>NC_142503.1:185315000-190315000 GCF_057876585.1 Rhinolophus sinicus | reverse complement strand
CGTCTCAACGCACGTCACACCCTCAGTTATTCTAGCAAAGCCATCAGCATACACTCCCAATGGCCAGGTTACACATCACACTATTTTCTTTGTAGCAGTTTTCATGCCTGAAGTTATATCATCTATTCTGTCTCCACATTGGTGTCCCCCAACTTGACCATGAGCTCCTTGAGGGCAGAGCGGGTGCTCAAGGCACGGTTACTGACTGACCAAGCTCCAACATTCACCACTCCTGGGTACTTGTTACCCAGTACTTGGAAGAGCTATATATAGTAGGAACTGTGGCAAACCCATGTGCAGGCCACACAGGGAGTGTCCAATGAGCGCTTGCTCAGAAGAGCTACGTGGTTTTTACCTCTAAAGGATGCAAAACAGGTGAAAGAAAGTCTACCTTTTTGTCCCAATGGCATCAATCTCATCAATAAACACGATGGATGGTGCGTGTTCTTCAGCAACTCGAAACAATTCCCGAACGAGTTTCGGCCCGTCGCCCAGATACTTCTGAATAAGTTCAGAGCCAACCACTCTCAAGAAAGTGGCTGAGGTTTGGTTTGCTACTGCTTTGGCTAATAAGGTTTTACCTATTTTAGATTGAAAAAGACAAAGGGAAAATGTCTCAAGTGCTGTTTTAACTTAAAAACTCTTCTCACTACCACCTTAAATGGACATAAACAACGGGCGATTCCTGTGGTGAAAGGCACGCCACCACTCAGATGTCTGCAGTTCTGTTCTCCCAGGCCCTCCACGTGGGCCGACCCAGCACAGACCCTCTTGTGAACAGGGTTTCAAGTCATTCGTCAAATGACCGCTCTTCCTTTGTAATTTACACAGCAGTGAACTGCCAGGTCCTGGGCTGCACAACTTCCTCTGCTCCGTTAAGTGCATAGTGAGCCAAATACGTCTGTGTATTTTTATCTTCATGCCATTTACTCATCCGATATTACACTCAGTACCAATGGGCCAGGAGAATGAACCTAATCTGAACACAGGATAGCTCTTTTTTAAGTCAGTGGCTATCCGCGATGGCTCTGGTGCTTGACCACATTCCAGATGAATCTATGAGAATCTTCAGGGCAGGGACCAGGCATCAGTACTGTTAAAGCCGTGATTCCAAGGGACAGCCAAGCTAGAGCACCCGGTGTTATTTATTCCTATATACTATTTTTAATAGACTCACATTACTGTTATAAACACCTGACAGTCTTATGTTCCACAGCATATACATCTAGTATGTTCACGTACAGAAGAGATCTCGGGAGTTATAAATGCATTCACACTAAGCAGGCATTTTGGAGGGGGAGTGCCCACTGTTGTGTTTTGTTGTAATCCTTACTCTTGTTTTTGACACATTAACTCTGTGCAGTCTACGATTTCAAGTCTAAGTTCAGTTTCTTAGTGCATCAATTATACAGATAAATCTACTTTTACGTAATAGGAATATTCCCAGAGGAGTAGCTTATTCAAAAATCCCAAAATGTTGCTTAGATCACCTGTTTTAAACTAGGGATCCTCCTCAACAGTTAAGTAACTAACTAGCTAACGCTGTTGCTCTGAGATGAGCCAAGTGCCTGCCAAGTGTCAACCACACAGCATACATACCTGTGCCAGGTGGGCCATAGAGAATGACCCCCTTAGGGGGCTTTATACCCATCTCTTCATAGTATTCAGGATGAGTGAGAGGAAGCTCCACAGATTCCTACAGAAAACACTCAGTGAAAATGAAAGCCTTTCTTACCGAAGCCATCATCAGATTCATGAATTGGCATCATAAATGTATCTCATTTTCAATAAAAACAAGCTAACATGTCAGTTACTCTCATTACAGACAACGTGCTTGACTTCCACCAGCAGCAAGGACGCACTGAAGAGACACCTGTCCCTACTAGCGCTCCCAGCACCCATCCCCTTTCCTAACAGCACCCAATTTCCTTTGACTTTCCAGCAAAGTCAATCTTGAGCAACAGTTAAGCCCTTTCTCACAAACAGAACTTTAAAAAGCTAAAATTCACCCTTTGCAAATTTAAACTATAGACAAGCTGGCAAGACTTTTCTGCCTGCTGTTACCACCTAGGCCATTTCCCAGCTGTCTGAGACGTCGGTCACAGTGGAGATCTGTGATAGCAGAATGCCTCCCCTACAGATGAAAAACCCACAGCCATCCTGAACGCCCACTTCCCCCAACCTGAGGATCAGGGCAAGGGCTGGGATTATGTTCTAGACCCCACCACTGTGTAAGTGCCACTCAGCCTACCCCATACACCATGGGCACTTTCCAGACAGCCACAGTGGAAGTCAACACAATTGGAAACATTATATATTCACACAGGAAATTATTAAACATGTAAAAAGTATTAAGTTGCAGCTGCTGCAAGACCATACAATTTATTATTTCTATTACCTAACTGAATATCAACAAATACAAAACACAGCTGGCAAGCTCTGAGTAAATTACTGATCTGATCAAAAATGAAAAAACAAAACATGCAAAGCAAGTCCGATACCATAAATGAGACAGCAGTAAGAAACCAAAAGTTCAAACCCCCAGCACTGGCTCCTAGATGTACCTTAATTTCCTGGATTTGGTTGTCCAACCCTCCAATGTCAGCATAGGTCTCCTGTGGGGCCTTTTCCACCTTCATCACTGTGACCAAGGGGTCCGTGTCATCCATCAGCACTCCTATCACGGCATGTACCTAACACGGAACGTTAAGCGTTAACACGGGAAAAGGGCATCACACAATTGGTTCACAGTAAAGCAGTACCGATCGCCTGTGGAAGATCCACTTCACAGGACGGTGGGCAGACACAAGAGGAGGAAAAAGCTTTGGAGACACGACTCACCTTGTGGTTGAGCAGGACCGAGCAGCCCGGCTCCAGCAGATCTTTGTCTACAAATGAAAGGATGCTGACGTAGTGTTCTGAACCCACAGATGTAGACACAATGGCGTGATTGTCATCAATGATCTCTTCCAAGGTTCCTACTGACATTGGGGTCCCCCTAAGGTCATCCACCTTTGATCTTTCCTCCTGTGGAAGGATGCGGAAAAGGAAAAGCAGGTTAGACCTATAAAGCGGACAATGCTGATAGTTCACTAGGTTTACAAAGCAATGGTGCTTTTAAGAGACAGCTAGTAATGCATAAAAGCCCGAAAGTTTCAACTGCTTGAATTTCGGGTTTAAGTAGAATTCAATTTGTAAAAATAAAACAGTAATTTTTCAATTTACCTCTTGCTTTTCTTCTAAAGGCTTCATTTGTTCCTGATTTCTAATGAATTCTTCCTCCATGAGAAGAAAGTCTTTAATTCTCTCTAACTTCAATAATTTTAACCGGCACTGAGTGTGAGGTGTCACTGCAATTAAAATAAGTTTTATTATACTTGAATCTTGAAGTTAGCAATTAATGCAATTTATTCTTAAGGGGAAAAAAGTTAAGACTTAGTTGGACAGACTCTGAAAAATTAAAAGTTTGGTGACTCTATTTAAGCAGGTGCCTAAATGCCAAAGGGAAGGAGAGTTGGGCAGTTACAAGCAAGAATGTAAAAATGGGAATGAGGTCTGTGACCAAACAGCTAATATATATGAAATATGCTAACTGAATTGCCTATATATATATATATAAAAAATAAAAAAGTCATAGATCCAAAAGATAGTTTGCTTTGGCTTATTGCTCCCCATAGGAGATAATAAAACAGGTAGACGTACTGTTACCTTGTTGCACACTAGCTGTAACACACCCTCCACTTGTAGGAGGATATTAACGTATGTGGCAAACATTTTTTTCATACTCCTGTGTTTCTTTTGGCTTGACTTCTCATGCCACACAGGAATTTTAACATTTATATAGATAAACCTGTCAATCTTTTCTTTTGAGGTTTCTGGGTTTCTTGATTTCTTCAAAAGATCTCTCCTTCCCCAACGTTAATAAATTTATTTCTACATTTTCATTTATTTACTTATTTTTACATGTATCTATAATCTGTCTGGCAAAAAGCAAGGGGTCCAATTTCATTTTCTTTCAATAGCAAACATTAATAAAAGATGCCAGCCATTTATGTTAAATAACCCATCCTCTTCCCTCTAAAATGTCACCTTTACCGTATAGTAATTAACCCTCTAACTTGACTGTTTTTAGACTTTCCATGCTCTTCTGGGACCTGATCGATCTATTCTTTATCAATACCATATTGCTTCATTACAGTAGATTAATGGCCATGTTGTTTTGCTGACTCCATTCTTAACCTAGCAGTATTTTTTAAATTATTTCATTTAAGCAGGAAGGGACTTGTTTAGATAGGGGTGGGGAGGTATTTGAGCTGCACCCTGAGGGGATGAGCAGCAAGCAGCCATGGGAAGGACTGGGGAAGAACATCTGGAAGCAGTGGGCACGGCCCTGACATGCAGATGGGTCAAAGTGCACAAGGCAGGGCAGTGTGACAGTCCAGCAAGGGCAGTGGTGGGGCTAAGGACGGGCACGGGCTGGGTCGCGTCACCTCGTCTGAGTTTTAGTCTGTGTTCAGTAGGAAGCCATTGACAAATTTTATGTTCAGACACCCCATGATGTGACTTCCAACACAATGGCATTCCATTTCTTCATGAAATAAGTGTGTTTCTAAGTTACTCCAGCTCAGCCTGAATTTTCTAATCTCAAACTGTACTTTTAACACACTAGAGGAGCTGGTTAAAGGAAACTCATGGAGTTTCTTAAAGTGAGACAGTCATATACTGTTAAAACCAAAATATAACCTTTGTTCTAACCTAGCGGAATGCCGCACACAAGAGTTAGAATAATCACACATCAAATATATGGTGATGGAAGGAGAACCGACTCTGGGTGGTGAACATACAATGTGATATATAGGTGATGTATTACAGAATTGTACACTTGAAATCTATGTAACTACTAACAGTTGTCAACCCAGTAAACTTAAAAAAAAAAAAAAAAAAAATCACAGAACTAGAGTTTCAGCCACGCCCCCCCCCACCCCACCCCCATTTCTGGTCTCCACATTCCCACCTCTAAGCTACATACACAGAGTCAATAATCGGAAAGACAGCAAGGAAGAACCATGTCCTTACCCAGTGGCAGTTTGCTGGCGGCATCTGGCCCCTTTGTTTTCTTCTTCTTTTTCCCCACTCTGGTTGGTACGGGAGGTTCATATTTCTTTTTCTTGTCCTGAGTTATCACAACAGCAGGGGTGTGGGGGGGGGAATCACTCAGAAGTCATATTAAAACAAATGTATTCCTTAGGACCATTACCAGATGGTAGGATTTTCCTTTTAGGATGCTATGAAAAACTGTTCTTTAAAAAAATAAAACCTAGCTTTTACATTCCTACAATTCTAATATGTGAATGTGATTGATCTTTTTATTATACACAATGACAGATTATTCAGGAAGGAATAGAGAGGTCATAATTCAGTTACATGCCAAAACTTTGAGTTGATATAATTTGAGACAATTCTTCACATTTCAGGATATTAAACACTAAAATTACAAGCAAGTTCTTTTCACACTTCTGTAATGTTATTTTACACATTTATAAGTCATTAGTTCATAAATTCCTTTTTGACAGGTGAATAATTTTTCTGAATCTGTCTGTAGGCCAGGCTGGTTAAGTAACTACAGGATCATCTATTTTGCATTTTAAGATTCATGAATCCCCCCAGCTGAGATCTATGACATTCCCCAGTTTGCTCACATCACAGCCACAGCTGCCTTCCGTACCTTGTCATCCTTCTTGCCACCTCCAGGGCCATGACCACCACTCTGACTTTGACCCTGTGAAAAAGTCAGAGGTACAAATTCAGAACATGATCCCTTCAAAGGAACATCCCTTTGACTTTCCTGTGATTCTAGGATATTTCCCCCTCATTTCAACATTTCTGAACTCAAGGTGTACTTGTGCACGTTTAGCATGGTAGAATTTCTTTTTTCCTGAAAAGCTGTTAGTAGAGTAATGGTGTGCCTTGTAATTGATTGCATTTTAAATCAAGGACAACTCTATTAAGAAATTGATGTAACTAGTGTATCATAATGAGGCTAAGAGTCTGAGACCCACCCCCCTCCTTGAGGGCGAGGTATAGAGCGTGGCCTTCTTTAATATAAACTACCTGATGACCACCAAGAGTTTATTATGTGGAATCAGGCCATCAAAACTAAATCATTTTACCGATTCAACAAGTATTTATCATTCATTTACTCCTTACTAAGATCACACCAAGATACAGGAGACTTTCATTTTAATAGCAACTTATAAACCACCCCCTCCCATCCCTAAAGCCAGGGGCTCGGCTCTCAGGCGGGTGTTTTTTCCCCAATTTGAAAAACTGAATCAACTTAAGGTATCAAAAACTTAAGTGTATTAATAACAGTGGGATTTCTGGTTTTAGAATACCCTTCAGTACAGAACACTACTTAACGCAATGTCTCAGAAATGATGCCATTCTAAATGAGTAACAGTGAACTTACTCGATTTGGGGGGCTCTCTCAGTACCCTCAAATCACTTCTATGTAGGCACCTCTAAATTAATACATTGCCAGCTTCCCTATCAAGACAAAACCACCTTATCATGGTTACCTAAAATAGTTAAGGTCAAATATATTTCCCCATGTGCAAGATTAAAACTTTGCGGTTTATTCTGAAGAAGGTAATTTAAGGGCTCAGAAATGTTGGGAAAGTTATACTGCAATAGGCTGTCCAAATTACAGGCCTTTAACAATTACTTATACCTCTTAGGGAAATAAGCTGTTGACTGGGGCAGCTAATGTTTGTGCGGTACTTACTATGTGCCCAAGTCTGCACTAGACATTTTCCTTTACTGTCCCATTAATTCCACATAATCCTTCACGGTAGCGTTCATTATTCCTACTTGCTAGATGAGAAACATGCGTGTGCTCTCTCTCCTTAAAAACCTCCAACTACTCCCTCCTGTAGCATTTACAGTGTGACATCCCACCTCTTTAGCTGAGCATGCCTGACCCTTGCCAAACCGGCTGCAGGTTCATCTCCTTTCCAGGTGAACTTCCCAGGTTCATCTACCTTTCTCACGATCCGGCAAGTCTTGCCCCACCGGAGGACGTTGTTCTGAACGGGCCCCAAACGTTTTGATGTCTGGGGCATTTTACATGTTTCTCAGTCTCCACTAACACGTATGTTCATCACTGAGCCTTACTGTATACCACGCATGCACTAAACATTCTCAGGGTTATCATCTAATTCTTACAGACTCTGAGGTTGGCACTGCCATCACCTCTAATTCACATAAAAAACCAAGGCCCAGAGAAGTAACGTCTACTGTCAAAAAGCTTGTTAGAGCTGCACCCAGAAATCACTCAAGTCTACTGGACACCAATATCTGTGTGTTTCCCTACTGCATGGGTACCTGGTACACCACAGCAACGGCTCTAGGAAAGACAGACAGGGTTTGTGTTCTAGCACAGCCACTTACTGTGTCTTGCTTTCTTCCTTGGTAAAGTGAGGAGGAGAATAACCTCAAGGGACTGTTGTGAGGAATAATGAGAAAATGCTGTGAAGTGCCTGGCACATGCTTAGCATATTATCCCAAAGTCCTCAGGAGACTATGTGGTCTGACCTCGGTGTTCACTGCACAGGCTCAACACAGCCCCATCTCCAGCCCTTTGCACTTGCGGTTCCTTCTCTCTGGGCAGTGTTTCCCTCAGGTATTTGCAGAGGCTACTGTCTCCCTTTATTTAGCTCTATGCTCACATCTCACCTTCTCAGAGGGATCTTTGCTGATACGCTACCCATGTAAAACAGCCACCCTGCCCCATTCTATGCTTTTCTATAAAACTGCCACATAACAACGGCCACCCATCCACTTCCACCCCACTCCCTGACGCATTACCTAGTTCTTATTTTCTTGTCTGCCTTATCTAGAATGCAAGCTCCATGAAGGCAGAGACCGCCCCTCAAGCTCAGTCTCCATATCCTCTGCCCGTAGCATTTGCAGTGTAACAGCCCATCCCTTCAGCCTAGCATGCCTGACCCTCAAAAGGGGGCGGCCAGTTTGCTCCACGGTTAGAGCGCGGCGCTCACACCACCACGGTCGCCCTTTCGATCCCCACATGGGTCAGCGAGCTGCACGCTCCACAACTAGATTGAAGACAACGACTTGACCCGGCGCTGAGCTGCCTCCCCCAAAACTAGACTGAAAAACAACGACTTGACATGGAGCTGATGGGTCCTCGAAAAATACAGTTCCCCAATAAATTTTTTTTTCTTACAAGTGCAGGTGTTCAATAAGTATTTGCTTAATGAACTAACGAACAAATGCCGGCTGTTTTTATTACTAACGCACCACGGGACCTTTCCCTCCGAGTTGTTATAACAGCGTCAGTCGTTACGGCCTCCTTCACATGCCCCGCGTGGAGCGGCCTCCCAGGACTCACTGGGCTGTCCCCTCCTCAGCGGGAACGAAGCCTTCCCTGCCTCCCTCTGGTCACACACCCCTCCACCTGGGCGCCTCAGAAACCACTCGTCCCGGTTACGTGAGGAGGCTCCCGTCCCAACTCCCCGCGCCGACCAGCAGAAGAGCAAAACCGGGCAACCTGGCCCGCTCTGCAGCCCCAGTGACCCGCCTGGGGGACCCTTCGCGCCCAACCCCAACCCCAGGTCCCCCGAGCAAGGCCCGCAGGTCCGACCCGGCCCGCGGGGGACCTGAACACCGACTCTGGGAGCCTCCGTACCCCAGGGAGACCGCGCGGGGGAGCGGGCAGGCCGAGTGCCTCGGGGCAGCCTCCTCGTTCCCTTGTCTCGGGCCGCACCGACTCCGTCGCCCCGCGACCACCACCCGAAACCCCTTAGTCACTCACCATCTTGACTCTGCTGCTTGAGCCGCCGCTGCCGGAAGTGCATTCGCCACCGCGGGCCGTCAGAAGCGGAAGTTGCTGCTGACGGACGCTACGGGGGCCGATAAGAACCAAATCCCGCACGGACGAAGTCGCGCTCCAAGGGTTCGTGCAGGCGGGTTGGGGAAACGTTATCTTGTAAGATGTGAACCCTCTAAATACTTAACTTTTAAAAAATTTAAATCGCTGTCATTAGACTACTATAAACAACTTAAGACAATGACCTCGACTGTCAAAGTACTAGCACAATTGTGAAAATATAAAACATTTGAAACATGCAACAATCACAACTGGGAAGAATTTACTTATTGCTCCAAGAACTGGAGGGGCATTTGGAACTGCGAAGTTGACATATACTTTTGCACCAACATTTAAGTTATTATTTGGCCTCGAATTAATCAGCTTATCTGAGACTATCTTTGTCTGATGAGTTACCTAAGTTTTGTTTTTTTTCTGATGACTTGTGATGATGCCAAATGTCTTAAAATCCTCATCTTGCATCTAATTGGTAAAGTTTGTCATTTATTACATCCATCAGGACACTGGAAAACCGGCAAGCATCCCTTTGGCCTTTGGAAACTTCCGTAATAGGTGCTCAAAATGCTGCAACTTGCTGAACTGGAGAGATAGATATGTTTGATCTTATTTTTTGCTGCTCCAATTAATTTCGGCATCTTAGTTATGAAACACTAAAAATACTTCACTAATTAACACACAATAGGTGCAAAATACAGGAAATTACTTCTTCCTTTTCATTATCCATAAAATACTATAATGGAAAGTCGTTTAAAAAAATAAAAATAAAGTCTTGACACTCGATCTCAGCTAACAAATCTGGCATCTCCGTGATAGATGAGATGATATGATGGGTTAGGGGCAAGACAACTCTCCACGAATGCTGAAAGCAATGCCGGATTTGTGTGGAACGTCTAGGCAACCTGTGTGAAACCTGAAGAAATGTAGGGTTCCTGAGATTAAGAAACGTAGGCTAATTATCAAAACTTAAGAAGATTTAAATTCTGGACGACAGTCATTAAGAGGTGGCTTCTTAATGCACAGCAAACATGTCCCTCTCTTTTCTCCCTCTGGCTGACTTTCTTAATATTCTCCACCCAGCCTACAGCATCTCTGCAACTCTCTCCCTTGCTACTTGCAATCTCCCTAAGTGCCCCCAAATAGTCTTTCTAACCCCCTCCTTGCTTTATCTCAGCAAATTATCATGTAGACTTAACCTCCCTGCTCTCCTTAGTTTTAGCTACATTTTATCAATCTCGGATTTCCCTGACAAAAGGGGCTTAGGCTCTGAGCCAGTCATGGAATATCCTTTTGTCTTAGAAAGAAGGGATGGAGCTGAGAAGAGGAAGGGAGGTTATGAAGAGTCACATTAATTACTTTTGTCTTGGTTACATGTGTGGAAGTAATTTTTGTGTGTGTGTAATTTGCCTAGGCTTTTTTTAGACTATCTAGGAATTTAAACAATATCAAATTTCCCAATTATATATATTTATAAATGTACAAGTTGTACATATGTTTGTGTTTGAGTATGTGTGTGTATTCTCTCTATCTCTGTGTATGTATGTATCTATGTCTCTCTATATGTCTATATATCTACACACATTCTACAAGTATCTAAACTGAACTTAGCATCTTCCCTTGGGACCTGTTCTCCCTCACCTGTATTTTATTCTGTCTAATGACACCGAGCAGAGATGTCGTCCAGAAGCCTCCCATCTCTCTCTCTCATCCACAGCCAGCTCAGTGGTCAAAGCTCATTGCTTTAACTCCACCATGTTTCAACATCTCACCTCTTTTTCATCGCAGCCTAGTTCAGAGCCCATTATCCCATCTCACAATTCATTCATTGAATAATTCCTGAGCACTTACCATGTGCCAGGCTCTCCTCCAGGGTCTGAGGATACTGCAGTGAACAAGCAGACAAAAATCCTATCCCTAATCGATGTTACAATAAACAAGTAAAATGCATAGACTGCCACATGATGATAAATGCTGTGGGGAAAATTAAACAGAGAAGAAGGACAGGGGTCATGCAGTGGTGGTGGTGGGAGTTGGTTTTGACTTTACATAGAATGATATGTGAGCAAAAACCTGAAGGAATGAGAAAGCTATTCAGCTATCTAGGAGTGGAAGGCTGGAAGAGAGCTTTCCAGGCAGAGGGAACAACCAGTGCAAAGGCCCTGAGGTGGGAGCTGTAGTGGATGGAGACTAGAAACACCCCATGTGGTGAGGAAGTCAAAAGATACGCAATTCCCAATGGATGCTCAGGGGTTAGAGTAGAAGCAATATTACCCCGCAATGAAGAGAGTAGCAGATTTTGGCATCAGAACACCTGGATCTGAATGTGGACTTCATTACTTCCTAGCTGTATTGGGTTCCCATGGGTGCTGTAAGAAATTACCACGAATGAAGTGTATTCCTTTCTGGAGGATCCATTTCCTTGCCTTTTCTAGCTTCTAGAGGCCACCTGTATCCCTCTAGCCCCCTTCTTCCATCGTCAAAGCCAGCAACATTGCATCTCCTTGACTCTCCTTCCAATATCACATCTTTTTCTCTGATCCCCCTTTGACTCCCTCTTCCACGTTTAAAGATCTTGGCAATTACATTAGGCCCACCCAAACAATCCAGGATAATCTCCCTATTTTAAGGTCAATTGATTAGCATCCACAATTCCATCTGCCACCTTCGGTCCCCGTTACCCTGTAACCTAACATATTCACAGGTTCCAAACATTAGGACATGGACGACTCAGTGGGGGTCATTATTCCACCTACCACACTAGCTGTTCAAACGCGGGCGTGTCACCTCCCTGTCTGTGCCTCAGTTTCCTCATATGTTCAAGAGAATAATAATAATACCTCAGATTCATTCCTTGTCCTCTTCAGGCCACCATGGCAGCTGGTTAGGTCAACTATCAGCTCTGGTGAGAGAATGGAGGGCAGGAAATGGAAACAGCCTCCCTCTTGGCCTCTGGTGCCTGCGGCAGCAGCTGCATGCCCACTGTGGCTCCCGAGCTCACCAGTCAGGACTAGTGTGGATCCAGCTTCCACAGAGTGCCAGGCCCCAGGGCTCCACACCGCCATTGTCCTCCCCCCCAATGGTGATAGTGACTTCTTGCTGTTGCTAATCTCCAGGCTGCCTCCTGCTCTGTATTGGCTTCTCATCACCTGCATTAAGTCTGGTGCAAATGCTCAGAGTGACTTCTGATGTCCTGGCTGGACGCTGGCGAATACAGCTTCCTCGGGGAGGCAGGACTCCAATCCCAGGAGCACAGCCCTCCAGGCAGGGAGCTACTTCAGAGGTGTCCTGCTGGGCATACGTTCGGAGCTCCTGAAGTATTTATTGAATTGATTTGGTGGCCAAAATTGTTCTAAGCCAAGCCTAGTACAACAACAAAGGACCTAGTTTGGGGAGGGGTACTACTTGGGGTTAAAAAGCCACAGTCCATCTGTGAAGGAATGTCTCTGAGCCAGGCCGAGTGTGGGAGGGCAGGTCCTGAGCCTCACGCCAAGTCTCAGCTGTGTGACCTTGGGAAGGTCCTGAAGACCTTCTCAGCCTCAGTTTTCTCATCTGTATAAATGGAATAATACCCACCTCGCAAGTCAAAGACATCAAGAGAGGAGGACGATATGCTATTTTCAAATTCTCAATGTTTTTTTGCCACAAGTAGGCGGAATGAAGGCTGAGGTATGTGGCTAGAGGTTCCCTAGCAGAGGCTGTGTTCTTCCTGCTCAGCAGCCCCTCTCAAACCTCAGGGTGCATCAGAACCAGCCAGGCCCCCGGCTGAAAGGCAGATTCTAGGACGGCTCCCAGAGACCATGGTTCTGTAGGCTTCGGGCAAGGCCCAGACACCTGCATTTTAAACCAACACCCAGGTGACTCAGACAGGGCTGGTCCACGGCAGTGGTCTGCAAAGCAGGATGTGCACACCCCAGCGGCCCGAGGGTCCATCAGCCTGTCGGAAGAAACCATCAGAATGTCTCTTCACAGGATGCTAAGTTTTTATTTAAAAAAAAAAAAAAAAAGCAATTAAATAGGCAGTCAACACAGCAGTCAGAGCGTGCCCCTCTCCCCCAAGTCTCCTTTTTGGCCTTGCAGTAAAAAACTGTGTGGTCTCAGTAAGCCAGCTAGCCCCTTGGTGGTGCCTCAGTTTTATCATCTGTGAAATAGGGGCCTTAATAGTTCTCCCTCACAGCATTCTTGTTTAAGGATGACAGTGCCTAAAACAGTGTCTGGCATAGAATAATTACCCTAAGCATGAGCTATAATTACTAGTAGTATTATTTTTAATACACAAATTGCTCCTGGCTCCTTCATTCTGTGCAATTATCAGACGGTCAAATATCCCTCACAAAATATATAATCTATTGGTACAGGAATCTTCGAAAATGTTTCCCTCATGTGTGCTCAAACATATTTTGCAAAACCATGTATTCCGTGACACGTATTTAAGTTGGCATCAAAATTTCACCAGTTTAAATAGCTGCAAACGATCCAATTGTCAGTAAATTGAAAGGTTGACATTTCACTGTCTACCCAGCAGAATCTATCATGATAGTTTGATCTCTAACATCATTGACGGTTCTTCTTTAACGCTGAAAACTTGGCTTCCTTGTCTTTTCTCCTTGAATGCACATTTCCATCCCACTTCTCCCACATACTTTTATCCTAATGTCATATATTTTTGTGCTTGAAAATATTTTTTTTTGATCCACCCACCTCCTATACATCTCTGCAAAACTTTTACATAAATTGGTATTTTAAGATGTATTCTATTTTCTGTCTCCAAGGTGCTATGTGTTAAAAATGTTTTCTGGATTGAGGTATGATCAATTATTAATAGTACATGCTTGGTCAAAATTATATATTATGTTACGGTTTGTGATAAATTAATTCTAAGGAATTAAAAAGTAAACTTTTATTGGAAATGCATCTTGTAATAAGATGGCAGACACATCTCCCACCATTTTATCCATTCATGGATGAACATGACATTGTTACAATGAGGTAGGGTTTGCCTTCAATTATATTCTTATTTGTCATTTTCGTAGATGTTTGGGCTGAGAACTCTTGTTTCCAGAAATGGGAAAGGAAAGAATTTAGTAATGAAAATGTCACTCAACCTTCTGTGTGATATAATCACCTAGTGACCTGTCAGCAAAATCTATTATTAATGATAACTTGAATTAAGTCTTTCTTCCATGTGATTGCAAAGAACTAGAAAGCACTGGAAGTACAAAAAGATTTGTTTGCACTGTCATGAAAGTCATTCACTCTCTCAGTTTCTGGGAAATGCACCCAAAAATCTTTACCATAACATAATCAAAAGATTATCCACTATCAAAAGTTACCCATTACCCCTTCACTCAGAGACCCCTTGTGTCAACTAATAGTCTCAAAAAGATTGGGAAAAATTTAGTATAGATTTTATTATGCTTTTGAAAATACTGTAATATTTTTTCCAAGATTTTTTTTTATCATATAACCTTTTAAATATACTTTGTGAAAATTGTGGAGCATCAGAGATTTAGAGCATTCTGCTTGTAGAAACTGTCTAACTGGCAAACAGTGCTCAACTTCAAGCCTTTCAGTGAAGGTGGGAGAGGGAAGAGGCAGGATGTGGTAAGTTCTGGAGCAAGTGCTGGAGCTCAGGAGGTCTTGTTGACAATGGTTGAGGCCTCTGGTCCAAGCGACAGCGACAGTGTAGTGCAGTATGAGGGGCACTGGCCGGCAGTCAGAGACCCTGGGGTCAGGTTCTGGCTTTTTCTTTAGCTTTCTGTGTGACCTAGAGAAAGTCCCTTCCCTCACTGGGCCATACTCAGTAGCCTTACCTTAAAAAACATATCTTCTTTTTTATAAAAATAATGAAAGAACAGTCTGGCAGTTCCTCAAAAGGTTAAACAGGGCGTTACCCTATGACCCAGTAATTCCACTGCTAGTTATACACCCAAGAGAAATGAAAACATGTGTCCACATAAAGCTTATACATGAACATTCATAGCAGCGTTATTCATTATAATTTCCAAAAAAGTGTAAACAGCCCAAATATCCATTGGCTGATGAATGGATGAATGCAATGTGGTCTATCCATGTAATGGAGTATTATTCAGACATAAAAGGAACAAAGTACTGATACATATAACATGAAATAACCTTGAAAACATGTTAGGTGAAAGAAGTCCATCACAAAAGACCACATATTATGTGTTTCCATTCCTATGAAATGTCCAGAATGGGTAAATCGGTATAGACAGAAAGTAGATTGGTGGTTTCCTGGGGACGAGAGAGGGGTGTGGGTGTGACTGCTAATAGGTATGGGATTTCTTTTTGGAGTGATGGAAATGTTCTAAAATTTACTGTGGTGATGGCTGTACATATCTGTGAATACAGGTTCCCTTGCTATCTGAAAGTAGAGCGCGCCTATGAAAAATTTCGTAAGCTGAAATGGCGTAAAGCATCTATCATCTTAGGACACATCATGCTATTTTCACTTTTTGCCCTTTTTTGTAAAACCAAGAATCCCCTTTGGATTTTTTGTGGTTAGCGAATGTAGGTCTTTTGCAAAAGTGAAGTGGCGTAAAGTAAACTTTTGAAAAGCGGGGCATAACTGTATACTAAAAACCACTAAATGGTACACTTTAAATAGGTAAATTGCATGGTTAAGAATTACATCTCAGTAAAGCTTTTATATTAAGAAATGAGGGGTGCTGTGGCCTAATGGTTAAGCGCACAGACTCTGAAGCCAGGCAGCTTGGGTTTGACCCCCAGCTAGCCACTCACATAGTATAGCAGTGTGTGAATCTAGACATCAGTTTCCCCACCTGTAACCCAGTTGTACTAATAGACTCTATTCACGGTACCGCCTGGAATAACACATTAGGTGACATTTGTAAAGTACTTACAACTGTGCCTGGAACACGTAGTAAGCACGGCATGTTTGTTAAATAATGTTCATCAAATAATTTTTTAAATGAAGCACTTGGGTAAAATGACTTGAAGTTTGATAATCTGTTACCAAAATTAACCCCCAGCTTTAGCGTCCAGGTTGCTTCTTACTGTCTGTGTGTCTCCTATGCTTGGTGACCAATAAATGGTGGGCAGTTTCTGGGTGGCTGTTGGGTACATGCAGTTCAGACACTCACCAGCAGACGGAGCCAAACAACCAAATACTGCGCAGTGGCCCGATTAGAAGTTCCTGGTGGAGCGGGTGCCGCTCCTGGTCTCCTAAATGGCCCTGGGCACACTCCCTGAAACTCCTTGCTCACCCACTCCCGGGTTGGCCACCGTTTCTCATCGTGGCCCTTGAGCCCTTTGGCCGGGAAGGCTGGTATTTGGCCTCTATTAGGTTCAAACCCTGGCCCCTCAGGTATTGCTTCCGGAATCTACTTGCTGGCACTACCATGGCCACCTTTCTTCCCTCTGTCCAGGCTCCACCTGGCTGGGCCACCCATGCGGGAGAGATGCTGGCACTGCCCGAGCCCCTCTTGGTGCTGGAACCAGACCACTCCATTGTCCCTGCATCTCCCCTCATTTCTGCTCCTGCCCCCCATTCCTCGCCGTGGGCACTTGATCCTCAAAGATGAACTAAAGCTAAAGGCTTCGATTCTACTTACATTTACTGAGTGCCCACAACCTACCATTTTAGACATGGGCTCGGATGACACAACAATCCTTTGAGTTTAGAGTATTACCCTCATTTTGCAGATGAGAAATTGGGGCTCAGAGAGGTTAAATGACCTGTTCGAAATTATACAGCTGATGGGCAGTCGGGTCTAACTCAGACACTCTGGCTTCCAAACTTTATTTTTCATCACCTTTTTGTCTCAAGAAAATCCAGAAAGTTTTAGGATGGGCTGCACCCTCAAGTTCACTCTGCCGCTTCCAGTGCAGTTGTTCAGTGCCTCAGGCAGCCCCTAGGGGGCCCCAGGACCATCTCCTTGGGGCATCTCTGCCTACTTTCATTTCCGGTCTCAGCTTAAATACTGTGGGGACCCATGCAGAACCCTAGAGTTGGTATGAAGATTATTTGAAAACATTTGAGATTCAACAGATAGAGAAAGATGCCTCTCGGGGCTCCCCTTATCTGACTAAAAACAGCAACTTCTGAGAAATGAGGCTGCCATGAATTCCCCCTTTGGGGCGAGTCTATTTCCAGGAGAGAGACCAAAAGTGAACATACCATGAATTCCATCTCTGGGGAGTTTTATGGCCCGAAAAAACACAAAACTCACTCATACCTGTATAGACAAACATCATCACAAACTTTCTTATCTCCCATTTGTTCTCCTAAAAATCCATTTGTCTTTTCTAAAAACACCTATTTGTTCTTCCGTTAGACGTCATTTCTCCCTCCTCCCTTTTCCTTACTAAGTTAGGTATATGAGCCTCTAACTGGAACCACTTATTGGACTATTTCTTTTGCTAGCTCTCATGTGCATATGAATAAACACTTTTCCTCGTGTTAATATGTCATTTGTCAGTTTAATTCGCATGTCATCAATCAATAAACCTCAGAGGGTTGTGTTTCCTCTCCCACAAGCACATTCCACGCAGGCCATCTTCTCCCTGGCCCTCATATCAGACCCCTGCCCCCACCACACCTTCTCATCCTTTTGTCTGAGGCTTTTTAAGAGCAGTAGCTCTTTATTGGTGAGGATATGGAAAAAAGGGAACCCTTGTGCACAGTTGGTGGGAATGTAAATTGGTACAGCCACTATGGAAAGCAGCATGGAGGTTCCTCGAAAAATTAAAAATAGAACTGCCATATGATCCAGTGATTTCATGTTTGGGTATTTATCCAAAGGAAAGGAAAACTCTAATTTGAAAAGATATCTGTACCTCCATGTGTATTGTAGAATTATTTACAACAGCCAAGATAATGAAAGCAACAGAAGTGTCCATCAATGGGTGAATAAAGAAAATGTGATATACATGTATATATATACATAATGGAATATTACTCAGCCATAAAAAGGAAATCTTGCCATTTGTGACAACATGAATGGACCTTGAAGGCATTATGCTAAATGAAGTAACTCAGACAGAGAAAGACAAATATCATATGATCTCACTTATATGTGGAATCTTAAAAAAAGCAAAAAACAAAAAGAACACCCAGACTCATAGAGACAGAGAGAAGATTGGTGATTGCCAGAGGCAGGGGTGGGTGAAATGGGTGAAGGGTGTCAAAAGGTACAAACCCAGTTATAAAATAAATAAGTCATGGGGATGTAATGTACAGACAGCGTGGACTGTATTGTATATTTGAAAGTTGCTAAAAGAGTAGATCTTAAAAGTTCTCATTACACACACGAAAATTATAACTATATGAGGATGGGTATTAACTAGACTTATTGTGGTGATCATTTCGCAATGTATGCAAATACAGAATCATTATGCTGTACAACTGAAACTAGTATGTTATGTGTCAATTATGTCTCAATAAAAAATAAAATGCAACACACTCCATTGAGGAATGCAGTTCAATAAAAGACTTTTGTAGGATCTCCTCTAATCCCCCCTCCCCATGCCCTGATACTGGGGGTGTCAGGAGCAGTAGAGTGGGAGGCAGAGGGGCAGTGAAAGGAAAGGCTCCACCCCTTTCCCCACTGTGGGGTCATGAGCCATGAATTGGGTCTGTCATTGTCGCTTGGGCCAGAGGCCTCAACCATTGTCAACAAGACCTCCTGAGCTCCAACACTTGCTCCAGAACTTACCACATCCTGCCTCTTCCTCCCCCCTCTTCCCTCCCCCACCATCACTGAAAGGCTTGAAGTTGAGCACTGTTTGCCAGTTAGACAGTTTCCACAAGCAGAATGCTCTAAATCTCTGATGCTCCACAATTTTCACAAAGTATATTTAAAAGGTTATATGATAAAAAAAAAAAAAAAAAAGATTTAGGGGATGGGGGAGGCTTTGGCTTGGACTGGACATTTTAATCAGAGTGATTAAATGTGACTGGTTTTAATACTAGAAATAACCCACAATGCTGGAATCTGTGTAAGACATGCAGTGCTGAGAAGGAGGATTTCTTAAGGCATGGGTGAAAGCACAGGTTGGAGAAAATTAAAACCGTTTCCAGTTTGAACTCTCTGAATTTGAGTAAACCAGTCGTTCATTGGTTCATTCATTCATTCATTCATTCATTCATTCATTCAATATTCATTGAGCAACTATCATGGGCCTGGCTCTGGACATACTGATGAATAGACAAAGCTCCTGTCCTCACGGAACATACATTCTAGCTAGTGTTTCATTGTACAGGCTGTTCTCTCTACCTGGAATTCCTGGTTCTCTTCATCTCCCTGCATGTGATGAGACTCTTCTTCCAGACTCACATCAGCCTTCACCCTGACCTCCTGGGGCAGCTTTGGGAATCCCTCCTTTCCATTTCCTCCGTTATAACAAGTACCAGCCTGCTCTAATCACAGGCTCCTGTGCCAGTTCTTCTCCTAGCCTGCAGTCACCTCACTATCCACAGAGTCTCAATGAAAACATGATTTGAATCATTAAAGAAAACTCTGAAATGACTGTAAGGTAACCGGGAGACTTTGCCTTCCTTTACTCACCATTTGCCAGCACTTTACACTATGAGATCCTAAGCTTGTTGTTCTCCACCTCGAAACCCTGGGCCTCACTTTTCCCACCTGTGAAGTGGGTTTATAATCCTTACCTCCTCAGGTGTTGTGAGGATGGGATGAAATTGGGATGAGTGGAAAGCCCATTCTGGGAGCGGGGATGCTGGGTGCTTCAGCCCTGTGGGTGATGGTGTGCTCTAGCCACAGCCTTAGCCGGACCCTTGCCACGCAATTACCATGCCTTCTGGGTCGTCCATTATGTTACAAAACCGGGACTCTGATGAGCTTGCAGGCATTTTCTAGTGCTCGTGCATTTATGGAAGGACTCCTCAGAGGAGATTATGGTTATGTATCATTTGTCTAATTGTTTCTTCCATAATGTCCTGCTTTTCAGCCAAATTGCACTAGTTCTTGTTTCTTGTACATGCCCTGGGATTCCCACCTCCCTGCCTTTACTCATACTTCTAACTCTGCCACTAGCTGTTGAACTCCTACTCTACCCTCAAGACCCACTCAGATGCCACCTGTCAATAAAGCTTCTCCTGTCTCTCCTGAAGGTTATGCTCCTGCTCTCCCTTCTTAATAAGGCTTTTTCATCCATTGACTTAATTAGGGAGGTTGTACATCACTCATCCCCTTTCTGGGCCTGGAAGCCAAATCTGCTTCCTGGGACCTGTGCTTGGTTCAGTGGCTTGCGTATGAGGGGAAATGCAAGGGATAGTCCAGAAAATGGAACTGAGGTCATGGGGAGCATGGGTGGGCCTGGGGACAGGAGCCAAGCAGCCCCATGTCTGAACCGAGCTCCGCCTCCATCGCAGTCTGCTGAACTTGCCCCCATCATGCCAGCACGGCCACCCACTGGGCATCCAGTGCACACCCATGCACTCCCCAAGCTTCCTCCAACTCCCAGGAGAAATCGGCTTCGTGCCCTTGGGGAAGTCCTTGGGGAGGTAAGATTAAGAGCAATTTATTACCAAGAGTGTTCACTAAACATCAAAACGTGGCTTTCTCTGTCTCAGCAAAGCCTTCTTGACAGAGCAAGCACCCTGGGGAAATGCAGCAAGCAACAAGTCCCTGTGGCATTTGAACAGCTGAAAAGCCAGCTGCCGGGAAGAGTCCAACCAAGCTGCAGCCAGCACACGTTGACTCATATATGGAATCCAATCTGCAATATTAATAGTAAACACCCATACCCAGGTGTGTAGGCCCGCTGGGCAGTGAGAGACAGACAGCCACCTCGCGGGGTGAAGGTGGGGAAAATCCTGACAGTCAGAGAACTTGGGGTCCAGGAACCCCAGGTTCCCTCTCCTTCAGCCCGAGTGATCACTGAGCGCCACGGCTGGGTGTGCGCCCGCTGGAGCATTTATTGAGCAAATACCGTCTGCATGGTACGCTGGCTCAGGACGTAGGGAACCTGGCTCTGCTGTTTATGGGATGACAACCAATTTTGTCTCTCTGGACCTCATTTCCTCAGCTGTAATGTGGGGACAGAGATGGTGACAGTGAGCATGACAGTTTCGACAGTAAGTCCTCCCTTAATGTTGTTGACAGGTTCTGGGAAACGGCGACTTTAAACAAAACAGCGCATAACGAAACCAATTTTACCCTGAGCTAATTGATATAAACGAGTTAAGTTCCTACGACATATTTCTGGTCACAAAAACCACAGACTTCTAAATAAAGATCCTAGACACTTCTATTAAACATTGAAATAGTCAAATATATGGTGATGGAAGGAGAACTGACTCTGGGTGGTGAACACACAATGGGATTTATAGATGATGTAATACAGAATTATACACCTGAAATCTATGTAATTTTACTAACAATTGTCACCCCAATAAATTTAAAACAAAACAAAACATTGAAATAAATATGAATGATACAGACATTTCAGAAAGATGAATAAAAACAAGTAAGATCATGATTTTCCAACCCACTTATTTTGGTTCAGGGTCGTGGGTAGCCAGAGCCCACAGGGTGCAACGTGGGAACCCACCCTGGACAGGACGCCCTTCCGTTGCCAGGCTACTCACACCCACCCCACTCAGACAGTGTAGACACGCGAGCTCACCTCACGTGAACAGCTTTGGGATGGGGAGGAAACCCGAGTACCTGGAGGAAATGCACGCAGACATGGGGAGAACACGCAAACTCCACACAGACAGTGGCCACAGCTGGAATCAGATTTTTCCCCCTCACCAACGTTACAATGAAACAACATTGAACAAGATGGTATTATTCAAGGACCTGCTGTATCTGATAAGCACTTTCAGGGGCCCAGCTCTGTGCTCAGAGCCTTCCAGCCTTATTTGATTCTTATAACACCTCCAAAATCTAGAAGCTACTAGCAGCAGCATTCTATAGATGGAAAAGGAAAAACAAGGCCTAGAGAGTGTCCTGGTGTGGACAGTGTCCCTTGCCTGCCCCTCTCCTCCAATTCATGTCCTTCCTGGAACTGCACACTGTGACCTCATTTGGTTATTTGGAAATAGGGTCATTGCAGATGTCATTGGGGAAGTTGGGTGGGTTAACACTGGAATTAATACAGGAGAAGAGTGGGTCCTTGCTCCAGTATGACTGGTGTCTTAATAAAAAGAGGGGTTCTAGCCTCCAGAATGGTGAGAGAATACATTTCTGTTGTCTCAAGCCACCCAGTTTGTGGAAATTTGTTCCGGTAGCTTTAGGAAACTAACACAGAGAGGTTAAGTAAGTTGCCCAAGACTGCATGGCTGGGAGGCAGACAGCCTAGGGTTCCAAAGCAGATTCAGAATCTCACTCCAGAGCCCCAGTGACGAGCAATTCTCTTTAATTAAATGAGTCAGTTGTGTAAATCAGTGCCTGGAACATAGCAAGAACTGAAAAAGTGCCATTACTGTTGTTATTAATTATACATAATCATAGGCTCGCTCCCTCCTCCGCCCACTTCACGGAGTTGATGTGAGTGCCTTGCAATCTCTCAGGACCCAGACAACAGTGAATTGTAGTATCATTAATATTATCAGAGACAATAAGGGGAAGAAAAACTATGGCTAATATTTTTTCACAACCCACTGAAGGGTGTTTCCTCAAAGCAAGACCAGTTCATCCTGATGAGAAGGAGGTGGGACGCCAACAACTCCGTTGTCTTCTGGAGAGAACTTGAGATTTTCCTGCTGCTTCATTTATGTCACCAAGTGCTGCCAGATACAAGGAAGAGGAAGAGCACAATGACCCCCACATCTTTGGCCGGGTGGCTTTGCAGGGCCCCTCACTGCCGTAGGAGGCGCATATTTTGACGTGGGGTTGACCTTGTGACTTACACTGGTCAATAGAATGAGATGAAGTAACAATACGCTGTCGTGTGAGGGACCCTGCTCGCTCCGCCATTTGTAGTGCGGGGTGGCCTGCGGGGTCTCTGGTCCCGCTCCCCACATAAGAACACAGGACATGGTGAGGCCAAAAAGGAACACCCACGGAGCCATAAGTAGGGGAGTCATACCACTATATTCTCGCTGGCGGCTGGGTTAGAGACACAGGAAGCAGGACCCACACGATCCACAACCCACCATCCGCTTCTCTGCCAACCAACCTCACTTGCTAACTGCAATCTGCTCTTGCTAGCTCAGCCACCATCTTCTTGCTAGCCCCCCATTTTCCTGCTAGCGTAGCCACAGCAGTTATATTAGTGGCCAATGGCTCACTGGTTACAGCTGACGGCCAACTAGCCACAGCTGATGACCACCCAATCACAGTTGATGGCCATTTACTACCTGAGCCAGCACCTTTCTATGTGAGGCCGAGAGCCTGGAAATTGCACTCCTGGTTCTGTCCCTGCAATGCTTAATCCTTTGCATTTCCACCTGCCCTCTGTGCCTCTGTCATCACCATGAGAAGAGTGTTCCAGGGCAGTTTGCTGCTTCTAGGAGGAGGATGAGAGACCATGTGAGCACAGCCTACACCAGCCAATCCCCAGCTGTAGACGTGAGCAAAATCAACACTCACTGTTGCCATTGAAATTCTGAGGTTGTTTACTGTGCACCATTATTGTATCTAAAGCAAACTGATATAACCCCCCTCCCCCAGACTTCCTCTTTTACACACTCAGGTCTGCAAATGATGCTACCGTCACCTGGACCCTTGGTCTGCTTGACTCCAGTGCCTGGGCTCTTTCATCATCTCACATAGATCCTTTATCTGGTGAACTCCTACACATCCTTCAAGACCCATTCTAAATGTAACCTCTTGGTAAAGTCATCCCTGATTCTCTGAGGCATCGTTTTCCCACTCCTGTACTCCCATTGTCCCTTTAATGTGATACTAGTTTGTGATTATTTGTTTACTTCTGCATCTTTCTCCCCAGGCAGTGAGCCCTCCAAAGGTGGGGCATGCCTGGCTATACTGTTAACAATAATCTTGCCTCGTCCTTCAGAGATTGGGTCTGTGTATATTTAACTTCACTTCTAATTTTAAACTAATTTAACCTGTTAGCCTATTTGTTCACTTACTGCTGACATTTGTCACTAACCCGATTAGTGTGGAATGAGGATTCAGTCCCAGGGGAGAGAAAGGAACAGTGTTCTCAGTGTCAAGTCCAGCTCTTAGCAATATTGTGGACTCTGCCTTCAATCACTTCCTGGCCACGTTAACACTGCCCCTTCCCCTGGGGGAAATGAGGGCTCTCTGACTATGTATCTTTTCCCTCTTATTAGGAACATTGGCTAATAAACATTCACCCCAAGTTAATGTCCCTGGAACCATCTCTTCAGGGCCCTGCATTCAATTCAGAAATAACTAAGAGTGGATTTTCACTTGCGTGCTCTTAGAGCAGCGCTGTGGTGTGCCTTTCGTGACTGCTTTGCTCCATGAAACATAGTACAAACTATATTTTATGACCGTATTTGTATAAAAACAAATATAATCCAGGGTGATCTATATTCATTCCCCTCTCTCCTTTTCTCTTTTGACAGGAGATACAGCTTTATTGCGGAAAAGCTGAGTTGGCAGAAGTCTGAAATAGCAACAAAATGTAGAACTCAGCTAGTTACAATACACAGGGGTTAGGGTTCCCATACACAGCTGTACTGCTCTCCCTCAGTCTCAGATGTATTTATCCCCGTCAACAACAATCATTTCCTGCTTCTGGCCCTGGACCTGCCATTGGCCACGAGATAGGCACAACTCTTCATTCTGGGTGACATCCCATCATGTATTTCTCAGGCACCAGCTCCTAAGCCATCAGGCTTCCTTCTCAGTGTCCAGCCCCTCTAGCACTCTGGGTGTTGGTGACTGTCTGCAGTGGTTTGGTCACTGCAGTGGCGTGGCGGTGGTAGAGGGAGGGAGAAGGCGAGAGAAGAGGAACTGGCAAAGCAAACCTTGCTTGCGGAAGTGTGGCTCTGAGGGAAGGAAAGACATGAGGTGGCAAATCAAAGGATTTGTTTGTTTGTTTCTTTTGTACTTTGTTTTACTGGGAGTGACTCGAGTATGGTGCAGTGGTTACATGTGTTACACAGTTAGGTGTTTAAAGCTTTGGCATTAGCCAGACCTACGTCTTCCTTCCTCTGACTTTGGGCACCTTTAACTTCCATGACCTTGGACAAGTCACTTCTCTGAGCTCCAGTTCCTTTGTTGAAAAACAAGGATCCTAATTGTTCCTATGTCACATGGTTATTATGGGGACTGCATAAAATAATGTATATATCATGCACTTGGCAGAGTTCCTGGCACACAGCAGAAACTCAGTAAGTGTTCCCGGTCATCACAGAGGGAGCTGATCAAAGAGATGAAACGTGCAGAAGAGAACGGGGTAATGATAGAGCCCAGTCCTTACATGGCTGTGCCTAACACAGAACGTAGATTCTGGATTCCTGATGCTGACAACTGGCCCATCTGCCTCACTGAATGTTTTATGCAGAGTGTGGTCAACGAATGTAGGACGAGAGCTGGGACTTCATTGAGCTCACGGAACAGGCTGTATGAATGGGCTTGGGACCTGCACACGACTACAAGTTTAATACGTGCTGAGACGTCTGGTGGAATTTGGTGTAAGACTTGCTTTCATGACTTCCTGGCAGCAAGGTTTGGGGGGGGCGGGTTGCTAACTCTCTTTCATCTCAGAGTTTTCAGTGGTCGGTCAGTATCATCTAGCGAACCTGGTCATCATTCTTAGAGAACCTGTTACGGGAAGTCTCAGTTCTTCTTGCCGACGCAGTGAGGAATCAAAGGTCAGCAAGCTGATTACTATGCAAGCAGGTTTATTAGTGGTATGTTCTCAGGGAAGAGAATGGGCCTAGCCCAGGTGGGGGAGAGGGAGAGAAAGGGAGGGGGAGAGAGAGATAGAGACAGAGAGAGACACACAGAGAGTGAGAGAGGGCGAGAGCGGGTGAGGGCCCTTGTCCAGAGGACTTACAGTTGCAGTGACCTCCTGCGATGGGTGGAGGTCGGTTGACTCAGATCCTTATCTTGCTCCAGACCACCTCTTGTCATCTGTTGTAGAAACAGATGCCTGGCTGGAGGCAGTTAATCAAAGCTAGTTATGAGCTTTTTATGTCGGCACTATGGACCCCCTCTACCCTCCTCTTCCTCCTCCATTTTCTAACTTCTACCTAACAAACCTAAGAATTGTAAATGATCAGATTGGCGAGGTCAGGTCAAGCACCAAAAATGGGCTTTTGAAGTGAGGCGATAAAGGACCAGGAAATTAAGAGAATGGGAGAAGCGAGGGACCACAGAGATTGAGTAACAAAATGGAGTGCCCAGGGGTGGAAAGGCTGTAACACCTTCAAATCAGGTCTCTTCATCTACCTCATAGTGGCAGCCAGAGGTTGCTCAGTGGCTGAAAGGCTACCAACTGACAGGTCTAAAGGGACCGTGGGACCTGCCCTGCAATGCGCTGTCACCGTGACTTGGACTAAGAAATTTATCAAGGAACTTAATTATTTGACTGTCCGGTGAGCGGCATCCATACC
Source organism: Rhinolophus sinicus (assembly GCF_057876585.1). Classification (NCBI taxonomy): domain Eukaryota; kingdom Metazoa; phylum Chordata; class Mammalia; order Chiroptera; family Rhinolophidae; genus Rhinolophus; species Rhinolophus sinicus. The sequence continues at coordinate 190,288,592 of NC_142503.1, read as the reverse complement.
CCCCGGCCCATTCTTTATACCTTCTGTCCGCAGAACAATTGAGCATCCTAATTAAGGGTCCTTTTATGTAAGGCTTTGAAAATGGAACTGATTGGGGGAATATCTCTTACATCTTTTTTTTTGGAGAGCCTGTGGGTCAGAGGCAATTTCTGTAGCTGAAGAACAACTGTCTCCATACTTCCAGCACCGAGAATGGACACTTGAAACATTCAACAAGAAGCCGTCTGTCTGCTTCACATGAGGGGTTTCAAACCACGATATGATTCGACCCCCAACCCCCCATCACTAATTTGAGAAAAAAGTAAAATAGGAAATGTTTTTGGATCAAAAATAAATTGACATTTGTCACTAGATATTCCCATCCCCAGTAACTCCATATTCGAGAAAGATCTTTGACTTTAATATAAAACGACATCCTCATCAGCAATAATTTAGAAGAATTCTCCTTTGTGAAGCTAATGAGAGATATTTGTTAGATCCAGTAACAGACCCTTTTCTCATTGAAGGGGTACAACTCAAAAGGGAAGGACAATGAAGAAAAGGAACTATTATAATTCTTCATAAAAGGTGAGAACTGGTAGTTCCCCAGAAAAGTGCAGGAAAGGATGAGAAAGTGAGGGTTATCAGTCCCGGGACTCTAGAGAACAGAACCAACAGGAGATAGGTAAATACGTAGATAGATAGGTTGATAGACAGATAGATAGATGATAGATTCTGATTAAGAAGGTCTGGGGAAAGGCCTGAAAATCTACATTAAAAACAAGTCTCCCTAGGAGATTCTCATGATTTTGAGGAAGGTGGTAAATACTGGACGCAGTACAGTGCCCTCTGAGAGGTAATTCTGTAATGACTTAAATTCCAAGGCCAGCTGCTGGGAAGACTAAACAAAATCCAATCAGCAAATGCCCTAGGATGCCATAGAAATCTTCTACCCAAGGACAATCATGAGGCGATGTTTTAATAAAAATGTCCCTTACAAATAAAAAAGCACCTTCTGCATAAATCCAGGGTGCTAAATCATGACCTTCATCAATACCTTAGCAGGAGCATAGTTTCCAGAGTAGTTGTTTTGGAGTCTGGGCAATTTAAGATAATCAGAAATGGCTCTGAAATGCAGAAAATAGATTCAGTTCTTGGAGGCATTGGGATCTGGCAACAGCGGCATAGCCTGATGGGGACACAGGCTAGGCCCCAGGGAAGGACCTCTTTCCTCATCCTTCATAGCTCACGTTCAGGACAGCATTCTCTATTGGAAAAAACAAATCCCCTGGAGAACTTGTTAAAATACAGATTGCTAGGTCCTTGTCCTTAGTTTTTGATTCCTTAAGTTGGGTTTGGGGCCTGAGACTTTGCATTTCCAATAAGTTTCCAGGTGTTGCTGTTGTTGCTGCCATGTCTGGGGACCACTCAGAACTACTGCTTTAGATCAATGGCCAAGACCTGCTTAGGACATGAGAACTGAATTGGAATCATAGGTGTATGTTCAAGTCACGGCCCAAGTCAAGGTGTGATTGGCTGTGTGCAATCTTGAGAATGTCTTGGTGTTTTTCTTTTTCATTTTTTACTTTGCGATTAATTTTAGACTTAGAGTTCAGTTGTAAAAATAGTACAGAGTTCGCATTTACTTTTACCCAACTTCCCCTTATGTTAACACCTTACATAACCATAGAGAAATCATCAAAACTAAGAATTTAACCTTAGTACATGACTGTTAACTAGACTACAAAAGTTATTGGATTTCACCCGTTTTCCCACTAATGTTCTTTTTATGTGCCAAGATCCAATCCAGGATCCCACGTTGCATTAAGTTGTCATGCCTCCTTAGTCTCTTTCAATCTATAATAGTTCATCAGTCTTCTTGTCTTTCATGAGCCTGAGGCTTTTAAAGGGTACTTGTCAGTGATTTCGTAGTATGTCCTTCCCTTTATGTCTGTCTGTTGTTTTCTTATGATTAGACTGAAGTCATGTGTTATCGGGGAGGATGCCACTGAGATGCTATGCTCTTCTCAGTGCATCATTTCAGGTGTCACGTGATGTTGGTATGTACTACTGGTGATGTTAGCTCACTTGATTAATGTGATGTCTGTCAGAATTCTACATTGCGAAGTTACCATTTTTCTCTTTGTGATTACTAAATATTTTGGTGAAGTTCCTTTGAGACTACAAATATCCTGATTCTGCTTAAACTTTTACATCACTAATTTTAGCATCCATCAGTGGATCTCTCCTACAGCAATTGTCACTTTGACGTTCTCATGGTAATTCTCTAGTTCCCTAATTCCTTCTGTGTTTATATTCATTGGAATTCTTCTGTATAAAAGAGTTGTTCCTTCTATGGTTGAAGGTCTCTGACTTTGGAGCTGCACAGCCCTAAGTTCAAAGCCCAGGGCTGCTACTTAAGACACTTCTGCTGTCAGGCACTTCTGGCATTGTAAAGAAAATACTTGGGTTTGTCACCTGAAAGAAAAGGCAACTGTTGGGGGAGGGCTCTGTGGTGGTGTGGGGCCTGGATGAAGAGCCCGACTTCTCCATATGGACACTTGGATTCTCCTAGCTGTACACCAATCAGCCCTGAGAGCTCAGACAAACAGCAATCCCTCCATGTTTTTGTTTCCTTGGGTAAAAAAACAAGGTGGTTCGATGGGATGGTTCCTAAGGGTCCTCCCATCTCTGATGCTTCCTGCTCAACATTTCAGTTTCATTTGGCATAGATTTTCTCCTTTATCTTCTTTATTGCACCTGTCTTTCCTCATAATTTCTGGTAGTGCTGTGTGTACACCACTCTTACCATAGAAAAACAACAGCCATTTCTTTTTAACTCGTCTCGCATCCCCAAAATGTTCCCTCCTGTATATATGAAGAAGAGCAATAGCCCTTACATGGATGCTTTAACTACCTGGGAGTTTATGTAACTAGACATGTTACAATCCCAGAAGGCAGAACCAAAACAGATTAGACAAGAAAAGCCAAATTTCATTTTCTGGCCTAGAACGTTTCTCCAGCCATGAACCCAAGATGATGCTCATCTTGAAGCAGGTTAATTTCCTTTTTCTCTGAGTGTAATAAATACCTGTTTACTAAGGCACCCCACCCCCACTATCCACAATGAGCACTCATGTACTCTTTGTTAATAAAATGAGAATTCATTCAATTTTCAGTTCTAATAAATAATCAGCCATTGTCTTTGCAATGGGCCCCAAGACCTGCTAAAAATGAAATGGACTCTGTGACCACTCAAAGGGAAAATTTTAAACTATATTCTTTAGTTTCAAAGGTGAGTCTCCCCCACCACTTTGTTGCAGTTTTAAAGGCCTGCAGCTGAATTTAGTTTTCTTGTCACACTGAGGTCCCACAGACATCTTAGCTAAGCATTAAGATCTTAAAAACAAAAGAAAGGAAAAACAAAATGTAGAGAGGCAGGTATGAAGAGTAGAACAGATGGTTTTCTCAGCCATGACGCCATGGCAAATCTGCTCTGAAGGCAGCCCAGAGCCCAGACACATTTTCAAACATGTTCCCCTGATTTTTTGAAGGTGTTGGCAAAGGTGGTGAATTCAGAGTTCCAGGAGGAAATTAGGATCTTCAGGATTTTTATTTCCCAATGAAGAACAGAGCGGCAGGAAATCAAGGCTTACTGAAAACCCCCCTCCCTTAGGCAGTTAAGAAACCTGGAGCAGGGTGAGTTAAAGAAACAGGGCAATGTCTTAGGCTGCTTTCGTGATTTGTTTTGAAAAGATTGAATTTAAACTTAAAAGAATAAAGATACTGAGAAAGGCATTGAGGCTTCAAGTTCCCACAGCCTGAAAGCTGCCTGTTTGCTGGAGCCCAGTGATGAGATTTCTAAAGCTGTGCTTGAAGAAGGTAGAAGGAACAGCTCCTGAATGGACCCATCCACAGGCAGAGCTGAGCTGGATAACAGTCCTCTTGGTGGCCTCTCTCCCCTCCGCCTCCATGCCCAGCGTGCACTCCTCACTCCTACCTGTCCCCACTCGTCTCTGCCAACCTGTTGTTCATTATGGCAAACGCTCCTACCCCCCCTGAGAATTCATTGTCCCGAGACAGCGTGCTGGTCTGGTGGGGGCAGCCGTTGGCTGTCTCAGACAGCTGCTTCTGGAGGATGGCGAGCGAGACCTTGTTGGCTGCCAAGAAGTCCTTCATGGAGATCATCTCCCCTGAGGGACGCCGTCCATCCGTGTCGCTCTCCATCACCCCATCCGTTTCTATGGAGATGTTGCACCGGTTCTGGACATTGCCCGGCATTATCACATTCCTCCGTGACCGCGAGAGTCCACTGTGGCACTGCTGGCAGCACCCGCCATCCATTTTCCTCAGGATCCAGTTCATGGACTGTTTGATGAGGATGGAGATGACGTTGAACAAGGAGTAGATGCAGCAGACACCCATGAGGATGAAGGCAAAGTTGGCAAAGCGGTAGAGGCCTTGGCTCTTATACTGGGAGTTCTGGCTGCTGACCAGGTCCCCGAAGCCGATGGTGCTGAAAGCCACAAAGCAGAAGTAGAGCGAGTCGAAGTAGCTCCACCCCTCGATGGAAGTGTACATGGCCGAGGCGCAGCAGGAGATGAGGACGGAGGCCACACACAAGATCAGCATGACATAGTACACGGAGGGCTTCCAGCCAGCCAGGCCGTCCACTTCGCGTTTCCCCAGGTTCTTCAGGCCCTCCTGGGGCAGGGCCCTCTGGCTCCGGAGCTGCTGCTGGTGGCACGACTTCATGATGTAGGCGATGACCGTGATCAGGCGCTCCAGGAAGAGGTTGAAGAACAAGATGGTGCTCGCGCACCCAATGAGGCCGTAGAAGATGAGAAAGGTTTTCCCTCCTACTGTCGCTGGAGTCGTCATCCCAAAGCCTGCAGGAGACAAAAGTCAAAGGAGAGAAGAGTGAGGGAGGTCTTTGCGGTAACTGGTATCAGGGTCACGGCTTTCATGGCTGGCAAAGGACCTAAAGAAACAGTTTCACAAACACCCGTAGTCCTAGCCTTTCTAAGAATGAGAGGGAAAGTTCTCATTTCCTTTTGGAGATACCAAGGGTTGTTCAGAGCTGGGGCCATTGCACAAATCAGAAAAAGGCACCTCAGCTTGCAGGTGGATACAGCTCATGAAAAATGGCTTGGTGATGAGAATGTGGGCTGGATTTCAGCCTCTCCTCCCCAGCCTGCGAGATGTCTTTGTACAGTACACAACCTGAACAACCATACTTAACAGACATTGTTCAGAGAGATAAACCTCACACAAAGAAAGGCTTATACAGTCTCACTGGGATTCATTTACCTATAAAGTTATTGAGTGCCATTCTAGAAACAGGGGATATACCTGTGGAAAAGATGGATCTGGTCCCTGACCCCAGGGAGCTCTCGTCTAGTGAGGTGAGTACGTGCTGTGTGGTGAGTGCTGTGGTGGAGGACATGCAGGAACCCGTGGGAGCTGCTCAGAGGGGAACCCATCTCAGACTTGGGGTTCTGGGAAGACTAAACAGGGAGAACTGAAAGCTAAAGAGGAGTTAGGCAGGCAAGGAGGGTGTGTGTGTGTGTGTGTGTGTGTGAGGTGTTGATGGTGGTGGTGGTGGTGGTGACGGGGTTGTTCCAGGCAGAGAAATAGCAGATGCCAGCATAGCTAGAGATGAGAAATTTGCTCAACATAATTTCATTTTTAAGTAAAATTCTCCCAACATACACCTCATACTTTGGGAGTGAAAGCTGAGGTGTTGGTTGATAAAATATAAAATGTTTCTCGCACCTTTGTCTCTTACTATTCACAATTTCCACCTTCTTGATCTTTCAACCCATGCACACAGACATGCGACTAAGAATACCAACTGTAGGACAATGGATGTCACTAAGGAAAAGGACTAATAGAAAAGAGAGCAGTGGTAGCCTTGGCAACAATTAGAAGAGAAATTTCTCATGTAGCAAAAGGTGTCTTTTCCAAAATCTGCCTTTCTGATCCCAGAGGTGACAATTATTTTCCTCCTGGAGAGCAGAACAGCAGTTGTTGTTATGAGGAGCTCTCAGCCACAGGTCACAGCAATAATTTATTGAGCACCTGTTAAGTGCAAGGGCCTGTACCAGGTGCTTGAGCCACATAAAAATGACCTGGCACTCAAAGAGTCCAGTATCTAGGAGGAAACAGGAAACTGCTATCTACAAAACAAGGCACAGTGATTCAAGGGCCAAAATAAAGGCACGATGGAGCAACCCTGGCTTCAGGGTGCTGAACGCAGTCTCATTGGGATGAGCGAGTTGGGTACATACAGGCGTGTGGCTGAAGCCTGACAAGCTTAACAAGCCAATTTTTTCCAGTGAATGAGACCTCGGTGATGTTGTGACATGTTCCAGAGATTTACAATTTCTAGATTCTATCTTGTTTATTTGGTTTTAAAACATTCACTTTTATTTATTTATTTAAATAAAATTTATTGGGGAATATTGAGGAACAGTGTGTTTCTCCAGGGCCCATCAGCTCCAAGTCATTGTCCTTTAATCTAGTTGTGGAGGGCGCAGCTCAGCTCCAATCCCAGTCACCATTTGCAGGAGGCGCAGCCCACCATCCCATGCGGGAATTGAACTGGCAACCTTGCTGTTGAGAGCTCGCGCTCTAACCAACTGAGCCATCCAGCTGCCCCTCCAGAAGCTCAGCAGCAGCTCGTTGTCTTCAATCTAGTTGTGGAGGGCACAGCTCACTGGCCCATGTGGGAATTGAACTGGCAACCCTGCTGTTCTGAGCCTGTGCTCTAACCAACTGAGCCATCCGATGCCCCTACATTCACTTTTATTAAAGAAAGGATAACCCATGACTTTTGCTTACCTACTGTACTTGGCTGATCACTGCCACCATTTCAATCCACAAAAATAACAGAAAATGGCTCAAGTGGTGGTGGTATCCATGGAAGCAGATGGGGACAGCTTCCTAATGTTTGCAGTTAGAGGTACTTCCATAGCTTTCACCACTCACAGAGCTTAAAAGTGTGTAAGCTAATAACACAGGCTTTTTCATAGAACCCCATAATACTGAGTGTTGGATTGTCTTGGATTGAGAATAACCAGCCTCAGGGTTCTCCTGGTGGGGGGCAAAGACACAGGCATTCTCAAAGGCCCCCTCTCTACCAGGCATTCTTAATTACTCGTCTATTAAGTCCCATGTGACAGATGAGAAGAAGGATACAGAAGCTAAGTAACTTGCTTAAAGGTGTAAAGCTGGAATCAGAACCTAGATTTGCTTTGTCGCCCAGGCCTGTGCTTTCCCGCGTGCTGATGCTACGTGAGTGCCAACCACTGCCAGGTGTACACATCAGAAGTAGAACTGAGGGAGGGAAATGAACCAGGCATCTATAGTTTCATGCTTTACAAAGACACCCAGACTGCAGTGGCTGCCAAATCTGGTACCAAAATCAGGGGATTGGCTGGCATCGTAAGCTGAAACCTCACAATCTTCACTTACTACAAACATACGTTTCTGAAGAAATGCATGTCTCTTCCAACAACTGATGTAAATAAATCAGTTTAAAAACCTGTTATGTCTCATGAATTTCAGTCTCCTTGTATTTCAGGTGGTGCTTTTCAACATACAATTTATTCCCTGTGCTTCAAGCTTCAGGTCACCTGATTTGTGTCCAACCCCTGAGTCTGGGTGCAGATGAGTTGGCTGATTGGGGACCAAGGGCACAGAAACTTACTTTGGAAGCCAAGGGAACTCACCTGGCAGTCTACTCCAGGCTAGTTCCCTTGAACCATATCAGACCTGACTTAATGTGACTGTAACCACAGGCAGCTCCTGGGACCAAACCAGGCTCGCTGGTGTCCGTGGGGTGAGGAATGAAGCAACCGGGGGCTGCCAGGGTCCCAGTCAGCCCCAACAGAGCCCTTCATTGACACCATGAAGAGAGGGAGCAGGCCTGCAGTCTTTTATGTATAGTATGTTGTCAACTACATATTCTTTTAAAAATGTAACCAAGGTAAAAAATGTAAAAGCTTTGCATTATGGTATTTTCCAACCACACACAACGGTAGAGAGAATGCTATAACAAACGCTAATTTCCCAGTTTCGGCAACTACATACCAACATTTTTGCCAAGCATGTTTCCGCTATCCTACCCCACCCCCTTAATGGGCTGCAGTGTTTTAAAGTAAATCCCAGAGATCTCCCATTTCATCCGTTAATAACGAGCCATCTGTAACTGTCAAGGACGTTATGATCCCAAAATAACCACTATGCCATTATCACACCTAACAAAATTAACACTAATTTCTTAACACCCAATAATACCCAGTCCATATTCAAATTTCTCAAAATTATCTTTTTACAGATCATCTGTATAAATCAGGCTCCTAACAAGCTGCGTGCATTTTTATCTTTTAAGTCTCTTTTATTTGTTAACAGTCTCCCCTCTCATTTTTTATGCTATTGATCTGTTGGGTAAGTGTGTCCTGCAGACTTCAATCACATTTTTTCTAGAAATATTGGAAAACAAACAAACAAACAAACATGTATATAACATGAGTGCCCTCAGATGTAGCAGCAAATCTCAAACAATGAGTGGGACATATAAATTGGCATAAACTGTCTAAAAAGCAATTTGGGAGTATGTATCAGATATCTTAAAAATATATATTTCACTATAATTTCTTTGTTTTTAGGGATATATTCCAAAAAGTATCAGAAACGTGACTAATTATGTACACTGCTATTCACCAGACCTTTACTTTCAATAATGACATTCTCAGCAACCTAAGTATAACAGGTGGGTGAAAGCCTAAGAAGATAATAGGGAAATGACTAAACAATGTAGCCATTAAAATGAACCCATTAAAATTATACATAAAGAGTTTTTAATGATTGGGAAAGTGTTAAGTGGAGAAAAGCAGAGCCAAAGTGTCTACAGAATGACTCAAGGCCGGTACACCTCATCCTCATTAAATGTTTCCAGAAGTTATGAGTCCTTCCTAAAGTTAAGAATATTTTTGGAATTTACATTTTTAGGGTTATGACTCCTCCTTTTAACAGTAAAACATCTTTGACAAAAAATTACGAGCTCATTTGTAGTGAAGATTTAACTGTTTTCCTGGTAACTTCTGAACTAGGGGACATTTCTAGACTCTTTAGCAACAGTAGTTTACAAGTTAAAAATAAATTACTGCTATCCTAACTATAAAAGTTGAAAACTTGGGTGTGACAAATAAGAATTCTTTCAATCATGGGCGTAGCTACAAGTCAGTAATTTTTATACTCAGAAGGCAATAAAAATTAGCCTCATGGGAATCGGAATACGTCAGCTCCCAAAGAGGAATTTTACAAATTTCACTGCCCTGAGAAATACACTTAGTCACCGGGGCTAATACACTTAGCTCTGTGTTTCATGCTTTCTCAAGCCCCTTTCCTCCTCACAAACATCTCGCTAGTACGATGGTTGGAATAAATGCTGTCATTATTTCTGATTTTGCCTTCATTTAAGAGGGGTGGGAATCATTTGATTTACTTATCTCAAATAGGTGTTCCAATTCCAGTGCTACTTAACTTTTAAATCGTGAAACTACTCCCTAAAAGCAAGTGCTTATAATTAAGTTCTCTCTCTTTAGCTAGATTGCCCTCCCCCAGACTACAAAGAAATGGTTCAATTAAGTAGAATGGTACCACGACGCAGGGCACATAACTGATGAAAGGTGCCTTTTCTTCAACATGAATGAGAAGATCAGGCTGTAAGACAGTCTGAGGAATTATGAGAATGATCTCTTTATTTTGATGGCTCCCAACCCCCCTTCTCATCAACCCTCCCTTTCCCCACAGCAGCCTCTTAGCTGCTTTGTGGAATCATAGTGCTCCCAGAAATCCAGTTGGAAAGCCCAACAGCTGGAGAATATCAGTGGCTCTCTTGTCTTTTATGGTTTTGCTTAGATGTATGATGTTGTAACAAGAACAAAGCATGGCCTCGGCAAGCTAAATGACAGAATCATATATAAGACTTAAGAGGCCTGGTGGCTCAGGTGGTTTGAGCGCCATGCTCCTAACTCCAAAGATGTATGATGTTGTAACAAGAACAAAGCATGGCCTCGGCAAGCTAAATGACAGAATCATATATAAGACTTAAGAGGCCCAGTGGTTCAGGTGGTTGGAGCGCCGTGCTCCTAACTCCGAGGTAGCTGGTTCAATTCCCACATGGGCCAGTGAGCTGCACCCTCTACAACTAAGATTGTGCACAACAGCTCTCCCTGGAGCTGGGCTGCCATGAGCAGCCGGAGGTTGGCGTGAGCTGCCGCTGCCGGCAGCTCTGCCATGAGCTGCTGTGAGCAGCAGACCGATGACTGACAACTGACTGCCTCAGCCGGTGGGGGGAGCGGAGGCGAAAGGGGAAAAAAAAGACTTAAGAAATGTGTTATTTATAATATCATAATCTATGTTCTTCCCCAGTTAGTAGTTCTTCTCTACAAACTCATGTACAAACTCATGAAGACTGAATGCTCATGCTCCCCGCCGCCCCCCATTTGTATGTTGAAACCCTATGTATTAGGAGGTGATGTATTAGGGGGTGGGGCCAATGGGAGGTAATTGGGGTTAGATGAGGCCATGATGGTGGAGCCCTCGTGATGGGATTAGTGCCCTTCAAAGAGTCACCAGAGAGGGCTTTCTTCCCCCCTCTGCTCTCTGCTGCGTGGGTACAACAAGAACTTAGCAGTCTGCAGCCCAGACGAGGGCTCTCAGCCAAAACCCCCAAGGCCCCTGACCTCGGACTTCCAGCCTCCCGAGCTGTGAGACGTACATTTCTGATTATTAGTCACCCAGTCATGGTATTTGTTACTGCAGCCTGAGTTAAGGCCGTGTGTTACTACTGCACCACTATGTACCCTGCATTACTTAGAATTTCCTAGAAATGTTTGGCAAACATCCTCATGCTTCCTATGAAAATTAGCTCTAGGGAACCAAAGCTCTCTACAGAAAATCAAGTTTTCCTTTTCCCCTTCTTTGCTTCTCTTTCAGTCTCCTCTCCCTCCCTCCTTCTCCTCTTCCCCCTCCCTCCCTCCCTCCCTCCCTCCCACCCTCCCTTCCTTCTTTCCATTTCTTCACAACAGTCTTTAGAGACCCACCACTCAAACTTTGCTCTTTTTAGAGGCACCTTCCGAGCTGTGTCTAAATGAATCATTGCTCTGCAATCAACTGTTCTTTGAGGGGGCCCTTCTGGGGCGTCTTCTTAAAACGATTTAATTTTGATATTATTAGTTCCAGAAAGCAGTCATCGCGTTCTGTTGCCCAGAGTCAGCAGAGAACCCATTTCAGAGAGCACTGGAGCACTTATGGCACAAATGGAATCGGTAGACTAATTTAACTGCCAGAGGAAATGTTTGAAAATATTGTAACACAATGCTATTTTTTACTTAGTCGTGGGGGAAGAAAGGGCTGGTTCATTACAATTTATTTTCAGAGAGAACCAACACTGAAGACAAACACCTCCCCTGAACTCAGGCTGTTAACCCAAATGCAAGGGTCTCTAGTAAATGACCTATAAAAATGGAAACGTGCAGTTAGAATCAGAGAACAAGTTTGAGGCACCCGGTGCAAGCCAGACTCCAGGTTCATCCGAAACCTGACGTGCTTCTCGTCAATCATACTGTCTATGCCGAGTGGGGTCAGATTTGGTGGCAAACACAGGTGGCTGGAAAAGGACAGTCACTGTTGTCCTCTGGGGAATGGGAGAGGAATGAGCAGCCGCACATGCAGACCACAGGTGTATCTCAGAGACTCTCCTATGTCAGTGTACTGTCACTGGGAGCTCTCGGGAGTTGACACAAAGGGACTGTCTTCTTTGACGTCATTTCTAGTTTTACTGGCAAAACAGGCTCTCCAATAAAAGTTGACTTCATTTGCCCTTTTCCCCCTTAAGAATGTTCTATACCTCTACCTTTCCCTTCTCTCCAACGGGCCTCTGAAGTGTTCCTTCTCTTTTTGCAAAACTATAGTGTAATATCAGAACCAGGATGATGACATTGACACAATCCATTGGTCTTATATTTCCCGATTTATTTGTACTCGTGACTCGCGTGCACGCGCTTGTGTGTCTTTAGTTCTATACAATTTTGTCACATGTGTAGGCTCATCAACATCATTTTAAATAGTGCATTCTTCCTCCACTCTTTGGAAATGTCACTTTAATCAGAGGCAAAATTCTTATATTTTTTTCTGGATTCTGTATTTCATTCCATTGATCTCTATGCTGGGACAGGTACCAAAAACAGTTCTCCGATTTAATATCCATGAAGATTTTTTCCTCTTGCTTCTCCCCTCTTCTCTACCTCCCCCTTTCTCTTCTTTCATTTTATAATGTCCCTAGCTTATTTCATGTTCAATTTTCCCAATGAGTTTTAGAATCCTTTGGTTAAGTTCCAGAAAATATATTTGGATTTTGACTGGGGTTGCCTTATATTTAGAGATTCATTTGTGCAGAAATGACATCCTTTTTCCACCAGGAACACAGTGTATCTCTCCACTTATAGAACTCTTTTAAAAATGAGCCTTAGCATTTTGTAATTTCTTCATATGAATCCTGCACAAATCTTGTCACACTGATTATTCCTATTTCATGCCTTTTGTAAAAGATGATGCGAATAGAGTCTTTCTCACTACCACACATATTTTTTGGTTATTTTATTATACATTTTTCAATTGTGATAAAACATCCGTAACATGAAACTTACCATTTTAACCATTGTAAAGAATATAATTCAATGGTATTAAATATATTCATTTGTTGTACAACTATCATCACTATCCATTTCCAGAACTTTTCATCATCCCAAAGAGAAACTCTGTACCCATTAAACAATAATAATGTCCTAGCCCCTGGTAACCTGTATCCTATTTTCTGTCTTTATGAATTTGCCTATCATATAAACAGTACCTCATATAAGTACCTCATATAAGTGGAATCAGACAATATTTGTCCTTTTATGTCTGGCTTCTTTCATTTAGCAATATTTTTCAGGTCCATGCATGTTGTAGCATGTATCAGATCATCATTCTTTTTTACGGTTAAATAATATTCCATCGTATGGATATACCACACTTTGTTTATCCATTCATCGTCGACGAACATTTTGGTTGTTTGTGTTTTGGCTATTGTGAATAATGCTGCTATGACATTGGACAGGACAGCTCTAATGGGGTAGAAAGGGCCAGCACGAGTGAGTATAGCAGACTGTTTTTCCAGAATGAGTCTGGGTTCAATTCATATTCTGGTAAACTGAGGATTACAATAGATAGTAGACACACGTGCAATTACAAAGTTCATCAAAATGTGTTTCTCACATAAGTGCTGCCAGATTAAAGTTAAAACTATCTTTGATGGTTCAGGTGGTATTTTGGATACTTGCAGTACATCACAATCATCAAAATGAGTGCAAATTCTCTGGAGACAGCCCTGATGGACGTGTCTGATTATATGAGATTTCTTGCTGCTTGATATCCAGTAAATACGTTTTCTACATTTATTTGTACACAGAATAAACCCTGGTTTGTCCCAAATCCAAACAGACAACATTCATGCAACATGAAAAGGCTGTATTTGACTGGAGCCAACTACAGCCAACTGGAAAGATGCTCTATTGTGGTCAGCGCTAAAAAGATCCTGCTTGGGGAAAAAGGAGAGGGAGAAATGTCCCACACCAAGAGGCAGTGGAGTGATTTCACTCCATGGTGAAAAGCATGGACTCACTTCTGCCTCTGCCACTCACGTGCAAAGTGACCTGGGACATGGTATTTAACCTCCCTGTGCCTCAGTCTTTTCATCTGTCAAATAGGATAATAATAATACCCCACCGGCTGTTAACTAGATTAAGTGAAATGAAGTATATAATGCACCCACCACTCCTTATTGTAGACCCTTAGGGACCCTCACCCACGTTCCTTGAATATTTTAGTCCCTGGCTCACAGTCAATCTCTTCAACACTCCTGTCATAATTCTAGGTGGTTGCAGTATCCATATAGATTAGAATGCTCCTTGCAACACCCTGGCATGGCCTCTCAATTCCAGGACCTCCTCCTTTCACGTCTTGAATCACTTTCTTCATTTGGTTTCCAAGACACAAATCTCTTCTGGTTTTCTTCCTCATTCATTGGCTTCTCCTCAATCTCCTTTGCTAGCTCTCCTTCATCTTTCTGTCCTTTAAGTGTCACAGTGCCCCCGTCCTCAATCCTTGGGCCTCTTCTCCACTCTATATTCATTGTCCAGATGACATCATCTGATATCATGATTTTAAATACCATCTCCACGTTGTCTTCTAGACTTCATCTCTAATCTGGTCCTTTCTCCTGAACTCTAGACTAATAGATCCAGCCCTATTGTACCTTTCTACTTGGATATTTAATAGTGATCTCCAAAATTAACAGGTCCAAGATGGAATTCCTGACCTTCACCTCCAACTTAATCTACCCAGTCTTTCCTATTTCAATAAATAGGAACTATCCTCCCAGTCGCTCAGATCCAAGACAGACATCCGGACTTCTCTCTCTCTGACACCTCTCATCTAAGCTGTCAAGAAAGCCTGTTGACTTTGCCTTCCAGAATATAGTCAGAACCCAACCATTTCTCATCCCCTTGCCTGCCAGCACCCTGGCCCCAGATATTCTTATGTCTTCCCTGGATTCTTCTAGTAGCCTCCTCACCGGTCTCCTGCTGCTGTCTCTGCACATCCTACAGCAGCCAGAGCTGCCCTTCTTAAATATATCAGATCATGTATTCAGTGGCCCCAAACCTTGCCCTGGTCCCCATTCATCTGGCATGAAAACCAAAGTTGACCCAATCTCCCCCCTCCCCAATTCCACCTGCAACTTCTCCAACTCCTTTACTGTTCAGTCCCCTGCTCCAGCCACAAAGGCCTCCTTGCTGCTCCTATATCCCAGGCCCCGCTCCCGCACCCCTTGCTGCCTTTGCTTTTCCCCTAGATAGCTACAAGCCTCATCTCATCACCTCTTTTGGGTCTTTGCTCAAAAGAAATGCCAACCACCTATTTACAATGGCGCTCCCTGCCCCAGAACTCCCATCCCTCTTTTCTGCTTATTTTTTTCCCCATAGCAATTATTACCGTGTAACATACTGTGTGTTTTACACATTTACGTGTCTATTGTTCGTCTCTCTCCCATTAGAATGAGGACAAGTTTTTAGTTTGTTTTTTTAAATCATTGTGGTAAAAAACACATAGCATGAAATCTACCCTCTTAACAAATTTTTACATGTACAGTATTGTTAACAATGTGCAAATTGTTGCACAGTGGATCTCGAGAATGTTTTCATCTTGTGTGGCTGGATCTCTGTCCCCATTGAACAACAACTCCCCATTTCCCCCCTTCTCCCACCTGCCCCTGGCAACCGCCATTCTACTTTCTGCTTCTATGAGTTTGACTACTTTGTATACCTCATATACGTGGACTCATACAGTGTTTGTCTTCTTGTGATTGGTTTATTTCACTTAGCATAATATCTTCAAGGTTCATCCATGTAGCATATGGCAGGATTTCCTCCTTTTTTCAGGCTGAATAGCATTCCGCTATCTGGATAGACCACATTTCCTCTATCCATCAAAGGACATTTAGGTTGCATTTGTGAATAATGCTTCTTTGAACATGGTAATGCAAATCTCTCTCTGAGATCCTGATTTTAATTCTTTTGCATAAACACCCAAAAGTGGGATTGCTGGGTCACATGGTACTTCAGGAGGACAGAGATTTTTGTCTATCTTGTTCATTGCTGTATCCCCAGGGCCTAGGACAATGCCTGAGACATAGCAGGTGCCCAATAAATGCTGTCATTTTATATGTAAACCCTGTATCAGCCTGATTAACTCAACTCCTCCAGTACAGCTTCTGCAATCGTTCCCACAGTGAGTTTTCCAATGCAACATAGGGAAAGTGTTTGCTAAGTAAATGAATAGGGTAAGCAAGTATCCAAGGGGAAAATAATGAAATCATCTAAGAGAATAAGTGGTTTTCAAATGTTCTCAAACTAGAAACAACCATTTAGGTAAACAATTGATCACTTTTTAATAAACCATACGTATTGGTGACTCTGGCAGTTCTGAATATGTAAATGGTCCTGCTTAACTCCTCTTTACTAGGGCCATCCACACAATGGCAGCTGAACAGGGCTGACCACGAACCAGACAGCAAGCTGGGCGAGGCTAATGGAGGAGCCCTGTGAGCAAAGAGCAGTACTGTGGGTAGGAGAGTGTGGCATTGTGGGTAGGAGAACAGGCATTGTGGGTAGGGAAACAGGCATTGTGGGTAGGAAAGCAGGCATTGTGGGTAGGAGAACAGGCATTGTGGGTAGGGAAACAGGCATTGTGGGTAGGAGAGCAGGCATTGTGGGTAGGAGAGCAGGCATTTTGGGTAGAACAGCACAGCATTATGGGTAGGGGAACAGGGCACTATCGTAGGAAAGCCCACTTACAATGCTGGTAGATGTCACTCAGGACCATTGGCACAAGCAGAAAATTCCAGCGGTTTTAGGCCAAACTAAAGAGAAGTTGTGCTCCCTAATTAGAGTCGGGTAGAAGCAAAGCACAAGAATCCTGACAGAAGCCAGGGCATAGGGTCAAATCAGAGATGGAGGACCAGGTAGAGGCCAGAATTCAAATGGAACTAATCATACCAGGTGGCACGGTCCATGCCAGGACCCACCCACCATCACCTGGAGCTCCCAGGACAGACGCTGTTTGCCCTTCTCTGAGCACCTTCCTTGGTGGGCAGATAAGGGCGCCAGGTGTCACCGCCCTTGGGAGAAAGGCTGGCACACGACGTGTGCTGGGGCCGCGGTACCTGCAGAGCGCGCCCTGCCTCTGAGTCTTCTTCACAACTCAGAGGCCTGCAGGCTGCAGCCTATGTTTTCTTCTCATGATTCCTTTTTCAGTTCTGATGACATCAGCTGGAAGACCTTAAGTAAACAGGAGCTTTATACCACAATGGTCACTGAGCGCCCACTGCACGCCAGGCTATGTGCTACGTACACCCTGAGACCACAAAGAGTAGTAAATACAGTCCCCACCTGCAGGTGCTGCGGCGAAGTCAGAAACACAAGTGTAAGTGGACGACGACGACGACAAGAATAATAGCAACACAGCATTTATCAGACACTCACTAGGTGCCAGGCTCTGTGCTCCGAGCTGCACATGGATTATTTTACCTAATCTTTAGGAGCCCAGGAGGTACACACTACTGGTATTCTTATTCCCATTTGACACATGAGAGTTATGGGGGTAAAATAAATTGCCCAGAATCACGCAGCTAAGGTAAGAGGTGAAGCCAGTATGAGCCATACAATCTTGCTGACTCCAAAACCAGTAATCGCTAACCCTGCTGACTCTTGGGACGCTAGAGGGTATACGGGTGGTGGGGGGACACCTAACTCTGACTGGTTTCAGGGGAAGGACAGGGAAAGGGAGGCAGGGATGTGAGACAGGCTTTCCCTAGGAGGTGAGGATGCCTAAGCTGAGCTTCTGGGTAAAGTGACAGGAGCAACGTTCCAGGCCAGGGAACTTCTAGAGCATAGGAAGGGGCTCAGAGAAGAGCATGTTGTGCCCAGGAAAGTGCCAGGAGGGTGGGCACGGAGAGGGGAGCTGGGCCAGAATGCCAGGTCCTGACTATGACGTAGTCCAGCACCGTCCTGGGCTGCAGCTCTCTCAGGCCTCAGAAACCTCCAGAATGAAACCCCTTTGACAGGGAGTCCCTGTATCAATCCAACTGGGTTACTTATGAAGCTCTGCTTTCCACAAGCTTCCTTCGAGGACTTCCCATTACCATGTACACTTGGAGGTGGAAACTTGCCTCTGTAATTGAGACACATCTTCCCTGATGTGGCTGGTTCCAAATGTTTTTCTGGACTCTGCAGAGGGAGTGGGGATCTCACCTTTGACAAGAGAGCATAATGGTCGAGCAATGGGCTCTACAGCTGGACTCCCCAGGTTCAAAACCTGGTTCTGATACTTGTTCGCTGTAGAAACTTGGGCAAGCTACTCAACCTTATTGTCCCCATGCAAAAGACACAAAAGCTCCACTCACCTATCTGCCGTCTGAACCCAGAACAGCCAGGTGAGGAGTCAGAGTCAGCCCAGACAAGCTCTGCTGCAGCCTCGCAGACCTTATGGTTATGCCTGAGCTTTCTCCAAGTCACACTAGATGACCGGGGAGCCAGCCACCCCCAGGCAGAGGATAGGACTGCAGGGGAAACAAACCCTTACCTTACCCTGGACCACCCTGAATGAGTTTTTACCTCTTCTTTTCACCACCCAACGTTTCAAAAGTTTGATAGTCTACACTTGCTGTCTCCAGACGACTTTCCTAATTGTTCCTCAATTCATGCCAGTTTGACTTCTGGCCCCTCGCTCTTGGACCAGCGAGATCCAATGGCTCATTTTCAGTCCTCACCCTTCCCTGTTCTCCATCCAAGTTTTAATAAGTAAGAAGCGGGCCAATATAGCAGTTGGGTTTCAGGGAACCCCTTGGATTTCAGGGAACCAGTTGGTTCTTCCCCCATTTCTGTGGTCAACCCTTCATTGGTTCCTCCATCTCCATCCACCCGATAGAATTGGTGTCCCCCAAGGAATGCCAACACTTTGCTCTTTTGTCTTCTGCTCTTCCTGAGTTATTTCTCCTCTTTGCATGAGTTCAGCTATCTTGCGTCCTCCTTGAGAAAACAGAAGCCAGCAGCTCAAAACTTCTCCAGAATCGTATACAACTCCCTGCTTCCACACCCTTCTATTCTCTTCTGCACCGTGGATGAGGTCCCTCCCCCACCTGAGGTTAATCCTGCCACCTGTGCCTGTCACCTCCTGTCTCCTAAGGGGCCCTGCTCCACTAATTATCTCCTTTTAAATCCTCAGTTCTCCTCTAGACCCGGCTTACCAGTATTTAAACTTTTCAGGTCTCTCCCATTCCCTCCTATAATCACTACCGCTCTTCTTTCTCTTCCCCATCTCTGCCAAATGTCCCCAAAGAGCTGATCAAACCAGCTAATTCCACCTCTGTACCTCCAACTCACTCTTCTGGAACCTCTGGAATATGGTCTCAGTTTCCCACCTCCAGAAAACTGTTCTCCGATGAGTCACCAAAACTTCTCGTCGGGACTGCCAATGGCTACGTTTCAGTCCTCACCTTCCTTGGTCTCTCTGCAGCATTTGACACAAATGACCCCTCCCTGACTGAAACTCTCTTTAGCCTCAGTTGCTATGACACCACACTCTTCTGGTTTTCCATAGGCCTTGGGTAGGTCCTTCTTGTTCTCCTTAATGATTTCCTTTTCTTGTACCCCCTTCAATGTCGGTTTTCCTCGGGGCTCTCTGTGTTCTGTCCTTGTCTCATTTTTGACACATTGTGACAGAGTTAATACATTCTCTAAGCTCTTTCATTACGATCTATATCCTCATGTCACCATAGTATATCTCAATCCATATTTCTCTGATAAGCTCCCCACCTGCCAGACAGCTCCATTTAGATGTCCCACAGACACCTCAAACTCAGTGTGCTCCAAACTTAAGTCATCATGTTTAACCCACCAATCTGTCCCTCTCACTTGGGTGAAGAATAACCCCCACTAACCCAAGACAGAATGCATGGGGTTGGTTTGACTGCTCCTCCTCCCGCATGTCCAACATCTGGTCAAACTTCATGTCCTGTCGATTCCAGCACTGGAATATTTCTCCAATCCATCACTGCCACATCCCTGGTCCAGGCCTCATTTCTTTTGCCTGGACACCACCAGTCTTGCCTCATTCCTACCCATTCTCCTTCCTACAAGCAGAACCTCAGTGAGCTTTCTAAGATGCAAAATCGACCATCTCCTATTCCCGTTTCAAACCCTAGCTCCCCCAGTGCCCTCAGGATGAAGTCCAAATTCCTCACGTGATCTGGCCCCTCTCTGCCTTTTCCATCTCATCTCTTGCTACGCCCCCCTCATACTCTACACCCCAGCCACACTGAGTTCCTGTGATTCCCCAAACAAGCCCTGTTCACTCCAACTTCATCCACTCACCTCTTTGGCTGGCTAATTTCTACCGTGTATTTCCAGTCTCAGTTTAGACATCGTGATTCTGTGAAATCTCTGACGACTGAGCTATGCGTCCCTGCTGTGAGCAACATGTGTACATCCCTATGGTAGCCCTCACTCTGTACTGTGATTGCCAGTCTGCTTGTCTGTCTGTCTTACCTACTAGATTCTAAACAGTTGGAGGGCTGGGGATTACTCGATCCCTGTTATGTTGCCAGGGCCGAGCACAAAGCCTGGCGCACAGGAGGTGCTCTACATGGATTTGTGGAATAAAATTAGAAACCTCAGTTCCCTGATTTCAAAGTGTCCCTAAGTTCTTTTCCAAAAATACCTCCTGAATTCTTTCCATCACCATGGCCCTAATGGCCTTAGTTCAGGCCTTCATGTCTCACCATTGCTTCTACTCCTGCTTAGCAATAGATAAACCTGAAAAGTCTTTCCTGACCTTATTTCTCAGCAGTGCACAGCTGTAACACATCACTATGTAGCACTTTTACAGTGTATTCGCAATTAAATGCAAAATGCTGTTTTCTGTATTTGACTGGAAACTCCTGGAGAACAAGGATAGTGTGTTGTGATTTATTCGTTTGTGTATCTACAGGATCTTACAAAGTTGAGCAGATCAACAAAACGTTGATAAACTTCTAGATAGACTGACAGGAAAAAAAAGACACAGATCACAAATAGTAGGAATAGGAGAGGGGACATTGGTACTGACCTAAGGATATTAAATCTAAGGGAGTATTATGAACAGCTTATGGACAATAAATTCAATAAATTAGATAAAGTGTTCCAATTCCATGAAGGACACAAACTACTAAATGTCATTCAAGAAGAAATAGATAACAGGAATTGGGGTTAAAATTGTCTCACAAAGAGGTCTCAAGCCCAGGTGGCCTCACTGGTGAATTTAAGGAATTGAGACTATCAATTCTACAAAACTTATAGAAAATCAAAAAGGCAGGAATACTTTCCAACTCATTCTATGAGTTCAGCATTACTCTAACACCAAAGGGGTGGGGGAGACATAACAGGAAAACTGCACAGCAATTTCTCTCAAAAACACAAATGCGATGATTCGTAACATCATTTTAGCAAATCAAACCCAATCAAACATATATAAAAAATAATGCATCATGATCAATGGGGATTTATCTCAGGAATGCTCGGTTGATTCGGCATTTTAAAATCAGTGTAATTCACCATATTGATAGACTGAAAAACCAAAACCACATGATTACTTGGTAAATGCAGAAAAATCATTTGACAAAATTCAACATTCATTCATTGTAACAACTCTCAACAACATAGGAATAGATGTGAACTTCCTTAAAGTAATAAAGGGTAAACACAAAAAACCGACAGCTCACACTGTAGTTAATAGCGAAATACACGTTTTCCCCCTGCGATCATGAACAAGGCTGGAATGACCACTCTCACCGTTTCTCTTCCTCATCATACTGAAGGTTCTAGTGCAATCAGGCAAGGAAAAGAGATAAAAGGCATATTGCAAAGAAAAAAGAGAAACTGTTTTTATTCACAGAAGACATGGATTGTCTATGTGAAAAAAATCCAACAGAACCTAAAAAAAAATCCAGAACTAATAGACGAGTTTAACAAAGTTTCAGGATACAAATACAACAATTGTACTTCTATATACTGGGTAAGAACAATCAAGGACTGAACTAAAATACCATTTACTGCAATATCAAAAATATAAAATACTTAGGGAAAATCTGACAAAAAAATATGCAAGACCTGTATACTGGAAACTACAGAACGTTACTGAGAAATTAAAGAAGACCTAAAAATAAAGGGGGAGAGATACCCCATGTTTATGGATTAAAAGAGTTTATATTGTTAAGATATCAATTATCCCCCCAAAGATCTATAGATTCAATGCAATTCTAACCAAAATCCCAGCAGCATTATTTTTTATGTAGCAACCGACAAGTTAATTTTAAAATTTATATAGAAATGCAAAGGACCCGGAATAGCCAAAGTAACTTTGAAAAAGAACAATGTTAGAGACTTGTACTACTTGATTTCAAGATTTATTACAGTTACAATAACCTACACAATTTGGTATTAGTATAAAGATAGATATACAGATCAATGAAACTCAGTAGAGGATCTAGAAATAGACCCACACGTACATGTTCAATTGATTTTTTACAAAGCTGCCTAGGCGATGCAATCGAGAATTGAAAATGTTTTAACAAATAATGTTAGAAATATTGGACAGCCAATAAAAAGGAACAAATTATTGATATGATATAGATAAATCTCAAAATGATGTTATCTGAGTGAAAGAAGCCAGTCAAGAAAAGAACACAGACTGTGATGAGAAGCAGTGGTTGCCACCCCCAAATAAGCCCTTTTCTGGGATGCTAATTATTTTAAACAGGTTATTCTTAAGGAACAAAGACTCAGAAAACAGCTTTTTTTTTTTTTTTTAAATTAAAGTTTATTGGGGTGACAATTGTTAGAAAACAGCTTTGACATTCCCCTAACTTTCAGGCAGTTAGGGGAAGGTCGAAGGTTTTTTCAGACCTGAATTCTTTTCAGGACCTTCTCCAGGAAGGCAGTGATCATCATAGATAATTATAGTTTAATAGGAACTAGTGTGATAGATGGGGACGAACCTAGCAAGGCCCCTTAGATCAAAGTCCTGTCTGTGTCCCATTGTTAAAGAAGGTCCAGTAAACATTTAGTGACCAAACATTTGCTTTTCCATCTCCCTTAGTCCAGAATGGCACATAAGCCTCAACTGCTCAATATGTCCTCAGGTCCCATATTCTTGCGGCCTGTATGTATATACGTAATGAATTTGAGGGTTTTTTTCCTGTTAATCTGTCTCATGCCAATTTGATTATTAGACCAGCCAGAAGAATTTGGAAGGGTAAATGTAAAATTATTTTTCCTCCCCCACAGCAGACGAGTGGTCACCTAGAGATGGGGAAGGGAGGGATGAATTCCACAGGGGCATAAGGAAACTTGTGGGAATGATGGGTGTGTTCATTATCTTAATTGTTTAGATGGTTTCATGGAGACTTATATATAGGGCAAACCCCAGCCAACTATACACCTTAAATATGTGCAGATTATTGTATATCAATTATATTTCAATAAAGCTGTAAAAGACAAACATCTATGCTTTAAAGTGAATTGCTCTGGTTATGCTATTCAGCCTTGAAATGCAATGCTCCATTGTTGTATGTGACTGCTCTGGGGAAAACGCTCCTCGGAATGTGATCAATATTAGAGTCATTTCCTGGGGAAGCAGAAAGGACTGAGAGGGAGGGCCCTGGGAGGGCTGCTAGCAACAGCAAGCCCTCTTGGTTTTGACCTGAAGAAGCTAAGATGTCCAGGAAGACCCCATTGTTGGGGGACGGGGTGGCGGGTGGTAGAGTGGTGTCCTCCCTTTCATTCACTCTTGATAGGAGCTTCAATTGATCCACTGAGAAAAACCATGCCTTCCCCTAATGTGAGAGGTGCGTGGCTGAGAGCTGTGAGGCGTGTCAGCATCCCGGACCCCAACCCCACTGCTCTTAAGTTGCCATTATTTACTTATTTCCCAGGAAATGTCAGAGCTCTGCCAAAAGTGACCAAGGAAATGATCATAAAAAATGCACTGCTCCAGGGAGAGAATAATCCTTTATTGATTTATTTCTCATCACGGAACCTAAAACCTACAGAAGTCACTGGCAAATTTATCTTCCGTTCCCAACTAATATCCTTAACCCTCAAACTCTACTTGACATAATTAATCTTCCTCCAACAATTCAGAGGGATCTTCCAGGGAATCCTGTGGGATTGTCAAAGGAGCAACATTGTAATGAAATGGGTTTCAATTTATTCTGTGCTTGTCCAGTTGTAGAACCAAATTTCTTTCTTTGGAGAGAGGGGTTTGGCATGAAAGGGATAATGATCCACGATCCCAGCCATCCACTGAGGTCTAACAATTAATAGCATCCATCATTCTTCGGCTCCATTTCCCCGGGATCCAAATTACTGCTTCGTAGTAAGGTATGTTAAAGTGTTTAAGTTCATTACTTCTTAGTGGGCCTTCTATAACCACCAGAATGTTCTTAATGGGAGTAGGTCTTCAAGAACCAGAAGTAATGAACAAGTCTGTCCAGCGTTTTTACTCAGTAGGTGAGACCAGGCACTGGAGAACCTAACTCTTATTTAAGAAGACCTACTCATGACTCAGAGGCTCTGGGGTGTGGTTTCCTGCTTATTCTTATAACCACCCTTTCAGAGGGAACCCCAGTCAGGGGGCCTGTCTTGACCTTAACAGCCCTAGTCTTTCTCTGATAGACTCCTTGATTCTCCTGAAACTGTGGGTCTTTGTAGTGTTAACCCTGACAGCTGGGTGTTTTTTCTTTCTTTTTTGTAATGCAAGTGCCTGACTTAAGATTTGATGCCCAGGCAGCCACTTCAAAGATGGCTATCTCCAAAAAACACATTGCCAGCCACATGACTAGATAAAGAGCAAGCTGTCACCCCCCCCCCCCACCCCCCTTTATCTAGATCTTGGTTGATTTCAATAACTGACCATTTGGGCCATTTGTTTTTTCTCTCTTCATGCATTAAATTCCCACTCTTATGTTTTAAATTCACCAACAAAGAGTGAGCCCATGAAACCCTAGGCCCCCACCCTCGACCCCAATAAAAGCAGAACCCCCGGCCTGCGCTCTCTGTCTCTCTCTCTACCCACGACCTAGCTGTGTGGCTATTTTTTCGTTTCCTGATGTAACCATGAGGAAGCGTGTTTTGCAATTACAAGAACCACAAGGGCTGTTCCAACCACCATATTGGTTATTGAAAGGCTGAGACACAAAACAGTCCTGCATCCCTGGCACCTAAAATCTGACCACTGCTCATCTGCACGGCACCCCACCGCCTGGCAGCAAGGCCCCCCCCACGGTCCAGTAGTGAGGCCCCCCCACGGTGGAGGAGCGAGGCCACTGAGTGTGGGATGGCTGTGCAGATAGACACCCACCTACAAAGGCATTGTCTCCCAGCATCCAGAGTTAACTGTTAATTTTTCATTAGAACATGATCATTTAAACATATAAACGGGATGTTGTCACTCCCTTGCTGAAAATCCTTCCATGGCACGCTATTGCACAAAAGAAAATAGTTCCAACTCCTCACCTTGGCTTCCAGGGGCCCTGCAGGCTCTAAATCTCCTGTCTCCAAACTCCTTTTGTTACACCTCCCCTTGCTCACTGCACTTGGGCTAACCCGGCCGGCCGCAGGGCCTTGGTACAGTAGTCCCCCCATCTGTGGTTTCACTTTGCACAGTTTCCGTTACCCGTGGTCAACTGAGGGCTGAAAATATTAAATGGAAAATTCCAGAAATAAAAAATTCATATGTTTTACACTGTGTGCCATTCTGAGGTGTGATGAATCTCATGGCGTCACACTTGGAACACAAATCATCCCTTGGTCCAGCAAGTCCATGCTGTGGTTTCAGACACCCCCTCGGGGGTCTCGGAACATACCCCAGAGGACACGGGGGATACTGTATCTGCTATTCTCTCTGCGTGCAATGCTCTTCCTCAGCTTCCGTTCACACTGCTGACTTCAGGTCTCAGTTTCAATGTCGCCTCCCCAGACCTCTGGTCACCTAAGAATAGTCTGTCCCTCTGCCCTTTTGCACACGATCCTCTCAGTCTGCTTTTTTTTTTTTTTTAACAGCACTTGCCCCGGTGTCACATCACCTCCTTATGTACTTGTGACAACAGAATGAAAGCTCCATGAGACGATGAACCTCACCATCTCACTCTCTGCCATCTCTCCAGGGCCAAGCAGATGCCCGCACCATTCTATCTCCTGTGAGCGGTTTTCCTTCCAGCGTGCTCTGAGCCACACTCTGATGATGGAAACTAATCCTTATGCCTTGCTGGACCTCGCCAACCTCCCTTCTAAACACTGCCTCTCTGCCCGGATGTGCTTCTTTCTGGCCCACCCTGCCCCTTTCCCCTTCTTCTGGGCCATGTCTGGAATCCAGAGCCCTAGGTCCTCCAAATGCTTAACATCCGGCTGCCTGTGCAAATCCATCTTGCAGATGTTGCCCAGCTGCACTCTGGGAAGCCTTCGGGAGTGAGCAGGATCCTGGTTAGGGGAGTGCAAAGCTCCGAACCAGCTTCTTCAGGCTGATACTATGTTGTGTCCCAGGATATAACACAAGAAGCAACCTCTTACTTGTAGTGAGATGGATGCCACTAGCTGGTAGGGAAATTTGTGTGCAAATCAGACAGAGGCTCCCCCCGGGTGCAGGGTGTGGAGTGCATGCAGGCTGGGTTTTAGTCTCCACTCAACTCCTTGGCTGCGGGTCTTTGTGCAGTGCACACGGCACATAGCTGTACATAGCATCTTTGAGTGGTCGTCTCAGAGATCCTGGGTCAAGCTCCGCAGCACGGATTTCCAGCCTCCTTTCGGTAAGCCTCTGTGCTCTGACATTTTATATGAACTCCCAATTATCCATGGTAAATAGGGAATGGAAATATGAAAGCCAGAAAACAACCTCCAAATCTTACTTTCATAAACCTCGCTGCTTACTGAGCTGTACCTGCTCGTATGTGCCGGGTGCTGGGCTAGACACGTTGTCACACTTTATCAACCATACGTCAGCACTTTGTGAAAAGAAAAAAATAAGTTATAGAGTTCAATTGCTATATGATCCTATCAGAAAATCAAAATCAATTATGTATGTATGAATAGATAGAACACTCTTAATAGCAGTTATTTGGGGAGAGATGGATTTACAATGGAAATTTACACTTGATATATTTCCGAATTGTTCATTTTTTTTTTACAATGAACATATAATTACTTTTATAAACAGAAAATAATAATAAAGATATTTCTGTTCTGGAAAAGAACAGCAGGGATTAAAAACTGTAAATATCAAGTCAAATTAATTGCTTTGAATTTCAGTTTCTTTTGTAAACAAAATAAAAGTTAATACAAGTAAAATCCTTTACTTCCCGTCATGGGTACTGATAAGCAGGGAAATGACCCAAGTCAGAGGAGGAGATACTGCCAACGGCTGAATAATCAGGCCTGGAAATCTCCGCAGTCCACAGGGAATGACAGCAACTACTCAGGCAGAACCCAGCCAGTCTTCACACTAACAGTTACACCGCTTGCCTGGCTAACGGTGAAATCAATCTCTAATTATAAGAAGCTACAGGCTTTTTAAATGCACAATTGTGTGTGTAAGCAGCTCATTATCATTGTGTCAAGTCACTGAGCGAGAAAATAAATTCCGACATTTGCTGTTCTAATGTGGTAAGCACGCAGCTGAGAGTCAATTATATTGTTCATGTTTTTACAGCTCATTTATTTCCCCCATTTTTAGGAATAACTTAACAACTAATAGTTTTCTTTCATTTGTTCCCCGTGTGTCGTTTTTTGAACAAGAACAGGAGCACTGGCCACAATGCAGAAAAGTGGAGAAAAAAAAAAATCACACTGTTGAGAGTGTTCCTTGTCACTGGCAGGAAAATCCAAGTGGAATTAAATAGCCAGTGACCCCACCGCAGCAAGGAGAAAGGAAACCGAAGGCCAGGAAGGCAGAAGAAGGCTTGCCACGTTTTTGTGTGTTTACTTTGGCTCTTTTTAAATGAGCTCAAACATTAAAAGAAGAAATATGAATCAGAAAAACTCAAGACCTGCTTTATGATGTGTGGGTAATTCGTCCTATAAACTGTACTTTCACTGCCTGTTTCGCTATTTTGTGACTTGTGCTTTGTTCTCCTTTTCATTTCTCTTTCACAGTCCATCTTAGCTAGAGAAATATACACGAAAGTACTAATGAAATTCGCCTTGTGAGTTTAAAAACCTAAACTTGGGATGGCCTTTCACCATCCCAAGAAGTATTTAAGAGCTGACTGGGCCTGCGATCACCCACAGTTCAACGTGTCTAGCCCAGGAATGAGGGGAGCAGAGACTGGAGTACCTTCCCTCTCTCTCCGGCCCCCTTGCCTCCCCCTCCTCACCCCAGTCTATCCTGGAGCCTTCGTTCAACGTCTATTCCGGCTGGACACTGAGAAAGGAGATGAAAGACTCCTGCCCTCAGACAGCTCAGAACTTAGATGGACAGACAGCCAAGTAAAAAGTACTTTATTACACGATGCGATGTGCTGTGTTTATTATAATCTCAACCATTGGGCATCAACTATTTTATTTCCACTAAAACCTTAGACAGTTCAGATTTTAGCAAAATTAAATAAAAAACAAACCAACAAAAAAAACCTCTAAAATCAGTGAGTAAGTTTTCGTCCCTGCTCTAAGGGAGTGGCTTATGGAATGCTTTCTTGTTAAAGGCTACACCCTTCCGGGTTCAGCATTTACTTAGTAAGAGTCTCCAGATTCCCTGTCCCTAGACCCCCCACCTCCATCAGTGTCACCTGCTCCCAGCTGCCTGTTCCTACTTAGAAGTGACCTGTTGCACGGGAAGCACAAGAGCAGAAGCAAAGCTCTGTGCTGGACAAATGGGAGACCTGCAGAATAGATCAGGGGCCATCTACTCCATCTAGTCTGCTTGGCAGGAAGTGAGGCAATGGCAGACTAGGGATGTGGAGTGTGCACACCCAGTGCACACAAACTTCCTTGGTTTCCTCTGTTCATCCCCATCCCATCCACTTGCACCCACCTTCCGGTCACTTTTCATGGCTCTCAGACCAACCTCCCTCGTGTACAACATGTTTTTATTGCCAGATACCCCCTGGCTTATCTGTCCACCCCATGCTGCCCTGGCCTTGGCTTCCTCAGGCCAGGTGTGCATGGCCTGCACATGGCCTGTGTCCTGGCCCTGTGCTTCAGCATCCAAGGAGTGGTTCCATTTGTGCCAGGTTACGGCAGCTGGATGCATGTTACATCTCCTGGAGGAAGAAAGTGGCTTATCCGAATCCTCTGCTATCACAGTGACCGTGGACCCTTCTGGCAATCATTTCAGGGACTTGGGGCCACTTCTTTAGCACTCTGCAAACAGTGCCATGCCCCTAAACTCACTTAGAACTTAAACACGGGGCCAAGACATGGAAACAACCAAAATGTCCTTCGATAGATGAATGGATAAAGAAGTTGTGGTACATATACATAATGGAATACTATTCGGCGGTAAGAAAAGATGAAAGAGGACCATTTGTGACAACATGGATGGATCTTGAGAGTGTAATGCTGAGCGAAATAAGTCAGACAGAAAAAGCAGAGAACCATATGATTTCACTGATATGTGGTATATAAACCAACAACAACAACAGAACAAGACAAACAAATGAGAAACAGAAACTCATAGACACAGACAATGGTCTGGTGGTTACCAGAGGGTAAGGGGGGTGGGGAGTGGGAGATGAGGGTAAGGGGGATCGAATATATGGTGATGGAAGGAGAACTGACTCTGGGTGGTGAACACACAATGGGATTTATAGATGGTGTAATACAGAATTGTACACCTGAAATCTATGTAATTTTACTAACAATTGTCACCCCAATAAATTTAATAAAATAAAATTAAAAAAAAAAAAAAGAACTTAAACACGGAATGAAACAACTTCCTTGTCTTGAAGAGGCCATCAGTACAATTGAGAGTGAAGCGCTAGCCAAGGGCCCTCTAACTTGTCTCAGGAGGCCGGACATTCCTCACGCCCACCTGTGATGCGGGAGCCACACCCTTCCGAGGGCTTAGGCCTTCTCTCAGATGCCCATCGGCGAGCCAGTGAAAATCATCCGCCACAGGTCGGTGAAGGCGGGAAGATCTCCTCAGACCTGACACTGGGCAGCCAGTGGTCATCAGACGGAAAACAATGGGACCTCAACAGCTTAATGTTTTGAAAATCTGAGAAATCACTTATGTCGCTGCGTTTATCAGCCTTGAAGCAGTGTGAGATGTCAGTGAACCTCGGCACCTCCCTTCCCTTGGTTCTGAGTGAGAAATGTTGACCACATGCCACGGCCGGCGACACGGGCTCTGCAGAGGCCCAAGGAGACGCTGGCTGGCAGCACACTTCCCGTCTTTCCTTTGCCAAGAAGTCATCAAGCACATGGAGGGTTTTCTTTCATGAAACCCACTTTATCCTTATCTTTGTTTTCTTTTTGAATGAGTCCCAGTTGTAAGATTAGGCACAGATTGTGTGTTTTTATTGGAAGACCTGGGTCAGCAGCAGGGAGGTGAGAGCCCCCTAAATAAGCCACGAGGCCCAATTCTTCTGTCATTTAACAATGTGTAATGTAATATGCTCACCGATGACTTTAAAGGTACGTTGGGATGCTTTAGTAACAAGCCCTGCAGCCAGGTAAAACTCTCAGCTCAGTCCTGCGCGTGAGTAACAGGTTACCTTAAGCCCCACGACTCCTCACGCAGGGTGGCCCTGTCAGCCAGAAAAGCATTTCTCCTCAGCTGCTGCACATTCCTTGGTTTGTTCTTAATAACGTTTAATATCGCTTATTCCTAATAATACACATTCATTGTAGAAAATTCAGAACATGTAGAAAAGTGGACATGAGAAATGAAAAACCACCATACTCCTGCCCCCAGAAAAGGATTCCCCATCAGTAAAATGGGGACAAACAAGAGTGTGAATCTGATTAAATGAGTTGATAGTGTAAAGAACACAGCACAACTTAAGAGCTAATGAATGTGAGCTGCTGTTATTGATAATGCGTCTTGATTCATTTCCTTTCAGATTTTGCATGTGTGTTTCACAAACTTTGGATCTTTCTGATGGAGAAATTTTTCTTAAAATTCCTACCTGTGCCCAATTTCAGTTGGGTTCTGACTAATGCTTCTAAGGCTATATATTTCATAAACTATAATGGGAAGAAAGATGGAGAGTCAAAATTAAGAAGTGTTACCTCTGTGTACAAAGGAATAATGTTCATGTCTAGCATTTGGACATGAACTTGCAGATGTGTTTCCAGAGGCAATGATGGGTTTTCTCAAATCACAGACGTTCTTATCTATTCTCCTATCTTATCAACAGCACAGGCTTTACCCAAAGGCTGTCTGGGATGAGATTCAATTTGCAATCACAGAAAAGAAAGCAATGCTCTGTGCCTGCATGGAGATTAGACTGACCACCTTGGTCTCATTAGCATGAAGAACTTATCAGTCAAGCTCACCAAACTCAACTGTGTCCATAAACATGCCCCACACATGGCCATTTCACTCAGGAGTCTTGTGGAAGGGACTGGCTGGGCCCTGTGATCTCAGCCACAGCATCGGGACGTGACACATGTAATCAGGCATCATACCAATCCCTGGGATTATATGGCAGAAAGGACCCGATCGCTCTTTTCTAGAAGCATAGTTACACCGAGGAGGCAAACAGGTAGCCTGCCTGACATGACACTGTAAAAAGCACTCTAGAGGAGGTGTTTTTAGGACAGCAAGGGCCCAGGAGAGGGAGCGCAAAGGCTGCCTAGAAATGCAGGAAGCCTTGCTGAAGAGGTTGAGCTGAGCTGAGTTTTAATGGAGCAGTTTGAGTTTGTCAAGCAGACAAATAAGGGAAGAATCCAGAAGCATCAAGAGTGGACTTTGCACTCAATCTGCCTGGTTTAAATCCCAGCTCTGTCGCTCGCTAGCTCTGTAATCTTGGGCAAGTTCCCTAATTGCTCTGTGCCTATTTTGTTTTTGTTTTAAATAAGATTTTTTAGAAATCAGCTTTACTGAGATACAATTCACATAGCATACAACCCACTCATTTAAAGCTTACAATTCATCTAAAGTGTAACAGTCACAGAGTTGTGCAACCATCCCCACATCAATTTTAGAACATTTTCATCATCCACTAAAGAAACCTCATACCCAGTAGCAGTTACTCCCCATTTTCCTCCAATGCCCCAGCTCCTGGCAACCACTACTCTACTCTCTAACTCTATACAGCTGCCTATTCTGGACCTTTCCCGTAAGTGAAATCATCCAATATGTGGTCTTTTGTGGCTGGCTTCTTTCATGCAGTATAATGCTTTTGAGGTCTGTGGCTATTGTGTCATATATAAACGAGAGTAATAATCTACATCTTAGATGAACATTTTTTTCAGTGTGGTTAAGATGAGATCAAACCCGCCCGGTGTCTGGCACAGATGTTTCTGGGCAGAGCCAAGGAGGGGAACAGGTTAAACATCCGTCCCGTCTGTAATGACCCCATTATCCATACATGTATTTAGATGAGACAGTGACAAATCAGGGCGCATGTCCACAACTATACAAAGTTGAAAGCAGCGCACAGTGAGAAAGGTGGGACATAACTCCAGAGGTGAATGCAGCAGAGGTGAGGCAGGCCAGGTGGACGAACACAAAACGAGGATTATGACAATAGCATCCTCTAAGGGACCCTGAGAATTAGACATGAAAAAGGGCTTTGCAGAGGGTGAACGCATGTAAGAGTGGCAATAGTTACTATTACAAAGCCTGTTTGAAAGGAAAAGAGATGGACACTTCCTGAGTGCCTTACGACGTGCTCTGCGTGCGTTAATTCACATTAACCTCCAGAGCCCTGTGAAGTCGGCAGGACTGACTGCCACTTGGAGAGAAAGGAACTGAGGCTCAGGCGAGACCAAGAAATTTGGGCCAGTTCGCACACCACACCAAGGCTTTGCTTAGAGGAGCTGGAATTCAAACTCAGGTCAGGCTGACGAAAGCTGATTCTCTTTCTATCATGCTCTGCTTTGCCACCATGTGAGCGAACTGGGCAGTGCCCCACCCAACGCCGTCCCTTCTTCCTTTATTTTAAACACCCTTCTCTGTCTTCTTCCAGTTCTGGCATGTGATACATCAATCCGTGGTCATCTGATGTGTCACAAATCATAAAATTTCAACCACATTTCTCCCAAGACTTCATCTTCTCAAAATGAAGTGCCTTTGGATTCGACACCATGATACTCTCATGGGAGAAGAGACAGCAATGGCTGTGCTATGCTGTCAGCTATGGTGTGAGGACCGTCTCCCGTTTTCTTCTGGCTACTTGAAAGGAACCTACATGACTAACCCATCAGCTCGCCTGACTGTGGTAAAAGACGTCCTGGTCAAGTTGTAAGAACTGTTCATTGTTTATCTTCCTTGACAAACCTGTTCGAGTCCATTCTTTTGCTTGTTACACCCAATGAAACATCCCCAAACAGTGTAAAGATCTCTGTCTTCTTTTTAAAAAGTGGAAAACATGCTTGTCTCAGCGGCTAAATTCTTTGCCTTCCCACAGTTTTAGTCACGTTTAGTGAATGTAGAGAAAGGACATGAATAATACCAAGGATTGGTGAAAATAGCTCAATGGAAGTTTTCTGTACTCTCATGAGAAAATAAAATGTTATAAGTATGTCGGAAAACACCCAGGCAAAAGAAGCATGACATGGAATGTCGTCAACTGCAGCTTTCTCCTTGGCCCCAATATTATGTTTCAAAGAGTCATCTCTAATATATGGAACCTATAAACGCAGTTCATTTGCTTTGGTTCTACATAGCATGCTATGGTCTGACTATTGCACAGTTTGCTTAGCCAGTCTCCTTACTGGGCATTTGAGTTTCTTCCAGGTTTCTAGCGTGCCGATCGGTGGACATTCTTGGTGACGTCCCCGGTGCACCCACAGGAGTGTTTACTGTGTAGTTCTCAAACGTGAGCGCGTGTCAAATTCCCTGGAGGGCTTTGTTAACACACAGGTTGCATAGGTTGCTGAATCCCCTTCCCAGAGCTTCGGAGTCAGCAGGTCTGGGGTGAGGCCAGAGGCTTTGCGTTTCTAATATGTTTCCAGGTCATGCTGCTGGTCTGGGACCATGCTTTGGGAACCACTGTCCTAGGGTAAATACCTAGGAGTGGGATTTACTCTCGTTACGCTCAAAGCCAAAACGAAACAATACATTGCTTAGGGTTACATACTTATGTGATGAAAGCATGCGTTTTGAAAAACCAGGGGGATGATTACCACACAGTTCAGGGT
This sequence comes from Rhinolophus sinicus, assembly GCF_057876585.1. NCBI lineage: Eukaryota > Metazoa > Chordata > Mammalia > Chiroptera > Rhinolophidae > Rhinolophus > Rhinolophus sinicus. Next base: position 190,254,606 of record NC_142503.1, on the reverse strand, counting down.
GCGGTCACCTCTGGGGAAGGGGAGGTGGGTACATGTAGGTGTTGGTAATTTCCTGTTCTGAGGGCAGGTGGGAGGTTCATGGGTGTCTACCTTATTAGGAGGATTTGTAAATTATATTTATGCTACACATATTTTTCTGTATGTAGCAAATATTAAGTAAAAAAGGGGGGGCAGAGGGAATGAATCCTGCCAAGTACCAACCATACTCTCTCTTGCCTGATTAGAAGACTGATGCTCAGGAAAAGTAGCCTGTAAGAGAAAGAATGAGAAACTTCTCCAGAGGGGAACCCACTTGGAAGGACTGCTGCCCTCAGATGACCGGTGGACAGACGAAGAAGGCCACGGGAATTCCCGCCTCCATCAACCCCCGTCTCCAGAAGGGGAATGCTGCGTGTTGGTGCTTTTCCTGCCCTCACTCCTTGTCTGGGTTATCCATTCATAACACACTGGCCAGTCCCCGATGTGCTGGGCAGTGGGAAGTCAGGGGCAGGCGGTGAGCTGAAAGGCAGTGAGGAAAGAGAAATCCAAGGGGCAGCGGCCTAGGAGGCCCAGGCCTGGGTAATGAGGCTTCTGAAATGGCAGGAACTAAATACTACATACAGGTGTTTCTACTGCTTACATTTTTATTTTTTGCCACCAGTTAAGAAACTGCTGCATGGAAAATTGTCAACCTTTTGAAGATCTTTCATTTGGAGACAGAGAACTTAACCATCTCACAAGTACCTGAACATTTGTGCCATCACGTCCGTAAAGATGAGCTACACAGTTCCTGTTCTTCCTCTGAGAGACTAGAGGGTAAAGAACCTATTTTCTATTCCCATGTGCAGACTGGTTTAAAATCGCCTCCCTATCCCAACGTGGAAAGCGATTCTAGATGCCATGGGCTATAGGGCTGGGTTCCTATGGGCCCAGGACCAAGACAGGCTTGCCTTCAACTCAGGCGATGACCAAACCTCCATCAGTTTTCTACGAGACATATTTTTCCTTATTTCCCGAAAGCATATTCAAAATGGTCACAGAATGTACTTTGCTAAAGGAAACACACACTGGGAACATCAAATGGCTTTAATATACTAGGAGTGAGTTGTATGAGAAGTAGAAAACGCAGTGTACAAAAAATAATACAGTATGTTGGGTGCTTTTACTTTCAAACTACTTGAGCAAATGCCCCCAAAAGAGTTGCCTCCAGGCCCATGCCCAGATACACACACACACGGCACTGTTTTCTGCTCAGAAAATGCAGAAAGGTTCTTCGTACTCTATAGCACATGTACGGTACTCTGGAAGAAACACTTGTAAAGCATAGGATTTTTTTATTTTCTTTCACTTAAAAAATAAGCTTTTAATTTTACAATAGGTTTAGAGTCACAGAAAAATTGTGAGGGTAGCACAGAGCATTCCCATATCTCCTGCACCTAGTTTTCCCTATTCTTAACAGCTTCTATGAGTGGGGTACATTTGTTACAATTAATGAACCAATATTAATATATTTTTAATTAAAGTCCATACTTTACTCAGATTTCCTTTGTTTTTACTTAATGTCCCTTTACGGTTGCAGGATCCCCTATTACATTTAGTCATCATGCCTCTGCAGGCATCGCTTGTTGATGAGACTCACAGATTTTTCTTGTTTTTGGTGACCTTGAGAGTTTGGTATTCTGTAGAAATGTCCCTCAGTTAGGATTTGTGTGATTTTTCTCGTGATTACACCGGGGTGATACGTTGTAGGGAGGAAGACCACACAGAGGCAGTGCTATTCTCGTCACATCATGTCAAGGGGACTCACCACCGACATGACTTATCATGGACGAGGCTAAAACCTTGATCATCTGGCTGGGTTTCTCCACGGTAAAGATACCTCCACTCCCCGCTCTGATTTCTCTCCCTCCTGTGCTCTTCGAGGAAGTCACTGAGGGGAGCTGTGCTCCATCCACTCCTCAAGGTGGAGCATCTGTAGAACTTATTTGCATCTGTAGAACTTATTTGAAATTCTTCAGGGGAGACAGTCTCCATCATTTACATATTGAATCATTTACTTAAATTAGTATGGACTCATGGACTTTATATTTGGCTTATTACCCAATACTGCTTTATTTTATTGCTCAAATTGTTCCAGCTTTGGCCTCTTTCAGTGGGCTCCTGATATAACCCCCATCAATGTGGGTGTTTTTTTTTTTAAAATTCTTGAGCATTTGCTTACTTGGTGCATATGATTTTATCATGAGCTTTCATCCTAAAATTAAGGAGATTTGGGGGTTGAGGGTGGGAGAAAATAGGAATTCCTTTGAAGTCTCAGAGCCCATTATAGCTATGATTTTTCTTTATAAAAAGCCTACCCTTTCTAAATGATCAGTCCTTTCTATATTTTCACCACAAAAATTTCCCTTTTCCTTCAATCTACAGTAACAGGTCCCTCATTACCCTTTGAGCTGAAACTTCCATCAAAAAGTGCAGAATTTGGACCTTACATAGCACATAATGCCCAGGGCCCTCAAATTCAGAAACTTCTTGAGCCTAAGACTTGAGTTACCAAACACTTGATTTGTTTCTCCTTTTATAAATTTTGCAAATTTTAGTTGCTAAGCTCCATGACAACAGGGAAAATGTGTTATTTTTCAGAGTTCAGCTGTATTAGTTTTCTACTGCTGCTATAAAAAATTACCACACATTTAGTGGCTTAAAACAACACAAATTTATTATTTCACTCTTCTCTAGGTCAGAAGTTCAAATAGGGTCTCACCAAGCTAAACTCATGGTGTCTGCAGGCTGCATTTTTTTCTTGGAGCTGCTAGGGGAGAACGGTTTCCTTGCTCATTCAAGTTAACAGAATTCAGTTCCTTGTGGTTGCAGAACTGAGGGTCCCACATCCTTGCTGGCTGAGAGATGAAGTCTGTTCCCAGCTGGCCCGTTTTCCTGTTTGTTGAGGCTACCTACGTTTCCTGGCTGGAGGCCCCTTGTTCCATCTTCAAAGACAGCAATGGTGGGAGAGTCCATCTCATGCTTTGAATCTTTCCTCTCCTCTTATGTTTGACTTTTGCTAGGACCAGTTCTCTGCTTTTAAGAGCTCATATGATTAAATTGAGCCCACGCAGATAATCCAGAATAATCTCCCTATTCAAGGTTCCAGGGGTTAGGGTTTGGACCTCTTTGAGGAGGCCATTATTCGGTTTATGACATCAGCATGGTGTCTAGCCTACCACAGGCCTTCAACTAATGACGACCTTAATGAATGGAATGCTGCAAACTAAATGTGCTTGACCTAGAGACTTGAAATTGAGTTGCTGCTGATATTTTGCCAATTAGAATGTATTCTATATATAAAGCCCAGTGTTTGTTGAGCAGAATGCACGACAGTTTAGGATAATGAAAGCAACTCAGGTCTCTCTTCAGGATTTCAGTTACACAACATTCTCAGTCTTGGGTGCACATTCAAATCACCTAGGAGCTCTAAAAACAGAACCACGTTTGCCAGGGCCCTCCACAGACGAATCAACTGAGACCCTCTGAGGGCACTGCTAATTAAAAACCTTTCCAGGCGATTCTAAAGTTCAGCTGGTTGAGAGCCAGTGGTGTAGAATTAGCCATATTTCTTAACTGAGGATTTGCAATCTTCCTGATTCTATTACCTTCTGTTATGTTGAAGTCCTAACCCCTGGTACCTCAGAATGTGACTGTGTTTGGAGACAGGGTCTTTAATAAGGTAATTAAGTTAAAATGAGGTCATCGGGGGGCCCTATTCCAATATGGCTGGTGTCCCTATAGGAAGAGGAGATTAGGACATAGACACACACAGAGGGAAGACCATGTGAGGACACAGAGAGAAGGCGGCCATCTATAAGCCAAGGAGAGAGTCTCAGAAGAAACCAACCACTGACACCTTGATCTTGGACTTTGAGCCTCCACATCAGTAAGAAAATTAATTTCTGTTATGTGGCTCCCCCATCTGTGATGCTTTGCTATGGCAGCCTGAGCAAATTAATACATCTTTTGAGCATATGATGCCTCTGAGCTCCCTTATTAAGTGCAAGCTCTTGGGAGTGGGCCTTGCCTTTTCACCTTTGTTCTTCCTGCGGCTTATTGTGCTGTTTGAATATAACAGTAGTGCAATAAATACGATCAAAACAGTCCCAACCCTGGGTTGATGTCCCAGCTCTGCCCCTAATTGGCTGTGATCTTGGCTAAATCACTCGGCTTCTCAGTCTTCATCTGTAACATGACATGACCTCATGCGACTGCTGTGATGAGAAATCTACGGAGATCTTTCCACAGCCTGCGTATAGGTACCTTACATACTCAATGAATGAACAGAGTTTCACGGCGTAAGTCCATGCAAACTTTTCCTTCTTTCAGCTCAGCTGCAATTTTAAAATTTAGCTCCAGCATTGGTCTCCAAGTTACAGCTGCTTCTTCCCCCCCCCCCCCATGTATTAAATGCCTTGGGCCAGTTTGTGAATATCACGTTCCAAATAAAACCCAACGATTTCACACATGAGCTCTAAAATATAAATGGATGCAGCCCTTTTGGAAAGCAATGTGAAATTATGGGTGAAGGGCTGTTAAAATATTCATATTCTATTACCCAGAAATTTCACTCCTGTTAATCAATTGAGCAAAAGATGCTAAATACAGAAATAACTTTACTCCTAAGTATATTACTCACCGCATTATATATAACAGTGAAAAATCGGCAACAATCTAAATGCTCAGTAAGAGAATAAATAAAATTTAGTACATGACCAAGATAGACTATTATGAAGCTATCAAAATGGTGAGAAAGCTTATATTACGGTGTTTGCTTAAGAAAAAGATACAGAATACATAAGTGAAAACTGCATAGACATAAGCCTGAAAGGAAATCCAACGAGGTGCTAATAAAGTGGGTGCCTTAGGCAGTGGGACTATCTGTGACCTCCCTCCTTCCTTCTATTTCTCGGGAGTGTCTGACTTTTTTCCATAATGCATATACACTACACTTATCATAGGAGAAAATAAAATAGAGTTAATATAAAATAACCAATGACAAGTAGCAGAAACAGGTCCTGGGAAACCCATGTCGCTGGGGGTTCAGCTATCCTATGACAATGCATGCAAACGGTCGCATGCCTTTGCGCTAATGACATGGCTGTGGCATGATGGTGTCCCTCGCAGAACACAAAGCACATCCTAAGGAAGTCACAGTACTTACAGGGAGGCAAAGGCAGGAGCTGCCAAGTGCTGCCTCAGCAACTTCTCTTCTGTCCCTTTAACAAAACATTCTCCTTAATTAATTTAACAGAAACCTGTCGATGAAAGTCAATATTTACATAAACTTGCGAGTCTGATAAGGCTCATGTATTATTCTTACACCGCAGCATGCATGGGGTGAGCGGCACAGCCACCCACTTGGTTCTGTGAGCCAGAAATCTAGGGGTTGGCTCATGCCTCCCTTGCCCTCTTTGCTGCACCAATTCTTCAAGTCCTATCGATGAAGGACTCTAAATCTCTGTGCATCAGTCCACTTCTCTGTGGCTAATGCCACCACCATCTCTCCCTGAAGAAATGCAATAACCTCCTGAGCTACAGACGGCTTGCCTTCTAAATGCATCCTCCCCTTTTCTATAGGAACAGAGCCTCCTATGAGAACTGGGCACATAGCCACTTAGGAAAAAACTACATTTCCTTGCAATTAAGTGAGGCCATGTGACTAAAAGAAGGGATGTGGCAACTTGTGGATTATGTGTGTCCTCCTCTTTCCCCATCCCCTTCCCATGGGCTGGAATGAGGACACAGTGGTCGTGGTTTCCAACTCTTTAGTTCCTCAGAGGATGTAACTAAGCTGTCAGTTGATAATGCATTAGTTTCCTTCTGTTGCTGTAACAAATCACCCCAAATTTAGTGGCTTAAAACAACAGTTCTGGAGGTCATAAGTCTGAAAACAGTTCCAATGCGCTAAAGTCAAGGTGTGTGCAGGCTGGTCACTTCTAGAGGATCTGAGGGGAGAAATTTTTTTGTCTTTTTAGCTTCTAGAGCTTCATGCCTTACCCTTCTTGGTCACGAGCCCTGCTCCCATCTTCAGAGCCAGCATCGGCAGAACCTCTGAATTTCAGGACAGCATTTTCAAAACTCTTTCTGCTTCCATCCTCACTTCACCTTCTTTTTCTCAAGGGACTCTCCTGGTGTCCCTCTCTTATGGGTCCTTGTGATGACATCAGGCCCACGTGGATAACCCAGGATTCTCTCCCCTTTCAAGATCTCTGACTTAGTCACATCTACGCAGTCCCTTTTGCCACACAAGGTAATATCCACAGGTTCCAAGGACGAAGAAGAGATATTTGGGGGGTGGGGTAGTCTTCTGTCTTCCATAGTCATTAAATATGAGTTTGGATGAAAATGTACATGTCAGGTTTGGCATATAACTCAGAAGGCATTCAAAGAATTGCGTGGCAATGCTAAACAAAATTTCCTTCCACTCTCATTTGCCTGTTTATATAAACAAGGCTTCTTGGATGCTTAGAGTCAAATGAAAAATAGGAATAGAATTTATTTTAGACTCAATTCTTTCTAGCAAAAAGTAATATTCATTCACTGACATATCAATTGGAAAAAATCTTATACAGCTCCATTCATCTCATTTAGAGATGTATTTTCAATAAAATTTCACTTGTTTTTTTACCCAAATTTGTTACTTATTCATGTGGTTTTGATAAATTATGTACTATTAATAATTAAAGGATAACTCAATCAGGAAGAAATTAAAAAAATTTTTAAACCTTATGATTGTAGGAAATTAAAAAGAGTTAAATTTCAACTTATCTATGATTTTTGTTGTAGGAGAAGAAGACATATATAAAATGTGTTGTATTAGTATAAATTCCTTTGGGGAAGCAGAATGGATACACAGATTCCAAAAGAAAATGAAACAATATAAAATTTCTGACAGTTAAAGAAAATCTTGTTTATATATATTTTTAAATGGGTGGTGGTGGGTGGGTAGCAAATTGTGATGGCATTTAGATTCCATTGGAAGATTCAGAATCCATTTAGACGACAGATATGATAGTTTTGTTTTAAATATCTATATCTATAATGTATCTAAAAATTTCTTTCCTATTTACATTTATGAAAAAATTCGAGACGTTGACTTAAAAATGTGTGTTTTCCCAAATTCTTTTAGGAGGTATATGAACAAAAAGTTTGAAGACAACTGTTCATGGGGCCTGCTTGTCAGGAGAACACCATTCCTCTGTCCCTGCTGAGGATCTTTTGTTTGAGCCACAGGGCTGAGAAGCCTCCTTGGGCCCTGGGACTAGGTAAGAGAATATCTCAACAGCTCTGCCAACTCCATCAAAATAAAAACAGAAAAATACCCAGACTCCTCTATTTCCCAGCTCATCCATTCTCTTCCCTACACTGCCCAGCCAGCGATATTTAATAGGATCCTTGATGCGAAGGTAATTGTGGTTTAAAAGGTTAAAAATAATTGCGAGAAACGCGATTACTTTTGCATCAACCTAATATTTGCAGTTAATCAGACCCAAGAACCTCACACTCTTGTTGCCAGCATAGCGTGCCTAGTGGTAAGACGAGACCTCCTGATGGCTACAAATGTTAAGTTCTGACCAGACATTACCACAGGGCTGAACAGACGTATTGCCAACTCCACCAGCAGAAAAACAAAGACTCCAGTGACCCATAGTCACAGCTTGTTATGGGACTACTTTTATGAGTGTGAGATATAGAAGGGGATTATTTTGGGTAAACAAGGAGTAGATATACTTTGAAGTAAACTCTTAGAGGGGATTACTTGGTTATCTTCACTGGAATGGTGTAAGCATGCCCACACACAGCACAACACAACAAAAATGTATACATCTGAAGAACGAGCAGAATCGAAACCAAGAATCAAAGTGTGCCCAGCATGGGGTCTCTGAGCACACAGTGGAAACACAACGCATACTTGGTTGACTTGAAAAACATATACAACGATTAATGAAAGGAAAACAGATGGCCAGTTATTTCAGTAGGAATAAAAAGGAATAAGGAAAGAGGGTGCAAATTTCCAAGCAAAGATAGACTTTCTGAATCGGACAGACTTCACCACCCATTTGATCAGGAGTGGAAAGGACTGTGGGGCTCTAAGACAGCCTGTTTAGGCATCTATCTCAGCTCTGTCATTTATAACCTCTGTGACCTTGGACAAGAAACCTAATTTCCTTATGCCTCAATTTCTTCAGATGTAAAATAGGACCTCTATCTCATAAGGCTGTTGTGAGGAATGAATGAAATAGCACTTAAGGCAACCCTAGCGATTACTAGCTATTATTCTTAAAAATGAATATTTATTGAACATCAGTGTCTAGGCCTTGGGATAGAGAAACAAAGAAGTGTTGCTACCTCCTACCTCAGGGCTGACCACCCAGCCCAGACGGGCATGTTCCAAAAGGCTTCCCTGGGGAATCCTGACATACCTCAGAGGATGCACAGCCAGGGTGGGACCCCACTGCAGAGGGGCACGGAGAACACTGATCAAGGGGCAGCATCTAGGGTTGTGATGGGGTGACAAAATCTACCTGGCCAGGTAAGAAGTGCATCTGGGCAGGTGATTCAGATGCCCTGTAAGGAATCTTACTCAAAGATGTAAAATCAAGCCTGGCACTGAACCGGGAAGACGGTTGGTTGGGAGGAGAGGGAGGATTTTTGCTGCCTCTCAGACATCAGTTATAAGCCAGTTGCTGTTACTGAGTTTAGGAAAACTTAGGTGAGCAGAAGACCACAGCTGTACATCACCACACGGCTCAGGACTCATTCATTTACAAGAAATGGACTCCCAATTCAAGCCAGTTTAAGCTGAAAATGAAGACTGGCTCATGTGACTTGACCAAGAGAAAACCCAGCCCCTCTCTGGGACAGCTGGGTCTAGCCCCTGGACTGGTATAAAGACTGTTTTCATCTACTTCTCTCATCTCTGCCTTCTTCACATGTTGGTTTGTTGGGAGATAATTCTAGTATTTCTGCATATCTTCTGAGCAAAGGGCACTAACAGCTTTGTTTAAAGATGTTTCCAAAACTGCTCTGGGGCAGGGAGCAGATGTGCTTACATTCTAGGATCTGGCAAGTGCCTCTTCGATGGGACACCAAAATCATAAGCAAAAAGAAATAAAAGATAGACAATAAACTCCATCAGAATTTAAACCCTTGGTGCATCAAAGGACATTATCAGGGAAGAGAAAGGACACCCTGCAAAGTGGGAGAAAATATTTGCAAATCATCTATCTCATGAGGATCGAGTGATTAGGGTTTTGTATCCAGAACATATAAAGACAAATAACTCAATCAAAAAAAGGGCAAAGAACTTGAATAGAACTGCCATAAAGATACATAAGCAGCCAATAAGCTCACAAAAAGATGTTCAACATCATTAGTTACTGGGGAGATGCACATTAAAACCACAACGATGGTTTTAATAAAAAAATGGAAAATAGCAAGTGTAGGTGAGGATGTGGAGAAATGGATTCCTTCTACACGTCTGGTGGAATATAAAACGTTACAGCTGCTGTGGAAAACAGTATATGACTCAGTAATTTCACTCCTAGATATACACCCCCAGAATCGAAAGCAAGTACTTGTATATGGATATTCACAGCAGCACTCTTTATAACAGCCCCAAAGTGGAAACAACCAAATGCCCATCCACCATGAACACTGACACGTGCTACAATATAGAGGGACCTGGAAAGCATTAAGTGGAAGAAGCCAGACCCAAAAGGTCACGAAGTATATGATTCCATTTTTATGAAACAACCTGGGTAGATGAATCCATAGAGACAGAAAAGCAGATTGGAGGCTGCCAGGGACTGAGGGGAGAGGCAGATTGGGGTGACTCTTAAAGGGCACGGAGTTTTCTTTTGGGGTGACGAACATGTTTTAGAACTAGATAGAGGTGGGGGTGGCACAACATTGCGAATGGACTAAATGCCACTGAATCGTATACTTGAAAATGGCTGATTTTATGCTATGTAGATTTCATCATAATTACAAACGAAACAAAGCTAATGTCTCCCTCTGGGAGAAAAGTTGAGCACATTTGCTTGCAGCCCCTGGTAAGACGGGGGATTTCCTGCACTCTGGGTTCCTGGTGTGACACAACCCCATGGGGTGTGCTTCATCCACCGGGGTCTGCAACGCACTGCTTTCCTGGGACGTGGAGACCTATGGGAACAGGAAGCTCATGCTGCCAGCTGTGCTGAAATAAGCTGTCTGAATTCACCGGGCTTGTTTCCTTTCTGGAAGAATCTATGGACGTGTGGGAAGCTGACCCAGAAGAGGCCGGCTGCTTCCAGGCTGCTTGCTGCTCGAAAGGCCTCACTGCCCCTGACGAACGTGGACCAGCAGAGCAAGCTGAGCGCCCTTTCCAAGGGTGCCATGTGCCCTAGCAACGAACACGTGATAGAACATTCTAGTCACATCCTATGCATGCTTTCACCCTGTAATGCCAAGAATATTCGCGGGTAAAACAAATGTCGAACACTCAGTGACTTAGTGACATCTACTCAAAGAGAATATAGATCTAAAAGCAGGCTTCCAAAAAACCTCATAAGGGTACTGACTGGGAAGGACAACAAGGACCTTCTGAGTGTCTTACATTTTGAGCTGAGCGGTGGCTCCATGGATACTATACAGGTGAAAAAGTGTGCAGACAGCAAATGTAAGAATTCATCAAGCTGTACATTCAAGATTTATACACTTGACAGCATATATGTCAGATCACGATAAAAAAAAACCCTGTTTCTTGCAAGGCAGGTATAGAACAATACTGGAATCCTTCCATTTCATTAAAAAAACAACCAAGAGGCAGACTAAACATTTTATCAGAGCAAGACACTGCTCTTTAGAATGAGCTGTGTGACAATAGTGCACTATCGCAGTGGGTAATCCTACCTGACTGAAAACTTACCTGAAGAGCTTTAGAAAACACCAATGCCTGGGCGCCACCCACAGAGAATCTAATTGAACTGGCCTGGGGTGAGAAGACAATTTTATAGCTCCCGAGGTGTCTTATCAGGGGTGGACAAACTATGGCTCACGCACTAAAACCCTGATCTGTTTTTGGAACTAGTGTTATTAGAACCCAGTAATGCACACTTGTCTATTTATGTACCGTCAGCGGCTGCTTTCACACTGCACTGGCCAAAGCAGGCAGCTGTATCAGAGACCATCAGGCCTACAAGCATGAGATATTTACTAGCTTGCCCTTTAGAGAAAAAGTCTGCTGGTTCCTACATCAGCTCAGGATTACTGTCTGAATCACCGGGAGTTTATAAACCATTCAAATAAATGTCCAGCACCACCTGGAACCTCCCGACACCAACTCTCCAGGAATGGGGCTTGGGCACAACTTCTTTGTCAATGCCTGATTTTTGTGAGGAACGCTGAGTTCTGAGCGTGTGCCTTTGATGTTGTAGGGTGATGAAGTTGCAGTGGAGCCCGAGAACCAGCAGCAGTGGGCTGGCTCCCCCCGAATCATCTGAGGAACTTAGTAAAACCCATTCTCAACCATCACCCTTCAGAGATTCAGAGTCAGTATGTCTGGGGGAGGGTCCATCAAGGGATCATTGACATCCAGGGGTTGAGATGAGACCAAGTCCCAGCGCCAGAATTTTAAAGGCACAATTCCACCTGGCCACTGGAATGTGCAGGAGGTTGGTAGAGTCAAGTGATTTTGATCTGACGTTGGCTTTATGTGCAGACAAGAAGTAGGCTCTGCCCAGGCCACACTGGGAGGGCACCTGAAAGTCTCTGCACAGGAAGTGATCAGGGGAGGACCACCTGCATGCAGAGCTAAGGCTACCTAGCGGAAGAAGGCACTGGTGCTGAGGCTGTGCTCACCTAGCAACGAACTCCCCCAGGAAAGTCACGGCCATCTGATTCCAGAAGAGAAACCAGCAATCTAGTCCTTACTCTGGAGCATGACTCATGAAAATACCCCGAACACCAGGAGTGTGTGCCTCCTGCAGGTGCAGAGTGCGTGCAATATACGTACGCAGGCATCTGTTTGTGGACCACGTGTGACCTCTATGGTCCTGAGGACCAGGACAGGGTAGGCCTGCTGTGATTAAAGAAGGGCTTAACCAGGCTTTTCAAGGACCAAAAGGATTAGTTAGACACTAGCGGTTCTCAAACTTGGCTGCACATTTGAATCCCCTGGGGATGTTTTGAACAGCCAGAAGCCCAGGCCGTGCCCCAGACCCTTACATCAGAATCTCTGGGGGTGGCAACCAGGCACCAGGAATTGGTAACGCTCCTCGGAGGATTCCAATATGCAGCTGAGTCTGAGCACCCTGTTCCACACACTGGGGAGTCCAAGGGAGCTGGTGCCAGGAATAAGCAACAGAAAACTGTTTGGAACCTGGGGAGAGACATGGGGAGACGCCAGTGGCTGGCGGTGCCCAGGAGTCTCCAAGGGGTGCAGGTGTGGTAGGATCAGGTATGATTCCCTGGAAATAAATCGATGGGGCACAACCAAGGGGCGTCACTGGGAAGTGAGTGAGCCACAGCGCTCATGGGAGAGTGCAGTGGGAATTTTGGGTTGTTCTTTTTCCTTCGGTCCAGGGCATTTTGATGCCACCATATTTGGGGAAATAATTTTAGACTTTCAGAAAAGTTGCAAAGATAATACAGAAAGTTCCTGTACACCCCTCACTCAGTTTGCCCTGATATTAACATTGTATATTACCATATGTTGGGGAAGGTCAACAAGATGTCACGGCTGGTTTGACCCACAAGTGGACCCAGGCCATTGGAGGTTCCCCACTCCTTCCTGTGGGCGATGGAATGTGCTTTCCACTTTCCCTCCCTGCTCCCAGAAGCTGCCCAAGGACACAGCCCTGACATAGTAACGCAGTGGTGAGACTATCTGGACTGGCCCCAGTGAAGGCCCCGGGGGTATGTGAGTAATCCCAGTTAGGGCCTCCACACCAACTTTTAAGATTTGGCAGAAAGGTGCAGAAAACTACAGTCATGTGTCACTTAATAACAGGAATACATTCTGAGGAATGTATCATTAGGCGATTTCATGGTTGTGCGAACATCCCAGAGGCACTCACACAAACCCAGATTACCGTCTACTGCTCACCCAGGCTCTGTGGTGTAACCTATTGCTCCTGGGCTACAAACCTGTACAGCAGGTTACTGTACTGAACACTGTAGGCAGCTGTACCACAATAGTATCTGTGTAACTAAACATAGGAAAGGTACAGTAAAGATACGGTGTAGAAGAGAAAACATGGGACACCTGTATAGGGCATTACTGGGAATGGAGCTTGCAGGACTGGAAGTGGCCCTGGTGAGGCAGTGAGTGAGTGGGAAGTGAGTGTGAAGGCCCAGGGCATGACGACACTGCTGTGGACGTTATAAATACTGTCCCACAAGCCCTCCCCCTGCTTCCTTCTGACAGGGTCAGAAATAGAACGTGGACGCTGTCAATTCTGCTCCATGAAAGGGGATGTGGGCTCGATGGCCTGGGAGTGTTGAGGAGAAAATGGCTGGGTAAGGCATGGACCCCCATAACAGGGACTTCAGGAGGGAGTGAGAGGTGGCCTGAGGCTCAGTAGGAATAAGAATCCAAGATGGAGAGTGGAAGGAACAGGCGATCGTCACGGCAATGTGGTTTGGGCTATTGCATGTTGGCGCTGTGGTCAGATTTGTGTTATTCATAAAAAAAGAGAGGGCGTTTCATGGAGAGGGTGGTGTAGAACTGAGGACTGAACACTGTAACTTTGGAAATTTGCTTTGGTTCCATTGATCCTATCTGGCATTGAATCAGAAGAAATAAAACTTATCTATGTTTTATATCATCACAACTTGATAGTATTTCCAAAGTACAGGGACAGGCTGGCTGCACACGACCACAGGAAGCTTTCATTGAAGCGGCAGTGCCACTTAATACGTGTTAAGGGAGCTCCTGTGGCCCTGTGTCCTTGTACAGGGTCTTAAGTCCTCAACAAAGAATTTACAGTCACGCACTCTGAAGACCAGCAGACTAGATCTGGGAGGGCTGCTGCACCCTCTGAATATGTAGCTCTGGGGGGACAGGCTCCTTGGTGCTGAAACAGGCCAATGGCTGACTGGCTGGGGTGTAATCTGTGCACTCAAAATTCAGGTCTGTGAGTGAGAGGGAATCCGTTGCCAACCCCCACATATTTTGCTTCTATCAGAGAAAAAAAAATTCCTGCTAAGCACACATTTTTCCATTTCTTACAGGTTATTCAGCCCCATTACAATCTTCAGGGACCACCATCCTACAAGCGGTCTGTCACTGACTGAAATGTCATTCTGTACCACCTGACTGTACTTGTCTTGCGGTCCCCTGAGAAAAGCCTTGTAAGTTCCCTTATTAAGCCTGCCACCTACCAAGCTGCAGTGGTCTGCCTCTCTCTTCAGTCTCTCCCCGACCTCCGAGTAAGGGGACCAAATCCAGATTATACCTGGGAGGGTGCAAACCAACACCACTGTACATTTGTCAAAATTGAAAAATCAATATCAGTACATTACTATTCATTGAACTCCAAACTTCATTTGGATTTCACCAATTTTTCCACCAACACGCTTTTTCTGTTCCAGAATCCAATCTAAAATGGCATTTAGTCATCTAGTCATGATGTCTCATTTGGACCCCACCATTTTTTGCAGGCTCTTTTTGACCCAGTTGGTGCTTTGTCCTTAAACATTTTTTGTTCTGTTTTTATGAATATATAGATTTTAATCTGAATTTTACCAACACTGAAAACATTTCATTGAGAAAGTATTTTCCTCAGGAATTCCATCATACACCACTTTAATCCTCAACAATTTTGCCATTCTGTACTGTTAAACTATTACCATGTTATTCCCATTTTAAACATTTCTTTTCAATAGGATATTTTTTCTACCAAAAATATGATTCATCAATTATTTTTTTGTCTGTCCATCATAGCTTCTAATAATCTGAGATTCCTTGATGACCACATTTCTACCAAGATCTAATTTCCAGGGTCAAATTTTGCATATTCAGATTTTGCCAGGTTTATTTAAAAAAAAAAATCAATTTTACCATATGGCATTTTTCCTTCTGTTGGTTTTATTTTGTGTGGGGTTTTTTCCTATCACATCTAATTTTTTCCCAGTATAATTGTTGCACTTTTCAACCTTACCAAGTTTATATTCTTTATAGTTTCTCATTTGTGACAAATTTCATTATGCACAATGTTAACTGCTGCCAGTTTCATTTTGCATTGATGATTTGTACTGGTAATAGTTACAGATGACTCGGATAAAAGACGGATAATTTGTATTTTATTAGGTAAGCGATGGAAGAAGTGAGTGGTTCTTCTCAGATATTCCAGGAACACTCTACTATCCAAAATTAATCTATTGTATTGCTCATCTAGTTCTTCTGAATGCTTGAACTCACTTCACATGCCCTGGACTGGCAGAGCAATAACAAATGATGGGTCAAATGCTTATTTTAAAAATAGTTTTTCCTCCCTCCCTCCCTCCCTCCCTCCCTCCCTCCCTCCCTCCCTCCCTCCCTTCCTTCATGTCCAGCAGCAGGGCAGCCTTGCCCACAGAACACAATGTCAATGGCACCCTTGGAGTTGTGCAAGATGGCAGCCTGCTGTACACCCAGCTGGGGAAGACCAGCAAAAGCCAAGACACAAGCACAAAGCAGAATAAGCAGAATAGGATGGCGGGTGGAACACCAGGCAGAGACACAGGTACCAGAAATGGGGCGGAGGCAGAGGCTTGGCCCAAAGGAAGACGTCCTAGTTCTTGGAATCAGGGTATAAGGTCAGGGTGGGTCCAGCCCCAAGCTTGTTTTGCTGATAAACTACTGACCTAGCTCTTTGGACCCCAGCTCCCCTGGAGGAGTGGAGTCTATTTCAGAGTCTGGGGCAAGGCCCTGAGACCCACCAATAAGGGCTGCATGAATGGGGTGGAGCCAGGAAGTTTCTAGAGAAGATTCATCAGAGGAAATTATGTAAAAATGTTCTCAGAAGGTTTAACTGTAATACGCTTGTGGTAGCCAACTGCTTATACAGAGGGAAGGCGGCTTTATTGCTGCAGCTGAGCCACCTGGGGCTGTGACGCTGTGGTGAGGGAGAAGGGGGACATTCTGTGTCCAGAGAGAGAAGGACTCAGCCACTTCTCCAGATGCCCTCAGATGGCCTTTTCCAAAGCAGGGCGGGTCAACACTCCTCTGCTTGGTCTCGGAACAAAAGGCAACGTTTCACTGTGTCTTCCACAGTCCCCTCTCCCACTCCCACGGGCAGATTAGAATAAATGTAATCAACAGGAAAAGGGCACAGCTAGAAAAGAAAGGATAACTAGGCTTGAGTAGTAAATAACAATTCTCCTCATGTTTTCTCTGGGCTAATTGATCTCATCTACTAGTAAGCTACTGAGGGGAGGTCTTATCTCTGTGTAGGGGAAACGTAACCCACATTAAGAAATAAGCGCATAAATGGCTTAAACATTTAGGCAGCCACCACCCAGTCAAGAAACTGAAAATTCCCAGAACCCTGGATGAGGGGTCCCAACCTTTTTATGATGTTCCAGGAAAGGTTTCTGACTTGCTAGCATCTGACATTTGGGTGGAGAAACAGGGCTTTGTTCCAAAAGATCCTTAAGACCCAGAGATATGTAGGTATGTACTTGGGGGTTCTCAACCTTAGTGGTTTCAGGCTCAGGCTCACACATTTTTGACAAGCACCACAGGAGATGTCATAGCAGAGGTCTGTCAGAGACACCCCACTCTGGAAAGACGCGCCTGAATCGACAGAAGCTTAGTGCCAGAAGGTGTGGTCCTACCCCAGCAGTAGCTGGAAGGCTGATGAATGCAGAATCGTGGGCCCGACCCAGAGCTCCTGGATCAGATGTGTCTAAATAAGATCCTTCAGGAAATTTGAAAGTTTTAGGACACACCTCTGGATTCACCGAAGACTGAGTTCTCAACTGGGGCAATGGTGCCCCTACAAGACATCCAGGAAATAGGAGCTTGACAGTGGACTGGCTGTCATATGCTTTGGCATTTCGTGGGCGGGGGCCAAGGATGCTAGACATTCCGTGATGACTGAGCTAGTCAGCGCCTTAAAAGAGCTGCCTTGCATCTTGCACGGCTTTCATGTACACAGAAAACCCATCTGTATTAATCCAAGCCTAGAACCTAATTCTTGTCTGTTTTACAAACAAGCGTATTGTTTTTTGCACAATTTATACTATGGAAGTTTCCAGGAATGCTACGGCCATATAAATTGAGGGAAGATTCAACATTTACTTTAAATATTACCAAGGGTCGTTCACCATCTGTGATAGTTCATTTTATGTGGCAACTTGACTGGGCTAAGGGATGCCCAGAGAGCTGGTGAAACATCATTTCTGGGTGTGTCTGTGACGGTGTCTCTGGAAGAGACTAACACCTGAATCAATAGACTGAGTAGGGAAGATCCCCTCCCCAGTGTGGTGGGCACATCTAATCAGCGGAGGGCCTAAACAGAACAGGAATGCTAGGGAAGGATGAATTTGTTCCTTCTCCCTGATCAGAGACACCCATCTTCTCCTGCTCTGGGACATCGGAGCTCCTGGTTCTCAGGCTTTTGGACTCAGATCAGGAGTCTCTCAATTTTCAGGCCTTCGGACTCCAACTGAATTTCCTCACTGGCTTTCCTGTGTCTCCAGTTTGCAGAGAGCAGATCGTGGGACTTCTCGGACTCCATAACTATGTGAGTCCATTCCTACAGTAACTCTCCTCTTGTATGTATTTATCCAAGAAAAAACAAACTTTGGATTTGGAAGGCAATGGATTTTGTAGCTAAAGACCCAAAGCCTGAGATTGTAAGCCGATTAATACACTATCACCCTCAATGACAACAACCTAGGGCCACAGGGTAGGTGGTGCCTAACCTGCACACATAGAGTGTCCCCACGAAGTGTGTAAGAACTTCCATTGCTCAAACATGGGTTGTTCTGCCACCTGCTTTATTCTGAATATGAAAATGAAGTGACACCTTTTGCCTCTAACGTCCATCATTTCGGGTAAGCGCACAGAGGAGCTAAACGAGGGGAGCGCTACGTCCCCAGAGGCGGTCAGTGACGTTCTCATGTCTACAGGGGAGGCTGAGGATGGTGACCCGGTTTCATGAAGAGCCGAGAGAAGGAGAGGTTAAGCCCAAAGGGCCTGAAGCAGGAAGGAGTTTGGGGGTCAGAACAGAAAGGAGAGCAGTGTGGGTGAGAGAGAAGGCACTGCTGAATGTCTTAAGCGGTACGGATGGACCCAACCCAATCCCCAACTTGTAAATAGCAAAATGTAATTGGAAAGTAGTCAATTCCCAAGTTTAAGATGACACCACCTAACAAAGGATTCCCTGGGATTACCCCACCTTCCTTGCCAAACCTGGATGGGCAGAACCTCTCTTGGGCTCAACCTGGTCATCCCACGGGGACACGTGGCCCGAGATAGAAGCAGAGGAGAGATATCACCCTCGTGAGACAGCTCTGGCAGAATTCTTCACATTACCACACAAAGGTTTTAAAGAAATAAAAAACAGGCTTAAATTGTCAAGCAAATCACAAAAGTCCCCCAACACGGTAACGTATGTTGTGACAGTGGGCAATGTGTCTTGTTGCCATCTGGGCGCTTACTATGCGAAGGGAGAAAACCGTCTTCAGAGAACTTGTGTTTTTAGTAAGGCTTCCAGAAACTCACCAAAGAATGGCCTATAGAATCATGGACTTAAAATAGTTTCTATAAAAAAATGCTACCACGTTCAGGGAAGTAAGGATCCAGAGAGAAAGCCCCAAAATGACTCAGTTCCTGACACCCAAGAAAAAGGCAGGGAGCGAGCAGCTAGGCAGCATGAAACGGAGAAGGCATGTGGGGTTGAGCCAGGCTTTCATTCTGCAGTGTCTTTGAGGAGGAACAAAAGGAGGAGATTCAACTGAGAAGAGGAAAACTGACGCAGAAGGAGGAGCGAGGGGAGCTGTCAGAACGGGGAAGATCAGGAGAGAAAGTAGAGGAGGACACACGGACAACAGCGGCTGACCCCTGCCTACCAGGAACGTGCAGGGACAAAGATGAGGTTGTGAGGGATCTGACAGGCTGGTCTCCAGCCTCTGGATAAGATCCGTGCTCCATTTCAGCTAGGGAGAGCGGAAGAAGGAAAGAAGTTTTCGGAGGCAGGAGATGCACTTACAGATCTCTCGGGCCCAAGGACAGGAAAAGGACCCCTTTCTCTCCTTGGGGTGGAGAGGGTGCTCTAGTTTCCACCTACTCTTCAATCTCCAAAAAATACCTGCACTATTTTTCATGGGGATAAGCTCCTGAAATAACCCAGGTTGCCATTAAAATCCCCAAAGTGTTAATCAAAATAATGTCTAATGTCTAACACCTTAGACTAAAACTGTCCGGTTTGACTGGAAAACAGCAGCCAGAGACAGAAACGCACTGCGCACAGCGAAGGAAACAAACCACACTGAGTGAGAAGCTCCGTGGAGAGGCTCCAGTTCCCAAGGGCTACGTATAGGTAAGGGGAGGCATTTCACAGGTGGGACACACAGGAGGGACTACACTGTGTAATTGATTCCCCGTAACCAGGAAGCGGGTGGGAGAGGAGACAACGCTGACCGTGTCTGGGTGGGGCAGGGATTCTGGAGTCTGGCCATCCAGGATTGAGGTTTCTGCCTTTGCCCCCAGACATTTGAGCACATGCAAGAGTTTTCCTTCACCCCTCTGAGCTTCAGTTTTCTCACCCATAAATGAAGATATTCTAGTAAACGGAAGAGCTATGTGCCAAGTCTGGCAACCAGTGAGCTTTCTCAACATCGGCAGGTATTTTCACCAGTCCCACCGCAGCTGTTCATCCCCACCTTTAACCAGAATTAAGGGAGCACCCACATATATCCAGGGGTCCATCTCAATGGGCCATTCCTGAATGAGATCCCCACCTCACTGTCTCAGTACTGGTTTTGCCATCTGAGGACAAAACACTCTCCTGGGATCACTGATCCAGGGCATGGTACCAGGATGGAGACATGCGGGAACTTCTGATAAAGATCCCAGGAAAACTGTCTCCTGCCCGTTCTGCACTGGTGAGAAAGTGCTATCGGAAGTAATATGGACTGAGTGCCCACTGAGTGCCCACTGAGTGCGTGTGGTTCTAAATACTTTGCCTATGTCATTCTTTTACTCCTCAGCTCAATTCTGTGAGGTGTTATTACTACCAACCCCGTTACAGATGGAGAAACTGAGGCACAGAAGAGAGAAGCACCTTGCAAGGTAACTCCATTGATAAGCTCCAGCCCACTTACTTGTAAAAAATGTGGAGGCATCTGCCTGAGTCAAATGTCCAACCTGAGAAGCAAGTAGGATTTTAAAAGTGGCAGCTCTTCAGAGTATTTTTCAAAATCATTCCACTGTTCCATGAGGATAAATCAAAGCTGTAAAAATAACCACTACTAATTTGATGAAATTACTGTTTTTCTTTGCTCAATCTACCACTTCACCCTTAGAGACCTAATAACCTTGGGCTGATTAGGCCTTTGTCTGCTCTGACGTACGTAGTTTTCTGTCCAGGAAATAGAAAAGCCTCTGTCCAGGAAATAGAAAAGCCGTATGTCCTGGAGGTCAACTGTTCCAGCTACAAAGTGACTTATTAAGTGTAATTTCATTATGCAGAATCTACTTCCAGGTCAGGTTTCATTAGGCATCAACGATGACTGAGGTTTGAGACTTGGCCAATGATAAAAAGTTAAGTCACAAAAATGTAGCTGTGGCATCTGTTATGGGGTTTTCAGGGTGGAAAGTGAACTCACGTCTTTGTATCAGGGTTCCTACAGGAAGCTCTTTTTAGTTGCATTTAGTTTATGTTTTTCTTTTTTGCTGTGGCCAATCCTTAATTATCCAGGTGTAGATTGTCTATATTATTTACAAGAGAGTGGGATTAACTCCAAAGAAACTTTATCCAAGCTGGTAGGTACTTCCTCACATAGAAAAAGCAAATTCATTTTAATAATGAGCTGCAAAGGGAAAAACGGGAGAAACCCAAGCCTCAGGGAACAGTGCTAACAGAACAGCAGCTCAAGAAAACTTGGAACTGCACGATTAGTCAGGTGTGGGTACCTGTCGGAGAAGGAAATTTGTTGGCGGGAAGAAACTAATCTTCACGTCAAAGCCAAATATACACAATCTTTGGACCATTTGTACTGCTTGCTTCCCCGGAAGGAAAAAGCATGTTTTTTTGTTGTTGTTTTGGTAGGAGAAATATGTGATCTAGAACTTTCTCCCTTAAGCAGATGTTCCGAACCCTTCTGAATAATTCTGTTAACATGCCCAACCGTTTTCCACTTTTCCGCTACATGGTCAGGTTTCACAATGTTGACTTGCTGCTTCGATCACCCAGAGTTTACCTTGCTCTGTGATAGCAGCACTTTAAAAACCCTTAAGTACAGTTCATCCTAAGCAACGAGGGCAAGAAATCACAAAGGCTTTGTGTGTGTGTGTGTGTGTGTGTGTGTGTGTGTGTGTGACAGAGAGACACAGAGAGAGAGATTGTGTGCTATTTAAATAAATACAAATTCAAATAAATGAATAAATGCCAATTAATTACCCACTAAAAATACAGTGTGTCCCATGTATTAACTAAAATTATATGTATCCCAGTGGCACTTGGAGAACGCTGAAGTAGGAATGTCCAGGTCCTCTGAATCTGTATTTTAAAGCCTATGTGGAACCCCCAGGCTGGAGCCTGGCACATGGGACAGTGAAGAGGAAAAGGTGAAGGAGACGCAGGAGGCCCGGAGAGAGACTGAGAGACTCATCCCTCATGAGGACCTACTGATGCTTCTGTCCTGGCACAATGAGAAGGGGTTGGCACCTTGTGATGGATTCTCCTTGTTTGCTTAAGTGTGAGTGGGTTTTGATACCTGTGCTTTAAGGAGCCCAGTTTCCCCTTCCTCTCCCTGGCCCTCAGGACACAGGATATACTCTGTACCAATGGGTGATAAGTGGACATGATACCATGGGTGTTCCTATCCTATACTCCATTTCCTAAAGGGGAATTCTCTTAATTGCAGTTTTGTCTTGTTTTCCTTCCACTATTGCACACTGGGTATGTTGGTGGTGGTATAACCTAATTGCTTAGTCCACAGCTGGCAGCTGGAAGGCGGCCATACCTGGTCCAGGCACTGTGCTAGGTGTAGATGCACAGAAGTGAATGAGATAGTCGTGGAGCTCATGGTTCCATGCAGACAGCAAGTCCCAAGAGGCACACCCGCCCTTCTCCATGGAGTGAAAGCTGCAGCAGAAGTTAGGAGTAATGTAATGAGAGAAAGAAGCCAGGGGGCGAGTGGTACCCACCAAATCCCATCACAAGAAACCCCAATATGGCTCAGCCAATTATGTAATAAATCAATATTTCCAAAAGCCAGACACTAGTTCATTTACAGAAGAAGCACATTCAAGGTATTAAGATCCCGAACTGTATTCCAGAGTTCCATTACTGAGGATTTGACACAAACTTTCACCTGTGGGTGAGAAGACCTTTGAGTCTCCTGGGAGGTAGGATGGGAGGGACCCCACCCTACAGAACGGAGAGAGCTCACGATGTCCTTGACAAGTGAATGGGAGACAGGGATTCACAGGAAACCTCAAACCACCCAGCACTATCTGCTCTCCTTGGAGCCCCCGCAGCCTTTTAGCAGTATTCAAGCCAGATCTAATTTAGGCTGGCACATCCAATGGGTCAGGGCTTCTTGGAATACAGCCTCAAAAATCACCATTCTCCCTGACTCACCCTCGATGTGTTGAAAATGCAAAGATGGCAAAGAGAAATCAGAACAATGGTAACAGCTTTTATTTAAAAAAAAAAACAAAACAAAGGAAACTATCAAGGAAGAATGAAACCAAGTGGAAACGGAGCTGACTTCATTAGTGTTTGGAGAATAGCAATTCTACGCCAGGTTTTTGGGGAGCGTTGTGCTCAACTAATTAATTAGTTCACAATACATCTGTTGCTTGTGACACAGCAGTCTAGAAAAAGCACGGGCTTTGGGGCCAAAGGGACCTGCTCCCCCTTCTGTGGGCTGTGAGGCAAGGAGCAAACTTCCTATGTCTCAGTTTCCTCACCTGTGGAATGATGACTTCATCATCTATCTCGCTGTTGTTCTGACGATCAAAAGGGAGAATCATAAATCTGCACTTAGTAGGTGCCTGGCGCACTGAAGGGCTCAACAGATTTAATTATTATAATCAGGGTGCCTGCTTGGAATGTCTGCCCAATCAGTGCCCAGAGAGTTGGCACGTGGTACAAAGGAGGTCCCCAAGAAATGGTGGCTGTTTCATCTCGCTCTCCTCTTTGAGTGCACCGTGATGCTTCTTTAAAAACAAAGAAATGAAAATGCTCAAGCCTGAAAAGCTTGTGTTTGGTATCTTGCATCCTACTTATCTTCTTTACTCACTGGCAGGTTTTCCTGCCTCTTAAAAATGCTTCCTTTGACATCTATCTTCCTTATCCTCTGCCTGTAAACTTCAGGAGTTTTCTTTTGAACTGTGGCTTTACTGCATCTGTGTTTAATACACTCCGTTAATCAGATAAACACCATCTCCTCTCTTCATTTATGTAAACTACTGGAAAGGAGAGGCTGCATGCGTGCCTGCCATTTAGTCCTGGGTCCCTATCTTCCTCCCAAACAAACAGGAGGTTCTAAGAACACGGAGAGTTTTTACAGAGGAGTCATTAAACACGTTTTACCGGGTAATGTTCATGAAAATTGTCTTTAAAAAATGGAGCTCCCTTTCCCAACATGAAAGTGATTTTATTTTTAAATAACACTCTTGCCAATATTTAAGTAAGTACATACATAATGCAGTTCTTCACCCCACTGCTTTTCTG
The DNA here is from genome assembly GCF_057876585.1 of Rhinolophus sinicus. Classification (NCBI taxonomy): domain Eukaryota; kingdom Metazoa; phylum Chordata; class Mammalia; order Chiroptera; family Rhinolophidae; genus Rhinolophus; species Rhinolophus sinicus. The sequence continues at coordinate 190,230,706 of NC_142503.1, read as the reverse complement.
ACTGACCTTCCCTCACCTTCCAGCACGAGAAACGACAAGACATCCACTTTGCCCCTCTTCTGAACTTCATATTCTTAAATCATGTACAGAAGCATCCAACCCCACCCAAAACCAGGGTATTAAAATGTCTAATATCCTTTATGAGTCCCTCGATACCCATAAATAAGGAGGCATTTATGCTACAGTCACTCTGGCAGGGTTGCTCTGCATTCCAGGTTTCAGAGCAGTCTCTACCCCAGACACTTGGGCATTATCCAAAAGCAACATGGATAATATCCAGCGAGACCTCAGATATGCCATTTTTCTTTTACTGTGCTGTGTCAACTGCCTACACACAAAGCTTGATACGTCTTTAATTACTCACTGAGTTTCCTGTGAACTTGTCACTTTTCACCATTTCCACTTAGTGGCCTTCATTTCCCACAGGAGAACCTTTACCTGTCACAAAGTTCATGCTTTTCTGGTTCACTTCTCACTTATTAAATATCTTAAAGAGAAAATACGTTTGCCTACTGATTGGACGACCAAAGGGAAATCAACAAGAATGGAGTAAAATCTTCAAGTACCTCATCAAGGAGAAACTTGACTGCCTCACGATCAAACTGCAAACAATTTTTAAAAACTAAATCATATGGGACCCAGCTCTGCACCTTTCTATTTTTCCATGAAAAGCCAGGGGATGAGATTCCTTGGTTCTTATATCTCAAAGAGAAAAAGAGGAACCTCAGTAGTTAAGCCAGGGGACAGGAAAGAAGTCAAACACAGTGATGAGTGGCAGGTGACACTCAGCTAGGTGGGTAAGACCAGGGTACCAGTGGGCTCTGCAAAGGGAGTAGCCATAGCTCTTCTATGAGGGGTTGGCTTTTAGGAATGTGTGCCCCGCATGGCCAGATTTTCCATTTTTCTAAGAGAAATCAGAAATCTACGTTTTGACTGGGACGTCTAATTTTTAAAAGTTGACAATTAATTTGAATTTTCTCAAACACTCTGGGGCCCAAGGAGCTGGCTGGTATAGGCTCACAAGAGTTGATTATGCCCATCTTTTCTGTACTCTGCGTCCTCCTGCCTTCGCTGACTTCGTGTTCATAGCTTGCAACCAGCCATTGTCGGGAATGTATATACCACAGAAATAGATAGGCAAATGCTACAACTCAGGTTTTTCATTTTTTAAACTGGTATTTAAACATTTACCAGCATATCATCATCTATAGGCCGAATAAAGCACGTTGCCTTTGACCAAAGCTACAACTTCCAATTTAAATATTAAACAAAGTAGTGTTAAATAGGCATAAAGAGGATTATATAATCGCAAATCAGTATTTACAACAAAGAGTACATGTGGGAGAGTCAGGGGCTGAGTCAGAGGGCCATGGTAACCACCTGGGAAGGCAGAGATAAAGGAACAGGGAGGCAGCTCTGAACCAAGTCTACCCCTGTGAGGAGAGCGCTCTGGAAGAAGGACATTTCTAACTGCTTGCTTCTTCTCCACTACTCTGAAGAGCGGCAACTGAGGCTCCCAATGATGACCCTCCAGACACTGCAACGTTCTGAAATGTCTTCTGAATCATCAGGGAAAGATGAGATTGTGCACAGTGATGGAGCAACAAAAGTGTTTCAAGTCAATTTTCCAGAGACAATGGATTAATGCCTTTCGCTAATCACACGAGGGGGAGCGACAGCAGCAGTTGTCGTTCCCCTTTCTCTCTTCCTTCACAATCAGCCTAACCGTGGTGTGGTTCTCAGTTCTGGTTTTCTGTTCCATGGAGACCTGGGCAGTGTGGGGAAGCTGACAGCTCCCTTCTCAGAATGTTTTTTAAATGAAAGAAACAATATGCACAAAATTAACAGTCATTAAACTACGAAGCAAATGTGTGCTACAGGACGTGGGCTGCTTTCCTAAATCATTAAATAACAAGAACGGGTCTAATAACTACCATCATTTTGAAGTGGGGAGGGAGGAGGCTCATGGTAGCATCTGCCACGCTGTCGAATAACAGGAATACATCTGTGATTTCTACCGTGACAAAGCCACAGGTTCTGCGCAGGCTACCTCTCGGTTGTTGCCTAGATTCATTATTGCAGGAAATGCTACAAGTCGCTTGGTTAGAAGTTAGTAAATATAAAGATGGAATTATTTTCTCATCCAAATTCACAGACCCCCTGACTTCTATCCATGGACCTGGGTTAAGAGCCCCTGTAGTCAGGTTGGGCACATAGTAAGAACTCAATAAATTCTGACTGAGCCAAACTGAATTTTATACTTGATATGAGATGGGAGCTGGGTCTGGTCCTAAGGAGATAAGAGGGGAGAAAAGACACTGTTCAAACCTGGTGTGGGACACCCAGGTGTCTTTCTTGTTGTACAGCCTGGCAGCCCAGTTTCTTCAAAACAATAGCTTACAAAAAGTATTCATCAATAACATCAAATAGAAATCCACTGATGGCAAAAATAAACACAAAATTAGGACCAAAGGTTTTTACTCTAGTTTTCACTAGACTTTTGACTAGGCTAGCTTCTCTCCAAAATTTAAATCATGGCTGAACAAACTTTGAATCAAAATTCTACGACTTCCTAGCTGTGTGACATTGGGTAAGCTATTTAACCCTTTGTGCTTCAGTGTTCTCATCCATAGAATCAAGACAGGTTAGTTAACATGTTGTTAGGTAGACAGGAAGGCCCCTGGTGGAATAAACAAAAGGCAGCCATATCCTGAAACTCCAAGTTCTGAAATGGCCCATTCACTCCAAGACAAAAATGTAATGGTGTCCTGAGGTTAATAAATTATCTCAGAAATCCCTTTTGGCTGGACAAACAGAACAGATCTTATAGACAGGAATGGGTTATTTCACTACTCCCTTCAGGATGGGCAAACAGAACAAACCCGATAGACGAATTCCATTAAAAGGAGCCAACTCCCTTCTCCAAGTAGGCAAGGCAAGATATAAACGTAGAGCTTCTGGCTCATCCCATTCGGGCACCCCCTCCCACTCAGGAGCTGTAATCCTTTGCTTTTAATAAACTATTCTTTTTTATAACTCCTCACCTCTCCTTGGTCCGTGCTTCCATTCTTCGGTTTCACAAGACACGATCCCGGCACTCAGAGAAATTTCCTTCATCATTATGAGGAAAATAATAGTCCTATCATGTAGGATGAAAGATAATGTATCTAGAATGTTTGGTCTAGCACCAAGGAAGAGGAAGACTACAGTACACGCTAGCTGTGAGAGTAAGATTCTTGCAAATTGGTTAAGAGAATGTTTAAAATTTTAAATTCTCAAAAGTTTGGCAGTACCTATGCATATTTACAATTAAGAGTTTAAATATTAAAATTAATAATGTGCATTACAGAGCTGTTGTACTGACCAATAGTTAGAAACAACCTACATGTCTTGCCATAAGAGGAAGATTTTCATTACCGGACACGCATATCACATGATGGGCAAGCAACCTCAGAAGGACATATAAGAACCATAGGTGAATACTTCCCAACTCATTCTATAGGCCAGTATTGTCCTGACGCCAAGACAAGACAAAGATATCTCAAGAAAGGAAAAACACAGATGAGTATTTCTTTTGGATATACAGTCTAACCGTATAACAACATTTTGGTCAACGAGGACCGCATACAGAGAGTGGTTTCTTAAGATTACAATGGAGCTGAAAAATTCCTGTTGCCTTGTGACCTTGTTGTTGTCATAATATCGTAGTGCCCTAAATTCAACCTTTTCAAAACTCAACTCCAACTGACCCTCCTTGGTACCCTGTTTCTGATGACAACTGCATCGTCCACCAAGGGACCCACACTGGTGTGTGTCTGGGGACCATCCTTCCGCCTTCCCAAAAGGTCTAGCAAGAATCTTGGGAATTCTTCCCTTCTGTACTTCTAATGGCACACCACTCCAACACGTCCCTTCCACCCACACCAAGGGTGGCTGTGGGACCTGATCTTTGCTCTTGTTAAGTTTGTCATGCAAACATGACCATGCAGGACCCTGTAAAGCTCTGTTCACAGGCTCTGGGAAGACCGGGTCTTCTTCTTTGGATCACGCCACCCTGAAGCTGCTGGGGCCAACGTCACTGCTCTGAAGCGGGCTCCGAGCCTGGCGTCATCAGGAAAAGCAAAGCTGAGACAGCTACAGAGAGAGAGACCTAATGACAGGCTTTGAACCCATCTGTCCAGCTTGTCTGAGGTGGAAATTTCAGTTATATGTGTCAATAAATTATCTTTCCGTTTCCATTAAATATTTTTTTGTCAGAGAGCTAACTGTATTAATGACCTTAAGTTTAATAAGAAATAAAGAATTAAACATTCTTTTTCATTTGTATTATTGTTTTTCCTTTGGAGACTAATATTGGTAATAACCTTAGTTAAGAAAAGCAGGAAGGAGGGAAGGGAGAGATGGAAGGGAGGGAGCTATGAATGAGGCGGAGAGGGTGGGAGAGGCGGAGAGGGTGGGAGGGAGCTATGAATGAGGTTGGAGAGGGAAGGGAAGGAAAGGGAAGGCTGGCCAGCCAGGCCCAGATGAAGCAATGGAATCTGCTTGCCCTGAAGGACCCCCATGATCAACTCTGCAGCCAGTTCTGCTCCCACCCTGCCTCGGGTAGCTCCCACTGCATCCTGCTCTCACCACACTCTACCCCATTCCCTATGCGAGGCAGGGGCAATTCGTTCTGAGCTCTGCATCCAGGCTGACCCAGAGACCCTCCATCTGCCCTTCTCTGGCCCTCCTCTGCTGTTCCCTTGCTATCCTGGCGCTCCTGATCCTGGGCTGTAGTCAGAGCCTCCTCACTGCCCTCCCTGCCTCTAGACTCTTCATCTAAGAGACCCCATACACTTCTGCCAGATTAATCTCCCTGACATTGCACTTTTTATTATGCGATTCTTCCCCAGTCTCTAGCAGCAGGCCAGCCCCACTGGGCAGAGCTCCCACCTGTGGCCTGACAGTTAAGGCTCTTTGTGATTCATCACTGATCATATTCCTGCGACAAGCACCGCTAGATGCCTCCAGTGTTCTTTCTCTCCTTATTCCTTAGTAATTGTTTCCTGACACATTACAACCTGAAATAAAGACTTCATTTCCCAGCCTCTCTTGGAGCTGGGTATGACCATGTGACAAAAGTCTGGACAATGAACTCGAAGGGAAATATTATGTGGGATTTTTGGGAAGCCCCCTGTTGTGGACACCGTTTGTGCCTCACCCAGATCCCCCTCAACCCCTTGACTAGCTGTGTGTGTCCATCCCCAGCTGCTGCAGGATTGACTGCTAATAGCTGACACCTGTGAGCATGGATGGCCAAGTGCCCAGGAGTTTTAGGTCCTACCTCCCACCTGGAATCATAGCCAATGAGTGACTGGTGTGGGAATGTGAAAGCTCAGTTTCTTTGCCTCAAGATAATTTATGTTCCAGAGCTCCATAAAATGAGCTTGGCTTCTACCTTTCTCTCACCCTTACTTCCTTCCCTCACTCTCCTACTAGTCTCTTCTGGAAGCACTTCCTTGATTATTTCCACCCAAATCCTTAGTCCAGTGTCTGCTTCTTAGAGAAACTGACCTAAGACAGCTCTTTGAAAGGGAAAGGACACACCCTTCCTCTCCCTTTCTTGTACCTATGGTGTGGATGTGATGGCCAGAGCTCCAACAGCCATGTTGAGCCCTGAGGACCAGGGCAACACCACAGGGAGAGCAGAGCTGAACAGGCCTGACTCCCTGCTGACATTGTACAGTCACCATACCAGCCCTGAACTGCCTACATGCAGTGCAGACCTCTTTTCTGAGACAGAGGAAAGCCTTGTGTGCTTTTCGCGTCTTGTAATTTGAAGCTAAACAAAATTCCTAATATACTCCCTTACTTACCAGCTGTGTGTACTTGGGAAAGTTACTAACTCTCTCTGAGCCTTATTTTCCCTAACTCAAAGGACTGTTGAGAGAATGAGCAGGCCATCAACTTTTCCCCACCAGGCCCCGGACCTCATATCCTTCAGGAAATTTGTCTTAATTAATTGAAGAAAAAGTGGTGGCTGTTCCTTTAAGTTATCAACTCTCAGAATTCAGTCTTCATACATCATTCCATTAAATGGAACACCAGTATATCCCTATATGGTCAAAGCTTTTCACACATTTGTTTTTATAGATGTTGGTATTGGGTCATAGGCTGTCAAATAAAAACAAACAAACAACTAAGTCTAAAAAATATAGTAGGTCAGGAAATAGTATAGCATTCCTCCATACCAAGTACCCAAAATACAACATCTGGAGCAGAAAATATCAACAGCCAGAATTAATAAAATAGGCCTTAGTGAGGAAAATGCTGAATGTAACATAAATTTAGTTTTAAAATTTTAAGTCCCAAAGAAAGGTCTCAGGATTCTGCTGGAATGAGATTGGCTTATAAGAAAATAACCAGAGAAATTAAGAAAGGAGGAACCTCACAAATACACAAGACTGAATGAAGAAAATCTACTTTAAGAGAGAAAACAGAAGCTTTTTAGTTTGATATAGTCCCATTAATTTATTTTAGCTTTTACTTCCCTTGCCTTTGAAGTCAAATTCATAAAATGCTCTTTGAACCCAAGGTCCATAAGTTTAGTACCTATGTTTTCTTCTATGCAGTTTATTGTCTCAGGTCTTATGTTTAGGTCTTTGATCCATTTTGAGTTAATTTTGGTACATGGTGACATGACCCTGATGTCTTCCTCCTTCATGAGCAAAAATTTTCAGTCTAATAAAATGTAATGAAAGTTTTAAAAGAGAGAGAGAGAGAGAGAGAGAGAGAGAGAGAGAGAGAGAGAGAGAGAAAAGAGAGATAGGAATTATAAACCACCAAAAGCAAAGGCAACAAAAGCAAAAATAAACCAAGTGGGATGACATCAAACTAAAAAGCTTCTGCACAGCAAAGGAAACCATCAACAAAATGAAAAAGCAACTTAGCAAATGGGAGAAAATATTTGTAAATCACATGTTGGATAAGAGGTTAATATCCAAAATATATACACAACTCACACAAGTCAATAGCAAAAAAACAAACCCCAAATAATCTTATTTAAAAACGGGCAGAGGATCTGAATAGACATTTTTCTAAAGAAAACAGATGGACAATGATACATGAACAGGTGTTCAACACCACTAATCATCAGGGAAACGCAAGTCAAAACCTCAATGAGATATCGCTTCATATCTGTTACAATGGCTATTATCAAAAAGACAAGAAATAGCAAGCATTGGCAAAGGATGTGGAGAAAAGAGAATGCTCATACACCGCTGGGATTGCAAACTGGTGCAGCCACTATGGAAAACAGTATGAGGTTCCTTAAAAAGTTAAAACTAGAACTACCTTATGATCCAGCAATTCCACGCCTGGATATTTACCCGAAGGAAATAAAAACACTTACTTGAAAAGATTCTCTGCACCCCCATGTGCATTGTAGTATTATTTACAATAGCTAAGACATGGAAACCCTAAATGTCCATCAACAGAAATAAAATGTGTACACATACACTTACATATACGTACACACACTAGGGAATATTATTCAGCCATAAAAAGAAGGAAATCCTACCATTTGCAAAAAGATGGATAGATCTTGAGGACATTATGCTAAGTGAAATAAATCAGATAGAGACAGAAGAATACTTATCATCTCACTTATATGTGGAATCTTAAAAAAAACAAAAAACGAAAAACTGAACTCACAGATGCAGAGAGGAGATTGGTAATTGCCAGAGTGAAGGACGGAGGAATGCGTGAAATGGGTGAAGGTGGTCAAAAGGTACAAAGGTTCCAATAATAAAATAAATACGTCCTGAGGATGTTAAAAAAATAATTATAAGCCAAGAACTATAAAGATGATAATAAAGACAGCAGGAGAATAGCAAAGAGCAACTTTCAATACTTATACCAGTGCCTGACAGAGTAGGTCCTTAACAAATATCTTCTGGAAACACAGTTAAAACAGGAGACAGTGATCAGACAGTGGAGAAAAAAAACTAGTGACCTGGGAGATAAATGCAGCGTCAAATCCAAAACATGGAATTAAGCAAATAGATGAACACAAAACAAAAGTACCTGGTAGACTTTGAGAAATAGGAATATCCAAACTGAGACTAATAAGGGTGCCCAGATAAACAAACAAACAAAGGATCGTTAAGAAAACACTTCTAGAAAAAATTCCCAGGATTGGAAAAACTGATCAAGACATCAACTACTCATAAACTGTCTTCCAAAATAGTCCCCAAAGGAAAGATGGCCAGACAAAATATGTTTTCAGAGCATACGCCGTTAGGTTGCTCACACAATACTGTTGTCACCAACACTGTCCTTCTCTTCTGCCTCAATCAAGGAACCGTAATTGTGTCCATGATAGTGACGCATTTCCAGGCAGATCGGGGTCAGGGCATTCTGACATCGTCTGGCCGACAAGATATACACAAAAGTTGAGGCTTCCAAGAATTATTTTCGAGGGACCAATTCAGTGGGCACACACACCACTGCCTTTTCTCTTCTCCCTTTCCTCCTGCCTTGGTGGTGGTCACAACGTGGGGAACTGAAGGAGCTGTTTTGTAAGCATAAGCGAGAGAGCCGCCATCTAAGCCTGTCAGAGCAGAAAGAAAGGGCCAGGACACTGGCAACCCTGGACTGCAGCGCTCTCAACTTCTTGCTATGCGAGAAAAGAACACTTCTAGTTCTCAAACTATTGTTACTGGGCTTTTCTGCTACACACGCCCAATGCAATCTGTAGTTGATATATTTGTCATTTTCTTTTACTTTTTAATTACTGAGACAAAGAAACAGTAGTACAGGCAACAGAAAGGAACAATAGGAACAATGTCAAGACTGAAGTGCTAATAAAAGTGGTTACAGAATTAGGAAGAAGAGCAGCAATAGAGCACAAAGCACAGAAGAAACAGGTGACAGATTGTTTCCTTTCTTTTTCCCTCTCCACTCAGTGCTAACTAGGGCATTATTTTCAGAACACATAGGAAAGTAAATCTCTTCAAAGTTTCAGTATCTTGCCTTTACTTTCTGTTTGAAAGCAGAAGCCTTGAGATAACGCAATGGTGTTAAGTAAATTATGGACCAAAGCCTAAAGGTCCAGAGGCATGAGAAGAATGGAACTTAAATGAAGAGGAAGATCCCAGAAGGAGAAGTGCTAAGATCACTAAAGAAAAAAGGTTATGGAGGTGATGTGTCCTCAGTTATCTTAGAACACAACCCAGGTTCTAAGATAAAAAAGAAAAGAAAATGTAATTGCAAAAAGCTTTTCCAGAGAACAAGATACAACAACAAGGGACCTTGGAGACAAGGACAGGTAGAGGGAACGGGGCTGAACCCCAAAATGCAAGATTCCATATCATCCAGAGAAAGGGGTCTTAATTTTATTTATAAACATGAAAAATAGTGGCAAAATTGTTTTTTTTATGTACAGGAAGTTAGATAAATGTCATTCTGATCACACATATTACAAAATGACAAAAAGGATACTCAATTCACTGTAATAGAAGGTACAGAATTGAAAAGAGAATAGAAAAACAAGAGAAGTACAGAACAAGAGCGGATGCTAATATTAAATGTGCCAAATTCCCCTACAAAGAGAAAAGTCTAAAACTGATTTAAAAATGTATTAAGTGGTTTACCTAAAAAAGTTACTAAAAATTACAACTGGAGAGATGATCTAAAATCAGCAAATATTTGCTAATATGTTGCAGGTATTTCAGATCTAAGTTTAAAAATAGATGTTAGCATATAAAGCACTAAGAGGTAAACAACAGTATTAACAAAATGATAAAAGTTACACGTGATGAAATCAATAACTGAATTTATATGTCCCAAAACACACAACTGAAATGTTATTTTGGGTGTGTTTACTAGGTTTGGAGTGTGTTTGGAGATTATGTTGTCTCCTGCTCCAAAATTCTATAACATAAGAGAAAACCTAGCTGAACTATATATGGACATCAGGCTACAAAGAAACACTCAAATAGAAAAGAGAATTCTGCAAAATGCACATTCCCAAATTATTATGTGATAATTTTAGATATAAATCAAAGCATAATTATAAAGCCAATCACACAAAGCCATTTAAAAAATAGTCTTTTTGAATAAAATTTGAGATGAGTTAGAGGTAAACAAAGAATGGATGAGACTATTTATCTCAACCATGAAGAACACCTGAATTTACCAAAAACCATAGAAAAAATTGCCAGTCAAAATGACTGCATTTGGCTATATAAAAATCTATTCTAGATACCAAAAATAATCAATAAAAAGGTGGCAGGATAAAATCAAATTTTGGACATAAATAAAAATAACAGAGATAAGAACTTGAAGGGTTCCCTTGGCCCTCAAGGCAGCCTTGAGATACCACAGAGAAACCCAGGGATCCTTGGAGCAGAATTTGAAAACCACTACCCTGGGTGAGCTGTAAGAGCATCAGATGCTTAATATGATGCAAGACCCGACTCAGATGACCTTGGCACTAACATGCCAAGAGCGCACAGGCAGAGTTAGGAAGTGACTTCTGGGACCAAATATGTCTGATGTGGACAGCCCTAGAGGGTATTATGCTAAGTGAAATAAGTCAGACTGCAAAAGACAAATACCGTATGATTTCTTATATGTGGAATCTAAAGAAAAGAATAAATGAATAAACAAAACAGAAATAGACCCATAGATACAGAGAACAAACTGATGGTTGCCAGACGGGAGGGAGTTTGGGGGACGGGTGAGAAAGGTAAAGGGATTAGGAATTACAAATTGGTAGTCACAGGGATGTGAAATACAGTGCGGGGAATATAATCAATAACGCTGTAAAAATTATGTATGGTGCCAAATAGGCACTAGACTTACTGGGGGGAATCACTACAGGAATTAAGTAAATGTCTAACTACTACGCTGTACACCTGAAACTAATATAAAATGATCTTGAATATCAACTATAATTAAAAAATACATACATAGTCATGGGATGTAAAGTATAGCAAAGGGAATATAGTCAATGGCATTGTAACAGCTACGTATGATGTCAGATGAGCAGTAGACTTACTGGGGTTATCACTTTGTGAGGGGTGTAAATGTCTAATCATTATGTTGTTTTGTACACCTGAAACTAATAATATAAAATAGACAAATTGAAATGAATTGAAAGAAAATAATATGTCTGATTTGAAGATGAAAGCTGGGGGCAGGAACATTAGTTGTCGTGGTGATGGGAGAAAGGTTGCCACTTTGAGAGGACTGGGGAATATTGTAAAAGGAGGTATAAGCCTCCATTTCCATGGACTCCTGGTTGGTAAGCAGAACACTACCCAAACCTTTTACCCATGGAATTGTAGACATTATAATATCACAAAAGTCCTGAGACCTGCTAACCAGACCATCTCTGTCTTCTTAAATTATCCCATGTCACCTAAGGACCACCACAACTGAAGAAAAAGGTCATGGTCCTTCAGTTGGCAACTCTTCCCACAACAGGCCCCCAAAGGAAGAAAAATGGCAAAGGCGGGGTGGTTCAAAGTGTTAAGCTTGGAAGGCAGGTTCCACACTACCACCATCTGGGTAACTCCGGACATTGCATGGAAGCTCTCTGGGGTGCAGGAGTTTGGTCTGTGGCCTGAGAACATTAATAGTACCTACCCTCCTGGGGTTGTTAGAGAATTAAACATATATAAAGATGTGTACTGGGTTTAACCACGGTAAACACCCAATATAGTTCATAAATTTTATTATATATAAGAACAAAAAAAAATCATATGTAACCTCCAAGTCCAACAATTTGAGGTTAAATCAACTATCCCATATTAATAGGAACACACACAATTTTTGAGATAGTATATAGAAAATAATGTAAAAGGAAAGAAAAACCCAGAATAGTATGTATTATGGATTATAATGTGAAGACATGAAAATCAAAAGAGTTAAAAGAATCTAACTGCCCTTCGCTCCTTTTAGAAATTAGTGGTTACACAAGGACACAGCTAATATGCTTGGTTCACCCTCTGCAGTGTCATGTACAAACAGGTAACTAAGTGAACTGAAAAAATCAAGATGCTTCTACTGACCAAGAAGAGTTAAGAGTTTCTTGTCCTTCTTGCTCCAGGGAAAGAAACCTGGATGGAGCTCACAGATCAAAGCTGTACCTGGGGGACGCAAACTCTAGTTAAGCTGTCACCAGACCTGTCTGGCCAGGACAGTGCTGTGTTACAATTAGAAGCTGAATGTGTGTGGTGGGGCTGCTCTCTCCAGGGCACAGGCCTCGCTGCCCCCTAAGTCCACTCCTCAAGTTACCCTCCTTTGAAACATGGTCTGACCTTTGGGTTCGCTGACCACAGGGTTTCCCTTCCAAAGCAGGGCGATCAATAGAAGAGACATAGGGGTTGATCAGAGAATGGGAACAAGAAAATCTGACCACTTAATTATGCTTCTAAAGATGGCTCTCTGGCCAAAGGAAGATGCAGTGGATGTGCTAAAGGTGCGGCATTTCAGAAAAGCGTTATCACGTCTGACAATTCAGACTCAACAGAAGGAGGCAGAGCTGGAGGGTGAAGGGGAAGCAGTGTCATGACGGAGATGCCTCCTGACACGGTGTGTTCCCCGCTGTCCTCAGCAGGAACGTGTGCTTCTGGGGCTGACACAGTTGCGTCCTCCTCCACAGGCTGACAGCGTCCCCATGTGTGAAGTCACCAATGTACTGGGGATCACAATCTTCCCCGGGGCTTCCTCCTTCTTCCTAAAGGGAAAGGATTGTCGCTTGCTGGGCCAACTCCCAGGGCTATCCTTGACTCTGGAGGAACCAGGTACAGGCTGAATGAGAGAAAGGTAAAGAAGCTGGAGAGGTTAAGTCAATCGTGATAACAGAGAACAGAGAGAGCTGGGGGTGGGAATGAGGGGGAACAGAAAGACTTTTAGGGCTGTGAGGATTTGGGGAAGGTTTAGCGAGGGAAGGCCCCAGAACTCCTTTGAGATATGAGAGACTGGGAGAGAAGAAGAGAGGGAACTTTCCTTTGTTTTATACATTGAAGATTCTTTAATGTGCTTTAGAGGCATGCAGGCAAAAATTAGGTTTCCTTTTTCACTGTATTGGGCTAAGGGACCGTGCTTCTTTGAATAGAACACGACTCTTTGGCAGAGCCCCAAGGGGCGCAAGAATGAGTGGGGTTACAGCCATACCAAACCCGTCTCTCCTTCCTAGAGAAAGGCGTGGAGGGGAAGAGAGAATAGGATGGAGTTTAGGATAAAAAAAGAGGAAATCACCATGTTCTGTAGTCTAAACAAAAATTTTTAATGAAACAAGCTGAGATTAACATGCATGTGTATTGGGAGGCTAGACAGTGGACAGTGAGAGCTATGTCCTCCCATAAAGCTCTGATCTCCAGATACTGAAATGTTCCAAGTAGGGAACAAATAGCTCAACAAACCCAGGGTTCACAGAACAGACAGTTTGGGCTTCCCCATGAAATTTTATAAGCTAGATCGGAAGAGAGATGGCCCTCTCACCCTACCTCGGGTGAACGCAGATTCCTACCGACCACTCTTTCTGCTTCTCCTTTCCCCGTGACCATGCATGGATCCTTAGCTAGAACGTCAACAGCACTCATTGTTCACATGAAACGACATGTTCAAGTGCTATAAAAACTACTGCTGTGTCTGAAAGCATAGACCAGTTGGAAAAACGCTGAACGGAAACTAGCACTCTTATAAGATCTGGATGGGAAAATATTTTCTGAGCACAAAGACAAGGGAAGACACCACAATAGGAAAAGACTGAAACACGACACTGCACAGAAATTTAAAATGTTTCGCTAGCTAAACAATGAACAGGGACTGGAAAACAATAATGGATGGAAAGTATGGCACAAACATGACAAAGCTTTAAAACCCTTAAAATCCAAAGCACAAGTATACAATGACTAACACAATATCCCCTTGCTCCCATCAGAAAAATGGGGAGAGGATTAGCTAGTTAATGCAGAGAAAATAATCTATAGGTAACGCTAATATTTAAAATTAATTAACTTGAGCATAAATCAAATAAATTCTAACTATAATGAAATTCATTGAGCCTAATTAGAATAGGCTCATGTTGTAATGGTTATATGGAAACTAATCAAATTTTAAAAGATGATATATTTCAATGATTTTGAGATATACCTTTTCCAACATTATAGCATCTTTAAAGTCAGGATGATTTCACAATTGCTAGCATGTTAGAATTTAATTGGCAGCATTCTTTTCTTTCTTAATGGTATTTAAAATAATGATGTATCTTCGATTCAGTAAAATCTTTAGCACCAATTAAATTGATATTATATAAGGTTTAATATAATATGAGGCACCAAACTGTTAATAGCGGTTCTCATTGATTGGTGGAATTATGAGTGATTTCTACTTTCTTATACTTTCCCAGATATTTCCAGTCTTCTAAAAAGAATATGTATTTCTTTTAGTAACAGAGGGTAAACAAAACAGAATCTGGTTCTAATCCTGACTTTCCACTTTATGGCTGTATAGTTCTATGTTTAAGATATATATACTCTCTGTACCTCAGTTTCCTTATTGCCAAAATGGAACTAATAACTTCTACCTCAAAAGGTGTGTGTGCAAATGCTTTGTAAAATGGGAAGTGCCTATTCGACGCGTGATTAAAATCTTGACACACACATGACATCCCCTAACGTGTGACATCCATTAATGTATCTGTGGGATGTTTTCTCCTTTCTGAGTTCCTGTTCATCATATTTGCTGTGAATTTCTAGCTTTACACTGTGAAATGGTGTTTTCCAATACTTTTTTGTTTGAACCTGATACAATTTGATTTCAAAAGCTCTTTCTTCAGTCTTGTTCCCATGCGGGGGGGGGGGGGGGGGACAGATCCTGAAAACTATCATTTCTGAAAAAACTGAAAAAATCAGATTCTGAAATATCAGTTCAATCCCACATAGATTTGCACGTTGGCTTAGCTAAATCCCATGCCTGTCAGTGCAGCTCCTGAACCCCACAAGAACCGTGAAGAATACTGCTACACAAGTACTAATGGCGAGCCACATCATGGGCCCAAAAGGGGCACCAGTATAATTATTTGCTCCATGAAAATGAATCAAATCTGGTCATCTACCTTGAGCGGTCCCCCACGGAGGCAGGGCTCGGCGTCTCTGTGTCTGAGCTCCTCAGACCCACACGTGCCAGGTTTA
Organism: Rhinolophus sinicus; assembly: GCF_057876585.1. NCBI lineage: Eukaryota > Metazoa > Chordata > Mammalia > Chiroptera > Rhinolophidae > Rhinolophus > Rhinolophus sinicus. The sequence continues at coordinate 190,215,521 of NC_142503.1, read as the reverse complement.
CTTTCTCAACCTGAGCCCGCTGCGTCCCTGCACCTGGGCAGTGGTGCTCTAGGTCAAGTTGCTCCTCACTTACAGCTCGTAACTACCAGTTGGCGAGGAGGTCCACCAAGGCCACAGACGAGCTCATCTGCCCGCCTCTCCGTGCCAGCCTGGCCACCACCGGTGCATCTGGGCTCTAAGCACAGAGGGCTTGACCTCGTCAGCAACATCACAAAACAACAGCCTTCTAGACTCCAGGGCTCTCTGTCACGTGCCTAGCACTCATCTCGGTGTTCTGTTCAAGAGCAGATTCATTTGGCTGGTCTGGAGTTGGTCTGAGACTCTGCCTTAGAAAGATCCGCGGCGAAGCTGACAACACTGCTTCATGGACCAGCTTTGAATACCGAGGGTCCTCAAAGGCAGCCTCAATTTTCAGCCCTGTGCCTGTCACACACGCCTGCAGCGTGCTCCCTGTCCTGCCTACATCGTTCAGGGAAATTTCTTAAAATGCAGATGTACTGTATCGGGAGCTTTGCACGGGGGCCCAAACACCTGCATTTTAACAAGCACCACACTCACCTCAGGTGAGTGACACCAAAGGATGGGAACAGCTTGTAGAGAATTTTAAATGTCCTTCCCCGCTCATGCCACCGAGGGCTGTACACTTGCCCTGCACAGCTCTGACTTTTACTGAATTGCACAGTGCACTGAGGGATGTAGCAGCACATGATTTTCTTTCTTATTTATGGTCCGGATGTTGTGGAGATTAGTCACCACTTTATCTACTCCTCTTCAGGATAATCCGTAGGAGAAATTTTTATTCAAGTCTAAAAAAGTTTGTGTCTTCCAAGCAGCCAGCACAGGCCCTTTTGATATAATATATCAATAACTGGTGGCTTAATTGTCCTCTCCTATTCAAGGTTTCTTATCTCCCCTATGTCTTCAATCCATTAGTATCCATTTCTAGTGCATCGTACCCATGTATGCGTAGCAGACATCTGTGCTATTCACCAGTATCCAGTCTCACCCACTTCTGGCTCATGGGAGGAATGTAGTTCCCTAGGTCCTTGAAGTCGGGTGTGCCCATGTGACTTGATTTGGCCAATGAAACATGTGTGGAGGTGAGGTATGTCACTTCCAGGTGGTGGCCACGTAATTGCTGGTGTTCCACTCTTCAGCACTTTCTCCCCTTCCTGGGCAGTCCTAGAAGTGTGAGCTAATGAAGGGGAGCCACAAAAGAAAAGAAGCCTGGAACACTGGGCCCACACAGGGGACAACTGCCCTGGGAGTCCCTGAGCTCACAGTGGGCTGTGTATGTTCAAGTACTGAGATCTTGGGGTAACCTAAAGCCTAAGCCTGACCATTATTACATGCAAATGACTTCAAATCCTTTTTTTTTTAAATTTTTTATTGGGGGAATATTGGGGAACAGTGTGTTTCTCCAGGGCCCGTCAGCTCCAAGTCGTTGTCCTTCATTCTAGTTGTGGAGAGCGCAGCTCAGCTCCAAGTCCAGTCACTGTTTTCAATCTTTAGTTGCAGAGGGTCCAGCCCACCATCCCATGTGGGAATTGAACCAGCAACCTTGTTGTGAAGTGCTTGCGCCCTAACCAACTGAGCCATCCAGCCGCCCGCTCAAGTCCTTTTTAGACAGAGTTATAAAAAACCAGGCAAACACAGAAACAAACTCCTAACAAAAGTATATTGAAGAAAAGATATTTACATAAGATCATTTACAGGATAAACTGTCAATCTACTTCTCTGAGTACTCTAAATTTATTTTTGCTTCAAGTCTGAACACCAGCCTCTTTTGGAATTAACATCCCTGAGTTGTGTTTTAATATTCTGCTCTGGTTTTTTAAGTTGTGGTAAAAACACGTAATACTTATTATTTTAACCATTCATCAGTGTACAATTCAATGGCATTAAATACATTCACACTGTTGTCTAAACATCACCACTATGTATATCCCAAAGTTTCTTATCATCCCCAACAAAAATGCCATACCCATTAAACAACAAATCTGTTCTTCTCCCTGGCCCCTGGTAACCTCTATTCTACTTTCCGTCACTATAGAATTTGCCTATTCAAAGTACCTCAAAAGTGGAATTATATATTTGTTCTTCTGTGTCTGGCTTATCTCATTAAGTAACATGTTTTCAAGGTCATTCCATGTTGTAGCATACATCAAACTTTTATTCCGTTTTATGGCTGAATAGTATTCCATTGTATCTATGTATATTTTTAGTCATTCATCAGTTGACAGATACTAGGGTTGTTTCCCCCTTCTGGTTATTGGGAATAATGTTTCACTAGCGTTGTGCTTTTTGCAAGTGCAAGGGAAGACCCTCTACCAGTGAAAAGATTACGACTTGCTTTATTGCAACACTTGCTCTATTACCGTGGTCTGGAACCAAACGCACAGTACCTCCGAGGTATACCTGTACCAGTTGCCCACTCTGCTTCCTGCCTAATAGCATACCTACACTGACTTCCCCTCCTTGTATCAATTCCTCCTTCACATGCTTGTACCTCTTGCGCCTGCCAATAAACTGCTTGCACTCAAATGCTGGGCTCCAGGTCTGCTTCTGAGGGAACCTGAACTAAGACAAAGCTCCTGTCTAGCAACTTCCTAGATCTTTTTGGTTTCCATTTTTTCTTTTTGTGTTTCCCTGATTCTGAAGTTTTATTTACATTTTATGATTATTTTACTGTACGCTGTCTTGTTGTCTGTTATCTCAAAGTCTTTGCAGAGTAAAGCAGAGTGGAACTAATGTTTAGAAGAAAAACACCATCATGTAATATTATAATTAAAATAACAAGATATACATGGTTTGTAGAATGTGATCCCAATTAAAAAAAACACCACACATACATATATGTATGTGTGTGCATAGGGAAAAAAGAACAGAAAGAAATGCACCAAATTGTTAATGGTTGACTTCGGGTGATGTCATTATAGATGGCTTAGCTTTTTCCTTCTTTATACTTTATTTTACAAAGACCATGAAACCTTAGTTTCCTCATCTATACAATGGGGATAATCAAACCCAGCTCAAGATGTGTCAACAAACTGTGTGAATATAATATAGCAGTGAGCTGTACCATGTATTTACAGAATAAACCCAGTATGTGCCTAATATGTACTCTAATAAAGGGTAGCAGATGCTGTTATTACAACAGCTATTAATGAAATCAATTAACATGTTAGAAAGGTGAAAGTTAAAAATAAGCCCATAGGGCTGGCCCGTTGGCTCAGGCGGTTAGAGCTCCATGCTCCTAACTCTGAAGGCTGCCAGTTCGATTCCCACACGGGCCAGTGGGCTCTCAACCACAAGGTTGCCAGTTCAATTCCTTGAGTCCTACAAGGGATGGTGGGCAGCGCCCCCCGCAACTAAAGATTGAACATGGCACCTTGAGCTGAGCTGCTGCTGAGCTCCCCGATGGTTCAGTTAGTTGGAATGCGTCCTCTCAACCACAAGGTTGCCGGTTCGACTCCCGCAAGGGATGGTGGGCTGTGCCCCCTGCAACTAGAAAATGGCAACTGGACCTGGAGCTGAGCTGCACCCTCCACAACTAATTGAAAGGACAACAACTTGACTTGGAAAAAAGGCCTGGAAGTACACACTATTCCCCAATAAAGTCCTGTTCCCCTTCCCCAATAAAATCTTAAAAAAAATAAGCCCATACTTACATAGTGCCTTGTACTTTTTAAAGCACATATATGACCTCATTGTTCCTCACAAGAGGGGCAGGTGTAGGGGGAGGCGGTGGGCAAGAGACAGGACTAATATCGGGGTGCCAAAAAATGTATACAAGTGGACAGTTTGGTCAACGTTTCTCAAGCAGTAGTTCGCCATAATCAGAAGTGTCTGAATGCTGATGGTAACCACTTTGAGCACTTCTTGTGATTGCAGAAATCAAATGGGACTTGCATTCACCTTTTGTTACCAGTATATATTGAGCATTACAATTTTAATACAGTTTTTTTCTTTCTTAAACTGTGTCTACATTTTTTGGGTACCCGCTGTATTTACTGAACAGCTATGGTGTGCCAGACACGAAGGCAAACCCTTTGTAGACATCTCAGATGAGATGGACAGGGCTGAGAACAGTGAAGACCCTTGCCCAAGTTACACAGGCAGGATCAGTAGCTCCCCCTTCAGATTCTCAGTCCAGATTTCCTCCTATTCCACCAGGCTCCATTATTATATTTTGCCTCTTACATGCCCACCCATCCACGACAGCCGCAGTTTCTATGGCATTTATGTTCACCGGTCTATAACACACACTGCTCCTTCCTATCTCTGTGTCTGTGGAGAGTACCAAGGAGTGGCTTGTGGGGGTGGTGATGGGGGAGAACTTAGCCCCCTAGTCTCCCATCAAAACTACCCCGCATAAATATTTGACCTAAATAAAAACCCTGTGTTTGCTATGCACACACAACAGATTCAAGGCAAGTCATGAATCAGTTTGTTCGCCCCTCATCCTCCTTAGCGTCCGGTGTTCTGGTCATCAGGGAAATTCTCTGCGAGTTTTTCTTGCCAGATACCCAGTTGTTGTGGTATCTTAATGGCTTGCTGATGGGCAGGGCCACCTGGGATGGGATGGGGTGGAGCCTGTAAGCCAGGACTCCCTAATAATGCCAGTCCTCTCTGCCTGGCCTCCCATTCACCAAGTGAAGTCCTGGGCTTCCAGACGAACTTTGGGAAATCTTTCTTGACTAATCACGCCTAAGGCTGCCCTGTTATATTTGTGATCTTTCTTTTGGCAGAATGTTTACCTAAGACAACCATGTGCGGGAACTTCAAGGATGCAGCCTGTCATCCGCCTCACTGACAAGCTCTCTTATAAACACAGGGCCCACAGTTACAGAGCACCTGCCCCCTGTGCCATTTGCCACTGTAAGCCATTACTGTTCCTGGTGGCTGGTACCCGGGAGCTACTCCCTTTCAGCATAGCCTTCAAAGCGCCCACCTCCACGCCAGCTCTCTTCTTTCCTCAGAATTTCCACATCTTACCCAAACCCCTTATCATTCGATTATGTTTCAAGAGTGAACAATCCTTAGGGGTGTGGTGCAAAGACGCCTCACTTTTTCCTTCTGCAAGTAAAAAAGGCGTAACTGACAGCAGCCATGCCACCCTCTTGCTCAAAAACTCTCAATGGCTCCCAGTTGCCTCTAGATACGGTCCAGCTCCTTAGTCTGACAGTAAAAGCCCCCTCCACCCGTTACCAGGAGACCTCCCTAGCCTTCCTTGCACTAATCTATAGATCAGTAGCTCATGGGGCCTTTGAATGCACTTCTCTCCTCCTCCAGAATGCAAAGCACTTTTAGTCGCCAAACCCAAATCACACCTAACACTAACTGGTTATGCCCAAAGGCCACTTCTCCCCAGATTCATCCTGGTAGAAAACAGTTTCCATCCTCATTAGCACTTTTGCCTCCTAACTTCCAACTTGGTTGGGAAATTCAATCTGATTTTCTCCCTGTAAGCTTGAAGTCAAGGACGGGCTCCTTTTAAATTTGTGCCTCCCCATCCGATCGATCGGTGCCTTGTGCGTGGTACGAACTCCATAAACGTTTATAGGTTCCTGTCCCAATTTGTAAGCTTTCTCTGGAAAGTTCCATGAACTCAAGCAGTGGCTGGTTCCTTAACTAGACTGAAAATCTCCCAGAGCAGAACGTCTCCAATTTAAGGATCATTCAAGTCCTCTGGGGAATTTGTTAACTGCAGAGTCTGACTCAGAAGGTGAGAGGCGGCGGGGGTGGGGGCGCGCTGAAACTGCATTTATAACAAGCTCCCCGATAATGCTAATGCAACTGATCCGTGGACCACATTTAGAGACGCGGGGAGGCAGTGTCACCTGTGGATCAGGCAACAGCTCACATCTGTGCAGCCAGGCTGAGCGCGGAGGTGATGAGGGCCAGGTTGAGAAGCGCCGTTCTGCCCTTCGAGCGCCGGTGCCGGAAATCCTCCCGCCCCTTCGCCCTCCCGCGGGGCTCACTTACCTATGGTGGACACGACGGTGCCCACGAAGTAGAAGGCGCCGGTGAAGTCCCAGCGCTGGCGGGTGTTGTCCACGCGGATGCCGGCCTTGGCGGCCTCCTCGTAGTGGCGGAGGAAGCCGCGTAGCTCGTCGCGGCTCAGATTGTGGCGGCGGCTGAAGTTGGCCAGGCGCTCCTCCCAGCGCTGGATGGCCTGCAGCTCGTGCGCCAACTCCAGCGCGGAGAAGACCGCGGCGCCGCCCAGCAGGTAGAGCACGATGAGCGCGGCGAGCAGCAGGAAGCGCGCGTTGTCCTCGTTCAGGTGGCCCGAGCCGCAGCCGCAACCCCGTCCGGCCATGGCCCGGCCCCCGGGGTCAGCGCCGTGCCGGACGGCCGTGACCGCGGGCGGACTCTTGCCCAGGCCCCCGGGGAGATCGGGGCTCGGCCGGGCGTTCGGCCCGCCCCGGGACGCCCGACGGCCTGCTAGCCCATGGCCACTGGTGCTACCCCGGGCCGCGCGGCTCCGCGGGCCGCGGCCTCGACCGCTCCTGCGGAGTTAACAATCCACGTCCGCCTTGATTCCTGGTTTCAAATCGCTTTTTCGCAGACGCCTTGGAGTTCTAACGCGAAGGTCCAAGTGACAGGGCGCAGAGTCCGCTTCTGCTGGGCAGGAGGATGCGGGCGCTGTTTCCACCCCGGCGCCCTGTCCGGGTCAGATTGGTTGAGCGGGCGTGGGGCGTCTTCAAGGCAAACTCCCGCGGACTTGCCTTTCCCCCAGAGCCAAGACCGGGGGCCCTCGGTGGCTGGAGGGTAAGCAGAGCCTCGTGGACTCCTCTTTGACCATCGCTTCCCAAGCCGTCGACGGCTAGGACGCGGGGTCTCAGTCGGCTGGCGTTGCCGGTGCCTGCCCAAGTAAATTCGCGGGGCTGAGTCCCAGGCGCGGCGTCGCGCAAAGCCTCAGGCCCCGAGGGTTACCGGCCTGGCTGCCGGGGCTTGGCGGCTGGAGCAGGTGCCGGGCGGGCGCACCGTCAGAGGGACTGTGCAGAGCGGCGTTCGTAGGTTTCGACCTCCCGCTCGGCCCCCACGCTGCGCGGCTTCCGGCGGGCAGAGCTGCTGGAGGAGGACACCAGAAAAGGCGATTGGAAAAAGGGAGCGAAGGAGGTTCGGGGCATCTCCCCCGGGCAGCCTCCCTCGTCTGGCCCCAACCAGAACGCCCTTGGCCTCTGGCTCCTGCGCGGGGGCGTCTCCTGTCCCCACGTGTCGGCTCCGCGGGCGCGAAGCGTGCGCCGCAAGCCAGCTCCAGCTCCCGAACAGGCTGCCAAGGACCAGGGGCTGGAGGGGCCCCGCGGCCAGGAGATCGTGATCGCGGAGAGGGCCATCTCCTCCCCCTAGGCTTGGCTGCCTCGGTGCGTTCCAGACATTTTGCGCCGACTGGGCTCCGCGCGGAATGCTATCCCCAACCCCATGCAGACCAGAGGCAAAGCTCCCCAAACCGCGGGGGACCCCTCCCTGAGACCCCGCCTTTCAGGGGTTGATGGCGCCGCAGCCGCGTTCGAATCTCACCTTCCGGGGAGCGCCCCTCCGCTGGGACTGTCCCCAGCTTCCCTCCTCGCCGCGGCCCTGTCTTGCAGAGCGGCTCGGCGAACAGAGGTCTTTGCCTTGCCTGGCGGACACGCTCCAACACTGCAACAGGTGGAGCTACTCGGCTGCCTGCGGCAGCGACTCCACCCCGTCTCTCACCCCACAGCCGCACGGGGCGGCCCCCAGCGCTAGTCTCCGCCCGCAGATGCCCGGTTTTCCCTGGGTCCTCAGGGGGCCGCGATACTCCCACCCCCCCCCCACCCCCCCCCCCCCCGCGCGCAGATCCGGGAAGTGGGTGCTGAAGAGGCGGGTCAGGTGCTTAGCGAGCTGTGTGGGCACCTCCCGGACAAAAAAGGGTGCTCCGTCCCCTTCAGACACATCTCGCCCCCACCTGTGTACCCATCCACACACTGCCCCTGCGAATCACCAGCCCCTAGAATGTAGGAGTGAATAAGGATACATAAAGGAATGGATGCGTGGGCATCTTCCAGCTAAGAATTGCCCCGCCTGCCCAGAGAGTGGTCCCAGGCTCAAAGCCCACCCACCCACCTACACTCCCCAGGAGCAGAGAATTAAAAAAAACCCCACTCAGCTCTGGATTCCAATATTCAGGCACCAGAAACCCTGATGCTGCTAATCTTCTCAGCTCTGGTCTCCTCCTCCCTCTTTTATGTAGCCTATTGGGGGCCAAGAGCTGTAGAGGGTAGTGCATATGGGGACATGTGAATACATCCAGGGTGAGTCCTACAATTACTCCTCCCCACCTTTTTATTATGAAAAATTTCAAACAATGTTGAAATAATATTATTACAGTGAACATTTTACTTGCTTTATTACATATCTATCCAACCCTCTTTCTATCAACCCATTTGGTTTAAATACATTTCAAAGTAAGTTGTAGACTTTTGTACACTCCCCCTGTCCCCAATACTTCTCCCTCCTTATTATTAACTAGAGCTCAATATATACAGGGTTTTTCTTAGGGTAAAATTTATATACAATGAAATGCGTAAATCTTACGTGAACCATTATTAGATGCATACAATTTTGCAAATTAAAAAATCTACCTATCCAACCTCTCAACCAAATATCACCAACAGGTCAGTTACCACATTCCCTCCCAGCAAATCCATGCCCACACACATTCCTACACAGGAAGTCATTGTTCTTCATTTTTTTTTCTGTCACTGATTGATCTTGCCTTATTATAGCACTAAACTTTTTTTTTTTTTGCTTGTTGTAGATCTTGATAAAATTTAATCAGTTATATACATTTTTTTTTTTTGATTGGGGAAGGGGAACGGGACTTTTATTGGGGAATGGTGTACATTTCCAGGACTTTTTATTGGGGAACTGTAGTGTGTTTTTCCCAGGACTCATCAGCTCCATCCAAGTCAAGTTGTTGTGCTTTCAATCTTAGTTGGGGAGCTCGCTGGCCCATGTGGGAATCCAACCGGAAGCCCTATTGCCCAGAGCTCACGCTCTAACCAACTGAGTCACCCGTCTGCCCTGTAAAACATTGTTTTGATATCCATCCATGTTATGTCTTAGAATTTGTTCCTTTTTATTCCTAGTTTTTCACTGTTTGACTATGCTATAGTTTTATTTATTCTCTTCCTATTGATAAAAACTAGGGCTGTCAGAAAATTTTGGCTATCATAAATAACTTAGGAACATTCTTGTATAAGTACTTGTGGATATGTTTTCCTACCTATTGGGTAAATACCTAGGAATAGAATTGCTGGATAGGGTAGGTGTGAATTTAATTTTATAAGAAACTGCCTAACATTTTCCCAAAATAGCTGTACCAACCAACAATCCTTGTGAACATGTTACTATCAGTCATTTTAACTTTAAACATACTGGTGGATGTGTAGAGAAATGCGCTTTTTGGCCATTTGTATATCTGCCTCTGTAAATTATGTTAAAATATTTTTCCCATTAGAAAAATTAAAATTATTTTCTTTTGAATTGTTATATGGGTTCTTTATATTAATATATCCAGGACACCACTCCTTTCTTGTATCTCACAAATATTTACTATCAGTCTCTGGCTTGCCTGTTTATTTTCTTAAAGATGTTTTCTGATGGATATGTTTTAAATTTTGGTGTAACCCAATTTATTTTTTATGTTTGGTGCTTTTTATGTACTATGAAGTCATTACCTCCCTCAAGGTTGCAAAGGTTTTCTGTTATTTTTTTCCTCCCCTAGAAATTTTTATAGTTTTAGTTTTTATATTTGGGTCTATGATCCATTTGAAGTTTGTTTCTGTATGGTGTGAGGTAAGGGTCAAGTTCACTTTATCCATGTGAATATCTCATTATCCCAGTGCCATTTGCTGAAAAGACAAAAAAGAGTGAATTTATTTCAGGAATCTGTAGCTTGCTCATTTGTCCGTCCTTATGCTAATACCACAGTATTTAGTTTACTTGTAGCTTTATTGTAGTTCTTGAAGTCAGAAAGTGTGTGTCCTTCAACTTTGCTCTTCTTATCAACATTGTCTTTGGATATTACAAGACATTTATTTTCATTACAAAATTGTATAATCAGCTTGTTAATTTCATGGGAAAAAGCCTTGTGGGGTCTTGATTAGGATTGTGTTGGATCTGTTTTGGGGAGAACTGATATTTTAGTATATGTGCTGCCGAAGTGAGCATGAGAACTGATATTTTAATTCATGAATGAGGCATATCCCTTCATTCCAGACTTTTTAGCAGGTTTGCATATAAAGATCTTGCACATCTATTCTACATTCATCTTGAAGTCTGTGGGTTTTTTGGCTATTGTAAATGAAATACCAAGGTTTCATTTTCCAATTGTTTGCTGTAGTATATAAAAATGCAAATAATTTTTGCAAATTAACTTAGTTCCTACAACCTTGCTAAATTCACTCATTAGTTGTAGTAGTTGATTCCTTTAGGATTTTCTATGTAAATACTCATGTCATCTGAAATAGGATTTTACTTCTTCCTTTCTTATATTTATCTTTTCTTGTTCTTGTCTTACTGCAATGGCTAGGACCTCATGATATTGAAGAGGTGGAAGCAGATATCTTTGTCTTGTTCAAGATCTTAGCAGAAAGCCTTTAGATTTTCAACATTAAATATGATGTTAATTGTGGGTTTTTCATAGACACCCTTTCTGTTTCCAGTTTTCTGAAGTTTTTGTTTTTTAAACATGAATGAGTACTGAATTTTGTTAAGTGCTTTTTCTGCATCTAGTGCAATGATCATATAATTTTCTTCTTTACTGTTAGTGTTGAATTTCATCAATTGCTTTTCTAATGTTAAGCCAAACTTGCATTTTGGGCATAAATTTCACTTGAGATTTCTACTCTTATTTTTATTCTGCTACTTCCTTTTGGGTTTACATTGCTTCTTTTTCTAGATTCTTATGGTGAATACATACATCACTGATTTCAGACCTTTCTTCTTTTCTAACGTAAGCATTTCAAAGCTTTAAATTTCCCTGTTATCTGTGTGCTAACTGCATCCTAAAAATTTGGGTATATTTTCATATTATTTTGTTCAAAATATTTTTTGTTCTTTGACTTATTAATTATTAAGCAGTGGGTTGCTTAATTTCCAAATGTTTTCTAAGACAAGTTATTTATTTCTAACATTTTCAATGTGGTCAGAGAACGATATTCAATGTCTCATTCTAAATTTGAGATTTGTTTTATGGTCCAGAATATGGTTGATCTTAGTGAATGTACTTGAAAGTAATATGTGTTCTGCAGTTGTTGGGTGTAGTGCTCTATAGGTGTCAATTAGGTCAACGTGTTTAGTAAGTCTAATACGGTGACTACTGAGCCCTTGAAATGTGGCTAGTGGCTACCATCTTAGCATAATCTGAGAGCATTTATGCTTAATGTAGTGATTTATGTGGCTGGATTTAGTTCTCCTTTTACCATTTGCTTTGTTTGTCCCCACTGTTTTTTGTTCCTGTTCTTTCTTTCCCATTTCTTTTGGATTGAATTTTTTTTTAAATTTCACTTTACCTATTGACTTTTTAGCTCTTTGCATTATTTTTTAAGTGGCTGCTCTATGGATTAACTTTTCACAGCCCTCTGAGTTAATATTGTTATGACTTTGTGGAAAATATAGAAAGCTTGCAGCTGTAGAGGTTCATATCCTACCTTCTTCTCCACATCTGTTATGCTATGGTTGTCATTCAAATCACATCTACATATGCTAAAATGCACAATACATTTTTTTTACTATTTAAACAGTAATATACATTCTTAAAGGAGAAAAATGTCATCTTTTATATTTATACAGATATTTATTTCCAATGTTTTTTTTTCCTAACTGAACATTGATTTCTCTCTGGTGTATGTTCTCCCTTTAGCCTGAAGCATTTCCTTCAGCATTTCTCGTAGTGCAGATCTGTTAATTCTCTTAGTTTTATCAGAAAATGTGGTTATTTCATCTTCATTCTTAAAGGATACTTGGATATAGATTTCTGATGTGACATTTTTTTTTCCTCTTAGCATGTGAAAGATGTTGTACTGCCTTCTGGCCTCCAGAGTTTCTGAGGAGTCAGTGGTCCGTGGACTCATTGCTCCCAGTTCCCTCTAGCTGCCTTTAAGATTCTCTCTTCAAGTTTGGTCTTCAGTAATTTGACTATGATGCACCCAGTGGCATTTCCTTTGAATAATCCTGATACTTATTCACTGAACTTCTTGAATCTGTAAATTTGTCACCAACTTTGGGAAAGTTTTAGCTATTATTTCTTCAAATATTTTCTCTGCGCCACACTTTCTCATTTTCTCCTAGGATTCCAATTACGTGTTAAACTTTTTAATATTATCCTACAGGCCTCTAGCCATCAGCCCCCTTTTCTTCAGTTTTCTTTTTGTTCTTCAGATTGGATAATGTCTAGTGACCTAGCTTCAATTTCCCTGACTCCTCTGTCATCTCCATTCTGCTATTAAGCCCATTTAGTGACGTTTATTACACTTTTCAGTTCTAAAATTTCCATTTAGTTTTTCTATTAACCTGAAATTTACTGTCTTTTTACTCAAGATGAAAATCTGTTCTACACTCTTGAACATAATTTTAATGACTGCTTTAAAATCTTTGGAAATTCTTGGGGTTAGTTTTGTTTGTCTTTTCTTTTGAGAATGAGCTATGTTTTTCTGTTTATTATTTGTGTATTGAGTAATTTTGGATTCTATCCCAGACATTGTAATTGGTATATAATTTACAATGTATTATAGAAACTCTGGATTCTGTTATGTTCCAATGAAAATAATTTATCATTATTTTTAAACAGGCAGTTAACTTGGCTGAGCTCACCTGCAAAACTGTCTCCCCCATAGCAGGAAGTAGCTCAAATTTTAGTTCAGTTCTTTTAGCCTTAGCTGTGTATGCACGGTTCAGTGGTCAGCACAGATTTGAGGAGAGTTTAAATACAGAATTCGGGAATCTACTCTCTGGTTCTTTTCTATTTCCCTTTTCACTCTGAGGCTGTGGTTGCTTCAAACCCTGCACTCTGGATCATCAAGCCAGCAAGACTGCAGGTTTTTCCACTGGAGGTTTACTTGCCTTGCATGGTGCAGACTGAGACTTGACCTCAGGCCAAAAGTGGTAAAAAAACAAAACAAAACAGGAAACTCACTCACTGTGGTGCCTTTCTTCATTAAAACTCTCCTCCAGTTTCTGCCTGCTTCTGGTCACTTCAATACCTTTAAGCAGCTAGTTATTAAAGAAGTTGTTTTCCAGAGCTTTTACTTTTTATTTGTGAAAGAGCTGGTTCAATAGTTCTTTGGCCCTGCCAGAAACCTGTTACTTGGTTTCCCCTACATTTTGTAATGAAAATTTCAAACATACACCAAAGTTGAAAGAGTTTTATAGTGGCAACCTTGATTATACTTAAATTTTCCTGTTTGCTTTATCATATGTCTATCCATTCATTAATACATTTTATTTTAATGCATTTCAAAATAAACTGCAGACATCAATACATGTGTCCCTAGATCCTTCAGTGTACATATCACTAACTAGAGTTCAACAACTGTTTAGTTTTCTCTTTTGATATAGAATTTATATACAATGAATGCATATTCCAACAGCACAGTCTTTGAGTTTTTAAAAATCAGCTTTATTGAGGTATACAGCAGATCCCTGAATAACGTATTTCATTGTAACGTTGATAAAATGCTATAGGAACTTAACTCTTGCTTACATCAGTTAACCTATGGTAAAATTGGTTTCGTTATCCATCGTTTCACTTTAAGTCCCAGAACCTATCAACAATGTTAAATGAGCACTTACTATAATTTACATACAGTGAAAGGTACCAATTTGGTGTGTAATTCAGAGAGTTTTGTAAAATGTAACCAATGCCACAATCATGACAGGCACATTTCCATCATCCCAAAAGTTCCTTCATGCAGCCAATCCCCTCTCCCCACTCCTGCACTTATTTTTAAGGCCACCCAATTCTGCTTTGAGCAGGAGCCAGGGTGCCACCCAAGAATAGGAATCAGAGACCAAGGGGAGAGGCCCCCTGCTGCCAAGTGTGTCGTGGAGTTCCAGAGAGGAAAGGAATGGAGATGTGGAGCCAAGGCTCAGGGTGGTCTCTTCCGAAGTGTTTACAAATTGTTTCTCGAATGGTGTTGAGTGGCTCATTGAGACCACATGGTCCATTCCTCTACCTAAAGGCAGACTCTGCCAATCCAAGTACAAAGATGCCCATTTCTTGAGCCCATTATGGTATCAGTTCAGGAAGCAGGAACATGCTCTTATCACCTTCAAGAATGCAACTGTACCTAGGTAGGTTCACATACCTCCTTGAGCCTGTTCCTTCATTTGTAAAATGGACTTCCTCCCAGGGCTGCAGTGTCAGCTCACCCCTGGGGCTCATGTTAACATGTACTCCCCAGTCCCATTCCACCACCAACAGGCCCCCCTCTCTCTCTCCTGGAGGTGGCAGGCACAGCAGCATGTAGGTCAGCTGTGCAGTGGTTCAGGTGTTTTAAGACTGGGCCCAGGGATGGAGACTTCCTTGCAAACAGAAACGCCCTTCCTGTGGAATCCAGAAGCCCACTGGCCACCCCGCTGCAGCCAGCACTCGTAAACCTACCTAAATCTTCTAGAAACAACCTGCAGTTAGAGTGTGGAAGCAATTTTTGTGGGAAAACACTCACTTTTCCAAAGACATGGGGTTTATTTTCTACACTTGACTTACCATTCTCTAAGTGCCCCAAAGACAGACCGCCACATTCAAGCACTTTTACTTACCGAGAATAAAAAGCATCGCCATTTACACCGGCAACAAAATGTATGCACATCACTCGTATTCATTCATCTTTTGTTATCGGTACATATTATTACAATTTTAATGCAGTTTTTTCCTGTCTTAAAATGTGTTTACACTTTTTTTGGTATCCTCTGTATTTATGCAATTCTTGCCAGTGTTTACAAGCACTGTTTCATTTGCTTCTTACAACAATCCCACGAGGCAGCAAGGATAGATATTAGCCCCACTTAACAGATGAGAAAATGAAGACTCAGAACCATCACGTGACTTGTCTGAGGTCTCAGTGTGGAGGGAGCAGAGCTGGGGAGCTGGGACTAGTTCTGAGTCGTGAGTACCCTGGGGCCGAGTCACCTCTCACATTTTGGTCATATCTCCAGCTGTCCCCCAAGTGACCATCTGTTTTCATTCAGGGTAGTTGAACTAGCAAACCTGGGAAGCAATACATTTTATATTGTAACCCTGACCACACACACATGCAAATTGAAATAAAAACCTCACTTTGTGTTTCACAGACATTTTCTACTATATTTCATTTAGAAGTGCTGGTCATGACCCCCTAAATTAATTTCATGATTCACTGAAGGGTTGTGACTCACAGTTTGAAAAGTCGCTGTTCTAGAACACTCAGACTACAAGGGTTTACTGATTCATGCAGCTTTTCGAGAAACTTGCACTTTAAAATTTCCTTCTTGGTTTCCTTTTGCTTTTCAATAAAATCTGCATGCTTGCACACATTATTCAAGAATGAAGCATAAAAAGGTTCCTCTGGCACAATATTAAGAGTTCACCTAGAGACGATTCTTTCTCTATAATGAACCGCAGGCATTTCCTGCTTGTCTTTGGAGAATTCTGCACCTGACCCCCACCCCCACCCCCACTCCCACCAAGGGCAGGCCCATGATCTGGATACATGACTCCATCTGGCCAATTTGCTGGAGATTTGCTGGAGCTACTGGGAGAAAAGTACTTTTCTCTGGAATGACAAGGTGGAAATCATGTGGGATCCTGGGGTTGGTGGTGGGGAATTTCAGCCTCTAGGTGGAGAGAGCTTGCTTGACAATGAAGTCCATATTCTGGAAAGCAGAGCTGAGACTTGGCAACAGACATTACATTATGACCCTCTGACTCCAGCATTTATGGCACTTATGTTAAAGCCTCTTTCATTGCTTAAGGCTCATTCATCTCATTTCTGTGACTATAAAAGCATCCTAATGTATTATTTCATAAAAATATTGATGAAATATTATTGAATAACAAATATTTAGGGACTTTTAAATTTTAATAATGTTAATTATCTGGAAAAAACAAAACAAAAAAATCCACAAAAACCCCACCCAAATCAGCATTCAGCTGTCATGTTAATTTCTAAAGAACCTATGACCAGAGTCACCCAGAGTATACACAGTGGCATAGTGTCCTTGGGGCTAGAAAGGGACACGCACTAGTTGTGTGACCTTGAACCTTATATTTTTCCCTCCTATATATGAGGTTAGTTAGTATCACATGCCCCATTGTGTGATGATGTAAAGTTACCTAAGATCATAACCTATAATAAATTTCCCATAGATGCAATTTCTCCTTTGCTTTTCCTTTCTAAGCTTCTCTTTATTCGTGTGTATTAAAAAGACTGGTCCAGGTACCTTCCAGCTCTTGATAAATTGCAGCGGGGCGCTCTGCAAACCTTGCTACAAAGGCAATAGGAGAGCTGAACCAAGAATCTCAGTCTGGCCAGACTGAGTGTTCAGGGGAGCTTCTGGTAGGCCCAAAGGGAATAAAATGTAACTTAAATGCAGCAATTGGATGCTGCTTTGAGACGGGCTTGCTCGGAACTCTGTAAAATATGGACTACAGATCACAGCCAGACTTGCAGTGCTGTGGCCCATGTTGGCTGCCCCTGTTTCATTATCTCCCGGCACCTCATTTCCTGGGCAACCTCGTCTCCCTCCCCCCAACCCGTAGCATCTTCTGTGCTGCCTTCTCTTCTGACACTCAGCCTGACCCCTTCTGCTCTGTGGTTTAGATCTAGTGGGTTAATGGAAACACCAGGTTTCAGTCAGAGGATTTAACAGAACGTGCTCGCTCACCGTGGGAAAGCGCTCAGCCCCCAGTCCTCTCACTTGAAAGGAACCTGCTCCACCGGCAGGTTCTGGCTTTACTGATTCAGTGCCCAATCCTGCACATGAATGTGACACTTCGTGGTTGATCTTATGTGCCCTTGTTGGTCCTGTCATGCCAACCATGATTTGCTGTGACAGTGGATGGAAGGCACTGGTTTTGCAGCCACAGTTACATATTAATACACACAGGCGTCCTTGGTGGAGCTTGGGAGTCTCTGCCACACTGGCTGTGTGGGTTCAAACGCAGCTCTGCCACTCGCCAGCTGTGTGCCTTTGGATCGATATCTTAATTTCACCCATCTGTAAAGTGGGGATGATAACTACCTCCTTAACTGGGCTATTATGAAGATGAAATCAGTGAATATACATTAAACACTCCAATGCACAGCATAGCAAAGGCGATTAAAAAAATATCTTTAATTTTTTTTAGTGAGCAATGTTAATAATGACTACCACCAACATCCGTGTTCAAAAGAGTGACCTATGCGAAGAGTTAGGGATGCAGGTAACACTTTAAGGGAAGTGAGCACCACATACAAATGAGAACATCAAATGTTTGCCGCTCAATGTCTTACGACTTAAGCTTCGTAGAACTTCAGCACTCAGGATGGAACCCACATGTTCCCGTGTGTATCTGGGGCTTTGACATAAGGAATGTTCCAAATCCATGGCCGATCTGGGGGGGGGGGGGGGGAGGGAAACACATTACATATGTATAATACTGATTTGAACAGGATTAGAAAGAATTCACCCACCATACAGAATAAAATCACTCACGTGCTGGAATCTACAAATTATAAAGAACCTGTTTTGAACCAACCCCAGATAATAGCCCATTTTAGACGACGGTTTTTAGTAACGGTTCAGGTTAAGACAGGAGTGACTGAACAGGGAAGCAGGCGAGTAGAAACCTGGGGTGCATTCTGGCTTGCCAGTTACACAGACAAGTCACTTCACCTCTCTAAGCCTCAGTTTCCTTATCTGTATGTACGTCGTGAAGCTGTCAGGAGGACTGAATGAGATAAATCCGTGTGGTGTGTAAGACACAGTGTCCAGCACAGAGAGAGCCTAACCCATGTGCACATTTGGAATGTGGCCTCAGGTTCCTAACCTGTGAAATGGGACCTGATCGCACTAGCAACCTCCCGAGATTATTGTGAAACATAAACGAGAGAACACCTGTGAACGTTCCTGGCATGATGCAAGTACTCAATAAATGTGAAGTTTTCTTCCTTTTACCGGATGTTTCAGAAACTGAAAAAAATCCATACTACTCACTTTTAGCATGTACTGCTACTACTAGAGTCAAATCATCTCAAAAGAACCATAAGGAGATGGGCAGGGAGTCAATACATGGTGGGGACTAAAAATAAAGCCCCCTAGGCCTGTCCTGATGGGTATGAGGAAGAACAACTCAGCCTGAGTGTCGATAGTAAGCTGGCCCTGCAGCAGGTCCCTGAGCTGGACCAGCCCTCGAAACCCTGTGCTCAGCACGGCCACGGTGCCTGGGGCAGCCTTCTCCTCCTGAACGGAGGCCGATGGCAGCGAACATCAGCCCTGCTTCATCCCCATGGCAGAGGACACCCGATTCGTGCAACACGAGTAGCTCCTAGAGCGATTCTTCACCACTGCAGGGTTTGTGATGCAAACATTAGCAAGTCAGAAGTAACTTCACAACCACACTGCAGTTACTCCTCTCCCTTGAAATTAGGCCAAGCAAGGACCTGGTAACCACCCTACCAGCATATCCCCGATGCAAGTGAGCGAATGTCTGCACCTACAGGCTGTTTCTTGTGCTGGCGGGAAGGGCCTCCACTAGCTTGGGGGAAAGCCACTAAAAAGGCCAACAGGTAGGTGAAAAGGGGGTGGGTATGATTCTGATGTGTCTTTTTTACCCGTCACTACTGGAAATCAGCATTAATACTTACTGCTTAGATGAACGCCTGTTTTAAGCAATCTGCCTAAATTGTCCCCTAAGAGAAGAACTTGCCTCATGATATAGTCGTGCATGTATCTGAAATATTTGTTGAGTGCTGGGTAGATGCCAGGTACTTTGCCAGGCAAAGCTGAGGTCCTCGGAGAGTTCACAGCCCAGTGGGGCAGACAGACAAGCAGGTGTGCCATGAGGCTGGAACTCTGAACGTCACCACATCTGCAGAGTAGCTCCCTAACTGGGCTGACGTGAGAAGTGCCCCCCCTCTTTGCCCCCCCCCCCCGAAAGCCTGTTTCAGTAGGTCTGGGCTGGGCCTGGTGATATGCATTTTACCAAGTTCTAAAGGTGATCTTGACACAATCAGGGTTTGGATCCAAGGCTAAAGGGGATGGGGACCTGTCTTTTTTCTGGAATACGGCATGATGGATGTGCATGGCAGCCGGGTAGAGGGTGTCAGTGGGAGGGGGCTCGAGTCAGGGAGCGGAACAAGCAGTCCAGTCCCGGTGACACATGACGATGACGAGGCCTACCCTGAGGACATGGCAGGAGGCTGGGGGCGAGCGGCCAGCCCGCGGGGTTTCCTGCGCGTCTCCCTGGCCTGTGGTCAGGGACTGCTTGCACCCAGCACCTCTTTGTAACCCCAAACCTTAGCCCTCCATGGGGAGGGGCTATAGTGTAAGGGTAACGGGGGCATTTATCTGTGAAGTCATACTGGTACCTGCGTCATGGGGGAGTGAGCATTCAATGACTCAATTCATGTCACGTGCTCAACTGCAGTTCCTGGCACATCATAAGTACTCAGAGTGCTAGGTGCTATTATAATCTATTACAATTATATTATAATCACCAACACCTTCAGCTCATACTGGGTGAAGATCGTCATTATCCTACATGCTGTGTAAGTCCTAACAGGTTTTCCAATAACCAGATGAACCCAAGTAAAGTAAAAAATCCTGTTCTCGGAAGCTAGGTAATAAGTTCTCTCCTCTAATCCTCTAAGCAACGGCCCTTGGGAGAAGGACTTACGACCACACCACTTGCCCCTGGGCCAAAACACCCATACGCACATCTCTCACTGTCTTTTTTCCAGGGGAAGTTGACAGACTATTCGCAGGAGCCACTGTCTCATCTGAGCAATCCCTGTCTTCTTTCCTTATATTGGGAACAAACAGATTGTGTGTGGTGCGTGATCCCAAAGAGATGAACCAATTATCGTAAGATTTCTGATGTCATTTCACTTTAGCCTACTGTGAAATCAAGGAATGGATGAAAAGACTTGCCAGCTTGAAATACAAAGGAAAGCTCCAAAATATTTTACACTGAGTTACCAGCCTAGTAGAATTGCAATCATTTGTAACTGCAGTGTGAAAAATTACAGAAATGGAGCCACTTCAAGATGGAGTCAGAGCTGCCATCCCAGAGGAACTGCCAGGCACATCTTACTCCTCAGGCCTTTGGAATGTTTAAACTGGGCCAAGTAACCTTCAGACTGGGCCTAACGCAGCATGGTACTCCAAAGAACTGTTTGCAAAGCAGACTGAAAATTAAAGGCATTCTTTAGAATTATCATGTTTCCCCGATAGCTTCCCTTATAGTAAAATCAGACCGGGTCTTATATTAATTTTTGCTCCACAAGACGCATTAGAGCTGATTGTCCGGCTAGGTCTTATTTTCGGGGAAACACGGTAGCATCACTGTGTTAGTTTATTTGCACCTATAGAGACTCCTGACCTTATTAACACCCACAGAAATTCCTTCCTTCTACTTGCGTCATTGCTCCCCTTCCCTTTCTCATAAATACCCCTTGCCTTCACCTCCTAATCAGAACACTCTTTGGGTTTCTGCCTGAATCAGTGCTTCCAGAATAGCTCTTCTGTTGGGTATCAAATAAATACTTGTTGCCTCTCACTTTGGTCTTTTATTTTTAGGTTTACAGCACTATCAGTATTATCTGAAACCCATTAACACCCTTCTTTGTGAAGAACCCACCCATATTAACCTGTAATTAAATAAAGTAGAACAGAATATTATATATATATTAATCGAACCGGCAACCTTGTGGTTGAGAGCCCACTGGCCCAGGTGGGAATCGAACCCTTCGGGTTAGGAGCATTGGAGCTCCAACCGCCTGGGGCACCAGGCCGGCCCAGAATATTCTAACCTAGTGGGAGGAAGAATAATACAAATTGCTAAACACCAAGTACTTATTTATTTCAAGGTAATCTGGTAAATGACTCTTTACTTTGCTAATTCTAGATTTCCTCAAACTTTCTGATGATGAAGTCATGTTAAAAGCTAAGCTGGTATATGGTGATGGAAAGAGAACTGACTCTGGGTGGTGAACACACAATGTGATACATAGATGCTATATTACAGAATTGTCCACCTGAAACCTATGTGACTTTCCTAACAATTATCACCCCAATAAACTTTAATTAGAAAAAAAGCTAAGCTGGAAGTTTAATTTCAGCTTTCTGTTTGTGCTATAATATAAAACAAAAACAGATCATCTTAAAGGACATGATCAAAATCATGTCTAAAAGATTTTGGCTGCCTCATTTAAAAAACAAAATACCAGCTCCTTAAAAATTAAAATGAAACATACCAACGATTTTCAGTGATTTACCTCTTGCATTTTCTTTGGATTAGAATATTAAATCAACTTTCTGTTTCCCTGACAAAGATATGAATCTAGACTCTACTATTCAGCAATAATGCTGATAGGTCTGCACCGAAGTTTATTGCCATGCTGTCTAAATGCGAGAAATTAATCAAACAGTAAGGGGAATGGTTAAACCATTTGGGAACTGAGGGGGAGCAGAATTTGCCACCCCAAAATATGCCTTTTGGATATTGATTTTAAGCTGATATTCTTAAGAAACAAAAGACTTGGGGAAAACCTTTGCCCTTCCCCCAAACTGCCTTAAAGAATTCACAGAGGACCTGCTCCAGGAAGGGAGGATTGTCACAGATAACTATAGTCCAATATGAACTAGTGTGATAGATGGGGACGAACCTAGCAAGGCCCCTTTGATCAAAGTCCCGTCTGTGTCCCATTGTTAAAGAAGGTCCAGCAAACATTTGTTGACCAAACATTTGCTTTTCCACCTCCACGTAAATTGTGTTCCTGCTCTTTGAAGTTCAGACGCTCACCCCCACCCTCCTTACTCATGGTGGCATATAAGCTTCAACTGCCTGGTTTGTCCTTGGGTCTCAAGTTCTCCTGCAGCACCCCTCCCATTCCATGTATATACGTAATTAAATTCCCTTATTTCCCCCTTTTAATCTGTCTTATGTCGTTTCAATTATTTGACCAGTGAGAAGAACTAAGAGGGGAAGGGGGTAAATTTCCAGTTCCTCATAGTACTCTGGTTATGTTAGAGAATGTCTTTAGTTTTAGGAAATATATATCGAAGTGGTTAGAGAAAAAGTGACTTCATGCTTGCAACTGTCTCTCCAATGGGTCAGAAAAAAATTAACAATTAACATATGAGCCATAGAGAGAATTATGCAAATATGATAAAATATAGATATTTGGGGAACCTGGGTGAAAGGGTATACGGAAATTTGTTGTACTTTTCTTGTAACTTTTTGTAAATCTGAAGTTATGTAAAAATTTTGAAAGAATACTATACATATACCACGTGTATTAAAAAAAGATCACTCAATAAAGTAAAACCTTTGAAGCTCGTATGTTTACCTCTTAAACTTGACATATAACTTATTCTTTAAATCCAAATAAGATAAGCTTTACTCTCTCAATAGTATACCAGATAATGAAAGAACATAAGCTAAAAAGGGAGTGCAAGCAGATGCCTTTGGTATAGGGCTCAGGAGAGAGTGAACACTTAACTATTTCACTTTCTCTTCAGGCTCAAGGTCACACATTAAGTGGGACTTATGGGAATAATTTAAGTTAGATTTAAAATGATTATTTTGCTTTATAAAAGTTTTCTTTTAAGAATACAACTCCTGTTAGCAAAATGACTTTGGTTAACTGTAAGTTTACAGCATAAGAGTAAATGGAAACTCAGTGAGAGCAAGGATTTGGGTCCGTCTCATTCACTGACATATTCCAAGCACCTCGGCGGTGTCTGCACAGTCAGGTTCTCAATACAGACTCGTGAAGAGAACGAACAAGCAGTGAACACTGGGCGAAGCAAGGTATACCCGTAGCCCAGACTTTGTTTCTGCTTTACTTTATTTGACCAGTTTCTTTGTTTCAAGATGTCTGGAAGCCTCTTATACTGAACTGCAACTGTGTTTCCCTGAAAATAAGACCTACTAGACCATCAATTCTAATGCATCTTTTGGAGGAAAAATTAAAATAAGACCCGGTCTCATATAATACCTATAAAACTGGGTCTTATATTAATCTTTGCCCCAAGAAGCATTAGAGCTGATTGTCCGGTTAGGTCTTATTTTCGGGGAAATACGGTATTGTATAAGACCCGGTCTTATTGTATTGTATTGGATCGTATCGTATCGTATCATATTAGACCCGGTCTTACATTACAGTAAAATAAGACCGGGTCTTATTAATTTTTGCTCCAAAAGACACATCAGAGCTGATGGTACGGCTAGGTCTTATTTTCGGGGAAACATGGAATGTGTTCACAGCAGTCTTTCTTTTTTTGTGTTGCCTTCTGATTTAGCAAGATCTTACATGTGTTACAGTGGCTTGAAAATCACTTTTTCAAATGAAGTGCTTTTGAAATGTTCTTAGCACTCACTTTTCCAAACCTTGGTAAAATGCCTTTTTATCGGCCATAGGACTCCCTCGAACGTTGGCTATATAAGAAATGGTGACAATCGGAATCACTGCCATTATTGTTCATGCTTTTAAAGCAGTGTGGTAGTAGTAGTGATTAAAAATAAAATGCTACAGTCTCTCTTATATGTATCTTTCAAAGGAGATGCAGAAAAAATAAAGAAAACTCAGCTAAACCATGGAAAGCATCCTGCTTGCTGGCCAAATAAAAGATTTATCATTACTGGGTCTAAGACACTACCCAGCTGTAAACTTTAAATTCTTGGGAATGTCTTTTCTATTGGGCCTCAGGATAATTTTAAGGCTTCTCTATCTCTTCTACTCTGCTTTCACAGTCCTTTGGAAGTTTGGGCTAAAAGGAGGGGGTAGAATTCCAGCTAAGATTCAGGGCTGGGGGTGGGAAATAAAAGGCCCAAGGCCAGACAAAAGCCTAAGGCAGTTACAGGTAGTCCCCGGGTCCAATGTTTCTTCCAGAGAACTCAGGTTAAAAACAAACAAAAGGAACGTGAAGAACAGAGAAAGGGAGGAAAGACAAAAGTGCAGCACAAACCCTAGAGGGAAGGACAGATTATCAGTGTCTGTGTTGCTCACAGGTCTAAAGACTGTCTTGCAGAAGCCTTAGGCTCTTTTCATCATCAGCTCACCAAGGAGCAGTGGAGAGAATGAACACCAATCCCCTACTATATGCCAGGAGCTAAACTGGACATTTTAGGTAACAGTGTGGATGAAAAAGCGGCCACAAACTAAACCTGATGAGCTCAGAGGAGGCCTGCATGGTGGGTCTTACAAACTCAGAGACCGAAAGTAACCACATAGGATGGTCTGAACATACAAATTCCTAACTAAAAGCAAGTCATGGCAGGTAGTCACGTCCTAGGCCTGTAGCTTCCTTGAAAAGGTCAGTCTTTACCTGAAGTGATGCCTGTCTATTGTCTTTACATCTAAGATAACATACCTTTGAAATGTCAGAGTAATCTCCTTTTCTAGATGCTTCAGGGCACAACCTCTGCACCACAGCCCCTCACTGGCATCTTGTTGCCCACATACCCTCTGTATGTGCTGTAAGTGTTAATTATTAACTGTCCTGTACCCACTAATGTAAAGGAAGTACGTTCTCCATTTTACCTTTTATCCAATCCCAGAGATCTCCCTGCTTTGCTTTCTCCTGCCCGCTTTATCTACCACCAATGGTTTTCATGTAACTGCCCCCTTATGTCTCCTTTGCTTCTAATGTATAAAATAAGCCGCAAAACTACCATTCTCTGGAACATTTTCTCAATCCAATGAGATTTTGCTTCCTGGCAATCGTTGTCAGTTTGGCTCAAATAAACTCATAAAAATCCTCTACAGGTTTGGACGTTTCTTACGTTGACAACGAAAACAATGGCTAACATTTACTGACTGCTAATTCTGAACTAAAACACTGTGTTAAGTGTATTACAGATATCTTAGTTTCATTCTGAGGGAGGCATTCTTATTGTTTTGCAGATAGAAACACAAGGTCTAGAGATTGCAAATAACTGCCCAAGGTCACTTAACAAGTTATAGCGCTGCACTTAAAACAGTCTGGTTCTAAAGCAATGTTTTCCACTTGTGTGTGTATGTGGTGTGGTCAGATTCCTTGAAATTCTGATAAAACCTATATAATCTTGCTAGTCAAAAATGAATATGCATGAATACACAAAAATTTAGAGGACTCAAAAAAAGAAGTGCACAGCTTGAAAAGAAGGGGAGCAAGAATGCCTTTTGAAACTTAGTATCAGCACAACTGATCATATAAAGAGGGTGCCAAAAAATGTGTACACATTTCAAGAAAGGAAAATTATTAAAATTGTAATACTCAATATATACTGATAACAAAAGATGGATACAAGTCATGTTTGACTTCTGCAATTACAAGAGGTGCTCAAAGTGGTTACCATCAGCGTAATTTTAATAGTTTTTTTTTCCTTAAAATGTGTATACATTTTTTGGCACCCTTTATATATATATAGTCAGCTGTAAGACTGGCTGGCACACCAGACAGCATGAGATAGGATTACATGTGAGATGTGTCAACACAATCAATCTACTGTTATTTCCCCGAAAATAATACTGGGTCTTATATTAATTTTTGCTCCAAAAGTTGCATTAGGGCTTATTTTCAAGGGATGTCTTTTTTTTCATGTCCAACAATCTACATTTATTCAAATACAGTCATGTCATCTTCTGGAACATCATCATAACTCTCCAAACCCCGAATTCTGGCTTGAATTTCTTGTGACTCCATTTCCTGTAGAACCATTGGCCCCAATCTCTCATGTCCAGCAATAGAGCTCTCCTTAAATGAGCACTTCTTGTCCATGTAGCCTGCTGGCAGTGCATTGGCAACACAGCTGGCAGTGATTGTATCCAACACAGCTGTCCAGTGACTGAATTCTTCACCCAAGAAACGACCTCTTGGAGGCTAGGCTTCACAAAGTTTCTACGCTGATTTCTCTCCATTCTATTTTCAATGTAGTCATTGATTTCCATGTGCAAATGGTCCTTGAATGGCTTGTTTATTGCAATATCAAGAGTCTAGAGATAGGCAGTCATTCCTGCGGGAATCATTATTTGACCTATTCTTCTCTCTGCAAGGAAGTTCTTCATGTCTTTAGTGCAGTGAGTGCTGGCTGAATCCTAGACTAGCAGTCCTCTTTGGCCACCTCGCAAAACAAGTGGCAGCATTAAATCAACCCACTTCCTTGTAACTGCTTGTGTGCACCAGGCTTTTCGATTTCAAGAACATAAATGCCTGAAACACTTTCAATCTTACCTTTCTTGCCCTTAGTGATAATTAGAGGTGGGGCTTTCTTTCCATCCAGACGAATTGCCAAAATACAGGTAACACATGCACTTTTGTAACCAGTGGAGGGAATGTAGATTGACGAGGCACCCCTCTGATCAACTGTCGTTTGAGATCCTTGGCACATAAACACTGCAGTTTCATCCATAGCAATCATGTTGGAGAGTTGGTATTTAGAAAAGTCAATGCCATCAACACAGGACTTGAATGCAAGTGTACGTTTAATAACTTCAGTATCTTTCAGCTTGAACAGTGTTGTCAATCTTCTTAGAGACAGTTCATATTTTTGAAGGAAGCCATCCAGCCAGTGTTGTGATACAGATATCTTAGTTTCTGGGGATATTTCTTCTTCTTGGGATATAATTCTTCTGGGGATGTTTCTAACTGTGGTGCCATTGCAAGGGCAAATGCTTGACTATCAGCCCTGCACACAACCAAAGCCTTTGCTCTCCTGTCAGCAATCCATTCACAGATGATGTCTTTCAGCTCAGGAACTAATGGTTGCCGACCTGATCCACACTTGTGCTTCTTAGCATTTCCCTCATCCACCTGCTGACTGAGGTTATCATATTCCGCTCGCCATTTTAGGACCATTCAGAGATCCAACCTCTTCTCTTTGCAGAAAGCCGTAAGATTCTTGCCCCGGGAGTGCTCCATGATTCCTTTCTCATACTCGATAGAACAGCTCTTTCTTTTTGCACTCATCTTGTCTGGGGGTCAAAATATCATTCCTTTTAAATCTACCATTATATTAAGTGTTAACTGAAGGCTTACGAGACAGGAGTGGCAACAAAAATGATGACAATTAAGAATGATGGTCCAGGGCCGGCCTAGTGGCTCAGGTGGTTGGAGCGCTGTGCTCCTAATGCTGAAGGCCACCGGTTCGATTCCCACATGGGCCAGTGAACTGTGTCCTCTACAGCTAAGACTGTGCACAGCTCTCCCTGGAGCTGGGCTGCCGTGAGCAGCCGGAGGTTGGGGTGAGCTGCCATAGGCTGCTGTGTGCTACAGTGTAACACCATGAGCAGCTGGCAGACAGCATGAGCTGCTATGGGCTGCCGTGGGCTACTGTGCGCTGCCATTGAGTGGCTATGGCCAGTGTCAGTGGCCGGCGGCCAGCGTCAGTGGCCGGCGGCCAGCGTCAGTGGCCGGCAGCCATCGTAAGTGGCCGGCAGCCGGTGAGAGCTGCCGTGAGCTGCCGTGAGCGGCCGACCGGTGACGGACTGCCTCAGCTGGGGGAGCGCAAGGCTCATCACACCAGCCTGGGCCAAGGAGCTGTGTCCTGCACAACCAGACTGAGAAACAATGGCTTGAACCGGAGGTGGAGGAGGAGAGGTGGGGGTATAAAAAAGAATGATGGTCCACGCAAAAGTGATGAAAAATTGCAGGCACCAAAAATTCAGAAAACGTTATTTCACACAAGTGCATTAAGTATGTCCATTACAACACATGACGTCTAGAATTATGAAGATTCATATTAGACACAAACGTGTCCGTTCGTTATCAAGTGCACATGTTATTCGTGTATTGTATCTGTACTCCGATTGGTCATTCGGCAGTAAGTCTCAAGTTCGTCTGTTTGCGTAGGCGCTTACCTCTCATCCAAAGGCGCCCACTTGGGTATTTACAAATACTTAATTATAATTTACATTATCATTTGTTTTTAAGTATTAATGTCAATAATATTATTTATTTATGTTTAATTATATATTATTTTATAATTTAATACATCCGTCGTGTGTTGCAACAGATGTACTAAATGTGTCTGTCTGGCTGATGATCTAAACTGGGGTTTATTTTTGGGGTAGGGCTTACAGTACGAGCATCCTGAAAAATCATGCTAGGGCTTATTTTCCTGTTAGGTCTTATTTTCGGGGAAATACGGTAAGAAATGGGTTCATCACAAGGGGGGGTTCGGTTCACCACAAAGCCATAAAGGGTGGGTAAGTAGCTAGACCCCATCCATCACTGTCTCAGGAACAAAGGGACCCACTGGGCTGACTGTTATGGAATCAGATATTTTGGAATTTTAATGGGGTGATGTCAGTAAAACCTTCCGATCAAAAACCAAATTTGCCCTGTTCAGATTCAGCATTCACTCCAAAACTATAGATCATAATTTGGCTATGCATATAGACCTCTGGAGACCTTCCAGGAAAAAATATCCTGGTTGTGGTGGTATGAGCATTTACCATTGTAAATTAATAAGGATGGCCTGTGTGGGGGTTTCGAATGAGAGTGACCCCAGATGTGTGTCTGTGGCATGCAGATTGTTGTGAGCTAAAGGCAACTTTAGACCCAGGCTCAGGAGAAACTTCTGCCCCTCTCTTAACTACCTAGAAAAACTTGAATTAGGGGTCTTGCCCATAATAAGCTATTATCAGCGATAAGCTCTTTTGACCTATCTATAGGGCAGGGCAAACTTATTTACTAAGCATCTGATCTTATCATTCGGCAGTGACCTTTTGAAGCCCCCAAGGTGTACAACCTCCCCTCTAGCTCAGGATGTCTTTTTATACTCCCTTGTTCCCCATCTCTGAACCGCTTACAGGTGGGGTTTCTGACTCTCTCATATCTACGGGCTTCCCATACGTACATATGTATTACATTTGGTTATTTTCTCTTGCTAATCTGTCTCCTGTCTATTTGATTAGTAGACTAGCTGAAAGAACCTTGAGGGTAGGAGAAAGTTTATTCCCCCTGCAGACCTGATTGAGTCTGATAAGTGTGACTTTCCTGTACGAGTCTAAGTGTGAATTCGCCTCAAAGGCAGACAGACATTCAGCCTGTCTGGCTGAGAAAAGCATAACTGCAGCCTGTGGGCCTGGGTCAGAGGTGGTACCACCTACACCAGCTAGCAAGCCTTCCTCCAGAAACACCAGGAATCGGCACCAAAATTCCACTGACTTCGTATTGTGAAAAATACACGGTCACTGCCCTTAAGAAAGTCATAGCTTAGCCATTTTCAAAGTGTGACTTGGGGTTCTCCCTTTTAAGGAGGGCAGGGCTGTGAAGTCAAAATTATTTTCATCATAATTTTAAGCTATTATTGGTCACTTTCACTTTCTCACTAGTGTACAGAAGCTACATGACGTGTAATATCACAACAGAGCAGCTATGAGACTCCAGCTATCTTCCGTCAACCAGGATAGAAAGAGGTTTGTAAAAAATATAAACAATACAACCTGCCTCATTAGCTTTTCTTTTGGGTGTGGGGGGTAGTCATAAAAAAAATATATATATATGTTACATATATACATATATATATATTATATATATTATAATGGGTTTATTGCTTTTTTTAAAAGCAAATATATTCGAATTTCTTGGTTTTAATTTCTGATATAGTAACTATCAACAGATGTAAGACCCCACATATATAAAAGCTCCTTATGGTCCTCAATAATGATACGAGTGCAGAGAGGTACCGAGAACAGCCAGTTTGAGAACTATGGCTCCAGTGGCCCTAAACAGGGCAGCACAAGGAACAGACCCATACTTCCAGAGTGTTCCACGAGCCAGCCTCCCACTAAGAGATCAGTGGCTTTTCCTGGGCTCTGTTTCTGCTCTGGTCCATAAAACCCAAGGTTTTCCTTCATCTGTGTCTCACCTTTACTTCCGTACAGTTCTGGAGGCAGATCATATGGCACAGGGAAGGAGGCTGTTGGTTCCTGGCTGCCTGAGAAGAATTTCTGTTTCACTTTGAAGCTGTCCAGGCCCTGAGACACACAGAAGGAATCTATGATTACACCCATGTTTTTGAAAAAGACAGATCTCAGAAGCAGTTGTTTCTTTATGGCATTCACAACAAAATGCAAGTTATTTCAGAACTACGTTCAGTGTTCAATAGGTCGAATACATTCACACTCCCCCAATTATTTACACTTCCCCAAATTATTCTTTCTCAGGAATAAAAGAGGTTCAAATTTCAGGAATTAAATTATAGCAAAGTTTGCAAAAGTGTAATAAAGGATATAAAGATACTAGAGTAAAACAATTTGGGATATTATAGTCCCTTTCTACTAACCGCTATGTACGGTAGTTTACAGTGAGTATTTAGAAGACTGTATAAAAATATCTCAAAATACTTTCAATATTGCTATAGTAACAGGCTGCTCACTCTGGTGTAACAAGAAACAAAAGTTGCTTTCATGTGAAATGAAAGCATTCCAATATAATGTGACAGGAATATAAAAGTGAGAACACTTCAAGATCCAACAAAACGGAAGGTTTATTCCAAGAACTCCAGAACAGGGTGTTGATTTTGGATCTTAATCAGGGTGCAAATTCGGGTTCTGTATGGAGGCTGATGTCCGTGACTGTCATTTCCTTCTAACACGGCCTGACGGAGTGCAGGTGCTCGACTCGTTAGCTCTGTTCTCCCCCCACCCCCAAACACTGGTCACCCCTGGGTCCCTTTGAGGATTATCCTGGAACTTCGTTCGTGAGTCTGTCCATCTGTCTCTCATTCCTTCTGTCCACGCATTCAGACATATATCCACCCTTCGTATCCTAAATCCCTATCAAACTGTGTTCGCATCTTACGAACCCACACAAAGAGCTAGGACTACAGTTCTTAGTCTTGGTGAGCACATAACTTAGGAGGGGAGGTTGCGGCCGTAGCACGCGTGGGACATGCGAAGAGCTGGAGTCATGCTGACTGTGAGTTCTAGCCTTTGGCAATTTACTGAGCTGTGTGAATGGCTCATGTTTGCATTCGTTCATTCAACACATTGTTTCTGAGTTCCTCCTCCGTGTCAGGCAGGGGTGCCAGGCACTGAGTATCCGCCACACTTCCTATCCTTGTGGGCTGTACAGTCTGGCTGGGAAACATTAAGCATATTCATGTTAAAAGGTAAAGTAACTAGAGTTAGTGATAAGCGTGATAAAGAAAAACAGGAGTCCTAGAAGACAGAGTAGCAGGCCTGTTTTAGACTGTGGGGAGAGGATGGTCAACGGAAGCCTCCCTAAAAAATCGACATTTTAATTAAACTCTGAAAGCTGAGTAGGGTTTGGTCAGGTGAGCGTGGAAAAAAAAAAAGTTCTAGGTGGGGGAAAGAGCACCTGTAAAGGCCCAGAGGTGGCAAAGAGCATCCATGTTCCAGGAACTTACAAAAGATGGTCAGTTGGACACTCGGCCACTTACATATTAGGCCTCAATTTGCTCGTTTGTAAAACCAAAATGATAAAACGTCTGTATATTACCTTACTAATGTTTCTTACTTTAGCACCGAGCACAAGTCTTGGCGCAGAGCTGGTGTTCAAGCAATGCTGTAAAAACGGGATGAAAACACCTTCCCTGCTTACTTTTGGGCTTCTGCATTAACGCGAATGACCTAAGTGGCGTGGAAGTACTTTCTGCGTGTCAAGCTCTGGAGAGGTGGTGCGTTACAGCACCGATGAAGAGTGGTTAGCAGCATAGAGAAAGATGGCACGTGAGGGATGCCGAGACAAACTCGAGACAGAAAAGGAAGGAATGGCCGTTCACCAATTGCAGGAAAAGGAAAAGCCTAGTAGAAAATATTTCAGCTGGGCCTTGAAAAACTGCTATAATTTTGATAAACAGAGAGGGCAGGGGAGAACATCTGGGGAGAGCAGTGTGACTGACAGCAGAGTTGCACAAGCACAGAGCAGGCACATGGGGGTGGGGTGGGGACTGTGAGTGAACTCAGGCAGAGCAGGACCCCTGGGGAACTCTGTGGAGCGTTTTGAATGGGACGTAGCATGGACATCTGCGGTTGTACCCATTTAACAGAACCCACCCCCTGGCCAGTGACTCGGGATGGGCACAGGGCTCAAGGCAGAGGTGTCGGGGAAGAGCTGTTTGTGCTGGGGAGCTCGTCTGGGAAGGTGTGAGCCCTGAGTTGCTGGGCGCCCTGATGTCCATCCAACCAAACTCTAGCACACGGCCCAAGTGCCTGGAGTTAGCCTGGCCTGAAGCCAGGGACTTGCCCTGGGTTTGCCTTTTTTCTCTACTGTCACTTACAACCTGAAGCATCTCAGGACCCCAGTGAGAGTGTGGCCTTTCCTGTGATATCCAGGGAGGAGCTGCAGGAGGTTTTCGAACAGAGAAGTTCCACTGTAAAGGCAGACTGGCACAGACTGGAAAAGGGTCGGACTGGGATTGCTAGGGCCAGAAAATGGGAGCTGGAGTAGCAAATGGTAATGGGGACACAAGTGTTAGTATCATCACAACCACAACTGAAATACAAACGAGGAGGTGAGTTTGGATGAGAGTTGGGCCAGGCAGTGGAAACAGAAAGAAAGACATGGATTTGAAAGAGACTGAAGGAAAAAGGAAAAAAAAAACAGGGATATACGAGGGCAGAGGAGAAAGGGAGCAGAGAGGCCAGGACACCTGGAAAAGGACCCTGCAGCCTGTCCTCTCCCCACACTTCCTCCCACTTGGCACAGGGCTGCTGGGCCATCTCCGCAACCGTCAGCACTGGTCCCTCCTCACACCTTACCTTCAACACATTCTGGATCTAAGGACAATCGTAATCTCTTACATTTGTGTATGACTGATTTGCTGGTGACTCTAGGTAACTTACTTAACCTTTCTGGGTCTCAGTTTCCTCATCTATCGAATGGCTATAGTGAGCATAAGTCATTTAGAATGCTAACTGGCACGTGGATGTAAATTAGTATAACATAACGATATTCAGGGTGTTCTCTGTGATGTAATTGCTCCTGTTTTACAAAGGAGGAAAAACATTTGGAGGTTGAAGAGCTGCCCAAGGCCACACAGTACTAAGGGGCGAGGCCGGAAATCGAATCCCATCTTTCAGATGCTTGGGCCTGTGTTCCTTCCGCTAAACGAACGGTCTCACATTTACCCACTGGGAGCCACGGCAAAGGAGTAATTCCTTGTGAATTTAAGAGGTGATGATACTGAGGCCGGCCAAGTCAGGACGGGCCAAATTCTGGAAACCGCAGTTCTTGACATTTTTAAAAAGAGAGAGACCAGAGGTTGGGAAGGATGCCAACTTGATGGCTATTGAATGCTTTATGGAGTTTCGGGTAAAAACGATTTCCTTCTTCTGGGCTCAGTTCTGTTACTTTCAAATGCATCATGGTGAAGATTAAGGGTCTTTATGTCCTCGACCCAGATCTGATGGCTACACTTTGTGGCAGCCATCCAACTTCACAGACAAGGTTTGAGCCATCCATGTCTGACAGGAAGCAACATGCTTGTTTTGGAATGTCATTTCTGATCCAAATTCTAGGGTATTACAAATATATAAAAAAAGTACCACTTTTCCTTTCAATCTGGATGTCAAATAATTTGAGGCTGTCTTCTAATTACCATCATTGATGTATCTCAGTGGTATCGCTTGGCATTTTACAACACAGAGGAAGGCACCCTCCCAGGCACGGATACTTACAAGACAGTTAGAACAACACACTTATGAACCACCAGGTGAGAGGGTGGACTCGTAGCTTACATGAGAAATTACTGGCTTTGCCCTTCATCAGTTTTGGGAGTAAAAGAGCTGGTTATTTATCACTGTGACGGGTGAGGTTTAGCAGCTGAGCTCAATCACACAGAACAAGAAACATGCTCCAAGTTCAGTTAGAGCTGCAATTGATTTTTTAGTTGCATCTACCGTGTTTCCCTGAAAATAAGACCAGGTCTTACATTAACGTTTGTTCCAAAAGACACATTAGGGCATATTTTCAGGGGAAGTCTTATTTTTTCATGTACAACAATCTACATTAACTCAAATACAGTCGTGTCATCATCTTCTGGAACATCATCATAACGTACTAAATGCGTCTGTCTGGCTGATGATCTTAACCGGGGCTTATTCTCGGGGAAACACAGTAGCTGAGTAGCATTCTCCACATTTTCCTGGGCAAAACAGTAATGGCAGCTGCATTTCCTAGAAAGAGCACACTCAATCAAAGCTGGACTAAGTGACAAGGACGTGAATTACAGGAAGGTGGCTGTCTGTCCTTCCTGGGAGGCAGTCTAGTTTCCAGCTCGGGGCTCCGGAGAAGCTTCATGGAGGAGAATAAACGTAACAGGGCCGACAAGGCCGGGTCTTGGATGAGCAAAGGGCTGAGAGTGAGTGGAGGAGTGCGCGGCAGGAGAAAGAACAACTGCAGGTCACCGTGGGTGTGACGCCAAGATTTTGGTCACTCGAAATTTAGTGTCTGCTTTCCACCTTCTGTTGCACTGCTGCTGCTGCTGCTGCTGCTACTGCTAATACTAACTGCCATCTGCGCCCTGTACTCTTACTTCCCAAATGATCCTGTACTGTCCCCATTCCACAGCTGAGAAAAAGGAAGCCTACAGAAGTAAAGTGACAGGCCCAACGTCTAACAGCTTATAAGCAGGATCCCAACTCCCTTCTCTGCTTTCTGGCTCCTCCAGACCTGAAGTCCCTAAGCCTCAATCTGTGTGTTGCAGAGAGTTCTTTTTCTTGGTCCTTCGCATCTCTCCAATGTGTGTTTATATCCTGTGTCTTTCCGAGTTCTTTCAGAGCCTCTGAGGCAGAACAGTCACACAGCATCACACGAGTGAGGGGGCAGCTGCTGCCCCAGCCTGCCTCACCTGTCCACTAACAAGCACTCGTGGGTAACAGAGCCCCAGGGTGTGTCAGGAAGGGCTGGGAGGCTGTTCCGGTTCACAGTGGACCTGGATATCACACCAAGGACTCTGGACATTGTCTTGTGGGCCGAGGGGAGCCCCTGCTCACCTGTAGGGTCAGGGGACCACAGACCCTGACAGGAGAGCAGAGACAGCCTCAGCAGGAGGTTGCAGCCGAGAAGAGGAAAGAGGGGCGAGATGGGATCAGTTAGTCCAGAGGACGGAGAAGACCGTGACTGGCAGGAGTAGGAAGAAAACTCTTGATAGGGCAGATGGAACAGGACGCGGCACTGGGTCTGGACAGGGGAAAGGAAGGAGAGTGAGAGGAGAGAGCAGGTGCCAGGGCCTGGCTTCATCAGCTGAATGGGAGAACGGGAGAGGCTACGAAGAAACCCCACTCGAGACAGTGTCACATGGATGTGGCCTCCTGGGAAACCCTGAGAGCCCCCAACTGACGGGCGGGGTCCAGGGCAGGTCCTCAGAGATGGTTCGGGGAACAAGAGGAGAGGGTTAAAGTGTGTGGCTCTTGTAAATTTCATTGGTTCTTCCAGCCAGAGCCACAGTTATAATAACACTGCCATTTTTGGCAACAAGAGACAATACTTTAATCAGAACAGAGAAAAAACATATTAGAGACTTTAAGACTGAAAATTCTTGGGGTTTGATTTTGATCATGGAAAAGAGAGAATCTGCCATCTTGGGGGCAAGTGAACCTGTGACCCAGAGGTGGTGAGGTGGCCCTAAGATGGGTAGGGGTGCTCAGGCTACCTCTGTCGGAGGAAACAGCTTTGGACACAGCCCCGTGATTCTCAGATGCTTATGTACATTACTCCGAGAGGGAGGAGGAATTCTAGCCCCAAGTGTTCGGCAGGCTCGCACCTGACAAAGTACGTGCTCAATAAACACCAACATGCATGAAGTCCAAAGAGAGGAACACTTGTATCTCCCCGACACACGCACAGATGCCTTAGGGTTTGGACTGCAGCTACTGGTCTTTGACATCACTGGGTCTTTCCTAACGAAGATTTTCAGAAGCTACATGAATTAGTCTAAGAGTTAAACACAGCTATACTAGAGGCACAACTCCCCAAATCAGTATATAGTCGTGTGGAGGAGACTGCTCCCTGACCCGACTGCTGTCCTGGCAGCTGGACCCAGGCCAGAATGGAGGCTGCTTTCTGCACACCCGCCTTAGAGACTATCTGGGCGTAACTGATGCTCATTCTGACATAGATCACCACGCCTCCCCTGCCTCCTGCTTGTGCTGGTTTCTGAAGAGGCCGTTATGCTGACCTGGTCAAGCATGCAAAGTAATTTTCTGTACCTGGTAGCACTCACATACCCGTCCCCCACGTTACCCCTGACTGGCCCCCACGTTACTTCATACAATTCTTTGGCACCTGTCAAGGGATCCACTTGGTCTTGCAGCCACCGGAGACATGACTTGTATGTAAGTTTCCCTTAATAAACTCTATTAATTGCCAAACTGGAGTGGCCAGCCTCTCTCTCCGGCCCTTCCCTGCCCTCCGCTTATAGAAGCAGAGTTTCAGTCTCAGCCTCTCCCTGGGTCAGCCTGTATGAACCACTTGGTAAGTTAATATTAGTCCTCAAGAGAATAAAGTGTTCGGTTTAAGTTAACAAACATGAAGCAGCCACTGGTAGCAACAATTGCTAAGTGCTGGGTACACAGGCAAAGGTACCTTGACACAAAGCCCCGAAGCTCTCGAACCCTAAAGCTCTCGCAAGTGTTCCCCCTCAAAGGAAAAGTTACTGACTCTGCTCTGTGGCAAGTTAGGTTGATCTCCAAACGATGTGTTTACTGATTAATTTGTTTCAAAGAAGCAGAAAAAATGGGAACAAATCAATATTTGGTTACCAGGGATTTATCAGCTTCCAGATCAATCCTAGAGGTTTCCAACGGCATCTTTTTAATGACTGGGAAATGCTGGCTCTCCGTCCACTAGTTGTTAGGCCCTACAGAGTGTCACTTCATACAGTTCCCGAGTGACAGGTCCTTATCGTGCTGTGGGAAAGCAGAGAGCTGCAGAGCCCCTACTGGGTGTACCTCCATAGTGTCTGAGGCTGTGCCATTCTGAGCACAAAACCGGACTGTTTGCCATGCTGGCCTCCAGTCAGCGTTCCGGAACACAATGCCCAGGACGGCCTACTGGGGAAGGACAAAAGTGGCAACTCCGGTTGGTGATAACTCAGAAATGTGGGTGTTTTGGACAATGTTCTGCCTAACAAGCACAGAGGTGGGCTGATCTCAAGTGAGGAACAGAGTGAAGAAATAAAATTAAGTCACTCTAGTCAAGTTGCTAAATTACTAAAATTAAGTAGGCTGAGGCATGAGGAAACGATTCTATTCTTGCTTTAACTAGCCTGGGAACTTAAACTTTTGAACTTTGCAGGCCTGCGTCAATGCCTGGATGTACATCAGACCTCCAGAGAGCCCTCTCATTACGCCCCTGAAGGATGGACATGTCCAGTCCCTTATCCAGACCACTGATGTGACCGGACCTCCTGGTGCCCACCCTCCACACCCCCTGGCACCCATCATCCAGACCGCTGGGCATCTGACAATCATCCTGGGCCACTCTGAGGGCTAAGAATGCACTTTTTATTGTAAGAACTCTTAACTTTTCTTTCTTCTCCGGAACACTCTGGGTTTTTGCCTAGTTGTGTTTCCAGTTGCAAACCCTAAGACCCTTGAATAAATCTTTATCATTCATTTCCAGCAAAGCCTCCAGACTTTGAGTTTGTTCAACACAAGAAACCAGATTCTGGATGATGTCCAGCCAGAATGACTACAGTACTGAGTATTAAGTCTATTTGGCAAACATGTAACTAAAAACATTAAAAGGCATGTCTTGCTGGTACTGAAGAGAGAAACCTAAAGAAAGAAATAATACTGGCCTCCTTTTACAATAAACTGCTCATGTCAGTAACTACTTTTAAGATTATGACTGATGCAGAAATTTTTAAGACATCTGTTCAGTGAATATACAGGGATTGGCATTTGTAAGAACTGCAGTAGTGCGTGCGTGTGTGTGTATATGAGTGTGTGTGTGTGTACATGCTTTAATTTCAACAAGATGGCTATAGGTGAGCTATTCCACACCGCAAACTGCTTACAAGATGTGTGAACATATTTAAGCACCTTGTACATGCAACACCCACTGGACTGAGTCCACAGTTTCCACAGCCACTGTTTCGCACATTCGTTCTCCTCACAGCAAGGGCAGGGTGTACTCTAGGAACTTACAGGAAGCGACATCAATCAACAGTTACTAAGCCTCCCCTGTGCCAGCCCTATAAGAGAGCAGCTCAGTCTAGTAAAGAGCTACAAAGTCAAGATCACAAATCAGGGGATATGGAATGAGCCCCCATTTCTAGAAAGCTGTGGGATGCAAAGGAGGGGCACCTGAAGCGAAGGTAGGTGGGGTTGGGGTTTAGGGGTGTCACTCCTAATGTAGTTAGGCTGGTGAGAAGGGTGGTGTGATAGTTAATTGTGTGTCAACTTGCCTGGGCCACGGGATACCAAGATCTGTGGACTACAAAGACCTTCTGGCAGCAGGGCCGAGCAGCTGGGGGGAGGACAGGAAGTGGGCAGAGAGGCTGGAGTAGCAGGACTCATGCCCCGGCCAGAGTGGCAGCAGGGATGGCCCGAGGTGACAGGTTGTCAACAGCATTAAAGAGTTAGGAGGGACACAACTTGGTGATTGCGTAGAGATGGGGGTAAACGAGGAGTCAGAGGTGACTTTCTACACTTTGAACTAGGACAGTGGGGTGAACGTAACAGTAATTCACCAACAACCAGAACTTTGTAATAGTACAGTTTAAGTGACTAAGATGCCCTCATCCTCAAGTACCCTTTGAATAATATAAATTAAATTAGAATTGGAGAGATGTTTTATAAGATTCTCTGAAAACTGACCCGATGAGACCAGCAACCTCTGCTTAAAAAACGGATGGCTTTCCACTATCTGCGTGGGCCAAGGTCCAACCCCACTGTGTCCTGCCTGTCAGTCTCCTTCAGAAGAGGTTGCAACCTCAGGGCCAGCACTCTGGCTCCTTCTCACGTTTGCTGTTTCTCAAATGCAACATGCATTGTTCTCAGCGGCTGGAAGCCTCATCTCCCTTGGACGATGGGCTAAGTTCATACTCGTTTTTCAAGACCCAGGTCAAATGTCACCTTCTTAAAGAAGCCTTCCCCAAGTCCCCAGGCAGATTGCACGGTTCCTCTTCTCAGTGTCCTTGTATTTTGAACGCCCCATACCACAGTTCTCATCACATACTATAGTAACGGTTTCCTTCACTTATCCATGAGCTCCCTGAGAACAAACACACCATTCTCATTCCTCCTTCTATTCCCAGAACCTACCAAACAGGAGGCATGGGTGCTTGCAGAGCTGAACCGAGCGTCTATGAGGTCATCCCCGACAGACAGCATGTTCAGTTATGGGCCTGTGATACACCCTGAGGAGGGAACAACCGAGTTGTTCTGCTAACCTGCCTCCTTCACAGGCTAAGTGGCTCATTCTGTCCGTATAACCTGAGCAAAATGACAGATTACCTCAGGAAACACATCTTTGGGTTGCCCTCAAAGTCAAAATCATAAATGTCAGTTCAGTGAAGTCACATACAGGTTTACCAGCTGACGTCGTGAGCTTCCCGGCCTCCCCACTTGTGCTCGTGTCATTCCACCCACCTGGGATGCCCATCCCTCCACTTGCCCTAAATCATAAGCATCCTTTGACCCCCACCCCCACCTCCTGCTCCCAAAGGCATCCTCCAGTCACTCACCTCAGCCTAAAACGTCTGCACTTGCCTGAGTCACTTACCACCTTGTAATAAATTTTCATGTCATGTTTCATGATATTTGTTTCAATATTGTTATCAACTTTACCCAAAGCAGTATGTTCGATTGGTAACCAGGCACACTCCTTGAGAGCAGTGGTTCATCAGCGCAGATCACATGGGTCCTGGGGTACAACTTGGCCTGCTACCTCCCACCCTTGGGCAGGGCATCCTGATTCTGGGGTACAATCGGGTCACACGACCTCCCGCCCTCGGCCGGTCATCCTGATTCTGGGGTACAACTGGGCCTGCTACCTCCCACCCTTGGGCAGGGCATCCTGATTCTGGGGTACAACTGGGCCATGCTACCTCCCGCCCTCAGCCGGTCATCCTGATTCTGGGGTACAACTTGGCCTGCTACCTCCCACCCTTGGGCAGGTCATCCTGATTCTGGGGTACAATCGGGTCACACGACCTCCCGCCCTCGGCCGGTCATCCTGATTCTGGGGTACAATTTGGCCTGCTACCTCCCGCCCTCGGCCGGTCATCCTGATTCTGGGGTACAACTGGGCCTGCTACCTCCCACCCTTGGGCAGGGCATCCTGATTCTGGGGTACAACTGGGCCATGCTACCTCCCGCCCTCAGCCGGTCATCCTGATTCTGGGGTACAACTGGGCCTGCTACCTCCCACCCTTGGGCAGGGCATCCTGATTCTGGGGTACAATCGGGTCACACGACCTCCCGCCCTCGGCCGGTCATCCTGATTCTGGGGTACAATTTGGCCTGCTACCTCCCGCCCTCGGCCGGTCATCCTGATTCTGGGGTACAATTTGGCCTGCTACCTCCCGCCCTCGGCCGGTCATCCTGATTCTGGGGTACAACTGGGCCTGCTACCTCCCACCCTTGGGCAGGGCATCCTGACTAAAGGAAGGGAACATAAAAACCCAATTCATTTCTCATGTGACCAGTCAGGCAGTTCCAAGTGTGAACTTACAAATGCTGACGGGAGGAAAAGGACCCCGAGCTCGTAGGAGCGGATCATCAGCTGGGCGCCGTTTTTCTCTAACGCTCCCCAGGCGGCCTTGGACAGATTTGCGCTGCAGGGACAAACGCACAGAAGGAGGCAACTCAGTGAGGCATTTCAGCGCAGGTTAAATTTTCACAGCTGCAAGAGCATCGGTCAAAAACATAGATAGCCACTATCACGTTCATTCAGCTTCTGGCAGACTTGTGTGTTTTGGAAAATGGAATGTAAAACCTGCTGTACTATGGTCCTCAAGATTTATCTAATTGCTAACTTATGATCGCTTCACCCTCATCTGTGTTTTCCAGAGGGCAGCTATTAAAATAATTATCCTTCCTAAGAAAGATCCCCCCCGCCCCGTCCAAAATGCTTTTTCTTTTCATGACCCTGGTGTAGCTAGGATGTTGGATTTGTTGTGTATAAAAGTAGTATTTAAGAGAAAACTACGTCAATATAATCTTACATGGTAGTGTCTTAAGCTTTGTAGTTTTTGCCCTTTGTTTTTGGCTAGGTAGTGCTCATTTCTACTTTCAATCTAAAGAAAAGCTCTGAGGGCAGTAGATTCAGATTTGTATCCATAAAGAAATGGTGCACTCAGTGTCATGTTTTACACAAAAAGAGTTGTGGATACGGCTAAAAATCACACGATGCAGCGGGAGACAGGAGACTGGAACTCATCAGATGGAAGGTACCAAGATGCTATCGGACACTCAGGATTGAAGATGACTAAGCTCTGAAGCATCGTCTTTATAGAGTCTCTCTCTCCGGCAGCAAATCAGGCTGAGAACGCTCATCCACCACCCACCTAATGTAAACCCACCGTAAGCAAGTTTCTTTCCAGTTAGGTTCATCCAAATTCTATTTCATTTTTTGAATGTGGAGTAAAACCCCCGCTATGAGACCCTGAGGGCCTGATGTCATAGATAACCAAATATTTCAAGATTCATTCACTGAGGCATCGAGTTTTCTTCTGAACTAAGTGCAGGAGCTAGTGTCGTGGGAATTGGAGAGTCAAAGAAAAACAGTTACCAAGTAAGGTGAAAAGAATGCTATCTGTTCCAGGCTCCATGGGAACAGACACGAAGGATGACAGAAATCAGAGCTAAGGAAACTCTTAAAGAACTTAAACTAACTTGAAAAAAGAAGCTGCATTTATAGACCTTCCTGCCTTCTTTAATGGACTACACTCAGGACAGGGCATCTTCGATGCCACACTCAGGAACATCAAGGTCTGTGATGTGTCACAAAGATATGCCCTCGATGATAGCTTCCTTTCAGGTCTGTCACCTGTTAGTAAAATAAAGTGACCTTTGGGCAAAGACACCTGTCTCATTGCAAAACCAACCAGTGAATGTGAGATGGACGCAGTCTTCTTACAAATATTTTCCCCATTTTCTAGATTATCACCTTCCTGATAACTACCCTGACTTGTCAGCATCTTATCGCCACAGGCCAGACGTGCTTTCCAGAAGGGTTGTTCTCATTCCAAGTTGGCAATCAAGTGTTATTATGACTCAAGGAGCGAATGTTTTCTTTCAAGTCCAAGATGACAGCTTCCTTTTAGGTCTCTCACCTGTTAGTAAAATGAGGTGACCTTTGGGCAAAGATACTGGTCAACTTGCGAAACCAAACCAACCAGTGAGCATGAGTCTCCCCACAAATATTTTTCCCATTTTCTAGATTATCACCTTCCTGATAACTACCCTGACTTCTCAGCATCTTATCACCACAGGCCAGAGGTGCTTTCCAGAAGGGTTGTTCTTATTCCCTCCTCACTAGTCCCGTTTTGCTCAACATTCCAAGACCTGAGGGCTAATTCCAAAATAAAGATCAATGGAGCCCGTGGGAACACTTCTTGAGATGGTTTTCTCCAATCCCTTTGCATTTAGCTTCTAATAGAACTGGAAGGAGCTAGAACCTTAAAATCTCACCTTAACAATGAGAATAAAAGTCACCTGTAGGCTGTGTAGGTGCTAAATCAGTAGCACATGTTAAAAGAGCATCTTTAATGGTGTTTCACACTCTGAACACCCTCTGGATCAGAGGTTCCCAGGACAGCCAGGACATGGGGTCCAACTTCCAAACTCTGACCCCGCTGGCTGAGTGTGGGGGGTGAGAACGGGCACCTCCAATAGGCCAGCGGAAGCACAGCTGTCCTTGGTGAGGCAGTGATGCCAGAGCTGCTCACAAGTTCTTTTGTTCCCGAAACTCCAAAGGAGCTTTAGTTTCTTGTCTCCTCCACTCAAGACTTCTGGCCACTATTTGTCCTGGCTTCTAGTGGTGGCCACTGTCACGTTCACACCCAGTTTCACCATATTCCCCATGTTTCCTGCTGGACTGAGCTGCCCCTCCTACCGCCTTCCCCAGTGCTGTGATTTTGTTGTTGCTGCTGGATGTTGAACGATGCTTCATCACCGAAGAAGGTTGGGGTGTTTAGTTTATTTTGCGTTCTTTGTGGTATGGAACGATTCTGTAAGCTGGAGAATTCCGGAGGGTAGGATTCTGGATGTACGAAGTTGCAATGTCCACCAGAAAGTCTGCCCAAGCCACTAAGAAAGTAATGGTGGGTGAAACAGTGGCTTGTGGTGGACGGAGATGTGTGTGGCAGCCATGGTTCAACCAGAGAAAAGAACTACTTGCGGGGTATGTATGTGTGTGTGCATGCTCACACACGTGTAGTATGTATACAAAGATAAGTGTTTACAGGAATCTGATGTCACCTAACTGTGGAAGCCAGTAACGCAGGCTCTGTAACGCCGCTGTCTTCGTCCTGGTGCTGGAGCTTGAAGTCTGCGGGGCTGGCAGGGGCCAGGGAAGGATGGAAATAAAGTAGGAGAGCAACACGCTAGAACCACCAGCAACGAGCTGAAGCCACATGGCTTCGTATAGACAAAAACCATGTCATTTCAGGCTGCTTCTGGCATTGGGGGTATAGGGGTCCTGCAGAAGCTGGGCCGCTTCGCCACAGAGCTACACACACACACACCTGACGAGAGGCCCAGGGCTTAGAGAAGCTGAAGCAGGGCCCAGGGGAGCACTGCCTCACGCCAACAGGGTGAGTCAGCAAAGTGACAATGCGTGCGTTGTAACAATGGCCGCTGCTCCACATCCCCCTCCACATCTCCACAGGAATCTCCTCTGGGCCCATCTTCACCGAAAACATACAAGAAAGGGGATTCTGGAAAACGTGGGTCAGTCTAGGCAAAATGGACACTGCCAAACCCCCAGTGGGCTGTTTTTGCCTGAGCCCCCAGCTAAGTTGACCAAAGGTCAGTTATTCAAACGGGCAGTTCACAGGCCACTTAACACGGAGCTTAACCGGTGGCAGATTTCTGTCATAGCCATGCGGTGTGGCTGCTTATTAGACACCTGATCTCGGTCCACAACGTGGAAATTTTGCCCCAAAGATTAAACCTTTAGGAGTCAATTTAAGCTAATAATGTATCACAAAAAGTTCCTAAAAGAAAGCACACATGCCATCTAGGGTATACAGAGAAGGAAGGCAAGCCAATGTTGAGAAAAGATCCCTGAACCCCAAACCGGGAGAGGGGATTTTGTCCCGGCTTCCTCACTAAGTGTGACACCCTACGGCACTCTTCTTCCCAGGTCTTAGTTTCCTGTCTCCGACGGAGGCGTTTTAGCCGATGAGGCCAACATCGTTTTCTAGGCTACAGTCTACAATGACTAGGGACGGCCATACTCACATCTAACTGGATGGCTCCCCTCCACCTCTGTCAACCACAAAGATAAAACCCACAGTTCTCACTGGGAACTCACCACTGAGGAGTGTTTATTTGAATGTTCATGATAGTGCGTTGGGGGAAATAGCCATGCAAGAAAGGAGAGAGGAGCAATCAAAGTGGTCTCTGGGCCAAGTCCTGCAACATGTATCTTTAATTAAAAGTCTAAAATTTGGTAACACAGTATTGTTATCTGCCACCTCCAGCCCTGGACTGAGCACCTGTTTG
This sequence comes from Rhinolophus sinicus, assembly GCF_057876585.1. NCBI lineage: Eukaryota > Metazoa > Chordata > Mammalia > Chiroptera > Rhinolophidae > Rhinolophus > Rhinolophus sinicus. The sequence goes on along the minus strand of NC_142503.1, from coordinate 190,170,675 downwards.
AGTGGCTGATAGAGTTTACTTTGAAGGTTTTGTTAGAAGGTGCACAAATCCCCATGGATGACTGCTGTTAAGGGAACATGTGTCCAGTGATAAAACATTTCTTTTCATCACTGGTATTTAATCTGGGCAGCAGCTGCACAAAGTGTTGAGAAATGACTAACAGACTCAGCTTCCCGCCACCCATCCTAGAGGACGAGGGGTGGGGGTCGGGAGCAGACATTTCCACAGACAGATGCAATAAACAGATGTTGACTGTGGATGTGAGAGAAGACAAACACTGAGCAGCTGGGGTGATGAGGAAGGAAATGAGTAACTAGCTAATGCTGCTGTCACCCGCGCCCTAGAACTCCACAGCCTGTCTCTCTCTCTCTCTCTCTCTCTCTCTCACACACACACACACACATACACACACACACACTGACATTGTAAGTTACTGTCCATTTTGCATTTGCTGTAGGTTTTCTTGTACTGTGCTTGGGCTCTGTTTCTTTTCATGCACTGAAAAAAAAGTTTCACAAATAATATGGAAAGATATCCTCACTGTAAAAGATTCAAGCTATACACAGATACACACAAAATTATAATCTCTAATTTTGATGGATTCTGTTAAATTTCCCTCTAAAACAATCTTTCCTGTTTAGACTATCACCGATGGGTAAGAGACTCTCTTCTTGGATCTTTGAGAACAGCAGGTAGATAGTGTCTACGAAAATGTCTGCTAACAGGCAAAATACAGCTCATTTCAACTGAACTTCTCTGATTACAAATGGTGCTCAGGATTTTTAACCATATTTACTGGATCATCTATGTTTCTTAATTCTGGTGAATTATCCATTTTAAAATTATGTTACTTGTCTTTTTTACTGATATGCAGTGTGCATCAATTTCCTATTGCTGCTCTAACAAACTGCCACAAATTTAGTGGCTTAAAACACCACCAATTTTTTATGTTACACTTCTGGAGAGCAGAAGTCTAAAATGGCTCAGCCATTAAAAAGAATGAAATCTTACCATGTGCGACAACATGGATGGACCTAGACGGTATTAATTAGGCTGAGTGAAATAAGTCAGAGAAAGACAAATACCGTATGATTTCACTTATGTGTGGAATCTAAAGAACAAAATAAACGAACGAACAAAACAGAAACAGACCTTACAGATATAGAGAACAAACTGATGGTTGCCAGATGAGAGGGGGCTTGGGAGGCTGGGTGAAAAAGACAAAGGAATTAAGAAGTACAGATTGGTCCAGTTCTGTCCACAAGTTTGGGAAGTTCTCATCGACGATTTGTTTGAATATATTCTCTGTTCCCTTCTCTCTTTCTTCTCCTTCTGGTATGCCCATTATTCTTATATTGCTCTTTCTGATGGAGTCAGAAAGTTCTTGTAGAGTTCTTTAATGGGATTTATGATGATGTAATACAGAATTGTACACCTGAAATCTATGTAATTTTACTAACAATTGTCACCCCAATAAATTAAAAAAAAAAAAAAAAAAAGAAGTACAGATTGGCAGTTACAAAATAGCCAAGGGGATGTAAAGTACAGCACAGGGAATACAGTGAGTAACACCAGTAGTCCTTATTCTTCTAGGCCCGTGGTTCTCAACTGGGGGCGATCTTTGCCCTGAGGGGCCAATTAGCAATATCTGGGGACGTTTTTTCATTGTCACAACTGGAGGGTGGAAAGCGACTGACTGGCTGGTGTTTCGCGGGTAGAGGTCAGGATGCTGCCCAACCTCCAACAATGTACAAGACAGTCCCCATAACAAAGAATGACCTGGCCCCAAATGTCATTGGTGCTAAGGTTGAGAAGTCCTGCTCTAGACCTCTCTGCTGCCCTGACAGGGTATTCTGCACCTTCTTCGGGTCTCCCTTTCCTGGCTCTCTCTCCACGTGACTAGTCAGCTTCTCTCTCACTTGCTATCCTTCCCACCCTGTACCATCTAAATCTACGCTCCATCCTTGGCTCAATTCCGTCTTCTCTTCCGTGGGGACTTTTCCGCTCACCAATTGTAACCACTACTTTGAAAGGATGACTCCCAGGCTTCTGCTGCTTGACTGCTCATCAAATTTCCAAATGAGCATCTCCAAACACAAGCTGGATTTCTCTGTTAGGATGTCACACTGTCACCTCAAACCCAATACTCCAGAAAGTGAACCTATCGGCATGCCTTCCCCTCTGAAAACCAGCTCTCGCCTGAATTCCTTCTGCCCACAGTCTCATTCAGGCAGGCTCGGAAATTCCAGGTGTTTTGGACTTGCCTGCTCCATAGGCAACTATGGACAACTAGACACCAAGCTATTTTATCCTTGTAACGTCTTTCTATTTCCAATAAGGTTTCCCTAGTTCAGTCTTTTTCACCCTAGACTCTAGATCCAAATGGGTTGCCCTCTCTGGTTTCTCAGTCTACATCTTCCTCCAGTGGTTCTCAGTATCAGTGCGTCCTTTCTGTTTTAGCACACACAAAATAAATGCACAGCCTGGCACTTAGGACCCTCAACAATCTGATCAAATGAATGCTTTTCAATCCTATCTTCCATTATGCCTTTTCCAGATCTACTTTTAATTATCACTGAACTGATTTACTGACTATCTCCACGTCTTGCAGACATCATCTCCTCGTCCACATGCCTCCCCCTACCTGTTCCTGTGGGTATCTGAGCCCTTTCCTCCTCCACAAACCCCGTTTTCTTTCAAGACGCTGTCTGGCTGTTCCAGCCCACAGGTGTCTCCCAAGTGAATCCTGCAGATGTTATGCAGGCAAGAAACATCTCATTAATTCACGAAAGGAGACTAATATGCAAAGGCTTAGAAGATACAGTTTATCAAAATGATTTGCTCATTATCGTTAGGGAATTGAAAACTTTAAAGTCACGAAACCCAGAGAAAACATCTAGTGATTGACGATCAAGTACGAAGGCACAGAAGGGCAGTGGCTAGGAGCAGAATCTGAGCTCGCACGCATTTTATCAGTTAGTGCTAATGTTGCAGAGCCTCCATATGGTAGGGTACCTGCCTCATACAGGTGATGTGCGGATCATATAAGATAAGGTGCGGAGAGTCCTTGGCGTGTAAATGATGCTTAACACTAGTAGATGTCAGCTATTACCATCACCAATACTTTGCTAAATTGGTGGGAGGGTGACTCTGGTCCTTCTCTCTGGTGTGAGTCACCAAGCAATGGACTCTCCAGAGGCAGGTCCATCCAGGCTTCCTGATCCTAGAAAGCGTTGGTGGTAGGTGGGTCTACAATGAGTCATCAGATTGCTCCACTGATTTCACAATCCTTGCACAAGTCCCCACAGCAGAAATATAGTGAGCTTCTATTTTCTACGGGAAGTCAAAAGGATTTTAGTCCCTGTGACATAGATATACGCCCTCATATTTTTAATACAGATATGAGTGATAAAGTGCCAGGAATTTAATAGCAGGGTTAAAATTAAACCTATTCTGCAGATGTCCAACAATCAAGTCAGATTACATACCAAAGGGGACGCAACATGTCAGCTGTGTTTGGGGGCTGGTATTAAGTTTTACAGATACAGTGTGTTAACAAAGAAATGCTAGCAGGAAAAGAAAAAGGAAAGTGAACACCACATGTTTTACCCCAGATAGTCGAGAGCAGAACACAACAGGAGGTCAGATACTTGCGGGTGTGGGCTTTTGCAAGTAACAACTCTGACAAATCAAATAAATTCTGAGAAATCTATCTACAATCTGGCTTTGTTCCTCAGTCACAGGCAGATTACGGCCCCAAGCACACTTTCCAATCCATACTGAATCTGGACGGCTAGCTTTCATTGCAGGGCGCAGTCCAGCCTCGCGGCCAGCCTCCCCTTTAAAAGGACCCATCTATACTTGATCCCACAAATGTGATTACACGGCTTCAGAAGCCATCACATCAACATCCTGAGTCCAAAATGACAAAAACTACTGTCAAGCAGGATCAAGAGTTGCTTTGCAATTATATCAGGTCAAAACCAGTGCTGAGAACACCCTATCAAAGAATTTCAGTACGTATTCAACAGTAACCAAAGAGATAACTGAAAACTGCTTAGTCCTTCCGTTTCTACTGATATGTTTGTTCCACTATTTTGGTCCATCTCCTATGGTGGACAGGCAATATGAAAACTTGAAAAGCTTTCAATAACAAAACTATGAAATGCTTGTTAGAATGGGCCCTGGGAGATTACCTCTTATAATGTGTGTTTTTTTGTTTTTGTAAAACCTGGAGCGTCCTCTGTATGAAAGAAACAGTAAAGCTGACGGAAGGGGAATATCTCTAAGTAAAACCAGAATGGTGCCCTCCTCCCCCATCCACTGATGCAGAGGGCTCGGAATGAGGTTTCCAGAACTCCTGAAATGCCAAGGAAAATGGCAGGGAAAGCACTGATTTAGCCCAATCCCTGGCCACGTACATGGGAAAACAGCCTGGAGAGCTGAAGGAACTGTCTAGAAGCAAAGGTGTGGTTACAGACAGCGGATGGTTTGTATAGCCAGGAACACTGAAAAGTCCAATGTATAGCCGATGTCTGGTCAATTTACCTTAGAGACATTGAAAGGCTTTCTGAAGAAGAATGCCCCCGATCCTCCCCAAAGCCTGTGAAGGAGGTGCCTTGCCTTTGTTTCCCAGGGTCCCACAGAGGCGTGGCCTGCTGGGAACCAGGCTCGTCCTTTCGGAGCCTCACTGCAAACAGCAAGTGTTGGTGCTGCACAGCCGACAGTGTTTCCACCAAGACCTCCTAACACAGCTCAAGGAGCAACCTCCTTGGGGTTAGTGGCCAGCTCCGCAGGCCTGCTGGCGTCTGTAACTCTGCTAGACAGTGTCTGCTCACAGCTTGTTGGGTGACTGGATTCCTCCCGCCCCACTCTCCTCTGCTCTCGAGTCCTTCACATTCTTCTGTAAAAAACATCTCTGTGTGAACGCCCCTCTGCTTTTCCATTCCACTGCCGTCGGATAGTCCTGTCTGGAATTTCACATCGGTCTCTCAGTAGGACTTTCTGCTTCCATGCTTTAGTTCCTCTAACCCATCCCATAAGCCAACTCCAGAAAGAGTATATGACTTAGAGGAAACAAAACATCAGAGTTCAATTTCCACGTCAGCCATTTACAGATGAGCAGCCTCAACTCTGTCCCTGTTTCTACAGTCTGTTTCTACAGTCATAAACTAGGTATTATAACACCTGTCCCGTTTAGATTGCACAGAGCACATGACGGCATTATCATGAAAACAGTACGTCAATGATAAAGTCTTGAACAATAGGCATTATCAGTCATATTAACAAAACACTTTTGATCATCTCACTCCTTTGTTCAAAACACTCAGTGACTCCTACCTGAAAAGTCTCAAGTCCTCTGCTGCCTTCAAAGTCCACAAGCTCAGCCCCATCACTGGTTGGGCTTCTCTCCCGTCCCTCCCTACACAACACCCCACGTCAGCCCACGCGATCACTCCATCTCCCCAGGATGCTTTGTCTCAGGACTTCAAGTGTATGATTTCCTCTACGTAAAGTGCCCACCTCGGCCTATCACACACAGAACGTACTACTTCCTGAAGCTTTATCTAGTTATTTTATGCAGAAGTGACCTTTCTCCTCTATGAACCCCGTCTTGGATGCCCTTTACTGCTATAGGGTAAACTCCCCTGAACACACACACACACACACACACACACACACACACACACCTAACTACATAATGATCAAGCTCTCAGCAGATCAGCAGGTCCAGCTATCAAGAGCCCAAGTTCAGGGATGTCTCCAGGCCCATAGGCCCAGCATGGTATCAGGAGTAGGTAATGACGTGTATTTGCAAATGGCAGGAGTAAAAGGCTGAACGATGATATGGGACTTAAAAGCAACATGACACAGATACGTCCTGAAGACCTGGCTCTGTTTGGCATTGACCCCTATGCAACGTAGCTGAGTTTGGTCTGAACAGAGTGGAGGGGCAGAAGCCGGAGGAATTAGGTGCTCAAGAAATCTGTCAGGTGCCTGGATGCTGACTAGAAAATGGGAACTGGATGATCAGAATGAAGAAGTGTTTTAAGAGCCGGAAGCTGTCAGCGCTGTACCCTAGCGAAGCCTGGCACAAAACAGATGCTTGAGGGACTCAGAAGCAGGACACACAAAGTCGAAGACAAAGCAGCCTCGGGCTGTTCACTGCCAGCCACACAGGCATCTGCGTTTGCTCAGCAGGGGCCACAAAAGCCATCTTACGGGGAGGCACGGCTATGGCAAAGCAATGGGGAGGACGCCAGGCCATGGGCGAAAGGCCAGGGAAAGTCAAGGCAAGGCCCGAGTCAGCAGCATTAAAGGGCGTAGCAGGGAGGAGGGAAGACCCGGCAAGGTGCTACTGTAGGAAACGGGGGCTCCGGTGAGTTGCTGAGCTGTGGTTCTCTCCAGAGCCTCAGGCAGCAGTGCCAATCCCAGAGCAGAAGGACAAGAAGTTCCTGGTGGCAGGGACCCTGCCTGCCTGGTTCCTCATCCATAGCCAAAGCCTGGGCAGCACCTGGCTCCCAGATAAGAATTATTCACGCTAGACTACATGGACTTGAATCCCAGCTCTACCACCTTTCCAGTGGGTCGCTTGGGGCATGTTAAGCTTCTATGCTTTAGTTTTCACATCTCTGAAATGGGGATAACAACACTAGCTCCTAATTGGGAAGATTAAATGAGTCAGTACAAACAAGTGCTCTGGCAGCACAAAGTAAGCACCACATAAGTACTTGCTGTTATTTGTGAGGGATTTCCTTTGGGGGCCAGCTCCGGGTAAAGGGCTCCCAAACACTACCTCCTCATCTGAAGCCACAGGCACACTCTGTGACTAGCAAAGTCCACGTACAAAGGGCCCAGAGAGCCTAGGTCAGGGGGTATCAAGCCTTTCCCCATCAGGGACAATGATGCACGAGACCTGCTCCCTGAATCTGAGAAGGAGCACGCTCTGTCTGCGGTGTACTTGTACTGGAAGACAAAAAAGCAAAGGTGACGACATGACCTTGAATCACCTCTAATGCAGAACGGAAGTCATTCGCAGACGTTAGTGCTGATAACCATTATTTGTAACAAAGTACACGAGGCCTACCAACTAACTGCGGTATCTTGGAGCTGGAGCACCAGGCAACCAAGTCTACCCAAAGACATGTACAAATATTTTTTTGTGTGTGATCCAATTTGGTTTTGGACCAAAAAACTCAGACAAAGGAGAGAAAGAGACTGTTTCCGAATCAAAGGAACAGACATCAGAGAAGAAATTTTGCACAGCGATGTTAAAAGCAGAGGAGGGCAGGACGTCTTTTATGTTTCTTCAAAAAGCCATGGTGGTTTGGTAGTCAAGCGCTTATCTCATTTCCCCCCAAAGTGGAGCACCAACATTTCTGCTCATCCCAACTATTCCACAATGCCTGTCAGTTGCTAGGAAACCTTAAGAGCGACTGCTCTCTGCCCACCCACAATGCACAGCTTTCGTAATTGTTCTCATTGGGTTTGCCAATTACTTGTAGGCACGATCTTTTCAGCCAAGGCTGCTTTGTCCGGCTCATCTTCTTGCCTGCTTAGTCCTGTGGTACAATTTAAACACTGTATTTGTCATCATGGCCCAGTAATTTCCATAACAACAGGCTGCCCATCAAACACAGGATGATTTCATGACAGGATCGAAAACTATAAATAGCTTTCCATACAAGCAACCAGCCAACGGGGAAATTGCCAGCCAACAAAACATTCTAATAAGTTCAAGATGAAGTGCTAGTTTTAAGTTTCTTTGAACATATACTTCCGGCTGAACATATATGTCCATCACAGAATAATTTTGACCCACTTTTAAACATTAAGTTTAGAAAGGGTTATATATTTATGGACAAATTTCTAGGCGGCATATAAACGAAAAAGAGAGGGTTCATAAGCTGCTCTCTCGAATCTCAGAGGCCTAAGAGTACGAGCGCAACACGTGGTTGTTAGCACCTACTGACACGCAGTTAGCGAATGTTTAATACATCATACAGCTTAACAGGTAACCTCTACACATATTTTTTTCTCATCATCCTTGGACTATTTAATAAGTAAAAGCCCAGATCATAAAAATGACTTCCAAACTTTAAGTGACAAGGCCAGTAGGTGGCAATCCCAAATTCGGACATGGACTTCATGGACCTCCGGACTCGACTTCAGTGCTATTTCCTGCACAGAACGTTAGCTCATTGGCTACTGTCCTCATCCGTGGTACCCGGGTTTGAAAATGGCGATAGGGTGAAAGCTATTAAACCTGAGACCCTAGTAGTAATGGTTTGAAGTTGAGGAACAGCACAACTGGGGGCTGGGTGCAGGAAGACGAGCGTTCTCTGCACACCTTTTTCCTATTATGGGCACATATTATGTATTTGGAAAAAATACATACAATGTTGTAAAGGGCCTGACTCAAACATGCACTGGTCACTGACCATGAGCCATGCACAGTGTTAGACGCTGAGGGTAGAAAGATGGGTAAGATCTGGCCCCTGCTCTCAAGCAGCTAATATACTTACAAAAATGGGACTCATACAGAACCAACAAGGAAGATGTAAAAGCACCAAGAAAAAGTGTACAAAACACACAGGAAAAAACAATGACCGTGTTTCCCCGAAAATCAGACCTAGCCGGACAATCAGCTCTAATGCATCTCTTGGAGCAAAAATTAAAAATTAACCCGGTCTTATCGTATATTATGTAAGACCCGGTCTTATAGTCAAATAAGACCGGGTCTTACATAATATACGATAAGACCGGGTTAGAGCTGATTGTCCAGCTAGGTCTGATTTTCGGGGAAACGGGGGAGTTATATCTGCTGAGCTAGAAAATGTTTTGAAGGGGAACATTCGAGATGGACCTAAAGGACAAGCATAAAAAGAACAACATAAACTTAAAACCTGAGAAGCAGTCAGACAATGAATGGTCTTTACACTAAGGAGGATGTTATTCATTCATTCCTTCCTTCATTCAAAATTATCTAGACCATGCATTGTACTAGGCACTACATTTTGTTTTGAAAGAAAATATGGACATTAAACAAATAGTTATCAATAGTCAGGATGAGTCAGGAAAAGAAGTGTGGACATTACAAACTGACTTTCTCCTAGAGTAGAACAAAAACTTCTAATGCAGAAAGTCCAATAAAACAAAAACTTCATTAAAAATGGTTTTAGTGCCAATTTTACAGTGTTTGGTGATGAAGCCACTCTATACTCAAGTATGACCCAGGATCTGTGAAAAATGTTTTCAGTCAGAACCCCAATCACAATATATGAAAGAGGGGAAATGAAAAACTGTGATTTATGTGTATTTAAAAGGAAAAATAAAATGGAAGATGAAAACGATATTAATTTTTTATAAGCATTTTTATGAGATGTCAGCCCCTGATCTTCAGTAGGCAGTTTCCACATTTGTGGAGTGTCAATCGGATGAAATAGAGTCCCCGTGACCAGGAAGCCGACATCCTCTATTTACGATGGGTAGGAAAATGACAGGTAAGAAGACAGGCCGTTCACACTATATAGGAAACATGTAAAATACATCTCCAAGGTGATGAGTGTCTTTTTTTAGATTAGGAAATTAGATGTTTGGGGAGCCTCCTTATCTTTTTATAAGACTTATTATTATTTTTAGCAACTCCACATACCCAAGTGAACGGCTCTCCTGTCAATTGTGCTGCAGTGTTATTCCCTTACGCCAATGTAGCTCCAAATAATTACGAATAATTTGGCTCCAAATAATTTGGCTCCAAATAATTACAGAACTTCATTTCTCAAACAGCCTTTGGAGCTTGAGCTTCACTCTTTGGAGGACATTCAAGGGTAGTTTTGCTTAACTATGGAAGATAAAACTCAGTTTTGAAAACAGCAGGGAACTATTTCAAATCGAGTTTGGAAAATAAGATGGATGAATCAACCTGGGCAGTAAATACAATGAGGCCTGCAGAAGGCGGAATTCCCGCCCCTGTGCTTGGTGTACACTCTGTCTAATCCTCTCCCCTTGATTGTAAGCAAAAATTGTCAATACAATGGGATTTCATTCCTACGGTGAGGCTACCAATCAACTGAGTAAGTTGATCAAAAGGTTTGGAATAATCGTGGGTGGGCCTGACCTTATCAGGCGAGACCGTAAAAGAGGGACTGGATGCTTCCTGAGGAGAAACTCTCCTTTGGCTTCAAAAGAGCAAACAACTATGCTGTGAATTATCCATGGAGAGGACCACGTGACAGGGCATGGAGGTGGCATTTGGGAGCTGAGATGGCCTCCCACTGACAGCCACCAAGAAAGCAACTGAATTCTGCAAACCAGTGAGCTTAGAGGGCAGCCTGAGCCTCGGAGGAGACTGCAGCCCTGACCAACACTTTGATCCTCTGCTTAAGCCACTCAGTTTGTGGTAACTTATCAGGTAGCAACAGAAAACTAATACAAGGCCCAAAAAAGTGTCTATTTTTAGTAAAAGTACCAAGTTTCAAAAGGTGACCGACTCCCTTGAAAAGCAACATTTCTTTGGATGTGCAGATCTGGATTATTAAAAAAAAAAAAAAAGAGTCATTTTCATATTGCTTACCATACATCTTATTACTGCTATAATTTTTTCTGGGAAATGTGTTTTAATTTTGTTGCATTTAATAAAGAGGGGTTATTCTTCCTAAATACGAACATTAACATGGATTGGTAATAATAAAAGTAGGAAAGTATCAAAAAAAAAAAAAGGTTAAATTTATGTATTTATCTTTTGCTAAAATCCAATTCTTAAAATGCAATACATCTGCCACTTGGTTGATGGACTGTTAGATTTGCTAGGCGTTATCACTACATTTGGACTAGAATCCATGGTTCTCCCTACGACCCGGCCTCATCACTCTAAAGTAGGAAAATGTATTAAATGAAAGGATAGCAGCACTCATCAATCAATTGTTCCAAGTTCTGAATTTATTCTCAAAAGTGACAACATTCTCCACCAGGACAGACCATCTAGGGGACCGTGTGGCCGCTGGACCTCACCTGCCCCTCACCACCACTCCCCACAGCCACACCACTTGGCTGCTTCTCACACGCGACCCAGGATGCTTCCCCCAGCTATCCATGCACTTGGCTCCTCCCCTCATGTCACTAAAATGTCAGTCAGGCCTTCCCTAACCACTCTATGTAATGAGCAGCCTCCCGGGCCCTCCCTCACCCAGGTACTCACTACCCTACAGCGCGGTCCTGGAGGGGGTGCCCGGGTTCTTGTTTGACCTCTCTGTGCTTCAGGTCCCCCAATGTGAAGGGCACGAATGGCTACTCTGCGCAATTATTTTGAGGATTACATGAGAGTGTGTATTTGTGGATGAAATGTGCTTAGAACAGTGCCCGGAACCGACAGCAAGCACATTACATGCTAGCTCTGAATATCTAAAAACAACCTAAGCTAACTTTGAAATTAAGCTTTTATCCTAACTCATTTCATTTACTGGCAAAGCTTAATCTTCCTGACTCACTGGGTGGCAAAGGTTGACCCAAGCTGACAAGAGACTACTTGTAACACCACTAAGGATGTTAGTAGACGGCATATGTACCATATTATCTTTCCAAACTTCAAATATTGAACTGTATCTGGGACTAAAAATTTCAAGTAAAGGACTGGCACCTAAATTATTATTTGACTTTATCTTTTTCTATATAGCACTCATCACCACTTCACATGTATATAAAGAAATGTACTTGTTTTTTGTGTAAGTCCCACATAACACAGTCAAAGATTATGTTTTATGATTATACTCCCAGGACCTGGAAGAGTGCCTGCTATATAGTAGGTGCTCAATAAATGTTAAAAGAATGGTTAAATTTTATGATGTCCAAAACAGAACGTGAAACATTTCTCTTCAGTAGAAGGAAGATTATTTTGTGGAGGATGGTGACTAGTTGCTCTTTAACTCATGACGAAAGGCTTGGATCCAATTCATTCATGAAAAGCCCACTTGATATTTATTTCCTGTATGTTCCTCAACTCCCAGGCACCAACCTTGTGCCACACTCTCCCCTGAAAAAGCCACAAAGGCTCAGGGTGTCCATAACCAGTTCTAAAGATAATTCCAAAATATACTTGATGTATGTACAGCTCCAATATAACACCTCCAACAAACAATCCCACTTGACAATGCCACCTCAATAAAACAATCTGTAATCAAACTGACAATTGTCCCACTGAAACCAGTTCCATTCCTGGTTTCTCTATTGATGACACTGACCACCCCCTCTCTACCAGCCGCGCCCCAAGCCTAGGAATCACCCTGGAAGCATCTCCCGCCTTCAATGTTACAACCATCATCCTGACCTTCACTTAGCTTCCTCCTTAACGAATCAGCACTGAGCTCCCCTACATGCCAGGTACTGGGTGTGCTGAATAAGATGGACATGAACTTGGCCCAGAGTCTGGAAGGGAAGCTAATCAATGATCACAGAAGCAGCCGCACCATAAGGGAAAGAACAGTGAGCATGCAGGAAGCCCAGGGTGTTATGGGAGGCCCCAGGCTAAGGAAGAAAGGAGAACTCAGTGACGTTTACGCTGAGAATTTCAACATGGTTAAGGCCTTGCTGGGTGAAAATCTACTTATGCAGAATAGTCAGAAAAGTGTCACAACCATAATTAAATCATATGGGGCCAATGAGATGTCTGATAAAACCATTTTCATTCTACTGTGAATTCCACGAGAGCAGGAAGCTCATCTTTGTTTATCTGTCTATCCCTGTGCCTGGACATGGGACAATGAGAAAATCCATGTCTGAGAAAGAGGAGTGGTCATGGACAGCTAGGCCTGGGAAGAGGCCCACTGTGTGATGGGACAGCAGGTAAACAGGTGACCACTTCAAAAGTTCAGGTGGCAAGTATCTGACCTGGTGGTAATTTCAGGGATTAGAAAAGAAAGTTTGAGACGTTTCAAGGATGAAAAGGCTTTGACTGCTATCGCTAAAGCATCCCTGTGCCCACCCCAAGCATAGAACAGATGTCTTCCTATTCTAATTCTTCCTGTGTCTGGCTTTGACTTCTCTGAAACCGTGAGCATCTCAAAGGCACTACGTAAATCTTATTGTTTTCTCCTGTGTGTCCAGCATCCAGAGGAGGAAGGAGTTCTGCAGAATGCCTAAAGGAAGAACTAGGACAAGAGGACAGCCAGGCTGCATGCCTGATGAGAGAGTGGGCAGGTGCCACTAGGGCAGAGAGGGATGTTGGGAAAGACTCTCCTTCTAGATAGGTGAGCTCGGTTTGGGATTCTGACTTTGAGATAAGGTGGCAAACACATCAGAAAATGAAGGTGGTGTCTCTTATATTTGGGAATACATCCTCTCTTATATGGAAGCGCCGACAGTGGGTCCCAAGTATTTTCTAAATTGTTATTTAAGTTATGTCTCTCAGGTATCCTTTAATCATACTGGAATGCCATATGGGTAAAAGCAGGCAATGATTACATGCTCTACAAAGAGATTAGTGATGGGCCTCCCTTAAATAAGGCTCACACAAGACACACACAGAAAACTAAGGACAATTCACAAAATCACTTCTTGGATACCCACTCAGTATTCAGAGCAGGCGTTAAACACATTTTAAAAATCCCTCCCATTAGGAATGTAAGGACTGTTTACCTTGTGACGAGGAACCAAGCAATCTGACTGAAGTCTGGAGAGGGTCTCATGTATGTCTTAATATGGGGCATGGCATTGCTGCGGCCAGATGTCTCGGCTGACCATTTGCTAGTGACAGGAAGACACAAGTCACTAATGAGAAAGTACAAATGGGTCATAATGCTAATATTAGAAAACTCTGTGAAAAGCAACATCCTATAATCTAAAAAATATGGAGTAGAGAGCTCTCTGTGATATAACCTGTGATAGCTTTGTAAACTCTGTTCAGGTAACAGAACGCATGTTCATTCTAGAAGGTAGGTCTGGAGAAAAAACATATACTACCACCGCCAAACAAAGCACGGTAACATTTTGGCACACAGCTTTCCCGTCTTCTTTGCCATGAGTACACATACATATGCATATATTATATTATTTCTGTTGTGCTTTTAACAGCACGTGTGCACATCTTGTCGCCTAGCTGGACTGTGAGTTCTCAAAGGCTGGAATCGTGCTCCCATAGCACATTACAGAGTAGAGGCCCAGTAAAAGCTTGTTGAATGAAACAAAATACAAAATGGGAAAAATATAAACAGTATGAATGTCAAAATGGGATGTTGAAAAAAAGCTGGGGAATATTTCAGAAATACTTTAGTCAAACGCTTATAATATTCACATATCCTGAGTTTGGACTGTAAGTTTCCAACATTGTCAGACTCAGGTTCCATGGGAAATAAAATGACCTATGTCATGAGGCAACAATCCTTACTTATGAATATATGTAGGGGGATGGTCCCTCACGAGAACAGCCAGCAAGAACGGAATCAGGATTAGGTAGGTCCATCATTAGATTATTAAATTCACTTGAATGAAGACACTACTGGAAGGTCCTCAATCTAAAGAAAAGTCCTTTGTAAGGAACAATCTCCAAAAAGCATCAAAGAAAGACTCAAGGTGACATACTGAATTAGACTGCAAGTTACTGAAATGGAATCTGCCTTCATTTCCGGCTGTCCAGCAAAACAAATGCCTGTTGAAGCAAGTATGAAACTGGGATCAGCCTAGAATATACCAGATGTGCAACCGCTGTAGCTGGAGGACAAAGGACATTCCTTTCACTTGTCCATTCAACTGTTTACTGAATTCTTACAACAAGCCACATACTATCCCATATGCCAGAGACACAGTGGCCAGGATTCTGCCCTCAGCAAGCCTGCCGTTACACAGCATGTGACTGTATAGACAGAATGATTCTATTTTACATATTGGAAATAGGAACCAGAACGTATTTATGTAAATTCTAAACTACCCAACATGCTATTTTCTTTTCTTTTTTTTTTTTTGCATACCAATATACACACAGAAACGTCACAGAGATAAATTTTACTCTTTGGCATTAAAAACCTATTCCAAAAAAACGTTCAAAACTTTGTTTTCAATTATTTCTATTACTAACATATGCAGATAAAAAATATAGCTATATTACATAAGGTTGTTTTAAAAACAATCGAACTGACATAAAAAACATTCTTATCCCTAATGAAGCAACAGCAGCATTCTAAACCAATTACTTACTGAAAATAGGAATGAAGCCAATTCTGTTTTTCCGCTGTCTGGATGCTATAGGGAAGAGAGCCCCCGGCTTTCAAAAGAAGAAAAATAAATAAAAATTATGGAACATAATTTGAGGATCCTTCATTAAGAAGAAAATCTTTAGTAAACAGTAAAAAGGTAAAAGGAAAAAGACCAAACAACTTCCATGATGTCATCTTATGGAACAGTTCTTTGACAGCAAATGTCTATACTCGCACTATGTAGGTGTGTTTTCTCGATGGGATTTCCTTCCTTAGGGATGCATATTAAATAGTAAATGTTTACTATCTGAAAAGAAAAAGGTATTTAATCACACAGGGGGTGGCAATTTAATACCTATATTTGAAGCGTTATAAAAACCACAGACAGAATCTTGGCCCATTCGGCCGAACTCATCAAAGTGAGACTCTGTTGGCCTCGTTTTTCAAGGTAAGGTCTGGGGTGCTTGTTTTTGCCAAGCCCAGGACACCTGGGGCAGAGTAGGAGGAAAACTCCTAGGAGAATTCGGCTCTCTCGCCTCCTTCATCTTTTACACTCTGCTACTTGCAGACAGACTTTGTGCTAAACACGTTCTTACAAATGGAAGAGGATGGTCACTAACATGAAGGAAATTAAAATGTTCAGTAAACGAGTCTTACAAAAGGAATTCTAAAAGCCATATTCTTGCAAATAAATAAACAGATGCAAGTGAAAACACAATTAGAAGCCAATTTTTGTTCATCTTTGAAAGGAGGAAAGTTCCTCTGCAGACCCATCAGTCACTCCCCAAAGACAGGTTGGAAGTTCTCCGCAATAATCTGTACCCAAGGAGGGCTTTAAACGTCTCCGACTTGCCAAAGGCAGCATGTTGTATATCCTACTGCAAGGAACTGAAAACATACTCAGGGTCTCAGGACCAGTTATAAAATAGCTTTATTGAAAATACCATGTTCTGCTCCATTAAAAAGTATGCTTTGAATGGAGCGAGCCTATTGGAAAGTGCAAAAAGGTGAAGACAACAAAACAGAACAATCCACCACATCTGAGTCTCAGTGAAATTTCAGCTTTGCCATTAAAAAGCAACAAATGGGCTAAAACATTCCAAACCCTACGGAGATTGATCTGGCAGGGTCGCATCTAGTATGACAAGCAATAATTGGACTAAATTAGTCTAATTCAGAGCATTCTGCTTCCAGCCGCAAGCAAACACCACTCAGACTTCCTTTTTTCCAGAGACATACACGGGGTTTTTGGTTATTACCTCCTGAATGCACAATCTGGGGGCTGTTGGATTCCAAATAAAAGTTTAGTGTCTAGCCCTGGTATAAGGGAAATAGAGAACAAGGTGAGGTCTACAAAATCACCCTAGGCATTTACAGATGAAGTTCTTGAGAGATTAGTTGTTATCAACTAGGCTATAATCAAAGGTTGAAACTTAAGTCCTGAACCTTAAACATATCTGTATCTGGGAGTCAAATCCACAAGAACCACACAGCACCACAGATCTAGGCAGGGAGGATGGAGACAGAGAGAGATCAGAGAAAGGCGTATTAGAATGCTACGGCAAGGTGCAGCGCAGTAGGGGAAGCTGGATTTATTTGGATATTTTGTCTGGGCAACCAATCTGCTGGTGGCAGAGGTGAGCACAGGCTTATCGGCAGAAATCAGAATAACAATCACTCAGAGGGTTGCTGTGAGGTTACATAACATACAAACTGCCCAACTGTGTGGTATCATCTTTGGAACAAATCACGGCTCACTATTACCTATTTTCATGATTCTTATCCTTTGAAGAGAGAAATCATCTGCAAATTTCTAACCAATACTTTCCTCATCTCAAGGAGGAAAGCATTCTCATTACTTGTTTTAAAAAAGTTTACCAGGGCATTTATGAAATATACACAAAAAATACAATTCTGACAGTCACCTCAATCATTACCTGGATATCCTTCTAAGCTGGTCCGCACATTTTCCACCGATGGATAGATCTAAAAATAAATAAGGAAAAAAAAAATAAAGACAATAAAACTAGAAGGTACCATGTTGAAGAAACTGTTTGTTAAAAGGAATGCTGATTAGTTTTTAAGAAAATGAAAATCTCAATTCAAAATACTTAGAGACTTAGAAAATGTTTTACAATTTAAAATATTCCTGTCTTACTGGAAAAAAAAATTGAACTTCTAGTAATGAAACCACAGGAAGCATATATATTTGATGGGGGGAAAAAAACTACACTTCGATTTTAGTATTTTTTTCCTCTGAAATGTCAAATTAACATTGAATTGACTGCAAAATTAATTATTAATTCAAACAGGTCTAAATAAGAAGGCTCGTAACTCTGCTGGCAATGCTTTACCAAGTATTGTTTGCTTGGCTTGCCAACCTGAGGAAGGAAGGGACAACTGCAGGCTAGTCCGCGGCTAGAATGGCAGAACCAGCACAAATGGCGATGCCATAACTGCTGTTTCCACCCAAACACCACTGAGTAAAACATCGACGCCAAGGAGAACTGAGTGTCCAGTCCCTTCCGGACGAGAGAATCTAAACAATAATTAACTTCAGGAGGCAGAACACTCACCAGGTGAAGAGGAATGACACTTTTCCCTGGGGTCCTGCTTTCCTTCCCCAGCGTCACCAAGGTCTCCTTAAACTCGGAACACAACCACTTCGATTCATCAGCCCCCATGGAGCCGATGCTTGAAAACTGACCTACTATCGGCCAAGCCTCCGCTTTGGGCGTGGATGAGCCATGTTCTTTCAGAAGCTGTGGAAAAACAGTGAATGCGACAGTCACTCACACATATGGACAATAATGCTGTCATGATTCAGAACATGGTTTTCTGCCCCTGAATTCCCTAATTAACAAAAAATGCTGAAAGGATTAGTGATTGATTTCTCATCCATGTATACAATTTTTTCTTCTTTGGGAAATAGTTTTTAAAATATATAAAATATTTTATTTTAATGGAGTAAATGGGTAGAAGTCCTCTTCTCCCAAAATTCCTGGATTTGTATTCAAAACAAAACCAGATTAAAAAAAATTTTTGAAAGATCCATTTTAGTAGAAACGTCAGATAAGCCACCAACCTATCTTATGATGTCAGGTTATGTGCTTTGAAATCATAATTGTTCAATATACCTGCACAGTACATCAAAGGTCAAACTATTGTATAATTTGACTGCTATCATTTGAAAGAGGTTTAACACTTGGGCACTGTTGTCATGCAGCAGCCTACCCGTCTGTCTCCTCGTAACTGCCCCTAAAGAAAGGAGTCTGTGAGACGGATCCCTTCAGGGACTTTGCTTCACCTTGGTGCTTGCACCTTGTGTCTCCCTGTTTGGCCCCAGAAAGATGGCTGGTTAGTCAAAGATGGGTACGACCCGCCATGGGTTGGGGCAACCCAAGCCACACACAACTATGTGGGGACCATCTGGGGAACCCACGGGGTAGACAGAGGTGGGCACAGCCCCCCACTTCTCCCGGGCTAAGGAGAACCTCTGCCTCTGGCTGCATTCCTTCCCACAAACCTGCAGGGGAAGTGACTCAGTGATGTGCTCTCCATCTATTCATGTGCATAAAGGTTTTGTCCCTTGGGGAAGTACTTATCCTGGGACTTACGGTTCCACTGCCTGCAGGCAAGGGTGATTGGCTTAAATCAGTTTTCTATTGTAATCTATGGGATTCACAGATCTTGAGATTGACAAGCTTCACTTCTTTTACTTCCACACCTAACTAATAAAAGCCATGCGTTGGCCCTATCGGGCTCAGCCCTTGAGACTTGAGTCCCTTGGCCCCGCTTGCACTCTACTCTTGGCTACTGTCTTTCTTAACCTGTGCTGCCCTTCTTGCTTCCCACTGCTCTTGTCGTGCTGGACGCGACACGTGACAGGGCACCAGGTAGCTCTTAAAATGAAAGAATATATTTACATAGATACGTGGTACTTTAAGCACCGCAAAAGACAGATCTGCATTTCCTGCTTTGATTCTTATGCAATGCTGCAGAAACAATTCAGGAAACATTCGGAAATCTTACCCACTTAAACTTGTACTGAGTGTCTACCCAGAGGCTGGAGAGAGCAAGAAAAATACGCTGCAGTTCCCGCCCCAGGGGAGCTCGAATCCTAAATGATGTCTTGTTTAGTTTCACATGTATTATTATTATTTTTTAATATTTTATTATCTAATATATTACCTATTATTACCATAGGCATTAATATTTATAAACACTCTTACCAAAAAGCCCAAACAACTCTCAGCTCCCACTCTGGGTATAGCATGGTGTTGGAAACAGGGCTGAGCTGACAACTACAAGAGCCAGTGCCTATGCTGGTGCTTGGCCTGGGTCGGCTCACGGCCCCGGAAAAGTCTCTGTGCTTCCATTTACATGTCAGTGAAACAGAAGTCTGATCATCCCAACACTCCTGGAAGGTAGCTGTGATGCAACATGAACTACTGTGTGTAAAACTGCTTTTAAAACTTGAAGATGCTCTTCACCTTCCGGTCAGAGTGACGCCACACAGCACGTGCTGTTATCCAGCCTATCTAAACCTCCGGTCTGGAAACAAGTAACCACTGATGCTTACCGAACACACATGTGCCCTGCACTCACTGTTTCATTTCATCCTTACCCAATTCTGCGAGTGAAGCACTATTATTACGTCTATTTTATAGGTGACAAGAGAGGCAGGATAAGGAGCAAGCCAAGGTCACATGACTTGTAAGTAACAGGTTAGGATTTGAACCCAGCTATGGGCATCTACCTGCAAAGCTGTGCACTTAGCTAGTGAGCTCTGCTCTCTCTCTAGTTCAAGGCATGAAGATATTGGCTTCAAGGTCTTGCCTGCTTTCAGCTGTGATCTCATTTTTTAAAAGATAAATTAAATTTTCATTAACCATGGAGAATTCTTAAATAAGCAATTTACAGAAAAAGATGTAAGCTTTTCAACAAAGGCAATTTCGGGAATTTATTAAGGTCAGTAAACTGTCTCCTAAAAGGAAATGAAGACAACTTTAATCTTTAATTGCTTGCTGTTTTATTTTATTAAAGACATTTCTTTGTTATTTTCGTGCCAGCAGCAAATGTTGTTTTTGTAGATAACAATTCTCTTAAGGGAGCTGGTTGAGTAAACAATACATCATAGCTCAGTTGTAACCTTTACTCAACACTATTTTCTGTTCTTTGTTGAATCTGTACGTTAAAAGTCCTTGATATGCTGATCAAAAGTTATAAAATGTCTGCATGAATGAGAAGTCCTAATTATCTTTATTACAAGAAATATAAAAACTAGAAGTCCATATACTTTTGTCATTTAGAAAAGACTACAACTATAGAAGAGGCATAACAAAACATCAAAAACTGAAAACTTAGACAATCAATTTATCATGTGCCTGCTATTCGCTCAGAATTCTGCTACAAGTACGATGCTGCCATCAAAATATATAACTATAAACAAAAAAGGAGAGAGAATACACATTGAATTTTTTTTTTTAATGTTAAAATAGTAAAAATTCTCTTACCTTCCTAAGCCTAAAATGTCCCCAGTTATCTTTCTGACTTCCTTGAAAGCGTCCTGGGGTTGATCCAACGAGGTAAACGCTAAAAAGATATAAAATATAAGTGACAGAACATAGTGATGTCATTTGTGGACCCCCAAATCACAAAATACACATATAAACTAACGTAATCATGAAATAATCTAAGAGCCAACCCATTTTCTTAGGATGCGTCCTCAGAGAAGTAACTGATACTTAAACTCATTTTCAGGCACATCTACGAATGGTGGAATACCTACAAGGCGAAAGGTACCAGGCAAAGCACTCATTAATTTTAAGAGTATTCCAGTAGGAGGCTTAGGGAAAGGGGACGATTTACTGGCCTCCACTCCAGTGGCTGAGAACTGGAGATGCAAATGGTAACGGAATCTTCTGTTCTTATCACCTCAGGAAGGACAGCCAAGTATCACTCAACCTCTTCCCAAGACCCCTGCTTGTCAGACCTTGAGCGGCTCTCAGCGTAGTAACCTACTGTAAGCACCCCGGCTTGCTGAGACGACACATACTTTGTTTCAGAGAGATCGTGCTCGTGGATGATATCTATCCACTCCTTGAGAGCAGGGGCATTATAAGCCATCAAGTAGCTGATGAGATCAGCTTTAAAATGTGTTGTTGATTCTCCAGATCCTGGGGTTCCATGGGCAATTCGTGGGTACAAAGGGCTCAGCCATATTCTGGAACGGGAAAATGCAACTATTAACAGTCAGGAATGCAACTCTCCATAATACCTCTGTCTTGATTATGCACTCACCCTAAGGAAGAGTTGAGTTCTCACTACCCACCTACATGTCACCCTCACGAAACATAAATCTGGTCACATGACTCAAATAGCTTCCATCATATTCAGAATTATTTTTGAACACCTCATCGTGAGTTTAACACCCAGCAGATCTAGACTTGCCCACCTCTTCCAGTCCAATCCCTCCAGCCTCCCTCTCATTCATTCACACCTTCCTCCTTTCCTCACCCTCTGTATTGCTTTCTGAGATGTGATGACAAGTTAATAGCTCTCCTCTCAATTGTTACAACAAACCCACACCACCTGCAGTAACCGCAAGCAAGACTTTGCCCTTGGCTATGTCAATGTAGCTCTTTAGCCAAGTGGAAAAGAATACAAGCTATCTATACTAAGAAAAATATGTGGGTAAAAATGTTTTTAATAAAAGCTCATTTTCATGGTATGTACGCTGCAGCAGTTGGAGATATTTTCATATCCTATACTTTTCTGGTGGCTGGAATGAGTAGATGCCGCATTTAATGAAATTAGATTAACACTAAAACCTCAGACTTTCAAATATACTAAACAAAATATTAAAGACATCTTTCATCTCATCAATTCCTTCTCCCCAAAGGAAAACAATGCCCTTTGCCAAAGCTTCTATATTATATCCACAAATGGAAAACAATCATATCTAAACCCAATCCTTCTATGAACTGCTCCATGGTAAATTACAAAAAGGATACTTTCAAAACTCTTGTGCTCAGTTTCTCCAACTGCAAAATTGGGTTAATCGTCCTGCCTCACAGGGCTTCACCCGAGGTAATGAAGTGTCCAGTGTAAGGAAACACTCAGGGAGTATGAGCTGTTACTGCCTTCCCCGCTTTTGCGGCTACCTCCCCCACAGCCCTACCATTAAGCCAAGAGAGAAACTGCCGAATTCTGCTTTTCACCTGGTGGACCTCAAAGGAGACCAGCGAGACAAACGCCACTGGGGCACGAAGCACCCAGAACCACAAGGATCCTGGCTGTGTGTCTGCTGACCTGTGTACATGTTTCTAGCAGGGTGGCATGTCTTACTTTCCCTTCTCACCTTGAGGAGACCCCTCGCACACGGAGTGACAACACAGTGGGACAAAGACTGGAGCCCAGATCTAACTGGCTGTCATGGGGGCAAGCCCAGTAACCTCTCTGACGTCTGCCTCTCTCTGCGTAAAACGACCGCTGAGCTGGATGGATGTGAAAGGGCTCTTCTCCCACTAGTAACTCGGGGCCCACCGGCTGAGTGGGGCTCCTCCTAGATTAGAGGTTCACTCACAAGAGTGGCTCTGGATTAGGAACATGGCAATGACTTTCTAAACCAGGATACTGAGGTGTCAGGCATTTTTAACATTTCACAAAATAAGATGAGAAACTTATCACCATGGGCCAAATAATTTTAAAAGTGAGAAATTAACAGGTAGAACAAGAAGCAGCTGAAAGGATGGCTGGAACACCTGTATAACAGAAAAGGTCAGTAGCACCATGGTAGGCCAGTTATGAAGATTATACAAACGAACTGCTTAAAAAAAAAATTTTTTTTTTAAATTATAACCAACAACATGAAACTGCAAAGTCTCAGAAAGAGCAGACTCTAGACAAACCGGGAGGTACCAATGCCCCACTCTGGGTGGCTGCAAAAAAATTGCTGGAGGGAGATTTCATGCCCTTGCTACTTTTTGAGTTTTAAACCAGGTGAAGCTACTATCTAGTCAATTTCTTTTAAAGAAACTTAAAAAAAAAAATTTAAATAAAGGAAAAGTAATTAACACCCGAGCCCTTACCCTTAACCCCTTCTCCCACAGCAGCCATCCCCAGAGAAGCCCAAGGAAGCATGGCCACCTATAAACACAAGCTTCTGACCACAGACGGAGCAAGAGGCTGGGGAAGAGATTCTCTGAGGCACTTAAGGCTGAGGACCAACTTGATAAATCCAGTTAGTTACATTTATTATGGTTGCCTTAAGACAAGCTACAGTCATCTCATTTCCTTTTTGGATGGGGCTACATGTAAGTCACAAACCCAAAACCCAATTCTGTGGCTTAGAAGGTCTAGGGGTAGCAAAGCTGCAGTTAACCAGAGACTCAGTAGGTCAGGAGTCCTGTGGTTGAGGCCCTTGACTCTGAACCAGTCGGAATTGCACCGCATTTTGAGATGCATGTATTAAGTGGGACACTCAAACAAGAACATGTTTGAAGGAAAACTATCAGGCAATGGGGATGTGGCTCAAAGCCACCTGCTGTGGTGGGGGAGGGGAGCGCGGAGAGGAAACGAGAAGTCAGGCTCAGGGAACAGACCATCGTTCAAACTTGGGAGGGCTGTCTTAAGGAAGACAGGTAACTCTTATTGTACATACACACTCAGGTCGAAGCAGGCCCAGAGGGTGGAGGCCGGAGGCTCATCTGTATTTTAGCTCAACCTAAGGTGGGACTTGGGCTTAGTGAGAGCTATTACGCCCCGAATTAGTTCTAGCCCAGGCTAGGCAATGATACGAGGCAAGGTTGGCAGGGGAGGATGAGAGAGTGGAGAAAACGTGGACCCTGAAAGGGTGCTAGAGGAATTGCCTGAGTTTCTTCTAATACAGGAGACTATTACCCAACTCTTCACCTTCTTTTAAAAAAAGGCAAAGATGTATAAAATGGCATAAATGAAAAAAAGGTAAATTAAAACTAGTCATGAAGGGCTTACCGAGAGAGAACAATGGTTAAAACTTGATTTGAGCAAATCCCTAATATCTCTAAAAATAAACCCAAACCCCCTCTTAAAAAAAGATCAAAAAGTAGATGTAGCAAATGCGCACCAAGGACAAACAGTAATAAAAATGAAACATGAAAAACCTTCATGTTCAGTTCTCCTGGAGAGGCCCAACCCTATGAACACACTAAAGACTTCACAAAGACACCAGTGTACACTTGTTTTATGGGAAACTACACTGATTGGGGGTGAGGGGAAATTTTAAGCCAACAATTAACCCCCAAGTTGTCCTTTGATACCCAATAGGAATGGGCAAGCATGAGTACACATGCATACAGGGGCCAGTGGGGACCAAGAAGGGTACCTGGGAGGGGTCTCACTGGAGAAGTGTGTTCAGACCTTTTATGCTGCGTCCTCTTTCCTGTCTCAACTACTTGGAGGTACTTGGCTGTAAACAGTGTGTATGAGCCCATTTTTGTAAAAACTAGGAAAAAATCTACTGGGTGTAAATATTTATCTATGTTTATATGTATAATAGAGATAGTTGTGGATGATTATGTTCTAAACTGGTAACACTGGTTACCTCAAGAGAGAGGAATTGGGGTGGGGGTGAGGGGGCATTTCCTGTTTACCTCTTTTCTATGCCATATGTGTGGGTTTTTTACAATTAAAAAAAAAGAAAAAGCGAATGTTCTGGCTTTTGACCTTTCTCAACACATATAGCCACTGCTCTGATGTGAACAGAACCCCACACACCCTTGGGTTTTCTGGTACCAGTCGGCATGGATGAGGTTGGACGTGTGGATGACCACCCGGAGGCCTTCCTCATACAGCAGTAGCATCATTTTCCTTGAAAAACAGAAAAAGCATCAAAAGGCATTAACGGTACTTTCAAAATCTGTAATACCTTTGTAATATAAATGCAATAAAGGCATTATTACTCTTACATTCCGCAAACTCTTAATATTTATAAGCTCCCTTTCTTCCACACCTTATCACGATCAAGTCTGCATAAGTGACGAGGTAGAAAACCACCTTCCAAAATGCTCCGAGTATCTGGTGGTCCATGAACTTCGGAACCATCCCATCTATGTGGCCAGTCCTGGCACTTCAGAACCCGCCCCCTGCCCCCACCCCCAATGTGGCCACTTATTATCTATTTAGCATCATCTGTCGCTACTGGGGACAATAGGAAGCTTCTTATCCAGTGTTCTTCAAAGTCCCAACCTCTTGCTGTACCATTACCAGCATTTATTAAATGAATTTATTCTATTGAATAAATTAAAAACTCAAGACTACGTTGCATATACGAAGTTCAGTACTGGTTCATGGGGCTTCTTTCGGCATTTCAGCATGGACATGTGTGGTAGACTGAAATGTCACATGTGTTTCTTCTTGTGGGTTTCAGTTTAAAAAACATTTGAAAGGGCTTCCTTTTCATACTCCACAGCCGCCATGCTTGTGACCAGCGTGTGCCTGGGCTGGAGGTCAGTCTTCCCCTTTCTTCTCCATGAACTCAAATCAGGCCTGGCTGAGGCCCCTTTCTCCCACGTCTGGCCCAGGCCTTCAGTCCTCAGGCATACTTCTCTTATTTCACTTCCAGTGTGAGGATATAAACCAGAGCTTTCCATCTGAAGTTGGAAGACCTACACGCCAGGCTTCATCCGTGAGAAACCGTGTGACCCTAAGCAAGTCATTTAACATCCCTAAGTCATTCCGGGTCCCTGAGCCTTGGTTTTCCACTTGTAGCCTGAAGGATCAACCCTGTTTACTCCAAAGGGTAACTGTGAGGATGAAATACAATATGCATTTTGTTGGCTGTAGAACAGTCCCAGGTATACATTCCCTTTACTCCTTCAATGCTTGGCTTTGCTTTGCCATCAAGTATTGGGTGATTTTCGGTCTCCTGATTGTTTCCTAATTATTTCAGAAAGCTAAGTTCTCTATCCCCAGCCAGAGATGTACTCCTGCAGGCCGTAACTCTGTCTTGACTTATCTTCTCCACTAAGGCCACAATGCTACTGAATACTTACTGATGTAGCTCCCATCTGGGGAACAAAGTGAGCTGTGGGGTCTCTCAAGTAAACAGCAGCATGAACACTATGTGGATAGGACCGGGTTGGCATAAAAAGACACGAAAGAATTTAAGAACACAGAATGGATTTAGCTCTTGCCAAAATGAGAATTTAACCCAAGCTGGCAAATAGTAAATTAATGCAAAGCTGGAGAAATGACAGCTGTTGAGCCAATCCTGTTTCCATTTATGACATGTGCGCTCTGAAATCTGGGCAAATTTATATACACAGTTACCAAATTAGCAGCTGATTGTAATTAAGCATAAGCCAGTTATGAATTCATGATACGAGTTTCACAAATATTTCCATTAATCAAGGCATCAATTATCAGGAAAATCTCACACTAATATCAGTGAATCCTATCAAACAGAACTGTGAACCAATCTAAGGGGAGTCACCGTGGTCCTTTCATAGACGAAATGCCATGTGCCAGTAAGGTCACAATTAAAAATGGATAAAAAAGGGGTAAGAAACGGGGTTTCTCTTGAAGAATGCTGACAGCATATTATCTGTTGAGTTGTGGGGGCAGCAAAAAGGGACACTTTGCAAGTTTGACGCTATTTCTGTGTGGGGAGAAAGAAAAGCAACGTCCGCAGAGCACGTATGTGCCAGGCACTATTCCAGAAGCTGTACAGAATGCCAGCAGGGGGAATCCGCACGGTGACCCAGAGAGTGTCATCGCTTCCATTTACCGCTGCAGAATCTGTGGCTGGGAGAGGTTATGGGAATATCCGGGTCACAAAATGAGCCAGAGGAAGAGCTTGTTTGGATCAGACGTGCTGGGATCCTCCTCTCACCGTGCACGGCTGCCGTGGGGCTGGACCGGGCCACGCACATTTCATGCTATTAGGCGTGGGAGTGGGCGAGGTGGGGACAGTGCAGTCTAGGGGAGAAAGAGGACTCCAGATGGGAGCGAAAAGATGCCTGCCCACCCATGCTGTGGGCGGGTCCCTGTTAGACAGGCACGCTGGATGGACACGGAGCTGCTCTGGCTTCCTCTATGGGTTCTCAGGGCCATCAGGGCTCTGCACGGAGCACACCGTCACGTGCCTGCTAACGTGCACGCGATCTCACGGCCACTTCCTATTTACTGTGGTGGCTCCCCTCTGTCTAGTCGGGGAGGCGGTTTGCGCTCCATCACCAGGAGCTGGGAGATTTTCTTCCTTTTCTAATTCATGTTTGTCTTGCCTCTATCACCAAACGACTAAAAGTTGCAAGAACAAAAACTATTAGGGATATAACACTTTATATCCCCAGAGCTGTGTCTCAAGAATGTAACAGATATTTAATTAATAATTCCTAAAACATTTCAAAACGAGCAACTGCAAGTAATTGCAAGATACAAGTTCAATCTCCTACAAAATACCAGCATTTTAACAAAATGTAAACTACACAGATATGGGGTTAGGAAAGGTTCTATTATAATTACTCCCCTAGGCATTTACAGCTCTGAATGCAGAACTCGGCTGGGTTTAACCTGTAAAGTGTGCATTGGGGGGGGGGGGGGGAGGAAAAGGAGGCATGGACTTGCAAAGTGTGTGTGTGTGTGTGTGTGTGTGTGTGTGTGTACTGAGAGGCGGGGCGAAGATGGACCGTAGGAAACAATGAGTCCATTTCAGCAGGGAGCAAACAAAAATAAATTAAAAACAAGTTAAAATAAATAGGTTCTGGTCCTGTCTCCAACACTGGCCTGAGGAAAACTGCGTACTCAGGGAACTCTGGTCTCTAAGACGAAAAGGAAGGACCAAATAATTTTTGAATAGCATTAAAAAAAGACAGCAGCTCTGGGCTCAGTCAAATACCAGTTAGATCCTGGCCAGGCCCAGCACCGTCGGTCCCTCCCGGACAGAGGGACAGAGAAGCAGGCATCCTGATTTGCTAGCACATTAGGTGCAGTGTCACCCTGCCCATGAAATGCTGATTGCTGGCACAGCACGTGTGGCCAGCACAGGAACCGGGCACTGGGGTCCAGGAAATCATGCCTAAAACCCAAATAAATGAGAGCACTTGCCGAATGTATCTTAGAATTGGTAAGATATTTAAGGTAGGGTTCCAGCTAAGGGGTGGGTGGCAAAGATTCGTTTGGGGTTACCCATTACTGGCAGGTCTACCCATGGCAGGTTGACTACTGCTACCCATCAGTATCTCCCGTGACACAGCTTGGGGAACCCTAAGATGCTGAGCTGCTTTATTCAAGGCCATTTTGTATCCTCTGCCCAAAGTGGCATCCTGTGCGCTCGGCGCCTTGTATGGAATAATTTACAGTGGAGCTGGGTGCTGGATGGAGTTCACGCTCAACGATCCTCAGAGCCTGTCCTGTTAATTACACTGAAGCTACCGATTGGGGATGGTTGGTAAACGCTGCAACTTTTATCAAGTGCATCTAAAACCAGATAATACAGAGCTGATGGGTATCCTTTTATAATATGATGGCTCAACTCTTTCCGCTGTGGTTCCCTCTTTTAAAAGCAGATTGGGAAAATTTAGCTTTAAGTGTACAAAGAGAAAGAAGGGACGGCCTCAATTTAGGTCCCCGTACTATCAGGAAAACAGTAGTCGCAGCAAGACTGGGAACAACTTCCCCCCACTCTCTCAGATTCGTTTCTGCCCTACAGACACATGCCTGAAGCAGCCAGCTACCCATTTCCATTACGGTCTAGAAGAAACATGAGGTTGTGTCACATTCTTTTCACAAATCCTTTCTAGAGAAGTATGATTTATAAAACGGGGAGAACCCTGTCTTATTCCTTTTCTCATTTATAGAACCAGTTATGTAAAAGGGCTCAGCAAAAACAATTGTAAAACTAACCTAAAACGGGAGGCAAGTTGACAATTGGGTATGACGTGTCAAGTAGGAAGTAACAGAAAAGTTTTTCCTGTCTGTGGTTTGCAATGTCTCAGACAATCATTAAAAATAAATGTCTGAGTTGTCTTGAGTAGGGGCAGGCATCAGCCTCTCAAGTTGACAATTTTTTGTAAAATAGTTTTTCTTTCAATCACAGCATGGAGCTGACCTAACAATATTCTTTTTGATGCAACCCAGACTCTTATAAAAATCATAAGACTTTCTTTAAAGTAGTGGAATCCACTGGCACGCGACTAACACAGTAACCTATAACCATGGACCACACAACTGCTCTATTCTATAAGGAACGCCCTAAACAGAAATCAGAAACCACACCACAGATTCAGACTTTCAGGTTGAAAGCCAGATCCCAGTACTTTGATTTAAGGCTGTTAGAAAACAACTTCACTTCCTCTGTTTCCTTACTGACAGCTTTCTTTCCCCAGCAAAATCATCACGTGAGTTCTTACAAGGGCACTTTCTGAATTGCGTCCTTTGGTCTATTAAAATCATACCCTCCCCATTTCATAAAAATTGCTTACGTGTGGTGTGTTCCAAATGCAATATCCAACTTTGCCTAGGATGAAAAAGAAGTCAAGTCACTTATTTTTTTAAAAAACCCTCAGTATCTTTACCTATTGGAAATTAGAAGAGTCAGGTCAACTTGGTATTTTTTAAACTGCTTTTACTGCCCTCTAGTGGACAAGCCCTTGATCGACATTACAACTTTTATAATAGCATCCAGTAAGGCTTTTTTAAAAAAAAACTTACTTTTTAAACAAGTTACTCAATATGATTCAATACATACTGCATTTTTAATTATAGTAATTAGAATCAGAGAAACTTAATTTCTTTAGTTGTCAAAAAATGAATGAAAACAAATGAGACTCAAGCAAAGTTCTAAAATGAGATATTTGGCTAGCACTGAAATTAATAGAAACAAAAAGTTTTCAGAGTATATTTAAAAGAAACACTGAATGTTGTGGCAGCAGAAAGACTGGTGTTATGATGTTAAAATAGACGTTTTTTTACATTAATAACCTAGAAAGTGCTGAAAATAGAGAGGTAATATGTTAAATCCATTTTTGTGTTATAAAATACCTTTACAAACAAATGGGGAGTTGGGTGAAGTAAAACATTTTATCTAACACCTACTATAGCAAAAACATGCCCAACGATATGGTTAAGTAGAATATGCCCAAGATTCAGGCTATGAAAGAGTTAAAATAAAATAGAACCGTCAAAATAGCAGTTAGGAACTCACAAATCCTAGTTTCACAACTTTGCATGATTTTGGAAAAAATTTCAATCTCTGTGCCTCACCTTTTTCCTCTTTAAAATGCGCATACTGTTAGGGGGTTCAGTGAGTTGTCAGGAGTAAATGAAAAAAAGTATTTGAAGTGCTGAGGAAAGGGGGCTTATGGGTGTAAACCCATGCTGTACCCTCCCCCCAACCACATGACAGAGGGGTGGAGCTGTTTGCTGCGGGCAGTGATGGGCAACCTGGCACACACAGGTGAGTATGACTCAGCCCTGTTTTGCGGATGCTCAGACAGGTGGGCCAGTTCACTATGCTCTTACACTCTGAGCATGCTCACGGACCAGCATGCATTGTGTGGTCTGGGCACAGATGAGAGAGCAGGGAATTGTATTTCATGTCTCTAAAATTACAAAATCAGAATGAAGACTGCCACTCTGTAAATTGATTATTTGGCTCAGAAAAAGCAATGGTCAAGCGACTTGGCCCAATGTGTGGAAGTTTTGCTATAAGTTGTAGGCTTTTGGGCAAGTCTAAGCACAAAAATAAGGATGGTAATAACTTCAACTGACAATATTTAACAGGTGCTCCTGGGGACAAAGGCACAACCCTGTGAAGAATAGTATTAGCAAGTCTGAAAAGAAATTAGGCTCGAAGAGGGTAAGTGACGAGCCCAGAATGACACACCTAGAAGATGGAGAGCCGGGACCAAATCCCGGCAGTCTGAACCGTGACCACCAGAAGGCCTCAATCTGTGGCCTCCAGCCCCATATGTGCAAAATGGGAGAAGTGTTAGCATCCACTGATCCTCTGATCGACGTCAAAGTCAAGAATTCATCTAATAGACAAGATACAAAGATATTTCAAAAGATTAGGATGAGCCACAATCTTCCTGTACCTCAGACCAGATTTGGGAGCTTCTGAACAGCTCTTTGCACAGGTTTGGGGGATGGCGGCTCGTTGCGCCCTCTAGTGGCAGGCCTGGAGCATGCCAGCAGGCTCGCCACACCCTCTCCTCAACTTTTCAGTACAGGTAGTATTTGAAAAATGCTATTTCTATTGATTTAATCACTGGTTTTCAAGATTCCTATTACCTTACTTTCTGCCCACTGTTAGTCTGATGAGAGCTATCCTACTGCAGTTTAACCTTTTCTGCTTTTTGGAAAACAAAAGCAAAACAATGGGATTTTAAGGAACTGCTAAGCAAAGACATCTCTGTGTAGAAGGTGAGC
Organism: Rhinolophus sinicus; assembly: GCF_057876585.1. Lineage (NCBI taxonomy): Eukaryota > Metazoa > Chordata > Mammalia > Chiroptera > Rhinolophidae > Rhinolophus > Rhinolophus sinicus. The sequence goes on along the minus strand of NC_142503.1, from coordinate 190,139,077 downwards.
CACGAACACGTTGGGAAGAGGAAAGTTTTCAAACTCCAACTACGTAAAGCACAGTGGTAAAATCTCAGTGCGGAAACCCAGGTTTAGAGAGGCACACAGACTAACTAGAGGCAACCTGAGGACAAGTAGAGGAGAGGCTGGGAAAGAATGGGAATCCATGTTACATCAAATACAACCGAAGAAAGTGAGAAACCTAAGGGAGATAACTTCAAATATCAGCATCACTGATACATGCAAGGAGGATTATTCTATGTGGCTCCAGGGGGGAAAGTCAGGCCCAATGTGTGGAAGTTACACAGAGGCAGACTGGGATGGTTAATGTTACACATCAGCTTGGCTAGGCCACAGGATCCAGGTATTTAGGCACATGTGGCAGTGAAGGTATTTTTTAGATGAGATTACGATTTACCTCAGTAGACTCTGCGTAAGGCAGATTACTCTCCACAATGCAGGTGGGCCTCATCCAATCAGTTGAAGGCCTTTAGAGGGAAAAGACCGGCTTCTCAAAGGAAGAGGGAATTCAGTCTCCAGACTGCCTGTGGGCTCAGACTGCACCATGGACTCTGCCCCGGGTGTCCAGCCTGCTGGCCCACCCTGTGCATGCTGGACTTGCCAGCAGCCTCCACAACCACATGAGCCAATTCTTTTTAAAAAACACCTCTATGGGAACGGCCGGATAGCTCAGTTGGTTAGAGTGTGGGACTCTTCACAAGGTTGCCGGTTCAATCCCCACATGGGCCACTGTGAGCTGCACCCTCCACCACTAACTTGAAACTACTTGACTTGGAGCTGATGGGTCCCCAAAAAACACTTAAATAAACGTTTAAAAAGAAAAAAGAAAAAATCTCTCTATATACATACATACCCACCCCCCTACTGGTTGTTTCTCTGAAGAATCCTGACTAACACAGAGCTATCAGGTCAATGTAAAGAAAAATCGTTCTAACCACACGGGCTCCCCACCAATAGGGTGGGCTATCTCAGGAAGTATTTGCGCCACGGCTAGACAAATATCTGTTGGGGATGCTGGAGAGAGGGTTCCTGCCCGAGGCAGGTGGAGAGACTGAATTCCCTTCCAACTCTCAGACCAAGCATGATCTCCAACGGCAATAGGCAGCTCACCTGGCACAGGGAGATGTTTTTGTAAGGCTTTGCCTCAGCCTGTAAATGAGCCTTAGCTTCTCGCTTATCACCATGCACAAGCAGGATCGGTTTCTTCCTGAAAAGAGACCAGAAGTGTTTAAAATATGTTGTTCATAAAGCCGGACTCTTGCCCAATGAAGGAACGCTAGCTTCCTTGTCACCCGACACGTGCTCCTGGCCTCTGTCGTGACTGAGCACAGGCTCACACACAGCAGGGATCAGTTAATCTACCCTAACCAGTTACCTTTATAATGCAGCCACGTGGCCCGATCTTAAAGCTCTGCTGGGACCCTGTGGGGCTGTGACTCAAGAAAGCCCTTGAGTAATGAATTACATTCATTGGTCCCAAAGGGCATATAGCTAACTCTGTGTTAATATGTTTAAACTCAGACAGATTAGAAGATATATAATTACTGTTGTATAGCATGATGCTCATTTCTTTTCCTTGTTTTGGAACAAGCAGTGAATTACCTTGTTAGGCCTGTATTCACCGAGCTCCTACTGTGTGCTCGGTACTGCACTAGACTCCCCAAGATACCGGAGTCAACAGGCCCAGGACTACGGCACGACGCAGACTCACTAATAGGTAACGTTATATTTTAATGAAACAGAGTCCGAGGTACATGGAAAACGCTGTATTTTCGAATTCCTAAAGACCATGTAAAAATACTCTCCAGGAATAGATCAAAAAGGCTTTCAAGGGAACCATAATCTTCTCCAGTTAATTTAAAGCAAGATAATCCTTAGAAATCAATATATCTTTACAAGTGCTCCCAACAAAACAAAAATTTGGCTTTTCCTCCAAAGAGCAGTCAAGATGAACAACTGTAGCCACTTCCACATTTATCAGTCACAGTGCAGGATGATTCTCTACCATACATGAAGGGACAACTACGAAGAAACATTATCGAAAATACACTTCCGGTACGAATGCCTGGCTACCTAATGAACTTCATTCTAACATATTAGGTTAAATAAAACGAAGAACACGCCTTCCCAACTTTTTCCTATTTGGAAAATTTTTATATTTTACAACTATAAAAACGGTACAGAATCATGTAAGAGACACTCACATATCTATCACCTGCATAGTGTTACCAGATCATCAGGACTTAAAAAAAAAAAAAAAAGATTAAACATTACAGCCAGAAGTCTGAATTCCTTCAAATTTATTGGATCTATAAACTATCACAAAAAGGCAGTGTGTGATGGTTAATTTTATGTGTCACCTTGATTTGGGCCAAGGGGTGTTCCGATAAAACATTATTTCTGGGTCTGTCTGTCTGTCTGTCTGGGGGTTTCCAGATGAGATTAGCATTTGAATTGGTGGGCTTAATAAAGCAGTCGGCCCTCCCCATTGCGGGTGGGCATCCAATTGTTGAGGGCCTGGGTAGAACAAAAAGTGGGGAATTTGTTTTGTTCCTGCTGCAGCCAATTACTCACAACAAATCTCCCTCTACCTGTGTCCCGTAGGTTGTTTCTCAAGAGAATCTATTACAGGCAGCATCTGAATGACCACGTCAGAAGGTACACACCGTCACGATCTGAATTTTTCTTTATCTAAGTTCTGGACGTTACCTTAACTTGACATATAGGTCATTCCTCCTCCTGACAATGTTCCTGGTGGCATTCCCAAGGTGCCATCAGCAATGAGTGGGTGATGGGACAGGCAGGACTCTTCTGTCCCTCGACTATAGTTACTCAAAGAGTCCTAGTTTGTACTAGGACTACTGTACTAGTTTGCTGGGGCGGCCATAACCAAGTACCACAAACTGGGCGGCTGAAACAACAGAAATCTTTTGTCTCACAGTTCTGGGAGCAAGAAGTCTGAGACCAAGGTGTCGGCAGGGCTGGCTCCTTCTGAGGGCTGGGAGGGAAGGATGTATTCCAGGCCTTTCTCCTCACTTCTGGGAACCTCGGGAGTTCCCAGACTGGGAGATGGTGTTCTCCCTGTGTCTTCACTCTGTGTCTGTGTCCGTGTCCAAATCTCCCCTTCTTATAAGGGCACCTGTCATGTTAGATTAAAACCCACCCTAATTACCTCATTTTAACTTGATTATGTCTTTCAAAAACTTTCTCCAAATAAGGTTCCATTCAGTGGTACTGGGGGTTGAGACTCCAACAGAGCTTTTTTGGGGTACGACAATTCAACCCATAACAGATAGTAAAGGAATTGTACCCTATACTTTGGCAACACTTGAAAGGCGTGCCAATTTGATTCCAAGATCTTTGAAAAGCAAAGGGACAAAAAGTAACAGTGCCAATGCAGCTCCCAGGGCCGCTTCTGGCGAGGGGCCTGCGGCAGAGACTGCTCGTTGCCTCCCAGCATGCAGTCTCCCTTCTTTCCTAACACACCCCAGATCTTGTTCAGCACAAGGTGTGCTCAGCTAAGACTCCATTTGCAGCCTCTTTCAGAGCTGGTTATAACCGTGCCTGAGTTCCACCCAATGAAAGATGAGCAGGTGCTGTGTGGGACTTCCAGGAAGGCTGCTCCGAGGGGGGCACCCCTTTTGCCCTTCTCCCCCTTTCTCCTTCGTGCTACCTGGAACACAGACCAGTGATCTGGAGCTTCAGGTGCCATCCTGGACCATGAGGTGACTCTGAAGACTGAAGTGACACGCACACCGGGATGGTGGGAAAGAAAGACAGAGGGGTGGCTAAGTCCCCGAGACCATGGCAGCCCCCAATCCAGACCATGAATGTCTATCACCTGGTCTTCTTGGGCTGGAGAAATTTTTTCCTTTCTTTGTTTAAGCCACTATTATTTTGGGTTTTCTGTCACATGCGGCTATAACTCATCCTACGTGTGACATGTCAAATACAAGTCCTTTGTGCCAAAGCCGCTTGGGAAACTTCACAGCATTTGATCTACCGTTAACGATGAAGGTTCCCACAGAGTGCTCCCTAAATGCACCAAGGACTTTTGAGGACCCCGACAATCATCTTCCCTGTAGGTGCATTCCTCTTCCTCGTTATGGATTCTGCCATGTACATGTGTCAGAAACCGTGTCATGCTATCTTCATTTGGTCTGCATTGCCTAACCTCAGGCTGAGGAACTGCAGGAAACAGACTGAAAATCCATCACCTCCATAACCTGGATGAGGGAAGGTCCTATGACCCCCTTCATTAACTCCTAAACTATAAGAAGAACCATTTGAGAAAGATTCTCAGAACAGCACTGCGCGCTAAGTGAAGCGTTCCAGGCTGGCCACATGTGGCATGCTTACAGTTCTGCAAAGCAGGTGGCAGAGATCTTTTCCTTCACATTAACCCTGGACATAAAGTTCTCTTATTTGGGTTAGAATTTGTCCTTATCTACTTCTGGACACAACAATGGAGGAAAATGCTAAAATCTATCTAAGGAATGCATCTGATCAGTTAGAATAGATCAAAAAATGCTGTTTTCCCAATAGACCTTAACGTTTGTACGATTTCGATGGTTTCAAAAGACATACTCATAAAAATGGTCAGCAGGTGTCTGAGAAGCACAAATCTTTGGTTTAAAGCCCCGTTACAGTTACGATGCCACCTATCATCCTGTGGAACTCACCTGAACTCGGGTGGATACTGTTTTATGAGCCAGTCCACGTCAAAGCAGTAGTTAAACTAGATGGAGGGGAGAGAAAAGGAACTAAGTCACGGGTAATTTAGCCAAGCAGTCAATAAGGAGAACTGTCTGACTATTAAATTGAAAGAAACTCTAAAATAACGATGAACTACATGTCTAATTTATAAACCTGGAGAGTGATGCTGCAATACTCATCAACAAACCTAAAATACATCTTGAAGGGAATACATGGTTCAAGGAATTGGAATCAGTGCAGTACATGAGAAAACAGGTGCTAAGGAAATGTTCTCTGCGTCCTTTGGCAGCATTTGTTTTTGTTATTTCTGAGGGCTCTCTAATTAATTTAAATAAAAGGAATTATAAATGTATCCTTTCCCCAGGTGATTATAAAAAGGACACTGAGAAAAGAACATTTCCTTTCAGCCTAACTTATGAGCTAGCTTTGCAAAAAGGCACCTTGACCGGACATTCACTAGGCGTAGAACAATTACATCTTGGCTCCCAATTCTACACTGGGCTCACCTATGGGGGATCCTCCCCACACCTGGGTAACCCCGACCCTCCTCCTGGACACAGTGACTCCATGTAGGTAAGAGAACTCACACAGCCACACCACCTTCCATCTGGAGACCAGGGTTCCCGAGGCCAGGTGGAACATGAAAGGTACAGAAAGGCTTGCGTGCTTTCTTTAGGGACATGGCCTTTTTATTGACTATTTACTGAGAGCCTGGAGCCTTAATGTGATTTATCAACACAAAGGCACCAGCTCCGTCAGGCAGGAGCAAACATTCAGAAGTAGCCACAACTGTTACTCACTTCTTTTTGGTTGGCACTAGAAATGTCTTACTTTTCTAAATCAAATCAAACTTGACTTGGTTACACCACCGGGGGGGGGGGGGGGGGGGGTAGGGGTTGCAGCAGAGTCCCATAAGATGATCAGTGTCCCAAATAGAAGTCCTTCAGGCTGTAATTTCCGAAGAGATTTCTTAGCCAGTCCTTGCAGCCTAATCCAGAGCCAGGAGATCCACTGATAGGGGCATCCATGTTCCATGCTGATGGCTGCGGAGCCCACAGCGGCGGCTGTGCTATGTGCTGTCTTGGGGACCCCGCACAGGACTGAGACACAGGTCCCCAGCACTCACCTTTTCTTACGCTGTTGTTTAATTATTTGTCCCCTTTCATCCAAGAAAAAAACCAACAATAAAAAAACCACAAGTGTAAACTCACCTGTGCTGAAGATACAAGCGTCCCAAATAGAGGAGATAAAATATCTGAGAAGACAAAACATTTAAATCTAATTCGTATTTTGACAAAAATTCTCTAGTAATAACAATCACAACTGACTTATTAAATAGTCCCTGATGATCAAAGTTTGGCTTAGCAAACAGTGAACTGAGAAGTTACAAAGCTAGACTTTAATGTTCCATAAATTTTACAAGAAAATTTCTCTGTGCTGTTTAATGGTACTTATTATGTATTCTTTAACAAAATATAATGTAAAACTAAAATCTACAACTTCAATACTGGATGACTACTCCATTTTAGAAATTGCCAGAAAAAGACAATGATACATGTTCTTCTTTCCGGATCTCTTATTGTCTATCTCCTTCAAGTACTCATTTAAGTCCCTCTGCAGGAAACCTCCCCGAGCCCGGACAAGATGGCTCCCCCGGAGCCTGAGAGCACTTGCTTCCTGAGGAGAGGGCAGAGGCACCACAGCTCTAAGCTCCCATTTTTAGCACCCCACGTCATATGTAAGGAGGCCCAACCTCACGTGCATTCAAGCTTGACTTCGGGTAGGTCAGAAAGCTCACTTCTCATAACCTACCCCGTGAGAGGAAGCACACGCTCATTCTCACCATCCTGGGTTCTCACAGCCGCACCTGTGCAGGACCTACGAGGTGCCAGGCACCGTTCCGGGCACTTTCCATGTATCATCTCCTACTCCCCACAGCCATCCTCTGATGGGGTCTGTCATTCATTCCCATTTTGTTGACAACGAGTTTCTCCTTAGGAGGCCGCCCATGGCCACACAGCTAGGAAGGGAGCGATTGGATCTGAACCCAGGCTGTGTGACTCCCGCACTTCTGCTCTTAACACCAGTGTCTCTGAGGATTCAGAATGGACTCATTCATTCATTTGACCTATCTTCCAGACATGAGCCAGATGCCTGGTACAAAGTTAAAGGAACAAAGAAATCCTCTTAAAGAAACTCTATCTTTAAGGAGAGTTGCACCATCGTGAGATAAAATGTAATACAGTCCTTGATGGTGTCTTCTACTTTGCCTCCACTGGCCACTCTTTCTACCTCTCTAAATTTTACCTACCTTTTTGGGCCTATTTGAAGTCCCTCTTCCTCCATGAGATCTTCTAAACAATCTACAGTTTTGTAGATACCACGTGCACCACTCCGTATGTTGGAGCAGTATATCAGTTAAGAGCATAGATTCTGATGCCGAATGTCAGGATTTAAATCCCAGCTCTATCATTTACCAGCTGTGACCTTGGGTAGGTTATGCAACTTCTCTAGACTACAGATCTGTCACCTGCCAAGGAGGGCAATTGTAACATCTACTCATAAGGCTGTTGTGCGGATTAAAGTAAGGAATCTATACGAAAGCTCCTATCCTAATGTTACCTCCCCTTCCTCAATATCTTGGTGCTAATAGTCGGTCTTTATCATTTTATTATGCAGAGCAAAAGCTTGCATAGTTCTCTAATGATTTCCTGTCAATCTCCAATAAAACAAAACAAAAACATTGAGATCTAATATTTCTTCAGAGAACCTAGACAAGAGATTCTCAAAATGAAAACCAAAAACCAAAAACCATACTCCCTTACAGTATGGAATTAAATACACCAACATTTATACACCACAGAGAAGATATGTAATATGCAATTATACATTTGATATGTAATTAAAACACTATCGATAGTGAACATACTCTATTCTTGAGTGTGGGCTTGAAAAAAAGGTAATCTGAAATAAGGGTAATGTTTATTTTGCGTATATGCCACGTGAGTATATTATGCTGATCACTTCATGTATTTTTCTCCCTTTTGATTGAATCCCCAGTTTAAAGATGAGTAAACTGAAACTGGAAGAATGTTCGGTCCTGTGTTAATTACCCCACACAGCAAGTGAATGGTGACGCCAGAATTCAAATCCTGTGCTTGGATTCTAGAGCACCTGCTGTTCTCCCTTAAAGGAAAACTTTCTCATCACCTGATACTTCTGACACCAATTGTACAGGGTTTTGCACACAGACCGATTCTCTAATTCTCTGCAGACAGCAGCTGGGTGTCCTGCAATTTCATTCAATTCTGACACCATCCACCTGGAGTTGGCATCAGATCCCACAGGTGAAGGGCTCAATCCCACAAAAATGCTCCCACCTCAGACACCAATCACGAGTCCAAATCCAGACCTCCTCTACTATGAAGCTGTAACTTGGGGGTTCCCCCGATCTCCTCCTTGGGTTCGATAACTTGCTAGAAAGCCTCACAGAATGCAGGAAAGCACTTATTTACTACATTACTAGTTATTATATAAAGTATACATATTATATTGCTATAAAAGGATACAACTCAGGGAGAGCCGATGGAAGAGATGCGTGGGCAAGGTATGGGGGCAGGGGTATGGACCTTCCATGCCCTCTCCAGGTGCAGCATCTCTGCGTGTTCACCAACCTGGAATCTCTCTGATCCCCTTGAGTTAGGGATTTTTTTTTTTTTTTAAAGGTTTCATTACAAGGGCATGCTCAATTAAAACATTGGCCATTAGTGATTAACTCAACCTCTAGCCCCTTTCCCCTCCCTGAAGGTGAGGGGTGAGGCTTCAAGTTCCAACTTTAATCAGTCATTGGTTCCCCTGGCAACGAATCCCTCATTCTTAGGGGCTTTCCAAAAGTCACCTCATTAACATAAACCCATGTGTGGTTGAAAAGGGCTTGTTATGAATAACAAAATATACTTCTTTGACCATTACTGTAGAGCCCTTTTAAGAGCCTAGGACAAAAACCAAATATAACCAGGGATGAAGGGCAAATATATATAATATCACACAGACACCCCTGGGAAATAACCCAAACCACCAAAGACCATGTTTTGGTTCAGAACTGAAACATCTATTTGCATGCTGGCATTCTTTTTTTTGCTCTTCACCAGGAACCAAAACCAGCCTTCCAAATAGTGGTTCTCAAATTTATTTGGACATTAGAATCCCCTAAAAGGATTGTTGGGGGTCTCTGTTCCGAGTTTGATTCACTGAATCTGGGTGATGACCAAGAATGTGCATTTTAAACAAGTTTTAGGTGATGCTCTGATCAAGTATTTGCTACCATTAATAAATTGTTATGGATCAAATTTAATCTTTAACTTAAAAGTTAAACAATTCTAAACATTGCACTAAGTGTGCAACTGGTTGGTTGGTCTGTGGGGCTGAGAAAAATACCCTCTGATTTCCTGACCGAAGCAAAATTTGCTGTCCAACTCATGCATTTGGCTCCTCAAAGCGGTATTTTTCTTTTTCCTGGGGAGTTAAGACCATGAAGAAGGGCTCTTGGAGATCATTCCAGGCTACCTGGTTTCTCCAAGGAACGCCAGCATCACTTACCCTTGATGTGGAGGGCTCCAGAGTTATACTTCGGCTTAATTCCCGAGACTCTAGTGAGGTAAAATTGGAAGGGGTTCCCTTTATCCAACATGTCCCAAATGTCCTGGCCCTCCCCTGATGTTTCATACTCTTCTTCCTCCTCTTTGAGCCCCTGGCGGACGTGATTTCCAGCTCTTGGGGTAGCACAGTCTTTGGGAGGGGAGCGGTCTTTCTCCTCTTTGATCACCACTTCCTTAGCCGGTTTCTGCTGCATTTCTGGTGGCAGTTCATCATCGCTGCTGGAGAGACACCAACCTAGGTCTTCCTGGGAACCACTCTTCTGCCTTTTGGGAGGTGAAACTTCTGGAACTGCATCTGTGTTGCTGAATTTCAAGGGAGACCTTTTCCTCCGGTGGGCGGCTTTCCGAGCCTCGGAACAGGTGTACCTTGGCTCATATGCTGCTTCCTGCCCAGCATGGGGGAGAAGAGAGGTAGACGGCTTGTCCACTTTGGGCTTTTCCTCCTCACTTTCATCACTACTGGATATCGTCCACCTCCCATAATCACCCTCCTGAGACATTATACTTCCTCTGGAAACAAAAGATAGAAATATCATTATTTTCCATTCTTCTAGTTGCCACTGGCAAACTCTATTGCTCTCCAATTCCCGTCATATGAGTGTCCGCAACACATAAGTGCACCTGATACCTACCAGATGTTAAACCACATGACCAACATCAGTGACTTTATAGGTGTTAGGAAGCGTGTTATCAGAACCTGCTACAGGAATTTGGCAAATACAGTGATAGCAAAAACCCTGGTCACCTTCTCCTCCTCTCCCTTAGTCTTTCCATCTAGACCTTATTCTTAGATGCCCCAGGAAAGGGGGTTGAGGCAAAGTCTAAAACAATACAAAATGTTTATTCTTGACCCTGAAGCTTCCAATAGGTGCTTGGGATTAAGGCCAATTTAAAGAATTTCAAGAGTCATTCTGATTACGCTCAAATTTTAATTGACAGTCTGTCCCTCACCAAGGCATGGGAGCCTGAAGGACTTCAGTAACTATTTCTTACTTCCCCGAAGACAAGCTCCTTATCACAAAGCTTAACAAAGTCCCTGACAGTGTCAAATGACGAATTCTGTACACACATTTTAGCAGTACTTCCCTGAGGACCCAACTAACTTAATAATTATCTTACTGGCCTGCTCCTAAACCTCACTACTAAAACCTGCAGAGAAGAACTTGTACTGAAGCAAATCACTATTTTATTTTCTAAACCACACAGTTTAATTTCCACTTGCTTGATCTCAGAAGAGGAAAACAGATGCCAAGGAGGATGAAAATCTGAAGAAATTCTCCCACCAATGCCAACTTGGAATGTTGGAGCTTTTATCAAGGAGTTAAAAGAAAATCTGCGGATGCAAATGGGTACTCCTTAAAGCTGCCAGCTCTTCCTCTCCGGCATTACACCACCTCCAGCTGGCGGGGGCAATTCTTTCCCACTCCCAGCTGCTTATAGAGCTTGCAGACCATCAGTAGGACATGGGAGCCAGGTCCCTCAACTGAGACCCTGTGTGGCCAGTAGTGGGCAAATGTAAGTCCCAATTTCAAATCCAGTCATTACCAGGTGGTAAATGTACACTTGGGCAGGTTACATGACTGCTGAACCTCAGTTTCCTCCTCTGTAAAAGGGGTATCATTCCTACCTCCCAGAGTTCATTCATTCAACAATTACTTATTCAGCAGCTACTATGTGCCAAGCACTGGGAATAAATAGTTAACAATATAGAAACAGTTTCTGTCCTAGAAGAGCTTATATTTTAGGGGGGGAAACCAGACCAAGACAAAAATAAACGACACCAGCAAAAGCCAAGATATCTTTACAGACATTCCTTACATTTTTCAGGTATGAGACAGAATAATACCTGGGGACGCCTCCTGCAGGGACTCGGGGAGCTGATGAAGGCGGTGGGGACGGAGCGAAGAGAGTAGATTCGGGGTACGTTGAGGAAGGACAGCTGCTAACTTTCCTGTGCGCTTCCCTCGGGCCAGGCACAATTCGAAGCGCTTCCCGGGGTATAAACTCACTTTACTCTCACAAGTCTACCCTAAGTACCACGACGGTTCCCATTTGTGGGGAAACAACACGGACGGGTGAAGTGCGTGGCAAAGGGTAAACGCTCAACGTGCGCTCGCTATCACTCCTTAGAGCCGAGAGCACCCACCTACCACGTGGAGAAGCCAGAATAAGAACCAGAGCAGGGGGACCCTTCACGCCCACAGGCCCGGCAGGACGCGGATGTCTGCAGCGCCCGCTGCTCGCGCCTAACACGTAGCCGAGGCCCAAGAGGGAACCCTACCTAGTGTCGTTACAAGATGCTCCCCTTCCCTCCGGATCCGCCTCCAGCCCCACCCAGTTACTCACGACTTCGCGGGACGCCGCGCACCGCGACCGAGCCGAAAGATGCAGGGTCGCGAGCCGGCTTCCACAGCCACAGGACGCACACCTGAGGATCCGAGAGCCGGTGGCCGCCGCGCCTGCGCGCAGTTCAAAGTCTCCCGGCCGCGGCGCGCTCGTCTCGGCCCTGCCTCTTCCCCTTCCGGGACGCTCGCCGCTGGGTCCTAAAGGTCACCACATAAGAGGGGCTGCCGGGGGTGCTCCCAGGAGGGGCTCACCTCCTGACCACTTCCACAAAGAGGGAAAGAGGAAAAAGAAGTGTTACCTCCTTTCTCCCTTAGTAAATTAGCAAAAGTCATCCCATTTAACAGGGATCTTCATAGTCAGCTTCAGGCTCCTGGGGCTCGATGCTGGGGGGGTTTGTTGTAAAGGCAGAGACAGGATCAACTGAGTTTAGAGGCAGCTGAGGGCTGAGAGACGTCCTCTGTCCCGAGAGAAGCGGGCTCGCCTGGGGCGCACACTGTAAAACCTGCTGTGAAATAAAAGGTTAAATGAGCTCCCATCGGATTCGACCTGCAATGCCTGTTTGAAACAGGTGTGTTTTAATCTTACTGACAGAAGGGTCTGAGATAAACTCCTTTGTAATCTCCCACTCCAGATTCCTTGCCTTTAATAAGGATGTTTGCTATGGAATTTAGGCTCAGTGCTATTTATACTATTTGTTCTCGGAGTTTCTTTCATACCAGGCTCCTCTCCCAGAGGATTGAATGAAATAACTTGCCATAAACGTTCTAAGAGCTCAGTTGGTTTGCTTTGTGCCAGGCATCGTGCTAGGTGTTGGGGTTACCTGGGGGGACAAAACAGACCCCGGAGGGTTGGACCCCCATGACTTGCTGATGATCTGTACGTGAATCCTGCACTTGGCTCGTTTTGTTTGGTTCCTTTTATGCTTTGTTCACACTCTCTTTGTGTCTCCTATAATATCACAGTGCCGTAGATCAAAAGTATCAAAAGTAATTTATTGCGAGGTGTGGGCAGAGAAAATGAATCACGCAGGAGACATTGCAGCAGCACCTAAGTGAGCTGGATCCCCATCCGCGCGCAAGCAGTTAAGGGGTCTAGACGGGGCGGAGCGCTGGGGGCGGACCTGGGAGCCTCCTCGCCATAGGCTGTTCCAAGGAAACGTTGTTAAACAAAGCCTCTGGCCAATAGGACTGCGGGATCAACGCCAGTGGCTCTCAGGTCGGCCAATGGGAGAAGACGTTGGAGGTGCCCGGGCAAGTTCAGCTTCCTGAGGCGCGGTGAGCGGGGTTCGTGGTCCGCTGCACTTCAGGTTTTGACCACTGAGATCTCGGGTTCCGTTGTATTGATTTGGTTGTGGCGGTCGCGATGTTTTTCGCCCAGGCTGGGGCCCGGACGCGGACGTGGGAAGCCAGCCCCTCAGAACACAAGAAGTGGGTGGAAGTAGGTGTCTGGGGGACTGAGTCTCGGATTTTAACTTAACTCGGGGTTCTTACTTTGGTCTCCGCGCCTGGGTCTTGCTCAGCGTCGTTGCACAGAACAAGGGTTGGACTGCCCTTCTAAAGTGTCATGGTTAATGACTGAGCCTAGGGCTGCAAGGCTTCTGGCTCCCTGTCCAGTGTTCTGGCCACTTCTTAGTTTCTCATCTTCTCCACTCTCCAGCCCCCTTTGCCTAAACTTCCTAATTCTGCGACCGAATTTTGGGTGGAATTTAACCCAATGGTTTGAAGGAATTAATTTGGGTCAGTTTAGTGATTAACTCGTTGGAGCTTTTGAGGGGTAAATTTTTGCCCATCAATAATATTTCTTGAGAATTAAAAATAGGATAAAGTCTATTTTTGATCCTTTCTGTTGGTCTGAGTTTTAGATTTTTGAGAGTCAAATCTAATATAAACTATTAATAAAAATAATAGAACAAACGGTTTCTGTGTTAACTAAAGATATCTTAATGTTCCTCAGGTGTTCAAAGCATGTGATGAAGATAACAAAGGCTATCTAAGCAGAGAGGACTTTAAAGTCGCTGTTGTAATGCTGTTTGGGTACAAGCCCTCCAAGGTAGAGCTTTCTTTATATATTGGGGGATGGGGCAGACGATACAGTGATCCTAAATGATGAATGGATCCTATGTATTTATAAAGTAAATCACTGCCTTATAAACAATTTCAGAGATGTGCCCAGTGTTGAAGTTTACTCTTTCACCTTATGAACCCAACTCAGGGATGAATTAGAAAGCTGTCTCATTAGAGCCCATGAAGCCTATCTCACCACCAGGCTGCTAATAATTATAATAAATAAGAGATGCTATAGAGGTATCTAGAGGTAAGGCTGGGAGGGAGTGTTGGTGACAGGAAGAATTCACAGAGGAAGTGACATGCAGAGATTTTTTTTATTTAAACGAAGCAAAAAATTTGCTTCGTTTAAGTTACAGAAGTAATACATTTACATACAGAAAAATTCAAATAGTGCAGAAAGGTATAAAGTTGAATGTAAACTCCCCTCCCTCCCTACCAGAGCATAAAAGCATACACTACCACCACCACTACCACATTAAAAAAAAACATAACAGTTGCATAGTACGGGCATTATCCAGTTTCCTGTTTTTGGTCATTTAGATTTTTATTGGGTAAGTGTGTTTTTTCCAGGACCATCAGCTCCAAGTCAAGTCGGCCTTCAATCTAGTTGTGGAGGGCGCAGCTCACTGGCCCATGTGGGAATTGAACCAGCAACCTTGTTGTTAAGAGCTCACGCTCTAACCAATTGAGCCATCTGGCCGCCCCTCCCCTTATTTTTCGTTCCCACAGTCACTGCTACAATGGGCATCCTTTTATATTATATCCTTGTGGATGTATATCTGTGGAATACCTAAAAGTACAATTCCTAGGTACATTTGAAATTTTGTTGGATATTGTTCTCCAGGAGAGGTTGCACTAATTCACTAATAATGAGAGTTGCACTGAGCTTCAAGGAACCTCCTTTATAGTAGGACAAGTTTCCTGTTATCCCCATCTTTGTGCTGCTTCCCTTGCCTGTTATGTCACATTCTAGAAATGGATCCCTTTTGTTAAGCTGCTCAACTGGAATGAATCAGAGGCAAGATCTTGTCCAGGTTTAAGAACTTCATCTGTAGTCATTGCGCAGAGGGAGCACTCAGGGCTGTGCCTGGAATGCCCTCCCTCGTGCCCTCATTAGACCGAACAGGTTGGCCATCACTTTGGCCCATTGTTGTTCATGCGTGGTCTCTACCTGTCAGATTGCAAGCTCAGCGCAGCCAGGGACTACGTGATGTCCCACTTCTCCATCCTTCGTTATGCTCAAATGCATCACAGCATCATGGTAAATATGGTCTGTTGACTTAAATAGGTTCCATGAACACCCCAGGTGGGTTCAGAGTGATTCGACTAAACTACTAGGGGATGTTAGTTAACTGTGAGGCTGATTGTGGGGCTCAGGGCTGGCTCCCAGAAATAGCAGCTTTCCTGTTAACATGCAATTATTTCAGCTGAAATTCCAAAGCAGGTCAGCGAAGTGGACTGGGCCTTTGAAGCATCGTATTTAACCTGGGTTCAGCTGGAAAGATATCTGGTCTCCTGCCTTTATCACCCTTGAGTCTCCTTGGTTGTAATTTTAGAATATAAGTGAGGAATTTAATGACAGATATAGGGATGTGGTAACTTATGTGCGCACATTCCATTAAATTTAACAGATTTCTCCTTTTATTTTCATACTTGGTTGAGGGTTTGGATTTTAGTTTTTAATCAACTAAAATGTTTATTGACTGCAAATCACCAAACAGTAAAGTGCTGATACAGCAAATCACCTATACACTTAACAGTCATTTGTACAATGAACTTAAATAAGTAACACTTAATGTGTGAAATTTAACAGATTTTTACTTTTATACTCGGCTGAGGTTTGGGGTTTTAATTTTGAATATTGCTTTTGAGCAAATGAAATATTTACTGAATGCAGGTCATGAAGCAGTAAAGCATGCCTGTAATAAATCACTTATACACTTATGCAATTGTTGGCAATGGAATTTATTAAGTGTTCCTATTTAATAAAAAGAACACTTTGTCGTTGCTAGAGATATAAAGATGAATAAAAATGGACTCTACTTTGAAGCAGTTCACCATTGAGTGTAGAGAGACTTATAAACTCTGTGATAAACACTAAGCTAGAGAAGAACAGAAGGAACAGAAAGTGAGGGGGACAAGGAGGAGGGTCTGAGTCTCACGGTAACTGTCCTCGGGGCCCGGGTGTCATTTGTAGACGAAAGGAGCTAGACTCCTCTGATAGGAAGAGTCAGGGCATGCTTTGCGGTGATGGAAGTTATGCCTTGGTGACTGATTCGAGGTAGTGGCGGTAAGACAGTGTGTGACACCAGGACTGAAGCAACAGTGATGCCACCAAGGAAGAAAGTTCCGAAGGAGCAGGTTCATGGCAACGTCAGTAAGTTGAGATGGGAGCACATTAAGCTATGAGCCCACCAAGTGCATTCACTTGTTAAATTCTGTGCTGGTGTCCAGGTTAGGGTGGTAAAGATCTGCTCCCAGATCGTGCTGCTTCTCTTAGGTACAGGAATCTGAAAATGGGTGGACAGGTGAGGGCTGGAGACAGATGTGGGACTCCTCAGTTTACAGGTGGAAGCTCAAAACGAGGGACTGGATGGCACTGCCCAAGAAGAGTATGCAGAGTGTGAAGGGCAGTAGCCGGAGGGTAGAACATTGGGGAGTACCAACATGTAAGGGCAGGCAGGGACTCCGTGAAGAAGATGCAGTGGGAATCAGCTGGGGGAGGCAAGAGGAGCTGGGAAAGTGCTGGGCACGGAATCGAACGGGGAGAAACTCTGTCAGGGGCTGCTGAGGTTCTAATTCCATAATGTTTGGAATGCCCTTGTAACAGTACAGAAGTGCATATATTTTAATATTTAGTGAAGGCAGTTCCCCAAACGTCATATACAGTCTGTTCTCAAATATGTTTAAAATGCATAGGGGAGAAAAAAGGCAGGCCCAAATGTTAATGGTTTTCATTGAAGGCTGGTTTAAAATTTTTTCTTCATAATTTAAAAATATTTTTTGTGTTTTCTACATCATGTTACTTTTACAATAGAAAAACAAAAAAAAGCCATAGAGTCCATGTCAGTATTTGTCTAAAATGGAAAGGTTACCTTTTAGGTTATGCTGCATATGTGACAACCAAGTTGATTTTACTTGCTTAAACTGTTTTGGTCAATGGAGTAGAGTTTTAGGGGGCATTAGAGTCTGTTACAGGTTTGCATCTGGTATCTTACAGATATTGATGGAAGAGTGAAATGACTATTATAGGTGTCCCGTGATACTGCTTGTCTGCTGGGCTCAACAACGTTGGTTTCTCATAAAATATCCTGCCCCACACCCCAGGAATTAAGAATGAGCACTGTGAAAACAGTTGATGAAATCATATGTCAGACACAGATAATAGTTTAGTGGTTGCCAGAGGGTAAGGGGGGTGGGCGGTGGGAGATGAGGGTAAGGGGGATCGAATATATCGTGATGGAAGGAGAACTGACTCTGGGTGGTGAGCACACAATGGGATTTATAGATGATGTAATACAGAATTGTACACCTGAAATCTATGTAATTTTACTAACAATTGTCACCCCAATAAATTTAATAAAGTAAAATTAAAAAAAAAAAGAAAGAAATCATATGTCCATGTTTTTCTTTCTTCTTTCTAGATAGAAGCCGATTCTGTGATGTCTTCAGTAAATCCCAACACTTCCGGTAATTAATAAAGTTAATACTAATTTTTAGTACCCTTATTTAGACATTCATAAAACTGAAATTAAGAGCCAATGTGTAAGCACATCTTGTTTTGTTCTGTTTCAAAGAAAGAAGTTTTGGTTCTTTTAATTTTGATTAATTCATATATTCATAAGTATAATATATATGTATATATTATAGGAAAATTTTAAACCATTGAAAAGCATAAAGAAAAAAGCATTGCTTATAATTTCAACATCCAATGGATGACCTAGGTTTTCTGACTTGAGTAGCTGAACAGACAGAAGTAGCACTTCCTGAAATGGAAGACGGGAGAGAGTTAAGAGTTCAATTTTGAATATGTTAAATTTGAGAAGATTTAAGCAATGAGATCAAGGCAGTCGGGCTGTGTGAATATTGAATTCAGACAAAGCTCTGGGCCGAAGAAATAAATTTGGGAGTCATCCGCATCTAGATGGTGTTTGAAGCTGTGGGAATGGATGAGACCACCTAGCAAAACAGAATGGACTGAGAGCTTTAGGAACTGTAACCATTAGAAGTCAGGTAGAGGATGAGGAAATAGAAAAGGAGACTTAGGAGGGACTGACGGGGAGGAGGAAAACCAAGAATTTTGAATCAAAAGCCAAGAGAAGTGGCTGTTTCCAGGAAGAGGTCAACGCTATTAGATACGCTGTGGAGAAGTCAAGTAGCTTAAGAACCGAAGAGGAGCCATTGGCGTTAACAGCTGTGGGGTGTTCGGTGACTTGAGCAAAGCAGCTTCAATGTATGGTGATGACTGAGGCCATGCAGGAATGGGTCAAAGATAGATGGCAAGTGACAAAGTGTGACAATGTGAGTATGTGAGTAGGTAAGTCTCAGTAGGACCAGAGTGGCTGTTAGCTTTTTTTTTTTGGAACATGAAGATGTCTCTAAGCTTAGCAGAATGATCTAGTGAAGAGGGAAAAGGAAGATGACAGAGAGAAAGAGAGATGAGTACCTGTTTGAGGACATAGGGCCCAGAGCATGCTGGTTTGGCCTTTTAAAAATTACCTTTTAAGAAATAATTTAAAATAGTACAGAGAATAGCTGTACACCCTTTACCCAGATTCACTTATTGTTAACATTTTCCTCCATTTGCCTTCTCATTTGTCTTCTAATTTCTACCACCACCCCCTCCTCTTGCCACACTGTACATCGCCACAGCACACTTATCAACTTCATAAATTTATATTGATACAGTCTTTTAATCTAATTTCCCATCTATATTCCATTATTGTCACTTGATCTAATAATATCCGTTGCAGCATCTTTCCTTGTTTGTTACAGGAATTTTTCTTTGATGTCGTGTCTCTTTAGCGTCCTTTAATATGGAATATCTCTGTAGACTTTTTTTTTTACCTTTTTGTAACTTTGGTATTTTGGGGGAAATAGCCCACTCCTCACTGTTTTTTTTTTTTTTTTTTTTTCTTAAGAACAGTCCTCATTTTGAGTTTGCCTGATGTTTCTCTGTAATTCAGTTGAAGTTTAGCATTCTCAGCCACAATACTATTTATGTGATATGTCGTTCTCACAGTGCCACATCTGGAGGCACACAATGTCCGTCTGTCTCTCCTAGATAATCATTTTTATCACTGGTGGAGATGTTGTCCAGTTTCTCCATTGTATTACTTCTTTTTATGTTTTCTTCCCTTGCAATTAATAAGTAATCTGTGGAAGGACACATTTAAGATATTGCAAATATTCTGCTTCTTATCCAAGTTTCTCCCTAGATTTGTTATCCATTTATGATTCTTGTTTGATCCAGTTTTGCTATAATGGTTGCAAAGTAATGATTTTCTAATATCAGTGCTTCTTTCAGTTAACTCTTGGTACTTTATCATAATCAAGAGACCGCCTTTCTTCCTGATTGATTCATCTATTTATCTATCTAGCTATGAGTCTTTCTATCTATATCTATCTTATCAGTATGGACTCATTAATTTGTATGTTTTTAATGATTTAAAATCCTTTACTGTATAGTGCTCAACTTGACCCCGGTTTGGCCATTGAGTGCCTCCTCAAGCTGGCTCCTCTGTTCTTTTGATTGGTTTGACTTTTTCTTTAAAAAAAAAAAAAAAATCTATTTATAAATGTTACATTTACAAAAGAGTTTACTGGATTGTTTTTCTATATACAAGGTTTGGTATCACATAAGAAACATGAATTTTAGAACAATACTATTGCTAGGAGAACATGTTGTTTGCTTCCTCTCTACCTTGATGGAATTTCCACGGGTTATTCAAATATTGTTTCTTTGATGTTCAGTTAGTTAGAACTTCTTGGTTAAGCCTTCCCTACGTTTTTTCCTTTGGGTACCTAAGTGAATATTCTAATCTACAAAGGTTTCTGTCTTCTGGACATTTCCGACATTTTTTGCATTGATACGGTTTCTCTCCTGTAGGAGTCCCCTGAAAGCCAGTGATTCTGTCTAGATGAAGGTCTTTCTGCACTCATTGTATTTATGTAGCGTTTCTCCATTTTGTGCCTTGTCTGATATAGCAAGTGTGACTTGCTGAAGGCACCCTTACATTCGTTATTCTCATAGATTTTCTCCCTTACGTATAATCTCTGATTCTGAGTTAAGGATTTGACTTCACACAGGTTTTCTTTCCTTAACCAGTTCTTTGATGTACAGAGAGGTGTTATTCTGGAAGTAAGATTTCCCTCCCACATTCTTTACAGGGGTAGTAACTTCTCTGATGTAGAGTAAAGGTTAATTTCCAGCAGAACTTCCCACCTTCTGTATCCTAAATTCCCCCCACACATATGTATTATCTCATGTTTAGTAAGATCTGACTTCATAAAACGGTTTTTCCACATGTGTTCCATTCATATGGTTTTTCTCCTGTATGGTACATTTGATATACAGTGAAGGGTAAATTCTGGCATTAGGATTTCCCACCTTCTCCCCCGAGTGCTCTGATATAAAGTAAGGTCTGATTTATGGCCAAAGGATGTTTCAAGTGTCTATTGTTATTTTCCTCCCATGTGTTTTCTTCTGACATTTGAGAGAGGGTTGACTTGTGGCTTAAAATATGCTCATGAAATTTATGAAATTTTGTCTCCTTTAAGAGTTCTCTAATTCTTGAATTTTGACTGTATGCAGACATACTTCGCATATTTGTTGCAGTGCTAGAGCTTCCATTTGATGGGCGTTCCGATGTACATTGGAGCTTTAGCTTTTGGATGAGCGCTCCTCTACGTTCGTGTGGCCTGTCCCATGCCTGAATTCTCTCAGAGAGAGATTACTAAGGCTGCCTTAGGATGAAACATTTTCTCAAGTTCATTATGGCCTAGCGATTGCTTCCTACCTGCAATTTTTTGATACTGAAAATTGTCTTCCCACTGAGGGCTTTCCGACTTTGATGATATGCCCCTGGACCTGCTCCCGCATGCATTTCCTTGCAATTAACATCAAGGATATGACATCTACTCTCACATCCACTTCTCAATCAAATCATTAGGATGCTTCCTTTCACAGCATCTTTTCCTAATAATTAATTTTAAAATATATTTCAAAAGGTTACAAAGTAAATTAGTCATCTGAGAAATTCAGGGGAAGATTGGGTTGGAGGAATGAGATCAAAGTGTAGGTAGGTGTTTAGCACCTTGCTCCAAAATTACTGTGAAAGGACTCTTCTTAGTCTACAAGCTTCAGTCTTTTACCTTCCTCTCCTGGTCTTGATACCAATGTCAAATTAACTTTCTCAAAGCATCTCTTCATGATTTAAAGGAATAGACTTATAGCCAGGGTACTAACTCTCTAACTAGCTTCAATTCGTGTTCACTTGAAAGGGGAGACTCAGACCACAGACATCCGAGAGAGAGTAAAATAGCCATCCTAGCAAGAAATTGCTGCTGAACTCTGATTACCGCTAACATAATTTTTTGCTACTAGAACTTTTCAATGCTGAACCAATTTCAGAACATCAGCTCCCTCTTATCTCCTTTTCAGTGACATGAGTCATATTTATATGTTCTTTTTATTGCAGGAAGAGGCTTTCTGTACAGATTAAATGTTTTTTTCCAAATATACATAGTCTCTCTCTCCTTAACGTTTTGATCTTGAAGGAGAACTGAAATGTTGGCCTTGGCTTTCTGAGAGCTATTTATTCAGGTAATCAACTTTTCAAAGTTATTCTGGGTAGCTGTGACCTGGGAATTCTCCTGTTAGTGGTAGCTCTTCTTACATCCAAAGTCGTGCCAGGTGTCCAGCATGCCAGGATTCTCTGTACGGTGCCCAGTTTCCACCTAGCTTCCCGGGTGAAGTCCAAGCTCACATCCTGACTTGGCAGAGTCCTGACAACGCACATACTTCATGGTACCTAAACCTGGATGCCCAGATCCTAATTCCCAAGAGCTTCTGGTCTCTCTAAAAGTGGGTCGTTTCTGTAGAGGTTCCTTGTGAGAATTAAGAGTGAAAAGTTAAGTTGAAGCTATTAGAAATAAGAGTAGAATGTCCCCAGGAAAGTCACACTGGGAGAATTTGAGGGCAGCCAGGATGAGTAGCAAAAAGGTGCTAATAACCTTTGTATAGGTTCCTATAACCTAACAAGCAAATGAGCATTAGCAAAAACTGTTTAGGCACCAGAAACTAGGAATTATATATGTGAGAGAAAAAAACTCAAGCCACTAGTTTAAGGAAGCAGCAGATCACTGTTGGGGTTAGTTCCAATATACACTATTGCTGCCTCCTTTATAGGGTTTTATTTCATTACAACCCTGGTCCTCTGTGATAAATTTTATATCTTCTCTAAGTGCAGAGAATGAAAGAAGTTTGTAAGTAGAAGAGACCTGGAAGCTTAGAGAGGCTAAGTAATTTGCCAAAGCTACTAAGTAGCAGACCCCAGGGGTCCGATCGCCATGCTTACCCCTTCAACCATTTGATAAACCCTTCCCTTGATTGTAATAGTGCCATGGGTCTTATTAGTCATTGGAACAGAGCTGAGGCCAGTCCATTCCCCCAGGAACTTAATCAGTGAGTTGAAGTTAGGAGTGGGTCGTTAAACAAAAGGCTGGTTCTGTGCAGTTGCCAGAAGTTGATGCCACCTTTGGTTCAGAGCTACCTAGCGTTCACAGCAAATAGGGAATCACAACCAACAACAGTGATCAGTGTCCATAGACTAGAAACTCCTTTTCTAGAGAGACGCAGTTTTGCGTGACTTGGGTTAGCTCTTCCACAGTGTCTCATGGAGAGGAGACTGACGAGTGGACATTGACACCCGCAAACTGTTCTGTAAACACATCAGTGAATGTTGTAAGGCTGTTCCTTACACTTCACCGTAGGCCAGTGTTGAACACCATCCACGTCTGGCCGTTTCCATGAAGGGCAAAGACTGTGTGTGATCGCAGATGATTGACTTCATTGTGGGATAAATTGTAGAGCATTTTATAGGAATCACAGCAGCTGAGAACGGCATGAACATTGTCCCACTGAATCCTCCCACAGCTGTCTGTGTGTTTTTATCCCAGATCCGTGTAAAATGTGCCTAAGGGGGAAACCAGCACAAAGTACATCAGAATTTTCTTTTAACTGGGTGATTAGATGGTTTTTGCCTTTTTCTATTTCTGTTTCCTTACATTATTGCCCTTTTAGAAGAACGAACATATTTTACTTTCACACTTAAAAAAGAGAAAGCTTCCTAGGAACTTTTAACCCTTAACTTTGAATGATGGCAAAATCAAAGAGATTGATTCATCGTAAAGGTGATTATGGACTGTTTGGCTCGGTCATGCTATTCAGTGTCAGTTCAATTGAAAAGTAATTTATGGAGGCTGAGGTTAATGGCCAGTTGGCTTGTGTGCTTTTATTTATTACTTTCTTGTTTTGAACCAGACAGTTGACTATTATATACTTTCCCTAAATTTAAATTTCCATTTTCTAGTCTTTCAAGTTCTATGTAAACACCTTTTGTCGTTGTGTATGTTTTGTTGTTTTGGGTTCCTGCCTAAGTAACTAAGACCACAGTATAGCAAAGTTTTGTTTGTTGGACTTCAGAATTCAATTGACCTCTTAGTTCTTTTCTATAGTCAGGAAACACATTAAGGTTACTTACCTGTTCTTGAAATCATAACCCTGGGAGCATTTTGTGGTATCGCCCAGATATCCAACCCCAAATTTATTTCTTTACCTATTTAGAGGATGCTGAATACGTTTCATTGCAGGGATAGAAACGTTTAGGAGACACAGACACTGACCTAAAGACATTTAAAAAAAAATAAAAATAGGGAATAAGGAAGATGAAAGAAGTATTGTCACTTCTTTTATGGCCGGATGTCACATGGATACTACAGACAAGAAAACCTCTAGGAGATCCGTGGAGGCCGGCACTCCCTTCCTGCATGTGTGTGGGTTGGAGCTGGATGTGGAAGGGTGAGGGGAATGTGCAAAGGTGGAGGAGCAAGAAGAGAACATAGTAAATGAATGAGTGCAGTGCGATGCCAGCTGCGAGCTTGTCCTCCAGCTCCTGGGGCGCTCTGCTCTGCCCGTGCCAGTGCTGAGGCAGAACTCAGCTTGAATTTAGACTAAACCCACACCCTCCAATCCCATAAAAACATTGCCTGTCAAGTAGACTTTGCTGAGGCATTTTGTTAAGTACAGAGAAGCGGCTTTATCACTCACTCTCCACATCTAGCAATCGAAAAGGCCAGATTAGGGCTTCCTCTTCTGTAGGGGCTCTTTCTGCATGCCACCCCTGCGGAGTTTCTCTCACCGACCTCTTCCCCTACCGTGTCCAGTGTCCGCCTCAGTGGCTGAAATTCTTTCTCCCAGAACCCTGTCCCTCATTTTACAGTACGCCCTCTTCCCTACCCCACCTCAGCTTTGCATACCCAAAGCTATCAGCCGTCATACTGATACTGAATCTACCATAAACAGTAGCCCCTTTCCTTGGAATATTGTTAGCTCCTGAACCAGCCAGGAGTGTAGCTCATACCTACACACAAACTGTGTTCAGCAGAGTAAGCTGCCCTGACGGAAGCTGAGAGTTGGGAAGGGAGGGTTGAGGACCAGTTCGCCTACAAGGCATAATGAAGCTTGAAATTCCAGAATACGGTATCAGGACTTTGTACTGTTAATACTGAGGAACCTTTGAAGGTTTATGAGCAGGAGATGTACATAATAAAAAAGGTAACGATTCTTGTCCATTTCTTACAGAAATAAAGTAGGTTTTATTGGTTCAGATTTCTCAATTCTGCTCTAACCTCTTTGACTCTTCCTCTGCATTTCCTCCCAATGATATAGTAAAACTTGATTTCTTCCATGAAGGAAGATTCTTTTCTCTTTATTCCCCGACTCTTATGTAAGAAGCTGGAAGAAAATATTAGTCCTCTGAATTTACTTATCCATCTTCCTGTGATGACTCACCATCATCAATGCCACTTTTTTTACCTTCTGTCCTTACAATATTTTTATGTGAACACATTTCACCCTTTTTTTTCCCTCATGGCCTCCAGAAGCCATAATCTGAATTTTATTTCTTAAACTAGAGAAGGCTTGCATTATTCCTTTTAAAAGGTCACTTAATCCTTTTTAAACCCTCATTTTTAGGCATTTTCAGTCCTTGGAAAACTTATTATGTGGCACAATGAACATGATCCCTCCCTTTTGTACTAAATCTAGGAGCAGACTTACAGTCTAAATAAGTTGGCATTTTGATTGTTTTCTCCTTCACTCTCCCCAGGCTTATTGCAGTTTCTAATTTAAGCTCACTGTGATAGCTAGAAATTAGACTAGTACTTCATTTTCAGGAGGATTTCTCTGTGTGCACTGACCCTGAAGCTTCGAACTGTGAACCACCAAAAAATAATATACATAGTGAAACTTTCAATGAAAATATTTATATAGTTTTATTGGACTTTCTGAATATATCCACCCTTGTAGTGAAAGATGATTATCCTCCTAGGAAACTGCTTAAAAACAAAAAAATAGAAAAGATAACATTCCTAGTATGTCTCTCTATATGACATGTCTATGTCACATGTATTAAGTAGTTTGGAAAGTAAAATACATGTATTCATTATAGAACACAAAAAGGGTCCATTTTGCCACGAGTGGATTATAAAATGGAAGGAAATATTTCCAGTGGTATGGAAAGCGCACAGACTTGCAGAAGTCTAGAAGGATTTGTAAAGATCATGGTCCCCGTGCTCTTTAAGGCATGATCCTCCATCCTGGGTCCTGTGGGAGCACTTCCAGGGGCACTGCTGGCCAGGCAATGGTGGGGAGCCCTCCTCTCCCCAAACCGAATGGCTCTGCCTCATCTCCTCTACGCATTAGGCGTTCCTACAGCTAAAAAAAAAAGTCTGCAAATTACTGACAGAGTCCAACTCCCCAGACAATTTCTGAACATCTTCTGTAGACAGATGAATAATACACTCAGATATTTATTCAGATGAATAAAACACACAGGTCTGTGTGGTTCCTGATGTTTTGTGATCCTCATTAGTAAAGCGTGTTTAGGTAACTGATTAGTGGAACAGTGTACAGAGAAGACCCAATGTTGTATTTAAAATTAGAATGTTCTGAACATATTCTTTCCCTCCAGAGGTGGACACAGGTAATGCACGTCCCATTGGGTATGAAATCTGATGGCAACAGAATTACCATGTATAATGTGCTTCCGTGTATAATGCACACCCCACGTTTTGGGCCCAAACTTGCAGGGAAAAAAATTTTTTTTCGTTTTAATTTTTTAATTCAAATTTTTATGTGTTTATACTTAGGTACTTTTTTTGTATTATAAAGGAATTTTAGCATTTATTTTTTAACATGGTAGAAGAAATCTTATGTAATTACAAAACACAAGAACACACAAGATACAAGAAGTTTTGTGTACTGGTAAATTTATGATATGTGCACATCATGCAGCTCTTTGTTGCAAGTTCCTCGTAAGTTCAAAACTGATTATCGTATTCCAGGGTATTATTTTGCATATGAATATTGTTATTGATATTCAAAAGAGTTACACTTTTAACTCATAAGCATAAATAAAGGAACTAAAAACCTTTATATACTAGATATGGAATTAGTACTAGCCATGTATAATGTGCATCCTTATTTTTCCCTCCCAAATTTGGGCAAAAAAATATGCATTATACACAGCAAAATACAGTATTGCAAGTTTTTGTGAAGTGGTAATTTTAGGTTTGAATAATGTGACAGCAGGTGGAGCTAGTAAGAGGACCTCTATTTCTTTGCAGCTTAAAGAACAGCAAGATTCATAAAACTTACATCATGTGTTTACATTTCAGAGCTTCAGGAATCACAAGCCATTATGCATTGGCTTTAGAAAGAGGTCATGCTGCTCCAGTGTGAGAGCCAAGCTGAAGGAAACCTCTCTGTCCTTTCTAGGGAAGGGGCTTGATGTATTGCTATGGAAGATTGGAACAAGTTAAGGGCGTGTGGGGAAGGGATGTGTTGACATGGTTTAATATTACGTAATGACCTTTAGAGTATTGACTTCAAAAAATAAGATGTATGATCCTCTGGGAAAAGAGTGTCAAAGATTTGATTACATATATACAGTTATTTGTGTTACTAGGTTGTTTCTCATTTATAAGTGATGATAAACATACAGTTGAAATCCACATACATTTTCACCCAGGAAAAACCAAAGAACGTTTGCTTTTTATCCCACAAGATTATGAAATAGAGACCTGAGGCCTTTATAGCTCCAAATCCTAATGAGTTTTCTGAATATGTAATTTAAAAGATATCAGCACTCATGTACTTTTTTTTCTTGTGAATCACACAAGGAACCATGGAATTGTGCTTTTTTTCTTACCATTTCTCTAAATCAGATGCAATGATAAGTAAAAAAATACAATCCATGCTTTTCCTTTACCTCTGTTTTTTGTTTGTTTTTTACTATATCATACGTAATTGGGGTTTATGAAATGATTTATTTTGCTGGCTATGTGAATAAAAAGTGACCTACTTTTTGGCATTACCATGTTTTGCCGTGTATGATGTGCACTTTTTTGCACAAATTGGTGAGGGAAAAATAAGGGTGCACATTGTATAATACATGGGTTATACTAATTCTGTATCTATATAAATGTTTTTAATTCTTTTATTTATGCTTATGAGTTAAAAGTGTAACTCTAGAAATCAATAACGATAGCTGCATGCAAAATAATACCCTGGAATACGATAATCATTTTTGTTGAACTCACGACCAACTTGCAACAACGAAGAGTTCTTGGCTTTCTATGATGCGTAAATACTGTAAATTTCTTACCGGTACATAAATTTCTTGAACCTTGTATTTGTTCTTGTGTTTTGTCATTATTTGTTACCAAAAATTGCTTATACCATAATATGTTAGAAAAGAAATGCTAAAATTCCTTTATAATACAAAAAACGAGTACCTAAATGTAAACAAATAAAAATTTGAAATAAAAAATTAAAATGGAAGAGTTTTCCCCCCTGAAAGTTTGGGCCCAAAACATGGGTGTACATTATACATGGGAGCGCATTATACACAGTAAAATATGGTAGCTTACAGAGTTTTAAGATCATTTAAACTATTTTAATGCTTTTTTGCTGAAAACTAGAAATAATATCTTCCTATTATTTTATTCAACAAACATTAATGAATGCCTTCTTACATGCAAAGTATCATGCTAAGCACTGGGGCTAAAATTTTGAACAACATACAATATTTTTACTCAGTGTGTCTCAGGCAGATGTGTGGCCAAATAATGACCAAAGGACCCGGTAGACTCTATGATTATGTTGTGAACAGAGAGCTGTTGAGTCACAGGAAAGAGACTCGGCTGAAAGAAATCAGGGTAGCCTTCAAAGAGGAGGTAAGATCGTTGCGTCTGAGAGGAGATGTAAAAATTCACTAGGAGGAAAAGGAGAGCGCACATTCCAGGCCATGTATCCAATGCCTGCAATGGTATGGAGGCGTGAAAGAGCCCGTTGTCTTGTGGAAATGTTGGGAAGTTTGCTAGGGAGGCTAGAAAGGTTGGCTGGGGCTAGATTGTGAAGGGCCTCATAAGATATGCTTTGATCATTGAACATACTTAAGAATTTCAACTAATCTAGGTGCTGTTTAATTGATTAGCTTTTGGTGTTCCTGAACTAAAGTTAGGGGTTGGATCCTGTGGGAACATGGCCTGATGACTTCAATTTTAAGCTCAGCTAGCAGTTTTAAATATGTTCTCCAGTCCCAACGGTGGTGAGCTGAGACTGGAGCTGCACCAATACATACCCTAACTACTATGGGGGAAAATGTTACATATGCTAGTTCTATACAATGCATATTTATTCAGCATATGCCAAGCACTGTGGTAGGTGCTGGGAGGTAGGCCTTGTTGCCTAGAATATATCCAGTTGCCTACTTGACTTTTGCTCTTGGTTGTCTCCAAAGCATCGAACATTTAAGTCGAAATCACAACTCTCATCTCACCCCCAACTCCTGTTCTTTCCCTAGCCTTTCTCATCTCTTTAAAATGACTCCTCAAATCACTGCGTACTCAAGCCAGAACGCAGGGGTTATTCTTGACATCTCCTTTCTCACCTGCCTCATCTAGCCCTTCATGTGTTCCGAAACCTCTGGAAACCTTCCCCTCCTCTATTCTAACTGCCAGTACTCTAGCCACCACATCTGACAATAGGCTCCCCACAGGTCTCCCTTTTTACATTTTGCTTTCTCCCAGTCCTTTTTCGAGGCAACAGCCAGAAAGATCTTTAAGAAATCTAAATCAGATCATGTCACTTCCGAATTCAAACCTTTTATTGACTTCCTGTTGCAACTTAAATAAAAGCCAAATTACTTCCTGTGGCACACAGGCCTGTGCGTGCTGAACCCTGCCCCCCACCAGCCCTGCCTTGTATCGCTGTCTTGCGCACTACATCCAGCCACAGTGGCCTTTTCTCACCCCATGGTTTTGGCATCAGCTGTTTCCTCTGCCTGGAATGTTCTTCTTTCCATCCTTTACCAGGTGGTATCTTCTTACCACTTAGTTCTTAGCTTAATTATTAACTCCTCTGAGAGCTTTCTCCTTCACCAGAGCCCTCTCTGCAGAAGGATTCCTGCGACTTAGAACCTCCTGTTTTTCCCCTCATTGCACAGGCCACGATTTATAATTGCATATTTGCACAACTGCAATTAACCCTGTATGAGCACTGTTTCCACCACTAGACCAGTAAGTCCCGTGGGACTGAAATCCTGTGTGTTCTCTTTTCCCCTCTGTTTCCAGAGTTTGACACAGTGACTGGCACACAGTGGGTCCTAAAGAGTTGTATGAATCATTTAAATACCAAGATAGATTGATTTTTTAGTTTCTAAATCTTTAACTACAAATAAGAAAAAGTGGAAAATTATGAAAACTGTCTCCTGTTTTTTGTTTTTTGTTTTCCAACCATTGGAACTATATGCAGCTCAGTATCACCTCACCAAAAGGAAAAGGGTATGAGTTTTTAGAAATTAGCACGTGGTTATTATTGTATCTATTGGGGCTATTTTTAAGACAGTGATACAGTTTTTTAAAGGAACTCCTGAGTTACAAAATTGAACTGCTCTTTTTGTATATTTAGGGGTCAGGTCACTAAAATGTTTAAATTCTTGTCTCCGCTCTTTAAATCTCCTACAAAGATCACATTAGAATTCATTTTGATAGACTTTGTAAGCACAGTATCCAATCTCATATGATCATGCTGGGCTCTTTTATTATGAGAATCACAGGAAGCAGAGCCCGAGGCTGCAGAACAGTCATGGGGTGTACCCAAGGCTGGGGACCGTGCCAGCTCTATTGTTTATGGAACATTCTCTCCACCTTTATCTGTGGTGCGCAATTGGTATTGACTTTTGAGAAACTGCTTCTTCGCCCTGATCTCCCAGTTGGAAAAAAAACCCTGCGGTAATGACATCTGGCTAGGAAAAAAGGGGATCAAAGAGGCAGAAGGAAAGAAAAATTATGAGACCTTGTTTAGTATGTAGTCTTGGGCCCGTCTGTTAGATCTGTTGTAGGGCAGAGTGTTACACTTTTTTTGAGGTCACCATTCCTTTATCCCCTGGAAACACCAGTGAACTACAACAGTCTATTGCGTTTGGCTATCGCCTGATAGTGTCGGGCCTACTAAGCATTTAGCAAAATGTCTTTTCGGTATAGAGCTTAAGGAATACATAGTTGTTCACCAAAATTAAGGCAAAATTTGTTCATGATAGGTATCACTTTATGTTTTGTTTTTTCTTAAAGAGGAAGACAATTTTTCTCCCCAACTTTTAGGTGTATTACTTGAGGAGTTTTTAAATGTTATAAGGAAAAAGAGGGAAGCTCAACTATATCGGAACGAAGTAAGACACATCTTCACAGCTTTTGACAGACACTGTAAGTCTCTTTCAAATGTTTTGATATTAGAAATTGCTGTTAAGCCATTCACTGTGAATGGGAACATACACTCAGTAAATCCCATAAATGTCCTTGGAAGTTTATTTTACTCATTAGCTATTACCTTAGATGTTGGTGTGAACGCTTTTCCCATCATGATCTTCAGTTCTTGACATTTACCATGGATGAAATAATATTTACAGTTATACAGTCGTACTTAAGATTATAATGGGGACAGCGAAAGGGCTGGCCATGTGGGGTACAGGTCATGAGCCACCTACGGACGTGTAGGAGACGTGTGGCTTCTCCTTCAACTCCTACTTGGACCCACACTGGGGGTGGCTGGGATTGAGGGGCTGCAGACCCTCTGCACCCCACAGATCACACACAGGACAAAAATACTTGTGGAGTCCAGGGTCAGTATCTTGGTTTCTGTTATAGTTTCCCTCTAAATATTGCTATATTGTAATTCTAATACCAAGCAAGAAAAGAAAATGAATTTTGAAGAATAAACCGTTTTGGCAATTTATAAAGCCTGGAAGCCTTATGCTGTTGTTGCATAGTATATGTCTGTGTAGTCCTTTTCCTGGGACTCAGAGCATCAGCAAATGATAGGACCAGAAGTGGCCTTTGAGATCACCTGGTGCTGCACTGAAGCAGAGTATTACTAGATTCTTAAATTCTTCCAATGAGACTCTGAGATTACCTTATGTGTAAAATCAACTATAAATTACTGCTCCTCTCCTAATAACATATATTAAAGTATGCATGTTATATGGCTAAAATAACAATTCGTAGGGTTAATAGAAGTAAGCGAATGTTTTATATTTTATTTTCAATTAGATCGTGGATATTTAACTTTGGAAGATTTCCAAAAAGCATTTAAGCAGGTGGCTCCCAAGTTACCAGAAAGGATTATTCTCGAAGTTTTCAGGTAAGCACCAAAACCTTCACATACACCTACCCCCTGATTTACATTTCTTTTTACAAGTTTTAAATTTCGGGGACAACACTTCTTTACGCCGATGTTCCATGAATGAACATTTTCATCTCAGCATATTGTCGTGATCCGGGAGAGAAATTTACAGTTAGCTATTAATGCACACTTACCCTTGATAGTGGGGTGTTTGCACACCAGTGAGGTGCATAAAAACATTTGTCGGTAGGGTGGGAGAGGAACAGGAAGGAAGTAGAACGTCTTTGTATTTTTATTATATTTATTAACTGTAAAAAGGAATGAAGCTTTACTATTGAACATGGATACTGGTGTTCTCCCGTGGTCTGTATTTCATGAGATGCAGGTTAAACATAGTTCTTGAGTTGTCTGGAGAAAAGAGATGGCATTGCTTAATGGGGGCTCCCTCGTTCATTTGTTCTCAAAGTTACTGATACACATAGGCTGCAGCACACGCATGCCTGATACAGTAGCTTTATTTTAAAGACTGTATTACGCCATCTTTACGAACTATTCCTGACTAAGTGGCCACGTGGCTTAAAAGCAGTTTGTGTTAGAAAACTGCAGGTTGAAAGTGGAATGAATACTGAGCAAGCACATGTTGACCTGAGAAGATGGTGGAGCTGCCTCTTCTCTGCTAGTGTGAGCTCTTCATCAACCCTGTCACCTGACGTGTTAGTTAGGGTTCGGTATTGCAGTGAGAGCCAGAAACCCCAAAATAACGAAGCTCAAGGAAGAGAGCAGTGTGCTTCTGTCTCATAAACATGGGCAGTGCCAGGCTGATCTGATGGCAGCGCAGTGAGATCTGGATTCTTCCTTTCTTGTTTGGGCTGCCTCAGCACCTGGCTTCTCCCTCTTGCTGCAAGGCTTGCTTCAATTTCAGCCATCAGCCTTGAATTCCAGCTAGGCAGGAAAAGGAACAGAAGATATGCTCCTCCTCCTTTTGAGGCTCTGTTGTTTCTACTTACATCCCAGTGACCAAAACTTAGTTCCAAGGACATGTGTTGCTGCAAGGTGGCGAGAGGGATGGAAAGTGTCGTCTTTGCTCTAGGCAGTCACCTGCTCTCTGAGTTTCTGATACTGAGGAAGAAGGAGAGAATGGATTTGGGGGGACTTCGGGATAAAAGTAATTTCGTGAAGTCTGACCAGTAGTCAGCCTTACCCACTAGAAATGATCAGGCAGGTTATTTGAAGTAAGGATTCGCACTCACTATTACTAACAGTGACATGTATGAAATTCTTTCGCTGCATCACTCACAAGCAAATGATTGAGCAAATGATGGAAGGAGAGCAAAGGCGTTAAAGCCACGTGTAGACCAAGTGCCATAGGACACTATTACTTAGAACTGGCACAACCAGTTCTCTGAAATACAGTAGCATCTTTGTACTCACTTCGTGATGAGGTGAGTAATGAACGTCAGTGTATTTATACCACCCAGGGCTTGTGTTTAACAAAAGAACAAAGAATTGTTACTTCACTTTCCTTTTACAAAAAGACAAGTGTCAAAATGTGCTGACCTTTATGTGTGAAGTGGTTTCAATAGGAGTGGTTTCATAGAAATTTTTGAAAAACACACTTAAATATAGAAGCAATGTTTTAACAATGAGTGAGAAAGTCACTGCTCAAGAGAAACCTGTGCTACCGGGAGAGCATTTTGAAAAATGGGTGTTTGGAAATGTGTTTGTTTTTTTTAAATGATGTGTGTCACCTAAAACCCTTCATATCTGCATGTTCAATAAGTTGAAAATGGAACGTCGTAATCTGGTAAAAAAAAAAAAAAAAACTTGCAAAGTTTCAGTGATTTTTAGTTTTTTTCTTTAGTTTTTAAAGATATAAAAATGTAATAGCTTTAATAAGTTTTGAAGAGCAACTAATATCAGGAGGGATGGACATTTACTAGCTGAATGTCAGTTAGCAATAACAAAATAATAATTTTAAAAAAAACCACCACTAAACCTTTTCCTTATCAGAGATGGAATTAAAACCCAAACCCGGTGCCATGATTCCCTTGTTCCATTCTTATCTACGTATCTTCATGACATATCTCTGACAGCCATTAAAACCAAGTATTAAAACAAATTGTTCAGTCACAAAGGATTAAAATGAGATGTTCAGAAATAATGAAACATTAAATCATGTTCCTGATAAATATGATTAATAATTTCTAGTGACAGCAAAAAGTCATTTGCTATTAACAAATAAAATATTCGTATCTTTAATTTTGAGAATTTCTGTTTTATGCTCTATAATGTACATAACATATTAATATAGTAGCACATGTGTATATAACCTATACATCAATATATACCACTGCAGCATACAAAACAAGGCATTTTAGTTCATTGAACATGCTCTGCTTAAGCTGAAATTTGTATTATTATTATTATTGCACCACAATCCATAAGTCAGAATAAATGATGCATAATAAGTATTAAATGAAGTTGTGGAACCAAAAGAGAGAAAAATATTTTCTCTAAGTGTAAATTGAAGTAGTCCGAAGAAACAGAGGTGTTTAACTTCCACACATCTCTCTGTTTTCGTGGTGCAAACAATTTTCAAAAATAAGAAGAAACTCAGCTGCTGAGGCTGTTAGTGATGCCAAATTACGTAATGTTTCTAAAGTTAGAGGCTCCCTTTTTGAGAAGCTTGATTAGCGTAACCTTTGACATAATTGACCAGGGTGAATGGAGTCCATTACCCAGGTCCACAGTTACCCCGAAGAACGCTGGTATCTGAAATCACTAAAAGAGGGCACCTGGAGAGGGAGGCTTCTGATCAGACCAGAGTTATCTGTGGTTTTAATGATGGAAGAAGTTTTCATAATCTTCCATTCATCGACTGCCAGATTCTTCCCAAAGAAACTTTTAAAGCATCAGAGTAGTCTCTTTCAGAAGTACTTGCCCATATTGCACTTTCATTTTACATGCCAAACCAACCAACTGTAACAATAAAACCAACCAACCAAACAAAACAATTCAAAAAGACAGACTTGGAGCCTAAGGCATCAATGAATCATTTCATTTTATAACCTGATAGAAACACTAGTGTGTCATTCATTAAATCTGAGGGTGTTCCAAGAACTAAATGAGATATTTTTATAAGGTTTGTGAATTGTTGCCTAACTACTAGTGGTGTTTACTTTAGTGATTTTATCGTAAATAAAAGCAATGTGGTTTTTAAATCGTATATATGTGTTGTCAGAACTGATAACATTCACATTCTGTTTTACTATCATAATCTCTTACGTTTTAGTCTTTGTTTACAGTTAAATGGATTCAAAGCTCACCTCCAGGCCTTGTGCCATAGTTTCTGCTTAGCTGAAGTTGATCCTCTAGTAGGGATCTAAGAATCCTGGTGTCTTTCATATTCAAAAAAGTTTATCTGGGCCATTGCCCTTGAATAAAAATACTTAATGGAGTGAACTTTAACATAATCGAGTCACTTTCTTTTTCTTTGAGAGTGTTGATTATGCTTATGTTGAGAGTCTTTTTAAAATTTTTGTTCGTTTATATTTCATTTGCTTGCTTTGCTCACCATGTTTCTTAGTGTATTTTCAGTAATACCTGTTCTCCTTTGCGCTGTATCCAATATAGCTTTTTTTTCCCTATTATAGTTTTATTTTTCTCTTACATTTCTTCCTTGAGCTCTACCTGCTGATGTTTCATTTCCTTTTGTTATTTTTCTGTATGTCGTTATTTTCTAATATCTCCTCTTAGCCTTTTTATATCTGCTTCCAACTCTTGTTTTATGGAGGTGTTTGTTTTATTGGGGGAAACAATGATTTCTGAGATTTTATTTTTAATGGATAATTTTTGGGGGGCTGCTAATTGTAGCCTTTTTTCATATAAATTAAGGAAAGTAAGTTTTCTACTGAGGGAAGGGTTTTGAGGAACAAATTACTTTCTTAAACCAAGAGATAATTATCTTGTGTAAAAAACAAAAATTGGTACTAGTTTATATTATTTCTAAAGGTATCATAAAATCTTTACTATTTGGGTTTCAAAATTTGAGATTCCTTTCAGTATTTAAAATATATAACTTTGCTTTCTACTTAGAGCTGATACTCACGATTTGTATAATGTGTTCTAAAATAACAGTGTATTTGTGTAACTAAACTAACTTTTCTCTACTCACTACAAATGGCAGAAGTTCAAGAGGTATGAGAACTGAAAACACTGTTTATACAATGGAGTTAATGTGAGATAATAGGCTCTTTCTTGCACAAAAAGGTTAAGACAAACAAACAAAAAAATCTTTCCTTTTTAATATGACTAGAACTTACTGAAAACTTTGTAGTGCTATCTTTAAAAAAAAAACACAACAAAAGAAAACTTTCAAAAATCTTCAATGACTCTAGCAGGTAAAGTTAAAACTATTTAACCTGGCTCTCCAACATCTGGTCACCTTTCCACACTCATCTTTCATTAGCCCCAAATTCCTGTGTTTCCCTTGGCATAGTGTTTGTTCCTTTGAATATGTGATGTGTATTTAAACGTTGTTCTGTTTCCCTTGCTGGCAATGCCTTCCTCTACTCCATCCCTGTCTACCTTAGACCTGTCTTTCATGGTCCTGCTCAATACAGGCTTTTTTCTTCACATCAAACAGCCTTGTCTCCTTGCTCTAAAGTTTGACAATATGGTTGTGGATTCTTTTCAGTCACTTACTTGATAAACAAAAGTACAGTCTTTAGGAGTATCTCCATAAAATACTACAAACTCTTTGAATTTATGAGCTTATCTACAACTTTCACTGTCTCCAGCTTATTGCTTTATGCATTGTAGTCACTTAATAAATAAGTGTTGGTCCGTTGTCACTCTAAATTCCCAGTGACGGTAAAATTCTCACTTAAAGTTTTCTTCACGGTTTTTATTTACTTCTTATAAACTAGGAAAGAATACAGTAAAATGTAGTCAGGAGCTTTATAACCACATGTGGCTTTGCTTTCCATTTTTGTCTTTCTCCATGTGATTTTCATGAATTAATCTCTAATGGCCTCTCCTTGCTTTATTTTGGGGGCATTTTCAGCTCATGATTTAGCTTCTGCCGTCATCGGGAAGCTGGCTTAATGTTCTTCCTTGACTTTGCCCGTCATCAGCGCCCTGTAGTGTCTCTGGCTGGTGTTTTTCTCCGCGTGGATGTGTTTACTTCCCCGTGCCTAGAAGCCTTCTCCATCTTGTCGGAAGCACTGAGATCTGCACATTCGCACCACCTGTCAGCTGGCAAAAGGCTCTGGGAAGCTTCTTCTGTTTCCCAGACATGAAATGAAATGTAGATGTACAGAAAGCCCTCTCCCTGACCCAGTGTGCAACGTTCTGAGTGCACAGGCGGGTTGTCAGATATTAATGGAATGTGGAAATACTGAGGCAGCATTTTGGGACACCAAAATGCTCTCCAGTCACAATAGGAGCTGTTGAAAGTTATATCTTATATTTCTGGTGTTAGAATCCCATTCTTCACATTGCACGGGGAAGGTCAAGAAATACAGAACATCTGATTCTCCTTTTTGAGGTATTAAAAATCGGTTGACAGGAAGAGCATCATGACTTGTTGACTAAAAGTTTTCGTGTCAGAGTGTCAATGGGGGTAGGGGCTTAGGAATGCATTTTTTAAAGGGAGTGATGGATATTCTTTTGGCAGAAAGGTCATATATGCCTTATATCGCAGTCATTATAGAGGGAAAGGTCATTATGAGCTTGGGTAAAATGAAGTAACAGACTCTTCTGTTAAGCTGAATGGAAGAGCATCTTACAGAGCCGAGGGTCCTATAGGAAAGTGACTTAAGATAGCATTTGTTTTTGCAAATCATTTGCATCTCTTTTGGAGTATTATTTTTCATTGTGTTCTTTAGCTTCCTGTAATTCCTTTCTACCAGCAGCCAACTTGTTACATATCATTTTCTTGGACAATCTCTATGAAGAGAATTTCCCAGTCATTATTTTGGGCATCAGAAGGATTCTCTTATAAATGTAGTCATGTGACCTCAACAAGATCGCAGTTATTATCGTGAGTGTCTACTTGGGTGGATATGGTTATTGATCTGTAAGTGTCTACATGCTGCTGTGTATAGAGAAGTATAAAAAAAGACTAGAAATCCTATCTCAATTCTTTGTAACCATACACAGATATGCACGCCTGGTGTGTGAGTGTAATGGCCAAAGAAGGAGACATCTTGAGCTTCCAGCTTTTATTGCACAAATTTTTGTATCTCCTCTGCAGTTGTCATGCTTTAGTTTTCATTTCAATTTTTTGTTTCAAAATTTTATGGTCAGAGATCCCCTTTTCTGATTATCCTTTTGCACGTGATCGCTATGGGGAGTATGGATGTGTGTAAGCTTTACAAGTGACCTCACATTTCCTCTGGGGACTTTCACATGTAATGTATGGAATAAAACCGTACTTTAAAAATCCAGCTGTAGAAATAATCATAGTCTAATCAGTTTAAGAAAATGCCTGTTTTTCAGAGGATTCTTAATCGATTTTGCTCCATGGACAAAAATTATATCCTTGCATTTGAGGCTAGTCCGTTACCAGCATAAACTTGATATTGGTGACACAGGACTTGAAGCTCAGAAATGCACCAGGAAAGAAGTACAGGAGAGTATTGACTTTGTTACATAGACTTTCAAACAGAATGTGTTTAGTTTCTTCAGTTAAACTAATTTAGTTCTGTTATCAAGGGTATATTATTTAACTGGAAGGAATATTTGATCTCTTTCACATGTAGGTTGTCCAGATTTTGTAGTCCTCTCATGTCAAACCCCTCCAGATACAAATTCTATTTATCCTTCAAGGCCCAGCTGTTAAGATATTTATCTTGAAAGCTGGCCTTACTCTACACCCTACCTACTGTCTTCCAACCCCCCAAAAGGAAATAGTCTCCACTTTCTGCTTTAAACTCCTCATCTGTCATAAATACCTTTCTTGTTTATGTTTATACGTAGCTATTGCTGTATATACATTATTCCCAGTGTTAGAGCAGGAGCTCGACGTGAGCAGTCGCACTAAGCTATTCATCATCACGCCCCCCACAGCACAGTTTTGTACACGGTGAACAGATGACAACATTTTATGTAAACGAATGGCTTATGTAGTGAGCAGACTCTTTGTTCTGCATTTGTGTTTGCCTCTCCCAATGCCACACTGGCGCCATATTCGGGTTGGGTAATATAGTCAGCGCCAGGGCTGGGAATCAGGAGACTTGAGTTCCAGTCCCAGCCCTGCCATTTACCTGACTTCCCACAAATCAGCGAACCTCTGTGTCCTGCACTGTCCTCATCACAGAAATGAAGGTGTTGTGTGATATGACCTGGCAGGCTTCTTCTAGCTCTGAAACTCACTGATGGGTTTATCTGTCGTGGAGAGAGGACTGGCAGTCGCCTTTGTTTTCTGTCTGTGTCACAGATATTATTCAGAATCCACCCCAGCATGAATACAGATGTGGTCTGTCAGTGTGACAAAGACTGCTCTCGAGAGGAAATTACTGGGTTTGACAGCTACCCAACCCAGGGTTTAGTTTTTGAGATGTCACTATAACAAGTGTGGTGGCCAACGTATCCAATTTCTCATCTACATATATGGTTGAATACACTGTTCGTGCTGTAATAGCATGAGGGCTGTTTTTCTTTTAATCCAACTGTCACATAAGAAACTGCTGCCATGGTTTCTTTCTTTGGACCAAATGTTGCTAACCCTTTCACTCATCCTTGAAAGTTATTAATGGCTGCATATCATGAATGTATTCATGCCATTTTCCTTTGTAGAAAAAGGAATGCATTTCTTAATGTTTTTCTTTTGTAGTAGAGAGCTAACTTCTGGGTACAATTTTTGATAATATTGTGTGTTGTGTTTATAAAGTAAGAAAACTTGTTCTTAATAAAAGAAAATTATGTTTTATATGTGATATTTAAATGAGCATTGTTTTAAGATGGCAGGAGAAAAATAGGCTCAGAATTAAGAGCTATACTTTCAAGTTTCGATTGTCTTCCTCCTTACATATAGCCTAAAATCAGAAGCACATTTCCAGTACTGTGTTTTTATCTGTGACCCTCTGAGTTTGTTACCTCATGTCTAGCCATCTTGTTACCCACCTCCTGTGCAGTCATTCTCCTCCATCCGGCTACTTTGAATAGATACGTTCTTGTCATGCAAAGAATGCTCCAAAGACCAGCAGCATCAACCTTAGAGAGCTTGCTAGGAAAGCCTAATCTCAGACCTCACTGCAAACGTACTGACTCAGATGTGTTTAATATGATCTCTGGGTCATCCATAGTTTGGAAATGATTGGCTACCCTCTCGTTAAATTTTGGATAATGAGAGTAAACTAGCATTGCTTTTTGACTTTAATAGCTTTTCATTGCCTGCCAGATAATGTCTAGATTCCTTAGCCTGTCATACAAGGCCCCTGTACACACAGAGAGACCTGACGTGCCTTTTTAGCACATCTCCCAGCATTTCCCAAATCTGAAATTCTACTCCACCGTTCTGATGTACTTGCTATACTGATCCTGTCTCATTTCTCTTCTAGCATTTGTGCTCATACCAGGTTCACGGCCCTCTATCTCCTCTGAGTCCCCCAGCTAGATGTCTAAATGGTATCTATTCCTTAGAGAACTTAGCTGAACTCTGTCTTCTGTGCAGCCTTCCCTGGTCCCTGCAGCCCACAAAAGTTTCTTCTTCCTTAGAACTCCTGTAGCACTTGCCACATCAGTGCATCTTATAATGGTAACCACAGTAACATTGGCAACTAACATTTAGTGAGTGGTGTGTACCAGTCACTGTGCTGAATGGATCCTCACAGGAACCCCGAGGATTAGGCTCTGCTCCCATTTTGCAGATGAGGGGAAAGCTTGGCGAATTCAAGGGACTGGCCCAGGGTCACCAACTGCTGAGGAATGGAACCAAGATCCATACTCAGGCAGCCCGGCTTCCAGGCTTGTGCTCTGTCACTGTTCTGTTCCCTTCTCAGTGCTTTAACAATGTAAATGTCCCGAGGGTAGGAACCATGCCTTTTATCCCCACAGTGTCTGGCATGAACCCGAGGAAGAAGGCACGTTCTCTCTGCCCAGAAATGTTCCCGATAAACCAGTTGTGTCATTATATAGCTTTTCCCTTTCATATGAATTGCTTTGGTTCAGCCTGTTATGCTTGACATTTCATTTGGTTACCTGCAATATAAACAAAAGGAACTGTTTACAAAAATGGACAAAAGAAAGCTGATGCAGCATTTTATCGCAGGAAACTGTAGCGGGCATTCCAGGTCAGGTTGTTTTGATAGGATCCCATGCGTTGTGTGCGTTGCCTTTGGAAGTCTATCACAATAGCCAAGTATTTTGCCAAATAAACTGGGAAAGCAAAATATTTAAAATCAACAAATGGCGTTTTATAATTTTAACTGGGTCAAGTGCTAAACTAAATTCGTGATTATCTCTTCATAAGGCAGGGTTATACTCTGATTCACTCGGAAACGCTTTTAATCAGTTGCTGCGAGTTCGGTGTTGTGTTTTGTCATTTCCAGCTTGCCCACATTATCTGCTTGTCTTCCCTCCTCGGTTGCAACCTGCTGCTGGAGAAAATCAGGGTGAAATAGTAATTAAATGCACCACAGACTTCGTGTGGCGCCTGTTGGTTCCTGCTCCTTCCCTCGCCTCTCTGCCTGTCACCAGAAGAGGCAGGACAGGCACCAATACTAATGACCTGTCCCTTTCCCTCCCCTCTCTCCTGCTGACCACGCACATCTACCCCTCTCCCACCCACGGGGCTTGGAATTATACAAGCCCAGAACTGGTTACTGGTGGCTAAACGTGGCTGCCAGAGTCATGTTGGACCTCATCGTCCGTCTTCCTCCCCTGGCTGTATCTTCTGCACCCTCACTCTCGTCTCCTTAACTGTGACTCACCCCCAGTATATTTATAGCACGTTCCCCTCCTCTTCTCCACTTATAACCCAGGCCTCAGGCTGAGCCTCTGTCCAGGCGCCCTACCTCGGTTCGGACCAGCCTGCAGTCCTGCTCTGCAGGGCCCGAGCTGACTGCTCTGGAACCTGGGCCTGTTCCGTGCCAGTCTGAGACCTGGAGTGAGCTTACCACGTGCCTCTTTCTGTGTGCATCTACCTCCTCCCCAGACACGCAGACCACAGTCAGTTTCCCCTTCGCCCTCACCAGGTGTAATGTCTGACCGCTGTGAGTCTGTATCCACCTTACCTTCCTGCATCCTCTTCCTCAGATCCCCTGCGGCCAGCCTTGATCTTCCAACTGCCTGATCTTCCCAGAACAGAACGGCGGTCTCAGTTCAGGCAGAAACTGTTGTGCCTGCCTGACCGAAGCTTTTGGACTGCCCGAGTCCGTCTTCTGTACGCAGTTCCCCAGCCCCGGTCCCATGTAATTCCGGAATGCTTTCCTTTTAGTGCCAAGGTCTGTTAGACCTGTCACTCAAGTCATGTCACATGCTGTTGCCATCCAGGAGAATTTTAACTTGTCTGTCTTCGATTCCCTATTTCTGGGATGGCAAAGAGTTGGCACGTGTACCGTCACCTTCCCATCCTGTACCCGTTGCCTGCACTCTTCTGATGAGCCTCAGATTCCTTCTCGGTGTCATACCCCAAGCCAGTTCCTTAGCCTTGTCACACAGGATGAGAGCCACTCGCTCTGTCATGGTTGTGCCGAGCCGTTCCCACTGCTGTGTGTTGGGAGTGGCCGTGCCTTCTGCATCGTGGACAGGACCACGGCTCTGCCTGGCTTCCATTACTTCCTCCTCTTCACCTCCTAAGTTCTCCATTACCCTTCCATTCTATTTCTAAGGAATTTGGGTCTTCTTTTTCTTTCTTTCTAATTTCTCTCCTTTGTTCTGATCTCATCCCCTGCCCTTCTTCTGATCTAAGACCTTTCTCCATCATCCATTCCCTCCCCTGTCTGTAACTCCCATCCCCTGCCTGCAGGTCTACCCCAATTCCCTCCAGCCTAGAAAGCTGCTCCCCCGACCCCGTTCCCTCCAGGTAGCCCCCTGTCCTTTTTCTCAGTGTTCATTCTTGTCAGCTTCTCACGACACTCAGCACTGTACCTGGGGACCCTGTCCTTGGTGCTCACACCTCCCCAGCTTTCCTGGCCTTGTGTCATCCCAGTGCCAGGGCTGACAGTTCCCTCACACCCGCTAGTACTGACTGCATCCGTGCAGGGACCCTCCACGTCAGCTGGTTTTCATGCCCGTTCTACAGGTGAAGCTGAGGTCCTTTACTGCTAATTCCAAGCCAGACTGCGCTGGCTTCTTAGTTATTTGTCTTTTGGTTAAAGAAGAAAAGGCACAGGAAATGGACAAATAATCTGTTTCTTTATCTGACGGCAGTCATGGCGCTGGTGCTTGTCATGGTCAAGTGTTTTTGTTACACCTTAAAATTGTATCTTTTGATTTCAGAATACCACTGCCTAATCACAGTGGGAGAGTAGAGCGAAGTTACAGTTAAAATGTCTACACACACTTAGGTTAAGTATCATTCAGGGTTCGTGTTAAAGAACATATTTAGAAAGAAAAATACAAGTTACAAAATGCTCCTCTTAACCCGTCTTCTTATTGTTAAGGTTCCCGGGAATCCTTTCATGATTTCAAATAGAAATCATCCCTGCCTCAGAGGTGGCATCGTGAGGCTCTCATCCAGGGGGAAGAGAGGGCAGTAGAAGAGTCTCACTCTCGTTCCCTTTTTGCAGAAATTTAACTGTGTTTGCTGGAGAGAGAGTATTCATTGAATACACGAGTGAATGAGTGAATGAATAAATAAATGAGCAAAAGAATACAATGAAGTTGATCAAAATTTGCATGTTCAAATTATGTGTTAAATTGGGTAGAGCAGCAGCTGGCCCTTAATTTTATCTGGGCCTATGGCAAGTTGTCTTCTTTACTGGGTTTTCAATTGTAGATTAGACCACACGTTTGTATAGACATTTAAACTGCTATCATCATAAAATTATTATAGTAGTTTTAAACTCTACGAGAAAACGTTTAGCAGGACCCTTTGCCATCAGAGTCAAATTCAATTAACCAGATAGAACCTTTTTTCTTTTTCTTTTGTTCACTGTCTAGCAGATAAGTTTCTGCTGTGACCAAATTTGTTATAGCGTGCTACCATTCATTCTGCTGCTTACAAATTTGTCGTGACAACAAGTGTCTGGATGGACTTTTCATAGACAACTTGTATCCACAAATTGGTTGTTTTGGGTGGAAAAATTGGACGGTCTTCTTCGGGAATACTTATTCTCATAGATTGGCTTATTGTACAGCGATCAGATTTGAACCCCAAGGGCCCAGTTGTGCTGTCTGCATACTGCTATCCGTTGCTAGATATGGTTCAATTAAACAGGAAGAAAGGATAAATGGCAGCATCTATCCACATGTCAGTTGCAGAATCCATCTTTGAGTCAGAAGTCTTGGTGGAAAAGCTCAAGTTTTTTTAACATATGAAATTACCTCCTCATTTTTATTTACAATTAAATTCATGTCTTATATAGATACCGTAGGCTGGCATAGTATTCAATACCATTTAGTTTGCACTCTCTCTTAGTTTCTAATTTTCATCATGGTTCTTAGTTTTGGCTTTTGCTAGAATAAATCAAATTAGCTTTACTGGATAGATTTAGTTTTCTCTAATGACTTACTAACCAAAGTATACCTTCTTATGTGAAAAAGCCAAAGTGGATTATTATTTATTTGACTGACAAGGAAAGTCATTTCTAATTTTATTTAGTGACTGAAATAAATTACTTTGCTGTAAGTTAAATGTGAAATAAATGTATGATCCTCTCTTAATGAACAAAGCAGATTGAGCCAAGCAGGTTTGTAGTAGATCTTTTTAACCAGTTGGTGGTGCTAAAAACTCTAATAAGAAACTAATTAGAAGGAGAGGAGGTTAACCTGGAGCCTTTCCTGATAAATATTATCTTACTCGTTTTTTTGAAAAACTAGTACCAAAAACAATATGCCCAAATTATTGCGTCT
Source organism: Rhinolophus sinicus (assembly GCF_057876585.1). Lineage (NCBI taxonomy): Eukaryota > Metazoa > Chordata > Mammalia > Chiroptera > Rhinolophidae > Rhinolophus > Rhinolophus sinicus. The sequence continues at coordinate 190,094,294 of NC_142503.1, read as the reverse complement.
TCTAAACTTAAGAACCAAACCAAATCTCTTTGGTGGACAGCAGAATACATTTCTAATAAACTCGTGTAAAGCTGTCATTGGATCCCATAGTATTCAGATTTTGGAAATTGCATCTTGTGTAACGTCTGGCTCCATCCTGGAAATGGCCTTTAGACTGCTCTCTGGGGAATGGAGATGCGGGTGGTAAGATGTGCTAGAGTGGTGTTCCTGGTTCTATTTGGCTGCTGTTTCTAGACTTAAGAACAATGATTTGTGTCATCACTAACATGCTTTTTAGGGGCTAGATTTGTTCCTTTAACTCTTTTGAACCCTGTGTTTTTAGCACCCAAGAAGGCCAATAGAGTAATAGTCTGTTGCTTGAATGTGTTCTGAGAGGCGGTCAGAAGCACACAGAGGCCTGGACGGGAGTCGGGGAGAGCAAGTTTTGACTGTCCCTACATATTTCATAACCTCTCCTTAGTCACTTATATAAATTGTTTATAGCTCAGTTTTCCCAACTTGTAAAACGGGGATAATAACATCTTTTCTCCGGGGTTGGTATGAGCACTAACCGAGATAACGTGTGCTCTTTTTTTTGTTTACCCTCCATTCCCTTGGTTGAGGCAGAGGCTGTCACTAAGTTATTTCTGAGCCCACACTGTACCTCCAGATGTAGCCAGCACCTTAGGACGGAAGGTCCTCTTTGGGTCTGAGAATGCCTCATGCTTCACGAATGAGAAGATCTTTCTAGGTTGTAAAGTTCCATGAGGATTTTGTAAAAACTCAGACTCACAAAAGAGATACTCACCTAGTTACATCTGGTTTTCAGGCATTTGACCGTCTGTCCTGGGGATATTTGCGTGTTGGTCTGAATCTGCCTAAACATTTGAGATTGAGGAAGGGGAGACAAGATTGCTGAAAGGTGGGGCAAAGGTAGCGCTCAGAGTTTGTTCATCCACTTATTTGTTCCATAAGCCTTTATTAAGTAATACTGTTCCAAAGATGAGCTCTCGGAGAGCCGCAGCGTGCACACCTCCGAGACCTGCAGACTTCCAGAAGCGCGATGCTTCTTCCTTGGCGGGCATTGAGAGGTGACCCTTATCTACGTAACGGGAAGATTATTTAAATTTAAACATTTTTATAATATTATAAAACTAGTGTAGAATTATCTGTAAAAACATGTTTTTAAACTTTTTAAAACTGATTGTTTTATTAAATTTTCCACAGCATACTCAGAACAAGGCTACAGTAGATGGTAAAATCATGAAGCACTATTAATGAGGTACTTTAGCAGTCTAGGATTTGAAAGTGTAACAGTGTAAGGTATACCTAGGAACAGCACATCTTTCGTTTGGTCTGACTGATAGAGTCAGACCGCTGAGATTTAGAGATTACAGAATCATGGAATCGGGGTGGCGGAGTTGAGTCATCACCTACACCATCGCTCTCATAACTATAAGAAGAAGGAGCCTCCGCTAGCTTCACGGCTTCCCCACGGTCACACAGCCCTGGATTAACACTCAGGTCTCCTGATTCCCAGTTCAGTGCCAGTGCATTATTTTTCCATCCTAACTTCTCCGTGATGAGCCATTTTCATTGTAAACAAAAACAAGTGTATTCTTGTTCAGCCTCTAGTCAACTTTCATACTAAACGCGTCATGTCAGTTCTGCCCAATTATCAGAATGGAAACCTCGACTGAATCCAAGGCAATCGTTGAAGGTGTTCCTACACACGTTTCAGAGCAGAACCAAGGGAGGCGAACACACCAGGCACGTAACGTGCAGTCCTCAGCCGGGGCAGACGAGGGCCTGCTTCCCGTTCCTTGCTAGGTGAATGGCGTCCTGTGCCGCAGGTGTGTTAGCAATTTCTGAGTTGGTTCCCCACTGAAAGTGACCTCATTGTTTTGTGCTTCTTTTCCATAATTATACAGTAACAGAAAAATAAACCGGCTCAGAGTACAGCCCACAGCAGAAATCTTGTGCTCTTTATGCAAGTTTGATTTATAGACGTGCACTGCAGAGCGGAGTGACTATGAAACATTCATCTTGCCATTGCCGGCTGCCATGGCAATCAAGTACACAGAGCAGCGTCGTTCCAGTCCTGGCCATTGCCTGCAGTAGTTTATTCCTTTGTTGTTCTCGTTTCTTAAGCAACTGCCTAGCATTCTCTCATCATTACAATTAATCATGCGCACGAGTTTTTTTTAAATCGCTTTTATCTGAAATAGAAAGCACTAAAAATGTATGAAAAAAATAGGGAGAATATAGATATTTTTGTGGCTTTAAATATGCATGTGTGATTTTTTTTTTTACCCCCTCAGTCCCATTGGAAAATAGGTCATGTAAAAAAAAAAAAAGGAAAACCACATATTAATGTACAGAAATTTCAATAAAGAGAGCAATATAGAGTTTGAGGAAAAAACAATCCTACACTAAGGAAATTTTAAGGAACTTCTGATTCTTGGGTCTGCCAGTATTTGGAGCTAAGTCTGCATTTTGGATAACGCCAACCCAAAAACTCCCCTGAGCTATATGTTATCAACTCTCCTTTTGTTTTCTTTTGTTAGTCTCCTTAGGGATTTGAGCAACCTGAATATTTGCCGATAGATATGGTAGATATTATGAAGTAGGGGTCCTTTTTTCTTTAAAGGCTAATCAAGTTCAAGAATTTTTTTACAGTATAAGTAAAAGGAATTCTAGTTAGTCTTCCTTATTATTTTTTAAGAAGAAACCATCTTACCCCAGTTTCACTTAGCATAGTTCATAGTACATACTATGCCAACAAATAATAAATGCTTGTTGATAATCTGCCTTCTTTTCCTGGGCTTCTGGCCAGGTCTGTTGGTTAAGAGAGTTGTTCTGAAATAACCCTGTCTGGGTCTGAATCCTTTGCTTATTGGCTGTGAGACCTTTGAAAAGGGGCTCCACTTGCCTTGGTTTCCTTATCTGTAGAGTGAGCAGCTATAAAATGAAAGTAATGATGGTTTGTTTGGGGGGGAGGGGTCTCGAGGATAATTCATGCAAAGGGCCTAGCCCTGTGCCTGGCACAGGGTAAATGCCTGGCACAGGGGAACTGCTGTGGTGGGGATGGTTATTACTCCTAGGATTGCTGCGCTTCTCACTATGGCTATGCCAGGCCGAAACTGAGTGGAGAGCTGAGCTCTGACCCAGGAGGCGAGTCCAGCGCCAAAGCCCAGGACCCTGTCCCCTCATCCAAATTCACAGGTAATTGCCCATGCTTTGTTTTACTTGGGCTGCATGGACTCTGTTCATCTCAACCCATTAGATACTAGGATGGTGACCTGGAGGTAGGTATAGTGGTCTTTTCATCTGCAAATCGAGAAGGGAAGGCTGCTGCAAATTTCTCATCTGTGACCCGGGCTTGTTTCTTGCAACTGGCTATATGTGCTAGAAGGAGTGAGCTGCCTGACTGTGAATGTCTTGCTGGGGGAAGGTAATAGTGATTGTCTACCGAGTCTGAAATAGCATCTGATCTGCCTCTCTGTTCTCTGTTCCCTGTGTCAGCAGTGGCTGCAGCCTTCCTTCAGCCTTTCTGGAATTGAAGTTTTCCGAACTGGTGGCAGAAGCATTCTTTGTTGAAATTCACTCTCCTTGGCAGCCCTCCAGGGCAAACGGCAATGCCTCTTTATTGGATTTAGCTTTTGTTTGGTTAGCCTTGTATTTTGTCTGTTTTGCTTTGTGCAGTTCTTCTTCCCCCCACCGCCAATTTTCATGTTTAAGGTCCTTGGACTTCATTTCTGTTTATTTTGCTAGCTTGCTTCACAGTGTTGCTAAAAGTTGTTTGCTTTAAGCTATCACAAAATAAGTAGCCTTAGATTAATCTGTATTTTTTCTCCCCAAGCCCGATCCATAGCATGTGAACTAGATGCGTTTTTGTGAATGATTAAAACGAGATAACCTTGGTGGTTTCCCCTTTGTGACACTCTGACATTATACCACAGTGTCCCCAGTTCTTGTTATGTAGCTCTTTGTTTTGTACGGCAATCAGTTGGCTCATGTCACTTCTAAAGAGGTAGTAATGTAACCTTTGTGAATCCTTGCATTCTCTGTCTTTCTTCCTTTCTCTCCCCACGAGATAAAAACCCTAGGGTCAGACTCTCATGTCTTCCAAGTAAAGCTCCCGACACCCGAAGTGACCTGGGTGCCCAGTAGGCACCTGTATTCTTGTGTCTGCTTTGGACACAGGTTGTGTAGCTTTCCAATCAGTGCCCAAAATGTAGACCTTCTCTAGATACGTGGTCATGTTTGCAGATCCTCTCTGGACGACTGATTGTATGTGCCACCTGCATTCCTGTCATCTCTTTGACCCCTGTTGCTGTAGGAGGTGGCGCTGCCCTGTGCACTTCTACCCTCAGCCTTATGTCTTGCTTTGTTTTAGAAACAAATATTTGTTAACATCTAAGGCATTGCAGACATTGGGAATATATGAAAGTAAACAAGACAGACACTGCCCTGCCCTGTAGGAGCTTAGAGTCTCATTGGGGACGTAGGTAGGTAGACTCCAAGATGGTTAATCCTGCAAGGTGACCACAGAGCACTGTGGGGATATAGAGGAAGGGTGTTTAATACAGGCTGGGGGAAGGGCACCGGGACAGTGCTAGCCAGCGTGAGACCTGACGGATGGAAATAACCAGTCAGAGAGGGGCAGTGTGTTCCAGGCAGAGGGGACCTGCCTGGAGGTCAGCAGGAGGGTGTGGCACTTAGGAAAACAAGAGTTGATCAGTAGACTAGCTACTCTGCTATCGAATACACTTGTTTCCCTTTGTCTGGGTGTGTGGGTGGGGCCAGAAGCATAAATGCAGGATGATGAGACTGGGGAGGTAGGCAGGGGCCAGATCATGAAGGGAATACCCTTCAGATTGTTAAGAAGTTTGAACTTCATCCTGAGGACAATGGGAAGCCATTGAAATGTCAGTAGGGAAGTGACATGACCAGATCTGTGGTTTACCTGATGTCACTTATTGTAGTGTGGAAAATGCATTAAAATGTGGCAAGGATCACCTGTATCTGGATTGGTCCCAGGGTCATCTTCCCAAGCTCCCCTTGTCCTCCTCCCGCCCGTGTGTGTCCACCTCAGCACGTGCAGCTTCCTGCATCGTCCTGATTACCGCGAAGGCTTGTCCCAAACTCTGACTCCCCTTTCTAGCTTCCTGTGTTGAAGGCTAGGACTCTGCCCCCTCCCAAGCTCCTGTCTGGCTCTCGCCCTAAAATGAATGTGTCTTCCGGAACACCCTGGGTCCTCCATATTACCATTGCCCACCAGTCTGGATCCCTGAGGATTTGGGGGCCAGCTTGAATCCAGCCTGAGCAACATTGACCCCGGAAATTCATGGCAATTCACATAGTTGGCCCTTCCCGTGCTGCCAGACAGAGCAGACCTGCGCCTGAGCCCTCTTTTTCCCACTAGCAGTTGAGTATCCCAGGTGTTCCACACTGACCCTCACTGCACCCCCATATAGGACGATACATGTGGGAAGATGGATTGAAATAAGATGAGTTGAGCTAGCTAGTAGATTTCGGGAAAGTTACTTCTCTGTGCCTCAGTTTCCTTACCTGTAAACTACGGATATTAAGAGAATCTATAGCATAGAGTTGTTTGGAGGATTAAATGAGTGAATACATAGGAAAACACCATGCCTGGCCTATAGTCAGCACTCACTGTTCATTGTTTTTTTGAAGGTGTCTAGACTATCCTAAAGAAAGAAGCAGGAGAACATAAAAGGTTTCTGACTCCTAGAATAGCCAAGTGGGTATTAATCTTGAAAGGTCCATGCTGCTCACCGTGGATAACTGAGAGATGACAGCAATACCACACCCTGCACAGCGGGGTGGAGGTGGGGGTGGGGCAGTAATGACCAAGTCGGGTTTATTTTAAATCTGAGGTTTTATTCTGTGCTGATTTTGTTCCATACATTCTCTTAGTTTTCATGAAATTAAATTAGCTTTGCGTTTCATAAATTATGCTTGATTCCGAAAGGCAGTCATGATGATGATTGCCTCCACTTTGTAGTCTGGGTGTCCTAAGACCAGCCTTTCTTCCTTAATAAGAAGAAACAGGGGTTTCTCATGGTAACAGGGGTTGGTTGATGAGGCAATGGAAGACAACTCGCTATTGGTTTATCCCGCAGATAGTGACTGAGTGAGTGCCACGTGCTAGGCACTGAGAAGGGTACTTTCAGGGCTGCAAGAACAAATCAGGCAGCGGCCGTCTCACAGAATGACCGTAACATAAGGTAGAAAACGGTACCTGCTAGGGAAGAACAAAGAGGTGAGAGGATTGAATTCCAGCCAGGGCAAGCCAGGAACTTAACAACTGAGTTAGAGTCTGAAGAATCCTTGGAAAGAAAGACATTCAGGGAGAGAGAGCAGCACGGACGGAGTGGAGAAGGGGAGACGATGGAGCTGGTGATGAAGTACCTGTGAAGAAATGATCAGAATAGCTAACACCTGTCGAGTGCTTGCTGCGTGCCAGGCCCTGTTCTAAATGCTTGCTCGTCTCAACTCGTTCGATCCACACAACAACCCTCTGAAGTGGCTACTGTTATCTCCCCCATTTTACAGATGAGGAAACTGAGGCACAGGGTGGCTGAGTCACTTGGCTAAGATCCCATTACCTGATAGAATTTGGCGTTGACCCAGCCAGTCTGACTCCAGATTGGGAACACAAGTAAGCAGACCCATCATGCACGGGGAACCTTTGCCTCGCCCTTTTATGCCTTTTTCCATGTGCACCCTTGAAAGGGGTTTTGAATCTCTTTATCAGTCAGATCTACTACAGTTTACAGATTTCGAAAGAATGATTTTTATTTAAGGGCCTTTTTCAGTTCAGTTTCAATAGAATAAAGATCTGGACAGCATATAAATTTTCACAGTCAAAAATAGAGCTAGAGAATCTATGGCTGTAACCCTTTTCATAGACCCAAGGCTGTGGATATATGAAAACACTAGCTGAATTGTATATTTTTCTCCCTGATTTCTGACAATTTGGTCATAAAATCTTTTGATAAAAATGTTTTAAAAGCTCACACTGCAATACTGGAAAACATGACTGTGTTAATGGCGAAAAATCGTATTTTAGACTGTCATGAACTGTTTAAACATCATAATGGGAAACTTTATGGCTTAAATAATTAAAGTCCACATTTCTCAGATCCATCTACTCATCTCCACCTCATGTTAGATCTCCATACAAATCAGAAATTGACTGGCTAGAGCTTCTCCGTAGCTCTTCCATCTCCATGGTGGGGTAGTGGGGTACGCACAGGAGTGTTTGGTCAGTGTTCAGGCTTGGATCCCACATTAAGGGGCAACTGACAGGCAAGTCTGTTAACCTCCTTGGACTTCAGTCTCCTTTTCTAAAGGGCGTCTAGCTCTAAATATCTTGATTCTCTGTTTCCATACCTTTTATCTACTTACTCTTTAAAGAAAATTGTAGCTAATAGTACATGTGATCTAATGGCAGGAAATGAAGAAGAAAAGAAAAAGCACATAATTTAGTTTCATCAATTTCATTCAGCATTATTTAACAAGTTTTATTAAGCACCTACTGTGTGCATGATACGTATTTGTGTTTATCGCTCCAGTATGGCTGATAATTACAGTGTTAACTTCGCAGACTTACCTGGGATTTACCTTCTCTCAGTTTCCCCATCTGTGGCTACATTATTAGTATACAATCTTATACTATTTAATCTTATTTTTTTATATATCCAAAACAAGCAAAGCAAGACAGAAACCTTTCATCTCAAAGGAAACCCTTAACGTTACAAATTATTATTAAATCATGTACAATATTTTCCTTTCAATTTTTTCAATGTAAAGAAGCCCCATTTAAACCCACTGGGTTATGCTTCTTAGGAAAAACCATAGCCATCAAATGTTCACATCTAATCCAGATGGGTCAGCTGACTTACTAGTTTTAATGGTTTGCAGTGATAAATTTGACGTAGAATTGGAGCCTTCTCCAGGTTATAAATTGCCCAGACCCAAACGCTGTGGAAAATTTATAAGGACTGCCATTAGAATAGAATGTTTTAAATTATCTGTTGTATTGAGAAAAAAAAAGAGAGACCTGATAAGAGGTTTATCAGATAGTCATGAGTTCATGTGACAAAAAGGAGTTATTGGGCTATTTGTCAAATGATAAACTGGATAATGATGATGGCAAAAGTATCTGTCATTTTTTTTAGTCCTTTAATGAGTGCCAGGTACCGCCATTATTTCATTCAATCTCACAGCAACCTAATGAGTTGTACACTATTATTATTCCTATTTTACAGATAAGAAAACTGAGTTTAGAGAGGTTAAATAATGTTCCCAAAGTCACACAGTTAATAAATGACTGAACATGTTTCAAGTTGCTTGTTGTCACCTTCTGTTCATCATATTTAAGGTGAAAGTCATTATCCTTGTCCCCAAGTCAGCTCTCTTTCTATTTCTGTCAGTGATACCATGATTTTCTCAGATTTATTCTTGCAGTCATCATCGATTTTTTTTTTTCTTCCCTGTCTTTGCTCTGATGCATTCAATCACCAAGTCCCTTTACTTGTTCAGGGTCTTTCTCTGTCAGCCCTCTTCTCATCTGGTCTTGTCTAGTCCAGGCAATTAAGCCTCACACGAAGTGTACAGGCTCAAGGCCAAATTCTTTCCTCAGTATTCTTTTGGCTACCGTCTGGCTCCCACACTCTTAGGTTCTTCTCCTAACTTCTCTCCTGATGAGCTAGTTACCTAAACACATCACGCCCTTTCCCCACGTGCATAACTCCTTTCTGGGATGTATCTTCACTGCACCCTGTATATGGGCGCTGGCCCTTCCTCAAGATGAGATCGGGCCCCCTCCTCTATGACCCGCTGTGATCAGTCCATTCCTGTGACCGTTCCCTCCTCTCAGCACTTGTGACCATAGACTCCGTCTCTCGTTTTGCACTAAGCATGTGCCGTCTGCCTTGCCTTGCTGTATGGCTCTTCTTCCATATCTCATGTGCGACTCCGGGGTGCCTGGGCGCGGGGCGTGGGGACTAGACTCCTCACCAACGCCTGGAACATTGCTGTACGTGCGAAGGTTTCCATACTCTGTGTGCACGTATAAGGATCGATATTTTTAGCTGTAGTAAATCTCTCACACTGAGCTTATTGAGTTAAGAGCGCAGCCATTCAGCCCCTAAACCTTCTTTATTCAGAGACCCACTTCACTGGAAAAGGAACACTCCCATTCATAGGCTGTGCTGGTAGGTTGTTTGTAATGAGGGCCGCAATTCCCCATCTCTGTGGTTAAGCCCCTTTGCGTACTGGCTGGGCCCTCCTCCCAACAAGAGGCGGAGTTTACTTCTCCACTCTGAATCTGAGCTGACCTTGGACTTGCTTTGACCAAAGAACGTAGCATAAGGTAGCCAATCACGACACCTGAGGGGGATCTTGGGAACCCACAAAGGATCCCATCTGAAGCCATCCATGCCTTCTGCTCCATCAACTGCTGAGTTGTTGTCCCACTGTGTGCAAACAGGAGATATGGTTTGCTTGAGATGCTCCTTGAATCACAGTCAATGCATTTTAAAGTCCTGCGTTTCTATAGAAATGGTCTTGAAAATAGATAACGAATTGTGATTATTTTCATGCCCTAACATTATAATTCTGGTTTGTCTCTTATAATTTCCTGATCGTAATCCAAAGCTAACATTTATTTTTAAAATGCTAGTATTTTCACAACTCTAAGCTTAAAAAACAACAACCCTTATATTCTTGGTTTGTAAACACCTGGAATTTTCTCTCCCCTTTTCTCCTACCTATTATATGGAAACAAGCTCTATATTTGCCAAATAGCAAAACAGCCTATATATATGACAAGTGTATATTTCATTTTTGTGCTACTGCTGTATCCTGGTAACATTTTCTTTCCTGGAAAATGACCATGGCTTCCAGGAGTATATGTGGTTTGTTTGTTTTTGTTTTTTTTTCTTTCAAATGCATGAAGTTTTAAAAAATGAAACTTCATTTCAGACAGAATGATCTTTGGTTTTATAAACGTGGACTATTTTTTACGGTTCTGGGGTTGTTCATCATTTTAAAACCTATTAGTTGTAGCAGGTCAGCTTGAAAAATGAGGAGTTTTACATTTAACTTAGACAAAATACCTCAGGATAGACTTGGAAACTATGCCAGTAAAATTGGGTTTGAATGATTCTTGAATTTGTTTTTTAAGGGATAGCTTTCTCTTTTAAATGTGTATTCAGTAAAAACAGTTATTCAGATTCTAGCAGACGTGTAGGAGCGTCAAGTTCACGCTCAACGCAGACATGGCTCCGTTCGAGGGGCTTTTAGTCCTAACGACTGACCTAATGTTGTGTCTCTTTTTCTGGCTGAGGGAAGGAATCCCATCTCATAGGCACTTTATTCAGTAATATGTTCATATTGCATTTCACCTCTTACTGTTTCTCAGACTACAAGAATACGTGCGACATATTGAGATAGCTCATATCATTGCTAGAAAAGTGCATAGTAATTTGGATAGAAAATAATGTAATAGCTTTAGTAACAGAATATAATTAAGTTAGTGTCTAGTGTAAAAATCAAAAAAGGATTTATATTTAGTTTTTAATGGATCAGATTAGTGTGATTAAAATATATAAATTAAATAACAGCATTTACTTCAGTGATCTTCTCAATGACATCAACTCTCTCTAATACTCATTGTAGGTAGTCCATTTTCTTCTACTCTCCCCCAGTTTTCAGTAAATCCAGTATGAAAGGTTTCGAATTTGCTAAAACAGGGAATGCATTTGTTATAGTCTTAGAAGCCTTGAAATTGAGGAACTTTAAACTGGGCAGGCATATATTCATGAATTCATTCAGTAAATGGTTATTGAGCACCTACTGTGTGCCCAGTACCTTTCTGGATGCGGTAGGTAGGGCTATGAACAAAGCAGACAAGGTCTCTGCTCTCAAGGAGTTCTCAGGTCAGTTGTGAGAAGGCATGCGATAGCTGTAAACAGGGTGACTTCAGTTGGGGACAGCAAGCTCTATAAGGAAAGTAAACGAGTAAGTGAGAGGAGGGCTGATGGTGGGGGACACTTATAGATGGGGAGGTGAGGAAAGGTGTTTTTGAGGGGTGACATTGGAATAAGACCGAAAGGATTGAAAGCTGACTGCCATCTGGGAGAATGTCGCCCAGAAAGAGGAAAAGCAGTTGAAAAGGCTCTGCAGTGGGTACAAGCTTGGCAGGATTGCGAAAGGAATGGAAAACCAGAAAGACAGGATTGTAATGTGTGAGAGGAAGATCTGAGGTGAGATTTGAAAGGTAGACGGGCCTGATGATGCACTCATTTTTCATGGATGCCACCCCACATTATATTGTTATGTTATATTATATTATATTATATTATATTATAATCATATCATACTATATGTTGTATTAATATTATTTATGTAACCTATAAGGTTGCAAACCTCCTAAACAGTGAGATAAAGGGTTCAAGAGAGGTGTTAGTGTCCTCAAGACGTGCTCGTTTTCTGAGCATTCTCAGTATACAAAGTCATGCTAGTGAGTTGTATTATCCTTTCTTGGATCTCCACCATCTCTCCATGTTTGTTTCTAATTATCGGTTGAATTCAGTTGAACAGATATTTCCTGAGTCCATGCTGGGCCCAATAAATTGATGCGTCCACTGGGCTGTTATAGATGAATGCAGCAGAAGATGTGATAGATTTTCATTGGAAAGCGACTTTCCTGGATTGTATCTATTATTTCAGTCAAGGGTCAGCTACCTTTTCTAAGACCTTATTTATCCTTAGGTTACAAATTGTGAGATGATTTTAAGGACCAAATATCTAATCTAAATGTTAGTGATTTGTAATGCTAATGTCTTCATTTGTTCCTTTTCATTGGAGGTAAAGGACATGAAAAAAATGATTTTGAGGCTTACGTGTGCGCCTGTCCAAAACGGGTTTATCATTTGAGTACCTCTCTTTTGGAGGAAGGAAGTTGTTAAAAATGAACAATTTAGTAAAATACACAAAAGTTTTAAAAATATATATTCTTTTAAATGAAGCAACACAGATTTGTAGACTCTTCTATTATTATGGTTATGATTCAGGGTGTCTGATTTAGACAACGGAATCAAGAAATAATAGAGACTATCTTCTTTCTGTGTGTCTTCAGACCGTATGTAGTCATAACATACTGACAAAATTTCCACTGAATTAAGCTTTCTAGTGATTTATAAGACATTGAAATGCATTCCTAAGAGCACTTATTGAATCTTCCTTCAGAGATAATTAATAAAAAGGTTTTATTTTTAAACAGGCAATAGAGTAGGTTTCATTCTGGCAAAAGTAAGTTCTAGAAGCCTTTTGCTGCTAGTAATTCCACTCTTTGGCTGCTTGTTTTGCTTTATTCTTCCTAACTCCCTCTGATTCTGTGGTTAATAGGTTTCCCTCCTGTTTAGAATAAAACTGTAGAAGCCAGTGCTACATGTAGTGTGTATCTCCAGGCATGGCCAGCACCTCTTCCATTGGCTTTGTTCCAGGGGTTCTGGAAAAGAGCTGACAGCCTGACTGTGACTGGGCACATAGCTCTCAGAGCTTTGTCAGCTCTGCTGTTTTTCTGTACGTAGTGTGTGTGTGTGTGTGTGTGTGTGTGTGTGTGTGTGTATGAAATATTTGAGGCAGGGGAAAAAATCCATATATGTTCCTCCCAGCGTAAGAAACAAAACATTCCATTCCAAACATGGTTGAAACCCCTTGGCTAGCCCTGCCTGGTTGCCTTTCCCTTCGTCTCCCCCAGAGAGAATCACTACCCTGAATTTTTTAAATCATTCACGTGTGTCTTTATATTTTATGACACAGATTTACGTATTTTAAATAATACATAGTATTGTTTGGTACATTTTTAAACCTTATATCAATGCAAATTACTTGTTCTGTTATCATTGTATTTTTAAGACTTATCCACATTACTACTACAGGTATCTTTATTTTCCCTGCTGGATAGTGTTCTGTTGGGGCTCAGATCGCACAGTAAGTAGCAGCCTCTTTTACCACCTAGAATAAACTGAGAAATAGATGCGAGTGTTAGAGAGTGGTGGACAGAAATACCAGCTTTATTTGTGAGGTAGCTCTTTTGGAAGGAGGGGCTTGCTAAACACTGCCAGAACTGAGTAGGTTTATCCCTCCGGTCACAGGCTGTGTAGTTAGCCTGGGACTCCCCCAGAAGGGCTGCCCCTGTGGCACTGGGGAGCAGAGCACTGTGTAAGCCCCCACAGTCAGGTGGCTCTCAGAGAAGAGGAGGATAAGTCACCTCTCTAGAAGGAAAGAGTGAGGAGGTGGCCAGAGGCTGGGAATGTTACTTTGGAAGAGGTTCCTCTGCATAGAAGTGTAAAGACAGGAAAGTTTTTCTCAGAACATTGTTTTCCATTATATAAGTATCCCATAATTGATATATCCATTCTCCTATTGATGGATTCATTTGTTGTTGTTGCAAATGGTACTGTAGTGATGACTCTTGTCCACAAATGGGAGAGATTCTGTAGGGCACATTTACACAGGAGTGGAATGGCAGGGTTATAGCATTGCATATCGGCAGCCTGACTTGCTTCCTACGTCGTCCTTCACAGTCTCACTTATCAGTGCATTAGAATTCTTTTTCATCCCTATTCTCATCAACACTTGTTTTCAAGCTCTCCAGGTTTTGCAAATCTGGGTATGAAATGATGTCTTATTGTAATTTTAATTTCCCTGATGAGTGATAAATTTCAGCATCATGTCTGCTAGCCACTTGGGTTTCCTGTTCTGTCAATTTCCTATTCATATTAGTATTGGCCCACGTAAAAATATTGAGTTATTTCTTTTTCATATTGATTTATAGGGTTTTTTTTTTATATATTCTAGATACTAATCCGTTCTCATTTGTGAGTCACAAAAAAATCTTCACCTATTTGTGGCTTGTCTTTTCATTTTTAAAAATAGGTACCATTTGGATAAATATCTGATACACACACACACACGCAATTTAGAAATACCATTTGACATTTTATATATAACTTTAAAAAAGAGAAAGTATGGGACTCTTTGACATGTCCAAAGTCTAAAATTATGCAGCAAATGTGTGAAGAAACACTAGAACATACTAGTAGGGTCTATCTTGTGATTGTTCTGCCTGTTGGAATGTTCGTATTATCTTTGAACAATTGCTAACCTTTCTTTCCTATATCATATTAGGCAGTATGAATAATATTTCTGCAAGATTTACCCTACTTTTTAAATTCTTTGGCATTATAGAACTTAATGCTTAATGTGTCAATCATAATGTTTAAATTATGAGTTTTTCCCTCAGTGTAGTCTCATGAAAACGCTATACCACTAAATATCTCTGACCTACCAAAAACCAAATTTATCTACCACTTGGAAATAAAACTTTTCCATTTTAACTAGTCGCATGGTAACGCTGTATTGATGCTTCGTGGTCTCCTCAGAGCTTGTGGACTTTGTCATCATTGAAAGCCACTCGAGTATTAAATTACATGTCATGCTTTAAGGAAATTGCATCATGATTTTGCTAATTCTTGATAAGAAGAGTTTCTTACAGGGTTGTAGACTTTCATCAGTAAAAAGATCCTTAAAGAGCAATTGCTACAGTCTCTTCTTTTACACGGGAGGTTAAATGACCCACCGAAGCCTCACACCTGGGCGGGCACAGGTCACGATTAGGACCCAGGTCCCTCAGCCCTGGCACAGGCTGCTCTCCATTACAGTGTGTCTCAGTCTGTTCGGGCTGCCAAAACAGAAGACCACAGCCTGGGTTCCGAAGCAACCGAAATGTATTTCTCCCAGTTGTGGAGGCTGGAAGTCTAGGATCTCGGTGCTGACAGACTCGGTGTCTGGTGAGGGCCCGCTTCCTGATTCATAGCCTTTTCTCCATCTGTCCTCACATGGTGGAAGAGGCAAGGGAGCTCCAGGGGTCCCTTTTCTAAGGGCACTAAGCAGCTCCCAAAGCCTCCACTTCCCAATGCCATCACATTGGGGATTGGGTTTCAGTGTGTGAATTTTGGGGGAGGACAAACATTCAGTCTGTAGCAAATGGCGTCATAACTTTATTTGCTATTTTTAAAACAAATAAAATATGTATATTTTTACAGTGAGATGTCCTTGACTGATAGGTTTCAATGCATTTGGCTTTTTGTCGCTTGCGTCGTTTTAGTTCCTTAGTACTGAAGGAATCATTTATCATACTTCCTTAAGTTAGCTTTATGGAAATGATGTATACTGTTTTCCTTCCTCATTTTCGACTGGTGTTTACATGCTAGTCTTTCTAATAGGTTGTATAAATAAGTTAAATGTTATGGCAAATTATTCCAAAATGGCACATTAATAGTTTACATAAATTAAAACTATGGTGCAATAGTTCGAATCAGATTGTAACAAGATACAAATTTGTTAATGTGTGTAGTTAATTTTTTAAATATAATTTTTTCATGCATGACTATTTTTTGGTTTACATAAGTTAGCATGTTTAACATTACAATGAGTACATTTCATCCAAGAATTAAAATATTACCGTTTACTCATATACACCCATGTGCTCCTCCATCCTGTCTTCCTGCTTTCTTTTCCTGAAGTAGGAACCACTATCCAGAATTCAGTGATTACTTCCTTGCTTTAAAAATACATACATAGGGGTGGCTGGATGGTTCAGTGGTTAGAGCGTGAGCTCTGAACAACAGGGTTGCCAGTTCGATTCCCACCTGGGCCAGTGAGCCGCGCCCTTCACAACTAGGTTGAAGACAACGAGCTGCCCCTGAACTGTGGGAGGGGCAGCCAGATGGCTCAGTTGGTTAGAACGTGAGCTCAACAACAAGGTTGCCGGTTCAATTCCCACATGGGATGGTGGGCTGGGCCCTCTGCAACTAAAGATTGAAAACGGGGACTGGACTTGGAGCTGAGCTGCGCCCTCCACAACTAGATTGAAGGACAATGACTTGGAGCTGATGGGCCCTGGAAAAACACACTGTTCCCCAATATTCCCCAATAAAATAAAATTTAAAAATGTTTTTAAAAAAACATACATACATGCAAACACACATACACACATATATACATGCGTGTATATACACACACGCCTATTTCCCTAATGTTTCATCTTTTTCATTTTGAAACTATATAAATGTGTCAAGTATATGTAGTCTTTTGTGACTTACTTTTTTCACTCGGTAATATGTTTCTAATATTTATCTCTGTTTTATATTTAATTAAATTTATTCATCTTAAATGTGTATAACATTCCATTGTATGACATTGCCATAATTTATTCTCCTGTTGATGGGCATTTAGTGTTTTCCTCCCCCAATTCTGTTTGTTTTTGGTCTTACTGCTATTATTGTATGAACAGTCTTGGATCTTAACTCTTGGTGCCCAGGTGCAAGTGTTTGTCTTACGAGTAGAATTACTGGGTTATAATGTGTGCAAATGTTTACTTAGATAGTACCAAAATATTAAAATGCCAAATAATATTTCTAAATCATTTGTGTTAGTTTGCGTACCAAATGATCTCTGTTGGGCAAGCCCAGAAGCTTGACTCCTGGTCTCTTCTCCCATGAAGCCACCCGACCAAACCTCCAGTGCAGGTATGGATCCCACCCACCGGGCAAAAGTGGCTTTGGCATGCCCACTTACCACTAACCTCTTTGGGTTTGGCCAACCCCAAGAATGTGGCTTCGCCCCACTATGTTTTCAACTCAGTGACTTTAAGGTAGTTTTGTTTTAGTGTCTTGTCCAGCATTTCTTTTTACCAGTGGGGAAATCGATCTGACAATCCAAAAACAGAAACTCACATGAATGATTAAATACTTTTTTTCTCAAATTTTTCTTTCTAAATTCTCTTTTCTAGATATTGATTTATTGAGCAGAACATTAGATTTATTAAGTGTTGGAAAACACTAACCACTCATTTGTAAGAGGTGTAGAAAATATAAAATTAATGATGAATTTCTAAAGTTTTGTGATTCTGGCATTTTCATTGTGCTGTATCTTCTCTTGCTATTTGAAGGATATGCCCACTTGCTGTTTTTCTCTTGAATATCATTTAAAGGTGTAAGCTAAATATTTGTTTTTCATGTGACATAAAAGCATATTATCAGAAAATAGTGATATAATTTCAATGAACATGCCATTAAATCTCAACTTTTTAAATTTCATCCATAATTTATGGGAAGAAACTATTCAATGTTTTCTGTTTTCATCAAGGTATTATATCTTAAAATCACTTTTCTTGAACTTGACTTCAAGATTTATTAAAATGCATTTTTACTATATTTATACCTAGTATAAAATACTTAACTATGTCTGAGTGTGTTGGTGGGTCCCCAAGGTTTGGTGATTTGCTGAAAGGACTCAGCATATAATTGTACTTAAAGCTCCAATTTGTCACAGTGAAAGGATATGAAGCAAAATTAGCAAAGGGAAAAGTACATGGGATGCAGTCCAGGGGAAATTGGGTGCAAGTTTCCAAGGACCCGCTCTCTGGGAAGTCACACAGGATATGCTTAATTCCTCCAACAAGTGTGACAACACCTGTGAACTGTTGCCAGCCACGGAAGCTCATTAGAGACTCAGCACCCAGGGATGGTCATCCTGTCATGTACCAAAATTCCAGACTCCCAGAAGAAAAGCAAGTGTGCAACATAAACCATATTTGTTGCACAGTCTTAGGCACAGTGATCCATTCTTATGAGTTGATGGGAAACTTCCAGAAATCCACGTTCCCAGATGCCAGCCAAGAGCCATCCTTGTAAGCAGGATAGTCAGGCCTGCTATGTGGACTCTTTTCCACACGTGGAATTATGGCTCAAGTTTTGAAAGCACTTACTGTGTGGCAAGTACTGTTCTTTATTTATTTCATCCTCACAACAACCATTTCACAGATGAAGAATTGAGGCACATAGAGATTAAGAATGTTTTCCAACGTTGCACAGCTAATAAATAGTAAATCAGAGTTCAAACTCAAGCTTCAGAATCTATGACTTATCAAATGCTTTACTGGTGTTTTTGTTTTCTTTTTTCCTTTTGTTTCTCCTCAGGGATGTTTCATACATTTATGTAAAACTGTGATGAAAAGAAATTGTCTTCATATAACTTCTTCTAATCTTCGATGTTGTTTCATGGCTCTTAATTTTCAAGTTTGGAAAATCATTCTAATTTTCCTACGCAAACCTTTCCTGATCTCATAGGCTTCTCTCAGCCTTTCAGTTTCTGGGTTAGAGGATCTGAATTGTTTATTTCCATCTGCCTACAGAAGGCTTGTCTGGTCTTGGACCACAGTTTAGTTTCGCTATTCCTTCTCTGCCTCCTTTTGGTCTCTTCTGAGATACAGCGATTAGAGCTGCAAACACAGATGGTATCCTCACTGCACTGTGGTTTATAAACAAAGCCAGGACAGCATTTCCTGTTTTATTTCCTGCCTTGTAATTGTCATCATGTGTTAGCCATGTTGTCTACCTCAGTGGGACCATGACTTAGGGAATGGTCTTTAAGTGCTTCTAGACGGCCATTGGGGTACAGGTGGTAAATCCTGTAGCTGGTAGAGCTTGCCTCTCTATTACTGTTCTTTAGATTGTTTTTCTGATTGAAATGAAGAGATGAACCATTTGCTATATTCATTATCAAGAAAACACATTATAGCTTCAAGAAAAGTTTGAGTATTAAGACATGTGCTGAAATCTGATACAGATGTTTAATGTCTTACTCTAATATTATCTTCCTGTTTGTAGTCACCTGTTTTGATCCCTGTCTAAGCTTGCTTGCTTTATTCCATTAACACCTGTTCCCAAGAATAGATTTACAGTCTGTTTTCTTTTCTAAATGGATGGTACATATGTTAGAAAAAGATTGATTTTTGCTAGTGTCATTCAGTAAATACCTTAAGGAGTCCTTGTTATTTTATTTGCAGTGTTATTTTGTTTCAGTATAATACCATAATACCACTTTTAGTTAAGTACCATAGAAGAAGACATGCTATATGACTGAGGTGTGATGCTTATTTAAATGTTCCTGAATAGGAAACACGTTATTTCTAGCTTTATGTTGTCAGAAAGAATTGTAAAACTTTCAAACTACTGTTGATGACACATGTCCTTGCATTTCTATCGGCTTAGATAGCTTCTGTCTAATTCATTATGCTTGTGGGTTCCTGAGCATCTAGTTGTTTGAGACATTTGCTACCTTCTATTCTGGGTCTTTGCATTTTTGGTTCCCTGTTTAAACATTGCATCATCAGAGAGGCCTTTCCTGCCCAAAGGGACTTCATCCTATCACCCCTCCCCCGACAGTAAATCTCTGCTACCCGGGTTTATGTCATTCATGCCACTTGCCAATCTCTGAGATGATCTTTTGTCTTTGTTTGTTTATTGCCTGTTTCTCACAGTTGACTCTAAAGCTCCATGAGAGAAGCGATGTTATCTGTTCCATCTTAATTACCTCTGGATGAACAGGTTAGCACAAAGCACATGGTCATTTAGTTCTTATTGACGGAATCAATGAATTAATTTATTAAAGACTGCCAGAAAAATAAGTTATGTATGTTAGCTATGACATTGGATCTTTAATGATTCAAATGTATCAGATTTTCTTTGGGTTTCTTCGAACTTAAAGAGGGTATCCAGAATGACATTGGGTTTAGGTTCCAATAACAAGCTAACTAAAAAGTTAATAATATGTATATTTAATCTCCAGGCTTGACTAATTTTTCTGATTCTTTGGGCTCTGAGAATTGTGTACCTGCCATAAATCATCAAATCTACAATAAACCAGGGCTCCTGCCAAATTTAAAGATAACAAATGCATACTTTTATCTTTTTGTGTCCACTGGAAATATTTTATACACAAAAAGTATAAATAGTAATATAATGTAACACTTGCATTTCAACTGCCTAGCTTTATCCATTCTTAACATCTGCCATAGTTACTTCAGATTTTTAAAGAAAGAAAATATTACCTGCAGAGTTGAAAACCCCTTTGCAGCCTCCCCGATTCCTGACCCTCTCTCTCTAGAGACAACCATGAGGATCTATAGTTTGTTATTTATCCATCTTGTGCATGTTTTAGTGTGACTGCTCAGATATTTATTCATAAATAATATGTTGCCTTGTTTTGCATGTTTTCAAATGTTATATACGTGTTACCATCTTGTCCATAACCAGGACCTTGATTTTTTTTTTTTTCAAACTTAATAGTTTTTGAGATTCATTCATAGTGATACATGTAGCTCTTGCAGTTCATTCGTTTTCATTGCTATGTAAAATTTCATTGAAAGATAATGCTGCATATTATGTATCCCGTTGCCTGTGGATGGACATTTAAGTTGTTTTCAGTCATTCACTATTTCGGTTACTGCTGCAGTTTTCTTGTACCTTTCCGTTTGTATGTATGTGCAAGAATTTCTCGAGGGCAGTGCTTTCCAATCTTTTTCGCCTTATTGCACCCATAGACAATGAGGATATTTGTCAAGCACATTTAGGTAAATAGACAAGTTGCTTTTGGCTGAAAGTAAACTGCCTGCTTGCACAAGAGACTTTGGGGTTCAATTTCTTGACCCACCTATAAACCATCTGTGGCAAGAATTTTGGGAAGCCATGTTCAAGGGTAGTGGTCTTTGTATTTTCCTAAAAGGATTCTTAAAAACTGTGTACTTCCTTGTGCATTTTCAGCCTGATAGCTAAAACTTTTCAAAGTTAAGTTTAAATGGATGCAAAGCATATAATTTCCAGTGTATTACAAATATTGACATTTAAAAATAAAAGTTATATCACTTCCTAAATTTCCAGTAGAATCTAAATACCATTACTGATTTGATACTTAATCATTTTTCTTTCAAAAATATGTGAACAAGCATTTTAAATGATGTGAACAAATTCTTCTTTAACAATTTGAATTACATCCTTTCTTTTTGAACTCATATTTCTATTTTCTTCTTGACTAAGTTTTATCTTAATGTAATAGTTTTTTCATCTTTTTGGCTTTCACTGACAGTATTTTAAAATTAGTTTACTGAGGCATAATTTACGTATCGAGAATTCTCGGTTAATAGGTATACAGCCATATGAATTTTAGTTATACAGTGTGTAACTAGCACCACAAGCAACATATAAAATATTTCTATCCCTTTCAATTCCCTCTCTCTAATCCCAGGATCTTGCACCACTGATCTTATTTCCTCCCTTATATTGTTGCCTTTTCCAGAGTGTCATGTAAATGGAATCATGCAGTTTGTAATCTTTGATATTGGGTTTCTTTCACTTCGCATTATGCATTTGAAATTCATCCATGTTGTTGCATGTCTCAGTGGTTATTTCCTTCTAACTGCTGAGTTGTATTCTCTCATGTGGATGTACCATAGTTTATCTATTCACCAGCTGATGGACATTTGGGTTGTTTCTAGTTTGGGGCAATTGTGAATAATGCTGCTATAATCACTTGTGTTCGGGTTTTTGTTTGGATAGTTGTCTTCATTTCTTTGGGGATAATAAGTGTGATTTCTGGGTCACATGGTAAATGTATGTTTTAATTTTATAAGAAACTGGCAAACATTTTTTCTGAAGTGCCTGTACCATTTTGCATTCTCATTAGCAAAATATGAGACTGCCAGATGCTGCCCATTGTTGCTGGCACTTGGGGTATTGTTAATTTTTTTTGTTTTGTTTTTAGCCATTTCTAATAGGTGTATAATAAGCGGTATCTCACTGTGCTTTTAATTTGTACTTCCCTAATGACTGACTTAAATAATTGTCTCTTGTCCTTATTAGCCATCCATATCTCTTGTAATGAAGTATATGTTCAAATCTTTTGCCTGTATTTTTATTTTTTTTTTTTTTAAGTACTGAGTTGTAAGAGAGTTTTACACATTCCAGATACATATTCCAGGTTCCAGTCTGTGACTTTTACTTTCATTTTGTTTATACTTTCTTTTAGAGACAGAGTTTTTTATTTTGACAAAGTCCAATTTATCAGTTTTTTTATGATTCATGCTTTTTTAGTCTTAGAAATCTTTGCCTAATGCAAGTGTGGTGGTTAATTTTATGTGTGAACTTGGTTAGGTCACGGTACCCAGTTTTTTATCAAACACCAGTCTAGATATTGTTGTGAAGATATTTTTAAGGTGTGGTTGACATTTAAGTCAGGAGACTTTGAGTAAAGCAGAGGACCCTCCGTAATGTGGGTGGGCTTTGTCTGATTAGTTAAATGCCATAAGAAAGAAGAGTGAGGTCCCCTGAGGAGGAAGGAATTCTGCCACTAGACTGCCTTTCGACTTGAGAGACTGTAACACCAGCTCTTCCCTGGATTCTCTGGTACTTTGCATTAGTCCATTTGTCTACCCTGGGCCAATACCACACTCTCTTAATTATAGGACTTTATAATAAGTCTTGATATCTAGTAGTGTAAGTTCTAGAGCTTTATAATTTCTTCAGAATTTTCTTGACTGTTCTTAACTCATTGCATTTCCTTATAAATTTTTGAGTTTCGCATTTTTAACCACTATATTCTACTGCCCTATAAGTACTACTACTTTTCATTTTAGTGAAATAGCCAAGATTACCAAGCCAGCTAACTCAAAAGCCTGTACTCTTATCTACCTGCCTTGCAAAAACCATAGAGTTTATAGACAGACATACCTGGCACATTTTTATCATTTATTTTAAGTCATTAACATTTATTTTTTTCCATTTTATTATTTAGTTTCCATTCTCATTTTTTAACTTATTGTAAACCACCTTCAAAAGAGAAGAAAATGGGAATAAATTCTCAGTTTAGGATCAATTTGGAATATGGTAAGAACCTTTGAGTATGAGGTCAGTTAACATGAGTCCTTCATCTGGTTATGCAGTTCAGTGTTCAAGAGAAAGAAGTCACACAATAAATATTAAGAAAGCTATATTTGCGAAACCTAGAAGAAGTGGAAACTGAAAAATTATTAATAGACCAGATGTGAAAAGAGGGTATAGGAATACCAATGTGCATCCATACACGTCTGACTTTTCTGATAGAATAGCTGTGTTCCAGGGAGTTTACACATAATGAATCTTGGTGAAAATCCATCCTCCTAAAACTCTGTAACATCCCTGTGTTATAATAGGGGAAGAATCATCACGTTTCTCTTGTAATTAGAAAAAGCAAGACCGTGTAAGGTTATGGCCAGAGTGAGCAAGCTGAATATGAGGTAATCCTGACGCATAAACCCATCCGCATTCTATCTAGAAATCATTATCTCCAAGAACAGTGAGAGGAACAAGAGCCCATATGATCCCTGCAGTAGGCAAGTTAGCATACAAAGCAGATTTGGTGAAGGTACAGTGTGTTCTGTGTGTGCTTCAAAAATATTTATTCAGACACATAAATAAAATATGATTATGGTATATGTTTGTAAGTAATTGAGGTATTTGTTTTTTGGTTTTGACGCTTGGTTTTTTTGCTGGGACTTTTTTTGGGCAGCTTACCATAACTCAATACATGCATTGTAGCTCATTGAAAAATTGAACAAATTTCCTTTGAGTAAGTAATGTGGTTTTATAGGGTTATACCATAGTTAATATTATAGTCACTAAAGTAAATAAGTGAGATGAGGACGAGAGCAGTAACAGGTGTTGTGGTACTGAAAGAAGCCAACATCCAGAACAACAAAAGCGATAAAAGGAAAATAATAAGAAGTGACCTGAATTTCATAAAAGATGAGGTGTCTTTTGAATGCATTTAAATACAAATGAAAGAAGTAAGATAAGGAAAGTAGACTAAAAATAAAAATAGTCATATGATATGAGTCTGTCCACCAGAGCTTAACAGAAACAATGGAGAATAGAAAAAAATAAGGCTAAATATTGAATACAATAGCTATTAAATAACGATCAAAGGATAGGAAAATGGGGGAATGTGTTTTGGCAAAAGGAACAGTCAAAAAGAAAGCAGAAAATACAGTTTAGGTCAATTCAAATGAGGTGAAGGAATCGAGGAAGATAAAACCACGCAGACAACGTTCAAAGGTAATAATGTGTACCTAATGTTATGCACACTGCTTAGCAACAAGCAACTTTGTTTTAAAAAGGGATGAAAACGGAAGTACAAAAACCAATTACAGGAAGAGACACAGGTCTTGTAAAGTAGTTGAATACAAGGTGAAAATGAGAAAAGCCATGATGAAAAGTGAATTTAGACCTCAAAGAAGGTTAAGATAAATATTCACATTTGTTAATTGTCTCTTAGATCAATTTAAAAAAACAACACTTAGACACTGAGTTGTTAATAGTCATTATAATAACTGCCCAAAGTAGATATATTGATTGCTATCAAAAATGTACTTCATAGTCTGTATAAAGCTTTGAAAATGGATCTAGATATTCATGTTTTAATATTTTAAGAAAACATTTTAATTCAGTATGATAAAAACAAAGCTGTGAAAATAATTATTTTTAAAATATGATTTAGGAAGGCATTTGGCAATGATTTCCATCTTTCATTTTCTTATTTTGGATATAGATTGTTGCTTTGTACATATCTAACACTTTATTTAAAATGTTTGGACAGCAGGTAACATCCAACATGTTTGTAAAGTTCAAAAGTACTTTTATGTAAATAATAGCTTCTAAAGGCCAGTAGACACATTTAAAAATAAGCAAATAAATCGATTCATCCCATATTCAGGAGTGAAAATAGAACACATTTGCAATATATGAATTTAGATTTGACCTTGTAAACACTTGAAAATGTTGAAACCTTGAAAGCAATACAAACACCAAATACCACAGTTACCACAGGATTCATCTGGTAAAAGATTGCTGTCTCAAAATATTCTTTGGAACCATCTTTTATTGGAACCAAATTCTATTGCAAGCTAGAATTTTCCTTCTGTCTTGTGACATAGTAAAGTCCCCAAGTCTGTTTCCCCCACCCATGTAGTAAGGGATCAGTATTCCACAGTGTTTGAATGAAAGCACAAACTTAATTACAAGCATAGAAACAATTGAACCAAAAATGACAATCAGGCTCTTTTTATTACTGAGTTTTGGGGCCTGCATTACTCATGGTACAGAATAACAGTGCTTTCTGCCAATTAGAGCTCTTACTGGTCATTGTTTTGAGAGTGGTAAATTGGCTCTCAGAATAGTTACTCAGTGTCTTACTGTATGAAGGGGTACCTTTTGAGAGACTCTGTTTTTAAGATAGTATAATACTTAGAATTTGTTTGTGTTACGTGCCGTTGAGTCGGCTCTGAGTCCAGGCAAACCTATGAATGAGTGATGTGCACAATACCCCCTCCTCCGTGGCCCTAGAATTTACCCCCTGCCAAAGCTGGGTACTAGTCATTAAAGCAGCAGATCAAAACAAGTGCCACACCCTTTTCTAGATTAAAATACTATATCGTTAAGTCTGAGACACCATTGATTCCAGGGTACCATCATATTATGTGTCACCAATGAAAGAAAAAACTCTGCCCGTTAAACTATGACACGATGCTAAGACAGCAATGACTGTAAGATGCAGCAGAGATTTTAAATTGTGGGTAAGGCGTCCTGAGAATCAATGAAATAAGGTAACGTGCACCTTAAGCCCAAACAAACATTTCATAGCCACCTAGTTCTGAATTGTTTTCAGACTTCATATGTTAAATACTATCCTCACCCAGTTTGCTTTAGTTTGCCTTTTAAAACCCTTCTCACTGCATTTCCCTGGGTGTAATGACATTGCTCAAAAATGGCGTTGCTCATCTACCCAGCGAGTTGGTCTCTGGCCGTCTCAGTTGCACATCCCTCCCTGACCTGTCCCAGTCTCATGAGAGGGTGTGGACATCAGGCGTGGATACTCGCTGGGCTCGTTCTCGCCTTGTAAGCAGGACCTGGGCAGCAGGGCATCAAGACCTGGCTCTAGGGCATGATCTCGGCACAGCCATGGGAGGGCTTTCTTTCAGGACTGGCTGAGCTCCTAGGTGCCTGGCATGGTGTGGGTGCTCTAGGTTACAGTACTGATGTATTACTGCAGGCAGGACGCTTGCAGTCTGGTAGGAGAGTAAATGTGTAGAAAGGGACTAGAATTCACCTAACTTGAGCCATGGCAGACAGCTCTGTCGGGATAAAGTTCCTTTCCACTTCCGTCTTGATTCGCTGTTCCCCCCTTTTCCTGACCCTACTTACCCCTTAATGATATCAAATGAATATAATCGACCTCACGCTGCATAGAAGCCTATGAGGAGCTACCCAGTGAGCGTACTTTGAACAGGAATTTGCTGTACTCCAAAATCAGGCACTTGCAGATGGGGGTAAGAACAACTCCTTGTAAAGGATGATGTTTGATTTCGTCTTAGAGAGAGAACATACCAGAGAGGCCCAGCCCCCTCTGACCTTAGGAGATGACCGCTGCAGCCCCATCTGTCTCCCCCTCCTTCCTCCACCACCACCAGTAGCACCACTGCTACTGATAATAACAGAACCCAGAACCCACTCTGGACCCTGCAGCACCTCCAACTCCAGTTCAGCCAAGCTTCTTGCAAGAGTAATCTTGCTATTTTCATTTACCCCCAATCTCTTCACTTCTCAACTCAGCATGGCTTTCACCTCTGACAGCGCTGCTGAATGATTTTGCTGAGTTCACCAACAATCTCTAATTGTCAAATTCAGTGGACGAGCTTCAGTCTCCAACCTCTTTTCAACATTCGACCCTGACGACCACTCCTTCCTGAAACACCCTTTTCCGCCGGTGTCTGTGACAGTACTCGTTCCGGGGTCTGGTCCTACCCATGACAGCCATTTCTTTCCATCTCCTTCAGTGGACAGCCCTCTGCCTGCGTGCCCGTTCCAACATTCTCTTCCCCAATATGCTTTCTCTGGGAGATTTCACTCACAGCAACTCCCAGTTCCGTGCCTTATCCCAGTCCTGTTTTCTGAATTTCACACCCAGGCCTTCATCTCCTACGTACCATCTCTGCGTGTCTCCGGTAACCCCTCAACCTCCACCTGTAGGAAATACTTGATATTATCTTTTACCTCTGAGCTGCTGCTATTTCTCTGTTTTCTTGGGTTACTTCTCTTGGTTCACGATATCTCCATCGACCAAGTCACCCCTACCACAATCCTCTAAGGCAACTTCTTTGCTGGACCACTTACGACCAACGGGTCGCCCAATGTTGTCTGCTCTGCCACCCAGGTCTGTCTCAGGTTTCCCTCCTCGCCACCCTTGATCCATGCTGTATGAGTTTGCCATAACTCGTAACAGACTGGGTGGCTTGAATGACAGAAATGTATTTTCTTAGAATTCTGGATGCAAGAAGTCTGAGAGCGAGGTGTCGGCGGGGCTGGCTTTTTCTGAGGCTTCTGTCCTTGGCTTGCAGAGGGCCCTGTGTCTTCTGGTCTTCTCTCTGTGTGTTTGTTCTAATTTTCTTATAAGGATACCAGTCATATTGGATTAGGGCCCACCCTAATGACCTCACTTCAACTTAGTTAACTCTTTAGAGACCTTGTCTCCAGATAAATTCACGTTCTGCAGTGCTAGGGGTTAGTACTTGAGCACATAAATTTTAAGGGGACACAATTCAGCCCACAACCTGCGCTTTCATCACCTCCTTACTAGCTAATCGTGTGTTCTCCTAATTTGTTTTCCTACTTTTAGTACAATCTCCATCCTACCGTACCCTCCATGCCACCGTCTGAAAGATTATTCTGATTTCAAAGATGAGCACACTCCTCTCCTGCTTAAAACTCTTTGATGGCTCCCAGTGACATTGCGTATAACATCCAGATTCCTTCAGATGGCACTTTTGTGATCTGCGTCAGCACCCGACTCTGCTCCAACCCTTCCGAAATATTTTAAGTTCCCTAAAGGTTTTAGACCTGCACCTCTGTGCCTTCCACACGCAGCATTTTGTGTCTGGAATTTTCTTAACACTACCTTCTTTTGTCTCATCAACCCTACGTCATGACTCAATGGAGGTAGCACATTCTGCGGGAAATCTCACCTCAGAATAGCCAGGAGGATATATGGCCAATCACAGGTAGTACACACTGAGGGAAATTGTCAACATGAAAAAGCGTCTCTTTCATATGGATGCAATAAAAGAGAATATGATAAAATGTAAATTACCTTACTTGTTAGACATTTCTCATTCTGTGGAGCCCCTGAAGCTTTCTTAAAGGACACATTAGAAAATTGCTATCTTCCTTTCGTCACTTCCTTAGCCATCAGCTCAGGGCGCAGCTCATCATATCTAATTGCGTCCTAACCCCTTCCTAAATTGGGAGCCCGTCCAAAGGCCTGAAGTCCCAAGCACTCACTCAGCAGTCTCTGTTCTCTAGCCCTGGACACACAGTAACAATTCAGCTTTCCCCCAGCTTTTCTGGAAAAAAAAAAAAAATGAGTGCAAATTGCAAAAAATGCAGCCCAAATTGTGAGCCGTCAGTACATTAGTAGCCACATGGGAAATCTGATGGAGTCAAGGAGAAAAGGTGTAAATTACAGGATGACAGAAAGGGGATGTCAGCCTGTTAGTACTGCAAGGAATGTGATGGATTTAAAGAAAAGGTACAAATGACGGGGTAATGTACAGAAGAGGTCAGTACATTAGGAACGTGGGAAAACTGACAATTTGAGAGCAAAAGGTGCAAATTGTAGGATAAAAGGAGGGGCTTAACTGTAAAGATGAGCTTCCATGAGACCGAGGAGGCTTGCCGGCCGGACAGACACTGGCTAGAACTTTCTGCATTTTTCTGGTTCTATCTCACAGCAGATCTTTATGTCTCTTAGAATTACTAAATCTCAAGCTCATATTACAGAGCAAAATGACTGTTCTCGTCTAACAGAGGAAAAACCTGAGTCAGAAAGATTCGCTTAAAACTTCTGAATGCCTGAACCTAGAAATCTCGTATTTGTCAACCCTGATAAATAAACACACACCTTTTGGGGAACCCTTTGCTGCACACACACACACATTCCCTCTAAGAGGCTCTGTAAATAGGACTGTTATGTCTGGACTCCAGATAGAATTTAAAACAATTATACAATAAAAAATGTTTTTAATAAAAATTTTGAAGGCTAACAGAAGATGGGAGACTCGGGGGACTCAATGGACCCCTTTTGTTTCTGTATGCATTGTGAGTGAGGCACTGACCGCCCTTTGTTCCAGAATGTCTTTTCAAGGATATTTGTATAGTGAGCAGCCTTAGGAGACCATTAGTGTCTCCCTCTACAACAAAAGACAGGCACGCTTACCAACCATTTTAAAAGATCTGGGCTCCCTAAACTCAAGATTCCAGTGCTGTAATGCAACCCTTGTATGTGCAGGCATCTGTCTGAGCCCCTAGGGTAGGGGAAGTGGAGCTGATCCAAGGGTGCCGACCCTCATGTTACTTGCTGTGCCACCAGTAACGAAGTGCTTTGTCTGTGACCCAGTGGTCCTGGGTCTTCTGCCAGCATCCGTGAGGCTGTGTGGCATGCCACCTTGGTAACGTGCAAGGAGGCTGAATTCTCAGATTCTTCACAGTTTTACCAATGAGGATGGGTTGCTGACAGTGACGTGGCTTTCTGGAAGAAGGATAAGGAAATCATGGTCCCTAACAGGATTTGAAGGAAGTCAATGGGAATTAGTAACGAATACGTTGACTAAATTATGTGGTCAACCAGGCCATCGTAGTCCTCTGCTTTGTCACTTGTTAATGACGAAGAATTAGGGATGTAGTGGCCGTCGATGCCACACAGCATCGGGGGCATTGCACCTTTCCTCCTCACCTATGTGGCGGTCAGCCTCGAGTCCACTCTGTGGTGACGACCAGTGCAAAGGTTCTTATTGGGTGGGCAGAAAGTTCTCGCTCCATTTCAGACAACAGCTATACAGACAGACACCCATCCTGAGTGAGAATGAAGGGAAATGTGTGACCGCTGTGGGTGCAAACCAGGAGAGTCCTTAGGACTTTGGCTGGTTCTCTTGGGAGAAGAGGAGCAGGGCAGGCACAGAATGTGTGTGAAGGAAGAATGGCAACAGCTGAGCCATCTTATGGCCCAGCCCCTCCTTCCCAAACTTCAGATCCATTTGGAGATAAAGTCTCAAAGTTTTTAGTGTTTAGCCAAACTAAACAATATACATTTAAAGGTTCATGTTTTGAAAATAATTATTTTGAAAAGGAAAGGAGTGATAAATTCAAAATTCACGAGTGATTTTGAGAGTGATTCCTTCTGAAGACGAGGCCCAGGGCGCAGCTCTGGAAGGAACACACAAGGAGGTGAAGTCATGTTGGTCACTTTCTAGTTCTTAAGCGGAGGGTGGGTTCACTAGTTCTGGTTTTACTATCGTGCTTCCTACTGTAGCCACTTGTTACATATAGTCTTTCTTTTGCATGTATCAACTATTACATAATAAATTTTTATGACCAGCTTTGGAAAATTTAGTTTAGAATTCCTGGAATTGCTATGAATTGTATAACATCTGTGTGATTCCTATGTGGATTTCAGTGGAGTAGAGGATAATGTTTTGTCTTAACCCTCCAGTATCCAACAGGAAAATGGTATACCTGCATACCTTCATGCAAGAAACCCTGGAGAGGTTCAGTGTTTGACCTTAGATAGTAGATATGTCATGAAATTATTGCAATTTAAGTGCTCTTGCATTTGCCTAAGCTAAGATTAATTAAAAATTATTTTAGCGTGACATCTTATTCTAGATAGTTCATTTTCTTCATTCCTAAAAACAGACTGTGAACACTTTCTATATTTATAATGCTGAGGGGACATTGCCCAGGTATTTGAGAAATTTGGGGAAATATTATATGTATTCTACCAACTTCACTGTCCGTGGGGTGGGGAAGCCCATTTTATTTCCCTTCCTAATTCCACCTTCTGTCGAGGGGGCGGGGGTAGAGGGAGAGAGAGAGAGACAGAGACAGAGACGGAGACAGAGGGAGAGAGAAGGATTCTTCAAACCTTTCTCAGGTAGCAAAACTCTAAGGAGAATTTTATGCTTTTCGTGTCCCCCAAGAATGACTGCTTGGCCCAAAACAATGCCCCTAGGAGGTCTCCAGCCCTTATCCCGGGTGGGAGGATAGCACACACCTTGGTCCGGCTGACCTTGAGAGTTCAGACACTAGATTCTTTGTCAAGTCGCCCTTAGGTTGTTTCATCCTGCTATCAGCTAAATTTGTTTTATCACCTACTGGAGACCAAACGTTTTCCATGCTTTGTTTCATTTACTCTTTACACCACCCCCAAGCTGGTTATCATCATCACCCCCATTTTGCATTGAAGCAGGGCGTAGAGAGAGGGGAATTAACTTTGCATGTTTTCCTCGTCAGAATTCAAACTTGTTTCTACAGATCCTAAAACTTGTGCTTTTAGCAATGCCGGGGCCTTGCCATTTCTACCCATTTGTTCTAACAAGACCATGTGAACGTATAGATTTTTCTTTAACTACTGGAAGTCAGAATGCTACAAGGTTGCAGCCATCAGAAGTCATGTCGTAAGGACAAGGGGACCAAGCTCTGTGGCCTCCTGGAGGGAGACTACATTGGCCGTTTTTGAGATCCTGTTACCCCCTAATGAATTGCATACTTTTCCTTCTCACCGAAACTGTAATTGTCAGTATCTGGGTGGTTAATGTTTTTGGATAAGCTGGATTTAAGATTTCTGAAGGGTGACGAGGAGGGAAGAAGCACATGAGAGATATTTTTGTTTTGCTGAATGTGGTTATAGTTCTTTACCATGCTGGAATGAGACCGAGTGCACATACATTTGTTTCTAAAAGACGGCAGGCAGGGTTTGAATCACGTTTTTGGTCTCTGGTATTCTTGTGAATGGTATGAATGTCATTTTTCTTCTGATTCATAATTGGTCTCTATGAGGGAAGTCAATGACTTAATGTGAAACAGGCTTCAGAGGAAGAGTTTGAAGTGTCTTTATCCTTAGCTTGCAAATATATCTTTATTCGGCTACAGAAAAAAAAAAAAACAAATACATACTTGAATCTGACTTACAGAGCACTTAAAACAAGGAACTGCAGTATAAAGAGAGTAGGAGGGAGTCTCCCTCCGAGGTACCTCAGACATCATTGAAAGTAAGTGCTCAGTGCTCGAGAACCCAGGAAGAGAACCCCCCAGGCGCAGTGTCTCCAGAAGAGCATTTTACAGAAGACAGTTCACTGCTCAACTCTGTGGAGTACTTTTATCTTGATGAATACTTATGCAGGCCTTATTTTGGTGGGGCTTGATGCGAAATCAAAGTATCTTTCCTTGTGAGGACCACACCATCTCCTGGCTGTCATGGCTGAATGCATCATTTGAAATGTAGGCCACTCCAAATGACAAACTACATGAAGGTCTTAGAAGAGAATCAAAAAGAAACCTTTGTTTTCATTTAGTCCTTCTGGGTTTCTTCTCAGGGGCCAGGTTCTCTGATTCCGTGATCCGATTGCGCACTGTGGGTCCGTCACTCTAACAGGTATTTATTGCTCAGTTGTTATGGGCTTAGTTCAGCGTTTTCCCCTTTGGAAAAAACAGAGAAAGTATAGTCCCCAGCTAAGAGTAGATTGGTTTCCAGTGATTGGGAAAGTTGCATCTGGAACCTGGAATGCAATGCCCCGACAAGGTAGTAAAACAGTGCTTACTCTCCCAAAGCTAGCGCATCAGGCATTTTTAATCCTTAATGTGGTTGACTCACACCCTCATGCTTGTGGGTCCTGTTAGAGTTCAAATACAGCAAGAAAAGGAGGGGCAGGGAGACTTTGCCTAAAGACTCACCCTTTCTTCAGTGCGCTCCTGTCTCTTAGTTTCCCATGTCCATGTGTCTCACCAGCCGCTTCTTCCCCCTCTCGCCACTCCATCCAAACTCTCATTTCCTCAGTGTAGTTGACCTCAGGTAGGGGTCAGTGGGGAAGCATTTTGATTTAACTAATTCATAATACAGTGTACATAACTGGCATTTGTATGAAAAGAAAATGCTTATTGAATGCTTATTAAATCAAACAAGTATAGATTATTCAGGGCAGAGAATACAGTGAAATAAGAGAAGTTATGCTGAGGGGGCAGGACGGTCACCATGGAGACAGGATAGCCCCATGTGGAGTTTGTTGCCTCGGGAGAGCTCTCCCGAAGCCAGTTCTGCTTTTCATCACTTTTTTCCTTTTGTGGCTTCTGAACTCGTTAGTTCTAGAAAAGTCCAAATGTGGACGTGGCGAGACAACTCCATTAATGGAGGTGAGGTTTGGGGACCCAGGGTTGGCTGAGGACATCAATGACCAGTTGTAGGTGTGAGTTATGCAAAAGCCAACTAGTAAATGGCATGGACACTGGCTAAGGAAGGAGATCGAGGAATCTCATGAAATAGAGAGCGGAAATCATGACATCATTAAGCAAATTCAGACCTTGTAAACTCCTGCCTTCATGCTTAGGTTCAGTCGAGTCAGGAAAGATTTAAGTAAACAATTACACTAAAACTAGATCATCACAAATCTCTCTATCTGCTTGTTAGAAACAAAGAATATCATGATTGATAACCAGAGCCCTGAGTGAGATGGGGGTCAGCTGACTTCTCTGAGGGAAAGACATTTTAGCGAAACCTGGAGATCAGGTCAGGTCAGCCAAATGAAGAGGGTGGGGAAGGCCAGGCCACGTGGAGAGTATTTGAGGCAGAATGCAGTGTGTGCAAAACCCAGGGAGCAAAGATTCTTGGTGCGTCTGAGGAGTTGCCAGTGAGGCTTGAAGAGGGAAAACCTGTGGGCCAGAGAAAGACACCACTCTGTCCCCCAGGTGTTGTAGGCCAGGTCAGGGGCTTGGAACCTTAAAGACTTGGGGCCTGACTTTAAGAATTTAAAGCAAAAGAGTGACAGGTTATACTGTGTAGCCCTGACTATATGCATAATTGGGGTTTAGAGGAGGGAAATCTATTAGTGAGGGCCCCTCAGATCTGAAGGTGGCATACAGGGGGCTGTTGTTGCTTCCTACGTGTAATTTGAAGGGTGCCCAGCAAGGCCCCTGCTCAAAAATATCTTTTCAGTCACCACTGAACCAGTGTCTAAAATCCTGTAATTGAAGAATTCATCTCTTCTAAAACTCAGATTCCCTCGCAACCAAGGCTTAGGCAAAATTATGCATACGAGGCCTGAGAATTAAGTTGGCGAACTTGTTGCAGTGATGTAGCTAACCATTTCTTGATATCAGAGGGATTATTCATTATGAATTTGTACCAACTGGACAAACAATTAACCAGGTTTACTATTTGGAAGTTCTGAAAAGGCTGCATGAAAAAGTTAGATGACCTGAACTTTTATCCAACAATTCATGGCTCTTGCATCACAAAATTGCACCAGCTCACACGGCACTGTCTGTGAGGGAGTTTTTAGCCAGGAAACAAATAACTATTGGAACACCCTCCCTACTCACCTGATCTGGCCCCCAATGACTTCTTTCTTTACCTGAAGATAAAGGAAATATTGAAAGCAACACATTTTGATGACATTCAGGGCAGAGAATACAGTAATACGACGGCAGCTCTGATGGCCATTCCAGAAAAAGAGTTCCAGAATTGCCTTTAAGGGTGGACTAGGTGCTGGCCTCAGTGCATAGCTTCCCAAGGGGATTACCTCAAAGGTGACCACGGTGATATTCAGCAATGAGGTATGTACTTTTTCTAGGATGAGTTCGCAAACTTAATTGACCTCATAAGTAACATTTAAAATATTTTCCAGACCTTCTTCCTCCATGCCTTTCTAAATTGCCTTTTCCCTTTCTACATGGTGTCTTTTCTCCCTTCAGATGCTCTAGCCTCAGTCTCTAAATCAACACCTGATTTCAAGAAAGACTCTGTCTGATATGTCTTATATGAACTTTATGATGTAATTTTGAATCGGTCTGTGAGATGTAACCATGATTGTAGCTCAGGTGCCTTACGTGATAAAGATTTGTTGCTGTCACAGTTGAGTGCTGGAGAGGTGGGGTCACGTTAGGTGTTACTCCTCAGCTCCGCATCTCTGGTAGGTTCTCTCCGCCTTACCCTCGCCCAGTGTCGCCTGTGATCTTGGCCGATGCCCATTATGGCTGCGACACTAACTGCAGCAGTTCTAGGCCTCATACCCACAAGGTCTAGGAGAGTTAGAGGTCTTGAGCTTCTCTCTGAGGTCGTGGGACACCCTTGAACCAATGACGAGGGCCAGGAATGTCTGCTAATCCAAGAACCAGTCACTGCGGGCAAGGGGGCGTGTCCTACTGATTGGCAGAGCACAGCCCCAGAACTGTGGGCGTGGGTGGGGTCCTTCTGTCTCAGATCAGGCGGATCCTGGATACTGGCAATGTGGGTGGGGTTGAGTGGGTTCTAGGGAAGCGCCAAACAACATAGGGGTATTTATATATTAAACCTAGGTCTACTTACAGAATGTTAAACAGATGTGGGCACCAGCAAGCAGGTAGGAAAGGAATTATTTTCAGAGTGGACAGTGGGGCCATATAAGGGTCCCTAAAACTTATGCTCCCCACACCAGCCTACCCCCCCACTCCACCCTCACACACGCACACACTCAGTCACTTATCTGTTGGTATAGCTCAGATTATCCACTGATTTTTGTCTCTGACACTCCTATGCCATAAACATTTGAACCTGGGAGTCTGTGAAATTTAAATAGGCTAAGTGTGTAGGTATGTATGGGGGGTGGAACTAAAAAAAGATATAAATGGTATTTGCGTAGGACCATTACGCATTATTTAAAAAGATTTGTTGTTTCAAAAAATTTAAACAGTGTTCCTCGTTGGATGTATTAGAATAACTTTAGAATAGGTTTGGCAGGAGAGGAAGGAGATGCAAATAGAGGTTATTGATTAATTAGAATAAATGAATCTTCATTTTTTTTAATGGGAGTTGTTTCATTTATTACATTTTTTACTTGCCTAATTAATATAAGGCTATATTGAATTCTTCAGAAAACTTGCCAAATAAAGCAAAATATATAGCATTTAAAAACTTTAACCCCAGGTCCTTTCCTTTCAACCATCTATATTTTGTTAATATTCACATAAATATTAAAATCAGAATGAGCATATGTGTCCTCATCAACAAACATTTGTCATGGGCAAGGTGCTTCCTAGTTGCTGGGGATACAGAGAAATAGAAAGCACACTTCCTGTCCTCGGGGAACAAACAGCATATGATCTATTTGGGAAGAAAGGCAAAAACATGGAAAATAAATAGCTCACTCACTGCCTAGTTCCACCAGGTGAGATGAAACAAGGAAAGGGAACAATTATTGGGGTGGGAGGTGGGGGAAGGCCTGTGGGGGATGGGAGAGGCATAGATATTGGCAAGGAAGAGGAGAGGTCCTAGGCCGCCAAGTAAGTTTGCTTTTGCGGTTGCATTTCATTCTGTTTTTCCTAGAGTCGTTATTAGAGCATTTTGTTTAATTTCAAGATTTTCTTTGTTGTCCATTTCCTGTATAATTGTTAGGATTTAGTCATATGGATCACTTCCAACCATTCGTGTATTTCCAGCATTTCTGTAATGATTCGCTATTACTATTTCAGAATTGTTTTGTGATATAATAATGGTGAAGAAAGTATTGCCAAAAGCCAACTAGAAAATAAAAGTATCAGCAGTTATATTTCTTACGAAATAAGTGTGGGGACAATTTCTTACTTGTAGTTGCTAAAAACTGTTCCATCTACGCAGTCACTATTTTGCAACATCTTAAAGTGTTGGGGGGCCTGTTACTCACTGTGGTCTTGGCCTGACACATTCAGACATGAAAATTTCAGAAAACTGAGTCTGTGATCAAGTTGGCAGAGTTTTTTACCAGCTTTGTTTAAAATTGAGTCATTGGATTATTCTTCATTTAATAAATTTAGGACTAAACCTAAAATTTTCCATTTAGTATTCTTTCATCCCTAGCAGTTATTTCCTGTCCTTTACTCTTCATTTCTTTCTAGCAAGCCTGTGAGCTCCCGTATTTGGCTGTGAATTCCTTTTGGACAGGGATCATTGAATCCTTGCAGCTTCGTACAGTGCTCCATAAATGCTTAGCGAATGAATGAGACTAATAGTCCACATGTGATTAGAAGGAAGTAATGCAGAGGAAATTAAATACAAGTACATATGTGTGGTTTTCATTTTCACACATGATTTTGAAGAATCTGTCTTATGATAGCAACTTCCTGCCAGTTTTACCCTGCCAGGAGCTAACCTTGGTATGAAGGTTGTACGATTTATAAGCCTAGCAAAGAACTCTTGAAAGTCAGTTATTTTGTAAGACAGACCTGTTACCTGTGACATATTAACACACTTGACAATGTGGATGCTCAAGTTGTAAAAGATCTTTGGCTTCCTCTTCTGCATAATTAAGTTCTTCTTAGAACAGCTTACATATTATAGATTCCACACGTGGATTTCAGACTAATCAACACAACTAAAATTTGATCGTGATTACCAGCTTTTCAAAGTCTTCCTTCATTTCCCAGCAGGCAGCTTCCTGTCAGAATTCATTTCCCATTTGGAAAATATCTCTCTGACCCACGGTTTTTTGGACACAAGTCATCATTCACATATTTGAGTCTACCCGTTGTCGTAAATCCTGAGCTCCTCTGATGCCAGAAGACCCCTCTATATTCAGAGTGATAAGATCTGTCTAAAACATCGGAGGAGAGAAAACTAAGAATATTTAAAGATTTTTGAAAACATGCTTTCCGTGTGTATCTATGTTTTTACAGTTTAAGAAATTAAAGTAATAACTGTTACAGTTGGAGCAAGATGTGCTTTCTGTTTTCCCTCAATCTTTATATAATTAAAATTAAGATTTGGCAGAGCTGTGGCATAATTAAGTTCAATTTAGCAAACATTTATGGAGACCCTTTTGTTGGGCCCTCATTACCGGGATCGCTATAAGAACTGCCCTTTGGTTGCAGACAGCGAGTGTGAGAGACCATGATCCAGATGTGACTGCGAAGGGAATTAAAATTCACTGTGGAGGGGGGTTGATTGGGAAGGCATCACGCAAGAAACAATTTCTTGTTGGATGTTGGAGAAAGTACTAGATTTGACTTGCAAAGGGGCAAGTCGTTCCAGGTCAGGGGCATAAAGATTGGATTCAGCTGGGCATGTACTGATTCTTGGCAAGGAAGGGACATCGTGACAAAGGTTCTGGCTTCAGTCTGCAGGATGTACCAGAGAATGGAGAGGCTGGTCCATAGGAAGCATTGTAACTGACTATGGCTTAATTGATGAGGTCCTATTTCAAGGACATATGACAGGAAGGTCAAATCGTATAAATGTTACACAGAAAGAACCTGATAGCCTCAAAAGCTGGTTGGATATTAGAAAGTAATGCAAAGAGAACTGTCAAGGTTAGTTCCAAGGCTGGGGAGCCTAGATGAATAGGGGAATCGCGGTGCCATGTTAGCGTAAATGGCAGATCAAAAAAGAAGTGGACCAGGCCGAGCCTTGAGACGGTACCCATGGTTAGGAGGGAAGCCAGACAAGGAGGGGTCAGAGCAGAGCCAGGTACCTATCAGTGTTTCAGACAGGTGAACAAAGACGTCAAGAAATCAGAGGTCTGAGTTTGGTTTTGGACTGACGGACAAGTGTTGACCTTCGAGAACTTCAGGAAAGTGGTGGAAGTGGATACCAGATGGTAAAGACTCTGAAAAGGGAGAAGAGTTAGTGTCATTGGTGAGACTATAATACAAGATCTTTCAGATATTTCCAGTACCAAATGCCTTTGAAGGAAACCCACTCCTTACCCGACTAGTGTTATATAACAGAATGCTAGGATATTATTAGTACCTGTAGATTTAAAATGTACCTATTTCTACATTGTAGCCCAAAAGCATTAGTTTTACAAACCATTTGGAAATAACATTTTTTATTTTCTTTGATTCTACTCTTTCAAAATTGCTCTTATCCCTCTCTGAGATTTATTTCTAGGTCATTGATTTGGATTCCAAAACTAGTGTTTTCTGTAAGCTTATTTTATGCTTACTAGAGTTTAAATTCAAACATTTTTCTGACAGTAGCAACTGACACAGCTTCAGAGACAGTTTTTACATCTACCTTGCTTTTTTTTCGTTGATTGTATCTTTCCAAAAATGCCCCAGATTGATAGGTCCTGAGATAGTATGCCTACAGTAACAACACAAAATTGTGTTGTGCTTTTTAGAATTGACAAATACACTTCGGCCTTCTTCTGCTTCTTGAACACACCCTTTACTCCTCAGAGGAGCTGATCAAGAAAAAAGGACATTAGAACCCGAGTCACGGGATCTAGTTTCTGTTCCCTTTGTTACATGACCTTGGGGAGGTCAACTCCTAGAGTTTTTCAGCTATGATGTGAGAGGATTTTTTAGAGGGTCAGTTAGGTCTCTTTCAAATAAAAAATCTCAGAACCCGTGGAAATACTCCTTTGTTCTTTAACTTTATCATCAAGTCTACCATATGGTATGATCCACATTTGAAGATGTAGTTGGGTTCCTCGAGCATGTGCCCCTCTGTGTTCCCTAAAAGTACTGCGTGCTGTGCCTGTGTTGGACCGTCCTCTCCCCCTTCGTGTGGCTGACTCTCTTATCCTTCTCACCTCCTGTTGCCGATTGTCGAGCATATGCTGGTACCTCTAGCACCCAGCTCCTGCTGTACGCATAGATGCTCAGTAAAGATTTGACGATCAAGTAAATGGGCTGCATTGTATTATTGTCCACCCTGGACATCAGAATCAATTATAAGTTAAAAACATGGCGATCTCCAGGCCCCCCCACCCCCACTACGTTTGGTATTTGCATTTCTAGAAATGGGCCTGTGCATCCATATTTTAAAATATCTCCATACGCCGTGCTCATGTGAGAAGCTCTAGTCCATCCTCTGTGAGTTCCTGGAGGTCACAGACTATAGTTTCTATCAGTTCATTCCCAAGCCCTGTGTAACTCCTGGCAGAAATTAGGTGTATAATAAATGTAAATAAGTGAATGGAAATGTTGAGATAAATATAAATGAGACTAAAATGCCTTTTCTTTTGGTTGCAGATATAAACACTTAGAAACTTTAAATACTAATTCACACTACCCATAAAAATTTTGTATTTTTAAATAAATGAAATAAATGATTTAAGTGATAAAATTAAAAGCTTGTGGCTTGTTACCTAATAATTGTGGCTAGGACTATTTTGCTTTGTTTGCCCAATTCCTATAATTTTGTGCTATTTCTGAGTAACAAATTACCCTGACACTTAAGCAGATGAAAGCGGTGAACATTTGGTACCCCACCTGTGGGTCAGGAATCTGGGCACGGCCTAGCCGATGGTTCTGGCCCATGTCCTCTCTGGAGGTTACACTCGGGACATTGGCGGGGGCTGCACTCATCTGAAGGCTTGGGTGGGGCTGGAGGACTCCCATCTGCCTTGGCTCACTCAGACGCCTGGCACGTTAGTGCCTGTTGTTTGCAGAAGGCCCCAATTTCTCGCCACATCTCACGAAGGACTTTCATCTTTGAGTTCCAGGTGCTTATCGTCAGGGCTCCTTGAGTGTCTCCTGGGTCACAAGCAAGCGAGAGGAGAGGGAGAGGGAGAGCGTGGAGGAAGCCTCAGTACCCATCCTCGCCACTCCTGAGGGAGGAACATCAAAGAATGTGTGGACATATTTTAAAACCACCACAGCCTATGACATAAAATACTGTTTGCTACCTTCGGTGCTTTGTCTAGGATCTGAAAGCATCCGTGATCCAAGTGATTTATTTCATTTCTTACCCATGAATAGAAGGTGGCTGTCAGAATTTCTGGCTTCTACTTCGTTGTTTCCAGTGGCAACTTCCTTTTTATTTCCTTGTATACGATCATGAGACGCGGTGGTAAAAATCATGAAGTGTTGGAGTCAAAAGATGTCATTTTCTCTCCGTGTTCCAGACCAAACATATTTCCTGTCTAGAATGCCAGTTCAGAGCTTACCCTCTCTGAGCCTTCTTACTGGAGGTGGGAAGGAGTTTAAGAACTCGGCTCGCCTTCCCGGTGAACCAGTGAGCTCCACTTACCTGGCACTCACGGATGATTAGAACAAGTGCCCCAAATAACAAGCCTGCACAGGAGCATCTTGCAATTAAAGGAGAGCGTCTCCAAAAATGGAACCAATGGCCATCAGGTATTCATTTGATGACTTTATATGTGAACTTTAAGGAAGACGAGATCAGTCCGCTCAGTAACAGCTGTAAGCCCAAATGGTGGGGTTTAAAAAAAAAAATCAACCGTAAAGCATTTATTAGGCGACCACCCCAGGTGTCAGGCACCGGCGTTTTTATGTAATTATCTCATTTCAAATAAGTGCTCTTTCAGTTCTTCTCCATCATCCCTAGTCAGTCCTCCTCCTTCATGTACTTTCTCACACATCTTGAGTCTGTACTTAGGAATACTGTCACATTTCCTGGTCTGTGTCTGTCTGCCCCAGTAGACTGGGAAGTGCCTAAGGGGCAGAGCTGTCACTTTCGTCTTTGAATCCCAGGGGCTCAGGGCAGTGCCTGGCTTTTAGTTGATCTTTATTGCTTGTTACTGAATTTAACCAGCCTTGTTTATAAGTAAATATCACTATCTCCTTTGTCTCTACAAGACTGTATAACTTGCCTGAAGCTGCACAGCACGAGACAGCATTTGAGATTCAGAGCGATGGCTGTATTTTGGGCTTCAGCACAGAGCTCTCAGGAAGACTCTAGGCAGCGACTGTGTTGGGAGGTCCAGGTAGCATCCTTACAGCTCTTACCTGGGGGAGATGCCTCAAGAGGTATTTCTCTGTGTGTACCCAGAATGAATCACTGTAATGTGAGCGACTGCCAGAAGGAGACAGCTTGTTGATCAGGTAAAAGGGTCTGAAGAATAAGCTGGCCTATTGTATTCCGGCTACAAAGGGATTTTCAGTGTTCCCTGATGTTCTTCCATCTCTAAGCGGGATGCTGAAAGCTCCTTACACCTGAAGTGCTAAGGGAAGGCCCCTTTTTCTTCCCATTTTTTCCAGGCATTTTATGCCGGTGGATGAAAGACTTCAACATGGTATTTAGATATGAGTGGGATGGGAGCTCAGGAAATGAGAAGATTGTGTATCAGACACTCCCACCCCCCCTATCCCCACCCAAACTCATCATGACTAAGAAGAGGCCTCATTGCAAGAGTCTAGGCCCCAGACAGGCAGTGGTAGAAGAGCAGATGCATTCAAATGATGTTTTAGGTCTGAATCCACAGGACCTTGGTGACAGGATATGCAGTGGAGGGACATCGAGCTGGTGAGGGGACTCGTAGCCCTCTGGCCGGGGAGCCCGAGTGAGTGGTGTCTCCATTCAGTATGACAGGACACGGGAAAAGGAGCAGTGCGGGGTTGATGACAACTCCACTTTGGGATGCATCTGTGGGACAACAGGGAAGGCGTTCTATCTAGAAATGGGCATGAAAGTCCCATGGTCCCATGAAAGAGAAGTTGTCCCAGGATATCCGGGAGAGAGCCTGAGCCTTAGGTGTGTGTCTGGTGACGGCCACTCAGGGATGGTCTGATAGAAAAGAGGCAAATGGCCTTTCTTGGCTGTGCTGTTGTGTTGGGAATCCCTCGCTGTCTTTGTATCTCAGTGTCCTGGATGAGGGGGGAGCGGTGAGTGGCCTCTTGTGTGCGGATACAGAAGGGAGCCTTGTCTGGGGGATCAAGGCCCTGCTCTCTGCCGAGTCCCCTCTCCAGTAGGCTGTCAAAGGCTGTTACATGGAGCTTGCTTCTGCTCGTTAGGATTCCGCAATCTTCTGCACCTCCTTTTATGGGGGGGTGGGGGTTGCTTTCAATGTTGTCTGTATCTGTTTTGAAATGTCATTCATTTTTCTTTTTAACAGACAACCACAAATTCATGCTTTTGTTATACTCTACAAACTTTCCAGCTGATTCACTTTTTTGTGCTAATCTGAGAACATGATGAAAACGTCTGACTTCAGTTCTTTCTTACAAATACTTACTCTTCTGTCTTTAATTAACTGAAATCGTTCCTATGTAAACAAATAACAACTGCAGATTGTGCTTCCTACACGCCTTTCTTGTGGAGATTTAAGTGCATCCCTTGTTTGTTCAATTATAGTCTTTTAAAAATACTAGATGTGACATATTTTGTCATTTTGTATGATGCCAGTAGAAAACAAAGGATCGTGACTGTAATTTTATTCTTGTTCCACCTTTTATTTAACGTTTATGTGCAGAATCAGGGTGGCAGGTGGAGTGAGGAGGACAGCTTTGGATTCGCATGAGCTTGAAAATCTCAACCCTGCCACTTCTCAGTGGTGTGGCTGTGGATGTGTTGTTTGAGTCCCCTCTCTGTGCCTCAGTTTCCTGTACATAAAATGAAGGCAGATAATATTTGCCTCATGGATTATGCAGATTAAGTGACATAATGCAACTTATGTGCTCAGCACAGTGCCTGGCACATAGTAGGTGCTCAATAAATGCTAGCAATATCTATTTGTATACAGTAGAAGAAGCTCTCTTAACCAGTCCACCAGCTTAAAGGAAGCCTCAGTCCCCATGCAGAGCAATCCGATGATGGCACCGCCTGGTGAACACTTGAACTTGGACGGTTCTCTCCTGTGCACTCACGTGCTTCTCCTCCAGCCTAGGGAGGTGTATTTGTTCCCAACCCTGTTCATGTTGTTTGCTCTCAAACCTAGTTATGCCGGTTGAACTTGTTGTTATTATGTAATTTAATGAAATATTAGGTGAAGAGAATGTAAAAATTAAGTTTTGAAGGCTTTGGGAAGGCTTACTAAAGGTTAGTCACCGAATTAAATAAAATTCTGAAGTATTTTCGTAGAGACAGAAAGTAGAGTAGTGGTTGCTAGGGGCTCAGGGGAAAAGGGGAACCCGGAGTTAGTATTTAATGGGAACGGAGTTTCAGTTCTGCGACATAAAAAGTTTGGACGATGGTGATGGTTGCACAAACAATGTGAATATTCTTCATATGGCTCAACAGTACAGTTAAAAATGGTTATGGTAAATATTATGTTATATGTATTTTATTACAATTTTATAATTTTTTAATCTGTCACGTTAGCTGTGGGTGAGACAACGTAAAGATTGGTGGGGAGATAAAAAAATTTAGAGGGATTCCACATCCAGGTAGTTTTCATACTTTCAGGAAACCAAAATAGAAAATCATAGGTATTGTGTTTTAGGTGTAGTTTATGTGAGGAGAACAAAGTATGCTCATCCATGGGCCATCTTTGAAAGCCTCAAAGATGAGGGCTTTCACATAGGTCCAAATATCAGGGAATACATGCATGTTTATATTTTAAGTTTTAAATGTGACATTTAAGTTAAGTATGTGCCTAGGAACCAGACTTTGAGCCAGATCTGCGTGCAGGAAGTTTGTTGGAGAGCTCTCCGAACCAGGCTGTGTGGGGAGGAGGGAAGCAGGACCGACAGGGGGAATTGCCACAGCCCTCAGCCAATCCCCGAGGAGCGCTGGTGCCGAGCCCCCTTCAGTGATGTGACAGAGACAATCTGTAGTTTTTCTCCTGCCTTGGGAGAACAAGACACGGGGTGTGGGCTTTCCCAGGGGAGGGGCCATCCCCTCCAGCAGGCAACTTCCTTTGGCTTAGCGTGAGGCCCGCAGGTTGTCAACGGTGGACTCTCAGCAGTTGACACTTCCAGCTGGGGGATCTGATGGCACACCACAGCAGCCACAACCGCGCGTGTCCATGTTTTGAGTGTTTCCCCTTCCAACAGACTTTTAAAAATTAACTGATTGACTAT
Source organism: Rhinolophus sinicus (assembly GCF_057876585.1). NCBI lineage: Eukaryota > Metazoa > Chordata > Mammalia > Chiroptera > Rhinolophidae > Rhinolophus > Rhinolophus sinicus. The sequence goes on along the minus strand of NC_142503.1, from coordinate 190,049,577 downwards.
AGGTCCAGAGCGCTTCAGATACGAGCATTTTCACTATTTATGCGTAGTCTCCTGCAGGTGCCCTTGGTTTGGTCTTCCTTCCGTATGCCAGTTGTCCCACTTGGGATAAAGCAAGACTGTGTAGCTTAATGACAACTAATAAGCGTGTGTGATGTGTTTGAAGCTCAGCTGACTGTAGGACTCTGTTAACTTTTAAATATTTTGCAGCTTATATTTTGAGATTCGTGAAACTTCAGATTTTTGCTTCTTAAATTTCCAGTCTTTTTTGGCATTTGATGATTTTATTTATGTATTTTTTTGGTCAGACTTTCCATTTTTATGCTATAGGTCATCTTCCTCTCATGCCCTATGACCTCTGGGTCTGATTCTGCATATTCCTCAGTTACTCTTCCATCTGCCACAATTAACTGTTTACTCTTGTTCCTTTTACTTTGACATTTTCACTTCAAACCTGCATCTCTTTGTCCTGAGCCACAAGCTCTCAATGCAAGTGATGGCCAGTCTCCGGATGTACAAATTCATTTTTAGATATACTCTTTTGATTCTGAAAACAGGAGTCCTGTTTATGTGATTGCTTTGTTTTTACCATCTTAGCCGCTTTTAAGTATACAGTGCAGTAGGGTTAACAATATTCATATTGTTGTATAACCAATCTCTAGAACTTTTTCATCTTGCAATACTGAAACTCCATATCCATTAAACAACTCCCATTCCACCCCTGCCTCCCCCGAGACTCTGGCAATTACCATTCTACTTTCTGTTTCTGAGTTAGACTACTCATGGTACTTCCTGTAAAATCCTACAGTACTTATATTTTTTTGAGTGACTTTCACTTAGCATAATGTTCTCAAGCTTCATCCACTTTGTGTTGGAATTTCCTTCCTTTTAAAGCCTGAATGATATTCCGTTGTATGTATATACCACATTTTGTTTATCCATTCATCTGTTGATGGACATTGGGTTGCTTCCATCTTTTGACTATGGCAAATAATGCTGCTATGAACATGGGCGTGCAAGTTTTTGTTTATTTTTTAATACATTTTGTTTGTTTGTTTCTATCACCTTGTAAACGCTAAAGAGGAAGTCTGAATCCCTTTGCAAGTGTGACCACCAATGTAACACAAAGAAAGATACCCCACAGTGTCTATTTTCCTTTCTCGTTTTGGCGTGTTCTGACCCTATAGTAGGAATACTGTGCAGTCTCATTTACACCTAGCCCTTCATTTAGCCATGTTTTGTTGTTTCCTTGGTTTCAAATTTTATCTCTTTAGACGAACTGGGAAATGAAGCCTTTCATTTGACTTGTGATCTTGTGCATTTTGGAAGTGCATACATGTAATCGTGGAACAAATAAAGCAGCTGGAAGAAATCTTTCCTGAACAAAACCCAAGTGGGGCATTTGAGTGTGAGCCAAGATTTCAGCAGCTACAGAGGGAGATGTAAAAAGACTGCCTATATTACAACACCAACAAATCACTTCTGGCCCGATAGGAATGTCCTTTAGGTAATGATCAAACAGAGGGTAGAGACCTTTACACATTTAATTGCCTGCCCACAAAATAAAGTGTTTACTGTAACCTTCCAAGGTCTCTACACCAAGTTAATTACTGTGATATACCTGACGGGAGGGCAGCATTGTGACTCAGTGGACTCAGCAATGCAAGGAAATTCTGAGGCTGCTCACTCTGAACCTGGCCTCCCGCTAAACTGCTGCATGGTTCTCGGCAAAACACTGCATGTTCAATTTCCTAGGGTTCTGTTCCTCCAACTAAAATCCTGAACGGTAATGCAAATTTAGCTACTACACAGCTAATCATAAATGAAGCCCTGTATTAATGGCCTCTTTTTTAGAGGAAAAACTTAATGTCCTACCATGATCAAATTAAGTAAAATTTCCCTGGACATTTTGACAAGATTGGATAGGTCTTTTTTTTTTTTTAATGTATATACATATGCATACGTCTGGACTGACACATACAAAATCGAAAGCTTGGAATGGAGGTAGGTTTAGAAATACATGCAGGAGTGTGCCAGGTTTTCAATCATTCGTCAGTTTATTCAGCCAACTTCAGTGATCACTTAGAGTAGTGCTTCTAAACCGTAGGAGCATCAGAATCACCTCGAGGGCTTTTCAAACACCCTTTCTGGGGCCTATCCTCAGAGTTTCTGAGTCACTGGGTAGTGTGCACCCTTCCCACTTAATTCCCATTGTTTGACATTTAGTTTGTCTCGAGTCACTTCCTATGGTGGATGCCCAAACTGAAAGTCGAGAAACAGAAGTCAGCCAGGCAAAGACAGTTTGGTGGAGGGATAGACGCTGCCGGCTGAGGGCACTTCTGGGCAGGCCCGGAAGTGAGGGGACCATAGCATCTGAGAGGAGTGGAAAGATGTACGCTCAGGCCTGGGCAGGGAGGGGAAGCTGAGGGGAGTGGAGGCTGGAGAAATGAAAGCTTTGCCACTAACAGCCTGTAGTGGGACATACCAGGGAATAATTGGCCAAAATTAAGTTAGTCAGGAAAAAAGTTGAGGGGGAGTAAAAGGCAAAAAGAAAAACTCTGCCGACTACCATTGAACAGTGTTTGTTTTCCACCAGATTGTTTTAACGCATTGTTGTTTTCACTAACTTGATTCTGACTGAGTTGTTTTTGGCAGATGGCTTTCATTCACATTATCTAGATCCAAATTAATAGGATTTGGGGGGCTTACGGGATCCAGTGTTGTGCTGGAGCCGCCTGTGCAGGCTGTCAAGCCAGTTCTGCCTGCCTGTCCCCATCTGGCACTCAGTGGTATCACCTTGGTAGGTTTAACTCAGCAAATGCTACAGCCAGGGAACTTTCCTTCCTGCGCCCCCCGTGAGAGCCGGGTCCCCAGCACACCACTAGATGTAATGATTGAGATGGAAGAAGCCCAGATGTCCTGGGTTTTGGCTTGGCACTTGAATGTGGAAGTCGTACACCAGTGCTAGGGTGCATGAACTTTGGAGCCAGAGGGTCAGGGTTTGAATCCTAACTGTCATTTTCCTGCCAGTTCCAGCAGAGTAGTTAACTTCTCTAAGCCTCAGTTTCCTGCTATGTGAAATGGGATCACTAATATTTAACTTATAGATTAGTTTTAATAATTAATCCTTGAGAGATAGAAGCTGTTATTATTACGTAATGAAGGAAGAGCATAAGGACATTCGATTGATTTTTTTCTTTTTTTAATTTGTGAAGTTTGAGATGCTCTTTGAGTTTTAGGTAAAGAGAATCCTATAATAACAACTGCAATAGCTAACGTTATTGAGTATTAACTATGTGCTTCTACATGCATTATTTCATTTAATCCTCACAAGAACTCTGGAGGCAGATATCAGTGATGTGATTACCCCATAGCTGAGGAGACTGAGGTTGAAGTGGATAACTGGCCATTAAGTGGATAACTGGCCAGGCAGCTGGTAAGAGCAGACACAGGAGTTGGAATGAGAGTTTGTCTGAATTCAGGCTCTACATTCTTAACCAATGTGCATGTGGGATCTCCACTCAACAGAGACAGCTAAGCTGCATGGTGTAAGTTTATGAATCTCATGAGTGGCTGAAGTCGTAGGTCTGAATGAGGTCACGCTGGAGAGGTCTGTTGAGTGAAACCATCGAGGACATGATGCAGCCCTAGGTAACACTGGTATTTAAAAGGTGGGATGAGTTCAGAGAAGGAAGGAATGGCCAACAGTTTCAGATGCCACAAGGAAGTCACCAAAGGTCAGAAGTAAAGAGAATTTTGGATTTGGCGATATGAAAAACATTGATAATCTTAACAAAAGCAGTTTGGGTAGGATAATGGGGACAGAGGCCAGATTGCTTTGGGTGGAGGAGTCCATTGATGAAAAGCTAGAGAGAACTGGTGTCAGCTGCTTTTAAAGAATAAGATGCTAGAGGAGTAACTTGGAATCTAGGGAGAGATTTAACAACATACATGTGTTGGGGAGAAATAGTGGGTAGAGTGAAGGTATAGGAACATGATTTCTCCAAGTCCCTTAGGAGGTGGGAGGAATGGGATCCAAAGCCTGATCAAGGAATTATGCCTGGATTGATGGGGGGTGGGTTTTGTAGGGTGGTACCATGGGCTCTAGGCTAGGCAGGGAAGAAGTAACACCAGACTGACATTCAAAGACAGAGAACGAAGAGCGGTCAGGGTCCTGAAAGTCTCAAAGATGTTGAAGGGAAGTTGGGAATAAATGAGCAATAGAGTTGTAAGAATAGAGTCATGCACAGTGAGTGAGAGCTTGACATCGGCCAGTTTATACAAAGAGAAGTTCTGGGTGGTTGACAAGATCCCTGGTCTAGCCATTGAAGGTCAATTTCCGAAGCAAAATGGAGTTGAAGGTCATCAGAATTGAGGAGATCAAGGGACTCGAGGCCTAGAATTGAGGTTGAGACCTCACACCGGAATCCTTTTGAGTCTTCACCTACTAAGAATACATCTTTCTAGAGGACTTGTTATTAATCCGAATGTTTATGTCTAGAGAGGTACCTCCCAATAAGGGTGGAAACTCTCCTGATGGGCAGTGACATATTCTTTAATTGGTGTCTGAGAAATCTGATAGAATCCTCAACTTTTTCTCAGAACCTTCTTCCTGGGATCAGTAGGAGAAGAATGTAAAAGTTCTAGATTCATGTCTCCCCCTTCTAGGAGATGTACAGCTTACACTTTCAGAAGTTAATGATAATAAGAATGGCTGTCATTTGTTAAGCTCTTGCTACAGCCACTTTATATAGATTATGTCTTTACAAAACAACTCCGTGAGATGGGTACACTTTCCGTCTCTCTTTTATAGATGAGGACTCTGCAGATTAGCGTTGTTAAGCCCCTTGTGAAGGTCACTCATCTTGTAAGTGACGCAGCCAGTATTCAAATCCAGGCAATCTGCCTCCCAAATTCAAGATCTATGAAAACCTGCCTGTCAGTGGCGGGGAGACCTAGGCCAGCGTCATGTTGGACGTCAGGTATTCCTGTTTGTGAAGGAAGAGGATGCCGTGTCTAGAGACGCACCATTGGGCCTGGCCCCTGACTGGACTCCCTCTGCCGCCACCGTCCTCATCCTGTTTCTAGGCACAGACTTGCCGTGCCTGTGAGCGCCCATCACCCCACACAGCGCTGCTTTCCCGGGAAGTGCCCCTCGCTGCCACGGGCAGCGTGAGACGTTTTCCTGAAGCCTCCAAGTTAAACCTCCTCTACTGCAGAGTGGCGTGAAAGGCATCTCACTGTGTCATTGGTGCTTGGAAATATTGGAAGGTTTTCCCGCACAGACACTGTGCCTATATTGGAGCTCAGCTATTCAAAGTGCAAAAAAACCTTAGTTTCCTTGATGTGGACACCTTAGTTCACAAATGCTCAGGAAAGTAATAGAAGAGGAATGCAAGGAGACAAAAGCATTTATTCTGTAATGATAAAAATGAGTACTTCAATGAGAAGGAGCTCCTTGAAAATCACATTAATTTGCTTCTAAATTAATTTGCTGTTTGCTGAAAGCTGTTTTCAGGAAATGATACTTTGTCCTGTGGATGCCCAATTCCAACGTTCACATTTCAAAGATGCATTTACCAAGGTCTTGTACTTGGATGAACTCCTGTTGCATGTTCAGAAAGTAGTGATGGCCAGATACCTAAAGCCAGGTCCCAGAAATAATAACAAAAATGAAGCCAGGAAATTGAGTTCCAACCAGGACTTACATTAAGTTCCAGGTGTCAATACCCATGGGTGGAGCCAACACCCGGTGTTGAGGGAGGAGACAATGGGGAAGCCCAAGAGCAGAGAGCAGGGGACCTGGCCCTGCAGAAGGTGCTCAGGATGGATTTCAGGGTGAGTGGGCCGGTGCCCCAGCTGCCTTGTGCCCTCATTCCCGTATTTCTCCATCTAGCACAGACGTTCTGTACATGTGATTTATGCTCCCAAGGGCTCGGTGAGGTCGAAAATGTTTTCCTGATGCTAAAGGCACTGCTTGCCTTGCTTCATTCCTTTGACGTTTGCGTTGATGATGCAAAGACTGCAGTGGGTAAAATGACACAAATCGTTTTACCTGTGTTTTGCGTGAATCAAGGCAGAAGCACCAGACTGTACTAGTCGTCATTGTCTTCTCCACCACAATTCTCCTTGCCATTAAAAAAAACACAGAGTTTCCTGTAAGAATACCCTTGATGAAGCATTAAGAATTATTTTATTACATCTCAATCCTCAAGTGCACATCTTTTTAATGCTCCAGGAGGCATCCATACAGCATCTCTGTTACGAGCCGAATCACGGTGGTTGTCTCCAGGTGAAGCACTTGCACACTTAAGTTGAGATCTGAACTGGCCACTGTTTTAATGGAACACTGATTTTAGTTGAAAGAATGACTGACAGACAAACTACCATTATTCAGACTGGAGTATTTGGTGAATATTTTCTCAAAAACTGAACGAAGTAAGCCTGTCATTTCAAGGAAAACAACTGACAGACAGTATTTGTTGCCAATTATAAAATTCGAGCTTTCAAGTGAAAATTAGAATTTGGGAAACTTGTATCCACCACCATGAGCTTGACAGTTTCTCAATACTTAAAGACTTTTCTGATGAATTCAGTGGTGATATTAATAAATTTGATTTTTTAATATTGTGTAATGCAATGTGTTAACATTTAGAAGATCTGTATAACCCAGTGAATTAATATTTTTCTGATAACCGATGCATGATGTTACAAAATCATGCTTGGGTAAAAGATCTATTGAAACTACAAGATACACCAGTGGATTTTAATGTAACATGATGTGAAAAATTAATTGATATGGTTTCAAATTCTATATTGCAGCTAGGCTTTTAGAAATTACCACTCATTGAGTTATAATATCGAAAAAGAATATCTACCGTTACCTGAAAAGACTATTAAAATACTACTCTCCTTTTAGCTACATATCTGTGTGAGGCTGTATTTTCCTTTCCATCCTATACAAAGGGCATTCAGAAGCAGATATGAGAATCTAGTTGTAATTTATTAAGCAATACATTTAAAAGACTTGCAAAAATGTAAAATGATTCTCACTATTTTTTTGTTCTGGAAAATTGACTTAGTTTTCAAAAAAAAATACTTAGTCAAAAGGCAATGGACTTGTTATTTTTAAATGAATTAACATTTTATCGTTTTCTCAGTTTTAATTTCTAGTATAGTAAGTATTGATAGGTACAACCCACATAAACAGAAGCTCTTTAGGGTTCTCAATTTTTAAGAGTGTAAAGGAATCCTGAAGCCAAAAAGTTCAAGAATCAGTGACTTCGTATATATTGAGTGTGTGGCATGTAGTGGGCCCAGGCTGGTGCAGAGATAGTGTGGTGTACTGGACAGGTGTGGGCCTTGCCCACAGAGCTATGTCTCCTACAATCAAACAGATCATTCCCACAGCGGGTGGGAGGTGCAGTGAGAGGAGAAGCACCAGGTGACATGGGAGCACACTGCAGGGGCACGTGGCCTTGTGTAGGGAAGACTTCCGGGAGGAATCACTGTCTATACTGATTCTTGAAGAATGAATGAGAGTTAGCCAGGCAGAGAGGAGAGGTTGGTTGCTTTGGGTGTGTGGAGAAGCATATAGAAAGGTCTGCGTGCAAGAGACCATGGCTTCACTGCCGACGTAGAAGATGTAGAGTGTAACTGGAGCACAGAGCGGAGGAGATGGTGAGGCATGAAGCTGGACCCGACGACAGCAGCCAGGTAATGAATGGCTTTGTGAGTTCAGGAGTTAGGACCTCCTCCTAGGGGAAGTGGAGGATCCTGGAAGGATTCAAGGCAGGAGAGTCACGTCAGATTGCGTTTATATAGATATCTCTGGCCGTGGAGAATGGCTATCTGGAGGCAGGGAGACCGTTAGGGTCTCATAAAGAGATGATGGAACCTGGGCGAGGGCATAGCTCAGCTGTCGGAGAGCTGTGGGTAGATTTATGAGCTATTTTTGTGGAGAAGTTTACATATGTAGGTGAAAAGATTGGGTGTGGTTAAAGAAGGAAGGGTGGGCATCGACATTGAATCCAGGTTTCAGGTTTCGACCTGGGAATGATAATAATGTCCCCCGGCAGAGGGCACACAGAAGGTGCAGGTTTACAACGGAGAAGGATGAATTCCGTGTGGGTTACCTATGGCTGTCCAAGAGTGATGCCCCGTCAGCATTGGGGTTGTGGTTCTGAAACTGAGGCGAGAGATCTGGAGTATTGACACAGATTTAAGAATCATCAGCATACAAATGGTGACTGAAGCCATGGGCTGAGTGAGATCTTTCAGAGAGAGGGTTTAAACAAGGGAAGACTGTCTAAGAGAGCACCATGGGGAGGACCAACATTTAGAGGATAAGCCAAGAAAGGAGAGTGTGCAGAGATAGCTGAGAAAAGTGCCCAGAGAATTAAGAGAATCCAAAAACTATGTGATCATTGAAGGAAGGAGGGGTCAGTTTCTAGAAGGAAGAAGGAGTGGGAAGGAGGGAGGGAGGGAGGGGAGAGAGAAAGAATGAGATGAGATTATTGCATTTCTATGGGAAGGAGCCCATTAGAGAAGTTTCCATATATACAAAAGAGAAAGGGAAATCAATAAAGTGAGGTTCTAACAGAATCAAGAGGGGAGGGGATTTGGGGAATGGATGGAGGAAAGCCATGTCTCCAATAGAGAACCAAATTCCAATCAGGGCATGAGGTGGAGAGAGCATTAGCTGAAGAAGTTGAGAATGTAGGATAGTTTAATTATAAATGGAAAGTGTGCAAGAGAAGTGTGGAGGTTTGGATTAAAGGGAAGAAAACAGAGCAGTGTGAGGAAGAAGATAGGGGAGCCTGGAAGTCCAGAGGGGCTCCCCAGAACGACCGAGCATAACTGTTACACGAGGAGACAGGAAGGATGTACAGAAAACTATCTTATTGTAGATATTGGTGATTTGATTACAGCAATCTTACCCTTTTACTCAATAATGTATTTACATCACAACCTAAAAATTACCCGCAACGATAGTGATGCCTTTTTTTTTTTTCTTTAACCACCAAAACATCATTTTCTGGCCAATTCTAATTATCCTTATGTGTTGTTTCCTTTTATGTTCACCAGGTTAAATCTTCAGTTATGCTCCTGCCATTAAGAATTCCCTATGTAGAAAAATCTATTCATTATGAGCACATTTATTGCTTCATTGAGTTGCCTATTTAAAATGCAGAGAACCACAAATTAATTGTAGCGTTTTTTCCATTTTGAAAAAAGCGGATGAATGGGTGCTATTTTCTTGAATACATCGTGTCTTTCTTCCAGTCCAGATTCATGGTTTACCAGATGCCAGTCCTTCCTTGGTTTGATATTTGTTCCTTATTGAAAGGGGTGCTTCCTAAGACTTACAGGTGCCACTTTCTGCATCGGGGGAAATGACAAGGCACATGTAATGGAGACAGTTGCTTTTGGGGGGCAGTTCAATGGTCAGCAGAGAGGTCGGTCTGCCAAATCTCTTTCTCTGAGGTTAATTATGTAAAGTATAAACAATTTCATTGAAATTGTAAAATAAAATATCTCAAGTAGTTTCCGTATAAGATTAACCTATTAAGTACTTTCAGATTTCAAGTCTTAGAGCCCTCTACTAAACATTGTATTTAAGACTTTGGTGTTTGTTCTAGATACAGTCTTTCATGACATATTCTAATTTCTCTAGAGTTCTAATTTGGTAAATGTGACTATACCTGTGTGGAATATGTGTAAGTGTGGACTGCCATAGAGTACCAGGGCACTAAGTGAGAAAGTTTAGTGGATCTGATCTGGAGGTCAGAGTTTTGTTTTGTTTTGTTGTTTTTTCTTTTTTCTTTTTCTTTTTTAGTTTTGTTTTGTTTTTATTTCTTTCCATTGTGACTCCGAAGAAGGATTGTGTTTCATTTCTTATCATTTCTTATTTCATTTCTTATCTCATAGAATGGATTCTCCTGCAGGTGTCAAAACTGTGGCAGATTAACCGAGAGCTTTGTCTTTGAGGCCACCTAATCCCACCAGGGTCACAGCACCACCATCGCTGCTAAAAACAGAAGCCTCTCTCTTCTCTTTGGTTGTCTCATCCCCACTCCACTTTGACCTTCATTTGTTTTGATGAGCCTCCATTCTTCTCTTCTCTCCTCTTCTCTTCAGACTTTCCAAGGACATCCCTGGAATCCTTTTTCCATGGTAAATGAACTTTCCTACATCCTTCACCAAAGGATGGAACATTGCATCTGCCTTCTTGCTTTAACTGACATTTGGCTCTTTCCTGAGAGCTCCAGAAACACAATGCCATTTGGAGACCATCATTTTCCGTCCCATGGGAGACCCTGTTCATTTGATCACCCTGTCATCTGACTGGTTTTCCCTGATACTGTCCACTGCTTGTGCATGGCACTGTCATCCACCAATCTTCAGGTCACCTGCATGCAGCACATACGGCTTCCACTCAGACTCAAAGCCCTGACCTCACCTGGGGCGCCCCCCAGTTTAAATTCTCACTTCCTTCTCTCTCTGTTCTAGTAACCTTCATCTCCATTATGTGACCTGTCTGCTCCCTTAATGATCCCCTGGACCGTTACCAGGAAATGCACCATCTCTAAAATCTCACGTTCAGTGAACTCTTTTCCATGAGGACCTCTGACACAATATTGGGTAGCAGGGATGGTCGTGGGCATCTATACTACGTTTCTAGCTCTTTATAGGAACGCTTCTCAAGTCTCACCATTTAGTGTGATGTTGCTATAGGGTTTTGGGGGGAGGGAAAAATCCCTTATATTCCAAATCTCCTAAATTTTTCCATTGTAAATAGGTGTTTGGCTTCTTTGAGTATTTTTCCTACACATGTGAGATGCTCATATTGTTTTTCTCTTTTAACCTGATATTTGCAGCATTAAATATTTTCTCTCATCCATTTTTATTTTCTCTTTTCTTCTGAAATCTCTTAGTTTAACATCAGTGCTTTCCTCTACATCTTCTGTATCTCTTTAATTTTCCTTTTAGATTTTTTTCTCCTCCCTTTTTTTAATCTCTCTGTACTGCATTCTGAGAGATTTCCTCAGTTCTGCCTTCCAGTTCATTAAATATCTCTTAAGTATTGTCATACTTGCCAATTATATCTTTTCATTCCCATATTTCCAACTGGTTCTTTTTTATTTTTGCCTCTTCTTATCTTACAACCTTCTTTCAAATTTTTTAAAAAATTGAAGTGTAATTGAAAAATAACATCATACTCGTTTCATTGATTTGATATTTGTGTACATTACAAAATGATCACCACAGTAAGTCTAGTTCCATCCATCACCTTACATAGCTAGAGAAATTTTTTTCTTGTGATGAGGACTTTTAAGTCGCCTTCCTTAGCAATTTTCAAATAGCAATAAAGCATTATTAACTATAGTCACCATGCTGTACTTTACGTCCCCGTGACTTATTTATTTTATATACAACCTTCTAATTTCACAGTCTTGTTTGATGACTATTAATGTTCCATTATGACTTTGAAGATTTTAAAAGTCTTCGTCAGAGTATTCTGTTACACGTATTTCTTCAGATGTGAATCGTCTCATGCATCGGCCTGCCTTTAATCAGACTGCACAGTCTCGGCTGGTTTGTAATTTTCCTTTTCTTGAGAGCACAATTTCCCTATACATTTACTCTCCAGGGGTGGTTTTGAGATTGCCTCCATCCCAGGTCCATGAGTTCCTTGGCTCTGAAACAAGCCATAAATTAAGCACGGCTGGGGAATCCTGCTGCGGGGAGGTAACAATTTCTGTGCCCACGTGCAGTGCAGACACAGCTGCCAGTGAAGTATCGGCATCTTATCTTCATTTCTAGTCTCGGGTCTTGACTCTAACTGAAAAAATGGAACTAATCTCAGCCCATCCCCCGCTCTGTCATTTGTGGGGCATATTCAGTCCCTTTCATTTTGCCAACACAGAGACCTCAGACCCCAAGTCTTGCTGGCACCTGCCCACCTGCCATCTCAGTGACCGCAGGGACTTAGTCATCACCTCCCCCGAGGGCATATGACCCTTTTTATTCACAGACTCTCTTTTCTGGGTTTGAAAAATGAGTGAGTCAAGTGAGTCAGTGAGTCAAGGCCTCAGCATAAAATAGAATATCATTCAGATACTTAACTTCAAAGGTTTTCATGACGGAACTATTTACAGGAGAATGGACAGGAATAAAGAATGCACCAAGGTCCTTTGAGGTCCCCAGAGACTAAGCACAGCAGCTGGCCGTTACCAGGCTTCATCCTGAAGGGGCTTAGGAGGAAATGTTGTCCCTGGAGCCCAGGGAGAGCTGGCACTGGGGTGGGGGTAGGGGGTGGGGGCCGGGTTTGTTCTGGTTGAAGCTGAGTTTGGAGGGCAGTAGAGTAGCCACTGCCAAAAGGCAGGCCTGAAGCAGGGAGGGAGCAGGGAAGAAATGTCCTGTCCTCTCTTCTCCTACCCTCCTATCTCCTGTTGGTGCCTGCTGTTGGCCAAACCCAAAAGGAAGGCAGCCAGCAAGGGAGCCCAGGTAATGGGGTCCAGTGGGGTGCAGAGAAAGGCAGAGAATGGATTGAGAGGATGTGCAAATAGAGAATAAATAAAACAAGGCTTATGTGGTGTTGTTGTTTTTTTAAATTGTATCTGTTATTTCTATATGTTACAGTGCGCTGAAAATTTTCAGCAAGTGTTTTACTCTGCCATGTTGACTCAGAGTCTAACATTAAATTGGTGCAAAAGTAATTGCGGTTTAAAAGGTGAAAAATTGCAAATACCGCAATACCTTCTGCACCAACCTAATACTGAGGCCCACTCCAACCCCTCACCAGGCTGCCTCCCTCATCAGACACCCCCTAACATTGGCACAGCTTGGAGCAAGAATACAAATGGAAGCCCACACGCTATATGTTTGTATGTAAAAATTATAAATCAAGGTAAACTGTTAAATAAAATATGTTTCCTCTTCCTACCTTGACAAATATACTTTCATAACAAGCTAGAAGGCAAAGTTCTTATCCAGAAGTCATCAATTCCTGGGAGGTCCCGGTGGGACATGGGCCTTGGCCTTGGGGGAGTGCTGGCCTCTGGTTTCTGGTTCTGCTCCATATCGTCAGGAGCCTAGGAGCCTTCCACGCACTTGTGTGGACACCGAGCTCTCCATCCGAGCTTAATCCACATCTCCCGTAAACAGCCACCCTTTGGGCAGACCCTCAGAAAGAAGCCTGCACAGATACTGAAAGTGGGCGTAGGGATGATCGGGCAGAGATTTCTAGGGTCCCAGGTCCCTGAAATGTGGTCTAAGAGGTGGGGGGGTGAGTGTAGGCTTGGGGTGGTCACATGCTCTCGGTCCTGCAGACTCCTCATTCTATGGAGAGGGGTGCATCTGGAGAAGGGCGAGAGTGAAGCCCTGTTACAAAGCAGAGTCCTCTCTGGCTGGGGTGCTGGTCCCATTACACCTGATCTTCACCTTCATCAAGACCTGCAGTCCTTTGACCCTCACTTTTTCTCAGACCATGAACCTATTGCACGACTCCCGTCTTTCCCTGTTTAGACTGGAGCCTCTGGTCCATCATACTCTCAGCAGTGCCCTCAACCTCCTAGCCCCCTCGTTCTTCCATCACACCTACCTAGCAAAGCCTCAACCCTGGATCAGTCCCACTCTCCATCTTCCCACTTATGCTCCAGTTGTTGAGTGCCCGCACTATAAATAGTGTAAGCAGTATACTCGTGTCCATCCCAGCGGGACCTCTGTGCCACCAGACCTCCTTCAATTTCTCCCAGGCAGCTCTTCCTGGTTCCCACTGAAGCCCTTTCAACCTTCGCCACTTTTCTCGGGCTCCTGCCCCACCATCTTCCCTGTCACTCTCAGCCATGGCCTGGCTTCCTACTTCTCTAAGGTAATACAAATCATCAAAGCAACAATACCTCTTACTTCCCGCTCCCCTCTCCAATTTTACTGTACACTGTTGATGGCGACAGGTAAGATGAGGAGGGTAATGGATAACATTTTTTTCCCCCTGTAACCCTTGGCCTGCCACTATGACTCTTTCCCTCCTGTCACCGTGGTGAGGTGCTGTGTTCCTGCCCCCCAGTCTCTGACATAGCCTTCCATCACAGCTTTGGATTCAGCCCTTTTTGCTTCCTCTGGACCTGACTCAGTCACTTCTCTATCTAACGCTCTATATTCCAGCGACAGTCACTCCTCTACTTCTCAAATCAAATCCTGGCCAGTCCACAGTGGTCTTATTTCTGCTACAATAACTCAGCTGAAACCACTCTGACCAGGTTCCACAATGACCTCTTTGTCGCCAGTGGGTACTTTAGTCCTTGATGATGGTATCCGACACGAGGGAGCGTGCCTTCTAAACATGCTCATTGCCCTTGACGGCCGTGCTCTTCCTGCTTTCCCAAATGGCTTCCCAAGTCTCCTTCCCCAGAACGTTGTCTGCCTCAGAGTTCTGCCCTCGGTTGCGTCTCTTCTTTTTATACTCAGAAGGTGTTCAATCAATATCAAATGACGTATGCAAATCAAGCTGCTGGTTTCAAATTCAAGCAACATACGCAAAAGTCTTTACAAATTTGAACAAGAAGGAACAAACTTTCTTTGGAGTGATACACGTTTCCCATTATAAATGATGTATTACTCACTGCAACTGGAGCCCACTGAAGGAAAAAAAACCCCACATAATAGCTTGTCTCAGAACTAATATGGCTGGCTATACGTTAGCAACAGAAATGATGTAGCTATCTTATTAGAAATACAACAAAGAGATTACTGAGCAGCTGTCTCCCCACACTGTCATTTCATTTTGCTCTGTGGTAGATTGGCAGAGAATCTAGAAAAGGAAAAAATTATTAAGTCACTTTGTGTTCTCGTAGAGTAAATGATTTCTGCTCTTTTGAGAAACAAATCTTAAAAGGCAATGTATCTCCCATGTTTATTGGAAATAGAACATTTTCAGTTTTTTGTTTTTTTGTTTTTCTCAAGAGATAAGTGATTGCACATGATGGCCTTTCCCCTTCCAGATCTTGTGGTAAAGTTTCTCTTACCTCCTTATTCCACACTCAGAACTTGAGGGCCATAATGAGACCTTGAAACCCCACTTTGCAACAAGAATTCTGTAGAGAACTATTTAGTGCTCTCTTTTCATTGAGATAAAAAGATGCTACATGTAGAGCATTCATTTGTTTATTCATTCATCATTCATTCAACAAGTAATTATGTTAATAGCCACTTAGAGTCATCTTAGAATGGGTAGTATTTCATATGTGGAAAGATGCTTGGCAAACAAGATGCTGAGTTTATTTTTTACCTTATTAGGCCTTGACCTGCCAAGGTTTCTTCTTCCCACCTTCAGACTATTAGTCAGCAGGGCTTACTTTGCATAGTCACGTGTGTCACGTTGTTACGATTCCATCTGTCTCTGCCACAGTCATTTTATAATGATCCGGGTCATGTTTTCTTTGTGCTACTCTATGCTTAAGCAGAGGGGGAAAACTCGTATCAGTCAGGGAAAGAAGGAATTGATAAAACTAAATCAGAAGTCAGGGTTCCATTCTCTGCTGATTTGTATAGCTCACATTTTTACAACATAAGTGTGAACTGAAAAAGTGATATTGTGACCACTTTACTTTTTATTTACATGTCCAAGAAAATGAATATGGCTGTAAGGGAGCTAGATGAGACGTGTGGACTTCATGGGGAAAATTATTAATGCTCTTAATCTTCTGGGGTTACCTACCATGTTTCCCCGAAAATAAGACCTAACGTCTCAGACCATCAGCTCTAATGCGTCTTTTGGAGCAAAAATGAATATAAGACCCAGTATTATATTATATCATATCATATCATATCATATATCATATCATATCATATCATATCATATCATATATCATATCAGACTGGGTCTTATATTACTTTTTGCTCCAAAAGACGCATTAGAGCTGATGGTCCAGCTAGGTCTTATTTTCAGGGAAACACGGTAGGTGCCAAAGACAGCACAAGGCAGAATTGAACACGGTGCCTAACCCAGGGCAAGAGCTCATGCGTGTTGGTAGAGGAGTGTAAAATCATGCCCTACAGTAACACAACTGTGCGGCTTAGGCTGTGTGCGAGGTGATAAGGAGTGGGGGGGCTTGTGGCAAAGTGGAGTGCTCCCGGCTTAAAATGGCATCCATGCTTTAAACATTGGAAAGCGCTGTGCTAGCCAAACAAAACCATGTCTAGGGGTTCAGTACTTCTCCTAGCTTGAGTTTCAGATCTCTGAATTATGCCTGTCCTTTGCTTCATTTTCTTTCTTTCACTTTTCTTCTTCCTATCACCAACCGCCCCGTATCTCCGGCTGCTTGCTGCGTCAGACAAAAGCTGCAAACTGTCTCTCATTTCAAAGAACAACTTTAACAAAATGTGCCCGTGTTTGAAAGTGTTTGCTTACATCTGAACCAAGCATCATTTAAAACACTTTTTAAAACTCTTCAATCTCTGTTAGTTTTTGTATCACACACATACACACACACACACACACACACACACACGATACATGTTTTTTACTTAAAACTTCTAACAATATAGAAGTAAATAAAGTAAAATGTGTTCCTTTCATTTTCCCCTCTACCGATCCCATTCCCCAGATAACCCATATTTACTATTTGGTGTGTATACATTCAGCTTTTTCCTGAGTGTATACACACACACATACTTAAGTACTTAGATTATACGTAAATATAATCTTATTCAAATGCTACCATACCATTCTGTAACTTGCCTTTTCATATAATACATGATTGACAAATTTTCCTCATAGTTTAATTGTATCACATTTTTGTTCATTGCTATCCTTTCAATGACTTACTTCGCCAGTCCCTTTTGGTGACATTTAAATTGTTCCTTGCTTTTTTGCTATTTTCTGCTCTTACTCAACTCTCTACATGCATGTGTGTTCGGCATCTCCATGTTCAAAGCCAAACTCCTGATCTTCTCCCCCAGACCTGCTGCTCTTACAGTTTTCCCATATTAAGTAATGGGAACTCCATCCTTTGTATTGCTTCTGCCAAAGACCTTGGCGTCACCCCAAGTCCTTTCTTTTCTTCCACTCCACATCCACTGTGCAGCACCTCTCGGCACCTCCACTACTCACCCCATCCAAGCTGCCATCTCCCAACGGGGCTCCAAGCTTGCTGCCTTTGCTCAACAGTCTGCTCTCACCCTGAGGGATGCTTTTCAAATGTGTGTCAGGTCAGGCCACTCCTCCACTGCCTACCCTCCAGTGGCTTCTTATCTCCCTTGCATAAAAGCTGAGGGCCTTACAGTGGTCATTGAGGCCTTAATTGATCTATCCCCTTATTCTCTTCCCCCACCTCCCTCATCCTCATCTATAGCTCTCCTGGCCATAGCAGGTACAGAATAGCTACTTATTGAGTGAGCAGATGTTACGAGAGTGTCGGCAGTGAACATCCATGTACCTATGCAGTTGCTCACATGTGGGGCTGTATTTTCAAGGTGAATTAGAGGTGGAATTGCTGAAACAAAGGGTTCTGACTATTTTAATAAATATTGCCAAATTGCTTTCCAAACAGTTTGTACTATTTGGTATTTTTGATTTTTCTTGTAAAAAAGATACAGTGTTAAAAAGAACTTAACCTGGATGTGGGGCTGAGGGTACAAGTGAAACGGACCTTTTCATTCAGGGATTCTTCATCTAATGGATATTTAGCATCTTTTTAAACTAAAAATGTTGGTAACAAAACACAGACAGTTTAGCAGTATCTGTGACTCTGTCACCAACAGAAATCACAGATATCTCTGTATCATAACACAAATGTAGCTGCCTTGAATTTCTGTTCTCCCTCTTCACTGCTTTGAAATGACCATGAACCCTCCCTCCCTGAATCCTCCCTTTCCTTTACTCACCACTACTTACATGTCGTGCCACTAGATCTTCTTATTTAAGGAGTAAACACAGAAGCACCTATGATACATTACTGCTAATTTATTTTTTAAAAATACTGTGATACCTATTTTAATACAGTTGGTTTCATTTTATCCCTTTAAAATCAGCATCTTTATCAGACTACCACAAGGATCCATGGTGCAAAAACACTAAAGAACCCTGTTCACTGACGGTGCCACTATTGGTTGGGAAGGAGTAACTTACTCCTACAGATAATCATAAGGTATTTTATAAAATTAAAGCGGCACAAAGTGTCAGTACCAGAATAACCAGGACAGTCGTCCTCATAGCTCTCCTGTCTCTCACTCATTCACCCAGTGTGTATTTATTATGCACTTCTGTATGCGATGCCCTGTGTAAGGGGCCCTGGGGAATCAAAGGTGAAGGTGTGCTTGCTGCAGTGTAGTGTGGCACATTTACAGTTACTCTAACCCCAGGCTTTTTATCAGTGTTGCCCATCGAAGTCTCCTACCCAAAGCCTTTCCTCCCTGTGCTCACTCTTCCTCCTCTGCCCACCTCAGCATGTCGGAGGGCTCAGGCCTTGCTCCTGGCTTTTTCCTCTCTCCACAGTTTCTCCCTCGGTGGTCTCATGCACAGTGGTAACATTTAAATGCTGGTAATTTCCAGAGTTACGCTTCAGACCAGATCTCTCCGGAAGTTCCAGACTCAGCCATATTTAACCATCTCTATTTGTGTGACTCATAGCGTCCCAGACTTAACAAATCCAAACATATTTGTCCCTACTATTTTACTAAGTGGACTCACCACCCACCCTTTGACTCAAGCTAAAAATTGCCCAAGGGTCTTCCCTGAGTCTTGCCTCTATTCACCTCTCCTCATCCCACAACCCGAATGTCATTCATCAGCAGATACCATTGGTTCTATAATATATTCAAAATACCTTATGACGTGCTGCTCAGAGTGGGGTCTGCAGATTGGTGCTAGTCCATCACCTGTTTGTTATTGGCACATGACACGTTAGGTATAGAACTTGAGAGTAAGCATTAGCAGCTTTTATAGCAGCTTAAGTTTGTCATGATGGCCAATCTCACAGTGGTAAACTCATCTCGTCGCAGAGGGTGTAGACCACTTGGGTATTGGCGGGCTCAAATGGTGAGTCATAGGTGGTGTAAGTCATGGTGTAAATAACCACGTTACAATATGTGCTATTTTATGACTGGTTTGTCAACTACAACCTAAAATTGTAGAAAAAATATCTGTGAAAATGTAAGCATTTATTATAACCTATTTACAGGTTTTCATTTTTAATAAAAAATTTTCCATTTTATTTAACATTATTAGTTCCTTAGGGAAACACATTTACATTAGTTGTTTTCACGTTCAATTTCCTGAAGGTAGAACAAGCCTCACTGGAATTTTTGTTGTTGCTTTTACTGTTTTGGTGAGAAAATCCTTAGCTCTTTTGAATGTGGCAAGAATATAAACCAAATGGTGAAGGTAGAGGTGAGTCTGAAGAAACAAAGACCCATGAGTACGCACGTAATTGTTTTCCTTGAAACTGCGATCCCTCCACATACTGAGTTCAGTTTACATCATTAATGTCACCATCCTAGAAACAGTGTGTAGTTATTTATAGAGATGAGCTGGCTGTGAAGCAATGGAACCATCAAAACGTATGGGGCATTTACTTATAAAAATTAAGGGTAAACCCACAAGAATGTTTTGAAAGAAAAACTATTGGATTAAAAAGCCAATTGAAACAGATGTTCAGTATTTCACATATAAACATTAGGGCGTTAAGGGCTTCTTAACGAGTAGCATTTCAGCTCGCCAGGACTGACATCCACACACCGTTGCCGAGACCTTGGTGAAAAACTGTATCAAAGGTATTGGCTTGGAAAAGTGGGGTGAATCCACAGCAAAAGAAGGTAACTTCCAGGGCCCCCTGCTCAGCATTTTCAGGACCCAGCTAATGACGTGGAAGGCTGACTGACTCAGAGCAATTAAAGCTGGCACTGTACTTTTTCATTGCAGCCACATAATTTCTCTTGCGTTCCTGTTTATGTGCGATTTGACCATGATGGTGATATGAAGGAAGAATTCCTTTTTTCAGTTCCGTGGCCGCCAGTCCTGAGTCTAACTGTACAAAATGAGGGAGAATTCCATTGTCAACAAATGTGGTTTGGAGTTTACATTTTGTGGAGGCGGGTGTTCTGATGGCGAAAAAAACATCCTGGGGTTTGAAACCCGGCTTAAGGGGCCTGCACCAGAATGTAAATCACTGTGTTGATTCTCTCAGGAGAAAGTCCTGCTAGGAAGAAGGTTGGTGGAGCTAAGCAGTTTAGTGTCATGCTAAAAATCATGACTTACGTAAAAGCTGGTATTAAATTCTGGATTATTCTCTTATGTTATGTGATACTGTGGACATGGGTCTTGAACAGCTGTTACTGCACGCTGAGGTATGATGCTAATCCAGAAGACAAATGTTTGAGAACGTTTGATCTACAGAACAACACACCCAAAGACAGTTTGGTCTGGGCTTGTTGAAGAAATGAATTGGGACAAGCACGATTGCTTACATATAGCTAAGATCTTCAATACTTTTCATGGTCTCAGTACTTTCATACAAGGAAGAAATGCAAGATGGCTTTTCAACGGCAGATAAGATCAAAGGGCAAAAACGAAAGTTAGAACGTTGAGAGAATGGTTTCTACAGATTATTCTGACCCACGTTCTACAGATTAACAATGATCAATATAGGTGATGATCTTGATATTGGGAAAGCTATCACAAAACACTTTAAAAGTTTGATACAGCATTTTGAATTTCGTTTTCCAACAAAAGAAGATCTATGCCTTAAAAATACATGGATCCAGAATCCATTTCTATCATCAAAAGGTAATTTAAATTTAACTGGAATTTATAGGACACATTGCTGGAACTGCTTTCTAGTGGAAGGGTCTAAAGGACTCTGAAAACATAGTAGCACTTTCTCCATTTTAAAATTTAAAAATGAATAAACGGAGCTCGCTGAAATTGCTCTAAAATCTTTTTCCATTTCATTCTGTGAAACTGGTTTCTTATTTCTTCTTCTTCTTCTTCTTCTTCTTCTTCTTCTTCTTCTTCTTCTTCTTCTTCTTCTTCTTCTTCTTCTTCTTCTTCTTCTTCTTCCTCTTCTTCTTCTTCTTCTTCTTCTTATTATTATTATTTAAATAAAACTGTTTTGATATACATTATCCCCTACAAGTAGCCTTGTTGGCAATCCCACCTAGATTAGATAAATTATCAAGCAAGAAGTAAGTCATTTTGTCACATTAAAAACTTTAAATATTTATATACACTGTGTATCTATAGACATTTACTACGGGGATTCATTTTTTTCCCTCAAAATGAATAAAAGTTACATGTGTAATAGTGAGCCTATATATTAGTTGCCTGTGTGCATACTTTCGATGAATAAACAACATGTACAATTTCATACTTTATTCCTATATTAGGTTTACCCTGGTAATATTTATTGCAGCATAATTTCCTGTTTGTTGAACTAATAATAATACAAAGTTACAGCTTTTATCTTGTGTGTCTTTTTTTTCCCATTTTGTTTTTCTAGTAATTCATTTTTATTAATTTTTACAAAGTATCGGTTTGCAACAGACTGGAAAAATTTTAAAAGGGTCCTTTACCACAGAGAATTTAAGCAGCACTGCCTTGTGGGACTGAATATAAAATGAGGCTTTTCTTCAAAACCTTCCCCTCTGGAAAGAATTAGTTCTCTTACCAAGTCTGTCAAACTACAGCACATGCTCTCAGTTACTTTAGTTTGAAGCAGAAAGTAGTAGTTGAGCCTGAAACAGCCTCAGTCAATGAGAGGTTTTGATGCTTACAGAGGCCACCTGATGAAACTGGCAAATAAAGGAGGAAAGAAAGTTAACGCAGATCTAGTTTCTATGCCTGGTGTTATAAAATCAGAACTGTAAATACTGGCTATCATCGTCAGCAAGCCTTTAAAAATCATTTTAAAGCAACACAATAAGCGGTTACATACTGGAGACCACAAATATATATATCAGGTGAAATGGGAAAAAATGCAAAACACACCTTTTATAATGTTATGCAAATAGCTACTAAGTGGCTTTAGGCACAAATTTCTAGTGTCAGTACCGGGCATGGAATTACAAAGTCCTTTACTCCAGACAGCTTTAAGAGATGTGACGATGACGTGCCCTGGAAAACGGAGTTAACATCTCAGAAGTGGCTCTGGTGATCGTGCAAACATTTATGTGACATAGATGTGTGCCAAGGGTAAATAAAATGGCTTCATAAGACATGATCAGGGAAACAGCAGCGTGTGTTGGTGGTTAAGCTATGGTCTCAGCCCCGAACCCACCCTCCCGTAGCCTGCATGTGAGGCCGGGACTGACACTCTCACATCCACATCGTTTCTGTGCCAGCTGCCTCTTCAGGTTCCGTCCTCTCTGGGTGCAGATAGCAGATGGCTGGAGGAGAGAGAAGCAATGGCTCCTTCCTGTCTACTCAGTTCCTGTGAGGGTCGTCCCAGCACCTGCAGGTGGTTCTAGCTTCCCATTGTTCCCACCCTGGACCCCTCAGACAGACCAGCCGTAGCCTCCAGCACCATCCCCAGAGGCCTGGGCTCAGTTTCCCGGGACCTCCCACCCGCCATTTAGGTCCTCATAACCCATCTCTTCCCTCTGTTTCTTCATCCCTGATGATGATTTCCTGACTGGATCCTGTCTGGTACCAGCTTGTTACCATGATCCCGACTTGGTACCAGGCGCGGTCCCCGGTGTCTTGGGGATGGTTTGGTTATGTCTCTGGCCCTGAATGCATCACTGAGCAGCTCGCCAGTGCCAAGTGGAATGTTAGGAACCTGTGTCATGCAGTGACACTGTGAGTAATCAGGCTGTCCCCTGAAGTTGATGGTGATAAAGCGAGTAAGTCGAGGCTGCAGCACTTACCACTGCAGCTGGTAATGACCACTTAGAGTGCAGGATGGGATGGCGTGTTTATAGGAGAAAATGACAAGCTTGGAGTCTTTAAACACTCAAGTCACATGTGGGCAATCAGAAATGATTCCACTTCCCTTCCCCTCCATTGCTGCCATCCTACTACATAAGCCATCCTCATCTCTCCCCAACAGCGTCCCTTCTTCCAATCCACTTTTTCATACAGAGACCAGAATACCTTAAAACCAGCCCCTCTGCTGAAAACCTCCAATGATATCTTACTTTTAAAAATAAAATCTAACCTCTTCAACCTCATCTCAAATCCCTTTCTTCCTCTCAGTGTTTTAGTCTTTCTAGCTCTTTCTGGCCTTGGGGCCTCCCAGATTTATAGTTCCCTCTTGTTGGAATTCACTTCACTGTCATGTATTTTTAAGCTCTCTGGCTCTCTGTATGCCTGACTGCGTTTCATCATTCATATCTCGTATTCCCCAATTTCCCAAGCTTTCTTCTATAAAGCAAACCTTCAACCGTTTCTCCTCGTAAATATGCCTTCATGAATTCATTTCTTTCATAGCACTTACGAAATCTATGTACATCCTGTTCGTTTCCTTGTTTGTCTCCCCCCACCAAACTACACTCCATTAGGGTAGAGACCTACCTGTCTTATTGGCTGTTGTGTTCCCAGGACCCTGCTCCAACACCTGTCACATAATGGATCATCAAAAAATACATGTTGATTGAATGAGGTTTGGAAGTCATTTTCCTTCAGTTAATTTAAAATTTTAGTTTTGAAGCATTTCAAGCATGCAGAGAATACCATAATCAACCCAGGTACCAGCCAACCAAATTGAACAGATTTTGACATTTTCCCTGTTTACTTCAGATTGCACTTTCTTCTCGCTCTCTCATTTATTCAAGAAATGTTAAACATAAGAGAAACTTGTCCATTTCATTTAAGTTCTAAATTATTAGCATACAGTATGCATAATATTATCTTATGATATCTCTAGTGATTGTAGGATCTCCCTCCATCCATCCTGATATAGATAATTTGTGGGTTTTTCCCTTTCGATCAGTCTATAATAGCTAGAGGTTTACGGAGCTACATTCCTTTTGGCAGACATTTAGGTCCCACTGGGTTGTTGCCATTTATAAAAGATGATTGTGTAAATGATTTTCTACCAAGAGCACTTTTTTGACATCTTTTTTGCATTATAATTGACATGCAATAAACTGCACATATTTAAAGTGTACAATTCAATAATTTTTTACATGTATACACTCACGTGATATCACCACAGTCAAATAATGAAGATACCCATCACCACCAAAGTTTCCTTGTATCCCTTTGCCATTACTTCTTCCCAGCTGCCCCTTCCCACCTCCCTGCCTCCCCTTTACAGGAACCACCAAACTGTTTTCTGTCACTACAAATTTGTTCCCATTTTCTAGAATATTATATAAATGGAATTACACAAAATGTACTCATGTTTGTCTGGCTTCTTTGACTCAGCATAATTATTTTGAGATTTATCCACTTATAGCATGCATGTATCAGTAGTTCATTCCCTTTTGATTGCCAAGTAGTAGTCCATTGTATTAATATACCACAATTAATTTATCCATTCACATGTTGATGGACATTTGGGTTGTTTTGGGGGTTTTGTGCTTTCTTTTCTCATGGATATGGCTAGATTATAGGGTAGGTGTGTGTTTCATTTTTTAAGAAACTGCTTAACTTCTCTAAAGTGTTTTCATTCCCGCCAGCAGCAAATGAGAATTCCAGTTGCTCTACATCTTCACCAACACTTGGTCTTTGTAAATTTAGCCATTCTTACAGGTGTGCAGTGGTTCTCTCATTGTTGTTTCCCCTTGTATTTTCCGAATGACTAATGACGTTGAAAATCTTTCCATGTGCTTATTTTCCTTCTGTATATCTTCTTTAGGGAAGTGTCTGTTCAAGTATTTTGCCCATTTTTATTGTGTTGTTTGCTTTCTTATTATTGAATTTTGAGAATTCTCTTTGTATTGTGTTATCAGGTATATATGCTTTGCAAAGATTTTCCTCTCATCTATGGCTAGGTTTTCATTCTCTTAACTGTCTTTTGACGAGCAGAAGTTTTTAAAATGCACTTTCTTTGGATACATTTTCAGAAGTAGGATTAAATGGTCAAAAATACAATCTTGTGTATGTGTGGTTCAAGCTACCTCTCATCAGGCTGACTTTCAGAAGAGTTTGAAACACTGTCGTTGAATAGTATTATGTTCTGGGGGCTTGCCAATCCTGTAGTCTTTATTACTTGTCTTTAGAGTATAAAGTGTTACATTACAGTTTTATTTCACTCCACTCACCTGGAAAATTGAACATTTACTTAAATTTGGTGCATTTAAAAAAATTCCTTTTATAACTTTTGACCATTTATCATCGGAAATTTTGAGTTCTTCTTACTGATTTGTAAGAGCTTTTTATATGAGTATAATTTAGAAGTCAAAATTTGCATGTAATTTATCACAAATATTTTCATGTCAATATTTACCTTTGGTCTTAGTTTTATACCCCCCTCCCCGCCAACAAACTAACACTTATTTGTAATCTCTCCTGTTTTTTAAACAGTAAATCTAAATGGCCACTTGGGATAAATATATTATTCTGTTTTCTTCTCAATTTGGGAAATTGTATGTTAATTTTTTTCTGTACTATAATTTTCTTATGGTTTGTGGTACAAAGTAAGAGTCTAAGTTTATATTTCTTAGTATTATTAACAAATAACCTCAGCAGTTCTCCCTTCTGTTGCACTCAGATTGTCATACATTAAATGCTCATATAACTTATGTCCTATTTGTAAATTCTTCACATTGTTTCATGAATTTCTGAAGTCAGCAACATGATTTTAATGTGCGTTGCTTTATGATACAATCTGATATTTTCTAAAGAAAGTTCTCCCTTATTGTCCAAATTAATCTCTGATGATTTTTATAGTTTTTATGTAACAATTATCTTATTATTATTTGAAAATATATTAAGTATATAAATTAACTTGAAATTTTGCCATGTTTATAATATTTTTGTTTATTTTTTCCTCTATAAAATATTTGTAATTTTATTTATATTGGGCTGATATATCCCACCTTAGGTTAGTTACCATGTAGGTACACAATAAATGTGTATTAAGTACAGGTATATTTTGTCATTGTTATAAGGGGAATCTATTTTCAAAACAAAAATTTTAATAATTATTTAAAATGCTACTGTTATTTTGGAATATGTTTTATATGATAAATATTCTTGAATTATTTTATTTCTAAAATTCTTAAGTAGATTTCTTTGAGTTTCTGGGTTCTCTAATCATGACTTCAGCAGTTAGTGATGTTTTTTTCCTATTAATTTCTCTTACTTGTTTTTCCTGCCTTATCACCATAGCAAGATCTTCTAATAGTTTATTAAATAACATGTGCAGTAAAGAACATATTTGTTTTGACTTTGTTTTTAGGAAACATGCCACTAATTACTATGTCTCCACTCAAAACAACATTGGCTTTTTATTTTAAACTTTGTTTTGTTTAGTTTTCAGAAATTAAAAATCAAGAATGTATGTTATATTTTATAAAATTTCCTTTTAAGCCTTCTAATATACAAATAATTATGAGTGCCTACCAAGTATGCTAAGGGCAAATTAACTATATTATAAAAAGAACATATTTCTTTTTTGATTACTTTCCATTTTGGTTCACAAATTTTTCATCTTTTGCTCAGTATTTTCCAAGATATTCTTTTTGAGGAGACTAGCACTCATTTGTCTTGTACCTAAGATTCACGTAGACTTCACGTTCTCCTCTTATCTCAGCCCTGTCTCTAATCTGCTCATTCGACTTTCCCCTTGATACTCATTGCTTTTTATTTTTCCAATGCACTGTCAAATCAATCAAAACTGTAAAAACTTTAGGATGTTCCAGGAACGCTTTTCTCCTCTAACAGTTTATTTCCTCACTATTACTCAAAGTTCAAGTTTATTGCTAAGTAGTATTAATTAAAAAGGATTTTATAATGAAATTCCTCTAATTTTGATACTCGTGCTTCTGTTAAATTCAAGTTTTGCTAAGGGCTCTTTTCTTAAAAGCACAACCCAGCA
Source organism: Rhinolophus sinicus (assembly GCF_057876585.1). Lineage (NCBI taxonomy): Eukaryota > Metazoa > Chordata > Mammalia > Chiroptera > Rhinolophidae > Rhinolophus > Rhinolophus sinicus. The sequence continues at coordinate 190,022,596 of NC_142503.1, read as the reverse complement.
TCTGTGGGAGAAAAACATAATTAAGAACTCTAATGGAAAATTTTCAAATATACACTTAGCACATAATTATGAAGTACTAATATTTTGAAATGTTTTTGTACTTTTTTTCCCACCCCCAAATTATTGGAATATTCTCTGTGCTATTCTGTGGAGCCCTGGGCAGGACATTTGACGTGAAGTCGTGATTAGAGTATTTCGGGTCCAGGTGGTAATCTGCATGGCCCCCCCATAATTCTGCACAGCTGTGAAAAGCTTTGGACTGACCACACAACACAGCAATCCTAATCCCAGTTTACCCCTTCCCCCCACATGAGAATGATGGAGGAGTTGGAAGTGAGGAATCCTGAAGTCTTGTTCCCAGTACTGCAGGCAGTGGGTGCATAGCTTTGAGCTGGCCGTATTCTGCAGCTTGGCTTTTCTTTCTATGTAATATGGGACAAACATGGATTTTTTTTTTAAGCCTCAAAATACTGAGGTTTTTAATATATGCATACACTTTTCAGTATTTTGGGATGAGCTTCTTCTACACAGGCATATTCTGTTTATTGTGAGAAAGGGTTCCTCAACATTGGAGTATGTATTAGTTTCCTGTTGCTGCTGTAACAAATTACTACAAATTTAGTGGCTTAAAACAACCCACATTAATTCTCTTACAGTTCTGGAGGCCAGAAGTCCAAAATCAGTTTTACTAAAGACAAGATGTCTGCAGGGCTAGTTCCTTTTCCAGGGTCCAAGGGTAGAATCCATTCCTTGCCTTTTTCAGCTTCTCGTGGCCTCCATGTTCTTTGCCCTGTGGCCCCTTCCTCCATCTTCAAAGCAGGTCATCACTTCAGTCTCTGCTTCCGTCCTCACATCACTGTCTCCTATTCTGTCCAACGTGGATTTTTGACAAAGATCCCTGTGATCTCAGAAAGCCCAGAATTATTATTAGCTGGGCATAAGGCTGCGCTGTGAATCAAGAGACCTGGTTTTCTGTGCTGGTTTTGTTGCTAACTGTAACTTTAGGAAAGTTGCCTTATGCTTCTAAGCTTCAATTTCCTCATCTGTAAAATGAAAAGAACAGGCCAGGTGACTTCTAAAGTCCCTCAAAGGAAAAAGTGACGAGTGCTATTATTCTGGGAGAGGGTCAGAATTTGGAAACAGGGTGGGCAGGTGAGAAGTGGCCTTTGTCCCGTGTACCAGCGCGTTGGGGCTGACAGGTGGCAGGTCTGAAGCCTGCAGCACAGCAGGTCATTTAGCTGTGCTGGGGGTGGTCCTGAGTTGGGATTCAGAGAAGCCTCAGGGAAGAAAAGATGTGAAAAGTTCCCGTCTTGGTGTTTGTTTTGTACAGTGCTCCAAAGGTTGTAACACCAAGGGCAAAGTTCAGGGTTGTTTTATCCCTGTGGTTTGATTCAAACCAAGAAAAAAGCTTTGTTTTGTTTGTCTCTCCCTCCCCCCTCCCCGCCCCCTACTGGGAGGTGTTTTCACTAAAACTTCCCTGCGGGAAAATATTTCTTACTAAAGAGTGCCAAGAGAGCCAAACAGACCATGTAGTCACAGAAAGGACGGTACCGCTGAGGAATGTGTGTCCAGACAGGGCACCCAAAACCCATTCCTCTTTACACATTCGAGCACACCTGTTTCCGGCAAAGTCCTATCCTGACATCTTGCTTTCATTCCTTTCTTATAAACTCATATTATGTAAGCCCTCAAAGTGCTAAGTGTTTTTCCTTTGTTGGCCATCGCTCTCAAGATGATTTTATCAAACATGAATTTTCTCTCCAGTATCAACCGCATGCCAGGGGGAGCTGGGAAAATCGAGACGAGTTGGTTGTGTGCATGGGAGGCTGGGGCATTTTGCTCCGTGTGCCCACACAGGTGTGTACATGTGTGTGGAGTGAAGATGATCTGGTTACCATAGGTAAGAAGAAAAAACTAAAAACCAACCAAAGATAATCATTCTTTCTTTCTTTTTTCCTGTTTCTCTACGTCGTGGTTAAAATAAATGATTTTTATAGCCCAGGCTTTTCAATTATTTTCTTATGTTGACTTTATAAATAACCCTACAATATTTGTCTGCAGTTTGAAGTTGTTGCCTTAGGAGAGGTTCCTAGAGAGTAAGAATTTATTTTATCATTTTTATGACTCCTGATTCTTCTTGTCAAGTTGCCTAGTTAACAAATTACACTCCCTCTCACATCTACCCTTTTCACCATGTTCTTGCTAGTGATTGAATGTTAACTTATTTTTCAAATACCAGTATTTTCTAGTCTAATAGATGAAAATAGTGTCTCATTTTTTGTTTTATTTCACTGATTGCTAGTAATATTGAACATTTTCATGTGTTTATTAGCTCTTTCTATTTCCTCTTCTGTGAATTATCTATTCATTGCATTTGCCCATTTTCTCTTCTATATGAGAATATTTACCTATTATTTTTATTGTAACTATTTTACCAGTTTATTGTTTTATTTTTATGATTTTTTGATATGTAGGAATTTTAAGTTTTCATGCATTCAAATCTGTGATCTTTTCCATCACAATTTCTCCCATTATTTTTATATTAAGACAGTTTTCTTCATTTAGAGACTAAGTTAATATTCACTTCCATTTTCTTGATTGGTTTGAATCTGTGGTTTGAATTGTAAGACTATTTAGCCCTTTAATGTATTTGGGATTTATTTTGGTATATAACATGGGGGTGATGATCTAAACATTTTTGTTCCAAAAAGCTACCTAGTTTTTCCATTATTGTTTCCATTATCCCTTGAACGATAATGAATAATCATTCATTTTTTACATACTATGGGACCTATGCAGGCTATTCTGTTCCCTCGGTCTCCTTATTCTTATATCAAGGACACACGCTTTTTCCCCCAGTTCTTATAATATGTTCTAAAACCTGTATTTCTTGTTTTCAAATTGTTCTCGGCCCTTCTTGCCTGTTTATTTTCCAGATGAATGGTGGAATCATTTTTGTGGAGTTCCAAGAACCTCCCTTTGGGGTTTTGATGAAAATTGCATTCAACCCATAAATTAATTGGGAAGAATTTGGCATCTTTACAGTGTTCAGTCTTCCCATCCAGGAATACACATATGGCACGTCCCTCCACATTTTCAAATATCCTTTTGTATGTCTCAATGGAATTTTATAGTTTTCTTTATATAAATTCAACACATTCCTTATGAAGGTATTCCCAGATAATTTTATATTTTGGGTACTTTTTTAATGGAATCATTTCCCCCTTTAGGTTAGATCCACTATTTAAAATTTTTTTATTTATTTTTATATTTATTTTTATAGTTGACATACAATATTATATTAGTTTCAAGTGTACAATATAGTAATTCAACATTTATATACCTTACAAAGTGATCACAATAAGTCTAGTAACCATACAGTTATTAAGATATGATTGACTGTGTTCCCTATGCTGTACATTACATCTCCGTGACTAATTGTATAACTGAAAAGTTTGTCCTTCTTCATCCCTTTCTCCTTTTCTGCCCTCATGCCCCATCCCCTGCAACAATCAGTTTGTTCTCTGTACCTATGAGTTTGTTTCTATTTTTAATATCACTTTTTCCCCCGAAGATTGCCAAGTACTGACAGGGATTTGAGTGAAAAGCGTATTTGTTTCTTTCCAAGCTTATAGTTCAAAGATTTAGAACTAGAACTAACCTTAAACATATTTTCTTTTTATATATGATCAGCTTGAGGTCATGAAAGGTAAAGTAATTTATGTGAATACCGCATAACTTGTTCAGAGAGTAGCTAAATAGATGAATACTTCCAAATGTCCGTATTCTTTGTCTCAAGGACATGCACAGCGTAAATATCCAAAACCCTGTCGCTCTTTGGATTACAGCCAGAATCCTTCAGTGGCTTATGAGGTCCCGAACAGATCATTCCCGTTCGCCCTCTACCCTCATCCTCACTCTGCCTTCTGGCCTTCTTTCCGTTCCTTGAATGTCCCTGGCTCTCTCCTGCCACGAGCCCCTTGCACATGCTGTTCCCTCTGCCCGGAAAGCTCTTCCCCGACCTACCCCTCCCAGTTAACTCCCTGCTCATCCTTCAGTTCTCAGCGCCATTCTACTCTCAGGGGAATGCTTCCCTGACGTCCATGGCCAGTCCCTTTATCCCGCCCTCTCACAGTACCTCTGTCCCTCCTCCAGGGCACTGAGCACACTGGTCGTCTTACTTTGCTTGTAGAGTTATTTCATTTTCTCCCCGGCTGGACTAAAAACTACAGGGAACTCTGTCCTTTTCTGCTCAACCCTCCATGTTCAGAACCTAATGCAGCTCGCCCATCGTGGCCTCTTAGTGTGTCTGAGGAATGAGTAAATGAACTCAAGGATCTATTTCTAAGAGTGAAAACGCATTATTAATGAATGTGTTCTGTCGTGAGCGGGACGCGTGGCTATCAAAGTAGCAGTCGCACATACGTACATGCCTTCCCACAATGTCAGACTTTATCAGAATAAAGCCATGGATCTCGTCCTACTGACTCGGTTTATCACGGGCATTAACCAAGGTTCCATCCAAAGGATGGCCTCCAATAGTCGATGTAGAGCAGTTTTACACAAGAGGGTCATACATGTTTGCAAGCAATAGGGTTAGGCAAGGCAAACAGAGTCTTACGAGAAAGAAGGATGAGAGAATCCGGTGTTCAGCAAGAGTCCCTACAGCCGGCCGTGCGTAGCTTCGGGCGTCAGGCCGGGCTGGTCAGATGGTCAGGAGGCAGGGCTTCAAGCCTCTGTCTGGGATGAGTGCAGGTGCGGCTGTCAGCTCATCAGTTGCAGCCTGAGCGATGAGCCGTCAGAGGTCGGACTTTATGCTCAAGACAGTGCCGTGCACCCATCAGCAGTTAGATAAAGCCGTGCAGATGGTCACGCTCCACCCTGCGTCTGGAGTTGTCTGGTTAGGGCGTTCCCTGAGTACGCCTTTCCCGGGATGCTCTGGCATGGCTGTCTCTTTGTGACTGACACAGCTATCAGAATTATTAGAGTCCATTTTATGTTCATAATCGATGCTCTATACAGTTCACTGACACGTTTATAAAAGCAGAAAGACTGGGGTATTTTAAAAGTCCAACAAACAAATTCACTTGATAAACTTATATAGCGCCGTGAAAGAATGGAAATGATGAAGACTACAACAGTGGGGCACGTTTGTATTATGCTTAGAATACAAGATACAGAATGTTCAGGTGTTAATCAGAAGAAGTGCCCAAATGATCATAGCAATTGGTTTAAGATCATGGGATGCTGAGCGATGTTTCTCCCACCCCCAAACTTTTCCTGTTCACATGCGCACATATTCAGCACGTTTCCTGAATGCCAGTGTGTGACAAGCTCTGTGTCAAGTGCTAAGAAAGGCACAGTGAACCAGGGGTATGTGGTTTCTGCCCACTGCAAGTTTACAGCCAAGTGAGGAGGAATAATCGTCATAACACAGATGGCTCAATATTCATGGACTGTCGTATTTGAGAAAATATGGGTTCCTTTACCATGGTGTGCACCATAGGCTAAAGAAAATACTTTTTGGATCGGTTCCATTATTATTAAAGTAAAATTTTAAATTGTGGGGGAAATTGTAGGAATACTATACCCATTTTCTTTATTTTGTAGGCTTTGAAGGAGACTTCCTAAATTGTCTCTCCAATCCTTGACCACTGCTTTACACTCTAGAAGGAAACCATCAGGGGTCAGGACGCACTTTTCCTGGTTACCTTAGCTCAACTGTATTAAAAAAAATGTGTGTGGGTGATCAGTAGGGTGCCACTGATGCCTGCCCGACTCAGACTCATTCCCAGTCGCTGTGTCCTCAGCTCCCACTTCTAGGAAACTGAAAAGGCAGTTAACCCAACACACATTCTCTTGGTTTCATCTTCTCACACTTAGGTACTCAATGGCTGTGCCTCTGTGCTTGGGCATAATGTAAATGCTTAATTTGTTTAATAAATATCCTGAAATAGCCTCTTTGAGTTGTTACTAGAAGGGCACGAACCTTTTAACTCGCTTAGCCAGCACAGATCAACACTTAATGTCTTTAATGATGATCCAGATCTTTCTTAGTGGCAGAGATGCTTTGTAATCAATGCTGTGGCCCTGCCCGGAGGCACGGGAGACTAGAAAATCAGCAGAAAATGTCACATGGGATGGGGCCAGTAATTTGACTCCCTGAAATTGGTGTAAGTGTGGCCATTGCTGAGAGAGCACAGTTTCTCCCCAAGGCTAGGAAGAGCCCCCCCAACCCCTCTAATGTCCTTCGGTGATTTACGTAGTATGGAAACCCCTTATGGCCAGTTTCTGTTCTCAACCTGAAATCTCTGAAGATTCTTCTCCCCTCCCCCAACCCACCCACTAAAGCAAATGCCAGCTTCTGGCACAGTGGGCACCCACCTTGAGAATAATTCTCCGGGCTGGGCAGGAGGGGCGAGGCCTGTCAGGGTTGGGGCACGGGGGTGTCATATGCAATTTGTGAGACCTCATTAAGGGGGTATGTCCCCTTTTCTTCCCCTATCCCCATGCTAACCGTAAGAATTATTATTTCAGGGATAGAAAACAAATCATGTTTTCTAGCTGTTGTACAAAGAAGCACTTCCAGGTTTCAGTCCCAGAATGTCCCCTTTGAACTTGTACTTGGAGTCTCTTGGTCTTAGCCTAGGGTTTGATTAATTTACCGTGTTCACTCTTTGTTCATTTCATAGTTTTCTAAACACTTGTCATGTGCCCTCTGAACCGTCATCTCTTTCAACTTAAATCCTCATATTAAAAGCCCTCATAGTCATTCCATTTGGTATGACTTTGTGATTATTGGTGGCCTTTTATTAATAGAGTGCTTCTGATAATCTGAGGGAATTGTTTCATTATGAAACGTTCATTTTCTTTTTATGTTATTTATCATTGTCCACAGACCCAGACGTTTTAAATGCTGGGAGCATGTTGTAAACGAAAACATAAATAATTTATTATAATTATGCTGAACTAAGGCCAGATTTTCTATTGGTTCAATGATGCACATCAGTGAGAAATGGGCTGGGATATAAAAATCTTATTTTCCCAAATGGATTATTTAAAGTGAAAGTGTAAACAGAAAAAAAAAAACCCAAAACAACACTTAATTTTTGTAAATTCCTGCATCCTCATTTAATGAAAAAACAAAACAAAACAAAAAAAGTGACCTGATAGAATTTTAAAATAATGTTCTTCTAACCAAGTGGTGTCGAGTTAATCCCGTGGCTTACTGGTGAGTCCTACTAACGCGGTGTGAGAGTGTCTCTCAGGATTTGGCCATGGCACAGCCCTAGAACTCCGAGTCATGCCTGATTGCAGGGGAGGCAGGAAAATGGGCTTTAGCTCTGTCCTGGGGAAGGGAAGGAAGTACATTTTGTCACACACACAGCAGGCTCTGCTAAGGACTCAAACTCTAACACCCGTCCCAAAATGGACAGCCAGCTAGCCCAGTTCCCGTGCCCCCAGCCTGTTTCATCCCCACCAATTTGAAATGCCTCTTTTGACCTTTGCCAAATTCCTGTATACATATGTTCTCATTCATTGAGTCCTGGGTCACAATCACACTGCTTTAATTAGTGAGGCTTTATATCCTGTTTTGTTCTGATATTACTATTTTTTTGAAAAATATTCTGAATCTTCTGGTGTATTTATTTTTTTCAGATAAACTCTTGATTCAATTTATCAAATTTCCTTTAAAAAGGTAAAACCAAATCAACAAAAACTCTACAACCCCCTATCATATATTACTAAAAGTAGTATATTCCACTTGAAAATATTAAATATTATTAGAGAAAATAAGCATTATTTGACAATTGGTGTTGTCTCGCTCCAAGGAAATATGCTTTTGAAAATAGCAAGCATCCCATCAAACAATGACTAACAATGTTATTAGCAGGGCATTTATAAATGGCTTGATGTTTGTAGTTCATATTTCAACTTCAACTCTATTTGTTGCATTAGCAAAATGAAGCTCATTAAGCCTCATTCTTTCAGTCCATCTCTGCCAGCCTCTGAACCCACTAATACTCAGCTTTCTTGTCTGGAAGTATGTAATCTTTCCTACATTACACTTGAAAGTTCAGCTCATTCCTAAACCTCCAGTCAAGGATATGAACTTGTTGCTTTCAGAGAGGCCACATCTGTGCACTGAGCCATTACACCATCTGTTAAAGTGGTCAGAGTTCATTTTATTGCCTCCTTTGTGGAAGGACTTGTACTGTAAAAGTGTGTGTTATTGAAAACATAATTTTCCTCATCATTATGCTTTCTTTCTAGCCAGATCATAACCTGCCAGAAATCTATTGAGCATACAGTGAAAAGCTCTTCAGAATAGCTGTTCTTAAGAGATTAAATGATTGCCATCTCTGTCCCATTTCTTTTATCTCATAATCAAGTTCAAGATGATACTAGATATCTCAGCTGCAGTGATTATATATTTGAACTAGAAATGGCTTTATCTCCATTTTTCACACTGTTGAAAGAAGGATCGTTTTTTTCCCCCCATTTACATTTATATACGCTGATGGTTCTTTACCACCGTCCACAGGCTTAAAGACTCAACTACTTTTTAAAGTCTGAAAATGGCCAATGGGAGTTGGGTTGCTTTTTAAAATTTTTCTGTTTACAGAGACACTAGTTGTATGTTAAGATCCAGCTTAGATGCATCAAAATGTCGAGCTGTATCGAATCATAGCCCAATCATTCAACCTGACAAGTGAGGAGCTTGAGATTCATAGCAGCTAAGAGACTTGCCCTGGGTCACACAGCTTGACAACAGTCTGGCTGAGAGGAAAGCTCAGGGCTGGGCTGTTTCTGGTGGCCTAGCCTGCACTGCCTGCCATCATTCGAGGAGACCCATTACACAGATACGGCATCGGGAACAAGTGTAATGACTAGTCACCCAAAAGTACAAGCAGCAGATTTTTATGATGAGTTCAAAGGTGTTCACTTGGCTTTTATTCTTTATCCTTAAAGCTGTCTGATCTGTGCTATCATCTTACATCACAATTTCTCATCCAGAGATTCAAACTGAGAAAAAGGTCATGTCACTATTAGAGAAGAAATATGAAAATTTGCTGAAAATGAGACTTTGGGCTGTCTGGTGATTGGATTTATCCATGTGCCCACAAGTAGTCAACAGTCAGGCATTCTTTCCTCCTTTTAAAATATTTCTAACTTTAACTAAGACTCTTCATTTTTAAAACCTAGTAAATAGGAAAAAGTGAGTCATTATTTATGGTTGATCACTTTTGCCAGCTGTGACTGCATTTCACATCCATTTTTTTTTTGGACTAGAGAATCTATCCTGTCACTCTTTATAGAGACAAAACCATATTGGTCCCATCAGTCGCCTCTTTTTAGGACATAATCACGGTTAAGGCACTGTGACCAGAGATTTTTCTTGGCTACAGCAAGGAAGTTACTTCTTTAGAATGCAGAACTATGGAGAATAATCCAGAATCTTGGGATAGCACCTAAAAAGAAGTCGGACTTATTTTAGAATCCCTTTCAAAATGGAATAATTGTTTCAAAAATACAGTATTTATTGAGTGTCTGCTGTATGTCTACCAAATGCCTGATGCTGCAAGGCTTAGAAAAGATTTCAGAGAGGATACCTGTTATATCAGGATACTTTTATTAGCAAGTAGCAGGAAATCCATTTAAGACTGCTATAAACAACCCAGGGGATTTATTGGGCCAGGCGACCGAGAGTTTTGACATAGAGCATGTGTCAAGCATGGTTTGAGTAGGCTCCCCTCACTCCGCTGTTCTTCTGACTCCCCCCCTCACCGCGTGTGGCTCTGTTCTCAGACTGGTAATTGACATTTAAAAGCATGTGCATACATTTTTGAATCAATGCACCATTGGAGTATAGAACTGCTGTTGCGATTGCTCCCTATGGCAGGAAAAGGATTGCTGTAATACCAGGCCTCACCTGCGCATACCAGCTGTCCAAAGAAAGAGCTTCTCCTTTCTCAACTCCCAAACAGAATTCTGAGGCTTCATGATGGTTGGTCCAGCCCTCCACCAATCAGTTGTGCCAGGGGAGGAATGCCATGTCCTAACTGGCTTAAGCCAATCGGTCCTTGAACCATCACTGTGGTCAGGAGGGTGGGATTATAAGGATTGGCTTGCTGCCAGTCAGATGCCACTTCCTAAACTTGAGGAGATCCGCCCACCCAAACCACACAGCTCCTGCATGGCCCATGGGGTGGGATGGGTGCTGGGGGAGTACCAACAACGTCCACTGCATCTGTCATCTAATAGGCTGAGCCTCGTCCTAATGAGGCCAAAGTCTTGCCTGGCTTGTGTCTTTCCCTGTTCCTGGACTGGTCTGGTCGTCCTTTTATCCTTCACAGTTTATCCTAAACAGCCAAGTCCACTACCTGCTCACCGCCAGTCCATAGCTCTACCTCTGCGTCCAAAAAGCCAAAGAACTCTCTTATATTCAGGAACATAATGTCCTCGTGCTCAAGGGATACTGCAAGTCTAGTAATACTATTTATTGTTGAAGACTAAATATTATGAAATAAGACACGTATAGTAGACAGAGAAGACTGCTGCTTTCTCTTTCCGGTTAACTCTGACATTTCAATTGCCTAGAGCTTCAAACATCAGAGCTCTTCTTAAAGGAAATATTTAAGTTGCTCTTAAAATCATTTTCCAAACAGAAGAACACTCTAGATCAGAGAACAGATCATTTCAACTAGTGAGATCCCTTTCACTTGAAAGAGAATCTGACATGCCATGCTATTGCTGATGGCAATTTAAAATGTTCCATGAGGGCGTCATCTCACAAAAGAAACTTTCCACTGTGTGTCAGCCTGGGTTCTTCCTTGAAAGCAGAGCTTTAGATCAGGGCTTGCATGTTGGTTGTTTGGAAAATAACCCCAGTGAGCAACAGCACAACAGCAGGAGGGGAAGCCACGGCGAGGGTCTCTTACCCAGTTGGTATTTCCGTGAGCAACTGGAGCTCACTCTCACCGGAACCACGAGCCAAGAGATGACCTCGGAGGCGTGTGCCTGCGGGACTGAAGGAGAAAGCAGGTCTCCACTGACTCCTGCTCCCTCATTGGTCAACGGTTGCATCTGTGTGAGGGCCACGGCCCGGTGTTAGCACAGTCCCGGGAAACCGCCCCGGGACTTGGTGCAGGGCGCCGCCGAGGGGAGGCACTGCCAGCAGTGGCTGGAGTGGAAGATGCTGGGAAGCGTGAGAGGTGGCGCACGAAGGGAATCCCACGCACACTGAACAGCCCAACTCGCGTGGGAGCCTAGAAAAGACCGGAAATCATCTACATCTCTCTTTAATCTTTCCTGTGTGTCTGAATGGCTTTTCTTAACACATGTCTTTAAAAAGGTAAAATTAATAAACACATTACCAGCTGAATTGGGTAGAGCCCTGCGGACTTTCATCAACAAAGAGGCAAGCATGCCAGTGGGAAGAACCAGCAGGTTCCTCAGAAGAGAAGGCTGCTTGCGGGAGAAGCTGTCATCATCGCGTCTTCAATTGGCGGGGCTTCTCAACCCCAGCAGGGGCGCCTTGCTTGGAGGGTAATTTTTACTTTCAGCGTTCAGTCAGTCTGACAGCTTTGTCCCTAATGTAATGGCAGTTTTGACTTTAGTTTAAATTATTCCATAAAGAATCAAAGAGAAAGAGTCTCTCTCCCTTTTCTCCACCCCAAAAATTCCACTAAGAAAACTTTTCTCATTTCAGTCTTTCCCTCCACATTAAATTTCTCGTTCATGTTTTGGGTAAATCAGTACGGTGTCAACTTTCAAAACCCTGTGTGACTATCACAGTGACTCAGAATAATTGCTGTCTGTCAGTGGATTTGCTGGGAACACAGATATGCCTGTCACTGGCTCTGTTATCACCACCAGGAGCTGGCCTCTCGAGTGGGGTCTTTTCTGGGCTCAATTCAAAACCTTAGTGATGGCAAGGCAGAGTGCTGAGGCAATTATCTGCATAATCCATCCAAGACACATGTATGCCTCGGCTGCCCCTGAAATCACTTGTTAAAAAAAACGTCTTTAAAGCAATTATTTTAGTAAGTGCAAATGTAGCTAGAATGTTCCAAAGAATTGCCTACAACTTTGGTTCCTCTAGCCCAGTGGTTTTCAACCAGGGATGATTTTGTCCCCCAGGGGACACTTGGCAATATCTGGCTGTCACAGCTGAGGAGGGGGGGTATACAACTGACATCTAGTGGGTAGAAACCCTTGGGCGCTGCTAAACATTCTACAGTGCACAGGACAGCCCCCGACAATAAACAGTTCTCCTGCCCAAAATGCCAATAATGCTGAGAAATAAGGTCATTTGTTTAGAAAATTTTAGATTAAAAAGAAAGCAAATATTCCTTCAGTTGTAAAAGGTATAATAATATAAAGAATAATTTAAGACAAAGTCACTCATACGACAAGTTTCTGTTTAGCATATTACCTTCAACTGCTGCCCAAGTAAATATAGATATGTATAAGATTGCAATTATAATACAGAAGGTGCCAAAAAAAAATGTACACACATTTTAAGAAAGGGAAATGTATTAAAATTGTAATACTCAGTATATACCCATAACAAGATGAATACAAGTCACGTGTGACTTCTGCAATTATTATACAAGAGGTGCTCAAAGTGGTTACCACCAGCGTCCAGACACTTCTGATTACAGAGCTCTATTGCTTGAGCAACGCTGACCAAAGTGTCCACTTGTATACATTGTTTTAGCACCACCAGTGTATGCACTAGTTTGTATTCACTTAAAAATGTCACTTTTATAGTCTTTAAATCATTTTAATAGAGAATGTTTCATTGTTTCAATGTAATGAAATTAAACTATCCCTCTTTTCTTCCCCCCTCCCCCCTTCTCCTCTCCCCCTCTTTTTCCCCTCCCTCTCCTCCTTCCCGTTCTCCTCCTCTTCCTTCCCTTCCTTTGGCAAAAGCAAGTATTCCAGTCTGAAGTCTAGTTTTAGAGAGCTGGCCATGGAGTGCTCTCAAATAATTTTGCAATAAAAACTCTTTTCCAAGAAGTGACTACTTTCAAAACATTACAAGAAATTGTTATGATGTAAATATTTTCATACAAAAAAGCATTTACTACTTGCGAGAAACATTTACTGTTTACATATTTTTTTAAATTAAAAAAACAACTTATGTTTCTCCAGGCTGCATTAGAGCAACATGATGGCCTAGCTTAATAAAAGGTTCACCGTGTGAAACCCTGGTTCCTTTGGGTGTAGACCACTTAGCTTCTGTGTCACAGGAGTACATCCAGTCTGGGCTGCCGAAGTCCCCCAGCATCACAAAAAGGGGGGAACACAATCTTGCCTAACAAATCAGGGTATAAAAGATGCAAATGCTAAAGCTCATGCTGATGAACGTAATTATAATCGCTTATGTGATGAGTCAGAAAACATATTTTAACAGATATGAAAACTGTCAGAACTCAGCTGAATGAACTGAGTCTACCCTGTTTCCCTGAACGTAAGATCTAGCCGAACAATCGGCTCTAATGCGTCTTTTGGAGCAAAAATTAATGTAAGATCCAGTCTTATTTTACTATAAGACCCGGTCTTATATAATATGAGACCGGGTCTGATATTAATTTTTGCTCCAAAAGCTGCATTAGAGCTGATGGTCCGGCTAGGTCTTATTTTTAGGGAAACACGGTCGTCCTGCTTTAAATTCTCAATGAGTGCCAGGGCCAACTGGGGTCTTCCTACACCTCAAAGTCCACATGGTATTGCCTGGAACCCGCATTCCATACCCTGTGGAACTTGAAAGCACTTCCCAAGACTTTTGTGAATTTCTGGCAGGCTTATGGCTCTGAGTTCTCATTTCTCTGAATTCATTCAGTTGGTGGATTGTCTTACTGTTCCCCACTTGCTCTGCTTTACCTTCTCCTGCACCCGCTCTGACTGAACTCATTGCCTCTCTCAATATTCAGCCCCTAGCTTAACGCAGACACCCCAGACACACCATCCCTCCTTAGAGTGTGTGCTTGTTGCCCCCTTGATGAAGGTAGGGCGGAAGTTATACCACGTGATACAAACCACTTGGAAGCACACAGCAAACGCAGCAGGTAACTAAAGGACTTCTGGTCACTGCTCCACTGGGGACATTTTTCTGGGCCAGCTTCCCTTATATAGGACCAGCCTCCCCCCTCCCAGTAGCTCCCTCCTCCTGCACCCGCTCTTATCTTGCTGGTCATCCCCTTCTGCCCAAATGGTCTAAATTGTTCCTACTGAGTTACACAGAGCAGTTCTGCTCCTTTTGAGTCCCCACTCCCAAAATCAATTCCAGGTCTTCCTTTGGCATCTCAGAAACAAGCAAACCAAAGTCCTTAACTGGACCTACATTTCTAAAAGCAGTTATTAATAACAATTCTTGTTTCTCTTGTACATCTGTACAAGCTTTTTTAATTCCTTTGAAAAGTCATTTCTGAAATTGAAGCCTGTGTATATGTCTACAGTCAACCCTTGAACAACACGGTTTCAATTGCACGGGTCCACTTAGATGTGGAATTTTTTCAATAAATATACAGTACTGTAAGTGTATTTTCTCTTCCTTATGATTTTCTTAATAACATTTTCTTTTTTTCACTTACATTATTGTGAGTATACCGTATATAATACATATGACATACGACATATGTGTTAATTAATCAACTGTTTATGTTATCGGTAAGGCTTCCACTCAACACTACGCTATTAGTAGTTATGTTTTTGGGGAGTCAAGTTATTCGTGGATTCTCAATTGCGTGGGGGTGCCAGCACCCCTAATCCCTGTATTGTTCAAGGGTCAGCTGTGTAGCTACATTCATGTGTCTGTTAAAAGAGCAGCTACTTAACTGGATTGAATTGCTCAGGCTTCAACCATAGGGCAAGTTAGTCCAGTGTTCAACTTTGGTGTCCCGTTTCCTGCTCTTTATCTCTAAACTGCTCAACCTGCCACTCAAGGGGTTCCTTCCATCCATTGCTTTACTCTACAGCCTCATTTTCCAGAGTTCATCTCTCACTTGGTCTCTCTTGTACCTGGTCTCTCTTTACAAAACACAGTTGGGCGTGGAGACCATAATTGACTATTACTTACAGGTCCCTGAGTGATGGACCCTAGGTGCCTTCTTTAGTGTGTGTTATTGCTATCCGGCTAGTAATTAGACTTCAGAAAAGCAGTGGTGATACACTCTTTCCCTCTTTAATCCCCTAATAGCCCCTGGGAGGCAGTAGATATTCCATAATGTTGTCAACTGTATCCCCAGATTCATATATTCCACAGATTTCATTCACTCTGCAAACATTTGTCGCCTGCTGTGGGCTAAGTAAGGACAGCAGTGAACAAGAGAAAGTTCTTACCTTCTTAGAGTTTATTTATAGTGATGTTGAGGGGTGGCAGACTGTTTTAGTGCTGAACATATGTTCGTGACACCAAAACACACTCTAGTTTCTTCACTAGAGTAAAACTCCTCTTAGGGTTAAATGCTGTAAATGGAAACAATGAAACTTTTTTACCTAGTGATGTTTTCTTCATCGTAGCACACCACTGATTCAACCCACCAGCCACATCTGCTCTTTGATCACACAATGATTTGAATGTGGGTGCTGTGAAACCTTCCTTCTCCAGAATAATTCCATCTGCAATGAAAAACAGAATATTTTTGCTTTTGAAATTATAGCTCTGAAATGTGAATTTCCTCTTCACACTTCTTGCGGCGATCAGATCTGCTCGTATATATGTGTATGATGAGGAAGAAAAGTCAGAAAACAAAAAGTATTTTACTGTGTGTCATTCAAAATATAAACACGATGTTCCTCCATTCATTATGTGAATAAAATGCCCCCCTGCACCTTATGAATAAACCTTTCCATTTTTAACACCTCTCAGTTAGACTCGGCCCATTTAATGATGGGAAACTTTGGCAAAGACAGCAAGAAAAATAAGAAGTTAATGCAATTTCAGTAAAGGTTAGTTACTGAGAAAATCAGGCAAAGGGACTCCCTTTCCTACAAGCATGCAGCATTTCAACAAGTGAATAAACACACCAAAAGTAATGTTATCAGAAGCAGTTTATTGTAAACATTACTCTTCTAGGTTATCCACTTAGCTCATCCTCTGCGATGTAGAGTTCAACCATACCAGTTCAGAGAGGAAACAAAAAAGGCCATGTATCTAATCCTGTTGCTTGGGGAAGAAATATTTAGGCAACATTAAGAATCTTCAATTATCTAATTTAATAAAAGGGATGAGTTCTATTCTGTAGGCAGTAACATGTGATACTGGTTATGTCTAATCCCTTAGAAGAGATCTGACATTCTGCTTTTGGTCTTGTAGAGCATGAAATTGTCATATGTATTTTACCAAAAGAAGTAACAAGAGCAATGGCCTTCGCAGTCTGCAGTCATTTTATTCTAACACACTGCAACATGGTTTTGCCCTGGGGCAGAAAAAGGGGGATGTTTCTCTACTTCAAAAGAATAAAAAATTATCATCGCTCTATCCAGAACCATTATAGACTTCAGAGACTTTGGCATGAAATATTCAGAAAGTTGATTTTAGAATTCAATATTTTAAAAGCCTGCTTTAAAACTATTACAGTGATTAGTGGCTCTGCTACTTGGGCCAGTCTTTGCTTTCAAAAGCCCTATGTCATGGTTGATACCATTTGTTGTTTCAATGAAATATAATTTGCATAAGGCATGCAATGCATTGTTTTAGAGTGCCCCCCAAAGAGGAATTGTGACCACTACTCATCAGTTATGCTTTCAAACACACTTTTTAAAGAAACATTACTTTTACTGGTAATGGTTGAATGTGTTGCTTATGCCGTGATTTTGTCCCTCTGACATGCTTTATCCTACCGATGTGGAGTGGGTGCCATTTCTCTGCTCCCTGTTGGGGGTGGGGTTGGGGGGCAATGCTACTGGCTCAGAAGTTCTAGGGATGCACAGGGCCACCCCAGCTGAGGCCACCCACACCGTCAGCCTTCAGCCGACCAGCCAGAGGCTCACATCTTCACCACTCTTTAAAGGAGTCAGGAAAGTTGATTGGGTGTTTGTGAGGATTTAACAGAGCTTACAAGGCCATGAATGAAGCCAGAGAGAACTTCTGGAGCTAGAGTTAGCCATGTGGGAATTGCCATACAACCAATTTTCTCCAGAATATTCTATTTATGTAGGGAGGCAACGTGCTACAGAGTACAGAGCCCTGGTTTTGGAATTTAATGATCCTGATTTGAGTTCCGGGTCTGATACTTACCAGCAGTGAGGTCTTGTGTAACTGCTGATAATCTCTTTAAGCTCAGTGTCTGTCTGTAAAATGGACCCATCCTAGCATCAGTGCGCAGATTCACTGAGACAAGGAAAATGTAATGCAGGACATCAGTCATTGTTCGCGTTCTTATTTATTCCCTAACATTCTGTTCTCTTAGTGGTTTAGTCCACACTTCCGTTGGGCAATGCATCTATATTTATTGACATATCACAGAAAGAATTTGCAGGATGACGAAACACCATCGTTCCTGCTTTTCTTATATAACTTGTGCATTTGGTTTCATTCCTTTAAATGTGTGGAATATATTATTTCTGTAGCTTTTAATAAATACCTTTCCCTTTCCTTCCCACTTATCCATGTAAAGAAAAAAAATAGGCATCAGCCTTAGCCTTTAAGCAGATAAAATAGGTGCCTCTCACATAGACATGCAAAGAAATCAAGATTCTGATGTGCTCTTGATGTATACGTGTGATGAAAATCACCTGTAAGTAACTTCTTGCTTCATTTTCCAGGGAGGTAGATCAAGACTCAGATGGTCATGTCAGCTTCAAAGACTTCGAATATGCCACAAACTATGGACAAAAAGAAGCTTAACCATGTGAACTGCTTTTGGCAACTTCTGGGGAGACCCATAGATTGCAATGTATTTAAATGTCAAGCTTCACTCTACTAATGATGTAATGCTGCCTACCCGGGATTAAACTCTTCGTCATGGTTTTCAGATGCTGATAATTGCTAGCACCTCAGAATCCTAGAGGTAGTTTCCCTCCATGTGGCTAGCAACCCTACCATCATTCTAACACAAGTTATTAGCAGAGAAGCTTAATAAAAATAAGGTCTTAAACCATCAAAAAGCAAAGGAGCCTAAAGAGACATAATAGCTAAATGTAATTTGGTATTCTGGATGGTACCCTGGGACAGAAAAAGGATATTAGGTAAATACTAGTAAAGTATGGACTTTAGTTAATAATACTGTATCGGTGGTGGTTCATTAATTGTGACAAATATGCCATGCTGATACCGTGTTTCCCCGAAAATAAGACCTAGCCGGACAATCAGCTCTAATGCGTCTTTTGGAGCAAAACTTAATATAAGACCTGGTATTATATTACATTATACTGCATTACATTACATTACATTATATTATGTTATATAAGACCCGATCTTATGTTATGTAATATACTACCTGGTCTTATTTTACTATAAGACCGGGTCTTACATTAATTTTTGCTCCAAAAGATTCACTAGAGCTGATTTGTCTGGCTAGGTCTTATTTTCTGGGGAACACAGTAGAAAAGGTTAATAGCAGGGGAAGCTGGGTGAGGAGTATATGGGAACTCTCTGTACTATTTTCACGATTTTTCTGTGCATCTAAAACTAATCTAAATCTAAAACTTAAATTTACACAATTTTTCTGTAAATCTAAAACTATCCCAAAATTAAAAGTTTATTAAAAAATAAAGCCTTATTCAAAACTTAGCAAACTGAGCATTATCTAAAATGAAGAGAACTGAAAATCATTAAGAAATACAAATGAAATATTATTCCAGAAACAAAGTGGATCAGTGGTATCATGTGTGTTTTAGTGCAAATTGTTCCAGCTGATGAAAAGCCCTTTCTGACTTTGAGTAGAGTTTTGTTCAGCATGTATTCTCATCATAAATTGAATAATTGAGTCATTGAGTCTCATCTCAATACATAAATGATACTGATTTTCGATTTTTAAAATATCAAAATTAGAATAACATATCAATAAAGTGCCATTGTATTTCAGTAATTGCCAGAATGCCAGAACCTCGTATTGCAATCACTATGTGGACCTCATTTCTCTCGTGGAAACATGAGAAGATAAAGGGAGGGGTCACTTCCTCCAGTTGATGTGGGAGGCTAGAGGCCAGCTATGAACAGCTATTAGCCAACTAACTCCCTTGACCTTAGATTAGTACAAGTTCTTTTTGGTTTCGATGACAGAAACTTACTCAAACTAGATTAGACAGAAAGGGAATCACTGGGAAAGAGGGGGTTAGCTTGTGGAGTCCAACATAGGAGGGCAGTGGTGCAACTGGGTTTCCAGGATAGCTAGAAGCAGCATCTCCAGACTGCCTCTGTCCCATTGTCACTGCCAGCATCACGCCGTTCTAAAACAGAATTGGCCCACGATCTGTCCAGTTCCACGTTCAAAGACCCCAGAAAGAGACTTTGATTGGATCCTGAATCATTCAACTCTGGTTCACCGAGAGGGTCTAGACACAGCCACTGGGTACTCACCCAGGTGTACTCGGGCTGGTTACGGGGAGGGGAAGTTGATAAGAGCTGGGCAGCCATTCCATTTTCGTTCTTAGAAGAAAACAATACAGCTGGCGCCTGGTCTAGGAAGGAGAGCACCCCTAGGATTTGCTGCTCAGTAGAGCTCAGGCTTTCAGAGCACAGACCAAAAAGAAAGAGGGGAGATGAGAAGCTGCTCGTGTCACCGTCTCCTCCTTATCACTTCCCCAAGCCCAGTCCAAATCCTCATCCTGTAAACATTCTCCTGCAGCTTCTCACTTCCAGGTCCCTGTCCCTACCCTCAAGCCACATGATGCTGTCTGTGCATTATGACCTTGTTGGTCGGCCCTCAGTTGAATGGCCCAAGGGTGAGTTGATCAACTGAGTCCCTTCCCTTGGAAGACTTTCAGAATGAGAGTGAGTGAGACATAGCAGCGCTCCTGAGAGTGGCTGAGTGAGTGGGTATGACTCAGGAGTGAGTGGCAGACATGTTTTCCACCACATGGCCTGGATATCCGAGACAGCTGGTTTGTAATGAGAGCAGAAAATGAAATAGACACCGAGAGGGGAACAAGAAAGAAGCTGGAGAAACCCTATGGTACTTGATTTCTAGTTAAAGCTTGTGTGCAAAGCCCCGTCCTTACCCTTTGCGTCCTGTGAGGTAACCCTGTATCCTTGCAATAAATCTTTCTGCTCAAGCCAGCTGGAGTTGCTTTCTGTTATTTGAAACCAAGAGAACCCTAACTGTTACGAGCATAGAGCCAAAGGACAGAGTCCTAGGTAACATAAACATTTACTGGGCAGCAGAGAAAAAAGTCCTCCAAAGAAACTAAGAAGAAGTAGTTGCAGATGGAAGAAGCTGGTACCACTCCTTCCCGTACCCCAGCCTCTACTTGACCTCTCACTATACTCAGCTCCACTGTCCCCTGTGGCTGCAGCTCTCAAAGAGATCACCAGTGCTCTGCTAAAGGCCGCACCCACCAGCCCCTCTCAGACTTTGTCACACTTGTCCCTTCTCCTGGGTCCCTCTCTCTTTAGCCTCCACTACACTGGTCTGTCTCATGGTATTTCTGTGCCCATTTCCCTGCACTATCTTTTCCTGTGTCCTCTCCTAGAACCATCCCGGAAGTGTCAGTGTTCTCCACGTTCTTGTAAATGGCCAATTTTCTGGATCAACACATCCTCCAAGGATGATTTCATCCCAAGACTTCAGCTATCACCTTTATGGGTGTGACTCCACAAACAAATCTTCATCTTTAGTCTTTTAGTACTCAACCCCAGACCTGTTTTCTGGGATTTGTGTGGGGGGGGGGGGGGGGAGGCAGTAGTGGAAGGGTGCTTTGTTTTGTTCGTTTGTTTGTTTTGAATCTGGAACATCTTGTAGTGCCAGAAAGTGAGGAAGTACTAAAATAAACAAACAAATAACAACAACAATAAAACCCTGTGCCAATGGGGGCAATGTCCAAAGGTCACAAGCACCCACAGAAAGAGCTCCCAGTAACCAAAGCTGGAACAAGTTGGACAACAAAATAAACACAGTAGTATTGGATTATAGCCCAAAGTAGGAAATAAATACCTTTAAGTCCATACTGATTCAAATAAGTGATTGGTTGAATAAATACATAAATGGAAGAGTAGAGACAAATCTCCCTTGCGGAAGAATTCCGAATAATTTATGTAGATATTCTGCCCTCAAAGAGAGGAAGCACAGCCCTCTGTTCCTTCAGTGTGGACTCCAAGTAGTGACTTTCTTCCAAAGAGTACAGTGTGGAATCGGAGGGCACAATAACGGTGGAAACACCTGACAGTCACTACCTTAGCCAGGTGACCAAGGTCAATATCAATAGTAGCCAATCACATTGATACTATGTATCCTTACGTGAGGGATGAAAGTGGTTTTCCTCCCCAAAACCCACAACGCCATTCTAATCAGAGAAAAACATCAGACAAATCCCAATTCAGAGACATTCTATAAATGCCTGACGAGGACTCCTCAAAGCTGTCAAGGTCACCAAAGGAAAGTCTGAGAAACTGTCACAGTCAAGAGGAGCTGAAGGAGACATGGCAATTAGCTGTAATGTGATAGCCAGGATGAGATCCTAGAACAGTAAAAAGACATCAGGTAAAAACCTAGGAAATCTGAACAAAGCATGGACTTCAGTTAATGATGTAGCAATATTATTTCATTAATTATAATAAATGTACCATATGAATGTAAGATCTTAGTAATAGAGGAAACTCTGTGTGGGGTGTACGGGAACTCTGCAGTCACGATTTTTCTGTAAATCTAAAAGTGTTCTAAAAAGTTTATATTTTTTTAATTTTATACCTTTATGATGGAAATTATATCCCTTGCCACTATTTAAATTTACAATAAAAGCTTAGATGTCAATTAAAAATGTGTTAAGAGGTACATAGCTTTTCAAAGTAATGTTATGAGATACATTAGAGAAAACTGAAGACCACCACTTAATGGCCCCTTTGTTGGACTCTCTGAACTCTCAGTGATAACCCACTGGGGTCAGACCTTTGCCACAGGGAAGTCTGTTCACAGCCTGCTATATAGTATGGGTTGGTTTCTGACAAAGAAGAGACCTCATATAGTTTAAAGTATCTGCTTTTGAATTACATTTGGAGAACCTTCAAAAAACCAAAAGAAAAGTCTCCAGCTTTCCTGTTATACTGCTTTCAATATACATTTCAAGGAAAGAAATCCCTTAGCTTTGGATGTATTGAAAAGAAAGCCCTTTATAGTTCTTTTGAACTTCCTAATTCCTCACAGCACTGAGAAAACTGTAAGGTGCCGTCTACCCACAGGTGTGGTTCCTACATTCTGCCTGTGTCCAGTCTTAAAAGGCCTGTTACTATAGCCAAGACATGAAAACAAGGTAAGCATCCATTGATGGATGAATGTATAAAGATATATACTTCTTTCAATACATACAGAATGGAATATTATTCAGCCATAAAAATGGAGGAAATCCTGCCATTTGTGATGACATGGATGAAGCTTGAGGGCATTATGCCAAGTGAAATAAGTCAGTGAAAGACAAATACTGTATGTTATCACTTCTATGTGGAATCCAAAAAAGCCGAATGCATAGAAACAGAAGAATGGTGGTTCCAGGGGCTGGGGCAGGGTGGTGGTGATGGTGGTGGAGGAAATGGGGAGATTTGGGTCAAAGGGTACAAACTGCCAATTATAAGATGAGTAAGTTCTGGGGACCTAATGTACAGCCTGGTGACTATAATTAACAATACTGGATTGTATACTTGAAAGTTTCTATGAGAGTAAATGTTCTCACCACAATAAAAAATAAAAGCATTATATGAAATGATTCAGGCGTTAACCTTACTGTGGTAATAACTTTGTAATATATGCATGCATCAAATCATCACATTGCATACCTTAAACTTATACAATGTTATATGTCAATTACATCCCTGTAAAGCTGGGGAGGGCAGGGCTGGAAATGCCCGCTAATGGATGGAGCACAGTACATGTGGTGACAAACTGTACTCTACAGTCATGGCGGCTTGGCCTCAACTCGGCACTGCGTCATAGCCACAGAAGCCAGCACGGTCATGTGAGATTATTCAGGGACAAGTTTGGTTTTTACAAAGTTTATATTTTATTCATTAAAGTTATAATGGTGTATTAGTCTGTCCAAGCTGCTATAACAAAATTACCACAGACTGGGTGGCTTGTGAATAACAGACATTTATTTCTCACAGTCCCGAAGACTAAGTCTGAGATCGTGGTGCTGGCAGAGCTGGTGTCTGGTGACAGCCTGCATCCTCATAGATGCCCTTTTCTTCATTGTCACCTCATCTCTGCCCTCCAGACTAAATCATCTTCCAAGGGCCCCACCTCCTAATACCATCACTTTGGGGGTTTGTATTTCCACATATGAACTTTAAGGGGGCCACAAACGTTCAGACCACTGCCAATGGTAATAAGCCTAGTTCTTCCTGATATTTTCATCTGACATACAGATCATATTGTTTTGTTTATAAGTCCTGAAATTTTATTAATCACTGGAAGTTGGTTTTTATAATTCTGTTACAATTCCTGAAGTTTTAACTGCATGTATAAATAGTTGGTGCAAAAGTAATTGTGGTTTAAGAGGTTAATAATAGCAAAAACTGCGATTACTTTTGCACCAACCTCAGAAGATATTCAGTTATCTTTTCTCGATTGGTCTTTCTAGGGGTTTATCAATTTTATTTATCTTTTCAATGTAAAACATCAACTTTTGGACTTGTTGCTTTATTTTCTGATTCATTATTTCTGCCCTTATTATTATTATTTCCTTTCTTCTTTCTCTTTTGCTTTTTACTTTTAGCTACTTGAGAGGCTAAGATCACTGATTTTCAGCCTCTTTTCTAATACTTATATTTAATGCTATAAATATCCTCTCAGCACTGCTTTAGCTGTATCTTACAAGTTTTGATATGTCTTACGTTTGTTATTATTATCTTCAAAATATTCTCTAATTTCTGTTGTGATTTGTGCTTTGATGCAAGGGGTATTCAGAAGTGAATTGTTAAATTTTCCTTTTTTTTTTTAATTTTCTAGTTTTCATTATTGATTTCTAGCTAATTCCATTGTGGTCAGAGGACTTATTTTGAATGTTTTAGAACCTTTGAATCAATTGTCTTTTAAGTCCTTCAATTCTCCCATGAAAAATATATCTTCCCATGTATTTAAATACATTTTTAAGTGTAAATAATTAAACTCTATAATCTGATAAATTTTAATTCTCTTGAATGTTCCAATACTACTTTTAAACTTGGATATCAACATAAAAGCCTAGCTCTAAACCAACTTGCAGCTTAAATTGGAATCAGAAATCTACTCGTCAGTCTAAAATTGCTGTCCAGGATGGTAGCCACCAATCCATGTGAAAATTTAAATTTAATTTTTAACTAATCAAAATTTAATTTAACTAATTCAAATTAAAAATTCAGTTCCTCACTGCATAGTCATATTCAGCAGCCATATTATAAGTGTGCAGCAGCTAACTGATTGGCAGCTACCATACTGAACAGTGCCCAACAGAACATTTCCATCATTGCACAAAGTTCTATTGGACAGAGCCCCCTAGACACTCCTGTAGGTACTGGCCAGCCTTGGATTGGCTGCTCTGGGTAACTGATCTGGCTCCAGTCAGGTGAGAAAGTCATGTGGCACCAGCATGGTGATTTATGCAAACAATTGCCCCCTACAAGGGATCCATACAAGGGAACTCCTTAGAAAGGGATTGAGGGAAAGGACAAATAAATGAGGCAAACTCCTGGTCACCCTTGAATGATGGTGACCAACATCACCTCCTGTGTGACCACTCTCCTAACTCCTTTAATTAATAGAGATTAGTCGTACTTTCTTCTGGACTCCCACAGCCGTCTCTTCGGTGTTCTCCCATGTTGTAGTGTGGTTGGTACATTTCCATATATCTGTCTCGAACTCTGGATTATGAGCTTCCTGAAGCCAGGACTAGGTGTCTTTTTTATTTTTGCGTCCATAGTGTCTGACACCATGCGTGGTGCAAGGCAGGTCTGGGTTACACTGATGAATGAGAGGGGAGTTTCTCTGAGAGGTAGGATTAGGAATGAGGCAGAGCTAAGACTCAGTACACCTGAATCCTGCTCTCCACTCAGTCCCTACCTCTTGTGCTCTTCGGCAAGTCAACCTCTTCTGGGGCCTCAGTTTCCTCCTGCTCAGTGATTTCAGTAAGGAGGCTGACCTTGATAAGGTTGCTCATTGCCTGTTATACATAAATAAGTGTTGTATGAACAAAGGGTGCCATGGCCAAGGAAACTCAGGAAATACTTGGTCAAAGATGATAAATGGTTTTTTTTTTTGGTTTTTTTTTAGTGTAGGAGTTCACAGAAGCTTTAAATGCTAAAGTTTATTACAGCACTCCAAGAAACAGGTAAAATGTATAGAGTTTCTCACACTTGTTTGATGGACCATAGAAAGGTGTGTGTGTGTGTGTGTGTGTGTGTGTGTGTGTGTGTGTGTGTGTATGCGCATGCGTCGAGAGTGAAAGCCATCTTAAAGAATTAGTGTTCCATGAATCATTCCTTGGGAAATGGCTGATCAGCTAATCTCTAAGGGATCTTCCAGTTCCATGTTTTTATGACTTTTATGAAGGCACTGCCCAGGCTTACCATCCCTGGTGCCTGACTTGGATAGTCCTGTGACTGTGAGCTCACAGAGCCACACTTAACCTTCCACTCCATCTGCCCCTGCTTTCTCATCTCTTCTTGCACCATCTGCCCCACTCAAGAAAAGAATTGGAGCAACTCTACTTGAAATGCCTTTCAGTGGGTAAGGGGCTGGGGTGCATGCACTTAACTTTAGACCTTTGATGGTATGTCAGTACTAATATAAAAGAGCAGCTGCTTTGAAAATTGACGCATAAGACAAAGAGAAAGATTTTATTTTAATTTAAAATTGATTTTCTCCTATCTACCATGTTTCTTTTACATCATGGGTGTCACTGGTTAACATAGCGAATTTGAGCCATAACTTCATACATCAGGTTTTTGTGCCCATGGATTCTTAAAGCAGCAACAGGTTATTAATGTTATGTTAATAAGAAAGCAATAATGAAATATTATACAGAGTTTCTATTCCATATATTATTAATGTAGACCTTTTGTGTTTTAGTTGGCCTGATACTATACAATGTGGTTGCCAAATAGATTAGAAAATGTTTTTGCCTTCTCAGCAAAATGGCCCCAAATTAGGTTACATGACTAGAAAATATTTGTAACAGGTAACAAAAATGGCCATAAGGCATTGTGTGATAGGACGCAATGGACTTATTTTAATCTGAGGTTCCCAGAATAGCAACATTCTTGTTGCTCAAGAGTGAAACAAACAGTTCTATCAGATGCCTTAGAAATAAAAAGTATTAGGTTGGTGCAAAAGTAGTTGTGGTTTTTGCAATTATTTTTAACCTTTTAAACCACAATTACTTTTGCACCAACTTAATAGAACAAAACAGGGTTTTCACAAAGCTTAGTCCTGTCCTGTGCTAAATTGCCACACGCACTAGAACTTACTAGCCCTGAATGTAAAAACCAATGTTTTTTGTATGTCTGCCATTGGCTGGCACTGTTCTAAGCACTTTATATGCATGGTTGCATTTAATTCTTGTGGCAACTCTAAGAGGGAGGTATTATCTTTTTTCTGAGGAGGGGGAATAAGCACAGAGATGTGAAGGGCCTCGGTGGTAAGTGGCAGAGCCGTGATTTGATCCTGACCAGCCTGAGTCCTGAGCCCATCCTTATAAGGTCAACACTGAGAATGGAGGCCCCTGGCCTTCCACGTGTGCGCTTTGGGTTTTGGGGGGCGCTGTAGGCCCCTGGCCTATCCAGCAAAGCTTCAAGTGTTTCTGGTAACGGACTCATCTGCCTGCAGCTCAGAGGTCACCGCAGGTCTCACAGTGACCCCCTGTGGACTGTTCCGTGGGTATGGGTGTAGTGGCCTAGACAGTTACACTGTGACTCTATTAGAGGTGACTCCAGTCACACACTCATCTAAAAGGCGACTTTGTCCTTCGAGGGGCTAATATCACACCCAAAGATTGGTGACCCGTAAACACTTACACACTTACACCCCACCCTCTCCACACACCCTCCTCCTCCCCACACACCCACACACCCACACACGTCTTCCATCCCAGCAGTCAGCCCTGCACTGCCCTTAACTGTGGTTCCCTCTGCACCCCAACCATTTCTCGGAGGAGACTGGCCCCCCTTTCCCTTGGCAGGTGACCTGGGCTCTGCGGACTTTGTTTAGAGAGCACGGGCTGCATGTTCACCCCCCTCAGCCGTCCCAGGCGTGTAGTCAGGGGGGCGGCATGCACACCGCCTCGCCCCCCTCGGTCATGAGGAGGAAGAGGTTCTGTATCCCATGGATTCCAAGACCTCAACAATCACGTCGCCATCTTGGCTTCTGCTCTGGGCTTTGCCAGACATTGAAATTCTGAAAAGCGAAACGTCATCTGCTTCAATCATTTGATTTTGAAAATGGGAGAAATGATACGAAGTTGACTTAGCCAGTGCCCTTTCTGTGCAGGTATGAAGTTCATGCTAGCTGTGATTTAAATACTAATTCTATGCCAGTTTTAGTTTTAAGGGTGTGTGTTTTTGTTGTTGTTCCTTTGCAGAAGCAGTCAGGGGAGTGACTAAAAGCTTGTTCATTTGCAGGGTTTTTCTCTTGGAATTGAACATGCTGGCACAATTTTAATTGGGTTTTAGTTGTTGTTGTTTTAATTCTCACAGTGATGGCTTGGCTGTGTCTTTTGGGACTGCGGAGGGAAGCTGGCATCTGGTGTTTGAGGATTCTGGGGATTTGCACCATATTTATGTGTAATAACTATACAGTAAATAAACAGAATGAATAATTAAGTGAATAATGAGTTTCTCGGAAAAGAGGACTCCTCTGAAGACAGAAATTCTCACATGTGTTCCAGCCTCACTCCCGTGTAGCAACTCCTCTCTGTCCTCACTGTCATTGCCCCTATGGAAACCAGAAAGGACATTTTCCAAACCAAAATCAAGCATGACCTTAATCAATGTGGTTTGATACAAACAGTATATTTTTCTTCCAATTGCAAGGATGTTGGATTTATGTCTCTTGGAATTCTCTTTTTTACCCTAGAGAGAGATATTTGCCTCTTTAAAAATAAAATCCATGAGATTAAATTATATTGAACAGTGTTTCTCTGAGGGACTAAAAACGTGAAATTCTAGGAATTCGCTCTATCTAGCAAAATTACATAAATGCATGTTAATACCCATATTAGCCAATACAAGGTGCCCTTGCTTCTAGATGCAACCCAGGCCCAAAGTAAATCTTTCCAAAGGGAAAAACCACTGTACAATGACTGTTTCTCTTATGCATATGTTCATCCATTTACTCATATGTTTTATTCATTCATGCAGCATTTAATGAGCGTCTTCTACATGCCAGGTACTGTGCCAGGCTCTGGTGATAGATACTGAGGTGAGCAAGACCAGGCCCGATTCCTGTTCTCGTGGAGCTTGCATTCTTATCAGGGAGCTAGCAATCAAATAATGAAACAAAAGTTAAACTGCAACTGTGACCGTTTCTATGAAGGAGAAGGTATTAGTTTTCTAGGGCTTCCATAACAAAATACCACAGACGGGGTGGCTTAAGCAACAGACGTATATTTTCTCACGGTTCTGGAGGCTGGAAGTCCAAGATCAAGGTATAAGCAGATTTGGTTCACCCGAGGCCTCTCCTTGGCTTGCAACGGGCACCTTCTCAGGGTATCCTCACATGTTCACCCCTGTGTGTGTGAATGTCTGCGTCTAAATTCCCTCTTCTTAGAAGGACACCCTAACTACGTCTGTTAATTTAGTCTTCTCTTTAAAGGCCCTACCTCCAAATACAGTCACATTCTGGGGTTTAGGCCTTCAACATACGAATCTAGGGGGGACACAAGTCAGCCATAACAAAGAGGTGTCTCATACAGAGATATGAAAGGAGACAGGTCAGATACCCGAGCAGGACACAGGGTGGGCTTGCTGAGGACATGGGGACCTAAAGGATGACTAGGAGCCAACAAACAAAAAGGAGGGAAGGGCATTGCCAAAGCCCCCCAGTGGGAGGGGCCTGGTCAGGAGCAGAGACCAAAGGGAGCCCGACCATGTACTGGGGGGCTGTGAGGCACAGCATGGGGCTAGGATGGGACTGACTGTAGAGGGGCCAGGCCAGGCAGCGCTTTGTAGACTGGGCAGGGAGTTTTGTCTTTTCCCCCAAGGCAGTGGGAGACCATCGGAGGTTTTTAAGTGATGGCAGAAGCGGCAGGTCTAGATTTGCCTTTTGGAAATATCAGTCTGGCTGGAGTGTGAAGGACAGACGGGAGGGGTTCCACAGTGCACCCTGGCAGAGTGTGGGATACGGGAAAACGCTGCAGGCATCCAAGTAAGAAATAAAAGTGGCTTGGATTCAGGAGGTGGGGTGTGATCAGAAAGAATGGAGTGGATTTGACAGCTCTGTGGGAAGCAACAGATTAGACATGGTGCGGCCCTGGATGGCAGGAGCTGGTGATAACACAGGTTAGCTATGCTGGGCCCTGGGTGAGGGAGAAGACGAGTTGTCTCCGGGATTTCTGACTTCCATAACTGGGTAAGCAGTACAGTCAGTGGGATGGAGAACACTGGAAGACGCCCAGGTTGGAGTTGAGTTTCGATCACATTGACATCAATGGACACCAAAGGCCCCTTGGTCCCTTTTTGGTCCTCAACACAGGTACCTCTTTCCCCTGCACATACTGTCCTGCTTGGAACATGGCTTCCTGCTTCTGCATCACCAACCATTTTCCGTCTCGCAGTTGGGGGGCCCGCTTCCTCAGCAGCCAGGCCGTCCTGAGTTCCTCAGGCTAGCCTACTTCTCCCTTTCACATACTTTCCCTCCAAAGCTATGTCACAGTTAAAAATTACATAATTATTTGTTTAAATTCTGTTTCTCCCACTAGAATGTGAAGCCTACGAAGGCCAAGACCATATCTATCTAACTAGTACAGTAGACCGGTGGCTCTAGAGTCAGACTCTCTTAGTTCTAATCTCAACTCCCCTACTTGCACGACGTGTGAACTTGGGCAATGTATTGCGGTGCTTCAGTTGCTTTGTGTGTAAAGCATGGATTATGACAATATATCTTTCATAGAATTGTTGGGATGATTAAATGAATTAGCATAAAGTGTTTAGAACAGTGCTTGACATATAATAAGCCCTCAATAAATGTTAGCGATTGTTGTTGTTATTATTATTATTAATCACTATTGTAGCCTTAAGTATTTCATGTGCAGATGATCAGATAGAAGAATGGACCAATGAATGGGTAGAGTGAAAAATGGAAGGATAGGTAAGGTGGCAGGCAATAAAACACAATCTTTTTAAAGCTATCTATTGAGAGAGCACAGTGAAAAAGCAAGGAAGCCCAAATGGGTACTGTGAAAAGGGGGGCTGGCTCCATACATCAAGACATAACTAAATTCCAAGACACTGGGTCTCATTAAGATAAACTCTTTTATGGTTACTTTCAGACAGGGCCTTAAGGAATCTCCATCAAGCCTTCTTCAATGATAAACCAAGTTATTTGTTTCTTGACTTCGGTAGAGAGAAAAAAAATATCCCCACAATCCAGCCATTTCCTCCTTAATTGAACTGACGGCGTATTTCCCAATTTAACAGTGAATTTTTTTTTAAGGTATAATTTAAAAAATTAAGTTTAATCTCATGTAAACAACACATTGATTCATTCATTCATTCTTGTGTTCCCCCCTCAAGCATTGATGGCATCCCTACTATGTATCAGATGCTGTGATAGGTTTGGGGCAGTTCCCTAGTCAAATAAGATATTGTCTCTGTTCTCTAGGAGCTTAGGAGTCCTAATAAACTTCATCAAGAGAGCTTAAATAAGTATTTATGATCGATATCCCTGATCAAAATAAAGCAAACCCAGAAGCAAGAGCTGGTTTCTAACTACAGGGCAGCAGACGATGACGGGCCATCGTCACCCTAACTGTGGTTCGCCCCGGTTCTATCTACCCTGCCTTGGGTGGTGAAGCCACCACACGGAAGCCGAGGCCACTCAGCTCCAGCTGGAAGGTATTTTCATTGTTGTCACTCTATTTATGAAAGCAACTCCTGTCTGGTACCTTCTTTTTGCCCAAAGGATTCTCTTTCTGTAATTTATTACAAAATTCAAGGCCATTTCATTAGGGAGAAATGTGCCATATCATTATTATAACAACTCCCCCTATTTTTGTTCAATTTTGAAACTGACAATCTAAAGACTATTTTTAGCTCAGTCATGTGAGATTATTTGTTTCCTTATTATGAGTTTTTCCTTTGGACTAGTTAACATGAATTTTATGCTCACTTATTATGTCACATGCTCCAATTCAATTTATTTTAAAGCAGATTCTTTGGGGAAAACTGTAAAGCTAATTTGAATTGATTCTTCAGAGATTCCATTTTAAATGAAGTGCTATAAAATTGGCAGACAAAGTGAAAAAATGGAATTGAATTTTCTTCTTCAGCTACTCATTGGATTCAGAAATCTTGCTTTTCGACACTGCCAAGGGTTTTGATATAATGTTTTATGCCATTTTCATAACATTTATCTTAAACTCCACTGCTTTTAGTTTGGTTGTTCAACTCAAAATGGTTTCCTGATACTTCCATGGGAAAAAGTAGAGTTCTTGTGAAAGGACGAATTGGGTGCTTTGATACAAACTTCCTACTATCCACGGTGATGCCCGGCTATAAAACATCTGATATAAAAAGCACGTGTTTTAATTCCAAAGTGAATATTGAACATTTGTGGACAAATTTGCTGAGGGAGGTGTGGAATAAAATTGCATCCCCAACTTCCTCCGACTTTGCCCAATTTATATTTCCCCCTTTCACATTTCGTGCATTTACAGCTTGAGGAAAGCATGGGAATAATATTAATAGGTAAGATGCCTGATGGCTTAATTTCCTGTCCTCCCAGACCCCAAGAGATGCCCATTGTTCGTCAGGGCAGCAGGCTCCCAGCTAATCAGAAACAGCCATCCCTGGGTGGGGAATGGGACCCCAGGATTGGCCCATATGATTCCATTCAATGATTTATATCTGATTATTAACAATCTAATGGAAAATACATAGAAAACACATGTCTATAGTTTCGCCTTGAGTCACACTTGTTTTCTTTGATGTGTTTTTAAAAAGGGGGTTTCATTTCATGCTCATCTTTTCTCTGAATTCCCTGACTAGCACCTGTCATTCCTATTGACCCACATAGTCGACTGAACACGCAGACGCATGGAGGTCTCGGGCCAAATCTGTCGTGCGACCACTGAGCGCAGCAACACACACTTGGAGTTATTCCCCTCAACTCAGGTTGGTCTTAAAAGAAGCGAATCACTGCTGCCTGTGTTTTTGTTCCGATTACAAAAAAGATAATGTGTGAAGTGAATGCACCTGCCAGCCAGGGTTTGGAGGAAGAAGCAGGCCCAGGGCCAGCTTCTCCATTAGACGTACAATGCCTAGGGTTCCCCCTCCTTGTAGGGGCCCACAAAAGCTTTACTTTTCATGAAAATGAGTATAATAATGAATCCGGCCTAGATAGTATTTGTTTTTTATACCAAAATAGCCTTAAAATATCAATTTAAAATTTTTTTTTAATGGAGGAGGGGACCAGCCCACGAAGGTGATGTCTCGGGCCCTGAAATGCAGCCCTGAGCAGGACTGCTGTGAGGGACACGGGATAAGGGATGACTGTGGGGTGAGACTCTGAGCGACTGTGGGAGCTGGCAGAGCCGTCTCAGCCGGTGCTGTAGGGCTCTGCGTGGCCTGAGTTTACCATAGGTTACAGGCCTGCAGTTGGGAAGAAAAGCTGGATGTAAATGAAGGCAGCCATTCTCAACCGGGGCTAATTTTGCCCCCTCCCCCCCAGGAGACATCTGGAGAGTTTGGCCTGGCACAACTGGGGTGACGGGTGCTCCTAGCATTGAGGGAGTGGAGTCTCTGACGCAGCCAAGCATCCCACAATGCACAGGACAGCCCCCATACAACAAAGAATTGTCCAGCTCAAAACAGCAACAGTGCCGAGGCTGAGAAAACCTGAGGTTAAGGTTAAGAAAGACTGGGACCAGCGAGGTCAGCTGGGGCCCAGGTCAGTCTCCGCAGCCGTTGCCTGTGCCCTTCACCATGGAGCTACGCTGGCACCTGGCCGAGACCTTGGAGAAGCTGAAGGAGGGGATTGGGCGTTTGCTGAGAAGCTGCAGGCTGCTGCCCCATGCCGCTGATGAGCAGTAATGCACATGAGCTGCAGCCGTGCGTGGTGCCTGCACCAGCCTTCCGGGTGTAAAGGCTGCTGCCTCAATGCCACCTCCTGAATCTCCTGCTAATTTCTGTGGTGGCCAACCCTAACTTGGAACATAACAGGGAAGGGGACGCTAGGTAATGTCATTCCAGCTTAGCTAAGTTGACAGAGTACACACCCTCCCCAGTAGACCATGTGGAGCTCTGCTCACTAGCACTTTTTACTTAGGAAACGGCTTTTCCTTACCATACTCTCAACCTTGCCTGCACTCACATTGGACTTGGTATTTCAATTGCTTTAATCTGCAAACACCAGGTGTGACTCAGATTGACAGTTGTGCAGCAACAGCTGTTCTTTCCTTCAGAAATAGAGTCATGGCTGGACAGACCACATGTCCCTGCAGTTAGATCTGGACAGGTCACTAGTTACTGTCCACATGACTGCAAGGGCAAGCAGCTGTGCCAGCTCCAGCGCCAGGCCCTTGGACACCAGCTGTGCACTGTTCCGTGTGCTCCTTCCCACTTCCAGCTGGAACCCAAACATGGAGCCAGTTTCAGCTGTACACTGACAGGAGCTGAGTACAAGATGGAAGGATTCTGGAGGCTTGGAGGTGCAGAGAACCTTTACTTCAAGCATCTTTTTTCTTAAGGAGTTTTGAGTGAGTGTATTAGTCACTTAGGTTGTCGATGATAAAGGCCAACCCAAATTCACATACGCAGAAAAGGGACAATATATGCTCACATAATTGGTAAGTTTGGAGAAATCGTTTCAGGCGTAGCTGGATGTAGGGGTTCAAATGATGTCATTGGGGCTCTCCAACTCCAGGGGCTTTCTGCAGAAGTCTAGGGAAGATGGCCTTGAGAAATTCCAGGCTCACAATTTCCTTATAGCTCATGATCCAGAAGACAGAAGTTTCTCTTTTCCACGTGTTTTTTTAATTATGCAGAGCAAATGCTGAATGGTCATGCTAGAGTCACAGGCTCACCCCTGAATCCATTGCTTTGAACCCCAGAAGAAGAGAGATTGGAATAGACCTGTAAAATTAATAAGTGCTACCGTCCAGTCAGGAAGTTAACCAATAATGTCAGCTGGGGGTCAGAGGAAGGAAAATCATGCTCAACTGGGGTAGTTATAAAAGGCTTCCCAGCAGAGGTGAGTTTTGAGCTGGGCATTGAAAGACTTAGAATTTAAAAATGGATAAAGAAGAAAATATAGTATTTTCATTCCTGACCATTTTCAAAAAAGGCTCACGCAGGCTCACTAGCCCCGTGGGATGGACGGGATCCTGTTGTGTTGTTTTTTTCCCCTTTGTCATTGGTTCAGGATGAGAAGCGTTTGGCTTTGAGCACCCAGTTCTTCCAGAGACTGACAAAAGAGGGGAAGAGTCTGGTTGTCAGGACGCAAGTCTCCAACAACAGGCACTCCCACCCACCCACATGAAGCAAGAAGAAACTCTGTGCTTCTCCATAATCTGAAGAAAGGTTGGTAAGTGTAATTGGCAGTTCCCTTAATCTGTGCAGAAAGCCTTGTTACATAAATAAATGATTCAAATACGAAGTGACTTACTGTAGGAAACAGGCATTTCTCCTTTTTGTTTTTCATGTTCCTAGGAAGGTTTTCTTCAGTTTGGAGTGGAATAGGCTTGTAATTTTAATACACATTTATTAATTCCAAAACTGTCCAGTGTTAGGATTTTAGGAATACAGTTTTTTGTGAAGTTTCAAATAGCTGAGTGATTTTTCAAGCAATCAGGCAACCAGAGCATGGCTCATTTCTTCAGCACAGGGGTCAGTCCTTTGGGATGGAAATGTCCCTTTGGCCACGCAGGGTGCTCTTGACATTAAAGTGTGGTGGTGATGATGACAATGTCATGAGCAGCCTCCTCCACAGCAATCCAATATCCCCTGTAAGAAATTAAACTTTCTGTTTGTTTATGTTTGTTGTTTATATTATATTGTTTGCTTTACTCTTTTATTTGGTTGTTTATGGGTATGAGAGAAAAGTAGGGTTGTAGGTACACTTCTTCAGGAAACAGACTTAGAGGCAGATATTTATTGGGGTGTGCTACTGGCAACAACACCTGTAAGAGAGTGAAGGAAAGATGGGGCACAGAAAAAAGTTGAAGTTCAAAGCAGTTGCAAAAGAGGCCTCAGCCCATCTCATGGGAAACTCTGAAGAGGAGATGGCCCTTCAGAGATTTCTCGAACTGAGGCAAGAGGTGGAATGTCTTAGTCCTTTGGGTGTCTCGGCAACACATCCCAGTAACCACCAAAGATGAACTGAAGGATTATGGCTGATTGTGGTGAGACTCTCGGGATAGGTGAATGGCTACACCCAGGGTCTGGTACTTAATCTCTGAGACCCAGAACCTACATTTTCTTTATTATATGTCCATAGAAATGAGCTTTTCCATGACAAAGCCACACTAACTAAATTCAGACAGGACTAATGAATACATGGCAAATTTATTTGTTTACTATGAGACTATCCTTTTGCAGTGGTTAAAATACTTGTGTTATGTACCTCTAACATCTCTTTCCGCACGTCCAAGTTAAAACAGAAAGTGAGTGGGCTCCAAGAAATCTCTCTGTAAGAAAAATTTAAGGCATTCCACATAGTAGATGGAATGAGGAAGAAGCCGGAAATGTTTGTGACATGGTGAAGACAAATGTTTCTTTTCTCAACAACAAAAAAAGAGAAGTCTAGGAAAAACTAAAAAAGATACAAGAAAATCATGGTCTAAATAGCGGCAAACTGAAAGGAACCATGATTTTCAGTCATTGATGGACTGTAATAAAAAAAGAATTAATTAACCATGCTACTGGGAACACTCTCTTTGAGTTACCCAGGCATTGTGACATCAGACTCAAGGGGAAGAAATGTGGTGCTAACAGAGTCCTTGGCTCCCCAGGGAACAAATCTGCCTACTCAAAATAATGTAAATGTAATTTTTGGTTTTCAGCTCAGAATTAACCTGTAGACCAAGCAGAGAGGACTTGTCATGGTTACAAAACAGAATGTAAAGCTGTCAATCAGAACAATGGAAAAGCATAGATCAAACTGACAGAACTGGAAAAGGGAACGCGGGGAAGCTGATATCTTTATCTCACATTGTGTGGAGTTGAGAAATATTGTGTCAAGTTCATGGAATGAGAAATAGAATTCTAAGGACATTAGCCAAAGTTGTAATCAAAACAAGAATTAAACGTAATGCTATGACTATCAAACTTTGGAAGAGAGAAGGGGAAGTGAACGCAAAGTAAGTAAACTTTCATTTTCAATATTGGTAGACAATGTACAGTATTTACAAATTATGAAAGAGGGGAGTAGGCATATTATTTATGGTTATGGGGTAACCACCAACAGACAAAAACAAATGGTCAAGCGGTTGGCTTTGGGATGTGGTTGTGGGTGGAGGCAGTTTGAGGAGAGAAAATGTTATTTCTTCAGTATTTTATTTTTTTATCCAATATATGTATTCTTTGAAAAATACGCATAATACGTATTCTTTGAAAAATATGCATAATTTAAAATCAGATGAAGCTTAATTATTAATCAGAAGAATGACTGGCAGATATAGACTCAGCATGAGTCTCTTATATTCTGGGAAAACGCAGTTTAATTCCCCTCACCAGCAATGGAGAACACAGCTTCAGTGATCCCTCATTTCAGGACCTGTCTCCACCGAAAAGAGCTGTGTCCACACAGACACACTTAATTCACTGGATTCCTTTTTTTTTTTTTTTTTTTTTACTTACCACTCTTCTGTGTCCCAACAACATGAGTCCGTTTGAGTCATCTGACTTCTCCCACAGTAACCTGTTTTAATCCTTTGTTGTTCAAAATAGGGACTAATTGTGGCCACACATTAGGCTTTCTTGTAGAGCTTTAAAAATATATGAGTATCCTTGCCCAGGCCACACCAGACCAATTAAATCAATGGCCCAGACTTTGATATTAAAATCATAAATTCCTCAGGTGTTTCTATTGTATGCTTAGCGTGGAGAATCCTTGACCCAGTTGTCCAGTGTGTCAGTCATCAGAGTATTGAAAACAATTCAAGTCATGGTAACTCGCATCTCCTTCATCATTGCAGTCCTTGCAAGAGTGGTCATATTTCTTCACAGCACAGCATTTGAACCTCCTGGCAACTCCTCTGATCTTAAAACCCTCTCTCTTTGTTTCCCTGATGCCCCCTCTCCCTGGTTCTCGCCCTCTCTGCTGAGCCATCTCAGTCTACTTCATGGGACAGCCCTCTCTTGCCTTCTTGGGATTGTCCTTTCTGTATTATTCATGTTCTCGCAGGGATTTTAACTGCCTTCTAGACCATCATTATCATCACACTGAGGATGGCTCCCACGACTCACCTCCCGATGTCCTTTCTGAGCTCTACGACTGGGTCCTAATTGCCTACCAGACATTGCCGCTTTGATATCGCACAGGTACTTCAAACGAAAGCTGCCCCCAAATGGAACTCATCATCTATTGCCCAAAACCCTTTCTGCCATATTTCTGGCTGTGTTGAATGGCACCAGTGATCTAACCCCATTCCGTTACCCAAACCCAAACTCCAAGAATTCCCTAGACACTTCCTGTTTCCTCCTCAGACCAACATCCGTTTCATTCTGAGTCAAATCCCTTCTGCTTTATCTCCACGGCCCAGCTTGGGTCAGTCCCTCATCGTCTCTTCCTTGGATGTCTGCAATGATCTCCTACCCAGTCTCCCTGCCTTAATCGTGTCCCCTTTCAATCCTTACTTTGATCCTTCCAAAGCACAAATATGATTGTGTCAATCTCCTGCTTAAAACCCTTCAATCGCTTCCTCATGGCCGTCCAAGTCCAAACTTAGAAAGGCCCACCAGGCACATAATAATGCAATCCTCCCTGCCTCTCCAGTTTCTGCACCTGTTCAGCACCACAAACAGATGCCTGGACCTCTCACCACACTGAGCCCTGCCACCTCCACTCTCCATCCCTCTAACCTACCTGCCTGTGTCCTCCCTGCTTTCCCCTCAGTCTCCTGGGCCTGGAATGCCCTCCCTAACTCTCAGCTATCTCCTACTCACACTTTAAAACTTTGCTCAGCCTTCACCGTCTCCAAGTCACCTCCCGCTCCTCGCTGCCTACCCCATGGCTTGGGAAACAGTCGGGGTGCTCAAGAAATGTTTACAGAATGCAGAAACATACAATGCTTTGAATGTTGGAGAGGGAATAGAATTACTACATGAAGAAAGTGAAACAGAAAATTATAACTTATCTCTAATTCTCAAATACATTGACTTTAAAGGGAGGTTTCGAATGTACTCTAAAGAGCTCTGGGGGGTCTCACAGAGCCCCTTCAACTTCCCCCAGTGGGGCTCTCCATTTTAAACAAGACTACGGTATACTTCCTTCCATTCCATCTATTTTATATGTTGGTCTTCTGAGAAAAGTCTAGTTTAAACAAAGTGTATTGTGGCTAAGAAATATGTGAAAACCAATGCTCTCAATTATTTAAATAATTAAAGGGAAGTGTAATTTCTATTCGATCCCCCACCTCAAAAAAGTTGTCAAGAATCTGTTTCTTTTTTAAGCAGAATAGCACAGAGATGTTGTCTACTGGTTTTACTTAGCGTGTCTCAGTGACATACGGCCTTTTAAAATTTTTTTGGCTTTACAAATAAATTATTATTTTCAATTGGTAGTACATGCTTATGGTAAAAGAAAAAGAAAAAGAAAAAAGAAATTCAGTGAAATATTAACTTCCCCACAAACACCACCACCCCACCACCCCCCCACCACCCCCGCCATCCTCCAGAGACAATACTGTAGCTGGCTTCAGTGTGTCATTCCAGAGATTTCCATGCAGGGGTCACTGCTCCAGTGGGCAGGAGACACATTGCCTAGCCACGGACAAGGGAAGGGCAAGCCTTCTAAACGCCACTGATGGTTTAATCATTACAAACTCAGAGTGGTCCCGGAAAGACACCTGACGCTGCTATCCAATGACTGACAGGAAGAAGGGCTTAACCTCAACTCTTCCAATGTCAAAATCATTTTTGGCAGACAACCTATAGCACTTCCTTGGCTCATATCCAAATACCCATTTAGGTCAGCTTATTTACTTAACGTAGGGGAACATTTTTCTCCTACTACTTTTTTTTTTTTTTTTAAAGATTTTATTGGGGTAGGGGAACAGGACTTTATTGGGGATATTGGGGAACAATGTGTACTTCCAGGCCTTTTTTCCAGGTCAAGTTGTTGTCCTTTCAATCTGAGTTGTGGAGGGTGCCGTTCAGCTTCAAGTTGTTGTCCTTTCAGTCTTAGTTGTGGAGGGCATAACTCAGCTCCAGGTCCAGTTGCCGTTTTCTTGTTGCAGGGGGCACAGCCCACCATCCCTTTGCGGGAGTTGAACTGGCAACCTTGTGGTTGAGAGGACACATTCCAACCAACTGAGCCATCTGGGAGCTCAGCTGCAGCTCAGCTCAAGGTGCCATGTTCAATTTTAGTTGCAGGGGGTGCTGCCCACCATCCCTTGCGGGAGTCGAGGAATCGAACCGGCAACCTTGTGGTTGAGAGGATGCGCTCCAACCAACTGAGCCATCCGGGAGCTCAGCGGCAGCTCAGCTCAAGGTGCCGTGTTCAATCTTAGTTGCAGGGGGCGCTGCCCACCGTTCCTTGCGGGACTCGAGGAGTTGAACTGGCAGCTGTGTGATTGAGAGCCCACTGGCCCATGTGGGAATCGAACCGGCAGACTTCGGAGTTAGGAGCACGGAGCTCTAACTGCCTGAGCCACCGGGCCGGCCCTACTACTTTTATTTTGGAGGTGTTATCAGGAAATTACACTACTTCAAATGAGATGGTCTATAGGTACTTTCTGACTTATTTTTTTTTAAAACATCATTAATAGGTTTTATTTGTCACCATGAAAAGTCTGAACTTTAAACAGATTCTTGGATTGGGGTCTCATATCCATTAGTTTGTTCAGCTTTAGCACCTGTCTCATCCCCAGGAGCTTTTCCAGAACTGCTACCTTCACCAGGAAGCTCCATGAGTTTTCCCAACTCAAACCTGGGCTCTTCAGCGTTTTGACTTTTCTTACAAAGACATTGTGGAGCAGGTAAATAGGTTGGAAAGCCTTTTCTGTCTTTTCCAGTGCTGTCTGGAATTAATTTACTGACCACTTCTTTCAAGTCATTCGTCTGCACTTCTTGGGTCATAATTTCCATCATCTTCATCTGGATTTGGTGGACCTGTTGATGCTGAGTATAAGGTCTTTGGAATCTGATTGTTGCGTTTTTTTTTGTTTTGGGGGTGTTTTTTTTTTTGTAAAATCAACCCAGAACAGATGAAGCAAATAACCATCGGTAGTCTTGACATCAACATGAGCTTTCCTCACGGTCTGCCATTTTTTGACCATGGAGCACATTTTATCCCGGGTAAGAACCATGCGGAGGAAATTAGGCAGGCGGTTTTCGCCCTGAGCATCCTCAGTAATTAGCTTGAATTTTCTAAATGCAACTTTATCATTCTGCAGATCAGCTGGACTCACTTCAAACACACGACCCTTGAGACCATCAGATGCGATTTTGTTTCTTTGAGTTCTCATGACTAGTGTTTTCCCAATATTTCTTATATTGAACAAAGTTGGTGCTTTCACAGCATACCAATATTGCTTAGAAAATAGGTCAACCACTTTCTGCTTGGCTCCCTTTTTGCCATCTTTCGTAAGGCATTTGTTCCTGCTGATCACCAAAAGGGCCTGATTTTTTTAAAAAAGATGATTAGAGTAGGTAGTTGATATTTCAATAGATGCTGTTGGGATAATTGACTCTCAAATGGGAAAGAAAAGGAAATTCCTACCTATCACCGTCACACAAATTAATTAAATATGTACTGAAGATCTAAATGGAGGGAGGGGGGAGTACTCTAACATTATTAAAAGGAAATGTGAGAACACCTTTATGAATTTTGGAGACGAAAGGCCTTTAAAAAAAAAACCACACACACGCACACACACACAAAAAAATCTATAAATAAAGGTACATCTGATTACACCTAATTAAAAACCTTTTGTCAAAATAATACCATGAACAAGATTAAAAGACAAGAGATAGCCTGGGAGAAGATATTTACAAAACAGCTAGCAGAGGATTCTTATCTAGAATGTGTATAATTACCACAGAGCAGGTAGAAAAAGACATAGAACCCAAAGGAAAAAAGGCAAAGGATATGAACTGTGAATTTACAGCAGAGGAAATAAGAATAGGCAATGCATGTATGAAAACATATTCAACTTCATCTACAATTATGGAAGTGCAATTAAAACAATAAGAAGATTTTTTTTCTTTTGCCAGGTGTTATTGGCACAAATTTTTAAGTTTGAAAATATCAAACGTTGGCTAGGATGTGGGAAAACTGGTATTCTCATTCACTGTTGTCGAGACGTAAGTTG
This sequence comes from Rhinolophus sinicus, assembly GCF_057876585.1. NCBI lineage: Eukaryota > Metazoa > Chordata > Mammalia > Chiroptera > Rhinolophidae > Rhinolophus > Rhinolophus sinicus. Next base: position 189,980,773 of record NC_142503.1, on the reverse strand, counting down.
ATACAGATGCTTTAGAGAGTAATTTGGCAGCATCTTGAAAATTTGAAAACGTGCCGCCCCTGCAACACAGCGATTTCATTTCTAGGTATTATTCTAGAGTTACTCCTACATGTGTGCACAAGGAGCCACGTGAAGGATGCGTATTTGTGCTTAGTTTCCATCTAAATGTCCACCACAAGGCGAGTGGCTAAAAGTATTGTTATCTGTAGTCTGTGGAATATTTGCTGCTTGCATTCGTTTCCTCAGGCTGCCATGACAAAGGACCACAGACCAGGTGGCTGAAACCACAGATACATATTGTCTCACAGATTTGGAGTCTAGAAGTCCAAGATCAAGGTGTTTGGCAGGGTTGGTGTCTTCTGAGGCCTCTCTCCTTGGCTTGTAGATGGCCGTCTTCTCTCTGTGTCTTCTTACAGCCGTCCCTCTGTATGTGTCTGGGTCTTCATCTCTTCTGTAAGGACAGCAATCTTATTGGATCAGAGCCCACCCTAATGGCCTCGTTTTAACCTAAGTATCTCTTTAGTGACCCTATCTCCAAATAGTCATATTCTGAGGCACCGGGGGTTAGGACTTTAACATGTGAATTGGGCTGTGTGTGGGGGTAAAGGGGGTACTATTCATTCCATAGCACTGCCCCTACAAGGATTGGGTGAGATCCATGTGTAACAATGCAGCTTCATCTCAGAAAACAACGCTGAGTTGAGAGGGCACGAGGCATAGTGGTACATTCCATATGCTACTGATCAACACTGCGGGCATGAAACACACAAAACCTACACAAATACCTTATGTATACACAGTAGTCCCTCCTTATAAAATATTAGATGAAAAATTCCAGAAATAAACAATTCATACGTTTTAAATTGTGCGCCGTTCTGCGTCGCGTGATGAAATCTCGCGAGTCCTGCTCAGTCTCGCCCCAGGCGTCTCCGCGCTGCAGACGCTGCCCACCAGTTAGTTACTTAGCAGCCGTTTCGATGATCAGATGGGCTGTGGTGGGATCGCAGTGCTTATGTTCCAGGAACCCTTCTTTTACTTAATACCACACCCAAAGCGCCAGAGTAGTGACGCCGGCAATGTGAATACGCCGAAGAGAAGCCGTGAACTGTTTCCTCTAAGTGAAAAGGTAAACACAGATATTTTAAGAGAGAAAGAGAGACCATATTCACGTAACTTTTGTTACATTGTTTTAAAACACTGTTTTGTTTTATTATTAGTTATTGTCGTTAATCTCTTACTGGGCCTGATTTATAACTTTAACTTTATCATAGCCATGTATGTATAGTACAAAACATAGTACCGTGTTTCCCCGAAAATAAGACCTAGCTGGGCCATCATTTCGAATGTGTCTTTCAGAGCAAAAATTAATATAAGACCCGGTCTTATATAATATAACGTAAGACCGGATTTTATATTAATTTTTGTTCCAAAAGACCCATTAGAGCTGATGGTCCAGCTAAGTCTTATTTTGGGGGAAACAGGGTATATATAAGGTTTAGTACTATTTGTGGTCTCAGGCATCCACTGGGGGTCTTGGAACGTAACGCCTGTGGATAAGGGGGAGGCTGCTGTATATAAACAATTCAATGTTCTGGCAGGATCAGTTCAACCGCATGGGAGGTTGCCTCTATGTTGCTTGGTTAAACGTGACTTTTGCTGTTGTGTTTTATTTCTTTAAAAAATAATGGCAGAAATGACGGTAAATATGAATGGTTTCTAATTCTAAGTAGTAGAATATGGTTGTTGGTTATTATAGTCTTCATATGTTTGTATATGCTTTGTATAGTTTTCTCTATATCTTAAAGAAGCTAAAAAAAAAAAAAAAAAAAAGCAAAAGAATGACCAACTCATCCATTCCTCAAGATACTTTAAATTGATTTTTGGGTGAAGTCAAACCATGAAGGAGCTGCAACGTAGGACTGCACCCCTACCTCCCTAGGGAAACCTTGCTCCTTCTCCCTGCATGTTGGGCTCATGCGACCGCAGGATGCTTTGGGGATCAGTTCTGTGAACTTCCCTTTGAATTTATTATAGGAAGGTTGTTGGTGACGTTGGCAGCTACCTCACACTCTTTCTCCCTTATGAGGACTCATCTATTCTGGAAGTGGTGTCATGAGCTGACTAAAATCCTTTTAGATTGAAGAGGGGCATAAATAAATAAACAACTACTATATCAAATGCCATAGATTATTTCTCTGCTGGAGGATAACAGGCTCGTGCCTTTAGAAGGATGAAAACAACCTTTACTGAACTCCTACCATACGCCAGGCACTCTGCTAGAGGCTTTAAATAGTTGTCATTTGAATTTGAATTTTCATAACCTTATGAAGCAGGCTATAGGGAACAATGAGTTTAAGTAACTCATCCAAAGTCACATAGTAAGTGACGAAACCAGGCTAGCTTCCAATTATGATAGAATATTTTGAGGAAAAAATATGTGGGAAGCCACAGTGTTTTATGATTGTACAGGGAATGAAAGAGGAGAGGAGACAAGTTTCTGTTAATTTGTTGAGAATCTACTTCCAGGGCAATAATCCTATGGACCAAAGATTTTTCATCCCAATTTTGACACGAAGAGACTATAGAACTCAGAGAAGTGAAAAAAGAAAAAAGAAAAAAAAAAGTTTGCTCAAGATGACACAATAAATGAATCTATGAGGCAAGTCTATTTTTAGAATGAGAGAAAAGTTTCAAGGTAGTGTCCCGTTGTATTAGTTTGTAAGGCTGTCACAACAAAGTACCACAGACTGGGGGGCTTAAAAACAGAAACTTGTTGTCTCATAGTCTGGAGGCTGGAAGTCTGGGGTCAAGGTTTTGTCAGGGTTGGTTTCTTTTGCGGCCTCTCTCCTCGGTTTGTAGATGATTGTCTCTTCCTTGTGTCTTCCCATAAGCTTGTTTATAAGGACACAAGTCATATTGGATTATAGCCCACACTAATGACCTTTTTAAATTGTTTTTTTAACTTAATTACTTCTTCAAAGACTGTCTCCAAATACAGTCACATTCTGAGGTACCGGGGCTTAGGACTTCAACATGAATGTCAGGGGGACACAAGTCAGCCCCTAACACCCATCATTCATGGTTGGGTTAAGCCCATGCTACAGAGGGACAAGATGTTTTTAGGAAGCTTCTGTCATCTGGGGGGGGGGGAGAGAGAGAGAGAAAGAGAGAGAGAGAGGAGCCCGAAGTCATTGATCTCTAGAGGGATGATTAGGGCAAAAGCTGCCCTTTTCCTAATGAATAATTCCTTATGAAGTAGTCTTCATTTCAATTAATTCACGTTGCATCCTACTTTAGTTATGCCACTGTTAAAGTGTTCAAACACAGCTGAGAAAAGGGAAACTATTTCTTCACTGCATGAATGAAATCATCGAACACTCAGATAAAAACAACTTGTGTCTCCTACCCAAATTTAACACCAGGCTTGAAAAGGACAATCAAGTGTCAGCTTGAATTGGTGATTCTCTTTGTCATAAAGTGATCTATTTGGGGCGGTGGGAGTGGTCTTCCATCTTCCCCAAACTAAATGGGATGATTTCTTATTTCCTGGGTATATAAATCTTACAGGAAAACTCTTCTACTTTGCTAAACAATCAAGTGATTCAGTGACTATTTGCAAAGGAGGAGAGTCTTTCTTGCAAGTGATCTATGTCTCTTTTGAGATCAGTCAGCAGGAAAGAAAATCTTACCCCCACCACTTCGTTTAAAAAAAAAAATCTCCATTTCAGAAGTAACACGTGGCTTGGGACACTGTTGTTCCTCACTTCTATTGAGTTTCTCTCTTGGCGCGTATTGAGTCTCACAGTTTTAATTATCACTTATATACAGATGATATTCAAATTTACACTTCATTTCCAGCCCTTTCAGATGATGTCACCCTTTGCCTTGCCCCAAATTTGGCTCATGTCTTGTCTTGGATGAGCCACAATTTTCTCTGATTGAATATGGATGAGATGGAGGATTTGCTGTCTAGTTGTAAATAAACTCTGAACACATTGGAGTTAATTTACCTCATTGATATCCTGCCCCTCCAGTTAAGAGCAAGGGTGTTCACTGACTGACTCTGAATTATTCTCCTTCTTTCATCAGAGATGACTTGGCCAAGGGATTAATCTTTACAAAATTATCTAAAGATATGTGACAGTTTCCATCACTCCCAATTTTGGCCAGAATTCTGGTTATCTCACAGCTGAAATTCTGCCATGATCTTTGCAAAGGCCTCCAATAAACCTCCTGTTCACGGTCTACTTGGAATATGGTTGCCCTTTGGCCTTGCTCTGTGTACACAATCCCAGGACACATTTCCCTTCAGGCAGCTGTGCTAGTTTCTTGTGCACTGAATAAAATGTTATTTGTCAAGATCTTGGCCGGATTCTCTGCCTTCACATAAACTAGCTTTTGAAATGACTTAAAATTATGGTCTCTCCTTTTCAAGGCGTGCTTGCTGTTTTGTTTGGGGATGTGGTTGAAGATGTACCCTGCAGAGTACCTTGATACTTATAGAATGTGCTATCTTAAACAAAAATTGTATTTGAAAACACTCAGAATATTTCATTATAATCATTAGCCTATGGGAACCTGGCACATAATAAGCGAAAAGCACTCAATAAATACTCATCGGAATAAAGACTGGGTAAATGAATTTATAATCCTTTGACCCATTTGTGGGTTTTGCTGCTGTAGTTGTTTATAATGTATTTTATCTACCTCTTAGATGATTATGTAACTGTGTCTGTGTCATTATTATTTCAACTAGAACATACTAGAAGTCTCCATTAACATAACTGAAAGGTATAAAATAGAATGTTTGGAGTTGTCAATTAGCCAATTTGTCTTGTGTTGCTTTTCTTCATTATTTCAGTGCAGCTAACAGTTCATTCAGCACATTTTAATTAAAAGCAAACATATGTGGGTCTGCTAAGAACTCTAGTGTCTAGTAGTGTAGTTAGACAGCGATGGCAAATATTTCTAGCAGTGACCATATGATATCTTCCATTCATCTCAGCAATAATGCTCCAAATCTAATTATTGGAAGGATGGCAGCTGCACTCAGTTAGGCTTTTCTTTATTTTTACCGAGGTGTATTTTTTCAGCCTGTTGTATTGTAGAAAATCAGCTGCTGCTGGAGTCTTTTCCAAGGCTGAAATCTCAGCTTTTATAGGACTTTCTCCAGTTGCTTTCCGTGGTGACACTACCCATTTGTTCCTGCCATGTACCTTCTGGCCTGAAGATGTTCCAAGGAAAAGTATCGTCTTCTGACAAGATCTCTTTGTCTGTTTATACACATATGTGAGGTATATTATTGTGCTGAAGGTATAACCACGGAGCAGGAGTCGCCAGGAAAGCTTTGCAGAATGAGGTGTATTATCCATGTGAAGTCCCATTTCCAAGGTCTGGTCTTCAGCTTGGCGGACTCAGGAGCGTGATTCTATCAGCGTCAATAGAGCAGCTTAGTTTCTTACTAACTGAGGACACAGAGGAGAATGTATTCATTTAAAATGAGAATTATCACAACTAAAAAATATTCACTTATACCAAATGTTCCTCTAGTGAAATAATTGAGAACAGGGAGGCTGGAGTCTGACCATTGGGATTAAATCCTGTTGGTGCTGCTTACTAGCTATGTGACCTAAGTGTGGCAGCCAGACTTTAAGGGGCTCCGTGAGCCCTGCCTCCTAGCAGTTACAACTTGGTGTCATTCCCCTCTCCACAGGTGGGTGGGATCTGTGATGTGCGTCTAACCCATGGAAGGTAGCAAAGGTAATGGGATGTATGTGATTATGTAAGAGCGTAGCACCCATCTTGCTAGAGTTTCCCTCTCTCTCTCCCTCTCCCTCTCCCCACCTCTCTCAGACATGTGCTTTTGCAGCCCTGAGATGCTATGATGCTATGAGAGAAAATCCGCTACACTGCGGCCACCATACTGGAAGTGTGAGAGAAATGATTGTTATTGTTTTAAGCCACTGTTTTGAGGTAGTTTATTATGTAGCAATGGGGAACTTGAAACTATACACATACCCAAACTCACATGTGTATGCACATATATTCTTATATGTTCTGTTGTACATACACATAGTCACCAGGCTTGGTAACTAGTGGTGTCAATGCTATTGTCACCTTTACTATTATGTTATAGACACTTGCCATCCCTAAGGTCAGCATGCATGGTTTTGATCACTTGCAAATCCTAGATCCTTGCTATAGGGTCACTTGTAATTTTGCTGAGCCATGAATTTGAGTCATTGGCTTGTGGGTAGGAGTGAGAGTCTCAGCTAGTGAGTGATTCTAGCTGACCGCCAGCTGAACAAGCACTGCTCTGTTCTCTACTAATAGTTCCTCAGGCAGTGAATTTTAGGATGTGATTTTTTTAAATGTTTTTCTCCTTTGTAAACACACACAGAGCTCTGAAAAATATCAGCTGATTGCTAGTCTTAGTGATAGAAATGAAGAGAAAACAAAGAGGCCTAAGAAAGAGATCCCCCACCCAGTAATAGAAATTTCAAAGAACAGAATGTCATAGGCGGTGGCAGGTTGGCTTTGTAAAGTGAGAACAGTCAGCAGGTGCAGACCCCAAACCAGGGAGCCTAACTGATTAAGCTATTTTGGTGAGGACTCTGACCAGACCTGATAGTCTGTGAAGTCATTAAAGCCTTAGGCATCCTTCATGTTTTTCCGTTTAAATCTACTGCATTTTGGGAGGAAATTGTATGCTAGTTATATTCACCGATTTGTGGGACATTTGAAGATGTAGGGGCATACAACTCTTGAATTTCCACAGAATGTAGTCCTTTGACTTCATGTATGAGGTGCTCTCTGCTGGGCATGTGCAGCGTTGGAAAAGCATAAGGGTCTTGCCCTTGAGATGCATGCACTTTATCCAGGTGATGGGTTTGGAGGGAGCAGGGGAAATAAGAAACAAAGGACAAGTTAAATATTATCACGTACACTTATGGAGGCGAATGTCACCTATGATTATGTGGTGTAGAGAATAAGGGCTGTTGTTTCAGAAAAAAGAGTGAGAACTTAAGATCTCCCATAGGACCAAGTCCAAGCTCATTGGCCCGGCATTCAAGGCATTATATATATATATATATATATATATATATACACACACACACACACACACAACACACACATATATACAGAAGGTGGCCAAAAAATGTGTACACATTTTAAGAGATGTTAACACTTTGGTCAATGTTGCTCAAGCAATAGTTCGCTGTAATTAGAAGTATCTGGACCATAATGGTAACCACTTTGAGCACCTCTTGTAATTGCAGAAGTCAAATGTGACTTGTATTCATCTTTTGTTATCAGTACATATTAATACAGTTTTTTCCTTTTTTAAAATGTGTATATATTTTTTGGCACCGTGTGTGTGTGTGTGTGTGTGTGTGTGTGTAGAGAGAGAGAGAGAGAGAGAGATTTATTTTAAACAATTGGCTTAGGTGATTATGGAGGTTTAGCAAGTTGGGGGAGGCTGGCAGGCTGGAGACACAGTAAAGAGGTGCAGTGCAAGTCCAAAGGCAGCCTGTTAGTGAACCAGGAAGCCAAAGCTGCAGATGGAGTCCAAAGGTAGTTTGCTGGCCGAATTTCCTCTTGTTCCAGGAGGCTGGTCTTTTCATTCTATTCAGGCCTTTAACTGATTGAGACCCACCCAACATTATGGAGGGCAATCTGCTTTACTCACAGTCCACTGATTTAAATGTAAATCTCATTAAAAAACACCCTCATAGAAATATCCAGAATAATGTTTGACCAAATATTCAGGCATCATGACCCAGCCAAGTTCACACATAAAAGTAACCATCATAGGAAGATACTCAGTCTCTCAGTGCGTCAGTTTCCTCATCTGTGGAATGTAGATAATAAAAGAACCTATCTTATTCGGTTCACATGAAGACTAAATGAATCAATGCATGTGTTTAGAACAGCATCTGCACATAGTGCTCAGTAAGTGTTTGCTCTTGACTATTACTATTGTTTATTATTATTATTATTATTAATTACTATTGTCATAGGCTTTGGTTGTATTCTTCACTCTGATGAAAATGCTAAGAAAAAGTTTAAACAGGGCCACCGAGAGAGTAACCGGGTGTTTGGTTGGGAACACTGATAATATGATAAGAGATTTCATTCATTAGAATTCTTATAGTGTAGACATTGGAGACTTGCATACTAGCATTTGCAGTCTATATTAGCCTGTGCTCCATTAGTCAGTGGCTATTTTTTTTTCTTGTTATTTCACGAATAAATTTTAATGTATTCAATTTTCCCCATAAACTGTTTATTTACTGCTCATATGAATGCAATATGGCAAAAACATTTACATGGCAGGAATCTTTTGAAATCTACTAGTGCATTTCTCTTGCTTTTCATTCTCCTCATTTCTGGTGAGAAAATTCATTTTTTCTCTACGTGCTTTTGAATTTACTCTTACTTCTCAGGCATGCAGCATCAGCATAAGTCAAAAGGCTGATGTAGAGTGATTAAGAATCTGGCCTGGGGTTGGCCAGAACAGGTGTGAGCCTTTCCAAGCCCTAGCTTCTTCACAAAGGGTTACTTTGAGATTTGAATGGGGAGTCTCAGCACTATGCCTGGCACTCAGGAAGCACTCACTGAGCGGGAACTGGGATGATTCCTTTCATTAGTATTTCTCTATATTGTTGTTATAATGTTCCTCCTCGAACTGAAGAGATTTAGCCTCCGGGGTCCCTGAATGACTGTGTGGAGGAAGTCACTTAGAACCAGGATCACTCCTGTCAAACTGTTTCATAGGCAAGAAGTAAACTTCTATTGTGGTTAACCTTTAAACTTGGGATTTCCGTATTATAGCAGCTAGCTTGTTAGGCACCGTGTATGATCACCTTAACCAATATGGTCAGTTAATATTGCAAGAAGGTCCTAACCTTCATGATGTCCTTTCCACTTCTGCAGACTTCAGAGGCCTTGAACTGTGGTAGAAAGTATCCGCTACATAGCTTATTTACTCTCTGTATCTACTAGTCAGTGTCAATTCTTCTTTTATGGAAATGTCCTGCTTCCCCTGTCAGACAATATCATTGGTATTAATTTAAGGGTGCAAGAAATGTGACTTTCCTTTATTTAATTTCTTTTTTGAGTTCCCATGTTATTGCCATAGCAGAAAAGGAATTCTAGTTAATGTGGGGTTTCCCTGATTTATTTTGGAGTTGCATCTAAGTGCTGGGTTGTGGGGATGGGCCTCTGGTTTTCAATGTCATCATCTGATGTAGGTATCCTCATTTCTGTTTGGTATTTCATCGTCAGTTAACTGTAGGGTTTTTCACTCATTCTTTACTGTAAGGAGGCCTCCCTCCATTGGTCCAAGTCTCAGCATTTTCACGCCCCTTATATGTCCATACGGATAAAGAAGCTTGTGCGACAGTCCAAGGCATATGGGAATCTGTCTGTGGGTCAATGGGTAGGAGAAGGTGCTAAGGACAAAAAAAAAAAAAAAAAAAAGAGTTAATATTTTAATATTTCCAAACTATAATCCCACCACAAAAAGAAAGCCTCTTGAGGGCAGGAACTGTATCCTGACATATCCTGATACCCTGTACAGCAAATCCAGTTTTCCTCTTTAAGTACTGTATTTGTTGCTGCCTTTAAATGATAATGAATAGTCAATGGGCCCTAAAAACAGAGGAAGAAAAGATTCCCAATCATTTTTGAAACAGTAACTTCAAGTATGGAAAGGCACTGTTATGGGCTAAATTGTGTCTCCTCCAAATTCATATCTTGAAGCCCTAACCACCAGTACCTCAGAATGGGACTGTATTTAGAGATAGCGTCTTTACAGAGGTAAGTTAGACCGAGGTTACTAGGGTGGGCCCCACTCCACTATAATAAGTGTTCTTAAAAGAAGAGATTGGGATATAGACAGACACAGAGGGAAGATCATGTGAAGACATAGGGAGTTCCTTTAATCCCCACAGTGGCTGCCAAGACCAAAAGAAGGCAGCACTATATTTTGTCAGTGTAGGACTGAGATGCGTCTTCAATTCTATCCTGAAGAAAGCTTTTTTAAAAGTCACCGTATGTAAATTTGTTTCTCAATATGCAAATTTGAACACATTACTTCTGCTTCGAATCATATTGGAATAATCAGGACTACTTGTTTTCTTCTTGCTGTAAACAATTAAAAGACTGGCCAAAAAATATATACAATTATTTTTAGACATTGAACAGAAAGAGTATAATCCCTGAGAGAAGGGAAACGAAACAAGGTGAAAGAACCAACAGGGAGCTACAAACTGAAATATTCTCAGCATTCACAATTATTTGGAAGACAATGGAGTTCCACTTAGTCAGTGTGGAGAAATCTCTCTGACCCCAGTATTAGTTATCCATGTCTGCTGTGACAATTTACTATACATTTCATGGCTTAAAACAACATGTATTATCTTACAGTTCTGTAGATCAGAAGTCTGACACAGGTGTCACTGGGCTGAGATCAAAGTATTGGCATTGTGCATTCCTTTATGGAAGCTCCAGGACATAAATGGTTTCTTTGCTTTTTTCACCTTCTAGAGGCCACCCACTTTCCTTGGACTCATGGCCTCTTTCCTCCCGCTTCAAAGCCAACAAAACTGAGCTGAGTCCTTTTCATGCTCTAATTTCCTGGTTCTCTCTTCTGCCTCCCTCTTTGGTTTAAGGATCCTTGGGCCCACCTGGATAGTCCAGGATAATCTTCCTATTTTAAAATCAGCTGATTGACACCTTTAATTCCAGCGGCTACCTTAATTCCCCTTTGAAACCTAACAAATTCCTACATTCCAGAGATTAAGATGTGAACATTTTGGGGAGGCCATTATTCTGCTTAGTAAAACCACTGAGGCCTTAGTAAATACCTCAGAACAGTGATTCCATAGTGGTAGAGATTAAACTAGACCTAAAGTAATGGATACTCTAGGCCCAGCCTAGAACAGTTTGAAAATAAGTGCAAGAAAATTAAACTGATCCACAAGTATATTAATGCTTGCCAAAATAAACTTCTATATGCTTTAAAGAAAGACAACAAAATCCAGACACAAAACAGTGTGATGTTTATAATCACAATCAAAAGTTACTAGACATTCAAAGAAGCAGGAAGATATGATTCATAACCAGGATAAAAATTGATCAATAGAAACATAACCAAAAATGGCAGTGATAATTGAATTATCAAACAAAGACTTTAAAATAGGTCTTATAAATATGCTCAAGAAATCAAAAGAAATTATGACTGTCATGAGGAGAGAAATGCAATCTAAAAAAAGAAATGAAGGAATTACAATAGAACCAAATGAAATGAAAACTTCACAGGATAAATTTAACAAGAGATTGGACAGTACAGAAGAAAAGGTGAGTGAACTTGAGGAAATTGCAAAAAAAAAAAAAAAAAAAACTGTATAGACAAACGCATAAGGGAAAAAAAGAAGATGAAAAGAGTTTGAGACTTATGGGACAAGATCAAGTGGTCTAATGAATATGAAATGGGAGACTCAGAAAAGGGGGAAGAGAAAAATCTATTTGAAGAAATAATGGCCAAAATTCCCCCAAATTTAATGAAAACTGTAAAGTATAGATCCAAGAGGCTTAATGAATCCCAAGCAGAAAAAATACAAATAAAATACATCACAGTACCTCATAATCACATTGCTAAAAAACAGTGATTTAAAAAAAAAGTCCTTATGAGCAGCCAGAGAGGGAAAGACACATTACATTACAAAGACAAGGATTTCGACAGACTTCTTGTCAAGAACAATGCAAGTCAGAAAATAAAAATGCACTATCATAATGTCGAAGGGAAAAAATTTGTTAAAGTAGAATTCTATACCCAGAAAAAAAGAACTTTCAAAAATGAAAGCAAAACAAGACTTTCCATCCAGGAAACCTACACTATAAGAAATGTTAAAAGAAGCTTTACAGGCTAAAAGAAAATGATACCAGTTGGAAACTTGAATCTACATAAAGGAAAGAACACTGGAAGTGGCGAATGTGTGTGTAAATATAAAGTATATTTTTGTTTAATTTAATATTTTCTTTTAAAAGGAATTGAATATTTAAGGCAAAAATAATAACAATGTATTGTGAAGCTTAACTATGTATATAGAAGTAAAATGTAGGGCAACAATTGGGTAAAGGACCTAAGGGGAGAATTGGAAGTATACTATCGCAGGGTTCTTAGGTTATATATTAAGGTAGATGTTATTTGAAAGTAGACCGTGATGTTAAAGATGCATGTTGTGAACTCTATGCTCCACCAAAAAATAAAGCAGGTGGGTATAGATAACAAGCCAACAGAGAGAAAATAAAACCTGAAACATACTCTATCCAAAGGAAAGCATGAAATGGGGGTGTGGGGGGGAGCAGATAACCAAGTAGGAAACAAAATGTAAGGTGGTAGACTTAAATCCAAGCATATCAGTTACTACCTTAAATAAAAACACTTTAATTAAAAGCCAGAGACTTTTAATTAAAGTCAGACTGGCTAAGAAAGCAAGATCCAATTAAACATTGCCTATAAGAAATCTAATTTAAATGTAAAGACACAGTTAGGTTAAAATAAAGAAATGGAAGAAGGTATGCTATACAAACATGAATGACAAGAAAGCGGGAGTGGCTATATTAATGTCAGAAAAGGGGAATTTTATGATAAAGGATATAACCAGAGATAAAGAAAGACAATTCGCAATGATAAAAAAATCCATTCATTAAGAAAATAAAACAGTCCTAAATGTGTAGCTACCTATTCACAGAACTTCAAAATACAGAAAGCAAACACTAAAAGAACTGAGAAAAAAATTTGAAATCCAGTTATGAGTGATTTCAAAGCTAAACATGTTTTTTTCTTTCAACAAATAGTGTTGGGAAAACTGAATATCCACATGTAAAAGAACCACGTTAGACCCTAACTTTATACCATATACAAAAATTAACTCAAAATGGATGAAAGACCTATACTTAAGAGCTAAAAACTATAAAACGCTAAAGAAAACATAAAATACTTCATGGCATTGGATTAGATGGTGATTTTGTGGATATGACATCTAAAGCACAGGCAAAAAAAAAAAGGAAAAAATAGATAAATAGGTCTACATCAAAATCGAAAAGTCCTGTGCATGAAAGGATACTACCTATCAACAGAGTGAAAAGTCAATGCACGATATGGAAGAAAATATTGCAAATCATATATTTGATAAGGGATTACTATCCAGAATATATAAAGAGCTCTTAAAACTCAACAGTAAAAAACAAACAACCAGATCAATTCTTTTAATATGAGGTTCCTAGAGCAGGAAAATTCATAGAGACAGAAAGAGGTTGCCAAGGGCTGGGGGTGTGGGAATGGGGAGTTAGTGATGAATGGGGATCGAATTTCCTATGAGGAAGACAGAGAGTCTAGGGATGGTTGTTGGTCATGGTTGCACAACAATGAGAATGGACTCAATGCCACTGAACTGTGCACTTTAAAATGGGTAAGACGGTCAATCTTGTATTTCGTGTATGTTACCTCAATTAAAAGAAACAGGAGGAGGAGGCAGAGAAGGAGGAGAAAGATAAAAGGATTGGGAAGAAAACCTCAGTATGTTTTTGAGATGATTCCATTTTCTTTCTTTTTCTCGTATTTTAGCCTGGCCCAGGGCCTTGCAAGAGCGCTCCTGTGTGCTAGCACTCGGTGGCCAAGTGGGCCTGTGCGTGTGTAGGCTGGCATGTACACGACTTTTGTCCTACTTCCCAGTTTGATTGAGGGGAAGGCACTTCACCAAAGTGTTTAAGCAGGAAGGAGAAATTACTGCTGCTCTTTTCTCTTCGCACAGCCTCAAGATTCAAGCTAAGCTACCATGATCCTTTTCCCTCAGTTCCTCTAAAAATACTCGTTTCTCTCGTGGGTTCCATAGAGAAAGGACTTGGGCTGGTTCCACAGGTACAGAAGGAGCCACTGGCATCCTGGTCCGTCCAGGCTCTTGCACTGATAAAGGACCCTACCTCCAGAGCCTCTGTTATCCTTGGGTGCTCCTCGCCAAGTCGGGGGTCGGGCCAGATCCCAGACGTGGACATGGACTTGCTTTCTGAATGACTGAATACGTTATTAATTGATCCAATAACTAATAGACCCCATGGAGAGTCAATTCAACGTGGTCACGGTGCAAATCTGACACCAACGTGGTGCCTTCACGTAGAGCAACAGAACTCGGGCATTCACACAATAAATTTTTAAATGAGAATAACAATAACAATGACAACCACCATTTGGCTAATATTTGAGGTACTTTTCACATATTGACTTATTTAATTCTCACAATAATGCTCTAAGGCAGGTTTTATGACTATCCTCATTTCACAGGTGAGGAAACTCAAGCTCAGAGAGGCAAAGTAACTTTCCCAGGCACACTTGTCCATACGTTTTTTATTCCTTTCTCTTGACAACTACTTGTACCACGGGGTGTTCCACTGAGAAGCAGACTAATTTGAGACTTGCTGTGTTGCTATAGTATTCAAATTATTTTGCTAGCAAGCCAGGGAAACCAACTCAAAATTTGCTGAAGCAAGTATGGGAATTTATTAGCGGTGTAACCAAGACAATCAGATGTATTCTGTTTCAGGCACAGCTGTATCCCAGGGACCAAATGGTGGCACAAGTCCTCCCTCTCTCCCTCCTTTTCTTACACACACACACACACACACACACACACACACACACACACACTTTTCCACCTCTAGAGTCTGTTTGCCTCTCTGCTGACATGGCTAAACTAAGCAGCATCAGGCCTACATCCAAAAGTTTAAAGTCTGGCAGAAAGAGAGGACTTCTGTATTCCTCAAGAATCCCAGCCTGAATCCTGGGATTGAGTCTTACGGACTTGCCTTGAATCACCTAATATCCCGAAACCAATCACTGGGGTCAAGTGGAAGGGAGCCTTTGAATGGCCTGGCGTGAGCCAACTGCCCATCTTCAGGTCCGGGAGTGGGGGAGGGGTCTGCCTCCACCTCAACTGTGAATCAAGAGCAAGAAAAACAAATTGAGACGCTGTTATTATCTGAAGGAACAAGAGTATATGCAGGACAGACAAAAATAGCAGACATTCACTGCTGCTGCCAGGAAAGCAGTCAACGGTGGACATTGGATATTACCTGACCTCAAGGTGGGAATATAGCGAATCTCTGTATCCTTGAATGGAATGTCCAGTGGCCTGTATTTTCCCTAGAAAGCTGGCCAAGCAAAGTCCTTTCAAAGATTTTAACAGCTTTGAATTCATGACTCATGCATCACTCAAGAAACTGAATCACTGCCATATTTTCACTTTTATTTTGATCTTCATTTATTCATTCAAGAACTATTAATGGAGCGCCAACTACTATCTGTGAGAACCGTGGAATACAGAGGTGGATTGGCGTCATGACCCTAGCTCACATGCCAGAGAGGGGCTTAATGTCCATTGCCATTTAATGTCGATTTACATGACTATGGAAATCACATGAAGCTTTTGCATAAAAGGTTGGATTTTCCTGTATCGCTATGGATAGAATTTCAAAAAGTAGCAAGTAGTCAATGCATGTTTGCTGATTGATTATATAATGGTAGAGATTATTCTTCTGTATCATTATTTTTTCTCTATTGTTTGCTTGTTCCTAGACCAATCAGATCATGAGGGATGGAAACTTACCAGCTGTGTTTCCAAGAATAATGATGTGATGCTATTCCTTATACATGGTGGAAATTGAAATTATTTGCTATGGGAACCCCCTGTCTATTAATCATTTGTGTGGTGATGAGCATGTGTGAGAACGGGGAGTCTCGAAACTGCTTTTCTTCCCTCTCTGTATTTTTGCTCCCTTTGGTCTGGAATTTTAATCTTATTGGGTTAAATTATTTCTGGAGAGGTGTTCAAAGACTTTCAAGCATCTCTGCCTTTTTGAAAGTTAGCTTCTCTGTGTTGTTTTTTGCCTAGTTATTCCAAATATAGTATAACAACCGTGAAAGCAGAAAAAAAAATTATGTTCTTGAATTTGGTTTCGTATTCACAGCTTCCACTTAGTACCTTGCTTGATATTAGGTTAATTTCGATGTCATTTTCAAGGTGCCCACCAGGATTATAGTCATTTCAATACACGTTACCATACAGTTAGGGAATAAGCTGGTTCATTTGATTTAAACACAGGACCTCAATATCTGTTTATATGCTGCTCAAAGCTCCTATGATAGTTATTGCAGAGCTGGGCTACTGTGCATTATTTAATATATTAATTCATTGATCAGATATTTATTGAACACTTACTATGTGTCAGGTACTACATTAGACATCAGAATACTGCACCAAACAAGATAAAGTTCTGCTCTCCAGGCGTTTTCATTGTAGAGGGGGAGATAGATAATTAATATATAAGTAGGTTTGTATTACCAGGTGCTATGAAAAGATGTAAAGCAGGGTATGGGGTAGAGTCAGAGGAGGGATTCTTAGATTGGGGGGGGGGGGCGGGCGGTGTATTAGTCTTCACAGGCTGCCATAACAAAATACCACAGACAAGGTGACTGGAACCGCAGAAATTTATTTTCTCTCAACTCTGGAGGCGAGAAGTCCAAGCTCAAGGTGTCAGCAGGGGTGATTTCTTCTGAAGCCTCTGTCTGTGGCTTGCAGATGGCCTCTTCTTGCTGTGTGTTTGCCTAGTTGTCTCTCTGTACATGCACACATCTAGTCTCTCTCTCTCTCTCTCTCTCTCTCTCTCTCTCTCTCTCTCTCTCTCTCTCTCTCTCTCTCTCTCCCTCCCTCCCTCCCTCCCTCCCTCCTAATCTTCTATTCTTATGAGGATACCAGTTGTATCAGGTTAGGGCCCACCCAAACAAACCCATTTCAACTTAATCATCTCTTTAAAGGCGTTATCTCCAAATACAGTCCCATTCTGAGGTACTGAGGGTTAGAGCTTCAACATCTGGATTTGGGGGGACGTAGTTTAGCCCCTAACGGGGTCAGAGTAACGGGATAAGAGAAGGTCTCTCTGAGGAGGGGCGACGTCTGAACAGAGATCTGAATAAGGGAACATGTCACCTGGGGCAAGAGTGTTTCTGGCAGGGAGAACAGTGAGCTCAGGGTTGGGCTGAAGTACAGAGGAGGCCTTGGTGGCCGGAGTCCGGTAGGGTGGGCAAGGATGCCACAGCTTGAGGCAGAGGCCAGCTCATGGGGAACGGTGGAGGCATGGGGGGCACTGAACTTTCTTCTGAATGTCACAGGAAGTCATAGGAGTATTTTGAGCAAGGCAGGGACATAGTCTCATGTTTTTAAAGGATAATTTTAAATTTTACAACATATTTTGGGTAGACTCCCAAGAATTCAGGGGGAAGATCATTCTGATGATGAAACCCAGAAAAGTTTCTTGGAATAGTTAAGAAGCAGACCCCAGAGATAATTCTCCAATGATTTTCGAGGAATTCATTCCCTAGAAAGTGAAGGTATCAGCTAAGAATTATCTGGAATACTGGATTACTGCTGAGGTTTCTCCTGCCACATTCAATGACGCTGAGTTGATGACAAGAGAAATATCTGGTTCAATTTGCATATGTGGAAGAACACCCTTTTCTTGGAGAAAAGGTTATGATGATTTTTGTCTGTCGTAATTTATTTATAAGGAGTAATGGTAAATGACATCACTCGGGACAACTTGGTCAGGGCAAACTCTGAGGTGGCTTTTCCATCTTTGACAAATGCCATCTCTAGACTAGCAACTTGTGTCGAAGGATAGCGATCTCCCAAAGCAGCTCATATGCTTCCTGCCTCGACCCCTTTCCGAAGTGACCAAAGTCCGGGCTTTCTACAGCCCCACTGCAGGAAACTTGCAAGACATTGGATCATACCACCAACCATCAAGATAGTTCTTAAGTTGCTTAAAATGATCATGTCCATTTTGACAGAGTAATTATACTCAGATGCAAGCAATATACTCAATAGAAAACAGTCATTGACTAGATTGGTAGTCATTCTCATGGGAACTTGTAAACACAAGCCATCAATTTTTCCCTCTTGAATCTCCATTAAATGTTACTGAGGGCTGCCTTCCAGCATCTGTAAAGAGTTTCCTCATATAGAAGAATACTATAATGATCTCTCTCTCTCTCTCTCTCTCTCTCTCTCTCTCTCTCTCTCTCTCACACACACACACACACACACACACACACAGAAACTTTCAACTGTAACATCCTGATTAGAGTTAGTAAAATTTTAGGAGAGATCAGTTACATTTGAAAAAATAACAAAGACTTTTTCAGTCTTCTTTTTGAAACATAGTATCTGTTTTTTGAAGGGGGAGATGGTAAATAGAAAATACATTTAACTAGTATATGCCACAGAAATCATTTAGAGATAAGTGAAAACAACTTTAATATGAATATGAAAGCTTCCCTCACCCCCACAGGGAGAGAAAATGGACTAACCTATTCTGGTAAAATAATTAGAATTATACATGCGGGAATAAAGTCCTTACTAAAAGATATAATCTAATATGGATTTCTGTATCTAAACCGTTCCTCTAAAGATTGTCTTCAGGCACCTGAAGAAACCAAATGCCCTCGCATGACAACACGTTTTTCATCGAGTTTTGTCACTGAAGGATAGAATGCAAAGCATAAGCCAGACTGTCTGAGTCAAGTTCTCGGTATTTTGAAGCTATCCTTGATGGCTGAATTAAAAGGGTAGCGCAGCGGTAATGTTGTTTCATTTGCTTTAATAAGCAAAGTTAGAGATTATTTATGATAACAGAGTCATCAGCGGAATGAGTTCCTGTGCGTTCTGAAAGCGTGAAGCCTCACTTTGAGTCTTACTATTAAGTCCTTGCTGTGAAGGGGTGGCAAGTGTTATTAAGTTGTTAGATTAGCAAGGTTCTACTGCATTTTCGCTTTAAGCCAGAGTGCTTTCACAGCTGAGCTGTAATGCTCTGAAAATGCCTACATAACAAGATCCAGACGTGGAGTTGAATCTCAAATGGTAAATGGCCAACGGCATTTATACACCATTACTTTGCTGAAGCCATAAAAAGTCAGCACGTCTGAAAAGACACTATGCCTAAATCCAAAAGCATAGAGGAAGCCGACACAGGAAATAGGTGGCTCTTTCAATAATAACACACCTCTACAGGGTAGGAAGGTAGTTCTGTCTGCTAGAGAATACCGGGGGCGTGAGCCCAGTGCCTTCTTAGGAAGACAAATAGAAAGAATGAACCTAAATTATCCTATTGATGACTAAATGTTACCTTTAGCTCCCCGGAGTCCACGCTTGGAACAGAGTTTCAAGGAATCACATTTAGTTAGCCTGCTAGCCAAGAGGGACTTGCATACTTGAGTAAACACATGGTTTCCTAATAAACTGCCTTTCTTAGAAATCTCAAGTACTAACATCCTTAAATTCAGGAAAATTTGAATTTCTCAGAGAGGCAGGAAAAGGGATCAAGTTGCAGAACAATAGAGCTAGAAAGAAAACCCTCATGCACCTTAGGGCAGAGAGCTAAAGGAGTTAGAGAAATTACATTTCAGAGAAAATACATTTCAGTTGCCAACCTATGCTCTAGATTTTAAAGGTGCCTGGACCCATGACTAGGTTGAATCTTGTACAAGCCCTGTTTGCCTGGCTCAATTCAAAGTAGTCTGTGATGTTCATTTGTTATGTGATTGAAGCCTTTGACAGAGGTGCAGAGAACTGTAAGACCTGGCTCTTAGCTTGAAGAGGCAGGGAGTGAACACGCACACCAGCAGCAAAGGTGACAGCATGGTGGTGGGGGTTTAGGGATAGGTTTTAATGAAGTTAGGAAGAGTTTAGTGATTTGTGACCTGGATCAGAAAGGTCATTTTTTCCTTTGCTTGGTTACTCACGGCAGCTTATCAGAAAGGTTTGGGGCAGGGCCAGTGATGCAAAAACAAGTTATAGTATCAAGAGTGTGGATTCTAGAAAGATGAATGAAACTGATCCGCAACTACCTTAGCAGAATCCAGAGTCATACAGTGGGGAAGGTGTTACTGTTTCCTAGGAGGATGAATGGTGACGTTTGATTGACTATTGTTGCAAACTTTTGGAGGTAAAAATGAAACGAAACCTTTACCCATGACCCAAAGTAGCCATCATTGTTTTAATAATACATATAAGCTCCATGACTGCTTTTAGTGCTAATGGTTCTGCTGTTGCATAGACCAAACATTTTAGTACATCGACGTCCTTCAGTATTACATAGAATTTTTTTAAATGAGAAAGTTCCAAAAAATAAGATAAATTTTATCTTATAAATAGAATAAACAAAAATAAGTTTCTGACTGTGTACCTGTTAGTGCATCACTTAGGAATGACTGGGTAGATTTTCACTGTATTGGAAGACACGTTTGGAATTATTTAACTTAAAATAAGAGCTCTGTGGCTAGCACAAAATTCACTTGGAGTTACGTACTGGAGAGCTACCTGGAAGAGAATGACAGTCATCAAAGAGGTGGGCACTGACAGGGTGGGGTGGGATGGGGGTGTGTGTGACTGCCGGTGACCAATGACGAGATGTGCGTTGTGTATTATCTTAGGTGAGTTTCTCCCAGGAATGGACTTGGATATGAGGACTCCTGTGCAAGGATTTTTAAAGAAACTGTGCCCTGGGGGAAATCAATGGGGTGGGAGGGCTTGGCAAGGACAGACAAGAGGGACAGAGAAGACAGGGAGCCATTTAAGGCCAAGTCCCAGCTTCGGCCTGACCCCCTGGCAAGCCATGGAGTGTAAGTGATACCTCAGACGGTCCCAACTCCAGGCAGAGAGCTGAGCTTTCGTACTGGGCACCAGCCAGTCTTTGACTAAGCATCCCCTACCCCCCACCCCACGCCTGCCAGGAGGATCTAAATGCCCAGCTCTTCTGGCTCCAGTCTTCTAAAAAGAGTTACTGGTGCTGACCAATGGAAGCAAACGGACTAGAAGCCAAGGGCAGGGCACCCAGAAATGGAAGAAGGATTTTGAGGGGATCAGGTAGAGCCCAATAGAGTTCACCACAACCTGTGGACAGGACAAGAAACAGCTATTTCAGATATGAGTCCAAAATTCCAAGGGTAGACATGTCAAACTGCAGAAGCTGGTTTACAATTGAGCTGCTTCTCACATGGGTAACTCTGTGCAGCTGGCAGCAGTCAAGATCTGTCTACCTAGTCGTGATTTTAAACCATGGCTGGTGATTCCCCTGGGCAGTGCTGGGAGGCCAGCTGCTGTATAATCTTCTGTGCCTACTGAGCTTGTCCCTCTCCTGCTGCCCTTACAGGGCTGGGTGCCCAACCTGTGTCTGGCAGATCCCTTTTCTCTTTGACTAACAATTGGAGAGTCTGAGAACGTTCTCATCCAAAAAGACTACCTATTATTCAAGGGCTAGATTCTGTGATACAAACACTGTAAAAGTGTCATGAAAATGAAGGTTAATTAGGACTAGAGGAGCCGTGAAAGACGTCTTGGAGGGGATGAGACTTCGTTTTGGCCTCGAAACTCAGCAGAATTCAGACAGGTGGAAGAGAGAAGGGAGGGCATCCTGACAGAGGGGAACAAATTAGGCAAAGATGCAGAGGTGAGGCCTGACGTGCCCTTTCGTGGCACAAGTCGAAGCCAGGCTTAGCTGAAGTGAGGAATCACAGCACAAGACTGACTGTTGGCTGCCCCAGGCCTGATAACTGGGTCATGGGTCTTAGGTCGTCTTCCCTTCTCCGGCTTATTCCAGCTTCTTTCTGATTCTCTGCCCAATTCCCCACTCAGCTTGCTTTCCATCAGGCTGTGTCATGGGCTGGACCATCCTCCTCATTAATACACGCTGGGTTCCATGAGCTGACACACTTTCAATACAAAGAAGCAAACGATACAAGCCAGGATGAAAGAGAAAACAGCATAAAGACAGCAGGGGGAGTTCTGAGTGAACAGCGTCACAGAACGGGCTAATTTTGGAGACTTTTTTGGAAAAGGGGAAACCTGATGTGTTAATTAGGAGTCTATTTCTGTAATAAGACTGCTCAGTGGAGGGTAGTGACAGAAACAAAAGGGGTAGTGGAGGGGACGGTTCAGGCAGAATGGTAGTGATGGGTGTAAGGAGAGGAGACAGTTTACTATTCTCTGTTGACTTATGTGTGTCTGTGGTCTGTTGGCTCCATATGACAGAGGCCTTAGCCTTTTGTGTTTTGTAAAGCACCACGAATAAAGAGCTTCAGGTATAAATATCAACATGGTTTCTGCCCCCAAGACCCAGTTCAACAGGAAGCATGGCCGCTTCGCCAGCTCCAGATGGTGGTGGAGTCGGGCTTTTTAGAGGATATTCTACTCAGAGGAACTGTCTGCTGCTTAGATGGGCCAGTACGAGGGTTCCAAACAAGAGGAAGTGCAGCAAGGAAGTGAGCTGCCAAAACACCACCAAATGGGGCTTGTTGGGCCCAAGGCCTTCATCCAGCTTCAACCCGCCTGGCTTAGGGGATTTGAGTGTGAGCACTGAAGTCAGATGGGCATGGTTCTAACCCCAGCTCTGCCACCTGCAGGCTTCATGGGCAGGTCTTCCAGCTGGTGCTGTTGCACTGAGAAAAGACAATCAATCTTCTACCCTGCTGCCAGATTCATTTCCCAAAGCACAGCTTCCAACATATCTTTCTGCTGTTCGGCACTGGCAGTGGCTCCCCACTGCTTAGCAGAGCCAGGCCACTGCAGGCTTTGCCGATTGCGTGAGTTAGTGAACCCTCCTACACCTCACTCTCTTCTTCTCTGCAGGACGGAGGATGAGGGTCACTGCATACGTGTATGCCGGGATAGGGTACAGGCATTCAACAGCTGTTCAATGAGTAAGTCTTCATAAATGCTGTCTACCTGGTGGTGGCATAGCGAAGTGCCTTATTCATTAGAAGTTGGGCTAGAAATAGACACTAGGAGTCGTGTGAGTCCAGTGGTCCATGCACAAGACCTGGACACCACTCCCCTGCAATTAGAGTTTCCAGGTGGGAATTCCCGTCCGTTCTCAGGAATTTTTTTCACTTTCCCATTCCCGAATCCCGAGATATAAACTGTTTTCTGTTCTCCACGATGGAGCGACGATTTCCTGACCAACTTTTCTTGGGACTCGGGAACTGAAAAACGAAAAAAATTCCCGAGAATAAACAGGAAAAATATCTAAGAGATATATTGTAAGTAGTATGTTCATTTCCCATTGTGGGTACTACTGGGTTCGAGGAGCTGATTTTCCCAGTTTCCTGACCAACTTTTCTCAGGATTTGGGAACATAAAAGTGAAAAAAATTCCTGAGAATGAGCGCGAATTCCCATCTGGAAACCCTGCCTGCAGTAATAGAAGAAGCCCCACCTGTCCATGGGATCTCAGGAGAGCCTGCTGCCCTCTCTAGGGTTCTCTTTCATGGTTTGTAAAATTAGAAAGTTAGACCAGGCGATCTGTGTGGTTTCTTCCAGCTCTCACATCTATAGTACGATCATCCAGTTAGTGACCAAACTCCAGGATATGGTGTGTGGAATTCATGGTAGTAAAAGGAGATTCAGGGAAAGATGCTAGCTGACTCCTGTTCCACCTTCTCTACTTGATTTCAGAGCAATTGCCTCTTGGAAAGACCAGACCAAGTGAACAATTCTTTGCCATCCTGGGCTCTCATTATCTTTTAATAAACTATTAGTTGTAATGTTTAGAGGTGTTTTTAAATTACCTAAAATTATAACCTATAAATATACATAAGGAAGAAATTTTAGATTCCACAGTCCCAAAACCCAGTAATTACCTCTGTTAGTTTTTTGTATATATCCTCCCAGATGTTTTCTATGAACTTATATGCAGATTTTTTTATTTATTTTTTTGGTCAAAAAATGGAACCATGTTATATATCACTAGTTCTATATTTTGACTGCTTAGATTTTTAAGACCAGTTTTCCTTCCTTGTTTGTTTCTTGATTATTTTTCTCTTTTTCAATCTTCAAGGTCTCTTCACAATGGCATCTCAGATTCTGGTTTCATTGTAAGAACTGCAGCAAAGAGGCAGGGGTTTGCCTCAGTGGCTGGAGGAGAAAATTCAGAGGGTCCAAACAGAGAGCTCTTAGGAAGGTCAAAGCAGGAAGGATTTTTACCTAGGTGAACTCTCCCTCGGTAGTGGGTGGAATTGTGTCCCCCCAAAAGCTATGTGCATATCCCAGCCCCAGGGACCTGTGCATGTCACCTTATTTGGAAATGGGGTCCTTGCAGCTGTAACTAAGGTAAGGATCCAAGTGTCATCCTGGAGAAGATGTTTACAGAAGGATGGGCTCTAAATCCAGTGACTGCTGTCCTTCTAAGAGAAAGGAGAGGGAGATTTGAGACAAAGACGCAGAAACACACAGAGGGAAAGGCCATGTGAAGATGGATCTGAGATCAGAATGAGGCATCTGCAAACCAAAATGCTGCAAGGATTGCCAGCAACCAGCAGAAGCTAGGAGAGGGTAAGGAATGAATTCCCCTCGGAGCCTCCAGAAGGGATCGGAGAGAACCTGCTGACACCTTGATGTTGGACTTCTTGCCTCCAGAATCGTGAGACAACAGGTTTCTGTCGTAAGGCGCCAAGTGTGGGGTAATTTCTCATGGCAGCCCTAGGAAACTAATGTACCCTCTATAGCTCATGCTCTCTTTCCCTTTTGTTCTTGTTTCCTGACTTGCCGACTGAGCCACTGAATGCCTTTTCAGCAAACCTAAGAAGTCAGTCCGTTAAGTGAGGTCAGTCCTACTTCAGTTTCCTGAACAAGAATGTCCCTGGAGTTTTTCCCAGCATAAGACCTACATGATGTACAAATTGGGCTGCCTGGCTCTAAAAAGTCAAACCGATAAAGGCAGTTGAAGACTCTATAGCACTCCAGTAGTAATTTATAGTTTGCAAAGTATTTAGACCAAAGCCCATCCAGCTTCAAAATAAAAATAAAGCCAAGACTTCATCAGCTCCTAGTTCCAGTTGTAAAGCCACTGAGGTCCAATCAGGACCATGACTAAATGATTCTCATCTCTTCTCTTTGGTCAGACTGTCATTGCTGCGGCTCATAGCTGAGGAGATACCAAAGGAAATAGTGTGCCCTGCACGGAGAGAATTCTGTGCTAAATGAAAATCAGTGTCGCTCATAAACACTCTATTTTAGAAGCGTTCTTTAGATCTTCTTAGCTATTTTTCTCTCCTTTACTAACACTACGTGAAAGAAATCTTACTGTATTTACCCTTCCTTTTATTATTATGGCAGCAGGAAAAAAATGCATGTCATGCTTTCTAAGAAAAATTGCAAGGGAGGGTGAGAAACACACCATCTGTGTGGGCTTTTCCCCATATAATGATTGAAAATAGATTGATTTGGAAGTCGTACCTGGGTCTCACGTTTGAGGAACTTATTTTCAAATTTGTGCTTTAAATTATAGAAGTGAATTTCATGGGGTTTAAATTTCAAAAATCAGTTTTGTTCTCAGGAAATGTTCTATTGTGCTAATAGCTTTGATTTTACTCAAACTGTCATTCATTCTGAATGCAATTTACAAACCATACTAATTGCAATTTAGATCCACCCAAAGCAGAGAAATGAAGGTTACAGGAGAGTAAGTAATGACAACATTCATTCAACAGATTTTTTTGTTGTATGTGTTTGTAGTTTCTTCCATGAACCAGGCCCCTGTGCTGGGTTCTCAGTCCAGCAGGAGAAGCAGACAGTTCTAATGAAGGGGGACCGTGGTGGGGTGTGCCCTGGTAGCCATAGCAACCCTGAGGCAGGCACCCAACCTCAGGGCTGCTATGGCTTCAGAGGCTGTGGTATCTGAGTAGGAATCTGAAGAGTCGGTCAGGGAAGGCGGGTGGGGGGGTGGGACAGGAAGGTGAATAAGACGGAACCACATACGCAAAGGCCTAGGGCTTTGGAAATCAGAGCACATTTGAGAAACTGAAAATAGAGCAGAAGGGTGGAAATATGGAGACTGGGGAGTGGGGAAAACCTGTGAAAGTTGACGTCAGTCAGAAGAGTAGGGACTGGATGACAAAGGTCTTGGATCACCAGGCCAAGAAGAGTGCTCTTTGTCTTGAGGGGACGGGGAGAGTCATGCAAAGTTTTAAGCAAAGCGTGATGTGACTAGACTTGGATGGCACAGCTGGGATGGCCGTAAAAGGAGCAAAGCTAAGGAAATAAAGTTCAGTTGCACCAACCCGTCTTATTCGGGGAGCAAAAACGCACTGAAGTAAACAATGACCACATAGTTAGTGGAATTCTCTCGTACACGTTTTGTCGGTGTTGAGAAACCAAAGCAACTTAATCATAGAACCTGTAACTGAACTATTATTCTGAATCTAGTGCCTGAAAACAATGAAATATGAGACCAGACTTTAGCTTCTTTCCTTGCTCTGAAAACATAGTGTGGCGAAGGCACTTGGCATTTAAAGGAACCATCTTTCATTTCATGTGATGTAGACAGGCCTAATGAAGGGTGATGTTTGAACATTGCAAACCAAATTCTCAGTTGAGAGTGTTAAGCAACTTGTTATTTTTAACAATTTGGACAGATATTTGCATATGCGAGCAGCACATTCTTCGAACCAGTCCATTATGTAACCTCACTTATCCCTGCAGGTAATAAGCTGCTGTAAGTGCAGAATTAGAAAAAATCCAGGGTTCTCCGAGCGTGCACGTCTAGCCAGATCAATAAGAAATAAACACACTTGTTAGGGACAATAGCTGCTTTCCACTTTACTTACCTCTTATGAATTATTTCTGCTCTCAATTCCAAATCAAGAAAAACACATCCTGTGTCCTAACTCGTGTTCTCAGATAAGTGCCAGAAGACCTAATGTTGATGGCAACTGTACAGAAATGTGTTGGAGTGAGACATGTCTGCTGGTGTAATGTCTAGAAATAGAGCATTCTCTGTGTTCCCCTTCCTTTTCTCCCCACATCCTATTCAAGGTGTCTCATTCATTCACTCACTCATTCAACCAGCTTTTTAAGTTTCCTACTCTAGCTATGTTTTTGCTATTAAAGGAGAGATTTCACGTCAAATAAATTGCATTTCTGACCTCCAGCTGTTGACAACTCCCACAGAGGAGTTGGAAGTGTTAACAGTGCGTCAGAAAAGGACAGGTCTGGGTGGCACTGATCCCTATCTCTTCTCAATTCTGAGAGAGGCAGCAGAAGCTCTCACTCAAGCCAGGCTTTCCAGGGAATGAATCCCAGTTCTGCCTCGCACATGTGTCAGACCTTGGCAAGTTATTTGTCCCCTGTGAGCCTCTTTCTCATCTGAAATGGAAATCCTACTTGAGGCTACCTGATATGATTGTGGTGAGGATAAATAAATTAAAATTTGTACAGTGCCTAGAACAAGGCCTGACATAGTAAGGACTAAATCTACTTTTACCATCATAAATGCCTAGAGTTCCCGCCTAGGGACAATTTACTGTGTGACTACTATGGGCAGGGCCACACCCTTGCTGCTGCATGGGGACCCAAAGGTGGGCATTGCATTCTAACAAGTAGAT
Source organism: Rhinolophus sinicus (assembly GCF_057876585.1). Lineage (NCBI taxonomy): Eukaryota > Metazoa > Chordata > Mammalia > Chiroptera > Rhinolophidae > Rhinolophus > Rhinolophus sinicus. Next base: position 189,953,278 of record NC_142503.1, on the reverse strand, counting down.
ACAACCTGTACATCAATAATCATACATAACGTGGATGTCCTCAAGCCTACGGGCCAGTTGCAGAATTCTACTATTTGTTATCTATTACTGCATAACAAATTGCCACAAACTTAGTGGTTTGAAACAATGTGCAATTATCTCACAGTTTCTGTGGGTCAGGGATCTGGGCTTGGCTTAGCTGGGTCCTCTTTTCAGGTTGTCACAGGCTGCTATCAAGGTGTTGGCCAGGGCTGGGTTCTCATCCAAAGGCTCCACTGGGAAAGGATCTTCTTCCAAACTCAGGTTGGCAAAATTGAGTTCCTTGAAGGCTGTAGGCCTCTCTCAGTTTCTTGCCATGTGAGCCTCTCCAACAGAGCAGCCTGCTTTATGAAAACACGAAATCCAAACACACAGCAGAGACAGTCTACTAACCAGATGAAAGTCAGAGCCTTACAGAACGTAATCGCAGAAGGCAGTGATCTGCTCAGGGCAGTGAGGGAAGCAAAACGCTCCACAGTGCCCTCTCTCTGGTGCTCTGAGTTTCCATGCACTGTACTCCCCATCAACACACATGGGGACCCGATCTTTCTGTCTCCCTAGTGATTTGTTCAGAGTTAGATTCTGGGAGGAGGCAGAAGCTCAACTTCACTTACCATCTTGTCAGCAACCAGAACTCCATGCCAGTTGTTCATACTGGTATGTTAATCTTCACTCCTTTAGCAGTTGTGGTCCTGTCTAGATCCCTGTAATTCCCCCTTATTGGTTTAGTGTACCCATTCCCCGGTTTCTACAGGCTTTGCTCCAAAGAGTTCATATCTACAACTTCCTTCGGAGAGCTACCCTCGGTCCCCTGGAACCACTTCACTCAGGTGACTCCAGAACCAAAAGAGCCTGGGAACTTACAAATCCCCATGGTGGCCTGTAGCTAATGACTAACTGGTGTAGATGTGTAAGAACCTCGCTCCCTTACTTTCAGGCAGTATAAACTCTGTGGGGTAATTTATTCTCAAAAGTTCCTCAGGGGTTCAGTTTGAAGCTGGAACTTTACTTTAAAATCACAACCTTGCCTGGCTAATTTTTGTTCCCTAATCTGCTTTTCCTACTCCCTTACCAATTTCTCCTGGGGTAACTTGCTTAATAAATTGCTTGCACACAAATCTTCTCCTCAGGGTCTGCATCTGCGGAACCTGCTTAAGACAGCTGGTGCCACAAGTTGTCCCAGGAAGCTGACTTTAAAGCTAGGATTCTGGATGTAGCTCATTCATCAGCAAGACGAAAAGATGAAAACTGGGAATCCCATCCCTGGTGGTAAGTGGCATTTTGTGTGTGTGTGTGTGTGTGTGTGTGTGTGTGTGTGTGTGTGTGTGTGTAGTATTTTTTAGATATTCAGCATATATTCCCTATATACTGGGGTTGCCAAAAAAGTGTGGACACTGGTCAACGTTGCTCAAGCAGTAGTTCACCATAATCAGAAGTGTCTGGACACTTTGAGTACCTCTTGTAATTAATTGCAGAAGTCAAATGTGACTTGTATTCACCTTTTATTATTGGTATATATTGAGTATTACAATTTTAATACAGTTTTCCTTTCTTAAAATACAGAGGCATTTTTTTTGGCACCCTCTGTATATAAAGGAAAATTGTATATAATAATACCTCATTTTATTTAAGAATATATATACAAATAAAACGTCAATTAGTACTATATGATAAAGTATCAAGAAAGCAGACTTTTTTACGTACATGACATTAATGGTGGCATTCTGCATCTTTGTATCAATGTAGTTACTAAAACTTTCACTCTTGGTGAGCTGTGATGGGATACAAATGAAAGACGATGCACTGGCTTGTGCAATATCTCTACTTTTGAGAAATACAAAGGAAATAACAATTATTTAAGGACTATGTAATTGGGTGGAATTGGGCTTGAGCAGTTCTAGAACACATGAGTAAAATACACAAAGAGGGGCTCAGACCTCTGTGTTATTCACTAACCAATGCACTTATAGCCGCTTACAACTGCGGCTTCACAGCTTACCTCCTATGACCAGCTGATAGAGGCAAGATCCCAAGTTTGGTCCATACATAGGTTGACTCGGCATATTGGTATAAACTAAAAACACACAGCTATGCACGACAGCCCCTCCCAGAGGTGACTCTGAAAAGACCAATAAGGATAAATCGTAATAGGCAGAGCTTTGGGCATTGCACCTGGTCACCCACTTTGCACGGAGAGAGAGGTGGCCCAACCTAAGGATACAGATAGACTCATGGGCAGTGGCAAATGACCCTACTGGTTGGCCATGAGACTGGAAGGAGCACAACGGAAAGACAGGGCATAAGGAGGTTTGGGGGAAGAGGACCAATGGGAGTGAAGATCTTTGAGCTGCACATTCCTGCCTACCAGAAAGCATTCACTGCACAAGAGGCATCCAGCAACCAGATGGACAGGATGACTCATCCAAAAGATGACAGCAGCCTTTGTCCTGAGCTCCCATAGCCTTGTCCAGTGGGCATAAGCCTATGAATGCAGTAGCTTCTGTGACAGAGATGAAGGCTATGAACGAGTCCAAAAGCACAGGCTCCTTCTCACCACAGCTGGTCTAGCTGCTGCCACTGCTGACCTGTTGGACCTGTCAGCAACAGAGATGGACTCTGAGTCCCCAGCAGAGTGCTGTTCCTTGAGGAGACCAGAGACTTGGTGGCAAATTAATTATGGAAGACCCCTTTCACCATGGAAATGGCAGCATTTTGTTTTGCCTGGAATTGATACAAATTCAGTGTATGAATTTGCCTTTCCCACCTGCAGGGTCTTGGCAAGATTCGCTATTTGAGGACACAGAACGTCTGATTTACTGACACAAGATCCCACAAAACATTTGCTGCCCATTTTTTGTCAAAGGAAGTATGGCAATGGGCAAATGACGGGGAGATCAACTGATCCCACAACACACCACACCATTCAGAAGCCTCTAGCACGAAATATTATAATCACCTTTTAAAGGCCCTAGCTTAGGAATGATACCCTGTGAGGATGCGGCACCATCCTTCAGGATGGAGTGTATGCCTAAACCAACAGCCATTATAGCGTGTTGTGTCTCCGGTGAGTCGAATCTGGGAACCAAGTGAGTCTGGGAACCAAGGGGTGGAAGGAAGGGTAGTCTGGCTCCCCTTCTTGGGGGATGCATCCTTCTTATCCTCACAGCCCTGGCATTGGGTCTAGAGGTTCTAGCTCCCAGAGGGTGAATACTTCACACCAGGGGACACAGGAAGAGTCCCACTAAACTTCGAGCTACGGCTGCAGTTCTATCATTTTGGACTCCACATAGTTAAAGAAAGCAGTTCCTACAATGGCAGAGGTACTTGACCCCGATTTCCACGAGAAAGTAAGGCTGCTGCTACATAATGGGGGCAGGGAAGAACATGTTTGGCGTTCAACTGATCCACTGGAGTCTCTCTTACTGTTTTAACTGAAAATAGGCAATTGTAGCAGCCGTTACATGATAAAGACATGGTAGTAGGAAGCTCAGACCCCTCACAGATGAAAATTTGGGCCACTCCACCAGACAAGCCATCTAGATTAGCAGGAGAGCTAGCTGAGGATGAAGGGAATCAATGGTAGAGAAGAGAGATGATCGGTATTAGTTACAACCTTAGGACCTGGTGCAGCAGCGTGAGCTGTGGTTTGTCCCACTAAGTCTGTGACCAATAGAATCCTGAGTAAGTTGAGACGAGATGGAGTAGACTTAATGTGAGAAGCACATGGATCTGAGTGGTACAAGGGGTGGACTATGGTGGATGCTTTTGGTGCTCTACCCACATCCCTTCAGACCCCCTTTACTGGTGCAGTGTACCCCATCCCCTGGCTTTGGGTGCTCCTCTCCGAATGGCTCACATCTCCAACCTGCAGAGAACCACCTTCCCTTCATCTGCAGGAGCGCTTCACCCAGGCTCACCCCAGAACCAGAAGTGCTGGGTATTTATATCCCCCACCCCCTCCAGGGAGGCCTACAAGCCAATGGCTAGCTGGTGCAGGGGTAGAAAAATCCAGCTTCCTTGCCTCAAGGTGGGATCAACTCCCTGTGTCTTTTGGGCTCCCAAGCTGCCTTTGGGTCAAGCTGAGGCTGGAACTTCAGTCGCTCACTTGCTTGCCCTTTCCTCCTGCCCTATTCTGCTTCCCTTACTCCCTTGCAAGTGTCTCCTGGAAACACTTCCCTAATAAATTGCTTGCACACAAATCCTGGACAACACAAGACAGTTCCCTAGTGGAATATAAATTCTTTGTGGATAGACACTGTTTAGGAAAAAAAAATATTTTAATCTCTCACAGTTTCTATCACAGTATGGGATACCTACAGGAGTCAATATGGGTTTGGGCAAATTCTTTGGTTTATATTCTCTTTCTTTGGTAAAAATCTTAGGATCCTAAGTGGTGATTGCAGTAGTGCATTACAGACTGGGACATCAGTAAATTATCAGTGATACAGCAATGTAAACCGTTTGTCCCAGGGTTTGGGGTTTTTTTTTTGGTTTTTTTATAATCCTGATTTCAGATTTTCAGTCCCCTTGTCAGACCACTTCCAGACAGTGTGTCCTGGTTGGTGTGAGAGCCTGTGTTTCCACGGTAAAAGGGATGATGTGTGAGTACTAGCCAAGACGCAGCTGTGGGAGGAGACTTACGTGTTATAAAAAAGCAGGGACCTTGAAGTTAAGCAAGACTGGACCTCAAATCCTGGCTCCGCCCCAACCAGCTGTAAGACCTTGGCCACATTTTGTTCCTGTACAAATGAAGTTACTACTCTACAGAATTGAAAATGAGTTAATGTATGCAAAGGATTTAGCACGGCGCCTTGACACAGTAAAGCTCAAGAAACGGTTCCTTTCGGAGTGGGGAGAACCACGGGAGTCTGGGAACTGCTGTCCTGATAGAGCCAGCGTGGGGAGAGGCAGTGCCAAAGTGTTTTCATTCATTTTTCCTCCCAGGACACAGGACACAATACTCGTGAGCCAAAGGGAAAGAGGACGTCATCCGGGCCGGAAGGGCCGGCCTCAATGGAGAAAGGGCCCGAGCCCCTTGGCCACCACGTGGCTTCTCCGCCGCCCTCCCGACCCTCCCCCACCTCCTTCTCCTCCGGGCTGATGTAGGTGAAGGGTGGCAGCGGAGACGCGCCGCGGAGGCGGACGCCCTTCGCCAGTTTCCTAGCAACACCCACCCCGCCCCGTCCCGCGGGGCTCGAGGCGCCGGCGCCGGGAAGGGGGGTGGGGGGAGGAGAAATGGGCCACCGTTGCCATGGCGGCGCGGCCGCCGCGCCCGACGCCAGTGGTGCCTTTGGGAAGCTCGGGCTCCCGGCCCCGCATGGGCTCCGGGCCCCGCGTGGGCTGCGTGGGCTGCGGGACCGCGTCCCTGCCTGGCTCCTGTTCGGGTCCGGACCAACCCACGCGTTAGCCGGTAGCCACTGGGGACCTGAGCCGCTTTCAAGCGTGGCGGGGCCACGCGGCCGCTGACCCCCACTCACTCCCCCGCGCCTGGGCCCTTCAAAGGCCTAGAGACTTTTCATCTTGTCCGGTGGGGACGGAGTTGGCCATCCGGCCTGGTCTAGGCTGCGTGAATTGTTTGGGTTCTGAAATCTCATCGGACCTCTTTCCCACCGACACAGGAGACATGTACAGACACACAACACATTCTCTCGATCTGAAGTCCCGTCCTTTTCTCTCAAGTGTTTCACCCGAAGGATCTTTAATCTTGGAAAGAGGATATGCAGAAAAAGGAGCGGCTTCCAAAATCAGCCTTTTCAAACAACACTGAAAATAAGTATCATATTTCTCGAGGGCCTTTTTAAATTGAAAACGTCCCTGCCTGAGACGGTGTTCTGGAGTCGGGACTTAAAGCTGCATTCTTCTAAATCCCTCTCTGCGATGAGGGCGTTTGGTGGAGAATTCAGTTATGGGGTATTAAATTTAAACCTGTACCCCTCTAGCTAATGTTATGATTGCTCTGCTAAAGGACCCACTAACAAAGACAAAGACACACGGATCTCAGTTGTTCTCTGGCTTGAGAGTATTTTTAACAGAGGCGGAGGCAGTCACGTGTTTGTGAGTTTAATCAAATTGACAAGGGCTCTGAGCGAGAAAAGCTGTCTAATGCAGAGACTGCGCTGGGTGCATAGAGATGCGTTCTATTTGGACTTAATTGAACCAGAGCTTTTCAAATAGAATCTTCTCTTGCATATATTTTTCTCAATCTGCTGCAACTGGAAAATTTAAATCAAAATCCTGTTTCGTATATTCATTTTTATGGTAAATATGTCTAAGCTGAGATTATGCATTTTCTTGATCAACAAGGAAATGTGCTGCAATCACTGAATTGAGCACCTTGCTGACTGAGCAGCACTTGAACCTGGAGGCAAGAAAGACCATCATCTTAGAATAAGAATCCTCCACAGTAAATTTCACAAGCACATTCACAGCTAACGTTTTTCCACTGCAAAGGATGGTCCACTTGGAACTTTTTATTCTTCACTTTGTCAGAGTATTTAATCTCTTAGAAAACCACGTTCACGTACTTTTTCGTTTGAAAACTTGGTTATAGTTGGACAAGTAATCATGTAATTTATAATATAATAAATTATAAATAAAATTATGTATGTATTTCTATTACTCCTACTTCATTTTTCCCCAGTATCTAAACCTTTAATTTTCACACTGGAGAATACAGGATAAATTCTAAAAGTTAAATTAAAAAATCTGAAAATAATCGTTCCATGTTTAGCATTATTGAAGAAAAAAGAACCTGTAAACTTATGTGTACCTAATAACTTTTTTTGTGCATAAGGCAAATCACTAAAATAATCTTCTGATTTGGTAGTTTAAATGTTGCAATAGCAGACACAATAACAATGTATTTTGTAATAAAATATTGTCATTTGCACACATCAATTTTTATTTGGAAATTTTCATAGTGTCTGATTATTCATTCATTATCCAAAGTTTTATTCACAGAAGTTATTCATCAGTATAAGTCCAGACCAACCTGACTGCAAGATATTGGTAAGGGTCCTCGTATGCCTGGCATGGCAAATAAAGCAGGCCAGGTCAGCTATTTAACTGGTTGGTTGTTCTCTGTAGATAGAGGTTTAGTTACACACATAAGTTAGCCCAACCTTCACTCTTTAGACTTCATTGACCACTTTGGAGAGTTTAATCAACACCAGAGGTGCTCATAGAATTTATTTCAGACCCTACTGTGTTTCCCCGAAAATAAGACCTAGCCCGACTATCAGCTCTAATGTGTCTTTTGGAGCAAAAATTAATATAAGACCCGGTATTGTATTGTATTATATTATACCCAGTATTATATTACATTATACCCTGTCTTATATATAATATTATATAAGACCAGGTCTTATATTATATTAAAATAAGACCAGGTCATATATTAATTTTTGCTTCAAAAGACGCATTACAGCTGATGTTCCAGCTAGGTCTTATTTTCAGGGAAACACGGTACTTTATTAATGATGTTTGAATGTTGAGAAACTCACTAGATTTTCCATGCAGTTTGCTAATATGAGACTGATCACACAGCTGGTCCAGTTAGTTTCCAGTTTTGCAAGGTTCCTACCTTATCATTTATGGTTATTATTTTCTCGGGAACTAATATTTATCATACCCCAGATCCATTTTGCATGCTCACCTTTTCCTCTCTTCCAAATAATCAGTGACCATAAGCTTTGAGCATCTTATCGTATTACCGAATACCAGCCTCTTATCTAAACCTGCATTAAACTCGATTTACTGCTTTATCTCTACTACTTTAATCTTTTAGAGGCTTATCATAATATGGACTCTTTAATGAAATATTTTATCGTAAGAACAAACTAACCTTTCTCCATTTTTCCAGATTCTTCTAGTTTTGCTCATTTACCTCTATACCTTTATCTTTTTGTAAATATTCATGTTTCCCAGTTTCATTTCTTATGTAATGAAACAAACCAAAATGCTTATCTTGTTACTACAGAAGTGATTGTGTTACCACAAAACGTGGACTGTGCTCGTTCAATTCTTAATGACTTGTATTTAGTTCTCCTGATCTCGGTAAAATACAAATGCTTCTGTTGCTAGAAGAGGCCCCCATCCTGAAATCTTAAAAATCTTCCCATCAAGCTGTAAGGCCACGTAATAGTCTTCAAATCCATTCCTTTGGATTTGAAGAGGCAACATACATAGCGTACCGTGTTCCCCCGAAAATGAGACCTAGCCAGACAATCAGCTCTTATTTTACTGTAAGACCGGGTCTTATTAAATATAACATAATATAAGACTGGGTCTTATATAATATGGCAACGGTGGCCCATTTCTCCCCCCCGCAACCCCGGGTCTTATATTAATTTTTGCTCCAAAAGACGCATTAGAGCTGATTATCCGGCTAGGTCTTATTTTCGGGGAAACAAGGTAGTAATTAGGAGACAAGACTGGACTCAGACCAGGATTCAGGTCCTGATTCTAACTTACTAGCTGTGTGACTTTAATCAAGTTTTTTTAAAACTCTCTAGGCCTCAGTTTCCACATCTGTAAAATGGAGACAATAATAATAATACGTAGCTCATTAGGTTTGGGGATTTTTAAGGATTAAATGACAAATTCTTGTAAAATTCTTGGCATGCAGTTAACACTCAATAAATGTCAGCTCTGGCTACCATCATCATTATTACCAACATTAAAACATTGCTTCCACTCTCATCAATTAACTTACCTTGAATTGGTTTATTAGATGAGACCCTCCACAGATAGACAGAATTCTGACAGGACATAAAACAGGCATTTTGATTCAGGAGGGGAGGGGGACCCGGAGAAGGGAAGAGCCCAGTGCAGGAGCCGGTGCCTGGAGGGGAGTCTAGAGACATCCTGGGAAGCTGAAGCACAGCATGGGGACACCAGGCACCTACGATGAGAAAGGGGAGTGAAAAGCAGAGCCCACTGTAGAATGATGTTCATAAAATTAGTCATGACATAGTCAGACAAAGCCATAACAGGTGTGATTTTTAAATATATGTAAGATTGTGAGATCTACCACATGGGAAAAATATGACAAAATGAAGGATTCTGATACATGTTAAAGACTTAAGACCTAGATGGGAAGAGTTTTGTTTGTTTTTTGTTTTTAAACCAGTCAGGGTTCCCTGACAGAGATCAGAATCCACTTTAGGGCGTGTAAGCAGAAAGAAATTGATTACAGGGTGACAAACGACTGCCGGACTTGTATTTAGGATTGAGGGAACATTCCAGGTTGAGTTTTAGGACCAATTCTCCAAACTCCTACATAGAACAGGGCCATGGTAGGAACGGGCTGCCTTTTGTTCAACAGGAAACTGCCTGCCAAGCTGTGAAACTGCCCCTCTAGCAGCCGGCTTGGCAACCTCTCTGCCACGGCCATGATCAGGAGTCTGCCACCATCAGGAAACCCCCACCATCAGGAAGTCTCCACTATTGCTGCCAGCTCCAGAGCCGTGGAACCTGCACCAGCAAAACAGATGCCCTCCTTTGACACCTACAGGCTAGTGTGACCACACGCTGGCACCTGTGTGAACCCTGCCCAAGGAGCGCTCAGTGGCTCCTTGACCATGCTCGCTGGTAGAAGCAGCAGAAGCCCAGAAGTGCACCTGGAATCGTGCCTGGTGAGAACATAAAGCACATCCAGAACTTTGCTACAAGGAAGTCTGAAACGTGACTTTGGGTGTTCCCACCTCTGCAGTAGAGGAAGGCACCTGGAAAAGAGGCTGGAATGGCTATGAGCACTAATCCTTGTTTACTGCTGGACAACCCTTTGGTGGTTAAACGTCCCTGTATTCCCTTCTTCCCAAATGTAAGCTTCTGAATGGTAGCAATCACAACAGCTCCTCCGCAACATACGTACAAACTCACTTGCCCTCCCCCCAAAGGAAGGCCAACACTTCTCTGTATTGCTCTGTGGGTAATGTTCATTTTTCCCTTTAGCCAAGTCAAAACCCAGTCTTGATGTCCCCCAACCTATGAACTCAATTGTAAAATTAATCGTGCCCTAAAAAACACTTTATAAAACATTAGGGCCAAAACGGAGGGACTAGAAAGGGATGTGGTTAACATATGAGGTCTGACAACTAAATTCGCAAATTCATCCTAAGAAAAGTGCTCCATACCTCATTGCTGAATAGCAATCACTACGGTCACCTTCAAAGTCCTCCCCTTGGGAAGCTATGCACCGAGGCCAGCACCTAGTCCACCCTTCAAAGCAATTTTGGAACTCTTTTTCTGGAATGGCTATCAGAGCTGTTGTTGTATTACCCTTGATGTCCTGAATGTCATCAAAATGTCTTCCTTTAAATATTTCCTTTATCTTCAGGTAAAGAAAGAAGTCATTGGGGGCCAGATCAGGTGAGGAAGGAAGGTGTTCCAATAGAGTTATTTGTTTACTGGCTCAAAACTCCCTCACAGACAGTGCCGTGTGAGCTGGTGCATTGTCGTGATGCGAGAGCCATGAATTGGTGAAAAGTTCATGTTGTCTAACTTTTTCATGCAGGCTTTTCAGCACTTCCAAATAGTAAACTTAGTTAACTGCTTGTCCAGTTGGTACAAATTCATAATGAATAATCTTTCTGATATCAAAAAAGGTTAGCAACAGCATTGCAACAAATTCTGGAACTTAATTGTCAGACCTCATATGTAAGTGATACGTAAAGAGAACAAGAAAAAAGCATGAGTAGTTACTACAATCCTTGTTTTTGCTAGGGTCACAAGTCTATAGTTGGTATTTATAACTTCCTTCCTCTGCTACCCATGGCATGTAGCCTTTGTTCCCAGTGGGCTGCTCAGTGGGCCAGGCTTCTCTGCCTGGTGGCATGTCCTAAACTTTCTTTCCCGAGCAGTCTGTTTCACGGTTGTTGCAGTGTTCTCTAACTTTTGCCCGCGGATGTGGCCGTACTAGGAAGCACTCCAGGGAAACCACTGCAAAGCAGCCATCTTCGTTTTCCCTGACAGCCATGGACCCAGTGACCATGAGGAACCCAATGACCAGGTGGAAGTCTCACCTTCGAGTCCAGTGGAACCGTGTGTTCCCTGATGGAAGATTTCACAAACCTCTAAATCAATAAAAACTCAAAGTCACAGAGACGCAAATTAAAATTTTTTATGCTACCAGGCTTCATAATGAGGGGTGCCTTTCCCATGTCTACCCCTTGGTTTCCAAACCTATGAGACCTGGACTCCCAGCCTCCCGAACTCTGAGACAATTAATTTTTGTTGTTTCGGTCACCAGTTTGTGGCACTTTGTTACAGCAGCCCTAGCAAACTAAGACAGACTACATGACCACCCCTACCTGTAATTTATGTGTCTTTCTCCTGCTTATAAATGGGGCTCATGGGGGATGAGGGTGGGAGGTAAAAAAACAAAACAACAATCAATAAATCAATAAATAAAAATAAATGAGGCTCAGTGTGTCCCATCAGAGTTTCCAAAAAAAGTTAAGTAATTGTCTCCACTATTACTGATAATTGTGTAATATCCACCACTGAGAAGTGAACTCCCAAAACTATTTGGGATGATATAATTGTTTCTTTAATGAAGTAGCAGTATTTTAACTCTGAGATGATTTAGAATTAAGCATAAAAACATTTAAGAGGATCCAATCTATAATATTTATGTTTTATGTCAAGAAGAATTTGTTCATATTTCTTAATATTTGTTTAAGAGAATTTAGCCTCTTCGTAAAACAGGTCAGTCTTGTTATTCTAAATAAAAATTATAATTGATTTAGGCTTGTGATCTCTAAATTGAAATCTTTCCACATTTATGCAAAGTATTGGAACATTTAAGAGAATTTCAGACTCTCATTTTAGTTATAAGACTCCTATTAGTTGTAAGATTACAGTAATAATTATAAGATATAATTAACTTATAATCTACATAGAAATATATATGCATTATAATTATATTATATAATATTATATCATATACATATAATTATGTATAAATGAATGTTATTTATAAATATATACACATTTATAAGACATAACATGGCTTATTAGATATACAAGAATAATACAAATACTTGGGAATTTTTTTGTTAGTTAAGATAGCTACCTAAGTTACAGTACAAGTAAATCTAATACATCAAGTGTATATAAATGTAGTTAAAAATGTTTCAGGGAGTTTTAACTGAATTTAATAAAAGCCTCCTTAAAAATGGTTGTCAAGATTTGCCAACTTTATGTACAGAATAATGAGATCTGTATGTAAATCCAAGACGGGTTGGCAAACTTTTTCTCTAAAGGGCCAGATTGTAAGTATCTTTGGCGTTCGGGGCCCTATGGTCTCTGCTGCAGCTGCTCAACTCTGCCACTGCAGCACATAGACATAAACTCTTAATAAGTAGGTATGGCTGTGTTCCAATGAGACTTTATTTTCAAAGACAAGCATCCAGCTAGATTTGGCCCATAAGCTGTGGTTTGCCAACCTCTTATCTAAAAGATTTAGATTTTCAAATACAAGTTTTAAATGTATAACTTCAAAAAGGCAAATGTTAAATGTGAAAATAAACATCTTTCCTGTGCACAAAAGCCACCTTGAAAGGCCTCTGAAAACTCAGATTGGAATTGGGCTACAATGCATTGGGCAACAATGCGATGTAGTAGAAAGAGGATACATTTTGGAGTTTGAGACCTGGTTTCCAGTTGTAGCTCTGCTACTCAAGTAACTACGCTATTTGGAGAAAAATCATTCAACCTCTGATCTTTGTAAAGAGAAGACTATAAACTCCATTGAACCTATACTCACAGATTTGTTGTGGTATTCAAGTAAGACCTTACATTGAAATGAAAAAAACATCTTTCAAAAACATCTTTGCAATCAAAATATAAATATATTTGCACAAAATTTTGGCCCACAAAATATAACAGGAATTTTGAATAGTTTCTTATCATATTTATCACATGAAAATTTTTCATCTTGGTCATAATTAATCTATGGTGTTCTCCTGGTCAGATTTTGAATTAATTTAATACTCAAGAATTTTTCTCTTTAACATCAAACATATTAAACATGGAAACTGTATAATTTCAACAGATTCAACATGGATTTTTTTCTAAGACCAGCTTCTTTTCCAGGAAAAGCCCAATTTTAATTTAATTCCTGTTTGTGTTCCATAGTTTGCTATTTAATTTTACAGCTAGAAATAATCTTAGAAATCATTCCATTCGCTTCTACAGCTGTTTACAGATTAAGATACTCATGATTTGATGGGCTAAGTGACCTGCTCAAGAGCACATTGGTGGGAGCACATTTGTAACTCAACAATGATATGAATTAAAGCACAAAACCAATAATGATGGACCTTTGTATTTGTATGACCCGCTTATTATGTGTGACCTGAACCTTACACAAATAATGTGCGACTAGAAAGAGTAGATAATGATTTACAGCTAAGCATGCATACTACAGTCCTTTCAATCTATGAAAGTGAACTATTTGCAATCATATGTGTAGGAAACAATGATCACTCATTCCTTTGGGTTCTTTATTTTTCTCATTTATATTATAATTCCTCAGTAGGTTTCCTGGGACATATTGATAGAAGAAAATAATAAACAATAAACAAATCAACTCCCACATTCTTTTTCAGTGTTTGTCCACAGAAGTTTTGCCTATTTAGTTTACTACTTTATTTTATTTAGTCTAATCAGGTCCCTGAAAGAAATACCACTGAGGAAGATGTCTAAGGTATATGTTTTCATGCTGGCATTGAAAAGCATTAATAGAAGTTAAATGCGGAAATCCCAGCATGCTGAGATAACTTTACAACTGTAAAATATAATTTCCTTCCAAGTCTTTTCAAGTCTGGAACGTTGAGAATGGCTCGTTAAACTCAAATTTTTATGTAGTTTTGGTAATATCAGAGAAAATAACTTATTTTCATTCTTTCTTTTATCTTAGTCTTATTATAGAGTTTACAATGCAATCTACTCAACTGGGTTTTCCTCAGTTCTGGGGACAGAGGTCTCACACAGACACGCACTTGTATGACTAGCATGGATTTAGGTTGAGAATACAGATATGTGTATGTGGTTTGTTATGACGTTGGCATTATGCTTTTATATTGTTGAGTAACCTGCTTTTGTCACTTAATATGGATGTTTTCTCTGATGATTAAGTGTTCTTTTGCATCATGGTATTTAACGGCCACGTGATACTCCAGCAACCAGATGAACCGTCATTAATTTACCCACTCTCTTGTTGGATATTTGTGTTTCCAATTTTTCAATATTGTAAACAATGTTGTGATGAATATCCACGTACATAAGTCTTTGTGCCCAGTACTGATCATTTTTGTAACATGAATTCCTAGACACAAAATTGCTGGTCCAAGGAATATGAATATTTGTAAAACTCTCTATCTAATAATCACAATAATACCATTTATTGGACTCTCTATATGCTAGGCACTATACTCTAAGCATAATCTAATGTAATCCTCATAATACATTTGTGATATAAGTACTATTAACATCCACACCTTTTTTCAGAAGAAACTGAGGCTCATGCCCAGAAAATGGTTAATACATGACAGTGGTTGGCAGACACAGCATTTGAGCACACGACTGATGCTCTTAATTGCTACACTACTGCCACTTCCAGATTGCCAAAATATCTTCCAAAGGATTTTTACAATTTTGATTTCTACCAGCAATACATGAGCGTGCCTGTTTCCCTGTACTGTTGAGGATACTTTGTGAGTGAAGCTGAACACTTTTTTTCATATGTGTTGGCTGTTTGCTGATGTCATTCTTTCGCATAGAGTACATGTCTGAAATCTTTTCTTTTGCAATAGAGAGTCAGATGATCTGAATTCTAATCACAGCTCTGTCCCTAATTAGCTCGCTATTCGATGTCTGGAAAAACACTGCAGAGTTCTGAGTCTCCATTTCCTCACATGGAAAATTAAATGGTTAAATTAAATAATCGTGTTCATACGTAAAATTTCGTGATTCCATCCATCAGTCCACGCACCCTTAGTCTTTGTGACTGGGTAATGTGAGAGGAAGTAGGAGGTCACGTGCATGGTAAATTTTAATTTACGTATTTAAGGAAGCGCCTGTCCTCCAAAATATCTCTCCCAGCCCGTGGGATTCTCTGCCTGAATCCCACACTTCACTCCCTGGGACTTTCGTTTATCATTCTGCTGAGTCTCTCCTTTCTGCTTGAAGGTTTCTTGTTCTTTGGTTTCCCTTTCTTATGGTTTGTTCCTGCTCAGATTCCTTCTCAGGTTTCTTCCCAGAATATTGGGATTCCTCAGGTTTGCCCTTGGCTCACTGCTCTTTTAATTAGATCACCCTCAGCCATATGCATCCAATGGGGTTCGTTGAAGACGCCGTGAGTCTCTTGCCTCTGAACCCTTGAACATGGTCTCTCTGCCTGGAGGCTCTTTCTCTCTTTCTTTACTAAACTGAGTCTGACTGTGTCTTCTGGAAAGCACCTTGGCTAAAACTTGATACATGTGTTTGGAGTCAGTCAGGTCCAGTGTCGTGCAGGGCGGCCTGCGGGGTCTCTGGTCCCGCTCCCCACATAAGAACGCAGGACATGGTGAGGCCAAAAAGGAACACCCACGGAGCTATAGAGAGGGGAGTTATACCACTATATTCTCGCTGGCGGCTGGGACGGAGACACAGAAAGCAGGAGCCGCACAATCCGCACCCCGCCGTCCATTTGTCTCTGCCAACCAACCTCACTTGTTAGCTGCATTCCGCTGTACTAACTGCAATCTGCTCTTGTTAGCTCAACCACCATCTTCTTGCTAGCCCCCATTTGTTGCTAGGGTAGCCACAGCAGTTATATTAGTGGCCAGTGGCTCACTGGTTACAGCTGACGGCCAACTAGCCACAGCTGATGGCCATCCAATCACAGTTGATGGCCATTTACTACCTGAGCGAGCACCTCTCCATGTGAGACCGAGAGCCTGGAAACTGCACTCCTGGCTCTGTCCCCACATCCAGGTTCTAAATCTACCATGTACTAACTGTGTGACCTTGGGTAAATTATGTACCCTTCCTCATCTCTATTTCTTCTTCTGTACAATGGAATAATGATAGCATGTACTTCTTAAGATTGTTGTGCGGACGTGAGATAATGTATGCAAAGCGTGGCCCATGATGTGGGATTTCTTTTAGCTTTCACAGCACCTCTTATGTACATCTATCAAAGCATCTCACATACTGCATTCTGAATAGTCATCATTTCATCTCCATTCATTCATTAGCACTGTGTGTGGCACACCGCAGGCACTTGGCATCTGTTTGTTGAATCACACTGGAAATACCTTTCGGAGGCTTTTGTGTGCTGGTTGTTTTGTTTCTTATTGTTACTCTGGTTTGTTTATTTGTCTGTCTTACTAACACCCTATCAGGAATTGCTTTCCAACCTGACATATAAGGAAACAAAATTAATTCCCTGTAATGGTTAGATGTTTGGGAATCAAGGATGCCCAACCTAGAGAGGCAGAATGGTAACCGGATAAAGAGGTGAGAGTGCATTGAAGACAAAGTTTACCTCTCTGTGTTTTCACTATGAATACTCTTCAGATGCCTTCATTCCCCTGCTTTTCTCCCTAATTCTAGCAGAACCTTTGGCCATGTTAGTTCATCATCATGGTCTGGTTCAACACTATCTGTACTCAGAGATACCTGATGTCACCTGTTTATCCCTCAACGCAAGGTCATAGAGCAATGAGCGATAAAATATCTCAAACCAGATATCGTCACTAAAAAAAAAAAAAAAAAAGGCATACATATTTGGAAAATGCACTTCCTGGGAAGGTGGCCAGAGGTTAGAGATAGCAGAGAAAGCAAGGATAAGTGCATATGGGAAGAGGGAGGTCTAGCGGTTTATTGAAAATTGAGATGTCTTTGGGGGAAGTAAAATCAATATGGGCTATGAATTTTTTAGTATAGACTGATAGTGAAAAGCATCCCGATCTTTTTTTTTTTTTAAAGAATTTAAAAATAATTATCCATGCATATTAGCTGGTGTTTCTCTAAAGACAAAAGAACCTCACAAGTATTGTATTTCAAAAAGATTTTAAAATAGCAAAATTGCCTCCCAGGTGTAAATTGCTGTCTGGTCCATCCCTCAGGTGCTCCACAGGATTATCATCAGCTCTGAGAGCCTCGGACATGGGGTTCTCATTAAGATCGGTTCTGGCACACGCTAACAGTAAATCCCCAGTCAGTTTTACAGAAACATCATATCCCTTCCCTTTACCTCCCTCCCCATTGCCCCCAACCCAAGCTCTCTTTCTAATGCCTTTAGAAAACTGAATATATTTTGTTGACTTTTACCCTAGAAATGTAATGCCCTTTACTTATCTCTTGCCTTCCCATCTCTTGTGGTTTTCATTAGGTCTTTACGGTCAGCGACCCTTCAAGATTGTGAATTATCAATACCTTGAATGGTAATTCAAGGCGTTCACACAAGATGAAGAACAAAGAGAGTGCGGTGTAGAGGTAGGTAATCCACTCAGCACAAATACTAAATTTCTGGTTTAAGAAATTCAAATTTATGGCAAGCCCAGGAATCACTCATGATATGGAAAGATACAGTCTAGCCTTCGACATATTTGTGTTCTTTATGAAAACACATAGTTACGTATTCTTTTGACATGAGATAAAAAGCATTTTCAAAACTTTTTCTTTTGCTACTAGGATTTCTAGTGTTTTCTCCTCCATCTTTTCCCAATTTGGATGATTAATTTAAAAAAAAATAAGGAGGCTTGGTGTGGGGTTAAGAGTTTGAAAGGGACAGGAGGAAATGAACCTCTTTGCCTCTGTCTAGAATTCCCTCTTCCTATTTATTTATTCATTTATTTTTATTAAAGTACTGTTGACATACAATATTATATTAGTTTGAGGTGTACAACATAGGTATTTGATATGTATATACCTTACAATGTGACCACCACGATAAGTCTAGTAACCATCTGTCACTGAACATAGTTATTATCATATTATTATATATATTCCCTATGCTGTAGATTACATTTCTGTGATTTATTTATTTTATAACTGGGAGTTTGTATCTCTGCACCTTTTTCACCCATCTGCCACGCCCTCTTCTGTGGCAACCATCACTTTGTTCTCTATGAGTCTGTTTTGTTTGTGCATTTGTTTTGTTTCATTTCAGAGTCCATTTAAAAGTGAAATCACTTGTCTTACTCTGTCTGACTTATTTCACTTAGCCTAATGCCCTCTAGGTCCATCCATGTTGCAAATAACAAGATTCCTTTGTATGTATGTACCACCTCTTCTTGATGGACATCTAGGTTGCTTCCCATATCTTGGCTATTGTAAATAATGCTGCAGTGACTACAGGGGTGCATAGATCTTGTTTTCATTTTATTTTGATAAATACCCAAAGTGGAATTGCTGGGTTGTATGGAAGTTTAATTTTTTGAGAAACCTCCATACTCTTGATATCACTAGCATCTACTCAAATTGAAGACCCAGATAAAGTGTCAGTTCCTCTTAGGATTGCTCCTCAACTCAGCAATCTCTGTTTAGACCCAGCTCCTCTGAGCTTCTGGAACTCCATCCACACCTCCATCACGTAATCTCCCCCAGGAGACCACCCAGTTCTGAATGGCAAGTACTGGATTTTTCCTATCTCTATCCCTAGTGCATGCAGTACCTGTGACATACGACCCATCCACCAGTATTTGTTAGATGAACAATGGAATGAATGAATGAATGAATGAATGAATATTCAAAGGAGGAAAAGAGAAAAGGTGGCAGGTGGTAAGCAGTCTTCAGAAAGGAAGAATTAAGCCAACACTCATTCCGACAATTTAAACATGGAGAAGTCCTGAGGTGAAATCTGTTTTTCAGCCTCCATTGAGATCGGTTAGACACATTCTGCCCAAAGTATATGTCAGTCCTGAGTAAAGCCCCGTCCCTGTCAGCGCTGTGAAATGAGGAAGAGCTGAGGCCCACATTCACGCATGCACTTACAGCAGCTTGATTTAATACAGCAAAAGCTGTGTTTTCCAGAAGTGTAGCCCAGGAAACAAGTTCTAGGAGATACCTATTTCGGTTATTTTTAAACACAAATATTCAGATGGGTGCATTAACCCACACTGAAGCAAATACATCTGAGAGATGTGTAGTAGTGGAAAAACTTAGATGGACAGAGCAAAGGCTGACTTGCTGAGTGGTAGTTTTAGCACCAAATGTTTTCTCTCCCAAAATGTTTCTTTTACTTTTTCAACCTCTCCTAGAACTTGAAATACACTTCATAAGAAATCCAGGGGTTTTTTTGTTTGTTTGTTTTTGTTTTTGTTTTTTGAGGGTTGTCATTACATTTCTAGGGACTATTCAATTCAACTGAAGTTCAATTAAATTAACTTTTATTAGCTCCTAGGAATAAGGCACAAAGATACCCATTATAATACATATCACCCTCGTACTGATTAAAGGGGAACAGGTAAGTTTTGATAAAATAAGGTGCATGAGAGGCCCAATGTACCCTTTCACACTGCTGTTGGAAATTTCCTCCTAGAATAGAGCTGATTCTATCATACGCACCCCTGCCCCCTCCAACTCCAAGCTTTTGATGACTCTATCTCCAATAGAATAAATATCAGATTCCCTAATGAAAAGCCTGTTCATCTGGCATATCCAAACCAGAATGCCCCCCCAGCCTACTACAACTCTCCCCAATCCCTCCACTTACAAAACAAATATTCTCAAAACAATTTTTTCCAGGACAAAAGTCTAGAGACCATACTGGTTGATTAAATATCCCTTCTTTAAAAATCTGAAAGCGTTCATAAAATCACAGCAACAGACAAAAGGGACTATGGCAAAATTTCTAAAGAAAAACTATGGCTGATCTCACTGCATAATTACTGAACAGCATGTTAACACGCTTCCATTGAAACAAAGCCTGTTACTGACAGGATCCGTGGTGTTCTAGAGTGCATTGTGGTGTCAATCACCCTCCTCTCTTCAGCCAGCGTCCTCTATTTACACGGTCATTGTTCTTTGCTCTCATCATTGTCTGCAGTTCACTTCTGGAAACCTACGTGTGTCCACATGAGATTCGTCACCCCCTTTTGGTGTTGGTGCTGAAATGCACCAATTCGTTGAGAGTGTTCAAACCATCTGATCTGCACTTTCTCAGACCTCCATCTTTAAAATCCAGTCTTTGCCTCCAGTGCAGGGGGTTCATTAATATAGTTCTATAATCCACTCCTAGTTTTTATTGTTTTTGATTCTGGACAAATCCTATGAGGCACTGAAAGAGTGGGTTCTGCCTTACAGGGTCCTGGGACAACAGATTTGGTTCAGTCTGATGTTTAACTGTTTCACGCCCACTGCATGCACGTGACATTAGTCAATACTTGACTCTTCCTGCTATTCTGTACATCTTCTATTACCTCCCTCTTCATCCAACTGCCCTTGGACACATCAGTGTGATCATTTTTGTTGTTCCACAGTTATATCTAGAATGACAGCCACTGATTGACAGCTTTTTATGTGCCATGTGCTTTCAGGAAGGCCACATGGGGTAGATTTAGACTGAGGTTTAAATTGGGGCTCTATTGCCTAATATCATGGGGACCTTGGGCAAGTCTTTCAGAGCTTTCAGTTTTACTTTTTAGAGCTTCCATTTTCTTATCTGAAAAATGGAAATGAAAACTACCTTATGGTTTTCGAATATATATGCATATATGTGTATGTTATATATAAAATTGTTCATCTCATTCCTTTATGTTTAGTGACTTCGTTTTTATTGTTTCTTCCTCCTTCTGGAATGTTGTTTGTTTCTCTCCTCCACCTGTCATAACCCTACTCGTATGTCAAAGCCCAGTGAAAATGCCACCTTTTCTAAGAAGCCTTCCCAGATCTTATAATTCGACCTCCCATGGTGCCCACAGCAACCATATTACATATTTTGTAACCTGGGCTTTCCAGGGCAGGTAAACTTGGTATAATAACAGAGCCACAAGAACAATCACAACCAGTTTTTCTCCAGTCCTGTCCTTACGTGCAATTGTAGGAACTTCTCCACCCAACTCCCTTTGCCCATTACTTCTTGCCTCAGGGAAGCATTTTATAATCTATCAGATGACCTTGATCCTAACTTCTTTATACTTTCCCAGTTCTGTACTTTTTCTTCATAGAGCTTACTCAATGAAATAATCATTTATGCAAGAATGAGTTTATATACCTGTTTGTGTCAAACAGACCATAAGCCATTTGGGGCAAGGGCCAGTGACTAACTGGTTGGTGGTTGTATCCCCAGGGTCTAGTCCAGTGCCCCGCACACAGGCATGGCCAGGAAATGGTTGGGCCGTAAGCGAATGCAGGCTCCATGGGTGCCTCAGGCTGCTCCTCTGCAGTTAGCCCTGCCCTCCAGGGTCTCTCATTCTCCCACCCTCTCACCCCCGTTCTGCTACCTGTGATGCTGCCTGCTGCTGGAGAAGCCTTTCCAAGGGACTTTTATCTTCTGAAACCATCAGGGTGCCATTGACGATCACAGTGGTAGATGCACATTGGCCTCCCATACATCTTCTTTGATCCAACTGTGACTGGTCTGCCCAGCTGCTTAAAACAGTGGGTCGGTGCCATGTCCATATGGGCTCCAACAATAACCCCAGTGGGAGAGGAAACTATTTCCCACTCAGGAATCAGTGTGACCTTGGGCACTGGATGCTCCTCCGATATGCTATTGATGGAAAGATTTTGCCCACTCGGGGCCTCAGCCCTTAAGACTCAGGGAGATGGCTGAAGGCCATATTATACTCAACCTGTCACATTATCCTGCCATGGAAGCATTGATCTTACGCATCTGTACTCTATCCCCTTATGAGTACTTCTTCCCAAAAGGCCTCTTGATTCATTGGGCATACTGACTTCTACAGGTGTGCCCCATGGGACTTACAGGCACTCTGAGACAAACCCTCACCTAGGGCATTTTCTGGTTTCCTGCCACACAATCACAGTACTTGTTACACTTGATATTTTATGATAACCTTCATATTTGTATCCCCTAGATTTTAAATTCCTTTAAGAAAGTTATTGTATCATATTTGTCTTTTCATCTCTCTCTCTTTCCCTCCCCACAGTCTCCTCCCCCTGTACATAGTCCAGGCTTTGCTCATGTTAGTTGTTTAATAAATATTTATTGCATGGATCAGTGAATCAACGGGTGAGTAGTTATCAAGGGGGAACGGGGTTCACCGAGATCCTTGGAGTCCACATGAAACCCTGGGGGTGGGGGACACACAGGAGAAAAGGGGGGCAGAGAGCAAAGGAGCAGCCAGAGCAGATGCCTCTTCTACCTGACAGTTGTGTCTGTGTCAGAGTGTTTTCCTTAATCCTCTTGTTCCCCACAATGAAAAGGAAGGAAGGAAGCTGTAGATCTCTGCCTCGCAGGGCTTCTGCAAAAATCAATACTTTCTGTTTACAAATTATTTTCTTTCCATTTATGTATAGATCTTGCAAAGAGAAAAGGAAGTAGAGACAAATAACCTGAGACTTATGGCTGGGGAGAGGTCAGGATGAATTAACCAGATTTGTTGGCCAGATTTTTGGACTAGTGAATGTCCCTCCATTTTTCCCCAGGATCAGGTAACAAGGCTTTTACTGTACTAAGGTACATATACATTTTCTTTAGGTCAAATATTTTTTTTTAAAAATACATTTGTCTAGAATGGTAGCTACTTTTTTGTTTGTTTATTTTACATTTGCATGCACATTCATTCTGTTCTAGTAGGCACAGTTTACCGCCATTATGCAACAAGTCTTTCACTTCTTTAGAAACACACAGTCTATTTTCACAGTTCCTATTCTCTGTGGTGGATGTTAGTCTCCAATGAAGAATCTGGATTTATGTACCAGCCACGCTCCTGCTCAGGGGTTCACGGGGCACTGCTGTCTTCATGATTTGGCAGGTCATGTGGATGGGGGGAACTTATTTAACTTTATACTTGATCTAAGTGTCCTAATTAGTACAGAAGCTTTGTCTCATTAAAGTGGGCATTCTTTAGAGCTGAAGGCTTGGAATTCTACACAATAGATAAAATAAATTTCTTCTCCCCACCATTCCTTTTCTTTTAAATGTTGAAATTAAACTCCCCCTTTCCACTGACTGCAGCGTTTTCCCTTGGTGAAATGCTTGTGATGACAGATTCAGAAGCCAAGCCTACTTATGAAAAAAATGGACAAAAAAATATGTCTTTGACATCAAGTGTATTTGAATTACTGTGTTGTGTTTCTTAAACCTTCTTGAGAAATGGAAGACCTGAAATTAAAATAATGAAATCTGAGTCCTGTATCTTCTCAGCCATCCTTCGGATTTACTGTGCGTGCTTACACCTTAGTCTATGCCTTATGGTCCCCCATCTGAAAGAGAGGTGCTGGATTTCAAGGTAGGTAATGATCTGACATAAATTCTCAAGAACAGTAATGTTCTTTCTCTTGTTGGGTTAGAAACAGGACATATATATTGGAAGCAGGACTAAAATTTTGACCCTAATTTTTCACAGAATTCCATAGTATCTTCTCAGTGTCACGATCACATCCACCAAAGGAAGAAGGTTTGAGAGAAATACAGATTATCCTTGAGATTCAGATTTACTGCTCATGGTTTCAAATATTTTGGTGTGTCGCCCTCTCCACCTATGCAACACTCTGGCAATTCGTTATGCATTTTCCTGACATTCTAACACTCAGTCTTCTGAGATATGCAGCATTGAGCTGTGTTTGTACTTGCCCCTCCCTTTTGATTCTCTATCCTCTTCTACTTTCTCCAGCACCTGATTCAGAACTTCATGGTCTAGCTCCGTGATGTCCCAGAAAAATAAAATGTGTTAAACAAAAACCTTCAAGGCCAAAAGTTTTTCAGAAAGAAAGGGTTTATTGAGCCAGATGCTAGCCACAAAAAAAGACCACGTCCTGGGGCGTGCAGTCTAAACCACCTGCAGCAGGATGAGATGGAGAAGACCAACACGTCCGCTGACCTGGGGCCCAGGGAGCTCTTTTATACAAAGAGTTTGGAGAAGAAAGATGTAAGTTGTGGAAGAATTTACATTGGCTGTAGATAAAGCGGGTGGGAGAAGGGGAAGGGGGAAGAGCTCTGAGTTAGGCGCATAGTCCATGAGGAAGCAGTGCTTACTGCTTTTGCATTGGGTGTGGACAACAGTCTGGGAAGTTCTGGGTAAGCAAGCTGTGGTGGCTATCTTCTCTAGATAAGAGCTGAAATAGCCACTTGAATGTTGATTCAACATTTCAACATACATTCAGGAATGTGAGCCGTGTTGTTGATTTTGGCCCTTGGCTCTGTTCACTGATCGCCTCTCTTATCTCTCTCCCTCATTCCCTGGCCCCCTGTAACTTAAGATATCTCAAAAATTTTCTCCTGTCAATGTGTGCCACATATGTGATTTACATTTTCTAGTTGCCATGTTAAAAACCGTAAAAAGAAACAGGTGAAATTAATTGGAATAGTATATCCCAAAGATGATCATTGCAGTATGTAATCAATATCAACATGTGAATGTATTTATATTCTTTTTTTTGCACTAAGTCTTGGACGTCCACTGTGTCCTTGGTGCTTGTAGCACATCTCAGTTTAGCCGCATTTCAAGTGAGGAATAGCTGTATGTGGCTAGTGGTTCCCTTAACTTTGTTGGACCATATAGATATAGAGCATTTCCATCACTGCGGAAAGTTCCGTTGGATAGGGCATATCGAGCCCATACATGAGGATTTTTATCTAGAAATTTGTCTTTCTGAAGGAGGCAGCGCCTGTTATCTTCACTTTCTAAAGAGCCTTAGGCAGGGTCTTACTAGTCAGTAGAATAACAAGAAAGCCCATTTCTGGCTATTTGGACGTGTTTTCCTCAGGGCTCAAAGTACACTGGATAGTCCCCTGAAAGCAATGAAAACACAGCGAGATGCTTTCCACCTGCCTTGGCTTATCTGCTCCCAAGAGGCAGCACCAGCCTCTCTGTTACTCCCTCATGAAAATTCTCACTGGTGTAAAAGTTAATTTACACATCATTCCTTCAAGTTCCCAGGACTCATTTTAAAAGGGCCTGTCTTCCACCCACCTTCAAAACTGCTCAAAGAAGCAGCGTGCTTGGAAATGCTTAACAATTGACCCTGTCTAGGAAGAATCCCTGATTTGTAGCCTTTGCCAACTTCTGTGGCATAAGCACTCCCACTGTGGTCAGTGACTTCAGGCTGCCATGTGACATCTCTGAACATGGAGATGGGCAGACATGCTGATAGTCTGGTAGGAGATGGCGCCAACACATCATGAGCATAGCAAAGAATAGGTGCCCCCAACCCCCGTTTTCAGGAATCTATGGAATACATATCATAGAATATTCTTTACCTACAAAGCAAAAATGTCCAAAGGCCTCAGCGTATTGGGTAAAAGTGAGATTTTAAGCATAGTTGAATTTAGTAAGATGGCTCACAAGCTGGCATAACCAAATATATAGAACATTATATATTTTTCATTCTTATTTCCCACATCCATACTCATAATCAACAATACAGATCAAATCAATATTACTCTGTTTAAATGTAGCTGTAAGTAATAAGCAAGATAAGTCAGACAAAGACAAGTACTGTATAGTATCATTTACATGTGAAACCTGTAAAAAAACAGAATAAAATTGTGGTTACCAGGAGATAGAGGGATGAGAGGGAAAAGGTAGGGAAAAGAGTGATAGTGTTTAAGGGTACAAACTTGTAACAAGTAGTAAATAAGCCATAGACATCTAATGCACCGTAAGGGTACAAACTTGTAACAAGTAGTAAATAAGCCATAGACATCTAATGCACCGTATAATTAGTATAGACAATAATATTGTAGTATAATTATGTAATATGATAAATATCGCAATGTCAGCAATCATACTACAATATATAAATGTATCAAAGTAACACGCTGTATACCTTAAACTTACACAATGTTACATGTCAAATTTGTTCAACTGAAAAACTAATGTAGCTGAAAGTGAGATCAGCTTTCATTAGCACCTTTTTATTATTCTGGTCAGATGACAACCCACTGCCCGTTGTGCCATAAAAGGAAACAGCATCAAATACATAAATAGCTTGAAAATTAATTTGAATTTCTCACTGACCCATTCTTCCAGAAAAAAAAAAGTTGTGTATGTTGTGAAGCTGAAATAAATGATGTAAAGACAAGATAGTCACTCTTTTTTTTTTAATAACAACCGCTGACATTTATTGAGCACTTCGTATCTAATAAGCATTTTTAAGTGTTTTCTCTGTTGTATTTTACTCATCCTCACAATATCTCTCTAAGGTAGATACTTTTATTATCTCATTTTTACAGATAAGAAAACTGAGGCCAAGAAGTCTGTACTATAAGTCCATGGAATGGAAAAATCTCTACATAATGTGAAGTTCACAGGTAGATAGTCAAGGGTTGATTAATTCAGTAATTAAATGATTTCAAGGCCGTTAATCAGCTCCTCTGCAATTTTCTTTTATTTTACACCATAGTTATTCAACATTTATATACCTAAAGAAGTGATCACCATAATAAGTCCAGCAACCATCTGACACCATAATGCGCTATCACAATATTATTGACTATATTCCCTGTGCTGTACATTACATCACTATGACTTACTTTATACCTGGAAATTTGGACCTCTTATTCCTCTGTACTCCCCCACCTTTAAAATTTTTCAATTGCAGTTGACATTCAGTATTACTTTATGTTAATTTCAGGTGTATAGCATAGTGGTTAGACATTTATATAATTTAAGAAGTAATCCCCCTGATTAGTCTAGTACCCACCTGGCATGATACATAGTTATTACCATATTATTGACTAGATTCCCTGTGCTTTAGTTTACATCCCCATGACTATTTTGTAACTACCAGTTTGTACATCTTAATCCCTTCACCTTTTCACCCTGCACCCAAACCCCCGCCCATCTATCACCCTGATAAGTCTAGTACCCATCTGACACCATACACAGTTATTACAATATTATTGACTATATTCCTTATGCTATACCCTACATCCCCATGACTACTTTGTAGCAACCAACTTGTACTTCTTAATCCCTTCCCCTTTTTTAACCCTAACCCTCAATGCCCATCCCATCTAGCAACCATGAAAGTTCTCTGTATCTATGAGTTTGTTTCTGTTTTGTTTGTTTATTTTGTTCTTTAGATTCAATACACCAGCGAAATCACATTGCACCTGTCTTTGTCTGACATACTCCACTCAGGTCCATCCATGCCACCACAGATGGCAAGAACTTATTCCCTTTCCTGGCTGAGCAATATTCCATTGTATATATGTACCATCTCCTTTTCATCCATTCATCCATTGAGGGACACCCAGGCTGCCTCCACAGCTTGGCCATTGTAAACAATGCTGCAGTAAACTTATGGATACACACATCCCCCCAAAGTAGCATTTTGGGTTTCTTCAGATAAACAGTCTGAAGTAGGATTACTGGGTCCTTCTTTGTCTCTTGCTATAGCCTTTGTTTTAAAGTCTATTTTGTCTGGTATAAGTATTGCTACCCCAGCTTTGTTTGTTTGTTTCCATTTTCATGAAACATCTTTTTTCATCCCTCTACTTTCAGCCTTTGTATGTCTTTCAATCTGAAGTGAATCTCTTGTAGGCAGCATATGTAAGGGTTTTATTTGTTTACCCATTCAGCCACACTATGTTTTTTGATTGGAGCATTCAATCCATTTACATTAAAAATAATTTTTGATAGATATGTAGTTATTGCCATTTTATTATTCATATTTTTGACACCCCCTCCCCCCCTTTTTTTTGTCTTAAAGGAGTCCCTCTAACATTCCTTGTAATACTGGTTTGGTGGTGATGAACTCCTTTAGCTTTTTCTTGTCTGGAAAGTTCTTTATCTGTCCTTCAATTCTTAATGTCAGCCTTGCTGGGTAGAACAATCTTGGTTGTAGGTCTTTGCTTTTCATCACTTTGAATATTTCCTGCCACTCGCTTCTTGCCTGGCAAAGTTTTTGTTGAGAAACCAGCTGACAATCTTATAGGAGCTCCCTTGTAAATAATTAGTTTCCATTGTCTTGCTGCTTTTAGGATTGTCTCTTTATCTTTAACCCTTGCCATTCTAATTATAATGTGTCTTGGTGTGGGCCTGTTTGGGTTCATCTTGTTTGGGACTCTGCAGTTCCTGGACTTGTATGTCTGTCTATTTCCTATACCAGGTTAGGCAAGTTTTCAGTCATTATTTCTTCACATAGGTTTTCAATCCCTTGCTTTCTCTCTTCTCCTTCTGGTACCCATATGATGTGGATGTTGTTATGCTTGATGTTGTCCCAGAGGTCTCTTAAACTATCCTCATTTTTTAAATTCTTTTTTTCCTTTTGCTGTTCCAATTGGGCATTTTCTGCTACTTTGTCTTCCAAATTGCTGATTCAATCCTCTGCTTCATCTGGTGATTCCCTCTCGTTCATGCTTTATTTCAGTTATTGTATTCCTCACTTCTGACTGTTTTTTTTTTTTTTTTTTTTTTTATGGTTTCTATGTCCTTTTTTTATGCTTGCTCTTTCTTTTTTGACATTCTCAGTAAGTTTCTTGAGCATCCTTATAACCATTGTTTTGAACTCTGTATCTGGTAGGTTGCTTGTCTCCATTTCGTTTAGTTCATTTTCTGGAGTTTACTCCTGTTTTTTCATTTGGGGTGTATTTTTTTATTTCCTCATTTTGGCTGCCTCTCTGTGTTTGTTTCTATGTATTAGGTAAATCTGCTACATCTTCCAATCTTTGCCAGGTGGCCCTATGTAGTAGGTGCCCTGTGGGACCCAGTGGCACAGTCTCCCTTGTCACCTGCTCTGGGTGCTCCAGGAGTGTCCCTTGTTTAGGTTGTGTGTGCCCTCCTATTGTAGTTGAGCCTTGATTGCTGTTGGCACATCAGTGGGTGGGATTGAACCCTCATGCTGACTAGCTGTGGGGTGTAGCCACATCCAGAGCTTATGGGCTGCTGTGCAAGGAGCTTACCCCACTAAAAGGGATTTGCCCCAGTGGGCTCTGGTGCCTGTTAAGACGACCCTTTGGGTGTGTCACTTGTGAATCTTTGGTGCTCTGCTGTGGTCTGAAGCCAACCTCCAAGTATGTTGGTTCTGGGGCCTCTTGGGAGGGGCTCCAGTGCAGGCCCAAGTCATCCACTGCTTGTGACCAGCCAAGGACTACCTGGTAGGAACTACAAAGTGATCTGTGGTCAGTCACTGTCTGTGCTTCAGTCATTGCCTGTACTAAACCAGGAGGCACATGAGAGAGGCCACACTGCAAACTGGGGCTGGCTGCCACCAGTACCAGGCCTGGGGTATCTCTGAAAAAGCCAGGACACCTGGAGGACTTCTGCTACCTGCTGGCTCCCATAAAGTTTAGCTGCCAAGAGAGCATCACATGGTATGTGAGTTGGGTGAAGCGAGATCTCAGGGAGTAACCAGGGTGGGATGAGTTGTGTTCACCAGGTTAATGTAGATTCTGGTTTGTTGCCAGGGCTGAGCCTGGCACTACTCAGCAGAAGCTTCAGAGTACATCGAGACCAGTTGCTGCCCAACTGGGATTTGTGGACCCCCCCAGAGTTGTCAAAGAAAGTGTAATGTTGAGGGGGGGTGGCTGCTTGCTGAGAAAGTGCCTCTGGCATTGGACAAGTTGGAGGGGGTGGGGTTCCAGGGAGTCACCAGGATGGAGCAAGTGGAGCTCACCAGACAAATTCAGATTCAGATTTGGACACGTGGGGGAGGGCTTAACACAGGAAAGATGGCGCCTGCCTGCTGGCTGCATTGGAGAAGGACCCCACACAGGAAAAATGGCAACTGTCCCTCCAGTCCTCTCCCCAGAGCCACACAACTCAGTCTCTTCCATATGTCTTTGACGCCCCCATACCAAGTCACTGTCCCTCCACCAGAGCCCAGGGTGAGCACCTGAGAGCAAGTGAATCTGTGTGCAGGCTCTTTAAGAGGACGTCTGGGTTTCTCTCAGCCTTCTGTCCCACTGAGATGGTCAGAATCCCCACTGTTTTTTATAGCCAGATGTTGTGAAGTTCCTCTTTGTGCTTTGGGCTAGGGAGCCCATTGTGGGGCTGGGGTCCTTGGCTCCTCTTGGGGGGGGGGGGGGTGAGGAAATACCTCTATGGCCAAGATATCTCTTTCGATTCTCAACTGCCACACGCAGGTGTGGGGCCAGCCTGTTTCTCATCTCTGCCTCTTCTACCAGTCTTGACGTAGGTTCTTCTTTATATCTTTAGTTACCAAACTTCTGTTCAGCTAGACTTTGGACGGTTCTCCAGGTTGATTGTTCTGTAGTTTAGTTGTAATTTTAATGTGTTCATGGGAGGGGGCAGGCACAGCATTTACCTCCTTTGCCATCTTGGATCCTGGCTTGATTGCTCTCTGCCAAGATAATCAATCTTAAATATGGTTAAATGTGGGACTATAAGTTACAGAGTCTGAACTACAACTGAGAAGCCATAGGATCTTGGGTAAATATTTAAAACTACTCAGGGCCTCATTTTCCTCAACTATGAAATTAAAGGTTGAATAGGTCAGTGATTTCTAAATTTTAGTCATTCTTATGTATGACCATTACCATTTTTGTCATTTCCATATGGCTCCTGCACTATTATTTTCTTAATATTTTTCTTTAATAAACTCATCTCTTTTTACTTAATTCCTGAGCCTCTTCCTTTCATAGTAATAACTTCTATGAAATCATAGCTTCAATATGTTAATTCTCTTTTTTCTAATACACATTGATATACAAACATAACTTTAAATTTAACCAATATGTGTGTACTTACATAAAATTACCTTGTATACCATACATGGCTATCATCCTATGAATGAGGTCATCTCTGTGGGCCCCAAAGCATTATTAGTTTGAGAGCTGTCATAATTTCAGCCACTTTAATGCTTACTGTGGAGATTTCAGGATTGATTCACATTGCAGTGACACTTGTCAGTCAAGAAGACGAGTGAAACTAATAGATCAACTAGCCATACTGTTGTCCAGGTCTCTCATTACAGATAAACATGGTTTGAGACTTCTATGCTGAAATGTATGTGCTCCTGTACCAATATAACTTTCTTGTTCCATCAAGCAGCAGAAAAATCTGATCAAAAATGTAAATGAACATATTTTGCATATAATATTTTGGCTCTTACTATTAAGTTCCGTAAATAGGTTGAAATCTGCATATAAATTACTTATATTTGCCTAGTTGTCTCTATGGGGGTTGCAGTGATGGTGCTTTAAATATCATGTGAAGTTTTAAGTGATTGGTGGGTATGAGAGAGACTATGAAATTATTTTTATTAAAAAATTAGGAATTAGAAAGCAGGACTTTCTTTAGAGTTGATGTGACTTAAATAATGTCAACCAAATGAACCATTGTCAATAATTTGCATTTAAAATATGATTAATTATGTTACTCTGCCTGCTATTATACTAGGAAATTAAGATACCATACTTGTTTATAATAGGAAATTTCTCAATTGTCTTTTTAAATCCACTATGAAGCTGCACATTTATTTCCATAGAAGGAAAGAAAAATATATTATGCTGCTAAAGTAACACCAGTCTTTTCTAGGATTAAGAATCAGAGGATGGTTTGTGGGATTAGTGATTTCTATTCTCAAATGAATACCAGATGGGCCAAAATGACAACATAAAGAGTTGAGGGGGAAAAAAATTGGCAGGAAAAGTCACATTTGATAATTACATTTGTTTTTACACCTTCTCTTATTTAATGAGATGCTCAGAAAGTTGATTTATAAGAGAATGTAGCTCCTGAGTTCTGATTTAACCCAATAAAAGTTCACACTCTATTTTGCTTGAGAATAATTAGGTAACAATATGATAATCAAGTAGTTATTTTTATTAGAAATAGAAAATTTTGCCCACAAAATGTTTCAGGAAATGTTCACCCTATTGCTCATTTAAACAGTTAATAATCAGTTTATGTATATGTTTATACTAAAAAATAAGGTACAAATTTAGTGTATGCCCTCTATTGTAAACATATTAGCAATACCTATGTAATTACTAACCACACATTTAAGTAATGTTCGATGTTTCAGCACAAATTCAAGGAACTAATTTACATATGCTTATGAACTAGAGAGTAGAAGCAGTTGTGTTAATCACTCTGTATTTCAGAGAACGTGATACTGAAGAAATAACACAGAGTTTGCTGTTTAATCTGGGTAATTCATCTAGAATCCCAGATTCACTGGCTCATACATTCATCTGCATTCTGTGACACTTACCATGAGTTGGGTTCTATGCTCAGTTCTTTGCAAGCATTACCCCATTATTATCCCTATTTTTCAAAGGAGACTGAGGCTGAGGGGCTAAAGTAACTGTGTAGGTTTGTCCAGCAGTCCTACGTGGCAGAGCTGGGTTTGAACATAGACACCTCACAGTGGGTGATGTTCTGAGTTCCTGCTGTATGTCAAACCCTGGGCTGAGTTCTGGGAGCAGTGAGGAGTAAGATGTGAATGAGGAGCTTAGGGAGATTATGCACCATTTCACTTAGAACCTCAGAAATCTAGAGTTGGAAGATACCATGGAAATTGTCTGGCCAAACTCCCTTTTATCACAGATACGAAAATAGTGGCCTAGAGAAGGTAAGTGTCTTATTCTCAGTGTGTACTGCAGATAAGTGTACAGATAAAAATGTAAAGATAAAAATTATGAATTGATTATTTAAAATGCTGCTAATATCTTTTACTAAATACTGTAGATCTTTGTGGCTTAAATATATGTAAAGTAGTACTTTAGCCCATTCTTTGCTCAGACATATGGCAAGAATATAGCTGTCAATGAGTATTGTAACTATAGCTAAAATAGAGATTCATAAAATGCAATAACATTCAGGTTTCTTCAGATAAACAAATATAAATTGAGTGCCCGTGTGCAGGGCTCAGTAGTACATGCTGATAAATAAAGATGAGCAAGATGTACAAGGTCCTTGCCCTTGTGGCTGTTACCATGCAGTAGGAGAGACAGATAATTAATATAATTTCTGCTCAGTGCGATAAAGAGGGGGTCACAGTGTTGTTGACACATAGCAGAGACCCCTAGTCCAGTGCAGGGACATCACGGCCAGAGGGAGAGTTGAGGGAGAGGGCAGGAAAGAGAAAGGTGATCCAGATAGAAGAATGTTCATGTGTCAGGCCCCCTTGAGAGATAGCTAGACCTGTTAAAGGTACTTTTGCCAGATATCTTCCATTTGCTCCTCAAGGTCTAATTTCCACCCTTTGTCCCTGCTCCCTGATGGGAGATTGACTCGCAAGGGCTGCATTGGTGAGCACCAGTGTACCCTGTCGCGTCTAGTTGAGTACAGCCATTGAGGAGCCCCAGGAGGAGATTTGGATGGAGAAAGGTGAGTCCAGGTCCTCATGGGATGGTTTCTGCTTGGCTAATGGTGTTTACGATACCTCTCCACCCAACTCTTTTCCAGGGTCCTGTAATTGCTTCTTACTTCAGTTAATAACAGCCCTCAGTTACTACAATATCCTTGTGGTTTTCCTACACACACACACACACACACACACACACACACACACACACACACACACCCCTTCCCGATGCTTTGTACACTGTCCCATTAGCAAGCCTTCCTTGAATGATCCCAATTTCCTGTGCAGGGATTCCTGAAAGGGAAAATGCAGGAGAGGGGACGAGTGTCAAGGGGATTGGCAAGGTAGGAGAGGATAGATTCACCAGGAGCTTTATCATCTAGGTGAACAGAGTTTGGAATGTAGGCCAGGGCCAGGATCCAGGAGAACCTTGTAGGATCTTGGATTTTGCTTTTGGTGGGCTGGAAGGGCTTTGAAGGATCTTCATCAGGGGAGTCCCAACATCTGATTTGTGTTTTCCAGTGATCTCTCTGGCTGTTGGCTGGAGAATAGATTCTCTGGGCTAAGGGTGGAGACCACATGGGAGGTTTTGTCATAGCCGCAATGAGAGACTGGGGGATAGCTGGCAAGGTCATCAGAGATAGTTAGATTGTGGATCTGGTTTGAAGGTCCAGTTGACAGGGTATACTTTTAGATCAGATGTGGTAGTGGGTGCTGGGGATATGGAGAACTGAAATAGACATGATTACTGCCCTTCTGGAGCTTTTATTGTAACTTTTATTTAATCAAACAATCACTCACCCAAATGTAAAGTTCTAATTGGTTAAGTGCTCTGAAGAAAAACCCAGGACTGTTGTATAGGGAATCTGATGTAGCCAGGGGATGGGGTGTTGTCAAGGAAAACATCTCCTTGGATCCAAAGGATCCATATGTCCTGACAAGGTGGGTGTGGGTAGAGAGGAAACAGCATGAGCAAATGTCCTGGGGCTGGGGGAAAATGTTTTGGAGGATCCAATAGAAGGCCAGGGAAAGAAATTAGAAGAAACTTGAGGAATTGAACCTGTGAGAGAGCGGTTAAGCCTCTGAGTAATATGAATTGAGAAATGGAAATCAAAATGGAGGTTGAGATGACATATCATGACTATTGAAATCATTTCATTATTAGCCTAACACAGGAATCAGAGTGGGAGATGGGGGCAGGGGGAGTGAGACCCCCAGTTTTTTACAATTGGTAAACCAGTGATACCATTGTATCAACTCTGTATTGATGATATTTCTTTCATTGTGCATACTTGGGTGAAAAAAAAAACACTTAAAGAAAAAATGATATGAAATTGAAGACATTTAAAAGGGTTTTTGGTTGCCTGTTACTTTTATAGTCATTCTAAGAAGATGCAGGCTGGAGTGTACGTGGGATTAACTTAGAAACTCTATTTCCTGACCTTGGGTTTGTGCTGTGAACTAGCTTGACTTCTTGATCTGCTGCTGCCGCTGTCTTTGAGCTCTGTTTTTCTCTGCTTTTTGTTTTTTTAAATTGAGGTGAAATTCACATTACATAAAATTAACTTTTGGTTTTTAAAAAAATTTTATTAAATTTATTGGGGTGACATTAGATAGTAAAATTATGTAGGCTTCAGGTGTACAATTCTATAATACACCATCTATGTATTGCATTGTGTGTTCACCACCCAAAGTCAATTCTGCTTCCATCACCATATATTTGACCCCCTTTACCCTCGTCTACAGCCCCCCTATCCCCCTTACCCTCTGGTAACCACTAAACTGTTGTATGTGTCTATGAGTTTTTTGTTTGTTTGTCTTGTTCATTTGTTGCTTTCAGTTTTATATCCACACATGAGTGAAATCATATGGTTCTCAACTCTTTCTGTCTGACTTATTTTGCTAAGCATGATAATTTCAAGATCCATCCATGTTGTCACAAATACCAGTATTTCATATCTTCTTATGGCTGAGTGGTATTCCATTGTATATATGTACCACATCTTCTTTATCCAGTCTTCTATTGAAGAACACTTTTGTTGTTTCCACATCTTGGCCACTGTGAATAATGCTGCAATGAACATAGGGGTACATATATCTTTATGGATAAATGTTTTCAGATTTCTTGGGTAGATACCCAGAAGAGGAATTGCTGGGTCATATGGTAATTCTGTTTTTAATTTTTTTTGAAAAACATCCATACTGTTTTCCATAGTGGCTGTAACAATCTACATTCCCACCAGCAGTGTATGAGTGTTCCTGTTTTCTCCACAACCTCTCCAACACTTGTTAGTACTTGTCTTGTTGATGATAGCCATTCTAACAGGTGTGAGGTGGTATATCATTGTGGTTTTGATTTTCATTGCCCTAATAAGTAAAGTTGAGCATTTTTTTTTCATATGTCTGTTGGCCATTTTTATGTCTTCTTGGGAGAAGTGTCTGTTGAGGTCCTCTGCCCATGTTTTAATTGGATTGTTTGAGTTCTGAGTTGTACGAGTTCTTTATATATTTTGGGTATTAGCTCCTTATCAGAGGTGTTGTTTGCAAATACTTTCTCCCATTTGAAAATTAACCATTTTAAACTGAACAATTTAGTGGCATTTAGTACATTCACCATGTTGTGCAACCATTCTATCTAGTTCCAAAACATTCCCATCACTCCAAAATAAAACCTCATACCCATTAAGCAGTTACTTTCCGTTTCCCCCTCCTCTCAGACCCTGGAAACCACTGATGTACTTTCTGTTTCTATGGATTTACCTATTCTGGATCTTTCATGTAAATGGAATTAGTGGAATTTTGTGAAATGCTTTTGCCATATCAATTAAAACTATTCTGTGACTTTAATCTTTTATTCTGTTAATATGGAGAATTACATTGACTTTCAAATGCTAAACTAATCTTGCATTCCTGAATGAACTCAACTTGCTTATTACATGTATCACATTTTTATACATCACTGGAGTCAGTTTACTACTTTTTTGTTTAGTAATTTTGTACCTACACTTATGAGTAAGATTTTCATCAAATTTTGTTTTCTTGTAATGTACTTTTCCTGTTTTGGTATTAAGGTTATGTTGGATTTTAAAGTATTTTGGGGAAAAAAATTTTTTTCTAGAAGCTATTAAGAATGGTGTTAGCACTTTCTGAAATATTTGGTAGACTTCCCCATGGAAACTGCATCTGGAATTTTCTTTGTGGGAAATAAATTCAATTTCTATAACAAATATAGGACACTTCAGCTTTTCTATTTCTTCTTATGTGAGTTTTGGTAAATTTTGTTTTTTAACAAATTTATGTATTTTATTCAAAATGTTATAACCTACTGGCATGATATCCTCTTATTATCTTTGTAGTATTTATAAGGCCTGTAGAGATTTTACCTCTTGATAACTAATATTTGTCATTTGTGCCTCTTCTCTATGTTTTTTCTTGTTCAGTATTGCCAGGAATTTATCTAAATTTTTGGACTTTTCAAAAACCAACTCTTTAATCTCTATTAATTCTATTATATGTTTATTTTCATCTTATTAATTTATGCTCTTATTTATTTATTTTTCATTTATTGGGGTGACAATTGTTAGTAAAATTACATAGATTTCAGGTGTACAATTCTGTTTTACATCATCTATAAATCCCATTGTGTGTTCACCACCCAGAGTCACTTCTCCTTCCATCACCATATATTTGATCCCCCTTACCCTCATCTCCCACCCCCCACCCCCCTTACCCTCTGGTAACCACTAAACTATTGTCTGTGTCTATGAGTTTTTGTTTCTCATTTGTTTGTCTTGTTCTTTTGTTGTTTTTGGTTTATATACCACATATCAGTGAAATCATATGGTTCTCTGCTTTTTCTGTCTGACTTATTTCGTTTAGCATTATGCTCTCAAGATCCATCCATGTTGTCACAAATGTTCCTGTATCATCTTTTCCTACCGCCGAATAGTATTCCATTGTGTATATATACCACAACTTCTTTATCCATTCATCTATCGAAGGACATTTTGGTTGTTTCCATGTCTTGGCCACCGTAAACAAAGCTGCAATGAACATTGGAGCACACGTGTCTTTATCTCTAAATGTTTTCAGATTTTTTGGGTAGGTACCCAGGAGAGGATTGCTGGGTCATATGGTAATTCTATTCGTAATTTTTTGAGGAACCTCCACACTGCCTTCCATAACGGCTGCACCAGTCTGCATTCCCACCAACAGTGTATGAGGGTTCCTTTTTCTCCAAAGCCTCTCTAACACTTGTTACTATTTGTCTTGTTGATGATAGCCATTCTGACTGGGGTGAGGTGATATCTCATTGTGGTTTTGATTTGCATTTCTCTGATGATTAGTGATGTTGAGCATTTTTTCATATGTTTATTTGCCATTTGTATGTCCTATTTGGAGAAATGTCTCTTCAGGTCATCTGACCATTTTTCAATTGGGCTGTTTGTTTTTTTGTTGTTGAATTTCATGAGTTCCTTGTATATTTTGGATATTAGCCCCTTATCGGAGGCACTGTTTGCAAAAATCTTCTCCCATTCAGTTGGTGGCCTCTTTATTTTGTCGATGGTTTCTTTTGCTGTGCAGAAGCTTTTAAGTTTCATATAGTCCCATTTGTTTATTTTAGCTTTTACTTCCATTGCCTTTGGAGTCAAATTCATAAAATGCTCTTTGAACCCAAGGTCCTTAAGTTTAGTACCTATGTTTTCTTCTATGCAGTTTATTGTGTCAGGTCTTATGCTTAAGTTTTTGATCCATTTTGAATTAATTTTGGTACATGGTGACAGATAGCAGTCCAGTTTCATTCTTTTGCATGTGGGTATCCAATTCTCCCAGCACCATTTATTGAAGAGGCTGTCTTTCCTCCATTGTATATTTTTAGCTTCTTTGTCAAAAATTATTTGTCCATATTTATGTGGTTTTATTTCTGGGTTCTCAATTCTATTCTGTTGGTCTATGTGTCTGTTTTTTCTGCCAATACCATGCTGTTTTAATTATTGTAGCCCTGTAGTACAAGCTAAAGTCAGGGAGTGTGATACCTCCAGTATTGTTCTTTTTTCTTAAGATTGCTTTGGCTATTCGGGGTGTTTTGTGGTTCCAAACAAATCTGATGATTTTTTGTTCTATTTCTTAAAAAAAATGCCATTGGTTTTTTGATGGGGATTGCATTGAATCTGTATATTGCTTTGGGTAATATGGCCATTTTAACTATGTTGATTCTTCCAATCCATGAGCACGGAATGTCTTTCCATTTCTTTATGTCTTCTTCAATTTCTTTCAAAAATGTCTTATAGTTTTCAGCATATAGGTCCTTCACATCCTTGGTTAAGTTTATTCCTAGGTATTTTATTCTTTTTGCTGCAATTACAAAGGAATTTGTTTTTTTGTATTTCTTTTTCTGAGATTTCATTGTTAGTATATAGGAATGCAATGGACTTTTGTACGTTGATTTTGTAGCCAGCAAATTTACTGTATTCGTTGATTGTTTCTAATAGCTTTTTGGTGGAGTCTTTAGGGTTTTCTATATACAGCATCATGTCATCTGCAAAGAGTGATAATTTAACTTCTTTATTCCCAATTTGCATGCCTTTTATTTCTTTCTCTTGCCTGATTGCTCTGGCAAGCACTTCCAACACTATGTTGAAAAGCAGAGGTGATAGGGGACAGCCCTGTTGTGTTCCTGAACATAGAGCAAAGGGCTTCAGTTTTTCACCATCAATTATGGGATTAGCTGAGGGCTTGTCATATATGGCCTTTATTATGTTAAGGTATTTTCCTTCTATACCTATTTTATTAAGTGTTTTAATCATAAATGGATGTTGTATCTTGTCAAATGCTTTTTCTGCATCAATTGATATAATCATATGATTTTTGTCTTTTATGTTGTTTATGTGATGTATTACATTGATGGATTTGCGGATGTTGAGCCATCCTTGTGCCCCGGGGATGAACCCCACTTGGTCGTGATGAATAATCTTTTTAATGCATTGTTGTATTCGATTTGCTAGAATTTTGTTTAAGATTTTTGTATCTGTATTCATCGGAGATATTGGTCTGTAGTTTTCTTTTTTTGTGTTGTTCTTACCAGATTTTGGTATCAGGGTAATGTTGGTTTCATAAAATGAGTTAGGGAGTACTGTCTCTTCTTCAATTTTTTGGAAGAGTTTGAGCAGGATTGGTATTAGATCCTCTTTGAAGGTTTGGTAGAATTCACTAGTGAAGCCATCTGGTCCCGGACTTTTGCTTTTGGGAAGGTTTTGGATGACTGATACAGTTTCGTTACTGGTGATCGGTCTGTTTAGATTTTCCAGTTCTTCATGGTTCAGCCTTGGAAGGCTATATGTTTCTAAGAACTTGTCTATTTCTTCTAGGTTATTGAATTTGGTGGCATGTAGTCCTTCATAGTATTCTTGGATGATCCTTTGTATTTCTGTGGTGTCCGTGATAACTTCCCCTTTTTCATTTCTGATTTTGTTAATTATAGTGTCTTCTCTCTTTTTATCTTAGTGAGTCTAGCCAAGGAAGGGTTTGTCAATTTTTTTAATCTTTTCAAAGAACCAGCTCTTTGTCACATTAATTTTTTCTATGTCTTTTTGTTCTCTATTTCATTTAGTTCTGCTCTGATTTTTGTTATTTGCTTTCTTCTGCTGATCTTGGGTCTCACTTGTTCTTCTTTTTCTGGTTCTTTAAGGTGTAACATGAGGTTATTTATTTGGGATTTTTCTTGTTTCTTGAGATAGGCCTGTAATGATATAAATTTCCCTCTTAAAACTGCTTTTGCTGCATCCCAAAAATTTTGGTAGGATGTATTTTCATTGTCATTTGTTTCTATGTGTCTTTTGATCTCTCCTTTAATTTCTTGTTTGACTGAGTCGCTCATTAAAAGTATGTCGTTTAATCTCTGTGTATTTGTGTTTTTTCCTGCTTTCTTTTTGCAGTTGATATATCCAATTTCAAAGCCTTGTGATCAGAGAATATGCTTGGTATGATTTCAATCTTCTTAAATTTGCTGAGGCTGATTTTATGTCCCAATATATGGTCTATCCTTGAGAATGTTCCATGTCCACTAGAAAAAAATATATAGCCTGATGTTTTAGGATGAAGTGCTCTATAAATGTCCATTATGTCCATTTCATCTAATGTGTCATTTAGGGATGCTATTTCGTTATTTATTTTCTGTTCGGATGATCCATCCAAAGCTGTCAATGATGTAT
The DNA here is from genome assembly GCF_057876585.1 of Rhinolophus sinicus. NCBI lineage: Eukaryota > Metazoa > Chordata > Mammalia > Chiroptera > Rhinolophidae > Rhinolophus > Rhinolophus sinicus. The sequence goes on along the minus strand of NC_142503.1, from coordinate 189,912,650 downwards.
TTAAGTCCCCTAGTATAATTGTGTTTTGGTCAATTTCTCCCTTTAGTTCTGTTAGTAGTTGCTTGGTATATTTCGGTGCTCCCTGATTGGGGGCATAAATATTGATGACTGTTATGGCTTCTTGTTGTATAATCCCCTTTACCATTATGAAATGTCCATCTTTGTCTCTTGTTATCTTTTCCACCCTGAAGTCTGTTTCATCTGATTTCATTATGGCTACACACCTGATTTTCTCTGGGTACCATTTGCTTAGAGTGTCAATTTCCACCCTTTCACTTTGAGTCTATGCTTGTCCTTGTAGCTGAGATGTGTCTCTTGGAGACAGCATATGGTTGGGTTTAGTTTTTTGGTCCAATCTGCTACTCTGTGCCTTTTTATTGGTGATATGCTCTTATTTATGTTATTTTCTTTCTTCTTGTTTCTTTGGGTTTATTGTGCTATTCTTCCCTTAACTCCTTGAGATGATTGCTTAGTGAGTTGATTTTTAGCCTTTTTATTTTTTCAAATCTGTATATAAGGATACAACTTATATGCATATTCATATAGATAGATAGATAGATAGATAGACACATAGGTATAGATAAAATTTCCTTCTAAACACTGCTTTAGCTGTATACTTCAAGTTTTGATATGTTGTGATTTTATTACTATTCACTTCAAGATATTTTCTTTTCTGCATTGTGCTTTCTTTTTAACCTATGCTGATTAGGAACTATGCTGTTTAATTTCCAAATACATTAGGGGATTCTAATTATTATTATTGTTATTAACTTCAATTAATAACAATAACATTCTCAACTGCAGTTTGAGAATGCTCTGCTTGATTTTAATTATTTTAAGTTTGTGGCCTAACATATGAACACTTTTGGAAAATTCTCCATGTGTATTTGATAAAAATGTATATTCTACAGTTGTTGGGTAAAGTGTTCTACATATGTTCATTAAGTTTCTTAATTCATGCTCTTCAATTAATTTATAATCTTACTGAATTTTTGTCTGCTGCTCTATTAGTTGCTGAGTAGAGAATTCAAAATTTTTCATTGTGTTATGAATTTCACCTTTCAGTTATGTCAAATAGAGATATATAACTAAGTATCCTTCATTATCTCCAGTAATGCTTCTTGCTTTAAAGTCTACTTTGATATTAGTACAGCTACATCAGCTTTTGTTCCATTGTATTAGCATGGTGTCTATTTTTCTGTATTTTTACTTTCAACTTTTCTGTGTCCTTATAGTTAAGATGTGACTAGTGTAAGCAGTGTGTTGTTGTTTTAATCTAGTCTGAAAATTTTTCTCTTAATTGGAAAATTTAGTCAATTTACATTTTATGTAATTACTGACCTAAACCTACCTTCTTGCCTTTGTTTTCTATTCATTCTACATGTTCTATGTTCCTTTTTCTCTTCTTGCTTGTCTTCTTTTTAATTAATTCCATGTTTATTACTACATTTTCCAGCTCTCTACATTTTAACTACTTTTAAGTAGGTGCCCAATAGATCACAACATGCATTCTTGACTTATTGAAAGAATGATATAAATTGTTACTTTTACTTCTTCTTTCATAGTTCTTGAAACTTAAAACACATTAACTCAATTTATCCCTCACATTTTGGGCTATTGTTCCCATGTATGTTAAATATATACATTATATACCAAGCCCCTCAAAACATCATTACTATTACCTTCCTACAGTAAATATTCATTTAAATTTATGCATATATCTATCCTTTATTCTTTCTTGGAAATACCATCTTGGGTCATATTCCTTCTTCTTAAAAATCTTTCTTTCAGATTTGTATTACAGCAAGTTTGGTGCTAAAAAAAATCTCAGTGTTTGTCTGAAATTGTTTCTATTTTGCTTTCATTTCTGAGGAATATGTTTGCTGGACATAGAATTTTAGGTTGGCAGCTATTTCCTTTCAGCACTTGAAAGATGTAAGTCCACCATCTTAGGGATTGTTCTTGTTGAGAAGTTAGATGTAAATCTTATAATATTACTTCTTTGAAGCTATTTTTCTTCTGTGTGCTTTAAACTTGCATTTTTGTCTCTAATTTTTAGCAGCTTTACTATTAAGCATATGTATACACACACACACACACACACACACACACACACACACACACACACACACACACATATATATATATATATATATATACATAATGCTTGGGTGTCCAAAGAGCTTTTTAAATCTAGGAGACCACTTACATCTCCACTTGCCTCCCCATTCTCTCAACCACATTCCACTTCAAATACCAAGCTTACCTCTCTTGAGTTTTCTTTAATTCATATCTTGATCATACAAATTATCTCTGCTTTTATATTTATATAGTATCTTCAGAGTTTTTGGCATGTGTATGTTTTAATATTCACTACAGCTTTTCTAATTTTTCTCAGAAGGAGAGGGAGACTGAGTTTTATTTGATAAATGTAGAGATTGAAGAGGAATTATATTGATTATGTCATAAACTCCTTCTCTATTTATGAAGTGCCTCTACCATGCTCTCCTCTGTACCAATAAATGACAGATGTGAGGAGTGGTAAGACGCTATAATTGGATGGCATGAGATTCACAGAGGAAGAGACGTTCACATGAAGGTAGAGAAGTGGTCACTTGACTGCCACAATGAGAACTTAGAGAATACGAAACCCTTCTTGCCCTCACCCCCCCCTCCCCCCTCCCCCTCCCTGCCCTGTCACGTGTCAATCTTGTGAAAACAAACAACTTCTACTTGAGAGTCTTTTAAAGAACATGCATGTCCTCTAGAGAGAGCAGATTTCAGTTATAATTATGAAGCGGAGAGACTATTGTGTGAAGTGAGAGACTTGTGTGAAGTAACAGCCTATGTTAGGAAATTTGCTTAGCCTTTAGCAGGGATTCCAGAGGATGAAATGGAGGGCTTGGGAGAAAGGAGAGTGTCCATAAAAACACTCTCATGCCAATTGAAGACTGTGATGATGAAGTTAGGGATGAGCTATTCTAGCAATCGATACTGAGGCAGTGATGTTTCGTGACAGTGGGAGAGTAAATTGAAAAATGGTTGCTGACAACACAGCATCCTTCAGATAACTTAGAGCCAAGGCTATCTACAGATGGCCCTAACCCAATTAGGAAATGAGTAACACAATAACAGGCATAGATTTTATAAATTATGTACATGGATAAGAATAACTTAGAATATAATGATTTACTTATTTGACTTAAATTGCTATAAGAATAACCCCTTAAAGAAAAAGATGTGCAATAGCATTTGGCATGGTGCACTTCTACCATGTTATATGACATAAATATTGAAGGCAAGTAACAGACCAAGCTAAAACGAAGAGCAACAGTATTAAAATCATTCTGAATTCCATTGGACAAATAGAGGACATTTCCATCTCTAGAAAGTAACAAGTAGGAAAAACAAGACATGCACAAGACAACAAAGAGACTATGATGACATTAAAAGAAGGAAAGTTTTCAAAAAACTATTGTTAAAAGCAAATATAACCTAGAGCAGGAGGCATGTTTGGAAAAAGTGATCACTCTTTAGGAAGTTGCTATTGCATGGGATCCTATTCAAGTAGACATTCTCAGGCTTGAGAGCACCACTTTGTCTTTGAGATGCCACGGGCTAACATCGCATTTCTAGAACAAATGTGGCTCATGAATGCAGAAATATATAAAGTGCAAGTCATTGTTACATTCCCCCCATCTTTGTATACCATCAAATTGGAAATTTTCACGGTAATCAGTTCATTGTGGAGAGTTGGAGAGTAGACACAGGCATGGCATATAAAGACTTTTGCAATAACATTTTACAATCAACATATTCTTTGATTTTTTTTCTTTTTCTTTTTTTTTTTTTTTTTTTTAGACCAGGCTTTAACTTTTTTCCCTAAGAATTATTTTCCCTGTGTAAGTTATCTTTAAACAATAACATTCTTTTTTCTTACTAGTACGCACTGCTTGTAATGACTTCAATGAAACATTTAGGCCATTTGGAACACAGAACTGTTTTGTGATTCACATTATTACAAAATATGTCCCATTAAGATGATGCATAAGCTGAACTGGAGTTAATGAACCTATATTCTTGCAGGATAATTCAAATTTTAAAGGTGATATCAACTTAAATAAAATAAGAAAGGGAAGGGAAATCAGGTTCATTGTACACCAGAGATCACGATCTTTATCTTCTCGGTTCATAAAAGCATATCTATTGCTCAGTTACTCGCAGACCATTATTAGAGTGGTTGTGGGGCACATATGTGTTTATAATTAAGGGCCCCTCTGTGGCCATAAAAGAACTGCATGTGTTTCCACAGGGAGTGCATGTGGAACTTGATTCATAAGCTTGTAAGAGAGAGTGGGTACCTTTAACCTTTATGAAATGCTGCATGGAAATGTGTGGTTTATCCCCGCTTACTATGCAAAGCAAAGGTAGGAACACTATAGCCCATGGCCAGATACAACCCACTGCTGGGTTTTGTAAATAAAGTTTTATTGGAACACAATCATACCTATTCATTTACATATTGTCTGTGGCTGCTTTCACCCTGTAACAGCAGAACTGAATAGTGGCAGCAGAAACTGTATAGCCCAGAAAACTTAAAATATTTACCATCTGGCTTTAAAGAAAAGGTTTGCCAACTCTCAACCTAGAGGAAAACCTTTGTTCCGTACCTGTGGACCATATACATAATTGCAAAATGAGTAAAACCTACATTAAATTAATCAAACATTATTTCAGAGCACAATATTTATATTCTATATAGTGCCAAGGTTCTAGGGTCCACTCGACCTCCTTAGGATTATGTCTTTTTAAAAAACCTGTAGTTGGTATTTTAAACTCTGCTGTTGTCAGAAAATGTAATTAATTAATTAATTAATTAATTAATTACAACAATAGCTACTAGTAATTTTTTTAACCCTCCTGAAACACAGTGTCTCGTGTTCCGCTCCTGGCTCTGTGGCAGCTGTTAACTATCAAATACTATTTCTAGAACTATGCTGACATCAGTCGACGATCATACACAAAGCTGTTTGGCAGGACATACACTGTGCAAGTCGAGGCTGTTAAAATGAAACAGCTCTGTTAAAATTAACTCTCTTCACATCACAGGGAAAATATCTGTTTGCCAAATCAAATCCTTCCTCTATCAGTGGGGAAGAACCATTTTCCAACCTCTAAAAAAGGTAATTCAGACACAGGAGGGGAAAAAAAAACCAAAAACAACCCTCCAAAATTAAAATGATAAAACAAAAATTTGCTTGACAGCAAAAGTACTTCCAAATGTATGAAATTGAATCCAAAACTGAGCCTGCAACAAATTTAACTGACAAGGAAGTCTGCATAATGGACTTGGTTTTATTATTAATGCTAATATGGGTACATTTTTGTTCTATTGTGCTGATGGCAAGAAGATAAATGCCCACCGAAAGCACTGAAATATCTCCACTCCATTGAAACACTGATTGGAGTTAGAATGCAAACATTTATTCTTCACTTGTGAGAGAAAAAAGAAAAAAAGAAGAAGTAAAGGAAGTGCTACTATTAGAGGCCATTTTAGAATCAGGTATCGTTTTGAAATAGAATTTCTTAGAATAAGTAAATGCAATATTTAAAAGCTGTGTCTTTGTGAAATTTTAAATTATGTAGATATAATTTTATCAAAATGTTGGATCTATTCCTTACATGATTTTTAATTAGAATTTCTTTAAAATGAAGAATTAACCTCACATAGCCCTTATAATCAGTGGTTGAAGTTTACATTCAGGGCAACGAAATCAAGTAGCATATGTGCTTTTCTCTGCCAGCTCACCTCTCCCTGAAAAAAAATCAATGTTTAAAGTGCTCTCCTCTCCTGAACCCAAGTCACACTGGTGGCTGAGCAGCAGCCAGACAGGAATGGTGAGAGGTAGGGTCTGTGCCGGAGAATATCTGGCCGTTCTCAGGTTCATGAGCCAAGGACTAAGGATCCACAGTTGTTTGCAGTTGGGAAAGCCATGGGTCTGGAAGCCAGGGAGCTCAAGCCAAAGCCAGAGTGTGTCGAGCCAGGAAATCAGTTAATCTGAGAAGGAACAATTGGGGTTTGGAGATCAGGACTAGCAGAAGGTCAGAAACTGGGGCAGGTCAGCAACAGCAAGGAAATAGAAAACAGGAATGTCGGCCCTTAAGGTAATGTCTATTTGTGCTTGCTTTCAGGGGCTTGTTTATACTCCTCCACTGTTGCATGCAGATAAGTGGGCACAGCTACTTGGAGAGTGAAACTATTGCAGATAAACCTTGATCCCGGCTGCAATCAGCCTTTAATTACAAGGAGGTTGTTACAGACCTCGGTGCTATAGAGATTATTTAAATAGCATTGACACCTGTGCTCTAAGCCTGTGCTAATCATCCCAAATGCTCCCACCATTGGCCTTCTCTATTAATTTATTTAGCCCTTTCCTACTTCCTAGATCAGTCTTATCTGTAGTAGACAGCATTTTAAGATGACGCCCCAGATTCCAGCCCCCTGGTGTACACACCCTGTAGAATCCCCTCCCTTTGAGTGTGGGTGGACCAGTGAGTATAGTGGAATATTACTCCTTTGATTAGGTTTCTCCTCAGTTGACTGAGTTAGTCAAAAGGGAAATGATCCTGGGTGGGCCTGACCTAATCAGGCAATCCTTTAAAAGATGGTGAAGCACCAGAGAAATAGTATCACGTTGGCTCAAGGGAAAAAACAAATAAACTGCCAGGTTGTGAATGGAGGGGAACACATGGTAAGGATCTCAAGGTGGCCTCTGGGAGCTACAAGGACTCCCTTGGCCCTACCAATGCAATGAAATGAATTCTGCCAACAACAAAGGAGCTTGAACAAAGCCACAAAGGAGACCCCAGCCCATACCTTGATAGCCTGGTGAGACCCCGAGCAGAGGACCCAGCTAAGTGTACATGGATTCCTGATCTATGGAAAATGTGAAATAATATTTGTCTTGTTTTAAGCCACTAAGTTTGTGGTAATCTCATGCCTGCTCTCTGTCTTCAACTCGTTCCCGCCTCCAAATCACAAGGCTTCTTGTGTCATCTGAAATCTGCCTCTGAAGTCTGCCCTCCATCAGGGCACTCTTCCCTTCATTCTTCATCTGTCTAATGCTGACTTATTATTTAGGCCTTGGTCCAAATATTGCTTTCTTGGAAACGAATTCCCTAAGGCCCTGCATCAGTCAGCTATTGCTGTGTAACAAACAATGCCAAAAATTCAGTGGCTCAAAAACTCATTTTTTATTGTAGTTCATGCACTTGTGGGTCAGCTGAGTTGTCTTATATAAGCAGGGCTCACATATGTGCCTATGGGATGCCTGGAGGCTTTGCTTTAAACTGGGTTTGACTGGAGCACATTTGTGAGATCAGGTCACCCTGGGTGTTTCTCTTCCTCCAGGGACCAGCAGGCTAGCCTGGGCACGTTCTTTCCATGGCAATGGCAGAAGTGCAGTAGACAAGCATAAACACACATGGACTCTTTTTTTTTTTTCCACTTTATTTTTTCCATTAGTTTCAGGTGTACCAAGCAGCACAATAATTAGACATGTAAACCCGTCATAAAGTGATAACCCACTCCCCAAGTTACTGCCCCTCTGACAACTTATATATATATATTACAATACCATCACTATCTTCCCTATGTTGTACTCCACATCCTGTGACTATATGTACCTATATATTTAGTTATAGTTGACATTCAATATTATCCTACTACAGCTCTTCAGGTGTAGAGCGCATTGGTCAGGCATCTACACAGTCTATGACCTGATCTCCCTGATAAGTCCAGTGACCATCTGGCAACTTACATGATCTTTACAACATTGTGGATTATGTTCCCCATACTGTAGTAACTGTCAATTTGTATTTCTTAATGCCTTCACCTTTTTCACCCTGCCCTCAACCCCTTTCCCATCTATCACCCTGACAGATCTAGTACCTATCTGGCACCGTACCTAGTTATTACAGTATTATTGACTACATTCCTTATGTTATATCCTACATCCCCATGACTACTGTATAACAACCAATTTGTCCTTCTTAATCCCTTCCCTTTTCACCCATCCTTTCACCCACCTCCTCCCATCTTCAAGTGGTTCCATTAAGAGTCCTTGTAATACTGGTTTGGTGGTGATGAATTTCAGCTTTTTCTTGTCTGGGAAGCTCCTTATCTGTCCTTCAATTCTAAATGACAACCTTGCTGGGTAGAGCAATCTTGGTTGTATGTCGTTGCTTTTCATCACTTGGAATACATCCTGCCACTCCCTTTTTGCCTGCAAAGTTTCTGTTGAGAAATCAGCTGACAGTCTTATGGGGGCGCCCTTGTAGGTAACTAACTGCTTTTTCTCTTGCTGCGTTTAAGATTCACTCTTTGTATTTAACCTTTGGCATTTCAATTATGATGTGTCTTGGTGTTGCCCTCTTTGGGTTTATCTTGTTTGGGACCCTGTTCTTCCTGGGCTTGTATGTCCATTTCCTTCACCAGATTAGGGAAATTTCCTGTCATTATTTCTTCAAATAGGTTTTCAATTCCTTGCTCTCTCTCTTCTCCTTCTGGTACCCCTATAATGCGAAAGTTGGCATGATTGCTGTTGTCCTGGAGGCCCCTTAAATTTGCCTCAATATTTTGGATTCTTTTTTCTTCTTGCTGTTCTAGTTGGATGTTTTCTGCTACCTTATCTTCTACATCACTGATTGGATCCTCTGCCTTATCTAATCTACTATTGATTCCCTGTAATATATTCTTTGTTTCCATTATTGTATTCTTTATTTCTGACCGGTTCTTTTTTATGGTTTCCATCTCAATTTTTGTGCTTCCTTTCTCTTTGTTGAAGTTCTCCCTGAGATCATTGGGTACTCTTTTTTTTTTTTTTTTTTTTTTTTAAAGATTTTATTGGTGAAGGGGAAAGGGAACAGTTTGTATTTCCAAGACTTTATTAGGAAACAGTGTGTTTTTCCCAGGACCCATCAGATCCAAGTCAAGTTGTTGTCCTTCAATCTTAGTTGTGGAGGGCACAGCTCAGCTACAAGTCCAGTCTCCATTTTCAATGTAGTTGTCGGGGGCGGGGGGGGGGGGGTGCAGCCCACCATGCCATATGGGAGTCAAACCAGCAACCTTGTTGTTAAGAGCATGCACTAACCAACTGAGGCATCTGGCCACCCCTCGGCATCTCAGCTCAAGTTGTTGTCTTCAATCTAGTTGCAGAGGGCACAGCTCACTGGCCCATGTGGGAATCAAATTGGCAGCCCTGTTGCTCAGAACTTGTGCTCTAACCAACTGAGTCATCCAGCCACCCCACTGAGCATTCTTATAACCAGTGTTTGGAACTCTGCATCTGATAGATTGCTTATCTCTGTTTCGCTTCGTTCTTTTTCTGGAGCTTTATTTTGTTCTTTTATTTGGGATATGTTTCTTTGTCTCCCCACTTTGGCTGCCTCCCTGTTTGTTTCTATGTGTTAGGTAGGGCTGCTATGTCTTCCGGTCTTAGTAGTGTGGCCTATGTAGTAGGTGTGCTGTGGGGCTCAGTGGCGCAGTATATCTTGTCACCTGAGCCACGCACTCCAGATGTGTCCCTTGTGTGGGTTGTGTGTGCCCTCCTCTTGTAGTTGAGTCTTGGTTGATCACTGCACATCAATGGGAGGGACTGACCCTTGGACTCACTTTTTGTGAGGACTGGCCTTGACTACAGTGGCAGTGTTGTTGTTCAGGGGCTTATTCCATGGAGCAGGATCTGACTCAGCCAGGCTCTGGTGCCTCCCCAATCCGCCCCTTGGGTGTGTTATACTTGGAGGCAGCTGGGTGATGCTCCAGCTCGTTTTGAAGCTGGCCACTGAGGGCACCAGCCCCAGGACCACCTTGGAGGGGACCTGCTGTAGGTCTACTTCAACCACAGCCTGTGCCCCACCCGGGGCCACACAGCGGGAGCCAGAAAGAAATCTGCAGATATCTGCCACCTGTGCTGTGCTTGGAAGTGCCTTGAGAGGCCAAGCTGCAAACCAAAGCCTGCTGCCGCTAGTGCTGCCTTAGAGCTGCTCAGGACAAGCTCAAGCCAGATGCTGCTTGTCTGGGTTCTGCAAACCCCTGAGAGACCCTAGGAAAGTCTGAAGCTTGAGCCAAGGCAGGCGGTCTGCATGAAACAGCCACTGAAAGCAGCCTGGATGTGCCCAAAAGTTGGGTGGGACCAGGTCTCAAATCACCAGGGTGGGATGAACGAACAGTGGAGACTCAGATATAGTGGCCACCTGTGTCCGCCGGGAAGGGGGAGGGCTTAACAAAGAAACAGTGGCCTCCGCCAGTGTCCCCGTCCAGGAGAAAGCCGCTTCTCCAAGCCCCCATCCCAAGCCAGGCAACTCAATTCCCCACCACTTGTCCCCACGTGCTGCCCCACTGCTGGAGCTCAGAGCCAGTGATTCCGTTGGTGAGTAAGTCCATGTGCAGACCCTTTAAGACAGGGGTGTCGAAACTTTTTTCAACGTTTTTCACCAAGGGCCATATGTGGTAAAATACACAAACAGCCAGGCCACTCACTTGAGGGGAACTTCGTATTGCCCTATCTGGTTTATTTAAGTAAACTAAATATATTTTTGGAATTTGCTGCAGGCCAATAAAAAATGGATTGCAGGCCACAGTTGGCCCGCAGGCCACAGTTTGGACACCCCTGCTTTAAGAGGACCACACTCAGTCTCACTCAGTCACAATCTCCTCTGGTTTTCACAGCTAGAAATTATGGGGACCTTCCTCCCCAGCACTGGAACCCTGGGGTGGGGCTGGGATCCCTTACTCCTTTAGAGGATAGGGGGCCCCCCGCAGCCGAAATAGCCCTCCCAATCTTTAATGGTCACATGTAGGTGTGGGACCAGTCTGGTCCGTATCTCTGCCCTTCCTACCAGTCTGGAGGTGGCTTCTTCTGCATGTCCTTAGTTAAAAGGCTTCAGTTCAGGTTAATTTTAGGCAATTCTCAACAATTGTTGTTTTGTAGATTAGTTGTAATTTTGATGTGATTGTGAGAGGAGGTAAGCCCAGCATTTACCTACTGCGCAATCTTGGTTGTCCCACACTGGACTCTTGAGGCTTATGCCCAAGACTGGCACAGTATCACTTTTGTCTCCTTCTGTTGGTCAAACCGTCAAAAGGCCAAAGCCAGAGTTTAAGGGTGGGAAGTGTACTCTGCCTGTTTAGTTGGAGGGACTGCAACCTTCATGTGGCAAAGGGCTCAGATACAGGGAACGTGAAGAATTGGGGTCAGGACAGAATCTTTTGTATTTCCTTCATTTAAATTGGATCTCTCATTCTTGGTATCTCATAGGAAAGACTTTTCTTTTAAGGCACTTGTACTTGGTAATTGTGTATTTATTTATGAGGTTATTTGTTTACCGACAGTCTCCCCCACAATGCTGTGAGCGCAATGAGGTCAGAAATCACAATTATTTTATTCACTGCTCTGTCACCAGAACCTATGACACTCAATTATTTATTGAATAAATGAATAAACAAATGTCTGAAGAACATTTTAAAAGCTAAATATGTTCTGATAAGCAGGATCTGGGGACAGATAGTTAAAGGTTGAGAAAAATTTGGTAGCTATTATCAGAGCACCAGGAGATATCATTTAACAAATTAATTTATGAAAGTCAAGAGAACTGAAAAGTAGGAGAATGTGTGTGTATGTCTGTGTATATAAAATTTGTATGTGTATGTGTGAATATATAAAGTTAAGAGGGAAGGAAGAAAGGAAGGAAGGAAAGAAAAGTGGGAGGGAGGGAAGGAGAAGGAATTTACAAGTTATAGAAATCATAGACCAGGTATATCTGTCCTGGGAGCTATCATACAAAAATCCTTTAATAGTCAATGAGTAATCAACCAGAATATATGTCATGTAAGAGCCAATAATGAGAGACTCTGTGTATATCATATTGTTTACATTGGAAGGTGCTGCTTTTCAGTTATGCAGGTGTCTCTCTAGAGGCAACTGTACGACAAATAGTCCTAAGACCCATAAAGTCCACTCTTTATTTGCAGCCATATCAGGTGTTCTTATACACTCTTTTTTTCTTCACCCCATGGGCTATGCAAAATCTCAAAAATGTTAAAAGTCCCTCCATTTCTTATTGACATATTCCAGTTTATTTTGTTATTTGGGCATTCTCAGCAATGTTTCTTAGCAATGGAGAATTATTCTGTTTTGGGGGGGGAATTCATAAAAGGCACATGGAAAAGATCACTGAAATATAATTGCCCTTGCTTAGATGCTGTGTACCTGGAATGAATATGGAACCATCTCCGATTTTCACAGCACCATATAGAATTTCCAGTATGACACAGGGTTTTGGTTTGATGTCAATATGCTTAGTCCTAGATTCCAGTAAAGATTTCATGTTTCTCCATTTTACTCGCATGCATGATGTATATATGTATACATGTCCGTTTTCGTCAGGACCACAAATAGTTGCAGGATGTTAATGACATATCACTTTCTTTGCTACAAGCAGCATCTTGAACTCTGAATCACTGCAAACAATCTAATCATAGTGATGTGAGCCAGGAGGGTTTCTAATTGCCTTAAAAACAGTATCTTTTAAAAGTGGTGCATTTGCACATGGTGTAAGGAAGTGACCCAGTTTCATTATTTTGCATGTATCTGTCCAGTTTTTCTAACACCATTTATTGAACAGACTGTCTTTACCCCATTGTATATTCTTGCCTCCTTCATCATAGATTAATTCACCCTATAGGCATGGATTTATTTCTGGGCTCTACTTTGTTCCATTGATCTATGTGTCTGTTTTTATGCCAGTACCATGCTGTTTTGATTATTATAGCCTTGTAGATAGTATCAGGTAGTGTGATACCTGCAGCTTTGTTCTTCTTCCTCAATATTGTTTTGGCTATTTGGGGTCTTTTGTGGTTCCATATGAATTTTAGGATTATTTGATCTAGTTCTATGGAAAATGCCATTGGTATTTTGATAGGGATTGCATTGAATCTATAGATTGCTTTGGGTAGCGTGGACATTTTAACAATGTTAATTCTTCCTATCCATGAGCATGGTATATGCTTCCATTTACTTGTATCTTCTTCAATTTCTTCAATGTCTCATAATTTACAGGTCTTTTACCCTCTTGGTTAAATTTATTCCTGGGTATTTTATTCTTTTTGATGCAATTGTAAATGAGACTGTTTTCTTAATTTTTTTGTGATAGTTCGTTATTGGTGTATAAGATGCAACCGATTTCTGAATATTAATTTTGTATCCTGCTACTTGACTGAATTCATTTATTAGTTCTAATAGTTTTTTGGTGGAATCTTTAGGGTTCACTCTACACATCATTTACAAATAATGAGTTTTACTTCTACAAATAATGAGTTTTACTTCTTCCTTTCTGATTTGGATTTATTATTTATACTCATGTAAAAGCATGCAGAAATACTTATTGAGCACCTACTGTCTTCTGGTGCTGGAAACACTAAGATGGATGATCAGCTATCCCATCTTCATGGGGCACATAATCTAGAGTGTAAGGCTCACATGTGTAAACAAGTGATTCCAAGGAAATGTGATGCATCCTGTCAGAGAAAGATGTGTGCAAAGTCAGTGGACACTTGCAAGATGAATTGATTCATTTTGCCTGAAGGTCACTCTGAGAAGGAGGTGATGCTTAAGCTTAGGATGAGTAGGAATTTAACAAGTGGGTGAAGGGCAAACCAGGCAGGAGAAGAAATTTGAGAGATGTCAGGGTCCAGACCATGAAGGACCTGCTTTGTTACACTAAGTCTGGGTTTTACACACCAAGGCAGTGGTTCTCCAAGTGTGGTCCCTAAAGCAGCACCATCACTCTCACCTGGAAACGTGTTAGAAATGCAAACCGTTCGTCTCCACCTCAGACTTCCTGAGGCAGAAACTCTGGGAAGGATGCCCCGTAATCCATGTTTTAACAAGTCCTCCAAATGAGCCTGATGCGTGCTCAAGGGTGAGAACCACTGCTCTAGGCGGTGAGGAGCCATGAATATGTTTGAGGGGGAAGTAGCTGCATCAGATCTAGACTTTAGGAAGGTATCTGTGACCATGATGTGGAGGGTAAATTAGAATTGGGAGAGGAAGTGAAGGTGAGTGGAGGCAGGGAGCCCAATTAGGAAGCTACTGAGAGCATCAGTGGGAGCCCTGATAAGTAACCAAGGATCCAGAGGGAGCATCTTGCATGTGCTCTGATGAAGATACAGAGGACTTAAAGGCATATAGGCTTTTCAAAGACATCACACCCCATGAATGAAATCAGTGGTGGAAGAGCGCGGAAGCCATTGAAGACTTACAACAAGGAGCTTATGAATCCATGTACAGTCCTAGACTAAATCCATCATGAGCTCACACATATGTCTGCTGCTGTTCCCAGCACTACACACAGATGTCTGTGAGTAATAATATGCACATTCGTTTAAAATAATTTCCAAATTCTTTTTTTTTTTTTAAGATTTTATTAGGGAAGGGGAACAGGACTTTATTGGGGAACGATGGTCAAATTGTTGTCCTTTCAATCTTAGTTGTGGAGGGTTCTGTTCAGCTTCAAGTTGTTGTTCTTTCAGTCTTAGTTGTGGAGGGCGCAGCTCAGCTCCAAGTCCAGTTGCCGTTGCTAGTTGCAGGGGGCACAGCCCACCATCCCTTGCGGGAGTCGAACCGGCAACCTTGTGGTTGAGAGGACACGCTCCAACCAACTGAGCCATCCGGGAGTTCAGCGGCAGCTCAGCTCAAGGTGCCGTGTTCAATTTTAGTTGCAGGGGGCGCTGCCCACCATCCCTTGCGGGAGTCGAAGAATTGAACTGGCAACCTTGTGGTTGAGAGCCCGTGCTCCAACCAACAACTGAGCCATCCGGGAGGCAGCTCAGCTCAAGGTGCCGTGTTCAATCTTAGTTGCAGGGGGCAGAGCCCACCATCCCTTGCGGGACTCGAGGAATTGAACTGGCAACCTTGTGGTTGAGAGCCCACTGGCCTATGTGGGAATCGAACCGGCAGCCTTCGGAGTTAGGAGCACGGAGCTCTAACCGCCTGAGCCACCAGGCCGGCCCCAATTTCCAAATTCTTAGTTTAAGTTTCTGTTCCTATCAGGTACTAAAATAAGACTACCATTTTATAGGGGGCATCAGGAATTTTGGGAATATCGTAGGGAGTCCTCATACTTGTAAAATTCCCAACCCTGGATATACTGCCTTGAACGCCACTTTGTTATTATTAGGGTGATGGAGGCCCAGTACGACATTTGAAATTCACACAGATATGAACATTTTAATGTTTTGGTTCTCCGATATTTCTTTGTCTTTGTGGGGTTGAGCTTGGAAGTTCGACACTCAAATAATTGTTTAGTTCCTCTTAGTACTTTGTATATGGTTAGGGTACTGGCCGCCAAGTAAGTGACAATTCTTATGTTAGAGCTTTACCGTCTAAAACACCCAGATCTCCCAAAGGTATGGTTAGCTGAAAGTTTAATTTATTTTACAGTATAATTGTAATCTCTTTGTACAAAGAAGGGATCTCTTTATTAAAACAGATAACAAACATTAAAAAGCAAAGAAGATAGCCCCACAGAGCAAATTACTAAAATAAATATATACCTAAGTACATTTTCTATATTTCTCACCCATCCTTAATTCTTATCAATCACTGTTAATCTTTGTTTTATTCTTAAAGCTTTGTACAAGTTTTCTTTTTTAGTCGTTGGAGTCTTTATACTTCCAATCAAAGCCTCTGGCTGCTCTGACTACACCACAGCTTTCCCCAAGGTTCCTGGCTCTCAGAGTCACCAGAATGGGATCTGCTTATATGTCTGGTAGGCTTAATTTAAAAAATGGATTTGCCAGGGCAGATCCAAAAATGGCTTCTCTGCTCTCACCTACCCATTGCAAGGTTGAGACCATCAGGTTCATCTCTCATTTTATTAAAAATCTAAGACGCATCCTGAACTTCCTTCATTGGGGGCTGGGATGTCTCTTACTAGGAGAGCCTTACCTCTGACTGCTCACTGCTACATCCACTAAAGCTTTGCTTCTTCTCACGCTTTGAGTTGTACCATCTTTATCTCCGTGTCGCAACAACCTTTTTAAAAAAACACTTATGGACATGTAGAATATGTACATCAGCATAATATGATTTTATATGATGTTTATATTAGTCAGGGTTCTCCAGAGAAACAGAACCAATAGGATATAAATAAATATATGTATATATGTATACATATATACACACATACACATACATAATGCAGAACGATTTAAAGGAATTGACTCAGATTGTGGAGGCTGTGCAGGAGAGGCCAACAGGCTAGAGACCTAAGAAGAGTTGATTTTGTAGCTTGAGTCCAAAAACAACCTGGAGTCAGAATTCCCTCTTCCTTGGGGAAGCTTACCTTTTTTTGTAAATAGACTTTATTTGTAGAGCAGTATAAAGTTTACAGCAAAATTGAGGGAAAGGTAGAGAAATTTCCCATATACCCCTGCCCTCACATAAGCACAGCCTCCTCCATTGTCAACGTCCCCACCAGAGTGGTGCATTTGTTACTATTGATGAATCTACCTGGACACATCATTATCACCCAAAAGTCCATGCTTTACATTAGGGTTTACTCTTGGTATTGGGCACTCTATAGGTTTGGACAAAGGTATAATGACATGCGTCCATCATTATGATATCATGCAGAGTAGTTTCACTGCCCTAAACATCCTCTGTGCTCCACCTATTCATCCTTCCCTGACCCCCAACCTCTGGCAACCACTGATCTTTTCACTGAGTTTTTCCTTTACCAGAATGCCATATAGTTGGAACCATACAGTATGTAGCAGTTTCACACTGGCTTCTTTCACTTAGTAATATGCACTGAACGCTCCTCCATGTCTTTTCATGGCTTGGCAGCACATGGCTTAGTAGCACATTTAGAGCTGAATAATATTCGATTGTCTGGATATACTGGGACCCCCGTATTTTGAGGCATCCAACTAGTTGAATGAGGCCCACTCACATCTGCTTTACTTAAAGTCTACTGATTTAAATATTAATCTCATCTAAAAAGTATCTTCACAGCAGCATCTAGACTGGTGTTTGATCAAATATCTGGGTACTGGGGCCTAGCCAAGTTGACATATAAAATTAGCCATCACAAGCCCACCCCTTGTCAATTTGGCACCAACACACATCTCCTAAATCATACTTAATTTCCAAATACATTTCCAAATAAAGACAATAACAGGGTCATATTTCCAGCTAATGTGATACAACTATCCTGCATACAACAAGAAATGTGCTAACCCTTCCCCATGAAGAGGATGCTAAGTCCTTGGGCGTTGTTTCCTCTTCTCCTTGATGTTCCATAACTTGAATACTATAATGTAAAGTTAACAACACTAAAAACTATGATGTGAAGTCAATGCATCTGTTACATGATAAGGGGAAAACAGAGGGAAGAAAATAAAGATATTTGATACCTATGCATATATATCTATATAACTATTAATACATACACATACAAATATTCATAACAAAATAAGGAAGAAATACGACATGTGATCACAAAATACGGTGAATATTTAAATAAAAAAATTATTACAGTAAAAGATACATTGCCATTAATCCCCCTCAAAATACTCCCCTTCACTTCAAGCACACTTACTCCATCGTTCTTGCCACTTTCTGAAGCAGTTCTGGAAATCCTCTTTTGTGAGTGCCTTTAGTTGCGCTGTCGTGGCTTCCTCCATGTCCTGAATCAGTTCAAAACTTTTACCTTTTGTGGTCATTTTGACTTAGGGGAAGAGTCAGAAGTTGCATGGTGCCAGATCCGGTGAATAAGGTTGATGAGGACACACTGTAATGTTTTTATTTAACAGAAATTGCTGTACCAGAAGTGATGTGTGACATGGAGCATTGTCATGATGGAGGATGAAGTAAAGACACTCACAAAAGAGGACTTCCACAACTGCTTCAGAAAGTGGCAAGAACAATGGAATAAGTTTGTTTGAAGTGAGGGGTAGTATTTTAAGGGGGATTAATGGCAATATGTCATTTACTGTAATAAATTATTTTATTTAAACATTCAGCTTATTTTTTGATCACACCTTCGTACTTACTACAATTATAGCTCTTGTTTCTGTAACTGGTCATGTAGTCATAGCTGGTATTTATAACTAGCCATTCCATGTTCCCTTTGTCTTCAGCAAATACCTCAACTGGTTGTGGTTCTTTACCTGGTGGGGTGACCCAAACCTTCATTCCTGAAGGGTCTGGGCCATTAGTAGTCTTTGCCAGGGTTGGGTTGTTACAGTTTCCCATTGATGTTAATCATACTGCATGGTGATACTAAGAGATGTTCTAAGTGATCTTTTGTGTTTCCGACATACACTTCCTAATATGCATTGTAGGGTAGCAGTCCAACTTCCCCGTGGTAATCAGGATCAATCACTTCAATCAGCAGAGTTACACCCTTCTTTGCCCTTTTATTCAGAGGTACGAGGAGTCCAAATTGGCCAGCTGGTAGTCTTAACTTCCAGTTTAATGAAATTATCTTTGCATCTCTTGGTGGAAGCATTTCTCTCTTTGGAATTAAGACCTCTAGGCCAGCAGAGCATAAGATCTCGGGGAAAGGAAACAAACATTTTGCTAGTGGGTCACTAGGAGTAATAGTGAGTGGTGCCACTCCTGTTTCCACCTCCTTGTTTCCTGGAGCCATGAATCCAGGACATGGGAGAAATGCCACCATGTACTGGCCTCTGATTCAGAGCATATGCAGCCTCCTGGAGAACCTTACCCAGCCCTCCAAGGTATTGACATCTAATTGGTGCTGTAATTGAGTCTTCAAAAGGCTATCCCAGCCTCTATCAAGCCAGCTGGGTCAGGATGGTGGAGAATGTGATAAGACCAGTGAATTCCAGTGGGAATGAGATTGTTGGTGCACTTCATTTGCTGTGAAGGAAGTTCTGATCAGAAGCGATGCTGTGTGGAACACCATGAAAGTAGAGGAGGCATTCGGTAAGTGTGCAGATTGTAATTTTGGCAGAAGCAGTGCGTATAGGAAAGGCAAATCTGTATCTGGAGTAAATGTCTGTTCAAGTAAGAACAAAACACTGCCTCTTCCGTGATGGAAGTGGACCAACGTAATCGATTGTAATCAACCTGCCATCAGGTAGCTGGTTGATCATCCCCTCTCAGGGACACAGTGTTGGTCTCTGCTGCTGGCAGATCGGACACTCAGCAGTGGTTGTTGCTGGGTTGACCTTGGTGAGTAGAAGTCCATGCTGCTGAGCCCATGCATAACCTTCATCCCTGTCACCATGACCACTTTGTTTATGAGTCCCCTGGGCAATGACAAGGCTGGTAGGGGAAAGAGGCTGACTGATAGCCACAGAGCAGGTCATTCTACCGACTTGGTTATTAACCTCTTCCTCTGCTGATGTCACTGTTTGGTGAGCATTCACATGGGACACAGATATCTTCATGATTTTGCCCATTCAGAGATGTCTGCCCACATACTATTTCCAGACTTCCTTGTCACCAATCACACACCTTCCAAGTCAAACCACAGACCTCACGTGGCCACAGCCCATGAACCAGTATATAATTGCATGTCTGGCCATTTCTCCTTCCAAGCAAAGAAACAATCAGGGCACTGCTCATAGTTCTTCCCCTGGGAGGATTTCACTTCACCACTGTCCTTCAGGGATGGCCCAGAAGGGGGCTGATGTGCTGCAGCTGTCTCTTTTGGGTGGTGCCTACATATCCTGCAGAACCATTGTAGACAAGGCCCAAGTTTTCTCTTCCTCCAAGTGATCAGAGGGAACTCCCCAAGAGGCCATGGTGCAGGCTGGGAAAGAGAAGGTAGTGTAATGGGAGTGAGAACCCAGGGAAGAGTTGATGCTGCAGTTTGACTCCAAAGGCAGTCTTCTGGCAGAATTCTCTTTTTCAATTAAGGCTTCACCTGGTTTGATGAGGCCCACCCACATTGTGGAGGGTAATCTGCTTTACTCAAAGTCTAGTGATTTAAATGTTAACCTTGTCTAAAAAGTATCTTCACAGAAATGTCTAGAATAATGTTTGACCAAATATCTGGGTACTGTAGCCTAGCCAAGTTGACACATAATATTAACCATCATGTTTTTTCCTAATAGGAAAAAATCCTCTCATCTCTTCCATACCCCTCCTCCTTCTTTCCTTCCTTCTTTCTTTCTCTCCTTTTTCTTCCTACAAATATATCCTGAGAGCCCACTAGATTCCGATCCTAGAAGCCTACTGATGAAGTTGAGCTGTCTCCTTGGTAACCATCTCTAACCCAGAATGGAATACAAAGTGCTCTCTGAAGCGGACTATCTTCTTTAAAGGGACCATATATCCCTTTCCAATTTTAAACCTAACTTACAAGAATACAATTTTACTATCTCTTTTGAACAAAAAAAAATAACAGTTTTACAAAGAGGTTAATGACTGACACCACTGTTTATCTGATGGGAGCACTAATGTAGATGCTTCTGATTTAAAATGTGTCATGATTTGATCAGAGATTACTCTTGTATTATAGGGTTTGTCATAGAAATGAATGGTTTAAAAATATTTCAGAGGAAAACATTAAACCCACTTTAGAAAATAAACTGTTTTCAAGTCATTTTAGTGGTTGACTATGTAATTAATGAAACATGTAAGTTTCACTATACTTAAAAATAGATTTATTAAAGCCGATCCAAAGATGTCTTATTTGTCAAAACACACTGGAAAAAACTTTGTAAGTTTACTTTGAATTAGTATGTTTCTCATAAACTTATTTATCATGGGGGTTGCTTTTCTAGAAATAGGACCGCTTCCCAAACCAGCCCTCATGGAGAATTCGGAAGCTCTGTCCCTGTGGAATTGTGTGCCTAGCACTGCATGTTGACATGCGGCCAATTTCATGTCTGTTCTTTTCAGCTCCCCAAAAAGGGCACAAGCCTCCCTCTATGGTTTCTTCACATTCCGGGATATAGTGATGTTTGTGGTTCCCTTCGCAGCATCAAAAGTTTCCCACCACCAATCAAATCACCTGCTGATCTTCGCTTATTTCCTCAACTATTTCACGAAGTTGCCTCAAGCTATTGTAAAACTGATGTTTAACATCCCTCATGATACTGTTCCCTTGAAGTCAAGTCCAGTCTTATCACACGTACACTTTTGCCACTTATTAATGGGTCCAAACTATTAACCAAAACACAAAATACACGTGGAAAAGAGAGGCCATCACAAACTAATCCACACGTTACAAAACCCGTTTAAGAGAACAGCACGAAGCCGATTGGTTGAGAATACAGTTGACCCTTGAACAACATGGGGTTAGGGGCGCCAACTCCTATGCCATCAAAATCTGCATATGACTTTTGACTCCCCCAAAACTTAACTAATACTCTACTGTTAACTGGAAGCCTTATCGATAACATAAACAGTTGATTAACACATATTTTGTATATGTATTATATACTGTATTCTTACAATGGAGTAAGCTAGATAAAAGAAAATGTTATGTAGAAAATCATAAGGAAAATACATTTAAGTATTTATTGAAAAAATTGTCATAGAAGTGGACTGGCACACTTCAAATATGCTCTATATAAAGTATATACAGGGTCAAGTGCATATGCTTTATAGTATAAGAATGCTTATTGCACAGGAGCATACAGCACAGTCTGTAACATTCTCTCATTGGCTGACAGACAGCACATGAGCTCCTCAGGGCATAAGAAAAACAGACATTGCAGTAGAAGCTATTGGATTGTGTGTAAAGATACATATTTTTTCTTTAAAATTATGAATATGAAATTATTTCAAGAAGAAGCAGCTTTATAGCAAATTAGTGCTGCATGGGGCAGTACTAAATATATTGTGCCTGTACTTGAAAATTTTTTTATATTAAAATATACCATCTTTAATGCAGACTTTTCATGGTTTTAGACCTACTGTCTCCCATATGCCAGATTATTTTAAGAATTACAAAACAAGACAATGGCTATTTTTGAACTGGAACAAGTTGACCACTTGTGCCAAATTTTCTCATCTTATGGGGTGCTTTTGTCATGCCTGTTATTGTGTACTTAGAGATTCCTAGTGACCAAGGGCTGGCCACCTGCTTTTGTAAATAAAGTTTTATTGTATCACAGCATGTTCATTTTTTTAGGTCTTGGCTGTAGCTGCTTTTGTAGTATAAAAACAGAGTTGAACAGTTGTGATAGAGACTATTTAGCTCTCAAAACCTAAAATATATACTATCTGCACCTATAGAGAAAATGTTTGTGATCTCCTGCTGTAGATATTCATGACATTTTTGTCCCTTTAGACAGATAGATGGGAGTTATGGACTCAGAGGATGAATTAACATAGATATTTACCTCAATTTCCATGAATCTTCAAAAATAAACTATACCACCATCCATCTTGACTGTGTTAAGGAAAACACTGCCGAAACAGTGCCAGCCTTGCCACTTAGGCAATTTTAAACTTTTTAGTAGCCACACTAAAAAGGTAAAAAGAAACAGGTGAAATTAATTTTAGCAATGAATTTTATTTAACCCATATATCCAAAAGACTGTCATTTTAATATGTAATCACTAGACAACATTAGCAATGGCATATTTTACGTTCTCTTTTTGTCCTAAGCCCTTATAATTCAGTGTATATTTTATATTCACAGCACACCTAGATCCAGGCTGGCTGCATTACGAGTGCTCATGAGCCACACTGAGGTAGTGGCTACTGTACTGGATAGTGTAGGCCTGGTGGTCAGGGGAAGTAGGTGGCCTTTACATTCTTCTCCTTTTCATTTGTTCATTCAACTTTCATTCAACTTTAGAAATTACTTAGGTCTTACAAAGGTAAAGACAGAGACCCTGTTCTGAAAGACTTTCATTCTTACTTGACTACTTAATTACTTATGTAGTCATTTTGCACTTTTCTGAGTATTAAAAGGTGCCATTGTAGTGGGCCTTAGGAAAAGCCTCCTAGGGCCGGCCCGGTGGCTCAGGCAGTTAGAGCTCCATGCTCCTAACTCAGAAGGCTGCCAGTTTGATTCTCACATGGGCCAGTGGGCTCTCAACCACAAGGTTGCAGGCTCAACTCCCGCAAGAGATGGTGGGCTGGGCCCCCTCCAACTAAGTTTGAAAGGACAACAATTTGACTTGGAAAAAAGTCCTCACATTGTTCCCCCCCCAAAAAAAACAACACAAGTCCTGTTTCAAAAAAAAAAAAAAGCCTGCTAGATTTCTGGAGGGACTGTCATTACCAGAGCACAACATGATCTTGAACAGGACTACTAAAGAAGAGAGGAGGAGATTTCGATCTTAAAACACCTTGTAGATGCTTACTTTTTTCTTTTTAACCAGAGAAAGTCCGCAGCCACCCGCTGAGTTCTTCCAGCATGGCCCAGGTATGCATATGCACCAATCTACACTAGTGTAAGCTCAGGAGCCCAGCATTCCTTGAATGACTGAATATCTAAATATAGTCATGGGCTGCATAAGAACATTCCTGTCAAGGACAGGCTGTATATACGATGGTGGTGTAGTCCTACCGTAGAGCCTAGGTGAGAAGTAGGCTACATCACCTCGGTTTGCGTGAGTGCACTCTAAGATGTTCACGCGACAAAATCGCCTAATGATGCATTTCTCAGAACGTAACCCTGTTGTTAATGGCATGTACCTGTATAGCATTTCTTCCTCCTCTGATGTCTTCTAAAGAGCTGTTCCCCTTCCTGTTAGTTTCAGTCAAATGCACTTTCATGTATATGGAATTGTATAGACAATTAGTTACTAGGCCATGAATCATTATCTCCTGTTGATCAATTTTGTCAGCCTTTCACCTTTTTTTATAATCTGGTTGAAAACTTGCTCTTTTTAGTTTACATTTTTTAAAAAGTATTCAGAAAAGAGAGATTCTGAATATATTGGGAACTAGGTTAAGAAACGGAGAAAGTCTTCACTGCAACATAGATTTTGGTGTGTGTGTGTGTGTGTGTGTGTGTGTGTGTGTGTTATTAAAAGTATATTTGTGTTATGTACTCTTAAGTCATCTTAAGTTATTTCCTTATTTTATATAAGGCCACACTAAGTGGCCAAGAAACACTTCATCCTCTTCAAATACAGAAACAAAATATTTGCATGTTCCACAGGCAGGTATTGGATAGAAGTGGCTGACCTTTCTAACAAACAGAAAGCCCAGTGCCCAAGAGAGAAGTTTAGCATGAACCAGGCCTCTCTTGGTTTACTGTAGGCAGGATGTGGGAGTGAGATGGTGATTTTTTGGCATGCGTATTTCCATCACCTCTATTTTGCCCATGGCAGATATCATTAATCAACCAAAAACTAGGTAACCAGTTTTATTAGGATTGTGTCTAAAATGCGAAAAAACAGTTGCTGAATGACAGAGTAAGACGATGGAAATAAAATGCATGAGCTTTTCCTCTGGAAATGGAATGACAGCGTAAGAAGATAGAAATAAAATGCGTGGACCAGTGGGCTCTCAACCACAAGGTCGCCGGATCGATTCCTCAAGTCCCACAAGGGACGGTGGACAGTGAACAAATGTGACCTCCGAAACTTTGTCAGTCACACTCTAGGAAGGCACCATTGAATGATAGAAGTTGGCATACAAGATAAGACCTATTTAACATCTCTGGTATACAAAGTAGGTTTAGCATCCAAGACAGTGGTTAAAAGATAAGCAGCTGCTTATATTCTGCAATAAAAATATCTCTTATGGCCACCTGAAGATAGTCTTAAGAAGTTCTGAAGGGCAGGGGTAAAGGAGATGTGTTTGTCATAAGGCAGTTGAAGAATGGGCAGCATTAAAATGAGATAAGGGCCATTAAATATATTTTTTTAATATTCTATTCATTAAATATTTATTGAACAATTACCAAGAGTATAAACATCTGAGCTTTTAAGAGTTTTCTCTTTATTTTCATGTTCTAAATATTTTACCAGAAGTTTCCATTTTCCGATTCCTTACTATACTTTAGACCACAGAATTTTAAAACAATGGAACCTGTTCTGAATAAAGTCACCTATTCCTCATCCTTTGCATCCAGGAGCTATTGATGTCTTGTGAACCAGTTTCACAAATCTATTTATACGCCAGTTTGTTACCTACATATGTAACCCTTGTAGGCATTGTGCATGTTGCTATTGCTTTGTTTTGCTTGGGTCTTGTTTTTTAATTACAAAGGACATCTAAATAATATTAGCCACGCTACTCTGAAGTTTATTTGCTGCTTATTGACTTTTCAATGTTATGAACAAAAACAACATTCATTTTCCTATCAACTTAGCTATTCATATAATGTGACTCACTTTAGGTCATCTTTCCTAGAGTATATTGCTCTACCTTTTTTTGTTGTGGTTGGTTTTTTTGTTCACTTATTTTTAAACAAAGAATCCATTCTACAAAGAAGACAGAATACAGTATTAACTGCCATTCTTATTTATTTTAAAGGAAACAATGCCTTTATGCCACAATAACTCACCTACCCAGAGGTCATTTTTCCAATGTCAGTCATAGAGAACACACCTCAAAGAAAAAGGCCTGTGAGAAGTTAAAATAAATGCCATAGACCTCATTCACTAAGCTCATGCATTTTATTTCCATCTTCTTACTCTGTCATTCAGCAACTGTTTTTTCGCATTTTAGACACAATCCTAATAAAACTGGTTACCTAGTTTCTTAGCCCATAGAAGATTAGAAACAATTAATTCAAAGGCGATCAAGAGACACCTAGAAATCAACATGATGGCTGGTAACAAAGGAGAAGATAGAGAAAGAACCAGACTCAAGGACTCAAAAATTAGAGCAATTATGTGCCATTTTATGTTTCGTCAAATAGTCCTACATCTGTAATAATCTCCTTTACCCTGGAAATCACATTTCTAACTGTATGTCACTGAGTCATCAAGTTTATTTTATGTTCAATACTTTCTATTTAAGAAGAGGCAGGTATATCACTTACTTTAGGCTTTTCCTGGATAATGAGGTAATGTGGTGAAAAGGGAAGAGGACAGGTTCGAGAGCACAACAGATATTTTGGCTTCCTAGTCTCCTCCACTTCCTGTGGAACCCGACATCTCTTAGTCTCCTTTTTTTTAATCTATAAAGTAGAGAAAATAATGAGTTAATATTCATAAAGTACCTGCTCAACAAAGATGGGTGTTAGAATCTCCCAAACAGTCTCAAGTCTAAAGGTATTAATAGAGAGAAAACACAATCAAATGTGAAGGGTGTGACAGAGGAAAGGTAAGATCAAGTGGTAGGTTGGAGGCGGGCAACCTATGAGAGGATTTTTAAAGGCCACAGTACACGGAGAAGGAAGAGGGGCTCCCCAAGTCTACCTGTGGATGGGGAGGAAACTACTAAGCTACACTAGCCAATCTGTGACATTTTTTTTAAACAATAGTTTAATTGAAGTCTATATTTGATGTGGGGAAATGGTTCCTGCATTGGGCTCTGTGTTTACGTTGAGAAAAGGGAGTACAGGAAGTATTTAACCTCATTCCTCTTTTCTGAATATTATTTATTATTATTATTATTATTATTATTTTAAATTTCCAAGTAGACTGTTTTTGAGAGCAGTTTTAGGTTCACAGCAAAATTGAAAGGAAGGTACAGAGAATTCCCATACCCCCTGCCCCCACACATGCACAGCCTCCCCCATTATCAACATACCCTCCCCAAGTGGTGCATTTATTGCAATCAATGAACCTATGTTGACACGTCTTCATCACCCAGAGTCCATACTTTACATTAGGGCTCACTTTGGTGTTGTGTATTCTGTGGGTTTGGACAAATGTATCCATCATGTGTCCATCATTATGGCATCATACAGAGTAGTATCACTGCCCTAAACATCTTCTGTGCTCAACCTGTTTATCCCTCCCTCCCCATCCCCTGGCAACCACTGATGTTTTTACTGTCTCCGTAGTTTTTGGTTTTCCAGAATGATATCATTGGAATCCTGTAGTATATCTCCTTTTCAGATTGGCTTCTTCCACTTAGTAATATGCATTTAAAGTTCCTCCATGTCTTTTCATGGCTTAATAACTCATTTCCTTTTAGCACTAAATATCATCCTTTGTCTGAGTGTACCATAGTTTATTTCTCCATTTACCTACTGAAGGATATCTTAGTTACTTCCAATTTGGGGCAATTATGAGTAAAGCTGCTCTAAACATCCATGTACAGTTTTTTGCGTAGACATAAATTTTTAATTCCGTTGGGTAAATACCAAGGAGCGCAATTGCTGGATCGAGTGGTAGGAGTATGTTTAGTTTTATAAAAAACCACCCCACAGTCTTCCCAAGCGGTTATTCCTGTACCATTTTGCGTTCCCGTCAACAGTGAGTGAGAGTTCTTGTTGCTCCACATCCTCACCAGCATTGGGTGTTGTCAGTGTTCTCGATTTCGGCCATTCTAATAGGTGTGTAGTGGTAGCTCATTGTTTTAATTTATTTGCATGTCCCTGAGCCAGTTTGGGAAATTTTTAAGTGAAATGCAGTCTTTCTTTCTACCTTCAAGTCACAAAAAGTTCTATACAGATGTCTTTTCATTCATTCATTCACTCAGCTTTTAACAAATCTGATGTGTCTGCTACATATCAGGTGCTGTGCTAGTTGCTTCGTATACAATAGTAAAGTAACTGTGATTGCTAAGAAGAAGAAGGAGGAGGAGGAGGAGGAGGAAGAGGAGGACGAGGAGGAGAAGAAGAAGAGGAAGAGGAAGAAGAAGAAGAAGAAGAAGGATGATGATGATGATGATAATAATAATAATAATAATAATAATAATAATAATATCAGGAGTGTTTCCTATTCTACCACTACCAAAATCCTGAAAAATATGGAAGTTTCCCACTACAACACTTGGCATGTGTCAAATTTGAGTTGACATTAAAATTTGGGTCAACAATTAGTGGTGACAGAGAAAACCAGGGTTGATGTTGAGTTGAATGTTTTCCCAAATACAGTGGTACCTCGGTTTTCGAACGTCTCCATTGACAAACATTTTGGTTTATGAACGCCGTAAACCGGAAAGTAAATGCTTCGTTTTTCGAACACGACTCAGAAGTCGAACATGTCACACGGCTTCTGCTGAGTGCAAGATCCTGAGGCCTCGCTGTCGGCTGTTTTTGAATGTTTCAGAACTCAGGGATTACATTTGAACACTGACGTAGCACTGTATAGAGAATTAGATGAACTAAGGAAGATATGGAAAGAGAGGAGTTGGTTTTGCGTGGGCAATCAGCAAGCACTCATCTACTGTTGGTAATTGGTGCTGCCTCAGCGCCTGCAAACACCAACAGGACAGAAAGTTGTCTTTACTGAAAGGGTACAACCCCTGGTTTTGACAAGTGGTCTCTTGTTTACGCACATAACATTATAGCAAGTCTTCACATTAAGGCTAGACTTCTACCATATCATAATCTCAATAATGAAAAAAAATGCATCATTTATATTTGCATCAAAGTGTTCATAGGAGATGATGTTTGAAAGATGGATTTACATGTTGCAGTTACTAGACAAGATGACTTTATTTAAATATGGTGCTTACAACTTAAAAAACTCAATAAAATACCAAAGAAAAGGTACTTTAATCTGGAGCATAAAGAAAGGGAGATCGAAAGTCATATGGTTTTTCAAGTGGCCGGTCATAGCTCTATCCAAACATAGAGAAAAAAAAAGTTAGTCTTCCATTATCTTAGAATTTATTTTCTCCTTTTTATTGATTTTGCCTTGGTAATTCTTGGGATTGTGATTTCAAAGACCCTGGGGATTCTTAAGTGATCAAGAACTAAAGCTCAAAGAGGTGAAATGACGCTTACAGCCGTCTACTGTACAGGGGGCAGAGAGTTTCCCCCACACAGGCTCAGGGGACAGGCACAGCTGTTGCTTTTTTCTCAGAAAAGACTCTCCGGCAGAACAACATCTGGAACACAATATTTGGGATAGCTTATATAGCTGTCGAGAATTTCATAAACATGACAGAGGTACTTTCATAAAAGGAATTATTGATCAGTTATTGCCACCTCGTTTTATCTGCAGTACCTAGATTAGCTTCTTTTCTGCTAAATTTGATAGCAGTTAACGTCAGTTTCAACCTTTGCCGCTCTCCCTGTAGTGAAGTGTGCCGCCATGAAATGGACAGGTTGTGCCTCTGGTTCTCACAGCTCCCTTCTGTACCACTTTACTTTAGCAGCAGGACATACAGTTGCTGTTTACCTAATAAAATTGTAAATGTGCGTGTGCTTACGTGTGTGTGTGCGTGTGTGTGTGGTCTAAGGAATTTTATGGCCCAATTTAACAACTCAGTAAATGGGATTTTACATTACTAGTTTTTTTTTTCTTCTGTATGATGAAGAAACAATTGGTCTTTTAATTTACAGCCTTCTCCTAAAAAGAAGGTTGCATCAGCTACAATAAATTCTGGATAAAAATGTTTCTGCTAATTCATTTTTCACTGAGCCAACCAGTCTGCCAACAAGCTGCTTCTTTATTTGAATTCAAATTGACAGTGAAATATTTTAAAGCAATATATTTGTGGTTCCTTTTCTTTTTTTAACTTTTTTTGATCATTTAAAATCCAATAGTGCACAGAATGTAATTATCTCTTTCAATAAATATTTGCCCTGACTTTGGAGTTGTACTATTTTTGAAGCAGAAGGTAAACAAAAATGTCTGAACCAAGTAAGGAAATCCAAGATTTTGATGGGCTCTATGACTATAAAGAAAACACCTCACCTCACCAGCCTAATTTTCTCTGTTTATAAAACAATAAGATTGGACTACAGGGTCTTCGATGTCTCTTCCAGTTCAAGATGTCATGTTTGTATATACTTGGCCAAGAAATATAGGAATTTTATTTAGTCCCAAGGCTTCAAATGGCATCTACATGGAAATGATTTCCAAATCTGTATCTGTAGCTGAGTCTCTCTCTGGAACACTAGATGCATGCACCAAAGTATTTATTTGCTATCTCCATTTAAATGGTGAATAAGCATTTCTAATTTAACATGGCCAAGTAGAATTCCCAATCCATCCCTCTGACGTCCAAAGCAGCTTTGCTTTAGTTTTCCCAAATCAGTTGGATGGCTTTACTGTCCACCTAGTTACTTAAGCCAGAAATCTAGGCGTTATCCTCAATTTCTCGCTTTTCTTCCCCAGTAACATCCAGGTATTGGCAAGTCCTAATCACAATACTTCAAAAGGTATCCTGAGTCTTTCCACTTGCATTACCCTTTTCCAAGCCCTCACCATCCCTCTCCTGGATCACTACAATTACAGCCCAACTTGTTTCTTGGCTTTCAATCTTCCCTCTCTGCAAACTGCTTTCCACACAAAAACTCAAGTGAGCTTGTAAAAATATGAATCAGATCCTGTTTCTCTCCTGCTTAAAACTCTTCAGTGGTGTTTCATCACACTTGGGATAAATCTGAACTTCTCACTCTGATTTACAAAGCTCTAAATGATCTGGTTCCTGTCTGTCCGTTGCCTCATTTCTTTCACTTTCAACTTCCCCCATTTCATTCCAGTAACTCTGACCTTCTTTTCTTTCCTTTCACACGCCTGTATTAGTAAGGGGTCTCTAGAGAGACAGCCAATAGTATCTTTACATTTATATACATAAAGAGATTTATTATAAGGAATTGGCTGATGTGAGTATGGGGACTGAAAAGTCCCACAATCTGCCATCTGTAAGCTGGAGACACAGGAGAGCCGATGGTGGATTGTCATCTGAATGTGAAGGCCTGAGGACCAGGAGGGCTGATGCGAGTTCTAGTCCAAGTCTGAAAGCCTAAGAACCAGCAATGCTGATGGTGTAAATCCCAGTTCCTGGGCAAGAGAAGAACAATAGCCTAGTCTAAGTAGTCAAGGAGAGAGAGTGAATTCTCCCTTCCTCCACCTTTTTGTTATCTTCAGGCCCTCAATGAATTGGGTGATGCCCACCCACATTGGGGAAGGCAATCTTTTTAACTCAGTCTACTGATTCAAATGCTAAGTGCATCTGGAAATGCCCTCATAGACGCACCCAGAAATATTGCTTAACCAAACATCTGGGCAACCAAATATACTATGACCCGGTCAAGCTGACACAGAAATTTAACCATCACGCATGCCAACCTCGTTCCTCATTTAGGGTCCTTGTGCTAGTTCTCCTTTCTACTTCAAGTGCTTTTCCTATCGTTGCACAGCTGGGAGCTCTTTGTCACTCAGTGATCCCCTTGAGGTTCACCTTCCCCGGAAGAATCCTTCCCTAACCATCCAATGTAAAGTAGTCCCCTAAATTTCATCCTTTTATTCTAACTTCTGGATTAAGGTTGAAACAGAAGGAAGATCTTTTTAACCTGAGGGCTATGGACTCCACCATTCCCCTGAAAGAGTTGCTGCATTTTATGTCTTTGTATGTGTATGTGGTTGCCTCAAATTCTCAAAGGAGTGTGAGATCCACAAACGGTTAAGAAACATTCGAAGCAGGTCTGGTGGCCACTCATTAATGCCCCATCTCTCTTGGCTCCCCATCTTCCTTTTTATCAAGAAAATTAGAATTTATGTTTTATAAGGCATCATAGGTCATTTCCCTTTGGATACCTCTTCTTGCGTCCTGGCGGAGAAAAAGTGCCCATTTTCACTTTGGAACAACAACAAAGTTCAATCCTAATCATTGCGAGGCAATTATGAAAAGTAAGACATGCACCACTACATTTCTGACAGTTTCTTTTATAATCCAGTTTTATTACTTAGCTTTTACTAAAATGCTAATCCCCTGAAAAGGAAAATAAAAGTCTCTGTATGCGTTCTTTAGCACAAACAAACATCTTCAAGGAAATGTGAATTAAAAACCACGTTGACACAATTTCAAAGCTACAGTAGGAGAAGGAATGACCAGAAACCCCCCATTGCCACTGAGAAGGGGAGGGGGTCAGGTAAGCAGCTTATATGAAGTAGGGTGAACTGAATTGGAAGTGGGAAGGTAGGGAGGCACAGCTTCCTAAATCCATGAGCTGTGTGACAATACAGTAAGCCACCAAGGAGAGTGGAGACTGGGATTTTTCTGGTAGCATACATCCTAGTGTAATGGCCCAGCAATAACTTTTAGAGCAATGTTAGACTATATCCACCCAAATAAGTTAATGTTCTATCTTGACATTAACAAAAGCAAATCCCGCCACATGATCTAGTCTATATGGTGTCCTGTCAATAAAAAATAAAAACATGTCATGGGGTGTCACACTCGTAACTACCAGAAGGGAGGGACTTTTCTTTTTTTAATTTTACTTGGCAACACCAGTAGACTTGCCCTTGGAATTCTGTCCTAGAAATTAAAATAATAGACCATCCAGAGCCCTAACTTATATTAGTGGGATGGACTAAATGCCTACGAAAAGGAAACATTGCCCAAGAGAATGAATTTGGGGCTCTTATTGTATTACTAACTTTGTTTTTAATCTCATTTCCCTATTTTTCTTAGCATATATTCTGAAGAGGTACCCATAGTGATCAATTACAATTTTCAGATACCTAGAACCAGAGCATGCCAGGATAAGGAAGGATGCCATTTTTGTAGTAGAGAAATGTCACATGTTTAAGGCTGTGGTTGGACTTTGGACCCAGGAGAGGGTGGACTCCCAACATTCTACTTCAGCCCTATGATGGGGCACTGTTCACCCCTCTGAATCCTATACTGAGAATTATAGACAAGGCTGATTTCTTCTCTCTCTCTCTCTCTCTCTCTGTCTCTCTCTGTCTCTCTCTGTCTCTCTCTGTCTCTCTGTCTCTCTCTCTCTCTCTCTCTCTCTCTCTCTCTCTCTCTCTCTCTCTCTCTCTCTCTGAATTATCCAGGGCACCAGAACACTCAGCATGCTCCTCAGAGGAGACCAGAGAGAGTCCCCTCGTCCCCTCCCTCCATCCCCAGCTACTTCAGGCCTTTTCTGTGGCTCACCCAAGCGATAGCGACCCAGCAATATGGTCAAACAGAATGAAGATACTCCATTGGTGGATAAAGGCTCCCTAGACTCTGGGCTAAGTTTGAGGGCCTGTTCTTAGAGAGATTCCCTGAAGGATGCTCCCAGGACACCGTTTGGCAGCACCACTGCAGAATGGGTTACACTGCAATGCAGCTTCCTTTTCCTTCTCCCCCATCTTTCCCAGCGGACTGGGAGTTCCTCAAAGGGAGACATTTGTCTTCTTCGCTGGAGTGGAGTTGGCCCATGGTTGGTTCTCAATCAATGTTGTTTCAACAAATGAATAATCACGTGTGATCTAAACAAGCAAGTTTGAGGAATTATAGGACAGGGTTCTTGGAGGAGAAAAGGCATAGGCAAAATTTTAGCAATTGGAAAATCAAGGTCAATAGTTAAGTATGTCAGAGGAAAAAGATTAATTTAGGCAAGTGAGTGGAGATACACTGGAGAGCAGAGCCATGAGAAATTATGGGGGCCCTGGGGTGTAAATTGTATGCTGTGTACTCTGGGTGATTGGGAGTCACCAAAGATTGGGGGCCAGAAAGTGATGGAACCAAAGTGGTATTTTAGGACAACTAAGTATATGGCCACGGGCAGCTTCTCTGGGAGTGGGAAGCAAGCCTGGCTGGGCCATTGTGTACAAACCCTGGGAGTAGCAGGGATCAGCTTGGTCACTAGAAGAGCAGGACTTGTTGAGATCGTATTAACTGTGTCTTCCATTCAAACATAAGAATTGTCCAGGGTCCTGACCCCCTGATAAATCTTTGTTCTTTTTCTAGCTCCCATCTGCTTGGACAACCAGGTGTGGTGGGCTTTTCTCCCTTGGCTACACAAGCAGCACAGTCATCTGGTGTGAGACGACCTGGGAAGCAGTATGGGGTACATTGGGGCAGTAACAGTGGTCAAGAGATGAAGGGGGCTACATGAGGCAGAGGCTAGGGGGAAAGAAGAGGGCTCAGCTTTTAGAACAATTTCTGAGGCAGAATCTATGGAATTTGGTGGATGAATGTGGAGCATGTTAAGAATAATTTTGAGGGTTTTGGATGCTGAGTATAGAAATAGAAAGAGGAAGTTTAGACCAAAAGGATAAATGAATCAGTTTGGGACATATTACATTTGAATTTGAGGTGACAGCAAAATTTCCATGGAGGGGTCCGGGAGTTTATTGGAGATAGAGGTCTGAAATCCAAGAGGGAGGTGGGTGCTGGTTATTGGTTATCGGTGATCATTTGAAGGCATGGAAATTTATGTGATCACCCAGAGAGAGAATGTGGAAAGCAAAAGAGAAAATGATAGAATGTCAGTGTTAGAAGGTGGGCAGAGGAGGAGTCAGAGCGAGCAACTGGTAAGGACTAGCCAGAAAGGTAGAAGAAAGCAGAGCTCAAGGAAGGGAAGTTTTCAGAAAATGAAAGCAGGCACCATTACACAGCGCAGAGAGGTAGAGTGAGCCATAGGGGACTCATGAGAGCTTAAGCGAGAACTATTTCCTGGCAGCCATGTTGAGGACGGCACGGGAGGGAGGGAGGTGGAAACCATGGTCCTCACATTCCTCACTCAAGTGACAGTCTCTGGACAACTGAACGCAAAGGAATTCGACATGAAAGGCAGAGGGCGATGCTTTTCATTGAGACTCCCAACCCCATTCTCTTCCATCTACCCTGCTATCATATAAGATCCTCGAGCATTTATTTCTGGGCTTGTTCGAGGCTACTAACAATAGTGTAAGTGAAAGGCGTAATGATACCGTTGCCTTCTTGTTTTGTAAGAAGTTGTTCTACTTCCACTTTTAACATGCTGGGAGAATAATATGAAAAACTTGCCTTCCTGATTTTTATCAATGGAAGTTCACATTTTCTCAATCTTTTAAGAAAACAGTTCTTGGCTCTTTGAGTCAAAATGATCCATCTCACATTGAAAATTTTTTATTGTCAAGTTCAATCTCATTAAGAAGAGTCAATGGGTAAATTATAAGCATTCACCATAATCTGATTTCTGTAAGACAAAGAGAAGAGGCTGAATAAAGAAGAAGTGAATATTGAAACTGTTTTTTCTCTAGTTAAAAAAAAACCACACAGACAATTTATGTTTTCTCTGTCACTATGGAGGTTTGTTTTGTTTTACTTTCTGTTTTTGGTCAAAACTCTAGTGTATTACATTCTTTAGTGTCATAAAAAAGACTCTTCCCTGCCTGTGGTATCAGAAACATGTACAGTAGTCCCCCTTATCTGTGAGGGATACATTCCAAGTCCCTCAGTGGATACCTGAAACCACGATGCTACTGAAAACCCTCTATATACTGACATACATACCTTTTCACTTAATGGAAGCACCACAGCTTCTCTTTGGCATATCCGAACTGCCAGCATCACTACTGTTGTACTTTGGGGTCATTATTAACTAAAATAAGGGTTGCTTGAACACAAGCACTGTGATACCTGTGACAGTCGGTCTGATAACCAAGATGGCTTCTAAATGACTAATGGGTGTCTACAGCATGGAGACACTGGACAAGGGGTGATTCATGTCCTGGGAGGGAGGGAGGGAGGGAGCAGGACGGTGGGAGATTTCATCACGCTATTCGGAATGACGTACAATTTAAAACTTATGAATTGTTCATTTCTGGAATTCTTCATTTAATATTTTCAGACTGTTGTTGACAGCGGGTAACTAAAACCATGGAAAGCAAAACCACAGATAAGAGGGGACTACTGTATACAACACGTTCCCCGTTTTATCCATGCAGAAAGGTATCTGAGATGAAATTTGCTTACATTTCTATTGAGTCCCTTAGCATCAGCAGCCAAGGGTAACTAGTTAAATCCTCCATGAGAGCAACTAGCTTATTCTGTGACCGCACAGAGACCCATTGCTAAGTGTGTGTTGTGAGTTTGGTGAGAGAGTGGGGGATCAGTGCAAACTCAATGCTACTGCTTATAAAACAGTGCTGGTTAGTTCAACTGGTATCCAAGAGGGAGACTGTGGGACGAAGCCCTCATGTCAGTCAAGAGAAGCTGACTGTGGCTGATCTAAGTAGAAAGGACATTTATGTACAACATGGTGGGTGACCCACAATCTTCGTGGGGGCTGGAAGACCAGCAAGGAGGTGATGCAGCCTGGATGAAGGCCCAAAGCCAGGCTGCAGACGGGTCCGGTGATGACCCTGCAGCGGACCCCAACAATGCTGCACACAGCCCTAGAAGCTGATGCCATCCCCTTGGCTGCTGAGTTTGGCACCGTCCCACTCCTTCCTATCACCAGCTACAGGGGAGCCTTCCTTATGCCCCTCCCCCCAACTACAAGCAGGCTGGGAAGATGGTTTCTGGCACTTCCACTCTTTAGTGGGGAAGTAGCGTTGCCTCCTGAGGTTGGGGATTCCCCAGGCACAGGAAGGAGGTCACATCCTGGGCAACTTAAAAGAGTGACAAATATCACTCTTGCACTTGAGAACTGGGACTATAACGTTACCTTCTTTATAGACCCGGACTCAGCACAATGCCCTGTACACAGTAGGTGCCAACAAGACTCGCCATTATGAATGCCCTGCAGCATACATTCAGGGGTGAGTTATGCTTCACAGGTTGCTCATCGCCCAGACAGCTGAGCACCTCGATGACACATACAGCCTTTGCTTTTTAAAACTGCGGCTCTTTTGCTGAACCTGTGGTAATGTGGCCATATTATATTCACCTTGGTTGGTGGAGCTATGTCCAAGCCATTCACAAAATTCAGCATTCACTCAGTGAGAATCTCCTTCTGACCCCCATGTGAGTACACCACAATTCGCATGACATAAGAAATAAGGAAATAAAAGTATTTAAATCCTCTGGTCTCTATTAAGTTAGAGAAAAAGGCTATCCTCAGCATTATAAGATGAACATCTCAAAAACGACTCAGGGTGGCAAGTGGTGTGATCTGTGGTGTCATTTGACAAGATGATTCTTCCTAGTCACTGTCCACTGAAAGGAAAAGCGTGGAGCTGACTGACTGGTAAGCCATCCATTTCCTGTGAAATAAGGAAGCACTGGGGGCTTAAATGGCAACGTTATCAAATCTCTACATCCAAACAGCTACCTTAAAATGACTTTCACACAGGCAACGTTTTTCTCCTGACAGTAATGTTTGCTATTTTAACGTACAATATGGTGCCTTGCAGACACTGGAAACTCAGTGACTTTTTCTTGGTGGTGATAAGAGCTAAAGATAACATAAATTGCCTCTTACTTTGGTAACAAAAAACTTGGCACATTTTTGGACCCTGAGGTGGCATTTTAATATAATATACTAAATGTATAGGTGAAGTATTAGACCTACTGTGTAGGCATTACTGATTTTGATGCATTTCAATAAAATTGTTGCTGCTGTGAGATAAGCATTTATTGTAAAAATAGAACAAAAGAATTCCTGCATACCAGCCACCCAACTTTCTGTAATGTAAATATGATAAATAACCGTGATACATCTATGAAAACTAAGAAATTGACATTGATACTAGCTGTCAACTAAACTACAGACTTCATTTGGATTTCTCCCCCTCTTCTTGTCAATGTTTTCAGTACTCATTTCAGCTAGAGGATCTAGCATGCTATACTACTGTGTTTCCCCGAAAGTAAGACCTAGCTGGGCCATCAGCTCTACTGCATCTTTTGGAGCAAAAATTAACATAAGACCCGATATTATATTATATTATTATATTATACCTGGTCTTATAGTAAAATAAGACTGGGTCTTATATTAATTTTTGCTCCAAAAGATGCATTACAGCTGATGGTCCGACTAGGTCTTACTTTTGGGGAAACACGGTAGAACTACATTATTTCAGAAGAACTGGGATTAGATATAAAGATGGCTCAGAAAGACTATAAAATCTACCATTTTATGTGCCAAACATAAATATATTTTAAATTTTGGCGCCAAATATTTCGCTTGCATGATCTGATTTCATCCTCTCCAGAAACCAAGGTGGGGCTGGGAATGGAGGGCGGTGTGAATACTGTTATATCCACTTTACAGCTAAGACAGATGGACCTAAGGATTCCAAGCAATGTTTGCAAGACAGATCAGCTGGGAAGTGGCAGAGCTGGGATGTGGACTACAGCATCTCTGATTCAAAGCCCATGACCATGACCCTCACCCCTATAGTACAGACTGAAGGGCATTATGGCAGGTGTCATGTAGACACTGACTCTCAAGCAGCAGTCTTGCCCAGGACCCACCTTCCAAAGGTCGTCTGGATCAACTGTGGCAGGTGACCCCGGTGTGGAAGGTAGTCCTATAACAATGACATATGACTCTAAGTGAAACGTGTGGAATCATTTCCAACCCTTCATACCCCCCTTGCATGCACGAACAAGAAGTTCTCCCTGGCTCTTTCCTGCATGGGGTGAGTGTGGGGCTGCCCACTGTCTCTCCTGCCAGAGCTGCTGAGAGGAACAGGGCGCGAACATCCCCACGTGCCTTTTGCTTTTCTTTCCTGAGTGTTTCAAGGCTTAATTAACGTGTGTAAAGTGATCTGAAATGCAGGGATAAAAAGAGCCGGGGAACTGCAGAGTGTCATGATTACCTAAGGCGACACAGCTGAAAAAGGGGGGCCCAGGGAGACAAAGCGGGTCTGGGAGACACAAGAGGCCTTCAGCTCAGCAGCCAGCTGGTTGGCCCAGAGCCAGAGGGGACTGTTTCTGGCAGCTTCTGCCTAAGCTTTCCTCTCAAGGTCTACATGGCAGCTCTGCTCAGGAGTCAGACCCCAGGATAAATAATTCCTAAAGGGCTGAGCCAGAACTGAGGAAAATGGGTTTCAGGACACAAATCTCAGCCAACTCTGTAACTAGCCCTGTAGAGAAGGGGATAAATGCCACCCGTCTTCCAGTATTGCCAACATAGGACCATCCCCAAATTACTGGATTTGGTCAATGAAGGAGAAATGTGATAAATATCAAAGATAGGAATGAAGCAAAGTGAGCTTTGTTCCATTCCTTTTGACAAGCACGGATTCATAGTGGTGATTTAGTACTGTCACCTGTGGGAGGCAATAAATCCCGCAGAAAGTGGTGGGTAAAAATAATGAAGTCTGAATCATGGGCTGTTTCACCATGTCCTGAGTGTGTGTTCCTAAAAGGGCAAGGCTATTGGTTTCATGGAGAATGTTAAAGCTTGTGACTTCATAGGGTGAAGGCGGGCGGCATTTTATTGCAATTTAAAGCATAAAAAGAAGCAAGTGGAAAAATCTTTCTTTCAGTGTAAGCCGATACCACCTGTATCTAGAAAGCTAACGTTACGGGGTTTTCTCCAATAGAGTGAGGATTTCTGTGCATCTGTATATAAACGGTGGCTGTATATACAGACTACTCTAAACTGTTTACAGTGATGGAGGGAAAAAGGTTTATTTGGGTAATCCAAAGTTTATATTAGGCTTTCATCATGTTTTTATGTCCTACTTGGGCTAATAGTTGGGTTGGTATCCATCTCCTGAGCCCACAAACTGAGGATGTGGCTGCTGGCAGCACCCTACAGCTTGGCAACCAGAGCGGAAAGAGGCCCATTCCCCTTGGCTTTAGTTAGAGAATTCCAGAGGACCCAGTCGGTGTGGCAAGCAGTCAAGGGCCCACCCTGGGGCCAATCCTATATCCAGTGAGGGAGGATCACACATAAGAGGCCTGCTCCCATCCAGACCACGTGAAATGGAAATTCCCCCGAAGGAGAGCCAGGTGGCCTGGCTCTTGTATCTACTCCAACTGAGCAGTTAAGAGAGGCTAGAAGACACTGTTGTCCCCTAGCCTGTCTAAGGCGGGGACATCTTGACTTCCAAGACCCACCATAATCATTCACTCTGACTGATCCCTCCTAGAGTTATATCTGTGGGATACCTTTGGTGTATATATATGTAGCGAGCCCCTGGAAGCTGTTAGAATGAGTTTTGTGTGAGCAAGAGTGACTCCATATTGAATAAGCAAGAGAAACTCCATTTTGGACACGCGCAGAGAACTTAGCATACAACGCCCAGGGAGCTGCCTGGTTGTTCTGGTAATTGGGTATAACCAGCTATACTGCAAAGATCTGCTACTGAAGAGATGAGGACAGTCAGGGTCACCGGCCGTTCCAATAAGGTGACGTCAGAAAGGCAATCAGAACTGCATAAGAACTGAGGACTTTGGCAGCTCAGAGAGCCGGTCTCAACTGAAAGGTGACCACACTGCCACTCTGCTCCGAGAACCCTCCACTCTGCTGTGCTCCGCTCTCGGACAGAACCTCTGCTGGACCAACCTCCCAGGCCAGCCACCCTTCCTCGCTCTTCCAGGACTCTGATTGGCTTTGGGACGGGTTCCTTACTCTATCTTACCCAGTTGTTGTATTACTCTGTGTGCTTCACTGTTTGGTGTGTTGATGGTTGATTTTGAGTAAAGAGCAAATTGAAAGGCACTTAAGATCTTGCGTGCTCTGTGCTTCGCTCGTGCCATGGCTACGGCGGAGGCCTCAGTCAGTGCCAGGTAGATCCTGGGGGTCTGAGAGTCTCTCGGGGCTTAGTCCCCCTGACGTGCAGGAAGAGACTGCAGCATGGATTGTGAGCCTAGCAGTCGCTCGTGACAATGTAACATCACATGTTGTTCACAGATCACTGAAGGGCCATCTGAAGCCACCAATCATGCCTTCCTACAGGTCTGCATTGATTGTTGCTGGAACTAGTATAACAATAACCTCCTGATAAGTGTCTCATGTCTGTCTTTTTCCCTTCTAAATCACCATCCATACAGGTCCTGGAAGGATCCTTGTAAAACATGGAGTCCCTTTCAATACTGGGATGTCAACTTGAAGGCCTGAATAGGACAAAAACGCCGAGAAACAGGGAACTCTTTTGGATTGTCTTGAGCTGGGACATCAGTGTTTTTCCTGCCTTTGGACTCAGATTGAAACATCGGCTCTTCCTGGGTCTTGAGCCTGCCAGCATTTGGACCGGAATCACAGCATCAGCTCTCCTGGGTCTTCAGCTTGCCGACTGCAAATGTTGGAACTTGTCAGATTCCATCATTGTGTGAGCCAGTTCCTTATAATAAATCTCTTTCTATTTAGATTTAGACCCTATTGGTTCTGTTTCCCTGGAGAACCCTGATTGATACAAATACATTTTTTATTGCTAACTTGATTGATTCATTCATTCATTAAAAAAAATTTAGTGAGCATCTACTAGGGGCCAGAAACTGTTTTATGTTCTTGGAAATGATCACTGAACAAAACAAAGATTCTTGGCCTTGTGGAACTATTATTTATGTGAGCGGCGGTGGTGGAGGGAGGAAGACAATGGATAATGAGTAAATTAGTGACGTGTCAGAAGGTGGTAAGTACAAGGAAAAAGGGAAATAGTAGAGCAGGATTGGGAGGAATGAGACATTGAGAAGAGAACATTTGAACAAAGGCTTAAGGGATATAAAGGGGTTTGCCATGTGGAAATCAAGGTAAAGTTCAAATCTGACGGACATTGGCCCCTGCCTACATCTGCAGTGAGATCTACAGGCCTTTCCTCATAACAGACTTGGTTTTGAGCTGTAATTCTGCCCTTAAATATCTATGCAACTTTGGGCAAGTTTGTTCATCTGTAAAATGGGCATAAAAATAGTACCCTGCTTATAAGGGACTAGAAATGAGAAATGCAGGTAAAATGACTCAGTGACTCTTAGCTGCTGTTATGATTGTTCTTATTCCTCCCCTCCTCCATGCCTCGCCCCTCTTCCCCTCTTCCTCTTCTCTGTGCTCCCAGAGAGCCCAGGGCCTCTGGCCCCACCCCGGAGTCATTCTGACTCGGGTGAAAGCAAGCTCTAGTCTCCATTCTCAGCCTTCACCCTGGGCCCTGGCTTCACACGGGGCGGGGGGCGGGCACCAGGCCGCTGTCTTGGTTTCCTCACTTGCAGCCCTTACCCTCTTTGTCTCATCCTCCTTCCCTCAGACCGCATTCTGGCTTCAGATTCAGGATTGTGCCTGGCTTCCCAAAACTGCTGGTTCCCTCGCTGGGATGTTCCTTGATGTCCTGACTGTTAAACTCCCTGCTTAGCTCTCTGTAAGAAAATCCCTGCTTTGGAAGGGAGACTACAGGAAACAAAACAACTTCAAATGTTTACCATCGAAAAAATTTGAAAAAATAGCCTTTATTTTATTTTTTTATAACAGTTTTAAATTTACCAAAAAAATAGAGAAGACAGTACGAGAGTTCCCACGTACTTCACACCCAGTTTGCCCGGTCACTAATATCTTACCTGTTAATGTGTGATACATTTGTTACAATCAGTAAACCATTATTGATACACTATTTATTACTAGCTAAAGTCCATACTTTATTCAGATTTCCTTAGTTTTTAACCTGATGTCTTTTTTCTGTCCCAGGATCCCATCCAGCTTCTGACAATATACATATTCAATCGTCATGTCTCCTTAAAGCGCCTCTTGGCTGTGACAGTTTCTCAGACTTTCCTTGTTTTTGATGACCTTGACAGTTTTGAGGAGTCCTGCTCAGGTATTTTCTAAGGTGATCTTCCACTGGAATTGGCTGATGGGCACAGAAGGAATTTAATGCAGGGGATTGCTCACACAGCAAAGTAATGAAGCTGAGATGCAAACAGGGGAAGGTGAAGTCACCCAAAGACTCATTTCAGCAGAAAACCTTTCACATCCCTAAGCTGAAGTGTTAACAGGAAGTGGCAGCGTTATCTAAACCAGGGGCTGGGTCACCTGGGGTCACTTGGCAGAAACCTCAGCAAGATGCAGCCACTGCTGGGGATGCCCTCAGAGGCCAGAGGGAGGGGAAGAAACGATCTGGCTTTGCCTCTCCTCCCAGCAACACAGTCCCTCCAGTGCCTCTCATTGACCATACCCACACCCATCAATTGACCATATCCAACTGATCCAGGAGCCTGTGAAACTCAGCTTGCAAGAGGCTGCTCCTAGCAATACAGAGCAGAGGGCTTAGCTGAGAATGGCTCTAAAGACAAACTGGCCCAGGACTGGGTCAGCTGGCACGTGAACACACAGCACCCTGGCAGACAGAAAACTTAAAACTCTAGGGCTGAGCGATGCTCCAGTCACCTATGCACCTTTTTGCTCCTTATCAGAGATTAAGAATTGACTCCACCTTATACATGGTGAGTGAGATTTTG
This sequence comes from Rhinolophus sinicus, assembly GCF_057876585.1. Lineage (NCBI taxonomy): Eukaryota > Metazoa > Chordata > Mammalia > Chiroptera > Rhinolophidae > Rhinolophus > Rhinolophus sinicus. The sequence goes on along the minus strand of NC_142503.1, from coordinate 189,869,520 downwards.
TCAAGTGGTTTTCTATGTGCCCTCCCAGCACTGAAAGTCCTCAAAACCCCTGGAACCTGTGACATGGTTTTACTGCAGCACTGCAGTTTGTCTGTCCATGGGCTCTGTATGATGGCGAGTGCTTTGAGGGAAGTATTTATTTTTTTATACCCAGAGCCCTAGAATAGTACCTTGCTTATACTAGGTTTCCAACGTTTGAAATATACACAATTGAATGAATGAATGAATGAATGAATGAATGAATGAATGAATGAATGAATGAATAATGGTTTCTTTCGACCAGCACCTCTTCTGGTGTGCTCAAGCTTTGAGGAATTGCTCCCCGCCCCCAGCATTTCTTTTCAGCCTCTCATCACCTCCTATTGGTGCTAAGATTACTTTGAGCCTAGCATTTGCAACATTGGAAGGCCACATGGATGGTGTGACTATAAAGCAATTAGACCAGTTTTCAGCAAAGGAATCAAGTTGTGCGTTCATCCTTCTAAGCGATTCCAAAGAAGGTCATCCAAAATGCTGCCATGCCTGGCTTCTTCCTTATGAGCTGCACAAAAAAAATGTTTAACATTTTTAAGAATAAAATGTTTCTGTCTTTTCAGCTAAATGTCACCCAGCCCTCACCTGGCTGGTATTTAGGTGGTTTGGGACACATCATCAGATAAGTTACATTTCCTTTCGGGTGGAGGGGCGGAGGAAGTGGACTGCCACAAACAGAACTGACTGGTGACTTTCTCATGGGTGCACAAGGGCTGAGAAGTAATGCCTGGGTTATCACCAGGTCTGAGCAGTGACATCCCCGTCTCACTAACAGGCCACCCCCTATGTGAAACACCTGAGGTTCCAGGGTTTTTTGAGGACTTTCAGTACTGGGAGGGCACATAGAAAACCTCACTCCTCTGTATATCAGGTGGAGTCAATTCTTAGTCTCTGATAAAGAACAAAAAGGTGCATAGGTGACAAGAGCATTGCTCAGCTCTAGAGTTTTAAGTTTTCTGTCTGCCGGGATGCCCTCAGGACAGAAATCTGACCAGCCTGGGTCTCACTAGCCACCTTATTTAGCAGAGACTAAAATATTTTCAAGTAGTCTCTTCTTTCCATTCTGGTAAATTGCTATTCTAATACAGGTGAAAACTGACGACTGCAGAAACCTCCCTTCATTTTTGTGCTGGGTACCTCATTTTCCACAGTAGTTATAGGGAAAGAGTTGGGAAGCCAGGTGGTGCACTTGCAAAAGCAGAGGTCTTTTGGAAATGTGATTTTGGACAAGTCCCTTTACCCTTTGATACCTCCACTTTCTCATTTGAGAGTTGGGAAGTGTAATGTCTGTTTTATCACAGAGGTATGGTAAAGATCACGTGAGATGTGTGAGTCCTTTGAAGATTGACAAGTGTAACATATTACAACTAGTTCTTCGCGTCGACATAAGGCAGCAGACAAGGTGCTTTTGATGTTTAATTAATACACAAAAATCTTCCATTACATTGATTTAGCCATAATTGGGAAGGAGGAGGGCAAGAGTAATTTTCAAAGGGACTTGTTCTGCTCCAAAAATAGAACTCAGAAAACACATATTTGATTTTCCTTTTGGTGTCAAACCACACTGCCATTGTTATTAGCAGTTTTACAGAATTGTGACCTTCAAACTTGGTGATATCAACGACTGAAAGAAAGCTCCCAGGTTTGAAGACTTTTCAAAGAGGCTTTTCAAACTAAAACACTTATTTTGAATTAAGGGCTAATAGAATTGTGTTATTAAATAAGCACTTGCAAGTTTAACAGTTGCCTTCCAGGTGGCCTGCAGTGAATGAGTGTGCTGAGAGGTCGCTGAAAGCCCTTAGGGGGACAATGAGGGTAATCTGTTAGAGGGGTCCATGTACCACCCTTTCCAGAGTTAAAAGGGAAATTTAGAACTTGCATTTTTCTGAATTGTACATAAGCTGATTTGTGTATACACCTATCATAACTTACTTTCAGTTTACTGAATTTGTGAATTTTCACATTTGTTTTAAATTGTAATTAAGTTTTCTCTATGAGGCACACCATATGCCACCATTAATTCATTCTCGTTGATTTCTTAGGAGATACATGAGTGCATATTTTGATGCAATTTTGAGGTCTTTTGAAAATCAAATGACTACATGTTTAGCCATATGGGCCTTTGTTATTTAAAATAGCATATGATAAATAAGAGAAAGCAAATGTAAAAGGACTTGTTAGGAAAAAAATAATTGGAAAAACTGTTTGAAACATTGTTTTAAACACAGAATTTCCAGCCCCCCCCTTTTTTTCTGCGTTATGTTTTTAAAACCTGTCTTTATTGATCCTGTACTGTCTCTTACCGCCTGTGAATATGCACTGTCACACGTGCACCGGGCAAACCTATTAAACCAGTTACTGCCCTGTGCTTTACACTGGGGCCGCAGATATTAACATCCGCCTTCCATGAGTCCAGCTGTAGCCAATGTTTTTCTGTTAATATCTTATGCCAGGATTTGACAGTAAGCTCCAGTTCATCCGCACATACGGTGTCCGGTTTTGAAAGCGGCCGACGGGTGATTCGGTTTTCGCGGGGATTCACTGTGCTCACCAGCTGCCGGCCGTACGTGCGGGCGCAGACCCGGCCACCGGCGGGCGCGCGGCGCGCACTAGGACCCAGCAGGGCTCCGGGCCCGGGTGGGAGCCGCGCTGCCGACCCCGGGCGGGCGCCGGGGCTGGAGCCGGGGTTCCGGCCGCGATCCGCTGCAGCTCCGCGGGGAGACGGCGCGACCCGGCGGCTGGGCCACCCGCGAGTCCGGTGCCGCCGCAGCCCCCCAATGCAGCCGCGAGAAGCAGCGCGGGGGGCAGGCGATCGAAGGTAACGAAAATGGGGTTCATTTCCTGCCTCCTAATCTTCTGCTCTGGCTCAGCATTGTCACGAGAAGCCCTCGCTGTTCAGGCTGCTGCATTTTGGGGCACCCTTTGATTTTTTTAAGGTGTCTGCCCTCATATTTCCACCTGGTTTGATTGATTTGTAGCATGCAGCCCATGAGGGAGAGATCCAGAGATGGCAAGTTGCATATTTTCATTAGTTTTGTCTCAAAAGTAAGTTCATTTAAAAAAAAAAAAAGTTTCTCAGGAATTTGTGGATAGTCGTTTAAAAAAATTTTTTTTTAAAATAGCAAACAAATGGATAGTTTTTTAAATTATCAAATAATTGATGAAATTGTTAATTACTTCCTAGGGTTTTACTTTTGTGGGTTCCCCAGGCGTTACTTTTATTTTCAAGGAACTAACGTGTTAAATGTGGAGTTTGGCTCAGACAGAGTTTACAGCATTGCTGTCGCAACTGTTTTGCTATCAATTATAAACAGTGTCAAATCTGTGGGCAGTTTGAACCTCTTTTCAAATACTGTAACTGGTTATCCTGATATGACATCTACAGATGAGACTTTCCTTAGAGGCAGTCAGAATATTTCTCATTTTGGAGAAACATTGTTTTGAGGAGAAAACCATGATTACTGGCTGGGGAGGCTGAAGAGACTATTTTTCATGCTTTGTTTATACTCCGGGGATGACATATGGGGAAGGGAAACATATTCTTTCTCTACAGCTTTAATTGTGGGATTATTAATTTCTTTAATTTATTAGTTTCAATTGGTTGGGCTCAGGGAGCCCTCTGTCACAGGATGTGCTTAAGGTGACACATTTGCTAGCAGTTGGGACACATGATTGCAAATGTAAAATGTGCCTCATCTGAAAGGACTGGTCTGCTGGGAGCTCCCATGTGGAGCTGTCTTAGGCAGGGTGCGACTGGCTCATTGAGGAAAAAGGGAATCATTTTCCTTAGCTAAGGAAGACATCCTGTGATATTCCTTTTGTTCCCTGTTTTTCATTGATCGCCAGCTCTGCCTTAGAGAGGGGAGAGCAGCTCAGAGAGTGCAGAGCTCGGAAGACTGCACAAACGACTACAGCCCACTTTAACTCTCACGCTGATTGGTCAGTTAGACTGAGACTTATGAAAACAGTCACCCAAAACCTTCCTTTGCAATCGCGCTGTAATTTCAGATTAGCCTTCTCGTGCATAGATGTCTACACGATTGATTTTTAATTTGGGTGCAGTTTGCTTGAGGTACCTTTATGTTTAATTTTTTGTTGTTGTTTCTATCCAGATTAAAGTAGGCCATTTTGGTGACAAATTTCTTTGCAGATGTCAGCTACTAGCTTACATTTAGAGACGTATCACTTTACAATCCATTCTCGATTTCTCCTCAGGAGTTGTAGAATGCAAAGTTGTTCAACTTAGAATAATTTTTCCTGCCGTTTTTTGATCTGAATACTTAAGTAGCACTATCAGCAGATGGATGCTTCACTGTATCTTTACTTTGATAATGTAAGTGTCTTGTGCATCAGCATGTATCGCGTGTGAGATTTAAGTCTGTGCAACAGTGAAAGAAAAAGGCAAGAGCAGTCAAAATTGGCTTGCGCACTGTTTTAAGAAATTCTGGCATCTGGTTTGAGGAGAATGCATTTTACATCCAAGAAAAAGGGCATTCTTCACCTTATAAGAATATGAATTAGTAAATAATGTAAAATATTATTAAAAAAAATAAAAGCCTGGTGGATATCACCATTTGAGCCTCAAAACACCTCGATTAAAGAAGCACTATCCCAGAAGTTGTTAAATGTATAAACACTTTCCCAATTGGCTTAAAAATTTAGACACAGGACATGGATGGAATCTAATAAACGGTGAGTGGAGACATGGTTGTCATGGAAACCAAGAAGAGTAACCCCCGCCACCCCCCCAACACTACCATAACCACCACCTTAAAAAAAAATAAAAAACTGCATGTCATCACAGATGCCTGGAGAACATGCTGGCTTCTGTAAGCTTTCCCACAGCATCTGTTGAAACCTAAGATTGTGCCTGTCAAATCAAGGTCATTTTACAACAACAACCAAAAATGCAGTCTCCTAGGTTTCATAACTGTATTTTTATTGAAACTATGTGAGGAAAAAGCCTTAAAGGAAGGATGAGCACACGTGCTTACTTGGCATTTTGCTGCTTCTGAGTTCTGCAAGGAAAGCCTAAGAAGAAGGTTTTGAGCCTTTTAAATTGTAATTGTGGAATTAAATTGATTTGTATGTCTACTGTTATAATGAAACTCTTTTTAGAGCTGTGAAGACTAGAATGTTACCTGTGGATGATGAAGAGTCATTTGGGGGAAGGTATTATGAAGACTTTCTCTTTGCAATAGGGTTCAAAGTTGAATGCTCACACTTGAATTCCAAGAACTGTGGCATTTTGGATCCCCGCTCTAAGACTGTATGTGGAGGGATAAATGAAGACCCTGTCTGGTGTTTTGGGAAGTGTAAGGGAGGGTGTTCTCGGAAGTGTAAGGGAGGGTGTTCTCAGTAGCTGAGCATGGAGGAGAGGAAAACTAAATTGAAAGAATGGTTTCAAAACAGCAACTATCATTATTTGGTTAACTTAGAAAAGTTTCCTCTTCTTTTGTGAATAGAGAAGAGTGCTTTAGTTTTTAGGATAATTGAGAGGTTCCCCAAATCAAGGTTGTGAATATTTTCAGTGTCTTAGTAGTGGTTTCAGTGAGGGGAGTAAAGAAAGGAGAAAAGTTGGGAGACAGCCCTCCCCCCATTCACTTTGTTAAGTGAAAAATAACCAAGGAGGCCCGCTCCTAAATTTTGACTTTAGCGATCAACACTGAACCTTCCAAATATAAAAACAATGCATTTCTTATATTTCTCCATCTTGCCAATGGTAGTCTTTACATTTTAAGTTCTTGATATTCATTTAGAAATATCTTCCTACCAATCATGATGATTTAGAGTATTGTATTGCTATCTTAATTGAAAATAGCCAGTTTTAAATCTCATTGAATTAACACTTTGATCTTTTTACAAAGCAGCAAATTTCCCTTGTTTTCATCAACTAATTGCATGGGAGGCTGAGAGGGGGTGGAAAGAATCCTGACTGTATTTCAATGTTTACTTAATATCTTACGTCTATGTCATAGGAAATACTGTAGACTTTAGAAGTGACATAGCATCATTGCGGTGAGTTAGCATACATTTCATGATGCCATGTTGTCAGATATTTAATGGATTGGGATTTGGTGAAAAAGGTTAAGTTTAATGGCACAACTGTTCTCTTTTAGTAAAGGATTTCCTGCAGGGAGCTTTCTTATCTGGAGCTGTGTTCATTGGCAGGAAACATGTCAGTTGCTTGTTTTTACAAACTGAAGGAAATGAATGGGATTTGTTGGTTTCTAGAATCTGTCTTCATTCTCCATTGTCTGTCAAATAGTTTGCTCAGAACACTTCATTTCTAAAGGGACTTTTGAGGAGCACAATTAAGGTACCCCACATCTTTGGCATTTCTGTTTATTTTTACTTTGGGATTAGAAAAATTGATCGTTATATTACTACTAGGTACAATTTACCAATACAAATTAACAAGATATTCAATAAAGTTCCAATTCATTTTCAGTTGTCAGATACACACATATTTACTGTAACAGGCTTTTTTTTTTTTTTTTTTTTTTTTTTGATAGATATGCCAAATTTCTAATAATTAGTCTAGAATACCAACTAAATGCCAATCTCAATTTTGGATTCGCCTGGAGAGGTAAAGGGAGAGAGGCAGCTTCGTTTTTCTCTTTGCATATAAGAAAAAAAGTCGGTAAGACTACATGTCAGGTATAAGCCTACTTTGCTGATGGCAAACATTTGATGTAGGGGGAGAGTTGGGAATTGGGAGTGGGAGTTTGCTAAAACCAGTTTAGAGTCTCGGTATGAGACAACAAATCTTAACCTTGAAAACAATTATTGTGCAAAACTCTGTATTATTTTTTAGATATTGTAAATAAATATAGTTGTTTCAATTCGTGTATGTTTCAAATTCTGGATGAGGAAACAAGGGCTAGCTTCTTTAAAGGAAAACAAGTGTACAAACTCCATTGGAAGGAACAGACTGGGGAGGGGGGTAAGAGTGTCTGAGGGAGAAAGAACCGTTTGTTGTGATGGTTTTCACACCTTTTTGAAGACATCATTTTTGTTTTATATTTAGCACCAAATGAAATCTTATGTAAGACCCTAATATATGAGTGGAATGAAAACAGAGCCGCTTTGGGGGAACCACGAGCCAGGAGCCCAGAGCCTGCTTTCTTCCCCTGGTCTGTGCCCGGGACACACCCTAGAACCCTAGCACTGCTCTGAACTCAGTTTGAAAACCACAGCTTTTAAAGCGCCCAAAATATTCTCTAAAGATGGCCCAAGGGAATGACTTCCAGAGTCCTGGAATGGATTAGCTGAAGAGAGAACTTTTGTCTTGACAATTTAAAAGGGCGTTTGTGCTCAGAGAAAGTAGGAAAAAGATATGTAATACAATGTACGCTAATAAGCCAACATGTAGCTAGCCCAAGATGGAACCTGCCATAAGTATGAAAAAGCCCTGGTCCTGTCTATAAGGAGGGAAGGGGAAAGGATGTTTCTAAGGGTCACTTACAAACAAATCAGGGCCCCCTTTCCTTATAAGTGACAGGAACATCGCATGGAGGTGTTTGAGATCAGTTGGCTATGACTGTACTTGAATGCGTGGATTTATTCTATTCCCACCTCAGGAGCTGTTATATCACTGTTATTCTGTCCGTCAGTGAAAATTATTTCATATTAAGTGTCATTCATGAAATGAAAAGTTTGCCGAGCCATGTAATCTGCTTGGCAGACTCACTGGTGTTCTGAGTGTTGAGTAAAATGGTAACATACAGATGATATTTGAATATCATCATGTATTCACATTGTCTCTTCTATTATGAGATTGACTGAAATGGCAGTGTTGGGATTGGGCTCAGTTTTCCTCCTTTACATCGCAAAAGCTACAGGGATTAAGATTTCTATGGGTGACAGACAGGAATCCCCTTCAGTTCCATTCTTGATTTTCACAACCCCTTGATTCACATAGCACAGCTCTGTAGGTGAGAAATCAGCAGAGCTGGCAGGTGCACTATAGTAGCCTTGTACTTCTCATGGCCACGACCACCCTCCCGCCTTGTTTCTTGGAGGTTGCACAGTTGGGGAGTTTGTAAGAGGAGAAAGGACAGACCCCTCTCTGCGTTCTCCCATTCCACCGTGCTTGACATGCTTCTGTTACCTGCCTGGGGTTAGAGATGGCAGTTAAAATAATCAGTGTCCAGGAAGCCACAGGTCTTCCAACAGTTTGTGCTGGAACTTTGTCTTTTTTTGAGAAACTATTTCCTCTACAAGGATGAAACTAGTAGAAACACAAAATAGCTGTCTGTGATAGTGGGTGAAAATGATTGTGATTAACTTTTAGTTGTTGAACTGTGCTGAATAAAGCTTTTCATGTTTAGGCTGGTTAACGCTATCTTAGTCTTCCTATCTTGTTTCCCTGAAAATAAGACCTAGCTGGAAAATCAGTTCTCATGCATCTTTTGGAGCAAAAATTAATATAAGACCCGGTATTAGATTACATTATATTATATTTATTATATTATAAAGACCTAGTCTTATAGTAAAATAAGACCAGGTCTTATATTAATTTTTGCTCGAAAAGATGCATCAGAGCTGATTGACCGGCTAGGTCTTATTTTCAGGGAAACAGGGTAACACCTGCGTTTCAAAGAAGATTGAGTGTGTACAGCCATAGAAAACCAAGGGAACTCTCCCAAGGTATATTCATGATAATAGACCAGTGGTTCCTCGTGAGTGAGCATTTAAACTCTGACGTTCTTGGGGTTTTGTTTTGGAACTCAAGGGTACGTTCCAGTTACCTGGACGTTGCTGAAGCGGCTGATACAGGACTTCAAATGTTATATGGGATGTGTACCCGGTACTTGTGCAGATGTCGCTTTCTTAAGATTCAGATCGTTAAAAGTCTTACTTGAAGAGGGGATTTTAGTGTATTATACAAGGTTAAATTTTAAATAACCTCAGATAGCTCTTCACATTCTGAAATTTTCTGATTTGGCAAACTTAACATTTTTGCAGCCTTTAAAATGAAAACAATTACCATTTAATGACTAGTTAATACATGTCTCTAAATTAAGACAGTCATATTGTTTCATGGGACTAAATTTAGAATTTAGAGTGGTCTTGAGAAAGAAATAAGTTGCTCTGAGTGAGTTCGGCCATATTAGGTAAACAGAAAAATCAGATCATACTGGTAAGGGGCTTTCATATATCAGGTGCTGCCCCTACATTCTTTTAATTGATCCTTATGACCTAGTATTAATACACAACTACTACTAATTATAATAGTATACATTAACATCCCATTTTACAGATGAAAAACTGAGGCAATATGTTCTCAGAGCCATACTCTTTTGTAGCCTAGTAATTCTCACCCTCAGGGCCCCCTGACTCCAAATTCTAAGCATTTTCTACCCCACTAGCTACCTCACAACTGTTCCTCTGTTTCTATTCCAGGGTCAATAACTTCCCCCTCCATATTAAAAATGGAGTCTCCTCCTGGGAAAAATTGCAGGGATGGGTAGGGAATATTTGTTGTTACTTTGGCAAGAAATAGCATTATGCTTCTCATCATGCTGTGTTCCCTAGGTCTGACCATTAATGATGGGAGGGACTTTTTAGTTCTCTTGTTAGTTATTATCTTCTGTGAATCATCTTCATCGTTTGAATTACGCTTCACCTACCCCTGAGCACATTCACCAGTTTGGTAAATGAAAGACCCTTGCCACAGGGATGACTTTCCTGAATTACCCACGTATTACGCTTAGTCCTTCTGTTGGTGGCATCCACAGAAACAGACTTCCTAGACATCATTCGCTTTCGTAATTCATATGAACTTCCCCACAGACTCAGGGTTGCAAATACAAGGACATCTCTTTTATTTCTTTCTGAATAAAGAAACAATGGGCTTAAGTTGTCAAATTGGCAGGATGTCCAGGGTCTCCTTGGGGCTCTCCTACCCCTAAGTCATATGAACCCCATATGGAGAGACCAAGTGGAGAAGGGTCAGTTTGACTCCCACATGGACGCAGGGAGCTCTGCCCTTGTACTAGTGTCGGGGAAAATCGCAAGTTAAATCTCTAGCTGGGGACCCACTATGCCTAGTATACGTGTGACCAGTTGGAACTAGCCATGGAACCAGGGTCCTCGTAGCCATTTTCAGTGAAGTAGGGTGTTGGCACTTTCTAATTCGCTTTAAGTCTTCAGGTGAATGATCAGAACTCGATGGGACAAATCCATATTCCACATGTACATATGCTTTCGTAGATTTCACATGTATGAAATCATGTTAAAGGATCGGTCTAGGGAAGTACTACAGATAGATGTGCACAAATGTGAGGACGCAGATCACCCATTCAATGAACAGTTATCGAGCACCTGCAGCCTGCCAGGGACACGATGCGTCGTAGGGACGTAAGGGTGGAAAATCATTCTGGGGCAGCCCACCGTCTGTTCTGTAACTCTGATTGGCTTCTTAAACTGTAAATAGCCCCAAATAGGGCTCTTTTGAAGTTCATATTGCAAGCTGATACAGACGAACGGAAGTGATGCCCTCCCTGAGCTCCTTCCTTGAGGTAGGTATTATGCGTTTTGTTTTAGTTTGGAAGCTGACTTTGCAAGGAAGATTCCAGGGTAGGTGGTTTACTTGGGAGACAATTCCAGGAAGGCACCAGTAGGGGGCGCAAGTGGGAGACGGGGAAGAGAGGGCAGCCAATAGTGTGACATGTCCCACCAATTACCACTGTGCAGGGGAGCTCATAAAGAGCGTGTGTCCAACTTGCGACATGCCTCTTTTAGTCACTGGTTAGTGACTGCTTTTATGGGGCGTTGAGTCCCAGCACTTGAGGGTGGCATGCGAGCTGGGAGAGCAGGCTTCAATCTGCGCAGATTCTTAGGGACGTGTTGAGGCTTTGGTAGCAGTTAAAGGTTGGGCTGGTGTGCACTAAGATAGAGGCCTGAGGGGACGTGGCCAGGGCTTCTCGGACCGTTCTCTTCCAGTCTTGGAACTATAGACGCTTTAGAAGAAGAATCGTTTTGAATGGTCCTCCGAACTTCAAAATGAGTGAAGATCCCGGGAGAGTGGCTTTTCAGTCTGAAAAATGGAACAAGAGAAGTGGCCTAAGTTCAGAGTCCAGTCATTCCGGCGGAAATTTTCAATAAGGGCATTCATTTTGTTCTGGTTTTTGTTGTTGTTCCAACCATTATCCTTGTTTCCTAGGTTGGAAAACTTGGACACCCATTTGTTTCACATTCCACGTTAACCTAAGACTTGGTAATGTGGAAATCCTGACGGGATTATTGTGAGGGCTAATCATAGAGTCCCTGAAAGGCCCTTGGCACAGAGCCTGGCACGTAGTTACAACTTAAATTATTGTAGCTATTTTTGTGTTGTTATTTTTGTCCTTATGTCTCTCATCTGCTAGGAACTTGTGGTGGCCCCCTGTGGCTCACCTTACCAAGGCTGTCCTCCTCTGCCTGGCTTTCAAGACCTTCTGTAATCTGGATCTACCCATTAGAGCTCAGGCAATGTGCTCAGGTCTGCTTCAGGGTTTATTCATCCCAGAACTTGCCTTGTTCCTTCCAGCTCCACTGCCTTTGTTCATCTTGTCCCCTGAACACAATCTTATTCTACCTCCTTTCCCATATTGTAGAGTCACCAGTTTCACCCATTCTGCAACTCCAGTGTGTGGAGAAAACGCAGGTTGTTCATTTTGTCTACAGCAAACCTTCCTCCCCAGCAAATACCCATTGGTTATCAGGGGAAAAAATAATAACGTTTGATCCCATCCATTTAAAAACTTAGTTTGATCTGATAGTCCAAATGGTCACTTAAGATAATTCTCACTCTTCCTAGGCAAACAGTGCCCATTCCCTCATGTTGTCCCCTTCTTTGCCTGTGATAGTGTACGTGGGAAGGGGTGTCGAGTGCACCCTTTTGTTGCTTATGGAGGACAAGCAAACTAAATCTCTTTAAGTGGGGTGGCTGCTGCTGCCAGGGGCTAGGTCTCTTGCCCACTGGTGCCGCTTGTTCTATGCAGCAGGTCCTCAAATAACGTCGTTTTGTTCAACATCGTTTCATTAGAACGTTGGTGAGATGCCATAGGAACTTACCGTATTTTGCTGTGTATAATGTGTACCCACGTTTTTGGCCCAAACTTGCAAGGGGAAAAAATCTTTCGTTCTAATTTTTTAATTCAAATTTTTATTTGTTTACAGTTAGGTTCTTGGTTTTTGTATTATAAAGGAATTTTAGCATTTATTTTTTAACATATGACACAAGAAATTTTATGTAACAGATAATTACAAAACACAAGAACCGATACAAGGTACAAGAAAATTTATGTACTACTAACAAATTTACGATATTTACGCATCATAGGCCAAGAACTCTTCATCATTGCAAGTTGGTCGTAAATTCAACAAAACCGATTATTGTATCGCAGGGTGTTATTTTGCATACAGATATTGTTATTGATTTCTAGAATTACACTTTCAACTCATACATTTAATTCATAAATAAAAGAATTAAAAACATTTATATAGATACGGAATTAATAGTACTACCCATGTATAATTCACATCCTTATTTTTCCCTCACAAATCTGAGCAAAAAAGTGTCCATTACACATGGCAAAATATGGTAACTCTTGTTTATATCAGTTAGCCTATGGTAAAATTGGTTTTGTTATATATTGCTTCATTTAAAGCCACAGAACCTATTGATGACATTGAGTACCTATCGGATGAGGTGTGATCAAACTATATGGTACGTGTTTAAATAAAAAAAATATTACAGTAAAAGACATATTGCCATTAATCCTCCTCAAAATACTCCCGCCTCGCTTAAAACACACTTAGCCCATTGTTCTTGCCACTTTCTGAAGCAGTTATGGAAGTCCTCTTTTGTGAGTGTCTTTAGTTGCGCTGTTGTGGCTGCCTCGATGTCCTGAATGGATTCAAAACGATTACCTTTCATGGTCATTTTGACTTTGGGGAAGAGCCAGAGTTGTTTGGTGCCAGATCCAGTGAATAAGGTGAATGAAGACACACTGTAGTGTTTTTATTTGGCAGAAATTGCCATACCAGAAGAGATGTGTGACGCGGGGTATTGTCATGATAGAGAATGATTTACATCACACTTTAAAACACACCTTCTCTCAACCATAGCTCACATCTGACTGACTGTACTGAACAAATTGAAACTCTTCACACACTGTTACTAAGGTTTGACATACTACTTCCCGTATTGAAGATCCCTGGCCTTTCTGTTGGATGGCACTCGGCAGCAGTCTTCACTGTATTTTGTGATCACAACAGAAAGGCTCTGTGTCACACATTGCTTCTGGTATGGCAATTTCTGTCAAATAAAAGCATTATGGTGTGTCCCCATCAACCTTATTTACTAGATCTGGCACTGTGTAACTTCTGACTCTTCTCCAAAGTCAAGGTAAACATTTTGAATCGATTCAGGACATCAAGGCAGCCATGACAGCGCAACTGAAGACACTCACAAAAAAGGACTTCCAGAACTGCTTCAGAAAGCAGCAAGAACAATGGGTTAAGTGTGTTTGAAGCGAGGGGGGAGTATTTTGAGGGGATTAATGGCAATATATCTTTTACTGTAATACATTTTTTAATTTAAACATTCACCGTATTTTTTTTATCACACCTTGTAGTAGCAGTTGAAGTCATCTCCTATAACACAGTCTAGTCCAGTGATTTTCAAAGACCCACATTAAGATACAGATGCATCATCATGAGATTCTAGTAAGCACGTAGGACATATGTGTGAATGTACAGATGATGCCGTTTCTACTAAATAACATGCATAGCTAAAACATAAGTTTCACAAGATATTATTTTTGCTACACTGGATGCATTCTGATCTCTTCCATTCTATTTTGTTTAATGAAAAAAACATGGGTTTGGACCCAATAAGTGACCCCCATTTGCAAAAAATGTTGATCTTTTCAGCCTCTTGGCTTTATCACAGCCTTGTGTGGCTCTCCCTCCTGGCTCCATTCCACTTTGGCTCTCACTGACAGCAAACTCTCAGGGTTAGCCATAACCTCCATCAACCCTACTGGCCTGGTGGTCTTTGTAAGGGGTCCCCTCCTTTGCCACAGGTCACCTGAGGCACCCCACCTCACAGCTCCCTCTATTTGATCACACTGCAGCACCAGACTGATGAAGCTGTGTCCCAGGCTTCTGCAGACTGTCTCCTCCCTGGGCTCCAAATGACGCATGGAGGTGGGCACAAGAATATCCTCCCATACTCGGTGTTACCTTCTCCATTCAGAAGGCAGAATCACCCCGGGGTGAGTCAAGACAAGCAGCCAACCACTCCACTGTCTTCTTTTCTTACCTCCTGCTTTTTTCCCTTAATTAACTAGACTCCAAGAGGGACAGGCTCTTCTTTTCTTCCCTTCCACCATCTCATCCTTCTACCATCGAGACAGAAAGATCAGGGACTTCACTATCCCTAATGCGTGAAAGTAACATCTTCTACTGCCTTCAGGTGAATTCTTTGAGTTGAGTCCTCCCAACTCCTGGTCGAAAATCCTGTCCCAGGATACAACCTGACTTTTAAGGCTGTGAAATTTTATGTGTTTGGCAGAGTCTTCTAGTTTCCCACCTATGTCCCTTCTCTGAACACTTTAGTTGGGATCAGCTAACAACTGCATTTCTAAGACTCCCTTGCAGATAAGAATGGCAAAATTCTACCACTGGGATGTTAGTAGATGTGAAGTGTGTGGCTTCTGCTTTGTGTCCTTGTTTTTCTTTATAATTGCACCACATATGTGGTGTGGTTTTTTTTTAATCATGAAACTACATATAGTTTAGTTGTGCATGCTTTCTTATAAATGGAAACATTTTATATGTATATATATATATAAAGTTCTGCAATTTCCTTTTTATGTTTTGGGTTTTGTTCAACATTATGTTTCTGAGTGTAATGTAATTCATTTATTTCTTTATTGCTGTACACTATTCAATGGTGTGGATATACTTAAATTTATTTATTCTATCATGCATGGATATTTATTTGGGTTGTGTTGTTACTACATTATTTCTATGAAAAGTCTTAGTAAAGTGTCCAAACAATGCAAAGACCTTAACTCCAATCACACCATCCACCTTGCAACTTAGGTCCCACTAGGTTAGACATTCTCATTTTAAAATAGAAATGTTTGTTCAGATTTATCCACTATTTTCTTTGTTTATAATTCTTTCACCCACCCTCACCTCCCAAGATCACTTCTCTTCTTAGATTTCAATTGTGAAGATCAATCGAGGGAA
This sequence comes from Rhinolophus sinicus, assembly GCF_057876585.1. Classification (NCBI taxonomy): domain Eukaryota; kingdom Metazoa; phylum Chordata; class Mammalia; order Chiroptera; family Rhinolophidae; genus Rhinolophus; species Rhinolophus sinicus. The sequence continues at coordinate 189,854,235 of NC_142503.1, read as the reverse complement.
AACTATTTCAGTTATTGGAAATTTTATTTTTCCTGTTTTCTTAAAATATAGTTTTGCTAGGTATAAAATACATTTTTGCTAGGTATAAAATGTTATTTTTCTCTCAACACATTAAGGATGTTCCATTGTTTTCTGGGTTTTACTGCTGAGTAATCAATGCTAAATCTAACTGCCACTTGTCATTGGAGGTGTTCTTTTCCCGAGAGTACTGTGTAGCTGCTTTTAAGATATTCTTTTTGTCTTTGGCATTCTGCAGTTTTATTATCAAGTGTCTAGATGTGAATTTCCTTTTTATGTAACTGTTTTGCTTGGGATGTTTTTGTTGTTCTGAGAATTTGTGGATTGATTTTTCTCATCATTTCTAGAAGATTCTCAGAATATTGTCCCTGCTCTGTACTCTTCTACTTCCGGATGTCAGGTTAGGTATATGTTAGACTTTGTTCTCTGTCTTCTCTATGTTGCAACCTTGTTCTCATATTTTATGTCTCTTTATATAATATTTTTATGTGTTACAGTCTAGATAATTTTTTCCATCTTCAATTTCCTGGATCTAATCTGTTTAATTTTGTCACAGCTTTTATGCTTGTTGTCTTTTCTTATTTATTTCAACATTTGTTTTAAATTCTGTGTCTGATCATTTTAAATTTTGAAGTCTTTGCAGGTTCAGTTCTATCTATTATTTCTGCTAGTTGTTCATGATGCTCTGTTTCTTTATGCATGTGTGTCTTTGTTTTGCTTTGTTTTATTTTACTGTGACCTTATTCTTTTTCTTTTTCTTTTTTTATTTTATTTTATTTTATTTTATTGAGACGTTATCAGTGGAAATTCTTTAGGGTTTGAATTCAAAGTGAGTTTCTCTAGATTTTGCATTTGTTTCTGCCTGAAATCACCAATCTGCAAAGCAAGGACTAAACATTCTCAACTTGAGATTTTGGGAACCAACTCCATAATCAATTCATATTCAAAATCCATGTGAGGGCTGCCTTGTGGTTACAAATTTTCAATAAAGATTTTCTTCCCTCTACTCAGCACTGACTTTTGAGACAGGCAATTCTTGAAACTGCCTTTTGGTAGATGTTTGGAGTTCTATCTTTAGCAGGGCACCTCCTATTATACTTTGTCCTGTGATGGTTCCTGGCTTTGTCAGTGCCATCAAGTATGTCTGCTGTCCCTTGTTCCCTGCTAAGTTGTAATAAGAGAAGCTCAAGCACTGTCAGTTAGTTAAATGTCTGCAAGATGAAAGCCGATACATGTGTTACTCTCTGAATATTCCTCATTTTCTTGTGAGCTCATAAATACATTTCAGACTGTTGTGAGAAATATTTTGTCCAACATTTTAAATTGTTTTCAGAGGATTGGACAGGTATTTTTTTCAGTTATACTGACCAAAATATGAACTTCCATCCTTTTTCTCTTTAAATTCCTTTTTCAATAATCCTAATATTCCCTGAAACATATGAATGCCTCAGGGAAACTAGGGTGAAGATTATATGTGCAGAAATCAATAGAGAAGAAGCACATCATTATTTTTAAAATATTATCTCCTTCCACACATATTCAAGGGTATTTTAAGCCCTAACTTGTGTTATTTGAGGTAATACTAGCTGCCTCAATAAACCCAACATGGTGCAATGAATCAAAATAATGGAAGTTTATGCTTTACATATCCCAAATGGATGTCCTGATTAGGGGATGGCTTCCATTCAGATGTTAATTCAGGGAACCAGGCACTTTCAGTTCAGTGGCTCTGCTATTTTCAACCTGTGGCTCCCAAGGTCATTGGGCTTATTTGGATCACACTGGCAAAAAATAAGGAAAGAACGTGGAGACTCTTAAGTGACAGGTTTTTACCAGCCAGTCCTAGATGTGGAACATTCTACTTCCTTTCCCATTCAGTTAGCTATAATAATACTTGGTAAGATTGCCACATCTGACTGCAGGGAGGCATTGCTGGAAAGGTAGTCTGGATGTGAGCTTAGGACAAAGAAGAAACAGGTTTAATAAACAGCCAGTCTGTCTCTGCCACATACTTGCCCTCTAAAACCAGCTCATCCTGGTTTCTCAGTTCTCTGAGCTCCTATTTCACTTATAATCAGTGCCACCAAGTTTAGGATCTAATTATCCTGAATTACTTTATGTTTGTACAGTTTAAATCCCCAATTATATAATAACTACCTTGAAGGATGTGAATTTTTTTGCCAAAATTTTGAAAATGACCCCTACCATTTAGTTTTGAACATATAATATGCTCTAAAAAAATTAGAGCTCTGAACAAGAGGAGAATGTTCTTGTTCTAAGGCGATACCTGCTAATATTTTAGGGATTCATGTTGTGGCCTGCAACTTATTCATTATGTTATTCCTTCAGCATTTCTTCTTAGATTTGAAACTTGTCAAAATAAAAATTTGGAGGAAAAAAAACGAAACCCCTGAAGTTTGAAGTGGGCTTTACAAACAACAGTGGCCTTTCCATAGGGGATCGCCTTAGCTGTTTCAGCTCCCTCTGAGTTGTTGTGCAAATTTATTCAGTCATTCTGGAAATATTTGTTGATGTCTACAGAGTGCTAGATACTGGTGAGTGGCTCGGCATAGGGAGATGGTCAGTACAAATAAGATCCTGCCTTAGATGAGGTTAGATGAGTGGGTATAGACAAACTGCTTTGAATGGAGAACGACCTTTACAGTTGACTTTGTCATTGATATAGTGGTAGTGAGGTTTTAGGTTATTTGTATAATGTGAAAGAAAAAGGCTTGGTGCTATCTCAAGTCCTTCAGTAGAGACTTTGTACTCCTTTTTCCTTTGGTTTTAGGCCTTGTTTTAAAGGCCAACCTTTCTTCAGGCCAGTATTTAGCAAATGAACATGCAGAGATGCTTAGCTCATTCCCTAGGGCCACAGATAATCTTAGCTGAACTGGACTTTGGGTTATTGGCCTCCAAATTACCCTCTACTTGAGTTTAACTCATTACTTGTTGCTAGGCTCAGTGTTTTCAATGCTTCATTTTTATTTTTTTTGTTGCTATTGGTCTCAGTAAATGAGAATGACATGTGGACCTGAGTTAAATTGTTTGAATCATAATTTGTTTTCTTTGAATGTTTTTTTCCCCTCTACTGCACTGTATTGTGGATGGGAAAATACACTAACTTCTTAGTAACTCTAATCTATTATCCAACTGCTCAGAGGCAAACACAATGCATGTGGCAAATTACTTTATATGCCGATAAAGCCTGTGTTTTGGAAAAATGCTGGGATGTTTATACACAAGACATTGTTTTGAATCAAACCATCTAAAATATGCAAATGAAGAACAGGGTGTTGTATCCTGAAGAGGATCATCAAAATTCCAGGAAGGGTCAGGCTGCAAAGTATAAGGCATGGGGAGTCTATAATTAGGTATTGGCCATGTTTTATTTGATTGAGCAGCTCCTTGGGCTTAGCTCTGGCATTGGTCAGAGAACAGCTCTCCAGTCCAGAGGCATTCACTCTAGAAGATGACTCAGGTGGCAAATCTAGCTCCCTCAAGAGCCAAGACAAGAATTTCTGACAGATGAGAGCAGAGTACTTATTTCTTTATTTTTCTATTTATTTATTTCTAATAAAATAGATGAAGTTAAGGAAGGGAGTTACACAGTGCTCTTCTTGGAAATTATATTCACTTCTCTTTTTAGAAAAATTTCTTTAGTGGTTACCAGAGGGTAAGGGGGGTGGGGGGTGGGAGATGAGGGTAACGGGGATCAAATATATGGTGATGGAAGGAGAACTGACTCTGGGTGGTGAACACACAATGGGATTTATAGATGATGTAGTACAGAATTGTACACCTGAAATCTATGTAATTTTACTAACAATTGTCACCCCAATAAATTTAAAATAAAAAAAATAAAACAGAAAAATTTCTCTCATTTGGAAGTTTCCAAAACTATACTTTTGGAGGTACCAAGTCTCAGCCAAGGACATTAATGAGATATGGAGCCCAGGAACTAGCAGACTGGGTGGAATATTTAACTCACTCTGTTGATGCAATGAGCTACTAAGTGGTCTTTTCCTACAGTGAGCAAGGGCTTATTTCTATCCTTAATACCAAATATTCAGTCCTTACAAAGGGAAAAGACAAGACTTCTATATTCTTGATATGGCCAATGTGATTTTGAAATATATATATATATATATATATATATATATATACACACACACACACACACGTATATATATACACATATATATAATATATATTTAATTTATATATAAATGTATACACATTTTAAGAAAGGAAAACTGTATTAAAATTGTAATATTCAATATATTCCCATAACAAAAGATGAATATGAGTCACGCTTGACTTCTGCAATCATGACTTCTGCTCAAAGTGGTTCCCATCAGCATCCAGACACTTCTGATTACAGCAAACTGCTGCTTGAGCAACGTTGACCAAAGTGTCCACTTGTATACATTTTTTGGCACCCCCCCAGTGTATGTGTGTGTGTGTGTGTATAAAATATACTTTTATTTACTTTGTTGTGTCAGAGGGTTGTAAAAACGTTATTGCTAAAGTAGGTATCAGGCAAACAGACAGATGCTTTGGAAATCCAGTTACCTTGGAGTTTATTTAAACTAAGAGAAAAAGGTCATAATGTTTTCATGCAATGCATACTTGGTTCTTTAAATTATTTTATATTTTTAAGCAAAGTACTCCATGCATTATTACTGAGAAGACCATATAACCTGATTCGTTTGTGGCGGTTCTGGTTTGCACCTACTGCTCCAATGTAATCGCTAATAGTGCCTCCTTTCATTTTCAAAAGTGTCCTGGTTTGTATGATAAATTATGATCACCTCACTTACAATGGTAATCAATGTGTCTAGCAATAGTAGATCAGCTTTGCTCAGACCAACTGTTCTGCTGAGAAAAGCTGCTTAAAATTACAAAGGAAAAAAAGAGTCAGTTTCGAAGCCTTGGAGAGCCATCAAAGCAATGAGGAATTGCAAAGCCAAGATTTGGGAGGAACGGAGCCCTGACAGGTGAGCATAGCTTTTGGATCTTCTTCTTGAGATAGTTGTCAATTCCAAAAGTAGTGGCTAAGAGTCTAAGAAATTTAGCAGAACTTTCAACAAACCCATGGGGTCGGAGGCATGCTAATTATGTTCAGGTCCTGCCAAAAAGCAGAAGCCCTAGTAAATAATTGAGGCTTCTCCTTGGAACCCTAAGTCAAGATGAACCAGAAATAGAAAAACTCTCAGAGACTGAAGCCAAAAATCAAATATTTTCAGATTAGTGTCCCCAGCTTAAGTGCCTGCCAGCAGCAAAAGTAAAAATCCTCTTGGGAGGAAGATACATATTTCAGAGCCTCATGTTATCACTAGTGTTTTTCATGTACTATATCTGTCACTCATGAAAATAACTAGAAATATGAGAAAAAGAAACATATGATCAAAAACAAAGAAAAAAATGGACAAATAAGATATACCTATAAGGATCCAGATAGTGGATTAATCAGATATGGTCTCTAAAGTAACCATGATAATAAATCGACTAAGAATTAAAAGATAAGATTTAAAAATTTGTCAGAGAACTGAAAATTATAAACAAGCTAAATCTGAAAAATATAGTTACTGAATTTTAAACCTAAATAGATGAAATTGTGAGGGTGATGGAAATCCTCTATGACTGGATTATAATAATGGTGATGGTTGCACAACTGAATTAATATACTGAAACCATAGAATGTATATTTATAGTAAGTGAATTTTATGGTATGGGAGTTATACTTTAATAAAGCTATGGGTTCAATGGAATAGATGCAGTTGAAAGAGAATTAATGGACTAGAACATAGGGCAGATACCCCAAATACCCAAAATAAAGCATGGAATGGCAAAATGATGGAAAATAAATACAGGATTTTGAAAGACATGTAAAATATTATAGAAAGCCCTAATATAAATGCAATTGGAGTTTGAGTAGGAGAGGAGAGAGAAAAATGGAACAGAAGAAATAATTGGGAAAAAATGGCAGAGAATTTTCCAAAACTAATAAATGACACAAAGCCACAGAATTAAGAAGCCTTAAGACACCAAGGGGAGTCAGTACAAAGAAACTTCACCTAAGAACAACAATAAAATTTCTGAAAATAAAAATGGAGAAAAGCTGAAAAGCAGTCAAAGATGGAAGGGTGGGTACCTCTTGCCTTCAAAGGAGCATAATAAGGCTGACAAGTGCGTCTTCTACTCAAACAACAGACGTCAGAAAGAAATGGAACATCTTCAAATAGCTGAACGAAAACAAGTGTTAAGCATAAATTCTATAACAAAGATTCCTCAAAACTAAAGGAAAACTAATTTTATTTTAAATTATCATGAGCAGCATCATTTGGACAGAAGGAATATTATTCCAGATCAAAGCTCAGAGGTTTAGAAAGGAATGAAGTTCAATAGAAATAATAATTAGATAGTTAAATATAAATAAATATTGAGTGTATAAAAATAATAATGTCCTGTGGAGTTTAAAATATGTAAGGAATAAAATAGATGATCAAAGTGGAACTTAAGTCTGGAGAAATTAATGAAGTTAAATTGTTCTAAGTTCCTTAAAATGTATAGGAAATAATAAAAACTAATTTGTTTCAGCCATTAATAAGTTAAGGATGCATGTTTTAAACTCTGGGTAATCTTGAAAAAGAATGATAAAGGAATATGTAAATAATAAGCTAAGAAAAGGGGGGAATAGAATAATAAAAATGTACAGATAATTCAAAAGAAGGTGGAAAATGGGAGAAAAAGGATCCTAGAGTAGGTGAGACAAATAAATAATAGTTTAAGCTGAAATACATTAGCAATTATACTTTTTAAAGTAGAGTAAGTACTCTAATTAAAAGTCAAAGATAATCAGCTTGGGGGGCGGCCAGTTGGCTCAGTTGATTAGAGTGTGATGTTCATAGCGCTGGGATTGCCGGTTCGATCCCCACATGGGCCACTGTGAGCTGTGCCCTCCACAACTAGATTGAAACAACTACTTAAAAAAAAAAAAAAAAAAAAGATTATCAGATTGGATTTTTTAAAAAACCTATATACTGCTTTAAAGAGACATACCTTACTTAAAAAGATACAGAAGAGCCAAACATAAAAGGATGTAAAAAGATATACTCTGCAAACACTAACCAAAAGAAAGAATGTATAGCTATGTTAATATCAGATAAAGTAGACCATTTAACAGACAAGAAGTACTATTAGAGATGAAGAGAGATATTTCATAATAAAAAAGTTTCAATTCACCAGGAAAACAATATTTCTAAATTTGTATGCAATTATTAAATACACAATTGTAAGACCTACAAGGAGAAATAGAGATATCAATATATTAGAAATTTTAATTTATCTCTCCTAGTAATTGATACAATTAGCAGACAATAAAAACCAATTAGGATATAGACAGTTTGAACAAAGTTAATTAACAAACCCCATCGAATTATGAAACAGTGCACTCAACAAATATAGAACACACATTTTTTTTTTCAAGAGCACATAGAATATTTGACATTGCCCATATTCTCTGTCATTAAGCAACTCAGCAAATTTCAAAGGATTGAAATCATACAGAGTATATTTTCATATCACAGTGACATTAAACTAGAATTCACTAACAAACAAGATAACTGAAAAATCCCCATATGTTTAGAAATTAGCAATCATGGGTCAAAGAAAAAGTGGCAATGAACATTAGATAATATTTAGAAATTAATGACAATGAAAATATGACATATAAAAGTTGAATGCAGCCAAAGCCATACTTAGAGGGACATATATAGCCTCAAATGTATACATTAGAAAAAAAGGAGAGGCCTAAAAATAAATAACCTAAGCATTAATTTTAAGAAGTTAAAAAAGAACAATTAAAATTTAAAAACAGGAGGAAGGAAATAATAAAAATAAGAGAAGAAAGTAATGAAATAGAAAGCAGATCCCTTATAATAAGAGAATCCATCCAGGCAAAGGACTAATAAAGTTGATAGATCCTTGTAAAACTAATCAAGAAAAATGCAAATAATGAACTAATGTCAGGAATGAAACAATATATTTAAAAGATATAAAGGAAGGAATATGATGAATAACCCTGTGGCAATATTGAAACATGAAATTTTAGAAGAAATGGAACAATTTTCTAAAAATGCCACTTATTAAAACTCTCCCGAGAAAAATAACAGTCTGAGTAGCCCTATATCTATCTACTCATATGAATATGTAATTAAAAACCTTACCACAAGGACAACTTCAGACCCAGATGGCTTTTCCATTGAATTCATTAAATATTTAAAGGAGAAATAACACGTTTTCCACAAACTGTTTCAAATAATAGAAAAAGAAGAAACACTCCCAACTTGTTTTAAGAGGTCAGCGGAATGTTAATACTAAACCCTGACACTATAACAAAGGAAAATTAACACCAAATGCCATGGCCTTGGCACCCACACCGTGGATTCCTATGGCCCCAGTTGATTTGGAGGAAAAAGAGCAGATGTTGGGGGAAAAGAACAGGTATGGAGAAAAGAAAAGGTAGCTCTGGGAACTGAAGACCCCAAGCTTTCTAGTGTTCTCAGGGCACATATAATGTACAAAGATGTTCCTCTAACCCTAGGAAAGGGGAAAAGCCCCTAAAAACACAATTGAAATTTAGTTTTCATCAAGTGAGGCCTTGAGATACAGATTTAATTAGGAGAAATAAAGTAATGTCATGTCCCTTGCACTCAACTTGCACAAATTGTGGAGCAAGTGTACGCCCATTACAAATAAAAGCAGGTCAGGATCCTCAGGGAACACATATTTGGGCGAGAGCAGTCTCACTTCTGGAGGGTAGGTCAGACAATCAAGTGTTGGTACAAAGAATCATACAGATTGGGACAGGGAGGGGATGGGGGACCCTCTAGAAATCAGCTATTTCTTTCCATTGCCCCAAATCTTCCAGTAGGATGAGATTACATCTCTTTTAAAGAGTTTTGGGAAAGTGGAGTCCACTTTTGGCAGTATTATGCGGTCCACAGCTCTTGCCTGTATTTGTATGGTTACTCAGGTTGACTGTGAACCCCACATAGTGGTATCTGTGCACAGGACAAATTTTAGTTAAAAATACTCTACAGGGTAGTCCTAAAAAACAATCGTCTGAGAGTTTATATATAAAACTCTTTATAATCTGGAAGGAAATTATTTCTCCTAATACCTCCATGAGAAACTCGTTGTGTTCACCCATTTTATAGATGGTGAAGTTGTAGTAGAAGAAGAATTTCTGAGCCTAAGGCAAGTTCCCAGGCAATTTGTTTCTGGAAATCTTAGGAGCAGAATTCCTATTTTTGATTGATTTTTCTAGATTCTGCTAGAAATACTGATCTGGTATCTGAAAAGGTGGCATTTGAGTCAAACATTCAGGTTCAAATTCTGGCTTTGCCTCCTGTTACCTGGATAACCTTGGACATACTGCTGGAAACCTCAATTTTCTCTTTAAAATAGGAATAATCTATCTCCTGAAGTTAGAAAAAAATATAGGGAAATATATTTGTTCATTTATGTAGTTATTGAGAAATATTATTGGGTATCTACTGAATAATAGATGAGAAAGTTGGTCAGTGTTCCTGCTACCATGGAGCTGACATTTGATTGAAGGGACAGGGAAACAATAAGTGGCTAAACAAATATACATGATGCTATTGGGTAAATAACCATCAAGGGTAAAAAATGATAATAAAATGATTAAAAAAAAAAAACCATATAAAGTAAAGAATGACAGTAAGACCACTTTGATAAGGGTGATCGAGGAGAGTTCTCTAGTTATAAAGGGCAGCCATAGAGCACAGTACATTCAAAGGCCCTGAGGTAGGAACCAGTTTCCATGTTTGAGGAACGGGAAGAAGGACCATTGTGGCTGGAGGTTGGTGAGTTGTGGAGTGACTAGAAGATGAAATGGTAGGGCCCCATTACTTTGGGTCTTAAAGGCAAAGGAAGTATGGATTTTATGGTAGGTGTACTAGGTGTAATGGGCAACCACTAAAGAATTTTAAACAAGAGTCACCAAGTCTGGTTTATTGGTTTACTTAATTTATTTAAAATTTATTTTTAATTATAGTTTATACACAATATTATATTAGTGTCGGGTGTATAACATAGTGACTCAACATTTACATACCTTATGAAGTGATCGCCACAATAAGTGTAGTAGCCATCAGTTACCATACATAGTTATTATATTATTGACCACATTCCCTATGCTGTACATTACATCCCCGTGTTTATTTTAGAACTGGAAGTTTGCACTTCTTAATCCCCTTCCCCTTTTCTGCCTATCTCCCCTCCCCCTTCCACTCTGGCAACCATCAGTTTGTTCTCCATATGTATGAGCTTACTTCTGTTTCATTTTGCTTGTTCGTGATTTATTTTTTAAAAAGAACCTTCTGGCTACTACTATGTGGAGGATGGAAGCAGAGAGACCATTGAAGAGGTGTGACCGTGTGTGGGAGAGAAAGGGCTTCCACTAGAGTGGTAAAGTGGAATGATGAGAATAGAAAGATTCAGGATATATTTTGGAAGTAGAGCTGATGGATTGGAAGCGGAGGGTGAGGGAACACAGAGCATCAGAGGATTATTTTAAGATTTCGGAAGGTAGTGTCATTTCTGAGACTGGAAAGACTTGGGGTGGGGAGGTGCTGATCAGGAGTTCTGTTTTGGACAGCCACAGTTTGAGATGCCTGTTGGGGGTGTCAGTAAGGCAGCTGGGTTATTTACATCTAGAGCTGGGGGTGGGGGTGGGGGAGAGTCACTGGCACAGCTGTAAGATTGGGTGCGATCATCCAGAGAGAGGGGGTAGAGAAAAGGACCCAGACAGAGCCCCGAGCACTAAAATGTAGAGATTGAACCAAGTAAAGATGAGCTAGTGAAAAATCATTGAGAAGGAGCTTTTATGAGGTTAAAGGAGAATTGGGCGTGTGGTGTCCCGGCAGCCAAAAGAAGAATCACAGGGACCCACCAGCGCTGGACACACAGTAGACAGACACTCAAGGAGAGTTAGTTTCCCTTTAATGTAAATGGTACCATTCATTTATTTTAGGTCTTTCAGGGGATGTAATATTACCTTTCATCCCAGCATAAATTCAATTTGCAATGGCATTTTTTACCTCTTTCATATGTCTTTCAATGTTAAAATATAGAGCCCTGAAGAGTCGTGGGATGGTCACCTCTCTTGGAAAGCGTGCATTTACCAGCCTGCAAATCCACCAAGTGGAGATTTCTCTTTTTCCGCCTTAAGTTCACATGATTTAATTTGCCTGAGTAACCTGCTGTCATAGGTTTTCATAGAGCCCTGACATCTAACAGAGTAATTAATGCTTTAGGCTTTTAGGAACTGTTTCAGGTTTTTATTAATCACCGTTGTGATTGCACATATGAATTATGAAGGAGTTATTTTGGTAGTTGGATTTCCCCCTCAGAAAAATTTCCATATTTGTTCATTATGAACTGATAGCCTGGAGAAGAAGAATAAAAATGGAGAATGTTCCCTGGGTCCTATGCAGACATTTCAAAATATCCAGAGTGAGGATTACTTTATAATAAACAGGAGGGTGAGTTGTTCGAAGTTGATAGTTAAATGTTTGTTCTTTCCCTCATTGTAAATTAACTAGAAATTCTCTGTGATTGCCCCGAATGTAGGGATTCTGTGACCTGTTTAAAGATGCATGAACATCAGAAGGAATTTGTGGGTTTGATTTGTCTATGATTCCCGTCATTGGAGGAATCATTCTAGGACCTTCATGTGTGCTTTTCTTTTGGGGGGCTTTCCAGGACATGGAGGTATCCAAGTAACTGGAAAGAAATAGAAACCCATCCTTCTAATTCTATTTAGGGAAAACATCATGAATTTTCAAAATTATGTGATTGTATTTGAGATCAGTGTATGAAGAAAGAATGTGATGGGGGGTGTCTAGCACTTAGGATTCAATCTGAAGTGTAAAAACCAAAACACAGTAACTATTTTCTTTGGAACTTCTCCCCCTCAGGCATCTGCTCACCCCAGACATGTGCAGGTTCTCGGCCTAAAGGCTAGTATGCCTGCAGGTGGGGTCTGCTTACCATTTGCCTTGGCGTGGGGGTAAATGTAGGCTTTCCCCTGTGTTTGCAGGAGATTTTACTCCGTGCTTTTTACTTTGACAAGAGAAGATTTGCTGCTTTACTGGGAACAGGGATCTTTGCAATGATTAGAGTGATTTTCTGTGATTCTCCCATTCTTGGGGAAGATTTTTGAGACTACAAATAAAAGACAAAGTGGTTATATCAGTGTATGAATGGAGGCAGCCACTCTGCTCGTATGCAATGCCTTGACTATTGAGTGAAAATACCTGTTATTGCTCTAACTGCCATTTTCACTCTCCCTAAGTGGCCAGTTAGGATGACGGGTAGGGGAAAGAGCTGGATTGGGCAGGAGGAAGTCCATTTGTAAAGTCGATAGAGGAAGTGTTCAGGCTGAGCAGCAGACATCTGATCCGAATTCTATGTAGATAAGGGAAGGACCTGATACTCAGCAGATGGGCCACCCTGCTAATTCCACAGTAGCTTGCTGTGACAGACTATGCACTTCTAATCTGGTGGTATTTTCATCTTAATTTACTTGCAACCTGCTTTTTTCTTTTCTTTTTTTCTTTTTTGTAGGTAACAGCATTTCTGACAAAGGTGATAAATTTACTAAAGCTTAACATTCAGATTCTTTCCTCATATGAGTGTTACATAATTATATATACATTTGGGCTCAAAGGTCCCAGTCTAACAAATTCCCTTCGCTGGAGTACCATTTGAAAGCCCATTCTCTCATTAATTTTATTTGACATTTATGTCAACATTACATTCCTAGCCTAAAAGGAGAAATCACATGCGTACGCAGGGGTGTATTTTAAAGTGGAATATTTAGTTTGGCAGTGAAGAGCAGCCAACTAAGTCTGCTAAAGCAAAATTTTCTAAATTAGTTAATATGAAGTGGTCTAAATGCACGAAATTTAAATTGTTCTACAAAGTGCTAAATGCTGGCACACATGGCCATTTTGATATTTGTTACGTTTTTCCTCCAGGGCTCCCAGAGTTGACTAAAATGGTGTCTGGAAAATTACCTTGGGGGGTCATCAGAGGCAAAAGAAAAGGACCGAAAATAAGTTGCTTCGGTGTCAGGAATGGAAGTTGCTAACATGAGTCCTGGTGAAAAAAATCAGCCCCGATTCTTCGTCCACTTACACAAACTTCAGAGTGAGGACTTTTATCAGTTAAACACGCATCATCCAGGTCCCGGTTCTGCTGAGTGAAGGGTTTCACAAACACGATGGTTGAGGTGGGAGGGCCGTTGGGAGCCCCATCTAGCGTCATGAGCTCCATTATTTCTCTGACCAGTTGGTCACGTGGCCATGGCATTGCTTAGTGCTTCCCAAGGTAGACCAACCTATGATCTAGGGTTATTAGCCCTAAGTAAGAACAACTGCTGGTAGGTACCATTGATATCCTCTGACTCAGGGGTCTAGGTTGAATTGGAAATCAGTGGATGCCACCAGAGAGGGAAGGAGCTATCCCTAAGCAGCATCCAAGAGCCCGAATGTGGCAGTTCCTTTGGTTCCAAAATGCTGACTTTCACATACTTTGTCGTTGGTGTGTTCTCGAGCTATGCTTTGTGCTTGACTGTGACAATGAATTGCAGACAATGAATTGCAGAGAACTCACCTATAGGGGAGAGGTGGAGAAGTCCGTCCTTTGGCATAAGTTAGGGAGTGAGCTGTGTGTCAGGCTCCCCTCACTCTTCATTCCAGTGTTCTTCCCTAACCCCCACAGCTTCCCAGCCCTGCAGGATTTACCGACCCAAAACAAACATTCTGGTCCCCTCCATGCTGTTGAAATCTAAATTGTTCTACGAAGTGGCTCACATGGCCGTTTTGATATTTGTGACATTTTGATGTATGTATTAATAACATCATGACTCTGAAGGGTCAGGTGAATGGTGACCAGCAGACCTGTGAGCCTGTCCAGATGGCAAGGTCCCTCAAGGTCATAACTAGAGTGATTTTAACCGTGACATTCTGGAGTCAATATCTCCTGGGAGTCCCTTGGTGGTCTGGCCACTTAGTAATGTCTCTGAAAGGTAGGAATTTTATCAGGGAAGGTGAGGAGGAGGAGAGCTACAGTTTATGAAGGAGAAACTTGGAGTCCAGTTGGCCTCATCATCGTCAGCTTAGTAGCTTTGTTCTCAGCACCTCACTTTGGCTTTGATGACTTTCTGATGTTCTTATCTGATCTCATCTGCCTAGGCTTCTGGCTAGCCTTGTTGGGTGTGTTTGTGCACAGGTGGGTGGGATGCTTTGTTTTAGAGTTCTGGTGTATCCTTCCAACCCCTCAAAGGTACTACATGCAGAACTAAGAAATTCATAGTTTTCTGGCAGTCAAGGCAATTCTGGATTGCCTTGGGAAGAGATTTTGAGAGCTGGAAGCGCCCCAGAGATCTGGGCCACCTTTGCACAAATAGGTAAGCCCAGAGAGGTTAAGAGCCAGTCTTCTTTTCTCCTTACGGCTACTGCCTATGGAAAGATCAGAGCAGCTCCACATTGCAATGCTGGTGTGAGAGGGAACGTCGTAAAGCTTCCTTTGCTAAGAGCTGTTATCAGTGGAAGGGCTCTTTGAGATAATGGAGTCAAACCCTGAGACCATAGGCCAGGATGGCAGACCTGGGACTGGCAGCTAGCTCCCTCGACCCCTTAGTTTAGTCCTCGACCCCTTAGTTTAGTTATCCCCTCAATGTTTTGGGTGGAAAATGATTAGAGGCACGCATTGGGGCTCTCTCGCTCTCTCTCTCTCTCTCTCTCTCTCCCCCCCCCCCCCCCCCCCCAGCCACCAAACATATCCATTCCAGGCCTTTATCAACCCTAAAGAGGACCTAAAACCTTATTAGGGACGTGTTTACCGTGAAACCGATCTGTCCTTGTTGAGACCAAGCCTCCATTTTTGACTCAGTTCAATGAGCTACCATTCCCTTACACAGCATCCATTTCTCTGGAATTCTTGCTGCTATCGCCACCTGCCCTTGGGGTCTTAGTCCGTTCAGGCTGCTATAACAAAACAGCTCAGACTGGGTGGCTTATACACAAGACAGATTTACTTCGCACGGTCTGGGGGTGGAAGTCTGAGATCCAGGTGCCAGCATGGGTGGGTGAGGACCCTCTTCCATATCAGAAACTGCTCATTGAATCCTCACATGGTAGAAGGGGCGAGGCAGCTCTCTGGGGTCTCCTTTGTAAGACACTAATCCCATGGATGAGGCTCTGACCTCAAGTCCTAATCACCTCTCAAAGGTCCCGCCTCCGAATACCATCACATTGGGGGTTAGGATTCCAACATGTGAAATTTTTTATTTGGCGGGGGAGGTAACACAAGCATGCAAACTATGGCAAGAAATCACCCTTTTCAACCAGGAAGTGATGAGGGTCTGCTCTGGGGGAGACTGAGTGATTGGGTGGGGGCTGCATGGAGAATGGCTCAGAACAACAATAATTGCAAGCAGTGACCATGGAGATAATTTTTTTTCCCTTTTTCTTTTAATTAGTTTCAGGTGCACAAGACAAAGTAATACCTAGCCATTTATCTTTTATATCCCTCACACTGTGTGAACTCCCCTCCCCGCATCCACTATCCCTCGGACATCGCACAGAGCCATTACATTTCTACTGTCTCTATTCCTAATGCTGTACTCAGCTTCTTGTAAGTACATACATATACATACATATATATATATATATATATATATATATATATATATATACACATAGATACATATATATAAAATTGTAGTTGACATTCAGTATTGTTCCGCCTCAGGTGTACAGTGCAGTGATCAGGCATCCACATCATCCCTGAGGTGGTCTCCCTAATGAGACAAGTGTCCATTGGATACCCTATAAAATCTTTACAACATTATTGATTACATTCCTCAAATTAATTTTCAGAACCCCGTGGCCATCTTGTGGTTACTGACTGTTTTCTAATCCCCTCACCTGCCCCCTTATCCCCACCCCCCTCCCATCTAGCAATCCTCAGTTTTTCCTCTATGTCTCCAAACTGTTCCTGATTAGTTCATTCCCTTATTCTTTTCTTTAGATTCCACATATAAGTGAGATCATATGGTATTTGTCTTTCTCTGTCTGACTTATTTCACTTAACATAATGTTCTCTAGGTCCATCCATGTTGTTGCAAATGGTAAGATTTCTTTCTTCTTTATGGCTGTGTAATACTCCATTGTATAAGTGTACCACAGTTTCTTAATCCAGTCATCTACCAATGGGCATTTAGGTTGTTTCCATGTCTTGGCTATTGTGTATAGAGCTGCAATAAACATAGAGTGCATAAAGTTTTTTGAATTAGAATTTTGGATTTCTCCAGATAAATACCTATGAGTGGAATTGCTGGATCATAAGGTAGTTCCATTTTCAGATTTTTGAGATACCTCTATACTGTTTTCCATAGTGGCTGCACCAATCTGCAATCCCACCAACAGTGCACAAGGGTTCCCTTTTCTCCACATCTGCGCCAACACTTGTTTGTTGATTTATTGATGATAGCCATTTTGACTGGGGTGAGGTGGTATCTCATTGTGGTTTTTATTTGCATTTCTCTAATGATTAGTGAGTTTGAGTATTTTTTCATATGTCCGTTTGCCATCTGTATGTCCTTTTTAGAAAAATGTCTCTTCATGTCCTCTGCCCATTTTTTAATTGGGTTGTTTGTTTTTTTGGAGTTGAGTTGAGTGAATTTTTTAATAAATTTGTGGTATTAACCCCTTATCAGATATATCATTGGCAAATGTCTTTTCCCATTCAGTAGGGTCCCTTTTTGTTTTATTGATGGTTTCCTTTGCTGTGAAAAAACTTTTTAGTTTGATGTAATCCCACATGTTTATTTTTTCTCTTACTTCCCTCGCGCGAGGGGATATATCAATAAAAATCTTACTCCAGGTAATGTCTGTGAAACTTCTTCCTATATTTTCTTCTAGGAATTTTATGGTTTCAGATCTTACATTTAAGTCTTTAAGCCATTTTGAATTTATTTTTGTATAGTGTAAGGAGGTGGTCCAGCTTCATTTTTTTGTGTGTGTCTGCCCAGGTTTCCCAGCACCATTTATTGAATAGACTGTCTTTACCTCACCATACATTCTTGCTCCCATTGTTGTAGATTAAATGGCCATATAGGCATGGGTTTATTTCTGGACTCTCTAGTCTGTTCCATTGATCTATGTGTCTGTTTTTATGCCAGTACCATGCTGTTTTGATTACTGTAGCCTTGTAGTATAATTTGATGTCAGGTATCGTTATACCTCCCACTTTGTTCTTATTTCTCAAGATTGCTGAGGCTATCCGGGGTCTTTTATGGTCCCATATTGGAGATAATTTTCTCGGCCTCTGATCACCTTAAAAGTGACTCTTCTTTGCTGCTGAAGACCTTGCTTTATATAGATGCCCCCTTCTCCTTTAGCCTTCAGGCCGGGCATGGAGAGCTGTGTCTAACAGGGCCCCTCATGCTTGTCCCCCCGTCCTTGTACACATAGCATCCAGCTTGTTGCTTGGCTCAGGAATGGAAGCACAGGTCATGTGCGTACTGTGTGAAGGGAAGCTCACATGCAAGCCTTCTTCTCCAGCGCAATTTAGAAATTGCCAGTGGGCTAGCTCTGTGGCCAGAGGGCCCTGTCCCTTCTTTAGCGAAATATTTGGAAAGCAACAAGTGTGGCTGGTTTTCCCCAAGTGCAGCTTTGTTGGCATCTGGCTTCTTGTAGCATATTTTTAGTATCCTATGTATGCTGTATCTGAGTAAATCAGTAGGTATGTTTTGAAATTAAATATTTGCTAAGGGGTAGGTCCTTCTGGTGTTCCATTATTGATAACAAATTTCTCAGACACTGTATGAGACTTGATGATATAAGATTTTCAAGTGACCTGCCATTTATTAGACTTTATCTGCCCATGAAATCCATTTCCAATTCAGACCATATCTACTTCAGGGATTGCTTGCCAGAAATCTATTCCCAGGTTTCTCCTTATTTCACTGAAATATCTCTGTCTCAGCACCTTTCCCAAGGTGGCTGATCTAATCGGGGCCCAATCACTTATCGCTTCTCATTTCCTTTGACAGGTCTGTCAAACTGGGAAGTGCACATGAGAGGCAGTAGGGACCCACCACCCCCTTTGCCCTTCTCCTGTACAACGGGAGGTTGGAAGAGGTGAACTCCAGGAACCAGAGCCCTGCTCTAGGGTCTGTACACACGTACTGGACCACGTTTGTGATCAGGAAAACAGAAGTGGTCTCCCTGCCTTGCCCTGTGTCAGGAGCTGTCAGCCACTTCTCCTAGATGAACAGAACTCAGAGACCCCGAGCAACTAGAACTCATTTGCATGGCACAGAAGGCCCCTGGGCCCTTCAGCCTTTGTCAGCTCCCCCTTCCTCTCTGACTTCTCCATAGACAGGTGCATACTTCTGGCTGCGGCAAGGCCCAGCTGGCAGGAGGACTCTGACTTGTCATCACAGAAATAAAATTTGTCACTTCTGTGTTCTGAACCTCTGTTCTTTCATGTTTAACCAGCACTCTGAATCTTTATAAACATGTCAGGGTTTCTATTTTTATTTCCCAATTAATTCAGAAAAGGAGCAGAAGACATTGCTAATGATAGAAAAGAGAAAGGGACAGGTAGGGCTGCAGGTGGCTTTTGTTTTTCAGTTAGATAAGGTAATTGAATAAATATGGGTGCCCAGCAATTTGAGAAATTACTTGGGGCCTGCCAATACCTTGGTAATTCTTGGGCTGTTCTGGAATGGGTCAGAATTTATGATTTTGTCTAAACTGAGCAAATATGAAGGGAAGCTTTTCTTCTTACACTAATGGACAGGGATCCTCATTGTTCCACGCACAAGGGACAAGAATTTCCACATATATTAATTTTTTAATTACTCGAAATGTATTCCTTTTAGCACTACTTCTGAAGTTATATTCTCTAAGTACATTAAACCTAATTTAACCTTTGTCTTGAGGATTCAAAATCATCTTTATAAATATCTGGAGCTGTGTACTTTAATGATTCCAGAATCTTAATAATCTCAAGGGTGTAGTGTTTTAATTAAATGAGCATTTCCTCCATCCCATTGTTACTGAAAAGGCTAAAATAATGGCCATGAAATAATGGAAAGAATTCTAAACTTAGAGTCAAAACTCTGGTTCTAATTTAAGTTTAATCATTAATTAGCTGTTTGACCTTTCACAAGTCTCTTAACCTCTCTGAGAATTTATTTCTTCATCTATAAAAATGGGGAATTGGACCATAATGTTCCCAAGGTTATTTAGATTGCTAAAATTTTATAATTTTACAATGAAGAACCATGGTATTCTATAATGCCAGTTGTCCCGAGAGCTTTTGAGGTTAAGATTGTTTGTTTCTTTATGATATGGCCCCAGATTGCTAAGATTTTCTAGATAACTGTGTTGGCTTTGAAGCATTTCTGTATTCCATGGGTTGCAAACTATATAGCCTCTGGGCCACATTCTCCCTACCAGCTGTTTTTGTAAATAAAATCTTCTTGGAACAGAGCCAAATACATTCGTTTACATATTGTCTATGGCTTCTTTTGAGGGACAGTGGTAGAGTGGAATAGTCACATCAGAGAAGGTATGATCGTCCATGCTTAAAATATTTACTGTCTGATCTTTATCTTTACAGGAAAAGTTTGCCAACCGCTGAGCTGTTTTTATTTATTTATTTTTAACTTTCAGTCTATCACGTTTCCAGGAATCCATTTTAATTCACCACACCTACCTGACTAGAGGCTAAGAAACCAGACAACACAACTAATTAGAATGAAGTTCAAAAGGAGGGTCAGTAGGTTCTGAACAAAAGTTCAAGGGGACGGTCTTTGAGTGCAGTGCTGGGCTCTTTACATATTTACAGGTCTTTCTTTCTCATTTAAATTTCTGGGTAATTTTTGGACAGTTATTCTATGTAGTTGAAGTCTTAGCACAATTTGAAATTTCTAGAAACGGTTGCTTTTATTTTGCTGGCAAAATAAAATCCACTTCCTAAATATACGTGCGACTTCATACATGTGCCCTTACTATTATGGTTACGCTCCATGTAAACGTAGTGAACTGAATTTGGGATGAAAAGACCTAGATTTAGATTCTACTCAAGCTGTCCCATGGCTATGTGATCTTAGACAATCTCTTTACTTTTCCAAGCCTGTTTCTTCGTCTGTAAAACGGGAAAGATATTAAATTCACCATAGGGTGTGCTGCCAGGGATAGCTCCACCCTTCAACTGCCCTTATCATCACTTGGGTGAAGCAGTTGTGAGACTGATATGCCAAATTATGGAAAGTAAAATGGGCCGCAAACAATGGTGGGCAAGATCATGCTGCCTTGAAATTTACCAGGTGACTCCATGTGTTTTCTGTCCTCTGTTTGCCCAGGTGAATAAGCCTTCTGAGCTCATGATAAAGTCAAACTTGGGTTCTTATTAGGCCCTTGATCCTGTGTATAGCTCGCTGGGTGAGTCATGGATCGCTAGCTGTAAGATTAGGTTGGTAAAAAGTAATTGCGGTTTAAAAGGTTGAAAACAAATGCAAAAACCGCAATTACTGTTGCACCAACCTAATAGCATTGACCCCAGTTCTTATCAGATACTGATGGTCATGCCACTTCATGGGCACAGATCTGAGACCAGATGTGTATAGATGCTGCATAGGTGACTGGCTGCCTCTCTGGTCTGTAAGTTTCTTAAAGACAGGAACTAGTTTTCATTTTAGCTCCAATTCTCCATTGACTAGAACAATGCCTGGCTTCAGCAAATATATGTTGAATTGATTTGTCGTGACCATGGTTTTCTGGTGGCATAGGTTTCTTCGAGGTTTCTGTGTTAACTGTGTGTCTTGGTAGACCTCTGTAGTAACCATCTATTTTAAATGGGGTCATTGTGCAGTGCTCAGTGTACAAACACAGCCACCTCATGGAGGAAGTAGCCCTTCCTTTAGGGGATAGAAATAGAAAGCAGGCAACAGCTGCAGCTACAGCAGAGCTGGGCTGAGATCTTAGTGGGAAGTCTTGTCTTAGCTTGCTTCTCCTCCAATATCACCGTGGCTTTCCACCACCTCCATCTTTTCCGTGACTCTGAGGCTGGCACCCACTTCTCACCCATTCCTTTTGCCTCCCTGCCCTCAGTGGGTCATCCAGGTCTGACGGTGGGAACCGACATAAAGACTAAGAAGCAGCTCAACTTGAAGGTTATCTAAGAAAGGGCCAAAGGTACAGCATGGTGACTAGAGTTAATAATAGTGAATTGCATATTGGAAAGTTGCTAAGAGAGTAGATCTTAAAAGTGCTAATCACAAGAAAAAACTTTTTTAACTATGTGTGTTGACATGTTAACTAGACTTATTGCAGTTATCATTTTGCAATATATACAAGTAGCAAATCATTATGTTGTAAACCTGAAACCAATATAATGTTATATGTCAATTGTACCTCAATTTAAAAAAAGGGAAGGGCTAAATCACCCGTGATCCAAACCATGTATAAATACATATAGGAGCTTTCTCCTACTTGTATTACATATGCTTTCTTAGGAAATAAATAACAAGCTATTCATTCATTTCATAAAATATTGACTCTCTGACTTGTGTCAGGCATGTGTTAGTTGTTGGGGTTATAACAGTCAAAAAGACAGAAGAGGCTCTTGCCAGCAAGGAATTTCTATCTAATTAACAAGTAAACAAACAAGTGAAACAATTGCAAATTGTGATAAGAAACAAGGAAGGACACAAATGTCAGGGGCCAGCCCTGAGGAGGTGACGTATACAAAGAGTTTTAAAAATCCAGAGGAAGCACGTTGTGCAGATGGTGGAAAGAAGAGCTTCCAAGCTGTGGGCATAGCAGGTGCAAAGACCCTGAGACTGATGGAGGGAGCCTGGCTTGTTTGTGGGATTAGGACAGTGTGGGCTGGATGGAGGCCCAGGAGGCGGTAAGGGGCAGGCTGCTCTCGGAGGAGGCTGGGTTTATTCCAGTTGCCATGGGAAGACATTGGCCTGTTTCAGCATGGGAACGGCATGGTTAGGTTTCTATTTAGAGCATCACTCTGCTGTTGTGTGTGTAGAATTGTTCTGGGATGAGCAGGTGCGTAATCAAGGAGACCAGGAGAACAATGTCTTGGACTTGACAGAATAAGGGGAAGTACTTAGGTTGTGAAGATGAAGAGAACTCTTTGGTTTATTGGAATGGAAGTGAGGTGGTGCAGGGAGGTCCTGGGATGCTGACATCTAAGACGTGGCATTTACTAAGATGGGAGAAATTTGGGGGGGGGGGTGCTGGTGGGAGGATAGAGTTTGGGGGGAAAGTTTGAAGTTCTGCTTTGACATAAAGTGGATTGGTGGCACGAGGCACCCTTTGGGGCTGGTAAGTGCGAATCAGTGTCACGGTTCTTATCCTTGTCACTCATGAGCCATACCACGCTGTGATAAACAGCAAGCTCTATTCCTACGTGTCAGTCTTCCCGAGGTACCACTTTGTTACCGAGGTTTATACACATGGCACTCATGGTCGTTAACATAATCGCGTGCGCGCAGTAGGTGCTCAGTAAACAATTGTTGCTATCTTGCTTGCAGCAAGCATCGCGAGCTTGTTCAAAGAGCTCAACTGTAAAGCAGAGAAAGGAACTGTCATTGAAGGGAAAGAGGGGCAAATAAAGAGGGTTTATTTTGTGTGTGCGGTGTTGATGAAATGGCTCTTTTTCTATTCGGTTCGTGCAAATTAATTGCGGTTTAAAAGGTAAAAATAATTGCAAAAACCGCAATTGCTTTTGCACCAACCTAATAAAAAGAGACTTAAATGAATGATGAGGAAGAAATGAAAGAGAAACTAGTTTAGGGAACATACCTCGACGTCTGGCCCCTGGGACACCCTTCTTGACCTCTGTACCTGTGACCTCGGGTTGGCTGTTGGATGGGGGGGGGGGTCAGAGTCTCACATACATGCCTGTCTTCTCTCCCTTTCCGTTTATCCTCCTTTTCTCTTATTCCCACCTTAGAGGGGACAAAGGTGAGGCGATGGGCAGGAGGAGGAGAAGGAGACCAAAGCCACGGGCTTCATTCAGGTGTCAGAAGGGCAGGGGTCATTGTTTGGAATATGTAGTTATCTGCTGTCACACAAACATGAATGAGTCGTGAGTACTTTCACCTAAAAACCAACACAATGAGCATAATTTTTACTTCGTGGTGTCAGTGTGTTGGAGGATTGAAGTAGTGCTCGTGGTACCACTTATTAACTCAGAAGTGCATTTCGCTGATATGTCCCATATCCTGAATGAGTAATTTTTGACAAAGCAAAATAATGAGGGCTGTGTCTTGTGATTTTAAAAGCTAAGCATTTGTTGCATTTAAAAAAAATTTTTTTTTAAAGTTATTTCTTCCCTGTAGGAAAGTAAAGAAATCCATGATAAAATAATAATTAAATGCTGACAGTGCTAAATTTCTACCCAGCATGAGCTGGCAGCAGTTTCATACCAAAACATTAGGTCATTTAAAGAAAAAAATCTGATTAAATACCTCTGTAGGCTTTTCTGATTAGCCGTTCTTAAAAGAGTCTGTGACAGTAATGAAAGGGTGTAATTTGACAGCCACAATTTACTCTTGAATAAAAGGTAACATAGAATAGACTGTGTGAGTGAGGTTTTTACAGGAATTTCTTGTTGGTCTTTACTAGTGGGGTTTGTTTTACTAATCATTAGTTTCTAGTTGTTCTGAAGAGCCCAACAGCCAGGAATTATGTGAGATGAAAAGTACGTGGCATTACTGGGGTGAGGATTTGGGGACAATTTCAATGCTAGCCTTTCTTTCCTTTTTTTCCCTTCTCCATGCAGTAGGTTTCGTGTTTCTGGGGTTAAATGACCTTGACATGAGCAGGTTTGGGAAATGAAGTGTACGTTGCTGAGATCCTCCCTGCATCCTATGTATTAATTTTCTGTGTCTGGCAGCTCCTGGCGTCTCATTGTATTAACTCGCTATGGCATGAGGGCTGCAGGCCAGATTTGACGTGAAGATGGAATGATTATGTGGCATATGGTAAATGCAACAACCACCACTATTTACTCTTTCTTTTCACTTTCTCCTTGACTTCTACTGGTGTTTGAAGGTTTCTTGAATTTGAAAGTGTTTTCCTATTTTCAGCCCCCGTATACTCTTACCTTCAGTAGATATGAGAGACTTTCTTGGCTGTAATGTGACAGAATCATAGAGTTTCAAACCTAAGAGAGGACTTAGGGCTCAACCAGCCCAACGCTTCATTTCAAAGACAAGCTCCCTGGGTCCAGAGTGGTTAACCTGGGAGGATTTGCAGGATAGAACCTAGAACTCAAGTCTCCCAAGCTTTAGATGTGCCTGTGGCTTTCCTTTTCTGTCCTATCCCCAAAGCTGAAATGAAGCTAGTGTATTTGTGTCCTAGGGCTGCTGTAAGAAAATACTACAAACTGGGTGTCTTTCAAGCAACAGAAATGTATTCTCTGATGTGTTCTGGAGAACAGAAATCCCAAATCCAGGTGTGGGCAGGGCCATGTAGACTGAAGTCCCCAGGGGAGAATCTGTTCTGTGCCTTTCTCCTAGCTTTCCGTGTTGCTGGCGATCCTGGGCTGTGGTAGGACAGCCCCAGTCTCTGGTTCCCGCTTCACACGGTGTTCTTTCTGTCTGTTTCTACCGGTTTCTCTTCTTTTCTTAGAAGAACACCTGTCAGATTGGAGTGGGGGCCCACCTTACTCCAACATGACCTCATCTTAACTAATTACATCTCCAAGACCCTATTTCCAAATAAGGTCACATTCTGGGGTTCTAGGAGTCAGGACTGCTACATATCTTTTGAGAGGACACAATTCAATGTGTAACAGGTGAGGCCAGCTAAGGTTTTTCCTGGAGGGTTTTGGAGACGTTTAACTGCAATGAATCATCACCTTCAACTGTACTTTCAGAGCTTGTTCTGTCTCTGTGCTTTTCCTGTCAAGGGCAGGAACCTGAGTCCTTTCCATTTATTATTAACGATGATGATGTGTAGCTTTCACTCTTTAACAGGGATTGAGAGCATGTGAGGCAACCCGAGGATTAGCCATTCAAAAAAGGATAAAGTTGGAAAGAATTCAGAGACAAGAGTTGAATCGTAGACATTTTTTGTAGAGATTCTCTGGGTTCTTCTTCAGTCTGCATTCATTCAAGCCCTTCACTTTGGAGAGTTGGTTCTACTTATTTTTATACTTGTGGTATATTTCTTTATAGTTTAGAATATAAAATAATTTATTCTATGGTATTTATTCTATAATTTATTCAGCAATCACCATTGTCCTACTTTTCTCCTTAACTGTTATGGTTTCACCATCCCTCATTCTAAATTCACCTTCTGGAAAGCTTGACCATTTTAATTTCTTTGATCTGGTCATGCTCTGCCCATAATCCGTACTGGCTCCCCAGTTCCTGCCATTGTTAAATCCTTGCAGGGCAAGATGGTACCTCCCTCAAAGCCAACTGATTTACTTCCTGATCTCCAAATGTACCTGGTACCTGTCCACCCCCATACTTTGCACTGGCTCCTCTTGCCGTCTGAGATGGTGTCCCCATTACCTTTCTGCCTCTCTGAATACAACCTACCCTCAAGGGCTTGCATCCATCATCCCTTTTTCATGGATGCTGCCCAAACAGGAAGTGATCCTCTCCTGAATGAATTCCAGTAGAATTTCTTGCCGGTACCTCATGTGGATCTCACAGGACTACCTTTTAATGTCGTCTCTTTATAGAAGTAGTGGATTAGCACCCACAAGACCTGTCTTGTACTTGTGCTCCTGCCATTACCACTGTGTGGCCGTGGACACTTCCGCTACTGCCTCTCTCCTTTTTGTTCTATGAGAATCAAATGAGATAGAATCTTAAAATTATTTGAAATTCATCTATGATAAGTACTATTCAAATATTTCCAGCTTAATGGGTCTCAATTTACTCAGCTGTAAAATAGACCTATTGATAATGTTACCCAGTGAGGATGAATTTAGTAAAACAGAGGACGGTACCTGGCTTACAGTAAGTCATTTCAAGAGTAGTTAGCTGTCATCATCATTATCATCCTCCTCCTCATCTTTATGCAGATAGGATTGGATGCCCCTTTAGGACAGACACGTTCTGGGATCTCCTCCGTGTGGAGGATGGAGCCTTATGCTGGATGCTTGGTAAACACTTGCCGGCTAAACTGAGAGTTCCATTCTTGTTGCCATGTGCAGTACTGACGTTCTCTTTTTCCCCCCTTCTTCCTAAGCCATTAAAATTCCCACTGATCACTGTTTAGCCTGGAAGTTTTTAAATGAATAAAAATCAACTCTCTGACAGCAGTATTGGTTCTGGCTCTGAACCTAAATTAGTTTGAAAGGCGAATTGCTGTGGTAGTGCAGATGTCATCATTCAAAAGTGTTCCCAATCCATTTTCTTCTGATACCTCCTCATCAGGATGTACCATGGGCATGTTTTGAAATAGAACATCCTCTATTAGTTTTATTGAGCATCGTTCTGACAGCATCAAGATTTGTGCCGTGTCCTCGTAGTAACCCTTTGGAGGTATGTGTGGGGGCAGAATTGTTCCACAACATGGTGGGACAGAACATTTCTGGTACCGCTTTCTGTTCCACATCTCGTGTAGGGTTGCTGCTTAAGTGATAGTGGGTAAATGGGACGAAACAGAAAAACCTTGCAGATGACTACTTTGAAATAAAATCTTAATATGTTGCCTGAAAATACACGGCACAATCTGCTCACGCATATACAAAAATTTGCAAATTATGTGTTTTTTGATATTGGTACAATTTTTTAATTTTTTGACACTCCCCCCCTACCCCTGGTTTGGGTGAATCTTATCGATACACTTTCTTCACCAAGTCCAAGTCCACCATCCCTATATTTTACATGGATATGAAGATAGAAATCCCTTAGGGAGCTAATGCGAGTGGATTCTTTCTTTCCATATACCAATATGATGCCCTGGGTGGCACTGATGCTCAAAATGTGTTGACAACTGACTTTCTAGGACGTATGATTTGGGTAATTTTCCCAAGAATTGATGGCGTGGCAGCAAAATTAGTGATACTTATTTAGAAGTAGTTTTCCTACAAGGAAAACTTACACAGGTTGAATGGGAAAATGGTTAATCCCACTTCATAGGTAATAGGTCAAGGATGGGAAGTAGATGCTGCTACAGAGAGGGCCCCAGGAGGAGACAAAAGAGCAAAAGAGGTCTGGTCATTTTGGTGTGCTGGTGAACGAATATGACAATCACACCAGACCCTCTTTCCCTACACACACGTTGATCCCTTCCAGGCCTTGTAATAGATCACAGCAACCTTACCAGAACAGCAGTAACAAGACAGCTGTTCTCACTAATGCCACTGTCCACAATTGCACAGATAACTCTGCTTTGGGTATTTTAGGGAGACCCCTCTCCACCCCCCACCACCATGTTTCCCTGATGCCTATGAAAGGAGGCATTGCCTCTGACAGTGCCTCAAAGCCATCAAGGTTACTCAAGGGCGCTGTGAAATCTCACACCCTCTCCGTGGAAGCCACTTCTTGGTGATGCCCATCAACCGTGACATCTTCCCTTCCTTCCTCTCCAGAGCCTGCATGGACCCCACCTTGTGCTCAAGCCCAGGTGGCCATTCTGCATCCCCGCTCAGCTCACTTGAGCTGTGCCTTCTGTACTCCTGAGGTTACATGCTGGGCTGATTTCAGCCGGCAGGCACCTGGACTCCCTTACCTGTCACTTACTGCCAGCATCCTTTCCAGTTGGTCTAGGTAGAGGCATGGCAGTTGTTACGTTTTAAATAGTCTAGAGCATCTTTGTTAGAAATTTCTGAACTGAGGCTATATCTGGAGGCCACAGAGCAGAGTTAAGAGGGTGAAACCTGGATTCCAGTGTCAGCTTTTCTACTGATTGGCTGTGTGATCTTAAGAAAGTTGGTTATGTCC
Organism: Rhinolophus sinicus; assembly: GCF_057876585.1. Lineage (NCBI taxonomy): Eukaryota > Metazoa > Chordata > Mammalia > Chiroptera > Rhinolophidae > Rhinolophus > Rhinolophus sinicus. Next base: position 189,826,172 of record NC_142503.1, on the reverse strand, counting down.
TCGGAGAGCCAAATGGGTGTCGGTCAAGCCCTTACCCCACTAACTGGAGCACACCTTCAACAAGGGGTACAGCTGGTTTTATTTTTCTTTTGAATATCCTCAGAGATAGCAAAGAGTAAACCACTTGAAAGCAGGTAATACTTGCTGGGTAATGTAATTTTGGGTCCATAACGATAGGTCATTATAAAGTAATGAGACTCAGACTTGTAAACTGGCTCTGGAGTCACTTCTAAAATCAGTGACAAGATATACTACTGCTCATAAAGCCAGTGTATTCCAGGGCGAGACTTCTGCTGTCCAAGCTTCTGTACCAGGAATGAGTTATACATGTAACTTGGGGACAGGATATGGTTCCGTCTCCTTGCTGCCAATCAGAACATGCTATGTGATGGGGTCATCCCCATTTTCTCTTCCCATTCTGTCACCAGCGATCCAGGAGCTACACGGGGCCACAACCTGGCCAGCCTCTGGCCTACGCTCATTACAGTTTGTGCCGGAAAGATTAGCCTGGCAGATCCTCACTATGGTTGGAAGACTCCCCTTGTTGCCCAAAGTATGTATATGAGCTGGTCCAGCTGCCTCCCTAGAGCTAACGAGAATAATTTTACCCTCCAGGCACGCTCCCTTCACTGTTAACAGGAGCTTTCTCCCACATGCTATTTGTACACAGATGTTTTGATACATGGTGCTTTAAAAAAAGGAAAAAAATAATCCTATGACTTTGTAATCCCACTTTCCTTATTACTTTTGGTAGCACTGTGCCTTCCAGAGATGAGCGAGAATCTGCAGTGATAGGTAGGGAGAAGTTCACGTTAAAAAAGGCCTAATCCTGCTCCAATATAAATAGGTTGCAGAATATCCATTGAGCATCTCAGCCAGGTAACAAAATTCAAGCTGCAACCTGCCTTGTCCAGTTACTGGCTCTCCTTGTCCAGCTGGCTCTCCTGGGCCTGCGGTAGCCATTGTGATGGTGCCATCTGCCTGCTTCCTCTCTCGCCCCTGCCTTGACTGGGCCTGCCAGACCCCTGGGCTCCATACCTAGGCATCGCTCCACCACACAGCTGAGGCTACTCAGCCTTTCTGAGGGCTGGGGCTTGACCAAGACCCAGGATGAATCTTGACTGGAGGCAGTGACTTGATCCCAGAATCCCTGTTGCCTAGTCTAACCTCAACCTTAAATTTTAGTTCTTTTTATTGATTCCCCACAGTGGTCCCCAGGTCCCTACCCAAACCTCCTGTCTTGTTTCCTGGCTGAGAACCCAGGAATGAGGGGCCTGTGCTCAGCCCTTCCCTGTCCACGTTCCCAACACCAGCCCAACAGATGCTTGCCCCAACAGGCTCTCTACCTGTCTGCTCTGAGTTTTACGCTGCTGCTTTCCTGGTCCACTCTCATGTCAGGACATTCTGTTTTCTGACTTCATATAACCTTTTTCCTGCACTACCACTTGTTTATTTACTGCTCTGCCCTTTGTATTCAGTGGAGATACTTCATGCAGGTTTTAACCATGTTCTCCAAGCAAAGACAGCTAGCTCACTAACTAGCTAGCTAGATAGATGATAGACAGATAGATAGACGATAGATACATAGATAGATGATAAATAGATGATAGATCAATAGATAGATAGATAGATGATAGATACATAGATAGATGAACAGATATTGACAGATAGATATTGTCTGGAGAATTAGAAGCAAGTATTCAGTATACACAATACACAGTGTGGATTTTTATATCTATAACGTTACTCCATTTTAAAGCAGTTTTTAGTTTTAAAGTAATTTTGTCCACACTTGTTGTTTGCCTTATGTTCTGGCTTTGGTTCCTAACTCCTGCACAGCATGACACCACGTTCTGTGTGATGTCAGAGACCTCCAGCGCTTGTGGTGCAAGCTTTGCCTTCAGCACCTGCCCCATGCCAGTGAACAGATCTGCTGCTGAAGCCCTGCGAGGAGGCCCTGTCTCCTGCTCCCCAGGCAAAGTCAGGCTGCAGTGCGGGCTCTGGGCCAGCTCTCAGGGCTGGCTGAATGAAGGCAGTAGTGGTGCCACCAAGAGCTGGTCAGATTCCCTTGGAATGGTCCACCTTTCGGGCGTTTTGCTGCGTTGCACATCTCGTCCACCCTATGAATGGGACGGGAGCTCCATCCGACTCTAATGGAATTTCTAGACAATCCTAACGTGCTTACTGTCCCAGGATTCTTCAACTCAGTGAATACTAACCCTTCAGAAAGACTGGGAAATGGGAGGAGAATTTTTCCTATATTTCTAAGGAAAGAATGACTCTTGAAGAAAATGCACAGATTGACGTAGTAGTTAAATTAAAGGATAAAATTGGTGCCTTTCGTTAAAGGTGTAAGCTCAGATTTATGAAATATCACTCATCGTATGATCTGGCCACAACTGGCCTTGAAGACAGTCAAGAGTTTGGGTGACCATCACAGGCTTTTGGAGGAAAGTCACACCCAGTACAATTTAGTACCAGTGTGCTAAACTACAGCTTAGCTGACTCAACCACTGCTGTGCTCACCGAGCCCTTTCCTGACTGTAGGTTCTGGTGGCTGCATGCCAGGCCTCAGAAGCAGCTCTGAGTGGGTTTGCCTCTTTCTGTTTTTGCTCCATCGCTCACAGCTCTGGCTGCCCTGCCCAATTGCCCTCCAGTGTGGGCAGCATATAATTCTGGCTTTTTATGATCCTTCCTGTCCCTTTTCCCAAATCATTTGGATACTTTTGATCCTCAACCCCTTTCTTATAAACTAGAGACCAGATCCCCAGGAACAGGCCAGGGAATAACTTGGGAATCAATATCCTAGTTGGAACCCAGTAGCATTCCTTGTCAATTGCCAAAGAATGACAGGCCCTTATGGCTTGTGACAGCCTTGTCCTGTGCCTTCTGTGGGGCTCCTCCTTCTGCCCCCTCATAAGAGTTCATACATTCATTCTCTCCGCAACATTATTCAGTATGGGAAGGACTGTCCAGGGATCTCAGACTTCCTGGGGAGGCTTTGTGTTAGTCCTGCTCTAACTCCCCTCCGCCCAATACTCTGCCCACCCAGGTGGATAATAACAGGTTGATGTACTGATGATGTACATAGAGAGTCCATTCTTGTCTAGGCTTTGGCTGAACGGCAGAACGAGAACAAATAAAGTTTTAGTATTTCTTTTTTTTCCCATTTTTTTAATTGGAGAATATTGGGGAACAGTGAGTTTCTCCAGGGCCCATCAGCTCCAAGTCGTTGTCCTTCAATCTAGTTGTGGAGGGTGCAGCTCAGCTCCAAGTCCAGTTGCTGTTTTCAATCTTTAGTTTCAGGGGGTGCATGTGGGATCCCATGTGGGAATCGAACCAGCAACCTTATTGTTCAGAGCTCACGCTTTAATCAACTTAGCTATCCAGCCACCCCAAGTTTTAGTATTTCTTATTTGCTGTTATACACTGAAAATTAGGCAGGTAAATAGAAAGTGCAAATTTATCATCAGAGTAAAGGAGAAGATGTCTTTTCTATTCTTTTCTACAAACTAAGAGACATTTTAATGTAGTAACCACACACACACACACACACACACACACACACACACACACACACACACACCCTGTTAGATCAGAAGGTAAACCATATCCATATGAATTCTAGCCCTGGATACAAACTTTCCTTGAGCTCTTTGGTCAAATCTGCTAACCATCTAAACCTTGGCTTCCTGGGCTATAAAATGGGAATAATATTTTTATGCCTCCTTACTATCTTATTGCTACTATTAAATTAAATCATATATGAATGAGCTTAAAGAACTAGAAAGCACTGTACAAAATACCAGTTTGGATATTATTTGCTAGAAAGATTGCTTTTAATAAAGGAAAGGAGTTGGGAGAAAGTTACCTAGGATATGAAGTTGCAGCTGACAGAAGAAGAAATAAGTGGCTCAAGTTCAACATAGTTGATAATCCTCTGTGTTAGCCAAGGTGAGGACAGGCAGAGACTCACTGCTGATGGGAATATGAATTGCTACAGCCTCTAGGAAAAGCACATTGGTAATAGTAGTTAAAGTAGAAAATGCTAATATCTTTGGGCAAGCAATTCCACATCTTAAATTTTATCCTACAGATGTGCTTGCACTTGTACAAAATAAGGCAGCTCTATATGTACTGATATAGAATGGTCTGAAAGAAATGTTAAGTGACAAATGAAAAGTATAGAACAGTTTGTGAAAACCATTGTTTTGTTTTATTTTTTCCACAGAGGAAAAAACTACTAGTATTTGCATAGATTGTATCTGAAAGGATACACCAGATTTAGATAATTGTTTTAGATTTTTTTCTTTCTTTTGTTGTGTTTTGTTTTTTTTCCTTTTGGTAGTTGTATTTTTCTGTTTTGTTTTATTTTCCCCTGCTGAGGAGTGGAGTTGGGTGGCTGATGACGGGTGATAAGATTCCTTACTTTTCACTGCATATCCTTTTGAACCTTTTGTATTTTCTACCATGGAGATATTATCAATTTTAAAAAATTGAAACAAAAGTAAACAAAAAATCAAAGTGAACAACAAAAAATATGGACAAAGCCCCAAATCTCCTACTTTCCTCATGCTAAAATAAAATGAAAGAAAGTCACTTAACAGAGCAATTTTTTTTTTCTGTCTTCCTTTTATCATGCTTGATTTCATGTGCCTTTTTCTTTAAAGTTAGAGTATTTTCCTTTTACTATTTGGAATACTAACTTGAGTTGACTGCAAAAGATGATTTTATTTCCACCATTCTAATGAGCCAAACGGCATGTCTGTGCTTTTCCCTTGATCTGCCAATCTTTATTTCTGAGTAACCTTTGAAAAGTTGTGAGCATCAAACCTAACCTAGATGTTCATCTTCCCTGACTTCCAAACGAGCAATGGAGCTGGCTGGAGAGGATCCTTGGGGTCTGCCGCCCAGGGAATTAATCTCCGGAGTGATTAGATAGCTGTTCAGGGGCTTTGAGTCCCTAAATGGGTATTGAACATTTTGTTAAGTGACTCAAGTTCTGCCTTCCTGCTTTATTAGAAATTACAAGTTGTGAATTTGGGGATTGTACCTTCTGAGTTCTGCTTTCTTTAGTTTACTCTTTTTAAACATTCTTAGTGTTTAAGCAGGGGGCTCCTTTAATCTGGGTTGTCTTTTTAACTCGATTAACTCACAAGCATTACTTTATAGTTCTTCCTTACCCAGTTATCCTCTTCGTATAATTATGGGGGACTATGTAGCCTCTTTGCTGTGAGCCCACCCCCACCTCACGTCCCCAATCAAGTAGGGTCTCTTGAAGATTTTTAAATGAAAAGGCCCTCCATGAACAAGTGCCACAAAGCCCCTTCATGTTGACTTACCATCATCTTCAATTAGGAGAATTCACAGCCCACTGGAGATACCCTCCAGGCCCCACTAGAGGTTTTATTGTGTATACAGACAATTTGGAATTAAAGGCTCACTTCTTCTAAGGGTCATGTTTACTTTTCTATTGTAAACTGAAGTCACTTGTTTGTTTGAGTGGGGTTCAGCTTGTTTATACATTATTCATATCTGTAAGTCAGAGATAGTATGTGTGATTATGACACCTCTGTGAACTGCATGCTTCTATTTGCTGGTAGGGACTTGAGTTTAGGTAATATTTTCAGAGAACTTTTCTAGCAATCCTTACACTGTCACTTAGGCAGACAAATTGTTATAGCCTTCACAAAACAACTGAGCACACAATTCTGAGTGATTTTTCAGATGCTCTTTACAATGATTGGCCCAAGGCCTATCCGAACATCGTGTACTATAGAAGCAGCTCTAAGTTCTTTGAAGAAGAAAGCTAAATCTGAAGGCAACAGATTTCCTTCTGTTTTCCTTCAAGTGGTTGGCTCCAATTCAGTAATTAGTTTTACGGAGATTATCAAATCATGAAAATGATGGTATATTATATTACCTTTACGGAGGTGACTTTTCCTCGGTTCCCAGAATCTCTGGGTTCCCAGCTTTTCCGGGTCTTACTTAAGAACTTTTGTCATGGTATGAGATGAAAACAAAAACAAACTAAACTGCTCTGGTAAGAGAGGTTCTGATGTCCAAGACTGAATCATGGGTGAGGCCCTAACAATAGTGTACCCCAAGACAAGTAGATATCGGGCATAAGAGAAAGAGAAAATGTTGGAAATGGGGGTAACCAGGCCCTTGTTACTCTGTATATACTCAACACTGTACCAGCTGGGTACACAGGGCGGGGGGGCGGATGGAGTGGTTGACCAGCTAGACAGGACCCACCAGAAAGAATAAACACCCTAGAGAACTGCAGAGGCACTAATGGGGATGCCCGCCTTGAACCCCCTGTGGAAGATGATATCAGCACCTTGGACTGCCCTTTGAGAAGCAACACTGAAGGGAGCTGGGGGTGCTCTTTTTTGAGGGGGATGAGATGGGTTACAGAGACGTAATGGTGGTGGTGGGACCAGGGAAAGTGGAAGCATCAGAACCTACTTCTGCTTTATGACTTTGACACGAGTCCTGCATAACCGATCTGAGTAGTGAAGAAGACTAAATAAAGGAGACAAGTCCCAGAAAGTTAGACTGGCAGCCCTTGATCCCCTTAGCGCGGTGGGTGCCACGTAATGGATGTTTTCCCCTATCTCACCCTCCTATCATTTGCTGTTTTAAAAAAAATGGGCTCTTTTGCCTTGTGCTGCAGTGAAAATATTTCCACAATTCTTGGTAAGTAAATGGAGTCTTAAAGCTTAAACCTCTGCCCCAGGCAAGGAACCAAAGGATGTCATTGTGCATAACTTCAAAGGCTGATAAGATGTTTAAGGTCGCTGCTCTCTGAAAGAGTTTCTTTCTTTTAAGGCCAGCCAGAAACATCCGTGTGCATGCCTGTACCCCACAGAATATGTTCTCTCTGTCTGCCCTACAATGATTGCATTGTGCCTTGGATGATGGATGTCCCATAAGCATGGTATTCAAAGCAGTACCTTTGCCATCTGGAGGAGTCAGAGAAACAGCAGTCTTCATTGCACCATTTCCATGTTTGCGTGAAGCAGGCGTCCAAGGACTTGCGTGTTCTTGTTTTTGTTTTTGTTTTGTTATGATACGACTCGGGTGGTTTTATTATGACAAGCTGGTGAAAAATAAGCAAGCTGCTTTCTCACCATTTCTGATCATTCTCCATTTAAAGTCTCTCGGTGACAGGCCACACAGGTTTAGTTCAGAGTCTACTATTTGTCAAGGACACTTCTCTCACTCTCTCTTTTTTCAATTTTATCCCTGGGTAATGCAGAATATATTGGTTTCTCTGTCACCAGCAGACAGTTTGGTGCAGCAGATGCCCTCAGCCCCTACAAAAGAAGGGGTGGAAGATTTTCAGTAAATTGTCCAGGAAATAGGGAAATACTGGTTGTGCTGCTGGTATTGTTTACTATTGATAACACACAGACTATCTTCTTTCACACAGAATGTCTTCCAGCTATCACAAGGTTTTTATACAATTTGATTTTGAAAATGAAGGTCTGCGCTGCTAAGTCTAGGAGGAGAAGGCCTCAGAATGGAAGGAATGGAGTCCTTGAAATGATTCATTACCCCAGAGGAGGGCTGTGGAACATGGCTGCTTTGATGGCCAAAGATGGTAGAGCCTCCTTTGCGACTTTAGAGCATAGTGAGCACAGTGCTTGGAGCTCCTAGGTGCTGGGTGAATGCCTGTGGGCTGCTTAATGAAAGTATAACGTAGGGTTTTGGTGCTAGCTTGCAGTGCCCTTGTCCTTCACCTGAATTCCTGGCTCTGAGGGTAGAGACAAAGCTCCCTAGTCCTGCCTTAGGACGCCATTGTGACTTGCTGCACTGCGCAAGCATCATATTGCCGCCTTCCATAGAAGGAACCTTAGCCAGCCTGTGTGTGTGGGGTGGGGGGAGTGACATAAATGAGGACTTGGGAACCTCACAGGCTGAAGCTCCCATTTTTGCATTCCAGACTGATGCCCTCAGGCAGACTGGAGATAGCTTAATACAAGCCTATTTGTAACACTCGAGTTCCAACCAGATCAAAGGGCAGAGAGCCTGTCTGGGTTGTAGCCTCCAAGATGAAAACTGGACCCTAGAAGTGAGTCTGTGTGACTTGACCATGCCTTGAATCCAAGAAATACCAATTCTGTTATGGATGTTTGAGCCATCAAAATGGAGACTTTGAAGTCTCTTTGCCTGTAATAAATTGGATTCAATGCCTCCCTCACCGCCTACCCCCACCTTGGATTAGTTTAAGATTGGGGGTTTCTTCTAAAGTGGTGCTTCTTGTTGGGGCTGTTGGGAAAAATGGAGTGAACCTGTACATGTCTAATAGGTGCTGGAGTGCCGTGGGCCAGGGCAGGCTGGGCTCTGAGGCCAATCTTTTAGATGTTCCAGAAGTTACTGTGATTGGGGTGACTAGAGGAACTAAGGCTAAAGGTAAAGGGGAACCTTAATTTCTTTCCTCAAAAAGACTATGAAAATGTTAGTGTTTTTGTTGCCTGGATTAGCTTTTTGTAGACTTTTACATTCAATGGATTAGTAAAATTTCAAAAGAAAATTTTCTTCGTTTTTTTGCAAGTAAGGGCTTTAAAAATTACCATTTGTTGTCACGGTTATTTCATAGAACAAGGGGCCTTCAAACAAATCAAAAAAGTCAGTAAGAATTTAATTTTAGAATAAAATAGTCTTTTTAATATAATACATTTAGCATTATAAAAAAAATTAACAAATTGTAATGATTTTTCTCATTTTTGCCTCTAGCCATTGAAAGCATTGTCACTGACCATACTGGTCTGTGAACAGGTATTTATTTGAAAACTATTGTGTTAGGCTACATACATTACGTGCTATGTAGACATGCATACATACACATAAACTGAAAAGAAAAAACCTAATTATTATGGTAATAACTTACATTTACTCTAGGCTTTTAATTACAGAGTACTTTTACATATATTATCCCATATGATCAGTTACTTTATGCCTTTGAAACAAAAATTAGTCTTAATAGCTTAAACTAAATAGAATTAAGAATAGAAGGGAAGTCTAGTGTTAAAACTGTTAGTGTCCTAGAGTCAAATATGAATAATTTTAAAAATTATCTACTGCTTTGATTTTTTTCCATGTCTGTTACCCTGTTCCATTAGCAAGCGTGAGCAAACGTAATGCTGTGGTGATGTGTACACATCTTTATAACCATATGTATAGCCTGCTCACGTACATGCATATATTTATGATGTTTTTTTCTGGATAAAAAAATGAAAACGTATATTCTGACAAACATGAATATACATGTGGGGAATAATAAGATTATCTGAAAAGCAGTAGGAGGAAATCTGAGGAATATGTGGGGCAGGAAGTAAGGTAGGGAGAGTGAGAAAGGAGAGGAGAGGGGAGAAGAGGGGGGAGAGAGGAGAGGGAGAGAGGACGAGAAAGAAGGAGGAGGAGGAGGAAGATGGGGCTGGTAAGTGAGAGCAAAGTTTTACCAAAGTGAATAGGGGTGTTTCTATCGTGTTTCCCCTGAAAATAAGACCTAGCTGGACCATCAGCTCTAATATGCCTTTTGGAGCAAAAAATTATATATGTCCTGGTCTTATATAAGACCGGGTCTTATATTAAAATAAGACCCGGTATTTATTACATTATATTATATTATATTATATTATATTATATTATATTATATTATATTATATTATAATATTATATTCCTGGTCTTATATTAATTTTTGCTCCAAAAGATGCATTAAAGTTGATGGTCCAGCCAGGTCTTATTTTCGGGGAAACACAGTAGTCCCAAACTTATATTTAAAAACAAATATACAGAGGGTGCCAAAAAAAATGTATATACATTTTAAGAAAGGAAAAAACTATTAAAATTGCAATACTTAATATATACCAATAACAAAAGATGAATACAAGTCACGTTTGACTTCTGCAATTATAAGAGGTGCTCAATGTGGTTACCGTCAGCATCCAGACACTTCTGATTATGGCGAACTAGTGCTTGAGCAACATTGACCAAAGTGTCCACTTGTATACATTTTTTTGACACCCCCAGTATATTTTGACTTCAACTCAAGTGTCTCTTGAGAACATCTGAATATGAGGTCTGACAATTAAGTTCGGGAACTTGTTGTAATGCTGTTGCCAACCTTTTTTGACATCAGAGGGATTATTCCTTATGAATTTGTACCAACTGGACAAACAGTTAACCAAGTTTACTATTTGGAAGTGCTGAAAAGGCTGCATGAAAAAGTTAGACAACATGAACTTTTCACCAACAATTCATGGTTCCTGCATCACTACAATGCACCAGCTCACACAGCACTGTCTGTGAGGGAGTTTTGAGCCAGTAAACAAATAACTGTATTGGAACACCCTCCCTATTCACCTGATCTGGACCCCAAAGACTTCTTTCTTAACCCGAAGATAAAATATTGAAAGGAAGACATTTTAATGATATTTAGGACATCAAGGGTAATTCGATAACAGCTCGGATGGCCATTCCAGAAAGAGAGTTCCAAAATTGCTTTGAAGGGTGGACTAGGCACTGGCATTGGTGCATAGCTTCCCAAGGGGAGTACTTAGAAGGTGACCATAGTGATATTCAGCATTGAGATATGTAGCACTTTTTCTAGGATGAGTTCGCGAACTTAATTGTCTGACCTCGTATAGATGTGTCTGATTTGAATGTCCTCTTTGAACGAGATCATAAAGTACTTTCCTATCGCCAGCTTCTCTTTGTGGCTCCTGCTTGTTCTCCTTGGAGTCCAGGCTCCGTAAGGTTCCCTGAAGGAGGGTGTGAGCTCCAGTATTCTGGTTTGCAAGAGTTTCTCTGAAGCAAAATCTGTTGCAAGGCCAGCAGCCTAGTTGCTAAATCGGCAGTCATATTTTGAAAACCCTCAACCAAGCTAGACCTTCAATTAGGCATTGGTTCATCAGTCGATTAATTAATTCAGGCTTTGATCATTCAACACATATTTACTTGGTGTCTCCTCTAGTCGGGTTTGGTGCTGGGCAGTGGGGGTACTACTCGTAGGGATCAGGATAAAATAGTTTCTAACCTTGAAGAGCTCACAGTCCATTGTGGAGAGAGACAAACTAGGAAACAAAAGATAATTAATTACAAATAGTGATGAGTTCTGGGTAGGGAGCAAATGGGGTGCTATTATCAATAAAATTGAAAGAAAAAAATCTTGCAAACTCATGTAAAGAGAATATATATATATATATATATATATATATATGTATATATATATATATACATATATATATATATATATATATATATATATATGTATATATATACATACACACACACACACACAGAGGGTGCCAAAAAATGTATATACATCTTAAGAAAGGAAAAAACTATATTAAAATTATGCTGATGGTAACCACTTTGAGCACCTCTTGTAATGGCAGAAATGAAATGTGATTTATATTCATCTTTTGTTATCGGTACGTACTGAGTATTACAATTTTAATACAGTTGTTTCCTTTCTTAAAATGTGTATACATTTTTTTGGCACCCTCTGTATATATGAAAAAAACAAGGTTATATAATACGTTTGTATTGCTTTTATAACATCAACAATTCTTTTAAGAAAGAAAACCATTAGGAAAACAATCATTAACTCCTAGTTTTCCATGGCCTCTGCTTACTGAATGATTGCACTGCAAAGGTCACTTACAGGGAGGAGAGTGCTCTCCAGTAGGAAAGGTAGAGCCAGTTGGCTGACAAAAATCACACCGCTCACTTGCCTTTCCTTGACACACCACTGATGGTTTCACGAGACAGCCTACATTATCCATAAACTAAAAAAATTTCTAATTTTTGGAGGTTATACTTACACGCCATTTTGTTTTCTTCCAATAAGAAACAAAATTACATGGGGGGGCAGATAGCTCAGTTGGTTAGAGGGCGGTGCTCTGAACAACCAGGTTGCCGGTTTGATACCCACCTGAGCCACTGTCAGCTGCACCCTCCACAACTAGATTGAAACAACTACTTGACTTGGAGCTGATGGATCCTGGAAAAACACACTTAAATAAATAAAAGTTAAAATAAAATAAAAAGAAACAAAATTATCTCACATGAACTGAACATCTACTCTGAGTAAGGCCCTGAGCTTGCAGTTGGGGGGAATATACAACCTGGTAGGAGGAGGATAGTTATATGCAAAGGATGAATCTAACGTAGAAGAGGGTTGGGGCAGGGGCAAAGCTACAGTAACAGAGAGGGAGGGGGGACTTAGCAGAGGATTTCTGGGGTGGCATTCGGACGAGACCTTAAAGGGTGGGCAAGTGAAAGACTTGTGGAGAGTGGCAATGCCGTGCACCTGCTCAGCCACTTCTCCAAGCCCATGGGAATACCCATTAAACCTCTTTTTTCATATTAAAACTAACAACTCTTTGTTTCCTGAGGGCATATGTCTTGTTAGGGTGCAATAATAATATATCAATTTCCATCAAGTTGCATTTTATCATCATAATGGTTATAGAGGAGGCTGCTTTTAGCTCCTGCAGTGCATTTTAATGTGTTGCAAGAAACATGGAAACTGACTAAAGGCATAATGGATCCGTAATGGACGAGGAGCTGATGAGGCCACAAATGGGACATGCCATGGCTGGAGCACGAAAGTGCTTTTGCTCGCAGTCATATGCGTTCTCCACATGAGAAGGAGCTGATGGGCACAACTTGATTTCCCCCGACACTCCTTGGAGACGTGTATGCAAAATGGCTGGTCTGCTTGTCCTGGGAGCCCTCAGTGTCTCCTGTGGCGGCCCTGCGCCCCCCAATGATCACAGGTTCAGGGTTGCATGAGAAGACGAAGCACTCTGTCAATGAAAGTGTGTGCAGTTTTCCGAACAGGCTATTACCTAAGGAGCTGCCGACACATTATGACTGCTGTGGAGGATGTTTTTCTAAAAGAAAGAAAAGTTCGAGATGAAGTGTGAGTGCATTTTATGGCGTCCAGAGCCCTGGCAGGTTGGCCTGCTCCACACCAGAACCCTGGGAACGGACAGAAATGGCCGCTGAGCCATGAGCCCCGAGGATTTGGGGAGTCTAGCTCGGTCAGCATATTTTGGAGGTAGTTTCATAAACGAACACAATAAGTGCCAAGCTAACCTTTTGCAGAAGAACTTAGTTGGTGAGAAGAAACCATTTTACCTTATGCCCCAATAGTAAACGTATTCTAAATAAAGCCTGGCCCTAAGGCTTTTTCTATCACTTCTACAGCCCAGGGATGGGACCTTGGAGCCCTTAGTGAGCCCTTGCTGATTACTGACTAAAGTGCCCCGATGTTTGCAAGAGAAGGTGCAAACATCTTCACCTAACACCAGGTACAAAGATGGTTTTGAGTCCAGGAAGCCTCATAAAAAAACAAAATCATCACTGATTAACTGAGGCTCCACCTTTGTAACACTAGCATTTTCCCCAAACATTCATGGATGCTATTTTTTCCCATTGCTCTTGGACATTCTTGTTAAAACAAATTGACATGGATACTAGTAGGCGCAAGAGATTAATCACACAGTAGAACGAACTTAAGCAAATTCTACTTTTCCTGAGAAGTTAGTCTTTAGTTGGGTGTTGGGATATTTTCTGTCTCCCCCGATTCCTGAATTTGGAAGCGAGTGAGTTACAGTACGTTTTGATTCGGGTTTAATCCATCAAAATCAAGTTAGTTATAAGTGATGGAAGAGCTTACTTTGTGTAGTCCGGGCTGCCTGGAGACGTCAGCCACATGCCAAAAGCTTGCTTGTTGCCCGGCAACCTTGCCAGAGGAATAGATTTTCTGCCACCGGCTCCCTTTTTAGTCGAGGTGGAATCTATTACCACTACCATTCTAGCCCAGACAGCCGGAGCCGGAGTTTCGCTGAAAAGAATAGTCGGAGTTTTTTGTTTCATTTTTGTTTTTAATAACCCAGCACCATGTTTCTGGCTTCTAAACGCTACTGCAAATTTCGTTGACTCCTAAGTAAAGACTTTGAGCTTATTAATATTACTTAACACTGCTGAAGCTAGAGAGGTCAGTCTTTTGCCTACTTGGCTCCTAAGGAAACTCATTGTTTTATTTCTGTAGAAACGACCAGACCATGCTGGGAGTAGGTGGGGACCCTAAGCATCCAGGTTGAACTGGAGCAGATAAGAATGACTTCATTTACCCCCAAACTTTTCTAAGTCCTCACAGGGTGTGCTTGTCGCTCTGGTGTTTTCTGGAGGCAAATTTATCATGTAGCTGTCAAAGCTGTTTCTTCAAGTATATGCGATCTAGCTCTGATTGAAAAGTGCCTGTGTATTCCTTCCTCTTATCCTTCAATCAAAGAATGTCTTTTGTCTTTTTGTAGCTAAATACTTCACCAGCAGGATTGATGGTTTCCATCTACCAGGGGAGTTTGCTTTACTGTCAGCTTGATTGTTTTGCTTATGCTCTTAATGTAATAGCTTCGGGTTGTAGCAGGGGAAGATGATGGGTAAGCATAGGTCAGGTGGCTGGAGTTATTTGCCTTTGCTGAAATGCAATTTTAATAATGGACTGTATCAGCTCAATGTGTTTTTTTGCCCCTTTGTAAAACAAAGGAAAAATCTCAATGCATTAACCCTTTGGTGGCAGGAAAAATCAAAATTGCCAAGAACCACTTAATTAAATGACACTTGCATCTCATCTTATAATAGAAATCTTGCAAATAGGCTGCAGGAATTCTCTGGATAGGAGAAGAGGGGGATGATGGCTCCTTTTTTCATGAGTGGACATTAGTCACCTTATCAATCTCACTCTTTTTAAGGGCCAAATGCAGAAAAGTACAGCTTGTGATTTGGCAGAGGAATGAGCTAACTTGAAGAAACCATGACTAACTCGATAAAACAATCTCGGAATGCGTTTATTTGTTCCGATCTTTCTAAACTTTATTAATTATGATAACTCAAGTATTTGGGTTTATATTTTCCTGAGTAATCTTAGAATATTACTGATGCAAGGGACCTTTGAAAGCATAGTTCAAGTGCCCAGTTTTACAAAGAAGAAAACCAGACAGGTGTAAAAGTTGGCTCACAGCTCAGGGATGCACAGCTATGTCGAGAGTGGCAGAGCAGAGACCAAAATCCTGGCTAGTTGACTCTTAATGACAGTGCCACCCAAATAATGTGTCCGAAATGAAATGAGACAGGAAAAGCACCTACTTTCACAGCTCTGATTCCAACCATATAACATTAAACACGTTTTTAATTTCACGGTGGGAGAACCCCACAGTCAAAAATGAAACATTATAAGTAGTTGCAAGAAAATTACAGGTGGTGATAACTACTTAGCTAACATATAAGGTGAACATAAGAATGTTGGTGGCAATTGGATAACAAAGTATCATCTGCTGAAGTACTTAACTCTTTGGGAACACCTGCATTCTTACCACTAACCGAAAATACACTGGATAAATTGAAACCAACAGAAGCGATTTGTTGTCACACATTATGTTGTATCACAATGGAGATATCTGTCTGCTGAGGTAGTGTAGTGAGCTTCCCATGACATGGTGTACAAACCACAATCCAAGTTGGTACGTACCTTAGAATTCTTCCAGCTCATGGATACTGTGACTCAACAACTTCCTTCATTTATTTGTTCACTCAGTCATTCAATTCCTTCACACTGTAAATACTTAGGAGACATTTCCTAACTACTTTTGAAAATCTCTGCACAACAAAAATATTTCCAGGATATAATTTGACACACTTAGATCGAGGAATAGTCTATGCAAACTTCTGTTAGCAGCAGTCTTTGGACATTTTATCATAATGAAATTTGATTTTTGAAGTCACATAGTTCATTTCTTCCTAACTGCTTTAATGCCCTGGACCTTTTTCCATGCAAGATTTTTTTTCTTTTAATGAGTACTAGTGTGAGGATTTTCTTTAGTTTTAGGTCTGTAGGAAGCAGGTCTTTTAGAAGGCAGTGGTAAAAACTAATTGACTTGGCCAAGTGAAGTCTCTGTTTTCAAAGCCTTGATCTTATCACATACCAAATGGTTGCTTGTTGCTGGTGTTGCCTCTATCTGTATATTTTTCCTCAGAAATATGCTGGATCCTGGAATCTGTAAATTTACCATGGGTGGGTATGGTATTTCTTTCCATCACCATGCTGCAAACACCGATTTGAAGGAATGGAGTGAGGAAACAACTAAAAGTACTCTGTTTTTTGCATTTTCTTTGTTTTCCTGGATACACTGTAATATCTGGACATCAGATTTCACAGAAAAGTAGAAATAGCTGAGGATATTGTTTTTATAATTTCATATCAAACTCATTTCCATGAAAATGTGGTTTGAGAGGAGTTTTCTTCTGACTTTTCTTCCATTTTTGGCATGTTTCTTTTTCTTTTCCCATGTGGCCTGTCAAGTCTTTCACTTGTAATTACGTTGAATGGATTTTTGTTTTAGCATAAGAAGACACAGCCGTGGTGGACTAACTACCGTCCCCCTCTCTCTGGGGCCTCTATCTGTCACCCCTTGAGTATCTCACATGATGGTTTCTGACCACTGAAGTTTTGCTCTGTGCTAGGCAAGCTGGATGATTGACTTAAGCATTCCCACTGACGTTTAGGGGCAGATAATGTCATTATTCCCATTTGACTGATGTGGAAACTGAGGCTGAGAAAGCTTAGGCAATTTTTAAGCCGAAGTCACACAGTTTAAGTGGTGAGCAGGACCCAAACTTGTATTTATATATGTTTGAAGGTCCTCTACTGCTATGGGCAATAGCTATAACGCCCCCTTTATTTCTCCATGGTAGGTACCCTCTTTTTTCTTTTAAACTGTGACAATGCTCTTATAATAAGAAGGGGAGGTGATTTATATATCATTTCCACCAGTATTTTCTATGTGTGTTTTCCACAATACTAGCCAGCAAGTTGCTTCTAAAAGCCAAACAAAAAGGAGTCTTGCATTAATTTTGTCAAAACTGCATATTATATCCCTTTCTAGGAGATTCTGAGTTCACTTTTGCATATTAAAAGGTTTGAGGTGTCCTTCAGCAAAAATGTATTTTTATTTTAAAATGAAAAATATTTATTTTTATTGTATTAAGTTTTCCCATCTTTCCATTTGACCATAGAACTTCTCCCCACCTCCCAATGCCTTTAAAAGTATGGTTTGGAAAAGTCTTCAATTTAAAGACAAGTGAAGAACTTGGTGCATTCCACTATACACTTGAATTTAAGGAAAAAGAAAATAAAATAGAATGTTCTCAGACCCCCTAAAGATTGCAGCCTCTGCTGCTCCCTGTTCCAATTTAAAATTCTGCTTTTACTTTTTATCCAGATTCCTCCAAGACAAGAAATGTGAGTCCCCTGCTCTTTATCTCCTGCCTTCAGACTTCATTTTTTTTGCCTGAGTCATGACTAGGTTTCTCTCCATGTGTGCACTTCTCCACCCACCAATGTACATTAAGCTCCTTGAGGGGAGGAACTGGGCTGTGACATCTCTGTGGTCATATAGTGGCTCAGCCACCACTTAGAAAATACACAGATGAACTGCCTTTCACATAAAAGAACAAATGCAGATATGGATGTGTTTTCCTGAGTTGACTCCAGCCAAGTGAATGACCCTCTCTTTGGGTGACAGTGAGAAATTTGAGAAGCTACAGTAACTCATTTATATCACTAGGGTTCCATTTGGAAAATGATGCCTCCTGTTGTCTAATTTAATTAGTAGTTGTGTTTTCAGTTCCAATTGAAAGCCTCCAAAGAAAGGTTTGCAATAAACTGTGGTATTTGGTATTATTATTGTTACCTAATTATATTTACTGTTGTGACAGTTTTATATTAAGGCACTTTTCAAGAAGGAACTTGTCAATGTTATCTAATTGGTTTTTCTCTGTTCCTCCCCCACCTCCCATGTATTCGAAAGTCCAGTATTAACTATGAGCCCTCTTTTACAGATATGTAAATTGATGCACACAGTTTTGTTGTTACGGTCTTCTTTTTGTTGTTTATTTGTCTTAACATGTGGCCTAAAGTTATATGGCAAGTCCATTCTGGATACAGAGATTGAGCCACTAGTCTTTTCTGAGATGTCACCCACACATTGGCAAAGGCAGTGTGGTTCCAGCGAAAGATGGCCCAACCAGAAGTTAGAAGATGTGGGGTCTGCTTTGGCTCTGCCACTGACTTGTTGGATGGCTTTGGGCAGTTTGTTCATTCATTCATTCATTAAGCATTTTCTGGATTTGCCCGGGTCTAGGCTAGATGCTAGGATTACAAAGATGACTAGGACATTGTCCTGTTCTTAAGGAACTTCCTGTTTAGAGTGTGGATTCAGACACATAAACCAGTGTTCTCAGAAAAATCCATAGGTGCTTTGTTAGAAGTGTGTCCAGGTAGAGTGGGAGCCCAGAGGAGGGAGGGGCAACACTGGCGCTGCAGAAAGTCTTGGTGGCAGAAGTGATTTGGGGTTGAGGTTTTTTGGGGTGCAGGGGAAGGAATATATCTTATCTATCTATATATATACACATATATACATATATATGTGTGTGTATATATATGTATATTCCTTCCCCCGCATATATATACATATATGTGTGTGTGTGTGTGTGTGTGTGTGTGTGTGTGTATATATATATATATATATATAATCTCATTGAGGGATTATGCCATGATAAGGACTTTGGACTTTATGCCTCTTTGTATTTCCTGATGCTGGGATCCACTGAAGAGCTATAAACAGGGACTGGCACAGTTATTTTTGCGTTTTAGAACAGTGGGTGTGGAAGATGAATTTACGTTATCTCTATGAGCCTCAGTTTTCTCCTCTGTAAGATGGACACAAATAATACCTACTCCTTTTGCCTCGTGGGTTTGTGTGGGTTGCATTTCTCTCTTTAAAATGCAGTAAGAATGGCTGACATGCACTCACCACTTTCTAAGCGCTTTAATCCTCACAAAAGCCCTTATAAGGTCATCATTGCTATTACTTGCATTTTAGAGATGGGGATGGTTACAGAGGCTGAATGTCTGGCGCAGGGACACACCGCTAGCACTAGTGGCACAGCCAGGATTTGAACCCGGGTCTGCCAGAGTCTGGAGCCCCGTGCCCTTTGTCACCATGCAGTGCCATTAAGGTGCTGGCAAGTTTTTCATCTGACCCTTATTTGTCACCTGAGACATGTTGGCTGGTGGCTGTATTTTGCCTCTAGTGACCTTAGCAAAGGGTATCGATGCATTGGAAAGACCCAAGGTCAGCACCAAACTATTATTTGCAGCCATTTAATCTCTGTCTTTAATAATGTGGTATTTTATTATTAAATAGAACCAAATTTATGGAGTAGAATATGTGTCTTGTGTTCTTTTGTGCTAAGTGGGCATTACAACCAACGTATGTTTCTACGGGCATATACATAAATCTTCCTTCCAATGTTAACAGAAAATCCATCATGACTGAGTCCCTCTTTTTGGGGCGTTCCTTTGAATATCCATGTTATGAACAGGTAAAAGCATCATTCAAGAGGATGTAATGAGATGGGTTAGAGCAAGGAAAAGGCCTTGAATAGCGTAGGCCTTTCAAGAAGGGTTGCCAAAGAACAGAACAGACAAGCGTAAGGAAATGGGTTTAGCAAACTCAGCAAGTTCTGCTTGCCGAAAAAAACGTTCTGGAGAATAATCTAGAAGTTCACACACAAGCAGTTGCAGTCCCAGGAGAAGTACACAGCACATCTTTGGTTAAAAAGTTTATTCAGTGTATTTTCTCTGTACTAGGTCACTGCAGGGTGAAAAAAAGCTGCATTATCTGCTACGCACGAATGAGTGTCTTTAACTATTGCTGCTTGAAGATTCAGGAGGTTCAAGAAGAAGAATTGTAATAAAATTGTTGTTCCATGTCTTGACCTGTGCTCAGTACACCCAAAAATAGTCCTGAAAAATGCCAGGGTTATACATTTTGTGGCTTGGGAGGAACGTTTTGATCAGCCTTCAGCTGCTCATAAAAAATAAATACTGCCGTGTTCTTATATGGACTGTTTCTTGAAGATCTTTTATAGAGTTCATTTCCAGCTGAAATTTCACCTCAACTGGAAAAAAAAAAAAAGCTGTGCCTTACTTTTTACATTAGGCATTTCATGCCAGAGTAAAATAATGGAATCATAAAGAGAAAATGCTCTATTGAGGTAAAACAGCTGTCCTTTATACTCACTGATGAAGTATAGTTCATCTGCCGTGTGTAGGTTACGCTTTAACGGGAAAGAATATTAAGGGAATGAGAAAGAATTTCTTTATTAAGTAGAAGAGCATTGCAAAAAATATATATAACCCCCCTCCCCCCCCCAATTGAAGCAGCTGTTTTAGCAGAGCAGGTTTGGGAATGTGGGTGAAAGTATATCTCCCAAGACGCCAAGACTCTGCTGCCTGGCTTGTAGGAAGAATGGAGTAAACATAGAATGCGTGACCATGGATAACACTGACCTCATGGCCTCAGTGTGAGGTAGTGGGTGTCACTGCCTAGCTCATTGGTTCTTAGACGTGGACATCTATTGGAGTCACCTAGAGAGTTTGAAATGAGATGATGCCTGGTTCCACGCCCAGAGGTTCTGACTTATTTGGTCTGGGATATGGCATGGGCATGGGCTTTTTAAAAGCTCCCAGAAAAGTCTGATGTATACCAAAGTTTGAGAACCACTGGCCTAGAAGGTGACTCATTTCTTTTCCTGTGTTCTTTGCAGCTAGAGCAGTTTGTTGTAGGGACTTCATTTGGAAGCCTCCGCCCTAATTCCTGAGCAGAAGTGTTCAAAGCCAGACTCAGAAAGCACTGGATTAAGTCTCCAGTTGGATAGGATCCTCTCTTTAAGGGCTAAAAAGGTCAAATTCTAGTGTTCCTTTGAAAATGAGTCCTGAGATTTTTTTTTTCATCACAGAGGAAGCATAAGTGTATTCTCTGTGAAGTTCGTAGTAGGAAAAAAGGAAAAAGAAAACATCCAGATGCAGGCAAAATTCCAAATAACAGAAAGGGAAGTAGGAGGTACTGATCCCGATGTCTTGGGAAATGGAGTCTTGACCCTAATGTGCTGCTGTTAACAAGAAGATAGAGCTGTATTCTAGGCTATGGATCAGATGGTCAGAACCTCCCATCCCAACTCAAGTGGGAGCTTTTCTCTTTGCTTTTTGGGGATTTCCAGGGAATGCTGGACAGTATGATTGTCATGCAGGGTGGCAGGCGGGGTCTCAGCTCCCGCTCCCCACATAAGAACGCAGGATATGGTGAGGCCAAAAGGGAACACCCACGGAGCCATAGGTAGGGGAGTCATATCACTATATTCTCGCAGGCGGCTGGGTTGGAGACACAGGAAGCAGGAGCCACACGATCCGCAATCCGCCGTCCATTTGTCTCTGCCAACCAACCTCACTTGCTAGCTGCAATCCGCTCTTGCAGGCTCAGCCACCATCTCTTTGCTAGCCTCCATTTGCTGCTAGTGTAGCCATAGCAGTTACATTAGTGGCCAATGGCTCACTGGTTACAGCTGACGGCCAACTAGCCACAGCTAATGGCCATCCAATCACAGTTGATGGCCATTTACTACCTGAGCCAGCACCTTTCCATGTGAGGCCGAGAGCCTGGAAACTGCACTCCTGGCTCTGTCCCCACAGTGATGTTCCATAAATACAAAGAAACATGGCTTTTCGTTAGTGCTTTGCTAATGATAAGATTTGACCTACAATAATTCACTTAACTTTGATAAGACTGCTTTTTCTCAGTCTGTAAAACAGGAGTAATATCATCCCTTTGATCTTCTATTCCAAAATTAGACCGTTTGATGAAGGACATTTAATTCCTGACAAGGAACACCCTCCCAAGCTAATAGGTTAGCTTGAGGGTGATAGCGAATGGGTGGGTTCACCTCAACACCAGCCAGAAATAGGAAGTCACAGGGGGTATCCAAGTGGATCCAAGAGCCTGAAAGAAGGCTCGAGCCATGCCTCTCAAACAGAATGTACCCACAAATCTCCTAGAGATGTTAAAATCCAGATTCTGCTTCCACTGGCCCAGGGAGGGCCCAAGAAAGTCTGCATCTCCCACAAACAGTATTTCCAGGTGATGACACTGCTCTCTGGGTCACGTGTTGAGAGGCATGGTATGAACGCTTTTCTTATAGCCGCTGGAAGAGAATAAGACGGGGACTGAGAAGACTAGTGTGTATAGCTGCCCTCCACGCATGAGATGAATGAAGCACAAGCAGCATAATAATTTTTTTGGCTTTGAGTTCTGTGGCCCCAAGCTACTTGGTGTGAGCTTTCCCTGTTTATGTTCTCCACTGCCCTTTTTATAGATACTAATTTTTATATACTTTCCATTCTCTACATGACCTTCAGGGGAGCCTGAGTATAAAAATTTAGTTTTCCTCCATTAATATGTTTCCATTTTTATTGGATTCTGGAATGTCAGCCTCCTACCTTTCTCTGTTTGTGATTCAATCTAATATCTCTCTCGAGACTATGTTACTTACACGCATAGCTAGCTCTCTTTTATCTGGTCCCTACAATAGCCATTTTTAAAAAAAAATCGCTAGGTAAGTGGCAAAATTATTCAAAATAATCATCTGGTTGACCTCATCCTCATTGGGTTATCAGTGGAAATACTAGGGTAAAATCAATCTGCCAGCATCATCATAAATAAGATCTATTAATTGTATTATTTGCCCAACTGATAGATTTTTATTTTGCCAATATAAATCAGAAGCTGTGTTGTGTTTTCTGGATCGTTTGTAGTGTTCTCACATATTATGTAAGCTTTGTGAAGTTTAAGAATAAATGTAGTTTTATGTGTTGTAATTTAAACAGTTTGGAAAGGGAAGAGGGTTTTTAAAAATATGGTTATGACATGTTTTTTATAAACATGTGAAAATGGGTCCCATGATTATGCTGGTGGTATATATATTGTACCTTGTCAACAACAAAGCTTTTATGTTTGTGTATTTAACATGGTATTTTCTTCTTTGGGGGAAAAAAAGAGAACTGATGATGTCTCTTGGAAGACTTAAACATATTCTGGTTTAAAATAGTCCTTTATAACTAGACTTCTTCTTGAAGTTTCCATGGCTTTCTCTTAGAACTGCAGACCTTTTGAAATTGAGCTGTTTTTCACTAGCTGCAGGCAGTTATTCCTCATTCTCTAAGCCAGTGGTTCTCAAATATCAGCATGCATCAGAATCATCTGGAAGGCTTATTCATGCACAGACTTCTGGGCTCCACCCTCAGAGTTTCTGAGTTAGGAGGTCTGGGCGGGGCCTGAGTACTTGCATTTCCCCCATTTCCCGGGTGATGCTGATGCCGCTGGACCCTGTACCACATGTTCAGAACCACAGCAGTTTAAATCCTTGCTAAGTGTTGCTCAGAGCCAGCAGCATATGCACATAGTGTACCTTGCTGATGCATCTGACCTGGGAACTTGTCAGCAATGCGGAATCTTAGGCTCTAGTCCAGACCTGTTGAATCTGAGTCTGTGTTATCACAAGATCCCAGGTGATGTGTGTGCACATTAAAGTTTGAGAAGCCCTGCTTTAAGCTATTTGCAACAGCATAAATGCTCTGATGATAGCACTGGGATTTCACAAGCACTGAGGCCAGGGGAAAGGGAAAGTCCTAAAGAAATTAGAACTCTTAGGTACTTACTTACTCTTTATGACATCATCATCATCTCTGGCAAGCTGAGGTCACCCCGGCCATAGTTGCTTAGAGCAGATGAGTTCAATTCCGTACCATACTAAAAAATAATTTTAAATTATTTAGTTAATGCTAGAGAAAATGACATATGCATTTATTTAAAACTACTTACATAAAAAGCATCATAAATTTACAAGTTGTTTATCACTGCAAAGCAAGGTCAAATTGTCAAGATTCATTCACTGCATGTTCTGCCCACAGTTGGTAACTAACTACTCAGGGGACAGTGGCAGACAGATGAATCTGCAGACCTGGGAGGTTTGTTCAGAGGCCACTCCACTACAGATTCTTCTCCGCCTCTCTCGATAGCCACAGGATGACATAATGAAATCTGAAGTTCATCGTTATAATCCTGAGGCATTGTCTAATCCAGTGGAAAGTCAACAACAACAACAAAAGATTTTCTGGACTATCTAGAATATACACTTAATCAGAACTTCAAGTGCCCCCTGCCTGAATAAGTGAAGAGCCTAATGTAGTTTTTTTTCTTTCAAATCGAGTCAATGACAAACATTTGGAATGTATACGTGTTACTTCCTTAAAAGAGGAAAGGAATGTCTAACATTGGCAAGTATATTTTCTGCCCCAGTTTCCCAAAAATTACAAGTACAAAAAAAGATGAGTTGGGGGAGAAAGAAACACAACAGAAGGACAGTAAAAGCATCTAGACTCTGCAGTTGTGCTGCTAAAAGTTTTTTTATATTCCTCTTAGTTGTGCCAGGGTTCGCAATGCCACAAAGAAAGCAGGGTCCCCTTTTTGTGGTATCTATTGAACCTGAAGATTTGTGGGGCAAATGTTATACAATCTAACCGGAAATTCATATTGCGTAAATTATGAACTGGTAAAACATGCTGTGTATATTAAAACAAACACAGATTGTTTATGGACTAGCAAGTAACGTGTAGGAAATTTTAAGATAAAGCATGAGCCTTAGATTTGGTTCTTGAGGCTGGCTGCTGTGGGTTCTATCTCCAGACCCCTGGGTTTGATTGCTTTTATTCTATAGGGATGCATTGGTGGAAAACGTTAAGAAGCATGTCTTGAGATATCAGGTAATTAAAACATATACCTATATTGAGGTTAATTGATACATAATATACTGCACATTTTCTACATGTGCAGTAGTCTTGACATATGTATATACCTGTAAATCCATCCTAACAATTCAGATAATGAAGAGATCCATCACCTACAAAACCTTCTTCATTTTCCTTTGTAATCTGTGCTTTTATCCCTCCCCACCCTCACAAGCAACCGTAAATCTGCCTTTTGTCACTATGGATTACTTTGCATTATCCAGTGTTTTATATACATGTAATTATATAGTATGCACTTTTAGAGGGGGTGTGTCTAACTTCTGTCATTCAGCATAATTATTTTAAGATTCATCCATGTGTAAGATTCATACATACATAGAGCATGCATTAACCCTTCAATCCTCTTTATTACTGAGTGGTATTCCATTATACGGATATACATCACAATTTGTTTTTGCATCCACCTTTTGGACATTTGAGTTGTTTCTAGTGTGTGGCTATCAACAGTAGAGCTGCTGTGAACATTTGTGTACAAAGCAATGTATGATCATGTGCTTTCATTTCTCTTGGGTAAATGCCTGAGCTTGGAATGGCTGGATCACATGGTAGGTGTGTTCAATTTTGAAAAAACTGCCAAGGTGTTTCCCGCATTATTTGTACCATGTTGCAGTACCACCAGCAGTGTATGAGAGTTGCTGCATATCCTTGCCGAAAGTTGATATGATCTCTTAAAAATTTTAGCCATGAAAAAACACAATTTCGCCATGTTACTAGGTATGTGGTGGTAGTATCTCATTATAGATTTAATTTGCATTTCCCTGCCTACTAATGATGTTGAGCATGTTTTCGTGTTCTTATTTGCCGTTAATATATCTTCTTTTGTGAAGTCTCTGTTACTGTCTTTTGCCCATTATGTTGTTGGTTTGGTTATTTACTCATTATTGAGTTTTGAGAGTTTTTAAGATATATATTCTTGTTATAAGTTCTTTGTCAAATATGTGATATGCAAATATTTTATCACAATCTGTGATCTGTATTTTTATTCTTAATCTTGTCTTTCAAAGAGCACACATTCTGAATTTCGAAGTCCAATTTATCAAATTGTTCTTTTAAGGATTGCACTTTGGGTTGTATCAAAGAGGTATTTGCCTAACATGAGGCCACAAAGATTTTCTCTCAATTTTTCTCTGAAAGTTTTATAGCTTTACATTTAGATCTGTGGTCCACTTTGAATTACTTTGTGTATATGGTGTAAGGCATGTATTGAAGTTCATTTTTGAATTTATGGAGTTCAAATTGTTCCAGAACCATTTGTTGAAAATACTTCCTTTCTCACTGAATTACTTTTGTGCCTTTGTTTAAAATTAATTGACCAAATATGTCTGAGTCTATTTCTGGACTCTTTATTTTGTTTCATTGATCTATTTTTTTGTCTTGATGCCAATACCACAATTTCTTGATTATTGTAGCTTTATAATAAGTCTTAGGATCATGTAGAGCAGTTCCTCCAAATATGTTCTTTTTTTGAAAGTTGTTTGGCTATTTTGAGCCCTTTGTACTAATGTATAAATTGTTATTCAGCTTGGCAACTGCTACAAAAAAATCTGATAGGATTTTGAGCGGGAATGTATTGAATTTCAGATCTATTTGAAGAGCATTAACATCTTAATGGTGTTGAGTCTTTTAATCCATGAACATGGTATATGTGTCCATTTATTTAGTTCTTTAATTTCTCTCAGTAATGTTTTATAATTCTTAGCATATAGGTCTTGCACATCTTTTGTCAGATTTATCCCTCAGTATTTCAATGTTTTCATGTTACTATTAAATGTATTTTTTATTTCAATTTCTGTTTGCTTGCCAAAATACAGAAATACAACTGCTTTTTGTATATTGGTGTTGTATCCTGCAACATTGCTTAACTCACTAAGTCTAGGATCTTTTTTATAGATTTTCTTGTTTTTGCATGATAGTTCTGGCCAGAATCTCCAATATAATGTTGAATAGAAGTGGTGAGAACAGAAAATCTTGACTTGTTCCTGCTCTTAGGAGAAAATCATTCAGTCTTTCACTTTTAAGTATAATAGTGGCTGTGGTTTTTTTTGTTTTTGTTTTAAATAGATGTGCTTTATCAAGTTGAAATCGTTCCTTTTTATTCCTAGTTTGCTAATAGGTTGTACCAAGAATAGATACTGGATTTTGTCAAATGCTTCTTCTGTCTTCTGAGATGATCATGTGACTTTTCTCTTTTAGTTGTTACTATGGTGAATTATATTGATTAATTTTTCTAATGTCAACCCTGTATTCCTGGAATAAACCCCATTTTGTCATGTGTTATTTTTGACATTTGTTATTGGATTTGATATGTTAAACTTTTTCAAAGAATTTTTGCATTTATGTTTCTGAAGGGTATTGGTCTTTGTAGTTTTCCTCGTACAGTAAGTCCTCACTTGTCATCACTACATTCTTGGAAACTGCACCTTGAAGCAAAATAACGTATAATGAAACCAATTTTATACTAGGCTAATTGATACAAACAAGACTTAAGTTCCTATGGCATATTTCTGGTCACACAAACATCACCAAACTTCTAAATAAAGACCCCAAATACTACTATTGAACATTGAAATACATGTGAGCTATACAGACGTTTAAGGACAATTAATAAAAACAAGTGATATTATTATTTTCCAACTGGCTTATTCTAGTTCAGGGTCATGGGTGGCTGGAGCCTATCCCGGCAGTTCAGGGTGCCAGGCAGGGCCTCACCCTGGACAGGATACCCTTCCATTGCAGGGCCACTCACACACACACCCACATTCACTCAGACTGGAGCAATTCACCTCATGTGCAAATCTCTGGGATGCGGGAGGAAACCCGAGTACCTGGAGAAAGACTCATGTAGTCATGGGGAGAACTTGCAAATTCCACACAGACAGTGGCCCCAGCCTCAATTGATTTTTTTTTCTCATCAATGTTATAACAAAATGACATTGAACTAAATGATATATTATTATTCGAGGATCTGCTGTACATCTTTGTTTGGTATTGGAGTGATCTTGGTTTCACAGTACAAAGTGTAAAGCCTTCTCTCTTCAATTTCCCTGAAATATTTGTATAGAATTCGTATTTTTTTTCTTAGATGTTTGGTAGAATCGACCACAAAAACTATATGGGCTTCAAGTCTTCTTTGTGGGAAGATTTTTACCGACAAATTCAATTTCTCTAACAGATGTAGGCTAATTCAGATTATCTGTTTCTTTTGTATTGATCTTTGTTAATTTGTGTTTTTCAGAGAATTTGTCAGCTTAATTTAAATTACTAAATTTATTGGTATAAAGTTGTTTATAATGTCCACTTATTATACTTTTTAATATAGACTGTAGTGACATCACCTTTCTCGTTCCTGATATTGGTAATTTATGGGTTTTTTTCCTCCTTTTTTCCTGATAATACTGATTAGAGATTTATCAGTTTTATTGACCTTCTCAAAAAGCCAGCTTTTGATTTCATGATTTTTTTCCTATTTTTTGTTTTCTAATTTAATTAATTTTAGTTTTTTTCTTTTTGTTGTTTTTTTTTTACTCTATTTCCTTTTTTCTGCTTGCTTTGGGTTTCATTTGCTTTTCTTTTTATACTTTCTTAAGGTGGAAGACACTGAAGTTATTGATTTGAGACCTTTCTTCTTTTTTAATATGGGCATTTAGTGTTTTGAATTTTCCTCTAAGTCTGCTTTAGCATTGTCCCCCCCGCCGCCAATTTTTAGTATGTTGTGTTTTCATTTTCATTTAGTTGAAAATACTTGCTAAAGAGTGTTTTCTGACTCTTGGATTATTTAGAGATGTGTTGTTTTTCAATTATTTGGGAATTTTCCAAATATCATTGTTATTGATTTCTAATTTAATTTTATTATGGTCAGGGAACATTTTGTATGACTTGAATCCTTTTACATTTATCAATATGTTGTATGGCTGGGAATGTATTCTATCTTGGTAAATGTTCCATGTGCGTTTGAATGTGAAATATTCTGTTGTTGCAGCATTTTTGATGTTACACTATTTTTATCGTAGTGTTGTTCAAGTCTCCTATCCTTACTGATTTTCTGTTTACTTGTTCTGTCAGTTATTGAGGGAAGGTTGCTGAGATCTTAGGTGATATTTGTGGGTTTGCCTGTTTTTCCTTGCAGTTCTATCACTATTCTTCATGTATTTAGAAATTCTGTTATTAGGTGTCTAAAAATTTAGGGTTGTTATGTTCTCTTGATTAATTGGCCCCTCCATCAGTATGAAATTACTCCCTTTACTGTGATAATATTCTTTGATTTGAAATCTACCTTGTCTGATATTAATAGAGCCATTCCAACTTTCTTAGATTAATGTTAGTGTGGTATATCTTCTTCCATCCTTTCACTTTGTAAGTTTATATTTAAAGTGGGTTTCTTGTAAGCAACATGTGATTTGGTATTGCTTTTTATCATCTGACAATCTCTATATTTAATTGGGCTATTTAGATTATTTACATATAACATGACTATTGACTTGGTTGGGTTTAAACTAACCACTTTGTTATTTGTTGTTTTGTATGTCCAATCTGTTCTTTATTACCCTTTTCTTCTTTTCTGCATTCTGTTGGATTGAATTCTTTTTTGATTCTTTTTGATTTCCTTTGTTTACTTAATAAACTATACCTCTTTATTATTTTAGTCATTGCTTTAGCATTTGATCTACCTTCAAGTTATATACTAATTAATATATAGTATAAGAATCTTAAGAGTATACACTGCTATTTCTTTCCTCCTGACCTCTATGCTATTGTTGTTAAATGTTTGACTTCTATGTTTGTTATAAACCCTCCCACTCATTAGGTTGATGCAAAAGTAATTGCAGTTTAAAAGTTAAAAAATAATTTCAAGAAACACAATTACTTTTGCACTAACCTAATACTATTTTTGCTTTAAATAGTCAATTTTTAAACAGAGATTTAAATAAGAAAAAATGTAGTTTATATTAATCTACATAGTTATTATTTATGGTGCTTTTCAGTCTTTTGTGTATATCAAGATTTCCATCACTTTCCCTCTATCTGCATAAATTCCTTTAACATTTCTTACAGTGCAGGTCTGCTTGTGATTCTTTTAGCTTTTGTATGTCTGAAAAAGTATTTCACTTTTTTCAAAAGTTACTTTCACAAGGTATAAAATTCCATTTTCACAGTATTTTTTCTTTCAGCATTTTAAAGATGAGGCTCCACTGTCTTCTGACTTGCATTGTTTTTTTATGACAAATCTGCTGCCATATTTATCTTTGCTTGTCTGTACCTAATGTGTTTCTCACCTTTTCTGGGTGCATTCACCATGTTTTCTGATTTTTTTTTTTAAATCTTTTTTCCCCCCAAAAGGTTGACTATAATGTACTCAGACATGGTTTTCTTTATATATATCTTGCTTGGTGTTGACTGATCTTCTTGAACATGAAAAGTTATGTCTTAAACCAAATTTGGGAAATTTGGGGCATTATATCTTCAAATAATTTTTGTGCCTCATTCTTTCTCTCCTGCCTCCTCTCCTCTCCTTCTCATACTTTAATTGAGATAGATAGATAGATAGATAGATAGATAGATAGATAGATAGATAGATAGATAGACTCATAGGTACTGAGGTTCTAATTTTTTTCAGTCTTTATTTCTCTCTGCTGTATAGACTGTGTGAGTGTAAGTCTGTATTGTCTTCTAGTTCATAGACTCTCTTCTTTCTATTCTGCCCTTAAGCCCATTCAGGAGATTTTTAAAGTTCAGATTTTAATTTTTCATTTGGATCCATTTGTTTCTTGTTCATTATGAGCATGTTTTATTTATGTCATGCATATTTTTTTGTAGTAAAATATCATGTGCATAGTTGTAATACGCTTTTAAAATTCTTGTCTGTGAATCCCAACATCTGATCATCTTGGGTTCTGTCTCTTTTGTTTGTTTGTTTGTTTGTTTTTTATTGCTTTTGACCTTTCTCTTGAGACAGGGTATATTTTTTTGTTTCTTCACAGTCTAGACATTTTGGATTGTAACCTAGATGTTGTGAATGATACATTGTAGAGGCTCTGGATTCTGTTATTCTTGAAAAATGTTGATTTGTTTTATTTTGTTTCATCGGGCAGTTATCTTGAGTTCTCTGTAATTTCAACCCCCACCTTTCTTGTGGTGGGCAGCAGCTAAATTTCTTTTCATTTCATTTAGCTGTAGCTTTTCTGCTTATAATGTCCACACACGTGGGTAACCACAGATTTGAGCAGAGTTATTACACAAAACTTAGGTCTTCCCTCTCAGGCTCTCTCCTTGTGGGGTTTTACTCCTCACTTTAGAGCTGCTGTGGTTACTCTAGACTCTGTCTTCCGGTTCTTCAGTCCAGTGACACCTTGGAACTTACCCAATTTACCCAAGTTGTAAGTGCCGCATATGACACTGACTGATGAAAAGTCCTAGAAAACTGAAAGTCCCCCCATTGCCTTTCCTTTCTTTCAAGTGTAGACTCCCCTATAGTTTTTGCCACTTTTGTGATCTTCCCTGCCTTCGGGTAGTATTTTTGTTGGTTTGTTTGCTCATTTGTTTGTTTTTTACATCTCAGTGTGGTAGTTGTCATCTGTGAGAGGATTGGTGTGTTAGAAACTACTCTGCTATTACCACAAGCAAAACCTCCTCTATCCCAAACTTTTAAAGTTTTATCCTGAGCTCTAGGTTCTCAAGTCTCCCTTGGCTTCACCCCAAAAGTGAAGACGTTACTGCCCGCTTCCTACCTTCGCCCCAGTCTTGACTCCTGCTTTTCCTGGAGGGACTGTGTGTTCTAGTCTCTGCATTCCCATTGGTCTCGTCATCTCAGTCCAGGCTTTCTCTCTTCACACTTGACCTTCTGGCTTAGGCTTTCCTCCTCCAAACTGTTTTCAACCTCTTTGCCCAGAGCTTCCTAAAGTACCACAGTCACAGTTTCTGCCTTGCTCAGAGAGATTCAGCAGGTCTCCATTGCCTGTGATGGCAGGCTCCTCACTCGTGGGTGGTGATATATCAGTAGTTCTGTCCTTGCATTCCTTTTCACAACCCTTTCTCCATAGTTTCCTAGCTTCCCTGTAGGTAAGGGAGGCAGAATGAATGGAAGATTGTCACCTCAGCTCCACTCTTACGACTTTACTCTCAGTATGTAGCAGAAACATCTCAGAACTTCAGGGAAATGAAAAAACATGGTTTTCTTTCAGCTACATTGGCCTCCGCTGGCTTGCAGCCTGAGCATCCACAGGTATCCACAGTTGAACAGTTGGGCTCAGGATACGTCTGATCTTAGTCACCACCCTCCCTTCCAGCTTCACCATGTCCTCCATCTTGGCCCGCCTTCCCTTTGAGCAGGCATACCACACTCATTCCACGTGTCTGGATGAGTGCTTGGGAAGAACTCATTCTTTAAGGCCTAATTCCAGTTCCTATGTCTTTTCTTACATGAAGTCCTTCCCGAGTGGCTGAAAGTCATCTCTGCCTTTCTATTTATGTTTTTGAATTATTTAACATGGCTTCATTACAAGTGACAGAGACTCCTTCAGACAAGCTTAATTTTTCTAGGAGTGGGGAAGAATATATTATAAGGAGATTTGGGTGTCTAATTTACTGTTTTCCGATTCTCTAAATCCTGATCCTCTGTTCCTAAGAAAGATAATCTGATTGGCCTGGTTGGGTCAGGTATGCACCCTTCAATCCGTCTAGGCCAGGAGAGCAAGGTCACGTGACTATAGATCACATGATTATAAACATGGCAGCTTGATGTTGTGATTTTGGGTTGATCAAGGGAAAAGATGTGACCACAAGGTGGCAGGAGCATACACGGGCTTTATTGGGCAATACTTCAGCAGGTTGTGGGAGAAGCCCCTCAGGGCAGGAGTCTGTCCAGAAACTACAGTGAAAGAGTTGAGGGTAGGTACTAAGGAAGGGAGGAGGGTAAGGGAACTCCAAGGGAGAGGGAAGGAGAGGGGCCTTGTACATGTCTAGGTGATGCCATTCAGCTGCATGTCGGGGAGTCTCTAGATCAGCGAGCTCCTCGGTGGCTGAGGGTCTTCTAACCACAAGGCTCTATCTTATCAATGGCTGGCAGATGCTGGGTGTAATTTTGTGGGGTATGCAAAGCAGGCAAGCTCTAAATGGCCAAAAATCTGCTTGTTTGGGCTATTTTAAAAATAATTGGATGTGTAAAAATTTGAGTTTGGCACCAGCAGGCTTGTATGCTAACAGTTCTCAGATTGCAGTGAAGAAATAAACAACCTAGGGGCCAATATACATGGCCATCTTTGGCTAATTTATATAACACTCAGACTTATCTCTGTTGATGTTGGTAACGGGGAGGGTAGTTGAAAGGAGGAGACAGTTTCTTAAGAAGGTAGGGGCCTCTGCAATTGCTCTTCTGGCCCTCGCCACAATTGTCTAAGCATCATAGATGTTGGTGTGCATACCTTCTCCTGTAAGCTCTGTATTAGCTAAAGTACCTTTACCTTATTATACAGGGTAAATGTGAAATCATGTTTGTTGAATGAATGAATGAGTGAATGAATGAATCAACAAATGAATGAATGCTTTTCTCCTCTCTGAAATGCCTGGCATCGGTCATCTCCCTTCTGGTGCTTTCCTGGACTGGTCTTTGTAGTTTTCTCTTTTAGGGTCCTCTGTAACACTCCTTTCACACATGTCATCTTATGTGGTTATGTTTGTATTCCTCCCGAGACTATAAATTTCTGGAAGGCTTGGGATACAGCATCTATTACTTTAATCTTTCATGTTGTTAGAGTCATGCCCTGCCCGGGGAGTGGGGAACACTAACCCATTTGGTTGGGGTGCATGCCAGATGGAGGACCTGGTCCTCAGGTGAGCAGGAAGGGCAGAGTCTGAAACTGCAGTCACGTTTCAGGAAAGCCTTGGTGATGGTGGCCAAGAAGGCAACCAAATGTGACCGATCCTAGAGAAGCAGCACAAACAGGAGGTCAAGGGATAAAGTCAGTGCCAAGGAGAGTGCGGAGGAGGGCAGGCGAAGCTCTGTGGACAGGTTAAGGGGAGCAGTTCAGAACCTAGACGAAGACCAGGCGTCTTTTCTCCAGAGTGTTGACTTTACAAAGCTGCCGGGAACCAGATGCTTGGTGCCTAGCACAGAGCTTTACATGCACTAGGAGCCCACTAAGTATCATGACAGTGTTTTCCTAAGTCCCAGAAGTCAGAACTTACGTCACAGCAGAAGGACAAGGCACGGCGTGTAGAGTGCTAAGCGTGTGCTAGTCTTTGAAATTTCATTTGCTTATTTCTACACCGTAGAAGAACTTCCCTTTCCTGTGTAAGGACATAAAAGATGCAAGCACTAGAGAGTGCAGAGAGATGAGAAATTTTAGACAGATCCCATTTGTCTGCATCCCCGAAGCCTCGTCTGCACAGAGCCATCTCTGTACGTAAAATAAAGCGTCTGCTGTGTGTAGGTGCAGTGTACCCTTGGTGCTGTGTACCCTTCTTCTCCAAGGTGCACAGCTTCTGGATGAAATAAACTACTGTTCTGTGACAATTTGGATGCTTAATTTGGACAGCTTGGATGCTGGGGTTTTCTTTCACACCCAGTGGCATTTTGAAAACCCTGAAACCATTGCAAGGGGTCAGGCTGTTGACTGAGGCTCCAGTAGAGATGAGGGGCTCACCTCCTCTAGGGTCCCAGAGACAGCCACGCTGTCACAATCATGGCCGCTTAACCGTCCCTTGGGAACCCAGGGCTGCAGGAATGGTGCCTGCTGCAGGATGGGGCCCCGACCTTCGTGATTGGAAAGTCTGAATACCGAGCTTTTCATTTCATTACATGTGTCATTTTAACAGTTTTGCCCATCACTGCTCAGTTTCTTCCCAAATTGTCTTCGCTGTATTTGAAGCACTTCTGAAAAGTAAAACCTAATACCTTTCTAAATGACAACGTATGCCATAAGTTCACAGTGGCGGCCATATTCTTAGTGGCTGTAAAGCTCGGAAGAAACGTTTTTCTGCCCTTGCCCAAAGTGGCTCGTCGATCTAGAACTGGCCCCTTAGAGGAACCTGGAACACACTCAGTGTGAATATTTCACTGTTGAATGTCCCTATGCTGTTGAAATGATGATCCGTTTAAGCTCTTGGACCGCTCTTCTTTTAAGGAGAGTGCCCCTGATAGATCCATGGGAAGCACTGAATAAAGTGAAGCTAGTAGGATGGCAAAATGCACAGATGGAGTGGGGAGTATAAAATTCCTCGAAAGCGCAAGCTGAATGTGTGATGAACTAAAATTAAATGTAGTTGTGCTAAGCAGTGTGATTGCTGGAAGGAGGGCTGCCCTGACAGTCAGTGTAAGCGCTGCTCCTAACGCACGTGACCTTGACCAACCTCGTTGGGCCTTAGTTTCTATGTGAATAAAGTCTGGTTACTGTAGATGATGTCCATTTCTAAGGTGTAAGACTCTGGCTGTAAGATTGTGTAATAAGGAACATTCATTGGCATTTTAATTGTACTTAACGGAGGCAGCATGGCTGTTGTCGTGACACGTGATTTACACAGAGATCGGCCCCGAGTCAGGAGGTGAGGACAGCCACGAGCTTATAATCGCAGACGCTAAGGTCAGGAGTCTGATGGATGGTGAGACCAAGAGCAATTCCACTTACAATGACTGGCCCTTTGAGACCTGCAGCAGGAAAGCTTGAGGAGAAGCAGAGTGTTCTCCATTATTCAAGCCAGCTCTAGCGCTGGGTGATGGGACGGGAGTGTTTGGTTACCTGCCGGTTAGGACCACTCCCCATTCTCCACCCTCATCTTCCCTCACTCATCACTTTCCTCTTTTTCTAATCTCCTCTGCTCTGGCTTGTCTTATTATTATCTTGTTTTCCGTTACCAGCATCATTCCCTGCTTCTCCAATGGCCCTTCCACCTCAGCTGCTCGCATCCCGGAAGAAACAAAGATAGAACAATGTCTCCTCTCTTCTAGTTCATCTGGAGATGCTACCAACTTTTCTCTAAGTGCAGAAGAGGGTGTGTGTGTGTGTGTGTGTGTGTGTGTGTGTGTGTAAGTGAAGAGAAAGAGAAAGTTACATTTGGTGTAACGGTGGAGAGTGTATTGACATTAAAAAACAAACAAACCCAAAACAAACTCAAAAATAGTAGTACTGGAAACAGTATTGCACACCGTGGAAGCTATATTTGGGAAGTAGCTTTTGGGGATGCTGTGGGTGCCTAGTTTCATTCTTACGTGTCACTCTTATCACTTCACATGTGAAAGTCTGCCTCCATGCCTCCCGGCAGCCCTTGCTTCAAGTCCTGGAGGGGATCAGAACAAACCATCGCAATGTGTGCTGCCACTTTGGCACATTGATTATTTCAAGCTGAAGGCACTTGAGAAGCAGCCGATTCAGGAAGGGCTCTCTGCCCTCTCCTCTCTACCTAAAAATGGGGCATAACTTCCTGTGAGATAGGTACTCTCCCTGTACAAGATGAGAACATTCTTATCACTGGAACGGGGAATTGAAGCTAAGAAGAGTCTGTAAAAGGACATCTTATTAGAATAATCTTTATCTTCCATTAGTTTTCCCCATATATTTCCTAGTCACTTTGCCACAAACCCCCTTTTCTTTTGTCTTGTCACATCTCACAATTTATTACTCTTTGTAAAAATGGTCTAACCACTTTTTAGGGGCTTTCACTTCTTTCTCTGAAGCCCCCTGTGCCATATAAAAATATGAATATCTAATAAAATTTGTATGTTTTTTCTCCTGTTAAACAGTCTTTTCTCAGTTCAATTCACAGGCCCCAGGTACAGAACCTAAGAGGGTAGAAGAAAAGTCTTTCTTCCCCTAAAGTTCCCAAGCAGCTGGTCATGCTGCCACCCCGACCCCCCACCTTACCCTACCACTCCCAACCCCCCAACCCCATTATGGCTTCCTGCTCTGCCCTGGTAGATTGCAGATATAATAGTTTGTTCTAAGTTGTAGGAGAATGGGTGTGCCATCCGAGAAAGCAGCATACCGTCCTTTTTGCCTCTTGGGAGTCTTCACTGTTCATGTCAGAACTGCAAAACCTCATTAAGTCTGGGTCAGTTTAGGTCCATTGCCTTTCGGGGGTGACCTCTAAGCTCAGGGCAAATTAGATTCTGAGTGAATGTGAGTCATAATGTGAAATAGGTATAGACCAAGCAGGTCTTCTGAAAACCCTGCCCCAGGATGATTTGAATGTGAGTTGAGGAACTTTCTGGACACTAATGATTGGAGTGGAATGGGAGCAGAAGAAGCCTTTGGGAAAAGGCAGATGGGGAACTGGTCACACGTTTCAATTTGTGACTTCAAAGTTGCAATCGCCAAACTCCAGTAATATCTTTTCATTCTGAAAGGGAGGATGACCATGGTCATGGGTTTTCTGGGAGTTGAGGTGAAGCTACCCACACCCCCACTGGTCTCCTGCATGATTGGCCGTGTGCATTGGTGAGATGCAGGGAGAGGTCAGAGGACAGTGTGGGTCCTAGACGTATATTGGACACACAGTGTCATCTCTGCTTAGCTGTAGCTGTCTTCACTGCATACGCGGGACGGCCTCTCAGGAAGATTTGATTTTCTCTGGCTCCATGGATGTCATGAGACTTATTCGGGATCTCTGTCCTGGGTCTTGGAGCTGAAGCCATTCTCAAACTACACCCCAGGTTCTGTTTATAAAGAGAAGCAGGGGGGCAGCCAGTTAGAGGTTGCAGGTTTGATCCCTACATGCGCCACTGTGAGCTGTGCCCTCCACAACTAGATTGAAACTACTTGACTTGGAGCTGATGGATCCTGGAAAAACACACTTAAATGAATAAAAGTTAGGGGGGGGAAGAGAGAGAGAAACAGAGTGCAAAGAATTTTGGGAGTTGGGAGGCATGGGTTCAAGTCCCAGCTCTACCACCTACAGAGAGGGAGACCCTGCTCAAGTCATTTAACTTCTCTGAGCCTCAGGATCTTCACGTGCAAAATGAAGACTTCTCCACCCTGTCATCCAGCTTTCCTCAAATCATCCCCATTTGTGCAGGGGTTGGTCTGCCTGCCAGTTTTGATCCGCTTCTTGTCTGTGTGAGTCCTGTGACGGGGAAGGAGGAAGAATCCAGGCTGAGTGATGAATGAGAGCTGGAAGGCATGGGGAAAGCCTTTCCCCATGACGCCCATACTTGCAGGACAAGTTAAAAATAGCTCCTACAATCTATAACAACCAGTCAACTTGAAATTTCGAAGTAGTTTTTTCAGATTGAAAAAATACCATTTGCATTAGATGTAAGCAAATGATCACTGAAGTCCTTGAGTGTGATTGTTGGTACTTTAAAATTTTCATTAGAAATTAAATTCTTTCTTAATTCTGCAAATATTTAAGGGCCTATTAGATGCCACACACTGGAAAAGATGCTGGCGCTGAGTAAAACAGACAAAAACCTTGACTTCCTGGGACGGATATACCAGTGGGGAGAGGAACAAAATAAATAATACGTACAATTTGCACATAATAACAAATGCTGTGGGGAAAGATGAAGTGGGGAGGGCCTATCAGAGGTGCGGGGTGGGGGCTGTAACTACAAACCAGGTGGCCGGTAGCTTTCCCTCACTGAAGGACAATGGTAGGTGGGTACCTAGAGGACGAATTCTGCAGGTAGAGGGCACAGCAAGTGTGGGGTCCGGAAGGGGGTCTGCTCTGTCCCAGGAATAGCAAGGACACCAGGGTGGGTGGAACAGAGTGAGGGGGGGAAGATGACAAGGAGATGAGCCCAGAGTCGTGCAGTGGGTGGTGGTGGTGAAAGTGGTCGTCGGATGATGTGAAAGCTGGTGAGAGGGTTTTGAGGGACCTGATGTGACATCTACAGTTGACCCTTGAACAACGCGGTTGTTAGGGGCGCTAGCCCCCCTCACAGTCAAAAATCCAAGTATAGCTTTTTGATTCCCCCCAAACTAGTAGCTGGCTGTTGACCAGCAGCCTTACTGATAACATAAACAGTCCAATAACACACATTTTTTATGTTATGTGTATTATTTACTCTGTTTTAACACTACAGTAAACTAGAGAAAAGAAAATGCTATTATGAAAACCACAAGGAAGAGAAAGTACATTTACTGCATTTATTGAAAAAAAAATCCGCGTGGAAGTGGACCCATGCAATTCAAACTCGTGTTGTTCAAGGGTCAACTGTACTTTAAAAGGACAGATTGATAGCGATTATTTAATTTTTTTCCAGGTATCTGCCCAACCTGGGAGTCTGCTCAAAGCATGTCTACTAGAATGTCTCTTCCATGTGCTCAGAGAGGTTCTTTCCTCTTAGCAGAATGTTACAAAGGTACAAGGTCTATACTGTATGGGAATAACACGGAGTAGGCTTTGGGCAGAGCCGCAGGCGTGGTGCCTGATCTATAGACCCAGTTCCTATTGTCTTTTGCCAGGTCCCTTATGGGCCCAGTGGTTCCAGATGGAGGAAGGCTGGTTGCCTTTGAGGGGACGTGGGAATGTGGCTTTTCATGATGAGCATCAGCATTACATTGTACGGACTGGTCCGTGCTAGCGTCGGGCGTCCTATAACGGTCCTACCCTCTGGAGACAAAGCACACAGCTTTGTGCTCTGGGATGGAGCCTGGAATCTTGGTGATCTAATTTTGGCTTGACTATTATTAACTTCTGAGGAACTTTGGACAAATCACTTCACATGCCTGACTATCAGGCTGCTCACTGATAAAATGTGGTTATAATCATTTCTACTTCACAGGCAGGTTATTGATGCTTCATCATATAAATGCTTTTGAGGGCTGTTCTTAAATGTGTGATTTCCAGGCTTTAGTCGTTACATACTAGCATACCTTTTTCTTTTCTTTTTTTTTTTTTAATGGACTTTTTATTTATTTATTTTTTTTTTGGGGGGGGGGAGGGGAACAAGACTTTTATTGGGGAACATTGTGTATTTCCAGGACTTTTTTCCAAATCAAGTTGTTGTCCTTTCAGTCTTAGTTGTGGAGGGCGCAGCTCAGCTCCAGGTCCAGCCGTGTTTCTAGTTGCAGGGGGCACAGCCCACCATCCCTTGCGGGACTCGAGGAATTGAACTGGCAACCTTGTGGTTGAGAGCCCACTGGCCCATGTGGGAATCGAACCAGCAGCCTTCGGAGTTGGGAGCATGGAGCTCTAACCGCCTGAGCCACTGGGCCAGCCCTCTTTTCTTTTTTTTGAAATTCGTGTGAAATCCTCTCCCTACCTCTGTTCATTTTAATGACCGCAGAATTGACAGTAGATAGTGGCAAATGCCTATTAATGTTACTCACAGATTGTTGTGGGTTAAGAAACAAACTAGGCACTGACCTTTCTTGGCTGTTTCTGAATTAGTCACACGTCCCATTACTTGTGTATGTCAGCAGAATGACCTAAATAGAGTTAGGGTTGATCTCTTCCAGAATACGTTTTGGATTTCTCCTTACAATAAAGTTAAGGCAAGCTGATGTATGGCTTGCAAATAGAACGACCTTTTTAGCAAAGCACTTGCTCAACGAGGGAGTTTTTATTGAACGTTGATTTCTGGATGTGGTCAGATTCTCAAATTTCTCAAGTGTTTCCTGGCCTGCCCTGTAGTAGAAAGCAGTCTTCGTTTGTCACTGCCCTTTTTCCATTGGTGGCGCAACTCGATAGGGGCGAGTGCATCTTACCTGCATCTTACCTTACCACCTTGGAATCCCAGATCAGCCTCACACTAGCTGGGGTTGGGTATTTTTGATCTCTACCACTGTACTGTTAGATGGCCTTCTGGGATCACTTCACCAACTACTTAATCAGCTGCTGTTTTGCTGTGTAAGGCAGGTGGGTTCAGGGACAGTGTTTCACTAGCTCTGTAATTTTAGGCAACCTACTGATTAAGGCAAACCAGCAAACAAGACAACATTAGCAAACACCACCACAATGCCCTTGATCACAGCTGTATCTCCGGTCAAGTTTAGGCTGCAGAGATAAAATTCGACCATTACCACTTACCCAGGCAGAAACCACGCAGGGGGCTAAGTCAGGGATCACACATCTTTTCCAGCCCTTTGCTGTTCCTTCTGATATTCTGTTTCCCTGCCAGGATGAAGGTCGTCCTAGACCTCCAGGATGCATAAGGCCTGTCGAGGAAGAAAGTGCTTCATAACCAGTTCCTATCGGGTTCAGAAGCACCTGGCGTGCGTGGGGACTGGAT
The DNA here is from genome assembly GCF_057876585.1 of Rhinolophus sinicus. Taxonomy (NCBI): domain Eukaryota; kingdom Metazoa; phylum Chordata; class Mammalia; order Chiroptera; family Rhinolophidae; genus Rhinolophus; species Rhinolophus sinicus. The sequence goes on along the minus strand of NC_142503.1, from coordinate 189,785,222 downwards.
TCAAGAGCACTGGGTGCCAGGTCTCTAGAGGAGTTAACTGGGAGTGGTGAAGTTGTAACAACTCATCCTGTGGGCCATGGTTGCTGCTGGTGAGAATTTGGTCTAGTAACGTTGTAATGTGTTGTGTTACAGAAAGTCTATACCCAGGAGAAGGTCTCTCCCAAGCAATGCAAAGCCACTCCTCAGAGATTTCCCCCAGACTTGGGATCTTGATTAGGGTGAAGGTCTTGGGGCGGTAGGGGAGTGGGGTAGAGACATGGGTGGCAGGACCAGGTTATCGCAGACGCTCCGAAACTTGCATCACACAGAGCTGTGGCTCTGTACCCTGCTCTGGCTTTCCGGTGCTCCAGTCTTCAAAAACTGGGGCTGATTGAAGGATCAGTTCATTGTGAATTATCGCCAGGACATCCAGAAGAAATGCTATCATTTTGTTCTCCCAGCGTATTAATAATTTGGTAAAAGATTGCTCACTTCTGTCACAAGCCTTGCCAACCACTTCCCATTTCCAAATGCATAGGAATCAAAACGTTCATTGTTTGGGCCTCCTCCTAGCCTTGTACCCATTCTGCAAACACGCAGGCTGCATTCTTGAAAACGTGGTTTGGGAAGAGAGCGAGCATAATGCCGCCGATTTCAGTCTTGTGCGGGTTGGTGTCCCCTGAGTGCACATGAGTGGATTAGCAATGCACATGACCACTTGGCTTGTACATTTCCTGACTGAGTGACCCAGTTAGAGGCCTGGCCCAGGGACAGGATGAACAGTGCTAGCTGGGCACTGTCAGTGAACCCTCCCAGCTGGGGCAGGGGGGCTCCTGCCATCCTAGCCAGGGGAGCAGACAAGTGTGAGAGCCAAGGGGAGAGTCCCTGTTGTTGGTTTGGCCCTAGCTCATTTCCTTTCTGGTTATGGAGATAAATAGAAGTAAGGAGAAAATCTGATGGGCTTGATATTAGAGCTTATTCAATGGTGTTGCATATGTCTTTTGCAAGCAGCCATTGTGAGTGGTCTTCTGGTTTTTCATCCCATTGTTAACCAAACTGGACAAATTTAGAAACTCCTGTGTGTCAATATGCCTGATGAGACAAAAATCATTACTGCGCCCTCCTCAGGGATGAAGGAGAGCTTCAGAATGGTCATGACCTAGTGAAAATCAGGAACTAGTCAGGCTGTGACAGAACCTCAGCCCCTGACTCCGTCTGTTCCACTGTTGTCTTTTAGATGGTGAAGTGGCTCCGTCTATAAAACGTGTGGTTGCTATGAATTATGTTGTTGGTAAGGAGAGTTGGAAACATTCTCATTTCTAGATTACCTTTCAATATTCAAATTCATGCACCAGTAGCATATGGCTGGAACTTTTATTTTTTCACTCAGATGTCTTCCAATGTGCTTCATTCAATTCCAGATCCACATCAGGTTTGAATTTTGAAAATGCCAACTGTATACTAACTGAATGTGAGAAATGAAGAAAACTTTCATGACTGTTTTTTTTTTTTTAAATAATGGTGATTTATTTTTCTGCATTTGTATAAACCAGGTGTATGGATTCCCCCCCTTTTTTGGTTCATTTGCATCTTGATAATATAGAGGGGAAAAAACAATGTTGCCAGTGTATTCTTAGCGAATTTTCTATAAGATAGTTCCACAATTGCACATATCGGACATCGAAGGAAAATGGATGGTGGTGGTCTCATCTATCACCTCTGCTAGCCAGGACCATGGCTCGACTTTGGGTGGATGGAGCAGCCTTTGTTGTCACCTGACTCCTGTGTCTGCTATGTCCTCTCAGCCTGCCCCAAATTTGGTCAGCTCGTTATCTGACTATTTTCTTCCCATTTGGGTTGAGTTCAGTTTGTAAGTGCCATTTATGCTTTCGTCGCCTACCAGGTGAGAGTTCTTAAGGTCTTTAGAACTAAATAAAGGAAGGCTTTTATCTGCTAGATTTTCCTCAGTAGTGGAGAAAATTAGTCCCAATGTGTGTTTTTTGCCTGACCTCGGTCAGAGGCTCTATCAGTGAAAATAACGTTGTTCTAGAAGTCAGAAGCCCCCCCCCCCCCAACAGGGGGAGCTCAGCTACGGGGTTCTAAGAGCTTCATAAGCTTTGTGGGGCCACTTGTGGAGACCTCTTCCCCCTACTCTCAAACATACTAAAATGCACCACGGTCCATGTGAAATATAGTTCATACATTGCACATCTTCAAAGCTAAGTTACCATTAATTGTAAAATATAGCATTATTTTATGTACCGCCAGGAAAAAAGGCTGCCTAGTATTCTAATTAGATCCACTCATTTCTGAGAGTTCAAATGTAGAAAAATGTGCATTTTAGAATTGGTGAAATATAGTTTAATTATGAGTTGAGCTGTGTTTGAGTCATTGAGATAATGCTAAATTTTGTAGATTTTATAATGATTTATTTCTAAAATAAAAAATGCTGAAACACTCATGTACCCATTACCCAACTTTGGCAGATCTCAACATTTTGCCTTATTTGCTCCAAATATTTTTTAAAAATAAATCATTGAAGACACAGTTGCTAGCCCCTGTATATCCCTTCCCCAGACCCAAGACTCATCTCTCCCTGGCCCCCATGTAAGCATCTTGAATTTGGTATTTATCATTCCCATGTATGTGTGTAAACTTTTAACATATATCTCACCCATAAATATATTTAGTGTTTTTAAAACACTGCTAGTTGTCCACCAGAATCTATTCTCTGCTTTTTTCCAATAGTAGGGCCCTGGAAGTATAGCTGGATACCGCCTGTCCCATTTACTAAGTGACTAAATTCCGGCTGATGGATGAATGTGGAAGGCATGGGAATAATGAGTGGATTTTACCTTCAATGTGAAGGAGCAAGCCTTCATGTTCCCTTTCCCCCTTATTTCTGATTGGGACGGGGACAGGTGGTAGAAAGGTACTGAAAACCATACAAATGTGGGGAACACACTAGGAGAGAGCAACAGAACACAAGAGACGATCCTGGGTCCCTGCCTTTGGGGTACCAGCTGCCCAATCACATCCCACTCGCTGCCCCACCAGACTGCCTACTATCGTGGGCTGTTTTGTGAGAAGTAAACAACCAACCATATTTTTATTTAAGTCAGTGTTATTTGATCTCTTTTAAAACAGACCCCAAAATGTTCCGATGGAAGTGGTTTCTTCTGATTATGTGCGTTACTAGGGAGTAACTGTATTAAAAACTCCCATTTTATTAAGCAGGGGGGATTAGGGTAAAACACATGAATGCAATTCACCATATCTTCAGATTAAAAAGCAAAACAAAAATTTTTTTTGCAGCTTCCCCGGTGGCAAGGTATGAGAGTCCAGTCCTGGAGTGGACATGTCCCCTTTGAGGGCACATGAATTGAGTTCATTGATTATCTTCCACATAGAGATAGAGGAAGTTCATACACACTGAGGACAGCCAGCTGCTCTGTCCCCAACTGGAGACATTTAAAGCAGTCCTCACAATATAATTTCAGAATGAAAAGCTTCTATTCCCAGGAGAACTTTTTCCCAAACCCTGACTGGGCCTCCATATGTGCATCCTAAGAGTGAGGCCTTCCTGGATCATTTCTCTTCTCCAGCAGCTGGCCCCAAAACTCCCCACACCTGCATGACAAACAGCAGAATGGGTGCTCCAGGAAAAAGACGACCCTCGCTAGCTGGCCAGCATCCTTGCAGCTCCAGGGCAGGCTACCATGCTGATTGGGCTGCTTGCTTTCTGAAAGTGATTCAGTGGCTCAGGGGCTCTGCCCAGAGGGGCCATGCCTGTGTGAGAGCCTGAGGCGGATAATTGTGGCGGGAGGGGGTACGCAGGGTCCATCTCCAATTCTGTCCTGTCCTACTTTGCAGCCCTGATGCTGCCTGCTGCCGTGTTTCCCCGAAAATAAGACCTAGCCAGACAATCAGCTCTAATGCGTCTTTTGGAGCAAAAATTAATATAAGACCTGGTCTTATTTTACTATAATATAAGACTGGGTCTATAACATAATATGACATGACATGACATGACATGACATGACATGACATGACATGACATAACATGACATAACATAACATAATGTAATATCAGACTGGATCTTATATTAACTTTTGCTCCAAAAGATGCATTAGAGCTGATTGTCCGGCTCTTATTTTTGGGGAAACAGGGTAGGAGCATACCCACTAGCTTGTCTCTAATCTCATAGGTCAATTTAGCTTCTGGCCTTAACGTCAGGTCTGGTCTTTGCTTTCCCTCTCAAAGGGCACTTGGAATAGTGCTGCAAGGCACCTGGCCTATCTTTTTGAATGAAGTGCCATCAGTTCTAATCACGCTGGATATACCTTGACCTTGGGCCTTTTCCACCTTGCAGTAAGACTTGGGTTGTCAGGTGAGTAATTCTCAGACTTCTACAGTCTATGCATTGCTTTGACAAAAAAGATCATAGGTACCTCATGCCTTCTGTGCCAACATATAACATACAAGCATTCCAAACTTCCAACAGAGGCTCCTGGAGTGAATGGGAAGGTGAGCACTGCTTTGAGTGAGACTCAACAAGCTAAACTTTGATCAATAGTGCCCGTAAATTAAATTTACGCTGGAGAAAAAACAAAACCAGGCCACACAAAATTCCTTCCCTTCAGTGGAGGCTGGAAACTCAACTGTGCGAGTCCTGTGCCATAAGAAAAAGAGGTCTAGGTAGTGTGCGAAAGTCAGTTTGTGCATTCAAGTCTGATTCATCTTCAGATTTCCTTGGACAGTTTTTGCGTCCTCAAAGATTAAAATTAGAAGTAAACATTTCCTTAAAACCAGGGCTCATATTGACTTGCCTAATAACCAGTTCACCAGAAATTCAATTCCATTTTGAGTGTTTTTGCATTATAGCTTATACCTCAAGAAATTATTGAATTTGAAAATTAAAAAACATAAACTTAATTTAAAAACAAGCTGGGTGTGCCCTTAGAAGGCTTGATTTATAAAGCTTATAATGCCAAAGAGATGGCAAAGAAAAGCAAAGGACATTCCCATGTAAAAACAGTCAAAAAGGTTTTAAATTCGCAGGCAAATTGCTCATTAGGTGACTGGCTTTAGGCTAATTGACCTAGAGTCAATAGCATCCAAAAGTTGACACTTTTGTGCTCAGGGACACTTTCTCAGGTCTGTATTCATCTTATTTCAGACAAAATTTTAATCAACTCTCTTATTTGGTTTCACAGCCCCTGGCATATTAGATGTGAATCAAAACAGTGAGGGAACATGGAGGGCCAGGCCACTTCAGTGGTGCGGAGGCCAGTTGATACCTGGACTGCCAGGGGCACTCAGAGGCCAGAGGAAATTAAAATGTAAATACAATGCTTAGAAAATCACTATAACGTGGGGTCTGTCCCTGTGTGGGTGGCCGTTTCCCCCTCCTGCCCATGCTTCTGTAGCTTCTGAGAGCACCTCGGTATCATGTACACAATGCCCTCCAAGTCATGAAAAGTATAACAGGCTAAATCATGTGCTATGTAGTTTGCCCAATTCGTTGTGTGTGTGTGTGTGTGTGTGTGTGTGTGTGTGTGTGTGTGTGTGTTTAAATACAGTCCATTTTAGAAAGTGTTTTCTCAAAAGAAACCAAATCATGGACTCCTGATTTGGAGCATTTGTTTGAAGGCCCCCAGTTTCCCCCTGCCTCTATGGGAAGTCTCCCTAGGACACTGCCCCTTAGGCTTTCTGCGGCTTCTGGAATACCACCAGGCCAACCAGGAATAAACGCAGGAGTCTGGAAACATTTACTGCTAGCAAGTCCTCTGTCACCAAAATGTGGCATGACCAAATCCAGTTAATTCTTGATATCGAGGGTACTGTGGGGAGGAGGTTGTGAATAACCCAAATCACGGTGAATTCCACTTTTAATCATCTACTAGTCCAGAATGGCTTAATTCCTTCGGGAAGTGTATTAGTCAGCTTTTCAAAGAAACATTACCAATAGGATTCACATACATACATACATACATACATACATACATAACAGGATGTGCATACATACATACATGCACACATATATACATGCATACCAATAGGATACATACATACACACTACATAATACATACCAATAGGCTATACATACACACACACACACATACATACACATCACACACATGCATGCACACACACACGCACCCATCACAGGAGACTAACTACTTTATTGCTGTTTTTTGCTGTTCCCAATCCCCTTTTCACCTCCGAAGCCCAAGGTGCTTCCCACCATCCTTCCCCTGCAAGGCCCTCTCTGAGCAGTAGCACCAGGATTTAGGGCTGGGCACCTGGGAACGAAGGGCGCTCAGGGCTTTGTGAGCAGGCTGCGATGATCTGCCTTGCTGAACTCATCCTCAAGGCTGGGTCTTCTCCTCCCACCCTTCAGAGAAAGAAGAGGGTAGGTAGGTGAGGGCAGAGAGGAGCTTTAGCTTAACCACAGCCACAGTTAATATCCACAGCCGTTAATCTGATACTCTGCATCTGTCCTTTTATACATATTGTTACTATAAGTCCCTTTTAGTCCTTTACAACCAGCTGCATTTGTGAGCCACCCAGAGGCAGGCAGCATGGTGCATGGAAAGAGCATTAGATCAGGTAGCAGAGACTATTCTGCCACTTGCTGTGTGACCTTGGGCCAGTCACTGATTTTCAGAACCTCAGTGCTCTCTACTTCAAGATGACATTGTTGATACTTGCCAAACTAATTCATAATATAATCTTGTGATAGTCAAATGGGACAAGCTATGTGAAAATGCCTGGGAATATTTGACAAATGTAGATCCAGAAACGTAGATCCAGAAATGACTCTTTTTATTGCAGTGGTTCTGCTCGTTACATTTGTAGGTACTGGTCACTGTTAAAAGGTCATCTCTGCCTGCCCTGCTAATACTTGCCGACTAGGCTTTGTACTAGACCCTAACATCATGAGATTGCTTTTAAAGCGTGATTTATCTCTTTCACCAGTAAAGTTTGTACATCTCTTTCCTGTTATGCTTTCTCTTAGGGATGAGTTGATTATTATTACCTTAGGATATAGCCAAGAATGATTCAATTTAGAAAATAATAGGAAATTTTTGCTTGACTTTGGTAGGGTAATTTTGCCATAATTCCTGCAAATAGAGAAGCGGTTACTTTAAAACGTTCCATTTCAGAGTCACAGATCGGCACTTTTAAAGACTACAATTGATTGTTTAGTGCGAAAATTGTATTCAAGTGAAGCACATCAGCATGCAAATCTAAAGTGTGGCCCTTTTAATCTAGATTGAATATTATTAACTAGCCCAAGGGATAGGGTGTAATTAAGATTTGAACAGCTTACTTTCGTCTGCTGTGTTCAGTAACCCCATTATTTAAAGTAGTGTACCAATTTGAGTAATAGGAAGATGGCCGATGCACCAATATTTACACATTTTGGCTTTTCGATGTATTGAAAGAATTTGACTTTTCTCCACCAGTTGGTCCAAACATTTGATAAGGGCAGAGATTTGAACTTACAGCAAATAAGAGAATATTCAGATTCGAGGAAAATCACATTTCTTTCTGAATGGTGGCAGATTTCCATCTTGTTACTGACTCACTCATTCTAATATCTTCTTCCATGGGTTTGGGACAGATGAAGCCCTTGTTGAAGGTTTATGCTTTTGTCTAATTAAAACTATTGGCTTTACAGCCGGCTAATGCAGCTCTAGCTGGAAGGGAAAACAACTCTTAGCTTGGATCCACTTCAGAAAGTTTGCGAGACCTCCCTCTGCCTTTCATAGAACTGATAAGGCACAATGCTGATAGCATCTTTATTCTGGTGCAATTCCTCGATAGCTGTTCTTCTTCGGTGAGACAAGATGCTCACCTTTTTGTCCTACCCACACCGTTTTAAAAGAAAGAGCCAAAGTTCTCCATTTCTCCCAGGAGAAGTTAGTGAAAGGATCTATTGCAGAGCTGCACCACCTTAAGCGGATACCCAGCAGACGAGGTTGGCACACAGCTTATTTCGGCCATCCGTATTGCCAGGTGTAGCACACGTATTTAGTACATCATTTGATAATGCTAAAAAAAATATTAAAGCAGTGTGAGACTAAAGGAGAAAGAAGATGAATGTTAGCATTCCCCTGGGGTTCATGGGTGAAGGAATTAACACAGCGTGGCACTCTACCCTAGCTGTGTTTGTTTCCATGGCAACAGCTACGTACATGTTTCAGACTATCTACAGTGACACAGTTGCAGAAATAGTAGCTTGCAGGTTTCTGATATCGCATCAGTGGACAGGCAGCACGCACTATATTAAGTAAGTGTAAAAGAATTTAAAATATAGCTCTGATTCAGCTGAGCGATGAATCGGGGGGTTTGGCATTCCCCTGCCTCACGACAGCAAAATCTGGGCAAAGTTGAAAGTTGCAAGATTCCATTCAAACAATTGTCCTTGCTTGGGTAAGTATCATCAAATGAAACAAATGTGAGGGAGTTACGAAGGGAAGAAAATGGCCTTGGCAGATGACATATTTAAGAAAGATATTGTCAGTGAAGCTAATTTTTTTTTTTTTTTTGGAGGGGGGCAGTGATGGGTAAGGAATGAAAGCTTTGGTTGAAAATAGCTGAGTGTTAAAGCAAATCTAATGTGCAACAGAATCTTTAACTGCGGCTGAGTTTATGGCAACTAAGGTCTTTGAATGTATCTTTGTGGAAATTGCTTTTATATAAAAATGATCAGGCAAGGAACAGAGAGGTTGATTGTGCAGTTAAAAGGAAATTGGGGCTCCATTGTCTTTTCTGAATGCTTATGTAAATATCTCTCTCCCCGTGGTGACCCTGGTTTGTCTTTGACATTTGCTGCTACTTTTTGGTACCATTTGCTGGGTCTCTGTGTTTTTATTACGCTGCCACATTGTAGCCTGGTAAGACTTGAATGCTGGTTAGAGAGCAACCAAATAAATATGATAGACTTTGTCAGTGTGTGACTTTACAATCAAATTGTACAGTAATTTAAGAGGAGAAGTGCTCAAATTGGTATTTATTTACATGCTAGACCTCTGCTTTTGAATAGCAGCCTAGGTATTAGGTTAATGGATTTCAATGTGCACGTTACGATTGCGGGAGCTTTCAAGTATGTTGTAGTTCAATTTATACTGAGTTTTTTAATGTCAAAATATTTTTATGTATGCCCATTATTCAGTTTAAGCCTGCATTTACCTTATAGTTTTATTATGCGTGTATCAGTGAAGAGAATGTAAAATGGCATGGTAATTTAAGTCAATCTGTTCATTTGAGGAGAATTCATTTTCTGACCATAGGTGGACTTTTACAGAAAGTGACACATGAGACATGCGACTCTTTTGTAGTGTCTGAGACTATTTTTCATGTGTGTAGAGAACTACCTCGCTCCTAGTGTATGTTGTTTTTTCACAGCAATTATTTGATTAGATGTCAAAAGAACACCTATGGGTGGGGGTGTGTCTGGAGCTTCCAGAACACCTGGGTAGATGGAGGGCTGGGCAGTTTTTGCATTGTAAGTCAGGGACTTGAACCCTAGAATGTCTGACAGCCCAGTGGGTAGACACAATTTGCTTTTCTAAATAAGGCCATCCAAAATGAAACTAATGTTGAAGCATCCCATTTATGCCTATCTGCAGCCTGAGCCACCCAGAGATGGGCAGTTAAGTACGTCTTCAATGCAGAATTGCTTTTTATGGAGGTTCAGATCAAAGGGCTGCTCCTGTCTCAGAGGAGGCTCCCTACACTCATCCCTGTGGAGTTGGGAGATACAGCCCATCTTTGGGGCCCAGGAGAGGGCAGGCTTGCGGACCCCTCCCCCACGCCCGGGCTTGTCTGGTGGGGCCCTCTGTATCATGGTGGGCAGCTTCTCTCTGTGACAGCTGCAGGAAGCCACCTGTGCTTGGCCTCCCAAGGCAGAGGAACCAGATACCATTGGCATGAGGGTTTACATCACGTTCTGCTATTATTACATTCGGAGGGGCCCTGGAAACCTTGGGCTCATTAACCTTGGGCTCTGAAACCGGAAGTCAGAAAAGTTTCAATGAACTGCATTGGATGAGTAGTTCACCATTTGTCTGTTTGGGAGTGATAGAGCAGGCCCTTCCAACAGTTGGGACATTTGTATATTTTTTTCATCACCCAGGAATATTTTCCAGTTTAAAAAAAAAAAAAAACACAGAAAGAAAAGAAAACCACCAGTCTATGCCATGTTATTTTAACTCTTTCATAAGAATAGAAAAACACATACACCTAAATGCCAAGCCTTAGGCCAAACCAGTCAGTCGAATTTAAATCCTGGCAGTGCTTGTAGGAAATTCAATTGCTTCCATTTGAAGGGCCAGGAAATTGATTTGGAAAAGAAGAAATAAGTTTGAGGGATTCCCAAATAGTGGCAGTATGGAATGAGTAAGAGAAAAATGAAGGTACAGACTGATCTCATTACCAGTCTTAAATGGTAATAGAATTGCCAGAATCAACTTCCTGAGGCGGAGCTCATTTGGCGTCTCTGCTGCCCAGTAACTGCGGAAGGTGCTCGGTGGTCACAGGGTGAAAGGCAGTCTGCAGGCCGGCGTCCAGGGCTTTCCCCCACTGGCCCCTTCCCAGCCTGCCCTCTCACGAGGTCCTCTTTGCCCTGTGCATCCTGTGCCTGCCCAAGGGCACAAAATAACATGTCCTGGCCTCTGCTTTTGGTGCGGCCTCTGCCCAGGTGCTTTTACTCTCATCTTTGATTTGTGAGGCCCAGCTTCAATTCTACTTTCTCCATAAAACCTTACAGATCTCCCCCGCCCCCCCCGCCCTCTTTGGGAGGAGTTCTCCGTCTTCCATGTTCCCGTAACAGTTTCTTTGTCTTCAATGAGAGCACTTGTTTACACTATATGAAGATGACTTGTGTCTCTTCTTCACGGAGATGTGAGCGTGTTAAAGACAAAGGACCATGACCTATGCAGCCTTATAGCTTTCGCCCCACCGAGGACGGTACTTCAAACTGTGGTATTGCATCGAATTCTTAAGCCCTTGTGAAGATTCACATCATTGCACGATCTTCACATGCACATATTCTCTGCTTAAAGAGCCTGTTGAACATGAAGATTAAAGATGCTGTCTATCTCAGCACCAAAGCATCCGGACGAGTCCAGCCACTTTCAGAGGCTCCAGACTTCGGGTTGTTTGGCAGCGCCTAAACAGAGACCAAGGGAGTGGCTGATTTTTTTATTTTCATTTATTTTTTATTCATAGTATAAAAGGAACCTTGTAGCACTAAACTTATATTACAGAGGAGAGAACTGTGAACCTGAGTTAAGTGACTTCTCCAAAGCCACGTGATTGTTCAGTGGCCCAGGTGAGTGGATGCAGCCATTACTATCTGTACGTGGACCTACCTACTGAGCCTCCTGACCCAGGCCTTGGGTTTCATGGACCACATTACCAAGCCGCTTGTGCTTTCTGCCCTGTGTTGGGATTGGCTGGCTTTCTCTATGTAAACACTGTCATCGGACAACAATCTTGTTGACATTGACACTCTTTGCTAAAAGCTGGTGTCATTGGGGTAGAATTAGAAACAAAAGTGGACTGAGAGTTGAACTCGGGGGAACTGGGAGCAATGCTAACAATTCATTAGCCGTTGCCTCGCTGAGGATATGGCAGCTGCTGAATTCAGTCAAGTTCAGCCCCTTAAAAAGAGTGGAAAAAAGAAAGCACATACTTTCCAGTGCCTGGGCACTGCACAGCTGGGCCAGCTGGGTGCAGCACCATGGCGAAAAGATCTCTTCAGTTTCAGAAATATGAGACCCGAGCTTGCACACAAGGAGGAGAATGTGGCTGCAACTGGACCTGATTTGGCGTTCCGTGTCTGAGCTTACGTGTGCCTGCAGTTATATGAGACTCAACTCCTGTGGGAAGCCCAAGGGTATCTAAAGAAAGAAGCAGCCCTCCAAGTTGACAGAAGCAAGCCCTGCGTGGACGTGTGTGCGTGTGTACATGTGTGTATGTGTTTAAAGGCCTGCGCCTGAGGTCAACAGGCTTTTTAAGAGGAATTCTTGGTTTTCCCTATAAACGTTTACTTCCTCTTGTCCAGAGTTAGCCTGTTAAGGGAATAAAGCGCAATTCATGTTTCCAAGTTGGAAGCCTGATTAATCTCTCTGCCAGTTACATATGGAAATAAATTAGTAAATGGTCCATCTGGGACGAAACTACTGCAGAGATGATCAATTATCGCCATCGTATATGTCTGTGGTGCTGAAGATTGAGTTGTGCTTGCCAGGCGCTGCTGAAAGATAACTGGATGCTCTATCGTGGTCAGAGGAATAAAATTTAAAAAAAGAAAATCACAAGTGAAAAATTTACCGTGAAATGTTTCATGGGAGAGTGGTTTGGTTGATGCCAAGATTGTTTCTTAGAACTGCTGTCTCTGCAAATATTTAAAAGGAGCCTCAAGGGCATAAGAAACATTTCAATTTTATATTTTCAAAGGCCAGTGCAGTAACAAGTATTAATTAGTACCCAAACATCTGAATGACGTGGATACTTCTATACCTCTGTGCAGTATTGCCCTTTATAATTTTCGTAGCAACTTCCTGTCTGTTTTCTTATATAAATTCCAAAGGAGGAGCATGTCAGTGCCTCAGTTTCTTGACTGATAAAAACCTGAGGTTTAGGGGGTTGAGTGTCTTGCCCAAAATGACTCGCGTGATTAAATGGCAGGACCAGGATGAGCGACCAGATATCACCAATACTGAATCCAGCTGTGTGTCCATCAGAGCCTGTGTGACATCAGAGATGTTTTCAGTATCCCATCGTTCTATCATCCGGCATCAGGAAATGAAGCGTTCTACTTATGTCAGTATTCTAGAAGCAAAAACCATACCTTCTTGAGTATGAAAAGTATTTTTTCTCTACTTGGAGATGTTGAGCATCGGTTTAACTTTTTTTTTTTTTTAACATGTTTTAAGTTTTTCTAGTTGAGGTATAATTGACACATAACATTAGTTTCGGGTGTGCAACATAATGATTTGATATTTGTATATATTGTGAAGTGATCACCACAATAAGTCTCGTTAACATTAGTCACCTTACAATTACAAAAAAATTTTGCTTTTCTTGTGATGAGAACGTTTATGATCTCTCTCAGCGACTTTTAGATATGCAGATGCAGTATCGTTAACTATAGTCACCAAGGTGTACATGACAACCCTGTGACTGACTTATTTTATAACTGGAACTCTGTACCTTCTGACTCCCTTCACCCATTCTCCCTCTCCCCCTTTCACTTTTTCCTGTGACTAAGGTACACCACTCTCCACCTGAGTTATTTTATAAAGCTAAAACCATAGATGTCCTCAGGGGCTTTTTAGGTGTGGTAAGATTTTGCCCCTTTGCAGAATGGCCCGAGGCTACTGCGACATCCAGATTCATGCCTTTTTAAAAATGTTCTTTTGTGTCTTCCTCCTGGGCAAACCTTCAGCAGTTAAGCCTTGAAGCTGCCTGAGGTGCTCCCCTCTAGAAAATGCAGTACGAAAAGTACAGAAAAACAAACTGGGTTTTGAAATCTTTAAGTCACCCTAGTTTATCAGATGTCAATTTCTAACATAAGTAACAGATGCTGCCGGATGGTCTTCACACAAGAAAGAGAAGACACAGACCCCTAAGAATTTACCTGTTTGTACTTGGAAGTGACCTTGTCTCACCCGGATCACCTTCAAGTTTCTCTGGCATCAGCCAGACCTGGCTACTCCACGGCCTTGAATAACCTTCATGTTTTCTCACCTCTGGGCCTTTGCTTCAGCTGTTGCCTATTCCCACCAGTCAAAATCCTGTCCAGTTCTCAAGGCGCATTAGTATTGTTATTATCTTGAAGCTTTTCCTGTCCTGTCCTGCCCCCCTACCCCATCAGAAATAAATGTCTCCTCTGAAACCCTTTGTTAAAGGAAATAACACAGTCTGTCTGTATTTGAGTTGCCTATATACACGTCTTATCTCGCATAGTGAACAATCCATTTCTCACAGGTAGCAATGTCATCATCTCTCTCTCTGACCCTTCCTTCTTCCCTCCAATCCCCAGCTCAATACTTTGCCCTTAATTGAAGTTTAACATGCAGTAGAGTAGGGTAATTTTGTTTTACAACAACAGATTAAGTGTCTTTGGATGGGTGGATAAATTAAAGGTCTAAACAGTGTATCAGAATCATTTAAAAGGCTTGTTAAAACAGATTGCTGGACCCTACCTCTAAATATTTAGATTCAGTAGGTCTTGGGTGCAGCCCAAGGATTTGCATTTCCAACAAACTCTCAGGGATATTATTGCTTTTCCAGGGACCACTGTCTGAGAACCACTGATTTAATGAATTTTTTTCGCTAACATTCTCACACTAAAGTTCATAGGGTAATATAGTTCTTTTCATCAGAAAGTCTACTGATGTGTCTTCCTTGAGGCGGAGGCCAAAAATGTATCTTCTATCAAATTATTATGCAATCTGTCTCATGTACCAACCTTCCTATTTTGCAAGATTATTGGTTAATTGTGGCTGAAAAACGTGCAGTGCATTTAGTGAGATTCAGCTTGATGGCATCTTTTTTTCCCCAAGAAGTAGTCAGAGTAATTTTATTTTACCACAGAATAGGGAATCATTGACTTTGCAGTCTGTGTACCTGGTGTCTGAGGTGGGACACTGGCCTTGAATGCTGTGGGTGCTCTGATGTTTTTCCTTTAGATAGACAAGTGTTTCAGTGGCAGCTATAGTAAAGGAAAATGAGCTCACCAATGTCTTAAGAGCAGCTGTAGTAAAATGAGATAATCTCACAATGTTTATGGCGTGTGTTTTCAAATTTCTGGGTCCTTTTATGCCCCAGGAGGCAGTTTCAAGAACACTCCATTGTGAAAGACCCAGTGCTTCAGTAACTTTCCAAGAAATAAAGAGGTACTGTTGCAATTGACTTTTTCACTGAAGTGGATCACCTTTCAGAGTCAGGCCAGAGATGACATCCATTGGGGTTGAGAGGGTCCTCTCTTCTCCTCGGCTCTAATCCCGTCTTCCTTCTGCTCCTCTCCACCAGCCACTAGAAGCACCCTCTCCTCGAAGACCAGTGTTCTTGTGGTAATGGAGGCTTCTTTGTCATTTCCGTGACGGGAGCAATGCTGACCTTGGTTTCCTGGACCCATTCCGACTCAGGTAACCATGCTCTGTCTTCCCCAACTCGCTTAAACCTCACAGAGATTGCACTGAATAAATGAAATACCAAAGCTATGTTTAAATGCAAATGCCAAATTGATTGTTTCTCCGTCAATTGGTGTCCTCCTCCTCTCTCTTCAATCTTCTTAATGATCAATTTATGCAGCTGATCAGACTGACAATGGGGTCAATCCAATTTAGGCATTAAAATAATGAAAACATTGAATCACATCTTTATTTAAAGTTTTGGTGTGTGTCATTGACACAGAAATCAGCAGGAGCATCGCTGGGAAATTTTCGCATAGAAGCCGGCTTCTACCATGTTTCCCCAAAAATAAGACCTAGCCAGACAATCAGCTCTAATGCGTCATTTGGAGCAAAAATTAATATAAGACCCGGTCTTATTTTATTATAATATAAGACCGGGTCTATAATATAATATAATATAATATAATATAATATAATATAATATAATATAATATAATGTCTTATATTAATTTTTGCGCCAAAAGACGCATTAGAGCTGATTGTCCGGCTAGGTCTTATTTTTGGGGAAACACGATACCGTAGTCCCTCTAAATCATTTTCTTTCTCATAATACCACATTCTGATGTTGTGCCTTTTAATTGATGTCAGTGAGTATTACTGAGTAGGGGTTATTCGTTCTCAGGACACGAAGGCTAAGGTAATCTGAGACACGGAGCTCTTCTGGGAGCTTACAGCTCAGCAGAATATCCAGGACTCACTTGTGAGAGAACGCCAGGCGGTGGTGTGGCGTGGGACTGAGGCTGGGTGCTAATGGTACTTCTCTGGTCCAGGGAATTGAGAGACTTCCAGGACTGAGCTTGAAATAATTAGGGAAGAATTTATGGAAGGGGGGTGGCCTCAGACAGGATTTGTGGACCATTAGGCCAGGAGGAGGGAGCAGGAGCAGCATGGGAGGTGGGAATAAGCCTGCCGTGAGCCCGAGCTTCAGGACCCTGGCTGCCTGGACCAGAAAGGGTGCAGAGGACCCTGACCCTCTGTCACAGCCAGAGCCAGATGTCCCCTCAGAGCCTGGGTCCCTTAAGGTTTTCCTGGGGAAACCACAACTGCTTTGTTACAGAGGGGCCTTGGCTGACAGCTTCCTTCAGGGACAGTGGGCAATGTCGCCCTGACCCTGGCTGGGCTGCCACCTTGCTGGCCTCTTCTGCTTCTTTGGGCCTGTCCACGTCTGTCCTTGGCCTGTCTACTCGAGTATTTACTCTTCTCTTACATACCTGCCCTTATCCCCACAAACCCAGCCTGGCAGGAGTGGCTTGACAAGGCCCTGGGATGAACCAGGGACTGTGTGATGTCAGTACCTGGTGATTCACAAGGTGCTATTCTGAGCTGAGAAGTAGAATTGATAGGTAAGAAGCATGAACACGAGTTTATAAGTTGATGCCGAGAGCATATCTAGAGAATACTGAAAGCCAGAAGTCAGGGAGAGTCTGAAGGCTGAAGCTGGGGCCACAGTCAGGGATGGGGCGCCAAATGCCCTTGCTAATTCTGAGATGAGTACATCCTGCCCACACCCAGCTCTTTTCCAGTGTGGCTTTTGGAGGAAGCAGTGGCGGCTCTCGCTGCCCTGGGTCTTGAAGGTGCTAGTGAGAACTGCCTGCTGCGGCTCTCCCTCTCGCTGTCAGGTCTTCTCCACCTGCTTTAGGATGCTACCTCGCTCCTGCACCTGAGGGCCCGCTCACCCAGGAGCTCGGGCCTTCCTGGAATCAGGGGCATGGATCACTAGCCACCTTTTCATTTCTCACTTACCCAGAGTTGGATTGCAGCAGTGTGGCTGTCCTCTATCCAGTGTTTTGAGCTTCCAACCCTCCTCCATCTTGTGACACCTACATTTCAAAATGTGGTTTCCTGGTTGCTGCAACATGTGGGAAAAAAAAAAAAAAAAAGAGTTGAGAACATACACTCATTCTTAAGTGCCTTAGATTAGAAAGGACTCAAAACAGCTCCACACCCACAGTCCATTGGCCAGAATTAGTCACCTGACTCTGTCTCCTTGCCAGGAGCCTGGGAAGTAGGGAGAAGCCCCAGAATGCTTGAGATCCCCACTGCCCTGGCGATGCTGTGTCACTGTGGGAAAGCTCATCCTTTTTCTGTGCTTTTATTTGCTCATTATTAAAGGGTAATTAACCCAGCCCAACATCTTTCACATAGTTTGTGAAAGGTGAAAATAAGATGTATGAAAGAGCTTTAAAAGTATAATGAGTTGTAAAATATGTAAGATATACCGTGTTTCCCTGAAAATAAGACCTAACCAGAAAATAAACCCTAGCATGATTTTTCAGGATGACATCCCCTGAATATAAGCCCTAATGTGTCTTTTGGGGCCAAAATTAATAGAAGACCTTGTCTTATTTTCAGGGAAACACTTAGTAGTTGTGACTTAGTTTCTTTCTCAGATCTTGAATGGTGATGGGCCGGAGTCAGAGTAGTCACACACGCCCCAGCGTTGCCTGGGACTGTCCTGGCTTCCCCCAGCTGACCCAACCTAATTATCATACAACCCCCCCCTTTCGTACCTGAAGTATCCGGGTGTAGACCGTACATTATATGGTCACCCCAAGCTCGACCCCACTGGTCATCCTTTGAGATTATTGTTGCCTACTGTTTACGGAGCTTTTCTGAGTGTCCGACACTATTCCAAGCTTTTGCCTGCATTACTTCATTTACTCCCCAAAACAAAGTTGTGAGGTAGGTACAAGGAACTCACTCACAGATGAGGTAACAGATGCAGAGAGGGATGAATCATTCATGATCACACAGCTATCAAGTCGCAGCACTTCGCTTTGCGCCTTGGTCTGTCTGACGCTGTGTAGTTAGGTGCCTTGTGGGGCTGCCTCACTCGTCCTTCACCAGGATTGAGCCCTTGACCACGTGGGCACCCCCTTCCCTGACACTAGCTTGGGAATCTATCCCCAGACCCCTGGCTGGTAGAAAGTTACAGCCCTGAGCGGTGAGTCCAGCCTTAGTGACCCCAACCAGAAGACGAGCCATGGGATTGCGTGGTGAATCTCCAGAAGCAGCAAGTAGCAGGACCAGAGCTGGCCAGCGTGTCTGCTGACTTCCCGTCAGGCCCCTTCCGTTCTCACTGCTCTGCCATCAACATGTGCAGCTTGTTTTAAAACAGGGCACTGCATTTTCCATAAGGAGAAAATACTTTATTTTGAAATCTAGGGTGGAGTAGAACTAGCCCGTGAAGACCGGACACGTGCTGTGCAGTCCATCCAAACAGGCGCCTTTCCCAACATAAACAGCTAGGAGAGATTGAGCTCTGTTTTCAGGAAGTTTATTTACAAGTTTGTTTATTTAGAAAAAAATAAAAATAAAAAAGCCGGACCACAACCAAAGACTAGCTTGCCTACAGTCATATCAAACAAAAACCCATCTAGCACAAGATGGTATTAATTTTCCTGGTTTCTGGCCTTCCTAATCAGTGTTCAAAACCAAACCCGTGGAATCAAAGGGAACAGTCTCTGCAAAATGAACAAAATGTAGCAGAATCATCTATTGCGTTGCTTGCTTCAAGAAACCCCCCAGAAAATTATATATGTGGCTTCTAAATGTACAAAGAAAACTGAAGGAATTCCATTATGAAAGAAAAATTAGATGGAAATTTCTAATCCTGTCTCATAAACAATATAGGAATAACTTTAAAATATTCTGCTTTAAGCATGCATTTAATTTGTGCTCTGGGAACCAAATAATGTTGCTAAGATAAAACATTCTAATAATGATTTATGTAAATTTATTTGTACAAAGTAATGGTGTAGTTGCCTATAGCAAATTGCTTGGAATATGAAATGACATTTATGAGATCTTTTTTTCCTCTGAATGAATACAATGGAGAAAATGAGCGACTCCAGAAAGAAAAGAAAAGAAAAAAACAAAATCCACGTTCAGAGGTGGAGACAGCTGGACAGGTTAGAGGGTGTGTAAATAGTCAACACACTCAAGGCAATATGTTTTCCTGTGATATCCTCATTATTTAAGCCATGTTAAAAGCCACACAAAGAGTGTGTGTGCTAGATTCTTCGAAGGCTAGAACCCGATGTCTTCATAATCATCAACTGCTCAGACACCAAAGCTCTTTCAAAATAGCCCATGACAGATCACCTGTTCTCACAGTGCCCTGATAGACGGGACACTTACAACATGGGGTACAAGGAGGCCAACTGTAATTAAAAATTGGGAAATTAATCTCCATTCCCTGTTACTTTAATACCAAGGAACTTATACTTGTGTCATCAGTGGGGCCCAAATAAACAAAACAAAAACTCTCCCAAAGACTGATTCATAGACCTGCAGGGAGTTTTCCTATTGGCTGCCCAGTTAGAACCTTTGATAAGGGCGCTAAGTGTTTCCCGGAAACTTTTTGCTTAAATAGAAATCCCCATATATGTAACAGAGAGAGTTCCTGGATCTGTGCTTTGGCTTTGTAAATGCCCAGTATGTGTCATAACCTGTATTCGTTGGAAAGGTATGATATTAACACCTTAGTTTCGGAAGGCATTAATTTTTTTTTTCTTAAAGTATTTTTATTTGCTCATGTGGTCATTGTAATCATTTTTGTGAGGTAGATTGAGAGTTTGTATTCTGTATATAGGGAAACTGAGAGCCACGGAGTCACAAAGCAAGACATTGGCAGAGTAGGAGGACAGCTGCCATGCTAATGTTTATCGCATTGTCGTTACAAACTAAAACGGCTGAAAGAAATTTGTGAATCCAGGAG
This sequence comes from Rhinolophus sinicus, assembly GCF_057876585.1. NCBI lineage: Eukaryota > Metazoa > Chordata > Mammalia > Chiroptera > Rhinolophidae > Rhinolophus > Rhinolophus sinicus. The sequence goes on along the minus strand of NC_142503.1, from coordinate 189,765,303 downwards.
AGCTTGTTTTACTTAAAACAAGTTTAGGGTTTTGATCCATCCTAAGCCATGTTGGAATGGCATCAACAATCCTGAGAGAAATGGGTTTGTCTAATTGGATAGAGTGACTTTGCAATCTGGTTGTTAGCTGTAGTGGGGCCAAAGCCTGAGGGCTGCAGTTAGAGCTCCGGAGAGAGAGGGCATAAAGCCTGCACAGGACTGTAAAACAGAATGAAAGGAACCCTGGCTTCCAGGAAAGAGGGGATGGCCTGGGTTTCCAGCAAAACCATTTAAAGTGCACACACCACAGAAGTGGTGGCCTGTGGCAGGACTGGTTTCAGTGAAATGGCCCAAGATCCCTAGGGTGACGCAGTGGATGTTAGGATGAGAATATCAGCCATACTTACAGATTCCAGTTCTTCTTCTTCTTAGATGAATGACTTTGGGTGTGATTTCTGAGCTGTAGCTTCCTAGATAATAATGTAAGGCATCTGAGCCCTCATTTCCCCACCTGTAAAACGGGGATGGTGACATTTAACTTATAGAGATGGTGTGAAAATGAAATTAAGTAATTCTTATAAAATACTTGGCACAGTGCTTGGCAGATAGTAAACACTCATTTTATGATAGTTCTTAAAATGATTATAATTGTTATTACTTAAGAATGTATGGTCCTGACTGATAATGGGAAATGAAATTAAACCACATTTTTTATTTAATTGAGAATTGATCTAAAAGATTTCTAAATCAGTTGTTTCTGTGTACCGAAAAGATAACAAGGTAACTATGTGAATTCATTCATTTGTCCATTTAACAAACAGCTCTTGATGTCAAAGGCCCTTTGCAAGCTGTTTGTGAAGAATGGAGAGGCCGGGTCCTGAGTTCTGGTCTCAAGGGTTAAGGGAGATTTTTACACATGGCACATAGGCACCGCGTGGGCCACTTTAATATACATGGTCTTTGTCTTCCAGGAATTCAGAAATTAAGCTAGTCTAAATCCTTACTTGTCACTGAAAATCCTAGTTCTGGTCCAGATTCTGCGAATCGGTTTCCTTCAAAAGCAGTCATCTTGGCTGGCTATGGAGTAAGCTTATGGCCAGGATGAATGGATGGAAAGTCTTTGGTCCTTTGCTGCTTCTGCCTGAAAAATGTGTTCTTGCCCCTTGTAGCTCAGGCCCCTAGGCCGAAAGTGTGGATACACCCTTTTGTTAGAATGCATTTCCGTGAGAAGCATATATACTCCTTTCTTATCGAGGGATGAAATGAATCTGGTGTAAAAATGCATTGTTTTGTTTTTTGTTTTTTTGAGACGTCTGTGTAGTTATGTCACCTTAGAGAAGGTGTTTCACAAAAATTCTCTACGGGAAGATAAGGAAATGTGAAAACTTTTCAAGTGAAATGAGAAAATAAATCGTAATTTTCAGATTCTGGATCCAGTCTGGTGTATTTCAAGGGGCCTCCTGTGTGAAAGGCAGAGGGAGTTCTGAGGTGCCCTGCTTGAGTTTACAATCTAACGCAGGTTGGGGGAGGGTGGGGATAGACAAATAGGCACAAATAAGTGTTCAAACATGACCTTTCTCCCAGTCCGAGGCAAAGAGAAAAATGAGCACGAGCTAGAAAGTTCAGTATACTTGGCAAAACAAAAAGTTGGCAACCTACGCTTGTCTCCGGAACTATTCTTGAAATTTTATTGCAGTGAGTGCAAAATCACAATCTGGGAACTTGGTTGAGTGGGTTCTCTTGCCCCTTCTCTTTGGTGTTGTCTCAGCTCCCTCTCTGTCTTCCTCACTAGCTGCTACTACTGTTTGCTGGAGTTCTGCAGCCTGTGGCTTATCCTCCTTATTAAAAAGAAGATTAGCAAGTGTTAGAGACTTACCAGCAATTAAGACTTTCTTCCTGATTTAAAGAGGAGGAAAAACAGCATTTGGAAAGATGAGTAGGCATCTGTCCGTAGCACTCTGGGTTAAGAATACACAGTCACACATTTATCTCCCGGCAGAAATCTGGCAGACCCAGCCCCTGCCAAGGCAGAAGGGGAGCTGTTACTCTTATTCCCCCACAGAAAATGCTGTAATGTGCCAACTGTTTCCCAATAGTGGATAGATTTATGTGTCCACATTTATTTTACTCTCACTCTGCTGTGTGCATATGAACTCTTAAATGGTTTTTTTGGCATTAACCAGAGATTGAGTGTTTTGGGCCCCAACTTACAACTGTGCTCAAAGCTCAGGGCTACATCAGTGGTGGCAGCAACATAGCCCAGGTGAGAGCTTTCTGGTTTAATAGGATAGAAGTAGACACAAAGGAAGATTTGGCATTTAGAGCAGGGGCATCTCCCAGGGAGTCTGAAGAGGAAGACCTGTTTTGAAATGGATACCTCTTGAAAGAGAATGGCATCCAAATTGGTCGCGTTAATATGACAACTCGTGATGAAGGCAGGGAAGACGCTTGTGTAAAGGGCATAATATCACCCTAAGCCCAGTCAAATGGCCTCTGAACAGTTGGACTTTTAAGTGACACCGAGACCCTCATAGAAGGTGTGTTTGTTTGTGAGGAGAACACATCTGACAGGAAGTAGGTTAAGCCCCCGTCTTTGGTGTTACTTATTTTTCCCAGAAGTTGAAGAGACTGCACTGCCTTGGACTTTTTTTTCTTGAATACCAGACAATATCATTACCTCACACATGATACATATTTCTCCAGGTGAACAAAAAGAGGCAGGAAATTGGTTGTAGTAGCTATTGGAAAGTCCAAATTACTCGCCTAGTAGAGTGTCACAGACTTTCTCTGTGATTAATTTGATCTGGTGAAGGGACACCTTCTTTCCTGAATCAATCTTGGGTGAACTGGTAGAGAGTCGGGCAGTGCTAAGTTCTGCTTGAGGACTGTATGGTTTCTAGAGTGTTCCATCAGGGGCCCTCCGAGGTAAACAAGGAAACTGCTCTTTTACAGAGTAGTGTGTGACAGGTAGTTAGGTGCTGGATAACTGATTCTAAATAGTGACGGCCTATTATTATGGCATTTAACTTTATCCCTCACATGAATGTAAATGAAACATTGTACTTAGTTACAAGAATCTATTGTTTTATATGTATATGTATATGTGTATATATGTATTCATATAAGTGTATGTAAATATATGTGTCTATATGTATTTGCATGTGTGTAGAAATAAGTAAATTATGTCATTGATTCTGGGACAGTTTATAGGAGTTATTGTTTTCTTAAGATGTGGAAATACGAGAACTACCACCATTGTAACTAGTTCCACTTCTATATCATTCAGCCTCCATTTCTTTATTTAGCTCTTCCACCCAGGACACTTCAGTAGCCTCTGCATGTATATGTGCTTAATTGAACAAAAGTGTCAACAAGCTGATATTTTATTAAACAGCTTAGACAGAGATGTTTGGTCTGATTGTTGGAAATTGTTAGCTTATCATTGAACTGTCCTGATCATTCTTATTTTTCAAGTTGCATTGCTTATGCTAATAATTATTACTATATGAAAAAGCATGCTGCTTTTACATTTTATTTTATTGGGTAATATTGGCGGACAGTGTGTTTCTCTAGGGCCCATCAGCTCCAAGTTGTTGTCCTTCAATCTAGTTGTGGAGGGTGCAGCTCAGCTCCAAATCCAGTCACCATTTTCAATCTTTAGTTGCAGGGGGCGCAGCCCACCATCCCATGCGGGAATCGAACCAGCAACCCTGTTGTTCAGAGCTCGTGCTCTAACTAACTGAGCCATCCAGCCGCCCCATGCTGCTTTTATTTTTATAGTTCTTTCATTAATAATTTGATTGGCTGTTATATCCATGTGGTTGTGTGACACACATCAGAGTAGTGAGAGATTGGCCCTGGGCGCCTTGGGAAGCCAGAATTTAGGTATAAATTGTATGGCTTGGGGCGGGCGTATGGGTGGCAGGCAGGTCCTTTGACCTTGACATCCAATTGGGTGGCTGTACGTTTCCCCTCATATTTATTTTGAAGTATTTTATTGATTCACCAGTAGTGAGTCTGATCTGGTCATTTTAACAACCTAAGAAATTCGATCATGGTGTCGTTAATGTGCTCACTAAAATGACTAGAGCAGTACTGATATGTAAGTTCAAAGAGTAATGATTGCTAAAACAATAAATCTGACCCAAAATCATTGCATCAGTGGCTTCATGTAAACGGAATCTATGTCTGTGGGGCCCGTTCTTTAGAAATGAGATGATTTTATCACTGACATTCCTAGACGGCATTGCAACTGTGTAAGACATACGTTTTGGTACCTCTTGCTACAGAAAAACTTGTGGATTTTTGTAGTGTAAGAGAATACTACAAATTTTGTCCTAATTCATGTTTTATATATTAATAAAATGATGAATTGAAATATGCCTCTGGAGGCATGAGAAATGAGGTTGAAACTGACTCTGGTGGGTGTCAATCCATAGTGATGTTCAAGGAATTGCATTTTAAAACTCTGGATTCAACAGGGAAAATAAAGCCAACAAAGGAATTCCCATTTGGCAGGCCCGCCTGATATCTGGGAGGCTGAGCATGTGTTAATGAGGAGTGTCGTGCAGGAAATCCTCTACATCAGAAACTAGTTGATTAAAATGATGGCCTTCTCTACTGTTGGGTGAGGCATTTTGAGCAGGTGTAAATGTCGGGCCCTTGCACCTGGGAGCCTGTTCACTGGGGCTCAGGAAAGGGATTGGGGGTTATGGGGGTTTCTTGAGAGCTTAGCTTTAAATTTTACCTTTTGGAAAGGAGTGTAGTTTCTCATAATTAAAAATTGTGTGTATATCTGTAATAAACAATGGAATTCCTAGGACTGCAAACTCCATGGGTGCACAATCTATTTTAATACAAACACTTGACAATCAGTTACCATTTAGCAGAAGAAGGTTGCGTTCCGGTGGCTGAGTGGTGCATATTGTCACTCAGGGTAGACTAGGTTAGGGGTAACAAAACAGCCCCCAAAACTCAAGGGCATAAAACAATGAAGGTTTATTTCCTGCTCACTCTACATCTCTACTGAGGCTGGCTGGGGACTGTGCTCTGTGTCATTCTTGTTCTCGTTCCCAGACGGAGGCTCAGTCCCTGTCACTGTGGCTGAGGGAAAGGAGAAAATGGCGAATCGTGTGCTTGCCCTTAAAGCTTTTCAGTCATGACACGTCACTTTCACTCATATTTTATTGGCCAAGGCCAGTCATACAGCCACACCTTTTCCAGTAGGTGGAAAAGTGTAATACAACTGTGTACTTGAAGGAGAGAGCTGAATTATGTATGAATAGTTCCAGATGTCCACAGTACACACCTTCAATATTAGAGCAAGAACTCTAGAAACCTCGCTCAACTGAAGCAAGGAAGTGGAATTTATGAGAATGCTTTATGTCCTTCAGAAAAATGGACCAGTCACCTGAAGTGGGGTTGTCTTATCTCTTCAGTGCTGTCCTTTCTAGGGGGGCTTTACCCCATCCCCCTATACTCTCCATCTTACACATAATTATAAGCCACTCAGACATATAGTCAATGTGCTTCTTACGCAGGTGCAACATCACATGGGGTCTCCCAGCCATCCCCTTCCTGGCCAACCCAGTGCCACCTCTAAGTTCCTCCTACACAGACGTTCTGGAATGGCCACAGCTCCTTGGTTTCCCCGTCTTGGGTGTTCAGTGTGGACTGTTCCAGTGTTTGACATCATCCTATAGATTTCATTTTCTTAAGTGGGCACCTGAAGATCTCCTCCTACAAAGACAAAACCCAGTTGCTTGGGGCAGCGGTGTGTGTGTAAAGCTGACAAGGGAAGTTGTTCGTCACTCACCGGGCTCAGGGATGCCCTTGTCCTCACCTCCATCCTCTCTGCATCTTCCGTTAGTCTCTACCAGGCTGCTCCGCGTGCTTGCCAAACAGTATCCTTGGGTCTGGGCTTGGGTTGTTGGTGTAACGAGTGCCACCAAGTCTTAATTATGTTCTTCGAGGCTCCCAGAGGAATTGATATGCACACAAGAGGGCCTCACTTAGTCTGCAAAGTCAGCTATCTGGAGTATAGCCAAGAGTTAGGAAGAAACAGAACTTATCTCAGAGGACAAAATAGCTTTCTCCAAATCCATGCACTAAACTGTAAGATGAGGCTTGTTGGGGTTGTGTTCTTCATGTAGGCACACCCCTGATCAACTTGGTTTTTGATTCTCTTTTCTTTGATAGATGAGAACGCTGAGGCACAGAGGTTAAATGGTTTGTCTCAAAGCTGTGGGTGATAGAACAGGTTCTTATGATTCCAGGCTTAGTCAGATAGCAGTGTTTATGATGGTGGCAGTGAGATACGGAGAAAGGTTGAACTGTAGTTAACTCTTTTTTTTTTTTTTAAGAAAGTAGTGGGAAAATATGTAATGACTGTAGGATGATTCGCTTCAAAATGACCACTTTATTTTTTTTAATTCTAATGTGTGATGAGTATCAGTTGACTGAGAAAATCTAGTAAAATGGAACTGTGCTCCCTGATTCTGCCAAACAAATGTGAAGTTACTAGAGTTCTCTTTGCTGAACTTCTAGTTTAGCTGGTGTATAAATAGATGCTTAGGAAATATTTTTTTTTTTTTGCACAATCAAGATGGAAGCTTGACACAGCCTATGTCATGATGATAAGCCTGGTTCTGGTGTGCTTGGGTGCGACGTAGGTGGCTTCAAGAATACCTTGGAGCATGGGCAGTCCCCACCCGTGAGACGGAGGACGGCTGCTTCATAAAGGAAAGTTCCCGCACGGAAGCCGACTCATGGTGGCAACCGACTCATGGACATTCACCAAGGTCCTTGATTTGTGTGGAGCTTCGCAGTTTTTAAAGCACTGGCATGCATACAATCTACTCTGCTCACAACAATCCTGTGTATTAAGCAAAGCAGGCATCAGTGTCATTTTCATCATTCAGGTGAGGACAGCGAGGCTTAGAGGAAGGTACCCAAGGCCACAGCACCAGCGAGAAGCAGGATCAGGGCCCTCCCTAGGGCAGGTGCTCACACCTGTATGTTGTTCCAGGGACACCTACTGTGTTCACGCCTGTGGGGGTACCCCCCGAGTGTAGTTGAAAGAGGTCCTTTCCTTCCTCCAAGCAGCTTTCTTTCCTGGTTAAAAAAAGTCCTGTTCCACAGAGAAGGAGAAAGAGGAATGTGAAGGTCCAGTCCCAACACGAACCACTTTGCTCTCAGGCAGAAGAAACATTTGAGATGACGTGAACAGCAATAAGAAACTCCTTGGAACCTCAGGCAGTTTGAAGGCCAAGGACGAGGCCGAGCCTTCCCAAGCCTGGCAGGGAAACATAGGACTCACAATTGCTGGTTCTGAAGAGGCCACTCACCCCTACCCAGGCGGTGGAGAGCCCCACCTGCCTACCTGGCCCGGATGTGCCCTGAACAGGGAAGAGGAAGAAGCCTGGCTGCTGGTCATCAGACTCTCCTCTTGGTGTTGGGGGGTCATGGCATCCTCGGGGTGGTCTCAGACCCGAGCTCTGGTCCTGGCTCCTCTCTATAAGCAGGTCAGGGTTAGACTTTCAGCCAGTTAGGAGACCTCTGGGTCTCTATTTTTCTCATCTGTAAATTAAATAGTTCTCAACCTCACTCATAATTTAAAGAGGCTCAAATCAAAACAAGAAGATACCACTTTCGCTTGTCTGACTGGCAAATATTTAAAAAAAAAATTGAGAATATCCGGTTCTGGAGAGGGGTTGGGAAATAAGACACCCTCTCTCAGTTTTCATGGCAGGGTAGATTGGCAGAAGGTCTTGGGAGGGCATTTGGCAATATCTATCAAAAGTTATATGCACTGACTCAGCAAGTTCACCCTTGGGAATATATCCTATGGATCTACTCACCAAAGTATCAGAAACTGGTGAATGAGGGTATCTTGATTTTGTTTATAATAGCAATGTCAAAAAACTGGATACAACCTCAATACCCATCACCAGCGGATTAGGTAAATATATACCCTTCGCATACAAGTATATGTCCTTGGCACACTGGGAAATACTTAAAGAGGATGACGTGGAAAGGGTACAAAAATATAATGGTAATAAGTAATCATAATATATATATATGTTTGAGTGCCATACACATTCTAAGAAGCTTACATGTATTAACTCACCTAGTCCCATTTTACAGATGTAAAAGCTAAGGCACAGTGAGATTAAGTAACCTGCTCAAGATCATAATATAATTAGAAAGTATCATGGCAGTGGGAGTACAAAGCAAGCATTCTGTTTTCAGAACTTTGCTCATTGCCTTCTGACTTAGTCTGTTTGGGCAGGTATAGAAAAATACCATAGACTGGGTGGCTTATAAACAACAAAATGTATTGCTCACAGTTCTGGAGGCTGGAAGTTCAAGATCAAGGTCCCAGCGTGGTCCAGTGAGGACCCTCTTCTAGGTCACAGACTTCTTGTATCCTTGAGTGGTGGAAGGGGCTCAGGAGTTCTCTGGGGTCTCTTTCATGAGGGCACTGATCCCATTGATGAGGGCTCCACCCTCGTGACCTAATCACCTCCCAAAGGCCCCTCCTCCTAACACCATGACATTGGGGGTTAGGATTTTCATATATAAATTTTGGGAAAACACAAACATGCAGACCATACACCAAAAAGCAAGTTGCAGGAAACAAAAAGCAAGTTGCAGGAAAGTGGGGTCCTATTTATGTAAAAAAAAAAAAAAGAAAAAAAATTAAGTCATATATACGTATATATATGCATATGCATATATGTGCTCGTATTTTCATAATTATTTTTGGCAAGATACACAAGAAAAAAGTAGGAAGGGGCCGGCCCAGTGGCTCAAGCGGTTGGAGCTCCATGCTCCTAACTCCGAAGGCTGCTGGTTCAATTCCCACATGGGCCGGTGGGCTCTCAACCACAAGGTTGCTGGTTCAGCTCCTCAAGTCCCACAAGGGATGGTGGGCTCCGCCCCCTGCAACTAAGATTGAACACGGCACCTTGAGCTGAGCTGCCGCTGAGCTCCTGGATGGCTCAGTTGGTTGGAGTGCGTCCTCTCAACCACAGGGTTGCTGGTTCGACTCCCGCAAGGGACGGTGGGCTGTGCCCCCTGCAACGGCGACTGGACCTGGAGCTGAGCTGCGGCCTCCACGGCTAAGACTGAAAGGACAACAACTTGAAGCTGAACACGCCACAGCTGGGATTGAAAGGACAACGACTTGACTTGGAAAGGGAGCCTGGAGGTGCACACTGTTCCCCAATAAAGTCCTGTTCCCCTTCCCCAATAAAATCTTAAAAAAAAAAAAGTAGGGCGGACTGAAGGTTCAAGGCAGGAGGAACTTTTTACACACATTCCTATACTGTTTTGTCTTTTTGCAAAACACAACGGGTTCATCTATCAGTTTTGTTTTATTTTTTAATGTTTATATGGGGCCACTTTGTTTAGGTGGTGGGACTAGTGGCAATTTACATTTTATAAAAATGTTTCTGTACTTAAAAATTATTCAGTAAATAATTGTAGTTTTAAATGAAAATGCTGGCCATAACTCTCTTGGAGAGTCCCTTCCGACTAGAAATGTCCTGATTGTATTTGTTCAGTATGCGGCCAGCCCTGGTTCTTTTGAAACGTGTAATGAAACCGTGGTCTCTGCCCACAAGGCACTAGGAGTTGGAGCAGGTGTTGGTGGACGGCGATAAACATACCTGGAACAGGTAAAGCTCCAGAGTGTGTCTGAGTCTGGGATGGTGAGAGCCATTGAGAGGAGAGGCCAGTGTCGCGTAGCTGTCGGGACCGCGGAGCCCAGGAGGCCCCAGCCTGCTCTGGATCCTTCCGAGTTCCTGATTATTACCACCCAGCAGCGGTGTACCAACAAAATGCATTTTGTGCCAAGTGCTGTGACAATCTACGTACAAGCATTGTAGTTACTCTTTTTCTCCCCACTCTGTTGATGACAATTCAGACGTGCCCCCTTCTGGCATATAGCATGGTGGGGGTGGGAGTACCTTGAAAAACTTCTGCCTTAGGTTTTCAATGTACTCCCACCCCCACCATGCTGTATGCCTCCAGGGATCAGTTTGGTCACTAGAACAACAATTGATCAGAGAAAACTCCCAAGAAAAAGGAAAAACTCAGAGGGGTCAAGTTTTTTGGTCAGCTGCCCCAAACCCCCTGGAATTTTTGATCTTATGTTGAAGGGTTTGCTTTAATTAGGGAGGCTGTGCAGACCTTCACGATGGTCTGTTCATACCTGCATTGCAGCACTTACCACACTGTATCGTAACTGCTATTACAGGCTGTGTCCTCCACTAGGCTGTGGGGTCTTGGTGGGCAGGGTCTTGATTCATCCTGCTGACCCACATGCCTGGAACTGGCCCTTAAGTAGGACTCCAAGAATGTTCCCAACATGGGTAGGGATACTGCTCGTGGGCAAACCAGTTGTCTGAACAGTCACAGGCACTAGAATCCAGGTGGCACAAAACAACCGTTCCCATTTGCTTGCTGTCAATTGGAAGAGAGAGGAAAATGAGGAGAAATAAGTAGAGGTTTTTATTGTTTTGTTGTTTTTCAGTTTGGCAGAGTCGTATTTGGTAGCAAAATGGCTGCCCCGGGGGTGGGGGTACTGAATGTATTGGTTACTCTCAGTTTGCTTTAAGCGGAGTAACCTGTATGCCTCAGTGAGCTGAGCTGTGATTTAGGAGGGTGCAGACACGGAAGGAAAAGACATGAAAAGGAGGAGAAATAAGTGGAAGTGATGGGCCAGGACACCGGGAAGCCACTGGAGGCTGGAGCACCGGAGGCTCCTGGAGAGGCAGGCCCTGCGTTTGCTGGCTGACTGCTTCCTGCCCACTTGCTCAGCGGTGTTCACACTGTGACTCATTTGGGGGCAGCTGGCAGAAACTCTTTTTGTGTGTTGGTGTATGCATTATTTATAAAAGTAAATAAAGCCAATGAGAAGGGGACTACCCCAATATTCTACCTGAATAATCAACCTGTGAAAAGAATACTGTTCATGAAAACCTACACACGGAATAAGCATTTCAAATTAATTTACGATATAATCCAGAATGATGTCCTAAGCTTAACTGCATCCAGACAGCTCCAGAGTTGAGATTTAAATGGAAGATTGCAAAAGTGTATTTCACCTTAGTCAAGGGCACCAATCCGTCTTCATCTACTGGAAAGAATGGAAGTGACCTCTCAGTATCCAAAACGATAAACAACTCCAGTTGGAAGTGTTAGATCATGCTTCACAGTCTTTGCAACACTTAAAGCTGTGAGTTCCAAGGAGCCCGTTTTACATGTGGTCAGTGACGTAAAACACCTTGTGTGGGGCCATCTTGAAAACGTCCTGCCAGATATTACTGAAGAATTAAGCAAGGGGGTAGAGCCCGCTTCATAAACTGTTCAGGAAGCTTTCTGACCAAAGGTTTCTGGGAAAAGAGAATCACTTGTAAGTTTTCCAGGTGTTGCTGGAAAGGTAGCTAGACACTATGGTCATGTGTATATGATACCAGGATTGCTTTTTAGTGAGCTGGGAAGATGCAACCTCTTGGCCGTGATTCTAAGGAAGGCTGTGTGCAAGAAGAATAGACACCCAAGCTGCCTCTAAACTCCAAGTTAGCGTAGGGAACCCCAGGTCTGGCAAATGGGGTAGGCTGGGAAACAGTAAGAAGACAGAGGCCTCTCAGCCCTACGCATTCCTGGCACTTCTTTATTCTTTGGTGCCTCCATGTCCACTCAGCTGATAGAATCTGGAGAACCCTCAGATCTCTTTTATCTGCACTACAGGACAGTGGGCTGGGAGCCTCCACCCCTGCATTGGTCCACAGCCACACCAGCAGGGAAGCCCCACTTCTTATGGCCCTGGAGCAGTGGTGCCTCGTGAGATAGCTTTTGACAGCAATTAGCCAGGTCCCTTAACATCCAAGTCTGATGCCCTTGACCTTGGAGGATTTTTCCAGTGTCAGGTATTCCCTTGAGGAAGAAGAGGAGGGACTTGACTTGTGTTTGCATGATTGGGAAAGCTCACCAAAGTGGCCCTCCCCACAGTGGAGGGCTTTGCCCCAGAGGCAAAAGGACTCCTGCTTCCCCCTGATCAATTTTAAATAGCCTTCTGGCTTTCCTTCCAGCCAGCAAGAACTCAGAAGTATCAAAGCAAAGTCTCTAAGCTCCCTGCTGTATAATCAGGAAATATTCATTAATGAAAAAGTCCATGCTTACAAATCTTGTTTTATCAGAAAGCTGTTTATCTAGAGCGGAAGCTCACGTAGGCAGGGCCTGTCACTCTCCTTCGCTACAGTAACTCAGCACAGCTCATGACAGGTCACCAGCTTCCTAAGGGGACAGATGTGGGCCTGGATGCCTCTCAGGTTTTCTTTCATGCTAGTTCCCAAGTTCTGAAACCCCCTTTCCCCCCTTTCCCTACTTTGACCTCTCTTTACATCCGATCCATCTTTCCATGTCTATCCAGACGCCGTTCCTGATTACACCAGTGTCAGTGGCATCTGCTTCCTTCCGGCACCTACTTCAGACATCACGTTGTATGTTTCAACTAATTTCCTATGAATCATAGTTATATTTTATAAAGGACTTGGTTTTTATTATTATTATTTTAATTAGAAAATCTTTAAGACTAATAACATCGCTCTCAGCATGGGTTTCTGATACGCTTTCTTCATTAATTCACTGACACATTCATTGTTCATTCAAAAAAGATTCCTTAAGTTTCGTGGGCCAGAGTATTCCCTGGTACTGGGGAAACAGTGGTACACACAGCAGAGGTCCCTGTTCTTGTGACACCTGCATCCTGGTGGGAGAAGACAACAAATAGACAAGAGATTCCCGATTAGGATCTAAGCACTGAGGGAAGTAAATAAGCTGTGTGAGAAAATGCCTATGGTTCTGGTGGTCTGGGAAGATGTCTCCGAGGGGAGGACATTTCCGCTGACCCCTGCGGAAGAGAAGGGAGCACGAAGGGAAGGGTGGGCATCACCCCTAACCTGGGAGTGTGGCAGGTGTGTCAACATGGTGGGGTCCAGCAGCAACGAGGCTGATACCCCCTCGCCTCAGCTGCTCATTTAGTCCCTGGAATATTTTCCCTTTATTGTTTGGTATATTGTTTGCAACTTTTTATTTTGAAATAATCATAGACTTAGAAGTTGCAAAAAAAAAAAAAAAAGTATAGAGAGGACCCCATGCATCCTTCCGCTAGCTTCCCCCATGAAACATCTTACATAACTATAGTGCCTTGTTAAAACCAGGAAATTGACGTTGGTACAATCCTGTTAACCAGATGACAGACCTTATTTAGAAGACTTCACCAGTTTTTATATGTAGTCATTGCATATAAGGACTTGTGTGTGTGTGTGTGTGTGTGTGTGTGTGTGTGTGTGTTTGTACACATTAAAAATGTGTACATTCTTTAAACTATTTGCTCGTTGTTTCAGGAATGTTTTATTTATTCAACAAATGTGAATTGAGTGCCTACTATGTATCAGTTTGTGTTGGGCACTGGAGACACCAGGCAGAGGGTACTGAGGGGGCTCAGTGATTGGTCAGGGAAAGCTGTCCAGACAAGGGGAGGGAGTCAGCTTGTTGAGAAGGTCTGAACGTGAGAAAGGCTGGCTCATCCTGGAAATGCCAGGGCAAAGAAGGGGATGAAATCGGCCAGGGTAGGTTAGCAGATTTAGCATATGAGGGGCCCGGTGAGCCAGGTTCAGGGTTTGGGACTCGATGTCTCCTTGTGGGTTCCTTAATGCCTAGCTGCGAGAGGAACTCAGAGAATGATTGTGATCGACTGGTAACTCTACTTAATTTAATCTCTCTCTGATCCATCCTTTTGACCTATAAAGGCAATGTCTACTATGTGGAGCTCTGACCTGGGAGAGAGTCCTGGGTGCAGCCTCACAAGGCCCCTCCTCCCGGGCAGAGCTCAGAGCAACCAGGAGCCCATTCACCATACACTCTGACAAACCCGTGTTTCCTGGCCAAGTGCCTGTGTTTGCATATCATTGACATTTGTTGTACACGAAGAAGCTCGGTGTTGGATGTTATTTAGATGTTTCCTTCAAGTTTTCCGAAGATGGAGAGCGATGCCCGTTGACTACTGGATCCACACAGATTAAAAAGCGCCCATCCACCAAAAAAGGAATGTTTGCATTAATCGAAGCACTTAGTATTTGGCTCTGACCTTTTGAGCGTGTCATTCGGGGGCTGCAGCCAGTTAGACATAGCCTGCAGGGCTCCACCGGCACGCTCAGGGAAAAGGTGTAACTAGGATGTCCCTTGTCGTTTAGAACAAAATGCAAGAAAAAGCCTCCCTCCTTGCGCCATCACCCCATCACCCCATTGAGAGTGGATTTGAGGGAAAGAAGGAAGGAAAAGTGAATAGAGGATCCCAGCTAAGTGGGCTGCAGGCTTCCCAGGGAATTCAGCAGGGATTGGGCTGCCCAGGGTCTTCCCAGAGTTCCTTGGCAGCTGCCCGGCAGAGTTTACAGTGTCTTCTCCTGCTGCTGTCGGGCTGACAGTGCTGAGCTGGATGTCATCCCGTGCAGGTGTGACATCCTCACTCATCACATAGTCTCCTTTGAGCTGTTTGTCTGGCTTTGGTCACAGGTCGTGGAACGCAGCCCCGAGTGGGAACTCTGACATTATACAGGCAATGACCTTCCTCGTAGAGCATTCTGGGTTTCATGATGCATGTGATGGGCCCACCTTCTAAATCCAGTTGGCACTCACACGGCCAGGACCGGCAGCAAACGCTGTGGTGATGTGAGTGAGCATGTGCGTGCTTCTGCAGCCCTCTTGTACAGGGCCTTCTACTCTACCCTGCGGCGGTGCCTGAGCGATAAGGGACTCCATTAACAAAAGCACTCACTCTCCACTGCTGCCTCCGCAGGGCTGTGTGGCATGCTGAGTGTGTGTGGCAGATGCCAGATGCATCAGGGCAAGCTGGACTGAGTGACCGCTATTGCCCCTGCGTGTTCTAGATCAAGCCATTCAACTTCACTGGACCTCGTTTTCCCCATCGGTAAAGTAATGGTTATGGACCCGATAATCCTAAGGTTTCTCCAAAACAAATATGCAGTCATTGTCTGGGTGCAGATTTGTCAAGGAATAGTGCAACCTTTTAGAAGTTCCTTTTCTAAGGTTTCCCAGGCCTTTACTCATCCAAAATACAACAGTGTCTTTTCACTTTAAGTCACCATAAGGTCTTTTAAAATGTCCGTATTGCTTTTTAAGGGACACACCCTGCACAACTCTTTGCAGATCCCCCATTCAGAGAGCCCACTGTAGTTTGTGATTCCGAGACTGAAATGTTCAGATTCCTTCCGAGTCAGGACATACTGGCTTAGCCTTCTTACAAGAGGACAGATGGGTGCGTGATAGAAAATTACTTTTTCTGGCCTGTTTCAAGAGCTTGCAAATGAAATTTGTTTCCTTTTGTCCTTTTCTACTCGGCAAATATCAACTTTGACTCTTGGCTCTGAGTGGGCTGGAACAAGAGTGGCTAATCTCTATTTAAAGGCTTTATCTTCTCCAGGGTCAGATCAGCCAAAACTCTTTACTGTACTTGGTGACTGGGACCTAGAGGGGGTTTTGGTGGCTCTGTTCGCTGAGGCCCGCATGGAGCCGGCCGAGAGGGCTCCAAACTCAAGACAAAGTAGCTGGCAGGGTGAGAGGAGGGGGGATGGGCAGCTGGATAACTCTTTGGTAATTATTTGTTTTCAAGCGTGCCAAGACTGCTCTTGAAACTCACATTACTCACAAGCATAATAGCCAAGCTCTCAGTTCCGTCATGTCTCCCTGCTGTGTACAGAAGGAATAGGGTAATTTTCTGAGAAGTGCATGGGAAAACACTTGGTAAAAGGGCATCAGGGAGGCAGTGGTGGCCTGGTTGACCCACCCGCTGAGTTTTGGGGGAGAACAATGCACCCCTCCCAGGAGGAAAGGAAGTCCCTCAACAGAGAGCCCAAGTGGCTGTCTCCAAAAATGTACCTTGTGTGTTTCCAATATAGAGCCAGCCTAGGTCAAAGCAAAGGGAAGAGCTGCAGATGGCTAGACACATAGAAAATGATGGCTATTTCTTAAAGGGGAAAAGCCTTGGAGAGCCTGGGTTTGCAGAAGCAGTAGGGCCATAGTCGTCTCTGACCTGATATTTCAGCATGCCACCCGCCCTGCCTCCAAATCGCCTAGTGACTGTAACATCAGAGACGCACACAAGGCAGATGTCCCGATTGACCTTCAGATCCCCCTGTGAACTCACCAGCATCCACTTATTTCTCCCAAATCCTCCTCGCCCAGGGGTCTCTGTATTTGCTCTCTCCCACCTCTCCTAAAAACTGTTTGGAGAAGTCGTGAAGCCCGCTGAATGGGGCTTCAGAGAATTTCAGTCCAGGTCTAGATTCTGCCACAACTGTGTTCCCGTTCTGATTATTCCTTTTTGTCTTCATTCGTTTGTTTGTTTATGCAATCTTTTATTCAACATACATGTATTGAGCACGTCCTATATGCTGGTCACTGTAGGTCCCTGAAGACCTGGCAGTGAACTTGACAAATGAGGGCTGGTCCTTTTAGAGCGCAAGTGGACTTGTTCATTTTTATGGCACGTCTTCTTATACCTAAGAGATACCACTATATATTTGCTAACTGGATAAATGGTTTATACCTTCTCTGGTATACTGATCCATAGTTAAATGGCCAGACTCTTCAGTTGTGAAGTGTCCCAACTGAAAAAAAAAAAAAAAAATGTGGTAGCCAGAACAGAGATTTCTATTAATACAGATTCATTCCAGGCCTCAGTTTAAAAAAATGTTCAAATTTTCACTCACCTTAGTTTGTACTTATTTTTGGGGGTCAAATGGGTGTGATGGACTGTCAGAGTCTTTCAACTTATGAATCACTCAGTCAATTATTCAACAAATACTTATTGAAGACCTACTCTGTGTCAAGCACCCTTCTGTCCCTGTAGCAGCATCCATTGCATGACCAGCAAATTCTTTCCTCTACATCTCAGAGATGATTCAAGATGACTGTAGAATTAATAAAAATGGGAAAAGGTGGTCTCCATTGAAAGGATTTCTTCTGGGAGACTTTCTGCAAATGGGCTGATTGATTTCCATGATTTTCCACAAAGCCAAGAGAAATACAGTCTTCTGGTTTCTTCCCTTCCTTTCCCCTTATTGTAAGTCCTATTGTTGTCCCCCATTTTCCAGAGGAGAACACTGAGGTTTCAAGTGGTGAAGTAAATTGCCCAAGGTTATATGTTAAAACTGGTGGAGCCAGGATTTGAACCGAGGCATCTGGCTCCAGATTCGACAACTGCCGAGTTGGATTTTCCTTAGTGAACAGGCTCAAGTATCCAGAGGCCAAATCAGAATCAAACCTCCACAGTTTGGGCCTGCGCTGAACCAGAACTGCCCACAGACCTGCTGGTTCTCCTTGACTGGTCTGCGTATCCTTCTTTTGCACACACCTTTTTAGGAGCTCTGTGGAGCTCTCTGGAAACAATGCACCACCAGATAATGTTCTGAGCAAAGCTGCTTTGAAGGAGACAGGAGAAACATTGTGTTTAAAGAAGAGGCTGTTGCCATGTTGGTTATTAACCAATAGCTCCCAAAGGGCAAGTGGCACAGAATTGTGTAACTTTTACTGTGATGCAGCTTCTCAGATTATGCCCTTTCTATTATGTCATTCATAAAAATATTTACTGACACCTACTATGTGCCAGGCATTGTTCTCGGTGCTGAGAATACTGTCCATAGGGAATATAGTAGACAGGTCTCTGTTTTCTGGAGTTTACATCAGACAATCGTGGCCTGCCAGGGCCTGGGACCCCCACTCAAACTAGGCAAGTAGGAGAACAGAGTCCGGGACACAATATGAAGGCCTTGAGTCTACAGCGTCCACAGCCTCTTTTGTGGTTAGGATTAAATCAGCCATGTACCTTAAGAGATGTGGGTCCTTTGAGGAGGTTTAATTATTTATCACTGTTTGTTAAAGGGAAAGTATGATTATCGTGGAAGATCCAGAATGGGCATTTTGGGGGTTAGGCAGTTTTAAGTTGGGCTGATTTGGGAGCAGGCTGCAGAGGGTGGGCTGTCACAGTGGTCTTGCCTCCTTGCTTTCCTCCCATCACCCACTCATCCAGCACCTAGCACCCAGCCCTGCCTGGCCTTTTGTCAGGTAAGGAAGTTGATGGCTGCTAGTCTCACCAGCACCACTTAGAGTTACTCCGTGGGCTGCGTGGATGGGACCCATCCCTTGGGGCAAGTTTAGCATCTCTGCCCCACTCATCAAATGCTGGTAGCATCTGCCTTCTTTGTCCCTGTTATTGTGACAATTTAAACCATCTCTATATATTTCCAAACATTCAGTTTTCCCGTTGAGAACCTTAGAACTGTGTCTGTCTTTCTCTGCTTCAAAACCCTTTTGCTCTCTTTCCACTGCTGACTCTACACCAACTCCGGATGACGTAGTGAGACTTTTTTCAATTGTTCCTTGTCCCAGCATTTGCTGATTTCATGCCCTCTGTCTTCCGGTATTTCAACAAATGCCAACTGAGTACCCCTTCCATGGAGGGTCTGCTCAGGGAGGGGTCCAGGTCTTCAAATGAGGGAACATCAGAGATGATTCCTTCAAGCCCTGCATCTTACTGTTGAGGAAACTGGACCACGGGAAGGAAACTTGTCCAAGCTGACACTCGCGGAGTCATAGCCCTGTGTTCTGTTCATCACATCTGCCGCTTCTCAAATACAAAAGATCTTTCGTGTGAAGTTATTTGAAGAGCTGGAATGTTGAGCCATTTATCATATGAAGTTGCTGGGATTAAACACATAGCCCAGACACACTATTCTTTAGAACCAGCACAGTTCTCACTCCCCCTCCAGGATATGATAAGGGGCAAAAAATGGGGTCGTAGATAATTAAACAATGTGAAACTGAAGGAATTCATTTCCCCCCCCTTCTGATTCCAAGTTGTTTAATGTTAAAACATAAAAATGTTAAAATCCTAACCAATGTAGAAGTGCTTCTCATGGGCTGTTTCAAGTCCCTAATGATCCACCCATCAAAGATTTTCTGTGCTTCTATTAACATGTCTAATACTATTTTGCAAAAAAACCAGACCTGATATGTAGTTTACAACATGCTTTTCTCTCTGAGAGTCTTTTTCCTCCGGCACCTCAGTGTACCTTTTTCTTTTAAAAGCTGCCAATTTCCATGATATGAACGAGCCAGGATTTAGCTAGCTCATCCCTTTTTGGGGCACATGACGTTCTTTCCACTTTTCCACTGTTATAAGTGATGCTGAAATGATCCTTGTGCATATATATGAGTATTTTGCACAACTGTGTATTTCTGGACGATGAATGCCTACAAGGAGAATTGCTAGGTCAAAGCCAACGTGTGTTTTAAATTTAATAGAAAATGCTAAGTCTCCATCTAAAATTGATAGGACTCATTAACAGTCTCATCAACTAGGAGACTGCCTATTTCTTTATATCTTCACCCACAGTGAGTTTTTACTGATCTTTTAAATCTTGGAGCTAAGTATTTTTAAAGAGACAGCATAATCATTTGGTACAATTGAAGTTCATTTTTAAATGTTAATCTCTTCCACAAAGGTATAAGAAGTTTAAAGGTATGGTGGTTACATTTTAGGTAGGCATTTCTTAAAAGGTTTTTATTTCAGATTTTTGGAAACCCGAAACTAAAGTCTAGTCCCTTTTCAACATTTTTTCCAGTGTTGCCTGTTGGAGCTGACTTATTTACTGGACCCTGGCCCACAGGCTGTTGAATGTGGACACATCGGGCTTTTCAGTGCTCCATAAAGGGAAATAGCTAGTTTCCAAGCCCCCGCATTTTAATGAGGGCCAGGGCTGAGGAAACTTTTTGAAGCTGGCTGATTTTTAAGCTAAACTCCCCATCAAAACGGCTTTCCCCAGCAGGCTTTAGAGCACACATTTCCTAACCCAGATGGCCTTGCCAGCCTGGACACCTGGCTGGGACAATGAGCTGGCACCTCCTGTGTCCGCATTAATGCTGCTCCCGTGATGGTGCTGACGGGCTCAGCTGTGCTCCTTGCTGCCCTCCCCCAGGAACGCTGGGGAGATGGAGATGGGCTTGGCCAGGGAGCCTTCCCACAGCTCCGCTCAGGCACCAGTTAAGCCAAGCAAGGGTGGATAAATGATCCTTCCTTGGAAGGTCATTATTATGGGATGCTCCTCTTTTAAAAACCAAACTAGCAAGAGGTAAAATCATCTCCTCGGGAAAATAGCACAATGCCCCCTTTGTCCTGGGTACCACCGCCTGTTCTTTCTGCCTTTCTTCCTCCCTGCCTCTTAGGACACACCTTGACAACACACCTTTACACCTCTTAGGGGCACATGGATCCCTGCTTTCTTTCCACCTTGTTTTAGGGAGTGACCCTGGTATCAGTCATTTATACACTACTATGATTATGAGGTACTGGACTTTAGATACTGGGCAATAGGGGGTGGGGAATGAGCTTCCTAGAGGGGCTTTTAATGCCTGGCTCTTACTTTCTGCAGTCACTCCATTGAAACGATCCTCTGCTGAGTACGAAGTGGATTCAGCAAGCTGAGATGTTTAGACAAGGCGGGAGGCAGGGTAATAATGTCCTCCTCTGGAATCCTAATGATTCTGGAAACTCCACGGTCCCCAACCACCCATGCTTGAGTGATGGCTTCCAAAAATACACTTTGTGTCTTTTAAAAGCTCTTTTAATTTAAACTGTGTAATACACACAGAGAAGCCTTCAAAATTTTTGAAATGGCTAGTGAGTGAATGTACTCAAAGATAAAAAAATTGAATCTGAAGTGTGAAGACAGGCAGGCAGGGGTGATGAAGATTTAACTTGTGAGACTGTCACCCTCAAGCTACAGTCGTTCTCCAGAATGAACACAGAGATGTGGCAGCGTCCCATACATCTTGGCCTGTTCTCAGGCTGACATCTGCATGGTGACACGTTACTGACAGGTAACACGAAGAACTGAAAACACGTCACTCCAAAGGCCAGTCAAGGAAAGCCTTGTTAAATTATAACATGGTCCGGAAGCTATATTTCCAGATTGGTGGCCAAGGGGCAGTAGTATGTGGGTGGCCAGCAGTCGTTTTTAGAGCTTGGGCCCTGGTTTGAGGAATTAGATTTCCTGACAACCAGGCACCATATTCAGAGCATCATATTACCAGGTGATCTTCACCTGACCCGATCATAACCGATCACCATCAGATGCTCCCCAGGGCTGGGTTGAAGGTAGAGAGAGAGAGCTGACTGACTCATCCTATGCTCTAAGGACAACATCCTGGCATCAGCAGCAAAATGGGAGGCATCTAATATTTGTGTCTGATTTAGGGTCTTTAGCTGACACTGGCTTTTCTCTTTTCCTGTCCTTGCAGAATCCTGGGCCCTTCACTCTGAAAGAGACCCTAGGATTCATCTGGTCTGCTCCACCAACTGCAAATGGGAAAAGTGAAACATCACTGTTTAAACCAGTGGTGGGAGGATGTTGCCTCCAGGCCATGCAATGTCCCATAGATACCAGGGGAGGAAAGGCTTGCCCTTGGGGGACTTTCCTGGCATGCTTCATGTTCCAGATTCATTTAACAGGCGGACCTGGAAAGCTATTTCTGTCAAAGGCACAGGGAGCAAAGTTTTATGAAAACAAAATAGAGAAAATTCATTTTCTCAGGCAGAAGAAACTTTAGAAAAGAAATGGTCCTGCCCCTTATTATCAGAAGAAGACACTGATGTCCAGAGTGGTCCCAGGGCTTATCCAAGGGAATTGAGCTCTAAGGCCGACTTATGGGTCAGTCTCCAGGGAATTGCTGAAGTTTCAGCAAAGCGTGCTAACTGAGACCTGGAAGAAAGAGGAGGAGAGAAGGGAATCCTTTTCAATGGGGGCCGTGGGCTCTGAAGCATATGGGAGAAGGTGTAAATGGCAGTGGTGGGCCATGGGAGACCTTTGCAGATCTGCACCTCACTGGGCAGGTACTGAAGGGATAATTACTTACAGTGCTCTCGGCCTTTCCTGCCCCTCCATGAAGCAGTGATATTAGGGGTTCAGTAAAGCAATGCATCCTGTAGAACATATTTCATCAAGTCTTGGTCTAGAAACATTTCTGTGGAGGTTGGGAGAATGAAGACACCATGAAATGGGCTAGAGCTGGGTCTGTCAAGGAGCTCCCACAGGTGGGAACGGTCGCAGGCAGCTCTTTTGGCACAGTGGTCCCTTTCCTGCCACCCGTTGGCTCAGTAATGCAAGAGTGGGGAGTGTCAAGAGTTGCAGAATATCTGGTAATCTCCTCTGCCCAGCCTGGGTCCAGAGCAGTGCCCCTAAAGGGTAGAAAGTGGAGTGGACAGGGACCATTGGCTCTGCCCATGCATCGAGGTAGCATGTCAGTGGCTTAAAAACAAGGGGACATGGTCAGCATGCCTCTAGTGACAGGAGTGCCCTCATTTGGTCTTCTGCTGTGTCCTCTTGGTGGACCACCCACTTTCATGTCTGAACCCCATGGTCTGTTCCCCTTAACTCAAGAAATCTTACTTTTTGGCCAAGTGGGTTTTTTTAGAGGCCAGCTTTCTGGGTCTCCTCAGGAGCCCACCTCCCCGAAGAGGCTGCCTGATGGCAAATTCCCTTTTAGTTGCTGGAGGAGGCAGAAGTCCATGGGCAGGGCTGTCAGACCCCCATGGTGAGTTGGCTGGATTGTATGCCTATGAGGTTGTAGATCTGGCAACGCCACTGCTCCAAAAGAGAATGCAGGAGGTCCTATACGTTGGCCTCCTGCCCCCACCAGTGTGGTACTTCCAAATGTCACCTTGGCATTTTCTTCTCAAATACATTCGGTCTTGTTCCTATCACAAGAAAACTGGAAACGTGGACTTCAGGACTTGTGTTTATTTCTCAGTCCTCTGATTGACTTGCTGTGTGACATGTTGAACTATTAAATTTCTTTTGTGGATAAATGTGAACATGAGCAGTGAGGTTTTTATCTCTGGAGTACTGGAGTCTTGTGGTTTATTTTGAGTCAAAGGAAAAAAATTTGGACTTCCATATTGTGTGTGTGTGTGTGTGTGTGTGTGTGTGTGTGTGTGTAGGAAAAGCATATATGTTGAAAAATAGCTAATTGTGAAAAGGCATATGGATTTTTTAAATCTCACAGATGCTTCTAAAAGTAAGGAGATATCCTGATAACACTACCATCAGAAAGTAAGGTAAGGGGACAATTTAGGTAGGAGAACAGTATTTGATTAAGTCAAGAAAGTAGAAGTCAGAACAAAGGAATACATTGAATTTAGAGAGATGCTTTGCCTATCAGAACACGTGAAAGATTTTTATGCTGTAGTTCTTGGTAAAGCTCTTGTAAAACATGCAAGAGAGATTCAGAAATCACCTAATTTTGAAGGTAGAGAAATGAAGACACAGAAGGGAATGTTGACATAATAATTCTGAGACAGTGTTAGATTTGAATCCAGGGTTTCTTATGTCGAAAATATAAATAATTTTTCATCTTTTGCTGTCTCTCTCAAAAGGCCTTGGAGAGAGGCTAGTGATTTCCCCGAGCAGTTACCTCAGAACTATGGGAAGAGAGATGGGAGAAGGGCTGGGACGAGAGAGGGGTCCTGAGAACCAAGCTCATATCATATCCTGTTTTTCTTGGGACACAGCATAGTGGGGTGCAGGAGAGAGAGCACAGGTAGATGTTGGAGGCTCTTCCTTGCTGAAATGCTTCTGCTTGCTTCCGAATGACCTCTGGCCATGGAGAGTGTGGCCTTGGGGCTTTTTGGATCAGGACCTACACAGCTCCATTTTTGTTTTTGTTTTTGTTTTTTTTAAAAAACTGGGGAGTGAGATACTTTGGAAAATAAGGGATTTTATTTTATTTTTTAAATATATATATGTTTTTTTTAATTGGGGAAGGAGAACAGGACTTTGGGGAACAGTGTGCATTTCCAGGACCCATCCCTTGCAGGAGTCAAACCAGCAACCTTATGGTTGAGAGCACGTGATCCAACCAACTGAGCCATCTGGTCACCCAGGAGCTCAGTGGCAGCTCGTTGTCTTCATTCTAGTTGCGGAGGGCGCAGCTCACTGGCCCATGTGGGAATCAAACCGGCAGCCCTGTTGCCCAGAGCTCGCGCTCTAACTAACTGAACCACCCGTCCGCCCCTACACAGCTCCATTTTTGTTTTCACAGGTGACCTCCTTGACCTACAAGGGGGAAATCAATTAAAACACTGATAGATACATTCATCTGGAATTTATTTTGTTGATTTTGTAGTAGGAAGAACAGTACTTTTTCTAAAAAACGAATATTAAAAGTGTGTTTTTGAGGTTCAAAGTGTGTAGCGTGTCTTGCACACATGCATGTACGCAAAAAGACATTTAGGAACCATTGTGGACATTTACTTTGAATTGCAGGTATTTATACATAAGTTTAGGCAAAACAGACTTGGTGCCAGAGATGCAGATTTGTTGTGGGTCACTGTTTATATGGAAAGATTGGCTTTTTTTTGCTGCGTCCTAGGAAACCTCCCAGGCTCCAGTGGGCGTGGGTATCTTTCCTCGTATAGCACACATTTATTTGGATGGTAGGGAGTTGATAATTCTCCTTGTAGCAATCTGAGGTACCACACAGTAATTTTCAATAGAGAGGATGTCGGATGGAGGCTGGTGAAAATTCAGAGAGCCACTCTGTGCTGTGTGGGGTTGCTAGGTACCAAGTGCACTCCAAGGCCAGCCCTCAGTTCCTCCTGACTCCCCCTACTGAGGGATTCAACAATTTTCCCTTAACTCACACACTCACTCTGTGGAGAAAGCTCTGTGCTTTCACTCTCCGGTGTCACTGGTGGAGGATATAAATTAGGATTACCTTTCTGGAGAGCAGTTTGGCAGCAGGAATCCAAGGCCGTACAGTGTGAGTACTCTGACCCGGTGATTACGCTCTTAGGAAATCATTATAAGGACGTGGAGCGGCGTTCAAGATGTATGAATAAGGCTTTCTGTGACAGTGTTCATATTATCGGAACACTGAAAACAACCTAAATATCCACTAGAAGGAGAGTGGCTAACTCACGGGTTATATCACATAATGCCGTACTGGCATTCCCTCACTGCACAACCACTTATTGAGTGCCCACTATGTGTGAGGCACACAGTAGGTGTGATATCAAGGCTAACAGGGTCTCAGCCCACCCCCTCCCGCCCCCACTCCCCCCCAAGCTCAACATTTGTTGTGGAAACAGATTTCATACATTGTGAAGTAGGAAAAAGTGGGGTACAATGTGTATTTACAGTGTGATCTCATTTTCATTATAGGAGTAGAAAAATCCTGGAAGACAAGCTGAATTGTTAACAGAGGGGTAGCAGCTTTGGGCAATGGGGATATATACATGCTTTTCCCCCATTTCACTTTTCCCGAGTTTCCAGGTTTTCCTCAGTGACCACTATGATTTTTATTTTTTATTTTTTCAAAAAAGAAGTGAACAGACTTGGGTTCTAGACCCAACTCTTCCTTAAACTGGTGGTGAGCTCTTGAGTGAGTCACAGAACTATCCTGAATCTCCGTGGAACAGCAGGGGGGAGGCCTCTGAGGCCTCCAGCTGTGGGGGGAGGTGGGGGTGGTTTTGAGATCTCCAGCTCTTGTCTCCTCTGAGGACACTGGGGATTTTGCTGCAGGGCTGGCAGGCTCCAAGCTGTTTCCAGAGACAGGATAGCAGCTAGGCTGCTGAAGCCCCAGTTCCTGGGCACTTTTGATCTCCAGGGCTCTGGTCCTCTAGGAACCTATCTGGTGATGAATTCAAACGGGGAAAGGAATTTCTGTATTAGGCATATGATAATTAATTTAAGGCAGTGCCTCTCACCTAGCAAAAAAAAAAAAAAAAGGACTAACTCAGCCTAATGTCACTGCATTCAAGAAAACAAATGACAGCAGCTTCGTTCATTAAGCCTTACCCAGGTGCCAGGCACAGTGTAACGTGCATTTTGTGGACATTTTCCTTGTTCAGGCTCATGACACCCCCTGTAGTCGTTCTGCTAATATGAACAATGTCAGATAAATCATCAACCCAATTTTACAGGTGGGGACCTTGAGCTCCAAAGGCAGGTAATCTGAGCAGATCACCCCGGTAGAGGAGGCTGGGATTCAAACCCCCATCCATCTGCTTTGAAGCAACATTTTTAACCTCTGCTTTGTACTGCCTCCCACTCCAAGAGGCAAGCTCTAGTGTAACTGTAAAAACAGATGTCTAAAGCCAGGGGGACATGTGAGGGGTGAGTAATCCATCAAGTGGTACATCACTGGGAACCTAAGGAATGCAAGGGCTTAGGATGGGCAGAAGCTTGTTTCTTATGAGACTAAAGCAGAGAAAGCTACTCTTAGCTGTGTTTTCTGGGAGGTTATAAATGATGGAGTTAGGAGGGGGAGGGAAACACACCACCCTCATGCTCCCTGGAATAACTTTTTGTCCTGTTGTGATTTCAAATCAAAGGCCACCGTTGCCCTTTATGTACCTAAACCTCCCCAAAGAGTGATAACTTACACCAAGACTCGACTTTTTGTCCTTGAAATACTTCCTTGCTTGTTTCCAGCTTTGCTTCCTTGGAAAGTATTATAAAATTATAAGATCTATAGGAGATAACCAGGGACACACAGATAGGAAAACTGAAGTTAAAATTAAGATAGGAATTGTTTCTTTTACCTATCAGAAGACTGTTCCAATATGATAGGTAGTGTTTCCTGTGTTTCCATTTCAGTTCCTCTGTAGTTCAGTTTCTTCTGATTCATCTTCTGTACCACAACCAGATTAACCGTTCTAAAACGCCACTTCCATGATGGCATGTCTTAAATTCCCTAGAACCTCCAGTGGCTCCCCACGGTCTGAGGGAAAGATCTAAACTTGTGGGTCTGGGATTCAGGTCCCTTCTTCATCTGGGTCCAACTTTACCTTTCCAGCCATCATTTCTGTTATTCCCACGAGTGGCCCTTTTGTTCAGATGAACCCGTCTAGTCTATGGTTCACTGAATATCTCCTTGATCTTCCTCCCTCTGGGCATTTGTTTTACTGCTCCCTGCAGTCAAGAACAAAGTGCAATGTTCTCCCTTCCCTTTACCTTTTCTCTGACTTCCTCCCCATTCTTTCAGGCACTCTTCATATATTTCCTTTTAAAAACAACAACAACAACAACATTTTTTTTAATATCCCCGCCTGGGGTGACCTGGGTTTCTCTTATCTTCTATCCTCAGTTGGAGTCCCATGTCTTGTGGGGCTGTGACTCGCTCAATGCATTGCATATCACAGGGGCTTGATGAAAACAATATGTGCTGTACAGCCAGCTGAAAAAGGAGTGGTTCTATACCAAAGACGGGTTCTCTTACCCTTCAGAAAACAAACAGCCAATCCTTCCTGTCTTGTGTTCAGAATGCGTACGTTGGGGTAGTAGCTCCTTATTTGTCATGCACTTGCCACTCATGACTAATCCTATTTTATGAATGGAATGGAAGCAGAGAGGTGAAAATGCTGGCATGACCTCACAGAGCTGAGCCGTTGGTAGCAACAGCACTTGAACCCAAGTTTCCTTCTGCTGACTTATTAGGTGACTGTCCTTTTTAATCCATGAGTCATAGGTCATCAGGAACTTCCGTAAATATTCCAGTGGCTTTTGTCATTCTCTCTCTTTACTCTGAAGGGTCAGATAATAAATATTTTAGGCTTTGCTGGCTATGATGGTCTATTTGCCACTGCTTACTTCTTTCTCTATAGCCTATAGCCAGAAAGTAGCCATAGGCAGCCCATAAACTAATGGGTGTGGCTGTATAACTAAAACTTTATTGACAAAAGCAGGCCGAGGGCTGGATTTGGCTTGCAGGTTGTAGTTTGCTGACCCCCTTCTATAGACAGTTTTCGTCTCCTGTTTCTGATGTTGGGTTGGAAAGTCAAGTTAGCCATAACAATTTTTCAGTTTGAATACTGAGCAGGCCCTGCAGTGGGGTGTAGGCTAATGTGTAAATGATGTCCATGGCTGGGAAGACTGGCTGGTAGGATAACATTGAGAAGTTGTGGATGTTTGAGCAGCAGACCGTGTACCTAACCCGTATATTAGGTTGGTGCAAAAATAATTGTGGTTTTTGCAATTATTTTTAACCTTGTAAACCGCAATTACTTTTGCACTGACCCAATAGATAGCAGTCATCCATGAATGTGAGTATTACTCTCAAGGGAGACTGTGGAGTTTTCAGGAACTAACCAGCCTGGGGTGTTCTCCACTGTGGAAGGGCAGAGTTGCACTGTCACCTCCCACAGCCACAATGTTCCATCATGGCCAAACTCTACCAGCAACAATCCTCAGACTGCTGTCCCATTTCTCACTTCTGAACGTGGACCCCGAGAAAAGTCAGAATTATGACAAATGTGTTAGCATGAGCTCCCTGGTCGTGTTCTCTTCCACAGCACTGAGCAGTTTTCACTGGTGGCAGAGGGCTGGGAATGTTGTGATGCTTCTGCATAGATAGAGGTTGCATCTGTGCATTGTAGGGAAAGGTTACAGGCGATGGCGACACCTGTCCCCTCAGAGGAGCAGGTAGGTTTGAAAAGAAAACATCATAAAAACTGTTTATGAGCTGACCCCTTCCCACTCCCCCAGGAACTTGGACAGTTTTCAGTGGCAGTTTCCTACAAGTCGGGCTGGAATTTGAAGGTCTTGTCATAAAGGTCAGGCAAGTTTATTCTAATAAACTGTCCTGAGAGCGAGTCCTGTTTGCTCTTTCAACAGAGATAGTATGAGATCTGGGCAAGAACAGAGATGTTTTTCAGAGGCCTTCAAGGAGTTTTGGAAAATATCAGGAAATCCTCATTAATTCCAGGAAAGAATTTCAGTGGTTTCTTGGTAGTTTAAACTACTGTGTAAAAAAAAGAAAAGAAGGAAAGCGGTCATCATTCTGCTTAGGAGAAAACAGACCGGTTTTAGGCATTAATGTGAATAATGAGTAAATAGTTCTTTAAGTTGGCTCTTAACTCCTGTTCTATTGTAAATCCTTTATATTGTATTTAATAAGAGTAAACACCTATATAGCATTTGTCCTGTGCCATGCATCCCCGTAAGTGCTTTACGTATCTCAATGTGTTTATTTGTCCTAGGAACCCGTGATGCGGGCTGCATTATATCCCCATTTTACAGACCCTCGCAGCTTGACCAGAATGGCACACAGGCTGTGGTGTTAGTCGTTCTGCCCTCCAGCCTCTCATCCTTTAAATGGATGTCATGGCAGTCAAAAGGATGAGTGTATTCTTGCTCATGGATCCATTGCTGCCCAGAGCAGACCAATCAGTCCCTCAATCCTTCCCTTACTCAGCAAAGACTTCCAACCCTTACCATCTGCTGGGCAGGACCCTGCTGTTTAGCTTGCGCAGAAGATAGGGGTGTCCCAGTGGGTGTTTATGGCCAACAGCAGGATTGGGTGAGGTGAGGAACTCTGTGTGATGTCATATCCACGGACTGACTTCCGCCCAGAAGAGCAGACCCATTTTGCAAGGGTGCACCTGTGAACTAATCTCATGGGACAGATGTAACAAATCAAAAAGGCTGTGTATTAATCTACAGCGAGAAATAGTACTGCCTGGAAGTGGTTTGGTAACATTGGGAATAAGGAAGGGAAGGTTGGACGATTTGAATGTTGAGTGCCATTGGAAAAGCCAACTGGTCACAGCCCTCTGTGTAACTATACATTAGGTGGGTGCAAAAGGAATTGCAGTTTTTGCAATTATTTTTAACCTTTTAATCCGCAATTACTTTTGCACCAACCTAATACTATTGTTGCTGAGACCTCCCCCCTCCCCCCAACCTCAAGGCCAAGGTTAATGCTGCAGTGCTGGGTGGGCGGGCCTTGGAAGAGGTTTCCTCTTTGTGGAATTTGTAGGAGCTTCCAGTTTCCTGAGCCCCCTGCCCTCCCCCTCCCACACACACACAGACACACACACCCAACCCCCTTACCCCAGCCCACTTCTGGAGGACGCTTTAGTCCTTTAGATATGTTAACACAATCCACCCTTTGGGTGGGAACTGGGTGTCTCTGTGAAACTTCGCATATCGATACACCAATCTTGCTGGGGGGGTGGGGCTTTGGGTTCTAGTTGGTGGGATGTGTAGGGCAGAGCTGAGGGTGTGCGGGTGAGTCAGAGCACTGATCTTTCCCTGTGACACTGTGTCTTGGTGAAGTCGAAGGCCTTGAGTTCCACTGGTTCCCTGAGTTCCTCTGGGCTCAGCTGCTCTCTGATTCAAGAAGGTAAGACAGACTGCCTTGCAGTTTTATCATTTTTATAATCACATAAAATGAGTGGGACCAAAAAACAGCAGGTGCAGTCCTGTGAGCAGGGAGGACAGTTCCCAGAAGGGTTCTGTAGTTGGGGCGGAGGGCGTCAGATGAGGGACCCGGTTCGTCAGACACAGAATTGAGGCAGCGAGGAGTTAATCAGACACAAGCATTATGCCATTGTTTGGACAACACAGTTGTTCTGAATTCAGAGGAGAGTCCTGGCCCTCGGCTGGGGTGAGACCCTGGGGAGGGACCCAGTTGGGGAGGAAGGGGAGCTGGCACTTTACCTGTGCTCTCACCCTGGATCCAGGGCTTCCTTTACTGAAGTCAGACCAGTGCCTGGTCCCCTGTGTGTTCCTCCCTGAAGCCATCAGCGCCCACTGAGGCTTGGACATGTGGACCCACTGTCACCATGATATCTGTCCTGTGGCAGCCTAATCAAGGTCACCTGAACCATAAATAACATCAAAGGAAATGGCTGGTCACTGACTGAGAAGTTGTGGCTGGAAAGGTGACCCACTGCAGAGTCCCACTGCTGCCCATTGACAAGGGTTGAATCCTCAGGTCTGCATCAAATGAAATAAGGCTCTCTCTGCTCCCTGGGTCTGAGACGCCCCTTTCCCCCAAACTACCCGGAAGCTGCTGCAGCAGCTAGAGACCAGGAAGGCACATCTAGATCTGAGAAGAAGTGGGCCTTCCTTTTCTTGCCTTGTGGGCTGGGTAGGCCAAGAAGCAGAACTGGTAAAGCAGGATGGTACCCTGGCTAGGAGCCCTTTGGATCAGTCTGCTGGGATTAATTAGTTCTAGCTCTGGCCACTTCTTAGCTGGGTGACCTTTGGCAGGCTGTTTTAGCTCAGATTCCTCATCTGTACAATGGGGATAAGAGGAACTGCCTCAAATTGCTGTCGGCAGACTGAGAGAAGATGGTCCATGAAAAGCTAGGAGCCTGGCACACATGGGGTGGATGCAGGCTTCGTATGGCCCGAAGCCTGTTCAGTTTTGGGGGGGAAGTCTTTAAGGAAAGGATGTGAAATTGTAAATAGAAAACCAGGTATAAAAGTAAGCGTTTATTTCAAATGAAAGCGAACATAGAAAGTATATGATTAAAAAGCTGACATCCTAAACATCACAAAATCAAAAAATAAAAATAAAAATAGCCTAATATTATTACTCAGCCGTTTCATGTATGTCTGTGTTACATTTTTCCCTACATTTTGGGGGCCGTGTACTCTGATCCTTTTTTTCATATGATAGTGATTTTGGAATGCCATTTTCTCTCGAGAGAATAACAAGATAATCCACTCATTCTTCTAGCATGTTTGATTGAAATTTATTTTTTATTGTTGATGGTTTAGAAAAAAAAGTCTTTTAGCTTCCCAACTGATTATTGATAATATGTCAATAATGTCAATGTAAGTTTTTAGGATAATTGTCAAATTTGGGTAACTTCTCTAAAGTTTCTTTCATATATGAGCTCTAAAATGTTTGAGGGCATTTTAAGGTTTTCTGTGCAGTGACTAATCTTAAAATACTAAAGATGCTCATTCAATACATTTCTGGGGTCCTTCCCACGGCTGTGGAAGGCGCGTGTGTGAGTGACGGGTGCTGAGGTTTAAACTTCAATATTTCATGGTAAATTCTCCCGTGAGTACTCAATAAATGTTAACTAGATCATATTTTATTATACTTATTGACACTTGTCTTTTTAATTTTAGACTTTTAAAATTACTAAGGAATATATTCTCACTGACACTAAATATAATCTTAAATTAGTCAAATTTGTGCAACAGTCATTCACTTGTTCAGTAGCATTTGTTAACTCTATTTTGATCAGTCTGCCTCACATTGATCATTGGGAGCGTTTGGTGACAAAAAAACAGATAAAATACAGCTCAATTTCTTCATGTAGTAACAGCTACTGTTAAAGAACAAAATTCCACTGAATACATTTGAAAATCTAGTTGGCTTTATTAAACAATTCTTGAATCGGGCAGCACCCCATCTAGCGAATAGAAGGGAGCTTCCAGAAGTTGCACAAAATGAAAGGTTTTTATAGGCAGACACTGGGTGGGATAAGAAAAGTTACTAGCAAAAGAAAAGGTTGTTCAGGCACGGGCACCTTTCCTTGGGAGAAGGCAGGGGTCTTACTAGGCAGATGACCCTGAGGATCAAGAAAATCCAGACTGGTTTGTCACATTCCTGGGAGGGGCTGAAACTTCAAATAAGTCTTGGTTTACTGTCCTGGGGGCAAGTGACTCCACCTTGGGTCTCTTTCTTTCTTTCTTTCTTTCTTTCTTTCTTTCTTTCTTTCTTTCTTTCTTTCTTTCTTTCTTTCTTTCCTTCCTTCCTTCCTTCCTTCCTTCCTTCCTTCCTTCCTTCCTTCCTTCCTTCCTTTCTTTCTTTCTTTCTTTCTTCCTACACTACAGTGTACTCTGTAAATTTAGCCATTGTGACTGTCATCACCCTTCCATCAGCACCCCATCTGGGGCTAGGCACTTGGGGATATAAAACTGAGACATCGTTCCTCCAGGAGGTCGGAATGGGCCCAGCTGCTGTTCAAACTTGGAGACCTAGGTGGGAGTCATGATTTGTCTCAAGTGCGAAATAGACCTGTCCTTCCGCATTAGCCATGAGTTCTCTACAGTTAATCTCCATTCATGAATTCTCCATTCATCAATAATATTCTATTAATAGGGCCATAGTTACATATTAAGCCGTACTTTTAAAGTGCTCAGTGATAATATTTAATTTCACATTTTTCTCCCAAAACTTTTTATGCTTCACAAGTCCAGCCACTAAATTTGTCAAAATATGGTTTTTCTCTTGTTTTGTAATGTTTGAGACTACTATGGCAGAAATATCTTTGGACAGGCAGTCATGAAGTTGGACCGGCCAGTAACTCTGCGGGGCTATCTGTTGGGATGCTCTGGGTTGCAAATGACAGAAAAGCCAGCTCAGTTTCTAAACAACAGAGGAAGTGTGTCGGCTGCGGCACTGAGTCCTGGCTGGACCTGCGTGGTCTTCAGCCAAGTGCCTCTGGAGCTGATGATGGGGTCGGTCCCACCCCAACCACAAGGCTGAGAAATCTGGGGAGCTGTTGGCAAGGGAGGGGAGAAGAATGGACACTAGGGAGGAAACTGCCAGTGTGCAGTCTGACGTGTGGCCCTGTCCTTTCACTTCTCTGGGCCTCCGTTGCCTCATTAAATTAGGGGCTCGTCCGACACCATTCGTGAGGGCCTTCCTAAGCGTAACCTTGAAGATTTTCTTTTCTTTTCATATCAGGTTTTTGTAATGAAGAAACAAACCTTTGCTGGCCAGGGCTGTCAAGCTAAGACTGTAGTTAGTAAACAGATAGCTCTGTTTAGATTGAATGATAAGTCAGGGCAGTCAGCCTTAGTGCCTTTCTTCCTACCCGTGAGTTACAGATTTTGATCTAGAAAAATGAGCAGTGGAGGCTGTGAGGGAGGAGCCGTAGGAAAGTCGTGTAAAACCTGCTCTGACTTGGTAAGCACGTTGTCTGCGCAGCCCATGTAACTTGGTTCATTCGCAGGAGACGCAGAAGGTCTGGGCAGGGTTTGTTTTTCTTACCATAACCCTCAGAGGCTCTGTTATGATGCTGGTGTCACAAAGAAGCCAAGAGGTTTGATTTGGTTTCAGAGGGAGCGGGTATTGGCAAAGGCCAGAGAGAGCCTCTAAATGGCAGTGGAATCAGATCCCTTTGGATAGCTGAGGGTTTCTGGAGAATGAAACCACAGACCTCAGCCTTCTCCTTCCTCCACTTTTTACGGAGCCCTTGGCTAGTCTTGAGACGAATTTCCAGTAGTGGCACCAGGAAAGCTTTCAAGGAAGCACCTGGGGGTGGTTCGTGAGGAACAAACTCCTTGGCCTTAGTACCAAAATCTGTTGGGGAGTGCCATGGACGTGAGGGTGACATGGCGGCTGGAGGTGGCAGTGAGCTATGGGAACATGTCATCTCTTCATGCCCAGTGTACAGGGCTGTGTGAAGGCTCCAGAGGGCCTGTGGGGCATGGGGCTGCCTTACTAGGGGCGTTTTACCCTCATATATGGGGGGAAAGTTAATTGGATTAGTAGTACAGTCAGTATATTTTCATTGTGGCTGGCTAATTTTTGAACGTATTTATAGAGTTGGCCAAGGGTGATCTGTACCTTGACCTAATTCTCTGTAGTAATAATGCTTTTGGAAAATAATAGTTCTAGTGTGGTGGTCAGTGGTATTTCTAGACTGGGAGACAATAGCACGTAATTTTGTAAAGTGCAAGAGAGACAGTTGGAAAATGGTTTCTAGTCAAATAGTTGCACTTTGGAATCATTAGCTTGAAGTAAAACCATCACATCTTTATCCCTGTGGCTGTAGGATATTGAAAAATGGTTCATTTGTTGGATTGGGGGAGAGTGGGGGTAAGGATTGGAGAAAGCGTAGATTGTTCTGCGGGCCCTTTCATAGCTGCGTGTTCCTTCTGAGGATCTATCCAGATGGGCGATAGGGACAGATTTGGAGTTTCAGGCCTGGCCCCTGGAGTTGTCCACTGTCATGAGTTTTCCCCCCGCCATCTTTTTACTATATGTTTTATTATTCAGATAGGAGCAGAGTGCTGGTGGGTGACCATTGCCCTGGGTATTTTGGTGTTTTGTAAATATGTCCATTCAGTGAATGGCGTCCTTTTCTACGTGAGCATAGGGAGCTAAGCCTGTGAGAATAAAAAGGGTGTCTCTGGTTTGTGGCCCGTTTGAAAAGTGCTATGCAAAAACCAAATCAAACAAACCCCCAAAATTGTGACAGAGAAGCACAAGAGGTAGATCACAAGTGGCAAGTTATACTCTGTAATCTCGGAAATTATATCTTGGATCATATAAATAAATAGGAGAATGTAGTGGGTGAGAGGGCGGGCTCTGCAGGCCACAGAGACATGGGGTCTTAACTTTCCGTTTCACCTTTACGAGCCACCACTTGTTGACTACTGGCAAGTGACTTAATTTCTCCAAGCCTTAGTGTCCTCATCTGTAAAAGAGGATGGCAGCACCTGTGTAAATAAATAACACAGGTAAAACTCTTGGCAAGTGCCCAGCATGTAAGAAGCATTGGAGGGCTTTTGTTGTGATGTATGTTTTGTAATTCTTTGGATTGAAGTAATTGGCTACTCGGTATTCACTGTTTGGTCTGAACCTCCTCAGACCAAATGGGCATTACCTTTGCAGCTCCTCAGGAAAATGAGAAGTAGGGTGGTATTAGGACCGTTTCTGGACAAGCCAGGTTTCCCGCCAACGAAGGGAGCAGAGAACTCTGCCAGACGTGTTACCAGGGAAGGACCCACGTGTCATGTCACTGAGTTTCAAAGCAGTATTGTATCCACACCCTTCCACAGACAGGTGACAGGAACCTAGCTAGGGGAGAGGTGCAGAGCAGCTGACACTTCAACAGGGTCCTTGACTTTTCCATGTCTTTGGCTAGAACTGGGTTTTTACATGTCGTTTGGGTTAAACCACAACACAATGGCAAGAACTCTTGCACCGAGGACTGAAAGAAAGAACGGCTTCTTACTAGATACAGGAGCATGGATACAAAAACATGCTAAGCAGGCGAAGCCCAGCCAGATTGCTGTCGGTAGGTGGCAAAGTACTTTGCTATAAATATTGCAGGACTCCTCTTTCTCGACTTACAAGAAAAATTGCTTTGCATTTCAGACAACAGCAGTGGCTGGACAAGCCTTTAGTTCATGGGCAAGAAACTGAAAACAACGTGGAAGATTTTCCTTAAATGGAGTCAGAGCTTGGCCAAGGCTCACTTTGAAGTTAAAGCCCTGGTCTAATTTGCCTTCCATGCATTATTTCTCATATATTATGCAAGATTCCTGGGCCCAAGACTATTTATCCCCCCCCCCCGCCCCTCCGTAATCTCGAGGTGTGTGCAGGGTACAACTCAGCTTCAGACCGTTCTGCTTTCACTTTTGGTTAGTCAGAACCTCCATCTGGCGGTATTTGAATATGAGTGTTTTCTGTGGCTTTTCTGTGGCTCCTTTTCAAAGTATTCATAGCAGTTTAAAAATACATAATGTTCAGCGATCTGACCAAGAACTAATGTAAGTACTTATTTGGAGACTATTTTTAAGGGGGGAAAAATTGATTAGATTTGAAATTCTTAACTCTTCCTATGTCTTGAAAATAGATTAAAAAAATAAAGGTTTGAAAAACATGGAACTACTTCTCCAGTCACAATGCTTTTAATAGTGGCAGTAGTAGCAAGTAGCACAGTTTATGAAAACAGAAGAGCTAAAATTCTTTATTTAATATTAAACAAGAAAGTGAAAGTTGTCTGCAGTAAATGTGGTGGGTTTTCCACAAACCTGCTGCTGGCTTTATCTGAAAAGCCTAAATGAGACAATTCTCCTTTTTTTTTTTCTGTTCGGATTGTGAGTTTTCATGAAAATCTTAACCAAAACATGACCATGGGAAGCAGGTTCCGTATTATAAGGTTTTGAAGCAACATGTTTCCACTAGAACCAAAGGAAATTTGGAAGCAAATTGAAAACCCCTCAAAGAGTGGAAAATGCTTTGCACTTTTGTTTCGCCGTTGTGCAGGGCCGTCTGTCACTCATCCAACATGTGCACATGAATATTCTTTCTGAAGACCTGGGCTTCATTTTAAGGTCAGCCTTCAATTTCTAGAGAATATAATTTGCTGCTATTTTTAGGGCATCATGATTGCTCGTAATAACTAATGGAAAAAAAAAAAAAACTCAAGAGAGAAATAAATGTGGAACAGCTGTGTCTGCTTAAATTTGATTAAAGGCAGTAAAAAGAAAGTAAACAGAAGAATGAATGTGACAATAGATGAGGGAGAGACAAGTATCCTCTTCATTGTGCAAAGTTTTACAGACATAACTTGTTCCACTTCGGAGGCTGGTGTTGTCTGTGTTTAAAGTTTACTTTACTGTTTGTCTTGAGTGGGATCAGTGTTGTAGTGAATAATTTATAGCCAGCATGAATGAGCTCATTAGTCACCTTTTCAGACTTTAAATGAGTTTTGTGGTTGTCATTACTCGAGCCTTCTGTTCAGCCGCCGACCAAAATGACAGTTTGGCAGTTTGCTGCCTTGTCATGGGACAGACTGCTCCCCCCAGGTCTGCGCTGCTTTTGTATTTCATTGAAACCTTCCCTTTCGACCCCTGTGCTGGTCCTGGGACTCCCACATTGCAGATGCCTTTTGCACCCCAAGTTTAAGTGGGAAGTTTTGTGGGGATTTAAAAAAATATATTATCTTTTAGTTGCGTGTGCCAGAGAGAAAGAAGTAGATGGAGAGAGCTTTTTCCAGCAACTGCCGTGTATTATTCCCTTTGTGCTTGGTTTGATATTCAAGTTATTGAAAAGCAGCGAGCTGGGGACTCCGTGCTGAGTGGCTGAGCCAAGCTCTCACAGGGTGGCAGGCATTGCAGGGAAGGGGATGTCACCGCACTTTGGAGGGAGAAGGATGTTTCAGAGTGAGTTTGCCCTGTTACACTCCTGAATATCAGTATGATGTGAGTGTGTGTGGATGAAGACACTTACTCTAGCAATTCGGCCCCATCAGATTTCCAGGCCCAAGAAAACCAAATTTGTCTTACCAAAGGGGTTGACAAAATGACCTTTCAGGATCCTAGCTGACTCGGGGGTCCAGTTCCTTGGGAGTGGCCATTACTTCTTCCCTATCTCCACGTCTTCCCAGTCCAGATCATGAAGAGACAGCAAACTGTGGCAGCTGCCTGCTCACCATGCTCTTGGAGACTTAACTGGGAGACTGGTAGGTGGGGAAGATGAGCCTGGACATGCCACTAGCAGGTGGGATTTCTTTGGAATGGATGTCATGAGGTTCATCCCTCCCTTTGAACCTGGCCTGGGTAGCCTCCGGAAAGCTCTTGACATCCATTCTCTGGGACTAGACTCCATCTGGACGTCCAGGACACCATGGTGTGCCTACCTTGGCCCTCGGGTAGCTTGTGCTGGCACTCCTGGTGCATGGATACTTGCCCGGGGTGTCTCAGCCAACTGCCTGGACCCCTGTCCTGAAGGCTCTTTGACGTTTGCTATGAGCAACAGGCACTAAAGGCTGCCGTCATCAACGTGGGCAGCACCCCCTTCCGGGATCCATATTGTTTGACAGCTGGCCGAGCACTGGGTGAGGCATGTAGAAAAGATGCTCAGTATTTCTCGGTGGAAGAAATGCCAACTTAAAAAGGATGCCTGGTTGTTTGGGGGCCAAATCTTTGAAGCCAATCAGAATCACGTGTCTGAGCACAGAGAATTGAGGTGCTGTTAATTTCACCCACAGCAATCCCTTTGGCTACTTCCTTTCCAGCCAAGCTTGAGTCTCCATGCACTAATGCCTGCACCTGAATCACAACATTAAAGGCACAAGAGATGCTATTATATTTTTGGAAGGAGTGGGCTTTCAAGGTGGGACGTGTTGGTGAAATTCACTATCCAAGAGAGGAGAAAAGACATCAGGTTTGGCTGTTGTCATAAGAAGTTGAATAAGTTGCTAATCCCCCAAAAGAACTTTGTACAGCAGGGAAATATGTTGGTAATATTTTAATCTCTCTACTGTTTCCCAGAGAGTTCATCAAATTTGGAGCTTTTACTTTGTTTTAAAAAGACAATCTTTAAAGAGAATTGTTTTCTTTCACATCCCTCTGAAAAAGAAAGATGAGAGAAGTTATTTCTTGGCATGGTTACAACTTTGGCAGACCTAGCCACTGGAACCCATGAGACTGTGTTACTTGGTGTACTCACTTGCTGAAGAGAAGAAAACAATAAGAGCTCTTAAAAACTTTGCAGGAGGAAGAGGTTGATTCTACTTTTCTTCGACTAATCTGTATAGTTATTAGACACCAGCTTGAGAGAAGGATAAAAAGGAACATTTTTTTTCCTGTTAAACAATCCATAGTTTTGATTACCACTGTGCCACATGCTGTGAGCAGGAAAAAAAAAAAGCATCAGGTAGTGTCCTTCCCCTTCAAGGCACTTAGAATCTGTTTGACACTCAGTATCTACTTGATTTCTTTTTTATTAGAAAGTTACATTATACCACATTATGACAGAGAAGCTGAACTTTGGTTTTTTGCAAGTAGTGCCTTTTCATTCAGTTTTAAAGTCCCCTTTTCCTTCCTTTATTTTCTGGTCACAGTTTTTCCTTCCTGGAGCCCCAGTGATCCTGGCCTTCATGTCTTTGGGCCCCACGAGGTTCTAGAAGTCAAATGCTCTGGACTGGTCTGAAGCTTCCCTTGACTGCTACCTATAACACGGCTCCAAACTCTAGAGCCACACTGAGTGGATTCAAATCCCAGCCTCATCACTTACCAGCTGTGTGACCTTGGGCAGGTGGCTACACCTCTCTGTGCCTTAGGTTCCTCATTTGTAAGATTGGCATAATAATCATATCTGCCTCACATGGTTAACGTGAGGCTGAAACAACGGAATATTTTCAGAGCTTTAGAACACTGTCTGGTACTGAGTCAGTGCTGTTTTAAGTGTTTGTTAAATACAGTTGATCTTCATTAGTCACAGATTCCATATTTGCAACTTTGTGTACTTCCTAATATTTATTTTAACCCCCAAATCAATGCTTGTGGGGCTGTCACGGTCATGTGGACATATGTAGAGTGACAACAATTTGAGTTGCCTGATGCACACGTTCCCAGCTGAGCTTGAGAAAAGCAATGAATGATCTGCCCACTTGTTTCAGCTCTCATTCTGTTAGTGTCCTTTCTGTGGTCTACTTAGTGGCACGGTGTTCTGTGTTTTCTGTTGGTGATTTTGCTGTGTAAAATGGCACCTGATTTTAACGCTCAAGTGGTGTTTAGTGTTCTAAGCTCACGAAGGCTGTTTGCCTTGTGGAGAAAAATATATGTGTTAGATAAGCTTCGTTCAGACATGAGTTATAGTACTTACTATTGGCCGTGACTTCAATGTTAGTAAATCAACACTAGATGTTAAATAACGTGTCTTTAAATGGAAACGCAGAGAAAATAAGGTTATGTTTTGACCAACAGCTCCAGGAACCTCATCGTATGTTTCCTCTAGGAGCAACGGTTCAGCATTTGTTCATTCATTGTTTATGGAGACTTGATAGAACACAGTTAGCTACCTTGAATAATGAGTCTTGACTGTAGATGAATGAAGTCCAAGAGCTCAGAGTGGCAGCCTCTTCTACGGCAAGCTCCCCACTATAGGGGCTATCTCTGGAAAGGCAGAAGCAGCAGAAATAGTTCGGGCCATGTGGAGTGCCTCAGCTGGGCACAGATTTTCTATCAGATTTGCAAAAAAAGATAACATGTAACCACATTTGCTTCTCTTATAAGCATAAATTGTTATAGAAGAGCCATCTGGAAATAGAGAGTAAATGTTCCCCCTCCCCCACAAATTCCTAATTTAAGAGTATTCCCTTCATCTTTGAACCTACATGAGGGTTTGTAGAGAAAGTTTGATACTCAAAACCTGTAAATTGAAAGCTTTCTTACAACCAGACAATAGACCTCATAGTGTAGGGTGTAATGTTGGTTATACTTAGCAATTCTCCTGTTTGCTGGGAGCCCTGGTCTTTTCAGAAGGGGGATCATTTTGTCCCTTCTGATTGAAAAGATCACAAAATGCTTCAATTTGGTGAAAAGCTTTGACAACATATTTATTTTCCCCCAAACTCTTACTTTATGAAATGTTTGCAAATTGTTTCACACATACAGCATATGAGAATGTGAAAGTGATTCAGAAAAGGGAGCGCTTTACTTAAAAGGACTGGAAAACGTAAGTGGAAAGGGAACAAAGGGAACCTGGGGCACTGTGCCCCACTTAATACAATAATATGCCTCTAGCCTCTGATTTCCACAATTTCCATGTTTTCACGATCTTAAACAATGTCTCAGCAAACACACTCCTCTGTACATTGTTGCATATTTCAGTGCATTGGGTCAGCACATAATGAGGGTCTTCTGTGTGTATCAGACACTGGAGGAAGTCCTAGTGTACCTGCTGAATAAAATAGGCGTGAGTCCTGCTTTCGGGGAGCTTATGGCCTCATGGAGATAGGCGGTCTGGTGGAGAGTTAACTAGGATAAATTCCTAGAAGTTGGAAATTTAGGGTCAATGGCTATGCTCTTTTAAGTGTTAATTCCTTTTGTCAAACGACACTCTTGAATAGCTGTGCTGAGTCCCACTGGTCCCGACACCCACACCAACATCAGTATGGTTATTCTTTTTAAGTCTGTGCCAATCTGATAGGTGAAATGAGATATCACACTTGCAATTTGCATCACTTTGTTTTCACTGAGGTTGAGCATCTTTTCATGGGTATATTACCATTTTTGTTTCTCCTTTTGTGAATTTGCCCTTTTATAATTAGGGTGCTATATATATTTTTTCTCATTGAGTTGGAAGTGTTCTAAATTTAAAATATTAATCCTTTTTCATATATATGGCAACTATTTCCTCATTTTTGGTTAACTTGATTTATGACCTCTGGTACTATACACAAATTTTATACTGTTATGCAGTCAAATATGTCAATAATTTCCTCTTTGATTTATTTATTTAACAAAAATAGTGCTAAGTGCCAGGGCGCTATTATGTTTTTCACAAATATTATTTCATTTAATCTTCAGTACAACCCTATGAAGTACGTATTGCTATTTATCCTCCCTCGCCACCCCCCTAAACACCTTTTTTTTTTAAGATGAAGCAACTAGGTAGAGAGAAAGAAGTTAAGTACTTTGACTCAGGTTACCTAGCTAGTAAGTGGTGGACAGACAATATGAGCCTCGTCGAAGAGTCTGATGTTAACTGCTGTGCTATACCACCTCTGGCCGTGGTATAGGCTGTGTGTGTTTATTTGTTGTTGCTTCATAAATGCTCACTGCGTCTCCCCAATCCTGGAGGGCGAGTGCCACTCTTTTGTTTCTCCTGGTTCCTTCCCAGACCCCTCCGCACAATAACTGGACATAGAGTGGCTAGATACTTGTTGACTGAATGAATTGACTAAATCTGGATTCTGGATCGTCAGCGCACACTTGTGTGTATGCTCAAAGAGGAGTTGACAGGTTCTGTATTTCCATTTTGCCTTCACCAGGCGACTTGATAAGCTCAAGTTTGGTTGGCTAGGTCACCTGAGCTAATGTAATTACTTCACCTCACTGGTTCAGCTGTAATTTCCCTCCCCACACACTCTTCCTTCCCTCTTCAAGTAAACTTCCTGGCTCCATTCCCTTCTGCAGACATTCTAATAAGCCTTTTCCCAGGCCACCCTTCAGAACCTGTCATGTAAACACCAAGAATGCACCAGAAGAAAACCCCAAGGGAGGATGATGCTTGGCCAAGTCTTGAAACTCACCAAGACGTGGAGGGTTTTCCAGCTGTGGTGCTGGGTCTCTCTTCCTTCTGCATTGAAGGGAAGGAAGTGAGGAGCTTTTTCAATCATTACAGAGAGCATTCTCATGTTATCTCAAAGAGACTCTTAGTCAACCCGTGATTAAGAAGTTATCTTTGACCATAATCTCTCCCTTTCTTCTCATATTCAATCATTGGACAGAATCCTCTTGGTTGTTCCTTTGAAGGCTCTTGTGCATTCATTTTTTCCAGTCTCACTCACTTTTCTGTAATTCAGTGGCTCTCAAAGTGTGGTCCCCGGGCCAGCAGAGGCAGCCATCACCTGGGAGCTTCTTGTTAGAGATGTGAATTCTCAGGCCCCATCCCAGACCTATGGAATCAGAACCTCGGGGGTGGGGTCCAGCAAGCTGTGCTTTAATAAACGCTCCAGGTAATTTTGATGCACACTCAAGTTTGAGAACCACTGATCTAATGGAAACCGCTCCCCCCTTTATTATTAGAATATTAGAAATGTAACAGATGCACATTGTAGAAAATTTGGAAAATATATAGACAAGTATGAAAGAAGCAGGCAAAAAATTATCCCATGACTCTACCACTCAGAGGGAACCACCATTTTAATAGTGTAGCATTTTTTTCTAACTTTAAAAAAGTTAGAAAAAAATAATCTTTGTTCCCCTTTGTATGGATTACTACTGCAATGCTTTGAGTGGTTCTGCCTGCTTTTGGTCTTCCATTTTTTCCTTTCCCCTCCCCAGATTCATCCTAGATTCA
Source organism: Rhinolophus sinicus (assembly GCF_057876585.1). Classification (NCBI taxonomy): domain Eukaryota; kingdom Metazoa; phylum Chordata; class Mammalia; order Chiroptera; family Rhinolophidae; genus Rhinolophus; species Rhinolophus sinicus. The sequence goes on along the minus strand of NC_142503.1, from coordinate 189,721,881 downwards.
TGCTCTCCTCCACCCGCCTCCTCTGAGATATACTTAACATACAACACTGTCTAAGTTTAAGGAGTACAATGTATTGATTCGATACATTTATATTGCAATATGATTGCCACTGCAGCCTTAGCTAACACCTTCATCATGTCACATAATTACCCTTTTTCTAGGGTTGGGAAGAATTAAGATCTAGTTACTTAGCAAGTTTAATGTTTATAATACAGTTTTGGTGTATACAATCACTGTACTCTGCCTTAGGTCTCCAGGACCCACACTGACTGGGGACTGACTGGGCTGGAATCTGGGTTCCCCTGCTCCCATATACTTATGTGCACCCCGTCCCATGGCCAGACGGGGTTGCAAAATGGTCCGTCCATTCAAGTCCCCACTCAGGAAATAAGTGTTGCTCACAGTGAGTTCTAGGGAATACAGAAGATTCTGCTGTCAGATGTGTTTTTAAACACTTCCACTTGTTTCTTTGAGACTTCTCAGGGTCAAAGGCACAGGGTACTTTTTGAAAAGTTCGAAAGGGGAACTGAGACCGAGGTTGTTCCTAAATGAATTTGGCCTCTGTACCTTTTTGTCAGGGAGCATGTCCCAGAGCTGGGGTTCTACAGAATTGTAAGGTGACAAAGCCACACTAAGCCTTCCTTTGGCTTTTAGGAGAGGTCTGGACCCCCCATTTCAGACAGACAGACAGGCAGACATGTGTATTCTGCTCTCCACATCAGGCAGGGCTGGTCCACCACTTCAGGCTGGTACCTTTGTAATGGGAGAGAGAAATTAACAAGTATGCTTGAGAATGAAATAGATCAAAAAACACACAGAGGAAAACAGGTGAGCTAATAAAAGCAGCTTACCTCACCATACTCCACCCTCTGCTTAGGGCTTCTTGTGGCCCAAGACTTGCTTGCTCATCTTGAAGTTTTTGTTCACCTAAGATGGCTGGTTCAGTCACTGGAGGCTAACAGCCTGCCCGGAGAGTTTTAAGAATGACATATTCCATGTCACATCCTCTCATCTTGCACTCTGAGGAAGAAGGAAAGTGCTGGGGGTAAAAATAACATGCCACCTCTACTTAATGTAAAGAGATTTCTAGCCTTGGTGTGAATGTGGTTGGGGAAGGGGAGGGCTGGTAACTGATGATGGAAGGGGACTATTCCTCACCCAGCCTGTAAGGTGCTAGAACAAAGGTCTCTCACCTTGGTTCCTTTGATGGGACATTTAGCACCCTCAACTGATATGCTGATGAGGGGTGGGGCCTGCACTAGACTGAGCTCCTGTCCTGGTTTTGTTACCAGTTCTGACTTCAGAGATGATCTAGTTTGTTTCTCTTACCTCACACTTTTTGCTTGGTGGCTTAGGGTAGGTCACATCAAGTGCTCAGTAATTAATGGGGTGGGACTGGATGACCTCAAGCTGCCCTTGGGCCTCCACTTCTGAGTCATCTTCTGGTTGGGATTTGCCATCATACTGGTAAGTAAAGATGCCTGTGGTGAATATCCTTGCTGAAGAGTTGCCACCCACCATCTTGAAGCTTTGTTAAGGAGAATGACTTTCAGATTGATTAGGGTTTCCTTATTTTTTGAAATTAAAAAAAATTGAGACACCTGTGGGCCTTTTCTCCCCCTTTGGCCAGGTTACAGTGTACTCTACTGCAAGCTAGAGGGGTTTCTGAGGGAGATCACTCCCCACCTTATTGTTTTTTCCTGCAGTTTTCACATAGCTCAAAAGGGCCTTTCCATTGGCTCAGATGAGTTCAGGTAGGGTGGCAGGAGTGACCTGGACTTCTCTTCTGTGGAGGAACCTACTGATTTGGCTACCTGGGAGTGTTGTGCAATCATATTTTTATTTATGTCACCACCAGGGTGTCCTGTTGGACTCTCCTTTCATCTTCTCTAAAGGCAGCTGCTTGGTGTGGCTTTAGCAGTGGGTGGCTGTTCTTTGGAGGAGCTTAATGACTTGGAGTGGTGGCTGCGCCGTTTGCTGGGTGGCCCTGCAAATTGTCGGGTTCTTGCGAGCTCAAAATGTGAAGGAGATGAAGCTTGTTTTCGCTAGAGGTTTAGAAGTAGGTCGGGCCTTGAGCACAACAAGCTGGAGAGGCCCCACCGGCGTGGCCTTTAGGCCTCTGGCTCTGTAATCTGTAATGGCCACCTTCCCTCCCCGCCGGCAAACGACTGAAGGAGCGGCCACCTGGGCCGGAGGCTGCAGTGCCTTTGTGCCTTTCCCCCCCGGGGCACGAGGTGGGCCCTGGAGGAGGGCCGGGGACAGCCCTGGGAGTCCCGCCAGGACGCCTTAGTTGGGGAGAAGTGGAATCTTTTCTCCCCCTCGCAAGCCTCGCCCGCATCGTAATTCTTTTTATTTTTACTTTCGAGCCATGTAAGGCATGCGGATGGGGTAGGAGCGTTCCGGCGACACGTTGCCAGCGGCCCAGAGCCGGCTCGCCCGCGTGGCCGGAGCCCGGGGAAGAGACAGGCCACGCGCCTCCAGCACCACCAGCCCTGCCGCCCACGGTCGCGGGCGCTCCTGGTCGCGGGACCCGGAGCCAGCCACCCCGGCCCCGCGGTGCCGCAGGAGGGGAATTGTCCCGGCCCGGCCCGGCCTCGGCCCCGGCTGCGCTTCGGGAGCTCCCGGGTGAGGGACCGACCGCGGCGCACAGGGCGGCAGGCAGGGGCCACCCCCGCGAGTCCGCGCCGCGCGCCCCAGGCCGCGGGCGGCCCGGCCCACGTTTTCCCTCTCTCCGGCTCCCTCCGCCCCCTGCGCTCTGTCCCTCCCCTCCTCCCCCCGCTCCACTCCCTCCCCGCGCTTCCCCTCCTCCTGCCTGGTCATGTGTCGCCTTTTTTTGTTTGCAGTGGAAACAATTTCTCGCCGCTCGGCGCGCCCCGGCCCGACGCGCCGCGGCGGAGGCGAGCGGGAGGCGGGACGGGGCGGGGAGAGCGGCGGGGCCGGCGGGAGGACGCGCAGCGCGCCGGGCCGACGCCGCAGGTCCCATGCCGCGCCGCGACCCCCGCGCCCCTGCCGCCCGCGCCTGCGGCCGCCCCCCGCCGCCCGCCGCCCCGGGCTCGCCGCACCGCGCCCGCGCTTGCTTAGCCGGGCCACCAAGCGATGCCCGCTGGGCGCCCGCGAAACTTTGTCGGCTCCCGCTGAAGGACAGCGGCGCCCCCGCATCCCGGCGCCCGGCTCCGGCCAGGTGAGTTTGCTCCGCGCTCCCGCCGGCGCCGGAGCGGGATTGGCAGACTGGGGCGGGGGCACTCGTCCGAGGCGGTCCTGGAGGCGCCCTCGCCGCTCCCGACAGTCGAGGGACTCCGCAGTTCCTGGAGGAGGGCGCGGGGCGGGGGCCTGGCTGGGCGGGGAGACCGGAGCCCCCGAGCGGGGAAGTTGCCGGGTCCGAAGAGTTTCCTACCCGACGTGCAGGCTCTTTCCCGGTGCCTTGATTTCCAAAAAGACACCCGAAAGAAACAGTTGGTATTCTCCACGGAGGACGGGATCCCCGCCGTTCCAGCGCGGAGGTGGGGGTGCTGATCAAGGGGAGTCCCCAAGATGAGAAACAGGCGCCTAACAAAGATACCCTCCCCCCACAAACTGCAGGCTTGGCACCCGCAGTGAGCGTCCCCCGAGACCCCCGAGGCCCGACCCCTCCTCACCCCGGCCCTCTTTGAAACCCTCCTTGAGCCCTGGAGAAGTTGGGGGACGGCGGGCTTTTATTGATGTGTTTTTAAGGCTTGCCGCGGTGCGGCCAATAAAAGGTTTATGACATCTGACCGGCAGTGAAGGTATGCGAGCTCCCAATTACCCTGTATACGAAGAGAAGAGCAGTTTTCCCGTTGCCTGGCAACGCCTCTGATTGACTCTGGACGCAACCAATCGCCGCTCCCGCAGGTCCCCTTGAAATGTTTTTGACAAGTACTGTACTAGGGAGTGGAGCGCGTGCGTGCGCGCGCGCGCGTAGAAGGGGGGGCGGGTTACCCGGCCCCCCCCCTAAACTCGCGGCTGCTCTGCTTCGCTTGGGGAGGATTTCTTAACTTTTTAAAGTTCACATCAAACATCTGTTCAGAGCTGGGCCAGTAATGTCTTTGTCAGTTATTTGGAGACATTCTGATAGCCGGCCAGAAACTAGCTTTATTGCTGCCTCTAGTCCGTTAAAAAGCAAAAAAGATAACAAAACACAGCAAGTCATAAAAAAACAAAGAGGGTGTGTATGAGGGGCGGGGACATAACCAATAGCAAACCGAAAAGTTGTAAGGAGGTCACTAGTGAATAACTATTTAGGTGTCTGGTGGAGCAACCTTTTTGGCAGCAGATTAAAAATGTTTGCTTAACTGCAGACTCACATGATCTGGAGTCTTTTTTTTTCCCTCTGAAATAGGAGAAAAAAAAGATTTGGCGAATTATGTAGTTTGAGTATAATAATGGAAAACTCCTCAGCTGTGGTTTCTGGGAACTGTTTTTTAAATTGGAACTGTAGTGATCAGCAGCTCTTGATACTGTTGCTATAAAATGTGGATTTATAGGGATGCAGTTAACAGTTGGAGGGCATGGGTGGGGGACAGAGACACAAAGCAGGCAAATGATCCAAAGGGACTGAACCCCATAACCCTGTTCTCGACAGTGCCATTTTTCTAGTAAAACCATATTGCTGGCAATGTTTGTTTAAAACAAAAGAAAACATGGAGAATAGTGTGTTAGTTCCTTTGGGAAGCTGCTGACAAATAAGCAAATTAAAAAGAAAGAGAGCAGCATGTTGTCATAGCAACAGTGCAATTAAATTACTTTACTGTCAGCCATGATATAATTTTCCTGTTTGGAAGCTCAGGAGACATAAAACTTTCGTTTGGAGCTAAAGTTGACTTTAGTGGCTGGGTATTGTATTCTACTATGTGGATATTCCTGGTTATCAGAAAATTTGGTTTTTCATTGGGATCTGAGGAAACTTTGAAAGAGACAAACCTTGCTTTGATTTGTTCATAAAGAAGGCTGGTCTCTGTCAAAACCCAAGCCTAAAGATACTAGCTTATCCTTTAAAATATGTCATGCACTACTCAGGTTAGTACGTGACAGAAAGAAATATTCCCTGTGGATGAACTTAAGGTGTCCAAACTGCCCTGCTCGGTGACTTAGATGGCCATCGCGGTTTCCTTTCCTTAGCCTTGGGCATCTCACAGCCGATCCAGAGAGCTGTCAGGCCTTCTGTTTGTCCATGTTTTAGAGGAGGGATAGTGCTACAATTCTGGGGTGCCGTTGGTTTGCTGTGTAGTGCCCCACATTATGCTTTCTAGAATTCCATTCTAGAGCTTCCCCAGCTGAGGTGGCAGTTATTTTAGGCATAGTGTCAGTGGACATTTCAAGTCTTTGCTTTGGTTTTTTCGTTCCTTTTCTAGATAGATTGCTTGATCTTCTTACTTGCAGGGGGAAAAATATGAAAGACACGCTTCTTAAACCATGTGCATTGTTTGAGCGCTACAAACGGAGAGTGGGAGACCTCTCTCATTATCTGCACTGTTCTTTCTGTCTTACATTGAATACGGGGGGTTGAACAGCTTTGTATCTGCCTGGGTCATTCTTGCCACATCCTCATTTTCTTTCCTTATCAGATATTTTACTCCCTGTTATAAGTCATTGATACAAATGGGGGTGGGGGGGGAGCGGAAGAGAATTCTGTAGCAATTTTTGTGAATTTGCCTTCCTGTCTTGAAGCTGCCCCTTGCTCTCCTGATACTTTTAGCAATTCTAATTTCAACTAATGGCTTGTCTTTCATATTCCCATTTTTATTTGTGTCATGCCTGAAGTTACTATTTTTTTTTCAGAGTGTAGTGTCCCAATCAAATTAAATAATATTTCTTCCTCCAGTTCAAATCCAGAGAATTCAAATGTAATTAAAATTGCAGAGTTTTTGGTCATGACTTATAGAGGGAAAGAAAAATCAAATAAAACACTACCAAATTTATGCTCACTGTGGCCACAGTTTTTATTCTGAGGCAGTTGTGATGGTCTTTGTGTGGAAAGAGCTGAACTTAATCTGAAACAAATGGCCTTAAACTTAGAGGTATTTTTTTTTTTGAGAACGATAAACAATGAGACTTGTTACCCAAGTGATAGGAGTTACGCATTGAGCTTATTATGTAGTGTTTATTACGAGGCTCGAAAGAATTTTACCTTTGTACATTATCCATGTATTATAGATAAACTGAGGCAGCAAGAAATAACTGATTTTCCCAGGATCACAGGGAGAGGAGAGTCTTCTTAGGTCCAGGAAGAAGGCATTGTGAAATTTCCCGTTCTTTTTATTCGCATTTGTGCATTAAAGGTGCTCTAAATATTTCCAGCCTTACTGTATTGCGGGGGGTGACAGGGCACCGTGCTGTATGCGTGGTGGACCGATTTTACTTCCTATGCATCTCTGTGGTGGAATTGTGGGTTTGTGTTACGCTGTGGGAGCCATGAGGTGGTGTTCTTATGTGGTAGGGGGTCTATCAAGGTGGCTTGGGTAGGGGTGGGCAAAAGAATTAAGAGGGCACAGCTGCCTTTCCAGTGTGGGTTTCACTAACTCATCTTTTCTCTGTAATGTCTTTGCCAGGAGCCTTCACGTAAATGGGTCCAGTCATGCCTCCCAGTAAGAAGCCAGAAAGCTCAGGAATTAGTGTCTCCAGTGGGCTGAGTCAGTGTTACCGGGGCAGCGGTTTCTCCAAGGCCCTTCAGGAAGACGATGACCTCGACTTTTCTCTGCCTGACATCAGATTAGAAGAGGGAGCCATGGAAGATGAAGAGCTGACCAACCTGAACTGGCTGCACGAGAGCAAGAACTTGCTGAAGAGCTTTGGGGAGTCGGTCCTCAGGAGTGTCAGCCCCGTCCAGGACCTGGACGATGACACGCCCCCATCCCCTGCCCACTCTGACATGCCCTACGATGCCAGGCAGAACCCTAACTGCAAACCCCCCTACTCGTTTAGCTGCCTCATATTTATGGCCATCGAGGACTCTCCAACCAAGCGCCTGCCAGTAAAGGATATCTACAACTGGATCTTGGAACATTTTCCATATTTTGCAAATGCACCTACTGGGTGGAAAAACTCAGTGAGACATAATTTGTCATTGAATAAGTGTTTTAAGAAAGTGGACAAGGAGAGGAGTCAGGTAAGCCTCTGTGTCTGGAACTCCAGTTTCTCTTTTCTAAATTAAAAATGTTTCTCCGTTCAAAAATTGTTAAGGAATGTAAACTCACCACATTGAAACAGTAGTTGTAAGTGGATAATTTGGTTCTACTTTATTCATTTAGATAGTTGTAAAGAGCTTCCTGTTCCTTAAGCATATTAATTAATTAAATATGGTTTTTGGTATTTGTGCTGGATTGAGGGTTTCCCACTGTGGTATCTAAACATAATCACAAAACAGTAGTTTTTGTACCCTTGATTGGTTCTTCCCTCAGTGTGGTTGGGTCAGTTTGGGTTTAGAGTACAAGGGGCAGCCGTTAACCATGAGGGTGTGTGTGTGTGTGTATTTGTTAAAACTTGCCACGAAGGACTAGAGGAAAATGGCATTTATTTTTGAAAGGTAACTGGGGAAAGGCAACATCTCTGTGATTCTGGAATAAATGGACAGTAGTGGATATTGGAAGGCAGCGTGAGCAGACTTATATACTCCAAGACTAAACATAGACAGACATGAATTGCCTAGGTGACTCAGAATCAGGTGTCTACCTAAGTGTTTGGCAACTTTGGAACTCCCTGACTTTGAAAAATTGGCTCGCGGTAAAGTTCTCACCAGAGACTGACTTAAGAAACATTGAAGTTTGACTTTAAAGCCTTAGCTCGAGCGAGCTTCATGGTCCACTAAAAGGAGATGGTTTTAATAACTTGCCTTACCTTTCTTGTAAGGAATATAATAGGTACAATAGAAATTGGGTCGACCGCTAGAGCTGGAAAACAAAATTGTGATCTAACTTGGAGTTCTGAAAGGTAATGTAGCCACAGTTAAAATAAATTGCCAGAAAATGTTTTCTCCACAAAGTTTTCGTGTGGCGGTTTTCCAGCTTTGTTTTCCATGGTCATCATGGTGCAGTGTGCAGCTGATGGTCTGCTTTCACCCTTTTTGAAGTTCAGGTTCTGGCTCAGGATCACAATTGTGTAGGGTCAGCAGCCAGGCAGTGTTCGGGCCTTTAATTTCTTTCTCTTCAGAAACATGTTTCTCTTTCCAGTAGAATCTTGAGCCTGAGAAAATTCTGCTTGTCTGGCATGGAAGAATACGAATAAGCAAGTGGCAAAGTTGTATTTCTCCTTGCAACAGGGCATGCTTATCTGCAAATACTGTTTACTCAGAGTTCGTGTTCAAGATGGGGAGTGGGCATCATGCAGGGTTTGAGGAGGGGCGTTGCCTGGGAGAGGACAGATGTGGACACTAAGGACCTTTGCCTTTGATCGCTGGTACAGGTGACGGCTGACCCAGTGTGCATGTGTGAATATTCACGTGTCCTGGGCCCTCCTTCGCCAGGTCCTATTTTTATATAACTGGAACAATTGTAAGGCGCTGCTGCTGTCCCCGGGTGTCCATTTCTTTTCCTCCTTCCCTCTACATCTCAGAATGGACAAATGGACTTGGCTCTGTTGAGTGTTTTAAGATCATTCTTTGAAGTCAGAGAAAAATTCACTTCTCTCCTGTAAAGAGCCAAGTCTGTGGTATTAAAAGCTCCTGTAGAGGTGGGCCCTCGTGGCAAGGAAGGGAAAGTTTTAGGGAGCAGTTCCAGGGTTAGAATGTGGAGAAGAAAGTGCTGTTATGGTCCCCCGAAGCTGCAGGTCACTGATACAAGCCAGGAGCAGAGCTCTCAGTTTGGTGAGAAACAGTGCAAGTCACCGCGTGCCCGCGTCGCCGTGTGCGCCATCATGCCAGTGCACATCAAAGTAATTGAGCAAACGCACGCTCTGAAAGGTTAGATGAGCAACGCCAGAACGTGCACAGCGACTGGGAGGGTTGCTCACCAGCCCTGGGAGTGGCAAGCGGGTGTTGGATGGTGTGTCGGGGGAGCCGTCTCTTTCCTGTGCATCCCCTGCTCCCCCAGTCGTATTTTCCAGGGATGACAGTTGTCATTCTGAATAAACGCAGATATCGCCAGTTGAAAGGGAATGGTTTTAAGGATTTAAGACTGTGACTCTCATGAAATGTTGAGTTCTGGCTTCCTAGCCGTGCTCACCTGTGTTGACATGTTTCTGATGAAATACCAGTCAGTTTTGTGGTTGAGAGTTTGTTCCCAGGGTTTGTGATGCTGTGAGAACAAAACAAGGAGTGTGAGTTTTCCCCCTTTTCTCCTCTTCTCTTGGGCTGCCCAGGGGCCAGCAGGTGGCCAGTCTGAGAGGTGTAGACTCGCAGGGACTCCCAGGGACTTCCAGGGCACTGGCCCATTCACTTGGGGTTTTCTGCAAGGGCTGAGTAAAGGGGAAGGCATTCCCCCTGACACTTTGCCCAGTGAAACCTCCTTCGGCTCTACAGGTGACCTTGTTTTTTCCCAGGGGATTGTGCTTGGCGGTAGCTCCCACACTGGGCTTCTGCTGCAACACAGTGACTAAGTAAGTGCACCCGAATGTTGCTGGCAAATATGTTAATGAAGGGGAGAATGGAACCTTGCAAGTTGTATTCACAGATTTAGCCATTCCACGTTGTTTTTTCTTTTAAAAGTATAGAACACAGTTTTAAACTTGACATAACCATGAGAACACAGAATTCCGTGTGATTGTTGCCCCTGAGGGGTTGGGACTCATCCCTGCTGGACAACTGTTTGGCTGGGATGTTGGCTCAGGAACCTACTAGATTACATCAGAACCACCTGTGGCACTTAAAACAATGACCGGTTCTGGGCCCTCCCAGGAGATTCTGATTCAGTCAGTTTGAGGTGGGTTGGGGAAATTCGATGTCCTGATAAGCTTCATAGGTCTTTCTGACGTGCAGCCAGGTTTGAGAATCCCCGAACTCAATGCTTTTGGGTTCTTTCCAGTGCTTAAGATTTCATCAAGAACATGTTCTCATGAATGAGTAAATTAGGAGAGAATAGATAGTTTTGCTTCCATCCATTCTCGCTCTCTCTCATCTCTTAGAGGAATTTAAAAGATAAGAGTTTTGTTTTTATGTTTTAATCATGGAAAATTTCAAGCATACACACTAGAGAGAACAAGAAGATGACTCCACAGACCCATCCGCACCGTTGCTCGCCTCCAGATTCTGCAGTGAACAAGGCTTCACTCCCTTACTTCATTCTTTTTTGTTTTACTGTTGCTTAAGTATTTTGAAGCAAATCCTAGACCTCATGTCATTTTATCCCAACGTATTTTGGTGTGTGTTAGAATAATTGACATTTTCTTACCTAATCACAATACCAGTGTCACCCCCTAACAAAATTCCCAGTTCTTTGGTGTTACCTAATAACAGGTCTATATTCAGATCTCCCCGATGGTTTACAAAATATTTGTGTGAATTAGGATCCAAACACTATTTACATGTTGCATTTGACTGTTAATGTTTCTTTCGTCTGTTTTCATCCACAGCAGTCCCACTCCTCCCCCTTTCTCATGCCCTTCCTTGTTAAGGAGACCCATCCTTTGGTCTATAGAATGCCCCACAGCCTGTCTGCATCACTGGGGTTTCATTTAGCTTGTTCCTCTGTCCCCTTGTATTTTCTGTGAAAGGCAAGTAAGTGCTACAGGCTAGATCACATTCTGGCTGTTTTATCCCCAGGAGTATAGAGAAGTGTTGTGTGTTCTCACATCAGGAAGCCTGGGTGACCCTCTCCTGGGGATGCTGAGCTTGAGCTGTGGGTTCACCTGGGGTCGGCTGCTCCGTCCTCGCAGAGTTCCCCATCAGCCTTTCATCTCATGGTTTCATCTAGTGAGGACCTTTGCCGGAATCAATCAAGATAGAGTTTCAAAGTCAGGGATTAAGTTTTATACCTCTTAAATACAGACCTTAGTTAGGACTGTAAAATTATCAAGTACTAACCTCTCTGAGTACTTGTAAATGGGAAATAAAGTGCAGGTTTTTGTTTTAATTGACTGCATAATAATGGTTCAGGTGTGTTTTTCTTTCTTTGCTTTTTTTTAACCTCCCCTTTTGCCCCTTTAACAAAACAAAATTGTTGTCATAAGAGGGTGTATAAAGGAAACACTGCACAAAAGTGTTTTTATGATATCCAGAGCTGAGTGCTTTAAGTACTGTTTTAGATTCAAATATAGGCGACTTGTCTTGGTTGAAAGTGGACTGTGTTAGAAGCCAGGATACCTGGTTCTGGTTTTGATGCTCGTGGCAGTTGGCTGTCTTGGACTTCAGTTTTCTCATATATAGAAGCAGGAGTTTGTAGTTGCTTGGGGCTTCTTAACTTGGGCTTTTGGGTGTCAGAGGCCCTGCAGACAGCCTGAAATCATGTGACTATGCATACTTCATTTTCCTAGAGGATTCCAGGATTTTGTTTTAGTTTTTAGGTTCTTCAGGGAACCTCTGACCTCCTGAAAGGTGAGGAACCACCGGTATTTCATAATATCAATACTGGGCTTACTATGGAAGACCCTCTTTGTGCTTGCTGTATGCAGTATCCCACTTCTTCCTCCCTATAGTCCCATACGGTAGCTGTTGTTTTCCTTCTGAAAATAGATGATGAGTTAAACTCAGAGTGGTTGTTACTTGCTGGAGGTCACACAGCTAATAAATAGCAGGACTGGAATTCACGCTAATTCCCCCCAATCCTGAAGAGCTTGTGCTTAAATTAACCTTGGTGCTTGATTTTACTTTTTCAATATAGAGGCTTTTGTAGATGGTCTGTACGTGCTTCCTGAAAATATTCTATGAATGTGAGTTATAGGAGACTGAAATATTTAAACGCAGAATTCACTCAGGAGGTGCAGGATAGAGAAAGGTAAATGCAGAGAATGTTTTTATGCTCTTGCGATCGGGCCAAATCCTGTCTTTGTCAGCAGATGGAAAGGTGTCACATTTGCACGAAGCGTATCACTGCCCTCTTCTGCTTCCTGTTTCCAGGCTCTGTCCCAAGCCCCCTGCCTCCCAGGCCCCCTCCACTGCAATCTGGCCCAAGTTCAGAGCCCGTTCTCCCTGCATAGACACTGTTTATACAAGATCTCCCTCCAATTCTGAGCCCCGTTGGTGTTCACTTTTCCGTCCTGGTGGTTGAGATTCTTTTTCAAAGGCAGTTTGGAAAATGAGGTAGCACCTCTTTAAATGGCAGCACCCCCATATGTATGGTTGCCTCTGATTTCCTCCCCTTGGTGATGTAATCGCAGGATCAAGAGCCTTTTCCTTTCCCCTGACGCTAGTCAACATATCCGTTTAATTGATAGTCATGTTCATAAGAAGATAAGACTTACTTTGTTGTTTGGATAAATAATGCTCTTTGGTCTGGTCCTGATGGATAAAGTCCTAAAAATCAGGGTAATGTTGGGTAATGGGACATGCAAAAATGTGATGAGGTGTCTAAGTCTTCTGTGGTCTCTGGGGCAAGAGACGATTCTGTTCCTCCCTGAGCTGGGGCTGCCCCCCACCATAGTGGAAACATGGCCTCTTCCTCACAGCGCCCACTGCCTAACTTTCTATTGTCTGTGCTATAGATTGGGTCACCTCAGAAGGTTGAGACTTTACCAGCGCCTCTGAGGGGCCAGAAATAAACATACCCCATGTCACAGGCCCTGGAGTAGGAAGCACTTCATACCACCCTCCTCTGTCATCCTAAGGGTCCTGTGAACCCCCATTGGCCACGCTCCCCGACTGATCCATTTGCCCCTTCCAGACATTCCTCCTTCCTGATTCTTCCAGGCATTAGAAATCTTGGCTGCGGGGACATTTTTGTTGTCTTGGTCTTGCCAACTGTTCATTCTTTGTCTGCTCAATCATTCAACAAGCTTTTTAAAGTACCTGCTATGGTCAGTACCTACCGTGTTTCCCCGAAAATAAGACCTAGCCGGACAGTCAGCTCTAATGCGTCTTTTGGAGCAAAAATTAATGTAAGACCTGGTCTTGTTTTACTATAATATAAGACTGGGTTTTATATTAATTTTTGCTCCAAAAGACGCATTAGAGCTGACTGTCTGGCTAGGTCTTATTTTCGGGAAACATGTTACTCTAAACTTTATACCATGTGGAAAAGGATACAAAATCGAATCTTTTGGCCACAGCCTAGAAAGTGTTTGAGGTCCAGTGAGCCCTACCCACAGTTTCTCTCTGGCTAGTGGAATTTAACCAGCAGAAGCTCTTCTTTCAGCGCTCTCTCTCTCCCCTTTCATTTATGTGTTTCCTGTTCTTCGCATCATTGCTTCTCTGGCCCTTCCATTTCAAGGATATGCTGCTTTCCAGTCCCCCCAGTGATTCTCCTGCTATTGACCTTGATGAGAATCTATATAGGTCTTCTGGAAAGCTTGGTTCTTCTGGACCTGAGGGCTGGGCCCCATTGGTGCGTCTATCCAGTATCTCGCCACATTAACTGTTACGAAAGAAGCCTCTTTGGTAGGGCTTTGTGGTACCTCAGTGGGTCTGTGAGCTCCTGCTTCATTGATGTACTGACTGGTTATCCAACCAGCAAGAAATTGTTCTCAGAACCTCTCTCCTGTTGAGCTGAAGAGGCTTTGGGATTTTTCTTTGAAATCACTTTAGCTGCAGGATAGTTCTCTGCAGTAAATATAGGAAGTTGGCACACTGACCTTCTATTTGAAAGTCATGGTTTTTGCTTCTTTTACAAATAGTGATGGGTTATTTGGATTATTACATACTCTCACGGAGGCTTTGGCCACAAGAAATGCTCTTAAGCTTTGGCAAGATGATGGCAGGTTTTAGACTTTGAGTATTCCTTGTGGGGGAGCGCTTGAATAAATTGTTAACAAAGCATTCTTCTGCTGTGGGAATGAGCTTGAGAACACCAAGAATGGATTAGTTAGGATGACAGTTGACTGTTTATTGTAGAAAATCCAAGTAACAGTGAATTCAGCATAGAAGTGTGTTGCTGTGTCACACAATTTAAGTCTTGAGGAATTGGATGGAGACCTACTATGTTTCATCTTGCCTTTCTGCTGAACTGTTCGTAGTACATTGCTGGTTTCTATTCTCAAAGTCTTCTCATGGTCCAAGATGGCATCAGTTAGCTTGTACTCATTTTAGGAAGCAGGAAGGGGTATGCAGAGAAAGACAAAAGGGGTTTCCATTGAGTTAGCAAGTTTAAGGAGCTTTTCCAGAAACCCCACACTCTGCTTTCATCTCATTGGTTAGAGCTTGCTCACATGATACCTCTTAGCTGCAAGGAAGTCTGGGAAATGTAGTCTTTTAACTGGGCCCCTTCCAATCCCACATAAAACGTTGGTTCTGTCACTAAGCAAGCATAGGATTTTCTGCCACAGAGGTCTAGATGCTTCGGTGATGAATTTTGCTGGACCCAAGGGATGTGTTGGAACAGTATCAGAAGAGGAAGGAGAGAGATGGGTGGTGGGGGAAGTTATGTAAATAAGTAAGAGGAGTTGGTAGAGGAGTTAAGATGCTAAGGGGAAAACTTTAAATTGCTCTAGTAACTTAACTAAAGCAGAGATGCCGACCCAATTTTTTTTTAAGCATTCCAGTTAACCAAGGTTTTGCTTCAATATATTCTGATTACATTGCATTTAATATCTTCAAAATCAATAGCTTGATAGAGGTGATGATGTAGTCTGCACCAAGTATGATAAGAAAAAAAGCAAGGAAATGCATGGTGGAAGATAGTAGTGTAAAGCTGTTCTTTTAATAATGACTTGGTGGTGGTTTGCTATATGAGGTTACACAGTTCCAAGACCAGAATGAAGTCTTTGTGGGGAGGGGTGTACGCATGTGTGCCCGCACGCACATGCTTGTTTGAGTACCTTTGCTTGTGAACTCAGCAGGAGAGCAGTAAATACAGGCAGTGACTATGCTGCTTCTCATGGGGTGAGGCTCTCCAATTACCCGTCCATCTCTTCCTTTCTTCTCACAGGTGTGTGGGGTTTCCCTCTGGGCTCGGCGGGTCACATTCAGTGCTGCCTTCCATTTATTGGAGCTCTGTGACTGTCCTCCTCTAGGGACAGGACCAATGAGGGATTTAACTAATGTCATTAGACAGAAAGCACTCAGCTCGCAGAGCGTTTGTACATACTTTGTTTTTTTAGAAGTATAGGCTAGGTCGTGTGAGTGCTGGCTTTAGTCATGGCTCCAGTGGAGGGGAGAAAACTCCAGAGTCTCCTGGAATCAGAGTACAGGCAGTGTGGCACAGAGCCGGAGTGCAGTCACACTAAGTACTCCCAGAATACTTACGGAGTGCCGAGTTCCTTCCAGAATCGTCCATAGAGGCAGTCATGTCAAGTGAGACTCTGCAGAAACCTTAGTTGGCAAAGTGAAAATCAGACACTGCACTTAAACAAAAAGGAGTAGCTCAGTCATTTTAGAAGAATTTTCAGCAGTGGTTCATTCATGACACATGTATTTGTGGACTGCCAGGCACTGTTCTAGGTGCTGGGGATACATTGGTGACTTGTGACAGTTCCTTGGCTGTTCTCCTAAGCTATCCATGGGGCAGGGAGTAGGTGAGGGGAAGACACATGTAGAACAGCAAGTGCAAAAGCCCTGAGGTGGCAAAAGTTTGAAATATCCAAGGACCAGAAAGGAGACCTGGAGGAAGTGTATTAAAGAGAGGAGAATGAGATGTTTAAAGGGACATCAGGGGGAAACATCTATGTGGGGCTTGTTCCAGTGGTGCGGGTTAGAGATAATGGAAATGACACTGGTTTAGACCAGGACTGGGGTTTGCAAATGAAGGCGTGTGGGCAGATGTGGGTGGGGAAGTGGGATGGAGGTTGGAGCAAACCTTCTGTTGTGACCATGTTAAATTTGAGATGGCTTTTGAACATCTAAGTGGAGCTGTCAAGTTCGAAGTTTGATATGTGAGTTTCAAGCTCAATAGAGAATCAGAGTAGAGGTATGAATCTGGGACGCATTCGTGTTTAGTTGGTGGACACTAAAGAGGATTTCTGCATTACCTCTCCATCAGAAAGGAGGTGAAATCAAACCTCTATTTCAGTTCTTATAGGAAATTATATTTCCGTTCGTGTTTGACTAGAGAATTCATTTTGGGGTGTGTTCAGTGTGGCAAATAAAAAACAAAAGAGGAAGAAATTCAGAATTATTTCAAAAAATAACTTACCTGTTGTTATTGTAGTTACTGCCTGGAGGTTTGCAGGCAGAAGAGAACAAACCTTTGCTTTTTGTAATGAGGGTGTAACTTCTAAATGTGCTCAGGGCCAGTGGCGTCTCCGATATGATGAGAGAAATGCACTCTAGTAAACATCTCATTTAGCAAAGCCTCCTAACCCATGACTTCTGCGAGTTCCTTGCCATCTGGTCCCTGGCTGGAGAGAGGAATTTTTCTTGTATATTCGTCTCCATAGCAACGAGTTTGCAGTTGATATGGAAAGTAAGCAGTTGCCTTAGCAACAGAGTTGCTGATGTGGTGGCTCCCCTGCTTTCAGGGAAATGGATAAGCTGACCAAACTAGTTTAGATGCATCCTGTAGGGCGCTGTAATATAGGGCTGCACACGCTGGCCCTGACAGTGTAAAATCAGTCGTGCTTTAGAAGAGATCGCAGCCCCTCCCCTTTCCAGGAGGAAGGGCTTGCAGAGATAATAAATCCCACAAAAGTAGCTGCTGTCAGTTGAAATAGATTAGAAGAGGGATCTCCTGGTGGAATTTATTTAGTTTTCGTTTAAAGGAGAGTGTCATAGTCAGGACATATTTGGTTGCAAGGAAAAGAAAGCCACCCAAGTGGGCTTAAGTAAAAGACGGCTTGTCCCAAGGACATAATAGTCACATGGACCAGTGGCAAGGAGCAACGAAACACATCTCAGGTCCAGGGTGATTGGAGCTGCCCCCTCTGTCCCTCTGCGGCCACATGGACGCTCATCCTGGACTTTTTCTGGGGGATCTGTTCTAGCCTGCTGTTTGCAGCCTGGCTTCCTCTGTGTGGGTCTTGATTTCTGCTTCTTCACACCCTTGCTGTGGTCGAATGTTGGTGCCAACCCTTGGCGATGTGAGGGCCCCCGTGCCAGCAAAATCGACCTCATCATTGGTCGTAGTTCCAGACACATGGACTTGTTCTTCCTGGGTTAGATGTTCATCCCTGGTCAAAAGGGGACAGGGTCCCCGGGATCAAGATACCTGCTGGGACTATCCCTTCATCTGGGATGGGCTTGGGCTTGGCTTTGAACAGTTTGAACACACCTACAACAGAATGTTTTCGGGAAAGCCTTTGGTCTTGGGAAAACCTTTTCACAATGGAAATAAAAATAATAAGCTTTTGAGTCTTTTGTACTTTCTGCTTCCCGTTGTGTTGCTTCAGGACACCTCTCACAGGTGACAGAGGTGAGCGTACCAGAGAACTCTGGGGCTGCCCCGAGCCTCCCTCCTGCTTGTTTATTGTTTCTGTGATGACTTCATCTTTCTTGCATTTCGTTTCCATAGATTTGGGGCCAGTCGCTCACAAACTAGCAAAGTTTTTCTTTAGTGGCTACTTCTTCCTGCCAGCTGCCCTCAAATTGCCTGTAATCACAGGGTTGAGTGATTACCCAAAATTGTGAACTCTAGCCCCCTGTTCTAGACAGGAATAAATGTCAGCTATCCAACACAAATTGTCCTGGTTTTCAAGATCAAGAGATTGGGTAATGGTCCTTGTTAACTAACCACTGTGTACCAGCCTAAGTCATCGCATTGAGATTTTCAACATGAGGAAAAATGTAATTACTCTCTGCCGGGAACTGGAGATACAAAGAGATTATAAAACTCTGGTGGAATAGTCTGGGCAAAGATAAAAGAGACCAGGAAGGTTAAAAGTGGCATTAACCAATTGTCAAGGGATTGGCCCATGGCCAGAATTATATGGCTTGGGATTCCAAAGGAGAAAATGACCCCTGAAGGTTAGTAACGAACCCTGGAGGCGGGGAGACAGAATTTCACTAGCTGGATCCTTCACGATGGGGGCTGGTGACAGGAGAGAAGAGGTCACCTGATTCATCAGGGTTAGCTTGGACATGGGGCGGGGATGTATATGGGGGAAGACTGAGTGTGAAAACGGGAACTGACAAATTCACAGGGCTTATTGCGGGCTGTTTGGAGTTGTGTGAGGCATTTGTATCCCTGATCTTACAGCTTTCCAACGATTGTAAAGTAGATTTTGTATTCTTCTTACAGGTGGGGAAACTGAGGCTCAGAAATTCAATGGTCTGCTAAGGTGACGCAGCCAGATGTTGAATCAAGATCTGAGGCTTTGTTTTTCCTTTAGCCCAGTTGGCTATGGCCAGAGGGTTCCTGTGGGCTAGAGGAGGAAATAGATTTGGGAAGGTAGTTATTTGATGGATCCTGTTTTTACTGACCATTGCTTTCATTTGTTGGTGTCACCCCTTACTGCTAGTGTCGTGACCATTCTGGAATTCATAGGAAAGAAAGGAGTGACCCACCCCTTCAGCATAGTCCTTGGGTTTTGGGCGTTGGGATGGAGTTTTCACTCTTTTTTGTTTCAGGTGGTGACATCTTTTCCCCTAGGGCATTGAAAGTAAACACAGTAATATTAACCCTTTAGTTCTGTAGAAAATAGGGTCAAGTACGTGATTTCATACATTCCTTTGTTCATTCAACCACATTGAGTGTTTGGAATGTGGAGGTTGTTGGACTAGGTGCTGTGGGGACACAAAGAAGTGTAGGACTGGGTCCCTGGGGGACACTGGGGGGTCATCCCTGATCCTTTTCTTCAACACTGTACCCAGTCAGTTACAAAGGTCCCTTCATTCTGCCTCCTACATGTCTCCTCTGTCCCTTCCTCTCTAACCCCACTGCTGCTGGTCTTCATTCTTTGCTGGGTGATACAGGAGCTTCCTAACCCCTTTCCTTCTCCCTCTGCCCTCAAGTCCACCTAATACAGTGCTGACTGAGGGCTCCGTGAACACACCGACCTGCTTTGTCACAGCCCTTCAGTGGTTCCTGTGACCTGGAGTGGTTTGTCTCAAAGTGTGGCTCTGACCACCAGCTTTAGAGTGAGCTACTGTTTATTAGAAATGCAGATCAGGCCTCAGCCCAGAGGTAAGGCCTGGGAGCTGCCGCCTGGGAATCTGCATTTAAGCGACTTCCCAAATGATTCTTCTTTATACTAAATTTGAGAAGCAAGGCTTAGCGGGATCAAGGCTGCAGCTGGGTTGCCATTCTGACACTGTTTATTGTGGAAGATTTCAAAACTGTGGCATAAGGGACTAGGAGGTACAGTGTAACCATCATGGGTGTCCACACATCATGTGTCATCAGCATGTGGCCCATCTTGTTTTATCCTGTCTTCGCTGCCCCTTCTCACCTCCCTTGCTGGGTTATTTTAAAGCAAATCCCAGGCAGTGTATCATTGTATCTACAGATACTTCAGAATGTATCTCTAATAAAATAAGAACACACACAACCATAAAGCCATTATGCCTAGAAACAAAGTAACCATGATTTTTCAGTATCATTCAAAATCTAGTCTATTTTAGAATGGATATGATTGCTGAAAAGACATCTAGCGGTGGTTTGTTCAAATTAGAAACCAAAGAAGGTCTACATACGACATTTGATTGATGTGTCTCTTAAATCTCCTTTTGATCTATGCTTCTTCCCCTCCCCTCCCACCATTTAAAAGAAGCTGTCTTCCCTTTTCATCGTCTACTCTCATTATTCTGGTGTCCCAGTCCTTCTGCGGTATGTTGGGGCTCCCTGTTTCTGCAGAAGGCCATATGCTCTAATGCTGGCTTTCACTTGCATATGCTGTTCCCTCTGTCTAGAATGCTTTTCCTCCTCTTTTCTCCTTGGGTTGCTGCATTTTCAACTTGGAAGACCCAGCTGACCTTCAGCTCTGCAAAACCTTCCTGAAAACATCCTTTGCCATTTTAGTTTTTGTTCCCCAAGCCTTTGTTCTTTTATAACACTTACTTTGTCGCATAATTATCTCCTTAGTGCTTCTCCCCGCCATTGCCCTCCTTTCTCTTCTCTTCCCCACCCTGAGATGGAGGGCAGGAAGCCCTTCTTTTCCATTTTTGCATCTAGTGTGTTGCCCAGCATGCATTAGATACTCTTGAAATACCTTCTGAGAGAATGGACACACCATAAGCCACTAATTCAAGTATTTTATAATAAACTCAGGGTCAGCTTTTGGGGAACACTTGAGTATTTGCTGTTAATAAGGTTTGTGCACCCTGGATGCGTAGCTTTCTCTAATTAGGATGAACACTGCTTCCTCATTTTTTTTTAGTCCACTGTAATGCTGTGGGTTTGTTCAGATACCTGCCTCTATCTACCTTCAGTGGCCAACAGCTGCCTTCCTCCCTTCCTGTTGTTGGCCTTCACTGCACCCTCTTGTCAAGAGTTAAAAGGAAGAGAGGAAACCCAAGTCTTAGTACCGAATGTGCTGACCAAAGAATGTTTACAGTTACTGGAGAAAGAGGGGCTTCAGGCCATCCCGGAGAGTTGGTCCCTGCCCCGTGGAATTTACTTCATTGTAGATAACACCCAATAGTCGGTCACTTTGCTAAAGTGAACTTGAGCACAAAAGATGTTTGTTCTTTGCTGAGGGTGTTCCCTGTGGTTCTTTGATAGAGGTCTCTTTACTGGCATTCTAGAAGATGACGTGGATTTATAGATGAAGAATCTGAGGTCCAAACAGTGTAAGCGACTTGCTAAAAACCCGTATATCTCGGCAAAGAGCCGCACTCCGCAGCCTCTTGGTCTGGAGCTCTTTTTCTCCTTGTTTCACTTACTCCTCCAGGACTCGGATTCACTGGACAGAGACATGAACTTGTGCCACTTACCTGGGGTTTATTTTCCTTCGTGTGTCTTATTTTGAGTCACTGAAGTACTAAATTCTTTATAAGAGAATTACCATTTCTAATTTTTGACCTTTGAAAAATATGCCCAAACCTATCAAATTTTCGTTTCCTTAATTACTCAGAATGTTCTTGGGTTTAGTCTTTGAATGAGTCTGTGGACCATATTTTGAGTTACCCGCTAATTAGTCTTCTAACCATTGATGAAATCTACACGGATCCTTCCTGGTGAGCAAAGGACCTGATTTTGTTTGTTGGTACAGCTATTATGTGCAGGGAGTGCGGGTTGCTTGGAAGTGGTGACAAGTGTAATCGGAGGACCGTTGTAAGATGTTTTACTTAAGTATCTGTCTTTAAGTGTACATTCATTATCTCTGGTTCTTTGACATATTTTAAAGGTTTTTCTCCCCATCCTTAGAGATCAGTGTATATTGAGGGGGGTTGTTCCTCTGAAATAATACTACTAAATAATGTAATGATAACTACTCCTGTGTGGTGCCTGAAACAGGCTCATAACTCATTCATTCATCCAGCGGATGTTGATTTCATGCCTATAAACAGGCTTTGTGCTGGGCATCAGCAAAACAAGGATAATTCCAGTTGAGTGGGAGAGAGATGCTTGTAAAGAAACACATGCTCGTACACAGCATGGCATATGACGTCATACAAGCTGGGGGGCGTATGATGTCATACAAGGTGCTGGGGGAGGGGGAGGGCAGGTGGGGGAGGGGCGGTTGCGTCTTGGTTTGTGTAGGAGTTGATGAACAAGGTATCTGTTGCACAGAGAAAGCTTGGGTTGTGCACAGAGCACTGACGTTGCTACTATTAGGGGATCTGGGTTTTAGTGCTAACCAGCTCTGTGAACTTGGGCAAGTCCCTGCATCATTCTCAACCTTAGATTTCATCATTCAATCAACCTTCTCTGGTGGGTCCTCTGTGTTTATCCACGGTGTTCCTTCAGCAGTTGATCTGTAAGCTGAGTTAGCTTAGATCCACGGTCCCCACGGAGGGCTCATTACCTTACCCACTCCATGCTTCTGTCAGGCACATAGGTTCTGGTCTGCATCCGATGACCAGTGTCAGCACAGTGTGCTGAGGACGTTTCTGCCCCAAGCATGGGCGCTGGACGCGGCAGCTTACACAGCAATGTTGTGCATAAATGTGTGATTTCCGAAAGGCTTTGGGGAAGTTTGGGAATGGAGCCCTTTCCTCTTGAGAACCACAGAACGGCGCTGTCTGTGATCTGTAAGCCCTTTTCTGTGCGGTGCTTAAAACTCGATGAAGTTGCATAGACAGAGACACACTAGCAGTGACTAAGTTGGATCTTGTGTCTCCCTGGGTCCCACTGAGTCTCTTGTTCTCGCCTGGGTCTTAAAGTCAGCAGTGGGGACCCAGCTCTTCTGAACACTCCCTCAGTGCTCACGGGACCCCAGGATTAGAGAACCACACCTCCGAGTATCCTGTTCCTGCGGAAATGGGATTCTAGGTTTATGCGTGGCCGTGCAGGCAACCTCGGTATACACCTGTACCTGACCATATCTCGTGGGCCAGGCATGTCCAATCTGGGCTGTGGGTTTCTTTCTCTGTACATTTCTCTCGATGATGTTGTCCCTTTGTCAAAAAGCATTTAATAAACTCCCAGCGAAGTCAGAGGCGGTGAAGGGCATTTGTGATCTTCCTCAGCTGCCCTCCCCAAGTTCCTGCTCTAGACAAGTCACACCTCTGCGCTCTTTCTTCACTTTTGTCCCCCTGTCACTGTCACTCCAGACAGGCCTGCCATCTGTGCAGGTGTGATTATTGCCAGATGGTTATTTTCTTAGCAGTGGTTGAATTTTATGAAATGTAATCCCAGTTGGTCTTTCCTTTTTTTTTTTTCCTGTGTAAAATATTTGGTTTACACACTTTGCACCATTTGCTTACCCTGGTGTGGGGGTACACAGGTTTGATGGGGTGTTCATGGCTGTCACCTGGCTGTGACTGAGCGAGGTATCGCTTACTCGCAGCAGTTCAGAGACAGCCATGAAGGTTTTCAGATAATCTATTCAGAAATGGCAATTTATTCACATAGTGTCATTCCTGGATTTCTCATGGTGCCCTGTGTTTGCCTGTCTAAGCAATCCTGTGGTTTGAATTGTGTCCCTCAAAAAGATACGTAGAGGTCCCAACCCTCAGTACGTGTGACTGTGACCTTATTTGGAAAAAGGGTCTTTGCAGATATAATCAGGTTAAGAGGAAGGTATATTGGATCCGGGTGAGCTTTAATCCAGTATAATTGGTGTCCTTACAAGAGGAGGAGAAGAGACACAAACACACGTGCATGTACAGGGAAGAACGCGTGTGACGATGGAGGCAGAGGTTGGAGAGACACGTCTGCAAATCAGGAAGCTGCACGATGGCTGGCAGCGACCAGAAGCTGCGAGAGAGGAATGGAACACATTCTCTTTGAGAACTTCCAGAACAAACCAACTCTGCTGACATCTGGAGTTTGGACTTCCAGCCAGAACTGTGAGAGAATACATTTCTGTTGTTTTTAAGCCACCTAGTTGGTGGCACTTCTTTAAAGCAGCCCTGGGACACTATTGCAGCAACAAAACGAAGTAGCAGTGAGTTTCTGCCTACACTAAAGACTTTAGAATAAAATGTAGCCAAAAGCACTTAGGAAGTGTGCGGTGGGACTGTGTCTTTCTACACAGGAGGGAACTGGGGCCTAGAAAAGTGCTGTGGCCGGACAGTGGGGGCTGGTGATGGACTTGTGTCGAGAACCCACGTCTCCTGAGGTTAGAACTTCCCACGCCTAACTCTGCCTGTTCCAGTCCATTGGAAACCTGACCTTGTTCACATTAAAGAAAAGGAAGCCAAGTGAGGGAGCAAATGGCTTGTTTTCCTCTTCAGTTTTGATGGTGGATGAGACCATGGATCTTGACAACAAAGTGGAGAGAATTAGGGTTCTGGTATTTGCTCCTCAAACTGCAAGCAGAGAGAGAGCACAGGGGTGGTACAAACCAATGGGGGCCATTATCCTGGACCGTAGCTAATTTGTCATGTACTTGAACTTTCTTCATTGGAAATGATGTGTAGTAAGTCCCACTGTGTCCTTTTTCTTTCTCAAACCTCCCTTCTTTTCTCTAAATAAAAAGCATTTTTAAAATGGCTCTGATTGTTTCTCTTAGATGAAGGTGTTTTGGGTGATGGAGCAGTCTTTTAGATTTATTTGAAAATCCTAAAAGGTGTCATCCTAGTTTGAACTCCTGACACTCATCTCACCTTCTCAAAACCGGACTTACTCTTCAGGAGACGCCCTGGCTTCTAGCACTGGCTTTCCTGGCTCACCCCTCCCTACTTAGAATCTGAGGTGTTTACGGGGCTGGCTCAGTCTTCCATCAGCCGTCACTGAGCCCCCTGTCCTGGGCTGTGTCCTGCACTGGGGCACCTGGCTCAGGGGCCCACTCGCTTGCCATCCATGCCCATAGCAGGGTCTTAGATGCATTGAACCTGTAGGTGGTTCTTACTGCCTGGGGGTCAGCTTGAATGGGTACAAAAAGGTGCCATACCTGCCCAACGTTTCTTACCCAGAGCCTTTCTAACCCTTGAACTCTTGTTTGGAGTAAACATGTTCTTAAGCAGAAAACCCTTTTGAAGGAACCGTGACATCAGGAGGCTCAGTTTGTACAACTGCAAATGCTCACGTCAGATGAGTTCTTGGGATAGAAGTGGAGGGGCTGACCGCGTCCCTTTAGAATTATTACTGTATTGGCTCTTTTGTTCCCGATGACTCAGCATTTGCAGGACCTCAGGTTTAGTAAGCATCTGAAGGCGCTTCTGGCGAGTGTCTTCAGTTTGCCCAGTGTAACAGCGTTTTACTTCTGAGCAGTGTTGTGCCCTTGCACCGGGCTGCTTCTCGAGGAGGAGGCCTTGCTGGCCGCCCTTGAAAGCGGAGGTTGGTCTGGGCTGGTGATGGGCGGTCAGGCTGCTCCCTGGGTTCAAGGTGATTCTCTCCCTCAAAGTTGTCACCCTCCTTAATTGGCCCCAGGAGACCAAGTAGTTCTGTACACACCAGTCCTTTTCACCTCTGGATCGTGGTTGGCTGGATCCCCTGTTAAGCTTAGCAGCTGGAAAGAGAACATTCTGGAGAGACTGCCGACCGACTCTGTCTTTAGCTCATTCTGAAGCTTTGAGCTTCTGTTCTTTTGTCAGTGACCTTTCCTAAGTGATAAGGGCAGGGACTCTTAAGAAGACCTGGACTAAATGTAAGTCTGGACTCGCCTTTGAGAGGGTCTCCCCTCCCATCTGCGAGGACGGTGGTGGTGGTGCCTCTCACAGCATTGTGGGGGGTGGGGGAGAATGGCACGGACTTCCGAAGCGTTTCTGGAGATTTGGGTCATACAAGTAAGATTCAATTACTTTGGAGCTTCCTGGCGCCATTTTTATTTTCTTTCATACCTTGTATATTATTTTGCTAGGCTTTCCCCCTCTAAAATAAAGGCACATTGAATAATAAGAATTCTCTAGTATCCAATACAAAATGATGCTGCTTGTCAGTTTGAAGAAAAAGCAAATTGTCTGCTCTGTGGATTGGGATTTCCTCTTAAAAAAAAAAAAAGCAGCTTAGAGAAAATCCCCGAACATAGTCTCCTGATTGAAAAATATATTAGTGGATTTCACGACTTTATCATTTTCTTAAAGTAACAGTTTTTCTTACTTTTAAAACACATTTTATATGTATGCATGAAGATAAATATATGTATATACGTATATATATCTATTGAAACATATGACAAAACATTCCTCATGCAGAATGTTTATGGTTTACAAAACTGAAAAAAGTCTTTATTTCATAAAAGTGTGTAGTTGAAAGAACATTATTTCTTAAGTCCAACCCTCTGCCATAGGCCAAAGGCCAGGAGGTCCCCTGTGTGGCCATGACCAGCATGGGTCATTTCTGTGAGACCTCCAGTATCACACGCTGACACCTGCAGACCACCCTTTGAATGCTCAGCTTGGTTTTGTACACACCATCAAGTGAGCGCTTCTAGTCATCCTTCCTGGCTTGCCAGCCAGCACATCAGTTTTAATAGCTTTTCATCTTTGTCCTTATAGCACATTTTTCTTTTGTGTGTGGAATCATTTGGGTCATTGGTGTGTGTTGCCCTTGTTTTATAAAATTCGAAATTAAAAATTAAAAAGGTTAATAATAAGAGTTATGAAGAGCATAATTCTCCTAAGCACATCCATTGAGAAAGAAATAGAAATAGATTGGCGTGACTCTTGGGTCTTGATTGGGTAACTGTGAGAGCCCTCAGTTGTGAAGGGAAAGAAGAAAATTAAAGGGCATATGTGAAATGCTGCGAAAGAATTATGGATGCTTGAATCCGAAAGGTTAGGTATAGTTAGGGATTTCATAATCCTTCTTGTTTTTTTTGTTTTTGTTTTGTTTTAAGTACTCTGAGAAGGAACACTCCTTTATGCTCGGGAGGCGGACATTGTAACAGACAAGTTTTTGACTTCCGTGCATTTTATTTGCAAACCCATTTTCAGGAAGGCATCACAGATGAGAAAAAAGGATTGCCATAAGAGCTGAAACAGATTTGTAAGTACCCCCTCGGGCTGCAGCTCTGTCCACTGGCGCTTTCCCAGATAAATACTTCCTTTTTATAAGATGTCTTTGAGTCAGTCCCAAGTCACCCTAATTCCTTTCCCCAGCGCCTCAGATGTCCAGTTTCCCAGGATTTTCTCTTTCTGGATAACCTGACTTGGGACTCTCCCGTTTTCCCTTTTTCCTTTGTGGATGTCAGCTGGCACCACAGAGCGCTGTGCGGCCAGCATGCTGTCCGCCCTGGTGAGCTGCCCTTAGAGCCCTGCTCCCCGATGCCTGGAATCCATCCACGTTCGTCACATCTTCCTCCTCAGAGGCTTTGTCATTGGCCTCTGAGGCATTTCGCTTTGGTTTTCCTGCTGCTCACCCAACCTGGCACCTTCTCGTGTATCAGCGTCCAGCTTTAATGACACCTCTTCTGAGAGGCCTTCCTGAAGCCCTCCTGCTGGGCTTCATCAGGACTCTTCCTCCACAGGCACTTAGCCCCAGGTGTATGTATACATTTTTTTGTTACTTGTGTACCATCTGTCTTCTGCAAATGGAGGTCAGCGCTTTGTATGGGAAGCTCCCGAAGTTCTGCTGAGTGAACGAATGCCACCCCCATTCTCCTGGTCCCCTTGATGCCGAACCTTGATGGTGGGTATCCGATTCCTCCTCTCCTTGGTCATCAGTCTACTGAGAACTCAGGAAGAGCAGAGCCCAGCACCTGGCCCTCTGGACCTCGCCCAGCAGGTCTCATACCTCCCATCCCTGAGGTCTAGGTGCAGCTTTTCCAGTCTCCAGGCTCTGTCCCCTGTAGCCCAGGTACTGTCACCACTGTGCTCATGTGTCCTCTCTCGTTGGTTGCTGCCACCCATGGAAGTGAGTTCCCATCTCTTCCCTGACTGTCTTCACCCATTTAACTGTTTTTGTTTCATGTTGCTTCTCCACACATGCCCACTGCCTGCTCTGCAGAACCCTCCAGGCTTCGTCGTCTGCTCGTGCTGTCGTCACCTGGACCCAGACTCCTGTTCCTTCTCCCTTCTGTCTTCCCAGCCCAGCTCTTTCCCAAGGGCTCAGTGTAAAGCCCCTCTCCTTAATGCAGGGGTGTGAACACTGCGGCCCGCGGGCCAACTGCGGTCTGCAATCCATTGTTAATTGGCCCGCAGCAAATTCCAAAAATATATTTAGTTTACTTAAATAAACCAGGTGAGGCAATACGTACTTCAGCTCGAGTGAGTGGCCCGGCTGTTTGTGTATTTTACCGCATGTGGCCCTTGGTAAAAAACGTTGAAAAAAGTTTTGACACCCCTGCCTTAATGGAATCTACTCCTGATCTTCTTACCCTCTCTCTCTGGCCCTTGACGTGTACAGTCTGTCTGTGGCGTTTATAATGAACTTGATAACAAAGTCTGCCGTCTCATGACATAAGAAGCAGTGCAGGTGACTTTTTTTTAGGAGTGTGGAGGTGGAATCAGAGACCTAGGTATGAATCTTTGTTTCACCATTTGCTAGCTGTGTGTCCTTCAGCAAATTAATTACTGTTAATGAGTTTCGTGTCCTCATCTGTAATGTGAGAATAATACGCCTTTCTCACATGGTTGTTTAAGGACGAAGTGATACTGATGGTACAACTTCTGGAATATAGTAGACACTCAGTGAATATTATGCTGATGGTCATTTTCCCTGTGTTGGTGCAGTGGTCTGATTGGTGCCACCCTAAAATTTGTATGTTGAAGCTCCAAGCACGTATTTGGAGATAGAGCTTTTAGCAGGTAATTATGGTTAAATGAGGTCATAAGGGTATGGTTCTAATCCAGTAGGATTGGTGGCTCTATAAGAAGAGGAAGAGAGAGATCTCGCATAGCAAGGAAAGGCCACGTGAGGACACAGTGAGAAGGTGGTCATCTACAAGCCAGGAAGAGAGATCTTATAGGAACCAAATCAGGCAGCATTTTGATCTTGGACTTGCAGCCAGCGTAACTGTGAGAAATGCATTTCTGTTGTTTAAGCCACCTAGTCTGTGGTATTTTGTGATAGCACCCCGAGCGGACTCATACAGTTGGCTTTCACTCTAATGAGAGAATGATTTGTTGAGCTGATGTTAATTGAGCACGTATTATGTCAGGCACTTTCTCGTTTAACCTTAACATTTCTAATCTCTCAATTCTGATAGCCGCCTTCGGTTAAGTAGCTCGCTGAGGTTCTGGTAGCCTAGCAGTGCCAGGGTTAGAACTGCAACCTCACGTTGTCGCTTTTGGGAAATGGCGCTTCTTGGAGTTGTGCAGTGTGCGGCTCTGTGACCCTTCGTGACGACTCTGGTGGGGGGCCGTGTCCATGACTCTAGATGAGCTCCTTGGTGTCAGTGGAGTTGCCTTATATTTTATCTCCAATGGCACATGCTCTGTGCACTGGAAGCAATTAAAAAACTGAGTGCTGAGGTGGAGAGCCTACTCATGAACTTGGCGGAGCTGAGGAAAGGACGGGAGGATCAAGTCTTCAAAGTGTTTGGATATCGACCCTTTGTAAGTCTGCACCTTTTCTCTCAGGGAGTAAAACTGAGTCTTTGTGAAAATGGCTCTTATGGATGCATCTTTATGTAGCGATTACATAAGGAATCCTTGTTTTGTTTTCTTTCTCCTTTGCTTGCTTCATCCTCTATTGTATAAGCTAAATTTAAGAGACCAGAGAGAACATTAACCATTAACTCTTTTTTTTTTTCCCCTCAGTCTTTGTTATTCAGAGAGAAATTTGCTTCACTCCTCAGGACCCAGATGGCTTAACTAGTAATTATTTAACCCCTTTCCTTTCAGAAGCTGGTGGATTTGGGGTCCTGAAAAAGATTAGCCATGTGAAGTCTAACTTAGGTTCAGGGTGTCGGGTTTATGGTTTTTAGACTTCCAGTACCGTATACATAGACAATGGCATGAATCCCTTATCAGCATGTTTCTAATTTATACCCCACTTCCTTTTAATAAGGATTACCCTAAGACATATGACATGTTAAAGTAAAAATCAAAAGACAAACCCTGTAAAGAGAGGGGGGAAAGCAAATATTCCAAATTCTTAAGCTGATATATTTGCTGTGATTGAGTGCCCTGACGGCCAAGGCAAAAGTGCAAAGTCAGCTGGTTACACAAGTCTGCTTGTCTGGTAAAATGCCAATCAGGAGAGAGTCATAATGCTCAGGTGCCAGATTCTAAATAGAAAACATTGTGGGACTCTTTAAGAGATATAAAACTACATAGTTTATAACATGTACAGCAAGCAACCTTACAGACGTGATCAAGGCTTTTGCTTACGCTGTTAGTTATGGCCTTTTCCTTCTTTGCCCCTGGCTAGCTCCTGTTCATCCTTTAGACTTTGGCAGGGGTCACCTCCTCCAAGAAGTCTTCCATGATGCTCTCTTTGCAGGCCAGGCTGAGTCCCTCTCCTCAGTGGAACCATAATCCTGTGGGCAAAACTTTCTCTCTCCGCCTCCATGCTGCTTTATGTTGTCTCCTGCAACCCGATTACATGTTCCTAGGACTCGTTCCTGGTATTGTGGTAGATGCGTGGCTATTGTTTGTTGAAAGAAGGAAGTTTATCGATCTAGGTTAGAAAAACCGTTTCCAAGGGGATGAAGCCAATTTTTGCCAATGCAAGTCATCAGCTGATTTTCAGTGTCGGCCCCTCGTGAGTAGCTTATCTCTGGCACAGGAAGTTGTACGTGTCAGTGTAGCTGTTGGGAGTGCGGTTGTCAGGTGTGGACTCAGGAGACCTGGAGTCTTGTCCTTACTCTTCAACGTTTCATAGGCTGAGTTTCCACATCAGCAAAGTGAGCGTGTTGAGTCAGGTCAGAGAGTGCAGAGATGTGGAAATCATCTCTAGTCCCACATTCCACGCCCAGGGTGGGCAGCCCTCCGCTGCAGCTCTTATCCGTGAGCAGGGTCAGGTTCCTTCTCTGAGTGTCGCTCTCAGAAGCCACTGTAAAACCGTTGGGGTTGGTATCAGAGAAGAAGCCTCTTTAACTTCTGCAGTTATCATTGAAGTTCTTTTTTAGCTCTCTTTAGATTCTAGAAAATTCCCTGATTTTCCTGTGTCATCACTGTAAGGGGCTGGATGGAGAGTGTCCCCCCAAATTCATGTCCACCTGGAACCTCAGAATGTGACTTCATTTGGAAAAACGTTTCTTTGCAGATGTAAGTAGTTAAGGTGAAGTCATATTGGGTTAGGGTGGGCCCCAACTCCAACGACTCGTGTCCCCGTAAGCAGAGAGGACATAGACACACTAGGCAGAGTGCTGTGTGACGGTGGAGGCAGAGATCGGAGTGATGCAGCTATGACCCAAGCAGCCACCAGACTAAGCCTTCAGAGAGTGTGGCCCTGTCAGCTCCTTGATTTCAGACTTCTGGCCTGTGAGAGAGTCTTTTGTTTTAATCCACCAAGTTTGTGGTCATTTGTTACAGCAGCTCTAAGAAACTAATACACTCACCTCTTATTTTTATGTGAAAACCTTCCATTCTGTTTACTGTTTGTAATGCTAGTATGTCCCTCCTCACCTCTATCTAGAGAAGGCTGGTATGTTGGAAGATGTCTTTTTGCCACGCTGTGTGTGGTGGAAAGAACCAGACATTTCTCTGACTGTTCATAAAAATTTAGACATTGATTAAAAAGCCCCCTTTCCCAATTAATAGATGAAAGCATATGAATTGCTTTATATTTTTGTGGGACATATGTTTAGTTCAGACTCCCTGAGGTCTTATTCAAATTACTGAAAACCTGGCCTCTGCAGTGTAATTCACAGATGGTACTGGCTGTAGCCAAAAAAGAAAAAGATGGGGTGGGAGGGGAGGGGGACAAACCCTCATGTTCAAAACACAAAACTACTCGAGTGCTCCGAGTAATAGGGTGTTAGGGAATGGTGTTGGACTGGGGCTGCCCCCTACTTCTCCCATGCTGGACCCAGCAGAACACCCTCCCTCTAGGCCAGGGAGACTTTCCATTGTCCCTTTACTTGTCTTGTTCAGTGCGACCTGTAAGCTTTTGTCTGTGTTTGCCACGTCTAAGTTACTACCCTTTCTTTATCCAATGTTTCCCTGTTATTTAATGATCTCAGCACTCTACAAAGTGCATGATTACTGTCCCATTTTATAGACCAGGAAACTGAGGCTCCGAGAGACAATTAGGTGACCTTTCACAGGTCACACAGCTAGTCAGCAGCGGAGCAGAATCTGAACTGAGATCCATCCGACTCTGAAGTCCATGTCCTCCTACCCACTTCAGGGCATCTGTGGGAGGGGCAGGAACAGTGGCTTGAACAAACTGGGATGGACACTGACGAGTCTGGAGAGGAAGCTGGTGGAAGAGGAGAACGTGAGGGAACTGGGAAGGCAGGGATGATGGCACGGGGTGAGGTCAGAAAGCTAAGGAAGGTGCCATGCTGGGAAGGGTTTGACTCTCATGCCTGGAAGGTGGGGTGTTTTCTGTCTACACTGGGGAGCTGTCGGAGGCTTGGAGCATGGAGAGAAGGGGAATGTGACAGGAGTGGCGCTTGGGGTAGTTACACTTGGAAGCAGGAAGCAGAGTGGTGGATTAGAGTCAAGAAGGGGCTGGGGGTTTGACAGGGCAGGGTAATGAGGGGCTGAGCGAGGCTGGAAGCTGTAGGAAAGGCCTTGGTGATACCAGACCTGCTCTCTTGGAGTTAGAATCCACAGGCTGTGAAGACAACAGGGCCATGGGTGGGCAGACAAGGAAGGAGACTATGAGTGAAGATTTAGAAGAGTGGGGACATCATGCACCGTGACAAGCAACAGGAGGAAAGGGTGGGCTTAGGGGGCGATGGGAGAAGATGCTGGATCTGGTCTGGCCTTGGTGGACTCCAGTCACTGAAAGGTCATCTAGAGATCACCAGTAGACAGCCGGACGTGTGGGCTGTGCATGGACCAGGTGAGGCTTTGGAGATAGTTGAGAGGATCAAGCTATCTCCAGAGGATAGTTGAGAGGAAGGTGAAGGCCCACTTCACCTTCTTTTATGCAAATGTCGCAAAGTCCTTCCTGGTCTGTGAGCATTGGGATGGCCAGACTTGGCAGCCCTCTCTGCAGGGCTGCAGGTCCCGGGTGTGGAGTTAGTTGGGGAGGGCTGTTATGATCATGCCACCAGATGTTGTGGGGAGACTTTTTAGAAAATTAAGAACGAACCTATAATCCGTGTGGTTTTGTAGGCGGAGGCCTTGGTCTGAGGCATAATCCTTCTGTGAGTCGCTTCAGGAATCCTGGGAGGCAGTGGTCTACAGGAGAGTTATCATTCCTGTTTATCACTAATATTTGCAGGTGACAGTTCTGTTACCTTGTGGTGTCTTTGTGATGATTCTCTGAGAAGGTAGCTTTTCTGCTGTGGTTGCTGAGCTTGACTTCAGAGTTACCTGCAGAGCCTTAGGCATCTCTGGGCTGGTTTTTTCCATTCCACACGGTGACCATCTTGACAAGTGATTCTGAGGGTGAGTCCCCGGCCTGCCTGTGGTCCACGAGGCCAGTGACACACCTCACATGTGTGGCCTCAGCGCTCAGCGGGAAGCAGGTGATTGCCCTGCTTGTGGGCAGGGCTTTTAAGGGATGTGGTTCAAGGGGTCACACCTGGAAGGACAGGTGCATGGGGGGGGGGCAGCACTGTCAACGCTGAGCTCTTTCTGAGACCTCTTCTCAAGAAGACTGACTGCATTTTCACATTAACATAGGAGAGGAGGTGAGGCTTGACTGAAGTCCTTCAGTGTCCCTGGAAAATGGGACCTCACTGAGGATGCAGAAGAGACGGCCTCGGCCATCTGCAGGGGGTCAAGTCAGTGATGGGGGGTAAGGTGCTATTCTGCTTTTGAATTGAACTCGCGTTTGGAGGTTCCTCTTTCCTCTTTTTGGGGATTCTTGATAAAGTTAGTAGTTTATTATGCTTTGGAGTAGTGGTTCTTAGCTAGAGGAGATTGGTCCCCATAAGGGACACTTGGCCATGTCTGGAGACTTGGTTTTCACAACTTGGGGGAAGGTTCCTACTGGCATCTAGTGGGTAGAGACCAGGGACTTTGCTAAACTTCCTGTGACACACAAGACAGCCCCCACAACAAAGAATTCCTCCACCCCAAATGCCAGTAGGGCAGACGTTGAGAATCTTGGGCTAGGGTTCCAGCAAAATCTTTGCATCCTTATCTGTCTGCTGGGGAGGCCTCCGGCTATAGCCAGCGCAGGTCCCTGAGTGAAGATCAGGGCAGAGAGAGGCCTGTGTGGAGACCAGGGCCAGGCCACCAGCCCTGTGCTCTCGACAAGCTCTGCCCATCTGAGGTTAGGTCTCGTAAATGTCAAGTAAGGAGAGCTGTCCAGGATATCTCTTTCCAGCTCTCACTTCCTGAGATTCTGGAGCTGACCCTCTATCCACATAGCCTGGGCATGATTCAAGTACTGTAGGAAAAAAAATTCGATGAAACATCATTTCCTCTGCTTATTGGTTTTTATTTGCATTTCTTTGTTTCCGAAAAAGTAAAAATTGAACAATATTAAATACAGTTTTAAAATGTCCCCTTATTTTAATAAATAAGAACCACGACAAACATGAGGATATTCCTTTAATTTCAAGGAGAAATGGCTTTAATGTATTTGACACATTTCTGCTCAGTGATGAAAATTCGATGTCTGATCACTTACCGCAGGCAGCGTGTGCGTCTTAAGTGTCTCTCCCAGGATACACCCAAGCTGCAGGGATCTCCCCCTACATCTCTGGCTCTGAGAGAAGGCGTCTCGGGAGTGTGCAAGAACCTGTGATTCCAGGATGTCTGGGTATTCCCCAGCTGATGCAGCAGACGTGAAGTCATCCTGAATAGCTATCTCAGCTCCCATCACTCCCCCCCCACACACATGTACTCACACGCATGCACGCACACGCAGTATCCTGGGAGCACTTGATTTTCTCTATCAGTGATTGGATAATGTGCACAAGGTAGCAAAAGCTGTTTCTCCATTTGGATTAGAGGTACAGTCTTCTTCTCCTGGACATCTCCCCTGGTCTTAGCGTAGGGCTGCCATAATAAGTATCACAGACTGGGGGCCTTAAACAACAGAAATTCATTTCCGCACAGCCCTGCAGGCCGGAAGTCTGAGATCGAGGTGTTGGCAGGATTGGTTTCTCTGCGGCCTCGCTCCTTGGCTTGTAGATGGTTGACTTCTCCCTGTATCTTCACAGGATCTTCCCTCTGAGTGTCTGTGTCCAAATTTCCTCTTCTCACGGCACCAGTCATATATTGGATTAGGGCCCAGCCTAATGAGGACCTCATTTGAGGTTAATTACCTCTGTAAACACCCTATCTCCAGATACAGTCACATTCTGGAGTCCTGGGGGTTAGGACATCAGTATGTGACTTTATGGGGATGGACACAGTTCAGCTCAGCGAGTACTTCTAAGGAGATATGTGGAGTGCTGGTTCTCTCTTGGGTAGGACTTCACAGATTGGGATAATGTCACCTCTGCTTTCTTTCTCCCCCCTTTTTATATTTCTATTATGAAAAAATTCAAACCTACAGAAAAGTTGCAAGAATAGTACAGTGATCACCTTATATACCCTTCTACCTAGAATGAATAATTGTTAACATGTTATATTTCCTTCATCTTTATGTATAAATTATATGAACCAATTAAAAGAAAGTTGTAGGCATCATGATGCTTTACCCTTTAAAATGTCAGCATGAATCTCTTAGGAGTAGAGACTTTCTCCTGTATAAAACGTAACGCTATTATCTCACCAAGAAAATGTGAAATAATTCCTTACAGCATCAAATATGTAGTCTGTATTCAGATTTCTCTAGTTGTCTCCCAAGGTCTTTCACAACTTCTTTTTTTTTAAACCAGGATCTAGTGAAGGTACAGGCATTGCAACTGGATTTTTATATCTCTTTATTCTCTTCAGTCTGGAATGAACCGACCATCCCACCACCACCTATTTTTTGAGTAGCTCAAGGCCAGTTGTTTTAGGGCATGTGTCAAATCCTGAGTTTGACTTATTATTTCCTAGTGATGGTGTTCAACTTGTCTGTGTGTCTCCTGGAAGTCAGATCCAAGTACTTGTTGAGAGTCAAGCTTGTTTAAACAGTTGCCAGGTAATGCTGGGTGCTTCTTAAACCATCGGATCCCACCAGGTTGTCCCACTGTCAGTGATGCTAAGTTTGAACACTGGTGTAAGTCGGTGATGCCAGATCACTCTGCTGGATGGTATGTTGCTCCCTTTGCAATTAGCCCACGATCTATGGAGAGAAAAGTTGGCACTGTGTGCGTATCCATTGGTGATTCTTTCCTGAATTATTTCACTGGGGGGGGTTGCAAATGGTGATTTTTCTAATTCTATTCTTACTTGGTATTACTGTCCCAAGTGTAATGACTGAATTGTAGAGAAAAGGATTCGTGTCATAATCACCTCTAATGGTGGCAAGTAAATCTCAGTGAATATCATTATGAACTCATAGGTTTTTATTTAGTCAGTGTTTTACAATCAATTGCAGTCGTTTTTATGTTGAAATTAACCCAAATTTGGCCAATGAGGCCCTTTTTAAGCTGTCTTTTATGTCCTTAGAACATGCCCATTTTAGTCTTTGAGTACTTCCTTGCTTTCTTGCACAGAAATAGGCTCATCGTAGACTTTCCATTTCCAGACAGGGGTCATCCATTTCTCCAAAAAGCTCGAGCGGATTCCTTTCCGTGGAGAATGGGGTATAGAAACTGAATCTGGACACGACGCGGGTTCATTGTGGCTGGGATGCTACCGTTTTAGGGCTTTCTATGGACAGAACTAAGGAAAAGTAGAATCATGAGTTTATTAATATTTCCAAATCACCTTTAACATCACTTTCTGCTTTATTCTACAAGATACACAAAAGTTTCAAAATTCTGTTGTCTGTCACTATTAATAGTGTCATTCTGATTGAAACATAGTAGTACTTTCCTTTTGTAGTTCACTTTGTCCTTAGTACGTACATTCCACTAGAACTTACAGTCAGTATTGAGTTCACAAGCCATGCGAAAGAATTCTTTCCCTGTGAGGTTATGTCGCCAACTTGATCCTCTAGTTAGGTTATTTTGTTTGCTTTAAAAAAATTTTTTATTTTACAGCTATGGCTTGCTCTTTTCTTTAAAAAAAACCACAACTTTATTGAGGCATAATTTAATACACTTATAGTAAATGTACCCATTGAAAGTGTTTTGATTAGTATGTATATACCCGAGTAACCAGCCACCACAATGGAGATCAGAACATTTTCGCCACCATAAAAACTTCCCTTTGCCCCTTTGAATCAGTCTCCTCTCCCTCCACCCAAACCCTCAGACAACTCCTGGTATATTTTCTGTCTTAGTAGATTAGTTTTACCTTCTTTTAGAATTTCATATTACTGAAATCGTAGAACAGTATTCTGGCTTCTTTTACTCAGCATAATGTTTGTGAGAATTACACATATTGTATCAATAATTCATTCCCTTTTATTACTGAGTAATATTCCATTTTATGGAGATATCATAATTTGTTTATCCTGTCACCAGCTGATGGATTTTGGATTATTTGCAGTTTTTAAGTATTAACGAATAAAGCTGCTCTGAATATCCTTGTAAAAGTCTTCGTGTGCATGTATGAATTCATTTCTCTTGGGTCAATAGCTAAGAGGAGGATTGCTGGGTCTCAAGATAAGTGTATGTTTCATTTTTTATCAGAAAACGCCAAACCGTGTTTACAAGTGGTCGTGCTAATTTACATTCCACCCAGCAATTTGTGAGCATTCCTGTAGCTTCACGTTCTGCTTTGCACTGAGTATTGTCACTGTTTGTCATTTTAGCCATTCCAATGGGCATGTTGTCACATCGCATTTTAATGGATTTTGTTCTTTTCTTGATTGAATTTTTATTTTGAAGAACAAAATATTCCTTAGTTCCGAAGTCAACATTCTGTGAAAAGGGATATTTAGTGAGGTCTCCAACTTATTTTTCTCAGTAATCCTACTATCGAAGGTGTGGTTTAAACGATTGGAGAATCTACTGAGCACCTGTGTCCGTGTTCGACGGGGTCACAAACAACCTGGAAGTAGTCCTGACCTTCGTAGAGCCCATATATTAGCAAGGGGACAGAGGCATGAGTCAACCTCACAAATAAATGTGAAATCAAAACTGTGTAGGAAAGATAGGAGAGGGCTTAAGGCTGTTGTATCTGGATTTCATCGTGGTTTCCCAAGAAAAAGAAATTGTGTTCCCTCCCTTAATACTTGTTGCAAAGTTTGTAAAATGCTGGTACCGTGGGACCTGTAGTAACAGGTTCAACCCTGGGAAAGTAACCAACACCCTACTGTAGGAGCAGGTCTGTGGAAAAGCTGCGAATAAGTCTTCACATGATCTTTTGGCTTTAGACAAAGTCGCATAGACTTGTTCCTCACACACTTGGTTGACACACACTTGGCATCTTTAAAAAGTATTTTGGCAACACATGGTTTACAGTTAATTTGTTAAAGCTCTTTTTTTTTACTTTTTAACATTGTAGACACTGACCTTGGATTTGAACCATGCCTCTTTGATTAAGAATGTCAGTGCCTGTTGTCAGTGTTTTGGTTTTTTAAAATCATATCTTGTAGATTTGTTGGAGATGCCCCACCTCCCTCCACCCATGAGACAGCTCATAGATTTTAGATTTGAAACGTTGGTTTACGTTTTAATTTCCTGAAGGTCACCCTGACTCAGTACAAAATACCAACCCGTGGTCTTCAGGATGAAGTTAACTGTTAAGTCTTAAATTCTTAGAAATTTTGATTCAATGTTGTTATTGTTACAATAATTGAATTCATACCATGTTGTTATTATCCACTCTATAAAGTGTTTAAGATAAGAAACATTTTCAATCAGCTCTTGCAAAACTGGAAATTTCACTGACATTGTTGTCCTATTTGCAGTTTTTATGCATGGTTAATATAACTCTGAAACATAATAGTAATTGTTGATAATGCACTTATAAAGTGTATTATACATAGAATATTTTTAGTAACAACATGCTTTTCTAATGCTGTAATCAAGTATTCATGTTTGAAATGAATAAAATATTTCCACTTCCTTCACTTTTGAAGAAGACAAATTCTGCTCTTTCAAAGTATGCAATATAGTAAATCATTTTGGAAGTATTGGTGGTATTTTTTTGTTCCCCTGCCTGATCACCATCCTCTGTGACTTGGAGAAATTGCAAGGGAATTACTATGCACATATTGTGGCATGTAGATTCCAAGAGTGAAATTCTAGGGTGATCAATTTGGTTTTTATTTTGCCAGTCACTGCCCTGGCAGGAGACAGATGGCACACTCAAACTGAAGTAACTGAAGAGCATTTAATAAAGGGCTAGTTCCCAGCAAGTGGGCAGGGATACAAGGGTGGTGGACCACCTCTGGGAGACAGGGATGGAGTGGGGGGCTTGCTAACTACACCAAGGAACTTCCCTCACCTCTAGATCTGAAGGGGCAAAGAAAAGGAGTAAGTACTGGCACGTGAAGGAGAAAGTAGCTGAAATCAATAGAGGCATGGCCTTTGGTAGAGGATGCAGCTAATTCCCTGGAGGGAGCCCGGGCAATAAATACCCATCTGTTACTCTCTTCCCAACCTCCCTTCCCCTCACTGGTGCCTCCCTTTGGGGAAACCAGACCATAAGTCAGTGGCCAAGGGTGCCTCTTGAAGCATCTGCAAGTGTTAGTCTCCTAGGGCTGGGAGCAGAGCGGATGAGGGTAGAATGGCCCTGCTGGGCACGTGGCATATGTCCAGCGCTCGTAGATAATACAGAATGGGGTGGACCAGCAACCACTGCAGTGGTTCCCTGTGCCCTGAATATCTAGTGCATGTGTATGCTTAGCCCTGGGGCTCCTGGCGATCAGGTGGATCACTGCGGCAGGATTTTTTAAACATCAAAGGATCTTTCTTTAAAATACCTAAACAGAGCCCCCAACTGTTTTCAGCTTAGGTTCTGAGTCTTCATTTTCAAGTATTTGATAATGACATTCCCATCACTGGGAGATGGTACAAAATCTGGGGAGAGCTCTCCCGGGGAGAGCCTTCCTTTCTCGCAGGGCCACTTTTGGGAGTGTGGAAGGCTGAGCTGTATGCAGCTCCACTGGTCATCCTGCATGTCTGAGGAGTCTGTCCCACGAACTGGGGGGCTCCTGGGGGGCTCCCACGTGGATTCACCATGGCTGAAGTGGTCAGAGGAAGCTTACCATCCATCAGTGCCCTGCGGACTGTCAGTTGTCCTCAGGGCTGCCACGCGGGGGAAGAAAGTGCTACTGAAATAGGTGCACTGTTTTGTTGTTTTGAGGAGCAACTGCACGGTTGAAACACCCCAAGTACAACATGTCTTTCTGTTATCTCAAAAGGTGGATAACAATGTCTTACGTACGTACTTATGAGTACTTGTTATATATGTAGGTAAAAACATTTCCAGTTGGCTGGGCTTTCTCACAGAAGCCACGTGGTTTGGTGGAAAGATGGAGGCAGCTGACCGTGGAGGTTCGAATCCTGGCTCTGCTTCTTGCTAATTACGATCTAGGGGCAAGCCCCGGTCTTTTCAGAGCATGTTTTCTTGGCTGTAAATGGACTTAATCTTCTCAGATGCCTTCATCAAGTTTAGGGCTACCAGAGGTATTTGATTGCCCTTTGAAATTTGCTATACAAACGGAAAGGTGATGTTTTGTGTGCAAATGGTTGTGTGCCAGCAACACAAATATAAAGTCATAATAGAATAGTAATAGTAACATTTACTTTTCCTTGACATGAATGATTAAAGGATGTGTGTGTGTAAAAGCATTTGTATGCAGGCTCCCATGTAAGGATGTACATTACTTACTATAGTGAATGATCCCCAAACCATTCGTGTTTTAACTTGGAAATTTGTGATGGTTTTCCTGCAGCTGGGTCCCTACTAATGGTGTTTGTCACAGACTCTCATTTTGGTGGTGAGTTTACAGATTCCTGAGTCAAACTGCATTTGACCTGAGGCAAGTTAGTTAGCCTGTCTGAACCTGAATGTCAATATCCTTATCTCGGGGGTCAGAATACTGCCCACCTTCTGGGTTTGTTGGGAGAATAAATGAAATAATGCAGGTAAAATGCCTCGGATAGTGCTTGGTACGCGGTCAGTTCTCAGGTAGTGCTAATGGTTACGACTGCTGTTACCACTACTGCCATCACTCCTAACTGTCTGGTTATACCTTGAGTTCCAAGTTGAACTGACATTTAGGCCAGGTGACTCAGCAATACGGTATCCTGAGTTACAATTTCTTGTGTGTAAGATTTCCATGGGTAATGAGGGGCTGACTGTGTTGGGAAGCCTGAGTTAATCTTGGTGACATAGTCTGAGAGTGTGGTTGGTAAGCATTGAGTACCCGCCCAGTTTTTCTGTCCCCGCCCTCCTGCCTGGGGGGAGATCACAACACCGGCTGCAGGAGTGCTTACTGAGATCCCGTTCGGGGCTAATGCAGTGGTCGCAGAGTGCTTCTACACTGAGCGTGACACGCTCCCAGTGCGTGAGACAAACGCACTGTGTAATGTTCGTTAAGCCGGAGAGTCTCCCCCCTCCCACCTCATAATCTGGTAACTCGTAACCTTTGGCAGACTTCCTCTCTGGCAGACCTCTTGTTTGCTATCCTATCGCCTTGAGTCCTCGTCAGCTATTAATCAACCAGATGAGCTGGTTGAATCCCTGGAGGACTGTTCTTTGTGTTCTGTGCCTCAGGTTGTAGTGAGTTGTCAGGTGAGCTGAGAAGTGTCCAGAAACAGATGTGTTGCTCCAGGTGCTCCTAGGACCTTGGAACAGTCCTCTGGGTCACTGTGCTTGTGGCCCAGGGGAATCCCCATAGTGACCAGAGCTCAATGGTGATACTGGCCTTTCCGGGTGACACACTTCACTTTACACTTCACTTTATCACCAAAACTTCAATCTGCGGGATAGATATGCAAATACTGAGATTACTGTCAACTCCCACCTTTTGCAGGACCTCACAGGAACACAATTGGGGGGAAAGCTGTGATGATGAGTTTTAGGCCCAACGTAATTTGCCTTTTCGGTACTCTGAAATGGGCCTCAGGGAAACTAAGTGCGAGGCTCAGAAGGGAGGGTTTAGATGCTATGGTGCCATGGCTCTAGACAGCTGCTGAGTCGGGTCGCTCTGGCCTCGCCGAGGCTTTCATGTGGTTCCAAGGGTTCAGATCAGCTAGTCTTTCTGGTAGCCTCTGTTCTCCTAAATTTTTCCTCAGTCCTCTTAGCATTCATCACGGGGTTAGTTCATTCTCTGACTCCATCTCCCTTTCCCTCTGCCCCCCTCCCCTCTCTTTGTTTGCCTGGAGCTTGGTAAGGCCTGTGGTGAGTTCTGGACTAGCCACCTCTTATTACAGTTTTCCTGACACACTGCTGCCCTCCGCCAGCACATTCTGCGTGCCCTCTGCTCCCATGGGCTCCATCCTTGTCTTGGCTAGCATCTACCAGAATTTAAAAAGAATCCATAACACAATGTCATTTGCTCATTGTCACTTCTCCCACTCCACTCGGGTCAGGGATGGTTTTGGATTTATCATTGTAGCAGATGCCACAACATCAGGGGTCCAGGCTATGCTCAGATACTGTTTGTTGAAAGGGTCTCTTTTGCTGTTAGGATACTTGTGCTAGAATGGAGAGGCACTGTAAAGGCAATTTTGCCTTCAAAATGGGCCCAGTTGGTTCCAGCAAGAGGCTGTGGCAAAAAGCTGGATTGCCAAACCAGGACCACCCAGCAAAGGCCCCTTGTGGGTGAGTGGGTGACTGGTTAGTCCTTTGGCCAGTGGCCACTCCTTACAAAACAAAAACCCAACAACCCTGTATGCATGTTTTATTGAGACAGAGGGTCTTTATGATTTTTTTTTTAACATTAAAGGGCATAACTGCGGACCAGTACACCCACACTCTGTAACTGTAACTTTTACATGGCCAGGTACCTTCAACAACTTTTAGTTATGGAAATAAGGTGATCAAATTATATGTGCCAATTGATAAGATCATATTGGAACATTTAAAAATAGATGAGTAACTACTGACAACCAGAAGATAAAGTGGCACTAGGTGG
The DNA here is from genome assembly GCF_057876585.1 of Rhinolophus sinicus. Lineage (NCBI taxonomy): Eukaryota > Metazoa > Chordata > Mammalia > Chiroptera > Rhinolophidae > Rhinolophus > Rhinolophus sinicus. Next base: position 189,679,336 of record NC_142503.1, on the reverse strand, counting down.
GCCAGTTGTAATCCAACCAAGGGTATCTCTGTTTGTCAGACCCACATGTGCCTTTATTACCCTCCATAAAAAAACACACACAAAAAAAACACTATTGGCGTTAATTATCATTTGCAGCATTTGAATCACTTTAAAGAAAAGTAGAGGTGCTAGAGAGAGCGCAGCTCAGTGGAGAGCCAGAGCTGGCTGTAATCTTGCCCCCTCCACTTCATACAGTATGTTTATAAAAATCCTCTATTGGGTCTTGAATTTTTAAAGTAACTGAGTTTTTATTTCTGACAACATAATGAATGGTGAATTTTACCTCCTCTCATAGCTACGAGCTTTAAGTCAGTTTGCCTTTTGAACGGAAAAAAAGCATGTAAAAGGCAGTTTATTACATGTGTTTGATTTTGCCATGTTTCCTCTTTATAATTTGCTTATGCAATAATTTTAACTTGAAGACTTTAGGTGGTATAATCTGTAGATGATACAAACCACTGTTACTAAAACACTTTTTAAAAGGATTACATTCACAATTCTGACACCTTTATCACATCATTGTACATTCCTCTTTGATATTAGGTGACAAATAAGACCTTTTAGATTTGCATGTCTTTGTTTCTGTGATAAAATTATTAGCATTTAAAAATGGTCATGAAGAATTTATCCATAGGTGCGTGTCTGTGTGTGTGTGTGTGTGTGTGTGTGTGTGTGTGTGTGTGATTTGATACTGGGCATATCTTGAATTGATTTGAGCAGTAGTTCAACTCTTTGAAGTGGTGGAGCATGACTGGTATTAGAAGGATATAAAACAAGTTTTTAAATACTTCCTGTGTGCTTTCCCAGTGCTTAAAATTTTTTAACTGTCTCTGTGTCTCTACTCTTTCTCAGCCTGCATAGGTAATACTGTGAGGTTTCAGATAGGGGAGAATAGTTAACTCTTACTTGCTAAAGGCCCCCAACAGACAGATTGGTGAAACTAATTTGGGACAGTCCCAAGATTTAGTTGGGTAAGAGTGGTGATTTTATAGATGCCAATTCTTTGACATTCTGACTTGGAATATGAGGGTACCTGTGTGTATGTGTTTCCCCCCCTTTTTTTTTATTAGAATTTAGAACTTACCAGTGTAGAGCTTGACAGTGTAAGTAAATATATTTCGGATCTTTTGGCGATCATTTTATTATCGATTGTTCTTAGTGCGCTAGCTATTGACTGACTGCCTTTGGCAGTTCAGACACAATAGAGTACAAAAAATAACTCATTTCAACCCAAACACTTAACTAGCTCTGTCAGCCTTCGGGAGTTGACGTGCTTCAGATTTGTGCGCCCAGCCCCCAATGGAAATCACATCCATGGGTGGTGGAGGGCCTGTGGCAGAAACAGGGCTGCACCAAATAGTGAGTGACAGGAGAGATCCCTGCAAAGCAGAAGCACTGGTAACTGATAAACTGGTCTCCTTTCACATTTCCACCCCTACCCAACTTCACCATCCTAGAGGTCAGTTTGGTTTTAGGCAAATCTTGGGGATGTTTTTGTTTTATTGAGGTGTTAATACAAGGAAATTACGGATTCTTCCGTTGATTAAGCCATGCACACACACACGCGTGTACACAACCTGTCCAGCCACCACATGCCTGAAATAGTTCCTTCCCCACCTGTGCCACCTGTGTTCCTTTGCCCCCATGTCTGTGGTTACTCAGTGAAGGGGGCGGGGAGCAGTGTTCAGAGACATCCGAGGTGTGCTTCTGAAAGAGCTAGGACGCTGTAAAGTCTGCATCGAGCTCATGTATCTGAATATTGTACAAGTGACATGTTAGTCATGATTCCCATCTGTATAGCTTATAGAGCACATCTGTAAAATAATCGTGAGGCGACTGCAGGCATGGAGGCGATTTCCGTATCTGATATTCAGCGGGACCCGTAGTTAGTGAGTTTGAAATCTTCATTGGCCATGAGGGTAACAACCTGGGGGCCTGCCCACCCTGCCTGCAGGGCCCCTCCCCAGAACTGGTGTTAGACTGAGTCATACTGGGCCAGGGTCTTGGAAGGAAATTCCTGTCTGGACCTGGTGTGCGATTTCTCTTTTCCATCCCTCCTACTTTTGGTGAACAACAAAAAACAAAAAACCCAAACCCTAAAAACTGTAAGAGAGCAAAGTGGGACTTTTTCAAACACTGCAAACAGTTGTTAGGGAGATCCAAGTGTCTGACGTGACTTCTTTTTAAATCTTTGTTTTGGAGCAATTGTCTATTTTGTAATGGGAAATGAACATTGATGTATCTAGAAAAACATTCTTTGTAATCAGTTTTGTTTGTTTTCTCCCTCTGCTTTTTTTTTTCCATGTACTTGGTTAGTTCCTCAGGTCATTTTTTTTTAAATTTGAAAATTTCCCCTGATGTCGTTCGACTATAAATTACAGAAATTTAGAACCAAAGGGGCCTGTAAGGGATCACTCACCCACTTAGTACTTTGTTCTGGTGTGATGTCACGGTCATTCATCAGAATAACTTTTTATTGTCCTATTTGTTTTTTTCCCCAGTACCACCCAGCTTCTCTTGTGACTTTCTTTGACAGAGCAGAGAATTAAATTGATTACCTGCCTTTTCAGTGCATTCTCTGCATTATCACATTCAAGTCTAAAAGGATGTGGAGACGATAGTGTTATTATTATACACAGGCGAAGAGACTGCCAGTCCGAGGGGATGTGTGGTGCCTTCCCGGTCCCACAGCAGGGTAGCAGGTTCTTGTCCATGTGGGTCAATCCCTTTGTTTCTGGGGGGCACCTGTGAGGATGTGCCCTAGGACGCCCCCTGCGAAGGCCCTGGCGTTGCTTTCGGCCCCTCTCACACTCTTGAAAGGCGAGCATGAACCTAACAGTGCGAGACTCTGTACAGCGGCTTAGTGGGAAGGTAAGAGGAAGGTAAGATTGAGCTGAGAACACGGTCTCTAGGAGACTGTGTATTCCCGTGGGATAGGCCCAGGTGGGAGCTGGAGGGTGCCCAGAGCAGGGGCTGCGGGCACTGTTAGCAGGATGAGCCAGGCTAAATGTGTGTGTGTGCACGAGTGCATGTGTGTGTGCTTACACAAGCATGTGCAATTTTAATACCTTCCTCCCCGCAGCACTTGTCCTTTCCCTCCTCTGTTGTTCTGTAGCCTTTGGCCTGCTATGTAGTCACTTAGAGTTGTTTATTGTTTGTCTTCCTCTGGAGGTTCTGCACCCTAAAAGATGGACCCATCCTTTGTGTCATGGTGACCTGCCTAGCACCTCATACTCTGTTGGCTCTCTACAAGTGTTGTTCAATGACTTGCTTCCAAATGAAGCCCAAGGGGTCTTTCCTTAGGCCATTGAAGTTTCAGTGGGGTTTTTGACCCATTCTAGTCTGGATTCTGGCCTTGTCGAGGGACTGACAGTGAGTTTTGTGGGAATGGGAGAACCTGGGGCTCTGTGAGTATCAGCCCTGGGCTGCCCCGCCTCCCAGCCCCCCTCCCCCAGCTTGCTTTCTCTTTCCCCTTTATGGCAGCTTGGCCCAGAGGCCTGAGCAGGAGCCAGTGCGCAGTAGAGGAGGAGCCAGCAAGGGGAGCGGGGGCGCTCTTGTGGAGGTAGCAGAAACAAGGCAGGACCAGCACTGGGGGCTACAGCAGGGCGCCCCCAGGGCACTAGCTAAGTAGCCATAGAGGAGCAAACCTGGGCTGTTTCTAGGAGACTTGAAGCATGCCTTCCAGATCCTGGATAAACCTTCTGTATGTTGGCTAGAAAGGCAACTTGAAAATTGGCAACTCTGGGACCACCTGTCCAAAAAGCTACCCATGTCTTTTGGTCCCGAATGAGTGGACCATATCAGTTCCAGTTTCCAGGGTGAGCCCACGATCCCCAAGAGAACAGTACAGTGTCTTCAGAGGCTTAGCGCTCCCTGCTGGGGGACCCTTTCTTCTCCAAGGCCAGCTCCTCCTGCCCATCCCAACTTGCCTGCCCCAGCTTTATTCTCTATGTTGATTCTTCACCCCGCCCTGCCTCAGGGCAGTGTGGAGGCCAAGGGCCTCTCCTTTCGAGGAAGGAAGTGGCAGGTTTTAACCTCTTAAGGGCAGAGACCACAAGGTCCTGGGAACCTAGAGGCCTTGATGCCAGAAGTGACTCCAAGCAAGTGCTTCCTTCCTCAAAAGTCTCTTCTCCCTTCTGGCATCACTCATGTTACCAGGTCTTGCTTTGTTCTAGTTTTATCCTTCCATTTCTACCTCCATCTTAGTGCGGCTGATACAGAATACTTCCTTTGGATCAAGGAAAGTATCGTACTACCATGGAAAACAAATAGCCATGTGTGGCATTTTTCAGGTGAAATCTGCATCATTTCACAATTTTCCATCAGAGCAGGGCCTGTATGTTTTGGAGCTTGGTGTCAAGGAAAGCTGGCTACTTAACATTTTTATCATCATAATAAGGAGATCAATATTTGTTGAGCTTTTATCATGTGCCAAGCATAGCATTATTTCATTTAATCCTTGCAACAATCCTGTGAAGCAGGTATTATTATAACCCTCCCATGTTTATAGATGAGGAAACTAGAGCTCAGAGCAGTTAAGTAACTTGTCCAAGGTCACACAGCTGGGAAATTGAAACAAAGCATGGTCCCAGGTCTCCCTGAGTCCAAGGTCCACGCCAGCCAAATTAAGGGCTACCTTTTGAAAGCTCAATAATGTGCTTCTCACTGACTTCACCATGCGTTGGTACTGGCCAAGGACAGAAAAATGGCAGTGTTGGTAACTGCAGGAGATGGAGAGATGCAGGGCCAGGTATACTAATAAACCTATGGTAACATATTCTCAAAGCATAGAGTTATGAGCCTATGGGGGGTGATTTCATCTGACCACCTAATGTACAGATGAGGAGACAGACCCAGAGAAGGAAGCGTGAGCTGCACATACACAGTGATTTCAGAATGCAGTGATGTTAGGTGCAGCTCAACAAACACTATGTATTCTTATTTCTGATGGGTTTACTTATTCCAGTCTGTGTCTGTACCTCCTCCCTCCCCAGGGGTCCCCCTTTCCTGCCTTGGGGCACTTGGCATAGGTCATTGTCAGTACTCCTTTCCTAATCCCACAGGATCCCCTCCTGTTTTCCTAGCCCCTGAAGACCCCTTACCTGGGTTTAGATTCCCAGAACTACAGGAGCTCTGAGTCTGAACCTTGGGTTCAAGTGTAGGAGCTGTAGGTCAGGGGCAGTGAACGATCGACAACGGTTTTGTAACTAAAGTATTACGGAAACACAGCCACGTTTACTCATTTACGTCTCTGGTTGCTTTTGTGCTACAACAGCAGAGCTGAGTAGTTGGAAGAGAGACCATATGGCCCATAGTCTAAAATATTTACTCTGACTCTTTAAGGAAAAGCTTACTAGCCCCTTCTGTGGAACAGCCAGTTGGTACTGAACCTGTAAAGCCCAACCACCTCAGGTCTACCTTTGTACACTCATGAGCTTTTGCTGTGAAGGTTGGGGTCACTGAGAGAAGAGAGGTGGCATACATCCAGCAAGTTCTTTCAAGTTCCTTAGTCGATAGTTCTTGATACATGAACGTCTCAAAGGTTGTATGTTCCAATGAGCACTGGATTTGCCCCTTATCACAATCTCTGACCTAGTTCATTGCTCAAACCAAACCATGACTTTTTTCTTGTTCTTTACCTGCCGCTTCTAATCTATTGCCAGGTCCAACTGATTCTCCAGAATACACTCCGAAGCTGTCTTTTTTCCATCTTCACTGCTGCCACCTGGTCACGGTGGGCCTACACTACAGCATCAGCTCATAACAGATCTTTGTAGGTCCTCATGCCGCTTCCAGCCCATTTGTTCTTTACACAGTGGCAAGTTCCTGGCTTCTAACTCATCGCGCTCTGTTTTCTTCGTAGAAGGCATTGCAGTCTGTCATGAGCTTGCATATTTTTTCCTTATTTACTGACACCTTACCCCCTCTAGAATCCACTTCAAGACAGCAGTCCCCTTTTGTATTGTTTTATATTCACTAATGTATCCTCCACAGTGCCGGGCATGCCATGGGTACCATAGGGATGAGGGGATGGTCCTGGGTGGCCAGCTCCCTGCTCCATTTTGATATGGGTCCTGCCTCATTGGGTCCTTCCCCCGCATTGGGTGTCCTCCATTACTGCTGGAAGTGGGCCTTATCTCTCAGAAGTGATGAGCAGGGAAAAAAAACACAAACAGGAAACCGTTGTCCCAGACCAGTGTTTACCACACTGTTTGGACCCAGTTTACTAGTAAGACGTATATGTGACCTTGTGGTCCATTATGCACCTATACGCGACATCTGACAATTAAGTTCGCGAACTCATCCTAAAAATGCTAGTACATACCTCATTGCTGAATATCACTACAGTCACATTTGAAGTCCTCCCCTTGGGAAGCTATTCAGTGACGCCAGCACCTAGTCCACCCTTCAAAGCAGTTTTGGAACTCTTTTTCTGGAATGGCCATCAGAGCTGCTGTTGTATTACCCTTGATGTCCTGAATGTCATCAAAATGTCTTCTTTTAAATATTTCCTTTATCGTCGGCTAAAGAAAGAAGTCATTGGGGGCCAGATCAGGTGAGTAGGGAGGGTGTTGCAATACAGTTATTTGTTTACTGGCTCAGAACTCCCTCACAGACAGTGCTGTGTGAGCTGGTGCATTGTGATGCGAGAGCCATGAATTAGCAAAAAATTCAGGTCGTCTAACTTTTTCACGCAACCTTTTCAACACTTGCAAATAGTAAACTTGGTGAACTGTTTGTCCAGTTGGTACAAATTCATGATGAATAATCCCTTTGATATCAAAAAAGTTAGCACCATTGTTGCAACAAGTTCACGAACTGAATTGTCAGACCTTCGTACATGTGTACACACATACACATTTCACAGAATATCACTTGCTACAGGTATTTTCTAGCCTGTTCTATTTGGTTCTGTTTTGTTCCTTTAAAACAATGCTGGTTGTGACCCATTGCATTGGTTTCATGACTCATTCATGTATCATAGCCCGGTTTGTAAACAATGTTTAAAATATGGTACTCACCCACAGGAACTCACAACCTGGCGAAGAGACCCAAAACAAAGATGATGTCAGACCAACAGACAGGTGCTGCTGTGTAGGGCCAAAGAGTCATGGAAGCGTGGGAGAGATTTGGGAGCTGCCAGAGGCGGCCCCTGGCTCTAGACCTCTCAGGAGAAAAAAAGTGTTATTTTTAGCAGTTAGATTTAAGATTTAATTTAGTTGTTTTCTTATCTCCCTCTCTTTTATTTAACCTTTCTCACTAATCAGTTCTTTCTACAATATAGGCTCTCCTTGTCTTTTTTTGCCCCCTCTTATGTCTGATCATTTTTAAATTAAAAAATTTTTTTTTGTTGCTAACGGAATTGTGAGTTATTCCCCAGGTGCTTTTTAATTTAAAATAATAAAAAGTTTGGCCTACCCCATATCTTTTTGGTCAGGTCCCCCCTCTACTTTTTTCACATTAGTTTTGTCAAACTGTGTGTGTGTGTGTGTGTGTGTGTGTGTGTGTGTGTGAAGGATCTTCACTCATCGGAACTTTTTCAATCTTAAAAATACATATTTTTGGGTGGCCGGTTAGCTCAGTTGATTAGAGCGTGGCATTAATAATGCCAATTTACCGTTTCAATCCCCATATGGGCCACTGTGAACTGTGCCCTCCTTAAAAAAACAAAAACAAAAACACCCATATTTTTAAGATGAAAAATATTTTGAACATGAAATGTATCTGTGAATGAAGATCTTTCTTTCCTTTTTATTTTGAATTCCTTAATATTCAACGGTACATGGCCCTCACAGTTATTATGGTAAAAAATGCATATTTTTTAGATAAGATGCAGATATTTCTAAGAGCTCTGACTCTGAAACAAATTACCCAACTATAATTAAATTACACTCTTCTCTCCCCCGTTATGGGCATTAAATGTAATTTTTCCTGGCCTAAGAAACTTATTAAGCATTCTCTCTTCTGTATATTTCCATTTAAAAAGTTTTCAAGTCAGCCTATTCTGAATTGTTACTTGAAACCAAGGAGAATGCTTGCAAATAAGACACATTGCCAGCCTCTTTCATGCTCCTTCCAGGCTCTCTACTGTCAGATCATTGGAGGGATTACAGAGATTGACAGTGACATGGGTGTGTCCCGATGATGCTTTTTTGGTTAATTTTTGCTCTTTGGAAATTGTAAGTATGAGATAATGAAGTTAGTGTCTGGTCTGTAAAAACCTACCAGCAGTTTCAGACCCCTCTCACTGTAAAATGCAGGACTCAGCAAGGTAGGAACCATTATGATCCAAAGCCTGGGCAATTGTCTGCAGTGAATGAATATTGAGAATCTGTGCTGACCCAGTTTGCAGTTAAACCTCATCGAGATGATGACGTGCAAAGACCCGGGCAAAAGAAAACTTGTAGCAGCTAGCTTGTTGTGACTCAGAATTGGCTTTCTGAGCAAGGGAGAAGTTATAGTAGAGAGGACAGGGAGTGAGGGGTGCATAGAAGGCAGATGGGGGTGGTGGTAGAAATAAAGGTGGGATCTGAGAACGCAGAAGAGCTCCTGAAAGTGAATTTGCTAAGCCAGGACCAACAGCGCACAAGTAGACTATTACTTTACTCCTGGCTTGCCACATCAGCGTGCTGGAGGCCCCTCTCAGTGGCACTGTTGGAATTTGGTGCTTATTTATGATGGATGGCTTTGAGAAAATCAGATTTGATTTAATGAAAGGCATTTTATACCCAGCTTTGCTCCCCTTCTGTCAGAAAGTCAATGTTCATGATACCACCTGCCATTTATTATCTATAAGTGCTGCCACATCATGCCATCGTGGGGCCTGGCACCAATGTTTAAGGGGGTCTTTATTTTGCCAATGAGCAAGCCAAGATTTTCTGTGGGACCATGATTTGCCCAGGGCTACACAGGAAATGAGGAAATGTCTGGCTCCAGAACTGTCGTTCTTACTGTAACTCTGCCTGCCTCTCTTACCTAGATCAGTTACCTTGTGAAATGCCGCACCCCCCTACCCCCCAAGCCTGTGGGTTTTTCCATTTAGTTTGTAAATAGTATTGTAATATAATAAACAAGCTGCTTAGGTCAGGTTTAGGAGAAACCATAGTCTTGGTCTATTGTTATTTCCCTGAGAGGGTCAATTGTCCGGTTTTTTGTCATATTCCCTGTAAGATTAACCTGCCCTACCTCTGACCGCCACCTTGATGAAACAAAAGCCGTTAGGTTCCCAGGACTGTGATAATCTCTTTGCAGAAATGTTTGGGTTGCCTGTGGGCCATGGCCCTCCAGGTAGCGGGTTTGGGGCCTTCGTTCAAGTCACTGGACTCCACAGCGAGCTTTGATGCAGTCTGGCCACGACCCCCTATTGCTGAGGAGTTGCCTACTGGCTTCTGTGGGCTTTCGTGTGTTTCCCATCATTCAGATTTGGTAGTTGTGGTCTACCCCGTCCTCCCTCATCCTTCTCCATCCCTTAGCTTTTGGCTTTCTTCTGAAAAACATGCTGAGTGGTTCTGAGAGTCCACGGTGGATCATTTGGTGGCTTGCCTGCTTTACTCTGAATGTCTCATCAGTTCCCCTAAGCTAATGTGGGCTTAAAAATGAACACATGAAAGGAAAGGCCAAATGTGGACGTTGAATTTTCCAAAGTTGAAATCTTTCATATTTTTAAACAGCGGGATGGTTAAACTGGGAACTTTGATGTTTAGCTAAGGCAGGTCAGCCTGAATGGGACCTGTGTTTGGGGTCAGGTCTGCACCTGGGGGTGGGTGACCGGGGTTATGGGGGCTCCAGCCCCCTGACCTTGGCTTTGAGCAATTCCCTTTCTCAGTGCACCAGAAAGAGTTAATTCCAGTTACACTGCTTGCTGATGTTGTTGACAGTAAAGGATTTTAAAGCGTTCTGTGAATAAGTTTGTCACTAAATGATTTGGTGAACGGATGACCAAAATACACATTTTTAAAAGCTTTAAAGATTTTCGGAATCAGTTATTTTTAGTTCTCCTTCTAAGAGATTTTCTTGGACATTCCCCCCTGTAATAGTTAAGCAATTTTCTGGTTTGCTTTCTAAATCTTCCTGTAGTACAATAGTTCTGAAAATAAGAGTCTGTTGGCTGGAAGCATGGGATGGGCATGGGTTTATGTAATTTGACTTCTTTTCTCTCCAAATCAGTAAATATTTACAAAGGACCTTATCAAACAGCTTGAGTACATTCGGGTCGCTTGAAAGCATTCAGAGCACTGACTGCCCAACGGCCTGCTGCCAGTTCCAGTGGGTCTCACAGGAAGGACTTAATTTTTTTTTTTTTTTTTTAGTAAAATACTGTCCACAGACCAAAAGCTTCCAACTGAAAGTGGGCCTCAGCAAGTCTTCCTTTTTCCTTGGAACCGGTTTTATAAAATTTGCATTTTAAAGTTTGACTTCTAAAGATTCAACTCATTTAGCCCTGGAGCAGAGTACTCTGAACTCAGGAATCCAAAAAGTAAATACTGGATTCTCGCTTAGGTTTACCACTGCTGCCTGGGTTCTTTTGTTTCTTGGGGGAGGCAATTACGGAATTCCTCTTGAAGCTTAAATGTCGCACTTTGGTGAGTTAAGTAGGAAAAAAGAAGAGGATTACTTTATGTTTTTGTAAATTAGTACCAATGTAACATGGTTTAAAAACAGAACTTTTGGGCTTTTAAAGCAGAGATGGAGTTTGGAGGGTATCTCAGTCTGCATTTTCTTTCAGTGTTTAAAATCTGACAAATTTAAACGAATTTTAAGAAGAAAATACATGTTTGTCAAAGTTGACACTGAAAAATAATAAAGGAAGCTAAGTTTTTTGGTCATTAGGATGTGAAAATCACAATATTATTGTATTAGCATCACCTGGTAATATTATGTCCATTTTGTCTGTCAAGCTTAAGATGGGTAAGACTCTGTTGTCGGAGTACAATATCACAATGTTGAAGGCTAGCAGTTAACAAATATGCGAGAGGCTTTTAAAAATAAGTAACTATGACAGCAACTATATGTCAACTTAATGCAAAATAGTTAATGATTCTGTATTAATCACTTGTATTTTAATTTTCTTTGCAGAGTATTGGGAAAGGGTCATTGTGGTGCATAGACCCAGAGTACAGACAAAATCTAATTCAGGCTTTGAAAAAGACACCTTATCACCCGTACCCACACGTGTTCAATACACCTCCCGCCTCTCCTCAGGCATATCAAAGGTAAGACTTATTTTTTTTTTGTCTACTAAATTTGCCTTATTTTGACAGAGACGGGCCCTGGAACTCATTTAACAGGCTGTATGATTTTAAAAAATAACTGTAGCTAAATGAGAAAGAAATGAAGTATTATTGGAGGTATAGCCATTGTTGTATTTCTTGCAAACCTTACCGCTTTTGCTGTTTCTGAGTAATGTGTTTCCAGAAGCCTTCATGGCGGGTGAAATATTGTCTTCTTGGGAAGAAACATTGACAAAGAAAAGTTGGCAGCTTTACCCTCTCAGTGTGTCAGAGCTTGTTGGAATCGAAGGGCAGGTGTGAGTCCAGTAAGCGATTCCATCTTCTTGTCGTCTGACCAAGAACATCTACAGGTATTCGCTGAAGGACTCTCGCAATTGTTGTCATTCTGGTCTCCAGGTCGCCTGTGCTCCTGAGTAATCATTTTGTTGTGGTTACTTGGTGTTTGGCTCTTCTAAGAGAACAGAGAACAATGGAGACATTTGTTCCCCCTCACATGCCCATTTGTTTTGAGGCAGGGAGGTCATGGCTGCCATTTTTACAAAGATATAATTGGAGGGGAGGATATGTAGCTTGTTACTTTTGGAAAAAAGCCTTGTTAATGTTAGAATCTAAAATGACAAAAAAATAGCCACATAGCACTGAACCAAATTTTAAAATTGATTTTATCTTACATCCTGCTTGGTTTTGACATCTATCCTTCAATCCTACCAAAAAATATGTATGTTTTTAATGTATAGAAATGTTTCTGTTGTAACCACCCAGTTAAGAGAAATTAGCCTTGGACAACAAGTTTATGTCAGTGAGGAATGGCGTGAATTCATCGACTTCAGCAGTTGTCTAGTCCTCTGCTTTGCAGACTCTTCCGCTAGTCTTATGTTCTGCAGAAAGGAGCACAGAGTGATCCTCTGAAATGGCATTAGTGAAGTTCTTGTGCATCTCAGTTGAGAAGCATTCCATCACAGACCCTAGACAATCAGTCTTCAGCAAGAGACGGGGAGGAACAGCTGGGCTCTCTGAGAAGACTGCTGTATGTCTGCCTTTGCTAGGCGATTAGCGTGATGGTAGCCATAGCAACTGGAGCGTCTCCATAGTAACGCGTAGGGAGACAGGTGCAGTTGCATCACAAGGCTGTTTGTTGCCTGGCAAAAGGACAGGCCATTAGTACTTAGATGTACGCTGTTGCCTTAGAAACAAATAACCCTACATAGCAACTACAGTTGGTTTGAAAGATTCGGAGGGGGGAAAACGGTTGTAGCAGTTTTTGTCTGTGTTCATAACAATCAGTGGAAGCATACTTTATTGCAAATGACAACTTGAGGTCATATAGCTGTAGGAGATAAAATGGGATTTTCCAAAGCAGCCTAGCCAACATTGTAGAAATGTCCAGAAGGACAGAGCTGTATGCTTGGTTTTCTTCTTGTGGCTTAGCCACTCTTGAAATGGAAGGGAACTAGGGCTGGAGTGGAAAATTGCTGATACACAAGGTTAGTGGGGGAGGAGATGACACTAGTTATTGGGACATTTTCCAGATTCTCTTGTTCCTTTGTCATTCTACTCCCCCTATCCTCCAGATCCCACAGAAAATCCTTTATTTTCCTCCCCAGCTTGTACCTTGGAAGTACTTCATATCCTTTTGCTTCTAAGAAGTCAAGAACTTAAGTGTTATTCGCTGGGTCCTATCAGTGGTTCATTTAGACCAGTATTTTGTTGCCAAGTGTGACCCCAAGGGAAATGCAGTAATTATTTAATAATTTGAAGGATTATAGCGGAGCTCTGGGGGTTGCAGGAAGAATGCATGCTCCGGCAAGAGGCTTTCTGAGCTGGCCTAAGCTTAATGACTTCATTTGATTTTTTAATATAGGCATAGAAATAAAGATGAACCAGAGTTTTTGTAGTGAAAATAATTTCCAAATGAATACCTCCCTGCTCCTGTATTGTCACCTCTTGTTCCTTTTCTCCCATGTGACTAAGGGAAAAAAAAGTTTCTGTGTTTACTCATGTGGGTTGCATGGATTCCACCTCCAGAAAGGTCATTGGATGTGGAGTGAGATGACATATCAGATTCTAACCTGCCTCTTCCCGTGTCTTAATTCTTTGAGAACAAGTCACGTGGTCTTTTCTAGGGACTGTAATTCTTTCATCTGAACTCTAAAAATACTAAATGCTGGATGATTGTACCATATTTGCACGGTTTATAATGATGTGATACTCCGCTCCCATTCTGAGCTATCGAACCACTTGTTGACTTAGGGAAGATGCAAGTGGGACAAAGCAAGTCATTAAACAGGGATTAAAAAGGCTGACTTGATATTATCTGGCTGGGTCCCCTGTGATGCATGTAGGCCATCACCTGTCAGCTCCTTGCAGGATTGCTGTGCGGGGCACCTGGGAAGTGCCTGGCTCTCACGGAGCTGGTACTTAGCATGTTGAACACGGTGATTATACTGGATGGTTATTGCTAGTACTTGCAGGTGTGCTTGGCAAGGAGCGCTCTGAGCTGTGCTGCAGGTGGCTGAGAACTCTGCAGGGGAAGTGAGGCATCTGAAAACGCTGCCCCACACTTTGTTCCCGTCCAAATAAAATGCTCCGTATTGTGGCATGTAGACTCGTGTCTCTGGTTTCTGGTATGCTCTTTTGGGTGTTTGTTAAAATGTTCCCCTGGACCTGCTTCTTTTGATACCGCTTTTGTGAACTATTTTTAATCGAAATGCAGAGCTCAGTGACACTAGCCCTTTATTAGTTTGCTAAAGCTGACATAGCAAAGTATTTGCTGAGTGACTTAAAACAACAGAAATTCATTTTCTCCCAGGAGGGGAGAAGTCTAGTCTCCCTGGAGTCGAGAAGTCCAAGATCAAGGCGTCAGCAGGGTTTGTTCCTTCTGAGGGCTCTCACCTAGCTTCTGGTGATTTGCCGGCATTTTTTGGGGGGCATTACTTGGCTTGTAGAAGCATAACTCTGATCTTCACATGGTGTTTTCCTGGTGTTCTGTCTGTGTCCAAATTTACCCTTTGTATAAGGACACAAGTCATTATTGGGCCAGGGCCCCACCCCACTCAGGTATGACCTCATTTTAGCTAATTACATCTCCAATGACTCTATTACAAATATGGTCACATTCTCAGATACTAGTGGCCAGGACAATCACATGATTTTGGGAGGGGGACGCTATTTTTTCTGTAACAGCCCTTTTTTTCAGTAAGGCATTTTTTTGTTGATAAATATGAGGAAAGGAAGGAAGTGTTCAAAAAACAAAATGATGGGGCATGTCAAAGGGACACGAGAACCAACCTGAAATTGTTCCCAGTGGCCAAAGCTAGGACAGTCTGAGCAACCAAATAAATAACATAGTATTGGGTTATAACCCAAAATATAAAATAAATATCTGTGAGCTCACACTGATATAAATAAACGGTTGAATAAATGGGTGTAGAGACAAATTTCCTATACAGAAGAATTTCAAGTGATGTATATAGACAATCCTCCACTCCAGCAGTTGGTGCTTAACTCCCCACTCCCTGAATGGCTGCGCTCAGTGACTTACTTCCAAAGAAAGTATGGAAAAGAAAGTGTATAGTGGGAAAACTTGGCAAATACTACCCTGGCCAGGTGATCAGAGCTAAATAACATCATCCACAATGTGAAGTTGACAGCACGTACCTTTGATAGGACATCATGAAATTGACGCTTCACCTCTGTCATCTTCCTCCCCCAAATCCATAACTCGTCTACATGTGGGTAAAACATCCGACAATAATTGTTGTCCTCAAGGAGGGACATTCTAGGGAATACCTGGCCAGGTTTCTGATGACCTCCTCAAAGCTGTCAAGGTCATCAGAAACAAGGACCATCTGAGGAACTTACACACCAGAGGAGGCTAGGGAGACGTGGTGCACTGATTGGATAATCTGAGACCCTGGATGGGTTCCTGGAACAGAAGAAGGACATTAGGGAAAAAACAAGTGAAATATGAGAACTGTGCAGTTTAGTTAATAGTAATGTACCCATATTTGTTCCTTAGTTGTGACAAATGTACTCTATGGTAATGGAAGACGTTAACATTGGGGAAACTGAGCGAAGGATGTATGGGAATGCTTGGTGCTCTCTTTGTAACTTTTCTGTTAAAGAAAGAAACAGTCCCTAACGCACAGACTAGTTGAGTTTATTGATTTTTATCAATTTTAAATATCCAAGTCATTTTTGGTGTAATGAAAAGTAAAATCACTGAATCATTAAGCCAGTTGCCTGATGTCCTTTAGCGTCTGTCTCTGTCATCGTTACAGTACATTTGAAGAGCTGATTATAAGGACCTCTTGCTTTTACCTACTTCTCTGTAGTATCTGCTGAGCTGCTGCAGGGGCATCACTATTTGGATGTTACAGTTCTTGGAACTTTGTGGGTTTTTTTGGGCGGGGGGGAATGGCATTCAATTGTGCTTTGTCGTTTCCCCATGGCCAAGCTCTGGGAACTTGGGCTGACCATGCCGAATCAGCTTCCTACAGGACTCTAAACCTTTGCCGGTAAAGCCTTCAGACTCTGGAATGAGCAGAGAGGACGGTATGTTTAGGTCTCTTGCCCATACCCTTTTAGAAAAGTCCTGTTGCCTGTTTTAATGGTTATCTTACATATGCCCCTCTTTCCTAGATGTGGGAGTTTTCTTTAAAGGATATGCATATTTTAATGTTTTTGACAGAGATATTGCCAAATTGCCTCCATATTTTAGACACTGTTCCAATCTATACTCCCACCAACATTTTAGGAAATTCCTGTTTTCTAATCCTTCTCCATGTCTGATGATTAAATAAACAGTTCCCCAGTGGGCCACCTTGAATTTTGTGATTTTGATAATTTGTAATGGGGGCCTTTAAGCTTTTGCAGTATGAGATTAATGTCCTGTAAGTAGCAGATAACCCATAACAATATTTATGACATCAGATTGTTTTCAGAAGTTATGGATATGGATCTTACGTAACAACGTCTCTGGGATAGGCACCACCAATCCAAAATCAGTTTACAGAAGAAGACATTCTAATTATCTCTCACCGTAGGTGGGAACAGGTTTTACGATGAATCGAGTGGGTATGGTTTATAGTTTTCTGGATGATCAGTTTTCAAAAAAGGGAAGTTTAATAAAATATTCCTAATTTGGGAGCCAGAGCAATTCTGTGCGTCTTTGGTAAATCCAAAGAGATGTCAGCATCTTATAAGCCTCTGGTCTGTGTGATTGATGGATCGTCCTGGTTGGGCTTAGAGGTCCATAAACCATTTTAGGGGGCATTTGTTCCCCAGTGTACCTTCCATTTGTGGTTTTAATACCTTTACCCTAAAAAAAAAAAAAATGACAGCATATTTTATATTTTGTGTATTGTAGCCTTACCTGTACAAAGTTAGAAAAATCCACAAGACTGTTATTTGCTGATCTAGGTCTCAAGATTTATTTCTTGAATGACTTCAAAGTTTGCAGAGTCAAAACATTTCAAGAAAGTTTCTGTTGCTCTCACTTTTTTTTAATAAAGAAAATACTGGACACTTAAACTTATCATTTAGCTTTTTATGTTTCATTTTGCTTCTTTGGAGCAGTTTAATAGGCCACAAAAATATACGGCCTCTCCAAAGATTTGGCCTTTCAGATATTGGGAGTCTTAACGAAAATGGCTGATTTTTAGTGCTGATTCAGCAAAAGGTTTTATTTTATCCTGCCTGCTGGCCTGTTCGTGTGCTTTGGGCTTATTCTTTATATATATTTTTTTTAAAATGCCTATGTAGCAGAGTAATATTGCTAAGGATATAGAAATTACACAGAGTGGTCAGTATACATTAGAAGTAATAAAATCATCAGTGATTTCTCACGGGGAAGCAGGCTGTGGCTGAAGGAGTGAACTGGTAATGGCCAATGGAGGATTACATGGGGAGGAGGTAGGGCAGGTGAGGTGTTTGGGGAGCTCATTCTTTTAGACAATTAGAAGATTAGAAAATCCTCAGAATGTTAAGCTTGTTAATTCCCCCACTAAAATGCTGAATTTGCACACAGCAAGAAATTCATTGCTTGGATGGCATCCAATACTTTTTTAACTTATAAGACATCTTTCATTCCAGTTACTCAAAGTGGTGTGTGTTTAATAATAGTTGGCAGAGGAACTGGAAATCCACAGTAAAATCAGTTTTAACTTGCATTGAAGGACTTTAATTGTGAGATTGTTGTGTCACTCCAAGTTTTCCTTCAGTCAAGCATAAAGAAAGAATGACGTAGAGAACTTGTATTATTATCACTCTCCTTATGTTCACCTGTAAGCCACATATTTGGTAGAAACCATAACTCGTTTTTTAAATGCTCCTCCTGTTCAATACACTTACTTGTGTAAGTTTAATTTAAAAAGGTGAAGTGTTAGGTATTTTGAAAGAGTGTGCTTAAACGGCAACATTTTGCTTCGAGTAATTTTTTAAAGAATGTTAACTTTAAAAAATCAATGTGAAGCTACATTGTGCTAAATAAGTAGAAAAGGATGTGCTAAATTAATGTGGTAAAATGTATATGGATTGGATGACAAGATTTTCTAATAATAGTATTTGCAAATGTAAACATAATTTTGTTAAAACATTGGAGGCGACAGATAATAGAAAAGGCTTAGAATTGTAGTGGGGCGGGTCACTCAAATATAAGAAAACAGTTCTCATTTACAGGGTGCACTTTAAAAATCCATTAGTTGGGAAAAAAGAATACATTTTAAGAGAAACAATAAAACTCCATTAGTTGACTATAATTTTATTTTCTTATCAGATCATATTATCTATTGACTTCTGCTGTATATTCTGAATTGGTCTCACAGTACTTTTGATCTCAGCATTTTGCCTTCCGTATGCTGTCCATTGTACATTTCATTCTCATTTAATCCCACATTATTTAAATGGAAAACAGCCCCTGTTATCTTTGAGCACTTACAGTAGGCACATCACATGAATCTTGGGCCCAGTCATCCAATTCCGTTCTGTTTTCACACTCACTTTGAAAGTTGAATGTTTAAGCAGCTGGGCTAATTATATCTATTTTACTCAGGTGCTGAGTAAAACTCAGGGCTGAGGGAGCCCCTCTGAACTCTTGGGGTACCCTCCGTCCCCAGTTTGTATTCTAATAGCAGAAGTGTTCATTTCAAATCTACTACTGGTGAATTTCTGTTGCTCTGACTCCTAAGATGATGGATGACAAAGAACTTCTTGTGTCCCTCACTCCTGCTTAGAAAGTTGATGTGTTGTTGGGGTCTTTGCAGATTTGCTTCCTGTTATTTGCTTTTCCACATCGCCAGTGGAGGACCTGGCAGATGCCTGATCAGAGCATCTTAGATGTTGTTAGTGATGGGGAAACGTCTGCAAGGTGGAGCTAACCTGCGTTCTGCATCAAACCCCTCACCTTCCCAGAGGGGCAGAAATTGATCTTCCTGTTAGAAATATGAAAGAATTGTCAAAAATGCGTGAAATCAACAGTGTATAATGTGAATGCAACAGGCAGAATGTGTTTTGTTTTGCATCAGTATAAAATTGGCAAATTTTTCATCATGGCAGAAAATAAAAGCCTTTTACGGCTGTCTCTAAGCATCCCTTTCTCCAACTTCTGGTTACACGAAATGCTTCTGGATTTTATAGATTAAAGGGGATGGGGAGTTAAGTACAGGTGTGATACAATTAGATTGGACAGCGGATCCCATCATTCATAAAAGATTAGAGGAAGATAGAATGGGGAAGGATTAGTTTACTGTATGTTAGCAGTGAATTAGATTAGTCACAAGGTAGTCTTAGGTAATAGTAATAAAAGATATGTATTTGGACAAGTGATGTGGTTGCCAGTAATTCCCACTTTCAGTGTAGATCAGACCTCACCAGGAAGTTTCTGTCCAGATGCGAGGGGCCCTTTGAGATAATGAGGAAAGCGATCTGGCTGGCGAGGGCATCTGTGGAGGAGCTGGCAATGTGTGACTTGGCCGAGAACACCATCAGAAGGTCAGCCTGCCAGCCATCAGCCAGGAGAGATTTGGCTCTACTGGGTAGAAGTTATAGAAAGAAAGATTTAGGCTTAATTAAAGAAAGGTCTGTCTAAGAGAATAGCATCAAATACCATGCCAGACACTTAACAGGAGCTGGGTAAATGTTTGGGTTGGTGGGTGAGTGGGCTATCCCTGGGGATGCCTGTCAGAGCTAGACAACCAGCTGCCAAGGTCCTCTGAAGAATTTCAGTTTTGCAGGGAGAATGGCAAGGTCAGCCTTTCTAACTCTTGAGATGTTCTGTTTCTGTCTGTCGAGTTGCAACGAAATAGGAATATCGCTCTGTAAGTGGTGTTTGTTGTACTCCGAGCCCACGGGATAGGTTGGAAACAAAATGTGAGGGAAGATACGCATGGCTTTGTTGCTCTGAAAGGACAGGTCAGATTCTTTTCTTGCAGTTGGTTAAGTCCAGATTTCAAGATCGTGATGAGACTATAATAATTTAGTTACTCTTCATTCTGTGTCGTCCAGCTTTTTGATTCTTGGCCTGTAATTACCTCCCTTATTTTAGTGACACATTTTTGCATTTTCCTTCCATGTGCATAAAATGATCTCTGCAGTGTTTTGCCAAGCAGATCATTTCCAAAAGCTGTCCATCAAATCATCCAGACCTTCCCCCTATTGTTTATCCACTGAATTAACAGAGAGCAACACCCACCCTTTGTATCAGTCTCCACGGGAGAGCCAGACTGGTGTCCTTGTTCTGTGGAATCACATGTTTTTGGCCAGAGTCTCTGATTACATTCTTAACCTTTTGTTTTTCTCATGTGAGGCTCATGTCACATTATTTGTCAAACCATCATGGAGAGTCTGCCATACACGTGAAACTTGCGGAAAGAGTGTGAGAAATCCTCAGACATTCCACATTATTTTCTAACTTCTGATTGTTAAATCATCTGGAGAAAACATCCATAAGCCATTTACACATATATTTTTTAATCCTTATCTTTTTAGTTTGAGTTGCTTAATCACAATAATCCAAGTTGAGACATGTTCACTGTGTGTTTATCTACTTGTAAATGGAAAGTTTTGGTCGAAGTCTGTTTACCAGCTTGCTTATTCCATCTATGTCTGTCTGACAAACTTAGCAGCCCTCACACCCCCTCCGTACATACCCCCCCAATCTAGTTTGGCAAGAATAAAAGTGAATGGGGAAAAACACATTCAAAGGAAAAACAAAGAATTTCAGCAGCTTTCTCTACCTCCTTTCTCTCCCTCCCTGTAACTGGGGCTTCTGAGTTAAAAAAAAAAAATTTTTTTTAACTATAAGGAGAGTAGAGTTTCTTATCTTAGGATTTTTCTGAGTTAGACATTGACACACACACCCTTTTCTGCCTATAGAGAAACTGAGGCACGTGGAGAGGACCCCCCCCCCCCCCCAAACTCTGCAGCAGAGTCGCCTACTGGAGTAGTGAGTGCTCTGGCTGGCTTTGGGGAGTTCCTTAGGTCTGCCGCACGTGCTGTGGAGTGGCCCCCAGCTGGTCCGGCAGGTGGACGGCTACAACAGCTGTGAGTCCTCAGGAGCAAGAGGCAGGTCCGGGGAATCAGTAAGGAAGCAGGAATGTGGGTAAAGAGCTCAAGCTCTCAGAGTGTGGCCCTGGCTTCCCCACGTCTCCCTGACTCCCTGTCTGTCAGAATCCTGCTCTGCCGTGGACCAGAAGTCAGACAAGGCATCCCTCCTGCCCTGCCCTGTCTCTGAGGAGCTTTGGTGCCCTTGGGTAGGTGCTTATGCCTCCCTGACCCTTGGCTCCTGTGTAAGAGGGTATATGATGGAGTGAGACCTGAGAACCCCACATGTGCTGGCACAGACTGGGACTGGAGGGCCCCAGGCTCCATCCCAACTCCTGCAGGCCAACCACCATCAAATCAGGCCCAGAGCAACACCCAGTGTCTTAGAAAGACACAGGTTACAACCTCACCTGGGCAGCTCATTAGCTGTGTGACCTTGGACAAGTTCCCTGACCTCTCTGAGCCTCCGTTTTGTCATTTGTATTGTGGCATAAGAATACCTATCTCGAAGGAGTATTACAGGTATTAAATTAAGTAAAAGGATGTATCAGATGCTTAGCACTTCTGCCTGGCCCATAGATAATCAGTGTGTGTTAATTTCTCCTTCCTCACCATCGCCAGACTTTCTTTTGATAAATGTATAGTTTAGTTTTTTTGCACATACTAATTTGGCCCTTGTACATATGGGTTTGCATTGTAAGGTATCTTTTTATACTTGATATTCTGTAGTTTCCACTAGATTTAAGATCAGTGAAAACCCAGATTCTAAGTTTCACTCCCTGTGCTTTAAACAGAAGCTGCATACAGGTGTTATTCAAAAGATATTTATCAATGATTCCTCTTAGGAAGATAGCGCAGATTATGAGAATAGTGCAAAACGTTGTCTGCTAGTTGCTCAGGGATGCCAGAATAATTGGCTGCCCTCCTCCCCTTTACTGTCACAAGGACAGTGGAGGAGGCGGGAGAAGCTCTGCTCTGTATCCCTTCCCTCTAAAGATATTTTAGCAATTTTGCAGCGTTTGGATCTTCTGGCCTTCCTTATAGTTCCCCATCTGTCTGCCAAGGCCCCGCTGTACCTCTGGGTATCACAAATTTGGACCGGGTCATTCCTGAAGCCTAAGAGACCCATTCGGCTACTCGGGGATGGAAAGGTTATAAATTCCAGGCTGTTGACTGCAAGGCACCAAATATTGTCAGAGGACCATACATTTTGCAGCTGCCATAGAAAATGCAAATGTGCTTAAGGTGGTGCTGGCCAGGAATTCTCCCGCTTTGTCTCATTCATTATTCCTTTGAAAAGAAGCCTCCCTCTGCTCCGTACTGCAAAGAAGCGTCCTCTGTGCACTCACTGCAGAACAGAGCACTTGAAAGGTAAGGCACTCCGTCTCTCTCTGCCCTAATCACAATGGGAAAAGTTTTCACCACAGGCTGGCCAAAACAGTCAATTGTGTTCATTCTCTACCAGATTCATAATCCGTGTTTAAATCTCTTGGCAGTAACTCATTAGTCCCCCCCCCACCCCCCATATTCTTCTTTGATGTGAACAAAGCCGGTCTCCTCCCTGCTCCACATCTTGCTTCTCTCTCCCAGGAAATCTTAGTGTTTTCACTTTCATCCCCGAAGAAGAAAGTCACCCCAATGTGATCCTTCCCCACCTGCTAAAAGATGTAGCTCTTGATTCTTTGTGCTTTAAAAGTCTGTGTTCAGAGCTCACGTATAGGTGGTGCTCCAGGCCATGGGTTCTGTGGAAGATATTCTGGAGATAACACCAAGGCCCCACTAGCTACTAGCCCAGGACCCCTCACTCCAGCAGCTCCTCCTCCCAATTCTTTAAGGGACTAATCTTGAGAAAGGAAGGATTGGACATATGGTAATGCCAATGGAATTTTTTTCTCATTAAAGCCCTTTGAAGTTCTCTCTTTCCAACACCACCCCCTTTCGCCCCCACCTCTTAGATGTGGCACATTCTGTCATCAGGATTGTTGAACTCAAAGTTATAGGAAAACCAACCTGAACTTCTGGGAAACGACTCTTTGATGCAGTTAAACAAAAATCTATTTCCACCCAATATGCAGACTTCTAAGAAATAAGCTATGAATGTAAACTCCTTAGCACTACAAGATTAGAAAGAATTTTAAATTTAGTGAGCCCCCCTGCTTTGGACCCTACATCATTCTGGATTTTGGGTGGGAGGCAGAAAACCTCATTTATTGAATGCGTACTCTGTGCCAGCCTTGGTATAAAAGAGATCATACATGCGATGCCTTAATTCTTACAAGAATCCGATGAGATTGATTTTATCACTGTTTCACATTTGAGAGAATTGAGGCTAAGAGAGACCTTCCCATGCCTGCAAATGGCAGGTCACACAGCTCGCAAGTGGCTGAGCTGGGATCTGAGCCAGCGTGGTCTCTCTATTCTGACTCCAGAGATTGAGCTCTTTCCACCTTAATTTGGCATCTTGTGGCCACTGTCTTCTGTGGAAATGTTCTCCAGTATCTACTAGTTGAAGAGTTGAGCCTGGAAAAGGAAGAATGGCATGTCACTTTTTAAAAGGCAGGTTTTGTAGCATAATGAGGGCAGGACCGATGGAGGTGGGATGAGTTAGGAGGATTCTACAGTTAATCAAGCCAGTGGAGATGAAGGTCTGAAACTGGGGGTGGAGAGGAGGGAACAAAGAACTGGAGGGAGATCCATGGGACTTGGAGTGGGGAGGGGGTGGAGAGGAAGCTGAGTGGGTCCGCCCCATGTGGATGGAGGAAGGCACTGAGAAGAAATGAGAAGGAAGTGACTAAGAGGAGAGAGAGAGAGATCACAAACAGATCACCTCTGTTTTAGACAAAATAGAAAGGTAAATGTAGTGTGGGGAGAATCATATATTTTCTCAAATTTGTGATTTGAGTTTTATGATTTCAGACGTTATTACTGACTGTTTAATAAGAAAAAGAAATTAATTCAAAGCTCACGATATTAAAGAGCTTGCCTTGTCTATGAAGTCTACTCTTAGAATTAATTAGGGTTTTGTTTTTTGTTTTTTCTCTAGGCTTGCTTAAAGATTCTGTCATCCTTGGGAATAAATGGCCGTACTTCAGTCATCTTTCTAATCATTTCTGTGTGTAATTTTTATTATTTTTAAAAAAATATTTCTGTAGGGAGAGCTGATAAGGGCTTAACCAATTTTTGAGTTTGAATGTGTTGTTTGGTCATTGTTAAAGCAACATATTTTGTTAATTCTTTTAAAAACAACTCTCTAACCATTGGTGTGAACGTCCAATATGTGCACACTCAGTAAATATTTGTGAAGTAAAAATGAATAAATGGAATTAGCATCCTTTATTTCACACTGAAGTCATAAAATAGGTTAAAGGCACAAAAATTTGTTAAGGAATAAGCAGTGAAGATTCATCAGAAAAATACCTAATTCAGGTTGACCCAAATGTATAAAAATGAAGCTCTAAATAACTATCAAAATGGTGCAGTGCAATTGCATAGTCACATGTGTTATGGCAAGAGTTAGGTTGTTGAAAAGGGTGAGCGCTGCTGGCCATTTTGGTTTGTATGTGCTAAGTTGAATGGACTACTTGGGTGGCAACATGCAACATGTGAGGATGTTTTCAATATTCTGAAAAGGTGTAGGAATGATACTAAATTTGAGAAAAATCAGCTGACGTCAAAATGCTAGACTATTGAGCTATTTTTCAATTAATCTTGAAAAATTTGGTTTTAACAACAGCGTTAAGGGGACAAAGGGTGGGGTATCAGAATCACTAGAAGGGCTTTTAGTAAAATTATATAGGATGTCAGTGGTGGAGGAGGCTGTGTATACTGGGGAGACTCTCCATTCAATTTGCTGTGAACCTAAAACTTCTTTACAAATACAGTCTCTTATTTTCTTTTAAAGCTGTACTTATATTAATTTTATATTTATGCCTATATATTTATGACTATATTTATAGTCACATATATGTATTTATTATACATATAGTCAGATACAGTATTTAAAATCACTGCCTTAGTTGGGCCACGGCTATTGTGGTGGTGGTGGTGGGGCCGTATGTGCCTCTCTCCGTCGTGTGCAACAGGAAAATCATTTTGAGAATTACTGTTCTGTAGCATTGAATGTTGGAGCAGAAAAGAACCTAAAATCACCCAGTTTAGTGTTCCCCAAATGAGTACTACAGTGAACAGTTTCCAGAGATGTTAGGACTTTGCTTTTGAGTATGCGTGTAGTTTTCCAAGGTCAGTACGCTTGGGAAACAGAGCCCATTAACTTGTTTGTAGTGAGCTAATTCAGATGTTTTCCCACACTTTATTAAAGACACTTTGGGGGGGGGGGGCACACTTAACATATCCAAAGGAAGACCAATTTGGGAAAAGGGAATCTAAAATAAGGGCGTTTCAAAGCATAGGCTGCCACTCATTAATGGGTTGTGGAATCATTTTAGGGGTTGCAAGCATCCTTTTTTTTTTTTTTTTAATGAAAAATAATAGACTAGAAAGTACCAGAGTGCATTGCACATAGGAGGGTAAATGTTATTTCGTGCAATGTTTATTTCAGTTGTGTATGTGGGTTTATATGAACTTAGTCATAATGAAAAATCTATTTTTCACTATAGGTGATGGCCCCTCAAAATTTGGAGAACACTGTTCTAATTCACTTCCTCAATTTTGTAAGTGAAAATACTGAAATGTGTCTCAAGATCACATGGGGAGTTAGTGACAGACTCTGAGTCTACCCTTCATTCTCTTCCATCTACACAATTGCTCCGCCAAATTCATACATCCTCTTAATATTTAAAAAGCAGCCCTGGTGGAAACAACCCAAATGTCCATCAAAAGATGAATGGATGAACAAAAACTGGCTCCTATGTTGTCATGCGGGAGACCCTGCTCGCTGCGCCGTTTGTCATGCGGGAGACCCTGCTCGCTGCGCCATTTGTCGTGCGGGAGACCCTGCGGGGTCTCTGCTCCCGCTCCCCACACAAGAACGCAGGATATGGTGAGGCCAAAAAGGAACACCCACGGAGCCATAGGTAGGGGAGTCATACCACTATATTCTCTCTGGCGGCACTATACTCTCACTGGAGGCTGGATCCACACTGTCCGCAAACCGCCATCCACACTTGCCAGCCCAGCCGCCATCTTCTTGCTAGCCCCCATTTTCTGCTAGCGTAGCCACAGCAGTTATATTAGTGGCCAATGGCTCACTGGTTACAGCTGACGGCCAACTAGCCACAGCTGATGGCCATGCAATCACAGTTGATGGCCATTTACTACCTGAGCCAGCACCTGTCTATGTGAGGCCGAGAGCCTGGAAACTGCTTTCTGGGGCTCTGCCCCCACATATGTGCAGAGGAATATTATTCAGGCCTAAGAAGGAGTGAAATTCTGATACATGCTGCAATATGGATGAGCCTTGAAGACATGCTAAGTGACCTAAGCCAGATACTGAAGGGACAGGTATTGTCTGATTCCACTTGTGGTTCCTTATACAGGCAAACTCATAATGACAAAAAGTAGATTAAAGGTTACTCCCAGGGCTGAGGAGAGAGGAGAAATGGGAGTTAGTGTTTAATGGGTACAGAGTTTCTGTTTGGAATGATGAAAATGTTGTGGAAATAAATGGTGGGTGGTAATGGTTGCACAACAGTGTGGGCTCACTTACTCAGTGCCACTGAACTGTGTACACTTACAAAATGGCTAAAATGGCAACTTTTAGGTTAACGTGTATTTTATCCCATAATTAAAAAACATAATCCTGCCACAGAAGAACAATACTAGTTAATAATAAAAGCAATACAGTATTTCTGTTTCGGACCTTCCCCTGCGTGCGCCGGGCCACGCACTGAGGATTCTGAGGCTAACAAGACAGGCTCCTGGTCTTACAGGAGTCCCTGGAACAGAGTATGGCCACGTGTGGCCTTGATTCCAGAATCCCTTGCAGGTGATGACTGCTGGCATTTCCACAGGTGATACATTTTACAGCAGCGAGTCACTTAGCACATGACCTTTCCTGTGTTAATAGTTCTGATTTTCCAATGGCAACATTTGGATAAACCAACAACTTGCTTTTGAAAGGCCAAGCAGAAACATATTTCATGGTTTTTCTCTTGGTTTCACCTCTTTCATCGGTTGGTCTTTAGCCCTGACCCATAGACAAATAGCCTTTTCTTGCTTTGCTCATCCCTCTTTCTTCACAAGACCGCCAGGCTCCTTGTAAACAGCAATTTAAGTGAAATGCTCCCTCCCACAAGGTGGTTATCGTGGTTCCCTCTGTCTCCATTCTCTGTCCTTGCTTCACATGTGTGGGTATGAGAATCAGAAGAATCTGGTGAAGCAGAAATGAGGACAGAGGCGGCTCGATGCCAGAAAATGGATGTGTGTTTCTTCCTTGGAGCCGACTGAAGTTCCTGAAACTAACGATGCCAAGGCAATTTTTGCCCGTAAGAGTTGTGGCCGGTGGGAGTCACCCATTGGCTCTGTTTGAGGACTTTGGAGGTTTCTTCCTGGCAGGTGGGCACCCTTTTGCTTCCCGTCCCTCCACAGGTATTGACAGACAGCAGGTCTGTGCTGGCAGCCACCCTGTCGGCATCTCTGCGGGCCTCAGGTTGGCGTCGACAAGAAAGGAAGCTGGGAGAAAATGCCTCTAACTCAACCCGTGAAGGTGTTTAACTCAGTTTACTGGTAGCTAAGGAAGTGCCTCAGAAGTAGTTTATTTTTATGTCACGCTGAAATTTGCCACAAATGAGGGGAAGGCAGGGTGGCTGGTAGAATCTTCCTGAATTGGGCAACGCATCATAGTGTTGACCTTAAAGCTTTTAGCATGACCTTGCAAGTTTGAAATTTAACTTAGGGTTTCACCACTTTGGCAGTGTTGACTTTTGGAGCCAGAAAATTCTTTGTTGTGGGGGGCTGTCCTGTGCATTGGATGTTTAGCAACATTCCTGGCCTCTACCCACCAGATCCAACCTGTGATTATCAGAAATGTCTCCAGACATTGTCAGATGTGGGAGGGGGGGGGCCACAAAATCACCCTTGGCGAGAACCATTGGCAAGCTCCAAATACCTTCTTATGTGTTCTGAGTTTTAGGCATTGAAGACTTTGTTAGTTGTTATTCTGGAAATAATGGAGAAAGGCTTGGGCTTTTGTTTGTTTGGCTTGAGACGTGCTTTATTAGTACAAGACTCAAATCTTTTAAGTGTGTGCAAAATGCCATCAACTAGGAGAAAGTAATATCTAGCCCTGGTGTCAGAGTGACTCTATTACTCATGTGATAGGCTCGTTCTGTGATGGGTGTTGAGTTGTGATTTCAGGGGTAGTGTGTCTCTTGGAGATTTGCATTATGGGTAGGGTCTGGGGCCTGTGTCATTTCTTCTGCTTTGCTGCTTCTCCCAGATGTCACGTTGGGGTCCTACCTGAGTACCG
Source organism: Rhinolophus sinicus (assembly GCF_057876585.1). NCBI lineage: Eukaryota > Metazoa > Chordata > Mammalia > Chiroptera > Rhinolophidae > Rhinolophus > Rhinolophus sinicus. Next base: position 189,651,118 of record NC_142503.1, on the reverse strand, counting down.
AGTATACAGGAACCAGCAAGCTAAACCTGGTGGAGCCTGCGCCAGTAACACTTGAGTATACCTCTTCTCTTTACCTGCCTACCAGCCACGTGGCCGAAGGTTGTGAGCAAGTTATTTAATTCCTCTCCTGTGTCTTTCTCTCCCACATCTACATGGAGGAAGATACCTGCTCTTCATCTTCTTAAATGGCCATGGTGTGGCCGCTTTATCTCTTGAGCTCACCTCATGGAATGGGGTCAGTTGTTTAAGACCATGGAGCTCTTTGTGGTTTCATTATCTGCTCCAGAGCCCAGATGGATTCCCAAGTTCCATCTTCCACAAAGCAAAGCATCTCTTTTCTTCCACTAGGCTGGATTAGCTACGTAGAATGTTTCTTTATTCATTCGTCCAACATTGCTGGAGCTCCCGTGTGCCATGCTTTGTGTAACTCACTTGGGATACTTAGATGACTGAGCCAGGTTTCCTGTCACACTCTTGTTAGAAAGATGGATTTATAAATGAATGTAGTAGGGGAATTGTTTTCTGTCACCTTTATAAGTGCTGTGGTTTGACCTTCTTGCCTATTTAGAAGCTCTTGCTAAGTGCTGAAGAACTGGAACATGGTGGTGACTAGTTTGGAAGATACTGTCCTGGAAGTCTGAAAGCCTGAGTTTTTGTGCTGACACTGGCTCTGATTAGCTGTGTGCCCTTACCCAGGTCACTTCATGCTTCCGGATCTCACTTCCTAGGTTTGTAAAATGATGTGTGTGGACTGTATCATCTCAGATCCCTTCTGACTCCTGCAGTCTATTCTTACTATAATAATAGTTATATTGGAATTACTAAGTACTATTATAATATGTTTAGAGGTAGAAAACTCATGATGAGCCAGTCTTTGTGTGGAAGATTTATTGTAAGTTTTTAAAATGGGTTCCCCGCTCACTTATGGCTGGTGGGGAGACTTGGATGACTCTGGTAAGGTCCCGAGGCCTTCATCACCCCGAGTCCCCATTTAAGGTGTAAACCAGTGGTCTGAAAGATTGAAACAGATGTCTTGCCCTGGAGCTCCATAAGAAAGATACTACCTCTAAACAGAGCCATCAACTTCAGGGGGCTTCTTTCCACAGTGCTTTTTGGGGTTAGGGTGCCTTTTACCTGTATCTTTCCGTCCACTTCCAGAATAATATAAATAAACACCTTAGGTCAGCATTATCCATTTCTTCCACTTGAAGCTGCAGGTAAGTTTTCTGTTCAGTTTAAACCTTGTGACACCTGTCACTTCTGGATCCTGTACGCTCCATCCCCAGTGTTCTAGGGCAAGTAACCTCAAAGATGGCTGCAGCCACACTCATGATAAGAGATGCCCAGTCAGGGATAAGGTCTTCAGTCATACACATGTCATATAACAATGGGAAAGAAATATTTGGAGCATTCTTCTCTCTTCGTTCAAGACAACTTAGCATATTTATTAACATTTCAGTTGTGGTCTTGCAGGTAAATCTCACCTTCTTCGAGAAACCCTCATATGACCTCTCACTGCACATTAATTTCCTGAATCACCTGGATGAAACTTGGCAGCTCCTGCCTCATGGTGTGGTCCTGTGTGAACATGTACTATTTCTCTTATAAGACTGTAATCATCTCTTAGAGCCGTGATTGTATTTAACCACCTGGAAAGACCCCACGGCCTGGGTCAGGCTGTGCGTGCATGCGTGTGTATTATATAGCTGGTACATTCTGGTGGAATGAATGGATCTGGATCGCAGTGTCAGGCAGTGGGAAGCACTCAGTAAATACTTGTAGAATTGGGCTGAATTCTAAGTGCTTAAATATTTCACAGTTCTCTAGTCTTCCTACTTTATGCCATTTACTATGGGGTAAAAAAATGAGAGGAAGCTGTGAGTACACACTAAAGAGTGTAAGTGCTTGCTGGTTAGCTAAGAGCCATAGAGCTTTTAGCTGTTTTACAGCTCTGAGTCTTTTTTTTTTAAAGCAGTGTTTACTATTTCTGGCCATTATGTACACTAATATAAAAATTTAATTAGATCCTTTCTTTTCAATTAATTATTACAGTCCTGTTTGTTTGCTCTCTTGACAGAGTCTGCATTCTGGGAACAAGAGAGATCAATTTTCTATCACAAAATTTATTACTTTTGACTAAAGTGCAGTGTGCCTGTGAATGTATGCACCACTCTTGGCGACGTCTCAGGCAGTCAGGGGATTGTGTATTGGGCGAGTGTTCAGGTAGCCTAAGAGAAAGGATCCTTCCAATCCAAAAAGAGTTTGATTGTCCTTTTCAGAGCAGCACATGAAGCAAAGATAAAATTCTGTACAACTCCAGAGATTGAAAATCTACACGTGTCTTAGTAATTCCTCATTGTTTAATATTTTTTCAGGTATCTAGGGAGTTGGACTTAGGTACAGCATGTGCATAGGGTTCTGGCTAAGGAAAGGTTCGTTCTTTGATAGAACCTGTAAAAGAAGGTGTACATTCCAGGAGGGAAGGGACCTGTAGTGTGCTTTCGTTACCTCCAGGACCCACACAGTGCCTGGCACATAGTAGGTGTTCAGTAAGTATTTGTTGAGTGAGAATCCATGAGTAAATACCTTGTTTTGCTTTTTATCATTAAGGTGTTTTCTGGATTAAAGGCTCTGTGACCAGGTCTCTAAGTCCCCACAAATAATGTCTTGGATGGGGCTGCTTTTCAGGGTTAGGAGATACTACCACTTCTGTCTTTAAGAGCTACAACTACAATATCTAACTTGGCAGGGCAGGGGGCTGGGCCTATTCTCCAAGAGACACAGGTAATGCCCAGTGCTGTTCACACAGCCCCCAAGGACATTGATCTACCAGCCCCCATGAGCTTGCGAGTGACACACACCTGGTGCAAAGCCGCCTACCACCAGCTCTATGACATTGGAGCGAGTAGCATAACCTCTCCTGTTGTCTGTTCATGATCTGTAAAACTGGGCAGGTAACACCTATTATCCAGAGTGGGTGGTGGTATGAAACGCGATTGCGGGTGATGTCCTGTTATACTGAGATACTCAGTCAATATATCCATGTACAGTTTCTTTACTTTCTAGTGGTGTGTCATTTCTATGAATATGGTGGTTGTCCACTCTGTACTCGGGGGCTCACTTCTTACTCTTGCATGAAATGGGGAAGATGGGAGAAAGGACCCTATAACCGCAATTCCTCGTTGCTTTAGGGAATCTGTGCTGCAGTGCAGAGTTAGTAGCTGGAGCCGGAATGCAGTTAGGAGGAAGGACTTATCCTTCCTGTGTGTGGTGGGGTGTGTTGGGGTAAAAGAGGGAGCAAGAGTTCCGGGAGCTCAATTGAGGAGCTGAAGTTGTTTATTTATTTATTTTTTTAAATAATTGATTTTTTTTTTTAACAGGACTTTATTGGGGAACAGTGTGTACTTCCAGGCCTTTTTTCCAAGTCAAGTTGTTGTCCTTTCAATCTTAGTTGTGGAGGGTGCCGTTCAGCTTCAAATTGTTGTCCTTTCAGTCTTAGTTGTGGAGGGTGCAGCTCAGCTCCAGGTCCAGTTGCCGTTACTAGTTGCAGGGGGCACAGCCCACCATCCCTTGCGGGAGTCAAACCGGCAACCTTGTGGTTGAGAAGATGCGCTCCAACCAACTGAGCCATCCGGGAGCTCAGCGGCAGCTCAGCTCAAGGTGATGTGTTCAGTCTTAGTTGCAGGGGGCAGAGCCCACCATCCCTTGCAGGACTGGAGGAATCGAACCAGCAACCTTGTGGTTGAGAGCCCACTGGCCCATGTGGGAATCGAATCGGCAGCCTTCAGAGTTAGGAGCATGGAGCTCTAACTGCCTGAGCCACCGGGCCGGCCCGAGGAGCTGAAGTTTTAATTTCATTTCATTTTAATTCCAAAGTGACCAGCCATATGTGGCAAGCGACTAATGCATCGGATGGTGTAGGTGTAGCCGTAGGGCTTGGCTTTAACTCCAGGGCTGTAGTGCTCTCCATTTCCTGGGAGCTTGTGAGAAACACAGACTCTCGGAAGTTACCCCAGACCTTCTGGGTCAGAATCTGCCTTTTAAACAAGAAACACGAGGGTGGCATTGGAGTGGATCCGTTTTCTTCTGTGCTGTTGTGGTGCTGGTGCAGGACTGAACCTTGGAGCTGGAAGGTCATCCTCCGGTCGTCTCTGCCTGCTCAGCTATTCACAAAGCCTGGTGGTGTTTTCAGGAGACCCCCGCATGCGAGTGTCTCTGCATCCCTGTGGTTAAGACATCAGAGAAAAAACTTATGTAGCCTTTAGCTCAGGATTAAATGCTATTTTGCTTATTCCTCCTCAGAAACTTTCTCCATCTCTGCATTTCCATGTTTTCTTCCCAAAGGTTGCTCTCCTTTTATCTTCCCATTCTTTCCACTATAGCTTTGTTTTTCTTTCCTACTACTTTGCTTTGAACTGGTAAAGATGTCACTGGGCACACACGCGCACACACACACACACTTTTTAGAAGTTTCAAACCAAATCGGCATATTCAGGTTGTGGTTATCTTAATGCTTTCACTCTGGCTAGTGATACATCAATATTTCAAAAGGTTAAATAGCATTTTCTCTTTAAGTAAAATTAGAGAAATGTCTCCCACCTCTCTGAAAGTATTAATTTCTCTTCTGTAATGGTGCTATTTTAACCAACTGAAACGTTTCTTTGCCAATTTCTTTGACGTCCATCGGTCAGATCACTTTGGCTTCTTGGGTCTTGTCGGTGCTAGCCAAAGCTGGGAATTGGACTCTGCGTTTGTTTTCATGGAGACTTTTCATATTGTCCCCTTTAAGTCTTGAATGACTCACAGACATCAGGTGGTGATGACTCTGTACCAGAAGCTGTCTATATGAGGTCTATAACAGGTTGAAAACCTTATTAGGCTCCATCTGGGGAGCTGTCAAGGGCATCATGAAGAAACTGAGGCAGCGTGTTAAAAGGGGCAGCACACCTGGGTCCCATGCTCCCATAATGCATCTTGAAAACAAACCCAAGTTCACAGTGCCAGTAAATGATGGAGCCAAAATGTGACCCCACATAGGTCAGTCCCTGAGGATGCACGATTCCCCACCGCACGCTTGCCTTTGCTCTCTGCCAGGAAACAGCTCCCTCCAGCATCCCTTCTGCTTGCTCCTTCCAGTTGGTGCTGCCATTGCTTTAGATCCTTTTCTCCTTCAGGCTTTTCTCAGGTGTCACCTTCTCAAAGGCGTGTTCCCTAGCTAGTAGCTTCATCAAGAACAGTGCACGCACGCACACCCCGCCGTCATTCTCTGTTCCCATTGCCCTTTATTTTTCTCCTTAGCTCTTTTTATCACCTGCATCTTACGCATTTATTGGTATGTATGTCTCTTGAGAACAGGGACTTTGTTTTGTTCACTGCTGTGTCCTCTGAGTCTAGAACACTGCCCAACCCATAATAGCACTAGACCGGTATTTTTGAATGAAGCAGTGGATGTGTGAATGACTGACTCTAACCTGGATAGCTGCTGTCACCTCCCACTTGGTCTCTTTCTTGCCTCTTTGTTGGTGTGCTCCCCGTGGCCATCTGGGCGATCCCTCCGAAACTTCTGCCTGCCCCTGAATAGTTCTTTCCAGAGGCTTCCTGTTTTTAGCCCCCTTCTCCTCAGCCTTACTGAATTTCCTTCATCTTTTGACGATGCCACACCACACCTTTTCTCTGCCTTCCCTCCGTGGCCCCTGCAGACTCAATCACTGTGTCCTCGTATGCCCTGAGCTTTGTCTGTCCGGCTTTCACCCTTCAGAACCATCTCCCTCAGTTCCCTCTACGTTTTGTGAGGGCAGGAACCATCTCCGTCTTGCTCTCCAACCTTCAGGCTTAGCGCCCCACCAGAGTAGGCACTTAGTACCTATGTATTGGAGGATGAATGCGGCCACTTCATTCTATGGGTTGATCCACAGAATTTGTAGGAAGCAAGTCTCACTTCTCTAGAATTAAGTGTTTCTCTGGCACTACGAGGTCTTACTGTTCAAGCTGTGAGATTTAAAGACAAAATGCTTCCTGCTAATTATTAACAGTTGCCCTGTAAGAACAGAGCTGTTATGGGGCCCTGACCCCTGGCATGCTGCCCCCCTTCCAGCTGGGAACAATGCTGTGGAGTGGGGGGGGGGGGGGGGCAAAGGCAGCTGTGGCCCCGGCACCCATCAGCCAGATTACCCAAAGAGGATTGCTGTTTTGGGGCCAGAGGAGTAGGGAGTGGGTAAAAAGGATTTGAAATGAGATTATCGGACCTAAAAGCTCCTTGCTTTTTGTTCAGGAAATAATGTGCCTGTGTTCTTCCAGGCAGCAAGACAATCCAGTTTAGGGCCTGGAGTGGTAGATCAATGTCCTGGGGCTCTTCAGATACTTAAAAATAAGTTGATCTGTAGTTGTGCTTATTAGGCTTCTTGTTACAAAAACAACAAAAGGAAGAAGAAAGACAGGAATGGAAAGAGACACGAAGAGCTCATAAAAGTACTCTAAACACACAGAATTGAACACTTGCTCTATTAAGAGCTACAAAGACAGCGTGTCTTTAAAGAACGTCTTATTTGGTCAGTGTGTCTTCAAGCCCAAGTCTGGAAAGTGAATGGGTCGTGCGATGAGAATGCAGTTCTTTATCTTGAACTCTGAGAAAAAGGGTCATTTTCCTTCTTGACTCCGGCTCCCTCCGTGTGAGATCATTCATAAAAACCCTGAAAGTTTGGTTGGGACCCAGTTAGAATCAGGCTGGTGTTCTCTCTACCATTTGTGGCAGGTTTTATAGCCGTCATAACAATTCTCTTAATGCTTTAAAGTCTTTTTCACTTCTCATGCTTCCTGGAGGTATATTTTGTTTGGCTCTTGGCCCAGGTGCCTCTTATAACCCTAAATCTTAGTTAGCGTCCTCTTCCTTGCACTGTCTGCTTCCTTGCCTTATCTGAAGTTTTTACTGATACGAAGTGGCTTTCTGCCAGTAGGAGAGCAGGCCTTCGGACTCCTCTGAGTGTGATGAGGGAAACCTACAAGGGTTTTGTCTCTCAACTGATAATACCTGGCTCTGCCCCTGGCATGATGGTGGCGGATTATTAACTAACTCAGGGAGGTATGTGAAGGAATTCCGGGTTGTCTGAAACTGAACTCAGAAGCTCATGGGTTTATCCCCCTCTCCACCAAGAGGAGCAATTGGTGGGTCATGCATGAGGCCACTTAATTCTATGGGTAGATCCACACAGAATTTGTTGGAAGCAAGTCTCACTTTTCTAGAATTAAGTGGCACCATGAGGCCTTACTGTTCAAGCTGTAAGATTGAAAGACAAAATTTTTCCTAATTGAAGAAATGAAAGAAAACGTTTGAGAGATTCTTCCTTCTTTGGAACCCTGAGTTAACATAAAGTTTGGGAAACATGGGTACATACCCTAGTTAAAAAACTTACAGCCATACCTTGTGTTTGAACTGCCATTGTTAAAAATTTATTCTGAAATCTGTGGGACTGTTTTGTGCCATATTCTGTTAGAATAGGCTGAATGAATACTTGGAGGACATTGTGTTTTGCCCTTCCGCGTTCAGTTTGTAATTATGTTGATGTAAAATAATGTGCCCACTCTTGAGAGGCCACAGGAAGTGACTGTTTTGAATAAATCCCTGATAGAAGCTTCTCACTTGCCCCTTTCTCTTAAAAGTGAAATAATCTTTATCCTTCCATTCCCCTGCTGCCTGCCAGTGTGTTTTTATTTGAAGATGGGGGCTAGTTGGGTTTCAGTTAATTAAAGTTTTAATTGTGTTTGATTCTACAGCAGACCTACTATTTATTTACCTTAATAATGAAATGCAGTGTCACCATCTTTGAGTTCACTGTCTTACCGGACAGCGCAGGGCATAGAAGCAGCCTTGAAACCTGCTAGTCCTGCCTGGCAATTTGCATTTGTTGTTTGTCTTTGGCATTATATGCATATCTGAGCAAAGTGCTAACGTAGGGTTCATAATTTGAACATTATGAATTGCTCTACTGCCTAACAGAGCAGGCTGGAGACGGCTCTCCTTAGAAAGTTCTGGTTGTAAGGTTGGCCCTTAGCTACTAATATCTGGAGACCTGGATTTCGAGATGTTTCCCACCATTCTCAGAACTGATAATAAGAGGATGGTTCACTGCACATAAACCATTTGTATAATAAAGTGTGTGATTGATGGAAGAAATCTGGAATTTGGGAATGAGCTAGGCAGAGGGCGCCTACGTGAGCAGTCTCCAGTGACAATTTTGGGCACCGAATCTACAGAATCTCATTCACACGTAATGTAATGTGATGACTCATTCTGGAGGAGGTGAGCATGTCCTGTGTGACTCCACTGGGGCGGGGGGAAGGGGAGACTCTTGGAAGCTTGTGCTTGGTTTCCTCAGGACTTCGCACCCCCCTCCCCCCCGCTGAAATCAGTCACAGCCGTGAGCACATCTATGCTATGTGCCGAGTCCTGTGGGTTGTCCTAGTGAATCACCCCACCTGGGGCTGTCTTGGGGATCTTGGCATATCTTCTAAACCTGTTCTGCATCTCCAAGTTTTCTGTCTTGGCAGTTCTTTCCCTTTGATCCTGTATCCAGTCAGAAACCTTGGAGCCTCTCTGGTTCTTTCCTTGATTCTGGCATCCTGTTGATTTTTATCTCCAACGTGTCTTTAATAATCAATTACTGAATGAATGAATGAATGAATGAATGAATGAATGAATGAGAAAAGGCGGGAGGGGATGGGAGAATTGATTAAGGGACCGTTTGTACTCTCAAGAAGCTTATTAGTTAGTTTGGGGACATAAGATGCGCTCATACATGAAACTAAGAGTATGAGAGGAACGTGGGTCAACTAGTGGCACGCTGTGTAAAGGATTCAGAGAAGGAAGGCAAACCACATTGTTTAAGCGACGTTACCAAACTCATGGTTCGCCACCATTTCAAATCCCACAGAGAGCAGCAGGATTTGGTGTGCTCTTAAGAAACAATCATAAAAGTGGAGTCTTCCTATGGGATCCTGAGACGCTACCCCTGCTGAAACTTGTCTTTCTCTGAGGTGACATTTTGAGCTACTTAACGGGGTGTGCTCACCGAAGAGTACAATCATTGTATAATGATTCCTGAATGGTTCTCTTCGGGGTGTCTAGATTTCCTCCCTGTTCTCTGAGGTAGAAGGGACTCTTGGGGAGAGGAAAATACATGTCAGTGCCAGTGCTGCCTCCCAGCACCCTTACCCCCTCGAGCGTGTCTGAGGAAGTGGGCTGGCTGTCACCAAGTCTTGTATCACTGAGTGGGTAGGATGGGTTGGTTGGTGTGAGTCAGTTGCTGTTGATTGTTATGCAGCTATGCCTTGTGGAGACAATTTTATCCTATGAGCTTCCTCAGTAACTGCTAGAGGCCAGATTGCAGAAAGTGTTATCAAGATTGCTGTGACTGCTTTACTTTTTGTGCTTTAGGCAGCTGCTAAAGTTACCATAGAAAGCTTACATCTAGAAGCTGCATCACAGTCTTGGGACCATGCTTTATTGTGCAGGTTCTGTTGTATAGAGCTTTGTATCATTTAGCTTCTGCTGCATAACAAACACCCCAAGCTAAATGGCTTAAAAAATGATCATTTCTTTGCTGCTCCTTCTGTGTGTTGGCAGTTTGGGCTGGGCTCAGTTTGGGTAGCTCATCTCTGTGTCTTGTGGTGTTGTCTGGGCTCGCTGGGACCTTAGCTGGGAGGGCTGGGGCAGCTCTCTCCATGGGGTCTCACATGCTTTAGTAAATTGTTCCAAGCTTATTCACACGGTGGCAGAAGGATTCCCAGCAACAAGAGAGAACAAGCCCCATTACGCAAGCACTTTTCCAATTTCTGCATGTGTCATATTTCCTAATGTCCCATTGGCCACAGCAAGCTACGAGGCCACACCAGAGTTATTGTTGGCAGGACCCAGCTGAGGGTGTAGGTACACGGAAGCGTGATTGTTGCGGTCTGTTAGTGCAGTTGTTCACATGAAGGAGTTTATCTAGGGTCTGGCCAGAAATGAAAGCAGCAGCTGTTGTCAGCTCCCTGTGCCTTTCTCCTTCAAGCAGTCGCCTGGGTGGGTACAGTCAGTGGATTACACACTCTGCTCACTGGTCCACATGGGTCTCCTTAGCACTACTTCCCTCTGTGACCAGCGACTCTACAAAGGCTTAAGCCATCGGGCTCACTGATTGATGGGCACTCCTAGTCCCAGAAGACCCACCAGAAGAGTGTGGCTGGATCAGCACAAATCTGATGCTAATGCTAGAAAAGGAACTCCAAGCTGACATCAAATACAGCCCATGTCAGAAGTTCTGACAAAATGGCATCTAAACGCCCCTGCAGTCTTCTGAGCCTCGGCTGTGTCCTCCTTCCGTTGCCGAGCATCTCTGAGGAAATGCCAGCAGCTGCCTGTGAGCACACCACAGTGCTGTGGATAGCACGGAGGACAGCAGAGGAATGGAAGGGAGTCTAGGGATGTGAGAAGGACACACTTGCCTGGGACACGGGACACACGGATTGCTGAGCTAGTTTTGCTGCTAGGTGACTTGAATCTCTTGGGCGAGTGGCGAGGTGGGCTGAGAGACTAGATGATGTGTGCTTTCATCCCAGTTCTAATCTGATTTCAAAACATGTATCTTTTTAGGGTTATGCTGATGTTAGAGGTTGTATTTAGCAAATATCATCAAAATAATTGCCTCGTGATGCACCAGGAAACAAGAATTGAGGGAATGATTTTGAGGTCAGCTAGGTGTTTTCAGGTAGGGCTGGAATGTGAGGAGGGGGAAAGGGATAAGAAGAACGGGTGGTCTTCAGGTCCTAGAATGAAGCTGGGCCTTTGGCGTCAGGGACACATTCATGACCCGTCTCCTAGTTGGGCTGAGTCAGGTGAGAGGTGTGTAGGGCTGAGCGGGTATCACAGAACTTTTACCAAGTGCATTTGGGGAAATAATTCAAGGAGATGGCTAGGCTTCTGAGGCATGCTTGTTAGGGAGATGACTTCTGCAAACAGGGAAGCAGAATTAATTAGAGCAAGAAAAAATTTTCTGTTTTTTTAGTCTGAGATCAGGACAGTGTCTCAGGTTGAGCAAATTCACCTGTTATAGTCACTGGACGTCAAAAGCCCTCGCTGGTGGGAACTGTGAAGGTTCTAGGTGGGCTGCTTTCAACATCATTGAGTGTGAAACATGGCTTGAGTGTCTGTGCGTGTGTGCACGTGCGCGCATAGCCTAGTATGGAAACACAAGCGGAGCTCCATACCGACCCGTCCACCTCACGTCTGACTTGCCAGTTATGGTCTAAGCTTGGGAGCCAGGAACTGAGCTCATCCTGACCAACGTTCTGTTTCTAAGGCTTTGCGTGTTGCCAGGCACCTATTAAGCACTTAAGAAATATTTATTGAATGAACGAATCAAGAAAAGCTGGAAGGGGATTTTTTTTTCAAAGCATCTTGACGTGGTAATTTTTACAGAATTAACACTGGACGTTTTAATCAGTTACAGAACAATAACTGTTGATGTCCTTTAAGCTGTTTTGGTGGCAGTGAGATAAGAAATGAAAGGAAGCTGACAAAACAAGTGACCAGAGTTAAATTTATACACTATTAAAAACAATGCACACTAACTGCTAAAAACCCAAAAACCTGAGTTATTTAGATTACCAGCCTGGTGTAGTAAAAGTACACTATGTTTTTGTACTATATTTCTATTTTTCCAGAATTAAAATAGCTTTATTGTATTTTCTGATTGGTAAGTAAATACATACTTAGAATGGTCAAACAACAAACCAATGTAAAAAGTTCCATAAAAATACCCTTATTTCCATGCTGTTAACATTTATGGAAAAAAGTTTTAATTGTGGTAAAATACACATAAGATAAAATTTACTATCCCAACAATTTCTAGTGTAGAGTTCAGTGGCATTAATTGCATTCACATTGTTGTGTAACCAATCCCCAGAACTTGTTCATCTTATAAAACTGACAGTTTACCCAGTGAACACCTCCCTGTTTCACACTGTCCCCCAGACCTTACACCCACCACTCTACTTTCTGTTTGTATGACTTTGAATACTTAGGTACCTCATGTAAGTAGAATCATACAGTATTTGGGGTGTGTGTGTGTGTGTGTGTGTGTTGAGTGTGTAAGTGTGTTTATCCATTCATCCCTCCATGAACCACCTGGGTTGCTTCTACCTCTAGGCTATCGTGAAGAATGCTGCTATGAACACGGGTCTTGAATCTATGTCAACATGTCTCTCTACCCACACAATCTTTATTCATAGATGGGCTCATACTGTATGTGCTCATAGTGTAATGTGCATTTTACTCAATACTCTGCCACGTGCATCTTGTCAATTAATATTGACATCAGTACTCTGTTTTATTATGTTCATAATGTGTGTGCCCTCGTATGGATTTATCTATTTGTGGTTGGACATTTACGTTGTGTTTCATTTCTTGCTATTGTAATTGTGCCTCAGCAGACATGCTGGGATTCATACCGTTGCCCCCTTGCCTAGTAATAAAAACTGTAATAGTTGGGTCTTAGGCTGGATTCTGTGGAAGCTGAACCTGAGACAGGGAGTTGGGTGTGAGTGGTTTACTAAGGGGGTCTTCTCAGGAGAAGAGGCGGAAGGGAGGCAGGATGATGAGGAAGGGGCCGAGCAAAGAAGTCCTGAAGTCTAGCCTTGGCCTTATTGGAGCAAATCACAGTGAGCCTGTCAGCCACTTACGTTGTTGCCCTCATGCCGGGGGCTCAGTCAAGGGCATTTTTGGAGAATGTGCTGGGTGTGAGCTATTGCTGGAGCCCTTACAGCAGCTGGGGGGTGGGGTGGGTGCAGCCCCTGGTACTGAGGCTGTAGGTGGGACGTCACCACCAATGGTAATAACATTTGTGTTAACTTTCTATATGCCTGCAACAAAGTTTAGTGCATAAATGCATTTTTAACAGCCCTGTGGTCTAGGTGTTCGTATATCTCTAGTTTATACATAAAGAACTGAAATTGATAAGTAGCTTTCCTACTGTCCCACAGCTAGTAAGGGGCGGGGGAAACTGGAAGGCATGCTCACGATGGTCCTGTACTAGAGCCCAGGCTGTGGTTTAGAACCTAACGGTTAACTCCTAGAAGCAGAATTGCTAGGCCAAAGACATTTTAGATATACCTATGTGTATATCTAAGTTTCTCTTCCCACCCCTTCCCCAAGTTGTATTAATTTATATTCCTGCCAGTACTTTGACTGTTAATCCTGCTATCCCTGGTCTTGTCAATCATTTCAACATCTGCTAATCCAGCAGGCAGACAGTTTTTGCCTTCACGTTCTTTTCTTTCATTATCACTGAGTTCAACACCCTTCTTCATGTTTATTGGCCAGTTGTATTTTTTTTTCCTCAAGGCCCAGTTTGTGGTTAAGGCCTTTTTCTCTTTTTGATGGCCCTTTGCATTAGTGTTTGAATCTCCCCCCGCCACCCGCCGCCCCCACTGGGATTTGAAATGCTGCATTTATAGTTTACTTGTTTTGCACCAATGCTTCATCCTATTTCTGGACTTTCACTGAATTCTCTGGACTTTCACTGAATTCTCTGGCTAGTCTTATGCTAGGACTATAACTTTTTAATTACTGTGCAGCTTATTTTAAAAGACGTAACTTGTAGAATTTCTCTTGTCAGTTAGATACTAACTAAAGGTTTGCTAAGTCTAGGACATTTATAGGCCATCCAACCCCAAATAAGAATAAGTAAAACTCTTTTATTAGCAGTTAATACTGGCACTCAGGTATCTTTCTTGAGTGAAGGCACCATTTCTCTTTTAAGCCCTGTCTGTAATACTTCCATTTGCATGGCAGCCCCTTTCCCTAAAGGTCATGGGAGAGGTAACCTTGAGCTTAGTCTCCACTTGAATTATCAGTCTCTAAGTTAGTACTAAATTTGCAATTGAGAGAAAATTTGACTCAGACTGACTTAGGTACCAATGAAAATCTGTTTCACTTTATCTAATAGAAAGTCCAAGAGTAGGTCTAACTTCAGCCAGAACTTGTTCGATGGCTCAGAGTCATCAGTTTCTCTCTCTCCATCTATCGGCGTTTCTTCTCTGTGTTGCCTCCTTTCTTAGGCAAGCTTTCACCTCAGGGAGGGAAAATGGCTGTCAATCAGCATTATTCCTTGAAGGTCAAGTCCCAGTGGTAAAAGAGAGGATCTCCAACCCCCTAATTTGAACCTGACCGCCATTTGCCTAAAGACCAGTAACTGTAACAGAGGACGCTGTGTACTTTTTGACTTAATTCCCACCCTGCACTTGGGGAAGGCTGCACCCAAAGGAATTTGGGGAGCTGTTACTAAAAGAAGAGGGAATGGATGCTGGCTGGCCAGGAACACCAGCTAATGCCCACTACACCCACAGTGGTAGAATGGACCTTAATGATGTTTTATTTTTCATGATGAGAAAAGCTCAGGATGTTAGGATGAAAGCAATCTGTTTTTAGAGAATGGGGTTTTCCCTGGGTCTGGTGACTTGAGTACAAGGGAATCTCCCTTTCAAGTAATTGTGTGACTGTGGACCATCTGGAGACCCTCCGGACGTTGAGGCCATCAGTGACTCTTGGCAGAGCTTAGTTGGGTTCTTATCTTTTTAATGAGTGAGGCAAAGTGAAAGCCTGCCATTTCAGTAGTCAACCAAACGGTTCCTCATCCCTACTGCAGGACTCACTCTCCAGAGTGAGTGGCATCAGCTGGCCATGAAGGGGATAAACTGCATCCCCAGGAGGCAGAAAGCCAGATCACTCCCATCCCCCACGTCTCTTTAAAGTGTATTTCCTCCCCATTCTCTTGTTTGGATTATATGGTTACTTAAATGGTTAGCTATGCCCAGTTAATGAAGGTGTTATTTAAATTGCTTTTTCTTTGCTTAATGCATAGACTCTTCTATGAAATCACTCCCCCCTTTTTTAAATACATTTTTAATTCTAATACCAGAGGCAACCTGTGTAATGGAAACAGCAATGACCTCATTTCCAGGTCTCCCTCTGCTCCTGACCAGTGTATGGCTGTGGGTGAGTCACCGAACCTCTCCTGGTCTCTGTTTTCCAGTTTGTAAAAAAAGTGGTCGTGCTTCACGCCCTCTAAAAACATAGAATAAGATCCCAGAATGTTAGTCGGACATGGCTGTAGAGAATGCCAAGTCCAACTCTCACACTTTCCAGAGGAGAAGGCCCATTGAGGTTCAAGGACCTGTGAGGGATGACATTAGAGGGAGAGCCTCAAACCTGGTGTTTTAGTTTGGGCTCTTGAATATAAAGAGAAAGAGCAACCATTTACAAAAGTGAAAAAAGAAGAGTAACTGATATGCTAAGAGAGGAGAGAAAATGGAATCATACAAAACGCTCAATTAAAACCTCAACATGCAGAAAAAAGCATGGAAGACAAAAATAGGAACAAAGAACAAGGGCAACAAATAGAAAGCAATAAAAAATATAGTAGATATTAATCCAACTGTATCAGTAATCACTTTGAATGGCAATCATCTAAATGAACCAATTAAAAGATGGAGATTGTCAGAGTGCATCAAGAAACAAGACCTAACTATATGCTGTCTACAAGAAATCCACTTGAACTAAAAAGACCCATATAGATTCAAAGTGGATGGATATAGGAAATATATACCATGCTAACACTAACCCAAAGAAAGCAGAAATAACTATATTAATTTCAGACAGAGCAGATTTCAAAGCAAGGAAAGTTGTCATGGATAAAGAGGGACATTATGTAATGATAAAGGGCTCAATTCTCTAAGAAGACAGTTTTTAACGTGTATGTGCCTAACAAGAGAGTATCAAACTATGTGAGGCAAAAACTGATCAAATTGCAAAGAGAAACAGATAAATCCACTATTATAGTTGGAGACTTCAACACTGCTCTATCAGGAATGGATAGATTCAGGCAGAAAATCAGTAAGGGCATAGTTGAACTCAATATCACCATCAATCAACTGGATATGTTAAACATCTATGGACTACTTCATCCAACAACAGTAGAATAGTGTACACATTCTTCTGAAGCTCGTACGGAACATTCACCAAGATGGACCACATTCAGGGCCATAAAACACACCCTAACAAATTTTCAAGAACAGAAACCATAAAATGTTTGCTCTGAGACGACAGTGGAATTAAATAAATCAATAACAGAAAGATAATTGGAAAATACCAAACTACTTGGAGATTAAATAGCATACTTACAAATAACAGATGGATCAAGAAGAAATCTCTAGAGAAATTTAAAAATATTTTAAACTAAAGGAAAAATGAAAACAAACCTTATCAAAATATGTAGGATGCAGCAAAAGCAATGCTTACAGGGAAATTTATAGCATCAAATGCATATGTTAGAAGAAAAGAAAGATTTAAATCTAAGTTTCCACCTTAAGAAACTAGAAAAAGAAGAGCAAATTATAGTAAGCAGAAGAAAAGAAGTAAGAATTAGAGCAAAAATCAATGAAATTGAAAATAGGAAATTAGTAGAGAAAAATCAATGAAACCAAAAGCTGGTTCTTTGAAAAGATCAATAAAAACAATAAGCCTCTAGCCAGGTTAACTAGGATAAAAGAAGAGAGGATAAAAATTACCAATATTGGAAATGAAAGAGAGGACATCACTACAGATCCCATGGACATTAAATGGATGATAAAGGAATATTATGAATAACTCGATGCCAAAAATTTGATAACCTAGATGAAATAGTCTAATTCCTCGAAAGTCACAATTTGCCAAAACTCACAGAAGAAATAGGCTATCTAAATAGGCGTATATTTAAAGAAATTGAATCAATGAGTAAGTAGCCTTCCAAAACACAAAGCACCGGGCCCAGATTGGCTCACTGGTGAATTCTACCATACAATCAAAGAAGAAATTATATCAATTTTCTACAGTTTCTTTCAGAGGATAGAAGCAGAGGGAATGCTTCCTAACTCATTCTGAGGCCAACATTACCCTAATACCAAAACCAGGCACAGACATTATAAGAAAAGAACATGACAGACCAGGATCACTCATGAACAGAGACACAAAACTCTGCAACAAAAAATTAGCACTTCAAATCTAACAAATGTATAAAAACAGTAACAGTAATACACCATGATCAAATGGGATTTATCCGAGGTATGTAAGGCTGGTTCAACATTTGAAAATCAATGTAATCCATCACATCAACAGGCGTGTGTGTGTGTGTGTGTGTGTGTGTGTGTGTGTGTGTGTACAGACACACACCCCCCCCCCATATATCTATGGTGCCAAAAAAAATGCATACGCATTTTAAGAAAGGAAAACTATTAAAATTGTAAGACTCAACATATATCGATAACAAAAGATGAATACAAGTCACATTTGACTTTTGCAGTTACAAGGAATGCTCAAAGTGGTTACCATCAGGGTCCAGACACTTCTGATTACGACAAACTACTGCTTGAGCAACGTTGACCAAAGTGTTCACTGGTATACATTTTTGTGACACTCCCAGTATATACTATATGTTTGCATGCACGTACACACACACACACGGCATTTACACTAACACAAGGATGAAAGGGTTTTGTAACCATCCCATACACATGCATGGCACCACAATGCAGGCAGGCCTTAAGGGAACTAGTGCCTGGAACAGGGAATACCCCAGGCTCCGCTGAGCTCTCAGGGGTTTTAGGTACCTGCTCCTCAGTTCTCTTCTGCCTGTGGTTCCAAGCACCTCCCCACAAGCCAGGTTCCTCTGCTCACAGCTTCAGCTAGCCCATGAAGAATGCTTGGGCCCCAGCTATCTCCTGGCCTCCTGGCAGCTTCTGCTTCTATGATGCTTCCTCAGAGTTTATTCGTATAATTCCAGTCTTGAGGACTCTGAAATGACTCAGCTTCTCCTTTCGAGCTGGGCCAAGTAGGTTACAGGTCACTTGGAACTGTTGTCCCTTGTTCAAGGTTCTACTCAGGCCTTGTTCAAGATTCTACTCTGGCCCAGTCATCTGTGGCCATTGAGGTGGGCTTGTGTGGCATAAAGCGTGGCCGCTGGCCCTCAGTGAGCTATGGAGTGGCATTTTCCAGAGGAGAGAGTGGCCCTGCAGCACCAGAAGAGCAGCAGTTCATCACACTTGGACTAGCGCTTTTCCCACTTCAGCCTGAAAATACTAGGATTATTTTTTTAAAAGACTGTGGACCTCCGGTGGCCCTAGCAACTGTGTTCTCTGCAGAGAACAATGTAGGACATCCTGAGGTAATTCCAGAAGTTTCAGGGTCACTTTAGGAGAGTTAATGCCAGCCAACATGATCGGGGGGATAAACACTTTTTTTATTTTTTTATTTTGATGTTAATTACTCTCATGCTCTTCTTCCGAAATTGCCACAGTCTTATATACTGACAACGCTTGAAGATCTTTTCTCTTTCTTATGTCAGGTGCAGAGTGTCCAAAAGTTACTTACATCTGGCACATAGTTGGGTTTCGATTAATGGAGATTGCTTTAGGATGTATTGTAAGTGACCCTGGAAGGCTTGAAAAATGGCACTTGACAGTGGAGTTGGGAAAGGGTAGTTAGATGGTGAGAAACATGGTTATGTAAAAACCATGGGCTGCAATATAATGCAAAACATGTGCTCTATAGTATAAGCAGAAGTGCAGGCTGCCAGTGAGCTTCCAGGTAAATGGAGAACCCTAAGGGGAGAGAGGGTAGCAAAAGCAGACACTTGGGGCTGTTTCAGACTTCCGCGAGAGCACGTCCAAATTTTAATCTGGATCAGCACGTTCCTAGGAAAGTTCATGGGCATCTACAGCATGGTAGGCAGGCTTATTTACACACAGAATATAATTGATTCCATATTCCTCTCAAACCTAAAAACAATACCCATGTTTGTTTTTAATAATAAAATCACTTCCGGTTAGAAAATGGTGTAGATTTATATAGACCGTCTGATGAGTTTACTGATTGTCCTAGTAACAGGATAGAGGAGAAACAACCTAAGAAAGACATTTTCAGGAGAATGTGTGTGTATAGAGGGGGAGGAAGGATTGGTTAGCTGAAATCAGAAAGAATCCAAGTAATGATTATTAAATTTACACTAATTTAAATTAGTATTCCACAGGCACTGTTTTCTGGAAATTTCCGTACTGCTTTCACTAAGCAGCCCAGACTCAAGGCCATTTGGTGGGAAATGGCTTCTTTGATTTTGTTTTTGGTCATGTTTAAAGTTAATCCTAAATCACTTTCTTTTTCAAGAACGAAAACATCACTCGTCTTTATTTCAATTCAGCGGTCTGCAAACTTTTGTTGTTTAAGGCCAAATACTAAATATTTAGCATGAATAGGTATATCTGTAAACCTAGGAGCATGTAGTATCCCAATAACATTTTATCTATGAACACTGGAATTGGATTTCATATGATTTTCACATGTCATGAAATATTATTCTTTTTTTATAAATTTCAACCACTTCAAAATATAAAAGCCATTCTTGATTCTTAGCTCTGGAGCGGTATAGTTTGGCCAACCTCTGCCTAGTTCCTAGTCTACCTTTGTAGTTGGTGTCTTGTCTTTTGGGGAGAATATTCCTACACTTTGCATGTGAAAGGAAGCCAGATCAGTGTGTGCGTACCTGCCCTGCTCCTCCAGCCCTCCCACCTGGGGTTGGAAGCAAGAGTTTTAGAACTTTGACGGTTCAGGACTTTGTCATCAGAACCATATAGCCCTGGTGGCAGGGACGCCAGCCTCATGGTCTCTGAAAACACTCTGCACTCACTCTCCACCCAGGGAATTCTGAGTGACGCTTGAAGTAGAACTGAGAATGCAGACAAAGGTAGAAACTTGAGAGTCAATCTGGAGAGCTTTTTGTCCAGACATCTCTGTCCGTGTTGTGAAAATGGTGGTGGGAGCCTCGTCATTTTTTTGTGTATTTTAAAAGGCTTAGGTGTCTCTGGTGCTTCTTTCCATCCTTATTCTTAGATAAGTAAGCAAAAGACATGCTTCTGCAAAACGTATGCACATGATTTTGCATAGTACAATGTTTGGGGAAATTATAAAACTTGCAAAAACGTAGTTTTCCTCAAATGATCTGCATAACTTGGGACAATGAAATAAAGACGGATATGCACTGTATGTAGTTAAATCAATTTAATAGGAATCATTCTTATTAGGATGCCCTCCTAAAATTCTTAATAATAAATATAAAGCTTTAAATTTTTGTCCCATTTTGTAATTAGTCTACATTTAGCAGTGGCTCTTCCTGATTTGGGAGGAAGCATGCTTGACTGTTGCCAGGCAACAGCTAATCGGGTATTAGCTGCCAGCAAGCTGTTGGCAGTAACTATAAATTCTTTTGTCTTGTTAACAAAAAAATGAGTGTTAAAGATACCGCAGTCTATAAAGTCTGTTCTGTTGTTCAAACATATATAACTTAGGTGATAAATTCCTGTACTAATACGACCTCCATGCGCTGCTAAAATTTATGGTGGATTTAGAGAACCCTTTCATTCTTGCGCACGAGTTACCTGCAGTGTGCTCATGGCACCCAAGTTCCTAGGATAGAACAGTGATGTAACAGGCGTTGCAAAAAAGGTCTGCAAAAAAGTAACGGAGGTTTCTGGTAAGTTATGGGTTGTGAAATGTATGCAAACTTTTAGCATAAATGTCCCAAGTGAGGACTCTCGCTCATGAGCTGGAGCCACCAGTTCACCATTTACCTCAGTGTCTATCTCCTGGAGGCCAGAGTGAGATCCCAGGGCATGTGACAAGTCCTGCTGCAGCCAGGGTCCTTGTCCCTGGCCACCTCCAGTTCTACCAAGCTCTGTGCAAGTTTTCTAAGACACGTCTTCCTAAAGCTAATTCTCACCTCAGAAGCAACACTGGTATGAGTCATCCTTTGGACACATAGAATTAAGAAGGAAGAAAATCCACTGTGTATATGGTTGGTCCTTTCTTACTTTCTTTTTTTTTTTTTAAACGAAACTACACTGTATCCCGGGCTTGACCCCAGACCATTGTCAGCACTCTCCCTTCTGGTTACATGTTTCTAAAGGACATTGTTGATTTCCTGTTAGAGGTCGCACACTCCATCAAGGAACTTTGGCATATGTTTTCTCACTGAACGCTCATACTCTGCGCAAAAGACAGACAGGGTCCCATAGGTCCCTTCGGCCAGGAGGGGAGGGGCTGGAACGAAAGTCACGATTTCCTCTGTCTTCCAAGCCCATGCTCTGCTGTCCCCTCTGTCTGGGTCTGGTTTTCAGCAGGCATCCGGAGAGGTCCAGCTGCCCCATGAACCAGTATACGCAATATCAAGGGAATGGACAGGATGTTGAATATATTTCATTCTTCACTTCCTTGATTTCTAAAAACAGCTCTTAGATGTTTTTCACCAAGAGAAAAAAACAGTCCTCCACGTTTATAAGCCCCTTTTTCTATATTACCATTTTCTTGGCTGCCTCCCCTCTCCTTGCGTCTCCCGTGCAGAGTCAGAAGTCTCACGCTGCAGGAAGCGTCTTTCTCCTGTCTTGCCACAGTTGTGCTGTCAGTTTCCCCTTAAAGCTGGACGTTTTGGATCTTCCCTGCCAACCTCCTGTTCTTCCTGGAGCTCCACTCGGCAGAAAGAAGTATTGTCTCCAGAGGCAGCAAGCCCATTTCTGTCCCTTTTCAGTTTTTTTTTTTTTACTATGAGCCGAACTCCTTTAGCATCATGTAAACACGCTAGAGTATGTTAACAGCTGCCTCTCTTTTAAAGTTGAACAGGCTCAGAACTCAAAGGGGAGCTGCTTTCAGGTTCTGCTCGTCTGGATGTGACAGCATCAAAGCTATTTTTAGTGGAGTGATCACCGGCAAGAAGCTGCAAACGGCTGCTTTCAACTATAAACAGTGGAAAGAAAGGATCATTTATGCACTGCTGCAGCTCTTGAGTCCATTTACGGGGGAGACAAAGGGGTGTGTAAATCTCCTCTTCAAAGTTATGCAGGCATCTCGTGCCGTTCTGAGCCCCATCACCTCTGCAGAGAAGAGTAATGTTAATTTAGCGCTTGGCTGCCTGGGCTCTGAGTTACACTAGATGCACTGATAATGGTGAATTATAGGACAGTCCTTCTAGGTATTCATTCTGAAAAGAAGGGGATGTATACATGCTCAGAAGCATCTAGTAAACTTTTATTTCCTGTGGATCACAGAACTCCAGAGACAACAGGAAATGAGAGATGGGGTGTATAAACGGCGTGGTACAGTGGAGAGAGCATGAGTTGTTATGAGCTTCCAGACTCTCGTGATTTTACCTTTCAGAATTGTGTCCTTAGCTGCGAAATGGAAATCATGATACCAGCTCTATCTACTTTACAAGGCTACGTTTTCTCAGCAGACGTTTCTTGAACACCCACTCCAGGAACTGGGAACTTCAGCGTACTAGGTCAGCTGTAGTCCTCGAAGAGGTCGCCGGCTAGCCACATAGGCAAAGAGACTACAGTACAGTGTGATACATATAAAGGCAACAGCACTGATGAGGCCAGGTCTGCTCTGGGCATGGTGGGAAGAAGGCAGGAAGAACAGAATTTTCAAAAAGGCTTCAGAGTTTGCAAAGAAGACAATACAGGGAAGAATGGTTCAAACAGAGGCAGCTGAGTGAGTGAAGACAGAGGGAAGAGGCATTCTGGTGTGTCGGAGGCCTGTGAATAACTTAGGATTGCTAGAGCCAAAAGTAAAAATACAAGATGGGGGATGGTAGGAGACGAAGCTGGAGCAGTGGAGCCATTGCTTAGAGCGAAGGAACTTGGACGTGGCACAGGCCACCGGGAGCCAGGGAGTGGATTTGAACACACGATTGACTGCATTATGCAAACATTAAAGTGGAACCACTGCTGGTGAAAGTCCGTGAAATTCCAGACACGAAGTGGTCGCACTTTACTGCAAGCTTTCTAGGTAAGCCCTAAACATAAAATATTTTCCTAGGAAAAGCCAGGGCTGGGATAGCAGTCCCGACACCGGATGGCATGCGACACTCCACTGGGCACTGCTTTTGACAAGGGGCGGGTGGAAGGAACAGAAGTAGTGTGCTGGGAAGCCCTTTCAAGCCCCATTTAGTGCTGAGCTCAGCCAGCGAGTGGGGGGATGACTTGTGTCCTTCAGAAACTCTCCGCCCACTAGCCCCAATGAGGAGGGCGTGAGCCCTGGACGGGAAGTGCGTGTGTGTGGTCAGTGGACACATGAAGGTGAGCGGAATGACCAGGCACCAGGAAACACCCTCTGTACCTACGTGGGCGTCGAGTTTCCCTCAAAGGTCTCAGGAAGCTAAGGGTTTCCTGAATATGCTTAAAAGCTTCAATTATGTGGTGACTCTAATATGCCATAGAAATTCAAAGAACAGAGATATGGAGAACAAAACAAAGCAGCACAACAAGAACAAACTTCACACACAGTTACGCTTACTGTTTGTGCCCAGGAAATGTTCTGAAAAGTCACCATCTACTACCAAAATTTTGTTCACCCCATATCAATAACTATGGTCAAAAGGTAACGTTACTGTTTGAAACGATGTTCTCTTTGAATTTAATTCTGTCAAGGAAGTATAGCAACAGTTGTTGCTTCGTTTTCCTTTAAGGAGAGGAATACATGTTTCTGTAAGTGTTCCAGAGGAATCAAAGGGGTGTTGGGTTTTAGGTGTTTCAGAGTCGGTGACATTGGCCATGGCCCATGTGATGTGTGAAGAGGAGCAGCTCGCTTGGATTTCCCAGCCATTTCTTTGCTTTTCTGGAGCAGGGCTTGAGGTACACATGGGGCCGTTTAAGAACAGGAGAAAGTCACAACCGAGCAGTGACTTGGTACAGGTGGCCAGGGATGGCGTGGAGAGGAGGGGTTGGAGGGAACATCTCTGAGGGTAGGACCCTCTCTTTATACTCAGCCAGAAGTTTAGGTGCCCATGCCAATCACAATATTTGTTGCCTTGGCAGACGTAAGAGTTTACCTTTTGGAAACGGAAAACTGCTTTTTTTTTTTGTCACTTCAAAGCCAACCCTAAAAAGATCCAGTAAACCATCGGAAAAACATCCCATAAAAAATAAACTTCTGCACTGTTTCGTACAACCCCAGCCTTTATTTGAGCGCCTGGATCTGGTACCCTTGATACAACACTTAGACAGATGTGTCCAGATCTATATGAGCTGCTTTCCAAAAGCAGCATTTATGAGTCTCATCACATGGGATGGGACTGATGACTCTCAAAGGGAGGAAATGAATGCATATTCAAGGTAAATCACGGTTGTCCCACAAATGGGTCATTTGTATATCTGTGACTGGTTTTCAGCTTACAGAAAGTACCAGGAATGAAACTTGTCAAAAACTTGGATTAAATGTTTACATCTCTTCACTTCTGCCAGCCTGAAAGATAAATAGGCCGTAGTGACTTTAGTCTCTCTCACGGAGTTGTTTTCTCTGAAAGTCCTATTATATATATTAGTTCAATGAAATAATGAGAGGCAGCGTTATTTGCATTACCTGCATGGAGCAGTGTTGGTTGGTTGTCACGGCCGCAAAATGATGTGTCGTCTTAGGACCCAAGGCTGGAGTGGAGCGGCCCTTCCTGCTTCTTGGTGATGGGAGATTGCCCAAGGATTTATGAAACACAGCCATTGAGATCAAGGCAAATTATATTTTCACTCGAGGTGTTTCCTTCTAAAGTTGTAGATTTTTAGAGAAATCTTTTCTACTGTCCCTTGTTTCCAACTACACTGACACTCTCTAAAGTCCCCCAACTGGCTCCACATGTTAAACCGAAGCACCTTTGTACCATCCTTAAGATCTCCACAAAACTGCCACGGGGAGGCGAGAGAACAGCTGGGGTTCCTGAGTCTCCAGGCCCCTGCACCACAGCACAACCAGAGGGGCCGACCCAGGACTTACTCCTGTGCTGCCTTTGGCTACTCCATCTTGGACCCGCCATCATCAGACACGCTTCTCCTTTAGGGGGCTCAGTGCCTGTATTTGAGGGGCAGTGAATCTGAGACAGAAATTCCATGGGAAAGCGTCCCGGTTTCAACTCCCCAGCAGTGCACCTAAGAGTATATTGAGGGGCTGGCCTCTGGGCAGTGATGATGGCCCGCGTTTATTGAGTACTTACTGGGTCCCAGACCCTGGGCTGAGCACCTGACGAGGTGGCTGGCACCTTGGGAACATGGTAGTTTCCCTGGGAGGCAGCTGGAGAGCTGGCAGGACAGTTGGTACTGAAGTTCATGTACCAGGTGCGGTACTAGTGGGCCGCCAAGAAGGCACAGATGAGGGTCAAATCAAGGTAGGCCTGATGGAAGAGAGAAGATGGTTGCTGGTTTCTGCCCAACAAGAGGGTCGTTGTCCAAAAGGTGCTAGTGTCGTTTCACACATGGCATAGTCACAGAGAGACCCGAGGGTACTGGTCATACCGCTGTGTTCAGAGCTGTGTGTCATTCTGTGTCCAACCCCCAAATCCTTTATTTTGTGTATTTTCCCATCCATGTCCCTGCCTCTTGGAGGACAGGATAATTTCTTCATTCCTGTGTCCCCATAGCAGGTGTAAAAAATTATTTATTTAATGAATGGATGAGCGAGAGAAAAGGTGGGCAAACCTCTTCCCTGTTTCCAGAGCCTTGGGACAGCGGCGCACGCGGAAGCACTACCTGCCTTAAGTAGCACCTTGGCCAGCCATTAGGGGACTGTCTGTTTATTTATTTACTTATCTGTCTATTATTTATTTTAAATGTATAGGAAAATGCACATAACACATCTAGTATCTTAACCATTTTTGAGTGTACGAGTCACCGTGGCATTAGGTCCATTCACAGTGTTGGTGCAACCGTCACCACCATCCATCTCCAGAACTTTTTCATCTTGCAAAATTGGAACTCTGTACCATTATACAACTCCCCACTTTCCCCTCGCCCGTCCCCTGGCCACTAACACTCTTTCTTTGATGAATCGGACTACTCTAGGTACCTCATCTAAGTGGACTCGTAATTTGTCTTTTTGTGACGGGCTTATTTCACTGAGCATAATGTCCTTAAGGTTCAGCCATGTTGCAGCACGTATCAGAATTACCTTCTTCTAAGGCTGAATAATATTCCACTGTATGTATGTACTACATATACATACTCTTTGTCCATTCATCCATCAGGGGACACTTGGGTTGCTTCCACTTTTTGCCTCTTGTAAATAATGTTGCTGTGAACGTGGGTGTGTAACTATCTCTGAGTTTTGGCTTTCAGTTCCTTTGGGTAAATGCCCAGAAGAGGAACTGCTGGATCATATGGTAATTCTACATGTAATTTCTTGAGGAACTGCCATACTGTTTTCCATAGCGTTGGCACTGCTTTAAGGGAATGCTCAGTTACCTAACTCTTCCTCCGTGTGTCTTGCTTTTCCTCTCTGGGTTTTACAAATGCAATCCCCCACCCTCTGTTCTACCTGTGTCCTTTGAACAGGTCTGGTTAAAATCTGGCACTATGGCCTTGGATAGGCTGTGTGGGCCACACTTGCACATTTTGGCCTAGACGCCAGAGCTTAGTACTGCTCTCTCCTAACCTTTGAAAAAGTTAACTTTATCCTATTGGCCTCTGGGCGAATGTGCTGTGGGAAGTCCCAAGCTGCTCCAGAGACTAAGCTAGAACCAAACTGGCCCTAGATGCATAGCTCTTGGAACAGCTGTTCAGCTTCCCTCAATTCTACCATTTTAATTGTGATTAGTAGGTTCATTTGCATCTAAAAGGCGCAGTTTTCTTATCAGCACCATTGAGTTGGGGAACCAGTGTGCTCCATTTATATAGAGTGGCCCATTTTAATCGCGCCCATTAAGCAGTAAAAGTAAATGTGGGTGTTTTACAAATGCAAATATATCATGCAAATAATGTACTTTATGCTGAATGATGCCTGGGTTTTCATATGTAAAATTAGAAACTAGCACAAAGATAATGATAAACACCTTTGCATCTGTTCTTAAGATGTATCATGAGCTGTATGCATCTAAAATTGCAGCAGAGGTTTCCAGCCGAGTTTCTGCAGTACACCCAAACATGCGTTCAATATTATCAAAAATATACGTGTACTTATCTAGTTATTTATATATTCCTAAGTAATCAAGAAATCACAGAAAAGAGTAATCCAAATTACCTAACCCATTACTTACCATCAATGATGAGATTTATAATTTTGTTTCCATTTTAAAAGATTTTTCAGTTTTTATCTGAGATGATGACAGTGGAAGAAGAAGTGTTACTATACAGGCTAGTTCCATTCTAAGGGACTTAATTATGTCTGTAAGAGGTATTTTTTTAATCCTTAGTGTTTGAAATAATTCAGTTTTATGATACGTAGGTAGTATTACTGCTATTTTATAAAATCACTCAGTAGAATAATGCCAACCCTCTTTTATGTGCAGTGAACTCTGCCAATTTCTAGGAGGGAGACCACCTTTAGTCTCTGCCCACATGGGTTTCTGGTCTTTAGAAAGGTAAGACACACACCCCATGAAAGTGAATTAAACGTATAAGAGGACATTAGGTCAGGAAATATCAGAGTATGATCAATTCCCAAAATGGCTGTACAGACAGGAATTACTAGATGAATTCATAGTGGGGAGAGGTCCCAGGGTAGGAATGACCAGAAAAAGTGTCTCTGGGATCTGGTACTGGAGTACAAAGAAGGGCTGGGACTTGAATAAATGAAGGGAGCAGGGCAGAAGGGCATTTCAGGAAGAGGGGAACAGAAATGGCTTGAATGGGGGTCCATGTGTGTTCTGAAGACTTGGGTCAGGCAGCATATTAGGGAGTACGGGCACACATTGGGAAAGCATATAGGGCTTCTGAGGGGCAAAGCACCGATTGGACTTGACTGCTGTATAAGCTACTAGTTTTCACACACTTTCATAATCACTGAACTCTTCACATGAAAATTTATGTGGAAACTCAATACATGAGACACATAAAAAATGAAATTCTTTGTTGACATTGGGGCAGGACTCCCATCTAGACACTGTCCCTCACCCCCACCATTGTCAGTGTTATGGGCATCTGCTGGGGGTTTCCTGGGGAACAGTTTGCAGAGCAAGGGGAGAGCACCCAAAGATGCTGTTCTTTGAGAAGGCAGTAAGGTGTGAGGCAGAGGGGCTGGCGCGGGGAGACCTGCTAGGATGCCAGAGGGAACACCTGTGTATGAGTTGACCAGTAAGATAGAAACAGAAAGGAAGGGAAAGTACCAGAGACCTGAGAGTGAAAGGGTTGGCAGGAATGGGTGACAGCAGATGGGTGTGCGAGAAGAAGGTGTTAGAGACTCCAGCATTTTGAACTCGAGCATTTTTCAGGTGATCATGAAAGGCTGTCAGTGTTTTCCTTTGTTTTTATGAGGAATGCTGAGTTGAACGGCAGACTTAGTCCCTCAACAAACATCTGATAGGCTCCAGCCAGGTTCCAGGGGCTGCTGTAGGGTGATAGGAATTTAGGGAAAAGAAAGATACTGGTGTCTCGGTGTTACAGGGACTGAGCACCCCGGAAAGGGAGGCAGCCATGGACGCTGTTATGGGTTGAGTTGTCCCCCCCAAATTTATATGTTGATGTCCTTGGTGTCCTAATAATACCCAGTACCTCAGAATATGACCTTATTTGGAAATAAGGTCATTGCAGATGTGGTTAGTTGAGGTCGAGGTCATACTGCAGGAGGGTGGCCCCCTAAGCCAATATAAAAGGGAAATTAGGACACAGATGAGTACACACAGGGAAAATACCATGTAAGCATGAAGGCAGAGATTGGGGTGATGCATATATAAGCCAAGGAATGCCAAAGATTGCGGTCAACCATCAGGAACTAGGAGAGGGACATGGAACATATCTTTGCTTACAGCCCTTAGAATGAACCCAACTTTGACCTTGGAACTGAGACAACTGATTTCTCACGTAACCACTCATCTGTGTTACGTGAGACACTGAGAAATCCAAGGCAGTGTGGGAAGTGGCCCATGGGGATCAGCAGGGGAGGTAGCAGTGGGAAGTGGGACCCCTTGTGGGGGTAGGGGGTCAGCTGAGTGCTGTGTAAGGACGCAGCCTTCCAGGGTCTGGAGATAAGCTCAGCTGGAAACTCAGCATTGGAAAAGCGAGGTGTTTCATGAGTCCATGAACTCTTCTGGGAAAGGAATCTTGAGTATAAAAGAAGAGAGTGCTAAACCTCTAGGAATGACCCAATTTTTAGGGTCAAGGCTGGACAAAGAGCTAGCAGAATATTTAAAACGGAGAGTGGGAGGAGGAGAATCAGGCTAGAAGGATATCTTGAGGCTAAAATTGGAAAGGATTTAAAAGAGATAATGTCAAAAGGTGTAGAGAGTTTGTGTAATCAGAAAATAAAAGTAAGCTTCTAGATTGAGCGCACCTGGGAGGGCGTTGGGGGATGGGTGGTGACGTCAAGAGCTACTAAGCCCTGAACAGCTGGGTGACCCTGACTTAGGAGGATTGCGGCCCGTCCAGGGAGACGGACGTGCGGGAGTAGTGGTCGGGAACTTGGTGCCCAGCCGGTGGGCTTCGTCAGTGCATGGCAGAGTTATGGGAGCTCAGATCGGGACACTAGTAGATGTTTCATGATGGGTGAGATAAGGCGCAATTAGTCCTTGAAAGGGAGAGGTGAGTGGAGACAAAAGGTAAGGGGAGGAGGAAAGGCTCCAGAAGAAAAGAAGGCAGTAGGGGGCTTACTTTGGCAAAGAAGAAGGTACAGATACAGGTAGAAATGATGGAGGGTGAGTAGGCTTGTGAGGAATGGCTTTGGTTTTAGAAGAGATGAGGTGACATTGGCTGATGAGGTGTGGAGAGAGAAGTTTGGGACTTGGTGAGTAGGAGAAGATTGGGGCCAGCTTAGTTGGGTTGCTGACCACCAGGTCAGTGGTTCTCACTTGGGGGCATTTTATCTTCCAGTGGACATATGGCAATATCTGGAGACATGTTTAGGTGCTACAACTGGGGAGAGGTTGCTACTGAATGCTAGTGGGTGGAGGCCAGGGAGGCTGCTGAACACCCCATATTGCACAGGACAGCTCCCATGGCAAAGAATTACCCAGCCCCAATTAAGAAACCCTGTTGCCTTAGGTCAGTAGTTCTCAAACATGTCCAAGGAGGAAGCCCTAACTTCATAGCGTGCTTTGTGGAGCATTATGAAGCACTGATACATTTAAATAACACAGGATTTACATCTATCTGGTTCCTCCAGAGCAGCTGCCTCTGTCAGCTTCTCGCAGCCATTTCAGCCCTCAGCACATCCTTGGTCACAAAGGGCACAGAAGAAGTCTTTCAGGTTGATCCCGTTGGAGTCAGGGTGAGTCTCCGGTTTTGACATTTGGCTGAGGTAACAGAGCAGTTCTGTCCCTTACCTTGATCCATGTTTTGCTCTCAGCATGATCTTGCCACACTTTCAGGGGTGATCGTTGCGGTCCTGTATGGTGGTTGTCTGATCACCTCAATGATGCCTCCCCTACAATGATCAGCCTCTGAAAACTGACTAGAAGCTACTACCTCTGATTGTACGACCCTGAAAGGTCACTGTGGGCAGCAGACTTGCCAGTTTGTATCTACGCAGTATTCTCTGCGGAGTTAGCATTTTGGGGTTTTTTTTTTAGCTTTCTCTTGAGTAGGTGGCATCTGAGAAGTTGCTTCTTCCTGCCTATTGATCTTAGAAACTGCTCCTCAGTTTAGGAACCGAAGAATGTTTGCGATGAGAGGATCTCAAAGCATTCTTAGAAAAGAGGAAGATGGAGGTGTGGTTGCCTCATCTGTCACAGGAATGAAGAAAAGAGCCAAACTGGGAAAGTCACAGGGTGTAGGAGGAAGTGCTGGCACCGGGCCTGCCGCTTAACAAGAAAACTTGAATTGCACTTTTCTTGTAATCAAGACCACCACTGGGATCTCTGCAGTTTGCAGAGCACCCTTTTTGCATCCACTTGTTTCATCCTCACACACGAGATGCTCTCATGGTCCCCAGGTTGCAGGCATAGAATTGAAACTTGGACATGTTAAAAGATTTTCAGCCTGCGTTTTGCGCAAATTCTCTGAATCCGAAAATTGTGCCGTTCCCCCACACCTTGGATGGGACAGGTGGCCACTGAAGATCCCTTCAAATGTCAACACACTCCAGTTTTATTATTAAGAAGGTTTGTAAAAGTGTCACGAAGGTCCCCGAGAATTCTGAACTCTCAACTATGCTCTTTAGTGATACGTATGTCTCAAATTGTGAACAATAGTTTGTGAAACCTGAGATCATCTCACACACATCTCTCTGTCATTCTGCTCTGATTCCCAGATTTCAAGCCTCAACGACTGGCCTTCTTCACCCAGGGGATCTGGGTTAGTGTGTGGTGTAGGTCATATTTGTTTTTCTGTTATTTCCTAAAGATTAACCCCCGGTTAGATTTAAAACAATAGAATTCCAAGTTTTTTTGTTTTTTTTCAGGAATTCCCTCTTCGTTACAACTGCTTTGACTGTTTTATTTCTAGGAAAACATAGTCGGGTGGTAGATGTCATGTATCCAAAGGGATTGTCTTCACACTCTGTTTCCAGTGTTAAGACTGACAGGGGTCTGCTTAGTTGCCTGAAGCACAGGGGGCAAGCTCTGGCCTCTGGAAGTGTTATACTGGATTGGGACGGGCTGGTCTCGCTCCACCCCTTTCCTTTACCCCAGTCTGTTTGGGTTTCTTCTGTGTGTACTGTGGACCGTTTTGGCAGACGTGCTGACTGCAGGGGCCGTTCAGAAGCACAGCACGAAGGTTGGTCCTTCAGCCGCCCACTCTTTAGACCTTGATTCACTTCTTTCAGAGACTTTCCTATTTTAATTCTTTCTCTTGTTTTATATTTTTAAAAATGTTTAACTGTAGTGAAATACACATAACATAAAATATGTCATCTTAACCATTTCACCGATAATGCTCTTAACTGCTGTATGGTTCAGCGGTGTTAAGAACCTTTCTGTTGTTGCACAGCCAACCTCCAGGATGCTTTTTCTCTTGAGAATTGAAACCCTGAACCCGTTAAACACTCGCTCCCCACTCCCCACTCCCTCCAACCCTGGAAACCACGACTCTACTATCTCTCTCTACAAACCGGACTCCTCCACGGACATCATATATATGGAATCCTATAGTATTTGACCTTTGGTGCCTTAGCATAGTGTCCTCGAGGTTCATCCATGTTGTATTAGGTTGGTGCAAAAGTAATTGCGGTTTAAAAGGTTAAAAAAATTGCAAAAACCGCAATTACTTTTGCACCAACCTAATAATATCTTGTTCTCTCAGACATACCAGTTCACATTTGGCAGCTGCATTCTTAGGGAAAACATACTTCTCTTAATTTGCTTTTCATTAGATTTACAGACAGTCCAGGCCAGTGAGTACAGGTGTGGGTCTTGCTAGAACCTGCCAGGGTCTTGGTTACAACCCAGCTGGTTCTCAGAATGATGAAAGCTCACGAGTGTAGAGAAAACACATGACAGAGAGATCACATCACATTATGCCAAGAGCCACCTTCGGGCTCTACGACCTGTTGACTCACGGTGTCCCCTTGGGAGTTGGAAGTAATGCAGCTGAGAGAGAGAGGCCCCGGGAGTGACTGAGGGCCGTGAGTCTCCGGCAGACGCTGGGTATGCTGTTCAGGATGGTATCGCTCATCTCTCGGGATTTGCTGGCTCAGCTCTGGTCTTAATGATCAGCTGGATCAATGTTCTCAAATGCCAGTTCACAGTCTGCCTTTCTGGCAGGCAAGGCCCTCTTAACCTGTTGGTTGGCTTCTTTTGTCACTAAGCGGGCTTGCCTTATAGTGTTGAAGGTCATGGAATTTTGTTAGAGCGTTATTGAAATGAGACATTTGTGGCACCCGCGTTGTATTGTTTCTGCTAATAGGAGCCCACGTGTCTGTGTGTCACATATGGTTAGCCTGATTGCTTTTGCTAGCCTGGGATTTTGCCTTGGAGAGATTCTTAGTGAAATACCACCATCCACAGCCTTCTTCCATGGAGAAGGATAGCTAGGAGTTGAGTGCTAGAGGACTGGAAGAGGAAAGCCGGAAGATGAGAAATGAAGTTGGGGCCATTGATGTGTGTGGGGGGACAGTGGGCTGGCACCGGAAGTCCTGGTCTGGTCTCCGGCTGATCACAAACCAGCCATGTGATGATTTCACCTCTCAGGGCCCCCACCTCCTCATCTATAGAATGAGGAGGGTGGGTCCTGTCCTGCCACCCACAGGGTTGGAGGGTACCATGCTGTGCTCCATAAATGGTAATATGCTATCCCAGCATCAAGCAATGTGAGCACTGCTATATGGTAATGAAAACCACTTGGGTTAGGTTTGAGGGGGCCACAGGGGTCACCTCTCATGGCCATGACCATGTACAAGTGACCAATGACTGAGTGTGGAGTTCCCCCCCCCCCCCTGACATAAGGCACCCCCCACCCTCTCTTCTTTTGATTTGCCACTTGAATGGGTGCTTTCCGGGGTGGCCTCAGATTCTCCCACAAAAACCTGGACCACACACAGCTTTTCTGAATTACTGGGATTGATAAGTGCTTTTGAGTAATTCACACGTTTCTAAGCTAACTTAGAGCTTTAGAGGCCAGTGAGCCAGGGACATCACAGATGGGGGGGAGGGGACTGGAATCAATTTGCAGCCTTCCCAAACTGCAGCCACTAGAGCCATAACCATTGACCTTTCTATAGACATTTCTTATCTCTTTAGATAGAATCGTAGGAGGTTGGAGCTAGGTAAGTATATCAATAAGTATATCCCTAGAAGCCATAAACTATGGCTTTTAATCCTCCCTACCCAGCCCCCCACTTGCCCCCCCCCCCCCCCCCCCCCGCCGTCCTTTTCAACACCAAGCACAATTCTCTCAATAAGCACTTAGCAAATTCTTGAATCTACTAATAGTTAGATGTCATTTTGAGGGACCATTCAAAAGAAAGAGTGTAGAATATGAGGCCAATTAGCTCAAAAGCTTTGCAATTAGCATGACAGGAAATCAGCTTACCTTGAGGTAGAAAGAGACCACAGGCGAATTCATCAGTCACAACGGGAGGCCAGGTAAGAGCACAGGTGGGTGGCCAGTCCAAACCTTGCTCTGCTAGTGGTAGAGTATAGATTACACAGACAGCACAGCTGGGCAACTAGAATAGTGATCAGTGACTTAAGTTAAAAGGATGTTGTAGAAATCTTGAAGCAGATTTCTATCATACAGACCACTTTCCTTACCTAAACCACTGGATTTACCTGTCCTCAGTTCCCCAACATTTACTCCATCCCTGGCATCTACTCAGTTTTCAGCCAAATCAAGGTCAGGATAAAGAGGAGATTTGGATGGAAGGAAGCTGGATATTCAGGCTCCTGCAGTAATACTCAATTATTGAATTCTTTAGAAGCACCAACTCCTCGATAATGAAGTCCTCAGTTTTTAAATATCTTTAGAAATCAAGTGATTAGGTATTGGCAAAAGCCAGCTTGCTATTTCCTGCTTTCTTATAAAAATAAGATGGTAAAATCCCCAGGAGCTGGCTGGGGATAGTTAGAAGATCATCTTAAGTATTTTAATGCATATTATGTTGCATGCAAATTTGAGCCTAAAAAGCCTCAAAACCGAATAGGATGGGAATCAGGTGGAAGAGAAATCTGCTGCCATCCTCCTCCAGCCCTGTGACCCCAGCCAGATCCGCTGTTGTCCTGGGCAACTCCTGGCTACTCAGAGGCCACAACTGCCAGGGCTGAGAATCAGGGCTGCAGGAAAAGCCTTAGCTGAGATGCATTGTTTTCTCTTACTCTGAGTACAGTGGGTCTAAAACAAAATAAAACAAAAAGGTTCATTTACATCAGTGTGTTTTCTAGCACATACAGCATTATTTTGATGTTTAATAGTACTTTTATGCTCTAGCCCTTTTCTTCCTCCCTCTCTATTTCTCCCCAGTCGTGTAACCGGTCCCGTCCCATGCCTTGCTATGCCATTCGTACCTCTCGTAATGGAGTTTTGGTCAGCAGAATGTATCACTAGCATTTCTTCTGTTAACGGTATTGCACTATTAGAGACCCTGGCTGACAGGTGAAGCATTTATTCCGTAGCCCTTCAGATTTCTTTGTGTGTGTGTCTCCATCAGCTGAATATCTGAATGTGTTATTTGGACCAACTTTTTTTTTTAATGTTGAAGGTGATTGATAATGCATTAACCAATGTCATTTGCCATGGACTGTTTTGGCAAAAAGTAATTTATACTCTTTCTTACGCTGGATGTAGTAACATTTTTGACTAAGTGCTTTCTAACATTAATCTAAACCAATCCTTGGATTAGAATAACCGACTTTCCACTCTAAGGATGTTTTACTAAGACAGGCTTGGTTATGAGGTTATTCACTGGGTACCTTAAAAACAGTGAAAATGCTTGTCTATAAATGCAGTAAAGTGTCTTTGTGATATATCGATCTTTCTTGTTTTCTGCCTTTCTTGTTACCAGACTGTGGGTAGTGGTAAGATATCTTCAATGAAGGAATGAAGTGCAACATTTTAAACCAAGAAATTGAAAATAGGATACGAACCAAGAGTCTAGGGGAATAAGGGAGTCGATCAAGGTCATATCTGTATATGAAGGCTCTGGTGGTAGTAAAGCAAAGAAAGGCAAGTTTGCATTTATAATAGGCAGGAGGCACCAGAAAGTGTTGGGAAATCCACCTGAACTCAGACATGGACAGATGTTCTTTGCCACATAAAATCATACAATTGTGAACAACTTTACAAAAGTTATAAGCAATGATATTGAACTGTGTGAATTTGCCATTTTGTTTACCTGCAAATAATTTCAATGCCCAGGAGGGAGCAGGGTCAAGACAGTAACCAGACAGGTTCTGTGAAATAGGAAGGCCATTCATCATAAAATAGGACTAATCGTTTTTAAAGATGCATTTTGAGAGGGTATAAATAATGCATAATTGGGAAAGTGTTTGAGGCCGTTATGAGTGATGTGTCTGAGTGCAGGTGAGTGAGTGTAAATGAGCTGACCCTCATGATGGTTTCTCTTTTATTTCAGCACATCAGGTCCACCCATCTGGCCAGGCAGTACCTTCTTCAAGAGAAATGGAGCCCTTCTACAAGGTAGGTCTCTAGAAGCACCTCTCCCCCTCTCCCACCCCGTCTCAATATTCCTTTGTGCCTGATGTCAATCAGGAGAGTTCTGTCTTCTTGAGGAGTTGTCACTGGAGAGATATGACTGTTGTGGGTTGAGTCTGTCCAATTCTCTTCATTTATTCATATTCATGTCTTCTGGTTGTGATGAATTGTTAGTCTGAAGCTAGGACTGCGTCTTTGGTTTGTTGTCACTGGTCATATTCTAGAAGTGTTTGGCTTGCTTTGGTGAAATTGGAATTACATTGAAGTTGGTCTGTGACAATAGCATAAACTGGGCTGATAAAAACAAACCCCATTACGTATTTTTAATGCTTGGGCTACCGTGTTTCCCCGAAAATAAGACCTAGCCAGACAATCAACTCTAATGCGTCTTTTGGAGCAAAATTTAATATAAGACGCGGTCTTATTTTACTATAAGACTGAGTCTAGTATAATATAATATACTAATATGATAATATAATATATACTGGGTCTTATATTAATTTTTGCTCCAAAAGACGCATTGGAGCTGATTGTCTGGCTAGGTCTTATTTTCGGGGAAACGCGGTAACAAGGGATGTTTTTGGTGTTTTGGCACCTTGGTCATCAAGGAGGTCCACTCATTCCTGACTGTCCCCTAATATCCATGTGTGCCTGGAAGGGTGACTGATTTGTTCGGAGGCTCAGAGTTCAGACACCCCTCCCTTGTCCCTACAAGCATCATTTGCAGGGATACATCCTTCCTGCTGTCCAGCCCATCGTCAGCTGCTTTGCACAAGTTTCTGCCCAGTGGGTTCAAGGAATTCAACCAGTATTTCATCTGTTTTTTCCGTTAAGTTTGTCTTGAAATAGCCAAAGTTAAAGAGGAATAAATGGCTAAAAATGGCAATAAGATGCCTTTTAAATACTTTCAGAAATTACTTTTAGGTTATCGCTGTTCTGGATATCTGCTCTGTAGATAAGCTGGTGTTGGCAGGCTCCCAAGGGGCTTCCAGTTTCCTGTCTCATTAGCCTCTGGTGATGGGCTAGGTGTCAGAGTGGCACAGATGGCCAAAGCAGGTGAATTTGATTGTACCAAGCGTTTCAGAACTATACTGGGCTTATGGTAAGGAGTTTCAGTGCATTTTCATCGGTTTAGAGCTGTGTTTGGTTGGTTTACACCTCTTTGCCTTAAAAGCACATGCTGAGGGCTGGCCCTGTGTGTGAAGGAGTAGAATGTAAATGTGACAAAGAAGAGAGAGATTCATCCTCAGTTTCTGGAGTAGCTCAAACAGTTTTGAGAGAGAGCACATTTTTGTTGTTTGATAAGTCCTGCAATTTTGTATTCTCTTTCTAACCATCTGTGAAACCAGGAACTTAAGAATTTCTTTGCATTTTTGCTTGGTACAGGTGAAATTTAGGCAGGCAAGTTTGATTAATCCTAATTTTAATGACCATCAGAGACATCCTAAATATTTAAGAACAAAAGGGAACTCCCTCCACTCTCAAAATTGAATAGATGATTTAAAAAATTACTTATTCTGTTCTCCCTTAGATAGTATACGTGGAAACTGACTATGATGAACCTTCGGGTTTATTTCAAGTGAATGTCAAAGTTATATGCATCTTTATTTTTCCTCTAGATCTGTAGCAATGCTATGACTATCGTTTTGTTTGGATTGCTTTCAGAAAAGGGATTTTATTTACTTGGAGCATTTCCTTACGGAATTTTTATTCATTAAGTTCCACATTAGGTAAGATTTGCTCTGTGCATATTAGTTTTGGGTTGTTTCAGGCAAAAGCAGGAGGAGAAACATCAATAAACTTTCTGAAATTGAGTGATTTTTACTATGAGAGTCTCACAAGTGGGAGACCTTTTTTTCTCTTCCTGATAGGGTTAAAAATTCTCCTATTTACTCTAGGTATTGAGAATTAAATATTTACAGATTCCAGACACTCATCGAATTCACATCCAATTCAATACAGACCCCTAATATCTTTTTGTACACGTGAAAATCAGAAGGATCTTGGAGAGACTTTGGGAGTGTGGGCAGGGATTTCTTCGGGTTTTTTTTCCTTTTTTCCTGTGATGTTTCTTCATTTGCTGGGTCTGTATGTAGAGTTCTCCAGACACTTTTATTGTGACACGATTTTTCGTGCGTGTTCTTCCTAATTAATATATTTGTGTTCTTTTGGTGGGTGGCTTTGGCTCATCAAGAAGTTGCTCAAGCCCACAAGCAAAAGTTTTACAATACACATGGGCATATTGAGAAGGGAATTGCCCGGTCATACCAGTGGACGGTTTAGTTTAAAATCAAGTAGAAGAAAATCAATCTGACTTAGGCTCATTTTTATACTTTACATTTTTAAAATACGCACACCTTCCTTCTTTTTCCCTATGGCAAGCAGGAGGACAGTTTTCTAGAAATCAGACAATGGGAAAGAACTCTCTTACTAGGTTCCAGCCACAGGGGTTGGGATTGAAGGCCAGTAGGGTGCCCTAAAGAACTCAGGTTCCAGAAGTGGGATACCTAGAAGGTGAAGCTCGGTAACGCAGAGTGAGTCGGGCTCCGGGACCAGCCAGAAGCCCGTCCTGACGGTGGGCCCAGATCCTGAACCAATGGCGCTGGGAAACCCTGCTGGGTGGAGTGTCTCTAGGGGTTGAGACTAAAAGAATGCAGGAGCAGCAAAATAAGCAGATGTGTCACACTGTTTAAAGGAGAAGAACTTATTTTTTTCAGAAGGGTGGGAGCATGGGGGCTGTCACTTCTTAGAAGAATTGACACTTGACCAAGACCTTGACAAATTGATAGATATGGGCATGTGGAAACGAAAAAAGGGCATCCCAAGAAGGGAAGAAACAGCAGGAAGGCGTAGGCATGGAGAGGATCCCGAGAGCAGAGGGCTGGGGGATTACATGTGGTAGGGGCGGATGAGTGAGTCGCGGGCACTTTGGGATAATGCCATCACGTGCTTCAAGATACATTTAGAGAGAGGAATGTGGTGTCCGAAGAGGAAATCATGGAAGTTAAAACCTGAATGAGTGGAACAAAATAACATAATGGTTACAGTGCTGTCTGATAGGTGTTTGGGTTTATAAGCTATTGAGCAGAAACATAGTACAGTTATTTTTTACCCCCAGCAAAAATCCAATTGCAGGAATTAACTAGACGTACTCGAGGTCCAGTCAAGTATGGCCTGTGTATATTTGGGTCCTTGCAGCATCACTGGCGAGAGGGCCTGCTGAGTCACCTCGCAGTTTTGAGGCTAATGGGGTAAGATTTGGTTTGGATTACACCAGGCATGGGTACTTAACATAATTGGTCATTTCATCAATTCACAGTATTTATTTTAAATGCCATTTAGGCTTCTACAGACAGTTTTAGTGTATGAGCCTTTCTCGTGAACTAGAGAGCACTTCAGTTCTCGTACAATAGAGACCTAGCAGAGTGCCAGAAGGGGACCAACCCATTGTTTGAAGGGGACCCAGGATGGGGCCAAACAGTTGACTGTGGCTTATTCTGGGCCCTGCTGGAGTGGCCAACTGACATGTGTCTCCAAATGCCCCTCTGCATGTCTCTGTGAGTCTCTGTTGTGGTCTCTAATGTGTTTGAAATACATTTTTAATTTTGTTAGTTAATAATGTGTTTTATTTTCTTAATTAAAAGAGTAAAGTGTTTTATGTTTTTCCCCTTTCCAAACTCCCTAACACCGCCCCGCCCCGCCCCGCCCCCATCCCCCAAACATTCCATTCACCCATCAAACTTAAAATTAGGTGATTTTATTTAAACATCTCCCTCATATGAATTACTTGAATGAGCAGTGATTCCCCATTAAAGACATTCCTCACCCCTGGCCTGACCCTTCATCTGGTCCCTGGAGGTTTCATCCCAGCCCTACATTCGGCACTGCTGATACTGTGTGCTTTATGCCTTCCACAAAGGTGGCTGGCTGTAGGACACGGTCGGTCTGATCTTCCACTTCTGTGCTTTTGGCTTTCAAAGGCCCTGTAGGCCTTTGAGCTCCCCACAGAGTTTTGTTGTGAGGGAAGCTGCTGCCTGTACACCTCTGGGTCAGCTGACCACTTGGGCCCACCTGTGTTTATTTCCAGCTCTTCCAGTACCCCACCTGCAAGCGTTTTCGTTATTATCCATGTCTGTGTGTCAGGCACTGGATGAGGCTGGAGTTCCCAGGGAGGACCAGGACCTGCCCCCCACCCCCCACCCCACCCCCAGCCTCTCACAGCCCACTCTGGAGTCATACCACACGTCTCAGCCCTTTGACCCTTGACGCAGCCACTGCAGTTACTAACACTCCGCCAGCCCTCCTGGCCTTCCCTCTTTCTTCCTTTTCTCTATCAGTCCAGCATTGGCCCACTTCATTATTATTGTATCTGTTTCTGTAGGATGCAGTGGTGGAATTAAAATAAATTCCATAACACACATAACAAGTTTTTATTTCCATTCACTTCTGACAACCCACTGGATGAGCTAATGAAATGGAAAGAAGACCTTGAAGGCATTTTCAGTGCACAGAGCAGAATTGTGCTACTGCAGACACGAAAACAGGGAGAAAGAAAACCAGCCCTTTTGCTGCCAGATGCATGTTCCTATGAGTGCACAGAGTGCTGGCCATTGGTAAGCAGTGCGGGAGGTTGGTCGTGACCCTTAGATGACTTGCCAGGTTCCCAAGTTCTAGGTTAGCTTCATGTACTTACTCTCCTGGGAGGACTGTTGTGTGCCACCCACTCTGCACAACCCCTACCCTCTCCCATAGCTCTGCTAGGCATTTTTACTGCAAAAACGTATGTGGTACTCCACTTTGGTTGTATGCTATGAAAGTCTCAAGAGCTAGTACTCGGTACATCAGAAACAAAATAGAGTGTAAGAGCAGGGGAGAGCCCTGGATTCTGGTCCCAATACGGCCACTTGGTAAACTTTGTGACCTTGGGCAAGCCACATGGCACCCCAAGGCTTCCTTGTCTGACCTGTTTATTAAAGAGTGGACCTCAGGAATGGCAGAAGTTTCCTATGGGGTACCAGCTCTGTTCCCTTCTATCAACTTCCCTAAAAGTAGGTCAGAATGGATTTTGAGGCATAGTTCTAGGTGAGTGGAAAAAGAGGGCTACCTTCAGCCAGTTGTGTCTTCAAATGCGTCTAAGGAGAGGAAAGAGGGTGGTGGCAGGCTGGCTGAAGGTCCTGCTCCTAGAACAAGATGACTCTCAAAGTTCTCATGGACCTGAGGGAGGCAATGTTATCAGTTTGGATAACTTGGAAACGAACTGTGTCTTCACTTCCTGGGCGACTGACTTAGCCTCTCTGTGGGGATGATAATAACAATAATAATAATGCTTGTCTGTCTCATGGGGGTCTTGCGAGAATTTGATATTCATATTAATAAAGCATTTAGAACACGCTAAATTCCCAGTCAGAGTTAGTTATTGTAATATTTGACAAAACTGTGAAATCTAGGAAAACAGGACTAAAATCCTCCATGTGTGTTTGTCCTGTATCCCGCTAAAACGTCCCTTGTTCAGTTGCTGGGGCAGAAGCCTGGGAATGCCCTGGATCCTGTTGGATCTGAAAGACAGTTTGTGCAACTCGTTATCTCAGATTCCTTATAAGTAGGTTGGCTTCCTGGAGAGGTCACCCCGCTCACAACACCAAGCTGTACCCCTTGCTCTAAAATTGACATGCATAGTAGGTGCCAAGAGAGCCATGCAGGAGAGTGTGGATTTTTCATGCCAGGTCAACTCCCTCCTTCTTTGGGCACCAGCCTTGACCTGGGGCCTTAGTTTCAATTGTCTGTAAAATGGGGCTACCAGATGTCTCCCAGAATCGTTGTGGAGATTAAAGGAGAATGTGAATGTGAAAACGTCCATCTCATCCAGTGCCTGGCACCTCTCAAATGCTTGATAAAAGCAAAGGTTTTCAGCCTTTGACTTTGTGTCACGCCTAAGGTTTCTTCTGGTCATTAAAATCGTGGCTGGTACATTCAAGGTGAAAGTTCCAAAACCACTCAAAGGAGGGGGTCTCCCAAACGCCTCTCCTTTGCACGATTTCAGCACCGCCAGTGTTTCCTTTCTGATTGAAACAGGATGGCGCTGCCCTACTCTGGGGTCTGCAGCTGCCTCCAACCTCTCGGCCCAGGCACTTCTCTCAGTAAGGGCCCATGGTCCCAGCTTTTGTTGGGTTTACCTCGACCCTCCCCCACTCATTTCTTTCACATTTGGTCACAGCCCCCGGGCCCTTTGGCTTCTTTCATCTAATCTGCTCCACAAGCTGACTCTTTTGTCCATTTTGCAAACGAGGGCATCTACTAATGCATAAATCTCCTGATTCTTGCCCTCAGGCACACCCGGTTCAAAAAGAAAGTCGTAATAATAGAAAGGAGGAAAAATCCTCTCTACATTTTCCCCCAGTCCTAATTGCCTTCTGTCCTCTTTGGCCTGCAGAAGCCCTTAGGATTTTAGGAGGGGCCCTTTTCTCTTGGAATCCTTTGTCTTTTTGTTCTGCCCTGAGTTATTTGTAAAGATATTTAT
Organism: Rhinolophus sinicus; assembly: GCF_057876585.1. NCBI lineage: Eukaryota > Metazoa > Chordata > Mammalia > Chiroptera > Rhinolophidae > Rhinolophus > Rhinolophus sinicus. The sequence continues at coordinate 189,608,493 of NC_142503.1, read as the reverse complement.
GTAACTACAATAATAAAGTCAGCTGGCTGATTTTGTTTACCATCAGGTGAATTTAAAGGGGTGCCATTCTGCTCTTCTAATCACCCAACTTCTATATGGCCTCTGACAACATGTTTTTAAGGTTGTTTTAAAAAGTATAAGGACATAGAATTTTAAAAGAAGGCTTTCGGCAGTTCTGACCTTCACTGTCTTCCGTGGGTCTCTCCACCACTGTCTCACGAAAACCCAGTGTGGCCCCCTGAGGAAACGGCAGCTCTGTGGGCGGGAATAGGTCGGTCAGAAGGAGTTGCCAGCTCGCTGGGGACGTGGCACCGAGCGCTTCCTCTCAGCCGACCCTGCTGTTTCAGGGTGACCTCCAGGAGGAGGTGGAAACTGAGGTTGCAGATTTAGGAGAGGAAGGCAGGGTTGGAGAGGGAGCTTTGGAAGTTGTGAATCCGGAAATGACCCTTGCAATAATGGGCATAGATGAGACTTCCAGGGGATCTAGAATGAAAAGAGGAAAAAGGTTCATATTCAAGACCCAGATTTATGGCAGAAGGAGGAGCCGTAGCTGACAAAAGCAATAATAATAGTAGAGACGCAACACAGTCATAAACGGGAGAAAATCACTGAAGTGAAGGGCAGAGAGTTCCAGAAGGAGGGGAGGGGGTCAGGAGCACCGCTGTGCAGCAGAGCAGGAGGATGGGACTGAAGAGGAGCCCTCAGTCAGCTCCAACCGGCTCTGAGGTTAAAACGGCAGCAGAGCTTTCGGCGTGCAGCTGCCAATCGGCGCTCTGTTTCCCTGGACCTGCCAGTTCTGGGCATGTCATGAAAAAGGGATCATACAGTATGTGACCTGTTGTGTTGGGCTGTGTATGTTCTCCTTCTATTAGCCGTATGCATTAGGTATCATTACCCCCATTTTGTAGATGGAAAAAATAAGGCCAGAAGCAATTATCCAGCTCAAGGTCGCAGAGCCAGGATCAGAGACCTGGGCTCACACCTTTCTTTGGTTCAAAATGGCATAAATATTTCCAAACACTTTTCCAGTTTAGATGTTCAGTTATTCTGCAGTGTTTTTGCACACTTGTGGCTGAAAAGAATCCCGTTGTACTGCTTAAAAGCAATTTATAATGACGAGGCAAAAAGATGGAAATAAATACTTATGTTGTCTCCCTTTCATTTAAGTAATGAAGGTGCTTCATTTCTCTTTGTCTCCACACATGACTTTTGTAAACAGCTAATGTTAAGATATTTCAAAGACCATGGATAGAGAAAAAGAAAAATCCTGGAATCAGTCATTCAAAGATTAATACCATGAGGAACCCACCCCTTAATAGAATGAATATTTATTTGAGTTTCCCTGAATTTTATACTAGGAGATAGAGAGATAGATACGGATATTTTATACCAGTCAAAATTTATCAATAGGAATATGCCTTATAGTTTAATTTTTTGAGCATTTAAAACGTGTTTCTTATCTATTGTATCAGATTATAAAATACAAAGGTTACACAACCGTGGATCACATTGTACAGCACAGCCTGCTTTTATCAAAGTGCTCAATCTTAAAATCCACTTGGAAAAGTCGTTCCCCTTGAAGTTCTGTTTAACTGTGCTTAGATAGAAGTCGAGAAATATTTTTATACTTATTTCCAAGAGGCTGACAATGAAGGAGAATTTAGAATACACTCTGAGTAAGCTGTTCACATTACAGTTTCAGAAGTGAACTTAAAAGAATCCACCTGTAAACTGCAAGAGGTCAAGTTTGTGTTCTTGTTTGGTTCCCTTGACGACTGAAAGGTGTGTCTGAGAACTCCTGGGTAGTGTGCGCCAGGGTGCATGCTGTCAGGTAGGAGTGTACGCATACGTGTGTGAATGTGGCCTGTCCACTCAGGCTTCTAGTATTGCTCCTTGTGAGTCTGCAAGAATAACTCTGTCCTGCCTGCCCCCAGCCCCCCTCTCTCTGGTGTCTCCATGACCCTCAGCTCTCCTGTTGGGCTTTGCAAATGATAGCATGAAGATAAATGACCTCAGTTTTCAAATCAGACATACCTGGATCCATTCCCTGCCTGGCTACCTAATTGTAGTCAACTTTGGAAAAGTTGTGTAAAGTTGTTTGAGCCACTACAAAATAGAAAAAATACTAGCCTTGCAAGGTCGGTATAATTATTAGGATTAGATGATGACAGTCTAGGTAAGTCATTGCCCCAAATGCCAGTGCCATCGCCCTGCTTTCACTCCAGGGGAAGCGGCGTGCCTGAGAGAAAAGAATATGGACTTGGAGCTGGCCCGTCTTAGGTACAAAGCTAACATCTGCCATCCACCAGCCACGTGACCTGAAGCAACTTGTCTGATCGGTTTGAGCCTTTCCGTTCCAGCCAAACAGATACAACTTCATGGGATTTTGTGAGAATTGAAAGATAGTGTGTGTGTATAGGGGCTGGCACAGTGCCTGGTGATTACTGAGTGTTCAACAAATAGAATTCATTATGTTTGCTCTTACGATGGCATGCCTAATGTTTTTAATACCTTCCACCCCCCAAAGAGCAGTAACATAAAAAAATCCTTCCCCAGTTGAACTGAGGTTATACCTTCAGGAATGCTTAAGACTGTTTTCAGTGTCCCTGAAGCTTCTGCTCCATTAAGGCACATACCCACGAGATACCCACAGAAGGGGTAGAATTTGAGTCCTCACCAGCTGTTCTCCTGGCACTGTTGAGTGATGAAGATCTCCGGGATGGGTTGGAATGGCTTTTGATCTGTTTTCCTGTTTCTTCTTCCTCTTAGTGTCTCTCAGCCAGAATACAAACTATGTGCGGAGATTCCTTGCAGAGATGGGATGGAGGCAGAGTGAAAGGGAGAGAAAGGAGGAGAGACATATTTGCAGTGATAAAGAACTTGATAAAATCATTTAAAGGACCATGCTGAACTTGTCTCCCACCTCATGGTCAGAATAGCCCCTCTTCGGGCTGTGATTTTTTTTTTCTTCTTTTTTTAAATGGGGCATTTTCAGGATGTCCCCATTCTGCTTATTTGACACAAATTGCAGTGAGGCATGAGAACCACAGGTCTGTGCCTGGTGACATCTGCCAGTAGAGCTGCTCTAACCCGGTGTCTTGGCTGTGGGTTTGTTTCCCACACTTTGAGCAAGACTGTGAGGACATGGTGACAAGAGACGAGAAGCCGGTGACGTGGAGAAAGGCCAGTTCTATGGTTACCATTTATGTGTGGTATTTCTCAGACTCTGAGAGACTTCATTCTTTAAGTTTTGTTATGGTTGGGAACTGAAACAAGAAATTTTTACTTTTAAACTTTTGCAGCTGCAGTGGGCTCAACTTGGGACGCTCACCAGGATGACACAATAGCCATCTGAGGGCACCGAGGGCATCTTTCTCCTGTGGGAGCCACTGTCTGCCCACCCCTCACCCGCACCTTCCAACATATATTCCAAATGAGAGGTGCCAGCTTCTAGGAGCTCCCTGGCCTCAGTGGTCATGGAAATTTGGGCACGTGACCCAATCCAGGCTAGAGTTTCACCCTGGTGCTTTTCTTACCCTGAGTCTGGGAGCTCTAAAGCATGTGTTAGCATCACAAGGTCCCCCATGGAAAATTGAGTAGTGTACAAGGGATAGCACCAAGGCAAAGAAGCAGAGACAAGGGGCTGCTCTACCACTGCTTCCGATGGTTGGATTCGATGAGCACATAAATTCCTCTTTTTACTTAACTCAGATTGATTTGGGTTTGTTTGTTTTTTTGGGGTGTGTGTGCGTGCATGCATGCGTGTGTACACATCTAAGAGTCCTGACTAATAAAGAATCTCTAAATAAATATAGCATCAGTTAAATATATATCACTATGATTTCCGTGTGCCAGTGAAATTCCAACCTCTCTATTGTCCTAGGAGACCCACTTAGTAGTTTGGCTGTCACTTGAAAGAATATAAGATGAGCTTGGAGAGCTTTTCAGAGATGGTGACTTGACTTAAGCAAACAAAGCAGGACCACGGTAATAATAATATCAGTTCTCTCTCTCCTCCAGCTCAGCTTTGTTTGCCTCAGGTGGAAATAGGCTCAGAGAGACTCACATTGAATTCACGAGGTGGCAGTCACCTCTTGTGCTAGAAACATCAACTTTGAATCTAGCATTTCCCCAGTGGTCCAGGAAAAGTTCTGAGTGGCACTGTAATTGAACCAGCCTGGGTCACATGACCACTGGAGTCATCACTGTAACCAGGGGAATGGAAGGTTTGGATCGGTTTACCCTGGGGATGGAAACATCACTTGAAAGCACATGAATGGATTGAGAGATGCAGTGTTCTCCAGATGCAAGTCAGGGTCAGTTCCCAAAGAAGGGAAAAGGAAATGTCCATTACAACAGCACAGCCATTTTAAAAAAAAAAAGCAATGGGCACAAAAAAATGTTAAGTTACATGTGCAAGTATATGTAGCTGGTAAGTGGAAGGTCTAAGGCCTAAATGCAGATCTTCCCATTTGAGACTCTTCCAGCTTTCTTTTCATGATAATGGCCATCATCTTTGGGTGTACAGGACAGCCAAGATCTCAGGGCATATGGTGGTGTCAGTCAACTTAAAATAATTTCCCGGAAGCCCAGAATCTGAATTAATGATGACGTTCACTTTCTCTGGCAGAGTGGGGATTGCTGAAATGGGTTGCCTTAACTAGACTTGCCTCATTGGTGATAAACAAGGGAGGGGAGATGGGATGTACTGTCCTTTACTGAGGATTAGCCTTGAGCAGCCAACCTCAGGATTTTTGCAAACTTTCTTTAGCAGCCAGAGTTGGTCCCCAGAGTCCCAACCTTAGAATACAAGATGCTTGGACAGTTGGTGAATGTATTACTCAGTTGGGGCTGCCATAACAAAATACCACAGACTAAATGGCTTAAACAACAGACATTTATTTTCTCACAGTTCTGGAGGCTGGAAGTCCAAGTTCAAGGAGTTGGCAGGTTTGATTTCTCCTGGGCCTCTCTTCTTGGCTTGCAGATGGCCGCCTTCTCACAGTGTCCTTACACGGCCTTTGCTGTGTGAGTGCACTTGCCCTGGTCTCGTCTTCTTCTTATAGGACACTAGTTCTATTGGATTAGGACCCTGTTAGGGTTCTGTTGCATTATAGCCCCCCCCTTATGACCCCATTTAACCTTAATCACCTCTTTAAAGGCTCTATATCCAAATTCAGTCACATTGAGGTTTCGGAGTTCAGCAGATGAATTTTGGAAGGCACACAGTTCAGTCTATAACAGTGAATGACATACATACATTTACCAACATTCCTTGCTTTCTTCCAGTGTGTTAGGTACCCCTCGAAGTGCTAAGCATAGAGATGAAAAGAGCCCTGGCCTTAAAGAGTCTGCAGTCCAGCTGGGAGAGACAATCGCTAAGACAGACGCCTTAGTGGTTCTTGCCATCACAGAAGGGCTTAGATTCTGGGGCGAGAAGGAAGTCAGGAATCAGGGAATTCTCTGAGGGGTGTTGCTTATGCAGGGCGAGGCTACTGGCCCTGCATCTCCTAAATCTGCCCTCCTGAACTGCTCAGCACAGACAACGGTGCAAGTCTCAATCAGTGTCGCTCCAGTCCCTAATACAAAAGTGGTGCCCTCATATTTGCAGCAATGGCGAAAACACGCATTGAGCCAAACTCCCTGAGCCAAAAGCCATGAATAAATGCACCGATGGTACATCAGTATATGACGTATGCTTATTCGAAAGCAAAGAAGAAATATGATGAGCAGGATGGAGATGAGAAAAGTCACTATGTCCCTTTTGGGGAGCTTACCGTATTCCTTCCAATTAAGAAGATGGGAAGATGAAAGAAAAGTGTCTGGGCAGAATTGTGGGGAGATTCTGGTAAAGGCAGTGGAGAGTGGGCTTGGCTGAGGAGATGAGGGTGGCTACATAATGGGGACTTGGGGTAGGTGGTGCAATTGAAATCTAATATTGACGTAGGCATGTAAGGAAGGGTAAAGAACTAGGAGCCGATAGTCGTAAACATGGGAAACTGCTGCAGGATGGTATACCTTGTATCACGTGATCACAGTGGATGGTGTCAGGGTCATGTGAATTGTAGTGGCCGTAGCTGGGGCTGAAGCTAGAGAGAGATGCGAGCAGATGTTCTGACTAGGAGAGAGCAGAATGGCAGGCCGAGGTGGGTGGAGGTGAGGGGCGGGGCGCCTGGGCAGATGGGAGCGGTATTAGAGCCTCAGATACCATTAGTCTAGAAGGCCTTTGTGTTTCTCTCATTACCCAGTTTACTTAGGAAAAATAATAGCAATCACATCTTAACTCAGTATAATTTAAAGAGTAGTGAAAATCCAGTTCAGAACCAAAGGTGCAGCTTGGTTCAATCTCAATCTCACTTGCTAGTTCCCAACTTAATTTTTAAAATTAAGGCACCTCTAACAAGACTCAAAATTGTTCACAATCCAAAATGTAGTGAGAGGTAAGATGCTAAATGAGAAAATGGGTTCCATTTCTAAAACCATCATTATGTGTGTGTGTGTTTGGGCTGGGGGTCGGGTGGGATAGTGGGATAGTTCTCTGTATAACACCATTTGACTATAAATGGCTTTTGTTGGACATGGGATGTGAGTCAATGAACTTGGAGGAAAATGGGGCTGCCTAAAATAGCTTTTGTGCTGCAGAGCTGAGTTGGCATTAGAGGGACCTGGCTTTGAATCCTGACTCTGACCATCTCTCGTAATATCTCTCTCTCTCCCTCCCTCCCTCCCTCCCTCCTTCTCCTCTTCGGCTCCCTCCCCCCCATCCCCTTCTCTCTCATACACACAAACATACGCACCTGCACATATACAGCTACACATTCATTTACACACACACGTGTGCCTCTTGGCTTGGTCAAATACTCGACTTTGAGCTTATGTTTTTTCATCTGTAAGATCAGGACACCACCTACCTCTCAAGAAGTAAATGAAACAATGTGCAAGTCAGCACTTTGTGGCTCTGATGGGGTTCATGGGAATGTGTGGAAAGAAAAGTCAAGGTTGTGGTTATCCTTGGGTGTGTGGTGGTGACTGGAGGAGGTAGAAGGGGGCTCCGAGGTGCCAGTTTGTTCCTCTGGGTGCTGGTTACATGGCTAAATCGTTTGTGAAAGTTCATTGAGCTGTACAGCTATGTGGGCTTTGCTGGGTTACTTCGTATGTTCAGTCAAAAGTTTCAAAAATGATTAGGCAACGAAACTTTCATTACGCCTACTTGATTTCAGATTTTCATTATGCACATGTAGTGAACCTCAGAATTCTTTCATGATTAAAAAAAGAGATTGTCATAGATTTTATTAAATCAATGCTGGGTGAAACACAAAATAACAAGAATTTCTCTCACAATTCAAGCGTGTTTTATTAAGGCCTGTGAACCCACTTGTTATTGATACCGTTAATACAATATTTAGATTCCATTTTGAACATGCCAGCTGGCAAAGATTACTGATATGTCAGCCTCTCCCAAGAGTGGGTTTTTTGTTTTTGTTTTTTTTAACATTCATAACCAGTGAGCTAGGTACACAAATACAGGTTAAGATGAACTTCTGTGACTATAAGTAAAATTAGGGGAAAAAAACAAACTCTTTAACAAAAACTTTGAGAAGGTCTGTGGCAAAACCCATAGGACACTTACACGAATTTTAAAATTTTACCGAAACAAAAGTGGTTTTTCATTCTATGGTATTTTGTTGGATAAATATGTTGGTGAAGTAACTGATTTAGAAATCATTATTTAAACCTTTTAACTTCATAGCAAGTATTTTTGCTAGAGGAGAAAACATTGTGTTGGAAAACTTTTGAGATTTAAAAACAAGCAGGCCAGGGTGGGAAGTGGGTGAAGTCGGTAAAGGGGATCAGAAGGTAGAAACTTCCAATTATAAAATAAATAAATTCTGAAGATATAAGGTACAGACAGCATGGTGACTATAGTTAACAATACTGTATTGTATATTTGAAATTTGCTGAGAGAGTAGATAAATGTTCTCATTGTAAGAAAAAACATTTGTTATTATGTAAGGTGATGGATGTTAACTAGACTTACTGTGGTGATCATCTTGAAATATATACAAGTGTCAAATCATTATGTTGCACACCTGAAACTAAGATGATGGTATGTCAGTTATCTCTCAATCAAAACAAATAAAAAATAAAATAAAATAAAAACAGATTAGTTTCACTGAGATTTGTAATTTCCAGTGGAATATGGAATAACCAAGTTCCTTTTTAACTGCAAACACAAATAATTGTGGTTGTACCTTGAAGGTTGGCTTAGAAAAGAGTGCCCTTACTCTGTAGCATTTGTCAAAATGATTAAGGCGTTCAGGAAAGCCTGTCAGATCACCGAAGCATTTGTTATATTCAATTAAACTGTAAGTCTCCATTTATCAGTCCTTTGTAAATACTAAGTGGCTAATGCTGCCTCTAATGTTTCCAAGTCTCTTAAAAATGTGTTATAATAAAAAGAACTTATCATTTTTGTATTAATACTCAGACATAGATTTTGTCTTGTATGAGGAGCCAAAGGCTGTGATACTCCTGTATTTCAAGGACAGAGGCAATCTCGGATGTGTCTCTATTTGTTTTCCCAACGAGTTCAGACAGTGGTACAGTACGTTTTTCTTTTTTTAGTTAAGGTTAGGTGCCCACATGTTCTGATTTTGACTAGTTTAAGTGTTGAACACCCAGAGTCTACACAGTAAAACTTTCTGATGGACTTTCATCACTCCTGTAGTATTTATGTCAGGCTTTAGATATCAGGAGTGTGATCTGTGTTTGTACTCTACATCCGGTGTTCAGTTTTGTTCATCTCAGTCGTAGTACAAGAAAGTACACACCCTTGGTTCAGGGGTTACACATGGTACAAAATTCAGTTGGGGGAGTTTCTTCCTGCTTCTGTCTCTTACATGTCTTTGTATATTTTCCCTCTTCTAATATGTCCTCATCCCCTCATGTCTAATAAAATAAAGTACTTACCTAATTAACGTTTTTCCTTAGAACAGGGTTGTTTAAATGGTATTTCCTGTGTATTCGGGATGATTATTTTGGTGATGGCACCATAGGGTCACACAAATCACATTGGCCTCACCGGACTTTAGTTTGTATGTGGTGAATATATGCAGGGACCAACTAGAGTGAGAATTTCAGAGCTGGGAGGTTTCTTAGACAGTAGCTGGCCACGCCCTCAGGGAACAGACAAGTAAACGGCCCAGAGAATCAGGGTTTGCTCTGGGGCACAGGACCAGCTAGTGGTAAAACCAGCACCTCCCCCAGCCCCGTCCAACTATCCTTTCCTGCCATCCTTTCAAATTAGAGTAAACTCCCTTCTTTTCTCCACATGCCCAGAGATAGGGAAAGGATGAAAAGAAACCCCAAACTATCTATCATCATCAAAAGCAGTAATGTAAAAGTGGTATTTCTTTCTCATCATACTGACACCAGTCCTGGCCTCAAATCCCAGCTTTTCTACTCAGTAGCAGTATTGTGCCTTTTCGGGCCTCACTTTCTCCATCTGTGAAATGGGAAGTAAGACCCATGATGTTAGGTCTTAGGGAAGATTTACACGGTATCGCCTCAGTGCCTGGTTTACAGTAAGCACTCCATAATTAGAAACTATCACACAACCATTTGGTGGGTCCACCTACCTTCTTACATTCCTTCTGAGAAACTGAATGCCCCAGCTAGCCCTGGGTTTCCGCCTAGCACACTGCTTATACTAGTATACAGTGACAAGAACAGGCGACCTTTAGGCCCTGTTGCCCCTCCACCAGGCCAGGGGCAAACCCAGATGCAGCCAGGCTGTGCCAACCAGGAGACCGCTGGCTGGTCTCCACCCTCTTGGAACAGATGGGCTGAGTTAGGGCTAAGAAGGAGAGGGAGCCCCTCTGTATTTTAACAGTACGTGGTGATCCCCACAAGCACAGGGGTCTTGGGGCCGGGCCACCCAGAGTTTCTGGCAGCACCAGGAATGGCTGGCTTTGTGCCCCGGGGAACAGGTCCCTCTCACAGGTACAGGAAAGCGTTTCAATAGCAGATAACAATCTTTTTTATCACATTTGCTAACACGAAGTTTTGGGGTAGTTCAGTTAAAAGCATGGCGGTGGTTTAATTGGGGACGTAGTGTACAAGCTGTTTGGCGTACCCAGGACTTTAAAAAAATTGATGTTTTTAAAACAACTGGGATAATGTTCAGATATTCTATGTGATCCATTCATATTGTATGATACACGAGGCCGCAGACTTTCAGTATGTACTATTCCTTGTATGTGGTTCCATACACCAAACTGATATGTTTCCGTAAGAACCAGAATTTTAGACATTCTGTGTGTGGATCTGCTGGCTGGGGTCGAGAGACCGTAGATTCAGAACTAGTATCAGGATTCCAGGTTTGGAATGGGTATCGCCGTTTTTATTTTCCTTAAATATTTTAATGATCTTTGAACATGTTTAATATGCAGTTCAGTTATGCTTCCAGATGTTCTGTGACAACTGGAGCAGGTAGGAAGGTTTCTGTTCGGGTCGTTGACCCCGAAGACAAAAGTTTGCTCGGAGCCCTAGTTTCTGCTTTGGTGCCGGCCACCATCTGCTTTGGAGCTGCTGTGCTGCTAACAGCTACATGTCAATGACTATGTTTAATTACTTCATCTAACATATCCCACCTTGTTCTAAAAAGGAATTTGCAATAGCTTTGCAGTATAACTAGAATTTCTTTTTTTTTAAAGGACGTGCAGAAAGCAAGACAAAGGGAAAATAAAGGTAGGAAACACAACATAGAGATAGGAGATCGCATTAATATATAAAATTCATATCGTAAGTTCTTTGTATTGGTTTAAAGGGTAGGGAGTCATGAATTTGGCTGTGAGCTTCCTAGGAGCCAAGGCAAAGAGAAACATGATCACTTGTATGATTTAAAGATTAAAACTGACGTATTACTGAAGAGAAGCATAGAGGACCATGGTACTAATTTGTCCTTCAGATCCAGAGAGTGAGTGAGTGAAATCCTTAGCTATACAGCAAGATGCATCCTTAAGATTAACGCTACTAGTTTCATAGATAGTTTCCTGTAACATCTCTTCAGGCAGGGCAATGGTAGCAAGACATTAGAAGCCAATTCTTCAGCAATAGCCCAGGGACACTGCCTTCTTTAGTCTAAATGATTAGATCTGGGGTAGGGCCATGGACTCTGTAGTTTCAAAAGATCCCAGACAGATTTGATAACCTCTGTTTTAGGTAGTGAGAAATATGTAACTGAAACAGGCGAGTGGCCAGAGCTAGAAACACTGAGATGGTGACTTCTTAGTCAACTGGGTATCTAAGCTTGTGACATGCGAAGCTCAACTGAAAAAGAGCTTAGAGAGAAACGAGGGCGGGCACAAGTGAGCCTGAAGAGACACCCAACTAGAACTGGATCCATTCCCATCGCAGAAGATATGCATTCATATCTTCTTAGCCCCTTTTTGAAGTATAGTTTAGAAAAAAAAGCGATACAGATTGGAAAGGAATACTGTAAAATGAATAGAGGTCTTCGATGGTAGAGCACATTGAATATATCTTTAAATTGGATCCCTTTAACTCTTAGTTTCATATTTATCATCATTGAATATAAATTCTTGAAGTTGAAAAAGTATAAGGGTTAGAAAATGTTTACCAATAAACAGGGCTCCAGTGATGCTGGCTGTATCCCAGGGGCTACTATTTACCAAGCTTGCCTATTGTGTGCCAGCCGTTGAGCATGGCACATACCTGCTTGCCCTCACTAGAGCCCGAACATGGCCCTGTGGGGTAAAGGTGTCGTTTCCCTGTCACTGGCAGGCAGCTGAGGAGAGAAATGGAGGAACTGGGATCTACTCCCAATTGGCCCATTCCAGGAGAATCCATAAACTTGGTTGGCACTCCATTTGTCTTGGCTCCAGTTTCCTTTCCCTCCCCTCCACACTCTTTTCTTTCCTACTCCTCCTCTTCTTCCCTGAAACCTTCCATGGAGCTGGAATACGGTAAAACATGAAATCAGAACTATGCTGATTGAACTAAGAGGTGTGGGGGCCAAGAGTCCCCTAGCTCTGCCTCCCCCTCGACCCCAGTGTCACCAGCACAGAAGGGTCGTGGGAGCACCACTGCCGAGATCCCGCTGTCTCCCCAGCGCTTTTGTAATGTGACTCTAAGCCCTGTTTGTCATAGCTCTAGTCAGCGTGTGTATGTGCGTATTTGTGTGCGTGTTCAAAGACGGTCCACTTTTCAATCAAGAGACAGATGGTTATTTCCTGTTTCATTCTCTATCTCATTTACTTTTACAAACTGGAAAAAGAAATACAAAGTCTTTATTATGGCATTAGGATATGGTGCCCAGCGTTTGGCAAAAATCCATGCACTATTGTCTTTCTATCCGTGTATTCTGAAGAAATGTTACCCCTTAGAGCAGGAGTGTTCAAACTTTTTTCAACGTTTTTCACCAAGGGCCATAGGCGGTAAAATATACAAACAGCCGGGCCACTCACTCGAGGTGAAGTACGTATTGCCTCGCCTAGTTTATTTAAGTAAACTAAATGTATTTTTGGAATTTGCTGCAGGCCAATAAAAAATGGATTGCGGACCGCAGTTGGCCTGCATTTGGACACCCCTGCCTTAGAGAGAGCTCAGAAGCACCGTAACTAAACACTGTGCCTAATGCTGAGGTTAAAATCAGCTGAAGATCATGACCAGGCGGCATCTCGCACCAGGACCGCAGCCAGAAATCAGCCAAAGTGTTTCAATTGTTTTATCGTGAAAATTTAACCTGGTGGGGAAGCCAGAGGGGATTTTGAGAGATTTTCTCATCTCGCATCCTCCCCCAGGATTGGATCATAAAAATTGGTACTTACAGATGATAATTAGTTCTGTTCTTGAAAGGTTTCTCTAGAGGATAATTTTGCTACTTTCTTCAATACTAGGTTTCACCCTGGAAAGAACTTCTTCCCATTCTCTTATTTGAACCTCTCTGATGGTTTAAATATAATTTCCTTTACTTCTGTGCTGTGTGAAGAAGAAAACAAACAACAAAAGGGGTTTGTCCCCTGCACCTTGAAAATGTCATGCTCACCATCAAACACCCATGGGCCGAGTGGATAGATGGTGGGTCTCAGCCTGTAGCAGTAGCGTGGGTCTGTATCCGTATGTGTCCCATGTGTCCGTATGAGTCCCAGAGGAATTGATCGTGGTGACTAATGGGGGCCGCCCCTGCCTCTGCCTGGAGCCCCCCACCACATACTTGCAGATGAATGTTTTAGTTTTCCAACTAAACAATGGAGTTTCCCTCTGCTTGAAGGTAAATTGGTTTATACAGGGATCAAACCTTTGGCCTGAGTCATTAACTCCGTGATTTTTTTCCTAATGAGCTAACCTGCCACTAACACAGAAAATAATCTATTTTCCAAGTGACCGGGTCTTAAATGAATAACTTGAAGAGTCTAAATGACACTGCTTTGTATAAGTTCTGATTCTTTGAAAAGAAGACTTGCAGAGGTCCCACCTGTTGGCCGGATATCGAACCATGGTCTCCTCGCCAGGTTTTCCCTGAATAATGAATGAGCCAGTGTCGGGGAAGTCAGAAATGGACATCAGTAAAGCTAAATTCCACCAAGAAAAGGCGGCCGTGCAGGTAGAATGATTGAGAGCATTGAGGCCGGTGGGTACGAAGCACAATAATGCACATCCTTAAACTTTCACGAATTAGGGGAAGGAAGGAAGGAAGGAAGGAGGGAGGGAGGGAGGGAGGGAGGGAGGGAGGGAGGGAGGGAGGAAGGAAGGAAGGAAGGAAGGAAGGAAGGAAGGAAGGAAGGAAGGAAGGAAGGAAGACCTGTAAGTTGGGAAGAGTCATAGGGAGCAGAACTGTGGATCTGTCTCACTGAGTCAGAACGAACAGGGATGGACAGTCTGATGTTTAGTTTCTTCCAGGCCATAGTGCAACCGCATGATGCACAAACCTCCGTTAGCCAAGCAACAGACATCTTCATAAATCCTGTGTGGACAAAACTAGAGCCACACACAGCCTGTTTGTCCTGGCCTCCTGGGGCATGGCCAGACCATGAGGTCCGAGAAGGCATCTGTGATCCCTGCCTCTGCGTCTCTCAGCGCCGAGCGCCCATCAACCATCCGCTCAGATCTAACTCTCCTCCCCCCTCTCCCAGGCTTTGATCACCAGAGACACAATATTACTGATTGATCGATTCTAGTTTGAGGGAGATTAAAGCGTGGAGAGCCTTTTTTTATGCCAGTTGTTCCTTGAAAGACTACTGGATCTCCCCTTTGGAAACAACAGCAGGCATCCTTAGGAGGTGGGCAGTGTGGGGATGGGTGACAGGGCGGGCAGGCAACCAGAATTTGTTCTTTTATTAAGGGCACATCAGGCGTGCCCCTTGGTGTGTGTGTTCAGACCTTCCTCCACCCTGCCGTCTAGATTTCTTATGAATCTCCGTCACCCAAGGTACACGTTAGGTGCATTGGGATGTTGGGGGTAAGAAAAAGGCATGAGAACCACTTGAGAATGGTTCTAGAAGGGTGATAGAGGGGTCTCGATGCAAAGTGCACTGATGGAATCTCACAAGGGTCATTTCCTGAAGACATTGATGAATGTCATTTTTCCTTGAAGGTCATAGTGTGCTGATGTCTGAGCCTGGGTGCCAGGCCTCGTTAATTGTTTAAAATCCTGTTTAGACTGTTCTGCAGGGTACTTTGGAAAGAGCACTGCACCAGGAGCAAGGACTTCTGGGTGACCTTTGCCCTAATCCATCATAACCAAATGGGCATGTGCAGTTTGTGTTCAACTCTCTGGTCCTCAGGCCATCCGGATGGGTGTGTTGGGTGGAATGTTTCTTAAGGCTCTATCTAGCCTCTGCCAGACTGTGTTTGCAGGAATAGACTGTTGCCATATTTCACTTAATTTTTGTTGCCATCCCCCAAGCCTAGTATTGTGTCTGACATGCAGTGAACCGATGCTGAGTGAGTGAGCGAGCAAGCGAGCGAATGAATACAGACCAACAATAACTCATCTTAGTAGGCAGCCTATGCCTGATTTAATACAGAAAGTTTGGTTTCCCTGTGTTTGACTTGAGTCTACAGAGTTGGAGACTTGGGCAGCACTTGAGATTCTGCATTTGTAGAAATGAGACTGGAAAGTGGCAGCATGGCCAGTGGAGATAGAAGTGTTGGCATGACTGTGAATTTCTCCAAAAAGACATTTAACAATGCACGGTGCCTTCGGTTCTCTGTGCCTTCATCAGAAAGATACACTGCCCAGTTACACACTCCCTGTGTGCCAGGGAGAACTCAGAGAAGCCCCTGGCCTCTGAAAACTTAGCCTCTAAGACACTTGCACTGCCACAGATGTGCCATGTTCGGGAAATCCAAGTGGAGGAGTAAAAAGAAGCTCTAAATCGATACACGGGTGTCATTAAAGCACTTAGCTCTCCTACAGAATCTTGCTAAGTGCCTCTAATGCATTGTTGTGGGGAGTGGATCAACAGAAAGGGGGGTGTGGTCAGAGCAGGTGGCCTTAAGGGCTGGGTCTGAGGAGGTGAGAAGGAGAAGCAGCTCTTCTGAGGCCACTGGGAAGGCCTCGTGGGACAGAGGTGTGTTCAGAAGCACAATTTGTAAGTGACCCCACCCCACTGAGCCAAGGGCCCAGACTGATGACCCCAGGGCAGAGCTGGAACAGTGGCACACAGATGAGTTTTATTTGTCAGAGCAGTTTTGAAAATTTGAATTGATTGCCAGTGCTTAAAAATCAGGAAATTTGACATAAATGTCTAGATTTATGGCTTTGTATAAATATCTAGATTTCTGGCTTCTCTAGACAACTGGGAGATGTGGCAGCACTGGGCCTGCCTTGCCCCCAGGGGACAGCAGCTGGCTGGACTTGAGTGTCCCCAGTGCTGTGCAGGCACCCCCCCCCCCCCTTTCACTCAGACACATGACTCTGAGCCCCTGGTGAGAGAGCAAGCTTCCCATTTCCATTGGGGAGGTATTCCGGGTTTGGGCATTTAAGGTCGCCCTGCAGAAGGTAGGACAGGATGGTGGGGATGGTGACGGAGATGGGGAGGATGGCAGCTAAAACCTATAGAACCGCCCACTGTGCAGCCCCTGTCCTGAGTGCTCTGATTGCTCTGACTCGTTCAGCCCCATGAATGCCTAGGAAGGCAGGGGCTCTGTGACTCCTGTTTTACAGACGAGGAAACCAGATCCCAGGTTTCCTAATTGGAAGTAATGCCCGGTGGCATGCAGTTTGTAAGTGACGTAGCTGGATTTTCACCCAAGCAGGCTGGCTCCGAGGTCTGTGCTCCTGACCAAGGATGAAAATGAGCCATCCTTGAGTGCTGGTGTGGATGGACTAGTGCTGGGTCTTAGTGCTGTGTGGGGGCCGTTGCCATAGATTCGTACACAGCCATTGGGACCCATGCTCTATACAGGTGAGGAAATGGAGACTTGCAGAGGATAAGGGAACTCACACAGCTGGAGTCCTGCGTGAGGGTGGCTAATCAGGAAACACTGGGGGATTGCAAGAAGAAATTTGGGGTCTCAGTGATGGCAAGTGAGAGGGGTACAGAGAGATTGGAAAGAGGGAGAAGACAAAATAGTTATCAAAAGGACACAGGCAAAAGTGGTGTACATTCCCGTATTTTGAAACAGCGTCGAATTGTGGTTCTCGTCTGTTAATTTGGTATGTTTCTTGGGGTTCCAGCCCAAAGGAATTCGCTCCCACTAACCAAACTTTTACCTTAAGAAATGGCTCTGGGATGAAATAAGATCTGGTATTTTCTGTGTTCTCCACTGAGGTTTCTGCAACCCAATCTATTTCGTGGGAAAGCTGTTTGATCTTCCATGTGGGCAGCATTTCAGGGCAAACAGCAGGGACCAAGCCCAATCCAGTGATGAAAACTTGAACGCAGTCTCCACTTCAAAGCAGTGGGAAGATGCACCGGCCCTGAGTTGCTTTCCCTGGGGAGCTCCTGGAACAACTCACACTTGCAGAACCTTCTTCCCCAGAGTGAATTCCAGGTTCTGGCCGGAGGCCCTTTTCCACAATGCCCATGAATGAGGCTAGAGGAGACCTCCAAATATGCTCCCTCCCTTTGTGGCCCCCTCAGGCCCAGACCATCTCACATTGTACCTTGGTGAGCAGGACAAACTGCGGTAGCAGGGGAGCCATTTATAGCTGAACCATGGGGGCTGCAGGCTGAGGGCCGGACGCAGTACAGCACGTTCTTCCTGGCACGGTCCACCAAGATCAGCCGGAGACAAGACAGCAGATACTCAGTGCTCTGGACCACCCCTTCTGAGCACTGTCTGCCCGGGTCGCCTGTCTCTATAAAGTGACTGCCCTCTCCAGATCACTGGGTGGGTTCCCACAATCATAAGCTTTCCTACACTGGGGCAGCACCTTCCCTGCTGTGTTGTCCATAACTTGAATGGAAAACCTCTGCGAGTTTTATACTCTATTTTATACTATGTCTGTGTGTCTATTAATAGAACAATGGCTTTGCTTACTTTTAACTATTCTCAAATTTTTCTGTGAAATTGAGGCTCAGATAAAACGTATCTTTTCCGTCTTTGCTTGTAGGATGTCTTCACACACCAGGGGGTCCCACAGTGAGAAGCTCCTGCGATAAAATCAATCCTTGGCTCTATATCTGCCTGGCTTTGGCTTGGAGTTCACAGAGTTCTTAGCTGGGTAACTTTGTTAAGTCACTTAACCTCTGTTTCCTCATCTGTTCAATAGGTATACGAACTACTACTTTGTTAGGTTTGTTATAAGAATGAAAGAGGATCGTTTAAATGACTGAGCGCGTAAATGGCACCTAGTAGACAATAAATGGTTGTTATCCAAGATGCAGTTCTTCAAAGAACTTTCCCATTTCAACCAAACCTTACTGTCTGATTTTTTATGACTGAATTATTTAACTTTGGATTTGTTACATGACTTTTGTCCCATTGTTTGTAAATGCTTCAAAGTTAAGGACCATGTATGAAGACTACTTTGCATTTCTCATAGCACATCATTGGTATTCTGTAAGTATATTTTTTGTGTATAGAAATGATTTTATGGATCCAAAGCAGCATGTTCTATTAGAGTACAAAGAAAATAACTTAAAAATGAAGAAATATTTCATAAAGGATGTGGCAATTGACTGGGATGTTTATATAGAAGGGAAACAGGACACATTAAGTGCTGGATAGCTCTGAGCCCTCTCAATATCTGGAGGACCCACCCTCTATCCAGTAAACTAACTGAAGTACACCTACCCCCACATTAAATATCAGCGTATGTACACTATGTGAAAGTTGAGTTGCTCTCGACTAATGATTCACATAATGTTATTTTTATGTACATTTATATGAGCGTTTATTTCAAATTTGCAAGATGCTTCTGGAGCGAATTTTATTTTTCAGGTCCCATGTTTTCATAGGCTTAGAAAGCTTAGAGACCCAAAAGCCGGCTGTTGAAGGGCCAGCCTAATGGATCACAGGCAGAGGAGGCGGCTTTCTGAGTGATGTCAGCTAGCCTAGGACGCATTCCGGGATGCATTCTGGGACCCGGCTGCGTGGGGTGTGACGGGGCTGTAGGAGGCATCTGGGCAGTGCCGGGTTCAGTGGGAAGAGGATCGAAGGCTCATAAGGAGGAAATGGTGAGTCCTAAGGCACCAGTGGTTCACGAGTAGGGGTGTTTTGTTGGAAAAAACATAAATCTAGCACTTTCAGGTCGTTTGTTTTTTTTTCCCCCTTCAGATAGCTCTCAGTAAAGATCTTTTTTTTTTTTTCAGTCAGAGAGATGGAACATATATAAATTTGGGGACAACAGATGCATTTTCCTCGTGATTGTGCAGTTCCCCGTGGCCCTGAAAGAGTAACCTGATTTCTTGGGGTCCAGTTCCTCATCCATAAAATGTGAGAATCAGTGTAGGAGGCATCCAGAGTCTGCTTTCCATTAAAACTGACCGATGTTTTTTGTGGATTCTCTCAAAATAGTCCCATTGCTATCACCCGGTAAACTGGAGTTAGAGGTTTACTTATATATCTTACTTTTTAAAAATAAAATCCAAACCCCTCAGTGCTGCTCATTGCATGAGTCCAGGGGTCACCCCCTTTTTCTGTAATGGGCAGATAGTAACTATTGCAGGCTTTGCAGGTCACACAGTTCAGCTACAGCTGCTCAACTCTGGTGTGGCTGTGTACAATTTTCAGTGTTATGCATGGGGACTGAAATTTGAATTTCACGTAATATCCATGTGTCACAAAAGGTTAAATTTTTTTCCCCAATAATTAGAAAATACACAAACCTTCGTTGTCATCCATGCAGAAACAGGCAAGTTTGGCCCATGGGCCGTAGTATGTTGAGTTCTGAATGAGTCTGTCCCGCCTCCGAGGCCGTAGAATTTTATCCAAGTTCCTGTTGTCCTCACTGCCATTGTGCCTTTTGTGACATTGTGCCATCATTGGATTGTGTCTGTTTCTCCTGAGCATCTTATGAGCAGGGACTGAGACCTTCCTCTACAGCCGCCGTCCCTGGCATATAGTAGGTGCTTGCTGAATGCTTTCCAAATGAATGGTGTGGTAATTATCGCACTTTCAGGACAACCGTGTCTCCGGGAAGCCCTGGGAAGTTATTGTTTCATTCCTAGAGTGGAACACCTGTTTGGATAGCTCCATCCTGAAATGTATTTAGTAGCATCACAGTGTCTGCACTGTTGAGTTGCCCTCCCAGCATTTCAGAGGCTGTGATGCTTATAAATAACTTCTCCTTCCCTGACAACCACTGTTCTCAGAGTTACTGGACTGAGGAGCTCTGTACCTGTGATTCCGAGTAAGTGAAGACATTGTCAGATGAAAGGGGAAAGGGCTCGGGGAAGGAGGATGGGGAAGAGACAGGGTAGGCAGCAGCAGCGGCCTTGACTGCTACAGGTGTTCATAAACACGCCACGTGGGTCCACAGGAATTTCTAGATACCTTCCTACTGTTGTCAAGCTTGCCAGAGTGCAGCCTATCTGCTGAGTCCAGACTCTCGAGAGGCTCATTTGAATGAATCCCCGAAATATTTATTTTATCCCTTGTTTGCAATTTTAAGGTTAAGAGCTTTATAATTTCAACTAAGGAATGATGGTTAGTCTTCAGGTGTGGTGGTGTTTGTACTGGTTTCCTCTTTTCCCAAGAGAGAGATGGGAGGCACTCAGGGCAGATGACTTATGCGCAGGCTGTGTATCTGGAGGATATAATGCCGGATGCACAAAGAAGAAATTACGGCCGTTTACTTGTGTATTATTTTCTCAATTTGAAGCACTTGAATTCCAGAGCTCTTAAATCAAGAGGTTAAATTCCTGGCATTTTAAAGTAGACTACTTGAATACGCTGTTTAAACCATTAGAATGGCTTTAAAAAAAAAAAAAAAAAATTCACACATGTCTTGGATCATTTGCTCTT
Organism: Rhinolophus sinicus; assembly: GCF_057876585.1. Taxonomy (NCBI): domain Eukaryota; kingdom Metazoa; phylum Chordata; class Mammalia; order Chiroptera; family Rhinolophidae; genus Rhinolophus; species Rhinolophus sinicus. Next base: position 189,588,054 of record NC_142503.1, on the reverse strand, counting down.
GAGATTTACTTAATTGAAGTTTTTGCCTTTTCATTTTGCTTCAAATCAAAATGATTTCTATAGTGAAGGAAGTTTTAATTTTATCCCTGTGGGTAGATTCCATCCTTCAATCTCTTCCCCATCAGGTGAAAGCAGGCAGTTTCCCCAAAACCTGACATAATGTACGTGTGTATACACGTACTTAGGATTTCAACTCAGACTCCCCACCCCTGGTATCATGTCTGTAAATACAACATTGCTACATTTTCAGGGTTTCAGGCCCATATCAGCCCAAAACTACCTTCAACTAATGCCAGCCATCAGGGAAGAGAGAAGATGGGAAAAGTATTAATAGTGAAGTGACGAAATTGTTCTGCTGGACACTTATTATAGATCATCTGTTTCTGTTGGTGGAAAGCAAAATAATACTAAAATGCAAAAGTATGGTGGGTGGAACTAAAACCAAAATCATCTATTTGCATAAAATGTCTATTATATATCAGTTACCATATTAGGCCCTGAGGAAACAGCAGTGAATACCTTATAAACAGCAATGCGTGAGTAATAAGATCTCTCCCCTTCTCTGCCCTGTGGCATTGATATCTTAGTGGGAAGATGGAAAGCAAACAAGTAGAAAAACAAATATATAATGTGATCTCAGGTGGGGATAACTGCCATAAAGAAGAATAAAGCAAGGTGAGGGCAGAGTGGTTGCATCTTACTTTAGGTGATGTGGCCAGAAGAGGCCTTTCTGAAGAATTGATGCAGGGATCAAAATGATGGCCAGGTACCAATCATATTACCATCTAGGGGATGAGCTTTCTAGGCTGAGGGCAAGTGAGCAGGCCCTGAGGCAGGAACAAACACGGTTTGTTGAAAGAACAGCAAAATCAGTGTGGCTGGTAAGGAATGAGGAAGACCAGAAGTGAAAGAAAAGGAAAAAAAAGGAATTGGGAGTGGTAGGCAGAGACCAGGTCATTACACATCACAAAACAAAGATTGGGTTTTATTCTAATTGTGACAAGAAACTACTGGAAGGTTTTGAAGAGGGCTGAGAGTTAAACAGTACACTTTTTATAAAGATTACCATGGAGAGTGGAGAACAGAGTAGGTGGGCAGGCCTCAGGGGATGTAAGTGATGTCCAGTTACTATCATAATAATCTGGATGAGGATGGAGCCAGTTTGACCAGAGTGCTGGTGGTAGATGTGCTTAGATGTGGTTGTGTACTGTAAACTGAAGAGAGTAGAGGCCTCGAATATACCTTTTCTCTCTCTTTAACATAAGTCAGGCCTGTAGTGTAAGTTTATTGAATTGTCTATTTAATTGAGCTTAGAAGTAAGATCTAATTTGATATCTTCTAGTAATTCTTCCCTAGCTTTTCCTACCTCTCCTGGATTCCAGAAAGCTCTGCTGCCAACCCAATTCTTTCAGTTTTACTCACTGAAGTTTTCTTAGTCCCCAGGTGTGGGTGTGTAATAACCTTTGACTGGTGTTGGGGTAAGGATGGGGCAAATAAAGGATGCCGTTTAGATATTATTACAGTAATCACAAATTCAGTATAGCTCTTTGCAATTTACAGAGATTATTTGTATCACTTTTTTTGCGCAAGTGATTGACTCTTAATAGAGGATGGATGGACGGACGGACAGACAGACAGACAGGCAGACTGTTGAGTGGACGGATATTTGATAAATGGAAGGAAGGAAGGAAATAAACGAAATCTGTTCCCCTTGTCTACACCCTGATATCGAAGGGATGGATTGGGAAAGGAGTTATTACTCATTTGATTTGATTTTCTCAGTAATCCAGATTTGAGTGTCTCCAACCATGCTGTGCCCTCTCTTTTGATCAGTTCTGTAGCTCCGTTCCCCAAACAAGAGAAAGGGGATGCAAGTCTAAGACAACCTTTTCTGCCAACTCTCTGTAATTGTCCTTCACTGGGGCTCTCAGCGCGCAGAGCGTGTGAACGTCTGAAACCCATCGTTTCTGGGTAAAGGACGTCCGCCCCCGGTTGTGCTCCTCATGGGCTTCTTGACACCCAGGCCTGGAGAAAATCATGCCCTGAGAAAGTTTATCTTTTAACTTAAAGGTGAAAACATTTAAAATGTAAACAGCACTTTTCAGTATTAACCCATTACTGTGAGGATGATGCAGTGAGACAAACAGTTGACATTTGGGGGTTGATGATAACTGTGGCTTTTTGGGGGGGGGGGTAACAGTTTTATTGAGATATAATTAACACACGCTTTTAAGGTATACAATTCAGTGGTTTTTAGTATAGTCATGGAGTTGTGCGGCCATCACCACACTCAATTTCAGAATTTTCTCATCATCCCGGGGGGGGGGGGGGCCCTTTAGCCAACACCCCATCCCCAGCCCACACCCAAATGATGACTTAGTTAATCAAGTTTGCAGGTCATGGACCTGCTGGAATTTAAGCTGTGATTCTGAACATTGAGAGAAAAAGTACCTTGTGAGCAAGTGGGGTGGGAGGTAGGAGAAGTGGGGTTCTGGTCCCCTTGTCGCTTGTAGTGTGTGTCCTGGGGTTGGCATCACTGTTGGTGTTTTCAGGAGTTTGTTCGCTTGTTTGTCTGACCAGAGCACACATAAAATGCAAATATAGAAGCATTCTATTATCTCCTTTACCTGGAAATTTCTTCTTTCTCACTGACCCGCTTTTCCAAATGAGAGCCGAGGTGGAGGAACCAGCCTTCTCCTTTATTCACAAGTGGTTTATAACTCTGAGGCTGAAGGGCTCCAAATGGGGGGGGGGGGGGGAGTATGCAGTTAAAGGGAAAGAGAATGGAGAAACCACGCTCCTGTTTCTGTCTTTATTTTATTCCTTCCAACGTCTTTTTGAAGCACTTATAAGGCCAGGATATTTTGAAATGAGAAACCTACTGTGAGTGTTGTTTCTCACTTTCAAACAAGGAAAACAATTCTTGCCCTGGGGTATTTTGTGCCCCGAAACACTTTTTTGATATTTCAGATTTCATGGTGTGGATTGTTAACCCTTGGTCAATGAATCCGTGTACAACATCGTAAAGATGCAAAGAACACTAGTCGATGCCCACCTGTGTATCTTTTGTATGTGCTTCCAAAAACGTGATATGTGTTTGTTGTACTCAATTTTTCCTTTGCCTTTATTAGCGTCTTAGTATCCCTTTGCTGCATAAAACCATAAAAAGCCCCCAACTTAGGTTATTGATTTCTGCTGCTGCCTTCAAACGAGCTTTGCGACTTGAAGCTTCAGTTTGCTCTTCTGTAAAGATATTTAGCAGCACCTACTGTGTGTTCCATAGCACTTCCATCCACCTGACAATATATGTCTCTTTTATTTTCCATCTTCTCGTCACGGACTTTGTTTTTGTTCATTGCTGTATGCTAGGCACTTAGAATCGTGCTATGGAGTGTGGTATGGGGCTTGGTTAATATGAGCTGAAGGAAATGAACATACACGGTGCTAAGTGAGGTCAGGAGATTGGACGTAGATGCTTCAGAAGGACCCCTCTGGCTTTAACAGTTGAGCCTAAAGCTCTCTCCAGAAACTGTTCTGACACATTTTTGTATGTGTATGAAGCATAACTGGGTTTTCATGTGCCCCATTCTTACCTCTTGGTGTATTTCCCTTCTCTATAATCTTAAGAAGAAAATTAAGTCTGGGCACCTTCATTCTTGTAGCTATAAGAAGACGAGGTAAGTGGTTTTTCTTTATAGTCTCCTTTGAAGTGAAATTCTTATACACGTCTGATCCTGAAGGGCAAATTTCTTTTTGTATATATATCTCAGCTTACATATTAGCACATGCCCAGAGCCTGTGGGAAATCAGACAACAGACCTAAAAGGAGTCTAATAGCTCTGCCTTTTCATACCCTTCACACTTTGTAAGGTTTTCATGACCGTTGGTAAGGCGGACTCTGAACATTTTAGCCATAGGCAGATTCCTGTGTCTCTTTGCTTACTGAAGAAGATACAGTAGGAGGTATGATATTTGTAGGTGTGGGTATTCGAAGGCTCCTGGATTATTTTGGGAACTTGCCTTGGGTTGCGTTTATAAGGTCAAATTTAAGGTCAGGAAACGCCATTAGGAATAGACTATATTTATGTCTAAGAAAATATTTTGTCTTTTGCAGAAACTTGATTTCATTTTGCTTGGTTTCTCAGGGTGATGATTTTGCCTCAATTCCATATAAAAAGGATTTCTAGATACCTAGTGTTAAGATTAACTGCATGTTTTTGCTAGTTGACTATGAGTTGGGTTTTGCAGGTTGGTTTGTGGTAACTTTTTCCTCCTGAGAATCCCTGTTAGCGCCCGTGCAGGGAGAATTTCTTGTGTAGGCAGGGCTGAATATAGCTTTTTATTGTTTTCATTCTCCTGCGAGATGGAGCTTAGGGGAGCCCTTATGTGAACTGATGCATCCCGGAGAGAGCGCTCACGTGGTTCCATTGGCGGATGCAATGCAGACTCGGCTATGTTTAGAGTCTTTCCTCAGAGTTGCCAGGTGCCCATTCGTGAAGCTCCCTCACCTCCAAGGGTCATGGAAAATGGCAAAAATAGGTTGTTGAGGTAATTTTTTCAGTCACTATTATTGTGGTTGACATTGATCATTTGCTACTTCAATTGTATTCCATGATGTCAGATTTACTGTATTAACCTGCAGAAGGAAAATAAACCCTCTCAGAAAAGGGCAGCATTATTATGTGTTCATGAAGTCATAATATGGCTTCATTGTCTATCATTGCAGCCATCTAGGATGTATTCTTATGAAATAACACAGCAAGGCTGGTGCTTAGCGGTTATGAAAGAACGTACATGGGTTGTCAAAACGGTATCTAGGTTAAAACATGTTGTTATACTCCCAGCCCTCCTTAAAAGAGGCTATTTATGATACAGTGCGGGTATTTGTGCTGCATGCATTGTATGCATCCTGAATGAAGAATCAGCTCCTTAAAAAGAACATTAAAAATAAAGCCCATGTTGTAGAAATCTGACTTAGGCAGCCAAAAGAGATTGCGGGTGTTGTAAATGGCTGCTCATTTCCTAAGGTTGCTCAGATGCTTCCTCTTGGTCGTGAGATATTTTGACCTGGCATTGGGCTTTTTTTTTTTTAATGTTCTGGATATGAAGATGCATACATATTTTCTAACATTCACTTGGCAGGCTCTTAGGGGATGTGAACCCCCAACCTCCTAGGAGGGTAGGAAGAGGGAGGGTTTTTCCTCTCTCCTTTTTGAGTTGTCCTCACCCCAACCTCTGCCGCATCAGGTTCTGGCTTCCAGCTTGCACCATTACACTTTCCTCTCCCATCAGGGGGCAAGAAAAAACTCTTATATAAAAAAAGTATAAATTATACCTCAATAAAGCTGTTAAAAAACAAAACAAAACAAAAAACTAAGCACCCTGATTAATGGACTGTGCCACCATTATGTGAATACTCTAAGTGGTTTTTAAAAATAGCTCTTTTGCTAGATTGTTTTGGTTCGGGGTGTGTATTCTTGGATTGTTTTCATAGTTTTATATGCATACCATTGATAAGAAAATGTAGAACTCTTACAAGAATCCATGAAGTATTTAGACTGGATACATTACTTTCTCCCCTTGTCTTGATTCCCTGACTTTCTCCTTTGCTTTTCCCTGGTAGTTAAACATCAGGTCTCGGGCATTTTCCCAGTATAATTGTTGATTAAGTGTTGCATATCCCGTGATGATTATGAGAAGATTACTGTATTCAGCTTTTAATCTTGTGAGTGTCAAATATTTTACTTTGACATAGTATCGTTATTATTATTATTATTCATAGCTCTTTCTGTGTGAGTAATGCAATCAGACAAAATAAAGGTAATGCCACGAATTCTGCATTTTACAGTAATTCTTTGTCTCAGAATGGAAGGTGCCATCTGCAGGCCATTCTCATATGCTGATTAAGATCTGTGAAGATGGGATTGGGAATATTTTAGGCTTCTTTTGGTTGCAAGCGGCAGAGAGCAACTAGCTTCAGAAAAAACAGTGATAGGGAGAGACCTGTTAGTGGCAGAACTGAAGGTCCCTCTGGACCCCAAGGCCAGGCATGTAGCTGCAAATCATCAGGACTGGGAACCAGAAGGCTGCCAAGCATGTGGGCAGCACTTGTGCCTTCGCTCGGCTTCTTTCTGTGTGTCCTCTATGTTTTCTCAAACGTTGTGCATGGTTGGTGGTCATACATACCTTCAAGCTAAATATCCTCTGTGGAAGAGTATCCCAGGTGGACTGGCCATCTCTCAGTCTCAGTTCCCAATTGCCAGGAGCGGTGGGAATCCTGATTGCAGTAATGACTCATGTGACCACTCTGGTCCTGTCAGCTTGTCCAAGAGAGCAGTGTTGTGAAGTGAAAACATGGCGACCAGGGGCTTTCCCTGTGAGGGAGGGGAGGGGCAGCTCCTAAAGAAAGAAGCTTAATGTGAATGGTCCAACACCCCCAATAAGTGTCTCTTTGTGTTTTCTTGTGAGAAGAACAGCGTTTCCAACGCCTCATCCAGCCTTCAGTGACGACCCCGCTCTTCTCCAGGAGTCCGAACATCATATTTTAGAGTGTCTGCTCCAAGGAGAAAGGCATGGGATTCTGAAGGGAATCTCCCAAAACGACTAATAGTCAACTGCTTATTGCTTAGCTAGATGAAAGGAATCAGTAGTGTGAATAATTCCAGTTACTGTGTCCACAGAACCAGCAGACTTTCTGATTCTTTCCTTAGATACTCATGTCTCCACTTTGTAGATGAGGTTGGAAGGTAAATGTATCACCTGGTGCCATACAGGCCGGAAGCTGAAAGCTAGCTCACACTGGTTCTGGCTGACTCCAAAATGCAGAATGCAGGTCTATCGCCTCCATCCACTGTGGAAGGTTTTTGTGTTTCCACGCGCCCACAGTGCCTATCAAGGTTGTGTATGGAGAACCGTAGGTAGTTAATAGGGAAGTAGATGGGTAGGTGTTTGGCCTGAAGTAGAAAATTTCCTGGAAACAGACCACATACTGAGTAATATTTGAACATAATGAGGACTTAACTTTGGCATGAATTTTCTGTACAGAAACCTAAAACATTTTGGTCGGGCCGTGAGCCACAAGGCATCAAGGAGTAATGTGACTGTTTCCCTTCAGGTAGAGAGTGTCACAGGGATTGAGTTCAATCTTGCCCAGCCACTGTCATCCCTTACTTGTCACTCAAAGGATACCAGTGTCAATGATATATGGGGGATGGCACTAATTGGAAAACTGAGGCTTATCAGAGTCAGTGCTAACTAACCACAGAGCTAAGGAGTTGCATGCAATTTCTCCAAGAGTGATTATGGGTGGCAAGTATTGAATGGGGCCCAGAAAATCACACTGTTTATACACGTGCTGCTGCAGTGGGAAGAGCACGGGGCTGGGAGTCGGGGTCCTGGGACCCAGGCCCAGCCCCACCACTTGGGGTCCCATCTAGGGGACCCCAAGCAAGTCTCTGTCACTGCACCATTCAGGTTCCTTTCTTCTTTACTTTTTATTATGTTGTGAAAAAAACCATAAAGTACATGCAATACATAATGAAAAGTAAGTCATCCTCCTATCAAAGAAATTCAGCTTCCTAGTCCCCTCCCCAGAGGTAACCAGCATGACCAGTTTGTTATGTCATTTGAGAGCCAATGCCTGCACATGAGTGTGTGTGCGTATTTATGCCAACGGACACATGCCGTGAATGTAACTGTGACCATGAAGATTGTTCTATATGGAGGCACATAGAGCTGTCCTCCATTCTGTGGGCTCCAGAGTATTTCACTGTACGGATGCACCACTGGATTGAAGCAGCCCCTGGTAGTAGACAGTTTATAGTGATGCAAAGTGACATTTTGTTATTATTCATTTCCTTAATTGAGTGAACTTGAAGGCCAATTTTATTTCTTTTTCTGTTATTTCCTGCTGATGCCCTCTGCTCATTTGTTTTTCCTATTAAATCTTTCTTTTGCTTATTTCACCTCATTTTCCAAAGAGATAATGATCCAAGTGCTGGTCAGTTCTGTGATTAGGAATATTTTAGTTTGGGGAGAGTCATCCAATGGAGGTTTGCCATGAAGTCCTAGGAAAAGGCCCCACACCAGCTGTAGAGGCCACCTTGGTTTACCTGGTCCCTCTTCTCCTCCCCAGTGTTGCCGAAGAGGGGTCGTGCCAAGTTCCTCAGCAAGGATTAGACTTGGCCTTTAGATCCTTAGCAAAGGGGATTGTCTGCACTACACAGAGTATGGCTTGACCAGTTTTTGCTGGATGAACAAGAGAGAGCATAGCATTGTGGGACAAGATTGTCTTAAGGGTTGGGTCAACTAGTCCTCGAGACATGGAGCTGGCTTGAAATCCTCTTGGCTCCAGAAGTTGCTAGTCAAATGACCTTTTCTAGACCTTCGTTTTCTCATCTCTAAAATGGGAATAATAATAATACTGCAAAGTTGTGAGCGGTAGAAGGAGCATATTAAAGTAAATGGCGCATGATAGGTTTTCCATAATTGATAGCTCCTAGTATTAGTATCAATGTTCTCATCATCACTGTTCTTGTCACCACCATAAACCAGATGAGTGACAGAAGGGCTGTGGCTAAGACTGAACAATTGCTTCATGGCGCAGCCACGTTATGTGGAACTTAGACTTCATGAACCTGTTCCAGACGATGCTGTGTAGTCTGCAGACTGCCTGCACCTTTTCAATAAAAGCTAATTTGCACCAATGTCGATTTCATTTGTCTTGTGCCTCTATCACTTTCTCATAGGCCTTGTGCCTCTGTTCTCTGTTGCTAGACGTATCGTAAGCACATAATGCCCATCCAGTTTTCTGGCCTTGAAAAGGGAGAGTGACTTTAAAGTATTCTTCTTGAATTCTAAGTGAGAAAGATGTAAAAGCTCTCCTCCCCACCCCCCAAGAAGTCAGAGGGACCAAAAACATAAAAAATAAATAATAATAATAGCTCTTTCTCTCGGCATCCCTTAAACCCAGTTTACGAAATTAACAAAGGAAGATGGATGGACTGAAATAAGACTCCCAGAAAAGAGATGGGAGCCTCCTAATTGGTTCCCACAAAGCTGCTGGTTATTTACAACTAGGAAAATTGCCTGCTTGGAGATACCACTTCAGTTCTCAGGTTCCACAGGCTTGACAGGAAATACTACTGACTGCGCCTGGCTGGAAATGCTCTTAGGGAGAAGGAAAGCAGAGTGAATTACATCTGACTGTTTAACACAATCTCATTCATAGATTCCTGCCTTTTCCTTCAGTTGATCATTCTCAGTCTCTTTCTTAGTATATAATTGTTCATTTTAAATTTCCATGTTTGCTGTGTAGCTGGGTGTGTGTTCATTACTGGCAGTCTGTAATTATGTTGTCTCTTTGTCATCGCTGTGGCGGTAAGGGTTAGTAAGCTAGAATTTTTCCAATAGTAAGAATTTTAACTTATAATTCTCCCCCAAACCATTTAGAAATTGATACATTTCACGCACACTCGTGATGTGGTTGAGTAAATACCATGTAATCGATAGTCATTAATCAGGTTTTAAGCTCAGAAATACCACTGAACTCCAACCTACAGATACCCAATATTTTGGTTTATTCATTCAACCTGCAATCAGTTATTGAGCATCCACTATGCACTAGGTGCTCAGGACAGATCTCTGAATAAAATAGACAAATAAGATATCCTGTAATTTCTCTGCATAACTGAAGGAACGGCCCGGGTGACTCCTGAAGCCACTGTCCGGCTGGTGACAATGAGTGTGTGTGTCCTCTCGGCTGCGGAACACTTGCCCATTCCCGGCACTGTAATAATGAGTTTGGTAAGAAATTAGAAGCCACTGACCTCATTTAAGTTATTATTTCACATTAAAGTCCCCCTATATGATATTGGCAGCTGAGACATACTTGGAAAACATAATAATTTAAAGATTATGAGATTAGTTCCAGGCATCCCCAGGATCTGTGTGCAAATTAAATTAGAGGTATATCAAATTGATCCAATGAAAACACAAGGCTGGAATTTAGGAGACATGTTTTTACCATATGGACCAGGTAAACTGAATGAGGTTGCTGCTGCCTGAAGCCACATTCCTCAAAGGGAAATTCCAGCACCCTCGCTAGAAATTAACCCCCGGGAACAATTCCCAGGGTTGAGCTGTTCTGGTACTAGGAGTGTAGAAGGATGGGGATTTGGGGAGGGTCTCCAGTAGGGCTGAAGGTGAAAAGTTCAGCAAAGATGGAGTCAGAGAGGGTCCTGCTGGTGGATGCTGCTGAAGAGCAGCTCCCTAAAGGAAAAAGGATTTGGGGGAATTGAAGCAGTTGGAAATGCTCTATCTAAAAAGGCGTATGATTGACTTCCCCATATTCACTCAGCAGCTTTTTTCAAGTACTCGTATAATGTGCTAGAGTGGAAATAAGATGGAGGCCCTGCCCTTGTAGAGCTTACATTTCACTGGGGGAAGGAAGATGGACAGGACAGACTGATGGACTGGTAGCCAGATGTGAGGTAATATAATGTAATGTGCAGTTATAAGTGCTACAAGGAATTATAAAGCAGGGGAAAGGAATAGCGTGATCATGGTCCTACTCTGCAAATCCTTTCCGTGCTTTCCTAGTTCTCAATATGAGAAGGAAACATTGGTGGTAGGGGCAGTCAGTTTTTTTTTGGGGGGGTTGTTTGTTTGTTTTTCCCCAAGTCAATACAGGGCTTTTGTTGAACCGTTCAATGATCACAGGTAGGTCTTGGGAATCATCTGGCATGTTATTGTTCCGTAACAGGACAACTTAGATCTCATTCATCCGCCTGCTCAACTGTTCCTTTTTCAGAGACACAGAAACTATCCAAAGAGTTTCTGCTATTCTTGTTTTTAACTGTTGTGGCTTGCTGAACCAAAGCAGCTGAATTTGATGCAAGTTCCAGAATTAATGTATCTTTCTGGACTTGAGATGCTATGAACAGGCACCCCCTGGCCTCATCCGCATCCTGCAGATATTTTTGCCCAAGAAATTTCGGATTTAAACAAGAGACCTGTCCCCTTGAATAACGACATTGATGAGGAAGTGAGCATTCACGGACCTCGTCTTGTAACCGAAGCCCTGTGTAACACTCTTGATCGTGTTCTGTACCTGACGTGGAAAGTGAGACCAGTAGCCAGTCCTTTCTATTTCTCCACTATTTGTCAACTGTCTTCTTTTTATTTCCAAGGAGACTGAGTTCCACATTGATGAAATGAAGTCCCTCTTCAATGTTCCTCCGGGGCTCTTCACAATAACTAGGTGTCCCTTCAGAGTGATGTCGACATTTTCTGGAATGTCGACAGTCTAATTGCTGAGAATGACCTTCTTCCTTGCAGTAGATGCAACAAAGAGCAGTTTTTCTTTTTAATTAAACTTTTTGAGGTGATTGCCGACTTATATGCAGCTATACAAAATACTACAGAGAGATCTTGTACCCTTTACCCAGTTTCTCCCAATGGCAACATCTTACAAAGCTCTGTGTGTGTGTGTGTGTGTGTGTGTGTGTGTGTGTGTGTAAAATCTTGTCTGTATCTAACAAAAAAAATCTTGCTGGAATTTTTATAGTAATTGCATTAAACCTGTATATCAATTTGGGGATAGATGGCATCTTTACTATAGTGAGTCTTCTGATCCATGAACATGGTATTCCTCTCCATTTATTTAGATATGCTTTGATTTCTTTCATTAGCATTTTATCGTTTTCAGCATACAAGTTCTGTACATGTTTTGTTAGATTTACACCTAATTCATTTTTCTTAAACAATTGTAAATAGTATTTTTTTTAAGCTTTGGTGTCTACTGTCTATTCATTCATTGCTCATATATAGGAATATAGTTAGTCGATTTTGTTTGTTTATCCTGAGACCTTGCTAAATGTACGTATTATTTTTAGGAGGTTTTTTTTGTAGAATGCTTGGGATTTTCTATGTGGATAGTTTTATTTCTTCCCTTTTTTATCTGTATGCCCTTTATTTCATTTTCTTGCCTTATGACACTGGTTGGAACTTCCACCCCTCTCTTAAATAAGAGTGGTGAGAGCAGACATCCTTGCCTTGTTTCCTCTCATAGGGAGACAGTGTTCAGTCTTTCCCCATTAAGCATAATGTTAGCTGTAGGGTTTTTTGTAGCTGCTCTTTGGCAAGTTGGGTAAGTCCCCTTCTATTCCTAATTTGCTGAGCATTTTTATCATGATTAGACTTGAATTTTTCCTATGCTTTTTCTACATCGATTGATATAATCAGATGATTTTTCTTCTGTAGCCTTTTGATATGGGTGGTTACAGTAATTGATTTTTGAATATTGAAACAACCTTACATCCCTGGAATAAACACCACTTGGTCATGGTATATAATTCTATTTATATATTCTTAAATTATGTTTGCTAAAATTTTGTCAAGGATTTTATGTCTATATTTATAAGGGATAATGATCTGTAGCTTGCCTTTTTTGTACTGCTCTTAGCTGATCTGCTCTCTTTTCTCTACCTTTTAAAATCTTCTCATGTTTGTCTTATATTTTAATGTCCAGCCATTTTAGTTGAGTTTAGTGGGAAGAACAGGGAAAAGTGTGTCTCTTTTATTTTGCTGGAAGCAGAAGTCCTTTTGGATGGTCAGTGTTTAGGCATACTTTAAGCAACTGTAAAATTTGCTACCAAAAGAAAAGGAAATCCTGACTTCAGGTTTTAATGAATAAAAATTACGCCAGGCTACCATAGTTTGACTTGCTTGATTCTAAAAGAAGCTAAACAAAGAGATTTAGACTGCGCAAAAAGGTGTGACCACATTAGCTCTCCATCATCACTTTCCGGACTTTCCAGCAGAAGAAACACACTGTTGGGATCACCAGTGTGTCAGGGAGAGGAGACAGTCTTTTACCCGAGCAGATCAGCACACACTGATAGAGGTCTTTTGGTGAACTTTCATCTACTGCTGTGCCAACAGCATTCGTTTAAATTGTGTTACCTGCAAGCTGTTGGTAATACCAGATATTTACAAAAAGGTGCTGTAGTCACTGTTACATGCTCTCAGTTGCTTATCACAGTTATTTGCCAAATGGTCATATATCTGAAACTTAGGCTAAGGGGGATTTTGTCTTCTATTGTAGATAGCCGATGACAACTGGTAGAAGAGGGAGGTTCTCAGAATGTCAATGAGAATCTCTTTCTGCACTAAAAACCTGGTAAATGGTGGAGTGTACACGGCTGGAATTGCCCTAGGTCGGCTCCAGAGTCAGGATGTAATACTTAGCAATAGAATTTTTCAGAGAGTGGAACTTCTTAAAGGCTTGGAATTTAAGGCTTTTGCAAAGCGCCTGCCAGGACAGAAAACCAGAGGTTGCAAGTGTCCCCAAGGCTAGAGCACTGTAAGTCTTGGAAGGAAGGGGCATTAGCAACCCCATCAGGGTAACTAAAGGCTCAGCTTCTAATGAGCGCATGCAAATTGGGCACAGATTATCAGGGACCCCTTTCTTCTAGTTTACCATTACCTCCCTGTGGCTACCTGGTGAGATGCTCTAAGGTGCCAGAACCCTCGCTGGTAAAGGAGGCTCTGGCCTCTGCTCTCACATGCTCCTTCTAGGTCCCTTGTCCAGTCACCCTGTAACTGTGACTAGACTTTCTGTGAGGACATCTTGCATATGGGCTGCTAGGGATTTGTGCTCCTCCTCAGCTGAGAGCCAGGGGCCTGTTGACTGTAGCCTAGAGGGAATCCATTGGAGAGCAAACCCTGCTCAACCTGGAGCCATATACCCAGCCAGGAGACTCTTGCTCCTTCGCTGTGTGTCCTCAAGCAAAAGGCTTCTTAACCTGCCTGGGCTTCAGTTTCCCCACCTGAAGGAGTAGATGATCTCTGTATTGGTTTCCTATTGGAGATGAGGAAACTGATGGAGATGAGGGTGTGAACATCTTGGTGGTAGGCGTTATTCTGCTTACCACAATCTCTAAGACCCCTTCCTACTCAATGTGCTGCAATTCCAAAAACTGGGAACTCAAGTGTTGGCCGCAGCTGGAAACCTCCAAGGTCACGGTGGCTGATGGAGCCCAAGAGCTGCTGTTGCCAGTGGTGTCGTCACAAGCCCCTTGCACGGGCACACTCCCTCCCATTCTTTAGTTTAAATGGTTAGCTTATCTTTTGGGTTTTCTCATGATTTACAAGAAACATGTCATAGGAGTAAAGGTCACAGAGATTCAGTGAGGGAATCAATAAACCGCAGGGTTCTAACAGCTCCTGGTTTCAAAGGTCTCTCTCCATGGTGAAGTTTTCAAAACAACAGATATTTTGTTCCTCTTTTTTCCTCCTCTTATCTTCCTGCGGGTTTACTTTAGCACCTAGTGTGGGTACAGTGATTGAGGATGAACTAACCCATGCTCTGAAGAAGTGGTAGGCAGAGTGAGTACAAATGACCATAGTTCAGGTGTTACCAAGGAGCAGACCAAATGCCATCCAAGGTCAAAGGCAGGTGACTTGGCTTCCTGCTCGTGACATTTGAGTTGGAGTTTCAAGAGTGAGTAGGATTTCAGCACTGCTGGCAATGGGGACTGGGTGGGTTAAGATGGGAAAGCATGGGCATGTACTAGGGGTAAAACTCTGCTTTGCTCACAAGCTGTCATCTGCCCAGCCATTGAAAATAAGTATCTTTTCCCCGTGTTACCATTAGAACCATAACGCCTTTCCATGTAACATTTTCCCTTCCACTTTACCTAAAGTGGGCTTTGGCCATCCCCTCATGCATTTGGACACTTGAGTTTAGTCTTCAAAATGTGATTACCTAGTGGTGTGGGTTGAATTGGGTCCCCCCCCAAAAAAAAATACATATATGTTGAAGTCCACCCCCCTTTACCACTCCCAGTACCTTTGAATATCACCTTATTTGGAAATAGGGTCTTTGCAGATGTAAGTTAAGATGAGGTCATTAGGGTGGGCCCTGATCCGGTGTGACTGGTGGTGTTATTAGAAGAGGGAAATTTGGACACAGACACACACACACACACACACACACACGCACACACACACACACACAAAGCCGCGAGATGACAGGCGGAGGTTGGAGTGATAATGGCTGCAAGCCCAGGATTAACGACCACCACCAGGAGAGGCAAGGAAGGATTCCTCCTACAGGCTTCAGAGGGAGCATGGCCCTGCCAACACCTTGATTTTGGACCTCTGTCTTCCAGAAATATAAGGCAATAAATTTCTGGAGTTTTAAACCACCAAGTCTGTGGTTTTTTTTGTTATGGCAGCCTTAGGAACTAATATGCTGTTTGTGCCTGGCTGGAATTCAACTTGAGTTCTACCTCGGTGGCCTTCGTCTTTTAGGGAAGTGCAGTTGTGTCTGTCAAAGCCACGTCAGTGGCTAGTAGGTGGTCTTTGTGGGGAGATCTGATCATCAGAGGGGCATCTCTGTTTTCTGGCCTACAGGCTGATGTCTCTGGCATCTTCGTGACGGACAGATCTGGTGAGGAAGGATGGAATGAGCAGGCAGAGTGCTAGATTCCTCCAGTGCCTCCCCGGACACAGCCCGTTGTGACATGGCTCCTAGTAAGAAATTGGAGCTAGACTGGAATTACAGGCTTTTAGGGCAGTGGATGGACTTCGGGGTTTATTTATTCCAACTCTTCCTCTTGACAGATGATAAACTGCCTTGGCAAGCATCCTGTGACTCCATTCTTCTAGTAGCCAAATCAGGATTTGAATTCAGATCTTAAATCTCATATCCAAGATTTCTCTACGATTTTTAGGGACTCTAAAGTCTGGCGTTCTAATTTCTGAATGTTTTCTTTGGGTCACAGAATTTTAACTTACGCCTTTCAACTGCGCTGTATTTACTGACGTTGGGGTGGGGCAGAGGGATTTTTAAAAGAGTAAAGCAAAAAGGGGAACATGTTGACCTTCAGGAAGGGGATTTGAAAGAATACATGTATGTGACTTAAAAGAAAGTCCCATGGGTATTTAGTTTTGTGTCATTACAAACCACCAAAAAAAAAAAATCCACCCCTGCTCCCCCCAGCCTCAAGTGGATGGGAAATTCCAGCTCACCGCGTCTTCATTTGTTGACCCATCCCACCCAGGTATAGCAATGTGTGGAATTTATAAAATTAGCAGCTCTTGTATGACCTCAGTCACCGCCAAATGGCACTTTTAGCCTTCTTCTGACTTTCCTGTCCTTCTGCAGGTGAAGAAGTAGAGCCACTAATGTCGTCTGAATAGAGTTCAGCTTTCCAGACTTACTTTAAATCATGAGTGTGGAATGCCAGGTAGATTCATTATGGCAGCTGCAATGCACACATGGCATCTTGGTAGCTTTAAATCAGTTCTCTCCTACACGTTCCGAGAAACATCATATATAAGGCACACTGCTTGTGGAGTGTCCTTTGTGTTGGGTACCCTCGCATGAAATTTCTATCAGTAAGACATAAAAGACATGAACAGGGATTGTGGGGAGCCATGGTTACAGGAAACTTTGAGCTTTGCAGAATGGCTCAGTTTATGCTACCTGTTTCCTCCCCCTGAGGCAATTGTCTCTGCCTGCACCTGAGGGGAGCTTGAGCTTGTAAGCTGCTAAGGAATTTGGTGGGAGCCGCCAGTTCCCAGACACAGAAGGCTGATGCCTATCAGGGCAATTGATAAGATAATTACTTGTGAGTTTCGGTGAATTTTGTATCCTCTATGTGAAAGCTAAAGAATTTACATTTGTTATGTTAATACACACTTGCACGTGCTCAAACTGCTTATATGGGAGCAGTAAAATAAACTTAGTGTCTTCAGGATCACTGAAGTTCCGCGATCGCCATCATATGTGAGAGTGTCTTTTATTCATTCCCACTCCCCCATTCGGGAACCCATCGACTCGTGACGGCTGGCCCGTCGCACTTGGCGCCCAACGTGGGGCTCGAATACGGGGGTAACAGTGAGGAACACCGCGTGGAAAGGGCCCCGGCTTATAAGAGCTGAATCAATGGATGCACGGTGAGTGAGACACGATCCCCTCGGTTGAATGAATGTGTGAATGATTGATAGTTCCACGACTTTTTGTCACGGAGCTTGATTGGGCCCCAATCCAGAAGGGCACCTGATTGTTTCTTTGTTTGAAAGAAGGACCGAGTTAGGGAAAAGAATGGGTCACGCCAGCAGCAAGGACCTGTATGTTAGAGGACTTAAGAAATTGCTTGCCGCCCGTGGCAGTCGGGTGAGCAGAGAACAGTTAGATAAGTTTTTAGAATTTGTAAAAGAAGTTTGTCCGTGGTTTCCTGAAGAAGGAACGGTCAGTGTGGGAACCTGGCAGAAAGTGGGAAAACAGTTAAAGGATTTTTACACTGACCACGGGCCTCAGCAGGTTCCGATTGAAACATTCGGACTGTGGACTTTGATCCGAGACTGTTTGAACCTTAAACATGAGGAATGCAAATTAGAGAAAGTGAAACAAGCCGGTGATGAGGAGGGAGAGAGCGCAAAGTTGTTAGAGGGAGTTCTTAAGGTTAATAAAGAGCCTGTTTATCAGGAAACTCCGGTCGAGCACCGGAAAGATTTAAAACCTCAGGATCAAGAAAAATTAGAAGATGAGGGAGCCAAATATGATAGGGACAAAAACCCTCCTTTAGTGGCTGTGGCTCGGGAGGACGAGCAACTTGCAGATACTGCACTTTCTCTTGCAGATCAAATAAAAAAGATTCAGGGACAGTTGATAGAACTTAAAGTTGCTGTAGACGGAGGAAATTGTCCTCGGAATAAAGATCCCCCCATAGTTGATCCCTCTGCACCACCTCCTGAGGAGTCCTGTAGGTGGAGACCTCCGCCGCAGTCCCCGGTTTGGGACATGCCTGCAGAGCCTTCACCAAGTTATGTTAAGCCAGGATCGGACTCTGTTGTACTATCCCCTCTTCAAATAGCTTGTGAAGAGGCTCACAAGCAAGGGGAATCTACAGAGCAGTTTGGCGTATATCCTATTTTTGAAAGATATGATCAGGCAGGACGTAGGGTTTGGGATTGGAGGCCTTTCCAGTGGAAGCAGATAAAAGAATTGAAAGAGGCTTGTGTGCAGTATGGACCTATTGCCCCTTTCACCATGGCAATTTTGGATGTTCTGTCTACTGAAGCCACCCCTCCAGAGGATTGGAAGCTTATTGCTCATGCTTGCCTTTCGGGAGGCGATCATCTCTTATGGAGATCTGAGTTTTATGAAAACTGCAAAAAGAAAGCTAATCAAAACAATTTGAGGCGAGTTCCCATTACTTTTGAGATGTTGGCCGGTGAAGGCATTTATGCTGAAATAAGAAACCAAATGGGCTTTGCGGCAGGAGCTTATGCTCAGACTTCTGCCGCTGCAAAGGAAGCCTGGCGTATGCTACCAGAAACTTCCCGCAAAAAGGGAACGAACCTCAGAAAAGAAATACATCACAGATTTATTCCGGGCCACCTCAGGCAGCGCAGGATTGGACTTGTGTTCCACCGCCGACATCGTATTAACTCCTGAAATGGAAATGCAAGCCCTACCCACAGGGGTTTTTGGGCCGCTGCCGCCAAAAACCGTTGGGCTTCTATTAGGGAGAAGTAGTACAACCATGAAGGGAATTCAAGTTTCCCCAGGGGTCATAGATTTACCTGTACTCCACCAAAAAACAGCAGAGGCTATTACTTGGAAATCTGATACGCCTGTGTGGATAGATCAATGGCCCCTTACTAAAGAAAAAATCTTGGCCGCTCAAGCGCTAGTACAGGAGCAGCTTGAACAAGGCAACATAACTGAATCAACCTCTCCTTGGAATTCACCCATTTTTGTAATTAAAAAAAAATCAGGAAAATGGAGATTGTTGCAGGATTTGAGAAAAGTGAATGAAACTATAAAAGTTATGGGGGCTTTGCAACCAGGATTACCTCATCCCTCTGCCATACCAAAAGACACTTATAAAATAGTCTTGGATTTGAAGGATTGTTTTTATACTATTCCCCTTCATCCGCAAGATTGTAAGAGATTTGCCTTTAGTATTCCTAGTCCAAATTTCCAGAAACCTATAAAAAGATATCAATGGCGAGTCCTCCCCCAAGGTATGGCAAATAGCCCCACTTTATGTCAAAAGTTTGTTAGTGAAGCAATTGATAACACCAGAAAACAGTTTCCTTCTGTGTATATCATTCATTATATGGATGACATCTTATTGGCTTGTAAGAAAGAAGGAATGTTGTTAGCTTGCTTTGCAGATATAAAAAAGAACCTTCTAGCCTCAGGTCTTATTATTGCACCTGAGAAAGTACAAAAAAGTGAGCCTTATTCTTACTTGGGATTTCAGTTGTTTGCTCAGTATTTCACTCCACAAAAAATAGAGCTTAGAAAAGATCATCTTAAATCTCTTAATGATTTTCAGAAACTGTTGGGAGATATTAATTGGCTGCGCCCTTCTTTGGGACTAACTACTGGAGATCTTAAACCACTGTTTGAAATTTTAAAAGGAGATTCTGATCCGACCTCACCCAGGTCTCTTACTGAGCCTGCACGGAAGGCTCTTTCTAAGGTCTCTTAAGCCATTCAGCAACAGCATGTTTCTTTTTTAGATTATTCTAAACCTCTATATGTGTATGTTTTAGACACCAAACATACACCCACAGCAGTGTTGTGGCAAGAAGGGCCACTTAGATGGATACACCTCCATGTGGCTGCACAAAAAAAATCTTACACCTTATTATGAATTTGTGGCCAGTTTAATTCAGGAGAGCCGCTTGGAAGCTCGAAAATATTATGGAAAGGAGCCACATTTCATGTTATTAGACATTGTCTTGCTGCATTTGCCATGATTGAAACTCCTAAAAAACTTAAAACAGATAATGGCTCAGGTTATACCAGCAAAAAATTTGCTCTATTTTGCCAGCAATTTTCGATCAATCATGTTACTGGCATTCCTTACAATCCCCAAGGACAAGGGATTGTTGAACGTACTCATGGTACATTAAAAGTTAATTTACAAAAAATAAAAAAGGGGGAGTTATATCCCCTGACACCTCATAATTATTTGTCTCATTCTCTCTTTATTCAAAATTTTTTGACCTTGGATGCCCATGGCAAGAGTGCTGCAGAGCGCTTTTGGCATCCTTCTACTGCCCCACAGGCTTTGGTCAAATGGAAAGACCCACTTACGGGCTCTTGGCAAGGCCCAGATCCAGTCCTCATATGGGGACGAGGACATGTATGTGTTTTTCCACAGGATGCAGAAGGCCCTCGGTGGCTGCCAGAAAGATTGGTGCGACATGTGGACCCTCAGCCCATTGATGATGCTACTGATGCTTTGCCAAGCGGAACCTGACCAGACGTATTGGGCTTATGTACCTGATCCACCAATCCTCCACCTCGCTGTGTGGGATGGTCCTGAGATTCCAGTCTATGTTAATGATACTCAGGCGTTTAGGATTGCCCTCTGATGGACACATAAAACAACAACTAGAGAAGAATTTCACTTATAATGGTATAGGAACAGGTTTGCCTATTTGTATTGCAAATAATAGGTCAACATCTTGGTGCTTGCGTAGTTCTCCTGTCACTATGCACATTAATGACTCTTTAGTTGGATGGACTGTTCGTCTTAATAAAAGATTGAAATTAAATATTGAGACTGTCCCATGGAGAGACTATCCTGGCAATGATCCTGTTCGTTATGACATTCCTGGAACAGGCAGATACATCATTAACTGGTCAAGAAGTAACCAGTCAGGATGGGCCCGAGAACTGATTTCTGGATTTTGGACTTCTGATACACAATATCAGCAAAATTCATTGTGGAGACTTATGGGAGTAATAGGTGAAGTTGTTCAAATAGTTGAGTTCTGTAAATCAGGCACTCCCTGCAGTCATGTGAGTGTCTTGAAAGATGGGACTAGAGGTTGGACTACTGTTGCTAAGACTGTTAATATATCTGCTTGTGTTCTTTCTCCTTATGCACTGTTGATTGGAAATGTTAATGTACACTTTATAGGAAATCAATTTAGTGTATCCTGTAGTAATTGTTCTTTAGCAAATTGTATTTCTTGGGTACCATTAGGAACTCATGTTATGATACTTAAACAACCATCTTTTGTTATGCTTCCTGTTAATATTTCTGGACCTTGGTATGCTGAAAGAAGTTTGTAGGTTTTTAAAGAAATTGAGTATGCTTTGAGTAGGTTTATTGGGCTTCTGTGTCTGTTTGGTTCTGTGCCTACTCCCCATCCTCATTAGACATCCATCAGCTTGAGCTTAAGGCAAGTCTTAAGACTCTCACCCCTGTGCATTTATGAGGGGCGGGTTAGTCAACGACGGGCAAATACTTGGGAGCCGCTTCAACACCTAAGACAGGGCTTGTATGATAAAATATAAGTACCAATGACGGGTAAGTTGAGGCAGGCGTCCTGGGATGCCTAAGACAGGCGCCGTCACCTCACCATCCTGGCCGGATGGATTTTGTTCATATAAAATAAAAAAGGGGGAGATGTGGGGAGCCATGGTTACAGGAAACTCTGAGCTTTGCAGAATGGCTCAGTTTATGCTACCTGTTTCCTCCCCCTGAGGCAATTGTCTCTGCCTGCACCTGAGGGGAGCTTGAGCTTGTAAGCTGCTAAGGAATTTGGTGGGAGCCGCCAGTTCCCAGACACAGAAGGCTGATGCCTATCAGGGCAATTGATAAGATAATTACTTGTGAGTTTCGGTGAATTTTGTATCCTCTATGTGAAAGCTAAAGAATTTACATTTGTTATGTTAATACACACTTGCACGTGCTCAAACTGCTTATATGGGAGCAGTAAAATAAACTTAGTGTCTTCAGGATCACTGAAGTTCCGCGATCGCCATCATATGTGAGAGTGTCTTTTATTCATTCCCACTCCCCCATTCGGGAACCCATCGACTCGTGACGGCTGGCCCGTCGCAAGGGATCATTTTGCTGGCAGCACACAATAAAGGGGGGGGAGGTATGTTAATTTTTGTGGTTCACTGGTATTGTTTCTTAGGTTCCTCCCACAAAGAAATGCAGTGTGGCTCTCAAAAGTCTCTTAGTGCAAATGCTTCCTGTCACAAGTGATCAGTGTCCTTCCATTTTGAAATGGCAGAAGTGGCTTTAGCAGCCCTTATGAAATTAGCTTTGCCATGCCGGGCACTAGAGACCAGTCTCTCAGAGAAATTGATGCCTTTGTGTTCTTTCCTCATGTATGTCTTGTAATTACCGGTGCACTGTCACTTTAACAAACTATCACCCTGAAATGGGATTGCTTCATCCAGTGCTGTGGAAAAACAAGGGTAGGAGAGCAGAGACTTTTATCGATGGTGAATAAGGGGGATTAGTTAAACCAATATTGAAAAATGGTTTGCACAACTCTGGGCAGCTTGTGTTACTTCTAAAAAGATGTGCTCTTTCAGCCCTCATTGGCACAGATACAGTTAAAGTTGCATCAGGACCTTTGTTATATAATCTTTCCTGGTTATATAATTAAGAGTCCTGTTTTTTCTTGCCCTGGTTTACATCAATTAAAACAGGGATAGAAGATAGCAACAGTTCATCGTCTCCTGTAGTCGCCGAGTCAGTCATTTTATTGATAAAGCACATGGGGTCTGTTGGTTGTCAGTAATAATATATGCAGGGTGAACTATTAATATGTATATGTGAACAGTTTGTGTTCAAAGAATATGAAATGAGTTTCAGACACATAATATCATCCTACAGATGAGCAGTTTGAAAGAACTGATTTGTAGTTTCTTCTGGTGAGGACCCTTCCTTCTGGCGTCTGCCCGTGTCTTTAGCTGGTCAGGAACCTGAAGCAGGCTAAGATATGGAAAAACGCAATGCAGTAGTGACTGTTATGGCTGCCATGAAATGGCTCCTATGACTTTTTCCAGACCTGGCCCAGATACAGTTGGGAAACAGGACAACCTATGGGGCAGGTAGGATTCTTGAGACTGAGGTCCACACTTTCCTGCATCACTGAGCTTACCTGCCTCTGAAGTGGCTGCTAGCCTTTGCTTCCTTCCTGGCCCCCTGCCAGCTCTTTCAGATGTAAACTCAGTAGCCATAACTTGCTGTTCCTCCAGCCATTCTAGTTGAGCGGACCTAGAAATCAATGACCCCTCTGTCCCCCTGTTCCCATCTACCTAGTCTTGGAAAGATTGCAGAATAGGCACATCTGCCCTCTGCCCTGGCTGAGATGCACTACTAGGTAGGCAAGAAGGGCCCAGAAAAGAGTAGGGCCAGCCATGGCCAGGTTATAGCATAGGGCAGCCATGCAGTATTACTTGACCGCCGGTCTCCACATGCAGGGGTTCTGTGTCTGTCACTTCCAGGGCCCTGGCATTCCAACTGTGTGCTGAGACCTTCTGAATGCTTCTGGTCCTCAGAGAATACTACCCATGACCTATTCTGACAAAAGTCTAGTCAGCAGCATGGCAGAGGGCAGATCACATCAGGTCCCCGCTTAGCTCCTTCCCGACCACTCGGACTGGACCAACTGCACTTGTCTTCTCCCCAGCCGCCCTCCCTCTCTGGCCTCGGGCTCCTTAGCTCCTATCAGCCTCCTCCTCCCGCCAGGCCTGGACTCTTGTTGACTCCCAGAATTCCGTATGAAGCCAAGAAGTCACGCTAACTTCTCTTTCTGCAAAACAGTAGTATTTTGCTGTAAATGCTTCCTAAAAAACAAACAAAAAAAGTACTAACACCAAATGGGGTTGTGGGTAACTTCAGTTTTCTTCTTTCTACTCTTGTATCATATTTTCTATACTAACCATGTACTAATTCTTAATTGGAAAGAAAATTTATTTTAAAAATACCAGTTTAGGAGAAAGAAAATATAAACAAGTCATCTTTTTTGTTCAGTAGAACAACAGCAATACAATCACCGAAGGTCATTCAGTGCAAACACACATGAGGCAGGCTCGCTCCTCCTCATCAAGTAATAAATGGCCTTTCACAGGTGGGGTGGGGTGGGACATCATCAGCATCAACCTCAAGTCCTGATATTTTTTGCAGAGCTGCCGGGTATGTACTACTTCAGGAGACACCATGGGGATGTATGGCAGCGTTGTTGTGAGGCTCAGATGCGAAAATAGAGGTGGAAGTACTTTATAAATGGCAGCTATTATTTTCAACAAAAAGTAGAGAATTTTCATCTACACTGGGAGACAAGACAGAACCTTATAAGGATGTTTATACAATTGAATGTAGAAAAAGACGTGGCCTCTGCCATCTAAGAACTTTAAGTTCATCTGCTCATTTAATAAATATGTATTGGGGCTGACCAGGTACCTGGCACAGTTCTGGGTACTTGGGATCCATCGGTGAAGAAAACAGACATAAATCCTTGTCCTTGTGGAGCCTCATGAGGAAGACAGATGAGAAACAATATATCTGATAAAAACAAACAAGAAGTAGTCGTGAAAAATAGTAACAACAGTAGCTAACACTGAAATAGTGCTGACTTTGTGCCAGACATGGTTCTGAAGCCCTTGGCATATGTTTAATCCCAAACACCCTATAAAGGAGATACTGATGCTTCTCAACTTACCATGGGGCTACATCCCAATAACCCCACCGTAAGTTGAAAATATCGTTAAGTCAAAAATGCATTTAATACACCTAACCTACTGAACATCAAGAGCTTAGCCTCGCCTACCTTGAACACGCTCGGCCCACTTACACCAGCCTACAGTTGGGCAAAATCATCTCGCTGCTGTTGTTGAGTGTCACAAGAGAGTATCATACCGCATACCACTAGCAGAAAAAGGTCAGAATTCAAAGGACAGTTTCTACTAAATGCTTATGGATCACTTTTTCACCATCGTAAAGTCGAAAAATTGTAAGTCGGAGACCATCTATACAATTATTAACCCCACTGGGGGAAAATGACCCACACAGAAGTGAGGTGATTTGCCCAAGGTCACAGAGCTAGTAATGCTGGAACTGGAATTTAATCTCAGACAGTCTGGCCTTCATCACAGAGGATGTTAGCAGGTGATGAGAAGGTGGAAAAAGCAACAACTGGTAAGGGATCATCCATGCAGCAGATTTTCAGTGCTCTGTGCCTGGTGTTCTGTGTTGGGTGCCTAGATACAGAAATGCAAGGGGCAGTTGGAGAGGTTCATGGTCTTCTGGGGAAGGTGGAGGGGTACACAGACGTATCAGCAAATCACGTGATAACATGGTGGGCTATACCTTCCTTCCTCCTTGGTTTCGTAGGACAACAGACATACCATGTTGGAAAAGCATTGGTTTCCATGACACTTTTGTTAAGGACTATTGAATTCATGATGTCGGCTGCCTCACCTTTTCCAAAGGCCATTGATGAGTGGCAGTGAATCCTCTCTCTCACTGCAGAGCTTCTCGGGACAAGAGGCCAGTCAAGTCAATAGCTACTGTGACTAGATTCTAGGCCACAAAGCCAAGGGCCCTGGCAGTCCTGAGCTGACTGTCTGCATCCGTAGGGCCGGTTCAGTTCCCCTTATCCTTCTGTTCAGCTGGTGCCTGAGCTGGTAGCTGTTGTTCGCTCCTTTGATCTGCCTACCTCCTTTCATCTCTCATTCACTTCAGTGAGTGTCACACAGAGGGACAACCTTTTGCAGCCTCCTGCTTATACTATACCCAGCCCTGTACATGGTCCTCCATCCCAAGACTGGCAGCAGATCAGCTAGGGAAGAGAGTGCCTACCTACTAAAGAAAAGCCCTCGGAAAGTTATTTCCTGCTACTGAGGGGTCCGTGGCATCTGGTTCCTACCCAGACAGCAACATATTTCCTCCTACAGCCCATCTTCCTCCTGCAACCAGGGTGTCATTACAGTGTGTGCCTGGGCAAGCATGGATCCCAAATGCCCTTTTTTCTCCCACTTATGTGATCCCACAGCCACCAGGGTGGAAGGCTGTTCTGTCTGCTGAGCTACTGAAATCCCACACTCAGAGCTGAGAGTCACAACGGCTTAATGAATACTCTTGTGCTGCAGGGTTCTTGGTTGTTTGTTTAGGGGTTATGTTTGTTTCTCTACCCCTTTTATGCGTCGAAGTCCTTGACTAAGTCTGAATTGTCTTTGCTGTTGCTCAGGACTCGTGAGATTAGTAATCATGGGGGAAGCTCCCCCCTTCCCTGTTGTCGCAGAGTGACCACTCTTACCTCTTTTCCCATACACATCAATACAGCCCATAGTCATCATTACTAATACCCCTCAGAGGTCAGGACTCCCTTCCCCTCTTTGGGGTAGTTGAGCAAATTCTCTTCATTAGGCCTGTGGCAGTGTTTAGATAGCTTATTAGAAGGCCTGGCACTGTGCAAGGCTCTTTCCTATTATTCAGACTATTGTTTCATCTTCTCCTCAAAACAACCCATTTTACAGTTGAGAAAACCCAGGCTCAGAGAAATAAAGTAACTTCCTCCCAGGGACATAGCTAGCAAGTAGTAGAACAAGGGCTAAAGTCCAGATTTTTAAATTTCAGTTTGTTTTCTTTCCAATATTTCACCCCAGAGGATGTTTGGATTAGAAAGTAAGTGTCTTTCAGGTGTTATTATATTAGTTCTGAACAAGTTCTCTTTTGTGGGGAAATGAACTGAGGCTGTCCTGCTAAATATGTCCTTTTTATAACACTTAAAACACTTCCAGTTTCCTACAAGCCATGCTTTTGGGGATTTGTTTGTTTGTTTTGGGGAGGTCACTATAATTAAGCTAGAAAATGCAGGATTGAAGATTTTCTCCTAATAAAATAAGAAATTGCCTTCTCTTCAAATCTATGCTTTTCTATCTCTCTAAGCAAGTTGAAGATGGTACGTAATATTAAAATAATAACTATCATACTGAGGAAGAATGAAGCAAATCATTTAAATTCACATTGCAAGCTGTAGAAATGGGTTAGCAGGCAGTCGTCATATACTGTGGCCTTGTTAGTTTCCCAGACGTTACCACGCTTTGCAGTGGATTTTATTGACTAGACAAAAAGAAAGGTTCATAACCTGGTGTCCAGGCACATCTGGGAGGTTCCCTGGTGAGTTTTAGAGGGCTGAGACAAATCCTGGAGATCATATTCAAAACGTGTGCCTTACTGAGCTTTTCTAATTAGAGATTCCTTCTTTTTCATCAGACCCTCAAAGGACATCATCATCACTGTATCTGTTTTCTCTGTTGTGTAACAAATCACCACAAACAGTGGCTTAGAACAGCACATTTATATGATCTCACAGTTGCCCTGGGTCCAGCACTGCTTAGCTAGGTCCCCTGCCTGGGGTCTCATCAGGCAGCAAACAAGTGCCGGTAGCTGCAACCCTTTGTGGAATTTGGGTCCTGTTTCAGGCTCATATGGTGGTTGCTGGAATTCAGATCCTTATGGTTGAAGGATGGAGGTCCCTATTTTCTTGCCAGCGGTCAGGTGGGGTCCACTCTCAGCTTTTAAAGACCCCCATCATCCCTGCCACATGGTCCCCTCACAGGCCCTCGCAATCATGGCAGCTGACTTCAGGGCCTCCAAGAGCACTTTTGTTCCAGTCTGTCATGACATAGTCTTATAGGATGTAACGTAACCCCAGGAATGACTACTCACTGACTTTGCCATATTTCATTACGAGAAGCACATAACAGATTTTGTCGGCACTCAGAGGAAGGGAGATTATACAAAGTCATGACCCATTGGGGTTCACCGTAGTGCTTGTCTGACACAGTCACCTCCTGAGAGCTCAGAAGAACCACTGCTCTGGAACTTTCGAAAAACTACATCATTGATGTCCTACATTTCATAACTTCACTGACTAGTTATATTACACCCACAGGTAGAAGCCTCGCGTGACTGAATGGGAAAAATCGATCAGTCTTATTTTACCTCAGTGGAGTAGGCCATGAAGGCAGTCCAGTTGGTGAAGTAGGAAATGAGAGAAAAGAGCTTATTCTAGGTTGTGTGGAAGAAGACCTAGCAAACACCGAATTACAGTTTATGTCAATATTACGGCCACATTACCTCTATTTTTTTGAGACAGAAAATCATAGTTTGGACAGATGGGAGGCAACCAGACCCCAAAACAGCCTCAAACTCTTCATTCCTGGGTGCTGAGGGGTAAGCAGCATGTTGACTAAGATCATTCTTGTTTTATTTGGAGTCTAATTTGGGGTTAATAAAAACGTTTGAAATTGAATGTGAGTTGGTCTGTGGTAGAATTTAATGGGATATTCTCAAAGTTGCCTTTTCTTCTGGCTCTGTGCTTAGTATATTAGTTTTCTAGGGCTGTCTTAGCAAACTACCACAAACTAGCTGGCTTCAACAGTAGGCATTTATTCTCTCACAGTTTTGGAGGCCGGAAGTTTGAGGTCAAGGTGTCAGCAGGTTCATGTTCCCTCTGAAGGCTCTAGAGGAGGATGTGCTCCAGGCCTCTCCCAGCGTCCGGTAGCTCTTTGGCTTGTGGCAGCACAACTCCCATCTTTACGTGGCATTTCCCCTGTGTGCACGTCTGTGTCTGTCGAAATTTCACATTTTGGATTTGAGGCCCACCTTATTCTAGTATGAGCTCATCTTTGCTAATTATATCTGCAGTGACCCTATTTCCAAATAAGGTCATGTTCTGAAGTACTGGGTAGGACTTCAACACAGGAATTTGGGGGTGGGGGAGAGTGGACATAATTCAACCCTACTACTTAATGAAGAAGAATTTAAAGTTTTCCTGGTAGTCATACTATTCTAGCAAGTAAGTAAGTCTTCCTGGTAGATTGACAGTCAGACACGGCTAAATTACCTCCCCCTCCCCATTTGGGAATTTACTATCTTCTCACTAGAATGGCATCCTTGCCTTGTGGACTAAGTTTTAGAAGTTAAGCTGCTGTCATTCTGCATCTAAAATTGGCCAGTCATAAACCTATTTCTGGTAGTAGGATGCTTGTCCAACAGTCAATTATCTGGCAACCTCACCTATACGGTGGGTGGAGAACGGAGAACCAAGTTCACAAAGAAAATGGAAAGAATGCTGAGCAAAGGTGTCACAACCTTCATAAAGTAGACCCTCTTAAAAGAGAGCTTCCTTATGGACTTTCACTTGTATCCTATTAACCTTTACTTTATACGTGATTCTAACAGACTTTTAAAATCTGAGTTTCCAGTTTACAGGATAGTAGAAGCATGAATATGTGTATAGGGCGAACTCAGGACAGCAGTGTGTGGAAGGAAATCTTAAAAAGCAAATTCCAAACTCAATCCAGTTCAAATATTACTTCCGTTGTGATGTCTTCATTGATACCCAGAATCCCAGTATCACTTTATACCTTGATGAATCAGTTGTTGCCTGTTTTCGAATACAATAGTGATAAACATGTTTTAATCTCCCCTATCAGATGATTGTAAGAGCCAAGACATAGCCAGTTGTGCCTAGGACAATGACTGAAACAACGTAGGTGCCTCGATATATGCTTATTGAAGACTGAGTAACTACAACAGTTAATGTCGTATAAGCCGAGTGGAGTTTCAGAGCCTTTTGAGCAGAAAAGATTATCCTGATAGTTACTTTTTAAAATTAATTTTTACTAAAGTTACAAACTCTAAAACCTTACATTTCCTTAGGCTTTTAAGAGCTGTTCAGAGAACTCATTATTTTATTTATAAGCCTAGCAATTTTTAACAATCACTTTTAAAGGGGGCCTTTTATTAATGTTTTTGCCAACTTAGTTAATTAAACTCCTTTAAACATTTTAGACTGCATTTGTAAAGGAAATCGAACATATTAAATTTATAAGTACTCAATTGCCTGACTCAACAAATAAGCTTCCGCAGCACTTAAAGCAATTCTTATAAATCTAATTAAGTTCATAAGTATGTTACACCTTTCGGTCTTTTAAGTTTTTTCTTATAACTGTCTGTGACTTCAGTGAGATTTTGACTTAAAATCAAAATCTAAATTGGTTTTTTAGTTCCGCATTTTAAGTTAATGTTTCAAGGCTGGTTGTTATTCTTACAGGCCGTTTTTTTCAATTGTGACAAATATTTAAAATAATTAGATCTGCATTGATTACTTAAAAAATTAATTCAATAGTATAGATCTGATTTTCTTCAACATTTCTGTGCTTTATTCTAAACCTTCTTTGGGTTAAAAGGTGCTCACTCAAATTGTCCGAGGAAGGAAAGAAGGACGCCCTTCCCCTCTGCCTTCCAGACCCTTCTGTACATCAGAGGTCTTGGAAAACTTATATTCACCAGCATCCAGCAGTGCCCCCATCCCACCATGACTGTCCAGTGGGAGAATTGCCACAGGTCTCCATCAGGAGCTCCTTGAAGGAACCTGCCAGGTGCTTCTGGCAGCTTTGAGAGACAAAGTCTGAACAACTTGAGGTTTCTGGAGGCTGCTTTGGCATAGTTCAATCCTCAGGCTTTCTAAATTCTCCTTATCCTAAAGAAGTTCACAACAGGCCCCACCCAAACTACTGGGGAGCCATCAGCTACCAGTGCCCGGATGTCTCCCAAGAGGTGCTGCCAGTTGTCTTCAGGGCTGCCTTCGCAGTGGGCACTAGCAGACAGAAGGCAGGGGGTCTGGCCTTGGCACCAAGGTCCATGGTCTGTACCCTCCCGGGTCCAGAGCTCTTCCCATGGGAGGCTGGACTTCAGGACCACAGGCCACAGCCTCGCCAGGTTCCTTTCCATCCTCAATCTTGTATTCTCTCTCATGCAGAAATCTACTACTCAGTGGTCAAAGTTGAATTCAGACTGTGGGCCTGGTTCAGAACTATTACGATCATTCAAATCACTAAAAGAATTAAGACCAAACCTGACCCTCTGGTTCACACTTTTAAAAATTTGAGCCCAAATAGTTTCTTATTATGCGCAAACACTAAGGGTGCATTCCATTGTTCAAATATTCTCAGCAGAGCTTTTGTCCACAAATAACAAGTATAAAAATAAGCAGTTGCCTGCGTTTTTATTTTTAAAAAGAGGAAAAAGAAAGGAAAATATTCTTACTTCAGTAAAGAACAATGTTCTTTGAGGTCATCTCAAGTACTTCTGGGTATTGCCTTTCTACGTGAATTTCTGAGGTGGGGTTGGGGGAGGGGCTAGCCCACCTTCTCAGCTTGCTGGGATTTTTAATGACCAGTGGTATCAGCCTGCACTCAGTTGAATATCTGTGCCCCTCACTGCTGGCTGCGTCCCTTTTTATAGTCACTTTATAAATGAGGCCACAATTTAAAGAGGCTGGCTTCAGTTGGCCCATCACATCCCTTAGATTAAAGGCAAACATTACCTATGCTTCTGTCTACTCACAGAGATCTGTACCCCTTACCCTCTGGCTGTCACTAGAATGGATTTGCATTTTCTAAATGTAATATATGTAGATGTCTTTCCATGGAGTTCAAAGACCTTGAATCTCTATGCAATTATGCGTGATCTTCATATACCATGTTTCCCTGAAAATAAGACCTAGCCAGACAATCAGCTCTAATGTATCTTTTGGAGCAAAAATTAATATAAGATCCGGTCTTATTTTACTATAATATAAGAACGGGTATAATATAATATAATATAATATAATATAATATAATATAATATAATATAATATAATATAATATAATGAAATACCAGGTCTTATATTAATTTTTGCTCCAAAAGACGCATTAGAGCTGATTGTGCGGCTAGGTCTTATTTTCAGGGAAACATGATACTGCTACATGCTGAAATGGGCCTTTGGAGGCAGCCTCCCCTTTGACTGGCCAGAGCTCCCAACCCCCCAGTCACTAGCTACTCCACAAGTGACATCAGCTCTGGAGAGGAGAGCGTCATGCATTACAGCAATGCCCAGGGATAGGTTTCCATGGTGACAACTAAGTCTTCAAGGAAAGATTGTATAGACAGGGAAGAACACAATTCAATTTTTACATTTTGTTAAAATATTTAAAATGAAAAAAAAAAAAAAAGGTTTCAAAAGGCAATGAATGCTTCATGTATTGGAAAATTCTGTTGTAGGGAATGCTTTATTTCCCAATAACGTGGCTGAGTTCTTGCTGTATGGCAAATATTTGTAAAAGTCTGACAAAGACTCTCGATCCAGCGAAGAAGTTGGTGAAAGCAAGTTTTTTTATAACTATGTTGAAGAACAACCAGAATAATAGAATTTGGTTATCGTTTTTTCTTTGTTGTTATAAAATATTAAGGGATTTGCTAGGCTTTCTGGCTTCTGCTACCTATATCGTGAATCTGACTGTAACCAAAGGTTACATATAATACAGTGTGGTGAATAATGCATGGGGAGTGATAACAGACTTTAAGAGGGAGAAGAGAAGGTGGCTTTTAAGTACTGCATGGCATTTCCTCCTCTGCCATGGTGATACATGATACAGTGCTCTGTGGTGTGCAGAATGTTACTGGTTGTCATAGCAATAGAACACCATCCCTGAGAAAGGAGGAAGCACTAGCCTAAGACGCTTCGCTAGAACAGAACTACAGTTATAACAAACTACTCATTGTTAGCACTGTCTTTATTGTCAAACACTAAAATCCATCCTACGTCTTTTCTCTTAGTGATAATTCTGAGTGGGCCTGATACCATCCTAGGACTTGTATTATACACACAGGCTTTTGCCTTCATTTGAGAGTTTTGTACCTATTGCTTCTCCTGCTGGTTGGTGGAAAAATAGGTTAGATTTTTAATGCCTCCCTGAACTCACTTTCATCTACTGACCCAACTCCATAAGCTTTGAGAGTTAGCACACCTTCTCCATAGTGCCCTCTAATTAATTTCCATGTTTTTCCTTGCTGTCAGGGTTGCCTCCGCCTAGTTGTTTTTCAGTCATTGTTGTATCAGGTGAGACCTTGAGGGAACAGCCCTTCTAGTGGAACCATCTAAACTGAAGCTCATCCTTGTTTGCTGCGGTGCACGGGATAGTCTTCTCCCCGTGGAGTCTCCAATGTGTTGGTCCCATCTTTCAAAACCTGTGCTTGCATACAGCTGATGGAAATTCCTCTGACACAACCACTGATGTTCAGTTACCTGGGCGGGTTAACTCCAGAGGGTTCCTAGGGGGCCAAGGTCCGGAGTACCACTTGGGTCCAGATCAGTTGTCTTTGCCACGGTCATGACTGCATCCCTCCTCATCCACCAACCCATGAATCCACATTCTGGCCCCAACGCAGTGCTGGGTAGGTCGTGTGGAAGGGTCAGCCGGGAAGAGTCCATCACACCACCTGAAAATACAGCTCACATTGCAGGTCCTTAAGATGATGGCACTTTGGTTGCACCGTTTTTGTCTGGTGATGGTGATATAGCACTTACAGAGTGTCAGGCACTCTTCACGTGCTTGATACACGTCAGGTCACGTAATCCTCCCCATCGCCATCTTACATATAAGGAAACTGACGCACAGAGAGGGTACGTATCTTGACTATTGCGCTAATGAGAAGTGCTGGAGCTGGCTTCGGAGGCTGTGCTCCCAATTGCTCCGCCACTTCCTGTGATCTGAATCGGAACCGAGGTCGGCCCCAAATGCATCCAGAGAACTTGGCTCTTCCTGGGAGAACCACTGGCATCCCTGGTGCAAAAGGAAGAAGGAAAATGTGATAAGATAGGGGGAGGAAGGGACTTTGAAACTAAATGAGAAAGAGTTACTTGCAAAAAGCAAAATAAAACAGACCAAAAGAAACAAAAAGTTCTACTCGTACGTTATTATCAATATGGAATTATATATCATAATAAAAAGGATAGTAAACTGCAAGCAGATTATTAGTACTGCGAGTGGCAGGGACCCTGCCATACTTCTGTCTTACTGACAGCTTCTGGCATGTCTAGCTCCCCGTTACCTCCGCACTGTACCCCAGAGTCTCAGGTGCCCCTGAATGCTATATCCCATTGATCAAACAGAATATCAGACTTACACAATTTATAATGATAACTGCAGTAGCAGCTAATGTTAATTGACTGTTTCTATGTACCAGGCATTGTTCTAAGGGCTTTGCATGTACCAAGTTGTTTGATCCGCATAGCAGCCCTGTAAGGGAAGGAAGTGCTATTTTCCAGTTGAGGAAACCAAGGCACCCAGAGGTTAAGTCAGCTTGCCCCAAGCTACAGGCCTAGAGGCCTAAGTCGTGCGATCATTTACCAGATATCTGAGGAGAGCTCATGTGTGGTGCTCTGCTCCTGGTCCCTGGGCTGTGGTGGTGAACAAGCAGACAAGGCCTTTCCCCAGGGGACTGGGACACTAGCAAGAAGGTGCACACACACTAGTTATAAGTCCTGAGCATTTCTGGTGATGCCTGTCAAGTATTAAAGAGGGGCAGGAATTTCTTAAGAAGGAAGTTTACAAAGACATGGGATCAAGAGTAACAATGTGTTAGATAAAAGCAGAAAATATGGATAAATGAGCTCAGATTCTGGAAGACTTCGAGGAGTAAGGAGAGTCTTAGCTAGGGGCTGGATTGGGAACAGAGTTTGTGTGTAGAGACAAAGCCTTTTTACATGGCCCCGAATGACATGAAACTTTGACTAGAAGTATAGTCGTAGTGGACTGTTTGGTCCAACCCTCTTGTTTTACAGTCAAGGAAAACGAGGCCCAGAACGTTTCTTTGAGATGAATTTGCTGGAGGAGCAGCTTCACATGTAGTTGCTGCAGCGTTCTTTATAAAAGCCAGAAATTGGAAACAACGTAAATAAATGTCCATGGCCAGGGAAGTGTTGAAATAGACTGTGCAGCAATGAAAAGACATGAGCTGTGTCCCTCTGTACCCCAGATGGGATAGAGAAGCCAAGACTTACTGTTGAATGAAAAAACACAAGTTGCAAAGTAACATTTAATTCTGTCTCCATTGATGTGGGACAGCAACACTATGTCGTTTTGAAAGATAGATTCTTGTCTGCAGAGAAAAATT
The DNA here is from genome assembly GCF_057876585.1 of Rhinolophus sinicus. Lineage (NCBI taxonomy): Eukaryota > Metazoa > Chordata > Mammalia > Chiroptera > Rhinolophidae > Rhinolophus > Rhinolophus sinicus. The sequence continues at coordinate 189,553,255 of NC_142503.1, read as the reverse complement.
CTGGACAGATGCACACCAAGCTTGTAGGGAAGTTTCCCTTCAGAGAAGCGGCAGGGCTTTGGGATCGGGTGACCTCTTTTTGTAATGGCCTTATTTTTATAATAATCCTTGTATTAGTCATATGACTTACAAAATTAAGTTAAAGAAGAAAAGATCCGTTGATTTGTCCAGTCACACTCAATGAATTAGTTGAAACAGCAAATCTAGGACCATGCGAGTCACCTGGCTCCCGATCCCCACTCAGACAGACACCCAAACACTCAGGAATGGAGGGGTGGGGTAGAGGGAAATTGAGACCTTCATAACCAGCCGTGTATTTATTGCCAAGGAATCCCAGGAACCATAGAAATGTCAGTGAGTTAAATAGGGTTTTGCTAAATGAGTGTGCGTGTGTTTCAAAAAAGACTCCGGCTTCTAATGGCATTAGTATTCTAAGCAGCGGACTCCCAGGCTGGAGAAATGATGATTGCTCATTAGCAAACAGAATGCAGATGTTAGCTTCATTTTGCCTGACTGCATCAGGACCTTGGGGAGCCACTGGTGTAGTGAGCCAGGCCCAGCAGCAATAGGAGACTCCACACACGGGAGCGGACACAGGCCCCTTCAAAACTTACAGGGCTAGACACTTGGTCCATGTCTTTGGTAGTTTGTTAGGACTCTGGTGGGAATGGGAAAGTAGCATTTCTAAAGCAACTAACCAAAAACAAAATTTTTTTAATAGAGCTTTTATTTTATTGAATGCTAATTCAACATTTCTTGCCCTCAAGAAGCGTCTGGCCAAGTTGTAGGGTCACAAAGATTGGATATGGCCAGGGTCACAGTCAGCCATTCACCAGATACTTGATGAGCATGATCGTGAAAAGTTTTGATGACAATTCCACACAACAGGAAACAATGTGCATTAAGGAGTGGGTACAGTTTCCTTAGGAGGAAAGGAGGGGGAAGGATTCCAGGTGGTGGGGACATGAAGTGAAATACCAATGAGGAGAGCCAGGGCTGGCCCAGGTACCTGAGAGGCTGGCTGCAGGAGTAAGATGGCTCCTCCAGGGAGAGTGGAGCCGTGGGGCTCTGAACGCCAGACGGAAGGTTGGACCACGGCTTGTTGGGCAGAGGAGCTGGTGGTGGCTTAGAGCGAAAGGGGTTCTTGAGACAGGTCCCATGTGGACAGCGGTTTAGTGGGGAGACCTGTTTGAAAGTACAGCGGGTCCTCAAATAACGTTTAGCTATATAACGTTGTCATAGAAGCTAGCTCCTAGGTTAGAGTATGGCTGGTGGCCCGGATGCATTCTACATGCATTTGTAGTATAATTGTATTAGGAACTCCTCATCTGCCAAGGCACTTTCCCCCTTGGCCCATCCCTTGTAGGTTATTCTGCATTCAGTAAAATTGGTGGTTTTAAAGACTTTGTTGTAGGTTTTTTATCCAGCAGGTATGACAGAAAGTTTATAGGCATAATGCCTTTTATTGCTCAAGTGTTACTGCTTCCTACCTGCTGTCCACTCCTCCACCCCTACTTGTGTGTCTGTCTGTCGTAAGTGCGGTAAATCCCCATTAACCAACTTTCCTCGCGACAGTTTGTCAGCCCAGGTGCTTGTGGGGATTTGAGGTAGGCCTGCTGCCAGTTACCCGGCCCAGTCAGGCATTTGGGCTGTTCACCTAAACTGTTTGCTCGTCTGCAAAAATGTCCCACTTGTGAGTTTTAATCTGAAGGGGTAGGCATGCCTCTAGAGGGAGTCTATCAAGGGTGCTGAAGTTGCTTTAGTAGGAAGATCCCGGTCTATCTTCAAAATGAAATGAAGACTTTTAGATACAGAAAGCTATTTTCTTAATCCATCAGCATCTGCCCAGCTGTTAAAATTTTAAGACAGCTAGTCATCAGATTTTTCAGCCGTCTCGCCACCACCACCAGACACATGTATCGAATGTCAGTTATAGGTCTCTTGGTCCAGTCAACTGTCTTGTTGGCCATACCCCAGAAATTGCATAGAGAAGCCACGTTTCTTCTGCATTTGGGCTGGCAGGGATAAACAACTGGGGACATGCCCTGCCCCCGAAAAAACAAAACCAAGCTTCCAGAAACAACTATATGGGGTTTTTTTTGCATAATTATTATTTTTCAATTACAGCTGACATACAATGTTATATTCGTTTCAGGTGTACAACACAGTGATTAGACATGTTTATAACTTATGAAGTGTTCAGCCCTATAAGTACAGTACCCATCTGATACCATACATAGTTATTGCAGTAATATTGACTTTATTCCCTATGCTTTACATCCCATGACTGTTTTTATAACTGGCAGTTTGCACATCTTAATACCTTCCCGCTATTCACCCATTCCCCCGACCCCCCTCCCATCTGGCAACTATCAAAATGTTCTCTTTATTTATGAGTTTGTTTCTGTTTCAGAAACAGCTGACTGTAACTTCTTATTCTAGACTGGAAGTTTTTACTGTCGCTCTCACTAAGTTATTAAGCAAGAGCTTTTCTCACCATATTAAATGGATAGAATTCAGTGTGGTCAGATGCATTCTGTATCACGGGTATATTAACTTAGAAACAGCATTTTAAGTGGTGGAAACCCTTTATATAATGATGCGAAAATTGTTCTGCTTTTGAAAATCAAAATCAAACATGAAACAGTATGTATCTTTATGAAGAAGTCAGATATCTTGCTGGGGTATTACTTTGGCTTTCTGCCAATAAAAACCCCATCTCTATTTATCCTCCTAATTCTGAAGAAATGAAGCAAAAAGGTATTTGAGGAAGGAGGAGGGGGTTGTGATTGTTTTATCATCCAGACAAGAAACCAGATTTGCAAAGCAGCATTTTTTTAAAATTAAAGTTTATTGGGGTGACAATTGTTAGTAAAGTTACATAGATTTCAGTTATACAGTTCTGTAATACATCATCTATATATCATATTGTGTGGTTTTTTTGTTTGCTTGTTTTGTTTTTTTAACTCTAACCCAGACAAGAAAAATTGGGCACCTTCCCCAAATAGAATCTCTAAACTGTACCCAATGAAAGCTTGAATAACTAGTTCAGATTTCAAAAGATAGAAGACCCTGCCCATTGCTGACTAGAGTTTAATTACATAATTAACCCACCAATCCTGTTTTTATCTGGTTTAGACGCCTTGCAAAATAGTTTTCCATAGAATATACTGTCCTTGCCTCATGTACTTTCTGCCTGTTTTTTATTAACCAAGATACATTCTTTTAATTCTCATGCTTTTTTAAAGGGCCCAGCATGCCTCATCTTACCTGATACAGTTTTACAGTCAGAGGCAGAGTCTGGCCGGCCCTCTGATAGGGATCAGAAAATGGAATTGTGTTACTACTCCCAAGGAGCGAGTTGCAGCCTGTGTTTTTTCTTTTAAAATACTCTGCTTAGAAGGTGTTCATATTACTTGGTCCCTACTGGACCGAGAGAAAAAAAATCTGACAAAATGCAGAAAATAATGGTAAGCTCCCATCAAAGTTGAACCACCTCTGGGGGTAAATTCAATGAAAGGCACTGCGGAGAGGTGGGTCAGCAGGAAGTGCTAGCTCTGGAAAGGGTCCTTTGCGGCTCTCCATCTTTTCACAGGCATAATTGAGTGAAGACTATCACCAACTTGACTTACAAAAGATGCTGTTTGCTCCTTCCTTGTGCCCCAAAGCAAACAAAATAGGCAGGTTCCCAATTTGGAGCCCGAGGCATGAAGCCCAGGCCTTTGTTTGCTGTTGAGTTGTCGGGGAAGCAAAGCAAATAGATGTAAAAAGATTTAACCAAACAAGAAGGCCCAGCATGGGCAGCCCTTTCTGTCCAGCCTGGAAAGTGCAGCCAGTGGGGCCAGGTGCAGAGTGGAGAAGGCAGGGCCCTGGACTCTGGTTGGGACTTCCTTTACAAACCTTGTCCTCTCTCAACGTCAGATGGGATACCTGGGGATGAGCTTGCTTCATAGGCCATAGGACTGATTTTAGCAATTTAGCCCAACCCCATTATTTTACAAGGAAATGCCTTCTTTTAATAGGTAAGGAGATAGACGCCATTTGTGCTAAGTAATCTGCCTGTGACTAATAGTAGATAATAAAAAGATACATCATCAAAGTCGAGAGTGTACACTGATTTATTTGATAATCTCGGGGAGTTTTCTAAATTTGTCACAAATGTTTTGCTACTTTTTTCTTGCATATTGTCCCAAGAGACTTTGTATTTTCAGTCTTTAAGGATCCACAAGAAAGCTTACGGAGTAAAGACCCATAAATCAACAAAGTGCAGTGAGAGTATCATCATCTTTGATACTGTCACAGTGAGTATAAAATTTAGAGGAAGCAATAGCCTAATAAATTATTAGGTATGCCCTTGAGCAACTGCACCACAATTTTGGTATTGCATGCTTTTTCCTTAAAAACGCAGTTGTCAGGTTTTCTCTGGGTGGCATTCTTCCTGTCTTCTCAAGAACAAAGGGAAGGAGGGCCTTACTTATTATTCCTCTTCAGTGTTCTTCACTTAGACCAGTGGCTTGCCCTAAGAAAATGTCACACACACACACACACACACACCCCAGGGGCACCAAAAAAATGTACACATTTTAAGAGATGTTATCTATGTATTACTTTTCGAAGTTGAATTACTGTAGCCATGTGTGTAGTATGACGTTTGCTCAAAAGACAGTGTTCATCAAATGAATGCTAGCATTGTTCATTGTATTACAATTTTAATAGTTTTTTCCTTTCTTAAAATGTATTTTAAGACATTTTTTGGCACCCTGTGTGTGTGTGTGTGTGTGTGTGTGTGTGTGTGTGTGTGTGTGTGTGTATACATACACAGACATACATATATACATACATATACCTCCCTATCTCCAAAAAAAGAAGGGAGGTGACTTATAATGATAAAAGCCTAAGAAACAACAGTATTCACAGTTCTTCATCTAGGAATGTTTACAAAGTAGCTATGTGAGAAGTAAAGGGAGAGAGGGACACTCTGAGGGGCCATTACTTCAAGAGTACAGGCTAAGAAAAAGACAGCAATTGATTCAAAACCCACCTCTGAGTTTCCTAGCAGCAAAGGGAAAGAGAAAAATGTGGTTCTCACAGCTCTCATTTCTAGTACAAGCACACATACCAGTAAAGTGCCTGACTCTGAGAACAGGGGTGATCTGTCAGTGTCTTATAGGAGAGGGGTAAGAAATAATGCCTTTAACAGAATTTAATGACAGGTGCAAAGGTTCCATGTAGACCCTTTTCTTACAAGGCCCTTGGTGAAAAGCAGGCATTTCAGTGTTGAATGAGGTTCTCTCAAGGCCGTGCTATATGAAAGGCGGGGAAGAGATGACATAACAGGTGTGTAGTCACATTCCATTGATCTGGTCCTCTTCAGTGATGTCCTGGTTTTATGGTCTGGGATACAAAGCCAGGAATGGCAAGTGTTCTAAGTGGATGAAGCAGAAAGGGAGGCCATCCAGAGAATTAAGTGCTTACAAAATTGTTGGAAGGGCCAAAGGAGAGGAATCCAGTTTAGACCTTTAGGAATGATGTCCGGAGTCCTATAGAATCAACCACCAGCTGCCTCTGGTGGTAGGAACTATAGAATCACTGGAACTATAAGGTTGAGAATATACTTCATGTCTGTTACCCAGAGACTATTGCCACAGACACCCAGGGAGGATGCTAGAGAACGGACACAGGACTGCCATGGCAGGAAAACCCAGCATCGCTGAATCCCTGTGGGTGCACTCAAACAGCCAAAGGGGGCCTTGCCTCACCGGCACCTTCAGTTAACCTGAATGCATCTTATTGGCAGAATGAATTCACACCAGAACCCTAGCTGCAAGAGAGTCTGGGAAAATGAAGTTTTTTTTTTTATTTTTTAGCTTCCCAGCCTCTTTAGCTAGAAGGCTAATGGAATAGACTGGGCTGAGCAATCCGTAGTGTTTGCCACACATAATCTTTGTGAATCGTTGAATTCTGATAATATAGCATCCTTGAACGACTGTGTCTTATTCTACTCTGGTTGCCATAACAAAATAGTACAAACTAGGTGGCTTCAACAGAAATGTACTTTCTCAGTCTGGAGGCTGGAACGTCTGATAAGATCAAGGCCCAGTAGGGATTGGTTTCTAGTAAGAGTTTGCTTCCTGGATGGAGCCACCTTCTCCCTGTGTCCTCCCATGGCCTTTTCTCTATGCTCACACAGGGCACAGGGGGAGGATATTTCTCACTCTCTTCCTATTCCTATAAGGCGACTGATCCCATCATGAGCGTCCCACCCTCACGCCCTAATCTAACCCTAGTTTTCCCCCCAGAAGCCCTATCTCCAGATACCGTCACACTGGGGGTTAGGGCTTAAACATATGAATCCTGGAGAAGGGGACACAAATGTTTAGTTCTTAATGGAATGCAGCTTTCTTAGCATTGCAAATATTTCATGCTCATTCCAGACCAAGGAATCATGAAGCTTTTTTTCAGCAAGGGGAGGGCATTTCGCCCTCTTCTAATATGCACTCCAGGTGAGACTCCATCTCTGATAAGTGAGTGTAACGCCAGTGATTCTCACCTTTTTCTGTACAACCCACTGCGGAGAGGGCTGGATCCCACTACCCAGAAATGTGCACAAAATCCAGTGTTTGCGGGCACTTTCGCAGGCTCGATGTAAGTCACCCTGTGGACTGACCACAGCTCCCGCCCCTCTTTCTTAATGGCTTCCTGCTCTGTCCTCACTGTGAGCCATTCTTTCCTTCCATACAAACTGCTTTTGTTTGGGTGGTCACCAAGGAGCTCAGGTGCTGCTGACCAGGTCCCAGGGCACTAATGAGATTTAGTGGTGTCTGTCCACTTCCACACAGAGAGAATTGGTTTGTGCAGCGGCTTACACTGACTCTCTGATAGGATCTTTCCTATTACCTTTAGTTAATAAACACGACCAAGATGACTCGGCCACTTTGGAACATGAAGGTTGTGATAAAAATGTATTTACTTGGGAAGCTTAATCTCCAAAATTGCTTCAAGTTCAGGCTCTCATCCTTCCAGCGCAGAAAACTGTAGAGAGACAAACATGTGGAGTGACATCAGCTGGCTTGGTGGGACATGGTATATTCCAGATAAAAGGTAATGAAATAAAGAAAAGAATAGAATACATTAACATGTGAAATGGAATAAAAAAAATTAAGTCCACTTTGAATTCATTAGTTATCCTGTTTGGATTTGGGTGTTTTCCTTCCCCCCACCCCCCACCCCCAATTTCTTAGATGGAGAAAATAGGCAGCTAGAGAATGTGAAAAAGGTAACAATTAATTGTGTTCTGTAGTCCAAACTATAGAGTTTCTTTTAAGAATAAAATGAAGTGAGCCCGATTTGCTACTTGGCAGATGCCAGGATTTTGTGATGTGGGAGCAATGTTTAACTTTTAAACGTGCTCAGTCTATGAACTGCTGCTTCAAGGGGCTGACCTAACAGTTCCACTCACCACCCCCTCCCCTCCCCCCCCACACACACACACTTTTAACCCTTTTGATGTAGGTGATGTTGGATCTGCCAGCAGTTTCTGAGTGCAGGCGGGGATCCTGTCTCTTGAAGCCGAAGAATAGAAACAGGGAGCAGGAGAGGCAACAAGTTTTAAAAAGAGGATAGTTTATTAGAGGCAGGAGAAGAGGGTGCAGCTTCCGAGCGGGAGGGGGTCCCAAATGGGGGTGGCCCCATGACTGAGGCAAAAGCTCTTACTTTTATACCTTCCCTTGCCTGTTTGGGGAAGGGGAGCTGTTTGAAGAAGGGAACTGGTGCCTTCTAATGAAATTCTTCTACCAGGTTTGTTCTGCTTGCCCATCCTGGAGGAATTAGCAAAGTAACCCACTCTTTATCTATCAGATCTGCTGCATCTGTCAGGCCAAAATGAATTTTATGATTAACCTCAAGGCCTTGTTACATTATGTCCTGGAGCGAAGGAGTGATTTCAAAACCTGAAGTTTTAGGATATGGCTGTCTTTTGTTTATTCCACCAGGGACGTCCCTGTCTACCTAGGGACATGCTAGCTAACCTGTGTCACTTTCAGTCACCAGATGCTGAGCTGCCCATCTGATATGACCAACAAGTATTTAAATGAAGTGTGCAGTCCAGAACCAAAATTTAATTGAGATAGGAACTGATGGTATTTAATTTATGGCTTGATTGTGCAAATTAATGTAGCTAATAGCATTTAGGGATAAATATGGTGGACCCTGATTTACTGAGCAGTAAAGCAAACCTCTTACTTTAATAGGATGTCTGAGTGATAACAATATGTTAGGTGCTGAGTCAAGCCACTGTCCTGGAACTGTGACATACAGGCACATTTTGCACAATCCTTGTGAAACATCGAATTGGAGTTTCTGGGCCAAGTAACTACATGAAATGTTTCAATAAATAATGTGAACTTGAAGAATTTACCACTGAAACATCCCTTCTGTTCATTACAGTGGGGAGAATCAACTGTATCCATTCATTTGCCTGGTATATCCTGCAGTGACTTGACTTTGAGATGCAAATGAACTGGTCAATTAAATACCTTTGTTGTGATGTATTTAGACTTGTTCCTTTGACTTATTCTACTGAACCAAAAGGAAATAGTAGTAAAGTAGTATTCCTCAGTAGTGACATGCTTATAAAAGCACTAAGGCAATTATTCTTTTATTGAAACTCTAGTTTTGGACACCTCTGAATAGTAGTTAAGTTTTTCTTTTCTGAATAGAGGAGCTTTTTTACAAATATAAAGAACCATCATTCACTCCCAGGCTGTTCTATTCAAGCAAAGTATTGTGTTGGTTAAAAACTATATTTCTCAGGGCCATTTTTTCGGAAGCTCATGCCTTCGGGCGGGAATCATCACTTTGCTGTGTAAATGTTGTGACTTGACACTGTCTTATCCGTTTGAAACCACTTGTATCAACCCTTGGAATTTTCAATCCCTTTTTTTAGCTAGGAAGAAATTAGTTTGGGCAGCAGCATGTCTTTCCAATTTTTCAAGCGTTCGCTGAGATTTAAAATACTGTTGGAAAGAAGTTGGCTCTTTATCCGGGTTATTTAATGGCTCCTGGTGAAAGGTGAAGAAACAGTTGCCCGTAAGGAATGTGAGAGACACAGATGAGCTTCGTAGGTTTTGTATGGGAAGCCGGGAGCTGGAATTCACACGGCCACCGAATAAGATGCTAGCCTCAAATTAGTCAGAAAACATTTCTGTGAGTTCCTCACACCATGAGTTTCTGCCATCGCATTTGCTTCCCCTCGAGCTGGACCTGCCTCGGGCATTTAATCTGTAAGATGATTTCAGAGGGTCTCTTTTAGGTCAAAGATTCTATTATTCTTTGCTTAAAACTGAAAGTAGTCTGGCTAGATGAAAATCCAGGTAGGTTTTCTTTCCCTGCAAAATTGTTCGTTCCATATAATCCTAGAACTATTGCTAGGTGAGGCCAATTATGAGGTGTAATAAAATAACAATAAATCAAACATTTTAAAGTGGAGTCTCTGTAGCAACTCTAGAAAACACCACAGTGGCAAAATGATCAGGAATTGATCACTCCAACTTTGCTATTACAGATGATTAGACAGTAGATGCACGTAGTTACGGGCATATTCATTTGAGGGGTTGCTTTGCCTTTCTACCACGGTCAAAAAGACTGTAAAGCTCTGGCTAGTCCGTGTCTATTTAAAGAAGTAAAATGTTTCTCAGTGAAAAATGATAATTAGTAAGCCCCAAACAGATCCGAGTTCCTCAGGGAATAAGCATGGGCGCCTGACCTCAGAAACTGCGAGGGGACTGGTTGCCCATCACTGTGACGCCCCTGGGTAGGGCCTGTACCCGCCTTTTATGTATTTCCCAGCATGTAGGCAACACTGCCACAAGAGGTCAATTTGAATACTATGGTCACATTTTAAAAAGAGAACCGTAATTATGACCTCTAATTATGTACAGTTATGCCTGCTGAGTTAAAGATAATGGCACCTCCTGCTTGGAAGTATAAGTTAGTTGCCTACAGGGGTCAGAAGGGTGGTGACCCCTCTCTTCTCCCCACACACACTCCCCCAGCCGAAACCAGGCATGCACCATAAGACAAACTAAATTGGGCCTGCTGTGCTTTATCATGCTGTTCAAGTGTCAGATTTAACCACTGTTTAACACTTACTCCAGCGGAAAGTCAAATTTAACTCATGTTCAAAAGGAAAATAAAACTTCAGTGAGTCTAGATCTAATTTGTGTTCCCAGACAGCCTTGTCAGAACCGGTTATCACCTGGAGCTCTATGTCATGGGCCCTCTTTTTGTTGAAAAAAAGCATATTCTGCATTTGGTACAGTTCGTCTGGTATATTTTGCCACCATTTTTTCCTAACTATTAAAACTTTTTATTATAGAACATTTCAGTGTACTGCAAAACAAGGAATAATAAACCTCCATTACTTTCCATCCAGTGATTGTCATATCCTGGCCAGGTTTGTTTCGTCTGTGTGTCTCTCACTTCCTACCACATTCCGTCCGCAAATAATGAAGATTTTGGAGCAAACCCTCCAAATAGCATATAATTTCTACTGTGTCTCAAAAATATTAGAAACTTTTTTCAAAAAAGCACAGCCACAATAGCACTAACACACCTTAAAAATACAGTAATTCCTTAGTAATTCATCAGTGTTTACTTGTCCCCAGATGCTCACTGTTTTGTTTGTTTGTTTGTTTAACCATTTGTTTTTCGAATCAGGAAACAAATAAGCTTCATACATTGCAATCAATCGATATGTCCCTTAATCTATAGGTTCCCTTTCATAATTATCTATCCACTTACTTCTATTTTTTTCCTCACTGCTGCCATTGCTGTTGAAGAGATTGGGTTGTTTGTTCTGTAGTTTCCCACAGTCTGAATTCTGATTCATCTTGTGTTGTCATTTAACACGTTGCTCTGGTCCCCTGGATTTTTTATAAATTGGTAGTTAGACTACAGCAGGGTTTTTCAACCTCAGCAATTGATGTTTTGGGGCCAGGTAATTCTTTGCTGTGGGGGCTGCCCTGTGCATTGTGGGATGTTTAGCAGCATCCCTGGGCTCTGCACACTAAATCCCAGTAGTGTGTGTGTGTGCGCGCATGTGCGTGTACACACACACACACACACACACACACACAGTTGTGACCATCAGAAACGTCTCCACACATTGCCACGTGTTCGCAGGGGGCCGCAGTTACTTCCTGGTTGAGAACCACTGCTCTGGAGGCATGAAGAGATTCAGACTGAATGAGCACTGGTTTGGGGGCTAAGATTTCTACTAAGTGGAGTGTTGTGCCACCTTTTTCTGATATTAGCAGCAATTGATGGTCACTGTTTAGATGAATTCATTAGGGGCTGCAAAATGAGATATAATTTCACATATTGCCTTGAACAAAGAGAAACATCTCATCAGTCACTTAGCTACTTCATAGGTAAAATAGTTCAATTCATGTAGGAAACGGGGAGCAATCACTTCTTTTTGGTCCATTTTCAAAGAGTGAGTTACCTTGCACTTTCCAAAGATGAGTTTCAATATTTTTTTACCAATGAGTTTCAATATTTCTTTAAAAATAATATCACTAGAACTATTAGGTGTAAGCATGTTTGATGTGTTTCAATTTAATGCAGGTACAGGTGCTCAAAATGTCCCGTCTTTGGCCAGTAGGAGGGCCAGCAAGTTAGATCCTGAGTCCTTTCAACATGAAGCAGCAGACTTTAATAGAACCCTCGTTTTCTGTTGTGACAAAGTGCTCGGGGGTCATTGCGTGTATTTCCTGCAGCAGACCATGAGTCAGCCATGTCTCCAAGAAGCCCTGCTTTCTTTTAGTGGGAACTGGTGGACGCTGCAGTCTGTTGCCGCTGGTAATTTTAACCACATGGTTCTTCTCTGTTTGTTACGGACCTCAGACACTACCAAAATGAATTCTTAGCACCTGGATAATAACTATAGTTTCATTAAGTGAGTTTACAAAGTGCTCAGAAGCGTGTCCTGTCTGTATAGATCCCTGAGCCCCTCTGGGGACTGATAAGAACAGTGGTTCTTTTACCCTCGACCTAGTGTTACAGGCTAGACCACAGTACATGGAAATGTCAAAAAACTGAGCTAATCCCAAGGAAGCCTGTGCTGTTGAGTCACGTTGGAGGTCCCAGAAGTCAGAGAGTCTAGAAACTGATCAGTTACCTAGGAATGAATGGAACATCCTTAAAAGCCCATTCTGAGGTCTTCTGAGGACCGAAAGACCCTCGATTGAGTCAAGGTCTTGAACACATCTTGGGAACCAAGAAGGGTAATTTGCCAACCCCCTGTGGCAGTTCGACAAGGAAGAGGAAGTTCTTCTTGATTCTTCTTTATTCTACTCAGATACCTGAAGTTGTGGCTTTCTCTCTGAGAAGGTGTGGACACCTGTGGCTCTTAGCGCTTCTCCTTCTTCTGAGCATCCTCCCCAAACTAAGAATTCAGTGGCAAAAGGGCTCCTTTCTCCCAGAATGCAAATGAGGCATGCTTGTTACAAGTGAGATACTGTTCCAAAAGATGAATGCCCCCTGGTTTCCACCTGGGACTGAGGAGAGGGTTAGGAGAGAGCATCCATGCCAAGGGATTGCACTCTTTGGGAGGACCCTATTGTATGCACAGGAAACAGTTAGGAGATAACCCAAGGCAGGTTACAGGTGATGGTAGGAAGACCTCTAGGTGCCTGAGCAGGGAGAGACCTTTGTGGGTAGAGGTCCTCAGAGGAGGCTTTGCAGTGCAGTTGCATTTGGCAGCTCCATGTGTACTCCTCGTCTCCGTGCACTCGTGCATGGCCAGCCATGTCTGCTGCTGGTGCCCCGGGAACCCTCACCTGGTTATTGCAGCACCAGATGACAAATTCTAAAAGTGATTTGGAGGCAGCAGGTAGGTACGCTCAGAGGACGATTGCTTAGAAGGGGGATAGGCTGGGGTCAGGGTTCATTCATTCATTCGTGCCATCAGTTCCGTCGGTCTACATGCAGAGTACAGCAGACTGCAGGAAAAGCAGCTTTCACGGAATACTGTGTTGACTGTGTGAGTTCAGTTTTAGGTGAGATCGACTCAGTGAAGAACTTTTTTTTTTTAAAGCAACCTTTTTCTCACCTAGGAGAAACAGAGAGAGAAATACATATTGAGTTAGGGAAGGGGGTACAGAAGGAAGGAGGCGTTAGGCCTCTTAGTATATTCTCTCCGTGGTAATTCAAGCTACAGTCCACATTTCTGAGTATTTGTTTTGTCCTTACCTCTCCTTTCTGCACCCCACCCCCACCACACACACACACACACACACACACACACACACACACACACACACACACACATACTCTGGAACCATAATCATTTGGGGGAGCAGCAGGCTGGTGGCAGTAGGGTCAGCCTGTGCCTGGCTGGCCTGGCAGGATGGGCTGAGTGCCCATCACCAATCATCTTGGTGGTCAGAGCTTGTGGAAATAGGCCTTTTGAGGTTTCTTCCGAATAGGCACTGGGAAAGACTGGATATGCTTAGAAACAAATACTCATTTTGATTCCCCCCTCGCTCCCCTCCCTGTGCTCCAAAAGTACAGTGGCTACACTGACCTCTGGCACAGCCCGGGTCTAAGGCCCCCAGGCAGGCCTCATGTTTAGTAAAAAATATGCTAAAACCCTTCCTAGAAGAATCTTGGAAGGGCGGGAGAAGACTACAGATGCCAGGTGTCAGTTGCTGTGGTGGGCTTTTCCCTCTCACTCTTCCAGTGTCCTTTGTTTGTTTTTGCTTGTATAATACATGCTATAGCGTTTTTTTCCTATTGAAAGATTAAGTCTGCTTTTCATGGTCAGAGAACAAACCCAGGTGCTGTAGAGTAATCTGAGCCAGCCGGTTGCCGGGCTGGCCTGCAAAGCTGGCTCCAGACGATTTTGTCCTTGCTGCAACCCCAGCAGGAACACACATTCCCCCCACACTGTCACCTCCTGCGATTTCTACCTTTAGAGTCAACTTGGGTCTGTTGATCATATTATCTGGTGATTGTCGTCCCTCCTGGTTTTTCCAAAAACAGGTATGCCCCGACAAACTGAAAACCTTTATTTGGTTTAGCGTTTATAGTTCTCTAATGAATACATAGCATCTGCAAGAGGAAATCAGGCCTGGCCTGGACTTACCTTCTTGAAAAGCATGCTTCCCTGACCAAGCTGGTGCCCTCAGCACTCGGGCTCTTTTACTCCACAGTACACTTTCATAGTATTTTTATGTGCTAGGTGTTTTACCCAGTGTGCCTTGCAGCTGGAAAGTAAAGAACTTTTTTTTTTTTTTAATCAAGTACATCTAGAAAAGAGGGGACCTTCAAAGTGGACTCCTTATAACCAAAATACTTGTTCTAGGGATGCACCTATTCCCAAAAACTGTTCTGGAAGCTTTTGCGAGGATTGTCTTCAGAACCAGTTTCTCATTCACCCACCAGATCAGCTCATGGCAGTATGGTTAGACTAAATTTTAAAACCAAACTAATCACTCCCCACCTCCTTACCCACATGCCCCTGGAGTGCAGGTGTCATCTACCCTTAGAGATGCTGCCTTCTTGGCTGGTATCTCCTTCAGGATTGAGGCCGGGTGGACACCGTCTCATTTCTCTCCCATTAGTGCAATATTATGTTCAAATCCTGTTGGGTGAAAAACTTAATCCTTTTATTTCCGTGATACCTTTATTTGTAATCTGAGTCTTGAATCTCTATATTTATATATTTCCATGTTTAACTGTGTCTAAAATGAGTTACTCATTAACAGTTTAACAATATTTTTTGTTCTCAACGAGGGATGGATAGTGCCAGTGTCTCTTTGCATGAAATTGAGTATGCACTAGTCAGCGAGAACAGAATTAATAACAGTTATATTAGTCTAGTCTCCTCATTGTATTGACCTGCTCTGCATCCCCAGAAAGGTACAGGATACGACATGAGGGGAGGTTCCCATGTGGAATAAAAGAAAACAAGAGCTTTGTGGGTACATTGTTTATATTTTTCAATTGCTATATTTCATAGTGCAGGTTGTTTCTCAATAAACATGTTTCAGAGAACTGCACAAAGGTTAAAAAAATACAAAGTGACAGATTTGCTCTTATCTTTTTTTTTCCCCCTAATGTATTTCTCCGGGGGAAGGATTAGACCGGAGAGCATAAAAGGCTAAGCATTAAAATGGGGGCCTAGACAGAGCTCAGTGACCAGTAATCCTGTTGCAAGAATCAGCAGCCCCGATTCCCTATGAAGAATGCTCCCCAGTCGCCCAAGAGTAATGTGGGGTCTTCAGGGTGGTGTGCAGGGACTGAAGCAGGAATAAGATAGATCTCCAAGTCTCGCATGGGACATGTGCTTCCACATTGTGTTTCTGAAGCTCAGGTCTCTAAGGGAGAAAGAGATGGGCTCTCCTAGGACCCCCTCGCTAATGGAAGTGTGGTAGTGTCACTCAATGGTCGTGTGTGAGTTGGGAGGGGCCCTGGTTTATCTGTGTTTCCTTCTGGCCCTTTGATAAGGTGCCCCAAACAGGATTTAAGTAACCAAGTTTTAGTAGTAAACTCTTGCGACTTTTCATCTGGGAGCAGGATGGCGGAAGAGAGATGATAGACATTTGCTTTTTGGGAGCTACGGCCACGCCGACGCCCCTGTGTCACTGGCGCACTCCTGGTCAGCTTCTCTGCTTTGGGGCGCTCTGGGTGGATGGGGACCTCCGGACTAGCGGGAGGAGACCGTAGAAGATTGCTGGCACGTTCGGTGATTCTGCCCTGCCCCTCACCTGCCTGGCCTCCGCAGCCCCGCCCTCGCCCCGTCTTCCTGCCCTGTGGTGTGATCTGAGTGTCTGCACCACACTCGTTAGCCCTTCCCCATCAACCTCGTTCTCAGAGCATGTCGCCTCAGCTTTCTCACACGCAGCTGTGGGCTGGGCGCTGGTTCTCCTGCCCACCATCCTCCCCCCAGGGCAGAGGCAGTGCCCTACACCCCTGGGCCTGGCGGGCTGGCCGCCCTCAGTTGCAGACACGGCACCGTAGAAGGGAGAGCAGATCTGAGCCTTGGTGCACAGACAGGCCTCTCTCAGAGAACATCGCAAGCTTTCAGTTAGAAGTCAGGTGTAGCAAAGTAAGGGGATTCTGTGACAAGTACTTGAACTCAAATCCCTGTGGTACAGGCAGGAAGAGCCACGGTCTCAGTCCTTTGAAGTCCCTTCACCTCCACACCTTGTCTAGTGATAAATCCCTTCCTGCTGTGTTCTTTGGTGCCAGCCTCTTGGGGCCCTTCTCTCTGGGGACACTGTGCCTGATTACTTGATAGGCGGTAGACAGTTGAATTATTTTATTTTTAATTTGTTCTCCTCACCCCCACCCACATCCTCTGACTGCACATGGGTTCTTAAAATACCCTCTGACTTGTCTTGAAGTAACAAAAGAGTAATGCTGGGCGTTGCTCCCAAACGTAGAACATGCTGGGGTGGGGGGTGGGGGGAGGGTCACCTGCTGAGTTTGAAATTGGGGCCCCACAACTGCAATGGTCTCCTCTTCCAGATGTTTGAGGAGCAGCTCTCTAGTAAGGAAGTTGATTTCAGTGTAGGAAAAACCCTTTTCCATGAAAAGATCATCTCAGTCATCATCTGTGCCATAGGAATGTATTAAGATGCTAGCTCGCACGGGCAAGGGGTGTGAGTCAATGTGGTAGATGCAGATAGCGCAGAGGAAAGTATAGTTCTGACATGTCTGTCAGGTGACTGTTGACCATCGTATCTGGGAAAATGAGTGGTTCCGTGGTCCCTTTTGAAATTCTTATGAGTCAGCGTAATGCGTGCATTCCCACAGTGAGCTGTGCGTTCAGTCACCCCCTTCAGTCCTTCCTCACTTGAATACTAGAGAGGAAGACGATTGAGAGCCAGAGAAGCAGTGGGTTTGTGCCTTGGTGTCAGCACTGATGTCAGGGTTCCCAGCAATATTTACTCACACTAACACACCTGCCAGTGTCACTCTGACATGTAATCTCTGCTCCCTGAAAAGGAGGCTTTGCACATCTACCCACTTGAAGACAGAGCTAATTGAGGATGCTGAGCAAATGGAAATATTCAATTGTTAGCACCGACAAGAATTGGCAGTGCCTGGTGGGGGACAGGCCACCACGAGGACAGCTGGAACTGTGGGAGAGTTCATGCAGCGGTTCCCAGCTACCTTCTGCCCTTTACTGGAGGAGGAAGTAGCTTCCGGAGTGGGGACTGGGCGGGAGGTGACCCTCCAATAGGTGGGGAGAAGTGATAATTGGGGAAGATGAGCTAACAGCGTGGAGAGGGAAAATCTGGACTAAAGATAGAGGTCCTGGTGGTCCCCCAACACTTCCTGCCAGTCAGTGTCCAGCTCTCTGGTGCTCTGTCCCCTGGCCTTTAGCTCCTGTCCCAGGGATCTCCTGGCCTGGTTCTGTCTCTGACTTCTCGAGTTGGCACATCCTTCCTCTGAGATATCGGTATGGCCAGGCCCTCTGGTTCTCGGGGTTCTCATGGACATCCCCATTCCTGTTCCCACCCCATGAAAACCATCTCACACCCAGGGCTAGGCTCCTGTTCCCAGCTGAGTGGTGACCTTTGGCTCTATCACTGGTTGAAAAAGCCAGGAGCAAGCAGAGGAAGGTTTTCAAAGCAACATTTATCAGTTACAGCATTGTGGTGTGCCCCAGAGAGGCTAAAATCAGAGAATGCAGCAAGTGGAGATTTATGGCTGAATGAGGGGTAAAGGGGAAGGCATTTCCGAAGAATACACAGTTTCTCATTCACCTACAAGAAGTTGAACACATATGTTTTCTGAAGTCCACCATAGACAAGCAGCTGCAGTGCAGCTTAACAAGCCCAACAGAACCAAACCAGAAAGTGTTGCCTCCTAAGTAACGGTGACAACCCATGGCACAGAAGTCATAACCTATTCTGGGTCTCCTGTCACCTCTGCCCTGGTCTCCAAGTTCTAGAATTTTAGACCCTTTTGTACTGTCAGTCTCAGTCTACACACTCCTTTTCCATTTGCTCCCAGGCACCTTCTAGAAAGATTGCCGTCAACTGGTCACAGATATTAAAGAAGCAAACATTTGTCATCAGGAAAATTGAGAGTGCCAGATGGAAGAGGTGTGGAGTGACAGCATCTAGAGGAGAGGGGTGGACCCTAACATGGTCCAGGAAAGGGCTCGAGGCGTTACGTTCATTGGAAGCACAGACTTGGGAAAATGGGCAATGTAATGCAGGGCCCTCTGCAGAAGCAAAAGGGACGTTAGAATCAGGGGACTCGGAAGACGTCAGAGTTAAAGCACTTCTTATTGCACAGAGAAGACGAGTGGGCAGCACCTGCTGGGAGAGTATAGGTGAGCTTCCCTTTACTTCTCAAGCCGGGGCAGCAGTGATAATGATTGACGCATAGGGAATCAATCCCTGGGCAGCCGGGGAGCTTAGCCACCCTAACGCCACATTAGAGATGGGGCACCTGAGACCCAGGGAGACCTTGGGTGCCCTTTGAGGTCTGCATTTATCATCCAGAACCTGTTCCTCAAATCCTCTTCTGCATGACTTGGAATTAGGGGTAATAAATGGACACTTTAGAGAGTTAGAAAGCTGCCCCTGGTTGGGGAGCTAGCTTGGACAAATGCGTTCCTAATTCAGAGTCAGTTGTGACACTGCCCCTCAGAGCCTGTCCATCCCTCACTTAGACTTCACCAGTCACTGTGTTTAAGCTGAGAGAGATTCCAAAGATATATGAATGGGAGCCTAATAAGACCTAAAAGCATGTATAAGTAATTCCTCACCCCCACCCCCAGTTTATTTAAATTATCTTTTCTTGCAACAAACAACTGTTAGTTTCAACTTGCTTAATAGCTCGTTTTAACTCGCCTTATTTCTTCAGGGTAGCCAGAGTTCGGAGTTTTCTCCAACTCAGTTTTTGGAGGAGAGAAGCACTGCTCTTGGTGTTCTCTAGCTCCAAGTCGCATCACAAAGACGATTTTAAAAAATCACAACTTGGAGCCAATCTTTTCATGAGGTTTTGATTCCCTAAAATCCCATCAATCGTGAAGATTGTCCACTCAGCTCAGTGGTGTCACTCTGTCCCCTGCCTGGCTGTGAGGATGCCTCAGATGTTTGCAGTTCATAGCCATGGCGAATACCATCTTAACAACCTTCAGACAGAAGGGAAGTGAAAGGAAGACTCGAGGTGAGTGACTTCGGTTGATCTGATGGCGAGCGCTCCCCTGTTCTGCCTTCCAGATCAGAGGCGGATGTTTTATTAGATACCTTGATTGATTGCAACAGCAGCCAAAGAGTACGACTCCCACTTCAGGGGTTTCAAAGCCGCAAACGTAGATATTCTCCTCTCTCTCTCAACCTACGCCTAGGGATTTTGTAGAAAGTGGGGGGTGGGGGGAGACATCAACAACAAAGTGAATTTTGTATCTATTTGTTTATGTTTCATGTCTTCTTTTGGAGATCATTTGGTTCAAAGGACTGCTTTTCTTGACCATAGCGCATGTATGTGTAGCTAAGCATGTACAGGGTTTCTCAACCTCAGCACAAGTCTCGTTTTGGATAATTCTTTATGGTTGTAGGGGGCTGGCCTGTGCACTGTAGAATGTGGAGCAGCAGCCCTGGGTTCTACCCACGAGACGCCAGTAGTATCCTCTCCCTCCCACCCAGTCATGACACTCAAAACTGTCTCCAGACGTTGCCCGTGGAGGGAAGGGGTACCAAATAGGCCCCAATTGAGAATCACTGACTTAGTATATGGAGTGTGCATAAATGAAACCGTGCACATCTACTCAGAATTCCCCAGGAAATGTACTCCTCATTTGGGAATTTTATTTATTTGCTTGCTTATTTATTTGTTTTAATCTATTTCTTTATCCCCTTGGCCCTAAAAGTTCTCCAAGGCATATTTTTATTTCTCCGTTTTTAGAGATTAACCAAATACTTTCCAGTGTGTCACTCTCACGCAGAGGTACAAAAAGGAGGTAAAGCTACGTCAAAGCGGAGAGATCTAGTGAAGCCATAGATGATAAAGGATTTCTGAGGAGCACAGGTCATCCTGACGGGCTTCTTTGGATGGCATTCACTACCCTTGGTGTACTCTCCAACGGTGGTTCTGTGCTCTTCCCACACATCAGAATCCCCTGATGAAGTTTTACAGAACGAGGCGTTGCCTGACATGTGGTTTTCTGGAGTTTTCAGGGGATTCTACTGCATGTCCAGAGGATCGCCATCCTTAGCCTCCGACAGCTGGATGGCACGAGCCATCCATTAGTTTGTTCAATGACTGTTTGTCTAGCATCCCCAGGTTGCAGGCAGTGTTCTAGGTGCTAGGGATACAGCAGAGGACAGGGAAGGGAAGGCGAGACCTTTGTAGTCGGGCTCGCTTTCTAGCGGAGAATGGGAGAGCATGTGAGCGTCTATCTTGGCTGTGTGCGTCTGATGGAGGATACATTGTGTTTTTATAGCTGATCATTTCAGTCCAGTGCGTATGTCATCCATTATTTGTGTTTTTCTGTGTGTGTTTTCTTTAATGCTTCTTGGATCTCTTTTATTCAGTTATATAAAGACCTTTCATCATCCTATACAACGTTTCAGGTATGAGGTGGAGCAGAGAGAAATAGGGAAGCACCTTAGCCCTTTGGAAAATTAAATGATTTCTAAGCAGGTAATGATTGTTGGTTGTAATTCTCAGGCTTTCCATGTGGGAAATGTTTTGTTTTGTTACCATTTCATAGGTCAGGGAGCACAGAGATGGTGAGGATAGATAGGCCTCACATTTATGTGGCAGTTCTACAGCAGTGAGGATTGAACCCAGGGCTCTCAACCATCCTTCATATTCTGAGTTTGTGAACATGGACGGTCTCAGGAGTCACTTCTCTCTGATGCCAGATCCCAGAGGAAGGAGAGTGAATGTAAACAGAAGCCATACCAGAAACCCACAAAATACCAGGCTGGATGGTTGGCTCTGATGTGGACCCAGCTGATGCCCAGAATGACAGGCCATAGCCTTCCAGGGAGTAAAAGGATATTCTTCCAGCCCGACTAAGTGTTAGCTGCCTCCAAAGGTGTTGGAGCAGATGCCCCATTTGGTAGGTACTCCTTGGAATCCATAGTTCTGGCAGCCTCAAGCCAGAAAGGGAAGAAAAGTCAGGGGACTTCATAGGCCGAGCCAGGAACTGTGTGGAATGAGATGAAAAACCAACCTGGCCCCTCCCAAGTCTGCAGCCACCCCACCACCATTTTAAAAGGAATGAACTCAGACCCAAAGTTAGTCACATGTTACATAGTGGCAGATGTAGGATTTGAACCCAAGAATCCTCATGCCTTGCCTAGTGATTTTTCTATTCTACCCACAAAGAAAAAGCCTCGTCCTGTGCTTAAACCATCTCCAATTTGGGGGAATGAAGAGCAATATTGTTTTAAATCCAAGAAGCTGAACCGTTGGTTCTAGGAATGTTGTTGCCTGTTCCTCTCACTGTAGCATGATACAATTGTGTACATGCCTTCAAGAGAAGAAGCTTTGAACAGCTTTGTAAGACGTGTGACCATTTTTCAGTCTTGTACTTCAGAGAAGAGGCAACGTGATAAGACAACTGCATTAAAAATGAAAATTGAAATGGTCGCTGGGAACCAACCCAGAGAAGAAGTAACATTTGTTACTGAACACAAGAAAGGAGGAATGTTTTTAATACGGGATTTAAAATTGGCGGCATTTTGAGGATGGGCATAACTTTTTAAGCACCCATGACATCAGGCTTGGTGATATACCAAATCAACCCTGGTAATGATTTGGGTTCCTGTATTAGGACACCGAACATGAAGGATACTCCTGCTATGTGGATCTTCATTTCTAAAAAGAGTTCCTGGCCAAAATATCTTCCTCTTATGCTAATAAACTGGCTTGAACCATCTTGAGGGGGAAAACCTCTCTTTTAAGCCCAGGGAAAACCCTGTGCAGCCATCCACTGCTCCCCCTCCCCAGATCTAGTCCTGAACCTTTTATCCTTCAGAATCAACTCTGCCTCTGAAACAGAAGCATCCTCTAACCCCCAAACAGCGGCCCGGTCCCCTAAAACATCTCCAGCCAAAAAAGCTCCAAAAACAAGTGTCCTTGGTGAAAAGCATCCCAAAAAGTGCTTCCCTCAGGACAGCTCTGCTATCTAAAGGCTTAAAGCACCACTAGTCTCTCCTGACCACAGAGAATTGAAAGGCTTTTAGGAAGACCCAGAGGGTACTCTTGAAAAATAATTAACATTATCCAAGGCAGCCAGTGGGAGTGACCCCAGAGAGAGGACCAGGACAGAAGAGCTGTGAGCAGACAGAACAGGGAGAAAGTGGGGCCATGCTGGGTCCTCATGGGAAGTGGGGAAGGATGAGGGGATTGGAGGAGGAGGCAGGGATTGCTATGCTGAGGCAGTATCTTCAGGGGCTCAGGACCTGCGGGGGGAAGCAGTGTGCTGGGCATAGGGACAGGTTCCATATGCTTTGTTTTCTGTCTTCCCATAGCCTGCGGTCTAAAGGAAAGAGAATGTCAGTACAAACAGTGTGGTGTGTTGTCATGCACAAATCACCACAGAGAAACTTCAGACCATGTATACTAATGTGAAAGGGTAGTAAGATATGTCATTAAGTGACAAATAAGGGAAAAAGTTATTTCAGAAAAGTATTTTCCATATAAACCCATTTCAAAGAATAGGTAAATATGCATGAGTGTAAATATATGTGTGTTGGTGTTTCAATGAATATATATATATATATCCGTATTTATATAGATAGTTTCTGGACACATATAAAGAAAATGTGAATCTGAGAGTGGGTCTATGGGGCAGGCATTTGTTTCTCACATTATTTCCACCTAGTGTATATGTTTTTACAGGGGAAAACATACTACTTTCATGATTTACTTTTTAAAAGGGAAAAACTTAGACATTTTAATAATAATAAGAAGAAGCATTGTAGCATCTCTTTGGGGGAGAGATGGGAGGTTGTCGGCTCTGAAGGCTGAAGCACATGGGGGTGTCAGGGTATGGCAAGCATAAAGGCATGTCAGGTGTTCGGCAGAGGGTCCGAGAGACTTTTCTTCCATAGTAATGTGGCTAAGGCTTCTCTCAGGCTACCTGGTGTTCCCACAACACACCTGGAGCCAAAGAGGGTCCTTCTGGTGTTGATCTGTACAATTTAAAAGTTCTGTGCTTAGCCAGCTTACTGTGCTGGATAAAGGGAGAAAGCTGGTGGATTTCTTTCATTTTCATTTACCTATAAGTCTAGGTATTGAACACTGATAATATTATATTTAATGTACTAACAAATGAGAATTAAAAAGGTGTTCCTCAGGAAAAATATCTTTGCAGCTTTGGGGTAGGCAAAGATGACTTAATTGGGACACACGAAGAAAGCATTGAATTACAAAAGAAATCAATACATAGGACTTCAAAAAATTTTAAGCTTCTGCTTATTAAAAGACACTATTAAGAAACTGAATAGACAAACCATGGACTGAGAAAAAATATATCTCACAAAGTACTTCTCTCCGGGATGTTTAAAGAAACCTTACAACCCAATAGTAAGAAATTGAACAACCCAATTAAAAAAAAAAAAAAAAAATGAAAAAGAAAAACAGGCACGAATTTGAACAATCCTTTCATGAAAGAAGATAAACAAATGGCTTTTAAGTACATGAGAAGGTACTCAACATCGCTTGTCATTAGGGAAATGCAAACTAAAACTAAAGTGAAATACCAGCACACATCTACTAGGATGGCTAAATTTGAAAAGATTGACAATTTCAAGTGTTGACAAAAATGTGGAACAACTGAAACTCTCATACATGGTATAACCTCTTTGGAAAAGAGTTTTTCAGTCCCCTTTAAAGTAAAACTTACCAGCAGTTACCCAAGGCAAGTGAAAACATATTCACCAACGACTGATACAGAAGTTCATAGCAGCTTTTTTATAAAATTCAAAGCCAGAAGCAATCCAAATGTCCATTTCCAGATGGATATATAAATTGTAGTGTATCCATCCAATGGAATACCACCCAATAATAGCACTCATAAGTAATATTGTTATGCATATTTCTTGTGTTGCAGTCAGTATATGGAATAACTATTGACACCACGTCATAAACGAGTAACAGCCAATCAGTAGTTGCCCAGGACAAGGGTGGGAATGACTGCAAAGAGGCACGAGAAAACTTTGGGGTGATGGAAATCTGTATCTTGATTAAGGTGGTGCTATGCGTCACAACTCACAAACTGTACACCAGGGATGGCATTCGCTGTATCCCCCTGTGGAGGGCCTGCCTTTGCTGTGGAACCACTGTGCACACACTTGCATGAAGACATAATTATGTTTTCTCATACCATTTGCATGCAGTTCTTATGTTTGTCAGTCCGCCTGCCAAGATGGCAAGAGGGGACATCCCATGCCTTGCCCTCCAATCCATCCTACCCATAGGGTTTCGTATTTGGGCGTGTGCCACCCAGGAACTGACCCACTCGGATTGGAGAGTGGGCTGTAGGAACTGATTGTGAATGAGATGAGAAGGCTGGGTGTTGCGTCCCCCCTACCCCCGCCCCAGTTGCATGGAGGCCCTCAGGAGTGCCAAGGCAGCATCAGAATTTTTACGTGTGGAGGCCAAAGGCGTGGCAAATCTGGATGGAAGGAAGGATTGGGGGACTTGTCCTAAAGCGGCATTTTTTCTTAGCTTATATGTTTATTTGGCTTGTCTGGGGTTGGGGTGGGGGTCATGGGTGGATGTTGTGTGGGTCTGAAGCATTCCTCAAGCTGCCCCTTAGGTTCCGAGAAATTCATGTGTCTGTTAAATATATTCTTTTCTTTAAGGTCTCTTGCTCCCTTCCTCCTCATTTATTTCATTACATCTTTCTATTTGTGGCCCTTTATACCTTCCTCCTGAGGTCCAAAGTGTTTTTGAAGAATACAGAACAACTCTCTTTAATTTTCCAGCAAAATAAATAGGAAAAGACTCCTGACTTCTTACCTGTATTTCCTCTTGCTCTGCCCCCATCAAACCTCCTGGTGGTTCAGGAAAACTCCTGGTAAGAGTGCCGGGAGGCGGGGACCATCCAGCCAGGCCCACCATTGTTTGCCTGCAGCACTTGGCATTCTCAAAGATGGCAAAGATCCTTTACTTGGTGAAAAGCAAAACTGGCATGTTACCTCAGCTCCAAGACAGGAAAGGGCCCTTTCCAAAAAAAGAGGGAGGAGGAGGGGAAGGCCACCCCCCAGCACCTTCTAGGAGTGAGCTCCTTGCCTGTGGGGGTGCCAGAACCACCTTGAAACTGCTAATTCTGTGTGTTGGCACCAGGCCGTGTGGGGAGACGAGAGGTCAGGGACAGCGGGAGCCCAGGGAACAGTGAATTGGAATGTTCAGTTTTTTAGTTCATCCTTCAACTAGCATGTATATATATTTTAGTATCAGTGGGGAGCGATAACTGTGTAGGAATTATACCCCAGGAATTGCCAAATAAGTTAATTTACCTGTTTCTTATACAGAGTACTTACTAAAATAAACTTCACTCCATTAGGGAGTGTAAATAACGGGCCTCCTGCAGGCAAAATAGAAAAGGGCTTGCAGAGTAAAGTTCCTTTACTTTTTTTTTTCTTTTGAGACATTGTCTTCTGGAACCAGCATCATCTATATTACTAATCGCTGGTGGGGCTTTCTGCTGCTTCACACTACTCCCTTGGAATTAAACTGCACGTATAAAGTATGAAAAATGTACTTTTTTAAACAGTAAAAAAGTCATTTTCTAGCATAATACCCAAAATAAAGTGCCATGGAGCCATTAGTAGTAAATTGAATTTTTTGGTGTGTAATTTGTACAAAACTGACAAGTGCAAGCCCCCCCCATCCCCCCATCATCAGTCACTGGGTTTAGCGGACACAGACGTAGTAATCTGCAAGGACAGGCATTTTGATGTCAACTTCAATTGCACACTTCATTTATTTGGACAGGGCACAGGCGGCAGCTTCTGTCACACGGCATCACCACACTATTAGTGAATTTCGCCCCAGGGCAGCTGGGCCGCTGGGTTGGGGCAGATGTTCTTTTCAGCCTATTCAGTGACCATTCTTGGGGGTTGTTTACTGTTGCCATGGTGACTTTCATTTCCATAGCAGCAGCGCTGCTATTTCTCAGAGGAAAATGAATTTAGTTATAAAAGGATAATATTTTTCTCTGTCTCTGTATAACCTGCCATCTGTCAACCGGTGGATCAGTAAGGATTCAGAAACCTATTAAGAATTAAAGCAATGAAGTGATGAGTGGGATTTTTTTTGTACCATATTAAAAGCAATAATAGATATGGAAGCAAACATGCCCTCCACATTATAACTTCATTTTTAAAAATATATTTTAAGTGTGTGTGTGTGTTTAATGCCCTCACCGCCTCCACCACCACCGCGCACACACAACCTCATAAAATACAGTTTACATTCCGCTGACAAATGGAAATAACCACGTCTTGTTTGTAATCTCACTAGATGCAGGTGTATTTAATGCTTTTTCTTGGTGCTGTGAGTTTCCCCAGTTCATTAAAGATTCTTGTGGCTGAATTTCCTATTGTCACCCCACTCTCCTGTGCCTCCATCCCAAAGGAACAAGCTGTGGGGGTGTATAGGTTAACAAGTTACCAGGAACATACAATACAAATTCCATAACTAGCAAAATCTAGCAAAATGAGAAGAGACCACGCGTCGTCTGAAAAACTTACAAATCTGCCCCTTAAGTCTCATTCTAGAATACCTTCCTTCCTCTCAAATTCAAATGGGAAGACAATCACCTTTGGGATAACTCATCTAGTTTTTCAGATTTTTTTTTTTTTTCTCTGTTGCATTCATATGCTGTAACGTGCAGGGGGAAAAACACATACACACACACCGGCCCCTTTGTAAATAATGTTATTTATTGGTTGATTTTTCCAGATCCTGACATTGATGCTGCCAGTGCCATGATGCTTTTGAATACTCCCCCTGAGATACAAGCAGGTTGTGAGTAGATATTTCTATAGCCTTCAGCACCTTAGTTTGTGACCTTACCTTTCTCATTTATATACCAGGCCATAGGAAGAACTAATACTCAAGAAGAACTTCCCTTGTAGAATCGCATTCAAACTTCCTAAGTGCATGATTGCGTGCATATGCTTATAAATATGCAGCCATGCATATGTATGAATGAGTGCTTAGGTGTGTTTCCAAGATGGCAAAGTTCTACTGGAATTTCAGGGCGTAAGACGTGGGGGAAGGCATGCAGACCCTATAACGAGTCCCGGAGGAGACACCTTTCTTGCTCCCGCAGCCATTGTCGCTGTGAGTTACATGGGGCCAGGTTAACAATCGTGGAGCTGAGCAGTGCCCACTGTAAGAAATTTCTTGTCCTTCTGGGACCTCATTAATAGCAGACTATTGTATAGATAGAGAGGAGAGGCGTGAGGTGGGTGTTGTGCAGAAGCTTGAAATGGACCACCATGATGCCCGCTGCGTCACCCCCACCAGGCTGCCATAGAAAAAAGGACAGGGCTGTAATACAGCTAAGCAGAGCGCCTGTCTTCACCTTCTGTTGGCCGTTGAGCAGGGTCAAACTTGAGACAACTCTTTACCTTCTTTGAGCTTCTCTTCTATCCACTGCCTGATGTTTTTTGGTCTGGAGGTAGACTACCATGGTTTCTAGAAAGGTCTTCTTAGCAAGTGATGGAAACTGACCTTACATGGCGATAGTCTGTCCCCTCTTCCTCCTGACTTGAGGCTAGTTCCTCTGCCCACGTTCTACCCCCTGCCATAACCTTGTTGAGCAGACAGCCAGCTCCTCCACCAGGGTCTGCTCACCTTGTCCTCAAGACATTGTTGCATTGTAGCCTCCTACGGATGAAGCACATGGATGTGGAGATGGCCATGTGAAGCGCTGACCCCATCATGACACCATCCAGGGGCTGGTGACCACCTGGCTCATTCTTGTGTGGGTCCTTCAGCTCGCATGGGGCTCCGGCTCTCGGATGGCCACGTAGCTTCCCAAGCAAGGAGAAACCCCGCCTTTTGAAGTCAGTAGTGCTTCCCACAGAAGAACTTCCAGCCTCAGACTCAGAACAGGTTGTCTTTTGTTGAGAGTAGACTGCTGTGGCGTTCCAGCCCATTCTTCCGAGCCCTGCACTTGCCATACTCATAGCCTTACAAAAGCTTTAGGAAATTTGACTCCATCCTTTCTTACTTGTTCCTTTTTTTAAAAAAAGACCCAAGAGATGCAGCTCAGCGTTCTCAGGAGGGACTTGTCTCTCTGCCAGGGGTTGCCATAACCTACTCCTAAAGGTGCGGAATTCTGTATCTCTCTTTGCTAAACTCAGATTGCCAGCAATTAAAATTTCAGGCTACCCACACCTCCAAGAAACAAACCACTGCTAAGCAGATGTGTAACTGGCACAGTCTTATAACTAGTAGCTAACCTGTAGTGTAGCTTTTAGATCATATTTGAAGTCATAGAGGAATAGTAAAAAAAATAAAAACTGTTCTCAGGTGATATTGCAAGAAGAGTACAGGCAAGATTGTAATCAAGTTATATGGTTTCTTAAAATCAAGTTGCATAACTCATCATGGGGAAAACATACTGATTTCATCAGAGCTGTATATGATTGAAGCACCTTCCTTAGCACCCAGCCACTGTACACAGTGATTGTTGGCTTAAAGAAATCTTCTGAGGAACTGGAATAATGGAGTTAAGAGAGTAAACGCAAAGGGATTGGTTATTAACCGATCTTCAGCAGCTTCCATAAAAGTCCATTATCACTGGATTCTTGACCACGGGTAGAAAAGGTAAAGGGTTTTCCCAATTAATTGACATGTTATTGGATTTTTATGTTCTCTTGACTAAATCAGCTTCTCCCCTCCCCCTCACAATAACACTCACACTGTAAATAATTATTTCTTCGGGGTATCCATAGTCTTATTTACATTGAAATGCTGGATTTGAATTTTCAAAACTCATTGTTCATATGTTGAAACTGTAGGCCCATTTTGAGAACGCTTTCTGTCTTGCTCTTAACCACTGTGAGACACCCAGCACAGCTTTCATATGTGCCTCACGCCAAGAGGGGCTTCCAGGGTCCTGGAAGGAAGGAGTCAGGATGCCCACAGTAGCCTTGGAAGGAGACACACTTGGCAGGAGCAACAGAGAAGTAAATTTAAAGACTGGGGAAAGAGTGGGGACACCACCTTTATATTCACTTTTCCATCTGGCCCCAAGCCCTAGTAAAGTCCTTCGTAGGTCAAGGTAGAGCAGGCGATAAGCCAGATGCAAAGCCCCTAAAGATTGGAACAGAACCCTAGGAAGGAAGTGAACATACATTAACTGTTGCTCTGTGCACTGGGGAAGCCAGGGGGCCGCTGCCAGCCTCCTAATAGACAAGAGTTGTGTGTGTCTCCAACACTTTGCTTTCACTTAGCTCTTCTCTGCTTCACTCTTCCTTTCCCTCCCTTCGTTTTCGTTTTACGTCACATAATGTTTCTTAGCCTGGGATTCCATACAGTCAATACCTTGCCTTCCGAAGGGAGAAGCTTTAGAGACATATAACGATGACGCCACCACCCCCTGCCCAGCCAGCTTTGCCCAAGGAAAAAGTGAGAGGGGATCCCTCAGCATAAAGCCTCAAAGGCAGCAGACACCCACCCCAGTGATGGGGTGTGAGCAGCCTGCCTAGTGGTGTTTGTGTCCCTGTGTGCGTGCATCACCCAGGCTCAGGTCCTGCCACTGCCCACCCGTGAGGAGTGTGTGCACCTGTCTGCAGAGCCTGCCTGCATCTTCACCCCCCCACCCCCACCCTGCTGGTCTGGGCCCAGCTCTGTTTATAGAGCCTCCTCATGTGCTACTATTTATAGCCCCTTGTTTTCACTTCCTGGACTGTGTGATGCTGTTTGAGCTGGGGCCACCAAGCTAGTCTGTCTGCCGCTGTCACTCCCGGCTGTAAGAGGCTGACCTGGATGGCTTGAAAGTCTTTTCCTTTGTCGTCGCCCTTCGTCGCCACGTCAGGTCACCAGACAGCAGCCACTTAGATCTTCTCCTCTCATCCTGCCCTTGCTTGGCATCTGCAAAGCTAGCTCTGGACTGGCAGACCAGCTACAGTCCAGGGTGTGAGCGGAGTAGGTCATACAAAGGAAAAGACTCAAGAAGCTGGTGAGAAGCCTAGTCAGCCAAGCCCCTTGATCTTTGGGGAGTCCCACACTGCTCCAGTGGAGCTCAGTATTGCTTAAGCTGGACTCCCTGGGGGGGGGGGGTGTCCCCTCAGCCTCTCTTTGCGGCCTGATGCCTTACTTTCAATGAGACAGCAGTGTGCATCTAATAAAAACCTCAGGCTCCAACATTTTGTCGTGGTTTCTGTGCCTCATCCCCACCCCCAGTGGTGACATTATCTTTTTCAGACTTTGCCAGTTTTGCAGCAGGCGGAACTTTCGGCAGGGAAAGCCACGGTATCCCCCATGCTCATAGGACGCTCCTTCCAGAAAATTCAGCACCGGACATTGTAGCCTCATTATCTCTTCAATTTTGGATTCTGCTTCTAGTCAGATCCATCCACCTACCCTCCCACCGCCCATGGCTGTGTAGACTAATTCCAGTTTCTAGAGGCTACTTAAGTACCTGCTTTGCCATCCCCTTTGACAAGCGCTGTGAGTCATCTTGAGCCCCAGTGGAAGAATCTTGAAGCCAGGAGAAGTCAGATCACCATTACTCATCTTCAAAGGCTTATATAATCCCTGCTTGGAATGTTCCCAGAGAGGAACTCTAGATAATAAACAAAACAAAATGGGACAGGGGGAGGGAGGCGGTGAGCACATTCCGCACCCTTCCTAAAACTAGGGACTGTCTCAGACACACGAGTCCCCAGAGAAGAAAGGCAACCAGGAAGTCAGCTCCCCTCTTGCAGCCCCCTCCCCAGCACCCTTCCAAGTTAGCAGGTGGAAAGACCCACTTTAGGAAAAGGGAGGATTGTCAGTTCACCTGCTGCTCAACTTATGTCCTCTGGTGGCCTGTGCCAGGGCTGCCCTCCAAAGGCAGCAGTAGGAGCTCAGAGGTTAATTTTAGAAGCTGTGAAAACTAAGGAAGCTTAAGCATCGGGAGGGAAGCAGGGAGGAGGAAGTGGTGAGGGACGGCGGAACAAGGAGGAAAGTTTGTCTTGTGCCATAGACTTTTTTTTTTTTTAGGTTCTCAAGATGATCATGTGTAGATATCACAGTGAGCGGTGCTGCTTGATTTGATTGTTTTTGTGTGTGTTGCTTTTTTGCTGGTTAAAAATAAGAACTTTTAGGGTCACCCTATTAACGTAAGAGAAAGTCACTGATCAGCTCTGATGCTGATGTCCTTAATACCTCATCCGAAAAGCTGAGAGTCAGTCCAGATGTGTGTCTTCTTGCCTATAAAAGCCAAATATTTAACTGACCTCGCGGAAAGGGATGGGATGATGCTGAAGGCCTGTGCCTTTTCCAGTGAGCAACCCAAATCCAAGTTAGAAGCCAATTTTAAAAGTCCAGTTTTTAAAAACCCCTTTTCTAGCTGGAGCGTAGATATAATGTCTGTGCATTGGGTGGGGTGCTGGTGCTGAAGGGTGTGGGTTTTAAGTGTTTGGATGCAGTTTGAGGGCACCACAGAGGAAATGGATAGGAAGGAGTCTATGTGCTGATCGAAGGGCTGAGGAATGGACCTCAGGCTCCTTTAGAATCCCAGAATCAAAAAAGTCGTGAAATAGGGACCTCAGACATTTTTAAAAGGCGGTGATTCGTTTTTCAGAAGCCACATTCCTAACCCTTGGGAATGGAGTCAGAAAGGAGAAAAGATGGGGAAAGGAGAAAACAGTTTTAAGTGGCACAGCTGGTTTCTGGCAGCCAGTGAGCAAATAAGAACACGTCCGCCATCCCAACGTGAAAAGCACTGCCAGAGATAAGCACTGAGAAATTCCAGGATTGGCAGAGGCAGCGCTCAGTTGCAGCTCATTTGAGAACAAGCTCCAGGATTCAGAAGAGCCTAGTTTACATGCCAAAAGTCTTGTGAGCTTCAGGAAATAGCTCAGGGAAAGCCTTTTAATGCTGCAGGATCGCTCTGTTCATGAAATTCTCTTTGAAGTGAATACAGTTCATTAATCAGGAAGGTGATTTAATGGGTGAATACAGAGTTAGGGATAACTGCAGAAAGCATAAGAGGCTGACAGACTTTCCCCAAGTCCTGACCCTTAGGCCTTTTGCCTTACAGATAATTAGTAAGAGGACGCTAGAGAGATGATACAGGATGGGGGAAGGGTAGACGTGATGATGACGATGAGCTTATCTAATGGGCCAGCCTCTGAGCTTAGTGATGTATGCAATTTGTCTTAATTTAATCCTCAAGACAATCATGAGGCATGTTTATGAGTAGTTTACAGGTGAGGAAACTGAGGCACGAAAAGGTTAAGGCACTTGCCGAAAGCCACAGAGCTGGATGGTGAGGCAAGGCTTTGGACAGAGGCCATGTTGCTTCAAGTGTCCTCCTAACTGCAGGATACTTCTTCCCTGTAGGCTGAAATGCCAGCAGGAGCTTCACCTGGTCTCTAGGTGCTTAGGGAGCGCTGGCTTCCTTAATTCCCCTTCCTATTGCATGTGCCCTGATGCTCAAAGGTTCTAGGCCCTTGGGCAGAGGACTCTGGATATGGGGCACGGTCTTTGGGGCTGCTTTTCTCTTTTGATGGGCAGATGATTCAATAGCCGTGCCGGAGTCCTGGAGGCCGTGTGCTCCATGACTCCCACCTGCTCTCTTTACTTTCCAGGGCTCCCTAGTCCTTGTCCCAGGATGACTCTGACAGGATATGCACCAGGGGAATGAAGGCGCCAGAAGAGCAGACATTGCTCTTCCGGCAACTCTGTGACCAGGAAGATGGCCAGGTCCTTCCAATATGGTCTGGTTTGGGTCTTAACTTCGTTCTTACGGGTTTTCAGCCCACCTGAAATGGAGAAAGCACAGCTGCCTCAAGACTGCCCCGTGGATATTGACTGTTGATTGTTGCGATGGTGATGATGCTGATAACTAACATGTAATTTTCTAAATAATCATGTCTTTATTTACTTACTTAGATCTCCAAATACTCTGAGATGAAGACCATTTTTGGTCCCATCTTATTTAAGTAGCTCGCTCAGGGGACACAGGCAGTAAATGACAGGGATGAGATGCAGACTCAAGTTGTCCAACACCAGAGTCTGGCTCTCAGCCACTATGCTTAAGACCACATCCTTCCTCAGAGTGCTTTAATGGTTTTCCCAATATCTGTGGGATAAAGTCTAAATGCACCGCATTCCTGCTACGACTGTATGCTTTAGCAAAATTACTTTTTCGTTCCTGTGCACATTGTGCTTTTTGCCACTTCTAAGCCTTGAATGTGTTGTTCCTCTGCCTACAGGAAGTCTTCCCAGATACTCCTTACTTTAGGCTAGGTGTCTCCATCTTTCATGCTTACAGACTCCCTGCCCCAGCACTCACCTTAGTATATTTTCATTGCCTCTAATTCTCTGTCTGTCCTATTTAACTGTGGTGACCCTGTGTCCCCTTTACCTAATACATAGGCAGGTACTTGGCAAAAGATTTAATCCATTAATTGGTATGATCTGTATAGGGGCCTGTAATAATTTTTACTGGCAAAAATTTCAGATGTGGTACAGATTTTAAATTCGTATGGTATTGATCGGGTGGTCTGTTCTATTACATACACTTGCTGCTCTAGATGAGATCCCGAGTGATAAATCAGGTAGTATTATCAGAGTTAGACTGAATCTGTGGTTATCGGACCATTTTCAGGAGAGTACTACAGCAAAATAATTGAAAAACCCTTTCCCACAATCCCCCAAACAGAAACAAAAAACCTGTCTTTTCAGGCAGCATGCATATTGACTGAAGCCTCTGCTTATAAACATCAGAGTTTAACTGGTTTTTGCCAATGTCTGTCTTTGGCAGTTATTGGTATTTTTCCACCTTTATTTTCTTCTAGAAGTTTTACAATTTTAGTTCTTACATTTAGGTCTCCGATCTATTTCTAATTAATTTCTGTATATGATATGAGGTTAGGATCGAGGTTCTCTCTTTTTTTTTTCCCAAATGGACCTTCAGTTGTTTTAACCCTCCTGTCTCCCATGATGTTCTTGATGCTTTTGTCAAAAATCAGTTGGTCATTTTAGATACCCTTCCTTTTGGAGAACTTACCAACTAAGCAAAGCATGATAATTAGCTGCCCTATCACATTATAACAGGTTGCATGCTTTGAAGATACTGGGTGAGTCTCCTGCTTCTGATGACCCATTACCTGAAATGAGTCTGTTGTAAGGAATGGATAGAAGTTCTTGATGTAGTGAAGCCGACTCCCACAATTAAATATGGTAAGAGATTGGGGAGATTCTGGAACAGCAGACTGCACTAGTAGTACTGACTTCAGGCACTAGTTTCAATTTTATCTCCCATCCGTCATTTGTAAAACCTAGTCATAAGAGCCTTACGCACACCTGGAAGAGTCATGGCAAAAATACTAGCAAGAGCTCCAGAATGCCTAAGGAATCAGCTTATGTACACTTATCCCCTTATCAAGAGTGGACATTCATCCTACATGAAAGACCTTTGATTAAAGGTTTGGAATATTACGCTCTTAGAAACCTAAAATTTACATGAGTAAAAAATAATGTATGCGTTTCGTAGAAAGTATCTGTTCCACACAAATAACATCAGCTTTAAAACCTTAATGTCCAGAGTGTTTTGGTTTTTTTTCGTTTTTGTTTTTTTTTAGTGTACGATTTTCTAGAT
Organism: Rhinolophus sinicus; assembly: GCF_057876585.1. Taxonomy (NCBI): domain Eukaryota; kingdom Metazoa; phylum Chordata; class Mammalia; order Chiroptera; family Rhinolophidae; genus Rhinolophus; species Rhinolophus sinicus. The sequence continues at coordinate 189,518,436 of NC_142503.1, read as the reverse complement.
GTTTCTTTGGTGTGGTCTTTGTTTGAGAAAGCACATTTATTCACCTTGCCGCTGTATGAGACTGCCAGAGGCTACAGGAACATGGCCATAGCTCTGGGAACTCTTAGGATGCTGATGGTGGGAGGGGGTCTTAGTGAACACTGTTCAGAAAGGGCAAGAGAGACTGGGGGACTTGTACAGTCACACAAGAAGAACTCAGATTAAATCCCAAGTGACCAGCTCTCGGTCAGCATCTCACTTCATGATACACTCCTGGCCCCATAGACACATGGGGCGAGTATTGGTAGGTGACTAAGAATATTAGCTGGAACCAGATGAACGAAACCACTGTTGCGACAGTCAGAAAAGAGCAAATATCAGGGATTTCCTGTGGTTGCTCTGTTTTGTAAATCCTCAGACTGAAAATCAGGTGGGTGTGAAGCCACTGTGGGTTTGTATGGAAAATGGACAGACTCTGATGGTCACTGGCAAAAGGTTTGGCTTAAGGATGGTTAAGTGGGTTAGAGGAGGTGGAATGATGAGAGAACCCAGGAGATTTGCGTGAGGGAAGAAGCTTCCGGGAGGAGGAAGTCAAGTTCTCCAGAGAGGGCTCTGGGTGATTTTTGAGGCAGAAGCCAGAGCCTCACGGTCAACCCTTCACTCCCAAAAACGTGGAGGAGGGGCCTTTCCTTGGGCAGCGGAGATCATTGTGAGAACGAACTGTAAGTGCTGAGGTGCCAAGTAGCTTATGAAATTGGCTTGGCTGTTGTATCTGGTTATCTTTTTCCCTTGTTGGATTAAGGACAAATAGAAAGATGTTCTCAGCTTCTGACCAGGACTGGAGAAGCATGAGGAAATGATGCTTTTGTTTGGTCACTTGCCATTCAGTTGTGTCAGAGTTCTTGAGATCTTGTTAGGATGTGACTGGAGATAAAAGCTTATATTTAATAAATGCAAGAAAATAATGTTTGAAGTCCTCTTCTCTTCTCTTCTCTTCTCTTTTCTCTTCTCTTCTCTCCATCCAAAATTTCTAACTCAGAATGGAAATCTTCACAGATGAACTCATGCATGGTGTCTTTTTCCTTTTTGCTTTTCCAGTTCCTCCAGGAGTGATACAAAACGGAACACGGGTTCTGAGCCGAGGGCTGTTTACCGGAGTCCGGCCATTGCCAATCACTCCCATTGGAATGACGGCCACCGTGAGGTAAGCAGGCGCTCGCTGGGCAATGCCTGCCTGAGGACTGGGAAGGCTATAGTGTGTCCCACGGAGCCCTTGATGGGATGGAGAAGACCAGCCTCTACGTAGTGGAGACAAACTGGTTTGGGTGTTTAAAAAAGTTCAAGTAACTCCAGGGACCCCAGTCCAAATGCCAGCTTCTCCTTCTCAGGCCATCAAATTATCCTGATCTCCAATCAAATTAAGATTTTTTTTTATTATTTAGAAGAACAAAGTGAGGTAAGGTAGACAGAAGGAAATGGTGGGCAAGTTGTTCATTAGATTCTAGGCTAACGGGCCTAGCTCTAGATTTAGCCCTGTCCCTTACCAGTCCTGTGACTTTGGGTGGATCTCTGACCTCTGTGGGCCTTAGTTCCCTCATCCATGAAACTCCTCTGCCTCCCAGAAGGGGTTGCAATGGTAATCAAATGCAAAATCATGGGTGAAAATTGCTTTGGGACATGATATGAAAATAACAGGTGCATCATTTCCCTGCTTCTGAGAATCAGGTCACTTGGCAAACCACGTGAACTCTTTCTCGGGAAAGGTCTTTCCTCCATCCTCAATTTCCACTGCCAGCCCTGGTTTAAGGTCCACCGCTGGCTTAGAACCCTCCCAGGGGCCAGCGTGGATGCCTCTCCTATTTGCCCTGCTGCTTCCCTGCCCACTCCCAGCCACCCACCGGCCACCACCGGACTGAGCACCTACATGTGCCTCTGCAGCTGTCTGTAGGAGCACCTTCCACAACTCTCACCACATCTCCCCCCTGATATTCCCCCTCCATCCTCCCGTCTCTGGAGCCAAATTTGTTCCCCAAATAAGTCCAGTCAGTATTCGCCCTTCCTACACAGTTTTCTCCATCTGGATTTCCCTCAGCCTCCACACACAAGGCAGTACTTCCTTCAAAGCCCGTCACAAAAATGATTTCTTCACGAAGCTTTTCTGAACATGGCCTCTGAGCCAGGCATCAGATGAATTTCTCTTTTCTTTGAACCCTATGCTCTGGTTATGTCCCTTTGATGCGTGATCCTGTATGGTAAAATTTCTCTGTGTGTCCCCCTCTGTCTTCAGTAGTTTGCTTGCTGAGGACAGGAGCTGGGTAGCACCCATTTGGCTGATGCCTCATCACATTGCACAGTGCTGGCCCCAAGCTACTCAGCTCCTATGACACTGAGCTGCATCATCTCCTGGCTTTTTCTCCTGCATTTAGGGATCACGTTCTCACCTGAAGGCCATTTTGCTTTCATAGTGTTTCATGTCCCAAAGGAAACCGACCCAGGAAGTCTGTTTAGGTGGGGCCTGAGGGAGATGCAAGGTCCACTGGCTTGTGTCTTTTAACTCTTCCAGAAAACCAACCTACTTTTGCCAGAATAGAAGTTGCTTGATCTTCAGTGCAGACACTGGAGTCTGGAACCGGATAAGCAGGGAAGTTCGTAGGAATAAGAGCATTAATAGAATTGTAAAACTACTTATCATTTCTGCTAACCTGACTTGGTGATACTTTCCAAAAATATATGGAAAGGGTCTTTTTGTTGTACTTCTCTAGTACCTCTCCTTGTTGTCCTTAGGTCAGTAATTCTTGAGTTCTTAAATGGTAAGCCTCTTCATGAAGCCAAAATATTAAGACCTTTGCCTCACATTGTGAGAGAGACATGCTGGTTTCTGTTGTGTCTTAAAATCTTTTCTGCCTCACCTCTCAGTTTACCTTTTTGGTTGAGAAGACTCTGAGCCTGTAGACTGTTTTCACTTGGAGCAACAGTATTTTCATTAGTGGATTATAAGTTTAGACTTCCAGTTTGTCCTCTTGAGCGCTCTTTGGGTGCTCTCTAGCGTAGCTCCCTGGGTGCCGCCATTCCTCGTAGAAGGGCACGGAACGGGGTGTGGGGAGGGAATTCTGAGACTGGGCTGGCCTTCAGCAGAAGCAGCCTCCTCATTTTAATTATTATCCTCATGGCGTATATGCTCTCAAATTTTACTGATTAGAATTCTCTAGGGGCATTATTTAAAATGTTCTCTCTCTTTTTTTTTTTTTTTTTCCTGGTCGTGGTTTGGTTAGAGGATAACAAAGAACTGCAACAAAACAATGAAGTCTTGGTACTGGCTAAAGAGTTGCCACTCATCCAGTCCAGTGGAGCCCCTCACTTTGGCTCCTTCCACAGTTAAAGACCACAAAGCAGGTTTCGGGTCCAGTCAGGAAACACAAAACACCATAGGTATTCAAACAGAGAGACTTTAATGTAAAGAATCATTAACCTGGTAGAAAGTGATTAACCAGGTAACTGGAAAGGGTATGATGGAGGGAGTAATTGCAGGAAGGAGCTATCTCCCCCGGGGCTAAGGGAACAAAGGGAAGAGGTTGGAATGACTGTTTCTCTGAGCTCCAACCAGCAGACCTCTGAGGAGGGCCGGCCCCCCCCTCCCCCCGCAATCAGCTGGGCTGGAGTGTCTGAGCTCAGAGGAGGGACGTGTGCAGAACCAGAGGGAACTCTGAGAGAGGGCTCCTGCTGGTGCAAGTGTCCCTACGGGAACATGAAGAAGTTGGTTCTCCAAGAGTTGGCAGAACTGCAAAGTGAATTCTGCAGCTACTACAGGAATGAACGTGAAGAGGCATTGCTGGGGTGATACAAGAACTGTAAACATAGGAAGGAGCTTGTCCCTTCTTCCTCCACCCCTTCCCGTCTCTATGGCACCCCCTGTTGTCCAAGCCCAACATGGAGCCAGATAGTCCAGCAGAAATGGGACTTGCACAGCCCAGCGCCAGCCCCAGTCCCATAATAGGAAATGCCGTGGAAGGCTGGGTTTGGGCTGAGTGACAGTAGCTTCACAATGGTACAACTTGCTCAAAGTCTGCCCACTACCAAAGCATGCATAGTCTAAGAGTGAGCTTCTTGAGCCTCATAGGAGTTTTGAGCAGAATCATTTCAGTAAAATATATAACCAGTTTGCAGAAACTAGGCAAGTTACTATTGGCACAAACAGAGAAACCATTAAAGAAAACCCTCGTGCACTCCCAGTACACTATCCACATTTTGCACCTTCCACAGATTTTTTTACCCCCTTCTTTCACCTCCCTTCGCACATCTCCCACTCCACTCTGGTTCAAGCCGTTGTTTCTCAGTCTAGTTGTGTAGGACACAGCTCCCTGGCCCATGCTGGTATTACGAGCCTTGCGCTCCCCCAGCTGAGGCAGTCCATCGCAGGTCGTCAGTCAGCGCTCACAGCAGCTCACGGCAACTGCCAGCCACTCAACGCTGGCTGCTGGCCACTCAGCGCTGGCCGCCGGCTGCTCACAGTGGCACATGGTAGCTTACGGCAGCACAGAGCAGCTCACGGCAGCCCCAGGGCAGCTCATGCCAACCTCCAGCTGCTCACAGCAGCCCAGCTCCGGGGAGAGCTGTTGTTCACAATCTTAGCTGTAGAGGGCGCAGCTCACTGGCCCATGTGAGAATTGAACCGGCGACCTCATTAGAAGCACAGCACTCCAACCACCTGAGCCACCAGGCCTGCGACCCCCACCTCCCTCCACCTCAGTTTTAAGAGAAATTAGGGAGAGATGTATTGCAAGCTCTGTAAGGTCAAGGACCCTTGCTTTTAATACCTTTGCCCTCTTTATGTCCCAAATGCTTGGCAAGTAGTAGGCACTCAGATGGTTTTCCAAAGAATGCCCATAAACATATAGTGACATGGGTATTGGCAGAATCAGTGTCTGTGTAAAACTCAGAACTGCTTGGGGGCGGGGGGAATCTTGTAGTTTAATTTTTTTTTTAATTTGGCCATATGTCAGTTGAACCAAATTCAGCTGAGGTTAAAAAGAAAACAGTTTCACAGAGAATGAAACAACAGTAGATGTCGTCTGCCAGACCACGTGGCAGTGACCAAGGGTGCCTGGGAGTGTTCAAATGTTTATGTGGGTTGCTGCCCCTGTCAGTTCAGCTGGGGCGGAGCGGGGGGGCCAGAGTCATTAGCACCCACTAAAGACCAATTTCCTAGTCTGCTTTGTGTGACAGGTTTTCTGTGTGAGTCTAAGCGACTTCTCCTTAAGTGAAAATATTTGTCTTTCAGGGTTTTTTTTCCCCTCCACTGAGTGGCAAAGGCCATGTTTGTTTGTCTTAACTCTGAAACCGTTATTGACATAGATGAAGTGTTACTTTTATTAGCTGATCATTACACAGCTTGTATTTGCTGGGTTCCTTTGCATATAATTATGATGTGAAATCTCCTTGTAAGAGTATCTGTCAATAGTGTAATTGACTTTACAGTGTTGACTTTTTACTCAATAACCTCAGAGATTGGCCCATCCATACATGTTGGAAACCTGCTTATTTTTAAATCTGCCTGGGCATAGAGTCCTCAAGACACATTACCTTAAAATAACTGCTCACATGTCTTCAAGTTTTATGCCTGTGTATTCTGGTCCCTCCCAGCGAAACTCCTGGCAGAGAATATGTTGAATGGAACAAACAGTTAGAGCCCTGGAACTATTTCTGGCCATCTTGGGAAATGGGAGCCCCAGGTTTCTTACATGTATAGCATTATGGGATGCCTCCCAGGTAGGGACCATAGCAGTTCTCCTGGACCTGGGCCATCTTGCTTTCAACTCTAAGGGTTCTTTTTGATGCCAAGTGACCACTCAGGTGGTAGAGAAGAATTAATCCAGGGCTTTCCAGAGGATTAGGAGAGAGTTAGAGAATGGGGTTCTTCAGATGACAACAGAGCCTAGAAATTGCACACATGAACTGAGAACCAAGTTTCCCGGGTCCATATCCTATGGCTGTGTGACCTTGGGCAAGTGTATCTCGCTTCTGAGAAAACCATCATCTGTCTCATGGCTTATTAGTGATAACACAGTGATGTGCCTGGCATTATGCAGATATTTGATAAATACATAATGCGGAAAAACAAACAAACAATCTGATTCAGAAATGGGCAAAGAACTTAAATAGGCATTTCTCCCAAGAAAGATATACAAATGGCCAATAAGCATGTGAAAAGATGTTTAACATCACTAATTGTTAGGGAAATGCAAACCAAAACTACAATGAGATGCCATCTCATACCCATTAGGATGGCTACTATTAAAAAGAAAAGAACAAGTGTTGATGAGATGTGGAAAAATTGGAACCCTTGTACACTGTTGGTGGGACTGTAAAATGGTGTGACCGCTATGCAAAACTGTGTGGAAGTTCCTCAAAAAATGTAGAATTACCACCTGATCCAGCAATTCCATTCCTGGGTATATATCCAAAAGAATTGAAAGCAGGGTCTAAAAGAGATGTGTGTATATCCATGGCCATTGCAGCATTGCTCACAACAGCTACACTGTGTAAGTGACCCAACAGATGAACACATAAGCAAAACGTGGTCTATGTCCACGCAATGGAATATGAGTCAGCCTTCAAAAGCAAGAACATTCTGACATATGCTACAGTCTGAATGAACCTTGAGGATGTTACGCTGAGTGAAATAAGCCAGTCACAATAGGACAAATACTATATGATTCCATTTATATGAGGCACTTAGTAGTCAAAATCGTAGAGACAGAAAATGGAATGGTGGTTGCCAGGGGCTGGGAGGAGAGGGAAATGGGGAGTTATTGTTTCCGTGGGTATAGAGTTGCAGTTGTCCAAGATGAACAGGTCTGGAGATGGATGGCGGTGATGGTAGCATAATATTATGAAGGTTGGGAAAAAAGTAAAATTAATGTGGACAGCCTTGATTCATCCAGCCTGCCCTCCATAGTCCTTCCCAGGTCCCCTTTCTGAGTGCCCCAAACCCCAAGAGAAGGCTTAGATTGAGCTTCTTATGCCACCTTCAGGACAGTGCACATTTGTGGTAAAGCCATTGGTCTTGAGGGGTTACGGCAATAGGACTACCAGTCTAAACCACAGTATATTATAAAATTATAAGTTCCATGTAATCAGTATCTAAGGCTGCTTAATTTTATTTGGATCTCTTAGGACCTCAAGGGAAAACTTCAATTCCCAGGGTACATGAAGCAAGTCAGGAATGAATGGTCCTATTGTAATACAAAACGGGAATGCTTAAGGTTCTGTCAAAACGGAGCTGTCAGGAAAACCCACCTGTCAGCCTAAGGTCTGCTCCTGACCACAGTCTTTGTCTTTCCCCTTAAGAAGGTGTTTGTAATACAAGTTTAAAAAGCTGGCGCAACCTTTGGTATTAAGATAGGATGTGGTCTGATTATACAGCTTGCGGGAAAATTTGCCACTGATCTTTTTTGTGTGTTTTGTTTTTAAAGACCAAGCACCCGTCAGCTTTTGTCTTCTGAAATCATGGTTTTTGAGGGCAACTTTGAAACTCAGTATTAGATTATGCTTGGTGATGGGAGAGAGAGGAGGAAACACTAAAGGGATAGATTAAACGGAACAGAAATAAAGAAGACCAGGAGGCCTCTGTGCGCTTGAGTTCCCACTGGGCCCCCTGTCTAGGCCTTTTGTCTGCTTTGGGCTCTTCTGGTCCAGAAATCTAAACAGTGACCACTGAACTTACTGTGTCAAATTTGATCAACATTCTAGAGTTGCTTCTCGTATTTCAAATCAACGGCATTGAGTCATGCCTTTGAAAGTCGTGGTGGCTTTTCCTATTGTATCTGAAAATCCTCTGAACTCCTGATGATTCTGGCCTGTGCCAAATGCAAAACAATTGATGGAGGAGAGTTTTAGGATCATTCCTTTTTGTGTTCTGTGATCTAAATGCAGAGAGGGAGTCACATTTATCTCAGTGGTTTAAGGGAACAGTATGTAGCTCATGGAAGAAAATTTTACCCCACCCCCAGCCTGGAGATGACCGCCTAGGTGAGACTTCTAGGATTGTTGAATCCATATGCTTCTCAGGAAGGTCTACCCAACTAGAGCAGGTATCACAGGCCTCTGGACCTGCTGTAATTATACTATGCATATAATTAATAGATCCTCATGAACCCACCACCCAAGTGAAAAATGAAAGCTTTACTGACACCTTTGTCTTCCCTGAAAGGTAACCTTAATCCCAGATTTTGTACATACTGTTTCCATGCTTTTAAAAGTGTTTTTGATATCCGTAAACAATACGCTGTTTAGTTTTGCTTGGTTTTGAGTTTTATGTACCTGGAACGATATATGTCTTCTTTTCTAACCTGCTTTTTACGCATTAAGTTTATTTGTGTAATTGAATCATTTTTTGCAGCTTTATAATATTTCATTCTGAGGCTATACCACAATTTTTTTGAGAAGACAGTTGAATCATTTGTAGTTCTTTGCTATTACAAATGGTGCTGCTATGGAAATTCTTGTACATGTCTCCAGTTTTATTTAAGATTCATGTCCAGGTGTGGAATTGTTGCTTGGTAGTCGGGTATGTATAGGCTCAACTTTACAAGATAACGCCAAGTTGTTTTCGCAAGTGTTTGTATCCATTTTATACTCCTGCCGCACTGGCAGAGTGTGATAGTTCCCATCCTCTACGTCTTCACAGACATTTGGAACTGTCATGCTTCGTAATTTCAGCCAATCTAATGAATTGTCATGGTATTTCATTGCGTTTTCTTGTTTCTAAAGATGTTGCACAGTTTTTCACATATTCAATATTGGTTGTTGGAGTGTGCTCTTTGATGGGTTTGCCTGTTCAAAATTTTGCTCATTTTTCTATTGGGTTGTTTCTCTTTCTCTGTCTTTATAGAGAGTTCTTTATATATTTTGAATATTAATCCTTTATTGATTATATGTGTTGCAAATAACTTTTTTAAGTTTGTGGATGGTTATTTTATTCTCCGAAATAGTATCTTTTAAAGAGCAGAAGTTCTTAATTTTCATGCTTATTAATCATTTTTTAATGAAATCTGGTGTCTTAAAAAAAAATCCCTACTCCAAGATCATATAGTCTTGTGTAGTTTTTATCTAAAAAAAATTTTAAGTTTTTCCTTTCACATTTAAGTCTGTAATCCATCTGGAGTTAATTATTTGTATATTTATTTCTTCCAGCAACCTTGCTAAATAAACTGCCTAAGTAATTCTAATAAGTTATCTTCTGTAAATAATGGTGGGGTTTTTTCTTTCTAATTCTTGTATCTTTTATTTTTACTGTCCTGTTGCATAATTCAGGACCTCTGAGTAAAAGTAATGATTATAGACATCTTTATGTTTGTTATTTTAAAGGGAGCTATATTATTGATTCACAATTGATAGAATGTTATAGGTATTTTAGGAAATATACTTTATGATAACAAAAAATTCATTCTGTTCCTAGTTTTACTATATTTTATCATCAGGGGTTGTTGAATTTCATTTTAAAATGTTTCCATCATTTAAAATAATTATAAACTTTTTCTTTCATTGTTTTACTGTGGTGAATAACTATAAATTTCCCAGTTTTAAATAAAACCAGCGTTTTTGAGTATACTTGCTTGTGATACATTATATTTTGTATGTATTGCTAGGGTTGGTGAGCAAATATTTTATGCATGAATTTTGCATTTTTGTCCATGCCCCATTTTTCATCTGGTTTTATTCTCATAAATTTAGTTAAGAAATATTCACGCTTAGATTGTTTGGAAGTGATTATGTGAGACTGAAATTGCTATTGCTTAATGTTTGATGAAACTTGCTTTCCAAACAGTCTGGGGCTGATGTTTTGTGTGTGTGTGTGTTTTTTTGTGGGTTTTTTTTTTGGTTTTTTTTTGGAGGGATGATTTTTAACTGTTGATTTAATTTTTAAAATGATCGTAGTGTGGCTTATTTTTTTTATTTCTTTTTGTATCCACTTTGGTAACTGGGAATTTTTCCATTTCACCTGAGTTTTAAAATATATTTGCATAAAGTTACTCATAAAATTTGTTATGTTTTTAAATGTCTTTTTAGTTACGTCCCTTTTTTGTTCTTTATTTCATTGTAGCATCTCTCTCTTTGCTTAATCTTGCCATAGTTGTTTTTGTTGTTGTTTTTTAAAGAACCAACTTTTGCGTTTGGTTTTTTGGGGTTTGTTTGTTTGTTTGTTTGTTTGTTTGTTTGTTTGTATGTTTTTAAAGAGGACACAGCTCAAAGTGGCCCATACAAGGATCAAACCAGCAACCTTGGTGTTAGTAGCAACGCACTCTAACCAACTGAGCTAACCAGCTGCCCTTGTTTTCTTTTTTAGCCATCTCTATTTTGTATCTGTTTTCTAGTTCATTGATTTCTCCTATTTTCTTTATAATTTCCTTTCTTTGGATTTTTTTTTTTTTCTTCGTCTGGATTGGATAATTTTATTTTAAACCTTTTTCTATAAAAATTTGAGGTTATAATTTACTTGAAACTACTGCTTAATTGGATCCCACAGGTTTGATACCTTTTATTTTCATTATTGTTAACAACTCAAAGTATTTTCTAATTTCCACTTTGATTTCTTTGACCCACAGGTATTTTTAGAAGTGCATTTTTAAATTTTCAAACCTACATGGAGGTGGTTGTTTCTTATTTTTGCTTTTAGTTACCTCTTGAATATTGATTACTAACTACAATGCATTGTGGTCCGAGAATTGATGTGTAAGATACTGCTTCTTTGAAATTTGTGGCAACTTGCTATATGTTCTAATGTATGTCAGGTTTTATAAATATTCTGTGTGCTTCAAAATAATATGCCTTCTCCATTATTAGCACGTTCTATATATGTCCATTAGAGCAAATCTTTTATATACTAACTGTGTGTGTGTGTGTGTGTGTGTGTGTGTGTGTGTGTGTGTGTGTGAGAGAGAGAGAGAGAGAGAGAGAGAGAGAGAGAGAGAGAGGTAGAGAGAGGTGGGGGGGGAGACAGGGCTAATCAATTGAATACTGAGAAGGACGTATTAAAATCTCCTGTTACCATGTGGATGTGACTCTTTCTCCTTGTAACTTTCAGTTTGGGATGTTTATATTTTGGAGCTATCTTATTGGAGGTATTCATATTTAGAACTGCTTTTATCTTCCTAGTGGATCAAACCTTTATGAATGTTTAATGACTACTTATAGTAATGATTTTTGCCTTAAAAACTTGTGTTATCTGGTCTTAATACAGCTACACCAACATGGCATAATACAATGTTTTCCATTCTTTTATTTTTATGTTTTAGGTTTGTCTCTTGTAACAGCACATGGCTTTGTGCATGTGTGTTAATCATCTTTACCTTTTTAACAAAGAGTTTTAGCCCATTTTTATTGACATATTTGGATTTATTTCTATCATCTTAGTTTGCATTTCTGTTTGTCCCACTTTTTCCAGATTCTTTTTCCTTTCTAGCATTATTTGAAGTTGATCAAGATTCTCCCGCTACTCGTTCCTTTTTTCTTCTTCTTTCTAATGGTTTGGAAGTTACACGTTTTGTTTCTCTTCTTTTAGTGTTAATCCTGGAACTTTTAACATGAATATTTTAAAATGTTTAAAGTTAATCAATATCTTTAACCTCCTGATCAATACAAGGCCCTTGAAATGCTTTAATACCTATTCTCTACCACCCAGATAATATATTACATTTGCTCAGTACTTTGGTTCTATTTCAGTTTCTTTTCTTTTTTTTTTTTTTTTAACTCAATCTCATTGCTATGTTGTTCAGTCAATACTTGATGACATTTTCTTTGCTTATCCTTTCTTCTTGTCTCTCAGATCTTCTTTTTTGGATCATTTTCCTTTTTCCTGAAATATAGTCCTAAGAAGTCCTTTAGTGAATACCTGTTTTTAATTGAAACCCTGACTTTTTGTTTGAAAATATTTTTTTTCCCCTCATTCTTGGAAGATAGTGTTACGGGATATGCATTCTAGGTTTACAGTTACTTTTTTATCTCTTACTTTGAGAATATAGTTCTACTTTTATCTACTTCACTTTATCTTAATTGGTACTCCTCATTACGTGGGATGTTTTCCTTCTGTGACTTTCCAATCTTCTCTTTTTTTTTGATGCTCTACAGGTTGACTCTGATGTGTCTAGACATGGATTTCTCTTTATTTATTCTCCATGGGATTTGTTGGCTCTCTGAGGCTGAAGATTTGTACCTTTCATCAAACCTAGAAAATTCTCAGCCATTTTTCATTTGGGATTTGGATTTTCTTCATTTTTCCTTTTCACTCTGGAACTCCAGTTAGATTTAGATCTTATTATTATATTCCATATTGCTGAATTTTTTCCCCATATTTTTCATCCCTTTGTCTCTCTCTGCTGCCTTTTATATAATATCTTCAGATCTGTCTTCTAATTCACTAGTTTTTCTCACTATCTTTTCCTATCAATTCCATTGAGTTCTTTAATTTCAAGGAGTATATTTTTTCACCTCTAAAAATTCTATTTAATGCTTTCCAAAATCTGTCTTCTTAGTTTTAATAATCTGTTCTTCTTTTCTAATATGTTTCAATACCATTTATTTCTTTACACATACTTTACATTCTGTATCTAGTTATTTCAATATTCGCAGACTTTGCAGTTCCGCGTCTATAGTTTCTTTTTTCTGTTGTCTCTTTTTGATGGTGCTTTATTTCTTTTGTGTTTAATGCGTTTTTGATTACGAATCTGTGTTCCTTAAAACCTTACCTGTGGGAATTCTTTGTGGCCTACGTTTAAAGTTAGGTTCTTCCAGAAAGGGTTCGTGTTTTCTTCTAGTAGGCACCACTGGGCATTTCAAACTAAATTTAGCTTGCTGTCTTTGGTCCACACAGAATTCTGGCCCCATCCCCGTAAGATTTCAGGCGTGTGGTGAAAAATTCTCAGGGGAGGCTTTCCTTGTCTCCAGTTCCATCTGGAGCTAAGGTTAAGGCTGACTTTATCCACATTGCCTGTGAAGGCAGTTAACTTTTCCCTAGGACACCCATTGAGGGTGTTGTCATTCAAGTGTCCTAGCTTTTTACGTGGTAGTTTTACATTTATGTATTCCTGGTGACCTGTTTGCTGGCATGTGTGGTGATTTTCAGTTATGAGCTTCTACTCGAATATTTGCTTGAACTTAATCCGTGGGGATCCTAATGACCTAAATTCAGGTGGCTTTCTTGAAGAGAGGATTTGTTTTTCAAACTTCTGCTGGGAGCCTGAGAACCACTTTAACCCCTTCGGAGGAGCCGCAGTAACCATGGAGCTGCCAAAATCAATCTTCCTGTCGCTCCGTCCCCCTCACCATTGAAGTTTGGGCGCTTGTCCCAGTGCTAGGGGAAGCATTTGCTCCAAGAAAACCCTGGTTTTCTTGGTTGTGTGCTGCTCCCACTTCAGAGTATTTATTCTTTTTCATTTTTTTATTCTTTTGAATTTGTCATGTGTGCGTGAAGTTCTTTTGGTACATGTGTGCTGTGTGGGTCTCTAATATTCCCTTATTCTAGTGAACCCAGCGATGACTTTGAAATATGTTGCTGTACTTTATTCGGGATCTTTTGTGTGATAGTTGGAAGAATGCTTTCCAAATGTCTTCTCTGCTACCTGGCTGAAAGTGGAAGCCTGTGGTCTTCTTTTCTCTTCCGGGTCTTCCTTCCTGTGGTTGGTCCTGGACAGAAGTGTTGCACTCGCTCCAGCTCTCAGACTGTATCTACAACCCCCTCCGCCATTAATTCCACCTGCTTCTTTGCAGGTGTGGCAAACGATCAGCGTTCTCAAGGAAATCCTAGGAAGGACGTCTTCCTCCTAAATGATAGCCTCTAGGTCTAAAGCCATTGGTTCCAGAGAGAACCCTAGTGCACAGGTGAAAGATGGAGGCGACACATGCTGACTGTACCATAAGGGAATAAATAAAGAACGGGGAGAGAAAACAGCAAATTGGCTGTGTCCAATCAGAAGCTATACCTTAGCTTGTGAGGTGCAAGCATTGCTCATTCTCAGGCTGCACTATTGTGATTTCTCACCTTTTATGTTCCCATCTATTTGACGAGAGAATGAATACCAGGTTTTCATTTGCAATGAATAAAATGGGGTTTTGTTGAGGCCTAGTAAAATCAGGTGGCTTTAATTTATGCTAACATGATGACTTTGAGTATTGTTACATACTATAATTCAGCTTAAACTGAAAACTTGCAAGCATTTCAAATGTATCGTGTGTTCATTTTAAGGGAGGATATGTGAGGCGGTGGTTAGAAATTTACCTTCCAATATGTTCTGGATGGCTGGTTTCTTCTTGAAGCATTTGGCGCCCTGTCATGACAACCCCTGCATTGGGAGGGTTTTGACACCAAGTCGGTGTCGCTGGCTTGCCACCAACATGAACAACATTGCATCGTTATTAGTGATTGAAGGAGCTTGTCACTTCCTACTGAGTTTGTGTGTAATTTATGGATTATGAGCCCATACTAAAATCTCAGGGAAAGTTCATTGTTATCAAGCAAAAAAGAGACACCTTTATATTTTAATTTGAGCTCCCTGAAGTTACGTCTGTGTACCTGTTTTCATCCAGAAATATTGTCAGTGGATGTATTGGTTTTCTGTCTTCGCCACAGTAAATGTCCTTCCCCAGGGAAGACATTTCAAATTCCTGCTTGAATGGTCTTTGAGAACTGGCTGGGCCAACTTGAACAAGTCACGGGGCTCCCTGAGTTTCTGTGTATCCGTAACGTGGTTGAGCTGGGCCAGGGTTCCAAGGTATGGGTTATAGCATCACCGTTGGCACATAGTGTGAGTCTGGGCAATGTCAGAGACTCTGCATTGCAGAGCACTGATTCATGAGCTATGGAAGTAGGATTTCTGGACAGGAATTCCCACCCGTTCTCAGGAATTTTTTTCCGCTTTCCCGTTCCCGAATCCCAAGATATAAATTGTTATCTGTGCTCCACGATGAATCGTTTCCACAAAGTGACAGCCAATACTACCAACCACCTGGGTTCAAGGAGCCGATTTTCCTGATTTCCCGAGAACAGGTGGGAATTCCCGCCCGGAAACCCTCTGTGGACGTGGTTTTCCTTTCTGTTCTCCTTGAATTCCTGTGATGTCTTTCAGAAGAATGTTTCAGTTGGTTTTAGGGTGGGCATCTTCACCTCTCCGAAGCTTACTTTTCTCCTTTAAGTAAGAAAAGTTCTCAGGCCCAGAACTTTTCCTCTTGTAATAGTGTGGAGCTAAAATGTTATATCATTGCTTTCATTCTAGTGTGTTTCTCCCACTTGGGACCCCAGACTTTTTATTTAAAAAGTTTTTAAATCTGTGGAAAGGAAAGAAAAGCATAGTGAGCACTATATGCCTTTCACCTAGATTCACTAAGAATTAACTGCAGTGCTTGCCTTATGTCTTACTTTCTTGCTCTCATGGTTCTCTCCCTTGCCATATATGTCCAGGGAGGTATCATATTCTGCTGTAACTGGGGTACTAAAGTGAGTCATAAGCCCCATGTTATTAAAAAGTAAGGATTCAGAACTGAATTGATTTTTCTGGAAGCCTAGCACACAGCCCAGTGTACTCATCCAAATGTAGTTGGGTTCACTCTGAAACTGTTTCATGCTAGTTCAGGAGGCTCATTACTGAATTAATTTTTGGATTTTGCCGTGGTTACCTGAAACAGCAAAGATCAAGAGAACCATTATACGAGACTTTCATTTTCATTTGCCTTAATGATTATTAATAGCTACCTGTACAATTAATTACATTAACCAAGTTTCATATTGGGTAACACCTTAAAGGAATCTTTTCCTAGCCACTTCTATGTACCTAAGACAGAGCCAAGAAACAGGAAGTCTGCAGAAAGTAGATATCGCAGAAGCCATTCCCCAAAGCTCAGAGGCTGTCTTTACAGGCAAGCGCATGAAGAATTTCTTAGAACCTCTTTACTCTTACTTTATGCTGCATTCCCATAAGTCTCCTGAGCCAGAATAGAAAGAAAACAAGACACTCAGGGTAAGCATGTCACAGCAGTGAACAATCTGACAGCAAGAGAGACCAAGTCAGAATTCTCACGCACCACAAAGAACCATCCTCTGTGCTTGGAACTTTCATTTTGCCACCCTGCCCTGTGAGGTAGAGGGGCGCCTGCTAAAGGGCACTAAAAAATAATGCTGGGATGTGAACAAAAGCCTGTCTTGCAAGCCAAGCTCTTTCTATAAGGACTGGGAGGCCATGGCACAGATCTGGGATCACAGTGCGTGGGACAGTCTGGGGCCCTTTGGAGCCTGCAAGGACTTCACTGTTTAAACGCACACATGGTAATTGTTGAGGTTTATCATGATGGTCTTGAGACCTCTAGCAAAGGTTGAGTTTTGATACTAACCCTCATGTATTTTGCTGGTGCCCGTCGCTGCGCTGGGAAATATCACCACCAGCTTAAGTTTAGCAGAGCACCCTAGTCCCTGGAACACAGGGAGGAGGGAGACCCTTTGGCCTCGCTCCCTGCCACACTATTTACACCAGGGACTCTCCTCCCCCCCTGCTTGCTGTCTGGGCTGCCACCAGGGTCTCGCTGAGCCTTGAGGTTCACAGGGTGGCAGGAGGGAAAGGGGAAGGGCTCACGACTTTCTGTCTCATTGGTGGCTCGACCCCATAGCCTTCCCACTGCTGTATCCTTAGGCAGTATCCACAGTCATCTTCCCAAACTTCCTGCTCTCTGCCGCACAATTCCATCAGCTCCTACACTTCAGTATATCTAGCGTATGTCCACTCTGCCTGGCACAGTGCTAGTCATTGGGGACATATCAGTGCAATAAAACATCTCATCTCTCTCCTGCCCCATACTTTCAACCCTCACTTCAGAAGCCATGTCTTCCACAGACCTTTTTCTTGGACCCTCCCCTCCCCCCTCCAGCTATAAGTAGCCCTTCCCTCCTGGGAATATTCATCTCTCTGATCACAGCTCCTTCTGAACGCCTGCTGTGTGCCAGGCACCATCAGAATTACAGCAGCCATCAGGACAGAATCAGTGCCCACCCCAAGATGTGGCCTGACCAGGAATAAGCATCACAGTCCTCAGTCTTATGCCAGGCCCTGGTCCACACACCTGCAGGCATTGACTCACATCCTTGACCCCGTGAAGTGGGTGAAATTACTATTCCCACTTCGCTGATAAGGAAGCAAAAAGGAAGTCAGTTCATTGCTCAGAGGTAAAGAGATGATAAAATAATCAGAGGTATGATGAATGCGCTCGGACCCTACTGAGAATGTATAGCGGGACCCAGTTATAGGGAAATTGGAAAGGAGTGAGAGTTGGTCTGATGTAGCGAGGAGCTCAAGCTTGAGAGTCAGACTTTGGTTTCAGTCCCAGCCCTGCTACTCATTAGCTGTCTGTAAATCACAAAACTTTTCCAGCTCCTTCTTCTGGCATCTATGAAATAAGGATGCTAACATCCAGTTTTTAGAGCTAAACGCTAACTCTGCAGACTCTGCATGGCCCCTGGCAGGTGGTGAGTTTAGTTGATGGTAGCTTATGGATCCCTCATCTGTGATCTAACTAGGACTTGCTTCTCTGACTGTAAAGCATCATCCTGACAGTGTCTGTATGTGATTCCACCTCAGACGCCTCCCCCAGGACCCTCCCTAAGGCCCTGCATTCATATCAGGTGTTCAGTGAATATTTGTAGAATGAATGAACGAGGAAGGAAGTGCGTGAGTGAATAGCTGTCATCACATAGCAGGTATCTCTTTTGCTCAACACCAGATTCAGTCTTCTGACAAAAGGCTCCTAAATGTAGCAGCTTTATAAGGGAGTGGGCTTTTTTCTCTGAAGTACCCAGCCAACGTCGCCTGGCGGTGTCTACTCCTCGGCGTTGGCGGGTATGCGAAACCCAGCACAGCTTGATTTTTATGGTTTAATATAAGAGACTGCGTTTCCACCGCTGTCACTTCAGAAGAGTGTTGTTTTGACGTCTCAGCCGCCCAAACTGAGTGAAAATGCCAATGATGGGAGATAAGCAGGAAAGACGGAGGTGGCGGGATTTAGGACCCAGTCTTCAAAGCAGCGCCACCTGCTGCCCCCCCTGGTTGGCAAATTGCTAGATTGCACGTCAGGCGGTGGTGGGCTGTGATCCAGGGGGGCTGCCAGGCGTCTCATCAGAGGGCTTTAACCCGTGTCCTCTCTCTGTCTCCCATCCCTCCCCACTGCCCTGTCCCACAGGAACGGCCTCCCCGGCTGCCGGATGCGGACTGAGAGCGAGCCGTCCTGCGGCTCCCCGGTGGTCAGCGGGGATCCCAAAGAGGATCACAACTACAGCAGTGCCAAGGCCTCCAACGCCAGGAGCGCCTCGCCCGCCAGCGACTCGGTCTCCTCCTCCTCGGCCGACGACCACTACGAGTTTGCCACCAAGGGGAGCCAGGAGGGCAGCGAGGGCAGCTTCCAGAGCCACGAGAGCCACAGCGAAACGGAGGAGGACGACAGGAAACACAGCCCGAAGGAGGCCAAGGACACCCTGGGGGACAGCGGCTACGCGGCCCAGCACAAGAAGCGCCAGCACTTCGCCAAGGCAAGGAAGGTCCCCAGCGACACGCTGCCCCTCAAAAAGAGACGCACGGAAAAGCCCCCCGAGAGCGATGATGAGGAGATGAAAGAGGCGGCCGGGTCGCTCCTGCACTTGGCGGGGATTCGGTCCTGTTTGAATAACATCACCAATCGGACGGCAAAGGGGCAGAAAGAGCAAAAGGAAACCACAAAAAATTAAAAACAAGTCACTGATTTGTTTTGAACTTACGGCCATTTGGTTTCAGCATGTCAGGAGATTTCTAATGATTTGTGGCAATATCAGCAATTTATTATTATTTTTTTTTTTTTTTTTTTTTGGTTTGGTTTTCTTTTCTTTCTTTTTCTTTTTTTTTTTTAATTTGTCCCCTTTCTTTGTTTTGGACCCTTAAGAATTTTATTTTTAAAGGAGATTGAAGCCATAGAACTCATATTGACACTCAGCTGTTTTACAAAAGCTTTTCATTATCTGAAGACAAAACCGAAAAAGCCAAAATGACCATTGTTTCCTCCAGCTTGTCAGAAACACGTGGCTGAATCCACAGGGATGTCAAGGATAATGCCACGGGAATACCCATATGCAGCACCTAGAAGGCACGTGTGCAAAGGAATCATCCATCAGGCCCAACCCTTAGGTTAAAAGGTCAGGATGTCCACCCAGTTGGGTTCACTCGCAATTGGGGGAAAGGAAGAGCCATCCATTCCCCTAGAAGCAGTCCCAGGCTTATGGCACCAGTCAACAAATTGTGCCAGGAAAACCCTTGACGTTGCCACGCAGAGTGCAGGAGGGGGTCGGTCACCTCTGTGCTTCTTAATCGTGAAGCTACCTAACATCTTATGAGGTGGACATTAGACGGTGTATATACACCAGGTGTCAAGAACTAATGAGAAGAAATGGGCTCAGTTTTTAGTAATATTCCTAATCATTGAATTCTGTTCTATATTAAATTAAGAGAATGCTTCACAAGCCATAAGCCTGTAGGTTGGCCCTGCACACGAGAGAACGAGAGAGAGAGAGAGAGAGAGAGAGAGAAGTAAACATGCAGAAAACAAGCTATGTCTTCTTAACTGCCCAACTGAAAATCAAGTCCAAGAAATTACAGTAGCTGTTAAGGAAGGAAATAATGGCATATATCTTTTTCTGTCTGTCAAAACTATTTGATCTAAATGAAAACAAACAAAAAGCTACAGAACCTGCCATTAGTATTATGGTGTATTTGAAAAAGATGAAAGGCACATTGATGGACAAAAAAAGAAAAAAAAAAACTCCCATACTGCCCTCAAAATGGGAGTTTGCAAGTAATGTCAGTCAGGATTCATCTTTGCAAAAATCAGTGATTTCCACATTCAGCCAGTGTAGCCAGCAAAAATTTCTGATCCACAATGCATGGATTCCTTCAAAAAAAAAAAAAAAATCACAAAAACACAAACTTTTTTTAATTCAAAAATAACAAAGTTCTTGTAAGGTAAATAATGTATTTAGCATGAAGCATGAATTATTTTCATATAAATATAGAAAATAGAGAAAAGGCTATGCCTCTAATTTTTAAGCCCTTAGGCTTAGAGGTTCTTTTGGTTTTCTTCTTTTTTCTTTTTTTTCCTTTAATTTTTTTGTTTGTTTTGTTTTTTTTCCCAATTATTTTGTTTTCATTTTTGAAGCAGGTGTTTAAGGTTTAACCTTCTTCAGGGACAAATTCTGACTGTTGGGGAACTTACTCTGCAATATAAAAATATTCATGTTCCGATAGGGCCTGGGTGGTGGAGCTCCGTACTGCCTTGTCTGCACTTCAGCCCCGACCCCCTCTGATTCTCTGTTGAAAAGTGTGTCCTTTCTCTGTCTGTACATGTTTATCATGACGCAATAATTTGAGGGCAAACTTAGTAGTGAGTGTGTATGATAGAATCAAGAGAATTACGGGACGCTGACTTGAGAAAACCATGACTGAGATTTGGTTCTAGGAAAAAGGCAGTGAATAATTATGCAAATTCGCCAGGAGAAGGGGAAACACACTAATGGGCCTTATTGGACGAGGGTGTGAGTTAGGGTACATGTGAAGGAGGAAGTGACACAGGTCTTGGAAGGACCAGCCCCCACAGTTTTCCTGTGATGCCATCTCACGGTGGGAAGGAGGGGCCAGCCGTCTCTACCACCTCAGCACACGAACCAACCTGGAATTAAGCCCACCTTGATTGTGAGAGCTGAATTTAGACAACAGGACGATGTCATGCAGACCAGAAATTCCTATTATCTTTGCCTAAAAGAAATTATTTGGGGAGATCAAAAGAGAAATCTGTAGAAGAATATGATCTTCCACCCAAATGGAGGGAAACTTAAACAAAAACACCCACTACCATGGCTCAGGATATGATGGTGAGGGAAAGGGAGGGAATTGGGGTGTTCTCAGTCTTTTAAAGGGGGAATGTGGGCCAATGTGGAGCCAGCCCATCTGCCAGCACCAGGCACTGTCAGAACCTCCACCAGCCAGGACCGTGGAAATGAACTGGTGCATGCCCCGTGCTTATCTTCCTCTGGGTTGCTGATGAGACACCCTGAAAACAATCGACACCTATACAACAGGTCACATTTGTTACCTGAACCTGAGCTCTTCCAGCATATTTGTTCGGGGTACAGATGGGAATAAGGATGTATTTTTGAAGCACTCTGTTCCCTGCATCTCACATCTGACACCGCAAAAGCCATCCACAGCTGTGGAACCTTAGCAACACTTTGTCCCCTGACCAAGCCCAGGAGACCCCCACCCCAAGATAAAATTCAGACTTCCCTCCTGAAAGGCAGAGTACACATTCAGGACTTTTTCTGGCAGGGGACTTCTTCCAGTTAAAACCCCCACAGTGGGCTGTCTCCCCTCATTTCATTTTTCTAAAGGAGCAAAGACCTCTTTTAGAAAATAATAAAATGCAATGTGTGTGATTTACTTTTCTGATCTCTTTGAGAAATAGATAACTATCTTATAAAAGTGTGTTCTTAACTCCGGAACCACTCTTCTTGCATAAATACCTCATCGGGCAGCTTTCTAAGTGTTATTTTCCTGAGTCTTCCCTCAGTCCCTTCATAGGAGCTGCTGGGAGATTTCCGGGGGAAACTTTAGTGAGGGTACTTTTTTCTATTTTTCTTCTGTTTTTGGAGGCATACACATTATGCATAACCAAAACAATGGCTCAATTGTGTTTAACTTTGTATTTTGATTGTTGAGGGGGGAAAAAAGTATCGACGTGTATGTGGCCGTTTGTAGTGAATTCATTGCAGAATGAGGTCGTCCGTGTCCTCACCAAGCCAAGGGGCAAGAGGCACCCTCTCTCACCCCCTCCTCCAAGAGCAGTAGAGAATTTAAGCACAAACCTATTTGTGAAAGAATATTTTACTCCAGTGTAATTTCACTTTAGTCTTGGAATTCCTTCCCAAATGTCAGGTGTTCTTTTAGCTTCCAAACTAGCATATGTATTCATGAGTCTGACAGATCGCCCGAGCACCAGTCTAGGGGTGTGGTGGGTTTGCTTTCATTTGTCCTGCTGGGAGAAGTGGCGTTTCCTGTGTCATTCCAGTATCTCATATTCACATGGGGCAGGGGGGAGGGGGAAACGGGAAACTATAGCAATATTTAAAGATGCTTTGGAAAACAGCCGTGAACACTTCAGCACCATGACATCCACAGTTATTTGCTGTTGGCCCTTGGACACATTTAAGAGAAAGAGACTGTGGCTCTTTTTTCTTAAATGATATACACGTAGACAGTTATTTTTATGCTACTACAGTTTGTCTTTTTATCTTCATCTAGTACTTCGTGGAAAGGGTTTGTTTGCATCATAGATTTTTTTTCCCAGCCTTATAATAATAACCATAAGTTCCTACTTCACCCTCCTCCTCTCTAATCAGTATACTTTCAAGAGTTCTTTGGTAAAGCTGTCTGAAACGAAAATGAACCCAACCCACGTTCAGAGGGTGGTTGGAGACAGCCGTGGCCAAGACAGCTGTGGCAAGTTTCAGTCTTTGGGACTGAGTTTTTAAGAAGGAATGTGTCGGAGGCCTTTTCCAAGAACTGATTTATCTTGTAGAGGCATTCAGTTTGTCTGGCGCTTGCTGGGCATGGCGTTTATTACCATGGTGGGGTGGGGAGGCAGGTTCTGGAAGAGGCCATTGCGCTGAAGGGTGTTTCTGCCTGAGGATTACGTTCCGCCTGTGGGCTCTATAGAGTGAAAACCACCCGGATGGCTTTTGTGCCCAGCTCAGTCCTGGGACATAGCAGGACTGCTCAATGCCAAGTGCCGTATCCCACACACGAGTGTGGGCCCTTAGCCTCTCATTGAAGGGCTCTCGGAGAAGGAATCAGAACTACATACAAGTGACCTACGTGGGAGGGTTTTCCATATGGGACTGGATTCAATTCAATGTGACTTCTCTTTCCCTTTAAACTTGATTCAGGTTGGGAGTCCTTTCTTTCCGGTGGATCACAGCTGCCCAGATGTTGCAATTTATTTTTATGTTTCTGTAGAGAAGTATTTTTCTTTCATCTTCAGGATTTTTGCCACCAAAAGAATACATTTGAACTCTGTGTCCCCTCCTAATTGTGACTTAACCAGTGTTGACAGTTAAATCCTTAGTGTCGTAGGTCCCGGCCCTCAATACTATATCAAACACTGTTATGCACATAATGCAGCACTGTGATCTAATTTAAATAATACTTTTTTATTATTTATACTACTATATATAATATACATCAACACTTTTGCTATATAACCTAAGTGGATAACCCTCTTTTAGTTACCTGCCAAACTGGGACTTTGGTTTCTATTGCAGTTAACACAGTTACAAAGTTGTAATGGTGTCTTTTTTTTTTTTCTTTTCTTCCTCTTCTTTGTAACGGAATGTGTAAATCAAAGTATATATACATTGTATGGTGTTCCTGTTTCTGGAGTTTCACAAGAATTTACACATGGCATTCAGTGTTCTATATAGACCCGCCTACCGTTGTGAATTCATCTGTTCACCCCTCTTCCTTCGAGAGAGTACCTGCGATGGTGGTTAACTCCTTGTTTTCTCTCTCCTATTGGTCATTCTTGAATTAAGCACAGACTTGTCAGCTCGGTTGCTTTATCATGAATAATGCGTGTGACCTTGCCATTAGCTTCACTGACCAAAAACTAAGGAAGGAAAATACGATTTTTAAAACAATCCACCTTTTAACGGCTGAAACCGATGTGTCTATGGTGCTGTATCCTGCTGTCTGTCATACTTTTGAAATGAGACCTAGGTGAAAGCTCACTTCTGACTTACTGTGATACGCTCACAAGTACCCTTCCTTTTTTGTTTTGTTAGCGTTGAAATCAAGACTATTTATTTGGAGTATATACGACAGTGTTTTCCACTGTATTTTCATTTGCAAAAGTTGAGAACAGCCTTCCCTATCTTTTGCAAATAATTAATATTCCATATTGGATTCTCAAAGTCTTCGATATGGTGAACCTATCAAACCTAGAAATCGTATTTCATCCTTTCATTACTGTGGCCTGAGTTCCTCACCTTACCTCCCCCCCTTTTTTTTAGATGAAACGTAGCACAGTTACAGTTATTTAAACATTAAGCTTTTCCTGAGTATGTATGTTGAGGCCATCGGAGCTCATAGCTGATTCAGTAACCAGTTTCATGCTGTGTCATTCACACTCACTACTTCTGCCATGGTGAAAATGTGGAGGAAAAAAAGTATCTGTGTGTGTCTGGGAAGCATTATACACTTGTACATTTTTTTTATACTCTGATTCTGTAACATTTCTGAGTTTTGTTTTTGTTTTACAGAAAAATAAAATCTATAACAGTGATAAAGCAATCAGAAGACCAAGAGGTTTACTGTCACTGCGTAGGGTCATGTGACCTTTGCTGGCCAATAGACCTACATGGCCAAATTAATTTACTAAAGTAATAATTTTTCAAAAGCCAATTTTTTTTCCTGTTTTTTCTGTATGAAACTGCCAATATCATGAATAGAAAGGGAGAACCATAAAGGAGAAAGAAAGTTATGTTCAGTTGTGTTTATGTTACCTGAGGGAGCCATGTGGAGGCGGGGCAATCGGCCGACCTGTAGGGACCTGATAGTGTTGCTTTGGAGGTGTCCATACCTGCATTTCGCATCCTTCGTATGTAATCATATTGCCAAAGACAAACTATTTCATCATTTATTGTAAATAACACTTTCCCCCAGACCTACCATAAAGTTTCTGTGATGTATTGTCTTCCAGTTGCAATAAAAATTACTGAGTTGCATCAATTGAAGAACAATGCCACGGAGTATTGTGTGCGCTGCGTCTCCATGTGCAAATGCAGAGCAGGAAAGTCGGTTCTGTTTCTTCCCTGTACTAGGATGTGCGTGTTTGTCAGTCCTGCTTTTAGGATCTCAGCTACACGTACTGTAGCCATCCTCGTGCACGCTTTCCTTTCCATGGGTAACCACACACCTTTCTGCAAATACACAAGTGCACAGCCCAAGGCTGGGCTCCCCTGTGGATCACAGGAATTCCAACTCTGGTCTAAAAAGTTGTTGGACCCTTGTCACTGTCGCCCAGTGGTTACTAGGAAAGAGTTGGTGCTAAATGAATGCTGCTTGCGTTAAAAAAGTGAACTGCCTCATGAAGCTAGCCTGTGGCTCATTAACAAAAATCATGTGCAATACTGAATATAATGACTCTGCCTTTGATGGCAGTTTTTTCTCTTGTTAGGCAGTGTTATTTCAATTCTATTTCACTTGTCTCCTTTCCCACTTAAACTGTATTGTAGCCCAGAGGTGCTCCATTAGGGTCTTCACTGCACATAAGCTACTACCAGATTTTTATTCCCTTCTGTGAGATAGTCAGTGTCCCCTGGAGGTCAGATAAGCATTTTGGAGGTGTTATCATTTTGACAGAGTTCATTCAGATATTCTGATACTCTGTTGTTTCCTCTCTAGTCACCTTGAGAATTTATTTACAGAAAATGTTGGATATGGGTTCTTTTTATGGCAGCCACACTACGTTTGGCCCTGAGTATTACCCAAATAATGGTCCTAGCAGTAGCATCTTGATTTGAAATCATTCCTGGGCACTCATACAGTCATACCCTAATGACTTGAGAACTTTTATGTGAATCCGTAACAGTGCTATGGAGCCTGTAGCTAAATCTCCTTCAAAATACAGCAATTTATTTGGGAGGGGTCAAAGAATTCTATTTTTTTTTCATTTCAAAACTGATTTCTAAAAACATATAATGTGGAAGACGCAGTATGATGAAGAAAGTCTAAAAACAAGACGGGCTGATTCCTTAATCCCTGTGGGATACAGTTTCTTCATTAAATGGGTCATTCTGTTCATCATAAAACTGGAAGGGATGTTAGAGACCACTGAGTCCGAACACCCTATTTTACAGACAGAGCAACTGAGGCACAGAACAGGGATTTGCACAAGATGACACAGGTAGCTAGTGGCAGAGTTAGACTTCTTTTGTCATATCCATTTGTGTGCAGAAATCATATCTGCAATTTTGTAGCTGGCAATCCCCCACACAAACACACTTAACGTTATGCATTTTCTATGTAGCTGTAGTGAAAATGACTCTTTTTAAATAATACATAATATTCTATTGCGCGGATAGCCTATCATCTTGAACTGTTACCTTACTTTCCATTGTTTGAATTGCTGCCAGTTTCTCTCCATAATAAGTAATACCACAATGAACGTCTTCAGACATGTGACCATTTGCATATTTTCAACTTGTTGTTTGTTTCGGTAGCCTATTGGACTATGGAATAAAAGTATTGTCAATGTTAACAGCTCTTTGTGGTCAGGCTTTCCAAAAGGCATTGGTGCCAACAGCAATTCATGTAAACCTCAATGTCATTGCACCCTTAGCACTATTGGAATTTATTTTTCTCTAATTTTGCTAGCAGACAAAAGTAATACTTCATTGCTCTCTGAATTTTCATGTAGTTATTAGCAAAGTTATATTATTTCCCATGTATTTACTGGCCATTTATTTTTTCTTTGTCTGAATCATCTGTAACTGACTCTCCAAAAGTTCAAAAGAGAAGGAATCACATTTGTTGTCTGCTTTCTACAATGTTCCTGATGAGCCATTAAATGGTGCCAAGATGACCAAACACATTACCTGACCTCAGATGGTCCTTTCATCTTCAGATACTCTAATTGTCCTTATATATTCAGACAAAATCCCAATTCCTAAAACTTTCACTTGAAAATTTTGGACTAGCCTGGAAAGACACAAAAATGAAATCTTAAATCATCTTTCACATGGCAACCATTTACATGTTTGGAAACAAGAATAATTTCCTCCCTAAGTCTTTTCTATAATACATATTCCAAGTCCTGTCTGTTCTTTCTCTCTTCTGGACATGTTCCAGTTGGTAATCAGAACTGAGAGCTGAAATCAGAACTCCAGGTAGAGGCTGATGATGAGAAACTATCACTTCCTTCGTTCCAGATCCTCTATTTCGATTAACGTATCCAAAAACGAAATTCATTTTTTAGAAGTCTCATGACACCCCTGATTCGCATTGGAATTGCTATTAACTAAAACAACTAAGTCCCGGCTGTTTGTGTACTTCTCCAGTTATGTATTTTGGACCAAAGTACAGAACTTTATATTTATCGCTATTAAATGTCACCTCCTTAGATTTAGCCCATTGTTCAAGGCCAGTTGAGATTAGCTGTGGGGTAGGGGTGTGAGGGTCCTGATTTTATCCTCCAAAACAGTTGCTTTCCCTCCAAGTATCATTTGGTCACAAATTTGAAAGTGTCTTTTGTATATTGATTAGGACAAAGTTGAAGCCAGGCAGCATGGTTCTGGAGACCAGTCCCCTCGTAGGTCAACTTTCATTTCACTCAGCACCCTTTAAGGGCAATCATTTAACTAGTTACACATGCACCTGGCTTTATGAAGGTGTAGCTTACTAGTCTCCATCCAATCAAAAGTTTGTCAAACACGTCTTTCATCTCCAGGTATAAATCCATAGTCTTCTTTTATTTTAAAAAAAAAAAAAAGAAAAAGAAAGGAAAAGAAATAGTCATACTCTATGCTAATACGAAATGCAAATTTGAAATAAGGCAATGGAAAAGAAATTTCACAATGTGTAAAGTTTAAAATAATGTAAATCCTACTTTATTCCTATAGGGGAATTAGTCTTGATATATGCATGTACTACATTATATGATGTCTTAAGAAACATATCCCTCATAAAAAAAAGCAACCACAATTCGTTCAACTATTCCTTCCTTCATTCATTCACTTAGTATATCTTAGGGAGCCCAAGCTGCCCCCATGCCAGGAGCTTATAAATCATTCTTATTATAATCCATCCAAGAATTTTGCCCAAGGGCGGCCTTGAGACTATGAATCTACAGTTTGCAGACACTGTTTACAATCAGAAAGTTTCAGCATAGTGCTTAGTGGTATTTCTTCATTCTGTGTGCATGCCTATTTAGAAGACTGCCATATCTAGCGTGTAGTTAGCCTCTAAGTATAGTCAAATGCATTTAAAATAATGGGATTCTTTTATTCCAAAAAAACAAACAAACAAAAAACCCTCA
Source organism: Rhinolophus sinicus (assembly GCF_057876585.1). Lineage (NCBI taxonomy): Eukaryota > Metazoa > Chordata > Mammalia > Chiroptera > Rhinolophidae > Rhinolophus > Rhinolophus sinicus. The sequence goes on along the minus strand of NC_142503.1, from coordinate 189,490,317 downwards.
GAAGTTGAGTTTGGTTATCTGGCACCTATTTATTTTTAAATGCTTGACACCTTACCCAGCATGGTGTGTATATTTAGCATCCAGAACACCAATAGTCTGAAAGGCTATCCAAAACCATGAAAGGATAGAGAAGAAATGAAAGAAATAGATCAAGAAAGTTTTAAAAGACATTCTGTCCTTCATACTCATGGTCAACCCACACTTGTTTTTCAGCTACCGCTACGTACCAGCTCTGATAGACGCTGAGGGTGCAGATGAAAACTCCGGTTCCTACCTTCAGTTATGATCACCTTCAACAATCCAGCTGTGGTGATTAATGGGTAATTAGTATAAATGGCAGCTGGTCTAGTGTTCCCCAAACTCCTCAGCAGTGGGTGGTCTTTTCTAGACATAAAAATACTGGTTGTGAAGGTCAGTCTAGCCTTTGTCTCCCTTCCCCTCGCATCTCCTCACCTCTGTCAGCTGATGGGTTAGATAAGAGCCTGTTTGCCATCTGCGGACATGGCCATCCCTTCCACGGGTGAACGAATTCCCACTGAATTCATCCTTATACTGGTTACCAGCTCTGTGAGAAAATAATTGAGTGTTTCTTTCTCTTCTGCACAGTACTTGAAGTTCTCGACTTATAAACAAGCCTTCCTCCCCCACCTTTACCCCCCTCCCTGCTTTTTCTCCCCGCCACCTAGCCTAACCACCCAAATCACTTCTTCTTTCTGGATTCCCTATTTTGTTCACATCCCTACACACCTTTCTTCCACTCAGGGGTCAGCAAACTATGGCCCACGGGTCAATTCCAGCCTCCATCTGTTTTTGCAAATCATGTTTTGGGGACACAGCTATACTCATTCTTTTGTATATTGTCTAGGGATGCTTTTGTACAATAGCAGCAGAGTATTTGAGACAAGGTCTAAAATATTTACTACCTGGCCTTTCACAGAAAAAGTCGCTGACCCCTGCATGACCCTAAAGTCATCCACAATTTATTTTAGCCCTTCCTCCCACTCACGTGTCTCCATGTTCCATTCCCACTATAGTAGTCACCTCTGTTCAGACCTTTCTTACGACTCCTTCAGATTCTTGCTGTTAGACAACTGGTACAATTGCTTCCCCTTTCTCCACTTAGATCAGTCAGACCAACCAGGGATGTGAGACGCCTGAGGGCACTGGCTGCCGGGTGTTGGAGGAGCCGAGAAGCCAAGCACAAGGGACAGCGAGGCCACCCAGAGATGAGCAGGGGCAGAAAGCCATCGCCACCTTTGAGACGAGAGGGACCAAGGGTGGAATTGGGGTTACTAGGAACTGCAGCCGCACAGGGCTGTCCAGCGGGAACTGGAGCCATGGAGGTGTTGAAGCCATGAAGTTGCCTGACAGACACCACCTGGGGCAGAGAAGGTTGGAGAGAAAAGCTCTTTCCTCCTCCTAAACTTCCAGTCATCCATCACTGCTTCCCACTGGATAAGCCGAGAGAGAAGCCAGGTGACCTGAGAGCAGGAAACATAGTCTCTGGGGTCAGCCCCACTGCAATGCCAAACTGAGCTGAGGAAGGTCAAAGGATGAAACTGGAGGCAACAGGCCCGGGACCAGCACATGAGGCCTGCCCTTCTCTTACCTGTCCCCTCCACTACAGTCAGGGTGACCGTTCCAAACACCCATCCGACACGTCTCCCTGCCTAAAATCCTGCCGTGCACCCCAGTTCCTTAGCTGACACATGAGCCCTTCACACTTGGCCCTTCCCACTCCCCAGCCTGGTCTCCTGCCCCCTCCCATATCCCTATAAGGGTTCCAGCTGCTTGGTGAGTTGCAGTTTCTACGATGTCCGTTGCCCCCTGTCCCTTTGCACGGACCATCCTTTCTACGTTTCTGGAATGTCCTCTCATCCCGCAAATCTCGGTCCCTCTGTCTTCCCTCTGTGTTTAACTTTCATACTCTGTGCTACCAAAGTAACTTGTAGTTAAGATTCCTATATTCTAACCCTTTCCATGTTCGCTTGTAGCTGTTGATTTCCCAGGCTGTGCCCTGTTCCCCTAAAGGGCAGGCCTTCATCCTGTACATTTCTTCCTCCCCAGGGCCTGCCACAGCATCTGGCAAACCGTGGTCACTCAATTAGCATTTCTTGGATGGACAGATGGAGGAGCACCAGTTGTCGCTCGGGTCCTAGCCCAGATGTTCTACAGGAGAGCTGTGCACACTCCTGTCCAACCACAGCCAGAAGCAGGATGGAGGGGGAGCTGGAAATGCATTCAGGAACACTTGAGAATATAGTATCACCTGCCGCCTAGGAGAGCTCCTGGGGTGAGGCCTCACCCACCACCCTGCTTGGGGTTTCAGAGGTGAGTAGAGGATACTTTGGCTTGGCTTATCCAGGCCACACTCATGGCCGTGTTTTCCATCTTTATATGGTGCTACAGCTGTGGCCAGCAGGGTAAAGGGACCACTCTCCTGCCATGGAGCCCCAAACCCAGCAATGTCATAGCTCAAAGGACTCCTAGAGCTTCTGGGCGAATAGGACCATGGTGGGAGGGGGGTGAGACAGCCCCTTCTCCAGGCCCCTCAGGCTCTTCCGCCTCCCAGGCCATCCCATCCTCCTCGACAGCTGCTTGCTGGGGACGAGCGCAGGGATGGGTAGATGTGAACACAAGCTGAGCGGCCCCGCCCTTTCACCAGGCCTTGGTGTCCTGCTTCTTTTACGCTGATTGGCCACGCTGGAGCCTGTTTCCACGTGGGAAGTCACATCACAAATGTCTCTGCACAGACGTTCTTGGCATGGCTAAGTCAGAATCCTCAGATCATCATTGGGGGACAATCGATGCTCTTGTTGCCTTTTAATGACAATCAATTCTCTCTGGCTCTTTGCTAAGTAAGTGTCATTGACAACAATTGCATTTTGTGAACCTGGTCGCCAGCCTTGAGTCTGCAGCTTCCTCCAGCTGATCAGTCTTATTTCCGCTCTGTTCTCAGTCAGTCGTGCAGTATGCTCAGCTGTACAATTAATGTTCTCTCCACTCTGTTTTTTTCAGTCAACATGGCAGCTCCATTAATCAGAAAAGAAAATCCACTCGTGTGCCCAGGCTATAAGGGAGGGGCTGAGGACAGCCTGGGCGCTGGCTGGCCTCTTTGCAGGCCCTGAGTAAATGACGCCAAGTGGCTAGTGTCAGACAGACTAGGTTTCCAGACCCAACTTTGCTGTTTGCCAGCTGTATGACCTTGGGTAAATCACCCACCCTCTCTGAGGCTCTGTTTCAGCATCTGTAGAATGGGATAATAATAGTATCCACCCTAGAAGGTTGGTAAGAGGATTAAATGAGATGATGCCTGAGAAAGGGGATTACTATAACGTGTCTCACATCTAAGAAGCTCCGTACGTCATCATCATCATCGTTACTATCCTTAAGAATCCCAGAACTGCGTAGTCCAGCCTCTGTCCGTGCTGATGCTGACCTACCCAGGAGCCACTAGCCATATGTGGCCACTATAGAGCAGCTGAAATGTGGAATCTAAATTGAGATGTGCTCCAAGCATACTGCATCTCAAAGACAATGTGAAAAAGAGAATGCAAAATATCTCAACCCTTTTTTTTTAAAAAAAGAATTTTACAATATTGATTACATATTGTAACACTATTTGGATATATTGGGTTAAGCAAAATATATTATAAAACCCATTGTACCCGTTTCTTTTTACTTGTTTTCAGTGGCTACCACTAGAACATTGTAAATTGCCTATGTGTCACTCTTAGGCTGTGCTGTTCTCTATGAGTCACTTTCATAGACGTCCCACAAAGTAGACAAAGTCATCAACAGTGACAACAACAAAAAGCAGGCAACCAACAAACCCCAGAAATTCCACTGTTTAGTTTGTATCTCTTCACAAAACAACAAACAAACAAAACACATGCATTAGTAATGCTTCTCACATTGCCTTTCTTCTCCTCCTAATTTTCTTGCAGCCAGTGCTGTTTTAAAGCCTTTGCTTTGCCGCTTCCACACCCCCACCACTGAGTAGACAGACGATCTCTCCACGTCAGCCCACAGGACATTTCTGTCCACCTGTTCCATGCACGCCACTGCTATGTCCCCTCTGTACAGCCCCTTAGTGACCGGGATACATTCTGAGAAATGCCTCATTGGGTGATTTCTTCACTGTGCGAACATCCCAGCATGCATTAATCCAAACCTGGATGGTACAGCCTGCTACTGCAATTCTGTGTGCTGTGATTTTATACGATTGGCAGGGCAGTAGGTGTGTTTGCCGCAGCACCACCGCAAACACGTGAGTAATTCCTCTGCTATGACGTTGGGATGACCACAGCACTAGGCCATAGGAATTGGAGTCTCATCAGACCACCGTTGCATATGTGGTCCGTCATTAACGGAAATGTCATTATGTGGCATATGACTGTATGTCCTTCCTCTCCTCCTCCCTCTGCCCAGGCTTTGCGTTTCCCATCTATCCTCTAAATTAGCATCTCTGAGGAACTGGTCTCTAGATTTGGCAGCTGCTCCCAAAGAGGTTTGGATGGGGTGACCGTTTAGCCAAGGTCACAAAAGATGGATGGATAAGCCAGATTGTCAAGGGGTTAACTGACAACACAGAGAGTCCTTTTCAGGGACTGTATATTTCCCCTGCAGTGGAGGAACCATGACCCTGGGTCTACATTGTAGGTTTGTGAGGGGACAGCATTTAGACAGAATCCATCACGACGTGAAATGTGCGATGTGGCGGTTGCCAGTAACAGAGTTAATGGAATCCCCGAGCAGGTAAATTAGTCCATTTGGTGAGCTCAGTATTAGAACCAAGAAAGTCTCCAGAGAGATTTCATCAAAGCCATGGAAAAGCCTGGTGAACACTCCCTGCCCGGCAGTGCGTGGAACTACAAGGAGGCCAGAGTCCCCGAGTCCCCAAGTTTGCTGACTCTAACGCTTGGCCAAGGCTGGATAAATACTGACAAATTCTTGTCCTTTGGCTTTCTCTTTTTCCAGGAGGAACCTTGCTGTTCTGATGATAAGGTTCCTCGCCAGCCTGAACATGAGACACTGGGTCAGGTTTCAACTCAGGGACATGTCAGTTTTTCCTCCTGAGACTACAGCCTGGTCCCCGTGACTTGACTTCACGGTTCACCCATGTCCTGGCCACAGTTATGGGCTGAATTGTGTCCCCTCCCAAATTCATACATCAAAGTCCAAACCCCTAGTAGTTCAGTATGTGACCTTATTAGGAAATAGGGTCATTGCAGATGTAATTAGATAAGCTGAGGTCATACTAGAGTCGGGTGGACCCTGATCCAATATGACTGATAGCTTTATGAAAAGGGGAATTTGAACACAGAGAGGGAGCATACCACGTGAAGACTGGAGTTATGCTCCCACAAGCCAGGGAAGTACCAGAAGCTGGGAGAGAGGCCTGGAACACATCCTTCCCTAGATCCTTCAGAGGGAGAATTGCCCTGCTGACACTTTGATCTTGAACTTGTAGCTTCCAGAACTGAGACAAATTTCTGTTTCTTAAGCCACATAGTTTGTGGTGCTTTGTTATGACAGCCCTAGGAAACTAACTATCATTCACATTTAAATTCTTGGCTTTATTTATGATAAGGTAACCTCATAAATTCCTTTAAGAAAACTTGCTTTATTATGCACACAGCTTGTTTTGAGAAGTGATGTAAGAAACTGTCAATAAAAGGAACTCTTCTTGGTTTGGCGATAACATTTGTTCATTAAGTTACTCAAGGACCCTGAGCCAAAGCCCCTATGACCTATGACAGAATCCTCTCAAGGTTCAGAGCCAAGAATCAATTGGGTTTTTGTTTATTTACTTTTTTCCTCGTGAAACTTGTATACAATGAAGGTATACACGATGTATATGCTTCCCTTTTTTTTCAGACTACAAGGAAGTTTGGGGTCTCATCACTATAACTTCCCTCAGCTGAGAATTCTTATTTTGTTCTAAGTGTCTATGCTTTTTTTTTTCCTTTCCCTCTTCTACATTTCGTTCTTTTCTTTTGCTTTAACTATTGACATTTTTATTTTTCCTTTAGTATGACGATAAGCTACCTCAAATTCCTTTTGGAAGCAAACAGATATGAATCAACAGATTGAAATTAAGGACCAGACCCAAAGCAATAATGTTTTGGGAGTGGGGAGAGAGGGGTGATTTCACCAGAGGCCTAGTCATAAAAAAACAGAAACAATTCTCTGCCGCCCAACATGTGTTGCAGGCATGTGGCAGAAGACGGAGATGAATTAAACCATGGTGGGAATGTCGCACTCACCAAGGCAGAGTTGTGAGCTGACACGAGCGCGTGCGTTGCCTTGCATCTTCTCTAGAACTCGTTCATGTCTCTGCTCATGTCTGGAACTAGGCAGCACTGCAGGGACCCGCTTTCATCGTCTTCTACGCTCCTTTCTGCATTTGGAGTAAACAGCAAGACTGCTCCTGGAGCTCTGCAAAGAACCGGGTTCCACTCCTAGCATCCTGGTGAACACCGTGTGCTGTTCCCGTCTGGGACATGTCATGGGCCCCTGCGTGGAACGGGATCTCTGGTATGCTGGTGTCTCCTCCCATTTCTGTAGGATTCCACAGTGGGGGCGGAAAGGGGGTCACTGGAAGACCCGGCTCCATCTGCTGGACTCCCCTATCTCCCACTTTGTGTTTCTAACAAACGTGAGGCTGAGGGGCCACCCCATGCAGCAAATCACAGGTTCTGGGTGAAGGGTGCTAAGCAACAAGATGTCTTCCCTGGACTCTCCCTCACCTGGGTAGGGGGTCCCTTTTGCCTGATAAAGGATTTGAGATACAAGAGGAACCGAGATAACCCAAGGTATTGAAGGCTGGCCCGGGCAGCCAGCAGCAGAGAGTACATTTGTTGAGCACTGACTAGATGCCAGAGCCTGTGGCAAGCGTGCACCAACCTGCTCAATCTTACTTACAACTTTGTGATGGGGGTGCTAGTATCCCCATTTCCTAGGTGAAGAAGTTGAGACCTAGAAGGTTAAGTAACTTGCCCAAGGTCTCACAGCTACTAAGTGGCACAACTGAGGCTTGAACCCAGGTCTTTCTGGGATCGTCTAAAGAAAAGCCACCACGTTATCTTTTAAGAGCAAGGAGGCAATGAGGGAGGCTTCACCGCACCTGTCACCCCTGCCTCATTCCCTGTTCCTTAGAAGCTCTTCATACAAGCCCCAGACTCTCACCTGCAGGCTCAGCCCTGCCCCATCCACTGCCCTGGGCTGAAGGAGGTGGCCAGTGTCCTGCTGCCTGAGGCCTCCCCCTGGGAAGACTTTGTGCAATCACCTTCCAGGTCTGGGACTGCTTGGTGACTGCCGAGACCTATGGCTGTGCCCTGACCCGTGGGCAGGTCTCGTGCAAGTAAGACGTCCTGCTGACGTCCTGAGGAGTCCCAGCTGTGTGGAGGGGCCCCCACACCCAGTCCTCAGGGTCACATCAGGCCAGGCCAGGATCCTGGTCATGTCCCCCCCAACACCCCTAACTCATCAGTAAAGGATCTTTTAAAACTTCCCCTCAATTTCAGAGTTCAGGAGTGGCTGAGGGAGTGGGGAAGAAGCCGTATTCAGGGGTCTGGGGGTCTGCACGGGACTTAGGGGCAGCCCAGTGGTTTCCTCTGGACACTGTCCAGGGCCGCTGCTGAGGAGCGTCTCTGTCTGGCTCACTCAGCTGCTCTCAGCACCTACACACCAGCACACCTAGGTGTCCCTCCTGCAGGTGGGGAAGACGCTGTGATCAGGACAACCCTATAGTGTAGCTAAGCTGTCGCTGCCACGCCCAGGCCCCCTTAGCACGCACGCTCCAGCCCCTGCCAATGGCACTGCCAGCATTGCTGCTCCCGAGGCCCGAGGCCAATGACAGATGGAAGCTGGAGCTTTCTCACCCTTCTGCCAGGATCGTTCTAAGGTGTGCGCTACCCCTTGCTACTCAGTGTGGTCTAAGGTCAGCAGCATCACATCCCTGGCAGCTGGTTAGAAATGCAGCATCTTGGGCCTCACCCTGACCTTCTGGATAAGAGTCTGCATTTTAACAGGATTCCAGATTTGTGTGTTGTCAGGTGCTGGATACTTTCATATTCCTTTAAATATCCTTGAACTTTGTTCTGCAATGTAGTTAAATTACTTTAATCCTTTTGAGGCTTGCTTTTAAGCTTTGTTGGTTGGGACCAGAGCAGACTTTAGTTTAGGACTAATTTTTACCCACTACTGAAACAATACCCTTCTGAAGATCTATGCCCTGTGTGTTGCGACATGTTTTTTTTTTCCATTCTGGCTGGTGGGAACATGAAGTGCTTCGAGCCCTGGGTGAGCCTCATGCCTCGGTCAGCTCATTCTTTTTGTTGATTCTTTTCCCAGGCTCAGGTAGTTTGCTCACAAGCATGTATTGCTCAATCGTCAAAGAGAAGCCCCCACATAGCTTCAGTGCTGTCTCTCGTGGTAACTTCTCCCCATGTAGGTCTCTTCCCTTGGGTATTCTACATTGTGAATGCTAGCTTCCATAGCCTTGAATTCTCAGTTCTGTCTTCTCAACTCAGGAAAACCATCAGGCTCTGTTTGTTTCCCTCCCTGTATGGTGGCCTGGAAATTCTTTCCCCTTATTTATTTCTTTTCTCTTAAGGATCAGTTTCTGCATTGCCTGCTCTCTAGCATCTGAAAAGTGTTGTTTTACGTTTTACCCAGTTTTTTAGTTGTTTAAGGCAGGAGGCTAAATCCAATCCCTGTTACTTACTCTATCACAGCTGGAAGCATAAGTCCCCATAAGTTTTTTTCATTTAAAACAATGTTTTATGTGGTAACATATACATAACATACAATTTACCATTTTAGCCATGTTTTCAGTGTAAAGTTCAGTGGCATTAAGTAAATTACCTCTGCCTTAGTTTTAAGTGAGAAAAAAATGTTTTATTCTTCTCATAATTATTAAACACTGACTAAGCACTAGGTGTTGAAGTAAATACTATGATTACACCCACTATCAAGACAAGAGATGTGAAGTTTAGAATGTAACTTGCCCGAGGTATCAGGGTAATGGATGGCGTAGTCAGTATTGAGTCCCACAGAGCCAGCCTGTAAGCTTCACTGCGAAAGGATCCTAAAATCACGCAGCCTTCTCTTGTCTATAAGGACTTCCACTGGAAGGCAATTTCTTGGCCTGGAGCCGACCTTCTAGAAATCAGCCCCCAATTCATGGCTGCAGGAATGTATTTGCCCATATACCAGAGGAACCCTGGGCTTGGGACCAGACCAATGTTTGAGTGATAGAGCCTGTCATCTATGAGCCAGGACAGATCCAGAGAAGGGCTCCATCCTTGAGGTGCTGTGCAGGGCGGGGGTGCATGTGTATAGTACTGGTGGGACCACAATACTCAGTCAGCCACAGGGGTTAAACGTCAGCTTTATCTGCATCACTGGCTTATCTTAAATTACAATTACAAATCTTCTGAAATCCCTGTTTAACTTTTTACCAGCTCCAAATGGGCACGTTAGCAGCCATTGATCCAGCACATCAGGGATTCTTGCCTTCAAGGAGTCCATCGCTTTATGTACATGAATGAAAACAAGAGTATTTCTCATCTCAGAAATACTCTGGTGGCCTCTTTGCAAAGGCTGTGGGTCATTTACTCCCAGCCTTTCACAAGAAAACCCTAGAAGCACATTCCTTTGTACGGTTTTAGTTTGTGTCAAATGCACTTTAAGAATCACAAGTGGGTTTTTATTAGTTGTTTCTCACTGGTGACCTATGCAGCTTGGAGCATTTTATAGATGCTCCTTTTACAGATGGGAGTATCAAGGCTAAGGGACATTCACTCTCTCCCAGCCTTCCCCACCACATTGGGGCAGTACTGAGGCCAGGCACGTCCCCCCTGCAGCTTTCCCATGAGTCTCTGCTCTCTTCTGAGGCCTCACATTGTGTAAGGAGCCCTCTCAGCGCTGGAGGCGGGACTGTACTTATTAATCTTTGTTTCCCTCCTAAGTCTGCGACATGGAACCCAATATGCTCTTAAATAAAAATTCCCAACCTTCATCACTGTCTCTTTATCTTCAGTGGCAGTTTTGTGGTATCCAAACCATTGTTGGTCCTTTTCTGCAATCGTGTGCAGGGAAATAAGTGGGCCAAGGTTTGCTTCTTTCTACCACCCACAGATTTGGCATACAAATCAGTCCCAAAGAGACCCCAGACAAGAAAACAACTAACCAGTTTTTCCAGAGATCCAATAGCGTAAGAACTATTCATTTGGTAAAATAATGATTATTTTTTCCCCCCAGAAAGGTCTAAGAGTGGGCAGTTCTAGGAAATCAACTTTTCTGGAAAGCTGAGGTTCACAGTTGTCTCGGCACTGTGGTTGCAGTTGGGGGTGGCAGGGATGGAGCTGATGTTACCTGTGGGGGTCATGGAGAATCTGGGGGTGTTGGAGTCTTTGGTCTGAGCAGCACCTCTTCTCTGATGATCCGGGTGGAGGGGCAGCAAACGTGGCAGCCTCATCTGCAGTCAAGGGAGGGAACCAACCTAGAGACAATGGCATTTTCTCAGCATACTGGACACTCGGAACCAGGGCCGGATTCATGGGTATGTAACCTATGTAGTCACACACGGCCCCACGTTCAGAAGGGCTCCCACTAAGCTTGGTTTAATGCTCTACTGTCACCATCCTGAAATTTGTAATCATTTTTGGACAAGCAACCCTGCAGTAGACCCTTGAAATTTATATAGGCGGGCCTGACTGGAGCAGATCATTGTTTGTTCCCCCACTTCCTCTATAGGACAAAATTCTCTTCAGTAATAATCATGAAAGGAAAAGAATATTAACGATGGCCAGAAGAGAAATGCAGACAATGAAAATTTTCTTTATTGAACTTTGTTTGTATGCTATATAAGCAATTTTTTTTTAAAAAGAGCAAGAAATAAGTATTACAGCACAAAAAAAGAAAAAAGCTCAACTATTTATTCAACAGTTTTTACATTTACCTAATAGTTCGAACTAGTAATATTTTAAAAAGTAATTGTTCAATAATGTTTCATTTTCTTGACTCATTCTTTAGTTTCAACAATTTAAAAAGACAATTTAAATTTAATCAACAATTTAAAAAGAAGAACAAATTTCAATTTTAAAGGAAGTGCTTAAATTCAGTGAACTAGTTCAGGCATGAACTAAAATTTGTACTTGAAAAGTAAAACTACTGCCCCTCACAGTTTGTACTTTGTTTCCTTTTAAATTTGGACACAAATAAAACTTCCAAATGGTCACACATGGTATGAAGTCATTCAAGTTCTTTGCTATCATTATTTATTTCAAATCATTATTTATTTCAAATTTCTGTTCATACGTAACCCTCTGTGGGACCATGGTGGTTAGGGGTAAGAACTGCGCCCCAAGTCAACTCAAAGGACTTCAAGCCATCATGAATTTAATTTTGGAAAGAATTTAAGAAGCGGCCCACGCCCCCACGGAGTCCCAAACTGGGAGCAACTGTATAACTGAGAGTTCTCCAAATTAACTCCCATGCAGAATACAATTTATAATAAAGGATAAGTTTAAAAATGCAGTAATTTTAAGGTTACATATATCTTCTTGAAACTCAACAATAACCACAGCAATTGTTTAGAAATTAGACCAAAAGAGATTGTCTTTCGGGAGCATTTATCACCAATAATATTAAATGTTGCTGACACATGGTGCTGACAAAAAGCAGACCAACTTTAGTACATTTTATTATTTTTAAATTCTCTACAATGATGTACCCCGATTGCCTGCATCTGGGCAGAGAGAAGCCCTTTTTATTTTGTCATCAAAAGTCGCAGACTTTTTATTTTTAATTGTAATAATAGCCAGTGTTACTAAGGGTTCAGGGCTGCTAGTAGAAATATAATTTGGGGGTAGTACAACATGGCAAAATATTGAAAGTGCATATCTTTTGACCTAGAAATTTTGCTTCAGTGATTTTAATCTAAATAGATGGACATGGGTGTATTTAAAGATTTAGCAGTAAAAATATTTATCACAGTATTGCTTATAATAATGACACTGGAAATAAATTGGTTGAATAAATCACAGATATCCATGCATTTGAATACATGGCAACCATTTTTTAAATGATGCATAAAAATATTTAATGTTACAAGGAAATTTTTTCATAGCATAATCTTAAGTGAAACAATCAGGTTATAAAACACAATGTATTATATTTCCCTCTTTTTTATATAAAAATATGCATATTATTAGGATATGCCACCCACTTCCCAGCTGGAGCACAAAATAAGTTTATATTTTCTTTTATATCCAAATTATCTTGATTCCTGACTCCCTACCCTAAAGATCACAGGAAATTCATTCTTACAGTTCCTGTCCGAGGTAATTCTGGGAAGCACTGAGGAATGCTTGGCAATTTCACAAATTCAACCTTCTTGCTCTTCCTCTAGCAGCTTGGCTGCAGTTTGACTCCAAAGCCCTGCAGGTCACCTCTGGCAGCTGTTTTGGGGAGTAGCTCTCTTTTCTAGGCCACTGGCTCCAAGCAGGGCCCCTTCCTTAGCTGCCCCAAACGCCTAAATCCAAGCTCAGGTTTTAGCAAATGTTTGCTGAGTGCTGGGGCAATAACCCAGAGTCAAGGCAACAGAATGGCTTGGCAGCTTAATATTTTACATTCCTTTGGGACTCACAGACCAAAGCCACCCTCAGGGTCTGTGCTTAGAGCCTGGGAGGCCCCCACAGGGCAGGCTCCAGCCTAGCCCTCTTCCAGCCTAAGGAGGTAAGGTGGCCCCTCCATGGTGTTAAGAGCTGGCCCTCGTGCCCACCACGGGTGACTGAAAGAGAGAGGATCGCTTTCCTTCAGGGGAAGTACTCTGGCCACAGCTACGTACCCCCGCCCCTAACGCCCCCCCCCCCACCCCGTGCATACAGGCACCCAGGGTTTGATCTGACCTCTGCGATTTAGAAAAGCAGACACAGCAGATGTCAGCACGATTCCCAAAGCAAGTTATATAACTGTAAAGAACACAAGGAACACCAACAGTCCAATACAAATGTTCATTTAGATAAAAATCATTTCTCCAACTCATTAAGGGCACAGTCAGGCTAAAGAATTGTCCTGTTTCCATTAGTAACCATGTCACACTATACAGCTGTAGTCATATTGATGGCCACTTCTCCATTTGCAGCATCCTAAGTAAGTCCTTTACGTTTGTGTAACTGTAGAGCCCAGGCAGGGACTTTTTCTGAAAACATTAGAAATCTGCTCCAAAGGGGAAATGATGTCTCCACTGCCAGAAACTAAAAATTGTCAACAGACTTCAAATATTATTACTTCGGTTACAAATGTCTATGAGCAAGGGAGCCTTCCCTAGCAGTCACCCTATGACCAGGTGTGTGTGTGTGTGTATACGTGTGTTTTGTGTGTCCATTAAAGACTGGTATCATGTATACACAATCACAAACGGTAGCTAAATCAAAGTAATGAGACTGAGGGCAATGTTTCTTTTCATTTGTTTCTTGGGTTTCTTTCTGTTTAAATTTTAAGATTAGGCCGAAAGTGGGGCAAGCAGAAAGCACACAGGCAAAGCTGAGTTTTAGATTTCTGTTGGTTTTAAGCCCTTAGTATTTTATTTTCTCTTCCCTTGATCTTTCTCCTAAAAAACAAAGCCCCATGTGTCTGATTAATTAACATTTGAGTTAACCAGATTTTATTAAGTATTTTACAAGGTTTATAGACAATTGTCCATAAGCCGCTCCATGAAAAGAGTGAATTGAAAAGCAAGGGTGTTCTTTTCAATCAATGTGATTTGGAATCGGAAGAGTTTGTTTAAAAAAAAAAAAAAAAAGAAAACATTCATTTTTAGCAAACAGGGCATTGGAATTAGTGATATTTATTTAAAAACTATAGCATGAGTTTTAAAACCACAGGACCACTTTGATTATCTCTTGTCTGTAGCTCACTTTCCGGACTCAACTCTGATTTTTAAAAAAATATTAATTATAAAACTTTAAGGCAATTGTTATTATTCTGTGCTTGAGCAGTTTCCCATCTGTCAGGTGGCAAATAGGCCGGTGCTTTTTAAGACACTTTTTATTTCAAATTACCAAAGTAATACATATTCATTGATGAAAATATAATACATAGAGAAGAGCTCAAAGAAAAACAATCGCCCATAATCTCGCTGCGCTGTTCATGAAAAAGCTGCTCTTTTGTGGCATTTACTTCCAGCCTAACACACACACATACACATACGCACATATAGACGTACTTATATTGTAACATATATGCAAGAACAGGATCGTCCTGGGCACACTACTTTGTAATCTGCTGCTTATAATTTAGTAGTATGTTGTAAACATATCTTTAGATATTCTCAGTTCACATCTTTCTTTTTAAAGATTTTTATTAAAAATATAGCTAACATACAACATTATATCAGTTTCTGGTGTACACCATAGTTATTCAACATTTATATACCTTAAGAAGTGATCACCACGATAAGTCCAACAACCATCGGACACCGCACCAGGCTATCACAATATTATTGATTATATTCCCTGTGATGTACATTATAGCCCCATGACTTGTTTTATATTTGGAAATTTGGGCCTCTTATTCCCCTTCACTTTTTCCCCCCCTTTTAAAATTTTTCAATTACAGTTGATATTCAGTATTACTTTGTATGAATTTCAATTGTACAGCATAATGGTTAGACATTTATATGATTTAAGAAGTGATCTCTTGACTAATCTAGTACCCACCTGACAATACATACAATTATTGCCATGTCATTGACTATATTCCCTATGGTTTACATCCCTGTGACTATTTTGTAACTACCAATTTGTACTTCTTAATTCTTCCACTTTTTCACTCTGCCCCCAAACCCCTCTGTCATCTATCACCCCAACAAATCTAGTACCCATCTGAAACCATACATAGTGATTAATATATTATTGACTATATACCTTTTGCTACACACTACAACCCCAAGACTACTTTGCAACAACCAATTTGTATTTCCTAATCCCTTGCCCTTTTTTCAGCTGACAATCTTATGGGAGCTCCCTTATAAATTACTAGTTGCCTTTCTCTTGCTGCTTTTAGGATTTTCTCTTTGTCTTTAATCATTGCCGTTCTAATTATGTGTCTTGGTGTGGGCCTGTTTCGTTCATCTTGTTTGGGATTCTGTAGTTCCTGGGCTGTATGTCTATTTCCTTCACCAGGTTAGGAAAGTTTTCAGTTATTATTTCTTCAAATACATTCTCAATCTCTTGCTGTCTCCTCTTCTCCTTCTGATACTCCTATGATGCAAGTGTTGTTATGCTTGATGTTGTCCCAGAGGTCTCTTAAACAATCCTCATTTTTTTTGGATTGTTTTTCTTTTTGCTGTTCTGATTGGCTGTTTTCTGCTAGCTTATCTTCCAAATTGCTGATTCGATCCTCTGCTTTATCTAGTCTGCTGCTGATTCCTTCTAGTACACTGTTCATTTCAGTTACTGTATTCTTCGCTTCTGACTGCTTCTTTTGTTATGGTTTCTATGTCCTTTTTTCTGCTTGCTATCTCGTTGTTGAAGTTCTCACTAAGTTTCTTGAGCATCCTTATAACCACTGTTTTGAACTCTGTATCTGGTAGGTTGCTTGCCTCCATTTCGTTTAGCTCTTTTTCTGGAGTTTTCTCCTGTTCTTTCATTTGGGATGCATTTCTTTGTTTCCTCATTTTGGCTGCCTCTCTGTGTTTGTTTCTATGTATTAGGTGAATCTGCTATGTCTCCCCATCTTGGCCGTGTGCCCTTATATAGTAGGTGTTCTGTGGGGCCCTGGCACAATCTCCCTGGTTACCTGCTCTGAGTGTTCCAGGAGTGTCCCTTGTGTGGGTTATGTTTGTCCTCCTGTTGAGTTGAGCCTTGGCTGCTATTGGCACATCAGTGGGTGGGATTGTCCCTTATGCTAATTGGCTGTGGGGTTGACCACATTCACAGCTTATGAGCTGCTCTGTGGGGGGCTTATCCCACCGAGTGGTATTTGCCCCAGTGGGCTCTAGTGTCTGTTGAGACCACTTTTTATGTGTGCTGCTTGTGGGGCTAATTGAGCGGTGCTCTGTTGTGGTCTGAAGCCAACCTCCAAGTAGGTTCATTCTGGGGCCTTTTGGGAGGGTCTCCAGTGCAGGCCCAGGTCACCCACTGCCTGTGACTGGCCAAGGACTAGCTGGTAGGAGCTATAAAGTGATCTTGCTTATTGGAGGCACATGGGAGAGGCCACACTGTGAACCAAGGCCAGCTGCCCCCAGTACTGGGCCTGGGTAGCTCCACAAAAAGTCAGCTCACCCTGAGGCCTGCTGCCACCTGCTGGTTCCCTTAAGTTTCAGCCACTGGTAAAGCCTCGTGTGGTACACAAGTTGGGTGAGGCAGCGTGTCAGGGAGTCACTAAAGTGGGAAAAGTTGTGTTCCCAGGTTAACATAGATTCTGTTTTGGTGCCAGTGCTGAGTTTGGAGCTACTCGGCAAAAATCTCAGAGCACACTGAGGCCAGTTACTGCCCGCCTGAAGCCTCTGGACTTTGATAGTTTTCCAAGAAATAGTGCAATGTGGATGGGTCTGGCTGTTTACCAAGAAAGTACCTATGGGGTTAGGGGAGTTGCGTAGGGCAGGGCCCAGTGAGTCAGCAGGGTGAAGCAGCAGAGCTCAACAGACCAATTCAATTCAGATTTAGATTTGACCATGGGTGTGGGGAAGGGCTCAACACAGGAAAGATGGCGTCTGCCTTCCGGCTTCACAGGAGCAAGACGCCACACAGGGAAAATGGAGACTGTCCTTCATCCCCGCCCCAAAGCCACACACATCAGCCTGCAACTTCATGCCTCCAATGCCCCCCCGAGGCATCATCCCTCCGCCAGAACCCAGGGTAAGTGCCTGTGAGCAAGTGAAGGTGTGCATGGGCCCTTTAAGAGGATGACTGAGTTTCCCACAGCCTTCCATCCCACCCGGATGGTTGGAATTCCCACTATTTTTCACAGCTAGATGTTGTGGGGGCTTCTCTTCCCATCACTGATACTCGGGGCTGGGGAGCCTGGTGTCCCTCGTTACTCCAGGGGGAACCTCTGTGGCTGAGATATCCCTCCCAATTCTCAACCACCACACAGAGGTTTGGGGCCAGCCCATTCCATGTCTCTGCCCCTCCTACCAGCCTCAATGTTGCTCCTTCTTTATATCCTTAGTTATAAAACTTCTGTTCAGATAGACTTCAGATGGTTTTCCAGGTTGGTTGTTCTATAATTTAGTTGTAACTTTAATGTCTTCATGGAAGGTAGCAGGCACAGTGTTTATCTACTCTGCCATTTTGGGTTTCTCTTCAGTTAACACCTTTTTAATGACTGCAATGGGCTCTATCATATTGTTGGATATTTGAATTATTTCTAATTCTTTTCTATCATGACTGCTTCAGTGCACGGTTTGATTTTATGTTCCTTGACTATTTCCTATAAATAGTTTCCTTAAAGTAGACTTGTTAAGTGAAGGAAATGTGCATTTTTGAGGTTTTTGATTCATACTGACAAATATCCCTCTGGGCAAGGTCTAATGTACACTTCTTTGAGCCAAATGTGAGAGCACTGGCTCCCCTCCCACATCCTAGAACCTCCACCAATATTTGGTATGCATATATCTTAAAATATCTTTGGTTAAGGGGCTAAAACATCGATACATTAAGGTATGATTCTGATTCAGTCGTCTGGAATGGAACATTAGAACACTATCAAAGTACAAGGCAGTAGCGTACATATGTCTTGCTCCCTGATGCTTCAAGCTAGATCCCCACCCGACATCTCACTGTACCACTGTATAAACAGCAGGAATATTGGGCAAACAGCAAAAATGGTTTCCTAACAAAGATGTATACACACTCACACACATATACGTATATATGTATAAATATATCCCCATTTTGGTAAAATATGTGTATGTTTATATACACACACTCATACACACATGCCCCCCCAAATACATAAGAATTATAAACCAAAATGTTAACAGCAGTTCTCTTTGAGAGAGGGATTACAGATGGTTTTCATTTTCCTCCTTTTACTTACCAGTGTTTTCAGATGTTCTAAAACGACCATCCATTACTTCTGGAAACACATATACCCAAACAATAAATGTGATTTCTTTCTAAATAAAGTTCTTCCTGATGTTCTAGACGATAGCTTAGCCCCTGCTATTGTTCTCCCGTTCCTCCAACCCCACATGACCCTCAGGTTTGGAAACCAGTGTGGGGAGTTGGGGGGCTCAGTTATCAGAAAATCCAAGTGCTGGTACCAGCCTGCAACTGACCATCTGAAGCAAACTTCTGGGCCCCAGTTTCTTTATCTTTGGAATAAGAAATCAGGGATACTATTAGGTCAACTTGAGTGTCAGCTCTACTGGAGTGGGGCACTGTGTTGAGAAAATTTGGGGAGCTTAATCCAAAACTGAATGTGGAAAGTTGGAAAGACTTCTTTGACAGATTAGTGGTGTCTACCATGGGAAGAAAGGCAGCAATTGACTACAGGTGTCTGTCATGGGAATAAGAGCAGAAATCCTTCTGTCTAGGGCAACCTAGTTGCCGTGCCTGGGCCAGGCACCTCCAATATCCCTTCTCAGTCTTAAATTCTACTTTCTTATACTTCCTCATTCATCTCATCTTTCCATATTACCTTTCCGCTTCCTAAATGCCTCACTTTTTAAAGAAAATCCAAAATTTAATTTGGTTCAATAAATATTTGCTTTAAGAAATGTAACAGTAAGTAGGATTTGGTCCTTGCTCTAGGGGAACCCCCAGTCTTGGGTATGTGGTAGAAGGGAGTGCAGGACTACATTTCACCTAAGTTTTCCTTGGATTGTAAAGGAGGCTCAGTGTAGTGATGGCTAAGGAGTTCGCCCAAAGGAAAGGGCCAGGGATGTGGGGACGCGGGTGCTTGGAAAGAAAGGTCAGCATGCAAAGGAGGGAGGTACACCAGTTCATACTCTGACTGGTTCCTTGCCCATCCTCATGTGGCCCAGCTCTACCCCACCTGTCCCCACATGCCTGCCTCTGACCCCTCAGGGCTGATGGGGGAGAGCTCGTTGTGCCTCAGGATAAGCAATGGCTAACTTGCAGACAGGTCTAGAGGGCAGAGGGTTAGGAATGGGGCACCAGGTGAGCGTTGGTGGTAGCAGGATCCTGTGAGTGTGCAGAAACCGGTGTTGGATTAGATTCCTCCATCCTGGGGAATATGGGGCCTTAACTCAAGGACACCTGCCCTCTCAGCAGGGCTAAGAAAAGAGGAATAGCAAATGCAGAGCTTTCATTGGGAAGTTGGCCGTGGGCCTGCTACCTGGGCACTTTCCTGCTTTGGCAGAGTTTTGGTCCCAAATATATATTCCTCTCTGGGAGATGCACTTGCCATTCAATAGAAAGCAGCACTTCTTGACTGGTAAAGGCATCTGAATGGGAAATTGGTCCAGATCTTCTCAAAGACCCCTTCCACCCTGAGACTCTGTGTTCCCATTCCGTCAAAATGCCACCTTGGAAGCCACTGTATCACTCACCTTGTTAGATAAAAACTCTCTGTTTATGTGAGATGTCACAAAATGCCTGGCCTCCAATTCCAGCTTCTCTACTTACTATCTATGTGATCTTGGGCAAAATAATAAATCTCTCTGCCTCAGTTTTCTCATCTAATAAATGGGGATACTACTACTTTTCACCTAGAGCTGTTGTGAGGATAAAACGAGCTAATAAGTGCTCAGTAATTGTGTGTTGAATGTTGAATGAATGTGTCTATTTTTCCCTCTAGACTGAGTGTACAGACCATGATTCATCTTTGCGTCTTTAGCTGCCAAACATAGATTGCACCAGAATTCTGAGCTACAAACATTTCTCTCAGTCTTCCTCTTTTAAGAGAAAGACTTAAGTAATAAAACATGCAGATGTGTGGGATGTGGAAATAATAGGAAACTTCCAGTGGGATACCAAAGTCAGTAGAAGTCCAGTTAGTATCCCGTATCTTCTCAGGCCACAGTTCTGTACAAATTATCATGATTTGTAGGATGTGCAGGAGCCTCATCCAGCAACACAAACTTCAGGACAAACCTTGTGCCAACATTTTAAATAGCAGGGCTTGTAGGGAGGCAGTTTATAAATTTGAATTTATTTATGTGTGTGTGTGTGTGTGTGTGTGTGTGTGTGTGTGTGTAATAAAGATAAAAAAACAAAAACATACGATTTCAAAATATAATAAATGTATTTATTTTTATAATTTATTACACTCTATACAATATAAATGTATTGTATCTATAAAAATAGAGTGTAATAGAAAACAAATACAAATATCTGCCACATTACAATCTTCCCACATAACAATTCATGCATAAACATCAATCTTACTGTAGGAGGAGTTTTGGCAAGTATTGTGGCAGTAAAAGGGCATTGTCTGATGAGTGAGGATTGGCCCCAGACCCCTGTCTATCACCTGCGAATCAGGAGAGGGTGGAACCCATTGGTGGAACATGGGATCACGTGGGGAGTTTTGAAAAGTACTAATGTCCAGGTGATTAGAAGGTGCTACCAGTGTTGAGAATCATTGGCCCTGGGCACGTTCAGCCTCAGGCTCTGGCAGGTGTTTGTCATCACTGATGGTAAGTGAGGGAGGGGTCTCTCCTGAGAAAGGGGCCTTGGAGGCCCATCTGTCTGTGTTGGGTGGAGTCTCAGGGTTCTTCAGCAGAGAGGTCTGTTAGGCACGTGGTTACCACATCACCTGCTTACGGAGCCTTCTGTGGATAATGCAAAAGGGAGGGAAGAAAATGGAAATAGCTGTTTTGTTTAACAGCTGAGACTATAGGCAGAGTTTAAAATGTTGAAATGCTTTCAAGTTCATGCTACTGAATCAATATTTAAAAAATCCACGGTTGCTTTTCTTTTTGGAGAGGTAGTCTAGAGATTTGAAAAATGTGATGAGGTGTTATTGTCCAGCTCACTTTCCACAGGAGCCTTCTTTTCTAAAATCACTGCCATGGAGAAGCCTGGGAAGGTAGTGCAGTCAAGCCTCAGGAAGCCGGTGCAGGACACAGGGAACATGTACGGGAGGCAGAGGTGTCTGGGCAACGGCTTCTCAGCTTTGGTCATTAAGGAGACCTGATGGGAGACAAGGTAGGATAGATAAACTGTAGACAGGAATTTCTCGGGGGTACGTAAAGTGGAGGCGTGGAGGTTACAGGTCCTGATCACAGCATGGCAGAGGTTAGGAAGTGTATTCTGGTTCCACTCTCCAGGGACAAGGCATAGCAGAACCTTGGGATATCATGTGACATACCTCCCTTTCATGTCCTCCTCTGAAAAATGGGGAAGGTGTCTGAAACAGAAGCTCCATCCAGTTCAGCTATTCTGGGAGATGATAAGTTTGAACATCAGGTTGCTGACTGGCTGCTGCGAAGGAGGAGAAAGAAGACCTCTATTGAGGCAATAATGTCTGAGAGCGTTGAAGAAGGAACGGCGGCGGTTGGGTGACACTTAAGGAAACAAGAGGATCTCAGGACAGAAGAGAGCCTGGATACTTGGGCAGTTCTGTCACCAGTTTTCTCTATGATCTAGAGGCTGCCACTTAGATTGTGAGGCAGAAAATGGCGGTGGTACCAGCTTCCTCTTTGCAGCTTCACAGGGACTTGCTGTTACCATGGCGATGGCTAGGTGGTGTGATGTGTGGCTTTGTGCTGTGACCACCTCCTTTTTAATTCTCAAACCAGCTATAGGTACTACCTCCAGGGCTATAAGAAAGGGCCCAAGTAGGGAATTTCTGTGCTTGTTTGACTCACCTCAGGAGCAAATCTCTTTCTCTCCTGCCATGACTTTTATCCTCTAAGGAATTCAGTTTCCTTAGAAGTTCTGAGGCATTTAGGTCCTATTCCTTGAGGGAGGCAGGAATAACAAAATCTGGAATAGAAAACCCCTAAATGAGAACACAATAAAGTTTGTGCTGTCCCTTTGTTCTGTCTCTGACAGTAGTAGCAAGAGATGGTTTATGGGAGAGACACAGTGGTTGCCTTCGGTGAAGTCAATTTCTAAAGGTTAGGGAAGTGAGCCTCTTTGACTCACCCCTTAATAACTCATTCTGGCTCTATTATTCATGTGAGCTCCTCTAAGCCCTTCTGGAACTTATTTATTCTTTCAGCTTTTATTGGATTCCAAATGATGGAGGCAACCCCTGAGACTAGTGGTTGAGTCGTGGCCTCATCCATCAGCTGTGGACTGCATTTGTGAAGTAATGTTCTCTGTAGAAAATTCTGTGCTAGGGTGCTTTCCTTGGCCCAGCCGCTAAAAAGCTGTGACCCTGAGCGAAGTCCTTCAATCTCTCTGAGTCTAGGTTTCCCATTCTAGAAAACAAAAGCAAGAGCATCTGACACCCCGTAGCTCGTGGGGTGGTTGTTGGCACGTCACCGAAATTCAGCGAATGGCTGTCAAATGGAATAGATAAAAGGAAAAATAAAAAACATTAGTGGTGATACTTCTACTAGTGGAGAATTAATTCTTGGTGACAAATGACAGAAACCAACTCAAACTAGCTTAAGCAAACACAGGGAGTTTCCATCTCACACAAATGGGAAGTCCAGTGGCAGAGTGGGTTTCAGCCATGACTAGATTCCAAGGGCTCTAGGAAGCTGCGAGAGCACAGGCCATTGGAGCAAAAAACAATTTTTATTGTTTGGGGCCCACACATCTGTAGGGGTAGAAAAAAGCTAAGTTTCAGTATCAAAAAAATAAATAAATAAAAATAAATAAATAACATCTGGATTTCTCATCCTGCTCTGCCCTTCCAAGATAATTGACCTTGAATGAGTCACTTTTTTCTAAATCCTGGCTTTCAACTATCTAAGATGGGGATAAGAATATTTGCTTTGCACAGGGTGATTGAAAACTCAAAAGATGTAAGAACGTGAAAAGTTTCTACTAGCCTTAACATGTAATTTAAATGCAAGATGGGTGGCTTGTATATTATTAGTTTAAGTAAGCATGAAAGCCTAATTTACTTTGTAGGAATTCATTTTAGGAAACGTGTTCAGGGCACGTTTTTATGTAAGTCGATTTCTGTACTGACTTAGACCTCATATTTATTGAGTGCTTTGAGTGGATTATCTCATTTAATCCCTACCTAACTGTGTGGTAGGCACTGCTATTAGTTCTATTTGAAAGATGAGGAAACTGAGGCTTTACACATGCAAGTAAGTCTGTCAAGGAGCACAGTTGTGGAGGCAGGAGGGTTATACACAGGTCTGACTGAGGATCCTGCATGTGTCACACTTGGGGCTGCTACCACTGCTCTTAAGGTTCTCCTTGCCCTACATGGGAAGTTACTGCTGGATGGGCCTCAGAGAGTGGAGGGTCCCCCTACCGCATCTTACTGAGGCCCAGCAGAGCCAGGACTTAGCTCCTCTTTCTGACTTCTATTCTGTATCTGCCAGAGCTTCTGCCAGAAGAAGCCACAGAAATGCAAACCAAGGGAGTGCATTAAAGGAGAGGTTATCAAATTGCTGGAGAAGATGGAGAGCCAGGCTGGGGTCACACATGCAGGAGCAGCGCACAATCCGGCTGCAGAACCCGCCTGCAGGACACCCTCTCCACCACTGCCTAGCACCAGACACAACAGGTGGCAGCCCTGGATGCCACCATAGCCCCTGGCTGATGTCACACCCACCCCACCTTCACCCTCACCCCCCAACTCCATCTTTCTGCCTATTCTGCTATTCCTGCCTCCTTATCTCGTTAACCCTGGATTCAAAGTCTGGTTGGGTACATGAGATGCGTGGAGCCTGTCATGTGCCCATGTCTTAGCTGCAACAGGGGAGGGCTGAAAGGCAAGTGTCTGGCAATTTTAGCTTTTAGAGTGAAAAGCGTCAGTACCACCCACTAACACTCGAAAAGTTGGTGAGTTTCCCAGGCCTCGAAAGGGGATTTGGATATTTGATGACCAACACTAGTGTCCTTGAAACTCTGAATGGGATTAAATGGGGTCTCAGGAAATGTTGGTTTGCTCCCCAACCCCTACCCTAGGAGTGGACAAGCAAATGCCATAAGTGTCTTTCCGGCTTCCCAGGAGTTGGGACACGTGGCCTCCACTGAGTTTTCTGAAGCCTGTATTTCTCAGCAATCCACTCCTCTGCAAAGTGAATCTGCAGCTTCTATACTGGGTCTGATCCACGGGCATATGGTGCTGTGTCATATTGTTGTAACATAAATAAAAATATTTTACGTGGAAGCTTAAGGGATGGCGGCTTCTGGAGCCCCCACACTCTATCAGTAGCTTCAAGCTGTGAAGGGGAGAATGTGTTTGGTGTCCAGACCGCCTCCGTGGGAAGCTGGCTGAGGGAGGGCTGTCTCCCTCCTGTTGCCTGTTTGGCTGTTTGTCCTCATGCCCTCCTGCTCTCCCAGCCCAGACCCCCAAGACAACTGGGCATTGCTTAAAAAAGAAAAGGCAGAGGCTTCCCAGGTTTCAGGTGTGAATTTTCTAGGAATCTGGGAGGAGAAAGAACACCTAAGATGGAGACAATGACACCGTTGGTTGGTGAGGGCTCTTCTAGCCCCAGCAGCCAGTCTTTTCACTCAGCCATGGCCCATGACCTGGGTTGACAAACTGTGACATCTTTGAGAGTCTACTGCTCCTTTGAAGGACATGAGCTTTTGACCTGATTTAATATTTTAAATAGATTCATTGGTGTGGTATTTATGACATGTCAGGGGCCTCCCTCACCTGACACCTCATTTGCTGCTACCACAAAGTTATGACCTTTTTCTGTAAATGGGTAAACTGACAGCGGGAAAATGATGACTCCTGTCATGTGTCTCGTTCTTGATGGTGCAAAGATGGGGACCCAGGTTGTGTGACTCCCAGGCCAGAGTTATTCTAGATCAAAGATTGTGAGTCAGAAGCAACTCATTTTATAATTGAGAAAACTGTGGCCCAGATTGGTTAAATGACTGCAAACGGTCGCAGAGGCTGAACGGAGACCAGAACTGGCACAGAGTATGGCTTGGACAATCAAACAAACCTGGGTTCAGATTCTACCTTTGCCTCATTTCCAACCAGCGTACCCCAGTAAAATGGGCAGTCATATCCATTTCATAGCATTGCTTTAACAGTTAAGTGAAATAAAAATGGTAAAGTCCCAGAGCAGTAGCTAGCACACAGTAGGCATGTAATAGATACTACTTCCTCTCTTCTCACGCATCTGGACGCCTAGTCCTGTGTGCCTGCTGTTGATTCAGCATGAGTCGCTGATATTAGAGACATTGCTGGTCGCCTGCCTTTTGGGGGCCGGGCTGGCCAACCTCCTCATTAACCACACTGACTTTGATTAAGTGCCAGCCTGTCATCCTAAGAACGTCCCATTCTTGGGACCTAATAGAATCCCCAGTAGCAATCTAGGAAACTATCCTCAGAACATCCAGATAGCTGAGATTTCCCTCTCCTGTCTTCTTCACCAAGATTTTATAAGCAGTGATTCTTATCTTTCTTTTTTCTAACTTCTCATTTTCAGGGATTATTTATGCACACATCCTGCAAATATGTGTCCCCTGTATTCTCTGGGTGGTGATTTGAATAACTGTCCTTCCCCCCTCCCTCCCACCCCTGATTTTTGGCTCTGTGATATCTCATTATATTCTAAAGAGCTATCCACGAGGCAGGGCACCACGGATGCAATTAAATCTGCTTCTGTAGCAACACTGCTCTTAAGCAAAATATATTGATCGCCGAAGCTTTGGACCCACTTTAATCAAGTAATCTAAACAGGGCTTAAGCTTCAAAAGCCGAGCGATGTGTCCGGCTTCAAAGCGCTTACTTACACTGAATTAATTTATCTGGGATGTACTAATGCTCCCTGCAACCCTGTGGATTATAATGTTAGAGGTTGCAATCAGGGCTCTGATAATATCCCCAAAGCCCGGTCTCTATTGATTGTCATGTAAAAAGACACGAAGGGGAGTGGGGTGCCAGGGAAGAGGGGAAAAAAGGGATTGGGTTTGAGTAAGACTGAAACATCCCGGTCCACTGCTACCCCAGGGCCCTGCTGGTTCTGACCCTGGCCCCCTGGGCTAGTTTTGGGGATGGGATGGGAGGAGGCAGGGCCTGCAGGCAGAGGTGCTACATCAACAGGGGGAACTGTGCAGGGTGCTCCAGCTGTGACTCTAAGTGGAAGCCAGAGGGGTGTGTGTGTGCGTGCGTGCGTGCGTGCGTGCGTGTGTGTGTGTGTGTGTGAGAAAGGGAGGGAAACTGGACATCTGCTGTTCTGAAAGCCAAGCTGCCAGTCACCTTCTTGCCGGTAGTTACATGGCTGGGATGTAACTCCCTGCCAGTTTAGTCAGGGAACTACTGCTCCTTGACCTCAATCTTGGCTTTTGAATGGGGGCCCCAAGCACATCCCAGATTTGGTGCCTTCTTATTTATTCATTTATTGAGAACTTGCTATGTTCCCGACATTATTCTAGGTCCTGAGGATACAGCAGTGAAAGGATAGACAAAAATCATTGGCCTCATGAAATTTACTTTCCACTGAGGTGGGTAGGGGAGAGACTAACACACTGTCTTTTTAACTTATTTATTTGATGATATCCTGATGGTGAAATGTACTCTAGAGATAGGAGCCAGGGATAGGGAATGTGTGGGTAGGTGCAGGTGGTGGTATCAGTGTGAGTTCAACTTTAAAACCAGTGGTCCTCATTGGGAAGGTGACATGTGAGCAGGGTCCTGCAGGAGATGTGGGAGGGAGCCACCATAGGCTTCTGGGGAAAGGGCAGAGCATGTGCAAAGGCCTGAGCTGGAGCATGTCGAAAGTGTTTGAGGGGCAACAAGAAGGCCAGTGTGGCTGGCGCAGGGTAGGCAAGAGGAAGAGTAGGGTGACATGAAGTCAGAGCCGAGGCAAGGGCCAGGTGGAGGCCAAAGTCAACTGGTGTATTTAGTTCCCTTGGTCACAGTGATTGGTTCAGGGATGGATCAGTGACATGAACCAGCGACATGAAGAATATGGGCTGAGTGGTCAGCAACTGTCTTGTCGCCACAAGGAACCTGAGGATAAAGCCAAAATGGAGGATAGTGGAGCCCAGAGATGTGTGACATTGTTTGAGTCTCTTAATCCTAATGACCCTGAAAACTCCATAACACTTGGGTTTTTTCACTTTATAGGAATAAATAAATCTTCCTTTTTGCCTAAACCATTCATTCATTCATTCATTCATTCATTCATTCATGCCTTTAAGATTTTTATTAAAAATATAGCTAACATACAATATTATATTAGTTTCAGGGGTACACCATAGTTGTTCAACATTTATATACTTAAGGAAGTGATCACCATGATAGTTCAGCAACCATCTGACACCATACTATGCTATCATGGTATCAATGACTATATTCCCTACACTGCATATTACACTGCCATGACTTATTTGTTTTATACCTGGAAATTTGGACCTCTTATTCCCCTTCACCTTTTCCCCTCCTTTAAAAAAGTTTTTAATTATAGTTGACATTCACTATTATTTTATGTTAATTTTAGGTGTACAGCATAGTAGTTAGACATTTATGTATTTTAAGAAGTGATCCCCCTGACTAGTCTAGTACTTGCCTGGCACTATACATAGTTATTACAATAACATTGACTATATTCCCCACACTTTACTGTACAACCCCATGACTATTTTATAGCTACTAATTTATACTTCTCAATCCCTTCACCTTTTTTACCCTGCCCCCCAACCCCCTCTCATCTATTACCCCGACAAATTTAGTACCCATCTGACACTATACATAGTTATTATAATATTATTGACAATATTCCTTATGCTATACCTTACATCTCCATAACTACTTTGTAACAGCCAATTTGTACTTCTTAATCCCTTCTCTTTCTTTCACCCACATCCCCCAATCCCCTTCCCATCTGGCAACCATCAAAATGTTCTCTGTATCTATGAGTTTGTTTCTGTTTTGTTTGTTAATTTTGTTCTTAGATTCCACATATAAGCAAAATCACCTTGCATCTGTCTTTCTCCGTCTAACATTCCACTCAGCACAGTACCCTCCAGGTCCATTCATGCCACTGCAGACAGCAAGAACCCATTCTCTTTCATGGCCAAGCAATATTCCATTGTATATATGTACCACCTCTTTATCCATTCATCCATTGATGGACACTCGGGCTGCCTCCACAGCTTTCTCATTGTAAATGATGCTGCACCGAACATATGGATGCACATGTCCCCTTAAAATATTGTTCTGGGTTTCTTCGGATAAATACCCTGCAGTGGGATTACTGGGTCCCTCATTTTCTGTCCTTATAGCCTTTGTTTTAAAGTCTATTTTGTCTGGTATAAGTATTGCTACTTCAGATTTTTTTTTTTTTCATTTCTACTTTCATAAAATATCTTTTTCCATCCCTTTACTTTCTGTGTGTGTGTGTGTGTCTTTCAATCTGAAGTGAGTCTCTTGTAGGCAGCATATGTCAGGGTTTTGTTTTCTTATCCAGTCAGCCCTCCTATGTCTTTTGATTGGAGCACTTAATCCATTTACAATGAAAGTAATTATTGATAGATAAGTAGCTATTGCCATTTTATTATTCAAAACTTTGGTTTTTTTGTTTTGTTTTGTTTTTCCATTTTGAAGAAGTCCGTCTAACATTCCTTGTAATACTGGTTTGGTGGTGATAAACTCATTTAGCCTTTTCTTGTCTGGGAAGCTCTTTATCTGTTCTTTGATTTTAAATTATAGCCTTGCTGGGAAGAGTACCCTTGGTTGTAGATGCTTACTTTTCATCACATTGAGTATTTCATGCCAATCCTTTTTGGCCTGCAAAGTTTCTGTTGAGAAATCAGCTGACAGTCTTATGAGAGCCCCCTTATAAGTTACTAGTTGCTTTTCTCTTGCTGCTTTTAGGATTCTCTCTTTGTCTTTTACTTTTGCCATTCTAATTATAGTGTGTCTAGGTGTGGGCCTATTTGGGTTCATCCTGTTTGGGACTCTCTGCACTTCCTAGACTTGTATGTCTATTTCCTTCACCAGGTTAAGAAAGTTTTCAGTCATTATTTCTTCAAATAGATTGTCAATCTCTTGCTTTTTCTCTTCTCCTTCTGGTATCCTTATGATGTGAATGTTGTTAAATTTGATGTTGTCTCAGAGGTCTCAAACTCTCTCATTTTTTTAATTTTTTTATTATTTTTTCCTTTTGCTATTCTGATTGTGTGTTTTCTGCTACCTTGTCTTCCAAATCACTTATTTGATCCCCTGCTTCATCTAGTCTGCTGGTGATTCCTTCTAGTGTAGTCTTCATTTCAGTTACTGTATTCTTCACTTCTGACTGGTTCTTTTTTACAGTTTCCATATCTTTTTTAATTCTGGCTATCTCTTTTTTGAAGTTCTCACTAAGTTCCTTGAGCATCCTTATAACCATTGTTTTGAACGCTGTCTCTGGTAGGTTGCTTACCTTCATTTCATTTAGTTCTTTTTCTGGAGTTTTCTCCTGTTCTTTCATTTGGGATGTATTTCTTTGTTTTCTCGTTTTGGCTGCCTCTCTGTGTTTGATCCTATATATTAGGTGAATCTGCTGTCTTCCAGTTTTGACCAGGTGGCCTTATATAGTAGGTGCCCTGTGGGGCCCTGGCACAATCTCCCTGGTCACATGCTCTAGGTGCTCCAGAAGTGTTCCTTGTGTGGACTGTATTTTGTAGTTGTAAAATGAAGATAGTAATAGTACCTCTCTTACAGGCTTAGTGAAAGTTAAGTGAATTAATCCATGTAACACACTTAGAACAGTGCCTTAGAACAGATAGCAAACACTCAATAAGTGTTAGCTATTGTTATTAAATAATGTATAATGTGCTTGACCAACAATTATTTTGCTTGATAAATATTGCTCTCCCTTGTTGACAGGGGAGGAAATTGAAGCACAGAAGCAACCTCCTCCACATCACAGAACCATTTTGGCAGAGGCAGGAATAGAATGCAGGTCTTTGGATGCTGGTCTGGTATTGTTCCCAGTGCCTTCTTCCAACTAAGAGTTGAGAGTGCCGGAAAGAATGATAGGCAAGCTTGTAGAAAAGGTGGCTCTCATTTGGAATGGAGTAGATTGTATTTAGGAATGGATAAGGAGGGATGATGTAATAAAAATAACTAGTCGTCCACCAAAATCCATTCTCCTCACCTTCCATGGTGATAGTGTTGTAGTTGGACACATGCTGCCCTGTTAGGGACTACATTTCCCATCTTGCTTTGTGGTTAGCGTGGTGGCCATGTTGAAATATTCTCACCAATAGAACATGACTAGAAGAAAGTGATCCCCTTCCAAACTGGCACCTTAAGCCTCAAAGATGTTCTTTTCCTCTTTCTTTGCTGGCTACAGAGCTGACTAGACAGAGTAGCAGGCCCTAAGGCTGTGTTTCTCAAACTACCTGTATTGAAGAACTAGATTTCTATCCCACCATACCTCCAGTCCATCACGGACTAAACTTTTGTCCTACAATCTGCTTCAATGAGATGAGTCCATTGGTCATACACTCAGATGTCATGGAAACGTCAAATTGCTGTAAAAGTTACTGGACGTTTGCTTTCAATGTCATGACTCAATTCGTGGTATTGTTACCAAGCAGATTGTGGACTGAACTTGTCTGTGATCCACACTTTAAGTAGCATAGCCCCAGGGGATGCAGGAACAAGCTAGAAGGTTACTGGGGTTCCTGATGGCTGCATGGAATGGAAAGGCAAAAATAAAATACATATTCTCCAGCCATTATGTTTTAGGATTGCTTTCTTAGGGAAGAGTACTTACCCTAAAACAGATGGGTCATGCCATGTATTAGAAGGAATAGTGGGCTTTCAAACCAGACAAATGGGTCCCTTTTGTCTTCAGCCCATGCTGTTGATGCGTTGGCTATACTTGCTGGGACAGTGCCACACTTCCACATGACACTCCTGAGCACCCACTGTGTCCATGTACTGAGGGATGATACAAGGGTCACCAGTTTCCTGCCAGCAGCCCCTTTGCTGGATGCCTTATCATCTGTTAGTTCTTGGTATACCTTGGGATGATTTGCATCCAAGTAAATCCATGTTCTGAGGCTCAAATGAAACCATAAGTGTTGAAGTGGTTTGAAAAAAGGATGGTAAGCATGTTTTAGTTCTTAAAGTAGCTGAAGATGAGAGAAGATTGAGGTAAGGATTTAGGGAGCCACAGACAGCTCTCCATCAGGTCTGAGAGACCCTATGGGCAGTGAGCGGCACCTAAACTGGGAGGTGAGACCAAAACGCTTTTGATTCTGCGAGACAAATTCCAGCTGAGTGACCTTGGACGAGTCATGTAGCATCCTCTCTGTGAAGGAGGATTGCTGTGATGACATTGCAGCATTGGTGTGAAGTTCTGTGAGAAAGTATATAAAGATCTGAGTGTACCTACATGCTGGCCAGGGCCTGGCAAGAAACAGACGGCACATTCAAACTGGGAAATTTGAGAGAGGGTAATAAAGAGGCAATTTACAAAGGTGTGGCAGGGAGAGGGAGACTAACAAGGGACAGTGAGAGTACCTGGCTAGCAATGATGTGTACAGGGTGGGGGAGAAGCAGTTACCAGAATCCAGAAGCCATGTTACATCCAGGTGGCGTGATGGAGAGTGCCATCCAACAGAAATAGCAGCTGGATCTAAGATTAATGGCACCAACCCGGCGGAGTCTCTATGACAAGTGAACTGGGGAGTAAACATCCTGATCTTACTCTCTTCCCACCCTCCCAACTCCTGCTGCTGCCTCCCACTCGCCAGACTCTCGTGGAAAGAGGGGAAAAGGGGGCCCCTAGATGCATGTCGGCTTCCTGGGCCCAGAGGAGGATGGAGAAGCAGGAGAGAGTACCTAGTGGGTGTCCCCCCAATCCTGCAAAGAGAAGCGGCCCAACACACAGGGACACTTTAAAACAATGAAAAGAATTTATATTCTCCAGATGTAACTGCAAATGAGAAGGCCACATACTTCTTCCAAGGTGCCACTTAACTGAAAATTGGACCTCCCAGATGCCAGGTGTGCAGGTCTGTTCTCACCTCGAGCAGAGAAGATGAGCAAATGGTTCTTTCTGTGCTGGCCTCTTGCCAGATCCTCTTCCACCTCTTTATTCCTCGTTCTCTGTTGTCCTTGCCTAAGAAACCACCATCTGCCCGCAACCCACCTAAGGAAGGGATTGGTGAGTTGAGGACCTGGGGTACATCTCCCGCTGCCTTAAAAGATGATTAGTGGCTGCTTGTCGGCCGATGTAGCTCAGTGGCATTTTAATATCCAAATGTCCCCCGCTCCCTCATGAGGGAGGCTGTGGACTATTGAAGACATTTCACACAGAGAGCGGTGATTGCCGCAGCAATCATTTCCTTCAACAGCCATTAAAACACTTCTGAATGTGTTTTTAAAAAGAAGAGGAAAGGGGCAGGGGAGAGACAGGAGTCTTTCCTATTTCCTGGCCAATATTAATTTTCACAGAGTGAACTTTAATTGGACGGGATTTTCATATTAGCATGTTTGCGGTTATTAGCACATGGTCAGTGCCAAATTTCATCCTCGGCTCATCCTAGAGATGTGGGCGGGGGCAACTTGGAGATGCATGAGGGCTGCCTCTGAGACCCCGAGGTTAACGCAGGCAGATCTCGGCTCTCTTTGTGGTGGAGCATGCCTGAGCTTCCCATTGGCAAGCTCTGGTCCAGAGAGATGTTGTCTCAAGTCTTCATACGTAAATGAAGCTTCTCAGTTCAGCAACTTCGTTCCCCAGAATAGCCAGTTCTCCGGCCAGGGCCTGTGCTCTGACTTGGAGTCCATTTACCGAAAGGGAGGTAGAATGCAGTTGTGCCTTCATTCATTCACTCAGCAAATACCTGGAAGGTTTCCCAGGAGCCAGGTGCAGCTCCAGATGTGGGTGGTAGCAGGGAGGGTCTGCAGGTCATTAACAGCTGGCAAAACCCAGGTGATGAACAACCAGCACAGGTATGGGTCAAGGGATTGAAGCAGGGCCCTGGAGGCCCGCTGGGCCAGGCGCTGACCTTTGAGGTGCTGGATCGAAGGTGAGGCCAGCGGAAGCCTGGGAGGGTGTGGTGCAGTGAGGACAGCAGGGGGGTACTTGGCACCTCAGGACAGTGACTGTTAATGGGTCTGGAAGTATTTCAATATCTTGCCAGTTGTCATAGTCCTACCGTATGTGCCCGCTGATAAAACACAAACATCTCTCCTATATGGAGTTCACCTTGCAGTCAGCTTGTCTTTTCCATGTTTATTATAGGGATGTTGTTTTTAAATCTTGCCCAAATTTAAGGGCAGCTCCATTTTTTTGTGCTAGGTCTATGCAGACTCTAAAAAATGATGAGACAGAAGTTCAAGGCCACCAAGGCACAGGGGTTGTTCAGCAGAACCCTTTGGTCTTTGTTTAAGACAAGACTGAACTACATTGGAGCTCAGTCTCTCTGTTTCTGTTGCTCACTGTTTCTGTTTGAGGTGCATCTAGATAGCTGTCACCAGCACCCTGCCCCCCCACCCCCATCCTCAAATTGGTGCGTGAAGAAAAGTTTGCCTACATATTTATGTACACTGGGCAACTGCTTCACAAGAAAGACCTGTTCTGTCCCCTCTTGTTGTTTCTTTTACAGCCAAAATGATGGGCAATGGTGACATCCAACTGCAACTTCTAACACCCTTTGCCACACTGAGGGGCTGGCTTTCTCTACTGGATCTCTTTCTGGACAGAAAGCTCTTATCTATGGACAGGAAACTCATTCTCACAGCTCCATACCGAGTCACATGGTTTCGCACTTCGGAATAATGGTCATAGATTACAAGTCCAGTTTTGTTCCTGGAAAGTAAGAACTGTAATATGGTTACTATTGACATCCCGTGTTCATAAAAGGGGTTTTGCAAGCACTCTGTAGAGTCATCGTCCATTAACCCACCCTGGATTTCTGGGTACCCTCTGTTCTAAGGATTTCTAATGCTCCCAGGAAGGCAGAAACACCAAGAAAAGACAGGAGGGAGCGGAGAATGCAGTTTACTGGCTACAAAGCTAGAAGCAGCAGCATTATTTTTCTGGAAAATTACTAAATGGGAGAATAAATGTCATCTATGCTCCTTTGGGTAACTCTGCAATCAAGTCTGCTGAAAGTTTCCTTAAAATCTGTATTTGCTGACATGCTAGAAAAAAACAAGTTGCAAAAAAAAAAAAATAAAAACAAGTTGCAGAACAGCAAATATAGTTTGATTCCATTTGCATAAAAAGGAAGGTGTATACAAATGCATATAAATCACACAAGGAATATATGCACACACACAACTGTACAGAAAATGGTGGAAGAATATACATTTTAACAATTTCCCTCAGAGTTCAGAGGCAGAAAAACCTCTCTTACGTTTGAGACAACATGTATTATAAAACACATTAGATTTCCCTTTTTGCCTCAGCTGCTGGGAAGCTCAGATTTAAATTTGTATTCTCATTTTAATAATTGTAGCCTCCACTTGAGAACACTGGTTCTCAAGCTCAGCTGTAGGTTAAGATCACTTGGGCGGCTTTAATAAATCCTGATGCCCAGGCCCTACCCAAGACCCATCAAGTCAGAATCTCTGGGGCTTGTGACCCAGACACCTTATTTTTAAAGATCCTTGAGTGACTGCATTGTGCAGCTGCAGTTCAGAACACTGCTCCAGCCTGTATGTCTGAATTCTGACTTTCCCTTGTGTAAAAAAAAAAAAAAAAAAAAAATTGCTTACCTTTATTTACATGTCCCTTGGATCTGATTTTTATTTACATGTAATTTTTTCAATTTTTATTTATGTGTAAATTGCCTGAAGTCTTTTCTGGAACAAGATAAAATATAGACGAAAATGGTTAACTTGTGTTCAAGCTATTCGACACCCTGTCCAGAGTTGTGCAATTTCAGGGGGGAGAATAACCACTGTATGAGGGTACCCCTGCAGAGGGGATGAAGGGGCCCTGAAATCCCACCATGATCCTGAGTGTGGGCTGATTCTGCCCCAAAGAAAGTCCTCATCTCTAAGTCGAAGAAAGTTGTGCTTTGGACTAAGTGGCTGCCCCCAGTAGACACCCTATTTGTCAGTGGGAGCAAGGGGCTGTGGAGAACTCAAGTTCTGTAAGAAATAAATTCCAGAATATGTCAATATATTTTCTTTCTGGTTGTCTGAGGAAAACTTGACCTGCTAAATCAAGCTTGTGCGTAGGTCCAGGGGCCCAAGAAAAAACAGATCCAACACCCTCCCAAGGGGAATTTCCCATCACAGTTTGCTAAAATGGAGCTGATTGGGGTTGTTCCTTCCCCTTGGGATTATGGTTACTGTTTCTGGGGTGGGCTCCAGTTGTATCGAGTCCGGGGCTAGGGAAGGAGGGTTGCCATTCTCTCCTCCCACCCAGATTACCCCCTTTTGAATTTCCATTCTAGAATTCTGCCCCTGATAGCCTTTAACCAACCAATTGACTGTGTATAAAGTAGGATTGAAGGGGAGTGGCAGGAAACCTGGCTATTGCCTTGAACTCCAGTTGCAAATTCAAGTACCCACTGCAGGGGGCAGGGGTGGGTGGGCAGAGAAGCAGAGGTCCATGAGCTGAGTCTTAGGGTGCAAGAAGAACAGGCAGTGGTGGGGACCGTGGTGAAATGGACCAGACAGCATTTGAGGGACATGCAACCTCGTACAAAAATTGTGGGTGGGTGGGAGGGGGCAGTGTGTGGGCAACAAGTAGGGTACTCACGCTGGTGAGACTAGAAGCTTCCGGAATCTGTGGGCCTGATGTGAGCCAGCTTATTTCCCAGGAGACTATACAAGAGAACTTAAAAATAGCATCTCCTATAATTGCTTGAGTCTCTGGGTGTTTTGTAACCATATCTGGCAGTCTATACCCAAGACAGGCTGGCTGTGGGGAAAGTCATTGTTAAAATAAAATCATTAACTTAATAGGCTTGATGAAAAGGGTGGCAAGATGGGAATTTCCTCTTGCAATATGTTCTCCACTCAAAACAGTCCCTGAAACTAGTAGGCCATGTTAATTATTGACTAAATTGCCCCAATATCTCTCAAGCTGGTTTTTGTTTTTTCTTATGTACCTAACAAACATTACCTCTGAAAATAGCCCGAAGTCCCAGAATTGCAGTGTCAAATAGGGCTACATGTCACCTAACTCCTTTCCTTTCCTGATTTATTTATCATTTGGTCTGTCCCCTAGTGACTATGCGTGCACACACACACACACACACATACACACACACACACACACACTCACACTCTCACACATGCACATGTTTTGCCGTTTTCCAAGGAAAACAAATGTTTGCTAATGAACTTGAAACATGGAGTCATGAAGATGTTAGCAAGGCCAGTGCTCAGTGATGACAACATGTCAAAGAATGCCAAGCCAAGAGTAAGAATGCAACCCAGGAGAACTGCCCCCAAGCTGAAAGGACCAGGACGAGGTGAAATCTGTGGTAGATGGGGATTGAAAAACACATCCTTTCAAATCCTACTTATGGTGGATGAAAGATGGCCACAAATTCTGTGTCAGTCTCCCTCCCCCCACCTCTCTATCAAGAGGTGGAGTGTATTTTCCCTCTGCTGACTGGCCTTGGGGCTGCTTTTGCCAAGTCAAATCACTGTGCCAGTTCCATGCCCGAGTCCTCAGTTGGTCCAGCAGCTTCCCCTTCTGCTTTTTGGAAACCCTGAACTGCCAGGTAAGACATCAGACTACCTTACTGGAGAGGACTGCTGGGAAGGAGAAGCCCTGAGACTCCATGGAGTGGGAAAGAGTGTTCCAGTGCTGAGCATCCAGATGACTCTAGACCCAGTTGCCATATGGCTGCAAACACCTGAGAAAACACATGCACAACAACCGGCAGAAGAGCCACCTGGTCAACCCACAGAATTGAAACAAAAATTATTGTTTTAAGCTATTCATTTTGGGGGGAGTGGTTCATTATGCAGAAAGAGATCATCAAAACACTGCCCAAGCAGAAACAAGAGGACACACTTACTAGAGATGGTTTCCTCCCACTGTGCAACTCCACTGCTGCTCTGATACTGACTGAACCCTTCCTCGAGCTTCTGGGTGTTACCTTTTCTCAGTTAATGCAATTAGCAGCAGTGAGACAGGAGTCAAGGTCCGGGGCAAGAGGCCTCTTCCAAAATTGCTGTCTTTTCGGATTAACTGGGTGGCACACCTCAGGAAAGACCGCAGCCTAGGAGAAACACGTGTCCAGGTAAAGAAGGCGACAGGTGGGTCTTTGTCAAGCAGGAGAAATGCAGGGAACAGATTCTAGACAAACAGGCCCAGAGTGTCGGGAAGACAGGTGATTGTTTTACTGTCTTTATAATATCGTTTTTTTGGCCAATGTCTCAAAACAGAATTATGTGACCCTAATCCCAGTTCCTCCTTGGAGGGAAATGGACTACCGTGTTTCCCTGAAAATAAGACCTAGCTGGACAATCAGCTCTAACGCGTCTTTTTTAGCAACGATTAATATAAGACCCGGTATTATATTATATTGTATTAATTATATTATATTATATTAT
Source organism: Rhinolophus sinicus (assembly GCF_057876585.1). Taxonomy (NCBI): domain Eukaryota; kingdom Metazoa; phylum Chordata; class Mammalia; order Chiroptera; family Rhinolophidae; genus Rhinolophus; species Rhinolophus sinicus. Next base: position 189,452,763 of record NC_142503.1, on the reverse strand, counting down.
ATTATATTATATTATATTATATTATATTATAAGACCAGGTCTTATATTAAAATAAGACCGGGTTTCATTTTAATTTTTGATCCAAAAGACGCGTTAGAGCTGATTTTCCAGCTAGGTCTTATTTTCAGGGAAACACGGTAACATTTATAGAGTGGGATTTATATGCCAAGCATCGGGCCAGGTGCTTGGCCACACGTTATCTCCTATACTTCTACAGAGACTGGGTTACCCAGGCTGGCTTTAGGTGCTTCAAATCCATAATTTCTATTGATAGTTATCAACTTGAGCCTTGAGTCTTGCCATATTTATTTTAATTTAGCCCCTTTTAAATTCAAGATAGAAAGAATATGGCAAAAATAATACAAGGGGAAACAGGGTAGAAAAATTCACTTGTAGTATTTGTTACCTTTGATAGAAGTGGAAATGTAGAAACATAAATGTTTGAACAAGTACGTTTTCCCTCTTTAAATATGAATGCAGCATGAGACGTTAAAAATGTCCTTTCTCCTTGATTTTCTGATTCACATTTCACCCTGACATCTGAGCAGTTTCAACATAAGATCACAGGAAACCATTTCCTTCTTATTTAATAAGTCAGGATTTAAGGCATCAATTATATTTGAATACACCAAAAGCTTGCAGAGAAAGAGAGTGACTTTTAAGTTCTTTGGTTATCGTTGACCTATAGAAGAAATCAGCCCCTGTCACTCATGAAATACATAAAGGTGACTCAAAGGAAAAGTTCCTGTAGGAATGACCTGTTGTTTTCTGTGTCTACTGAGAAAGGCTTAAACTACTGAGAGATGAAAGGACTTCTCATCACTGAGAATTGTTAAGCATCAGAACCAGCTTGAGTGGTGATGAAATGTTTTTTGCGTGCGTGTGTGTGTGTGTGTGTGTGTGTGTGTGTGTGTTTTCTAGAATGGTTTGGGAATAGCAATGTTTGAAGGCAGAAGTCAGTCGCAGCTTCGTTATTCCTGCTATACTAATTAATGTGTCACAATTCATTCATTTTTAAAAGAAGTTATCAATAAAGCCAGGGCATGGTTCCAGCACTGTTTAGATTGAAAGATTTTTTTGCAAATTTTTTTGAAAATTACTAGAGTAATTAATGAAAGATTTTATACCCATTGGAGTCCATATATTGGAATGCCCCTCCCCTTGAGATCCCTCTAACTTTAAATATTCATTTTAGAAGTAAATATGTTTGGTCTGAAATACACACACACACACACACACACACACACACACACACATAATATTTAAGCATATGTGGGGAAAATGTCAAGATGCGTACACAGTAGATTACCCTATTTTTTCATAATTCGTCAATCTCTCCCCATTTTTGCCAAAGTTCCTTCTCTCACATGGCTGTATTGCTTTGGTCAATAGAATGTGAAAGTCACAACACACAGAACACCTGACTAGAAGTTTTCAATGAGCATATATAGATTGGCTGAATAACTTGTACTCTCATCTGGCCCCATGAGAAGAACCCACCCGAGGTAATGGCCGATCTTTTAGCCTAGGTCCTGGCAAAATATATATGAGGGTTATACTTGGATTTGACCTGAAGCCTGAAACCAAACCATGATAGCCAATTCATAAATTTTTAAGTGAGCAATGAACATTTGTTGTTGCAAGTCACTGAGATTTTTGGAGATGTGTTTGTTACACAGCATTAACTCAGCAATGCTGACTAATATAGGAGATTTCAGATGATTTTTAAATTTATTTTCCTTCTATATATCTGTATTTCCAATTTTTTCTACAATGAACAAATGTTATTTAATTTATCTGGTCAATACTTACATACTGAGCACCTACTGTATGCCTGCCCCTCTGCTAAAGACTAGGAATAAGGTGGTGAAAAAACAGTCAATATACTTGCCCTCATGGAACTTAGAGCCTAATGGGGAGATAGGCACTCAATCTCATCACCACACACATAAATGTAAAATTGCAACTGTGGTAAGTGATACAAATGGGAAGTGTGTGGGGCTAGAAACATATAGAGAACAGAATTGTGACTTAGGCAGAAATACCAGGAAAGGCTTCACTGAGGATGTGACAGCTGAGCTGAGATCTGGAAAATGACTACGAGTTAACCTGATGAAATGGTGTGATTAAAAAAAAAAAAAAAGCTTTTAGGAAAAATAACTTTGATTTTAGTTTTCAGGTTCTGCCTGACTACCCTATTAACAGGTAATAGTTAGCCTGAGGACCGAATTACCATTGATCTTGACTAACAGCCTCTATATGTAGGAGAGGCACCCAGCTGTCCATCAAAGCCCACGATGTTCCTCCCATAGTACAGGCTATTATTGAGAAGTGGCTGCCTAACCAGGGACTCATTTCCCAGATCCCCTTGTGCTCAGGTGCCATTATTATTGCCAATGGAATTGAGCCCCAATGATGGGCATCATTTCTGGGCCAGGACTATTAAGAAGCAGGTGTTCTTTCTCCACATTGGGGCTTTCCCCTTCCGCCAGCAGATGAAGCTTACAACAATGGGACCCTCAATGACCACTAAGAAGAAAGCTGTCTACCAACTAGAAACACCTGCTTTGGAACACCCACTCACTGTTATGTGAGCAAAAAATAAACCAATATGTCACGTGGCTGAAATCTGGGGGCCTATTTGTTATAGGAACTGTGTTACACTGATTAATAGAACATATATTTTTTAAATGGATTCAGTGTTTTCCTGATTCACACATGCACACAGCCAACCTTTTTAACAGGGTGGAATACACGCTTTGTGAGAAATGAACTTTAGGCTCAATTTTCTTTTTTCCCCACCTGGTAGGACCTTTGTTATGCGTGTCACAACTGATTGGTGAGCTTGGTGGAACTGCAGCTTTTATATACTATTAATTTTATTTGCTTCTCCACTTTCATGAATTCTTATGGTGATGCTGACATTTTCAGCATAAAGAATGTTTTACACAAATCAAGGGTGCTCTGCTGGAACCTGAAACACATTGCCTTGAAAGAAATACCATATTTACTCACATAAATCTAAAAGGCCACATTTTCAAGGGTGGATGCCAGACCAAGCAGCCTGATTTGGGAGGCAATGGGGAGCAATTGGAAGTTCTCCAGTAGAGGAATGATATGACTGAAGAGGTGTTTTGGGAAGATGAATCTGAGAGTAGCACACAGAAGAAATGAGAAGAAAGAAAAATAGCTCAGAGGCATAGGGATCCATTGTTACAACAATCCAGTTGTGAAATAAAGAGGCCTGGGCTGGGATGATGCCATTGGGGGTGGAGAGAAACAGGTGACTAGGTGAGGCTGCAGAAATGAAAGAGCAACCCTTGACCACTGTTCCCAGCTCATCAGCTGCTCTTACCAAACCCCAGAGTTTCCAGATACCAGTTTATTCACATGGTTCCACCAGCACCATCTTTCCTGCCAAAATAACAATGCAAACAGGATTATCAAAGTGATGGTATTGTTTTTAAAAGAATGTTTATAAGATAAAAGAGTAACTGCTCCACTAATTAGAAATGAGACAAATGAAGTATTTCCCAAAATTGTTTCTGCTAGCTGACTACTCTCTAGAGAAGAAATGATTGCACATCTTAGTTGGAGGGGCAAATTACTTAAACATATTTTTATTCTGGAAAAATAAAATAAGCCAAAGCCTAGGAGACTAACATGAGGGGAAAGAGAATGCCTGAAAATGTTTTTTGGAAGCGTTGCAAAGTTGCTTCTATGTGTGCTTTTTTGGAGCAAAAGTCAGACTGCAGGGTTGAGTCCTGACTCTGCCTTCCTCCCTGACCTCAGCTCCCACCACTCTCCCCTGCCCTCTGGGCTGCAGAAACAGGTGTGCTTTCCGTTCCCCTAACCACACACGCTTCCCTACCTTGCGGCCCCTACTAAGCTCTATGCTAAGTCTGAAATACTCTTCCCACTGGCTTCTTCTCATCATTTACGCTTTACCTTAAATAGACTCTTGGAAAGTCTTTCCAACTACTCAATCTAATGCAGCCGCCTCCCCTGTCATTCTCCCTCATCGTGCCTCCTTATTTTAATCCTCTCAGAACTTTTATTTCTTTTTGATATTCTCTCATTCATCTACTTGTTTGCCTGTTGACAGTCTCTTCTGCTGGAATCTAAGCCCCCTGAGAGAATACCTAGCCAGTCTATTTCCACAGAGCATCTGCAGCATCTAGAACAGTTCACACATTTACTAGGAGCTCAATAAATACTTGTACTTCACTGGATGACCAAGTGAGGGACCAATGATGAAAGCACCTGATGAATTACACCCCCCCCCCAAAAAAAATAAACTTTTTTCAGAGGAGCTTATTCAATGAAAGGTTTTTTCTCCCCTGTGGTTACATTTGATTAAGAAATATATTTTCACAATTATGACTAAAATTTTCCAATCTGTATTTCATATCAGACAACTAGACTCTAGGAAAATGTAAGGTTTCTAATCAAGGGGAAAAAAACCAAACATGTTTAAAATCATCTCTGGGGAAAGTATAACCCTAAATGCAAGTCATAAATTTTATGCATGGTCTTCTCTGCTACTAATTAGCCTCTTCCCTCTTCTTAAAGTTACAGCATCTTCTTGGTTGTGTTTATCACAGGGTTACGCACACATTCAAAATTCAGAAAATATTGAATCAAGGATGAGGAGACGATGTTTGCAATCTATGGGTGTGGGTTCTCACCTCTGGGAAGCATTTTCTGATTCTCCCAGGCGGAATTGAACTTCTGCTGCTCTCAGAGCACTATTCATTTGACTCTGTAATTACCCTAGTGTACAACACCAATGAGACACTTAATAGGCACTCACTGAAATGCATGTATAAATGAATAAAATTAAAATTATATAAGAAAACACTGTAAGAATTGGGATAGGCTTTAGAAATCAAGAAGGCAATGTTTCCCAAAATTCAGTCATTTGCATCTCCCGTCACAATTTTTGGCATACTATTAGTTCTTCCCATATTTCTGTAAATCAACCTTTCTACTACTTAAATACATTCATATTCTAAGAAAAATTTGTATCATAATCATAAATGGAAAACTGGCATCACTTTCCATAAGTAGAAAGCAATCCCCACCCCTCCAAAAGCCAGTGAAAGCTAAATGTCCTTAAAATCTAGCTTGGGGTTTTGGACTGAATTGTGTTCTCCTCAAATTCCTATGTTAAAGTCTTAACCCCCAGTACCTCAGAATGTGACTGTATTTTGAAATAGGATCTTTGTGGTAATTAAGTTAAATTCAGATTGTTAGGTAGGCCCTAATCCAATATGACTGGTGTCTTTATCAGAAGAGGATATTAGGACAGACAGAGAGAGAGAGAGAGAGAGAGAGAGAGAGAGAGAGAGAGAGAGAGAGAGAGAGAGAAGACATGGGCATGTATAGAGAGATGACCAAGTGAACACACAGCAAGACAAGCCGTGGAAAGAAGGCTCAGAAGAAAGCAAGCCTACTGCCACCTTGATCTTGGACTTCTGGACTTCAAAACTGTGAGAAAATAAACGGCTGTTGTTTAAGCCCCCCCAGTCTGTGGGATTTTTTATGGCAGCCTTAGCAGACTAATGCACTGGGTATTATTGCCTGCTAAAAGTACTGAGCCCAAAGTCTGCTCTCGTTTAGTTGAAAAACAAGATTATAAGAGTAAGAGAAATGTTAAAGACCTACTATCAACCAACAGCAACTTTCTTCTTGTCCAAATCAGAAGAATTAAGTAGAATTTAAAAGGAAATGATTTTTTTTTTTTTACTATAAGATTGATATCAGTCAGGAGGAATATGCTGTATTAAAAATGACCTCAGTGTTTTTAACACATTAAAGGTGTATTTCTCACTTGTGCTACATGTTCCACACAGGTTGACAAGGGTTCTCCTCCACCCAGTCACTCAGGGCTCTAGGTTGATGAAGTCCCCACCTTCTTGGAGCTGCATCATCTGGAATACATAACGCCCTCTATCGCCATGTGTGGGGAAGTGAGCTTGGAGAATTGTGCATGGGCTTCCCACCATATCAGACTGGAAGTGACACTCATCATTTCTGCTCATGTTTTCCTGCCCAGGACAAGTTACATGGCCCCACCTAATAGCAAGAGGACCTGGAAATATAAGCAAACAAGTAGATTCTTAAAGGTGTGTTTCTTTCTCTTCCACAAGATCTGATGCTATTTAATGTCATATTCTTGTCCTTAAAAAATCATCTCAAGTATGTCTCAAGGATGCATTCCATGGTGTGGGTGGAGAGGGGGAAGATCTGGGCCAATCTCTCTCTCTCTTTTTTTTTAATAAACACATTTATTATCATGTGCATTGTGCATACACGTAAGAGCACTCAGCTATGAGGAACTCAAAGGGGTCGTTAGAATTTGGGCTTATAGAGTATCTTAACAAAGTGCATTTTTATTTTTTTTTAAGATTTTATTGGAGAAGGGGAACAGGACTTTATTGGCGAACAGTATGTACTTCCAGGCCTTTTTTCCAAGTCAAGTTGTTGTCCTTTCAATCTTAGTTGTGGAGGGTGCTGTTCAGCTTCAAGTTGTTGTCCTTTCAGTCTTAGTTGTGGAGGGCGCAGCTCAGCTCCAGGTCCAGTTGCCGTTTTCTAGTTGCAGGGGGCGCAGCCCACCACCCCTTGCGGGAGTCGAACTGGCAACCTTGCGGTTGAGAGGACACATTCCAACCAACTGAGCCATCTGGGAGCTCAGTGGCAGCTCAGCTTAAGGTGCCCATGTTCAATTTTAGTTGCAGGGGGCGCTGCCCACCATCCATCCCTTGCGGGACTGGAGGAATTGAACTGGCAACCTTGTGGTTGAGAGGATGTGCTCCAACCAACTGAGCCATCCGGGAGCTCTGTGGCAGCTCAGCTCAAGGTGCCATGTTCAATTTTAGTTGCAGGGGGCGGAGCCCACCATCCCTTGCGGGACTCGAGGAGTTGAACCAGCAACCTTGTGGTTGAGAGCCCACTGGCCCATGTGGGAATCGAACCGGCAGCCTTCGGAGTTAGGAGCATGGAGCTCTAACCGCCTGAGCCACTGGGCTGGTCCAAGGGCCAATCTCTTAATTGCATAACTGAAGTCCACAATGTAAGCGTTTATTTGCTATGACATACCCTCTTTGTGGTAGATTTGCAGCCACATCTCCGGTCTCTTGAGACCTATACTGAAGCTCTTTCCGCTCAACCTTGTGAGCACAAAATGGTAGTAACTAGAACAATTTGGATGTCTATTTTTGGTGCAGGAAACTTTCATTGTTCAAGTAAGATCATAAGGGGAAATATTCTAAAGGCCGATACTGCTATGAAGAACATGAGGGCAACTTGTCCCATTTAGCATTTCATCTGGAACATGCAGAGACCTTTCCCCACTCATGTTTGAGCCGAGTACATCTGTGGAATCAATGAAAACATATGATTGCTCAGTGTTGTCTGGTTAGCATCCAATTATGTACAGTGTATTTATTTTAAATTTAGAAGATGCACACAAGAGATTTCCAGGAACAAAATGAGAAGAAATTGGCAGTGCACTGAATGGAAAAAATTAATGACTTGAATTATATAGCCTACGACTCAAAGCTGACAAGAGGGAGAATGAGGGAGGAGAAATGAGGGTGCAGTTATTCACACTGTCCTCTGCCCACAGTCCTGAGTGGTGTTTGAAAAGTGGTCACCTTCCATGCAGCTGTCACATCCTTTATCTTCATGGCAGGGCTGGGTTTTGTGGGTCATAAATGTGTCACAGTTTCAGGAGAACAAAAGCAATGCCCCCAAACAGACTTCAACAGCAAACTTCCTTTTGGAGAATAGGTTCAACTCTCAAGTTTAAGCGTAATCATTTTGTCTGCTGGGCAAGAGAGAGGTGGGAAGTGACGAAAGCCAGGGGAAAGGAGTGAGGACTGGGCCTTCAGGCCTCTGTGCTGATAGAAGGAATCAATATTAGTTGAGCGCCTACTCTGTGCAGCCCTTGTTATGAGTTAGGGACCTTCACACGCATTGACCCATTTATCCCTCAGGATCACCACTAATTTTAGAGGCAAAGAAACTGAGGTCAGAGAGGTTGATTACCTTCCTCAGGTTGAATTGTATGCCCTCAAAATTCACATGTTGTAATCCTGGCCCCCAGGATCACACAATGCGATCTTACTTGGGAATGAGGTCGTTGCAGATGTAATTAGTTAAGATGAGGTCATACTAGATTAGAATGGGCCCCAAATCCAATATGACTGAATGGGCCCCAAATCCAATATGTCCTGATTGAAAGGGGAAATTTGGAGACAGACACACAGACAGGAAGACGCCTCATGAACATCAAAGCAGGGGTTGGAGTGATGTTTCTACAAGCCAGGGAATGCCAAAGATTGCCAGTAACCACCGCCCTTCCCCCCCCCACCCCCCAAGGAAAGCTAGGGGACAGGCATAGAACAGATTCTCCCTCACAGCCCCAGAGGGAACCAACCCTGCCAACAGCTTGGTCTCAGACTTTTGTTCACCGTGAGACAATACAGGCGGTTGTCTAAGCCCCTGCATCTGTGGTATCTTGCTCTGGTTGCTCTAGCAAATTAATACAAGACAGTTACAAAGCAGAGGGCCAATCTAAATCTTCTCTGTGCAGGAAGGTCAGTACTTGCCTTAGCACCTGCTGTGTCCGTAGACTGTGGCCTTCCTGACATTCAAACATTTCTCTTCATTTTATAGAAGGAAGACACTGAGGCCCAAAGGTTAGACTATCCTTTCCATGGCTGCATGGCCAGGTAGTTTGGGGCAGAGGAAGGTCCTCCTGCTCTTTTTCCTATGCTCTAGCATGATTCTTTTCTCCATCGCTCACATTTCAGAGTGCTCTGAGCCAGCCTCTCCAATTCCTAGTAATTAGGAGCAGAAAACATAAGAAGAATGTTCCTGGCCCAAGTGCGGGAAAACTTTTGTGGGAGTGAGACTTCAGTTCCTGGCTGGCTGTCATCTCAGAGCCTCCGTATGTGGTACCAGGGGAGACGGCAGGCCTGCGGCCTACACCACACTCCCCGGGAGCTGCAGCGGGCACAGAGCCAGCTGCTAGTTTTGCATCATGTTATCTTTATGAGGGGTTTAATATTTCTAATTTTCAGTCAAACCTGGAAATGCCAAACTCAGAAGGGAGGCTAAAGAAAATTAGGAGTTTGCAAAAGTGGAGGATTGCTCCCTCCCTGGACGCATACAGTGGGAACTAACATTGCCAGTATCTATTGAGTGCCAGACCCTGCACAAAGGTCTTTTGTCATTTTTCCTGCCCACAGCCCTTGGGTACACTCACCTGCTGGCCTCCCCTCTCTGAGGCTCATTCCTTGGCCTCCTGCCCCTGTCAGCTCTTATCCATCCTTTCTGTCATTCTCTCTGGACTTCAGCAAGTGACAGTCTCACATCTATGTCATACCACAGACAATAGATGCTGTGTTCCAAGGTCACCATGGAGGACTTATAAAAGGCTAACGGAAGACCAGCTTTGTGACCCTTTGATGACCGTCACTTCCAAAAGAGGGGATGGGTTTGAGGAAAGGATTTCTTTGCACAGCACTGTCTTCATGGAGGTGCTGGGGAGGGCATTTCTACCTGGAGGGTTTGGGCTGTGGCTCTGGGGGACTGGTATATGACTCACATCTAAGAGGTAGGCCAGGTAAGAGACAGGCCTTATAAGACACAGGCCATGCCCCCCACCCTCACATCTCCCCACTCTGAGCTTGGTCAAATTGAACTTGTAGTTCACTGTGTGTGTTGGGCTCTCTGACCCCTGGGCTGCTGCATGTGCTGCGTGCCTCTCCTTGAATACCCTACCTCACCCTTTCTCCCAGCCACCTTGAACCAGTCCTCCATCTGGGTTGAGATGGCACTTTCCCTGGGACCCCAAAGCTGGGCCAGTGTTCCCTCCTGGGCTCACTGGGATTCAAGCCTTCCCACTTCAGACAGTTCCCACACCGACTGAGAACTCCTTAGGTGAGGACAGAGCCGAGTTCACGTCTTGCCCACAGAGAGCACTACAGGCTCGCTCTCATTCTACAGTGTCTACTCAATAAATGAATGAACGGGAGCCCCAGGATGCTCACTGACAGGGTCATTTTTGGCAGTCACGTCCTAAGAGGACGTGCGCTGGTCGTCCCTTCTCAGCTCCATTGACCCCCAGCCAGGTAATGGGTGTGTGACTCCAAACAGCAGGGGTTGGACGAGGAGAGCAGAGGGATGTCTCCCCCTGTTGGTACCCTGGTCATTGAGTTAAGCCTTGTCACAGATAGGGGGCAGTTGGTCCGTGGGGTTTTCAGTGACTGGGAAATAATTCAGAAATGTGGTGTCACCAATAGAAAGCACGACTCCTGGGAGAAGGCACCCACCTGTATTCTGAGTGGCACGTAAAGGACAGCCAGTTGGTCTCAGATGGTCTGAATTCAAGTCCCATTTGCCTCCATTTACTAACCGGTTGCCTGGATGACGTTCTGTTCTTTGCCAAAATTCCAATTCCTCGTTGGTAAATAGGGCATCACCATATACCCTCTTCACTGGCTTGTGAAAATGGGGTGCAACTACATGCATGACAATATTATGAGGCTGGTTCGTTCTTGCTGGGCTGACGCTGTGACAAGGCAGTGCTGGCTTGTAGGCATGGTCTGGAGATGCAGTGTGCAAAGTATTGTGTGTCGTCCACTCGTCCCTCTCACAGACCTTGAGAGACGTATCCATTCCAGACCAGGCTCCGGGTTCTTGGGAGTCACCAAGATGAATATGTTGTTTCTGCCTTTCAGGGATTTATAGTTAAGTAGGGGAGTTAAGACCTTTAATACCTACTGAAATGTACTAACATATGACTCGATGTCAGCCGTGATCTCTGAGCCCTGTAAGATCCAAATAAGATTTGCTTAAAGCTCTAACGCAGTATTCCATGCAAGTCCAAAACCATCCCCAAGATTTGTGAGAAGTCCCAGGAGGACCACATCTCCTTGGTCACCCGGCTGGCTGTGTGTCCCTGCTGCTTCTGATTGTAAATCACTGTAAGGACTGGCTTTCTGTCACTATTCATTGCCTCAGTGACCCAGACATGGAACTCAGCCTGTTACTGGATTCCCCCCAAAAATCCGACTCAGACAAGGCGTGTGTGTGTGTGTGTGTGTGTGTGTGTGTGTGTGTGTGTGGCTTTATTGGAGGTTTTGAGGAAAGGGACATGGAAGAGTGTCCATTGCAAAACCACAACAATTTAAAGTTGAATGGTTGCATCAAAAATTCTCCTGACCACCCTGACACTGGGGATGTCACCTCATGGTGCCCTGGCCATATCCCTTTTTGCTCAGTTTTGATTCCTTTTCTGCTTCTCACCACCTTCCTCACCCCCTTTCCCCAGATTATCTCATGGGATCCAACTTCTTTGCCCTCCTCTCTGCAGAGCAATTCCTTTCTCCCACATCTCTTCCTATGATCACCTCCAGAGTCCTCAATGCAGCTCCAAACTCCTTCTAAAAGGCAAAGAAGTTAATGCCACTGGTCTATTTAGATGGAGCCTCTTTAGATGGGAGAAGGTGGGACCAAAGGGCCTTTAGGAAGCGGGCTGTTTGCAGCAGCTTTGTGTCTCCATTGCTCGGGGTTGGGACCTTCAGAGGTGGAACAGAGGAAGATTCCAGTAGGAGGGGTCCTGGGAAGAGCGATATGAGTCTGGGGCCAAGAGAGCAGGGACCATACCCTCTGGCCACCAATGACGTATCCTGTTGAGAGAAGGGACAGACCAAAGATGGCCCCACAGGAAGGACAGAGGGAAGCGGAACCCAGCTCTGCCCCAGCACTCCACATTTGCTTAGGGACATTTATACTTTCACTACTCTCCTATGTTGTTTGTTTGTTTACTTTTTATTCAAGTATTACATATATGTATATAATACTTACCTATATATATAAGTATTACATATATAATATGTATTCATGGAGCTGTATGTATGTGTATCTACATGAGAGAGAGAAAGGCACCTGTCGTAAGTGTACAGCTCGGTGAATTCTCACAGCTGGATGTGCCTGTGTACCCAGCACCCAGGCCTGGAAGCAGAGCATGGCAGCACCCCAGAAGCCCAGGCTTCCAGTCCCTCCCCTGCCACCAGGTGAAGCACTCTCCTGAACTGCTAGTTGCACAGATTTGTTTTACCTGTTTTTTGTACTTTATATAAATGGAATCTGTGAAGGCATCCACTTCTGTGGGTGCAGTCAGACATAGTATATCCTCTTCATAGTAGTTACTGTGTGACTATGCCACAGTTTATTTATCTATTCTGTTGTTGATGGACATTTGGGTTGTTTCTGATTTGGAAAGACAACGTGGCTTTGGCGTTTGAATCTTTGCAAGAGGCCAGTGACCTTGAAGGAGGTGCTAGACACAAAAGAGCATCATTCATTCATTCATTCATTCATGGAACATGTATGGAGTACGCCCATGTGCCAGGCATGTGGACAAGCTCTGGGACCCAACAGAGAGCAAGTTCATTGTGACCCAGCCCCTGTGGAGCTGACCATCTATAAGGGAGATGGGTGTTTGACCATTAGAACATGAGAGATCAGAGCTCAGTCAAGGGTGAACAGGAACCCAGCAAAGTGAGAGCTTGAAGGAAATCAAGAAAAGGGGGTTGGAGAGAGTGTGTTGAATCTAGCGGGAACAGCTGGTGCAAATGGCACAGTTGCAAAAGCTGAGCGTTCCTATTACTGGGGCACACAGGATGAGGTGGGGCCTGGGGTGAGATCAAGATGCAGAAGGAGTCGGGGCTGGACCTTGAAGGGCCGAGGGAGCCATTTTAAGGAGTTGGGATTTTTCTTGAGGATAAAGAGGCTCCATCTAAATAGACCAGTGGCATTAACTGCTTTGCCTTTTAGGAACCCCTCCTGACTGCCACGAGGGGTGGATGGAGGGAGGCGGATGGACAGGTAGGACATCTGGGGAAGAGGTGGTGGAACTGAGCTCCTACCTTCCATCCTGCCCGCTGACATGGACCTCACAACACAGCCTACAAGGCAATTAATTTGCCAGAAACCAAGACCAAAGGGTCCTTCCTCAGACACATTTGCTTAGGGAATCCCACATTTATACTTTCACTACTCTCTTATGCTGTTTAGTCTGGACCCCTGCAAAATAAACTCCCATCTGACCTTTCCGTGTTTCTGGAGCCCTCTCTTCCCATTGGGAAATCTGACCCTCAGTGGCTGCTTGCTCTCCAGTCGCCTGACTTGGCTCCTTTGAGGCAGGGAGTCTGGGAAAAGGAAGGCTGTGTCCTGCTTCCTGGGGAAAAGGCAGCTGCTGGGCCACATTTCCTCCGCCTTGCTTATTCTGCAATTTTGGGTGAGCTGTTTTTGTTTAATGTAAGCAGAGCAAATCCATCCACAGCAAAATCAGAGAAAATAACTTGTTGATGTGTAAACCAGGATGTCACAAATAACCCTGTTTGTTTAATTATAGCAGGCTGAGTGCTATGAGCTGGGAAGGGGGTGGTGATGGTGGTGGTACTGAGGGGGAATTCAGGATGCCACTGCCTCATCCCAGAGGCTGCGGATGAGACCTTGATGAAAATGTGAGTGCCTGAAGCCTCGTGGATAAACTGGGGCACATATGGTGCATGAGTCAAGCTCAACTGAGTGGGTAGACGGCGGTCGGTGCTAATGGGAGCTTGCTGTAGAGTTGCTAGACAAAAAATAAAAGTATAGGTGAAAAGATAAAAAAAGGTTATGTGGAAATAATAAGGCTGTGAAGGTAGGAAGTTTCAACTTTATGAGTAATGTCGTTATGGAGAAGTTTGTTCTTCCCCACAAAATGCACCCATCTGGTCTAAGGCAGAGGATGCTGGCCATGGAAACAGGGGTCTCCCCACACCACCAACTGTTGCCTCCTCTTCCATTTCAGGAAGAACTTGGAAACCAGGACTTAAGGAAAAGCTAGAAGCAATGTAGTATAGCATTTAAGATCATGGCTTTGGATTTAGATAGGCCTGGGTTCAAGTTTGGGTTCAAGTCTGCCTTCTCTCCTATGTGACCGTGAGAATTTGCTCACCTCTCAGTGCCTCAGCTGGTGGTTGGGTGTTGGGGTGATCCAATTCAAGAGGCATAGTCAGGCTCTCAGCACTGTACCTGGCACAGAGGTAGTTAACAGTGAATGAGACATAGATATTAACGTGAGAAATGAATGCAATGAACAAAGTTGTGGGTCTGGGGGAGGTAATTCCCGCCAGCACTCACCAAGCATCTCTGCACCTTCATCACCTCCCAGTAGCTGCCCCAATGTCCTGCACTAAGGAAGCAATTATTCTAACTGGCTTAAGACTCTCTCTAACACATTGGTTAGCTAATGCAGGCACAGAGCTGACTTTTTCTGGAGATGAGGACATGACACTTACCTTCAGAAATTTAGGGGAGGGCTTTGAGGGAGACAGGGGGATAGGACCACATTATAACTTTCTTGGGCTCATGGCACATTTGCCTTCATGGGCCTTTTTTTCCATTAAAAAGTTATATTGTATGACATGATATGATATTTAGTTTGGATTCATTATTATATATTCATAATAATCATTATTTTTATTCTGATTTTTAAAAGAAATCAAAACATTTTTGTGGCCTCTAGGCACAGTGCCTGTTACTGAGTGGAAGTTAGGAGCATGGAAAGTAAATGCATTTTCTTACTTAAGTGAAGTTTTTATAGAAACAGGAAAATGTATTGAGTTTTTCATGGAGCTACCTTTATTTCAATAAAAGAGAGCTCTTTATTTGCATACTTTTTTTTTGTTTTTGTTTCTTTTCATGGTTAAAATGGGCTTTCCTTTAGGAAATGATCATGAAATTACTAGTTATTTTATTTTATGTGTTGTTAATCTGACAAGATAAAAACAACTCTGGGTTCATATATTGCTTTTGCTTGCTCTGGTTCCGCACTAGCTTCTTTGTGTAACAAATTTCCTTTGTTGAGCCATTCCTCCCCCACTCTCAATAATTCTGATTGGGGTGAGGTTGGCCACACCCCCTTTGAGTTGGCATGGCCAATCAGAGCAGTACTTCTTCTGGGCACTGATTGGTTCAGATGAAAAGCACCAGATTCCAGATAGGCCAGTGGAAGCCAAACCTGGGATTTTTGTGGTGATGTGAACAACAGGAGTTCTCTTCCTACTGGGATTCCAGGCTATAAAGACAGTTATAAGTTTCCAGCTCTCAGGGCTATTGAATGGTAAATACCCATCAAGAGGGAAGCCAGCACAGAGGAAAGTGGCAAACAAACAGTGGGAGAGAGAGAGAGAGAGGGAGGGAGGGAGGGAGGGAGGGAGGGAGGGAGGGAGGGAGGGAGGGGAGGGGAGGGGAGGGGAGGGGAGGGGAGGGGAGGGGAGGGGAGGGGAGGGGAGGGGAGGGGAGGGGAGGGGAGGGGAGGGGAGGGGAGGGGAGGGGAGGGGAGGGGAGGGGAGGGGAGGGGAGGGGAGGGGAGGGGAGGGGAGGGGAGGGGAGGGGAGGGGAGGGGAGGGGAGGGGAGGGGAGGGGAGGGGAGGGGAGAGGAGAGGAGAGGAGAGGAGAGAGAGCTCTGATAGTATCATTTGGGCACTTGGATCCAGTTACGCCTGAAGCTCGTTATCCTTGGGATTTAAGTTACAGGTACCAATAACTTTCCTTCCTTCCTTTTTCTTAAGTCTGTTTAAATTGAGAATTTTAAAAAAACTGAAACAAAGAATTCTGTCTAATACACTTGGCAACCCCAGACATTTTTAAATGTTTTGTGAAATATGCATATGAAAGTCAGAGAATGTTTGTTTTATGCCCAAGTGGAGTAGCAAAGGCTGTTTCCAAGTGTGTTCAACCAGTCCTTGCACTAGAATGACTCTGCCTCTGCAACTTCCCTCCTCTTCTTTTTCTTTAATTTTTAAAAATTACTTTAGGGGTTCCTTCATCAGCAACAGGCTTCCTTGAAAGATATTCTTCTGAATGACCTCCTCTTTGTAATCAGGAACAGGTGGAAGGGGTCCCAGGGCTGTGCTGTTTGATAACTTCCTCCAAGGAGGAAAATCAGCAAACCCTGACAATCAATGTGTGTGATGGGGGCAGGTTCATTCGCGATGGGCCCTGGTCCTCCAAGTGTGATCCCCAGACCACAGCACCCACATCATAAGGAACTTGAGGCTCCACCTGACATGCACTGAGTCAGAAACTCTGAGGATGGGACCCAGCAATCTCTCTTTTCACAAGCCCTGAGAACCACTGACTTAAAGGAGTTTCCTCTTTCACAGTTACTACAGGCACAGCTGCTGGGTGGTTAAAAGCAAATGCAAGTTACCTTTGCAGAATCACTCTGGATTTGAGCATTTGCTTCTTTACTTGGCAGATAGAAGGTAGAAAGGGTTAAACTATAATAGATGGACTATTTTCTTTTTTTTCCTTTATAGCCATTTAATAGTTTGTTAATATACGTTCTATTTTTATTCTTTCTTCAGATAGTTATTTTTTACACTTTGCTCAGCATACTCATATGTATATACTTCCATCAGTGTTGAAAATTAATCAGTATCTATTACATACCCCCATTAAGAAGGTTAAACCTCCACACTTAATCATATGTTTCTTCCCTATCTATGCATTCCCTTTGCACCCATTCCCAAATTTTGTTGAATGAAATCTTTTGGAATTGACAGATGGAATTCTTTCTTAACAATTCATTAAGCTTCATAGCCATATTTTTGTGGTCATTTGGGCTTTACTAGTTTCTTTGCACATAACTTTTTTGTATCCTATCTTCCTCTTTCTTGGATTCATTTTTCCTATTATTGGAGTATATCCTCTAGAGAATCTTTCAGAAAGGGTTCATACAGAGAAACTTTCTGAGTCCTTGTCCATCTAAAAATAGTTTCTATTTTTCATTTAAATAATTTTTTTGCCTGGTATATAGGGGTATAGAACTCTAGATTCAACCTCATTTTTTTCTGCAAACTTTATGATATGTCTTTTAGAATTGTATACTTACTGTACTTGAGAAGTTTGATGTCCATTTTTTTCTTCTTCTTTCAAGGTCAAAATACTGGGATTTTTTTTTTTCCCCTCTCTGAATTTTTTTTTCTTTATTTCTGGAAATTTTACCAATATGTCTAGTGCCAAATCCTCCATACCCTCTCCATATTTCTTTTCAATACTCTGTGGGCCCTTTCATATGAAGATTTGAGACTCTTTTTAGCTTTGAAAATTTTTTTATATAATGTATTTGATTATTTTCTCTATTCTCCTTCTGGATATTTTTTGAGACAGAGGCTGAAACTCCTGGTTCTATTCTTTGCATTCACTTTTTAATGCTTGGAACTTTGCACTATGTTCTGTGTTGATTGCTTGCCTCAGTAGTCCAGTCTGTTATAATATGCTCTTCAGTAGTATGCATTTAACTTATCAATTGATCTATTTTTTATTTGAAAAAGTAATAAACCGTAGAAAATTACAGAAGATAACGTAACAAACACTTGTGTACCCATCACTCAGAAATAACAAACTTTAAAATTTTGTTATATTTGCTCTGGTTTCTTTCTAATACAATAAATAAAATATTTCTGATAAAATTGAAGTTTATTCCTCTCCCTAATACGTTTATTCCTTTCTCTACTCCTTTTCTCCATCTTCCCAGAGCAATAACTATCATAAATGTTATGTAATTATGTATATATTTCACCCTCTCTCAGTGTTTCCTAGTTTTTGTGTTTTGTTTTCAGCAGTTTATGATGAATAGTATCATACTAGATTTACCTTTCTGTAGCTAGTTTTTCTTCATTCAACAGTACTTTCGGAAAATGTGTATAGGGTGTAGGATATCTAGTTCATTCATTTTAACAACTGTATAATAGACTGGTGTAAGAATACATGCAAAGCATTTATTCATTCCACCAATGATGGATATCTAAGTTGTTTCTAAGATTTTGCTGTGAGAAACAGCACTGCAGACACAACATGCTTGTCTGCTGTGCATGGGTGGCAATTTCTCTAAGGCTTATATATGGAGAAGGAACTGCTGAGTCAAGTGATAGGCACATTTTCAATTTATTAGAAAAACTGTTAA
Organism: Rhinolophus sinicus; assembly: GCF_057876585.1. Lineage (NCBI taxonomy): Eukaryota > Metazoa > Chordata > Mammalia > Chiroptera > Rhinolophidae > Rhinolophus > Rhinolophus sinicus. The sequence continues at coordinate 189,434,726 of NC_142503.1, read as the reverse complement.
GTTGCTTTCCAAAGACGGTTGCAATATTTCTACCAACAGCATTTGAGAATTTGTGGCATGCCGCATCCTCACCAACCCTAGATATTGTCAAACTTTTTCACTTAGGAAAGCTGATGGGTGGAAATTTTATTTTCTATTGGGTTTTAATTTTTGTTCATCACAATTTCAGTTTTTAAGAACTCTTTTAGTTTCCAAGAACTACTTTTCAGAGAAGTTTTGTCTCTCTCTCTCTCTCTCTCTCTCTCTCTCTATATATATATATATATATATGTATGTATATATACATACATACATACATACATACATATGTATACATATATACATATGTATGTATGTATGTATATATATATATATATATATATATATATATATATATATATATATATAAAATCTATCTATCTATTTGAATATGCAGTTATCTCAAACCTCTCTGAGGATACTAATTATATTTATTATAAAGGGTTTCTTTTTATGCCTTGCTTCCCCATTTTGTAAATTCTGTTTCTTCTGATGTAAATTTTTTTGGAGGTGAGTTAGTGCTCCTTTCATTCTGTTAGTTTTTATAGAAGTTTTGCGATTCTTGGCCGTCGGCTCCTCCATAACGCTCTGGCTGCAATGGATCCCTCAGCTCATGTGAGAATCCCTGTCCATCTGGCCATACATGCAGGTGCTGTGTAGAGAAACCTGGCTCTTCCTTGTGTGGGGCAAGGGAGAGGCCTATGCAAGGCGTTTGTGTTGTGAGCATGAGGTCTCCTGTCCACGGAGGTGGCCATGGATGGCTGTTGCACCGCTCGGCTATTCTGCCCGCAGGTTTCCCCCTTCCCTTGATCTTCTCCTCTTCTTATGAGGACACCCGTCATATTGGATAAGGGCTCACCCCAACAGCCTCATTTTAACTTTTTCACCTCTTTAAAGGCCCTATCCCCAAATATGTCACATTCTGAGGTACTGGTGGTTAGGACTTCTTATGAATTTTGAGGGTAACACAATTCAGCCCATAGCACTGCTAGGAGAAACAATCTCTTTCTTGCAGAAAACCTCTCTTTATCCTATCCTGTCTATGCCATAGCATACAAACCAGACAGTCTCATATGGATGTTAGCTAATTTGTTTAATTGAATCCTATGATGAGATATTTAATTGCACTTTCCCCCCAATCTTTTCTGTTATAAACAGTCTAAGCGATAAATTTCTTGTGGCTAAATACATGTTCATAATTATTTCCTCCTATATAAGTTTTCATAATTCAAATTAGATAGAATGTGGTAGATGAATTAAGGAAAATCATTTGCATTATAGAGATCTGTGTTGATTCAAATGTCTAGTGAAAGGTAGCACCAAACATGTAAGGGAAAAAACCTATGGAATAATCTGGAATGATCAAGGGAGCTTCTGGAGCACTGATAATGTGCTTTTTCTTGATTTTGGTGGCAGTGACATGGCTATGTCCAGTTGGTGAAAAAGCATTGAGCTATACACGTAGATACATGCATATTTCTGCATGGATAGTATATTTCAATAAAAATTAAGAGAGAACCTGATGAGCTGGTAGCAGAGAAACATAGTACTGGTTGCTCAGTTGACATTGCATTTTCTAAAGACAGTTATGAATTATGTGCTGTGTGGCAATTTATTTCAATGGTCTGGTGGTTCTCAGCTCTGGCTGCACATTAGAATCATCTGGGGATATGTTTTAAAAATACTGCTGTCCGGCCCCGCTCCAGATCAGCTAAATCAGAACCTCTAGGGGTGGGGGTGGAGGAGGGCTCAAGCACCAGTATTTTTACAAAGCTCCCAGTCTAGTGTGCAGCCAGGTTTGAGCAAAAGTGGTCTTGAAAGGGAATTCTCTTGATCTCCTGTCTGTTATTCAGATTTGCTCAGTGATTTCAGATTTTTTTCATCAGTTCAGATCAACTGCTTCATTTTGCAATAATAAAAATGCACATACTGTAGCGTGAAAGTATACTTCATTACCAAAATTCCTGCAGGGAAAAAAATAACTTTTTTATTGTGAATGTGAACTTAGTACCTATCTCCCTCCTTTTTATTTTAAATCTTTGAAACATCTTCTTTAATAAAACAATTTTTGTAAAGTCAGGAATGTAATTATTATGCTGTAGTGGGATGGAAAGTATTTCTTTAGGATGCATTCTTGGAAGTAAAATTGTTAGTTCAAGTGGATGTCTTATCTTACAGTTTGGTATTGCTAAATTGCCAGATAGGATTCCCACTGAAAGATGCCTGGGCCTGCCATTCCTTAGTCATGCTACTTTATCCCTCCTTTCCCACATAAAGAAAAATGTGTTTATTAGAAATACCCTAATTGTATATAAAATATTTAGGGTAAAGTTAAAACCATCTGAAGTTCTAAGACCTACTTAACCATCACTAACATGTTACTGTCCCACTATCTCAGGTTATACACAGATTTATAGAATATGCACGTAGTAAAATGGACTGCAGAATCTCTATCTTCCTGCCCAACACCTCCTCCTGACCCACTGTGGTCAGGAGAGGTGGCTTGAGCCTGGTTCCAAGCCTATTATTATTATTTTTAAAGAACTAAGAATCTAATCATTTCGGGAGAAATATACACATACATGTATATATACAGTAAATATGCACACACATTTATCCTTTTTTGAGATATAATTGAAATATAACATTAATTTAGTTTTAGGTGTAGAATATAATGATTTGATATTTGTATATATTGCAAAATAATCATCACAATAAGTTTAGTCAACATCCATCACCTCACATAGTTAAAATTTTTTTTCTGTAATTAGAACTTTTAAGATTTACTCTCATAGCAACGTCCAAGGATATGATATAGTTTTGATATGGTCACCATGCTGTACATTATATACCCAGAAAAATTTTTTTCTTATAGATTCAACTGAATGGTCTTTGAAAAAACGTTTGTTTTATTCTCGATGCTTTAGGACAAAAGCAGCCCCAGCCTGTTTCTCTTTCCTGCCTCCTCACCACCTGCAATCCACGCTGACCCCTCCCCAGAACTCAGTGGAGAAGAAAAGGGTTGACTGTCCGTGAGTTCCCGAGGCTGTGGAATTTCAATACACAAGAAGGGACGAGAGCACTGGGGACCTCCTTGGTGGACGTCCTCTGCAGGTAACACACACTGACTGTAAACATCTTAAACATCTACAGTCAAACTCATGATCTACTCCATATTGATTCTTAGTCCAGGTTTGCTCAGTGGTGTGTCTCAGGCTCCTACATGGAAGCTCGTGGTCACACTTGACACTTTGTCCCTAAGCAGATTCTGGTCCATCGTGCCCTGACTGATTCCACCTCAGAAATCTCTGTCTTATCTGGCTGCTCCTTTCCGGGCCACCAACATCTGTGCAATCAGGCCTCACCTCTCCTCCATCATCCTCCAACCAGCCTCTTAGAGTTACCTTCTAAGCGGGATCTGGTCCTTCTCCTCCCCTGCTTTCCAGCCTCCCTTGGCGCCCTGTGGTCGCTAGGATCAAGTTCCCAAGTCCCTAGCTTTATGGTCAAGGCCCTTTCTAGTCACTTACTTCTTCATCACTTCATTCTCACCTTCTACTGCTCTCCACACAGGCCAACTGCTCTTCAAACATGCCAGGCTCTTCCAAGCTTCCATGTCTTTGCAAGGCTGATCCTTTGTCTCAGAATGCCCTTCCTCACCTGGAGAAGTCATTCTATCTCTCGAGACCTAGTCGAGATGTCACCATTTGGGGACATTTGCCTTAACTCCCCTATCCCTCCTACGGCCAGTCATGGAGGGGTGAGGGTGGGGGCAGGCGGGTCATTTGACTTGGGCCACACATTTAGCAATGGTCTCACTCTGGGACTTTTGATGAATGTGTACACACACAGGATAATACACCGACTACACTGAAAAGCACGAAAATTCATCATTTGCCTTTAAACACCTCTCATTACCCAACCACATTGAGCATTGTGCGCTGTAAATTCATGGTTATTTTAAAAGAACAAACTGTGGTTATGTAATGCATGACATAATCGTATTGCATTGTATTTTTTGTTAAAACCATTACTTTGTTAAATGCAAATATTTGAAATATCTCACAAATTTTATGACTTTTTTGGCATTTTACCTCCCCCCCCCTTTTTCCGCCCCCCCTCCAATTCAAGCCGTTGTTTTTCAGTCTAGTTGTGTGGGACACAGCTCCCTGGCCCATGCTGGTATTATGAGTCTTGCACTCTCCCTGGCTAACGGTCGTTGGTTGGTGGCTCCACAACAGTCCACCGGCGGCTCACGCCAACCTCCGGCTGCTCTGGCAGCCCAGCTCCAGGAAGAGATGTTGTTCAAAATCTTAGCTGTAGAGGGCGCACCTCACTGGCCCATGTGGGAATCAAACTGGTGACCTGGCGCTAGGAGCACGGCGCTCCAACCACCTCAGCCAACCCGCCTGCCCCCTCCCTTGTTTTTTAATTTATTATTTTATTTTATTTTTTTAATATACCAAGAGCAGAGAAGTCTATATAAGTTCTCCGACAGAAGTCAAGATATAGCCATTATGATGCTTACTGTGTTCGATTGCAGCAAAACCAGGTTATCTAACAGGCTGAGCTCAATGGGGCACAAGAGGAAACAGCTTTACTTTCTCCCTTCACTGCCTTCTGACGTGCTCTGTGGTTTCTCCCTTCCCTGCCCCTTAATTACATCTCATGCAGATCCATAGCTTTTCTGTCACTTGCAACTATGAGAACAGTTATATTTGGGGGGTTAGTGAAAAGGCCAGTCCAGTATAGATGAAAACTTCAATCTCACGTCCAGTTCCACGAGCCGCCTCCCAGCTCAGACCAGCAGTTGCAGGATACGATGGGGACAGACCATGAGGAGGCTCACTCTTCCTCCAGGTTGCTCTTCTACTTCTCTCCCTCCTGCTGCTTCCTCAGTAGGGAAGGGGAGAGGGAACTCAAGGGTCAGAGTTAGTGCTCTTGAGCTCTGCAGGCCAGGCCCTCCCTCAAAGCGCTCATTTGTGAATGTCTTAGGGACTTCCAAAATGATGTGGTTGGTACACCCTCTCTCCAACCTTCAGCAGCCACCTGCAGTTCTTATGCTCGCCTCCCCTGCAGCACCCACAGGATATTTAAGGTGAGGGCCCTTGACTTGGTGGCAGCCCTTGGGAAGGTCCATCCATGGGCTCCTCTGGGCCCTGCTTCCACGGCTGCCTTCGCTCTTTGTCCCTGTTGGCAGCTCCCGCCAGCCTCCTGCCTTCCTGTTCTGCAGCCAATAGCGAGGCACCCGATTGCATGTTCATGTCTGCCAGACCCCTGCGGACACATCACATTCTCTGAAGAACAGTCTTCCTATGCCTGGGGTCAGTGATCTTTCTGAGATGGGCCTTGCAGTCTCTGCAGCTCGGCCAGCCACCTCTGGCCTCTGAGTGAGCGCTTGGCTCTCTTCTGGAAGCTCCTCCTTGTCTCCAGGAGTGGTTCTCTTGGTGCGACCACTTGGCTGGTGATGGAGGTTCCCCCAGAAATCCAAACTGCTCTTTTCTCCTTCAAATCCTGTGAGTTATTTTTTCTATGGCTGCTATAAGAAGTTTCAAAAGCATAGTAGCTTAGAACAACACACTTATTTTCTTACAGTTCTAAAGGGTAGAGTCTGACATGGGTCTCACTGGGCTAAAATCAAGATGTCAGCAGGGCTGCTTTCCTTTCTGCAGGCTTGAGGGGTAGAGGATTCTTTTCTTGGCCTTTTTCAGCTTCTACAGGCCACCCCCATTCCATGACTATGGACACAACCCCTTTAGTTCTATCTTGGAGGCCAGCAAGTTTGCGTCTCTCTGACCATTCTTTCATAGTCACATCTTCTTCTCTGACAAAGCCGGCAAGGGTGTCTGATTTTAAGGACTCATGTGATTAGATTGGGCCCAGCTGAATGATCCAGGGTAATTTCCTCATGTCCAGGTCTTTCACCTTAGTCACATCTGCCACATGCTTTTTGTCATGTAAGGTCACAAATGCACAGGTTCTGGGGACTAGGACATGGACATCTTTAGGGGAGTGTTATTATTCTACCACGTCCAGTTGCTTCCATGACCCCCCTCCCCCTTCAGATTTCCAGTCTAGTCTTGTCTAAGCTGAAGGAGGGTGATGGAGTTTAAGGGTTAAAGGTTGGGCTCTGCCACAGTTCTGTCACTCCTATAGGGGCCGCTCTCTGGAGGCTATGGGATACTTATTGCCTGTGGGCTTCAGCTTTAAAGCTGTAACAGGAAATTTCCAGCATTCAGAACAGTCACATCCCACACAGCAGCAGTGTGCATAGCCCCTCCTCCTCCAGGCTGTGAGATCCTTGAGGGCAGGGTCTGTTTCTCATTTGTGGCATCTTGGTGCCGGGCACAGTACCTAGAACCAGACAGCCTTCTGGAGATTGCTGTTGTGTGTATGCCAGAAGAGAAAAAAAATGTTACCTGCCTTATTGCTTAGAGGAATTAAGGATGTATGACAGTTGTCAAACCTTGCTGGATAAAACGGTGCAATACCTTTATTTAAAAGAGTAGAGAGACTTTATTCAAATATTAGGCCCCATTCACTTGCCAAGAAGGGAAAAGGACTGTGGCGCTCCGGGTGGATGATGCTCTCTTGGTTGTTTTCATTGACATATGGGTGTGGGAGAGCGCCGGATGGACTTCCAGCCGCTCTCTGCAGAAAAGGTTTGCAACAAGGTCCCAATCAGTCTGCTGGGCTCCTGGTACTGCCTCAGAGCTACGGTTTTAAATTCTATTTCTTCTCTTAAATATCTGCAATGTTTACGGCAGATGGATTATTTTCAGTGCTGCCTTCAGGGCACTGGGAAGGTGGGGACACTCTACATACTGTTAACTTGCAATGGAATTGGGCACCGGTGCATTAAGACCAACTGGCTCTCACCCTCCTGTCGACAGTGGTGGACACACTCGGCTACAGAGCCATTTAAACGACTCTGACTGCTCCCTCTTATTTATGTTGGGTCCCCAGGCAACCTGAAATTCCTCCTGTGACTTTTAAACAAAGCCTGGTGGGGTGGGTGGAGGAGGAAGCCTGGGCTGGGCGGGTGGGGGTGGAGTCAGCCTTTCACACTATGGCTTCCTTATTTTAACTATTGTGAACACTGGAAGTTTAGTCACACCTAGATTCAGAACACAGTGCAAATCCCCAAATAACGTATGTGTGTGTGATCCCTTATGCCATTATTCTTCTCTATTTGGCGGTGTAGGCTAGCTAATGGCCCCCAATGAGTATAATAATGGCCATCAGTAACAATCCCTGGAACCTGGACATGTTACCTTATATGGTTAAAAATAAAGGACTTTGCAGAAGTGATGAAGTTAAGGATCTTGAGATGGGGAGATTAATCCCCACACTTTTAAGGTGAACCCTAAATGCAGTAACATGCATTCTTACAAGAAGGAGGCAGAGGGAGATTTGACTACCATAGAAGAGAAGGACTTGTTAGCGCGATGGCAGCGCTTGGGGCAATGCGGCCACAAGCCAAGGAATTCTGGGAGCCCCCAGAAGCTAGAAGAGGCAAGGAACGTATTCTCCCCTGGGACCTCCAAAGGGAACACATCCTGCCGACACCTTGATTTCAGCCCAGTGGTACTAATCTCGGACTTCCAGCCTGCAGAACTGTAAGAGAATAAATTTCTGTGTTTTAAGCCACCAAATCTGAGGTAATTTGTTGCAGCCTTAGGAAACGAATGCATTATATATCTGAGAACTGATAATATACATTATTCACGCGTTTGACAAATATTTGCTATGGTGCAGCTCATTCGAGCCAGGGAGGCAGGAAGGAGAGGGCTGGGGGGTGCCTGTGACCTCATCCCACCTGCCTCAATCATATGCAAAATACTCCAAGCATGTGCCTTTTTAGAAAGAGCTCTGAAAGGAGTTCATCCTCCCCCAGAGTTAAGAACTTTTTATGTGAATGTGGATGGCCAAAGTTTCTTCCTTCGCAGAGTGATTCCCCACGCACCCCAACCTTGAGGACAAAAACAAACAATCAAAAAAACCAAAGGTGCATTCTTTGCCTCCCTTCGAAGACTAGAGAAAAAGATAGAAATTTAAATGTTGAATCATATTGTTTTCGTTACATTTTAGAGATCATTTATTTGTGCAAATATTTACTGAGCACTTGCTCTGTGACAGCTGCTACTCTACGTCGCTGGGGATACTGTCAGAAAGAAATAGACCAAAACAGTCCTGCGCTCATGAAGCTGCCATTCTGGGTGAGAGAGGCAGACCAAAAACAACACAACATACAGTGACTCAGGTGACATTAGGTGGGAGGCTGAGGGGATAGAGGCTGGTGGTGGGCGTTGGGGCATCCTTCATTTAGAGATAGTCAAGGGAGGTACCTGCTAAGGTGACATACGACCTGGACAGAGACCTGAAGGAGGTGAGGGAATGAGCCATGTCCACAGGGAAGGGAGTTCTGGGTAGAGGGAAAAGCTAGTGCCAAGGCCTGGAGTGACGTGAGCTTGGCTTGCTTGGCGAACAGCCAGTAAGGCAAACCGACTAAAACTACCCTGTTTCCCCAAAAATAAGACCTAGCCAGACAATCACCTCTAATGCTTCTTTTGGAGCAAAAATTAATGTAAGACCTGGTCTTGTATTATACTACATTATATAAAACCTAGTCTTATATGATAGTAAAATAAGACTGGGTCTTATATTAATTTTTGCTCCAAAAGACACATTAGAGCTGATTGTCTGGCTAGGTCTTATTTTTGGGGAAACATGGTAGTTGCTCGTTTAGTTTAGCTGATAAACAGGCTAGCAATGAGCAGAGGGAGACCGTTCAAATAAAACAGAATTTTTTTCTTAGTGATATTAGACCTCAGTGATACTCATTAGATGGTGAACTGTCACCTAAAGGAAGAGAGGGAGCTCGGTTGGGTTGTTCAGGATTCTTCTCTGGGAAGGAAGAAATACACACACGTTGATAGGCAAAGCTGTCGAAAACAGTCAGGAAGACAAAATGGAGCTTGGGTTTTTAGGCAAATGTGAAGGAATAATGAATTGGCCCAATAAAAGAAGTGAGATGGTGTTGGTTGGAATTTTTGTTGGATTTGCGTGTGTGTGTGTGTTTTCAGTATTTTGTAACTGAGCCTCCCAATTTCCCTATTAAACACTGATGATGCGTAATGAGTCATATTTGGGGGTTTAAGATAGACACGAGGCCCTGGAAGGTGAGCTCGGGAAAGTGCCTGCAGAGCATGACCTGGAAAAGCTTCCATCTGAGCCCGTGAGTCAGCTTTTGGAAGACCAGTCCCCACGACCTGGAGGAGAGTGTGTGAAACATCACTCCCTGGAGGGCCTGGACCCACAGAAATGAGATTTCCAGGGCCCTGGTCCCTGAAATGTTGTTAGGATGCTTGTGCTCAGCAATTTGAAGGTAATAAGACTCTGATTCAATTCCACAAATGGAGACAACTGAGAGGCAGTGAGCGTGGTAATAGAGAGCTTGCCTCAGAGCAAACTAGAGCTGAGCTTGAATCCCAGGCCCTCTGCTCACTCCGTGACCTTAGGACACTTACTCTTCCCACGTTGGTATCTGTAGTGGGGTGAATAGTGTCGGCCCCAAATTCATGTTCCCTCGAACCTCAGAATGTGTTGGCTGAGTCTGAGTGGGGTGGAGGCCCCCATAGGGGAGGCGGGACAATTTGTCACCACGGGCTTGCTGGGTCCACCCATCTGTCCTCTGACCTCAGGAAACCAGAGGCTGCTGCAGAGCTCAGAGGGGACTCCTACTTTGTTTTGGAAGCTCCTGGAAATGGCCTCTCAGAAGGAATCTGGGGGTGGAAAACCACTGCTGCTGGTACCCTTTAGCACCCCTTTTCTGCTCAGCAGTATCCCCATCATCCCTGGAAAGGATCACTAGCCTCTGATCCTGGGGAAGTTACCAAACTTCCCTGGAACCCAGGTTATTCATCTGCAAACAGAAATAAGAAAACCCACCTCTTTCAGATTTGCAAGGGGATTGGATAAAATAAATCATTTACTTAACAAATATTTATTTAACAGTCATAATTTGGTATTAATTATACCAGCTGGATATACAGGTTGAACAAAATATACATAGTTCCTGCCCTCTAGTATGAAACAGTCTAGTGGGGAGAGGAGATTTAAACAAGTAAATTACAACCCAGGGCAGATGCAGAGAAAGAAAGGATGGAGAGAAGAGCAGTGAAGCCCTTCTTTGCGTTGAGTGCAGGAAAAAGCCTCTGGGAACCAAAAGGAGAATAGGAGACAGCTTTTGATTATTTGTTAAATATGTAAATTAATGAAGGGACAATTGACATCTTTATAATTTTGGCTTTTCCTACCCCAAAATGGGACAAGCGTTTCCTTTCATTCAAACTTCTTTTATGCTAAGGGGAAGTTCTGTTTTCTGAGTTTGTTTATTGTGGTTTAATTTTTCTTTTCAGTAATGTACTAGTTCATAGAAAACAAATAATCATGTATCCCTACCACGCATGGACACCCCTCTTACATATCAAAGACCCTGCCTTCTGCCTCTACTAGGGAGGGAGGACACTCCCCGAGGGCTGTGTTCATGATTCCTTTGTCTTCACTTATAATTTTACACATTTCTGTGTATACCTGAATAATACAGTGTCTATTTTTGCTTATTTTTTGAATTTCATAGAAATGGAATCACATCATATGCTTTCTTTTAAAATTTGCTTTCTTCCCTGAACATCAGGTTGATGAGGTTCATACATGTTATGGAGGTGGCTACAGTTCCTTCATTCTCACAGCACTATAGTATCACACTGTGACAGCACCACACTTCATGTAGCCATTCTCCCATTGGTGGCAGTTTGGGTGGAACGGGACTCCTGGTGCACAAGTGGAAGTTTTTCCAGGACATTCATCCAGGAGTAGAATTACTGGGTCGCAGGGTATGCACCATCTTCTACTTTTAAGGTAATGCCGAATTGTTTCCCCAAAGTCACTGAACCAATGTGTAGTCCCACTAGCGGCACGTAAAAGTACCCTTGGCTCCACATCTTTGCCAACACCTGGTATTGTCAGCTAGTTTCCATATTCACTTGGCCCGATGTACGTGCTAAATGGTAGCTCCTTGTTTTAAATTAGCATTTCCTTTTTCACTGAGGTTGACCATGTTGTCACATGTGCATTGGTCATTGTGTTCTCTTCTGTGAAATGGCTTTTATTTTGTTGTTCATTACAAAATTGAATTGTTGGTCTTTTACATATTGATTTGTAGGAGATTTTAGGTATTCTGGATGCAAATCCTTTGTTAAATAGATAAGGCAGATATTTTCTCCCAGTTTATGGAATGTCATTTATTTTCTTTGGTAGTATATTCAATGGAAAAAGTTTATAATTCTAGCCTAGTCAAATTTATCATTCGTTTCCTTTATGGTTTGTACTTTTGTCTTGTTTAAGAAATCCTTCTCTACACTGAGTTCATGCAGATAAGTATATATCTGTATGTATGTGGATTTTAAATATACAGTGGGTGCCAAAAAATGTATACACATTTTAAGGAAAGAAAAATATTAAAATTGTAATAGTCAATATATACTGGTAACAAAAGATGAATAAAGTCACGCTTGACTTCTGCAATTACAAGAAGTGCTCAAAGTGGCTACCATCAGCGTCCAGACACTTCTAATTACAGCAAACTACTGCTTGAGCAACATTGACCAAAGTGTCCACTTGTATACATTGTTTTGGCACCCCTGATATATCTATATCTATATCTATCGGTATCTATATCTATATCTATCTATCTATATATCTTTTAAATAACTGGTCCATCTGTTTCTAGGCTCATTATTCTATTCTACTGATCTAGAATCCCTGGAGGGCCTGGACCCGCAGAAATGAGATTTCTAGTTATATATAACTAGATCAGTAGAATAGAATAATGAGCCTAGAAAGATATATACATATATATAAATACATATATATATATGGAGAGAGAGAGAGAGAGAGAACATGAATTTTTAACCGTTTTTATGCCATGGACCCTTTGGCATATTTTTAAATGTAAAAAATAAAACACGTAGAATATATCAAAATACTTAAAATTATACTATACAATATGCTTCTTTTTAATGCATTAAATAACAATATTTAGCAGAAAATCTAATAGCTGTTGTAAATTTCCAAGTACTGAGCATAAATATTTTGAGATACCTACAATAACTGTAATATGATATTAAAATACTTGTATTCTTATTAGTGACAAAGTTGCAAGTATTGCAAGACTGTTGTGTTCTGTTGCCTATGTTCATAATTGAATCTCTAAATTTTAGTTAGAGATTAATGAAAATAAATATCATGTTTTTCCCATCCATGTTCATGAACCTACTGGGTTCTATCACCGACCCATTGGATGTCTGTGGAACCTAAGCTAGAGCTCCTGTATAGTACTTTCTAAAGATTTTAAAGTTTTATCTTTTGTGTTTTTGTCTTCTATCAATCAGAATTTGTTTTTACATGGCACTTAATGTTTCCTTTTTTTATTGATTAACCTATTAGTTTATTGATTATATAATTAATGTATTGATTAATCTTCCCTTTGATCTTCAATGCCAATGCTGGCTTAAATCATGCTTTTTAAATAACTGGTCCATCTGTTTCTGGGCTCATTATTCTATTCTACTGATCTAGTTATTGATTTATGTAAACACTGCATTGTCATAATTACTATAACTTTGAATTAAGTCTGACATCTAGTAAGGCAAATCTCACCACTTGTGTGTGGGCTTAGCTTCGTCCTTCACTTTTCTATGTAAATTTTAGAAACAGCTTGACAAATTCCATGAAAAAGCCTATTAGAATGTTGATTTGAACTGTATTGAGTCTATAAACCATTTATTTATACCTATTAGTGAAATTTCATATTTTATTCCAGGAAAGACTTGTACATCTTTTGTTAAATCTACTGCTAGGTTTCTCCCTCTCTGTCTGTTTCCCCCTACCTACTTATTTACTGGTGTTACAATTGGAAATTTTGTTTTTTAATTATATTTTCTAACTCTTTGTTGCTAATATATAGAAAATCAATTCTCTTGAATATTGCTCTTTTATCCCTCAACCTTATTAAACCCACTCATTAAATCTAATCATTTATAGAATTTTGAGTTTTCTATGAAAGTAATCATACTATCTTCAATTAATGTCTGTTTCGTTTTTTTATTTCAATCTCATATCTTTTATTTCATTTTCTTGTTTTATTGCACTTGTTAGTACCTTCAGCACAGTATTGAATAAAAGCAGTTATTTTTTTAAAAAAACTTTTAACCTTTAAGTGTGATGTTTATTATGTGCTTTTGGTAGATGTTCTACATTAAGTTAGAGAAATTTATTTTTATTTATAGTTCATCATTTTTTTAAAAATCATAAGTAGATGTTGTTGGATTTTTGCTGTATTTTATCTTTTTAAGGTGACAGATTCTAGAATGTATGTGTATGTCAATGGAAAATGCCCACTAAGGATAAAGAAACTGAGGATATAAAAGAGAAAGGAGATAACCTAAACACTCCAGTCTTTGAGAAGGCTGAGGGTGGATTTTTACATATTTCTTTATGGACATAAAGTGCTTAACATAATGCCTGGTCTATTAGCTTCCTATTGCTCCTGTAACAAATTATCACAAACTTGGTGGCCTAAAACAACACAAATTTATTCTCCTGTAGCTCTGGAGCTCAAAAATCTGAAATCGCTTTCACTTGGCTGAAGTCAAGGTGACAACAGGGGTGCATCCCTTCTGGAAACTCCATGGAGAAGCTCCATGGAGAATCTGTTTCTTATCTCTCCCAGCTGTTAGGGGCTACCAACAATCTTGGGCTTATGGCCCCTTCCTCCATCTTCAAAGCCGGTAGCATAGCATCTTCAAATCTCTCTCTGCTTTCATTGTAACCTTGTCGTCCTTTGATGTAAGGATCCTTGTCAATGATTTGGCCCTCCCTGATAATCCAGGATAATTTCCCTATCTCAAAATCCTTAACTTAATGACATCTGCAAAGACCCTTTTGCCATAGAAGGTAACACTCATGGGTCCCAGGGATTAGGACGGAGTATCTTTGGGGTCCATTATTCAGTTTACCAGTTTTGGCATGTATTCAATTAAAAACGTGGTTGAATATTGGCAATACCATGTGATTCAACCTAAAAGTTCTCAATATATAAGAATTACTATTAATACTAAACGCAAAAGGAGAGAAGATTTTACCATCAACTGCCCGCTCCAGGCCTATCCCTGTTACCTTATGAATACTTGGGTGATTTGCAGCAGAACCCTGGATCTCTAGTATTTCTTGGGTTCCTGTCCCAGCAACACGGTAGGACCCCTTCCCCAAGGCCACTAGCCTTCCCACGTTCTTGGAAGGGGCCTGCTAAAGGACTGCAGGAAGGTCCTCTTCCCACAGGGTAAGGGAATCCCTTTGCCCAGCTGCAAGATCCCCTACCCCATAGCATAAACATTCTTTTGAGGACAAATCAGCTCTGAATGTCTTCCATGTTGTAAATGTGTGTGGGGCAGGAACAAAGTTGGTGGCAATGCCAAGCCACGCCATATTGGAACCTGAGGCCAAAGGAAAACAGTAAGAGACACTGATCCTGTCTTTAATTTTTTAATATTTTATTCACTGTGGATCTTTTTGCATTAATTTAGATTTTTTTCAAAAATTGCATGAAAGTATTATTTATCTTGGTGACTGATTATTTTGGCATCTCCTTAAATTTTGCACCGTAGACTTCACTCTCCTTACCCTCATTCCCACTCTGGTCTTTGGGTCTATATTTGTAGCTATTTTCTCTGATGGTAGTTTTAGATGGACAATCCCAGCAAAAGTCCAAACTTTATCTGTAGAGAAAACCTCACGATGGTTAGGATTTACTGAGATAACAGGAAAGGAAGGCCACCTCTGAACCTCCAAACCACCCATCATCCAAGTGACTCTCTTTGCTGCCAATTGCCTTCTCCAAGTGAGAAAGAATAAACTAATTTCATACCTATTCAGTCCAATAAAGCTCATTGTGCCACCTCTACCTCCAGCGATAAGAGGCAGACACAGTTCATTTTCCATTGCTAAGCAACGGTAAAAACAGCGTGCTGCATCTGTGCCCAGCCTCACGGGCTGATAGGGATCAGTGTCTAAAGTTCTTGTTTGCATTTTGAAGTCAACAGTAATTGCAGCTCTCTATTAGTGTTCATTAAGTTGGTTTATGGCTGGACCAACTCCAATCTCCACTGGGCGGTTTGAGTGCGTTGTCCTCCTACGGAAAGAAATATTTGGCAATAAAAACCCTGTGCTGATTTCCTCAACTCATTTCCCCTTGATAGGTTGGGAAACTATGGTCACCATCCACAGGTCTCCAGCTCCAGAGAACAAGGCCTCTGTTGAAGGTTTTGGAAGAGTGGGGTGGGCAGCAGGGTAGAGAGGAAGGCGCTCTGTTCTCCTGGAGCTGGCTTCCTTCCATTCTACACTAAAAGTAGGCCAGTGGAGCAGAAGGCTATTATGTGAACCGAGCTGGGGAGGAGAGTACTGTCCTATGTTCCCCACGCCAGCTCTAAAGTTTGGAGAGAAACTTCTGAGCCTCTTTCAGTAGACTAAGGCCCAAAAGAGGCACTCCCCAGGGATGTGATCAGCTTCTGGCCCCCTGGCCTGGGAATGGGTCAAACAGTGGCCTCACTGTAATGGTAGAAAGTTCCAGCCAACTTGAAAGAGCCGCCCTTGGATGCCATTTCCCAGGTGTTGACTCACTCCCGCGGCTGAAAGGCTGCCAGCCCCAGCTGAGGAGCAGGCCCCCTGCCTTTCGTAACCTTCCCTTCATCCTCAGTTTTCAGGAGCTAGGTCTGCTCTGAAAATAAAACCAGAAAGCATCTTAAAGCAATTAGTGAGGATGTTGTTCTCCTTTCTAGAGCCCCTTCCATAACCTCCTTCCATTCTCAGCACTTTCCAGAGCAAGTCATCATCTTTTCTCTTCTTCGCTGGTGATGTTTTCAGGGCTGAGCTGGATAATAAGCCTGCTGGCACCCCCTAGTGTACACAGGAGCCCAACACCATTCACAGTTGTGTCTGGGTGAGGCCAGGTCAGACGAGTGGGATGCTAGACATTTCTCTGAGTGATTGAGGCAGGAAGGTATAATTCCATAGGTCAGTAAGAGGAAACCATGTTTACACCTCTGATTCAGTTCATGGCCTAGGAACTTGTTCTTCTTGACCTTTTTTTCTCCCATCCTTTCTTCTGATTCTAATCTCTCCTCTGCTTGGTATGAATCAAGAGGCTCTTTGTGTCTCCATCACTGAGGGGAAGTGAGGACCAAGTATTCAAAATACTTTCATCTCATAGAGAAGCTATAGAATAACCCTGTCTTGCGGTTGATAGGTGCAAAAGCCTAATTGTTGTAAATTGAGACCGTCTGAAACTCCAAGGTCATTTTTCTTGATACTGTTGTTAAAATGTGTACATACTTCTGATGGGTACAGAGACGCACTAGGGCAATGACTCCCAAACAACAGACAAGCTGTGGAAGGTTGAGGAGACCTAAACAGCAAGTTCCTTCTATCCTTGTAGTTCAGTAGATCTTTCTCTGCAAAGCACGCAGGAGAGAATTTAGGTAAATATGAAAAAGAATCTGTTTTCAGAAGAAACCAAGGCAGGATGAGCACTGGAGTATGATGTGGGCATCAAAAACCATGGACATCTTTAAAAGAAGAACTGACAATCGCCTGCTAGGATAACTAGGAGGCCTACCTACTTAGATGCTTGGGACCTCCACCAAATGGTCACATACAGAATCTTTCCAGATTGACCAATTTGATTAAAAAGTCAAGAACAGAGATGGCAAATAGGTTTGATATTGTATACCAACTTTACTCAACTGAAGAGTTTGAAGCACTATATGGAGAGTACTCCTGAAAGTTCACTGTGAAGAAATGCATCATGATTGATTAGTGATGTCTGCCAGGAGCACGGGACAGAGGAGTGGTGGTACACATGCCAACTATGCAGGAAGATAAGAAAGTGTATTATAAGAATTATGGTTATATTAATTATAATCATATAATATTAAGAAAGCTAAGCCATCTTACCTTTTGATGCTGTTTTTGGTCTTTCTTGTATTCAGGAATTGTACTGATGCTGTGGTTTTTCCAACGTCTGATACTAGGGTGCAGAGAACTTACTGCTTCCATCTTCTCTTTCGTTGGTTTGTATAGCTTCTGAGTTAACTTGAAGGCTGATGTGGAATAAAACAGGATGAGGGTAAGAATGCATCTGATCCTCACCTTTCCTGAAATTAGAGAGTGATGGCTCAATTCCTAAGTACTAATTGAATGTTGGCCAAATACCCAGTAAGCTATAAGTGCCATGGTGTGCAGAGAAAAAGAGGAGGTCATAGAAACAATCCTAAGTTTATACTCTACTGAGTGTAAATACACTTGATCCACAAGAGGCAATTAGAGCACAGTGTCGTTGCCTGCACACCACAGTCTCAGAAGAAACAGAAGAGGAAGCCATGTACAGAAGGCAAACCAGCCAGTTATCTCTGTAGACCCTCCTGTAGTCATGGATTGGAAGGAGGAGAGCTGCTGAGAGTCTGGCTCAGTTCTGAAGCTGTACACCAGGTCCAGAGGGCCCACACAGTCTGCCTGCCACAGAGCACCAAGGAGTCCTGGTGTACTCCTTCCAAAATGTACCTTGAGTTTTCTTCCCACTTCTCTTCATCACCACTGCTCCCGTTCTAATACTAGCCACCTCTCCCTGGACAATGCACTGGCTCTCCTTGCATCAGTCTCCCCACCCCTCGGTGCCCCCTGTCCTCTAGAGTCCACTTTCCAAACAAAAGTTAGTGGTATGATCTTTTTGAACACAAATCCGACTCCATCATCACATGTTTAACTGTCCCTTGGGGCTTCCCATTTTTGTCCTAAATCCTATACCAGGGAGCTACAATCTTCCTCTCCAACCCCTATTCATCCCACCCCTCTCTCCTTTGCTCTTACCCTTTATGTGGCCACTTGAACTAATTCCTCTGCCCTTATGCAGACATTTCTCTCCTAAATTGCTTGTGCCTTCTTTCTCCTTTCCTTCTTTACTTTGCTGTCACTCACTTCCTACTCCTCTGTCTCTCAGCTTGAATGTCACCTCCTGAAGGAACCCAGGCTAGGTTAGGTTCTTCTTGTTATAGGCTCACATAGCACCTTATATTCTCCTTGGGGACATCAATCTCAATTGTAACTAAAAAGAATTTGCATAATGTCTATTCCTGGCTAGACTGTAAGCCCCGCAAGAAGAGATCTGATTATTATTTGCTGCAGTGTCTCAAGTACTTACACAGCCCCTAACACAGTTCCTGGCATAAAGTGAGTGCTTGATATTTTTTGAATAAATTAATAAACGGAAGGAGAGATGGATGGATGGAAGGATGGATGGGACTTCTGAGATTCAAGTTGATTTCTTCCCCTTGGCAACCATAATGGAGGAGATAAAGCCTGTGTATTCGGTATCATCAGGAAAGGCAGTGAGTGGGGAAGGAGGATGGAGTGTACAGATGCATGGGTGGTTCTAGATTTTAGCTTCATTTCCCAGAAATCTGAGCCTTGCCTTTCAAAGATTTCCGGGGATGAATGTCTAGAATTCTAGTCCTCAAAATGTTATTTAAAAAAGGAAAAATCCAAGTGAGAACCTGATGGATCAAACGGAAGGAACTCAAACTTTGAACCTTCATTCATGCTGCAGGTGAAGCCGTTTGAAAGCCAGGCACTTCTGTGACTACTCTTGAGACAACCAAGCCTTCTGCAGCAAACTAACTGCCAAACAATATGTTGCTTTGCCCTGGGACCTTCTGAAATCTAAGAAAGCAAACCGGTCTAGCAGTATCACAACTTTTTTCTTTATTTGTAAGGAGACTTCTACCCACAAATTGGCCATGTAAATTACTGCCTCATGTATCTATTGAAACACAATGGAAAATGGAGTATAATGCTATTTCTGGCTCTCTAGGATCTAATCAGGCATTTTAGGCCTGTGCAGCCAACTTTTTTGGCGGGAGAGTTAGGGAGTGGGGTTTGAATGACTCAGCATTAGGAAAAGCCCAAAGGGGTCTGCCAAAGACTACACTTGGAGACAAGTTCAAGGATTCAGCCATGGTTTCCACACTCCCTCCCCAAGGCTGGGTCTCTTCTCCCGTTATGGGAGTGCACGTTGCATTGGTGTTCTGTGGACTGTATCAAGGTGTGGGCTCCATTGTGCTGTCAAGGCCCATCTAGAGGTGGGCTGATGGGCGTGAACAGCAAGTCTCAGGGGATATGATATCTGAAGCCACTCCCCACAGACTGTTGTGCGGACAAGGGAGCATTCTTTTCTAGAATGCTGCAGAGGGCAGCTTCGGTGAGTAAGGTGCTCACTCCATGCTACCCAGGACCCTGCAAGTAACTCCGCCTGCCCAGTGATTCTCAGTCATAGGCAGGAAGCTCTGTGAGCAAAAGGACCAAGAGTGGTGCCCAGTGCCAAGCCCCTAGATACTGATGAGTCTATGTTTGTTGATGAGGAATAAATACATGAACGAAGCTTCATGGATGTAGATAATGGGCTGAATATAAGTCAGAACTCCTACTCATTAGATCTGCTCAGTGATGAAGTAGCCTGCCGTAAAAAGGAAAGTCAGGGCCGGCATTTTATCAGTATAAATTAGTTAGGTTGGGGTGACACTGCAGCAGTTGGTGGTGGAAGACAGTGACACACAGATGTTGAGTCCATAGGTTCTGGGGTCACACAAACCTGCCATGAGTCCTGGATCTGCTACTTTATAGCTATGAGACTTTAAGGCTATTTGCCTCAATGTCTGCATCTGTAAAATGGGGGTAACAATCCAGTTTGGGTTTCCTTAAAGAAGAGCCTGAGACAAGGATATGAGAGCAGGTGGTTAATTTGGGAGGTGGTCCAGGAAGCAGGAAGGAAGCAGCAGTGAGAGGGGACAGAGAAGGAGGAAATACCCATCACAGTGGTCTTATTCAGCCTGTCAGGCAAATGGTGCTCACTCCTATTGGTGAGTCTTGGAGGAAATCATGTAGAAAGTGTTTCTCTGAAGGATGGAAAGCCTAACACCTCTCCACCACCTCTCATCCCCACCCTGCTCTTCCAGGCTGCACCTACTCATGGAATGAGGCCTCTCTCTCCCTCTTTCCCCATGTCAGAGGCCACTGGGGGTGGGGAGCTGTCCTTCCAGCCACAGCTGCAGTCAGGTGGGTAGAGGGGATCTGGCACAGGGCATTGTCCTGTGTCCACCTCAAATATTCCCATGGTTATAGAATGGAATGGGAGCTGCATGAGGGAAGGACTTGTAAGACCTTAGTCATTCAATACATGTATTTTGAATGAACATATATTAAGGATTAAATAAAATAAGATTCTAAAATATTTAACACAGTACCTGAAACAAAGTGCTGCAGGTTGCTGCTATTATTGTCATTAAATTCCTGTTTTTAATAGACAATGATACTTTTCAAGAGGAACAGGAGTCATTTGAGGTAACAATATAACTTTTGGGCTTGTATATTTGCTGGAAGGACTCATGGTTTTGGAGAAGATTGAAATCATTCTGGCCTTGACCTACAGAATGGAAACTCTGCATGAGTTAAGCCAGCCTCACAGACATCTGTGCACACTGGAGTCTCTCGTCTGATTTTTAGTGGAGAACTGCCTCTGATACTCCCTGACGTGTGGCTTAATAGTTTTCTGAGTTAAACGGACAGTTTTAAAGCAGGAACAATGGAATTATTTCCGGGAGAATTACCTGGTGACCCCAGATGTCCTAAAATGGTGGTTTAACTGAATGACTTACGGGGGAAAAAAGTGCAAAAAGTTGTGCAGGCATTTCTGTGCCATGGAGATCAAACCCTACCCCAAGGTGCAAAAACAGCAAGTGGCTAAAATGTTTTTCATCCCATAAATCCATGTTTTGAACATTATCTGGATGGGCTTCAGCTATGGCAACCAGCACACGCCTCCTTTATGAAGGCAGAGCCCCATGGCAGAGAGAAATGGAGGGACAAGTGACAAGTGACAAGCAGGTGAGACCTCTTATTTTCTGTTAGAGAAGGCTCATCCTGTAGAGCTGCTTTTTAAAATCTTTGGTCTTGACCTCGATATGTTCACTAAAGAAAACCTCTTCTAACCCTGGATAGACTTGGCTTCAGAAAAGAAAGGAGGTGATGCCACCTGGACGGCCCATGTGCCAAGGATACAATGGAGAGAGAAAACAAAAACGATGGTGTAGAAGGAATTCAATGGGACCACCCGCAGGCACTTTGGCATAGCTTCCTGCAGCTTAGAATTGCCAGGTGACAGAGCCCTTCCTTTGGGGACGGTGGGTTGGGTATGAGCCCGTCCGTCACAGCAGCTACCCGGTGGTGTCTGCCATTGCCTAACTAGTGTTTTCACGTTGCACGTGCCCACACCCTACTGAATGGCCACCCTGAAGACTAAAGATTCTCATTTTCAGGCATTTGATATTCCCTTGGCCTGGAGAGATGGGTTCCAGAAGGCAGCCGTCTTTTCTTCCTGTGGCATAAGGCGTACAGCCCCCTATCGCCTTAAGCAAACACACCTGGCTCACCCCAGGAAAGTGAAGCAGAAGAAAGGGTTTTAAAAATACAACAGCTTGAGCTGCCCTGTCGATACTAATGCATTCAGGAAGCAGAAGGTGGCTCCCAGGACGGCAATGTCAGGTCTGGCATTCAAATATTTAGTGGCCGAGTAATTACTGTAATAATTAATTTCCGTTGCTTAATCCAGCAATCAGGCATGTCGCTTTACACATGGGAAAATGTTGGTCCCTGTAGGGGTGTGTGAGTGTGTGTGTGTGTGTGTGTAAAACACAAAGCAGCAATTGCTATGTAGTCAGGATTTGGACATCAGTTTGTGGAATAAGTAAGATGCTTCCAGTTTGGCTTGTAGTCATAGGTTTGGAAGACAAGCAGACAGATGAACAAAGACAAACAAAAACGAAATGCCCTAAACTTCAAATGCCATCCTTGTGAGAACTTCCCCAAAGTAGGGTTTGATCAAATGTTACGATTTCCCGCTTTAGAAATGGCAACTTGAAAGTGGGTAATTGTACCCAGATCCTGCCCTGGGCTTTCCAGAGCCTAGCTGCTTAGTCGAAATATACTGCAAGCCAGATATGTAATCTTAAATTTTCTAGTAGCCATATTTTTAAAAAGTAAAAAGAGACAGTAAAATTATTTTTAATAACACATTTCACCTAATGCACTAGATATGAAATACTATCATTTCAAAATATAATCAATAGAAAAAAATATTAATGGGATATTGTACTTTTTTTTTTCTTCATATGAAGTCTTTGGAATCTGATGTCTTTTTTTATACTTATGGCATCTCCATTCAGTGTCTCCGTCTCACGAGCCACAATTCAAATGGTGACTAGAGGTCTCTATAGTGACCATCACAGAAATACAGGATGCTGGATAGACTCATCTCTATGAAGCCATCACTTATACAGAAATGATAACATTGTCATTTAAAAAATAGATAATGTCATTTTGTGTGTCGAAGGATGATCTGATTCAATGTAAGCAGTTTTGGGCACCTTGATAGGCTGAAGTAGGGACCATATCTTTCTTCTCTTTAAACATCCCCTTCACATTCATTTTTGTGTCCATTTTCATCTTTCCAGGGCAGAGTACATTGTGAAAACCCAGTAAATGTTGAGTGGATGCCTAATCCTGTGTGATGGTGGGGGAAGGAAGGGTGTGTACAAAAAATGAATTGGCATTGACTCTGAACTCAAGGAATTTGCCATCAGGAAAAAGAGGCCATGTCAAAAGAAAATGATGAGAGAATACCACCAAACAGTGTAGAGTTTAATGTCAGGTTAATTATGATTAAATGCCAAAGTAGAATGTGGATGGGAGAAGAGAGGTCAAGGATGGCTGTATGTTCCCAGGATAATTTTTAAGGAATGGCAGTGTCTGCCAAGGTTGGCTTGGATTCCAGAAGGCCCGGAGGAAAGGCATTCGGGGAAGGGAAAATGTGCTGCTGCGAAGGCCCAGTTAGCACCCTCTCTCTTCCATGTTCATTAAATCTGGGTTCATGCCTGCAGTTACCTTTCAGCCAAAAAATCTGAGCTGTTGTACTTCAGGGGCAATCAGATTTGCCTAGTTCTCTGAAAGCCACCATTTTTCTGTTTTGCCTTCTAGTTGGCTTTCCTTTCCTCATCCTTTATCTAGCCGTGTACTAAGGATTTCTAGTTCCCCATCTTCTGGTGGGATTGTACTTCCTTGCCCCCATGTGGCTGGGTGGGGCCGTGTGAGTAGTTCTGGTCATTATGCTGTGAGTACAAGTGCAGTGAGTCACTCCCAGGCCACCCTCCAGGGCTCTTTGAAGAACTGGTTTGAGATGGTGGCTGCTCCATCGGCACCTACAATAACTGGAGCCTTTCTGCTGACTCATAATGCACATGTCACGGGAGACAGAGCTACAGCGTTGTGGTCTGAAACCCCATTCCATAGATGTTGTTACCCTGACGTGACCTAGCCTATCCTGAGTGATACAGCCCATCTATTGAGAGAGGATACGATCTTCTTGGGGTGGGTAGGTTTGAAAGAGGGACCAGGAGAGTAACGTCCCTAAATAGACTTTCAGAACCCCTGGAATGCTTAGCCCCCTCTGCTGAGGGGAACGCCCCCCACAGTCACCTAAGGTGTAAGGGCCTCCTTCCAGGAAACTGATGCTCAGGGTCAGCACAAACCCACCCCCCTGTCCAGACCATTTCATGGAATACAGGCATAGGCAGCACTCCATGACGGCATTGGAAGTGGTTTGGGGGGACACCTAGATCTGTCCCGGAGTTGGAGAAAGCAGAAGAGGATGGGAATCTGGCCCACTGGTGTTGAAGAAAACTACGAGCTTAGAGCCAATGAATGTTTGGATTGACCCTGCCCTGCTGCCCAGAATATCCTTCTTCTTCCTCAGCTCTGCAGCTGTACACTGTTTCCCAAGCCCCTCTTCCCTTCTTCACCCCTTCCAGACTCTCCTTTAGTCAGATTTTACCCCCTGGGTAAGCAGTGGGTCTCACACATTCAGTCAGTCATTTAACAAACATATCGAAAGCCTCTTATGTACTTGTCTTTAGGATAGAAAACTGCTGGATGTACTCCTGCCCTTGAGGAGTTCCATCCAAGGGGGGAGAGAGACAATAAGGCTAAAATTTGTGAGGTGAGTTTTAAGTGCTAGGATAGACAGTCCAAAGGGGGTTACCATAAAGGAGGAGCCCCAGCCCCAGTTGGAGAAGTCAGGGAGGGCTTCCCAGGGGAGGTGAGGCAGCAGCCACTGGGCAGAGTTAAGGGAGAGGCAATCAGGCATAGGCAGTGAGGAGCACAAAGGAACAAAGGAGCAAAGACCAGAGAGCTGAGCCGGGCCCATTCAGAGAATGCTAAGTGGCTGGGCAGGAGTGGCCCAGGAGGTGCTGCGGGCCAGCAGTAAGATATTAGGCTGAAATGGAAGGGGCAGGACCCAGTCACCAATGGCCCGGTAACCATGGCAATGGAGATGAGCTAGTGAAGAGCTACTGCAGAGATTTAAGTAAAGGAAGACCTTGATCAGATTTGTGTGTAGTTAGGAAGACAAAGAAGTTATTTTGTGAGCTGGCCAGACAGGAAGAGGCCTTTTTTGTGGGTTTATTTGTGTGTTGGTATATTTATTTGTGTTAAGCAAAACTCCCCCGACACAGGTGATATAAAAAGATAGGCCCTGGGGAAGCATACAGAATGAGGGAGTAGGACAGTGGGATGGTAGAATTTTTTTAACAAATCGGGGTCACTTGGTTTTTCATTATTTTGCTTTTTCTGGGTAAGGGGCCAGGGAGTAGTGGGAGGAGTGGAATGTTGGAGATAAAGACACCATAAGATATGAGGAGCCTGAGGCAAAGAGATGGCAGCTAGGAAGTGAGAAGGCAGCTAGGAGGCAGCTAGGAGGAAAGAGAAGGGAACTAGGAGGAGAGAGAAGGGAGCTAGGAGGAGAGAGAAGGCAGCTAGGAGGAGAGAGAAGGGAGCTAGGAGGAGAGAGAAGGGAGCTAGGAGGAGAGAGAAGGCAGCTAGGAGGCAGCTAGGAGGAGAGAGAAGGCAGCTAGGAGGAGAGAGAAGGGAACTAGGAGGAGAGAGAAGGGAGCTAGGAGGAGAGAGAAGGCAGCTAGGAGGAGAGAGAAGGGAGCTAGGAGGAGAGAGGAGGCAGCTAGGAGGTGAGGGAAAGCAGCTAGGAGGAGGCACAGAAGTGAGCAATATCCTAAAGTGAGAATTGCTGAAGGACTTGTGCAAACAGGGATGTTTGTTCAATATTACATTTTAAATAATAAGCAGCACCACACTTCAAGGTGACCCCATCCAACCACATCACTTGCCAATCCTCACCAAGAGTGATTTCTGTGTTGATGTGGGTCAGAGAGAGAGGGGACAACCACAGGGCATGAGATCTAAAGAGCATCCAGAGAAGTCAGGAGAAGGAAGATACAGGGGTATGAGTTTTAATGATACAGGCAGGTCCCCCACATAGAATTATTGGAGATATTGGGCAGGGGGAGGTGGGTTTCCATTGTACATGAAATGAGGCTTGAGTCAAATTTCTTTAATGTAATAAAGGAAATAATGACAGGGAAGGTGACTAGCCCTTAGGTTGTAACAGTACTGTGAATGAAAGTATACAAGGTAAGATATTGTCTGTATTTACTTTAAAATACCTCATTATAGCTATAGGAGGTGTATGTGTTTGTAAGTTAACTTTAAGTAATGACTAAGGTGGATGGGGTTAATTACAAATATGTGAAGGACCCCAAATTTCAAATTTTGCTTTCTAAATCTTCCCCCAGAGAGTTTAATTAAGAACAATTAAACATGTTTTGTTGGCTAAATGAGCAGTGTTAATGGTATGTAGATGCATAGAAAAATATCTATAAAGGCATATCTCTTATGTGAAAAGAACTTTGGTCTTTTCCTCTTTCCTCTACTTCCTTGTCCCCCCCAACCCCCCCCCACACACACACACACAATTAGAGGATTTTTGTTACCTAATCGGATGAAAAAGTTAGTTGGTTCTGCCATAAGAATATCTTTGCATTTGCCTCAGATGAACCTAAGTTAATTAGGGTATGCTATTGTAACAAAGAGCTCCCCTCCCCCCAAAAAATTACAGTGGTTTGAAGACACTGATTACTCTTTCAAACAGCCATTTCTAGGTGAAAGATCTGGGTTGATGGGCAGGTCTGCTCCATGCAACGATTCAGGGATTCAGATTCCTTCTATTTTGGCGTTCTGTCATTTACTAGGGCATTCTGTTGCAGGACCTGAGCTGAAGTTATGGGATTTCCATTTTCCTACTTGTAGGAAGGGAAAAGAAGGAAACTCAGGTGCATACATTGACTCTTAAGTTGGAGTATGAGTTTTAAGTTGTCTTGTAAGTTGGATAAGTTGGGCTATCCCCCAGGAGATAGACTGGGAGTTGCACATATCCCTTCAGCTCATATCCCCTTGGCTTAGAATTCATCACAGATGTACCCTGGGTGGGAGACTAGGAATGTGGGGACAAAGCCCCGGAGAGCAGTTTCCAGGCTCTCGGCCTCACGTGGAGGGGTGCTGGCTCAGGTAGTAGATGGCCGTCGGCGGTGGCTAGTTGGCCGTCAGCTGTAGTCGGTTAGCCAATTGGCCACTGATATAACTGCTGTGGCTGCGCTGGGGAAGGGCGTCGGTCGGTTGGCAGAAAAGTGGACAGCAGGTCGCACGCCATGTGAATCCAGCCTCCAGTGAGACTATAGTGGTATGACTCCCCTACCTATGGCTCCATGGGTGTTCCTTTTTGGCCTCACCATATCCTGCATTCTTATGTGGGGAGCGGGAGCAGAGACCCCGCAGGCCGCCCCGCATGACAAGGAAGAAGTGAGGTCTCTAGCTCAACAGCACCACCAACCTATTACCGTGAAAGAAAGGGAGGGGGGGTTTTGGCCACTCTGCCACAGAACCTTCCTCAAGATTTTTGCTGAAAGGCTTAAAAGGACAGAGAGTTGGGACCTCACAAGAACAGGCTGCATCTACGTTTTGTGTGTAGTTATTAATAATAAATGTTTGTATGTATGGTAGAACTTGGTCTCAGACGTGCTTTCGTTGTAACATCCTTGATGGTGAGGTTGTGGAGGAGACCTGGCTACCGCAAGTGTGGTGCTCAGGAGTTTGTTAGAAACGCAGGACTCAGGTCCTATCCCAGAACTACGGAGTCCGAATCTGCCCTTTACCAACATCTCCAAGTGATTCATGGAGAAACACAGTCTTCCTTCACCTTTACTTGGCCTTGACTTTGGTCTCTTACGTAAACAGCTTTCCACTGATTTTTACAGCTGGAAGAGCCCAGCCAGACACCTATGACAGTGTTTTTCAAACTGTGACTACGGATCCATTAATGAATAGTGATATCATTTTAGCAGATCATACTCAGCATTGAAAGAAAGAAAGAAAAGACCCAGTGTAGAATAAAAAAGAATATAGAGTGTGTCACACTAAGGATAAGTGCTGTTTTCAGTTATAGATATGTGTATGGGTTAGGCCACTATCAAAAACAAAAAGGTGTTTGAAAGCCACAGATGTAGGAGGCAGGGGTCTGTGGCAGGAAGTTCACAGACTTAGCAGCGAGCCATCCTGGGGTTGAATAATATCTCTGAGCATTGTGGCTTTGGCCAACATTGAGCCTCATTTTCTCACATGTAAAACGGGTTAACTTTAACCTCCTGGGTTGTTGCAACTGTTACCAGAACAGAGGCCTGGAATAAATTCCTGTGGGCTCTTTCCTTCCCCTTAATTGTACCCCCTCCCTTTCTTTTTAAGAAGAGAGAATGGTTTGGTTTGCCTGGAGTTTCACAGCTGAGACTAAAGACAGGAATCCTAATTCTTTGGGCCTCAGTTTCCCTGTTGTAAAGGAAGGCACTTTGCCTAGAAGACCTCTAAAGTGCTCAATCAGCGCTGGGGTCCGTGTCCAGAAGGCACGTGCATGGGGTGGGGGCGGGGGGGCTGTGCGGTGCCAAGAAAGATGGTGAAATGACCCTCACCTTGTCTCCGGACCCTGCAGACTCTGTTTCCGGACTAGCCCCCATAGAAGCTCAGGGGAGAGCTCCAGTCCCTGGGACAGGCTCCCCCGCCAACAGCCCCCCAGGCCTGGGCCACCGCCAGCGGGCGGTGCGGCAGCGACACCGTGTGGCGCCGAGACATCAAAGCGCCGCCGCTCTGCTGACTCAAGGGTCCTGCGCCGCTGAGACCTGTCTGAGATTTGCTGGGAGAGAGGGTGGCGGCGTGGGGCTGGGGGTAGGACATCTCGGTCTAGTCCTCCGCCGCTCCTAATTTTCTTGCACATTCCCCCTCGCGGAGCTATTTGCACTACCAGGTGCAGAGTGCGTGGAGCAGGGGCAGTGCCTCCTCCCTGCGCTGGTGCGGAGGGCAGGCGCAGGTGTAGACGGCACCAGGGGCAGGCAAGGTCCCCTCCCTCCCACCCCTACGAAGGACGTCTGGAAGACAACAGGGATTCTAGCGTCATAGCCCAGTGTCTAGCTGCCAGCTCCATACGTCATGGTTAGAGCGCACTGTTCTTGTAAAGCAGGGTCACGGGTTCGTGTCTGGCTTCGCCCCACCGCGCGTTTGTCTTCCTCCTTCCCTGGCCAGCATATTGCCCCATCCCTGGGTCCACGTTCTACGTTTACTCTTAGATCCCTCAGGGGAAAGAGGAATAACGGGCAGCTTCCGAGGAGGGTGTCCCATGGACATGGTTAGAGGTGAAGGGCAGCCAGCTGTTGGAACTCGGGTCTAGCCCGGGGCAACAGTGGCCATCCAGGTCCCAGACTGCCACCATATTCCAGCGTCCGCAATTCCAGGAATCACTCCACGGGACTCCGCCCCAGAGCTAACACTCTCCAGACCAGGGAGTTTTCACGCGCTTTGCCTGTGAGCTCAGAAATGATGCAAGAGGAAGATAATTCAACAACATTTCAAGCATCCCTGATTAGGGAACGCTCCCTCGCCCCAACCCCCACTTTAAGGTCTTATTCATTGAGGCTCACCCTGGGTCAGCCATTGTGCTAAATTCCCCCAGAAAAGGAACATTATGGGCCTTCGACAATATATAGCTAAGGAAATTGAGGCCAAAAGAGACTAAGTAATTTGCCCAAGTTCGCTCTGTTAATAAGTAACAGTCAGAAAGATCCAGGTTGGTCTGTCAGTCTCCCAAGCCCACCGCCATTAGGAGACAACTTTGCTTTTCTACCATCAGCCTGGGGTAGGGTGGCAGTGTGGAGAAGGCCAGGAGCATTTTATTGAGCCAGTTCAGGGGAAATCTGGGGATTTGGGGAGAGAACTCACATCCTTTAGAAGGATGGGTCTTTCCACACCTCCCGTAGCCCCCATGCCCCTGGAGGAGCTCCCTGGCAGCTCCTTGTCTGCAAAATGGGAATGCAGGAGGGTTCCTACCACCTGTTTTGTAACACATCCTTCCCTCCTACAGCTTTCCACCTTGACTGTTTCAACCCTCACAGGTGAAGGAAAAGAGACAGAGAAGAAGTTTCCATTGAGAGCCTGAGGTTAATTATCTGGCCCACTGGGAGGATTCTGGAAGTTCCTGTTGAGGGTAGCCATCATGATTGAATCTGGACTTGGTGCAGGTTACTTCCAAACTCCTGAACCTGTTCTCCCTGGTGAGAGTTGTGACTGCTCATAGCAGCTAATGCTCTGAAAGTACCTATCAAATCTAAGTAGAATCTTTGAATTAACACAGTAGTGTTTGCAAACACATAAGCGGTATCATTAGCCTCATTAGTCCACACAAGGAAATTGAGGCACCGTGAAGTTAAATATTTTGCCTCGAGACACAAAGAGAGCAAGTAGCAGAGTCAGGATTCAAACCCAACCTTCCTGGCTCCAGGTGCCCCTTCAACCACTGTGCTGCTGACGGAGACACCAGAGTCGCTCTTAGGGGTTTTCTGGAGCCAGAGGACAGAGATGTGCCATCAAGGAAACACAGTGTGTGCAACTGTTCTGTCACAGTCCTCCGTTTGTAGAACCAGGAGATTTTGTTCACACCATTCAAGAGAGAGAAAGAAAAACATTTAAAGAACTAATTTTTCTTTGTGCCTTTTCCTGAGAATTCTCTATGGGAGGCAAATCTTCTCTATGCCTGGAAGTAAAATCTTTTCATCTTACACAGAGACCAAAGCAAAGTCCCTATTACACCTTCCCGAAGACTTCATTCTTTTTATTTTGCATGGAGTTATATTGTTGTCTTGAGAAAAGATAGCTGTACTTTACAGCTTTTAAAACAATAGTACCAACAACAACAACAACAACAATTTTTTGCTGTATTTATGTGTACCATACATACCATGGACACTTAGTTGGGGGGCAAATTGTATTTTCCAAAAGTAGGCACCCCAGTACATTCCATCCCACATGCTCTTAAAATACATATGTGAGACTCCTCTTGAATCTGGGATGACTTCTCTGTGTTCCCTTCCCTTGAACCTGGGTGAATGTTTGTGACTGCCTCCACAAATGAATTGTGGCAGAACTGATGGTATGCATCTTCTGAGGCTGGATCATAAAAATGCCATGCGTGTCCACCTTGCTCTCTTGGGACACTTGCTCCTGGAACTCGGCCACCATGCCGTGGGGAAGACAATCTGCCCTTGGAGAGGCCATGTGTAGGTACTCTGGCCGACAGCCCTGGGGGACACCCCCAGATGTGTGAGCACTTGAGTGAGTCTTCAGAAGATTCTAGCCCCCAGCTTTCCAGCTACCCCAGCCAATACCTCATGAAGTGAAAATGAGCTGACCCTGCCAAGCTCTGCCCAAATTGATGATCCATGAATAGAATAAGATCATTGTTATTTTAAGCCACTCCGTTTGGGAGGTTTGTTACACAGCAATGGATGACAGGGACAGGTTCTCCACACTCTCCCCACTATTATGAACTGTTCTGCAGTGAACTTCTTTGGGTCTATCATCTTACACATATACCTGAAAGTCTCCCTCGGAAAATATCTAGAAGCAGCATGGCTGGGCCAAAGTATAAACCTCAAAGGAAATACTATACGGCAGTTAAATAAATCAACTATATCTACATCTAACAACATGGGGCTACCTTGAAAACAATGTCAAGAGAAACATGCAAGAAGTAAAATGATACAGTATGGTATGATTTATGTAAAAGTCTAAGGACGCTCAGAACAGTGCTATTTTTTGTTCATGGAACTAAATATAGTAATATGTAATAAGAATGTGAAAACATACAGGAGAGTGATATACATAAATGAGCTTTAGTAGACTGTAATATTTTATTTCTTAAAAAATCAACTGAATATCTAAAGCAAATAGTACAGTGCTGGCATCTGTTAAATCTGGATGTGAGGATATATGGGTATTGTTATTGTAAATTTTTCTTTATATTTCTTATGTATGTTATGTATTACTATTATGTTATTTGTAATTATGTCAATGTCTCATCATTTAAAAGTGTAAAAAAAATATCAACTTGAACAAAATTATGGCCACAGTAATTTTGTGCCTTGTAATTTTCTGTGTCATATGTTTGATCACATAGCTGATTAGATAAAGCAAGACCTTTGACCTCTGGCTGATCATTTAATTCAAATACCACCACCTTCCTACCATATACCCTGCATCCCAACCACACTCAAGGACTTTCCCTTTAAGAAACAGTCAGTGCTCCTTCAGTTTCCCTGCCTTTACATGACATAGTCCCTCTGCCTGGAATAATAATCCCAGAGATTTAGTTTCATAAATCATTCTCACACCTCATGTCTCCTTTGATCTTCACCAGCTCCCTATGACAGTAATAACAGTCTGCTATTTACTGGGTACATTATCTGTGCTAAGCATGTATGTGTCAAATGCTTGACATGTGTCTTTTTTTGAGTAGGGTCTGTTATTATTCTTTTTTGCAGACAGAAAAAAGAAACTTTGCTTAAACATTAGTTGCTATCATTGTTGTTATTTTCCCAACATCTTGGTGACAGAACAAGAATCAACGTCAGGCCTATTCAGAGTACACACCCATGGCCATTAGGGTGTGTTCAGAGTATACACCCTCTTGTGAGAAAGCTGTTCTTTTTAGTCTCACATTGAAAAGAAACAGATTCTGATAGTGTTTCTCTCCTTGCCTGGCCGATGACCCTCTGGATACACTGGAATATCATCCCATTTGGGAAGTCCTCCTCTGTCAGCACAATCCATACCACTCAACCATGAAAGGGTGTTTATATGCAGCCTTCTCCTCCACAGCCAGTCAGTGAGCTTCTTCAAGACAGAGGCTGGCCTCTGCACGTTTGTATCCCAGCACCTCTTAGAACAGCACCTGATGCTCTGTGGGCACCTCATCTTTCCAGAAGTAGATACTGATTAATACCTGCTTTGCTCATGCCCATTGACCTGGTGAGCAACTCATCTCATCTGTGTGCACAGGGCACAGTTTCTGCAAATGAATGGCTCACAGCCATCCTGGTTATTTCTCTAAAACAAACAAAAAGAAATCCCTGCTCATCTTTACTGCAGAAACCCAGCCCAAAGGACTGCCCAACTTGAGAACTTAGGTTCATAGATAGATCCCCAAAAGCTCCATAAGAATAATAATACAGGAACAAGAGTGAATGTGTATTGGACATTTAGCATGGACCTGGGACTGTGCTAAGTGATAGACACGGATTTAACTTTTGGAAATAAAATGAACTATTGCTTTTCTTTGTTCAGTGAGCAGTGTTTTCTGGTATCTGTGTTAGTGACGGCCCAAATCAGAATTTGAGGGAAGAATTTTGAAGGAGATAGACTGTTTTAACTCAAAACCTTTTCATGTTATCTTCACTGGTGAGAAGACTCCCAGCAGTGCAGCTTCTCTGAGCCGAGGGTGGCAATTGCCATATCCTAGGGGCATGTGTGGCAGTGCCATTTAATGATGTAATCATGCCATGCTTGTCAATATCTCTTTTCAAATTGCATCAGGGAGTGACAGGCAATACTGTGTGGAATGATCTGCTTTGTGACATTAGTTACTGACAAAGTCTCTTTTATCAGCCTTGCTTTCCTCATGAAGTTTTGAAAGAACGTTGGCATGGCACTGTTTCTTCTCTTTTGACACCCCACTCAATTCACTCGTTTAAACCCTCCTGCGATGTTGTACATAGGAAGCTGTAAAGTCACACAAGGACAGCTGAAACCAGTGACTCAGGGGAGCCCAGGGCTCTGTGTCTCCATTCCTTGTCTGATCTAAGTGTCAGGTTCATCCTCTCATCTGCTGTCCAGCATCCCCCATACACCAGGGGATGTGGTGGGAGACAGGTTAACTTTCACATATGATAGTTTTGCTAAAAGGCAAAGATTAACTAGTAAATTGTGTTTATCAAGTCTGTGCTATGTGACAGACATTTTACCTGGTTCTGGAAAAGGTTCAAGGCAAATTCAAGGATTGGTCTCTGCCCTCAAAGAGAGTACTGCCTGACTGCATGAGCAAAAAAGAAACCTATGAAAAACTTACAAAGCAGTTGAGTTCAGAGTACGTCTGATACCCAGGTTCAAATTCCCATGAGTAGAAATTAGGACTTGGTCAAGATTAAAAAAATATTTTTTCCCATTTTAACTCCATCTCCCCTCTTATAGGACAAAGAAAGGATCTGATCTGATCATCAAGAAACTCAGCCCTTGATTTTCCAGGCCCTGATCATCCACAGAAGCAGGAATCAGCTCTTGAATCTCATTTAAGCTACTAGAGGACAGTTCAAATAGGATCCAAGTGGAAGACCAGCTGGAGTTAAAAGTATAACGAGAAACGGTTTCTCATCTCCTCTCAGATGTTTCAAAGTCAGCAACTAGGCAGAACTTTGGTGTTCCTTGCTTGGACATGTTGCTAAAAGTGAAGTAGTTCAAAGACCTTTCACCCAAACAAAATATTGGAGAGACCTTTAGGAAACTATGTTAGAATGTCTACTGGAAAAGCATTTGATAAAACTCCATGACCTTTTATGATAAAAATGCTAAACAACAACAATAACAACAACAACAACAAACAACTAGTAATAGAAGAGAACTTCCTCAACCTGATAAAGGCCATCTATAAAAAACCCACAGCTAACATCATACAAATACCATGAAAGACTGATTGCTTTCCCCTTAAGATCAGGAATAAGAGAAGAATGTCCACTCTCACCACTTCTACTCAACATTGCTGGAGTGCTGAAGGTTTTAGTGTGGGAAATTAGGTAAGAAAAAGAAATAAAAGGCATCAAGTTTGGAAAAGAAGAAGATGCATATGACATGCTCTTATATATAGACAATCATAAGGAATCCACTAAAAAACTATTAGAACTAATAAGCTCAGCAAAGTACAAGATTGATACATAAAAATCAATTGTATTTCTATACACTAGCAATGAACAATCTGAAAATAAAATTGAGAAAACAATCCCATTTTAATATCATCAAACAGAATAAAATATTTAGGAATAAATTTAACAAAAGAAGGACAAAATTTATACTCTTAAAACAAACAAACAAAAGAACTGTTGAAAGAAATTAAAGAAGACCTAAATAAATGGGAAGACATTCCAGGTTCATGGATGGGAAGACTTAATATTGTTAAGATGGCAATAGTACCTAAATTGATCTATAGAATTAACACAATCACTATCACAATCTCAGCTGCGTGTTTTTCAAATTTTGACAAGCTGATCCAAAAATTCATATGGAAAGGCAAGGAACCTAGAATAGCCAAAATAAGTTTGAAAAAAATAAAAACAAAAAACAAACCTGGAAGATTCACATTTCCTGATTTCAAAACTTACCACAAAGCTACAGTAATCAAAACAGTGTGGTACTGGCATGAGGACAGATATATAGATCAGTGGAATAGAATTGAGGGTCTAAAAATAAACCCTCACATGTATGGTCAGTTGATTTTCAAGAAGAGCACCAAGACAATTCAATGGGAAAAGAATAGTCTTCTCAGCAAATGGTGTTGGGGCAACTGAATAGCTATAAGCAAGAGAATGGATCTGAATCTATACCTCACACCATATACAAAAAATTAACCCCAAATGGATTATAAACCAAATGAATTATAAATGTAAGCACTAAAACTATGAACTGTTAGAAAAACAAACAAACAAAAAAACCATAGGAGTAAATCACTGTGACCTTGGATTATGGAATGGTTTCTTAGGTATGATACCAAAAGCATAAATAACAAACAAACAAAAACAAATTGGACTTCACTAAAATTGAAAACTTTTTTTCACATCAAAAAAGTCATCAAGAAAGTGAAAAGATAGTCCACAGAATGGGAGAGAAATTTTGCAATCATATATCTGCTAAGAGACTTGTATCTTGAATATATAAAGAACTCCTACAACTCAATAAGACATATAACCCAATTTAAAAATGGGCAAAGGACCTGAATAGACATTTCTCCCAAGAAGTTATACAAGTGGCCAAAAAGCAAAGACGCTTACCATCATTAGCCATCAGGGAAATGAAAATCGAAATCACAATGAGATACCACTTCATAGCCACTGGGCTGGTTATAATAGACAAGACACAGAATAACAAGTGTTGGCAAAAGGTGGAAGAAATTGGAACCCTCATACACGGAACTATAAAATTGCACAGCCTTTTGGAAAACAGGCTGGCAGTTCCTCAAAAAGCTAAATATAGAGTTGCCATATAATACTACCGCCACTTATATACCCAAGAGAAATGAAAACATGTGTCTACACAAAAAGTTATACATGAATGTTCACAGCAGTATTATTCACATAAAAGCCCCAAAGTAGAAATAACTATCAACTGATGAGTAGATATATAAAATGTAGTATATTCATACAATGCGAAATATTATTGGGCAATAAAAAGGAATGAAGTACTGATACATGCTACAATATGGATGAACCTTGAAAACATCGTGCTGAGTGAAAGGAGCCAGCTATAAAAGACCAATTGCGTGACTCCATCTACATGAAATATTTAGAATAGGAAAATATGTAGTCACAGAAAGTCCAGCGGATGATAGCTAGAGTACAGGTGCTCTTTTTGGGGTGATAAAATTAATTATGGTGATGGTTGCCTAGCTCTATGAATATACTAAAAATCATTGAACTGCTTTATTTAAATTGGTGACTTGTACGGTATGCTAATTAAGCTGCTGGTGTTAATAAATCTGTTAAATGAAATATCTGTGATGTTACAAGGGTCTTAGGAATAAAAGAAGCAATAGTGAGTGAAGTATACCATTTAATCAGAAGATGCAGCATGATTTCAGAATTTTTTCAAAGGGCTGTCTTGGAACTGAGGAAAGTTGGTATCGTTACCCATTTTGCAGAAGTAAAAATTAAGTCTTAGAGAATTTATTGACTTGCCCAAGCTTCTCTCGTTCGTCAAATGTCAAAGCCCGGGATCACATGCAAGACAACCACTGTAATGTCAACTCCAGGGCAGGGAATTCTTCATCTTAAATTTAGGCTGAGGAAACTGAACAGCGTTATCGTTTTAAAAGCTTTGGTGGATTGTCAATTTGAATATGGATGATAGGCGCAGGGAGTTTCTAAAGATGCTATGCTCCTTTGGAACCTGGGCAGACATCTCTGCCTGCTCTGGCATTGGTCCAGGGTGGGTACAGTATATTGTGGTGAGGGGTTGCCTCTCCCAGGCCTACACTCGGAGGACCCAAGCCCAGCCAGCATGGGCATGGGAAACTCTGAGCTGTCTATAAGACTTAGGAAGAGCTTGTTTGCTCATGTGCCTGTGGCTTTATCTGTGTTTCACTTACCTAGTGTCTTGGCCCAAAGGCCAGGCAGGTTTAGTCACCTCATGATTGTCTTTTGCATTTATTTCCCCTGACTCTGGGCATGCCGGTTTGCACTGGGGTTTCCGTGTGTGAGCTGAGAGGAGATGGTTTTGTTTCAGCTGGAGCAGGGCTGTTCAGTATCAATAGTCAAGAGGACGTGGATTTCTAATAGACTTTTTTTTTTTTTAATTTAAATAGGTTCTAGATGAACCACAAGGTTAATTAAACCCTGTACCGCCTTGTCTATTAACTTTATGTTTTATGAATTCTTTGTTTCATGGACTAGAAACCCAGGCACACAGGCCATGTGTCTTATTCTGGGTAACACAGCAACCACAAGTAGTCAGGATCCTGTACCACGAAGCCTGTTGGGCTGCACTCCTCAGACCTATGTCCCCTACCTACCACGGAGTCTTTGTGTGGGGCCAGGGGTATCCCCAAGAAGGGTGACGAACTGGGGAGCGCTGTAGAGTTTTCATCCCCTATAGTCTTATTTCTTATTTTGATAGAATATAAATGTACCATCCCGAGTTTATAGCATTATTCCTATTTTGCAGATGAGGAAACTGAGGTTGGGAGTGGTTCAGTGACTCCTTCAAGATCACGTAACTAGGATTTGAACCCGGGAGTTCAAACATTAGACTCCAGGCTGAGAATCTTTTCCTGGCCCCACCCCCAGCCTTGGTTTGTGGCCAGAGAAAATTACCGATGTTTCTCCTCCCGCCGTCCTCAACTGCTCCTCCCAATTTGTAACCTGATGAAATTGATTTGGCTTCAAAGGACACCCATGGGGCTCTGGAAAGAGAAAGGACACATGAATGGGCAGTGTGAGCCCATGGGGTGTGTAAGGAAGAGAGAGGCAATCCCTATGCCTTGTTGATGGGGGTGGGATAGTTGTGGTGACAAGACCAAAAAGTGCAGGTGCCTTGGACAGGTTAATACCGTGTTTCCCTGGAAATAAGACCTAGCCGGACAATCAGCTCTCAGGCGTCTTTTGGAGTAAAAATTCACATAAGACCGGGTATAACATAATATAATGTAATACTGGGTCTTATATTAATTTTTGCTCCAAAAGATGCATTAAAGCTGATTGTCTGTCTAGGTCTTATTTTTGGGGAAACACGGTAATTTGTCAACTCTTTCAAACCAGTGTTCTTGCTCTCTTTTCATCAACTGTTTTTTTGTGTGTTTTTTTAACTAAAGTAATAAATGTCCATGGTAAAAAACTTAGAACTCCTTCTACTCCATACCTCCAACCTCCCAGTCACCCTCCAAAGAAGGGACAACACATCTGCTTTCCCCTTCAGGAATATTCTGGATACATACAAATACACACACACACACACACACACACACACACACACACACTTTTCCCCTTTTATTTTCACAAATGGGAATGTACTCTGTACACTGTACACTGTCATATACCTTATTTTATCTTGAAGACCCTTCCACACTCGCTCACATACATTATTTCAGTCTTTTCATTCTCTTTTCCAGTTGCACAGCATTTCACCCTGTGGATGTTCTTAAATTTATCCAACCAGCCCCTATTGCTGAGGTCACTCAGATTGTTTACAAATTTAGAATGTTATCAACAATGCTGGGAAAAACATCCTTAAACATTCATTTTCAGTATATCTAACTCGATGAATTCCAAGAAACTGAACTAATGAAGAAACTGCTGAATCTAAAGAGAAAGTATGTTTTCCTCTCGATAGAGATTGTGCATTGTCCTGCATCAATCTGACCCCTACCACCAGGCTTTCAGTGGGCCTACTTCCCCTAAACGTGACATAATTTTTCAATCTGTATTAGAAAGTGTCATGGGCTGAATAATGACCCCCAAAGATAGTAGGTCTAATTCCTGGAATCTGCAAATGTTATAGAATATGGAATAAGAGTCTTTGTAATATGATTAAATGAGAAATTTTGAGATGGGGAGATTATTCTGGAAATTATCCAGGTGGCCCCAACATAATCACCAGGGTTCTTACAAGAGGGAGAGAAAGATTTGACTACAGACAAAAGAGAAGAAGGCCAAGTGATGGGAGCAGAAGGAAGCAACGAGAGAGAGACAAGATGCTACACTGCTGGCTTTGAAGGTGGAGGAAGGGGCCATGGCCCAAGGAATGCAGCTGGAGAAGTTGGACAAGGTGTATCGTCTCTCCTAGAACCTACACAGGGAGCACAGCTCTGCCAACACCTTGATTCTAGCCAGTAAAACTGTTTTGGTTTTCTGGCCTCCAGAACTGTAAGGAAATAAATTTCTGTTATCTTAAGCCACTAAGTTTGGGGTTATTTGTTAAGGCAGCAATAGGTAACTAATACAGGAGGGAAGACTAGAGCTAGTGGGGGACAGAGGGACTGTTGTCCACTCCCTCTCTGCTCCCTGACCTCCTCAATGGGTCAAAGCAACTCCCCTCTGGCCCCAGGCCTGTACCCTCTCACCCAGCAGAACAAAAGCCTTGCTGCTTATTGGCCCCACTCTTGGGAAGGTGGCTTAAGCTAGCACCTTTTGCAAATACCATATTAAAATATTTCCAACCACTTCACTGACTGAGAAGATACAGACAAATAACACTTTCTTCATCTCCCTGCATTTCCACCTGTGTTTAGTACCCCCTATAGAGTGCCCTTCCAGACCGCATGTGTAAGTACACGAACATGGGATTTTTGCAGCACTAGCTTTGCAACTCCCTGCCGCAAAGCAGTAAGGAGAGTGGGAGGAGTCTAATTCGATATAAATTCGGAACAGCTTGGCTATTCAGTCTCTGGAAGCTGTGGGGGCTCTTAGCTAGGGCTCTCTTGGATTCTGGGGTGAGGAAAACAATCAGTGTTCTTGAGGATTTCTGTGAGCTAGCTGGGAAGAGGAGTGGGAGGATTCAGATCTGAAATTGATACATGCACTCAAAGGTTCAAATTTGGCTGCCGGGCCTGCGGGAGAAAAGGGAGTGTGGGGACAGACTCCCAGAGAGCAGTTTCCAGGCTCTTGGCCTCATGTGGAAAGGTAGTGGCTCGGTTAGTAGATGGCCACCAGCTGTAATCAGATGGTCATCCGCTGTGGCTGGGTGGCCATCAGCTGTTACCGGTTAGCCATTAGCTACTAATATATCTGCCGCAGCTACGCTAGGGGGTTGTTTGTTGGCAGAGAACTGCAGATTACAGTTAGCAAGTGGGGTTGGTTGGGTGGCAGAGAAGTGGACTGCGAAATGTGCATCGTGTGGCTCCTGCTTCCTGTATCTGCAACCCAGCCGCCAGCGAGACTATAGTGGTATGAACCCCCTATCCGTGGCTCTGTTGGTGTTCCTTTGTGGCCTCACCATTTCCTGCGTTCTTGTGCAGGGAGCAGAACCAGAGACCTGGCATGACAGGGAGGGAAGTAAACTGCTAAGCAAATCAACTCATTTCAGACAAAGCTATTTGGGGCAGATGAGTTATGGAAGGTGCCTATGGTTTTCAAATGGATGGGGCTGCTTGATTAAAATCCACCTTGGCCATTTTCAGATGTCAGGAATACCCCTCTGCCTTCTCCCTCCCCCTAACCAGTCTCCTGGTTCTGGCATACCAATTCCTGCTCTGGGCCTTGCAGGTGAGAGTTATAGGGGTGTTTGCTCCCTGAACCACCTGTTAGAATAACCCTGGGCTCTGCCACATCCCCTGGATCAGGCGATGCAGTAGGATGACAGCCTAATTATCGCAACCATCAGAAACTTCTCCTGTGTCTTTAATCTACCTTGACAATCTGGTGGTTTGTCACTCTGAGGCCTCTTAATTGGCTGCATGATTGACACAAGTGTGGGGATTTTATTTTAGGAATTGAGGAGAGCCCATGCCTTCAAAATTAGCTCAGTTATATGATGACAGAAACGTTGTTTGCACCTAATATGGGCTAGAATCTGATGTTTGCAGATTGCATTCTGATCCCAGGTAACTAGTAAGAATGACAGGGAGAGAAAACCAAGCAACTTCTTGTGTTTATTATTTACCTTTCACCAAAGGTTTCCTCAGTCCTGGGGTAACCAGACATTCTCTTTCAATAGCGTTATGGAAAAGACTGCTGTGGTCTGAATATTTGTGTCCCCTCAAAATTCATGTTTTGGTTGCAAGTGACAGAAATCTAATTGTTATTTTGTTGTTCACATAATTCATAAGTCCAAGAGTTGAGCTCCTTCGGGTCATAGCTAGATTTGAGTGCTTAAGCAGTATGGATAGAGTTCTGCCATTCTCTTCAACTTTCAGTCCTCACTTCCGTCTGGGAGGTTCTTCTCCTCAGGGCCTGGGAAAGGTGGACCCTGGTAGTGCCAGCCTTACCTGACCCTAATGATCTACTCTCCCATAGAAGAGCATACCTCTCTCTCAGAGATCATATTATCATAGCATTGATGCAAGGCTCAGATTGGTCCTTCCTGGGTCATCTTTCCTCCTCTTGGATCAATCACTGGGTGCAGGAGAATGGAGCTCGATGATTGGCCAGGAACTGGGAGGAGTGTGCTGTGATTGGAAGTCCCATCATAACCTCTTGAAATAGGGAAGCTCCTTTCCCAATGACAGAGGGGGCCAGCCAGAGCAAGAAAACAAAAATCCTCCACAGATATTACAATTGAAACTATTTCAGATCGAGTAACCCTGATAGGTCCGGTGTCTCCACTTTTACCTCTGAATATAGCCTCTTTGACAGCCTAGCCTGTTACCACAACCAGTGTGGAAAGCTGGTTCAGCGTCAGCATTTTCAGGGTTTGGCGCTGGCAAAAGGGGATAGATTGCTCTGCATCAGTCACAGAGACCTCACTTATCAGAAGCAAATCTTGCTTCCATTGGAGGATGGTAATGGCTGGTGGGGATTCCTGGACAGGAGTTGACAAACACAAAGAGGAGATGGCAGCCCCACTGGCTGGCCCCTCATGGACCTGCAACCCCTGCCGGGCCTGCTTTCCTGCCGGTCCTGTTTGTCTTGGCAGTCTGGCTGGCACTGGCCCACCGTCAGCTAGAATGTCTAATCTAAGGCTGTGATGGCTTGGCTGTTTTCTCTTTTCTGGATTTTGTAAGCTCCAAAGAGAACCTTTCCTCATTTAGGATTTCTCTCCTATCCTTACCTGGGTCTGGAGAAGGGAAGAAAAACATTTGGAAGCATGTTTGCAAGCGAATTTGGCCCTTATTTGATCATTGCCTGCTGCAGTTATAAAAAGTTAAAAGAACATTTGGTTCTTGGTTATTTAAGGATTCTTATATGTGTTTTACAGTTTCTGGTAGAAAGACCCTTGGAAGTTACCTGGTCCATTTCCCCACTTCAGACTGAAGGCCCTGCTACAGCATGCATAGGTCATTGAGATCTCAGCTTAAATCCCTCATGGGATGGGGAGCTCATTCTATAGCTTGCTGATTCTGTTGCTAAACATCTCCAATAGTTACAAAGTTCTCCTTTATTTGGAGGGTACTGCTGCTCGTTTTGCCATAGCCTGGCACACATCTTGGTCTCACCTTCTTCTGTAGCCATGTAAACATTGGAAGACTGCTTCTATGTTCCCTTTCCTTTCCCTTAGCTAATATTTATTGAACACTTACTTTGTCTAACTGTGCTGGGCTAACTGCTTGATCTCTATGTGCATATGCTCACTCTCCTTGAATCCACCTATGACAGAGGCAGCATTATGGTGCCCATTTTGTAAGTGAGGAAACTGAGGCACAGAGAGTCACCAGGCTGACTTGTCAGATTGATCTGATACCAGAGTTCACACTTAGAACCCCAGGTGCTTCCCAACATTTAAAAAACCAAATGAACCATGGAAATTCAATCTACTGAGTAATCTATTACCATTCACGATGGCCTTTTGAATCTCCAGAAGGGCTTGAGGAAGAGAACAGGCTGTATTTACAATCAGTGGAGAGTAGGTGTGGAGACCCCACCCAGTGGGGACAGATAAGGGGGCAAAAGCCCAACTGGAGAGCCCCTGGCATCTGAGTATCCACCCCTTGGAGTGAAGCTGAATTGTTATGGTCTAGGAAGAAGGCATCATGCAATGATGATAGTCAGAGAGGCTCAGGAGACCTGGATTTTATTCTCGGCCAGGCGAAAGAATCACATTAAGTACCATACGTAGGTTTCACCATCTGAGACATAGGAATACCCTTTAGCTCCATTCACTTTCCAGAAAAGTTATGAAAACCTGATCAGGTAATAAAAGATAGGTTTTGAAGCCCTTGAAAAACAAGTGGTAATAGGAAAATCCAGCTTTACTTTTACATAACCAGTCCACATGGGCCAGTTTCTGATGGCAACAATTTCTTCTAAGACATGCAAAGAGTCATCCAGAAACCTGTGGTATGATGGGTATGTTTTAATGTTTTAGGAGGCAGACTGTAAGCTGTTCATCTCCCATGAGGCCGTGATGGTAATGGGCTGAAAGGAAGAATCATTTTGTCTAATGCAAACACCCCCTTCACTCCACATTTGTGTAAATAAATGTGTCTTGCTCTTAATGGCTTCTTTGAGGATTCTCTGAGAGTCAATTTGAGGACAGTTTGTTTGTGACTTAATCTATGTGGCTGGAACAGTTAATGTCTAGGCTCATTACTCTATCTGTTCTTTCTCCTCCCACTGGGCAAATTTAACTTGCCTTAACCTAACCACTCAGCATGGTGTGTGCACAGACTACTCTTTCCCAAGCATGTCTTTCATCCTGGTATTCCAACGGCTTTCTACCTGCAGAATTAAGTAGAACCTCAACTGCTCAGCCTTTATAATCTGTTCCTGTCCTGCCCCTCCCATATCATCTCCCACTTCGTTCCCATAGGAGCTTTTCATTTCAAGCAATCTTATCTTCTGAACTATCACAGAGTTGTGCATTTTCCCCACAATTTTAGAACATTTTGTTAACCCCCCAAAAAAACCCCACAGACTCCTTATCCATACCCCCAACCAATCCCTCCATCCCCTCCAACCCTAGGCAACCCCTGATCTGTTTTCTGTCTCTATAGATTTGCCTATTCTGGACATTTCGTGTAAATGGAATCAGACAATATGAGGTCATTTGTGACTGGCTTCTTCCACTTAGCTTGATCTTTTCAAAGTTCATCATGTTGTAGCATGTATCAGTACTTCATTTCTTTCCATTGTACAGTAGTACTCCATTACATGGATATGCCACATTGGTTTATTAATGTATCAGTTGGTGGACATTTGGGCTGTTTCCACTTTGGGGGTAGTATGAATAATTCTGTTATGCACATTTATGCACAAGTTTATGTGCACATATGTTTGTTTTCCTGTCTTTTGGGCATATACTTATGAGTGGAACTCCTAGGTCATATAGTAACTCTATGCTTAACTTTTTGAGGAATTGTCAGATTGTTTTCTAAAGGAGCTGCACCATTTTGCATTCTCACCAGCAGTGTAGGAAGGTTCTAATTTCTCTGCGTTTGTTAACATTTATTATTATCTGTCCTTTTTATTATAGCCCTATTAGTGGAAGTAAAGTAGTGTCTCATTGTGGTTTTCACTTGCATTTCACTGATGACTAACGATGTTGAACATCTTAGCCTTACTGGTCATTTGTAATTCTTCTTTAGA
The DNA here is from genome assembly GCF_057876585.1 of Rhinolophus sinicus. Taxonomy (NCBI): domain Eukaryota; kingdom Metazoa; phylum Chordata; class Mammalia; order Chiroptera; family Rhinolophidae; genus Rhinolophus; species Rhinolophus sinicus. The sequence continues at coordinate 189,390,273 of NC_142503.1, read as the reverse complement.
GAAATGTCTGTTCAGATCCTTGACCATTTTTAAATTGAGTTATTTGTCTTTTTAATGTTGAGCTGCAATTGTTCTTTATATATTCTAGATACAAGTCTCATCAGACATATGACTTACAAATATTTTGTCCCATTTTGTGGGTTTTCACTTTTTTGATGTTTGTTCTTTGAAACACAAAAGTTTTTTATTTTGATGAAGTCCAACTGATCTATTTTTCTTTATGTGTGTGTGTGTGTGTGTGTGTGTGTGTGTGTGTGTGTGTGCTTTTGATGTCATAGCTAAGAAACCATTGTCTAATCCAAGGTCACAAATATGTTTTCATTTAATAATTTTTTAGGTTTAGCTCTTACATGTAGGTCTGTTATCCATTTGAGTTCCTTTCTGTGTAAGGTATAAGATATGGAACTAACTTCACTCTTTTGCCTGTGGATACAGTTGTTCCAGCACTACTTTTTGAAAAGATTTTTCTTTACCCAATGAATTATCTTGACATGCTTGTCAAGCAACTAGCCATTTCTGCCATAGCACCTCTGTTAGCTATTCTCCCTACCATATAACAGAACCACTCTGGAGTGGGCTGATTGGATCGTGAATGAGTGCTGATTCATGTACTTAGTGGATATTTGCATATCTTCTTTGGAAAAACGTCTATTCAAGTCCTTTGCCCATTTTTTAAATTGGGTTGTTTGTTTTTGCTATTGTTGAGTTGTAGGAGTTCTTTATATATTCTAGGTATTATTCCCTTATCAGATATAAAATTTGCAAATATTTCTTCCCATTCCATGGGTTGCCTTTTTATTTCTTTTGATGCCTAGAAGTTTCAAATTTTGATGTAGTCCAGTTTATCTGTTTTTTCTTTTGTTGCCTCTCCTTTTGGTGTCTTCTTATCCAAGAAATTATTGCCCGAGAGCTGTATTGTCTTTTGAATGACCTTCCAGTTCCCAAATTTTTTTCCAGTCTCTATGGGGTCTGACCCTCGGCTTGAGGTTTTCGACTTCCTTATGTCCATGTTTATCCTGTTAATAAATTATCAACTTCTAAGGTGACTTCAATATATGTCTCTACTCTTTTAGAATAAAAGATGCAACCAAAACACCTTTTGTCTACCAAACAGAGATGCTATTTTGTGTTATGAGGCAGCATTTTCCAATCCCTTCATTGAAGCATCTAAATGTACACTGGAAGAACATATATGATCAAATGAGCACAGGAAGTGCTATGAAGTCTACCTCTTGTAGCTCCAAAATGCATTAGCATATTAAACGTTCTGAGATGTCCTGTGATAAAGAAGCCAGTTTAATTTTGTTTAAATGAAAAGCTCACTTACTCAGGAGAAGACCTTTCTTCCTCAGAACACCATTAACATGTGCAGGAAGTTTTTTCCTAAACACCCCTGGGAAGATCAGTCTTAAAAAAAGTGAGGATTGAATGAGCTAATGCACAGGCAACTGGAATGTTGAATAAGCATTACTCCTAGTCTAACAAAGCACACCTTTATGTTTTGTCTCCCACATCCCTTATGCTTTATTCAGTGGAGGTAACTTCTAACTACTCAAGCAGGTCACTTGACTTTTCTGCTCACTTTTGAATAATAAAGTACTAAAATGAGGTTAAGTCTCAAACAGTGTCCAAGTTCAGGAATCAGAATGCTCTAAGCTATTGAACTCAGTTCAGTATTGACTTAGCTCAGACATGCTTCAGACTGTCGCCTACAGTGGGAAGGGGGGGGCACTTCTGATTTGTCCTCCCCCTGGCTCCCCGCTCACTTCCTCATCCACTCTTTACTGGAGTTTGGTCTTTTCCTTGGGGGAGGGAGGAAAGATATGGGAGAGGACAGTCGCTCTCTTCTGGGAGTGGGATTCTGATGACGTGGCAAGGAGGATCCCTTACCCAACCTGAGTAAAATCATTGAGATAATTGCATGGTTAGCTTCTCATCATGCAGGTCTCAGCTTGGATATGACCTACTTAGAGAGGTTACTGTAATCACTCTATTTCACTCCAAAGTAGCCACCACTTCCCATGATTCACTCGCTAGCACATCATCCCGGTTTATCCTCATAGCACTTACCACGACCTGGCATATTGTATATTTATTTAGTTGTTTGTTTGTAGTCTTTCTTCTCCCACTAAAATGTAAGCTCCACAAGAAAGAGATATTATCTGTCTTATTCACTATGGTATCCCCAGCTCCTAAAACAGTGCCTAGTGCATTGGAGGAACTCAGTAATTATTCTTTTAATAAATAAGCAAGGTACTTATAATGAGGCGAGGAGGAAGGGATGAAGGGAAAGAAAAGGTATGTATCTGGGACCAAAATTATGGTGATAAAGGTGTGCAATGTCATCTACTGGAAAGATAGCAGGTTCTAGACTCATACTTACTTCACTATCTTATGACCTTGGGCAAGTTATTTGTATTAGCAACAGTTTAGCTGCTGTTAAAAGGGCCACAACAGTAACAGCTTAAACAATACAGTCATTTTTTTTTTCCCACTTAAACATCCAGGGAGGTAGCCTGGGGCTGGTGTACTGTCTCTACAATCATCAGGGACCCAGGCTCCTGCTCTCTTGTTGCTCTGCCACCCATAAGTGGGGCTTCCCACTTGTGGCCCTAAACAAGTGCTCTGGCTCATCTTATGTCTCCATTCCAGCCAACGAGGAGGAGGAATAAGGGAAGAGGAGGGCCAGCCCCTCCCTTCAAGGTCTAGACTCAGAAGGTACACTTGTCACTCAACTCACATCCCATTGGGTAGAACTGAGTCATGTGGACACATTTGACTGCAAAGGAATCTGAGAAATTAGTTTTTAGCTGAGGAGTCATGTTTCCACCTAAGGCATTCTATTATTATAGAAGGGAAAAATGCATAACTATGACAATCTCTGCCATATTCCTTACCACTACCCCACTCCCAGCCCTCTGCCCTATCCAGTTTCCTCATTTGTAAAACACGTGCTTCACTGCGTTACAATCAAATGAGTTAGTTGGAAGTATCTCGTAAGCACCAAAGTTCTATTGATACATAACTTACTAATTGTAAATGAGTAAAGAATACCAACAAAGGGCTTTTGGAATTATAGAACAAGGGGAGATTCATTCTAGCTGAAATGATAGAGGAGTTCACACAGAGCAGGTGGTTTTTAAGCTGGGCACTGAAATATTGATTGGCATTTGTTTAGAAGGGAAATAAAGCCAGGGAACATGGAAAGCAACTGAGGTGAAGGGAGAAGTAAGATCAAAGGTAATAAGGTAGGAATTTACATGCTTGTTTGAGACATTGTGTGGGGTATGGTTAAAGCGAGTACAGGGTCAAGAAAAGGAGGCTGGATCAGAGCAGGCGGAACCGTGATGACATGAACTGGAGTAGCAAGGGCTTTAGATGGGAAGTGGGAAGCCAGAACCAGCCTCTGAGGAGGAGTAGGGCACAAGAGTTGCTTGTGGTCTGACGGAAGATGGCCTTGGAGATTGGGACACCATTTAGGAGGCTCTTATGAGAGTCCCAATAAGATGGGCAAAGGCCTGAACTCGAACTGTAAGAATGGAAAAGTAAGGATGGATTAGGGAACTATTTCACAGGTAGAATCACTAGACTAGACTCGGCAGCAGATCAAATGGAGGGAAGGGTAGGTACTGACTGAAGGTTTTGCCAGGTAACATTGACCAGGAGGGAGACTCAGGAAGGAAGGGCAAATTCAGAAGGAAGAATGTAAAATTCGAATGTCCAATGTTAGTCTAAGTAACTTCCAGCTATGGGAAATTTGAGGCCTGCTTATAAAATTGATGGCAAAGAGCTGAAGAATTTACCAAAATGAGAAAGATGCTTCAACAGCAGTGTTGCTTCTTAGAGTATGATCTAATGTCTGACAACTCCGTCTTGGGGAATAACTTCTTTCCCTTTCTGGAGCCCAAGCTTTTGTCATTCACTGTGCCAAGGCAAGGCAGAGCTGTGTTCTTACCTGTCCAGGGAGGACAGTGACAAACCCTACAGGGTCAGGAGTGCATCTCACCAGAGGCTAGGCAAACATTCGCCCATTTCTTTTCCTCCCAAACATTCTCCTTTGATCTGAAGACATTCAGACATTGATCCTTAGTCCAGGTATGAGAAAACGTTTCCGTTTTTTGTTCCTAGTGGCAGGTTAAAAATATCATCTTGAGCTGAATTGTAGATAAAAAATGTAAACAGGATAGGAGGATTGCGATTTTCCTTTTCAAAAATTTCCACGTTGCCATAAAATTGATTATGCAAAAAGTGTAAACTGTTTTCATTTAAACATCACCTTGAGAGTTCTCTTGTACCTTGCAAGTTCCCAGATGGACGTGGAGTCTGGAGATACCTTCTCAGCCGTGCATGGTCATCGGCTCCATCATTTCACCCTGCAAAACTCACAGTTACTGTCACTTGGTTCTGGGTAATTCATCTCGTCTTGTTGTAGATTTGACCTTGAACATCCTGAGTTGAGAGTCAGAATGTACCAACCGCTCTTGCTATTATGATGATGATTTTCCCTATGTGTTTAGAGACCTATATGGATCAGGTTAAGAATAGTGTTACATTTATTGTTCAAGGAACAAAAGTAATTAAAATGTAATTAGCATCCTCTATTTGCATCTCTTAGAGAACATCAAAGATTGAACTCAATCGTGATCTATCACAATACTTTGTAAACACTCTCCCTGCCTCCAATACTCCCATGTGGTTTTGTTTTTGTTTTTTTCTCTTTCTCCCCAGCATCTCTTTCCATTTCTTTATTGTGGAATTAGTATGATCTCTTTCTTAACAGGAAAAGAGTGTCCTTTTTTAGGAAGGCAGTGAGCAAGTCTAAGGATTAATAGGTCAGTAGAGGAGAAAAAACCTGAGAAGAATCACATTTTAATAAGTTTTCTAGCACTTAATTATATAGTGCAATTCATTATTTATGTTAAGTTAAAATGAATAATAATACCCAACATTTATGTAGTGCTCTGCCTTTTCCAAAGTGCTTCTATATCCATAACTCCTTTTATGCTCACAACAAGAAAAGCATTATAATTATCACCAATGTTTTACAAATGAAGAAACTGGGCCCAGGAGAAGTTGAATGAATTTCCCCAAGTCACTCAGCTGGCAAACACCCTGGATTTCAGTCCAGGTTCTATGGCTCCAAGGGTCTCTATGACACAGCCAAGTGTTCTCATTGTCCCCCCACTGGACCTGGCTTCAGAAGCTCTGCTTCTTAGGGGACCTGCGAGTTCTGTTCATCTTCTGGCTGAGCTTCAGTGCTGGGACTAGGGTGAGGAAGGTCAGGTGCCTACTACATGTAGTTTAGAAGGTGCTTGCTCCCTCTCAGAATTGTGTGAGTTCAGGGTCTTTACCTTTTGCACCCTGGGCCTCTCACTGGCCTCACCGTAGTGCCACCTTTGCTGGGCTTATCCAGGAGGAAGGAACATAAACCCACCCCCTCCACCATCCTTTCCACAACAAGCACAACCTGCCTTTTAAAACAGAGAGGGGAGAGCAATGCCTCATCAACCTCCAAAATCAGACAGGAGGCTTCAGTTGGCCATCAGGAGCTTTCAGCAGCTGCAGGAAGCCGAGGAAGGGAAGCAGATATGGCTGACTTAATTGAATGTATAATAGATGTTTGATGTTTTAAAAAATTTACCATGGTGTGGGAGCTCATTGGTGGCTGTGATTTTTTTTTTTAATCTCTGTACTTTGCAAAGGTAAATGATTCATGTTCCTAATCTCCCTGAAGCAGGAGACAGATTTCAAGCTCAGTGTTCAGAAACTGAGACAGACTGTGCCTACTGCTAATATTTTTATAAGAAAATAACAGTCCTCCTATTTTGTTTCCTTGCTCTTTTTTGGCATGTGAGTGAAAGGGGACAATACGACCTGGCCATTATGGCCTCAACCAGTGTTCCTCTCCTCCTCTGATGGTGGAGAAGGTGGAGAAACACACCATAGACAAGAGCAAGCTTCCCAGGGTGGGAATGTCTCGGAGCTGGGGTGAGAGATGAGTTTCAAGCTCTTAATCCCTACGGGTGAGGACAGTGCCCTAGGCCAGGTGCCAGACCTGGTATCTACAAACACACTTTGCCTGGTGGAGTGGGAAACGCCAGGCTTCCAGGCTGATTCTGCTACTATTGGGTAATCTGAATCAAGTCTCTGGGCCTCCACTTCTCCAGTTGTGAAAAACGAGAGCCTTCGTTTGGAGTAGAGATGGCCCGAAGGCCTTGTGAATAGCCTTGGAATTCTTCCCAATGCACTGTTTCAGGTAACCATTTTTTAAATTAAATTTATTGGGGTGACGTTGGTTAGTAAAATATAAGGGGCTAATATCCAAAATATATAAAGAACTCATACAACTCAACCACAAAAAAACAATCAAATTTAAAAACGGGCAGAGGACCTGAACAGACACTTACTTCTCCCAAGAAGAAACAAATGGCCAACAGATATATGAAAAAATGCTCAACTTCACTAGCTATTAGGGAAATGCAATCAAAACCACAATGAGATATCACCTCACACCAGATAACCATTATTAATCAATTAGAGCTGCATGTGAATTGACAGTATGGTGTGCTGGTAAATGTGTAACACCACATCTCTGTGGAAAAAAGCCCTGGTTTGTTGTGTTTGCCCATTTCTGTGGTGTAAATACTCCCACTGTGGCTAATTTCAATCCTTCAAGGTGAAGTCCCAGAACACACTCTTGGGAACAGATGTGCTTTATCGGCTCTGACCCGCTTCAGCCCACCATTGCTCGATGACCCTTTCTCTCCCTGGTTTCGATGATCTCTAAAGTGATGCTCATTTCCAGTTGTCTATAATTCTGAATCACACTCTGGTCTGTAACACTTCTTAGAAATTTGCATTCCCTAAAGTCATTGCTTTTTGAGTTCCCCAATACAGCAGATTTGTAGGAGGATTTTGTCGAGGAACTGAGAGTAAGGGAGCAGAAGTAAAGAATGGGAGAATGAGAAGCAGGGAGAAGAGGCAAAGTAAGGATGCATGAAAGGTGACTGGCTGCTCCATCCCATTGGACTGCCTGAGAAGTCACATAAAATGCATCTATGGGACTAGCTAGAGGGAGAAAAAAGGATGCCTCTATCTATCCCCCCCTCCCTGTGGGTCAGAGGCGGAGCCATAGATCTTACCTCCCCTGTGCTTCCAGGCTATGCTTGCAAGGGCCCAAGCACCAACACGATAGCCGATAGCCCTCGGGCAGGAAGTGGGAGGCACAGGCTTGAGTGACATGTTGTGAGGTGGCCTGTGTGTGAAGCTGGCTGGAGTCTGTGAAGAGCTAGTCATTCCAGTGGTGGTTGGAATGAGACCAGTGAGCAAGAGGGATCTGAGTTAAAGTACCTATTTAAAAGTGCCTATTTTTAAAAAGTGCCTATTAAAGTACCTATTAAAAGGTGTTTGAAACCCCTATGATTAGATATGCAGTGGCTCCTTAGCTATTTCAATTAGTCCTTGGTACTCCAACCTTTACGATGGCGCGTCCTCTTTATAGCCTGGATTCAAATGCCGGCTTTGCTACTAACCAGTTTTGTGACCTTGGGCAAATCACTTAATCTCTCTGTGCTTCCATTTTCTTATCTGTAAATTTGACATAAAAATTGCACCTAACCTCATGGATTGTTGGGAGAATTAAAGGAGTTACTACCAGTAAAGTGCTTAACATAGTTCTTGACACACAGTAAGTGCTGGATTAAAGTTGGTTTTTGTTAGTGTTTCATATTTTTGAGAAAATTTGTGCAATTTATATTCATACTTGTGGCAGATTGTATTTTCCAAAATTGTCACAGCTGTGTTTCTGGAACCCCCATGCTTTTCAGACAACACCACTCTACCCAGTTGAGAGGTAGAGTGTGTGTCCTTTCCCCTGAATCAGGGGCGGGGACCAGATTCAATGGACTATGGCAGAAATAATGCTGTATGACTTCTAGGCTAGTTCATAAAAAGGATATAACTTATGCCTTATTCCACACCTACCCCCCCAACACTTGCCCTGACAACCCAGCCACTATGTGGTGAGGAAGCCCAGGCCACTTGGAGAAGCCATATGTAGGTGTTCCAGCCAATTGCCCCAGCTAAGGTCTCCACCAACAGCCAGCATCAGCTTCTATTCATGTGAGTAGACAATAGACAAGGCTTTAGATGACTCCAGCCACTGTCTTTGGAGTTTTCCAGTTAAGGCACCAGGCATCATGGGTTAGGGACAAAATGTTCCATTGTGCTCTGTCCAAATTCCCAACCTCCACCCCCACTCCTAAATGAGAGGTAATAAAGATTGTTGTTTTAAACTATTATTTTTTGGAGTAATTAGTTTCAGAGCCATACATAACTGCTAAACCATCACACTTTCATTCCAGTCTCTTTTTAGCCTTTGTTTTCCGCTTGTGAAATCTGTCTTCATATAGGTTAGTACCCCTTTGGAATTCTTGTGTCATATGTCTTGACTGGTGGAGAAAGACTAGTTCTAGCAGAGCCCTGAACCACTACAGGTACACAAGGCCTGTGGGAGCACCCCATGTTTGTGGCAGAAGCATGGAACAGGGCGACCTTGGAAAGGAGAAAGAGAAGAAATGAAAGAGGGGGAGGAGAAAGGAGCTAGAAACAGAAAAAGAGGAAGCAGATAATGGCAGACAGGGGCATGTGGCTGAGGAGGCTGGGTCCACACCAGCTGGCCTCGGATTGCCCAGTCATCTTGCTGACTCACCTCAGAAAGGCCCTGAATGACCCTCTTTCTGCAGGAAACTGATGAGTCATACAAACAGCGAGACAGGGCCTGGGAGGGTGTCTGCCTTTCTCCCTCATTGCTGTGGATGCCAGCTGGACATTTTTAGGTCTGTTTGAACTACCACTTCCTGTCAGGCTCTGTGCTAGGCTCTGAGAATATGAGATGCTCCATGTCCCTGCCCTCAAGGAGTCAGAGTCCATCTGGGAAACAGAGTTTAAACAGTTCAGTCACTCAGTGTTTTTCCCCCAAGCGAGACCTCAGCTAAAATGTAGGTGGAAGTTCTGAAATACTGAGGGTTGCGGGTGGAGGGAGAAGGAATCTGACTGCATAAATTTAATTGAAACTAAAATTCTGCTTTTTTGTTTTGAAAACACTTGACTGATGTTCATTAACCATCTGGGACTGATTGGAGGGTTGACTCTAGGGACTTTGGTAAATAAAATGAAACAAATACATCCAAATTGAGTGTCTTTTAAGTCTGATGGTTGAACGTCACTTAGAATATGTTTGAAGGGACTGAGAACAACTCAAACTTGAATAAAAAGGGAATTTATTGGCAGATGTAACTGAGGAGTCTAGGTCAGGGTTCAGTCACAGATAGATTCCAGATTCAGACACATTCATTGAGACTCAGTTTTCTTCCATCTCCAGACACTGCTTTCCGCCACACTGGCTTTACTCTCATGCTTCCCAGGATGGTTCTAACTTCTCCAAGCTCTTCCTTCATTGTGGCAAGAAAGCTGGACAGCTCCAGCCCCTGATTCTCTCAGAGTCACCGTCCTCTAACCCAGCATGCCTAGCAGAAATCTCTGGTTGGGTCATGTCATGTGCCCAACTCTGAAACCTTCACTCTGGCTGGAGTAGGACTGATTGACTGGCTGAGGCTTGCCTTGTGTGTTTAATGATGGAGCTGAGGCGATGGAGATGGAGAGACCCAACCAACCCACATGGACCTAGAATTGGGGAGGTTTGGGTCTCCACACAAGAATCGAGGACTTTCCTCAGAAAGAAGGGAGTGAGTGCTGAGGATTAAAGTTAAGTGGCCCCACAGTGGCCCAGAGACAATGAGGCAATGGGACATCTCAGGGGGTGGAAGGCAGTCAGCACATGAAGGGAGTCATGATGACATGGTTTTGAAGTCAAATTGAATTCGCCTCCACTACTGTGCAGAGAGGCTTACAAATACATACATATATACGAGGGTATGTATATAATTTCCAATGCAGAGTGTTGGTGATGGTCATGGAAGTGTATTACTCATCTTTTTCCAAAAAAAAAGAAAAAGAAAAAGAAAAGCCCTGCTAGTTAGTGGCCAGGAGTGCAATTACTTTGGATCTAAAGCCATATTCTCCCAGGGCAACCCCCAGCCAATGATCATGGTGGGGAGTGGTACTAGAGCTGGCCATTTCTGCCCAGTACAGGACACCTCTAATGGGCAATCTTTGTTCTGGATCTCCCTGTCCAGGTGGCTGAGACTTTGTCAGATCTGCTTTGCAGTGTGAGGCTTGATCCCTGAATCACTGTGTGGAGGGCTCCCACAAGCAGGAACAGTTACACTAGACTGTTAGGTAAGCAAAAAAGTATCTATGGTGGTATCTTTTGGCACTGCAGGCATATTCCTTATAATTCCTACTCTACTAAATACAGATTTAAAGAGTGTTAAAAGTAGTTTAAAGAGAGAGCTTGGCTGTTGTCTTCCTTCGGGCTGCTATAACACTACTGGAGACTGGGCGTCTGTATAAACAACAGAAATGTGTTTCTCACAGTTCTGGAGGCTGGGAGTACAAGATCAAGGTGCCGACGGATTCGGTGTCTGGTGAGGGCCCATGACCTAGTTCATAGATGGCTGTCTTCAAGTTGTGTCCTCCCATGGGAAAGGGGACAAGGGAACTCGCTAGGCGTCTTTTATAAGCACACTAATCCCACTCATGAGGGCTCTGCCTTCCTGACCTAATCACCTCCCGAAAGCCCCACCTCCAAATACCATCAACATATGAATTTTGGGGAGATACAAACATTCAGTCTACAGCTGCTGTCTAAGTGGTTGCCCTTAACAAAAGCTCCAAACAGCCCTGAAAACGCAGCTGTGTTCAGTGTTTTAAATAACATTGTTATAGAAATGTGACACATATGGAAAGGTGCACAGGATCAGTGAGTTAGTACAGAGCAAAACATTCTTGTAGTCAAATTCCAGGTCAAGAGAAAACATTTTCTCACCCTAGATGTTCGCTGCCTCCCCCCACCACACATCCCTTCTTGAAATTCTTGACACGTTTCACATTTCTAAATTTAATAGAGGATCTAGATTTGTCCAACCCCTTTAGTCAATGCACTGACACATTGGAAAAGGTAGAGAAAAACCTCCGGTTGATGGTTTTGTTGGCTTTCTGCTTAAAGAACAAGTTTTATCTTTAATTGTTTTCAGATCCCAGAACATAGTTCAGGCACTGGATAAGGAAGGGGGGGGCAGAAGTTAAATTTTGTTCTATCTTTGTTTAGGAGTCTAATCTTGATAAGCAAAGAATATAATTAAAATGGATTACAGACTACTAAACACAAACAAGAACAAAATAACTGCAGTATGTGCAAGCCAGTAATTAAAGCTTTAAAAGAGGAAAAAGTCACCATCGCTTAAAATGTTTATTTGTCAAGGTTAGTAACAAATATTGACATGAGGGTTTCTTTTTTCTTTTTCTTTTTTTTTTTTTAAATTTTATTCTTAGCATCGGCTCTCGACAATTAGTGGTGCATATTCCAGAATCAATATGGCCTCAGGTCTGAAGCAGTGAGATCCATACTTTTTTAAATGAGTTGGCATAATAGCAGACTGGCTCCATAATGTAGACCTATTGGCAGCCTCATTCGATTAGTGCTTATTAAGACAGAGAGGCAGGTCCGGAGCCACATCTCCTGAAATTGGTTTCATCTCAAAGATATTCTGAGGACCATTAGGGACAGACTTCTTAATGGCAAAGGAGTTCATATTTTATCTTTGCCATTGAAAAAGTTTAATCCATAAAATAGAATGTTTCTTAAAAGTATAGTGCAGTGATTAAACGCAAGGGTTCTGGGGTCAGACTCCCTGGATTCAAATCAATTCTAACTGTAACTTTGGGCAAGTTGTTCAACCTCTCTGTCTCTCAATTTCCTCATCTGTAAAATGACAATAAAAAGTAAATGAAATAATATATGCAAAGGTGCTCATGATGTGTTGGGTGTGGAATTAGTCAGGGTAGGCTAGGCATGATGCAGTAACACACAAGTTCCAAAATCCCAGTGGCTTTACTCAATGAACTTCAGTCCCCATCATGGATCAATGGGGGGGAGGGGAAAGAGGGCCCTGCTGCACGTAGCCACTCAGGAACTCACTGTCCCATAGCTCCACCAAGTGGAACATGTAGCAATGGGGGAAGAAAGACAGTAGAAACCCACTCAGAAGTAACACACGTGATTTCTAACATGTGTCACTGTTCAGAATTAATCTACTGAGTGCCAAGGAGCCTGGGAAATGTTAGGGGCAGGTAGAATGTTTTAGTGAGTCTCTGCCATATATGGTGTTATTGTTGTCATCATTATTCTTGTTGTGGGTTCTGTATGAGTTTTACTGTATGAAATTTGGAGACTACATTTTGACCTGTCATATGACTGAATCCCCAAAGAATTCACTCATTCGATAGTTATTTGTTGATTTCCTATGATGAGGTGAGACCGTTTAGGTGTGGGACAAAGGGATGAACTTGACTAGATAAGGGCCCCTGTCATCCAGACCTTCCAGTACAAAATGTTGTAGCCAAGTATATAAACCAGATATTATCTGATAGCATTAGCTTCTGGCAATGGGGGTAAGTGGTTGGTGGCGTGGGGTGAGTATTTGTGCAGAGACCTGAACGACAAGGAGGAACTTGCCAGGAAGACCTGGAGGAAGTGCTTTCTAGGCAGAGGGAAATCAATAGGTTTCAAGAGTTGTAAACAGGTCAGTGTGGTGGGAGGACAGAAAGCAATGGAGATGGGACAGAAGAGGAAATGACAGAAGGTGGCAGGAGCCAACTGTTTACAGACCTGGAGGCTGGTTCTCACACCAAGTGACTCGCTTATCCAAGCAGTAAAACACTTGTGGGACCCACGTGTCTGTGAGTTTGAAACCACGCAGGGTTATAAATAAGCTCCTCTCTCCAGGGCTGTAATGAGGATTAATGAGGTTTAATGCCTTCAAGGTCTTGCCAAGCAGGGGTCAGGCAATCAGGAGTTTCTATGAATCACGGAATAGATCATGTTTGTCAGCAGCGATCTCTTTGGACCTTCAGGGCAAGAGGGCAGCAGCTTGGTTCTGCCTCGAGCCAAGAATGCTGAGATGTGGTGGCCCAAGCCCAGAGTCACTGGATGTGCTGACCGGGGCTGCCCAGGGCTGTTGGTCAGGCCAAGGCCAGGCCCAGAAGGTGGGCTCAGGCCAAGAGAGAAAGAAGCTGCATTCCAGATGACTGGAGGGGGTTCTGGTGCAGACTAGCAATGATTGCACACTTGGCGGAGGACGTGAGGGAAGACATCAGAAACCAAGTGGGGACTGAAGTGCCTGAGAATGGGAAATTTATACCATCTGTAAAATGGGGACAATAAGACATCATAGGGTTCTCATGAGGATTAAAAGAGGGTTGGCTCCTTTGACTACAAGCAACAGAGTTTGAAATGCTTGACCTGATTTGCTTTTGGCTGTGGGGTGAAATTGCAAAGACTTTGTCACAGTTTTGTCTGAGGCGGTCTCTAAGAGATAGGAGGGTTTAAGGCTATTGCCTGTTTCTATGGCCCACCCAAGGATGGAGAGTGCTGATGGATCCAGGCCCTGCGTGAGGAAGGGGCCCTCATGAAGCCGACTTCATTATTACCCTGTTTTACCTCCAGAATGTACCCCAGATTTGACCACCTCCTAAGAAAAGTGATTCCATTAAGTATGAGCAGCTGTAATCCAGTGCTAAGACATTCTTACCTCTGCTTTGGCTGGAGGGAATCTCTGGGAACTTCCAGGGCCAGGGGCTTAGCAGCGGTTTCTGGAGAGTAAATCCTTGAGGCAAAATGCTTCCACCTGAATTATAAGACAAATAATTGGAAAAAGGTTGCGACAGGGAAAAAAGAATCCAGTTGTGGAATTTAATTCATTGATTCACTCATTAAACATGAATTGGTCACCTAAACTGAGGATTATGGGGGCTGAATTCAATCTGTAAGCAGTTTTCTATTTCAGGTATTGTTTCCCCAGATATTTGAATTTGAATGTCATTAGATGGGCATTTGGTGCCCTCTTTGCCACAGTCCCCACCATTTCCCAATGCCTTGCATCTGGTCTACCACAGCCATTTGAATCACTTACCTGTATCCTGGAGTCAGTGAGTATGTGATTCCTGCCTTATTACTGGTGGATTGGAGGCCGCTCATACTGAGAGCTGAGGGCTGCATTTGCAGAATTTTGCCTGCCAGTTGATATCCTATTGGTAGGATGCAATGAGCCATGCAGGGACTATTTGTACCATGGAAATGGGCATATGCTACAAATCAGGCCTTTCCTTCCCAGGAGCAAAAGACCTACTACCACCTTAAATACGACAAAAAACTAGCTAAGGGTTACTAGAAGAAGTAAAAGGGATACAAGGTAGACCTATTTCTTGCCTTCAAGGAGACTATAATCTTTTCAAATATTGGATTTAAGTAATTTCCAACACCAGCTTACAAGTCATCGTACAATGCTGAACAGTGGAACTCAGCTGTGGTGGCAGCACATTGGAATCACGTGGGAGCTTTGAAAAGACACTGATGTGTGGGATCTACTCCCCATGGCTCCTGCTGTCACTGTCCTGGCCTGCAGCCCAGGGACCAGAACTTTTGAACTCCCTAGTGATTCTGCAGTGCAGCCAGGAGAACATGTGGCCTGGAATTAGAAACACAATGCCTGATGTCTTCACAAAATGCTCTCACAGATCTTCCTCAGCCTTTATATAATCAGGAAAGACTAACTGCTCTAATATACAGCCCCAGCTGTCAGTGATGAGTGCAATAAGGGTGGTGTATGGTGGAAAGAACACAGATTTTGGTGCCAGATAACTTTGTGAGCTTCTAGTTTCCTCATCTGCACAATGGGTATAGTATGACAATCACCATAGTGCTTTCATGAAGATTAAAGGAGTGTAGGATGCTACAAGCCACAGAACACCCAACTAAAAAGGGTTTATTATTTAACATGGCTAGAATTTCAGGGGTGGGGCAGTTCCAGCATTCATCAGTGCTACAATATCATCAAAAGCTCAGGCTCTTTCCACATTTCTGTTCTGACATCCCCAGGGTCTTCTGACTTTGCATTTCTGTGTGCTTCCTCATGCTCACAAGATGGCTGCCACAGTCCCAGGCATTGCATGTAGATATGGCAATGTCTGGTGAAAGAAATACTCTTTCCCTTTGTCACATTTTGCTGGGGAGGAAAACCCTAGAAGCCCCCAACAGTCTCTCATCCTTGAGTCTCTTTGGCTAGGATGGGGGTCACATTTTCTAGCTACAGGAGAGTAGAGGAAGCAGCCGTTACAATGGCAGGTGGCTGTGCAGCCAAAAGGGCGGGGATGGTTTGGGACTGTTGGGGAGGCCACAAAGAGGTCTATTAAGGGCCCCTGTACTGTGTTGGCCACACACAGAGCTTTGTTAGTTGCCGTTGCCCTTTGTTCTCTCATCCCACCATTACCAAGCCACCACATCATCCCTTTACCTTCAGTAATTCTAACATCTGTCCCAGAACTGGCTCCTTTCCCAAAACCAAAGATACAGTGTGGCTTCTCAGCTACTGAACACCCACGGGAGTATGTCTCTCTTTAGACCCATTAACACTGGTCTATAAATATCCACAGGTGTTTGGCTTCTTCTCTCCCCTTGGGGGAAGCTAAGAACTAGAGAATAATGCCAAGTACCTTCACCTCAATAAAAAATACCCAGACCTCACTGGTCTTTCAGCTTGTGAGCTATAGGACATTTTTATAATGCAGATCCCTGGGGCAAGCTTGCCATCTGGAGAATTCCCACCTGCCAAGGTAACTATTATACTCATTATTGAAACCCCACAGAGCAGTAATGAACCATTCTCCAGGGAGGTCATGGCCCCAAATTAACAACATATATGTCAAGTCCCATCAGGGGCAACTCCAGGACACCTTTCAAAATCTTTTGTTACAAGGAAACCATTTCCTTTGAAATGTAGCCTGAAACCAGCCAGCTTCAAGCTTAGAATTAAAATGTTATGCTGCGTGTACTTTTAAACCATACTTTTTAAAGTTATAAAATAACATAATCACATTACAGAAAAATTGGGATATTTTTCATGTTTCCTTTGCTCAAGTGTTTTTACACAGTTATAATCATAGCATGCATGTTATTTTTATTCTACTTTTTCAACTTAATTTATGAAGTATTTACTGTGTATTTTAGGATACCAGGCTCAGGATTAGAGGGTAGGGGTTCAATGGAGTACAAGGAAGGCAATGACAAACAGACAATGAAGGCAATGCGATATGACAAGTGAAGGAAGTGTGTGGCAGGGTAATGGAAGCCCATTAGACAGAGCCCCAACTTAGACTTGTAGACGGCACTCATGGAAGGCTTCCTGGAGGAGGTGCTCTGTAATCTGAGACCCAATGATGTATAAGAGTGAATTTTGTTAAGAGGAATTGGGAGGAGTGGTTTTGGCAGAAAGAAGAGTGTTTGTCACAGCATGGGTAGGGCCGAAGTTGACCAAGTCCATAGTGTTTGGTGACCGTGATGTGAGAGTAATTCAGGACGGTGGGAGTTTGGACTCAGGGGTTGAATTGTGCCCCACCTCCCCGAATTCAAATGTTGAAGCCTTAATCCCAATGTGACTATATTTAGATAGAGAGCCTTTAAGGGTGTAATTAAGGTTAAATGAGGTCATAAGGGTGGGGCCCTAAGCCAGTAAGTCTGGAAGCAAGGAAAAAGGGAAGATTTATTATAAAGAATTAACTCACATGATCATGAAGACTGGTAAGTCCAACATCTGCAGAGCCAATCTCCCAGTGTGAAGGTTGTGAGGGAGGAGAATTCTGTCTTACTCTGGGGAAGATCAGTTTTTTGTTCTAGTCAAGCCTTCAACTGATTGGATGAGGCCCACCTACCTTATGGAGGGTAAGCTGCTTTACTCAGTCCACAAACGTAAATGTTCATCTCATTAAAAAAAAAAAAAAATCTTCACAGGATCACCCTCACAGAATGACCATCTACATGGGCTCCCCCTGGCTCAGTCAAGTCAACAAATAAAATTAAACATCACAGACTCCACGATGAGGAGAAGCTAGAGAATTTGACAGGGGCCAGAGATCATCATGAGCTGCCTTGTTAGCCAAAATAAGGAGTTTATATTTGATCCGGACATCAAAGAGGAGGCATCAAATGGGTTAAGCAAGGAATGTCATGTACAGTATGTTGATTTGTAAGAACAAGCCTTGAAGCTGTAGTGTGGGAAGCACATTTTGGATGGCCCTGTGCCTTTAGGCAGGCGGGTAGTATGTAACTCTAATGTAGGCACCCTTCCCACTATGTTTTATGGGAATAGCACTTCCGTAAGTTGTGCAGGGTATAATCTGTGCCAGTGTATACAGTGGCTCTGAACACACTAGAAGGGGCAAAACTGGAGGCAAGGAAACCAGTTAGAAGGCAATGGCTGTATTGTGGGTCCAAAGAGTTTTCAAATGTTGTACGTAGTCATGATTTGGAGGCTTTCTCTGTGGTGATAAGCCATGGTTTACTTAACCATTTTCCTGATGTTGTTTACAAGCATAGTTTTGGCATAGTAGTGTTAGATGTAAACAGATTTGCTCTGTATTCAAATGCCCCCACATGACCACACTATTTATCATCTCACTGGGACACTTTTGAAAGCAAAGGTGCTATAAGTGATTACACTAGGAGAACTGGCATAACCTATGGCTAGATTAGGCACACCTTCCCCCTTGCTTCTCTCTCTGGATGTCAAGTCTTGTCTCCAAGGAGTTTCATTTCTGGGAGAAGCAGAAGCCAACTGCACATGTCAAAAAAACCTTCAGCCTTTTTCTGTAGATTGAAACCCTGTAATTTTTGTGTTTCAGCAAAGTAAATTGTACTGTCTACATTTATTTATATTCCCTTCACATCTTCAGTAGCAAGAGATAGCTGAGAACATTTCATTCTCCTCCCACTAAGTGGCTGTGATTTCACAAAGGTTTTTTTATTTTTGTTTTTGTGTTGGTTGACTCAATGGCCATCCTTCTAATATTTGGAGGCTTGTTCTCTGCCCACGCATTTGCCTCCGACTCCAATAATGATATCCAGAAAAAGATTCAGGAGGCTTCAGCTGTATGGCTATTCTTGTAAAGGTGCCAGTGTTTCTTTTTAAACTTGAATGGACCATTAAAAGAAGCTCCAACTTGGAGTAGAGGGAAGCTAATTCTAAAAGAATGTGGCAGAGGCTGCTATAGATCACCAATATCCATGTTCTAAATTTTTTGTGTAAACAGCTATACTACATTTCCCATCCTCCCTTGGAGTTAGGCATGGTCACGTGATCAAATTTTGGCCAATGGTATGTGAGCCAAAATGATGACCGCCCCTTCCAGGCATGACCCACATAAAGCTCCCACAAGGAATCCTTGCTCCCTTTCCCCATCTGCCTGCTAAATAGAGCCGACTTTGAGATCCAGAAGTGGATAGAGCCACAAGATGGAAAGAGCCTGGTTCCCTGAATGACTGCATGGAGTAGAGCTCCCGCCCCCTACTTGATCCTCACTGGAGCTGTATGTTAATGAGAAATAAATTTGTGTTGAGTAACTGAGATATGGGGGGCTGTTTGTTACCCAGAGCCCTGCCTAGGATGGCCAAATACCAAGGTACATCCACCCTGTTAACTCAGCTGAAGAGATCTGAGAAAGAACAATACAAAGAGACTCGCATGAATGAATATTTATTGGGTATATCTCCAAGTACCTATTTTGCTACCTATCAGGAAAGAGTAACTTAGTAGAGAAGACTCCAACCACAATTCCTTGCAGTCACATCTGCTTCCTTAAGGGAGTGGCATGATTTCCCTCCAGACTGGAAGGGTATTTATTTGGCAAAATTCTTTATGAGCTATTTGGTGGTTAAGACAGTCCTCAGAACACAACCCCAAAATCATGGCATAAAATTCCTGTTCATTATTAAAAGGGGGGGGCGGGGTTTGGGGAGAGAGCTCAGGAAGAATGAATTGAGGGAGAAATGGCACTGAACAAGACGGCAGGGACTGGTTGAGAAAGGAGAGGGATTCCTGTCAGTGGGGGGGCAAAGGCCTGCTAAGACAGGGTTCTAATAAACCATTGTAAAGGTATCTGCTGTCTGCTATAGCGTACTCCCCTCTGCTGCTCCCTAAATGATCAGCAAGTGGCTGCTCACACTCACTCAGCTTTGAGTCTGTGTGTCATTGGAAAGGATAGAGGTGGGCTCCAGCCAAACGAGCAAAGGCGTAAAGTGAGATGTCAGTGTCAGACAGGAGTGGTGGAGACATGGACAAGACTCAGGAGAAAGAGTGACTCTCAGGATGGGTGGAGACCTTGAGGTTTCATGAAGAAGGTTAAACAGGTTATATAAAAAGGGTCAAGTTACTTACCATTTAGGTAGGAAACCCTTTCTCCTGGCAAAAGCATTTACCAGCATACCAGCTGGGGTTGTAGGAAGGGAGGGCCACTGAAAGGCACAGCGGTAAGTAGAATGGACTCCCCGAGGCAGAGGTCACTGTTGGCCGGGATCAGGAAGCGCTACAAGGTTGGGAACCAAGTGTGTGTGTGTGCTGCATACATGAGTGTTCTGGGGTTACTGTGGGTCATCCTTGAGAGCAATCAATGACCTTCTGGATGGGAGGGAGGAAAGATTGGAGCTCAGGTTGTCTGCTGGTCTTGTCACGAGGAGGTGGAGGGCACCATCTTGATTAAAATTAAATCAGGCTTTAAACTTTCTGGCCCTCCACGGAGGCTGGGCACGAACTGGGCCAAGGTGCTAATGCAGTTAGAGCAGCAAGCTGGTGCCCAGCCACCTACCTCCTCTCTGACTCACTGCAGTGTCCTCTAGATGACCCCTTCGCACTCTCACTGAATGCGCACAGCTCAATCCCTTGGCACTTCTCCAGCTCGAGAGGAAAATTCCTATGACAATCAGTTGAAGGAGATCACAATTCATAAAGAAAAAGAACTACTGACTTCAGTATTTTTCCTGTCTTATTTGGGACACGCCTATGTCTTCCTGGATGAACTGTCGTCATCTCAGTGATTGTTGTACACAGCCCCTAGCACAGAACCTGGCACTTAATGTGTTTCCCACACGTTGTGTCTTCTCCTCTTCTCCTTCTCATCACCATTACCATTACTATCCCTATTACCATTATTAATCGATATCAAATACCCAACCCTTTCTAGGACCAGGCCTCCCTCCGTGTTGCTATGGAAGCTTGGATGGGTTGGCTAGTTCTGTTGCCCTCCTCCTGTCACTATATATTAGCACTGAAGAAAGCCAGATGCCTGAGAATGGCCAAGTGATGCCTAACGGAATAACAAGTCTCAGGTGGTTTGGGAGACAGAGCCCTCAGAAGGAGACAACCTGTGCTGTTCATAGTTAAATAAAGATAGCCAGAGGACTCTGCTTAAACACAGAGCAACCCTTGTCATCAAGAATCCATTTTGTTTGTTAGAATTCACCGCTGGTTGTTCCATAGCTTCCCTCCCATTTGTCTCCTACTAGTACTCTCCCCAAGGGAGGTGACAAGGCCGTCTGCCCAGGCCCAGAGCAATAGCACCTGTTGCTTTAAGAAGTGATGTGAGTGAGCAGGAGCTTATCTTTGCTGGCTGCTCTGGTAAGACCTCAGGTTGGCTTTGGTGGTATCTCATGGCCCAGCACAGTCTGATCCTCGGGATTGCATTTCAGAGTCCAAGTCACTTAAACGCTCTAAGCCTCACTTTCCTAATCTGTAAATGGACTTAGCAAATCCTATCTGGTAAGGTTGTCATAAGGAAAAAATGCGATCATATCTGCCAAGTGCTTGGCTCAGTGCCTGGCACGGCCTGTGTGTGACAGACAAATGTTTAGCTGAGGTAGGAGTCATAATGATGGTAGCGATAGTTTAGAGTTTAGTAAAGTCAAGCAGAATGGATTTCACCTAATCACAAGATGCTGACTAACGGACATACCAGATTGCTGGAGATAAGAGATATGTCTGCCAAATAGTCTAGAATATTCCAGTCCTGCAGCATCTTTTCCATGGCAGGGAATCCTACAAGTCTGCCTGGGAGCTCAGTGGGTGTGCAAATCCATGTAAAGGCTGTCAGCCATTCTTTAAAAGAGGTGAGAGTAAGCCACTTTATCACCCAAAGCCACCATCCCCACTGAAGGGAGGAAGAGGTGGGTGGTGACCAGCCTCTGCTAGATGGACTCACAGTTACCCTGTTGCTCACTGTGCTTTGTTCTAGGCCTTGTGGAGACCCCACCCTTCCATGGGAGCATCCTTCCTTCAGCCCACCCAACGGTCATCGAGCTATTGAGTGGCATCCTGCTTCAATGACAGCTAGGTCCTGAGAATGCCCCCAGGCGACCGCCCTTGGACTGGTTGTTTGCAGACCTCCTGAGCAGGACATTCACAGACTGTGCCTTGAGGTGGGGGACCTTCTGCTGGTGGCTGTCATCCTCTGTTATCATCTTTTAGAACTTTCATTCTCATAGGGTAACCCTTTTTTGTCCTAGGAGCCCAAGTTCTGTGGGCTTCTGACTCTAAAGCTCTTCATACTAGATACAGAGCCCCATGCAATTATTCTCATTCTTTTGATGTGGAGGTTGTTTTTTTGCCCCAGGGAAAAGGTGAAAGGAGGTGCTGGATGCTAAGGAATCGGGCCTTTGACCCTCTTCTCTTTTTATACCGTGCATTCTGTTTTAAACTTTGTCTGGGTTTTGTCTGCCAGCTTTGGCTCCAAAATCTCTTTTTCTAATCTCAATCTGTAGTGGTGTGTTGGAGCTGGCTTGGATGTACTCATAAGGGTTGATTATTAAATATTTAGGAAATTTGCAAGCTGACTTTTAAGTCATTGGTAATTTGATTTCAGCCATGGCAGCCATATTTACACCATGGAAATTGGTAAATGCTACAAACAGGGTGTTTTGGTTTTTTTTCCTTCAGAGAGCAGGTTTACCAGAAGACCACTAGATGACCTCCCTCCTAAACCCCAGGGTAACCAATTGTCTAGTGGCTATTTCCACATAGTCTTGCTCCTTTTGCTTCACAAATATTTCCCAATCCACCCAGTCCTTTCCACTCTACCTTAGGCTCTTGTTATCTCACATTTAGCAATTGTAGCAGCTTCCTACTGCCTTCCCTGTCTTCAAGTTTGCCTGCCTCAACCCCTCTTCCAAATTGCTGCCAAAATTGTCCTTCTAAAGTGCAAATTTCACCACATCTTTCTTCCACTTGAAACCTTCTGTTGTTTCCAGTGCCAATAAAATAAACTCTTATCTCCCACCAAAATCCTTTTTTAAGAAGTGGTGTGAACGAGCAGGAGCTTAGTTTTGCCGGAGTCTTACGAAGATCCTTCCATGCTCTTTGTAAGACTCCAGCTCATCAATCCCAACCCAGCCCTCTCTGCTCTGGAAACCGAACTCCCTGTGCTGTGTACAGCTGGGCTCATGCTTGCTCCTCCTTCAGATTCTGCACTGTTCCCTCCAGGATGCCTTTCCTTCAGCACCAGGCAGCCTCAGTTCCCTCCTCCCCACTTAGTGCTCTATAAACTCCCTGTGCATGCCTGCATCAAGCATTTCCTGTTTATTCCGAGATACGTAAATTAGGTAGTGGACATTTGTCTTTCTTTTGACCACCTAACATCTGAACTTCCTTCCTATGCATGGGTCATTCCCCCACTTCTTATATTCCTACTTCTCACTATGGAAACAGAAAATGCCAGATACTCGCTCTCCCAGTCTTCCTTTCAGTAATGTGAGGGCTCCTGGCTTGTCTCCTCCAGTCAGATACCCTTCCCCAGGTCGGACCCAGAAGTTTGTGGCACAGAGAGGCAGGGACCCTGGGTGCACCATGCTGATGAGAGTAGCTGCAGCTCTGGCAGCTGTTCCAGTTGCCATGACTGGGGTTCTGTGTTGGTGGTACCAGTGGTGCAAGTTAGGACATGATTTCAAGCTGTGGTTCTCTTCTGTGCCCCAGTCAGCAAGACCTCCAATGTCCTTTTAATAAGTCCTTTATTTGCTAAACTTAGCCAGAAATGGGTTCTGTTGCCACCAAGAGGCCTGACTATGTGATCCTCCCCATTGGAACTGTGAGCTCCTCAATGGCAGGAATGTCTTCATTGCCTTTGTATGCACAGTCCCAGCACACAGTGGGTAGCCAGTAATTGCTGTCTTTGTGCACAGACTGCTAATACTGTCTAGGCCCAACTCAAAGGAAACATTATGCTTTTAGCATTTTCATCCTTTTGCTCCCAAGGAGGCAACAATCTTCAGGGAAGATAATAATTATCTGTCCCTTGAATGCACAGATGTTGTCCTGCTCAAGAAAATGTCAATCTTCGTTACCTCCATTCGCCCACCCCCGCCTCCTCCATTGGCTGAAGGCTTTCTCTCTGTATGACCTAGACTCAGCAGAAGCCAATCGGTGATCTCTTGCGTTGGCTAAACCATCTTCCCCTCCCTCCTTTCACTTGGGATAAGAAGGTTGAGATGCCCTTGCTTGTGGGCCCTGGCTAATGTATCCCATGTAATATTTATGTTCTTCACGTACCTGAACTTCCCAAGCTGTGCCCTGTTTACGCATTCATGAGCAAGTGTTCAAGATAATGTCATTTCATCAAATGGAGCTGAACCATGGCTCCATTTTATGAGGGATTACAGGCTGGTTTTCTTTATTGGTAAATGTGCCAGCCTAAAAAAAGCCGTGTTTTGTCAGAGACAGCTGATTAAACACCTTTGAGAATCTGTCAGTGCAAACTGCGAGATCATTAATTTATGCTGTAAAAAGAATGGCTGCGGAAGCGTGATTTAGACTGGTGGCGTTCCATTCCTCGTTTGAAACAAATACCATTTACATCTTTGGAAAGAATGTTATGAAAAATCACCATAATGGATCAGTGTTTTCCAGAGTGACATCAATGGTGTTACTTTGGTGCTCATCTATTTAAAGCCTCAAAGTGGATATTTTAGTCTTGCACAGCAGGTGTCCTGATATGGAAAAGCTTCCAAATTTGCTTGGCTTTGAGATGCTTCTGATGTCTTATCTCCCTTTCCTTCTCTTTCTCTCTCCTTATTTCCTAATCACCTGCTGTAGTCTCGTCATTACTATATAGTTTTGAAATAATTTCTGCATCTTGTTAATATTATGGCCTGGATTTGGTGATCAAAGTGTTGTACCTCTTGGTGGAGTTTGCCTGGGGGGGTTTGTTTTGAATGCTAGATTTTAGAGAAGTATCAAGTAGTGACTTTTCAAACAAATCAAAAATTTAGGAGCAGGGGCCGGCCTGGTGGCTCAGGCGGTTGGAGCTCCATGCTCCTAACTCCGAAGGCTGCCGATTCAATTCCTACATGAGCCAGTGGGCTCTCAACCACAAGGTTGCCAGTTTGATTCCTTGAGTCCTGCAAAGGATGGTGGGCAACGCCTCCTGTAACTAAGATTGAACACGGCACCTTGAGCTGAGCTGTCACTGAGCTCCCAGATGTCTCAGTTGGTTGGAGCACGGGCTCTCAACCACAAGGCTGCTGGTTCAATTCCCACAAGGGATGGTGGGCTGCGCCCCCTGCAACTAGCAATGGCAACTGGACCTGGAACTGAGCTGTGCCCTCCACAACTAGGATTGAAAGGACAACAACTTGACTTGGAAAAAAAGTCCTGGAAGTACACACTGTTCCCCCAATAAAGTCCTGTTCCCCTTCCCCAATAAAATCTTTAAAAAAAAAAAAAATTAGGAGCAGACAACTTTCCTTCTGAAGGTGTAGATGTTGCCTTTTACTAAGTTGGAATGGCATGTGTTTATACCATTTTAATTATGCATTTTTACACCATGTTAATTATAAAATACTTAACTTTTAAAATACCTCACAAATCTTTCTCTTCAATATAAAATTCTGGTTTTCATACAGCATTTGTAGTGGCACCCTATTTAATCTACTCCAATTTCCCGAAACACTTTTCTGTGGATTCCACAGTATATTCTGCTCTGCAAAAATAAAAACAGGACCAGTCAATTTGCATCATGAAAACTATGCAACAAACAACTCAATTACTTCATTTTATCCTCACAGTGACCCTATAAAGAGAACAGGACCCTATTTTGCATGTGAGGAAACATTCTCAGACATTTCTGAAAAGACTGGCTCAAGATAGCACGGAATCTATAAGTAGTTTGGTTCAATACACAGTCACCTTGTGTGTTGTGCTCAGAGCTAAGGACACAAAGATGAATTAAATGCAACTTCTGCTTTCAAGTTCAAGGTCTAGCAATTGTGGAGCTGGGAATTTAACCCAGGTCTTCTGCTTGCAACTCCTTGTCTCCTTTTGCTGTCTCAGCCTTAGGCAAAATCATCAGGTTTGAGCAATTTGCTTCCACAAAGTAGCCTGCTCTCTTCTTTATCTTTTTCCCCCTGACACACCTAACAACCTGTGCTTTCCAAGGCTCTCTCTCAAATTTCCCTTGTAAATTCCCCAGTAATAACCCTTTCTCCTCTCTTAACCAAAACTCAGCCTGCCTGGGTTTACTCTTGCTTTGTAGGCTCACAGCTACTGAACCTTAGAATTGCTTCCAAACATTTTCACAATGATGCATAGTAACAGGGCCACTAAAAGCCCATAGGGCTTCTATGAGAGAACTTTCCAAAGGTCTCCTTCCTCTGAGAGTCACAGCCCTATGCTGGGTTGCACAGCTGGACCATCAGATCCCACCCTCACTCCATTAGCCAAGCACCCCTATGTGAGGCATAACCTACAGAGCGATACAGGGCAGCCTGGAGAATATGAAATATACTTTGCTTTGCCGTAGGGGCGGATGGTGGTGGCAGTTTACAGAGCTCTGCAGCCACTGTCCATGGTTCTGAACAATCATGGCCGCAGGGATAGTGTCTTCTATCTCTGGGTCCCCAATGATTCTTGTCAAATGCTCTTACTGCTTATAGTTTTCTTTGTTTTGTTTTTCATCTTGATGAAAAGTTTGCCCTTTCTACACTCTCACAACACAGATAGGACCCAAGACTCATGAGTCACAATTTATGAAGAAGAATGAAATTAGGCAGCTTCGGTTTAAATTCCAGACCCACCATGTGCAGGTGGGATCTTAGGGGAGCTACTCAGCTTTTCAGGACTTCAGTCTATCCATCTTTAAATTGAGGATAAAAGTAATAAATAGCTTATAGGATTGCTCTGAGGATTAAATGAGATAATGTATACAAAGCTTTGAGAGTGTGTTGTTTGTAGGAAAAAAATCAACAAATGTTTTCCCAAAGTAGTAAAAGTCACAGTTCTGAATGTAGTAATTAATGTAATTTTAGGAGTCATATCATGTTTTCAATAGGATATTTCCTTGTCACAAGGAAGTTTAGCAAATATATGCTTCTTCTCTGCCTGTAACTGACAGAGTTGAGTCAAGAAAACAGAAACCATAATCATCATTTTAACAGAGAATATAATATAGTGAATTAATTAAACATATGTTAAAGGAAGGATAAAGCTAAAAGGCCGCCCTGAGATAGTAATGGCAGGAAGCAGCTACCAACTCCAGGACTGGAGCAACAAAAGGGAGAGGTTGGGGCCTTCAAAGCTTTGATGGTTGGAATAGGGAAAACTCTCTGTCCCATGATGCTATTGATACATAATAAGAAATTAATGACTGGCAACAGCTTGGTAAACTATCAGTCAGGTTGACCAAGAAATAAGGGCCTTGTATGTGGCTCGATATGCTATCTCTTCTATACTAGACAGTGTATTTTGTGGTACACTATTTTACATAAGAAAATCATAAAAAAAATTATTCAAAACTTGGAAAAAGGCAAAGAATGTTGCATGTCCTTTAATGTCACAATGGAGGCAATCTGTAACAAATATTCCCAAGGGTTACCTAATTCTAGGAAAACGTAGCTTTGTTTCATTTACTGCTTACTATTAATTAAGGCCTAGATGAGGCAAAGTTCAGTCTTAGCTTGAGGAAAGTTGATAAGCTGCAAATAATTATGTTCAGTAGAGATGCAAATTATTTCTGTCCAGTAGAAAAGAGCCCCCAAATTAGATTTGTTGCCCTGTAGAACACTCAACAGTTTTATATCTAACTTAGCAATTTTATTTCAACATTTCTTTCCCGACAGACTAAATATCTATTCCTAAATATCTTGAATAAATACGTTTTTGCATGCTCTTTGAACCAGCTTCACCATTCTGTAGGTTCCCTCTTTAATGAGTGTGTGAGTTAGACTTCTCCAGAGAAACAGAACCAATAGCATATAAATAGAGAGAAAATGAGATTTATTATAAGGAACTGGCTCACATGACTATGGAGGCTCAGAAGTCTCACAATCTGTCATCTGCAAGCTGGAGACCCAAGAAAGCCGGTGTGCAATGGGAAGGCCTGTAGATTCCAGTGTGAGCGAACACCTGAGAACCAGGAACTCCAAGCACAGACAAAGATCCGTGTCCCAAGTCAACCAGTCAGGCAGCAAGAGAGCATGAGTCCTCTCTTTTCCCACCTTTTTGTTCTCTTCCGGCCCTCAGTGGATTGGATGATGCCCGCCCACATTGAGGAGGGCAATTCAAATGCTAATCTTGGCTGGGAACATCCTCACAGACACACTCAGAAATAACATTTAACCAGATAACTGGGTGTTCCATGATCCAGTCAAGTGGATGCATAAAATTAACTATCGCAATGAGTTACATACATCTCCTACATATGTTCACTATATACGTGTATGAGAATCATGCTTTTAAAAATTACATTTCGACAAGACTGACATGAAAGAGGGTGATGTATTTGGCCAAAGTCACACAGTGACAAAGTAGTAGAGTCAGGATTCCCGCTCAAATCTGGTGGACTCCAAAGTCCACGTTATGATCTCTTGGTGGCTTTAGTCTAAACAAGATCTGTTTAATAGAGTTATTATACAAGGAATTGCTGCCAAGCTCTTGCTAAAGTTTGACAAAATTTGGAATCAGCTGGAGTGATAAATCAGCCTAAAACACTCAGGGTGGATTTACAGAGTGAGATAGGTCAGAAAAGGTCAAGTGTTTATGTAAAGCAGGGAAGATAATGAAAATGGTAATGAGAGTCTGAGGAGGATGGCAGCAGTGTTGACACAGGCATGAATTTTAAGACCAACACCAGGCTCCAGCTGTTTGAGACATGAACTGATAATAGCCGGTGATCCTTGAATGGCGCAGGCAGACAGCCACCTTCCCCAGCCACCCTTCCTCCCCGCAAGGATTACACAAGCAGGAAATGCAAGGCAGCTCAACCAGCCTCTCTCTGATCAAGTCTTAGGGCACTTCATGCAGAGCCAAGAGGACAGATGCTATTTGGAAATAAAAAAAAAAAAAAAAAAAACCAGCAACAGCCATATAGGGCCAAAGAAAATTTCAAAATTTTATTTAAAAATTTAGCATCTAGAATTTAGTTTCCAGTCAACCTTAATAAATATATGAAGACCTCCCAGGTGCAATGCGCTGTGGGGATCATGAAAAAGAAAGGAAGAAAGACCGAACGAAGGAAGGAAAGAAGGGAGGACGGAAGAGAGGAAGGAAGGAAAAAGAAAGAAAGAGAAGACTGTTGAAAGGAATCTTAAAGATTGCCATCTCTAAGAGATCATTCTTTCCTCTCACTTGACAGTCAACAGTTTTATTAACCTCCTTCTATGCCCAGCTTTCTATTCCAGTCCTAGACATACAGCAGAGAATAAGAGCTGTGAAGTCCTTCACTCATGGGGCTCATAAACTAGTGAGAGACACATAAGGTATTAATACTATGTTACTATAAGATGAAATTATTATATTATTGTATTATACAAAATATATGTAATATATTCCTATAATAATCTTATATTATATTTATGAATATATTATATATTATGCTATTATGTTAAAATATATAAATAGTATAAATAATACATTACAATGTACTAATTATATTTACATATTACATTTTATTATTATATCTTATTATGTAAGGTATGATAGTGCTCAGGAGTGATTAGTGCTATGGAGAAAATGAGCGAGATAAGGGATAGAAAATAGAGCAAGTTATGGGGGTTTGAGGAGCTATTTTAGGACCGTCAGGAAAGGCCTCTCTAAGGAACTTAATTAAGTGAAAGAGCAAACTATCTGAAAATGCTAAGGGATGGATGTATATGGCAGAAGGAACAGTAATTTCAAAGGCCCTGAGGAGGGAATGCATTTGGTGTTTGAAGAACGAGAGCCTGATGTGGCTGGAGTGTGTCCAAGGGGGAGGGCAGCAGGAGAGGAAGTCAGTGAGGGAGGCGGCCCGATTGAGCCCGCCGTGATGGCACCAGCAGCAGTTTGCATTTTATTTCAGCCATTTCATCCGGTTCATTTGTTCTGTCCATTTAACGAATGAGGATGCTGTGGCCCGTTATTTATTAAGCAACTTCGACACAGCAAGCCTGTGATTCTGCCCTTGCTAATGTGGAAGTTCTACAAAGATGAAAAGGAATGATACTCACCTTCATGGGACATAGCATCTAGGAGGCTTCCCCCGTGGCCCAGAGAAGCACAAGGTCACTGGAGAGCCAGGGCTCCTGCCCCCTCCACTAACAGAACCAGCATTTACCTGCTGCTCAGTCAGAAACCTCATTTCAAATCAGCCACCAGGTCCTACTGACTCTACATCTTAACAGGCCCCATACCTCCCAGTCTCTTCCCCTCCATGACCAGTGTCTTGGTTAAACAGTGTTACCATTTCAGGCCTAGACAATTGTGGTGCCCCCCGCCCCCTCCAGCCGCCAACCAAATGCTCTCTGTGCCTCAGGGCTCACCCCACCTCCAATCCGGCTTCCATGCTTGGGCCTGATGGATCTTTCTAAAACACAAATTCATATCTCTCCTACTTGGGGGGTGGGGGGGAACCAAACATTTATTAACTTCATGTCACCAAAGTTTTGCTAAAGCTCAAATTCCTGTAGGTCCTTCACCCATTGGCTTCAAGTCTGTCTTCTTCCTGAGTTGATATTCTGCTTCATCTCCCCAGACTCTTGTTCTGTAGCCACGCTGGGCTCTTATCACTTCTTAACATACCACGCTCGTACCCCTGATGCCCCCTTCTCCTGGAATGCCCACTGAGGTGGCCAGCTGGTTGTACTCCTACTCATCCTTCAGGACCCAAAGCCAAATGTCCTCTCCTCCTTGAACCCTCATGCTCTCTTTCCAGGCAGAGTTAGTCACTTTCTAGAATCTTGTCTGTAGTGCATATTTATATGACAACATATTACATTGTGTAGTCTCCATTTATTTACTTCTGCCTCCTGTAGTACATAGCTAATCTTTGAATAGGAACAGACATCCTAGTTATTTTGTATTACCAGGCACACAGTAGAAATTGTTTGTTTAATGAATAAGCTCGGTGTTTTCCAAATTTTCTTTTAGAATATTCATAGTGATGTTAATAAAAATTTTCCATGCAAATAAGCTTAGCAAGTAATGGCTTAAACATAGTTACATTTGGGCTAATATACCTATATA
Organism: Rhinolophus sinicus; assembly: GCF_057876585.1. Classification (NCBI taxonomy): domain Eukaryota; kingdom Metazoa; phylum Chordata; class Mammalia; order Chiroptera; family Rhinolophidae; genus Rhinolophus; species Rhinolophus sinicus. The sequence continues at coordinate 189,359,788 of NC_142503.1, read as the reverse complement.
GTGTGATCCCATTTCTATTTGTAAAAAATAGACATACATTTATGTGCAGAAAAACTTCTGAAAGAGTAGGTGGGAAACTGTTAAAAGTGCCGTCTCTGGGGAGTGAGGTTTGGGAATTAAGGGGAGAGAAGAGAATTTTCATTTTTCTCATATACCATCCTATACTATTTGATTCTTTAAAAAATCAGTACGTGAAATACTTGTAAAGAATTAATTTTAAAAACAGTGAAATACACAGCTGTATTAAAAAAAAAAAAAAACACTAGCAACCCTATACTAAAAATGTGGAAAATAGTGATTTGCTATGTGGGGTGTACTCTCTCCTGCTTCTATCATCACCCTCCCCTATCCCAGCATCCTCCTCGGAAAAAGGGCCTCCCAAGGTGGAAAGGCCTCTAAGGAGAGCTACCTCTGGCCCATTCTCCAAACAAAGAGCTCTGGGAAGAGATCCTACCCAAGGCAGGAGAGAACGAAGTCAAGATACAAAGAGGAGAGGCAGCAGAGTCAACATGAGAGAGAGTCACAGTGATAGAGATTTGGATCATGACTTGAATTCTTGGATCCAGCCATGCCTGAAGCCAATTTTACCTAGAATTCAGTTTTGCAAGCCAAGAATTTCCTAACTTGCCAGGAAGCTGAAAAACTTGCAATGGGAAATAGCCCTGCCCTGGGAAATAAGAGACCTAGCATCTTCTATTAACTGGCTAAGCCCTTTTCCCTCTTTACAGGCCTCCCTTCCCACATCTGAGAAATGTGGTAACAGACTGCCTTCCACCTCAGCTTTGTCATCCCATGTCCTGTTTGACTCCTCGGTCCACACCCTTTGCCTGAGCAGATGCTGCCTCTCCTTCCATTGGTGAGAGTGTCCCCAGGGACGTGTATCTTCATTGTCTATTCATCAGAGGCAGCGGTTGCGGCCAAGTGTCTTCAAGGACAGATGGGAACTAGAATGGATATTGGTCTGACTCTGAGACCAGCGTCAATGTATTGGTCACTTTAGGAGGGCTGCCTCTCTTCTCCTTCCTGCTATTTCAAGGGACATTTTGAATAACAATAAAAAAACCAGTGAGTGACTGAGCTTGGGAAGTGAGCCTGGGGGCTTAGAAGACCTCTTGTTGGGACCTTGGAATTTTACTCTATTTTCCAACTCTTGAGACTGTGTTTGGCTCAAGGCCTCCTGTGGTACCTGGGTCCCGTAGGCCTGCAGTAGGATTGGCCAAGTGACTGGGGGGGGGGGGGGGGGAGGTCGGGAAGATGGGAGTCATCGGAAATGACCACGTTGTGAACATGAGATAATTCCTGTGGATGGGCATAGTCCAGCGTCAGGAAAAGGGATAGGAACTAACACCCTGGTTTAGCTGCTCTGTTCAGGCAGGATGCCTTACTTCTGTTTTCTTATTTCATTCACACAAGAGGTATTGTGTTCCCATTATATGGATGAAGGAAGTGAGGCTCAGAAAGGTAAAGCACTTTGTCTAAGGTCACAAAGTTAGTAAGTGACAAAGCCAGGCTGCTGTGACCCCAGAGTCTCCTAGGAGTGCGGTCCCAGCCACAGGGGCAGGATGTGGTCCTTGGAAAACCCAGGGGTTGGGGGAAAGGAAAGACAGACATGACTTCAGTTTGGGATGAGATAGGAGAATATGTGACCAAACACAGAGAAATGGGGAAAACACAATGGCCAGAGCTGGGGCCTCGGGCTCAGCTGGCCCATCAGTGAGGCTGACCACAACCTGCCCCCGGCCTCCCTTGATGGAGCAAGGGCTGTGCTCTGGGCACTCAATAGTGAGCATAACACCTTGGCTCCACCCCTCTTCCATCTCAAAACCAGCATCGCTTTGTTGTATCCTCTGTAGCCCATAATTGCCTGAGAGCTGGTAAGTCCCTATACTGGCTCTCTACGTATCTGTGGAAGGAAGGAATGAATAATTATACACTTTGACAGCCTTGTAGGAAGAATATTCCTTTCTCATCTTTGCCAAAGACTCCCAAGCACATGTTGTATGTCAAAATCCACCTCCTCTCAGGGAAGAGGATTTCTCTTGTGAATGCCAAGAAGAGTCAGGTGCCACACAGAGCCTTCTCTCACCAACCCCTAAGGACTCCTGCTGCAAGCTGCAGGAGCCTGGAGGGAATGCACCCTATTTTTCAGATAGGACAATAAAGGCCCTGCTCCAGCTCAGCTCACAGGATGGCAGAAGGAGAGAAAGCCTTTTCAAAATGACAAAGTTCGCGCAACCCACGTGCAGACACACTCATTTCCAGGACACCTGCAGTTAGACTTCCTCCAAACTACTCTGCATTGCTTGGTGTGAGGGTGGGAGGTGGAGCAGCCACTAATTACACCTTTCTTTCAGTCATTTGCTTCTGTGACTATTTCAAGGAGGAGTGGAATGATGTTGACATCCTCCTTTCAAATGAAGACACTCCTCAAAGGTCCTTTCTCTGTTCCTTTCTCCATAAAAGTCTTAGTTGCCTGGTGATGTTCTCTTCTGATTATCCATTGCTATGTAACAAAACTCCCAAATGCAGAGGCTTAAACAACAGTCATTTTATTATGTTCATGGTTTATGGGGAAATTTAGGTCGGCCTCAGCTGGGCAATTCTGCTCAAAGTGATATTGAGCTGGTGCATGGTATGTCATAGAGGGTCCAAGCCAAACTTCACTCCCATGTCTGGGGCCTCAGCTGCAACCTCTCCTCTTTCCGTGTTGTCTCTGGGCCCCTCCCATGGTGTCTCCAGCAGAATAGTCAGACATCTTACATCACAGCTGAGGGCTTCAAAAGCACATGTTCCCAGAGACAAAAAGGTGGAGATACTGTCCCTTCAGGCCTGGAAAGTGGTGTAGCATCAGTTATTCTGCTTATTCTACTGGTCAAGGGGAAAGGACATGTACCCACCTATTAGTGCAAGGAACGTCAGCGAAATGTGGGGTCACCTTTAATGCTTGTCTTTGTCCTAAATCTTCTGGTGCAATTTCAAATAGACTATTTCTGGCTCTAAAAATTGTTGGTCCTAAGGACATAAAACATTTTTTTTATTGTCTCTAAGCTATAATAATAATAATAATAATAATAATAATAATAATAATAATAGAAACTCAGAAGAGTTTTGGAAAGTGAAGCCAGTGGCAGCTTATTTTTAAATAACACCTTTCTAAGATAACACACAATGACAACTTACGATTCTGTCCGTTATTTCAGAAAGGGTGAAAAAGGAGATTTGAAGCACTCTGACCTGTGCCTCGTCATCTGTAGCATAAGGCAGTGTTTCTCACGGGGGTGTCCAGGAAACAGGGCTGCCGTCCCCCCACCCGCTCCCCTTTCCCTCCCCTCTTCCTCCAGCATTGATGTGTGCTGGGGTTCACTTTCTGATTTACATACCCACTGAGGCTAAATGGCCCAGAGCCTCTGATGCCCCTCTCCCCACCCCCACTCTGCATTGAATATCCCTGAGTCCAGGGTTAAGAAGGCTGAGGAGAGATGTTTGGAGGAGCTTCATTATTTCCAGGCCGTATTAGTTGGCTCATCCCGGGAGAGCCTAAAGGCCCACATAGACCTGCCAGCCAGGGGATCCTGAGGGGTGATCCTGGGGCCGGCCACCTCTGGCAGCGTGGGGCCTGCGGAGTGGGCAGTAGCTCAAAGTGGGTTGCAATTCTAGGGCACAGGAAGTTCTGCGAGAGTGGAAAGGAGCTGCTGCTGTTCTGGGCATGCCCCGAGGGAATGAAGCTAATCGAATAGACATGTTCATTGGAAACCAAGTTAATTTTTGAAGCAAAGGCTAAAATAGGCTTCCCTTTCCTCCTTTGTCGCTATTTAGCTCCATCCCCCACCTAACCTGAAATAATAATAGAACTGATTGTGAGCAGATCTCCTATGCAAAATGGAATGAACTTGCTTCACAACAATGACCAAGCCTGCGAAAGAGCACACTGCCCCCTCCTTGACTAGCGGCTCAACTAAAAAAAGAATGCATGGAGCAGAAGCGCGTCTGGCAGGCAGTCTCTAGATCCCACAGCCTTTTAAATTTATCACCCCACAGGGAGGGAGCAGGAATCCTTTTTAGGGTACATACTCAGGATTTTAATCTGTTTTCTATTTTTAACCTTTAGAAGAGAAGATGAGACCCTGTGAACTAAAAGAAGCCATTATCTTTGCTAACGTAATTTGAGCTCAATTTAGCTTTCTAGGTTGTTGGGTTTTTTTTGTGTTTTTTTTTAAATAATTCCTTGCAAACTAGAGCAGGTGCTAACAAAAAAAGTTGGGAAGCTGGGGAACTAGATCTCATGGGTGCCAAGAAATAGGGCCAGATATGTCTGTGGGTCTCCCTCAAACCACACATAACTGCTGCCCACCACTACTCCAGCCTGAGCTACTACATAGCCTTCCAGTCACTCCTCTCGTTCATCCATCCCCTATGATTCTGTTTGCTGTTTTTTCTCTATACTTCATTCTCACCACACCATTTCTCTGCCTAAACACCACACCAAACTCCACATTGTCTTCAGAAATAAATGCAAACTAAGGCAATGATGCACACAGCCTTCCAGCTCCTTCCCAGTTCCAACCTGCCTTTCCAAGTCATTGCTGTTCTCAGAAGCAAGTGGCAGTGGCCTAGCCCTGCACCTGCTACACGTTCTGTTACATTTGTCCAGCAAATGCTAATTAGCTATACCAGCCACTACCTCCTGCGTTTGACATGTGTTTACACTTCTCGGTACATTCAAGCCCTTTCCATTACCAGGAATAGCTTTTCTCTCCCATTCCAGCCTCCTGGGAAACAGGTACTTATTCCTAAGTTTCCAACACAAATGTCACCTCTTTTCCATAGCCTCCCTTGACACTCCCTCTACCTATCCACACACCCCAAGACAGAGTTATTTGGGGTTACCATCCTCTTTTATGCATTTCTCGGTTGTAGCTCTTCCTGCATTGCATTTTTATATAGTCTGATATGTTATAAAAAGATAATTGGGTTTCTAAGAAAATTTATCGAAATGGATTTATAAAACCAGTGGATTCAATGAGAGATAAAGGGGGTTGAGGTTAGGGTGTTTCAAGCTTGCAATAACAAAGCTAGTTCTCCTGCAGGATTTTCAATAATAAAGGTATTTTATAGCTATCTGAGTATTTAATTGCAAACTAAAATATCAACTTGCTTGATCAAGAAAGACAAAAATGAACCCAAATCTCTCTCTTGCCTCATAAGCCACAAACTCATGAACCTTCCAAACCTCAGTTGTCTTGGCCTTGATCTTGTACCTTTGCCTGCATCACAATTCATAATACACAGTAAACAAGGACACAAAAATGAACAGGTGTACAAAGGAAGAGACAGTCACAGCCACTGTGTATGCTGGCCCTTTGTTCTCAGCACCTGGCGTTCTGCTCATCAAGGACTAATCCCTAGTGACAAGCTCACTGTTACCAATATCAATCAGGGTAATACAAACCGTGTTTCTTAATTCACTGATCTTATGAAAACTCTCTCTATAGGTAACGACCTCTGTTTAGTAATCTGTTACCAATTCCTTTTACATGGGAGGACACCGAAAGCAAGGATATGTCTTATTTAATTTTGTCACCCCAATATTTCTGAATTGATGACAAACTTCCTGCATTGTTCAGGTAACTAGCTTTGTTTAGTCTTGACTTTGACCAGAGCTTGCTTAGCACCTTGACTTTTAAAGCATGAGTTGGATATATTCCCATCCTTCACCCCAAACTTCTATATACTAATTATAAGATTTTATTGTCCTGAATGAAGAATAACTTTAATAGACAACTAGCCCTTCTACAATACAATATTAACATTTATTGAGAATTATGCTAAACCCTTTACATGAATCATCTCACCTATTCCTCCCAACAGTCCTGTAACTTAAGTAATATTACTGACCCATTGTATGGAAGAGTAAACTGAGGTTTAGAGAGGTCAATTATTTGTCCCACAGAAAATAACATGAAAAATGATGATATAAAATAACCACTCCATAATAAAAACTCTCATTTGGAGTAGCTACTCCCTGACCTTAGTTGTTTCATAGCTCTCTATTCCATATAGAAAGTCAATTCATTTATTTGCACATTCGCAAATTTTGCAATTAGTTTATCTTTCAGAATTTAACTGCTTAATATTATATATTCAATGGTGCTTTGTTATTATGGCTGAGATAGTACTAATTTGAATATTCCTAAGCTAAAAGGACTTAAGCTGTTTTCTCTAGCAGAAAACCGAGGCCCTCAACCATTCATTTGTCCAGTGTAGTACGGGATCAGAGATGTTTTCTAGGGAAAATCTTGGCCGTATCCAGGGCACCCCCTTATAATGAGATGTGAAGAGGTGGAATGGCTCCATTTTTACAAAAGGATATTACCTTTCCCCAAGAGTTAGCACGCGGCTCAGCACTTAAAATCCTTACCATAATACATATTCTCCAGTACTCATCAGGCACACCTTTGAACTCCCTGTTATCGGATTCTCATGAAAAGCCTAGTTTGTACAAATAATATTTATGAAAGATGTCTTGAAGAAGTACTATGCATATAGTTTTTTAGATTGCAGATAAGGTTTCTTTTTTTTTTTTTTTAATTTTTTATAGGGGAATTTTGGGGAACAGTGCATTTCAGCTCCAAGTCATTGTCCTTCAATCTGGTTGTGAAGGGTGCAGCTCAGCTCCAAGTCCAGTAGCCATTTTCAATCTTTAGTTGCAGGGGGCACACACCACCGCCCAATGTGGGAATTGAACCAGCAACCCTGTTGTTCAGAGCTCGCGCTCTAACAAACTGAGCCATCCGGCTGCCCCCAGATAAAGTTTCTTAAATTCATTTTGGGATGAGGCATTATGTCTATAATTAATTAATTATGGTGATTTCAGACAGGTCATTTAACCTCCTTGCGCTTTAGCTTCCCCACTGCTACCATGAGGAAGTTGGTCTGGATGACCTCGTAGTGTTTTCCAATGCTAATATTTCATCAAGTATTCTCAAGTCTAACCATACCTATGCTAATTACTAGAGTCTCCTCACAAATTATCAAAAACAATCCAAGATCCAAGTGTTATTTCTATTTGGTAAGAATGCATTAGAGTTTATGGCTTCTTGGGTCAGTGATGAATGTGTAATGGATGCCTTCCCAGCTGCCATTATTCCCTTTCCTGTTGCAAACAATTTCCGTTTGGAGATTCAAGTGGTTCCAAGGAAGCTGACTCTACTCCAGATGATTTGAGAGGCTGATGGCTTGGACCAGGGTGGTGACAATGAGATGGACTCAAGAAGTAGTTTGATGAATTGGAAATGGGAAATAAGGAAGAGACATGAACCAAGGCCTCCTGGATTTCTGGTCTTATGCAACCTGGTGGATGGTGGACCTATTGACTGAGAGAGAAGAGTAGGGAGGAACCAGTTCGTGGAGGGCAGAAAATCAAGAGTTCAGTTTTGACTATGTTAAGCTTGAGTTTCAGGTGGAAATGTCAGAAAGATTGGATACCTAAGGCTGGAGTCTAGAGAACAGGTCTGGGCTGAAGATGCAAATTTGAGAATCATCAGCATACAGGTTGTAATTAAAGCTTCAGGACTGGATAAATCACTGAGGGAGAGAGCATAGAGACAAAACTGTGGCTTTTCCCCATTTCCTAGACCTGTTAGATTTTTAGCCCAACCTCTCTCCCCTACCCCACTCAATCCCCCCAGTTAATCGGTCAATCAGTTAATCAATAAACTGAGAACATTTTTTTTAATGCATTTCAAATCTGAGATCTTATTTGCATTTCTGTGCTTCAGTGTTCTCTTATTCAACAATGGGAACTTAATGAGAATGAACTGAATGCAATCTCAACTCCCGCACCTTCTCCAAAGAGCCATTCTTAATATGACTCTCCCGGCCCCTAAACCACTAGGCCCGTCAGTAGTGTGACCCACACACAGTTTGATATTGTTCATATGCAACTCTGCCCACTCCCCAGCTCCCAGTTAATTAAAATCTCCTCAGGGGAATGACCATAAACTGCTCATCTTGGAACCTACCACAGCACCTCACCCAGTGCTAAATCAGCACAGATTTGCTGACTGAAGGGCCATTCTTAAGTTGGGACCTTGGGTGTCAAAGAGTGGTAAAGAATGTATGAGTGGAGACGTTGAGCTGGTTTTTGCTCCAAAGAGGAATTCATTGGCACATGATATAAAAAGCCAGGAAAAGCAGGGTAGGACTGGCAACTCAAGTGCCCCTAGGGTCTCCTTCCCCTCCAGTTTCCATCTCTCACTGGGTAGTAGCCCTGTTCGTTGTCACTCACTGTTGACACCCTTCATAATCCTTAACACTCTCACAAATCGTCTTGTTCATTTACTTGTTTATCATTGGGCTCCGCGTTCCTCCTCTCGTCCCCCATAATATAAAACTCCGTAAAGAGAACAATTACATGTCTTGTTCATTGCTACTTCCCCAGCACCTGGAATAAAGTTCTTTTCTAAGTGGAGGCTTTGAAAAAAATTTATGAGTGGATGAATGGCTTCTTCATGGAATAGCAAAGGACTCTGTCTCAACTTGGCCATCCCTGAGTCCAATCACTGTGTCCAGAGGTTTGAGGGACAATGTTTGGCTCATCTGGAGTCATGTCCCTGTGCCTGGGGGTTGGGAGGAGATAAAGGACCAGAAATGGGACAGGAAAACAAAACAAAACAAAACAAAAAACTATGGGTAAAGGGACCTTTGGCTAATAGTAAGGGCAAATGGGGCCTAACAAGTAGTCTCTTAGACCCTGCTAAATGTAAGGTGTCCTGGTCCCGAGCTTCCTTTGGAAATGGGTGGGCATTGTCCCCTTCAGTCTCCCAGCCTTGGAGTTATAGTCATTTGGACATGCTCTGAGCAATCTTCTTACACCTTGAGTGCAGTGACAATATCCCCCAAACCAAAATTCAAACACATATTCTGATACATATGGGGACAAGAAGATGCAACATTGAAATTAGACCTCTTTCCAAAATGTCGCAATGTTTGCTGGTTGTTCCTGCCGGTGTCCACTCCAAGTTAGCTGGGAAACGATTCGCCATTTGAGCCTTGACCCTCACAAATGGCATTTACACGGAGAAGGGCTGGCATTAGCTCACCCACATCACTCCCAGCCTTGCCTGCCTCTGGTATCCAGCAGTGAGTCCAATTTCCCTTAACCATTTGGAAAAGTAGCAAATTATAGGGAACAAATGTCCCTTCCAGCAGCAGGAGAGACACCTGCCTAATGAATCAGCAGTTATGCAGATGGTGAGATGGAGAAACCAAGCAGGAAGGATCTGGAGTTGGCTTGTCCTGATAAGCAATCGGTGCCAGAGTATCTTCCCCCTCTCTAATCCTGCTGGGCTGGACCACATGGCTTTCCACACAAATGTAGGTCATTTAAAATGTTGTCAGCAAGCTGCTGTTCCTTCTTGCCAAGACACTGGAAAACCTATCGTGACTAGGAGAAATTATTTCCAAGCTGCTGCTTCTCACTTAAAACAGAGAATCCAGATTTTCAAAGCTGCATTCTACACTCAGCACCACAATGATTCTTCGATGTTGCCCCAATCGCCACCACCTTTATGTGTGTGTGTTGTGGGGTGGGAGTGGAGGTAGGGGGCAAAGAAGGAGAAAGAAAGACAGTGGGAGGCCCTATTTTTAAAGGCACTAATTATAATTTTGTAATTTACTCTTGCAGGTATTTAAAAGCATATTCCCTTATACAAAGAGTAAAAATGTCATCATTTATGCCAAGATCTGGAGACAAACTTGGCCCTTAAGTTGGCTGAGGAAGAAAAAATATCTGTTCTACTGATTGAATTTATCATTTTGCAAAAGTACCTCTGTTTAATTCATGGAATTTAATCATGATCGTGCTGGGATTTATTGCTTCTCATTAATGCTTCCTTTGAAGATGAGTGGAAAAACCTAAGGTTGAGAGGAAAGAAAGATTCTTTCCAAAGTACTATAAGACTTAATTTGGATTTTATTAAATCTCATTAGTTCACTAATACAAAATTTATGACACGTTGGACAGAGAGCGGCCTGGTATTTATCTTGCTTTAGTTTATGAAAAAGTGATTTTTCTCCGCAGGTGAATGTTATCAATAAGTCTTATGAGGATATTCTATATCCCTGAAAGAATATTAATTAGACGTTTTCTTTTATGTACATGTACTATGCTAATTTCAATTTTTTTCATATTTTCATTAAAGAAGATGGATGGAGGCTATCATTTGACAATACTTTTCTACTTTGGTTACCATTACTGTTGCTTATTTATTTATACTCTACCCACTTCCCAAAAGGAACTGAACCAGCCTACAACAAAAGGCACATATATATGGGTAAAATTAAACGTTTGTCTGATTACCACATCACACAAAAATGTTGAGGCCGAGTTTCACTAAATTTGGAGAATATTTTTGAGACGGTCTGTCTTAAAAAGTGGGATGAGTCTGAAATTCATTTTTGAAGAATTCTGGGAAGTGCTGCAAAAAGACAGTGTAGCAATTTTACTAGAAAAGCCAAAATAACAGTGAATTCAACAAAGTAAAAGTTTATTTCTGACTCACCTAAGAGAAAACGTTAGCTAGGCAGGCCAGAGTTGATAGGGTGACTTTCCAGGCACGAGGGACCCAACATCCATCTTTTTGTTCCATCATCCTAGAGCTGGCTTCTGTCCTTTGGGAGACCTTATGATCCAAGATGGCTGCTGGTGTGCCAGGGAAACTAACCCACTCATTAGGTAGGATGAAGAGAAGAAAGACAAAAAGAGTCCCCCTCCAATGGGTCAGTACCCTTTAAGCAGCCTTCCGGTTAATCCCACACAAAATTTACACTTACAGCTCATTGGCCAAAACTTAGTCACATGGCCACCCTTTGATGAACGGGAGCTTTTGTTAATAAGGAAAAATTGGAGAATGGATATGGAGTGGAACGAACTAGTACCTGCCATGAACAGATAACCAGCCATCCTTCTGGGCAACTAAAATTGGGGTGTAATCCAAGGGGGAGAACTAGAAATTTAGGAGCAAGGGACGTAAAAGAATTTATGCAGTTACTATGATTAAATAACAGCTTTAACACCAAGTTTTGTGATAACCAGGACAGAAACTAAAGAATTATTTTTACTAAAGAAGCAAATATATCAGTTCCTCAGTAAAGACAAAATGTATGTCAGAATTTAATTCTATAATGTTTCTCTTACTGGCACCATATGGAAGTATAATAGCCACGTTCTGAATTTTTTAAATTGAACTCATTTTTAATTTTCCACCTCATTATTCTCTATGCATATACTCACCCATGCATATCCATTTCTGTTTTAGAAAACATGGTCACCACAGGTACTGGAAACAGTGAAAGGCATAATTGAATGTACTTGATAAGTTTTGCAGGATATGTGAAAAGTGGTTCTGTGGGACTCAGTAGAAGAGAAGAGCCAAATATGTCATAGTGGTGTCATCCATGTCAAGCCTTTGTTTTATAGGCCTGGGGCCTCAGCGATAGCAGCCATGACCTGCAAGACTGACTCAGCCTAATGGATATATACTACTTATATAATAGTTTCTTATTAAACCCATGCCATAAATCTGGTGGGAAATATTATTTCATCTTACAGCTAAGGAAACGGAAACTTGCAAAGTGTATTTATTTCCTAAGGTTGTCATAGCAAATTACCACAAATTTGGTGGCTTGAAACAACAGAAATGTTTTCTTTCACAGTTCTAGAGGTCATAGGTCCAAAATCTGGCAGGGCTGTAAACCCTCCAGAGGTTCTAGGGGAAGAATCCATTCCTTGCCTCTTTCAGCTCTTAGAGTGGCTGCATCATTCCAATCTCTGCCTCCATCTTTTTGATACCTTCTCCTCTGTGAATCTTCTCCCTGCTCTCCTTAGGATACCTGTCACTGGATTTAGAGTGTACCCAGGTAATCCAGAATGATCTCATCTCAAGATCCTTAACTTAATTACATCTGCAAAGACCTGTTTCCCAGATGAGCTCACATTCACAGGTTCTGGGAGTTAGGACATATCTTTTTGGTGGGCCACCACTCAATCCGATACACAGAGGTTGGGTTTTGATCCAGAACACCTGAAGAGTGACTGTGGGGCTAGACAGAATGCATGGGGATGGGGATGTGAAGGGTAGCCTCTACTCTTTAGAACCTATGAGCCTTAAAATAAGATGTACTCAGCCTCATACCCACCCAACTGCCAAGAGCCACTGCCTCCAAATTTCTAGCATTCTCACACTGATAAGATATAGGACAACATAAAGTGAATTTCTTATTTTTACAACCCCTGGTGCCCAGGTAGACTCTGCCTCCTGGCTATCGGGACTGCCTCCTCCTTGGAGGAACTGAGCAGGGACCAGCATGGAGAAGCACATCACAGGTGAGCTAAAGAAAGATAGACACAAAGCAGCTCTGAGAATAATGGGGTTGAGGTTAGAATCTGGTTCTGCTTCATAAGCCCCGTATTACTTTGGTCTCTACATATATGATGATATTTCACCTATAAGAGGCCATGTCACAGAGTTGGGTGGGTTGGTAACTGCTGCCCAACAGGGGTGGCAGCTACTGCCAAGCATTGGCTATAGGCACGTATCCTAACACCTCCAGCACGTTTCAGGCTCTGTGCTGTGTCTTAGGGATAATACAGGTACAATTCAGCCGTGCTCTCTGCTGCCGAGGTACTAGGAGAAGACTAGCTGGTGATCAAATAAATATGGTAAAATACAAACGTTGCAGTAGCAGAAATTTGTGTTATGGAGTAACACAGAGGAGACGATGATTCATTCCATCTGAGGCAGGACTCAGGAATGCTTCCACAGGAGGTTCTTTATCCAAGATTATACAATCAGTAGACAAAACAGCTGGAATGGGAGTCCCCATACGTCTGACTTCAAAATCATTTCTAATGCTCTTTCCATTCTGCAAAGACATCTGTGCAAGGGCAAAATTAATGAGGTAGAAGTATGCACCCCTGGTAGTCTGACCTGGTCCAAATTAGAACTTACAATGCCTTGAGGGGTGGATGCAGTGTTTGTCTGCATCTTCTTTACTGAACTATTACCTGTCTCATTGGCTGCTGCTGCTGATGGAAGAACAAATAGCAAAATATTGTAGATTTCTCTTTCAGAAGACATCCTGGAGTGTTGATGTGCTGCCTCTATGATTGGGGGAAGCATAACAACACTCTATATGTGTTTTTTAAAGTGTTTTAATTGTATATTTCTCTAAAAACTTAATCTTTTAACATTTAGTAGTTTAAACTGACTTCTCTCAATTAATCTAATTAGTAAGATACATTTGCATACTCTAGGATAGAGGCAGTGTCCTCTACATCTCCTTGGCCCCCACCACGTCTAGCTCAGGTTCCTGCATACAGTAAGTGGGCAACACAATTCTGTTGACTCAAACTGAGTTCTCCTTGGGCACTGCTGGTGAGAAAGTAAAATGGTGGAAAACAGTACGGAGGTGCCTCAAAAACTTAAAAATAGAATTACCATATGACTCAGTGTGGGGACAGAGCCCCAGAGAGCAGTTTCCAGGCTCTCAGCCTCACATAGAAAGGTGCTGGCTCAGGTAGTAGATGGTCATCAGCTGTGACTAGTTGGCCATCGGCTGTTACCGGTTAGCCATTAGCCACTGATATAACTGCCGCAGCTAAGCTAGCAAAGTGGTGGTGTAGTGGCGTGGTGGAGTGTGAATTACGGATTGCAGAGAGGCCGATTGCAGCTAGCAAGTGAGGTTGGTTGGCAGAGACAAGTGTACGGCGGGTTGCGGATTGTGTGACTCCTGCCTCCTGTGTCTCCAAACCAGCCGCCAGTGAGACTATAGTGGTGTGACTCCCCTATCTATCGCTCTGTGGGTGTTCCTTTTTGGCCTCACCATGTCCTGCATTCTTATGTGGGGAGCGGGACCAGAGACCCCGCATGCTACCCCGCGTGACACTCAGCAATTCCTCTTCTGGGTATCTACCCAAAAGAATTGAAAGCAGGGTCTCAAGAAGATATTTGTATACCCATGTTCATAGCAGCATAATTCAAAATAACTAAAACACAGAAGTAACCCAAGTGTCTATCAGTGGATGGAAGGATAAACAAGTTGTGGTACATACATACAATGGAATATTATCCAGCCTTAAACAGGAAGGAAATTCTTCAGTATGCTACAACATGGATGAAACTTGAGGACATTATGGAAAATGAAATAAACAGTCGCAAAAAGACAAATACTGTATGATTCCACATATATGAGATACTTAGAGTAGTCAAAATCATACAGACAGAAAGAATGGGGGTTGCCAGGTGCTGGGGGGAGGGGAGTGTAGAGAGTTATTATTTACTAGGTATAGAGTTTCAGTTTGGTGAGATTGAATAGAGTTATGAGGCTGGATGGTGGTGATGACTGCACAACAATGTGAATGTATTTAATACCACTGAATGGTATACGTGAACATGGTTAAGACGGTAAATTTCATGATGTGAATTTTAACACAATAAAAAAAAAAGGAAAAAAAGCAAGTGGCAGAGAATTTACACAAACTTCTTTCCTTATAAGGTTTGTTGTGTTTTGGTACTGTGGGGGCAGAGCCCCAGAAAGTAGTTTACAGGCTCTCGGCCTCAGGTGGAGGAGTGCTGGCTCTGGTAGTAGATGGCCGTCAGCTGTAGCCATTGAGCCATTGGCCACTAATATAACTGCTGCGGCTACGCTAGCAGAGAGAGGGAGAGAAAAGAATGGGGGCTAGCAAGAAGATGGTGGCTGAGCTAGCAAGAGCGGATTGCAGAGAGGCGGATGCTGCCAGCGAGAATATAGTGGTATGACTCCCCCATCTATGGCTCCGTGGGTGTTCCTTTTTGGCCTCACCATATCCTGCGTTCTTGTATGGGGAGTGGGAGCAGAGACCCCGCAGGCCGCCCCGCACGACAAATGGCGCAGCGAGCAGGGTCTCCCGCACGACAGGTACACATTTAAAATTTCATAATAAATAGATTGATATTTTTAAAAAATGAGTTTTATTCAGCATCCCTATACAATGTTGAAAACCAGTAAGAGTTCAAGTTGTGTTACTTTTATCATAAACTCCAAGCAGTAAAGTCTGTAGATAATATAATTTGGTGAGTAATTATTATCTGAGTGAAAGACTGCTTACCTAAGATTCTAAATTTATTTTAGGTCGTTGAAAATAACAGGTTCCAAATGAAAATAAAGTTGACACTATGACCTCCCATGAAAAGGCTGTGTCGTGAAGGAGCAGAGTGCCTTTACAACTTGCTGTGAGTAGTAGATGCGGGGCAGGATCATTGTGTTTTAATAATAACCTTTCTTTCCCTCTCACTGACCTCCTCATCCAAGCAGCCAGGCTATCCCGGGAGGGCTGTGGCAACCACCCAGGAGCCTCCTGCTGGCTTTGGTTTCCAAAGACCTGAGGCCCTCGCCAGGAGGTTGTTGGCGAGAACGGCTATGAAATGAATGTTTGTGTCCCCCTCCAGAATCCCCGTATTGAAACCCTACCCCCCAATGTGATACATTTGGAGGCAAGGCCTTTGGAAGATAAATAGGATTCGATGAGGTTGTGAGGGTGGAACCCTCACGATGAGATTAGTGTCCTTATAAGAGCCAAGTGGGCACTTGTGTCTTCTCTCTGCTCCTCCACGTGAGGACACAAGGAGTCTGCAGGCTGTGACCCGGAAGACGATCCTCACCAGAACCTGGCCACGTTGGCACCGTCTCTCAGACCTCCATCCTTCAGAACTGTGAGAAATAAATGTCTGTTGTTTATAAGCCACCCAATCTGTGGTATTTCTGTTACAGCAACCTGAGCTGATTGAGACAAGGGCTCGTCTAATCTTGGAAGAACAGGGTTTTCCCTGAAGACCAAACAAGCGTTCCCTAGCCTGTAGGAAGGGGAAATAGAGGGGGCATGATGAGGGTACAAGTGCTGGTAGGTTCCAAGAGAGGGGCCCCTGTACTCTGCTTCCTGCTAGAACCGGCAAGACTCCAGAGAGGAGACGGCTGGTTGGAGAGTCTCAGGTGGCACCTAAGTGTGTCCACAGTAGTGAGGCCTGAGGGCCTTGGAAGACAGGGACAGGGCACTTGTGGCAGCCTGCACAGACTGATGGCCTCTCAATAAGTCTCCACAGACTGCCTTTCCAACAAGGTTGTAACAGCTGTTGAAGTATTGGCTTGTAATAAAAATGGTTGTTTGTTCGTTTGGGGAGGGTTTGCTGAGCACATAGAGCTGAATTCCCCACAGTTAAATATGGATGTGCTGCAGCTCCTCCATGCCCCCCAGAGTTGAGAAGGGGGTGGAACGCTCATCCTTAGAGCTGATGGGTGCTATGTATAGGGCAGTTTGGCAAATCGTATCACAAGCTTCAAAGGCATGCGGACCATTGGACCCTGTACCTCTACTTCTACAAAGTTATCTTAAGAAATAATTCATTTTGTACTCAATCAACAATTTAGTAACCAGAATGTATAGTAGAGCATTGTTTATAATAGAAAACTATAATAATGGTAGGGAACTACTAAAGTCTCCAACCAAAGGGTTGACTCAATCACAGGAAGGTGAAAGGTCTCTAAACCGACCTAACGAAACTGACTTTTTTTCTCCATAAAACCTACAGACTGTGTCCCTTCCTGCGGGCCAGGGGCTTCCAGGTTAGTGCATTCAACACGCCTGCCCCTACCAGCTGAGGTGTGCTTACAGAGCCAGTGGGAATTGTCCCAAGGCAGTTCATGGCAGTGGTACTTGTTATTTTCATCCCATAATATAATTAAATGTTATACAAACTGTTGCAATATGGGTGCAGAGAGTCGTTTCTATGAAAACTACTGTAAACACCTAGGAAAGACCTCATAAATCTGAGTTGCTAAGGAATTGTGGAATGAGATGTGGGTGGGATCACTATACATGAGTGGAGAAAATTCTGAGGATTTTGCCCCAGGATTCTGTGGCTGTGTCTTCAAGTGCTCATCCCACCTTAAAGACACAGAAGCTGGAGATGTAGATGATGGATTATGGGTGTGGTTTAGGCAAGATGCAGGGCTGGAACTAGCTCAATCTTACAGAAAAGCCCCTAGTCTCTGTGCAAAAGACAGGGGAATGAATATACATTTGTATGTTTTTGTTTGACCTAAAATGTGTAAGGTATGCATATAACATTTCCTCAGCTTCCACAACCTCACCAGTTTTTTGTGTGAATTAAGAAGCTGCCGAGACGCTGGATCGAGGGACCGACCGTGATGGACATTCATAGAAAGGAGCGAGCGCTCTTTGGTTGTTAATAAGGAAATCACAGGAATGTCTTTGATATGAAAAAACTCATAGTAGATTATTAAATGAAAAACTCAGATTAAAAGTATGCATAGTATAATGCCATGCATGTAAAAAAAAGTGTGTGAAAATTGAAAATACATTTGAAAAATAAGTGGTGGAAATATGAGTGATATATAGTCCCTTCATTGTATTTTTCATGTGTTCTTAGATATCTACAATAAATATTTTGTGGGAAAAAGAAAATTACAATGAAAGTACATTTTTGGTTTAGAGAAAATACACATCTGCACCCAGGACTCGAGAGAGTTGGAGGAGAGGATGGGAAGGGTGTTAGTTGAGGCAAGGGTCTGGCTCGGGGAGGGGCTGGCCTGAGCCAGTGGCTTTCTCCCCACTCTCTGGGCACTGCAGGTGTGCAGTAAGGGTTTGCTGATTGGTTCATTTTCCACTGAATTTGTTCATGGATCTGGGGTTGACTGAGCACAGCTGGGCAGCGATCACTTGGGGTGTCTCAGGCAGTGACAGTCAGATGGCTATAGGCTGGGAAAATCTCCAGGGCTTGTGCACTCACTGTCTGGCACCTGGGTGGGAGCTGGAACAGCTGGGCTCCTTGAGCATCTCTTCTCCTTCTCCTTTGCCTCCTCCTTCTTCTCATCTTCCTCTTCTTCCTCCTTCTCCTTCTCCTCCTTTTTCCTTCTTCTTCCTTTCCTCCCTCTCCACCACCCTCCCTCCCTTCCTGTATAGGTACATGGATTTAGCTGCTACCTGAAGGGCCCGAAAGATTCATAGAAGTTATGTGGCCTTTTCTAACCCACAGAGTCGTTCTATTCATAGGGGTGGCCACAAAGGCCCACCCAAGTTCAGGAAAAGGGGACATAGACCCCCATCTCTTGATGGGAGGAACGGTGAAAACTTGGGAGCCATGTCTCAAACCCAGCAACTCCAGTGTCTGTCACACTCCTTTTGGGGGAAACTGACGCAGACATTGAACATCTTACTTTCCTCTCCTTCTTCTTCCGGCCCCTCTCCTCCACTTGCAGCTCTGTTTCTATCTGGACTAAATTCAGTTCCTCTCCTGAATTTAACTCCTGCTGCAGTTTCTCTGGGAACCTTTGTTTCCTTTCCTTCCTTCGAATTCCCCCAACTTAGAGCTGGGTTAGATGTGTCATCTGCTGTTCTGTGTCTTTGTGCTACTGCTAGTGTAATGCCAGCAGGCAAATAGCACATAACGTTGCCTCCTGTTGAGCTCCGTTCACAGAGCAGCACTGTGGTACAGCCTGCTCTCGGATCCCATGGGCTGGTGCTGTCCCAGCGGCCTCCCTCCATGCGGTGGGCCCTTGGACAAGTCATTCATCCTTAGTTCCCTCATTGAAAATTATAGGACTAATAATCACTCCTCTCAAAGGACTGTGGTAAAGGTTCCATGAAATGACATGTCAATACTTTTTATATGTGCTCAACAAATGTCTGCTAGCCCTACTGTCGTTGCTATTATGACTAATTCCCCCGATCGTAGGGACAGTGTCTTGTGTATGACGGTCATCCCTGAAGACTTGCCAAGCCCCTGGCATATAGAAAGTGCCTTATACAGCTTGGTCCTTCCTTTTCTAGTTTTTCTCTGTTGGTTCTCCTTGGAGATTTGGAGGAGACCCTTGGTCTTCTCTGCCTATGCCTGGCCTGAGCAATGGTTCAGACCAGCCCATGTTAGCCCTTTGCAGAACTGCTTTCACTGTCCAAAATGCATCTTGGCCAATTGCAAGGTGTCCTAGTGGTTCCTAACATAGCTTTTAAATATTTTAAACCTTGCATTTCTATTTAAACCTGCACCACTCTGACTTTTCCTGGGGTGTTTTTTCCAAATGCACAGTTCCAATGGGGAAGGGACTACTTCCCCAAAGGCTCGAAGCCACTGTCCACTCTAGGACTGAACTGTGGGCTGGGGTTCTTCAATGGAAGGCCCTGGCGAGGGATGGGGCTAGTTGCTCTGGCTTGTCAATATACCCACCAGGACCGGCTGCATAATTTGTGGGACCCAGTGCAGAATGAAAATACATTCCCCTTGTTCAAAAAAGATGAAGAATTTCAAGATGGCATCAGCAAAGCATAAAACCTTCTGAGCACAGGTCATACGCCCATGGAATTGGCCTTGATACGTGCCTGAAATTGGCAGAAGGGGGGAAAAAAGAGAAGGGCAGTCACTAAGGACAATATAAGATGCAATTTAATCAAAGATGAAGATCAGTAAGCTGTGAGGGCCCAGACTTGAATTAAATTTGCTTCCATTCCAAGAGTGCCTCCCTCTCCTGCTCCTATCCCATCTCCTGCCATCTCTCCCTCACTCACAGCAGCCTTTCTTGAGCACCTGGAACATTCTTGTTTTTCTGTTCCTCTTGTTCCTTCTGTCAGGACCACACTCTGAGGTTCTTCACACAGCTCTTCAACTACCAATTTTATGTCACCCCCAGGGCCTAACATAGGCACCTTGTTATTTTCTGTCCCAACACCGCCTTTATTTTCCTCCAAACTCTTATCACAACCTGTATTTTTCTGTTTCTGTATGATCAAGCACTCCCACTGGAATATGGTTTCCTAAATGCAGGGATCTGGTTGACCTCGCTCACTGCTGACTCTCGAGCATACCATAGGTGTCCGTGGTAGGCTGAGTAATGACCCCCACAGATAAGCGGGTCCCAACCCCTGGAACCTCTGAGTGTTCTTATATGACTAAATGAGACGTAGCAGATGTGATTGAATTAAAGACCTTGAAATGGGGAGATTATCCTGGATTATCCCAGAGGGCCCTAAAGGCCATCACGAGTGTCCTTATAAGAGGGAGGCAGAGGGAGATTTGACACAGAAGGGAAGAAGTCCACGTGATAGAAACAGAGGGAAGCTAAATCAGAGGGAGAAGATGTACACAGCTGGCTTAGAAGATGGAGGAAGATGCAACTGGCCAAGGAACACAAGTGGCCACTAGAAACTGGAAAAGAGAAGGAGGCAGATCCACCCCTGAGCCTCCAGGGGATGCCAACACCTTGATTTTGACCCTCTGAGATTTATTACAGATCTCTGGCATCCACAATTACAAGAGAATGAATTTGTGTTGTTTGAAGGCACCAGATTTGTGGTAAATTATTACAGCATCCATAGGAAACTAATATAGTGTTCAATAAAAATGAGTTGAATAATTTATAGTTAAAGGGATTTGTTGTATTCCATTCAATGGATGTTGCCCAGAGCTTTCCATGTGTCTAGAAATATGCAAGGGACTAGGGTGTTCAGAATCTTAAAGAGGCCATCTGAAAACTTGGAAATTATCAAGTGGAAGGAAGTAGAGAACCTTACAATGCAGGAACATATTAAAGCACTGAAATGATTGTCAAAAAGATATTTTGTTCCCTCTCACTATTCTTTGTGACTACTCCATCCTTCCCTTCGAATCACGATTTGTGAGTCCTTTTGTTAGTTGTATACTGTCTCCCCTTCTAAAACGTATGCACCAAACAAAGTATGAAAATGTCTACAAGTGTCAAAAACCAGATGTGAGACAGGAATTCGTACTAGAAGAGTCACCTCTACGTTGATTGATAAATTAAACATATACGTCAGAGCACACAGTTACTTGGAAAGATGAGCGCCATGTTGGCTCCAGCTTTTGTGGTGGGAATCAAGGAGCAGGTGACAATTGCAGTGGGTGTTTGAAGACATTTGGGCATGGACTGAAGTGCTGTGTGTGTACTGGCCAGGGTCAACATATTCGTCTACAGCTATAACAAAGTACCACCAACGGGGAAGCTTAAATAACAGAAACGTATTCTCTCAAAGTTCTGGAGGCAAGAAGTCCAAAATCAATGTGTCGGCAGGGTTGGTTCCTTCTGGTGTATCTGAGGGAGCATCTGTTCTAGGCCTCTGTGGGGACAGAGTCCCAGAGAGCAGTTTCCAGGCTCTCGGCCTCACGTGGAAAGGTGCTGGCTCCAGTTGTAGATGGCCATCAGCTGTTACCGGTTAGCCATTAGCCACTGATGTAACTGCCGTGGCTAAGCTAGCAAGCGCAGATTGCAGTTAGCAAGTGAGGTTGGTTGGCAGAGAAGCGGATGGCAAATTGTAGATTGTGTGGCTCCTGCTTCCTGTTTCCAACCCAGCCACCAGCGAGAATATAGTGGTATGACTCCCCTATCTATGGCTCCGTGGATGTTCCTTTTCGGCCTCACCATACCCTGTGTTCTTATGTGGGGAGCGAGAGCTGAGACCCTGTCGTGCGGGGTGTCATGCAGGGTCTCAGCTCCCGCTCCCCACACAAGAACACAGGATATGGTGAGGCCAAAAAGGAACACCCACAGAGCCATAGGTAGAGGAGTCATACCACTATAGTCTCACTGGAGGCTGGATTCATACCACGTGCGACCTGCTGTCCGCTTTTCTGCCAACCAACCGAGTCCACTTGCTAACTGCAATCCACTGTGCTAACAGCAATCCGAGCTTGCTAGCTCAGCGACCATCTTCTTGCTAGCCCCCATTTTTTGTTAGCATAGCCACAGCAGTTATATTAGTGGCCAATGGCTCACTGGTTACAGCTGACGGCCAACTAGCCACAGCTGATGGCCATCCAATCACAGTTGATGGCCATTTACTACCTGAGCCAGCACCTTTCCACGTGAGGCTGAGAGCCTGGAAACTGCTCTCTAGGGCTCTGTCCCCACAGACCCTGCATGACACCCTGCATGATACATGGCACAGCAAGCAGGGTGTGGTGTCCGCTGAAACTCTCTGAAAGGTAATGGAGCAGTTTATACATATGAAAGCTCAGTTTCAGGAAGTCCGTGAGGAGTGGGGCCGGGAACAGGAGGCACGATCTGCTTGGGAGAAATGTTACCCCTCGGTGAATTGGTGGGTCTGTCTCTCAAGCCTCCGGATGGCACGCCACCCTGTTGGCCATGGCGGGCGTCACCTTCCTTTTGGTGGTCCATGGCTGCTGTGGGCTCCTAGAGTTGTGGGCATCTGACACTGAGGCCTCCACCCAAGCAGACGCCTGGCAGGATTCCGGCCAGGTAGGAATGGTGTCTGACTCTGGGCAGGAGGACATGAGGCTCCCACACAGTGTGTGGTACCGGTAGCCACTGTTCTCAGGAGTTGGACCCCTGAGCAGGAGTGGGAGGACATGGACGGCTCTCCAGCCAGCGTGGAGAGGGCCCTGCAGGTCCTAGCTGAGCGGTTGCTGGAAGAGGCAAAGGGTACAGCTGGCCATGTGGGCTGGATGTTCCTCACCGCCTTGTGTCGTAACATGGAGGATGCGCTTAATGAAATAGCTCAGGTGCAGGACCAGCGGCCCCAGGGGGAGGCACTGGATGCTCGGGACCCCTGGTTGGAGGAGGTTCTCACCACAGTGCATCATAACTCGGAGGAAGCGCTTGCTGGAATAGCCCAGGTGCGGGACCAAGTGACCCAGTTGGAAGCGCTGGAAGCTCGGGTCCGCCTGTTAGAGGATGAGCCCCACAGTGGAGAGTCTGAGGCAGAGGCAGATGTCGCGAGTGGAGACACTGTAGCTCGCAACCTGCAGGCTGGCCCATCATGAAGCAAAAAGTAAAGCAAGAGCAACCTTTGGGCCCCGGGGGCGTTGCTACAGGCAACCCAGCTGTGACTGAGTTCACAGCCTACACCCTTACACTCCCACTGAGTTGCAGGAGCTGGGGAGGTGGTGCCGACAGCATCATGGAGAGCCAGTCTCGGCTTGGCTACTGCGTTTATGGGATGAGGGGGCAGACAGCTTTCTCTGCTCCCCAGGCGAGATGGAAAAGCTAGCCTCAGTGATGGAGCATCTGTCCCTGCGACAAAGGTTACAGAACTGCCATAGGTTTGCCCAAGACCAGGGCAACCACTCTCTAATGGAGTGGCTCACTGCTGCGGTACACACAGTACGGGGAGAGGCTGGCAAGCTGCCTGTCAAGCTGTGAGTAAATGGCAATCGTACACTGAACTTACTCAAATCATCCGTGTAATGGGTGAGACATGCTATGTTCAATCTTAATATGCAGGGGCCGGATGATGAGCATTTTACAACCAGCATGAGAGATCTGGTTTTGGATACTGCACCTGAGAGTGCTTTTGGATCCTTGGTTGCCATTCTTATGCCCTATGTGGGGCAGCGGATCCATACCATTGCCATGGACACCTTGGGGGATGTGGAAAGCCGGCGGTGAGGGAAGTTAAGACAGGAGGTCCGAGAAGTTAAGACCTGGAAGCCCAAATCAAAAGTAAGAGGGCAAGGTTGTGGGCCTCAAAGAGTAACACGCGCACAGATGTGTTGTGATCATGTGGCAGCAGGGGTTGATTGGGCAAAAATAGACCGACAACCCAATGCACTCCTGTTGGAACTTTGGAAACAGTTGTGTCTGGAACAGCAATTCCGGAGAAGCCTAAAGGAGAAGTCCGGGAAAGCACGGCCCGTGTCCCTCCAGGACTTCATGTAGCCACTTGAGGCCGACTCCTTTCAGCTTGATTAGGAGTGGGGCCAAGGTACCCAGTCAGAGGGGACAAGCAGGGACCGGAGGCCCCCTGTGGAACTGTCCATACATTGGTCCCCTTCTAATGTGCAGAGGGTTTTGGCCCTAATTGACACCGGCACAGACTGCAGTCTTGTTTATGAGAAATGTTGGCTGTGCCCAGGAAGTCTGGCTGAGCCCAGAAAGACTGGTGGTACCCTGAGAACACCAGCTGTGCCCAGAAAGTAGGTGGACATCGAGGGACACCCCCTGGGACATTACTTGAACTGGACTGAAACTTTTTCTTGTGAGCTGGGTTCCTGACCCAGGGCAGCTCGCGAAAGACGCTTGTTGCGTAGATTGTGAGGCGAGACCCTGTAGTGGTGCAGAGTGGGGACAAGGAGCAGTTTCCAGGCTCTCGGCTCTTGGCCTCACATGGAAAGGTGCTGGCTCAGGTGGTAGATGGCCATCAACTGTGACTAGTTGGCCATCGGCTGTTACTGGTTAGCCATTAGCCACTGATGAAACTGCTGTGGCTAAGCTACTAAGCGCGAATTGCAGTTAGCAAGTGGGGTCGGTTGGCAGAGAAGCAGAGGGAAGGTTGCAGATCATGTGGCTCCTGCTTCCTGTGTCTCCAACCCAGCCGCCAGTGAGAACATAGTGGTATGACTCCCCTATCTATGGTTCCGCGGGTGTTCCTTTTTGGCCTCACCATATCCTGCATTCTTATGTGGGGAGCGGGAGCTGAGACCCCACATGACACCCTGCATGACACTTGTCTTCACACAGCGTTCTTCCTGTTTCCAAAATTTCCCCTTTTTTATCGGGACATGGGTTATATTGGCGTAGAGGCCCACTCTACTCCACTATGACCTCATCTTAACTACTTACATCTGCGACAACCCTATTTCCAAATAAGGTCACATTCTGAGGTGCTGGTGATTAGAACTTCAGTCTGAACTGTTGGGGGGACACAGTTCAGTCCATAACAGCCTGAGACTCCTCACCTGCAAAGCACATAGTGGGGACCCACTGGATTTGGCTCACTTTGCCCTTGATGTGGTGTGGGGGCGGAGCCCCAGAGAGTAGTTTCCAGGCTCTCGGCCTCACATAGACAGGTGCTGGCTCAGGTAGTAAATGGCCAACTGTGATTGCATGGCCATCAGCTGTGGCTAGTTGGCCGTCAGCTGTAACCAGTGAGCCATTGGCCACAATATAACTGCTGTGGCTACGGAGAGAAGGGAGAAAGAGAAGAAGGATGGGGCTAGCAAGGAGATGGCGGCTGGGCTGGCAAGTGTGGATGGCAGTTTGCGGACAGTGTGTATCCAGCCTCCAGTGAGAGTATAGTGCCGCCAGAGAGAATAAAGTGGTATGACTCCCCTACCTATGGCTCCGTGGGTGTTCCTTTTTGGCCTCACCATATCCTGCGTTCTTGTATGGGGAGCGGGAGCAGAGACCCCGCAGGCCTCCCCGCACGACAAATGGCGCAGCGAGCAGGGTCTCCCGCATGACACATGGCGTAGTCGGCAGGATATGGTGCCGGCCAAAGCTCCCCGAAGGACGGTGGAGCAGTTTGTGTGTATGAACACTCAGTCTCTGAAGACCAGGAGGAGCAGCTGCCGGAGAGCTGGACCCCCGTGGAGGGGTGGGAGGACGTGGACGGTTCTCCCACCAGCACAGGAAAAGCCATGCAGCTGCTGGAGAGATGGAGCCCCGTGGAGAGGTGGAAAGATGTGGACGGTTCCCCAACCAGCACAGGCCGGAGAAAGCGAAGGTCGTTGCAGCCCTGTGGGCCGGGAGGTTCCTGCTCAGGCAGCCCGGATGCAGGACTTATAGTCCCAGGAGGTAACGCTTGCTGAGTCCTCCATGGGAGATGAGGGTGAGGTCAAGGTCGTCCCTCACCCCCAGGACAGCCCTGGCGAATGACTATGGACTATGGGGAATTGCCTTCCATCCCTAATTTAATGGACTGCTTGACTGTTTGTTTGGGAACTGTTGTTAGTGGAACTGGGGGATATTTGCTTTTGTCTCTTGACTGGCCGCCATTGAGAATATGTAAGCACCTTGATTGTGAGTCGCTGTTGTTCCAGCAGGGTACCCTGAGAGGCACAGAGAGAGTGGCAGTGCGCTGAGAGGTCTGGCTGAGCCCTGAAGATACCCTGGCTGTGCCCAGGAAGTCGGGCTGTTCCCAGAGAGAGTAGTAGAGCCCTGAAGGTACCCTGGCTGTGCCCAGGAAGTCGGGCTGTTCCCAGAGAGAGTGGCGGTGCCCTGAGAAGCCCTGGCTGTGTCCAGGAAGTGTGGCTGTGCCCACAGAGAGTGGTGGTGCCCTGAGAAGCCCTGGCTGTGTCCAGGAAGTGTGGCTGTTCCCAGAGAGAGTGGCAGTGCCCTGAGAAATCCTAGCTGTGCCCGGGGAAACTAGTGGTACCCTAAGAAGTCCAGGAAGTCTGGCTGTGCCCAGGAGTACTGGTGGTGCCCTGAGAAACCCTGGCTGTGTCCGGGAAGACAGGTGGTACCCTAAGAAGTCCAGGAAGTCTGGCTGTGCCCAGGAGTACTGGTGGTGCCCTGAGAAACCCTGGCTGTGTCCGGGAAGACAGGTGGTACCCTAAGAAGTCCAGGAAGTCTGGCAGTGCCCAGGAGTACTGGTGGTGCCCTGAGAAACCCTGGCTGTGTCCGGGAAGACAGGTGGTACCCTAAGAAGTCCAGGAAGTCTGGCAGTGCCCAGGAGTACTGGTGGTGCCCTGAGAAACCCTGGCTGTGTCCGGGAAGACAGGTGGTACCCTAAGAAGTCCAGGAAGTCTGGCCGTGCCCAGAAGCACTGGTGGTGCCCTGAGAAACCCTGGCTGTGCCCAGAGAGCCTGGCTGTGTCCAGGATATTGCATTCACCCCCAGGCTCCTCGCACAGGTCCCCTCGCGGAAGACGCTTGTCGCGTAGATTGTGAGGCGAGAGCCTGTAGGGGTGGAGTGTGGGGGCGGAGCCCCAGAGAGTAGTTTCCAGGCTCTCGGCCTCACATAGACAGGTGCTGGCTCAGGTAGTAAATGGCCAACTGTGATTGCATGGCCATCAGCTGTGGCTAGTTGGCCGTCAGCTGTAACCAGTGAGCCATTGGCCACAATATAACTGCTGTGGCTACGGAGAGAAGGGAGAAAGAGAAGAAGGATGGGGCTAGCAAGGAGATGGCGGCTGGGCTGGCAAGCGTGTATCCAGCCTCCAGTGAGAGTATAGTGCCGCCAGAGAGAATAAAGTGGTATGACTCCCCTACCTATGGCTCCGTGGGTGTTCCTTTTTGGCCTCACCATATCCTGCGTTCTTGTATGGGGAGCGGGAGCAGAGACCCTGCAGGCCTCCCAGCACGACATGTGGTCACTTCCAGCACCTGTCTAGAGGACCAGTCTGCTGGCTTAGCTTTATTTAGAATGGTTTTCCTCAACACCTCCCCCATCCTTGTTTTGTGTGGAGCGGGACAGAGCTGGGCTGCCCAGAAGCTGCCCTCACAAGCAGCAACCACATTTCTTTCACCACAGGACTTGGTCTCAGCAGACACCCGAAGAAGGTGAGGTTTTGCAGTGGCTCACAAAGCTTTCAAGTAGAAACTTCTCACCCCTCAAGGGACAGCTCATCTTCAAGCTCCCGTTTAGGAGGCAGTTCTGGGGGTATTTTCCAACTCTATTGGCTTGAGTCTCACCTCCCTCTTTGGAGAAGCCCTCCCCGGCTGCACCCTGACCTCCCAGAATCCCTCTTTCTCACAACATGCACCAGTTCCAGCCTGTTGGCTTGTCTGCTGCCCCATTGGACCACGAGCTTGTGACAACAGGGACTGTATCACTCACTGCTGTATGCCTGTGCCCAGCTAAGAGCCTGTTCCCCAACTAGGCTAGAGGTCAGCAAACTACAGCCCATGGATTAAATCCTGTCAACTGTCTGCTTCTGTATGGCCTACAAGCTAAGGATGGTTATTACATTTTTTAAATGGTTGGGGGAAAATTCAAAAGAAAAATATTTCAATAACATATGAAAGTTTGAAATTCAAATTTTGGTGTCCATAAATAAAGTTTTATTGGAACACAGCAATGCTTATTCATTTATATATCATCTGTGGCTTCTTTATTTTTTTCCAGCTTTATTGAGGTATAATTGACAAACAAATATTGTATAATATTGAAAGTATACAATGTGATGATTTGAAATATGTATACATTGTGAAAGGAGTTCCTCCATCTGGTTGATCAACGTGTGTGTGTGTGTGTGTGTGTGTGTGTGTGTGTCTGTGTGTACATATATATACAGTATTATCAACCATAGCCACCATGTTATACATTAGATCCTCAGATCTTATTCATCTTATAGCCAAAAGTTTGTACCCTTTTACTAACCTCTTCCTATTTCCACCCCCCCCCAACTCCTGGAAACTATTTTTCTACTCTCCGTTTCTATGAATTTCACTTTTCTTTTTTTTAAAGATTCCACATATAATACCATGCAATGTTTGTCTTTTTCTGTCTGGCTTATTTCACTTAACATAAAGCTCTCAAGGTCCATCCATGTTGTCACAAATGGCAGGACTTCATTCTTTCTCATGGCTGCATTATACATACATATATATATATATATATATTCTTTAGCCATTCATCTGTTGACAGTACTTAGGTTGTTTATTTTATGTTTATGTTTACTGCTAATGTATTATATCATTTACATGTGTTTCATGTTTACTGTTTTATTTTCTGTTTTTTGTTTATTTCTTGCAAACATATAAGCACCTTGAGGGGAGGTTCTTTCTCTGTTTTGTTCACTGATACATCCCACAAATGTAGAACAGTGACTGGTGCATAGTAGGTATTTGATACATATTTATTGAGTGAATGACTGGGTATTGGTTCTAATTCCTGAGATATGGAGAAATTCTCAACATCCTTTTACACACACATATCATCTTCCTTAGGTCTTAGGATAGCCCTATAAGGGAGGTATTATGGTCTCCACGTTACAGACAAGAAAACAGTGGTTCAGCAGCTTGTGTCAAAGTCACAGAGTTAGCAAAAATCGCAGATGAGGTTTAAACAGTCCTATCCGTAGCTAAAATCCGCACATTCTCCTTGGTCCTCTGTGTTTGGTTTTTACTTGAAAGTCAAATTCTACGTTCAACTGCTAACTTGGCAACATTCCCCCAGTGCTTTTAGCAGGTCTGCTGGCCTCACGTCCCCTCTCGCAGCAGAGATGGCCTGTCCGCTGGGGGAGAGGCTTCTTAGCATCTGAAGGCTGGACCACAAGGTTAAAGGATTCCCCTGGTGCAGCCATGAAGGAGCGCCAGTGTCTCAGAACCCTGCTGGTACATCCTGGCTCCCTGGTGTCGGAGGCAGCAAATCAGCATCAATGTTTGTTAAGACCTGCTGACCCCATGCAGGAGCCAAAAAAGGAAAATAAGACTCAATCCATGCCCTGAGGATCTCAGATATAAAAATAGCTAATAGCACGAGGCAGCTTGAGCTGTGTGAGCACTGGAGACCATTTATCCAATCATTTTGTCGCCAGTCAACATCAATCTCTTGAGTGTCTAGTAGAGGGGTTGGCACACTTTTCCTGTAAAGGGCCAGATTGTAAATATTTTCGGATTTGTGGGACAGATGGTCTCCATTGCAACTATTCAACCCTGTCCTTGCAGCGCTAAAGAAGCCACAGACGGGGGCTAAGGGTGAGGGAAATGAGGTGAAGCTGGTACAAGGGTACAAACGTTCCTTCAACGAGCCAGATAAGGGGTGAGAAGCACATTTCATATACGTTTTGGGGGCTGGGGTGTCGTCATCTTTGATGGGAGAATGCTTCATTCAGCCTGCCAGACTCGCCCATTCCAAACCCTCCATGGAATCTCCCAGTTATGCTGTAGAGCTGATGGAGCCAGATAAAATGAGATCAGCAATTGCTTATGAAGTGATAGCGATCAATTAAACAGCTTGATGTACCCCCGACTGATCTGGAGATAACACCTTGTCACCTACTTCGATCTTCAGGAAATAGGCCTGGTAAGATGTAGCTGTGGAGCTGTGTATTATCTGAAGCCATTTCTTAAAGTTAGGAAGCAAATTCCCTACACTTTTGGCTTCCTGGCTTTCCTGACAACACGAGAATATTTACATGAACTGCAAGACACTTTATGTTAGTTTTAAACAGTTTGTAAAGTAGTATTTCTTACATTGCATGCACTTGGAACACTTTTACAATGTACAAATGGGAACGCAGACTAAAAGAAGTCTCTCTCCTTTTCTTGACCACCAGTCAGTCCCTTAGTCACTCCCCCTGTGGACAAGAGACTAGCAATCACAGCAACGATAAAAGCTCCAATATACTGAGCTCTTGCCAAGTATCCAGTGGGTGCTTGGTGCTCCACGTATATCATCCCAGGGAATCTCATGACCGCAACAGGCAGGTATTTGGGGTGGGTGTGCAGCCTCCAGTTAGCTAAATGGGGACTTCTGTTTTCCAGAATCTCCTTTCTTGCATAGTCCCAGGTTAGAACTAGCCAAAAGAGGTTATGTGAGATTTAGAAGGTGAGAGTGAACCGCAGCCGTTGTTATCTGGAGAACTTTGATACCATGCCCAGCAGAGTGGTCGGGCAGGTTCTAGCTGCTCCTGTTGTCCCCACTCCATACCAGCGCTTCTGCCAACTGCAAGCCCAGCTTGCCCATGCCCAGCCCCAGCACCATGGCTGAGGACTGCAGTGGTGGCCACCTGTTTCCCATTCCCTCCCTCTGTGGTCCCACTTGGGCAGCTGGACAAGCCCGGCTTCTCTGACACCCTTGCAGGCTGCCACTTGTGCACTGGCCCTGATGCTTTAGGGGAACTGGTTAGTGCCATTTCTTCTGGTCCCACCCCTCCATCCGGACCTTCATTCTTCCTTTCCCCAGCTCCCCCTACACTGTGAGAGGTTTCATTCCTATAGGCAACCCCTATCCCCTGTCCCTCCGGGAGGCTCTGCTTTCCTGGATGAACCCTGACTGCTGAACTATTGTTATGAGCACTTACATTTCACCGATCAGAAATGTGAGTACAGAGAGGTTAAGCAATTAGCCCAAGCTCCCGCTACTAGGAAGTGGCAGAGGGGGGATTGGAACTCAGGCAGTTCTGACTCCTGGGCCCATTCAAGAGGTGTTCTGTTTATAGAAAGGACTAGTCTGGAAAAGCAGAAGGAGGAGGAATGTGGCTTGAGGTTGACCTGAGGTCAAATCCCAGGACACAGGGTCATTGTGAGGATTGAATGGAATTACATCTGTGAAAACAACCATGTACAGTAGCTGGGGTGGAAGAAGGTCCAGGGCAAGAGAACCTTAGAGGTCTTACTGCAGAGAGACCCAAAGAAAGCTGGAAGGGTCTCTCTCTGGCCGGAGAAGAGAAAGAGAGGGCGAGTCGGCAGTGTGAGTATAAAGAAACACTTCCCCTCTTAGAGAAGCATGGCCTCTATTTAGTGAAGGCTGAGCAATAGGGGTTATCACTATCAACATTGTTATAACCACCATTTACTAATTGTACGTCCAGTGTTCTGGAAACTATGTTCATGTTTTCATACACACATCTGCTCTTCACCTATTATCCAGTAAAGTATTATCAACCCCATTTTATGGATGCAGAACTCTAGGTTAAGTAACTTTTCAAGGTCACATGGCTAGCAAGTTTGAGTTAAAAGTGAGCAACTTGTACCTATGTGCTCAAGGGTAGCTTGTGACTATGGTAAAACTGACGGACGGAGCCTAGATAGACAGGAAGTAAAATGACCCAAGAAGAGCTGGTAGTACATAGCCTCACAGGTGCATAGCTTAACAGAGTAATGGCTGGATTTCAGTTCCTCTGAAGTCCCAGATACAGTAATGTCTCTGTTCAGGGCACAAGCTACACCACTGTCCACAACAACCCTGACCCTCTGACTCAGAAGGAGGAGAAAAGGGAGGAAGGAAGAAAAAATCCTGAGCCACAGACACTTGAGTCAGGCTGAACCCAGAAGTCACCATAGTGGCTCTACCCATAATCCTATCCTCCTGAAGAGTATGCTGCTTGCTTGAGGCCATTGGTTGGAATGCCAGCAGCTGTAAGCAAGAGAAGACCCAACCCAAAATATATTAAACCAATGGTTCTCAACCCTGGCTGTCCATTCAAATTAACTGGAGAACTTTTAAAAAGATATCTGGTGTGGCATAAAAACAAGATTGAGAGCCAATCATACAACAATAAGGAGATTTATAAGCTCACATAATAGGAAGTCTAGAGATAAGTCAATAGTAATGATGGTTTGTTTAGGATTCAACAAGGCTCATCAAGGAACTGGGTACATTCTACCTTTCTGTTCTGCCCTCCTCAGCATAATGATTTTTATCTTCATCTTTGTTTCTTCATGGCTACAAAATAGCTGCAGCAGCTCCAAACTGCTCCTCACACACAACACCCAAGGATGGGAGAGAAAGTCTCTTCCTTGAGCCTTTTTTTAGCATCAAGAGAAACATGATGTTAGTGGCTGGAACTGGGTCACGCACTTGTCCTTAAGCTAAGCACTGGTAAAGGGGACAGAATCATATGAGTGGCTTAATCTAACCCAAACCCATCCTCTGCATTCTCAGAGGGGGCCTCAAACACAAAGCATGGAAGGAAGAGGGCCATTGCTCTTGGGTAGGTAGCCAACAGTGTCTGCCATCCTTTACTTACCATCCTTCACTCATGAGGTCCTTCTGTGGACTACTGATTCTACCTAAAGCTTTTAAGTAATTCTAGACCCTGGGTTACACACAGACTGTTTTTCTCATTGTCATGGAATTTCAGGGGGGAAGTCTCAATGCAAAGGTCTAAATGCAAATGAAATTTGGGTTTTCACACACTTTACATACTTCCAAAGCTATCTGAGAATCTTGATGAAGCAAGAAGCTTCAAGGAGTTTCATATTACAAAAATAATTCCCCTTGAGCAATAAAACAGAAAATGGGCTTACAACAGGGGCCAAGTGCGAGCACCAACCTAATTCTTGGGCTCAAAGGTTTTTAATGTGACTCAGATGCTTTTGGTTTCTGGAAGCCTCTCCCAGCAATATTGTGGAATTATTTCCTGGCACATTGTAGAGAAAGCCTTTTAATGTATGAAAACTGTTTTCATAAATATGACCCATGTCTGCAGAGGCAGCCCACTTGTAAGGTAATTGATTTCTATGTGCTCTTTGGAGATGTGATGAGGTTACTGAAGAAGATGATAGGGAAGATACAGCCCCAGACTTCTAAAAATGATAATGCGTGGGCAAGTGTTGAGCAAAATTGTGTTACAGCTCCCAACATTTGCAGCTTCCTCTTTCAAAATGCCCCAGAAGGGAGACGAGCCCTTCCACAGCAATAGCTATCACTGCCTCGTTGGCCTGGACTTTTAAAGAAACAATTGTCTTCTAGAATAAAACACCATCTGATTTAGCAGAAACAACGAGCAACATTTTACCAGGGAAATGTATTTATTTTGGAGATCAGCAGCTATATAATTTAGTTAAAACCCTTAGAAGTTTCTTCTAATGATATTAATGCCAGGGAAACTGGTGACTAAATGCTGAAATGGCCAGATATTTAGCAAACAGTCAATTTGGATGCAGAAGGATACCAAGGGAGTAAATTACCAAATTCCACCCAGTGACTCAGAGCTCTTATAGGTGGCCAGAGTGAATATTGATTCCATCCGCTGACTTTTATTAGCCATCTAACATGCTAAAAAGGTATAATTAGCATCCCCAGTTTTGGCCTCACACTGACGTGCTGGCATTTAAAATTAGGAATTAAGAACCAGAAGGGAATCTCTCCCCGCAGCACGATAGGCCCATGGCCTTGCTCAACCCTTGGTTCTTGGTCACTTACCCCACTCAGTGTTCTAAAGAGTAATAAAGAATAATGACAAGGGGAACAACTTATTACTGGGGGGGAGGTACACTGATGATTTTTTTAATTGACAATATTTATTAGCTGCCTATTATATGCTGTAAACTGTGCTAGCTGTTCTGGATATGATGACAAATAAATTAAGACAATGTCTCTCTTCTCATAACTCTTATGGTATAGTGAGAGAGATAAGCATTCATCCAAAAAAAATTACACAATTAAATGTAAAACTCCAACTAGACTAAGACTTCTCCTTTGGAAGAGGAAAATGGTACTAAGGAAGCAAGTAGTAAGAGAATTAAACCTATCTGAGGAGGTCAGGGTAGTTTCCCTGAGGAAGAGACATTGAGCTGAGAGATGAAGGGAGAAAAAAAGCTAATTAGGTAGAGGGCTGGAGGGAGAATGTTCTGCCAGAGGTGCAGGAGGAGACACACAGAAAAGCCAAAAAGGTACATGATGCTTACATCAGTTAAGGTTGATGCTAAGTTGGCATGACAAAATACCCCCAAAACACAACTCAAATAATAGCAATTTATTTCTTATGAATAGGCAACTCTGCTCCATTAGGTCATTCAGAGAGCCAGGTTCCTTCCATCTTGTTGCTCAGCCACCACCACCACCCTCTTCCCCCAGGAACCCAGGGTGTTTTCCTTATCCACATAATCAAAGCTTGTTCACCACGAGAACCATATCAGCATTTCATCCCAAGGAAGGCAAGACAGAAGTGGTCAGCAAACACCATTGGAGAGAACGTAATCACAGAGCCAGATGCAATTGCAAGGCATCTGGGAAATGTGGCCTTCAGCAAGATAGCCTTGTGCACTTACAAAATTTATTTGGGAGTGGGAACAAGCTCTACACTAAAAGGGAGAAGGAAAGAATGGGGACTCAGCTACAATAGCCTCCACCACAAAGCAAAAGCACTCCCAGCACTTAATTATATTGTCATTGTACTAAGAAACATAGATGAATGTCAGATCTTGCCTTGGTTCAGTTGAAATGATGGCAACATAAAGATCATTTTGTAATTTTATAAGCTTCCTGGATGTGTCTTTGTTGCAGGTTCCCATCTTTGCAGATCATGAATGAAACACTGAGGAAGAAGTTCCACCCAATTTTTATAATTTGTGGAATACTTACTGGGTAGGCACTGTGTTGTGGGCTTTGCATACATTCTTTCATTTGAACCTTATAACAATCCATTTTACAGATGATGAAACTGAGGCAGAGAGAAATTAAGATCACATTATTTCACATAACAGGAATATGATGTGTTAGAACTCAGCTCTGATTCCAAGTTCCATGCTTTTAACAGGCACACTATTTGACTGCTCCTAGAAATTATGGCTCTGATAGAAGGCATTTAAGAACTAATGCATACAGTATATCTGAAAGAAAGGAAATCACTACATCAAAGAGATATCTGTACCTCCATGTTCATTGGAGCATTATTTACAATAGCCATGATATAGAAACTACCTAAGTGTGCATTGATGGATGAATGGGTAAAGAAAATGTGGCATAATTATAAAGTGGAATATTTTATTCTACCATTAAAAAGAAGGAAATCCTGCCATTTGTAACAACATAGATGAACACTGAAGACATTATACTAAGTGCAATAAGTCAGCCAGAGAATGACAAATACTATACGATCTCACTTATACACTTACAAGGTGAATCTAAAAAATATTGAACTAATAGAAACAGAGAACCAATTAGTATTTTCCAGAGGCAGAGTGTGGGAGTAGGAGTGGGGGAAATGGGTGAAGGTGATCAAAAGGTACAAACTAGCAGTGATAAGATTAATAAGTTCTGAGGATGTAATGTATAGCACGATGACTATAGTTAACAATATTTTATTGTATGTCGGAGTGTTGCTAAGACAGTAGACGTTAAAAGTTCTCATCATGAGAAAAAATATTGTAACTATGTGAGGTGATAGATATAAACTAAACTTACCATGGTAATTATTTTGCTACACACACACACACACACACACACACACACACACAGGAGGTTTGACAAGTTTGCAAATCATCCTAGAAAAAGCGATACATACCTCTGTGGTAAATATTTTGATTATATATATATATATATATGATCATGCTGTATGCCTTAAACTAATGAATGTTATATGTCAATTACATCTCAATAAAGCTAGGGGAGGGGGAGAGAGAACAGGAAAGGATTTAGAGAAACAGGAACAGGCTACCTGAAAAGGCTCTCCTGGACCAACGTAAGGACCTGGGATTTCACTCTGTATGCACTGGGACACCATGGGCGGGGGCGGGGGGGGGGGGCAGGAGTCCGAACAGGGACATGACATGATCCATGTCATGCGGGGTCTCTGGTCCCGCTCCCCACATAAGAACGCAGGATATGGTGAGGCCAAAAAGAAACACCCACGGAGCCATGGATAGAGGGTTCATACCACTATATTCTTGCTGGCGGCTGGGTTGGAGATATAGGAAGCAGGAGCCACATGATCCGCAATCCGGTTCTCTGCCAACTAACCAACCCCTTACTAACTGCAATCTGTTCTTGCTAGCCTAGCCATGGCAGTTATATTAGTGGCTAATGGCTAACTGGTTACAGCTGACGGCCAATTAATAACCGAGCCAGCACCTTTCTACATGAGGCCGAGAGCCTGGAAACTGCTCTCTGGGACTCTGTCCCCACAATCCAATTCAGGTTCTTCATAGCATGTGGAAGCAGGAAGACAAGTTAGTACATGACTGGAAAAGTCAGCAGGAATATGGTCATAAAAGACCTTATAGGGGAACTACTGGAGCCAGGATGTGACTTGCTCAGATTCACATTCTAGAAAGGTCATTTTGGCAGCTGTGGAGAGTGACATTGAGGTGAAAAGTGGGGTGGGATGAGACTGTTATCAAGAAATCCATGTGAGTGATCATTAGAATACTTCAAATCCTTCTCAGAAACAACATTCTAAGCATCTGCAAATAGTTTATTCTAGATTGGCAGGAATGCTGCTGATTAGTTGGGAGCTCTGGTTAACAGAATGCCCAATGCCAGAGAGCTTTCTCTATAGAAACCTCATAGCAAAATAATAGCCACCACCTTGATACTTACCCTACATAGACTTTTCCCCCCTTTTCTTCAAACAAAATGGCAACCAGAACAGAGCACAGCAGAACCCTTAGGATTTGCCTGCTATTTTTGGTTTAGTCACCGCTTTGTTGCCAAGAGGAGTTGGTTGATAGGCACAAAAATGAGGCCCAGCTGTGAGAAAGGCTAACGAAAGAAAGGTCATTATCATAGCATCTCATCTGAATTTCACTCTAGCATGTTCAAACAACTGAGGAAAGTGGAGAGATTAAATTCATTGGGAAAGAGGAACTTTCTTACTTGCAAAGCAAATCTATGTTCTGCTGAAAGCATCACAGAGGGCTGGGGACACAAGGCCATTTTCAAATACCGCCGTTACAGAGCAGACTCCTTTAGGGTTTAAGCTCATGAATGCACTGTCACCACTCAAAGGAAGTACTACGAATTCTTCTATGCTTTTCTTGGGGGTGGGGTTCAGGTTTTAAAGATTGAGCAATTGCAAGAAAACCAGAATATTGCTTGTCACATTCAAAAGATGTAGAAATAATAAGAAAGTCAACCCCTTCCATCTGAGAAGCAGGGAATGTGCAGTGGCTATAAGAAAATAGAGAATTTGGAGTTGGACAGATCTGGGTTCAAATCCCAGCTCCACCATTTATCAGCTGTATGACCTTTGGAAATTAATTAAACTCTCTGAGCATAGTTTTCTTTCTGTGCAATCGGGATAATACGTTTATCTTTCAGAGTTGTGAATATTAAACTAAATAGTGCACATAAAGCATCGTATACATAGTAGGTGCTCAGTAAAGGAAGGACAAACCCACCTCTATGTTAGACTTCAAGCCAGCCCAGGAGGCATTGCCAGGTGTTCCCAGGTCCTCAAAAGTCTTCAAAAGAAATAATGAGGTCCCAGGAACTATCATTGTAAATCAAGAAAAGGTCAACAAAGAGATTGCTCTGTATAAACCTGAATAGACTATCTAAAAGGTCAAGTGCTCTTACTTTTGTCTGGAATTAAGTCTGCACAGGTGTTAACTCATGTGGAGCAAGCGCTCAGATTCTTGCCATATAGGTCTTTGATGATTAAAAATGGGTAAAACGAATTATACATTTTTACTCAGATTCTCTTAGTATGTTCTGATGACTATAACAAAACACCATAGATTGGGTGGCTTATAAACAACAAACATTTATTTCTCACTGTCTGGTGGCTGGGAAGTCCAAGATCATGATGCTGGCAGACTTTAAGTCTGGTGAAGACCCTCCTCCTACACAGCAATCCGTTCTCTATAATCTCCTGTGATGAGAGAGGCAAGGGATCTCCCTGGGGCTCTTTTATAGTGGCACTAATCTCACTCATGAGGGCTCTGCCCTTGTGACCTAAACACCTCCCAAAGGCCCCACCTCCAAATACCATCACATTGGGAGATAGGATTTCAACATATGAATTTGGGGAGCATACAAACATTTAGACCATAGCACAGATGAAAATTTTCTTGTGGAACCCAGAGGTCAGCTGGGGCCTCCCTGCCCTCCTGAGATCTGAGGAAATCTGGCTAAAGTCTCTCAATTCCGTAGTTTGAGAAAGTCCAAAGCCTTCCCTGAGGCGTCTGCAGATTTCCGGGGCTTTGGTTCCCATGGTCACCTCACCCTCTGGCTGCCAGGCTGCCTTCTCTTTGACTCCATTTCAACATGTGGCTATGTCACCACACACACACACACACACACACACACACACACACACACACACTGCATTATGTGGGTTTAGTTGATTTCACTGAGGTTTGGGGGTCACGAGGATGGGGTTCACAGGCAAGGTCTCCTCCTCCTCCTGCTGACTTCACACTGAAACCCTCTTTCTTCCTTGTCCCCGTCTTCCCTCCATCCCTTTCTCATTTCTCGCCTTGTCTCAGCAAATCAGCCTAACCAACATCTTCTGTAGCTAGACAACTATGTTTCTTTCCCCCCACAAAATAGGGTTCTTTTCCTCCAACGAAGGCAATGAATAAAAATTTTCCCCACCTTATTAAACTTAATATCAATTTCTTTGAGGAACATCATCAAGAAAAGAAGTCTTCGCTAACAGAAGTACATGAACCATTAATCTAGGACAATGATTCTCAAAGTGTGGTCTGTAGGCCAGGAACCTTGGACCTTGTTAGAGATGCAAATTCTCGGGCCCCACCCCACACCCTTGGAAAAGCAAGAACTCTGGGGGTGGGATCCAGCAAATTATGTTTTCACAAGCCCTCCAGGTAATTTGCATGTGTACTAATGTTTGAGAAGTATTGAAGTAGGAGGAGGACTTTGGCTGTAACTAGATGGGGTTTTCATACCCAAATGTCCATAGAGACCAGGCTACCATATCACGGGCATCAGGCAGAAGGGAATATGATGGAGACATAAGTGAACTGTGGTTGATTTTGCCACATGAAAAGGGAGATCCAGGATGGTCAGTTTTTCTAAATTTTCAAGAGAAAACAGAAATTTGAATTTTTATGTGCCATCTCCACATGTTTGACTGTTAGCAACCAATTTGTTTTGTCCTTCCAGGTGATTTCAAAGACTTACAGATGGCTGCCTACGTTATCGCCCCATTTAAATTGAGAATCACGGGTTTCTAAGCCATGTTCCTGGGTCTGCTGCCCTCAGTTCAATTTTTAAAGCACAATTAGGACCAGAGAAGGAAAAAAGAAATGGAGACTCATTTAACATGGATTTTGTGCCAAACATTAAAATAGGTTTTTAAGTTAATAGAGGACTATAGAACAGAGAGCCTATAAAAAGGCAGTGAAATGGCAGTTGAACTAATGTGAGATATTGTTTCTGGGCAGCCTTTTTATTCCCGTGTTTTTTTCTCTCAGAAAGTCACCAGGGAATCTATTTTGTTCCCTGCATCAGGTTGAAAGCCAGCCTATAGAATATATGCAGTGCTCTGCCATTGCCATGGCAACCATTATCTTCTCCTAATTCCTTTTCTTTTCTAAAAATAAAGTGCCCTTTCGCAAAGTATCTATTTCTACTTTTTATTTAAATCTCACTTTCTGCAGAGGCTCCATCTCCCTTTGACCTGAATATTACTTTTGTTTTGCTCGAGAAGAGACAGTGATAACACACATTCTGGACCTGTCAGCCACCTCGGAGTGTTAAATGAGAAGACTAATGAGAGCTACAGACATAGAGGGCTATGTCGTGCGGGAGACCCTGCTCGCTGCGCCATTTGTCGTGCAGGGCGTCCGGCAGGGTCTCTGCTCCCGCTCCCCATACAAGAACGCAGGATATGGTGAGGCCAAAAAGGAACACCCACGGAGCCATAGGTAGGGGAGTCATACCACTTTATTCTCTCTGGCGGCACTATACTCTCACTGGAGGCTGGATACACACTGTCCGCAAACCGCCATCCACGCTTGCCAGCCCAGCCGCCATCTCCTTGCTAGCCCCATCCTTCTTCTCTTTCTCTTCCTTCTCTCCGTAGCCACAGCAGTTATATTGTGGCCAATGGCTCACTGGTTACAGCTGACGGCCAACTAGCCACAGCTGATGGCCATGCAATCACAGTTGGCCATTTACTACCTGAGCCAGCACCTGTCTATGTGAGGCCGAGAGCCTGGAAACTTCTCTCTGGGGCTCCGCCCCCACACTCCACCCCTACAGGCTCTCGCCTCACAATCTACGCGACAAGCGTCTTCCGCGAGGGGACCTGTGCGAGGAGCCTGGGGGTGAATGCAATATCCTGGACACAGCCAGGCTCTCTGGGCACAGCCAGGGTTTCTCAGGGCACCACCAGTGCTTCTGGGCACGGCCAGACTTCCTGGACTTCTTAGGGTACCACCTGTCTTCCCGGACACAGCCAGGGTTTCTCAGGGCACCACCAGTACTCCTGGGCACAGCCAGACTTCCTGGACTTCTTAGGGTACCACCTGTCTTCCCGGACACAGCCAGGGTTTCTCAGGGCACCACCAGTACTCCTGGGCACTGCCAGACTTCCTGGACTTCTTAGGGTGCCACCTGTCTTCCCGGACACAGCCAGGGTTTCTCAGGGCACCACCAGTACTCCTGGGCACAGCCAGACTTCCTGGACTTCTTAGGGTACCACTAGTTTCCCTGGGCACAGCTAGGATTTCTCAGGGCACTGCCACTTTCTCTGGGAACAGCCACACTTCCTGGACACAGCCAGGGCTCTCAGGGCACTGCCACTCTCTCTGGGAACAGCCCGACTTCCTGGGCACAGCCAGGGTACCTTCAGGGCTCTACTACTCTCTCTGGGAACAGCCAGACTTCCTGGGCACAGCCAGGGTACCTTCAGGGCTCTACTACTCTCTCTGGGAACAGCCCGACTTCCTGGGCACAGCCAGGGTATCTTCAGGGCTCAGCCAAACTTCCTGGACACAGCCAGGGCTCTCAGGGCACTGCCACTCTCTCTGTGCCTCTCAGGGTACCCTGCTGGAACAACAGCGACTCACAATCAAGGTGCTTACATATTCTCAATGGCGGCCAGTCAAGAGACAAAAGCAAATATCCCCCAGTTCCACTAACAACAGTTCCCAAACAAACAGTCAAGCAGTCCATTAAATTAGGGATGGAAGGCAATTCCCCATAGTCCATAGTCATTCGCCAGGGCTGTCCTGGGGGTGAGGGATCTCCTTGACCTCACCCTTATCTCCCACGGAGGACTCAGCAAGCGTTACCTCCTGGGACTACAAGTCCTGTATCCGGGCTGCCCGAGCAGGAACCTCCCGGCCCACAGGGCCGCAACGACCTTCGCTTTCTCCGGCCTGTGCTGGTTGGGGAACCGTCCACATCTTTCCACCTCTCCACGGG
This sequence comes from Rhinolophus sinicus, assembly GCF_057876585.1. Taxonomy (NCBI): domain Eukaryota; kingdom Metazoa; phylum Chordata; class Mammalia; order Chiroptera; family Rhinolophidae; genus Rhinolophus; species Rhinolophus sinicus. The sequence goes on along the minus strand of NC_142503.1, from coordinate 189,318,256 downwards.
GCTCCATCTCTGCAGCAGCTGCATGGCTTTTCCTGTGCTGGTGGGAGAACCGTCCACGTCCTCCCACCCCTCCACGGGGGTCCAGCTCTCCGGCAGCTGCTCCTCCTGGTCTTCCTCAGACTCACGCAGAAACTGCTCCACCGCACTTCGGAGAGCTTTGGCCGGCACCATATCCTGCCGACTACGCCATGTGTCGTGCGGGAGACCCTGCTCGCTGCGCCATTTGTCGTGCAGGGCGTCCGGCAGGGTCTCTGCTCCCGCTCCCCATACAAGAACGCAGGATATGGTGAGGCCAAAAAGGAACACCCACGGAGCCATAGGTAGGGGAGTCATACCACTTTATTCTCTCTGGCGGCACTATACTCTCACTGGAGGCTGGATACACACTGTCCGCAAACCGCCATCCACGCTTGCCAGCCCAGCCGCCATCTCCTTGCTAGCCCCATCCTTCTTCTCTTTCTCTTCCTTCTCTCCGTAGCCACAGCAGTTATATTGTGGCCAATGGCTCACTGGTTACAGCTGACGGCCAACTAGCCACAGCTGATGGCCATGCAATCACAGTTGGCCATTTACTACCTGAGCCAGCACCTGTCTATGTGAGGCCGAGAGCCTGGAAACTTCTCTCTGGGGCTCCGCCCCACAGGCTACTAAACAACCCCAGTGATTTTATAGAAGGGGGTCATGGTCACATTCCGATAGCACAGACGCCGCTTGGTACAGTGCTTCTTCAGCCCGTTATTTCATCTGCAGCTTCCAATGAATTGTATTTCCACTACAGAAAAAAACAGTCAGAGAGACAAAGAGATGGGCTGAAGGCCCAAAGCCCCATGCTCTGATAAGGGATGGAGCCTTGGGCCCTCACTCCTTTGATCTGCAGCTAGACAATTCCCCTCCCTGGTTTCTTGTCCTGTCGCAGGCTTTCCTTTGCCCACACAAAGGTCTTGATGATCCACTTCAGAGACATTAGAAGAGCTGGAGGGACAGGAAGTATCGAGCACTAGCCTACATTCTGCAGCCTTTGTACATCAAAGACCAGACCTTGATCAAGACATCCACTAAAAGTGATTGCTTGGGACTTCTGAACCCAAAGGGAATCACTTTACAGAGTGTCCTTTCTGGGGACATTTGCCATGCTGATATGCTACAAAGATGCTACAAAGATGGGGTCTTGTCTGAAGATAAGATGAAACAACCTACCCCCGACAAAATAAGACCAATAGGTGTGGTTCCTGCCTTCTAAGCTAATCCAGTGCTATGGAGTAGAGAATCTATACCCAAAGTAGGCCACACTCATTTGTGCAAGCAAATGAGTAAAAGACAGTCGTGGAGTTACAGAAGCACCCCTAGTTCTCAAGCGGAATGTGTGCTTGGAGTTCTCACCACATGTAGATGAGCCATCCACTCTCCTCCCTCTCCACCCCTACCATGGTGTGGGGACAGAGCCAGGAGTGCAATTTCCAAGCTCTCGCCCTCATGTGGAAAGGTGCTCACTCGGGTAGCAGATGGCCATCAACTGTGATTGGATGGCTATCAGCTGTGGTTAGTTGGCCGTCAGCTGTAACCAGTGAGCCATTGGCCACTGATATAACTGCTATGGCTATGCTAGCAGCAAATGGAGGCTAGCAAGAAGATGGTGGCTGAGCCTGCAAGCGGCGCGGTGAGGGTTACGAGCAGTGTGCTCCTGCTTCCTGTGTCTCCAACCCAGCCGCCAGCGAGAGTATAGTGGTATGACTCTCCTATCTATGGCTTCGTGGGTGTTCCTTTTTGGCCTCACCATGTCCTGCATTCTTATGTGGGGAGCGGGACTAGAGACCCCGCAGGCCACCCCGCATGACACATGGCCACCCAGCTCCTTGACAATCAAGCTTCTGAGTCTGTATGATGAAAAAGGTGTTTTCCTCCCTGCCAACTACAGTGGCCAAGGCGAGAATGGGAAGTGTGACTTTGGCTTATTTACAACATGAACAGCTTATGTTTGGGACACATTGTGTCTAATGGGAGTCTTCAAGTTAGCCCATTATAGATAATACAGGATTAGTTGAAATCATTATTTTCTTTCTCTTACTCTTGCAATTTCAAGAGCTAGTTCTGGCCAATACTCTATCCTACTATATATAATGTTGTTCACTTGGATGGTGGCCCTTCGGCACAGCTAATCTGGAGCCTGAGCTCTATGGTGTCTTTACTAAAGGAATGTCACCTGCCGTGACCCCAAGTGTGTACCATGGTAGGGGCCAGGCTGGAGGTAATGTGTCCGCCACTTGGGAATAGAAATGCTGGTCAAGAATTGGTCCTCTAGACTTGATGGCAGCCAAGAAGTTCAGGGCAGCAGCTGGGGTGGTGGATCTTATCTTCAGGTGGACAAATTGCTTACAGACACAGCACTGAACTAGGTTTCAGAGGTAATGGGAAGTCCTCCTATGAGGAGGAGAAAGTCTAGGGGTGGGGACTACACTGTTGTAAAGTGAGGGTACCTGCACAGCAAGAAGGAAGGTGCCTCGCTCTGACCACTTCCCCATGAGTCTCATGGTCCAATACCTAGAGGCTCAATCACACACTTACCAGACTGACCTTGGCTTTCATAATGCTTTCTCTAAGCTCTCATCATAGGCTTAATAATCTTCATGTTAATACTTGATTTTAAAAACACTTGTTGACCCTAAAGAATAGAAACTCCATAGATATTTGTACATCCATGTTCATAGCAACATTGTTTACAGTTGTCAATAGGTAAAGAAACCAGTGTCCATCGACAGATGAGAGGATAAACAAAAGGTGGTACTTACACAAAATGGGATAGTGTTCAGCCTTAAGTAGGAAAGAAATTCTCACACATGCTTCAACTTGGATGAGCCTTGAGGACATTATGCTAAGTGAAACAGATCAGCAATGAAAAGACAAATATTGTATGGTGTCAGATGGGTCGTAGGCTTATTGGGGCGATCACTTCATAAGTTATATAAATGTCTAATATAATATTGTATGTCACTATAATTGAAAAATAATGTTTTTAATAAAAAAGACAAATACTGTATGATTCCACTTACATGAGGTATGCAGAGTAGTCAAAATCATAAAAGACAGAAAGTAGAATGGTGGTTTCCAGGGGTGGGAGAGGGGATTGTTGTTTAAAGGGACAGAGTTTCCATTTTGCAAGATGAAAAGAGTTGTGGAGATTGTACAACAATGTGAATGTACTTAACACTACTGAACTGTATACACTAAAAAATGATGAAGATGGTAAATTTTACGTTATATATATTTTACCACAATAAGACAAACAAACAAACAGACAGACAAAAACCACTTTCTGATGATTCCCCTTTCCTTCCCCAACTACTCCACTGAAATTAAAGATGTGGGTTGTGATCCCAGAGCTGCTATCCACAAGCTGAGTGTCCCTGGGAAGTTCACAAAAACCTCTAAACCTAAGTTTCTTCATGGACCATTGAGATCACATGAGACTGGGTTCTGTGAATTAAAATAGGCAACACATACGGGATAACGAGGATTACAGAACCATTATATCCCACACGCCACTTAAAAGGAGATCCTGCATCTATTAAGGACTCAAATGTAGGGAAGGAGTGGGTGGATGAAGAAATGTGACCTAGCCAGCCACTGACCCACTTTGTTGAGACAGAACAGCGAAGTCAGAGAAATTGGCCTCGGGCCCCACCACGGATCTGAATGTCTTATTATCCTCTGGGCCCTCAGTGCTCTCATTTACCCCTTCCCATAAAAATAGGTGAAGTTGGCCAGTCAGATATCCATTCACAGATGTCTTGTGGGGATATCTGCACTTTTATGGGGAACGTTGGGGAAAGTAGAGCCCTTACCCCTAAAAATATATACCAACGATGGAAGTTCAGGCATTAGCAACAGCACAACATGGAAGCTACACTGGGGCCTGGGGGCCTTAGGGAGAGGGCATGACTGCCTGGCGATCTTTCAATCACACATGCAGGCAGATGCCAGGCCCGCCACCAGAGTCTGCCAGTGGGGAAGTCGGTGAGGAAAACCATGGTCGTCATTTTGAGAGTCACGCTGCCGTTTAGGTGATAAGCGGCACAGTTCAGTGTTAAGAAGAAGAACATGGGAACCTCGCTAATTGAATTTGGACTCTGGCTCTGCATTTAGCTCTGTGCGGCCTTACACTGGTCATTTAACCTCTCTGTGCTTCAGCTTCCTCAGCTTTATAACGAGGATGATGATAATTGCACCTACTTCATAGGTTTGTTGTAAGGATTCAACGAGTCTTTATGCAAAGAGCCTGCCTGGCGCACAGAAAGCTCTCTATAAATACTTGTGAAATAAAACCCAGGAAAAAATTTCAACCCCCGGATCTATTCCCCAGCTTTTCCGTTTGGTCCTCTCCTCCCCATTCCTTCTATCACCCTGATTCCCTGAGTGGAAAGTGTACTCCTCACGCGTGCCCTCACAGTAAAGAAAGCCGTCTTTCCGACCAGATTCCTGACTGCTAATAAAGCTGGCATTCAGACCTCATTTTCCAGCTTGTTGCCTGATTTAGAGACCTTGTCAATTTGCATTACCTAGAAATAATGCAAGACCACTTCAAAGCTGCTTGGAACGATGCCCTACAGTCCATATCGCTGAATCTTCTAAAGTGGGTTGGTACAATTGTAAATTATTCCACAGCATGGAACTCCTCCCTGGCCGATGCTCTTAAGACCATGGAGCAAGGACATTTTTGGAAGTAACTGTATAGAAACAGATGGCCCAAAATGTGCGATTTTCTACCCATAGATGAAAGTTGAGTAAAATTAAATGTTTCGTCATAATGACTTGGGTCATTTTGTTGTCATTGTGCCTCTTGTTCATGTCTTTTCTTTCTCCGACTACTTTTCTTATTTTTCATCTGATAAATCCTTCTTTGAGCTCTAGACAAAATAGAGTGCATAAATGCACCCTGCACCCAAATTTTTAAAAAAGAATATTACAAGCTCCCTAGAAGCCTCGTCACGACCCCTTATAGTCACCACTTGCCCACCTCCCGAGCATGACCTTACGTCTAAGAGCACAGAATAGTTCTCACTGTTTTGATACTTTACATGAATGCATGGTTCTGTGTCTTTTTCACTGGACATTAGGTTCGCGAGTTTCATTCACTTTATTGTTGCATGTAGTTTGTTCACTCTCACTGCTGTGTAGAATTCCACGGTGTGAGTCTATCACCATTTTTTAATGCACCCTATTGAATGACTATTTGTATAGTTTCCAGTGCATGTTGGTATTCTGGGTAAATTTTATGGTATCCCTTATATTTTTCTACAGCCTCTGATCTATATAGATACACATATATGTGGATATACATATACTTTTATATACAGAGGGTGCCAAAAAAATGTATACACATTTTAAGAAAGGAAAAACTGTATTAAAATTATGCTGATGGTAACCACTTTGAGCACCTCTTGTCAGAAGTCAAACATGACTTGTATTCATCTTTTGTTTTCAGTATATGTTGAGTATTACAATTTTAATACAGTTTTTTCCTTTCTTAAAATCTGTATACAGTTTTTTGGCACCCTCTGTACATACAAGTATAATCAGAAATTTTAAATAAGCCTTGTTTGAACAATGGAAAGGAAATCAAATCAATGGGCTGGTTATTTGAGGGTGGAGTCAGGAGATGGTTTAGTATTAGCTCTTGGATTTCTCTTGCTTTGTTCTGTTCAAAACCACCCTGCGTTGCTGCCATGCAATGGGGCCAGGGAGAATATGTTTGGGACCCAAGTAATCCACTTGAACACTTCTTGGTACTTGCACCATTTTGACGGTAAATGCTTGAATGCAGCAAACCCAGCCTGAGAAGGACATGGTGACTGGGGGTACCGACCTCTCAGGGATGCCAGTCTGGGTCACACCACCAGGTGAGCCATCAAGGGCAGCAGAGGTGGTAGCTGAGGGTGAGAGGAAACTGGAATGGTTGGGAGAGAGAGATGTTGCACATCAGTTGTGTTTCTAAGACCAGCTACAGCAGCAGGGGCTCCAGTTCATCTTACTAAACTTCCTCTTCTAAATTTGACCCTGGAAAGAGTCCTACTGGACTCTTTCCAAGGTCAAATGGAGCTGCTTCCAGAATGCATCTGAAGAGTGGATCCAGCTGCATAAAGGGTGGACAGTGGTAGTCGCTGTGATGCATCACCTAGGGCCCCGGGCTTGTTGCCCAGCTGCTGGGAATGCTGAGGGTGACTGCCTTCAGCTGTCAGCACTTCAGGATAGACACGTGACAGCACCAAATTTGTGATTTAGAAAGATTTCTCTGACAGCTGTTAAAGGGAATGATCTAGCTCCATATACATCCACAAGGAGAGAAATCGAAAACATATCTTAAGTGTAAAAATAAAGATGTAGAAAAATATATAGAAAATGCAACCATTTGTGTAAACCTGGGAACATATACCAAACAGAACCACATATTGCTTGTGCATACGTATATATGTATATCAAGATATACAAAATGGACACAATAGATACATTTGTGTTCATTTTGTAAGCCTTCATATATATAAATATTTCTAATTAGTCAGCTTTTGCTGTGTAACAAATAATTCCAGTATCTTAGTGGATTGCAATAACCAATATTTACTTTTACTCACATTACATGAGGGCTGCAGGTTGGCCATGGTTCTGCTCAACTCTGCCAGGTTCTGTTCGACTATGGTGGGTTTATGTCCTGCCTCCAGAGAGAACAACAGAATGAGGAGACAACAAACTATTGTGAAAAAATAATACAATCTATTACGCACACCAAACTTATGATGGTGATTGCCTCTGGAGGAGCAGGAAGGGCAATGAGAACAGTATTTAGTGAATAAAGGAGATGTTATCTAGAACTGTAATGTAATTTTATAAAAGACAATACACCATATATTTGACCTTTACCCTCTTCTCCCTGTACCTCTCCCCCCTTACCTTCTGGTAACCATGAAACTATTGTCTGTGTCTGTGAGTTTTTGCTTGTTTGTTTACTTGAAACCTACATAATTTTATTAACCAATTGTCACTCCAATAAATTTAATTAAAAAATAAAAAAAATAAAGGGAGATCAGTTTTAAAAGAAAGACAGTGGAGATATGACAATTCTGGAAATATTGATGATTGTTTAATTATTCTTGGTACTTAGCTTTCTAGTTTTGCAGAAATGATCAATTGGTAAGAGATAAGATTAAAGATAGAATTGGGAGGGAGTAGTTCGGAGGCAGAATTCGAGGTAAAATGATAAAGACCTGAACTATGACCCTAAGAATAGAAACGATATAATGGAGTTATTCAAAAGCTAGTGTTGACCAGACTGGATGATCAATTATGAAGGGTGAGAGAGAAATGAGTCAAGAACGCCTACAGAGATAAATCCGTAGTGACTGCAGGGCTTCCAGTCAGGTGTCTGGGGGAAGGAGGAACCATTCTCCATGACAGAGAACAGAGGAAGAGCTGGTCACACGGTGGGTGCGCCAGGAGGAGGTGATGCGTCATTTCAGGGCTTGGTTGATAACTCTGAATGATATTATTATTTTACTTTTTTCCTGTTCTTTCATTTACTTATTTGTTTCTTTGCTTGTTCTTTCTCACTACTGGTTTACAAACCAGGAGTACATACATCTAGTTTTAGCTGTTATTGTGTGGTAACAATGTCCTTCATTTGAAGGTGCAGATTCTACAAAGATAGGGCCGATGAAATCATGTGCGCTGAGCAGAGAACGGGTTGCTTCTGAAGAAGAAAGTGACCACAGTGAAAACTCAATGACTGACCAGCATATACTTATTGCACAGACTTCTTAACTCTGCTTTGGAAACTCATTTACCGTCATTAAATACATTTGTGTATTCATTTAATATGAGCCTGAAGCTTCCCTCAAAGGGATGCCTCCACGAGAGGCTGCTAGACACAAGTCATGTAATTTAAGGGTCCCAGTCCTTGTGAACTTCTTTTGACTTGGGATTTGTATTTGAAACCACTCTTCATTTCTCACTGTCATTTTACCTCACCTTCAACCATTCTAGAGAGAGTGTACACAGACACGCACACATACACACATGCACGCACATGCACACACACGCACACCTCTGGGACTTCTCAAAGAAAAATTTTAACCAAGCCAACCAATATTTAATCTCTAGATTGTTAAAAAATCTCTCCACCCCTTTCACATGATGAAATAACAAACAAAAGAAAACAGCTTGTTTTACGTATAGAAATAGATCCTGAACAACAAAAGGACTACTTTTTCTGGGTAAAAGCCAGCCTGACATTGCATTTGGCCATGTCTTAATTCCTCCTCACTCAACAGTACTTGAGGAAGAGACTGGAAGCCAAGAGCTAATTCCCTACCCGCCCCTATGATTCTATCCCATTCCACAACCCATCTCCACTATCACTTACATCTCTAGCTCTTGTTTCCCGCAGTAAAGTGCTGCAATCTTATTCCATTTAAAAGCAGTGCTGGAAGAAACAGGAGTAGTGAAATTACCTTAAACTAGCCTTCTTTCTTCCATCCCGACAATATGAGCAGAGAGTGTAACAGAAGAAATGTGGGGCTTGGAGACCAAGTCTTTTCGTTCCATTTTCTGGTTATGATCAAATCACATAATCTTTCAGAGGCTCAATTACCTTATCTATAAATGAGAAAAATGATAACCACAATGCACATTTTTTATGAAGAGCAAATGAAATAAAGCCTGTGAAAGTGCTAATGTGTGTTAGAGCAGAGCTTCTCAGACGTTGACCTATGTACAAAAACCTGGGAATAAAATACAGACTCTGATTCTGTAGGTTAGGGGTGGAGCCTGAGATTCTGAATTTCTCACAAGCTCCCAGGTAATGAATGCTAAAGCTGCTGGTCCATAGACCGTGAGTTGAAAGCTGTTTGCTGTGCTGTGCATTATGGTAGCCACAGACCACATGTGGCCACTTAGACTTACATTAATTTAAATTAAATAAAATTTTAAATTCAGTTTTTTAATTACAGTAGCCACATTTCAAGTGTTCAATAGCCACCTGTGGCTAGTGGCAACCATATTGAATGGCTCATATATAGAACATTGCCATCATTGCACTGTGCTGTTAGAGCACCATAGAGGTGTTAGAGAGCCATTCAACAAGATGCAAACAGTGTGTACTGAGCACCTTCCATGTGCCAGACAATTTTCTAGGCACTAGTGGTATAGCAATGAGCAAAACAGACAACATTCTTGCTCTCATGGAGCTTACCTTCTAGGGATTACTCATTTGAAAAAAAATAAGAGATCATTATTAGTTGGATGTGGACATGGCTGCTCCTCCACAAGTAGACTTGAACTTCACCCTATGACAGCCTCACAGCAGAACTCAACACTTCATTATAACCCCCAAAGCACAGCCACTCACATAATCACAGGCGAAGAATTAATCTGAAGATTTTACTAAAAATTTCTCAAATGATAATAAAGGGAAGTTTATATTGCATAGCATTGGGAAGTTTTAATATTATTTTTCTTTTTCCTTTTTTAATTATACAAGTAATAAGCAGCAAATAAGATTTTACCTGCTTCCCACCCCAATACCTCCCTCCCCCCAAAAAACCCATCCCATCTACTTCTTTTTAAGTCTCTTCCTGGCCACCCACTACAGAGATGTCCCCTAATAGTTCTTCTTTTATATGCAGAGAAATTTATCTCTGCTCCACTCCTCAAGGCTTGCATCCCTGTACCTTTCACGTCTCTGGGTCCTGCCGCGCTTTAATAGTGTGAGAGGTGATGTCCGCCTGCCCTCACATTGTTGACAATGAAACATTGATGTGCTGGTGCCAGCTCACAAGGACTAACAGGAGCCAGAGTGAACACCTCTTCCTAACTTTCAGTGACCTCACATTGGAGAGCTTGAAGTTGACCATGGTGGGAGTATTTACACCACAGCAATAGGCACATGCTATAAATCAGGGCTCCCTCCTCACACCCCCAGCCCCTTAGAGAGCCAATTGTTAAACATTTTGCTACTACACCACTGGGTGTAGAAATTGTTGGGGGGATGATAGGGTACCCAGTGGGATTTAGAACTTTTTTGGAGGACTCTTTTGTTTTATAGCCCCAGATGATTCTTTCTCTTTGTTTTCTACTGTGGGGTCTGACCTGGGAAAGCTAACTCCTTTCTCTGAAGGGGACCCTCCCTGACAAGATACAGAGAAGCAGCCACTGCGGCAATTCAAAGACACCATTCCATGACTTAAGACAGAATGGTCCCCAGTGCCGGAAGAGACCTCAGGGAGACCAGATATGAACCAACACTCCCCCACACACCCCACCCCTTTTGATAGGTTGCACCTGACATTCGCTTGCCTACAGGTGTGTTTCCTTCAGTTTGGTGATCAAACCACCCAAATTCATTTCCTCTGTGACAATTAAATTAAAAACCAAAAACGTTTTCTGTTTCTTTTAGAAAAAGTATGTCACGGCCTGTGGCTAGAGCCAGCACTGCAGGATTGCGGTGGGCAGTGCCTCATGAGAGGCTCTTACCAGCACCTCTGTTGTTTTCACTTCCCTTTTGTGTTTTTCTGAAGGCAGACCTGACGTTCAATGAAGCTTCTTTCACTGTGGATTAAAGTCCACCCCATGTCTGGTGAAAAGGCAGTGTCGGGACTCTGTTTGCATAAGGGGGCCCAGGCTCTTGAAAAATAAGTCATTCTGTGGGAACAAAAGAGGCCTGGACCATGAGCCTGCTCCAATAACCTGACACCACTGACAGTGGGAGAATGACTTACATGCTGCTATTCCCAGTTTCCAGCTCCAGCCCATTGGTCCTGCGTCTCCTGCACTGTCCCTCACCGCTCCATATCCAGGCAAGATCCCATAATGCATCACCATTGTCACTCCCCTGCCTCTGCTGTTCTATCTTTCTCCATTGTATTCTCCTTGCTGAACCCCAGCCCTCTACGTGTTCTGCTCCTGCACCCAAACCACTTTGGAGAAAAGCCCAGTGCCAAGCTGGCTGTTCTCACGTTCAATTCCTCATCAATCTGGGTGGCAGTCCTATCTTGCACTCACCTGAATAATCATACTTCCTCCTCTTCCCTCAAACTTCCAGTATCTTCTCCCTTTTCCTCACTCCCTGATGATGCCCTTGTTTATTTCCCTGAAACAATAAGAACAGTTCGAAGAAAAAGTTACATGCTCCCATGACACCTTTCCAGGCAGCAGTGCCTGGGCCTCCTAGCAGTGTCTTCCCTCCTGTTACTATGGATGGAGCTGCCTATACTTCATCAAATTCTTCCCTGGAACACTTCCCCTCTTACCTCCTGCAGTGGACCCTCTCCTTCCTGCATCACCTTCTGTACTGGATTGTTCCCATCAGTGTACAAACATGATGGAATACAAACAGAGCAAAACGAAACGTAGAAATACAAACCTTCCTTGACCTCATATCTCCAATCCAGATACCGCCCATTTCTCGCTTCCTTTTATGGAAATGTTCCTTGAAAGGGTTACCTGCTCTTATTAGCTCTACTTCCTTTCCTTCCAGTCCTTCCTGGTCCCACTGAAGGCAGCTTTTCATCCCTATCACTCCAGGGAAAGAGTTGTAGGCCCAATGGTCAGATGTAAGCTCTCCTCTTACTCCATCAGAAGATGCACTTTACACTGTTGAGCACCATTCTTCTTGCCACACACTTCACTAGGCTTCCAGTACATCACTCCATCTCTTGGCTTCCTTCTCACTCACTGGCCACTCCTCAGTCTCCTTTGCTGCAACCTCATGATTTTCCCAGTGTCAAAGTTTGGAGGATATAGTCTTTGGGTATCTTTTCTTCTGTATCTGCATTTATTTCCTAGGTAATCTCACCCAATGTAATGACGTTAAATGTCATCTAGTCACAGCCAACTCCCAAATGTTCCAGCCTGAACCCCCAACTCTTGTACCCAACTGCCTCCTCACCATCTTCATTTGGATGACTAATGGGAATTTCAAGCTGAATTTTCATTCTTGATTTTGCCCCTCCATCAGACGTCTCAATCGCTCACACCAAAAAGTTGTGGAGGCATGTGTATCTCCTTTCTTTGTCTCACACTCTACATCCAATCCACCAACAAATCCACGGCAGCTCCACTTCCAAAATCTATCCAGGATCTCTTCACTCTTCCTTGACTCCACTGCTCCCACCCTGATCCAAGCCGCCACCATCTCGCACCTGGATCCTGTGATCCACTCCACACGATGACTCTCTCCTTGGCCCCCGACAGCCAGAATGAGACTTTAAAAGTCAGGTGAGATCACATCCTTCTTCTCATAACCCTCAGATCACTTTCTACGTCTCTCAGATGGAATCTAAAGTCTTTCCCGTGACCTTCCCGACCTTGCACCGCCAGGCCCTGGGCTTGTCTGCCCTCACCTCACTCCCCCTCTGCCCTTCCTGCCTTAGCTCAGGCTGCCATCACAAAATGCCACACGCGTGCAGCTTAAACAACAGAACATTTTTTTCTCACAGTTCTGAAGTCTAGAAGTCCAAGATGAATTTCTCAGCAGGTTTGGTTTCTTCTGAGGCCACTTGCCTTGGCTCAAAGACAGCTGCCTTCGCCCTGTGTCTTCACACAATTGGCTCTGCATGAGCATGTCTGTGTCCAAATTTCCTCTTCTTATAAGGACACCAGCCATATTGGATCAGGGCTCACTACTGGCCCTGCTTTTTCTTCTAAAGAGCTGAGTAATTTTGGCATCCTTATTTAATCCTTCTGTGCCTCAGTTTCCTCTCCTGTAACAATAAGTGATTGGACTGAAATCATTAGATTTCGAACAGTTTTCACATCAACTCGCATTAAGAAATACATTTTACATCACTACCAGTAATCATATCTCCATTTATATAATAAACTAAAACAATGGTTTCATGAAATCAGACCTCTGAGAAGTACAATGTACTCTGATACTTTTTCTATTTATTTTTTTAAATGTTCTTGGTAATTATTATAGACTGAATGTGTGCATTCCCCCCCAAATTCATATGTTGAAATCCTAACCCCCAATGAGGTGGTATTTGGAGGTGGGATATCTAGGAGATGATTAGGTTCTATGGATGAAGTCCTTGTGAATGGGATTAGTGCCTTTATGAAAGAGATGCCAGAGAGCTTTCTCACTTGCTCTCTTTCCACCATGTGGGGATACAGGGAGAAGTTGGCACCTGCAACCCAGAAGGTTCTCACCAGAGCACTGCCAGGCTGGCACCCTGATCTCAGACTTCCAGCCTCTAGAATTGCAAGAAAGAAATTTCTGTTGTTCAAGCTGCCCAGTCTATGCTTCTGTTCCAGTGGCCTAGACAGACTAAGACAGAGGCCTACTGCATTAATTTCATAACCCAAGCACTTGGGCAAGTAAAATCAGCTTCCTGTGTCTCAGTTTCATCACCTGTAAAATGCGAGAAATAGTACTTCCTTTATGGGCTCATTGAAAGAATTAAGTAAAGATTCATTCCAGCTCTGGGTTTAGCCCAGGGTTGATGCTAGCTTTATCCCTAGAACCCAACTAGCAGAACTAGATCATACCTGGTACTGTGATTACATTAAAAATAAATAATAGGGTATGAAAACAGTCCAGCAGGGAGAAAACCTGAACTGTTTATAATACAAGAATATGAGCTACCTCAAGTAGTTCCAAACCTCCCCTTCAGTTGCCAGGAACTGAATGTAAAAGCACTCCCCTGGCGTTATACATGCTTGGGGGTCTGAGGGTGAAAGGAAAATAGCTCATTTTGGAAAAGGATGTAATACTATCACGCAGTGCATCAGTGTAAGTGTAAGGGAGAGAGCAGCCTCAATTTAAATGCCTATGCAGAGTCCCACTGAGGTACTTTACAGTCAAAATGTTTTTACAAGTTTCTAGTTGCCAAATACCTGCCTTTTATTTTAAAGCAATGTTATTTCAATAGGTTTGCTCTCCAAGAGGTTGTGAGCAAATGTGATTTTTATAAATCAGTTATCATGCCCCCGCTGGCTTAAATTATAACTTGCAGAGGTTTTGTTTTTAATTCCTGATTCATTTTCAACTCTAACACTTAATTGAAATTGTCCCTGCTTCCTCTACTCCGTCTGCATCAGTCAGAGGTCTTAGTTGAGAAAAATAAAAAGCATTCTAGCAGTTTACACAGAAAAGGAATTTATTAAAGGATATGAGGTCACTTACGTATAGAAATTCCTGGAAGGCTAGAGTCAGACTAGGAGTCAATGAGCATGCAAGCCAAGCTGCAGGACAGTTCAGCAGCGACATGGTCACTGTCACTGGATACAGATGCTGTGGCTCCCGCCACGGACCCCAGTTCTGGATGCCACACCTCTCCCTCCTCTGTTACCGAAAGCTGGATGTCTTGCTGCCCCATCATTTCTGGGAAACAGCCGTTTCCCCATGTTGCTATCTTCCAAATTAAAGTGGCACCTGGACGCATCTGACTGGAGATGTCAAGATCACGTGTCTGTACCCTAGGTGCAAAGTTGGCTACGAAAGGTAGTTGGCTTTTCCCTCGGTTGGTGAGGGGATGGAATTTTATCTTGGAGAATTCCCCACCTAATACTGAAAGGTAATAATCTGAGCATTATCTACTACACACCATCTTTATACAATCTGTCTGTCAGTGTGAGTAAAGATTTTCATAGTGAAAGCAGGGACTTAATAATCACCTACCATGAAACCAGCCATGGGTTTGGTGCTTTGCAGAAGTTCACATGTGTAAGAAAAGCAATTTCATATTCAGAACAGACCTCCGAAGGAGCTTATCATTTAGTTGACAAATAGACAACAGGATAACTAAGGATGGTAAGTGACAGTGGAGTAGACCTTTGACATTCAGGAGAACAACATCTGGAGAACTTTGCTGTCCCCAAATGTGCAAACACGGATAATGTGTTCATTGAGAATCATGTTTCCTGTGTACACCCTCATTGCCTCTTTAAATGTTCATTTATACGTTCTCTTTCATCTGGTGTCATTTTAAACAAAGAAACAGAGTTTGTTTCATATTCTAAGACTATACGAAACAATGACCAGAGAGCCCCAGTGCCACAGCGCAAGTTGCGATGAGAATGCTGGGTGGCCAGCTAGGTACTCAGCAGTAGAGTCATTCAGGATCAAATAATTGTGTTTAAAAACTAGTAAAAGAAGGTCAGGGAAGTTTTAATAGAGGAAGCAAAAATCTTAACTCCTTTCCATAGATTATAAGAAATTGTATAACATAGCCCTTGTGAATTCTCTGACCTCATCCATATTATTCTCCTCCTCATTCACTATGGGCTTCATTCAGCTACTCTGGGCTTCTCTCTGTTCCTCTAATGCACTGCCGTGTTTCCCCCAAAATAAGACCTAGCTGGACAATCAGCTCTAATGTATCTTTTGGAGCAAAAATTAATATAAGACCCAGTATTATAGTATGTTATGTTATGTTATGTTATGTTACGTTACGTTACGTTACGTTACGTTACGTTACGTTACGTTACGTTACGTTACATTACATTACATTACATTACATTACATTATATTATATTATATTATATTATATTATACCAGGTCTTATATTATAGTAAAATAAGACTGGGTATTATATTATATTATTATTATATTATATTATACATGGTCTTATGTTATAGTAAAATAAGACTGGGTCTTATATTATTTTTTGCTCCAAAAGACGTATTAGAACTGATTGTCCAGCTAGGTCTTATTTTGGGGGAAACACGGTAACTTTCCCTGCTTAGGGCCCTTAGCACATGCTGTTCCCTCCACCTGGAATGATCCTCTCCCCTGGTCTTTGCATGGCTATGTCCTTCTCTCATTCGGGTTTCAGTTCAACTGCCACTTTCTCCAGGAGAACCTTCTCTGAACACCAGGGTAAATGTTTGTCTCCCCTAAAGTCTGTATGTTGAAACCCTAATCCCAGTGTGATCCTCCTCCCTCTGCTTTCTAGTACATATTGTTTTATTTTTATATTTTTTAAGTATTTACCATTATTGCCAGTTACTTAATTTATTTGTCTCCAATTAATTGTTAGTCTTCTCCTTCTGGAACATAAGATCCATGAGTAGGACCCTTGTGTGACCAGCTCACTGCATCCAAGACAGTGTGCGGCATACATTAGGTGCTAAATAGTTATGGGCTAAATGAATGAGCTAAATCTTAAAGGATAAATAAAAGTTTGTAAAGAAGGAAAATAGAGACGGGCGTTCTAGTCTGAAAGAATGGAAGAGCATACGCAACTGGCACTAAGGAATAAAACAGCATCGCTTCTCCATCTTTTGGCTAAGATCAAGTGTAGGAATAAAACAGCTTGACACTTTGTGTGAGAAGCCAAATGCATGTCCGGAAAGCCATGTGTGCCATGCTCAAGTGTGCGAACTTATTCCCGCTGGGAGTAAGACTCAACTGAAAGGTTCTAACCAAAGCTGAAAGGCAATACACCGAGATGGGAGCATGATGTATACAGACTAACCTATGGAGGTAAAGATGCGGGTGGGTAGGGACTTAACATCAGGTTGAAGATCTGATATTGGATCTGTTACAGGCATTTTTAAAAAGTCAGGTCATTAGATGGCTTTGGCAAACACTGCGTGAGATGATTTGGGGTAGGGAGAAACTGGAGTCAGGGAGACTAATTAGGAGTTGTACATATCCCAGACAGTATGTCACTAGCGTCTAAACAAAGATGGCCTAATTAACAATGACAAATAAGGGGCCAAGAGACATTATAAAGAATCAGAAGGATGTGGTGACAGATCGGCTATTGAGTTCAAAGAAAAGGGTCAGTTTCTGCTGAGAGCCCTCTTCTGGATTACAGGATGCCGACTTCTGGTTGTATCCTCACGTGGCAGAATGAGGGCTGGAGAGCCTCTGGGGTCTCTTTGATAAGGGCACTAATCTGATTCACGAGGGCTCCATCCTCACGACATAATAATCACCACCTAAAGACCCTACCTCCTAGTACCATCACATTGGGATTAGGGTTTCGACATATGGACTTTGGGGGACACAAACGTTTAGTCTACTGCACTGGCTTTGACCTTCCGTTTCCTGCCCTGGCTCCTACCTATCCTGTGAGCCTGGTTCTCCAGCCATCTCACCATTTCTGGGGCCTAACTCACATTCTTCTGGTCAGACTTGATTTCTATTGTTCTCAACCAGCAGCCCTGTTGGCTCAACACCTAATAAACGAAAGACACTTAAAAAATGAGACTAAAAACAAAAACAAGCAGCTATTTGACTGTAACCTGGGGAATCTGAAGTAGTGGAAGTAAACAGATCAACTTTCTTCCAAGTAGACGGTAGTTGCAATTACACTTCCAATGGCTCCCAAGCAAAAATCTCTGTATTCAGAATGAATGTTAACAAAAACCAGCTGGAATAATAGTGAGATGCCAGCCCATCCTTAGCCCTCCCTCCTCCTATATGCTCAATATTCCTGTGTTTTAAACTAGAGCAACAATATCCAGGTCCTTTATAAAATGGATGTGGGCTTATGCCCAGGAAACAGCTCAGATTTAATTCAAAAGTCATAGGAGGCCCCCGGAGATAAAAGCTGGGCTGTTACATAGCAGTTATAAGAGACAAATTGCTACAGAACATGGGAGTAAAAAAAAAAAATTAAGTGCTTACTTGGTGCAGCATGTGATGGAACATGTCCTCCAGGATTTAATAAAGTTTAGATTATCTGAATCAAATTGTGAGACCATTTTCAAAATCAAGTTACTATATAGCTCTTTTTTAAATGACTCATGTTACCAGGAAGCGTTGTAGCACCAACATCGCCTGCATTATCTCTGAAGGGTGTTCGATGTGTCTGGAAGCAAAGGTCTGGGAAAACGTATCACGTGTTATATAAAAAAATGTCTGTTTGTGGTGAGACCTCTAGCAGTGGGGAAAAAGAAGAAACTTACTGAACACAAAATAAAAGCAGGTGGAGATGAAGGTGGAAGAGGATTATAACCCATGACCCCAGAATCTGACCACCTCTCATCACCTTCTGGTCCATCTCCCTCCTGGGGTTCTGCAATGGTTTCCTAACTTGTCTCTTTATTTTCACTCCTATCCCTTGCGATCTAT
Source organism: Rhinolophus sinicus (assembly GCF_057876585.1). NCBI lineage: Eukaryota > Metazoa > Chordata > Mammalia > Chiroptera > Rhinolophidae > Rhinolophus > Rhinolophus sinicus. The sequence goes on along the minus strand of NC_142503.1, from coordinate 189,300,189 downwards.
TCTCATCACAGCAGCCAGAGTGATCCTTTTAAAATCTAAGTCAGGTGATGTGCCTAATCAAAACTCTCCAACGATTCCCCACTTCAATCAGAAAAAAAGCAGTCCTTGCAATGGCTTCCAAGACCCTGATGAGCTGTCAGTATACCCCTCCACACACACACACACACACACACACAGACACGCACTCCCTCCCTCCCACAGGCACACCTCTCTGACTTCACCTTGTGCTACTCTCCCCACCTCAGCTCCAGCCATACTGGTCTGCTTGCTGGTCATTGAACAGTTCCAAGCACGTTCTCGTCTTAGGGCCTCTGCTTGAGCTGCTCCCTCTGCCTGGAACACTCTTCCCCAGGACACCCACTTAGCTTACTCCCTCGACCTTCCTTACATCTGTGCTCAGATGTCACCTTCTCTGCGAGACCTACCTCATCCTCTCTATTTAAAACTGCTGCGCCCCTGTACGTTCCTGACCCTTCTTCTCGTGTTCCATTTTTCCCTAGCATGTATCATCTCCTAACACACTACATATGTGGGGGCAGAGCCCCAGAAAGCAGTTTCCAGGCTCTCGGCCTCACATAGACAGGTGCTGGCTCAGGTAGTAAATGGCCAACTGTGATTGCATGGCCATCAGCTGTGGCTAGTTGGCCGTCAGCTGTAACCAGTGAGCCGTTGGCCACAATATAACTGCTGTGGCTATGCTAGCAGAGGAAGAGAGAGAAGAATGGGGGCTAGCAAGAAGATGGTGGCTGGGCTGGCAAGCGTGGATGGCGGTTTGCGGACAGTGTGGATCCAGCCTCCAGTGAGAGTATAGTGCCGCCAGAGAGAATATAGTGGTATGACTCCCCTACCTATGGCTCCGTGGGTGTTCCTTTTTGGCCTCACCATATCCTGCGTTATGTGGGGAGCGGGAGCAGAGACCCCGCATGCTGCCCCGCATGACAAATGGCACAGCGAGCAGGGTCTCCCGCACGACAACATACTTTACTTATTGTTATGTTTATTGATTATTGTCTGTCTCCCCTGCTAGAACATAAGCCCATAATCACAAGAATTTTTGTGCACTTAGCATTAAGTAGATGCTCAATAAATATTTGTTGAAGAAATGAATGAACATCTCAGGGGAGAAATATGGCTGGGCAGAAATAAAATGTCTTCCTGAGTTTCTAAAACTCAAAGCCTCTGGGTGATAGAAAGTTTAGGGTGCAGATGGAATGTTTGGAAGAAGCTTGAAAGAGAGAAGGATTCCTCCCTACTTACGTATTAGAAAAATATTTGAGGGGATTGAAGGAAGTGATGAAAGCAGAGTTTGGTGAGTTCTGGAGGGTGAGTTTTATGTCTTACCTCATGGACAGAGCCCCATGGGAACTTCAAGACCCCTGAGTGGAGCTGCCTGGGTGCTGCATCCATGCAAAGAGGATCCAGAACCCAGCTCAAAGAGGTACACACCCCAAGGGGGAGCAGAGCAGCAGAGACAGGTACAGAACCAAAGACAGCCACATGCACAGAAAGGAGGGAGGTCTTAGGGACAACCTGTGTGCCCATATGTCCCCTCCCAAAACCTGGCAGTATGTAACCAACCCCTCCCCAAAAAATCTTCACACAACCCCGAGTAAGGGGAGTGATTCTTAAGGACTGATTAAATTATCCCACTACCCAGTGGGATAAAGGTAAAAATTATAACTAAGTTGAGTTATGTAAAAATAAAATTCTATTTCCTGCATGCCAAAGTTCCCACCTACCTCATTTTATTTTATGTCAAAACAATCACTAATATTTTAAAGAATGGGATGAATTTTAAAGACATTTTGCTCATGTGCCACGCAGAGACTAACGTTGCTCTCAAGAGTCTGGAAAAGGTACTTTGTATTCTCTGCTGACCTGGTGTTCACTTCTGAAGGGAAATTAGAGAAGCATCAGGCGACTGCACACAGCTGAGTAATTGCCATGGCAACTGAAGGCCCATCACCTGAGCTTTATTCCAAGCTGCTTTATCAAGAGTGAATTGCAGACAATCTCAGAAAATGGAGATGGAAAATTTTTATTCTCTTTTCTCTCTCTCTCCAACCCCCACCCCGCTCTTTTCCTTCCTCATGTTTTGATATTGGAGTTCTAAAAGTGGCCCGGCCCTTTTCTTCCTAAAATTATTCTGAATGCCTTTTTATTTCTTTCTCCAATTTACCATCTCACTCATGGATCCCCTTGCCTGATGAGATGGGAGTTGGGATAGAATTAGCACAGAGCAGTTCATTTAGAGATCACCTCCCCCCCTCCCCCCCCCCCCCCCCCAATATCGTATGTTGGCTAGACTGGCAGAATGACGGTGTGTCCCAGAAGAGGCCACCCTGGGGCAGGCACATCTCTGGTCTGTTGAAGGGGATCTGTGACCCTGTCACTCTATTGTCTGGAGGGAACTGAAACCAAGATAGAAAACTTGTCATGTCAGGCTGTTCCTGGACTTGGAATTGTGTGAATAAATAAATGATGACTTATTGACCAGATCTTTCTGGGTTGATTTTTTTCTCTCTCTCTCTGATCTATCATTCAAAGTAGAAGACAGTAAACATGAAATCATGTGGAAAATGGTTCAGATGATGGGTTCTTTGGTTGCTACGGTGATTAATCTGCTATGAGTCAATGTTTCTTCTAAAAACAGTTCTACCACCTTAATCAGCCTAAGAATCAACTACAGAGAAGGTCTAATGTTTATGCCTCGGACTCTTCCCCAGGATCTTATTTCAGGTGGGACGGATATAGGGCCTAGGAATTTGTGTTTTTAACCAACACCCCCCCCACCCCCCCAGCAGATTCTCACTCAGATAGAGGAGAGGACACTCAGTGAAGGAGGCTACGTGACAATGAAGGGGGGGACTTCTAGTTTCCAGCACTGTGGGATCCCCAAAATAAAATTCCATTACAGTAAGACAATATTATTCTGGGTTTTGTACCATCATGCCAAAAGTGACCAAAGTCTTGGACCCTTATGAGGGGAGGAGAAAGAGAAGGAAAGAGAAGATCACACCCACGAGCTCCATAGTAAAGTACTGAGCCAGCTGCTTGATGTGTGTACATACAAAATTTTATTTAACACCCAAATTAAACCCCTATGAGATGGTGTATCATGACTATTAGGATGCTTTCAAGAATCTGACAAATTAACAGGTTAAACAGACAGTAAGGACATAGATACATTAAATAATAAACAAAATAGATAAAGTGAGTTGTACATTAGAGAAAGGGACAAATTTGGTATTTCTCATATAGAGAATGCACATTTTTATGTCCATGGAACACACATCAAATGTAAGGTAAGTCTCCCTGAGATTTTATAACCAGATGTCACTAGTCTCAAGAAGTATAGTGAACAAAAATGTGGTCATCATATAGATAAATCTAAACAAGTGTTAGCAACAAAAGTAACAAATGACTATATTGAGAGATATAGAAACAAGATGAAATTAAAGTACTGGACACATCATATGATAACATGGAAGACTGGAGCGTTTTTAGTTATGCAGGAAAAGGGTGGGAATGTTAAATAAAATATAGACTTAAATTGCGTATGTCTCTTAACATTAACAATAACTACTAAAACGAGATTGTAAAACTTCCTAATCAGGAGAGAGAAGCTAAAGGGAATGCTTTCCGGCTCTTTTCCAGGTCACCTCAACTCAACTCTACCTTTCATCCCTAGGACACACCACGACGGGAGAGAAGCAGGTCCATGCTGCCCAGCCAATGACTGTGCTACTGCTGGTTCCACTGGGGTGGCGGGAGGGGCGGGGACAGGGCCTTGTTCAAACAGTGTCTGTGCATAGGGAGCAGATACTTCTGGGAGCGATCAATGGGCTTTGCCAGCACCATAGAAGTATGTCTATTCCATGAGACAGGTTGATGCAGCTAATATGAGACCCATGACTGTGAAGATTGTCTCTGCATTAAAAGCAAATAGTAGAAGATTTTGATTTCCCAAATGGTAGCTACATCACAGCTTTCAGGATCAGATTAACTTGCAATCAAAACAACCAAAAAAAAATATGATTTCCTCCACCATACGTACACACACACACACACACACACACACACACACACACTCCGCAGAACCCCAAAGGTGTAATCTGGGTGGCACCCTGTGGGCAGAAATGGATGCGTGAGCAAAGCCAGCATAGAAAATGTCTCCAAACACTTATTCATCCTCCCACCACCTCCCCAAACCATTGTGTTTAGTTTACAGCTTTGAAAATGTAATTAACACTTTTACTCGTGGGAGAGTAGACCCTGAGAATTTTGACAGGACGTACTCGAAACAGATTCAACTCTCAGTGAGAAATGGTTTACCCGAAGGATAAACTAAACATAATCACCATTCCCTCGTCTCCTAGGAACCTGGAGACCAACATGGGCTTACGCCAGTCTTTCCTTGAATCCCACTGTCATTGTCACATCCCTCCATCAGATTTGAAAATTAAACCCCACAGAGTACAGGTCCAAACAATACCATGGTGAAAGCCCAGAAAAGCTATTTGAATAAGACCTAAAATGTTCTGGCTTTCTGCTGTAAGTTCACCAGCTGCTCTCTTGGCTTCAGGATTTCAGAAGCAGCGTCCAGACGAGGTGGCTGCTTTCATGGTGTAAGATGAGGGATGCTGTGAAGCTCCTCTTGTCCCCCAGTGTCTCGCCTATAAGTCTGCCACGATGCCTGAGATCCCATGTGAAATTACCTGTATTTTACTTAGGAGGTAAATACTTACCTGTATTATAGGTATATACTTACCTGTATTTTACTTACACATACAACTGTCCACTTTAGACAGCAGTTTGGTGTAATCTCAAGGGAAGAAGACACAGAGCTGGCAAATTTTGGTGAAGGGACACAGAGGTCCAGAACAGGACATGATGCTGAGCCAGGCAGGGGAGGACTTAGAGCCCTGAGCATGAGGAAGGAGGCCGGGTGGGCCAGGCAGGGAAGTGGGGAGAGGAAGGCACTAAGCAAGGCAAACTTCACCCACTTAATTCTTGTACCTGGAGCTGAGACAACAGAAGGATAGAGGTGGGCACTGCTGGGGAAACCACTGGCTCAGTTACAGACCTTCGTCCTGGAACAGCTGCTTTATGTGAAGATGTCAGGAATATATATGTTTTTTATATTAAAACAAATACAGTCCTGCTTTGGGGTTAATTGCAAGATCCACATGGTTATTTAAAGAGGAAACAAACAAGGAGACTCCAACTTTAAATGTCCTATTTATAGTGGACCTCTTAGGGGGTGACCTGGACTTGGATTTTCTCAGCTCAGTCACCAGCATCACTGTACACCTGGAAAAGCACCAGCTGTGACATTAAGTGTTCTTTGCATGAGCTGTGACCATCTAGACAAATTTTCATGTTTAGTGCAGATGGAAAAAAGCATGTAACCAAGCAGAAGTATGGCATGAACTGTCTGACTGGTTGTATATGCTATGTGGTTGAGAGATTTTTGTTTATTATCTAGTGTAAATAAACTAATTTTCCTAGAAAACTTGACCTAAAATCTATATTCAACTTTATTATTCTCCAACTGATCATAAACATTGCCTCCAGATCAGTGCTTACTAAAGACCTGCTTCCTTTTCAACCCTCAGGTATAACTCCTTAAGTTGGGGTTCAAAACCTTCCACATTTCAGTCCTTCCTGAGCCTCCAAATTTAGCTCTCATGACCAGCCCACTCCTGCTGCTATTCCCCAAAGCCCATTCAGCCAAACTCATATTCCATTGGTACCCAAATAGGGTCACCCATGAGCCTGGCCTGGGAAGCCTCTCCACAGCCTATCTCTCCTCTCTGGTTGTCAAAATCCTACTGATCCTTCAAGGCAAGACATTTCATCCAGTAGTTTCTTCCATATGCTCTCAAAGCTTGTTTTAAAAAAAACATTTATAAGACAGGTCCAAGACGGCAAATTAGGTAAATGCTATGCCTACTGCATCCCAGGATCACACCAAAATTACAAATAAATTATAGAAAAATTAACCTCAAGAATCATCTGAAGACTAGCTGAATAGAACCCCTATAACTAAGAATATAAAGAAGAGGTCACATCTAGACTGGTAGGAGGGGGGAAGCCATGAAACAGGCTGACCCCAAACGCACAGGTAGTGGCTCAATGCCAGGAGGGACACCTCAGTGGTAGAGGTCCCCCCTGAAGAGGGAGAAGTCCCAGCCCCACACCAGGGGTCCTGTGCTAGGAAGAGTTCCCACAGTATCTGGCAGTGGAAACCAGCCAGGACTCTGTCTGCCTATCCCAGGGGGATGAAGGGTGGCTGGAAACCCAGATGGCATCTTACAGAGCCCACACACAGACTCACTCACTTGTAAACACTCACCTGGGCTCTGGTGGAGGGGTGGCAGCTTGGGAGGCCCAGGGATATGCGGGGAAGGACTGAGCTGTGTGGCTTTGCGGTGGGAGCTGGAGGGACAGGAACCATTTTTGTTCCTGCATGGAGGCTGACACACATGTGGCATCCCACCAAACTCCGGCCCACCACACGCACAGCTGGTGCTACATCCCCCAGACACTCTTGACTGCTGGGCTGCTGGCCCCACCCCACAGGCTGTGGAAGCCTTTTTGACATGGCTGCGGGCCCTCAGCAGCCCGGGAAACATTTGCAGGTGGGTGATAACCCAAAACCTGCACTATAGCGTCTCTTGGACTCTCAGGAATTTGTGAGCCTGAGGCAAGCAATGGCTGGCTGCAGTGTTCTCAGGGCACTTGCAAAGTGGTCACCTGTGGGGAACTGGCATAAGTACTGAATCTGCACTAACTTTGTAAAAACTGCGAGTCACATCTCGTGACTCCCTTGGACTCCACCCCGCCCAGATTGTTGCTACATCATTGAGGGCATTCTCACTACTGGGTCAACAAGCCTGGCCTATGCACCTAAGGAGATTCTTTCAGTGGCTGGGCCTGATGGGCAAGTGGCAGATGGCAATAGGCCTAGGGGACCCTGGGCCTTTTTCTGAGCTGCCTCAGGCCCTACTGCTGGCAGCCAACCTTGGTTCATAGCAAGGCCACTCCACTTGCCTCCAGGTCTAGCACACACAGTAACCAACCACATATAGCTTTGAGTCTCCTACCAGGTAGCCACGGACCAGTAACAGGCAGGGCTGAAATTGGCCTGCACAAGAGCCCCTCCCAAAAGACACCAGAAACAGCACACCCAGAAGCCACCCTCAGACCACACTAGAACACTACCTGGATAGCCCCACAGCAGCACACCCAAAGGGGGGGTCTCAACAGGCACAAGAGCCAATGGGGGTGAAGCCTCATCTGAGGGGTCAGCCCCCACACACCAGCTCATGCACTGTGGGCATTGCCAATCCTTACAGTCAGTCAGCCTGGGAGTCAATCCCACCCACTGACACACCAAAAGCAATCAAAGCTCAACTGCAACAAGAGAACACACACAACACACTCAAGGGACACTCCTGGAACACACACACAGGAGATCAAGGAGACTGTGCCATTGGACACAGGGCACCTACTACATAAGGTCACCCAGCAAAGACTGAGAAACACAGGAAATCTACCTAATACATAGAAGCAAACACAGAGCAGCAGCCAGAATGAGGAAGCAAAGAAACATGTCCCAAATAAAAGAACAGGAGAAACCTCCAGATATAGAACTAAATAAAATGGAGGCAAGCAACCTACTAGAGACAGAGTTTAAAACACTGATTATAAGGATGCTTAGGGAACATAGTGAGAATTTCAACAAAAGGGTGGCAAGTATAAAGATGGACATAGAAACCATAATAAAGAACCAGTCAGAAATAAAGACTACAATAACTGAAATGAAGAATGCACCAGAAGGAGTCACCAACAGATTAGATGAAGCAGAGGACTGAAGTGACTTAGAAAACAAGGTAGCAGAAAACACCCAAACAACAAAAAGAAACAAAATGAAGATAGTTTAAGGGATCTGTGGGACAACATCAAGCGTAACAACATTCACATCATAGGAGCACCAAAAGGAGAAGAGAGGGAGCAAGGGATCAAGAACATATTTAAATAAATAATGACTGGAAACTTCCCTAACCTGGCCAAGGAAATAGACAGACAAGTCCAGGAAGCACAGAGTCCCAAACAAGATGAACCCAAACAGGCCCACACCACGGCACATCATAATTAAAATGGCTAAGGTTAAAGACAAGGAGAAAATCCTAAAAGCAGCAGGAGAAAGACAACTAGTTACTTACAAGGAAGTTTCCATAAGACTATCAGCTGATTTCTCAACAGAAACTTTGCAGGCCAGAAGTGATTGGCATGAAATCTTCAAAGTGATAAAAAGCAAGGAACTGCAACCAAGACCCAGCATTTCACCCCAAAGCAGCAGAATATACAGAGGGTGCATATATATATATATATATATATGCACACACATTTGAAGAAAGGAAAAAACTGTATTAAAATTGTAATACTCAATATATACCAATAACAAAAGATGAATACAAATCATGTGTATACATTATTTTGGCACCCCTGCGACATTCTTCTCAAGTGCAAGGTTGTCATTTAAAATTGAAGAAGAGATAAAGAGCTTCTCAGACAAGAAGAAGCTGAAAGAATTCATTACCACCAAGCCAGTATTACAAGAAATGTTAAAAGGACTCCTTTAAGGAGAAAATAAACGCAATTTAAAAAAATTGGGCAAATAATTTGAACAGACAATTCACTAAAGAAGCTACATGGATGGCAAATAAGCACACGAAAAGATGCTCAACAATATCAGTCATTAAGGAAATGCAAATTAAAATCAAATTAGAATGGATAAAATTAAAAAGATAGGCCATACCAAGCGTTGGTTAGCATGAGGAGCAAATGGAACTATCACAGACTGGTGGTGGGGGATGTAAATTGGTACAACCACACTGGAAAACAGTTTGGCAGTTTCTTAAAAAGTTAAACTTAGCCCTCACATGTGATCCAGCCAATCCCTATCAAACTGCCAATGGCATGTTTTCACAGAACTAGAATAAATAATCCTAAATTTTATATGGAACCATAAAAGACCCTGAATAGCCATAGCAATCCTGAGAAAGAAGAACAAAGCTGGAGGTATCACACTACCTGATAACAAATTATACAAGGACATAGTAATCAAAACAGCATGGTATTGACATAAAAAACAGACACATAGATCAATGGTTTTTTTTGGAATATGCTTTTGGTGCTGTAGCTAAAAAACCTTTCTGTAATCCAAGCACACAAAGAATTTCTGTTATGTTTTCTTCTAAAATTTTACACTTATAGGTTATACACCTAGGTCTATCATTCATTTAATTTTTGTATACAGTACAAGGTATGAATCATATTTGGAGAGACTATTGATGAGTACTTTTACTTTGGATTTGAGAGGGCTCTGAGATATCCAAGTGAAGATTCCAGCTGAAAGTTGGAAATAAAGATCTGGAGTCGGGAGAGAGGATGGGATCTAAAACACAGAATGGGAACCGCTGGCCTGTGTGTGGTAGTTGAAGGTTCTCTGAGAAATGAGCATACTGAGGAAGAACAAAAAGAGTGAGAATTTAAAAGGGCGAAGAACGGAACCCTGAATAACAACCAGATTTTAAGGACAAACAACAGAAAAGGAATGAAACTATTGGGCACTAGTCTTTTATGAAACTGAGTAGTGCTATAAAAAGTTTGAGGAGAACCCAGAAAAGTGATAACATTAAAAAAGTCAAAGGAAAAGTGAACTTCAAAAGAGTGGTGTGTGCAAATGCTGAGAAAGGTCAAGTGAGAAGACAAACAAATGAAGATCAAAAATATGAATAATAAAATGGCAATAACTATGTACCTATCAATAATCACTTTAAGTGTAGATGGAGTAAATGCTCCAATCAAAAGATGTAGGGTAGCTGAATGGATAAGAAAACAAGATCCAGGCATATGCTGTCATAAGTGACTCCCTGTAAGATCGACAGACACACACAGACTGAAAGTAAAGGGATGAAGAAAGATAGTTCATGCAAATGGAAATGAGAAAAAAGCTGGGGTACAAATACTTATATAGGACAAAACAGACTTTAAAGTGAAGACTATAATAAGAGGCAAAGAGAGACATTACATAATAATAAAGGGATCAATCCGACAAGAGGACATAACCCTAGTAAACATCTATGCACCCAACACAGGAGCACCTAAATATATAAAGCAATTATTGACCAACATAAAGGCAGAGATGGACAGTAACACAATCATAGTAGGGGACTTTAACAACCCACTGACACCAGTGGACAGATCTTCCAGACAGAAAATCAATACAGAAACAGCAGCCTTAAATGACACACTAGACCAGATAGATTTAATTAATATTTTTAGAGTACTTTACTCCAAAGCAGTAGAATATACGTTCTTTCCAAGTGCACATGGAACATTTTCCAAGGTAGGACACACGTTAGGCCACAAAACACATCTCAAAATTAACCACTGAGACATCCCATGTTCATGAACTGACTTAATATTGTTACAATGGCAATATCCCCAAATAGATCTACATTTTCAACATAATCTGCGAATGGGTATGAGGTTTCTTTGGGGGATGGTAAAAATGTTTTTAAATTGATTATAGTGATGGTTGCCTAACTGCCAATGTATTAAAAACCACTAGAGAGAATTGTATGGTATATAAATACCATTTTTAAAAAGCTGTTAGGTTGGATTTTGTTTGTTTTTTTTTTTTTTTTTAAAGAACCCCTGGATTTACTAATTGGGAGTTATTAGTGACCACAGTGAGAGCAGTTTTCTTAGTGGTGGGAGTTGTAGTCAGGTTGAAGAGGGTCCAAAAATGAATGGCAACAAATGTTACCTGCCATTTCAAGATGTTGTGGCAAAGGAGATAGGGTAGTGCTAGAAAGGGAAAGGTTTAAGGGGACTATGATTTCTAAAAAGAGAGAATCTGGGGGGTAAGGGGGTGGGGGGTAGAGAGAGAAGAAGAGAGAGAGGAAGGGAGGGAAGGAGGGAGGGAGAAGGAAGGAGGGAGGGAGAGAGAGAGAGAGGGAGGGGGAGAGAGAGAGAGAGAGAGAGAGAGAGAGAGAGAGAGAGAGAGAGAGAGAGAGAGAGAGAGAGAGAGAGAGAGAACGCCTAGGAGAGAAAGAAATGGAAGCTGTTAGATCCGAGCAGGTGTGGGGCAGGGGGCAGTGACAGTGGTGAAGTAATGCAGCCCATAGAAACTTGAGTTTCAAACACTGTACAGGGATCTTTTCTCTGATTTAAATAGGGGGGGAAATCTTTCTTCCTAAAATCTAAGTCTGGCCTTTTCTTCCCTCAAATAACATGGTTGATTTCTCCAAGGGTTTTTATCCTTTACATTTTACCTACCAATTACTCTTTATTAGTCAGGATTCAGGTAAGGGAAAGGATCACATTGAAAGAAATATTAGTCTCCAAGGATTATAAATTAATCTGTTTAATCCTTATTCTTTAATCTCAAGAATTTGGCTTTGATATCAAGGAAGTAAAATGACAGCATCTCTTAAAAATGTTAAGTTTTTGTTTAGCCAAAAATAGGCCTAATGCCATCTATATGGAAGGATATAAAACTGCAGTTATTTTCAAATTACTAAATATTATTTTCCCCCTAATATTTGAGCTTGGATAACCATTTTGAAACTCTGGAACATATCCATGGATCGTTCCAATTTACCTATTCCTGAGAATTTAAAACAATCCAGTAAAGTTTTTTTACCCAGACTCAATTTCTGGGTTCATTATTTTCCAAGGTTGAGTCCTACCACCATATTTCTAAAATCTTTTTTTTTCTGACTGCTTAAACTCAGTCCCAGTTGAAAGCTTTTGACGGAAATCCTTCACATTAATAAAAAGTTGGTGGTGGAAAATACATTAAAAGGGTAGTGATGTATTATCTCTATTAATTTTTCTATCTCTAGGTCATAACTTACATCCTGATGGGTGCCCTGATCCTGGGAAATACAGTTCAGAAATGTAACAGAACAATTAGTACCATAGGGGACTAGTTCAGATGTGACCCACTTGGGAAGGAAGAACTTCTAACCTCAGCAGTTATTCAGTTCAGGCAGCTTTCTTGCCATATCTCATTTTTATCAGCTGGAAGCTCAATGGTGTTAATTTTGGTTGAACAATTTGTGTATGGATTGGATACCTTTTTAGCCGGTAGAAGACAATTGGTAACCTTCCTATAGAAATGTTGGCACAGAAGCCAGAAGTCATGCAGTGCAGAAATAACTTTGTTACAAAGATGTATGTAACTCCTGACGCACAGAGTTATGTCATCGTTCTGCCTTTAGCCATCCTGACTCACTCTTTGCATGGTGTTCACATTGAATGAACATAAATTCAAGACAAAAATCTCTCCATATCACCTTAGGAATACTGACTCATTTATTTTTTTTTGTTGCGTTAATATTCCCTTATCACTCAATTTTACTAATGCATATAACATTTGTTTTAAATGATAGTACCTTTATTTACAGAAGAAACACTGAGAGGTGATTTAACATAGTTGGAGCCACACTGCCTGTGTTTAAATCCCAGCTCTGCCACCTACTAGCTTTATAACCTTGGGCAAGTTACTTGACTTCTCTGTGCTTCATTTTTCTCCTAAGTAAAATGGGAATAATAGCCACATCAAGTGCGTATAACAGCGCGGGGTGTGTACAACAGCCTCAGTAAATGCTGGCCACGGCTACTAGTTTTTATTTTAAATGAAGAAAATGACTCACATTATAAAATTAGGAAAGTTGATGGCGTTGAGGAAATTTTTGTGAGCTGAACAAGCACTAGCAAACCGTGGAGAACCAGGAAGGGTTAAAGCCTACAGCTCAGGAACAACATCTTGGGTTCTAGCCGTGACTGTACCACCAACCAGCTGCACAACTCTGAGCCCTGCCTTCGTCATCTGTGCCAGGAAGAGATTCATCTATGTATTACTTCCAGCCTTTAACAACCTATACTGACTGAAACTCACTTTCTTTTCTTCTGTCAGCTAAGTAGTACTGTTTATACAAATCTGAACAGAAACAAATAAGTATCTATAAAATAGTTTTCATGAAGTTAAAAAATGAAAGATAACATGGACAGACCCCAAAGTCCAAAATAGGAATTTGAGTGGCCCTGTGTCTTTAACACATTTCCTTGTATGAAAACTTTAATGAGAGTTCCTCTAAATATGGGAGAGCCTTTCCAGGATTTTATAATATTGGAAATCTAGCCCGACCTTCTCAGGGCTGACCATAGGTGGGACTCCCGGCCTGTGACTCCATTTCTAAATCTGTTATTCTTATATTAACAATGTGCTATCACATAAATAGCTTCTCAGAAAAAAATCCAAATTGGTGGCATATCATTTCAAATGAAATTAAAATAATGACTTGATTTCTAAGATTACTGTACTTGTTTTATCTGAGATGCCTGAAATAAAAATTCATGAAAAATAACAGAATGATGGTGTTTTACACATTGATTTACTTTAAAGCAAAATATGTAAGAAAATGTACAGTGTCTCCCAAAGCATTTGACATATGGTTTTAAATACAATTTTTAAGTTCCAAATAAAGTTTATAATCAGGATAAATATACACACTTTTAGCCATAAAAGTGCAATTTTAAAGGCAGATTTCAGATCTCTTAATGATAGCTAATGGCAAGCTTACGGGCATTAAAAATGTGCATCTCTAAAAAATTTGAGGAAATTCATGAAAATGTTTTATCAACATTATTAACAAACATCTACCACATAACGTGGGAGAAGCCTTCATGATCTACTTACGAAGGCTGAAATCCTGTCTTTTATAACATAAAGTTTTCATAACACATTCTTGTTTAAACTCCCTTACGTCATCTTCGTTAATATCAAGGGCAGGTTTGTGTTACACACGCGTATACATAAACACACTCCTTTTCCCCATCTATAAATGCCCCATTATAAGAATACATTTAGTCTGAGGAGCAGTCAGAGCATAGCAAAGTGCTGCTTCAACTGTTTAATTAAAAGCTGGGTGTCCACGTGGCCTGGAAACACTGCTGCAGACTTCTGAGCAGCAACATAACTTCTCTGCAGATCTCCAATCTGTAAGAAGTAGCAGAATAAGACCACAGAATGAAACATGAAAACATGAGTAAGGAAGTCAAAACAAGACATACTCTCCACATACTGTAGAAACTCAAAGGGTTCTTAAGGGTAAATTGCTTGATTAGGCTACATTGGTTTTAGAATTCTTTCACGGAGATAACAATTCAATCTTGAAAAATATATGAGAAAAATAAAATAACCAATTGTATAAATATTTCTGCCCCATTACAGTTGTCTGGTTATAAATTCATAAATCTGTGTTTTCTTTTCCTGTCACTGACAGTGTTATAAAAATAAAATAACATTTGCATGCTAAAACAGCCCTGAGTAGTTTTGGAAAGACTGAGGACAGCTAGCTCTTTGTAATGTACTACAAAGACGTATTTTGATTAGGATATTATCTTATAAATAGAAATTCAAGCAAAAACTATGGTATTTAAGATACAAAAGCATGCTCTGGGAGGTTTTAAATGGTGCAAGCACATTAATGTTGGAAAAAATATCTGGTTTTAAAAGTTTATGAAGGGTGTCCCTGATTTTCAATAAACTATGTGTTAAAATCCAATCCTAAAGAAAAACACACAGTATCTGAATCCATCTGAATGTATCTGATTCACGTATACATTTCTAAAGAGAGCACTTTTCAGTGTGTGCACACAGGAAATCTAGATAATTCTGGTCTTTTTTGTAACACACATATGTGTTAAGAAACATAAGAGCATTTCTTTTTTAAATCAGAGCATTTCTTTTCAATATAGTATTTTCTCTAAAGGAAGGATAGCCTTTTGCTTAAAGAAATCTCTCATTTGAGTTATATATTCTTAAAATGGGATAATCTTCCTGAAAGAAAGTAATCAAGCCTTCTTTGCGGTTTCCCTACGTGGCAGCACACTACAGTGGAAAACACCTGGGCATCCCTGGGAGCCGGGTATGGATTCCCAACTTGCAGCTGCCACGTGTCTCTAGAAAGTCTTTTAAGTTCCATAGATAAAGTTTGGGTTCCTCTAGAACGGAAGCGGCAACGAAGGACAGGTTTTTATCTGTTTTATTCACTGCTAACATCTTCCGTACCTACAACAGCAACTGGTACATAGCACAGGCTCAATAAACAAAACATCAGGTATATGACAAAATGAGTAAGGAAGGTAAGGGATACCTACAGTGCAGGGCTGTTGGGAGACCTGGAGAAAGTATAGAGCACCTGGAACAGTGTCTGGCTCTTAACAAGCACTCAAAAATTACAACTTAGGAATGACAGCTTATCTTATTTTCAAAACAGAAATGAGTGCAGATGGTTTCATGTTCATGCTATGAAAAATGACATATTTTTATAATGTCTTTTGGTCTATACAGAAAGAGTCTTTACATCAGCAAACATTTTTAGCCATTTCCTTATCTTCAAAACTCACCTTCCATGTTAAAGGAAGGTTTCTAAGCAAAAGTTATTTATTAGATGCCTTTTCTTTGTTTTCTTATTATTATTAAAAATGGCACATGATTTTTGTATTAGCTCTTGGATATTAATTGTCTTTAACACAATATTAACAGTTGCATTTGCCCCATATTGTTTATAGCTAAAATAGCTTTCACTAATATCCTTAATTTTACAGCAGTCGTGCCAGAGACTTGGTGGCAATTATTCATAAATAATATATACAGGAGTTCCTTGATGTAAAAGTCAATTACTAAATCCTCCCCCAACCAAGAGTTATTTAATGAGTATTTTTTCAATGACTAAATGTCATATTTTAACACATAAAATAATTCTTCTGCACTCTATGATGGTCAAATGATGAATGAAACAGACCAGATGATAAATTGATAAAGAGCGAGAATACCTTATCAGAGACTGTTGCATAATTAAAATGTGGCTCGTACATATGGGGTGCTAAAGATGACGCAGTTTGTAACAGTGCTCTCGCCTGTGGAAAAAAAAAGAAAAGAAAAACTAAAGGTATATAAGCATGTATCAGCACTATATTGGTGATTTTTCTTTCTTCTTCTTCTTTTTTTTTTTTTTTGGTAAAAGAATTCTTTACCCAGGACCTTAAAATACATGATCCTGTGATGAAAACAGATGACATTCCTCATGAAATACAACTTACTGATATACAACTCTTTATATATTGCCAAAGTTATATTAATAATAAAACGCTTCAAAATATGGAGAAAATCAGAGAATTGAAAACAGAATAGATTTAATTATTTGAGAACCACTGTTCTTGTAAAGTTTATACCTCAATATGACATAGAACTCAAAATATAATCCTCCCAATACTAAAAAAAAGTCCTATTAATCTAGTTTTTGTTGCTGTTGATTGCTTTAGGGGGGTTCTAAGTATCTGTTTTGTAATGCAACAAGAAAAACAACCAAACAACCACAGTAAATTTCAAAGCCTCAAGTTCTGTGCTGGATGACAGTGAGCAAACATTTATTATACTCCTGACCTGAAAATGACAATTGAATGCAACTGAAAATGACAAGCTTTCTGTTCTGTAAAGTACACAAACAAAGAAAATCCACATTATTCTTCTGGCCCTGTGGGCTCAAAGGATCAGACGTTGCAGGGACCACTGAGTGACAGGAGATGGTCTCACAGTCACTGTGAAGACCACAAATTCAGCATTCCAAGCTGCAGAATATGACCTTTCAACTTGTAGCTAAACCCAAACCCTCTATCCTTGACCCTGAAGACAAATTCATGCATCTTCTTTTTAACGGAAAATAAAATGACAGTTCATGTAGGATGGTGGATATTAATTTTTGTGTGTTATGATTAGCTATTTTCTTTTTAAGTTGAGGTATAATTAATAATAAAATGGGGTGAATATCATGGAACCTTTCACCACAACATTTCAAATCAATTGTATACTAGAGAAACTACAATAAGCGGGAAGGAAAATCACCAATATGGGAACAAAGAAAATCACAAAAAGCAGTTGCTTCCTATGGACATAGGTACAGTTCCATCAAAGAACAAGTTCCCATTTTGGAGTAGTTTTTGTTTATAAAATACAAATCCATCTTTGTATTTTATACATTTACTTTGGGGGCCATATCCAATGATGTTTCTTTCCTTGTATTGTTAAAAGGTTATCATTGTGCTGAAGAGAACAGGTTGGAGGTCAACGTCCTGGCTTGCCATTCGTTACGTCTGTGACTTTGGGGACTTACTGACCTGCCTTGAGTCTCTGTTTATTGTATATTTAGCATCTTAAAAATTTGTTATAATAATAACAATACAATTTATTAAGCATCTCCCATATATTCAATACTTGCTCCTATTGTGCTAAGTGCTTTACATGTATGATCAGCTGATCCTCACAAAACACCTTCTGGTACTGTTATTACCCAATTTTATGTATCATCTGTTCATTTCACAGATATTGACTGAGCACCTACCATGGGCCCGGCACTGTATTTGGAGCTGAAATAGAGCAGTTAGAAGACAGAGAAAGTATGTCCCTACTTTCAAGCTGCTGACATTCTTCATATACACATGAAAATATCTGATAAAATGGTAAGTGCTGTGAAGAAAAAAGTAAAAGGTAGTAGTTGTTATCGTGCCTGAAGGCACCTTTAGACTGGTGTTTGAGATGCCCTTTCTAAGGAATGGCAATTAAGCTAATGCCTCAATGAGAGAAAAAGTCATTGCAGGAGCTGAAAGAACTTTTCAAAGACTCTAAAATAAGAACAGGCACTGCATATTTGCAGAGCAGTAAGATAGCTAATGTGTCTCAGTCAGTAGGAAAGGAGTACATTCCCCTTATCTGCAGGTAGTATGTTCCAAGATCCCCAGTGGATGCCTGAAACCTTGGAAAGTACTGAACCCTATATGTACTATGTTTTTCCTATACATATATACCTACAATAAAGTTTAATTTATAAATTAGGCATGCCAAGTGATTAACAACAATTACTAATAGTAAAATAGAACAATTATGACAACATACTATAATAAAACTTATGTAAATGTGGTCTCCCTCCTTGATAATCAATCTGATAACTGAGACAGCTACTAAGTGACTAATATGCAGCGAGGATACGCTAGATCGGATGATTCACGCTCCAGGCAGGAAGGAGTGGGACAGCGAAAGATTTCATCATGCTATTCAGGACGGTGCACAATTTAAAATTTATGAATTGCTGATTTCTGGAATTTTCCATTTAATATTTTAGGACTATGGTTGACTGTAGATAACTGAAACTGAGGAAAGTGAAACTGTGGATAAGGGGGGGACTACCGTAGTGGCAAAAGATGTGGTCTGAGAGGGAACCAGAGGCCAGATTACATGGGGCCTTGTAGGCCAAGCTTTGAAGTCAGGATTTTATTCCAAATGAAAAGAGAAAGACTTTGGAGGATGCTAAGCAAAGCAGTAACAAAATAATCCTGTTTTATAAAAAAAAATCCGTTTGGCTGTTCTGAGGAGGATGTATTACAGGATACACTTACTTGCTGATAGAAGTGGGAACAAAATCCCAGCAAGGAGACTTGCAGTAGTCCAGGCAGGAGATGCGAGCAATTTGGAGAAAGGTGGCAGGGGAGGAGGAAAGGGGCCAGGTCCAGCATGTGGCTTGGAGGTAGAACGGACAGGGCTTTCCAAACACGATGGGGATGTGGAGTGGCAGGGAGGGGCAGTCGAAAAAGGGAGGTATCAGGGGTGGCTCCCAGGATTTTGGCTTGAGCAGCTAGATGGAGAACGGCAGAACAATTCACTACGGTAGGGAAGACTGGGGAGGTACAGATTTGTCCTAATGAAATCAAGTGCTCTATTTTGGCTACAGAAAGGTGAAGTAACTTGTCCAAGGTCACTCCTACATGACGGAGCTGGGATTCAAACCCAGGATGGCCAGACTTTAGAGCTCACTGTTAAATTATAACACGTAAGGACGCTACACATGACAGCTTTGCTGTGAAGAAAGCAGACCGTCCACCGAGCCACTGACCTGCTCCACGTGGCCCTTCCGCATCTCCAGCACGGCCAGGTTGTTGTAGGCCTCGGCGTGGTGGTTGTTGTTGACCAGGGCCAGAATGAAGCACTGATGGGCCAAATTCATATCTCCTATTCCCTAGAGAAGAAAAGCACACACAAATCCACGTGTTTCCTCCTGCCATCTCCTCCCATCTCTCTTCATAGAAATCTTTTCTGCTACCACAGGAAAAGCAACAAATACCAATCATATGAGTCAAGTGTGAATTGTATGTTAAGAGGATTTAACCTGGGAATATAAAATGAGTTATGGTGACTGCTAGAAATCTCCAATTGCTACATAAGACCGTGAAACCAAATTGGGATTGATAATACCTGAAAATGTCTTCAACCCAATTTGTGGCCACCTTTTTCTATAACAGGAATTACATTAGAGAAACAACATACCACAGCTACATGTCCCAAGTTGTACCAGACATCAGCTGCCTCTTCCTCGTTTTCAGCCAGAGAAAGGGCACGTTCAAATGAGGTCAGAGTCATGTCATACTGCTGGGCATAGAAGCAACAGAGCCCCAGATTGTTAAAAAGCTGGCAGTTGTAAACACCCATCTGCAGGAGACGCCTTTTTGAAAAAGAACATACATGTTGTGGTGTCAGACCAACAGTATAAATCTTAAGACATATATATCTTTTACGAAGTTAGAAATAAATTCATTTTATAATTTTTAAAACCCCCAAGAATATAAATAGAAAGTATTATAGTAAATGAAAAAAATGTTGAAGCAAATACAAAAGCAGGTTTTTTTAATGATGCCAGTCATGGGAAATGTGTCCAGAGGCAAACTTACAACTTATGCAAGTTTTCTCCCCCAAAAGCATTGTTAGGAAACCAAAACAAGAAGTAAATAGTCACACATTCTGGCTTCATAAAGCTTTGGTGCCCATAGATAAATTCCTAAGACCTTCTCATCTAATTGAAGACTGCGTTTAGCGTTCACCTCCAAGTTTTCAGCTGAGTTGGATCCTGTTTTTGGTTATGTGAATTTTGTGGGTGAGCTGCATCTACTGACCTCCAATGGGATTCCACCAGGGAAGATAAGACCACCAGTGGACCCCCATGTTATCCACTTAGCTTTCATGCTACAGCTCAAGAAGCCCGTTTTGATTCTATGAATCATTAACCCCAAAGGACAAAGGATAAGAGAGTTAAATAAGCAAATGAAAATCCACCCAACTGCCCTGAGGAACTCATGAGCCATTCTGGGGATGGGGGAGCAGAGTCACAGCTGCATGTGACAAGATGGCATTCGTATTATCATGTTTTATGCGTCCAACCTAAGTATGGAAAGAACTCTTGTCAGTTGCCAGTTACCTCCTTGTATATAACCTAAGTGCTGAGGAGGAAATCAAAATTTAAAAATTAATCTCAGAAACCATCCCTAGGATAAAATAAGTATGTGCTCAAAAGAGAACAGAATTTATTTAAATCAAAAAGCTTTTTGGACAAGAGCTGACAATACTGCACAAAACAGGGAATCCTGGCTCAGGTTCTCATCAGGGCTCAGAACCTGGGGCCCACTGCTCTTTGCCCACTGCTCTTTGCCCACTGTTCTTTGCAAATCTCATCACTATTTCACTTTCAGGGTCTTTCTATTATAGACAGTGGTGTTAATGAAGGCAGTGACGGTGAGAGGCGCTTCCAGTAACTATCAAACTGTTGTTGGGTGATGACAAAACGGCTACTTCAGACCATGACATGGGGTTAAAAACTCAGTTGGTTATCCAGGTGTGTTTCTACAAGATGCCAAATATCTGTGCATTTCCAAATTATTACAAGTCACTTTAACACTCATAAAAGATCTAGGCGTTTGAATTTTTAGTCTCATATGTAGATATAGCCTATGCATTATTTCTCTACATTTTCATTCCACCATTATTATTGTTTCACCAATATTTTACAGGAAAGTAGTTCTAGAAATTGAAGGTAAAGCACACCTGTAAAACCGGAGAGCTATTTCTGGTTGATCAGAATAAAAGTGGTTACTTCCAATGCATGCAATGGCTTCTATGTGAGTATTGTCCTGTTTCAAAACTTCTTTGTAGTATTTGGCTGCTGATGAAATATTGTTCATTTCCTATTCTCCGTCAAGACAGAAGAGCAATACTTTATTAATATTGCCAAGAAATTATTTTTTTTTCTGACTGGTTTACATTCTTTCATTCAATAAATATTTACTAAGAGCCTAGCATGTGTCAGACTGTTCTAGGCCCTGGGGACACACTATGAACAAAAGCATAAAGTTAACACTATCTTCAAGGAGGTTACATCTAGTAGGGAAGAGAAATGAACAAATATGTACTATGAGGTCGGGCAAGGATAAGTGTTGTACAGAAAAACAGAGCAGGGTAAGCAGAGAGGGAAGGTGCTGCTTCCGAAGGGGTTTTGGAGGAGATGACTCGTGAACAGAGGCTGGACAGAGACCTGAGCACAAGTGGGGAAGCGAAATCTGGACAGAGGGAACAACAACTATACGAGCCTGAGGTGGGAATGCACTTGTCACGTGTGAAGAGCCACACAAAAGCGAGTGAGGCTGCAAAGAGGGAGACAGGCACAAAAGGAGAGCTGAGAGGTAGCCAGGTGCTTTGTTCGTCATGGCAAGAACTTCAGGTGTTTTCCCCAAGTTGAGGGAAAGCCATTAGAGTTCAGAGCAGAGGAATCACGTGATTCTAGTTACATTTTTAAAGAATAACTTGATGGTTACACAAAGAATACACTGAAGTGGGGAAGAATGGAGCAGAAAGACCTGGAGTCTCCCTGATAATCACAACTAAATGTATTTAATGTTATTAATGAATGTTATATCTTTCAAGTTCACATTCAAGGCCAGTTCACGCTCCATATCCCTCATGGAAATTTTCCCAATGCCCTCACTTCATATAACTCTCTTCTGTTTCTCAACTTTCATGACACTTATTGTGTGCATCATTCACTCCTCCTTAGCATATGAAGACTCACATTTTTGTTAGACTTTAATCATAACATATTTTATCAAATCTAAGAGACACCACTAACTGTAAGAAGTATGACACTATGCTTTTTATCACACAGAAATTTTTTTTTTACCTCCAAGGACTGTTGTTGTTGTTGTTTTTTTTTGGAGGACTTTATTATTTTTAGAGCAGTTTTAGGTTCACAGCAAAATTGAGGGGGCAGTATGGAGATTAATGCATTTCGCTATTCAATATCAAAAAAATATAGCCATTAATATTATCACCAATCTCATCAATGTTAGTATTATGAAAATAGTTTTGATCTGTGGACCCCTTGAAAGGGGTCTCCAGGAACCCCAGGAATCTCTGGATCACACTTTGAGAAATGTTGATATTAGAATGCTATTTGGGGCCTTTCTTCCTGTCTCAGTCCCTGTGGGTCTCTTTGGTGGTAGAATTTGCCCAAATTGGTGTCAGACATTATTGTAAAGCTGAAGTTATTAGGCAGCAGGTAGGATATCTCAATGAGGCTTTTCATGGAACATGACTATAAAATTTATAAGAATAAGCAAAAAATCCACAATGGCCAAGACATTCCTGATGAAGATGAACAAAGTGCCCTCCCAAATAGTAAGTTTTATAAGGCTACAGTAATTAAGATGGACTAATATTGGTATAAGGTTAGACAAACAGAACAACAGAACAGAAGGCCCCAAAACATATCTACCATATATAGAAAGAAATTTATATTTGACATCATAGACTTGGGGAAAGGATCAGTAAATGTACTGGGACAACTAGCTATCTATAGGGGAAGACTAACTTAACTCTCTATGTCATACCATTTTCTATACTTTTCCGTAGGTTTGAAATATTTCATAATAAAAACTCAGCTTGGCTAAATGTATACACTAAAGTATCTTACTCTGTTGGTCAACCACAGGCCAACCATCATAGTTTTATAAATTGTTCTCCTTGCTAGGACCCCAATGGGAAATGGGCTTACTTAAGAAGCACAGTCTTAATTTCATGTCAATTTTTTAAATACTATGAACCTTACCTCATAGATCCTGGCAATTCCACAAAGTAGGGTTACTTCTCCTGGAAACTTATCTAAGCCTTGTTTGAAAAGATTTAAAGCAGTCACAGGTTGATCCAATGAGATGTAAACCTAAAACCAAGATACAAGTCAGTAAAAGTACTGGTTCTTAAAATAATGTAGTATCTTTTATGCCAAGTTTATAATAATTGTTTAGTAACAAAAATCATCTCCTAGATATTACAGTAAAATCTCTTCAAATTGTTTAGGATTAATTGCCAATAATGATGTTATGGTTTTATCTCCACATGTTGTATATGAAGTATTCATTTATTTATTTCTTCAACAAATGCTTATTGTTGGCTTACTATTGTCAGAGAGGCTAAGCAGTAACTAGACAAGAAAGGATCAAGGGACAATCTTTTTAGGATACAACAGACATGAGTATGTCTACTGACTGGCCCTAAGGAATCAATTATGAGCTTGAAGTCGCAGATGCAGGAGAAAGAGGGGATGACCCATGGAACAAGGTCTGAGAAAGAGCAGCAGGGGAGAGCTTGTGAAGAGGGTGGTTTTGGAAAAGGACCTCCCGAAACAGAGGGGAAACAGATTTGTGAGGTGTGGCATCAGGGAGTTGAGAGAATTCGCACTTGATGGCTTCCACTTAATTAGCAATGAGGACATTTGAATGAATAACCCATATACCTAAGAAGAATCTCTAAAATAGAGAATTATTTTATGTATAGAAACATAAGATTATGACATTTTTTCTTCATGACCATGGATCCTCTATTTCTTCCTAAACAGCTAGATTGTGCTTTGAAGAATGGCTCAAATGGATACACAGAAAATTGTTTACAGTATTTATTGCTAAAGTGTAAGATTAGAGGGAGAGGTATGGGTGAAAACTTCCATTTTTATCTTATATGCTTCTAAACTGTTTTTAAAGATATAACAAATACGATTTAATATGCTAAGAAATATAAAATATTTGATAATTTTTTAAATTAACCATTTAAAATTTTAAGAAACAATGTTGTTTCCAAAATTTGCTTGATCTCTATTATTTAGCAATCATTCCTTAACATATTGAAGAAAATAAGTAAATTTTACCTCTATACAGTTATGTAAGCAATAAGGGATTTAAACAAATCAACTTATGGAAAAATAGGTCAAACCATGTATTTAACAATAGTTAAAATTGAAAGTACATTTTTTTAGCCATGTGACAGGTAATTATCAACTAAGATGATACTCAAATAGTGTGGCCTGAATTTTAATTTCAAGCTGTCAGGAAAGTTTAAAAGTCTACTATGATACATTGAAACTTCTTTAAGAATTTAAGTTTAATACATAATGTATAGTAGATAGATTTAGATATCATATAGTTTCAAACATCTTTGAAAACCACTGCACACATACTAAGATGAGCACAGTACGATTAGCACAGATTAGCAAATTATATATCTTACTTTTCATTTTGTATCCTTTTAGTATGCTCACTTTAATACCATATTTAGAAACTAGTAGCCCTTCCTTTTATATCTCATCTTTTTAACCTCCTTTACCACATTTTTTTAATTAAAAAAAATTCTTAAATATACAGAAAGACGATGTCATAACAACCACTTCAGCAAATATGTCTTTTAAAGTAGACTTGATGGGGGTTAAGTAACTACCCCAACACTGAAAATTCTGGGTGGCCCCTCACTTCCGTAGTGGCTGTGGGTGGCACTAAGAGGCAGTGAGGAGGCTCTGGCATCAGAACACCCTGGGTTTGAATGCTGGCTCGTAACAGCCAAGTGACCCTGAACAGCTTACACTCTTTAAGTCTCCTTTTCCTTAAGAGCAAAGGAAATATTCAAACAGACCAGAGAGGTTGCAATAAGGGTTAAGCTGCATAAACAACAGACCTGCTGCAATACCTTACACTGAATAGGTGCTCAATAAAGCGAGAACACTGGGTAGGTGCTCAATAAAGGGGAAAGATTGTTTTTGCTATTATGATAGAGCCAAGAAATAAAGGATATAGATAAAAAGAATTCCTGTTCTCTACAGTCTGCTTAGGTGGGAGACAAGTGTGTTGTAAAAACAAGGGTCTCGCTGGGACCTATTACTCATGGGGATGGTTAAGCCTGAGGTATTTTCTTCTGCTTGAATGGGCAATCTTTCGATGGGGTTTTATTATTTTTCATGTAATCAATTTCTCCTGAAATAGTTATTCTCCATATGGTCCCACTTTTTCCCTTGCTGAAAAGAAAAGTAAGTTAAATCTGAACACATTAACTTGCCAAAATATTCCTAAAGAAACTGGCAACTCTCCCCATGCATTGGCCAGAATTTAAACATTTACTCTGAGAAGACAGATTTCACTCAAATTTAGAATACTTACTTACTTTTGCCAAGTAGAGAAATGTATCTACCATTTCCTGCTGCTTCAGGGCTGATTTAAACTGCTTTTCTGCTTCACGATACATTCCTAACCTAAGAACAGCCATTAAAAAAATTAGACATTCAAGTTAAAAATAAATATTATGACATTTATTCATACCATGAAGATATGAATAGAGGCAAATTACATTTATAAGAGTAAGCATGTAAAAGAAGGTAATAGCATACACATATGTTCATATCAACGTGTATATTTATATAGTTTAGCAAAAAGTTGCCTATTTCCCATGTTCACTGTTTTTCTAACCCTGCAATGCTGAGTAAAGAGTCCGTTGGCAGTCTAGTCACAGCAGGACTAATAGCTGCCGGTGAGCCAGGTCACACAGTTCACCACCCAAAGAGCTTACGACCAGCTGGACCTACAGCAAGTGACCTGAATAAATACTTAAGAGTCTCTACTTTACTGGAACAATTAAAGGATGACATTTCTTGGAAACCATCTTCTGCTGAGACAAAACCCCATTTTTAAAGCCGTTCTTAATCAATGTGGATGAAAGCACTATTTGCCACTTGAGGATACAGCTATAGCATGTTGTTATTATTCTAGAAACATTTTCTTTTCCTTCTTATGTATCTGACACTGCCTGTCCTAGTCCACAAATCTGAGATTTGTTCCTTGTGTAACTATAAGTGTCCTGATCTCAGCACCTATCTCCTCTGCCCAGAGAACGTTTTGTCACCACTGAATCAATCACTAAAGGACACTTCAGCTTTTCCCTCACAGATCTGTGGGGCTTTCTCATAACTCCTCCGCCACAGCCATCTAAGTGCTACTTGGGCACTTTATAATAATGCTTTTCTTTTGTGAAATAAAGTCAGGACAATACACAGTATGTTCCACTGTGCTACTTTCATTTAAAGGCTTGAAAAAAACCATCTTTGATCATTTTTCTAACCTAAGCCTCAAGCATTGGTGTGGCTGTACCCAAATAGCAGTTAGAAGAAATGGGATTAAGGAGATTAAAAGTGATTTAAAAGAAAACAAACAAAACTGGCCTAAAGTTAGAGGATGTGTGATATGGCAGAAACCCACACCTCTTCAAAGGTCCCACAACTTTTATAAGGAGTATTTACAAAATGTTATCGAAGAACTCTAAAAGTTCTGTAAAACAGCATATTTATATACATAACTGCAACTGAATATGCAAGTCTTAAACACATGGCTGAAGTTCAGTCACTGAATTCCATGAATACCTAATTATTCACGAGTGTCTATACATTTTTATCTAATAAATTGTCTCTTCTAAAAATGATTTAAAAGGGACTACAACCTTCCATCACCATATATTTGATCCCTTTTACCCTCATCTACCACCCTCCTCCCCCCCTTACCCAACAATTGTCACCCCAATAAACTTTCATTAAGAAATAAAAATAAAAATAAAAGACTAAAAGAGACTACAACAAAAAGACATATATAAAACAAGAACATGAAAACAGAAATAGATTTTCTTAAAACCTTGGAGATGGAAGAATAAACAAATTAAAAAACAAATAAGAAAGCAATCAGAGCTATTAAGCTACCTGGAAACCAAAACAAAGAAGGAAGGATGGGTCATGTTTTTTATCATTGCATCTTCAAGAGATAATTTCTTCTAGTACTATCAAAAAGGAGTTTACCACATGGGTTCTGGTGCAAAGAAAAGGGCGTGTGTCATATATAAAGAAAGTCTAGGAATAATGAAAACATCAGTCAAGTTCATGAACACAGGCCAATATCAGAGGTAATCCCCATCAACTGCTACCTTTTTCTCTCCAATTTAATTCAATAAACATCGTCAAGCACCCACTGCATGCACATTTCATGAAGGCAAGGAGATGCAAACATGACGATAACAACCATGTCCTGAAGACACCAGTAAGGATTGAAATAAAACACGCTCATAAATAAATTTAGGATTATGGCAACGAGAAAAAAAGTGCTTTGAGAGCACAGAGGAAGAGCG
Organism: Rhinolophus sinicus; assembly: GCF_057876585.1. Taxonomy (NCBI): domain Eukaryota; kingdom Metazoa; phylum Chordata; class Mammalia; order Chiroptera; family Rhinolophidae; genus Rhinolophus; species Rhinolophus sinicus. The sequence continues at coordinate 189,272,744 of NC_142503.1, read as the reverse complement.
AACCAAGATAGTTTCGGGGAAGGAGTGATAGACAAGATTTTGACAGCCAGACAGGGTGAGGTGAGGGAGGAGCAAACTATCAGCGTAAGTAAACAGGCAGGAAAGTACACAGCATGTTAGGGGAATGCTGAGTTGTTTTGGTTTAACCAAAAAGGAGGACACAATAAGGAATAGGAGAAGGGAGAGATATGGGCAAACATGCAGACAGCCTGGGATGAGACCGTGGATGCCACACCCAAATCCAGACTTCACTTTAGAGGTAACGGGGATTAACCAAAGAATCCAACAAGAGTTGTTTCTTCACAACAGTTACTCTGATAGTGGAAGGACTAATGGGGCAAAAAAATGGAGGCAGAAAACCCAGAGAAGAAGCTAATGTAACAGTTCAAACAAATGACCCGAAATACCAGAGTGTGAGATGGGGGCAGAACTGGGTAGTTAGGGAGCAAGTGTGAGAGCTATTGCAGCGGAAGACCCAGTAGAACTAATGATCAGCAGCAAAGAGATGGAAGTCAATTGGGGGCTGCATCAGCTGGTAACGCATCCGTGACCTAGCCACTCGAAGCTAGGAGCTCTTTCTCTGGGTTCCCACTTCAACTGCACTTGCTTCTGTCATAATGGGAACCATGCATATATAGTTGTTTACTGTACTCTCTCTGCATTCAACTGTAAACCATTTGAAGGGACTATCTAATAAATACTTGTTACCCCAGTGCTTGGCAGAGTAGCTGCTCATTAAATATTTTACTGAGTGAGTGGATGAATGAATGAATGAATGAATGCTGTATTCATAATAAAGATGAGATGCTATTAAGGAACAGAGAAGAATGATAATTAATATGACAAAATACACTCATCTAAATGCCATCCTATGTGAATGGCAGAAAGAATCCGGGTTGTGCTTATTTTCAAATATTAAAGATTGCTGAAGGTTTTGCTTAGAAGCTCAAGATTTCAAGTTTGTCTTCAGAAATTGTATTCATAAGAGTTCAATGTTATAACAGTCTAAAATTACCTTTTAGCAGAAAACACTTCCTGAATCTAACAGTAGGAAAAAAATACTTTAGAGTTCTACATGAAATATCTAAATGGAAAGTAGTCCTAATTTCAATAGAAGAAAATGCATCCTTTTTTCCCATTTGTGTATTTCTTTTCCTCACAGTGTTTGACTGAAAATTAAAATTTATAAGTACTGAAGGATGCTCACAGCAATTCATCCACCTTGTTTTTTAATAACAAAAGATACTTATCCCTATAAAATATAATTGTTCATTTGTCCCTACTTTTCAAATGCTCCAAGCGCATTTCAGTGTCAGGGAACAAGTTTCAGATCGGCTTTACAAGTTGCTGTATAATATTCATAAAATTAATTACAGCATTTCTGAGCTCTCAATTAATGTGTTTAAAACTGTGTTTAAACATTAAGTGAATTAATATAAGAATATTCAGATCCTAGAGAAACACTATGGAATTGCGCAAATAGTAAGAGAATGGGCATCGAAAAGCTGAGCTCACATTCTTGTTCTCCCACTTACTATAGCTGCATGAATTCGGGCAAGTCCTTTTATCTTTCTGAGGCTCAGTGTTTCTCATCTGGACAAGGGCTAATAATAGTAACTACCTTCAAGGTGCTGTGAGATTTACGTGCGATACATAACGTGACACTCTATCGCTTAAGCGCAAAGCACTTGACCAATGTGAGGCAACAATGGGAATAAAAAGGCCTTGAGAGCCAAGACGAGCGGAGTGGGAACCAACAGACTCGATTCCAGCCCCAGGTCTGTTAGGAACAGGTTCCTTGTGCACATCACAGCCTCTCTCTGGCCTCAGCTTCCTCATCTGAAAAGGGTGCTGCACCTGATGGTCTCCAACTTTCCCCTTCCCAGTTCTAAAATTCTACTATTCTAAAGGTGTCAGTTCTTAGTGCCAGCATGTGTTAATTGCTTTTTCAGTAAGCCAAAGACACAGTTCTCATTTCATGAGGAAATCTATCCACCCTGCAAAAAATAAAAATTCATCAGATTTGACTCTAAAATATGTGGCCACTTCTTTATGAACCCTTCACAAATAATCCAAATTTTACCTGTAGTAACATTTTCCAATCTGCACTTTCCACCACCAGTCCTTGTACTGAGAATGCTCTGTAGAAAGGGCAGCCAAGTCCAAAGCCTTTGAAAACAAGTCATTTTATGTTAGGATTTTCTTTTCTAACAATACACAGAAACAATAAATAATGAAATAAAGCATATAATTAGCATCCATCAAAACATGCATTAGAAATCAGAGAGAAACTCAAGTTGCTCATGTTTCCAGATGGCCCCAACCAATTTTCCCTAAATAATCAGTTCCAGACCAGAGGGCTGACAGCAGCTGAGGAGTAAACACTGATTAAAAAGAAGCAGATGTACAATATATTTGAATACAATTTTAATATACAAGGCACAAAATTGATATTTTAAAAATCCGTAAGTTTCACCCTCTCCCCACCATTTATTGTCTGTCTAAAGACTCAAAGTGCCTCCAAGCTCAGTGGCAGACAAGGCTTTGGTGTGTTAGCCAGGTCCCACCGCAGGCCCCACTTTAAAATCGAAATGGAAGGAAACAGAAAAAGATCACGTAAGCAGGTAGAAAAGGTTTGGAAAACAGGACCATGAAGAAGAGCGAAAGGAGCTGGGGTACCTGGGTAACTGCCATCTGCAAAAAGCTTCGTTTCATTATTCTGACATTACCTTAGATTCCAGTAATTCTAAGGCTCAGACTTTCCTTTGCCGCAGATTTAAAAAAATCTTAATTGCTTTCATATTTTACATGTGTTTATCCCATCTCTCTAATGTCTCCTTGTCTGTTCTTTCTACTGTTTATTCAAGATCTGACAAGAAATGACTAAATAGGAATTAAAATTTTATGCAGAGGAAGTGGAACCCATTAGGAGAAAGAGAAAAAAGCAAATCAATCTTTACACAAATGTGAAGTTCATAGAAATTTGCAGCTCATGTAAAGATTTGGTGGCTAAAATACAGGTTATTGTTAAAAGAGAATTCTGATTTTTTTAACAATACTTATTAATTATTCCTTCTCTCAAGGTTGAAAATTTTTTTTTCTTTGACAGGGTTAGTATAATCATGATATCCAACAATTCAATAAAAGTAACTTAGATTTTCGGTTGTTATCTCAGAGTGTATCTCATATTATTGTCCATGTAATATTAACTCTTTTGTGAAATGAATGCCAGAAACATTCCTTGAATCACCTACTGAAAACTAATAACATTTCTTTGTGTTCCCTATCTTCTCTGGCTTCAGGGGAGACTTCTAAATATGCAAACTATTTACAAAGAAATGGTGCTACCATGCTGGGGTTCTAATAGACTTGAAAAGTCAACATATCAACTTGAAAACTATGGAAATTAAAAACCACACACACACACACACACACACACACACACACACACACACAACTTTCATATACATATTTTTCTTTTTTTCCCCCAAGTCAGAAATAAAAATGGAAGCAAAAAAATGAGGGAAGGGCCGGCCCGATGGCTCAGGCAGTTGGAGATCTGTGCTCCTAACTCCAAAGGCTGCTGGTTTGATTCCCACATGGGCCAGTGGGCTCTCACCACAAGGTTGCCAGTTCGACTCCCGCAAGGGATGGTGGGCAGCGCCTCTTGCTACTAAAAATTGAACACGGCACCTTGAGCTGAGCTGCCGCTGAGCTCCCAGATGGCTCAGTTGGTTGGAGCGTGTCCTCTCAACCACAAGGTTGCCGGTTCGACTCCCGCAAGGGATGGTGGGCTGTGCCCCCTGCAACTAGAAACGGCAACTGGACCTGGAGCTGAGCTGCGCCCTCCACAACTAAGACTGAAAGGACAACAACTTGAAGCTGAATGGCACCCTCCACAACTAAGATGGTAAAGGACAATAACTTGACTTGGAAAAAAATCCTGGAAGTACACACTGTTCCCCAATAAAATCCTGTTCCCCTTCCCCAATAATAATAAAAAAAAAAAATCCCCAAATCTCAAAAAAAAAGAAGAAGAGGGAAAAGTTTAACTTCAATTAATATTATCTCTGGAAATACTACAAAAACATTTTTAATCAGCTCAATTCAGGAGTACATTGTAAATATCTGAACATATTCATTTTAACTTAATTTTTACAAAGACCTTTTCCAGCAAGTAAATCCTATGCACTCTCATGTTTAATCTAACAACCTATTTTTCCAAAAAAATGTCATTCTAATTTATTTTTACATTTTTTAGTTTTCCAAGGTTAGAGTTAGTGCTTATTACAGGCTGCTGATTTGGCAACCAGATATGGTCCTAAAACAACTATTCCTGTATAGGATCCCTATGTTTGTGCTAAACCAATTTTAATATGAATTACTGATATAGAATAAAAATGATAAAAATTATATTTTTATGATCATTCTTCATATGAAGACTCAGGCTGCACTAGATAAAACCACTTGTTACAATTTCAAATGGACCCTAAATTTCCTGAGGACAGGTACCCCTTTTTACGTGTCTGTTGTTCTGGTAGGTTGCTGTGCTGTTAAGAGGCACTCAAGACTTTTTTGTTGATTTAATTAATTCTATTCTTGGTTTCTAATGTTGAAAGTAACTTAAGTACTAAACAAAACTGTCATAGTAATAAGATTTGTATTCACATTTAAAAATTTTTAAGTGATGAGAGAAAATCTGTATTTCTCTACTCTTCCTCAATTTTTTAAAATAAATGATTACATACTTATATTTAAGGATATTTCAATAAATTAATCAATCCAGAATCTAGATATTAATAAAGGCTCAGAATGTCATAAATAAAAGCCATAAATTTATAAAAGTCCATAAGCAGAGTTCTCAGTAGATCTGGACAACATAATTTCTGTGAAAATGTCCAACTGAGCATCCCAATGGATTTCCTAACTAATAGTGCTCCAACCACTAATGTTAAAAAAAAGTCATACTTTGAGGCAGTCGGATGGCTCAGTTGGTTAGAGCGCGAGCTCTGAACAACAAGGCTGACGGTTCGATTCCCACATGGGCTAGTGAGCTGCGCCCTCCACAACAAGATTGAAGACAACGAGCTGCCACTGAGTTTCCAGAGGGGCAGCCAGATGGCTCAGTTGGTTAGAGTGCGAGCTCTCAACAACAAGTTTGCCGGTTCAATTCCACTTGGGCTGGTGGGCTGCACCCCTGCAACTAAAGATTGAAAATGGCAAATGGACTTGGAGCTGAGATGTGCTCTTCACAACTAGATTGAAGGACAACAACCTGGAGCTGATGGGCCCTGGAGAAACACACTGTTCCCCAATACTCCCCAATAAAATTTATTTTTAAAAAAAGTCATACTTTCACTATTGTTATAATTGTGACAACTTCAGGATGATGAAATTAAAGAGCATATGGAAATAAAGATTCCAGAATCACCAACCCACATGCCACTTTAGTTTTCTCAATATTGCCCCAAAAAGAGAAGGGAGGAAGGAACATGTTAAGAACTTAAAGGAAGAAATACAATTTTCCATAGATCAACTTTACTTTTTCTTAACCTTGAAATTTCACTTCCTAGTATTCTCTGTAGTAATCTATATAGTATTCTCCATATTTGTCTGTAGATAAATACAGACTCACCAACCCACACACCACTTTGGTTTTGTCAATATTCCTCCCCCCCAACAAACGGAAACAGTACTAAGAACTCAAAGACAAAAATACAGTTTTCCATAGAGATCAATTTGATTTTTTTCTTAACATTTAAATACCATTTTACTGTATTCTTTACATATTGTCTAATATTCTCCACATTTCTGTGAAATTATTTATAAAGAAATTTGGGGGCCACCCAAAGTAACTAGTACAAAAGCACCTCTGATTTCTTTAGCAGGTTAAAAAACAGAATCCCCTTTTTATTTTTCCAGTTAAAGTTGCAAAACATACAAAAGGTGTAAAAAAAATTCATGGTTTTCTGTTCATTATCTAAATCCTTCCTCCATTCAGAAAATAACATTTGTCGTTAAATCTCAAATGACATTTTAATGGAACAATCTGATTTGTAACAGAACTACGTGGTAAGCCCCTGACCGTGAGAGATAGATACAGGGCATCTGCCCTACTCAGTACTCCTAGCACACAGCATGCTAGCAATACACAGGCACTCAGTAGGTACTTCTTTAAAGAATAACCCAATCAAGGGGATGGGGGTTATCACTTTGTGAGGGATATAAATGATAAATGTCTAACTATTACATTGTTTTGTACACCTGAAACTAATTTAAAAGAAAAAGAAATAAATAAAAGGAAAAAAATAATAACCCAATCAAATAATAAATAAATCAATAAACAAATGAATAAAAAGGAAAACAGGAACCAACAATTTGTGCTTTTCACTAATATAAAAACAAAACAAATTGCTTAATTTTATGTTCTATAAAATAGTGTATGTGTATTGGGAGTAAGCAGATGAAAATAACAAGCATTTTAATTTATTATTGTCCCTCATTTATAGCAAAATTGATACATGAAAAGTTGCTGTGACATTATTATTGAAAAATTTTGGGGAAAAAAATATAAAATTAGACTTAATCTCCATTAGTGCCATCAAGTATAACTTTAATTTACTGTTGTAATCCAAGCTGCTGGCACAATGTAGGCATTCAACAGATGTTTGTAGAATGAATACATCTTAACCTCACAATATTATTTTCACTTTTAGATAACACCTTCTAGCATCTGTTATAAATGTGTTTTTACATACTAAATGGTATACTCAGTTGGCTTAACATTGTAAAATAAATATTTTTCATGTTCTGCCTAGTTTTTATGAGTATGATTTTTAATGGTTGCATAAAATTCCATCATGCAATTTTATAATTTACTAAACTCACCTTCTGTCATTGAACATTTAAGTTGTTTTTCAGGATTTTTTGTTACTACAAATAAAGCTACAATGAACATTTTTGCAAATATAGCACTTTACTGTTCATGAACTTTCTTGAGAAGTGAAATTACAGAAACAAATTCGAAAAATATCTTTATAGCTACCCGCTATATATTATCATATTGTTTTCCAAATTATTATACCATTTAAAATATCACCTATAACAGATGAGCATAACAATTCACTCCATTCTCCCCCAGCATTTTTTTTCCAAATCTCATAAATGTAAAACTGCAAGTCTTAAATTTATTTAATTTACATTTTTGTTGTTAGTGAGAAAGTGCATCTTTAATATACTTGTTTACTGGGATTTCCTTTAATGTAAATTAGTTGTTATTTCAGTCATTTCCATTTCCATAAAAAATATTTCTAACAAATTCAGATAAGCTTTTCTATATTTGACAAATCAGTAATATTTTTAAAGCATGCTTGATGTATATATTTCACCCTTCTATTGTCATTTCACTTTTGGTTTTGTTTCTTTTTGCTGTATAGAGATATATATGAATCAGTAGGTTACTTTCCTTTGTGATTGTTTTGTAAATTCATCCAAATCTATGAAATATTCTATTGTTTGCTAGTTTAAATTTTTTAATTCTTCATTGATCAAATGTCTAAAAGAAAGACCTTTAAGTTTTCTGAACAGTGTTATTTAATGAAGTATAAGGATCTATTTCAAAAAGTTAAAAATTGTACACAATGCTGCTTGTTTCTAGCGTATTAAGAGTCTTTTATTGTTCCTAAGACTAAAAACATAAAATTTATAAATGGCGACTCCAGTTCTCAACAGTTTTTTGTTATCACTTCCTTGTTACTGAGATATATTTGAGAGCCACTTTTGTTGTGCCTTTTCTCTTCATTCATTGATTTGTTTCCTAGAACTGGGAGACACACCTCCTGTTGTTTGCCAGTATGTTACATGGAGCGCTGGCCTTCACGTCTCCTTAATATTCCCCAGCTCTATTTTCCTACATGAGAAGGCCTAGCATTACAGTCTTCTGATAATCATTGGTTTTCAAACTATATTGTACGGCGGTAGTTCCCAATCCTGTCTGAAAACTAGCATTGCCTGTGGAGCTTTCATTCATAACTGATTTACCAGATTGGTGTTTCTGATTCAGGAAATCTAGCAAAGATCCAGAAATCCATTATTTTAAAATTCTCCAGATAATTAAGAAACAGCCTGATTTAGGAAGCAGCCAACAGGATTTGAGTGAAAGGAGCTCAGGGAGGGTGGGAGTATCAATGTGGAGGCGGCGTGGTGTGTTCTTAGGCTGCTTATTTCTGCTTTAATTCAAGCAGCGCTACTTTTGTCTGTGTATCTATTAGGGTCTGGATAAGATTTCATTTGAAGAAAAAGGTTTTGCTGCTTAAATAAAGACAGGTAAAAGTCACTGCTCTATTTGCTTAAGATCAAATTTTTAAAAATCAATATATATGAAGAACTGTGAAAGCGTTCCATAACACGTAATACTTAAAGGTACGAGTCTGTTATCCTTAAAATCTTTCCAATATAAGTTCACTAGTGCAGAAAGACGTGCAATAAATCTGTTGTTTCAGTGTGGTTCATGATCCTCAACAACATTATGTAAATGCCAAGGTGTGGAAGGACATCCACAAGATGAACCTATTAATAACGACATCATCACTGTGACCTGCAGACAGCATGGCATCTGTCTACTTTCTAAAACCATTGCTTACAACTCTTCCTGCTCCCAAACCTCACTCCAGCCCCACTGGCCTCCTCACTGTTCACTCAACAACCCAACCATACTTCTACTCAGGATCTTGGCAGTTCAAGTTCTCTCTGACTTGTGTGACCTTCCTACACATAACAAGAGGGCTCATCCCCCTTCATTCAAGTCTCTGTTTAAACGTCTTTTCAGAGTGGACCTCGCTGACTACCTCCCACCCCATCCAAAATAGCACCCTCCCCCATGTCATTATCTATGTATTCCCTTTACTGCTTTCCTTCTGTTTTGTTTTCACACTATTCATTATCCCATGAAATTTTATATATTTTTAAATTTGCTAATTGTCTCTGTTCCTTGCCCAATCAGAATGTAATCTCCAAAAGAGCAGAGATTTTTGTCTGCTTGTTTCATTTTGTTGTCTCAGGGCCTAGAACAGTGAGGGGCACACTGTAGTGACTCAAAATATATTGGATAAAAGAGTAAATGTTTCTTCAATGAATGAAGTAATCTTCCGAAAGTCAAGATATAGCTTTATGATACTCTTGTAATTACAGACATTTATTCATTTATGAAATGGAATGGTATTTGGAGGTGTTTTTTTTAATGACAGTAGGACTATGTGATTTTATATATCACACTGAAAAGCTCTAATCAGCTTTATATTAAGTGAAAATGGCATATACTGACTTATTTACATAAATGTGCATGGCTTCTCAGTTGCCCCAACCAGAGTTTCCTCTTTTTCATCCATGACTACATCCACTAATACTTCCTTACAGGTATCTCCGATTTTCTGTGTATCTGGCCTAGACTCTTGTCTACATTTTAGTGCCTCATTCTCCAATACATGCATTGGTATCTCATCTTGTGTAACCTTTCACAATTTCAGATTCAGAATGCCTTCAAGTGAATTATTCAGCTTCTTTACAAACTGACTTCCCTAATTATCCCATTTCTATTAGTAAAACAACCATTCTTCTCGTAGCATCTTTAGGAGGCAGATTTGACCTGTGTCTTTCCTTTGTCCCCCATGTCAAATCTATCATCAAGTTCGGTCACTCATTTCTTTGAAATATCTCTTTGACACTTCCATTTTGGACGATATGGTTTATGTCTTTCTCATTCGTATCCTCTCCATGTTTTTACCCTTTCTTTACATTTATTTTCATTCTGTTCCAAAAAAAATCCTCCTTATTTTATGGATCTTTACAAATATTACCTCTTCCGATATTTGCCCCTTGCTACTTGGTAACAATTTCAGTCTGGCAGTTACCTTTTTGGTTCATTATGTCAACTGTATTTCCTCAGCTAAATTCCATGGTTTGTAGATGCAGGAAAACTTGTCATATTTTTCTCAGTTTTCCCAGTACATAGCATAGTGGTTGACATTTATTCTTTCATCCAACGTTTTTTGAGCCTCTACAGTGTGCCAGGCACTGTTCTGGGCCCTGAGATGACAGAGTAAAGTAAGCAGAAAACACAATTGAAGAAAATGATCTTATTTTCCTGAATACTTAATATATGGATATAAAGCTTTGCCTGAACTAGTAGGAAAATGAGGGCAAATACTGTAATTAGACACTACAGACAGAATTAACTACATTATATTTGACAAAATTTGTGAGGCTACTGCTCATTTGCATATTAGCATGTAAACACTGAAATGAATGGAGAAGTCATATATGCATATAACCTTCAAATTCTCTCTGGAGAGGCTACCAAGATGACTGATTATTGTTGAAGCTGGGTGATGGGTGATACAGGGTCATTATTTTATTCTTTCTACTTTTGTATGTTTGAAAGTTTGTATCATAAAACATGAAAGGGGTGACGGAGTGCACTACAAGGAAATCAGAAATACATGTATTAATAAACTTAACACTAACGCTGTATGGATTGAAGAAAAAAATTGACCAACAATGCTGACTACAGAAAATAAACTTGAACACAAGCATATTACGTAGTATTCTCAGTTATCTATCTTACCCTTTAATAGAGATCTACGTACTCTATCAGGCACAGATCTTACCACTTCTATATTTACACAAATTTTTCTATTGAAACTGACAGTGGATTTGAAAGTACTAGTAATTCTCCAATCTTTAATAATTCTGTTTATAAGGTAAGAAAAGTAAGAAATAGAGTATTTCAGAATCCACATCCCCAAAATCAGAAAGCTTAAAATAAAATAGCGTAAAGCAAAAACTTACAGTTTTGACATCATTTTCATGATGAAAGATATACTCAAACAAAGCCTATGAAGAAAAAAATGCCAAAAATAGATTAGATTTTATTTTTAACAAAAGCTCTCTATTGTTATATCAAAACTCAAAGGCTATTTTGACAACAGCTGGATTGAACCAAAATAATAAGGTACTCTAAAGTGCCTGGGATTTATAAATAATGGGTTTATCTATCATTTGTTGCAATCGCCCGTGTTAAAATACGACTATTTACAATTGCTTCCTGTTTTACAGATTACAAACTGGAAAGCTCAAATATTTGAACTTTTTTTTTCTCCTTATATATACTGTTTTATCAGAAACTACAAATTAAAAGACCATGAAACAGATTTACTCAATTTTTTACACTCTTTACATGTATTATAAACAGTGATTATGATATTAATAATGATAATTTAGATATTGGAAAATCTGGAAGTTCCTTCAAAACAAAGTAGAGTTTAAGTATAAAATGGGGTGTTTTTTGCTTAATATTCAGATGACTCTAATGTGCAGCCAGGGTTGATAATCATTATTTTAATCCTTACCTAACTTACCTGAATAAATAAGCATTTACTGGATTACCTCTTGGTGGTACTACGTTTGTCCATAATACTATTATTTTACACTTGCAAAGAAGATATCAAGGTAATTAACAGAGAAGACTTGGAAAAAAACAGACAATGGTGGTGGGGAGGAAATCAGGATAAGGCCCTTCTTTAAGAAACTATAATTAACCCTTCACTGGTTCTGTTAGACAGGAAAGAACAAAAAATGTAAGAGTGCAGCTGGTACTGCCATTGCCATGAAAAAGATGTTAGGACACCAAAAACAGGTCAGGGATTCACCACAGACATCCCACACAATCTGCCAACATTAAACATGAGTACTGTTAAGTCAAGGAAAGTTGGGGACCAAAGATAGAAACATCTGGCATCATTTCTACAACACACCAAAAAAGTGGGAAATCTAGTTCAGTCTAAATCTAGTAAAATAGGCCAGGTCTGTCTAGGAAATGCCTCCACTGACTGCACTCCTTGGTGAGTAAACACCACTGGTATCAATTAGACAACCAGCCACCTCAAGTCAATGGCCTAAAAAGTTAGGGAACCAGATATTCCACATGGGTTGCTTTTAATACTCCACTGTTATAAAGAAAAGAGAAATAAGTAAAGCTTCAGGATTCTTCTAAATGAAGTTGACTGGATTGCTATCAAATAAGAAATGTTTCTTTTTTGTATTAAATTTATTGGGGTGACATTGATTAGTAAATTATATAGGTTTCAAGAGTACAATTCTATAATACATCATCTATATATTACACTGTGTGTTCACCACTCAAAGTCAAATCTCCTTCCATCACCATATATTTGACCCCTCTTACCTTCTTCTACCTCTCCCTCTCCTGCCTTACTCTCTGGTAACCACTAAACTGTTGTCTGTGTCTATGAATTTTTGTTTGTTTGTCTTGTTTGTTTGTTGCTTTGTTTTATATCCCACATATGAGTGAAATCTTGACTTTTTCTGTCTACCTTATTTCGTTTAGCACGATAATCTCAAAATCCATCCATGTTGTCACAAATAGCAGTAAAGAAATCTATTTCTGATTTATGTCAAGTCTGTATGGCCAGTGTCTATTTTTATTTTCCCTAGAGTGTTTGATATTTAGTAAATATGTTAAACACCATTAGAACTGACATTAGGAATGAGCTCAGTACTCACAAACAGAATTCACAGAGATTACAGCTTAAAACTTGAGCTAGGCTTACACCAGTTTCCAGAAGATAAGTACTACTGGTTCTGAATTGTTCTACGTTCACCTCCAGGATTTTTTATACTGGAAAAGGTCATGGACACCTCTCTCTGTCTCTTTCTATCTCTCTCTCTCTCTCTCTCTCTCTCTCTCTCACACACACACACACACACAGTCACTCTCACTCTATTTAATTTAAAGGAACATTTAATCTTTGAGTAGTTAGAATCACTAATGTAGCTGGCTTGCCACTGTCTGGCTTGAGTCATCCTTATTGAGATGCTTGATTAACTATTAATTAGAAGGAGTACATATTTTTTATCTTCTTTTTGACAGTCCTAAAATCCTAAAAGGACAGAAAATTATTTTTCTGAGAATAGTCCAAGCTGAAAAAGAAAAAAAAATGCACACACATACAGATGACAACCTAAACTTCATTCCCCGAAGATGGTGCTGCGTATCTGCTTTCTTTGTTATAAATTACTGTTCTATAAGGATAAAAAGAATTTTTCTATAATAATAGCACACTATATATGCTTTATTTCTGATTGACTTTCCTTAACTATAGGCTAAGGAATTTTACATATCAGAGTAATAAAACATTTCCATTTCAATCAAAACATGGCCTTTCCTTCACAGATTTTTATCCATTTTCTACAATGTTATTACGATAATACTTCTAACATTACTTCATAACATAAAATAATTGTAAACTGCATACCTTTGCCAATTTAGGTTTCTGGGCATATTTTGTTAAATTCAGTCTAGATAAATTGATAAAAGGTCCATCAGGACTTGTAAGCATGGAAGCCTATGGAGAAAAATGATAGAATAAGAAATATAAAACTTTCTCTTGAAACATAAATTGAGTTTAATGTGCATAAAATTATAAAGACTACATAAGTAAAAAGAATCACCTTTCAAAATCTTCCATATATTTCTCCATTATAACACTAGTGAAAAATTATGTAACATAAAGTTACTTTGGTAATGCAGGGCTATGGTAAAGCTGACAGAATTTACCGTTCCCAGCCTGACATATCTCCCAGATGAGCTGGTAATAGGGCGAGCTGTGTAGGCAGTTCTGGGTGTTCTAATGGCCTGTTCCATAGTGCCTGGCCTTCCGCTTTGTGTGCTGGGTCTAAGGAAACCTGTAATGGGTCTTCCAGCTTGAGTGATTGGCCTGTGATGATTGTAAATTGTTAAAATACAAAGAAGATCAATAAAGGAAGATTCTCAAACAGTCTAGTCAATATTTCGTGGCAGAGGGTAGGAAACAGAAGTACAAACCTGACAGCTGGACTAGGCCCTCCCGTCTGATTGGTTCCAGGGAGTTTCAAAGATGTTCCAGGGCCTATTTGAGATGAGACAGGAAATTCAGTTTGTATATTATTTAGTAAACTGTAAACTGCTAGCTAACACAAGTTTCATAAATGTGCTGGTTGGTGAAAAAGACATTAGTAACAGGGAATATATTTTAGGGAAACATGTTTGAGACTAATATTTATTGAGTATCCATATCATGTTACTTACATTATCAAATTTAATCTTCATACTAAGTCGTAAGGTTGGTAGTACTAACAAATTTAGCAAAGGCTTAGAGCATTAAGAAAATAGGTTAACCTGTTAGTAGAGCTGGGATTCAAACTCAACACTAGCAAGCTCCAAAGCACCAAAGCATCAAATGATGGTTTTAAATTCATAGTTTATTTTTCATACAGACTTCTCCCAATAAAAGATAATTTACCTCACTACCTAGAATTTAGATATTTTAAATCCAAAGGAGCATAAGGATGGGGGAAAAAAACGTTTTAACATGAAACATTTTTTTTTTCAACTTCCATTTGAAGCTTTAAAACAGCTATTACCTTCCAAAACACACAAATGACTGATAATTGTCATTAACTAATAAATTACCAGCAAGACCACCATATGTCATGTAATCATCCAACACCATTTGGATCAGCTCAGCTGCAAGCTGGGGACTGGGCTTCTGTGACAATCCTAATAGGCATTCACAGACCAGCATATCACCTCATCACCTTACATCATTCATTAGAGCACACTGTTGGAATTATTACAATAAAGTGTTTTTACTGTTTTTGGACAATCGATTTTTAAAAATCCTATTAGAACAGTTCTGTTGTTCAGATGCTTCCTGTGTTTAGACTCTCAAATAAACAATCTTCTGCTATATTAGATAAGCAGTTCAGATAGAATGCATTTTTATAAAATATTTTAAAACGCATAATATAGTTTTTATTGAAAAATTGTTATACGTCAATCTCACATCTTAAGTTTAAGACAATATAACTGAGTTGTGGAAGGAAAGTCAAGGCAGAAAAGAGGCCATTTACTTGAGGCAATGTTTTCTCATGTGTATAATGTCAAGTATTCCTTCTCCTAATGGCATTTCATTTACTTAACTGAAAAAAACAACACTTACGTGGAACTTGGGCAATAGCATTTTCATCCAGCATCATTTCTGCAATTCCTTCCTGGTCTACATCAATTTCATCTACATACACCATTTCAGTTAGTGCTCGTGCTTTTAAAATCCAAGCTGCCTAAAAAGCATGGATAAAATAAAGCATATATTAGACAGCATTAGAAGTACTGCATGGGCTATAGAAACTAGCCGTCCTTTATTATTATCTATTTTCTTATTAAGCATTTTTACAACTTAAGAAATTACACTAATTTAAAGGGCTACGTCAACAAACTAAGAAGGCAAGGTCATTATTAATCAAGAAACAACCAGTATACCAATTACCCAATAAATAAAAGTGGTAATTCTTTAGAGAAAATTTTACTAGAATTATCATTTGAAAACAAATGAATTAAGCTACAACCACAGTGCTCTCTCTGCTTTCCTCCTTCAGGGCCAAGTCCTTCATGAGACTTCCCTGATCATTTAACTCTAAAAGTGCTTCCCTCTTGTCTTTCTCATAGAACATTTCTCTTTATACATCTATTATTATGTACTTACCAAACATTATAATTATTTAGGCATAGGTTAGCCTCCCATTCCCCAGAGCATAAGCTTTTTCACCTTGTTCACTTTTGAATTTTCCATAACACCTATGGTTTTTGTACATCATAGGTATTCCAAAAATGTTGAATTAAACTAAGATCAATTTCTCCCAATTCCCAGTAACTAATCAACACAATCTTGGTTGCTTTGTGAGCTAGCCAACAGAAAACCTGCTAGAAAGAGGAAAAATAATGGAAAAGGTATTTAAGGAATCTGGAAAATATCTTATCAGCTTTGCTTTACCATGAGCAATTAGATGTCAAGATGTGCACAATTAAATATCTTGTTAAACATTTAAAACTACTTTATCAGAAATGTTTATCTTTCTGCATGTTTGTCTCACTGCAGAATAGAAGCAGAGAACCACAAAGCTCGGTGTCCTGTGGATGATCTGGGGAGAAGGCAATTCTGGAAGCAGTGGGACACAATTCACTCTATGGATAGAGGAAGTAGCAGCAAGGGAAACTTGGGGCCGGGTAGGAGCTCACCATACTAGGGATTTGGCTGTGAAAACCCCTGAGTGACAGCAAAGGGACTGATAGAGGAACAGATGAGAGCTACAAGAGGTCCAAAGAGTCCTTGCATAAAGCACCTGGGCATTCAGTCAGTCTGTCCACATTTATTGAGCACCTCCTAATTATATAGTATTGGATTAGGCTCTGAGAAGGAAACACGGGATTAAAACATGATGCTAATTTCACTGAACACATGATCTACTGGAATAAATGGCAATGCAAAGCCATGCATGACAGGTGACGAGTGTGTGGCATGGAAAATAGTTTTATGGGAATTAGAAAGTAGAGATCTCTTTGTGGGCTAAAGTAATTAGAATGTATATATATTAAACATTTTTTTAAAGAAAAGAAAAAAATCTTCAGGCTTTAATTTTCGTAGAAATAAAGAAGGCTGCCTTCACAATATATTTGGATACCTAAAATGAAATTACATTTGTTAGATGATTGGATTTTTTTACTGTACTTTTCTGGTTGAGGTTTACTGGATTCTTATCAGGTAAGTTAGAATAAGATGTATCAAATACTATGTGTAAATTTAATACAATTGAATGAACAAAATATGGACTCAAAAACTAATTTGTTTGTAAAAAATAAAATAAATTGGAACTGCATCAAACTGTGGGAGCCACCAAAGTATAGAAACAATCTGAGGTTTCCATTCATAAAAGACCGGGAAAGTTCCATGGGGCAGCCAGGTGGCTCAGTTGGTTAGAGCTTGTGAGCTCTCAACAAGGTTGCCAGTTCCCACATGGGATGGTGGGCTGCGCCCCCTGCAACTAAAGATTGAAAACTGCAACTAAAGATTGAAAATGGCGACTGGACTTGAAGATGAGCTGCGCCCTCTACAATTAGATTGAAGAACAGTGACTTGGAGCTGATGGGCCCTGGAGAAACACACTGTTCCCCAATATTCCCCAATAAAATTTATTTTTAAAAAAAAACACAAAGATCAGGATAGTTCCAGATCTATACAGCTATTCTCAGGGGTCAGAGAAGTCATCACTGGCTTGGACTAATGTTTTAACTTCAAAGAGGGAAATAAGTAATCCTGATTTATCTTGAGTCCCCACGGTTCAGATTTGCCCTGCTAGTATGTGGTGGCTTTCGTTTTTCAAAGCCTTCTTTGCTCAGCACTCTCTGGTGGACAGGAAGGACTGCAGTATTTTCTGTTGGAACAGTAAAGTGGGACGTGGGCTTTGCTGCTTCATTCCAGTATTACTTGGGAGCATCTACTGCTTGCTTTGCCCTGGTCCTAGTTCTAGCTCATCAGAATTTCAGTGTTGTGGAGAAAGTGTAATAACAAAAATCTGGAGCATGTTAGGGGAGGACAGAAAAAAGCACCCAGCTGTCTGGGGGTGGAAGGAAGGGTAGAGAAGAGTTTGGACCACTGGCCAAGACAGGAAAGCTTGTGCTAGGCAAAGCAAACAACAGGACAAAGGCATGAGCTTGAGGGCTCATGGCATGTTTGGCAATTCCAAGCGAGGGAGTATGGTTGAAGAATCAGGTTCGGCTGAGGCAGTAGCCAGAGAAGAAGCTCGAGACAAAGGCAGGGGCAGATGATGGACCCTGTATGCTACAGTGAGGCATATGGATTTCTATCCTGATGACGGGATAAGGAAGCTTCAAAACTATGATTTGGAGTCTTAGTTAAATTGACTTTCTAAGAGCCAAGTTCTTGTTATAGTATCATGTATATAGTTGTACATATTTTTTAAACTATTGTCATACTGTTATCTCATAGCTCAAGCCATCATGCTTCTTGACATCTATCTTCCTACTAAACTTTCAAATATTAAAGAGGTACAAGTTTTTGGTTTTCTTTATATTAGGCTAAACAAAACATAGGAAAGTAAATCCACTATTCCCTCCCCCACCAAATTAATTACACTTCAGTAGCCAAATAAGAACATCTTTCTTAAAATTTTATTCCATTGGAATGCACTTTTTCAAAAATATAAATAGATCTAGATTTGTTTCTGTTTCTAAAATCGAATTCTTAAGTAGTAGAAATAATGATGTGAATTTTTTATATGTAAATCTCTGTAATAAAATCTACTTAGACCACTATTTAATTTTAAATTTCATCAGTATGTGAGAATATTAATCTTCCTGAATTTCCTTCTGTCCTAACAAAAATGACCTTCAAAATCACATCACACTGCTTGATTAAAACATCAAATTGTATTCAAAGAAATGCTTTTGGCAATGTGAACAATTCTTGAGATTTTAATAAAAACAGCAGATGGGGTTTGGCTTTAAAAAAAAAAATACAAATTTTATTTTGGAAAATAACCAAGTACGTTTTGCAGTCCTACAATCCTCTGCCTGTTTAAATGAAAAACAAAGCTAAAAACTAATCAGTTATTAAAATAAAATGCATAATAAAGTATAATCTATTATCCCAAACTGTCCCTTGCATCTGATTAAAATATAACTTTGTTTTATCACATGTTTAACTCGATAAATGACAGGGTCATGTAATTTATGTAAATAATTTGAATACCTATGTATTAGAAATATTGTGAAATCCACAAAAACAATAGTTCTTAGGAATTTTTTTAAAGAAAAAAAGCATAGATTCTCCCAATCTAAATGAGTAATCGTCACATCAATTATTTCTTTTTATCTATGAAACATAATCTCATCTTATTCACCTACTGAGTTTGTCTATAGGACATTGCTCTTACAGCAAATATCTGTCAGCTAACATCAGAAAAATATTGACTTGTTCTACCGTCTGTGAGGTTAATCCAATTTTAGTTATGAAAATAAACGTATGAAAAAGGAAAAAGTATACTGACTGAGCAAAACATGTTTAAATTGTTCTGTTCCTCTTAATACAGAATGCAAGGCCAGTAGTTTAAGGGCATGTAAGAAACAATTTTCCTAGGTTGCTTTAAGACTAAAATCACCAAAGAACAGTCTGTCTAACCTGATTTTGACATCAGAAGAATCAATAACATGTGACATTCTGCCTCGTCTATGAAACAAAAACTTAGGCACAAAATATTGAATTATTATTGTAAAGCTTCATTTATTTTGAAGTTGTAAAAATGTGCAAATGAAGACAGGCAAAAGTGTGAATAGTGAGCTCAAAATAATCCAGTCAGCCTTGTTCCCTTTTTATTCTTTTAGCTCACTGTCCAGTGGATAATTAAGTCTACAGTAACAGATCAGGAAAATAATACTAAGTACAAGTCCATCATGAAATCCCTGTGCTAGTTTGAATTTCAAATACCATTTAGAGTTTTAAAACCATAACAATGCAAATGATCGATGTTTTAATTTTAATCCAAATCTTCTATAGTTACTGAAAACAAAAAGCACATTACTTACTCTATTTTTAATTTAGGTCCTTCTTAAATGACTTGTACATATTATGCAAAAAATAGTTTTGCACCATCTATCAATTTGGAAATTATGATTACAAACATTTCAAAGCCAAATGGCATACTTTTAAAGAACAGAGTACTACTACATTTTAACCTATTTACGGTGTTTGTTTAAAACTACACAGGCCTCTGTAAGAGCACTTTGTGTATTGCTTTCTTCTAAAAGGTTTGATGATTACTCATATGAACACCATATGAGGTTAATATTGTTTGTTTGTTTACCTAAAAAAAAGAAACTGTTAAAATTCTCTCTCACTTGGCAGGGCAAACACCTAGCTATATTTAAGCTCTCTGATTTACAGCTCTCCCCTCTCTTCTTATTCCCAGACTTACTGGAAACACTCTTGGGCTATAAACTTCACTGACCAGTCGTTCCCAAAACCAGACCTCCTCTCTCCCTTATTCGCTGTGTCTTATCCAGTTAAGGGGTCTTTCTGCCACCTTCCATCTCTAACAAAGTTGGTTTGGTAGACATGGCTGTCTAGCCAGTGTCCCTTCCTTTCTTCCTCACAGGCACCGCTGTCTAAAACCAAGACATTCTGAAGCAGAGTCAGCCTACTCTTCACACAGGACATAATGTCCTATCTATCACCGTCTTTTCAGACACCTGTGACTCTGCTAACTTCTGGGCTCCCTTTCTAAGTCCCTGATTCCGCTTGCTTCCTTTATTTTTCTCATCCTTCTGATCAATATTGTTTATTTCTATTTAAACTCCAAGTCTTAATGAGTATACTGAGTTAGTTCTACAACGCTACCCAGCCATAGACACAAAAGTATTGGAAATATTATAGTTTACATAAGAAGGTACAGAATGCCTGGTAGATACGGCTAATTTTATAACATCACATGTAGATATGCAGCGAATTTTCTAATCTATAGCAACAACTAAGCAATAGTAATTAAAGTAGTCTCTAAACTAAAGGTTGCAGCTAAACCTTTACCTGAGACATTGGCAATTCAGGCTCTGGTTCCTGGAAAGCATAAAGAAGGTAGTAAACATTTTTAAGAAATACAGTTTCTAAAATAAAAAGTCTAAATGACTAACCGAGCATTTGTCAGTGGACTCAAACTCACTCAATAAAAATCCAAATATTAACTTTAATCTTTCTCCACAAGTGCTCTCAGGAGTGCTGCAAAACTAATATACTCTGAAGAGTATTAAATTTTCTATGATCAGAAAGTTCTAATTATTCTAACCTCATTTAGAGCACAGAGAAGATACATTAAATGCTGGTTTAATGAAAACACAACATCCCCAAAATTAAAGATAATTTGACAACTATACCAAGAAAACATTTATTTATATTCAAAATAAGTTCATGGTGGTTTAAACATTCAGGCTTGAATTACTTAGGGAAGAGAAGGAAAATCCACATCCTCTAATCCATTGTATTTCACATAATTATAATGGGATTAGTGGATGAAGATAAAAATTAATTCTGACTATAATGTTTTCTGAGAAATTTTTATAGACTACATAATATATATTAGTGCCAGATGCTGATAAACTCGGATTTATTCTGTCCAAATCAAATAGAAATGCAATGGCAAAACAAAACAAAAAATCACACTTACAACAAATTTATTTATAAAACATCTACAATTACATGTCTAAAGTCAGCAGCCTCTGTTGTACTTAATAAGCAGTGTGTTTTATTGGGGAAGCTACTAAGAAACAGAAAACGGAAAGCTTTCCTTGCTTCCCACGGCTCTAAAATCCAAAAAGAATACCCTAATATTTTTTAAAGAATATATTATGTGTGCAAGCAATGTGTAAACTATCTGGTCACCATGCAAGGACAAACAATTTCTTTGGTATGGCACATGGTAGGAACATGACAGAAAGCTAAGCTAGGCTAGAAAGTGAGGGCCTAGAGCAGGGGTGTCAAAACTTTTTTCAACGTTTTATACCAAGGGCCATATGCGGTAAAATACACGAACAGCTGGGCCACTCACTCGAGGTGAAGTACGTATTGCCTCACCTGGTTTATTTAAGTAAACTAAATATATTTTTGGAATTTGCTGCGGGCCAATTAACAATGCATTGCGGACCACAGTTGGCCCTCCAGCCGCAGTTTTGACACCCCTGCTAAAGGGTGGAATTGAGAGAATAACTGTCAATCAGTTGAACCAAACACAAAACAGCAACTAAGAATACAGGGCAGTTGGAGGTTTTCAATTCCAGGGTGCATAAGAAAGATCTAGAGAAGTACAGATGTCCCACAGTCCATACTTAGAGAAATACACAGATACAGGTAATGAGATGAGAGATGTAACCCTTTTTATTCTTTATTTATTTGTATTTATGTCTGTATGACCCATTATCTCATTTGTGTCGCATAACAACCACCTGAGAGAGGCAGGTGTTATTATCCACTTTACAGATAATAAAACAAATTCAATGCTGTCATGTAATTTGCTCAAGGTTACACAAACGAGACAGAGCTCTTTTTTGCCAGTGCATCTTAGAGATAAAAATCGGTTGGAAATAATAAGGCAAGGTACAGTGTAGGAGATACACAAAACAAATTCCATACAGAAAGGGAAAAAAGTTTATCAGAGGTGATTGCAGACAATGCTTGAAAAGGAAAAAAAAAAAAAAACAATGAAAGGAGACAAAAGCCACTGATTGCAAGTAAAAGCTAGGTGCTTGTTATTCTGCCAAGGGCAGGAAGATTTGACCCGTGGCTGAAACCAGCAGCTCAGCCTCAAAGCGCTCCATTCACTGATGATGGCCTTTACGCTCTCTCTGTCTTATTCTACGGCCCCTCAGGAATATACTTACGATTTACCATACTGGTAAAGAGCATGTAGGAAATGGCGTGAAATGAGAAGGTCAGAGAAGAAAATGAGAGGCCTAGAGGATGGGAAGATGTAGAGGCAGGTGAGGTTGTCTGGATGGAAGATGGAGACAAGGCCTAAATGAGTGAGGCAGAGAATGCATTAATTCCACAACATTCTCCGGGCATCCCTGGCACTGTTAGGCGCTGAAAGCATTCTATGGGTGAAAGCACCTAATTCAGTGAATTATAATACAATATGTTAAATGCGATACTCAAGTTATGGACTAATTATAGATGACTTAGATGGAGGGGAGAAAAGCAGAACACATGAGAGACAAGGGAGTCACAGAAAAGGGAAAGAAATTATTCTGGAACTTACTGAGTGCCACTGATCTATGAACTATATCCAACATCATTTTATTATCAGTTGCACTGGACACTTTCCTCACAGATGTTTTCCAGATTACTAACAATACTTTCAGAAAAATATAAATGACAGAATCCTACATGCAAATATCTCTAGCTATACAGAGACAATAGCAGCTAACATTTTTGATCACGTACCATGTATTAATGAACTTAACCCTTTGAGGTAGGTATATTATCGTCCCCATTTATGAGAAAACTCTGAGGTCAAGGTATACAGGCAGTATTTGGACCTAGACACTCTGGGTTAACAGCATGTACTTTGCTGAGTTTGTGAGATCATAGCAAGGCTGGCAAGCGACCACTATCGGGTGTGGAGAGACTGAGGCCAGGCACGGCTATTTTGGACGTTCATCGTGAGCTGTAGGACTAGGATGGAAAAGAGTCAGGATGTTTTAATTTAGAGATAAGGCAAAACTTCTTTAAAATCATTGAGACCTACATCTTTGGATCGCTCTCTCAATTATAGTTGGGTGATTACAATTAGTCCACTCATAGGGAACCACAAGTTTGGTTCACTTGGTCTAGCAAATTATTTCCATGGGTATCAACAGTGGAGTAGAAAGCAACAGGCCTCGCCCTACGCTCAGAAGACCTGGGGTTGGGCCTCAGGGAGGCATTTAGCTACATGACCTTAAACAAATCACAACCTCCATCACCCAATCCTCCTCTCAAATTGGAGTAACAGTGCCTACTTTATAGGATAGTTTAAAAAACAAAACTTTGCTCTTTTAAGAAAATTTAATAATTTTCAGAGTTCTTTCACATATACTATCATAGTTAGTGAAGGGTAAGTTGGTAGCATTTTCAACAAGGAGTATCAATCACAGTATTTCTCCATCAAAACATTTACATAATGAATGGAAAAGCACTAAACTCTCTATTCCTTCCCTTTTCAGAACTCAGAAGTAACTCCCAGTTATGGCACAGGAAATTAAAACTTCCCTTTGAATCTCCTTCACAGTGAGTAAGAGGACAGGGAAAGTAGAGTGGCACTGCCTCGAACCAGCAAATACTGATTAGCATCAACTTCAATTCACATCACTTTGCTTCCTTCCTTCCTTCCTTCCCCCCTAAGGTAAGGCTTTCTCTTAGGTTGTTGCTATTACTTCAGGGAATTAAATCTCCAGATAATTCTAAATGTGACTTCCTAATTGCCACCAGTACTCACTATGGCTAATGAATCTACCCAGCTTTGCTGTTAAACTACTGAGTCATTATTCAGAATTTAGCAATAACAGGAAGGAAAAAAATGTAAGAGAACAGAACAGTAATTGGATGGATTTCAGAAGGTTAGATCTAGTGACCAGGTAGCCAAGTGGGAATGTAATCTGTATAATTCAGTAGGAATACAAATTCATAAAATGAACTGTTTCACAGAGTGTAGAACCAAAAGATTAAGTCTAGCTAAGTCTCCATGGCCCCAATGAGGAAATAAATTAGATAATCACACAGAAAGATGTTTTTTAGCTTGGCTCACCAGATCACTGTCTCAACCAACTACTAGCTCACTGGGGAGCCCTGGTACCCTATCTTTTATCTAAGCCAGCAGCTTTCAGCCTTTCCTCCACCTTCAAACCATCTGCAATAATAATCCCCTCCTCTCTGTAATATGTCTCATTCTAAGCTGAGATTGGGGTGGAGGAGGAGAATGTGAATTACCCCCATTCTAATATATGGTTAACACTCTCACTTCCAGAATCACTGATTTTAATGATTTGAAAATCTATCAGAACTTTACCCCATTAATAAAAGCATAATGTCCTTAAAAACCCCACTTCCTGAAAATCCTCCATGTTTTATGAACTATTTAATTATAATGGAGCTAAAACAAACAAAAAAATCAGGACTCGGTTTAAAGCCATGAATCTGACATATGGAACACAAAGAACAGTAATCAGATTAAGCAACTAATCAGGATGGCCGACATGAGCTGTAAAAGGAAGCCTTCCCTCTGGGTCAGATTGCTATGTGGAAGACCATTCTGCATTTCGCCCGTTTATGGCTTATAACTTTTGACCACTTTTTAAGTTACGATTTAAAGAGCACTTTGAAAAAAAGACAACGCCTCTCTATGAATTACTTGTTCTTACTGTATTTTATCAAACACGGAAACTATGATAAATTAACCAGTTATCCTTTTAGTCTTAACTGACCAAAACCTTAACGTACTTCACGCTTACAGACCTTGCTCTGTTCTTCACCATTGTGCATCTGGGAAACGCAGTTCAGAATCTGTTCTTCAAGAACCCTTCCCTCTTACCAAACATCATGTTATTATAGTCAAACTACCCTTCAGTCCTTTTGTAGCCAAATAAAAATGTATTGCTCTAAGGAAACATGCTGTTCCATAGGGTATCATATACCTCTTTGGCCAACTTGATTACCCTGATTTTGGCAAGAATCAAAATTAAATAAAATCCAGATGTCCTAATAGAAAGCACAAGGCCTAATTAAACATTTTTGATGATAGTATACCAAAATGTTATCTCTTAAAGGAGAAATAAATGTAGAAGAAATAGTCTTAGAGGTGGGCTTCATTCCAAAAGGCTGATGTGTTATCAAGACCGAAATGTTATCTTTTTGAAGGTACCTGGACCTGCTTATAAAAAGATTAACAAATAATAAATTACTTTAGAGAGTTTCTCCTCATCTGGGAGAAAAATAAGGAAAACCAAAAGTGAAAAATAACATCAAAACAAAAGTTACTTTGTTTTGGAAAAAAAGGGAGGCCAAAAATGAATCCATTTGGCATTCAGAATAAATATTTTAATTTCCTTGCTCTTCTGTTTGCCTAGGCACTACTTCAAAGTCACTCATTTGTACTAAAATCAGTTTGCTGGCACAGGAATGGTAATTCAAATAGCTCTAGAGAAAAAGTCCCTTACTTTACTGAAACGTAGAAGACGCAAAAATAAAAATAAAAAAAGCTCAGGAAGCTAAAGGAGCACACGAAGGTAAACCAGTGAGTGTGGGGCTGAAGACCATCTGTTTCCACTGTCATCATATTTGTTAGCTTTTCATAAATTTCTAGTCTCCCCATCATTTAATTTCCTCACTGAAACAATGAGAGTTCCATAAGAAATACCAATGGTGATAATTACCCTTAGAAACAATCTTCTGAAGGAATCCAGAAAGGATTTTCTGAACTGATTAAAAAAAAAACAAACAACTGACCCACAAAACAAGAAATGAATTAAGAATGTTCATAATTAAATTACATGTATTTGAAAAGATAAATGTACATTTAAGAACTTATGGTACTGAATTAAGGCTGAGGAGTGGGAACTGGGGCAGACGAAGATCATTAGATAACTAGGATGCTTTTCATAAATAGAGGGGAAGCTGGCACACATGGAAAATGCCATCAAATGCATACATGAATATAATCAATGCACTCAGTCAGCAAATATACACTGACAGCCTCCCTGTGCCAGACTCTGCACGCCATACAGGTCTGCCATCCTGGACTCATAGTCTAAGAAAAGGAAAGAGAATTTTCAAGCTTTTAATTAAAGGAACCTCCTTAAGCTTCGTAAAAGGTCTTCATGAATTGTAGCAGCACTCTAACATAAATATTTTAAATTTATTTAGTTAAGGAAAAAGCAGGATTTCTTCAAACTTGGGAAAATCAGACTGGGAAATATTTCCAAAATGAAATAACAATTGGGTTCAAGATATATAAATTGGTGCTAAGAAAAGCATACAGCCTAGAAGCATGGTGTTTAAAAGTTGGCTCAGAGTAACAAACATGAGTAAACCTTGTGAATGTTTCAGCAGCCCTCTCCAGGTATCAAAGGCCCAGTTTGGTAAGGTAACCTTAAGTTGATCTTCTATTTCTGGTGAAATGCTACTCATTGTTCTGGTGATAAATATATAGTTTCCCCTTAAATAAACTACCTTAGTAAAACAAATAAAAAGGATTAGAAAGGAAAAGAATAAGATAAATTTTCTCCTAGAGCTTATACTGGTTCTCCTAGGCCTACTCTGATATTTGTAGGAGCTGAATATATCAACCCTGCTCATAACAATAAAACAGTAACAAAGAATAGCATTTTAAAACACATCTATTGTATTAGAAATTAAGTATATGCCACATTATGAAGTATTTCAAATCCACAACAAATAGGCCAATGGAACAGGCCAGGACTTAACAAGACCTAGTGCCATAATGATCTTAATCTAATGATTAACCTAATGATCTTAACCTAAACTAATGGTCCACCAATAATAAGAGCAATATTTCTCAGTATGAACTTGTCTTTTTTTTCCTTATCATTATCAAAATCACAATTCTACCAAATATACTTTGTGACAAGTCTTAATCTTCCAAGAGGACCAGAAAGGCCTAATGGGAGCTATATAAGAAGCCAAATAAAAACATCCAATCTCTTACCTTGTTTAGCTGCTAATTTGGGAGATTTTGAACTAAGTGCTTAATTTGTTTATCCCATGCTTGCTTCCTAGGTAAAAGGAAAGGAGTCAAGATCTTCTCTATGGCCTCCTCTTAACCATTAATAAAAACACTGATGCTTTGCCTCTGCATTTCCAAAATGACAACATTTCCCAGGATAACAAGGGAGATATGTATACCTCTGTCCCTCCAAAAAGGAACCACTGGTCAAATAAGTTTCAGAATACTGGCTTAGTCAAAATTGGGTAGATTTCCTTCCTTTGGGACTTCTCAGAGCCTTTATCCAAGTACACAGATATGTCAAAATTCTTTACCACTCAGCAGATATCTTGAAAAAGGCCCAATAGATGGGAAAATAGACTGGGAAAAATTCAGAAAATATAGTTATGAAAAATTAGGCTACATAAACATGGAAGAAACAGCATAGTTCAGACTAAGGGAATGCGTTTACCAACTTTGTAACTGGACCTCGTGCCTCAGTATGCGCAATCTATAGAATGGGGGAAATGGTACCAACTTCCTAAAACAGTTGAGGATTAAATAAGAGAACATATAAAACCCTCTGAACCAAGCCTGACACAGAGTAAATACTCAATAAAAGTTAGCTATTAATTTTGTTACCTACTTTGTAAGGTTATTCTAAGCACAGAAATACATACAGTTTCTAGAACTTACTCCTGGCAAGTAATAAGCACTCCATAAAAGGTCATTGAATTGAACACATAAAAAGTCCTGATCACAGTGCCTAGCACAAACTGAATCTGAATTCATAGGTGCAATACTGAGTGTCACTATGATGTCATGTCATTAAGATTATAGGGTCTTAACCATTAATAAAAACACCGCGGCTTTGCCTATCGCAGCATCTCCCAACATGACAACCTCTCCCTAGGATGATAACAACAAAGATAGCTGACCCTTGCTGGCTGCCAAAAAAGAAATCAGTGGTCAACTAAGCTTAAGAATACTGGATTAATCAAAATTAAGTTTCTTTTCTTTAGAATTGAAAGCATTTAGTGTGAATTGAATCTCTAAGAAGGGAATATACTCGTACATTTCCCAAATGCATTTAATAAGGAAACTTTCTTTCCCTGGGCAGCTCTTGGGCCTAGTGTACTCTGGAACACAGAATGGAAACTACCGTGACTCAATGGAAAAAAGGAAACAGCGTGTAAAGTTCTTATAAACCATTGTGCCTGGAACAATGTCTGGTACATCATAGGTCTGTAGCAAATTTTTGTTGTACAAAATGTAACAGTGTCAATATTTTGTGATTCCCACAAAATATTTGATCATGGAAAAAAAAATTTGTTTTGAGCATCTGTGGTACTACTGTCCCAAGAAACACACTTGGAAATATGCTTGTCTGTAGAAACATAGTCCCATTAACTAACGTAAAGTAACACAAACACAACCTAGCTTCCCATTCCCACCCATGGATTGTTCTAGGGAAGATGTACTATCTATTTGTAGGCCAAAATGTTCATCTCATCCATTTGCTGGGAGTTAAGACAGAGCCTAGTAACAGTGTTCACATTTGTGCCTCTGTTTATGTATCTCCCCTCAATTTTCCTTTTAACATCTCCAAGGCAACACCGCCAGAGGAAAAACTGGGAAACAAGAACTATATAGGTACATTTTGCATTTACTTGAAGCACTGACACACTGCCATGCCTCTGCTCCTATGCTATTTTGTCCTTTTTGCCTCTTCCAGGAACTACCTGCCCACCAGACTTGTACCTCTCCTCCCACACACATAGTATATGACCTTTTCACTCGCTTTATTTAATATTATACTTTAGTCCAGAGAACTTACACTATTAGTTTATTTAAATCCAAAAGAAAAAGGCAGCTATTTCACCAGCTGGTAGGAAATCACAGATCTTCATGTTTATACATAATTGTTTTAGAAATTAACAACACACATGCAACAAGCTTTAGAGCACACCCATATGCAAGTATAAATGAATTATCAAAGCTCCTCATTAAGGTAAAGGTCAGGGCTTTAAGTGTTCCTTTAAGGGACACTTTCAGGGACACTTAGAGGGGCTGCTAAAGTTTGGGGATGGGGTGATCATGGCACAACACTCTTGGGTCCCACGGGGACTCGGGTACGCAGGGCCAGGGACCCGCCGACCAGGGACCCGCCGGCCACGGTGCCAGGGATCTCGCTCTGGGTGCCTGTGCTGACCACACGATCAACTTGGCCCTGGGCCTAACACTCCGGAGCCCCCACCCGGGGGCCTGGGGATCCCCCAGAGTCCTTTCTGCCTCATCGCGAGGTTCCACGGGGCTGATGGGGTCCGGCCGGTACCTGGTCATAAGGGGACTTCTCCAGCATCTGCGTGCACAGATCCACGCAGAGCTGGAACTTCCTGCGCCTAAAATAGCTCCAGGCCAGGAGCAGTGGCTCCATCTCCCAGCCCATGGCGGCCGAGGGCTGCCAGCAAAGGACCAAGGCCGGACCAAGGGAGGGCGGGGACCCAAGAGCAGGAGGCGTCCAGCTCTGCCCGGCAACGCGCGGCGACTGGGGCCTAGCCAGAGAGGAGCCCGCATCTCGCCTGAGAACAGGAAAAAGAAAACACACCGAGAAAAGAACTCAGCTATGCTGTTTCCCATAACTAGGGCCTGCCAAAACTTGGTACAAAAAATGTGTACTTTTAAAAGCTACATATTTCGTTAATTTCGAGATGAAGGCACCGTGCCTAAATTAAGAGGCGTTGACTTAGACACCTCCGACTGGGGTCCTCCACCCTCCCTGAGGAGGCACGGTTGCCTAGCAGGCGAACGCTCTGCTTACGCTGTCAGTCCCAGAGAAGTCCCAGGAGTGGACGCTCCAATGAGTCCCTGTCCTACTCTTCCCCCCTTCACGTATTTTTACCCCTATCAATTACCTTCCGACTCTAGAAACACAAACATAAGGAAAGCTTTTTCAATACCACCTTGCCCATCAGAACCCAACGCCCTAAATCCTGAAACTCTCCAGTCTGTTTCTCAATGTCCTTCTCACCAAATCTCAATGTTCGAGCTGAAAGGGGCATTGGAGATTGCTTAGCCCAATCTATTCATTTTACAGATGAGGAACTGAGATAGGCTCAAAAATGAGAAATTATTTACCTAAGGTCGTATGGAGTTAGGGAGCTGTACTGTAATCTCTTAAATATGGTGTATTAATTCGATGCTGCATAGTGATTCTGGATTATAAATTGGTGACATTTTCACCAAACAAGATAATGTATGCAAAAAATTAGACAATTTAATAAACTTTTTATTTTAGAATAGATTGAAATTTATGGAAAAGTTACAAAAACAGTGCTTATTGTTAACATCTTACATTACCGTGGTACATATGTCACAACTAAAGAACCAACATTGGTTACCATTAACTCCACAGTTTATGTAAATTTCAGTAGTTTTCCTCTAACATCCTTTTTCTATTCCAATGGATACCGTATTACATTTAGTCATGATGGCTCCTTCGCTTCCTCTGGTCTGTGACAGTTTCTGAGACTTCCCTTGTTTAAGATGACCTTGACAGTTTTGAAGAGTGCTAGTTAAGTATTTTTAGAATATCTGGGGATCTTTTAAAAATACAGATGCCCAAATTTCATTCCTCGAGATTCTAACTTAAATGGTTTGAGGGAGGGCTGGGGCATCAGTATATTTTAATGGGTAATTCTAATGGGCGGCCAGGGTTGAGCAACCACTGTGTTGAGTTCTAAATTGTCTTGTATAGATTGAGATTATTGCCACCTTTCTAGAGAGAAACAAGATTTTTGTAAGTGAGATATATATATCTTTTTTTTTGTTAAAAAAAATATTATATACATGCATACACACATATATATATTAAAAAGAGGCATTAAAATATTTTAGGAGCATATAATTCATCTTAGCTTCTTTCAGAAGGTTGTTCCTTTTCTTTCTTTCGGAAAAGTGAAATGGTTGAGGAAAATAATAGAAGACTTAGCAAATTGTAGGATGTTAATTATGTCCAAATGTAGCATAAAATGTGCCTTTAAAAGTTACTTGTTATACTTGTTATTTTTAATCATATAAATATGTTTATGTTATTTATGACTGTCTATAGACTTTACATTTTTTATAATTTCTAATCCATAATACAGAAACCACTTCTTTTTATATGATGCTAGTAATAGGAAGAATAGTCGTTGTAACAGTTCCTGGAGAAACGGGTAGATAAGAATTGCTGGGGCCATTTTCCTGCTGGAGAAAATAAAGCATAGCAAAACAACATAATCCCTTTGACAGGGTCAGTTTCACAATCGGAGCTAGATCTCAGCTCACAGATCCTTATCTTTTGCTTTCTAGCAACTGGATATCTCTTTAGGTTAATTCAGTTTAAAATCAAGTACTGAAGATAACGTAACTTTAAATGCTAAAGGTTAAATTTTCTTAAATGTTAAATCGGAATTATTCAGGCCATTTCAACTTAACCCAAAAGAAAATAAAAAGTATATAATAAGATATTCTCTTGGTCAACAAGTATTTGTGCAGGCCCTATGCTTGGTGATAGGAATGCAGACATGAAGAAGACAGGTTTCCTGCCACAAGGGTACTTATACAGAGAGTAGTTAGTGGAAAGAGCATTGAACTTCAGGTCAGACTTACTAGCTGTGTTTTCTCTGGCAAATTAGAAATCAATATAGGATGGTGATTCAAAAGTAGGCTCTGGGGGCAGCCGGTTAACTCAGTTGGTTAGAGCGTGGTGCTCTTACCAGCAAGGTTGCCGGTTTGATCCCCACATAGGCCACTGTGAGCTGCTGCGCCCTCCACAACTAGATTGAAACAACTACTTGACTTGGAGCTGATGGGTCCTGGAAAAAAACACACTTAAATAAATAAAAGTTAAAAAAAAAAAAAAGTAAGCTCTGGAGCCAGATTTCCTGTATTTGAACACTTGACTCTACCATGCACTAAATGTGGGGACCTTGGGCAAATGGTCTAATGGCCCTGTGTCTCAGATATGTCCTTCATCCATAATGTAAGGTGTATTTGCTGTACTCTGAGAATTTTCAATTCTGCTTTAAAAGACAAGAAAAACAAATGGGATAGATGAAACTCACATAAGAAATGTTAAGTATAGATAAGTATATAATTTACATATGTAATGTGTTAAACATAGAATAAGTAGACATTTTATGTGTTAAACATAGATTAAAAGGATGAAACAAACAAATGAGAGTGTTACTTGTAGATAAAAAGAGATGGAAAACAAAATAAATCTTAAATATTTATAAAGCATGGATCAGCTTTATCTACGTCAAATTGGCCACCATTGGTATCACCCACTGCAGCCCTTTGGTCCTCTTCTTAAAACATACACAACTGCTCATCAGGTCATCACCAAGCTATAGCTGTGGCCATAAATACTTGCCTCTTCATCTCTCCGATGGAGCACACATGTATTGGCACCATGCTTCCATTTCTGAACTTTCTTGCCGGCCCTCAACTCTGGTCTTTGTAACCACACCATCTTCGGGGAACGCAGATGAAACAGAGAGAGTCAGGACATAGGAAATTTGAACAACACCCAGGTAACGTGGTCCTTGCAGCTGCTTGCACTAAGTGCCTTAATCTACACAATCTCTTTCCCCTTGCTTCTCACTATATGTTTTACACTGATTTAACAAACTAACTGATTTGAGCATCTTAATTTGGTTTATGAGCCTTTCAGTTCCAGGATCTCTGGGACAGGCTGCCAGGTTGTATACTGAGAGGCCGCGAGAGTATTTTCCCACTACATATAAAATGGGGGTGACAGTGATAATGACTATGACAAAAATGATGATGATAGTGACTATTTTATGGGATGGTCGTGGCGGTCAATTTAATTCAAGTAAGGCATTTTGATTTAATTCAACCAAATTCGAGACTCACATAATTACACATCTGCTCAACGGAGAGGAGGACATTACACCACGGAGAGTTTGTTTGCAAAATTATAGTCAATGCAGTGAACAGAATAAGAGCTTTGGCTATTGGAAAAGCAGAACCAAAATTATTATTATTTGCCAGTTGCAGATAATTGTTTTTCTAGGAATTTTTGTCATGTAGGAAATCTCTTACTTTCAAAAGTGTCTATTTTTGTTTTCTGAAATTTATTGGATGCTGATTCAGTGATTTGGAATACTCCTTTATATTACATATAACATTCTAGTATAGGATGAATACTATTTTTGGGTTGTCTATTCAGGGCCACTAATATGAAGGTCAATATTTACGAAAGTATAACACAGTTTTAATTTCTGTAGCTTTATTTACAAATCTCCACCTTTTTTTCACATCTTCAAACTTATCTGAGCCTCCACTCACAGAAAAACTATTTTATGCTATAAAGTTAGTCACAATCCAATATTACTGGCATTGCAAATACTTGAACAATAATCTTTCCTAACCCGGTGGGAAATATTCTCTTAATACTTTGCCACTATTATAGTAAACTCCAAATAAAAAAGCACTGTAAAATGAGTGACTTCCCTGAAAATAAATAGACTGCTTCTCAATTTCTGTACGTGAGCTGCATTACACTCACGTCAAATTATTGACCATCTGCCAAGATCCATTTTCCTCTTGTGGCTCTCCAATGAAGTTATCACCTGTTATTTTGGCAAAGGTCTTAAGAAAGTGAAGGTACAATTATTAAACATTCCTTTTTATTCTAAATTTGCTTGTTTCGGTCTGAATTTCACAGGCAATTACACATCCACTAAGGTGAGCAATCTAGAGTGTTCTTAGAAATATTTATCAAGTCCCTCTGAATCATATCACATTCGACAGCCTAAACAGTTTTAAACCAAGCACACAAAGAGAGGTTGATTACATTCAATTGCTTTTTCTATCAAGCTTCTTGTACTCTGAAATCAGATTTTGAAGTCTGAAAATGAATTAATTTTCAACAATTGAAGTAAGCTTAGCACTCCGTTGGTATAAATTCTATTTATGTGACAACCCCTTCTGGCTCTATCTTATCCTTATGTGATTGAACATGATATGAAAGAGTGCCTTATTTTCTATTCATTGGCAAGGGGTCATGCAGATTCTTTTAAAATCTTTTTTAAAAAGAAAAGTAGACCTAGATTTTTTTTTTTTTAGATAAAAGAATGACATTTCAATCAAACTGAAATCTTCATATCATATGGCATAGGGAATCATGCTACATGTATTTAAAGTGCAAAATAAAAGTACTGATTTTTAAAATGCAATATACACTATATTCTTACATCCCTACCTTCTGCTTTGATCTGCCACAGGACATTTATACACATGTATGAGAAGAGAGCAATGAGTAAGAAAGTCTCTTTGATTTTGGCTAGGGTACTGTCCTTTAAAAAAAAAAAAGTTAGGTTCTGGAATGTTCTGACACCATGTCCTAAAAGTCCTGCAGGCTATAGCTCCTGGCTACTTCTCTGACCATATCTCAACCCCTCCTACTTAGTTGCTTTACTCAGTAGACACTGGCCTCATTGCTGGGCCTTGACTGGGCTTAGCAGGGCAATCTCACCCTTGCTATTGGCAGACAGCTACACTCTTCCCTTAAATATTCACCCGCTTCTCTCAGTTCATAAAGGTCCCTACTAAAATGTCGCTTCATTGAAGAGGTCCTCCTCATCTCATTTTCCTGCCCCATTTTCCTTCACAGTACCGGCTACAACTTGATATATTTCATAAGTGTGTACATGGATATTATCACCTATCTTTACCCCTATTCTCTTTTCCCCAGAATGTGAGCAGCAAGAGTAGAGACTTTGCTGCATCACCAGTGGCTAAAATAGTGCTTGGCACACAATATGTGCTCAAAAAATATTTGCTGGGTGGGGGGTGGGAGATGAGGGTAAGGGGATCAAACATATGGTGATGGAAGGAGAACTGACTCTGGGTGGTGAACACACAATGGGATTTATAGATGATGTAATACAGAATTGTACACCTGAAATCTATGTAATTTTACTAACAATTGTCACCCCATTACATTTTTTTTAAAAAGTGATTTCTGACACTTTTTCTGAAATCCATACTTAACCCATCACATTTTTTGTTGGTTATCTTTATTCCAGAAAACACAACCCATGATTATATGTAACTAATCCAGACTTTCATTCTATTGCACAGATTTTCATCTAGATATATTACCAGTCCTGTATGTGACATTGTTTGAAAAAAATCTTTACTCTTCACCTCTTATAACAATAGCAATAACATAATAACAAGTATTATACCTTTTGTGATGCTCGTCCCTTTTTTTCTGCCAGTTCATTGGAAGCCAATTCAAGTTCATTTAACGTCTATCACATTGGAAGCAATCGATGCCATGGAATTATTTTAATTTAATAATTTGTTCTGTTTAATTCCTGTTTGGATAAGAACTATTAATTGGCTAAATCATTGCTTCCTTTTGGAATATTCCACAACTTTTTTGAAATGACCATATTGTGTATGTGCTTTCTTAATTTACGACTTAAAACTTCCTTTAACAATGTTGTAATGTAAACATGGCTTCCCTTACATATAAATGTTATAATCTAATTTTAACATTGTTAAGTTTTCCCCCTTCCCTCTAGTCATCCACTTTACTCTGTGCCCATGTCTCTGCTTCTAGGCTAATTCTTTAAATAACTGTTCAAGTTTGTTGGAGTTTTAATTTTAATGTTCTTGCTAGGAGAGAAGAGGAAATAAATAAATAACTCATTCAATAATGAATTAAATGGGACTATTTCTCTTGTAGACCTCTAGAATCCTGTGGATCTAATAATGTACTGTATGAATACTGTTGAAATATTGATCAACATAAATTATGAGATATTAATAATGTTTGCTTTCTATAATCAAATTTTTATTTCCAGGCCTGTGTGTTATATGATCTTTAAACATTAATAGAAGAGGTTAAAAAGATCAGCAACAAAAATTAATTTGCATGTAAGAATGTGTTTAAAATGCGCCAATGTTCAAAATGCTTCATTGTGGCCTTAAAAAAAAATAATTTCAACATATAATAGACTAGTTGATTGTCCTTTGAACAAAGTCAGTTATTCTAAGAGTGAGATTTTTATTCTAACCATTCATAGAAAATTCTCTATAGCATTTAATGAACATTATGAACAGACAAAAGATACTGTCACATGAATTTTTATCACTCAATCAGAGCTCAAAAGAATAATATTCTAAATCAGTAGTTTATAATCTTTTTATTACCCCTCAAACACCCCTCATGAACAACATGCCTTGAAAGATTATGTGTACCAAATTGCAATTATTAATTATCAATTTATTTTCCAATGCTTATAAATCAAAATTTTATATTAAAATTTTATGATTAATTCTCCACAATATGCTACTTAACTAATTGTAACTTTATAGTGGAGAAACCTGGTAGGCAGTACCTTAACCAAGTGATCAGAGTTAATACATATACCCAATAATGGAACAAATCGGTGTCATTTGTCTCTGGATATGATGTACTGAGGTAGACACACCTTGCTTTTTGTATTACTGCCAAAAATGTATAACCTGGATCTAGTATTGAGAAAACATCTGACAAACCCAACTGAGATATATTCTACAAAATAAATGATCTGCATTCTGCTAAATGTCAAGATGATGGAAGATAAAGAAAGACTCAGAAACTTTTCCAGATTAAAAAAGACATGAAAACTAAATGCAACATATGAATAGCATCCTGGATCAGATTTAACATTTTTTCCTAAAAAAATGACAATAATTGGACAAAGGCGAAATTTGAATAAGGCTTGTAAATTAAATAATGGTGTTGTATCAATGTTAATTTCATGATTTTGATAATTATCCTGTAATTATGTAAATGAATGTTGGTTATCGATAAAAAATAAACACTAAAAAGGAGAATTATGTCTACAACTTACTCTCAAAGCATTTACACACATACATGCATATACACATATATGTGTATATATACATACACATATACATATATACTTACATACATACACATGAGGGGGGAGAGAGAGAGAGAGAGAATGGTAAAAAATGTTTAAAATATTAATATTCAAGGAATCAGGGATATGGATAAAAATTAAAATATACAGGAATTATTTTTATCGTTTCTGTCAATCTGAAGTTCTTTCAGGTAAAATAAAAAATTAGAAGAAAACAAAACAAAAACTTCTTATCAAAGTAGAATAACCATTGTATCCAAGGTGAGATCCAGTACAACAAATTGATATTTTTAGCTTGGCTGGAAAGTATTCAATTGCCTTTTTATACTTGAAAGAATACTACTTTCACGTTACAAAATGTAAATATATTGCTTAGAGATAGTGTTTCATTTATTGACTAAAATACTTTCCCAGTATAGTAAAGTCTGTGACTTTAAAATATACATGGCATTTTACTACTGTCCTATCTTTTATGTCTTGGCTTTATCTTTTTTATCTCCAATTATAATATCTCATTTTTCTAGAATGTACTATCTACAACTAGACTGTTTTTGCCTCTCCAGGAAATGTCCTCCTACATGTAAATTGGCGTAAGCCTAATTTTTAAATAAATACTTTTTGCATAATCTATGATAAATCTACTTTTGTTTCTTATCTTTCCTACATTCATTTTTTAATGCAATAGAATTCAATAAAATGTCTTTGATAAGATCATGTTTACTTTATAATCCTTTTGTAATTTTTTAGGTATGGTATCTATTGGATTAAACATATGTATGTGTATTTAAACATAATTCCCTTCTTTATATATTTTTCACTTGTTTTTAAAGGTACTTATGTCTTTATCTTATTTTCCTTTTTCAAACATAAATTCTTCAAAGCACAGATGTGAGTTCATTTTCTTTGATTACCCCTCCATAGTACCAAGCCCAATGATTCACACGTGGATGGCTCAATTTATGTTTAGGGCTCAATTTATGTTTTTCTTTCTGTGGTATGCTTTCGAATAGAAGAATTTGGGATGATAGACTTGAAGGCATTAGAAACCTAAGACAACTTGAAACATATCAACATATCAATAATTACATAATAATCACTACTGCAGTTTGTAATAATGTCTTTCAGAATCTGTGCGTGCATCCACAGTCACTGCACTGTTTGAGTGCAATCATTTATGGCCCTGAAGGTGTTCTGTTAAAAGTTCGTTGAGCAGAAATTTCTCATGTTTTCTTTTATTAGACTGATGTCAAGATGAGCTTTTTACTTCTTACTGGTAGCTAGATATACCACTGCCATACTGAGAATTCTTAGCATATAACAATTCCATCCAAACCTTTGCACTAATAGACTTGACAAACTCTAGCATGGCTCTAGCAGCTTAAAGTCGTGTCTTTAGAATGACCCCAGCTCCCCTTAAAATGCCTGCCTGAGAAAGCTCAACATTGCCAGGAGAATTTACTATTTGTTCCAGCCAAAACCTGATGATAGACAGGCCCCTGAACTCCCTTTTAGAGCAGATACTTGGGAAAGCTCACAATTAATTATAAATCCTTTCTTTGCTCTTTGAGATGTAAATCTACCATCCCAAAAGTGTTTCCTCAAGGACTTGAGAGCTGTCTCTTTGAAATGCAAACATTCAGCGAGATAACTCTCTCACTCAAAGTCCCTGTGTCTGCGTAAATCAACAATTTCCTAAAATTCAATATGATAATTGCTAAATGGAGGGTGAGGGACTAACTTCAGTGGCTGCCTTCCTTCAACTTGAATCACTGCCTCCTGTGATAAAGATAGGAGAAGTTTTATTTCTCCTCTAGTAAGCTACAATTAACAAATTCAGGTGTTCTAGTCACATGGATTAATGCCCTTTCACACCAAGAGTGCGTTTCCCTTAGCACACCAAGCCTTTAAAAGGTCTCCAGCCCTTTGTTTCAGGGAAGTTGTGTTCAGTTTTGTCTGGACCCTCCCGCATTGCAACAGCATTATTGATAAAATCTGATCTTACTGCTTTAACAAGTGTCCAGCTTAGCCTTCGATAATATTACGGTACATTACCTGCTTAACTCAATATTTTCTGTGGCTACAGAAATAAATTTTACATGTTGATCACAACTTGGTAGTATTTCTATGTAGGTAATAAGCACTTGATTGCTGCATGTTGGATCTGTGTTAGGAGACTGCTCCCTGGGTCTCCTTTGTTTCTACATATCTTGTTTGCACAGGCACTGACTGCTTTTGTTCCGGACTATCTTTTCTAGGATGTTGTATAGTGAAAAACCTTGGAAGATAAAGATAGTGTCTCTCTCTGGAGAAAAGAGCAGGTTTGTTTATTGTCCAGTATAATAAAGATGATGTTTCCCTCCAGGGCCTTCAGGTCTGGCTTCCTGCCTATTATAAAAGATTTAGGTTCCCTGACCATGGTTGAGATTCCTCTCCTCTAATGCAACTCACTGTGTGTGTGTGTGTGTGTGTGTGTGTGTGTGTGTGTGTGCACGCGCACGCGCGCTATCTGGCCCTGTTCGCATTACCCTGTGGGAATTGGGGCTCAGGGAACCAACCAGTGGCCCAGAGATCACAGAAGAAGCTTAGACGATGCAGCCTGGACGTATAGGTATTAATTCCAACTCCCCAGTGTTAACCAACAGGAATGAGGAGACAGGAGGGAGCTGGATACATCAATTCCCCCTCCTTCCTGCTTTTTTCTCCTCCTTCCTCCTTCCTCCATTTTCTTTCCTCCTTCCCAAGAATTACTCTAGGCCACGATTTGTCCTTGCAGCCTATTGAGGGAAATCTCTTCATGAAGTGTTGCTTCCTACGACATGAGTCCAGATAAGAAGCCCCACTTCTCTAGTTTCCATTTAAAAAAAAAAAGATCACCTAACATTTTATGAGTTTAGAAACTTTAAGATTTGAGACGTTTTGGAGAGAGTTTCATGGCAAAACTTACAGCTTTGCCATCTCTCTGACTTCATTCCTCCCTTATCTTCCTGGAACTACAGATTCTTTCTGAATTTTATGCAGAACACTTCTGCCTACATTCGGCTCTTTTGGGATCTCATTTTCTGTGCCAAGCACCGATTCAGGTATTTTTTCCATACAAATGTAATTCTCTTCACATGAGGAATTCTGAGAAATAAAATTTTCTCATCTCATCACATGCATATATATATATTTTCAAATTTCTCTAGTTGTTTCCCTTTTTTAAAAATTTTATTGCGGAATATTGGAGAACAGTGTTTTTCCAGGGCCCATCAGCTCCAAGTCGTTGTCCTTCAATCTAGGTGTGGAGGGCACAGCTCACTGGCCCATGTGGGAGTCAAACCGGCAACCCTGCTGTTCAGAGCTCGTGCTCTAACCAACTGAACTAACTGGCTGCCCTACATGTACATTTCTAAAGAACTTAGAAAACATGCCAATGAAAGTGTAAAACTAACCATAATGTTATAAAACTATTAACATTGGAATCTTTCGTTTCAGTCTTCAATATATTTCATAACTGTGTTTATTCTGAATATAACTTTTTATCCTGATTTTAAAAAATGTTTTATATTCCATTATGGGAAATTTCCAACATTGCCAAAATTTATTTGAAAACCTAATTATCAATGGTTTAATATTTTCCTGAAAGACTGAGTCAATATACTCAACATTTTGCCCTACGGTTTTTTCCTAATTTTTTTGTTCTACATTATGCCATGATAAATATTTGGTACATTAACCTTGATCTGCATTTTCTATTATTACATTATGACAGGTCAGTAGATGAGAAATTAGTAAGTCAGAGGATAAGAACAGTTCATGGCTCAAGATACCCGTTGCTGAATTGCTTCTAGAAAAGTTTCTTGAAACAAGGGTGTGGCATGATACGTGATTTTTACAGATGACTCAGTTCATGGAATTGAGGGAAAAGATGATTAGGTCTTGAAGTGAACACGGCAATTGGGATTGGAAGGAAGTTGGTATAGAGATGGGGATGGAGTTTAGGGGTATTTCTAAAATAGAGTCAAAAGAACTTGGTAACTGGATATAGGAGGTGAGAAACAGTGAGGAACGAGACAACTTGCCTATCTGGGGGAAGTTAGTTACTAGTTAGTACGTAAAGAAAGAGAAGATGGTAAGGTGTATAGATGTGTAGACGATAATTTGGTTTGAGACTTCTTTTATTTCAACTATATACTGGTTTTTAAAGATTCCACCTAAAGGTGGAATCTAACAGGCACTTGGAAATATGGTTACTGCTAGGGAATGTCTATTGTTTTGATCTGATATCTGGAGCTGGCTTTAGAATTTTTTTTAGAGTAGGGTCTTTGGGAGGCAATCTGGTTAGAAGTCTTGCCTTAAAGCTGCATTTATTTAGCAGATTCCTGTTTCTTAAATTTAGATTACATGTATGTTTGGTTATGTAAATGGGGATTGCGGGATGCTAAAGCACCAAAGTCAGAAGTCAGCCGTGGGCATCCATTCCTTCTTATTTTGGTAATACTACTTCAATTTTCCTTGGGAGGTTCTCCCCTCTCCCACTTCCCACTCCCTGTGGTATTTCTGGCCCTGACACTCTATTGATTCAAGGGTGGGCATATAATTCAACTCAGCCAATCAGAGCCAATGGTTGGTTGAAGTCTCGGAGTTTCCAGGGGAACTGCTGAGAAAAAGCTCTTTCTACGGGAATTGCTAAGAGGATAAGATGGAGAACTGGAGTTCTAGGCAGCTGTTTTGTTGGTCTGGCAACAAACCAACCCAAAGGAAAGTAGAAGTGAGTTAATTCTGAGGACCTGGTTCTGATGGCATCACTTGAGCCCTAGGATCCAAGTGCATTGATGCCACTTCTTCTCAGTCCTATGAGGCATTAAAATTCCCTTTTTATCTTAAGCTATCATGAGTGGGTTTCTGTAATGTAGAACCAAAGAAGTCCTAATACAATATTGTAGATCAGAAAAAGGCTCAAGTTTTCAAGTTTTAACTACTCAAGATAAAACTAAGAGGAATCCTATTGTGGCTACACAAGAATTCTTTTATATTTAATGGCTGACAACTATGTATGGAACATCTACTGTAGTGCCAGGCACTGTGTTAGGCTCTGTACACAAAACAGGTTAATTAAAGGTATGGTTACAGAAATATTTTTTATGGGCAGCTTATTAAAACATCATTAAAATTCCTAAATTGGCTGAATTAGCAAGCTAGAATTAATAGTGTGAATTTTGGCTTTTAGGTTTTATGTGCTCTGCCTTGTATTTCTTTTGTAGCTGAAATCAGTAGCCAACAAATAATTTATTTTCTTGAATTTTAGAAATATTTCAAATGTCCAGAATATAAAACTCCATACTAGGAACTCAAGTGTCACGATATAGATTCCCAAAGGGTAGCTTATATTTAAAATGCCTAACAAATGTCCACCTGTTTGTGTGTAGAATTTTGGGGGTCTTTCTCCTGCATCCTTATTTGTATTACTTTCAAAGGGTACAGATGGTGGAATCTCATCTAGCAATAGAAGTTTGATTAAGCTTTCTGATGTGACATTAATTACAAAGTTGTAGCAGTAAGAACTAATACGTTTTTTTTTCCTTCTAAAATTCATGAATGTTTCATTTTTTAGCCACCTTTGTGCCTAAGCCGTCTCTTTTGGTCTTGAGTTGTCAGTTGAGGATGGTTTAATTAAGAATGTTTTTGCTTCACACTCCACCCTTGGATCAATAAAAATCGTAATGGAAAATATGATAATGGAAACATAAATTATTTAAATCTGTTATTAATACGAGTACTTAAATATGTATCATGGGATCCAGAAGACATTGTACTGAAAAATCTGAAAGATAAGAAAATTTATTCTTTACCATCCTGCATCTCATAAAAATTACATGTAACCAGCAATTAATGTACAAGTGTATGGCAACAAATACTTCATCTTTTCTAACTTCACTGCTTAAATTCAAATAACCAACAATTTCTTTTTATCACCAGGTGTTTTCAAGGAACTCAGAGAATATGTTGAGTTAGCAAACATAGTCTTATTAAAAAAATATATATATATATATATATATATATATATATATATATATATATATATATATATATATATGTGACGAAGAGAAGTAGTCTGTGCCTTTGACCAGGGCACCCTACACAGGCCTTTTAATGGCTTTAGATCCACTTCTCAAGCCTGAGTTCTTTTTTCCTTTCCAGCAGTTCCCAGAAATCCAATCTGCATTCCTCTTCTCCTGTTAAGATTCTTGTTTTCCTGAGCCAAAGACAAGTTGTAGAGTGGGGCTCATTTCCTCCAATCTTCCTCACCACCTTCTTATTGGCTGCTCCTGGAAATTAGAACAAGGGCACTTTTC
The DNA here is from genome assembly GCF_057876585.1 of Rhinolophus sinicus. Classification (NCBI taxonomy): domain Eukaryota; kingdom Metazoa; phylum Chordata; class Mammalia; order Chiroptera; family Rhinolophidae; genus Rhinolophus; species Rhinolophus sinicus. Next base: position 189,229,303 of record NC_142503.1, on the reverse strand, counting down.
ATTACGAGAGTTTCATAGCTAATCACTCTGGGAATAGCAAAAATAATAAACTTGAGGATGTCTGAGAGCTTGGAAATTTTATGAAGTTCTTCATTTTTCCTGCATTATAGTTCCTCACAACCCTGTAAGATGATAACTGTGAACTACAGTGGATTTGATTTCTACTTTCAGCCTCCCTAGCAGTGTTCACCAAATCTGCTCACTTCTTTAGTTCACTTTTCATGACACTTAGTAGATCCCTTCCTTTGAGATGGCCCTTCTTCCTTGCATGTAAACTAGCAGTCTTATCCCAAACTGAAAATGCATGCTCTTGTCTCTAGTTGGTAATTTGCATCTTTGAGGAAGTAGAGACTGCGTAACATGCATTCCAAGGTATACGTACCATATAGCAATCATCACTTTTGAGCAGTCATGTTTCTTGAAAAAATGCTAGTTTATTCTAGCCTTTGTCAGATTTCCAAGTTTTGGTATTTCCCAGGGAAACGAAAATAGTGACTTTTTAGACATAGAGGATTCATATTAGTATTTTATTAGTTAGTATTTCTTGTTGTAAACCTTGTGGTTTACTTAAAAACCTCTTAAAATATGGGTTTCAAATGATTTTTACAGGTATTGGTAAATCTTAGTGTATCTCTCTGTGAGAAAGGGGGTATTTAAGAAACTGAGTAGAAGGGGAACTGACATAGCCTGGAATTTACTGCTCCCAGTATTTTTATTATTGGTGCATTCCCCAGGATCACAATATTCTAGCTATCTTACTTCACCATTACTAAAATGCAAGAAGTTTCAACAGTTCATTGGTGTTCAAGACAGTAATTTAAAACATTCAGGTACCAATGCTATTTATTAAGAAATCAGATCTGGCGTGTCATTTTACCATTTAAATTCTTTCAGCTTTGAGGTCACCTACACAAATGAGAAAATGTACACTTAAGAAGTCAGGTTTTATCCCCATTCAATGTCTGGTATAGTGAGTATTATGAAGCAACAAGAAACACACACACACAATATCAGGGGGAAAAAAGAGGTTTGGCATCCTGGTGTTGATTCTCCGAGGCATAAACGTAGTCCTGGCCCGGTACAGGGACCTTGAGAGACTGGCAGGTGTTTCCCGGGAAAGGACTCCCAACGGCAGGAGACTGGGGTCGCCGAGGGTCCCTCCGGAGCTTGGGTGGCTTCGTGCGGGCTCAGCGCCGGCGGGACGCGATCAGGGAGATGGGGCCGCGCGTCCTGGCCGCGGGTAGCGGAGCTAGATGATCGGCAAGCACCACAGCGCGCAAGCGGTGACCGGGGAGCGACGCCCAGGGACTCGCTGCGTCTCCACTGTACGCGGCTGAGAGGGCCGGGGCGGGGCGTGAGGAGCGCGCGCGGCGACGGCGGCGAGGGGGCGGGGCCGTGCGAGGCCGCTATTCTCCGCTCGGGGGCGCGCCGTGCGGTCCCGCGGGGCAGTGGGAAAAGGCCGCGGCGGGGCGCAAACGCCGCAGGTGATTTAGGCGGGGAACCGGGTACGCGGGCGGCAGCAGAGGAGTGGAGGCGGGAGGCGGGCGGTCGCTCGGCTCCGCTCACAGCCTGGGCGCTGCGGGCTGAGGAGACTAGGCGAGCCCAGGAGGGTGAAGGGCGCGCGGCACCCACTTGACGGCCGGCGGCGCTCGCGGCCCTCAGCATGTTTCGAGAGACGAGGGTTTTGCTCCCACCCGTGGGCTGAGGCGGCGGCGGCGGCCAGAAGAAGCGACATGCACCTGCCAGCCGCGGCTTAGAGGACGCGGCAAGCGGCAAGTCCCGGCCGCCAGTCGGAGGGCTTTCTTCGCCCGGCCGCCGCCGTCTCCTGCCGCCTCGGGCCCAAGCCGGAGCGGCGGGGTGGGCGCCCCGACATGGCGGCCCGGAGCGCCCCGAATTGCCACCTGCGGCTCGAGTGGGTGTACGGCTACCGGGGCCACCAGTGCCGCAACAACCTCTACTACACGGCGGCCAAGGAGATCGTGTACTTCGTGGCGGGCGTCGGCGTGGTGTACAGCCCGCGGGAGCATCGGCAGAAGTTCTACCGGGGCCACAGCGACGACATCATCAGGTACCGAGGGGCGGGGGCGGCTGCCGTCACCTCTACGAACGGCTCGCGGAATTTGCACTTGCTCGACCTTCTGAGTGCCGTCACCCGCTCCTGCGGGGAGCATCGCTCCGGAGAGAACGCCGTTACTGTCTTGTCCCAAATCCACCGTGTTAATCCCCTACAAACACCTTTCCCCATCATCAGGCTCTAGAGTCTCTTTCTCCGGTCGAGGCGGTGACACCAACTCCGCGGATCCGCTGGGCATTCAGTTTTATGGCTTCGTACCCTTCTCCCTGCATCAAATTTATGAAACTGCAAAAAAGGTTATTTTAGTATTATAACAATTTACTCCTTTAAATCCTGCCAAAGATTTCTCGTTAAACGAATTCTTAAAGCGCCAGGGGGACTCCTTTACCGAATAGAGAACTGATCAAAACAAAGTACCGCAAAGCTGTAGGCTGGTCCTGAGGGGGCAGCTCGCCTAGGTGGACTCCTGGAGGACACGCACCTCTTGGTCATAATAATTAGTTCAGGTTTCACTGCCTGCTGTTGTCAGCAGATAGAAAAGAAACCCCAGCAACCTTCAGACAATTCATTGGACATTCAATTTACACACCTAAGGGCAGTTTAGGGGTAGGTTTCATCTGAAAGAAAGTGCTAAAATCAATTCTACCGATTTCCAATTTTCTTGTTTCCTATTCATTAAAGTACTCCTAAATACGTTTACTTTTGTGTATTTTATTTAAATCACGTTTTTTTTTAGGGCACTTTAATTCTTCTTTGGGCGGTGCCCTGAAGTTGTTCCCAGTGCTTATTGACATTTCTTTAGTGAGCAGTGTATTTGAAATGTAATTTGCTATCAGTGTTTCAGCAAAACTTTTGTGCCAAATAAAGTTAAAAAACTGCAGAACATATTGTAGGCCATTGATTATTGACTCAAGCACAGCTTGTTTGTCCTTGACAGGAGAATATATTTAAAAACGTTTTGAGAATGTGTTTGTATGCTACTTCTGGGTTTTAAACAGAGATTCTTATATGGCTGGATTTAGTTACTCCGTTTTATTCCCTTATTTATGTTCCACAGGATTGAAAGTGGGCATTTCATATCCAGTGTCTTGGTTTGGTGTCTTGTAGTCAAGAGACTCCGGTATTTAAATTCCGTAAATAACCAAGTTCTTCTATTTTGCATGTCTGTACATCTTTGATTTGTAAGAGGGAAAAAGAGGCCCAGGACAAACGTTGACAACGGTAGGGCAAGATGGAGTAAAGATAAGAACAGCAAAAATTGAGATTGTGGAATAGGGAACCAGGTGGCGGTTTGGGTTTATTTGTTGGTTGTTATTCACCACGAGAGTAGATTCTACCTCAGTTCTTTGCGTTTTTCCTTAATCCTCTCCAATATCTCTCTTTTCCACGTGTTAGGTCTCCCACAGTACAGAGAGTAGTAGCTTTACCTAGTTGAAACAGCCATTCTCCAGATACTCAGTCTGTTAGGTTGAATTCAGTACAGGTGGGGTAGGTGTGTGAAGGATTTTGAGGTCTTTTCCAAGTGTACTACTGTTGTTTTTAGTCCTTGGTATTTGAGAACATTATGGTACAAAGGCCTTTCAAAACTAGATGATTTATTTGAGGGGGTAAATTATGTTTTTAAATTATGGGATAAATTACTACTTCCAGCAGTAATTAGAAGCTATGTTATATGTCACACTGCTTGAGTTTTTATAATTGTGTTTCGGTAAACTCTAAGCAGAGTAATGCTTTTGCTTTCATATGTATATGAAAGCACACACACACACATAATTGCACAACACACATGGTTGCACAACACATTATCTCAGAATACTTCAAAATGGCAAGTTAATTTTTGCCATAATTGGATGCATGCTTATGAGTTCATGGAAATGATTTATCATTAAAACAATTTATAACAATAAAAGGGATTCCTGAAAAATTGCAATGGGATAGTAAATCTGAATCATGTGGCATCTTGAAATTGGTGGCATAAATTTAATACAGTATTAAAAATATAACTTAGAAATCAGTCAAAGGGCTCTGGAAATTTTATTTGAAACAATGATAGACCAGTCTTGTTTGTGAAATAGATTAGGCAAATGTTCAAACATTTCCAGTTTTTTTCAATTCAATTTTTGAAATATAACTATAGAAAGTACTCCAGTAATTTTTCAGTTATGTCACAGCAGAAAATGTAATATTTATAAATTAATTCATAGTGAAAAATGTTGCTGTAATGTTAGCCTTAGTAATAAAAAGTCATTGCTGTTTTTATCAACTGTTTTGTTTCTATATTTGCTTGAAACTTAGGTAAAACATTTTTGCTCAATTATGACTTAGTCTGGGGCTAACCAGAATGAGCCAGTCGTTGTCTTTAGGTTTTGAAAATCTAAGTGCTATATTGATTGTAAAGAATGAATTGCTCTCAGTTTATCATTTGCTTACCAGTTCTTCTATCATCTTAACTACATCTAGTATTGCTAATGATGGTGCCACACAACTTAACCATTTTGTCTATGTTGCTTGTAGTTATTTTACTTTTTTTTGCTATATATCTATATACTGTATACTTCTCTATTAATTTATCCTTCAGTGATGTTTATTTCAGCACTAGTGATTTATATAGAAATTAATTTCACTGTCAGAAATAATAACAGGAATTTTAGGGTCACTTTTTCTTTTTTTCTGTTGCAATTTATAATGATAAAATTCCCTAGTTGTTAAATGTTCGTTACAGGTTTAAGACTAGGTTATAACATACACTGGACTACTACCAGTTTTAGTGTGAGATACACATCTGTAACTTGGTCTGTGTTTTGAAACTTTTGCCAGTTGTTTTCCCAAAGGATGTGATAGCTTTTAAAAAATTTTTTTCTAGTTACTGCCCATCAACACATTTTTGATAAGTTTGTTCTTGAAGTAGTGGATGTTATTGACAGTTTTCAAATCATTTATCACCAGTGAAGACTGTTGATGGAATAAAGTTGGTGAACCTCCACATTGAACTAAATGCCTGAGCCCATTTTTTATGTATTATGCAGCTATGGAATTTGAAGTTTTTTTCTAAACATGGCCCAAGTATCTCAGAAAATAGTGATGAGCTTAAATGATATAATGCATCTGAAATACTTGGAAAAGTATACCATAGTATATGGTTGTTGGTTAAAATAATAATTATTCATTGTGTCTAGATATGAGTTTTTCCTTTAGAGAAGAAGAAAGGTGTAGTAGCTCCTTTCTTCAGTTGTAGTAGGTGGTGTTCTTAAGAAAACTGATATATATATATATATATATATATATATATATATATATACACACACACACTTATATATATATACACATATATACACACACACTATATATACATAATTATGTATATATACATACTACATACATAATTTATATATAAATATAAAATTTACATTGTTTATTCTCTCTCTCCAGTAGATATAAGTTACTTGAGGGTTCAGAATTTCATCTTTTTGGTTCATGGCTGTATCACTAGTGCTAAGAATAGTTTCTGGCAAATAATAGGTGCTCAATAAATATTTGCTAAAAGAACATAAGTAAATCAAGAAATACCTGTTTCTACACTAAGGTGTATCCCAGACACCACTTTAAAAAGTGTCTTAATAAGGTGCGAGTGATCAACTGTGGCAAATGATGATGATAAATCAAAAAAGATGAGAACAGAGAATTGACCAATGGATATGGCAGATGTGGAGGTTATTGGTGACCTTGACAAGAGCTGTTCTGGTGAAATAAAATAGAGCCAAGACTGAATGGGAGAAGAACTGAAGATTATAAATACAAACAACTCTTTCTAATGTTCTCTCTTAAAATGAGACCACTGCATATGTTAACCTCTTCCCAGAATGCTATACCTTCACTCACTTATTCTGATGACTATTTCTCCCTATTTTTCTTAAAGACCCAGATTAGGTATTATATTCACTAGGGAACATCCTTGTGAGCTGTTACGTCCCCATGTACATATCATATCACATGTACACTAGTGCTATCCCCAGTACACAAGTACACATTCTTTACTTGACTGATTGTGTCCTTAAACTCTGAATACCTTAAGACAGGGACCCTTGCACAAAGCAGATGCTCAATAAATATTTTTTCAATGAAAAAGCCTTGAAAGAACAGTAAATTCTAATAGCTTCTAAGAATTTACTTATTATTCTGTATATTTTTCTTAATCTATATCCAAAATATTATATTTTATTATTTATCTGCATATTTAACATGAAACATTGTAAAATAATAAAGGAAAATAGTTATTAAAGGCAAATCTAAAAATTTGTCTTTTCCTAAGTAAATAATAAAGACTCATTAAATGTATATTTATGACAATTTGAATTATTAGTCTAGATAATTCCTACCTTTCCCTGAAAACAGCTCTTAATTTTATCCCTTAAACTATGCAGTATTTGACAAATAACAATAAATATTTTTATATCCAGATGCATAAAATGAAATCTTATAGAAAAAAATCATTATGTAGTCTGTGAAAGTTGAGCTCACCTAATTCTAATTACTTAAACACAGGGACATTTTACTAAATCTGAATGTATTTTAATACTTTCTGAAGTACTGCTCCTAGATACTACACAGTGCTTAAGAAAATTCTGTCAGGTTTAAGGGGAGGATTTATATCCATTTCTCAAACTGCTTATGTTAAGAATTCTAGGAACGTATGTTTTGGAATACAGATTGTCATTGTGCATCCTGAATGTAATCATCTGGGGCACTTTTTAAAAAACAGGTTTCTGGGCTGCTGATCTAGAGGATTCTGACTTAGTGCATCTGAGGAAAAGGCTAGAATTGGCAAAAATCTCCTTAAATGACTCTGATTATCAGCCAGATTTGGGAAATATTAACCATTTATTTGGAAACATTAAGTAGAAAACAAGTAGGTTTGCAGTAATTCCTGTCAGACCTTAAAAAATTGTAACTCTGAACCCATATAAACACAAAAAATATTGATCCACTGTGGAAACATCATACATTCTGAATTGCTTTTCCAACTACAGTTTTGACTTGTGTTGAATAAATGAAGTTTCCATACCATAAATACAGAGCTGCTAAAAACCACTTTTTTACTAGATTATGGTGAGGCTTGATCAGTTTTCTTTCTTCAGAACAACACCTATCAATTGAAGAAAAGAGTTATTATACGTTTCATATACATATGTATGTATATATATATACATATATGTACACACGTACCTATAGATATATAGATATAGATAGATACAGATATAAAAATAATATATCGGGGGTGCCAAAAAATGTATATACATTTTAAGAGATGTTATTTATGCTCAAGCTGTAGTTCGCTGTAATCAGAAGTGTCTGGATGCTGATAGTAACCACTTAAAGCACTAATTGCAGAAGTCAAATGTGACTTGTATCCATCTTTTGTTATCTGCATATATTCAGTACTACAATTAACAGTTTTTTCCTTTCTTAAAATGTATATATGTATTTCATGTATATAATGTGTATAATATATATTGCATATAAAGTATAACATATGATACATATATAATATATAATGAACATTATATATATAATGTAAGGATTAAGGAAAAAAAGGACAAGAAAGAGCCTACTATTGGGAAAGAGAGGTGTTTGGATAGGGTGGCCAGGAAGGCCTCACTGTAAAGTATAAAGGTAACACTTCGGTAGAGACTTGGAGGTAAGGGAATGTGCTGTGTGGCTATCTGAGGAAAGAGATTGCAGGCAAAGGGACTATCGAGTGCAGAAGATCTAAAGTGGAATGCCTAGAGTGTTTGAGGACTAGTAAGAAAGAGTGTCTGGAGTGCAGTGAATTTGGGTGAAAGTTATAAGAAATGAGATCTGATGAAGTAATGGTGGTGGGGACAGAGTGTAGGACCTTATAGGCTATTGAGAGGATTTTAGCCTTCCTATCTGAGTGAGATTGGAAGTTATTGGAACAGTTGAGTCAATTAGTGACATAATTTGACTTAATGGTTTAACAAGGTCACTCTGGTTTCTATATTGAGAGGAGGGGGGCAGGATGGATGCAGAGAGACCACTTAGGAGACTGCTGGAATAATCTGCTCAAGAAATATGGCTTGGACTAGAGTAGTAACAGTGGAAGTAGTGAGAAAGGGTTAGATATATTTTGAAGATAGAGGCAGCATTATTTACTGATGCATCAGATAAAAATTGTGACAAAAGGAAAGGTCAGTGATGATTGCAGTTTCTGGCCAGAACAACTGAAAGAATGGAGTTGCCAATCAGTGAATGGGAAAGATGGGGAAGAGCATGTTTTCCGTTGTAGGAGAAAGGTAAGATCATGAGCTCTGTTTTAGAAGTCTTCTGTTTGACATACTAGTAGACAACCAGTGGGGTTGTAAAGTAGGCAGTTGAACTTAGGTGTCTAGGATTCAGGGAAGCTGTCTGAGCTGGTATAAATTTGGGTGTTATCAGCATATAGTTTTTAAAGCCATGAACCTGGGTGAGATCACTGAGGGAGTATAGATAAAGGATCGAAAAAATGGATTGTTGCAGTCAGACCAAATATCTAATACATTAGTATCTGATGCGGCATATAAGTGCCCATCAGAAGGACAGATCATCCCCGTTGTATGAAATAATAAAGTGGATTTATTCGCATGGACAGTTGAAATAGCACCCTAGGTTTATGTCCAATCGGGGCAAGGTAGCTGTGATACTCTGTTTTGTAGGACTTGAGACCACATGTTGTCACTAACCAAGCATGAAGCAGCCACTAACAGCTGACTGGCTTCTCTTTAGGCCAGAAAGTATCCTCCATTGTGTCTGCACTATGGATCAGTATTCTGAGACAGCATTGTTCTGGCAAGGGGTTACACCTAGCCAGTGAAAACAAGCAGCTTTGGCTGCAGTGGCATTGTTCTAATTATAGGGTGGCACATGGCATCACCATATTGACTAAAGACAGCCAGAACTGGTACAAAAGCCTTAATAGCTCCTGGATTTCCTATCTGTTGGCCAATGTAATTTAAAGGTAGAATGGAATGTTAAAAGATCAAGTGGAAATACGGTGCCCACCTTACACTTACACCTTACTGGCATGCATAGCCATCTGAAGTAGTAAGGATGGGGAAAAACACTAAATAATTCCTTGATGTTGGTTGACTGCTGGAATGAGAGGATAGGCATAGCTATTTTGGAGGCCTTAGACAGGCTTAATTCATCATAACACCACAACATTCTTAATTGTTTTTTCTTCTGGAATGGGCAGCTCATGACACTGGATTGGCAAACAGGAAGTTGTGATTGTAGGAGGTGTTAACTCAGATTTCACTCTGAAAGTTACCTTGTACTTCACAATCGGGGCAAGAATATTTGATTTTACTTTGATCCAGAGGCTGGGTAGAGTAGGGATAAAGCATAAAGATAGGTTGGATGTGAAGTGAGAATTCTGGATTGTGTCATTGCGAAGGTGTGAATGGTTCAACCACTTGATGGAGCACAAGAAAGAGAGAGGTCATAGTCATGGGTACTGGAAACATAGAATGTGTGGCAGAACAGCGAGCACCTAATTGAAATTAAAGAGTCAGAAATAAATTGACAGCAAGAGAAGTGTACATCACCTGTTCCTCAAATCAGTTAGAACTGAGGTGCACAGTTGCCACAGGTCTCCTTGTCAGGGAAATCCTGTTGTTCTTCCTATTCCTGGGAATCATGTACCTACTTTGCCTCCCAACAAAAGAGGACATTCATTCTCTGCCCCCAAGCCATTTGCATCTATCTCTTTATCACTATGACATTTCTTGGTCAGGAGATACGGTACTAGACACCACTGCTCTGGTGTGGAAGCTCACATTACATATTCATTTCAGTCTATGGAGAGTAACGACAGTTGCCACAGGCAGTTACTCTTAAGAATTTGGCAGTTTTTACTTGGTACAATATTGCTTGTGGTACTATTTAAATTAGCCACATGGTTATGATGATGTAGCCAGTTCTAACCACCTCAGTGTCCAGATCCATGCAGATACGAAGTTTGATCAGGGAGCAGGGCATAATTCCCAACAAGGAGTGGAAAGTAGAAAGACATTGTAAGTCTTGCAACATAGGTGATAACTAACGATGGTGTTCAGAATGGTCATCACTACTTGGTTGCAGTGTGACTTTTCTACTTACTAATTAACCCATGGACAATGTACCTAACACATAAAGTACTATACAAGGTGGCACTACGAACAAGGTGAGAAATTTTATCTGGAGCCTGGATGTTAGAGTCAGACGATGTACTTGCAAAAGGCAATTTTTGCAGCCATATAAAGAGACTATCAAGGAGTCTGAGGTTGACATAATAGGGAGTATGAGAGGCCCCCTCTTGGTAGGCCCCCTCTTAGAGGGTGGTTATTATATTTTTAAAATTAGTAATACATATTTATTATAGAAAACTGAAAAGTATAAAAAAGTAGAAAAATATTCACCCACAATCTTGCAATCTAGAGATAATTTTAGATTATTTATTTTTAAGTCTTTTTGATACATACATTCTGCTTTAAGACTATTTTTTTGGAGCAGTTTTAGGTTTACCCCCAAATTGAGAGGAAGGTACAGATTTCCTATATACCCCCAGCCCCACACATGCATAAACTTACTACATTATCAACATCATTTGCCAGAATGGTACATTTTTTTTATCAAGGATGAACCTACATTGACACGTCATAATCACTTGAAATCCATAGTTTACCTTAGCGTTCACTCTTGGTGTTGCACATTCTATGGGTTTGGACAAATGTATGTCTATATATATCCATGATTATAATGTGATATAGAGTATTTTCACAGCCCTAAAGATCCTCTGTGCTCTGCTTTTTCACTCTCCTCCCAACCACTGATGTTTTTACTGTGTCCATAGTTTTGCCTTTTCCAGAATATCATATAGTTGGAATCACATAGTATGTAGCCTTTTCAGATGACTTCTTTCACTTAGTAATATGCATTTAAGGTTCGTTCATGTCTTTTCATGGCTTGATAGCTCACTTCGTTTTAGTGCTGAATGATATTCCATTGTCTGGATATAACATGTTTATTCACCCCACTGAGGGATACCTCTTGGTTGCTTCCAAGTTTAGGCATTTACGAATAAAGCTGCCATAAACATCCATGTACAGGTTTTTGTGTGTACCTCAGTTTTCAACCCCTGTGGGTAAATACCAAAGAGCCCAATTCTGGGCTCATATCGTAAGAGAATGTTTAGTTTCATAAGAAACCGCCACGCTGTCTTCCAGAGTGGCTGTGCTGTTTTGCATTCCCACCAGCAGTGTATGAAAGTTTCTGTTCCACATACTTGTCAGCATTTGATGATGTCAGTGTTCCAGATTTTGGACATTCTAATAGGTAGCATCTCAGAGTTTTGATTTGCATTTTCATGATGGCATATGATGTGGAGCATCTTTTCATATGCTTATTGGCCATCTGTATATCTTTGGTGTCTGTTAAGGTCTTTCATCTAATTTTTAATTGGGTTGTTTGTTCTTTTGTTGTTGAGTTTTAAGAGTTCCTAATATATTTTGGATAACAGTCCTTTATCAGACATGTCTTTTGCACATGTTTTGTCTGTGGCTTGTCTTCTAATGTTCTTGACATTGTCTTTCACAGCGCAGAAGTTTTCTTATTTTAATGAAGTCCAGTTTATCAGTCATTTCTTTTATGGATTGTGTATTTATTGTATCTAAAAAGGCATCGCCAAACTCAAGGACACCTATGTTTTTTTCTTGTGTTGTCTTCTAGGAATTTTATTGTTTTGTTTTATATTTAGGTTATGATCTTTTAATTTTTGTAAAAGGTGTAAGGTCTGTGTCTTGATTTACTTTTTCCATGTAGGTGTCCAGTTGTTCCAGCTCTATTTGTTGAAGAGACTGTCTTTACTCCATTGTTTTGCCTTTGCTCCTTTGCCAAAATTTAGTTGCTTATATTTATGGGGGTCTATTTCTGGGTTCTCTATTCTATTCCATTGATCTGTTTCTCTTTTATTGCCATGTCATACTGTCTTGATTACTATAGCTTTATAATAATTCTTGAAGTTGGGTAGTGTCAATCCTCCAACTTTGTTTTTCCTCTTCATTATTGTGTTGGATATTCTGGGTCTTTTGCCTCTTAAACTTTAGAATCAGTTTGTTGATACCCATCAAATAACTTGTTGGGATTTTGATTGGGATTGTATTGTTGGCTTGCAGCCTCCGGAGTTCCCCTGGTTAAATTTGAAACTGGCCCCCATACATGGAGGGCAAGGAGAGATGGAAGAAAGAGGCAGACTACTCCAGATTGGTAGGTGGCAGTTTTAATAATCAAGTGAACTTACATATGAGGCTTGTCTTGGGTGGTTGCAAGAGGAGTAGATCTCTGCACCTGCCCACCAGAATCTTAAGAGTTTAGATAGAGGCCTTAATGGGATTCAGTCATGTATACAATTCAGATGGTCTCAGTAACACACTCTCTCAAGGCTGTGTCCTTGAAGTGGCTCCTTGTATGGGAACAATGGCTGGAACTCCAAGGACACAGGAGGGGATAAGGAGCCTCTGATTCCCCGATTCCCATTCTCGGGTTGCCTAGTGGTCACATCCTCCTGATTACCTCTAACATGCATTGAATATATAGAGCAAGTTGGGAAGAACTGACATTTTGACAGTATTGAGTCTTCCTATCCATGAACATAGAATATCTCTTCATTTGTTTAGTTCTTCAAGTTCATCAGCTTTATAGTTTTCCTCATATAGATTTTGTATCACATTTTTTAGATTTATGTTTGTGTATTTCAGGTGTTTTGGTGCTAATGTAAATAATATTGCATTTTTAATTTTCAAATTCCACTTATTCACTGTTAGTATGTAGGAAAGCAGTTAACTTTTGTATATTAACCTTGTATCCTGCAACTTTGCTATAATCACTTATTAGTTCCAGAAGTTCTTTTGCGGATTCATTTGGATTTTCTACATAGCTGATCATGTCATCTATAAAGACGGTTTTATGTCTTCCTTCCCAATCTATACCTTTTATTTCCTTTTCTTGCCTTATTTCATTAGCAAGGATTTCTACTATGATTTTGGAAAGGAGTGGTGAAAGGAAACATTCTTGATTTGTACCTAGTCTGTGTGGGAAAGCATAGAGTTTCTCATCACAAAGTATGATGTTACCTGTAAGTTGTTTTATAGATACTCTTTATTAGGTTGACAGAGTTCCCCTGTATTCCTAGTTTCCTGATAGTTTTTATCAAGAATGGGTGTTGGAAATTATCAAATGCTTATTCTACATTAATTGATATGATCATGTGATTTTTCTTCTTTAGTCTTTTGATATGATGGATTACATTAATTGATTTTAGAATCATACCTAGGATAAATCCCAGTTGGTCATTTTATGTAATTCTTTTTATACTTTCTCTGGATTCGATTTGCTAATATTTTGTTGAAGATTTTTGCACCTATGTTCATGAGAGATATTGGTCTGTAATTTTCTTGTAATGTTTTTATCTGGTTTTAGTATTAGGGTAATTCTGGCCTCATAAAATGACTTAGGAAGCATTGCCCCTGCTTTTATCATCTAAAAAAATTATAAGAGATTGGTATACTTTTTTCCTTAAATGTTTGGTAAAATTACCAGTAAACTCATCTGGGCCTGATGCTTTCTGTTTTGGAAGGTTGTTAATTATTGATTTGATTTCTTTAGTAGATATAGGCTTATTCAAGTAATCTCTTCTTGTGTGAGTTTTGGCAGATTGTGTCTGATACATGTATTCTTAAGTAATTGGAGTTACACTATATATAAAATTTGGGGTACTGTTCTTTTTATTTAACATTATAATGCACGTATTCCCCAGTATTATGAAAAATCCCCATACATGTTTTTAATGACTGCATGAGAGTCCATTCTGTGAGTGGACCATGATTATTTAACTGTTTCTTAAATGTTGGACATTTAGGTGGTTTTCAAGTTTTTATTGTTATAAATAATGATGCAAGGACAAAAAACCATACATAAGGATTTTTCTGTATTGAGAATTGTTTCATTTAAGAAATTTCTTTTAAAAATAAAATAAATGAAATTTAACAGTAGTAGTTTTTTCGGAAATTCAGTTTAAAAATATTTATTGAATACCTGCTATGTGCTAGTCATTGTTCTGGGTGCATAGGGTATAATATAAACAAAAAGGGGAAGTCTGTTCTAATTGTTACACATTCTAGTGGAGGAGAGTAACATAATAAATACACAATAGTAATTTTAGATAATGATTACTACAAATAAAATAGGGTAATGGGATAGGGTTAGTTAGGGAAGATTTGCTGATTAGGGGTAGTTGGGGAAAGTTTCTCTAAGCAAGTTACTCTTAACCTGAAGCATGAATAATTTGAATGAATCAAGATTTGGGAGATCATTATAGACAAAGACTTTGAGAGCATAATTAGCTTTGCCTTTTCAAGAGACAGAAAGGCCAATGTGGCTGGAGTATAGTGAATAATAGGAAAAATAATAGGAGTTGAGATTTAAGGAGTAGGTGAGGGCATGGCTCATAGAGCCCTGTAAGTGCCATATTAGATAGTTTGGATTCTATTTTAATTGTAATAGGAAGCTATGGTGGGTTTTAATGAGGTAAATGATGTCAAAGCCCTAGAGAAGCAATAAAGGAAGAAGGATGGGGTGGCTCACATTAGGGTTGTAGCAGAGAAGATAGGGTGATGACAGAACCAGTAGGACAGGCTAATGGAATATATGTGATGAATAAGGAAAAGAGAAGTGGTGAGGATCAAATTTAGATTCTTGGTCTGAGCAATTGAGTGGATAGTGATTGCTGTTTCCTAAGATGAGGAATCTACAAGAGCAGATTGGGAGGTGAATAAGGAGGAAAAAAATTCTGGATGCATTAAATGTGAGTTGCCCATGATACATCCATTGCTCTGGCCTGAAGATATAGATATGGGAGTAATCACTGTATATATGCATCTAAAAACATGGGTTTGGGTGCAGTCACCTGGGGAAGGAAGGGAAGACAGTCAAGACAAAGCCCTTGGACACTTTAACATTGAGAATTGGGCATAGGAGGTAGGATCTAGTAAAGGAGACACAGAGGAAGTGGTAGTAGATTACAGAGTTGGGAATGTCTAGAGAGGAAAGTGTTTCTAAAAGCAAAAAGTGGCCATTTGTGTCAAATACTATAGAAAAGTTTTGGAAAATAAGGATATGCAATTGACCATTAGATTTGACAGAGTCACATATGACCTTGAACTATTTCAGCAAAGGAGAAGGAGCGGAAGCCTAATTGGAATATGTTGAGGAAAAAAAAGGGAGTGAAAAAGTTGAGGAAACTCTTTTGAGGAGTTTTGCTGTGAATGGGGAACAGAGAAAATAGGGTGTTAGGTGAGAGGTAGGGGAATTTTTTTAATAGGAATATTTGCATACTAATATGAGTGACTCAATAATGAGGAAGCAATATTTCCAGAAAACATAGTTCTAGAAATAATGTACTTGAAAGTAAGGGGAGTGGGATCCAGAGTACGAAGGTGAAGAGTTCGAGGAATATAGACATTTTTTTCCATTTTGTAAGACGGAAGTCAGAGTCTGCCAGGACAGTTACAGTTGGGTTAGTGGATTCATTAGGGGCAAAGTATTGCCTCTGATTCCACTTATATTATTCATTGAGTCCAAGGCAGGCTTATCAGCTACAAGACACAGGTTGATGGTGGGGGACTCTGGTCATGAGGGTGTTTGGAGGTTGAAAGAATGAATGCAGAATTTATCAGCTAGGTTTTACACTATATATCAGCTAGGGTTCTATATAGTATAAAATTGCTCATTTGAGATTTGTGAGGATAAATTTAAAGAAATATTGAACACAATTGTATATTAGAAGGGAAATCCATGAAGATGACTATTTTGAAGGAGACAACCCGCTTTATGTTTGTTTAATGTGTTACTATTTTATAGCTATGATAAATTTATATTAAATACTTTAAAAACTTAATAATCGTGAGATTTGATGACAGTGCTCTTAACTAATTAATTCACATCATTTGGGAATAATAATAGAAAAAAGAACTTTAGAGAAAGAATCTGTTCATGTATATAAAATGATGGTGTCACAATATGGATGTGTAATCACCTTGTGAAATGTTTCAGAATAGAAATATACTTTGAAATGGTGACTTCCATCATCTTTCTCCCAAATCAATCCATAAATGTTGAGTTCTACCCTATGTTTAGCAATATAGTTGGCAATATGTAGAAGAAAACTTAAAGATAAGATATTAAGTTGACTTCAAGGATACTAGACAAACATTCATGCTTTCTTTCTCATGAAGAAAATTGCGGCTACGAGAAGAGAACTTTTAGATTCCACCCACCCATCAGCAATACATCCATCTCCTATTGCTTATTAAGCCCCCCACTTGTGTACAATATATTTCCCTCTTTTGCTTGCTCCAGAAACTCTTTCCCTTCTCCTATATCAATATTTTTTTATTATTATTCTACTGGATGATTTCTGTGAGCATATCAAGTATGCTCAAAAGATAGTTTTTTCAACAAATGATACTAAAAACAATTGAAGATCCATATAGGGAGAAAATGAACCTCAGCTGTATCTCACGAAAGATAAAATTTAACTTAAATTGGGTCGTATAGCCTAAACATGAAAGCTAATACTATAAAACTTCTAGAAAAAAGTATAGGAAATAGGGTATAAGGCACATGACTTATAAAAAGGAAAATTATAAATTGAACCTCATTAAAATTAAAACTTTTCAGACTTCCAGGTAACTTAAGATGGTGGCAGGTGTGCAGTAAGTAACCTCCAAATTCTTTTCCCCAAACAATGCAAAATCTTACAACTATGAAATTTCTGTGCAAAACCCTAGCCTTGCCATTACTTAAACAGAGAATACCAAAACTGTAAAATCACTGTAAGTAAAAAGAGAAAAACGAATTCCAACTACAGTTTCACAAGGTCTCTCCCCTCCAGTGCTAAGCTTTGCAGGGAGCAACATCACCTGAAAAACTGTGAAAACAATATCTTGACTGGATACTGTAAGGGTAAAGATAAAAAGAGCTACAGACAATGCTATAATCTAGTTAGTAAAATTGTTCCTCACAGAGCTTCCAATTCTGAAACGACTTCGTATATACTAAAATTAAGTAGATAGACATTAGATTATGAGAGCCTAATTTCCCACTCTTGGAGGAAGAAGTTATAATTAAGGGAGAAGTCTGAAATGAACCATGTGGTTTTGGATTAGAATCATAGGTATCAATATGAATTCATGGTTTTTAAATATATACAGATAGAAACAGAAAACAGGTTTATGTATATACGTACATGTATTTCCTTGCTCTGTCTACAGAGACATCCTAGAAGCAGTACATTTCAGTAACAATGAGCACATCTACTGCCCAGATCTTGTTCTCTAGACACCATTTTGTAATAAAAGGAACTGGGATTTCCTGGAGAAGTAGTTGATTACAGAGCTGGAGCAGGAAAAAATAACTAGATTAGATGAGCTTGGAATATTTTCGTGGTGCAACAAGTAAGTAACTGCAAAAGAGATGGTGCCTTGTTGAAAGAATAAGGGAGACAGGATCTCCTAAAAGCCAAAGGTGGAATAATTGAGCCACAAAATAAATAATGATAACATTGAATTTTAATGCATAGGGATGTCATAAAAATGGTGGTATGAGGTGAGCCACTTGAAATCTCCCTTGGAATTTACAACAAATTGAACAACTATAACTCCACAAAGGACTCCCTGCACAGCAGACAGGCAAAATTAAGAGGTGCACTACTGACATCATCCAAACGTGGGCAAATTGCATGAGAGGGGGAGGAAGGAAGGGAGAAGTGAGGACGCAGGATGCAGACTTAGCTCAGTGCTCCAAGCTCCCTGCATTCTGGAACAACAGCAGCTGCGGGAGAGGGAAGAACTTGGACTGCTAGGGCTCCACTTATGGCCCACAGGGCTGAGGGGAGAGCATATAACACGGCTGAACCCAATGCTCACGGCAGAGACTTCGGAGCAAAGACTGAGGGAAGAAGGCTCAGAACGGTGGTTTAAGCCCTCACTGCTGAACAGAGAATGGAAGCCTTAGGCACTGAGCCTAGCCACCCCGTCCCTACCCTCCCAGAGCTCACCCCACCCCTACCTGACCAATGCTAGAAGCGGAACAGTAGCAGTGTGAGATCAAAAGAACAGAAAATTTGCAGTTCTGGGAACTGTGGTATGCAGACATGCAGTCTCAGCCCAACTAGTTCCCACAAAGGGGAGGGAGCCATGGAAGGAGGACTGGCTGTGGTGGTGGTCAACGCCATTGCTCTGGGCCATCTCTCACAACCCACCCTACCCCTATTCCCATCTATCTTGGCGGATCCCTGCAGGAGTAAACAGCTGCTGAAACACACAAGCTCTGAATCTGCTGCAGGAAGAGCTTAGGAATTTCAGAAGCTCTCTGCATCCCCACACTGACTGGCGCCCTATGACCCAGGTGAACTGCTTACAGAGGAGAAGCCTGCCTTCCAGGAATTCCCCATGGTCTGCACTATTCTCTGCATAAGCCAGAATAGTGCAGAGAAAATATAACACTACAATGTGAGAGACAATAAAAGCCTGCCGTCAGAGAGAAAATAAAACATTCTACCAACATTTACTGGAAAACAAAAGAAAGACCTCTTTCTATCAACCTGTTACAGAACCCACTCCTGTAGATATCTAGGAAGAGAAATAATAAATCATTAATTGCCATGAATAACCAAGGTAACAAGATAGCTCAGAAAGAAAATGAAAAGTCTCCAGAAAATGAACTTAAAGACATGGAAATACGTGATTTAAATGAGAGAGAATTTAAAATTGCAGTTCTTAAAAAACTCAAGGAGATGCAAGAAGACACAGACAGGCAGTTCAATGAACTCAGAAGCACAATCTAAGAAAAAAATGAACATTTTAACAAAGAGATTGAAATTTTAAAAAAGAACCAAATAGAATTTCTGGAGATTAAGAACTCGATAAAAGAAATGAAGAATGAAATAGCCAGCTTAGGTAGTACAGTTTACCAGATGGAGGAAAGAATCGGTGACATCGAAGATAGAAATCTGGAAATGACATGGATGGAAGAAGAAAGCGACTTAAGACTTAAAAGAAATGAAAGAACTCTACAAGAACTTTCTGACTCCATCAGAAAGAGCAATATAAGAATAATGGGCATACCAGAAGAAGAAGAAAGAGAGAAGGGAACAGAGAGTATATTCAGACAAATATTCAATGAGAACTTCCCAAATCTGTGGAAAGAACTGGATCCTCAAATCCAAGAAGCAAATAGAACACCTAATTACCTCAACCCCAACAGGCCTTCTCCAAGGCACATTGTATTGAAGTTGTCAAAAATTAACGACAAAGAAAGAATCCTTAAGGCAGCCAGGGAAAAGAAGATGGTAACCTACAAAGAAAAGTCCATTAGATTATCATCAGATTTTTCAGCAGAAACTCTACAATCCAGGAGGAAATGGAATCAAATATTCAAACTATTGAAAGAGAGAAATTATGAGCCAAGAATAATATACCTAGCGAAGATATCCTTTAGATATGAAAGACGAATAAAGACCTTTCCAGACATACAGAAGCTAAGGGAATTTTCTAATACACGACCTGTACTACAAGGAATACTGAAGGTGGCTATTTGACCAGCATAAATAGGGATCATTTGTGACAACCAAAACATAAAAGGGGGGAGAGTAAAGGCCTGAACTGGAATATGGGAATGGAGAAAGTAAGCATGCTGAAGAAAATGGAATACTCTAAATACGAAAGCTTTCTTTTACATAAACTTAATGGTAACCACTCAAAAAAAGTCCAGAACTTAATTATACGTGTAATAAAAAATAAAAAAAACAAAGGGTAAAACCATAGAAACCACCACACAGAAATAACGACAACAACAAAAAGGCAAAGAAATAATGGAAATGCAGTCTTACCGGAAAACCAAAGATAGAATGATAGGAAATCCTCACATATCAATAATCACCCTAAATGTAAATGGACTGAACTCAGCAATAAAAAGGCACAGAGTAGCAGATTGGATCAAAAAACTAAACCCAACCATATGCTGCCTCCAAGAGACACATCTCAGCTACACGGACAAACATAGACTCAGAGTAAAAGGGTGGAAATTGACACTACAAGCAAATGGTATCCAGAGAAAATCAGATATAGCCATACTGATATCAAATGAAACAGACTTCAGGGTAAAAAAGGTAACAAGAGACAAAGATGGACATTTCATAATAATAAAGGTGACTATACCATAAGAAGACACAACAGTCATCAATATTTATGCCTTAATGAGGGAGCACTGAAATAGACCAAGGAACTACTAATAGAACTAAAGGGAGAAATTGACCAAAACACAATTATAGTAGGGGACCTAAATACATCATTGACAGCTATGGATAGATCATCCAAACAGAAAATAAATAAGTAGCA
Source organism: Rhinolophus sinicus (assembly GCF_057876585.1). Lineage (NCBI taxonomy): Eukaryota > Metazoa > Chordata > Mammalia > Chiroptera > Rhinolophidae > Rhinolophus > Rhinolophus sinicus. Next base: position 189,208,741 of record NC_142503.1, on the reverse strand, counting down.
GCCCTAAATGACACATTAGATGAAATGGACATAATTGACATTTATAGAGCACTTCATCCTAGAACAGCAGACTATACTTTTTTTCTAGTGTACATGGAACATTCACAAGGATAGACCATATATTGGGAAATAAAACTAGCCTCAAAGTTTAAGAAGATTGAAATCATACCAAGCATATTCTCTGATCACAAGGCTTTGAAATTGGATATCTACTGCAAAACTGCAAAAACAAAGCAGGACAAATCACAAATATGTGGAGATTAAACAACGTCGTTTTAAAGAACGACTGGGTCAAAGAAGAAATAAGAGGAGAGATCAAAAGATACATAGAAACAAATGAGAAAGAAAATACATCCTACCAAAATTTGGGGGATGCAATGAAATCAGTTTTAAGAGGGAAATTTATATCATTACAGGCCTATCTCAAGAAACAAGAAAAAACCTAGATAAATAACTTCATGTTACACCTTAAAGAACTAGAAAAAGAAGAACAAATGTAACCCAAGGTCAACAGAAGAAAGGAAATAATAAAAATCAGAGCAGAACTAAATGAAATAGAGGACAAAAAGACAGTAGAAAAAGTTAGTGTGAGAAAGAGCTGGTTCTTTGAAAAGATTAATAAAATTGACAAACTCTTGGCTAGACTCACTAAGATAAAAAGAGAAAAAACACTAATAAACAAAATTAGAAATGAAAGAGGGGAAGTTATCACAGTATGATTTTTACTGATATATCCCCTCGCGCAAGGGAAGTAAGAGAAAAAATAAACATGTGGGATTACATCAAACTAAAAAATTTTTTCACAGCAAAGGAAACCATCAATAAAACAAAAAGGGATCCTACTGAATGGGAAAAGATATTTGCCAATGATATATCTGATAAGGGGTTAATATCAAAAATTTATTAAAAAACTCACTCAACTCAACTCCAAGAAAACAAACAACCCATTAAAAAATGGGCAGAGGACATGAAGAGACATTTTTCTAAAAAGGACTTACAGATGGCAAACAGACTTATGAAAAAATGCTCAACCTCAGTAACCATCAGAGAAATGCAAATAAAAACCACAAGGAGATACCACCTCACCCCAGTCAAAATGGCTATCATCAATAAATCAACAAACAACAAATGCTGGTGAGGATGTGGAGAAAAGGGAACCCTTGTGCAATGTTGGTGGGATTGCAGATTGGTGCAACCACTATGGAAAATAGTATGGAGGTATCTCAAAAATCTGAAAATGGAACTACCTTATGATCCAGCAATTCCACTCCTAGGCATCTATGCAGAGGTATCAAAACTCTAATTCAGAAAACTTTATGCACTCCTATGTTTATTGCAGCACTATACACAATAGCCAAGACATGGAAACAACCTAAATGCCCATCGGTAGATAACTGGATTAAGAAACTGTGGTACATTTATACAATGGAGTATTACACAGCCATAAAGAAGAAAGAAATCTTACCATTTGCAACAACATGGGTGGACCTAGAGAACATTATGTTAAGTGAAATAAGTCAGACAGAGAAAGACAAATACCATATGATCTCACTTATATGTGGAATCTAAAGAAAAGAATAAGTTAATGAACTAATCATAAACAGTTTTGGAGACATAGAGGAAAAACTGAGGGTTGCTAGATGGGAGGGGAGGTGGGGATAAGGGGGAAGGTGAGGGGATTAGAAAATAGTAACCACAAGATGCCAAGGGATTTTGGAAATCAATAATGTTGTAAAGATTTTGTAGGGTATCCGATGGACACTTGTCTCATTAGGGAGACCACCTCAGGGATGATGTAGATGCCTGATCACTGCATTGTACACCTGAAGCTGAAGCAGAACAATAATGAATGTCAACTACAAGTTTGTGTGTGTGTGTGTGTGTGTGTGTGTGTGTGTGTATGTATATACTTACAAGAAGCGGAGTACAGCATTAGGAATAGACACAGTGGAAATGTAATGGCTCTGTGCGATGTCAGAGGGATAGTGGATGGGGGATGGGGGTTCACACAGTGTGAGGGATATAAATAAACGTCTGAGTATTACTTTGTCTTGTGCACCTGAAACTAATTTAAAAAATGTAAAAAAATAAATAAAAACAGCATGGTATTGGTAGAAAAAGAGACACACAGACCAATGGAATAGAATTGAGAACCCAGAAATAAACCCACATAAATATGGACAGATAATTTTTGACAAAGAAGCCAAAAACATACAATGGAGAAAAGACAGCCTCTTCAATAAATGGTGCTGGGAGAATTGGAAAGCCACGTGCGAAAGAAGGAAACTGGACTGTTATCTGTCACCTTGTACCGAAATTAATTCAAAATGGATCAAAGACTTAAGCATAAGACCTGAAACAATAAACTGCATAGAAGACAACATAGGTACTAAATTTATGGACTTTGGGTTCAAAGAGCATTTTATGAATTTGACTCCAAAGGCGAGAGAAGTAAAAGCTAAAATAAATGAATGGGACTAAATCAATCTTAAAAACTTATGCACAGCAAAAGAAATCATCGACAAAATACAGAGGCAACAAACTGAATGGGAGAAGATTTTTGCAAACAGTGCCTCCAATAAGGGGCTAATATCCAAAATATACAAGGAACTCATACAACTCAACAACAAAAAAAACAGACAACCCAATTGAAAAATGGGCAGAGGACCTGAAGAGACATTTCTCCAATATACATATGAAAAAATGCTCAACATCACTAATTATCAGAGAAATGCAAATAAAAATTGCAATGAGATATCACCTCACCCCAGTCAGAATGGCTATCATCAGCAAGACAAATAGTAACAAGTGTTGGAGAGGCTGTGGAGAAAAAGGAACCCTCATACACTGTTGGTGGGAATGCAGATTGGTGTAGCCACTATGGAAGGTGGTGTGGAGGTTACTCAAAAAATTACGAATAGAATTACCATATGATCCAGCAATCCCTTTCCTAGGTGTCTACCCAAAAATTCTGAAAACATTTATCCATAAAGACGTGTGTGCTCCCATGTTCATTGCAGCTTTATTTATGGTGGCCAAGACATGGGAACAACCAAAATGTCCTTTGACAGATGACTGGATAAATAAGTTGTAATATATATACACAATGGAATACTATTTGGCAGTAAGGAAAGATGAAATAGTACCATTTGTGACAACATGGATGGATTTTTGAGATTATAATGCTAAATGAAATAAGTCAGACAGAAAAAGTAGAGAACCATATGATTTCACTGAAAATGTGGTGTATAAAACTGAAAATAACAAAAGGTCAAGACAAACAAATGAAGGAACAAAAACTCATAGACATAGACAATAGTTTAGGAGTTACCAGAGGGTAAAGGGGTGGGGGCCTCTAGAAGAGGGTAAACGGGGTTTAATATAGGGTGATGGAAAGACAACTGATTCTGGGCAGTGAACATACAATGTGAGATACAAATAATGTATCACAGAATGGTACACCTGATATCTATGTAACTTTACTAACAATTGTCACCCCAATAAACTTTAAAAAAAAAAAAAGGAATTTTAATGCATAGAATAAAGCAGGAGTTACCAAGTAACAGACTGTGGGTCAAAAGTAGCCTACCACCAACCAATGTTTGTCAACTAAATTTTATTGGAAAACAGACATGACTATTTGTTTTTGGAACCTTTTTTTATTAGTTTCCCCAAAATAAGACCTAACCGGAAAATAAGCCCTAGCATGATTTTTCAGGATGACATTCCCAGAACATAAGCCCTAAAGCGTCTTTTGGAACAAAAATTAATATAAGACCCCGTCTTACTTTCAAGGAAGCACAGTATAGTCTCCCTAAGGAGCCCTTTTAGGAATTTTTTTCCTAATTTCCCCAACCCACTACAGAATTTTAATACCACAGATATACTGTATATCAGTTTATGTTTTGTATCTGTGCTTTATAGTATAAAAAGAATGACACCTACACACACAAGAACGGGTTTTCCCTCCCTTGGAGGTGATATTGCTCCCAGTGAGAATGCATGGTTTACATATTTTTCTACGGTTGATTTGGCATTAAAACAGCAGAATTGAGTAGTTGTGATAGAGATTGTGTGGTCCTTAAAGCCTAAAATATGTATCCCTATACAAAAAGTTTGTTGACCATTGTAATATAATAAATATCCATGAATTCAAGCTGATATAAACAGTGGATTAAATAATGAATAAACAAATGAGAAAAGATAGTTCTTATAGTAGAATTCCAATCAATGTAGAAGAAAAGCAAGGAATAAGAGGATCACATTTGGTGACTAGTACAGTAGTAACTGTTTCAGGCAATATCCACCAATAGATGCTAAAATTAGTGGGTGAAAATTTGAGGAGAAACAGAATTTGCATAGTCTCAAAGCATCTCCCCTAAAATATTTATCTACCACAAAGAGAAACTTTGTAGTAACTTTATAGTGGAGAAACCTGACAGGCATCAATTTATTCAAGGGACTGAGATAAATATCAGTAATAATATATATTGACATCCTGAACTCCTTGATCTGATGCACTAAGAAGAACAAATATATTGTTATGGTATACTTGCCAAAAATATATAACCTCATTCCAATCATGAGAAAACGTATTACAAATTCAAATTGAGAGATGTTTTACAAAATAACTGATGAGTACTTGGATTGTCCCAGAATCACTTCTAGGCTGCACAGGGTTGGAACTGACTGGCACCAGGGGATCAGGCTTAGAGAATTAAACTATTATACAGTCATCCAAATTTCAGATTGGCCCCTGTGGTCTGTTCATATGGTGGAATTGCAAAGGCTTTAAAAACTAAACAATGTTAACTGTAATTGAAAAAATAAAAATAAAAACTAAACTAACATTGGAAGCCCAGCAGGAAAGTTGGGACACATGCCCTGAACCTAATTAGATTATTTGCCTGCTAAAACAAACAAAAAATTCAACATTCTCTAGAGAATTTTAATGGGACCCAGAGTTCATAACAATATTCAAAATGTCCAGGATATAATTCACATTCATCATACAAGGAATTAGGAAAATTTTAACAATTTAGAAAAGACAACAGTCGTCAGCCCCAAGATAATCTAGCTGCTGGAATTATCAGAGAATTTAGAGTAGTTATAACTGCATACCAGGAAGTAAGGGGGAATGCTCTTCAAACAAATCAAATGTTATTAATAGAAGTTCTCAGCAAAGAAATAGAAGCTGTAGAAAAATTGAATATTTAGAACTGAAAAATACAAAAATGGAAATAAAGAATTCCCTAGTGATCTCAATATCTGAGCCTGTGTGTTAGCAAAGATTGTTCCCCAACCAAAGATATCCACTTCCAATTCCCTGAAATTTGTGAATATGTTGTTACATGGCAGAAGTGACTTTGAAGATACAATTAAGGTATGGGCCTTCAGAGTTTCCTGGATTACCCAGGGGAGGCTAGTCTAATAAGGTAAACTCTTAAAAACAGAATTTTCTCCAGCTGGAGTCAGAAGAGATGCAGCTGAAGTAAGAACTATTCAAATCAAAGCTTGAGAAGGACATAATGTCCTGTTGCTGGTTTGAAGATGAAGGTGGCAACGTGAGGAAAATTGCAGGTGGCCTCAGGGAGGTGAGATGTTCCCAGCTGACAGCCGGCAGGAAAACAAAGCCCTCCGTCCTTTTACCACAGGGAACAGAATTAAACTAACATTCTGAAAGAACTTGGAAGCTGATTCATCCTAAGAGATTCTAGAAAGGAACGAAGCTATGTCAACACTTTGATTTGGTTGGGCCTGTGAGACTAGGCAGAAGACCCAGCTAAGCCACCGTGTAACTAGACTTCTGTCCTGCAGAACTGGGAGATAGTAAATTTGTGTTGCTTTAAGATGCTGCATTTGTGTTAATTTGTCACAGCAGAATAGAAAACTAATCAAATCTGGGATGTATTCTTATCCTTTTTACAAACTTAAGTTAGACATTTACTGTTTCTGGCAAAGACATGAAATTCTTGGGTCAGAAATAAAGGACTATTCATGGCATAGCAAACAACATGTTTGCTATGTCAATAACAGAATATACATTCTTTTCAAGTACCATTGGAACATTTACCAATAGGGGTCATATCCTATAAGATAAACTTCAACAATTTAAAAGAATTGAAATCATACAAAATATATTCTCTGCACATAATGAAATCAAAATGAAACTCATTAACTCATAGTAACTGAAGGGAAGTCAGAAAATATTTTGAATTGGAAGAAAATGAAAATACAATATATCAAAATTTGTGAGATTCAACTAAAGCATTGTTCCAAAGGAAATTTCGTTCCAAAGGAAATTTTGTTCCTAGGGAAATTTATAGAAATAAATGCATATGTTTGAAAAGAAAAAAGATCTCAGATCAGTAGTCTTAAGAGTCCACATTAAGAACTAGAAAAAGAGCTAACTAATCCCAAAAGCAAACAGAGATGGAAATAAAAAGCAGAAATCAATGAAAAGAGCAAAACAGCAGAAAAAAATCAAGCCAAAAGTCAGATACTTGAAAAGGTTGATTAAATTGATAAATTTCTAGCTAGACTGACCAAAAACTAAAAGAAGATAGAAATTACCAATAATCATCAGGCTCTTACTGCAGACCCAAAGAGAATAAAAGGATTGTAAAGAATACTATGAACAACTCTATGCAGATATATTTGGCAACTTAGATGAAATGGACCATTCCCTTGAAAGATACAAACTATCAAAACTCACCAAGAAGAAACAGATAACACAAATAATCCTGTATCTATTAAAGTAATTTAAAACATTCCAAAACAGAAAACTCCAGTTTCAGATGGCTTCACTGGTAATTCTGCCAGACATTTTAAGAAGAAATAACATCAATTCTACAAATCTCTTATAGAAAACAAAAGGGGAGGGAATACTTCCCAACTCATTTTATGAGGCTATCATTACTCTAACACAAAATCCAGACGAAGACATTAGGAGAATAGGAAATTACAGACCACTGTCCCACTTAACACAGATGCAAAAATGCTCAACAAAATAAGCTAATAAGCAGATAAAATCTATCAATAAAATACAGCATGACCAAGTGGAGTTTATTCCAGGAATACAAGCCCAGTTCAACGTTAGAAAATAAATCAATCTAATTCACTACATTAACAGACTAAAGAAGAAAAATGTATGATCATCTCACTAGACACAGGAAAATAATTTGGCAATATTCAACATCTGTTCATGTTTTTAAAAATGCTTAGCAAACTAAGAATAGAGAGCTACACTCTTAACTATAAAAACATGTATTAAAAAACCCCAGCTAACATCATGCTTAATGGGGAGAGACTGAATATTTTCATTGTAAGCCTGGGAAAAAAACAAGGATATCCTCTCTTACCAGTCCTAATTCAACATTGTACTGGAAGTTCTAGCCATTGCAATTAGGCAAGAAATAGAAATAAAAGGCTTAGAGAAAAGGAAAAAATAAATTGTCTCTATTCCTAGATAACATGATTGCCTACATATAAAATTCCAAATAATTTATAAAACCCTCCTTCCCTCACTGTCACTCCTAAAACTGAGAAGTGAATTTAACAAGGTCACATGTCATCTGCAAGGTCAACATATGTAATTCAGTTGCATCTCTGCATGCCTGCAATGAACAACTAGAAATTGAAATTTAAAACAATACCATTTACAAGAATTCAGAAAAATTTTGTGTAAATTTAACAAAATCTGTGCAGGATCTGTATACTAAAAAGTATAAAATGAAGCTGAAAAACAAAGCAAAGATCTAAAGATGGAGAGATATATCATGTTTCATGTATTAAAAGATTCAATATTGTTAAGGTACTAATTCTCTTCAAATTGATTTGTAGACTTAATGCAATCCCAATCCCAGTCCCCACAGGACATTTCATATATGCAAGCTGATTCTAAACTTTCTTTTGCACGTGGTTATTCAGATTTCCCAGCACCACCTATTGAAAAGATCATTTTTCTCCCGTTGAATTGTTTTGGAACCACACCCTTGTTGACAGTCAGTTGACCACAAATGGATCAGTTTGTTTCTGGACTCTCAATTCTGTTGCATTGATTTGCGTGTCTGTCCTTATGCCAATACCATACTGACATGATCACTGTAGTTTTGTAGTAAGTCAGTAACTTTGAAATTAGAAAGTGTGAATTCCCAATTTTGTTTATTTTTTAAATTGTTTTGGCTATTCTGAATTTAGCTATGCTGACAAGAATCAGCTTGTCAGTTTCTTCAAGGAAGACAATTCCATAGACTTAGGAATTGCGTTGACTCTGTAGATCAATTTAGGAAGTAATGCCATCTTCATCCTGCAAGCCCAGAGCACAGGATGTCTTCCCATTTATGTAGCTCTTTTAAAACTTTTTAATGGTGGTTTGTAGTTTTCAGTATACAAATCTTGTACTTTTTTTGTTAAATTTATTCCTAAGTGTTCTATTCTTTTTGGTGCCATTATAAGTGGAATTGTTTTCTTGATTTAGTTTTCAGATTGCTTGTTGCTAGTATATGGAAATACAGTTGATATTTTATATTTATATTACATCCTTCAACCTTGGTCACTTCATTTGTTAGTTCTACTTGGGCTTTATTTTGTTGTTTGTTTGTGGATTCCTTAGGATTTTCTGTACACAAGATCATGTCATCTGCAAGTAGAGATGGTTTAAAATCTTCCTTTTATTTCTTTTTCTTGCCTGAATGTCCTGGCTAGAATATCCAGGATCATGTTGAATGGAAATAGCAAGAGCTGATATCCTTGTCTGCTTCCTGTGCTTATAGAAAGAATTTACAGGCTTTCACTATTAAATGTGATGCTAGCTGTGGGTTTTCATAGATACCCTCTATCAGGTTGAGAAAGTTCTCTTCAGTTCCTAATTTGTTGTGTATTTTTATCATAAAAGGGGTTGGATTTTTGTCAAATGTTTTTTCTGCATCTATTGAGATGAACATGTGTGGGGTTTTGTTGTCCTTTATTAATATGATATATTACACTGATTGATTTTAATATGTTGAACCAACCTTTCATTCCCATTTAGCTTCTCTCTTATCAGATACTCACTTAACATTCCCTGACTTGATGAATACCACCCCAAGCCATCCGTCCAAACCAGAAACCCAAGAGTCATCTTAGACCCTTTCCTTTCCCTTACTTCCTACATCCAATCAGTTGATTCTGTTTTAATACCCTCATAACTTTTTTCCCTCTTTCAGTTCATCCTCCTCCCTAATGCCAGGAGTGATTTTTTTCCCTTCCAAAGATGAATCTGATCATCTAAATCTACTTGTAGAAAAATTTATCGAGGAGAAATTTATATTAATTCCCTGCCTTCTGCTAATTGTACATAAACCATTTCCAACTGTGAGGTCTTTGTCTTGTTTTTAAAGACTCATAGATTACTTTCTGTGAATTATGGATAACTTTTCTGTTTTTAAGATGTGATTTGTAATTGAATATTAATGCTATCATAGTGCTACTAAATGCTATTTTTGGACACTAAGATGTGGTCTGACTTCAATAAAAGAGTAAAATGGGAGAGGGGGCTTAAAAAGAGATGAATACCCAATGAGAAAATAGCATATGGTAGGGTTGTGACTGATTTGTTCAATTGATCCCTTGTGAGACTTCTTTTTGAGAAGTTTAAACACATTATATCATAAGGATTACTTCATTAACTATTTATCACATGTATTACTGAGGTAGTAATTCTTAGCATTTTTTAATAGATGTTATTTTAAATACACATTATTTTAAATGGATAAATAATTACAATCTATTTTTCATATTGGTATATATAACTGTTATATACACCAAACACTACAAAAGCTCTGTAAGCAATTTTAAGTCTATGTGTTTGTTTTGCAGCCTTGCTTTGCATCCTGAACGAATATTGGTAGCAACAGGACAAGTTGGGAAAGAGCCCTATATCTGCGTTTGGGATTCATACACTGTGCAGACCATATCAATTCTGAAGGATGTTCATACACATGGTATAGCTTGCTTAGCATTTGACTTAGAGGGACAGGTATGTGATAATTGTTTTCTCTTTTTCTAAATTATGTTTTTAAAATGTGTACTATAAGAAATGATTATAAATTTATAAATATTAAATTGGAAAGAAGATTAAAAATACTTGTTCAAGGGTGGAGGTGGGTAGGTAGGGTGGGTGGTAGATGTATGTAAGAAAAATAAGAACAATAAAGAGTTTTTATTTTATTTTATCAAGAACTTTTCAGTTGAACTATTAAAGCCAAAGAGATTCTGATTCAGTGGAATAATACCTGGTTGTTTAGAAAATTTTACGTATAACTTTTCCAGGTCGCGTATGTTGATAGGACAGATGGAAGATATCTTAGGAAAATTAAGTTTCTCTAAGTAGAGCTATACACATTTAATTTTTAGTTATTTTAAAGCTTTCTATTAAAATTACATTTTTTATTGAAAATAATGAGGCAATTCCTATGAGATATTTTTATACAAAAATCAAAGTTAAAAACAAAGGTTATAATATTCATTCCACTTACTAATCATTTCCTGATTTATTATTTGCTTCTAGTCAATGATTTGTTAAAAAAAAAAAAATTAAACAAGCCAAGAGCTTTTTTTGTGGTGCTTTCATGGAACTTGTTATATCTAAAACATATTTAAGAAGTGGTAAGAAGTTGGATTTTGCAGATGTGGTTAATTTATAGTCTTTAAAAGTTTTATGTTAAGAAATAAGACTTTAAAAATCATTTTAACTTTTAGAAAAAAGTTGTTACCTGCTTTTCAATTCATTAAAAGTAATTTAATAGATCTAGATTTAACCAGAGCAGATTACATTGTGATCTTTTCTCTTGAAAATGATAGTCAATAGCTATTTTATTTATAACTCTGAGGAATAGCTTCTTTGAGTAGCACAGATACATATAAATTTCTTACAAGAGTCTGTTAAGCGATCTATAAAGACTTAATTGGAACCACTCATTTGGGGGAAAATGTGCTTCTAGGTTTAATATCACTGTATAGCAGTGATTGATAATTACAGGACCTTAATTTGTGTCCCATTTTTGCTTTATTTTTCTAGTCCCCTAATGTCCTCATGTCAGTTTTATTTTCTATTTTAAAAGGAAGAGAATAATCTTTACCTACTTCACAGGACATTCTATTTTACAACACAAGCCTACAAAGTTGTTTTTAAAAATCATTTACTAAAGGTGTTAATGAAATCCAAGATGTTTTAACTATAAGTGTTTATATACTTTAAATATGTTTTCTTCTTAATTTCAAGATTGCCTTTTGTAAATGTAATATATTGCATTGATGAGGAATTTCTTTAATATATACAGGGAGAAAACACGCCCATAGCTTTTTTTTCAGTCGAAAGCTTTTAATTTCACTTATTTTAAGCAATTTATAAGAAAGTCTTGGGTACATGTATTTTACTATTACAGATCCTCATGAGAACCTGTTACTTAGAAATTTTAAGCTTATAAAAACATAATAGCTGAAAGTTATTGAGCACCTACTAAGTGTCAGGCATTGTGCTAAGCCTACATTATCTCATTTAATCCTCACAACCCTATGAAATAGATACTATTATTATCTCTATTTTACAGATAAAGAAACTGAGACTTAGAGAGGTTAAATAACTTGCCCCAGGTTACACAGCTAGTAAATGGAACCAGAGCGGGAACCCAGGTCAGTCACACTCCAAAGCTCGTGTTTTTAACTGCAATGCTCTACTGCCTCCCAAACATGGAACTTAGGAGATGGTTATTTATATTTTAAAAGGAATTCATCCATCTTAAGTACAGTTAAAGCTTGAAAGGAACTGCCAGCAATTGAAGATTAAGTTAAGAAGGATATCTCTGAAATTATGGTAATGAGAAAATGCTCTAGTTAAAAATTATATTCTGGAACATATCTATCCAGTAATATCTATAAACTATGAGATACCAACTAGGAAATTCTGTATAAGTTTTGCATTTTCTACTAGAATTGAAACTGTAAGTGATCAATTAAGATTTGTCCAATGAGTGAGTTTCCCTGTTGGTAGTAATGCTGAATGTTCTTTTCCCAGAGGGTTTCTTCTAAATGGATTGACTATCCAGGTTAATACTTGAAGTCTTCCTTATTGAGAATAATTAGGGCCTAAAAAGGCTAGTTATATAAATAAACATAAAACAGGGACTAAAATTTCATAGTAAATGGGGGAGAGAGAGGATGGGAAATTTGGTACTTTATCTTGAAAATATAACTATAATTTATAAAAGCACATTTTTCATATTTAACAACTCTAAGTTATAGTTACAACTATGCTAATTTATAGAATGAACTAAGAATAAAGTGTTAATATTTTTAACCTAATTGTCAGTTATATGCTGGTACAAAATAAAATAGTTTACATTTCACTTTTGATGCATGATTATGAAGAGGGTCATTTTTACAAAAATACTAGAGGAGTTCACTGATTTTTTCCAAGGGCCTTTCAGCAATCTCTTGGTGTCTAGACATATCTCAAGTGCCTATTGTATTATTTTTTTAATTTTCTTCTATTCTTCCAGATCCTAACTTCTAATGGCTTTATGTAAGATTTGACCAATATATATTCCATTAAGTTCTGCAACTTTTGCAGTCTGTGATTTTTACTTTATAACCTTGTAAAAATTCTTATGTAATGAACACTGAGCTCACAAAGACCCCATACTGGAATCTTTTAAATTTAATTGTCCATTCTTTGAATATGTTTTGTAATTACAGAAACTCATGGATGAGCCTAGTTATGTCGATTACAATATTTTTTATTTGAATATTTAGTGTGTACTAGAATATTTAGAACTTTTAAATAAATACTTCCAATTCAATTAATAGACACAACCAAGATTTTGTTTGGAAACAGGATCAGAGAGGAATTTGGGAAGCTGGATAGAGGCTTCTTTATCTGGTTTCCTTTTCGCCTTTCTGTTACCTTTTTTTTTCTTTTTAAATTAAAGTTTATCGGGGTGACAATTATTAGTAAAGTTACATAGATTTCAGGTGTACCATTCTGTAATACATTATCCATATCTTACATTGTGTGTTCACCTCCCAGAGTCAGTTCTCTTTCCATCACTATATATTAAACCCCGTTTACCCTCTTCTAGAGCCCCCCTTACCCTCTAGTAACCCCTATTGTCTATGTCTGTGTGTTTTTGTTCCTCTATTTGTTTGTCTTGTTCTGTTGTTGTTTTCAGTTTTATATACCACATTTCAGTGAAATCATATGGTTCTCTACTTTTTCTGTCTGACTTATTTCGCTTAGCATTATAATCTCAAGATCCATCCATATTGTCACAGATGGTACTATTTCATCTTTTCTTACTGCTGAATAGTATTCCATTGTGTATATATACCACAACTTCTTTATCCATTCATCTATCAAAGGACATTTTGGTTGTTTCCATGTCTTGGCCACCGTAAATAAAGCTGCAATGAACATTGGAACACACATGTCTTTATGGATAAATGTTTTCAGGTTTTTTGGGTAGATACCCAGGAAAGGGATTGCTGGGTCATATGGTAATTCTATTCTTAATTTTTTGAGGAACCTTCACACTGCCTTCCATAGCGGCTGCGCCAATCTGCATTCCCACCAACAGTGTATGATGGTTCCTTTTTCTCTACAGCCTCTCCAACACTTGTTACTATTTGTCTTGTTGATGATAGCCATTCTGACTGGGGTGAGGTGATATCTCATGTGGTTTTTATTTGCATTTCTCTGATGATTAATGATGTTGAGCATTTTTTCATATGTCTGTTGGCCATTTGTATGTCCTCTTTGGAGAAATGTCTCTTCAAGTCCTCTGCCCATTTTTCAATTGGGTTGTTTGTTTTTTTGTTGTTGAGTTGTATGAGTTCCTTGTATATTTTGGATATTAGCCCCTTATTGGAGGCGTTGTTTGCAAAAATCTCCCATTCGGTTGGTTGCCTCTTTATTTTATTGATGGTTTCTTTTGCTCTGCAGAAACTTTTCAGTTTGATATAGTCCCATTCATTTATTTTAGCTTTTGCTTCCCTTGCCTTTGGAGTCAAATTCATAAAATGCTCTTTGAACCCAAGGTCCATAAGTTTAGTACCTATGTTTTCTTCTATGCAGTTTATTGTTTCAGGTCTTACATTTACGTCTTTGATCCATTTTGAGTTAATTTTGGTACATGGTGACAGATGGCAGTCTAATTTCATTCTTTTGCACTTGGCTTTCCAATTCTCCCAGCACCATTTATTGAAGAGGCTATCTTTTCTCCATTGTATGTTTTGGTTTCTTTGTCAAAAAATTATCTGTCCATATTTATGTGGGTTTATTTCTGGGTTCTCAATTGTATTCCATTGGTCTGTGTGTCTGTGTATAGGGAGGGGTGGGCTAGTCTCAGTCCCTAAGGCTTCCGTTCTCTGCTCGGCAGTGAGGGCTTAAACCACCATTTTCAGCCTTCTTCCCTCAGTCTTTTCTCCGAGGTCTCTGCCGTGAGCATTGGGTTCAGCCGTGTTATATGCTGCCCCCTCAGCCCTGTGGGCCATAAGTGGAGCCCTAGCAGTCCGAGTTCTTCCCTCTCCCGCAGCTGCGGTAGTTCCGGGATGCAGCGAGCTTGGAGCACTGAGCTAGGTCTGCGTCCTGCGCCCACGTGGCCCCACCTCCGCACTTCTCCCTTTCCTCCTCCCCTGCTGCTCACATGATTCGCCCGCCTTTAGGTGAATTCAGTAGTGGGCCACTTTGTCTTGCCTGTCTGCTGTGCAGGGAGTCCTTTGTGGAGTTTTAGTTGTTCGATTTGTTGTAAATTCCAGGGGAGATTTCAAGAGGCTCACCTCACGCCACCATTTTTATGACGTCCTGACTGTTACTTCTTAGTTACCTTTAAAGGAACCTTTCCCTCTGTCTACTTCTTGAATGTCAGTGTTCTTTAGGAATCTGTAAGCCTTCTTTTCTTTTCTTTTTTCCTTTCTTTTCCTTCCTTTCCTCTCCTTTCCTTTCCTTTTCCTTTACTTATTCTCTCTAGGTGATTATCTAGATCCATGATTTTAACTCCCATGTTAGTTAACAGTTGGCCCCAGCTTCTCTCTTTAGCTCCATATACCCTTCTTGAATGTCATATAGATATACCATATATTGCACTTTTAAAACTGAATTCACTCTATATTCCAACTCTGTTAAAAAAAAAAAAACAGAGCTCTTTCTCCTGGCTTCTGGCCTACCTTTCCAGCCTTGTCTCCTGCCACTTCCCAGTTGGCACTTCTCTCCTCAGCCACTGAAATAGTGGCTCTTTCCTGAAAGAACCATGACATGTCCAATCTTGGTGTCCTTTGGTCTGAAATGCACTTTCTCTTACTTTTCTATCCGACTGTCTCTTACTCTGTCTTCCAAGATGTAGTTCAAGCATTACTTTTACTGGAAAACTTTCTTTATTCTCTTCCTCACCTACGTAGGCTGGGTTAAATGTGAAAACAAATAATTATGTAAAAACATAAAAGGTAGGAAAGGAGGCAGTATTTACTTGGTTATCTCTACCTTTTCCTTTCTGCTGTTGCTTAACCTGTGCTTAGAGAGGTTGATTTTGGCCATATGTTTATCAGGGCTACAAAGGAAGTGCTCATGAGTCACCCTGTTTTGCCAGGGTCTATACAGAGCTTAGATGCTTTGATGCTCTATTGAAAGACATGGAGTTTTAAAGCTTTTGGCAATCGTGGTTTGCTATGTGTGTATGATGAGCTGAACCAGAGAGAAAGAGGCATTGGTTGAAAGAACAGAACCCCTCTGACTATCACTAACTTTATACTTGTCTTGTGAAATTTAAATCTCTAGAGTATACTGTAGCAAGAGGTAGATATCTTTGTTTTAGGTGGATATTTGCTGATACCAATTAGTTCCCAAATGTTAGACTCTCGGGAGTCGCAAATCATCTCTTGTTCACTTGAGTTTTTTACTGGTCTGATCTGCTGGAGAGCCATAAGAAATTATATTCTCTATCTTTTTATGTGAGCCATTCACTCTACCCATGTGGGATTTAAATAGTAATTCTACTTGCTGAAACTTATTTCTAACTAGGTATTAGATGACATTTCTCATTCAGATAGGGAAAGGGCATTGGCTTCTTAAAACTAATTATGGTTATGGTAAACTGATGATACTAAGCATTATGTAACATGAGCTATATGCCAGGCACTCTTCTAACTCCATTTTATATGTATATATAAGGTATGATCAAAAGGTATGGTGAGTGTTTAAATAAAAAAAAAATTAATACGGTAAAAGACACATTGCCATTAATCTCCCTCAAAATACTCCCCCTTCCTTTGAACACACTTATCCCATTATTCATACCACTTTCTGAAGCAGTTCTGGAAGTCCTCTTTTGTGAGTGTCTTTAGTTGTGCTGTCATGGCTGCCTTGATGTCATGAATCATTTTGACTGTGGGGAAGAGCCAGAAGTCTCATGGTGCCACATCCAGTGAATAAGGTGGATGAGGACACACTGTCATGTTTTTATTTGACAGAAATTGCTGTACCAGAAGTGATGTGTGACACGGAGCATTGTCATGATGGAGGATGATTTACGGCATACTTTAAAACACACCTTTTCTCAATCGTAGCTTGCACCTGACTGACTGCACTGAACAAGTTGAAACTTGTCACACACTGTTACTAAGGTTTGACATGCCGCTTCTCATGTTAAAGATCCCTGCCTTTCCGTTGGATGGCACTCGGCAGCAGCACTGACCGTAATTTTTTATCACACCTTGTATGTTCATTCTCATATTAACCCTATGGGCTACTTTTATTATCTTCCCTTAATAGGTGAGGAAACTAAGGTACAGAGAGTTTAAATAACTGGCCAAAGTCATCCAGTTTAGTGAGAGGTGGAGCTGGTGTTCAAATCTAGGCAGTCAGGTACCAGAGTGCATGCTCTAAACCAGTGAGAGATAAACTTTCTATAACAAATCAGATAGTAAATAAGTTTAAGCTTTGTGGGCTGTATGGTCTCAGTGGCAACTACTCAGCTCTGCACTGTATGTGAAAGCAGTCATAGACAGCTGGTAAAAGAATGCATGTGGCTATGGACCAGTGAAAACAGCGTGCAGGCTGAATTTGGCCTGAAAGTTTTAGTTTGCAACCTCTGCTTCTAAACCAGTGCTTTTCAAAATATGTGTTATGGGTTAGTCCTTGTGATTTCTTTTTAACCCTTCAGTTTCTTAGAAGTGCATGTATTGTTAGTTTCCAAATATTTGGAGGATTTTTCTGCATAACTTTCTATTATTCTGATTTCTGTTTTTGTCAGAGAACATACTTTATTTTCATTTTTAAAAATTTGTTTAGGCTTATTTTGCGATTCCAAATTTTGTGATCTTAATGAAACATCATGTACTCTTGGAAAGGATATGGAAAAATATATGTATTCTGTTTCCTTTCTCTTCTGTTTATTGTGCTGTTGTCATTCATCTTATTTCTACATATTTTATAAACCCCGTAATAACTTATTTTTTCCTAAAAACAGTTTTAATATCAAACTAAACAAGAAAAATCTTATTTACACATTTACTATTTGGGTGCTCTTCGTTCATATGTGTAAATTAAATATTGAGTGATCCTGACCCTTTGTGATCTCTGGGAGTTGTTTGGCTTCTTAGGAATTGTTTTTTTCACAGAATTTGTACTTTGCTTAGCCTCAGGATTTCACTTTGTGCATGTAAAGATTGGTGTTCTCAAGAGGACCCATAAACAGATTTTCTGGAACTTTTTCTCTGCTCTGCAAATTCTAGCCATTTTTGCTTCTTTGAACTCCAGGCTCTCGTTCTCAAATCGGCATGTCTGCTGGGCTCTTTTTAAAGACCACCTTTCTGTGCTAGTCTGGAAACTGACTCCTTAATAAAGGCTGGGGCAATTGCAGGACTCCCCTTGTTTGTTTTCCCTTCTTTCATGGTTCAGTGTTTTACTTCCTATTGTGAATGTCTGAAAACATTTGTTTCATGTAGTTTGTACAGTTTTCTAGTTGTTTATGGCAGATGGCAGCTTCAGACCCTGATACTCATTCACGGCCAGAAGTCCATCTTTCATGTTTCTTAACCTCTCTCATACTTTCTGTCTCACTGTATCCTCCTTTCGACTCTGTCTTTTCACCTCCCTCTAATCTCCTATTCAATTCTTCCACTGAGTTTTTAATTTCATTTATTTATCATGTCTAAAAATTGTTTGCTTCTTCAAATCTGCTTGTTTACTTTTTGTAGTCTTCTCTTCTTTGCTCATATGAAGGTATTTTGAAGCCTTAATTTTATTTCTCTGTTCACATTAAACTTATTTTATACAATCTGATAATTCCAATGTCTGATGTTTTGCAGGACTGATTTTGCTGTTTATTGTGACTTGCTGATTCTCACTCAGAGCCCTTATGTCCTGTGGCTATTGGGAGGAGACTGTTTGTTTATTTTTAATTTTAAGTTTATTTTTATCGATTGTTACCTTTAGGAATTCTTTGAGGGATGGATTAAAGTTCTAGTCTTCCACATAGGATTTATACTTGTCTGTGCAACATTGTTGAAGACGCTTGAAGACTGCAATCCTTAGGACCACATTGAATGAACATTTCCACTTGAGGGATTCATCATTCATGTGGATTTGGGTATTACAGCCCCGTGAAGGCTGCTGGTGGCTACACATTTGCAGGGTGGTTTTTATCACCCTTCATGCATCGCCACCCCTTCTTTTAAAAGGGATGGTCTCTTGTTTTCCCTTACTCTGAGGAGTTCACTGCTTTAGTTAGAGGTCTGCAGTTCAAATCTCTACCTTGGGCAGGTCCCAAACGTTATCTCCTATTTGCTCTGCAACCTACAAAACAAAAAACAGGGTTGCCAGGATTTGGCTGATACCTGTAGAATAAAGTAAATCTAGGAACTCTCTTACTGTGCAAGATTCCCATAGGAAATGACTTTGTTCTCAGATTTCTTAATTTTTTTACAGCTCAGCAGTACTTTTAAAAAAGATGTTTTTACATTTTATCTAGCATTTTTAGTTTTTTGGCACGAGAGATGCTTAGGGTATTTTGTCAATCCTACTATTAGAAATGGAAGTCATTCTTCTGTTTGTAAATGTGAAGAACTGTGCAAATATTAACAAGATGAAATATATCCAGCCTTTTTCTATGAGGTCTATAAAATATAAATGTGTAAGTTTTGATGTTTATAATACCCATGAATAGAATTTGTTTGCCATTTATAATTTGGTTACTTTTTTATTTGTTTGCCTTTATATTCCCTTCTGGACTTCTTGGACATAATTCAGCGCTTGGTTTCAGTTGGACTCGATTCAAAGAATGCAGTTTGTGTTTGGGATTGGAAAAGGGGGAAAATGTTATCTATGGCTCCTGGTCACACAGATAGAGTAAGTACACTCTTCGGGGTTTCTAATGGGTACTGGATGGGAAAAGACCAAAGTCAGGGGATTTTATGTTTCTGTGTTTTGTTAATGCCAGGTAGTTCATATGTAATTAAATTTTAAAGTACAATTGTAAATACCCATAATATTGTAGACTGCATATGTGTTGTAGACTCAATATGTATAGCGTTAGCACAAAACTTTCAACCCATTGTTTGCTTCAGCAAAAATGATAAATTTTATGTTATTGAAACCTCAATTTAAAAATTGAATGGTTCATGCCTAGGATCTGTTTAGTTTAGTTTACCAATTTGTTACATGTGTAATAGTTAAGATGAAAAATGTTTCATATGTGAATTTAAAATTATGTATTAGTGTTACATTTTTTAGAGACCGAACTTTTTTACTTTGGAAACTTGTTAAAAATATATTTCTTGGGCGGCCAGATGGCTCAGCTGGTTAGAGTGTGAGCTCTGAACAACAGGGTTGCTGGTTTGATTCCCACATGGGCCAGTGAGCTGCGCCCTCCACAACTAGATTGAAGACAACGAGCTGCTGCTGAGCTTCCGGAGGGGCAGCTGGATGGGTCAGTTGTTTAGAACGTGAACTCTCAACAGCAAGGTTGCCAGTTCATTTCCCACATGGGTTGATGGGCTATGCCCCTGCAACTAAAGATTGAAAATGGCGACTGGACTTGGTTGGAGCTGAGCTGTGCCCTCCACAACTAGATTGAAGGATGACGACTTGGAGCTGATGGGCCCTGGAAAAACACACTGTTCCCTAATATTCCCCAATAAAGTTTTTAAAAAGACAATTTAATTAAAAAAAAAAAAAAAAAAAAAAAAATATATATATATATATATATATATATATATATATATATATATTTCTTATTCCAAATTGTATAAAATTAATATAAAGACTACATTGTAGTCAGCTTTTTAATTAAATATGATATACTGTTATACATCAAAATTTTTTCATAAACACTTAAAAATGTCTGATTTTTTTGTGTGAGTAAAGTTCTAACCTAAACTGGCACAGGAGATATAGTCATTGATTCTATTTTGGGTGAATCTATGAATCTGTAAAAGATGTGTAGAAAAATTTTTGTGTATTTGCATTTTGGAAAATAAACTTGGTTTTCAACAGATTCTCAAAGGGACCTGTTTGTTACACACTCACAAACACAATTTAGATAATTTTTTAAGTATTAGGTATATTTTAGTAAACCATTGTGTATTGTGACTTACTTAGATCAAAGCATTACACACATTAGTACTTTGGGTTTAGTAAATAAACTATTAAATGATACTAGCATTGGAATTTTTTTAAAGTATTTTTGTGGTTTAAAGTTGCATCAGTATGTTTTTCATATAATCTGTGAGTTATGAAACATTCATTTATAAAATGTGTTCTTTTTTCATTATCACTGAAGAGTATCACTTTGTAAATTTTTAGAGCTAGTAAGCATTTTACGTGATTTTGCTGGCAAGTGTCAAAGAAACGTGAAAACTGCCAGATAGTAGAATTGTTCTTTTCTGCTATGAAATTATTTTTCAAATGTTAGTTTTAATTTTCTATATTATTAAAGTACATGTTTGTGATGCATTTTTATTTCTTCGGGGTTTTTTTTTTCTTGTTTGCTTTTGTAAGAAAAGGGTTTATATGTAGCATTTATGAAATCTTAGAAAAGAATGAAGCCTGGGGCTCTCCAAAATTTAAGTATAAGTTAATTTTATTTGACCCATAAATGATAAAGAAAGCTAAAAAAATTAAGACAGAACTTTTACTGTAAAATAAATGTTTGGATTCTTTATGTAAGTAGTTCTATATGATAGAAAGCTATAAAAATGTTCTCTGTTTCTAGCTGTATGTATTAAGCGTATTCAGATCTTTTCTTTTGTAGAAACTATGCAGGTACCTGCCTCATGCCTTAGTTCTGTTGAGCACTTCTTGTTATTTGTGGATGTAATTTTTTAAATTAAAAATAGAGTTGTCAATTGTTACTCCACTAGTTGCTTCTTAAGTTCATAGGAACAAAGAAATAGTTTTTGTTCTTTATCATTTGTGTGTTTACTTCTTATAAGATTTTAAAGTATAGGATTCTGGTTATTCATTGAAGAATATTATTATATAATAGGTAGGGTTTGGGTACTATTTGGTCTTTTGGACAGGATTCTTAAGTGATTCTGAAAATAAGTATTTTAACTATGAATCTGATTTGTTTACAGATATTTGATGTTTCTTGGGATTTGTACCAGCCAAATAAACTTGTCAGCTGTGGCGTAAAACACATCAAGGTACTAGAAGTATCTTGTTTTATAATAGTCATATTTACTTACTCTTTACCACTAAGTACATATCACACTATTTACAATTTAGGGTAGTTTTACGATTTGGATGGTAGTTATTTTTAAAATGCCAACATTTTTAATGTTCTTGGGTTCAATCTAACAAATATTTATTGTGTAATTACTGTGTGTGAGGCATCTATGTAAAGGACATAGGTATGAATAGGGAATTAAACACTTTCCATAACGGAATTTATAGTCTAATAAAATAGGTTTTACTATGTTCATCTTGTTTCTTCATGTTTCACTTAGAAAGTAAAATGTGAGAATAGGAAGCCAAATAAAATAAAGGTTTTCATTCACATAGATGGAATGGTGTGGTAGAAGCAACATGGATAGAGTTGGCTTTGCCGCGTACTGTTTGACCTGGGATGAGTCATTTCACCTCTTTGAGCTTTTTCTCACATCTTAAAACTGGCTGCTGTTACCATCTTCATAGAGTTGATGATTGAATAAGGCAGAATATATTCAAATGCTTGTCATAGTGGCTAGCACTAGTCAGCTTTCTGAAAGTGTTACCTCTTCCTGTCTCTATATTTGCTCTTTGATTTGATCTCAGCCTTTGGTATCCAGTTTACTTTGCTTATGAAAGCTCTGAATTTTGTATTATAGTTCAGGTTTTGAGGCTCATGTAGTCAGTGGTGATATCATTCTTATGTTTATAGTTACTTTTAAATCCCTGGTCCAAATTGGAAATACTTGCTTTTCTCCCACTATCTGATATAACAGTTCCTTATAACAGTTAATTCCTAGTAAGTAAGGTTCAGTGTGCACATTCTTTCTTTTGATACGCTCACTTCCATCTATGTTTTCTCCAAAGCACCTTTAGCTGTTGCTGCAATTCTAGTCTTCATATTCTGGTACTGATCTGATAATAGTATAAAATGTTAATTTTTCAACAAATATTAGTAATTTAATAGCAAAAGGCTCTACACTAGGTTTAGGTTACATTGTATAAGCACTGTGAAGATAGAAATTTTTGTCTTGTTCATTTTTCACACAGTGTTTGATATGTATTAAATTTTTAATAAATTATTGGCAAATTAACAAAGAGACATTACTGCTGTTTTATATTGTAAATAAAGCTAAAAGGTTTTTTAAAAAAAAACTCATCTTCTCAAACTAAAAAAAATTTATTTTTGCTATGAGTTACATTTCTTTTCATTTAGTAGAGGTAATAAATAGCATGGTAGCTTTCGTTACAAGCAATTCATGTGAGGAAACTATTAATAAGTCCCAGAGATTATCTAGAACTATACAGGCCAGTAGAGCAGCAAGTAGCCACATGTAGCTATTGAAATTAATTAAAAGTAAATAATATGTAACATTCATTTCTTCAGTTACACTGTCAGTATGCTAAAGAGTGACACATATCTAGTGGTTAGTCTATATGACAGCCTATATGTGTATACTGTCACATATAAAAATTTTCGTCATCATAGAATGTTCTGTTGGATAGCACTGGTGTGGATTCTAAAACAATGGTTCTTAACTCTCACTGAACATCAAAGTCATTTGGATACGTGGGTTTCACTCTCCAGAGACTCTGTCTCAGTTTATCTCAGTGGGGGCCCAGGCATACTATGTTTCATAATTTCTCCAGGTAATTCTAATGTGCAGCCAAAACTGAGAATCATTGATCTAGAAGAAATAATGGATTGAAATTGGGACTTGCTGAAAGGAAGAGAACCAGATGTCCTTATACACAGAAATCATGGAGCTTTTAAAATTAAAAATCACAAAATTTCATTGATTAAAACATTCGTTAGTTACTTAAGTGGAGTGAGCATGATAATTTTTAGGTTTTTGAGGCTTCAGGTTTTAAACTAAGATATTTAGCTCTTAAAATAAGATCTTACAGATCAGGCAATGTCTTTTAGTATATAATAATAACAAATTATATTATTTTAAATGGTAATTTACTTATTATAAAGTTAAATTTATTCTTTGGGCCTAATTTCTTTATGCAGAACTAATTAATGTATGTATTCTTGCCCTGCCCTATTTTTGTTTCTTTGTTTCTCTCTGCAAACTCTTAAAATTTACCTGAATACACATAATAGAAAAAAACCCTAGTCATGAAGTTTTGTGTTTGACTTCTTTATGTTCTCCCAAGAATGAACTAATCATTCCAAATATGTATGTCTCTTATTTTTAAATTTTATATGTAAAGGAATTGCTTAGCTTTGAAAATATCAATGAAAGCAACATACTAATCCTTTTTTTCCCCCATTCTTACTGTCTTCATCAGAGATTCAACATTAGGTTTGGTCCTTTTTCCTATTAGTGTATGGGGTCTTTATTTTCATTGCTAATTCATACCAACTTTTTAACCTAAGTTTCATGTAGATTTTTTTCAGAAACCTAAGGGAAGCATAGCATACTTTAAAAGTAATGTAGTTCATCCCTCCTTACTCTTACAGGTAAGGTTTCAAACCAGTGACTTATCTGCTGTAACATAGCTATTGACAACACAGGATGAGGCTGTGCACATTGAATGCTATTGTATCATAAGGGAATTTCTTAGGTAATTTCTAGTCTGCTGCTCTAATATAGCAAAGTATCAGATCAAAGTGTTGGGAATGTTTTACTTTATAAGCATTCTTTGATATTTTGATCATATTATTTACCTTTTAGTTCTGGAGTTTATGTGGAAATGCTCTGACCCCAAAACGAGGGGTCTTTGGGAAGACTGGTGACCTTCAGACGATATTGTGCCTGGCCTGTGCAAGGGATGAAGTCACATATTCTGGTGCACTCAATGGGGATATATATGTGTGGAAAGGAATCAATCTTATACGAACAATACAAGGAGCCCATACTGTAAGTATATTTAAATATTGTAAACACTTTTAGATGTTAACTACTTATTTTCTTGTCTTAGAATAAAAGATTACATAATACAGCAAACTTTCTAGTTATTTGAAAAATGTTAAAACAATTTGTCTATTTGTTTTCAAGATTTCAATGAAGAAACATTATGCAATTAGATACATAAATATTTATTAAATTAGTAGAATTAGTTTCTTGTTCAAACCATTTCTTTAGTTTGGTTGCTTTCTCATTGTTGGAAAAAAGCTTGTTAAATTCAACCTGAAAGTATTCTCGATTAACCACATGACAGTATAGCTAGTCCTCTTGTGGCTTACTTACCAGTGGGCAATTTGGGGACGCTTTTAGAAATAACTTTTTAATTTTAATGTCATTAATTCATTGGGAAAGAATTTAATGTTTGTTCTTCATGAGAGTTTCATATAAATATGTTATCAAATTAGGGGAAAAAATCTCTTGTTAAAATCTTTTAGTGTTTTTTGATTTGGGCTTTTTAGCAGTTGGGTCCGTCACATAGTGAAAGGAGCTAGAGAGCACCCAGCTACTACATTGTTAGCAGTCATATCCCAAGTAGAAAAATTATTAAATATATTAATATGAACCACTATTAAATATATACTACATATTAAATATATTAAAGAAGCGTTTACACAAGATTTGCTTTAAGCAGAATGCCTAAAGACCAGAAATACCAGTCTTTTTTCACAAAGCTTGTGGCAATTCACATTTTTACCATCAATATATAAAAATACCTGTTCCTCCTCATATTTATCAGCACAGGATATGACCACTATTATAAAATTTTGCTTGTCTTCTCTGTAAAAAGTAGTAACTCTTGTTTCAATTTCTTTCCTATTTGTGAAATTTCACATATTTATCAACTATGTGAAGTTCTTTTTCTGTTAATTGGCTTTTCATATCCTTGGCTCTTTTTGTTGTTGAATTTCCTTTCCTTTATTTATTTGTGTATTAGGGATATTAACCTCTTGACAGTCATATACATTGCAAATGTCTCCCCAGTCTGTCTTTGCTTATGATATCTTTTCTCACATTAATATTTTTAAAATTTCCTTTATGGCTTGTGGGTAACTGTCCATGTATAAAAAGGTCTCTCTCAGCCCAAAGTAACATAAGTGTCCTTCTTACTCTTTTTTAACATATTTGTTTTATTTTTTACATTTAGAATTTAATGTCTCTCTATAATTCATTTTTGTGTACGTTATAAGGTTTAACTTTATTTTCTTTTATGTTATGCCCATATTATTAAACACTATCTGAGTCATATGTTGAGTTCCTACATATACGTAGATTTAGTTCTAGATTTTCATTTGTGTTTTCTGATATATTTATTCCTGTGTCACATCTAAATCTTTTAAAGTGGGTTTCTACTTTCATATAATAGATTTTCTTGAAAAGTGTATTTTTTTAAATTATTTCCTTTTCTAGGCAGGAATTTTTAGCATGAATGCTTGTGAAGAAGGCTTTGCTACTGGTGGCAGAGATGGCTGTATTCGTCTTTGGGATTTAACTTTTAAACCAATTACTGTGATTGATCTCAGGGAAACAGAGCAGGGATACAAAGGTAACAAAACAAATGTCTCATGACGAGGCAAATTCTAAATATACCAAGGATTGTCGGTTTTTTTAAGTAAACATAAATGTATGTATTGTAAATATAAATGAGATTTACATTGGCCCCTTCATACTGTATACATTTAATTGAAATTATTCTATTAAAAAGGAGAAACCTCTTTAGACAGTCTCGGTTTACTGCTATGTCAAAGATTCTTTCATATGTCCAGTGACTGTTATAATGGGACCTACAGAGAGATGGGGTAGGTACTTACTTTGGTAACCTTGGATTTTGAAAATATTTTATTACTAGAATGTTAAATATAACTGTTTAGCAAATAAACTGTTGAAAGTAAAGTGTGTTGAAGGTTGGGGAACTTCTGTACACAGCACCTCTATGTTGGTCATGCAGGTAAGAAAACCAAGAGAAACACTAGCTTTCTCAAGGTTACAAAAGGGATTGTAGAGTATACAGAAAAAGAACAAGTCTCTCTTCTTAATGATTTTATGAGCAGATTGAAGTAATGAAATATAGACACATGAAAAGTCAGATTATTATAAGAGAAAAATAAAGTTCTATAAAGGTAGTTCCTGAATTCTTACCCTTATGAACTGTTATAAGATTTAGCTGAGAGAAATAGTTTGTTATAAGATTTTAGCCGAGGGAAGTAGTTTGACTGTGATGGAAGTTGTTTAATAAGGAAGAAGTGTATGTCTTGAAGGATGGGTAGAAATTAATTGTATAAAAAGAGGGCAGTACTATCAGTCCATGTAGAAAACAATATAGATAATTGAAGAAAATGTGTGGATGAAAGACTCCTTTTATCTTACATCTAAGGTATAAAAAGTTATAAAATTAGTATCGATTTGGGCAATCAGCATCCTATTACTACAGCATTGATCTTAAATACAATTCACTTTAACTAGGTTTGTCTGTGAGGAGTGTTTGTTGGCGAGGTGACCACATTCTAGTTGGAACACAGGACAGTGAAATTTTTGAAATCGTGGTGCATGAAAGAAGTAAACCTTTCTTAATTATGCAAGGGCATTGTGAAGGTGAACTTTGGGCACTTGCCATCCATCCTACTAAACCTTTGGCTGTGACTGGAAGTGATGATCGTTCAGTCAGGTAAGCAACTTATGACATAATTGCATAGACTGGAATGTGTCCTTAGGTAAACATAAGAAAAATGTTTTGAAAAATGCTTAGATTTAAATTTTATCAGCTTGTGGTATAACAAATGAACATAATTAATAGGCACTTAAAATTAATAGAACTAACTATAAGATTTGGGTTTTTTTTCTCTTAAAAGCAAGCTGGAGTCTGTTCCAACTTGTATATTAGAATATAAGAGCTACCTCCATCTTTTTAACAGCTGTATAATATTCCACTGCATGGATATACTGTAATTTATTCAATTAATCCATTATTGTTGGGAGTTTAGGTTTTTCCAGTTTTGTGCTTGACATGAATATCCTTATACCCATTCCATTTTGTACATGTGTACATATGAATATGATGAATTCTTAGCAGTGTTCAAAACATATAGGCATTTTAAATTTTGCTAGATAATACCTTGCACAGAGTCAATAACAATTTGTATACCTATCAGCAGTGTACCACAGGGCTTGTTTTCCCACACCCTTGCCAGCACTAGTAGTACCCCAAAAGGTGACAAACGATATCTTGCTATGTTTTGAAAACACTCATTTCTGTCATGCTGAGGGGTTGTCAAGTATGTTTTTACATGTTGAGGACATTTGTATTTTGTTTTCTGTGACCTGTCTGTTCAAGCTCTTTGCATATCTTCTATAAATTCACTGGCCTTTTTCTAATTATTTTAAAATGGGATCTAACAAAATCTGTCTACATACTTACAAAGTTATCCCTTTGTCTATTACTGTGGTTCCAGGACCGGCAGCATCAGCATTACGAGGGAACTTGTAAGAAATGCAAGTTCTCATGCCTTATCCAGGACCTAATATCAGAAATTCATTTGTGGTTTAATAAGCCTTCCAAGTGGCTGTGATGTACACTAAAGTTTGAGAACCACTGGTCAGTGATATGAGTTGAGGTCTTTTTCCATTTTGTCATTGTCTTTTCTCCCCATTTCATCTGTAATTATTTCCATCTGTATCTCTAAAAATAACTCTAAACATCACCTCAATACTGTTATCACACAGTAGTCCTTTGGCTTCTTAGAATTAGGCTCCAGATAAAGTCCATATGTTGCAATTGTTGATCTACCCTTTAAATCTTTTTTATTCTGTAGCTTCCTTCCTTTCCTTGTTTTTCTTCTTCTTCTTACAATTTACTTGTTGAAGAAAGTGTTTGCCTTCTAGAGTCTCTCACATGCTGGACTTAGTTAATTGCATACTCAATGTATTTTAACACATTCTCTCTTTCCTGTAGCCTGTAAACTGATAGTTAGGTCTAGAAGTTTGATAAGATGTAATTACGCATTTTTGCCAAGAATATTTCCTAGGTGGTAATGTATATCCCTGTTTAATAGTGTGTAATATGTAGTCTCTCTCTCTTTTTATTTTTTGTCATATTAGCAGCCATTGATGGTTATTATCTAGATCAGTATTTCTCAGCCTTTTTAAAAAAACTGTTGCTTTCCTAATGGGACTTTTTAGACATATTTTTCCCTAACCACATGCCCTCCCCACGAAATTTTAACACCACAAAATACTGTGTATCTGGTTTTGTACTGTGGTCCTTTAGAGAATCACAAACCATTGTAATATTTGAGATTTTCATCCCTAAGAATTAATTTTTAGCCCCTTTGAGGTAATATTGTCTCTGTTGAGAATAAATGATCTAGATCAGTTACTTCATTAAGAATTTCAAATGGTGGTATTCTAACTATCTTTCATTGTTCATTGTTAGCTATCATATGTCTATAAAGAGAATTTCTCCTCATCAACTATTTTGTTACCCTGAGTACAATTTGTACAGGAAAAGCAGAAAAGTGCTTCATTTTTTCCCATGTACTAGTTTAAAAAATAATTAGTTTGGTTCCTTAGAATCCTTTCTGTGATCTGTTCACATTTCTTTCCATTTCTTTCTGTATGCTTATAGATCTTTTTCTCCTTTATTTCACAGCTCTTTATATATTATGGATATTTTACCCTTTGTGATTTAAGTTGGAAAAAATTTTCACCAGTTTACTTGCTTTTTTACTTTGCTTAGGTGGTTTTTTGCCATGCAAAAATGTTTTCTTATTATTTTGTTTTATGTAGCTGAATTTATCAGTATTTTCTTTTATGATTTTTGAGTTTTCTATTATAAAGAAATCTTCCCCAAAGTTAAAAAGTTTTCCCATATAATCTTCCAGTACATTAGTGATTTTGATTTTTTATGTTTAACTTCTAATCTGTATAAAGTTTATTTTACTGTAAGAAGGAAGGTGGGGATGTAATCTAATTCTTTCCAGACAACTACTTATTTTGTAAGTGGTATGTTAATCAGTCATGCATTTACTGCCATTGTGCTACTCAGTTTTATGGGGGTGGGAGAGGCCGTAGCTCTGTGTCCATGTGGAGAGTTGCTGTGTGGTTTATACTTTACCCATGTGCTTTGCTAGGAACTATTTTATAATTCCTTTTATTTTCGGTGGACTGTTATTACCAGCTGCTGCCTTGCTGTTGAAAAAAGGGCAACTGGTCTTTTAAAAAATAATTGCCCAGACTTCTGTTTCTGTTATTGGGGAGCAAGTTATTTGGAAAGAACTCTTCCATTGAAAACAACTAAAAATTCTGTTTAAAATGTTAATCACTTTTAAAATGTTCAAAACCAGTCAAGATAGTAAGGAACTTCAGCCAAATTGTGAAAGAAAATGGGAATTTAGGAGCACCAGTGGGCCAAAGCCACTTGAGGCCATTTTTCTTACATTTAATAAACTTGGATTTTGTTTATGGCTTTCTCTGGGGGGTATAGGGTAAGAAGTGAAGACCTCGGACAGCCTAGGGAAGGTAGTCCAACACACCCAGCTAGAACTATAAATTTGTCTCTGAAAAAAAGTATCTCAAATATATGGTGATGGAAGGAGAACTGACTCTGGGTGGTGAACACACAATGTGAGATATAGATGACGTATTATAGAATTGTACACCTGAAATCTATGTAACTTTACTAACAGTTGTTACCCCAATAAACTTTAATTAAAAAAAACCAAAAAAGTATCCCCTGTATATTTGTGTGGGAATATGGAGATCTTGTTTCTTGCTTCAAGTTTTGATAACACAAGAAGTGTATAAAGCAGCTTGATGTTGTTTTTCAAACAGCATTGTTTTCCAGATAACTTTACCACAGTATAAGTTACACATATAAATGCTGCTTTTGTCTTGTAATTTTAGATTGAATTCATTAAGAAACAGTATCAAATCTGTAGCAAAAACTAATTTCCAAAGCCGTTCAGTGTTTAATAATAGTAATTGAGGGTGGTTCTGGTTCAGAAAATTTTCATTCTTGGCTCTTAAAATATCATGATAAAACTTTACAAATGCTAAGCCATTAAACTGCTGTTTGATAGAACAAGTCAGGATTTTTAGCTTCTATTACTAGCAAAAATTCAGAATTGACAATGGTTAAATCCACAAGAGCAAGTGAAGTTCACAGTTAACACAAAATACTTGCTAAAGAATAATACAAAGACTAATCATAAGCTTTGTAAAAATTAATGAAAAGAAACCTCATTTAAAATGGAGTAAGGAGGCCAGAAGGGTAGGTTTCACGCCATATGGCCGCAGAGGCTAACAGGAAGAACTCAGTATAATGGCTCTCCCAACTTCTTCTCTGTTAGGGTCTTCTTTCCTTTACTTCTTGGGACTTTCATGTGGTTTGTCATTAGACTGCATGTCCTCGATTGCATGTCTTCTTTGTTCCTAAGTAAACCCTTTATGCTGGAGAAATGTCTGGTTGTCTGTTTTAAGGTCAACACGTTAACATTTTCACGGGGTTTATCAATTTGTCTGAACCATTTTTTCCCATACATATTATTTACCACCATTTGATTCCACTTTATGTTGTATTATAGTAGTGCCGTCTCACTAATGCCTTTGAAAATATTCTAGCCTGTGGTTGTTCCACACAGACTATTCATAGAAGCTAATTGTTCATCACTTCAAACTTGGCATTGACTCCTCAAACAATAACTGAGTAGTATCTGTAACATCTGTTGAGTTATTAGGAGTCAAGGAAAACTACTCAAAATTATTTGCCTTGTTTTTTAATTAACTGTTGGTGTTGTTCCCAACACCCTCAATTCTTTGAGCAGCTGTTCTCACCAACAGGCTAGTAGGCTTAAATTTATTTTCTCTGGACACATTTCTTCAGCTGCTGAAATCCAAAATGATTTAGTTAAACCATTACTAATAAACAGCTTACTTTGCTTGTCTAACAAATGAGCCACTCAGAAACTTAGTTTTGTTGAAACCTAATTTTAATTTTTAAATTCGTAAAGAAATTCTGCTTCAATGAGATATTTTATTTTAAATTTTCTAATTTTCTGATCATTGCTTTACTGTGAATTGAAAATATTGTGATGAGTGCTTGGTCTGGTAATAATGAATATTTGTATTCTTTTAGGAGAGCTATAATGTCATTGCATAATAAACACAATGCTTTACTATCAAATTCAATAACAGTATAATCCATGCTCCAGTGTGCCTTAAAAAATGCAGCATTCAAAGTTCACTTTTCTCTTATTTTTTCCTTGTTTTGACATGAAGAGTATGTACTAGAAATTAAAAATAATAAAATGTCACCATATGCTAATACTGATAGCACTCTAAATTCTATCAAGCTATAACTGTGTCATTGCAATTTGTAGTGTGCTGAAGGAGCAGTACAATTGATGTGAGTGTCACACACTGCCTACCATCTCTTTTGCAGTGACTTAACTCCACCTCTATAGTGTGAAAGCAGTCATAGACAATATGTAAACAAATGTGACTGTATTCCCATAAAACTTGATTTATGGATTTGAATTTCGTATGCTTTTCTCATGTCTCAAAATGTTGTTTTTTAAATTTTTTTCAAACATTTAAAAATGTAAAAACCATTCTTAGCTTTCAGATTGTACAAAAACAGGCAGTAGGCCCACAGGCTGTGGTTTGCTGACTCCTGTGGTAGGGCATAGAAAGTCTTCAGTAAATATCATATCTTTATAATATCATAATATTAAAACATTGAAAGTTTCCCTTTAAAGTCAGGAAGAAGGCAATGATAACCACATTCACCATTATGTTTCTCACCATTTTACTCAGCTATCAGTTAGAAGTCTTTGTCAGCACAGTAAGGCCAAAAAATATATATGTGTGTGTATATATATGCATATGTGTTTATATATATGCATATACATACACAGTATAACATATATTTATGTATAGGGAGATACATAGATATTTGGATTGGAAGGGAAGAAACAACTGTCATTTGTGGGTGTTTTAATTGTATGTTAGAAAATTAAAAGGAAAATACATAGAAATTATTGGAATTAAAGAGAATTTAGCCAATTTTCCTGGATATAAAAGCAAAGTTGTAGCCTTTGTTTTTTTGTTCTAACTTACTTCAAAACTGACTAATTTTCATAATGGTTTTGTCTTTGTCCTTTAGATTATTTGGGTTATTTGGAAATGTAATTCTTAAGGTTCTAACAATGGGTATTTTCTACTTTTTGTTGTAGATTTCTAACATTAAAGTCTGGAACAGACTCTGAATCTGCATAGTCTTAAGGGTCATCTTTAATTTAAAAGACTATATACATAGTATATACCATATACCACTATACTATATATAAGTCTCCCCTTTGATCAGGGTAGAAATCATCTACCTAAAATGAATAATTGGGAAAAATTAATGTCATTACACTGTTTTAAAAAATAAAAGATTCTATCAATCCTTGTCATTTTAAGCATGGACAGTATTCCTATTTTCATAGATAAGAATGCCTTGCCACAAAGCATAGAGTTAAAAATCTAGATCTGCCTTTCTAAAATGAAATTATTGTAACTAAAATCTTTTCATAGTCTGTGATTTTTAAGCATACACTAGTTAACCATTCTTTCATTGTAATTAAATGTTACAGGATATGGAGTTTAGTAGATCATGCACTAATAGCAAGGTGTAATATGGAAGAACCAATTCGCTGTGCAGCTGTAAATGTAGATGGAATCCATCTTGCCCTTGGAATGAAGGATGGCTCATTCACTGTACTTAGAGTAAGGTATGGTATTAGGGTAGAAATAGAAGCAGTAGATTTCTAAGTGAGATAGAATGTATAATACTCATTGTTTTTACCCATTTCCTTCTTTATGAATATGTATGTATTTCAGATATTAGTTTCATTAAAAAAATATGTATTTGTAAAAATGGTTTTGTCAGAAAATTAAGTTAACTCAGAAACCTTAATTTTGGGGGTTAAGAATGCTTTGTAGATTGATGGCTACAATTTTGAGCTATGGGTTTGGGTCCTGACTTCCATTCCTTGGTAATATTGATTTTCAGTAATAATCTTCTGCCATTGACGGTGGGGGAATGTTGAGGCTTTAAAAATGGATGAATAGTTTTGTTATTTTTTTGTAGCTTTATCCTTTGAAAAAAAGGTCCACATCTCTCCCTTTGGATAATTAGAAAAGTTTAAAGAATTCATTCAAGCAGTTAATATCTGGTGTTCAATTATTGTTATGGTACATTCAGCTGAATTCTATACAGCCATTAAAAATTTTGCCATAGATCCATGAGTGTTCGCAAGGATAACTATTTATGAAATCTTTCTTCTCTGCCTTAATGAATGATAGGACCATCCACCCAGTTGCCCGATTCACAAACCATTAATTCATTTATCTACTTTTGCCTCCCTTGTCTAGTTAATTAGAGTTCTGGAGAACTTAACTATTTAAATTGCTCTCAAATTAATCTGTTCACTTCTGTTCTCACCTTTGTATTCTTATATAGGCTTCTACTATCTCCTGACTGGATTGATGGAATAGCATTGCAGCTGGTCTCCTTCCTATTTTGCTTCCTTTGAAACCTTTTTTTCATTCTACAGTTATAGTGATCTTTTAAAACACGTTTGCTGCATCCCTCCTCTTTCTAAAGTATGGTAAAAGCTCTGTATTGTCCTTAAGATGAAGTCCCTACATCCTTAATTAACATAGCCTGTGGTGCCCATCTCTCCAGCCTGTTTCTTTCTACCTCAATTTCTTTCTTTCAACATGTGTAAAATATCTTTCACTTTTTCAGACACATCATGTTCTCTTGTACTTCTGAGATTCTGTAGATGGTAACTCCTCTTTCTGGGACGGGTTTTTACAAAGATGTACGCTGAGATTTTTTTCTCTTAATTTTTATTATTGTAAAATATAAAATTTACCATTTTAACCATTTCTAAGTGTAAAATTCAGTGACATTAAATATACTTATGTTGTTTTGCAACCAGAAATTTAATGTTAGTCACTTAGCGTGTAAAAGAGCTAAGTGACTATTATTTAGTTGGTATGCATTAACAGTAGCCATTACTAGGTTTTCAAGATTTGCTCTTTTAATTATTGGGTGCAAGAAACTGGATGAATAAGTTCTTATTTCTAATAAGTCAGTACTTTAGCAACTGAATCCAGCATTGCTGACAGGATTACTGGAATAGTTATTATGACTGTTAAATAAATGCCTTTGTAGTTTAACCATAAAATTCCAACTCAAAAAATATTCTTAATCCTTCTAAATTTACCTGGTCACTATTTCTTTTTGGTTTGCTTATGTATATTCTCCATATCATAAAGCAAGATTTATAAGTAGCAGTACTAAAGTACCTACAGGAGTGGTTATGTTATTGGAGGAACATGGATTAGAATCTAACACTGATTCTTAAATTGGGATACAAGGTGATGTGCCAAGGCAAAGTCACATAACTTCCTAGAACATCTCTTTTCCTTGTGATAAAAAATGTTAACAATTTTATATTAAAAGAAACACTAATATCATGGAGTCAAGTGAAAAATTGCAAGTATTTTTCAAATTAGAATACACACACACACACACACACTTACTTGGCTTATGGTGAGCTACCTGGTGTTATCTGCACCAAAGTCCTCAGAGGCACTCGTTCATTCTTAAGAATAGTTAGGGAGACTTCAGTAGAAGAGCTTGGTGAGAATTATGCTGAAGATGGAGTAAGGTTTTCTGTAGGGTATGGGGTAGACTTTAGTTGTAAAAACATTAACATTGTCATTTTAGATTCTACCAATAGCTAGCCCTTTGTCTCTGACAGTGTCACTACCATGTTATATCAATATTAAAAGGATTAGGACAGTTTTCCATAACTAATCACATACTCATTTCAAATATTTTCAGCCTGTTTGTATTTTGCCCCATTTTCATGGGAATAATCATTTCCAAAAGTTATTTCCTGGCTTTAAAAAAGTAACTCTTTGTATATGTCCATTAATTTTTGATATCGAAGGTTTTTTTTGCCCCTCTTCACCTGCCCCAAACATGCTCAAATAAGTCCTATCTTAAAATTCCTACCTAAAATTTAAGTCTGTCTCTACTTATATCACATTTACACTCTCCTTTCTTTCACAGTGAAATTCTCAATAAACTGTCTAATTTACTGTGTCTCTTTTCTTCCAATTAACTGATCAACTTTCTACCCCCATTCCAATATAGCTTTGCTTTCATCTTTACATAGGAAAAACCCTCCCTAATACCCGATTTCCCCGAAAATAAGACCTAGCTGAACAATCAGCTCTAATGCGTCCTTTGGGGCAAAAATTAATATAAGACCTGGTATTATATTATATTGTTATGTTATGTTATGTTATGTTATGTTATGTTATGTTATGTTATGTTATGTTATGTTATATTACATTATATTATACCCAGTCTTATAGTAAAATAAGACTGGGTCTTATATTAATTTTTGCTCCAAAAGACGCATTAGAGCTGATTGTCCGGCTAGGTCTTATTTTCAGGGAAACACGGTAGTAACCTGTCACTAAAGCCAGGAGACATTTTTCAGTTCTCATCTAAATTGATTCCCAGCAGTGTTTGACCCCATTAACAATTTGCTCCTTCTCAAAATGTTCTCTTCCCTGGTTTTGGGTGTTCATTCTCTATTTTCTTCTCAGCCTACTTCTCTGGTTCTATTTTCTTTGTAGGCTAATTACCTTCTGCCTAGCAGTAAATACTGGAGTGCCCCAAAGGACAGACCTAGCTTTCTTTTTTTATTGCTCTGTATTTTTGCATAGGTAATCTTATCCTTCCTCTATCTAAAGGGCTGATTTTCATCTCTTTATTTGATTAACACCAGGGTAAAGCCCAAATTCCTTGGTAATACTTCAGATGTGTGACACCGTATCCTCACTTTCTTTCTTTAACCCCAACAAGCACTACCTTTCCCACTTATTCTTGTATCCACATTCTATTATCTACTATGTACCATATATTTGCATACTTCCATGCCTTTGCTCAGGCAGTGTCTTCTGCCTGCAAAACCTTCCCCCCTTTCTTAATACTTAGCTTATCACTCTTGTCTCTTCCTGCCTTTAGTCTTTAATCTTTTTTCAGTATTTCTTGTAGAACTTCCTACATATCTTTTGAGCACTCACCACATTTTATCAGTTATAATGTATATTTTTATATTCATCTCTCACAGAAGATGAGTTAATCTTTATATCCCCAGTGTGAAAAATGAAGTATTTAGTGTTACTGGAAGAAATTTTAGTTTGATTGCTTTAAATTGTCCATTTAGAAACTTTAAAAATTGGGAAATATCCATTCAAAACTTCTGTTTTTGAAATTATCTACTTGGAGCATTTCAGATTGGTAATGCAAAATTTATATGGAAAAAAGACCCTGGCCTTAATTGGAACTAGGAATTCTCACTTCTTCCTCTTGCTTGTTCTCCCTTGCTGCTTCTCATCTTCCCTTCTCCCCATCAACTCCACAACTTTGGAAACTAAATGGTGTTAAACTAAGTGTTTATACTTTTTTATAGCTGTTGCCAATACCTGTATTATTTTGGAAACTCAGTTATAAGGCATCATTGAAAAACTATTTAATTTCACTGGTTGACATGGTTAGGATTGGGAAGAATTTGTATTCTTTTTAAAAAGGTCAAAGAGGTTGAAATAAAAATAATGGTAGTTATAGAAAGATATATATTCAAATTTGTTACTGAAATGATACAAATAAATTTCACTTTTATTTGCTAAATGTAGTTTTGTATATTTGGCTCATTATAAAAATTTATTTGAAAATCATGGTGTTTATAGTGAAGCATTTTTCATAAACTCAATGTTTATGAGGAACTGCAGCATAAAAATTTGTGACTTTATTTCCTTTATTGCGTGGCTCCAGAAATTTAGTATGAATCTCTAAACTACTTAAAAATAAAGTAAGTTAGGAACTGAAATTCAGCATTTTTCTCTACTTCCAGCATATATTGTGGTCATATATTTCGGTTCAGCCCAATAATTATTCATGAATTAATACTAGTTGTCTCATTTACATTTGTTTCATGGTTTATAAATATTTGATACAGCCTCACAGTCATTTTAGACACATTGGAAAACTGAACTAATTCTGTAGTGATTTTTTTTCATATTGGTCTAATTTTTTTTCTTTACAGAGATATGACAGAAGTTGTGCATATTAAAGATAGGAAGGAGGCAATTCATGAGTTAAAATATTCACCAGACGGAACTTACCTTGCTGTTGGATGCAATGACAGCTCAGTTGATATTTATGGAGTTGCTCAGCGTTATAAAAAATTTGGGGAATGTGTGGGATCACTTAGTTTCATCACTCATATGGACTGGTCATCAGACAGTAGATATTTACAGACAAATGATGGAAATGGTAAAAGACTATTTCATAGGATGCCAGGTAAAAATTTCTAATAAATTATATATAATTTGTAGATTTTAGTGCCCATAACATATTTTAGAATTTCATTACAAGCAGATGTAAGTTACTTTTTATTATAGGAAATCAGTGAAAGTCTGAGCTAATATTTCAGGCATTATGATCTTTTCTATAAAGTTGCCCTATTATATGGAAATCCTCTTGTTAATTAAAATTTCTTTGCTTGGAGGATCTAAGATCTCCTTTATGTTGAATTCCATGCCATGTGAATAGTATATGGTAATGTCCTTGTGTATGTTAGAAACTCAAAATGCCATTTTTATGGGTGGAACTAATTAAATATAATTGCTACAAATACCTGACCATAAATTATTTGTTATTTTGTGGTTACCTCAAATAAACTTTGCAAAGACTAATAATACAGTTAACAAACTAAATTTGAAAACGTTTCCATCAAAGATTTAAAAAGAGAAGAATAAAAACAATTATCAAAATGTTCTCTCTCAGTACTTTATTTAGTATTATGCTTAGTGAATTAGTCATTTTCCAGTAATTTGGTTGATAACGCTAAATACAGAATTAAATTAATATATTTCCCCAAAAGTTTTTCAGTAATAATATGTAATGAAGAGCAACTGAATCCTAAAGTCCTGTTACCTAATGTAATGTAAATGTATTACTCCCCACTTGTTTTTCCTTCTGTCTTTTCCAGTTCTCTCTTTTTGTCAACAATGTGTCTTTTAAGGTTTCTTTTTTAGTACCCAATTTGCCACTTTCTTATAGCTTTTAATTTTTCTTCTGACTTACCCTGTTGTGACTAATCCGTAGCATGATTTTAATAGAGTGTTTTATTCTCCACATGAGTGAACCTGCTAAGCTACATCATAATCAAATCTGTGTTTGTATCCGAATCGGTATAATTTTAGTAGTGGCTTTTTAAAAACTCCTTGCGTTTAATTTTCTTCTTTCCTTGCCATACTTACCTACCTATTCATGTATCTACTTTAACTGGAGTGGGAACCTATTAAAATTTTTGAGTTTACCATGTTATCAATACAATTTATACTTGAATAAAAATCAAATGAAATAAATTAAGACTCTGGTTTATTTTTAGGAGGAAAGGAAGTGACAAATAAAGAAGAAATAAAAGGTGTTCACTGGGCTTCATGGACATGTGTTTCAGGCCTTGAAGTAAATGGAATTTGGCCGAAGTATTCAGATATCAATGATATAAATTCAGTAGATGGAAACTATATTGGCCAAGTTTTAGTTACAGCTGATGACTATGGAATTGTAAAATTATTCCGATATCCTTGTTTAAGAAAAGGTACTTTTTCTTTCAAAATACTATTTAGTAACCTCTCTCTTGTAAAAGACTTTTAAGATCTTGCAAAAAATTAGTCTTGAGATAAATAAGAGGGTTTATATTTTTTAAAATACGGATATTGATTATTTGGTGAAGGGTTTCATGAAAATGAACAGAATTAGCTAGTTTTGCTAATTAAAAATTATTTTCATATGTTACATTTATTTTTGGACGTGCAATTTTTATTAGAAAATTATTTTTGAATTCATATACTATG
Source organism: Rhinolophus sinicus (assembly GCF_057876585.1). NCBI lineage: Eukaryota > Metazoa > Chordata > Mammalia > Chiroptera > Rhinolophidae > Rhinolophus > Rhinolophus sinicus. The sequence continues at coordinate 189,169,156 of NC_142503.1, read as the reverse complement.
AATGGACTAATAAATACCTCTTTCTTTTTAAAGAACCATTTTTCTCCCCACTTCCAGATTTGCTTCATCGAGTCAGACTGTATAGTGTTAGTTATATGTTTCTTATAGCTTATTACTTTAATCATTTAACTTGTTGAACATATGATATCTTTTAGGAGATATTTTTCTTATGTCTTTTTCTCAAGAATTCTCATGAAGTAGTCAGCTGTACTAGTTCAGGTAACAGTTTGGAATGTATTGATTTGTTGGTTGGTTTTCACATGTGAGTGTGTTTTTGCTTAAATCCTTAACATATATTGTTTTGACATTTGTATATTTTCTGTAAGTGTGGGGCTAAGAAAAATAAGGGGTTATTTTCTACATATTTTGTATATACCTCTTTTTCTTGAATCTCTTCTAAAATGATATTAATTATTCTGTTCATAGTCCTGGGGATAATTAAATGAAATGCTGTATTATTTATTCCACGCTTGTTCCATAAAGCATTTGAATAACAGGTCCATAAGTACTAAAATAATTATATGAATAGAGAATGAATACCAGGGAATAAATATAAATAGAAGTACCATAGTATTAAAGTCAGATAAAGAAAATGACAATAGTCAAACATCAAAATTGAATCAGAGATTCCTGTAAACTAAAAATAATATAAAACAGAACACAAAATAATTTTCATTGTAGCTATTTTTTTTTTTTAAAAAAAGCAGACTTACTACTTTGGGAAATCAAAGTTTCTTCTGAGATTTAATTTTCAAAGGGCTCTCTTCTATAGCATGGGGCTTTATATTAGATTCAGTGAGTGTATTCCTAGAGCGTCAACACCTATAGCAGTAATAATTTTTTTTAATTAAAGTTTGTTGGAGTGACAATGGTTAGTAAAGTTACATAGGTTTAGGTGTACAATTCTGTAATACATCATCTATGTATCACATTGTGTGTTCACTACCCAGAGTCAGTTCTCCTTCCATCACCATATATTTGATCCTGTTTACCCTCATCTACCACCCCTCTCCCCACTTACCCTCTGGTAACCACTAAACTATTATCTGTGTCTATCAGTTTTTGTTTCTTCATTTGTCATGTTTCTTTGTTGCTTTCAGTTTTATGTTCCACATATCAGTAAAATCATGGTTCTCGCCTTTTTCTGTCTGACTTATTTCACTTAGCATAATAATCTCAAGATCCATGGCACTATTCCATATGACTCAGCAGTCCCTCTCCTGGGGATCTACTCAAAAAATCTGAGAACATTTATCCATAAAGATATATGTGCTCCGATTTTCATTGCAGCTTATTTATGGTGGCCAAGACATGGAAACAACCAAAGTATCCTTCTTCGATAGATGATTGGATAAAGAAGATCTGGTATAGATACACAATGGAACACTATTCTGCCATAAGAAAAGCAGTAATAATTTTTATCTGGTTGTTGATAAAACCTTTTGGGCAAATGGTAACATGCAGTTTAGTAAAAGGTGGTTATGGCAACAGCTAAAATAGTTTCATTGAAATACCATGTTTCCCCCAAAATAAGACCTAGCTGGACAATCAGCTCTAATGCGTCTTTTGGAGCAAAAATTAATATAAGACCCGGTCTTATTTTACTATAATATTAAGACTGCGTCTTAAATAATATAATATAATATATAATATAATATAATATAATATAATATAATATAATATAATATAATATAATTAATATAATATAATATAATATAATATAATATAATATAATATAATACATGGTCTTATTTTACTATAATATAAAACCCGGTCTTATATAAGTTTAGGTCTTACATTAATTTTTGCTTCAAAAGACGCGTTAGAGCTGATTGTCCGGCTAGGTTCTCATTTTTGGGGAAACACGGTAGGTAGCCATTGATGTCAAACTTAAGGGCCCAGTTTTCCCAGAAGTCTAGGCAGTATTTCTGTGGTGCCTTCTCAGTAAAGTGGTGAGCTCCAGATCCTGCCAGCTATGCCATGTTCCGAATTCCTGTCTGTGAGGCGTCCGCTTCCTAGGTGCGTGTGAAAATGCATACATAAGTGATGCCGCGTGTGTTAATAGAGGCTAGCTAAGTCCTAGCAATTAAAGTACCCTATTTCTGGATCCCACCATATAGACAGGACATGAGAGTCACCAGGCATAACCAATTTTACTGTGACTCAAAATGATACTTACCCAGTTAGAAGGTGTGAGGTTCAGTAAGATTAATCACGAGACACTGCTTCTACTCATTGTTTCACATACTGACCTCTATGCAAAAACAAAAATACTTTCATTTTCTGAGTTTTCTTTATCAAGTGAATGGGTTTTATTGACAATTTTTATGTTTTCAACAGGGAAGACAGCATTTTTATTGCATGATCATTTTATTTCATTTATAAAATGTGTAGTAGTCTTCTGAATTGCTGTGGGAATATTTTACCAAAGTCTAGGAAAAATTAGTCTTGTTCTGTCACTGCTTCAAGCATAAACTCTTTCTCTTTTATTCCTTTTTGTTAGAAATTTATTTTATGGTAAGGGGTTTTATTCATTTCTAGGCACATGTGAATCAGCTTGAGACTATGGGTAGGTAATTAGGAGAGCAAAAGATAGGCTGTAACTAAGGCATATATAAAGGTTTAGTAGAAGTATTTTAAGATTCTGCGTTTATTGAATTTACATACTTGCATAAAGTTAGCAATATTACTAGAAAATTATCTTTTTTAGATTAGTTATGAAGATGTACATTATTTCATACATTAAGTTGTACTTAAGATCCAACTTAAGTTTTGGAAAAGATTTTATCTAATGTATTAATATATTTTAGATATCTACTTAGGTAATATCTATTATATTCTAAAAACTGCAGCTTTAACAAAATGTGGAAAGAAGTTAAATAATAGAAGTAGCTCATGTTATAGAATCATTGCAATTGAAACACAAAATGTATGAGGTTAGCCCAGAAAGAGTGATCCTCTTCCACATTTAGCCCCCTCAAATCCAAGCACAAAGCATCACTCCTTTTTTTCCTTCATTATTACCCTCTTTCTCCCTAGATTTTTTTGCTCTTGACCATAATCTCCCGCAAATAATCAATTTTTCCTAACAACACAGGACCTATGGTAGAGGGTGGGGCAGGATGGAGAGGTGAGGGCACTATTGCTTTAACTGTCACCTCCATCACTGTTATTAATTGCCAAGACTCTCTCTGTACTTGTTGACAAATGAAAATTTATATTTTGGTAAAAATATTTCTTTAGATTCAAGAAGAAAATTCATTGGAAAACAAAACAAGTATCAAACAATAAAACAGATTTATTCTGGAGACTTACTCAGCATTGTTTTTCTAAGATTCATCCATATTGTTGCTTGTAGCTCTAGTGTATTTGGTTTTCACTGCTGTAAAGTACTGTGTTGTGAATATACGATACAATTCATGCACTTATCCTCCTGTCGATGGACATTGGGTCATTTCCGGTCTTCTGCTATTATATGCAAGTTTCTCAAAGACATATACCTAGGAGTCGAATTGCTGGGTCATGGAGAATTTATAAGGAAATGCCAAATTGTTTTCCAAAGTGGTTATACCATTTTACAAACCTTGTGGCTCCACATCCTCTTCAGCTCTTGGCATTGCCACACTTTTTAATTTTTGTGAATTTAGTTAGTGTATATGGTGTCACATTGTGGTCTTAATTTACATTTGTCTAAGTACGATAAGGTTGACCATGTTTTTTGATATTCTTTGGTCTTTTGCACTTCCTCTTCTGTAAAACACAAGTTCATATCTTTTACCCATTTTTCTATAGAATTGTTTCTTTTATTGATTTGTTGAAGTTATTTTTGTACTCCAAATAAATATAATTTGTAATTTTTATGGATTGTAACTGTCTTTTCCCAGTTGACTTGTGTTTTTATTTTCTTAATGATGTCTTTTATTGACTAGTTCTTAATTTCAATGTAGTCAAATCTATCTCTTTTTGTATGTATAGTGCTGTTCTGTATATTAAGAAATTCTTCCTTTTACTAGGGTCAGAAAGATATTCTGGAAAGGAAAAATTTCATATATATATATAAGAAAGATATTCTCATATATTTTATATCTAGACGTTTTCAGGACACTAAAAGATAGTAAATGGGAAAAAATCTTTTGTGATATTGCTACAATTTATTGAAGAAATTTATCTCATATTAACTTTTTGTTAAAATATATCCTAAAACAAATAAAGAAATAAGTGAGACCATCAAAACAAATATTTTGGTATATTGCTTTATCCTATCAAAAACTATTTCAGCATGACTGGGTGAATCTTTTCTCTGAGGTATTAGTCCTAATTGATAACATTCTGTTTAAGCCTTAACGATTTTTTTTGTCATTTCCTATCATAGATCAGAGTTTTCATAATGAAGGGATTTTGAGAACTTATAATCCATTTTATATTAAAATGGAAATGGAGCTCAAGAGAAGTGATGTGCTCAAGGTCCTGTGCTATAAAATAGTCAAACTGACACTTAAGCTCCTGTCTTTTGATTTCAACTCTAGTATTCTTTATATCACACTTTCATCCCCCTTTATCAATTATAAGGGTTCATGCCCTCTCAGTTTCCTGCATTACACTTCTTCCTCCTCTACAATCTAGCATTCCAACTCAAGTGTACGGACATAATAAAGTGGAAATGTGATCTTTCTTCTTTCCTTTCTTTCTTCAAATACCTAGTGACTTTTTGCATTATACCAGACCTTAGATATACATAGTAAACAAGATACCACACCTGTCATCAAGGAGCTTAGTTTATTAGAGGAGTTAACAACTAAATAGACTATTACATTTTAGTGTCATAAGTATAATTACATGGGTAATCACAGGGAATTCTGGAAGCATGTAGCAAAATATGCTTGGTCCTGGTGTGTCAGTGTCACTTCATGAAAGATACGTTATCTAGGTTCACTTTTAAGATACCCATTTATCATAGATAAGCAGTACTGGTTATTAAATAATTATTAACATAGTCCCTTTGATTAGAAATAACTGGCTTCCCAGACTTCTTCCATAGCTTTCTTGTTGCTCTGCTTTGGTTCCTCCAGAGGGATTGATCTTTGAAAAGTCACAGAGAAAAATATTTGTAAGGGACTTAGAGGATTATTTACACCTCTCTTGGGGCTATCACCCAGTATAGTCAGTCAGAACAGATGCTCAGATCACTCTTCTTCATTTGGCCAAAACATAACAAAATTAGTACCTCTTAAAAACTTGGCATTTAATTGTTGCATCTCTGGCTTTACCTCTTAAGACTCTCTGGTGCCTAAGATTAGTTAAGGAACCCCATCAAAGGAAGTAGTAGCCAAAGTATTCTGGATTGGCAAATAAGCGTTCTCACATAAGAGGGATGGGACCCAATCTTATGTTATCGGATTTTACTGGGTGGACTGTAGCAAGTTACCCATCTAGAAAGTTACTTCTATTAAGCTGCAAAAAAAAAACAACCAAAAAAAAAAAAAACCCACAATAAAACAAAAAAACACCAGTGATTTCTAAAATAACAGCATTAATTTTAGATGAGTTCTGCTCAAATCTTTTATATTTTGATCCCTACATTCATGGCTAAGGTGAAAGTTTTTCTCTAGGTTTTAACTGAGGGAGCTTTCCATCCTGACATACAGGCCTTCTATAACGTAATATAAAACTTTTAAAACATTATCAAAATGAGGCCGAACATTATGTATTCAGTGTACTTTTAACAGGGATGTGTATATGTTGCCAAATACTAGGATTATCTAAGCAGGATATAGAGAATGTATTCTGAACTTAGAACCACAAAAATGGTTCCTATACACAGATTTTTAAAAAAACTAACCACAAAGTCAAACAATTCCTTTACAGTTGGAGAAATCTGGTGTATACCACCTTAACCGAATGATACAACTTAACATCATTAAGGATAGAATGGTGCCCCCTTGAAATGATGTATCTAAAAGAGCACAATATTGCCTATGCCAAAAACACGTCTGAATCTAATCATATTGAAATATAAGACAAACCTATATTGAAAGACATTATACAAAATATAGAGACTTAAAAATGACTGTAAAGACAATTGTTGGGACAAGTGGGCATATTTTATTTTGATTAATATGATATATTACATTCATTGACTTGTATGTTGAATCAACCATTCCTTTCCTGGCATAAATCTCATTTGGTTATATTGTGTAATTCCTTTTACATGTTACTGTATTAGGTTTGCTAGTATTTTGTTGATGACTAAAGTTTTAAAAGGATCCTGTGGCTGCTAGGGCTGAGGATAGTGGGAGTGGAATAGACTGGTTGAATATCACTTAAGATGAAAGGCCTCAAAAGAAAACATTCAAATAACTTAATATGAAAAATTTGACCCCCTTGTGGCTGAAGGCTTTTTTTCAGAGCAATAAGATCATGCCTCGTGACGTTTATGTGTCCTGTCAAATTGTATTGTGAATCAGGAGAACAGAGATTTACATCCCTTGGTGTAGACTTATTTGTTCGACAAATTTTTGAATTAACATGTTTTTCCCTTGATCGTAATTAAGATCATGGAAGGAGGATGCATTGGTTCAGGTATAGAAATTGTTATATGAGGTGGTATTTTTGTGTGTTGGCATTGGTTTATCAATTTAAAGGTATATTTTTGTTATAGGGGCCAAGTTTAAAAAATATATTGGCCACTCGGCTCACGTAACTAATGTCAGATGGTCACATGATTATCAGTGGGTTATTTCTATTGGTGGAGCAGATCACTCTGTCTTTCAGTGGAAATTTATTCCTGAAAGAAAACTAAAAGATGCTCTTCACATAGCACCCCAAGGTGAGTAGTACCCACTGCCTAAACAATTTCTCTGTCTAATAACTCTTCAGTAACCCCAAAATAACAATTTTACTATTGAAATGTAATCTAGCATCATAAGTTAGCAGTATAGTTTATTAGTAGAATTTTTAAATTAAAATATCAGGTCTATATGTTTAAAGTCAGATGTCTTTACAAAGTCAGATACAATACAAAGACTTTGGGTTGCATTTTAATCAAATGATGAGGGAAGAAACAGTTACATTAGCAAAACAAACAGTGTATTCTGTGGGAGATGGGTATCTAGGTTTCGTATGTGGTTTTTTTTGACAAAATTACTTAATATTAATTCATCTGTTACATACAGTATTTATAGCTATTTTTCATGTTAATTATAGGTTATATTCACTTATATTTGCACAGACACTTAAATTTGATGTAGCAGTCATTGGGGAACCAGTGAAGGGATTTAAAGGAGCTATTGAGTTTGCAGTGAGTGGAGAGGAAGATAATCTGTAGTACAGTTTACTGACATCTGTGTCACTTGAATAGGTAATTCACTTGATTGTTTTATGGTTTGTCTCCATGTCAATTGGCACAATTAGCTCCTAATCATTAATTTTACAATGCTGTTTTGAAAGTGAATCTTTTTAAAACAAATAATGTTTCATTTTTTAAAATTACAGAAAGTCTGGCTGACTCTAATAGTGATGAATCAGATTCAGATCTGTCTGATGTTCCAGAACTGGATTCTGAAATTGAACAAGAGACACAGCTCACCTACCGTCGGCAGGTAATTTTTATTACCACATGATTTTCCCCTGAAAAAGTCTAGTTTCTTCCTTATCTTGCTCCCTGTTGTTTATTCATCTGTTATCTTTTGTGGGTTTTAATTTTCCATGTGTGGCCATATGTTTTCCTTTTTTAAGAGTTAAAATATATTTTGTAAAGTGTTCTTTGATAGTAAGTGCTTGATGTAATAAGTGTGCCTGTATTATATTTGCCTATAGCTTTTTGTCACAGTACATTCGTATTGATTCCCTTTAAAATATTCTTTTATGAAGTATAAAGATATCACGGAACACTAAATATGTATTTGTCAGTATGATACATAGAAAATGTAAATTAGTTCTTTCCAAGTGATAAACTTCATAAAGTACCTTCCTATTTAAGACAGTTACTAAAACCTCACTGATCAATAGTAACCACAATGTCTGAAAGTTACTTAGGAATCTATGAAAACCTTTGTTAATATATATTCTAAGACTGTTTCTACTTATGTTCATTAAAGGTTTACAAAGAAGATCTACCTCAGCTTAAAGAACAATACAAAGAGAAACAAAAAAGCTGTACTTCTAAAAGAAGAGAACGGGCTCCAGGAAATAGTATTCGATTACATTTTGTTCATGGGTATAGAACAACTATTTTTCATTTATGTGTTTGAATTTTAGCTTACATTTACTAGATGTGTGAGTTTGAGCAGATCACGTTACCTCTCAGTGCCTCTGTTTCCCCATCTGTAAAATTGAAATAACAGCACCTACTTCACAGGGTTCTGATAGGAGGAAATAAGTCAGTAGTTGTGGTGACTTACAATGTTGTCTGGTACATAATAAGCACTATATAAGTGTTTATTAAATTAAAAATTATTTTGTCTTAAGAAAGTTTAGTATTATAGTTATAGAAATTGATCTCTTGTCTTTAAACAAATGAATAAGTAAAATGTAAGGGATTATCATCTTAACTAAATATGTCTAATTTGGAATGGTACCGGGGCTTCTTTTTGCCTGTGCATTTTGGCCTTCATATTTTAATTTCAATAAAATACAGTTTCTGGATTGTCGTACGACATTGGACAATACAGATCTCACATTTCATCCTGGAACAACAGATGCTCCAATCCAATTCTTTTCTTCCCCTCACCCAGTAATCATGTTCTTACCTGACTGATAATGCTTTCAGGAACTTCAAAAAGGATTTATTTAGCAAAAATATTTTTCTCCAGTGTTAAAATAGGCAGTATTCCTATGCAGTTAACTTTTATGAATTGGTTTTCTTCAAAGTGCAAAAAAAGGTTGCTATAAATGGAATTGTAGCGTTCACTTTAAGAAGATTTGGCTACTTTTTTCTGGATGTGTATAATATTTTTAAATTGTTTAAACTTATTTTTGGAATATGTATTCTCATGGTTCAATAATGTGTAGAAAAGGGTATACCTTGAAATTCTTTTTCCCAACCTCTGCCCTCCAGCCATCATTTCCCCCACTCCAAGGTAATTACTGTTACTTAGCTCCAGAATATGTATGCATGTACAGACAAATACAAATATTTATTCTTTTCTATACCCTTTCACTTGTAAAACAAAACAAAGAAAAAAACAACCTGTTTTTGTTTTATAGTATACAAAATTACTGTTGTACTTATGCAAAAAGTAGTGTATATATTTATCTGCACCTTGCTTTTTTCACTCAATAGCTTGGATATAGCTATTTATAATCAGAGCAATTCATAAAGGTTTATGGGATCTGAGATATTTGTATTTTGTTTTAATGGTTAAGTATCTTGTAAAACTAGAAAATAAATGACCTAAAAGTTACCTACTTTTCTTCTATTATAGTCCATGTTTATCAGATAAAAGGCCAAACTTAATATTATATGATATGTTTTGTATGTTTAGTTACAGAGGTTATGACTGTAGAAGTAATCTGTTTTATACTCAAATTGGTGAAATTGTGTACCATGTGGCAGCAGTGGGTGTCATTTATAATCGACAACAGAACACACAGCGCTTTTACCTGGGTCATGATGACGATATTCTCTGCCTAGCTATGCATCCTTTGAAAGACTACGTGGCAACAGGTCAGGTATGTCCTTTGAAGAACTACATTACAACAGGCCAGATAGGTTAGACCTTCATTTGGCTTTAAAGTTAGGTAAGTCCACTTAAAAAAAAAAATCTATCTTTTGTATTCTAGGAAATGAAGAATAAAGAATTCTTTTTTTTTTTTAATTTTATTTTATTAAATTTATTGGGGTGACAATTGTTAGTAAAATTACATAGATTTCAGGTGTACAATTCTGTATTACATCATCTATAAATCCCATTGTGTGTTCATCACCCAGAGTCAGTTCTCCTTCCATCACCATATATTCGATCCCCCTTACCCTCATCTCCCACCCCCAACCCCCCGCCCCCCTTACCCTCTGGCAACCACTAAACTATTGTCTGTGTCTATGAGTTTCTGTTTCTCATTTGTTTGTTTTGTTCTTTTGTTGTTTTTGGTTTATATACCACATATCAGTGAAATCACATGGTTCTCTGCTTTTTCTGTCTGACTTGTTTCGCTCAGCATTACTCTCTCAAGATCCATCCATGTTGTCACAAATGTTCCTAAATCATCTTTTCTTACTGCCGAATAGTATTCCATTGTGTATATATACCACAACTTCTTTATCCATTCATCTATCGAAGGACATTTTGGTTGTTTCCATGTCTTGGCCACCGTAAACAAAGCTGCAATGAACATTGGAGCACATGTGTCTTTATCTCTAAATGTTTTCAGATTTTTTGGGTAGATACCCAGGAGAGGGATTGCTGGGTCATATGGCAATTCTATTCGTAATTTTTTGAGGAACCTCCACACTGCCTTCCATAACGGCTACACCAGTCTGCATTCCCACCAACAGTGTATGAGGGTTCCTTTTTCTCCACAGCCTCTCCAACATTTGTTACTATTTGTCTTGTTGATGAAAGAATTCTTTATAATAGAATTTTATTTTCATATTACAAATAAAATTTACCCCAACTTTTTTCCTACAGTTTTTCTTAGAGTTCTACTTTAATTATTATTATTTTAATTTTAGTTTGGAACTAAGAGCTCTGACTTATTTTCTTTCTGTGAGGATAATACTAATTTTTTTTAAAATTTGTGAGTAAAAGTTATAGAAAACACAAAGACTTAGAAATAATGGTTTCTTTGAGTTATCTAAAATAGCATAATAAGTTATCTAACAAATGTTCTATGACAAACAGGTTGACTATTTTTATTTTACAGTCATAATAGCAACCTATTTAGGTTTACCAAAGTACAAAGCAGAAATATTGAAATGGAAGATGTTGAGAAAAGTCTTAACTGATACCTATCTGTATGGATTATTAGCGAAGAAAGGGAAGTGGTTATGTTTATAGATTCTTAGTGTATGTAAGCACTTTACTAGTTTCGTAGTGTATATTTATTTTATTCTCAGTTCACGTCAATGAGAGTGAAACCATTCACCCTAGTTTACAAATTAGGTTTAAAGAAATTAAATACTTTTCTCAAAGATCTTTAAGCTAGTAAGTAGTAAAGCCTAACGCTCTTTGTTTGTCTGTCTTTAAACACTGTGCAAATATATCCTCTAGGATATACTGTGGGCTTAGAGTGGGCAACTTGCATCATCCTATGTAGCTTCCCTGAAAGGAGAAAAAACTCTTCCCTTTTTCTTTCTCCATGTTCCCTCCCTCCATTTGTGCCTCCCCCTCTCTCTGTCTTTCTTTCTTTCCTCTTCTCCCCTTCCTTTCTCCCATTCATTCAAAAACATTCATAGAGCATGTGCTTTATGCCAGGCAATGTGCTGGAAATATAAACTTATAAAGGAAAATTCTTCTCCTCTTCTTCTGTTTAACCCTCCAACTTTATCTCATTCCTCCTCCTCCTCCTAAAACTTAGGTTAAATAACATATCTGAGAATTTGCCTTACCTCTCCCTTTTCCCCTCATTCCTGACTGACCCAGGCCCCAAGTGTGCTCTAATAATACTCTGTTGCTACTTCGGCCAGCACAGAATATGGTGTTTAAATCTAGGCTCCTCCACTTATTAGCTGTGGGAAAATTACCTAACCTCTCTAGGCCTTGGTTTCCACATCTCTTAAAATAAGGATAGTGTCGGTATCTCGTAGTGTTGTTGTGATTGTTAGAGTCAATCCTTGTAAAATGTTTAGAACAGTTTCTGGCACAAAAGTCAGTTCTCAGTAAATGTTAGTTGTCATTGTCATTATCGTCGTCACCATCATCATCATCATCATCTCTATGTGAGATGTCCAGTAAGCAATTGAAAATGTAAGTCTTCCTTTTACTAACAATTGTCACTCCAATAAATTAAAAAAAAAAAAAATAGTAAGTCTTGAATTCAGAAGAAAAGTTTAACAGCAGAATGTGGAAGTCATTTGTTTATTTAACCATTGAAACCAGAAGTTTCAGGGCAAAAATGTAGAATGAAAAGACCAGAGTACTAAAGACAGAATGTTGGGAAGTTTGTATTTAAGGGACAGGTGATGAAATTGTGAAGGAAACTCAGAAGTAAGAGTCAAGGAGACGATACCATGTTTCCCTGAAAATAAGACCTAGCCAGACCATCAGCTCTAATGCGTCTTTTGGAGCAAAAGTTTATAAGACCCGGTCTTATATAAGACTGGGTATAATATAATATAATACAATATACTATACTATAATATAATACCGGGTCTTATGTTAATTTTTGCTCCAAAAGACGCATTAGAGCTGATGGTCTGGTTAGGTCTTATTTTCGGGGAAACACAGTAGAACTGAGAGAGTGGTGCTGTGAAGTTATCAAAAGTATCAAACTCTACAGAACTTAAATAGAAAAAACTTAACAGTCACTGGTAACATTTGGCTGAGTAACTTAGTGAAATATTGGCTGATTGCTATGTAGTTTTTATTGTGTCTTTACATAAAACCAATCTCAAAATTAATGGTAATTGACTGTCATATTCGTTATTTCAGGAGTTGCCTTTATAGGCAAAGCTATGATATCTCTTTATCCTTACAGTTAAAGGAAGTGATTACGTGAGTCTGAAGGGATAATTAGGAATTGATAGCTTACCTGTGCATTAGCAAACATACACTGAGTTAAAAGATAGGTGATAGTGTGCTGCAGTAAATCTGTCTGTTCAGAATCTTGTTTACCTGCTTGGTGCTTCAACCCGTCTCATCCTTGTTTACACCATTATCTAGCCTAGAATGTGCTTGCTTGCTGTATATCCAAGACCTGAACTTTTTAAAGGCCTAGGTCTAGTATCATCTTTTCCATAAAGGTTTTCTCTACAACATTAAGTATATATTACCAGATGTGCTTAAGTAACTGAAAATATCTATTTTCCCAATGAGTTTGCAAAATTTACTTGAATGTCTTAGCGCTCATTTTATCTAACATAGGAACACTACCAATAATGGGTGCTCAGTAACCATTATCTTTACTGATGAAGTATATGGTAAGATTTAGGAGTCACATAGTTCTAGCACATTCCTAGAAACACTGAGCCTAGCCTCATTAGTTTTTCAACAAATGTAAGAAAATCAGTCAGTTACATATATAGTCTGCTTTATATTTTTTATTTGATAAATTTCTATAGCAAATATGACAAAGGCTGTAAAATGTCCTGTTTTACTTCCTTTTAAATGATATGAAAATAAATGACTTCATGTATAAAATGATTTTTATAATTCTTTCTATTTTAGGTAGGTAGGGATCCCTCAGTTCACATATGGGATACAGAGACCATTAAACCATTGTCAATATTAAAGGGCTGCCACCAGTATGGTGTCTGTGCTGTTGATTTCTCAGGTAAGGCTATTTTCTGTCTCAGTGAGAATTACCAAAATGCAAAGCAGTACATGGCATTTTAGTTGAAATCAGTGTTGCCTAAACTTGTCATTTAGCTGTGACCTTCGCAATTGTTAATCAAATGTGCATACTCTTGTCCTAAGCAATCATGGCTATGAAAGCATGGCTATTTTATAATTATAATTTAATGAGTGTAGTTTTTAAAAACCACTAATATAAGTATGTTTCTATTAAAATAAAAGTTTGTCTACGTAATGTCTAAAACCATCTCAGTTAATACTAGTGGTACCATGTTTCCCCGAAAATCAGACCTAGCCAGACAATCAGCTCTAATGCGTCTTTTGGAGCAAAAATTAATATAAGACCGGTCTTACATAGTATATATAAGACCAGGTCTTATATAGACCAGGTATTATGTTATATTATATTATATTATATTATATTATATTATATTATATTATATTATATTAGACCCGGTCTTATATTAATTTTTTCTCCAAAAGATGCCTTAGAGCTGATTGTCTGGCTAGGTCTGATTTTCAAGGAAACACGGTAGTAGGGTTTTGGGGGAAATGTATATACACATTTGGTGATCTGCTAAAAGTGAAGAAACAAGAAAATGAATGGCAAAACAAGAGAGTCAACAAGAAAAATACCACTGGTAGCATTAAGGAACTGATTGAGGTTTACAGAGAGCATAGCAGAGTGGCAAATTGTCTTATTGTAGTTTGAGACTTTACAACTTATAAACACATGCACACTTGTCAGCGTGACTGAGTTAGCTCAATCCTTTGTCTGAAACATTCATTACTTGTTGCTTGTTGATAGTAACAACTGAAATAATTGGCCTTTACTAAAAGCAGTCATATTAATGGCAATATGTAGTTGTAATCTACATATATTTTTCATGTGATTAACTTTTCATGATCACTATGAGTTCTTATATTACAATAGAGTTCTTATGGTGAACTTAAATGAAGTAAATCTTTTCTTCTTTCTTAGTTTTTCTTTTCCTTCTCATATTTTAAATCTCTTTTTTCCACTTTTCTAACCTTTCTTCTTTCCCACCATCCCAACCTGGTGGATAAGGTAAATGAAGTCAAAGAAAATGTCAGCAGATATGTTTAGATGCATTGAGAAACAATTCCCCTCCCCTTATATATTCTGGTTCTTTTTAAAGCTGTACACATACCTAACATTTAATATTACTTTATAAAATTTTAAATGTGGTTCTGAAGTTTTAGAATATGTACTAAATGGTTTTTATCTTCTGAATGTTAATGGTCAGTATGTGTCTCTGATTAATTTTCATAGCGGATGGGAAACGTTTGGCTTCCGTTGGAATAGATGATAGTCACACTATTGTGCTGTGGGACTGGAAGAAAGGAGAGAAACTTTCAATAACAAGGTAGGGGAAAAAAAAACTTGATGTCACATTGGCAAAATACTGAAATTATTTTGGACTTAAAATTTAAAAAAATTAAATCAGGTTTGAAATCAAGCAAACATGTAATCTGTTTTTATTGCTACCATCTTTATCACCATTGAATAAGTAGTATAATCATGGTAAAAAGCAAATGATTTCAGGATTCATTTATGTTTATCCCTTGTGAGCTCACGTTTTAATGTAACTGTAAAATGACATTGGAAATAGCTCTTACCTAAAATCTCCATTTACAGGTAGAGTGAATTCTATATGATAAGTTATTATATAGCGATTGGAAAACATGATAAAATGCTCATATTGTATATTTGAGTGAAAGAAGATACATACACACATATATCACAAAGAAGCTATATATTGTTTATTTTTTATGTTATCATTCTTGTTTTCTAAATTTAAGCCTGTATTGTTTTTATAAGCCTGTATTGTTTTTATAATTAAAAATATTAACAATTTATTTGAAGGAGGAAATAGTCAAGTGTCAGAGACTATTTTTTTTAACTTCCTGTTCCTTGAAGTGAGACATTAAGCACTTAAAAATACAGATAAATGCTTTTTTTCAGAGTATATAGACAATGCCCAAATAAAAGAGAGTGTAAGAGGAACTTTGTGTTTGGAAAGACTATATTAAACTATAACGAAGTATTGTAAAATTTTCTTTAACTCATTTATGCCAGAAATAGCCTACAGTATTAGCCTACAGAAATAGCATACAGTACCCTATGCATAGTACTGTAGTCAGTGCCATCCAAAAGAAGTTCAGTTTCAGCTGTTCCTATCTTTTAAGATTCTGTTGAGAAGAGCTAATAGTAAATTAAAATAATAACAAAATAATAATAAATATACTGATGCATGATTACATAGCACAAACCTGAGAGACAAGCGGGCTAAGCATTCAGTACTGGGGTAGTTAAGACAGGACATGGATTAGGCAAAAGTTATTACAGGAGACATTTATCTTCAGAGTTAAAATATTTTGGTATTTATTTCAGAGGAAGTAAAGATAAGATTTTTGTTGTAAAGATGAACCCCTACGTGCCTGATAAATTAATTACAGCTGGAATTAAACACATGAAATTTTGGCGTAGAGCAGGTAAGGAAGTGCTTCTTTTTATTCCTTTGAAATTTAAAAAATTATTACTTTTAAAAGTGATCTAGCTAAATACAATGTGGTATCCTAGATTGGATCCTGGAACAGAAAAGAGAGACATTAGTGGAAAAACAGATGAAATCTGAATGAAGGCTGGAGTTCAGTTAATAGTAACATATCAAATGTGTTGGTTTCTTAGTTTTGATAAATAGTCTGTAGGAATGTAGAATGTTAACATTAGGGGAAACTGGGTGAGGAGTACTGCATGTGAAACCACTCTGTTATCTCTGCATCGTTTATGAAAACCTAAAATTATTCAAAATACAAAGTTGATTTTTTTAAAAAGTGATTCACAGTTATCTTAGTACATTTTAAACAAATATAAGATTTATTTTATCATTTATTGGCTGCATTGATGTAGTATTCATATTTGCAAAAGGATTGAATTTGTGAAATTAATCAAGTGATGTCCAGATGCCTTTTTTCTGTTAAAGACATTTTTAGTCTAAACTAAAAATAAAAAATTTTGTAAAAATTCTTTATATGCTATAAAATGATATAGAAACAGAATGTTATATTACTTTAGTTATTTGTAACTGTAGATTAGTAACTGTAGAAGAAGTTCACATTTGAAAAAAAAAATGTTTCTTTTCCAAATAGAATAGTATACTTATAAATTCTAGCAGTTTGACATCAATTTGACATCAGTATAGTTAAACTCTTCACATAAAATACGTAAATACAGGAAGAAGTGAAACATATATTAGAAAAGAATAAGCTTAGTGCAGACATTTCTCAAGATCAAACAACTTTCAAATTGTAAACCACATAGGACACAAATCAATTTTCAGACTTGGATTTAATAGTTAATCACAAACTCATCAGATCCTAGTGTATGTACATTTACAAAGTAAAGAGAAGTATTTTCACATTTGTAATTTTAATTCCTATACATTTAAACAATTTGAGTATCTTAGTCACTTGGAATTGCAGTTACCAAGCAAGTAATGCTTATTCTTTCTGTGTTGGGAAAAAAAAAAAAACTAAACTAAATTTGTTTGAAATAAGAGACTTGAAAAAAATAAATAGCCTTAAAATGAAAAGATTTGCAATTGAATATTTTTTTCCTTAAGTTTGGTCAGACGTATAACAGACCTGAAACTGAACCATAAACAGATAAATGTTAAGACTTTGGTGTGCATTTCAACCTTACTCACTTTTGGGGTTCTGATCCACAGAGTTTGCTAGCCAAGTGGGAAATAGTCTGAGTAAGTGCTGTCTAACTCTCTAAATGCATAGCTCTATGTAAACTAAGTTAAAGATAACTTAGGCCTGAGGCTAAAAGGGAGCTTCTTACCTCCTATTCCAGATGTGGGCTTTGAGAATTCCAGGTTGGAATTATGGAACTCTGATCCATGACTGGTGGGGGCAGGTAGTCACTAACCTTTTTTAGGGGACAGCTGGATGGCTCAGTTGGTTAGAGCATGTGAGCTCTTAACAACAAGGTTGCTGGTTCCTTTCCCACATGGGATGGTGGGCTGCGCCCCCTGCAACTAAAGATTGAAAACTGCAACTAAAAATTGAAAATGGCGACTGGACTTGGAGCTGAGCTGCACCCTCCACAACTAGATTGAAGGACAGTGACTTGGAGCTGATGGGCCCTGGAGAAACACACTGTTCCCCAATATTCCCGCAATAAAATTTAAAAAAATAAAAAGTTTTGTGAGTGCAACTATGACATGACCTAGCACAATAGGAACATTTTACGCTGTGTGTATCAGAAAACCCAATTAATTATTATCTAAACCAGGGGTGGCAAGCTTTTTATGTATGTAAATAGCAAGATAGTAAATATTTTAGACTTTTCAGGCCCAGGAACAACATCAAGAATATTCTGTAGGTACTTAGAGAACAAGAGAGAAATGTCTTGCCCTGCCTCATCCACTTTGTTGTCCACTCAGTTGTCATTAACTGGAGACGTTACCTCCAAGATCAACCTGCTGTGGTGAAGGGAACTGGCAGGTTGGGCTGTGTGGGGTGGGTGGGGACCATAATCAGCTTCACTCTGCCCCAGTGACACATTGAACCAAGTGTTCCTTCTCCTCCTGGAGAGCCCTACCTTCTCAACATGGGCAGCTGGCAAGAGGCAAGGCAACTCCTGGACTATGATTCCACTGTTAGGGGCCCAGCAGTTGCCATGAGCAAAGTCCTCAAATTGTAGATGGTGACCAGCTCAGGCCCTGGGCAGCTGCTATCATGCTTCTCCAAAAATAAGACCAGGTCTTATATTAAGTTTTGCTCCAAAAGATGATTAGGACTTATGTTCAGGGCTTGTCATACTGAAAAATCATGTTAGGGCTTATTTTCTGGTTAGGTCTTATTTTGGGGGAAACACGGTAGTTGGCAGCCAAAAGTCAGGGAGCAGAGAAGGAAATAGGTATGGCCCCCTACAACTCACAGTAGGGCACCATACAAAAACAGGTGGTGGCAGGATTTGGCCGCAGCCCATTGCTTGCCGACTCTGCTCTAGATAGATAGTCTGTGCTTTAGTGAAGACCAGTCCCCCCACATGTGCACTAGCTCCCTTCTCTCACTTAACTCAAGGGCATCACTCCAGCTCTTCTTCCCTTCCTCTCCTACATTATCTGTTGCCCTCTCTCCTGACTCCCTTCAGTCTACAAGTGTGCTGTTAATTCTCCATCTTAAATAAAACCAAACAAAACCCCTCTTACAACTCTACCCTCTAGTTGTTAATCAGTTTCTTTTCTTAGCTATGTACTAAAATACTCCCAAATAGTTATCTACACTTTCAGTTGGCAATTTATATTCTCCTTCCTTCTTTTGAGAGGAGTCAATCTGGGTTTTGTTTTCCTTCACCACTCCACTTCACTGCCTTTCTAAGTTCACTAACTCTAGCTGCTAAGAAAAGACAATGTTAAGAAAAGACAATCTTCTGAATAAATTTGGAGTATGACCACTTTTCATCATCTTCCATGCTACCAAGCTGCTCTATGCTGCCTTTATCATTTGCCCAGATGATTGAAATAGCCTTGTAACTTTTCATCCTTGGCACTCTTCAGTTTACTCTATACCCAGAAATCAGAATGAACCTGTTAATAACGATATGCCAGATCTTGTCATTCTACACCCCCATGTTTTCCATCTCACGTGCAGTAAAAATGAAATCCTTACAGTGGCCTATAATGCTGCCTTTGACCTCTCTGACCCCATCTCCCATTACTGCCTCCCTTTTTTTGCTAGTCCATACAGGCCCCCCTGGCTGTTCTTGAAGATTCTTGTTACGTTCCTGCATTGGGACCTTTGCTCTTGCTGATCCCTCTGCCTGAAATGTTTTCCTTGCATGACTTCCTCTTACTGCCTCCTTCAGGTCTTCATTCAGATACCACCTTTTTTAACCACCCTACTTAGAATGGATTCCTCCCATTTCTTATCTCCTTTTTATGCTTACATTTTATCCGTAGCACCCATCAGCATCTAACACTGTACATTTTACTGATTTGTCATATTTATTGAGTGTCTCTCACCAGGAAGGTCCATGAAAGTAGGGAGTTTGGTTGTCATTTTGTTCATTGCTCTACTCTTAGTGCCTTGAATAGAGCCTAGCATATATATGTCTTCAATAAATGAATAATGAGGTCAATTGGAAAAATGAGCAGAAGATATCAATAGGTAATGAATGGTCAATAAAAATAGGAAAAGGTGATGAAGCTCATTAATTATCAGAGAAATGTAAATCAAAACTACAATAAAATTCAGTTGGTATTTCATATCTCTAGTGTGAGAGTACCAACTGTTTCTGAAAGGTGGATAACAATAGGAACTCCTCTCACTATTAATGGGATTGTAAATTTATGTGTCAACTTTGGAGAACAATTTGGTAACAGATGATACCTCTCATCTATCTGCTGTTCCTTCTTCACATACCCAGCCCATTCCTAGGCATTCCTAGAGAATCTATTGCATTTGTATAGAAGAGGCCCTTACAAGACTGTTTAAAGCAGCATTGTTTTAAATAGCAAAAACTTGGAAGCAACTTAAGTGCCTAGTCATAGGAAAATGGACAGAGTGTTGTGTTTATAGCATGGAATGCTATATAGTTATGAAAGTGAGTTTTCTAGAGGTATAAATCAACGTGTATAAAGTTCCATAACAAATCGTTAGTGAAAAAAGCAAGTTGCAAAAGAATACATACAGGAAGGTATTTATAGGAAATTTTAAAACATGGAAAATAATATGACATATTGCCTCAGAATTTATATAAATAAGTAGGAAAATACATATAAAGGAATGCATGAGAATAATCAACATCACAGTCACAGTAGTAGGGAGTGAAGAAGGGAGATGGAAATGGCATCACATACTAGTTTCAGTAAGTTTATAATGCATATAATAGGTGTTTTTGTATTTTTTATACCTTTTTATATTCTTAAATAAGGCATTTTATCATTGACAGCATCACAAGAAGGGTGAGTACAGTATAATAAAAATTTCGAAAAACAAAAGTGCTGAGGACTGATTAAAACTTAATATATGTTTTGTTTATCCAAAAAGCTGTGGCCTAAAAGCAGCCCTAGATATAGCTGCCTCAGCCAAGCAAGGTGTGGCCCAAGTCACTAATTGAGAGACCCATATTTTTCTTTTTAACTCTCTTTACTGTTACATGTCTGTCTATTTAACAACAATAACAGTAGAAAAAAAAATTTACTGCTTTATAATTTTACACATTTTGAAAGTAGTACTTTTGTAATATTTTTTTATAAACCAGGGGGAGGATTGATTGGAAGAAAAGGCTACATAGGCACACTGGGGAAAAGCGACACCATGATGTGTGCAGTGTATGGCTGGACTGAGGAGATGGCTTTTTCTGGAACGTCCACTGGAGACGTGTGTATTTGGAGAGACGTCTTTCTTGTAAAAACAGTTAAAGCTCATGATGGGCCAGTGTTCAGTATGCATGCATTGGAAAAAGTAAGTGACCTAAAGATATTTTAAGTTAAACAGGATTTGATCATAGAGTGTAGAGCACTTTCACAAGTAAAGGAACACTGCCTTTCAACTTAGCTGAGCCACCCAATAATAATCTGTGAGCGTCTTCCTGACCCTTTTCTATTCCTCTTTTCAAACGCCTGAACACAGAGTGAAATAGGTCTGCTTTAAAAAAAAAAAAAAGTTTAACTTAATCACTTATTATGAGTGAAAAATTGTTGAAGTACTTTATATATTTTCACCATATCCTGTAAGGCAGCTACTGCTACTATCCTTTCTTTTTAAAGGATGAAATCATGAAGCCTCCAGAGAATATATGTAACTTGCTGAAAGTAGTAGAGCTGCCTTATGGTTCCAAATTAAAAAACTGTGTTTTTTAAGTCCTGTCCTAAAAGTAGAATGTTTGGTGTCACTGTAAATGTTTTTGCAGATTCCATGTTGATATTTAAAAAACATAACAGACTCTTATACTAATTTCCATTCATTATAAGCTGTGACTTTTGCCTGTAAGTGTTCTTTCCTCTAGAATTTTTCAATATAAAGATTATTATTTTAAAAAATATTTGGATCTTTATTAATTGGAACCTTTTACTTTTCTAGGGATTTGTAACTGGAGGAAAAGATGGTATAGTAGCTCTTTGGGATGACTCCTTTGAAAGATGTCTCAAGACCTATGCTATAAAAAGAGCTGCTTTGGCCCCAGGATCTAAAGGTGCTTTGAGATTTAACTTACTTTGTAGGAAAAAAAGACAAATGACTCATTAACACATGTGGTTACTAAGGTGGAGCATGTGGACAGGCATCTGAGTTAAATGGGAGAAGCCACTTAAATGAATGCCAGAATCATTCCTGTCCTTTCAAAATTTATTTTCTGTGATACACGGTAAAAATATTAACCAAGAACAAGATTATTAATGTGAATTTAAAAATTTTTTAATTTTCCAAAGAAAATTGTGACATGAGCCTCACATTTACCATCGATCAGGAGTTTGTTTTCAAACTTGGTGTTTTCTTTCACTTTGGTGTTTTGTTGACCCTGCCGCTCTAGCCTTGGAAGCCCTTCTCCCCTTTACCCTTTCTCTCAGCATATTAAGGCATTGCCTCACACTCTCTGACCTCCAGGCCTGTCTTTATGCTATTAAAGTAGTCTCCCCTTATCCTCAGTTTCCCTTTCTGTGATTTCAGTTACCTGAGGTCAACCATGGTCCAAAAATATTAAATGGAAAATTTCAGAAATAATTCATTAAGTTTTAAATTGAGTGACATTCTGAGTATCATGATGAAATCTCTTGCCATTCTGCTCCATCCTGCCCAGGACATGACTCATCCCTTTGTCCAGTGTGTCCACGCTGTATATGCTGCTGCCCTTTAGTCACTCAGTTATCAAATTGGCTGTCATGGTATCATAGTGTTTGTGTTCCAGTAACCCTTATTTTACTTAATAATGACCCCAAAGTACAAGAGTAGTGATGCTGGCAATTCAGATATGCGAAAAAAGAAGCCATAAAATTCTTCCTTTAAGTGAAAAGGTGAAAGATCTCAGCTTACTAAGGCATTTTGTAATTCACATCATCACAAGAAGGGTGAGTACAGTATAAAATATTTTGAGAGATAGACCACATTTATATAACTTTTATTACAGTATATTATAATTGTTCTATTTTATTAGCTATTGTTAATCTCTTAACTGCGTAATTTATAAATTAAACTTTATCATAGGCATGTATGTATAGGAAAAAATGTAGTGTGTACACACACACACACACACACACACACACGGTTCAGTATTATCTGTGTTTTCACACATCCACTGGGGATGTTGGAACACATCTTCTTGTGGGGACTGCTGTGCTTTTGCCTAGAATTTGCCCTTTCTTCTGCCTCTTTCCCCTCCAATTGCCTGACCATATATTCATTTTTTAAATCTCAAACATTATTTCTTCTAGGATGATTCCTTCCACTCCCATTCTCTTTCCAAAAAAATGTTAAATTCCCTTACTTTATGCTTCCTTTTCAATATGCTTCTCATACTATATCTGCTTTCCTCATTATATACTCTGTGAGGGCAGGAGCTGGTTCTATCATGTTTACCAATATATTTCTGAAGCCTGCCTAGGATGCAGTAGACGTAAATGAATTAGTCTGAAATTCAGTTGAATTAAAGTTACTAACCAGGAAATGGTACATGCTCTTAGAGTGTCAGGAGGTGGATAGGAGGTACAAATATAAGAGGAAAAGAAACAGTTGTTAGAACGGTAGTAGAGCACCTGGAATAATATAGACTCATAGAATTGTAGTATATGGGTGGTAAATATTTTTGAGATGAGTAAATTGAATGGAGGAAATGCAGTGCTTTTATTAGAATACAGGAGAAATCAATCTTGTGATTTTCATTGGCATCATTTATGTATATGCATCCTTATAGTAACGTCATACCTAGAAGAACATCTCCATTTAACATTTCAGGTCTTCTCTTGGAAGATAACCCATCTATACGTGCCATATCATTAGGACATGGTCATATTTTAGTTGGCACAAAGAATGGTGAAATACTAGAAGTGGATAAAAGTGGCCCAATAACACTTCTGGTCCAGGTAATTTTAAATGTTAATATGCTTTTTACTTTCTTTTGTGTATAATTGATTCAATACATAAGAGCCAAAAATTGATAGTGGTGAAAAATAATACAACTTAATTAGGGAAACATTTGTTAATGTTACTATATACCAAAAAAAATTTTAAATTTAATTATAGCTAAAGAGTAGCTATGAGTAAATAAATGTGCATGTTAGCATGTGAAATAATTTTCAATATTAAGTAATTTCTTATTGCAAAACATGCCAATGGAAAGAAAAAATAGTTATGATTAATTTAACCCAATACATTTATTTCATAATTTTATTTTTTTGAAATATATTTGTTGAACCGAAGGCAGTTGTTTTTCTGTGAAAATCTTCAGTTTAGTTCATTCTGTCTCAAGTTTCTAACTTAGAAAAATAAAAAACGAATACTAAAATTTGTTGCTGAAAGATTCAGTGAAAATATGTTAATAATAAAACAAAAATCCTGAAATACAATAATTTGTGTGGTAGAAATATAAAATGAAACAGCAAGATTAGCTGATACTTAACATTTCCAACAGAAATGCTGTATTAATTTTTTTAATATACATTTTCTGTGTGTATTATTATTTTATTTTATTTTTTGAAAAGTAGAGAAGGGAATAAATCAATAGTATAAAACACAAGTGAGGTAGGATCTGCCCTAATGAAAAATTGTCCACATACAACTCTATATAGTAACACCAATTTTGGGCTTGCTTTTGACCCTGAGAAAGAATTATGTTCTTTCTTAATACAGACTTATTTCTTCTCCAAGCCCCCCTTCACTCCTGTTAAGATACCAAAGAGCATACATAGATGAGAACATTGCTCATACTTTAATGTTAATATCCTGATGTACCCAAGAGAGTTTTTAAGGAAATAAAACATTTTATATTAAGTTAACTGTCAAACTTTCATGTCTGATTCTTTAATTTCAGTCATATACTTTTCCATTGAAGTAAAAAGGTGATGGAGTCATGGTGTTTAAATTAACATGTTTATGATCTCTTAGAAGATATTGACACAATACACTTTTACAGATGAATCCATAGATGGAACTGTTAAAAAACACAATTTCATAATTGTAAGATTTTTAGAAGTCATAAATGACATCCTAATATTTTTAAAATTTATTATAGAGTTTAAGGTTTTGAATCAACTGTTTCTAAACAGGAAAAGATAAGGATATGAATTCTCACCATTATTGTCCAACACTGTGTTGAGATCTTAGCCAATTTAATTAAATGAAACAATAAGAGCTGTAAGTGTTAGCAGAAATGGACAACACTCTCAGTATTTGTAGATATTATAACCTTATATGTTGACTATTCAAGAGAATAAACTGAAAACTTATTAGAACTAATTAAAGAGTCCTCTAAAATGAGTAGATGCAAAATCAACGTACAAAAATCAATTGTATTTGTATATATTAGCAATAACAAGATAGAAAATGGTACTCATAAAGAAAACTATACAACTATACAATAGCCAGGGATAAATGTAGGTAAAAATATGCAAGACCTGTGTTAAGACAACTGTAACATTTTAGTTTCAGACATAAAAAAATAAATTATAAATTCAATAGGATCATAATCCAAATTATAATGATATTTTTTCACAAATTCTGGAAAGGATTTTTAAAAATCATGTAGAAGAGAAAAATATTTTAAAATAGTCAAGAAATTTTTGAGAAACTCTTCATGCTAGAAACAAAGATAATATAAAACTAATAATTGAAAGTGTGAGAATGTGTGTACACTATATATATGATATATATATTAGCTATATGGTGTATATTAGATATATGTATATGTATGTATATATATGTATATATATATTTTTAAAAATATGTACAACAATGTAGCAGTGGAATTCTGTGGATCAGTTTGGAAAGTAGTACCTGTTAATATTGTCTTCTAATCCATGAACATGGGATTTCTCCATTTATTTAGATCTTTAACTTTTTCAACAATGTTTTATAATTTTCAGTGAACCAAGTGTCACGTTATTTTGTTAAAATAACTGGCCTTTTTTATTAGTTCTAATAGTTTTTAGTGGATTTTTAAGGATTTTCTATATACATGATTGTGTTATCTGCAAATAGAGATAGTTTTACTTCTTCCTTTTTAATCTGGATGCCTGTTTATTTTTCTTGCCTAATTATCCTGGCTTGACCCTCCAGTACAATACATCCTTGTCTTGCTCCTAATTTTAGGGAGGAAGCATCCAGTCTTTCACTATTAAGTACAATGTGAACTGTGGATTTTTCATAGATGCCCTTTATAAGGTTGACGAATTTTTCTTTTATTCCTAGTTTTTTGCACGTTTTTATCAAAACATTTGTCAAATGCTTTTTCTCTATTGAGATGATCACGTTTTTTGTTGTTGTTTTGTTTTTTTGATATGGTGTATTACATTAATTGGTTTTTAGATTTTAAACCAACCTTGCATTCCTGGGATGAATTCCATTTGGTTGTATAATTCTATAATGGAATCAGTTTGCTAGTATGTTGTTGAGGATTTTAGCATCCATATTTATAAAGGATATTGGTCTATAGTTTTCTTGTGATGTCTGTCTGGTATTGGTGTAAGGGTAATACTGGCTTTATCAAATGATTTGGGAAGTATTCTCACCTGTTTAATGGCCTCCAGACCACAACCAGCTATTAAAGTGCTGTTGTTTTCAGCATTTCCCTGGAGCATAAACTGCTCCACAGACTAAACCAATTAGACTCAGGCTCCTTAAAAGGAGCAGTGCCCTACGTTAGTATTTGAGATTTGTTTTGATTTTTTTTTTTTTTTTTAAGCAGTCTCCTGCCAGTTATCTCTGAGATTTCTGTTTTCTTGGACCAACTAGCTCACCTTCAGTTTAGTCTGTATGTCCATTGAGTCTACCAGTTGCCTCCCAATTACCTTTCATTACAACTGCCATTATTTTGGGGAGCACCTTTAGGCTGGAACTTTTCCACATTGTGCAGTAAATGAAGTTAGTTCCTTTGAGAAGAGATTAGGAGCTGTTTTTATTGCTTGCTTCTCCCTCTAGGTTAAATCTCTGATGCAAGGATCTAGAGTTGAGGGTGAGGACAATGGAATGCTTCTTTCTGAGTGTACCTTCCTTTAGAAACTGCGTGCTTGGTGTGGGAGGGGGAGCAGTAGCTTCAGGTCTTATTGGGTTGACACTGAGGCCCAGTATTCTCAGTGACACCACAGCCAAGGTAGAGCCTCCATTTCAGAATGAGGGGGCAGAAGAAGGGAGCACCCACCTCTCAGCAGCACCTACCATGAATTCTGCCTCCATATGCAGGATTCAAAATGCTGACAGCTGCCTCTTTCTGAGAAGATAGCCCTCCAACTGAAGCTGGTAGTGGAAGAGACACCTGTGTTCTTGGTTCCATCAGTCTGGGGTGGAGTGTCCACATCAGTGAGTTAGGAAGAGGGAGGAAAGGAGTGAGTCTCAGTTCTAAAACTACAGACTCTCACTGTTCTTAAAGAATTTAGAGGGGTGACTGGTTGGCTCACTTGGTTAGAGCGTGAGCTCTGAACAACAGGGTTGCCGGTTCGATTCCCACATGGGCCAATGAGCTGCGCCTTCCACAATTAGATTGAAGAAAACGAGCTGCTGCTGAGCTTCCGGAGGGGCGGCTGGATGGCTCAGTTGGTTGGAGCGTGAGCTCTCAACAGCAAGGTTGCTGGTTCAATTCCCGCATGGGATTGTGGGCTGTGCCCCTGCAACTAAAGATTGAAAACGGCAACTAGACTTGGAGTACAGATGCGCTCTCCACAACTAGATTGAAGGACAATGACTTAGAGCTGATGGGCTCTGGAGAAACACACTGTTCCCCAATTAAAAAAAAAGGTCAATTAAAAATAAAAAAATAATTTAGATTTTCGTGAGTAAATGTTTCTTCACTTGTTTCCCCTTGGAACCATTTCCAGAGATTTTAAGTGGTTTTGTTTGTTTGTTTGTTTTAAATAATTTTCACCACTTTTACTGGTGAGCAGGTCTGTGGAGCTCCTTACTCTGTCATACAGGAAGTCCCTTCTGTATGGCGGTTATTAACATTCCAGGGCAGCCAATTCCTATTCTCTCTATCCAGTGAATGTTTTAGGATTTTAAACTAATTTTTTAAGGAGTAGTTTGAATATATTGTACTTGTAGAGATAAAGTTGTTACAAAGCTGTTTTAAGATGTATTTCAAAGATAAAAACTTTTAGGACTTATTCATTATCCTATCATTATCATATATTATCAAATATTGTCTTTAATTTTCTTCTAAATACACATAGTTTTAGGTTGAATTGATCTTAACTATGTTTTGTTTATAGGGACACATGGAAGGAGAGGTGTGGGGTTTGGCTACACATCCTTATCTGCCCATCTGTGCTACTGTAAGTGATGATAAAACCTTAAGAATATGGGATCTCTCGCCTAGTCATTGTATGTTGGCTGTCCGGAAGCTGAAAAAGGGTAAGAGGCTCTCAGATTTGACCATAGATTAAGTTGTCACAATTTGCTAACCCTCACAAGTACAAGAAAGCGATAGTCAGTATATAAAAAAGACTTGAAATACTTATTGTATGTCCACTTGCTCATGATGCTGTATAAAGAAAATTAATTATACCCAGTCTTTGCTTTATGGGACCTCTTACAATCATGCCTATTCTGAGCCAGTTTTCAATATCATGTTGGAAGAAAGAATATACGAAGAAAAAAGAAGCTAAGTTTTCTGTCCTTCATGACTATGGAATATGTGTAATTTGGAATTGGAAACTAAGAAAGAAGGCCTTAACTTAAAAAGGGATAGTAGGGTTGAGAGGAGGGTATTTTAGGGTGAAACAGAACTGAGCATATTTGTAGGAAGCAGATGAGGTTGGCCTATCAGGGTAGAGAGACAGAGGATTCAGTTGTTGGAACAAGGCTGTTATTATCCAGGGGCAGATGAGGATATACAGATAGCTTCAGATTTCTTAGTAAAGTGGTAGGGAAGGTTATTGTATAGCATGGGGGTATTGTAGAGGAGTTCCGGTTGAAAAAGGTAGGAATTATGACTGTAAGAAATGTGACAATCAGCAGATGAAGGCAAGGATTGTCCAGCCATGCTAAGGGCCAAGTTGAAATGATACAACATATAACATGAATTTGTAATTCAGCCATTTAATTAGTGTTACTTCCTTCTACTCTTACTAACTTAAAAGTTACAGAGTCTGTTCTCTTCTAGGGTTACTGTTAAATATTTATGTATACTTAACTAAAAATCTCTAGTCAGTGCTTACTTAGGTTATGTTATCTATGCTTATACATTGCTTTTTTCACTTTTTCTTCTTGTATCTCAGAATTTTTTCTTGTATCATTTTCTTTCTTCCTAAAATATAGTCTTAGAGTTTCTTTAATAAAGATTGGTTGAAAATTCCGTTTTCCCTTGTCTGAACCAGTGGCATACAAAGAACAGGGTGGTGGGAGTGGTCTCTTCTGGCAACTGAAGTATTTTATCAGAGACATTACAATTCTTAAAAAGCAAACTTTTAAAAATTCAGTTTTAAAATTATTGTTTTAAATTCTCAATAGGTCTAATATATGGTGATGGAAAGAGAACTGACTCTGGGTGGTGAACACACAATGTGAGATATAGATAATGTATTACAGAATTGTACACCTGAAATCTATGTAATTTTACTAACAGTTGTCACCCCAATAAACTTTAATTTAAAAAAAATTCTCAATAGGCAGTGTATTGCCACTCGGGGTGAACTGATATGACTGCTCGCCCTTGGTATGCTACTAGTTCTGAACATGTTTTGATTTTTGACTTCAATTACTGAATGCTAATTTAACTGCTTCTGGAGTTACTGATTGAGAGTTATTATTCCTCTAGTTTTTACTGTCCTCTTTTACTTTGTCCTACAGTTCTGTAGTTTAATAAAATCGTGTACATATGTGATTTATTTTAATTTATTCTGATTACAGTTTGTTGTGCTTTCTGAATCTATGGATTTGTGTCTTGAATCAGTCCTAAAAAATTGTCTGCCAAAATTGTTGGCTCCTTCTAGGACTAGATTTTTGTACTAGGTTGTAGAGAAAAGTCATGATTCTGTACTATTTATTTATTTATTAAATTTATTGGGGTGACATTGATTAGTGAAATTATATAGGTTTCAAGTGTACATTTCTACAATACATCATCTATATCTTGCATTGTATGTTTGCCACCCAGAGTGAGTTCTCCTTCTATCACTATATATTTGACACTCTTTTCCCTCTTCTACCACCCCCTCCCCCATTACTCTCTGGTAACCACTAAACTGTTTAAATATTCTTCTATAATCACTTTTATTTTTATTTCTGTCATCATTGATTCAAGAGGAAAACAGGTGGATTTTCATAACTTTGAAAAGATATGTATGGTTTTATACTGGTTGAGTTACTTACAACAAAAATTACTCAGGTTATAATGGTTTAAATAGTGTAAAACACAGGTATTTCTTTCAAACATTCAGTAAGCAAAAATTATTTTCTTCAACAAATAAATATACAAGAATTAAGGTCCTGGGACTTAACATTTTATAACAATAAGTCCTTATATTATAGTTAATATAGACTGTCTTACGAGAATCTTGCCAAACAGATAATTCAATTTTATGGTAACTTGTTACAGAATAACCAGAAATATGGATATGCAACATGAATAATGTCTATATTCTTGATGTCTGTAAAGTAAATACTTTCTAAATATTTGCCAGCCTTTTATACTTCTCTATGTAATGATATAGTGGAAAGTTCCTTTAGAAACTTGCATCCTCTTAAAAGCTTTAGCTGTTAATTATAATCAAACTTGAATTTTTAATAGACTTTTTATTCTTTAATTCTATACTATTATGTCTTGGCTCATTTTACATTTTGTGTCTGTCTGCGTAGCATTCTGGAAAATTTCTTAAGATCTTCATTCTAGCTCTAAATTCTCTTTATAGCAATTCTTTCACATCTGCTGTTTAACCTACCCATTAGGTATTTAATTTTGATAATTGTCATTTTTAGGAATTCTATTTGTTTTCATATTTGCCTTAGATTTTTATAATATATTATTCCTTGCTTATGTTTTAGATTTCCTCTTTTATATCTTTAGTCTTAACTATACTTAACAGATAAAAAATATAAAAATCTAGTTATTTGTCAAATAACTCCTTGTGGATGTCGAATAACTAGATGCTGTGTTTTTCTTTCTGCTGTTTTGAGGATATTTTCCTGCTGACTCTCTCCTGGCGATCCATTTTCTTATGTGCTTGAAAATTTGGATTATAAATTCATGTGTGTTGGGCTTTCTTTACCTGTGTGAATCCTCTGAGGGCTGAATGAAGGGTGTGTTCTTCCAGAGATTTTGTGTTTCCTTCTGCTAGATGCCTGGGGTGCTACCATCCAGAACTATTAAAAATTAATTTCTTTAACGGGGATTGCATAGATCATGTAAATAGTATAACTTCAAATCTAAGATCTGCATAAGCTGTCCTATGTGTGTGAATTCTCAGGTCTGATTTTCCCCTCCATCTAGAACCCAGGCCAGGATACAAAAGTCTGTTTCCTGATGTGTTTCTTTACTGCCAGGCACATTTTTTAAAAAGTCTATTCTTTTCTTTAGATATGGTTGTAATACTGAAACAAAATGACAATACAGATATTTGGAGGGATTTTTGCAAAAAAAATTTTTGCATGTAATTAAATATCTGTATTTTAGGTATTTACAAATCAAAAGAAAAGTTAAAAAGTTAAAATCAGTGAAATTAAATAGTATGTTTAAATATGAAATTTGTAAACCTAAGTAATCAAGTTAAAAGGATGTAATTATAAAAATATAACTATACATTATTTTAATTATTACTAAATTTTTAAAAAATAAATTCTTCATAAAATGAAGAAAGTTTCAGCAAGTAGTATTGAAAAGCAAAGTTCATTAATGGTATTATCATTGAGTTGTAAAAGTAATTAATTTTGTGCAATTTTCCCAGATGTCCGATTTTGTGCTATTAGTTTTGTGCAATTTTCCATGACTACGCTATATGGTAGTCTGAGTAAGGTGAAAAGATAAATATAATCCAGTTCTAAATTTCGTGACTCTTTTCATCATCATATAATACTATCTCATATTTGATAGCTTTGAGGACATCTTTTTCAATAACATTTATTTTTGGTAGGGCCCTTTTATTGATAACAATCTATAATGTCTATTTCAAAGAAAGCATTTTGAGTTCTCATTGTCTTTAGATTTGTGATTTATACAGGGAAATTCTAATTCTTTATTATGATGTCTGACGTGGGTTGAATTGTATCCTCCAAAAAAGATATGTGGAAGTCCTAACTCCCAATACCTGTGAATGAGACCTTATTTGTGAATAGGGACTTTGCAGATGTAATCAGGTTAAGATGAGGTCATACTGGATTAAGATGGGCTCTAAATCCAGTGACTGTGTCCTTATATAAAGGATATATGAAGACACAGGTACACAGACACACAGGGAGAATGCAGTGTGATGACAGGCAGACTGAGGGGGAGCGCCAATGATTGCTGGCAACTAGGAAGAGGCAAGAGAGGATTCTTTCCTTGAACTTTCCGAGGGAGCATGGCCCTCCCAACATCTTGCCTTTGGGCCTCCAGCCTCCAGAACTGTGAGAGAATAGACTTCTCTTGTTTTAAGCCACCCAGTTTGTGGTACTAGTTTCTCATGGCAGGCCTAGGAAGACAATACATTCCACTTGTGCAAAAGTCTGTGAACTAGAGTAAGAATTATTCTCAGCTGAAGCTTTGCTTAGTTGACTTATTTCTATAAAACTTGAGAAAAGGAAGAAAATACAGGAGCAAACTTTATATAACCCATGTTGAACTGAAAAATTTAATGCAGTATATAACTCTGGATGCCTCAAAATGCTAATGATTCATATATAAGATTATTTTTAAATTTGGAAATAATGGTATTACATCTTTGCTACTGGTATTTTGGAACTTAAAATTAACATAGAACTTGAGAACAGTATTGTATTAATACAATGAATGTGTAGCCCCCCAAGAATTCCAGTTTTATTTAGGAGGCCCATGTGCAATACTAGTTTCCTCTACCCTCAGGGTAGATGTGGCTTTATTTTATTACTCTAGTTTTCTGCCTCCTTTTAATTTTTGATCCCTGAGGAGTTTTTCTTAATTTTTAATGAGCTCATCTATGCACTGAAAAGAAAAGGATTCTTTGCTTAAACTGAACTTTTCCACCTGCTCTGGTCTGCACCCAACCTGCTGACGAGGGTTGACTAAAATGTGCATTCTGTTTTTCTGCTCTCCATTGTAGCAGAACGCCTCAAAATTCAGTAGTTAATACTTTTCTGTGTTTTCACATGGCAGTTGCTTCACAAACCACTCCACTTAGGCTTTTATCTCTATTGGTCCTTTAACCTGCTGCCAGTCTCTTGGTCAGCCGTATGTTCTCACCTTAATCACCTCACGGTATTTTTTGACACAACTGATCATTCCTTCTTTTCTGAAATACTTTCCTCACTTGGCTCCGGAAGCCAAGCATTTCTTTCTTATTTTCCCCCCTCTACCGCCTTTTTTTCCCCTCCGTTTCCTCTGCTGGCTCTGCCTCTTCTTCCTGCCCTCTACATATAGGAATGTTTCAGGGTTCTCTCCCTGGCCTTCCGTTTTCCTCATGTACACTCACACTTCAGGTGATTATATCAGTCACTGTGCAATCATAAGACAGAAATCACACTAGTCATTTGAACAGAGATAATTTAATAATAGGAACTGTTGAGTACTAAAAGCTATAGAAGTAGCCCCAATAGAAAGCACATACTAGCCCTAGTTAGCTGAGGGAGAGTGAACAAAAAAACTTAATGGAGATTCAGACCTAGTTTGGGAAGGATGTGGCTGCCCTCAGAACACTCAGTGTGTCAGTGGTGAAGAAGCTGGCCATGGCTGCAGGACTCAGTGGAACAGTGAGTGAGAGTGGATCCTGGGTGAAGGAAAAGCTTGCCAGAGCCGAATGGCGGGACCGCTGCTTGGAGAAAAACTTAACCCAGGCCAAAGGCTGTTGAACTGTGAGAGCTATGCTGTCTGGGCAGAGCATCTCGCTAGTGGCTGCAAATCACAACAGAACTATTAGAGCCATTACTCTGGGGACATTACTGCTGGGGAAACTTGCTAGAGGACTCAGTGTGGCTGACGCTGTGGAGAATGCAGCCAGACCCCTTTGCATGCCAGGGCCCTGGCTCTGTAGGTAAAATCAAACACGGGAAGAAAAGGAGAGTCCCTTTCTCCTGCTTTGGACTTGCAGTGTCTCTCTAGCACCCTCAACTGGCAAAGCTTAGTATCAGTCAGCTGGTAAAAGAAAAGTCTACAAGGCCCAAAGAACAATGAATTTGGAACTGAAAGGCAATAAATTAATAACCGGCACAAACTACTCCTATGCTTAATCAGCATCTATATGCATCTTTATACACACATATGAAGTTCAGTACAGCCACAGAACTAACCTTATGTTTATGTTGTACCAAAAATTTCTACTGAACAAGATGTATAATAGTTACCCTTAACAAGTGAAGAATTCTCACCTTCTCCCCAAAGACACGCAGTCCTAAGAGTTGTATCCAGTGATGACTATATTACTTACTCTCAAATTCAGTCACACAAGATTACTGAACATTCTGTTACCTTAAGACTAAATTCTAAAGTTAACCTCCAAGAAATTTGAATAAAATATTGAGAAAAAGAGAGAGAAGTAAATAGGGTGCCAAAAAATGTATACACATTTTAAGAAAGGAAAAAACTGCTTAAAATTGTAACACTTAATATGTATCGATAACAAAAGTCATGTGTATACATTTTTTTGGTACCCCTGCTAGTTTGTATACATACACATAACAAGCATTTATGTGGAGTCCCTGTTTCTGTAACTGGTTATAGACTGTGCTTGGTGTCTGTGACTTCCTTTTTCTACTACCCATTCCATATTTTCTTTGCTCTTAGTCAGAACCTTAAGTGGTTGGAGTTACTTAACCAATAGGGTAACGCAGACCTTCAATACTGAATGATATTAAATCTCAGTATCTCTGCCTGTTTGTTTGTTTGTTGTTTTTTCCTTGTATTGCTGTTGTTTTCCATTAAGCTTTACCACTGGCCATGGAAAGGAGAGACATCCCAGTGAATCCCCTGAAATCCAGATATAGTCCCCTCTGCCCTCATTTCGTAGCAGTAACTTAAGTTTCCCCTTTGTAATCAGGATCAATCACTCCAGCCAGAAGAGTAACAATCCCTTTCTTTGCCTGTTGGTTCAGTGGCATAAAGTGCCCAACATAGCCAGGTGGCCATCTCATCTTCCAATTAGTGGGAACCTTGTGTCCCCTGGTGAAAGCATTGTCCCTGCTCTTGGGAGCTAAGACAAAATCAACAAAGCTCAGAGTTGCCAGGATGCAAAACGTAATTGTGCAAGTTGGTAATTAGACATAATAGTGAGAAGAGCCACTCCTACCCCCACCTCTTGATTTCCAGACCCATGTATTCTGGCTATGAGGTAGACAGCACCACATATAATAGTCTGTGATTTGAAGCATGTACAGCATCCTGTCATACAAACACCTCAGTTTTTAAGGGTGTGGTTTCCCAAATGGTGCCATAATCAGTTTTCAGTAAGCCATGGCACTGTTCTCTTAGCAGCGTTCTCTGAGTTAAGGAGTATGTGATAAGACCAGTTAATTCCGTGGACCTGAGCCTCACGCTGCACATCCTGTTCTATGAAATGCGTTCCTCGACCAGAAGGATGGAATTTGGTAATGGTGGATAAGGCATCTGTGTCTCCATGGATGGTGGCGCCAGCAGAAGCATATGGGCAGGGAAGGACAATCCAGAAATCGCGTTTATTCCAGGGGGGGAATAAATCTTTGCCCCCTCCATAATGGAAGAGGTCTAACATAATCAACACGCACCAGGGGTTTGGCAGATCTCCCTGGGAAGGGGGCCATACCAGAAGTTCAGTTGGTCTCTACTATTATCAGATTAGAAACTCAGTAGTAGTGGTAGCAAGATCAGCCTTGGTAAGAAGTCCATGCTTTTGAACCCGAGCATAGACTATTCTTGCTGCCCCGGGCCCACTGAGAAAGTGCTAGCTGGCCAGGGAAAGAGGCTGCCTGATCTCCATAAGGCATATCATTTTGTTTATCTCATTCCTGAGAGCCTCCTCTGCAGAGGATCCCTCTGGTGAGCATTCTCCAGGACGCAGAAACCTTCACAGCCTATGTATGCCCTTTCTGAGAGTTTCATCCACACTTCGATTTTCCAGATTTCCTTGTCTCTGATCTTTCTTTTAGTTCTTAACTGTTCATCCAAATAGTTAATAATTGCTAATGCATCTAAATCTGTCCATCTGGTCATTTCTCACTACAGAAATGGAAAACCAAATGTACTGTTTGAAGAGCTGCCCACTGGGAAGTTTTACCTTTACTGCTGTCCTTCAGGGTCACCCCTGAGTGGCGCTGTAATGCTTTCAGGTGGGTAGGTGCCAACATACTGTACGGAAACATCTGTAAGTCTGGCTCAGACTTTTTCTTTTCTCAGCCGGTCATAAGGAACACCCGTGAGGTCATAGGTATAGCTTGAGAGAAGAGGCTTTGCAGAGGAAATTGTAGGATTCTGAGCCACCTGTTCATGCACATTACTTGTAACTTCCAGATCTGCCAGGCCTGGTATTCATATGTGCTGTTTCCACTGGGTAGATTGCTGTTGTGCACACTCAGTCTATGGTTGGCTTGGTCATGTCACTTTCAGTTCATGACAGGAAGTTCAGGACACATAATCATTTGATATCCCATAGTTAGGCATTTACTCTCTAACAAGACCTAGTAGCAAATCAGAAGCTGCTTCTTAAAAGGAAAATAGTTATTTGTAAAAGAAGGCATAGATTTTTTTCCCAAATCCAAGAGCTCTGCAGCATGATTCTCCTTTGATAGCTTTCCAGAGGCTCCATACAACATCCCTATTTACTACAGACACTTTGGGTATCATTGGATCTGCTAGGTGATAAGGCCCAAGTAGAAAATGAGCTTGCCTTCTCTTGTTCTGGTCCTCACTGGAAGCTGGAAGCCTTATAAGTGACTTGATAGATGGGTGGAAGCTGCTTATTCGGATGTGCTGTATGTTGCTTCCAAAAAGGGATACCAAGCACTTTCCTCATTTTGTTTGTGTCTTTCACCTTGGAGGGAATGTCTTGACATACTCCAGATCATTGGATTACCAGAAACATCACTGAGGTGGCAGGTCCCTGAATTTTTGTAGGAATTATCTGCCACTCTCTCGATTCAGTTATGTTTTACTAAGGCATCTAAAGTACTTGTTGCTTCCTGCTCCCCAGATTCATTCAACATAATGTCATCAATGTAGTGGACCATTGAGATGTTTTGTGGAATGTCAAGACGATCAGGATCTCTGTGGACTATATTATGGCAAAGAACAGGAGAGTTGAAATAGCCTGAGGCAAGGCTTTGAAGGTGTACACAGATACAAGCCAGGTAAAAGCAAATTGGTGGTCCTTACAAGTTGGTATGGAGAAGAAAGCATTAACCAGGGCAATGGCTGCATGCAAAATGCTAGGCGCTGTGTTAATTTGTTCTAGTAAAGATCTGGAAGAGTAGCTTCAAATAACATCACTACCTGATTAAATTTATTATCCATAGTTATTATCTAAAATCCATCTGATTTCAGCACAAACCAAACAGACAAGTTGTAATGATCATGTGATATGTATTCTCGCGCTTGTGTAAGTTGTAGGTATTGTCACTCACTTTTGCAATTCTCAGACTTGGGGTTTTGCTTCTGGTTTGTCTTGGTAGAGAGGAATTTCCAGGATTTTCACTTAGTTCTTCCTGTCATAATGACTCTTACCCCGTGGATCACAGAGCCAGCATAGAGGATTCTACCAGTTGCCAATTATAGCTATTCAAATTCAGGAGTTAGGTGGGGTCCATGCTATGGATCCTTGCTCAATGGGACCTTGTCTTCCCTTTAATCAAGGGGCTCTGAGTATATCAATTGGCTTAGGTCTAAAAACTGGTTGAGAATCTGTGACTCTCCACTGTTGTGATTTAAGTGAGGTTTTTTAGCCACCTGGTGTGGAGATTTTTCTGTTACGTAGATCAGACACTGATCTGGTAGCCTACTCATCTGTTCCATTCCTGGGGACACCATGATTAATTGGCCTGTAGGAGAAATCCCCACAGGCCACAACATTCTGATTGTCACTATATCCCTGCTGCCCTTTTTGGTAAAAAGAATCTGTCTCGTCCTTGGTAGCTAATTGATGCTTCTTGGCCTCTGCTTCTCCAGGATTATTCCTGTTGAATCAGGGAGCCCACGTTAATGGCAATACCTCCCATTCCTGATCTACAATCACACAGCTTTTCTAGGATGCAGACGCTGCCCTTAATGTATTTCTCAATGCCTTCGTGAAGGGACTGTTTTCTAGACATTTTTAGGGGATGTAGGTGAGTATGCAGGTTGTATATTAAAAATCACCTTTAACATTCTTACCTCCCTAAGCTTTTGAATTCCTTCCTGTAAATCAGGTGTTAGCCCATGGATCAAATCCAGCCCACCACCTGATTTTGTGAAGTTTTATTGGAGTACAGTCATGCCCATTCATTTATGTATTGTCTAGGTCTGCTTTTGTACTATAGTAGCAGAGTTGAGTAGTTGTGACAGAGACCACATGGCCCACAAAGCTGATAGTATTTCCTGCCTGCTCCTTTAAGAGAAAGTTTGCCAGCCCTAGAGCATGCTGAAATGTGATCCAAGTTCGGGAACTAGTGGTTCTACAGAAGGTTAAGCATCCTCTTGCCAAGGCATCTGCCCCACAATGTCAGTCTTCTCAGAAACAGGAGAAGAAGCCTGTTTGCACTGGTCAGTGAGACTCAGAATAGCAAAGAAGTTTTGAGATTCTCCGTTTTGTCTGAGTCCAGCCAGATGTTCCCATTGCAAGTTTCCAAGTTCCCTTCCTTCCCAATCAATGCCCTAACTTTCACATAAGAAACTTGGTGAGACTGTGAATTCAACTGACATTGTAAATTTGAAACTGACACAAGTTAAATTGTGTGCTCAGTTTTCAGCAATAACAGCCCTGTCAGATTCTTTTAGGTTTGCCATGGAAGCTCTCCCTGCTCAGACCATGACTCGCGCTGAGTGTTCAAGGACAAGCTGATTCTTCTTCCTGTGGTTGCTCCGTGTACACAGCTGCACAACAGTCTCTGTAGTCATCATTACTTTTGTAATGGTCAAAAGATAACAGCCTCTTGGACTCCCAGGGCACTTACTCAGTGGATATGTCATCATAACCAATTGCAGGCCATAACTTGATTGTTGGGCCAATGCATGCTGTGTATTACTAGCATCTCACTTCCCATTGGCAAGGACTTAGCACTGAGCTCAAGCCCTGAAACATAACTAAACCACTTCCAAATCCTATCGTTAATGGTCTGTGTCCTGTGACCAATTCTGTATCAGTCAAGAGACAGAAACTACCCCAGTAATTTGAACAGAGAAAATTTAACATGAAGAAATGTTAACTAAGAAAAGGTAATTAACTAAGAAAAGGTGGTTAACTACTAAAAGGGGTAAAAGAGGATTCTAAAGGGTATAGATGTAGCAGCTGCAGAAAGCAGCTACCACCCATAGGGCTAGTGGACAACGAACAAGGAATGAACTTAGAGGGTGGGCCCTTCCCCTCTTCCCCCAGGCTGAGATTCAGATCTCTTTGGAGAGGGTACTGTCGGAGCCACAGGAACATACAACCTGCCAGTGGAAAAGAAACTTGCCAAAGGGCTGATCTGCAGTGGTGGCAGAGGAACTCCCCAACTTTACCCCAACCCCACCCTGCCCCATCATTGGTCCACTGGCTTCAGCACCCCAGAAAAGTCCCTTCCTTCTGCTTTGGCCTTACAGGGGCCCTATGCCACCTTCTACTGGCCAAAATCAAGTCGCTGGCAAAAGAAAAATGTCTACAGTGTCCAGCTCCAGTATCACATAGAAGTTAAAAAAGGGGTGGATTTGGAGCTGAGGGACAATAAATTAATACCAAGCTCTTATCCAGTTTCTTGGCTGTAACTACTATCTGTATGCTACTGCCCCCCATATTTATATCTCTAGCCTATTCTCCCTGGAGCTCCAGGGGAGTATTAATATTCAAACTGACTCCTTGATGTCTTCACTTGAATTTCTCATGGACATCCTTAACTTAATGGGTACAAAACCAAACACTTATATCCCCCTAGTTTTTCCCATTTCAGTAAATGGCATCACTATTCAAACAAAAATACAGCCTTGACTTTTATCTTTTTCTCTTACTCTGCTCCCAGTTCATCAAAGTGTTACCAGTTCTATCTCCAAAATATGTCCAAATCCTGCCATTTCTCATCACCTCCACTGCTGCCAGCCTGCTCCAGGTCATTGTCATCTCTTGACTCTTAAATCTCAGAAATCATATCCTAGATTTCTTCATTATCAACGTATGCTTGATAATTAAATGACTACTTGTTCTTAATTCATTCTGTAACAGCTGTACTCATCTCTCCCTCTCCAAATATTATGCAAGACACAAAAGCCTTAGAGTTTTTGAATATGCCTGCTGCATCCCTTGCTATCAGGGTAAGCCCAATTTTTGCGTTTGCTAACGCAGGATTAGCCCTTGATTTTTAAAATTAATGTTAACATCATTATTTCTTCATATGAGGTTTTGAAATGTGTAGATAGATTTTCCTAGCTTACACTAATAATTGACTAGTTTCAGACATTTTTTTAATTTGAAAGGACTTTTATAAAGATGGCTTTTTTATTTCTTAAACTTCTGATTCATTAGATAGAAACTACAAAGGTAGCAGCCCACTCCCTCAAAAAAATTTCCACATATGTCATTGGCTTTTTGTGTTAGTTAAAAATCTCTCCTTTTTTATCAACTTAATTTTTTTTAAGGTAAATATCAGTACTCACTTTCGTTACATTCAGAAGAGGGAATGGTTTGTATTAATTATTGCTTAGCATTCCATACCACTAATTTCAATAGAAAGCTTTATTATCTAGATCCATTGGCTCCTTTATAATATTGGTTTGAGATCATAATAAATATAGGAATCCTCTTTGAAATTAAAGGTTCTTTAAGCACACACTTTTTTTTGGTCAAAGAAAATCTCCTGACACATGCTGTCTTTCTCTTTTAGGCGGACGATGCTGCTGTTTCTCTCCTGATGGTAAAGCTTTAGCTGTGGGTCTCAGTGATGGAGGTTTCTTAATGGCAAATGCAGATACTCTAGAGGATCTTGTATCTTTTCACCACAGAAAAGATATTATTTCAGATATCCGATTCTCACCAGGTAAGAGTCCACTAAAATCACATTTGATTATTAACTTGGATCTGGCAATGAGTAAATGTATAAATGTGCAGTTTTTATTAACTGTTATTTTGTCTTAGAATTTTACTTTTTTGATTAGAAAAGTCAGTATAGTGAGAGATAAAAGCCCTGTATTAGATCAGTAGTAAAACATCTTCAAGTGCCAATTCTGTCACTAACTTTTCTGTATGATTGGGCCAAGGATCTTCTCTGAGTTTTATGTTACATTTGTAACGTAAAAGGGATTGGATGGACTGTCTTCATTATATTCTTAATGCTTTTGAAGTTACATTAATTGTTTCATCAATTTCCATGTATTCATTATCTATAATAAAACCTACTGTATGGTAGGAATTAACTAATGTCAATGCAAAATTTACCTGTGTTGGTTTACTTCTATTTTTTCTAAATGTAAATGATTTTTATATTTTTGGTTAAATGCTAAATGTATCAAAATTACGTTGTATATAATTTTTGATATTTGCTTTCCACCAAACCACTTCATTACACTAAAAAACATTTCATTTTGGGGTGGCCCATTAGCTCAGTTGGTTAAAGTGTGGTGCTAATAACACCAAGGTTGCTGGTTTGATCCCCTCTGAACCACTGTGAGCTGCGCTTTACTTAAAAAAAAAAAAAATTTCATTTTGTTAATTATAATATGCTTGAAAAATTTGTCAACCATCTACCATTTGACACATATCTTGTTGTAACTTACAAAACACCTAAGAGTTCCTCCAAAAATTAAGAAAATTAACTCCAATTGTATAGGGCAAAAAATATTAATGTAGAAAATGTCAATCAAATATGTTTCTATTACAGGTTCTGGGAAATATCTTGCAGTAGCATCCCATGACAGCTTTATAGATATATACAATGTAATGAGTAGTAAAAGAGTAGGAATATGCAAAGGCGCTACGAGTTACATAACCCATATCGATTGGGATATTAGAGGTAAGAATTTAAATTACTTACTGTTTGGTAAAGTTTCATTTGACTTAGGATAGCTATTTTAGGAAACAAAAAGTGATTCAGCAGAGATTATTCTCAAAATTATTTTCTGCTTCATTTCACATCTAAAGATGAATGCTATGAGTTTAGACTTTTCATTACTTCTAGTATAATTCACATGATAGTATAGTAACTGATAAATTCTTTAATTTACTGTAAAGTAATTTAAGTATTATACAAAATTTTTTTTTAATCATTTGTCCTGGTTTTTGTCATAAGCTTGACATAAATAGTAACTGAAAATTTTGGAAAATAGATATCTTAGTGAGGATTTTAAAGTCATTTCACCATCATTTGATATAAAATACATTCCCTAAAAATAGTCATAATTGTATAACATATAGAATTTAATGAGTAGCCTTGATTTTTTTAGAGAATGCATGACGTATGACAGTGTTTAATAAGTTTGCATTATGCTAAATATTTTAAATGCTCCATTTTTAAGGATTTTTGTTTCATGTATTCATCTATATAAATCTAGTAAAAGTTTTTCAAAATACAGTTAAACAAAATATACTTACTTTAGAAAAAGAGTCCCAAAATTTGTTTCTAAGCATTTTTTTTATATACATAACAACAGAAATAATTTGTGTGTGTGTGAGTATACAAAAACTAAACCACTTATTTATTTAATTACTTAATTATGTGGAGATTTAAGAAAATCAAATGCTCTTAATCTGTGTTGACTGCAGAGGAAGGTTGTAAAATTATATTAAATTGTTTTTTTCTGTAATTTCATGTTTTCATGTTATGCTTAGAATGGCCTCTATTTTAAGATTATAAAATACTAAAATTATAGGATTATATATGTATATATATATATATTTAACTTCTTTTTAAGGAAAGCTTTTACAGGTCAACACTGGTGCTAAAGAACAGTTATTCTTTGAGGCTCCCAGAGGGAAAAGACAAACCATCCCCAGTGTGGAGGTAGGAAGATAGTGGTGCTTGTAATGTTGATATGACTAAAAGTGGTTAGAAAACTTGCCTACTTTCCATCATTTAGTTACACATGAAACCTGTTCTCCGATTATTCAAATTATGGCTATTCTTTTTGTGAGTTTATTTTCTTGGATCAGACTGCATAGATGGATAAAGGAAGAGATATGCTGTATTAAGATTAGGAATACGTCACTTGTGTTGTCTGGCTATGCTCTACTTTTCTCAAAGGGCAAGAACATGCAATAGCCAATAGAAGACAAGACATGTAAGGTTGGAGTACTGCATAGCTGCCAAATATTTTGGAACCCATATGCCTAAAATGGTTGTTAGAAAATTCCTGTTTAAAGAAAAGGAAAAGAAAAAATATGTTCAGTTTTTGTGCCTGACAGTATTAGCAAAATTTTTTGACACGATATGGCTGAGGAAGAGCGGCTAAACAAATGTAACACGAAAGTGGCTTAATAAGGAAGGGACTGTAAATAAAAGTTCTTAATTTCCAGTAATGATTAACTGGAAAACATGCTGGTAATGTATTAGTAGAAATTTAGATGTGAAGTGTAAGAATAAGTTTCTTGATTATTCAAAGAGCAGAAATAGGCTTATTTCTTATCACTATATGTTCAGAATCTAAAATACACATTGTATCTATAATAAGTACATCTTGAATAATGTTAGAAATTTTCAGCAGGAACTAGTAGACTTGGGAAGCTACAAAACCAAGGCAACTAATAACCTTTTTATTAAATTTTTAATTTTACTTGAGACGCATGTAATTACAAAGAAAAACATTTAGATTTGGTTGTTAATTTTAGGTTTAGATATTACAAACTTATAGCATTTTTGTTTCCGTTTTAGGTAGAAAAAATTGGTTGGGCATCATGCACAAGTGTACTTGGTTTATGCTGTGAGGGAATTTGGCCAGTAATTGGAGAAGTCACAGATGTAACTGCCTCGTGCCTCACGAGCAACAAAATGATTCTAGCGACTGGGGATGATTTGGGATTTGTGAAGTTATTTAGATATCCTGCTAAAGTATGTGTTTTTCTTAAACTCTCCTAGTAGTTATAATTATAAAAATGGTTAAGGTAATGCTCTTTCATAGCATTTCATTGTTGTAATATGAATGTTACATAGGTAATATGTAATGTTGTGATATGAAAGTTTCAGAATTATGTTTCCTTTTTTTCCCCCCATTTTTTTCTTTACATTTTTCTTTTTTTTTATTTATTGGGGTGACAATTGTTAGTAAAATTACATAGATTTCAGGTGTACAATTCTGTATTACATCATCTATAAATCCCAT
Organism: Rhinolophus sinicus; assembly: GCF_057876585.1. NCBI lineage: Eukaryota > Metazoa > Chordata > Mammalia > Chiroptera > Rhinolophidae > Rhinolophus > Rhinolophus sinicus. The sequence goes on along the minus strand of NC_142503.1, from coordinate 189,124,924 downwards.
TGTGTGTTCACCACCCCAGAGTCAGTTCTCCTTCCATCACCATATATTTGATCCCCCTTACCCTCATCTCCCACCCCCCACCCCCCTTACCCTCTGGTAACCACTAAACGTTTCCTATTTTTGATATATTTATGGGTTTTATCTAGAAGAATTATTGTAATTTATGATTCCATGCATTAAGTTATATATTATATTGTACAATGCTTCTCAATATTGAATAATGTAAATACCCCTTTTAGAGGAAATACTCCTTTTATCCCTAATATTAACTTAAATAATTTTAGTATTATTTTGAATAAATATTCCATATACTGTATATAGCTTTAAAGTTTAATATGTTTTAACCAATTAAATACAAAATACTATAAGTACAATACCAACAAAATTTTAAAAAACAACATTGATTTCATGTGATGAATTATGTTATTTTGCTAAAACCAAACTGTACAGATTCTTTGGAGTACTAGATGCATAGGCATCTACTGTGTGATGACTCAGTTCCCTTACTGCTTTACTCAAACTACCGGGGAATATTTGGCTTTCACTTAGCACAAAAATAAAATTCATGTATCAAATCCAGATGCATTTATTTCTTAATTTTCACAAATTCAGATATATATTATGATTTGGCACCAACATGAGCATAAATATAAATTTGAAATAGAGCACTAAAATCATATATGATATTCAGTTCATGATGATCTTAAGTAATTGCTCGTACTACTGTTTTTAGAGCATCATTGAAATGAAAACACAGGTTTAAAAATTCTCATAGAGAACTCAGGTGCCCAGGAAAATATTCCATAGGTTCCTGTTTTAGATACACTCAAGTGGTAGAACTTTAGTTGATAAGAATGTGTTCCAATATTGATCAGAAAATTCACTTCCAGCAAGCATTCCAGATGTTATACATGCCCTAAGAATATATTCCTTCTTCACCTCACTGTAGCAAGAACCACAAAATCTTAGGAAACTACGTTCTTGCAGTGTTTTACTGACAGATCTCCCTCTTATTTCAGCTAATTTTTACTAAGAGTCTTTATTCCCAGAGAATTCACTGATTTAGCTAGCATTATATTTTGTATATTTAAGACATTTCTTATTTTAACATCCTTGAAAAGATGTCCATCTAAAACCTGCTTATAACATTAATCTGAAATTTACTTCTGTAAGTTGGTAATGCTAGTGTTCTAGATTTAACAGTTGCCAGTATCTATAACTTGGATTTTTCTTGGTATTTAAAAGAAAAATACATTCCCATGTGTGGTGCTTATAAACAAAAAACAGTAATGAATTAAGATAAAAGATATTTACATGGGTATGTACCAAAATGATTGATAATTATTTCTGTTAATATGGCCATGCTGTATATAAGTATTTATATTCTGACTTTGTAAGTTATTGTGTCTATTTCCAACAATAATAATCTGCATAGTCATTATTTTTAATAGATATGTACTATTCCATAGATAGACACTGTGATTAACTAGTATTACTCTTATAAACATTTAAAATATTTAAAGTTTTTCACTGCTGTAAGTAAAAACTATAGTAAATTTTTTTTGCACACATAGCATTTTTTAGCATAGATCTCTAGAAGGGGGATTGGTGAATCAAAGGTCAGAACATTTTTATGCTTTAAATGCAGAATACCAAGTTGATTTTTTAAAAAATGCCCATGGTACTAGCACTGTTTGAAACTAGTAGTTGTATCCTGTCCTCACCACCTTCGGAATTGTTATTTTTTATTCTAGTGAATTTCAGTATTTTCTCATTTTTTAAAAGAGTTTCAGTTCTTAATTTCTAATCATATATTAAGAAAGAAATTCAAAATCATAACAGAAAGTTTTTAAGTAATGAAATTTCTCAGAAAAACGATTTGAATTTCCTTTTTTCTACCTTTAGGGAAAATTTGGAAAGTTTAAGAAGTATGTGGCTCATAGTACACATGTCACAAATGTTCGCTGGACTTATGATGACAGCATGTTGGTTACCTTAGGAGGTGCAGATATGTCTTTAATGGTTTGGACAAATGAAATGGAGGGCTATCGTGAAAAAAGGACTTGTGATAGTGAAGAATCTGATACAGATTCTGAAGAAGATGGGGGTATGTCATTTTACAATATCTTATTTTAATTAAAACAGAAAAAATTAGTACAACTGATTTAAACTGCAGAAGTTGAAACAAGTAATAATAATGTTTGAATAATTGTGGTTTTAGTCTATTTGGTCTCTTTAACACTAAAATTGGTTTTGTCACTTAAGAATAACAAACTGTCATGTTTTGAAGACTTAGATATTCTTTATCTACAAATGTAATATAATCATATTTAAATAAGTACTGTTAAAATACATTTATAGTATCTAACCTCATATTTTAAAATAATTTTGACTTTTCCTAATATACCAGTAATACCAGCTCATTACAGAAAAATTAGAAAATACATTTTGCAGTAAAAAATGAACACAGCATCCATAATTTGACCACTCAGAGGCAACCTCTGTTAACATTTTGAGGTATATTAATAAGGGTATGTGCATTTATATACATAGTATATTTTTAACAAAAATGATATATTGAACTTTTTTTTAGCCTGCTATTATCACTTCGTAATACTTTGAAAACATTGTTTCATATTATTAAATATTCTTCTACATCATTTTTACTGGCTGTGTGTTACTTCATAATTTGGCTACAATACAGTTTAATTTACTTCACATCGTTGAACATCCTTGTATCCAAATTATAAGATCGTAATTGGTCTCTTCAGTTATCTCTTAGAGAATAATTCTTATATTTTAATGGTAGGCTATGACAGTGATGTTACAAGGGAGAATGAAATCACTTACACCATCAGAGCCTTATCAACAAATATTCGTCCAATGTTTGGGATCAAGCCTCATTTACAACAAAAAGAACCCTCAATTGATGAGAGGTAACAATCAAGTTTAAAATTAGATGAAGAAAAGATATTGATATTAAAATCTGAATGTATTGTTTAACTGAATGAATTTTTGCAAAAGCTAAGTAACAGTGATACTCTTGCATTATACAATTCTTAGCACATCTTAGAAAACATGTTTGTCCTTAAATATTTTTTGGTTGTGACACTGTCCTTTGCATGTAGGTTTAGGGGAATGATGCTATATTTTAAGTCTATATGATTAAAGGAATCTTATTTGCTAACTTTTATAAATATATGCGATGAGGTTGGGGAGATAATAAAAAATTGAATGCAATACCAGGTACTTTTTAGGAAGCACATGAGCAGAGATGTGATTAAATTTTGAAAAGGGCTTTTTAGCTATGTGCCTTTCATCAAGGATAGAAAGTCATTATTTTAAGATTTTCCAAAAAGGCAAGTTGAAGTATAGCTTGTCTCAAATTGGAATTATTGGTCTTTGTCTAGAATCAGCGAATCAAAAATATGGACATGTACACAGCAATTTTATGAAGAGAGTTAGCTTTTTAATAAAGTCTCTGAGCTAGATGATAGATCAAGGGAAAAATTGTAACCTGATGCTCTTAAGATCGTTAGGTAACACAGGAAACAATAAAGAGGCAAATGGATCAGTGAATGGCATGGATTTCAGAAGCAAAGAGGTTTTAAGAAATAATAAAGGAAAAATTATCCAGAAACAGCACTGAGGAAAATAGAGCGAGTGGGAGGTGAAAACAACAGTAACCTCTTCTGTAGAAAGCTATGATGAGGAAAACTTTATTATGAGAAGTTAGTAAGAATATTTGAGGGGAGAATTAAAAAAAGAAAGGGAATGCACTCACATTGAACAAAATTTGTGGAAAATTCAAGTGAATGTATAGTTGGTGAGGGTAGAGCTAAGTTAGAGCATTGGAGCTCAGTTAGATAGAAATGATATCACAGGAAAGCACTGGCAGAGGAATTTGAGTTTGAACCTATGAGTTTAATATTCAGTGGAAATGTTGAAATTGGAAGGATGAGATGCACAATAGTGATGAGGGGAAGGGCCAACTAGAGAGTCCGTTGAACTGACTACCCCAAAGTTCCCAGGGACGTTCTGGGTGGAATGTTGAGGTGGTGATGGCTCCACAAGTCCTCTTTCAGATGCCCCACTTGCAGATGCTGTGCCTCCGAGAATAGCAGTGGAGACTCACGTTACGCAAAGTGGGCAGAGAGAGGGTGGTAATCAGTGTTGTCCTCACATATAAAGATATATGAGTTAGAGATGTAGTAAGTTAGAGATGTTTTGAGAAAGCTGACCATACCATCATCTAAATACTTGCACAGGATTCAAGATTGAAGTAACTTGGTAGGAGGCAGTATCATACAATGCAAAGGGCATGGTTTTTGGATTCAGACAAATGGATTAAAATATTCATTTTTATGGGGCGGCCAATTAGCTCAATTGGTTATAGAGTGTGGTGCTCTTAACAACAAGGTTGCAGGGTCAATCCCCACATGGGCCACTGTGAGCTGTGCCCTCCACAACTAGATTGAAACAACTACTTGACTTGGAGCTGATGGGTCCTGGAAAAACACATTTAAATAAATAAAAGGTTTTTTTTAAAGTTCCAAAAATTATTCATCTTTATCATTTACCAGTTGTGTGACCTTGAAAAACTAATTGTTTTCTCTGAACCTCAGTTTCCTTCGCAGTAAAATGATAATGATAATCTCTAATTTGCGGAGTATTTCAAGGCTTAAATGAAATAATGTATATAAAGAATTTGGATAGTAACTGGTCTTCACCAATGATACCCTCCCTTAGAATGAAATACAGAGTAGCCTGAAGAGATGCCCTGGTTAATACTGAAACACTTTCTGAAATTAAATATTCACAAAGTAATGAACACTACTCATATACTTATTAATTAAAGTAATATGGTTAAATATGCAAATGTGCGTGTTCCTAATTAGAATTTTTGCAATATAGTGCTTAATATTACTTAAAGGAAATTATACCTCACAGGTCATGAAAAATGAGTAGTGCATTACGGGGAAGAAGGAACTCTAGACATTCCTATAAATCTTTTTCATGTATTGTATCGGTTTTTAAAAGAAAATTATTATCATTTATCAAATAAATTAAGTATGTCAGAAAATGTGACCTAATTTTAATCTGTAAGTCATCCTTCATGGTAAAATACTAAAATTTTCTGCCTCATTGTTGAAGTGACCCAAGTTCTCACAGATAGAAATATTTTACTGCTCATGAAGAATGGTTGACATTGTCAAATCGTAATCTTTGCTGTTAGCTTGCGTTTTTTACAGCTAACCTTTTAAAATTTAGTTTTGAAATTATTTTGCACGTTGTTCTCAAATTATTTTATGATTTAACTCTACTAAATTCTTCTGAAAATGCTGAGGCAGAAGCAAGTAATGTGGTTCATAGTTAGGAGTCTTCATTTTCATAAATGAAAAAATTAAGGGAAATAAAAATGAAGAGATAATGTCTTTTTATCAACTTTGAATATATTTGTGAGGAGAAAAATTGTTCTGTATAACTAATTGTTTTCATATTTTAAATAAAATATTGCCATCAAATATGAAACAAAACACTTTATATAAACAGTTAAAACACATGCTTATCAAATATCTTATCTACTTAAAAGAAAAATGTTTCTGATGATTATTTGATAACTACTTTACTTGGTTGATATTTTTATGGGGTCTTTTTTTCCTAAATGACTTCAATAATTTTGTTATTTTTCTGTAAATATTTGTGAAGCAAATCTTTTGTATGTAAAGTAGTTTATTGTCAATCAAATGTCCAATATTTTTTAAACAAAATATTTAAAACCAATGAGACACAAAATTAGGCATTTTTGTATTTCTTTAGAATTCTGTTGTCATGTTGCATTTATTCTGTTTACTAAATTGCTACATTTTATTCATCATCAATTTTCATTTGTTTCCTTTTTTCTTCTTGCTCCTTTTGAAGGCAGGGGGTAGTAAGGTAAGTATTTTATTAAAGAAAATACTCAAAAATTTACTCATTTGTTTTGGTCTTTATAGTATTTTAAGTTACTGATTTTTTCCCCCTATAAAACATTAAACTACATTTGTTAAGAAAGAATAATAAAATGAAAAAAAAAAAAAAAAGAATAAAATGAAATAGGACAAATCCTACAAAAGAGTTGCACTTTGTAGATACAATATGTGGGTGTTGTTATGAGGATCTTATTATGATTATTGGTTTTACAGATGATTTGTCACAAACTCCCATGCTCAAGATAGTTTTAGTTTTTCCTTAAGTTTCAGAGGCTCATAAAACAAACTGTTAACCATACATTTTTGTCAGTGAAAAAACTCTCAGTTTGTTAACTGGTTAGCTTCGTTTAATGCATGTTTAATATATTCATTAATTTAAAAAACATTAACATAGGGCAGTGATGATATTTGTATGTTTAATACAATGATATGTGTAAGAAAGGATTCTTTGGAGTACTTTATAGCTACTTTTAGTGAGAAGAAAATGTCTTCAGTTTCTGAGACAGAACAATGTGGAAAAGGCTAGTCTATTTTAGAAGTAAAAATAAAAAAAGGTTATCATTAGGGAAATGCTGGAGGATAAGAATGAAAAAAGTAGATTTGAGGCAAGATTGTGCAGAAACTCAAATATTAGGCAGAAAAGAAGAATGTTTACAACATAGAACATCTTGAATTCTCACTTTTCTTTTCTACCTTCTTTGTTCTGATTTCCCAGCCATTGATGGAATAACTTAAGCCTTTTCTTATGTGCAGTAATAAATAAAAACAATAGGCCTTTATTATATGCAATATCATTTATCTGCATTAAACTTGTAAAAGTATTTTATTACAGGAAGTATCTTACTAGTGTTTTAAATTCAAATTTGTATTGTAATCTTTTCCCTTTTTTTCTGCTGCTATAAAGAGGTTCCAGGTAATCCTCTTTCTTTGCTATGCTTTATGAGGCCTAATTTTGTATTTTTATCTTCTTTTATATTTCCCATTAATGAGCTATGTTACTTGGTGTTCCTTACCTCTATTCACAGTTCTTCACGTTTTCTCCTTTGAAATGAGTATTCCTGAAATGAATAGCATCTTAATTATTGGATTTACATTACATAAGTAACTGCTTTTCTAAAAGTATGCATTTAATTTGTATAATTTTACAAGTTGTGTAATTTTAAGCAATAATATGTCATATATGAATTATCTCTATAAAAATTAAAATATATTTAACTGTTACACAGGATTGTATAGATAAAAATGACCTGTTTCTTAAAAATATCAGACAATAAGATTGAATAAAGTTCAACAAAATGACTTGGAAGAAGAGCCAAAGCATTCTACCTACACCTATGGAAAGCAAAGGAAAGACCTCTTCCTACCAACCTGTTGCAGAACCCACTCCTGTAGATGCCAAGGAAGAAAAATAATAATTCACTAATTGCCATGAATAACCAAGGAAACAAGGCAGCTCAGAATGAAAATGAAAAGTCTCCAGAAAATGAACTTAAAGACATGCAAGTATGTGACTTACATGACAGAGAATTCAAGATTACAGTTCTGAAAAAACTCAACGAGATGCAAGAAAACACAGACAGACAGTTTAATGAACTCAGAAACAAAAGCAAAGAACAAAATGAACATTTTTTACCCAAGAGACTGAAATTTTAAAAAAGAACCAAATAGAATTTCTGGAGATTAAGAACTCAATAAAAGAAATGAAGAATGAAATAGCCAGCTTAGGTAACAGAGCTGACCAGAAGGAGGAAAGAATCAGTGACATTGAAGACAGAAATCTGGACATGACACAGATCGAAGAAGAGAGAGACTTGAGAAATAAAAGAACTCTACATAAATAAAAGAAATGAAAGAACTCTACAAGAGCTTCTGACTCCATCAGAAAGAATAATATAAGGATAATAGGCATATCAGAAGGAGAAGAAAGAGAGAAGGGAACAAAGAGTACATTCAAACAAATAATCGATGAGAACTTCCCAAACTTAAGGAAGAACTGGATCCTCTAATTCAAGAAGCAAATAGAACACCTAATTACCTCAACTCTAATAGGCTTCTCCAAGGCACATTGTATTGAAGCTGTCAAAAATTAATGACAAAGAAAGAATCCTCAAGGCAGCCAGGGAAAAGAAGGAGAGTAATCTACAAAGGAAAGCCCATTAGGTTATCATCAGTTTTTTCAGCAGAAACTCTACAAGCCAGGAGGGAAAAGACTCAAATGTTCAAACTATTGAAAAAGAGAGATCATGAGCCAAGAATAATATATCCAGCAAAGATATCCTTTAGATATGAAGGAGGAATAATGATCTTTCCAGACATACAGAAGCTGAGGGAATTGTCTAACACACGACCTGCACTACAAGAAATACTGAAGGTGGCTATTCAACCTGAAAAGAAAAACGCAAAAGAATACAAAACCATGAGTAGGATTACAAACAGACAGACAGAAGCATGAAATGGCAACCCCTGCACCAAATAAGACACTATATACTTATAACATACAGGGTAAAGAAGAAAAAAAAAAACCACTTAAAGAAAAAGAGGAAAAAGACAACTTGCTACTGCAGCGCAGGAATCAATTCACAGCAAAAATAGGGATAATTTGTGACAGAAAAACAAAGTGGGAGAGGAAAGGTCTGAACTGGCATAAGGGAATGGAGAAAGTTAGTATGCTGAAGAAAATGGAATACTCTAAATATGAAACTTTCTTTTACATAAACTTAATGGTAACCACTCAAAAAAAAATCAAGAACTGAAATATATAACATAATAAAAGAAGAAACAGAAGGAAAAATCATAGGATACCACCACACTGAAATAATAGACAGCAACAAAAAGGCAAAGAAACAATGGAGACACAGTTCTACAGAAAACCAAAGATAGAATAATAGGAAATCCTCACATATCAGTAATTATCCTAAATGTAAATGGACCAAACTCACCAACAAAAAGTCTCAGAGTAGCAGATTGGATCAAAAAAACTAAACCCAACTTTATGCTGCCTCCAAGAGACACATCTCAGCTACAAGGACAAATACAGACTCAAAGTGAGAGGGTTATACATGTTTTTTTTCTGGATACCATTTTGCTTGACACTCCAAGAAAATGGTATCCAGAAAAAAGCATGTACTAATATCAGATGAAACAGACTTCAGGATAAAAAAGGTAACAAGAGACAAAGATTGACATTTCATAATGATAAAGGGGACTATACAACAACAAGACATAACATTTATCAATATTTATGCCCTCAATCAGGGAGCACCAGATTATACCATGCAACTGACAGAACTAAAAGGATTAATTGACCAAAACACAATTGTAGTAGGGGACCTAAATACATCATTGACAGCTATGGATAGATCATCCAAACAGAAAATAAATAAATATCAGCCCTAAATGACACATTAGATGAAATGGACCTAGTTGACATTTATAAAGCACTTCATCCTAGAACATCATACTATACACTTTTTTCTAGTGTACATGGAACATTCTCAAGGATAGATCATATATTGGGACATAAAACTAGCCTCAGCAAATTTATGAAGATGGAAATCATACCAAGCATATTCTCTGACCGCAAGGCTTTGAAATAGGATATCAACTGCAAAAAGAAAGCAGGAAAAAACCACAAATATGTGGAGATTAAACAACATACTTTTAAAGAATGACCAGGTCAAAGAAGAAATAAGAGGAGAGAACAAAAGATACATGGAAACAAATGAGAATGAAATACATCCTACCAAAATTGTAGGGATGCAGTGAAAGCACTTTTAAGAGGGAAATTTATATCATTACAGGCCTATCTCAAGAAAGAAGAAAAATCCCATATAAATAACCTCACGTTACACCTTAAAGAACTAGAAAAAGAAGAACAAATGAAACCCAAGATCAGCAGAAGAAAGGAAATAATAAAAATCAGAACAGAACTAAATGAAATAGAGAACAAATAGACAACAGAAAAATTTAATGTGACAAAGAACTGGTTCTTTGAAAAGATTAATAAAATTGACAAACCCTTGGCTAGACTCCCTAAGATAAAAAGAGAAAAGACACTAATAAAATCAGAAATGAAAAAGGGGAAGTTATCACGGATGCCACAGAAATACAAGAGATCGTCCAAGAATACTATGAAAGAGTATATGCCACCAAATTCAATAACCTAGAAGAAATGGACAAGTTCATAGAAACATACAGCCTTCCTAGGCTGAATCACAAAGAATTGGAAACTCTAAATATCACCAGTAAGGAAATTGAATCAGTCATCAGAACACTTCCCAAAAGCAAACGTCCGGGACCAGATGGCTTCACTCGTGAATTCTAGCAAACCTTCAAAGAGGATCTAATACCTGTCCTACTCAAACTTTTCCAAAAAACTGAAGAAGAGACAATACTCCCTAACTCATTTTATGAGGCCAACATTACCCTGATACCAAAACCTGGTAAGGATAACACAAAAAAAGAAAATTACAGACCAATATCTCCGATGAATACAGATGCAGAAATCCTAAACAAAATTCTACCAAATCGAATGGAATAAGCATTAAAAAGATTATGCATCACGACCAAGTGAGGTTCATCCCAGGGGCACGAGGATGGTTCAATTTATGCAAATCCATCAATGTGATACATCACATAAACAAAATAAAGGACAAATCATATGATTATATCAATAGATACAGAAAAAGCATTTGACAAGATACAACATCCATTTATAATTAAGACACTTAGTAAAATACGTATAGAAGGAAAATACCTTAACATAATCAAGGCCATATATGACAAATCCTCAGCTAATATCATAATTAACAGTGAAAAACTGAAGCCCTTTGCTCTACGTTGAGGAACACGACAGGACTGTCTCCTATCCCCTCTGCTTTTCAACACAGTATTGGAAGTCCTAGCCAGAGCCATCAGTCAAAAGAAAGAAATAAAAGGCATCCAAATTGGGAATGAAGAAGTTAAATTGTCATTTTTTGCAGATGGCATGATACTCTATATACCATGTTTCCCCGAAAATAAGACCTAACCAGAAAATAAGCCCTAGCGTGACATCTCCTGAACATAAGCCCTAATGCGTCTTTTGGAACAAGCCATTATATAAGACCTAGTCTTATTTTTGGGGAAACATGGTAGAAAACCTTAAAGAATCCACCAAAAAGCTATTAGAAACAATAAACGAATACAGTAAAGTAATCAACGTCCATTGCATACCTATATACTAACAATGAAATCTCAGAAAAAGAAATTAAAAAAGCAATTCCTTTTGCAGTTACAACAAAAAGAATAAAATACCTAGGGATAAACTTTACCAAAGATGTGAAAGACCTGTATACTGAAAACTGTCAGACATTTTTAAAAGAAATTGAAGAAGACACAAAGAAATGGAAAGACAGTCCATGCTCATGGATTGGAAGAATCAGCATAGTTAACATGGCCGTATTAACCAAAGCAATGTACAGATTTAATGCAATCCCCATCAAAATCTCAATGGCATTTTTTAAAGAAATAGAACAAACAATCATCAGATTTATGTGGAACCACAAAAGACACGGAATAGCCAAAGCAATCCTAAGAAAAAAACAATGCTAGAGGTATCACACTCCCTGACTTCAACTTGTACTACAGGGCAACAATAATCAAAACAGTATGATATTGGCAGAAAAAGAGACACACAGACCAATGGAATAGAATTGAGAACCCAGAAATAAACCCACATAAATATGGACAGATAATTTTTGACAAAGAAGCCAAAAACATACAATGGAGAAAAGACAGCCCCTTCAATAAATGGTGCTGGGAGAATTGGAAAGCCAAGTGCAAAAGAATGAAACTAGGCTGCCATCTGTCACCATGTACCAAAATTAACTCAAAATGGATCAAAGACCTAAACATAAGACCTGAAACAATAATCTGCAGAGGAGAAAACATAGGTACTAAACTTATGGACCTTGGGTTCAAAGAGCATTTTATGAATTTGACTCCAAAGGCAACGGAAGTAAAAGCTAAAATAAATGGGACTACATCAAACTAAAAACCTTCTGCACAGCAAAAGAAACCATCGAACAAATAAAGAGACAGCCAACTGAATGAGAGAAGATTTTTGCAAACAGTGCCTCTGATAGGGGCTAATATCCAAAATATACCAAGGAACTCGTATAACTCAATAACAAAAAAAACACACCAAACAACCCAATTGAAAAATGGGCAGAGGCTCTGAAGAGACATTTCTCCAAAGAGGACATACAAATGGCAAATAGACATGAAAAAATGCTCAACATCAGTAATCATCAGAGAAATGCAAATAAAAACTACAATGAGATATCACCTCACCCCAGTCAGAATGGCTATCATCAACAAGACAAATAGTAACAAGTGTTGGAGAGGCTGTGGAGAAAAAGGAACCCTCATACACTAGTGGTGGGAATGCAGATTGGTGCAGCCACTATGAAAGGCAGCGTGGAGTTTCCTCAAAAAATTACGAATAGAATTACCATATGACCCAGCAATCCCTCTCCCAGGTATCTACCCAAAAAATCTGAAAACATTTATCCATAAAGAAATATGTGCTCCCATGTTCATTGCAACTTTATTTACAGTGGCCAAGACATGGAAACAACCAAAGTGTCCTTCCATAGATGAATGGATAAGAAGTTGTGGTATATATACACAATGGAATACTCTTCTACCATAAGAAAAGATGAAATAGTACCATTTGCGACAATATGGATTGATCTTGAGATTGTAACGCTAAATGAAATAAATCAGACAGAAAAAGTGGAGAACCATATGATTTCACTGATATGTAGTACATAAAACTGGAAACAACAAAAGAACAAGACAAACAAATGAAGAAACAAAAATCATAGACACAGACAATAGTTTAGTGATTACCATAGGGTAAGGGCGGGGGTACATGAGGGTAAAGGCGATCAAAATATGGTGATGGAAAGAGAACTGACTCTGGGTGATGAACACACAGTGTGATATATAGATAATGTATTACAGAATTGTACACCTGAAATCTGTGTAACTTTACTAACAATTGTCACCTCAGTAAACTTTAATTAAAGAAAAAAAAAAGAAAGAAAGAAAAGCCAAGGCTGCTATCATTCTCTAAAATGATCATAGGAGAAATATTTTTGTGTTAAATATTATAAATTCAGTTATATTTATTATTTATAGACTTTCAAAAAAGTGTATGATAAAGGTTTGAAACCAAAACTTTTGTAATAATTTGAGAAGTTTTTTATATAAGTCTTGTAAGTGCATTTCATTTTATGCCACCAATTAGTCATGCTAATATACTTCCATATGCTGCTTCATATTAAATATGAAAATACACATATCTTTTATAGTACGTATTCAAGATATAGTACTTCATTTTCTTTTTTATATAGAAACAACGACAATCATTTTGAAAATGCAAATATATTGTTATGCCTTTATTTTTATTGACTTATCATTGTTGGGATTTTTTCACAGGAAAGTTAATTTGTATCATTTCCAGATTTAGTTGTTACAGATTGAATATTAGCTTATAATTTGGAGGGGGGAGTTGATACATGATTGATTTAGATTCAGTGTTCAGGTTATTAAACATTCGAATAATGGTTATCTGAGTTAAAACTAAACGATGAGGACATTTAAAAATATTAAGGAAAGGGTTTTAGGGAAGAGCCTCCACATTTAGACGATTCAAATTGAGAATGCTACACCTCTAATGGGACATTATAAATAGATCCTGAATTAGTCGTGGAAAAGGAGAAGAGGGGGCTAGATTTGAGAGCTTCTATGTAAGTAAAGTTGATAAATGTTTAATAAGTAGTGACGATAAGGGAAGAAAAGGAGTTGGAAGCAATAGTAATAGTAATCACCTTTTATCGAATGTTATATGGTTTACAGTGCTTTGTAACTGTACAACGTCTTGCTTGACTAACTGATGGTGATGGCATAACTACGCTAGGGACTTCAGGAAGAAGAGAAGGTAAATGGCATGGAGGGGCAGGTGATGAGTACAAATTTGAACTCAGACATGATTTTTGTTGCCAACAGTATAGAAAGTTTATAGAAATATTTTCAAAATTCAGTTCAAGAAAATGTATTGAGTACCTGCCCTACACATAGTACTGGGATAGATGCTTTGGAACAGCAATCCAGGCTTTGTTGATAATGCACCCCATACTCAAAAGGAAGCTTTTGAGTATGTAAAACTAACCTTTGTATTTTTTTATAAACAGTTTGCTCTTACACTATTATAGTATTTACATTATGAAATACATGCCAAAGCAATTTAAAAATGAATAATAGGTCTCACATTTTCTTTCCACCTCTGTGCTTTAGAAAATACCAGGATACAGAGGGCACACAGTCTAGTGAGCAACACAGATTGGGTCCATTTTATGAAGATGTGTCAGACATGTGTCTGCAGGGCAGGTGAGGGAGGCTCAGTAAAGGAGCCTGTGACAGATGCCTTTCCTCATTCCCACTTCCCTGTTTCAGGCCTCCCGTGAGCAGGGCCCCGCCACAGCCAGAGAAACTCCAGACAAACAATGTTGGCAAGAAAAAGAGACCCATAGAGGTGAGGAAAATCCATTCTCTAGTCTTAACCTGTACTTTAAAATGTATCCAGGGTTCATTGCATTTCTTTTTTGTAAAATACCCAAGTCTTGTCGTTGGTTTTTATGAAAATAAACATTGAATAATATTTTTTGTTTGGTTGTAAAAATTGATCGCTTAACTGTCAAGTCTGAGTTTTAGATTGAGTTTCTTTTAATCTTATCAGTCGTTCTTTTTAGTTGTGCATGAATAATATCCTGAATTGAACTGTATCTCAGAGACCTTCTAAATGTAAATATATGTGAATGCTTTATGGCTTATGGAAGCACAAGCACCTTGGTAATATCTTATGTTTAGTGGTTTGAATTTATAAATTAAAGATTTAATACTTACACCAAATCAGGAAATTTTACCCCATGCAATGTACTCACTTTAGGGTTCAATGAAGGCTCTGCTTCCAACCAAAGAAACCTTCCACAGTAATTGAGTAAGAAGGATAGTTCTCCAGGCATTTCATAATCCCAGTATCAGTAGCAACGAGCAAACGTTTCTAAATCAGGTCAAAAACAAAGTGTTAAGGCTGTGAGAGGGTGATTGTTATACTACCTACCCCACTCAGCCTCACAAGGTCAAAAATGGTGGACACTTTCGGTCGCACAGTTACCTGCTAGAACTTCAGCATGAGTTATCAGAGATGGTATGCTTCGTTTTGTGCACTGGTGTCGATGTGTCTTTTGGATCCTTAAAAGTACATCACTTGGACATAATTTGTACTGAGTCATGTATGCAAATCAGGTATTTTAACTAATAGTGAACACCAATGGAAATGTTCTTTTGGGCACAAAAGTATCCCAATGTTTATTTTAACACATGAAATCTTAAGAACTAAATTCTTGGAATCGGATGACCTTTTGATACTCTTTATTTTTATAACTTTATGTAGACAAGTATGGAATGTGTGTTTCAGCCATTCAAAACAGGTTATATAGAGAACTCTGTCTAGCTTAATTTTGTGTTTACAGTTTGAAAAATCAAAACTGCATCCTCCATTTTAACTTGGGATCCCAGTACTGTATACAACAAAAAATGGTGAACATTTAGATATGAGGAATTGTATAATGGTTTTATCATTGTTATAGGACCTTGTGTTGGAGCTTGTTTTTGGCTATCGAGGCAGAGACTGTAGGAATAATGCTCACTATTTAAATGATGGTGATGATATAATTTATCATACTGCATCCATTGGGATTCTGCACAATGTTGCCACAGGTAGGACACCCTGATTCTCCATCCCTTCCTTTTTTTAATTTAGGAGTTTTTATTTAGCATCTTAAAATTCTTTGTTAAAAATGTAAGTAATTAAAATGGATGAGCCCAGAATATAAATTTTTCATACTGTAGAACTTTCTAGTGATATTTCGTATAAGCAAATTTATAGTCTTAACAGAATTTAACACAACAGAAGAGAATTTCATAATGCAAAGTGCTCATAGGTCTCTATTAGAAGTGAAGGTTTATTGTATGTTGAAAGCATGTTTTATAGGGAAACCATTTGTAACTTTATTCTATTTCCCCATAACCTTAACATGAAAACGGATGGTTTGGATGGTTGTGTTTGATATTAGTTAGTGATTGAAACTAGCATGTTGGGTGAGTTGATTGCTGTAGGGTGGGGATGAGGTGGTGATGGTCTTACTGAGGCTTTGGAAAACTGAGGAAGGTAGCTATGAAAGCTGCTTGCCTGTGACTCTACTGATAATACATTGTTTGATTCAGTCAGGTGAGAAAATATTCCTTGATGTTTATATAACTGATTGGATTGTTGGAAAAGTTCTCTTAGCACCATTTGACGACCAATGATATAATAATTGTGACATTCACTATTTAATTATAAATTCTGTTTTATTACAAAAAATTGTAAACTTCAGAAATTCTGAAAGTTGGAAGTAAAAATAGAGATTATCTAGGCCAAACCTTTCTGGCTTTTTATTCTGATAGTTTCACACTGAATAGGTAAAGAGTGGATTATATGAGTCATGGTCTCCCACTCCTGGTAAGTATTAATCATTCTGTTTGGATTTCCTGAAGAAAAGGAATTCAACCAAGATCACTCAGAAATCATTCGCAATTTTTGACTTAATATCAGGATCATTTAAAAAAAATACCACTTAGAAAGAAAATCCTCTTAAGTGAGGCTTCATGTACTCTGCAAAGAGAATAGAGAAGAATAAGAAAAGATAAGCTAGAAAGGGATGGATGTATAAATACACTTTCATGTTTATACAGTCATGCACTGCTTCACGATGGGTATACCTTCTGAGACATGTCATTAGGTGATTCGTGGGAACATCCCAGAGGCACTCACACAAACCCCTCAGATGGTACAGCCCACTGCTCACCTAGGCTCTATGGTGTAACCTATTGCTCCTGGGCTACAAACCTGGACAGCAGGTTACTGTACTGAATACTGTAGGCAGCTGTACCACAATAGTATCTGTGTATCTAAACACAGAAAAGGTACAGTAAAAATATGGTGCCCAGGAGAAAACATGGGACACCTGTGTAGGGCATTTACTGGGAATGGAGCTTGCAGGACTGGAAGTGGCCCTGGTGAGGCAGTGAGTGTGAAGGCCCAGGGCATGACACTGCTGTGGACTTTATAAACACACTACACTTAGGGTGCACTAAATTCATAAAACAACATGAAATTAAATCGAGCACAAGATAAAAATGATGCAATCAAGAAACGCAATAAACAGGAGCTATAGGAGGCTGCTGCTAGCATAACACAGCATACTGTTTTACAGCAAACTTTTTAAGTAGAGTACGCTCTAAAATAATAAAGAGCGTAGTATAGTAAATACATAAACACTAAAATATTTATTATTAATAGAAAGGATTGTGTACTGGACATAATGGCATGTGCTGCACCTTTTATGTGGCTGGCCGCATGGTAGGTTTGTTTACAAACCCGTGTGTAATGCCTTATGCTGTGCTGTTAGGACATCACTAGGCAATAGGAATTTTTCAGCTCATTATAATGTTACAGGACCACCTTCTTATATACAGTCCGTCGTTGACACAAACGTTAATGCGGCATGTGACTGTCCTTGTAATTTTCTTATTTGTAATTAATCGCCTTTCTAATGATGGGGTGTAGAAAGAGAGGGCAGAGGAGAGACTAGGCACTGAGATTTGGCCTCTTGCCAGTCTGGGGATACATTGCTATGTTCACATTGCACAAGTCTTGATCTATTAGTTGATCTAATCTAATTAACTAACAGCACATACAATTTGCACCTTTAACTGAACTCTCAGGCGTGGAAAATATGAAGCACATTTCACTTTGAGAAGTGTTAAGTACTAGTAAATCTGTGAAATGTTATTGTTAAATTGTTTCATTTTGTTTTGCTTTTTGGAGGACCTAGTCTTGCCGGCCCTCTATACTCTGGCTCCAGCCTGCCATCCTGACCTCATTCCCGCTTCTCTGTTTAACTGGCACGAGCCTGCCTTTGTTACCTGCTGCACAGCCACAGTTTCAGCGAAGGTCTCTTCACTATCACTGCTACTAGATAAATCACATTACTTCTTTAATCACATTCTTCAGTACCTCCCACTGACTACAGAATACATATGAAATTGAATAGGCTGGCATTCAAAATCCTCTATAATTCTAGTTCTAATGTTTTTCACTTTTCTTCTTCGTGACCCTACACTTAAGCCCAATGAACCATTTGTATGCATACCCAATACTTTCCTGCCTTTGTACTTTTGCTTAAAGTCCTCTTCTACCTGGAATGCCTTTCCCCACCCACCCTCACATTTATAGAATCTGCCTTGTCAGTATAGGAGTACATATGCCCATGATAAGAATCTTTTCTGCGGTGAAGTCCCATCTCATTTTGATCTTTAACTGTCTCCTGGCATTTGCTATCTTCAGCCTTGTATCACATTGGTTTATGCCTTTCAGGGCTCTATCCCTTTAAAAGCTTCTGAGTCATTTTTCCATCCTTATGATGATGTGCCCATATGAAGTGCTCAAAAATATGTTAAATAAGCAAGTAAGTTAAACAAAGCAGCTTATTGCTCTGGATAAGTGCATTTGGCTGTTATACCTTAATGTTTTCAAATTTAATTCTCAAATTCTTTCTTTTATAGGGACTCAGAGTTTTTATCAGGAACACAATGATGATATTCTGTGCCTCACTGTAAATCAGCACCCCAAATTTATCAACATAGTGGCAACGGGCCAAGTAGGTATGTTTCTATGCTGTAAAAAGAAGCAATTTTACGTAATTTTCTTGTTCAAATTAATTCAGTATCCCAGGGGAAAATTAACATATATTTGTGTATTGTTCAAAATGTATTTGCACATAAAACACAGCCATTTTTACCATACTGTTTGCTTCCAGGTACCTTTCTCTCACTTTGGTTATATGAGTTGGTTCAGACAGTTCAGGATTAAGAATAAGCTATTAAATGGTGATTGAAAGAGTTGGGCTTAGTCCTTAGCAGAAATTTCTGATCAGCAAAAGGTTTAATAGTGTATAGAGCAGAAAGGAAGAAGTTGAGGAGGACATGGTAAAATAAGGGACTCACGAAATAACTAGACCGAGGGGGCAGGACATCTGCGTCAGGAGGGTTAAGCTAGAAGGAGAGAGAAGCCAGGTCTGTTCCATGTTGGTAAAGCCTTTCTCTGCCTGTCTTTTCTTGGAATGGATCTAATTTACCACCTGCTTTGAAATCACCTGTAGTGCTGCCTTTTTTAACTCTACAGAAAACCTAAACAAAGGCCATTACTCTACAGGCAACATGAAGAGAGCATAACAGGTCTATTGAAGGACTTACCTACCAATCAGGGATCACTGCGAACATCACAAGAGTATTAGGTAATAGAATTGATCAGTTATCGGCACAACTCTGGGAGAGTTTCTAAAAGAGATAATATGATAATTTATGCTTTTAATATCTTCATTTTCATACACGTAGTAAACCGATCAGTTAGGTAATTTTCTGTGCGTTGCTTACTTCTACAGTTATGCAACAAAGAACCTTGCATTCTTCCTTTCTGTAAAGTTTTCTGCTTTTAAAAAGAAGGTAGACCCATACTTCACCCATTATATACAAAATATTCTCATCTTTTGAGTATAAATACATAGGTCTAGCTTCTCTGTATGCTAAGTTTTTTGAAATTGAAGTCTTACTTTCATTCGGCATGAGGAATGAGAAACTATTTTATTACCATTTTACTGATGAAAGTGCCTCTTGGCATATACTTATTTTTTTTATTGCTCAGTTAATTTTTATTGAGTAAATTAATTTAGTTAACAAAATTATTGAGCACCTACCATGTGCAAGGTATTGTTCTAGGTGCTAGGGATACAAGCAGCTTACAGAAAAAGCCCACATCTCTATTTTAATGGAATGTACATTCTATGAATAAAATTCTAGAAGGTGTGGTTCTTTTATTTCCCAACTTCGTACCTTCTCCTTTTCTTTCCCCTTCTCTCCCTTTGTTAAGCCACTATTAACAGACATATTAGTGCTGTAGTTTTCTCTTTTGATTAAGAAATGTGGTCACAAATTAATCTTTCATGAAATTTGACTGTTCTCCAGTTCTTTTCCTATTTTCAAATTGAGATATAATTGACACATAACTATACAGAGGGTGCCAAAAAAATGTATACACATTTTAAGAAAGGAAAAAACTGTATTAAAATTGTAGTACTCAATAATACCTATTAAAAAAGATGAATACAAGTCATGTGCATACATTGTTTTGGCACCTCCGGTATTACTTTTCAGGTATACAACATAATTATCCTCTATGTGTACTTCTATTTGAAAGGCAACACTGTAGGGAACGTGGAATGGCTAATTATCTAACCCCTCTCCTTCCAAGTCAAAGTCCAGGCAGTCCAGGGGTGAATTTTAGATCCTGTTTGCCTTGCCCTTCTTGTACCCTGCCACAAAACAGATACACATTCTTTGCTAATGACTAATTAAGTGTCAGATATTTCCTGAGAAGACCAAAGAGTGAGGGACTTTTTCTCTTCTGAACCTAAAGAGAATTGAATCAGTAGTTACTTTGCCTGCCAAGCTTGTTTAATAGCTGCAAAGCACAAAACACTGCCTAACACTGGTTCTCTCTTTTAAAAATCATATATTAATAGATCATAGAGGAATTGAAATATTTGCTTTTGTGGTTTTTTTGGCCAGTTATATTCAAATTTTTCTTTTTATCTTGGATAGAATCTACGAATCTCAGGGCCAAATACATCATTTTACCTAGTCTGTCATTAGATATTTGAATCTCCTCTGAACCCCATCATCACTTAATACCTAACGAAGTTGTGTAACCTCTGTTTGGGAAGCTCTGTTATAAACAGCATCTTCATATAGAACAGAAATCTGTCTCTTTAATTGCAGCTCATTGGTGCTCATTCTTGGGTCACCTAGAACAGTTAATCTCTTACTCCCACGACATTATCTTCCAGTATTTGGAGAGAGCTGTCATATTCTCCCTGAATCTCATCTGGTACTCCTTTTAGACAGCCCACTTTAGACATCTGCAACTACATTTCATGAGACAGAGTGCATGAGAGCAGTGGGATCGCTTTCCATGGAGGAACCTGCCTCCCCACTGGACTATGCTTTGGGTATCTGAGACCCCAGAATTCTCTGTCAAATGGTCCGAAACCTGCTTGTGGGCCTGCTTGAGCTTCTTCTATGAGTCCATGCTCCCAGTGGCAGATTGCACAGCTAATAGCCCCCCTGAGGGATGACCAAGGGGCAGTTACGCACTGGGAAGGCAGTGATGGAGTGCTGATGTACAGGCTGGAATAGCTGCACATGAGCTGCTATGGCTCCTGTGGTATGGGACACAGCTGGGAGGTGGGAGAAAGGGATAGCCCAAGGCTCTCATATTGCCCAATTCTAAGGAGTTCTAAATTTGAACCAGGCCTTCAAGGTCATTATAGGGGTGTACTTGTCAAGATAGGAAGATGAAACATATTTAATAATTTTACCTTGATTGATAACTTGAAAATATTTACGCCTGTGATGTTTAGGTCTTTTTTTGTACTCTTGTCCCAGTCCTGCAGATACCCAGGTACAAGCCTGATCTCCCAACAAAACAGCCTGTCTTTGAACCATTTTTCATGTGGTTCACGTCCTTCAGTTTCAAGTCCTCTCACCATTTGGTTATTATCAGAGCGTATTCAGAAATAAAAGTGGTATTTCCTGAGTAGTATGCATAGCAGACTCAGCTTTATTCCCTCATATTCCATGTCAGGACACTATCAGTATATCCTTGAAATCATTATTTCATAGGGATATACGGCTCTACCAAAGCAAAGAACAATCATCTATCTTGAAAGAATTCCTAAATGTTTACTCCTTTCTCTCTTGTTAAAAAGACAGTGGCTTCTAAAATTTTGGTTAATAGGTATTTCCACCACAAATATAATGAGCATAGGCTTTTATGTTTTCTTTCTTGGCATCTTTTACAGAAAATGTTAGATTTGAAAAAATGAAGAAAGGGGTTAGTCAGTGGCCTGAATTAAGAACTTTTTCTTTCCTGAGTTATATGGTAAATTTTGCCAAAGTTTCTCTCAGAAGGTTTAGATTTGATTCTTCCCTTTAAGTAGAGATGCATTATAACCTTAAATGGTCTATTAACAGTTCATTTTGTAAACCAAAATGAGAGTCATATCAATTTAAATCATATCAATATTATTTTTAAAGTTGTTAAAATTTCATGTAACTCATTAAATACAAAGAAAGTATTGACCCAAAATTTGAAAGGTCATGTACATAAAATGTCAATATGTATGTATAATTTAAATTATTGGTTTCACTTACAGTTTTCTCAATTTCATATAAAATTAATTTTGTATGTGATACTTTAAATTATTTAAATTCACTATTTTATAATTGAGTTTTCACAAATTTTAGTATTTGTTATTTATGGATTATTTTTCTGCTACTTTTCTATTTTAGGTGATTCAGCAGACATGTCAGGTAAGGAAAGCTAATCATTTGCTGTTTTAGTTATATTGTTTAGTAATGATAGTCCAAATTTTTATAGAGTAATAAGATACTTGAACCTATTTTGGATTTTTTTAAATGAAGACTACATCATTTTAATGTCATGATACTGAGCCCAATCTATAATAATGATAGTTTTTAAAAAACTAATATACTTTGACCTTTTTAGTGTGCCCAACACTGTTTTAAGCACTTTACATATATTGCTATTTGGCCATTACAAGAATTCTTCATGGTAGATATTAACTTGCCTATATTATGTAGCTGGTAAAAGTAAAGGTGGAATTAAAACTTAATCTTACATCTGAAGCAATAAATTTTATTGCCTAAAAACAAAATTTAAAAAATATATATTATTTTATGTACTATCCCAATTATTGCACATATTGGATCAACAGATAATTTAAAGATTTAAAAATAACTATCATTGATTTTGACCTTGCCTTTGTGAATTTAAAAACTATTAGATGAACACAACAGTATGTTCATTGTTTTTAGATACTATAATAAGTAGGCTTTTTCAAGTCAGCTTTCAATTTACACAATACAGTAAGAATTAGTAAAAACTTCACAAAACATGAAAGTTATATGAAATTAAAATTTCAGTATCCATAGATAAATTTTATTGGACACAGCTATGCTGTTACATATTGTCTATGGCAGCTTTTTGGCTACAATGGCAGAGTTGAGTTAGTTGCTCAGAGACTGTATATGACATCACTTTGCACTGCTGCTTGGCACACTACAAGTTGCAGGGGTACAGTTATAACTTGACAGGTTTTGAGTGCTATTTATATTGCTATTCCACAATATTTTTTGTCTTTTCACCAATATGTATATCTGTCATGTGAAAACAAAGGGAATAAAAGGGAATTGGACTATAAATGTCACACTCTTAAGGCACAGTGAAGTACGGATTGTTATCAAATTAGATGGTAAGACTGTGTTTATTATGTAGTGATACTATAGCTGTGCTAAAAGAATACAATATAAATCAGCATTTTCACATTTAACTTTATCACAGTATTCCCAACTCACAGGACAGCAACAATCAGAAATATTAGAAAATTTACAACAATACCTTGTCACAACAGAATTTCTTCACAAAAATAAAAAGTAAAATGAGGCTACAACCAAAGTAAGTTTCTCAATGGCTCATTTGTTAACCAATCAAGACAAGCTGTTTACTGACTAAGAGTTAATTAAGTCAAGTTTGATTGCAGCAAACGTGTCCAGAGAAAATAAACTCGTTTAAGATTTTTTGGCAAAAACTGTTGCTAAAAGAGTTGGGGATGTTGGAAACAAAATTTAATGGTTTCCCTTGACCCTTGATGGGTTGACAAATGTTGCCAGTTGTTCACTTGAGGAATCAGTGCCAACTTTAAAGTGACTGAAGAGTTAGCTTATACGAATAGTCTCCAGGGAACAACTACAAAAGATAATATTTTCAAAAAAGTTAGGAAAACATTAATTTAGTACAACCTGAAGTGGAATCTGCTAAGATGTGTTACAAGTGATAGTGGTAAAAATGTGTGGAGTTGGAGAAGAAAAAGGGATAGCTGGTTAAGTTTTCAAAGCTTGTGAAATTTCAGGTGTTTAAAGCCTATGGTTATTCATTGTTATTCATCAGCAGGTAGTTTGTGGAGAACACTTCAATCTATCATGTGTTATTGTACTTCAGTATTTTGTTATTGAAGTCAACACTTAATTTCATTTGCTCTCATAGACTTAATCATCATCAGTTCCATGAATTTATGTTAGAAGTAGAAGTTGACTATCCTGACTTGCCCCATCGCCACAGCAGTTCAGTGGTTTAGCCAGTGGTAAAGTTTTATTGCAATTTGGAGCTGAGAACCTAGATTGAAATTTTTCTGAATGAGAACACATTAGCCAAAGGCCATCCCAGCAAGCAGCCCTTCTGATGATAATAAACCTCAGGCCTGCTTGTGTGAACTTTCCTGTGCAGGCCCTAAGCCTGGATCAAGAAACAGGATGGTGAGTATGACTGGAGTAAAACCTCTGAGACGAACTTAAAGAAGAGAGGAAGGGTTTTGCAGATCATGGAGAGGAGTTTGGATTCATGCTAAGTGCACAGTCCATTGTTGGAGAGTTTTAAGTAAGGGAGTGATGTCACTCCTCAAAGTAATTCATACTTTGAGAAAATCATTCTCTGCACTATTGAGAATGTAAAGGGAAAAGAGGAGTAATCAGAAAATTAGGAGGCTATTCATAGTAGTCTAAGCAAAAGACATTTTAAACTAGGGTGCTTAAGAGTGAAAATGGAAAAAACTAGACAAATGTGGGATATATTTTAGAGGGAAACCCATCAGTCCTTTCTGATGAACTGGATGTGGGGGCATGACACAAAGTAAGGAGTCAAGGCTAGCTTAATTTTTTACTTGAGTAGCTGGCTTATTGAAATGGGGGGATACTTTGGGAGAAATAGTTGGGCAGGGATAAATTATCCACAGATACAAGGAATGAAGGGAGTGTAGGTTCAAGTGAAGAAGATGGGTAGGTTTGGGGGCTGGAAAATAAGGACACTGCTGTTTGATGCCTTTTGTTTGCTCCATTTCATCAGCTCAGAGTGAGGAGGAAGTGAAGTAAGCAGGGGATAAAGTTTTGAAGTTGTCACTTTGGAATATGGGAGAGAAAATATTTATGTTAGAAAAGATATGGTACACTTACCATCTGAATACATTGTGTTTTGAGTAGGCACTAACACCATCTTCTGTCTCTGACAAAGCTTTGTCAGCCCACCTAAGACTGTATTAGGAACTAAGAAGTTGGCATTTTTGATCCCTAAAGCAATTCAAGGAGAGAGAGTTCTTTCTCTGATCTTGGTTACTATGTCACAATAGGCAGCTGTCCATTAAATGACGTTAGTGGTCTTCTGTGTGCCCTCTAGGACAGAAAATAAGGAAATTTTTTAGCACACAAGAGTGAAGAGGGAGGGTGGTCCTTTGAGTTGGCTGGTTCAGGAGCTCCACGATGCACTTCCCAAATCTTCTGCTCTGCCAGAAGGCTGGTTGTATTTATGGTCATAGCAGTTGGTGTTACATGCTTCCTAAGAAGACACCAGGGGAATACCATGTGCTGATTGGCTTAAATCTGGTTTACTGAACTGAATCCCCAATATCAGAGGTGGGGGTGGGAGGGTTAGGAAGTGAAGGGTGCAGGGGAGTGTTGTCCCAAGGGGCTCAGCCTAATCGGTTGAGCATGCAGTGTCTTTCCCCTGAATTACTTGCACTACATGGGGCAGCAGTGGATTCCTGAATAAAATCAGAGCTTTGTCAAGAAGGAAGGAAGGATTGGATGCTGGGTGTACAGCAAAGAGTTGTCCACTACAGAAACTAAAGGGCAAAATAACAATTGACACACTTAATGGACCATAGTAAAATTTTGTTCTACAATACAGCTTTTATTATGCTGCATCGAAGGCAAACTGGGGGATGGAGAAAGAATATCCTTTAAAACTTTGATTCTTATGCGATCTAGTTAGTAATTTAAAGTGACTCTTATGGCATCTCTGTACTAGAGTCTAGAGTCAAGAATGGTTATGAAAAGTTGGTGGGATTGATTGATTTTCCAGAGACAGCTTGAACCAGTCCCCCATGGAAAGAGCAAGATTAGAACCTGGGTACCTCGGCTAGCTCTGCCAGCTCTGAGTTGTGTGTGACTTAGGGCAAGTCACTTAACTTCTCTGAGCCTGAGTTCATGAAGAAAGATATCTGCCTAGAAGTAGGAATTAGAAAGTGTGAGATGTTCCTGGTAACATATCTGGCCCATTAGGCACTCATACCTGGTGGCCTGCATAGGGGAAGGGGAGAGCTAAGAGTCATTTCTGTGTTACTGTAGCATAATGAATGACCGTGTTCAAATTACAGTCGGCCCTCCCTACCCGCAGGTTCCACGTCCACAAATTCAACTCATCCAGGGTCAAAAGTATTCGGGGAGAAAAAAAATCCCAGAAAATTCCAAAAACCAAATTTGAATCAGCCACACGGTGAGCATTATGCAAATGCTGTGTAGGCACGCCCTGCTGGAGCCTATATGCAAGTACAGGTTATGTGCAAATACTCTGCCATTTATATGAGGGACTTGAGCATCCCTGGGTTTTGGTATCTGCAGGGGTCCTGGAACCAGTCCCCCATGGAAACTGAGGGACGACTGTATAGGAGAAGATAAAATATACTTAATGAACATAATTTAATCTTTTTTTAGTAAATTAGGCCTTGAGAATTTCCAGTAATTTAAATCTTAACTACTGTTATTGATATAAATTTAGAACTAAATGTATAGCAATCTCATAATCATACCTATATGTTTTAAAATGTAAATTCCTGATACAAGCTTCTTTCTGTCTTGTTTAATTTTTTTTTTATAAGTTTGAAAAGCTTGGTAATTCAGTTTACTTAAGATTACTTGCTGTCTAAATTTTAGATAAATGGAACTCTTTGTAATTTGTGGCATATTAAATTTGGAGACAGAAATAACTGATGTTTCCTGAAAATCCATTATCTACTGCATCACGTTTAGGCAAATATATATGGATTGCCTAGAGGTGCTTTCTGTAATCATATAAAAATGTTTCTATATTATAGAAGGCCTACATAATATTTATCACTGGCAAAAAATTACAGTGATTTACCACTACAATTTAACAACCTAACATTCCTTATTGAGATTAAGTTTACAGACCCTCAGATCCTTTGACTTTTATAGAATGAGGAACATTCAAATTTTAGTCCAGTACTTAAATTATTGTCAATTTTTCCACACATAAATACCTTATTTTATTATGTGATGAACCTTTATGTCTATTTCCATATTGTTTTGATATTTTACATGAAGTTGAATAATTTTTTGAACAGTTTTTACTTAATGATACTCAAATTTAAATCTCTGGTTTAATGTAACAGGGGTGCCAAAAAAGAAAATGTATATACATTTTAAGAGATGTTATCTTAAAATGTGTATACATTTTTTTTGGCACCCTCTGTATGAAACTACTTTGAAGAACTATTAGATTTAATTAATCATTGTATACTATAAATTGTAGATGGTGAACAATATGGTCTAAATTTATCAGAATATTTTCTTTAGAGACCAGAATTTCTTTCTGCATCAAATGCTTTTAAGGCAGCTTGTCTTATTGAATATTGCTTTATTTTTGCAATGCAGTATTTGTAGCAGATTTATAATTTGAAGCAAATGCATGTTAGTATTTTGATTATTTTACTAAGCGTACTTATGTTCTGAGATTGAATTAGCTGCTGAATTAACTCATCTATTCATTTTTTAAGGGTGTACCTCATGAGAAAAAGGACAATACAAAGTTATGATTTTTTAACTTAGAAAATACAGGGAACTAGGAAAACATTTAAGCAGTAGAAGCAGCTACAGAAGATGAATAACAACAAATACAATTTTTAATAAAGATTAGCAGTTTTATTTCTCCCATGAAATTCTGTTTAAAAAAAAACCCAAAACTATTTTTTAAAAATTTTTATTGGGGTGACACTTGTTAGTAAAATTACATAGATTTCAGGTGTACAATTCTGTATTACATCATCTATAAATCCCATTGTGTGTTCACCACCCAGAGTCAGTTCTCCTTCCATCACCATATATTTGATCCCCCTTACCCTCAGCTCCCACCCCCCGCCCCCCTTACCCTCTGGTAACCACTAAACTATTGTCTGTGTCTATGAGTTTTTAAAACAAAACTATCTTATAAAGTGATGTGAACTTAGTATTTGACCAGGTATCTGTCTATATGGGTAAAAATTTCAGTTGAGATCTGTTCAGGTGGTTTCCTAGCTGTGTTGCCTTTCCCAATTTATGTTTGCTTTTCATCTTTCCTTCAGATAACCTAAGTACTGAATATACCCTGGTATTTAATTATGTAATATGTATATATTTCTCCACATAATTATATAAAGATTTAACATGTATCTCAAACATGCATTATTTTTGAGAAGTTGTTTAAAGTTTGTGATTACTTAATTTGTCTAAATGCTCTTTTCTCAAAAGTGCAATTTGGACTATAGACTGAAGAAGTGTTCTGTGTTTTTTCCCTTTCCTTTTTTTCTTTTTGGTTAATTGAGTCTTAGTTTTGAGTTATTTTTATTAAGTGCACAGCCTTTCTTTGGTAACATATTTTTCCATTTCAGAGATGAGTATGCATCAGCTTTAGAAATGAAAACATTTGTAATAGGTATATTACAACTTTTGGATTTTATCTTTATTTATTAGCTACAGCTCCTTCTATCCACATCTGGGATGCAATGAACAAGCAGACTTTATCTATACTAAGATGCTCCCATTCCAAGGGAGTGTGTTCAGTCAGCTTCAGTGCTACTGGCAAACTCTTGCTGTCAGTGGGACTAGACGCAGAACATACTGTTACCATTTGGAGATGGCAAGAAGGTAGGATTGATTTTTCTTTGTGATTTTTAAAAATGAGGATATTGTGGTAATATGAACTCTCTACTTAATATTTTCCATAAGTTGGTGATTGAAGCCATCATTCCCTACAGCCCTACAAGACACACAGTACAGTTGGTGTTATTGTAGGTATGTTCCACTTTGAAAACCCAGTGAACTTGTAAGCTTGCAAAACAAACGAATGAAATTATCAATATTAGAAATGATTTGCGGCTCTTTCCTTTCAGTAAGCAACTCTGTATATAAGCATTTTTGGTAGTTATTATTTGATTGGTTATGGAGGATCTTAAGAATGGAAATGAAGTTGCGTTTGGACCCCAGTGCCTGTTCAGTGTGTGCGCCCCCGAGGGGGTGAGCAGTGCCTCTGCTGCAGGCAGTGCTGGCCAGGGCGAGGTGAGGAGGGAGCAACAGAACTCAATCCTGCTCCACACTGTTCCAGCCCATTCCTGTCTGGGGACTTTTCCCAACTCCTTCTCCCCACTTCCATTAAAAAATACCATGTTTCCCCGAAAATAAGACCTAGTCAGCTCTAATGCGTCTTTTGGAGCAAACATTAATATAGGACCCGGTCTTATTTTACTATAGTATAAGACCAGGTCTTACATTAATTTTTGCTCCAAAAGACACCATTAGCGCTGACTGTCCGGCTAGGTCTTATTTTCAGGGAAACGTGGTATTGATAATTATCAAATCTAGGTTCTGGAATACTCCGTGAAACTTAGGTGGAGTTAATTTTGCTTACAGTATCCAGTTACCCATTCAGGCTGGGGGTGAGAATGGGACAAAGAGGAAACGAAGAGAAGAGTGGGCAGGCTGGAGCGATACGGGGCCAACACGAGCGCTCGGGCTGGCCTAGTGCAGGCTCAGCCCTACCGCAGAAGAGGGACTATCTTGCCTGCCCCAGACGTAGGGCCAGCCCCTCTGGAAGCAGCTTCTCCCTGGCCCCGGGGGTTGACTGGCTCCTCCGCATGACACAGAGTAGACTGCAGAAGGTGCCATCACACAGAGAGATGGTTAAGGCTGGAGGTGGAGGAGCACGCAAGGATCTAAAGCAGGGTGACTCTTGCGATTTAAGGCAGTTGTGCAACGATTGTGTTCTGCACTGTGAGCAGACATGTATCAAGTTGATATAAATTTGGACAGGTGGTATACTTACAATAAAGTTTTGAATGGTTTTTAAAAGAATGGAAAGTATATTGTAAGTGATAATGGAAGATCAATAGGTTAATATTACTTAATACACTTCAGACAAAACTTGTCAGTTACATAGGTACTAGAAAAAGTGAAATTCATAGACTTTCATAGAAAAAAGGAAGATATGGCTTCTGAAATCTAAAATGCCCCATAAGTGATAGAGACTCTTCATAAATATACACCTCAGTTGCAAACATAGTGCAAAGGGACCCTGTACACAACTAACTGTATGTCATGTGATTGCTGGGTAGCAGTGCAAGAAACGTGCCCCCTTTTTTATAAGCATTTATTTTTTGAACTAAATATTTTGAATAACTGTTTGATCCTGTAAAAATTAGCTTAGTTCTTATATTAACCTAGATAATTTTGTCATATCTTTCTTACCAGGTACCAAAATTGCCAGCAGAGCTGGTCACAACCAACGTATTTTTGTGGCAGAATTCCGACCTGATTCAGATTCCCAGTTTGTCTCTGTGGGAGTGAAACATGTGAAGTTCTGGACACTGGCAGGAAGGGCTCTTCTTAGCAAAAAAGGGCTACTGAGCACACTGGAAGATGCCCGGATGCAGACCATGCTTGCTGTTGCATTTGGTGCAGTATGTCTCTTAAAATGCGTATGGTAGTGTACTTTGAATTACGTCAGTTGGTCTACTTTGAATTTTCTTGCCTCAGATAAGCCACATTAGTGCTGTTTATATGGCACTGAAACCCACTAATCATTACATATGTTCTGGTCATGCATCTATTTCATCTTTCAAAGTTTGATACTTTCAGAAATTAGGGAGTGGGAAAGCAAGTGAATGAGTGAGAGGGATTTGAAACATTAGAGTTCTTGGGCCATTAATTTGTAGTTGTCACCCTAAGTTTTCTAGGTCCTAAAATTTTGTCAGAAGAAATAAAATGTAATTTTCAAGTGTTTAAAAGGTGGCACTTGAGTTTAGGATTTTTTTTGCTTGCTATGACTTTAACTCCTGGTCTTAATAGAAAATGTTCAAAAGCCATTCCCTCTCCTACCCCACCCCCTAGTCTGTGCTTGGGCTTTACAACCCACATGTTTTCCCTTTAATACCCTGCCTGGGCCAGGCTTTTTAAATCCTTTGGTGTATCAAAGCCTAAGTGGATTTCCTTACTACAGTGTTTATGTGGGTATATAATACTTGAAAGAAGAAAATTATAATTTTAGAACCTTTACGCACACTTACATTTTTGAGGAAAACACTATTGAAAATGTTGAACATGCCACATCAAACTTCAGTTTAATCTTTTGGGGTTTCTTAATATTAGAGCAGTCATTCCTCTCCAGAAGAAAAACCCACACATTCAACTGCTTCTGGTGTTAAATTGCCCATGTTGATTAACTTTCTTCACATACAAAATTCCTTATGTAGTCAGTTGCCCATTCTCAATAGAAAATAAACTTGAAGATTAAAATACCGTCATAACTGACTTTTATGTTTAAAGCAACAGAGCGGTTAGAATGTTTCATTACATAACAAGGTGGGGTGATGTTCAATTTAAGCCTCTTAAACCTCTGTGGGTGGGGCTATGAAGTAAAATACTGGTTTCTACACTTGAAGCATTTACAGTCTTAAATGCAGA
Organism: Rhinolophus sinicus; assembly: GCF_057876585.1. Lineage (NCBI taxonomy): Eukaryota > Metazoa > Chordata > Mammalia > Chiroptera > Rhinolophidae > Rhinolophus > Rhinolophus sinicus. Next base: position 189,093,101 of record NC_142503.1, on the reverse strand, counting down.
TAAGGCATGAATTAATGACACTCTTAGATGTTATAATTATCTAGTGATATAACAAATATATCGTTATTCATATATGAGCTATAGGGAATAAGTATAAATGTGGAGGAATTTGAAGTAACATTAAATTATAGGGAAATTAAACATAAAAACTGTTATTCTCCGAAAGATTAAAGGAAAACTCAGTTTGTTTTATTATAATTCAAAGTTTTATTTTCCTATTGGTTTCCATAGTTGTCAGTGAAATATACAAGTTGCTCTAAAAGGGGAAGCTAAAATGGGGTGAAAATAGCACGTGATGCAGGATTTGATTTCTCCAGTTTCCACATAAATGAACTGTTTATCAGGATTGCAGTTCTCAAAGTGATAAAGCATTATTAAACTTTTGGCACCTAATTAACTTTATCTTATTTTGGATTGATTACAGAAATGCATTAACGTTTGCTATCTTGATTTTAAGAAATGGCAAATGTTAATTTCATTTTTTAACTTCATGAGTTAGTGAAATCTGAAAAACTACAACTTTGCTATAGATAACAGTTTTACTTTCTATGACAAAATATCAGATCTAATAAAAAGTTATTTTTACTTCCTATTTCTATGCTTTTTTCATTCTCAGTTACTAATAACCTTTATTTCTTGGGCAACTAGAAGGAAGCAATCCAGAGGGATGATACAAACTAGAATTATGTATTTTATAATTGGAAGGGACCTTAGAGATTGAACTCCCTTATTTTACACATGAAAAAGCTGACACTCATAGCGATTAAAAGGTTATTCCAGCTAATAATCAACAGACCTGGAAGGAAAAGTCCTTCACAAGCTAAGCCTCACGTTCAGGTTTTCTGACTCTTGAGTCCAGTTTCTCCTGCTATCCCGTGCTCTTTGCATGCAAGGTGAGATGGGCTCACACTTACATAGAGAATTGCATCTGTTTGAACTCTGTTTGAACTTTTGATGAGTTTATCTCCCCCTTCCCCACTCCTTTTCAGAATAACTTGACGTTTACAGGTACCATCAGTGGAGATGTCTGTGTATGGAAAGCTCACATGTTGTGTAGAATCGTGGCTAGAGCTCACAATGGGCCTGTGTTCGCCATGTACACCACCCTGCGGGACGGCCTTATTGTGACGGGTGGCAAGGAGAGGCCGTGAGTCCTGTTTCTTTTCCCAGCCGTCCTGAATACTTATGCACTGTGATGTTCCTGAGGTTTGCAGTTAGTTATTCTAGTTATCTCTAAACTGCATGGATTATGCTCTCTGACCTTCCTCGTCATATGCAGTAAGCCTTTTATGTGCCTTCTTGTTCTTATTTCTGATCTTAGATTGTTTCCAATTTTTTCTGCATTGTAGATAAACTTAAACTCCAAGAACGGAGTGATAATTGTTCTGATATGAATAGGTAGTGATCCTGTAAGTTAAGAATTGATTTTCTTAATGTCATCTGCCTTATATTTGCTGACTAGTAGGTAACTTGTGGGGGACTCTGCCATTGAACCACTGAACCCAGGATGCACCTTGACTGCTTGGCTTTTTTTGTTCAAACTGGATAGTAAGGGGTACAATGCATACGCTGCATTAGAAAAGGATGAGAGGATGCTGGAAACACACTCGGCCTTGTTTCTTTTGCTTGAGCAAACATGTTAGATAAAAGTGTTTAATACGAGAACCTCAAAATTTAAGTCTTGAGGAGAGGCCATTTTCTGAATGACTTTCAAGTCTTCCAGTGGAAGCCAGATACTTATAATTGATTTCCTACCAACATACTCATATTCATGTTAAAATATAATGTATATACGTGACCAAGTAAGAACTTTCAGTACAGATTTGAAAGAACACACATGTATCAGTTAAACACAAATGCAGACGCTTTTGCCTTTCTCATAAAGGAAGATGTATTATGGTACAAGGGCATGTTTTTCCCTAAGACAAGGTCATCTAGCAGAAAATAAAGCAATACATTTTTCAGTTCTTCCAAGAGAAAAACCATAAATAGGCTGTATTTTGTCTTTTACATGTTACTCTGACACTTGTTTCCCACAAGTTATCTAGTCTTGTTCATCCCTACTTATTAGTAGCCTATAATGGTAGGGAAAAAAATGTGCTTCTCTTTTGGCCTTTAAAAATATATTCTGTAACATGGCATCTGTAATGCTATTCTCTAGCCTTACATTTCCATTATCCTCAACATTAAAAATCATTTTGTACATTCCCTTAATAAGTATTAAGGATACATGGATGGGGGAGGCTAAATAAAATTATGCTCATGTCAAATGAATTTTTCATAAAATAAAATTTGCTTAAACTGAATGTTTGAAATATATGTTAAAATTGCCATAAAAAGTTTAGTAGAATATATGAAGTAAGTTTCATCAGGCCTTTTTAGTATTCTGCTTCTCATTAATATTTGTTTATAATAAAAGTTATTTGCAATAGCCAATAATAAATGCTTTTTGGGGTTTGGGTTATTTACTTAGGTCAAAAGAAGGCGGAGCCGTCAAACTGTGGGATCAGGAGCTCAGACGATGCCGAGCCTTCCGGCTGGAGACAGGACAAGCCACAGACTGTGTCCGTTCCGTGTGCAGAGGCAAAGTAAGAGGTTCCCGGAGCCACTACGGGCAGCAGAAAATAGAGAACATTTGTTCCTGCAATTCTCTCCCCCTTTGCAAGCTGATGGATAACACTTAAAGACAGACTTGTTGTCAGTTTTATTCCACCGTTTCTCTGCAGTTTCACTGTTGGCACACACAGTCTTTGCACCAGTGCAGTGCTTAATATAGGAAGCTGTTTGCCTAAGCGCTGGATTTAAACCTCCATTATTTTCTTGAATCTGCTAATTCAACTATGGTAGACAGAACTGAATTTCCTTTTCAGTTGACTAATTTGTTTAGTGCAGCTGTCTCATTTTCTTAAGAAAACACATTTGTATAAAAATTTTTGACCATGCACGTACTTGCAGTAAGTGTATTTGTAAGTCATTTGCATGTATTATCCTCAGTCTGTATATTAAATATTAGTTAAGCTTACTTTTATTTACACATATTTTTAATTACAATCCAATACTTTCCTCCTATATCCCAATGCATTGACCCCTTTGGAGATCTTCAGGCTAAAACGTCATCAGAGTCAAAACGTTGATTGGAGAAGCCAGGTGTCTCACCTTAGTGAAAAGCTCTGTTCTGTAGTGTGGACTCTGACGTGCGTGCAGCCCCGTGCTCCTGCGAATGTGCCTGTAGTCGTAGGAAACTGCAATGACTGGCTTCCTGCCATATTAGTTCAAAGCAAAAAGTTCTCGGAAAGTAGGTTATTTTGGTTCTGGACCCAATTTTAACATGGGGGATAGGTGGGGGGATGCCCACACAGTACAAGCAATTCTCCAACACAATCAGTGTCTGAGTTCTGACAGTATCTACCCCAGATAGTATTCGATCACACAGGTTGAGGGTTCAGTCATACAAGACCCTCCCCACCCCTTTAGCCCCCAGTTGTCACCTGTGCTTCTCACCAACTAGCTACAGATTGGAGGTTCCCACCACCGCCTCCCCAGGTTTGGTTAATTTGTTAGAACGGCTCACAGAACTCAAAGAAACATGTTACTAGATCAGCTTATTGTCAAAGGATGTAACTCGGACAGCCAGATGTAGGGCTGCACAGGGCGAGGCCTGTGGGAAGGGACGCAGAGCTTCCATGCATGCCCCGCACACACACGTCTCCACCAACCAGGAATCCTTTGGATTTTTATGGAACCTTCATCATAATCATGGCTACTTAAATTATTGGCCACTGGTAATAGTTTCAATTTCCAGCCCCTCTCCGGTCCCTGAGGAAAAGTTGCAACTCTAGTCACTAAGCTGGGTCTCCTGGCAACCAGTCCCCATCCTTACAGGAAGTCTGTCACCTCATTAGCATAACAAAAGATACCTTTATGGCTCTCATCACTTAGTAAATTCCAGGGGTTTGGGGAGCTTTGTCCCAGAAAAGGGCCCGAAGACCAAATATGTATTTCTTATAAATCACACTATCATGTATTGACAGTAAGAAGAGCAACTGTAGTATTACATGAAATATATTGGTCCCACTTGTGTTATAGGGCAAGATACTAGTTGGGACAAAGAATGCTGAAATAATTGAAGTTGGAGAAAAAAATGCAGCATGTAATATTTTAGTTAACGGTCACGTGGATGGACCCATATGGGGACTAGCCACACATCCTTCCAGAGACTTTTTCCTTTCTGCTGCAGAAGATGGGACAGTGAGACTCTGGGACATTGCTGATAAAGTAGGTACAATTTTGTAAAAGATTACAATTTCTCAGAATTATGTTGATAATTTGGGAGAGAAATCGGTTTACTTTTTACTCAATATAGTTCTCTGTTCCTCTTTTGGTTCTTATGCAGAAGATGTTAAACAAAGTGAATTTGGGACATGCTGCTCGCACTGTGTGTTACAGCCCTGAAGGGGACATGGTGGCTATTGGAATGAAAAATGGAGAATTTATTATTTTACTGGTGACCTCTCTAAAAATATGGGGAAAGAAGAGAGATAGACGATGTACAATCCATGATATCAGGTTAGTCAACAAATGGAATCGTATTTCTAGTCTATATACTTTTAAACGACCCAGTTTACATTTGGAAAAAGGTCATTAGTGTCCATAGTGTTTCATCACATCATAAATTGTATGCTGAAGTAAGGCCGTTTGTATACTTATGTCTCCTCCTTGCTAAATTATGCATCCACTGAGCACCAACCACAGTGCCTTATAACAAGTACTCAGGGAATGTTTGATGAGTAAGTGTCACACTGGATAATATGTTCCTCCTGCCGAGAATGTATCTTTTATCTGCCCTTCAAAAGTTGTCAGCCTGGAAAACTAAAGGTACAACCCCAAACATCTCTGACTTAATAATCTCAACTGAACATGTAGTTCATTTATTTCATACTCATTAAACATCTACTATGCCCCAGAACATGAATTAAACTTTTCTTGAACCTTTATTTTTTAGTGCTTAGGCAAGCTTATTTTAACAGTGGCTACTTGCTATAGCAAGAGTCTAACCTATTTTGGTGTTCTCTCCTCCATGAGACAAGCTGTTATATAGACGTGAACAATGTTAAAACAAATGACAAAAAAAAACAGTGGCTCCCCTTTACTGAGCAGGATAGAGCACTGAATCGAGGTCATCAAAATCTTGCACTTTGCACCAGTCAAACCCTCTCGCAAATGAAACCTCCTTCAGAACTTCAGCATATAAAACAATAATGTGGCTTTCCTTAGCTCCCCAGTGTTCTAAGGTCCCTACCTCAGCAAGGCTCATGTTAGTTCTCAAGACTGAATTGTCACACAGTTTCCAGTGGTCAGTAGGCAAATAGTACTGTCTTTTAAAATAATTGCTTCCAGGTCTCAGTATGGCACTTCATCTGATAACTTGAGGTGAGTTAAGCTGGTTTGTGTTCCTTGCTTCAGACACGATCTTTCCAGATGAAAGAATCCTATCTTAGTGAATTATGTAACTTAGTAATTATGTTAATGTTAGTGGCTTTTAAAAAACTAAGATATTTTTAAAGGAATTAGGAGATGAAAATTCAGGAACCATTTAAAACTGAAGTGAAATATAAAGCTTTTGGGTTCATGTCACACAAATATCTCAGTATTCATGATCAGTTGCGTCTGTCTAGTTGAGGCCGTATCACACGTCCACTTATTTTTGAGAGCTAGAAAGAAAGTCACTGGTCTTGTTTATACTATTTCATGCAGCCTAACCTGTCTTTCCCATGTTTTGTTACATACTCAGATTTAGTCCAGATTCCCGGTTTCTGGCAGTGGGTTCCAGTGAGAATGCAGTGGATTTTTATGACCTGTCACTGGGCCCCACCCTTAACAGAATCAGCTACTGCAAAGACATCCCAAGCTTTGTCATTCAAATGGACTTCTCTGCAGACAGCAGACACCTCCAGGTACAGAACCAACACCGGACACCAGTTTACTGTAGTTCTGCTCCTACACTGTGAGTGAACTTCAGACCAACTCTGGCATTGTCCTTTATTCCATTTTTGCTTAGAGGTTTTGTATCATCTTTTATGTTCTTAGCATTAGAAATGTAAATCAAGTAGCATTTTGCTAGTATACTGCAAAATTCTGGATTTTGCCTCTCACATAATGGAATTCTTGTCCCATTTTAATATATGATGAAAGGTCTCCACTGGTTGCTATAAACGGCATGTCTATGAAGTGCCTTCAGGAAGACATCTTATGGATCAGGCTGCCATTGACAGAATTACTTGGGCCACATGGACTAGGTAAACATTTCATACATTCAGAAGGGAAGACTGAGGGTCAGTTAGGAAAACTGGAAGATCCTATTTCTGGATAATTAGTCAATCCACTAGGGAATAGTAACTGAGTTTTAAGTTTGTTACCGTATCTTGAATTCTTCCTAACAGAACGATATGCTCCCGCTCGGACCCCTTTTGGTTGAATATATTAGGTTGGTGCAAAAGTAATTGCAGTTTTTGCAGTTATTTTTAACCTTTTAAACCACAGTTACTTTGCACCAACCTATTTCCATGCTTTTTCAGATCTTTTAAAGAAATCAAAGTTATGACTTTAAAGATGTTCTGATATTTTAACATAGTAGGTTTAATAACAGACAATGAAAACATGTATTGGGTGCTGTTAGGCAATTGTATTTCTCTACCTTAAAGGAACACTGTCTTGCAGCTGTTAGACACGAGACTTTATAAATTTGTTCAAATTTGCTGGATGTATATATATAGCAAGTAACCATGAGCATCCAGATTTTTATTCATTAAAAACTGCCATCAAATTCCTATAGCATATGCATCACTTTTTATTTTACAAATAGTTCTATCAGCTCTCATAAAGTATTATTTTTAAAAGGTTATTTAATCTATAAAGCTTTAAAATTATAAAATTTCCTTTAGGGGAGGTGGGTTAACATCCCAGGTAAACTCAGGACTCCAGATAACTTGCCTTATCACAATTTGCTTCCTATATTTTAAATAATACAATTAGGTACTTAGATTTACCATACTGAAAAAGTTGTTGGTAATTAATCGGTCTTTGCTATGGTGTATTTTCTTTCATTCCTTCCCTCTAGTATTCTAGGAGATGAAGTTGTGGGAATTTGGTCCAGACATGCTGAGAAAGCTGATGTCAACTGTGCCTGCGTATCTCATTCAGGACTCAGCCTTGTAACAGGAGATGACTTTGGCATGGTTAAATTATTTGACTTTCCATGTCCTGAAAAATTTGTAAGTTTGTGTTTGGTGTTTTAGTATTTTATATAATTATACTCTTAATTTAGATGTCTGATCATTAGTACTTTTTCCCATATAAGAGCTAAAATGTGTTTTCTCTTGCTTTGAAAATACTTCGTGTTCCTAAAATTTTTTCCGAACTTCCTAAATCCATTACTCTGAAATAACAGCTGTTAGAAATTATATCCCCCTGCCCCGAAGTAACACCATCTTTGCAAACTATTCTGATAAAGCTGTGATTAGTCTTTTATCAAACCTTTAATCAATCTATTACCAAGTTTCAAATGCTTTTCCTCAGAGGAAAATGTTCAGAGTACCTGGAGACATATGACTGCCCAAATAATCTGGTTTGCGTTACGTGCAGATCGATTACTAAATCTGAAAAAGCACTTAACCACTGGCTGTGGTCCTAACTGCTTCTTCTCTCCACAACCCTGGTGATGGGAGATTATGGTTCCTGATAGGAACCTTTGATTTTTGTATGCTTTACACACCCTGAGCTTTATTTTTGTTTTATAGGCGAAGCACAAAAGGTTTGTGGGTCATTCACCCCATGTGACAAATATTCGATTTACCAGTGGTGATCGACATGTTGTTAGTGCTGGAGGTGATGACTGCAGGTGGGTAACTTTCTCAGCCCAGGAAGAGCAGACAGTCTGTACTAGTTCCTAAGAGCTTTAATAGCACGTCCACAACTTCAGTTTACGGACGAAGTAAGCAGTATAAGGTAGCATAACCAGTTAGCTCCTGGAGTCACGTACTATGTAAATACAGAATAAAAGAAGTTAACGAGGGAAAATTTTATATCCGTATGTATGATTTGAAAGCTCAATTGAAAACATTAAACTGTTCTGAAAATCTAGAAATATAATCAACTCACTGCAATTTCCCCTCTGATTGCAGTTTATTTGTCTGGAAATGTGTACATATGCTTCACTGAAAGATATGGACGCCGAGAAGACTATAAATTAACAGCCTTGAGAAACCAGAATTAACAGAAGAGGGGGGAAAAAACCGAACCAAATCCTGCATGGTCAAGTGGTGCTAATTTAAGACTGTAACAGGGATATATGCCTAGAATCATCAAAATAGAAGATTGATAAATTCAAAATATTTATTATAATACTATATGCACTGGTAACTGTCATAATCCATACACTGCCAGATAATTACATTTCAAGAAAGGACTGAATAAATACTCGATGGTGAAAGCTAATCCCTACTTTTGGGGAGTGTGCATATTTGGCGTAAGTGCTGGCTAGGGTTTAGGGGGACAGCACTCCTCAAAAAACAAACCAAAACTTTAAAAACCGAACTTGGATAATTTTCATTTTTTAACAAAACTTTTTTCTTTTTGGAATTTATATTTTATTTGCAATGTTCACTGTTTAATGAAATAGTTTATCCTTGTGTCTACATAAGGAAAGGAAGCACACCATTACCCTAAAGGATCAGTTTTTGAAAGGCAAACATTTTCATTAAGGAAAGAGGTTTCACTGGAGGATGTAATACTTCTTAAGCATTAATAAAAGTCCTTTTTATACAGGACTTTTTCCTCCTGGCAGTTTAAAGTTCAAGAACAAATCCAAAGTTAGTAGTACATGATTGCTACATTTTCATTTTTGAGCTATCAATCTATGTTCAGAAGTCATGTCTAGAATTAAAAAATTAAAATATAGCCTCATTAATGAAACACTATGAAGAAGAATAATTTCCAATGGTGTACATACAGATTTTTAAGGTTTTAGATAGCAATAGTATTTAACTTGGAGGGAATATTGAATATTTAAAGATGTAGTCTAATAGAAACATTTTGTTTAACATATAAACTAAAGCATTAAAATCACATTTACAAAGTACAGTTAACTCTTAACTCTTTACAAAGTACAGTTAACTCTTTTACAGCTTTTTTTTTTAATTGGAAAATTTTAGTTAGATGTACGAGTATCCACCCCATAGGCAGATTTCCAAAAGGAATGCATACAAGTTCACTCACTTGTATACAAAACTTGTCTATTAAAATTCCTTTTTGGTGGCTTGGGGCTGAACTCTTAGATCTTTATTCCTATTCACATTAAATGCTGCCAAAGATCAGTACTTGCCATTCAGGAATTTGCTCTTTAGCCTATCTGTAGTTTCCTGAAGATTGGAAATTATGTAGACTGATATTTAAAAATATATTTTTCTAAGTATGAAGAAGTTTAAGATGCTCTATTGGTCCTATGAATTTTTATTTTAATGTGTTATCTTTGTAGCATAATAGACTCCTTTAGGTTTCTGGAAATCTCAGTTTTCTATGTCTAACAACTTGTAAATACTAAAAACAGAAATGGCTGAATTATAGCACAGAAAGCCTAACCAGTGATGGAGCTGGTCAGTTTTAAAGGTCTGAGTGGCTGTGTCTGAATGACTGATCCAGGTGTTCATAGAAGCTTGAAAAATAAGATCATATTCTTTCATTACATCAAAATATTCTCCTAAATAAAGCCAAATTTTAGAATACACTAATGCTACATTTTTATTCATATACAAAGGGACAGTCGGTAAATTAAAGGGAAAAAATTTCCCTGAACCACTCTCTTCCTTCAATTTTGAGATTTGCAGTTTCAAATTTTCCTTCTGAGTCAGGTTTGCCAGCTTTGGGCTAAAGAGAAGTTCCATTTCCATTAGAGTGCAGGTAGAAGCTCTAACTGTAACGTTAAGCAAGTAAACTATATGGGATAAGATTGCTTCCATTGCATTTCTGTTCTTCCAAGTGGCCATGAGAAGCCAGCCTTATTCACTGTTGTCAGTTTCACCACTAAAAGTCATGTTGATTTTAAGTAGTCATCCCACAGCCCCCTTTGTTTTGCTTTTACCAGCCATCAACTAAGGGAAAGAGAATTCCGTGACAGGCGTGGAGATCCTACCTATCCTGCGTGTGTCTTCTTTTAACCTGAGGAATTATGTGTGTGTACAGTATTTGACTAAGCTCCTGAATTTGTAGCCTGAGACTTCTCCTGGCATGTCAGTCCCGTTTCTGTATATAAATGCATGCCGAAGCACACTCACCGCTTACACTAGCCATACTCGTTCCTTTCCTTTTTTGTGATCCTTTTTGATGGTGGTTCATTTTAGACCAAGTTATCCAACAAATGTTTTAAAGTCAACCTCAGCTTGCCCATAAACCATAGCAACTGAAAGATTAAACTCTTAAATATGAATCCAGGCAATGTCTACTAAATACCATAAAAAATCCAATTTTAGCATAGTATTACCTTGTAAAATGGCCAAACTAAACCAATCAAGCCTGTTTCCCCATTTATGTTCTTTATAGTGGAATTATGAGAATGCAACTATATACCAATTATAAATGATACTAAAAGTCTATTTAAATTTCTGGATATATAATTTAAAACAAATTTTTTCTGCAGAGATGTAAAGCAGCTCAAGTAACACTGGAATGAACAAATGCCGTAAAGTCAATGGAATATACTTTTTAGAATGAAGTGGAAGAACTGTCGTTTCATTCAAGCCTAACTACATGATCGCTTTTATGCTCCTTTGTCTTTCCTCTGTTTCAAGTCTTTACTTTGGAATCAGCACAGCAACGTGCAACTTACAAAATGGTTTAATAACTGGTTAATTCTGTCTTCTCCCAATGGAAAAGCAGTGGCCACCGAACAGACTGCCTGCTGGTTTTAAGCTCTTGAACATGGAGTTTTACAGCTGTGATTTTATTATCTCTTGGGTATGTGACTAAAGAAGTCAATGAACTTTTTTTTCTTAAGTTGGTCCTGAGAACATCTGAATCATTATTATCCCTTCTGCATTAATTCGTTTTTTCTAACCAACTTTTTAGCTTTACTTTCTAAAAAACTACTTTAAAATCAGTGATCCGTTTGTTAATTCTAAAGCATTTAACACTTTCTGCCTTAACAATTTTAAAAATCATACACACAAAATTTTATATTTTAATTCAGTAGCCCAAAAGTTTAGTCCTATTTTGCAATTTACCCATCTGATCTCTGTAATTATATAGTCTGTCATTTACAATATACTATTGAAATCTAACTTTTACATTTAAAAAAATATCTTCAGTATCTGTATTTTCTGTGGAGTTGAGAATGTTGTTTTTCAGAATGGAAGTAGATGGGTAGCTATAATCTTGTGAGTTGAAATTCTGTTCTGATACCTTATGTGTATACAGACTTGTAAAAATTTTGTATAATTTTGTGATAATGTAGTTCTCCCAAAGATTTATTTTAAAAGTATGTTAATAGTAAAATGAAAGCATTTTAAGGACTTGTTCTTTTTTTTTTTTTTTTTTTTTTTGCCATTCCTGCTGTTTTCACCCTACACACCCACCTCATCCTTACCCAGAAGGCAAAGGACTATTTACCAAAGCAGCACACAACCTGAGAAGGCTGTGTCACACTTTTCAAATTAAATTCACTTAAAATTAAAAAGATTGACTATTTTAAGCCATCTCAGCACTTTTGGCCACTCCTGTTTTTAGTGGATTATGAACATTATATAATCCTTGGAAGAAGTGAAGGCAGCCATTCAACTTCTGGAATAAGGACACTTCCCTCACTCTATTCTCTGTGCACACACAGCAACGCCATAGTCCCACAATGGCTTACTGGTATCACCACGTTGTAAACGCTGATACTGGAAACAGCAGTGTACAAACACGCCGCAAATATTTTAATAGAATTTAGCTTTTCCTTAAACTATCTTTCCATAGTCAAAACAAAGCAAACCAAAAAACATCCAATGTTAAAACCACTTAAATAAGCTTCCAAATTTGAAAAATTAGACACTTCAGATAGGCAATAAACTTCATATTATGAAAGCAATATATTCCAAGTTTCAAAGATTTGACAAATTCTGGAGAATCTCTTTCAGCAGTGGATGGAAACTTGCATCAAACCTCACGATCTTCTGCCAGGTAGGACTAGGTGTCATTCACTGAATAAACAAAACCCAAAATGTTTTTAATTAACTGCTTTTTGTCCATATATAGCATATACCTCAGCTAAGATGTTGAGTATTTTCAGACAATATTTGTTCTACAGAGTATGATATAAAGATCGGATTTTGAAAGAATTGTATGAGGGACATAAAAGATAACATGTATTTAAATTTATAGGCCACACTAAAATATTTTGAAACTTCTTTCAATGTTTTACGATTACTATTGTCTAAAAAAACTGATGTGAGATTTGTAAACAGTGTAACTCTCGAAAGCCTTAGTATATGTTCACAAGTTATAAAAGAAATCTGATGTGGAGATCATCTAGGTAAATAAGCAACTGCTGGATAAAACCAATTTGGTTTATGTACTAAATTATTCTTCCAGAGGACCTTGGTAAAATTAAACAGTAGAGAAAAATCAAAGTGATAGTTTATTCCAAATTTGTGTGCTTATAAATTTAAGAAATTACATATTAGGAAAGTATTTGAAACGGCATTAGCAAAACTAATTTAACCTTTACCTGGTTTGAGGCCGAATCCATTTCAAGGCATGTCGTGGCGGCACGGTGATGGTGGGATGATAAAACGTGCAGTCAGGCCTGGTACACTGAGTGTTAAATCTACAGTGCTAAAGAGGTAACAGAGTTTTAACTTCTGCAAAGCTATACAATAAAAACAAAGCAAGTTGAGATGACAATAACCAGCCAACCCTAATGTTAATGGGGCTGAAACCCTGAAAAAAGAGCAGCCCTCCACACACAAAATCCTAGTCAAAGAGCAAGTCAAATTTCCAACGGAACCGTAGCACATGATAATCAATGTAATGATTGCCCTGCACGTCCTGCCTGACATCCCTTCCTTACTGGGCACCCTAATCCGTGCCCAGCTGCCAGTGGGGGAAGTGAAGGCCTCTCGCATGGTCTTCAGGCTGCTATTTCAGAGATCACTCCCTCTGAGCAACTCAACAGCAGGAGGTCCCTCCACCAACTGTTAGGACACAGGTAGTGAAAACCGTCAGTACACGTTCAGATGGTATTAAGCAGTACGACTGGATTTCATCTCAGTTCTGGCATTGAGGTAGGACAAAGAAACCCAAAAAACACACGCTCAGGGGCAGAGTGGAAACTGACTTGCAAAGGTGAGCTCTACTCTCCTGAGAGACAGGAGACTAACGTTCAATAGTTGCACACCACAGGGCCTGAAGAGCCAAACGGAACTCAGTGAAAACTAAGCAATAACTTAAAGGTCTTAAAGACTATTAAGGTCAACAAAAAAGGGGCGGGAGGGCAGGAGACACAACAACATTCAATTTGCTACTGATCTTCCAGGTCTCACAACTGAGAAGTTACCATTAAATTAATTTTTTTGGGAAATGCAAGTTCTTACTTTTGGATGATAGAAGGGACACTCCATTTTCTTACAAGCAGGGAAGTAACGGCAGAGCTGACTACTAGAAGGTGTTGCTGGTGTTGTAACTGCTGAGAAAATAAGGGCACATATTGAACAAATTTATTCAGCAAAATAATTTTTAATGCATTCTATTTTTATGGGAACCATTTTAAGTCAAAATACAGTGAGATGTATTCATTAGTCAACATAATACTCAAGTAGTATCTTTAAAGACTGGTTACATTAAGTGATTCTGGCGCAATTTTGAAACTTTTTAAAATTCACTTTATAGTCACAAAATGTCATTTTTCTTTCTTTTTATCCAAAGGTAGTAGTGTACAAAGTCACCAACCTGGTTTTGGAGGCAGTACTGGAATTCTTCTACTCATATGAGTGAAGGGACAATCTGGCTTAGTACATTTTGCATCGTATTTACAATTTGGATGAATAAACAAACATTTTTCAGCAAATTTACAACTGGGGAAAGCTCTATAAAACAAAAAAAAGCATATTATTCACATTTAATCTTCTCAATGCATTATTAGTTTTTTGTAGAGAGGCTCCTGATATTCATATTGCATAACTATTTGTTTTTGAGAAACACAGAAATAATAGAAAACAAAGGAAACTCCATTTTTAAATGAGCTAGATATCAAAATGGACACAACTGTCTATTCCAAAGCCTGGGGTACTGACAGATTTTCAGCTCAAGTCAAGCCACATGAAAGGATGTTTTGTGATACGAAGCCTCACACCACTTCCTCTATCATTCAGGTCTGTATAGTTCACGAAGTGAACTGACTATAGTGAGCATAATATACATGCAAGGCACTGTGCTATGGAAAGAAGCGAATCATCCGTGATCTCCCGATGTATACTTCCTTATTATTCTCACATCAAAATTTCCTAAAGTTAAAACATGGAGAGTCCATCTATAGAACAACAACAAAAAAAAACAACCACAAAACTAAACTAAAAGCCATCTCCTAAAGTTCATTCCTTTGAACCAGCCAGCAAGGAAAAATTACCCAAGTCCAAAGTTTCCTCATTACCTGTAACTAATTTTCCCCAATGCCTTAAAAACGTACGTGTGTATGAACACACTGCATACAAACGGGGGCAGTTACATACTCATCTCCTTAAATGTACAGAATCCTCAAGGAAACCCAGAAATGTCAGTATCTCATAGGTCTGACACAAAGAAAGCCTCCCATCTCCCCACTCAACACACACACGAAGACGCTATTCAGGGACGGCCAGGGTAAGTTTCACCGCACTGAGTTACAAAACTCAAACTTACCATAAAACAGAAGAAGCTATTGGGTATGGAAATTAACCCGAAAACCAGAATTGGTTTGCCGCTACTCACTTGCAAGGTGAAACAGGATGATGGTAAGCACACTCGTCCCCATTTTTACAGGCAGGCCAGTACTTGCAGCGCTCCAAAAGTTTTTCCGGTTTTTGTGCTCCACTCAGGTCACTCATCTCAGCTACAAAGGGAGAGGAATTAAAAGCATCTCATTAATTATGATCAATTCAGTACATGGCATCTTTCAAGTTTCCCTCACAACCCGGTCTTTAAATCTTCTAGTTTTCTATGTCTATAGTCATATGAAATAAATGAGTCCAAATAATGTGATCAACGCTGTTAAAGGGACCCTGTAAGAGATTACCAGGAAGTACACTGCAGTTCTCATTGTGAAAAGTAAAGTGGACAGTGATGCTGCCACTAGAGCCAAAGTACTCATGAAAAATTCCAATTCTCAAAATTATTTCAGAGCTGAATTAAAGAGAGGGAAGAATGTCAAGTGGGGAGCCAAGAAAATGGAAACTGAAAACACAAGCTGATAAAGAAGTGACCTAATTCTCATTCAGGAAAGATTATGAGGGGTCCAAACACAAGTGTTCCCACTCATGATGTATGCACACTCCCATCCATGTCTCCAAAGCAAAGATTTCTGCCTGAATGGGCCACAAGGGGTCCGGCAGATCACCTAACAGTGAGCCTGGCTGGCTGGAAGAGAACCAATGGCAGGAAATCTCGGCGGAGCAAATGGGTGGGGACAAGCAACGGGAGAGCAAGCGCATGTGCCACCCACGGGGGCTCACTGCCACCCCACCCACCAGCCGTGTCCAATCACAAGGTCAATTACTATGGCCTCGGCAAGTGGTACCCGGGTTGTGTTGCCAGACTGTCTCCTAATTCAGAAAGCCAAAAACCTTTTTATATGACATCTAAATTCTAAATGCTGGCAACTGTTATAATTCAAATTTAAAACAAAGAATAAATCAAATACAATTACACCTGATGTCCATAATGAGCTGCCAACTTCTGACCCAAGACACACTAGCCCCCTCAGAAGGGCATCACGGTATTAATTACCTAGTAGTGTTCATATTCATGCATATGGAAGCAGATACCCCTTCAGCTACATCCCTCTAGACCGTTTACCCAAGGTGAGGCCGTTCAAGTGTGGGTCTTTAACATCCTAGCAGAGTGAGCTAGACATTTTGGGCAAGTGTTATCTAACATGTCTGAACTTCAGTCTCCTCCCTTATACAAAGAGAAAAATGTCTTCCTTAAGAGCTTTATGATTACATGGAAACAAGAATGCAAAACCTAACAATGCAGCAGCTAGTGTTCAGTACTTATTGTTCCAGTGACCCAACCTCAGTTTTCATTACAAGAGAACAAGGCACACAAATCCAGTCCCGAAGCCCAGATAGGAGATCATCAGAGAACTATTATGACTATGCCTGACAGGGAAATACTCCATGCTGCTTTAAAAAGTCAGGAAGTCATTATTTAGCTCCAGGATAAAAAGTATCCTTAGTCTCAAATTAAATCTGGTAGGGCCAGACTTTTCCCCAAATATAAATGGTTTCTGCGTTATACTGCAGAGAAAATATGTCTTACCTTCCTTCTAAACCACATACTTTAGACTATGGAATATACGTGAGACCCAGGCCAAATGGAAGAACTCCTAACAATCAATACTCAAGAGCTGGCTAGCAGGAAAATGGTGAAAAGTAGTAGATACTCACAAGCAATATGAAAGAAGTTAAATACTTTACAAGGAAACTTTCCCTTTCTGAAAGAAATGTAAGTCACATGTACAAAGGTCATGACTCTGGTTTTCCCTAACATTTACCTCAATAAGCTGTTAACACTTTTCCTGTTTACATCTTAAGAGGCAAATTCACTTTACTGCAAGCTATAAAATCTGCACCGGCACATAATAGCCAGCGCGGGTGGCTTAAACAGTTGCTGCTGTTGGTAGCATCCTTAAAACACAGGACAAAAAGCCACCAAAAGCAATTACAAAGTTTCAGACCTGGAGGGGAGAGCAGACCGACCACAGCCCCTTGTGACTGTTCTGCAGGAGTCTCTCCCCCTCACTCCACTCCACTACAAAGCCTCACCTTGAGCGGCAGTGAGGCACTGCGAGTCCCAGATCAAAGCAATGGTAGAAGGCTCCCCACTCACCACAGCGTCTCCATAAGGGCCAAGGCAAGAAGCTTTACTAACATGTTATTTGGAGTGTCACTGCTGTGACATATATACCAACAGAATCTAACATGGACAGCTACAGGTAAATAAAACTAGACCCTAACATATCAACTAAGCTACCAAATTGAAAACCAAAATAGTAAAATTTTCTCTTATTTTAAACAAAATATACAAGGTCAAGAAATCTGCATTGGCTGACTATTGCAGTTCTTACCACCTTTATTACCATTAAAATTTTTTTCTTCCTTTCAATAGGGTCAAATTTTCAACTCCACCAACTAAAACCGTAACACTACGTTACTGATTCAGCAGAAAAAGCATCCAGTTCAAGGTAACAGCAGTATCTCCTCACTCGTCTGTGATCGCCCCCTAAGGGCTACTATATTTTTAGCTACTGAAAAAGGTATTTAATACACTTTCCTATCTCTGCCAAGAGGATTACTTTAGAAAACTTTCAAAACCCACTTTTTTCTTTGATGCTGATCATTTTTAAGATTCAGTAATTGTGTTTCCTGCCAATGAAGGTGTTTCTAAAAATTTTCAATGGTATGAGCAAGATGACGCTGTCATGCACGAGAACGTTGAGTAGCTGCACCGCCACTGGTGTCATGAGAGAAGAAACGGCGAGAGAAAGTGTCATCTGCCCAAAGCACAGTGATCTGAACTGAGTTGATCTGACTTCTAAATACAATATGCTTCAATACTAATTTAAACATAGCATCTTTTTTAAACTTCCAGGAAGTATTCTGATAGATTAGATGAGAAATTCTTTTCAAGGGAATTTCATTGAGGTAGAAATAGCATCAAAATCCAAATTCATTTTTCTGTCAAATTAATTACAAGAGAGACTACTGCTGGTACAAGGGAAAAGCAACAAGTATAGTTTCTTTAAAAACAAAGAAAAGGTAAACAGAAATCGAGAATGATGGTTCGTCCTTTAATATGCATAATTAAGAGGTATTTTTTGGCTTCCATGGCTGAACACCATTTTAGCACTAGAATAACAGCCAACCTACACAACATACAAGAAACATTCTCAAATTTAACTGGTTGTTTTGCCTGAGAAAAGAAAAAAAGGCCACTACTGAATAACAAATACAAGCAAAGCCTCCAACCAACATTCATTCCAGGTAGAGAAACATGTCAAAGGTTCCCTTCACAATGGCGCACCCTGAAAGGGAAAATCTGAGCTCTCAACACACCGTTTGAAAAGCTACCATCTGGGTCATCAAGCTGCCTGCTCATCAACTGCAACTGCTGTGGGTGGAGGAGACCTTTGAGTCCCTTGTTTGAGGCTGCAGTTTGGTTTACAGGTTTCATTCCTTCAAAGCACATGTCCTCCTCTTGATCTGACATGTATCCTGGGGGGCTGGGAACACCATCCAGCGTCACTATAAACTTGGGACTTGCAGGTTTATCTGGTTGTACAAGATCTCTGCCAGATAGATAGAAAATACCATAGAATTAGGGAAACAAACACAAAAAGCTGAGCCTCCTAAAGTGCTCTTCAGCAGAACTCTCTCTCTCCCTTACTTGCCCTGAGGTTTCTTCCATAAAAAAGGCTTTGTAGGATTCCCAGGTGCAGCATTAGTGGAATCCTGCTACCACACAGTGGCTCTGGCCAATCACTGCTGCTTCATCACTAGCGACTGTCCAGGCTGCACTAAGGACAATCTCTCCTCAACCCTGACCACCCCACCGTCCATTTGATCCCCAGAGGGTCACACGGAAATGCACTGAAAAGCCAGCATCTATGCTCAGAACACAATTGCCAGCAGTTCTATTAGGTTGGTGCAAAAGTAATTGCAGTTTTTGCATTTATTTTTAACCTTTTAAACCGCAATTACTGTTGCACCAACCTAATAATATATTTACACTAATTTTATTATCTGTATGTTTGTTAGAACATTTAGTCAATTTTCTAAGGGAAGAATCACCCCAACCCAACTGGCTAACTCTCTCTGGAGAGATTTCCTGATTTTGATCACCTGGCTTTTAAATTTTCATTTCCTGGATACGCATAACAGAGCTACATCACGCATTGACTTATTCGTAGGATAATGGATTTCTGAACAAGGAAGATGAACTGGAATTTTTGAAAACGGAATTTGGCTTACTACACAGGGCCTAACTACTGAATCAATAAAACCACTCTACACTGAGGGCTAGGATGGGGAGGAGGGAAGCTGGGAACTAACGATTAATCTGTACTAGCTAATCAACACAAGTTAGCTACATAAGAAAAAGAAACCATCTACCGTGTCTGCATAAGGTGTCCTGAAAGTACCCGAAGGGTATCTGCAGTCTTCATCCCCGACTCTTGGTTTGGTGTCACTACTATTTCCTCAGACAGCTTTGGCTTCTTCAGAATAAATGATCTTGTGTCTGCATGGACCATGGATTCCATGTCATAGTAATCTGAGCCAAAAAAATTGGCCACAAACGTTTACTTTTGAATATACCTTGCATTCCCAACATCACACATGTGAGAAGAATGTCAAACTTTTATATAGCTGTAATTATTTTCAAAGGAACATCATCACGGTTCTACTAAGCAACAGGACTGCAATACTCCGCCAAACACCTTTTCAACGTATTCTTTCCTCATCCAGTACATTACCAAGAGATTCTAATGAACACTCCTTGCCTACGGTATAGAAAGGTTCTTACGGTATGTGAGGCATCTAAGGGGATCCTAACAATATCAGCTTAATTACAATATTTTCTAAAAATATGGAGAATAAAGGGTCCTAATGTTCCCTAGGATTGTAACACAAAGATTGTTTTTAAAATCTTCCTAAAATCTGTTTTGTTCATTTTGGACAGTACCATTTACAGAAATAAACACATCCTGGTGAAAAGAATTCAAGTGTCATAATTTCTGCATAGGTATAGATAAAAGACTACTTTGAGGGGGAATTTTAAGATGAATGGGCATTTAAAAATATATAGCATGGAAAACACTGACCTTCAACACAAATAACCACAAGCTCACATCATCTGCAATATGCGTCTTAGGCCCAACTACTTTATAAAATATACCAAGACCTAAACGGAGATGGCTGACTTATCAATATGCAATCAACAAACTTAACGAGTTCTACTTCTCTGAAAGTTAAAAGGCAAATAACAGAGACCCAAAGTCACTAGATATTCATTCATGTTCATTCACTGAAAAAAACTGAACACCCGAGAGCACTGTGCTAGGTACACAAAGAAGAAAACACAGGAAAATAGGTGTATACACAATTTCAGAACAGTATGCCTCAGGTGACCCAAAAGGGGCATGAACAAGGTGTTGGGAGAATACAAAGCAACCTAGTCCAGCTGGGAAAGCTTACAGAGAACGAACAATTTCAACAGGTAAAAGACATGAGCAGGAATAAACTAGGAGGGAGAGAGTGAATTGGAGAATAGAACATTTCAGGCAGAGGAAACCGCATGGAAAAAGGCAACGGCTTTCATAAGGCACAAGGAATTTGAGACACAGTGAGAAATGTGGTGTGGCTGGAGGGTTGCGTGTGGTGAGCTAAGCAGGTGAGTGGCAAGAAGGCGGAGGCCGAAAGAATCTTGTGTCCATGAATTTGGATTCTGGTCTAGAATTAGTAATTGAGAGGTTTCTTAGTAGGGAAGTAACATTACATTGGTTTTTAGAAAAAGCGAGTGTTGAGAGTGGACTGGAGTCAGATCTGTCACGAGGCTACTGCCCAGAAGAAATGGTGAGGCTCTGCATGAAAAGATTCTCACCCGTTTTCCTATTCTAACACACGTTGAAAGGGAAAGAAGACACATTTCAGACTCCCATCAGCACTAGCATTTCACAGCAGTGGCATTTCAACCACCATCCCAGGAAGGAGACATACCTGCCTTCCCCTGCAAGGGCAGTCGAGATGGTAAAAACGGATGTAGGCGTAAGAACAGGAGGAAAAGAAACTTGACTTGGGAAACA
This sequence comes from Rhinolophus sinicus, assembly GCF_057876585.1. Classification (NCBI taxonomy): domain Eukaryota; kingdom Metazoa; phylum Chordata; class Mammalia; order Chiroptera; family Rhinolophidae; genus Rhinolophus; species Rhinolophus sinicus. The sequence goes on along the minus strand of NC_142503.1, from coordinate 189,072,016 downwards.
GGACAAGAGAAAAAGCTGATTTAAAAGGGGGCAAAGAGAAATCTCAATTTTAGATTTATTTAGTTTGAAGTTTTTGTGGGGCTCTCAGATGTTTAGGAAGAAGTTGAAAATTCAGATTTGACCATTAGGAGGGGGAGACAAATAAGAGTCGAAACTGAAGGTGAAATAAGAATGTTTAATAAAGTGTACATATTCAGTGCTGCTATCTTCTCATTGCATCCTCACGTGAGATGACCACTTTGCAGCTCAAAGTCCTTACACGGTTCACTGAGGTCTCACGGCTAGCACAGGTGGAGTCCAGAATTTAGTCCACGGGCTGCTGCGCTCCTCCCCGCCCTGCACTGTTCTGAGGCAAAGCAGTCCTACTACCCGGAGTTTGCATCTTGAGAGAATACAGAAGAGATGGAAATGCTGAGGGCAGGACACAGGGTAAAGTTGACATTTTAAGGGGTAGCAGAGGAAGAGAACAGTTGATAAAGGAGAATGAAAAGGAGTTAGTAGAAGAATGGATAGTGAAGTCCTGGAAGCCAAAGGATCAGAGAATGAAGAAAACACGGGAATTCAAGTGTCACAAACTACAGTTTAGAAATGTATGCATTGAAAGCAGAGCTTTATCCGCCCAAGCCACTGGTCACCTCTACGAGATTAATGTTAGCAGCCTGGGTCAAGCAGTATCAGACAGATGGTGCAGTGACATCTTCTGGGTAAAGAATGCAGGCTGACCCCATGTATTTTGTTTCCTCCTGAAACCCCACTAAAAAGTCAATAAGGAGTTAATTCATTTTAAAAAAATCATAAACTCACAAAGAAAATAATTGTAAAAGGAGAGACAACTACATTTTGGAAGTGAAAAACTAAATTAGTAGATGCTCAGAAGTTGAGTCTTGAACCAGTAATGAAGCAACCCAATGTGGATCCCAAGATTGTCCCAAGGCTGAGACCCAGGCAGCACACGGGACCTTGGGAAGGGTGGGGGGAGACAGGGCAACAGAGACGTGTGTTCAAGTGTCCATTTCAGACGCAGTTAGTTCTTTCTGAAGTGTTCTCTTCCTTCCTGACCCTTCCCTGCACCTACTCCCTACCTCTATACTGAAGACACCTATAGTAACTGCAGATACGCCTTCCCACTGATCACTGTGGGAGAGGCCTATGGATGCAGCACCAGTCTCTGACAGAAAGGTGCTACAACAAAATAAACCGTATACTATTAAAAAATTTTAAAGCAGTTATATTTCCTGATAACCTTTGACCCTTTTCTCCCTTGGAGAAAGTGGAGCTTTAAACTCTTGAAAGATATAAACAGGGGCTCTTGGATCAAGGGACGCCAACCACACTGAAAGAAACACTGTTCTGAAAAGTATGTTAAACATTAAATATTGTGTGTTCCCGAAAACAAAACGTAGCTGGACCATCAGCTCTAATGCATCTTTTGGAGCAAAAATTAATAAACGACCTGGTCTTATTTATATTTATAATATTGTATTTATAAGACCAGGTCTTAAGTTAGTTTTTGCTCCAAAAGATGCATTAGAGCTGATTGTCCGGCTACATCTTATTTTCGGGGAAACACGGTAGTAATTAATGCTGAGGTGCCTTCCCTAGCCCCCCACCCCCACCTAGCTGCCAGAATCCTGGCAGCCAATTCACTACTTGAAAGATCTTTCTTAGGAGAAGCTGACCAGCCTAACGGGAAAGGCCTAAAGACCCGGACATCAGGTGCCCCCAAACTAGACAGGTGAGACAAATCACTCACCTCTGCAGATCTACATTCAAATGTGAAGTCAAAAGCCCCCATCCCATCCCCAACTAATGAGCCATCAGCTTTTTAAGTGTCCCATTCTTAAATAGAAGACAGCCAAGTATGCCCAGACATCTGAGGAAAACCTCTGTCATGAAAGACAGTGATCAAAACAAATGACTTACAGAAAAATCAAGGAGAGGGAAGAAAAATATTTAAAACTACACCTTTAATATCCTCAGAGAAATAGAAGTATTGCATACATGAAACAAAACCAGTATGTTTAAAAAAATGGGGATTGGAACATACAGAAATAAAAGGGCTCTCAAAACAAAAGACATGACAGAAGGTAAGCAAAAGAAGTCATTCATAAACCTTGTAGAACCACTTGATGCTTCAAACTGTATGTGCAGCATGGATAAAAATAATAACTAAAGGAAACAAAAAGAATATGCCAAGAGCTGATGAATAAGTACAACATATAGTCTGCAGCTGCCAAACATTTTGAAAGAAAATAACCTTACGTAGAAAGCAGGATGGAATGTTGGGAGATGAGAGGGCGAAATCAAGAATGGAGAATACTTCATAGGTAGGGGAGAGAAGTCAGAAGAGAGGCAAAGACTAAAGCTACATGAGCACGGCAAAAGCATAACGGTCATCATCTGACTCGGGGGTGGAAGGAAACCCTCAGAGAGACGAGCACATCTTTCTGAGACCGAAGGCCACGGAAGGTCAGGGAATACAGCTGCTGACTAGGGAGTCCTGACCAAGAGGAAGTAAATTCAGTTAGGAGTTGACAAGGAGGAGTCAATGGACCAGTTTCCAACAACAGGCAAGTTTAGGAGAAATAGAAGGACGGTTAAAGTAAGATTTCTGAAATTAAGATTGCAGGTATCCAATGGTTCCCTTCATCTGTTCAGCACACACTTATTAGGGATGGCACGTGCATCTGGCAAGGGCTGGGCACTGAAAACAGCAAATTGCGGCACGTGCCCCGATTCTGGCGTAGTCATGGGATGTATGTCTGTGTGGGGGATGGGGTGCCAGGTCAGCGATTAAGTTACAGTGGCTCTAAGCACAGTAAGTTCTAGGTGTATCCCTGACAATGAGATTGTAAAGTGAAGTAAAAGTCAGGACAGGGTTGGACAGGCCAGGACACTAATGCAGCTCAGGGCAGCGGCAAACGGTGGGTAGAGAGGAAAGCGGGGGAGGGACTCAGGTCAGTCCAGGAGCAGGCAAGTGGCGGCGAACAGACTGCAGGGACCCGGGTAAAATGGCAACAAAGGAAGTTTCTGAACAAAGCAAGAACTAGAAAACACCATATAACATGAAGAAAATGCCGATCTTGTCTCCTGTCCCTAAAATATTTTCACAGATCTAAATACAGCATCTTAGGGCAGGATCTAAGAGATACATTAAATGAGGTGTAAAGAATGTAAATAGCAACTGAAAAATGCTAGATTACAACGAAAATTTAAGATTACCAACCTTGACTGAGCTGCAGAGTTTCTGCCATTACTGGATCAATCTGCAGTCGGGATAACAACTGCCTCTGTTGAGTTCCTAGAATAAAAATGTTAAAACTTTACTAAGTGTAAAAAAACACCAGCATGTATGTTTTCCAGAAATTAAGCCCCAAATAACCTTTCTGGTTTGTTTCTGAATTAGAAGTCTTAAAAATAAAGCTTCAACAATACAATTTACCAACATTTATAGACCAAAGGTCTGTAAGACCAAAAAAACTGTACTCAGGGTTAAACCAAAAACAGCAATGTAAAACATTCCTGGTTCTCCCTCTGGAGGCCAGTTTTCCTGGACTGGAGGTAAAGCCTGGAGATAAAGGGTAAAAGCCAAGAGGTGGTGGTTCGTGGACCCACAGCTTGAACCATGGGAGACAGGCAACAGCCAACTGCAAGATCAACATAATAAACATCCCCCTCCATCACCTGGGCTCTCACCAACTCAGTTCCTCATCCCGTGAATCTGCAAAATGAAACACTCCAGAGTTATCTGGTCAGAGTTCCTAAAAGACAAACTATGGGCTTGGATGGATAGATACCAAGAAAACACTGAATAAGCATGACACTAAACACTGCAGTCCAGGTCCCACCAAAGCATGAAAATAATCACTTGGATCTCTCTACTTAACTCCTAAACAGGTTCACAATTTCCTCAGTTACACTGACACAAACTGATATTCTCTAACTCAATTTGATGATAAGCACTTTGAGTTAAATCATGTTGAGTCCTACTCTGTCAATAAAAGTCCATGAAAAATTCAAGTTGTGACTTGCTGCCTCTTTATGAGAACTAGTCAAGTTACATGAAAAGATAGTCCCATGGGTATCTAGAAGATATCACATATACGAATTTACCTTTCTCAATGTTTCTAAGGAAGCCAATTATTTTTACACCATCAGTCCTTGACTGTGATTCAAAATCTACTTCCTCTTGAATACCATCAAACTCTCTGTTGCATTCAGTGGATGCTGAATATTCATTCATTTTAACCTCCAAAGATGAAATTTTAGCTTCATTCTGTGACACTCTAACATTCAGATCAAAAAGATTTGCTTCCGCTGTCAAAACTGCTGCTTTCATTCCTTTAATTTCATTGATATCAGTTGATATTTTCCTTAAAAGATGGGAAATATTGTCTAGCTCATTCAGTGAACAAGATGAACTTGTTACAGAACCGAAGTCAACTGGCCCAGGTGAGAAGAAAGTTGGTAGAGATGGTGATGGAAACCTTGAAGCCATTTTCATAAAATCTTATCTCCCTCTTAGTATTTGGTAATTTTTCCTTCACAGCCCATTAAATTGTTTCATCAAAAGTAAAAGTACGGATTAAGGCTGTTATTTTAAGAAGTATTAAGAATGAATAACATTTTAAAACCTGCAATTAAAAAGACAGGGCTGTACATTTCTGGAATCAAAACTCAAAAGTAAAGTCCCACTTATAGCTAGCTCCTCTCCAAACAATAAACCCTATTATTACATACAAAAGAATTCTGGCTTCTGATTGGCTGAAACTTCATGACAAAGAATTTTCTATTCTTTACTTCAAGACAAGAAGCACTGAAGATCTAAAGCCTAAATGAAGCAATGTAACAACATTAAGTACTTCATACCAGAATAGGATGTGAATTGAGTATACTTTTGTCTCTTCATCTATTAAACCATAAATATTAAGCTTCAGATTAAATTGTTTTATCTAGTATCTTCAGTTTCATTTACCCTTAATAATGGTATAGGACAGTATCCGGCATTTCCTTTGTCAGGCAAGGGCAGGGAGGGTAACTGGACCCACAATCATAGATAAATCTCTTTAAAAATATATGTGGTAATAATGGAATTCAACTGCACTGATATGATGCGAATTTCAAAGATGGGGAAATGAGACTTGGTCTTGGTTTGATACTAGACTGTTTTTAGGTAGGTGATTTTTCTCCCAATCTGTTGGGTTTTTCATATTCTTGACAGTATCCTTTGAAACACAAAAACCTTTAAACTTTGATCAAGTCCAATGTATGTATTGTTTTGTTTGCTTATGCTTTTGGTGCTAAGAAATCACTGGTTATCTAAATCAAGCTCATTTAGATTTATACCTCTTTTTTCTCCTAAGAATGCTGTAATTTCAGCTCTTACGTTTAGGTCTTTGATCCATTTTGAGTTAATATTTATATATGGTGGTATAAGGCAAGGGTGCAACTTCATTCTTTTGCATGTGGTTATCTGGCTATGCAGCACCATTTGTTGAAGATTGTTCTTTCCCCACTGAATTGTCTTGGCATACCGGTTGAAAATCCACTGATCCTAAATGTATTGGTTCATTTCTGGATTCTCTATTTGATCCCATTGGTCTGTATCATACCCTTATGCAAGTCAAGTGCTAGTCTTGATTACTGTAGCTAGGTAGTAAGTTTTGAAATTGGGCAATGTAAGTCCTCCAACTTTATATTCAATAGTTTTAGCTATTCTAGGTCCTTTTCATTTCCACATGAATTTTAGGAATGATTTGTCAACTTTTGCAAAAAAGCCAGCAGGAACTTTAACAGACTGAGTTGAATTCATAGATCAATTTGGGAGTATCACCAACTTAAAAATATTAAAATCTTCCTGTCCATGAACATAGAATGTCTTTCCATGGCTTTAGTTTGAGAAAGGTCATTTTTACTGATTTACTCACCAAGTTAACAAATAAGCTGTACAAAATGCGAAGATGCAAGACGGTGGACACAACTCCCCATAGCCTCTCCAAAAGAATAATTCTACAAAGAATTGTAGCCTTTGCTTTCCCACTTAAATAGATATTGCTCACAATAACAGAAGAAAGAAAAAGTGCTTAAATTTATAAGAATCTTTATTCATTTCTCCACTGTACCTGTAAATTAATCTAATTTTTCAAAAATTTTTGGATAGAAATAATTTTCAAAATTGACAAGGCTTTGGATTCACATAGTATTTTCTAAGAGCACAAGCTGACGGATGACATCTACAGTAACGTTAGGACGAGCAGCACATCCACAGCCACACCAGCTGGTTCGCTAGAGGGTAGCAAACAAACTCAATGAGAAAAGCAGGCCAACGGGCCTAAAAAGAGCCCATGCAAAGCTTCGTGTTATCACCCGTGGTGCCCAGCCCAACTTTAAAATGCAGAATACGCAAAGATCTTTTCATAGATTCCAAGGTAAACAATCCAGCATCAGCAAAAGTTTACCTATTTTAAGGAAACTAAAGTATAGAACATGAATGTCAGGTAGTAAGTAGCAGAGCCTGGATGAACACCCAAGCAGGCGGGCTCCCTGCATCTCTGAATTCATAATCACTATATGTTATACTTCTCTCCATGTTACACTAAGTGGAATAAAACATATCACAGAAAAATTCATGTGGTGTAATTCCTATCTTACATATACATATATGTACATACATATAAACAAACATAGAATATTCTTTATACACAAAGATGCACATGTACACACACACGACAAAATGCCAAGATGACTAGATATACACCAAACCATCTGAAGTGCACTGCTTACCTCTGAGGACGACAGTGGGAAGGACCCTGAAGGGGGGATTTTCCTTGTTTTTTCTGACTATAAGAACTCTTCTTTACTAAGACTTTCACAGTGCTTCCAGTACAACATGATATACTGAGTAAACGAATACAGTCTCTCTTTCTGGAGAGTCCATAAAAATGAAGAACTTAAAAATGACACATCTTTAACAACATACAGAAGTGGATTCCAAATTGGGTTCTAAGACTATCCACTGAGGTGTAGAAGTACAAGAAATTCTATTATAGAAATATTTATTATCTCCATCTTCCTCAGAGTTCTATTTTTACATGTTCTAACACATACACTAACAGTAATGTGCATACATGGCATGTACAGTGAAAAATGACTTTAGTATACAAAACTGTATGGTCAGAAATATGAAGGTCACTGATTTAGAGATGGGAGTTAGGGAGGTGATCATAGCAGACGTGACTTCAACCACCTTTGGAAAACAGAAAATATACAAATACTGGCTGTGAGGCAGAGCGAAACAGCCACAAATGAGACCCTGGGGAAACTGCAAGTGAAACACAAGACAGGAGTGAGACAAATGTTTACCGAGCTCCTAGTATATGCCAGGCACTGCATTGAGCACTCAACAAAAACAGTGAACAACACACAAACCCCTGGTTAAAGAGCTTATATTCTGGTGGGGAGGGAAAGGAGATGAACCTCAAAAACAAACAAACAAGCAAAATATTTGTTAAAATATAACGTATTTTATGTTGATGATACATATTTAAAGTCGTGAGTCTAGATAAAAGTATCTAAATTATGAAAATATATGGAAGTGCTCTGGAGAAAAATAGAGCTTAGAAAAGTGGACTCGGGAGCATGGGGCTAGGGGGCTGGAGAAGGCTTCAACAGAGATGACTTTTGAGTGAACTCTGTGGACACCTAGAGAATATTTCAGGGAGACAGCAAAAGCATCTCAGACATGCCCTTCTTCTATCTCTGTGAAAGAAAAATACACCAGGTATGTCTAGGGAATAAAACGGAGAACAAAGTGGAGGGAGGGAGAGGGTAGCAGGTGACGAGATGAGAGAGAACTTTGACTTTTACTTGGGTGTAATGAGGAGACACCAGAGGCTTCTGAGCAGGAGTGGCGTGATCTAATTTACAGCTTAAAAGGATAACTCTGCCGCTGTGTGGAACAGACTGTAGGAGGGCAAGTCTGAAAGCAGACAGACCAGTAAGAATCAATTCCAAAAATCAAGGCAAATCATGGAGTCAGTTCAGACTAGGACAGTAGAGGCAGGGGTGATGAGGGATGAGTGAATTTTAGTATGTTTTGAAGGTAGAAGGTAACAGGGTTTGTAAAAGGTGGAAGAGGGAAGGGAGGTAAGAGAGGGAAAGAGGGAGGAAAGGAGAGAGAGGAAAGAAGAATGGCCGTTAAGTTTGAAAGAAAGAAAAATAGCACTAGGTTTCTGGCCTAAGCAACTAGAAAGGTAGAGTTGCCATTAACTAAAATAAGGAAGAACAGACTGGAGGTTAAAAGTGTTAGTGGTTAGGTTTTAGACAAGTTTAAAATGACTGTATATCCAAGAAGAGATGTAGAGTAAGCAGTTGGATAAGAATTAGGAATTCAGGTGCAAGGTCCAGATTAGAGATGTAAATTTGGGTCTTGGCAGTGCTGAGATGATATTTAATCTGGATGAAATGAACAAAAGGAAATCCAACTGTGAGAGGATGGAGCAATGAGCAAAGATGACTCACAAAGGACATGAAACAAAAAAAGGTTTGGAAATGGTACAGCCACAGACATTTAAAAGATAAAACTTTAAAATTTTTAAAAGAGGGTTCTTTTCTAAAGAAATTCAGAGAATTGTCTGGGGAGAACCCAGCCAGCCAGTGGGAGCATAAGCACTCCAAGGGAAATTCCGATGTTTCAAGGCCAATTGCAACTTTTTATCTGCTTTATGTAACACAAAATCTGCCCACAGTAAAGGTCATCCCACACCACAACTCCAGGTGAGAGACTGCAGTGCCTTTTCTTAAACTAGGAACCAGAATGTCTGCAGACATTAGTGAAAAGAGCTGCAAATCAAAGGGCAAAAGCAAGCAAGAAAAACTGACTGAAGGAAACCATCAATTAGGCAACACAAGAGAATTCTTTAAAAACATTTCTCTACATTTTTCAGGTAAATTTGAAATGATACTATATGCACAAAACAAGATACTATAAAAACAGAACAAGAAAGAATTTGCAGAAATTCGAAAACACACTTTCCTAAATAAAAAAAATAGGGGACTGAAAATAAAGTGAAGAAAAATTCCAGAGTATAACAACATCAAGTCCAAAAAGAGGAAAGATGAGAGAAAAAAAATCAAAGCAGGCAGTTTATTATTCAACTAGCAGAATTTCCAAAAGAAGAGAATAAAAACAGAGAACAATTTTTAAATAAGAGAATTTCCCAGACCTAGGGAGCAACCGGTAAGATAAGCCAAAGAGGACAATCTCTATCTAGGAGAAGGTACCTAAGGAAAAAAGGGAACACAAAGACTTAATAGTATAAAATGATAGACCCTTAGGCTATACTATAGCTAGGCAATGCAGGAAGGGGGAGGAAAAAAAGAACCTAAGAAAAACAAAAACTGTACGAGGGGAAAAAAAAAAACTCTAGGGAATCCCGAAACAAAAAACTGTAGAACAAAATACTAATCTGTCCTATAATGAGTAATATTTATATAGTCTTCATGTAAATGCTTATTGGTTCTCAACTTTTTGGTCAACCTACAAAGAATGGTAGTCTTAATTACAAAAACAGAACAAAATGTAAATTCAACCATCACATAACAGGGGCCAGCCCGGTAGCTCAGGCAGTTGGAGCTCCCTGGCTCCTAACGCTGAAGGCTGCCGGTTCGATTCCCACATGGGCCAGTGGGCTCTCAACCACAAGGTTGCCGGTTCAATTCCTCGAGTCCCGCAAGGGATGGTGGGCTCCGCCCCCTGTAACTAAGATTGAACACGGCTCCTTGAGCTGAGCTGCCGCTGAGCTCCCGGATGGCTCAGTTGGTTGGAACGCATCCTCCCAACCACAACATTGCCGGTTTGACTCCTGCAAGGGATGGTGGGCTACAGCCCCTGCAACAACAGCAACTGGATCTGAACAGTGCCCTCCACAACTAAGATTGAAAGGACAACAACTTGATTTGGAAAAATCCCTGGAAGTACACACTGTTCTAAAGTCCTGTTCCCTTTCCCCAATAAAATCTTAAAAAAAAAAAAAAAAAAAAAAAAATTAAAGGAGGACATAAACACATTTATGTTCTGGGAGTCAAAACATATTAACATATAGTTGATTAGAAAATAAACACATATTTAACTGTGTTTCTTAAAATGACAAAAGTACATAATAAATTAACTAAAAATAGTGAATTTACTATATGGGCTTGGAAGCAGGATAAAGTGTGAGTTAGATCCTGATATACTATAGCAAGAAATCAAAAGATACCATCTATAGCTGGTGAATTAAGAAATAGTTGTGGGCGGCCGGGTGGCTCAGTTGGTTAGAGTGCAGTGCTCATAACACCAATGTCGATGGTTCGATTCCCACATGGGACAGTGAGCTGCGCCTTCCACAACTAGAGTGAAAAACAACAGCTTGACTTGGAGTTCATGGGTCCTGGAAAAACACACCGTTCCCCAATATTCCTCAATTAAAAAAAAAAAAAGGCAGATAAGCAGTGATTAATCCTACTATTAAAAAAACAAACAGGCATATAAGTGTATTATTACAGACATGGAGAAAATTAAAGTCAGTCATAAATGGAAGCATTTAAAAGCAGTAACCTCTGGGGAGGACCAGTGTGGAGAAGACTTGCTTTTTAGTTTAAATTTTTCTATACTATTTGATTATTTTCTAATCTAGCAGCTGGCATTACAGTGTTTTCCAAATTTTCTGCAGTGAGCATGTATTTCATAATGTAAAATATTTTATTTAAAATTTTTTATACAACATAGACCAAAAGGAAAAAAGAAAAGGAAATCCATGCCTAGACACATCGTAGTGAAACTGCAGAACATCAAAGACAAAGAGAAGATCTTGAAAGCAGCCAGAGAAAGGACAGATTACCTACAAAGGAACAACAGACAATTAGAATGACAGAAGTTCACTCAACAATGGAAGCCAGAAGACAATGGAATTATACAAGGCGCTGAGAGCAAATAACTACTGATAACCTAGATATAGGTATCCAGCAAAACCACTGCACAAGAACATGGAGAAATAAAAGTGTTTATAGATAAAAGAACTCTTGCGAAATTTACTAACAAACCTGTTCTAAAGAAACATCCAAAGAATATACTATTCAAAGAAAATACTTCAAAATAATTGGAAAGTAATGATCCCCAAATATCATTCGAGAAGTGAGAACAAAAAATGATAAACGTAGGTATATCTGAACAAACATTGGGTAAAATAATGTAATATAATGGTGCACAATTTATGCATTTTTAAAAAAAGACCAAAATGAAACATTAGAAACAAAAGTCAGGAAAGTAAAAACTGGTGCTAAGGTATCCTAAAGTCCATTTACTGTTTGGAAATGGGGTCAGAATATTAACTTCTGGAACAGTCAGCTAAATTTGTGTCATAAAATTTCAATGGTGGGCAGCCCTGTGGCTCAGGGAGGTCACTGGTTGGATTCCCACATGGGCCAGTGAACTGCGCCCTCTACAGCTAAGATTGTGCACAGCTCTCCCTGGAACTGGGCTGCCATGAGCAGCCAGAGGTTGGCGTGAGCTGCCCTGAGCTGCTGAGTGCTCCCATGAGCTGCTGTGTGCTGCTATGGGCTGCTGTGCTGCCCTGGGCTACCGTGTGCTGCCATGAATGGCCAGTGGCCAGCATGAGCGGCTGGCAGCTGGCAAGAGCTGCCGTGAGCTGCTGTGAGCAGCCAACCAGACCGGTGACTGCCTCTGGGGGTTGGGGGTCGGGGTGGAAGCACAAGGCTCATAATACAAGCATGGGCCAGGGAGCTGTGTCCTATACTAGACTGAGAAACAGCAGCTTGAACAGGAGTGGGGAGGAGAGTGGGGGAGGTGGAAGAAGGGGGGGGGGGGACCAGTAACCTAGCTTTATGACATTTAAGAGACAACTATGCCCAAAGCATAAGGACAGGGAAGACTGAAAACAAAGGCATGGAAAACAAAAGACGAATATATGGTGATGGAAGGAGAACCGACTCTGGGTGATGAACACACAATGGGATTTATAGACGATGTAATACAGAATGGTACACCTGAAATCTACGTAATTTTACTAACAATTGTCACCCCAATAAATTTAATTAAAAAAAAAAAACAAAAAAAGAAAAAGAAAACAAAAGAGAGATATGAGGCAAATATTAACAAACAGGCAATATTAAAATCAGAAAAAAACTGACGTTAAGATAAAAGCACCATTTGGTAAAGAGAGTTAAAGACAAAACATTCGGGGGCAGACTGGTGGCTCAGTTGGTTAGAGTGCGAGCTCTGGGCAACGGGGCTACCAGTTCGATTCCCACATGGGCCAGTGAGTTGCACCCTCTGCAACTAGAATGAAGTCAGTGAGCTGCCGCTCAGCTCCCGGATGGCTCAGTTGGTTGGAACGCATCCTCCCAACCACAACATTGTCAGTTCGACTCCTGCAAGGGATGATGGGCTGTAGCCCCTGCAACTAACAACGGCAACTGGACCTGGAGCTGAGCTGCGCCCTCCACAACTAAGATTGAAAGGACAACAACTTGACTTGGAAAATGTCCTGGAAGTACACACAGTTCCCCTTTCCCAATAAAAAAATCTAAAAATATATTAAAAAAAAAGATACAACATTCAATCCAGCAGGATGACATAACATGAATGCACCTAGCTTAACAGCCTCAAAATAAATAAAGGAAAAACTGATAGAAGTACCGAGAAATTAAGATAACTGTCATCTTGATGGACAATCTCAAGACCTACCTTTCAATTACTGGGAACTCAAGCTGACCAAGAATTCAGCACAGTCAAGACTTGAACATCATCACTGTAGAGCTTTATCGACTAAATGCAAAATTTTCAAGCCAACAATTAAGAGTCCAATTTCTTCCAAAATGCACATGGAAGATGTACAAAATCCATCGTCTTAAGTCTTAACAATTCAAAGAATATGTATTGTACAGATCACATTAACCACAAAGCTTTAAATAAAGAATATGAAAAAAGATTAAAAGACAAGAATAAAACCTCCACACTGTAAAATGAAAAACAGTTTCAAATAACTCATGGGTCAAAGATGAAGAATCTTACTGGGAATTAAAGATACTTAGAATGATAATGAAGACAGTAATGCATCAACACTTATGATATGCAATAAAATTGTCACATCAAGATAAATTTACAACTTAAATGTAATCATCTGAAAAGATAAATTAAAAAATGGATATATTAAAAATAAGAGCAGAAACTAATGAAATAGAAATCACACCAAAAGAGAATCAATAAAGTCAGAATTATTGTCATTAAGTCTTTGAAAAGCCTGACCAAAAAAATTTCTGACAGACTAATCCCAGACAAAAAGAAAAACACAAATACTGCGAGGCTGGAGAGACGAGAGAACACTATTAACTCATGACAATACATGTGCATATTTAAATTTTAAAAATCCTGTCACAAACAAAGCTGTAAAACGGTGTGTAAGCACATTAACTAATGGCTGTTTACAGTGTCATTTTGCACTTCGGAACTAATGAATCCAGTAAGCGTAGTAACAGTTCTCACCACTTCAATTTTTAAACCTTTTACTTTAAAACAAAATGATATAGAAAACCACACAAAACAAGTAATAGCTTAATGACTTTGTGTAAGGTAAAACACTACCACCCAGCTCAAGAAAACAGAACCATGCCAGCTACCCCAGAAGCCTCTTCCTGAGCTCCATCCCAATCAGTCCTCTCCAGTAACCACCATCGCCTTTCCTAGTAATATCGTTTCTTTGTGGTTTTATCACACAAGTGTGTATCCATAGACACTAGAGCTTCATTTTGCCCCCTTTGTCTTTTAATCTAGAATTCTTGACTGTTTGAACCTATACAGTTCCCTGAGACTGTACTTTGCCTGTTGCACACTCACGGTGCAGCTCAACCAATAGTTTTCTGGCGTTGGTACTTCCTGCAAGATGACCAGCGGATCAGAGGCTTGATCACTTGGGCTTAAATCCTCAGGCAATACTAAGGTAGTGTTTTATTCTTTCATCGGGAGGCACAAAATGGCTGTTTTTCACTTAAAAAAAAAAAGTTAGTAGCCATTAGTGATCAGTGCCTAGATTCATCAATTCACTATTAGTTGCAAAAAAATAAAAAACCCTCTATAATTCTACCATTTTGTTTTTTACTTACTAGTTAGAATGACTTTAAAAGCCGCTTCCCTCACCTGTATCAACTGTTGGCAAACATCTTAAGTTGTGTGGGCTATATGATCTGCTGCAACTATTCAATTCTGTGGTTGTAGTACAGAAGTAGTCATAGGCAGCAGTACATAAGTGAATGAGCATGCTATGTTAAAATAAAACTTTATTTATTTACAAAAACAGGTGCTAACTCCTGTACCATTTGGTTTCCCAATGGTACCATTATTAAAGGAAAGACAGCATAAATATTCAAGACAATGAATTAGTATGTATTATTCTCCAGAAGGTGACCAATTAAGGGTTTACATTTTTAAAACTATTATCATGAAATCACAGATTTAAACCTGTTTGATGGGCATCAATCCACTGCAATTCCTACTTTTACTGAAGCACAAATTCCAGTTTCCAGTTGCTCTTCACAAATTGAACCACTTACACCTTCCAGTTAGTACCAATTGACTGTTTGGGGGTTTTCCTGTACTGAGATCCATCATTTGTTGGAGTTGCACCTAATGCTCACATGCAAAATTGCATTTTTTTTTTTTTTTTAAAGAGAACATGAAGAGAAAAATACAGGATGGATTCATAAGGCTTCGTAAAACAAGTAAATGTGAGATGAACCTGGAACAATTCAAAGGACACAGCTGAAGAGGAATGAAAAAATGTATCCCCGCACTGGAAAAGTGTAAGTTAGAAATAACATGATGAGCATACAGTCTTGGTGGAGTTTTAAAACTCAGGTCTTGGAAGAGAAGAAGAAGAAACTAGAATTTTTCCAGAGGAGAAGAGAAAAAATAGGGTGGAAAGCAGTGGGGAAAGGGCTGGGCAGACCTAAGGGACAGATAACAAACCTGCCCAAAAGCCAAGCTCCTGGCATCAGTTCTGGACCAAAATAAGGGTAGGGGAGACACTATAAACGCTCTCACAAAGAAGCCCCACAATCAGTCACACTTCAGATAGACAGTGTGCAGGAGCTGGGGATGCAAGAGACTCAGCTGGAGGCTAACTATAGTATGTCAGGCACAAAGGGATGAAGTAGGACCACTGGGACAAGGTGGCAGATCTGACAGGTCATGGAGAGGATGCTGAGACGGGAGATTTAAAGATAAGATTTCAAATTTAAGAGAATGGTAGGATTAACGAAAAGAAGGAAAGCTATACGGCAGATACCTGTGTCCTGAAGAAGGCGCTTTCTAAAGATCAGCAAAATGCTGATAACATTAAGGGTGGGTGACTAAATTCATGGAAATTCATTGCACTATTCTTTCCACTTTTGAACATTAAAAATTTCCATAAAAAGTTTTTTAAAATTCTGAAAGATGTAGGTATAGATTCTTCATGGTCCCTTCTTATAATATTTTTGGGCCTAATGAGTACTTTTCTCATAGTATAACGTTTCATAAACACCCACTGGAAAACACTAAATGCCTCATGAAAAAAGTGTAATAGAGAATGAAGTATCATTAAATTATTACCTTGAATTTTTTCTATATTATCTCCTTTTGTTTCCTCTTCTTTAATAGGGGGACTTATTCTAGGTGTCCTGCTTTGCCCCTGTACAGTCTCTGCCAACAATTCTTCTTGAGAAGTTCGAGTTCGGGGAGCAACTGGAAGTGTCTGTTTCTGTGAGACTTTCACATAAAAAGCAAAAGAGACGGAAATGCAAATGCAGTAATACATCAAAGCTCAACAGTGACTATGTCATATTAAACATAACTGCCTCCGGGGTTTAGAATATGTGAGGAATTTGAAACAGTTCATAGGTACCACTTCGGGTTTTTTTTACAATATTCTCGAGAGACAGATAGATACCTGACTTAGATACCTGTATGTATGTAAACAATATCTATATATTTTAAACTATATACTATATACTGTTTCCCCGAAAATAAGACCTAGCTGGACAACCAGCTCTAATGCATCTTTTGAAGCAAAAACTAATATAAGATCGGGTCTGATATAATATAAGACCCGGTCTTATGTTATATTATATAAAATCCGGTCTTGTAGTAAAATGAGACCAGGTCTTATATTAATTTTTGCTCCAAAAGACATATTAGAGCTGATTGTCCAGCTAGGTCTTATTTTTGGGGAAACACTGTATACAACAAAGCACGAATGTATTCATTTTTAACCAAATGCAGCTGCTACATGATACTATAACACCTTCAAATTGTAATTTCAATAACCTAGGTAAATAAGGAATTTCAATGCTCTTTCTTAAAAAACTTGGGCAATTTCCAACTATTATGAAAGAGGAAATTACAAGGTCACAGTGAATAAAATGCTCTAAATTCCTCATCATTCCAAACACTGAATATTGCTGATAAACCAAAAAGGGAATGTAAATAGATGAATCGTTCAAGCGCAGGCCTTTGCCGAATAATCCTTATCCTATACGCCAAAACCTGTTTAATTTTATGTGCAAAGGTTACGTTAGGGATAAGGAGAAGCAGGGGGACAGATGACCATCAGGATCAGAAGTTGACAGCTCACAGTTTACTTCACTTTAGGAAAGGGTCACAGAGAGAGATATAATGGAAAAGCAAAACAAGGCTAAAGGAACAGTCATCAAATCTGCAGCAAAAATACAAAATTTTAAAGTGGGTAATCATTACAGCTTATTAATAAGTTTTACACACTGGCTCCGCAAAATGGGGCAAAGTACAAACAGAATTTAATGGCAATATGGCACCCATCACATGGCTTGAATTTCAGAGTAAGCTTTCTGTATAACCAGATTACAGATGACTCATCTCCTTTGTTTTAAAAACATGTAATACTTTTATATTCTTTCATAAAACGATTTAGTACTTCCACTAGGATTAGGTCAGGAATGAGTCAATTCTCTGCCTTACAGTCAATTAACGGGTTCCACTGAAAGAAACCAACCTGTTCATATACTAATTTTTCTAACGTCAGACTCTTAATATTTTAATTTTGTTCTTTTTCATACATCATCAATTCATATCTAATGTTGACTCTCATGCAATGAATATGAAAATCCCCTTTTACCAAAACTCCCTTTAAAGTTTTTATTACAGATTTCACACACTAGAAAAAGAGTAAAAGGCATTACAGTTGCTCAAAGAACTAAATTCCACTGACAGCTGGGAAAATTTCTCAAAGTAGTCCAATCTCCTTTTAAAAACCTTCTTCTCTGACACTCATCTTGGTCATCTTTATTTGTTTGAAGCAAAAACTAATATAAGCAGCCATCTTTATTTTACCACAACTTGGGGAGCAATCATTTCTAGCTTACTCAAGTTATAGAAATCCCTTACTTAATGAAAGCATAATTCATTTAAATTACCTGTAGAATAGTTAGTTGTTTTTGTTACAGATTCTTGAGCTTCTGATATAGCCTTCAAAATCAGATTCTTGTTAGCCTGTTTAGAAGGTGGAAGTGAAGGTCTAAAAAAGAAAAATGTTTTAATTGTAGATTTGAGTTCTTTATGTGCTAGCCATCTATTATGTCTTTTTTCTAAGCCTTCTCTTAGGTTTTAAATAGTCTAGCTATAGTTTTTAGGAAATGCCAACTATACTAGAACATTGTAACTTTTTAAAATAATGAATTTGATCAACTTTTATATCCATATTAGTTTTTAATATTCTCTGCAATTTCTCTAATTTTAAGCAATTTTTCTTTCATTACTGTTTCTCAAAAACCAATGGAAAAGTCTTACATGCTATTAAATTTTTATTTTCATGGTATCCTTTTCAAGAAACCCAGAAGATTCCATCAAGCATTTAAAGATCAATTTACAGCCAAGTTCAGGTACCTCCTCTCAGGCTTTGCTGGCACTGACACACTGCTGGAGATGCTTCCTGTACGGGACCCACAGTCTTCATCTTCCTCCTCCTCCTCTCCATCATGATTGAATTTTTTTACTTTAACAACTGAACTTACCACAGGCAACTTTCTCTTCCGGAAGTTTTCTTCCTGTAATCAGAGAAATTCACTTACCTAGTCTCAAAAAAATAACAAAATTCTATCACCGAATTTTTTTCCTTTTTAAGTAAAAGTCAATCATATTTAGAATTCATGGCCTCTTTCCTGGTTTCTTATAAAATATGAATATTATCCCTAATAACCAACCTGCAGCTAAAACAAAAACTAGTGCTTTACATTCATTTACAAACAGCAGCATATAGCACTCATAAGGAAACTAATAAAGTGGAGCTACTCAGTTCTTTACTAGTAACTGCCGTGAAAAATCTAAAATTGACCTAAAGTACCCCCAAAATTATAAGGTAAAGCTAAAACTATCTCACATGTTGGCATCCTAGGAAAGTAAACAAGATGTAAAATACCTGTAGAAACCAGTCATGTAGAGGAAAATCTGAATATATTCAGTGTTACATGTTGAGTAGCACAGAATTCAGTTTAAAATAAACTTGCGATGTGTGTTTAGTTATTTCACATACTATTTAGCATGAAGAACTGCCAATTTTCCGCCTAATAAGCCAAAATTTAAAAGTAAATACAAACCTCAATACTCATTTTTTCTGAGCTGTTTCTGAAGAAGGGGCTGTAAGTCTCTTCTAAACTGCTAAGCACTTCGGGTTCACACAAACGTCCTGCTTCATATATTCGGCTGTTCTGTATGTCAAGTTGCTTGCCAGCATGAATACTGTTTTGCTGCTGTTGAAATTGCAACCTGTTTAAATGAACCCCCGTATCTGCAGTTCGACTTGCAGGTGGTCGATAAATTTCAATAGAAGGGCGAGAAGAACCATATGTAAGTGTCACTGTAGGTTTTTTCTGAGATAAGGGATTCTCCTGCACAAAATTGAGGTCTTCATCAATGAGATCATCTGGTTCCGGCTTAATATCAATCACATCTTCAGAGGGCGCTGGCTCCCTCAGAGGTTTCACTGTTGACATTAATCGGGTTGCAGCTCCATCGTCATAAGTCTGTCTATTACACACACACACACATACACACACACACACGTTACAACCAACTTACAGCAATATCTTCAAATCGTCAAATATTTACTTAAATTGCAATGAAAAAGTCTGAATACTTGCTTTATGTATTCCATTAAAATCTACTTTGAAATTGCGTTTTTCAAAACTTTGATTTACTACATTTGAGATAAAAAACAATCATACTTTGGTCTTAGCCATTCTTTATTTTACTAAAAATACTGCTCATGACCACCTCACTGTATCCAAAAATTTCTGAAAATGGCAATTTTAAGATGTAAAAACTAATGTAAACGTCACATACATACCCACCTGCCTACAACATGTCTACCTGGGACTCTTACCTGACATTAGTGGTTTTCTGCTCCTGTGAACTTGCAGAAACTCTGGAATCTCTTTTTTCAGGTCTAGTGCTAGAAACTGCAAGGGGAAGCACTGCAGCTTCGTGCCTTCTCTCATCTCCCCGACTGAAACTGCTCTTGTTGGAAGGCACGTTACTATCAAAAATGTTGGTATCAGAAGATTTTAGACTAGAGGGGTCTGGAAATAAAAACATATGATCCTTTTAAACGACTTTTCTTACTTTGATCCTTCCCATTCTTCATCACCAATTTCAAAGCAATACATGTTCTTCCACAACACTTTTAATGGCTGAATGTTATTCCATACATAGTAATATGATAATCTATTCAATTTACTATTACTGGACTTTTAAGTAATTTTCAATTATAAAATATTAAAACATCCTTGAAACTAAATTACTGTACACTTCTATAATTATTTCCTTAGGCTAAATTGCATACCCCACTTCCCTTCTTTAAATTCTTTGAATTGTATTAAATTTAGTGCTCTTAAATTCATAAAAATATGTGCTTCCTAAAAAGGTTCAAATGAACTATTGTTTTCAAATGTATGCTTTTCCCCTTCAAAGTAGTATGTGACTTTAGAAAGAAAACAATCATGTGCTATAGCAAATTCAAAAAGAAAACACATTTTTATGAATCTTACCAGTTGTAACGGAGCGAAGCTTATCTAATACACCATGAAGCCTAAGACAAAAAACAAAAAAATTTAAAGCGTCCTTTAATCAAGAAAGACTTTACATCAACTGTCACTCTAAATTTCATGACATTATAGAATCAATCTTCAGATATATACTGACACATGGCACTAAATGGTATTTAATGGATAGGTAGTATTAAAATTTAAGTTTCACATTTTAAAAAAAGGCTTTACATGAATATAGTAAAAGCCAATCAAAAATCCTATTTGTTCATCACTATTTTCAATATCTAGCCTCTGCAAAAATAAGGGCAAGGGTCTGACCACACAGTCTTGTCTACAAAGAATCTCATTTTGTTTCATAAGGATTAAAGACTCCATGTAACTTACAGTAAAAAATAAAAATGAGTGTAAGGGGGGTGGGGGGTGGGAGATGAGGGTAAGGGGGATCAAATATATGGTGATGGAAGGAGAACTGACTCTGGGTGGTGAACACACAATGGGATTTATAGATGATATAATACAGAATTGTATACCTGAAATCTATGTAATTTTACTAACAATTGTCACCCCAATAAATTTAAAAAATAAGTTAAAAAAATAAAATAAAAATAATCACAACATGTAATATAACTTACTTTTACAACTGTTTAAGCACAATTTAAATGTATTTTATCTACTTACGTGGTTTCTGAAACAACTTAATTCTGAGGTGAAAAAACTTTTAAAAAAATCTCAAAATAAACTGTATCACTTCACTTTGACTATTAATATAAAACTAATGCTGTAAACAAGCATCAACTACAACCTTGCTTATAACCTATTTTAGCAGTTACATACAAGACAAATTTGCTTACAATCCTTCCAAGAGGCCATGCCTCCTGAAGCACCAGAAATCGCTCATTAAATTTCACCTAGAACCAAATCACACGCCACTGTCCCCTAGGACACAATTATTGCAGGACTCCAAAGAATCAGAATAGTCTGGGGATGGTGTCAAGGAACATTTAACTCAGGAAAGTAAAGTACCACCAAAGCAGACACCATCACTTGAATCAGTACATCTTAAAGAACTGAATTTATGGCAAGTGAGAAAGTTGAATTAATTTGATTTTAAATTTATATTCAGTTAGTAGTCTGTTTATGTAAGAAATTTGTCTAATGCATTCCATCAAGTTATCTGAGAAAGGATCTACTAGGTCAATCTCCCGTATTATATTAGTGGGACTCAAACCCAAAGTGATCCAAAGGTTGAACTAGAAGTCAGGTCATAAAAACATGCATGAACCAAATAGGTGGACTGAAGACTTTAAAAAAGGACTCATGATAATGGTAATTTCCTTAGTCAAAACACCATCTCTTTTTTTGGGTAAATTCTAGGAACAAACTGTAACAAGTGGGTGAGGTCACCCACGATGCAGCAGTTTATGGACCAAAACATTAGAGAATTGACCAACACACTCAATGTTGCTCAAAATTGTGTAATATAAAGAATTCTGTGTGAATTTTAACGAAGTTTCAGAAGAGTTGTAAAGCACACATTTACCTGCTGGGACAAAAACACTTTAAAGACAAACTTTTGGTTGAAAGGTAAGAAGTTATTAACAAGTTTCCTTCCCCTCCTCAGTGCCTCCTAGGCCCTGTCCCAGTTTCTTACCGTTCAAATTCAGCAAGCCACTCAGCTCCCTCACCTTTTGTTCCATCATCAACTTATGCTGTAATCGGTGCTTCCCAGCGTGAGGGCCCTGATGAATTTCCACTTGAGTCTCAGCCACATTATTACCCTTATCCAGCCCTCAAACCTGGTACCAACACCTGGCCTGCCTTCGTAAACTGAATCTTATGCTGTTAGTCAGTATTCTAACTAAACAAATATATG
This sequence comes from Rhinolophus sinicus, assembly GCF_057876585.1. NCBI lineage: Eukaryota > Metazoa > Chordata > Mammalia > Chiroptera > Rhinolophidae > Rhinolophus > Rhinolophus sinicus. The sequence continues at coordinate 189,050,031 of NC_142503.1, read as the reverse complement.
GTTTGAAAAAGTTGACAATTATAATATTAATTTATATTTGAACACAGTTACCTATTTTAAAGTTCCAAACATTTAAAAAATTATTTGAAATTTTTTCAAAAACCCTTGGCCCCCTAAGAGTTAATTCATTGGAGAAAGCAATTTGGGAAGTCAACCCAGTCCAAAAAAACATCTGCAACTGATTTTGGTTAGAGGAAAGGAATGGTAAGATGTAGAAGCTTACAAAAGAAACATAGTAACTACAGTTAACATATACTAAGGACTTGCTATGGGCCAGGCACAGCTGTAAACACATTACATGTATTAGCTCATTTAATCCTCACAACGCCCTATAAAGGTGATTTACTATTCCCATTTTACAAATGGTGAAACCAAGGCAAGAGGCAGATTCATCATTCCACCTTGGCAATCTGGCTCCAGGGGCTGTGCTGTCCTCGCTCACAACCTGCCTGTCTACACTGAATCTTACTCTGTCAATAACCTCTTTTCAGACAATAGCTACTATGACTTGTGCTAAGCTTTGGTCTAAGGGATAAATATTCAGAAACATACCATACGGTGAATCGAATTGTGTTGTTCCCTAGAAACAGGGACAGGTCCTCTGTCATTTGGTCCTGACTTTTCTTGTTGGCCACCATCACCATAATGTAATCAGGAAGTTCTTCATCTATTTAAAAGGAAAAGTATATAAAAACTTTTTTATGTTTTCCTCAATATTTTCTTCTATTTAAAGCTGATGTGCTTGAAAATATCAATGTAGATCTAAGAATATGTCAGCTCTACTACAATAGAATTACATTGGACAAGAAAATAGTTTTCCCTCTTCATTCTACACGTATTTCAATCACTAGGATGGGAACTGAGTAAGGGATACTTACAAAACTAGGTACTCTGAATTAACAGTACCATACTGGAGAGTGTACTCATTTCCTTGTCTTTTTAAAAATGCTCATTAATTTCAGAGAAGCTTCCAGAAAGCATATCGATATTCCTCAAGAATAACTGAGTTTCATTTAGTGTTTGTTTCAAAATGATACTCATTTCTCAAAACACCTTTATCCTTCGCAAAGCCAGATTTCAATTACTCCAGATAACAAACTTGCAGCAGCATCAAATAAACTAAAACCACCTAAAAACCCTACATCATTTAAAGATTTCAATCTTAAAATTAAATAATTTCAACTCATTGTTTTATCCTAATACCCTCCTACACGGTGATCATGAGGGTGAGGTCTAAGAACAAAATCAACAATACCAAAAAATGACCAAAGAAAAGAAGGAAGCAAAAGCCATTTATCAGGAACTCTAATTCCTACACAGACACACAGATACACAAATTCCTTTAACACCTCAAATACTCATATTTCTATGTGAAGAAAGGTTCATCACCCCAATAAATTAAAAAAAAAAAAAAAAAGGTTCATTTCAGAACTATCAGACATTTGTTTCAAGGAGAAATATTAAAAATCCAGTTCAAGAAAACAACAAATATACTGAGAAAGCCCAATCTACAAATGGAGAGAAATCAGAGTATCTGATGGAAGCATACAATATGAGAGGAGATACAAGCAAGGAAAAGCAGCCAGCCATTTATTATTTTTGTAGAGTATCAAAAGGTTCCACTGCTTTCAGGAAATTTTAGTAAATAACCCTGGTATTTTATTTATGCAAAGTGTACCTACTAGGGGCTACCAGCGGAAACCCAGGAAAGGTCAACAAACAAAAAAGTTGGGGTGCTTTGGAAGTCGTGAGTTTTTCTCCCTCATAATGTCAGTAATAGGAATGAACAGACTGTGCTGTCAATATATTTTCGTTTTGTATTTTCTGAAATTTTGTATAAATGAGATCAGTGGTTGCCTGGGTACAGGGTGGGGATGGGAAAAGATGGAGGGAAAGCTAATAAACATTCATACTGGACTTCAAGTTTGCAACCAGGTTTTTAACAGGCTCAAAATTCTTGGTTTGAGACTTTTGACAAATGACAGAAATCACCAATAAGATTGAATTTAGACTCAGTATGTTTGTGCATTCATTTGATAGAATTAAGAAAATTCTCACTGTAGGTTTTCTTTTTGACTCCAAACATGTTCCTTACACGTAGCTAACATCCATTAAGCGTTGAATGAATGAAAGAATAAATCAACCCTGGTTCAGCTTCCTCATCTTTAACCTCTGAACCTCAATTTTCTTATCTGTTAAAGTCTTACAACAATCCTGACAGCAAACAATTTATGAAATGTGCCCAACACATGGTAAATTTGCAATTCTCCAATTGTTTGGTCTCAGGCCCCCTTTACACTCTTAAAACTCAATGACCTCCAAAGAGGTTTCATTTACGTAAGTGTATCTACTGGTATTTACCATACTAAAATTAAAACTGCGAGTTTTAAAAAGCATTTATTCATTTGAAATAATTCACATATCAAATGTTAACAAACCCATTTATATTAACAAATATTTACAAAAAATAATTTACCAATCCAAAAAAAATAGTGCAAAAATATTTTTTACATCTCTTTAGCATCTGATTTAAAATGAGATGCTGGGGGCGGACGGATGGCTCAGTTGGTTAGAGTGCGAGCTCTGAGCAACAGGGTTGCCAGTTCAATTCCCACATGGGCCAGTAAGCTGCGCCCTCCGCAACTATATTGAAGACAACAAGATGCCACTGAGCAGCTGCTGAGCTCCCAGGCAGCCGGATGGCTCAGTAGCTTAGAGTATGTGCTCTCAATCACAAAGTTGCTGGTTCAACTCCCACAAGGGATGGTGGGCTGCATCCCCCCCAACAACTAGATTGAAAATGGCAACTGGACTTGGAACTGAGCTGCGCCCTCCACAACTAAGATTGAAAGGACAACAACTTGACTTGGAGCTGATGTGTCCTGGGAAAAACACATTGTTCCCCAATAAAGTCCTGGAAACACAAACTGCTTCCCAATAAAGTCCTAAAAAAGAAAAGTTTCCAAAAAAAATAAAATGAGACGCTGGATTCTAATTTCTGCTTCTGCATTTAGCTTGTTGTGGTATGCTGTTCTAATTGAAGAATGTGAAGAAAATCTGGTCTTACACAGATAGGTAGTCGGAAAACAAGTATTTTAATGGCTTTTGCAGATAATGTGGATAGTCTTTTGTGATACTACACCAAAACTCAACAAGTGGTAGTTTCTTTAATAAATATGGAAACTAATACTATGTTCATGACTTTTTCATGCTCTGTTACGTGAAAATCCACTGATCCATCCTGGAATCTTAATGGATCTTTTACCCTTGTGTAATTTTGTAACAGCATTGGTCATTTGAAAAACTACTGGTTCCCTGAACTATACAAACCACTGACACATTGCTGTGTTTCATTACACAATATAAAAGAATCATTTGTTAATACCACCACTGATTTTACGAGAAATTCTCTGAAGTACCAAGAAGCTATCAAGTTCATGGAGGCAGACACAAATTTTTCAAAACTCTAATTTTTATTTGAAACCTCAACTTTTGTCATTGGCAGCAAAGTGTATCACTGCTTTTCCTCTGCTCACTCTCAGGAAAATGCCAAATACCCAAGTGTATGTAACTAGCTTGTCAGTCCTTCTTTGAAGTCAAAAATGATATTCCATGAAAAAGGTAGCTAGTTCAGTTCTCAACAGTGACAGAAGACAACCAATCATGCTTCAGCATACGGCAGGATCATTATGAGTACTTCCTATTTCCTCACACTGCATATTAGAAAGACGCATTCAAAGGCCAGGATTAAAAAATATATTTTTACTGCTTTATCAATTACATTCTTAGATGAAACTGGCTTTTTTTTAATTGCAAGTGGAGAGGTGAAGAATAGGATTTCTCATAGAGTTTGGTGTGAGATCTTCATTTCCTGATTCAGGCTCAAGTACTGGCAATTTTACCTACCATTGCTTTTGCACAATCCAAGTGTCAGCGCAATGACAATGGCAAGTACGCTGTCATGTTAATATGAAAATTGTTTTGACTTCAGAGACCCTTGGGGTCTCCCACACCTTGAGAACCACTGTCAGTAAGTGATAGCTATTGTTTTTATATGAGGCACCAGCTTTGGAGCCAAACAAACCCAGGTCTCAAGCTTGGTCAAGAAAACACTCAAAGCCTCAGTTTTCTTGCTTGTACAACTAGGGATATTACTACTTACCTTCCAGTGTTCTCCTGAGGATTATCATGACCTAATGCATATACAATGGTTAAGCACAGTGCCTGGCCCAGAGTAAACACTCAAATTATAACCATAAAAGAATATAGAGAAAGAGGAAACATTATTGTCGGGAGATAAAAAGAGAAAGGAACAGGAAAAAACACAGGTCTGAAAATAAAACTCACTGAACCACGACAGAGGCAAATACCAGAAAGCATCAAACAGTCATACGCAAAATAATTCTGAAAAATGAAGATCAGGAGGAAATGAAAATAGGAAAAACAATAAAAATATGACGGAACTTCAACAGAGAAAAACAAGCAGTTTCAATATAACACATTAGAATGGAGTTTGGAAAAAAAAAGTCGCATACGGAGCTTTCAATTGAAAGATGGTAAGGAAATGAAGCATCCAGGGAGTATCACACTTGAAAGTAGAAAAGGGTCTCCCCAAAGTCAAAAGATGGGAAAAATGCACTCAGTAAAATTTAATTAGCTGCAAACTCTAAATTCTATTAGGCAAAGTCACAAAACTACTTACCAACATAAGCTCCTAATTCTTGCAATTTCCCCTTAATGGCACTCTGAGGGGGAGGGAAAAAAACGTGCGTGTGAGAAAAGGCAGCCCTTGGAAAACAAACCGACTCAGAAGCGCCGAGACAACTTTGCGGGTGCGCGCACCTCCTACCCGGCTCGGCGCCCGGGTGGGGGCGGGGAGGCGCTATGGCCCCCTCCCCTACCGCGCCCCCCTCCAACAGCGACCCGAGAGCGGATCACTGCGCAGCCGTGGGAGGCTCTCCCGGGCCCCCTACGTACGCCTCCTTCCGTTTCCCAGCGGCTACTTCTTCAGCCGCGGCCCCCTTTGCCCACCTTTGCCCACCGCGCTCTCTGAAGCCCCGTCTGCGCCCAGGCCCGGAGAGACCCGGCCGAGAAGGCGCCAATCACGGGCCCCGCGGTGGGTCAGGAGCGCTGGGCGGCGACCAGGCCGCGGCGTCCAGGCCGGGCCCACCATCCCCGTTACTCCTGACAACCGCGCGCCCTCCGAGGCCCGGCTTCCCGCCCCCGCCCGACGCGGGCCTCACCCGGATCTTGCGGCTTATCTCGGTGCCGATTTCCATGGCTCCGTGGCGAGCGGTGAGTTCAGCACTACACGTCGCTTCGCTTACCCGGAGCCGTCTCACAGCTCGCAGCCCCGCGACAGCCACAACCACCGCCGCTCCTGGCTGCTCGCTCTGCGTGACCCGCCCCCACCGTCCCGGCGCGCCGGAGCGAGCCGAGTGCGCCTGCGCCTGCGCCTGCGCGCACCTGGGCTGGTGGTGCCTGCGTTGCGGCGCCCTCTGCCGGCGGCAGGGAGAGCAGGGGCGCTTGGTCTTGACTTGGCTTTTTGTCTGTGGGCACCTGCAGAGCTGCTCATTCTTCCGTTTCCTCTCCCCACTTACTGATTTTATCCCCTTTGGAAAATACAGATGAATTAAATGTTCAGCGGTAAGATCCCTGGATTTGGTGTAGGATCCGAATTCGAATGCAGCCTTCTCTTACTGTTAGTATGAATCTGGTCTAGATGTTAAAACTCTTGAGACCTGTTTTTCTACCTGTAAAATAGAGACTGCCTCCTAGCGGTTGCATTATAATTACACCTGGAGGGAAAATGGGAATATCCTGCGCAGCAAAACCAATCCATTACAGGTATACATTGTCCTTTGTTTAACTCCACAACTACCCTGGTGTAGTTCTGCCTTTCTTTTCCCATGCCCATCGGTGGCCTTTCCCCAAAAAGTAGTCCTCATTCTTCTTTCTCTCTGAACCCCGTTCTTTGTAGAACTCTTTTATTCCCAGGATATCAACTCTTTGTGCTAAAAATCGAATTGTCCATCAGCCCTGATTTCTTACCTAAACCCACTCCCAAATCCAGATAACTCCAGGCATTTGTATTTTCTCCAAATTCAGCACGTCATCTTCCCCTTACCCCACTCAGATTGGATTCTACCCCTGACGTCCCTATTTCTACCAATAGCAGCTTACTTCTTCCTCTTCCTGCTCACAAAACCGTGGCATCAGAGTAAGCACAGACAGCGAGGTCTCCTTTCTCTCCCATATACACTAATTCCTGAAGTGGTCTTAGTTATCCATTGCTGCATAGCAAATGACCACACACTTAGCAGCTTAAAACACAAGTGTTTATCATCTTGTGGTTTCCATGGGTCTAGAATCTGAGCACAGCTTAGCTCAGTCCTATGCTCAGGGTGTCACAAGGCTCCGGTTGAGGTGTCTGGCTGACTGTGTTCTCACCTGGAGGCTTCACTGAGGAAGAAGCCACTCTCAAACTCATTTAGGTTGTTAGCAGAATTAATGCCCTTGCAGCTTTATGAGTGAGGGCCCCAGCATTTCCCTCAGGTGTTAGAGGTTGTCCACAGTCCTTGCCATGGCCTCCTCCAACATGGCTGCTTACGTAAGCCCCCCAAGACAGTCTCTCATCTCAGAGAAGACCCATTCCCTCTTTTAAGGGCTTTCACTTGGTTAAGTCAGGGTCTGATCCCACTCCCCCATCAGTTGATTTAGGGCTTTGATTATATCTGCAAAAATCCCTCATCTTTGTCATATTCACTGGCCACAAACAAGTCACAGGTGCTGCTCACACTCGAGGGGATTATACAGGGTGTGGACAGCAGGGGCAGGAATCGAGACCACCTAGGGTCTGTCTGCCACGTGGCCCTTCATCTCCGGTCTGTTTTTCCTTCTGAATTCCTACAGCATCTATGTGGGAGCTACTAGTATGACACAATATACTCTGTAATGTTTATTTTATGTGTGTGTGTGTGTGTGTGTGTGTGTGTGTGTCCTCTCTAGCAGAACTATAAACTTGTAGGTCTGTATTTCTCCAACGTGTCTTTCAGGACAGGAGACACGTGGTAAGCACTTATTAAATATTTGTAGGATAAAATAAATTAATGACTAAATTGCAAAAGCATTCCTTATGGATAAATTCAGTGATCATGTACTCATTCAACATTGATGAGAGGCAGCAGAGCAGAGTCGATGAGAACAAGGACACTGGAGCCAGACTGTCTAGGTTTGGATCCCAGCTCTGCTACTCCCTCTGAAACCTTAGGCAAGTTGTTTACTCTTTTTGTGCCTCAGTTTCCTTCTCTGTGACATAAGTATGATACCACTTTCTCCTTCACTGGGTTATAATGAGGATGAAATAAGTTCGTATTTGAGAAGCATTTTGAACTGTGCCTGCTGGCTCATACAGTACTATGTTTGTTGATTAAAAATTAAATGCCTATCCTGAGCCAGATACTGTGCTAGGAGTGAGAGCACAAGGATGAGTAAGACTGGGTCCCTACATTCATGACACTATCCAAAAGACAGGTACATGGTCTCTTGTTTGTTTACCCACCATTTCAGAACTGCGAATGAAAACGTATTTTGCTATTCCTGGGTACAAAATACTTGGTCAATATTTAGATAATACTGAAAGAACATGTTATAAAGAATAGAGATTGTTTTCATTAAAATGTATTCAGAATAGGGAAACTTGTATTAAAAGGTATTCAAGAAAAAGTTAATTTCAGGATAATCCTTTTTAACCTATGGAAGACAAGACCTGCAGACTGCTTGAGAACTCGCATATTTAGTACTCACATACAGTGTCTGGATCACAGAGGGGGCAAGCCCATTAAACCAATGGTGTCCAGTGAGCTGACACTGTTCCTGGTGCTTCGCTGTAAGATGCTGCCTCATAAACTGTATGTCATCCAGAGGGAGATGATCATGAGAGTGCCCTGACAGAAACCAGTTAAAGGGTATCCAGTCTGAAAAACACTAGGCTGGACCCTGAGAATTCTAGCATGGAGGGTCTCTCCAGTTCAGGAGGACTGACGTATTTTGCTCTAGGGGATAGAAATGAGGTCTAGATTTCAATGAACCACCCACAGTGCTGGCTAAGAGGACTCTGGGCTGTCTTTCAAAGAGAGAAGATGACTAAAAGCATAAGTTGAAGTCATAGAGGCTTGAGTACTAACCCCCACTCCATGGAGCCGTGAATCCTCTTAACACTGGCCCCCCCAGTATCTCCAGCCTCCTCTCCAGGCAGCATTCCAGCTGGATATTGCACATTCTTCATAAGTGGCAGAAGTGGGGGTGTGGGGGCGGTTTCTCAAGCCTAGACTACTTTTCTCTCATTTTTTTTGAATGCTTAGTGAACTTTTATTTGTCGTTCTAGATTCTAGGCCTTACCACTCCACTTAGAATATATACCTATTGGCATATTCATTCACCTCCTGTACTAGAATTACTCACCTGTTTCTCACAAGGTGAGTCTTTGAGGACAGGGCCATGCATCTTACTTACCTTTCTCTTTGCAGATTCTGGCTTCCAATAGATCCAGTAAATGTGGGGTCAATGGACAAGTTTTTGCAATAGTGAATATCTCACAGCATGTCTGCCCTTGGATTAAAAACCCTCAGTGTTGGGAATTATAGTCACAGTAGTCACTTTCGCTCCTGAGGCTGATATTTTTATCCATTTTCATGTCTAGCTGAGCAAATATATTGCCAACACTATCATTTCTCTGATATCCAGGGAAATCTAGCCTCTAAATTCACACTCTTCTGTGGCTGAAAAAGTGCAACACCTGAAGGGGAATTGAGTGTGGTAGATGGAGCACACAGTGAGGATTCAGAGACCTAAGGATATTTCACATCTTTAGCTCTCACCCCCAATGTCCCTACCTCGCCCCCCATTGGGCATCATTATCTCTCTGGGGTGGGGCGCACATTCAAGTAAGATTCTTGCTGGATGGTAATTTATATAGTGAGGGACAGTAGGTCCTCACCAAGCTGTCAAAGCAGATTAATTTCTTAACTCCTAAGAAAGTACTAATCAATGTTCCACCCAAACCACATTTCCTTCCCTTTTCACTGAACATCTTTTTAGTACAGGATTTTCTTTATTAAATTTAAATTTATTTTAATAAGAATTACCTTCACATGAAAAGTATTTATAATATGCCATTTTCTGAGTAACGAGGATGTAAAGATGCAATTATGTAATTGCTTATTTCCAGAAGAACTCTAGATGGATACATAGAATTATGGTAACAGTGGTTACCCTCGGGAGGAGAGCTATGTGTGGAGCAGCTTTTTACTTACACCCTTTTGCATCTTTTAGGGTAGAACCATATAAATCACTTCCTTCCATACAAACATAATCTAATAATAATTTCTAAATTTATAATAAATAAATATGTAATAAATTATAATTTCTAAAATTATGAAGGAGTTGTTCAAGAGGCATCTCATGGGTATGTTACTGTCAAATTAACATGGTTGAGGGAAAACAGCTTAAGTACTTGGTCAGCAAATGATACTTGTGGACTATGCAGGAGGAAGTTCAACTCAGTTGTCTAACATCGCTTGGGCTTTATGATCATTTTCTATTTTTAAAATTCTTTTATTTTCTTCCCGATTCAATTAACACGTTTTTATTTAGTGCCTACTCTTTGCCCAGTGGTGTCCTAGGAATTCTGGGAGATAAAAAAGAAGCCTTCATGAAGCAGTGTTAAAGTTCTTGCCAAATGTGGAGATCACAGTGGAAAGAAAGTTGTCTTGGAAGCAAAGCCTTGAATTGAGGCTTGGAGAGAAAGAGAGGGCTTAGACAAATGGAAGGGGGCGGGGGCCGCAGGTGCTCTGGCCAGGAGAAACAGCTTGATGCAGGCATTCAGGAGAAGAAAGAAAGAAGATGATGGGAGAGGTTGAGGCCAGTTTAGAAAGGTCCTAAAGGTCAGGCAGAAAAGCTTAGCCTCGGGGGTCCATTGGGAGTGATAAACCCAAGGAAGACTTAAGCCTGGTATTAGCATGGAAGGAAGAGAGAACTGAGAAGCTCGAAGCAAGACCACCCTTGTTGCAATAATCCGGATGTAAAATGATGAGGGTTTGGATTAGAATGGGTGGGGGCATTGAGGAACAGAGGAAAGAAAGAATTCGTGAGACATTTCAAAGGAGGAAATACCACGTCTTGATGATAGGCTGGATGAGAAAGGGAGAAAAATCACACATAATTTCAATTTTTCTATCTTAGGAGACCAGAAAAGTGACTCCTTTTCATGTCTCTCTCCTCACACACAAACTGATCCCCCTCAGAATGTCCAGTTGAAATATCAGTTACAAACAGAATCAATATATATGTTTTCCATTAGCAACACATGTAATCTTACTTGCTTTGAGCTGGGTGATCCAACCTGAACCTTGCCCAGGTTTTGCTCTCGGTAGCACTCTTATTATGATAGCTCTCACCACTTAGGCCTTTTTTGTGCTGTGTATGTGTGGTGAGTAGGTGTGTTTACCACCCACTAGACCAGTCTTCTGTGTACAGGGATTATGACTTATGCATAGGCAGTACTGTCAGTGTCTGGTAATTGTTGAAGAAAATGAGATTTGAAAGAGATGTAACATAAAGCTTTCCAGAAACAACAGTATTTTAAAAAAATCATTTAAATTAAAATTTACATAATGAAAGTTTCTCTGCTGCAAACACTCAAACCACATGCCAAATAAAGATCAAATGCCCTGTTATGATGGTGTTAGGGTCACACAGTTTTATTCTTTGCCTTAAGTGTTGCAATATAGTAATAATGCAGTGTAATAATACTGTCTAGTATTAATCATTGCTGGTGCGGCCTAGAATTAAGAGAAACACTTCACACATTTTTAATACAAGTACTGGATGGTGATTATCATTATTCCCAATATATAGAGGTGGAAGCAGCCACAGAGAGTTTAAGAAATTCGCACGCGGTCCCCCAGGTGTTGGCGCTGAGATTTGAACCCAGACAACTCGACCCAGAAGTCCCCGTCCTTAATAGCCGTAACTTTGTATGGCATATGCATACAGCTTTTTCTTGGAGACCGACACGGTATTTGAGGCATATCAACCCTTTCTAGAGAAAGGGGACTTTCCCATCCAGTACTAATCAGTGTTTTTCCTCTTTTATGGGGTATAACCTTAGACGTGGTAAGCATGGGAGGAAGCAATAGAATGTTTGAATCATTTTCAGAAATGCACAAGAGTAAACGAAAAACTCCAGCAATAGCAGTTTACAGACCACTTCACAACACAGGATTCAAAAACCCTTCACCTGGAACCGAACTAATATCCCTCTCCCCTCATTTTTATTAAAAGCCTTGCTTTATTTGGAAACTCTTAAAATAAGTGGTCATATGATTAAAAAAAGAAGAGGCGCGCCCCCTCCCCGGCGGCCGGGCGCAGCTGTCCGCGCCTCCCCCGCGCCCTGCCGCCCGCATTCCAACTCTCTGAGGTCACGGGCCGCCGCCGCCTCCCCGGATCCGTCCGCCCGGCCCAGGGGGAGGGACGCCTGGGCCCGGCTGCTCCGCAGCTCTGGCCGTGCGTCCCGGGCCCGTGCGTCGGTCTTCTGCCGCCCCGGCTCCGCGCGCTTTCTTTGTGCGGTGCTCCTCGCCGGCCGGCCCCACCTCCAGGCCTTTCCCCTTCCCGCGGCCGCCGCCGGACTCTGCCCAGGGGAATGGTCTGCGGGCCGAGATTTTGGAGACAGGAAGTGAGGCTCGCGAGCCCCATGAGCGCGCCGCGGTGCGGGCGCGGCTGTAGCGGCCGCGCGGCGGGACCCCGGGAGGCGGGCCGCTGAGCGGTGCGCGCGGCCCCGAGGATGCGGGAGCAGGTGAGGGCGCGGGGTCCCGGCCGGCGGGCGGAGGGCGGGCGCTCGGGCCCAGCGGGGGGTGTGCCCTCCAGCCGGGACCCCAGCGCGTCGGCCAGCGGAGGAGTCCTGGAGCACGGGTCCCGGCTACAGACCGAGGGCAGGAGCGTAACAAAGAGAGAAGTTTTCCTTTTCCAGGTTCTTTCTGATCTACTTGAGCAATTTCTAAAGGGGGTCTTGAACGTCTGTTCTGAACTCCTCGGCTGATTGTTGCAGCTTAATTCTGGATCACGGTGTTAAAAGTCTTGGGCATATTTTTGCCTCTCGGGATTTGAAGTGCGAAATTTGCCAGATAACTTTGGCGAGAAGGGAGTAGGTAAGGACTGTTTGGTGATGACTTGTTTTGTGTTTGGAGTAAAGAGTGTTTACTCTGGAAAAAAAGAATTCTTGGGTCTGCAAATTCCGACTTGTGATTTCTGCAAATCCTGATTAGACTGGCCGTTCTTGGCATACTCTTCTTATTTTCTTTTTTGCTGAGAAAGCCTTATAATAATAGCGTATGCCCTCAAACATTCAAAACACTCAAGTGTGCTCCAAGTGACAACCGCTGTACGCCTAATAGTTACTGACAGTTTTTTTTTAAAGTGTCGGATGGATATGACAGTAATTTTACTCTGAATATAGTTGTCTGTTTGGTTTCCAGGGCATTTTATACTCTAGTCTACGTTTTCTCCGTAAGAAACATACGTTTGATTTAACGCTATAGATCTATATATTACTCTAAAAATGTGGTGTACTCTTTTTTAGTGATGATTTTATTTTAAAGTATCATTGGCAAAATTACATATGAGGCTCTTAGTGGCAAGGTGGGGAACTACAGGATTCAGAGTTTAAGTGTATTTGAGAAACTTTTGAAAGGGCATGTGAAGAGAAAAACATTAAAATGAATGAACAAATATCTCAGACTGCCTTTTGAAAACTTGAACAGAATTTAATATGTATCTGTTTTCTGATTACATAACAGAATGGGTTTTGTAGTGAAACAAAGTATCTCCTAGTTTTTTCTTTCAAAGGCTAATTATGCATTGTTTAGTAGTTAGGTAATTTATAATTCCAGATCCAACCATCTTTCAAATTATTGCGTATTATTTTACACCCGAAACAGACCCCCCCCCCAAAAAAAATCCTAAATTTCTACTCCTCTACTCAAACATTTATAACTTGAAGACATTGAGTAGCAAATATTGTACATAACTGAAAAGTTGTGTAAATCATTGATAATTTTGTAATTAAGCAGAACATTATTTTAACACAGTAGGTTTTATTAAATAAGCAAAACCTTACTTTTAAAAAAAGTAGGGTTTATGGATAGGTCTTTGGGCCGAGATTTTGGGGGAGGCACCTAATATACCCCCTCAACGTTTTCAATTACATTATTTAACGTCTACCAAAATAAAAAACACATTGGCTTTTATCACTGATGCTGTAAAACATTTCAAATCTCAGGGACAATTGAAAGTTTTGCTCTGCGTTTGCTTAATCAGAGCTTAAGTTAATAATTAAGTTATATTGTGTTCTATCTAGTGCCTTCAAGGCATAGTTCTATCCTTGCAGTGAAGAAACGACCATATTTGAACACCCTTAATACAAATATTTATTTTTCCTCTGTACATGTGCAATATCGTCTCTTCATCTACACTGCTTAATCTGTCCTGTTTCCAGTTACCATAATTTGTATATAAAATTGAAATCCATCACCTGATCTCATGAAAGAGTATTTAGTATATATGTTATGTATATACAATATTTTCAAATTTACACAAACACCACTGGCTCATTAGGCACTTTTCTAGTTAAAAGTATTAATGTTTTCATTTTTTGATTTTGTTTTTTTCATTCTGCCTCAACTGTCTATTAAGTTTATACCCTGACATAAGCAAAAAAATATTGAAAACAACTAAGTGGAGACCATATCGTTTTATAGTGTTTATTTTCTATTTCCCTCCTTAGTATGATGCTTTTACCTACAGAAGGCACTCAGCAAATGCTGTTCATTAACCGGGCTTTAGGTACCATAGTTCCAGTTTTCGTTTTTCCTCTGGCCTTCCTGTATTCCTTGTTTTTAACATTTATTTATTTATTTATTTACTTGTTTATTTATTTGTTTATTTATTTTCTGGGAATAACCAGAGCTCAAAAAAACAAAAAACCCAAACCCAAACAAACAAAAAAACCAGACAGAAAAATGGTTGGGTACTTTATTAGAGATACAGCCAGCACTGTATGTAATTATAGCACGCTTGTAATCTCCTTAAGGGCAGCAACGGCTTAGATTCGTCTTAGATTTCTCACGATGCCCATTACACTGCTTTGTACTCAGATGCAATACACTGTTGAGGAATGGAATTACAAAACGTTAAGTTTGGGCAAACGTAGTGTAATAGCTAAACGCTATTTTCTAGCTCTGCCATCCCCCAGCCCCGAGTGCTCATCACGTCTGGGGCTGAGACCCAGTCAGGAGACCGGAAAAGAGGACCGGGAATGAAAGGTCTGCGATCGAGTCCCAGCTCTGCCCGTTTTAGTGTGAAGCTGAGAAGGCTGCTTCTCTCGAGGCTTCTCCGTGCGGTTCCCGAGCCAAGTTCAGGGTAACCAGCCACCGCCGAGCCTCGCTGAACGATTCCGTCGCAGGGGCAGCCTCTGCTCGAAGAAAACGGAGGGTGGGAACTATCCCGGGATTCAGGAAATATCCGGGATTTTGTCAATTCGTTTAGGGGGAAAGAAATCCAGTCAATGTAAAAATCCCCAGCTGCTCACGCCCAATTTGCTTCAGCCCAGGAGTTACCATCGACAGGTGCGATTAAAAACGTAAATCGCGCACTTTGGAGTCAAGAGGCTGCAAACCGGGACGCACACGGGCCGCGCCCACAACTCCACAGCCTGTGGGGGCTCGAGCTGGGTCCTTTAAAAGTTCCCTCCGGGAGCAGCCGGGCGGGACCATCCCTAGCGCGTCCGTCGGGAAACGCGGCGGCGGGTGAAGGGTTCCGGGGCTGCCGAAGCTGCACGTTGGCCAGGCAACGCCGCCTGCTCTTCTCCCGGGAGGGCGCGGGAGGAGTCAGAACCCCGGCTCGCCGCTGTTCCTTTCGCTTCATGGGCTTGCTGAGCCTCATGCTCCCTCCCTGAACCCAGGATGGCGTTTAAGGTCTCGCCCGCCCCGTCTTCTGGGCTCCGCTTAGGTGAAGGCCTACCGCCTCTTTAGGCGCCCTTACCCGGAGAGGAGCCGGGGGGGCCACACTTTTCAGCACTTCCTTGCTTCCGGTGGTAATCCGATAACAAGTATTTGTAGCGTCTTTTATCATTTGTTTAGAAATCAGTTTTGTGACGTAAATATTTATAAACCTACACGGCTCTACAAAGGCTTGTTAAGCGCTTCACCACCTTTGAACCGTTTGCACGGCTGCCCTATGTTGGCGGGGATTATTCCTCCCATTTGGGTTCAGGGTTAATTTGCCTTTTGGGACTGAGACATGAACATAACTCTTTTGGAGGTGTCTTGTAGTTATCTCACCTAAGGACTAAAGAACCCTGATGTTTGGCGTAATGAGCCAAAAAGAGTGAACTATGAAAAAAACAAAACCATCTAAAATAGAAAGAGGACCACTAATGCTAGCTACTAAGTGTGGGGTTACAGTAGTGCCCGTCATTGTCTCATTTAATCCTGAAGACAGCCACAGGTGGTGGTTACCACTGTTTGTAGGAATGAGTGACTGGTGGAGTCTGACCCAGGGTCTAATACGGCTCTGATGATAAACTTCCCCACTGCCTCCCAGTTCCTCGTGATGCCTTCTTTTTCCAGAGGAGAGGGAAAGCTTATTTGGCTACAGCTTTACTGATGTTTATTTTGAAAAGCAAAGTCCAAAGCTGCCATTGTGCATGTAACCAGTGTGTTCCTCTTTCTTCAGCACTGGCGTGGATGCTCCCTTCACCTGGCCCTTGGAGACGCAGTTGCGTGTTAATGGCGGCAGCAGCTGCTGGGTGAGCAGCTGGAGACTGTACAGTACTCCTCCCGGCAGGAAAGGATCGCCCTCTTCCTCCATCACCACCACTGCATTGGTGGCGGTGCTTTCCCTCTTTACCCCTCCACTCTTGAAGAGAGAAGAAGATGCCACTGCCATTTGGATTGAAACTAAAACGCACCCGGCGCTACACAGTGTCCAGCAAGAGCTGCCTGGTTGCCCGGATCCAGCTGCTCAATAACGAGTTTGTGGAGTTCACACTATCTGTGGAGAGCACTGGCCAGGAGAGCCTGGAGGCCGTGGCCCAAAGACTGGAGCTGCGGGAGGTAAGCTGCCAAAAAGGCTGCCAGCTTCTCTGGCCTGCCTTTGCTCCTCAGCCACTGGAGTGCGTGCTGGCCGTGGGTTCTCAAAGCATATTCTTGGCCATGATATCTAAGTTGAGCCAGCAAGCCCACCTTCCTATGAGGAAGAAATAGATACAGAACAAGAGGTCTTTCCTTGGGGGTACCCCATAAGAGAATGAACAGTGCCTGAGTTTTGAAAATACATGTTTTCCCAAAATAATTCAAAATCAAATATGAATGCATTTTGTGTTTTTTTTTTAAGAGGAACAGGACTTTATTGGGGAACAGTGTGTACTTCCAGGACTTTTTTCCAAGTCAAGTTGTTGTCCTTTCAGTCTTAGTTGTGGAGGGCGCAGCTCAGCTCCAGGTCCAGTTGCCGTTTCTAGTTGCAGGGGGCACAGCCCACCATCCCTTGCGGGAGTCGAACTGGCAACCTTGTGGTTGAGAGGATGCGCTCCAACCAACTGAGCCATTCGGGGCGCAGCTCAGCTCAAGGTGCCATGTTCAATCTTAGTTGCAGGGGGCAGAGCCCACCATCCCTTGCGGGACTCAAGGAATTGAACTGGCAGCCTTGTGGTTGAGAGCCCACTGGCCCATGTGGGAATCGAACCGGCAGCCTTTGGAGTTGGGAGCACAGAGCTCTAATCGCCTGAGCCACCGGGCCGGCCCCCTGAATGCATTTCGAATTATCGAGTTTCTGTTTTCTAATATAATTCCAAATGGGTCATCCTGATCTGGTACAGCTTACTGACTTCATTCAGTCATTCAATGTTCATGATTTTCCACAGACCAGGCCAAGATTCTAGAGACATATTGCCCGAGTTTGAATTCTGGTTTCCTCACCAACTAGTTGTTTAACCGTTGGTGAGTTATGTGACCTCTCTGGGCTCTAGTTCTCTCATCTGAACCATGGAGATAAGAGTGGTACCTAACCCTGAGTGGTGGTGTGAGTTAATGTGCATGTAAAACCAAGTTCTAATAACTAGACTGTTATAGTCATAATGAGGTTTTCCCTGGAAAACCCCTAATCTGGTCAGTAGGAAGTTGTGGAGTCTTCAAGTATCTAGACAATGTCTTAAATTTAAAACGCTGTGTAAGACATGTGAAGAATAGGGCCCTAATTAAACCTAGGACCCTTTCAGCCTTTTGCCACCGGGTTCTAGGGTAAGAGAAAGATGGAGAAACTGGTTATTCTACATAAATGCCTGAGTTATATTCCTAACAGGGAATCCCACTGATATTATAAAAAGTTCATAAAGCGTCAGGAATAGATTAACCGTGCCTTTGATGACCATCCAGTCATTTGATGATTCATATCAAAAACTTATTAAGTGCCAAGCACATATGAATTAGGAGTTGACCCTAGTGTTGACCAGTAAGAAAACAGGCCTGATCCATGCTATCATAGGGGAAGTAGAGAGTGCCATAGACAGTAGGGAGGGGCAGCAAAGGAAAAACCTTCCAGGGCAAGTGATGTCTGAGCTGGCACCTGAAGGATGGGGCAGGATGGTCCTATTGGGCTGGAAAAGACTTCCGGTAAAAACTGGACAGGGCCAAAGACATGAAGTAGGTGATCTACCTGGAGCCTGAAGTGGGGGGAGGAAAGGCTGAGGGGAGGGGACCATGTAATTTGGGGTTTTTGTTCAAGGGTTTGGGCTTGTGCTGAAAGTAATAGGGAAGTTAGTGAAGGGTTTTTAAATGGAGGTGTGATATGATTGTTTTTTGTTTTTTGTTTTTCAAAGAGTGAGCCCTCTGGAGAATGATTAGATAGGAGTAGTTGTGGTGCAGATCGTGGTTACCCAGATTTGGATGGGGATGGAGAGAAGTGCGTAGAATCTGGAGATATACTCAGTACCTACCTACCGAGTGCTGGGGAAGAGCTAGCCAGTGGTCTAGGTTGATACTCAGGTTTCCGGTAAATGATGGGGACTGTAACTGAGAAAGGAAACATAAAGGAGGAGTCGGTTTGAAGGGAAAAGGAGAGGTGTGCGGTGAGTTGAGTTATAGAAGTATTGACTTTGAGATGCCAATTGAGAGGCATAGGCAGGTCTGGAGCTCAGGTGAGAATCCGAGAGATTTTGGAATCATCAGCCACAGTCAATTAATTAAAGCTGGGAGAGGGTATGAGGCTGTCCAGGAGAGAAAAAGAAGATGTAGCAGGCCCCTCGGTGTTGAGTAAAGGAAAGACAGCCTTGGAAGGAATCAGATGGAGCAGCGGTAGAGGGAAAAGTAAACCAGGAGAGCCGGCCTCAGTGACGGCTCCTGCTTACTTGCATTTCTTCCATCTTTTTTGCTTCCTTCACCCATTTTTCCTAATTTGGTTTCTTTTTCCTGTAACTTCTTTCTCATGCACCAGGTCTGCCTACAACCACTACGGAGTCAACTTCTTGAGGAACTATGTGGTTAATTTATTTTTGTACCCAGAATACAAGGCATGGAATGTCCTCAGTAAATACTGGGTGAACTGAACCCACAGGCAAGGGCTTCCTTCTCTGATAGTCAAGAAGTCCAGAGAAGCTCCTATCCCTTGTTTGAGGTTATCAGACGCAGGAACAAGCAACTTCATGCAGCTATGGGTATAGAATGAGACTGATTTTTAACAGAAGGGTCGAGTGCTTTGAGGGGGAACAAATGTGATCCCTAGAAAACGTCTTGCTCCTAGATAGGTGGGTCCCACCATTTCCAACGTTTAACGACAGTCAGGGTTAGAAAGTTAGATTGTAGAGCAAACTTTTCAAAGTTTCAGAAGCTGTGCTCTATAGCATGTGAACAGATAGCTCCAGCCCCAAGCCTAATCTTACTGAATGACTGTTCAGAAATAACCTGAGTCAGCAACACCTGTTCTGAGTTTGTGTCCATACATCACTTATGGGAATTGTAACAAGAGATACTGGTATGTTACTTTGTGCTATTTTCCCATCAATCAAACTCAGAATTATCATAGCACATAGATTTGGCTGACAAGCTTTGCTACTGCCCAGATTTAAATTGGGGGAGAAAAATGTCTTTTCTTTTTTTGCTAATTGAATACTATTTCACATCTAAAATGACAATTAAAGGGCTATACAATAATACCATTGTAATGCTACACCCAGAGGCTTCAACTATGTCGGTAGTATTTTTATTTCTTAAACTGGTTGTGTGGGTATATGATGTTTGTCTTTCTTTTTCAATGTTGGGTATTTTATAATATACTAAGAAACTAAAAACAGAATGGTTAATAAATATACTTATATCCAATTTAGTTAGAGTGTTAGCTTTTTTAAAACTCACCATATTTGAACCGTGGAAAGTGACTTTTATAAAGGGGAAAAAATATCCTCATTGGAAAATGTTGCCATTCGTTGTAGCAACAGCCTCTTAGAGAGCTGTTGAAATTCTCTGCATATCATTCATTCTGAATTTCACAACACTTTTTCAAGAGAGGCTGTGAAAGTCTTTATAGAGTTTAAGGGGAATGAGAAAACTTTCTCTCTAATTTTGAAAGTATACGTTATAGGGGTTTGATGGAGGTGTTGAGATAAGAGGGTGTCAGCTGGGCACAGCCACACCCACAGGGCAGTGTCACCTTCATGGAATCAGCACAATCTAGAGTGAGGTGGTCAGGCTTAAAAACCTAATGTATCAGGGAATAAGACCTGTGTTACCCCAGATCACTGAGAATGATACGTAAGTATAGTAATTAACTCCACGTTATGGAACTGCCAAATGTCCCCAAGTATGTGTGCCCGCTGGCCAGGCTATGATCTCCCTGTAGGCAGGCCTCCTGGGAGCCAGAGCAAAGCAGAAGTTGCTTGGTGAGCAAGGAATCAGAGAAGGGAGGTTGCCCTGAAAACCTTACATGTCTTCATAAGGGGAACTGTACTGCTTCCCAGACCAGACAAGTTCCTTTGAGTATCGTACCCTTTCTGGGCAGCACTTAGGTGGGCACTGCCTCTATTTGCCTCTTGAGAAAGCTGTTTAACACAGTGGTTAAGACATTTGCCAGTTGAATCAAACACCTGGTTTGGACCTCAGTGCTGCCGCTCGTGAGTTGTGTGACTTTGGGCAAATTACTTAATATCCCAAATCCACTGCTTTTTATCTGTAAATTAGGGATGATAATAGTATGTGCTTGATGATGGTTCTGAGGAGTCTATGTTAAATGTAAAACATTTAGCAGAGGACCTGGCATTTCGGAAACTCGCTAAAGTGTTCCTCTTCATTGCTGTTAAGGTTTGTGATTCCCCATTTCCATGTTGTGGTGACCACCCGGCTTCTCTTCAAATTAACAAATATCTTTTGTTTCTTCCTTTTCCTAAGAGAACACATGCTTGTTTATAAAGCGCTCTTATAATACAAACACGTATAGTGGCCACTTCTTACATTACTAAATTGTTAAATGTTTAGTATACCATTGTAATTTAGCCTCTTAGTCATATTTGAACCTCTGTTTTGATGCTAGCTGAAATTAAATTGTACAATGTCACTGCCTCATTGCCCTCAAAAAAACAGAGCTTCAGTGGGGTTTCTACTTCGTTATTCATCTATTTCTTCTGTCTTGCCCTCAATCTAACTCCTAGGATTAAAACAACAACAAAAAAAGTTTTATGAAATTTTGGATTAAGGTTTATATTTTTTCTTTTAGGGTATGTCTTTCTCAATAATCCTTTTAAGATCTTATATTTTGTTTGATAATCACATTTTTATCTTGTTGTCATGGGTTTTAATTACATTCATTGCAAACTATTATTTCTTGTCTACGTTGCCTTCCTTTATCTTTATGTCCTTTTTCAGCTTAAGTTGATAGGTAGGCAGATGGAGTTTTTTAAAAAAGCTCTGAAATCTCCAGTTAGTAAACAGGGAAGTTATAAAACCCTGAAAGCCTTTTGGAGGTAACTTTTTCATGTTTTCGCTATGCTACATCATGTATTAGTTTTACAACCTAAATTTTAGAGGGCAGCTTTTTTTCCAGCTGTTTCTGAGTGTTTCTTGTGTGTAGAGGGGAAGGTGGACCCATTTCGTTGTCTGCACACATGGAGTACATACACAACTACAATTTTGATGCTGAGATCAATACTCCGCCTCCCTAAAATGATCTCCAAAGCATTTTGTTGAGTAAGGTGGAAAGTCTAGCATAATGTAGAAGTTCTTACTACGACTTTTCATTTTAAAATTATAATTATAGGCTTTGGCATTTGGTTGCTCTCTGTGGTATAGCACAGATCTACAAAAAATGTTTTAAAAATTGTATTTGAAGTGTATCACACATATGTCAAGTTTTTATTCCTTAACACGTAAGCTCCATCAGAAGGGAACTGTTCTGTTGCCATTGACTGGAATAGTGCATTGTACCTTACCATACATACATAGTTGCTGAGTAAATGTTTACTTAGTTTTAAAATTGAGCTGGCTGGTTTTTTTTTTTTTTTAATTTAGATTCATAAGCATGGAAAGCAGTTCTGTTACGTCAGCCTTTATTCACTCTATGATTTTATTTCCTGGAGAAAGTTGAACATTTACAAAGCTTTGAACACAGGTGGAAAAGCGCCTTTTTATTTAGACTTTTATTTCTTTTTCACTTTGGGGCTTCTTTTGAAACACTTAGAAAATGATCTCGTTTTAGTGACTCCCTGAGGTAAGATTGCTGTATCAAGGGGAGTGTCAGCTTTTCTGAAGTTCAAACAGATTCCTCTCGTAGTGTTTTCTGGCTGATGGAGAAATTTTTTGGCTAAGGGATTTGTTGGAAAAGAGAGGAATAAAGCATATATTGCAAGCCCTTACTCTTAAGCGCAACTTTAGAAAGTGTTCTTGGCCGTCAGAACGTTTTATTTTAAATTAGTGTCTCAGGTATTCCAAATATCCACTGACCTTATCTTGACTGTTACCTGAGTAGACCTCAAGAATTTCATGCGCATTTCCTCTGTGCTAGCTGTTTTCATTTGGATTCTAAAAATAGCTGAAATATGTGTGAAGTAAAAGTGCAAACTTTTTAACCTTTTGGGCTGAGTAGTTATTCATCTAGGTATGTATGTTATAAACCTGGTAAGATTGACGTGTAGACGTGGATCAGTAAATATCTTTAGTTAGATCTGCTGGACCACCTGAAGCAAATATAAATCGTATATTGGCCTCTTCATCTAGATAAGAAATCTTTCAAAGTTCGAAACCAGGTATGAATGGGCAAGGATTTTTTTTCTTGATTTTTGGATTGTCTGTTACTTTTCCTCATTTGATCTAGATAATTAAGGACCAGCCATATAAAAATAAGTAGAGAAATTATACATACAAAGATGGAGATATGCATTTTAGAATAACTATTATATCGTCATATAAGTTATGACAGAATTTGGAAACCTGTTTACTTAAAGAAATAGAGTATTATTTCAAACTTCACCTCATTTCTATTAAACGTAAGGGTAACAGTCTGAGGTGTTAGTATCCCAGTACTGAATTTCTCTCCTAGGAGACATTAGGGATGTCCGTGGATCCTCTGACCAACAATCTGCCATGATAGTGTAGTCTCACGACCATAAAGAATTAAGCGTGAATCTGCTCATATGAGGAGGTTTGTGAGTTAAGTTACAAAATGGTGGACATAGGGAACTGATGGTGTTTTGGGGGCTCTAAATTCTGTCACTGTCCGTGATGTATATGGTTTCAGATTTCATTCTTTATAATACTAGAAGCTTTAACATCTGTCTGCTGTCCTCCTTCTGGGTGGGTGAAGGTTATTGTGCTGGAAGCTTAACATGCCTTATCTTGTTTGATCCGCACTGTGAGTTAGGCATTATCTTTTCCATTTTAAAATGAGGAAACTGAAGTTCTGAAAAATTGGGTGATTTGCTCCACTAATCTGGGTGATCACACGGCTGATAAGCAAAAGAACCAGAATTTGAGTTTGTAGTTGTCAGACTTGTGCGTGATCTTTGACTTTTAGAGGGGTCACGGACCCCTTTGAGAAGCTGATGAAAATGCAGAATTTTGCATACAATTTCAGGTGGTTAATGGATACTACCTTCCCCGTTCTATCTATGAGCTGAGGCTATGGGCCTAGAAGCCTCTTGGATGAGGCAATCTTTCCCGTTTTCTCAGTTTAACAGATTCTTCCCTAATCTTTCTTTCGTTAAAATGAAGGTACTGGTAGGATGGAATCTTTGTGAGCAGTTCAAGACCTTCATATTCTAAAGAGAATAACTTGCCTCTGAAGTATACTCCGCCCCCTCCGTCTCCCACATATGCCCTTTTTGAATGGCCTGTATCTTCAGATCTCAAGAAAGGCCATTTGGGGTATTCAGTTCCTCACTGGGACAACTTACTGTTAAGGAAAAAAGCTCCTTTTGAGGAGGGAAGGGAGGAGGCTCATTGCACCTCCTATGGTAGCTCCATGTCTGTCTTCCCTAGCAGACAGCACCTTTCTGCCCACCTAGCAGTAGGTGTGTGACAGTTCTGCAGCGAGTGAATGGATGCCTCCTGCTTCCTGTATGCATTAGCCAAATTCCCGGCCAGTTGTTGAGCCTCATGCTTCGTCCTTCTTGTCGTATACACACCCTACCTGGACATTTTCTTTCTATCAACAAGGCCTTTGCTCATAACATTTTCTTAACGACATGCTGGCGTCTTAATTTGTGGGGGCAGAATTATGCTCCGAGACCGAGTTTGTCTGCCAGCAATTTATTTCACACAGATTCCCTGCGGGAATTTCACAAGCCTACTCACAAGCCTCTAGCATACAGGATAATGTCTCTTAGTAAGCCAATAAAGAAATAACATACTCCAAAGCAATGATAGAGTAACAACACTGTTCTTTCAGGGAAGGGGAGATGAAAGGAATAAAGTCTAAATTTAGGTGAGGTGTACCTTTTACACGCTGGTACTTAGTTTGGCCAACTAAGAGCTGATACCCAACTGCCAGTGCAACAGTAAAAGTCCCTTGTTGCTGGAGCACATTGCTGGGGAACGAAAGCGCAGTGTTGATGGGTAAGACCTTCTTCTTTGTGGGGCCCCTGCACGATATTCGACATTCACCACTACCAGTAAGTGTCACCGTTGCCATGGCAAGAGTTAATGCCCCAAAGGTCTTTGAAGAGCTATTTAGATCAGCAAGGGTAGCCTCACCCAGACCGCATACGCTTGAATAGTCCTCACAAACTCTTGGTATGTATAGTCCAAATGCCCCCTTGCCATAGTTGTTTCTTCATATGTTCTTAGTGATAAGCCCCAGCGGCACCCCTCAGCAGCTGACCTACTGAGTGCTGATCAAGGACAACAATGATAAATGAGATGAGGATATCCTGACACCGCTCACCTCACTCTCATATCAAAACAACTTTGCTTATAAAAACTACTTCATTCTTCGATCAAAACAACTCCATTCTTAAAAACAATGTCATTTTTTTGTCATAGACAAGTGGATTTGAAATCATATCAAACTGATAAACAACAGCTGCTTTAGCAAATATTTTCCTATTTGGTTCTCCAAGCAGTTTGTTCATAAATAAATGTCACTTAGATTTATCATTTAATGAACTGATGGGATATCCAGAGTCAATTAAAAACAATCTTGTTAACAGATCAGGCATTTAATTAGAGTCTTCGTAAGAAATTTGGAACACCAGTTTGTAAGGATAAACCCACCATTTGTGAGACAAACAGGGACGTAGACCTGGAACTGAGGAGCAGCTTTGATTTTTGCAGAATTGGCGAGTCCAAGACTTTCTGAGCAGCTTTGCACTGCTCTGTAATCTCGTATTTCTCTTTCTCTGTGTCGAAGGCCTCACCCTCGTGGTGTCTGGGCTCGTACAGCTTCTTCTTGAAGCATCACTAAGATGTCTATGAATTCTCACACCACTGACATCGATTTTGGTGGAGGTGGCGATGACACATTTCTGGTGTGTTCTATGCAGAGGAACTCGATTGGAGGAGGGAGGTCCCAGTCACAAGTGGCAGGCCACTGCTCAGCTGCTTCAGGAAAACCACCCTCTTGCCTCTGTGGCGCCCAGTGAGGATGATCAGAATGGTCTTGGAAGGGACGCTGGCCCCAGGTTTTCTCACCTGCTGACGGAAGCGTTTCTTGTCACGGCTCAGCCGCTTAGCCTAGCCGCTTTGGAGGCACGTCTTCAGCAGGATAGTATCTGGGCCTTTTGCGAAGTTTAACTATTCAGGCGCCACCATTTTTGTCGCCACCAACTGGTTTTGGTTTTGTAACAGTGAGAAGAACGTTCTCCTTTTTCTTTTCAACCCTGGATTTAGCTGCTGAATACTTCCTCACGTCCATGGCCTTTCGGGAACACGCAGCTGATCGGGAACACCCTCGCTTCCTCTGAACAGGACAGGGCTTCCCCTGCGGTGGGGCTTCCCCGCCTGAGGCGTTTTGGCCTGGAGGTTACTCTTCGTAACCCTGCCACCAGCATCAGCCTGCTTGATTCAGGTTTCTTCTCCTTCGTGTCCGGATTCTCAGCTTTTTCACCCATCATCTTGCAAGATGGGCAAGAGCCAATTTAAATTTTTAAGAATTAGCTTAAGATGCTAATTTCACTAGAAGAAATTGCATGTCACAAATTCTATATGAGAAGTAGCAGCATATGGTGCAAATAACATTACAATCAAGGGTTTGTGCCACTTTCTGTAGTAGATTACCCACACGAGATCACTAAGTGTGCAGTATAAATAGGACAGAGTAATTGTGTTATTTTTGAACAAGCTTAAACTGAGCAGGGTAAGAAAGTAACACAAGTAATTTCATGCTGGGTGGCAGCAACTTATTTTCTTGGTGAATATAAAACCAACTTGTCTTTGCTGAGTTCTGTTACAGTGATTTGATCGTCTCAGCTTTTGACTTGATTAATTTCAACATTAAGTGAATTTTCAACAGATTGAACTTTGTACCATTAAATTCAACTGCAGTTGGCAAAGCAGGATTTTGTAGGCAACAAGGTAGAGTTTTGGTGCCAGAGGGACTTGGGTTCAAACCCCTCACACTACTTGTGTAACTGACTGACGGAAAACAATTTAACTTTTCTGGATTTGATTTCTTTCATATGTTGGTTGATGTGGTTGCATGTGATAGTAAGAATGGTAGCTATTCATGGGGTACTGACCTTATTGCCAGGCATTGTGCTGGATACTTTACATGCTTTCATTTAACCCTGAGTGTATGACTTCCTTCCTCCTCCCACCACCATCTCAGTGGTAGAGTACACCAAAGCAGGGCAGTGTCTAGACCAAGGCAGGCCTGATGGGGGACACTTCTGAACTGGCAACAATGTTTTCTTAGTGTAGAGTTATTTTTCTCTAGTCATTTCCCTTTCCTTTGTCATCATGTCAATTTGTTCATTAATTGGAATAATTTACTAAGAAAAAAATGGATTGGAGAAAAGTGACTTGAGGTGTTATTTTAATTGTTATTAAAGTTATTGGGGGTACCATTGGTTAATAACATTATAAAATTTCAGGAGTACAACTTTATAAAACGACGTCTGTATACTCTATTGCGTGCTTACCACCTGAAGTCCAGTCTCCTTCTGAGGTGTCATTAAGTGAGCCAATTAAATCAGAGCAATAGCCCTGGGAATTAAGATATGCACTGTAACATCCTTTCTTTGTCCCAAAGTTTGGTGTGAATTATCTTGAAAATAACCTTAATTCTGATTCATAATTGTAAGAACTGTAGGTGCATATTCTGTACTTACAGATAATATTTAGACAAGTGCATATTTGAGTTGCCTGCATTTTTGATACTGGCACCTGTTTTGAAGTCAAATTTACATTTGAATAGTTCCTTAAGGATAGGAATACTTATATATTTTATATTACACTATGATAACAGAGAGAAAAATGAAGCACGTTTAATAATGAAGACTATGTCAGAAATGATATATTATCTATGTATATATAATATCTCTCACCCCCACCCCCACCAAAATGCAGACCTCACAGTACAGTACTGTTACCTCGGGCATGACTGGGGTAACCAGTCAGTGACAGCCTCCAACTAGAATTCAGGTCTTCCAGCTCCAGGTTTTGCACTTCTCCCTCAACAACACACTACTTTTCCACCGAGCCATTGCCGTTTTCCTAAAGTAAAGCAATCCAAGTGTTGGTATTTCCTGATAATTTATTTTAGAAGGAAAAGAGAAAGAAAAGTTACGAAAGACAAAACCCTGTTAGTGAAGGAAGAATTTAGGTGTGGAATTTCCTATACCGATGAAGATGTAATATGAAATTTTATACTACTTATGGGGACTTGAAAACTGTGATAATAAGAGCTAATATTACTCGAGCGCTTATTGCATGTGACGCACTCTTCTCAGTGCTTTAAATGTTTTCACTCCTTTTGATCCTCAACAATCCTGAGTGAGGCGCTGTTGCGCTCATCTGCATTTTATAGGCGGGTAAATTGGGAGGTGTTAGGTGACTTGCTCGTGCGGACATGGCAGAAACCACCACTGCAGTAGTTCTCTGTCTCCTTGGTTGACATCTTTCTTCCCAGTAGGTAACCCTGGGCCAGTGACAGGTGTCCGGCCATGGGTCTGGTGCTCTTAAGGACAGCCTGGTACATTGCAGCCTCCCAAATCTGATGGAGATTAAGGACCCTTGAGATACGTGTTACCATTTATTTTAATTACTACAATTGACTCCCTTGCTTCAAATATGTTTTTGAAGTCACATCAGGCAAAGAAAGATAAGACTGAGAAGAAACATGAATCACGGCTAGGCCAGCAAAGCACCGGTGGGAGGGCCTCAAGTGCTGAGGGCAGAGCTCTTTGATAGGAAGCCTTTTGTGAGCTTGTTCCCTGGCAGAGTGGGAAGTATCAGGCTGATGAAATACAGCCCAGAGTCCCCTGCTGAGAGATGGTCCAAAGCAGTATCTGGTTGCTCTGCTATTGGAACTTGGGGGCTTCTAGAGTCAGAATCTGCATCCAAACAAGAAAACATGGGCGACCCAGTGAGCCCATTGAAGTTCTTGCTGCCATTGTTGGTGGAGCAGGATCACTGTGATTTACCTGCTGTGCACACAGGTCTGTTTCCACCTGTACAGCAGTTCACACCACTGAAGTGTTTCCACGCTGCCATCTGAATTGTGGGCATGGGAACAGGACACTATACATTGTTCCACTTTTAATTCCTGTTCTGCAGGTCATGATTTTATTGTTTAACCTTTGTTTTTTCAGTGAGATTTTTATCGTTCTATTCCTTGAATATAGGGTATTATGAATGGAGGATGGCTCCTATTATCCTTTTTTTAAAAAAAAAATATTTTATTGGGGAAGGGGAACAGGACTTTATTGGGGAACAGTGTGCACTTCCAGGACTTTTTCCAAGTCAAGTTGTTGTCCTTTTAATCTTAGTTGTGGAGGGCGCAGCTCAGCTCCAGGTACAGTTGCCATTGTTAGTTGCAGGGGGCGCAGCCCACCATCCCTTGCGAGAGTCGAGTCAAACCAGCAACCTTGTGGTTGAGAGCCCGTGCTCCAACCAACTGAGCCATCTGGCCACCCAGGAGCTGAGCGGTAGTTGCGGAGGGCGCAGCTCGCTGGCCCATGTGGGAATCGAACCCACAGCCCCATTGCCCAGAGCTTGGACTCTAACCAACTGAGCCACCCATCCACCCCTGATTCCTATTATCCTTGATAGCACGTACATATTTATGACTAGTTCTTCCTATTCTTCTTTTAAATATAATGAAAATATCTTGTCTTACGTATTTTTAAATCACACTTCTTGGCCTAAAATGTGACTGGTGTGATGGTATTTTAAACAATTAAAAAAAGTGAGTGTATATTTCTGAGTTATGTACTCTCCATGACTTGGTCCTCAATGAAGAACATAGTTTAAAAGGAAATCTATTAAAACCGTAAGTGTGCCCTTTGTTAAATGGAACTTTATATTATTAATAAAAAGGGAAAAATGGCTTTTTTATATTAAAAAAAGGAAACAGCTTTACTGTTTCCTTGGAGCATTTGTACACATAGATGGAAGTATATGCTATAACTAGAAAACCACCTTGTAAATATGTGGAGAAAAAGAGTTATTTCATGTGCGATGAAACCATTAATTTGCAAGCTTTGATTCATGAGAAAGCAAGTATAGCTTTTAATAACAGAAGTCTAGGAGTTTCTTCATGTGTATCTGTTAGTATTTTAACCACAAAAGTAATTTCCTTGATTTTATAATCCTCAGATCTTCATGGTAATACTAATTTAAGAACAGTGCAGCTGCTCTATTTTTTCTGTTTTTTAAGGCAGTGGAAACTGTTGGATGATATTTTTTCAGGCAATAGAAACTACCTTTGACTAGATTCTTTCTTAAAATGTATTAAGGCCCATACTCATTTATAATTCTAAAATCCTCTTTCTAATTCCCTTTATCTCTCTCTGACCTTCCACGGTTATCACATAATAATCATTTCTGTGTAATACAAAACAGCTATCATGTTAACCTGACAAAAGTGAATGTCAGAAAAATAAGCAGCTATTCCTAAATATACTCATTTCAGTTCTTTTCGTTTTCACCTTGTGCATTTACATCTTATAAAAATATTGCTCACACTACCCAATGTCTTTGGTAAGACAAGGTAAATGGGATAACTAAGACATGAGTTCAAGAAAACAAAAATAAATTTTCCCCTGTGAATTAATTGAAATATAAGAACTGGAATATGGGCCAAATTAGTCTGAGTTATTCGTCTTTTTACTTAATTCTCAATAAAATGAGATCAATACTATTTATCCACTGCCCTAAAACAGAGGCATTTGCAAATTAAGCTAATGAGCCAGCCCCAAAAGGCCCAAGTTTAGATTTAAATACAGAGAAATCTATCTGATTTCTTCATTACAATCGGATATCAGAAATGGCCCTGTGATATAACTAGTTCACGAAAATGATTAAAGAATGGGATGCTTGCTTTACCCCCAGTTACATGGGGTGCCAAACCAAATGACCTTTTATGTACAAAATAGAGCACATCAGCCTTTGGCTGTCCTGAAACTGTGTGCAGTAACATCTCAGTTATTTCTGTAATTTTGGGGTAGTAAAATGTTGTATATGCTAACATTTCCCATTTAATCCTAGCTTAGTCTTTAAAAACTTGTCGATATTGTTTTAATCTTATAATTGAATATCTTTCTCCATAGCAGTTATCAGTGTCTTGTCTCCCGTATATTTTGCTTGTCTTTCTTTTCCTACTGGAATGTAAGCTATCTGAGGGCAAGAACTTTGTTATTTTCTTCAATGTTGTATCCCTATCACCCAAACAGCACTGACATACAGTAGGTGTTCATTCAATATTCATTGTATTGAATAGATGTCTTTCTAAGACATCAGGCCATTTTTCTTAGAAAGTACAGTATAACATATTTTTTGAAGAATGATCTTACTTTGGGATCATTGTATTCTTTGCAGCATCTTATTGTCCAGGGTAGGAAATAGAAAAGATCTGAGCAGTTGTCTATGTAGATAGTGATCCCAATTCATGCCTTGGACTTTCTGTCAATAAATCCCTGAAATTGACTTGTCATTTGACTCTTTTTCCTGAAAGTTGAATATTACAACAGCAGAAAAGTCTGGTCATTTGAGGACTTGGGCTAAAGTTCAGTAACACTTTCAGTAAAATTAAAAGATGAAGACGTACTTTCTTTCTTTTTTTTTTTTTTTTTAAAGATTTTATTGGGGAAGGGGAACAGGACTTTATTGGGGAACAGTGTGCACTTCCAGGACTCCCCTCCAAGTCAAGTTGCCGTCCCCTCAATCCCAGCCATGGAGGGTGCCGATCAGCCTCAAGTTGTCCCTCCAGTCCTAGTTGTGGAGGGCACAGCCCAGCCCCAGGTCCAGCCGCCGCCGCCAGTTGCAGGAGGCACAGCCCACCATCCCTTGCCGGGCTCGAGGAATTGAACTGGCAGCCTTGTGGTTGAGAGCCTGTGCTCCAACCAACCGAGCCATCCGGGACGCAGCTCAGCCCAAGGTGCCATGTTCAATCCCAGTTGCGGGGGGGCGGGGGGGGGGCGGGGGGGGGGGCAACCCAGCGGTCGAGAGCGCACTAGCCCATGTGGGAATCGAACCGGCAGCCTTCGGAGTTAGGAGCACGGAGCTCCAACTGCCTGAGCCACCGGGTCGGCCCCTGAAGACGTACTTTTAATTGTTCTTGAATTCTTGTATGTGCTATGGTATAAGGATATTGTATATTATCACCTTGAGAGTAAAATAGTATACTGTCTGACCAAGGATAGAAGAAATGGATTAAAATTAAACAGAAAAGGAAAAAATACTGTCGGCATTGAGGCAACATGACCACCAATACTATCTGTTAAAAGGAAGAAGTACAATGCTTCATTATTTATGGCAGACTCAGTGTAGAGGTAAGCTCTGGGCTTGAATTAGGTTAATACTTGTTAACTACCCTTGTTAGATGATCCCTGCCTGGGATAGGCTTTATCTAGTGCTATCTCCTCTCATCTCTTTCCTGATGAAAAGTCTTCTGACTTCTGCTTAGTCTAAGAAAAGCATCAGGATAAAATTATAGTTGCAATTTTATATGGGATTAACTTTTATCAAACTCAGTGCATCAGTGGCTTAATTTGTGTGTTCCTCTGCTCTGATTTAAAAATAGTACAACTAAAAAGACTCTTAAAATAATTAGACAAGAAATGACTTGGGGATTAGGGAAGGGTTTACATTCTGACAGGATTTGGACCTGCTTATAATAGCTGGTGTCTATTTACATGACTGTGATTTGGGACACACCTTTTACCCAAACTCAAAAAATTGTAAACTATCTTTTCCTCTGGACAAAAAGCTTAAATACCAAGTCACTTTGTTCTCTGATTAAATATTAGTTCATTTAGAATAAGTCAACCATATTGTGTCTGAAAAGAAGCCAAATTTTGTAACCACGTAAGCTTTGTTTTCACTGTAGTTTATGTAGCAGTTATTTGTACCATTTTAGGAGAGTAGCTAGAAAAATTTTAAATAGCTATGAAGAAATCATTGAATAACTTTAGAAAAACCACCGATATGTTTGTTCAGAACAAAATGAGAAAGAAATGGTGAATGTAAAAATATCTGATAGTAAAGAAGTTTCACAAAAATCTACTGAGTGATAATCAGGACTTGATCTAGAGGAAGCTAGAAGATTGTTATTTAGAGGCTCCTGTTAGAATGAGTTTCCCACAGGTCTAGTCAGGTTGCTTTGGGTGACCAGTGAGAGTAGACATAGCTGTGGAGAAAGAGAAGCCACAGGGATTCTTATCGGGAAAAGTACTGGGACATTAGATAAGGACTGGTGGGAGGCATGATCTGAAAGCCAATAATTAAAGGCTGGTTTATGGGAAGTTTTTTGCTATAATTAAATTGAAGCCCATAAATAATACAGGACATACATAACCCAGAAGATTTGGATTCAAGGAAGAGAAGACATGATTCTGGGAAACTCTCCTACACCGAGTAATGACTGGTATGAAATAGTTGAAATTTAAGGCACAAAAGGGGCCTGTCTGTACCAAGGTTTTTGGATTTCTTTTAAAAAAGAAATAAAAGGCCCTGGTATAGCCTAACTTTAAAGGGAGAAATTAGTTTGACTCTTACTTGAACAGTTTTATATATATATATATACTGTTCCCCAATATTCCCCAATAAAAATTAATATATATATTTTAATTTTTATTGGGGAATATTGGGGAACAGTGTGTTTCTCCAGGGCCCATCAGCTCCAAGTCATTGTCCTTCAATCTAGCTATGGAGGGTGCAGCTCAGCTCAAAGTCCAGTAGCTGTTTTCAATCTTAGTTGCAGGGGGCACAGTCCACCATCCCATGTGGGAATTGAATGGGCAACCTTGTTGTTAAGAGCTCGTGTTCTAACCACCTGAGTCCTCCAGCCACCCCTCTGGAAGCTCAGCGGTGGCTTGTTGTCTTCAGTCCAGTTGTGAAGGGTGCAGCTCACTGGCCCATGTGGGAATCAAACCTGCACCCCGGTTGTTCAGAGCTTGCACTCCAATCAACTGAGCCATCCGGTCGCCTTGAACAGTTACATTTTCAAGGAAGAAGCATGCTTGACTCATTTTGTTCTGTTTTCTCAGTCACAACTCAAGAGATCCTATCTGCTAAATTTAGGTACTCTAAGCTAATTTAACAAGAATGTTTCTAAGTTTTATCAGCACAATTATAACTTACAAAGTACTTCCACACAGCTTTTGGATGAAGGCAGGTTACATGTTATTTTCCCCGTGAAGAAACTGAGAACGTAGTGAGGAATTGACTTGCGCAAGAGCTGGTGAGTGATGGAGCCCAGACTCACAAGTCAAGCCTTTCCATTGTAAGTCTAGTGCTCTTTGCACTATGCCTTCCTAGTGGCAGCTGTCGGAATTGCAGGCATAGCCCCCTAGAGGAAATACACATAACAGCAGGTACCTAAAGAACAAAAATTGAAATAATCCTTTATGGCTTTGGACAGAAAATATGTTTGAATGTACAAGTGAAATAATGAAATCACAATGAAATTGTCTAAAGTTCTATAAAGCTATATATAAAATAAGTTATTTTTTCTAATCATCTTTCGGAAATGAAGCAATCTTCAATACTTTTCCTCATAACCAAGACTTACTCTTTTGTCCAGACAACTATTGTTTTTTTGTTTGTTTGTTTAAAGGAGGGCACAGCTCACAGTGGCCCATGCGGGGATCAAACCAGCAACCTTGGTGTTATTAGCACCACGCTCTAACCAACTGAGCTGACTGGCCACCCCCAGACAACTTTTTAATGCCAGTCTTTGGAAAGATTTATAAACTTCTCTATTCATCTTAAACAAAAGGACAGTGATTAATTATTAGCAACAGTGGTGGTTGTTAAATACATGACTAATTAGTGTTTAGAGTTATTTGTTTCTTTGATAAATAACTCCAGACTACTGTGTCTTTGAAATTCTCTATAGCTTCTTTTTAAGGAGTTTTGTTTGTACGTATGTGCTCTCTCTTACTGAAAAAGCATTACCATCACTTTCTGCTGCTGCCAACATACTATTTAAAAAGCCCCTTTCTTTGCATTTGTCATTTTTAAATCTGCTTTGAATAGGATAACCAAATCACTAAACTCATTAAAAGTATATGTGGGATTTTAAAGGTTCATAAAAGAGACAGGAGAAATTTCTTCTTTGTCATGGACATATACTTTATAACTTGACTGTGACATGTATTATTCATCACTCGAACACATTTTTGCCTATTTTTTGTTATTCAATTATGTTCAGATAGTTGGGATTGCCACATAATTGTCAAACTACAAAATCTTGACCTAAGTATAGACATTAGAAAATAGAAAGTATAATTAACTCGTGGCTAGGCTCATCTATTTTTGGCTCATTTTTTTCCCTTAGACTGCTTCAAACAAACTGAATTTGATCTATTTAAACATTTAAAAATAAAACTGTAAAGTTCTCTACATGATTTTAATTATGAGTGTTTCTGATCTTTAAAAATATCTTTTTTTGAGAAGAAATTCACATAACAGAAAATTATTCATTTAAAGTAAACCATTCAGTGATTTAGTACAGTCACAAAACCTCCTCTATCTAGTTCTAAAACATGTTCATTACCCTAAAAGGAATCCCTGTACCCATTAAGCAGTTACTCCCCATTCTGCCCACCCCCCACTTTGTACCCCCCAACCACCAGTCTACTTCTTGTTGCTCTGGATTTATCTATTCTGGATATTTTGTTCACTCATCTTTGATTCCCCCCCATCCCCGACCTTTGTTTTTTGGATGGGTTTTAACTTATCCAGATTCTCAAGACTGTTATCCTACACAAATCCCCAAAAATGGACTTATACAGAAGATTCTGTACCTGATGAGAATTTAATCACATTTGGTTGCTCCAACTCTACCTACCCATCTTAGAAACAAACCATATTATAGTCATATAATCTCATGGAATCAGGTGTTGTTATTTGATTATGTATATGTAGAAATTCTAAGAAAGCATTGAATCCAAGGGTTATAATATGAGATTTTAGTTACCCACATGTTATAAAGATTTCTAACAGCAATTTTTGAAATATAATACCTCCTTGGAAGTATTTAGCAAATTATAAACTTGATTTTGGCTAGCCTTAACTATTTCTTAAGATAGAACATGAACACAGGAGCAAGTACCAAAGAAAATACTTTACTACAATATAAAATGAGTTAATGTTCAAATGTTCAAAATCTTAAGAGTCCTACATCTAAAATAGCTAATCAACAAATAATTTGCTAAATCTATTCTTTTCAGCTGTTTGTACAATTAGATAAAGACCTTGCTACTCTTTTATAAAGTATATAATATATAAAAAAAACTGATGATGCAATTTCACAAATGTGTTTCTCTTTCTATTTTATTTATATCCATATGTGGCATGACTAATATATGCATTGCTAAAATAAATAAACAGCACATTTTAAGAATTTATTACTTTTAGAATGTGCCTTTTTTAGAATACTAGTGGATTATTCAGGTATTTTCTTGTAATTATATCATGATTAGTTCACAAAAGATATAACCACAAATTATATAATAAGCCTATAGGTTTGTGATTCTGTTTAAGTTTTTGAAAAGTTATGTATGCAAGGGGTATTTTTAAGGTCTTTTAATTGTGTTTACTGTTAGGACCAAAGCAGTGTTAGATCCTAAAGGATGGCAAGCCTTCTGTGTTTATGGCAAAAAGTATTTGTAGAGCTAAATGCGTAACCCTAATATGCATGTGTTAGAGACCAAACATGGTACATTGTGTCCAGTTCTAAGATGGAACACAAAACATAAATACAAGTAATAGAAATGTACTGTGTTGCAATCAATCCAAATAAATGTAACTAATTAGAAAAGTGTTTTTTTTGGAGGCATCTGTAATTGATTTTGTGGATGTTTAGGAGAGTGGATAAAGCTTATCTTTTAAAGATATAGTAGTGGTTTTCTAGTGTCAAAATGCACTCATAAAAGTTTTGCATTCATTCCTCACGATGGAGTTGTGAGGGAGGTAATGCCTTATTTTATACTTGAGAAAACTGAATTGGGCTGATTAACGTTTCCACTTCACAGCCAGCAAGTGACAGTGTTGGGAATTAAACCCAGGACTTCCGACTTCAAGTACTGTGTTCTTTCTATTAAACCAGAATTTTCTTTTCTGTAAATTGCAGTTGAAAACAAAGAAGGAATAATACCTGTAGTCCATAAATGTGATACATATTCTATCCTTACAGATAACAGGTAATTCATTCATAAACATGATCATAACTTCAGAAAATAATTAACAATAGGACTCAGACTTTCTGCTGTATTGAAGTGTGTTTGGAATTTCAAAAATTTGATTTCCATGCAGCTTTTCAAGGATAGGTCCACAGAACTATCTCCTGCATAATATTGGAGGAGCAGTGTGGTTTGCTACAGTGGTTTTCAAACTTGAGCGGGCAAAAGATTGCACTGTAGGGCTCACGAAGCTCTTCAGGTAACCCTGGTAGAGGTGGTCCAGGGGAAAGACTTGCTTTAGAGCTTAACACACACACACACACACACACACACACACACACACTCTGTTTCATAAGGTTATGGTGATGATTTAATCTGTGATATTGCTGTAGTTCTTGAAATAGAACCTCATACAAAGTAAATGTTCAGAATATTCCATTCATATGTGATGTCTTGGTGGCAAGTAAGAAGCAAGAGAATGTTTATTCTTTCTTTCATTCAACAAAATGTATTGAATTCCCGCACTATTCTAGCTGTGGATATAAAGGGGAAATGGACACATTCCTTACTCTTGTCAAGTTTATTTGATTAATGGACTCATTTTAAAGGTATAGTTCTTCCTTTGTAAAAAGCTGTAAGATGAAATGAATATCGAGGGCAAGTTTGTATAATTACTTTTCCCCTGTAAATTAAAAATTCAGGTTAAAAAACTAGCCTGTGTATTATTCTCATTTTATTGTTGCTCTAAAGCCATAGTATCCAATACAGTAGATGCTTGCGTCTCTTTATATTAAGTCAATTAAAATAAAGTAACGTTAAAAATTCAGTTCCTCAGCTGCACTAGCCACGTTCCGAGTCTCGGCAGCCACTGCTGCTGTATTGGAGAGCACAGGTACAGAACACTGTCATCATCCTGGAAAGTTCTATTTGATAGTGTTGCTCTGGAGTCTAGAACAAAGCAGTGGTTTTCCCAAAATTACCTTGACTGTAAATTGATTTTGAGGTAAATATTAGCAGTGGCCCGAGGCTGTCACTTCAACCCTTAAGTGTATTAATTATAGCCTTTCAGGTTGACCAAGCCCAGGGCCAGTATTGATTTACCTGAACAGTTTCATTACCCAGCAAGTGAGATCTAAATGCTAACGTCAGGGCATTTTTGAAAACCTCCGAGTAATACACTTAAGCTGTTTTTTAAGGATAGCTGTTCTGTGTGTGTGTGTGTGAGAGAGAGAGAGAGAGAGAGAGAGAGAGAGAGAGAGAGAGAGAGAGAGAGAGAGAGAGAGAGAATTTACCTCCATAGTGTTATACTTGCTTTAAATGTATATCTAATGAACTTTTGGGGGCAAGGAAGAGTTGCAGTTTTGAAATTGCGTTACAGTACTAGAATTTACTGTACTTACACGAACTTATTTATTTATAGAAGCCAAATTTGAGAGTCGTGAAAGGTTGGATTAACACTAATCAGAATTCTACTAGGTAGAGCCCCAGGTATATTTATTATAAATTATTAATTATAGTAAATTTAGTATTTCGGTCATTTAAGAACTAAACATACCTTTCCAGGATATGGTGTTTGTTAAAAAACTGGATGTAAATTTTCATAGCACCCACTACATTCTGATTTCTAGGCCATGAAAGCATTTTTTTTCCCTATTGTTTTTGCTATTGTCTCTTTCTAAGAAGCGAAGCAATGAGAGACTGCTGTCACTCGGTCTCAGGTCACAGACCAGAGCAGTTCAAGTATAGAAACCCGTCTGTGCATTTCTGCCTCCTTCAGTGACTTTCCCTCTTTCCAGGTCACCTACTTCAGTCTGTGGTACTACAACAAGCAAAATCAGCGCCGGTGGGTAGATTTGGAAAAACCGCTGAAGAAGCAGCTGGATAAATATGCGTTGGAACCTACCGTCTATTTTGGAGTGGTGTTTTATGTGCCTTCAGTCTCACAGCTGCAGCAGGAGATTACCAGGTGACGAATACCATGCTGCTTGCTTTAATAATCTAGTGAGATTAAAAAAGTGAAACTAAGGTTGAAGTCAGGAGATAAGGCTCAACTTTGCCCTGTGCCCCACCGTTTCGGCTACAGTATTACAGAGAGGTTCTGGTAAGGGTTGATGGCAGAGTGTTCGCTTGCATGTTGCCTGAGTTACGGGTTCGCTAGGCGCAAAGGCATGATTAAGGGGGAAAATGTTTTTACCCTGGCTGTGAATTCTTCTTTCATGTTTTCGTTGATTTGTTTCTGATCTCTCAAACAATGAAATGAGAGAGGAGTTTAAAAGGAATTAGTCACAGAATCTGTGTCCATTCTTCAAGGCAATGTGCCACAGGATTCTTCTAGTTCTCTGACTCCAGGAGTTATATTCTGCTACAGGTGGGAGGGGGAGGGGGTTGGAGGGAGATGGAGAGGCGGTGAGCTGTGTAAGGTCAGGTGCACTTAACGGACAAAGGCAGAAAGGCAAGGTCATGTTAAGGAGCGGGATAGAGCAACTAAATAGTCTTTTTTTTTTTTCCTTGAAGACAAAACAAAACAAAAACAAGGAATAAAATGTGGATTCTTGAGCCTGCCTTTCAGAGGTCTCTGAAATCCATCACTGCCTTATCTTTTAAACCCCATTTAACATTATTTTTGAGTCAGGTTGGCCTACTTCCAGTACCCTGAACACACCTCATGCCTTTTTATCTTTGTTTCCTAGATCTTTCTTTCCTATTTATGCTCTGGAATCCTATTCACCTTCTGAATTCCCATTCAGAAGGCACCTCCTCCGTGAAGCTCCTGGAACTCCCGGGCTGAAGGAGCTTTGCCTTCTTCAGACCGTCCTAGAATTTGCTTGTACTTGTAATAAGATGGCAGTTGTCACAACCTCTCAGTGTAGTTATTTGTGTACATCTTATCATTTTCTTAGGTTTTAACCCCATGTTTTCTTAACTTTGACCTTTCGCACCAGTGCCCTGCAGATAGTAAGAGCCTGGCACTGCCCTGCATTTGTGGAATGTTCTTTTTAAGTACTGAGTTTACCAGTTAGTTATTGGAAGGAAGATGGACACCCAAAGAAGCAAGAATCAGATAGTAGGGATAAACATGCATTGACTATAAAACAGATCTGAGATATAAATATTAGAGAAGTAGAGACCCGGAGGGAAAAACAGCAACTGATCACTTTGATTCACTTATTCAAACATTTATTGAAGAGATAATATGATATGATGTAAGAAGTATATTGGTTAATGTGGGAGATAAATATACAAGTGAATGTGCTTTAATCCTATCCTGGAGAAGTTGTTCACAGTCTGGTGGAACTGACAGTCTGTGTAAATAAACAATGATGGTATGTTATGATAATAAATGCTTTAATTAAAGTACTGGATTCCTAGGGTGGGGTGTGGGGAGCATGACCAAAGAGGGTAAATAACTGACTTTTCAATTGATGTTAGAAGGAATTTTCTAGTTAGAGGGAATAGCTTGTGCAAAGTAGGGGGATAGTGAAATCGACTGATATTTTCAGGGAATTTCAGATACTTTCTTGAGAGGACAGAGGAGATTTTAAAAATAGGAATGTCCTACTCATGAAGTCATGGTACAATGAGGAGAGACATTTTTGAATTTTAATGGAATGGAATGATGAAATTTGCATTTTACAAAGATCACGCATCATAGAAGGTAGAGTAGAGGTGGCAAGACAATGTAGGCAGGAGACCAGTTAGGAATGTGTATGTCATAAGCTAGGCATTAGTGTAGAATGTGGAACTGAACAAAGGCATTAGCTGTAGGAAGGGCTGAGAGAAATGCCTGGTAGATTCAGTCAGTAAGCTTGTACATTGATTAGGTGTAGGAGAACCTGCTAGAGAGAGAAGTTGTATCAGTAAGGATTAAATACGGCTATGTATGCATGTAACACCAACAAAGCAAAACCCTAAATATCTTTGGTTTCTCCTATAAAAGAAATGCAGTGGTCAGCCATGCAGAGCTTATGTGATAGTGCCACAGTGCCTTCAAGGACGCACGCGCTTTCTCTCTCACTGTTCCACATTCTCAGCATGTTCTTCCATTTGCTAGCTCACCTCATAGTCACAGACTTCTAGAGAAGTTCTAGCTGTCACATTCCTATTCCAGGCTTCAAAAGGGGGAAACTGGTTCTACTCTCAGTTAAGTCATGTTCCTCTAAGGGACCTTTCTCAGTTTTGCAGTCACACCAGCCACATTTTAGTACTCATAGCCAAATGTGGCTAATGGCTACCATGTTTCCCCGAAAATAAGACCTAGCTGGACAAACAGCTCTAATGAGTCTTTTGGAGCAAAAATTAATATAATATAAGACCGGGTCTTATGTTACGTAAGACCCGGTCTTATTTTGCTATAATTATTTACTATAATTTTTGCTCCAAAAGACGCGTTAGAGCTGTTTGTCAGGCTAGGTCTTATTTTCAGAGAAACACGGTACCACATTGGACAGCAGAGACATACACCACTTTTACCACTGCAGATGGTTCTGTTAGACAGCTCTGCTCTGGATCTAACAGTTGGTTCACAGGAAACAATTGGAGCTTAGATGAACATGTTGAGTGACTCTCTGTTGAGAGTACAACCAGTTGAATCTAGAATGTGGAAAATTACACAAGACAACTTCATTTTGTTTGTCTGTAAGCAACATTAAAACAAAGAGGAGACATCTTTTTTTTAAATTAAGAGAAATTTAGAAATATCAGTTAAATGTAATCTGTGGCCCTTGTTTGGATCCTGATTTTTTAAAAAACTGTAAAAATACATTTTTGGATCAATTGCAAAAATTGTACATGGACTGGGTATTGGATAGTATTAAGGCATTGTTGTTCATTTTGTTGGGTATGTTAAAAGTGTGTGTGTGTGTGTGTGTGTGTGTGTGTGTGTGTGTGTGTGTGTTTAACCTTACCTTTTAGGAATATATACTGTAGGTACTGTGATATATCTGGGATTGCTGTAAAACACTCAGAATGAGGGAGGGGAGAGGATAGAGGAAATATAGCAGTCATAAAGTTGATGATTGGTGAGGCTGCATGATAAGGATTTGGGGGTTCATTGTAACTTATTCTCTATATCTGTTTAAAAATTTCCATAATAATGCTTAAAAAATTAAAAATCCAATACCTATACATTAGCCTTCTATTATTAACCTAACCAAAACAGGTGAATACTACTTTTTTACATATTATTTAAATTTTCTATTGTGTAAAATAGGGCATCTAATCTATTATAATTATTTAATATAATATTTTTTGTGTAAACATATTTTGTATTAGAAAGTTGGTTGATAAGTTGATGAACATTTAGGTAAAATTTTTATTTAGTTTTAATCAGCATATTTGCTTTTGGACAAGTTTATGGAATGCTTGCTTTAAGATGTACAGATTGTTTCATTCCTTGGTTTATAAACAGTTTTGAATTCAGGTTTGCATGTTACATTTTATTATGGCATTTAAAAAAGTTTTTTGTTATTTTTATAATAAATATTTAAAGGACATACTTGTAAACTATCCTAAGCCCCACTAACATATTAAAATTTTAGCAAATATTGTTTGTTAACAGAATGTGATAATACCTTTGAAGTAAAATTTCTCATTTTTTTCTTACAGTAAATACTTAAAAAAATATATCTCCTGCTTGCTTCCTTTGAAGGATTTTAGGGACAATACAATGAAAGATAATAATAAAAGCAACTACTTACGCTTCTTCCTGTGTGTTAAACACTATCCCAGGCACTTTGTACTTATTAATTCATTTAATCCTCACAACACATCTTACGAAGTAGGTACTGTTATCATCTCCTTCTTGTAGATGAGGAAACCAAGACACAGAAAGGCTAAATAAATATCTGCCCAAGGTCGCACTGCTAATATGCAGTGGAACCGAGATTTTAACTCAAGCAGGATGGCTCCTGAGTCCTTGCTCTTACCATTTTCTATGGGCTCTAGTATAAAAATACTTTTAAACATATGGTAAAAATACTGGAAAACTCCGTAACGGACGTGTGAGCCATTTAAGAATATGAACTTTGGCGTCATTCAGACTTGGATTCAAACTCCAGCCCAGCCTACCTCTGTGGATCTGAGCATGTTGCCTAACGTGGTTAAGGGTAGCAAGCGGGATATATTCACGAGTGTGGCTGTGGCCGGATTTTAGCTTTGAGCTTCATGGGCAGTGAAGACAAAAGAAGGACTATTATGAGTCCCGTCATTCATTATCTGATAAAAAGCATAGCAGTTTGCAAATATGACAAACTTTCCTGGTAACTCCCTGGACTTTTTAAAATAATACAGTCTTCTTCAAATAGGCTTCAAATAGGCTTTTGAAAGGAGCTACCTAATAGAAAGTTTCAAGTTTTCCTCTTTGACAAGATTCCAGAACTGTCATGTTCTGTTTGCTGCTTGAGGGAAATCTGTGGGTTCTGCTGCTAGCAGGTGGAAGGGGATTACTTGGATCTAAATACTTATTTGAGTGGATGGTGTCTTGGTCACGTTCTTCGGTAACAAAGAATGGAGACCTTAAAGCTATCTAAAGTACATGTAAAAGACGATTTAAGGGGACATAACGAAAACGATTAAAGGGGTGGACTCTCAGGGGAATTCAAATATGAACTGTAACTGGGTTGCACTTCATAGATACCAAATCTGGAAGAGATTCTGGATTCAACATGGCTCTCTAGACTGTATTGGCAGAGAGTTGGTGGGTCACTTCATACCATATCTCCGGATCTAGAACAATGCTTGAGGCCTTACAGATCCTAGTAATTATCAGTTAAGTGAATAAATAAAAGCAAGTCAGAATAAATCTTCACGGTAGAACTTTACCAAAATGAAGACGTGATAACAGATGAAGTACCAGTGACTTAAAAGTAGATGATCACTGATACTAACAGTAATCGCAATGGTTTATTGAGTGCCGGCTGTGTTCTAGTGTGTGCTACGAGCTTGAAATGTAGTCCTCGCATGTGTTCAGCCTTGTGGAGAGATGATAGTACCCTCATTTTATCAGTGATAGTTGAAACCCACAGATTATGACTTGCCCAAATTCACGCAAAATGGTAAGTTGGAGAGCTTGAACCTAGGTCTGTCTGCTTGACTGAAGCTTGTGCTGGTAACCAGTGCGCTGTATGTT
This sequence comes from Rhinolophus sinicus, assembly GCF_057876585.1. Taxonomy (NCBI): domain Eukaryota; kingdom Metazoa; phylum Chordata; class Mammalia; order Chiroptera; family Rhinolophidae; genus Rhinolophus; species Rhinolophus sinicus. The sequence goes on along the minus strand of NC_142503.1, from coordinate 189,006,532 downwards.
GAAAGTGTAAAAAGAAGTAAAGCTGCATTACAAGAATATTAAGAAAGCATCTTAGCAGCTATTCTTTTTGGGATTTCATCAAAAATATTGCACTCATATAAATCTGGTCTGAAATATCAGGAACATTTTCTTCTGGCTTTATTTTCCAGGACTAGGGAACTTCCACCAAAGTAAGCAAAGTCTTATGTTACCAAGTTCCTAGTCAGAGTTTTTAAAGTAAAGATTGGCGATTGGCCATTGGTCCTCTATTTCTCCAACTAACAAGGATATGTAGGGGTTGCCGTATAGGGTGTAAGACAGATGATCAGTTGTCTTCTACGTGCTTGTAGCTATAGTTAAGGATAACTATATTGATTACTCTGTGTGTGTGTGTGTGTGTGTGTGTGTGTGTGTGTGTATTTGTAGGTTAGATACAGTCAAGGACATTCTTGGCATTCTTTGAAACCATCTTGGGTGAAGGTTTTATGTGACTAGCTTATGCTCCTCTACCAAATTATAGTAAAATGCATCATCTCAGTTGGAAGTAATATTGATATTGACTTTTTTAAATTGACTTTTTTTTTTTTTTAAATAGGTACCAGTATTATCTGCAGCTGAAGAAAGATATCTTGGAAGGAAACATTCCTTGTACATTGGAACAAGCAATTCAGCTAGCAGGCTTAGCTGTTCAAGGTAAATAATAACAATTGATAATGTACTAGATCTATCAGATTAAAATGTGTTATAATGAAAACAGCAAGAGATTCTTAAAGTAATTGAATTTCTATAGTAGTGTTTATATATTAGTGAAATATTATTCTGTTTTCTATGGGGCTTCCTTGTGGGAAAAATGAATTTGGATTGCTTCAATGGAATGAGACTTCTGGAAGGTTAAGCATATTATCATACGTCAACAGATAAACAGACCAAAAATAGAGAAAACACACACACACACACACACACACACACACACACACACACAGCATTTAACATGCTATGCATCCCTCTAGTTCAAAGACTTGATCTGCTGCTCGCTAATATTTTAGGAAGAAAGAGCAGCCAAACAATGAGGTTGGTCAGGTTCTGATCACTTATACTTTAGGCTTATGTCATTTGTTTGGTTTCATAAACAGTTGTCCTGGATCGTAGAGCATCGCCAGTCATAATAGATAAAGTTTTGCATTTCACAAGTAATTTTGAATTGTTTAATTCTGTTACTTTTTACCTGTTTAATCTGTGTGTATTTATGTGGATGTATATACTTTGTGAAGACTTCGGATAGGGCATTAATTCAAGTAACTGGTATTTAATCTTAGGAATTGAAATTTAATCAGAAGACTCATTAATAAAATTCCTTCAGATATTAGTAGGCATGGAGACATTTTTCATTTCTAGACAAACAAGTGCCTGATACACATGGAGCCACATTCCTTTTCAAGGTACTTTGAATCTTCTTAAGTGTCATCTTTGGCTTGAAGAGTTAGTTTTTCATATGCTTTTTGCTGAACTATCAATTTTTTTTTTTTTTTTTTACCAACTAAAAATTCTAAACAAATACATCTTGCTGTAACATTTTCAAATGATCTAATTCCATCCCCTAGAGGTAATCACTACTATGAACAGTTTGGTTTTTTTTTCAGACGTTTTTCTATGCATAAGTAAACATATATGATTACAGGGTACTTTTTGTTTGTTTTTTAGTATAAAACTGCAATCACTTTACATATAGTTTGTAACTTGTTTTTTCAGTTTATTAACAGGCATTTTTCCAAGTCAGGAAACATGACTCTACCTAGTGTTTTTAAAAAGATATTTTAAAATATACTCTTTGTAGCTGTAAGGCACATTTAACTTGTGAATCATAAGCACACCATCCATTCGCTGCAAACTGAATTTAGTTGTGCATGTTTTGTTATGCAAATTAAGCATAATTGACACATGAATATTTATCATTTGTATAGCTGATTTTGGTGACTTCGATCAGTATGAATCCCAGGACTTTCTTCAGAAATTTGCCTTGTTTCCTGTGGTAAGACTTCTTTTGACCTTGGACCTTTTTATAACCATTTATTTCCATACCTTTCATAATCCGTGAAATAAAGTCAATATGGTAGATTTACTATAGAGGACTAGTGTTAAAAGATAAATTCCCTCTTAGAAACAACTCAAGTGTAGTAAGTGCATTTCCTATCATACCCATCTCAGTCCTCGTAAATGCACAGAAATGGAAGGACCTGTAGTCACTGGGCTGCAGCCAGAGAAATGTGTTTTGTGTTTGGATGTGAGTCTAAAGAGAGGGATTCATTTCCAGCTTCTGAGGAACCACGCAGCAGTTTTGCTTTTAACTGAAGGCTCGAAACCTCACAAAGTTAGGCTAAAATGAATTTGGCTTCTCATCAGCAGTTCTACAAGTAGATAGTTTTAAAAACACACTGCTTTCTACTTTTTAAAGTCACTACTGATGGAATTGACAGGAAAAATATGCACTGGAACAACCAAGGGGGATGGTCTATGTAACAAGTCAGGGAACTGTGCTGGGCTCAGGACTGGCTGGTGGGTGTCACCCAGCTGAAGTAACTCAGGGGACACTTTCTCAAGGAGAATTGGAAAGGCAGGGCAGGTGTTTTGGCTCCTGAGCAGGAGCCACCTAATTTCTTAGAAAGATCATACTTAAGCAAAGCTCCCTCATATTAACACTAGTCCTAGTTTTGCCTGATAGTGACACGCGTCAGTAAGACTCAGTAGCAACAAGTCTTCCTAAGAAGTTTGGGTGACTTGTTTACATACTTACTGCAGTATGTTTTCTTCAGGGGTGGTTACAAGATGAAAAAGTGTTGGAAGAAGCAACCCAAAAAGTGGCCTTACTGCATCAGAAATACAGGTAATGCTAAGAAATCAGAAATGGAAATGGTGTAGAACTAATGCCTGTTGGAATTTGAAATATGCATTGACACATACAAGCGTATTTGGAATTTTACTGCTGCTGCAACTCCTAGTACTGTGAGTAGCCAGTATTTACATAGCACTCACTATGTGCCAAGTGCTGGTCTAAGCACTTACCCATATTAGGTCCTTTATTACCCATGTTTCATCAGCGAGGAAACTGACTGAAAGCAGCCAGGAAATGTTGAAAGCAGCCAGTCATTGGAGGGTGCCAGTTCTTCACCCAGTATATCAAAGCTTTTGGTGCTACCTGGTCCTGTGTAGGTTAATTCAAGATTAGCGAGACTTGTTTTCCTTTATGATACAGCAAGTCCAGGGCTTCCCCTCCCGTACACCTTTGGGAGCTGTGTCTCTGTCCTCTGGGGAACTTATGCTAAGAGCTATGCTGCTTGTTGCACTGACCTACCCTAATGACTTGCTTTGATTGTGAATCTGTACGTGTTGTCTGTAAGAAAAATTCTCTCCTAGAGAATGCTAGGTCTCATGCTAAACCGAATACCACACCATTCCAAGTACTTTATATAGCTTTTATTTCTTATAACCACTCTTTAAGGTCAGTGTTATTATCTCCTTACAGATTGGGGAAGCCAAGCTCAAAAAGACTAGATAACCTGCCCTAAGTAACATGTGGTAGAGGTGGGATTTTGAACCCAGGTCTGTCTAGTTATAACCTGTTGTACATCCTCTCCCATTAAAAATAACCTTTTGCCTTTAGTCTCTCCCCACTCAAATCCATAAATGGCTCACACAGGATTAATGTTCCTAAAATATCACTTCCCTCTCCTCAAATGCTCATGAATCTCGTCTTGCTCTTCACTGGCCTGAGTTCATTTCCCCTGGGATTAAAGCCCTCCTATGAATCAGTTAAATCCTGCCCATCCAGCTTTACTTTCTGCTGTCCCAAATGAACCATTCTTTTTCCCCAGCACAATTCGTCCCTCAGGCATACGTCACCTTGCCTTCTGTCACTTTAATTTATTCATTTGTGCATCTCCTTAAAAGATAGTCTATTGCTATTATTCTCCGTGAGGCAGAGTGCTGATGCTGTGGCCCAAAGATAAATAGGACAATCCCCTGCCATCAGAGAATGTGTTTCCTGCCTTGCAGTCTAAGGTGTAGGCAGGACAACCTGTTGTAGTAGTAACTATAATACTAATAATAGAATGTGGGAGCAGTGGGAAAGTGTGCCGACTGTGGCGGGTCTGCACAAACCAGGGGCATCTGACTTAAACTCAGGGGAATCACACAAGGTGACAAGAAGAAGCAATCCCTAGGCCCAGTCTTGAAGGATATTAGGGGTTGACCAGGTGCACAGGTGAGTGACAGGTATACCAGGAGCAGGGACCAGTGTGTGTAAAGGCCCAGAGGCATGAGGGAACATGGTGTACTCAGAGAAATGCAGAGGTTGGGGTGGCTGCCATGTGGGTGCCTGGTGGGTGTGGGGGAGCAGCAGAAGAGAGGCTGGAGAGGCAAGTTTCCATGCAGTTTGAGCACCTTCTTTACACACACCCCCTTCCTGCCCATCCTTGTAATTCTGAAGATGAAAAGGATTTCCATCCTCCTAACTCTTATTTCCTGCACTTTTATCATTTGGCATTTAGCACACGATGCTCAGTATTGCGATATTTTGGATAATAAGCAGTTACTCAGAGGTTTAGAAAGAATCCTAGCTTTACCTGCAGATGCTTTAGCGGGCTGTCTTCCTCCCTGCCTTCCCCTTGCCTACCTGAAGTACCAGGGACAGGATCTTACATAACTAACCCTCAGTGTGCATCACAGCCCTTTGCACGTAGTCAGTGTTCTGTAACTGCTGATGGATCGATATGATCAATTTCAGGTGCTTAGAAACTTGAAATGCCAAATTCATATGTAGTACTTTAGAAAAGCTTTTCTAAATGTGTGTTTTTTTCATGTTTAGTTTTGCGAACAATCTCACTAACGTCTTTTGGGTTGCAGAGGGCTCACAGCTCCTGATGCTGAAATGCTGTACATGCAGGAGGTAGAGAGACTGGATGGCTATGGCGAAGAGAGCTACCCTGCAAAGGTCAGCATGACACGAAGCCTGGGGCTCTCCAAAATTCATCTCAGCAATTCCGAGATGACAGTGGGAAACCCAGGGATGCCCTGCTGCACGAAGGCTGGAGACACGCAGAAGTCTAGAAATTGGAAAGCTGGGGTCCTTGTGGCCAAAATTTTGTAGTAAACATATTCCTGTTTTGCAGTTTGTTCTTTAAATGCTCTTGAAAGAGTTCCTAGAGGGGCCCATCTCTTCCTAAATTCATACGCATTTACAGATGATAACATTTCTATTTTTAGATTTGTTTTTTTTCCTTCAGAATAGTTATCGTGTAGGTCTTCTGAACATTTTCTATCTGGGAAACAAGTTTAGGGAACAAAGTATAGTTGAAGTTCTTATGCCTCTGCTGCCTGACTGTTTCTTTTTCTGCTGCTTCCTTTTAGGATAGTCAAGGCAGTGACATATCCATTGGAGCGTGTCTTGAAGGTATCTTTGTGAAACACAAGAATGGAAGGCCTCCTGTGCTATTTAGGTATTTATCTTATACCTTTCCGTGTACTTTCCGTGGCACCTGTTGGTGATGTTTTTTTTTTGTCTCTATACTCATTGTTTTGCTCGTAAGTCTCTCCCAGAGTCTCATTAGGACATGGAAATATGCCCTCTCTAGAATGAAATATGCCCGACTTTAGCGGTTCGTTTTATAAGCCACATTTTTCAAAATCAGATGTGCAGAAAATAGTACTTACAATGATGGTCGACTTAAGAAATGCTTGAAAATATGTGCCTGTTTTCTTACCATATGGAAGCCATTCTTTGTTTTGATGTGAATTTTTCACTTGAGCTTTGGTTTCTAGGGCTATTTCTTGTGGAAAATCTAACGCTTTCTCTCACTCTAGTTAATGTACCAAAATTCCTAAAATACTGACATCTAAGTAAATTTCACTTGTTGATTTTTTCCCCCCCGATTATAAAAATTCATCTGTGGAAATCTTAGAATATTTATAGTAAGACAGACAGAAAGGGTATATAGCAGTGCTAACAGTAGCTGGCTCTGTGCAGTGATAATGCAGGTGACTTAAATTTCATTTTCAGTATTCTGTGTTCCAGTTTATGTCTTAAAGGAGTGAATTGGACCGTGTTGTTCGATCCCTCTTCATTCCTTAAAATTCGTAATCTATAAAATCTGAAGTGTCATTTCATAGAAATATTTGCAGTTTTACTGAGATTCTACCTATTTTGATTCTATCATCTCGATGATAAATTAAAAGTTTATATTGTTTTTATAAAGTACTAAAACATTATGTCAATTTTGGGTTTTGGCTCCTGTGTGTTTCTCATTTATTGTTGCTTATCATGAGCCAGGTTCAGTGCTGAATTCTTTCTGTGTGTTCTCCCACGCAATCTTCGCAACAACCCTGAACAGATGGTATTTCCACATTTTGCACACAGCATAACTGAGGTTTAGAAAGGTGAAGTGATTTGTCCAAGGTCATGGAGTTATTAGCTGGTATAACCAAGAGCTCAGGTTCTCCACTGCAAGCCTGGGCTCTTAACCACTGCATTAAAAGAAAATTCCCCTCACCGCTCTTTTAAAAGAAAAATTTCCCCTGCTATTTAAGCTGTCTAAACCATCCATCCCTACTATTTCTTCTTGAGCACTAGTTTTTCCTTTTATGATTTCTTTTTCTAAGCTGACAGCTCTTTCATTTCCTTTGCTTTACTGCCTCTGGGGCCTTGAATTCTCCATGGTGGTTATGACCATGGAGAGTGTACTCGGCTCGGGCAGCAGACCCTCACTCCTGGACTGAACCACACGGGGCCCCGTGGCTGCCCCTTGGCAATTGCGCTCACATTCCCTGAGCTGCTCTTTACCTCTTCCCAACATGCTGAGTTGCGGGGGAGGGGGCAGAAAATGGACCTGGACTGCCCTGGAAATGCAGGATTCTGGCAGTGCCCAAAGGGCCACATGAAAGCTGGGGTCATCAACCAATTTCCTTCATCTCACCGGATAGGAATTTCTAAAATTGTATTTAATATGATACTAATAGTCTTCAGATTTAACAATTCAACACTGAACCACTAGAAATTAATTTTATCTATTTCAATAAATTTTAAATAATACAATGGAGAAGGAAAAAGAGGGGTAAAATTTTTTCTTGCAGACCCATTTTTCCCTTTCATAAAATTCTACAGTTATGTCATAAAATCAAATATTAATATATAAAATATATAATATGTAATATATGTTTATATGAATATATAATATAGATTTTATATAATATATAAAATTAATATATAACTGGTATATAATACATAAATAATATATAATATATAAAATTAATATCTAACTGTGGTAAAATACAGTTAGGAAGTACAAGATAGCATTTTGAATGCTGGTGAACACCCAGAATAGCTCACTCTTTGGGTTCCTGGCATCTGAATTTTATCTTCATCCTGAAGCTTTTCAGAGCACTGCTCCTCCACTTTTACTTGGTTTACCTGATTTACTTCTAAAACTTAACAATACTTGCTTGCTTCTGTGTTCTCTCTCTCAGCCCCCCCCTCCAGCTGTCCCCCTTTGAGGGAAGCACTGTGCCTTACTGATCCTAGTATTCCTAGGACCTGGCACAGTTCCTGGCTTTATTGAAATGGGTGTCCTCTAAGATGTTTGTTGAATGAAGAAAAGAGGCACTGGCAACCAACTAAGATAGAGATCTTGGATCTAACTAATCGGGCAAATGAGGACAAATAAATTTTACATCTTGAAATACTCTTTGCCTTCATTTATGCATTTGCCCTCATACATGCATTTACTGTTTGCAACTAGGTTTTACATCACTTCAATTAGAAAATGCATGTTAGCTGATTAAAATAACTTTTCTTTCTAAAATAATTAACAAAACTTATGCATCGAGCTCAAGAAGGAAAAATATATTTTATCTCCTAGTATAAACATGAACACTCACATTGGTATTTCGTGTTTGTTGTTCTTTAGGTGGCATGATATTGCTAACATGTCCCACAATAAGTCCTTTTTCGCATTAGAGCTGGCAAATAAAGAGGAGACCATCCAGTTTCAAACTGTAAGTAAACATTAAGTGTCTGCATGGAATGTTTTTCATGAAAGTTAACAAGTTAGCATTCCTGTGTGCATGTTTGGGGGGCTGGCGTTAAAATGATAATATTTCACAATTGTATAAAATATTATAAAAATTTTAACATCTTGCTTAGCACTTATCAAAAAGTAGTTGTTCAGTAATATTGTTGAATGAATGAGTCCTTGGATAAATACTCCCTTATCTTTAAATTAAAGTTAAGGGACTAAGTAGGGGAGGAAGTCAGCACTAATATCTTAATTTCCATTGGTGAGTGAATGGCTCTGTAGAAATACTGTTTCACGGTTATTTACTTTTGCTCTCTCTTGACAAAGGTAATGTTGAGTCACTGAGTCATAAGTTTTGTTTAAAGATGTCTTTGAGTATCTATTTGTCAAACTGAAAGTTGGTATTTCCATAATTTTTAAATCTTAGTCATTTTGAAACTGTTTAATATAAGAATGACACAGTTAACATAGATTTTTTGTCTTACTTAAAATCCTAATTCTAACGTTTCTGTGATAGGCACAGTATTAGAAAATGAAAGAAGCACAGTGTGACAAAAGTGACTTGACATGCTATGTCACCCAGTTATGTCTTGTCCCCAAACTCTAGCGAGATGTAAATGTGCTTTCATTTACTTTATGTATATTTTCTTTGCTAGGAAGACATGGAAACAGCAAAATATGTGTGGAGACTCTGTGTTGCGCGGCACAAATTTTACAGACTAAATCAGTGTAGCCTGTAAGTATATCCTGTTCATGGAAATTACAGAAAATAAGGAATTTAGAAAGTTTCATCTTGAGCTGTTTTGTATCATCTAGAAAGGCAAATTTTATGAAAAATATCAGTTTTATAACATTTTTATAATAACTCTTTGCATGTTAAAATTTTATTTATCAATTTTTTTTTCTTTTTTCTTTTAGCTTTGGACCAACTTATAATAACCACAGATATGCCTCTCAGATCCCTTTCAGCTAGAATTATTCTAATTCTTGAACGTTAAAAAGGGAATATCCTTTATATTTTTATCATATTTTGAGTAATTAAAGATGATTGCTTTTCAAGCCATTTGAAGAATTTATGCCCCTTCTTCCTAATGTCCATGTTCCTTAGCCCCTGCTAGGTCATTCCCATCAGCACACAAATGTGCTGTAATGTTTCACATCTTAAAACACTTTTCCTTTATTCCACATGCCCTCTAGCCACGGTGCTATGTCTCTGCTCTCCTTTATAGCAGATTTCTTTAGAAGAGTTGTATGTACTTGCTTTCTTTCCTTCCTGTTTCTCCTAAGCTGCCACACCAGTGACACTGCTTGTCACAATGACAGTGACCTTCATCCAGTGGTCATTTCAGCAGTCCTTTAGCTTGACTGCTCAGCAGCACTTAACCTCTGACCACCCCTTCCTTCCTGCACTCTACTCTTCCACCCTCCTGCTGCTCCTTTTTCTAGGTGGTTTCTTCTGAGTCACCTTTGCTGGTTTAATCATCGGACCTTTTCTCTATGTACACTTGTTATCTAGGGGATTCGCCTTGTCTCAGGCCTAAAGATAGCATATGTGTGATGAAAGTGCATCTGGTTTCATTTCTAGCCCCGTCTTCTCCCTGAGCACTTGACTCACGCATCCTGCTGCCTACTTGCCATCTCCACGTGGGTACCCTAAAAAGCATCCCAAACTGGATATGTCTCAAACAAAACGCGTGATTTGCTTCTCCTCTTCTTGCCCCCAAACCTGCTTCCTTCTCTCAAATGGCAGCCCACCATTTTCACCCCCATGTCCAGGCCCCAAACCTACTTATTTCCTACTTGATTCCTGTTTCTCTTTCATCCCACATCCAATTCATCACCAAGCTCTGCCTTCAAAATATATCTGAAATTTAACCATTTGTACCACCTCCTCTGCTAACAACTTATTGCCAGCCACCATAGTCTCTCATCTGGAATATTATGGTAGCTTTCTGACTCTCCCTGTTTCTGTGCCTGCTCTCTGCCTGTAGCTTACTTTCCATGTCAGCCAGCATGATCTTAGTTTAACATGAGTCAGATCCTGTCACTCTTCTTAAAACCCTGCATTGGCATTCATTCCATCATCCTTAAAAGTACAAGGCTGTACGTCATCTGGTGCTTGCCTGGTTCCAAACCTGTTTCCTTACCCTCCTCCTCAGTCACCCTGTTCCAGCCACACTAGTGTCCTTTCTGGTCTGTATACATGTTCCACCTTTGGGGACGCTATACCTGCCCCTCCCTCTGCCTGAAATGCTCCTCTCCCATGTCCTCACATGCCTCGCTCCCTCATCACCTGTGCCTGATCAGAGGAACCCCTCTTCAGAGAGACTGTCTCTGCGACCTGTATATCCCTTCCACTACCTGTTTCTGTTTATCCCCTTACTCTGTTTTATTCTTCTTCATTGCACTTAGCACCACTTGAATTTGTGTATTTGTTTGTTTACTTGTTTATTGTCCGCCTCCCCTCCCAGTAGGTGAGCTCCTCAGCCATGTAGAGGACAGGCTCTCTCCCTGTCTTGTTAAACCCTATATTCCCAGTGCTGAGCAAGGGCCTGGCCCACATTAGGCCTCGATGGATTCGTTGAACGAATCTACAGAGACAACTGTTAGGAACTCTGATTTAGGATGTCTGTGGTGCTGTAGGAGCCCTTGGGAGAAGGGGACCTAACCCAGAGCCCCCAAACTAGGAAAGGCTTCCCAGCGGAGGGGCATCTAGACTGAGACCTGGTTTCGCTCCATCTCCACAGCCTTTTTTTAAGTTATCCTCTCGCCTCTGGCCCATTGCAGTTGCCTCCCATCTGGCCTCACCTGCCCCATCTCCCCGGGCTCCAGCCATACTCATTCTGTATGGATGAGTAGAAGAGGTAGCACTGCTCTCACAGTTACAGCTCAGAGTAAGATCTGAGCCTGTCTCTCTCCTCCACGCTTCCTCAGCTGTGGGGTTGCGTGCAGACTCCTGTGATTCTCCTCTGGCTTCATCTGCCCAGCTGACCCTTGACCCTGACTTCCAGAACCCATCAGTCCTTACGATGCCAATGCCTCTTGCAGCCTCACGCCTTTGCTGGAATGCCCTTCCTCTCTTCTCTGGCAGACTCAGTCATTCTTCAGGGGCCAGTTGAAAGTCAGCCGTCCTGGAGTCCCCCGCACACTGACTGCTTAGTCCAGTGTCTCTCTCAAAGTCCTGTGTTCCCTACCACTGTCATAGCAGTAGTTCTCATTCAGTCAGTGCCTTCTGTGTGTCAAGTATGCTGAGAGCTTTCGTCTCCGTGAATCTTTACAGTAACGCTGTTTGCTGCAATGACTATTGCCCTTTCACAGCTGAAGCTGTGGAGACTTAGACAAGTGCAGCGTTGTGGCCTGGCCGTACAGCTAGTAACTGGGAGCAGTGAGAATAGACGCTGTGCTGTTAGCCGCCGTGCTAGACGCTTAGAGGACTTGTGTCTGCGGTTTTGACGTGGATGTGATCTGTCTGTCTTGTCTGGTGGGGCTCCATGAGGTCAGGCTCTCCTTCCATTCAGCTTTGTGCTCCAGTGTCCGGCTTAGCAAATGATGGAAGCCTGAGTGAAACAGTGACAGAATTGTTCCTTTTGATAGTCTTTTATTACTGACTGTAAATGTAAAAAAAAAAATATTAAAAGGACGTTTTGTCCCTTAGGGTCAGGAAAGAAGAGGAGAGGCGGTGGAAGTGCTTTCTGTTTTACAGGGACCCAGGGTGTGAAGAAAACCTCCAGTCAGGAGCAACTGTGCAAAGAAAAAGAGACAGGCCCATTTTTGGGACCCGGGGAAGAAAAGGAAATGCAGTTCGTTGGGACAACTATCTAACTATTAGCACTTAGGTGTCCCTCTCTCCTTCCCGTATTTCCGCCAGCCATGTTTTTATCTGAGTCCTACTGCTGGTCTGGTGGTGGGCTTTTGGAAAGCCCTAACTAACAGGGAGGAGCCACCCCGCTTTCTTGTGAGTGTGGGAGCGCCTCTGCATGGGGCCTGGCTTCGAGTTCTGGGTGTACTTGTGTATGAAAGTGTTCCCCCTGGTGGCTAGATTCAGTGGTGCTAGCAGTCAGGATAGTTGCATTTGGGGCTCCTCTGGGCTGGCCTGGTTCCCCAACCGTGTGTGACATTATTTGTATGCAGAAGTGTGTTGGCATTCAAGCAGTAGATATGCAATCTGTTGGACAACTGCCTTTTCATAAGTAGAAAGCCTTTCATAAGTTTTAAGAGTATTCATAATATTGAGCCATCATTGTTTCAGCACATTCTTTCTCTGGAAAATGCTGGAGAATCAATCATTTTGAATACACCGTAACATACAATCCCTTTCCAGTAGGTACCCATATTGGTTGATGGTGGTAATACCTTTTTTAAAAGTTTTTTTCTTTTTTTTAAGCAAAACACCCTGATAATGATTTTAAAGTTCAGGGGAAAAGAAATTATTGTCTGTTTGTGGTAAATGATTCAGTCTTAGAAATCTAATTTTTGTAATATAGTTGTTTATTGCCAAATATAAATGAAACCACATTAACGTGGTCTTGAGTTGCATATATTATAGCTGTATAAGGAAAACGAGTGTTTTTAAAATGAAATAATTATGTTTAAAGGGCTATTTTCCACATTTTGTTTTTATCTCTCTATATCCAGTAGATTATGGAAGTCCATGTCCATGAACTATTTGTATGTAGTTATTTGTAATGGTCGCCATCCACTTTATACTGTGGGAAATGAATATATTTCATTGTGAGCACTTGGTCCCCAGGTGAAGTAAATGAATTCTTAGCTTTTAATATTTTGATGGGCAATAAAACAGAAAATAACTTTAATTTTTATGGTCATTTCTTTTAAGGCTCCCAGCGTAGACTGTTCAGTCACATTTAATATTGTAATGATTCTGAAGTATTGGTAGACTTGTTCTCATGGTCCGAATGGGTAAACTCGGTGTGGTGGGCATTTAATGAAGCTGCAGCAGGCCTGGAACTGGACGTCTGGTTCAGGCTATGGCCACTGGTGGCTCAGGAGATGGAGTCTGTTTGCATTGAAAAGAAAACTTAACTCCTTGAGTGTCCCCTTGCCCACCCTTCAGGCCTGATACATAATATAATGGTGTTTGAGATGGCCTTACGAGATTCACCTAACCTTGCCCCACGTCACTGTGTTTTAGAATTTATAGAATGGCGTGATCCATCATGTCTGGCCTCCCCCCTCCACTTTTAAACAGGGTACTTTAGGTAACAGAATCATCTTATGTCATTGAAGCCTTAAAAATGTTAGATAACAGTGATCTCTTTGCTTTTTAATGTGTAAAATGGGACAATAGGACCATAATGTTCCTTTAGGGTTGGGTTAGTAATTAAACAAGATAATGTCAGTCTCTTAGGTCAGTGACTTCTTTCAACCCCCTCTCCCCCACCCCAGACCCCAGAACCGGTCATGCCATAATCAGCCTCTCAGATTTATAGGAGGAAAAGCTTGGGAGAGAAAAGGCATCCTGAGAAGGTTCTCTGTGGAGGGGAGGGGAAGATGGTACCCCGCTCCATGCAAGGCCAAGTGATAGAGGTTACAATGGTCTCTCTCTAGAGGGGAAGTTGGATTTCAGTCACCAGCAGGCTGGTTGCTGAGCACAGCGACAGGGTCGGTGTGTCCCCTGCAGTGTGGGTCTATCAGTGAACACAGCAGCGGGTGTCCACCTCTGTTCTGGAGACTTTTGTGATCAGGAGACTGCCTGGGGAGGGGATTGGGTCACCCCACTTCTAGGCCTAGCACCGGCTTTGAGGAGGCCTGGAAGAAGGTAGAGTAACCTCTGTCCCTTAGAGGGAAGTCATAGACTCACCTCTTTAGGTATTTTCACTCTCCAACACATTTTTTGTTCATTAAAATCTCATTCCTCTGCACTAGCCAGAAGTATATAAGACAGGAAGCTCACAAAGTGAAATTCAGACAACTCGTAGAAACATGAGCTCAACTGGAGATGCTTAGTAATAAGCATCAACTTCAGTCCTCCCTCCCTATGTCATTTGTTCAACAAACATTTGAGGGCTTCCTTGAGATGCCATGGTGTGTCTATCTTCTTGCCTCCGTGGAGCTTACAAATCAGTTGGGGTTGGGGAGAGGGGTCAGACAAATAGTCAATTGTTAGGCGCCTGTGCTCAGGAAGCTGACAGACCTGCCTGGTTCAAATGCCGGTTCTGCTGCTTATTTCCCATGTGACCAAGAGTAATTTACTTAATCTAGGTATCAGTTTTCTCATCTGTAAAATCAGGTAATAACCAGCCTCCCTCACGGGGTTGGTGTTTCGATTCCCCGAGCTAATTATGTTCAGTCTTTAGCACCATCATTTATTTAACTTGGGCTTGCAGCCTCTTCTTATTTTGTCTTCTCCAGTGCACACGTTCCAGTGATTTTTGCCCCCCTAAGAATTCTTCACCTGTCTCATTTTAGCAGCGCCCATCCGCGTAGTAACTGCCTCAAAAGTCTGGAAAACACAACCAACCATCACATCATTTTCTCTTGTGTCTAAGTTGGGGATAGCTGATCTCACAGTAAATTGCATTTACAAGAACATTGGCAATAAGAAAGAGGAGGTTAGAATGTTATAACTGATTGATGGTGAGCCTGACTCCGTCAGACAGTTTGGCAAGAGGAAGATGTACTCGTTTTCTTGTTGCCTCCATACTGGGTGCTGCTGGCAAGGGTACCAGCATAGCTGGCGCGTGTGGGAGTTGCTGCCTGTCCTGAGCTCTGCATCCTTGGGTTTTGTGTTTACCACGTGTATATTTATTTTCGCTGCAGGCTGGGCAACTCTGGATATGCTGGAGGATTCTCGCAGCAATCCTTTCTCCCCATTTCTGAATTCTGAATGCAAAGTACTTTAAAAGTTCAGTCCATTTAGTGAGTCTCTGGACTAAATATAAACTTCAAAGGACCAGTTTGCCTAAACCTAGCCCTGACAATGGAGAATGAACAAAGGCAAAGTAAATTTCAAGGCTATGAAGGGCAGTGTCTTCAAATTCGGACACTGATTTTAGGAATATATTAATGTGCGGTTAAGGAGTATTTAAATAAAAGCCCAGACACACCCTCCTGAATTGTTTCACTAAGGAGGCCTCCTCCTTTACCAATACATATACTATTTTACCGATCGATAAAGGTATTTTTGCAGTCTTAATGGGTTTAACGTCCATTTTATTGAATGACCTAATATTGCAGAATGGAACATCCTTTGGGAAAGAGACAGCTATTCATCAGCAACCTTAATACCTTCCAATGAGATTGAAAAGATTATTAAAGTATTTAATTTAAAAAAGCCAATTAATAAAAACAATTGTAGTCACCTGACGTTAAGTGCTTAATAAGCACTAATTTTCTTTTATCTCAAAACTCTTGTAAAAATAAGCTAATATTCAGGTTTTGAATATATTAGTTGTTAGAATGCTAAAAAATAATGTTAATTTATGAGACATGAGGCTTGATATTACGGAAAATTTGCTGATTAAATGGAGTGAGTGTTCATCTTGTGATTATGGATTTTCTAGTAATTAGTCCTTAGGACACTATAACCAAAGGTCACAAAATATTTTTGTAATCGGTAATTACGTGTCACATGAGCTCCTGAGCCCAGGAACAGGTGGTAAAGGGTTGTTTAAAAGTGCTTTGACAAAATTATGTGAGTCATCAACGAAGCCAAGAATCCTGTGTTTAGGTTCCTAGATCTTACTTGTGATAAAACTCACCACACACAAAGACAGAAAAATGCCTGCCTCTGTTTAAAAATGATAGAATTACAAATGGACTTTTCTGTTTATTCCTTTTTGACCTAATTTTATTTAAAGATGGAACTTGCGATAAATGTCAGTCGGCACTCCTTAACATTCTCACTGCTTTTTAAAAAGTACATGTGAAATTAATCAGAGAAAAGTTTCTTCAAAGTAAAGTGAATGGGTTTACCACACGCCCACTGAACCAAATTTTTGACGTTTTTGTTTTTCCCTAACTTAGCTCCTTATAGGAAATACAAATTCTTAAGTAACCAAAGTTATAAATTTATCTCTTCATTATGTTTGTAGTCTGTGGTTCACAGACTTTTAGTTAAAGTCTGTGGTTCACAGACTTTTAGTTAAAGCCGTCCCCGTTGCTGCAGGCTTTTGGGCTGGCAGTTGATGCCAGCCCTCAGGACTGTTCATGGAGCGGGTCAGTGCTGACCCAGGCCTCAGGTGAGGCGCATTACTCGGAATCTCGCTTCCCCTAGGATGCGTTTGATCTAGCCTCGCCTCTTTCCCCCACTGCTTATGGTCACTCCAGAGATTTTACCTGGACCAGGGAAAGTTACCCTGCCGAGCCCGCTGATGTGCCATGAGGAGGCTCAAGCCCTTGAACCTGGTCAGAGGGAACTGGGCAGCAGGAAAGGGCCGAGGCCCCACATAAGGACAGAGAATCTCCTCCCTTTTCTCAAATTTATGATTGGATGAGTTTGTCTTTTTCACACTAGAAGATTTATCATTTTAACGTCTTATTAATTTATTTGGGTAGAATTAGAAAGACATTGTGTGTGTGCGTGCATTCTCAAAGACATGCCTTGTTTTACAGGCAAACTCAGACCATCACAGTGAACCCAATTAGGAGGCGGTCTTCTTCAAGGATGTCTCTGGTAAGAAAAAAGGAAAACTATGATAGCTGTGTTTATTTTAGTGATGTCATTTTCCTTAATAAGATAGGCTTTGGTAGTGTTAAATTTTAGTTTGAACTACAAATGAGTGTCGGTATTTGATTGTTTTTGACCAAAAAATGGTGATTTTTTTCATAGGTTAAGCCCAATATTTATATAACATATATAATATTTATCATATTATTATATGACACATATTTAAATATTAGGTCCAATCTAATATTACAATTTTTGACTATTAGCCATTTCATATTATTATATGACACATATTTAAATATTAGGTCCAATCTAATATTACAATTTTTGACTATTAGCCAAGAGTAATCAGAAGTTAGATATTTAAAATACTAGACAATTTTGCCCAATAATATTAAATATACTACATCTAAGCTTCTTATATTCAATTATTTATATAAGAATTCGGGAAATTTGAGTCTGTTCCTTCTTGCTTTTAACTTCTTGGATACAGCTTGTTTTCTTGCGCTGTCTGCTGTCTGATATCAGTGCCTAAGGCTTGGCCTTGCCATTCTGGAAAACACTGACAATGATAGGTATATAGTGCGAGCTATAGGGGCTTCATGTTTACGTTTCATGTATAATATATTTGGCTCCTTTAGAAGTTTTTTCATGGAGGGAAGGAAGCCAGCAATAAAGTACTTTACGTATATTACGTAGGCAATGTGTTTTAACCCTGTTTCCAACTTTCCAATTCTTAGCCTAAACCCCAACCCTATGTGATGCCGCCCCAACCCCAGCTGCATTATAACGGACACTATACAGAACCATACACTTCTTCCCAAGGTAAGGTGTACTAGTTCTCAAATGCCTTTCAAAATTATTTGAATAAATTATGATGATTTGGAGATCTCGACCCCCCACCCCCAACCAGGGTAATTTTTGGCTGAAGTTATATCCAAAATTGTCATGATTCTAGCCACCCTGGATTCATAGACTAAACCGCCATTATATTCAATTTCTTGCACATGTGTAGAGAATCTGCAGTACAGTAGTCCTCCTTTATCCACGGGGCATATGTTCTGAGACCCCCAGTGGATGCCTGAAACAGCGAGTAGTACCGAATCCTGTGTATACTCTGCTTTTTCCTATACATACATACCTATGATGTAGTTTAATTTACAAGTTAGGTACAGCAAAGATTAATACAATAACTAATAATAGAACAATTATAACAATATACCGTAGTAAAAGTTATGTGAATGTGGTCTTTCTCTCTCTCTCAAAACATCTGGAATTTTTCATTTAATATTTTCGGACCATGGTTGTCTGGTAAATGAAACTGCACAAAGTGAAACTATGAGTAAGAGGAGCTACTGTATTAATTTTTTTTAAAAGATTAAAGTTATTAAGGTAACATTGGTTAATAACATTATATAGATATCAGGTATACAACATTATAATTCAATATCTGTATACTCTATTGTGTGCCCACCATCCAAAGTCCTTTTGTTACCATATATTTGACCCACTTTACCTACTTTACCCTAACCCAACCCCCACCCCTATAAAAATCACTATTCTGCTATCAGTATCTGTGCGTTGTTTTTGTGTTTAGTTCACTTGTTACTTTTTTGTTTTATATTCCACATGTGAGTGAAATCATAGTGTTTGTCCTTTCCTGACTGACTTATTTCACTTATATAATACACTCAAGATCCATCCATGTTGCCACAAATGGCAATATTTCATCCTTTTTATGGTTGAGTAGTATTCCATTCTGTGTATGTGCGTGTGCGCATGCATGCACGCATCTTCTTTTTAAAGATTTTATTGGAGAAGGGGAACAGGACTTTATTGGGGAACAGTGCGTACTTCCAGGACTTTATTCCAAGTCAAGTTGTTGTCCTTTCAATCTTAGTTGTGGAGGGCGCAGCTCAGCTCCAGGTCCAGTTGCCGTTTTCCAGTTGCAGGGGGCACAGCCCACCATCCCTTGCGGGAGTTGAACCGGCAACCTTGTGGTTGAGAGGACGCAGTCCAACCAACTGAGCCATCTGGGAGCTCAGCTCAAGGTGCTGTGTTCAGTTTTAGTTGCAGGGGGCGCTGCCCACCATCCCTTGAGGAAGTCGAGGAATCAAACCGGCAACCTTGTGGTTGAGAGCCCACTGGCTCATGTGGGAATCGAACTGGCAGCCTTTGGCGTTAGGAGCACAGATCTCCAACCACCTGAGCCACCGGGCCGGCCCATGCACGCATCTCCTTGATCCATTGATAGACACTTAGGTTGTTTCCATGTTTTGGCTACTGTAAATAGTGCTGCAGTCATCTTTATGAAATAGTGTTTTCATATTTTGGGGGGGGGTAAACACCCAGAAGAGAAATTGCTGGATCATATGTGTTAAATTTTGATGCTCACGTGTTAAATTTTGATGCTCACGTGATCCCGAATTTGGTCCATTGGTGCTTCTTCAAGATGGTTCCTATTATGTCCTGTTAATATCCCCCCATTAATCTTTGAGTGCTTCCTTATTTTTCGGCACAAGATATCCCAGGTTCGTTTTGATTTCTCCCTGCCTGAGACCTTCCCATTGTAAAGGTTTAAACATTTTATTTTTATTTATTTTATTTTTCACTTGATTCGTGTAGGGAGCTGTATTTAAGATACCGCTTCCAAAGCTGAATCTCAAGCATTCGTTTAATAGACATTTACTCTCTACTCTGTTTACAAGGCTGTAGTATAAAGGCCAAGGAGATTTATGCAGAGAAGTCGTTCTACATCTTAAGAAGCTTAGAATCTAATAGCGGGGCATAAGACAATTACACAAATAACTTAAGTACAAAGAGAACGTGATTGTTTTGATGAACGAGAGCAAGCAATTCCTGTGCCGTTTGATAGAAAAATCACTCTCATCAGGCTGGGGAGATGGAGAAGGGCTTTCTGGACCTCGGAAGATGGGTGGGTTTCAACAGGTAGAGAGAGAGGGGATTGCTGATTGGGATTGCTGCTCCTGGTTTTGGGGGGTGGTGAATGCCGTGGCACAGAATGAGGAAGGGGTTTGGAGAGTAAAGTGGTCTAGTGGCCTTACATGGGGAACTGGTAGGAAGTGATGTGTGAAGGGCCCAGAAATGGGTTGTGACTATATGTGCCAGGTCTTATGGTAAAGATGAGAATTTCCATGCAGCGAGGTGGGCAGTAGGGAAGCAGTGCGGTGGGGTGTGGATTCCGAGAATGTCTACCTTGGGATGTTTTTCACCTTCACTATGCTCTCCTCATGGCACCTGCTCTTACTGGCTTTGCAACCCCATGCCCTCTCACTTCTGGGAAAAGGCTCTCTGAGTTGTTAGTGCTTCCTTCCTACCCATTTGTTTTCCTGAGTCTACAAACATGCTGCTACTTTTTCCTCTCCTCTCTTCCATCTATGGTTTGAATGATTCTTTTTCCTTTCTTCTTTTGCCCCACTTCTGAGAGTAACACCTGTGTGCTGCCTCTGGTTATCCGTTTACTCCTTCCGCCTTTGCTACTCTGTTCAAGCTGCCCTCTTGCAGGTCTTCAGCACCCTGCCCCCCGCCCACATCCTCCTGACATCAAACTGCAGCCTTCTCTCCTTGTTGAAAAATCTCTTCGCAGTGTGCCGGGCTCTGCCTCCTCCTCCTGCACCATCAGTGTTGTTCACTGCTCTGAGGTTTGTCCCTGGCCACCTTCCCTCCCCGTGCAGGCTTCCACACCAGGCTCACCCACATTTCAGATTTCAGCAAGGATGGCTGTCAAATCTATATTTCCCACCGGGAGCGATAGCATGTAAAGCCCTCAGTGGAGTGCCTGGCATGTGGTAGGCACACAGTAAATATTATCAGCTCTCACAGCTTGTGGAACGTTGATTGAAATATTAAATTGGAGCTCTTCACTCTGTAAGTCTGTCCCTTTTCTCATGTTCCTTACTTCATCTTTTTGATGAAGTCACTCTCCTGGCTCCTTGGATTCCAAACTGCGTGTAATTTTTCTTTTTTTGCCCTCAACTTCCAGTCAGTTAGAAATCGTATTGCCCCCGACTTCATATAACATCTGTTCCATATCCCCTCTGCCTGCCCCTCTGCTGCTGATCCATTGCAGTCTTTTTTTTTTTTCCAAACAAAGCTTTCACTAGCTGTTGCGTCACAGGAGTTGATTTCTTCAATCTCCACCCTCCCTGGTTCAGCCGACATACAGATGCCAGGCTCATCTCATCTACCTGATGACCATCCCCTTGCCTGGTATTCAACGCTCTCCACGATATTCCCTCATGTTACTGCTGCAGTCTTATTTCCCACTGTTCTCTTACTCCTTTCTAGCACCTGATACTCCAGCCAAACCGAGCGTGCCTTCTAGGAGTGGTCTCCGGCTTTGCCCTTGCTGCTCACCCAGAATGCCCCTATCCCACCTGCCTACATGCTGCCATCCAGTCAGGATAGGCTGGGTTGTGCTGTGGGAACAAACAGTGCCAAACTCTCAGTGGCTTACACAGCACAAGTTGCTTCTTGCTCAGGTTATCTGTCCATCACGCACTGGCAGGAGGATCCTGCTCCATGTCAGCCTACCTCAGGGCTTCAGGCTGCGGGAGCCTCTTCCATCTGGAATGTTGTTGGTCAGGGTGGCAGGGGGAAGGGAGCATGAAAACTGGCTGTCAACTCTCTGCTCACTTTCGCTTGACCATAACTAGTCACGTGGCTATGCCTGATCTCAGAGGTAAGGAGGCTGCTGATAAAGCTGGGCTGGCCTCCCCCACCCACCTCCCCCACCTGCAATGCCTACAACTGCACTTAAGGATTTACAGCTAGTTGGTGCTTGAACTGCTCAGCATCAGCGCGGCCACATCCCCACAGGAGGAGAAAGCAGAGTCTCGCCCAGTGCCTGGGTGGCATCTCTGCCCACAGCGCCCTAGAGTCCCAGAAGGTCTCTTTTGTCTCTAGTGAAACACATCTTTTTGACTTTCAGAAAAAGACAATGTTTCGTGACACAACTGTACTCTTACTGTTGGACTTAGATTTGATTGATCTTTATTGGGTGCCAAGTCCTGAATACCCCCGTTGCAGTAGGCGGAGCCATTGCCATTCTTTAGATGCGGAAGCCGGGGCTCCAGGAAATGACCTGCTCAGGGTCACTCAGCACGTGTGGGGAAAACAGGTCATTTCTGCATGGATTTTCATAAGTGACATTGCAAGTGTTATCCTTCAGGACCTATCTCAATGTTTGGAGTCATGGGTCCAGTCCAATTTAATACATTTTAAAACTGTCGTTTTAAAATACATTTAAAAATTTTTTTCCCCCTCCAGATAATCTCTTTGTGACCAACCAGAATGGCTACTATTGTCACTCTCAGACGAGTTTGGATCGAGCCCAGGCTGACCTCAGTGGTCGGATCCGAAACGGCAGTGTGTACAGCGCCCACAGCACGAATTCCTTAAATAACGCGCAGCCCTACCTGCAGCCCTCCCCCATGTCCTCCAACCCGAGCATCACTGGGAGCGACGTCATGAGAGCCGACTACGTGCCGTCTCACCGGCACAGCGCCCTGATACCCCCGTCGTACCGCCCGACCCCGGATTACGAGACGGTGATGAAGCAGCTCAACCGGGGGATGGCGCACGCCCAGCGGCAGAGCCACTCGCTCCGAAACCTCAGCATCGGCAACTCGTACGCGTACAGCAGGCCCGACGCGCTGGTCTACAGCCAGCCCGAGATCCGGGAGCACGCCCTGTTCGCCTCGCCCCCGTCGGCGCACTACCCGTTCAGTCTGAATTACAGTTTCCACAGCCAGTCTCCGTACCCCTACCCGGCAGAGCGGCGGCCGGTGGTGGGTGCGGTGAGCGTGCCCGAGCTGACCAACGTGCAGCTCCAGGCCCAGGACTACCCGGCCCCCAACATCATGAAGACGCAGGTGTACCGCCCACCCCCGCCCTACCCGTGCCCGCGGCCGGCCAACAGCACGCCCGACCTGTCCCGCCACCTCTACATCAGCAGCAGCAACCCGGATCTCATCACCCGGCGCGTGCACCACTCGGTGCAGACGTTCCAGGAGGACAGCCTGCCGGTGGCGCACTCCCTGCAGGAGGTCAGCGCGCCGCTCACGGCGGCCCGGCACGTCCCCTCGCAGAAGAGGAACAGCGTGGAGATCGCCGGCCTCACGCACAGCTTGGAAGGCCTGAGGCTCAAGGAGAGGACCATGTCGGCCTCGGCCGCAGATGTGGCCCCGCGGGCTATGGCCGCAGGCTCCCAGCCAAGCGTTTTCATGGAAAGAACAAAACGCGGAGAGACAGACGAGCCGGAAGGGCCGAGATACGGTCATAACAAGTCTCTGTCCGAGGCCACGATGCTGATACACAGCAGTGAGGAGGAGGACGACTTGGAGGAGGAGCGCAGCGCACGTGCGGGGCTGTCCCCGCGGGCACGTGAGCCCCGCAGCGGCTGCTCCTGCGCCCCAGTCACACCGGCCGTCGGCCCGCTGCACATCCTGGAGCCCAAGTCCCACGTCACAGAGGCAGAGCGGAGGGCGACGGAGGGCAGCCCCCTGCACATGCTTGTGGAGGCCCAGCGGCCCAGGAGGGACGGGCTGCTGACGCCGTCCATGTCCGAGTCCGACCTCACCACGTCGGGCAGGTACCGCGCCCGCAGGGACTCGCTGAAGAAGAGGCCGGTGTCGGACCTCCTCTCGGGAAAGAAGAACATCGTTGAAGGACTCCCTCCGTTAGGGGTGAGCGAGCGGTGTGCCGTGTGCCTCTGTCAGTCTTTCCTTTGACTCATTGCTTCTGACGTTTTTTTCACCTTTTTTTTCCCTTTTAACTTTTATAATTGACCCCCGACCCCCACCTCCACCCTCCATTTGATTCTGTTTTTGTCTTATTTGGAACACATTTCAGTTTGATCACCTGTGGAAATAATGGGGCTTGCTTAGAATTTCAGTATTTTTTCTAGAGGTTATTAGATGAAGTGAAAATGTAAATGTAGGAGGCTCTGTGGAATGGAATAGGAGGAATGAAAGAAGTGTTGCCACAATGCAGTGTGAGGGAAACGGCAGTTAGGATTTCATGACTTCAGCCGCATTGCTTTAACAGCACCCTGAGCTGATGCCTCAGCCCAGGGCTGCATTTGCTTGGTTTGCTGGCGCGATGTCTGAGAGCAGCAGCCACGGAAGTGTTCCTCCTGTGTCCTTGTGTTGGAGCCCTGTGGATACAGCCTCAGAGGCTTGGCCACGATCTCTGAGGGCTGGAGAGCGATTCTGGAGTTGGGAACGTGGCACTTTGTCAAGAGAGCTCCAGGTCTCTTTAATAAAAAGAAAGATTAAATGAACTAAGAACCCAAGGAAGGTCCCGTGTAGAAAATGCAGCTCTTTAATATTCAGCTTAACAAGTAACCATGAACTAGTTAAGCACTTCTTACCAACTGGAAGCAAAATAGAAAAGAGCAAAACATCATCTCTGTCATTCCCAGAGCAGTTGCCATGTGCCCAGCATGTCATCTGCTTTACTGTGTCCAATTTACAACAGGTCTATTGTTCCTGCCAATGAGGAAATAGACTCTGAGATATTAAGTAGCATTCCCAAGGTCACATAGCTAGTGAGGGGCTGAAGTGGAATTTTAAACCCATGTTTATCTGTGCAACCTGTTCTCTTATCTTCTACACTGTTCTACATAGAGTTATAGTGTATGTAATATTTTATTAAGTAGCAATTGCTTATCTAAGCCTTGCTGTTCTCTGTCTTTCCATTGAAACCTTTTAACTTGGAGTCCCCAAGCTTTGGCCAAGCATTTGTGACTGTCATGTCAGCGGGTCTACTCTAAGTCATCCTGCTGCGTTGCTCAGGTTTCCAGCTGCTCATGCCCGTGTGTCCACACCCCGTGCCCTGCACTGTGGCCAAGCCAAAGAGATTAACCTATGCATTCCACCTCCTCCTGGCTCCCAGTGTCCTGGCAGCTAGGACATTTCCTCCCTCCCCCCACCCCGCCAATTTTTGCAAACTCGGACTTGAGGGCCCATGACAAGTGTGGTTCTGGCCTAGTATTTAAACTCCTTTGAGATGCTATAAACCTCTTTATGAGCAGGAAAACAAATTCACACAATATTATGGTGCTCATGAAATAGATAAGTATACATAGACTAAAACAATAGTGCCATGGATTTAAATGTGTTTTAATGAATGTTGGGTTTGAATTTCAAGTTTATTATTTAATTTTTGGGGGGAGTCCATTCTTATTCACCTACCTGAACAGTGGAAGCCAGTGTGTGAGGTTGGCCGAAGTGCAGGGACGGACTCATGATCAGAGGTGCAGGGTAGGGACAACGCTGAGGATGCTGCTTCCGCAGTCAGGGGTTGAGACCCTGGGCCAGCTGCACAGGGCCTGTTAATGCTTGTCCCTAATCACGCCAAGAATGTCCATTATTTTTATGAGCGACCGGAGTCTTTTTTCCCAGGTCATCCTTGTTTTTGAGTACGGTCCAGTATTCAGGCCTATTGTCCCTGAATGTTTTTAATGGGCTTAGAAAGTTCTGCGAAATCTGAGGGCTTCAATCAATTTGATTCTCTAAAAATACACATTTTTTTTCTCATTGACTTTTGAGACCTACAGTATTAATAAAATTATGTAATTGGATTATGTTTTCATTCCCCTTTTCCAATAAGGGACTTTCCTTGCTCGAAAAACGGGTATGGCAGCTGTGGCCAGGAGAAAAGAGTGGACCTAAGAGTGGAAAAACTGTGTCTGAGTCTAGACTCGGCCATTTTTGTTTTTAGTTCTCTGCTCAGTGGGCCAGACCCTTCGTGCACCAGAACCTCAGCTTCTCCGTCTGTCACACAGGGACAGTCGTCTCTGCTCTGCCCGCTGGGGCATTGTGTTAAGTCCCACAGAGGCATGAAAAACGCTTTCTGAATTCTGTGATGCAGCACAACTGATTTTAATGAAAGATAGTTTTTTATTGTTTTGACACTGATTACCATCGCTCTATACGAAGAGGCCTTGGACAAGCTATTTAATGTCTCTGACTCCGTTTTCTCATTTGTAAAGGAAGATGACTCGACTCCTAAGAGTTGTTGGAGGGATAGAGAGGTCCTGACATAGAGAAAGTGCTAGGTCAAATTTAACTTATTACTGTAAGGTTGCATCATGCATTTAACTTCCTGGCTTCCCAAGAATTAAAGAGCTCAACCCTGTACTAAACCTTCTGACCCCTTATAATAACACAGGTTTGCCATTATGTTGTTTGTTACAATAAACCAACTTAGTTCACTTGCTAATGGGAATTAAGGTTATAGAGGTTTAGTATTAAAAAGTGAAATAAATTGTAGAAAAGCAGGAACATTTTAGAATGCTCCACCCATCTCCACCTCCAGGGATTTGATTGCTATCTGAAAATGGAAGACTGGTTGGAGTGCTCATATAGCCTCATAAAGATTTTTTCTGTTGCACTCTTAGTATTGTGTTCTCTCATAAGAAATCACTGTGCAGGTTCTGCTTGGACTCTTAATGGCTAAGTAAGGGGCATTTGAGGCTACTTTTGACTATATGCCCCTTTCTTCAAATAACAGTGTCAGAACGGAACTTACAGCTAATCAACTTCGTGCAGCACCTCCGTGCTGGGCATTTTGACTCATTTTCAGAGAAGTGCTGGAGCCACCTCATACTGGCCGACAAGAGCTGCTAAATTTTCAGGACTCTTGTAAGCCAGTTGATGTTACTTTGAGATTGACCATGGTGGGAGTGTCTGCACCACGGAAACTGGCAAACTTTGCTGATCAGAACTTCCTGCCCTGGACAGCCAGTTGTTAAACATTGGCCAGCATACTACTATTTTCTGCACACGTTAGAATCATGAATTTTTCACCTGTATGGGAACCTTTTAGTCTTCCTCTCTCCCTCTGTTCCTGTCTCCTACTCCTCCCTCCCTCCCAGGCTGGGCAAGCTGGTTTCATTTATGAGACAGAACTGAGAAAACTGTTTCTTTCAAATTGAGGCTACTGTCGTTACAGTTATTATGGCTTCCAAGGAGGCGTAGACTATCTAAGGAGACTTAGCATTCTTGGGTTTGTTTGCCTTAGAGAAGAAAAATCATTAGCTTTAGCAATAACTTTAGGAAACACCTGTTTTCAGGAGACAGACTTCTGCTGATGCTTCTCTGACATCCCATCCTCCTGGTGTCCCGAAGGAGATTTCAGCCCTGTTTTCTTTTTCTGGTTTAAACATGTGGCGGTTTTGAGAGGTGTGGTGATCCACTCCAGGTCACAAACGTCTGCAACATAGTGTAGAACAGAATAAAGAGAGCTGCCACAGAAAACAATTATTATTATTTTTTCAGTATGATTTAAAGAACTAATTTTTATTTTTTAAAAATTACAAAAGCTTATTGCGATCAGGTGATTACTTAAAAAACCCTTTTTCTGGACAGCAGCTGATTTTTTTGATGTGCCATATTTTGAAATTTGGGAGTTTGTTTAGGAATGCTGTCTGCCTGGCCTCACCTTTCATTACAACAGAACCCTGAAACCAACTGCATTTCAAAACCGACTATCTGGAAGACTTATCAGGGCTTTGGCCTTGAAAGGAATGTCTTCCTCCTAATGTTTGTTAAACAAAGGTGTGTGTGCTTGTGTGGAGTGTAATTTCTCCTCTGGTTGTTGACAAAGGAGACTGTTTCCAGTCTTCAGTCCAATGAAATTTCTTTTCAAAGGAGGTTGTGTTTGTGTATGTTTCATATATACATATAAATATTTTTATAGGGAATGAAAAAGAGCCGAGTAGATGCCAAAAAAATTGGCCCTCTCAAATTGGCTGCCCTGAATGGACTCTCCCTATCTCGATTGCCTCTGCCCGATGAGGGAAAGGAAGTACCTGCCAGAGCCACTAACGATGAGAGGGTACGTATGAGACACACGCGCTGTGTCCCTTCTTGGGTGGTGGATAAAATGCTCCAAAACTGCTTCCTGAGATGTTAGTGAATTTTCCAGCACCTTTAATAATCATAAATGAGTGTTCAGGAATTTTGTAAGTGACCTCAAAATGGGGGGAATTTTATAGCTAATGTCTTACTAGATAATTTCAGGCTAGAATGTTGATTTGCTGTTGTTTCTGAGTGTTCTTTACCTTTTTCCAGCTACCTGGCAGTATTGATTTTTGATGGCCTTAAAGTTCAAGGAAACCTACAAATGTCTATGAGTACACGCAGGAAGGAAAGCAGACACTAACTGCTTTCCTTTTATTGAAAAATGTATCTCAAAAGTAAAGGGTTAACTGAATTTTTCAAAGCTTCTTTTGTGACTGAGACAGGCATGATAATCGAATTTGCTTACAATTGGATCCTGGAGATCGTTTCCAGTATTTACTGCCGTTTTCAGGTTTTTAAAAATATATAATTATGTGTTATAAAACTGAAGCATTTGTGCATAGATTTTGGAACTGATTATTCTACTCTGGGATTTACTGTTTTCCAGGAGGATTTTCTGTTTCACAGGGGTCACAAATAAAGTGACCATAAATTTAGAGAAAATGAATTCAACAAATTGCTTTAGGCTAAGTTTCACCTTTAAAGAGAACTTTGCATTTATTTCTCACCAGTAAGGTCATTTCATTTGTTGGTGTCACGGCTTATTAAAAATTTAACTTTGGTTGCACCTAGAATTTTCAGTATTAGATAATGCGAGACTTGAAGCAGAAAACGAGATTTCAAATGTATAGTCAAAAGGCAGCTGTGGCATGTCACTATATTCATATTATGCCACGTATTTTTTTACAGTGTAAAATTCTGGAACAGCGGTTAGACCAGGGAATGGTATTCACAGAATATGAAAGGATCCTTAAAAAACGGCTGGTTGATGGGGAGTGCTCAACCGCACGCCTCCCTGAAAATGCAGAAAGAAATCGGTTCCAAGACGTCCTTCCCTATGATGATGCCAGAGTGGAGTTGGTCCCAACCAAAGAAAACAATACCGGTTACATCAACGCGTCTCATGTGAAGGTGAGAGGAGTGTTTAGAATAATAAACAGGATGTGAAGTTTCGAGTTCAGTTATGAGAACGTTAGAATTGTATTCATGTTTGTCTTCTAAAAACACCCTAGTTTTGAATCATTGTGAGAAGCGATATTATTGCTGGGAAATCCATACACCAGGGCTGGCTGGAAAGTGTTTGCCTGCAGAGCCAAAGCCATCTGTCCTCTCTCCGGGGGGCAAACCCCTCTGCCCCCAGCAGTGCCACCAGGACTCGAAGCGCTGATTAGCCCAGCCGTAGGACTTTGTCCTAAATCTGAAGGCTTCTTGCCAGCTCATAAATGCTCTAAGGAGCAAGCAGAATTGATTTTTCCTCATGACAAACCTACATGCATTTTTATGTAACAAAAGCGGGTTTTTTGGTGTGTTCACCAAAGCTTTTACTTACCATGGTGCCATCTGTTCTCTTTCATACTCCAGTAATTATTTTTAAACATTATTTTGTTCTTCCAAGAAGCAGTCCTACTCCCCCCCTCCCCCCCCGGAAGTAGTATAACGCCATTTAACTGAGTAACGTTACATCCATTAAAATGGAAAAAGTGATGATGCACAACAGGTAGTGAGGAAACCAGACGTCTGCTCTCTCTTCTCCGTCACTGTGTACTTTGCTCATGCTGGCTGCAGGGTCAGTGCTTCATTTTGGGAAGGAGAGATTTCCTTATAGTGAGTGAATTAGTGTCTATGGTCAGGTGTTGTTTTTCTTCTCTCCCACATTTTATTGTGTTTGCAAGTGATATTGGACATGAGCGTTTTCACACTTGAGGCTTTCGAGAGACCTGGCAGTCTGCCTGCGAATGCTGGTATCCTCGATGGTCTTTGGGAATCCATGCACATGCTCTTCATTATGGACATAATTTATTTAAAAAGCAAGCATTTCTTTGGAATAACTCATGCAGTCGCTCTTGACTGATGGACGCAAACTGAATAATGTTGTAGTTCTGTAGTGGCATTTCAGAATCTTCAGAGGCAACCTGAAGAACAGTGGAAAGTCCGAGCTTCAGACATGCTGGGCCCACTGCTCACCAGTGTGGGACCTCATGGCGCTCACTTCTGAATAGAGAACCGCTGACGCCTCCCCCTGAGGCTCCCCATCAGACCCATCCTCCTTGGTTCTTGTTCGCTGTGCAACTGGCACCAGCAGGGCGCCTGTCGCTGAGTGGGCGTGGGGTGAGAGGATGTGGGTGTGAGTCGGGGCTGGCGCCTGAAATGAGTGCGTGGGTGGACCAGTGCTTGGCCGGGCTTTTACGTTCAGCGGGCACTCGGAAAAGTGATTGCTGTCACTGAGTCCCCGTGGAGCTGGGATTTAACCCAGATCCCCTGACTCCAAAGCCAGTAATCATTATGTTAGACTGTTCTCAAGGAGGTTAAACCTTAAGTGGAAACTTAGTGTCATTAAAGCGGGTGAACTTGACTCAGAAGTTCAGAGGTGAGACCTCTTTAAGTTGGAAGGTATTTTTCCCCTAGAAATCTGATATTTAACTGGTTTTGTCTTAACTGCTAATACTTTTTCCAGTGTGTTTAGTACTTCATGAGGGGAAATTTTGTTCCAAAGTTGGGGTACTGTGATGTTGATATTTTTATAAGAGGAGGAACCATAACAGCAGCGATAACATCTACTTACTGAGTACTGATTATGTGTCCGGCAACATATACCGGGGGTGCCAAAAAAATGTAAACAAGTGGACACTTTGGTCAGCGTTGCTCGAGCAGTAGTTCTCCGTAATCAGAAGTGTCTGGACGCTGATGGTAACCACTTTGAGCACCTCTTGTAATTGCAGAAGTCAAATGTGACTTGTATTCATCTTTTGTTATCGGTGTATATTGAGTATTACAATTTTAATACAGTCTTCCTTTCTTAAAATGTATATACTTTTTTTGAGCACCCTCTGTATATTGGGTTCTGGCAACAACCCTATAAGGGTCGGTAGTGTTTTTATTTTATATGTGAGAACTGATATTCAGAGAGGTTAAGCAAATTGCCCCAGGTCACATAGATATTGTGTGAATTCACCGTACATAGCTTTATTAAGATGTCAGTAATAGAAATTGTACTAACAAGGAAAAAGATGAAAGCCTTTCTTTATTCTGCTCAATAACTCAGTTCACTTTTTAGTATTACTGTGAACAAATGTACATCCATGCACATACACATACATGTCTTATACACACACACACTAATTCTTTGACCTTTTCTAATCGTAGGTCTCTGTCAGTGGAATTGAATGGGATTATATTGCCACACAGGGGCCATTGCAGAATACCTGTCAGGACTTTTGGCAGATGGTGTGGGAACAGGGAATTGCAATCATAGCAATGGTGACAGCAGAAGAGGTAAGTACTCATTGTTCTTACTTGATTTTCTCAGCCTCAACTGAAAAGTTAATGTTGATCATGGGGGATCCCAACCTTTAGAGAGAAAGGCAGGTGGGATTGCGGTTCCGCCTCTCAGACACGCCGTCCATGTGAAAGGGCTTCTTTTGCCGGCTCTGGTGTTGGGTTTTGACGGTCCATGTACTTGTCTCTAACAGGAGGGTGGAAGGGAGAAGAGCTTTAGATACTGGCCACGGCTTGGTTCCAGGCACAACACCGTCACCTATGGAAGGTTTAAGATCACAACCCGGTTCCGCACAGACTCCGGCTGCTACGCCACCACGGGCTTGAAGATGAAGCACCTTCTCACGGGGCAGGAGAGGACAGTCTGGCACCTGCAGTACACAGACTGGCCTGAGCACGGCTGTCCGGAGGACCTCAAGGGGTTTTTATGTAAGTGTCTTCATTGCCAGCACAGCCTCTGCTGGAGCTGTTAGCTCAGCCACAGGGAGGAAGACGCATGCTCCCGACGTACTTCCTTTATGTTGTCTCGTATAAACTTTGGACTTGTTTTAAAACAAAATTTAAAGTATTATGGGAAGGATGAACAAAAGATGGTTTTAAAATATATTTGGTAGCAGTAGAACGCTAGAACTGACTCTTAGTTTCTCCTCCAATTCATTCTGTAGATGAGAAAATGGAAGGCCAGGCAGAGTCAGTGACTCACCCAAGACCACACTGTCCGTTCGGGGTTGGGCCTTGGGTTAACTGCAGCCGGGGCCCTTTACCTGGAGTCCACTCGGTCAGTGGAGAAAATCTGAAAGCTGTCAATTTGATATGCCTTAATCCCTGAGTATTTTTCTATTTCCTTGGTATTTCACAGCATACCTTGAAGAGATCCAGTCTGTTCGACGCCATACGAATAGCACAAGCGAACCAAAGAGCCCCAACCCTCCTTTACTGGTCCACTGCAGTGCTGGGGTGGGAAGGACTGGCGTCGTCATTTTGTCAGAGATCATGATCGCCTGCCTGGAACACAATGAGGTGCTTATTTCCTTTTGTTGGTGTGGGGAGAAGTGGGCCAGGCTCGAGGCTGGGGAGAGAGGAACCTGGTGACCTAACAGCGCTTTCTGAATGAGGCTCCTTGGGTTTTTAATAGAAGATGCTAAGATAGACAGGGGACTCCTGTCTCGTAGCCACATTTCTGCTAGGACATCCCCCCCTCCTTTCTCTCTCCGGGGGATACATTACCCTCATCACTGTTTCTCTCAATCTAGGTGCTAGACATCCCAAGGGTGCTGGACATGCTGAGGCAGCAGAGAATGATGATGGTGCAGACCCTCTGCCAGTACACGTTCGTATACAGAGTTCTCATCCAGTTCTTGAAAAGCTCAAGGCTCATATAAGCTCCCACGCTTCTTAAGGGGACCCGATCACATGAAGCGTTTACAGCTAAAGAAAAGTGCTTATCTAACTCATACTTTCTCCTCGACACCCATCCACGCAGAAGGCTACACCTGGAAGTGAAGGACGGCACGAATGGCAGCGCACTGAGGAAGTATGCAGAGCAGGAGGCTGAAGAGGGCACGTCTTACCTGGGAACGATGCCCAAGAAGCAGCACTGGGTGTCGAGGGCGTTGCCCTGCTCCGGTCGGTCTGATTTGCACACATTTTGGAGATTGTATTTTCCAGACAATTCTGTATTTTATTGAAGCTATGCTGGGCAATTCTGGCAATCATTAAGGCGCATAGATTTGTATCTGAAAGAAGTTTTTGATAATGGTTTATTTTATGACTAAAATATTTGTGGTTTTCTTGTCGAGAAACTGAATTTTCCATGGGGATAACCCACAGATATGAGTGGTCCCTTTGTAACTGTGTATTTAAAACCATGTTATTGTCTTTGTTATTTTTTAAAAAGCCTCGGGTACCTAAAGCAGTTTAGTTACCAAATCCAAACTATAAGAAGAATCTAAAAGTGTTATTTTGAAACATTTAGACATTTTTATATTCAGAAATGTTTTTATCCTAAAAATTCTATATATTTGTACCTTCTATATTTTCCAGACAAGAGTTCAACTCATTAAGGTACTGAGATGAGTCAGTTAAGGGGGAAGTTGGGGATGAAGCACATTATTTAAAAATGTAAGAGAATAATCAGATTTACCATTTTTTTTTTCAGTATTATTTGTAAGACTAAATGAGTTTGATTTTTCTGGTTGAAAATGAAGTGAGAAACAATTGCATAGGACGGTTTTAAGCACTTTTTTTGTGAAAAACAATAAATCTGAGTTTTAATATATGTGTTGCTTTCCAGATGAAATGCTAACAATGGACGTTGTGTCAGAAGAAGTGTTTTGGAATAGATAAAGAGTAAGGGTATGTAGGAGGACTGGGACAGAGTGTGTGCAGGATGGTAAATGCAAGATGCCTGTGTCTTTACAGAAACGCAGTGTTATCCATCCTCAGACTGAGATGCTGGGATGGAGAGTGGGGGCTGATCCCCCGGAGGGAGGGATCCCCAGGAAATTCAAGGCCTGTCACTGTCAGTGACTCACTTGTTTCCTTGGAGTTATTCCACCTAAACCTCCATTCTTTTTTACAAACAAAATCAAGTTTATATTAGCATTAAAAGAAGCCTTGAAGAGGCTTTATTTTCTTTTGGTTGTAAGAAGAGTTAGTAATAGTTTCACCTCGTCTTCCAAAACCACAACCCAAACTTGTGGGAGTATGGGAGATTGCTGTGCTATTTCAAGAGGTACTTGAGTTTTAGCTCCCTCATCCCCTAACTTTACCCCTGAGGTCAGTTTTAGCTTCTTAGTCCCTCTTCCCCCATCCCAGTGGGCAGAACCAGGCTGAATTAGAGGGGGAGAGTGTGGCCTTTGGCTCAGGCTAAGATGGCCTTGTCACTGGGAGAGGTGAGTAGGTGAGGACTAACCGGTACGTTTCACAGAGGAGCCATCTCTGTATTCCCTCCTCTGAGGCTACCACTCCAAAATATAGAGCTTCCAAAATGTCAAATCTAGGGCTGTTTCCCCAAAATACAATATCCTAGGGCTGATTCCAATTCCCATGTTAACTCCTAAAGCAGTTTAACTTACTATTGAGACCAGCAGGTATGTGTTATCAGCTGTGAGATAGGCTTTCCTTCATACAGTGCAGATCTGCCTCACTCTGAGTTACTCAGAAACCAACCACTGAAGAGGAAAAGTCGGAAGATATTAGTGAAAAGGAGTATTGAAAGTGAGTACATTTGAAACAAATTAGGAACAAAATGTTAATTTTAAATCTAAAATTGATTTTAAGAGTTATGTTTAAAGCACAATAGACGCAAGTATAAATATTCAGAAGAAGCTCTCCAAGAGAATGGAATGAACTTCTTTTTTATGGTAATATTTCTCATTCCCATACTGTTTAAAGGGACAGGAGTGTTTCTGATTATTTTTTTCATCCATCGTGTGTTTTTAAAAAAATGCTTTTCTGTGAGGTTTAAACATTTTAAAATGTCCCACTGACAATAACATATTGTAAAACAAAAATCTAAAGAGTAATATATGGTATATTTGTGTTCCTGTTGTAATAATTTGATTATAAGAAAATCAAGAGGGCTAAATTATACTGTTTAAATGTCACCTTTATAATGTTGCATGTTTGACATAGCTTCTAAGACCCATGTAATTTTTTGTCCCTTTTGAATTTTTAAACTTTTAATTACAGTTAGTGAATATGAAAGTATTTCTGAATAAAAATGAATCTATATTACTAGACTTGGAAATTATGTGATTTTCGAGAGTGAACTGTAAAACATTGAGGTTTCACAGCTTTACCCCGACTGAATAGAGGATGTTACTGTGTGTCAAACTTTTAGTATCTTAGTGTCTTGTAGTTCCTTGATATTATTAATTTGAAATCAGAATTACCAAAATGTACATTTTCACAAAATGTTTCCACTGTTTCAACTTACATATTCTCCTTCAGTTATAAACCGATGTTTTCCACTGATCAATTTTGGCACCTCTGGCATCAGTTTTCCTGATTAGTGGGGGTCTTTCGATGAAATATTCTAGGTGATACTTTTGAACACAAAGTTCATTTTAAAATATCATTTGCAATGTTAATTGCAGTCATTATTAATTACTTCTGGAACACCTACTGTGAAGCATTCAGAAAGCCCTAGAATTTAGCCTTTAAAACCTTTTGGCTGGATCAAAACAGAAGCTGGACCTGGAAGAGCAAGGTCTAGGCAGAAACACAGTGTTGTGGTGTAGGACTGAGTGATGACAGAATGGCATGGCCAACTTTTTTTGTGAAACTTTCATTATCAGAAGAAAAGTTATTTCAAATGGGTTGATATGTTCACAATCTTAAAATTTTAATGTATATATTACAGATAATATAGAACTATATGGCTTAAAATATAAAACTGGAGGTCAGCTGCAACTGGTAAGGTGCAGGTTTATTTGAGATTTGCATGAACAAATGGAAACAAGAATTACTGTTTATTGTAAAGCACTTTAAACATCAAACTAAAAAGTCTTTTTAAAAAGGAACTCCTTGGGATATAAATTTGCTTCCCATCAAGATTCCACGTGGAACAAGCTGAAACTTATCTCTTTCCAGTTTAAAGTTTATTTTTAAAAAGCCAAATTGGAGGGGCTCTTTTTTGAGCTGAGGGATAGATATTTCAAAAATAGAGGAATTAGAACATTGGGAATTTGCCTGGGAAAATGTTTCTCAAAAGAACATGAGTTTTTCAAATTCCTGTAGATAAGGGTACCACTTACCCTCACATCTACAATTACTTAGAAAACAATGAGGAACAATCAGAAAGTCCAGCTGTTTAAAGTTTGCATGTGTTGGGGGAGGTTGGAGAGAGGATTTTAGAAAACATTTGAAGAGGCCCTTGGATTGTTAAAGTGGCATCGTTTTCTGTGTATTCCTACAGGCAGTTCCAAAATAAAAATTATGCTCTAAAAGTTCAGATGTATGTTGAATTATTGAGATATAGTATTATTTCCCCTTGTAAACAATACTCTGAACGGGTGTTCACTTTCTTAGTGTTTGTCCTTCCAAAGCTTATTTTAACCACAGAGGCTCTTAATGCTAAGCTGCGGTATAGAACGAAATCGCCGTGATTAGTAACTCCAAGAACAATACGTAGCAAGTTTTTCCCCTACTGCTCCCTGGTGGTAAGATCAGAGAAGGAATTCTCCCTGTGCCTGCCTGGCAGTGGGGACTGAGCGTCAGCAAGCAACTAAAGGCAGATTGATGTGTTTCATGAGAGAACTCCACGTAAGTGAATTCCCATTATTTGTTACAGAAACCTGAGTGGTGCACGAAAGCTAAGGAACAGAATGGGACATAGGATGACGTGAGCAGGAATGCTGCCTAGGAAGCTGAGGTGGGGCAGGGGTGCAAGAAGATGAATCGGCAATACCTCCCCCTACCTTTCCTGTTTCCACTTACATATTCTCCTTTGGATTGTCACTGGCATGAAATGGGAAGGAAGTAGAGGAAGCGCCAAGAAGAAAGTTTAAGGTCTGCAGCACCCAGCTGAAGCAGCAGTTCCAAGGCCAATACTCGCACGTATCTCCGGTCACAGGTATGTAAATGAGGGTCTGGCTGGACATTGTCATTTCCAAAAATGTTTAACTTACCCCAGTATATTGAGAAATTAAAATACTCTAGTTTTCAAAAACTAGAGTAAATCTAAACTTTTTCCAATATGTTGATGGGTTAGGAAAGAGATAGTAACCATTTACTAAATTATTCTTTAATATTACAAATAAGTACAAATGAATGATAAAAAAAGGAATGATTGTATTTGAACTAAGTATAGAACTAACAGTATGGTGGACATACTGTTGCAAGTTTTTGAAAATTACTTGTTAGGGTAATCTTTTGATCATTATCCCTTAACTTCCATTAAATGACTTTGTGCTGTGTCATATAAAAGGACCATTTCAAATCTCTACCTTTGGCTCTGAATCTATAACATAGTGGTACCCACACTGGCTGCAGCAGTACATGATCCCAGTGTAATGAATCTGAAGTTTTAACTGAAGTTGTAAGTGGTTTTTAAACTGTGTAAAAGACCAGGAAGTACTTTAATTCAGTTGTCACTATTGACATTTTAAGTGTGATGTGTATTACTTAAATTTATATTCTAAAAGCTTGGTGAAAAAGAATCTACAATATTCACTGTTAGGAGCAGGTCTATACTACCAAAGAAATTCAGAAGGTTTATCTGGGTTAGTCCTAACATGAGTATGTCGGTCTTCAATTTTTGGGTAGGTTGATGAAACTAATACAGAATTCATGATAACTGGTTTTCCATCTCTATCTGCTTATTTATTAGCTGAGAAAAGTGAACAAATAAGTGGGAAATACAAGCTCAGTGACTCATTTTTCATAAGAGTGCAAATATTACAGGTCAGACTGCTATCATAAATACTAAGGGACTGTCCAAATTATTTTTGTCCTAGAAGTTTATTAGAAATCACCTGACCTTAATGGACCATTGAATGAGACAAATCTTTTGTTACTTATAGTCATTGAAATGTAATTTATCCTTAAGAGTTAAGTGTCCTGAAAGGATCTGATGGCTTTGTAGTTTTACTGGAATAATACCAGTGCAATACTGGTTCAATCCAACAAGTAGCCTGAACAAAAGTAAATATTCTCCAGAGGTGGCGATTATTTCCAGATTTAATAAAAACAAGATTAAAAACAATATAAGGGCCGGCCCGGTGGCTCAGGCAGTTGGAGCTCTGTGCTCCTAACTCCGCAGGCTGCAGGTTTGATTCCCACATGGGCCAGTGGGCTCTCAACCACAAGGTTGCCAGTTCGATTCCTCGAGTCCCGCAAGGGATGGTCGGCAGCGCCCCCTGCAACTAAAATTGAACACGGCACACTTGACTTGGAAAAAAGTCCTGGAAGTACACACTGTTCCCCAATAAAATCCTGTTCCCCTTCCCCAATAAAATCTTTTATATATATATATATATATATATATATATATATATATATATATATATATATAACTCTTACACCCACATGAATTCAACAAAAAGAAGAAAGAAAAAAAGAGGAAAAAATGCTATAATTTATAACTTTTAGATTGGTAGAGCACTAATGGATTTCTTTGCATAGTTGGGTTTTGTGGCACAAAGGAGAAATTGAACTAGTTATTGTACTGGGCTGATTCTTAATGTTTTTGAAAAATTTCTGTTAATATCATTTTAGACCTGCTCCATATGAGATTTTTTTCAGTTCTATATTAAAAGTAAGCAGCTTACTTTCTTGTTGTAGAATTGAGCTATTAACACAGTTATTGGTATACTCCATTTCTAAGCAACACATTGAAAATGAGGGAGAAAAGTAAAGGTATTTGTTAATATATTAAGACTTAAAAAGTTGGATACACAGTCAAACCTTACTCAAAAGATTGATTGGTATTGGGCCATTATATTTTTGCGTTTTACTGTATTTTCAAGTAATTTTTATATCAAAATAGAAAACACGGACTTTATCATGCAAATGTTAAATATATTCCCATAAAACACTTCAGTGTTTGATTCTGTTGTGCTTAATATAGGGAGATATTCTGAATTATAATGATGCAGTTTAATTCAGATGAATTACATGGTAACAAACCAGAAATTTGTTTTATAGTTGAGTGGTTAACAACTGAAGCAATCCAAACCCTACCCATAGTAAATTTAGCAAAACATAGTTTAAAAATAAACATTTTGATAGCAAGTCTATTTAAATAAAAGTTCCAACAGAGGTTAATAAGACTTAATAGGCCTAACAAACTTAAACCCAAAATTTGGAGAAAATTTATATGACATGCATTTCCTTAGAAAGCTGCCCTATATATAATTCAAGCAATGTACTGGGAATTCTACCTATTTGAAACGGTAGTATAAATAGTTGTCTAGTAGTATTTTCTAGTTTAAAAAGCAATTTTATGTGCTACTGTCTGATGATTAGTAATGTAAAAATGTATAATCAGAAGAACTTAATTCTTCTAAACTGTCATTGGTTTATAAAAGTATGTACATTTAATGGGAAAACAAGTTTGAATGAATGAATATATGTGAAATGAATGTTGTATAGTCTATTTTTGCCATAAAAATAAATATTGAAGCAAGATATGATTTGGTGTGTGACTATAATAGTGCAATTAAAACTATTTTGCCTCTTTTTTTGTTTTTCATTCCAGATCTTGTTGCAAAGAGGCATATTTCCCCATTGGGTTGTTTTCAGTAATGTACTAGACAATGGATGATTCTTTTAATAGTTGCCAATCTATCATCACACATCTTCAGTAATCAATCACTTAAGAGTTCGAATGCATCTTACCAAAATAGCCAGATTCATTAATTAGGACACTTGTGGAACAATTAATATATTTAAAGAACAAACAATTATATATTTCCCATCAATGTCAACTTCCCAGCCTGTCGCCAGAGCTCACACTGCCATCCCGGTAGTAGAACTTGATTTATTTACTGGATGTCCACTTCCTCTTTCAGTGGGGTTGTTTCTCAACCAGGAACAGCAACACTGGAAACTTGTTAGAAATACAAGTTTTTGAGGCCTATCCCAGATGTGAAAAATTTGAATCAGAAGCTATGGTGATGGGGCCCAGAATTCTACCCTAACAAGTTCCCCGGGTGATTATGGTACATTAAAGTGTGAGAAACACTGCTTTGGTAATTAAAAACCATAGATGTTCAATACAGATATTATCTCGGGATTCATTACATAGCCTAGCTGCAGTTAGTAGGCACCAATGTTTATTTAGGCAATTTCTATTAGGTTAATGATAGTTACAGTTGTGGTGGGCTGAATAATGGGCCCCCAAAGATGTCCATGTCCTAATCCCCCAAAAAGATAAAATTGCATGTTATCTTACAGGGCAAAAGGGACTTTGCACATGTGATTAAGATTCTTGAGATGGGGAGATTGTCCTGGGTTACCCAGGTGGGCCCAAGGTCATCCAAGGATCTTTCTAAGAGGGAGGCAGAAGGGCCAGAGTGAACGGAGAAGTGATGACGGAAGCAGAGGGGTGTGAGAGAGATTTGATGATGCTACACAGCTGGATTTGAAGAGGGGGCCACAAGTGGGGGGACACAGGTGGCCTCTAGAAGCTGGAAAAGGCAAGGAACGGATTCTCCCCTAGAGCCTCCAGAAGAATGCAGCCCTGCTGACACCTTGATTTTAGGGCTTTGGACTTCTAGAAGGGTAAGATAAACGTTTTCTTTTTCTAGCCACTAAATTTGTGGAAACCTGTTACAGCAGCAACAGAAAACTAATAAAATAGTACATATTTACTCTCAGGAAAATCTTGATGGTCAACTGTTTTAAGATCTTGGAGGAACTAGGTGAATATGGGAGCCTCACATCAAGGATTGCCTCAGAACGAAGCTGGTGCAAGACAGAATTCTTGAGGCAACAAGGTTGGCTTTGTAGCAAAACTTTCCTTACCCCAATTCAAAAGTATCTTCTTCCTGGCCCTTGAACTGAGTATGTGGAGTTTTTCTTTTGGGATAGGCCATGGGCTCCATCTGCTGCTTTTCAAAGGCCTGCGAAAAGGAACTGGTTTGGCAGCGTCTTGTATCCCTGAAGTGTGAAGCAATTCAGCGGACTGCTTCCCAGGACTGTACTAGCACATGAAAGGAAAGGGAGAAGAGGTATTTCTATTTCTGGAGGTAAATCATTTCAATTATAATTTCTAAAGACACTAAGAATTACCTTTGGCATATTAACACAAAAAGAAATCTTTGGATCAGCTAGTCCAAACTCTTTTAGATGGAGGTCCAGGGTAAAGTAATTCATGGGCGACTACACAGCTAATTAATCCACTTGGCAAATTGTCCATCTTGCCCCATAAAAACTGTTCTGATCTTTTCTGATTGACATCACTGGGGAGAAATGGGACTTTTCAAAGTAAGTCTTGTCAGGAAGATGCTATTTTATATTTCCCACTATTTAAATATGAGTGAATGAAGACATTTTCACGTAACAGCCATGTGCTACATTCTCCCTTCTACATGGGGAATTTGCACTGAGTAAAGAGGAAACGTCTGTCCTGTTTTCCCATAACCTTGTCTGTAGCTACCGTGTTTCTCCAAAAATAAGACCTAGCCGGACAATTAGCTCTAATGAATTTTTTGGAGCAAAAATTAATATAAGACCCAGCACATATTATATTATATTAATTATATTATAGACCAGGTCTTATATTAATTTTTGCTCCAAAAGACGCATTAGAGCGGATTGTCTGGCTAGGTCTTATTTTTGGAGAAAAACAGTAAACCTCCTCTCTAGCTCAAACTATCTCCTGTGAACAAATGCGTTCGTACTCCAGCAGACAGGACCTCGGGATCCAAGGAGAAGTAAGTCCTTCTCGAGAAACCCATAGTCTAGACAGGAGACAAACCGGGTACATAAACAATAAAATTCATATTGTAGGCATGACAGATCCCGGGTCCCAGACAGGAGGGACAATCACTCAAGCTTTCAGCATTATATTCAATCTGGGCTGTCAGTGAAGGCGCAGGAGGGACAGCAGAGGGGAAATGACATTCTGAGCAGATCACAAGTGTAAAGGCAAGGAGAGAGGACCTCTGCTTGTTTAGGGAACGAGCAATTAGATGTGACAGACACTTAGGATGCCTGGGAGACGATGACGAGATGAGCTGGGAAGGAAAAGATGACTATAAAAAATGCAAAGGGGCCTGCGCGATGTCTTTTTAGCAAGAGGAAACTCTAAATGGTGGTTTTTCTTAAGGGGATGGCATGATCTGCTTGAAAATAATAGCCCCCTCTGAGTATTTTACAGCCCTGTGATGAAGCTCTGCAATTACCCCCATGCAACAAATGGGGACGCATAGAAGCTCCATATCCAGCTTAAGGTCTCACAGTTCATAAGGATCAAACCCAGGCAAACTGGCTTGAAAAGCTCACTCATGGTGACTCTACAAATCAGAGCGGAGGATGGGCTGTGGGCGAGTGGAGGGAGAGACGTAAACTCACATGCTGCTTGGAGTCTAAGCCAGTGTTTCTCAAACTTACCGTTCACTTCCTACATTTACACAATTTTGCCAGATCCAAGAACCACTTTTGGTATTTCTTTAACTCATCTTTTTAAACCTAATTTTAAAGAGCAACCTGAGGATAACAACAGAAATACCCTAACAGGTATAAAAATCCGGAAGGGCCATGGCCCCAGAGACAAAAAGCTGTACCCAGAGTTGGAGGATAGAGAAGGCCAGAGACATCAAAGCAGGGCAGGCAGAAGTCGGTCTGGGGCTGGGCCCAAAGGGTGGAGAAGCAGCAAGAAGATAGTTACAGAGAAT
Source organism: Rhinolophus sinicus (assembly GCF_057876585.1). Taxonomy (NCBI): domain Eukaryota; kingdom Metazoa; phylum Chordata; class Mammalia; order Chiroptera; family Rhinolophidae; genus Rhinolophus; species Rhinolophus sinicus. The sequence continues at coordinate 188,964,192 of NC_142503.1, read as the reverse complement.
GCCTTAGGCGAGATGGCAGCTCCAGACAAGGGGGAGAAAAATGTGAGCCCGGGCAGTGAGTCTGCCCTGAGGAAGTTGGATGGATAATGAGGTGAGGGCCTTGTGGGTGAGGCTGGGACTGAAGAAAGGAGCCCTGCAGGCTGAGAGAGGATGAAGTCCAAGAAGTGAATAGAGGGGGGAAGGATGATTGATGGGGAGACCCAGGCGGGGAGCCAAGAATAGGGTCGGGGATATTTTGGGAGGTTTAAGGGCATTGCAGGATGGGGAAAGGAGAGATTGCATAGAGGGTTAAGGGGAAGAACTCCAGACGTGAGAACTGAGGGGTAGGTGGGGGCCTAGGAATGGTGCAGCAGGGTGACTTGTGGCAAAAGACATTGGAGAAGAAACTTGGGTTCTCAGCCCCACCACACTGTATTTTATTGTTTGCCTCTGAGTCTGAATCCTGAACATAGTAATATTGGGCCTGTAATCCATGTATCACCAGAAATCTGCTCCAGTGGTGGCACCACCTTTGGGAAACACTGGTGTGGGCAAAGGATGAGACAAAGCCTGAGTTAAAGAATGGGATACTTGGAGGCCATTGCTAAGTTTCTAGAACATTTGGGTTATCATCATCATTCTTTTTCATCTCTTTATCCTCCACAGTGCCAGGCATGAAACTTTCAATTACATTAAGTGGTTAAAAAGACAGAAGTAGAGATGAGTCTTCTGAGACATACGAGTATATTAATAGTAAGAATACTGTTCATGAACTACAAGGTAACGAAGAGCATGTCTGACTGGGTCTGATAGAATATTTGTCCTCACAGAAGGGACAAGTTTTCAGGTAGCTGACAGACTGCCCTAGCTCACTGGTAACTAGAAAGGCCTAGAGGCTTTAGACAGTGCACGAAAGTGAGAAAAAAGCAATTAAAGGACTGTAGACCGGGCTTAATGTTTCAAGACCCATGTCAGATCATAAACCGTTTCCCATTGCCTACAAAACCAGTTACGTCTGGGTAAATTATTAGTTGTTTCTGAGATGAAAGTTGTTTCTGAGAAACAACTTTAGAAATTGTGGTCAACATATCCTAAGGTGACCCCAATGATCTTCCCTTCTGACATTCACATCCTACAATTTAGAGTAGGTGGGACCTGTCACTTGCTTGCAACCAAAAGAATATGTCAAAGCTGGCGGAAAGTCATTCCTGTGATTGTTATGTCACCTAAGACTCTTGCTAGCAGAATCTCTTATTCTCCTGTTAGCCTTGAAGAAACTCGCAGCTGTGTTGTGAGCTGTCCACGGAGAAGGCCAAGTGGCAGGGAACGGTGGGCAGCGTTGAAGAGCTGAGGGCAGCCAACGGCCAGGAAGAAATTGAAGTTTTCAGATCTAGTGCTATAAGGAAAGGAATTAGGCCAACAACCTGAAAAGTTTGGGAGCAGGTTCTCCCCACATCAAGCCTTTAGATGAGCTCTGGCCCGACACCTGGATTGTAGCCTTGTGAGACCCAGAGCAGAGGACCCAGCTAAGCTGTGTTCAGAGGACTGATCCCCAGAAACGGGGGGATAAATAATACATGTGCTTTGTTTTCAGCTGCTAAATTCATGGCAATTTATTATATCGCATAGAAAATAAATACAGAAAATCTTAATCTAGAAAAGAAAAAATAAAAGGAATATTGAATTACTGGCCATCTGGGATATTTATTAATGAGTATCAAAGATCCAAAGGGCAGTCCTCAGTGCTCATTTCGGTGATGTTAAGAGTTGGTCCTTCCATGTCATGATGATTGTCACCTTTGACACTGCAGAGCTGAACAGACTGGGAAAGTGCTGTGCTGAGACAACATAATTCATTTGAAGTCTCAACATTTTCAGGATCACTGTCACCTTCAATGACATTCACAGAGGTTTCTTGGTCTGTTATGCTCTCTGACATACTTGGATTTTTTTCATCCCAAATTGAAGGTCCAAGATTTGTTTCATCATTTACCTGCTGAACTATAACCCCTTCTGAATACTTTGATTTATAGACAGGCAGGAAAAATTCATTTGGTGAGAATATCTCATTCTCATCCTTTGGTGCAGACAATAACATATCCAAAGCTTTTTGGTATTCTTGACGTTCCTGTTGAATTGCTGCATCTTGTTCATTTTTATATTCATTTTGTTCTGAATTTTCAGCCTCTTCAAAATGAAGTAAATTCAACATATCATCTTCCTCTAGTTTTATGTCATCTAGCTTTTCCTTGGCTGTGCAGCCTAAGTTCACCTTTAGGACATGCAGCAGATGGCGCATTTTCCCCTAAGATTAAGACAAAGACAATAATTACATTAACTAAGCTAGTTAAACTGAATTCCTTTTGTCTGCAGTGCTGCTAATCTCAGCAGGATCAATACTTCTTCCACCCCACCCCTGAACACACACAAAATACAAGGGAAAAAAAGCACTTGCTTTTAATGCATCTTTGAAGGTATGGAAAAACTTTAAAATTCTTTCTATGTTAGAGTTTTTCTAATGAAGTTGTAAGGAAAGACAAACCTCCTCCAAATGGTGTTTATTTTGTCTTATATGTCGCTCAAACAGCTGTTCTAAAAACCTACAAATGATAAAGAAAATTGTTAATGTCTCAAAATCAGAAAATCACTAAATGTAAAATAGCCATGCAATAACTAAACTACTAAAGATTGGAAAATATTTTTTGGATTACTCTTCTTTCAAAAGATAAAGATCAATCCTTCCCTGATAAGTTTTCCAGTTTGGCAGCTGGTACGGCTTCCACTATGCATTTAACTTAACATAATGGATGCCAATGCTTCTGAAAGACTGCATGCTACTTACATTTCTGTGAATAAAATATTTTAAATGGGGGCCAAGAATTCCTACACACACACACGCTTTTTTCTCTCTCACAGACATAGGCAAACACAAGCCTCTCCCTCCCTTCTCTTTCACACACACACTACCCCCATAAACCAAATCCTAAAGAAAATTCTCTTGTGAAGTGTTATTTTACAATGCTTCTTAAAGTATACTTGAAAAAAATTCCATGGATGGTGAATCCATATAATAACCTAAAAGTTATCACTTATTAAGCACCACTAAGTGCTAGGCACATAATAATCATTATACCTCTAATCATGACCAATATTGGGACAGAAAGGTATCATAAAATAATTTTAAAGATGAGACAACCACATCTCTAAGACAATAATTTCCTCTCCCTTAAGGTCGCAAGCCATTAAGAGAATTTAACCCAGATGTGTCTGACTCCAGTACATCATGTGTCTGACTCCAGACAGTTTATTTGAGTACATCATGCTTGTCTTCTATCACGTGAATGTATCACTAGGTTTCTTGAAAAACAATTCATTTCCTTTGTTACCATTTGTTATTTTCAATGAAGTTATGCGCCAACCTTATATTCAGTAGTTCTGTATAATTTAATAAATTTTTTAAAACCCAAGAAATCCATATTCTATATTTTACGACTGTTGATGTTTTGGAATATTCACCTCTAGGCAATTTTCTATGCATATTTATTTCTTTACCAAAACTGGGATGAAACGATGCATACTGTTTAGGTACCATTTTTTTTAATTATATATTTTGAATATCTTTCTATCTCAAATTCATTTGTATACTATTTAAGTCTCTGAACAGAACTTACTCATAAATATTCTACAATTTATTCAACCAAACCTTTACTATTTAACACCTAGGTTGATTCAATTTCTGGTGCTATTATCAAAAACACTGCAATAAACACCCTTATGAAATCTAAGAGAAAAACGTAAGATTTTTTTTAGTATAAATACATGTTTTATGCAAATGTTTTTGTTTTATTTTTGCTTTATAGTTAGTATTTTTGTTGTGGAAAAAAACAACAAAATATACTATTTTAACTGCACAGTTCAGTAGTGTTAAGTATATTCACATTGTTATGAAACAGATCAATAGAACTTTTTCATCTTGCAAATCTGAAACTCTATACCCATTATACAAATATTTTTCACCATCTTTTAAAAAATGAAAGCAATAAATAGAATTACTGCAATAAAACTTAGGTCTTTTTGGTATATCTTTTAATACTGACAATGTTTGCATTAATTAAAAAAAACTTCACACAGGAGTAGAAATAATACATTAGAATGTCTGTACTTCACATAGGGAAAGTATGCAGTGTACATGTTAACGGGGTCTTATGCTACATAACAAAGTGGGGCTCAGTGTCCAATGAATTTTAGATAAATAAATGTTCAAGGTAATTCAGGACCACACAGTTTCCTTAGATGTGTTAAGACCTAATCTGGTTTTGCAAACTTCCCACTTCATTCACAGCATGCAAACCTAGCTTTTAATTTGCCTCACGTTAGCAGTAACAGTTGTAACCAAAATGCTTGCTTTTGATTCTTACCAGGTTTCAAACATCAAAATGGCATTATGGATCTTTGTAAATAAGCAAAAATTTATTTTACTAGTCTGTTATAACCAAGAGATATAACAGTATTTAAATAAATAAAATCTGTTTTTCTCTACAACTTGCCCGAACTTTGAGCCTGACTACAGTATGAATAAAAACATACTTTAAAATTTGCTATCAATTATAAGACTATGGTCCCCCAAGAAAGCAATATAATTTTTCATTTCCTAACATGGAAATAACTTCAAAAAATGAAGAGTATATAATGTACTCTTAACCACCATGCATTATTTTAAAAAATCTAACCTGTTTGAAAATAAACCAAGTTTCAAAATTTCATCTGTTACATCTTCAATGAAACTCAGATACAACAGTTCTTCTTCACTGTGAAGGCAAAGCAATATAGAGAATAAAAATTATTCATTACTTATTTTGAAAACTATAGGAAATATGAGTACCTAATTAGAAATATCTCTATTACAAATGCACTTCTCTCTCACATTAAGGGGAATATTATAAAACAAACATAATTTTGGCCTTCTGAAATTATGCAAAGATAAATATGAAAGATGAGAAAATACTCCCTAATAGAGTAAAATTTCATAGATGTCTGCAACATCCATCCCAGCTGTAAAAAATAAGCAGGGATTAAACAAAAGAGAGACCATCTAAGGGCAAGAGGGCAACCAAGTGTGACCTAGTGGGGGCATGTGTTCCCACGAGGGCTATGAATGGCCGCTGGCTCCTGACCATGTCTGCAGCAGGGCTGTGAGCCCCTCTGCACAGCACGTGCAGGAAGGGAAAGAGGAAAGTCGTCCAGAGAAGCAGGAACTTCAACTATGAAATCCTCTCCTGCTCCTAGGAGAGGATCTTGTTTAAGGTTGGGAACTATACTGAGCAGAAAAATTATCTTTTTTCCTCAAAATGTTTGGAGAGTAGGGAGATAGTCAAGTAGGAATATTTGTGTAGAAAAATACAGTGGTAATTTTTAATTACTTGGACATATTTATTATACTGTCTTATGATATAACTATTTTAGTAGTTATTACAAGAAAATTAGGATACTATTATAAATTTAATTTTAATTAGCTGAAATTAGTGATTTGACAGAAAATGCAAATAGCATTTATTAAATGTAAATACTCAAATTACTGAATAAGTAAATAGAATGGGAGGAGTAAATAAGCAAATCAGATAATAAATTAAAATGTATAAAGTTATACTTTCAAACTGATTCTGTCTCTAATATTTAAATAGCAAGTTTGAAAATAAATGAAGTAATAAAAATAGGTTATTTTCCTTGAAAAAGTGTAGCTTAACTAAAACAATATTAAAACCTCTAAGTATGAATATCTGCAAAGAACTGGTGAAGTTAGAAACCTCCAGGAAAGCTATCCTGAGCTATTAAAAGTCTGAATTTCTCAAAAACTCTATTATTTTTACTTATAAAAATAAACAAGAATTATGGACCTAATTATAAAAAATAACAGGTATTATCAACTTAGGGACAAATTTCCGCTGGACATAAAGATAAAGTGATAATTATTTCAGAAAATTCTGGTCATTTTCTAAAGTTAGCATGTGTTATATGATTGAACTCCAAAGCTGGTTTTAAGAGAAATTAGTGTGCAGTTCCTGAGTTATTAATGATGGCTTGTGTGATTCTTAATTCTTGGTTTCCCCTAAGCAAAATGAAGAGGTGAGAAAGATCTTACTCAGTATAGATTTTTCTCCTTGAAGGAGGCTGCAGGAAATACTGACTTACTGCCCTGGAAAGAGAAAATTAAAATATTTGAACAAAACAATGGTTGGTGTACAATAAGTGTTCAATAATGTTATATACGAGGTATGATAAAAAAATATGGTGAATGCTGCTGCCAAGTGCCATCCAATGGAAAGGCAGGGATCTTCAAGATGGGAAGTGGCACGTGGAACCTTAGTAAGTGTGTGACAAGTTTCAGCTTGTTCAGTGCAGTCAGTCGGGTGTGAGCTATGATTGAGAAGGTGTGTTTTAAAGTGTGCTGTAAATCATCCTGCATCATGATAACATTCCATGTCACACATCACTTCTGGTATGGCAATTTCTGTCAGATAAAAACATTACAGTGTGTCCTCATCCACCTTATTCACCGGATCTGGCACCTTGCGACTTCTGGCTGTTCCCCAAAGTCAAAATGATTCAGGACATCGAGGCATCATGACAGGGCAACTAAAGACACAAAAGAGGACTTGCAGAACTGCTTCAGAAAGTGGCAAGAATGACGGGATAAGTGTGTTCCAAGCGAGGGGGAGTATTTTGAGGGGTACTAATGGCAATGTATCTTTCACTGTAATAAATTTTTGCAAATTTTTAAAAATTTAAACATTCACCATAGTTTTTGATCACATCCTGTATAGCAATATGTTTTATACCCATGATCTAATCTAATCTTTAGAACAACCCTGCCAGGAATATTGATTGGGTAGGTATTATTTTTCTCACTTACTGTGAGTTCACTAAGGCGCAGAGAGGCTAAGTAACTTGCAAAGGTCACGTGTTAGTAAGTAGCAAAGGCAGACTTTTAAACTAGTCTTCTAATTACAAATTCACAAGCCTTTTTAAAACTGTACTATGGTACTTACATAGTATAAGCAATGACAATTTGACTAAGGTTAACATATACAATGCTGAAAACATATTTGTGGAAGAATTTTTAAGACTGACATGTAAAATTTGTCTTATTCAGTTATGCCATCATTAGTTAATTCTAAGCTTTTTATTCAGGTATACTCAATTATAACATTTCTTTTAGAAGCTACTAGAAAAGATAGATCTCCCCTTTTAGGTGATTCTTTATTTTCATTGCAGACTGGGTCGGAGTAGCTTATAAATCTTAAGTTATGAGTACTGAAGCACCATGAATTTCAAGACAGGTTAGCAATGAACCCTGTAGCCTCGCTTGTGAGATCTCCCAAGGAAAGGGCTGCATGAGGAGCTGGGCCCTGAAGGACTGGGTGTGCTGGCCCGCTGGTCTGCTATACAGCACCTCATTCTTACCCTCTTTTTAAACTCCGGCCCTTTCTTTCTTTCACCTCCTTCATCTCATATCTGATCTCTGACACTGGAAATGCATTTGACAGCTAAAACTACCAAAGGTATTTTTAAAATTCTGTACTATAGGTGCTAAACCTATCTTTTTGTATTTAGGTATAGTATTTCATAATCCCTAACCAAGATGAGTAGTTTTAAAAAACAGTGCCTCTGGGGGGTGGCCAGTCAGCTCAGTTGGTTAGAGCATGGAGCTAGTAACACCAAGGTTGCCAGTTCGATCCCCACTTGGGCCTCTGTGAGCTGTGCCCTCCTTAAAAAACAAAAACAAAAACAAAACAGTGCCTCTACATAGCATGGATGGATCAAGCACTAGCATATGGGGACTATTCCAAATCACAAATCAGGAATCCTCCAATGGGAAGGTGGTGTGGTCAGTACTATCTGCACCACGTAAACTGGTTAGCATCACTGCAGAGGATTTCTCTTGGGGAAAATTATTTTTCACATCAATAGTGATGGCAAATAATACAAGCTAATGTCCTTTTTCCCTTGATTAATGGATTAGTAAAATGAATTCATTGAAACTTACTACTGAGTACTTTGCAAAATTTCCTTAGCAAAACTAACCCTATGGCTGAATTGTATCACACCAGAGTATAACGAAATAGGTCAGTGATACAGGAAAGCGGTTAGATGGAGACAATTGAAATGCTTTCTCCTGCGAGCTGCTTACCTTGACGGGGAATACTGAAGAGCATCGTCTTTCATGTCATCCCGGGGTAAGCCAGGACCTTGTAAAGGTAAAGGGGTTTTTCTTTCTTTGGTACCACATGTCGTACAACTAGATTCCTGGGGCTGCAATGAAAAGAAGAAATCTTAATTTTGCTTCAGAATACATGATAAAAGCAGAAATAAAGCAGAACAGCAAATTTCAAAGAAAAAGTCAAGGTAAGATGAGTAGAGACACCCAGTAGATAAAAGTGACAGATACATGACAACAAAGAATGTTTTAGAATATATTTTCTATCCAATCAGGATTTTTTTTCTTAAATTTATTTAAAGTAAGATAAAACAACTTTTTATTTTTTTTAATGAGGGATATTTTAAATGACATTAAGAAATCACTACAAATAAACATAAGAAGAGAAAATGAAGCAAATTTGCAAGTTTTAGATAAAATTGAGAAAAAATATCCCATTATTCAGAAATTCAAACACCCCATCTGTTTCAAATGCCAACATGTCACACATGTAGAAGCATGGCAGCGTAAACACTAATGTTAACAAACAAAACTACTGGCAGCTTGCTTTTATAAGCAGCTTTACTATGGGTCACATACTGTGCCAGAAACGTTTACTTACATCATACCATTCAGTCTTTACAATGCAAATTTATGTATAGTGCTTTGCAGTTTTAAAGGGGCTGTTAAAATGAGGGTCTACTGCCTTGATACTCGACTAGCTTCCTCAAGTAGACAGCTGCTGGTACTAATTATGGAATACGGGGACACACCATTTTCTTACTGGGCTATGGATAAACATTTGGAACACAATGTCATAAAAATGGACTTATTCTGCTTTACTTTATGTAGTTACATACAGAGCTAACTCTCTTCCCAATCCTCAAGCTGGTCTTAGGCATCATTTTTTGAGCCCTGGCTGTTGTAGGCACTTTACCCCCCTCGTTTATTCCTTCCAATGATCCTGTGTGTTAAGTACGTTTTCCTAGATGTGGAAACTCTGCTCTTAGAGGATAAGTGATTTGTCCTTGGGCCGTAAGTGGCAGGTCCCTATGTCAAACAGCTATTAATGGCTGAGATGGAAACCTATAATCTTCTACCCATTTTCAGAAGGGAAGATGGAAGTTGAGTGTGATTACATTTTATTCTTCTACCCCTGAATCTGTGTTTGACATTTTGATAGACAAACCTTTTATCAACTAATAAATTTAAATTAGGACACAAGTATATGATTAATATCCCCAAAATAAAAATAATGACTATCTCAAAATCGAAGTTGTGATTTTTTTTTTAAGTTGTGATATTTTAAAAGAAATGACTGCTAAGCATTCAAATATAAACACTGTAAAAAAGACCTTTATGGTATAGAAAAATGTAAAGGCAAACATAAGAGAATGATATACCCATCTATTATAAAATGTTTAATTTAAGTAATACAATCAGTGGCAATTCTTTAAAAACATACAGGCATAAAAACTAAAATAACTTCCGCACAACTATTCTGGATCCTTCAGTAATCCAAGACTGCATCTTTGAAAATAACATTTCAGGTATTTTATTCATCCACTCATCTGTCCAGCCAGTCAACCAACCACCTAGAAGAGATGCTAATGACAAATGATTTCCCAGATTGGCAGGATCTATCTCGCCACGCTCAGAGAACTACCATACGAGTATCACCACTTGTAATAGGCAAACCTTCTGTACATTGGCTATAGCCTATGCAAGAAGTGTCACCAAGAGATTACTCTCCACAGTCCAAATAGCTAAACACATTCTACTAAGTTAAAGCAGCTATACTTCCAACGAACACAAGAGAGCTCATTTTTATTACCTGTTTTATGTTCACTTCTGAATCTGTGACGTTCTTAGTCTCAACTGCCTCAAAATCAGATTTAAAGCTGTAATATTTAAAAAGAATTACTGTTAGGCCTTCAAAATACAAACACTATGATAATGAACTTTACTGTCTAGAAAAAATAAACACAGGAGATGAAAACCATCTATTTTTATAAGATGTGTTATTTCTGATTATATATTAGGTTGGTGCAAAAGTAATTGTAGTTTTTAACCTTTTGAACCACAATTACTTTTGCACCAACCTAATAATTAGGAAATAGATATGGTTTGGACTACATATGCTTCCCCTGCACTCCCTTTTTAAATAGCAGCTGTATGTCAGTTGGCCAGAATGGAACTAAGGGAAATGGAACTATTATCTTCAAAATATGTCATAAATATAATATCAGAAAAGCATGTGATACACTTGCTTTCCTCATTTCTCCCTCACTTGACAAGTTCTATCATAGATTAAATACCTTAATTCTTTGATTAAACGTATGCTGTACATTAAGTGACATTACTGTACCCCTTGTCTTTACCCAGAAAAAAGCATACTAGTAATAAGTATTTTTTTGTTTTCTAAAATAACAAAAATCTAGTACCTAATAAAATATTTGTTATAATACTAGGAAAAAAAAATCATAAATCAGCTAACACTTAACATTTTATAAGATTTGTTTGTTTCTTCAAACACTTGGAAAATTTTCACTGAATATTCATTATGTGCCAGGCACTATCGTATATGAAAACATTATTGAGGCGAATTATACTTAATTTCCAGAAATTATCCCAATTGTCTAAATTATACCTGGGAGTTGTTGCTATGCAAGACGGCTGTATGTTGCCATACTTGCCCTCTTTTTAAACTCTGGATACCCCTGGTTAAAAGAGAGCTCCCTACGGGGAAATAAACAGTTGTTTTTTGACATATTTTAAGGATTCCCTGGAAGTATAATATTTAAAAACATACACAAGTTCTAGCACCTTGTTTAAAACAACAAATTAAAATATGTAACATTCATGTTTATAAGAAGCTAGACAAGCTTAATAGCTACTTAGTTTTTCAACAATTAATTTGACAGTTCTAGTGATAACATGCAAAAGGAAAAGTCACACTAATCTCATTCCATTCAAAAGGGACATAAGGCACATGATATAAAATAAGGAATATTATTTAATTTCTACAACATCCTGAAGGATTTACTATTGGCTGTTGACGTGCCATACCTGCTTAATTCAGTCTGGGTTTCAGCTTCTATCCGCTGATCTGTAAAATCCTTTTTTCTTCTGGCAGGTGTATAGTATCGATACTGTGACAGGAAAGATTTTGCTTCTGATTTTAAAGTGCGTGGAGTGAATGGCAAATGTCTGTTAGAAAAGAGTTCAGAATGTTTATCCAAAAGGTCCCCACTGGGTGTTTTTGAAATAACTAACTGAAACCGCTGGGGATTCGGGAATGTGCTCCTAGGTCCTCTGCCACACGAGGTTGCAGAGGACAGTCTCCTCGGCCTGGAGGTGGTATAATCCACACTGGACAGGAAGGAGCTGGAGGTCTTCTCAGTACCATTTGTGAGAACTTTATTGGATTTAGGTAGACTTATGTGTAGTCTCTCTGAAGAAGTTACTGGTGACCTTGAAAAGGACGAACAGCCATTCACTTCTTCGATTAACACGTCATCTTCATTTTGTGGTTCTCCTGAAGGCTAAGAACATTGGATATGATATCATCAATTACATTGACAAATTCATATAATGGGGGATCTCCAGAGTATACATTTAAAAATGGTTGCTTTCCGGGTCTACGAGGTGTGATCAAAATATAAGGTGAATGTTTAAAAAAAAATTATCACAGTAAAAGACACATTTTTACTAATCCCCTCGCTTCGAACACACTTATCCCATCGTTCTTGCCACTTTCTGAAGCAGTTCTGGGAGTCCTCTTTTGTGAGTGTCTTTAGCTGTGCTGAAGATGTCCTGCCTTGATGTCCTGAATCATTTTGACTTTGAGGAAGAGCCAGAAGTCTCATGGTGCCAGATCCGGTGAACAAGGTGGATGAGGACACACTGTAATGTTTTTATTTGACAGAAATTGCCATATACCAGAAGCTATGTGTGACATGGAGCGGTGTCATGATGTAGGATGAAACCATTTGCCCATTTCATGTTAATGCGTTGTTAGTGATCCATGATTTACGGCACACTTTCTCTCAACAGTAGCTCACACCCACTGACTGCACCAAACAGTTGAAACTTGTCACACACTGTTACTAAGGTTCAATGTGTTGCTTCCCATATTGAAGATCCCTGCCTTTCTGATGGATGGCACTTGGCAGCAGCATTCACCATATTTTTTGATCACACCACGTACAGAATTAACTTACATGTTCCTGAAGATGTTAGCATTGTACATAAAGTTCTATTCAAGCTTTTGAATTATTAATATATAAAAATGTAATTCTAAATATAAGTAATAGCATTTTTCTTTCTGAAGCTAAAAAAATGATTCATAACATATACCTACTCATATTTGTGGTCTTGAACTTGAATATTGAGATCTACTGGTAGATCTCAGTTTTATCTAAAAGTTTCCAAACCAACTGCGAGCCCTAATCCCCTTCTCAACCACTGCTGGTGGCAGCATCTTCCCCTTTCCGTCTTGTCATTATGGCAATCTGCAGTGCCAGCAGTTCCTCTGTGACTTCATGGCTTTGTAGAAATGAAAAGGAACTTCTCCTCACAATATATGGCGCCCTGACTTAAGTAACTGATATTCTAAATATAATTAAGAAATACTTAATACATAAAAAGTTCGCTTATGTTTCTTAGGTTCTCCTCACAAGTGGGAAAAGCTTTGAAAGGGAAGGTGTTTTGGACTGCTCCATTTGTGTTTTTCTTTTTTTGGTTTAACCTTGGAAGAACCATTTATACAGAATATCTATAAAGTCTAAAAACATATATATTTTAGTCTTTGAACAGATGAGATGCCCCAAAAACCTTGTCTATGATTCCAGACTTTATGGACACCTGTGTATCCTTTCCAGAACTCTGAGTCACTTGATTAGGTAGAAGGGAACTTACATGGAAGTGACAGAAGGGAAGCTGAAAACGGCTAGGATTTAGGCAGTTCTATCTGTCCTACAAGCTCATGGGGAGAAAAACAAGAGGAATAAGGAAAGAGCCAAGTACTTCCTTTGTGCAAGGTACTGTTCTCGCCATGGAGTAGAATAAACGAGGATGAAGAAGAATGTCTATCACTGCTACTAATAAGTTTACCATGTGCAAGGTACTGTTCTCTAATTGATTTACAACGCATTTAATCAGCACATAACTTCTGGGTGGTAGTACAATTGTTACCTCTATTCTAATAGACGAAGAAACTCTGGGTTCTCATAGATTTGAACCCAGGCTGAGCCTATGCTCTTCACCATTACATCATATTATCTACTTTAAAGACTCATTTGAAAATCACGTATTTTTAGATTTTTTTATACCACCAGGAATCTTACACTGATTTTAACTCCTTTCCTGGTAGTGAACAACTCAGTTAATCTAAGTACTGATTTATCTAAGAAAGGAATTGCAGAAAACTGGGTAGCGTGACTAATGCCTAAAATAGCCCAAGTCACTTATTTCCTTTCCAAGTGCTTTCTAACCCTATCCCAAGTTCAAGGCAAAATTACTCAAAGCAAGTAAGTATTTTGGCATTAAAGTTTGAGTCACTAGGGTACTGCTTGGTTAATGACTGCAATATGTTAGCTTTGAAAAGTACTCCCAAACTAGATTCACACTACAGCTTATTTACTAGAAGAGTCTGGCTCCCTGGGAAGGCATTTCTAAGTATGATCTGAAAAGTCCTTTAGGGCTATTAAATAATAATTACAGGAATTATTTACACTTAGAGCAACAGTAAAAACTGGATCAGAGCAGGCAGAAATTTGTAAGGCATTAGATTGACTTCAGAAAATTCTTATTAGTAATGGTTATTTAATAAACAAAATGAAATACCAAAGAAATCTTTAAAGGCAGAAATATATCCTCATCTGTCTGAAATGGGCTGGAAAAATTGCTTTTGAGCTGACCGAAGACATGAAATTTTTCTGCAGTTTTATGTCTCATAATCCCTACCTTGCATGCTACTTTTTCTTTCCTTGGAAACGGGTAGAACACAGTATGGAATCAACTGTACCAATCTACTTTTTTGAGATTACATTGTTTCCTTTAGCCATAAATATCAGAAAGCTTGGATGGACATATAATAATTTTCACAGAAAATGTGTAACACTGGTAAATTCACCAAAATTTGAAGAGCACTGTAAGTTCTAAAATCAGAAAAGGGTTCAATTATGTGTCAATTGAACAAGTATTCTGGTGGTAGTCTGACCACTTTCATATTCTGATGTCATCCTTACTGTTCAACACAATTTGTTGTAAACCATTTCAAAGTGATAATCATTGCATAGTTTTCATATACCGTGTTCCCCTGAAAATAAGAGCTAGCCGGACCATCAGCTCTAATTTGTCTTTTGGAGCAAAAATTAATATAAGACCGGGTCTTATATTATTATTAGACCCAGTCTTATATTATAGTAAAATAATATAATAATAATAATAATAATACATATTCAAGAGAAAGTAAGAGAATATTATGAACAGGCCTACGCCAAAAATTTGAAAATTTAGACATGGACAACTTCCTACATATATTCAACTTACAAAAATAGTTATATAAGGATTTCAAAAATTGAATCACTAGTCAAAAATCTTTTCACAAAGAAAACTCTACGCCCTGATAATTTTAATGTTGAGTTCTATCAAATTCAAGGAACAAATTAATTCCAAATTTACATAAACTATTCTAAAGCATAGAAAAAGAGGAAATAGTGCCCAGTTTAAGAGGCTAGCATATCCTGACATAGTAGAAAAAAGGCAAATGACAGGTTAATATTAATAGTAAACACAGATGCTAAAATCCTAAGCAAAGTATTAGCAACTGTATCCATCAATGTATAAAAATGGCAATTCATCATCAAAGTAGTGTTTATATTAGGGATGCAAAAAATTAGTTTAACATTAGAAATTCAATTGTAATTCACTACACTAACAGATTAAAAAGAAAAATTGTACCATTCATTTGAAAAAATGCAGAAAAAGTATTTGATAAAATTAACATGCATTCATGAGAAAGGAAAAGAAAATCCTCTTAGCAAACTAGTAATAGAAGGGAACTTGCTTAATCAGATGTAAAAAGGTATCACAAAACACCTTTAGCAGGAATCAGCAAACTAGAGCCTAGTCTGGCCTACTGTCTTTTTTGTTAATCAAGTTTTAATAGAACACAGCTAGGCCCATTCGTTTATGTATTGTCTACGGCTACTTTCCAATGGCACAATATTATGACAGAGACTGTGTGGCCTGAAAAGCCTAAAATACTTACTACATGGCTCTTTACAGGAGAAATTTACTGATTTTTACCTACAGTTAAACATGTTACCAAAAAGTCAGGTGGTACCACTATGAAGTACTTTAGAAACATCAGCTTTTAAAAGGTAAAAATACTATCTTACCTTTTGTAGAGTGTTAAATAATGACTTGGAATTACTTTTAGAATTGGCCTGCACTTCGGTTTTAGTTAATTTCAACTCCCTTTCACATCGTGCTAATTCCTTTTTGAGTTTCTCTCTTCGTTGTTGGTCTGCATCTGATGGGAAAAACGAATCTTTTGAAATATAGAATAAAATAGAAAATTTAATTTTTTGGTCTTGGAAGACTAACAAAGGGTACTTTTTTTTCTTGCTATGTTTACACTACTGATGTGTAAATAAAATTCCATATACTTTTCTGTATAGAGAAACTATGATAATACTGAATTTATAGAAACTTTAAATGGATTAACTACCTAAAAAGCACAAACAATATGTGACAAACTAGTCAAACCTAAGGGGTCAAGAAAGCAACTCTAGAAAATATTTAGAGATAGGAAGGTTAGAAATGCCTGACTGTCAACTGCAGTTTGAATTATGCCTGACTCTCCCCCAAATGAAATATTATGGTCAATATCATCATATGCTATAAAATGTAAGTTTTATATGACTTTTAAAATGACATTAAATTTGAAAACATTATTTTCAATCAGGATAACTCATTTGTATTTCTCTTAACTGTTATTCACTTGAAAATACAAACAAAAAAAGTGGTTTCAAACTTTGGTGTGCCTTAAGTCAGGTACCGGTCATTATCAAGACTTATCATTGTACAAAAACTAAAAATGGCAAAATAAAAGCTAGTCAAATTTCAGAGTTAACTAGAAGTTTAACTGTAAGTGGAATCAGTTGTATTTTCATATAAAATAAAAAAATTAACATGTACTTTTTTATTGGAATCTATCCCAACTTCATGGACAAGATAATTTCAAGTTTCAAATCACCCTGATTTGAATCAGAATTTATAAAAATTTCTACATGCTGAAAAAAACAAACTAAGGTAATATATATGTATATTTAAAGTTTCAACTATAATTCTTAAGAAAATTTATAAACCTGCTAAAGTAAATGTATTTATCTATCATTTAAAATGTAGACCGAAATATTACTTTCAATTTCTTCTATCCTCAAATACTTGCTTAATGAATGTATTATCTCTGCAGATGATAATGTTTGTGGAGTAAATTAATAGAACCTTCTCAGATCTGGTGTCTTACTTGCAGGTAAAACAAGAGAGTAAAAAAATATGACAAAGTAGAGCCCTCAGATTTAATAATGATTAAATATTTCCATACTACCAAATCTGCCCAACCTATCCATTTCAGTAAAGCCTCTTCACACCATATACAAAAATCAACTCCAAACAGGTCACAGACCTAAATGTAAGAACTTAAACTATAAAACTCTTAGAAGGAAACATAGGAGTAAATCTTCAAGAGTCTGAGTTAGGCAAAGATTTCTTAGCTACAACATCAAAAGCACAAGCCAAAAAAAAGATAAGTTAGACTTAACTAAAATGAGAAACTTTTTCAAAAGACACACCCTGAAGAAAAGAAAAAGGGAAACAACAGATGGGGGAAAAATGTTTGCAAATCATATATTTAATAAAGGACTTGTATCCAAAATATACAAATAACATACAATTCAATAATAAGACAAATAAGCCAATTAAAATAAGGGCTACAGATTTGAATATTTACCAAAGATACACAGATGGCCAATAAATATATGAAAAAAATGTTCTACAACATTAATTATGAGGGAAATGCAAATTAAAACCACAATGAGATACCACTTCACACCCACTAGAATGGCTATAATCAAAATGGGAGTAACAAGTGTTAGCAAGGACATGGAGTAAATAAAATTCTAACATGCTGGAGGTGGGAATGTAAAATGGTACGGCCACTCTGGAAAACAGTTTTGCAGTTTCTTAAAAAGTTAAATATAATTTTACTATATGACCTAGCAAGTCCATTCTCAAATATACATATATATTCGTGTGTGTGTGTGTGTATGTATATATACACATATACATATATAATATATATACAGAGGTTG
The DNA here is from genome assembly GCF_057876585.1 of Rhinolophus sinicus. Taxonomy (NCBI): domain Eukaryota; kingdom Metazoa; phylum Chordata; class Mammalia; order Chiroptera; family Rhinolophidae; genus Rhinolophus; species Rhinolophus sinicus. Next base: position 188,946,636 of record NC_142503.1, on the reverse strand, counting down.
CCAAAAAAATGTATACACATTTTTTTTTTAATTGGGGAAGGGAAACAGGACTTTATTGGGGAACAGTGTGTACTTCCAGGATTTTTTCCAAGTCAAGTTGTAGTCCTTTCAGTCGTAGTTGTGGAGGGTGCAGCTCAGCTCCAGGTCCAGTTGCTGCTGTTAGTTGCAGGGGGCGCAGCCCACCATTCCTTGCAGGAGTAGACCTTTGTGTTTGAGAGCCTGCGCTCCAACCAACTGAGCCATCCGGGAGCTCAGCGGCAGCTCAGCTCAAGGTGCCATTTTCAGTCTTAGTTGCAGGGGGCAGAGCCCACCATTCCTTGCAGGAGTCGAGGAATCGAACCGGCAACCTTGTGGTTGAGAGCCCATTGGCCCATGTGGGAATCAAACTGACAGATTTTGCATTAGGAGCACAGAGCTCCAACCACCTGAGCCACCGGGCCAGCCCTGTATACACATTTTAAGAAAGGAAAACCCTGTATTAAAATTATGCTGATGGTAATCACTTTGAGCACCTCTTGTAATTGCGGAAGTCAAACGTGACTTATTTGTCATAGGAATATATTGAGTATCACAATTCTAATACAGTTTTTTCCTTTTTTTAAATGTGTATATATTTTTTTGACACAACTGTGTGTGTGTGTGTGTGTGTGTGTGTATCCCAAGAGAAATGAAAACATATATCCACACGAAAGACTTATACATGTATTTTCATAGCAGCACTATTTATAATAGCCAAAAAAACAGAAACAATGCAAATGCTGAGTAATAGATGAAAAGACAAAATTTCTGTTCCATACAATAGAATACTACTGAGTAATTAAAAAGAATAAAGTACTGATACAGGCTAGGACATAGATGAATCTCAGAAACATTATGCAAAGTGAAGATTCTAATGTAAAAAACCCCAAAAATTATTCCATTTACACAAAATGTCTAGAAAAGGCAAATCTGTAGAGAAAGAAAGTAGATAAATGGTTGCCCGAGGCTAGAGGTAAGAAGGGGGAGCATCTGCAAATGGGTACAAGGAATCTTTCTGGGGCAATGAAAATATTCTAAAATTGGTTTGTGGTGGTAGTTGCACAATTTTTAAACTTAGTAAAAGTCAGTGATATGGTATGAAATTTGTCAATAGAATGGCTATAAAAATAAAGCCTTTCTAATGCATTAGCATATGGAATTATTTAAGCAATTCAACGAACTATGTAGAGATATTCTGGTTTAGATACTATGAAGATTAAATTATCAAGTCAGTAGTTGGCTGTGACAGACAGTGTCTCTTATCCAACCAGAGATAGCTCAAACCCAGGGACTTACTTCTTTTTTTAAATGTGTCTATAAAACCTGTTTCTAAGTTAATTATACTGATTATAATGAACATCAGCTCTATAACACAAGAAGTAATGATTATTAATTACACTTTAGTTTGGTGACTGCAATCTTTACAATTCTTCTAATCATCACACTTTTCTTAATTTACTTGGCAACATAGAAAAACTCCTACCTCAAATGACTGAGAGCAGAAGATACTGTGGGATAAATAAGCACTAGCTAAGTTTAAATTTTAGAAACAAGAAACAGGAGCAATTTGTAAACTATAACCTCTATACTGTCAACTCCTGAATTTTTATCTCCATCCTGGAACTCTCTCCTGAACTCTAGACTCAAAACTCGGCCTCCTCAGTATTGCACTTGGATTTCTACTAGGTATTTATTTCAAACTTATAATGACCAAGATTGAACTCTGGATTCACTTCCTCCCCAAATCTCTTCCTATCGTATTTTTCATTTTAGTAAATTATAACTGTTATTTTGATTGACAGGCTCTAGTGTTGGGAGTCATCCTGAACTTGCTCCTCTTTTTCTCTCATACCCTATCTACATCCAATCCATCAGTAAACACTGTTGACACATTTTAAATGATTCCAAAATCCAACCATTTCACACTCCTTGTACTGCAACCACTTTGGTCCAAGTCACCATTATTTTTCATCTGGATTACTGTTTCCTAACTACTTATTCTGCTTCCATCATTGCCCCTTACAGACTATTTTCAACTCAGTAGCCAGAGAGATGCTTTTAAAAGTTAAATTGGCTCTGTTACTCCTCCCATGGATTCCAATTTCATAGTGAAAGCCAACATGCTTGCAATGGCCACAGCCCTACATGGTCTGCATCTCTCTGTCCCATCTCAATGACCTCATCCATCACTCTTCAACTGGATTAGCTGACACCAGCCATACAGCTCTACTTGCCGTTCCCTGAATACTCTAATCATGATGCCATTTCAAGGCTTTCGTACTCGCTGTTTCCTCTGTCTGGATTGCTCTCCCCCCAAGATTCCCACCTGCCTCTCCCTTAACTCTTTTGGGTCTCTGCTGAACTGTTATCTTATCAGTTATGCCTTCGCCTCCCAAGGATAGGCATCCAATCTCCCTTATCCTGTGCTTCATTTTTTGCTATTGCACTTATCAACATCTGACATATCCTATATTTACTTTTTTTCTTTGTCTTTGCTTATTGTTTATCTCCTTTAACTAGAATGTAAGCTCTATAAGAGAAGATACTTTGTTTTGTTCACCTCTTTAGTTCCATCACTTAGAACAGCATCTAGCACATAGCAGGTGCCCAATAAATATTTGCTGAATTAATCAATGAATAAACTATAATGAACTAAATATTACATAAAATGCCCAATTATTTTAAATTGGTGGATTTGGATTTTAAATCTAAGAGTTTGGTTGAGTAAGAGGATTAAAACATTCAGGCTTTTTATTATACAACCTAAATAAAAAAGAGATAATCTTTATATATCTATTGTTTAGGAAATGAATATCAGTATGAAAATGTAGCAAAATTTTCCCATTTAGAGGTGATCCCAGTTAAAAAGAATTATCTGATCTAATGACAACTGGGTAAAACCATGTCAATTCAAATAATTTAGATGTTTAAAGCCTATAAATATTGAACTCGTATAATGTGCTATATAAAAGGTATTAATATGGTACAGAAGAAATTAAAAATCTGGAAGAGTCCTTAGAGATTATCTAATTACCTTTTATTTCACAAAAGAGGGGGGTGAGAGGTAAAATGACTTGCCCATACAGCTTGTATGCTGTGGTCAAATTGTTCTTTAAAAACATATACTCAAGGCCCATACTCTTGCCTGAAATGACCTTACCCCTCCTAAAAAATTATTAGTATTACTATTATTTTTTGTTTAATCAACCAAAACATTTTAATAAACGCTATTATTCTGGTATGTGATCCACAAGAGCTTTTGGTGTCTTCTTTTTTTTTTAATTAAAATTTATTGGTAAAATTATTAGTAAAATTACATAGGTTTCAGGTGTACAATTCTGTAATACATCGTCTATATATCACATTGTGTGTTTACCAGTCAATTCTCCTTCCATCACCATATATTTGACCCCGTTTACCCTCATCTCCCACCCCCCTACGCTCTTATCCTCTGGTAACCACTAAATTATTGTCTGTGTCTATGAGTTTTTGTTTCTTTGTTTGTCTTGTTCTTTTGTTGCTTTCAGTTTTATATCCCACATATAAGTGAAATCATATGGTTTCTGTGTGACTTATTTCGCTTAGCATAATAATCTCAAGATCTACCCATTTTGTTGCAAATGGCACTAAAAAATTATTTGAATAACTCAGTAATCTTAACAAGCCAAGGGCAGTCAGAATGACAGAATTCTAGAACTTAAACCTTGGCAAGTCTTTTAGTATTACCCAAATTTCTATATGTAGGAAAAAATATGAAATCCAGGAGAGTTAAATAACTTATCTAAAGTAACATGGCAATTTAGTGGCAAAGCTGGGGTTCAATTCTAAGTTCTTAAACTTAGAAATACAAGTTTATTTTATTTATGGATAATATTTAAAAGTTAGAAAATAATTCCTCCAAAGGCAATATGTCAACACCTAATATGGTTGCTATCAAAAAAAAAAAGAAAAAAAGCAGAAAATAACAAGTATTGGCGAGGATGTGGAGAAATTGGAACCCTCGCATACTTTTGGTGGGAAACTGGCAGTTTCTCAAAATATTAAAAATAGAATTACCCTATGTTCCAGCAATTCCACTCTCTGTATATACCAAAAAGAACTGAAAGCAGGGTCTCAAAGAGATATTTGTACATTCATGTCCATAGAAAGATTATTCACAATAGTCAAAAGGTGGAAACAACCCTAGTGTCCATTGACTTACGAATGTATAAACAAAATATGGTACATACATACAAGGGAATATTACTCAGCCTTAAGAAGGAAGGGGATTCTGACATATGTTACAACATGGATGAACCTTGAGGACATTATGCTAAATGAAATAAGCCAGTCACAAAAGGAAAAACATTGAATGATTGATTCCACTTACATGGAATAACTAGAGTAGTCAGATTCATACAGACAGAAAATAGAATGGTGGTTGCCAGAAAGTAGAATGGTAGTTGCAAGGAGGGAATGGGGACCTTCAGTTTTGCAAGATAAAAAGACTGCTGAAAATGGATAATGGTGATGGTTGTACCACAATATGAATGTACTTAATACCACTGAAGTGTAGACTTAAAAATAGTTAAGAAGTAAATTTATGTTTGGTATAGTTTACCATAATTTTTTAAGGCAGTATTTCAAAAGTTACTTACATTTGATGCTGGCACTCATACTGAGTGGAACTGAGCAGTCTACCGTAGCTGAAAGAGAAAAATCAGGTGTTTAATAGTATTCTTAATGTTTATAAATGAAAACAAATATCAAATGTGGAAATCCCAAAAAGTTCCAGAACTTGCAGTTCCTTGTTTTGATTTTTATGGTACTCCTAGAGATAAAAAATAATATCCTTGACAAAAAAGATACTGGCTAGGATCAACAGCTCATTAGCTACTATAGAAAAAAAACATTAGTGAACTTGAAAACATAGCAATATAAACTATTCAAAACAAAACAGAGTAAAGAAACGATGGAACATAAACGCATAGAGCATCACTGAGCTAACCTATCTATTTCATGCACTTAACATACTTACAACTGGAGTCCCAAAACAAGCTTGGGAAAAAAGGAGCAAAATTGGAGGACCTACACTGTATGATTTCAAGACTTACTGTTAATGCTATAGTAATTAAGGCAGTGTGGTACTGTAATAAAGATAGACATATAGATCAACAGAACTAAAGAATAAGTCAAGAAATAGACCCACACATATGGTCAATTGTCTTTCAAAAACTGCTAGGGCAATTCAAGTGCTAAGTGCTAATAGGGAAAGGACAATCTCTTCAACAAACAGTCCTGGGAATATTTGGACACTCACTGACAAAAATTGATCCTTATATCATACCATATATAAAAACTAACTCAAAATGAATCACAAACTTAAATACAGGAGTAAAACTTACACTTCTAAAAGAAAACATGTAAGAAAATGTTAGTGACCTAAAATTAGGCAAAGATTCCTTAAACAGGATATAAAAAATATAAACTATGGCATTTAAAACTTGAAAAGCTGAACTTGATTTCACATGTCACAAAATATTATTTTTCTTTAGATTTTTTCAATCATTTAAAATATGAATTAAAATTAAAAACTTAAGCCCTCCAAATAAGAAAATAAAAGTGAAAAAAATACATTAGGGAAAAACTGGTGAAATTCAAATAAGCTCTGTACTTAATAGTATTGTATCCATATTCATTTCCTGCTTTTAAAAACTATAATATGGTTATGTAAGATTTTAACATTGGGGAAAGCTGGTGAAGAGTTTCTGTGACTACTATTTTTGCAACTTTCCTATAAGTCTAAAATTATTTCAAATGAAAAAAAAAAAGAAAATGAAAAGGCAAGTCACAGACTAGGAGAAAATATTTGTAAAATATATCTGACATAGGACTTGTATTTAATATACGAAGAACTCTCACAATTTAATACTAAGACAGCAAACAACCCATTTTTAAAAAATGGGTAAAGGTATTTCACTAAAGAAGATATACAGATGGTAAATGAGCACAAGAAAAGTTGTTCAACATTATTAGGCATTGAAGAAATACAAACTAAAACTCTGATGATATACTATGAAATATCCACTAGAAGAGCTTAAAAAAGACTCAATAGGAAGTGCTGCGGAGGATATAAAAATTACAGAAATGCAAAATAGCATAGTCATTCTGGAAAACAGTTTGGCAGTTTCTTATACGTTAAGTATATACTTACTGTATTACCCCATCATTCCACTCCTAGTAAATAAATTTATCCAAGTGAAATAGAAGCATATGTTCAAAGACTGTATGTGAATGTTATAGCAGCTTTATTTCTAATAGCCAAAAGTGAGTCAAAGTAACCCAAATATCCACCAACTAGGAAATCGATAAATTGTGGTATAGTCATTATATGGAATACTACTTAGCAATAAAAAGAAAGAAATACTACTACACACAAGAACATGGATTAGTCTCAAAAGTGTTAGCTAAATGAAGAAGCCAGACCCAAAACAATCTATATTGTGCGATTCCATTTATGTGAAATTCTGGGAAAGCCACAATTGTAGTGATAGAAAGCAGATCAGTGGTTACCAGGGGTGGAGGGGAAGAGATTGATTGCAAAAGACTAGAGGAAACTTTTTGGGGTAATGGAATGTTATATATCAGGGGTCAGTGAACTTTTTCTGTAAATGCTTCAGGCTTTGCATGGTGACACAGTCTGTGCCACCACTAATAACTCTGCCTGTTAGTGTAAAAGCCACTATAGACCGTAAGTAAAAGAATGGACATGATTGTCTGTGCTCATGAATGGACAATGAAATGTGAATTTCATGTAACTTTTACGTTACAAAATATTCTTTTGATTTTGTCCAACCACTTAAAAAATACAAATACCGTTCTTAGTTCACAAGCTGTACAAAAACAGGTGGCAGGAGGATTTGGCCTGTGAGCTATAGTTTGCTGATCCCTGTTTTATAGCATGATTGTGGTGGTGGTTATAAAATGTACATATTTTTCAAAATATTTAACAGTACACTTAAAATAAGCGCATTTTGTTGTATGTAAGTTATATCTCAATAAAGCTGACCAAAAAAGAAAAAGAGGTTAGCTAGTATCTTCCTTGTACAACTTCTTTAGTATACTTGAAAACTAAAAAGTAGATTATAATTAAAATCAATATCTAAACACAAGATAATATTAGAGATAACACAGGTAAAAGGAAATAACCTAGACATGATACAGATTTCATATATAGTTAACAAACTGGCATTCTGAATTTCCTACTATATATATAATGTTAGGGTCAGTAGCTGGTATTTTGCCGTACCAAACACAAATCCAGATATCATAATGTATTCATTTTTGCTACAGATTTGCTCTAATTAGAAGTGAAGCCGAGGGATTAAATTGGGTACAGAGAGTTCACATTTGCACATTTTTACCTTTGGCTGAAAGGATTTTATTATAGTGAACAGCCATGTGATTCTTGATCAGGTGGAGAGTACTTAGTCTGAGAGAGGAGGAGTCAGTGCAAAAAGCTAAAAATTAAAACACATTTAATCATTATATATTTAAAATTAATATAAAATCACCATGAGATAAACAAGTTACTGATTATTAAGCTCACTTTAATAAAATATGCTGAAATTCAATCACGGAGATTCTGACATTATAACTTTGTGATGCTGAGCATGTCCTAGCCTTAATCTTGCACTGACAACAGACAAGCTGTCAAACTTTGTAAGAATAAGTTTTACAAACCTGAGAGTTTTGGGAAGACAGTTTAGAATATAATCTATCATTACATTTATAAAGCTATTCCTTATTGACAGCTCTCAATCTCGTAACTAAAAATGGTTAGCCACTTGCCTGATTATAAAATAATGTTATCATTATGAGTTCTTGAATACATGGGAATTTGGGAAATCAAGCAAACCCCAAACTCCAAAACTCTATGCAATGATTCTATTTTGAGAGCCCTCCTTCTACCTTCACACCTGAAAACAAGATCTACAATTCAGCTTACTGCATTCTTTTTGAAGTATTAGGACTATCTTAAGACAAGTACATGACATTAAACTTCTTGACCTCATCTAAACTGTTTAGAAGAAATCTTAGAAATAATTAAGCACTTATCTACAAGTATAAAATGTAGGCATATTGTTTTCAAACGCTAGAAGCAGTTTTAAAGAAGTTATACATAGGGAAGCCAGTTGGCTCAGTTGGTTAGAGTGCAGTGCTCATAACACCAGGGTCGCCGGTTCAATTCCCAGGTGGGCCAGTGAGCTGTGCCCTCCACAACTAGATTGAAAACAATGATTTGACTTGGAGCTGATGGGTCCTGGAAAAACACACTGTTCCCCAACAACAACAAAAAAAAAGAAAGAAAGAAAGAAAAAAAGAGTATATACATATGGTTAAAAAAAATTAGCGAAAAACGAATACGGAGATTGAAAAATAGTGACTTTCCTGACCCCCAGTCTCCCCTCCCATAAGACTCCTGTTACTTTTTTTACGTATCCTTCCAGGGAAATTCTATGCATAATATAAGAATATATAATAATAAGCTTGATAGTACTACTAAAAAATGTATTGAATAGATACCACGCATTGTTCTAACCTCTTTACATGTAAAAACTCATTTAATTACTATTATCACCATTTAATAGTATCAACCTTTAATAGAAGCAGAAACCGAGGCACAGATGTAAGTAAGGTTGTCAAGATCACACAGCTTGATAATGGATGCAGTTTACATGTTGACAAGGCAGCCTTGTACTTACAACCACTATATCTATAATTGCATGTATATTCTTAAAAAAAGTTAGCAAACTATTTTGTTCCTTATCCTGCTCATCTATGTAAGTATATTTTAAATCTAGTTTTAAATTTTTAGTTAAAAATTATTTTTCAAAGTTTGATTCTGGTTCTATGTGTATATATACTTTGTTACAAAGAAATAAGAGAGGTAACTGAAAATGTGATCCTTCCTTCACATTTAGAGGAACCAGTTTTGACAATTTTTCATGTAAATGAAAAAAGACTTTAAATTATTTTGCCTAAAAACCCAGACTTAAAACTTTTTAAGCTGTAATTATAAAAATGCATTTTAACTTTATATTAAAAATTTAAGGCTTTAAAATATGAAAACATCACAGATTGTCCTTTCATAGGACCTAGAAATCCAGTTGAATAAAAGAGGCCTGTGTTTGCTCCTGATACGAAATTGATTTTTCAAGTGTTCTTTTTCTCTGCACAGCATTCCCTTTTCAGTGCATGTGTCTTTATCAACCTACGAATCACATTTTAACACAGAAGCCATGCCTTAAGCCAGGGTAGTCGGCCAGCAAAGAGTAGACAGAGTTGGGCTGGAGCTGCAGCAGGGAACAGGAGGCAGCCAAGTCCACATTCAAGGGCACAGTAATAGTCTGAAATGGACTCCTAAATTCTCTAACTCAAGAATTCCTATAATATTTCATTATAATTAATAATAGGAATTCAAATATTGATTAAATGAAATAGTTTTTATATCATGTCATATAATTTACAAATAAAGAAAACAGACAGTCAATCTTTAACAAACAACCTTTACCATTTCAGGTACCTCACTTACCATTACTTTTGGTGCTCAAGTGTCCTTTAAATATGGATGGTGGACCATATCTGGGAAGGACAGTGCTTGCTCTGACTTTTAACAAAATAACATGAGTTAGGATAAATGAAACACAACTTTCCCAATGATAACAATGTTGAACATTTAAAAAATAATAAATAAATCTATCTTTGATTTAATTAGCATTGTTTAAAATTATTTTCAATCACATAACTAACCAGAAATGATATATCAGACAAAAATTCTGCAGCCATTGATAAAAAGTTTTCTAAGAAAAGTTATTTTCAAAACAGTTGTACCTTGAGACTAGATTCGATGGGTAAAATGTACATCAGTTATGTATACTGACTATTCTGTACACCACTGACCTATTGAATTTTTAAATGATTTTGAGATATAATAAAACTGAGATTTTGAGTTAATACATATATATTAACTATTTCAGTTAATCATAAACTAGTCTGTCCTAAAAATAATTTTAAGAAAGTAATCCTCCCACAAAGTAATTGAGTAAATTAGAAATTATATCATGTTACTATGTATAAAATAAGTCCATATGTATAAGTCAGAATCAGAACTTAATTTTTCTGGTACACAGCAAGGGCTTAATGTTAGTTTATGTTGTAAATTTTCTGAAAACCATAAAAACAGGCTGGGTTGTGTTTTCTGGAACTTAGGTAAAGTGTCAGAATATACAGTTTGCTGATCAATGGATAATTCTCTCCTACATTCAGAACAGCACTTAATTTTCACTAATGATTACATTATATAGGGACACTCACATTCCAAGCAAGACTTACTATATGAACTACTAGCAGCTTGGTTGAAAGATACTTTTAAAAATAGATAAGAACACCGAATTGGGAGGGAAGGGTCTGGAGATTGCCCTACTGAGTGTGAAGACAGAATGCTATTTATTCAGAGAGAGTGAAGACACAAACTATTTGGATTGGGCCGGTTTGTGGAGATTTACAGTTATATGGCTCCAACTGTTCCACCGAGATGTCTACTTGACCCAGAGAGTATTCAGTGAAGGGCAAGTGTACACAGTGATTATGGATTAGTCCTTTGCTACGACAACTGTACTCAGCAAAACTGCATCACTTGAAAACTTATTACAAAAGAAAAATACCAGCTCCCCCTGCTCCATCAGACCTGCTGCGTCATAATCTGCATTTTAACATGATTCCTCTTCACCTTAAAGTTAAGAGAATCACTGGGTTACTGGATAGTTTTTTTGGGGGGGGGAGCTAGTTACAAAATGGATGATTTCGTATTTACTAAGTACTTACGCTGTGCCAAGAACTTTGTATGTATTATCTGCATATAATCCTCCAGAACTCTATGACATAGATGTTTTACCCCCGTGTTTACATTCATAGATGAAGAAACTGAGGGTCACCCCTGAGCAGTGCAGCTGGGCCCAGGGAAGTCTGTCTCCAAGGACCAAATTTGGTTCCTGTGCCCCGGTGTCATCGAGGTAATAAAGGTTGAACGACCCGAGTACAGGGGACAGGGCCTTCTGGAGACAGGGCGACAAATTCTGAGCCAGAAGCAGACCTGTGAACCCCGCAAGCAGGGCCTTTCCTGTGCAAGGAGCCTGGCAGCTCGTGGCAACACTCAGTTTCACAAATGGAGACTAAGCAGGGGACCGAGAGCGCCCAGGTCGCGGCCTCTACCCGCGCAGCCGCAACTGGGACCCAGGACCCCAGACCCGAGGTTCGGAGCGCAGGCGGCGGCGAGGCGCGAGACGGCGGTCGGCCGCCACAGCTGCCCTTTACCTCTCCGGCTGCCATTCATGCTTAGATCCTCTTGCAGCCGCCGTGGGTCACGCCAGGTCCCCTTCGGTTCTTCCCCGGGCTGGGCCAGCACCCGCAGCCGAATATCGTGAAGGAGGGGCAGACTGGAGGCCGCGGGGGCTGCAGACCGTTGCTAGGCAGGTTGCTAAGGGTCGGTTCCGCGGCGTCCGGATTGTGACGTCACAGCGCAGGATTGCGCTCGAAGCTCCGCCCCCGGGGTACCTGGAGAGGGGAGGAGAGCCCTTGAGGGTGGAGAAACGCGGCGAGAAAAGTGCCCCAAAGCGCCAGTCTTGTTCTGGGCTCTTGCCAGTCTTCCACAGAGCGGCCTCCTGTCAGGAGCCAGGCCACCAGCACCTGGCGCGCCTTGCCCTTGCGGGTCCCCCCTTCTTCTCTCCTGCCCTCCTCCTCCTCCTTTGCTTTTTTCTTTTAATCTTAAATCTCCAATCTGTTTTCCTTTGTGATGGAAGAGAGTTACAGCATGAACAAGGCGTTGATTTTTCTGTGGCTATATATAATTTGTTTGATTTTGAAGCAGTTACCCTCGAATCCTTGGAAATAAGATCAGAACAGGGCAGGGGGCATTCTGTAATGTAGCGCTTCTCAGCAGCGGTTCTGTTGACATTTGGGGATGTATGCATAATTTTGTATTGTGCGTGTGAGTATGTGTGTGTGTGTGTGGGGTGGTATCTGGTGCATTATAGAGTGTTTAGAGGCATCCTGGTCTCTACACACTAGATGCGAGTGGCAGCCCACCCACTCCATCCCTCGTTGTGACAAAAATGTCTCCAGACGTTGCCAAATGGAAAAAGTACTGTCTTTGGAGCTAGCCATGTGGAACTTAATTGTGAGTTTTCTGCTACTTATTGGCTTGATCTTGAATTAATTTCTAAACTTCTTTGAACCACAGGTGCCTCTTTTCTAAAATGTAGAAGATGCTGCTAACTTGATAGTTGCAAGGATTGATATATACAGTGCTGCCAAACAAAGCAAGGTATCAAACAAATAATCATTTTCTGTCTCCTAAGACTGCTGTCTCAGAAGAGCTCGGGTATCAGAGAATTCAGGCATAAGGAGATAAATTAGAAACCCTAAGAAAAGGAAAAGGGGAATGTCAAAATCCCGTTATAGTAACACCTGAACTCTAGGTTCTCTAAGACTCTAGGCAGAGAGAATTAGGTGCAGAATTTGAGAGAAGTGAAAGTGTGTGTGGCATTATCTGTGGCCCCAACAACGAAGGTCACTTAGAAGGATACAGGGGTAGAGAGTCAGGTGTTACCCAGAGAACAAAAACTCTTTGCCTACTCACACACTAACGCTTGCTGTCCCTATCTAAGAACATGAAGCCTTTTATTCCACTACTAGCATTTGGAAAATACGTCGCATGTAATAGGCTTCCAGGAAGCATTTGCTAAATTGAATCAGAGCTAAATCTTAAAGGGCAGACACCCTTGTGAGAGGCAACACAATGACTTGATTCACACAAAGGTGATGCCAGCCCCTCGTAGGAAAGTTGATTTGGGGATGAAACGTAGATTTTGCGTTGAAATAGGAAAGGGGCTCTGTGATTGGGAGAGGACAGCAAAACGGGAGAGGGTTCTGAAGACAACATTGCTTGGTGTCCAACTTCAACTGAGTCATCATCATTTCATTATTTCTCTTTTAGGAATTTTGTTCCAGTTCATTCAAGAAGTGGAAAATAGGAGATTTTATTTTTCTCTCTCAAATTGTAGCAGTGAACATATCATAAATACAATTTAATTTATCCTTGGCCTTCACTCTGTGCATAAACAAGAGAGAGCAGATCCTTTCCGGTTGCTATTCCCAAGAGGTAATCCATGATCATGGCCAGCTGCATGCAGCTAGTACAGGCTTATTGCAGAGTTAGATCCCAGGAACACCCTTCCATTGGGGGAATCACCACCGGCCCCAATGGCCTTGAATAGTGGGCATTCCTGAAGACCCTTTGTTGGATATTTAAACATGAATTTCTCATTTTAAAGAAATAATTCCAATGGTATGTTTTTGTTACTGATATCTAGAAACTCGTATATCTGTATTTTAGAAGGAAAAACTTTTTCTCCCCTAATGAATTGGTATGTTACTTTTATTATTGGGTTTTTCTTTTCTGTCTTAGCTGACAGGAAGCTCAAAACTAAGATTTGTGCTCAGTTGCAATAAGTATTCATAGCCTATACTTCTATTTACCTCTTTAATTCCCTTTATTAAACATGTGGCTTTTATACATCTACTCTTATTTTAATGGCTCAATTGGGCCTATTTTTGACTAGATGAGCTCTAAGCCCATTGGAAATAGAGATGTAAATAAAATAAACTATGTATTATGTATACCACAATACATAGCCGAATACATATACATAGCTTATTAGATTTTATTATATATTATTTTAAATGTATTATATTATTATATATACATTTAATCTATATAATTATAGATAACCCTTAGTTTAATAATTCAGAGAATTATTGAAATTCATATTTGTCTGCTTGGACATGCTTAGCACCATCAATGAAAATTATCCAATAAATGCAGTAAAAGCAACGAGAGATAAATAACAAGATAGTCTTTTTCCATTCATTGGGTTTTTAAGAATGCAGTTTAATTCTTAAAGTTCCCAAAGAACTAAAATGAAGGACATTTAGGCAATATTTTTTAAGGTATACATACCAGGGCAGAGTAAAAGAAATAGAATTCACTGGTGTGTGTGCACTTTGTGTTAACCTCAGTGTCAACACAAAATCCCCTTGGTTTTAGTGACTGAAGAATGCTTGAGAATTCAAGCTACTGACGATCTTGCAGTTATTCTCCAATCAAAATACTGTAGCTATTGATTCATTTAATAACTAAACAAAGACATGGAACTTTAGAGCTTGGAGGTGTTAGCATGTTCCGAAGTAATGGATTAATTTGCTGTTTGTCACTAGAGGGGGCTTTAGGAAAGTTTTAAGCCGAATCCCTGTGAGGAAGGCTGCCAAGTCCAGGCAATATTAACCTATAAATCTTACTCAAGGAGTGTAAAAAGTGAGAAAGACTTTGAAAAGTGACTGCAAGGTAAAGCTTCTCCAATTATAGTTGGTGACACATACACCAGGTTCCTTTTTGAAGAAAATTATGGTATTATCAACAGGCTCTTCATGGATAAAAAAAATGTGTATCACTGTCTCCCCATAACTTGATTTGTCTTAATTTTATTGTTAAAGCAGGAGAGAACAGCAATGACCAAAATTCTCTACAAAGCAATATGTACCTAATAGACAAAAGAGAACAATAGTAGGATAAATTGACCCCACATGACCATTTTGAGTTCTCTTAAGGAATAGAACTCGGATATCTGAACACAAATACAATCTTGTCCATAGAAAATGATCATTCTTAGAAATCTAATACCACACGGGGTTTGCACTGCACCATTTAATATGCTCCATTCCACATTTTATTTTCATTTCCCCTGCAGTTGAAAAGAGCACACAATTATGACTGTAGGTAGCTTAGCTGGATTCCTGTCGCTAACAAAAGATTCACTTATATTGTGACCCTTCAGTGAAGGCTGCTGGAATTGCAGATCGTAGGCAGACTCCTAAGTGTCATAGTTCTCCATCACTCCAGTTTCTCCCCAGCTGTGTTCTTTAAGTTTTTTCTTCCACTGAAGAGAACAAGTCTTTGTGAACAGAACTGAATCATTCTGTTGTTACTAGGTAACCTGTCCCTATAGCTTTAGCTTAAGAAGAGCATTTTGTCTGTTCTTCCACTGCCAATCAGTTGTCACAATACATCAGGGGTGATGCTCGGCCTAAAGGTTTGATAATCTCCAACTAATGTGTTTGCTGTTTACGAGTGGCTTCACCATTGAAAATAAAGCAAAACAAAAAACATAACCATGCTGTTAGTCTATTCTGGTAATCCTTTTTTTTAAAATATAAAAATAGAGTTCGGAGTTTTAACCATTAATAGATTTCTGGGAAGTTGCAATAAAGCTCTTGTAATTGCATCGATGATTCACAAATTGCCACAAATGAATCAATTAAAAAAAAATCCCAACTGATTTTTGTAAGCCACCAAGGAAAACCATCCTTTATTGATGCTCTACATAGCTTTTCTAAGGGATTCAATTTCTACTCCAGTCATACTTTAGTTCTTTGTCTTTTAGGATGTCTGCCTGCAATGTGCTCTTCAAATACTTTAAATTATTAGGCTGAATGACATGAAATTGCTATTTTTATAAATCAAAAATGGTCAAATACAGACAATATTATTTGGTTTGCTTTAATAATTTTAAGTGTTTGGAGAGCACCACTGGGAACTTAGATTTAAATTTAGACTGTATTAATTATTTCTTTAGAATATTTAAGTAAGTAAGCTTAGACGAGGGAATGTCTTACTCCCTCAGACATGCTCTATCTCTAACTTGACTTGGCTTATCAATGGGTTTCTCTTACCCATTTTGAGTCCTTTTATTTTCTTGTCTGCAAACAGTTATTCAGTGTATCCTGTGTTTTATGTTTTTAAACAAAATCTAAATTGTCCAACAGTATGAATATATGTTATGAAAACAGCTTCTTGTTAAGTAGCGTAAGTGTCCAAGAAGTATATACCCACAGGTAACCTTAGAGTAAAGAAAAACATTGTGAATCTAAGAGGTAAAACAGGCGGCATTTCCCATAGTGAGGGCACAATCTAGACACCTGATGGTGAACTGAGCACAGAAAGACTTCCTCTGTGTCATTTATAGCATGCAGAGTGGATGCTTATGTAAGATTAACAGACAAATAGGGTACAATAAGTCATGCTCCGAGGCTGGCAGTAAACAAATATTTTTCCTTGTATGTCAGAGACCATGGGGGCTAGAAGAATGCCACTGAGCATTAAGCTAAAACCCTCAACTTGCAGAAAAGACTAATGGAGCCCAGAGAAGATAAATAATTAGCTTACACAACTCAGTTTTCTGATTCCTGATTTAGTGTTCGTGTCTCTTAATCAGGAAATAGGCAGTGAGACAATTAGCTCAGTGACATTTCATGGTGCGTGTTTGCTGTTTTATGCATGTGCCATCTGAAATAATAGAAAAATTATTTTTGTGTGCATTCATGGACATATACAATGGAAAGGGTAAATAACAGTTTGCTTAAATCCCTTGTTTTAAGCAAACCTGTCCCTAAAGTGTCCGAGATAAATGCAAATATGTATATTTTAAAGTCATTTTTTTTCTAAAAGACCAACTTATATTATTATTCCAAAATTAAATAGAGCCCAGTTGAGCCCAGTTTTTCTTCTCCTACCGTGGATATAACTTTACCACAACCCAGAGAGACGGTCATTCACATGGAGTTAGGTACATTTTACACTGGAGAATTGTCCCTCAGGTGGGACAGCTTCTCTGTTTCAAGTATGGCAGAAAAGAATAACATTAATGACTTCCTGTAAACCAAAAACTGCCACATGTTATTTCAACCAATATTTAAAAGCAGCTACTATGTACAAGACCCATGACTGTTCAGCTCATATTTTCCCCTCAGACTCTGCCGGACACATCGATACCTTCTCTGGTTCATATACAGCACCTTCGGATACCTTGATTTTGGTTCAGTCTTACTAATTTCAGACTTCTGGCCTCCGGAGCTGTGAGAGAATAAACTTTTGTTGTTTTAAGTACCCACATTGTGGTAATTTGTTACAGTAGCGCTAGGACATGAATACAGTGGGATAGGACACTTTTTGCTGAAATGATACCTCTCAGTGACTGTCATCAAAACAAGCATTTCTCAGAAATAGCAATGTGGATACCTATCACTTCTTGTACTGATTTTGAGTCTTAGTCACAATTTAGGGAGCTCAGGGAAAAAAAATCCCATTAAGCACTTAATGCTATCCTGTTCTAAAAGGGAACATCACCGCTAACTCCCAGCATAGTTATTAAAAAAAAAACCAACTTGCTTTTCCCGACAGTTAAGAATGTAATTCTTAACAGAATGGTGGTTACCAGAAGAGAGATAGGGTGGAGGGAGGGCAAGGTGGGCAATGGGGAATAAATATATGGAAACAGAAGGAAACTAGATTTTGGCGGGGAACACACTGTAGAGCACACAGATGTCGAATTATAATCTTGTATACCTGAAAATTATATAATGTTATAAACATGTTACTCCAATAAATTAATAACAAAAATTTAATTATACATAACAAAGAAAAAGTTTCTCTCACAAGTTATAGCAGAGTTGCTCCAAATATCTATTGTCCCTTGTATAACAATAGCACTCCCATTTTTCAATTGGGCCCTATGACATCAGAACCACATTTCTCATCCTTCTTTGCAAGTAGGACGCACATATGACAAAATTATGGTTAATGTATAAATTAGAAGCAATATACGCAACATTAGGGTTATGTCCTCAAAGGAGGGAGTGTGCCCTTCTTTTTTTCTCTCTTTTCCTTCCTATTGAAAGGACCATGGATGTGATGGCAGGACCTGGAGCAGACATGTGAGACCATGAAGTGGCCCTAGGAATGAAGGCAATGCTCAGCATAGTAACAAGCTAGGAGCAGGCATCCCTGACACTGGAGTTTCATACCAATCCTAGAACAGACCCAGTGGACTCCAGTTCTGGAGTCAGACTGTCATGAAAGAGAAAACTAAATTTTTGGGTTTTCTATTACTCATTGTTATACATAATCCCAGCTAATCACAGCTAGGATTTTTGTAGTCTTCAAAGCAGCCTATGGAAACGGATTCTCCTAGAGAGTAGCTTTATTGACCACTTGGAATAGTCAACCAATTCAGAATACCTGCCTAGGTTTGACCGAATGATGTCTAGTTTTAAAAATTATACACGGACATTTCCATAGTTTCTAATGGGAGCAGTTTGAGAACTGACTTGAAATAAACCAAACCCACATTCAATTTTTATATAAAGGTTGCCTTTTCCCCACTGTTTCTCTGCTCTTGGGGGTTATCCAGAATAATTGTTCTAACAAATTAAAACGTTTGTCTTATGATAGCATGAAAACATTATAGAATGAAGAGTTAGGAGGTTAGAATCCTTGGGCTGCCTGGTCTTAACTAGTTGTGTGAACTTGAACAAACACCTCTCTGAGCCTCAGTTTCCTATCCCTTAAAATTAAAGAGTTAAAATGCAATAAACGTTGCTTCCCATCCATAGTCTATAAAAAACTGGATATTCTTTAAAACTGGTGTTCTGACAAAGGCCAAATCACTAAAACTTTGGAGTTATTTTAGGACCCTTGCTATCAAGCTGCTTATATAAAATGGCAGATTTACTGTGTTAGTGATTTCACTGATATTATGTTCTTAGAAAATTATTCATGGTCTTAAATCATGTTCAAACACCCAGATTGTTGACACTACCGTTTATAAAAATGGAAGAGTTTCAGAGTGAAGAAGTAAATTATTCTGCCTGATATCTCCTTGACCGATTGGAGTAAAGCATCTCATATTAAACCTGCAAAAAAATTGATTTCTTTTACCAGCTGTCATTAAACATGTTTTTACACATTCCTCATATCATAATTCAGTGTCTTGTAGTGATTACAGTCTAAGCCAGAAGTCACGAAAGCCTGCAGGGGATGGGCAATTGACATGAATGTGTGAGGACAACAGGTGCTTAGTCACTGGTACTGCTGCCAGGTGTAACCACTGCCCAGGTACTTTGTCTTTTCAACAACAGACATAATCAAACACATCCCCAGGCTGCATATCATGTATAAGCACCACTTTGTAACCCATAATTTTTAGGAGTTGGTGGTCAAACATGGCTGCTTATTAACAATCTCCTGGGGAGCTTTTGAAAAATACTAATGCCTGGGTCCCTCTCCCAAAGATTCTGATTTAATATGCTTTCGGTTAGGTTTGGACATTGGTATTTTTTTTTTCTCATCTCCTCTGGTGATTCTCATGTGCAACAGGATTGAAAAACACTGGGGATATGCTGCTCTGAATTCCTTACACTATAAATAAAGTGGTCTAATAAATTTGCAGGTAGACTCTCGTTAATTAATGATGCATATTATAAACCTAGGGAGTCCACTAAACATTTATAAAAACGGATATGAATAAAAGTCTATAGAGGTGATCAAATGGAATTCTAAGAAATAGGACCTGAGAGTAGGCAGAACAAAAGGGCGGGAAAGATAAATAATTGAACAAATAGAAAATCGATAGTAAGAAGGTAAATTTTAATGCATTTTATGTGTGAATGGTCTAAACACTAATTAAAAGACAGAGATTGTCAGATTAAATAGAAAACAAGACCCAACTGTGTGCTTCTTTGCTGATCTCAACAGGCTGATTCTAAAATTTATATGGAAAAATAAAGGAACCAAAACACACAAAACAATTCTGTAAAATTTAAAAACAGTTGGAACACTGATAGTATCTGGTTTTACCACTTACTATTAAGCTACAGTAATCAAGACTGGGTGGTATTGGTGATAGGATAGTACATAGATCAATACAACAAAAGAGAGCCCAGAAATAGACTTACACAATCAATGCATTCTTGATAAAGTTGTAGATGCAATTCAATGTAGAAAGGATTCCATTCAGCAAATGGCACTGAAACAATTGGATCTCCATATGCAAAAAAAACAAAACAAAACAAACAAAAAACACCCAAAAAACAAACAAGCAAAAAAACCTAGACACATATTTCATAACTTATACAAAATTTAACTCAAAATGAATTGTGTACCTAAATATAAAACCTGAAACTACAAAACTTCTAGAAGAAAACATAGCAGAAAATTTGCCTCATCTTGGGTTTGACAAAGCAGGACACCCAAAGCATATCCATAAAGGAAAAAAATTGATAAATTGGAATTTATTAAAGTTAAAAATATTTGGTTTGTAAATGATATTCTTAAGAGAATGACAAGAAAAGCCACAGACTAGGAAAAACATTTTCAAATCACATAACTGATAAAAGTCTTGTATACAGACTATATAAAGAACTCTTAAAACTAAGTAATAAGAAAATAAATAACTTGATTTAAAAAAATGGGCAAAAGATCTGAATGTACACCTCACTAAAAAATACATATAAGGATGGCTCTATTGAATGGGAAAAATAGTAAATTTACTGTGGAGAAATTGTAGACACCACCTTAACCAAGTGATCAAGGTTAACATCACTGGTAATGTCATGTTGACATCATGTATCTCCTGACATGGTGAAAATGAAGGACAATTCTCCTCTATGACTTCTTTCCCCAAATTAATAGCTTCAGTCTAATCCAGAGAAAACACTAGACAAACTTAAATTGAGAGCCATTCTATAAGATACATGACCAGTACTCTTCAAAAGTGGTCAAGTCATGAAATACAAGGAAACTGTCATAGAATGGGGAAGACTAAGGAAACATGATCACTAAATGGAAGCTGGTATCCTGGGATTGGAGCCTGGAACAGAAAAAAGACATTAGTGGAAAACCTGGAGAAATCCTAATAAAGTCTGTTGTTTGGCTATTTGTACTGTATCAATGTTAATTTCCTAGTTTTGGTAATTATATGGTGGCTACGTAAATTATTGACATTACGGGAAGCTGGGTAAATGGTAGATGAGAACTCTTTTGCAACCCTTCTGTAAGTTTAAAATGACTATGAGATAAAAAGTTACAAATCTTCACGTTTATCAGGTATTATCATAGTTTAAAGGTGAGGACACAGAGGCACAGACTGATTGATTTTCCATAAATCTAGTAAATGGCATATCTGGTATTTCAACTCAGTTCCATCTGACTATAAAGCTTGTGTTCTTTTGTTAGCCAACTACCTTTTGTTTTCCCAAACAGTTTGTAAATTTGTTGAGGAATAGGACTGCACCTTTTTTGTTTTTGTTTTAGTTCCAAGGTAGAGATGAGGTTTGATACCTTTGTATCCCAGCACCTGGTAGAATGATTCCTTTAGGGAATGTGTCCAACAAACATCGATTGTTTGGGATAGCATTTCTCTCCTCAAGAATGCATGTCCTTTGTTGCCGTCACAGTGTCTTCTTCAAAGTCATATCAACATGCTAGTGTGTAACAGCCCAACATGTTTCTCCACATCATTCTCCAGCTCAGCTATTAGAGAGCAAGCCGAGGGGACATGGAAGCAAAGGTGACCACAAAGGCTGCCAGAGCGCACGTTAGGCGTGATCACCATCCTTTCTTCCCCTGGGCAGTTGCATGCTGTATTAGGCAGGGTAAGCTAACTGCTCTAACAAACCTCCCCCACCTCCCACTCACATTTCAGGGGCCCGACAGTATTGATGTTAACCTTTTATTTTCATAAATTCCAGTCAATAGGGGTATTGGTGTTGATGAGCTGAGCTTCACACACATTTAAGGATCTGGCTTACAGGGGCTCCACCATTCTTCGAACATAACTCCATGGTTCCCTAAGCATCTACCTGGCAGATAGGGGAAGAGAGAGGAAGATGGCCCATGGAAATTTTTATGCCAGGCTCGGCAGTTGCCCACATCACTTCTGCTCACATCCCATTAGCTCTATTCTCAAGGGAGGTTGAAAAGTTGAGTCTAGGAGCACAGGAAGACGAGGTTATGAGTTCGGTTGTACACATGCGTATCAATACCCATACATGAAGTCATTTGTAGGGACAGGTTGGACTTGGCACTCATCACAGCAACAACTACTAAAAATAGAACTGGTGACAGCCAATCCCTCCCCCTCAGCATTAGTCAGAGAGAATCTCTCATTTCCTCGCTGTTGCTCTGTTGTGTCATCTGCTGCTTTGCCCTCTGCATGAGCAGTTACTGATGACAAAGGCAGTACAAATTGACATAAAAGAGAACAAAGTCACCCTTGTTCCAATAAACCCCAGCTGTCTGGACACATCTCTAATACCTCATGTACTGATCCCAAGTGTTTCTTGGAAGTGATGTCTTTAAACCAAACCCAACCAGAACACATTTAACACTCATTTTCTCTTGCTTTTATGTCGCTCTATACTATGAGCTCTGCAGCATCTTGTCCGACCCTTTGTTGTTGAATAATAACGCATTTGTTTGGGGAAAAAAAAATGATGGTAAATTAGAAAGGAGAACATGAGTCCATTGCAGCCAATATAATAGGTCCACTCTTCTTCCTGGGAATGGGTTGTCATTGTATCCCAAATGCCCGCACCCATGGCCATTCTATGTTCTAGAAAAAGGCTAATCTTACAGTTAGGTAGGCCACAGCTGAGGCCTTGTCGTATCTAAGATCCTGGAAAAACCATTGATCAAAATCAGCATTTCCTCAGCGTAACCAAAGCATTTGAAACACTTAGTCGTTGCATAGAAATGTGGCCCAGCTTTATACATTAGGTGAGGTTTACATGAACTTTACAATGTAAATGTTCATGTCTTTTCAGCTTTTTTGAAGGATAGTTCATCTGCAGAACCCACTGATTTGCAGCTTGTCATATACTTACACAAACCACATTAAAAAGCTATTTTGCCCTTATACACTTCTGGTCGGAATGCAAACTAGTATGGCCACTATGGAAAACAGTATGGAGGGTCCTTAAAAAGTTAAGAATAGAATTACCTTACGACCCAGCAGTCCCTCTTCTGGGTATCTACCCCCCCAAAATCTAAATACATCTCTCCATAAAGATATGTGTACCCTTATGTTCGTTGCAGCATTATTCCTAGTGGCCAAGACTGGAAGCAACCAAAGTGTACTTTGATAGATGATTGAATAAAAAAAATGTGGTACATATGTATACAATGGAATATTACTTGACCATAAGAAAAGATGAAATACTGCCATTTGCAACAACATGGATGGATCTTGAGATTATCATGTTAAGTGAAATAAGTCAGACAGAAAAAGTCGAGAACCATATGATTTCACTCATATGTGGGAGATAAAACTGAAAGCAACAAATGATTTTTGGGTAGATACCCAGAAGAGGGTTGCTGGGTCATATGGTAAATCACTTGGAATCAGTACTTGAGTTATTAGAGATGTATCCAGACAGCTGGGGTTTATTGGAACAAAGGGTGACTTTGTTCTCTTTTATGGGAAGTTGCTCACATCACTTCCGTTCACATCCCCATTAGCTCTATTCTCAAGGGAGGTTGAAAAGGAGAGAATGGTCACCACAATTTTAACAGCTGCCACTGGATGATTTGGGTTGATTTTTACTTTCTTCTTTATACTCTTCTAAAATTCATGGACTAGCTATTTAAGCATGTATTCACTTTATAATCAGAAAAAAAAATCATAAAGCTATTTTCAATTTGAAAAAAAAGTCAGAAAATAAAAATCCCATTATGTTTCCCAGTTTAATAGTGATACTTGGGCAGTGTCACTGTGCAGAACCCAATTTTTATTTTTATTTATTTAACCTGACTGCCAAACCAGTTGTTTACATGGTCATAACTGTGGGAAGTCCACACTCCATTTATTCTTCTCACTTTCTCCATCTCCCCTTTTGGCACTTACCACAGATCTCTTTTTGAAGTAAGACAGTGAATAAATACATACATAAATAAATAATAAAAATCATTCCTGTCTCTCTTTCATGGTTAAGCTTACACTATCATAATCCATTTCCCCCCCTAAATAAAAGCAGATGGTTGACCATCCTATAGTGTAAATCTATCCTTAAATGACAACAAAACAAAACAGACTTCCTGTCTTGTGATTAAAGAATTTTCAGGACTACCGGGCAAGATGCAGGATGTGTCCTGTGTAGTGGTTGCCATGGTTTTGACTGAGCATGTGCTATTTAAGCGCATCCTTAATTTGGATGGCATGAGACTCAGCTTTGCAGGGTTAAAAATGGTGCGAAAGGCATGGCTGTTTTTAGATTAAATGGGAGCTGAGCTATAGTAACAGCTAAAAATAGAGGTCCCTCACTTTAACTCACCCTTTGGCTATCAAATTGGATAAAGAAATTAACAGCAGTAAATTCTTTTTAGAAAATAAAGCTGGCATGACAGAGAAACCTGGTGTCTAAATATATAGCATTCTTAAGCCAACATTCTGATATATTTTTAAAAACCTGAAAAAAAATACACACACACACATTTAAAAGTCCTGTTTTAAGCTTTAAAATTAGCTAGTCAGTTCCCATGGCAGCTTTATTCTGTTGAAGAATTCTAGATTGTAACCAATTTAATATTTTCAGCAACTAATTTATTTTTCCATTTGCAAATAGCACTTTGGAGCAAATAGGCAGTAGACTTAATAGTTTATCCTTGGTTCTGTTAACTGTGTTATTTTGTGTAGTGTGCCAGCAGTATTTAAAAAATGCAGGTGGTTTTTGTGTCAAGGGCTTTAACACTAAAGATAAAGGAATCTATAAAGGCTGTATACATACGCGCATGATAGTTTCAACTCAAGATTTCCAACTCTTCTTTTTGGAAACTGCAGAAGCTCTTTGATGGGCATCTGGTGCTTTGGATTCAAATCAGAATCAGAAAACAAAAGTTCCAGTTTCAGTCCTGCCCCAGGCTAGCTCTGGGATTTAGGGCAAATCACTTACCCTGCTCAGGTCTCACTTTCCTTGATTGTAAACTCTTCAGTTTTGAGGATACTTTGACCAGGTGCATTGTCTACTTTACAATTTGTACTATTGAATGCTTTCTTCAAGTAAAAACACGTGGAAGTCCATTATGACAACAAAAAGTGGAGTTCCACTTGTTTCGTTGGCCTGAGGTTGGGGAGGGTCCTGAGTGTCTCTCTGTTGGTCCTTTTCCAACCAATCCTTGGCCACCCTTGACATTTCAAGTAGGAGCGCCCAGGACTCCTCAGAGCACAACTTAAGGACCATTGGTTTAGATAAACTTTAATGTCTCATTCCATTTTGAGAGTCAGTCTATGCTTCTGAGAAATATCAAAAAATAATGCCAGAAGAAAATTTTAGAAGTTGAGCCTCCATATTGTGCCAACAAAAATAAAATATAACAACTTTCAAAAGATAGAAGTTATTATTTTCAACATTATGGGTTAGAAAAATGGTTGCTTTGATTTCCTTGCTAGTTGACATCAAGGGACACTGACGTGAGTCATCTCCCCCTGACTATTTGTTATGAGACCTCAGAATAAAACGATTTACTGCTTGGTGCATCCCCTTTGCTATTTTGTCTGTTTACAAATGTCTACCCATTAGCTCATCGTTTCATAATTTAAAAAATTTTATATTCTTTTGGATTTTTTATGGCTTTGCATGGTCCATGAATTCTATTGTTCTGAATAATAGAATGCTGCGTATAACTTGTTTATTCTTAATGTTAATTCAGCCTTTATTTGTATTTATTTATCTATTCTTTATGTCTTTTATTTATGGAGGAAGTTGCAACATTGAGAAGAGTTCTGGTCAGATCAAAGACTAGTGGTCTCACGTGGAGGAATCTGGAGTTTGGGTTCCAAAATGCAGATTTTTTGTTAAAACCCAACCATTAATTCTTCTACATCAACTAGATATAGACCACTAATGAGAAATCGCAATAATATGAAAAAGAGAGCAAATCTTTTCAGGCTTTAGTCATTATTTCAAACAAGATTTCAGCATCAACAATGAAGGCTTTATCTGATTCTTGCCTTTATTTAATGTCTCTAATAACTGTGGTCTTCACAGGAATTTATTGTTACATAATCTGCAGCTGGAAATCATGAATGCTACTGGGTGCTGCACTACACAGACAAAACATAAAACTGAGTAAAAGTACTGTGCCTTCATGATGTGATCTCTGTGAGAAAAAATATCACATCCTCAAATGCTTAAAACCAGCATTTATATATGCTTCCCAAACCACTCTACAAACTATACAGAAATCACAGCAACCACCTACCACTTGTTAAACAGAGCAGGTATTTTAACACTAAAAGGTAACTTTATAAAACAGCAAGGGAATTGGTAATGGAAGGAAATGATAGGCTGGAAATGACAGGTTGATTTCTTCCTTTTTCATTTTTAACCTTGTAAGTGTAATATGTATTTAGATAAATGCACGTAAGTGTCAGCTAGCTGAATTTTCACAAACTTAACACACAAATGGAACTGGCACCCATATCAAGAGACAGAATATTACCACCACCACCCTCACACCCTGCCTCTAGCCCCAAGTCTTGCAAAGTCTTTCAGACACTGTTCATTTCCTTCCAGTCACTGGTCTCCTTCCAAGGTCACCTGGTATCTTGTCTTCTAATCACACAGTCTGTTCTTCACTGTTAGATAAATGGAATGGTACAATATTGTATTCTTTTATGGTTGGTTTCTTTTGTTTAACTTTATGTTTGTGAGAGTCATCCATCTTGTTGTTTGTAATTGCTCGTTCTGCTGCAGAGTATTAAATTGTGCAACCCTACTATAATGTATCGATCCATTCCACTTTTGATGGGTGTTTTGGTAGTTTTTGGTTTTTGAGTGCCACACATTGTGCTTCTAATGACATTCCTGACATAGACACAGACACACACACACACACACACACACACACACACACACACACACACACACATATATTGTTATGTCATAGGATAAGCACATTTCCACATTAATAGGTACTGTAATAGTTTTCCAAATGATTGTACCAATTTCATCTCTGAACAGTAGTGGACAAGAATCATGGTCACTGTATATACTTGCCAACACTTGTTCCTTTCTAGTGCAAGGGTAATGTTATCACATTATGCTTTTAATTTGCATTTCTTAGATGACTAATAAGGTGAGCATCTTTTCACATGTGTATCGGTCATTTGCATAGTTTCTTTAAAAAATTTTTATGAAAAATGTAGCTAACATATAATATTATATTAGTTTCAGGGGTACACCATAATTATTCACCATTTATATACCAACTGACCACCATGATAAGTCCAGCAACTAACCATCTGACACCATACCACGCTATCACAATATTATTGACTGTATTCCCTATGCTGTATATCACATCCCCATGACTTACTTGTTTTATACCTGGACATTTGGACCTCTTATTCCCCATCACCTTCCCCCCCTTTTAAATTTTTCAATTACAGTTGAAATGATTAGTTTCAGGTGTACAGCATAGTGGTTAGACATTTATATAATTTAAGAAGTGATCCCCCTGACTAGTACCTATCTGGCACTAGACATAGTTATTACCTTATCATTGACTATATTCCTTATGCTTTGCTTTACATCTCTACGATTATTTTGTAACTACCAATTTGTACTTCTTAATCCCTTCACCTTTTTCACTCTGCCCCCTAAACCCCTCCCATCTATCACCCCAACAAATCTAGTACCCATTTGACACCATACATAGTTATTGCAAAATTGTATTCCTTATAACTACATCCCCATAACTACATCCCCATAACTACATCCCCATAACTACTATGTAGCAACAAATTTGTACTTCTTAATCTCTTCCCCTTTTTTTTCACCCACATCCCAGCTCCCTTCCCATCTGGCAACCGTCAAAATGCTTTCTGTATCTATGAGTTTGTTTCTGTTTTTCCTTTTTGTTTACTTTGTTCTTTATATTCCATGTATGCATATAAGCAAACTCACATTGCATCTGTCTTTCTCTGTCTAACACTCCACTCAGCACAGTACCCTCCAGGTGCATCCATGCCGCTGCAGATGGCAAAAACCCATTCCCCTCTGTGGCTGAGCAATATGCCATCGCACATATGGACCACCTCCTTTTTTTCCACTCATCCATTGATGGACACCCGGGCTGCCTCCACAGCTTGGCCATTGTAAACAATGCTGCAATGAACATATGGATGTACATGTCCCCTCGAAGTAGCATTTTCTTCAGATAAATACCCAGAAGTGGGATTACTGGGTCCTTCTTTGTCTCTTGTTATAGCCTTTGTTTTAAAGTCTATTTTGTTTAGTATTGCTACCACAGCTGTTTTTTTTGTTTTTTTTGGTTTCCATTATCATGAAATAAATTTTTCCATCCCTTTACTTTCCATCTGTGTGCGTCTTTCAAGCTGAAGTGAGTCTCTCTTGTAGGCAGCATATGTAAGGGTTTTGTGTTCTTATCCATTCAGCCCTCCTATGTCTTTTGATTGGAACATTTAATCCATTTACATTGAAAGTAACTATTGACAGACATGTAGCTATTGCCATTTTATTATTCATAATTTTGATTTTTTTTTTCGTCTTAAAGAAGTCCCTCTAAAATTCCTTGTAATAGTTTGGTGGTGGTGAACTCCTTTAGCTTTTTCTTGTCTGGGAAGCTCTTTACCAGTCCTTCACTTTTAAATGATAGCCTTGCTGGGTAGAGTACCCTTGGTTGTAGGTCCTTGCTTTTCATCACGTTGAATATTTTGTGCCAACCCCTTCTGGCCTGCAAAGTTTCTGTTGAGAAAAGCTGACAATCTTATGGGGGCTCCCTTATAAGTTACTGGTTGTCTTTGTCTTGCTGCTTTTAGGATTCTCTCTTTGTCTTTAACAGTTGCTATTCTAATTATAATGTATCATAATGTGGGCGTGTTTGGGTTCATCTTGTTTGGGACTCTGCACTTCCTGGTCTTGTATGTCTATTTCCTTTGCCAGGTTAGGAAAGTTTTCAGTCATTATTTCTTCAAATAGGTTCTCAATCCCTTGCTTGCTCTCTTCTCCTTCTGGTACTCCTATGATGCTAATGTTGTTATGCTTGATGTTGTACCAGAGGTCTCTTAAACTAAACTCATGGGTTTTTTTTTTCTTTTTCTGTTCCAGTTTGGTGTTTATGCTATCTTGTCTTTCAAATTGTTTTTCAAATTGCTGATTTGATCCTCTGCTTCACCTGGTTTGCTAGTGACTCCTTCTGGTACATTCTTCATTTCAGTTATTGTATTTTTCACTTCTGACTGGTTCTTTTTTATGGTTTCTATGTCCTTTTTTATGCATGCTACTCTGTTGAAGTTCTCACGAAGTTCCTTGAGCATCCTTATAACCATTGTTTTGAACTCTGGATCTGGTAGTTTGCTTACCTCCATTTCGTTTAGTCCTTTTTCTGGAGTTTTCTCCTGTTCTTTCATTTGGGATGCATTTCTTTGTTTCCTCACTTTGGCTGACTCTCTGTGTTTGTTTCTGTGTATTAGGTAGATCTGCTACATCTCCCAGTCTTGACCGGTGGTCTTATGTAGGTGCCCTGTGCGGCCCAGTGGCACAGACCCCTGGTCACCTGCTCTGGGTGCTCCAGGAGTGTCCCTTCTGTGGATTGTATGTGCTCTCTTGTTATAGTTGAGCCTTGATTGCTATTGGCATATCAGTGAGTGACATTGGCCATCAGGCTGATTGGCTGTGGGTTTGGCCATGTCCACAGCTTATGGGCTGCTGGGCTGGTGGGGGAAGGCTTACCCCATTGAGTGGAATTTGCCCCAGCAGGCTCTTGTGCCTATTTAGATTGCCCTTTGTGTGTGCTGCTTGTGAGGTTAATTGGGTGATTCTCTGCTGTGGTCTGAAGCCAACTTCCAAGCCTGTTGGTTCTGAGGCCTCTTGTGAGGGGCTCCAGTGCAGGCCCAGGTCACCCACTGCCTGTGACCAGTCAGGGACTACCTGGTAGGAGCTACAAAGTGATCTTCAGTTTTTCACTGCCTATGCTAAAGTTGGAAGTATGTGGGAGAATACATGCTATGAACTGAGGACATCTGCCTCTGGTATCCAGGCCTGGAGCAGCTCCATAAAAAGCCAGGACACTTTGAGGCCTGCAGCCACCTGCTAACTCCCTTAAGGTTTAGTCACTGATAAAACCTCATGCAGTATGTGAGTTGGGTGAGGCAGGGTCTCATGGAGTCACTAGAGTTGGAAGACTTGTGGTCACCAGGTTAATGTAGACTCTGGTTTGGTGCCAGTGCTGAGCCTGGAGCTACTCAGCAAAACTCAGGCACACTGAGGCCAGTTGCCGCCCACCTGTGGCCTGTGGACTCTGATAGTTTTCCAAGAAAGAGTGCAATGAGGGTGCTTTGGCTGCTCGGGAGAAAGTTCCTCCTGTGTTGCAGGAGTTGGGTGGGGCGGGATCCCAGCAGAGTCAGCAGGGTGAAGAGAGCGGAGCTCACCAGGCCAATCAGATTCAGATTTGGCCTTGTGGAGGCGGGCTCAACAAAGAAAAGATGGTGCCCACCAGCCAGCGGCATGAGAGGACACAGGGTAAATGGCAACTATCCTCCAGCCTTTGTTTCAAAGCCTCACACCTCAATCTGCTCCCTGTGTGCCTCTGACAGCCCCTGCGTCACCATCTCTCTGCTGGAGTCCAAGGTGAGTGCCTGTGAGCGAGTGAGTGTGTGCGGGCCATTTAAGAGGATGTCTGTGTTTCCTGCAGCCTTCCGTCCCACCTGGATGGTCAGAATACCCACTATTTTTCACAGCCAGATATTGTGGGGGTTACTTTTCCTGGCACAGGTAGTGCTGGCTGGGGAGTCTGGTGTGGGGCTAGGGTCCCTCGCTCCTCTTGGAGGGGACCTCCATGGTCAAGATATTCCTCCTGATTCTTAACCGCCACACGGAGGTTTGGGGCCAGCATGTTTCGTGTCTCCGCCCCTCCTACCAGTCTCGATGTGGATTGGTTTTTATATCCTTAGTATAAAACCAATTCAGCAAGACTGCAGATGGTTGATTCTTCTATAATTTAGGTTGATTGTCCTATAATTTAGTTGTAATTTTAATGTGTTCATAGAAGGAAGCAAACACAGTGTTTATCTACTCCACAATCTTGGATCCTCCATAGTTTATTTTGTGAAGTGTCTTTTCAGGGCTTTTGTCCACTTTTCTCTTGGATGTCTATCTTATTGATTTGTAGGAGTTCTATATATATGTTAGATAATGTCTTCATTGTCTTATGTACAATGTGATGTTAAGTGTTCAGATTTATGCTAGGTATGTGTTTTATGTTTTCAGGTATTCTGTTTAGTAAACACCTTAGGCCACTGTATATTTCAGGTCTGGAAAGGTTCTAATGGCACAGGTAGAAAAAGTAACCATATTCCAGAATTGAAGTACTGCATACAATCAGCTACCATAAAATTCATTACCATTATTTAACGACATTTTACATTCACCATCTATTTTTAGCTTTTTCATGCTGTTTGATTCAGTGCTTAAAATTGAATACGAAGATAAGAAGGACAAAAAAAATATCGAAATGAGAGGGGATAATGATTGTCCATGATGTCTTTCATTTTGGGAAGTATCTATGGTGAAGTTCATAAAAAGATTAAAAATACCAGTTTGGGTTTCGGTTTTGCAATCTACTAGTGTTTTTTGGTCAAAATACACTTAAGGTCATCATATACTGGGGAGAAAATTTGCTATTTTTGGCTCTCCAGTATGCTACAGAACCAAGTACCTTTTTTGAGAGCCACCCTGATCACAATTGGTCCCTATGTGTTGAATCCACCATCAGCTCCAGCAGAGAGTAGGTGCCACTGATTCAAACCTGGCCAATCCAGCATCACATTCCTTCAGGCACAGTCACTGGTTCAAGAATGGCCATGTGACTGGTCAGAACCAATGACATAACAAGACCTGTTCTGGGACTCCAGAGGGAGAGGAAGGAAGCCTCTTTCCTGCTGGACTTGACTTTAGGAGGATGTAATATGAAACTGCTGAGACCACTTGCTACTTGAGAGGAGAGTCTGGTGAAAACAGAGCCAGCCCAGAAGGAGTGAAGCTGAGATGTAGACAGAGAGAAATGGAATTGAAATGACATTTTGAACCCTTTAAACTAAGCCATGACTGAAGCTAATAATATCTGATCTTTTTAGTAATGTGAGCCAGTAAATGCCTTTCTTGTTTGCTTATGATGGGTTGGATTGGTTTTCTTGACACTATAGACCTAAAGTGCCTTAGTTGATGCAAATATCTGGCCCAGATGGGGTTTTCAACATTACGTATGATAAACAAAGTAAGGTAATGAGTGATATGGCTTTAAGCAAAACTTTTTCTCTGAAAGGAAAGTACTGTTTCAAACAATAGTTTTGAAATTTAGGTACCAGTATTTTAAGTTTCTTAAGGTTTTGTGGAGGGAGTTAAAAATTTATCATAGTGATAATGTTTGGTTAGGGTTCATTTAGTGGGAGTAGATGGGAAAGAGAAATGTGTGACTGTCTATGGTAATGAAAAATCACTGCTTCATGAGAGTGGTCTCTAGACACCTGTCCTAGACCCATTCTATCAAATTTCCTTGGTAACCTTGTTACAAATACACATTTTGGGGCTCCACCCTTTGAAATCTGGATCACTAAATGTGGGATGATGCCTAGAATCTGTGTTTTTAGACAAACTCCAAGATTGGGGAACCAGTGCTTTATAACAGGATTTTCCCCTAATCCTGGGACACTGATGCCTTCTGCACACCTCCTTCCAGGAATTCTGAACCAGGCGAGGGAAGAAACTGGGCAGGAGAGAAAACTTAGAGAAGGGAGGGAAGAGGTGCAGAATGGCCATTAGAGAAACACGACTGCTAAATGACTGAAGATTGCTGGTGTGAGGTAGAGGGAGGGAAGGAGAGTTTAAATAAATATCATTTTTAAGGAATCAGAGTTTTCTAGAAATAAAAACAAATTGATTTGGGAATGAGAAGGTGCATGTGTATTCCTCTTCTCTCCCTGGATGCTTCAGTTACAAGGAAAATGAGGAGAAGAAGGTGGTCCCAGCTCTCTGTCCTATGACATTGCTGAGTCCAATGTATGTCATTATATTTTATACACACTGGTCTTTGTACGGAACCACAAAAAAACCCCACATAAACTCCATTTTATATTTAGCTGTTGATACCACTGGTGCACAAACAGCAATTACTAGCCTTCTTCAGGTTAAATTTTTCTAGTTCCTTCAATTCTATGACCATACACACCATACATACTAAAACATGAAGGGGTAACTTGAGGACACGTTGACTTCTAATACAGTTCTGTATATGAAAGACTCCAGGCTCAGTTATTAAATGATAGAACAGATACCCAATAAATAATTATTAAAATCACATGCTTTATGAATCTGGCACCAGGAGGAAGATCTAACCCTTCCCTTACAGCCCCAAGAGTATTATATTACACTTGACCATCATCAGTTACATTTTAGAAGGGAGACGCACATAATCTGAACTAAGTTCCATTGGAATCCATATAATAAAGAGCTGTGAGTCTGGAGCTTAAGACTTGCATATTATATTGTATTTACATTGAAATATTATTTTCAAAAATTAAAATAAAGCTAGGTAAAACAAATTGTGGGCACTGTCTTTCTAGTTTTGCTATTTCATGTTCTGCTTTAAAATGTAAGCAAAACAAATTCTTTTCAGTATCAAAATAGAAAGATGTTTTTCTCTTAACCAAACTTAAGTCCTTTGCTTTCACCATTGACTTGAATCCCTTTTTTTGGTGCACAAGTTGCCATTTACTGACCTTGTTGACCAAACCACAATAAGAAGTCTTAATATAACCACAAGATATTCAAATGTTACTTCCTTATTTGCCAAATGAGTGTATTTACTATTGTGATTATTGTGGTTAATCTGCATCTGGCTGCACACTATTCAGCAATCTAAATAGCTTCACTATCTTATTTATCTTACAGTGGAAATAGCATGGACTTGAGATCTCACCTGGATCCTGCTATTAACCAGTTAAGTTACTCTGGCAAATTGCCAGCTCACCTGACCCTCTGTTTAACCAATGATGTTTGTATAGACATGAGTGGGTCTAGGATTCACTACAGACAGTGGCTCCCAGGAGATACAGCTAAGGAAACAGTATACTTGTGGCTTCTGGCCAGAATCCCCAAATTAAGAAATAAAATAATAATTAAAGTTCATGATTTTCTAATGACAGAAAATAAAACAAACAACCCCCCCCCCCAATTTATTTGTCATATTTGGAGGATGCTAGGGAACTCACTGCTTATACATGAAGAAAAACAATTGGGCACCTATCCTGTCCTTCCTGTATGGACTTTACCGCAAGGTAATTATTTATGAAGGAAAGTTTTTCTTTATATAGTCGTTTCAGTTAATAAATGCAGAAAGAGGGATAGAATTAGAATATTATCACTTTGTAAGACCAAATAATTACTCTAGGCAATGGTCACAAATGCATATAAAACGATTAGGGGGGCAGCGAACAGGTAACTTTATAATGGGTAGTTTGGGTTGACAATGCCTAAAACCACTGATCAAGCTTATTATCACATGAAAGAGACCCAGACATTAATGTGACGCAATGTGAAGTACAAACTCCACCTATGAGGCATTCCTGCCAAAACTGCTGAAGCTGAATCTGCTGGAGATCCAATTTCCAGGTTACAGGAAACATGAAGATAGGAACATATTGAAGACACTCAGGGATGGATTAAAATCCAGGGAATTCTGCTGTGCCAATGATCTGACCTGGTTTCTTCAAAAAACAAATTAGAAGGAAAAAGAAATGAAGGACAGGGAACTCATAGATTAAGAGATTTAAGAGACATATGAGCCAAACACAGAATGCAGACCTTGTTTGGATCCTGTTTCAAACAAACCAAAAAAAAAAAAAAGAAAAGAAAAGAAAAAGGGAAGCCATATTTGAGACAATTGGGGAACTTTGAATACTGACTAGCTATCTGATATTATTAAGGATATTTTGTTAATTTTTAGGTGATCTATTGCATTTTGGTTATATTTTAAAAAAGGAATCATTATCACATATCTCTATCTCTGTCTCTATATCTATCTCTATCTACTATATATCTGTCTATACATAGATATGTGTGTGTGTGTGTGTGTGTGTGTGTGTGTGTGTGTGTCAGGAGATATGTATATCTATATCTATCTATATCTATCTATATGTATATATATCTATATCTATACATATATGTAATATATATATATATATATATATATATATATATATATATATATATATATATAATCCTGAAGTATTTTTAGATGGAACAATATGATGTTTAGGATTTGCTTCAAAATAATCCAGTGGCAGGGGTAGGTGGAAGGACTGAAACTAGATTGACCATGCATTGATGATTATTGAAACTGGGTTTTGGGAACACGAAAGTTCATTGTGTTACTACTCTCTCTGCTTTTGTGTGTGTTGGAAAATTTCCACAATTAAATGTTTTTAAAAATGGGAAAGAGTGATAAACACTTTGTGATAATTAAACAGTACACGTATGGTTTATACAGGTTTTTGTATTTATGCCTTTATTAGTTTCTTGCAGCTGCTGTAACAAATCACCACCCGCTGGGTGTATTAAGAGATATATGCCCTCACAGTGCTGGAGTCTAGAAGTCTGAGATCCATCAGGGCTGTGCGCCCTCCAGATGCTCTAGGGAGACCATTCTTGGCCTTTTTCGCTTCTGGTAGCTGCTGGTATTGATTGGCTTATCGCTGCATCACTCCCTTCTTTGTCTGTGTCTCACTCTCTTCTCTTTTGTCTATAATCTCTCTCTACCTCACTCTATAACGACACTTATCATTGGATTTAGGGCCCACGCAGATGATCTTGGATAATCTCATCTCAAGACCCTTAATTTAAAATATATCTAAATTACCCTTTTCCCGAATAAGGTAACAGTCACAGGTTCCTAGGATTAGGACCTGCACATAGCTTGGGGTGGGGGTGAGGGTGGGGGCCAGGCTGCCTTTCAACCCACTACAGTGACATACTACAGTAAAAAGATTTGAAAACTACTATTTTAAAGGAGTAGTTTAGACTTTCTAATTTTAATGTAACAGAATAACTCAGTTATCCCTAATTTCAAATGTGTGAGATATCCTTGATTTCTTCTTTTCTACCTTAGCACGTAGGCAAGTTCTGTCATTTTTACTTCCAAAATTTAAATCAGATCTTTCTATTTCTTTCCATCTACATTCTCAATGCCTTTATCTCGTGTACCAAATTCCACAATGGTCTGTGTACTGATCTTCCTGGCTTCTAATCTTGCCTTACTCCATACCATTCAACATGGAAGAGCTAGAGTAATTCAAAACAAAACAAAAAGTTCACAATTCTAACCATTGCTTCTTCCTTGCTCTGTCCGCAAGATGGTGGTCCATTGCTTCTAAAATGAAATCCAAACTCTTTACCATGACTTCAATGCTGGGACTAATTCATTCCTCAGCTCTTTGACTACTCTTATTTGGGACCATCTCCTTGCTTGCCCACAACTCTCTAGCCCTATTGGCTTCCCT
This sequence comes from Rhinolophus sinicus, assembly GCF_057876585.1. NCBI lineage: Eukaryota > Metazoa > Chordata > Mammalia > Chiroptera > Rhinolophidae > Rhinolophus > Rhinolophus sinicus. The sequence goes on along the minus strand of NC_142503.1, from coordinate 188,910,115 downwards.
TTAGCATTTTAAATATGCCAAAACTGACTCCACCAAATGTAGATTCCCCTAAAGGAGAAACCAGGCAGTCATTATTACTACTAGAATTCTATTGATAATTAGATAAATTGTTGTTTTTAAAATGGAAACAGTAGTTCATGTTGAATACAGATACATTAAAAAACGTGTAAACAAAATGTAAATACTCTTCCCTCACCTCCCAACCATCTTATCCTCTAGGATAATGACATTTTGGTTTATGAACTTTCAGAATGTATAACTATCATAAATATGTGATTATGTAGCTTGGTAACCTGCTTTTTTTTTTTTTTAACTAAACAATGAATTTAGAATCCATTTTCACATTTTTGCAAGTATAGCTTGATCATTATGTTTTTAGGCTTTTGATGCATATTTCCAAATCGACCCATCAAAGACTTGAGCTAATTTGCATTTCCAGCAGCAGTGCATGACCACGACCAGGTTCATCTCCCTGCATCTCGGGAATCTTTATAATCTTTGCCAATCTGAGAGATGAAAAACAGCATCCCATTTTTGTTTCAATTTGCATTTCGTGGATGGTAGTGAAGTTGAACTTTTTTGCTTCCGATACTGCTCACCTGTAGTTCTTCATGATTGTGTAATGAAAAAGATTAGCCTACATTTCTAAAAGAAATAGCAAACCAGCTAAGGAAGAGTTGTGTAAACCACTCAGCACTCCATTACAGCAACCCCACGACCACACCCTCTTGTAGAATTCCATCAATGCCTTGAAACGGTTCACTTTCATGTATCTGAGGACAGAGTTTGGGCTTTATATCCCTCATTAGGGAAGTATTTATTTTCTTCTTGTAAGATATGAGGCATAGAAAATTGTCCACAATCAGTTTTAAAAGCTTCTTGCTTGTATTTTCTGTAAATACGTGTGGGGCAACAAACAAGAAATTATAGATTTAGAATCTAAGCTTCAGAATGTAACCCAACAATTTGGACTTGCAACTGTCTGGGGTTTTGATCATCTTTAGGTTTCAACTTGGAGTTTAAGTAACATTATGCAGCAGACTATTCAGTAATAATTTTTCCTGTTATACCAATTTTAGAAAGAAGTTCAGAGAAAAGTATTGTGAGACAATACCTGATATTGGCATCCAGTCTCTACATTACTTTTGAACAGGGTTGTTCATGCTGCTTCATCTAAAAAAAAAAAATATCACCAGGCTATTTCAAGGTACCATGTCTGTCTGACACTACTCTATAGATTTCCAAATGTACCCCAAGTTTGCTTATGTGGTCATACCAGGGATTACAGCAAGAGTAATTTAACTGTCCAAGGTCCTGAAATCTTGTATATTTTTATTCTATAATTTTGCATATTATTTTTGAATCCCAAGTGGCTTTCTATCATTCCAAACTCCTTATGTTCTCTTCCTCGTATGTTTATCTAAAGTTAGTATACTTGAATGTGGGTCAATTGATTGAATATACCAATTTTATATGTGATAGAGTGCTGTAAGTTTTTAAGAGCTACTTAAAAAAATAACCAAAATAAATACATGTGCTTATGGTTGTGATTGTGATACCAAGTATCTTCAAAACAAATGCAAAAACATAAACCAACAAGACCTAAGCCACAGATGAATAGAGACCTAATAGCAAATGGAAATTCTAAAGAAAGAGGTAAGCAGACCAGGTCATCAAGAATAAGAATAAATAATATGATAAACCTAAAAATTAGGAGTGCAATACTGAAAATGAAAAGTATCCTTTAAGATGAAAGGGACATGATGAAACAATGTTTTGTTTTAATGCCATATATGGAGGGCCAAGAAACAGGACATGCCATTTCATGGGAAGGGATGATGACACTGGAAATACACACACTTTGCACTATTTTAGTCTTTATCAAAGTCAAAGGTCAGCTGTAATAAGATATGTGGCTCATGAACCATCTGTGATAGGAGGAGGAAAGTCAAACTAGAACAATGAAGGAAGTGTCAGCATTTATTAAGAGAGCACTCTATGTAGCTTTGTGAAATAGGCTCCATGGGGAGGGAAGAGTAAATTAGAAAAGATGGTTCCTGACTTTCTTCCTTAAAGCAATGGGACAGACATATATAAAGAAAAGACTCAGAACTCAGAGTTGAACAACAGACGCTCTGAAAGGCTAAGTGACTTGCTCCAGGTCACACAGTATATTAGTGACAGAGCTTGGACTAGAAATTGGTTGTTCCAATCTCTGTCATGGTGGTCTTCCCCCTCTATGACAGCTGTCACATATGTGAACACCTAACATTCAGATAAACACTAATGAATTAAAGTTAGATACAGAGGATTAGAGAAGTAGAACAATAAAATGAAAGGATGGTACAGCGAATGGTGTGAGAAGTAACTGTGCAATATGAGTCAACAAGGGAGATATGTGTGGTTTGATAAAAGTTTTAAAGAGAAGAAAAATACTGATCAAGAGGCATGAAGAAGACAGAGGGAATGATAGGCCCACAATCACCAAGGGGAGCCCCATAAACCGGAATCAAGCACAGGGGTTCAATCAGAGAACAGTTGGCGGAATGTGCTCAGTAAATAAAGGACAAGGGTGTCATAAATGCTTAATTAACCAAAATGCATCCGAAACAAGGATTTTCAGATTATGCAACTTTGCTTTGTTCACAATCCACAACCTCAACCACGGTTAAAATGTTTCTCAAATATGTTAGCCAGTCAGGATAGTTCTGTTCCCATCCAAACTCTGTCACAGACCAGCTGTTTGTTCTCAAGAAAGTCACCTTACCTCTCAAGACCCTATCACCATATCTGTAAAACAAAGGGCCTCTCAACTTTGCATGAAAGAATCACTTGGCGTTCTTGTTAAAGAAATGAACCCCCAGCCCTACCTTACACCCACTGAAACAGGATCTCCAGAAGAAGCATTTGGACCATGGAATCTGCTTCTTGTCACCAGAAAAGTTTGGAAAGCTTTCATGACATGATCTCTAAAGTCTTTCCCACTGATAATTAAATCCAATGATTCAGGTTCCTCACTGGAGTAAGCTCAGAATTTCTAAACCAACAGATTCCTTGTTTGATGGACTGGGAATCACTGAAAATGTTAGAGATATTGTAAGGATTTGTAGCTGTCCATGGAGAAAGGGCGGAAGAATGAAGAATAAACACAGTAACCCCTTGTTATCCCCTTTTGAATATAAAATTTACTTGATGAACTCTTTGATGTGAGCTTTAAAAATTTTATTTGCCAGCAAAAATACTCTATATCCAATGTACCTGTAACTAAAAGTCTTAGCATCAAAGACAGAAAATAATAGATGATGCTATTTCCTAGGGATAGAAGAAAGCAAAACATCACTGCAGATGTAGGAACTTCACGTCCTCCCAGTAACTTTCAAATCAAATAACAATTTTCCCATTTGGTCAGAGGTAGAGTGTGGATTTTCCTCCCTAATATTTTAGAATATAATTTATTACCCATTATACATGGTTCAAAAGCAAAGGAGATATCCCTATACTCTCAAGTTCAAACTCAGTGGATTTCATGAAAGAACAGGATCATGATCTGGCAGAGCTACGATAGTTGGATCTTCCAGTAACTAAGAAAAAAATAAGGAAAACAAGAGAAGCTGAAAATGTCCAGAAATGACAAACACAAACATAATTATATATTTGCTCTTTCACAACTAGTCTAAAGTTAACTGTAATTTTTTTTTTCGAAAAATTGACCTTGAATAATTGGAACTCATCATATACTCCCATTCATTGTATCCATCTATGTGTCTTATATAAAGGGCCAGAGCATACAGTTATGAAGTTTGTGCGCTGCATACAGGCACCACAGGGGATGACTGAAGACTAAAATCCATTCCACATCCTGGACACACTCCTGTGCTTCCTGATATGAGTATATCCTTCTCCACGCCTCTCTCCAACCCCAAAAGTGTCTCTTGGCTTCAATAAAGGCACTGTCTGCAAGTCGAGCCAGGTGTGGTGCTCTTTCCACTGGAAGTAGTGTTTTTCTTTAATTGCCGTATAAGCTTGCAGGGACCTTGCTTATATGGGCTAATCACCATATAGGATAGCAGTGGCCATCTAGTCTCGCAGTGAATCTATTTATATACTAGCAAATACAGTATTTGACCCATCCGAGATGTTGCTGGGGACAGATATAATATGGTGAGTTCTGACGAGCCAAGATTTTACTACGGTGCAATGGCTAGTGGGGCAATAATTGATGGTGGTTTTCTAAAAATGTTGGGTTCTTTCTAACTGAAGGTTACAGTCACTTACAACTTTTTGGAACCCAAGGATATGATTCTTTGGAAACTTCTTGAAAAGTAGTGCCCCATATTTGGAAAGAGATGAAAAAGAATGATCTTCCATAAAAAACACAGTAATACTCCTGGAAATTGTGTTTGTCAGCTTAACTTTGATTCCTGATGAAAAGAGTGGTACAGATCAGAAATTATTTGAATGGATCAATATTTCAATGTGTCAGGAACATTAGATGGCTATTTTAAAGAGCATAGTATCAGAATCTAAATATAGGAGCATTACATAAACTACAAAGAAATTTTCTTTCTATAACCAGCATTATTAATGGACCACTGACAGAGTACAGCAGGCCCAGCAACATAATGTGGTCATGGAGAAGTGCATAAGACCTGGGAAAGTTCAACGCAATTTCAGCAAGACTGCTTATCTCACTAAATACTTCATGATGGCCACATATTTGGTGTGATTTGGTGTAATTCCAGGGACATTAACAAAGACTTCTCCACCTCCCTCCCTGCTCACCTTTTCACCAATACTTTATTTGTTTGATGATGCCTCATGGTCTAAGATTCATGTTCATTACTTTGGCTTAAAGGTTCACCTGCTATTGTAATACAACTACTTCTGAGATGGGCAAAACATTCATAGGGCATTATCAGTTCTTTTACAGAGCAGACTGATAGGGAAAACGATATAAGGGACCCCAGAAGGTGGGAAGATGCCAGTGAGATGGGAAAGGAGTAGAGACTGTTTCAGCTGCAATTTTAAGTGGAACTGACTCTACTTCAGAGATCAAAATAACTTAGCTCTGCATAAGGAATGGTAATTTGACTTACAGATGAGTGGGGGGTCTGGTTTGATTTTTATGTCCATCCCTAATTAGCTGTGTTTACTGGAGAACTCACTAGCCAATCCAAACTCCAATTTCCTTCTCAACAAATATTTAAGTGTCTAAATAGGCAGGCATTACTTTAAATGAAATCATGATGATAATAGTACCCACCTTCTAGAATTCTTATGAGAAATAAATGGAGTAATCTTAAAAAGTGCTTCCTTTGCACTTGGCACAGAGTAAGAAAAATCTTACAGAACAAGTAAGCATAAGAATAATCCCTTAAATCTGTGAATCTGTATACAGTTTACAGAGCACTTTCACATCTATTATTTCCTTAAGCAACCCTGTGGGTAGAGCTAGCCAGATATTTAGTGTTCCATTTTATAGATGAAGAAACTGAATGAAGCTTGGCACAATTCACTTGGTTGGTTGTAATTCCTATTGAGGAAGATGGCTGGCTAAAATATGGGTAAATTGGCCAAATACTTTGTACTTAGAACTTATCCCTATTTTATAAATGGAGAAACTCAGTAAGGCTCAAAGAGATTCTGATTTTCTTTTCTGAAACTTGCAGTGAAAAAAGATGCTTTTAAGAAAAGTATGAGTTGGCCAAATGCTCGTACATATTAGTAAATGGGTAAAAAAAGTTACATGACAGAAAGAAAAGGATGTGGGACGAGTTAATCTCCAATAGATAAAAGTTATTGTAAGGGTTTTATTGTTCTTTATCTTCACTTAGGTATTGAAAAATTAAGGAAGAAAGATGTAGATGGAAATAAGGAAAGATTTGACCTAACCAAATTTCCTTAAATTTTGGGAAAGCCTACCAATACAGTTTAGAATTTCTTTCACTAGCCATATTTAGAAATCTGGGATGTGCATACAATTTGGAATCTAATTCAGAGATGGAAAGCTGAACCAGGGATTATCTTGAAATGACTTTTTCAAAACTGGTTGTATGATTCAGCAGACATTTAGATGACTTAGTGGTAGGAGAGCAAAGTCCTAACATTACATTTGGTCCAATAATTTTCAACTAAACAAATATTTGCCTTAAAAGCAACAAAAATGAAATGAATGTATTTTAAACATTCACATTGGATGCTGAGAGTATGTCCTGCCCTCCCTACTGAACTTCCTTTTCCATTGGTCAGACTATCCCAAGCCTTTCCTTGGCTGTCTGAAAGAAGAATCTCTCAATATAACAGGAGAGCAGGACCTTTAAAGGATTTCCAACTCTTTGCCAAGCTGAAAAACTCTGGTAATAAGACTTGCCCATAAATAAATAGATTTTTAAAAACATGCATGCCTTCTATAAGCCTTAAAATTTTGGTTGAAATTAGAACTTTCCTAGAATGACATGAAAATCAGAGCTCACTCATTATGGTGTGTATCCTTGCTGAATTCTTGTTTTTAAATTCAGCAAAATACCGTATGTGCCTATCATCTTGAAGTGTATGTATGAAAATGCTCATCCATCCCTGAAACATGGCCTTTTGGGGGATAAGAAACAAAGATAACTTCTTTGTAATCAAGAAATCAATCCCATTTACAATTGCTTCAAAAACAATAAAATACCTAGAAATAAATTTAATCAAAGAAGTAAAAGAACTGTACTCAGAAAATTATAAGACACTGAAAAGAGAAATCAAAGAAGATACAAATAAATGGAAACACATACCATGTTCATAGATAGGAAGAATTAATATAGTTAAAATGTCAATACTAACTAAGGCAATATATATTAGGTTGGTGCAAAATTAATTGCGGTTTAAAAGGTTAAAAATAATTGCAAAAATTGCAATTACTTTTGCACCAACCTAATAGATTCAACACAATTTCTATCAAACTACCAATGACATTTTTTCTCACAAATAGAACATACAATCCTAAAATTTATATGGAACCATAGAAGACCCCAAATAACCATGGCAATCTTGAGAAGTAAGAACAAAGTGGGAGGCATCACGCTACCTGACATCAAATCATACTACAGGTAATCAAAACAGTACGGTACTGGCATAAAAACAGACACATAGATCAATGGAACAGAATAGAAAGCCCGGAAATAAATCCATTCATATATGGTCATTTAATCTGTGACAATGGAAGCAAGAATTTACACTAGGGTAAAGATAGCCTATTTAATAAATGGTGCTGGAAAAACTGGACTGACACATGTAAAAAAAATGAAACTGGACTACCTCCTTACGCCATATACAAGAACAAATTCAAAATGGATTAAACACTTAAATGTAAGACCCGAAACCATAAAACTCCTAGAATAAAATATAGAGAATAAATCTGCAGACATTACACTGAGTAATATTTTTACTGATATATCCCCTCAGGCAAGGTAAGTAAAAGGAAAAATAAACATATGGGATCACATCAAACTTAAAAGTTTTTCCACAACAAAGGGAGCCATTAATAAAACAAAAAGGCAGCCTACTGAATGGGAGAAGATAGTTGTCAATGATACATCTGATAAGGGCTTAATATCCAAAATTTATAAAACACTCATTCAACTCAACACACACAAAAACACACAACCCAATTAAAAACTGGGCAGAGGACATGAAGAGACATTTCTCTAAAGAGGACATACAGATGGCCAGCAGACATGAAAAAATGTTCAGCCTCACTAATCATTAGAGAGATGCAAATAAAAACCACAATGAGATACCACCTCACTCCAGAATGGCTATCATCAATAAATCAATAGTCTGATTTATCATCAATAAATCAATAGTCAGAATGGCTATCATCAATAAATCAACAAACAACTAGTGCTGGCGAGGCTGTGGAGAAAAGGGAACCCTAGTGAACTGTTGGTGGGATTGCAGATTGGTGCAGCCACTATGGAAATCAATATAAAGGTATCTCAAAAAACTGGAAATGGAACTATAGATCCAGCAATTCCACTCTTAGGTATCTATCCAGAGAAATTCAAGATGCTAATTCAAAAAAATATATGCACCCCTATGGTTATTGCAGTGCTATTTACAATAGCCAAGACTTGTAAACAACTGAAATGCCCCTTGGTAGAAGGTTGGATTAAGAAACTGTGGTACATTTATACAATGGAGTATTATTTGGCTATAAAGAAGAATGAAATCTTACCATTTGCAATGATATGCGTGGACCTAGAAAACATTATGATAAGTGAAGTAAGTCAGTGAAAGAAAGACAGATGCCATATGATCTCACTTATATATAGAATCTAAAGAACTGAATAAATGAGCAAAGTAAACAGAAATAGTCTCAGAGATATGGAGGAAAAACTAACGGTTGCTAGAAGGTGGGGATGAGGGAGAAGGGGAAGGGATTAGACAACATAAATTGGTAATTACAATATTGCCACGGGGATATGAAAGACAGTTTGGGGAATATAATCAATAATGTTGTAAAGATTTTGTAGGGTGTCAGATGGGCACATGTCTTATTAGGGAGACCACTTAAGGGACAGTGTAGATGCTTGACCACTGCACTGTACACCTGAAGCTGCATAATATTGTATGTCAACTATAATTTAATATATATGTAGCCACAGGATATGGAGTACAGCATAGGGAATAGAGTCAATGGAACTAATAAATATATATGATGTCAGAAGGGCAATAGATTGGGGGAGGGGGGTTATCATTTTGTGAGGGGTGAAATGTCTATTATATTGTTCTGCACACCTGAAACTAATAATAAAATAAAATAAAAAAGATAACTTCTTCGACTAAGGCTAGGACTAAATCTAGGGGTGAAGCTTGAATGAGCAGAAATAAAACTGCCTTCTATTTCATCGATACTAGCATGGACACTGAATTTATAGAAGGCATTGAATTATTTTAATGAGCCGGGGTGGTCAGGAAATCGTTTTTCCCCCTTTGACTCAACTGATCTTTAGCTGCATCATGACATTAAACATTATTAGAAAACAAATGAATTTGGACTCTTAAAAAATCAGTGTCGTTTAAAAAAAGATGGAGGAGCTTTCTGGACTGAAATACACTAAAAATACTAATACGTAACAACAAGTGCAATCTTTGATTAGATCCTGGTTTTTACCAAACAATTATAACTTTTCTGTGTGTTTGAGGGGAAAACCCAAAAATTTCCAGCTCCATCTCTTTAGAAAATGACCTGGGACTATGTTTTTGTGATAACTCAAAGAAAGGGAATCATCTTAAAACTCGTTTTATAAGAAGCAGGATTACACTGACTCTGGGAAGTGAACACGCAATGTGAGATATAGATGATCTATTACAGAATTGTACACCTGAAGTCTGTGTAACTTTACTAACAATTGTCACCCCAATAAACTTTAATAAAAAGAAAAAAACAGGATTACAGCTCTGTATATTTTTGTAAAATGTTGGGCACAATACCTTACGGGAGCTTAAATAATATTTTCTTAAGGTCTAACATTTAAAACAGAGAAACTTACAAAGGGAGAGGATGCAGTTCCTGGTTATGAAACATGTTCGTCCGCCTGATGCTTTAATTACAATTTCTTTGGAGTTCATAGTATGTTGTCTTCACTAATCCCCAATCAGAGCTTTGAGTCACTGAAATAAATCTGCAGGATTTGGGCGCACAGAGTTTGTCACTGATTAGTACGCTATCTGACACCCTCTGCCCTATGGCTGCTGGTGCGCCTCCAGCTTTTCCAAGCCAAAAGCAGAGCCCAAGATTAGAGCAACATATATTTAAGGGTGTGTTTCTTGCAGATGCTGGTTGGGACATGAAGACAAACGTAGGCGTGATTAAATGCCGAGAACAAAGCGGCAGCTTCACTGGGGAAAGAAAACCTTTCTGGTAGGAGAAGTTTCAGGTAACTGTCAGTTTCAGCACTGAGTGAGTGTACACAGGGTGTGTGTGGGGTATCTTCACAAAATGACGTGGTTGTTTAGAGAAGAGCACTTGGAAGTGTCTCGGAGGTGGGGGAGATCTCGGAAGATGAGGGTTTCTTCTGGACCTCCAAGAGCAACGAAGGAACCAAAGGGAAACAACCCAAGGCGGATGACAAATTCATCCCGATATTCGTGAATTGAAGTAGATTCTAATCAGATCTGTCCCCCCCCCCCCCCCTTCAGTTTGCCCCACCGGCACTAAGCGGGATTCCCCAAACTGCTTCCTCACTCCCTGAGATTCGCGGTCCGGACAGTCTCCTGCCGCACCCTGGAATCCGTGTTCAACTCTTTCCTGGTTGGGTCGTGCATTGCCAGCCACTCCAAGATCCCCCACGCGGCAAGCAGCACCCCTCCACTCTCACACTGGTCCCGGCTGCGGCGTGGGGAGGGGGTAAAGGAGCCAAGTCGCGGAAAACTTCCTCCCGGGAGATGGCTGGTGCCATTGGGCTTCCCCAGCACTCCTGCGTCGGGCCACACGTCCTTCACTAAAGTGGTGTCGCAACGATTGCAGGTTCTGAGCCGCAGAGACCCTGGCGACCCACAGCCACGCCTCCCCCCAGGACCCGCGCCCTTTCCCACCGAAGGCCCCGGGGACGCAGCGGCTGCCAGCCTGGGACTGCTGGAGGGGCTTGGCCAGTGCAGGGAGACTTTGCGCCACGATGCTTTGTTTTCTTGCCGCAGGAACCCGAGACGATCTCTTTCTACCAGACTTAACCCTCCCGCAGCAATAGCCATGGAAGGGGCGGCGGCACAGAGGGACAGGGAACCGCTAGAAGCGGCATCGTTTTTGGATGTTGTTTCTTTACACAGACTACTTCTTCCCTCCTTCTCGGGGTAAGTGGAATCTAGTCTGTACTAAGGAAGGCGCAGAATTGAAGCTGATGGAAGGGGATTACAGCAGCACAAAGGGTTAACGTGCTAAGTTGTTTTTCTTGGGATGCCGTCTCCCCCTCAGAATCCTGCTCCCAAGCTGTCCACTCCAAATACTACGCAGTTTACGAGTTGGACTCCATTTAGGCTAGTTAGAGGAGGGGGTGCTGGGATTAATTAAATTAATTTTTGGTGGATTCTCCCCTTTCCCCCCACCCCAAACTTACTCGTCTTTGTCTACATTCAGAGAAGGGAGAATGAAAGTGGAGGTGAGAGAAAGCCCCAGAGGTTGTTGTTAGTGGTGGTTGTGGGGGAGAGGCACCTACGGATTAAATAGAGGTGACCCTAAGGGCCAAGGACTAGTGCAATCTTTAACCCCCAGAAGGAGTCCAGACCCCTGATCCTGCTTCCTCACCCCAATAGACCCATCCCAAACCTCCAGCCTCCAAATAATCAGTGGTCCTGCTGAGGCTTTTCTGGGGAAGGTTCTCCAGGTCTCTGTGTAACTTCTAAGAAAAACTGCGCATTGTCTTGTACATGAGGGGACGCTCAATAACCGTTTGTTGATTGGCAGAATGATGCACCCTAAGGCTTTATTTTTTCACCTTTGGAATTTACCTTGGACAGTGAACTAGGTCCCTGATGTACACCCCAGGGCACCAGGTTACTCCAATTCATTTTGCAAAGGAGGGGCTGGAATCTTAGATAATATAGTATTTAGATCTTCATGATCCAAAAGAACCCATGTGACAGCTTCAGGGTCAGATTCATGGGTTCAGGGACCAGACGAGCTCACTTGGGTTTGAATCTGTGTTGTGACCTTGGGTGAGTTACTTCTCTGAGCTTTAAATGGGACCACTTAGAGCTTCCTCAAAGGGAAGATGTAGGGAAGATGAATGGAGAGAAGGATGAAAAGGTGAGGGGGGCATTTGATAAGTGTCAGTCTTACCTCCTCATCTTCAGAGGATTCAGGAGAGGATATCTTTCTCTGTGGATACCTTTCTGACTTAGATGCAGGTAAAGACATAGTATTGCAATGACTGGGCTGGAGCATGCCTGCCCATGAGCAGTTAAGGGGGAGAGGGCAGAGTGAGGCTCTGGAAGCTTTCTCAGGGGCGTAGCAGCAGTACCCTTAGGGTTTTGGAGCAGAATTTACATACATACTGGTGTCTCTGTTGACATGGCTGGAGAATCAGAAATTCCCCTTTTGTCTCATTTCCATGTCTCATCCATCCTCTCAGCCTTCTAGTAGAGGGAAGGAAGGTGTGAAAATGGAGCCCCAGAGAAGGTGGCTCTGAAGCCTCTGGAGGAACCAGAACCTGCCCAAAGGGCTGAGGTCTCAGGGTAGCGCTGGCAGATTGGCACTAGTTTTGCCTGAACAGGGTGTGCGGAGAACTCCGGGCTCTAGCCTGGCAGCCCATGGGGCCAGTGACAAAGCACTTACCAACCCTTTCCACAGATGACAGTGGACCTCTGCGAGTCTTGCCCTTGGACTCAGAAACCTGGATGTGACAGTGGGGGTGGGGGGGTAGATGATGAGAAAGAGGTTGCTGACACAGGGCTCTTCACAAACCTCAAGGTGCCTTCCTGTGGCTTGAGGTTCAGAGAGCAACTCCCAGTGTAGAGGTTTAGTGACACAGCAGGCAGGCTCAGGAAGGAGCTGGGCAGTCACTTTCTCATTCATAAGTAAAGACAATGACAGTCTAACCCTTCTTCATGGCACTAGACAGTAGGTTCCATGAAGGCAAGGTCCATGCCTATCTTGTTCTTTGCCAAGTCACCAGCACCTAGCACAGTGATGACACATAGGAGTTCAAGATCTATCTGAACGGACAGTGAATGGACAGTACCTTAAACTACTTCTTGTCCAACTCTGCTTTATGCAATTCATGCCTTCATTTAGCAAGTATTTCTTGAGCATCTACTATGTGCAAGGCTCTGTTGCTAGGCATCTGAAGTACTTTATAAGCATTTTTCATATTGGTACTTCCAGTGGCCCACTCAAGATCATCTCAAGAACCCACCAGGTCCTTCTGGAGACTGAGGTCCCACCGCAAGCCCTTCCGCAGCTCCAGGCCGGGGCAGTGAGAGTGGGGCTACGGGGGATGCGCCAGGTTTAGCCTCTTTCCGGGAACAGGTCTGGAGGCCCTTGGTACCCGTACCTGCTGGGCCCTCGGACTCCTGGGGCCACCGTTTCCCGGAGACGCCAGGTCTTGGCAACTCTGCTTTCCTGTGGTGCCACCGCGCCTCTCCCCAACCCCCTTCCCGGCCTCTGAACAGCGGCTCCAGCTGGGCTGCAGGTAGTTGGCGAAGGGACTAGGCTGCACCTGGGGAGCGACCTTCCTGGGGTGGGAAGAGAGCGGCGGATACCGATTGGTCCCAGAACAAAAGGCTCATGGCTGGCATCAGCCTCCTCTGAGTGCGCTGGGAACAAGGGTTGGGGCGCAGGCGGGAGAACCAGGAGCGAGTGGGTACTGGAGTGAAAAAATGAAGTGAGAAAAGAATGGGGGGTGCGCCTAGGGTGGGAGCAGTGACAAGAGGTTTGCGGCGGGGCCGCCGTGGCTCCTGTTCGCCTCCTGCAGCGCCTTCCAGGCAGCCAAGCGTGTCTCCGGCTGCAACTCCACTGAGCGCACCGCGGTAGCCTTCACGCCGGTCCGCCCGCCCGCCCGCCCGCCAGCCGGCTGGCTGCGCCAGTAAGTAGCGGCGTGCCTGCCGCCCGGTCCCGGCTCCACCGCGGCTTCCCGTTGTCGGGTCGAGAAGTCCGCAGCCGGCCACTGCCTCAGGCTGGTCGCCAGGTGCCGAGCGCGCCAACCTCGGCTGGGCTCCTCCACCCGCTGCGCTCTCTCCCACAGTGGCGCGGCTTCTGCGGTGCAAAGCGGGGAGGGTCGCCCTCGCTGCGCGCTCCCCGAGTGCCGCGCCACCTCTACATCCAATGGCTTTCAGGGGGTGGAGAGCGGGGGGCGTCGCCCGCGGGCGAGGAGCCACAGACGGGGTGGGGCGTGTTTGCTCTGCGCTGCCGAGCCAGACTGACGTGCCCGCCTGAGCGCGCGCCCGGGCGAGTGTGTGTGAGTGTGTTCGTGCGTGTGTGCGCACACGCCTTCGGGGGCTGGAGTGACACTGCAGTGGGCTTCTCCCTCGCACCCGCCCTCGGCCCTCAGCCTGCTCTGCCCCCAACCTGCGGGCACCGCATTTGGGAAGCAGCTCGGCTCTTTAATTTTCCCAAGACTCGTTCTCCATTCACCCCTCGCCAATCTCACTTTTCCTTTTAACCAGGGGGCTGCTTCCAACCACCCCTCAACCGGTGCAGATACCCAAGCCGTCTCCAGTTTTCTCCTAAGCCAATATTTTCCACTTGTCTCTCTCTGGGGTTCCTCCACGAGCCAGTCCAAGGCTCCCCATCCTTGGAAATTGTTTTGTTGGACTGCTGTACCGAGGCGTGTAAAGCTTGAGGACTTTATTATTATTTTGATTCTTTTCATTTCCTCCCCACCTGGGCAACGGAGCAATGAAATTTCCAATCGAGACTCCAAGAAAACAGGTGAACTGGGATCCTAAAGGTTGGTATTTCCTACTTTCGGCCGCCCTGTCCCCGTATCCATCTCCTGCGTGTGCGCGCTTCCGTGAATGGAAGCACTCTTGCTCCTGGCCCCGTGTGTCCTGTGGCAGGAAAATGCGCCTGGGAACTGCAGCGCGGGTGGGAGGAGGGCGGAGGCAGCGTGGGTTCCAAACCCAGAGAGTGCCTGTCATTATCGTATAATCATTGGTCCCTCAAGGATTGTTTCAAAATGTAAAGATACACGACACAGGCTGTTTGGCTAGAATTGCACCAAGTGTTGGTATTTGCTTTTGACTTTGTGTGCGAGAGTGTGTGTGTGTCCTTTGTTTCTGGTGATCTTTGTCTCTCTGGCAGATGGGTGGGGTGCCTCCCCCTGGATCTAGGGCTGCAGCTGCCTGCCCAGAGTGTTCTCAATGGGAAAGGTTTCCTGGCAGCAAGTGGGGCTCTTATCTGCAGCAACAGTCCCTGGAGGTGGCCCTCTCCTAGGGCATGCGGAATAATGGAGCCCACAGGGCTCAATCTTATTACCAAACCAGGCAGCTAGTTTGGCTCGGAAGGAGTAGAGCGGGGGAGGGGAGAGTAGTTTGTGAGAAGGGTGGGGCTGGGAAGGACGGGGGAGGGGGCACTCAGTGTGCCCACCTGAGCAGTAGTGTCATTTACAAGCTCTTAAGAATATTGGACAGTGTTCTCTCTGCGCAAAAGGGAGCAACTAAGACAGATATGTGTGTGCCTTGCTTGGGCCACGTGTCTGTAATTAACATACAGATGTTAAGGCCCCCTCTGAGATCAGTATGGGAGCAGAGTAAGTTGAAAGCTAGTATCCTGTTTTGACAAGAAATGTTCTTTAGCATTTCTCTTATCTCATCTGAAGGCTGAGTCCAGCGAGAACGCGCCTCTGTGTGCATTGGGTTTGAATTTTTTTGTTTTGATTGGGGGTCTTTTGATTTTTAGCATCAATGGTTGTTACTGTAGATGCTACTTGCATGATGTTTCGTGTGTGTCTGTCTGTGTTTAGTGTTCTTTACAAGTGCATTTTTTTCTTTTCTCTAGACTGGAAAAGAGGAAAACCACTCATTTATTAAGTAAATTGTCTTATGAATCGACTGGCTATTGAAGAGAGAGTGAAGAGATATTGCCTATTTTCAACACTGAGGCTGTTACACCTTAAATACAACCCATATCTTCTCCTTTGTCTCTAGGTCTCTGGATATGTGGAAGTGTGCCTTGGCTACTTTTTTAATCCCTGCAAAACATCTTTATTGAATACCTACTATGTAGTACCAACCACTGTCCCAGGTACTGGAGATCCAGTCAGAATAGCACAGACAAAAGCTCTGCCTTCTTGGAGTTTATAGTGAGGGGGACAGACCTAAATCAATCATTGCACAGAGGAGTGCATACAGGGCTTTGAGAAAGTGTCTGATAGAAAAGATTGACAAGGATCCGGGAGGTGGGTGGTCAGAAAAGGTAGTCAGACACTTGTACTGGGAGCCGTGGAGGATACGTAAGGATTAACTGGCTAATGAGGAGGTGATCTGTTGCAGAAGAGGGTTACAGCAAGTGCAAAGGCTCTGAGGCAGAAGGTGTGTATTTGAGGAATGGAAAGGAAGTTTGCACGGCTGGAGCAGAGAGCAAGGGAGCATGTGTGGGGACCTAAAGGGTCAGACCTCAAAGCCTCATGTTGTTGCAGGTAGGGTGGGATTGTGGGGTGTGGGAGGAGTATCGTTTTTGTCTTACGTCCCTGAAGGGTTTCAAGCTCAGCAGTGACATGATCTGAACTAAGTTTTACAACAAGGGCTGTGTGGCTGTTGTGGATGTGAGGGACGAGATGCCGCGGTGGCATGGCCTAGGAGTGGAGAAGTGGATGCAGCGGGGAGCTCTGGAGGACACAAAATCTACAGGCCTTTAGTAAAGAACTTGTAAAAGTGGAGGAATTGGAAAGACTGGGCCAGCAGCTAGGGCAGGAGCAGTCTTGAGGGGAAAGCTGGTCAGTTCAGTCTAGGACTTGCTGAGAGGGAGGTGTCCCTGTGTCAATCAAGAGGTATGTCAGGTGGTCAGTTGTCTGTTGTCTGATAGAAGAGATATCAAGGCACGCTGATAGGGAAGGCTGTGGGGCTGACTTCGTGAAGCTTGCCTTGGCTTTTATAATATGTTTCTATATGATCGTCACTCTGTGTATTTACGGCACAGTATTAAGCACCAATGAATCCCACATGTTACACTGACACAGGGAAGAAGCATGCAAGTAGCATTTCCAGTCACAACCACTGGGGCTAAAAACGAAAAGACCCTAATAAAAATAACAATATTTAATGAGCAATCATTGCATGCCAGGTGTTTTATGTACATTATTTCATACACTCATTCTCATAATACTTATCTTATGGTATAAGTGTTACTGTCCCCTGGACCCTATTGCCATCAGGTACCATTGAGCTGCTTTTCAGTAAGCTGCTCTGACTTCATGCACAGTTGTTCCTGAAGGACAGGGTGACCATAATCTTTCCTAGCCAGGGAGTGAAGGCAGGAGGAGAGTGGGGAGAGAGGGTGGCATTTCTCACACTCGTGTACAAGCATGTGCCAGGCATTGCATAGTGCTTTACATACATTAAATAAATAAGCTATTAATTAAATATGATTACTTAATTAGAAGACTAATTTATTTAATCTTTGTTTAATCTTAGGAGGAAGATACTGTCCTAATTTTATAATTGAGGGAATTGAGGAACAGAGGGGTTGAATAACTTGCCCGAGGTTACACAGATAGTAGATGGTGGGGTTAGACTAGAATATGGGCCCTTAAACACTCTTCAAGTGTAATTCTTCAGTTACTGAGCACTCTGGCTCTTGCCTTGTGAAGCTCCCAGAGCTCAGGGACTGGAGAAGCTTGTTGGGAGGAGAAAGAGAAGAGAGGAAGAGGAGAAGAGATGGGAAGAGGAGGAAGGTAGAGAGGAAGAGGACGGGGAGGAGGTGGGAGAGGAGTGAGGCAGTGAATCAGCCTTTCCCACAATTCCTCTATGGCTGGATAGCGTCTCTGCTTCTTCCTCTGGTGGGCCAGTCACTGGCCACTGGACAGACTTTGGGTCTGTTCTTTGAAGGTTAGCGTTAACACAGATTGAGTATGTTTAGCAGGGCAAAAGGGATAACGGGGCACCTAGCATTATACCAGAAAGGTCAGGGGACAGTTCCCACTAAATGGACTGTAGGCTTTGGGTATTGACAGACTTGAACTTTCAGGTGGAGGCTTCACAGATTGTGGAAAGGAGCTGTAATTATGATGTTTTGCTTACAGTCCCATTACCTGACAATTTAATAGCGCAAAATGAAGGTGGATTGAGCATAGATTGGTTTTGATTGCACTTGGGTAAATTATGCAAAACACTGTCAAGAGGTTTAGGTGTAAAAATAAGACCCAAAGGTAAAATGATTATTCTCTGGTGAGCTCTGGCCTTCCTCCATATTTGTAAAGCTAAGCCTTTAACAAACAGTTACTGTTTGTTTAGTACCTACACAAAAGTAGATTGGCGTGAAGTCTTGTCTTCCATAACAGAATTTGTATGTGTTCTAAATCACTGGGATATCTTGTTGATGATTTTCTGCTGAAAACTGGGATTGGTTTGCTGCTTTTTATGTATGTTAAGGGCTTTTAAAAACCAATACAATTAGCAAACAGTAGTCTTAATTTGAGGCAAGCAGATCAATATGGCATGAAAAGCTCTGGATTTGGGAGCAAATGAATTAGTTTCTAGAATGAGCTGTAGCAATAATTAGCTGCGTGACTTTGGGCTGCTCACTTAGCCTCTCTGGGCTTCAGTTTCCTCCCATGTGCAAGGGGCCACTGACATGGCCTCTTTGACCCTATCTCTAACTTTCCTTTTTGATCTGACCTTTGGGCCACTTGGCTTCCTTTTGTTCCTCAAATCGAGCCTACTTATTGCTGTCTCAGGGCTTTTGCAGTTGTTCTTTCCATAGGTGATGGTGCATGCTCACATGGCTGACTCCTTTCCATTCTTGGAATCTCAGCTTGAATGTCAGCTCATTAGCGAAGGGTGCCCCTGTCCCATCTGAAGACCTCTCCTCTCCTTCCCCAGCCCTGTCACTTTCTAGCACTTGTCATGATCCGAAACCATCTTACATACTCATGTGTCACACTCAATGGCAACCTTCCTTGTTAGCATGTGAACTCCATGAGCAGGAACTTTCCCTGCCGTGTTCACTGTCATAACCCCAGTGCCCAGGAAAGCGCCTGGCACAGAGTAGTCACTCAATAACCTTTTGCTGAATCAATGGATGCATGTGGGATGGATTGGAGAGGATCTCTAAGACTTCATGCGTGAAGGAAATTCCAGGCCTCTTCTTCTAAGCTGCAATGGCAACGTACAAGTAGGAAGGGAAGAATATCTCTAAGTAATGGGGTATCAGAAAGGACACCAATATTCCCACTTCCTTGTAGGCTCCCTGCTCTCTAAAGCCTCACGCAGACTGTTTTTCTTCTGTTCTCCTGTTCGCCAGGTATGAAAAGGCTGATGGGGAGTAAGGCGGGGGCGGATGGGTGAGCTAACAAAGATATGGGTGGTGTCCAATCAATAATTTGGTTCATATTGGCCATTGGTGTGTAGCTCTTTTTAGATACTTAAATCTACTTAAGAAAGAAGCAAAATTCCGAACTGGAGCTGGATTTTTTTTTTTTTTAAACTTCATTTTTAGTGCATGCTTTAATGCAAAATTCAGAGTGGCCTATGTTGTATATGGGTAGCATCTTTCAGTTTACAGAATGCTTTTGACAAATTATATCACTTCTTCTTCAAACAGCCCTATTTTTGTCAGTATTGGAGTTTTAGATTTACTGATGGGAGTAGAAAGGGTAAGTTACTTTTTTGCGGGCCCAAGGCTGCAAACAGGCAGAACGGGGGCCAATTCAGGCCTTTCGATGCTTACATCCAGGGCAATTTCTTTTAAGCTTTCCTCCTTTCCACGCTCTTTGTTCCTTCCACACTCTACCATTCCTTATTTTTCAAAAGTGTATTTAGAGGTTTCTCTGAGAGATTTAGAGGCAAAACGCTCTTGGTTGATTAGTGAGTCCTTAGTTGATGGCTGTTTTCTGCAGGTTGTACTTGCACTGGCCACACTTCATCCCAGGAATTCAGTTGACTTTTGGATCCCACCTCTCTCCTGGCTAAACAGAGATTTCAGTCTCTTGTGAATGTGAGTCATGCTGAGCTTGCAAGGTTGCTTGACCACTATCTTTACTAATGTGTTTCCAAACTCATTGGTACAGCTTAGATTTTCTGGAAAGAAAATAATCTATTTTGATTTAATATCCAACTTTCAGAAGATCCGCTTTCCAAATGGGATTAATAATGTGCCCACATCACCACAATTATCCTAGAAAGTGAAGAGGAAAGACGTTCCAAAGATGGTCTGAGCCAAGATTTGGTTCAGGCTTCTTTTCCAGCAGTGTCGAAGGGCGCTTCAGCATCCTTTTGCCAATCTCAACGATTGCTAGATAGAATTAAGACTGGGCAGGAAGACTTGGTTATTCCATCCTGTGTCCACAATATCTGTGCTTTGGCTCTGTATTGGTCAGCTCAGACTTTTATAACAAAATACCGTAGACTGGGGGGTCTTAAACAATAGAAATTTCTTTTCTCACAGTTCTGGGGACTGGAAGTTCAAGATCAAGGGCTTGTAGGGTTGATGTCTGGTGAGGACTCGCTTCTTAGGTTACAGATGGCTGCCTCCCTCCCTCTTCTTAAAGGGCACCAGCCCTATTAATTAGATCTCCACCCTCATGAGCTCTTTTAGCCTTATTTACAACTGAAAAGCCCTATTTTTGACATGGTCAAATTGGGGTTTAAGGTTTCAATATATGAGTTTGGGGGGAACATAATCCAGTCCATAGCAATCTCTTTATGAGCATCATCTGAAATCAGATGCATTTAAAAAATACAATCCACGTGTTGTTCCGCATTGGGAAACTTCAACCACAACTGAGGTGTGGTGCAAAGTGTATCTAATATAGGCATAGAGCTAGGGGCCCACTGTTGGCAAGAAAAATGTTTTGTTTGTTTGTTTTTTGTTTAAGGACTTTATTGGGGAAGGGGAACACGACTTTATTGGGGAACAGTGTGTACTTCCAGGACTTTTTTCAAAGTCAAGTTGTTGTCCATTTAGTCTTAGTTGTGGAGGGTGCCATTCAGCTTCAAGTTGTTGTCCTTTCAAGTCTTTAGTTGTGGAGGGCGCAGCTCAGCTCCAGTTGCCGTTGCTAGTTGCAGGGGGCACTGCCCACCATCCCATGTGGGACTCGAGGAATCGAACTGGCAACCTTGTGGTTGAGAGCCCACTGGCCCATGTGGGAATCAAACCGGCAGCCTTTGGAGTTAGGAGCACGGAGCTCCAACTGCCTGAGCCACCGGGTCGGCCCAGAAAAGTGTTTTTTTTTTTTTTAAGATAGTGGATTCTTTTTTACGTTTAGTCTGTAGGGGATTAGAGAGACAGAGTGTTTGATGATGAAACAGAATGAAACCATTTTATTGATAGCCAATGAGGCAGTTTTAGTTTGGATAGCTCCCTTGGCTGAAGCAGTCAGGTGCATAAAAGTGACCATCTTTTGCTGTCCTCAGATTCTTTTCGAAAGGACACTTATTGGATGATCCAGACAGGGTTAGAGTTGGTGAGGGGCTCAGCTTTGCATGACTTGGTTTTGGAATCTACCTAAATGTGGCATCAGCACCGTGTTGGTTACCCCCACCTGGCAGGTTACTTGTGGAGGAAAGAGGAAAAATGTTCAAAGTCCACCTGCTCAGTATTCATTCTACCCAGTGCTCATTGAGATTGGCAAAAGGATGCTGATGTTCCCCAGATGCTGCTAGAAAAGAAGCCTGAGCCAAATCTTGGCTCACGCCATCTTTGGAGCATCTTTTTTCTTTATAGAGGTAAAAAACACCATGCACTTTTGGGCTCTGGTCCTAGTGGTACTCACTAGTACTCAGCGGGAACTTTACTGTTTATCTGTGTCACGCTCAGTATTGTTACCCAGAATGGAGAAACAAAAACTTCATATTTACTTTCTAGAACATTTAATTGTGGTTTGTAGACACAGTTTGAGATTTTTTTCTCCCTCACAAGTATCTGAAACTGAGTACTATGAATTGAAAATGAAAACTGACTTTCTAATTCTTTTAAGTTTGAGGTGGTGGGGGTTAGGGCCTGAACCACTGGCAAGGGAAGGAGTGGTGACAAGGGAATTTTATCCCTCTTCCTTCTCCATTCCCAGAGCCAGGGAGATGGGGAGGCGTGGGCATAAAAGTTTGTATGGAGGAGTAGGTGGGTAGGATTTCAGGAGATTCCATTTTCTATACTACCAATCACTTTGGTTCTATTACTTATCCTTTCCATGGAGGAAATGTTGAAGCAGAGTGGAGGGGTGGGAAAACATGGGGTCTGGAGAGTTAACCACTGCCGTACATAAGTCACGTGATCACAGGGAACTTTACCTCCCTTATTCCTACCCCCCTTTTTTTCCTCCTTCCCTCCCTCCCTCCCTGACTCCCTTCTTCCTTCATTCCTTCCTTTCTTCCTCCCCTCCCCATTTCTTCAGAGCTCTGATCTCATTTTCTATCTCTTGGAACTGAGTATTATGAATTAAAAGTGAAACCTGACTTTCTAGTCCTAATTTTTTTTATTCAACTACCCAATGCAGACTGGTAATCGTGCTTGCAGTTAAAAAAGAGATGCTTGAAGAGACAACGGAGATTTGTTCAAGTGCTGAAGAATCTGGAAGCCACAGTGACCTGTGCAGAATGGCCTAAAATGCCAATATTTGTAATTCTGGCATATAAGCTAGTAACAATTTTACTACCAGAAAAATGAGTTTCTTATGTGCAAGCAGGCCTGTGGGTCTCCCAAATAATAACACATCAAATATTTTAGCAGCATAAAGATAAATGGTATAACTTACCAAATCGAATGTGATATGAACCTGACAGTCGGAACAGAGATGCTGAGTATTAGGTATGATATTTGAACATCCTGAACATCCACTCACTTTTATTATGTGAGACAAGAAAACAGGCCGAATGTTTAAGAAAAATCAATGGAAGGAAACGCTTAGAGATGAAAAGAGTCTATCCATTGACTTATTGTTTTTTCTCTGCAAATTTGAGACAACCTATTGTTACCCATTTTAACCATAAACCAGCCTGAGTCAGCGCCGGGATTTACTGGTTGAGAATGTTGCATTAGGCCAAAGGCATTCATTTTTCATAGTGGAATTTGAGGCCATATGGGAAGTAGATATGATAGGTCTCGTCCAGCATACACATCCTTAAAATAACCTCATAGGAGTAAATGCATGTCATGTTAATTTAACCAAGCCTCTGGGCAAGATGCCATCTAGCACAGGAGCTTAGAGTGGGAGGGTCCGGGTTCTAGTGCTGGCTCTGCCTCTCTCATGCAAAAGGAAGGAGCTGAGATACTGATCCCAGAGGTCCTTCCATGCCCTGAGAGTCTGAGATTGCCGGGGTCCCAGTTTGAACTACCTCACTTTCTAGCGGCTGATTTGGGCAGCTGCCTTCATTTCTCTGTGACTTGGTCTCTCATGTGGAAGGTGAAGCTGAGTCTGCACTTCCTTGGTTTGTTATGTGGATTAAATGAGGTGATATACACAAGGCTCTCAGGAGCGTTCTGAAGTATCTCAAGGGGTCGGTGAGTAGTACCTGCATTATGCTGTTATCATGGTTGCGGGGGCCCCTGTTCTGTGAAACCAGGGAAGGTCTCCAGCTCCAGCCTCTTAAGAAGCACCTGGTTTACTCTCCAGATCATCTGGGAGGGTGGCCTAGAGCAGAGCACCCCCTTTCTGGGACTCTCTTAGCATCCCAGTATTTTTATCCCCAGTTAAAAAAACCCAGGCTATTCTGGTCAACCCAGAGGAAAAACGTGGATTGGAATCACAGTCCTTGACTCTCAGTTATTGTTCTACCAGTTTTATTATCTGTGTGAACTTGGGCAAGTCACTTAATCTTTCTGACCCTTAGTGTCCTCCTGGGTAAAATAAAGATGACACTAACACCTACTTCACCGTTGCTGAGATGACCAAATGAGATGATAAATGTGAACACGCTTCATATACTGTTGAGTTCTAGATCGGCATTTCCCAAAGTGTGTTTCATGGGACGCAGACTAGTCTCATCAGATGCTCTGTGGAAAAAAAAAAAAGTGGTTTCATGGTCAGGTCACCTTGCAGAATGATGCATGCTCATTGCTTCCTGGAGAGTCTTCATGCACAGTAGCTGGTTATTAGTTAGGTATTGCCATGTAACAAATAACCCCAACATTCGGTGGCTTAAACCAATGATAAATGTTCATTATCTCATAGTTTCTGTGGATCAGGAATTCGAAACAGCTTAGTTGGGTGGTCTGGGTAGGAGTCCCTTGGTGGTTGTGATCAGATGTTAGCAGGGGTTGCTGTCATCTGATGTCTTGACTGGGGCATCTGCTTCTGACATGGCTCATTCATGTGACTTGCAAGTTGCTGCTGGTTGTTGGGGAGAGGACTCATTTCCTGCCAATGTGGCCCTTTGTGTCCTTATAGGCTGCCTGAGTGTCCTTACAAAATGGTGTCTGTGTTCCCCCAGAACAAGCCATTTAAGAGAGAACAAGGTGGAATTGATAATACCTTGTATGACCTAGCCACGGAAATCACATATCATTACTACCATCATGGTCTTACCCCCCAGTTTTATGAGATACAATTGACATAAACATTGTTTTAGTTTTAAGTGTGTGACTAATGATTTAATATTTGCAGCTACTGTGAGATGATCACCCCAACAAGTCTAGTTAACATCCATCACCTCACGTAATTACACTTTTTTTTCTCGTGATGAGAACTTTTAAGATCTACTCTCTTACAACTTTCAGATATACAATACAGTATTATCAACTATAGTCACCATGCTATACATTACATCCCCAGAACTTATTTATCTTATAACTGCAAGTTTGTAGTTTTTGACCCCCTTCACCCATTTTACCCACTCCCCACCCCCTGCTTCTGACAACCACCAATCTGTTCTGTTTTGATGAGATTGCTTGTGTTAGATTCCACATGTAAGTGAGATCATACAGGATTAGCCTTTCTCCGTCTGACTTATTTCACTTAGCGTACTGCCCTCACGGTCCATCTGTGTTGTTGCCAATGGATTTACCACCACATTCTTTTCATTAGATGAAAGTTAGTAAGTTTAGTTCATACTTGGGGATGGGGTCGGGGGTGGGGGAGAGTAAGCTCACTCTGGAAGGGAGGAATGTCACAGAATTTGAGGACAATTTAAATTCACCATAAACATTTCCCCCATTACTTATTGAATGAGTACTAAGTGCCAGGCACTGTGCTAAGTGCTCTATAGTCAATGTCTCATATAATCTTCTTTGTAACCAAAGAAACAGGTGAGATCATTATCTCTTCTTACTGAACCAAGAGGTTGAGGCTTACAGAGCTTCAGCAACTTTCCCAAAGTTACCCTGTAGCTCTGTGACTCGAACCTGCGTGTCTGTTAACGCTGGAGTCCTCTCCTCTAGTTTGTACACTTCCCCTGATAATCCTGCAGCACAGAAACCTGCTGATTTTGTTTAACTCTGCGTTCCCCCTTTACCCACAGAACCATGGTTCACTAAATGCCATTGACTCCTCCTATTACCCGCTGCTGGAAATGGTATTTTAGAAAGACAGCAACTATGAAGAACATGAATATACAGTCTTATAACAGATCCCAGCATACCTACCAATCCAAGCAGATTATTCAAATACAGAAAACATCTAATGAACCTGTCTTGTGTGGGCACCATGGTATGTGTAGGTTTGTAAAGCATTTACCAAAAAATGACGACACAATATACCCTATTTCTTTTCACTGTGAAATGAGAGGTTGAGTATGACACCTCGTGGACCCACTTCTTTTACAGAGTCCCATTCTTTGACAGCCCCCTTCCTTTACAGATTCAGTGACTGAAAACCCAACCTCCTTGGATAAAGCCAGAGGAATAGGACATCCTTCAGGCTGAGCAGCAGACATGTCAGGGAATGGGGTGTCTGGTGTGTGTCTGCTGTGTGTCGGCAGCAGACCTCCTCTCTGAATGGTGTGACTGTAGCACAAGTCAGAATGTAGCCAAGATGGCAGGGACGCTGTGCCTGGGGGTGACGGCACACACACAGGCAAAGCCACTGGTAGAGGACTGTTAGCACTCCCTGTCATATTTCCAGTAAACATTGACTACCTTGTGGCTTTTTCTGCACATTCTGGAAGAGAAAACGATTTCCAGGAAGCAGGATGCATTTGATATCTTAGAGGTTCCCATGTTTCTAAACGTTGCATATCTGGCTTATTTCTGAGGTGATTTTATATTCTGAGGAAAGTTTTGGAGCTTTTCTGTCCTGGGTGGAGGAGAATGAAGACATGGGCTTTGTTGACTATGTCACTTTGCCTGCACAAAATGGCAAAGAGAGGCCCCAGGACTGGGGGAGAGTGGGTTGAATGAGGCTGCCTGTGGTCTTCGTTACATTCTGGGGCCAACTCTCATGGCATCTGTAGCCATAGTAACCATGGGCTGAAAAATTCTCAGGCTGTAGATATGCCATTGTACCCTCCTCTGGTTCTGTTGTTTTTCCCTCTATTCCTTCACACAGAAACTGTCACCACTCCCTGATCCCATCCCCACCTCTTCCCCCCACACAGTGGCCGACTTTCACGGTGGTTTCTATGCTGGTAATTTAACTTCTGACTGACTCTTCATTTCCTGAGGCCCCGCTTTCGGTTCCTGGATCCACAACTGGTTTATTATGACCCAGGCTAAGCCACACGCACATAATTTCCTCAGCGTTTCAAGCTTTATTATGAAAAATTGGTCATAAGTCACGCAGTGTACACACTCTAGACTTAATTGTACCTGTGAATAATGATGGTGGCTCATGACACTCATTGTCTTGAATAACAATCTTCCTACACTTAGAGTCTGGTTTAGATGTTGACAGTTTTTGGATGTGTTACAAAAGAACAGAGAAAGCCAGTGAGGCGCAGTAAGGGAGCACTGGTCTCTGGCCAGGAGACCTGGAGTTTGGTGGCATGGTGGCATGAGGGTGGGAGGTAGGTGGTGGCCAGGTTGGTACTGTACACATTATGAAGGAGATTTTTTTTTTTTTTTTTTTTTAAGAATAGTGGTAAGACACTGAATGGTTTGAAATAGGAAAACGACACAATCAGATATGCATTTTAAAGAATATTTAAACCACTCACACAGTGAATGATTGATTCAGCAAATGTTTATGGAGGACACGGAGTCTGTGCCATGTATGCTGCTGGTAGTGGGACTTACCTGGGGGACGCTGTGTCTTCCTGTAAGGATCACAGGAATTTTAAAAAAACATTTAGGCAGGAAAAGAGCTTTTGTTGACATCTTTGGTTTATGACAACCAAATCCAAATTTCTGGTTACAAATGGGATGTGTGTCTTAAAGCAATGGCCACTGCATTTTCAATTTCTGTTCATTAAAATTACCTTTCTCCTGGCTTTGTGACATGGCCCTTGCTTGATTCCGTGATAATTTACATATCTGGAATCAGCAAATCAATTAACCAAATACTATGGCATGCCCACATTTTATTGTACTTCAGATGCCTTTTGGAAGCATTCCACTATCAGCCCAGCATAATGGGCCTAATAAAAATTGCAGCATCCCCTCCATACCCACTGTCGCTTTGTTCCTGGAGTGTCAGGAGACATTGTGACATTTGGGTATTTCTCTTTGGCTATACTGGGACCCCCTGCTAGTTGCATCCTTGTGGCCTCAGCTCAGAAGTCGTTCCCAAAGCCTGAATTAATGAGAGTCTATGATGTGCTGATCCCTTTCTCAGGCAGGGTGAGAACACAGCTTCTATAGCGGCATGAATGCCTGCTCCTCAGGCAATAATCTCTGCATTCAGACTCAGTTCTAAAGACTGGCAGAGCCCGCAGCCACAGGGGGTGGGATTAAAGGAGCCTTGTAAGTCTCTGTTCATAACTGACCTACATCACTCTTTCCCATGACTACCAGATTGCCTAAAATCTACTAGTACCTCTACACATCGACCTTTCATTCATGCATGTGGTTATTCCATACACATTTATTGAGTGAGTGCCCACAGAAACGGGGCTAGGCACGAGACTTATGAAAAAGACCTGAGGCTTGCTACCCAGAAAAGTCATGGTCTAGCCACCAAGACAGGTGCATAAACAAGTATTATGACATACCATCATCAGTGAATGTACTGATAGCAATATGGACCAAAACATCTCCAGAATGCCTCTAGCTAAAATGCAAATATATTTCCTCTGGATGACATATGAACTCTCCATTACTCATTGGTATAGCCAAGCGAGTCAAGAGGGAGTGGGACTCAGGACCGAAATGTAGTGATGGGTTGGTGTAAAAGTGGGGAAAGGAACAGTCAAGAGCATGGAAGAGAGGCTTTGGGGAGGTGCCATGTAGGGAGCAGATGGAAGACCCTGGCTACCGATAGGGTCGTGTGATGAGGGCTGAGGGGATGGAGGTGCCACAAGAGCAAGCAGAGGGCAGAAGCTTGGTGACAGAGGGGATACTTTCACTTGTGTGAATGTCCAGTTCACATTAAACTCACTTCAGAAATTGGAAAGGACTTTGAGACATCCAAACCTTCTGAGGCTTCTCAGAGGATAACACTGTAGTCTAGAGAGGTTAAGTGACTTGCCCTTGCCCAGACAGCGGAGGGGACAGAGCCCTCCCTTCGAACCCTTCGGGGCTAACCTCCATTACTCAACATTGCCTCTCATGGTAATGACAGCGGGTTCTGGGCCTGTTTTTCTCTCCCGCTTTCCTTTGGGAAGAATTAACAAAGAGCTATAGCTCTACTGGAGCCTAGAGCATATTGGTTCTGAGATTTTAAACTAAATCCTCCATAAGCCTGTAACAAGTATGGATGTGAGAATATATTCAGCCTCTTGGAGAAGACATCCATCCATTTACTCAGTGCATATTAACTGAGTGTCTTCTTTGTTCCCAGAGGCATAGCAATGAACAACACAGAGGCCCTGCCCCATTTCCACCTCCCCATAACTTACCACCTGGCCAGAACTCAGTCTCTCATACAGACACTCAAGTTAACTTCCTCTGCACTTGGGAAATCTCTTTCAAGCACAAATAAAGGGGTTTAAACAATGTCATAATAAGGATGAAAACAAGGCCATTCTGATGTTACATCACTCTGAAAAAATGTTTAGTTTGATAATTTAGTAGGAAATGAGTGTTGATCCTGCTGAAGTCATCACCTTTCTGTTAGAAAAGTCAGCAATTACAAAGAAAGCCTCAAAACTGCCTCGTTTATAGTGAAATTTTATTAAGAACCATTGTTAATTTTGACTGTGTGGCCTGTGTGTGTATCACTGGGATGTGTCCCCTGTGATGATGACGTGTAAATTAATCTCCAAGGAATTGCAAGAGGCCGAAATGTTAGGTACTTAAATTCTCTCTCCCTAGCAGATGGGAACTTTCTGCTACATGTGATTCCCAAAGTGTCTAAATTTACATGTCTTCTGAATAGGGGACATTGGGGCTTCTGGTGGTTGTGAGCCTGGCAGTCTCTTTGCCGCATCTGGGAAGCTGGGACAGACTGAGGTCAACAGTGATTCCAGGAGGCCAGCCTGGGTCATGGGGGGCTTAAGGAGGCAGCAGCTGGTTGGACTGGCTGAAGTGTCCACTGTGAAGCCAGGAAGCTGTGAGCGTCTTGCCTGGAGTTTGAGGCATAGTTGGGGTGAGGACCCACCTTCACTGCTAAGATTCTCAGCTGAGTGGCTGGGAGAGACCTGTAGGAGCTTTCCTGCCAGCAGCTACCAGAGGTTTCTGCTCTTTAAGCTGGTCCTAGCTATCAAGGGAACCCTGCCCAGTGGTGCTGGTGGTGCTAACAGTGGTCATGCTGCTGTGGAGATGAAGGGTGTGTGATGAGAAGGTGTGCAAGAGTTCAGGTTTGTTCCCAGTTCTGCCACCCCTGAGCTGTGGATCTTAGGTGCTAACTTCCCTCTCTTTGCCGGCTTCCCCTCCTGAGAACAAGAAATGACCGCAGTACCCTAGGGGTTGTGAGACTTAAATGAGACAACACACACAAAGAACAGAGCAGAGTGCCTGGCACATAAGAGGTGCCTCACAAATGATGATCATGTTACTGGTAACACCCATTTCCTGAGGGTCTGCATCAG
Source organism: Rhinolophus sinicus (assembly GCF_057876585.1). NCBI lineage: Eukaryota > Metazoa > Chordata > Mammalia > Chiroptera > Rhinolophidae > Rhinolophus > Rhinolophus sinicus. The sequence goes on along the minus strand of NC_142503.1, from coordinate 188,880,424 downwards.
GCACAGAACTCAGGGCTTAACACATAAGATATAATTTGTTCTTCACAGCAGGCTGAGTCATTTTGCTTGTTCTTCCAGTTAATATCCTAATGTTCAGCAAGCGCCCTAGACGCTCATGGCTTCCAAAGAACCTGCACGTAGTGAGGGCTCCAGATCTGTTTTTTAATGTTTAAATAACAGCTTTAGTAAGGTATAACTTACATAGCAGAACATGTACTCATCTAAAATGTATAGTTCAGTCTTTTTTTTTTTACTATATTCACAGAGTTGTGTAACCATTACCATTCTCCGATTTTAGAAAAATTTCCTCACTCTCAAAAGAAACCCTCTACCCATTGAAGCAGTCACTTCACAGTTCCCCTCATTCTCTCCCAGCCCTAGGCAACCACTAATCTACTATGGACATATGTATTTGGACGTTTCATATGAATGGAATCATATGCATAACAGGTGGCTTTGTGTGATGGGTTTCTTTCACTTAGCATCCATCTGTGTTTATTTTTGAATGAATGTCAATCATCTGAGATGGCAGTATTATGTCTTCCATTTTGAAGATGAGGAAACCAAAGCTGACAGTGTGTGTGTAACGCTCATAGCCATCCCACTTGAAAGTGCTGGGGTTTGCACCCAGGTCTGTGTTGGCTCCGAGGCCATTCTCTTTTCATCTACTTGCTGGCCTCTGATTGGGCCTCTGCATCCTGCTGAACACCATCTAGGTAGAGGAGTGTGTCATGCGAGGTGCGAATGCCCTGGGCCTCAGGCTTGCCCCTCCTCATTGCCGTGGTTGTGGGAGTCTCTCCTCACAGGACTCTGATATGCTCCATCAACCTCAGGAGGAGGATATGGCTTCATGACTATATACCCACTTGGTGGCTTCTGAGCCTTGTGTTGGCCTATCTAGTTCTTCTGCCCATTTCTCAAAGGTCACGACATGAACTGGGAAAATTATAGAAAGGAAAATGAAGGGAGTAGTATGCTTTTTGGGTTCAAAGCCCAGCAATGCAGTCACTTGATGTGATGAAGGAAATGTCATCCTTCTTGCTTCATCTTCAATAGTAGAGTGTAATTAAACACTAAGAAATATAAGATGGCCCCCCTCTCCCAACCCCAGGACGTTTCCTGAGACATGAGATCGAGTATACATTCCTCAGTTGCTGTAGCATGAGGGGTGGTGAGCACAGGTGTGTGTGGAAGGGACAGGCCTAACCCCAGCTGGCGCCTGGGCAGGGATGTGTGACTCCGTTGTACATTCATCAGGGACCTACCTAGTCTGTGATGGTGAGACAGCACATCCTGTGATGTGCTCGTATTCTCTGTTTTCCAAAACCTGCTTCTGTCCTGCTGTTCCCTCATATGCTGTTCTAGAGAAAAGGCCTCATTTCATTATTAAAAATGGAAATGAGCTTTGCATCTTCTACCAAAGAAGGCAAATGACCTTATGTACCTACATGTTTCTCTAGAAACACCATTAGACCTTAGTTTGACTTAAAACTCGTGGGAATTGGTCGTTGAATGAGCCACTTAGCTGAAAGCAGGTGAGAACCCCAGGACTCAGGAAGAAATTACGTGTTTGTTTTGTAGATTTCTCTTACAAGTGGCCTCATTACTGGCCTCGGTTTACGTGAGACTTTCAGCGTCAGCCGTGTATGATGCAGCAGACATGCCCATCCTTATCCCTTTGCTCTTAAAACTTCAGTGCAAGGTGGCTAACTTCCAACTTCCAATTCTTGTCTGTTTTGCCTTTTTCTTGACCGAACCTACTTTGCTCCTCCCATGGAAGGCAGAGATGGCAGGGGAATTAGTGCTCCCCCAGAGCAGCACTCACCCAATGACTGATGGGAGATGGTGTATAAATGCCCCAGTTCTCTCAGCCTTGGGTGGGATAACTCAGGAATATGTTGTGCGTGGAGTCCCAGTTTCCCCAGAGGGAAAAATTCCATTCTCCAGCAGTAATAGCTAGCTTGATATTGTACCTTTTATTGGTTTTCTTGGCTGCCTTCCAATCCTTGTCTTTCTTTTCCACTCCCCTACTGGTGCTTTTTTCATCTCCCAAACAACTACTGTGCTCAAGTCCTTATCTTAAGATCAGCTTCTAGGGGAACCCAAATTGAGACATAAGGTAAAGCTTTATCCTTTCATTGCTTCTCAGCCTGATTCCCAGTCACCTAGCTTTGAGTGAGAGAAGAAGGTACAGTGCCCCAAGATGCTTCCCAGGCAGGCTAAAGGCTCTCAGGGGATACAATCTCTAGCTAATCAGCAGCTTTCTCCCTGAGATATCTTCAGCACAAATCCTGGTGCTGGTGAGTAATCCATAAAGCATGAAAAGAGAGGTTAAGGCTGGATGAGACTCATCTCAGCCTCATCAAACCATTTGTTTCTATAATTCACCCTCTGAGAAGATGGCAAAATGAAGTACAATTGATTCTCGTTATTTGCGGTGGTGATGGTCCAGAACATGGCTGTGATTCCTGAGTTAGCAAATCCCGAACCATTGCTTCTAGGGGGAATCCAGGGTTAGGTTCCCATAAGCCTCTAATCACCACATTTTTGTCAACTGCTCAATACATAACCTTGTTTTTGTGTGTTTCTGTTTAAAGACATCTTATTGAATATATGTTCTCAATTCATTAGTATCAAACTCATGCCACCAGCACTGTGGCTCATGCCTGATGGACCATACCTAGTGTGTGTATTTTCTCCGTAAGGTACCAGACTTGCACTTAGGAACAGTAGATAGCACTTCAGCACTATGCTTGAATGTGATTTTAAACAATGAAATAACTGACAAGAAGCACAAAAATGGGAAAAAACATGGCACTAAATAGACCACGAGGAGGACACTTGCTTACGGTGTGAGAGCCGCCACAAGCAGGCAGCGTGTTGCCCTGCTCGACCTCACCTGGGAACATGCATGTTGAATGATTCAATTTTTTTTGCTGCTCTGCACATATTTGCAAATGACAGTGAAAGTACCCTGAATGTTGAATTTCGGGTTACAGATAAATTTTAGCAAGCAGGAGAATTTGTAAATATAGGATTATGAATGATAAGGGTTGACTCTCTTTGTCACCCCAGAACGTTAGGACTCCATTTCAATTCAGCATGTTTATCAAACACCATGTGCCAGGCTCTGTGATGGATTCTGAGATGACAATTAGATACTCCCTGCCCTTAAGGAGTTTCCAGTCTGGTGGCATAGGGAACTAAAATTATGACACAAGACAGGATACATCCTCCAGACGAGAGATAAACAATTCTATGGGGCTGTGAAAAAGGAAATTGAAAGTACAGATGGAAGGGAAGCTTTAGACAGGTCTTGAGAGATGTTTCCCCTTTTGAGCATTTCATACATCACTGAAGAAAAGGAAACAATTGGTGAGAACAACCTCGTTCCCTCCACCACGTCTGCTGGGCTACCTGCGTCTGTACTCATTGTCCTTTCGTTCCTCTGTAGGGGAAATGTGCCTGCTCCTGAGGCCAACCCCTCCACGTTCTTTTGGTCCTCCTCTCTTCTCCTGAACCATCACTCTCTTCTCTGCTTGAATATTGGTGCCACTGGCGTAAAAAAGTGCTTCAATACCTACCGTCATCCCTTTGAGCCCACATCCCCCCCAGCCACCACCTATTTCCTTTACACCCTTCACAGCAACATTGCTTGAAAGAATTGTCTGGAGTCATGGTCTCCATGTCCTCATCTCACTTTCTTTCTAACCCACCATCACTTCCTTGGGCTGCTCTACACATGATCACCAGGGGCCATTGCATCCCCTTTCTGTTCTTTTATCTTAAGTATCAGTTAGGATGCTTTCAGCTGAATGTTGCAGAATGTCCCATTAAAAAAGGCTTAAACAATAGGGACATTTACTGTTCAGAGAGTTATCTTCTCACTGAACAAGAGGGCTCCTGGGTTGACTCAGCTGGTTTGCAATGCTGTCAAGGACCCAGGTTTGTCCAGCTTCCTGTCCTGCCCCCCTTCATCACAATGGCAAAGGCTCTCCCAATAATGGTAAGAGCTACAGAAGCTCCATCAGGCATTGTGTCATCTAAACACAGGGAGAGACATGAAGTAGCCTTTTTCCTTATACATCTCTTTTAATCATGGAGGATATTTGCCCCCCTAGGAGCCCACAGCATACTTCTTACATCAATCCCCAAAGCATTCACTGTCAAAGGGGGATGGTATTATCATTATTGGTTTGGACCAATAAAGATTTATCTGTTAGCAAGGAAGGGGGAGGGGCTAAGTGAAAGTACTGGGCAGAGCCTGTCACATCTTCCTTGACACCTTGTGGCCATTTTGACATTCGACCACTCCCTCCTTCTGGAAACACTTTACTTCTGTCACTTGCCTTGTGACAGTATTTCCTCTGGGTTTTCCTTCACTCTTTGTGGCTGCTCCTCACTTTCCTATTGGCTGCTTCTCCGGTGCTCTCCCTCTAAACGGCTGAGTGCCCAAGAACTTGGACTTGAGATGTCCCTAGTCTCTGTCTGCGGTTCTCCCTTGGTGGTCTCACAGCCCTGAATGTTTCTCCAGATTTGCACATCCACCTGCCTCCTTGATGTTTCCACTCACACATCTAATGACCCTCTCATATTCCAAAGACTGAAACAGGACTATGGACTTCCCATCCCAAACCTGCTCCTGTCAAAGATTTCGTCACCACAATAAACAGTCCCACCATCCACACAGTTGCTGAAGCAGAAATCTAGGCATGATATGTGAGTCTTTTTTTTTTATTGCCCACTGTCATTTCACATCCATTCATCAGCAAGTCATGTCAACTAGGACATCTGAAACACATCCAGAATCTGTTTGTTTATCTCTTTCTGCTCCCACCCCTCAAGTCCAAAGCATTCTCTCAGCTGGATGACTGACATAGGCTTTTTATTGGTTTTATTGGTCCCTATTTCTACTCCTGCTCTCTATAATTCATCTCCCACAAAACAACCCAAATGATCTTTTAAAAATGTTAAGTCAGATACTGTTATACCCATAGCTTAAAATTCTCGAATAGTGTCCCTTTCCACTTGGCACTAACTTCTAGCTTCTGATGCTGGCCTGGGAAGCCCTATGTGATGGCTGTTGCTTACTTCCTCTTTAAACCTCACCCAGAGTCTAGCCCTCTCTAGACTTATGCCTGTTCCTTGAATAAACCAAGCCCCTCCTTATCTTAGGGCGTTTGTAGGACCGTTTTCTCTCCCTGAATGCTGTGCCATTGGACCTTCATGTGACTGGCTCCTCACCTCTGAAATCTCAGCCCAAATGTCACCTCCTCAGAGATTCTTTTCTAACCACTCTCATGCAGGTTACCCTCTGTCATTGCACACCCTCTGCTTTATGCCCATCCCTCACTGAAAATTTTCTTTTCTGTTTATTAATTTAGTAAGCTGGAGCTAAAAAATTAATAAACCAAAAATGCGAAAATGATATTTTTATGAAGTCAAGGGAGGAGAGAGTTTTAAGAAGGGGAATTTAATTAGCAGCTTTAAATGCTCTACAGAGACCGAAGATGATGATGAGAATGATAATGACAGTGACAACCAGCATTTCTTGTTACTATGAACCTGGCAGGCATTTTGCATACATTATCTTATTTAGTCCTGACAATGTCTCTGTTGTCAGGGAATGTTATGGTTGCCATTTTACAGAGGAGAACATTGAGGCTTATGGAGCTCAGGCACAGTGCCTGGTACGCAGTACCTTGCAATTGGTGTTTGCTATGTGAGTAAATGGATTTCCTCAGGGTCTTGCAGCTGGCAAATGGTAAAGTTGAGAGTCTAACCTCTGTCTGAGTGAAACTAAAGCTTGTGTTTATAACCACTGGACTATATTTCCTCAAATGATCATTGAAATACTGATATGTCCCTTAACAGATTGAGAAAGAGAAGTACAATGTAGGATAGATGATTTCTTATTTATTTAAAAAATATGATAACTAAAATTAATTTTCCGACCAAACACCTTCTGACTTTTGGACGCCACCAAATTCTTTTGAAGGGAGAGTTGAGTTCTATAAACATGTTAGGGATGAACCCAGATTGAGGGTTCTTATTAAAATTCCCTGAGGATGAGTTCTAATGGTAAACCCAGGTTCACTGTGCAGGAAAAGTTAAAACGTGGTCTTTGGGATGCGTGCAGTAAGAACCCCACTGGAATACTGCTGTGGGTAAGCACATTCTAAACCAAGTTCACGTTTGACAAAGTAGGGGAACACCCAGTGTTAGACGTTTTCTGGATACGCTGGGTTTTGGTTTATTCTGTTCTGAGACATGTGCTTGGTGCACATGCGCAACCCGCTTGTAGGCCGACCAAGGCTTCACACAACATTAACGACACAGTCTGTGCCCTCGCCAAGTTCAAAGTCTAATTGGGGTGATGAAACACGTGTAGATGAATGCAAAGTCACAAGTAAAACCCGTTAATGTAATGGATGAGGAATGTGCGGTACAAGATGGATTGGAGTAGGAAATAGAAGAAGCGGATGGTTTTGAACTTCCATTACTCGGGGGAAGGAACGCACATAGATTAGTGGAGAGGAAAGAGGGGTGTGAATATTCTAAGCACAGGGAAGATAGTGTACATTTGCAAGATATACCCAAGTGCCAGAAAGGGCAGAGTCCCCCTCCGGAGGAATCAGAGGGGCTTTTGGAAAAGAGGATTAGAGAAATGAGAACTGTCAGTAGAAGCAGTGAGAGGTGGCTGGTGTTGGGAAGTTCATTGGGGTTTCTGAGACCTGACATGACACGAAGGAACATGTGTAAGGGATAAATCTTTCAGTGGGTGTGAGGCAGTTGGGAGCAAAACCGGATTCAAACTGGAAATACTAGTTAGGACAGGGTTTCTCAACTTCGGCCTTTCCTACGCCACCTTCACTTTTTAATTTTTTGGGGCCATATTTAACTATCAACTGTACCACTACTAATATTTTTCTGTAGTTGACTTCACTTTAAAAAATTTAAATTTAGCTTTGCCTGAAGCAGTAATATCTACCACTATTTAGTTAACATTTTTCTTTAAATTGACCCCCATTTAAAAAAGTAAATAAATTTAGCCTCACCCCAAGCAGTAGTACCTGTGAGATCATAGGTATTCTGTACTAGTTGTATTTTTCCAAGTGCACAATTAAAATAACCTCATGGCCATTAAAAAAGGTTTCGTCTGCACATCACTTACCATCATCTTATGTTACCACCAATGGTTCTTGTGCTACACTTTTGGGAACACTCAGGGCACTGTTACAGCTCTCTAGTTGTGATGGAATTGCATAAGTGGGGTTCAGCCTATGTGTATTAGGTGCTGACTATGTACAAACCCCTGTGCAGGAGGAGATGAAAATGTGAATTACATGCAATCTTTGCCCTTAATGGATTGGACCGAAGCAGGGAGAGAATGGCATCCTGATAAGAAGATGAGATACAGACTTGATGAGTCCAATCCCAGCTGTGTAGAACAGCTTCTAATTATGCCATCTGACATCAGCTCTGTCAACTGGGCAGCTGAGTGAACTGTCACTGTGGAACCAGGGCTGGGCAAGCTCTCTTCAAATCCAGCTCACTTCAGCAGGTATTTTCCTGGCACTACATGATGCTTTTGTGGGTATGAAGGAGAGTACAGTGTTTTAGGGAGGGATAAAGCAGAAACCAAAGGATGGACCAGTGGGAGGTACAGAGTAGGGCAAGGACCTCAGGAGAGATGCAGTCAGTATATGCTTAGTGCTTATGGGAGGAAGTGTTCATAGCCCGCTCTGGGGGACAAGGAAAGACTTTCTGGAAGATACGGCATTTCAGATGGACTTTGAAGGATGAGATGATGTAAAGGGTAGTTTCAGCAGAGAGACGGGTATCAACAAGACACTAAAGAGGGAAACTGCTGAGACTCCTGTTGGGAGAAGAGCAACTTTCCGGGTATCTTCTGGGAGATGAAGGTGGAAAGGAAACTGAGATCTTATGGGCACCTTGGATACTAGGCTGAGCATGGATTTATTTCTGAAGGCTATCAGGAGCCATTGAAGGCTATGACATGTGACAAATTGCACTTTATGAAACAACTAAATGATATGAATCAGAAGGAGGAGTAACTGCAAGCCAGAGACTATTAGGAAGAAACTGCAGTAATTGGGGTGAGAAATAAGGAGGTCCTGACAGAGGTCTGGGCTGGAGGGAACACTGGAGGAGTGAAGAAGAAAGAGCTAGATAGAGGGTCAGTGCAGAGGTCTGGGGATTAGCTGGCAGCAGCACAGTAGAGTCAATCCTTTCCCTTAAATTATTAGGTGGGTGCAAAAGTAATTGTGGTTTTGCAATTTTTAACCTTTTAAACCACAATTACTTTTGCACCAACCTAACACAAGGAGGAGAGTGGTGTCACCCATGAGGTGTGGAATACTGGGGAACGTTGGTTGTATGCCAGGCAAAGAAGATACGATTGTAGTTTTAGCACATATGGGTGAGGGGGAGGAGGTGTCCTGTAGCTAATTCTTCTCTGTGAAAGAATAGAAGCAGTCCATGTTCTATTAATTCCTTTTATTTTGTCTTTAAGTCTACAAAGGATAAATAACGGTACCATTTCTGTGTGGACTTTTCATTCTTGAGCGGCATTTCAGTTGCACTGAAAATGGACATCATTGCTCTTAACTTGTACAAGCGTGACACGTCCTGGGAAACTGCCCACAGTAGTCTGTAAAAAGTCATTTGAGTGACTCGTTTTTATCCATGAAGGTGTCATTTTCCCTGTCCCAAGGGACACTACATGACAGGATTCCTCTATTCCAGTTCCTTGCTTTCCACCTGAAAAGCATCTGACATCCAGTGACTGTGGATGCAATTCTGCCTCTACACAGAGAGATGTCTAATGTGAATAGACTTCAGCAAACAGCAGATGAAGGCTTAACAAGGGCAGAGTCCAGAATTCCGTATTCCAGGGCAGAGCAAAGAGAAGGGTGACCCTCTGATAATGGTGGCACCTGTCACTCGAAATTTTCCCAGAGGACCTTCTAAATTGATGAATCTCCAAAATCCATCTACTTTCATTTAGTCTTTGCTCCTGTAATTCTTGTTCTCTTCTCTATTTTGTATAATGCCTATCTCTGTAGTACCTGGGGGGAAATGTACCAATTTTAAATTGGAATGAATAGGGCAAAGCAACTCTTGGGAGCCACTCTGAGCAGAAAGCAGAGGCTGAATTCTTCCAATTCTTTTGGGGACTGTGACTTATTCGCCTTTATCCCCGTCACCATACAGGGATTGGTTGCATTCCAGGCAGTGGTACAGAAGAAGGGAGAAGGTACTATTAAATGCATCTGTACCTCCAGTTATCTAAGATGGCAATGCTGTGTCCTAGCTGCACCCCAAGGATAATGTCAGATGTGTCTGATAGGCATCTTGCGTTTTATGGTCCCAGATATTGCACACTTAACTGTGTCTATCTTTGAACTGGCCAATAGGTAAACACTAAACTCTTGGAATCTATTACTATATCTAGGTCTCCATTTTGCTGAAGAGGCAACAAACTGTTCGGAGTGAAGTTGATTTTTTAAATGAATTTAAGTGGAAGGTTTGGTGAAATGATGTATTTCACTTTAATTTTTAGCATGATTTCCTATTGCATCAAATTTTCTTTTAAAGTGATAGAACCTCTTAATGCAGCTGTTAGGAAGTGTATTCATTCATGATTATATTTATTCACTTAACAAATATTTATTTACTGTCTGCCAGGGTCTGTGAGGGATTCTTGCAAATAGTATAAGAGCCATGTTTTGTACTTTTTAAATGTTTCTCTAAGAAAAATGCTCTATTGTACTACCTTAATTCTAGGATGTGTTATTTCCATTATATAACGTTTCTGAAATCAGAATGTGTCTTATTATTAATGATATGTATTTGTTAATTGTTTAATGTTCATTTTTTACAGGTACAGAAAAATAATGATACATTTTGTAACTGATGATATATTAGACTTGACAGGCGCTATTTGCACAATCCTCTAATATTATTGGTATCATTCTTTGACCAATATGTGATCCCATTTGGAGATCAGTACTAATGGTGAGCCTCTAGTTTTAGGTGTTCAAGTTGGTCCTGGGATGTCAGAACTTAGATGTGTAAATGTCCAGATTAGGAAAGCGGCCTCAGAAGGTGGATGGAAAGCCAGCAGCTCAAACTGCTCAGACAGTGATGCAGGGTGGAGAGAAATTCTCCGATGTCTCGTGTCTCTGCCACATAAATTCAGTGCGGTATGAGTCTGCTAGACATCAGAACAGAGCAGGATGAATGAGAATAGTCCTTAGGGCTGCAGTGTGGGACATAGAAGACTAGGGTCCATGTGGGACCAGATGATGATAAAGTGAAAAACGAAGTTACCCTGATAGCAGCAACTTTCATTTATCGAGTTCGCTACTATTGTTCATTTCAAACGAATTACCGTGTTTCCCTGAAAGTAAGACCGGGTCTTATATTAATTTTTGCTCCAAAACATGCATTAGGGTTTATGTTCAGGGCATGTCATCCTGAAAAATCATGCTAGGGCTTGTTTTCTGGTTAGGTCTTATTTTTGGGGAAACAGTATTATTTTTAGCTTTGTTGAGGTAAAATTGACAAATAAATTGTAACATGCTTAAAGTGTATAATGTGATGATTTGATATATATACATGTTGTGAACAGATTCCCACCATTGAATTAATTACACATGTACCACCTCACAGTTACCTTTTGTGTGTGTGTGTGAGAACACTTAAGTTCTACTCTCTTAGCAAATTTCGTTTATACAACACAGTGTTATCAACTATGGTCACCAAGCTTTACACTAGATCCTCAGACCTTATTCATCGTATAGCTGAAAGTTTGTACCCTTTTACTAGGCTCTCCATGTTTTTTCCAGCCCCAGCCCCTCACAACTATAATTCTACTGTCTTTCTACGAGTTCAACTCTTTTTCAATAAAGATTCCACATATAAGTGATACCATGTGCTATTTGTCTTTCCCTGTCTGACTTATTTCGCTGAGCATAATGTCCTCCATGTTCCTCCGTGTTTCACAAATGGCAGGATTTTCTTCTCTTTTAAGGCTGAATATTATTCCACTACATATATACACACACACGTATATCATATTTTCTTCATCCATCTGTTGAAGGACTCTTAAATGGTTTCCATAACGTGGCTATTGTGAATAATGCTGCAATGAACATAGGTGCAGATTTGTCTTCAGGATAGTGATTTCATTTCCTTTGGATATATCCCAGAAGTGAAATTGCTGTATTGCATGACAGTTCTATTTTTATGTTCTTGAGAAACCTCCATGCTGTTTTCCATAGTGGCTGTACCAATTTATGTTCCCACCAGCAGGCACAAGGGTTCCCTTTTCTCCACTTCCTTGTTAGCATTTGTTATCTCTAGTCTTTTGGATAATAGCCATGCTAACAGTGTGAGGTGCTACCTCATGGTGGTTTTGAATCAAATGTACTATGTTTAAAATAACAATCTTGCAAGATAGGTGTTCATTGGACGTCCTTGTTATCCTTGTTTCAGGTGTGAAATTGGGGCTCTGAGAGGGTAAGTGACTTATCCAGCATCATTCAGTTAGTAAGTGCTAGAACCAGGATTTAGATTTGGGTTTATGGAGCATCAAAGTCCATGCTGCATGACATCCAAAGTCTCAGAACATGCAGTGACTTTATGTTCAGTCATGAGAGGTCCCAGAAGCCAACCAGAGTCAGACCAGTACACGGATAATTACATGCAGAAGCCTCAGCATCCAAAATTAGGACCACTGAGCAGAATTCCACCAATGTATTGAGTAATTTCCCTGTGTGCTGTAGCCCAGGTACATGGGACTGGACCAGATTGGGAGGGGGGATGCCCTGCAGGCCTAGGAAAGTAGCTAAAAGCCTCGTGAGTTAAGTGCTGAGGTTAAAAAATTTGTGCTTTACTCCAATTAGACCCCCAAAGAGCAGAAGTCAGATTATCACTGAGATTCCAGAACTCAGTGATGGGTATTTTCATAAAGTCCATGATCCCAAGAGGTGCTTGCTATAGGAATAAGCTCACAGCCCGTAGTTGGGAGTTGATGAATAATTTTAATTATGTGTACTAATATTTATAGAGATGTTTTACCTATAGAGATTCCTTTTAGATTTTGATCTTGTGTAGATCTCAAGGAAATTTAAAATGTTTTGGTTCCTTATTTAAAATACAGTGTTATTTTGCTTAGAGTTATTGCATAGCCAAGAAGAGTTTTACAAATTTTATTATAAGGAAGAGTCCAAGCTTTCAAATGCCAAAGGTAGCTCTTCATATCTGAGAACTGGGAAGAATTCTGAGTTGTTCACCTAAGCCTATTTCTAGTTTCTTCTCACAAGGGCGACAGAACAAAGTAGATTTTTATTAATTTAGAGGAACTATCTCCATTGAATGGTCAGAGCAGTCATCTTTGTAATGATGCGTGCAACACAAGCAATATCATCCTCGTCACCACTGTCTTTGTCACCAGTAAGCCTTTGTCAAGTACCTAACTACTCATTGCCTCGTGTGAGGTGTTCCACAAAGAGGCTTGTTCCTGTCTTTTAGAGTTTCTAATACAAGAACAAACAGATGAGGAAACACATATAAGAAATACATCGAAGAGAGTTAGGTACTCTGAATTAGAATATTAATGAATGCACAGTGAGAAATTTATAACCTATACAAGGGTCATAGGTGACTGTATTTAAATGTTTTCTAAAGGTTGAAAGCAACATAATTAATACTCTGAGAAGGGAAGATTGGGACAGTATCCTTGAAGTTGCATGTTAAGTTTAGGTGGAGAAAGAGAAAGCCGGTAATTTTTCAGATCAAGAATTGACCCTAATGGCCACACTGCTGCTGGAACTGGTGCTCTGACGACCAGTTGGAACTTCTGTGGGCCTCTGTCCACGTAGCAGTATGAGGCCATTTGTATGTTAGGATTGACTGAGACCTGAGTTTTATGGGCATGAACACAGCCAATATCTCTATTAGGATGATTTCTATTGCAGATGACAGAGAACCCGGCCCACAGGGGATCCATTCCAAAAGTGAATTATTAATTCTCCTAACTGAATCGTCTAGGCAGAACTCAATCTAGGGCTCAGGACTAAATGCATCTAGGACTGAATATTTCTTCATTTCTTTGTTTTTATTTTTTGCTTTTTGAATTTTTTTATTTTTCAATTACAGTTGACATTCCATATTAGTTTCCGGTGTGCAGCACAGTGGGTAGACATTTATGTAACTTACGAAGTGATACCCAGTAAGTTTAGTACCTACCTAGCACCATAAAAAGTTAATACAATTCTTCATTTCTTGATTTGTCTTCTTTGCATTGTTCTGTCCTTAGGCAAGTTCCTTCTTGGTGGTTCTAAGCTGGCTAACAATGGCTCTAGGGCTTCATCTTTCCAGATTCACGTTCCTCAGGGAAAAATAAATTCTCTAAGGCTCAAACAAAAGTCTTGGGATTGAATTTTCTTGGTCCTCATTGGCCAGTCTAAGGTCAGTTACTCATCCTTTAACCAATCATGGTGTATATGTGGGGGCGGGGTGAGGATTGAATGTGCTGATTGGCTTAGTCTGGGTCACGTGCTTCACTCCTCAAAGTGAAGGCCAGTACAAGAGCTGGGAGTGGGTCTGGAGTGGTTTCCTTAAACAAAATCAAGGTCCTATTGACACAACATGGTTGGTCATGGATGCTGAGAGAATGCATGGGGTAGGGAGACAGGGTGGATGAGAATGGAAGCCCGGATACTCGTTGGGAGGTCATTGATGTCCAAGCAAGGAATTATGGTGATTTGCATAAAGAGAGTGGCAGTTAAGATGGAGAGGGATAGACAGATTTGACTTATGTTTTAGAGATGGAATCCATAGGATTTGCTGATGGACTACATGCTGAGGGTGGTAAGAAAAGAAGAATTAAAAATGACTCCTAGGTTTGTGGACAGAGCACCTTGGGAGAATAGTGGTATCACTTTTTGAGATAGGAAGACTGGAGGGTTTAAATTTTATTTTGTTATTACAATTTTTTAGTTAACTGTGCTATCCTGGTTCTGTGGGATTTACGAATCCTGTCAGATATTTGAGTGGAAATGTCAACAAGACAGTTGGAGATATGAGTCTGGAATTTAGAAGATAGGGCTGGAAATATAAATTCATGGACATATGAATCTGTGAAAAGAAGGGGATGGCTGTAGCAATCTTCGTTTTTTGAAAAACTGTGTAATTCATTTATTAAATGGACTGGACTTGTTGGGAGTGCACAAAGAGAATGGCTTTCTCTTCAGCTGCTACCTTCACACTTGTTCTGTCAGGCCAACGCTGGATGATATCCCAGAAATATCCCACAGTGTTTCCAGGCACTTATAAAATAAAATAAAAATAATTATCTTCAGGTCTTCAAAAGTCCAGTTCAATCTAAACCCAAACAACTTCTAATCCAATTCACAGCTTTCCTTTCCCTGTAGGTCAGGCCTGGCCTGAGACGCCACAGACCAGCAGTGGGAAAGAAGGTTTTGTTTGCTCTCTTTCTCTCCATGTCCAAATTCCTTTTCTGCTTGATTTGTGGCTTCTGGCTCCTCCAGAGTAGGTGGCAGGCAGAGGATGATAAGAAGGCAAAAAACATTTTATTTAGCTGTTGCCCTTTGTGGTTCTCTCTAGCCGTGGAATACCCTCTGTCTCACAGGCATTCAAGAGCTTTTTGAGTTCTTGGCGACTCCTGTGAAGACCTCCAAATGTTCCTGTTGCAAACATGGGTGATGGCCTCCCTGGCTGGTCTCTTACACGCCACCCCCATCCCCATGTATGCCCTCAGTACACTCTGGGCTTTCAATACTCAAGTAGATAGACTTCTTAGGGAAGGCCTTTTTCTGAAAGCTCTAACCTGGCTACCCCCCACCCCATCTCCGAGTCCATTTGGCCCATGAGAAACCATTGTTCATCCTGTGCTGCCAAACTCAGGAAGAGCAGACCACTCCCTGCTGCTCTCTGTTCTTAAGCAGCCATTATAAGCCAAACTCGGCAATCCACGTCTGAGTTTCCCAGGGCTATCTCATCGCACACCTCCAGGGGGCAGCATTCACATGCTTCTGGAGTTGTGCAGTTAATGTAGCAGCCCTGAATGCTAGCAAGTCTCTCATACTCTTATCAGGAACAGTGCAAAGCAGACCTATGAAATTTGAAGCTCAGGAAGCACCCAGCTAGGGGTCGAAGATGCCACCAGAACCCTCTTCTGCCAGCCACTGTGATTCTCTGAGCAGTTCTCTTGTTACCCCTTTGCCACAGTGCTTGCCAATGCTATATTTTTTTCTTCTAAGAGATGCTGTTTCTCCAGTGAATTCTCTTCTATGGGTTGGAGGCGGCAATCTTAGCAATTTCTGCACTGATTAAAAAACAAAAAAGCTGAGTCTACCGCTCTGGGGCCTCAGTTTAAACCCTGAGACAGGTGGAGAAGCCCCACTTAACATGGCATTGTGGCAGAGAAACCGTTTCTTCACATAAAACCTCTCAGGGAAGTCCAATATATAAATCAGACAGACATGGTGCTATGTAGTGGACATGGGCAGGGGCTCGAGGCTGGTTCCTGTGCACAGTGTGAAAACCATTGTGCCTGGGACAGTCAGCGTGGTATCCATGACAAGGAGTTTCCTACTCTGCACAGTTCTGCAGTGGTTGGCCTGTTCATGACTTCATGGTGAAAACAACCATTTATGCAAGTCGGAAATGAAAACCACCCCAGTGCTGCCCATTTTGGCTGCAGAGAATGGCCCGTTAGGCCACAATAGTGGACCCTTCTCAGTGCACAGCTCAGCCAGGTGAATCCCGGCCTCCCTGCTCTCTGGACACTGAACTAGAAGCTTCTGGTGAACACTGTGCTTCGGTACAGACTTTCTTGGTGGGGATTGTTTTTGTGAATGTAAAGATCTGCCTCTCCCTCTGGAAACAGCAACTGCACAACTGTAGAAATGATTTTGTTCTTTTCTTGGGCCTTTCGCTTAGTGTTTCGTTCCTGGGAGGAAAATCAGCAAGAATTTTCCATTAGGGTTTTTGTGTAGAGGTTTTCTTCTTTGCACATAATAGAGTGCTTTGGAGGTCAGTCCCATTCCTTCTGTCATTCCTCTGATGTAGGACAAATGACCTAACTTCCCTGGGCGTCAGTTTCTCCAACCATAAAACTGGGGCAAGAGTGGAACCTCTGTCCTGGTCTGTTGTGAGGCTGGCACAGAGCAAGCACCCAGCACGTATCACTGACTGTACTGGTTTCCTATCGCTGCTGGAGCAAATGACCACAAACTGGATGGCTTAAAACAACGGAGATTTAGTACCATATCATTCTGCTGGTCAGATGTCCAAAATGGCTTTTATGGGGCCCAAATCAAGGTGTTAGCAGGCCTGCAGTCCTGCTGGAGGCTCTAGTGGGGAATCCTTTCCTCACCTTTTCTAGCTGCTAGGAGCTGCCCCAGTTCCTTTGCTGCGTCACGCTGATCTTTGCTTTAATTTTCACATCCTCTTCTCTATCTCTGACCCTCCTGCCTTCCTCTTACAAGGATCCTTGTGATAATATTGGGCCTTTTCAGAAAATACAGGATAATCTCTCCATATCAACACCCTTAACTTAGTCACACCTGCAAAGTCCCTTTGTCCTGTAATGTAATATTTTCACAGGTTCCAGGATTAGGACATGAGCATCTTCAGGGGACCATTATTCTGTCTATAACACCGGATTATTTAAAAATGATCTCTTCAGTATCTACAGTGTGCCAGACCTTCTGCTTAGTGCTGGGCATAAAAAAATGAGTAAGATACAATGCTTATACCAAAATAGATAACTGATGATGATGATATTGATGATAATCATCGTAGCTGACATTTGTTGCGTATTTACTATATGCCAGGTCTATAAGTGAATTATCTTGCTCAAAAGTCTCATTATAGCATTAAGGGAAAGTATTGTTCCCATTTTAAGGATTCGAACACTGAGGCTTAGAGAGCACAAGTACTTTTTCCTAAAGCTACATAGCTAATGACAGGCCCACTGGTCTGTCTTGTTGTAAGCTCATACAGTTAGATACTGCACTCTCTACTGCCAGGGAGGCTGGATGGTTATACATAGTTCCTCTGGCTCTTGTCCTATTAGCATATGTAAATAAAGTTTGACCAGCTTCAGTGGAGCAGATCACCCAGTGGCTGCGATTCAGAGCCAGAGGGTAGACTCCTAGGGGAGGCAAATGCGACATCTCTCCATCCCTACCATGGTCCAAAGCTACAAGTTCATGGCCCTGACTGTTAGGTAAATGTGTCTTGTCTTCAAAAGAACCTAATAACATGTGTTAATAATCCCAGTAAAATGGTCTCTTCCCAAGTCGTGGTGCTAATGGGGTCCTGCTTGAACCTGAGGCAGTGGGTGGAAAGGAAAAAATGTGCCCAGTGGAACTGTTCTTTAGTGATTAATGTAGAAGCTACCCGGTGATTTTAAAGGGCAAAGGAAGGTACATTCCGTGAGTCTGAAGGAAAGCATTTGGACACCGAAGGCCACCTTATTCTTGATTTTTGCCAGAATTTCCTTCAGTGGAAATGGACATTTTACGTGATGGGTAAAGGTAAGAGGAAAGTGAGCCTCCCAATGGAGTGGTGTGACAAGAACACCAACCCAGCGGCTGGCTGTGAGGATGGCTGGCATCAGCTCACCTGGGACATGTGAGATGATGGGAGGATAAAGAGAGAAGGGAGAGGGTTACGAGGGTCCACCAGACTTTGGGATGGGGCTGAGGGAAATAGAAAGTGCTGATGCGTCTGCTGCTCTAAGCAGAGTAGGTACCACATGTACCTCCTGCTGTGGGGCAGGCTGTTGGGGGTGGGGTTTGCATTTCTACCTTCTTGTTTCCTCCTCAGACAACTCTCTCCCCCTGTTTTGGTTACACTTTTGAGCTCAGGGGACATTACTTTTTAGACGCGTTCACAGGTTGGCTAATAGAAAAATGCTTGTTAAATTATGGCAGGTATAATTACAGCATCTATACATTCTTTTTTTTTTTAAGATCATAATTATTATTGAGTAATTATTTTGAGTAATTATTTTTCAATAATGCTGAGTGATTAAATGCATACTATGTAGGGTTTAATTTTTGGATTTCACGTGTATAAAATCACAAACTAGAAAAATTCAGTGTCTGTCTTTCCCTCTCTCTCTCTCCCTCCTCTCTCTCTCTCTCTCTCTCCTCCCCCATGTCTTCCTCTCTCTCCCTCCCTGGCCCCTTCTCTTTTCCTTTTTTTCACTACCTACTGTGGGATAAATATTGGGCTCAGAACTTGGGGTACAAAGATGAATAATTACTAGTCCTGACTGCCAGGGATTTATAGTCCAGTAAAAGAATTGATTCATTTTATCCAGCAGATGTTTATTGAGCATGTATGATGTAACAGACACTAATCTAGGGGCTGGGATGGTGCAATGAACAAAACAGACCAAATCTTAGACTCCTTTGGGGGAGACACACAATAAATAGCAAATACAGAATACAACTTCAGCTCGCGATACAGGTTCAGCTGTGAAGAAAATAAATCCAGACCATGGGCTAGAGTGTGGCTGGAGTGGGGTTGGCCTTTTTGCCATGGGTTGGTGAGGCAGGAAGGCCTCTCTGAGGAGGTAACATTGAGTAGTGTTCTCTGCATTGAGTGGAAGTGACCCTGCCAGGGTCTGGACAAGAATGTTCTAGCGAGAGGGCACAGAAATGTGAAGTCCTGGTGGTAGGAGCGAACTTGGGAAAAACTGGAAGACCAGTGTGGGGGAAGGGGGTTGAGGTAGGAGATGAAGCTGGAGAGACGGGCAGTGGCCAAAATGGGGAGAGCTGAGGGAGAGTGTTTGGACACTCTTTGGGGTGTAATGGGAATTATCTGGAGGGGTTTAAGGAAGGAAGTGGTGGGTTTGAATTTATATTTTGGAAAGAAGTCACCCTGGCTGCTGTTGGCGAAAGGGTGGAGCAGGGTGAGGAGTGGAAGGCTGGCTGGATTGGGACGGTCGGTGGGGTGGGGTGGGGAGTGGTGGACATCAGGATACGTTTGGAAGGGAGAGTTGGCCTGATTGGCTGACAGAGCCAGTGGTGCAGAGGGGAACCACAAAGGAGTCAGGACTTTTTGGCTGAGCTTCTGGGTGAAGAGCAGTGCCGCTAACTGTGAAGAGGCAGATTTAAGGTGTGTGAATGAGTGAAAACAAGGTTTCTTGTTAAATCATGCTCTGGTTAAATTTGAGAAGTGAAATGGACATCTAAGTGGAGATCCAGAGGAGACAGTTAAATCCACAAGTTCTGGAAGAAAGGTCAGGGCTAGGGATAAAAATGTAGACGTCAACAGTCTGATGACTGAGTTAAACAAAATGTGTACATTTGGCTCTAAAGGGCATCATTTGACTCTCGGAGGGGCGTAACCTCTGCTTTAGAAAATGTGGCACCCTAAATTGTAATGTCGATGTTGGGAAAGAAAGGAATCAATACTCACTGAGGGTCGACTGCGTGCCAAGCACTAGGCCAGCTGCTTGCCATGTATTATTTGCCATGGGGCGTAAAGCTTGAGAAGCACTCGTAGTACGCTGCATATGACTACCTGCTCTGGGACTGGATTGCTGGATTCCAATCCCAGCCCTGCCCTTTTACTAGTGGTGTGTTCTTGGGAGAGTTAATTTAGCCCTTTTGTGCTTTGTTTGCTTATCTGCAGAATGGGGCAATACTACTACCTACCTCAGAGAGCTATTTTGACATTTAAATGGGTTAATACATGTAAAGTACTTGGAATAGCACTTGGCACTTAATGAGCACTCAATAAATGGCAGTGATTTCAATTGTTACCATTATATTTCCTCTGTATGATGCTCCTCAACAGATGGAAGATCAAGGTGTGTTATAATAAGAGTGTTATTTTAGAATCTTGATTCAAGTTGTTGATTAGTTGATATATAGAATGCTTGGCTTCTGTTCTTGGTTCTTGCCATGATACAATTTTATGAGCACTT
Organism: Rhinolophus sinicus; assembly: GCF_057876585.1. Lineage (NCBI taxonomy): Eukaryota > Metazoa > Chordata > Mammalia > Chiroptera > Rhinolophidae > Rhinolophus > Rhinolophus sinicus. Next base: position 188,860,422 of record NC_142503.1, on the reverse strand, counting down.
CTACTAGAACATACATTAAAACCTGTTTCTGTTCCTATTGCTGTTAAATCACCCCAGCTTATTGGCGCAAAACAAGCATTTATTGTGCTCATAGATTCTGTGGTGTAGGAATGCAGACAGGACTCAGCAGGGACGGCTTGTCTCTGCTCCTCCATGTCTGGGGCTGCACTTAGGAAATTTGAAGGCTACAGTTGTTGACAGGGCGGGGTGTGGGGGAGTGGGGCTGGAATCACCTCAAGGCATCTTTGGCTGTTGGCTCAAATGCCTCCATATGACCACTCCATGGGATCTCGTGGCCTAATTTGGGCTTTCTCACAGCATGACAGCTGGGTTCCAAGAGTGAGTGTCTCAAGAGAGCCAGGAAGAAATGGTGCCATCTTTTATGACAGCTTAGGAGGTCACATAGTGTCACTTCTGCCTTAGTCACAGCCTGTCCAGATTCAACGAGAAGGAGCAGATATTTCACCTTCTCATAAAACGAATATCAAAGTCACATAGTGAGAACAGCATATGAGGCGGGAGAGGTTGTGACCAATTTTAGAAAAATATAGTCCGCCATGAGGCTTAACCAGGAGGCCTTTTATGAGGTAATTGGCTTAAAGGAGACAATACACTTCTAAATTTTGAACAGGCTCTGAAATCAGGGTGTCTCTCTCTCTCTCTCTTTTTATTAAAGGACTTGACTGCTCTTGACTTAAGTTGTATCAGAGTTCAAAGGTTGACTCATTAGAACTGGTAAGTGCTCATTCATTTAAGAAACACTGATGGAATAATGACTGTGCAAGACCTGTGCTAATTGCTGTGGGAACAAATTGAGATACCACAAGAAGTCAACAAGCTGAAAGGTGAAGACCAATACAGTGGACTCACAATTAACTGGTCTCTGGAGAGGAAGAAGGCCATTGACAATCCCTAATGATAATTACAATAAAACTAGTCAAAACAAGACACAAAATGAGTTTAATGGAAACTCATTTAGTTAGCATTGCATTCAACATTCAGAAACACATTTCCTGTTCTATAGACTTTATTACTTAATTATTATTCAAATTATTAAATGCTTACTGTAGTCGCTCACTAGACTAAGCACTCTATGCGTGTGTCATTTAACTTGCAGTGTAATCCAGTGAGGCAGATGATTACATCCATTTTATAGATAAAGGAGAGAGTAGTAGAGAGCTTAGGTAACACAGGCTGGCATTTGTTCCCAGGTCTTCTGCTCCCACAGTGAATGCTGAAGCTGACAGGGCTAGTTAGTGCAAAGCTGGGACTAGACTTCAAGTTCTGGATTTTCTCTTTGGTGTTCTTTCCTCCAGACTCATTTCCAACTGTGTTCCATGAAGCTTTCGGGTCCCAAGGGGGTCTTGGGACCCAATGCAGGGATTGAAGGGGAGACAAAGCTCATATGATTCTGGGTCTCTGTGCTGAATTCCAACCGTATAGCTTTGAGATATATTATATATTATATTACACTATATTATATATTTATATCATATCATTTTATATTTGTATGGTATATAGTAATGCAGAATATGATATACAATAATATATTAATATCTTTAGCATTTATTATATAAAGAGATGATGGATTCTTTAATAGAATTGTAATATTGTAATATTATATTGTAATATTCTAATGTTATATTTGTAATTTAAAATATTATCATTGTCATAATGCAATATCCAATATCCAAGAACAGTGTGGAATAGATCAGAGGTGTTCAGGCTTTTAGAACAAAATCCTTCCTTCAAATAGAATTTAACCTCTATATCTGTATAATTTCTACTTCTAGTTTGGATCTTATTCAATTCAATTGAATTTCCACTTAAAATGAAAACTTGTAGGACAAAACCCTTCCATTTGAAGGAAGGTTGAGTTTGATTTAGATCTTATGTATGTTACATTTTCCTTCCTGACTCCTTCCTTTACATGGAATCAGGGTTCCTATGTCTGGGTTTGGGTCTGTATCTGTGTCTATCTCGATATCTATGTCTATAATTTTCACTTAAAGCTTGAATTTTATTCAAGTCAATGGAATTTTCACTTAAAATTCAAACTTTTAGAACAAAACTCTTTCCTTTGAAGGCAAGGTTTTGTTCTAAAAGTTTGAACACCTCTGGTCTAGTCCACACTGCTCTTGGATATTTTTAGTTTAAAGATGTGGTCTGTTAGCAGTATGACTGTCATTATTCCAATGTCGGGCTCAAGACCTCAGTCACTAGCTAAAGACTTTTCTGCTGGCAAAATCTTCATTACCATCTGCGGGAGGAAATAACCTTTAAAGTGCTCATGGAAGCACAAATCCATAAAACTGATAGTCATAGAAAGGGGAGAAAGAGTTTATTCCCTTTTTTTAAAGTTCAATTTGATTTAGATCTTGTGTCTGTAAGGTTGACGGGAATGAGTGTGGCAATGGGGAGACCTGTGAGGAGGTTGTGACTGAAGTCTAGAGAGACATGTCGCCTACACCGATGGTGGGGCAGGGAGATGCAGGGCAAGGCTCATTTCTAGGTCTATTCTGGACATAGCAATGGCAGAACTATGGGGGACGCAGGAGGAGCAGGGAGGTAGGAAAGTGAGGCTGGCTCTCAGGGCTGGCCATTCGGCTTGAGCCTGGGAAAGGAGCCTTCTTTTTTGGCTGGGTCAGCAGTCAAGTGCCATTTGGACTTGCCAAGTCCGAGACACAGTGGAGATCCCCCAGTGAAATGGAAATGGTAATGTATACCTGGCTTGCCAAAAAAATGTATATACATGACTTGTATTCATCTTGTTATTGGTATACATTGAGTATTACCATTTTAATCCAGTTTTTTCCTTTCTTAAAATGTGTATACGTTTTTTTGGCACCTTCTGTATGAAGCTGAAGGTCAGAAGACTTTTTTTTTTTTAGGAGTTGAAGTTTATTCTTGGAAAAAGCCAAGTCCCACTCTTTCCCCACAGTCCCGGCAGATTTTCCCAGGAGGCTCTGCGCCTCCAAATTGTCATCGCTCTTTTCTGACCCCGCTTCCACCCACACCCATTTGATGTCACTGGCTGAGGGGCTTTTCCAGGTACTGCACCAAGGCTGGCCTTGGCCTTGAGCATTCCAAAACCCACGGTGTACTTGGCATACACGCACAGTGGAAGGCTGGCCCCTTGGGGGATGGCTGCACAGGCCTCCATGCAGTCCATGAGGATAAGTTTGAGACTGTCTTCATTAAATGCTTGCTTCCCCTCTGGTCATAGGTGGCCCAGATGTTATTGGGGATGGCCTTGGGGATCCAGGCATCTGTACCCCTGTAACCTGAGTAGCCAGCAGAGCTCCCTAGTTCAGCAGCAGGGTGCACTGCACCCCTGCAGTGTTGGCCTGACTTAGCATCTGGGTCAGAGCCTTGGGACAGGACGCAGCAAGCCTGCTGCTCCCAGGGCATCCAGGTCCTCGAGGTGCCTCCCACTGGACTCTGCCTGCTGCTTCCCTGGGCATAAAGATTTGAGAGTCATCAGCAAGTGGATGGCATTTAAAACCATGGCCCTGGAAGTGATCACTGAGGGAGAGAATTTCAGTCCAATATTTGGGGATTTTTAGGAAGAGGAATCTGCAGAGTGGATTTTAAAAGGTCTCTCCAGAGAGAGTGGAGGAACATCTTGAGAGTTTGGTGTCACAGAGGCCAAAAGCAGGAGCACTTTCAGAAGGAACAAGGCCTTCTGGGTGGAATGCTGCTGAGTCGCCAAGTCAGATGTGGCCATGATGGTGTCCACTGGACTTGGCAACGTGGAGGGAGTGGAGATCCTGTGAAGGGCAGTTTGTGTGGGTGCCAGACATGGAAGCCCAGTTGCTTTTATACCGTTTATGATATGTGTCACCCAGTATAGTACTTAGCTACAATTTTGGCAGGTTGTATTGGGTGGTTGGTGGTTGTGTTTGCCCTGTCTTCCTGGCTTAGGGGTGCCAGATAAAATACAGGACACCTAGTTAAATTTGAATTTCAGAAAAAAATTTCTTTAAGTATAAGTATGCCCCAAATATTGCATGGGACACACTTATCCTAAAAAAACACAACACAAAACTGTTTTTTAAATCTGAAATTCAAATTTAATTGGATGTCCTCTGGTTTTTTGTTGTTTTTTTCTCTGAGTCTGGCAGTGAACATTTAATTGCACACTTTAAAATGGTTTCAATGGTGAATTTTATGTTACATGAATTTTACCACACTCACAAATCTCGCAACCCTACCCTAACTAGACTATCACGTAGAAGCTTCTGGGTTGAACCACCAGGGACAATAATGAAAGCCAACCTTGAGTGACATTATTTCTGGGGATAGTTAATGCTTCTATTAAGTTCCTTTAGAGCACCTCACAAGGTGCTGAGCACATAGTAGGCACTCATCAAATATTTCTTTGATATAAACTGCTTTATGTGCTGTGGGGAAAATTAGCTGGCAGTGATACTTGAATGGAAAGAAACTAGCCTGTACCTTTGATACTAGTTAGAGCGCTCCAAAGAATGGGCCTCACATGGACATTCTGAGTGAATTAAGTGGTGTGGTACTTTTGACTGTGCTGGAGGAACCAAGTGCTTACTCCATGATGGACCTATTTTAGCTCTGTGGCTGTGGAGAAAATGGCTTTGCTGAATTCGGCACATCCCAGTAATAGCAACTTAAATGCAGCCGGCTTCTGAGGGGCCATGAAAAATCTTTAAATGGCAGGGAGCTCTTGGAAATACCCACAAATTCCAAGACAACAAGTCTGAGTCATTTGCTTTTTAATTGGTCGTATCAATTTCTGTGCCTACCTTTCTCGTCCTTTCTGTGAGGGGCAGGAGACATAACCACAAGACTGTATTTCCAGTGACCTCTTCAGAGGCAGTTTCAAAGCAGTTACATACAGGTTGAATCTGAAGTGTATGAAGAATTAAATATCAGCTAGGATTTTCTGTGAAGATGCGATTCGGTGGTTAAAACCGGAGAACCCAAAGATTAGATTTAACTATCTATGAAAATGGTTTTTTCTCTTGTGGTTTCCCCCCTGAGCTTTGCTATTTACAAGAATCTTGCATCCACTGTTAACACTTGTTTATGTGGCAAGATGAATGCATTACTTGCATTCTACACCAATTTATTGAGCCCTACTATGTACTAGTATTCAATATCTAATTTGACCAAATTAGGTTTTCAAATAATGTCCCATGATTCTTAGCACTGAGAAGTTCCTTGAAAGGAAATATGTTTATGGTGGCTGTTTAATTGTGACTAACCCATCACATAGAAGGGTTTAGTTAGTTTGCCTGGCAAACAGATCCAGGTCTGAGAGTGGTCGAGGAAGAGCGAGTTAATGATTGAACATGACACTGAAACAAACTTCTGTACACCCTTGCTTTATGACCTGTTTCTTGGGGTTCAGCTTAAGGACTAGCATAGCAGCTTGGCAGATTTCCAGGTGATCCACAGACAGATCTGTTTGCCCTTTGAGATTTTGGGGGTATTCTCTAGATCCTTGAGAGCTGGGTCTTTTCTGAACTCCATGGGAGTGGAGGTGAAGGCAACCTGGCCCCCGGTTCATCCATCCTTTTACCTCCGTGAACTCGGATAGCAAGGTTCTGCTCCATCACCTTCGTGCCCCCTGGAGCCTGAAGCACAATAGGCAATGACAAGTATTTGTCGAATCCATTGTGTGAGCATTAATTGAGCTCCATGGACGATTCAGAAACTGAAGGGTCCATGTTCCAGGGGCATCTAGAGGAATTCACCTTCTAGCAGGAACAACTAGTGAGAACATATAGCAGATATTTGGGGGTTAGAGTGAGGTGTTGATTTAGCCAGAAGGCCCAGCCTACATCCAGCAGTTCTCCAGTGTGGACAATTCTCCCGGAGGCTGGCTCACCCTAGGATTCCCCTGGCAGCACTGACTCTTGCCTTCATCAGACCCCCTTTTATCACCCAGACTTAGGTATTGCTGGAAACACACCACACTGGTTTATTGAAGCTTCCTTTCCCCGCCTTTTTAGATCCACCCCCTACTACTTTTTAGTAAGTCTGTTGACTCCTTGAAGACTTCACTAATTAGAGCTATTAAGAATATTGCAAAACACTTCTCAATCTTCCGAGGATTGAGCTTGTACGGTCTCTGCGTCATTGTCTCCCACCCTCACGAGGAATAACGTGGGTATTCTTTTCCCTCTTATGCTCACCTCTTCCTCTCACCGGCGCTCCCTGCCAGCCTCTGAGAGCTGCCTTCGCAGGAAGTCACAGAAATGCTGCTGATGTCAGCAAGGCTGATGCTGCATTAGAGGAGCCGCTGTGGAGGGAAGAGCCAGAGGGTGATGCTGAAACGCAAAGCTGTTTTGTAGGGAATTTTGTAGGAACTGTTTTCTCCTTTAGACAGATCACATTCATTTTTATGACTTAGTAGGCACAGTGAAGCAAGTGCCATGTAAAAAATATTTTTTTTCCCCATCTAAGTTTTTTTGTAGGAGCTTTTAGTGACTATGGAATGAGCCAGAGGCACTGAGCAATGAAGCTGGCTGAGTGCTTGCCAAGCAGAATGTACTGGGGCATTGAGACTCCATCTCAGTGACCCCGGGAGAAGGACAAAGTGAGGGTACACCTCCTTCTACATCACCGGTTTGTTCTTAAAAATATGTAAATATAAACCAGAGTCCATTTTACCTGCACACGGAGCTTGCTGTTTCAACACTTTTTGCAGAAAAGCCTGTTGTAAAGTACATATCTGTCTTGCAGAGGGATGTCCATACATGATTTCAGGTTTGTTTATAGTAAAATATACCTTAATATCTTCATGACATTTATTCTGACTGCTGGCTCTGAGCAGGGGACCAGGGCAGGGGCCGTTGCTGTGTGGCACTGAGGGAGGTTGGGAAAGGAAACTATGGATTTACACTAGCAGCAATCCTGGGGGTTCTTCGATTTCCCTGGTAGCGTTCAGCAGCCTGGATGAGGACTCTGAACAGAGAGAAGGAATAACATAAAAGGGGGTATTTCCAGGTAGCATCAGGGAAGGACAAAAGGAAAGAGAGTTGAGTCTGTTACCTGAAGACTGAAGTGTGGGGCACGGACTCTAAACTGGGTGGGGAAGGAAGAAAGGGAACACAGGGGAGGGAACGCGAGAAAGTAGAGGTGGAATGTGATGTGGGAGTATTGAGGGACAGAGCCGGAAGGATAGGGTGCTCAAGTGAAAAGTGGGTTTCCTGAATGGAGTATTTCTGGGGCAGGGACATTTCTCGCGATGATGTGGCCGCTGGAGGAAGGCGTTGCAGTGGATGCTGTTGGTGGTCCACCTGCTCTCCCAGATAGTTTTCCTGACTCTGCATCCATCTCCAGACTCTGTGTAGTGCCTACCTACAGCTGTTTTCAGAGGACTTTCCCTGGTCTCCTAGTGCCACTTTCCCGGCTGCTCTAGGTCATTTATATTCCCCAGGGGTTGCCTGGAGCTAGTGGGTAAGAAAATGAAAGCCTAGCCCCCCTGCCTCAAGGTGGGATGAACTCAGAGACGTAATTTGTGCTTCAGAACTCCCCAAGAGCTCAGATAGAGACGGGCTTCCCCTGGAATCGCATCTTTCCTGGGTTTCTTGCTCTTCTGCTTCCCCACTCCCTTATGGGCTTCTCCTGGAAGCACTTCCTGAATAAATCACTTGTAAACTAATGTTCATCTTGGGATCTGCTTCTGGGGAACCCAATCTGAGTCATTGGTTGAAGAGGAATGGAGATGATGGTAATGGTGATGAAACAAGGCAATGGGAGTTGGATGGATTGTCAGTGGGGCACTGCAATCATTCAGGAGGAAAGCAGGACCTGAATGGAAGGCTTCAGGACATCTGGGAGAGAAGTCAGGTCTCCTGCCATCAGCCACAAGGAAGAGTAGGAAGTGGAGCAGCCACAGGCCTTGGGTCTCAAAGGAATAGGGGCTTTGACACCGAATGTGGACTATTGGGTTTCTGGGAAAACCGGGTCCTGACATTGTGGGTCAGAGAGATTGAGCCACTTGAGTGCCCCACTCCGAGGACGGTGTCCTCACGGGAAATCCAGGCGTCAGGGAAGAAGGTGGAGGAAGGCTCCCTGAAGAGGCTGAGGAAGTAGGGCAGGTCTTTTGTTCTGCAGCTGGGGGTCCTGAGGCGTCTTTGGAAAGGTTTGGGATGGGAGAGGAAGGGAAGGTTGGAGAGGAAGAGAAGAGGAAGTAGAGTAGTTGTGGGATCAAAGCTACAGGGAGGCCTACATGCAGGGGCTTCCCTGGTCTTGCACTTCTCAAGAGAATTGGTCCCTTCAGTCTCCTGGTAGGTGGGGGCTTGGCAGCCTGGACACTGGGTATGGAGTTTTGGTTCCGGTCCTGGCACATAGTTTGGCATGCACTGGCAGAATAAGTGAATGAATGACACATCAAGTTGCTAAAAGCCCCCTCCTTTTTCTTTATTGTAAAACATTAGTGCACTCATCACTTCAATGTATTTTATGCTCTGATAAATATGGAATTTATCAACTCTAGCTACTTGTGTTACCATAATTGTGTGGGAGGCAATAAACAGATTTCCAAAGGTTAGGGAATTAACATGGGTTCCTAGGATCTGTCTCCCTAATGGGCTAACACACACTTTTCACTTTGGCTTTCTACTGTGGATCTGTGAAAAGAATCAGTTAGGTTGGCGCTACTGCTTGTGATCTATGTGTTTGTTACCGCTGACACGAAGGGAGATTGTTTGGGTTGGAAGACATGTGGAGGGCACGACAGGGCTGGAGAAGTAAGCTGGGCTCTGAGCGCATGGGACGTTGGAGGCCATGTGAAGAGCCTTTGTAGTAACTGAGGAGTTTTAAACAGGAGCAAGATGGGAATTTTAGAAGGATCACCTGCCGCAGTCGGGCTGGGAAGTGGGGGGTAGGGCATGCCCTGTGTGGCATCCAGTGAAGAGAGGCACCTAACTGCTTTTGACAAGACACCTGGGAAAGGCAAACCTCTCTCTTGAAGGAATGGGCTCTGACAATAGGATTTCAAACACTTGGCTCCAGGGTAAAGGAGATATTTTGGGAACTGCAGCTGCTTATATTATTTTTAATCCCAAAGGGAGGGGGAAAAAAAACCTTTCCTTTTAAAAGTGCCTTGGTTCATTTAAATAGTGGAGGAAAGAACTTAGAACAAGGAGACTAAGTATGTTATTTGTGAAGCATTCTGGGACAAGGCAAATGGACCCCAGCTGTGGCTGTGCAGCTTTAGGCGTTGACCATAGAGTCAAGACAAATGAGTCTGAAGTCTGTTGGGAGAACCACGAGGTAGGCAGCCCTTGATCCCAAAAGATGAGCCATCCACTGGGAAATGCCAGGGCTGTTCTGACCAGCTCAACATGCATAGGTAATAGCTCTGGTTCTGGGTTCCTTGTGCTCATGTGGGTGGGTGAGGGTCCATTTCATTGCAATAATAAAGGCATCCCACCTGGTACCAGGAGTCACCTACAGTGCCCAGAAATTCTGGAACGGGGTTTCTGTTGAAGAGAGTTTCCTGGCAGCCAGGGAGAGGGGATGGTCTACGAGATGACCATTAACGAGCAACAAAATCATTCTCTATGACAGTAACCAATTCAACAGACACACTGAGATCTCTCACAGGCCTTGTGAATGATGCTGCAAACAGAGAAGTGGAATAAGATCGACCGTCTCCGATACCCAGGAAGCCGCTGCATCTGGGTTCTCCTCTGTGCATTTCTTCCCTCTGCTGTCTGTTGAATGTTGCTCCCTTTAGCACCACTTTTTACTCTCTTCTCATTCTGCAGCTCCCTCTGGACTATTGCATCCAGTCTTATGGCTTCAATACCACCTCTATTCTCATTGCTGTCAAGCCAAGGTTCCAGCTAGATTTACTCCCTGAGTTTCAGTCCCTTACGCCTTGCATCTGCTGGATGTCTCCTCCCTGATGGGCTATAGGAGCTGCAAGCCGGAGCCTCCTGCCTTTTCTGTCTTGGAGAACACCACGCTCTCACAAGCCAGATGCCTGGGTGTCATCCCAGATCCGGCCCTCTCCATACTTCTCATTTTCTATCAATCACTATAGATTTTACTCCCTTAACAATGCTTGTCTCTGACCCCTCCCCCCATCTCTTCTGCTACTGCCTGCGTTGAGGCCCCAATCCTAAGAGCCTCGTTCTCTGGGCCCTGTCTGCGGTGAAGGCCCCTGCCCTTGTGTCATGACCTTGGTATATAAATGCAACAAGAGATTTGGGGACTATCAGGAGCAACCATTTGCTAACTAGTCCTGAGAAGGAAGCCATTGGTCCTTTGAGCCCCCCAAATGCATTCAACAACCTTTGTACTCTCCCCAGCTGGTAGTATACTAAGTGGGGGCAGGGCTTCAGTGTTTGGGGTCCTCAAATCCAAATGTATGTTTGGTCCTTGTCAGAGGAACCCCAGGAAGGCAGACTGGAGGGAAATTCTGCCTGCCTGGCACCAGAGCGGTGATTCACCAAAGGTGATTCATGCCATTCAATAGATTTTTTCTCCTAACATATTGTGCATCCATGAGTAAAAGAGAGCCTTCTAGCCCTTTGTGACGAGAACAAGAAAGCTCAGAACTGAGTGTGTGGAGCAGTAAAGTGAATTACTTCTCCTTTCTAGTCCTCCCTAGAAATGGAAGGAACCATAAAGAGCTCTCCTTGGACTATTGATTTTCTAAGAACTTTAACACCTTGACCCAGGATGTTTGTCTACAGAATGAAAAAAAAAAAAACACACAAGAGCAGCAGGGCTGCTCTTATCTCCCAGATTCAATGAGCCCTGTAGTTAAGCTATCTTTTGGGCAGGTGTATGAACTTGATACAAATGCTGGCACAAGGCAAAGTTATGGACGGGTGAATGAATAAATTCAGGAATGGAGCAAATTGTAACTGGGTGCCTTGGAGTTGTAGGCACTGTACTAAGCTCTGCACTGAGACATAGAGAGAGTATTGATCCAACTGGGGTGGGTAGTCGTCAGCAAGAGCTTCTTGGAGGTTGTGACATATGAAGTGATGTTGGAAGTCTGAGGAGGGGTTGGCCAGATAAGGAGTGGGGAGGAGAAAGGAATCTGGAAAGCAAGACCCATTCCTCTGGGCTCAGCACACAGGGACCTGGGTGCTGCTACATTTGGCTGGGGCGAAGGTTGCAAGTGAGGGCGTGGCAGCGGGTGAGGCTGGGGAGACAGGCAGGCACCAGGTTCTGGAAGGGAGTCTTGGTGCGAGCCAGGAGCCAGCGCTTTATTCTGAGTCTCCGTGGTGCCTTCAGAGGAGCTGAAGAAGGAAGTGGATGTGATCAGAGTCACACCTCAGGGAGCAACGTCTGGCTGCCACGTGGAGGATGAATTTCAGGGGGGCAGGACCGGAGGCTGTCTCGATGACTCAGGTGAGAGAAGACCAGGGTCTGGACTAAGGAGAGAGGCAAGGTGGCAGCATGGTCTCAGCTCCCTCGTCGTCCCTTTTCAACCTTCATTTCTCTTATCTTGGCTGTCTGTCTCTAAAGTTTCCCAGAAATTTCATGGTACTTTGGTCTTTACCATTTGGAAATGAATTCTGATGTTTTAAAGGGGGCTGGAAGGAGAGACCAGTGATTAAACCCAAAGGGAGAGCCTTTTCTGTGGTGGCGACATGGCTTGCTCATTTAGCGCGTGTAGACTGGGTGTCACTGAGCCCTTAGTCAGGACCAGGTCCATCACCTTTAATGCACAGCCATCCCATGGAAACAGGAAAACAAGGTTTGGCTGTTGGGGTATCTGGAATCAGAGGGAGCACACACATTCTGCTCTTCTCAGAGGCAGATCATGGCTGAAACCAGATGCTGCAACAATCGTGGACAGGGGGTGGGGCTGGAATTGTCTGCTCCTCAGTTCTCCTTCCCTTTTCCCAACACCACCCTGACGTCTGCCTAGGCCCAGGGCAGCCTTTGGGGATCCCAGGCTCAGCTGTAACCTGGGGCTTTGGAAGCTCTGAGCGGCAGTGCAGATGGCCCTGGACAGATTCCAGACCTGCAGCCGGGAGGAGGTATTGAGGCTTGGAGTTGAAGGAGAGGGCGGGTGTTCTCTGCCTCTCACCGGTGTGTTGCAGTCACAGTTGTACTTTGCTTGGGTCAATAGGCAGTTACGTTGCTGTGTGACAGTGGCCCCTCTGAGGTGGCTGCATTTCAGGTTTCCAAGAGACTCTGAATCCTATGGATAATATTTGTTTCAGGTGGTATGGAGGAGTGGAGGCACTCGGGGTTAAGTGAAGATGGATCCAAGGACGCCATTACTTATTAGCTCGTAATAGGCTTGTCATTGTCACCTTTCTGGGCCTCATTCCTCTTCTGTCAAGGGGAGATAGATAATGAATATTTCCCTCCACAGAAGGTAAACTAGATTCACTCATGCATAAGATCTTTGTCAACTCTCCCACTAACTCTGAGGGCAGAGATGTGTTTTATTTACTTATGTGTCCCTGGTGCCTGGCAAACTCAAATATTTGTTGATTGACTGCATGAATGGATGATGCCATGAAGTGTACAGGACATGGAAAATTCTGAAATAAATAAAATTACTAAGAACTTGTTCAACAAAGAAAAAGCAGATTTCCACATGTGCCCTCATATCCACCCATATTTAGGTGAAAATGGAATAGGCTAATGTTTGTGAAGAACCATTTAAAAATGAAAATTAACTGAAGGAATATTTTCTTCCAACCTTTCCTTTCTCATCAATTCTTGGTAGCACTTTTGCTGCCAAATGCTTTTGTTAGAGTCGTGAAGCAGTATAGATTGTTACTTATGTGACCCATCTATTATTGATTCGTTACTTGGGGAAAAACTGTCACCTCTAGGAAACTAAAGTAGTCGGTCTCATAGACTGGGAAATATTTTTATGCCTGACTGAGACAGATGCCTTTCTGATTTTTGGATAAAAGGGCCCTTTGCACCTGGGATTTCTTTGTTTCCTATCTTTCTGTTCCTATGCTCCAGAGGAGAATGGACTTGGAAATCAAATTATTCTAATTTTAATCCTGGCTCCACCTTCTCTACCCACTTGACCTCTGTTTAGTCATTAAACCTCTATGGGTCTCAGTTTCTTTATCTGTGGAGTGGGGGTGTGTGGTGGCTTGAGGCATGTGCTCTCAGGCTTCCAACTGGAGGGAGTGTAATGGACCAGGAGCCCCAGCGACTACTGGGAAATCCACTGTGGGCTGGCACTGTGGGCACATTTTCCATGGGCTGCTCCCAGCTGGTGACTGAGTGCGGCAGGGACCCTAAGGCAGGCCTCTTCCTGGGAGCCACAGAAGCCCTCAGATGGCCGACTTTGGCCCATGAATTCCTTGACTTCCGTGTTGAGCCTTCCTTAGGTGGCAGGCGGTCTAGGACCTTCCTTCCCTCTCTCCTTCATTTGGGGCCAGACTCACGATGTGTCTGCTGGTTGTGTTAGCCTCCGCACTGCTCCCATTTTCTCTCACATGTGCGTTGCCCCTAATAAAGTCCATGCACATTTAATTCCCTCTTGGTGTCTGCTTCTGGGAGGACCTGCACTCACAGGTGATAATATTAGGTTGGTGCAAAAGTAATTGCAGTTTAAAAGGTTAAAAATAATTGCAAAAACTGCAATTACTTTTGCATCAACCTAATACCCTGTGGTGAGGCCCAAATACGATGATGTAAGCAAGTTTATTAGAGTGATAGGCACAAAGTAAGTACCCAGAAGTGGTAGGATGCCCCGTTACCTTCACCACCAAAACCACAGTCATCATCATTTGGCCAATTTTGCTTCTTTGCTGGTTTCAGACACAGAGAGCTCCCGTGGCACATCCTGGGTCACAAGGCAACTTCATATTAGAGGGGCAGCAACTATGGTTTCCGAGAAAACATGGAGTGATTAAAAGACCCTTTGAAAACATATTACCCAATTTAAGCAAAAGGCACAAACCGAATCCTTCTGTAGCCATTGAATTGTGCAGCCATCTTTGCCAAAGCAACCAATTCCATTATGAGTCAAATGTACAAAAGATTGGTAACATTCTTAGATGCCTGCCCGTGCTCCAATATCTACAAATATTCTCCAATCGGTAAACCAGGGCAGCTCCTTCCCTGTTCCTGAGAACCCTATGGGGGTTACAAAAATTGGCTGTGATGCAAATTTTGCAGATAAGGAAACAGAGAAACTAAGTGGTGGTTTCAAGGTCACTCAGAAGCTGATGGGTTTGGGACTGAAACTTGTTTTTGCTCACAGTGCTTTAGAAACTTAGGGATTAATGGATTCTGTTCAAACTCTCTTCCCAGGGCCAGTCTCTTAGCAAACTGGCACCAGGAACTGGCCTGAAAAGACCTTTCTCAAGCTTGTTTCTGTCCAGCCTCAGGGATGGTGGAAGTCCTGGAACCATCCATGATGCAAGTCAGTGAAGGAGACTCGGCTCCAACTGGCCTCCAGGCTCAGGGCCATCATTTGTCACCCCGTGAGGCTTCATCCTAGTGGTTGTTACTGATGCTGTGGAGTCTGTTCCCTAAGTAGACTGTCACCCCCCCCCACCCTAAGCTGGGAGGGACCGTGACTTATCCCCACCACCGCACAGCTCTTTGTGCCCCTTTGGTGCTAAATTAATGCTTGTTGTTGAGGATAGTGGTGATTATGAGGGAGCTTTTGTTTATACTTTGAAGGAAGTATCAGCAGCAACAGCAACAGAAAATAAATATTTGCTCTCCGCCAGATGTTGGGCCAAGACATAGAGAGCCAATGATTAAAAGACAAGCTTTCTAAGGAGTTTATAGGCTTGTGGGGAGACAGATGTGCCAAGCCTGCCTGGAGATCCAGGATGACTTCATGGAGGAGGCAGGCTTGATCTGAGACTGAGGAGGATGGGTTTCCCAGGCAGATGCATGTGGGAGGGAGCTATTGGCCGAGGGGACAACCGTGAGGGTCTGGAGGTATGAACAGAGCCCTGCTGTGTTGGAAGACCTGTTTAGTTTTGCTGGAACTGCAAGTTGTTTTCCATGCAACACCACTCATCATTGTATGTGTGGTTTGGATGTGCCAACATTTCTTCCTTCCTTCCATTCTTCATCCATTTAATGGCCCATTACTGATTGGCCTCTCACTGTGTGCCAGGCAGTGTGCAGGACACTGCATACAAAGGTGAAGGGTAGACACGGTGCCTGCCGTCCTGAACTCTAGGTTGAATGACAAATGGGCAAGCTCTATCCACAGCACACTGCAGCGGGTGAGGGCCACGGGGACCTAAGCTAGTGTGTGTGTGTGGGAGTGTAGTTCCTGTTGCTGCTGTAGCAAATTGCCACACACTTAGAGACTTAAAGCAACACACATTTATCATCTTATGGTTTTGGAGGTCAGAAGTTCAAAATCTGTCCCACTGGGAGGAAGTTAATGTGTAGGCCGGGCTGGGTCCTTCTTGAGGCTCTAGGGCAGAATCTGTTCCTTGCCTTTTCCAGCCTCCAGAGGCAGACTGCATCCCATGGCTTGTGGCGACTCACTCGGACCTGTTTTTGTCCTTAACATTTCTTTCTTTCTCAGACCCTCCTGCCTCCCTCTTACAAGGACACTTGTGATGATATTGAGCTCACCCAGATAATCCGGGAAAGTCTTGCTATCTCTAGATCTTCAGTTTAATCCGATCTGCAAAGTCATTATTGTTTTGAACAAGGAGTGACATTCCTGAGCTTTTATTTACTTTGAGTTTCCCAAGGCAGAGATTGAGCAGTTTAGCTCTCAGGAGTGAGATTGTTTGTCCCATTTAAGTAATTAGGTTTGTCACCTCCTAACCCCTTATTTGCACAACAGCCCGCTGCACCATGATAGAGGCCATAATGAGCATTAGTGAAATAAAGGGTGAACAAAATTGAAGTGCGATGGCCATTCATTGCTGCACAGGACAGATTTCTGAAATGCATGATAGCATGACGTGTGCGACACTACCCTGAACTTCCTGCCGTTCCAGAAAAGCCTCCAGCTTCACATATTTATTTCCAAGGTAATGAAATTGCCCTTACAGAGAGCAGGGGCCTTTGAGAATTCCATGCGTTCTGAAAACCAGGGGAGATTTCCTTTCCAATGGCCTCTTACTGGAGGAAAATAGAAGAAAAAATTTATTACTAATAGATCAGGCATGATTACATCTAAAGCACCACATTTTCTTTTGAGAAATACACTTAGAAAAAAAAAAAGAGAAATACACTTAGGATCTACTGTATTCTCTTATTTTTTCAGGGAACAAAGCTAATTGGCATAAAACATCACTCATTGTTTCCTTCTCTCCTTATAGCCGCCTTTCTTTTTCTTTGTCTTTAGAAGTTGTCAGAAACCCAAACTTTCTTTTCTGTGTCTGATATTTTGACTCATTTTTCTTATACTGAGCTCACCCTTCTTTTCTTTCTTTTGTGACCACAGCCCTGGATAAAAGGGACTTTTAAACTTGCTAGTTGTTCGTCTCTTCTCTGTTTTTGGTATCACCTTGCTCTCAGTACTTGGACAGAGTAGCCAGGTATCCTTCCATTTATTATATTTTCTCTCCAAGTTGAACAATATGTCTGTTTTTCAAATATGGTAATTGGTTGTGTATCTTATACATTGTTTAAACAAGGAAGCTAAGGGAGGAGATGAATGATAACTAAGAAAGACATGGCTTTTAAATCTGGACCCTTGAGGAAAATATAAGCATTTCAAACTCAATAACTTTCTTTTCTTTCTTTTTAAACTAGGACTCCTGGTGCTTGTTTTTTTTTTTCCAAACTCAAACAGGCAACTGACCAAATTCCCTAAATGTAGGCTTGGTGAACCAATTTTTAATCTTCATATTTGAAAGCTGGCTTGAGGAAGACATCTGTGCTTGGTTTCTGAGCAGCTGTGTTTTGTATTTGTAACTCTCTTTTTTCCCTCTCCCCCACCCTATTTTTCAGTGGCCGTTCCCGCAGCAGTGCCCCCGGTGTGTCAGCCCAAGGGTGCCACTAACGGGCATTACCCAGCCCCACGCCTCTCCATCTCCTCCCGAGCCACAGTGGTAGCCAGGATGGAAGGCACCTCCCAGGGGGGCCTGCAGACCGTCATGAAGTGGAAAACTGTGGTTGCCATCTTTGTGGTCGTGGTGGTCTACCTCGTCACAGGTGGTCTCGTCTTCCGGGCATTAGAACAGCCCTTTGAGAGCAGCCAAAAGAATACCATCGCCTTGGAGAAGGCAGAATTCCTGCGGGATCATATCTGTGTGAGCCCACAGGAGCTGGAGACATTGATCCAGGTAAGCAAGGAGTAAGTCAACCACAGAAAATCCTGAGGGGAGAGAGGACAGCACTGATTTTGTCTTTCTAGCTCTGGGAGTATCCATCTGCCTTTGGTTGAAAAACTCCTGATGGTCAGGGAGGTCCTCTCCAGGGAGGAGACATTTGAACTGAGACATCAAAGAAGCCAGAAAGTGAGGCATGTGACAAAGTGGAGGCAGAGCGGCCACACGTGGGTGCCGATGTAGGAGCAGGCTATGAGCTGCATGTGTCACCTATGTTTGGATGTGGTGACCAGTCAGCAGCAGGCAAAGGGGCTGTGGGTTTTCAAATTCAAGTCCACCTATGTACGCTGGTCCTGAGGTCTGTGTGAGATTCTGGGCTAAGAGGCTTCCCCAGAAGCCAAAGGAAGAAGAATTTTAAACAAGCAGGCCTGTGTTAACCAGCCCAAGGTCAAAGAGGACAGAATAGAGAAAAGGCCACCAGATGTGGGATGAGGAGACTGTTGGTGACTTGGGACAGCCATTTTGGTGGATTTATGAGGATGAAATGATAAAGATTGCAGTAATGGTAATAATCAAAGTTGCTGTTTTTGAACACTTGCTGTTTTTCAGGCACTGTGCTAAGGCCTTTACATGCCCTGGATATTAAGGGGAAAAAAAGACCCATTAAAAAATGGAGGTAGAGAACTTGGGTGACCACCTAGAAAGGCAAAGCAATGAGAGCAGAGGGTGGAGGTGGCATTGGCAGGGTAAAATGTGGCTGGGAAGGGGTGTGGGACAGCAGAGTCATCTGAGGTGGTGTGATGCAAGGAAATGAAACAGGAGGCTTGAGAAGTTGTGAAGGGCAGAGAAGACCAAGTCCCAGGAGGAGGCAGGGGAAATGGTTGGTAGTCCAGCTAGAGGGCTTCACCTTGGAGGTGGGGTAGGATGGCTGCCTCTGAGTCTGACGTTTGACTTCCTATTGTAGGGAGAGAGTCCCGGAGAGCAGTTTCCAGGCTCTCGACCTCACGTGGAAAGGGGCTGGCTTGGGTAGTAGATGGTCATCAGCTGTGATCAGATGGCCTTCATCTGTAACTAGTTGGCCATCAGCTGTTACCAGTTAGCCATTAGCCGCTAATGTAACTGCCATGGCTAAGCTAGCAAGTGCGGCCAGCAAGCGGATTGTGGATTGTGGATCATGTCAATCCTGCTTCCTGTGTCTCGACCAGCTGCCATGGAGAATATAGTGGTATGACTCCCCTATCTATGGCTCCGTGTTGTTCCTTTTTGGCCTCACCATGTCCTGCGTTCTTGTGCGGGGAGCGGGAGCTGAGACCCTGCATGACACCTATCCTACACACAACCTCCTGAACCATGAAGAGTTGATCATGGTGGAAAACGGTGACATTTATGGGGGCAAGGCAAAGTCTCCTTGGGGCTCTAAAGTTTGGAAGGCAGAGGGATGGAAAAAACGGCTTCCATGATTCCTTTTGGCTCTGGAATTATCTGCATTAAATTCTAAGAGCTACTTCAATCCAGGATTCTGTAGGATTTGCAAGTCTGGGCAGGCTTATTATTTATTTATTTCAAACTACGTAGGGTAGAGGAATTCCAAGGCTACTTATGATCTGGCACTTTTATAATAATTGTATTCTTTTAAATTAGTTTTGATAATCTGATTTGACTCTTAAATAAATAAAAATACACATTTTTCCCTGGGAATAAATATGATTTCATACCTATGCCCTACAAATTTTTATTAAAAAATAAAACTTTTAAAGTCTAAAATTCAAAGGACATGTTTCATGTCACTCTTGGATGGTCTTAATCTTTTTTTTTCTTTTATGAGAAAATGCTACCAAATGTGGTCACGAGAGTATTGTGTTAATCTGTGCCAGATTTAAAGCCTGGAATACCATACAGAATGGAGGAAACAGTTTTAGAGTAGTTTTAACTAAGAATGCAATTACATTTATACATGTTGTTTTGATATGTGGTAAGATCCTTTTTACTTAGTTGCAGTACGTGTAATAACCTGAAAGGTGGTCTGAATTGAGTCTAGATTTATGCTTGAATTTTCCACCCTTAGACGGTGAGATCTTGAGGAAAGGGGTCATTGTCTTATCATCTTTGTATCCACATGTAGCCTATGCATTGTCTTGCATCTAATTATTGGCCAATAGAAAAATGTTTTTGGAAAGAGATATTCAACTAGATCTATAACATCGATGATGCCACGAGAGAGCTGGGTTTATTCACGCATTTGTTTATTAACTCAGTATTTCTGTATTGCCCATTCTTTGGCTCTCTCCTTTATGAAAGAGCTCAGAGGCCAGAATGAGTGACAGGATGGGGAAGTATAGAGGTTTTAATTCTCATGCTGCCATTAAGACCTATCCCGTTTTGATCTCAGAGGTTTTTCTGTTAAATGAGGTATGTGTATGTGTATGTGTGTGTCATTTTTATAATAATTTAAAAAAACACCCTTTATTAGGCACTTGTTATGAGTTAAGCACCTTATACCCATTACCTCATTTAATCTTTCCAATAACCCTCTATATTGGTATTTTTATTATGCCCATTTTACAGGTGAGGAAACTGATGCTACAAGGGGTTGAGTAACTTTCTAGCTACCAATGTAGCAGAGCTGGGATTCAAAGTGAGGTCTGTCTGACTCTACCTGCCTCTCCCAGTGAATCTACAAGCCCTTAAGTAGGTCTTGCTTTATCATTAGCTCCACTTTCTCTTAAACATTTGCTTTAGGTATAACACCTTCTAGAATTTTAGCAGAGTCAAAAAACATTGGAGTTCCTGTGCTCTAACAGAGAGCATTTCTCTATTTCTTCCTTCTATACCCATTGAGTATTTGTCCTGGACCTGTGGTACTTTAGGGTCTCCATCTACTGTGATTGAAGAATTTACTCTTGTGTTTATCTCCAGTTTTTGTAGGTTAAACAGGTTTACCCTTCAGTTCACCGATTCCTTTATAGGATAAAAATGTCCACACTTGTGGACCAGGCAGCATTCTCTGAACAGCACGGTGTACATTACTCCTAAGAAACATAGTGTTTGGGGGGAGGGGTATTCAATGTGAAGTGTTTCAAGCTGGAAAAATAGTATTTTTGTATCTCCCCAAAGAAGTGAGCGATAGGCAGAAAATTTGATTGATGGAATTTATCTGGTAACGTTGGGACTCGGCTGGATCGAGTGATCCCTGATAAAGCTAAGCTGGAAGCTGTATTTAATGTTATTAATGACAAAAGCAGAGTGTCCAGAACAGCATAACCCCCATGAAATGCGCAGGTAGCTTAGAAGAGCCAGAGCCAGGGAGGGATTTTCCAGTGAGTCAAACTACTTTATGGGGTACTGTGGGACTCAGAGGAGACTGACAACTCACTGTCACTGAAAGGTGAAGATAGATGGATTGTTGTTGTGAAGGAGACTGTCTCATTCATTCATTCATTCATTCATTTGTTCATACATTCATGCAGTCTTTAGATTGCTATTGAGCTCCTATTTTATCAAGTAATATAGTAGTAAGTGTTGGGGATGGAAAAGATAAGAATAAGACACATCTAGAGCAAGTTACTAACCTCTCTTGTGATCCACTTTCTTTATCAATAAAATGTGCCTAAAATTACCCACCCTTAGGGTGTTGAGAGGATTAAATTCTGTAATTCATGCATAGAGCTTTGAACTGTGCTTGGCACCTGTGAGCGTTCAGAAAGATAGCTATTGCTGCTGCTGCTGCTGCTGTTTATAGTATTATTCAAGTGGCTCAGAGTTTCAAGAACTGGTTCTTCAGGGAGAGGTGGTTTATCTCTAGGAAACATCAGAAAATGTTGGAGACATTTTTGGTTGTCACAACTGGGGAGGTACTATAGCGTCCAGTTGGCAGAGGCCAGGGATTCTGCTAAACATCCTACAAAGCACGGCATAGCCCCTCATCACAAAGAATTCTCTAGTCTAACACATCAATGGATGGAGAAGCCCTGGAGGGAGAGGCATATAAACCAATAATTAGAATTCTCTGGCCTGGACCTATTTGAAGTATGTGGAGAAATGGGAGCCCCAGTGAGGCAAACAGGGAAGATTTTGTGGCTACGTATCTTCTTTAGTCTCCATGACTAATCTATGATGATAGTCTTCTGTGCCTATTTACAGATAAAGAAACTGAGGCAGCAGGAGGTGTAGTGACATGCTCAAGTTCACCTGGTTAGTAAGTGGAGGATCCAGGATTCATTCCTGGGCAGTCTGAACATGCATCAGTGTCTTAACCACCACACATTAGAACAGAAATGTGGGCTATGGGAAGGGGTTCATTCGGTAGACCAAGTGAAGGGCATCCCACGGGCATGTGCGGCCTTTTGAAGGAACTACAAGTGATCAGTGTGGCTTGAGCTGAGAGGTACGAGAAGTGGTGCTAGGGAGGCTGGGGATGAGGGCGGGGTCTCAATTTGGGAGGTGCCCAGAAAGCCTTGCTGAGGAATTTGGGCTTCATGCTGTGGGAAGTGGGGAGTCGCTGAAAGATGAAGCAAGGAAGTGACATGATGGGAATTTTCTGTTGGAAAGATAACTCTTTTAGCAATGGTAAAGTTGGGTGGGAGAAAAGAGAAATTGGAGGAAGGAAAACCAGTTAGAAGAATATTGTAACATCATAGGTGAGGGGTGCTAAGCGATAGAGACGGGGCCACATTTAAGAGAATTCAACAAAGAAAACCTGAAAATGACTCTTTCCCTGGTCAGCAAAGAGTTCTGGAGTGCCTGCTCTGCTCTCCATGTCCTTGCCTGTTCAAGCACAGGCCATGTAGGCGGCAGAGCCCGGTTATAAGCATCCAGACTCTGGAGTTGACCTTCCCATGTAAAATCTCTGTGCTGCTAACGGGCTGTGTGACTTGGGGAGTCCCTAGGGGCGTCGCCTCAGGCCTTAGTTTCCTGTCTGCAAAATGGACATTGTGGTAATAGCGTTCACTTCTCAGGGTGCTCTGAGGA
This sequence comes from Rhinolophus sinicus, assembly GCF_057876585.1. NCBI lineage: Eukaryota > Metazoa > Chordata > Mammalia > Chiroptera > Rhinolophidae > Rhinolophus > Rhinolophus sinicus. The sequence continues at coordinate 188,838,259 of NC_142503.1, read as the reverse complement.
TTAAACAAAAAAGCTGTTACTTTTAGCTCTTGTGATTGCTGCTATGTATCTGTAGGGGAAGGCAGGAAACAACAACAACACAAGAAACCAGAAAGCCCCTAATTTATGTGCATCCTGAGATTTTGCTAAGCGAAAAGAGAAGAAAGCGCCTGAAATGCCCTTTGGGATTTCAAATCCTATGTTTTCTAATTGACACATTTTCTGTTTGCTTCTACTGTGAAAGCAAGAAGTCCTCTTCACAGCAATTGCTCCCCTGAGTGCTGGGTGGGGCTGCTTACTCCAAGTCGCTGTGTCTTTGTGGCTTGAGGCCAGGAAAGACTCATAGTAGTTTTCTGTTCCATTTAGAGGACTTACTCTGGCCACCTAGATAATCGTTTTTATCCCAAGCTTTGGTGGAGACACTCAGCCTCATATTAGGTAGACACTGGGGCTGGCTGTCATCTCTGTTCCTCTTGGTTGTTCCCTGCATAGTTTGAGACATGCTTTCAGAGAACCTCAGGGACCCAGAAGGCTTAGGCAGCCCCCAGGGAGCAGACCACCCGAACAGTGGGGTCGCCATTGACTCCAAGGTGTGACTGAGGGAAAGGGTCCGTGTCCTCTGAGCCTGGTTGCCACTTAGCCGCCGTGAGGCACATGGACCTTCCAGTTTGGTGCCCTGGGGTAAGCCACTTAACCCGAGCTGGGCCTCAGCACGTCAGCCCATCCATCTCTAGAATCTCACCCCAAAGACGATGTGGGGGAGCCTGCAGATGACTGTAATAGGAAGATCCCGCAGAGCTGTTGTAATATTAAAAAATAGCCACCCCTTATGAGTTGTTTACTGTCCTCTAGGCGCCGTTCTAAGTGCTTCAGTCCTTGAGCTCTTTTAATACTTGCAACAAGCCTACAGGTAGGTTCTGCCATCATCATTCCATTTTATGCATGAGCACGTAAATTGTAAGAAGTTAAGTAACTGGCCCAAGTTAAGTACCGGTCGATGAGTGGTTAAACTGGGATTTGAGCCATGGGGTGCAGGACTCCAGAGACCATTGTGCTGTACTGCTCACTTGTGTCAATGGTGAGTGTCCCCCGCACTACGTCCAGCACTTTGCTCAAAGCTTTTACTCCAAGGAAAAGACTGCAGGGAGAAGGAGAAATTATTAGGGAAACCTGGGCTGTCTGACATAGCACTATTGCACTCTAAGTGTGGACTATCGCATTTTCAAAGAAGGGGTGTCAGGAGGGGAATGAGAAGAGGCATTAGGGTTAGGTGGCCGTGGTCCCTTACCCCACTGAACCTCAGGCTCCCACTATTACAGGGACCGGACAGCCCCTCTCATTCGGAATATTGGGAGGAGTGAATGAGGTAACCCACATGAAGTGCCGAGTAGTGTGCCTGGTATATAATTGGCATTTAGGAAACATCATTTCCTTGCCCCTGTTCCATCTTTCTTCTCCAAAGTGAAGTGCAGGGAATGGAACTGAATAGACAGTGATAAGCCAAACTGGAGTACTTGCATTGCTTTGGCAGTGGAATAAAGTAAAAAGTATGTTTTTGAAGTCTCAGTTTCCATGATCTTGATTTGACAGTCACTCCATCCCAAAAACTTTCTCCTCAATGCTCTCAGATGCCACAATTGCTTGTTTCCCTGTCCCCAATACAGTTGTCTTAGAAACTTCTATCGGGATGAGTCTTGGAGAAAGCAATTACACATTCATCTTAGGTAATCCTCAAAGAATAAAATCATGAGGTGTCTTCAGTGACTGACAGGGGAAGGGACAAACGCTTCAGCCCATGTGGAGGGTGATGTAGCAGTCATTTTTCAGGTTGTGAATTCTTAGACATTTAAGACTTTGAGTATCTTCACTGTAGCTCTGTGGTCACATGGCTGTGCTTTCTCCTGGTAATAGCCATGTTGAAGGGAGGTGTGTTTCATAGGAGTGGGTTTAGGGTTGGGTGAGGTGCCCACCAGGGAGGACATGGGATTCTCCATTCGAAGTGCCTACATGTAGCACAAGTAACAAGGACTCCTCTCTCTCTGGACAGCGTCCCTGGGGGCCGCTTGGTGCAATGCCCCCAGAGTGAGCAGGTTACCTCCCTGTCTAAAAGGCTGACTTTTCCCCTGGCATACTTTAGTCTTTGCTTCGGCAGGTTACTGAACCTTTCAGAACCCTCTTGACCTCAAAATGGGCACCTTCTTCTCGTCATTGTAGCTTCATTGTCTGAAGAAAGCCGAAAGCTTTGCTCTGCCTGGCATGGGCCAGGTCTGGCATTTCCTGGAGTTATGAGCATTGGGGTGGGAGCTTCTCATCCTGATATGTCTCCCCTCCTGGACTGGTTCTGTGATGTTTTATGTTGGTGAATGGGGCCTTGGTTTTCACTTTGTGACCTCCTAGGGATTTTTAGCCTTTGCTAATAAATGATTAGAGTCTTAGATGCTTTGCTCAGTGCTGAGGCCTCAAGCTGGTTTGATGAATACTATTTGACACCATTTATTAAGCGCTGACTCCGTGCAGGCTCGGGGCTAGGCAGTTTACACAGGTATTCCTGAGCCTCATTTCTCACTCTCCATTGCCACAAGGGCTAGCCACAGTTACTGACCCAGGTTACAGAGGCTAAGTACCTTGGTAAGTTTTCACAGCTAGTGGCAAATGTGGTCCTGGAATCCGGATCTCTCTGACTTCAGGGTCCACGCTCTTTTATTCAGGCTCTATCCTTAGCTTGACACAATGGGGCCAGAGAATGTGTAATTGTATTAAGACAAATTCCCCCTAAGGGAAAATCCACTCAAAGATGTGATGGGAAAGCTCCCTCGTGGGAGTCAGTGCTTGCCTTCTGCCACAGAGGCCCCTCCTCCTTTCTCCCCTGAATTTATAACCTTTCCAATCTACAGAGAGCATTTGTGCCGGGGCCCGTGCTCTGGACTGTGGATGTCTGGCATTCTGACTCATTTCACTGGCTGTGCTCTTTGGGCTTGACTCCACTGAGCTTTGGTGGAGGAGGATTTAATTTAAGACATGGACAGAGGACTGGACATTTTGCTGTGGTCGTAGGCATGGACCTTTGATATTGTCATGGTGACTAAGGCTGCTGTTCTGCCGATAAGGGGAGGGCCAGAATTGATGCGCTGCCATATTGTTCTCCCCAGGAGCAAGAGATGTTGGTTAATTTACATGACCCATGAACATTTCCCAACATGGTGACATTTTCCATTCTCTTCTTCTGCCAAGTTCAAAATCACTTGCGAACTCACTCACTTGCTCACTCATTCATTCTTTCACTCATTCATTCACCAAATCTGTTGATTGCTTGCTGTGTGCCAAACTCAATGTTAAGTACTGGGGACATAATGGTAAATAAAAGACAGACGTAGTCCTTGCCCTCCTGGAGCTTATGGCTAGGGTGACCAAGTATCCCAGTTTTTGTGGTTCTGGAGTAATTGTTAATAGCATCCCTTTTTCTTTCTCAAAAAGTGTCGTGCTTTGAAAGATCGATGATATGGTCATCCTACTGATAGGAAGTGGTGGAGGCAAACCTTACGCACATAAGCACACAAGTAAGTATAAATCACATCAGATGGATGCTGCAAAGCAGAGGGAGGTAGAAGCAGGCACCAGACAGAATGTAGGAGCAGGAGAACGGACTTTGCAGGGCAGGGCTTCCAGGACCCAGAGCTGAGTGCCGAGGCTTGGCAGTGGAAGGTGTCTAAGGACTGGGAGAAGGGAGCCAATGTGCTCGGAGGTCAGTTAGCAAAGGGAACTTGGGAAGCCATTAGACCGGAGACTGGCAGGGGCCAAACCGTGCTGGGCCTGGTATGGCATTTTACCCTAAGAGCACTGTGGCTATGTTTCCAGCAGCCGGGTGACATGATCTGATCAGTCAGCACATTGCCATTTGGGTCCATCTTGTAAACCCAAAGTGTAACAGTGGTAGTTGTGAGCTGTTTTTAAGTCATTCATTCATTCATTCCACTGAACATTTATGGAGTGCCAACTATGACACTCTGCCAAGTTTAATCTGGATTTCTGAACCTCAGAGGTGTCAAAACTCAAGTCTTGAGAGAAGCCTTCATGGACCTTCCATGGTGGGTGGTGCCCTGTTTGGCCCCATAACATCAGGCACTCATGTTTTCCTCTACACTTTTTAGACTCTAATGGGTGATCATGATTTTTCTCATTTGTTTCCTTGCCACGACTGTGAGCTCTTTCCAGTTGAGTCTGTGTCTTTTATTGATGTATCCCTCATGCCTGGCACAGTGATTGGCCTAAAGAAGTTGCTTAAGGTTTGAGGAATGAATGAATGAATGGGGACTTCTGTATCTGTTTTGGAGACCAAGAGTCCTTCATTTAGAACCTTCAAGAAGCAAAGCAGAAAATGATTTTCTTTCTGTGCAATGCAAGTCCTTTCTTTTTGTTCTTGTTGCCAACAGTACTTCTTTCTTCTTTTTTTCTCTCCAACTTTTATCTATCTTAAGTGTGTTTTTCCAGGACCCATCAGCTCCAAGTCAAGTGGTTGTTTCAATCTAGTTGTGGAGGGCACAGCTCACACTGGCCCAGGTGGGGATCGAACCGGCAACCCTGCTGCTAAGAGCACCAGGCTCTAACCAACTGAGCTAACAATCTGCCTCAACAGTACTTCTTTCAAATCATCATTCTGTCTTTATGCATGAACAGATTCCCATGGTGTCTCTAGCTCCCAAAGCTTTACATATTTAGGAATGTAAGGATTTTAAGGAAAGCGTGGCCCCTGGGACATCCATTCAGCAGCCTATGGAAAGCCTTGCTGTGAGTTGGAGAGCGGAGCCAGATAAGTTTTCTTCCCTGCTCTGGGCCATCCCTTCTTCCAAGCAGCCTTTGTGCAGGAAGTTTAGGCTGAAGCCCAGGCAGCAAGTGACCTCTAGTGAATGCAGGTTTGGGTTATTTGTGGCCAAGGATACAGCTGTGACAAGTTGAAGCAACTCCCTCAGCTGCTGCCCTGAGGTCAGAGGGCTCTTTTTTCCAGCAAAGCAGTCATACAGAAGAAGATGGTTCGATGCGTGCAAGACTGGGCCAGTAGCCCGCCTCACCCAACCCCCCTCGCGCTGTCCCTACAGGCCTCCACTTCATTATTATTATTGTTTTTATCCTGGGGTTGTTGATTCCATCACTGTTTAGTGAAGAAGATCTAAAGCTTTTAAGTCAGAAATTAAAGAGCTAATGGAAATTGGCATGTCACTGGAGAAGTGAATTTGCAAATGAGAATTCAATGTTCTCAAAAAAACTCCCATAAAAATAAAACAAAAACACAGCAATGAATACTATTGTGTTCACATTTGTATACAAATGTGCATGTGTTTGCTTCCTATTTAAAATGAAGCGCAAATCTCGTTTAGTGACATTTTGATGGTGTGTGGCTTGAACAATTATTTTCATTACTTATAATCAAATGTATTCATTTAGATAACTCATATTTACTGAATGTCTGTCATGAAGCAGGTGCTGTGTTAAGCTCTAGTGATTAGAAAAAAAATGACAAGATGTGCAAGATGCGTACTCATTGTTCTCCAGAAGCTTCCAGTCCAGTATTAGTTGTCACTAACACTTGCATGGTGTTTACTCTAGCCAGGCACTACTCTAAATGCTTTCTGTATTTTAAGTCATTTAATCTTTACAATGATCCTTGGAGGGAGGGGTAACGAGGAACAGAGAAGTTAAGTAACTTTCCCATGCTTAAGTTAGATGTAGAAGTGGGCTCTGTACATGGGCAGTCTGCCTCCAGAACCTGTGCTTTTCAACCATGATGCTCGATTCCCAGCTAGCTGGGGAGACTGACGTGGCTGGGGTGGTGAGTTAGAGTCTGGTGTGACTGGTGCTGGAAGAAAAGGAAACATGCAGGCTTCTATGCACAGAACAGGAGTCTCTGACTCAACCTGTGGGACCCCCAAAAGGACCTCCATTCACCTGTAAGAAGCTTACAGAGCCTAATGGTTATCTGCTGGTCGTGCCCTAGAGGGATGTGGCTTTGCGTCTTCACATCAGGTACTGAGGCTGGATCAATATATTCTATTTAAAACCAAAATACATGAGCCATCATTCAGGTCTGCAGTTAAGAGCGGCTTCTTAGTCTATATGGAGAACACATATTTATCTTTCTTTCTCGGTGGAAATGAGCAAAAGAGATGAAAAGCTTGAGGATGCCGGTTTTTGAAAAATGAGGACCAAAAGTAGAAATTCCTACTTCTCTATATTGTCTTTTTTTCTGGTGGATGAAGGTGACATAACAGATGAGCTTTAGAAAAATGTTTGCAAGCTGGACAGAGAGCTGCCTGTGGGAGACAGGAGAAGGCCAGAGTGAAAACAGTGGATTTTTAACCAGTCCCAGCTTTGCCACTTACTAACTACTGCAACTGTGGACAAGTTACTTCTGTTTCTGTTGTCTCATGTATAGAATGGAAATAATAGTAAGATTTATAATTACAGTCTTTTTTTTTGTGAGAGCGGAATGAGATAAGAAGGCACATTGCAATGCTGATGACTATGATACTTTTCATGTGTAGTCTAGAGCTTTTCCTTGCCTGCCTCCACATCCAACTGTCCTCATTAGGGGAAGGTGCTGACACATTCTCGAAGGGGGCACAGGAAATGAAATATTAATTTGGGATTGATATTGATCACTCAGGAAGAGCAAGAAAGAGTGTGACTAAATAGCTACGGTGAAAATAAGGTAGCAGAAGCAGCTCTTTTTTAGGATGGTATTAATCATCTATTAAAGGTCAGGCTCTCTCCCACGCAGTGGAAGGAATAGTGATCTTTGATTTAGCTTACACTTCAATAAATCACAATTCCTGTATCTGCTTTTGTAGCCCGGTATAAACAGTTTTTCTCCCAGAAATTGGATAGACCCATCTTTGATAGGCATAATTTCAAGTGCAGACATGGCGGGGCATACATCATACGTTCTTCACAGGACCAGGATGATTGTTCAACATCACTTGGCAAATTTGTTATTCAGTCTGCAGAGGTTGCGTCCAAGCTGAGAAAAAAGATGACAGTCTGAAAGTTTATTGATCTTCTCAGGCAGGGCATACACATATATCCCCGCTTCCTTAGTGGACCTGAGGCTTTCTTCATGGTTTAAAATTTCTCTTATTTCATCCTTCCGTGTAGTCAAAGAGAGAGACAATTAATTCTACATTGTCAGGCACAATTTGGAAACTACAAGAGCTCCCCCAAATATGGCTGGAACCCACATGACAATGTTGAGACAGATGAGTCATGCCAGGTGCTGAGGAACTGAGTTGTAGGACATTTTTTCCCCAAAGAATTAACTAATGGTAGTAAGGAAAGCGAGCTTGTCTAGGACCATCGGCTCTGTATACGAGGCCTAGTTCATCTTGGGGTTTTCTCTCTCTTATTCTCCAAATAGATTCTCCACTCGTCCTGTCCATTCGGCAGCTGGCCTTTACTCTAGATTTACAACTGGGCTGTAAAGTTCTGATGAAAACCTCGCTTCCCTGGGGACCTGGGGAAAGGCTAATATTTGCACATAGCTGGATACTGAGGATGGCAGGAAAATAAACACCCTCCTAACATTCACCGTGGGGCTGAAGGTGCCTTTCTCTTTGCTTGTGGTGGCCAGGCCTGGTTTTTGTGAGTGTTTGTGGGAGACTCTGAGGCAGTGCGGCCACAGGATGGCCAGCCCAGTCAGGCCAGCACAGGCCCGATGCCACATTGACTATCTGCCTGGGTGGGAGGCGAAGGCACATATGCATCAATGCCCTTTCCCTTCTCCCTTTACCTCTCGTAGACACGTGGGGTGCCCAGCCTGAGTGGGAGAAAGCCTGCTCTCCCCAGAGGCAGGGAGCTGGGCCAAGAGGGTCTGAGATGGGGAGAAAGAACACAGATAGTGGAGAGGAGCTGCCTTCCCAGCATTTAGGATGATGACCTCCCTGTTGGCAATTCCAATAGCATCCACACACTAGCTTTGCCATGCACTAGATGTGCGATCACGGATGAGGGTCTACACCAAGTCTCATGTGCCCCATGGGGATGTAGCGATGCCCACCTCATGGGGTCATCATGAGGGTGAACTGAGTTCACTTGTACACTAGTATGTTCTCAGGAAGGGTTCCTGTTATTAATATTCATATATAGGAAATGACAAGGCACACTGCCAAAAGTCTCATTCATATACATTAAGAAAAAAAAGTCCTAACAACAACCATGCAAAGAAGGTCCCTCATTTTATAGATGAGGAAACCGAGGCTCAGAGAAACTGCGTAACTTACACAGGCTGGACATTTGCCTCTCTCTCCATGAACTTTCTCTGTTGCAAGAGCAATATGTGAGGTGTTTCCATGCTCCCCCTGTCTACTGAAACAGAGACTTCTTGGAATCAGCCACAGAAGAGCTGGGGGTGGCTCCAGGTCTCCTCTCTGATGCCCTCCTACTATTGTTTGTGATATTATGATGTGGCCTTGCACATGGACGTCAACTTGCCTCTCCCCAGCGCCAGCATCTTCCGTTCTGCGGCTGTGAGATATTTATATATGAAATACTTTCGAAGCAGGAGAAATGAAGAGCAATTGTGGCAAACAAATTAATACCAGACTTCCACTTCCTACCTGAGGCCCTTCCGCCACAAATGTGTGAGGAGGTGGAAAGGTGCTGCTGGGGTTTTTAATCATTAGCGGCATTTTTGAGTTGTAATGCATGTGGTCTGACAATTTGCCGTTGGGTACCTCTGAGGGTCTGTGGCTTTCCTTCTGTCCGTTAATGGCTGAAAGTTTGCTCGCTTTTAATAGCTTTTTGAAGCCACTGTTCACACCCACCTCCTCATCCTGCCTCAGGCTCTGGCTAACTATGAACTTCATAAATCCCTTTGCTGACCATGTCTTCTCGGGACCAAGAACATTGTAGACACAGAGCCACCTTTGTGCCCTCAGATGAGGGGTCCTTTCCTTTGGTCCCAGTGGTGTAAGCTCTTAGTAAAGTGACTATACGTCCTAGGTTACACCTGCCCTGTGGTCCCAGCATGAACAGAGCCCCCCTTTCACCCTGCAAGTATCCTGGATGGGGCCATAAATCAAATGATCACCCTAGCTATTAGTGTCCACGCATATGGCACCCATCGGTGGTATTCAGCTGATCTCAGACAACTGATTATTGTGCTACTTTTGTGTGTCTTTCTTTTTGGTGCCACATAAGGAAACAGATGATCTCACCGAGCACACAGATCATAGGAGAAAAGCCACGGACAGTTAGTGGTCCCCTGTGGGTCATCATTCATCCCATTGTAGTACTAGCTCTCATGATGGTATCTTGTGCCGTCCAGAAAGTGATTTACGCAGCCCGTCATTGCCGTATGGCATTACAGCACTGGGGGAAGCTGGAGGGGGGTGTCCAAGGGATCGTTACCTCCCCTCTTCTTTCTTCTTTCACATCAATCTCAGACCCTCCTCACTTCGTGAGAGGCTGTGGTTTCTCTGTTATACGTTTCAGGTGGTCCTAACGCATGGGGTTGGGGGTCGGGGTAGGAGGATGGAGAGTTTTGTTTGATCTTTTAAGCCAAACAGCACAGGGATCCATTGCATCATTTCATTATCTATGTATTCAGACATTTCTCATGGGCTGGCTTATCTACACTTTTCCAGCCCGAATGCAGAGGGAAAAAAAACAACTTGAAAGCACATGCATTTAATTTTAAAATATTGTACTTGAGTTCAAAGAATGATGATTATTAGAAAATATTTTAGAAGATGAATGAAGTTAGAGCTATGAACTCAATCAGAAATATTCTTATTGAGCTAAAAATGATGTTATTAATTCAAGCGATAACAGTCATTTATACTGGGCTTTCCCTGCACGTACATAACCCGAGTTTGCTGATTCATTTTAATGCTGGTGGTTTGCAGGAGTCTTTCTGACTGATCAGACCTAGATAGAATCAAACCTCATTCCATCCTGGGGATTGTCCAAAGCCTTAGCAAGAGCTTGGTGACTCGTTGAAGGACTTATCTTTCTCCTTCTTCTAATTCTAAATCACCCTCTGGCTCCATTGTGCCCACAGCAACCCTTTTATTTAATTTCCACAAAACTACTTCCCCAGGGCATTTGTGTGTATAGCTCACTTTACTGAAGATTTGGGGGAGTGAGAGAGGAATTTCCATCACAGATATAAAGCAAGTTAAAATTGGATACTGGAAGGATGTGCTCTTCAAAGTCCTGGGTGTTGCTGCAACTGACCTTGAACTTCCTACTGATCAACTGACACTCCTTTCTCTCTCTTTCTTTCTTTCCTCCTTTGTCAGGGCTTTCTTTCTCTTTTCTCTGCTCCCTCCCTCTCAGAGTATAAAACCAACCTTTCCCCATATTTATTTATTTATTTTTAATTTTAATTTTTAATGCAGCACAGTTAAGCTCTCAACCAGTTCCAAAAACCAAATGAAGTTTCGTGCCTCCACTTCCAAGGAAGTGGTCCAATTAGAGTTGGTCCCTTGTGTGGTCCCTTCTGCTTAAGTTTTTGGACAATGGCAGTTCTTTTCCCTCATCTCAGTCTGAAGGTGAGCATGGGATGGGAGGAGGAGTGTGTTCTGGGTACCATATGTAGAGGAAAGGGCAATACCATGGTTTTTGAATTCTGGCTTATCTACTTCCTGTGTGACCTAGGGTAAGTTACTTAACATTCCTGAGCCTGTTTTCTTATCATGAAAGTGGAGGATAGCATTACTTTTTTGCAAATTGTAGAAAGGATCAAATGGAATAATAGTTCTATAGTGCCTGGCTTAATGTATGCACTCAACAAATGAAAAAGTTTCCTTTCCTTTCAACTGATAAACATGTTCCTTGAGGGTTGCATATGTGAACATCAAATATTTATAAATTGCATAATTAAAAAAAAAAAGAAACTTGAAAGGAATCTTACTTCAGGTTTTTTTTTTTTTATGGAACAAATAATCAACTCTGCTTGTCTTTGCTGCAAATCTGTATTTTTATATGCAGCACTGGGTCTGCTTATGATATTTATGTGCAATACTCAGCACAGTGAGACTTCTCTTTGCAGCTTCATGGAAGTTATAAATACTAGGTATTGATGGTGTGATTTGAGGCCACCTAAGTGACTGAGGCCTAGAGCTGTCCCTGAGGTATTATTTCCAGGTGGGCCCATCAGAGCTGAATAGATAATGAGGAGATAAACATTAGTTAAGGCCTGTGGTTTGATCTGACAGTACTCACAGCACAGTGAAAATAGATATTTTACCAGCAAAAAGGACACGCCATCTGTCTCTCTTCTAAAGCAGAACAGAGCAAAGCCCCTGATGAATTAAATGATTGTTGTCAATTAGACCAATTTAATCAATCGGCAAAGACAGCCTGTATGCATCCTATGCAGCCGGATTTAAATTCTGGGGTTCCAGAGTTTATGTTAGAAACAGTGGCCAGCATAATATTTCATGTTCTTAGAGGCAGGAAAGAATCCACTAAAGACTTAAACAAAAGAAAATGTTTTCTATTGTTGGATCAATTGTCTGGGGGTCTGCCAAATGCAGCCTGCCGCCTGGTTTTGTACAATCCATGACCTAAGAATGCTTTTTGCATCTTTAAAGGGTTGTAAAAAGAAGAGGAAAATACGCAACGGAAACCATAGGTGGCCCACAAAGCCTAAAATATTTACTATCTGGTACTTCATGAAAAAAGGTTGCTGATCTCTGGTCTAAAGAGTTTGAAGGTAAAAATATAAGGATGATTGACTTTTTGAGTTATAATCTGATTTGTGGCAACCACTGTCTGTCGGTTTTAGCAAAGCTTAATGGGCATTATTTAGGATAAATATAATCACATTTCAATATTTAATTATATCTTTTTATTTCCACATGGGGTTATTCCAACTTTGTCTGGGAAATGGAGTCTCTAGAAGTAGCTCATATGTCTGTCACCTCCCTCTGAAGCCCCTACCTGTCACTTCCTTACTATAGCTCACCTGTTTGAAAGCTCTTCCTGTCGTCTTCTCTGGCCTGAGAGGGCTTGGCTGGGGCCATTGCAGGAAGGGCTCCTGAGAGATTTTCACCTGATTCTATGCATGTCTCCTGGGAGCAGGGGGCCTGGATTAGACCCTGAAGGATGGGCACGTCGAGGGGAGGGCATACGCAGAGGTCCAGAGGTTTGAGTGACTGTCTCATGGAATGTTCTGCTCGGGCTGGAGACTTTTATAGTAGGTGTGAGATGAGGATGGATCATCAATGTGGCCAATTTGTTGGGAATTTTAAGGTGCATGGAATTCCAAATCCAGTTGTCAGTGAGAAGTCATTGTCACTTATTTTAAACGGGAGCAATATGCGTCCGTGTGTGAGGGGGGAGTGAAATGACAGCCATGAAATTGGCTATGAGTTAAACCCTAACTGGGTGCTGGGCTAAGCACACCACATGGACCATCTCATTTAAACCTCACAACAACTCTGCGGGGGAACTATTTTTATCCCCAGTTTGCAAATGAGGAGGTGTGGGCTTAGAGAAGTTAAAATAATTTGTCCAACATTTTGAAGTTAACAACAGCAAGAACCAGGGCAGTCTGTCTGACCTAGGACCCCAAGCTCTCAACTCCTGCACTCCTGAAACAAAATCAATGTAAAACATTCTAACAAAAGAGAAAAGAGTCAAAAGCAAACAAAATTCTGTCTCCCAGGAATGATAACTTTGGGTGATAATCCTTTTAGGCATCTTTCTATATATATGCAAAGCAATATGTATGCAATTTGCATAACCCCAGCCTGGATTGCATAAATTTGTGCCTGCAAATTTTACATAAATGGCACCATATTATATACCCTAGTTTCCCCCCACTTAAAACTAAGTTTCTAGATTTTAATTAGTGGGTGTATAATATTTCGCTTTATGACTGTACCCTCATCCACGTCACCAGTCCCCTATAGAGCACTACAGGTTCTTGAGCAGGGAAATCCTTTTTATTGGTTTGTTTTACTTTTTTTTCTTTCTTCTTCTTCTTTTTTTTTTTTATTAGTTTCAGGTGCACAAAACAATGTAATAGTTAGACATTTATCATTTATATCCCTCACACAATAACAACCCCCCTCCCCCCATCTATTACCCCTCTGACATCACACACAGCCATTACATTTCCACTGTCTCTATTCCTAATGGTGTACTCTGCTTCTTGTAAATATATATATATATATATATATATATATATAATTATAGTTGACATTCATTATTGTTCAACTTCAGGTGTACAGTGCAGTGATCAGGCATCTACATCATCCCTGAGGTGGTCTCCCTAACGAGACAAGTGTCCATCGGATACCCTACAATATCTTTACAACACTATTGATTACATTTCCCAAATTGACTTTTGTTTCCCGTGGCCATCTTGTGGTTACTGATTGTACTTTTTAATCCCCTCACCTTCCCCCTTATCCCCACCCCATCTATCAACCCTCAGTTTTTCCTCTATTTCTTCGAGACTGTTTCTGATTAGTTCATTCATTTATTCTTTTCTTTAGATTCCACATATAAGTGAGATTGTATGGTATTTGTCTTTCTTTGTCTGACTTATTTCACTTAACATAATGTTCTCTAGGTCCATCCATATTGTTGCAAATGGTAATATTTCCTTCTTCTTTATGGCTGTGTGATACTCCATTGTAGAAACCATCAATAAAACAAAAAGGGATCCTACTGAATGGGAGAAGATATTTGCGAATGATATATCTGATAAGGGGTTAATATTCCAAATTTATAAAAAACTCACTCAGCTCAACTCCAAAAAAACAAACAACCCGGTTAAAAAATGGGCAGAGGACATGAAGAGACATTTTTCTAAAAAGGACATACAGATGGCAAACAGACATATGAAAAAATGCTCAACCTCACTAATCATTAGAGAAATGCAAATAGAAACCACAATGAGATACCACCTCACTGCAGTCAAAATGGCTATCATCAATAAATCAACAAACAACAAGTGCTGGCGAGGATGTGGAGAAAAGGGAACTCTTGTGCACTGTTGGTGGGATTGCAGATTGGTGCAGCCACTTTGGAAAACAGTATGGAGGTATCTCAAAAATCTGAAAATGGAACTACCTTATGATCCAGCAATTCCACTCCTAGGTATCTATCTGGAGAAATCCAAAACTCTAATTGAAAAAAGTTTATGCACCCCTATGTTTGTTTTACTTTTTAACTGAGTCTCATGCTTTCTCACTTTCTTTGCAGCATGCCCTTGATGCTGACAATGCAGGAGTAAGTCCAATAGGAAATTCTTCCAACAACAGCAGTCACTGGGACCTCGGAAGTGCCTTTTTCTTTGCTGGAACTGTCATCACCACCATAGGTATCCATTTGCTTGCTAATCTCTTTTTCTCAGCAGGCCATCCTGAGTAATGGCACCTAGTCAATGCTTTTGTCCTTGCAGAATATATGGCAGCTTGGGGTTCATAGGAGGCTTATGAAACACTGTCAAATTAATGCAGTGGTTGTAGTGGCTTTCAATAAAAGGAAAGGAGAATGAAGAACATTTTTCAAAGTAAAAGACTCAATAGGCTTTAGCTTGAAAGGACGTAAGGAAAAGGTTAGTGTGAAAAATCAAAACACAAATTGGTCAGTTGAGCTCAAATTCTTTTTTAAAAATTGTACTTTTCATTAAAGTTATATATGAAAGAACCAGAATGTTCTAGAAAGTTTATGAAAAACAGCAGTTGCTGCCCTCCTTCTCCCTTTTCATCTCCTGAGGGGCAACCACTTTCATTTCTTTTGCTTGGCTATTTTGAAATTCATCTCCCTATTTGTAAATAATCACACTCCTATAGCTACTTCCTGCATTTTCAGTTTTAGAGAATATTTCTTGATTTCCCATTATGGAAGAGAAGCAATTAGTTCTCTTTCTCCCCATTCTACAGTAGAAGAGCTCTCTTTGTGTTCGCCAATCATCCCACTATCGTTTCATTAGGTCAAAATTGAACATTTGCCTGTTTTTTGACTAGGTCAGTGCTCTTCACAACTGATCCTATGGTGAACTACAGTTACTTCTTTCCTGCATCGATTTTTTTCTTATACTATTTATGTGTCTTCTTCTGATACTTGGGGAGTTTTGTATTTTTGTCTTAGGGGTTAACTTTATCATTATAATCATATATAATAACCTTAGCGTTCTATTCCTTCAGCAGTATCTATTACTTCCCCATTATGGGCGATGATATCTCTTTTCTCTCTCCTTTTCCATCACATAATTTGAGTTGACACCATCCTTTCAATGTGTACTTTTAAATGACTAACTGTGCTTCTGCTTCCATTACGTGATTTGCTCACTTAAATGATAACTCTGGGCTCTCAGCTATCACCTATAATGTAGGCAGTGAACTTAGCATCTCCCCTTCTTTCCTTCTTCCACTATCCATTATTCCTCATTGTTTCATTCTGTAACATTGGGGTATACGTATAATTTACATTCTGTTCTGTTCTCCTGATACTCCCATTTGTTTTAGTTGTAGTTCTACACTTAAATATTGTCAGTGTTCACCTCTCGTCCTTTTGCCTTGGTTTTCCTCATCCTCAGTTGCTAGACGGAAACTCATCTTCAGATAGTCACTCGACTTAAGAATGGCTCATGGGAGCAATGTTTCCTGAGTTCTTGTGTTGTTCAACATGGTAGCCTTCCCTTTGAACGGCAGTTTGGCTGCAAATGAAATCCTTGAGTCACGTCGTTTTTTAAGGGTCTTGTAGGTATTGCTTCAGTCCCTTCTGATGTTCACGCTGCTGTGGAGAAATGTGATGTCAGCCTATTTTTTTTCTCTTTTATAGGTGACTTGATCTTTTTGCTCAGCTACTCAAAGGATTATTTCTTTATCTTTCATCTGCTACTACTACTAGGTTTTGTTGCTTTTATTTCAGGAACGTTTTCTTGGTTGTCATCTTTAAACATTTTCTCTGTTGTATGGTTTTAGTTCTGTCCTTTGGAGGTTCCAACTACACATATGTCATCACGTCTTTGCCTGTCTTTATGTCTATCATTTTCCCTTGGCTCCTTTTTAACTCTTAAAACTTGGTTTTCGGTTTGGTAGTTTTATCCTCTCTATTCCTTTTTGTGTTTTTCATAGTGCCTATTTTGCCATCTGTTCCTTCCAATTTTATTTTCATTTTGTGATCATTAGTGGATTTTTTTTCCCTTCTTATTTCTTTCCTTAATTCCATTAGCTCCCATTTCATCTTCACTCATTACCTCACGATTTCTTTCCTGATTTCTTGAATTTCTGCTTTGTGGTTTCTCTGTAAAGACTCTTAGAGGTGATTACCTCATAGCTGGCTACAATTCTGTCTCGCTGGGGCAACATTTTTCTCCTGAGTGTATTTCATCCGTTGGTAAAGTTTTGCTACTCTTTTTACCTTTTTAAAAAATGGAAACTTAATATATTTATGCTGGACGAGTTTCTTTGCTTGACTCCAAACAAATTGGATATTCCTGTGCCAGCTATCTGCTGAATGTTTCCCTGGGGCTGGGAAGAGAGCCGGGAGAAGTAGGTAACTATTTGGGTAGCAAATTCCTAGACTCTCCGCTTTCCTGTGCTTCCTGCAAATATGGCCCATCTTTGTTATCTCTGGTTGTCCTGCCTCTTCTGTTTCTCTTCATCAGATCAAGTTCAGGAGAGCTTCTCCTGCTCTGCTTCTTCACTCAGTAGTCCACACTTGGTGCAAACAGGGAGATCTGTTTTGAAGTTCAAGGTGAGATCCTTACCTTCATACTTAGACTTTTGCTGGCACCTTCTGAGATTTGCCACAGATGGGCTCTCTTATCATTCCCTGTGTTTCTTCTCTTTATTTTTTCCCCATGTGGCTTCTGTCCCATCTCAGCTTCTTTTGGTAATCCTTACACATGTGGTGGAATTGCTAGGTTATATCCCTCTCCCAGCTCTGATGAAAATGAATTTGAGAGTTATGTGCCTCCATACAATAGTGAAGTCACACTGCAATAAAAGTTCTTATTCAAAAGAATGGGCGCACACAACAGTCACCAGTCCATAGCAGTGACAGACAGGCATCAGGAGACCCCTCTGCCCTGGTAGTGGGAGGATTCCTTCATTAAAACCTAGAAGGAATTCCCTCATCTGTTGCTCCTTGAGGCCCAGCTATGCCTTCTGGAAGGTTCTTCCCTCTCCCTTCTCCTTCATGACTACATCTTAAGTGGGTCATGCCTTCCCAGGGGAATGTACATCTCTGGTGATTAACTTCCTATTGGTACAGGTTTCAGAGGCTAAAGGTTGTTTTAGAGACACAGATTTTTGGTTTTGTTTTTAGACCTAGCCTTTAGGACCTGTGTTGTTTCCACACTGGTGCAATCAAGAAAGTTATGTGCAATAAGAATATTTGGAAGGAAAGAGGATTGTCATTACTTTTTAGAATGCCTCTTAGTCATATTTTATGACATACGAGGTTCACAGTCGCAAATCTGCAACCATATTAAGATCAACTATGACAAATATTTATTAGAGGTGTGCATTACACTAGTGGGTCTGGGGCTTAGAAACCTTTACAGACACTCCAGACCAGACTGGGTTATATCAGTTCACAGTCTCACAGCACCCAGCAAAGGAAGCAGGATGACCTGGCACCATTTGGTGTGAGGGCAAAAAGTGCTGTAAACCTCAACATTACTTGAGGTCATCTCTTTAGTGGATCAGAGAAGACAATGTCAGATTAAACTGTGTTCAAAATTCTGGTTATTAAGATGGGAAATGTATCAAGTATTTTAGGAGGATTTGTAGTAAAATAATTAAAATTGAGAAAGTCTAAGCCACTTCAAGATGTACATTTTGGAAAATGCACTCCAGTACCCAGTATTGGATCCAGGAGACATTAGCATAACGTAAAGAAGTCAGAAAAAGGAAAATTCTAATTTTCTTATTTTATAAAATGGCTAAATCAGTGGTCTGTATACTGCATTAAAAAACACTACAGCTACATGGGAATGAGCACTGATGGTATTTGTGTCAACTCATTAGGATCCCATGAGCTTCGTTTATTGAACCGTTCATTGACCCACGTAACACTATGTGATTGAGGAATGGTGGTTCTATGCACCTAATGAGGAACACTTGCTATGTAACATTTTCTGCCTTTCTTATTTGCTAATACTAAGGAATCTTTGAATTTTGCAAATGACTCCAAGTTCTTGGTTTCTGCTGCCTGGCACCCCTTCACTTATGTACCCTTGTCCTGATAACCCAGTGGTCCCCTTCCCACGCTTGGCCCCCAGGGCTCAGGGGAAGAATCCCCTTATCTAGGCTAAGAAATCCAGTGCCCTGCATGTGTGTGACCACAGTCCTTTGTTCAGAGACAGACGTGAGGTCTGGATTAGCCCAACGAGAGCTTCATTTCCTGGAAAGAGATTGGCCCAGAACCCTGCCAGTTATTTTCTTTCTATGATGTGTTCGTTACTTAGCATTCAGCTAACACTGAATTCTAAAGAAGCAGAGTAAGAAAAGGGCAGTAATAAGTGGGGTCCTGCTCACATCCTTTGAACTTTGAATGGAGCTACCTATGAAGTGTTAAGAAATAAATGTTAGGTCTCCTTCTATTTATTGGGATCAGTGCATTTCCTTTTCTACTTAAGCCAGTCTGCATGGGGTTTTCTATTGCCCCAAACTGAAAACACCCTAACTAATACACACTTATGAGTCAGAGATTATGGAGTGCTGGTAAGTTTCCTCTGACCCTGCTGGCCACTGCAGCTGCCATCTGCCACCTGCTTTGGCCATTTACTCTAGATTTAAAGCAGAGCACCCTATAGGATGAGCCTGTGGGTTCATGTGCTTGTGTCCTGGCTGCTTTGGAAAGTCTGCCTCTATAGTGGGAGAGAGGGCATTGAGTCATACCTGAAGAAAAGAGGATGCTGAACGGGAAACTACTATAAAACACGCGTAAAACAAAATCAAAGTAAATCCCAAGCCAAGCCACACGTCCACTTCAGTGTTAGGGCTCAGTGTCAGGGCTAGAGGTTGGGTTCTCATTCTATTCAATGGGAAAAATGCCCTTCTCTCTCTCTCTCTCTCTCTCTCGCTTTCTCAATACATTGGAAAATAATGTAAGTTGAACACAGTTAGCGGGCTAAATTTTTAACTCCAGAGTGGAGGGGTCTTTCTAACATCATAGCTAGAGAATTCTACAGAAAACCTTAGTACAATGTTAGTAAGAATTATGAGGGGCAGAAATAATAGTTTTTCCCAATTATTTAGTGGTGAATTCATTCATCACATGTGGTAACAAGGCTCATAAGAAAACTCAGAGCCCACTAATTGTTCCAGTTCTTCCTGAGACATTTTCCAGAGTATTTAGGACTCTGGAAGTGGGGCAGCTGGAGCTGAGGAGCTGTCTTTTCGTTATGTGTGAAATATATAAACATTAGCCTGCTTGCTTGAGGTCATAAAATTTGTGACGTAATATTGTAAACATTTTCTAATATCACTAAGCTTCTTTGATAAACATAGTCTTTGATGGGTTCCGTTGGATCTACTATCCACACTATAATCACACGTGGTTGGAGGCTGAAGCTATTTCTACTTTTGTGAGAGTACGGTACCACGATGAAAACCTTTGTGCATGGAGTATGGTCTTCATCTCCAGTTGTTTCCTTGGAAAAATCCCCAAGGGACTGCTGTGTCCAAGGGCGTGGACCTTTTAAAAGCTCACCAAATTGCTTTCCAGAAAGACTCTCATGAGACCCATGAGGTTATGTACTTTTTAGACACACAAAAACGTGTTCATTACTTAGAATGTGTATAGAGAGATCTTAGGAAGAATAGATTCTTTTCTGAAAAGCAGGACCCTACTCAGTTTCAGAGGTCCCTTTTGTCTGAAGATATCAAAGCAGTTTTTTATAAAAAGTTTTTTTTTTTTTCCACTCAGACATACAGAAAGATTTATAAGTGTATAGCAAAAGGGAACGCATTCAAGTGCTTCTCCAGACCGGGAGCCTTGCCAGAAGGGAGACTGGACTCTACTCAGTCTTTGTTGAGGACATCCTGCACCTGTCGCCTTTGTCAGTAACTAATGTTGATGCTGATGTGAGAAAGTCCCACCTGCTCTAGAATGTTGACTGCCGGTGGGTCCCCAGTACCTAGTTTTTCAAAACTGGAGGAATGACACTCACTCCTGAATGTAGAAGCTTTTCCACAAACCATCACTTGCAAAAGGCAGTCTTACCAATAGCTCTGGATGCAATTGGATTCTAGTTTTCGAGACATTTTTGGATTGAGACACCTGACTCCACCCACATCAGAGAGAGCCCCTGGTCAGGTTCCAGATGATAGCCAGTAACTGTTACTTGCCTGGTGGCCTCGTTTAAGAGCTGTACCTGCCAAGAAACCTGGGCAGCTATTTCTTTTCTTTCTTCCTCTCTCTCTCTCTCTCTCTCTCTCTCTCTCTCTCTCTCTCTCTCTCTCTCTCTCTCTGTTTTTCTTTCTTTCTTTCTTTCCTTTCTTGAGGGTGCAGCTCAAAGCGGCCCATGCAGGGATCGAACCAGCAACCTTGGTGTTATGAGCACCGTGCTCTAATCAACTGAGCTAACTGGCCGTGGACAGCTATTTCTAATTAACCAGTACATGAATTGGATGCTTAACCCATGATTGTGGAAATAGCGATCATCATGGCTAACGTTTACTGTGCTCCATGTCCGTTATTTTAGTCTCTCGTTAACCATGTGAGGTAGGTGCTGTTATTAGTCTCATTTTACTGATGAGAAGCCTGAGGGACATTAGGTAACTTGCCCAACATCTCATGGTTCATGGGAGCAGCGGCGCCTGGTTTGACTCATCAGGACCAGGCACATCACATGCTGGAGCCAGTGCAAGATGAAACTGTGGTCCCTCCCTAAGAAATGATTAAGAACATCACAATGGTACCAGCAGAGCATTAAACCAAGCATGGGGCCCTTCAAAATGTGGGGTCCTCTTTAACTGCACAGGTTACGCACCCGTAAAGCCAGTCCTGTAGGCACAGGCATTCTAGTTCTGGAACGTACACTCTTCACCAAATGGTTCGATGCACAGACATGGTTTGGCAAAGATTTGACTTTGGCAACTAAACAGCAAATGGGAGGATTATACGTGTGATACTCAAGCCTAAATCCTCTTTAAACCCCAGCTTTCGCTTCATAAAGGGCTTGGGATTATTTTCCAGCGGGGACGAACCAAGTCTCACCTTGGTCCTCAGTTGGAACAGACTGTCCTCGGTGGGCTGGTCATCTGCTCCGAACGTCACGAGAAGCCAGATGGTAGAGTAGTTCCTTGAATGTTCTTTGCTTTGCTTAAGTCCAGCTCTGACGTTCTGGGCTAGTTCTACCTGGTTGATCGCCTCTCTCCCAGCTGTGTCACCCCCTCTCATTTCCCAGCCCCACCCAAGTCATTGAGCCAGACCAGCCTGAGTTACAGACATTGTGTCCCTTGTCCTGGTGACGTGGGAGAACAATGGAGTTTCTGGAGGAAAGTGGGAAGCAACCATCTGTTTTCTCCCGGGGCTCAGTTTTCCTGGAGACATTGCTTAGCAGTGATTCCTTCCCGCAGGGCAAGATGATAATTGCTTACTTACTGAGTGCTTACTTTGCATCAGGCTTCACACATATTTAATCTTCACAGGTAACTCATTTCATCTTTAGTAGCTGCAAATTGCCCTATCTCTCAGATAAAGAAAGTCAGGTAGAAAGGGTAGGTAGATTGCCCAAGAGCTGAGAATTAGTCAAGTGGAAGAATCAGAAAAGGAATCCCTGTAGTCTCTAGTTCTAGAGCCTGCATGCAACCCGTACACCTCACCTCACAGTTCTACCAAGCATTCTGGAAGGATGGGCAGGGCAGTCTCACAGGCCGGAAACAACCAGTGCCAAAAATGCAGGAATGTGGCCCTCCCACTGCTTCAGAGCAAAGCTCCAAAATGTCAATTCTGGCATTTTCCCAGAGTGACAGGGCTGAGGGACAACCTGGAGCAGTCTCTCCATATAGGTCACTAAACGCAGGGACACACACATATGCCTGTGAACAAAATACAGCATTACTCAAGAATGGCGATTACCTTATGTCTGATATGAAGGGATGGCATTAAATATATTTAAATCTAAATATTACTTCACTAGTGTCCTTACCTAAGAACTTTGCTTTAATTTTTAGTGTTCTTGTATGAAACATTGAATAAATAAGGAACTAATAATAATAATAATAATAATAATAATAATAATACTTGGCATTGGTATAGTACTTTACACTTCACTGATTTTTACCACGTTTTCCTTGAACCCCTCCAACACGAGGGTTTGGAGCAGCTAAGTGAGCGTAAGGACAAGCAGATAGAATGAGGTGAATAGGATCTGGAGCCTCTGTCTTCTCTCTTCTCTCTCCTGCTCCTTGGATGACGCTGGAAGGTTACCTGAGCACCGTCCCTTATCCAGGCGGTGGGGGCAGATCCTCTCTGAAAGCTGGAGGAGGGTGTGTAGCACTTGCCAGGGCTCAGAAGATGCCTAGTCAGCAGGTTCAAAGCCTCAATTTGTTTGCTGGTGTGTGCACTATATTTCTTCCTGAGTTAGTAGACTAAAAGAAAACCTATATTCCCTGATAGTTATCAGGCAATTGTGAGATAGCAACATAAGAGTCATAAATGTTTCCATAAGTTACTGGAATGTTTCCAAGAGTCACCGTAAACCTGCATAATGTGAGCTGTATAGGCACATGTATTCCCTTTCCATAGGGCAGGTGGATGTAAATCAGATTATTGTAGAGGGGAACGCTTAGAAGAATGATTTTGTCCCCGTGCATGAAAGCACCTGAAAAAAGTTCCAAGAGCTTTTTTTTTTTCACCATTAAATCAAAACAGTGGTGAGTAAAAGAAATGCAAGATTAGGAAGGCTTGCTTGAACACTCATATATGAAATGGAAACTGTAATTTAGATAATTTGTGATAAGAGGTTTGAATGATTCTGAGTAGAAAATTGAAAAGGAAAATAGCTATGTGACTCATTACCCAAGGGCAGGGAGCAACAGTGAGTTCCCTGGGCACACAGGATTAGTAGACCAACCATCAACACTGTTCGTTACTGTGTTGCATCCCCAACATACTGGAGACCACCAACCCAGTAACGCACCCATTGCATCGATTTAGAAGCAGGACCCTCATGAGTTACCCTAACACGGGGAACTAATTTAGAAGATGATCTCAACAATAGATAGCATAATATTGCAATGCTCACTGGCATGAAAACGAATAACCAGTAATTTAGACCCTCATCTCTATATGAACTGTGCTAACACCATAAGCCTTCCCCGCCCCCCCCCAGCTCTACTGTCTTTAGCCCCATCCATATAGCGTAAACCCAATACTTGCTATACCTAAGTTACTTATGTAATTGCAGAACTCTCAAGGATGCACATGTTGGTGTTTTCAAAGCACTATTTGACAAACACACTAGTAGACCTGATTATAAAAGGATTCTTCTGTATTGAAACATCCATTCCACCAACAAACATTTATTGAGCACTTGGTAATCCTTGATGCAAGAGGAGAGGCTGGACTCAAAGATGAGGCAGGGTTCCCAGTACAGAAAAAGAGAGCCAGAGGGAATTGAATGTCACTGTCAGTGTGGAAAAGAGACACAGTCTTCCTTCCCCTCCCCCACTCTTTACTGTTTTCAGGATTCCCAGAGGAGAGCTGTATGATCCATGGGTCCTTTCTGAATCTGGCCACCTAGTTTCCTTACTGTGGCACGCTGATGACTCTAGGAAGGCAAATGCAGATGACAGCCACAGTCTGGGGGAGGGGATGCCCATGGGATAAGACTGTAAAGGAGAAGGTCTTTTCAAATCTGAAAGCGACCTTCTCAGGTGTGCAGGCTCCTAAATCAGATGGGTCCAGGATGTTTGGTGTTTCTGAAGTGGATGGTACCATTCTCCATCAGAAACACAAATCTGGGTGACCACAAATTTCCTAAAATGTCATCTAACTGAATACATTAGATCCAGGAAACCTGGATCTCCTTAAAACTGTTTACAAGTAGAGAAGGAAGAGAAGCAATAGTACAGTGTTCTGAGTTTTATAGGGCCTTTGAAATGAAGTTCTACTCCCTAAAGCTCATAAAGTGTGTGTGTGTAGGGGGAATACAGAAACGTGTTAAACTGTCTGTGGAGTCTTTGGTTCCGTACTCTAAGTTCTCTGCTACCTCACCCATTTCCCTCTCTCTTTTTACTATTTCTCACCAGGGTATGGGAATATTGCTCCAAGCACTGAAGGAGGCAAAATCTTTTGTATTTTATATGCCATCTTTGGAATTCCACTCTTTGGTTTCTTATTGGCTGGAATTGGAGACCAACTTGGAACCATCTTTGGGAAAAGCATTGCAAGAGTGGAGAAGGTCTTTCGAGTGAGTACGGCCTGTGTTTAAACTCTATAACCTCTGTGATACAAAGGGCTTTAGCCTGACAGGATCCAGAAGTAATCATCAGGGATGTCCACTTTTAATGGAATAGTCTAACGTTAAGATTGTATTTTCTATTTTGGCCAATGGTAGTCACAGGTACTGTGCCTTAACTCTCCTCTTTGCAGTAATTTCCTTTTTTAGAGTGGTATTTCTGGAAGCACAACATAAGAGGGTTAAGTATGGATTTGCCAACACAGATTTTCTGAAGACGTGCGTTTCTTCTTAAGGATGGAAGATGGGTTCCTTAGTATATTTACAATCAAGTAGAGAATTGTAAATTCATCCATTTTTTTTTTTTTTTTTTAGAACGCCTTCACTCCATTTTATTTCCAAATACAGTGTCTTCAGGCGGATTCTGGCTTCTAGGACCTCTTCCAGAAGCCTGTCTTTTCCAGACACTGCGTTGTGCTTTGTCCCCTCATGGCCCCTTCCTATTTTTCCTCCCACCACAGTGATGTACTGATTCATACGAAGCTGTTGATAATTGCTATTGCCTTAGTAGGTTTTTTCCTCTTGAGAATACTTACCTTTAAACAAGGGGCCAAAATCTCAATTCAAGGAATTTGTTTACTAAAGATGGCATTCCTGGCACCGGTGACAGGCATGTAGAGTAGATGTGATTGGATTGGGGTTCCCAATGCCCTTTAACTCACACCCATCCATGTGATTTAATAGAACACGTGTTTTGCTATATGTAAGGTCATTTCTACTCCCTCATTATCAACCTAATTCTCAAGTCTTTCAAACCTTTTTTAGGGAATTTTTCTCATGATGATTTAATATTTAAAAATGACAATTTGAGATTTTTTTTTTCCAGAATCTAGCAATAATGGGCAAGTATACATCACTGGGAAGCTCTAAACCTGAACTTGTTTTTCCCTCTGAGACAAGAACTTGCAGCCAACTTTTCACTAGAAGAATGCAAGGGAGCTCCCCAGTTCAGGTTGTCAGAGTAGGGAGGGGGAATAAGGCGCTCTGCTGGCTTAGGTCCACCTTTTATAAACTCAGTGATCCTGGGTGAGCTGCCTCAGTTTACTCATTGGCAAAAGGGGATAGAATTTTAATCCACTTTATAATGTTTTGGTTATGATGAAATAAATTAATGTATGGAAAAGAGCTCGGCATAGGGCTAGACACGTAGAGTTCAGGGCTGCTGTGTGTCTGTCTCCTGGAAGAAGTGTTTCTTGGCAGGCTAGCCACCCATTCCGATTTCACCTGAGCAGCTCCGCAGTGGTGTGTGGGTTTTTCTGGAGTGTCCCACAACTTTTGCTCCCTAAGTGCTGGCTGGCCAATCAGCCTCATTAAAGCATGTACCTGGGGCTCAGTGGTCACCATGGAAACCGCCAGAGCTCAGCTTCTCTGCTTCTCAGATGGTCAGGTCTCCCTAAACCACAACCCTGTCTTCCAGAGCTGTTCTCGGAGGTGCCCCGTTAACCATGGCCTCAGGGTTTTCTGAGTTAGAGAACAATGAGTCTGGCGGATCAAACGCTCAGAAACAGGATTCAAATGGAGAAATGACTGACCAGGCATTTTCATGTTTAGGTAGCTTCTCTAGTAGATCACAGTGTCTTGATTTGTAGAAAGAAAGGATTGGACTAAAAGCTTTTGAAATTCCTCTTTAACCTAACAACAACAACAACAAAATTGAGTTACTGTAGTCTCAATGAGGGAAGAGGTTGCAGTCATTTGACTACATCTGCTACCAAATTGGAAGACTCAGTTTCCCCTAATGAATTTCGGGCTTCAAATAGACTGCTGCTCTCCTTCCCCTTAAAGCTGCCTCTCGATGGATCATTCCAAGGACTGTGTGTCAGTGCCTTACCAATCTCATCTTTCATTTTTGTGCTGATGTCCCCTCAGTTCCTTGCAGCGCCATTAAGGGCTGGGGGTCTTTAGGGAAGGAACCAGCAGTACAGTATCAGGCACCACAGGATGTAGGCATTTGCCGAACACTGGAGGGCGCTGTTGGAAGGGGTGGCTGAGGTCAGGCAGGGTGGGGGTGGTGGGGGGAGGGGGGATGAGCACAATTCCTGGATATGCAAACAAGGGACTCAGCAACAGCTGGTTTGCATATACTTTTGGTAGGAATTCTCCAAGCTCTTTGCCATTCATTTACACTACATCTAAAAGGCCAGTTACTTTTAGGTGATTATTTGAGAATTTAAAATTATATAAACCAAAATTATATAAAACCTGGACTGTGAATTTTTAGTTCCTGTGGGGAAGATCAGTTTTTCCCCCACCTCCTCAGTGATAAGCCTTTCCCTTCATCTGTTGTGTTTTTTTTCTCAGTTCTTGGGGAAGAGAGGCTATCTTTTGTGGAGTAAAGAAAATACAAAATCAGCCTCCTAGGTGCCTATCTTCTGAGGTGACATGAGTTGGGTCCTTCTACCACATCTGAGCCTCATTTTAAAGAATGGCGGAGGGTACTGTATTTTTTTGGAATGCTTCTGGCTAATAAAATGCGTGACTGTTGGGCTTCTTATGGGGTGGATAAAAGAAGACTCTTTTTTTTCTCCTCTGAAGCTGAGAACTAATTGAGAAGTAGACATAGGAGTCATATGGAGATGAAAATGTCAACTTTATTGCTGATAAGCTCGTTAAAGAATGTAGCTTTAGCTCTGATGCCAAAAGGAGTTTGTAATCACTTCACCCTGAATTACAACTTCCCTGCTGCATTAGTTTTCTATTGTTGTGTAACAAATTATCACAAATGCAGAGCTTAAAACAACACCCATTTATTATGTTACAGTTCTGTAGGTCAGGAGCCCAGGCAGGCTTGGTGGAGTGCCATGCCCAGGATATCATGTGTCTGAAATCAAGGTTTCAGCCAGGCTGGGCTCTGGATTTGGGTAAGACTCTGCTTCCAAACTCACTGAGATTTTGGCACAAAATAATTCCCTGTGATTGTAGGATTGAGATTTCTGTTTCCTTGCTGGTTGTCAGGTTGGAGCCGTTCTTAGCTTGTTGAGGTTGCCTGTATTCCTTAGCTTGTGGCCCCTCCATCTTCAAAGCCAGAATTTTTTCCCACACCACTAAGTAATTCTCTGATACCAGCTGGGTGGCCAACAATTTAACTAAATTCTGATACTGTCTACCCAGAGATGGTATCAGATCTCATGGGTTAAGGGCTTAATCCCACAAGACTGCCCTGCACTTCAGATGCCAATTGCAAGTCCAGCTTGTTAACTGTGCTTCTGACTGACTGGCTATTAATCAGACGTTCCCATGAGCCCCTCTTTGGGATAGATTATTTTGCTAGAACAGCTCATAGAACTCAGGAAACCCGTTTACTCACTAGATTACTGATTTATTACAAAAGATATTAAAGGGTATGAATCAACAGCCACATGAAGAGATACATAGGACAAGGTCCCAAACCAAGGAGCTTCTGTCCTTGTGGAGCTTGGGGCCTGGCACAGTGGCACACGGAAGCGTTCTGGTTCCCCAACCTGGAAGCTCTCCAAATCTCCTCCTCTGGGGTTTTTGTGGAGACTTTATTGCATAGGCATGATTGATTCAATCACTGGCCATTGGTGACTGAGTCAACCTCCAGCCCCTTTCTCCTTCCTGGAAATCAGAAGGTGGGACTGAAAATTCCAACCCTGTATTCCTGGTTGGTTCCTCTGACAACCAGCCGCCATCCTTAGGTCACCCAAGAGTAGGCTCATTAACATAACAAAAGACACCTTTATGGCTCTCCCTACAGGAAATTTCAAGGGTTTTAGAAGTTCTATGCCAGGAATGGATGAAGACCAAATATTCATTTCTTATTCAAAATCACAGTATCACACAAGTATACCCAGGTTTATTCTCTTTCTGCCCCGCTCTCCTTGGCACATTAGCTTTTAACCTTCAGGCTTGTCACCATGTGGTTTGCAAGATGGCTGCCTCAGGACCAAACATCATGTTTGTGTTCAACACATTCAAGACAAGACAGAAAAGTCTTCTTTTACGGGAGAAAACTCTTTTCCAGAAGTTACTCTGCAGACTTCCCCTTCTGTCTCACTGACGGGAACTGGGTCACATGACCATTTCCACCTGCAAGGAAGGTTAGGAAAGTGAGTATCTGACAAAGGAGAATGCAGTGGATTGATTTAGACCAGTGGGTCTCAAAGTGTGTTCTCTGGACCAGCAGCATCAGCGTCCTCTGGGAACGTGTTCGAAATCCAGATTCTTAGAGAAGTTGGGGCCCAGGAATCCGTGTCTACCAGGCTTTCCAGGTGATTCTGATGCCTACTACAGTTTCGGAGCCCTTGGCACAGAGGAATCACATTTCCTCCCTTGGGGCTGACCACATTGCTGTGATAAACAAAATTAGAATTGTTAGCAAAGAAGAAATTGGGATAAACAAATGACAGCATCTGCTACATGTACCATCAACTGCTAGGCACACAGACCACTTAGAGGGAAGATGTCCTCCTTCCCTCTTGTCGTAAATCAAATGGCCTTTGGGATCCTTGAATCAGTCAGGAGAGACTAGCTTATGCTATGGTAGCAAGTAACCACAGTTTACTCTCACCCCTGCCAGATCTGCTGCAGCCCAGGCAACTCTCCATGCTTCAGGTTTTGGGTTTGTTTGTTTTTTTTTTTAGAAAAGGATTGCTGGGCATTGCACATTGGTTCTTAAGCGCTTTGGCCTCTAGTCACAGCATGTTGGTCTCTAGTTACTTGGCCCACCCAACTGCACAAGAGGCCTGGGATGTACTGCTTGATCTCCAGGAAGGCAGGAGATGGGAAAACTGCTCGTGTGCATACTTCCTGGGTCCATTCCTGGGCCCCACTCTAGGCTGACAGCATCCCTAGGGTTTAGAACTGATGACCTTCAGCTCACTCTTTGGGAAACATGGCTCTAGTGAGACTCATTTTGCATCTGAGGAATGGAGCCCATGATTTGTTAAGTGACTTGCTAAGAGCTACAGAGTGAGTTGGGGGCACAACCTGGATTTGAACCAGTAATCCTGCCTTAACCTCTTCCAGGTGGGCCAAAAATATTGACTGTTAGATATATTAATCCACACCATGAAACCGATTGGAGTTTAGGAATTTTGAACACACCATGCTAATGCATGGAGATGATTTACAAGTATTTATATAATATAAAGTAAAAATAATTTTTCCTAGGTCTTCAGGGGGAAATCTGGGCAGTTACCAAGGAAAGATAATTATTTGGGATGAAGCAGGGCTGATCTTGTGTTCCAAGGCCGATTCTGGAAGCCAACAGCCTTTCTCCCCCTGCTGTGGGCTGGCTCTTTTGCTGGGCCAGGCCGACTGTCACATGAGAGGATGCTGTAGGAAAACTGGCCAGATTTTGGACTGGATCCCATTTTCTTGCTCTGAGCTGCCCTTTGGCCTCTGGTAGGAAGCAACTGCCCCTTTTTATCTGGCTGATCAGCAGGTTTTCTGATATCACCTCTAACATCAAGGGACGCTCTTTTCCTTCTTCCTATTTGGTCTTTCCCTCCCAAAATACAGAAGAAATGTTTGTTCACCTTTGTAGCCAAAGGAGCCTGGCTATAGCTGACAAACAATAACACATTACCATAGGCTTATCGGTGTCATTATTACCTGGGGACTTTGGAGCCTGCCAAAGGCTTAAGATGGGGTGATGACAACTCAGTCTGCTAATGATGTCCAATTAGTGGGCTAATCAATCACTTTGGATTGCAGGAAGGGGCCGGTGGTGGAAGGCTAGGGCTCCCAGAGGCCTCTGCCATGTACCTGGCATGAGTCAAGGAAAGACTTTGAAGAACACATTTGGCGGGAAGCTTCTGTTTCTCACAGGGAGTCTTGGAACTAGCTCCCAGCAGCAATGGGGTTAACTTAAAAAAAAATATTTCAATAAGATAAAAACCTTTGTTTTGGAAACTGGGTGTTATTTTCAGCTCTGTGGGTAAAATTTTTCATTCCTAAAAGTAGTGGAAATGTTCGTTGGGTTTCATTAGTTATGCACATCAACACTGAGCCTAAATAGATGGCAGGAAGCCAGGTGGTAGGCTGAGGTGGTAATGTGTGTGTGTGCGCGCGCACATGCGTGCTTGCATACCTTGTTAGAAATTCCTGAGAAATAACTCAGTAGGATTAATGTACATAGATAATGTGAGTTTATTTTGATTAGACAGAAGACCCTGGTTTCAATATGCACAATTGCTTTCTTATTTTCCTTAAGGGGTTACAAGGGGGTGGAAGGTAATTGTTTTAAAATACAAAGAAGACCAATATTTTTAAAGCTCTATCAACCAGGTCTCTTCTAAATTCATTTGAGGATATTGTCTAGCTGTAGTGATAGGTCTGCATGTGCACTTGAGATGAACTATGTAAATAGTATCCACAAAACTGGCTATATGATATCTTTTAATGACAGCCTGTGACAGTTTGTGCAGGATGGTCCTTTCTTTTCTTTCTTCCTCTAATACAGGGTTGCTCAGCCTCAGCTGGATATTTGGGCCGGAAAGTTGTCATGAGACATGTCCTGTGCATTGTAGGATGTTTAGCAGCATCCTTGCCTTCTACTCACAAGACCTGTTATCATCAGTGCCCTCAGTTGTGACTGCCAAAAATGTCTGCAGACATTACTAAATGTCTGGGGGACAAAGTTGGTCTAGTTAAGCACCATGACTCTGCTAGGATGGAAAGGGTTCATTGCCCCACAGGTGCTAGGGGGCGTGCCCTGGTCTCCTGGCTGAATCTTCCACAGGAATTCTAGTGTCTCTACCAAAGGTCTCAGCCAGTTCTCCAATGCCAGTGCCATTTCTTCTCAGAACTCTCCTTTCTCCTTAAAGAGGAGTAAGATCATTTCTTACCAATAAGGGAAAATGACTGGGGACTTGACTCTGATGAATATATCAAGATAGATGGTTCTGCTATTATTCTTCACAGGCAAACCATCTCAGCACTAACTTTAGCTGACTCAGTAGGAATGTATTCTTCCAATCTAATGTATTCTTCCTCCTTCTCAGCTTGTCTTTGGTAACTGGCCAGAGGCCCTTTGGTGTTTCCTGTTGCCTTCTGGGATCGCTATAGACATTTTTTTAAGGGCCTTTAAATGCATCTTGACTCTTTTCTAGAAACAGTAAAGTGATCAGACTCTGCCCAAAATGTAACTACTTAAAATAACTGGATAGTGCTTAACATTTACACGTTTTTATGGTAGGTTTAACAGAGTCTCTCTTTTTCTTTCTGGCAAACTTTGATTACAGGTAACTTCTGGGAGTCTGTTACTTTGGGGTGGGCAGTCACTCATGAGCTTCTGTATGAGGGGATTTTTGTAGGGAGACTTGGATTTGTCATTTGTCCAACAGGATTTGGTTGTGGTCAGACTGTGTACTATGGCAGTTCAGTCTGGGAGTCTAGAGATAAATGGTTAATCTATTTGGAAGCTTTGCTCTATGCCAGACAGCAGGTTGTGGGCTTTAACTATAGTAAGCTGTACAACAACTCTCTCAAAGAGACCTTCTTAATTTTATGAGAGTTGAATGCTGACACTGGTTCTGTGACCTGTCCAAGGTCACCCAGGCCATCAGTGACAGAGCAGGTATTCCAAACCAGATCTCCTGCTCCAGTGTGCATGTGTACACTCAGTCTGTCCCCTACCCTTCCTTCCTTCTTTCTCTTGTAAGATAGGGATAGTATCTGATGGTTCAGAAAGTCTTCATGAAAGGTTAGTAAAACCTGGGGACAGAGAAAGATGGTCAGTGGAGGAAAAGTCTTTTTCTGCTCTCAGGAAGTTTTAGTTTTCTAACTTTATATCATCTATTGATACTCTGAATTGGCCGTGGCTTCTGATTCTTTTCTGTACACCTATTCTATCTCCCTAACAGTGGTTCATTATTATCAGATATCTCTTTCTTGGTGTTCTCTGCTCCTGGAGATGAATCTAGGATGTAAATGCCTCCTTGCTCACGTCTGCTGGGGGACTAATGTGATGGTGGGCTTATACAACCGGGGCTTGTACTGTCCCAACCGCTGACTCGTTTTGTCTCACCGCCAAGAGAGAAGTTGTTGGGCAGACAAAATTTTCCACGCTGTTCTTTCACTTTGTACAACCCACTTAGTATTGACAATGAGAGGACACCCAGCTCACAGCCAAGCCCGTGGTGAGCCGAGTCAGCTGGTGTTGCCCTCAAAAGCATACTTCGTTTTCTGGACTCAACCAATTGCCTCAATGCTCTGCTTCAGTGGTTTTGAGAATCCGGAGCTTATTAATTTGCATTGGGGATTTAACTCAGTCCTAAGCTCAAGGAAAGTGGCAGGAGAAGCTCCTCCGAAAGTGTCATACAATAGCAGAATATTTTTATGGGTATTCACTACCTGCTAGCTCATGCCACTGAAGAGATGATCACTTCCTAGAATCCCAGGGCTTTTATTAATTAAAATATTTAATCTCTTTGCATTTTGGGGCCAGTGCAGGTCTAGTGATGCTTTAAATCAACCACATGGTAACCTGTTTCTAAAACTTCCAGGTATTTTTGAGTTATGAATTTAATGCAAGAATTTTATTGGCATTTATTTTTATTAGTATCACAAAGTCAGCTTAATAGGTGGATGATTTCCCATGTTCACACTTTGTCACTCATTTTCACAGGCTAGTTTGGGTCCTCTGGAAGGCAATGATTTAATAATAATCCTTTGCCCTTTTATGGAACTCTTTACTTTAAAAAAATTATTTATCTATATAAGAAAATAAACCACAACCTTTCTTTTTCTTTACATTTAGCTTCATGCTATTCCTGTTAGCCAAGCAAGTAATAAACCATTCTAGTGTAGCTTCTGTCAAATTTGATTCCTCAAAATTGAGAGAAACCTTTGTTGAAACGACTCTGCCTATCCTAGAGCTGGGTATATGATCTGTGTGTTTACAAGAGAATGATTTCTAAATGACTGACATGTCAATAGTCATTAATAAAAAGTAGCTTTAGAAACTTTTGCTTTAGGAAAGGGACAATGTTTAGAATTCATCATTACTGAGAGGTGTGCCAGTATTCGGAACCTTCACCCAACAGAAGCAGCCCCTTTGGGAGGTGCCAGCGTGACAGACATAGTACCGCCACACTGCTCAGCCAGATCCAATGGCTTTGTGCAAGGATCGAATCCAGCCTAGGAAATGTGCATCCCTCTTACAGGAAATACACTTTGTATTATCTTTCTGAGGGAAAACGCTCTGCTTTTTCTTTTTTGAGAACTGCTGCACTTGTGCGTCATAGCATTTTTGACTTAATGGTTTTGCATTGTGTCTTGGAAGTTCACTGCTGAGTTTTAGTCTCTTGTCAGTGTAGAGTTGTGCTTCTCACCCTGTGGGTGGTGGGTCCCCAGGGCCTGAAGTGCCCTATTTCTAAGGATCGGAGAATCTTTTTGAGCATCATGTACTGCTGATAGACAGACTAAACAACATGTCTCCTTCATGCGTGTGTACTACCCTTTCCCAAATGTTTGTGGAGGGGTCATCATCCAAGAACTCATTTAAGTTCATTTTCAAAGGTGATTCCTGCGTTCATAGTATCTTTTCTTCTTGCTATGTTTTCACAGTCAGTGGGTACCAAAAGTTCTGGAGGAAGTTTCTTTTTTGTTTTTTGTTTTTTTAAATGTTCAAAAGGGATTCCTGTACTCAGAAAAACTGAAAAGGGAAGAGACACTGGCTTTTCAAATCAGCATTGTTTCCAGGTCATTCTGGGGTCTTTTTCCCCATGGAGTCAACATTGTTGTCCTGGCCATTGTCGCTGTTTCAAAGAGGTTCTCATTTAAGGCAACTCTGGAGCGAGTGGTGTATTACAGAGCTTGCGTCACCTTTTTCTTTATGCCGATTTTTCATTGTGGTAAAATATACACAACATAAAACTTACCATTTTAACTGTTTTTAAATGTATAGTTTAGTGGCATTTGGTACCTTCACATTGTCATGCAAACTTTGTCACTGTCCATCTCCAGAACTTTCTCATCTTCCCAAACTGAAAGGTTGGGAAGTGACTCCTCAGTCTCCTTTCCCCACCCCCACCCCCAGCCCCCGGCAACGTGGAATCTACTTTCTGTCTGTATGAATTTGACTGCTGAAGGTGGAACCACCTAGTATCTGTCCTTCTGTGGCTGGTTTATTTCATTTAGCATGAGGTCTTTAAGGATTCACGCGTGTTGAGGCTTGTGGCAGGAGTTCCTTCCTTTTGAAGGAGGCATAATATTCCATTGTATGGATACACCACATGTTTATCCGTTCTTCTGTCAATGGGCATTTGGGCTGCCTCACCTCTTGGCTGCGGTGATAATGCTGCTGTGAACATGGATACACAAATACCTGTTCGAGTCCCTGCTTTCAATTCCTTTGGGTGTATACCCAGAAGTGGCATTACTGGATCATAGGGGAATTCTGTGTTTAATTTTGTGCTATACTGTTTTCCACAGCACTGCAATGTTTTATATTCCCACCAGCAGTGCACAAAGGTTCCAATTTCTCCGTAGCCTCACCAACACTCGTTATTTTCTGTTTTTCCTCCCCTTCAATTTTTATGGGCCACAAAGATAGCATTTGGTAACTTGCTATCTGATTGCCCCTTGAGCTCTGGCTGCTCCAACAGCTGCCATTCTGTTCCAGTGGGGGTGGGTAACTGGGAGAGGCCAGGCCCTGTGCCTTGCCTCCTTCTGGCACCTGCCTTCCCTCCTGCTTATTTCCATCTGGCTTCTTCAGCTCTGGCAGCAGAGCTGCTGGGAGGGAGCGCGGCCCAACACCAGGCCAACTTGGGCCTCTGCACACTGGTGACATCTGGTTTCCACTAGGCCTTACTGCTGCTCTGAAATCCCTTTATTCACCTCAAAAACATTCACTATCCAGCTTCCTGTTGTTGCTTCTCCTTCACACCTTTCCCCAGATCGATTTAATAAGCAGTTTTCAAATAACGCCTTCTATGTTTTCAACTCTATGGGATATGTGGTATAAACAAGAGACAGTCTCTCTCTCTCTCTCTCTCTCTCTCTCTCTCTCTCTCTCTCTCTCTCTCATTTTCTCTCTCTCTGGAAACAGATATGCATAAAGACCAATGTCACTGAGGACACTAGGGGCCTGGGGTGGGGCAGGTAGCCTCTGAAGTCACATGGCCTCTGTGTCTAAGCCCTCATTTACCACTTACAAGCCATGTGACCACAGGCTGTGCCTGTTTCCTTGTTTCGGGATAACATTGGTATGGGGATAACAATCATAGGGACCTTTTTTGGTCCTTAGTTGATGCATGAGAACAATGTCGGGCATAGAGTCAGACTCAGTACATGTTGCTCACTGTTATGATAAACATGCTGTTAGCTATGGGAGCCCAGGGGAGGCACTGGGGAATTCTGGCTTGTATGTTTGTGATCACACACATCTTCAATGGTGTGCCTGTCTTATGTTGCTAATAGATTGTTCTCTTTAAGGAAAGCATAAGGACCCTGACTCTAAGGGCTGCTATGTCTTTCTTCTCTTGTACTCCTGTGGTACCTGCTCAGTGCAAAGCACTTTGGAGGCGTTTGGTAAATACTTACTGATTGAAAGTTGATTGGAGATGAGAGAGCAATGAATCAGATTCCTTTCCATGCACGCAGGGTGTGTAGGCTATGCAGCACCCCTGACTTACCCAGGTGAGGGAGAGCTTGCTGACACTGCACTGGGACCTACCCTTCCTGGGCGTGGAGGTGTGGGGCTGGAAAAGTGGAGGGAGCTGCAGAAAAGGCAGTGACAGGCTGGGAATCTGATGGGCAGGAGGGCTTGCGCCTGGGACAAAGCTCCAGTCATCAGTTCTTGCCCTAGGAGGAAAAGTTGCATTGGCCATGACCATGACTCAATGAAGGAAGAATACAGAGGGTCTGAGCATGCCTCTGCTGGTCTGTCTGTACGAGGGGGTTGTGGGGGGAGGCTGTGTTCTGCTCCCTCAGTCGCACTTCACAGGCTGTAACTCTTTACAGAGATGTGTCCATGATATTCCACTGCGTATGAAGACTCTACTAAAAGGGAACTCAAAGAATGGAAAGTATTTTAGCTACATGCTGATGACTTCTCAGCTTGCATGTGCTCTTATTAGATCTTGAACACACGGGTCAGATCATGACTTTGTAAAGCATCAGAGTGTTCCTAGACTTCCTTCCCCAAAGATACCTGGCTCTCTAATATCAAAAGGGACCTCGGAAGACGCTCATGTTCAGATACGGCGTGCTTGCCACTATGGTGCCACTTAGACGGAGGTGGCCCCTAGGTTAGTGTTTTCGTTCTTTGGCAGAAATGAATTTTACTGTAGACATCAACAATTTTTCTACATGAGCCTGGGGAATGGTCAAAAGGGCTCATGTTGTTATTATTAGTAGTATTTGATTGTTTACCTATCCACACCCCACACCCTGGATTCCCCTTACTGATGAGGAGGCACAAATGAATGAGTTGTGAGTCTCCTATGAGTTACCAGGACTTTCCCTTCTAATGTAACACTACTTTGCACTTTAGTTTGAACAATTAGAAACAGGGATATATATATATATATATATATATATATATATATATATATATATATATATATATATATCTCATGCAGTTAAAAAAAGAAAAGGAATCTATGTGTGATTTTAAGGATAGAGTACAGAAAGCTTCTGTGTGATTTTTAAAAACTCATTTTTAAAAAATGAGTTTTACTGAGTACTGTAACAGAGTTGGCAGTGGAGCTAACAAGAAAGCAAATATCAACATTTAAAATGAAATTCATGACATATAAATGCCATATGGTGTTCTTGCAGTGTTATTACCACTTTCTCTCTGGCTTTTTTTTTCCTTTTGACATCACTCTTTGCTTCTTGCCTTTGCTGCTCTTTAAAAAAGTCTCAATTGTCCTTAGCCTTTTCATTCTGTTTTATTAGGTGTATTTCTTTCCTACCTATCCTTTGGAGGTTTGTCAACCTTTTCCCCAGGGAAAAGGAGGAAGAGGACCTGTCCAGATGGCTGTATAAACATGTGACACCTGCTCTGGGAGCCTCGCCTGGGGCACTTTGAGGGTTGATGAGAGGGCCCCCTGCCTAGAAAATGGGCATATTGCTTCCCATCTCTTTTCCATTTTAAAAAAAAGTATTACCGGGCTTTAGTTTTAAAAATATTTTTAGAAATGTCTTAACTCCAAATTCTCTCCTGTGATTAGGGAAACAACAACGACAGAAAATGAACCCACCAACCAGATTTTGTGAAAAGTTCCTACTGACCAAAAGTTTAAGCTTTTCAAAGCTACTGTTCTTCCTTGGAGTCATCTTTGATGACCCAGTTGGGGGAGAAATCTCTTCCCACGGGGGAAATTCAAAGAGCCTGTGCATTTGCACTGAACGTGCCACCCTCTTTCATCTCCAGAATTTGCATGTGATATTTACGGTGCTTCCGGCAGTTCCCATAACCCCCTGCTCTCAGGGTAAATGTCAGTTCTGCAGGGAGCTTTTTCTTGACTCTTACATGAGGTCAGCACCCTGTTTCCCCTTCCACTGCATCTTGTACACCCCTAGAATGGCATTCATCTCCCCGATTGGCGATCCGTGTTCGATGCCTGCTGTGACCATAAGCCAGAGAACTCTATGAGGGTGGGTCCTGTCTGCCTTGTCCACACAATCTGTAGCACAGAGCCTAATATTTCTGACACCCATACCTGGTGAATGAATGAATGAATGAATGAACATTGCTGGACACGACCTCATCCATTTTGATATAGAGAATGATCTTGAAACCCAAAGTAGTATTTTATGCAAATCAATGTCAATGGAGAAAAAAACAGTCTTAACCTTTGAGATGCAATTATTTTGATGAAAGGACCGTTCAGGAAGGGAGCCATCCCCTAATAATGATCATTGCACATGGTCTTTATGTGTATAGGGACTTTCATCTCATGAGAGATACCTGTCAGTGTAATTCCACAGACTTCTCAGGTCAGCCCAAAATGCAATATACAGTTTAATTTTATCCAGTGATTCTCAACCCTGTGATACCCAATACCCCTTTATAGCAAATACGTGTGAATGCCCTTTTACCACATTGAAATGAATTTTATATTAGATAGTACAGCTTACCTACACACCTAATTTTGAAAAATTCAATACTATTTTCTAGCTACACTCTGAAGGAGAAATAAAAGGAAGGTCATTTACAATAAATAATACATGTTTCAGTAATAGGTGCTTGGTCATGAGACCTGGGAGAGCTATTGGAGCAGTGAGACCCTTGCATCTGAGTGTGGGATGCAGTATCTCCAAACGCGATCCGGTTCACATGTGTCGCGTCAGTGACTAAGAAGCCACAAGGGACTTTTCTGCCCGTGATGTGGTTTTCCAAAACGGAGAACAATTCTTGGCAAGGTTCCAACTGATCAAAATTCAGCCTTCTCACAATTTACTTGGAGTCACATTCTTGTAAAATTCAGCCTATACTGAAATAGTGTAAAAACATTGTGTGTGTGTACGTGTGTGTGTGTATTTATATGTAAAAGGGAGTGAAGTTCTCAGCTCAGGTAATTAAAAACATTAATTTTTCTCAGTGGGACATTCAAAACTCATGCTAAATTTAGGATAATTGTCGGATTTGTGACACTAACTCTTGTATTACAGGAAGTCCCCCCACCCACACTACATCCCAGGAGTGTCCCTCCACTTGTGTGGCAACCACAAATACCCTCAGAGATTTACCCATCACCTCCTAGGATGTTATCATCTAAATGGGGTTATAAAAAAACTTCCAGAAGCTCCTATGTAACCTTCAGGAATTCGCATTTATATTTTATTCTCATGTCAATGGCCATGTTCAAATAGTCAAGACACTCCCCTGGATTCAGTTTCTGTGCTATTAATAATATTCAAATCAATTCAACACATACGTATTGTGTGCATGTGTGTGTATGTCCATGGCTTGTGTTTCCCTATCTATATACTCTCATTAGCGTTCCACATTATGAAATCCTGGCGGTTCATCTCTTGCTAGATGAATAGTTTTATTTTCTTCATAGAATAGTTTACCTTAGACAATTACTCTCATATTTTTTCTTTGTGCCAACAAAGAGGGAACAGGTGTGGAATGATGCACCGTGCAGGGCACCTATAATACAAAGATAGGGAGACACATATGCAGGTAGGCAGCAATGCAGGAGGAGCGGGTCCCCCTCAGGGGATGTGCAAGGAACAAAGACAGAAGGGAGGGGAACACAGGAACTCTAACCAGAAGGCGGGAGGGCTTCCTGCAGAAGGTGATGTGGGAACTGTGTTTTGAGGAATGAACAGGAGTTTGCTAAGCATAAAAAGGGGAAGGATAGCCTGGCGGATAGAACAGCCATTAAAAAGGAACAGAAGCATGGAATGGTGCTGTATTTGGGCACCAAAAAAATGATCCATTCCCTTTAGAGAGGAAGGTACAAAAATAACGGGTATTATAGACACGGCAGAGAGTGAAGGTGAGTGCTTGCCAACAGCAGGGCTCCCAGCAGTTTTGTTCAGGAAGGGGGTGGCTGAATTCTGTAGGAAGAAGAGGCGGCACAGGCGGCAAGTGTGATGCAATTGCTGAAGCGGAAAAAGGCTTCGTCATGGCTCCCACTGCCAACTTTGGCAAGTGTCCCTGGGATTCTGAGGTTCAGACAGGCCCATCTCTCTTATCTTACCATGGGTCTCCTTCTCCTAGTTTTCCTTCAAGGGCATGGTTATCACCCAAAGAAAAGAAGACAAACTATGATTTTAGGGTCATTGTGCTATTTCTCGAAGGAACCAC
This sequence comes from Rhinolophus sinicus, assembly GCF_057876585.1. Classification (NCBI taxonomy): domain Eukaryota; kingdom Metazoa; phylum Chordata; class Mammalia; order Chiroptera; family Rhinolophidae; genus Rhinolophus; species Rhinolophus sinicus. The sequence continues at coordinate 188,798,114 of NC_142503.1, read as the reverse complement.
ACAGCGTCTGTGAGCATGTTTGATGTTTTCTCAGTCGCTTTCTCCTCCTGATTCCTCTCCTCTCATTCTTTCCCACCTCTCCTCCTTTTCCTTTCCTTTCTTTATAAAGATTACAAAAAGAATATATGGTCATTGTAGAGACTTTGGAAAACACAGAAGAGTATACTGAAGAAAATAAAATCTCACTAAAAATCCATCACCCAAAGAGATCCACCATTAAAGTATTAATAATTGTACTTCTGAATCTTTTCTCTTTGCACCTATACCTAGCCCAAATGTCTGCTCTCTTTTCCAAGGACCCCTGGCCTCTAGTACTTGCTGAGGTGGTCATTCATGTGTGCCCATATCTGTCCTGGCCACAGCCTGTGTTCCCCATCAACTCTTGTGGATTGCCAATCTCTGTTCCAGCTATCTAGTTCTCCTGGCATTGCTGCTGGTCCCTTCCTGCAGGTGGAAGAGACCTCTGCCTCTGTTGGTGGTTGCTACTGCCTTGCTGACCTGGGGGAGGAGGCTGGCGCTGCTCTCCCTATAACTCTCCATCCCAGGAATGGACACAGCCCCTTCCATCCACAGCCAAAACTAGCTTTAATTTTTGATAAGACTTTTCTAAAGATTTAGGAATGTCAGAGAAATAGTATTAAAGCAGTGAAATCATATCTGCCTATGCTACAGTTCTAGCTGATCTTGGAGCAGAATTGTAGGTCTGTCACTGTGGGACTGTATACCTGACCTGCCTCTAAGTGGCTGAAGCCAGCTTACCCTGACTTCCAAGAGAAGGCAGGCAGCTTAGCTGAATCAAGAGAAACCAACTATGACAATTTAAGCAGAAAAGAAAGCTTTTTTTTTTTTTTTTTTTTTTAAGTTTTTATTGGGTAAGGGGAACAGGACTTTATTGGGGAACAGTGTGTACTTCCAGGATTTTTTTCCAAGTCAAGTTGTTGTCCTTTCAATCTTAGTTGTGGAGGGTGCCATTCAGCTTCAAGTTGTTGTCTTTTCAGTCTTAGTTGTGGAGGGTGCAACTCAACTCCAGGTCCAGTTGCCCTTGCTAGTTGCAGGGGGCGCAGCCCACCATCCCTTGCGGGAGTTGAATGAGCAACCTTGTGGTTGAGAGGACTTGCTCCAACCAACTGAGCCATCCGGGAGCTCAGTGGCAGCTCAGCTCAAGGTGCCGTGTTCAATCTTAGTTGCAGGGGGCGGAGCCCACCATCCCTTGTGGGACTTGAGGAATCAAACTGGCAACCTTGTGGTTGAGAGGATGCGCTCCAACCAACTGAGCCATCCAGGAGGCAGCTCAGCTCAAGGTGCCGTGTTCAATCTTAGTCGCAGGGGACGGAGCCCACCATCCCTTGCGGAACTCGAGAAGTTGAACAGGCAACCTTGTGGTTGAGAGCCCACTGGCCCATGTGGGAATCGAACCAGCAGCCTTCGGAGTTAGGAGCTCGGAGCTCTAACTGCCTGAGCCACTGGGCTGGCCCAAGAAAGCTTTTCAAAAGGATCTTAGATAGTTACTGAATCTCTGGGTTGGTTGGAGACTTGGGAGGTACTTAGATGAGAACAATGACCCAAATCGTGCCACAGACTGTTCCTGGAAGAAGCCACTGCTGTCTGCCTGGTACAGCAGCTGGCTCGGCTGACCCCACTGATTCTGGGCCCTGGATGTTGCTGCTAGAACCACCCTTGTGACTGTCCCTAGAAAAGGGATACAATATCACCACTTGGCCACCAGCCCCCAGAATGGATTCCACATGGTCCCTGCTTCTTTATGGAAACCAGTGGTGGGTCCACTCCCTTCCCCATGGAAGCTCCCACCTAATACTATTCAATTTTACCTTGATTGGGGGCAAGGTTCTCCCTTCACGTCTCCACTCCACTCGGTGCCCAAGTCCCTCACTCTTTGTTCAAGAGACTTAGAAAGATCCAGGGCTTGGGAGAGGCAGGCTGTGCACAGGTGGTGCAGCAGTTGGTGCCCACAGGAGCGGAGGGCTCCGACTGAGGAGAGGACAGATTGAAGCCTAATATTACTATATTCCCTCGACACTTGGAGAACGTGGCTTCTATCTATGGACAAATGGGTTTCCTAATACAACCCCAGAATCAGACAAGAGATTAGTAGGGAAACTTCTGGAGGGCAATGTGCTCCCAAAAGGAGGGGGAAAGGAAGAGGCCAAGTCCTCAGGTCCTGGGTCAGAGTAAGGCTGGAGGCCATGTGTGTTATAGCGATCTGGCTCCCTGCACAAGGAGAGAAGCATCGGGGTGGCAAAGAACATTTATTCTGTTTGGGAGATCTCGTGTCCTGACGATGCCCTGATGTGGACTTATGGCCAATGAACCTTGGATCCTCGTTAGCCAGCTGAGGGAGAAGAGGGCGTCTACCTTTCACTTGTCTGTAGCATTGTTACTGTAACAATATTATTGTGTGCTTGTCTGTGTGATGGTGTGGAGGGCATTGTTCATTGTGCTGCTGACCCCTGGGTTAGATAAATTTAGGATTTGGATGCATGAGCAGCTGGGCAGGGCATCTATCAGATTGTCAGGAGTTATCCTTTTGATTTGCCTCATCAGGAGCTGTCCCCATCCTCCTCTCCTTTCCATGAGTCTGCTTTTCATACCTCAACTAAAGAGAAGGATCATTGTTCAGTGAAGATTCATCTGGGTGTTTCCTACATTGGTGTGATTGCTATGCGACATCGTCTCTGAATTCTTAGCTAACAAAAGTCCAAGGATCTCATCCACTACAGTTGGCACACTTGGCACACTTGTGCATTCCACATGGCAGAGCTGTAAGGACATTCCTTTCTTCTCTCCCAGGTTTTATTTTTAATCAGTGGGATTTCAGTAGGCCCCAACCTTTGCCTTCAATAGCTGGACCAGGGCTGGGCACCATGGACAGCGCCACAAAGCCTGTTTTCAGCCTGACTCCATTCTTCTCACCCTGCTCTGCCCACCAGACTGTGTGCATGACAAAGGAACTTTTTCTTTACTGTGTCCCTTGCAACTAGAACAGCCCCTGACATATAAAAGGTTCTTAATAATTATGTGCTGAATTAATTGGGTGAAATTTGAATGCAAAAATCTTGTGTTTCAATAGAATATTATCTTCAAATGTTAAAAGCCACCGACTTTGAGAATAGAAAACTTTCAAAGACTTTAAAGTGTTCCAGGAGTGGAACAGCTGGGAATTTTTATTATTTGTGGATTTAAAATTTTCTCCATCTCAGAGGCACCTACACTGGCATTTCAGTGTTAAAAACAATTTAATTGTATATATTAAGTTTTTTTCAAAAGCTTTTCACGGTGATACCAGCAAAGCACTGAGCTGGCTAATCAGCTGTTAGATGCTGCAGCATGGCTCAGAGTCAGATGCTAGCTATAACTTTTTTTTGTATAGATATGATCCATTTGTATATTCAGCTTTTGAGTAGGATATTTTCCATAGTCTCCATGGAGATTTTACTGCGCGATTCTCCCTAATGAGTGTTTACAGTATTTCTGCCATGAAGATTATAGACAAACAGTATTTAAAAAGTCTCCTCATAGTTTATGTAATTGCTGGTACTACGTGGATATTTGTTGTGATGTTGAAAGTATTAGTTAGAACTGGACCTACTAAAAAGAGATCTTTGTGGAAAACATCATAATACGAGAAAATAAAGTCAATTCGTTTGTCAGACAAATCCTATTATCTTTCCACTTAGAGAAATTATTCTCAGTTTGATTGTATTGCCATGGTGACATGTCTGCATGTCAACGAAAGCAAACTGAGCCATAAACTGGAACTCCTCACGTCTGGCTCCTGTCCTAGGGTCTTTATTGCGGTGTCTCTATTATTGTAGAAAATCTCCAATGTCGTGGCTACGAATCACACGTTAGAAACAATTTCTCAGCCAGACACAACAATTTGGATTGCTAATTTCAGAATTCTAAGAAACAACATAAAAGGGGAAAAAAGAATAGGCATTAGAGAAGGATAAAAATCAAGACACAGCCCACACATGAATAGAAAGATCCTTGCTCTCTAAAATAAGATTGTGGAAGTGAACAGACACAGGCAGGGCATAATGCTTAATGAAAATTGGACACATGGCTTAGCCCTCAGAGGTCTGAAATGAGTAAACTTCCAGAATTGTCAGCACATACATCCCTTTCTGGAAGGATTGTTCTTAGTGTTCTTAGAGGTGGTTCCCCTGCCTCATGCTTTTGGCACTTACTTTGCTCTTTGAAAGAATCGCACGTATAATCTTGACAACTAAATGAACTCTACAGTAGGTGGGTTTTGAGTTCTTCAAAAATTCCTGCAGTTAGTGTCAGTTGGACACAGAAAATAGTTTTATGTAATACTGTTTGCATAAAGAGAAGGAAAGAAAACATTATTCTAATCAACAAAGTGTGAAAACAAGATTTGGAGAGATACATAACTATCCTATCACTTCTGCCCAAATATTATATCAAACCATCTCTTCTGGGATACTAATTTTGTCAGTCCAAGAACATGTTAACTCAGTCATATCTGGGCTCTCATGAAGCCTTTTGCTTGCTGCTCTGCTTACTGATAAATAAGCAGCGTGATTTTGCCTAGCAACCCCACCATGGAAACACAGCTTGATTCTGTAAGAGTTGCCCGTGTTGGGGGAGGGGCAAGGACCCTCCCCCGCTGGTTTGTGACATTGCGAACATTGTCTGCAATTCTTGGCAGTTTCAGAAGGCTGATGAACTAGGAGGAAATTAATTGAAAGGCAAATAAAAATGCTTTCAAGATTGTGAGCTAAAACTGTCTGAGAGCTCAATCCGGAATCAGCACAGAAGAACCGAGGTTGAATGAGGACTTTTTTCGTATAGAAAATGAGGGAATTATACTAGACAATGTATCCAGGAAGAGACAACCAACAGTGACCTCCTGAAGCTAAACAGAGATTATGTTAAGCCAGACATGAGGAAATATTCCTCAGTAGCAAAGGGCAGCATTAAATCTGGGACTGTCCACATCTAAGGGAATATTTGAACTCTTACATCAAAAATGGCTGTTAACAATCATTGAGCTCTTAGCAGGCATTGTGCTAAGCTTTTACACACTTATGTAATCTCCCAAACGATCCTATGAGGTGGATTCTCTTATCTCCATTTCATAGAGGAGGAAACTGATGCACAGAGAAGTTGAGATACTGCCTGAGGTCACTCAGCTATTTAGCAGTGGGGATGGGATGTGTCTCAGGCAGTCTGGCCCGAGACTCCACAAGTTATTAAACACATTTTACAGTAGTAGTGAACGTTTGCAGGGCTAATGGGGCTAAGAAGCCTACAGATCACTGGATGAAGTGTAAGATAGTTTACGGTTCCATCTTGAAAGCTACAGTTTAAAATGTTAAATTACAGCAACTTGCTTTTTGTTCGTTTGTTTTATATCTCGAGGGAAACAAAAACATGGGTGCCCAGAATAGCAGATATTGCTAAAACCTTACACCCACTCCTCTTCCTTTTATAGTGAAGTAGGGGTACACACACACACATGTACACACACACGCATGCACGTGTGCGTGTGAGCATGCAAGACACTTGGACACTTGATGTCTTCAGTCCTAAAATACCCCCGTGATTAGATTCTCCAAGCCTCCTCTGAGCATCACTGTAGGAAGCATCTCTGTTGGGAAGAAGAAGCCCAAGGACACAGTGGATGGCTTGGGCAGTGAGCAGTGGTCATTTGTTGACCTTGCAGAGAAACTCTCCAACACAGATAATGCGATTAACACACTATGATCTAGCCCTTGTTACACACCTCCCTCTCTGCCACCAAACAAACCCTGTCTTGTGCCACCCTTGCTGTGCCCACCTCCTGGAGCCCGGGAATGTCTCCAGCTTCCTATGGACTTGCAGCCCTCCTGTGCCAACCTCAACCTCCTTTGGTTTGCAGTTGCATTAACATCCCAATTTATGACTTCACAAGTGTTTCACAAACATTTAATTCACCTTAATTTCATTATGCTTTTGAGGAGGGCAATTTATAGATGGGGATGGGGGTTGGGGAAGGATGTTCCTATTGCCAGCAATTAGATTAACTTGCTCTGGTAAGATCTCGTTTTGGGCTCTGGAGTTTGGCACATGTCTGCCAACACAGCTGGGCTCAACACAAGTAAATTCCTGGATTCTCAGAGGGGCTCAGCTGCCCCCACAAAGTCCTATAATATTCAATATAGAAATCCATGAAACGGGTAAAGCATTTCCTGTGGTTCTCAGGTCACTTATTTTGATATGGTACTTTTTTTTGTGGGAAAAAAAATTAGTATTTTCATGTGCAGTTTCAAAAATATCAATAAATTATCTTTTTTTTTTTTCCAGATGACTTTTCTGAGGAGATAGGGAGGGGACTATATAAGAGCACAGATCAAATTATTTTCCCCTGTTCCCACTTTATATACTGAGTGTCCTCTTGGGAGTCATAGCACGTGGCTTCTTTTTATAAAGAAAGATTGTATTTCTTTGGCTTCCGCATGAATGTTTAGGGAACATATTGATCCAGGAACTGGAACTGCTTGTAAATAAACAGTGTGATTTTGTGATAAACAGTGCTGGTTTAGATTTCGTGCAAATAAATCTTCTCCACTATAAGTATTCTTATTCATTCAATTGCCCTGTCCATTTTGCCTTATTGAACGTAGCTGGGACTCAGGACCTCAGTCAGGCAGGACTGAATGGTTTTTTTCAGGCGTGATCAGAGATGAGAGCAGCCTTTCCCCCTTTTCAGCTCTCTTGCCCATTGGAGCTTTCCATTGAAGAGGCAGCACTCATGTTTCTCCTCACAAGTCAGAGAGGAAGAGGGTCATAGGAGGAAAGGTAACAGAACCGGAACAACCTTTCTGTCTGAGACCTACTCATTTACTTGAGTAGCCTTTTCATGGGTGAGCCAAGTGGTTGATCTGAGAAGACTCTTTTAGACCATTTCTGTCCTGGGAAACCTGGCCCAGATGTCTCGGCTATAACTGAAGCTTAGGAATTCCTGGACGGATTGTCCAGGGACAATTTTTCATTCTCAACCTGCCTTCCCAGAAGGGAAACAGGGTGGCCTGTTGTTCATAGAGGTTAGGCTGGTTTCTTTTGTTAGGGGAAGACTCTGGCAACTTCGTTTGAAATGGTGAATAGCCTGTTGAGCAGCCTGAAAAGCTTTTTCCATCATTACTCCCTGGAGTGAGAATTAATCACATCAGAATTCTAATCTTGGCTCTGACTCTAATCAGCAGGGTCATTTTATGCAAGTCCTTTTAACCCCTTTTGGCTTCTGTTTTTGCATCTGTAAAAGGAGGTTTATGAATCCAAAGGTCTCTCTGCACTCTTAGGTTCTCTGCCTTCTAATTCACCGGGAGCCAATGACTAGAAAATAGATCACATGGTAAGGATTTCCTATATCGGTTGCCCTAAATTTGGTGTATTTTTGCAGAAAATCAATCTAGGCAATGTGAAGGGCCCACGCACTCTGGTGTCACAAGATATATTTACGATAGTACATGGTTTTGGTGGGGTTATGGGACTAGGGTCCCTGATGACAATCTCCAGTGCCACTTCTGGGAGCTCTGAGAAGATTTGAAGCAGTTTTTAGCTTACAGGCAATGCCAAGCTTGTCTTGAGTGCCTTGAAGGGGAATACCAATGATGCTTCCGGTCCAGCTTTGGCCTCTATTGGCATGATTCCTTTGCCCCAATATCAGTGTAACTCCCATTCTAAATACACTTCTACCTCTTCACTACTGACTCCTTTAGAAGCTGACATGAGCTGAAGCTTCTACTAACCTATTTTGGACAGTGGGCCTGTCATTCTGACTTGAACTCCTGTGCTGTCCCTTGCAGGTAATATAGCCAACACACGATGACCACAGCACCAGCTCAAACATGTGTGTGTAAAAGAAAAGTATGTTATAGATGTCCAACCTCAGCAAGGGAAAGGAGGGTAAAGAAGCACTTGCTTACAGCCTGCCACAAATGTGGTTGGGGGTGGCTATGTTTTTCTTTTCATCCAAACATTTTGGCCTGTCTCAGGTCAGCCATTTCCACCCCCCAGCATATCATTTTGACGCAAGGGAAACTAGGTGGAAATCCATCACCACCACTGCGGGAAGAGCTTCAGACAAGACCCTCCTAATGGAAGGTCAATAATACCACCTGAAAAATGGCAGGAAGCCCTTCTGGGGAAATCATTCTGTTTGCACTAGTGAGGATGATAGAATCAGCATTTGGGCTGCATCATGGAACCACGCAAAGGACAGTCAAGGCATGACCTAAGCAGGGTTTCTTGACCTGGGGTCCATGAACAGGCTTCATGGAGCCTGAGAACCACCCAGAACACCTAAAAACATCTGTATGTGCATGCTTTTAAGGAGAGGGTTCACAGCTTTCATCAGATTCTCACAAAGCTGCCCATGACCAAAGAGAGGTTAAAGGCACAGACATAATACATTTTCTTCTGTGCCTCTGTCTCTGGATCCAGGGTGATAAAGCTGATTTGCCCATCTTTCTTCTTTGCTATTCCTAGAAAAAGCAAGTGAGTCAGACCAAGATCCGGGTCATCTCAACCATCCTGTTCATCTTGGCCGGCTGCATTGTGTTTGTGACAATCCCCGCTGTCATTTTCAAATACATCGAGGGGTGGACGGCCTTGGAGTCCATTTACTTTGTGGTGGTCACTCTCACCACGGTGGGCTTTGGTGATTTTGTGGCAGGTAAGCGCCCTGGGCATCCCTGTCACTGGGGCCCCTGTGGGTGGGGGAAATATTCTGTTGGCAGCGCTTTCCCAAACCACGAGGAAAGATGCTGTGGGAGAAGCAAATGAAAAAAGCTCAGCATTCCCCCTGCTATGCACAGGCTCATTTCTAGCCCGTGGTCAGCAGTGGGCATCTGCCATGTGTGAGGAAAGCCAGCCTCTTCCTCCCCAAGACTTCTGTATTAAGTCTCCTTGAATCAACTGATAAAGACTATATTAGCAAGTGGCAAATATGAAACTCTGGAGAGATTAGCGTAGAGTTTAGCCTTCAGTGAGCTGCAGGTTAAGCTTCCTGATGCCACCAAGGTGAGGGCCATCGTCTTTGAAAGAGTTGTCCTGGGCATGTCCCGCCTCCAGATTTAGGGTTCAGTTGGCTACCAGGAGCTGAGAACTGCCCTCCCACCCCTGAGAGAATATAGTATAATGGATTCTGCATGAATGTATGTAAAAGCAACAGCCTACATTGTGCAAATAAATGCCAATGAGCTGGGTTGATGGAAGCAAAAGAAAACCACCATCACTTTCATTTAGGGTCAGGGAGTTGAAAATGAATGAGATCTGGATTCTTATGTGGATCACTTTCCCAGAGTGTGGTAGGAAGGCAGGAATAGAAGAAGGAGGCCACCCTTCTCTTTCTCAATGGGATAGCGCTGGGTCAGACAATTGATCCTTTTCTACTCCAAGAAGTGACCACCACCATCCTAAGTTCAGAATGTTTGGGTGGAGTAGGTGTGTCCTTGCCCAGTTCCTGGTTAAGCAGCATCCTGGGCATTTGCAGGCTGAGCTCTCAGGCCGACTGTCCCTCACTTGGTACATGATCCTGCTGTGCCTTGGTTTCTCCACGGAGAACAGTGCACATAAGTACAGGTCTGGTCCTGGGCATCTGGAAAGCAGGAAATTCTGGATCGGATGGTGGAAGCTCATCAGAATGTGTGGGTGCCTCCTTGTTAATTCTGTGATAAAGCTAACTGGAAGAGTGGTTTTATAGCTATTCCAACCGGGCAGATGAAAACTGATGTCCACTTTGTAGAAATACCAGCTTTTGTTTTTCTTTCTTTTTATCGACTAAGGACTAAGAATTGCAAAGTCAAAGTGATTAAAAATTATTTGCAAAAATCCTGGGGCCTGGGACCTCAAGTTTTCCTTTTGCACAGTGCTCAACCATTGAGCAGGGGTAACCATTGTCCCTCACTTTGAGGGGCAAGTCACCTGATGCCATCTGATTAGAGGCCTGAAGCTCTGGAGAGAAACCACAGAGAAACTGAGCAAAGTAAGATGAACGATTGTCCAGTTAATTCTTTAGCATCTTCCAGAGCTGGTCTGTGGGAAAACTCAGTGGAGCTTGGTGCTGTAATGACAGCTGGCGTTCAGAACTATTTCACAAATGTCTTTAAGTTCCCCCAAAGTGTCACTGGCACTAGGCTGTGTTTCAGAGTGCTCTGTGCTCACCCTGGGCTGTCCGGAGGACTGTTAGAGGACACTTGTGACGACCCCTGCCTGCTCTCTACCTGCCTGCTCAATTCAACCTGTTAATCTGGGCACAAATAGCACAGCCCTGGGAATAAGAGATTTAAAAATGATTTATGATTTTTGTTTATTCTTATTAGCCACCATGGACTGTAAGCACTTAGCACACACTTGCACTTGACCTTATCTTTACTTACCCAGTAAGGGCATGACCTCCGCAGTCACAGACAGGACACTATTTTAATTCCCTTCTTTATTGCTGATTACAGAGCCATATTTCCCTTGTCCTGAGGTCTCCACAGGCGTTTCTTATGATTCACAGTGCTGACTGTGATTACGGCCAGGCCCTTCTAAGCCCCAGCTTCTACAGCTCACATAGACCAGTCTGAAGAATGCGTGCCTTAAAAGATTGGGAGAGTGTCACAACCTTTGGGCAATACTCTGAGAGCGATAGAGAAAGATGCCCAATCATTTTAAAAGGTATATTGGCAAGAGTCGATGGTTGCTGTGATTTAACACAGTATCAGCTCTACTAGAAATATAATCAGGACCTCGATTACCACGCGGGATTAGGTGCTGGTTTATTTTGTAGCTGGCTTGCTTTAGGACAGCCAGGCAACATTCCAACATTTCACAACCTCGAGTGGGAGCACAGAGACCTCCGAATTCTGGGAAAGCAGCTGATACAGAAGACACAGGAGGGTGGTTATCGCTTTGTTCGCTAGCGCACTCTAGTGACAATCTTTGTGGGGTGATGGTGACTGGCTAAGGTAAATATTTACTCTCAGATAGCTCCAAGGAGAAAGCTGCAGTTTTCTAGTCTAGCGCAGAAACAAAATGAACCTCCGAAACCACTTAATGTTGCAGGAATTCCAAGGGTATATCCTAGAGAAAGCTGCAGGGGAGAGTTGTCTAAAAAGGAAAAGAAAAAAGGCAGCTAAACCACACCTGAGGGGCTGGCCACAGAGGCCTTTAGCAATGTTTGGAATTCTAATTTTAAGATAAGTCAGATAGAAAAAGTCAAGAACCATATGGTTTCACTGATGTGGGATACAAAACTGAAAGCAACAAACAAGTAAACAAACAAACAAAAATTGGTATATACAGACAACAGTATGAGGGTTACCAAAGGCGGGGGGGGCTGAAAAAGGATTAAGGGGGTCAAATATATGGTGATGGAATGAGAACTGACTTTGAGTGGTGAACACATAATGTAATATACAGATGATGTATTATAGAATTGTACAGTTGAAAACAATATAAGTTTATTAACCCCAATACATGTAATGTCGCCCCAGTAAGTGTAATAAGATTAAAAAAAAATAAAAGGCATACAATGAAAGAAAAAGAACAAAGACAAAAATCTTTTTTTCTTTATAAAAAATAAACAAGAAATGGCAGTAGCTGTTGAGACCTCATGGGGTGCATTGAAAAGTGGGCTCGGTTGCATAAAGAAGAGCCACAGGCCACAGTGCCTGCCCAGCTGCTTTGGGAGGTATTATTGATAACATAAGAGCTCAGTGTGGATTCGGTGGTGCTAGAGGAGGTTACCACCATTGCCCAGTGGGAAAGTCTAGTCATCACTCATATAATAGCATAATTACCACTACACTGCTAATGTTGGTTGTCTTAGAAAGGGCCACCTGCCTAGTGCATCGGGCAATGCCTCTCTCAGTGTGAACAACATCAATTATTTCCTGGAGCTTCCTCACTTCTTTAGGAGAGGGGGCTGGGCTTGGAACCTATTTTTCATGGCTAACTTTGGCAGTGCCTGTGGGAGAGCTAGAATAAATTAGGCTAATTATTTTGAATAAATGACTGGTCTTTTCAACTGAACAGCCAGTCGATGCAATCAGGCAACTAGCCAATTTTGTTTGATGGATTTTTCCTGTAATCCCTATTTATAACATAAAGGGATTGGACTAGCTGGCCTTGAAGTTCCCTTTTAGTTCTAGCATGGTAATTCTAATTACTCAGTCTAATTGATCCTTTGGATTAGCATCATGTAAACATCCCTCAGCATTAAATCACTATTACTGGATCAAAGTCTCAGGAATGACATTAAGTCTAATTTTACTTCCATACATCCACTCAGCTCTTGGTAAAGGCATGTGCACTAAGGAAGGCAGTAGTTCCATGAATTCAAACCATTTGGGAATATTTAATAATATTTTTATTAAATTGAAAGAAGTTTAAGAAAACAATTGACAACTGGACCTGACCTGTTGTCCTCCAGCTCGTCATTCATTGTCAAGCTCAGATTGAGAATAGTTGGATCAAGTGGGCCACGGACATATTTTTGTTACAGGTATGACAGTTAGTGGTCAAGAATCAAAGGAAGTTAAGCCATAAGTCATTTTCCCTTAGGAACATCACACATCTTTTCTTTGCCTTCCAACCCCTGTCACATCTTGTATACAGCAGGCTTAACAGTTAAGTGTTAGATGGTGGTGGGATGATGACATCTCTGCTGCATGGACCAGAATATGTTTGTTTTGCAAAGACCATATGCTAGATCCTGGTTAAAGTAACATTTGGTTGTTTTCAGGGGGAAATGCTGGCATCAATTACCGGGAGTGGTATAAGCCCCTAGTGTGGTTCTGGATCCTTGTTGGCCTTGCCTACTTTGCAGCTGTCCTCAGTATGATCGGAGATTGGCTACGGGTTCTGTCCAAAAAGACAAAAGAAGAGGTAGGACCCCTTCCAGATTCTGTGAATATTCTTGAGATCAGACGAGATCATGTCAAGAATTTCCTGTCTCTGTGCTATTGGCTAGAGCAATGCTCACTAAATGGAGGGCTTCTAAGGCTTCCTGGGTTTGAATCGTTACCTAAAAGCCAAGTTAGATCGAATAGCAGTTATTTTTGGATCTTTTTCTGGCAGGTGAGAAAATTTGGCAGGTGACTCCCTTACCAGCCAATGGATCCTGGAAAGGCTAGTAAACAAGAACTTATTTTTGAAAAGGAAAAGGAAAAGGAAACAAAAAGAAATAGCAGTTGTAGACTATGTTGAAGGAGGTGTGCAATTGCCCCTTATCAGTAAATACGTGGGGGAGGCTTAAAAAATTCATAACAAGCTTGAAAAAGCTGACCTGTCCTTCAGGTGTACAGGCCTTGTGGTCTGTATAGAAATGCAGTTGAATGCCACGAGTCCTTCCCCATTCTGTAGGAGACTGAAGTCACTGAATGGTGACCAATCACGCAGAAGTGCCTTTGAGGGGTTCCTTTCACCTGTATCCCCTTCTGGTTGTCTGGTCTGTACAAATAAGTATATCCCTGTGGCCAGGGGCATGCAATCTTTACTCCCTCATATAAATGTGCCCAGAAACCTACAAAAAGGCAAGAAAAGGAAGACATAAGAAGGAAAGGTAGATTTCGTGAGTTTTTTTTTTTTAAAAAAAGTCCATGTAGTTCTTCTAGAAAGAGAGGAAAAGAAATAAGAAAGGAGGCAGCAAGAGAAAGAGAAGGGAAGAGGTAAAGAAAGGAAAGGAGATAAAAACCAAGGAAATAAAAAGAGGGACAGCCTCTTTAAGGGCAACTGGTTACTTCCCAGACTATGGTCATTCTGTGCAGAAGGCCCCGGGAGAAAGTTGCCGAGTGGAGAAAGTTTCCTGGGCACAATGTTCCTTTTCCTGGCTTACAGAGACACTGGCAATGCAGTCTGCATCCAGTCTGATGCCCCAGATAGCTAACTGACCTGCCGAGAATCAGCTATAATGAAAGAGAGAGTAACAACATAAATAGTGACTTTCTTCAATGCAAAAATCTGAGTTGCTCATCTGTATAGGAAAGCACAGGACGGGTACTATTTGCCTGCTGAGTAAGAGCCCTGAAATTGGGTACTGCTGCTCCCGCAAAACCTCACTCTAAAGAAGCATGTTCTGTGGGCTTTGGCAGAACACGCCCCCTTTATGTGCCATGACCAGAGAAATTTGGTTACCAGGTGCCCTGGAAGGTCTTCTTAAACCAGGGCAAGCCTGACAGCACTTGACCATAGCATGGCTCAGGTACAGGGTGACCAACAGCCCCTATTGGCCCAGGACTGAGTGGGTTCCTAGGACACAGGACTTTGCCTTTTAAAATCAGGACAGTCCCAGGCTAACTGGGACAGGTTGGTCACCTACCCAGATAGAGGCACTGGAGGGACAGGGAAGGGCAAAGGACCTGCTGAACATGTGCTTTGTGCCCAGAACTGAGCTACACGCATGAGCTACATGCATGAGTTACATGCATGCTCAGTTCTGGGCACAAAGCATGTGTTCAGCAGGTCCTTTATCTCATATGACACTAAAAACTCTGGATGTGATCCCCCCCCCCCCCCATTATGTTGGAGGAATGAGGCCATACAATTAAAGTAGTGGACACATGACTGGATCGCCATCTCCAAATTTCAAGCTTCCGTTGGGTTCTCCAGCACGTGTCTCCCTGAGTCATCTGCTAACTTGAGATGCGTGTTTAGGCCACAGGACGGTCTATAGCAGAGGTACCATTTCACCCCTCCCCCTGGATGTGTGCTCCACCACCTCGGGCCTCCCAGCGAACCATCCTTCCCAGGGGGACCCTCCAGGGCTGTGGGTGCTGGGGGCTCTGGCACAGGGGAATTTCTCAGCGAGTTGTTGCTCTTCTGTCTCTCGGCTAGGTGGGGGAAATCAAGGCCCACGCGGCCGAGTGGAAGGCCAACGTGACGGCCGAGTTCCGGGAGACGCGGCGGCGGCTCAGCGTGGAGATCCACGACAAGCTGCAGCGGGCGGCCACCATCCGCAGCATGGAGCGCCGGCGCCTGGGCCTGGACCAGAGGGCCCACTCGCTGGACATGCTCTCCCCCGAGAAGCGCTCTGTCTTCGCCGCCCTGGACGCCGGCCGCTTCAAGGCCTCGTCCCAGGAGAGCATCAACAACCGGCCCAACAACCTGCGCCTGAAGGGCTCGGAGCAGCTGAACAAGCACGGGCAGGGGGCCTCCGAGGACAACATCATCAACAAGTTCGGGTCCACCTCCAGACTCACCAAGAGGAAAAACAAGGACATCAAAAAGACCTTGCCCGAGGATGTGCAGAAAATCTACAAGACTTTCCGGAATTACTCCCTGGATGAAGAGAAGAAGAAAGAGCAGGAGACGGAGAAGATGTGTAACTCGGACCACTCCAGCACGGCCATGTTGACTGACTGCATCCAGCCGCAGGCCGGTGTGGAGAACGGGATGGTCCCCACGGACACCAAAGACAGGGAACACGAGAACAACGCATTACTTGAAGACAGAAACTAAGTGTTGAGGACATTGGACTTGATGAAGCGTTGTGTGTTTTTTTTTTTTTTTTATATATACTCACCCTGAGACACGTGCCTTAAACAGATTTCTCGTTAGTCCGAAATTACATAGCATTGAAGAATATATTTCACTGTGCCATAAACGACTGAGAAAGCTCGCTCTGCCAAAAGGAATCAAAGAACAAGGACTCCACTTACCATTGGTCATGACATTGGTCATGGCCGCCAATGTCAAGCGCGCTTTGGTGGCAAGGCTGTCCCCCTGTGCAGCGCCGCCCAGCCATGGCACATAGAAAAGGGCAGCTATTCCTTAGACCAGCCTTCTGAAAGGAACAGGTGTGTCTTTTAGATGGAGTCTCATTTCCTGAACCTACCGTTAGTGATATATGCACACATGCACAAGGGGACCAGATTGCGGGTGAACTGGTACCTGTAACTAGGGTTAGAGTTGACATTTTTGGCATGTTGCTCTGAGCTTGAATTTTGATACAAACCATTCAGTGCATAGCTAGCCTTTCTAAGCTCCAAATGAATGTCCATGGGACCTGAGAGCACGTGGAATTTGTTGGAAGCAGACCAGAGCACACATATTAAAAGGTGCAATTGCTTTCCTCATTACAAAAGAAAAAATAATTGCAAACATCACACTGTGGATATCACCTTCACCAATGACAGAAGCCTACTGAATTTTGTCTTTCTCAAAAGGGTAGGTGGTCCAAACGAACTTGCAAGCATTGGTGAAAACTCAACCTCAACGGCTGCATGGTTACAAGCAAAAATCATGCATTTTCCTCAGTGGGTGCGTTGGTGAAAATAAACTGGTTTTGAAATGTTCATGTTCACTTTTCTAGTGGAACTTCAGTTATAACTTGTTTTTATAAGAGGGGGAAAATACCAAAACTATTGCCTTGCATGATGCCAGTGGCTTGCTGTTCTGTCTAGCTGATCCTAAATTTTTATAAAAATAGACATCTTGCATGTCTGAGACATACCAAGGAGGACCATGGCATCATTCCATCTCAGGGCTTTCTGTCCTTTTGGGTGTCTTAGGGTAGACATAGTTACAAGATCCAGTCTTGCTATCTCCAGACAAAAGGAAAACTAATCCCTCAACCAAACCCTTGTACGTACAAGAAGATTGAATTGTTTTCATTGCTTGCAGCTTAAGTGCCATTAATGCCATTTAAAAAATAATACTGAAAAGAAGTATTTAAAATATTTTACTTTTATGTTTGGGCATTCCTTTATTTTGAAAGCATTACTTCTCCTTGCTTGTTTCTTTACGTCATACCTGCTATTGGAACACCAACTGGAACACCAATGTGACTGATTGTTTCAAGGCAGACAATAACCGACACGTGGTAATTATGATTGCTCCGTGAGGTTAAAACATGAGTGAAGGAAAGTGGGGGAATGGCTAGTCATAAGATTTGAGAGGAAGTATTTAAATGGCTTTTTGTCAGAAATGGAAAAATACGAGCTAGGCCAATCATTCTGTGTATGCATCAGATATTTTCATAATTGGCTGGCCCCTGCACTGGTTCAGACTTAGCTATTTGGACCATACACTTAAGCATTTGGACCTGGCAGCCGCAGGAAATTGCTGGTTTTGGGCATCCCAGGCTCAATGCCACCTTTTGGGGATTTCACATGACTTAAGTCATAAGCGGAAAGATCACAGGACTAGCAGAAACTTCCAGAAACCCATCTAATGCTTTCCAACTTCCAGGGAAAATTATACCCATCACATCTTTGACCACTGGTACCATGCCAGACCTCTTCCTGCCCGTTTTCCAAAAATGAACAGCTCTCCCTTGATTGGAGCACAAACCACACCCCCCACACCCCCAACCTCTAGGCTCTGGTTAAAGTTCTGGCATTGCTTTTGAGGAAGGAGCCAAATAAGAATCAACTTTGATGAGGCCCTTCCTGCCTGTCCAAGGTAGGTTTGGGTTAACGCCTCCATGGGGCTGGAGCTGTGGCTCACTGGTAACATCCTGTGTCCACACAGCAATAAACAGACCCTGGAGAAGTGATGTCTGTGCAAGTGTGGGCAATGGCTCTTACTGTGGAAGTCATTCCAGCCTGAGAAAATGTGTTCGAAGCAATTGGTAGATAACTGGAGCTTGCTTATTCTGTCAAGTTAAAAGCTTCCTGATTAAACTGTCCATGGATCTCATTCACTGGGGTTTCCACCCTCTATTACTCAGTCCCTTCATTATAGTAGTGTGTTAAAATTCTAGACCCTATAGCCAAATCTGGCAGAGGCTTCCCTGTCATTTATCCAGTGGCTTCTGTGGGCCAGGCACTAGGTTAGGCACTTTATGGGCATTAGCTCACTGAAACCTCGCAGCAACACTCTGCGGGAAGTGTTTGCAAACCCCTTATGCAGAGGAGACACAGAGGCTCAGGGAAGCTAAGTAAGTAACTTACCCAATGGCACACAGCAAGAAAGTGGCAGAGCTGGTGTTCAAAACCTGGTTGACCAAAGTCTGCTTTCGACTTTGTTACAGCGTCCGTGTCATACACCCTTGTGTGTGTGTGTGTGTGTGTGTGTGTGTGTGTGTATGTTCGTGTGCATGTGTGTCTTTCGAGTTTCATGGACACAGCATACAGAGGTGGGCAGAAGATCTCTACTACCAAGAGGGTACAAGGTCTTTGTGTAAACATGGCTTACAGTGTTGACCTTGCCGAACTTCCTGTACATTATTTTAGTTTTGGTTTTGGTTTGGGGAAGGCTGCATGTGGCACCCTTTCTGTATTGTTAGAAATGCCCTTTGAAAGCACTCTTTTGCACTTTACTTGTTTACCTTGCAGGAACTCTGCATACAGCAGGAATAAAACAATTCAAAGCACTAAGCTGCACATTCCATCGTTTCCCCCAAAATAAGACCTAGCCGGACAATCAGCTCTAACGCGTCTTTTGGAGCAAAAATTAATATGCGTCTTTTGAAGCAAAAATTAATATAAGACCCGGTACTTACATTATATTATATTATATTATATTATATTATATTATATTATATTATATTATATTATATTATATTATATTATATTATATTTATTATATTATTATGTTAATATTATATTATGTTACTATTATATTATGTTATATTAAAGACCCAGTCTTATATTATAGTAAAATAAGACCGGGTCTTATATTAATTTTTGCTCCAAAAGACACATTAGAGCTGATTGTCTGGCTAGGTCTTATTTTGGGGAAACAGGGTACCAAATGGAACAGGTATTGGTGTGTGCATAGACGCTCCCCAAATGAGTTAATTCACATTAGTATGAAGGGGTCAGAGATAGCCCTTGACTGATAGTGGGGAAATGTCCAATGTGACCCACTCCCCAGGAACAGATGGGGCCCAGGCCCTGAGGCGTAAAATCAAAGAAGAGCCCTCCCTCTATGGAGATTGATCTATTAATATTGGGCAAAGAGTCTGACAAACTATAATCCCTAAAGGAGAAACTGAGGGAATAAGAAGGTTGGACACCTCGTTGGATGTACAAGCAAAGATGTGGGAGAGGCCAGTTGTTTTGGAGTTGCTCGAATGTTACTTTTTTTTTAAAGATTTTATTGGGGAAGGGGAGCAGGATTTTATTGGGGAACAGTGTGTACTTCCAGGACTTTTCTCCAGTCAAGTTGTTGTCCTTTCCATCTTAGTTATGGAGGGTGCCGTTCAGCTTCAAGTTGTTGTCCTTTCAGTCTTAGTTGTGGAGGGCGCAGCTCAGCTCCAGGTCCAGTTGCCGTTGTTAGTTGCAGGGGGCACAGCCCACCATCTGTTGCGGGAGTTTAACCGGCAACCTTGTGGTTGAGAGGACGCACTCCAACCGACTGAGCCATCTGGGAGCTCAGCTGCAGCACAGCTCAGCTCAGCTCAAGGTGCCGTGTTCTATCTTAGTTGCAGGAGGCGCTGCCCACCATCCCTTGTGAAGAATCGAACTGGCAACCTTATGGTTGAGGGGACGTGCTCCAACCGAGCCATCCAGGAGCTCAGCAGCAGCTCAGCTCAAGGTGCTGTGTTCAATCTTAGTTGCAGGAGGCGGAGCCCACCATCCCTTGCAGGACTTGAGGAGTTGAACCGGCAACCTTATGGTTGAGAGCCCACTTGCTCATGTGGGAATCGAACCAGCAGCCTTTGGGGTTAGGAGCACAGAGCTCCAACTGCCTGAGCCACTGGGCCGGCCCCAAATGTTACTTTTTAAAGATGGGCCAAATAGCATGTAGAAAACATGTGGATAAGGCAAATTCTAAATGCCCAACAGCGCAGCCCTGCCCTTCCAACCTGCACTCCCCACCCCACCATAAACCTGGAGTAGACGTGTTGATTCTGCACACGGAAAGAGTGCAAGCTCAGTCGCTTTAGTGGGCAGTGTCTTTTGCTTCACCTGGTAATTAGGTCCTGAAGTTTTGTTTCAAAACTGGTCTGGAGGTTTACTGGTGAGAGCCAAGGGACAGTTTGCAGAGACTCAGTCCTAACCCAATCATGACTCTAGGAATTGATCACTTTGGGGGTCGGGCCTTCATGTGTGTGTAGGTAGGGGTGTCCCTGACCTACAACCAGGGTGACTGGGACTATTTGTCTGTGCTCTACCAGTCCTAGTCTGTGATGTTGGGCACCTCTGTCCCCTTGCCTATATCTCTGTTACCTCCTCAGCCCATCAAAGGAGCTGAACACAGATAATTGTCAATGTCCCTTCCAGTTCTGCAGTTCTCTGACCAAACTTTCTGGTCTATGACTTAAACTTATTAAGAATGTTGTTAGCTGGATTTGTGAGTACTGACTAACGGGCCCACTCATTTCAGCCTGAGAGGAGAGCTTAGTGTCCTGCTCTTCGGGATTTGCTTTCTGGGTGATTGATGGAGGCCAGAAGTATTTGAGAGCCTGGTGTCTAAGTTAGGATTGTGCCCTGCGTAGGTTCACTCTGTCCTCCCTTACTGTCGCTCAGAGGACCCATGCCGTGCAGGCATTTTTTGCATGGTGTTAAGACTATTTAAAGAATTTTAAGCTGTTGCTACTTGAAAGTCAGTTGTAGTAAAGGTTCCCTTTGATGACTTCATGAATTTATATACTATGGACACCTCAGTCAGACACAAATGTACACACACACACGAACACATACATACACGAGAAATGGCTGCTTTGGGTTCTGTGAGGACTACTCCATATTAAGTCCTAGTTGAGCTAGACGTTAGCAAAATACCCCCTTGCCTCCCTCTGAGATGATGTAATTTCCTTGCTGAGTCAATGCCGCTCATCTATTTGTGTGCTTGGTTTGGGGACTTTGTGAGCATGGGGCCAGAATTTGGATAGGGCAGGTTTTCACTCACTGGCTTGGGTAGGAATGTAGACCACCTCGTGGGCACCATGGTTTCCAAACCATGGGAAAGGCATAGGCAAACAAACAAGCCTGCAGAGACTTTCTAAAGAAGAGAGAGAAAAAAGCCACTATTGCATTTCATGTCTGTTTTCTGCATCCCACTAATGTTTCAAGTGGGGTTTATTCTTTCTCACTGTTATGATGCAACTGTGGGCAAAGACAGTGGTTGTGTGAGCAGAGGGAGCTAGTTAACAATGGCCTTGAAAAATAAAAATGTTAACTCTCTGAAACAAAGGTGACTTTAATTTGGCATTGTGGATGCTGTTAATTATGCGTATGGAAACTTTGGAATAGCATGCCGATTCCAGGGCTGTAAAATAAAGCCCTGCCCTCTGCCCTCACACAACAAACCAGCTGCATTGTACTTCACCAACTTGCCCACAATCCATTTAAACCGTAATCCTCCCGTGGCAGCCCCTGAGTCTCATGAAGGGAAATGAGAGGTGTCTCTGACTTCACTGAACGTGATTATCATTTTCACAGGTGCCTAAGAGATTTGGAATCTACTTTGTGTTCTCGGTTAAGTGAAAAATCTCGAATAGTTCCCTGTGCATTAAAAAAAAAAAATCCTCGCGGAGACTTCCATTCCATCAATAAGAGCAGACCCATGCTGCAGAGAATGATTGGAAAACCTCTCCTTTGCCAGCAGGGAGCCAAGCTTGAAGGGAGAAGGTGCAGCGGTGCCTAGAAGAGATATGCAAACCAATCCACATGCAAACCAGCCTCAGGCCTCCTTCCCTGTCCCAGAGTCACAGGCAGGTGACCCAGTGACAATGACGACGATAAACCTATGTGTGGAGGTGTTTTACCTATTTTTCTCTCTGTAGGATTTCATGGTGCTTAAAAAAAAAGGCATTTTACAGAAAATAATGAGGGGTGGGGGGAGGAGGGAATTTCATAATATTCTTAGGAAAAGTACAAAAGCAAATTTGCTTGAAACATTTCAATAAACTGTGCTGCTATTGTCTTTATTTGATGATGTAATTTTTTTTTTCAATGATGGAGAAAATTGCAACAAAGACCTTCTGGAAGATCCAATCCAATGTCTCTCCTGTTTTCCTTTCTTTTGTGGGGCCGAGTGTGGTTTGTAGCGGCTGGAGTGAAATCCACGCTCAGGACTGCTGGTGCTGTGGGGACACTTCTTGCCTGGCAGGGCACTCACAGGCGTTCAGCAGGACAGAGCCTGTGGGAACTCACAGGCTTGCAGGTAGAGGAACCCACTGCAACCCAAGACGAGCATCGTAAATAACCCAGTGTTATTGCACACATACTTTTCACCTCCCCAGTTTGATCTGATTCTGATTGTATATGACGGGGGTTGTATATGACAGCATGATGTCACATTATCGACGTACCGTGATTCCCCGAAAATATGACCTAGCCAGACCATCAGCTCTAATGCGTCTTTTGGAGCAAAAATTAATAGAAGACCCAGTATTATATTATATTGATGTAGGTGATGTTTGATCTGCCGGCAGTTTCTGGGTGTGGGCCGGGATCGTGTCTCGTGAAGCCGAAGAATGGAAACACGAACCAGGGAGAGGCGAAAAGTTTTAAAAAGAGGATAGTTTATTAGAGGCAGGAGAAGAGGGTGCAGCTTCCGAGCGGGAGGGGGTCCCAAATGGGGGTTGCCCCATGACTGAGGCAAAAGGTCTTACTTTTATACCTTCCCTTGCCTGCTTGGGGAAGGGGAGCTGTTTGAAGAAGGGAAATTGTTTGAAGAAGGGAACTGGCACCTTCTAATGAAATTCGTCTACCAGGTTTGTTCTGCTTGCCCATCCTAAAGGAATTAGCAAAGTAACCCATTCTTTATCTATCAGATCTGCTCCATTTGTCAGGCCAAAATGAATTTTATGATTAATCTCAAGGCCTTGTTACATTATGTCCTGGAGCGAAGGAGTGATTTCAAAACCTGAAGTTTTAGGATATGGCTGTCTTTTGTTTATTCCACCATGGACCTCCCTGTCTACCTAGGGACATGCTAACTCTCCTGTATCTAATATATTACATTATATTATATTATATTATATTATATTATATTATATTATATTATATTATATTATATTATATTATATTATAGACCTGGTCTTATATTACAGTAAAATAAGACCAGGTCTTATATTAATTTTTGCTCCAAAAGATGCATTAGAGCTGATGGTCCGGCTAAGTCTTATTTTCAAGGAAACACGGTAGGTGAAATACTAAATTTGGGCAGTATGACAAGTCTGCCAATATAAAATGAACAACTCCTTGGTGCCTACATTTCAAGCCGTATTTGGTATTGCCTCTGTCATGTGTCCACCAGCCATGGGCTCGTAATAATGAGTGGTAGACAGAAAATACCTACCATTTTTGAGCACCTATTATGTACCAGGTACTGTGCTAGGCAGTTTGCAAACATGCCATTTAGTCTTCCAAATGAAGCAAGTTGGGTTTCTTCATTTTTGTAGATGAAAACTTGGAGGTCCAGACAGAAGAAGAAACTTCCAACCCAAGTTAATCAGCTCCTAATCTGAGTTTCTTTTACTCGGTCACAGTCACGCAGCTGCATGCTGGCATTTTTTTTTTTTTTTTTTTTTTTACTACATAGTGTTAAGACTATACAAAGAATTTTAAGCTGTTGCTATTTGCAAGTGAGTTGTAGTAAAGGGACATATGCTTTGAGCATTCTTTCAGTAAAGGCGATGTCGTTCCTTCTGACTTGTCCTCTCTCTGTCTCCTCTTCTATTTGTGAGAGAGGCGTGCCATGATGTCAACAGTGAATTCCTGGCTGTGAGACTGAGCAAGGCCAGCGGCCTACACAGTAGTCAAAGCCGAGAACTTCACCCATGTTAACCCAGTGTGACTCCTGGTCATGGTCTGGGCAGGGACAGATCTGGTTCTGGTTCATGTTTTTATCGTTTCCATGGGCCTGGCACAGGGCATGGGACCTGGAAGGAGCTCAAAGTGATCTTTCTAAAAGAAGCAAATTGCTCTGTGGGTCTTCTTGGCCTTCAGGATAAAACCCAGCCCCGCTGGGATATCAGGCCTGTGTGCATTTCTCCCTCATCATACAACAGCTTCTGCTGCCACCATTTATGAATCACTTGCAGGCTCCCCAAATGGTCCATGCTTTCTTCCATCCCAGGTCTTTGCACATGCTGTCCCTTTTGAAAGTCCTTCTCACTTAGGTGTCCTCCCCTCCCCCATTCCAGTATGACCTGACTCATTTGGGTCCCACAGTGCTGAACTGAAGATGTACCTCTGGGAAGTCTTTCCTCATTCCTCCCCATCCCCTCAGCGTGAGTTGGCTGCGTTCAGCACAGCTTGAGCGCTCCGTAACTATAGCACTTGCTATGCTGGATTTTAACTGCCGGCTTCCTTGTCTGTTTGACACAGATTATAAACTCCTCAGGGCAGGAATTATGCCTTTTATTTTCATTCTCAGCACTGAGCATTGCACCTGATACAATATAGACACTCAAATTATTGGCAGAATAATTTTAATACCCTGATTGATAGCACATTTGCATCCTTCAAGACAGATTTAATTTTTTTGTGAATTGGAAGATATTTAGAGCCAAGATTGGTGAAATAAGTAATTTACCCAACTCCTAAAGTATCATCTTAGTCAAAACCAAGTTTGCCTACAAAGTAATTAGTTTGATTTGTATTTTGGGCTTACTGAGAACTCCAAAATTTTAATCACAGTGATAAGCTGTTGAAATAACTAGCTTCGAAAGATGACTACTCTGAAGCATAGCTCTCATTTAGACATATAGAAAATGGAATGTTTATTTTAAAACCAGTATTGTTACTATGGAGAGTTTGGATGTCTATGAACTTTGTGAAATAGGAGTCAAATATATAGCAAATGTGCCACCACTTTTTATGTCTGTGTCCGAGGCAGATAGCTCCATCAATCACAGACTTCCTTCCCTGTTAATCCAGGTGCATTCTCAGAATCCATTTTAAGACTATACTCGAGGTTAGTAGTTTTATATTTTAAAGATGTTTATTGAAACATAGCTAAATACCATATTATATTGGTTTCAGGTGTACCTCATAGCTGTTCAACAGTACCCACCTGGCACTATATATAGTTATTTCCATATTATTGATTATATTCCCTATGCTAAAGAAGTAATCATCATGAGTCCAGCAGCCATCTGACACCGCACCATGCTATCACAATGTTATGGACTATATTTCCTATGCTGTGTATTACATCCCCCAGGCTTACTTGTTTTATACCTGGAATTTTGAATCTCTTATTCCCCTTTATCTTTCCCCCGTTTCTAAATTTTCAATTACATTTGACATTCAGTATTATTTTATCTTAATTTCAGGTGTACAGCATAGTGGTTAGAAATTTATATAATTTATGAAGTGACCCCCCCCCCCTTGTACGCACCTGACGCTGTACATAGTTATTACCATATTATCGATTATATTCCCCATGCTTTACATTACATCCCCATGACTATTTTATAACCACCAATTTGTATTTCTTAATCCCTTCACCTTTTTCACCCTGCCCCAATCTCCCTCCCATCTATCACCCCAATAGATCTAGTACCCCTCTGACACCACACATAGTTATCGCAATATTACTTACAATA
This sequence comes from Rhinolophus sinicus, assembly GCF_057876585.1. Classification (NCBI taxonomy): domain Eukaryota; kingdom Metazoa; phylum Chordata; class Mammalia; order Chiroptera; family Rhinolophidae; genus Rhinolophus; species Rhinolophus sinicus. The sequence continues at coordinate 188,772,652 of NC_142503.1, read as the reverse complement.
TTCCTTATGCTATACCCTACATCCCCAGGATTACTGTATAATAAGCAATTTGTACTTCTTGGTCCCTTCCCCTTTTTCACCCATCCTCAAACCCCCTGCCATCTGGCAACCATAAAAATACTCTCTGTATCTATGAGTTTGTTTCTGTTTCATTTATTTATTTTGTTCTTTAGATTCCACTTATAAGTGAAATCATATGACATCTGTCTTTCACTGTCTGACTTACTACACTCATCATAATACCCTCTAGGCCCATCCATGTTATCACAGATGGCAAGATTTCCTTCTTTTTTTCAGCAGAATAATATTCCACTGCATGTATGTGCCAGCTCTTCTTTATCTATTCACCTATTCAAGGACACACAGGTTGTCTTCATATCTTGGCCATTGTAAACAAAGTTGCAATGAACATATGGATGAGCGCATCCCATTGAAGTAGCATTTTGGGTTTGTTTGGATACATACACGTTAGTGGGATTCTTAGGTCCTTCTTTGTCTCTTGTTATAGTCTTTGTTTTAAAGTCTATTTTGTCTGATATAAGTAATGCTACTCCAACTTTTTTGTTTCGATTGTCATGAAATATCTTTTTCCTTCCCTTTACTTTCAGTCTGTGTGTGTCTTTTGGTCTGAAGTGAGTCTCTTATAGGTAGCATATGTAAGGGTCTTGTTTTCTTATCCATTCAGCCCCCCTATCTTTTGATTGGAGCATTTAATCCATTTACATTGAAAGTAATTGTTGATAGATATGTAGTTATTGCCATTTTATTGTTTGTGTTTTTCCTTTTTTTTTTTTTTCATCCTAAAGAAGTCCCTCTAAAATTCCTTATAATATTGGTTTGGTGATGATGAACTCCTTTAGCTTTTTCTCATCTGGGAAGCTTTTTATCTGTCGTTTGAATCTAAATGATAGCTTTGCTGGGTACAGTAATCTTGGTTATAGAGCCTTCCTTTTCATCACATTGAATATTTCCTGCCAATCCCTTCTGGCTTGCAAAGTGTCTATTGAGAAATCAGCTGACAGTCTAATGGGGGCTCCCTTGTAGGTAACCAACTGCTTTTCTCTTGCTGCTTTTAAGATTCTCTCTTTGTCTTCAATCTTTGGCATTTAATTATGACGTGTCTTGGTGTTGGCCTCTCTGGGTTCATCTTGTTTGGGACGCTTTGTGCTTTCTGGCCTAGTATATCTATTTCCTTCACCAGGTTAGGGACATTTTTTGTCACTATTTCTTCAAGTAGGTTTTCAATTCCTTGCTCTCTTTTCTTCTCTTTCTGGTACCTGCATAACGTGAATGTTGGTATGCTTGATATTGTCCCAGAGGCCCCTTAATCTGTCCTCATTTTTTTGGATTTTTTTTCTTTTTGCTGTTCAGATTGGGTATTTTCTGCTACTTTATCTTCTAAATCGTTGATTCAATCCTCTACTTCATCTAATCTAATGCTGATTCCTTGTAATGTTTTCTTCATTTCAGTTATTGTATTCTTTATTTCTGACTGGTTCTTTTTTATGTTTTCTATCTTCAACTTTATGTTTCCTATCTCTTTTTGGAAGTTCTCCCTGAGATCACTGATCATCCTTATAACCAGTGTTTGGAACTCTTTGTCTGGTAGGTTGCTTGTCTCCATTTTGTTCAGTTCTTTTTCTGGAGGTTTGTTCTGTTCTTTAATTTGGGACATGTTTGTCTCCCCCTTTTGACTGCCTCCCTGTGTTTGTTTCTATGTATGAGGTAGTGCTGTTATGTCTTTTGGTCTTAATAGAGTGGCCTTATGTAGTAGGTGTGCTGTGGGGCTCAGTGGTGCAGCCTTCCTGGTCACTTGAGCCACCCATACCAGGTGTGTCCCTTGTGTGTGCCCTCCTGTTGTAGTTGAGCCTTGGTTGCTGTTTGCATGTCAATGGGTGGGATTGATCCTTGGGCTCATTGGTTGTGAGGACTGGCTGTGACTACAGTGGAGGAGTTGTGGAGCAGGAGCTGACCCTACAGAGCAGGATCTGCCTCAGCAGTGGTCTGGTGCCTGCCTAATCAGCCCCTTGGGTGCGTCAAATTGGAGGCACCTGGGTGATACTCCGGCTGGGTTTGAGGCTGGCCACTGGGTGTGCCAGTCCCAGGGTCACCTGGGAGGGGACCCACTGCAGGCCAAGTTCAGCCGCAGCCTGTGCCACACCTGGGCCCACCCGGCAGGAGCCACAAAGCAATCTGCAAATGGTCACCACCTGTGTAGTGCTTGGGAGTACCTCGAGAGGCCAAGTCATGAATCAAGGCCAGCTGCTGGGCTTAGGGCTATTCAGCCAGTGATATGGGACACACTCGAGACAGACGCCACTTCTGTTTATTTTGTGAACCTTTAAGAGACCCTAGAAAAGTCTGCAGCATGATCCAAGGCAGGCGGTTTGTACAAAAAAGCCACTGGAAGCACCTTGGGTGTGCCTGAAAGTTGGAAGGGGTGTGGTCTCAGAATCACCAGGGCTAGCAAATGAATGAATGGTGTCAGCTAGCTGGATGAAAACTCAGATATTGTGGCCACCTGTGTCTGCACGCCGGGAAGGGGAGGGTTCAATAAAGAAATAATGACTTCCACCAGCTCCTCCATTTGGGAGAAAGCTGCTCTTTCAGCTATCTTCCCGAAGGCAGATAACTCATTTTCCCCGGTATGTTCCTGTCGCCTCTCCAACTGCTGCCCCAGCGCTGGAGCTCAGAGCCAATGATTCCATCGGTGAGTAAGTCCTTGTGGAGTCCCTTTAAGAGGAGCTCCTGGGGTGCCAGCTGCTCTTTGTCTCACTCAGCCACAATATCCACTGGTTTCCAGAGCCAGAAATTATGGGGACTTCTCTCTCTGTCACTGGAAACTGGGCTGGGGAGCCTGGTGTCATGTTGGGACCCCTTGTTCCTTCAGGCGGGGGATCCCTGCAGCTCAGCTATCCCTCCAGATTTTTAATGGTCACACGTAGGTGTGGGATCAGTCTGTTCCATGTCTCTTCCCCTCCTACCAGTCTTGAGGTGGCTTCTTCTGCAAGTCCTGAGTTGTAGGGCTTTGGTTCAGCAAGATTTCAGGTGATTCTCAATGATGGTTTGTGGGGACAGAGCCCCAGAAAGCAGTTTCCAGGCTCTCGGCCTCACATAGAAAGGTGCTGGCTCAGGTAGTAAATGGCCATCAACTATGATTGCATAGCCATCAGCTGTGGCTAGTTGGCCGTCAGCTGTAACCAGTGAGCCATTGGCCATTAATATAACTGCTGTGGCTAGGCTAGCAGAAAGAGAAATGGGGGCTAGCAAGAAGATGGTGGCTGAGCTAGCAAGAGCGGATTGCAGAGAGGCAGATGCTGCCAGCGAGAATATAGTGATATGACTCCCCCATCTATGGCTCCGTGGGTGTTCCTTTTTGGCCTCACCATGTCCTGTGTTCTTATGTGGGGAGCAGGACCAGAGACCCCGCAGGCTGCCCCACATGACAAATGGCACAGTGAGCAGGGTCTCCCGCACCACATGGTTGTTTTGTAGTTTAGTGGTAATTTTGATGTGGTTGTGAGAGAAGGTAGGCACAGCATTTACATACTCTGCCTTCTTGACTGGAGTCCCTTTTCTGATAAGAGACCCTAAAGGAGTCCTAAAGGTGATTACAGGAGAGCAAGAGGTGGCCTTGTACAAAGGAAGATTAAAAAAAGAAATCAAGAGGTTAGAATTTTCTGTCAGAATCCCCCATGGCTCCTGTCTATAAAGCCCTTGACTATGTACTAAGCACACACACATATTTAATGATTTTATTATTAAATATTTAAGTAGTTTTGTATCTAATGTTTAATATTTCTATTCACCTAGTGTTATTTTTATCCTATGCTGTTATCTGTACAGAAGAAGATAACTGATCCCTTGGAAAAAACATACAACTCAGTATTTGACAAGTCTTTTTCTTCAGAGAGTATGTGTCCCCTTTTCAACTTGTTTCCTTTTGCTTTTTTATTCATGTTTTAACCCTAAGAGAAACTCAAGAACCTTTCAACAGTTGCTGGCTTGTCAGGCCCATCAAAAGTTCAAGCCTGACAGTCTCACTTGTTTTCAAATGACAAAAATGCAATCCCTGTTTGCTATGGGGGCACCCGAATTGCCAGAAAACTTGAGTGACTTGCCCAAGATCACACCCAACACCCAGTGGCTGACAGGGCCAGGATATAGACCATGCTTAGCTCCGCATCTCGTTGGCACCTCCCTGCGGAGAAACTTCTAATCCAAACATAAAAACCAAAGTAGAGGGAATAGGCGCTTCTTTGGTAGACACCATCTCTTTGTTGTCAAAGGCACCAGATAGGCCAGGACAACACATTGTTACCAAGGGGCCAAAGTTCCCTTTTCAAGGACCCCGAGCAGGGTTCTTTTCCTCCTCCACCTCGTGAAGACAATTATGAGACCAAAAGTGATCTTTAACAGCAGCACAAGCTTTTTATTCCAATGGAGAAGGGGGAGTACAGCTCTCAAATCAACTGCTCATTCCTAGGCAGTCAAGAGGCGGTCTAAATAGGATAGTAGAAATGAAGGGGAGGTTTAGGTAAATAGGTAGGAGGAATATCCATGGATTTTCTGGGAAATGGGCAGCAGCAGCTTTGTCAGAATCAGGGTTCCACCCTCTTTTAGCTTAGTTATGGTCTTTTCTGGCTATTGTCATGGCAATTGTCAACTATTATGGCAGTGGTAGGTGTGTTATTTAGAACGGAGATTATAATGAGCTTTAAAATCTTTTGGAGGCCACTTAAAAGATAGCCATCTTGCTTTGCAGTGGTTTCGGCTAGTCTTGACAAGTTCTTAGCTGTTGACTACCCGCTTTCCTGTTCTCAGAAATAGATGGAGTTAGAGTTGGGGGAGAGGTACAGCCAGGCCTCTGAGACCTTCAGGGCCAAGACCATCTGTCACCAGTCACTTAATTGAGTTTCTTAAGGACAGGATACTGGCCAATGGGAGTTAGAGGACTCTTCCTCCCCCTCCAGTAAAAGATGAGCAAGAAACCACAAGGTACCATCTGCAGTTGAGACCTCTTCAGCTTCCCTTGTATCTCGGCTAAAGCACTGAATTAGTGAGGCTCAAGCACTAGTGATGCCTTGTAATACCTGGATGTCAGCGGCACCCCCTATGCCACCCAGACCCACCCATCTCAGTCCAGAAAGTTGAGCTAGCACTCAGGTTAGGGGCTGTCTGTAATATTAGTAGGGAAGGTCAGAAAGTTCCCTACTTCTCCGGAAATGTGTGTGTAATGGAAAAGACAAGGTAGTATCTTCACCTTCATTTTTTCCTGTCTCCCGCTCTTGTTCCCTGAGTCCCACCCTTTTAGGAGCAGCTAAGGGCAAAGGTCTGGTGAAAGGAACTGGGTGTGCTTACCCATTACAGAAACATTTGGAATACCTTCCCTAGTCCTACCCTATCCTGGATGGTTTCTCTTCACCTCATGTGACTCTTGGAGGGAGAAAATGGGGGTGACTGGCTGCCTCTCCACCTTTCCCTCCTACCTGGGTTCTCCTTCCTTACACAGTCTCTTGGAGTTGCTATCTGATTAATCTGCAGCATGTTGGGTAACTGGCCTTCAGCAAGAAGTTCCTCTTGCAGTTGGGGAGGGTTTGGCTATAGAGGATGCTATTGTATCTATCCACTTCCTATGTTTCATATGGACTCTTTCCAGTCTTCTATGATCTTATTCAAAAATACCTCTTGGCATTTAAAGATCATTTTACATTGGAAGACCCTACTTCCCTCTGCCCTTATTAATAGTATTTGTGTGCTTTGGAGTTCAGTTTCTCTTGGCCCTACAAAAATCTCCAGTTTTTTCCTTTTTTTTTAAGGTCCATCCCATGAGCCCTGTGGGGCCTGGGAGGTAAGCAGGGGTGGCAGTGCAGAAACAGCCATATATGGGAGGGGACTCTAGACTCGGGCAGAGTCTGTGCCCTTCTTTAGGCAGGACTGTGGCAAGCAAAGGCGTTGCCTTCCATTGTCCTACAATACACAGACCCTGTTATCCAGGCTGGGCAAAGCACACAGAGACCATCACCTGGGTCTATGTGGGCCAGGAAAACCTTCCCTGGCAGTCACTAGATAGTTTTGATAAAAAGTGGTTTTCCTTCTCTTGTCCCCATCATTGCCATCTCTCCCTGCACGGCTGTCAAGCCCCAGGTTTCTTTCAGCTGTCCCAGTCAGCTCGGACACGTCCCCAAGAGCCCTGCATGGTCTGTGGGTGCAGGCCTCGTGACCACCCTCACTATTCAGGGCACTTTCATGAGTCCTGGACTGTTTACTCCCATATTTTTCCTCAGGAGGCATCTTAGTCCAATTGTTCTGAATGCAACAAAACTGTGTGGGGAAATCTCCCATTACACTGGGGGTTCGAATTGTAGTTAACAGCCACAAAACGATACTCCTCTGGCCCTGCCCTCAGCTGCCCCATGGGGCTCCAGCGCCTCAAGTTTTGTTTTGATCTGAGAGTCCTCCAAGAAAGCCTCTCTCAGTCAGTACTCATCATTTCTGTCTTCAGCTGCTAGGCTGGGTGAGGGCTCTGGGCCGCTGCCAACATTCAAACTGGCAGGTAAGCCATGGACGATGCCAGAAGGTCCTGGGGTTGGTGCTTAACTACAGAAATCCAAGCAAAGGTCCAGGGAGGTGCTTGTGCCAAAGACATTGAAAACATCACTGTCAAGCCTGCTGTTGCCCGTGTTGCTATGAGTCACCAGAAGTCACAGGCCTTGTGTGTATCAGTAGGACCAGTCTTTCTCTACAACTCTGAATTTTCACTTTCCTTTTCACAGGTTGGCCCTTGAAAGAACCCAGGGGAGGACGATGCCCACCCTTCCTTAGGGTGGGGCCAGGAGAAGGGGCACACAGGGTCTTAGTCATCCCAGTAGCCCCTACTGGAGAAGGAAGAGGAGTGGGATGAGATAATAGGGTCTGAATCATGGCCCCGATCAAAAACTCACCGCAGTTTTCCAAATTGCACTAAAAAATTGAGACCTGCCAATATAGGGGCCGAGAACATTAAGGTCACTTATTCCAAATGTCCTCACAGAGCCCAAGTCCCCTCTGCAGAAACCCTGATAAATGGCCCTCTAACCACTATTTGCACATTTCTAACATGAATGGGGAGGGGTCTAGAATGGAATGCAACATGCCTGATGTGGCACCCATCCTTGCATGTCAGGCTCTCCTTGGTGTACTTGGAATGGAAAGTACTATCTCCCAGCACACACTTTACGTCCCCAGGAATAGGTTTCAGGAATCTCCTTATGCTTCCTGATGCCCCCAGCTAATCCAGGCCACCTCTGGGAGTTGATACTTTGGTGTATCACCATTGCCAGGCTTCCAACCTTTTGTGTCAGTCCAGCACGTGGGAACTGGCAAGCCATTAAAGTGACAAAGGGGAATAAGACAGAAATGAGAGGGTACAAGGAGAAAAAGGCGCACAACATGCATCCATTAAGAGGTTGGAGGGAAGGAGCAACAGAGTGGTTTCAAATTTAGTTTTCATCTTCTAACGAGCTTCTGGGTTTCCAGTACAGGGAGAAGATGATCACTCATTCATCCATCCCTTCACCAACGAACACTTATTGAATGCCTACTGTGTGCTGCTCATGGTGCTCAAATGTGGAGCTCAGTGATGGAGGTAAGACATTGTTTCTACCCAAAGGGCCTCACTATCTAGTCAGGGCCAGACCTATGAAACCAATAAATGTTATAGAATGTGGCCACAGCAATGAAAGAGGTGTGCCCAGGGTAGGGGGACAATTCTGCCAAGGGGGGTGAGCAGGCAGGAGTCATGGCAGGCTTTAGGAAGAGACCTGAATAACAGCTGGCCTGGGGGGTGAGGGTAGGTGAGGGTTCCATGCTGAGAAGAACCATGTGCAAAGGCACAGAGACGTGCAGGTCGGGGTGGGTTCAAGGATCTATGAACGATGGGGTGCTGCTCGAATGGAAAGACCAAGATGGGGGTGTGGGGGAACCAGGCCACGGCAGCTTCAAATACCATGTTGGGGAACTTGGTCTTTATCCTCTGTGCTGTGTATATATGTGGGGGCGCTGATGTTGATGGGGAAGGGTGAGGCCTTAGAGGCAGGTCCACTTCAAACTTTTCCCAGGAACACAAAGGCAGAACCACATGAAGGAACAGCACTGGGGATTTATGAAGGGCTGCTAACCCTTTCAGGTAGGAAAATAGAGTTCACCTATATCTGGCCATCCCGTTAAAGTGATTTCTTCAAAGTAGCAGCACTGAGACCTGAACCTAGTTATTCAGAACTGTGATGCAGTGTCTTCTTTCTCAGAAACTAATTCAACAAAATGTTCTGGGATTTTTTAGCTGTGGACTTGAGACAGGGCTTCTCTGGCATTTCAGTTTTCATTTGCATCTGTATATATGCCCTCCCTCCCTCCCTTGGGTCTTCCTTTCTTCTCTTGCTCCTCCTTCCCTCTATCTCCCCACCTTCCTTCCTTCCTTCCATTTTGATTGACTGCCCATTCATAAATGCAGACAAAAACTAAGTCATTCTTCCCACCACAGTCTGAGTGTCTTCTAGTTAAGGCACAGAACAGTTTCCCTAAATCATTGAGTGAGCCCAACTAGGCTTCTTTGTTAGGAAGAACAGGACAGAATGGAAAAAGAATGGAAATAAGCCTCAAGTGGCAAGGTAGCTGTCCTCTTTAGACAATGAGGTTCTGGAGGGCTGTAGTGTGGGGAAAATGTAGAACAGAGTTCTGCAGTGTAGACTGTCAATTAAATGGGTAATCAGGGAGCAGATTCTGAATCACGGCTCTTCTCCCATCAGTGTCTGCTGCCATCAATTGGCAGAATGGTCTTTCTTGGAGAAAACATTGGTTTGGTCAGCAATACAGGGAGCCTCCCACGCTGGAACAGCGAGTTTGCTTCTCAAGGCCAAGCTTTCGCTTCTGTTTCTACCCTTCAACTTGTAGTTTTACCTCTTTGGCCAGGCCCAAGCACAGAGTCCGAGGGATTTGCCTGTCATAGGAGATCCTAAAAGGCATAGTCCCGTAATAGCTGAGCTGGAAAGGGGCTTAGAGATGAACTTCACATCCATTCAAAGTTTTGTTTGTAGAAGAACATCCCTTGCCAGGCTCTGTGCTAACTTCTGGCCTTGGCCCTCAGGGAAGCAAATAATAGGGGACATTGTTTTCTGTTCCCACCCTCAGGCTTTCCCTTTTTGTCTTGGCCACTAAGGCATTTTGCACCTCTTTTTCACTGAGCTGAACTCACTTAATTTTTCAGAAATTCCACAAATTTTCTAGGTCTTTCAGTTGTCTACTTAAGACAGGTCCTGCTGCTCATTTTAAGTTGTTTCATCTGTGTCTGTATGTAGGCTTTCCAGTTGTCATAACTTCCCTCCCTCCCTACCTCCTTTCCTTCCTTCTCTCCCTCCCTCACTCCCTCCATGTTCACTGGCTTCTTACTATCTGACATGCTCAGCTGGGGCACTGAGATACATTAAATGGCTCATTATCAAGGGGGAGATGAACAAGAAAAATGAGTACTGACTATGGAGGAAGAGTCATGTGTTCACTTGGAACGTGAGAGCCATCACAGTCTTGGAGCCCCCGCAAGTCCCTGCCCCCAGATTCGGTGCCACAGCACCTCGCCTTCACCAAAGTTCCATTCAGTTAAACTGTCCCTTGGGCTGTTCCTCTCAACACTCGCATCCTCTCAGAGACACAGCACCTGCTTCTCTCTGTACGTCTCATCACACCTTGAATCTCGAGGTTAAGATCTAATTTCTGTAACTTGAATCATTTTCCTTTCTTTATATGTAGTTTTTATGGGTTTTGCTCCATTCTTCAGTATGAATTTCCTGATGACTAGGGCCAAGGGTTTCCCAGGGAGCTTGTTCTCCAATTCAAGGGGAAAGGTTCTTTGAGGGGTTGGCACAAATGTGGACTTTCAAGACAACTTGTGGCTGAGCAGGGTCTGGAGGGAGGCAAGCACCATTATTCTTGCTCTGTATATTACCAAAATCTTGAGGTCTAGTTGGAGGCATTTATTAAGAGAAAAACAGTAGAATATCAGCATAGTGTCTTTTAGTTAAATAGTTTCTGAACTACTCTTGCACTGCAGAGGTGTTTATTGAACAGCCAACTGAAGTCAAAATTAAAGTCAACTTGAGGTAATTGGATTGACACTATGATTTCTATATCATTGGTCAGAATCATTTTCCTTTTCTCACTATAACATTTAAAGAAAGTATCTGGCTTCTTGGTTTTTAATTCCCATGGGGGAAAGGCATCTTGCAGGAGAGGTGGTTTTCAATGGTCTTTCCCTCAGAGACAATGCCCTCAGCTCACCTCAATGAATGGACACATGTTCATCACATATACTCACCCCCATCCCGGAGCCGCCCAATGTAGTCTTGTTGGTCTTCACAATCCATTTCCAAAGCTACGCAAAAAAGGGAGGGATCACTCTCTTGGCTAATAGAAAACCATAGGAAGTTTAAAGAAAAAGCCAAGGATATAAATATATGGATTTCTTACTTCATCCTCCCCTGCCTCCTTCCCATAAAAGCCCAATGAAATTACAGAAATGATTGAAAATTATAATTTAAAAAGTCAGAGATGAGGGTGAAAGGCAGTAACCAAGATTAAGTCTCAGGAAAATATATCCAGGCTCCTAGGGAGTATCTGTTGTGTTGAATGCCCAGGCTGCCAAGACCTAAAGTAATATTGGAGTGTACAAAATTCCTTCATTACCGTAGGTGATGGGGGGAGGGAGGGTGAAGGTAGAAGAAGGAAGACAGTCAAAAATCACCAAATGGAAGCACAAAAAAAAACCTCCATTCCCCTCTTAAATTTCCATTCAAAATTCAAAGAATAAGGAAAAGACCACAAATGAGATTTAAAGTAATACATTTTAAAAAACATCAGTTGGAAGGGAAATATTGATCCAGATGACAATTGGATTTTATAGAGAAAGAGATTGTGATGGGAAAGCGTAAGGAAATATTCTATCAAGCTTTTGAGTTTATTAGATTTGGTGACACTCCTTTTTCCTTCTATTCATATTCACATTCAGAAGCTTGTCAGACGTCTCAATTTCCCTTCTCTTTATTTGCCATTTCTCTTCTCTCCAGGATCCTTGTGTTACTTCTCCCATGCCTTAGGACCATGACATTGGAGAAAGCTGGCTTTGGTTTGAGTCTTAGCTTTGGCATTTACTAGCTTTGTGACCGTGGGCAAATTAATTAACCGTATTTGGCATGTAGTCCCTCTTCTGTAAAACAAGAATGACAGTCCTTACCAAGGTTACTATGAGTATAAACTGAGCTATTATATGCCAGGTGCTTAGTACTTGTTGGCACTGGTAGGCCTCCATAAATAAAAGTTGTCTTTCTCAGAAGAACTGTTATTGCCAAAGCTAAGCCCTGTATTTGTGCCTTTAATAGTTCCATTCTTTCCTGATTTAGAGGAGACTTTCTTCCTCTCTCCTGCATCTTGAACTTTTCTAATTTCCTGGAACTCTTTCCTATATGAAGGCATCCAGACTTAGTGGGTCCCTTTTTTGTGACTTGGACATTGTGGGAAAGGAAGAATCAGTCAGAAAATCAGGTACCTTGTGCTTCTTTAGAAAGCTTGGACCAGGAAATGGTTACTCTGGTCCTCCATCCATGACAGTGGGTAAGAGCCCTCTTACCTGAGCATGTGAAGTGAAAAGACTGGAATCGTGGGGAATGCCAAAGGTTAGAAGTGAAACCGACAGAAGTTAGTAAAGCAGAAGTAGGGGAGAGAAACGAAAGAGTGGGATCACAGGAGCCGACCCGGGGCTAGAACAAGGCCAGGGATTTTTGAGAAAGGAGTGGTGGAGCATTCACATAAGATAAGGTCTGAAAAGTGTCCATTGCGCCTGGGTTTGTTATTTAGGAGATGAGCTATAACCTTTGCCAGAACGTTTTTAGCAGTGAAGGAAAGAGAAGCTTGATTGCAGTGAGCAAAAGGAGGTAGTGAAGGGAGCAAGTGTGGTTGATTTCTCTGACCAGCTTGACAGGGAAGATGAGGCAGTTGTAAGAGAAGATGGAAGATCAGTGGAGACCTTGACTATGGCTTGTACTGGGGTGCATTTTAATGCTGTACAAAGGGAAGCTGATGAGAGAAGTTGAGAATACAGGGGAGAGAGGACGCACCGGGGAGGAACAGGGTCTTGGGCTCAGAAGAGGGAAGAGGGGACTGATACAGAGCACTGGTGGTGAGATGGCCTTGAACATGAGAGTAGATATCATTCTCTGAAGGAGATGGAGTGAGCATGGATGGATATTTGGCTACGTTAATAGGCACAGAGGATCTTGCCTAACCTTCTTGGGGGCTTTATTTTCCTCAGTGAAGTAGGAGGCAAGACTGTCTGCTGAGGGCAGGAAGTTGGGGATGCGATGGGGATTTGGTAAGAGTGGTGAAGGTTTGGAATAGCTGTGGTAGAATATAGGACACTGAGATTCCAGGAATGTCTGAAGACCCTGTGTGGTGACTTTCTTAATCAGTGCTCAGCAGCACAAGGTTAGAAACGTAGTAGGGGAGAGTGCTTGAACGGATCCAAGGTTGGCAATAGGGCTGGGAGGGTTGGAAGAGAAGGGGCTAGGACATTGAGGATGTGGGGAGGAGATTCACTATAAGTCTCACTTTCAGTCCTGCCACCATAGGAAGGGAAGCCATGAAAGGGGGATCAGCTGGGAAGGAAGAAGGGATCAGCAAGTCTGAATAGATGTGACGAGGCCTGGGAAGAATTATGAGTTGGAAGGATAATGGACCAAGGTGGCCAGGACGTGGAACTGAGCATGTCAAAGATGGTGCTCTTTTAGGGGTTGGCAAAGTATGCACAAAGGGTCTGGCTGTTGGAGGGACAGAGTTCAGGCTTTTCCAGCAGACCTTTATTGCACTCGATTATTGTTCAAGCCAGTACTATAACCACATTTCTCTGCATTTTGGGGAGATCCACTTCCCCAAGAAATCTGATAGCAGAGACTTGGGCATCCATCTGAAACCCTTTATCTTTCCGTAACTCGTAAAGACACTGAGCAGGAGTTCCTATAGTCTCTCTTGCTTTTCCTCTTATGACATTGAGTGAGTTTTTAAAAAGGTCTCTCTGACAATTACAGGAAGTTACAGGTCTTGCATATATGATAATCCTTCCCTCTACTTTAATGCTTAGATTCTTGCCCAGCTGGGCAGGTCCAAGTTCTTGCATCTGGCTGTGGTAATTGGGGATAATAAAAGGAATATACTTCAACTGAAATCACGCTCTTTCACGTAGGTGCCAGAGGTTGGTGCCTTACTGCCATGGAGACCTGTTGTTTGATCTTTGGTTTAGGCCCCTTTTCTGTCCCTGGGACTGGGATTCTAGCTGGGTTCTCAGGATCTGCCCCTCTTTCAGGAAAACTGTAGTTTTCTGTAAGCAGTCACTGCAGAGGAAGTATGTTTTTTTGCTAAAATTTCCCCCTTTGGCCTTCTACTCTTTCTCTGAAGCTTGCAAATTGGGAATGCAAAGGAATTGTAAATGAGCTCTGAATTTGGGCCAGGCGGAATCCTTACATCCAGACTGTATGGAACTGCTGTGATTCTTCCATAAACAACTCCCCCTTCCTGGTGTGGTAGAATATTTCCTCAAATGGGAGCTGGACTTGGACCAGTTATTGTGGGCCTCAGAGTCCCTTCTAAGCTGGATGTGCTATGGTGTGGCGATATCTGAGGACACCTGTGCATACTTATCCATTTTATGTAAATGGAATCATGGAGGAATGGGCATCTTTGATTGACTCAGGAAAAGAGCAGGGACTAGTACTTCATTAGGAAGAAAGCAAATGTATCCTTCTCAGGCATATGGAATTCACGCTTGCCCTGTAATCATAAAACTGGAAATTAGGAATGAAGGCGTCCCATGACCATTAACATTGAATTAATATGCCCAGCAGTTCATTTGTTTGTGTGAATGCATTTCTAGTGTCGAATGCAGAGAGAGCCTAATTACAGGTTTCCTGATGCCTTCAGAAGGCATCAGTCACCCACAGAGGGACTGGCAGTAGCCTCTCCTTTTCTCCTGCTGAGAATCCTTCTTCTTCTCCCCAACATTTTGGATTCCAAGAAACAGCAGTTAAGAAAATCAAAGGCTCTGTTTCTGTTCTGGTCCTGTTTCTGGAATTGTTTTGATGCCTGATTTTTTTCTTCAATAAAGAATATGCTATGCTGTTTTATTTTTCTTCTTTTATTTAAGCCCTTTTATTTAGCTTCTGGAGGGGACGTTGGCTATGTCTTCCTGCTACATGTCAATTCCTGTCTCTAGTGTGCCCTCCCTCTTCCTTTTCCTCCCACATTTGGCAGAGGGCACAAAGGTACTGGACTTTCTTTATAATATTCCCTGGTCAAGGATGAGCCCTTTACTGCCAGATTAAATTTTGCTTACCTTGGATCACCACTGGGCAAAGTTGATTTTAATGGATGATTTCAATTGATGAGATCCAGAAGATGCCAAGCCTGGAAAGGTCAAGGTCCTTGAAGACCAAAGACTGAGTTGTGGATCAGCAATGTCATGAGCACCATTTTGGGAGTTGGTTGGAAATCCCAAATCCTAGGCCCCTGCCTAGACCTAAGGATTTGCGTTTTACCAAGATCCTCAGGTGATTCATACACACATTAAAGTTTGAAATGGACCCATTGAGATGGCCCGTTAAGAGAAGTCCATTGGTTCAAATACTGTTTTATCCTTCACCCTATCTGACTTATGACTGCCGGGGTTGGATGATCTCAGAAGCTGTTTTTTGTTGTTTTTGTTTTTGTTTTAGTTCAGAGAGGGAGAGAAATGGAGGCCATGGGGAGTCTGTTGAAGGAAAAAGGGAAACCATGTTGGAGGTACTGGCATTATGGGAATTTATCCTGTCTGCTTTGTGTCCCAGTCTGCCTTCCTGTTGCAACCTTTTGCAAACTTAGCTAGCACTCCTTTTCAGGAAAAGGAAAACATGTAGATAAAAGACATGTATGATATCTCTAGTTTCCATTCTAAGACTTACAGATGCAAGATGCAGCCCAACTACAATCATTACCAAAGGGTTTTCAGGATAAGTAATGAGGAAGAAGAAGAAACCTGTTTTGATAACTATTACATATTAGCACATTTATTTTGGACAGCTTTGTACGGAAGCCATTAAAAGAAATAATATTAGTGTGTTTTGTGGCGTTCTGGCTGCAGGCGGGACATTATCTGTTTGTGGTCTCCTACTGAGGGCCTAGTTAAGTAATGACCTGGGGTGAAAATAGAGCAGCCTTTCACTGAGAAGCCCTTCTCTACTGCGCTGCATAGTCGTGTGGTGACATGCATTAACTGCCATTGCTTATGATTTGGAAGGTGAGGAAACAGGTGATCCACCAAGTAAATGAAACCCACATCTCTTTACCAGCCACATACGTGGATAGTCCTTGTAGGTGACTTTAAGTGTCTGGGAGCATGTGAGGACATACAAAAATCTTGGATTAAATATTTTGAATTATTTACCATTAGTTGTCTTTTTAAAATATCCATCTTCATTTCATGGGCATGTATCACTTTCCCTCTCAGTCTAGTTAGATGAGTTTAATCAATTGCAGAAATGCCTAGATTCTTCAATCTCTCAGAGACACCGTACAAACATGCCCATATGGGCAGTTGTGGAGGACTGGTAACAGGTTGAAATCAATTAGGGAATTCTTTTGACTACTTATATGGTCAAATTGCTTATAGAAGAGCAAAGGACCCACTCAGGAATCCCCTTTAATCAAAACTATGATCTTTGGGTCTTGTCTCATCCCAAATTCCTTTGCAGTTAAATAACAGGTTTTTTATTACTGTAAAAATGCTTGTTCAATGTTAAACTTGAATAGTATTAAGGGGAAGAAAGGCAACAAAAAAGTCACCTGCAGTCACCTCTATGCAAAAATATCTTGATATTTAGGTCTATAGCTTCTCCTCCTCCCAGATCTGCCCATAAATATGTATATAAAGGCATACAGTATTTATATTGTTTTTACAAAAATGTCACTGTACTGTCCTATTGCCTGCTTATACATTTAGCAATGCATTACATTTTCCCATGTAATGAATCCCTTTTCTATACAATTTTTAATGGCTGCGCCCTATGCAGTTTAGACCTTCCAAGCAATGAGGATAACTGTGGTTATGGGTCTAACTGAAATAGGGAACAAGAACAGAAGAGCCCCATAGTTCAGGAGTGTTGACGTTAACTAAATGAATTTCTCTTCCATTGGAAAATCAGGTGACTAAATGGCAATTTCTTGTTTTTGTATCTTGTGATGATGGCAGATGAAAAGTTTGCACACACTTGACTTCCTCTATCATTTCTGAAAACGATTTGGGGCTCCAGAACTTTACTTGTCCCATAGATTCTCAGATGGCTCAACCGCCTGCTCTCCATTTGCCTCTAGAAGTAACCAAATGGACTCATACGAGTATTCAAAGCTTATATCATATAAATTAATATAGAATAGGGAGAGAAATTAGCCAAAGGGAAAAAAATTATCTCAGTTTGTAAAAAAGAGTTGCCTTCTCTTGCTGTCTGCATGCGCTTTAGATAATGATCTACAGGTGATTTGGAAAGTTTGGGACCATTTGGCTTTTAAATATGCCAGATAACCCTCCAGAAGCACAGTTGATACCATGAATCTCCCTCACTGAGCACATGAATGTAGCTGATGGCTTCCCATTGGAGAAACTTCAAAGTACTTGGCCTTGCACATCACAGCCCCACCCCACCTGTCTACTCTTATCTCATGATGCTTGCCGACATTAATCTTTTTTTTTTTTTTAATTTATTGGGGTGACAGTTGTTAGTAAAATTACATAGATTTCAGGTGTACGATTCTGTATTACATCATCTATAAATCCCATTGTGTGTTCACCACCCAGAGTCAGTTCTCCTTCCATCACCATATATTTGATCCCCCTTACCCTCATCTCCCACCCCCCACCCCCCTTACCCTCTGGTAACCACTAAACTATTGTCTGTCCAACATTAATCTTATGTGCAAGTGGGCCATTGCCATCTAGGAGACTGTCTCCTCTGGCTCTGCAGAAATCCTTGGCAGTCTTCCTCCTCCAATAGGCGCCTCCTTTTTTCTTCCCCTTGTAAGTCCCACCCATTCTTACTCAACACTCAGATCCTCCACGGAGCCATGCAGCCTTTCAGATTCCCAGCTCATGAAGCACATTGACCCAAATGGCCACCTCCCAGTTGGTATTTCTCATATGCTTTAGTTACTTGATTATGTGTTTGCATGTATCCTTGGTTATACACTTATGTGTATGGACATAGCCTCACTTAAAGCAATAACATTTTTTCATGTACAAGTCAGATCTCCGAGAAGTTGGCAAAAATCCTTAGAATATATTTCTTTTGTTCTCATTTCATAGAAGCTGCCTAAAAGCCTCACAAATCACTTTGATATTATAAAGGTGGAAATGGATTTTCAACCTTTTGAATCAGCCATGACTGGGTACAGAATGAATTAGAATCTCTGTTTTCTTTCTAACGTGCTCAAAAAGACTTGTACCCTTTGCCTGAACTGTGGTCTCCAATCGCAATGAAAATGCAATAACAGGATGCATGTGGGTAGGTGGAGAAGGAATAACACATAAAACATAGAAATAATGTGAGTTGATGAAGGAAGAATCCAGATGATTCAGAAACGTGGGGCTGAAAGCAAAAGTCTCTCCCTCCCTTCTCTCTCTCCTTGGTTTTTATCTCTGCTCAAGACTCCTTTGTGTCTACTTGAGCAATACATAATTTTACACATCTCTCAAAATTGTAGTTGGTGCCTTTGGCAACAATTTGTGTAAGAAGAAATTTTCCCTTGGGTATTTCATAACCCAGGGAACATCTGTAGCATTAAACTGTAAAATCCTAATAAAGAGGGCAATGATGTTTATTCCCTGGGGTTCCCAATAGCAGCTGGTACTAAGTCCTTATGTATAGTAGCTTCCCAATACAATGGATTGCAGCATCTGTAAAATAGGATAATGGGGTCTGTTTCCAGTAAGCTGTCAGTGGTATAGGTGTAATTACATACACCTATATGTCCTGCCAGACACAAACCTACATGAGACCAGACCTTTCCATAAGGTTATGAGATTCTGCCTCCTTGGGGAAAGTGGGCATGGGGGCAACTCATTGGGAGACCCTTGCTAGCAGAGGCTCCATTATAGCAGCAGGAACATAGGGCCAAGCCCTCTTAGCAACGCTCTTGAGTTGAGTCTTGCGGTAGGATAGTGCTTGCTGTGGGAGGAGTGGGGAATGACCCTTGACAAGATGGAGAGATAGCCAGGGCTTCCTTACTCTGAAAAGGAGGTGGGGGGAGGAGTTAATGTTGATAGTATAGAAAATTCACTATAGATAGTGGAGGAAGAGAGAAACCTAGAGACTCAGACAAGAAACCCAGAGGCCCTTTGGGTTTAGGCAGAGGGAAATTCTTTCCTGTCTCACAAGTATTGAGAACCTCACACCTTCCCCCTCTTTTTGTCAGCATCAGTATTCCACTTTTAAGTAAAGTCAGTGGATGCAAAGAAATCGACACCTGCATTTAAGATGCCCCCCCAGCCCCTATAACCAGGCCCCACCTGGGACCCTCCCCTGCAGCATGGTACTTGGATTTCTCTCTCTTTTCTGCTTACCCCCTCCATCCCATTTCTTAGCAGATAGTGCTTCCAATAAGAAATATTTCAGGTGCACAACTCTGTAATACATCATCCATATATCACATCGCGTGTTCACCTGAAATCTAACTTTACTAACAATTGTCACCCTAGTAAACTTTAATTAAAAAAAGAATGTTTCGTGAGTTTGAAATCACTCCCTAGCTCTACTTTTCCCCACACACATGCAGATAGATAATAAACTTTGAAAATAAAAGAGAGCTCCCTATTTCTTTGGTCCACTCTTCTGATCTTAGAGATGTTAGGTGACTTTTTTAGGCACACCTGGGAGTCGAGGCAGGGTGTCTCTCCCTACCGCCTGCCTGTCCACCCACTGAGACAAGAACTGTCTAAGTGGATTTCTTTGGACTCACATTGGTCTGAAGTACAGGTGGATGGGTAACATGTTGACCTTGACAATATGGGCATCATCTGAATCATCCAGATGTTAGTTTAAGCAAATTATTTGGAATGCTCTCCAGTCAAAGCTTTAGACTGAGGATACATCCTATACCTACCCTTTCACCCCTCTAGCAACTCCTTCAAGTTAACAGCTGTCTGTAAAATAGACGCCGCTCTTACTTTCTGATCATAGCATCCGTGTTACCGAGCAGGGCAGCTCTGGGCATTTGTTCTTTAGGTTCCCCTTTCTAAAGCTTGAACCTCACAGCTAGCATGCACAGTGATTCCCACTCTTAGCTCACTCTGCACACTGCTGCTAAAGCTGCAGGAGCTGGTTCTAACTGCTTCTTTCCTCTGTGGTTCTTCGTCACCTACAGGATCAAATCTTTGCTCCTGGGCACAGTTGCCAGCCTGCCTTGTGGCCTTCACCCTGGTTTCCAAGCCTACCCTGCTTGTTCTGCTCCCCTGGGCCCCCAGGCTTCAGCAGCAGGAAAGAAAGTTCTCACCCTTTGCAAATGTGTACTACTGTTTCACCTGTTGAGCTTTTTGTACCTGCTTTCCTTTTGCATGAAACGACCTGTCCCACTATCTGCCTCTAGAAAACTCCTTTTCCCCTTTCATGGGTAAACGCAGAATGTTTCTAACTTTGTTTTCTGTTATAGTTATTTGCTTCCATGTTTTTTTTTCTCCCAAGAGCCTAGAGACTCCTTGAGGACAGGGGCCTTGTTTGATTCATTTTTATATGCCCTGGGCCCAAGAAATACCAGAGGCTCAATAAATAAATAAATACTTGTTGAATTGACCCATATCACTTCCCTGCACAGAGCATTTTCTTTCAGCAGGTTGATATTAACCCATGATTGGTTTGCCTAAGAGAAACCTAGTCCAGGATTCCTCACGGTTTGATGGGTTGAGTCCATAAGTAATTTTGCTCTCCCAATTTGCATGATCTCTTCAATTTCCCAGGGCTTCACAAAGGTCTTAAATTGTATTCCCAGTCTGCCAATCAGAGGCCTACTGTCAAAGGATGAAAAGACTTTGTGTTTTGGTTGACTTATTCTCCTTCCAGGAGGAGGTAACAATCCAGTTCCACTGAGACAGACAAAGCATCACGGTGCCGTGAAGCCCAGGAACTCGGATGACATTAGAGCTCCGTGGAAACCCAAGTGCTACAGAAAGGACTGCTAATGAAGGGCTGATACCCTCACCTCCCATTTGCTAGGAGGGACTCTCATGTGTTGATCTTCAGGCATTTGGAGGCCGAGAGTCATCTCCTTACATTGGTGTCCAAGGATGGAGTTGAATGTGACATTTTGGAAACAAAAAGGAAAAGGCAAAGCTGGCTCCCAACCACTTGGTCTTCAAAATTAGGAAATGATCTTCTTCATGTCAGAGGATAAAGGGAAGCAGTCTGCTTAGCTGAAGGGAGACAGGGAGGTGGAGGGAAGGGCAGCCGCCTTCATAAAGAGTCTATTCTTTGCTTGACACTCAGCTCGGTGCGTGACATACATTATATAATCCAATTCTTATAAGAACTTTGCCAGGTAGAGTAACTGTTTCCATTTTACAGATGCAGAAACTGATGCTCAGAGACAATAGGTAGACTTGCCCTAGGTAAACACAGCTAGTATGTGAGAGAGCCCCAGTCTGTCACCAGAAAGTGTTTTTTTTTTCTTTTGAACCCTCTTCATGTTGCATCTGTATTTTGACTAGGAAAGTAAAAGTAACATGCCAGGCAATGGGATTGAGGGAAGCAAATGGACATTTTGGAGAAAGACTCAGATTTGATGTAAAGCAATATGACGCTTTCCATTTTTTCCTGACACTTATCATCATATTTTCTGCCCTGAACCCTGTGGGGTCTTTCCTGCTTAGGTGGATCAAAATATTTAGAAATGACAGCCTTAGAGCACTAATTCAGAACATAGTTGTGGCAAGCTGGTAAAAAAAAAATCTGTACCAAGACTTCAGAGATAAAAGTAGTATTTCCTGTGAAGAAGTAACAAAAGTTGCCTTGAATTGGTGACTTTTAGCTTCAACCAGTCTGTGCCATCATTCGGCATCCTCCTGACTATCAAATATTTAGGGGGACAGAGCTCTAGAGCGGCTCAGATGGATGACTGTTTCAGTGACCTGCCCCTACAAATTCTAAATAGAAGTGGCCTTAGACCTTTTTTAACGGATCTTCTTGTGTGTTTTCACCATTTACTAAGTCTGGGGGAAGACATAATGTTTATGTTAATAAGGTCTGTACAGTCAGGTCACATTACAAAAAGCACGTGAAGGTTCTCTGCTTGGTTCTGATTCGTTGTTAGGGAGAGAAGAGTGAAAGACGAAAGGGAAGAAGGGGGAATGTTCTCCAAATGAACCAGAGTCAGACACAGAGTCGTGGCAGGGGAGCTCCAGAGAAGTGAGATTGTCTAGACAAAGACAGGTACAAGGACAGGTGCTAGGGAGGGCGAGAGAGACGGACATGGTGTTAGGAAAATGGAGTAAACAGAGCAGGCCTCTGGCTAAGCTTGAGGATAACCGGCTCCATGGAGAGAGACAAGGAGGCGTGAAGGGGATTGTGACGATACAGGGTGAGAGGAGGAGGGAGAAATTGACTAGGAGTCTGCTTCCATTCTCTTGTAACCCAAGGCCTGTGTCTCCCTGTCTTCCCAGGTCAGGGGCTCTCTCTTTTAGTCACCCAATGGCCAGGCTGGGGTCCCCATGGCCGGACCTTGAGATATCTAATGCCCTCTCAAATATGTCCAAGGATTTTTCCGTGAGCCTCGAATTTCTCTAGTTTTTCCCTTTCTCCATTTTCCTGATGCTACTAAAATCCTTCTTTCATTTCCTCTGGCTTCTTATGACTCTGCTTTTTTTTTGCCCTTGTCACCCTGGAATGAAACATAGCTACTTCTCTTTGGGTATCTGAATGTTGTGGTTAGTGGGAGAGATTTTAGCACTGGATAGACTAGGAAACAAAATGCATTAGCCCTCTCAAGCTCTGGGGATTTTTTTCATAGGCCACATCTCTCTCCAGGGCCTCCATTGCTCCTAACTTTACTACCTCTTCATTTCTTCCATTTCTTCCAAGAGCCCAGCCCATTCACTGGTGGCATCGGCAGACAGCTCCAATTTTTTTTTTTTTTTTAGGTATAAGGAGGAATCAAGATAGGGAATTGAAATTTTTTAATTTTTATTTTAATTGGGGAATATTGGGGAACAGTGTGTGTCTCCAGGGCCCATCAGCTCCAAGTCATTGTCCTTCAATTTAGTTGTGGAGGGCACAGCTCAGCTCCAATTCCAGTTGCTGTTCTTAATCTTTAGTTGCAGGGGCGCAGCCCACCATCCCATGTGGGAATCAAACTGGCAACCCTCTTGTTCAGAGCTCGTGCTGAACCATCCGGCCACCCCTAGGTTGGTTTATTTAAGTAGAACAATTTAGCTCTCTTTGGCTTAAGCTGCCCCCATTCAGACTAGCTCAGTGGCCTCACTTCTCACATCCCAAGAGGCCTATCAAATTGATATCTCAACAGAAAAACCATCTACAAGAAAATGGACCATGCCTTCCCCAGAAGGCAGAGCAATTGCAATCCCTGATTGTTTTAAATAGATTTTTCCCCCTTGCTCCAATGTTGAATGTGGGCAAGAGAGAGTGAAAAGTACGCAGGGCAGGAGGAGTGTGCACCTAGCACCCAGCTCTGCCAATATCTGAGGAGCCTGTGAATTCCTGGTGTCGGGTTTTCCATTGGATTCACTACCTTTACGCTGGGAGGGGTGAGTGGCTTGGTGGTGGATGTGCTACTTCTTGAACCGACAGCTTGGGAAGTTTCATAAATCGATGATTCAAGACTTTAGTTCAACGTGACCGTGGGCGTGGTCGCTGACAAATAAGAAAATGGACTGTCAAACACAGCAGACTTCCCTTTATAGTTATGACTCTTTTTATAAGAGGATTCTTGTATTCTTCAGGCCTCAGATTGCACAAGCCCAGACACTACCTCTATCTGCCTGTTGTATCACTTGCTATACTTCGTCATTGACAGATCTTCTCACATAGACTGTGTGCTCTGTGCAGGCCGGGCCTGGGTGAGAGTAACTCTTCCTGAGTGAGTAAAGGAAAGAGTGAAGGACCACTTTGGAGTTCTGGCTTTTGCTGTTCATCTTTGCGACCTCATCCACCTCTGTACCTGTGGGCAGCCTTCCTCTCAAATAGCTTTGCTTTTCCCTCTAGTTCATAACTGACCATTCAAAAGTCATCCCCACCCCAAGGGTAAATTGGCTGCTAAATTTACCACCCAAACAGAATTCTGCCACTGTTACGTTTAGCAAGCTGTCTAGTTTTAGAGGCAATAATTCCTGCTAGAAAATTACCATCTATTGCCCAGAAAGGGCCCAGATCAAGAGAGGCCATAATTGTCCTTCCATAATGCAGAATTAATAAACAGAGCCTCTGAGAGGAGACAGAATTTTTGTTGACTCAATTCCATCTGCAGAACAAATGGCTAGAAATCAAGTGTCGGGCTAAGAGAGAGAATCCCCTCCCCACTCTGTCTTTGTAGCAAATATCATGTATGCTATTTGTTTAACATCAGTTCACTGACCTTTATACCTATTTCCTTTCCTGAGAAACAAGTTCATGAATTGAATTGCTGGCTGCTCAGATTAGACTGTTTTAAGGACACTGGCATACTGCTGCTTTTTTCTTTTCCTGGACCCTTTAAAAGTCCCAGTTCCTATTCAGTTCCCCCTCTTCATTCACACTGCACAGACTCTCACACTGTTCTCATTCAAGAGGCATTGAGTACTTGTTTGCTGAGGTTTGCAGGTCCAGACACGATCATCTAGGTTTATAAAGAGTAAAGAAAGTCATCTAGGAGCAGGGCCTGGCAGAAGGCTGCTTGGATTTCTAATGGTGTCTGGCTGATGAAGGCCTCTGTTGTTGTTGAGGGGACTCTTGGCTCTTTGGTGCCTCGGCTTTCCCCTCCACACGATGTTGAAGCACTGAGGCCCCAGCCAGCTCTTTGGGAAGGGCTGTCAATTCAAATTTGTGGACGTTTGGATTCAGTTGAATTTTTTAAGGTTCGTGTTTCAGCACCTTTGTGTGGGGTCCATAGGGTTTGGGAAAGGTCCAGAGGTGCTGTGGCTGTTGCCGTCCTCCTACACACAGGCCAGACATGTGGACCCACAGTTTAGGGACTTAGATTTGCACGGCCAGAGTGCAACCTCAGATACTGTGATTCTGCATGCTCGTTTCTCTCTCCCTTTCTGCTTCCCTGACAAAACAACAAGGCAGGTGGCACGTGACTCTCCTGTTGAGTGAATGGTGAGCAGTGTCAGGGTCTAAAGGCCAGGACACAATATGCTGTGCAGTCTTGGTTCACACTGATCTCTGCCACTGTCATTCTATAAAATCCCAGAGTGATGGTGTTTCCAGCAGCGGAATGAAGAGTTAGGACATGGAACCTCTCATATTCTCCCTCCCTTTGCCCAACATCACCCCCTTTTCCTGTCCAAACTTTCTGGATCTATACTTGGATTTGGCTGGAGAGGAGGAGAGGGGAAGTAAGAGGAGAAGAGAGTTGAGCCAAAGGGGCTAGAAAGAGGAGGTGAAGGCGGTGCCAGGGTGCCATCCAGAAGAGGAGTGATAGAGTTGGGGTGCTGAAAGGAGCACATGGCATGACCCATGCACCCCTTGCCTTCTCAGATATCTCTCTCCCTGGGGAAACATGGTCATTGGGGCCCAACATCATCACTCCATGGGGTGGGTGAACCCTGTGAAGGAGGGTCAAATGAAACACAGTCAAAAATGTCATTTTCCTCTCCAATTACCAACAGTAGTTTCTGGTTAATCTGGGGTCTCACATCCAGAGGGATCTGGTCTTAGATGGCTCCCAAGGAGGAAAAAAAGAATGTAAGACTGTGAGGTGCCTCAAGGGATCTGCAGATCAGTACCAGGGACAGTGCTCCAGGGGCTGCATCATTTTCTTTGCTCCATGGGAGGAAGTGGACAGTGGTCATGGTAGGTAACATGGCAGGGCCAGAAGAAGTCTCACAGTAAGCATCCTGCCACCTCTTCTGAGCCACCAAGGCCACCTGGGAAAGAAATACCTGTCAGGATGAAGAACCACCTACAGGGAAGAGGAAGACCTTCTCTGGTTATTGCTTCACTCACAGTGGCAAGGGAGCGTGCGGACATCTGTGCCAGGAGGGCTGGTGCTCTGCCTTCCAACTGGGAAAAGGAAAAAAATAATGTTTCAATACAATATTCAGCTTCTTTGCTTTCAGAAATTTCAAACATTAAAATGGGGGCCAATTTACTGCCTGGAGCGATGATTGAAATGCCCCTCTTTCCTGCCAAATAATCCAAACATATGAAAAACTTATGAACATGATAACTCTTCCAGGAACCTTCACTGGCAGACCTGAGGAGGTAGGAGATGGGAGGTGGAAAGGGAGGGAGGGAGTCTAGCTGAACTGTACAGGGGAAGCTCTCTATGGCCAAAGTGTTAGAGTATTCTTTACAAGGGCCAGAACCAAGGCAACATGTAAAGCAACAGATAGGTCATTGAGCCAGAGAAGGTGATTCATCTGGGTCCCTGCTGAAATCAAGAGCCACAGGATGAAGGGAGAAATGCATAGTTAGATCCTGGCAAGATAAGCAGGAGAGTGGTCCCGGATGATCCACTAGTGGGACACTCTTGCTTGCAATGGTCTTCTGCTTGTACTCTGCAGAAGAATGCATAGGTGCACTTAGTTACATTCAAAATTTCAGGGACAAGGGGAAGATCCCCTCCCCAGCCTTTGGGTGCCCTCCTACTGGTAGATCACAACAGATAGTTCCTGGATGCCCTGATGGAAAGATGTGCTGGAGCTGGGAATTGGTGACACCCAGAAACTGCTCTTTTGATTTGTTTTCTTCCTGGTTGAAGTAGGTACCAAGCTGGCCGCAGTGTGCATGGGGAGAGATGCTTCCCCAGTGATGAACTCTGGGACTCTAACTTAGAGTCACCAAAATGGGTAGGAAGTAAACAAGGACTCGAGTTAGGCATGGCAGTACCCAGGCAGAGATGGTGTATGTGCTTGTGAAGGAAGGTTGACAGAACTGAAAGGCTATGGAGTTGTGACCTTGCTTACCTCAAAAATCTCCTGCCAATAGTTCTCCAGTTTGGGCCCAGAAAAATGGTTGGTTTTCCATTTCCCATGAAGAGCAAGAGGGTGACTCCTACTTGACTGGAATATACCTTATAGCAGTGGAGTTTAGCATTACTTGGGTCATGAATCCCTATGAGACCTGATGAAAGCTATGGGTCATATTTGCAGAAAGAAAAAAAGGTAGCCATTGAAACAATTTCAATGTTTTTATGGAAGCCTGGATGCCAACCCATGGATTCTGATTTGAGATCCACTGCCTTTCACTTTTTCTTTTCATGTGAGAAGATGTGTAGGAATTCTATAAGGTATTGGCCAGGTGCCAACGAGATGATGGGAATATTGGGATGTGACTGAGTTTATGTCAGAAGGGATGTTCTGGGTGGAGGAATGTAATAAGCTCTGTGGGCTTCCCATTCATGAGAAGACTGGGTTTATTGTTTGTGGAACATATAGCAAGATTCTACCCCCAACCCCTGAATACATCCCAGAATACATGCCACCTGTCCATTGCACTGTGGCTGGAGGATAATGGATGGATAGATGCCTTTAATAGCTACTCAAAAACTGAAATGTACTGGATGCCAGTGTTGGAGATGTGCTAGCTGCGTGGTGAATGGGGATTAGAGAATTCCCCAGTCTCTGTGTGGTAGTGGCTGGTGTGACCTTACCAGCAGGGTAAACTCCAGCGAAATGAATGGAGGGATAATCGCCTTTCGTCTGGTCCTGAGGCAGTTGCATGAATGAGGAAGGCTGCAGGGCTGAAAGGAGCACCTCCAAAAAGAAAGCTTACAACACTCAGATCCAGAAGGATAAACGTATCAAATTCATGACTAAGAAAGGCGGACTATGAGAACACAGATAAAGCCAAGAGCAAGGACTTTGAGTGGTCAATAAAGGAATTGCCAGGGGAATCTCATCCTTCTACATGGTACTCTTAGAGTTCGGGGTGCTGGGGGACCCAATTCAGAAACTGTGTGGATACATCCTAAAGGACAATTTAGTACTTCACACTTGAAATAATTTGTTCCCAGTTGATCCAAAAGAGGCTTTTAGTGACCCTTGTGGGCAGCCCTATTTGTGTTGTCAGTGGTTGCACGATTCCAATGCCTAGAGCACAGTTTCTTAGGCCATCGGATGGGCCTTGTCACAGGGCATACACCCTCTGCCCACCTTCTGCTGCTGTGGGGGCTCTTTAGAGCCTTCTGCTTTCATAATCTCCCCACGCCCCCCAGAGGGTGAGTGTTGTCTACAGACTCTGAGGATTCTCAGAAAAGCTGGAGACAGCTCCCTTCTGATCTATCCCGTGAGGGGCTTTACACAGAGTATGCAGCTCTAACTTCCAAAGGCCCAAGTTAGAGGACATCTCTACTGGGATTTGTCAGTGGGTGCCATTTCCCCCCAACCTTCAAATGAAGACACAGGGATTCTTACATGGGAGAGATGATTCAGGAGATGGTCTGGATGAGAGTGTTTTGAAATATGTTTTGAGAGTTCTGGAAAGTCCAGCCTGGTGGGGTCCCATAACCTGGCCCTGGGACTCCTCCAAATCTGCCCCCAATAGAATGCGATCTCCTGAACGAAGTCCCCTGATTATTTATGTGCTTACTCATGAGGCGCCGGGACGAACGACACACAGTACTCCCAAACCTGTCTATGTTCACAGTTAATGCCAGTTCTCTACATGTTGTTAGGTGTTCAGTGATTGAGAATTTTAAAAAGTCTTGGGCACTTATTATGTGGAGATATATAAACGCCCCTCCTTGCTCTTCCTCTCTTCCATAGTCTGTGAAATTTGTTGTTTCTGAAACATGAGTCAGTTGCTACTGGAATATGATTTAAGGAGATACATGTCAATGCCATTCTAAAAATGGTACCCGTCTATACCATCACTTAAAAGTGTTCTGTGTTACATGTCAGAATTTGTTAGTTTTCTGTGAGGTACGGTCACAGGAGTGAGTGCTCAGGAGGGCTGGGTTGGTGCTAGACATCCTAGCAACACCACAACTAGGGTTGGGTAGATTCTGGGGCATTAAGCCTGGCAACAGATCCCCACAGCTGAAGCTCAGCTAGATGGGCAGAGCTGTTCAGCTTTCCTGGGATGCCCAACTACCTCTCATCATGAGGCTGGATCTGGGTCATGGAAATTCAGGGGATACTGAGATATCCAGGCGGGCTTGGCTATTGTTGGTAAGAAAGCTCATTCATTTACTCATTCATCCATCCAAGATTCTTTCAGTTGACATGTATTTTGTTCTAGCTCTATGCTAAGCAACTTTTTTTGCACTAAGATTATATTAGAAATGGTCAAAACTTTATCCCTGCCTACTAGACATGGCAGTCAAGTTGAAGTGGAGTTAATGCATTGTGAAAGCGCTATCCTAGAGAAAAACTGCATGGGGACTCTGCAACCTAGGAGTGAGGTCCTTCCCCTTGCTGTGGTGGGGCAACTCAGGAGGGGGTTTCTGCTCTCCCTCTGGATCTGGCCTAAGGGAGTGTTGGGAGAATAGATTGGAGATCAGCTTTCCTGCACCAGGTGCCCACTGCTGGGTCGTACATCCTTGACTTGGTTGTGGTTAGGGCCAGGGCTTCTGTCTGTTGGGGCTTGGAAAATCAGAACAACTGATCCGGTGAATCTGATTGGAAATCAGAACAGGACCTTGGAACACGGGGTTCTATGACCTGGGGCACATAGAAATCAGCTGGGTTTGGGAACACCAGGAAGCAGGAGCCCTGAGTGTGTTTTGACTACAATGGACACACAGGAGGTAGTGAACTGCCCTCAGGGAACCTGTGCGAGTGTAGGGATCAGTCCTGGGGCTCCGAGGTTGGGGTGGCAGCCAGGGTGGTTGCAGGCACAGGGCAGTATTGTAGCCACCATGGGTGACACCACACTTTCCTGTCAGTCTACAGGCAGCGGACCTAGAGCTGAGCCTTCCCAGATGGGCCGTGGGGTCGAAAGGAACAAGAGGGGAAAAATGGAAGCCACGCAACCATTTCCTTCCTCAGGCCAGGCTTGGTTCGGAACTATACGAGGTGAGCTTCTGGCCTTGGATAGGCCCAGATATAGCAGGGAAAATGGATATCGGCTGGGAGTCCAGATGCTCTGAGATTATTATTTCTTTTTAATTAAATTTATTAGGGTGACAATGGTTAGTAAAATTATATACATTTCTGTAATACATCATCTATATCTCACATTGTGTGCTCACCACCTAGAGTCAGTTCTCCTTCCATCACCATATATTTGTTCCCCTTTTCCCTCTTTTACCACCCCTCCCCCATTGCCCTCTGCACAGAGATTATTTGCAGCAATGGTTTGTAAGGCTGGGAGCTTTTCTGGTTGAGAGTTGGGCTGTTTGAAAATAACCATGTACAAATGGATGTTTAATGTTGTTGTGGAGGTTGACAAAGTTTAGCAGGAGCAGAAGGAGACTTGTTAGTCTTTGCCTTATCAGACTTAGACCAGTGACAAACTCTCTTTCCCTCTGACACAAGGATGTCCCTGAAGCTTGCTGCCTGCCTCTGCTCAGGACGCCTCCTGGGGGACAATGGAAGCCAGTAGGCTACCTTTTGATCCACTGTGGTCTGCCCCTCTATTGGGATTCCCCCTGACCCACCTCATTCTGCGAGTCCATTTCTACCTGTACCTTGTACATCTTACAATGTGACCCTGGCCTGAGACCTGGATCCAGCGCCTAGACTTAAGAGAACTAAACCTTTGAATTCTAGTGTCTCACCTGGATTTCTCTTTGATCTGTGTCTGTGTTCCTGCTCCTTCAAGGCACGTGGTCCTGGACAGCTTGGACAAATCTACCTCTGATCCAAATTCTGCTCTTGTTTATATTTTCATCAATGGCATATCTCAAAGCCAAAGTTAGACCTTTGCCAGAGGAGGATGTAAATATCCAGAGTACAATATTATATAACTGGCCTACATGAGTAACTGATGAGGAAGGGTGAGTTTTAAGAACAATAACTGCCCTTCAGGTGGTATTTAAAACTCAGGGCCAGAGTATTTCTTTTAAAACCCTGGATGCGTTTTCTAAGTGTAGAGGCACACAAAGCTGGTTAAGAGCAGTATCAGGTTCTTGAAGTCTGCCTAAAATTTGGCGCATTGATTCACACAAAACTAGTATGAAATGGCATTTCTCGTTATGTTCTGAAACCCCAGTGGTGGTGACTTCATTCTCGTTTCTTGCTCTGTGTGGCCATTTTCCTGCCAGCCTCAGATTGTGTACTTAGGTATTTTCCAAAAAAATCGAAACCATGCCCAATACTCTTGTCATGTGATTCTTCCTGCACTCTTATTCTTTAACGGATCCAGCAGCTTTCCTATCAGACCAAATTGGCCGTGTTATACCCCACAGATGCCCACAAAATGCTAAATTAAATGAGAAAGGCCCTGGGCCTCACCTTCTAGCTCTAGTTGATAAATTTCTCTCCATTGGCAGACCATAGTCTTTTGGGTTATTTGACTACTGGAACTAAATATATATGTATATATTTCAGTCCAAAGCTTCAAAGGTGGTTAAAACCTTATGGCAAAAATGGGGGAAGGGTTATAACTGCAGTTTTGCAACTAATCTTAGTGCCCCGATTTAAACACATTTTGTTACACCAATTCAGTAGTGAAAACATATTCAAGAAATTTATGAATGTTTTTAAAAGAAGAGAAATTAGTGTTTTTTTTAAATATACAGAGTTCAGACCAGTTCAGCAGATGTGGGATGTTGATGGGCTAATATAGTCAGTATGCTTTCTCGATACCAACTGCTGCCAGGCTGACCCTGGTCTTACACTGGCAGCCCCAGGGAATGTGAGGCATCGATAACACGTCTATATTTAAATTGTATTCAGGGTATATTTAGCCTGTTGCAGAGACATGTGAAGAGCTTTCCCTGGAGATTAATTGCCAGCTGGTGTTGGAATACTTTGGGCTCCCAGTCACCTCCATGTGGGCTTTTGTTTCCAGGAAATGGCTGGTGTCTTAATCATGACTTCTTACTTTGGCTGCTAAAATAGAATTTATATTTGGGAATCTTTATTTGATGTGGTTTCTCCCTCGGATGCTGATGGGTCTGTCTTATTTGGAGAGGAATAAAACAGCTGGCACTATACCGTGGGGGTGGTAAGACAGGACAATTTGTGAGGGCTGGTGTAGTTCTCCCTGACCCCCTGAATGCAGAAGAAGCCCCAGTTCAGGGTGACATGTTTCCTTGGGACTTCCTAGTAGTTCATGGTATGACAGAAATATGAAAAAGTCTTGTTCTTTGGAAGGGAAAAATCGAACTGATGAAATTTCTGGGTATGGTGATGTTTATTTATGGGAAGATATTACCTAAATATCCAACAAAATCCAACAACCCTGAAACCCAAGAAACAAAAACTATAGGCATGACACATCTTGTTCCCACATAGACAAGGCTTTCTCTTATGTGAAGGATGTAATCGGTCAACCTAACTCTCATTGTAGACAGCCGTGGGACTCTTGAAGAACACCAGGGCTAACAAGGGATGAAAAGCCACTAGTCCCAAACACAGGCCTGAATTTCTGCATCTTTATTTCAGGGTCCATATTCAGTGGGTTTGTACTAGCCCTTCTGTGCTGTTTACTGATGGAATCCGTTCTGATTGGTTGGTGCCCGTACCATGTACCAGTTGTTAAATATTTTGAACATCAGCTGCACCTGGCTTAGAATAGAACTGGGAAAGGAATAGCATTTTAAAGGATGTGAATGGGTCAGGGGTGAGACTCTCAGATGGGAATAGTCCCAATTCTGACAGCACTCAAAGAGAGGGTAGGATGGTGAGGGGGAAATTGGCCCAAACTAGGGGGTCCCCTCAAAATTTGAGCTTTTAAAAGCCTTTCTTAAAAGGTCCAAATGTGTAAAATGCATTGACATATGGAACACAGAAAATGAGAATGGTCTGGAAAGGGAGACAAGGCCGGGGTTCCCAGGCTCATGGGAACAGTGAGGCCAGGAGTGTGCCTGACTGAGTGTGATGAGCAGGGCTGGAGTGTGAGTGGTGGCCAGTCAGACTGCAAATGGCCACCCTCAAGGTGCTGGGTGTGGACGGGCACAGCCTGAGCATCCTGCCCTCTCAGCTATTTCTCCTCCTCCTGTCTAATACCAACACTAGGGAGCTGGCCCAGGCTGGAAAGGGTCCTCGGGGCATGCCCTAGCTGAAGCTCAAGTCTTCTCCCTCCTCCTCCTCACCATATCCTTCTCATGGCCCCCATTACTTGTTCAGAATGGATCCCAGTTGATAATCTACATGTGTACTTATTTTGTCAGTGCTTGGAACTCTGAAAGAGTCAAATTTGCCTTAAACTCTGGTCATGGTATATCACCATCACTCCAACTTTTAATAATATTGATGTGTAAAAAAATTCAAGCGTATGCAATGCTTTGGTTTTTTTCTATCAGCTTCACTATGTCACCAACGGACAGTTTAATTTAACAGAATGTCTGCAAATGATCTGTATTTGGCTCAAGATACACTATGTGGCTTATTTTTTTTTTTTAAAGATTTTATTGGGGAGGGGGATCAGGACTTTACGGGAGAACAGTATGTACTTCCAGGACTTTCTTCCAAGTCAAGTTGTTGTCCTTTCAATCTTAGTTGTGGAGGGTGCCATTCAGCTTCAAGTTGTCCTTTCAGTCTTAGTTGTGGAGGGTGCCATTCAGCTTCAAGTTGTCCTTTCAGTCTTAGTTGTGGAGGGTGCCATTCAGCTTCAAGTTGTCCTTTCAGTCTTAGTTGCGAAGGGCGCAGCTCAGCTCCAGGTCCAGTGGCCATTGCTAGTTGTAGAGGGCACAGTCCACCATCCCTTGCAGGACTCAAGGAATTGGACTGGCAACCTTGTGGTTGAGAGGACACGCTCCAACCAACTGGGCCATCCGGGAGCTCAGTGGCAGCTCAGCTCAAGGTGCCGTGTTCAATCTTAGTTGCAGGGGTGGAGCCCACCATCCCTTGCGGGACTCAAGGAGTTGAACTAACAACTTTGTGGTTGAGAGCCCCCTGGCCCATGTGGGAATCAAACTGGCAGCCTTGGAGTTAGGAGCACGGAGCTCCAACCGCCTGAGCCACCGGGCCAGCCCCCCACTATGTGGCTTTTTCCTTGAGCAGATTAATAGTCATTAATGGTCTACTTCTCTTTTGGGGAATGAGGTTAAGTTAGATTTTATTCATTGATGTCACACCAACACAAGGGACAGTGGAGCCAGGCATAAGCTGAGCCTGGATAAGATTAACATTTTCCTCTCAGTAAATCACAAGAGGGTAACAGAGTGGATGCTCTTCAGAAAGTTCCGTGTTATCTCTCACCTTTTGGTGTGCCTTAGGTTGACTACTTCTGATGATGTTATTTTTGGGTTTTAGGAAATATTTCATGTTTAATGTTATGAATGTATAATGTTATGTTACTGGTTGAGGATTTTCTATTTCTCATATGTATGCAGCCAATTTCATAATGTGATGCTTCAGTGCCTTATGGAAGTAAAAGCTTGAAGATTCATCCAAGTGTCTGAAAATGCCTTGAAAATTGGTTGGTGTTCCTTTGATGAAAGGACACCCAACCTAGTATAAATGGATCTAAGTTCATTGGGCTGGAGCTAGACACATGACTCTGAGCAGACAGAGGGTCAGTGTTTAAGATTCCTTGGCATTAGCCAGCGAGAAGTCTAGTAGACACAGGGAGATGACTGTTTGAAGTAGACACATCACTCAGTCACCTCATCTTGGAACTTTTTTTTATCGTGGTAGAAGTAGGCCTCATTCACAAAGGCGCAGAATCTGTGTAATGGCCTATGAGAAGAGCCTTTTCCCCCTGTACTTGAATTTCAGCTAAAGCCTTGAAGTTGAGAGCAATAGGCTAAATAAATAAATAAACAATTCAACATTCATTCAGGTTAAGAAGAAGCAAAGAAGAATGGGACTTGTCCTTTGAACACCTGTATCCATTATCTAAGTTTTACATTATAAATTAGAGGATTAGAATTTATTGGGTGAATTATTTTGATGGAAATTTGTTGGAGGAAAGCCAGCTATGGGTCTCCTCCTTGGGGAAAAGAAAAGAGGAGATGAACAGTGTTGTTTCTTTTTGCTCCCATTCATTAGCCAAACAAAGAAGACCCAATAAAATCACAAAGAACTTCTCATAGACTTTGGTGTTGTCTGCTAGAAGGGGCAACCATATCACATTCTCTCACTGAATGACAGCTGGGATTCAGAAACTCATTAGCTTGCCTATATGAGCACAGAGTTTTCTAGAAACATTGTCAGGTGTCCCCTAGAGAAGTCTAAAGGTGGAAGGTTGGTTTGGGGAGCTCACAGTAGTAGGGCAAGAAGAAGAGC
Source organism: Rhinolophus sinicus (assembly GCF_057876585.1). Taxonomy (NCBI): domain Eukaryota; kingdom Metazoa; phylum Chordata; class Mammalia; order Chiroptera; family Rhinolophidae; genus Rhinolophus; species Rhinolophus sinicus. Next base: position 188,738,067 of record NC_142503.1, on the reverse strand, counting down.
CAGCTCAGTGGCTGAGCAAGCTGTGCCTGCACTGTTTTGAGGGGTAAGAATGTATCCCCAAGGCAACAGGCAAACATGTAAAACAAGCTGGGCTCAAGTTAATCTTGAAAGGATCCTGTCCAAGGAGGCTATCTTCTGGGATAAGGAGACCCCAGAGATACACTGCCAGGACAGGAGCTGATGGGGCTGAGGTCATAGAAGCTCATCCAGGGAAGAATTGTTTGGGTTAGGAGATGGGGCCAGAAGGAGGTCATGCTATGTGGTCTTCAACACACCCATAACTGCCACCCACAAAATAAAGCCAGTATTTATATAATGGAGACTCTTTCAGAGCCAAGAGAACATTGCAAATAGTACCAATTCAGTAAAAACTCCTCTGATATTTTCCCTTTCATCCTTCCTGTACTGGTAGGACACAGAAGCAGGCATTGAATGTAGTGAGGCAGAGTAGGAGGTATTGCAAAGAGAGAAGGCCAGACAATGACCGCTCCCAATATGCTGATTCCCAAACATAAAATCAAGCTTGAGTTGGGTGGAGAAAGAAGTTTTGATTGGATGCTAGGTTAAAGTTTTGATTTAAAATGTTCTGGACTGGATTTTTAAATTCCTAAAGATAGGATTGTTTTCTAATGGATGAAATTGACTTACAAGTGATGAAAACTTCCCCAGGCATTGGTGAGAAAAAACAAAACCACTTCCTGATTATATCATACCCAGTTAAACCCTGTACAAACCTGATAAAAATCTGCATTCCAAATGTACCAACACTTGCTTGCTTTTCTTAGCGACATTGGCTTTATTGTGAAGACCTACCAATATAGTGGTAGTTACAGGCACAAAATGTCTATCTCTACTCTGGATATTTAAGGGTAAGCAAGAATTCACCTACAGGAAACAGAAGCATAATGCTTTCCAAGGCAAGAGTATCATGGGAAGATTAATTCCAGACCATCCTGTCTTCTCCAAAGCCAGAAGAATTTTTGGGCTTGGTTGGATTTTTTCCAAGATAGTTTTCAACCCTTCTCCACAGACCCATGTGACTCTCTTCCTCCCCATTTAGATGAACAATCCAATACTGGAGGAGCCTACTTTCTCTGCAGGAAGTACTCATTTTGGAGGCTCAAAAGGATTCAGTTGAGTTCCTATGGACAGGCAAAAGCCAAAGATGCCTTTGGGAGCTTTACTGACACCTTTCACTTAAAATCCCCAAGAAGAATCCAGAACCTGAGGTGATCATGTGAAATTTACCTCAAATTACTGTATCACCAAGGAGAAAATTCTAGGAGCTTCTAGGGAGAGAGAGAGAGACAGAGAGAGAGAGAGAGAGAGAGAGAGAGAGAGAGAGAGAGAGAGAGAGAGAGAGAGAGAGAACAATAACAACAAAATCCCCAAGATGAAAAGTCCATCCCATGCAGAAGAATCAAAATGATGGGACACATTTCAAAAGAAACAGCAACACTGGAAGCTGGAATATACTGGAGCATTGGCTACAAAATTCCACAGGAAAGCAACATTTCCAATCAAGAATTTTATACCTAAGCATGCTATTAATGAATGTGAGGCTAAAATTAAAGAAATTTTCAGACATGTGAGATCCCCCAAATTTTACCCCTCTATAATGCTTCTCAGGAAGTTACTGGTATGTGCTCCATTAAAAAAAAATTAAAAAGCACAAAGAAATTGGAAGACATGTTGTGCCAGAGATATTGCTATATGTTCACGCCATTTCCTCTTCCGAGCAAACAGGAAGACTACATATCCCAGCATCCCATGCAGTTATATTGGGGTCACATAACTGAATTCTGGACAATAACATATGGGAAGAAGTGATGTAACCTCCCATCAGGTCTGGCCCATCAGCTTTGGATATAAAAATATTCAGAATGATTATCAGGTCTCTCTTTCCCTTCCTTATTCAATTTGAGACCTGTGTTCTAGATGGCTTTCTATTAGATGAATAGGCTGCCTGATCTGCATTGAACTGGGACATGAGTGAGAATTAAAGAATTATTGAGTCATTGAGATTTAGGGTTTGCTGTTGTAGCAACTAGTGTTTTCTCACACTCATTGGAAGTGGGTCTTGATTTAACAGAAACTTAAACTATGTGGCATTTGTTTAGCAGGTCAGTGGTGGATAACAAAGGAACTTACACCAGAAATTGGTGATATGGGAACCCAAGTTATGCAGTGGCAAAAGTTTTGATAAAACTATCACTTGCTGTAATGTTGGGGCCTGTAGCCCAAGGATAACTGGTTAAAAAGAATTATGGTGTTGGCCACTCTGAGATTCATTTCATAAGTTGTCATAAGAAGGAGATGGTCTTGGGAAATTATTGATTGGTCTGCAAGAGGAAATAAAAGGGAATAAAGAGAGAACAGAAATTTGGGCCCAGAAAGCCATCTTCTTATAAAGCACAAAAGGTAAGAGATATAAACTTACAGTTTCTCACTTAGATAAAGGGACTTGGGTGTAATGGTCCTGTTCAAGCCTAGTAGCCTCAGTGTGGTTGTCATTAAATTGGGAAAAAGAAGTGAAGGGAAGATGAGGCAAGGAAAGCAGTCTATATTTAGAAGGTGGAACTATGTTTAGAAAAGAACCTTGGATACGGTTGTTACGTATGAATATGATTGAAAGCAAATACAGTAGAAACTTCAGTTTCTGAAGGAATTATATTGCTAAAGAACTTTGATCAAAAACCTCAAATAGTTTGTGAACTAAAACAATCCCTGAAGCCCAACATCCACAACCAGAAAATATTTTAGAAGCTCTATAAACCTTCCTCCTATAGGGACATGCTTGCCAACACTCAGGTCAGACGTGACCAAGAAGAATAAAGATGAGAGTTCCCAGAGAGCAAAGGGCCACAGAGAATAATAGCCAAAGGAGTTCCTTCCAGAGGCAGAATTGGGGACTAATCCAGGAATTTCCCCTGCCCCCTGGGTTGGGGACCCTCCCAGTGCCCAGCAGGATTTCAGAATTGCTATGAGGCAGTGATTGTCTGAGGTCTGTTTTTTTTTTTCTTTTTTTTTTTTTTCCCAACTCTTTTGGTAGAAGTACTTTTGGTCCTAAGTTACCATTTTATTTTGGTATTTATGCAGCTGATTTTTTATTGTTGTTTTTAGTTCATAAGTTGCCTGACCAAGAGGATGGGAACCAATAGAGATTATTACTTACTTTGGGTTGTCTTCTGTCCATATATTGGAAGAAAAAGAAAATGGTTTGGTGATTAGATGGGCAGATTTGGCAGACCTAATGCTTAGATATTCCTCACACCATTTCTTCTTCCTGATACATAGGAAGAATACATACCCCTACCCCCCTTGCTAGATTAGGGGTCTTATGACTGAGCTCTGGCCAATGGGAGGAGGGCAGAGACAATGTAAACCATTTCCAGGCCTGGCCCTTAACAATACCCTAAACAATCCTTCAGCTCTCTCTTCCCCTTCATAGGCAACTTTGATGGCCCTTGTAATAAATGGCATAGTTCAAAGATGGAGAGCCATGTATCATATGCCAGGCCACAACTGACATGTATTGTGTAAAGCCCTGAAAGGTCAAGGTCTGTGTCAGCTAGTATTTCTTATTCAAACACACTTGTAATATTGGAATTAGATGATGCAACATGGTAGCAAAGCATGTAAAATCCCCAGGATGAATGGAGTGCAGCAAGCATAATGGGTCAGCAGTTTAGACAGGGCAGGTCTGATAGTTCTGGGAGAGCCTTCCCCAGTAAGATGAAACTGACGGAATATCTGGTGTGAACACATCTCTTAAGAGGGGACTTAAGGCCCTGCTGAAAATTTGAGTTTGAGTTACTGATAAGAACACAACTAAGGGGCAGGGGGAGGGCAATAATTCACTCCATGAAAAAAGTAAACTGTGTTTCAGGAGAGAAAAAGTTGTGGTTTTCTACGTCTCACTTATAAATAGCATATAATCATAATTTTATAAGCACTAACATAACCATGTTGAGCCAAAGGAGATGGGGATGGTAAATGTGCAGGTGTTGGTGGGAGAAGGGGAAGAACAGAAGAGATTTATTTTTCATACTGAGGAAGCCAATAGATAATGCGTAAAACTAAAACATAAAGATATAGCAATAATAGCATATCATTCAGAGACCTGCGCATTTTGATGCTGAAAGAATCAATTCAAAACAATCCAACATACTGTCATGTAAGAGAAGGAGAAAGAATTTTAAACCAAACCGTTTTCAATGGTTGATTATGTGATATTAGCCTTGGTGATGGCCATTCTTCACCCAAGCGATGGGCCTTGTTGTGGTAGAGGTCGAAAATATTCCTGACAATCAAATGACTCATGACCGTGTTTATCTACCTGGTCCATTATCTTATACAACCTCTGACCTTCACAGATGGCTCAAAAAGGATATCCCTATAAACAGTTTCTTCTCTAATAAACCAAAAACCACAATTGTGTGCTTTCCTTTCAGACAATGTTGCCAAACTAGTCAAGGTATATCATAACATACATAATTGTTGCTGTGGAAAATTTATTTCCTGGTTTTCTTTGTACTTGTGTTTAGTCAGGAATCAACAAATTATGGCCCATGGACCAAATCTTGCCCATCACCTCTTTATGTGTGTCCTGTGAGCTAAGAGTGTGAGTTTCACATTTACCGCTCATCAGCATAAAAGTGGTAATGAGGTGAGAAAGAGATTTTTAAATAAAAGGATGCAGAAATTTAGTCTAGGAATATATAGAGCAAGTGCTACTTAAACTTCTCAAAGACACAGTTTTGTTCATTATCTCTCGTGTCTAGTACAGTTCCTACAACAGAGTGACATGCTCATGGGCTTAATTGTTGTAGTAGCATCCGATGCATAGTAGGTCATTGGCGAATGCATGTGTGAATGACTGGGTGAACACCAAATAGGTGTTACTGAGCCCTTGTTACATGTGCAGCACGATGCGGGATGGAGTGTAAGAAGCGGTCCTTGAACTTTATTCTTAACATGTCATAAGATTAAAACATTTTGTGGTGAGAGTGTGACTAAGCAATTATCAGTTGAATTGTGTGGTACAGACCTGTGCTTTCAAACTGGGGTACTCAGACCTTTGGGGTTCTCTTTCCTGGCACTAGAGTATTGTCCTTTCCCATTTCGCCCTTTCCATAGCCTATCTCCCACTTCCTCTAAGAAAAGGAAACACTTTACATTACTACCCAGTTCTTACTGTGGCCCATTTCTCTGGGTTATAAACCTCCCCAGGGCATAGTCTATTTGAAATATTGAGGGGAATTTAAATTGGCAATCCGTTGGAGGTTCCCTGTGTGGTCCTATTCTGCCCCCACATGTGCTCTGCCTAAGAAGCTCAGTCGAGACCCAGAGCTACCAAGTAGACATCTTGTCCTAGTCTTTGGGATAGAGCTGGTGTTTGTATTGGCACTTTCTGTCTGCGAAGCCCTCTGTTCACACCTCAACTTCGGTTTTCATAACCCCACCATCAGTGGGGAATGTTGCTGCAGCAAAGACAAGTTGTGAGCACCGTGTGACTTAAGATTTGGGTAGTGGGGTCTTTCCATCGTGGGCTTCAGGGTGTCTGTCCTGGGTCCCGTGCGCTTGAGCCTTCCTTCCTGGGCCCCTTCCTCCTTTGAGAAATGTTTAAAATTATATTTAACTACTGCATTGGTATAAAGACTAATATAATCCAGGCTGGATTACATTTTTTTTCTCCTTTTGATTGTAAAAGAAAACAGATTTGTGGGCCCCTGAAAGTATCGTGGACCCTAGGCTCTGCATCTACAGTGCCTAATGGAGAAGGTGTGCTTGATTCCATCTGCTGTATCTCATCCTAAATGTGCTGGCCTGCTCCATCTCTTTCCCTTGCTTCTCACTGTGCTTTAAATGGATTAAATAGCCATGTGATTCAAGTATTTGAGAGTGCTTCTTGAGAGGGTTATGGGAAGCTACCTTTGTGTGAAGGTAATTTCCTCCATGACATGCCCCGAAGCCCAAATCTGCATTTAGAACACATAGGCACATCCACCTGACAGAAGAACACCCTGCCTTCTCCCCGACACCTCTCTTCATCAACACCTTACCATTTCAACTGCACGTTACGTTTTGTATGATTGCAAGTTAAATGATGAAAAACAGCAAATAGGTTTATGCTTGATTTTGTAACTTACAAAAAATCCGTAAGTTAATGATATTAGATCTGTATCATTTTAATGTTGACAACTTTTAGTAATTTATTTTATGGTATTGTCAGCTTACCGTTGTGATTTGTCTTTTTCAGTGGGTTTTATAATCATTTATTTGGATAAAAAAAGTTAAGTTGGAGGGTTTTTTCCTGACGGGAAGTCTGATTTGATGGGTTGATTGGATAATGAGGATTAGCTTTGCTAACTAGGTTATGTGGTGGATATTTTTCAGATTGGATGAGCCAAATATGCAGCGCCAAGGTTTTAACCATATATAGATGGCATTTTCTGAGTATGTTGGATTTCTGAATATATTGGAGTCAACAAGGTAACAACAATAACCAGAAAAAAAAATCCCACAAGAAAGTGGCATTAGTCTTGCTCTAAACAGCTACCCTCTCTGCACTTGGCCATGACCTGGCTTCGACGTTGTCTATGGTAGGCAGACCGGCCCCCAAAGCTGTCCATGCACTAATCCCTGGAATCTGTGAATATGTTACATTACATGGTAAAGGGCATTTTGTAGATGTAATTAAGGTTACTTACCTTAAATGGAGAGATGCTCCTGGATTATTCAGGTGGGCCTGATCTAATCATACAAGCCTTTAAAAGCAGTGACCTTTCTGGAGCTAGAGACAGAAGAATGTGGCAGCAGCAGAAGACAGAAGGATTTGAAGCATTTTTACTCACTGTTGTTGCTTTAAAGATGCAGAGAACCATGACTAAAGCTCTAGACACTGAGAACACCTGGCTGATAGCCACTAATGATACAGGGACCTCAGTTCTACAACCGAAAGGAACTGAATTCTGCCAACAACCTGAATTGGCCTGGAAGTGCATTCTTTCCCAGAGCCTTTACAGAAGAGCTGAGGCTGGCTAACACTTTGATTTTGGCCTTGAGATCCAGGAGGAGTAAAACCAAGGAAGCCCATTCTACTTATAGAACTTTGATGTAATAAAGTTTTTTGCTTTAAGTTGCGAGATTGGTGGTCATGTGTCACAGCAGCAGTAGAAAATGAATATATACCTTCCTAGCATTCAAGTGCCATGCCTGCAGGTGGCTTATTTGTTTGTTAATTTTTTATTTTACTTCTTCTGGGAAGGGAGTCTTTACACAGCAAATGTGACTGTTTATACGAGTAGGGGTTCAGAGACTGAGAGAACAGGGGTGCAGTAGTGGCTATGCTCTTAGGAATCTAAAGCCCTTACCCGAGAGGAGTAGGTCTGAGGGAACTGACAAATGATATAAGCAATGGCCCTGGCCACTGAGGGACATCTGGAGAACTACCTTGACTCTAGAGGGGGTATCTGTGGGTACTTTAGTGAGATCTCTGTCCTCATGTATGGCTTGGCACTCAGTTCCCCTGAAAGTAGAGCGTGTGTGTGTGTGTGTGTGTGCGCGCGCGCGTGTGCGCGAGCATGCATCTCCATACACTTAATGCTGGGAAGTCAAGGCATGCAGTGTATAAGACACATTTTGAGATTATTGTCTTATTCACAAATATTCCTTTTAGTTGGGGAGCAGCCCTTGATATATAGGAGTTGGTTTCTCAATAGCCACATATGTATTAAATAACACTGTCCCTTAACTACAGCTGAGGGATTCAGGAATGGGTACCTGACCTATGTCAAGCCAATCAGAATCCTTCCCTAGTAGCTTTCTAATTGGAAGTATAAAAGATAAGCTTTCCACAGTCAGTAACCACAAGATTGTCACGGGGTTACAAAAGTCAATTTGGGGAATATAATCAATAATGTAAAGATTTTGTAGGGTATCCGATGGACACTTGTCTCGTTAGGGAGACCACCTCAGGGATGACGTAGATGCCTGATCACTGCACTGCACACCTGAAGCTGAAGCTGAACAATAATGAACGTCAACTACAATTTTATATATACATATATAGTTACAAGAAGCGGAGTACAGCATTAAGAATAGAGACAGTGGAAATATAATGGCTGTGTGCGACGTCAGCGGGATAGTGGATGGGGGGTGGGTGGGTTGTCACTGTGTGAGGGATATAAATGATAAATGTCTAAGTATTACATTGTTTTGTGCACCTTAAACTAATAAAAAAAAAGTTATGAAAAAATAAGCTTTCTAGTCTGGGGGGAAGGAGGCATTGCTAAATGGGATATTCTGCAACTGGTGGATATCCTATTTTCTGTCCATGGAAGACATCTGTTTTAAGAGCAAACAGTCAACCCGTGAGAGGTACGCCAAGACACAGAGAAAGTCCAGAACGTGCTCAGTTTCAATTGCTCTTGAGTTTCAGCTGCACCTCTGCTCTTGCCATTTGATTGATCAATCCTTTAATAATGTAAGTTACCCCAGTGTTCTTTCAATATTCTTTTTTTTTTTTCTTATTGGTCAAAGCTTGTTTGAGTTGGATTTCTAACAGATTCCTGACTAATTCGGTTGATAGTCCATTCTAGTTCTCTCACACATAGTACAGATTACATTAAGGATCAAATGATAGCAAGTCAGAAGCTAGAGAGGTCCTTATGGACAGAGGAAGTGAGATGAAAAGTTTGACTAAAGCTTTGACTTAGAAGGATGGGCAGGATTCTTTGTTGTAGAATATTCCAGGCAAAGACAGTAGCATGTGCAAAAGGGTGGTGGTCCCAATTCCAAAGATATACTTACAGAGCAAAGAGTAGTGGTAGTCAAAACGTGTAGGGGAGATGAGGTTGAAAAGAAGCGTCACTGTTGAGGGCTTTGAATGCCAGGCTAAGAAATTGGTGTTTTATTGAAATAGGAAGCCGTTCAAGTTTTGAACATGAAAGTGACGTTATAAAAGCTGTGTCTTAGGGATATTGACGCGGTAGTATGCAGGGTGAGTTGAAGGGAGTAAGACGTGGTATTATTTATCTCTGTATCCTTCACATTACTTAGCAGAGTGTCTGGCATCGTATAAGTGCTCATCAAATTCTTATTAATAAGTAAGGAATTCAAATCAGGTAAAGTTATATACGCATATCAACATATTTTATAATATTTTAATATTATAGATTATAATTTTAAAATAAGCTATATTGTTGAATTATTGAGACACTTGGTCTGGATACTTTATTTTATTTTTTTAGTCTGGATATTTTAGTTGTTACTGAGTTTTAATATAAATCAGAGAAACACATGTGCTTTATTGTTTTGAACTATAGTTCCCTTTAGATTGGCGAAAAGAATCAGTTTCTGGGATCAGGTTTGTTCATGTGTTTATTAGAAACTTGCTTTCCTTATTTGAAATCTATTTTGACCATTCTATTCAATATTCATAATTTCATAAGAAACTATAACGTCTTCAGCCACTTAAAATATTAATTGGTATTCTACAGCCAAAATGTTTATTAGCCTGATGAAGACGTGTGAAATTTTTATTTCCTTTATAATTTATCTTTAAAGAAAATGGCCAGAGAAAGGACCATTGGGTATCATGCCAGGAGACAGAAGGTGCCTAATATTCCATAGGTCCATGTCTTAAATATTATGCTTTTATTTTGTTATTCTATCTCCTTTTATTAATAGAACGCCATGCCACCCTCCTATTATGCGTCTCTTCCTGACTATGCATTCACTGATGTCATATTGGCGTTTGAAACCTGGTGGGAATGGTGGGAGTGTTCACATCCTAGAAATTGGTAAACACTGTTAAGTTAGGTCTTTTATTTATTTTGTTGATTGTCTAGACCAGGGATTGGCAAACTATAGTCTGTGGGCCTGCAATCTGTGTTCGTAAATTAAGTCTTACGGGAATACAGTTCCATCCATTTATTTACATAATGTTTATGGCTGCTTTCATGCTAACATGGGAGAGTTGAGTAGATGCCAATGAAATTGTTGTGACCCCCAAGCTCAAAATATTTTCTATGTGTCCCTTTAAGAAAAAGTTTTTTGATCCTTGGTCTAGAGTTAAAAAGTGGTGAAGGAAATGTTAATATTCAAGATTAAACTTAAATGTGTGTTATGTTACAATGTGAATGGCATAAAATAATGATAAAATATTATTTCCGTATTCAAAAACTATTATGCTAGTCAGCAAAGAGGTTGCTCAGGTCATTGATGAGTGACTGAAGTTCTGACATACATCTGTTGTTTCACTCTTTACTCCTGAATGTGACTGAAAACATCATTACCATGTTGGAACTACATTCCATCATCAGTTGCAACCATTGCTTGTCTATGGATAGAAGAGTTCAGCCAAAATCAAGGAAAGCATTCCGTGAGAATCAATTGTTCATATGGACTTCACAATCAAGAATATTGTCAGTCACAAAAGATCATTTATTGTTAGATTCCATTTATGTGAAATGTCCAGAATAGGCAAAACCATAGAGACAGAAAGTAGATTGCCTGTATAAAGCGCAGACAGGAAATAGGGTCTTTGCAGATGCAATTAGTTAAGACGAGGAGGACATACTAGAGTAGGGTGAGCTCGTAATCCAATAAGACTGATGTCCTTATAAGAAGAAGAGAGAGACACAGAGGGCCATGTGAAAACACACAGGAATAGGGAGAATGCCATGTGAAGATGGAGGCAGAGACTGGAGTGATATATCTACCAGCTGGAGAACACCAAGGATTGCCGGATGTCACTCTTCTAGCTTCTGGTGACATCCGGCAATCCTTGGTGTTCTCCAGCTGGTAGATATATCACTCCAGTCTGAAGCTAGAAGAGGCATGGAACAGATTCTCTCTCACAACTCTTAGAAGGAACCAACCTTGCTTGGACGTCTAAGCCTCCAGAACTATGAGAGATTTCTGTTGTTTGAAGCTCCCCCATTTGTGGTAGTTTGTTATAGCAGCCCTAGGAAACCAATATGGCTACTAAGATAATGAAAGTTTCCATTCATAGTGTCCCTGACTGTGTGCCAGGTACTTTACATGTACTATCAGGACACTTTTAGGGAACCTTCAAGCTATATGATTATCAATGACCTTTTAGGGACAACTAGGTCAAATAAAAAATAAGTGGTGGAGTTGGGATTCCAGCTCCGGGCCTGGATTTACAATTGTGCCTGAGCCACAGTGGTGTCTGAAATGTTGTGGCAGCCAGTAATAGGGGGATAACCCGCAAACCTTTTGGGTTGCTCCTTTATTTTAGGTCTCCCAGGCAACCACTGACTCAGCTTGAACTCCATCATGCTTACTTGCATGCATTTATTATGAATAATCTCAAAACAGTGCCTGACAGAGAAAAATCTCAGTATTTGTTCAACGAATAGTAATGAAAACTCCTTGACCTGTCACAGCACTTCAAAATTTACAAAGTACATGCATTTTCACATAGATTCTTATTAGGTTGTTTTAAACATAGTTTGAAGGCTGCTTTAAGCACAGTCCTGTCTTTTTTCTTTCTAAACTTTTTTTTAAAGATTTTTTCATGTTTTCCCCAACCAGATAATAAGTTTCCAAGAAGGTAATGAATGTTTTCTTTTTCCTTGAATGATTCTGGTTCTTCAACGGGTTTCACTGGATGTAGATGCATGATCTTGAAACGATCACCCACATCATTCTGAAAATGGTTACACAGAATGAATTGGGTAGTGTCTACATAAAAAGCAAGAATAGGACTCTGTTTTTATCTTCCAGGTCATTGAAATCATTGTTGATGTTTCCTGAGTGTTAGTGTGAAGCATTGTAAGTCCTTTCATGCCTTTCCTAGGCTGTGAGGTGAGCAGTAATACCATCACCACTTTGTTTTATGGGACTCGGGGGAAGGGAGGGACAAGCCCAGCTGCCCAGCTCTCCATAGTTGTTGGGGTCCAGGAAGATGAGACAGTCCTCCCTATACTATTCACATAGGCTAGGATTGCCCTTCCAGGACCCACGGAACATGTTATCGTGTGTGGCCTTCTTTGCTGATCAGTTTTCACACATTATGATCTATTTGTATTTTTTCCAATATTAGTTTTTAAGATGTTTTTGCCTTCTATAGATCTCCTAGGCAGCTTATTTGAAGTTGAGATAGGCAAACCTAAATCAACACACTCAGATTTTTAGTGATATGGGGATTGTCCAGGAAAATACCATCAAGTAAAAATAAGTAGATAAGAATATGCGCAGTGTGATCCAAAGTCTCTATTTATCTTTCTGCTACTTGTAGATGTGTGACTTTGGGAAAGTTACTTACTGTCGGTGAGCCTCAGTTTCCTTAAGTATGCACAATAACGTGGACTTTGCAGGGTGAATGTGAGCATTAGGAGGGATGCATTTGACAGTCTTTTACAGATTTTGATGAGTTACCCCTTGTATTATTAGTGTGCTAGAGCTGCCATAACAAAGTACCACAGATTGGGGGGCTTAACAACAGAAATTTATTATCTCACAGTTCTGGAGGCTGGAAGTCCAAGATCAAGGTGGCAGTAGGGTTGTTTCTTCTAAGGCCTCTCTCCTTGGCTCATAGATGGTTGTCTTCCCCTCCCTGTGTCTTCATGTGTTCTTCCCTCTGTGTATGTCTGTGTCATAATCTCTTCTTATAATGACACTAGTCATACTGGATTAGGGCCCACGCTAATGATCTCACATACCTTAATCACCTCTTTAAAGACCGTGTCTCCAAATACAGTCACATACTGATGTTCTGGGAGTTAGGACTTCAACATATAAATTTGGAGGACACAACTCAGCTCATAAGCATACCTCCTGCACAGCCTACAGCCCACGCCCATTGGCTCTGTAGTCTTCTTTCAACCCCTGCAGAAACTAGTTCCCTCTGCCTGGAAAATACACTTGACCTCCTTGGCAGGTCCAGGCTTTCCCAACTCCAGCTCAAATGTAGGACTCTTTAGGAAGTGTGTTTTGATCGCAACCATGAGGAATTCATCTCTCCCTCCAGGTCCTTGGGCTCTTTGCTATAACCTGTAGCAGAGCAATACCAGATCTTATTTACAACACTTTCCCTTTGTCTCACTTAGTTGAGAAATACCTTCATTTGACCTACAGCAGAGCACTCTGAGGGGAACACAGACTGGATAGAATGAATATGTCCCTAACAACGATCCATTAAGACATTTAGAATGAATACGTTTATCTTCCTTCCTGTATAGTTTATGTTTAAGAAAACTATTTTAGGATACATTGGAGGCAGCCTAACATTTATGGATGTTAACATGAATGTTAAGAGACTTTCCTGATTTATAGATAGACTCTGAATTTTTAATCGATATGAGAAAAGCTATTCAACTCAGGAAGTCCAGAATATCATGTGTGGGTTATTTAAACTACTTGCGTAGGAGGATAAAGAGTGTAAAAAGAAGGTCTGCTGTGAAATTGTGCCAAGATTATTTAAACAGGGCTGTGTTTTAAGATGTATGGAGTGTACATACACATTTTTTTTTTTTTTGTCCTGACAATTTAAAATGAACTTCCTAAGGATATTGGGAATATTGGAACAACTAAATGAGCAGCGATGTGGAATTATTCTCACGTTAGAGACTTTCTCTTTCTCACGCCACCTCAGTTCCTAACAAGTGAGCTTTTATGAAATCTGAAAGCTAAAAGTGTGCCTCACGCACTTCCCTTTTTCAGGCTAGCTGCTTGTGTAAATCTGAAACACCTCCAAGCTGGGTGATAGATGATCTGCTAATAGCTCAAACAGTGGAGGTTCCAACACATTTGTGCATAGTCTAGAGAGTTCTGTACGTTGCAACTTTTATTGCTGAGATGCCCATCTTTTGAAAAAAACCCAACTCTTGCTAATGGACAACTTTTTAAAAATCCCTGTTTCTGATACAAATTCTTTTGTTCAGTACATTGTTTTAGAATGGATGCGGAAATGAACCGAAAACTGACATCTTTGCTAGCAAACTTTCAAGTCCTTTGAAATGTTTGGAAATAATTTAATTTCCTCTGTATTCTCTTTCTTCTTTGATGACTTTACCTAGTCTTCAAGTAAACGCACAAAGGGGGCGCACCCAGCACCTCCTTCCCTCTTGTCTCCTACATCCTGTGACTAAGTCCAGCAACTTCTCTCAACTCTCTATCTCTGTTCCATTCCCCCTGCCCCCTGCCCTTCATCTGTGTGGCAGCATCATGTGGATTTGTTGCAATATAGGTTTGACTGCATGTGACAGGGACCTAAAGTAACAGTGGCTTAAAACACAAAATAGAAGTGTTTTTCTCTGTCGCATAATGATTCGGGCTCATCTGGGGCCTCTCCCTCTGCTGGGGCTCAGATTCCTTCTACATTGTTGCTGCACCACCTTTAGGTGCTGCTGTCATCTGCATGGTCCACGATGGCTTGCCATCGTGCCTGCAGTCCAGGAAGAAAGAAGGGAGAGATGGGAAGTGAGAGGGTATGTCCCTTTCTTTTAAGACAGAACCCAGAATTTAAACTCATTCCATTGGGCAGGGTTAGTCACATGGCCCTGCCTCACTGCAGGGAGATGGCTAGGAAATACAATCTTTATTCTGGGCAACCTTATGTCTAGGTAAAAATTCTATCCCTATGTGATAAGGGAGAATGGATATTGGTGGGCATCCTGCAGTCTCATCCTTCTCTCCTAACTGGCACCCCTGCTTCTTGCCTCACCAAATTGCCCCTTTCCTCAACTCACACCAAAGCCAATCTGGGCATACCTCTCTCTGCTCAAAAAGTAGCCAAAAAGCTCCTCACTGCCTGTAGCTAAACTCTTAGCTCTCAACACGGGCTGAACAGTCTTCACGTTGTGGTTCCTGTCCACCTCACCTCCTGTTTCTCTCTTCTTTATACCTTATTCTCTAACAACAATGAACTCTGTTATTTTCCATGAATAACATGGTGTTTCATGCCTCAGTGCCTTTGCACATGCTATTTCTTCTTTTAGGGTTGTTCTTCCATCTGACAAATCTCTAGTTGACTTTGAGAACCAAGCTCAGAAGTCATTTGCATCAGGAAATCTTTATTAAACTCCCCTCTCTCACCCTTAATGAAGATAGTCACGCCTTCCACCTCACACCTATACTTACCTGTCCCATTTTTGCCCTACATATATTATGTAGTCATTTATTTCCTCTTCCACACTGTGAGCATTAGCAGATCACCTTTATAATCTCAGATTTCAGCAGAACACTTGCCACAGAGCAGTTCAATAACCGCTTGTTTACTGTTGATTGAATGAATGAATGAACAAGTGACAGAATGAGTGTATCATGTCATTCCTTGCTTAGCACTTTCAACCTTTTATGTAAGGTCTTATTTTAATAAAAATTACTACTGAGCTCTTATTCTATTTGAGTACATATATTTTGTTTGTGTTAGAATATTAGCAAAGTTATCTAATTTAACCTTTATAAACAGGACAGCGAGGTAGGCATTATTGTTCTCCTTTCACAGATGGGAAAGTGAGGCACCTCATTTCTTAGTGTTATTGACTGTAGGATAAGTGGAGGGTGGGAGTAAGTAGAGGTTTGCATTGTATGGCATGCATGAGTGTAAACTGGACTGGCAGTTACTGGGAGCTTGTGCAATTCTATAATTGATTAGCCTAAGTGACCAGGGACATGTCACTTTCCCTATTTGGGCTTCAGTTTTCTCATCCATAATAGGAGCGGTTGGCTCAATGATCTCCAATTTTCCTTCCAGACCTAAAAGTTGGTGATTTTCTTACTTTTCAAATTCAGCATGTTGAAATGTAACCCTCCTCCACACCAATATGCTACATTCGCAGAGCTGTGATTTTTGCTAAAAATGGACACTTTCTAAATGTTAGAACCGTACATGGTAGAGAAGAGTCACTTTAGATCCAAAACTCCCCCGCTCTGCTAAAGGATTAACACTGAAGTCCTGGACCTCACTCAGTATAGAATCTTCCCAGATTGGAGGATGTGAAATGGCACTGCTTTCTCTGAAGCTTCACACAAGATTCTACCAGATATACTGAGCCATCAAATAAATCTTGGATCTGGGAGTATTGCAATTGAAACGTGGCCACAAATGCTCCCTGGATTCTGTCTATGACATGAGCCCACAATGGGGAGAATTCTATACTACTCCTTGTGTGTGCTGACAAATTCTGTGCAGGTCTTTTTTTCTTTGACAAAATAGAACATATACGGGAAATCTTGAAGGTCTATAATACTACCACCCCTCTTCCCCACCTGGGTTCTGAAACAACTGAAAATGAGACAAAGTTGTTCAGCGATGGAGACAGGCATATCACCTTTGTGGTGTTAAAGATGATAGTGGAGAATATGGCTTCTGCTTGCGGCCAAGGCAACTTCCTAATACCAAACCCAAGAATCAGGCAGACATCTACCTAGTCCTGCTAGGGTAGGATGAACCTTTCCCCCAGCAGCTATGTGAGTTAAGCACACACAGTTTCTCCTTACAAACTTACTATGTTGGACTTCGTTGTCCTAAGTCTCTTCTTCCCTTCTTCTACAATAATACCTCCCCCACTTTTTAGTGGGGCATATTGGCTCCCCACAATAAAGACTATACTCCCCAATCTCCCTTGCACGTAGGTGTGATCGTGGGGCTTAGTTCCAGGGGTTTAGAGTAAGAGGAAGTGTTGTGCTCAGTTTTTAGGAAGAATGAGGATCTGCACTTCTCTCCCTAACTTTCCTCCTCCCTTCTGGCAAGAATAAGGAGCTGGAGTGTCTATTTGGACCATGAAATGGAAACTGAATTTCGAGGATGGCAAATGAAAGAGAAGGAGCCTGGTATCCTGGAGACATTGTACCAGTCCTGGGCTGCTTACCTCAGACTTTACTTATGGGAGAGAAGTGACCTTTATCTTGTTTAAGCCACTATTATTTTGAGTTTCCTGTCACGTCAGGCTGAGTGCAATTTTAACTGATACACTCTCCGATCAGATAAATCGTTCAGTTTCCTCCCACACTAAGGAAAGGAGTTAAGATTAAGAGGTGGGGAGCAGCCCAAGTGTTACACTAATTGATGTCCCTCCACGTGGTAGGGAGTGTTAGGGACTAGGGAAGAAGAGTTCCCCTTCTGATGAGTTTTTTCATTCAACATATAATTATATACCACCTGTTATGTGCCAAGTATTGCTCTAAGCACTTACAACTATTTATTTAATCCTCATTGTAATCTTACAAAGTAAGTATTAATAACATGCCCATTTCACATATGAGGAACCAGAGGCACAGAGAGGTTGGGTAATTTGATACCAGTCACGTTGCTTGGAAGTGATGGAGCTGGGATGCGAACCCAGGTAGTCTAGCTTAGAGCTCATGCTCTTCATCACTACACACGGTGCTTTCTTATGAGGGAAAGGAACGGAGACATCCTTATGTCAAGTAAAGGAAGTTTGTATCCAGGACAGATGGAGCAGTTAGAAAAATATGAATATCTCATGGTCAGCTGAGATGCCCTGGTGTCAGGTTATCCTTTCAGGAGGATGAATCCATTGCACCCTAGACTCGTACCACCATTATGATGACTCACCTACTCTCTGTCACTACTTCTTATGCTTCTTCCCTCCTGTTGCACTCAACTGCTAGCTGATTTTACTCAGTTTCTACCACATGACATCTTCTTATACACGTCCTCTACTACCTGGGGCTTCTGCATTTCTTCTCTCTATGTACACATTTCTGCTTACCCTGTTCTCTAGTAATGATGATGTCTTCTCCATACAAAGGACTGATGCGGCCAGCCAATTTTCCTCCAGTACTGAATGTTCATTTAGGTGAGGCTTTCGCATCAGTCACTGTCTTTGGATGGTCTCTCCAGTCCCCCCACCCCCACCAAGGTCATCAAGAGTGCTGCAGGCTATGCTACACTCTTCAAGAACTCTGTGCCATACCGCTCCTCATTCAGGTTCTTCAAGCAAGACCCATGCCCAGCAGGGAGTTTGGGCATGCTGTCCTTGTTATTTCCTCTTTGTTATCCTTTCTCTTTATACCCTCTAAATGAGGTCAAAAACATAAACGGAATAGTCAGCTTTTTCTTTTTCTTTTCCTATATCTCATCAAAAGAAAATGGAATGAGCTTTGGATATGCACCCAAAGATACCTTCCAACTCTGACACCTACTCCATCTAGTCCAACTGTTGCACGAGCCTTCTTCATAGGTTTTTGGCCAGCCTATCAGTGGTGGTCTTTGGATAAATGGTCACTCTGGTTCAGTCTACTGTGATCAGAGTCATTGATTATGAAGATGTATGCGGACTGGAATCCTGGATGTCCCTCCAGGCACCATAGACTCTTCACTAAGAATGGTAGTAGATGAGAAATCATAACCAGTAAGGTTTTGGGGAAATATAGGGAGATCCACTGAAGTTGTCACAGGTTGAATAGAATTTCATACAACTATTGATTTCTGAACTCTTCTTAGGAACTGTAGGTGTTTGGATTTGAATTAAGAGTGGAAATGAGCAATGGACTGGAAATTCTAACCTGAGTTCCCTGCCCAAGGAAGAGAGCCGGTCCCAAGCTTCCTGTCCTTACTTTCCTTTTCTCTCCTCCCTCATTTTTATTACATTTTAATCCAGAAATGGATTAATTATAGTCCTTGGTTCATGACATACTCTTATTATTGATCTGTAAATGGCTTGTTTTTATTTATTTAGTTACTTATTTGTAATTTAGTTGATACTGGTGGACTACATTTTAAAACAAAGGCTAAGATTTTGGCAATAATCTTTATCTACCTTAGTTTTCTATTGATGCATTAAAAATCAGCACAAACTTAGCAATTTAAAACAACACCCATATATCATCTCACAGATTCTATGGGTCAGGAGTCTGGATAACTTAGTTTGGTTACTGCTCTGAGTCTTCTAAGGTGTCAGGCAGGCTGTGATCCCACCTGCAAGCTTGACTAGAAAAGTTCCCTCAGGTTGTTAGCTGAATCAGCTTCCTTGAGGCTGTAGAATTTGTGAAAGCTGCTGCTTCAAAGTCAGCAGTGGAGAGGAAGCATCTGTTCTGCTTCGTGCCTGATTAGGCCAGGCCCATCCAGGATAATATCCCTTTCGATTCCTTAAAGTCAACTGTTAGGGACTTTAATTACAACTTCAAAATCCCTTCACCTTTGCTATGTAACATAACTTGATCACAGTTCTGTTATCCCAACACCTTTGCCATGTTGTATTGGTGAGAAGCAAGTTACAGGTTACACAAACACTTAAAGGAAGGGGATTATACAAGGGTATGAGGCATTGGAGGTCATTTTAGGAATCTGCTTACCACACTACCCTTATGAAATCCTTCTGATATCCCATAGACTTGGCTCTATCTCTCCCAAGTCTATTTGTCATTCTCTTCCTTTCCTTTTTCTGTAGGTTATTTAGTTTTTGAGACTTGCTTTTTTTTTTTTTTTTTTTTGTCATTTAGTATAATATTGCTAAGATTCATACATGTTGGTATGTGCTTTTATAATCCATTCATTTTAACTGATATAGTATTTCATTAAATGAATTTTTTATATAGTATATTCATTCACTGTCATGTTGATGGACTTTAGATTGTTTTTAAATTTTTTTGCTATTGTGAATAAGCTGCTATAAACATGTTTATAAATTGTCACCAGTTGTAGATAGATAAGAGATTATGTTTTGAGAATATACGTAGGAGTGGAATTTCTGTGTCACAGGACATATGAATGTTCAACTTTAGTAGATAATGTCAAACTTTTCCAAATTCACATTTCCATCAGCAGTATGTAAAAGATCCTACAGCTCACTCTCTTCACCACCAGTACTTGTCATAGATAGGTTTTTACATTTTTGCCCATCAAAGGCATGGAAATTGGTGCCGTATTCTGGACTTAATTTGCAATTCCCTGCTTGCTAAAAATGCCTCTTCATACGTTTACTAGCCATGTATCATCTCCTGTGAAATACCTGTTCATATTTTGCCCATTTTTCTATCAAATGGTTTGTATTATTTTACTATGTATTTGTGGACATTCTTTATATATGAACATTAAATGAACATTAAAATGAGACAATGACTTGTTTTAGGGTAAAATAGACCTGATAACTGCTAAATATGGAAACATTCATTGAGAGCCAGTACTGTGTACTGATGAAACACCAACTTTTGTACCAGATCACCTAGGTCCAAACCTTGACTCTGGTGGTTAATAAAACTGTGGCCACCGGTGACGTATTTAACCACTATGCATCAGTTTCCTTATGTGGCAAATGAGGGTATTTATAGCATCTGCCTTGTAGGGATTTCTTAAATATTAAATGAATTGCACAGAAACAACCCTGAGAGCAGTGTCTAGCACATAATAAGCACTATATTAATATTTGCTCAGACTTTTGTTTGAGCTGGATTTCCAGGTGCTGCCAGATGCTAGGGCCGAGTTGCTTTTACACATCCCATGTATGTTTATTCTTTCATCTTGACTCATTTCTAACAACTCTAAATGAATTATCTTTTTTCCTTCATGGATAACGTGAGTAGTGAATTAATGGCTGATGGAAAAACATTAACTCAGGCCACTAAAATACATCTATAATAATATAATACAAATAATACACCATATAATAATAATATATCATACAATGCATAATTCTGTCTCTAAACTCTCTTCCAGCTTTAATAGCCTGTGATTCTATAAAAGATGTTGAATAACAACCCTTAGACTGCCTGAAGTTTGACGACACAGCATGATGGAACTTAAATTGCACTGCTTTGTTGAGTCTGAAATCACATTCCAAGGCAATAGTCATTGTCTAAATAAAATGGACTGCCAATTATATAAATAAAAAGAAGTAATAACCTCCAGTATTAGCTATCTTTTTTCCCCCATTAATAAAATTTATTTGTTCCCATTAGTCTACCTCTCCTTTGTCATGCAGGGCCTTTCTTAAGGTTGCTGAATCCATAGATGCTTTTATCCGCTCCAAACAGACCGAAAGAGTCTGATTATTCTAGTGAGTATATTTTTAGCAACAATTAAAGCTTATGTCTCCTGCTCTTCTGAGCAACTGGCATCCTGCAGCATTCAGAACCACCTGCATCCAGCCTTCAGGGAATGGACTGCTTTGCTGATGGTTCAGTTATCAAATGGAGGCACAAACACTGCAGACTGTGGGTAAGCTGGAGGAGGTAGCTAATTATGCTAAACAGTAATATTAATAATGCAAGACGTGCAAACAGAAACACTCTTACCAGATTCAAGGCATGGTTCCCCCTCCCCTCCTCCTGTTCTCTTGCTTCCCACACCTGACTCATTTGAAGGACATGAAAGCAGCAGAAAATGGATCTCCTCCAGCAGATACTGGATCCTGAAAAAGAAGAGATGTAATTGACAATGAAACTACCATTGTGTGAGAGAGAAACACCATGTTTGTCTGCCTCAGATAGGGACTTTTATGGAGTTTGGAAACTGTGGAAGTGTAGTTAACTGGAAGAAACTGGTAGAGTCTCTCACAGCGACTCAGGTCAAAGGTCAGGGTAGGGCCTTGTCAGAGACATTCTAGGCCACTTCTCTCCAGCCCAGAATAAGGGAAGACTAGGCATGTGGGCAGATAAGGGTTGGTTCCGTTGGGAGGACCAAAGTCATCTTTCCTGTCCTCTAAGAAAGAACATCTGAATCTTAATCCATGTTGTTCTCCAGTGGTCCTGTCAGCTGATATAAATGTAGTTCTCTTAGGTTAAGGCCCCACATGAGTCTTAACGTGGTCATCAGAAGATATTCTGGTTATCTACTGCGGTGTAACCAACTATTCCAAAACTTGTTGGTTTAAAACAGTTTATTATCTGCTATGGTTCTGTGAGTTGACAAGGCTCCCTTTGGCAATTTTTGCTTGGGGTTTCTCACAGTTGCAGTAAGATAGCTGCTGCGGCTGGAGTCATCAGCCAGTGCTGGGTGTCCTGGATGACCCCTGCACTCACAGGTCTGGTGCCTCAAATGCTCTTCCACGTGGCTTCTCTCTCCAGCTGAGTAGCCTAGACTTCCTCCATGGCAGCTCAGGGCTCCAGGAAGTAGCCCTGGCATAGCATCGCTTCTGCCACATCCTATTGGTCAAAGCAGTTGAAGGTCAATTCAAATTCAAGAGAATGGAATGGCATGCTGTACAGAGAGGGAGGGAATTGATGGCGCTGTCTTTAGAGACAAGGCACTACAGCAGGTACCCAGCCCTGGGGCTATATCCCAGGGATGCACAGAGACCTTCAGTGTCGGGCCTGGCAGATTCCTTACTCATTAACTGCTTTTCATCCTTTAACTCTGAGCTGAAAACCCACTCGCCCCAGGATGCCTAAGATCTTGTTATTACATTAGGTTTTCCTGTGCTTTTCCTTCAGAGCATTGATCGCAGTTTGTAATTGTGTATTTCTGTGATTATTGATTGAATGTATGTCTCTAACACTGTACTGAAAACTCCACGAGGGCAGGCAGTCCTGCTTGCGTAGTTTCCATCGTCTCCTTGTCCTTAGTGTGGTGCTAGTTCTTAGTAAAAGCTCAGGAAAGAATTGTAGTGGAATGAATGAATGGGTGAGTGGTTAAGGGAAGACATATGATCTTCTCATTTGGCTACAGTGGTTCATGCAGAGGTTCCCACAAAGAGGAGCTGGAGTACCTTTTCATTAACTTATGTTTCAAAACCAGTATTTACTGAGTGCAAGAGGGTGCTAGACACCACGCTAGACCATGGTGTAGAACTGAAGACAAAAAGGCAGACGTGATCTCTGCCTTCACAGAGCCTACAGTCTATATGGGAAGGCAGACAAATACATTACTACAATCTAAGCAGAAAGTTCTAGAACGGGGTAGTGCAGGTTGCCAGGGTGCATTGTGTTCCCTCCTTCCCTTCATCTTTTACATACACACGCACACACACACACAATTCCATATATAGTTTAAAGGGCCTATGAACTGGGGTTTAAGAACTCCTCGATTAGATGCTGTAGCATATTTGCAGTTATATTATTATTATTTTTGAATGGGGACTTCCCTTCTTCGATGAGAAAATTGAAAATAAACTTGCTATATTTTAGATGTTCATAATAATGGAAAAGTTAGAGTTCGTGTCAGAAGAGCTGGGATCTACAAGGGGTTGAAAGCTTATCAAACATTCCCAGCATTGGAGTTGGAGGTTAAAGTTTTTCACTTTTGGACCTGCTTGCATTTCAGATCATGGAAGCCAAACTCACCCTCGAATCTGCTTTGGACATATTCCACACAAGTATTTATCTAAATGTGAATAAAATTTAGAACAGTTTGAAAATCACCCAGCATTGCTGAAGTTTTATTGTTCAGGTCAGCTGCTCATTACATGCTGAGAACAAAGAGTGAACTTCTGCTACGGTCGGGTAAAGAGTGTGGATTTTGTTGTAAGTGTGAAGTGATTGGAGGGTTTTGAGTGGGAGAGATATCTGATCAATTTTACATTTTAAAGAAATATTCCAGCTTCTGAATAGAGTTTGTTTAGAATACAAGAGTTTAAGAATGAAGCAAGATGACCAGTCAGGAAGCTTCTGCAATTGGTCAGGCTTGGAGCAAGGGGTACGAATGGAGACTGGAGGTGAGTGACTAGAATAATGAAGAGATTTAAAATCATGTCATATTTGTACTTCAAAAAGCCAAGGGCTGAGGGGTGAAATGTCTAACTATTACATTGTTTTGTACACCTGAAACTAAAAAAAAAAAAAAAGAAAAGAAAAGAAAAGAAAAAGCCAAGGGAGGCTTAGATGTTTCAACTGAGGATATAAGAGATGCCTTCAAATGTGAAACTAGCTATTATGTAAAAGATGGATTAAAATCATTCTGAGTCCCAAAAGGCAAACCCATGAATGGAAACCACAGGACACAAGAATCATACTCAGAGCAATGAAGCGTTTTCTCTCAGGGCTCTGCAAAAAGGTAAGGTGCTGCCTGGAGAGTCAGTGGGTCCTCGTCCCAACTGTGCACGAGCAGGGACTGGAGGACCTGTGGGAGGAGGCGTGGAGAGTCTAGGGAAGGACGCGGGGCCAGACGATGCATAGACCCCACTCTGAGATGCACTGACTTTTGGAAACTCACAAACGTAGCCAGATTGAGAGCTGTGGATATTCTCATTTGGGTGTTACACCACTACAATAGGAAAGTTCATAATTATGTCACTCGTTTTGGGGTTTTTAGCGAACTCCCAAGTATTTGGCACAGGGCCTATCTCAGGTGGAGCGTAGCTGCTGCTGACCTATTGCGTATATGTGTGCGACTTTTTCTTCCCACTTCTTGGCTCTGTTTCTCAGAATTCTTTAATTTTCTTTAAAGAGATCATGTAGGGGCAGAGTCTGGGCTCCAGATTAGAGACCCCTAGCTTGAAATTTTCAGTCCACACTTGATAATTGCATGGGCGTAGGCAAATGATTTAATGTGTTTGAGTCTCATTTATTCATCTATTAAATGGGCATAACATTACCTATTTTCTGTGGTCGTTATAAGAGATCATCTGTACCAAGTTCCCAGGATCTAGTAGGATTTTAATGCATGGGGACCATATCCAGAACAAAACAAAACAAAGCATTTTCTTGGGCAAGCAAATGGAACCTAGTTATTTATTATTATGTGTGGGAATTGGTTAGTGTGAGTCACAGTGATTGAAGAGTTAACCGGCAAAAGGAAATGCTCACTAATTGAACTGATGGAGTCCTAACTCCAGGATATCATTCATTTCCACTCCCCACCCACTACCGCCCAATGATGCATCTTTAAAGATAGCCATTTACATGAGTTCTTAAAACACTCTGAGAAATTAGCGACAGTTCAGAGGCAATGATGTATGATGCTCAGCACTTTCTCCAGATGGCTGCTGGGAAGCTGGAGGAAGTCACTGAGCCTCTTCAATGAGTGTACTTCTCCCCCTGAATATCAGGTGGGGGTGGAAATTGATCTTTAAATAATGATGTAAAGTTGCATAGTTTAGTGGGAAAACTGCAAACTTCCCTATACAAATTGAATAGCCAGTCAGTTCATTATACTGTAGTTTATTGATATTGCACTCTGTTCCCAACCAAGGCAATTACAAGTCCATTTATGAAAGGAACACAATTGGGGATTTCCTTGGCTTTCATTTACCCTTTAGGGGCCTGAATTATGTTTTGCAAGTGAGACCTGCCCTCCTTCCACTACCTTTGTGTCCTTTTCATTTCTGTACCTCTAGCACCTGTCACAGTGCCTGGCACACTGATGGTTCTTGTTAATGTTTGCTGATTAATTATAAATGCCTTCGTTATGTGTCTCTGGTGTGCATTTGCCCACTCAACACAGGACTGCTCAGAAACTGGTTATAAGGTTACCCTTACGTGTGTATCCACTTTGCATGTCCCCTACCCCAGCAGCCTTGGTTTTCAACTAGTGCCAATCTTGACACGCAGACTCCATATCTATTTATATTTACAAGGAATGAGCCATTCACACCAATGCATGAGTGTGTATGATTTGCTTATATATGAGATGTCTGTTTTCTCAGTTTCCTGTAAAGCTCCAAAGCTGAGGAGAGCAGACAAGTGTCCTCATGTTTTTGAGAGTGACAGGGAGCTGGCAGACATGTCCTTTATGGCTTTCTAAAATAATTTCTTGATTATTTTGAAGGTTGCTCACCCAATAGTTCATTGATGTGGGGAATTTAGGCCTCCTGGGGAGTTCTGTGGCATTCCCATCTCCAGATCCAAGTAACAAGGTTCCAAGAAAACCGTCATAGGGTTTAGGTGTGGGTCCTTCAAGAAAGAGAGGCTGGCATCTCACTCCCTGGCTGGATGCTGGCTGAGCTTAGAACGTAGCAGCCATTCCAGCTCTGCCGCTAGGGAGCAGTTGGAGAGAGTTCATAGAGGGCTTGATGTTTTGAAGCTGGAGTTTAGGGGGTTTCATAAATATGGAGAATGGGGCTTAATGACAACCTGGAGAATTCTAGAGATATGAGGGTGGGTGGTATAGCCTGTAACAGCTGGGAGGAGAAAAAGGAGGAGAGGGGCAACATTTAGCCTATATTTCCCTGAACACAGAAGGTGGTCAGGCTTAAGACATTGTCTTAGTCGGCTTGGGCTGCTATAACAGAATACCGTGTTTTCCCGAAAATAAGACCTACCCCGAAAATAAGCCCGAGTTAAGATCTTAGCCAGACAGATGCATTTAGTACAGATGCACGTATTTATGATGATGTTCCAGAGGAAGATGACATGATTGTATTTGAATAAATGTAGATTATTGTACATGAAAAAATAAGATAGCCCCTGAAAATAGCCCTAATGGAGCAAAAATTGATATAAGACCTGGTCTTATTTTTTGGGAAACACGGTACCATACACACTATGGCTTGAACAACAGAAATTTATTTCCCACAGTTCTGGAGGCTGAGAAATCCAAGATCAGCGTGACACCATGGTCAGGTTCTGGTGAGATCTGTCACTTCAGGCTTGCAAATGGCCATCTTCTTGCTGTGTCCCACATGGCACGGCAGAGACCAGAGAAAGGAAGCAAGCTCTCTCTTGTCTCTTCTTATAAGGGCACTAATCCCATCATGGGGGATCCACCCACATGACCTAATCACGTTCCTTAGGCCCCATCTCCAAATAACATCACATTAGGGATTAGGGTTTCAACATATGAATTTTGGTGGGACACAAACATGCAGGCCATGACAGCCATCTAAAGGAATCTTCCCAAGAGGGTAGCATTCATGGAAGGGGACCCTTAGAGGAGATCCCATGGCTGTAGTCCCCTCCTCCGGTTCATAGTAGAGGGCCCTCTTCTTTTTTGGTGGGTAAAAACGTTTCTGTTTGCGGTAGCCGTGAGAATATACCTTTCAGATCTCTAAGTATCAGGACCAAGGGCTGCAGTTGCTTGTCTTTAAAATTCATTGCTGAGCTGTGCTGAAGCCATGTTTTCCATGGGCTGCTCCCAGGCACTAGCTGTGTATGGCAGAGATTAAAAATGCCCATTTGTGAGGGATGTAGAACTCCTGTGATGGGCAACTTTGGCTTGAGGGCTCCCCTATGGCCTTGACCAACTTCCCTTCAATTGTATGGCAATCTAAGAAACTTCCACCCAAACTTGCTTCCTTCCTTCCCTCTCTTCTTCGCTCAGCGTCAGCCATGCATCATGGTCTGATCGCTCTCTCAGCCTTTCCTGGCACCCTCCCAATGATCTATCATAGGTGTTCCCCCAATAAATTTCTTGTACATTTAATCCTGTCCTGGTGCCTGCTTCTCAGAGGGCTCAGAATAACATGCTGGTGGATAAGAGATGCTTGATAAATTTATTCAGGAAGTGAATGAAAAAATGAATTCAAGGGGTTAATGTGCTTTCCAGTTGCCCTTTACTCCTCTGTGCCTGATTCTTTGTTATAAAATTGTTCCATTCAAAGAGAAGCTTTGAGTCATTTTCCTCTTATGCCAGATGACTTTGGCACCTGGAACAGTTTTTCAGATGATGGGATCATAAAATTGCATGTAAATTCATTAAAAGTACTTTCTATGGTGTTCTTGTAAGGAATAAAGGCGCTATCCATGTAAAGAGCTTAGCACAGATCCTGACACATAGTAGGTTCATTCCCAATAGATAAAATGTGGTGGACACACACATCTGAAGCAGCACAGTAAATGTACATATATCAACAAAGATGAATCATAAGTTATGTGTGCTGATTAAAAAGAGAGCCTCTGATTGGATCTAATGTTTAGATGTGCTTGGAGAATTCAGCATGCTGTGGCCACCCCAGAGGCCCCTTGGTCTAAGGACTCTCATGATGTTTGACTGTGAAAAGGATTTTGGGTTGCGATCAGAATCAGAGTAGCAGCTGATATTTTTTGAGCACTTATTAGTTCTAGAATGTTCAGTAACTTGCCTAAGATCACATAGCTAGTATAAGGAAAAATGGGCTAGTTCAGGGTGGTGGGGCTGGCATCGATGTGAAGCTGGGAGATGAGACAGAGAGGAAACTGGATTTAGCTGGAGCCCTCAGAGTACAATATTACCATGGACCCCAGTGGGGAGGCATGGCTGCTATGCCAAGGCCGGGGATTTTCTCTTCAGTGCCTGGAGGCAGCATCCAGTGGTAGACTAGCACGGGCTGAGTCCAGAAACTGAGCTGTCATGTGGCTTTGCCATTTAGTAGTGTAAAAGCTCAGGGAAGTTACTTTAATAGGCCATGATCTCCTCTTCCATGAAATGGAAAAAGGCTACATACTTCAGATGGTTGTATGAGAATCACATGAGATAACATATGTTTTCCAGTTTCTGTGGTAACAAACCTTTTCAGTGATAGTGACTTAAAACAACTCACACTTCATGAGACCAGAATTTGGACAGGGCTCTGTTAGGTGATTATTCTGCTCCATCTGGCATTGACAGGGGTTACGCTGGTGTTTAGCTGGTGGCTGGCTTTCTCTGGAAGATTTAAGAGGGCTTCATTCACATGTCTGGGTCCTTGGTGGGGATGTTGGGCTACGTACCCTTTCTATGTAATCTTGAGCTACTCCGTGGTCTCTCCATCAGGGTAGTTTGATTTTTTACATGAAGACTCAGTCTACAGAAGGAGTAATTATAGAAATAGAACATAGAAGTTACCAA
The DNA here is from genome assembly GCF_057876585.1 of Rhinolophus sinicus. Taxonomy (NCBI): domain Eukaryota; kingdom Metazoa; phylum Chordata; class Mammalia; order Chiroptera; family Rhinolophidae; genus Rhinolophus; species Rhinolophus sinicus. The sequence continues at coordinate 188,709,449 of NC_142503.1, read as the reverse complement.
TCTCTTAAGACCTGGACCATGAAACTGGCACAGTGTCACTCCCTCCATGTTTTATTAGATAATCACAGAGCCAACCCGGATTTATAGGAATGACATGGAATCCACTTCTTGGTATTAGGAATGTCAAAGAATTTGCAGCCATTTCAGTCCACCATGATATGTAGTGTAGATTTCAGAATTATCAGAAGCTTAAGCTCTGAAGATGGAGTATTTGGTTTTACCACTTACTACCTGCAGCGTAGACATATGAATTATACGAATCTTATACCTCAGTTTCTTTGTCTGAAAAATGGGTAAAATGGACTATAACTTCAAGTGCTAAAAAATCTCTCTCTGCTTCCTATTTTCAAATTACATTAGAAAACCTTGAAAGGCATCAACTCCAGAAAAGGGAGACCAGGGAAGAAAATCAACTTGCTATCTAGTTAAAGGTATTGAAAGCCCGTTGTGTCCTTCACACAAGGGTAATTATTATATGCATGTTTCCTCATTGATCATCACAGTAACTATAAAAGGCACTGATTGTCTCCATTTTTTTAAATGTGACACTTCGGAGGCTCAGAGATGTTAAAGCTAGTCTAATACCACACAGCTAGCACGTGGTAGAGCTAGAATTGTTGCAACCAGAAATGTTTTCCTGACTTCAGTCTCTATTTGTGCTATAGCTACAACCTCTCCCCAAGACTCATGGACCTTGATGAACATAATGGAGGGTTTCAAGGGCTATCACTGTGACAAGCCAACACCCAATTATCTAAGCTGGGAAGGGAAAGTGTTGCAATAAAACAGAAAGTGTTCTTTCCTACTATTTCAATACACCAATAACCTTTTTTAAGGCCACACATTTATCTTGATGATTACTTTTATCTTAGGTCAGTGATTCCTGGTAGTTGAAGAATTCTGATATCTTATTACTAAGCAAGACAGCCTGAGAGAGGACAGAGTTTTACAAAATTTGGAAAGAAAACTTCTAGTGGCACTTGGACACAAAATAATTATTTTTTTGCCACCCATTTATGGCGAGTGACACTGGTCTTCTATTTACATTGGTGACATAAATGTTGCTTTAAAATAAAAGATAATGTGAGTTGATTTAAATAAAAAAATAAGGTAGTGAGTACATATGGCACAAATTGGGAATCATGAACTACTGACATTTGGGAAACACTGGTGCAGTGAATAAAAATATCTACCTAGATATTAAGATCTAGGTAGTTGTAGATATAGAGACATTATATACGAAGAAAGTCATGTTTAGTCTTTACAGCCACTAATTAGCTGTCTGACTTTGAGCGACTTACATAGTATCCATTATGGACACTAGTCTTCTCATTTGCAAAATTATTTATCCCGAGAATTCTTTTTTTGACTCTAAGAATTTGTGGTCTTGCATCTCTTCTTCCAACAAATCACTTATTTATTTAGGAATGAAAATTACAAATTTGGATTATATTTTGTATGTGTCTGAAAGAGTAAAGATGACAAGGCTTTTAAACTCAGCACCTTCTCTTACGAAAAACAGTTTTAGTAACATCTAGAGTGGGACTGGCATCTGTGGACTTCATTTTTCTGCACTGACTTTCAAATACGTTTCTGTCAGCATCATTAATTCTTCATCATAATTATATCTTCAACCAACATCATAAAATGTGAACACTATTATTATCTATTATCATTATTCATTGAAATATGTCATCAAAGACCGTCCCAATTCTCCATAATTATAGTGCCAGTAATACTGTTGGTGTGTATCACATTCAGAAAATTCATGAAAATTAAAAATATATATTTTATATATCACATTTAGAGAAGCTCATGCAAAAGGATCAGAAGGAAACATCTGGAAGGAAATGTAGAGACATTTCCTGTTGAAGCCAGGCATTCACAGAGGTGCCCAGTCAGTCCTAAAGCAGCATCTCTCACCAGTCAGTGACCTTGGAGTTGACATTTTCAAAGTGGACAGGATCTGAGTTATTGGAGGCTTTCATTCAACTCATCCCACAGTCACTTAAAAGGGGCTGAGGGTGGACAGCAAAAGACTAGAGGAAAGAAAATCCACCGCACTGAGACATGGGGTGGTCTCCATCAGTAGCACCGGTCTTGGAGCCTGCACTTATGTCCCAGTCTTGACACTTAGACACAACATAGTTGTGGGCTTTAGAGCAGAAAAGAACCACATCATTTCTCAGATGAAGACACTATGGACTAGGAAGTTAAGTGACTTGCTCAAGGACATAGGGTGAGGTAGTAGTAAAGTCAGGATCAGGACCCAAGTTGCTTGATTCCTCTTAGTCCAATGCTTTTCAACTCTTATTCTAAATTTCGAGCAGGGATAAGGTCCTAGGAAGATAATTGTTTGTTGAAGCATTTTTGTGATGGCTGATTTATAATCCATGTCAGATAATTCTAACATCTGTGTCATTTTGATGTTGGCATCTATTGACTGTCTTTTCTCATTTAGTTTGAGAGCTTTCTCTTTCTTGGTATAAATTATTTTTGATAGAAACCTGGACATTTTGCGCATTACTTTAAAAGAATCTGAATCATTTAAATCCTGTGTTTTAGCTGGCTTTTACAGATCTGATGGTGCTGCCTAATTACTTCTGGATTGGGGTAGACGTTTAGGTTCTCCTTTTTTCTGTTGACACCAGGTTGGGGGTAACACTGAGGGACTTCCAAGTCTGGGTTAGAAACACCACCCAGGTTCTACCAAATTCTGAGGGCATTCACTCTGGGAGCCTTCAGCCACCTGGGAAGAAATCCTGATACCCTAAGGCTGCTCTGTGGAGAGACTATATGGAATAATTACCTAGAGAAAGAGAGATGCCTGAGGTGCTATAGCTGTTCCAGTTCTCAGCTGTTTGAGTCTTCCCATCCCAGGCACAAGACATGTGAATAAAGAAGCACTCAAGATGACCCAGCCCAAACACCCCCTAAGTGCAATTGCATGAGAGACTTCATATGAAAACTGCTTAACTCAGGGTTTCTCAATATTTGACTAGATAATTCCTTATTGTGGAAGGTGTCCTGTTTATTATAATATATTTAGCAGCATCCCTGGCCTCTTCTCACTAGACACTGGTAGCTCTTCCCAGTTGTGACAACTGAAAATGTCTCCAGACATTTACAAATGTTCTCTGGGGAAAAATCACCCCTAGTTGGGTAGATGATCTCAGTCAAGCCCTAGATTCATGAACAAAATAAATGATTGTTGGGGTTGTTTTTTTGGGGGGGTTGGTTTGTTGTATATCAATAGACAATCAGAGGAGTATGGAACAGGCTAGGATGCAGCTCATGAGCCTCTTCTCCATCAGCTTGCCTGATGTCAGCTGAAGAGCTGGACTCTGTCAGAGACCTGGTGAATAGTCTGCTTCCACCACCTCTGGAATTTTTAAGGTGGGTTATCTCTGGTATCTAAATGTGTTTATTTATCATTTATAAATAAGTGATCCTATATATAGGATTTGTAGAGACAATAAAAAAATACATATATACTGTAGAAACATATGCCTTATATATAAAATATACACAAGGCAATTAAATAAAAATAAAAGGAGAAATTGGAAATCCTTCAGGAGAACTAGCAGTAATTGTTTTAGGAAGAAGTAAATGGTTGCTGATGCCATTTTCTTCTCATCTTTTGAAAAACTAAGAGAAACACGTTGGAGATTTACTGTAAACTAATTTGTGAGTGTTACATGGTTTTATGTCCCTAAATCCAAAGAGGAATTTACAATATGGAGTCTTTAATGAAGGACTTCAACAGAGTTTTACTTTTATAAAAGTTGCAGAAAAATTCTCCTTATGGCCAAGGACCTCATGCTAAATCACACATCAAAGTGAGTATTTTTGTCAGAATGAAGCTGATGTAGCCCAGGTGTTTCTGATGCTTTAGCAAGAAACCAGGATAACATTTAGAGAAAGTGATCAACTGAGGAATAGAGCATGAATAAGGGCCAGCATATCAGCAGTCCTGTATCTGGCAAACACTATCTCATGAGATCATTTTAGTTTCAGCCTTTCCTGTTTAAGACCCATAGTTCTTAAAAACCTTAATTTTATATACATACATTATATAATGTATGTATATAAAATACATGGAATAACTACCTAGAGAGAGTGCTTGTTGGTTTTCCTTTTTTGTTTCTTGGGAGGGGGTAAATCCATGAATGGGATCAAGTTAGTAATCAACAGTTTAAAAAGGAAAAGGGTAAACTGCATAAAAGAAAACATAGGTACTAAACTTATGGACATTGGGTTCAAAGAGCATTTTATGAATTTGACTCCAAAGACAAGGAAAATAAGAGCTAAAATAAATGAATGGGACTATATGAAACTTAAAAGCTTCTGCACAGAAAAAGAAACCACCGACAAAATAAAGAGGCAACCAACTGAATGGGAGATTTTTGCAAACAGTGCCTCCGATAAGGGGCTAATATCCAAAATATACAAAGGAACTCATGCAACTCAACAACAAAAAACAAAGAACCCCATTGAAAAATGGGCAGATGACCTGAAGAGACATTTCTCCAAAGAGGACATACAAATGGCAAATAGACATATGAGAAAATGCTCAACATCACTAATCATCAGAGAAATGCAAATAAAAACCACAATGAGATATCACCTCACACCAATCAGAATGGCTATCATCAACAAGACAAATAGTGACAAGTGTCAGAGAGGCTGTGGAGAAAAAGGAACCCTCATACACTGTTGGTGGGAATGCAGACTGGTGCAGCCGTTATGGAAGGCACTGGGGAGGTTCCTCAAAAAATTTCGAATAGAATTACCACATGACCCAGCAATCCCTCTCCTGGGTATCTACCCAAAAAAATTTGAAAACATTTATACATAAAAACACGTGTGCTCCAATGTTCATTGCAGCTTTGTTTATTGTGGCCAAGACATGGAAACAACCAAAATGTCCTTCGATAGATGAATGGATAAAGAAGTTGTGGTACATATACACAATGGAATACTATTCGGCGGTAAGAAAAGATGATATAGGAACATTTGTGACAACATGGATGGATCTTGAGAGTATAATGCTGAGCGAAATAAGTCAGACAGAAAAAGCAGAGAACCATATGATTTCACTGATATGTGGTATATAAACCAAAAACAACAAAAGAACAAGACAAACAAATGAGAAACAAAAACTCATAGACACAGGCAATAGTTTCGTGGTTACCAGAGGGTATGGGGGGAGGGAGGTGGGAGATGAGGGTAAGGGGGATCAAATATATGGTGATGGAAGGAGAACTGACTCTGGGTGGTGAACTCACAATGGGATTTATAGATAATGTAATACAGAATTGTACACCTGAAATCTATATAATTTTACTAACAATTTTCACCTCAATAAATTAAAAAGAAAAAAAAAAAAAAAGGAATGGGGTGGCTGGATAAAACACTCCCTGGACTTTTATGGCTACCTTCTTATATGCTTGAGGGTTCTACCAAAAGACTTTGGCTCTCTCAATTTGGATTATGGTGCAAGATCTATATTAGCATTCCTAACGGCCAAGGGTGTGTCAACAGAGATGCTTAAATATCTTCTTCAAGGTGGTTTTCTCCTCAAGGGAAGGAGTGTAAATCTAGATTGTGGTGGAAGAACCTGGGCTAAACCTGTTTGCTCTAGAGAAAGAGGTGGTTAGAATGCCCCTTGTATCATTTCTTCTTAACTGCAGGATGATGGTGCTTTTAATAGGACTGTGAAGGAGAGAGACTTGGGGGTTTTTTTTAGGAAAGAAATCTATTCGCTTATAATCCTGGACCACCAGGCAGCCCCAGACAAGAGCCTGAGAACAACCAGAGCAGGATCAGTGGGGACACTTGGTGTTACTTTTGCGTCATGCTTGAATAATTTGGAGTACCAGCATTGCACCTGGCATGCATGAATCTCAGCCTCTTGATTAGTGGAACAGTTTCAATGTTAGCCTTTGCTGGATTCCAACCTCAGCCTCCAACCACAGCGAGTAGCTTGAGTACCTCTTAGTTGCTCCAGTTGCTGAATGGGAAGCAAATTTGATCCCCACAAGTCTATTATGATGATTATTAGGATGAAGAACTTTGTTGCCAGTCACTGGGTTGAGAGGCAGATAAATTTACTCTCTAGGTGGGCAGACTACAGAGCTTTGCCACTCTCTTTGGGTGACCATACTCAGCTTTCTTGAGAACAAACATCTCTCAAAGCCTCCACAACTCTTTTTTTTTTTTTTTTTTTTTTTTGCTTTAAGGGAAGTATTAAAAGAGTAAATCCCTTTTTTTATTTAAAGAGTTTTATTAAAAATATAGCTAATATGAAACATTATATCAGTTTCAGGTGTACACCATAGATGCTCAGCATTAATGTACCTAAAAAAGTGATCACCATAAGTCCAGGAAACCATCTGACACCATACTATACTATCACAATATTATTAACTATATTTCTCATTGTCACGCTGTGCGGCCTGTGGGGTCTCAGCTCCTGCTCTCCACATAAGAACGCAGGATGTGGCTAGGCCAAAAAGGAACACCCACGGAGCCATAGGTAGGGGAGTCATACCACTATAGTCTCACTGGAGGTTAGATTCACACGTGTGACCTGCTGTCCGCTTTTCTGCCAACCAACCGACCCGACTATCCTCGACTCCCCTCCCCAGCGCAGCCGCAGCAGTTATATCAGCGGCCAACAGCTCAAGGGTTACAGCTGACGGCCAACCAGCCACTGCTGACGGCCATCTACTACCCGAGCCAGCACCTTTCCATGTGAGGCCGAGAGCCTGGAAACAGCTCTCCTGGCTCTGTCCCCACACTCATGCTGTTTGTTACATCCTTATTTGACTTATTTGTTTTATACCTGAAAATTTGAACCTCTTATACCCCTTCAGCTTCCCCCCCCTTTTTTAATTTTTCAATCACAGTTAACAGACCAATTCAGATACAAATTAGGCCATGGACATGGGGCAGCAGCTCAACATAGGAAAGATGGTGTGGCGTCTGCCTGCTGGCTGCATGGGAAAAGGACTTCACACAGGGAAAATGGCAACTGTCTTCTAGTTCTTATTCTGAAGTCACAGATCTCAATCTGCCTCCCCGTATGCCTCTGACAACCCCTGAGTCACTGTCCCTCCACTGAAGCCCAGGTGAGTGCCTGAGAGTGAGTCTGTGCACAGGCCGTTTAAGAGGATGGCTGGGTTTCCTGCAGCCTTCGTCCCATGTGGATGGTTGGAATCCCCACTGTTTTTCACAACCAGATGTTGTTGGGCCTCCTCTTCCTGGTATCAGTACTCCTGGTGTGAGGCTGAGGTCCCTTGCTCCTTCTTGGGGAACGTCTGTGGCCGAGATATCCCTCTCAATTTCATCCACCACACGGGGGTTTGGGGCCAGCCCATTTTGCATCTCTGCCCCTCCTACCAGTCTCGTTGTGGCTTCTGCTTTTTATCCTTAGTTATAAAACTTCTGTTCAACTAGACTTCAGATGGTTCTCCAGGTTGATTGTTCTGTAATTTAGTTGTAATTTTGATGTATTTATGGGATGAGGCAAGCACAGCCTTTATCGATCTGAAGCCTGCACAAATCTTGAGACAGCTTTTGTTATTGTTGCTGCTGTTGTTTTTAAAGTAAACAGGCACCTCTGATTATAATGGGTCATTGTTTTTATGGGACCTGTCCTCTGCAGGATGTGGCAGCCATGGGGTGGGCAAGTTTCATTTTGGGGGATGTTTATTTATCTGCCTGGTGACTCCAAAAATATCATCAGAGGTCCAGAGCTACTGTTGTGCTGACTAATGATGGGAAGTAGGCCCAGGAAAGGTATATTGCCAAGTATGAAGTGCAGAGTCACTGCTATTGGATCAGGCTGAATCGGGGATCTTTACAATGAAGACACATCCATTATGTACCTTACGTCTCCACCTCTTCAAGATTTCATTTCAGTTTTCAACAATTGAGCTGGACACAGCTTTTGGTATCTGTATGTAAGATGAACTAAGATGGACTGAGGAGATTACAGTATTGGATAGAGTCAATTTCTTGGTTCCTACCACAGCCAGAGTCACCACTGATCACCAAGTCAGCCTAGGGTCACTGAGTGGCACAGGTTATTTCTAAGTTCATACTCTGAGAGTGAATCCTGACTCTGCTTTTGAAAAGGCATGCATTTTTTTTTGCCCCTGCCCACTCAAACGCCCCCCCCCCCGGTTTTTTAAGCCATTGTTTCTCAGTCTAGTTGTAGGGCGAAAAGGCATACATTTTTTTTTTTAATTTATTGGGGTGACAATTGTTAGTGAAATTACATAGATTTCAGGTGTACAATTCTGTATTACATTATCTATAAATCCCATTGTGTGTTCACCACCCAGAGTCAGTTCTCCTTCCATCACCATATATTTGATCCCCCTTACCCTCATCTCCCACCCCCCACCCCCCTTACCCTCTGGTAACCACGAAACTATTGCCTGTGTCTATGAGTTTTTGTTTCTCATTTGTTTGTCTTGTTTTTGGTTTATATACCACATATCAGTGAAATCATATGGTTCTCTGCTTTTTCTGTCTGACTTCTTTCGCTTAGCATTATACTCTCAAGATCCATCCATGTTGTCACAAATGTTCCTATATCATCTTTTCTTACCACTGAATAGTATTCCATGGTGTATATATACCACAACTTCTTTATCCATTCATCTATCGAAGGACATTTTGGTTGTTTCCATGTCTTGGCCACAATAAACAAAGCTGCAGTGAACTTTGGAGCACATGTGTTTTTATGTATAAATGTTTTCAGATTTTTTGGGTAGATACCCAGGAGAGGGATTGCTGGGTCAAATGGGAATTCTATTTGTAATTTTTTGAGGCACTTCCACACTGCCTTCCATAACGGCTGCACCAGCCTGCATTCCCACCAACAGTGTATGAGGGTTCCTTTTTCTCCACAGCCTCTCTGACACTTGTTACTATTTGTCTTGTTGATGATAGCCATTCTGATTGGGGTGAGGTGATCTCTCATTGTGGTTTTTATTTGCATTTCTCTGATGATTAGTGATGTTGAGCATTTTTTCATATGTCTATTTGCCATTTGTATGTCCTCTTTGGAGAAATGTCTCTTCAAGTCCTCTGCCCATTTTTCAATTGGGTTCTTTGTTTTTTTGTTGTTGAGTTGCATGAGTTCCTTGTATATTCTGGATATTAGCCCCTTATCGGAGGCACTGTTTGCAAAAATCTTCTCCCATTCAGTTGGTTGCCTCTTTATTTTGTCGATGGTTTCTTTTTCTGTGCAGAAGCTTTTAAGTTTCATATAGTCCCATTCATTTATTTTAGCTCTTATTTCCCTTGTCTTTGGAGTCAAATTCATAAAATGCTCTTTGAACCCAATGTCCATAAGTTTATTACCTAAGTTTTCTTCTATGCAGTTTATTGTGTCAGGTCTTATACTTAAGTCTTTGATCCATTTTGAATTAATTTTGGTACATGGTGACAGATAGCAGTCCAGTTTCATTCTTTTGCATGTGGCTTTCCAATTCTCCCAGCACCATTTATTGAAGAGGCTGTCTTTCCTCCATTGTATGTTTTCAGCTTCTTTGTCAAAAATTATCTGTCCATATTTATGTGGTTTTATTTCTGGGTTCTCAATTCTATTCCATTCGTCTATGTGTCTGTTTTTCTGCCAATACCATGCTGTTTTGATTATTGTAGCCCTGTAGTACAAGCTAAAGTCAAGGAGTGTGATACCTCCAGTATTGTTCTTTTTTCTTAAGATTGCTTTGGCTATTCGGGGTCTTTTGTGGTTCCAAACAAATCTGACGATTGTTTGTTCTATTTCTTTAAAAAATGCCATTGGAATTTTGATGGGGATTGAATTAAATCTGTATATTGCTTTGGGTAATATGGCCATTTTAACTATGTTGATTCTTCCAATCCATGAGCACGGAATGTCTTTCCATTTCTTTGTGTCTTCTTCAATTTCTTTCAAAAATGTCTTACAGTTTTCAGCATATAGGTCCTTCACATCCTTGGTTAAGTTTATTCCTAGGTACTTTATTCTTTTTGCTGCAATTGCAAAAGGAATTGTTTTTTGTATTTCTTTTTCTGAGATTTCATTGTTAGTATATAGGAAGGCAATGGACTTTTGTGCATTGATTTTGTAGCCAGCAACTTTACTGTATTCGTTGATTGTTTCTAATAGCTTTTTGGTGGAGTCTTTAGGGTTTTCTATATATAGCATCATGTCATCTGTAAAGAGTGATAATTTAACTTCTTCATTCCCAATTTGGATGCCTTTTATTTCTTTCTCTTGCCTGATTGCTCTGGCAAGGACTTCCAACACTATGTTGAAAAACATAGGTGATAGGGGACAGCTCTGTCGTGTTTCTGAATGTAGAGCAAAGGGCTTCAGTTTTTTACCATTAATTATGAGATTAGCTGAGGGCTTGTCATATATGGCCTTTGTTATGTTAAGGTATTTTCCTTCTATACCTATTTTATTAAGTGTTTTAATCATAAACGGATGTTGTATCTTGTCAAATGCTTTTTCTGAATCAATTGATATAATCATATGATTTTTGTCCTTTATTTTGTTTACGTGATGTATCACATTGATGGATTTGCGGATGTTGAACCATCCTTGTGCCCCAGGGATGAACCCCACTTGGTCGTGATGAATAATCTTTTTAATTCATTGTTGTATTCGATTTGCTAGAATTTTGTTTAGGATTTTTGTATCTGTATTCATCAGAGATATTGGTCTGTAGTTTTCTTTTTTTGTGTTGTCCTTACCAGGTTTTGGTATCAGAGTTATGTTGGCCTCATAAAATGTGTTAGGGAGTACTGTCTCTTCTTCAATATTTTGGAAGAGTTTGAGCAGGATTGGTATTAGATCCTCTTTGAAGGTTTGGTAGAATTCCCTTTTGAAGCCATCTGGTCCTGGACTTTTGCTTTTGGGAAGGTTTTGAATGATTGATACAATTTCGTTACTGGTGATAGGTCTGTTTAGATTTTCCAGTTTTTCGTGGTTCAGCCTTGGAAGTCTATGTGTTTCTAAGAACTTGTCCATTTCTTCTAGGTTATTGAATTTGGTGGCATATAGTCCTTCATAGTATTCTTGGATGATCCTTTGTATTTCTGTGGTGTCCGTGATAACTTCCCCTTTTTCATTTCTGATTTTGTTAATTAGTGTCTTCTCTCTTTTTATCTTAATGAGTCTAGCCAAGGGTTTGTCAATTTTGTTAATTTTTTCAAAGAACCAGCTCTTTGCCACATTAATTTTTTCTATTGTCTTTTGTTCTCTATTTCATTTAGTTCTGCTCTGATTTTTGTTATTTCCTTTCTTCTGCTGACCTTGGGTTTCACTTGTTCTTCTTTTTCTAGTTCTTTAAAGTGTAACATGAGGTTACTTATTTGAGATTTTTTTTGTTTCTTGAGATAGGCCTGTAATGAGATAAATTTCCCTCTTAAAACTGCTTTTGCTGTATCCCAAAAATTTTGGTAGGATGTATTTTCATTGTCATTTGTTTCTATGTGTCTTTTGATCTCTCCTCTAATTTCTTCTTTGACCTGGTCATTCTTTAAAAGTATGTTGTTTAATCTCCATGTATTTGTGTTTTTTCCTGCTTTCTTTTTGCAGTTGATATCCAATTTCAAAGCCTTGTGATCAGAGAATATGCTTGGTATGATTTCAATCTTCATAAATTTTCTGAGGCTGATTTTATGTCCCAATATATAGTCTATCCTTGAGAATGTTCCATGTACACTAGAAAAAAATGTATAGTCTGATGTTTTAGGATGAAGTGCTCTATGTATGTCAATTATGTCCATTTCATCTAATGTGTCATTTAGGGCTGCTATTTCGTTATTTATTTTCTGTTTGGATGATCTATCCATAGCTGTCAATGATGTATTTAAGTCCCCTAGTATAATTGTGTTTTGGTCAATTTTTCCCTTTAGTTCTGTTAGTAGTTGCTTGGTATATTTTGGTGCTCCCTGATTGGGGGCATAAATATTGATGACTGTTATGTCTTCTTGTTGTATAGTCCCCTATGAAATGTCCATCTTTGTCTCTTGTTATCTTTTTCACCCTGAAGTCTGTTTCATCTGATATCATTATGGCTACACCTGATTTTCTCTGGGTACCATTTGCTTGGAGTGTCAATTTCCACCCTTTCACTTTGAGCTTATGTTTGTCCTTGTAGCTGAGATGTGTCTCTTGGAGACAGCATAGGGTTGGGTTTAGTTTTTTGATCCAATCTGCTACTCTGTGCCTTTTTATTGGTGAGTTCAGTCCATTTACATTTAGGGTGATTATTGATATGTGAGGATTTCCTGTCATTCTATCTTTAGTTTTCTGGTAAGGCTGTGTCTCCATTGTTTCTTTGCCTTTTTGTTGTTGTCTATTATTTCTGTGTGGTGGTATTCTATGGTGTTTCCCTCTGTTTCTTCTTTTATTTCAGTATATATTTCAGTTCTGGATTTTTTTTGAGTGGTTACCCTTAAGTTTATGTAAAAGAAAGTTTGATATTTAGAGTATTCCATTTTCTTCAGCACGCTTACTTTCTCCATTCCCATATTCCGGTTCAGGCCTTTACTCTCCCCCTTTTTGAGTTGTGGTTGCCAAAAATTGTCCCTGTTGATGGTGGTCGAATAGCCTCCTTTAGTATTTCTTGTAGTGCAGGTCGTGTATTAGAAAATTCCCTCAGCTTCTGTATGTCTGGAAAGGTCTTTATTCCTCCTTCATATCTAAAGGATATTTTTGCTGGATATATTATTCTTGGCTCATGATTTCTCTCTTTCAATAGTTTGAATATTTGGTTCCACTCCCTCCTGGCTTGTAGAGTTTCTGCTGAAAAATCTGATGATAATCTAATGGGCTTTCCTTTGTAAGTTACCGTCTTCTTTTCCCTGGCTGCCTTGAGGGTTCTTTCTTTGTCGTTGATTTTAGACATCTTCAATACAATGTGCCTTGGAGAAGGCCTGTTGGGATTGAGGTAACTAGGTGTTCTATTTGCTTCTTGGATTCGAGGGTCCAGTTCTGTCCACAAATTTGGGAAGTTCTCATCGACAATTTGTTTGAATATATTCTCTGTTCCCTTCTCTCTTTCTTCTCCTTCTGGTATGCCCATTATTCTTATATTGCTCTTTCTGATGGAGTCAGAAAGTTCTTGTAGAGTTCTTTCATTTCTTTTAAGTCTCAAGTCTCTTTCTTCTTCCATCTGTGTAATTTCCAGGTTTCTAGCTTCGATGTCACTGATTCTTTCCTCCATCTGGTCAACTCTACTACCTAAGCTGGTTATTTCATTCTTGATTTCTTCTATTGAGTTCTTAATCTCCAGAAATTCTATTTGGTTCTTTTTTAAAATTTCAATCTCTTTCGTAAAATGCTCATGTTGTTCTTTGATTGTGTTTCTGAGTTCATTAAACTGCCATTCTGTGTTTTCTTGCATCTCATTGAGTTTTTTCAGAACTGCAATCTTGAATTCTCTGTCATTTAAGTCACATATTTCCATGTCTTTAAGTTCCTTTTCTGGAGAATTTTCACTTTCTTTCTGAGCTGTCTTGTTGCATTGGTTACTCATGGCAATTACTGATTTATTATTTCTCTTCCTAGACATCTACAAGAGTGGCTTCTGCAACAGGTTGATCAGAAGAGGTCTTTCTTTTGTTTTCCAGTAGTTGTTGATAGAATGTTTTATTTTCTCTCTGACTGCAGCCTTTTTTTTCTCTCTCACATGGCAGTGCTATGTTTTCTCTGCACTATTCCAGCTTCTCACACAATAGGGGGATTCCCTGGGAGATGGGCTTCTCCTCTGTTAATAGTTCGCCTGGGTCACAGGGTGCAGTGTCCGTGTGGGTATGCGGAGAGCTTTTGAAGTTCCAAAGCTCTTCCTGCACCAGATTCAGAGCCCGTATGCTTCAGCAGTTCTGTTTACTCCTGCAGGGATCCGCCCAGATAGGTGGGGTCAGGGGCAGGGTGAGTTGTGAGAGGTGGCCCAGAGCAATGGCAGCAACCACCACCACAGCTGGTCCTGCTTCCACAGCTCCCTCCCCTTTGCCAGAAATAGTTGGGCGGCGAATCTGTGTCTGCGGTCCACAGTTCTCAGAACAGCAAATATTCTATTATTTTGATCTGACACTGCTATTGTTAGACTTCTAGCACTAAGCAGGTGGGGGCAGGGCAAGCTCTGGGAGGGTAGGGAGGGGGCAGCTAGTCTCAGTGCCTAAGGCTTCCATTCTCTGCTCGGCAGTGAATGCTAAAACCACTGTTTTCAGACTTCTTCCCTCAGTCTTTTCTCCGAGGTCTCTGCCGTGAGCATTGGGTTCAGCCGTGTTATATGCTGCCCCCTCAGCCCAGTAGGCCATAAGTGGAGCCCTAGCAGTCCGAGTTCTTCCCTCTCCCACAGCTGCGGTAGTTCCGGGATGCAGGGAGCTCGGAGCACTGAGCTAGGTCTGCGTCCTGCGCCCACACAGCTCTGTCTCCGTACTTCTCCCTTCCCTCCACCCCCACTCGTGAGATTTGCCCACCGTTAGGTGAATTCAGTAGTGGGCCTCTTTGTCTTGCCTGTCTGCTGTGCAGGGAGTCCGTTGTGGAGTTACTGTTGTTCGATTAGTTGTAAATTCCAGGGGAGATTTACAGAGGCTCACCTCATGCTGCCATTTTGATGATGTCAGGCTACATTTTTAAATCTGTTTTTTTGATTCCTTCTGATGGTTTTCACAGTCTGAAAAGGAGGCAACTTATCTGTAAATCAGATTGATGAAGAATGAGGTCTTTGTGTGGCCACTTAGAGAAGTTGATTCTTGGAGCAGTTTATTAAGATTTTACTTTTAAAGGGCCTTAATTTTTCATGTTCAGAACTCAGTAATACATTTAGTCATTTTTGTTCAGCTCGCTGTTTGCCATTTTGGAACTTAGAGGTTTGGGTCCACAGGGAAAGGTCACTGGCTGTGTGAATAACCATTTCCAACTAAATAACCCTGATTAATCATATATTTGAATCTCAATACCCTCTCATAGTAGCTGAGGGTTATTGTGCAAGATTTTAACCTCTTCTAATTTCTTATTCCCTTTTCTGTAACATGAAGATACTTACAATACTGTCCTTTTAGGGTTGTTATATGAATTAAATAAAATAATGTGAGGTTCTTAGCTCAGTTCCTGGCAAACAACAAGTCCTTGGAAATATTAGCTGATACAATAATTACAAATAATAATGGGGATGGGAGAACCTATCAAATTCAGTTCCTTATAGCTCAAAAGCTGGTAGAACAACTTTGTTTTCTTACTTTAAGTGTAGGTAATAAAAAACGTTTTGGGATAATGTACGTATAACCTTAACTTGGAAGACTCCAATTGGTTATTTTGTAATATAATAACAGAAAAAAAGTCAAATTTAAGCGATTCCAACATTGGCATAAATTATTGATTAAGTATAACTTTTCCAAGGGTAGAATGTGACAGGAATTCATTAAATACATACATCTCTGTCTTTTCGGCACTCTCTAGGAAACAGTCACTTTAATACATCAAGGGTGTCCATTTTTCTCAGATATCTCAACTTGCAGAACTTCTCCCTCCCACGTTCTATGGTTGAAACTGAGTCCTTACATCTGTTTTGGCATAAGCAGAACTCCATGCTTTCTTCTTGCTATTTTGGATTGTGACTCATGTTTTCTTGTTCCTTAAAATTATTGTCTCAGGGTTAGATTTCCAGCAAACTTTGTTTGTTTGGGCTGAGGGGCAGTCTTCTTTCAGTTCCTATGAAAGAACATGTTTTATTGCCCTGAACAGTGTAAACCCTCCAGACATACAATCCCTTCTGGAGAAATTCTGGTGATAATGAGAAGATTGTGGTCTAGTGGAAAGAGCAAGCTCTCTGGAATCAGCCAGAGAGGACTTCTGATTCAGATTCCACCTTGCTCAGGCTGTGTGGTCATGGGCTTGTCTCTTTCTCTCTCTGAACCTAATTTCTTCAGCTGAAAAATGGGAAGATACTACATTACTTCATATATGTGGAGCTCTCAGAAGGCCCCATAGTTTATAATAAAAGCTCAACATATGTTACATCTTACTATTAGGGTTATATTTATGCCCCTGACTATTGTTATCTGGCAAGGCCATTGAGACAACATTGTGCTACAATAATGTATATGAGTACAAGGCAACTAGCAGGGTACCTAGCTACAGAATAGGCACTCCATAAATGATAACCATTAATATGATCGATAATTTACTCCTTGCTTATAGCCACATTAAGTGGTGTACTCGGTACATGTATGAGGAAAGAGGAGGAAGGAGCAAGCCTAATGTGTCAATGTCACCTCTCTTAGGACTTTAAACAAGGCCAGTCCCAGCTCTCTTGCAAGAGGTTGATGATGACGACGACGACGACGATAGCTGCATTTACCGAGCACTTACTCTACAACAGATGTGGTGCTCAATACATTCTCTCATTTGTTCCTCCCAACAAGTCTGTGAGATGAGTACTAGTGTTACCGCCACACCTTAGCTTGTGTCTCCCCAAACACACCTGGAGACAAAGATTCAGGTGCAAGGAGTTTATTTGGGAGGTAATCTCAGGAGCATGGTGAGGGACTGAGAAATTACACGAGGGAGGGAGGAGGTCAGGAAAGGATGAGATAAGGAGTGAGTGCTGCTGTGGGCAACCGGTGTCTAGAAGCACAAAAATCCCCGGGGGTCACTGGATGCTAAGTAAGTAAGGCCGTGTCTAATGCTTGGTGCCCAGACCCATGGGGACATGGTGCCATATAATGGCCACTGATTTAGGGAGCATGCTATATCCTGAAAGATGGCACTCATTCTCACAGAGCATCATCTCCAATCTGGTATCTCAGACGTGTCTCAGAAAACTGCCCCATTGTCCTGATTATATGGGACTAGTGATCCCAGCTCAAGTGCTCACTACTCACACCCTTTACTGTAAAGTGAGTTTGTTGGTTTGAAGTGAGAAACATCTCCTAACCAAGCCACCTCCCCTTTTGATTTCAGGTTAGGGAGAGGCATCACATTGTGTGTCCTTATTACCTTTTATCAGAACTGAAGGAGAATTTGGTTTTGCAAGATTTAAGTAGCTGACGGGATTAGGAAACAATTGTACAGGTGCCGCTGTTGGGGAAGAAATATGAATGCAAATGAGAGTAGAACAGGCAGAGGGTACTTGGCCAAGAGGGGGGATGCTGTTGGTAGAGGCTCCCAACATAGGGAGTCCAGAGGAGGAGACATCATTGTAATAGAACAAAAGCTGATACTTAAGAATCCAAAGAAAAGAATTCTTACATCAAGCACTATTCTTGAGCCAAAGCCAAGGCCAAACAAAGGAGTTTCAGAATCCTTCCTAGAATTTTGTTGCAGAAAGGGATCACATGGTCTAATTAATTGTTCCATTTTATTTAATTAACGAGAAAAATGGAGTTGGGAAGACGGAGTCACAGTTGAAATAGAGGTTATTTCAGATACTTGGGGGAAAGTTGGGGTGAAAGAAATTTGTGTAGACATGAAATCATCAGCTTCAGAGGTTTGCTGAGTCAGCCGATGAGGTTTGCAGAACAGCGCATAGGGACTGAGCAAAGCCCAGCACAGAATAGGCTGAGCCAACTAAAAGTGAAACTCTTTGTGTTACATAGAAAAGCATTCAGGCCAGGTTCCATGGGGTAGGTGGAAATCAGTTGTGGCAGGTTCGTGTGCTGGTGAGGTTGAGAGCCTTGCAGTAACCTCATGTGTGGGTTACTCAGTGGCTGTGAGTAACTGTGTTTGAAAGTGCTTCTTGGTAACTGGCTTCTCTCAGAACCATACAATTAAAACATGAACAAAATGGTGGCCCTGTCTTTGTATGAGTGAAGTGACTCAGGGAAGACCCCCCCCCCCCCCGAAAATTTGTGTCTGGTCCAAGGGCCTGACATTCCACCATTGTAACTTCAGTCCTTTCAACAAGAATAACAGATCTCTTATTAAGAAGGTCAAAATGCCTGGGAGGGACAACAGATAGTATTTGTTATCAGTCATCAGTCCTCTGGGGCTCATTCATTCACTCACTGATTAGTTATTAAGCAGTTCCTGTGGGCTAAATGCTATGTGCTAAAAGGAAAAACAAAAGCAATCACAATACACTTTCTACATAGCAGACACTGTACAAAAAGAGATTTGCCTGTGTATTTAATCAGTATTAAAAAAGTAAACATAAGTGAATAGAAAGATATGTAAGAACTAGCTCAAAGTTGTCATGGTCAAGGAGAAGAAATGTATGTCTAACTAAAATGAAAATGCAGTCTAGTATGGTCTGCCACATTCGTCTGCCAGGGCATCAGCAGAAGGGAACATAACCCAGCCTGTGGTCGGGGAGGGGTGGAACAGCCTTTCCAGGGGAGGACGGGACAAAGGCGAGTCTTCAAAGATAGCATGATGATGCAGAAAGAGCCCGGCTGTCCAGTCAGCAAGATCCATCTTCAAACTCCTGCCCCACCACTGACCTAGCATGAGTTATTTAACCTCTGAGCCTCATCTCTGAAAGGGAATTCTCACACCTTCCTTATGTTGTTCAGATGAGGGGCCAGTGCAGAGATACCAATTGTGGCTGAGAGTGTAAGGGGCTCACTTAGCACCCATTCCAACTCCTTTGTAGTAGCCTCTCTGAAAAGGCAGGGACCACATTTATCAAGCTCCCTTGCAACCTGGTTCAACAAGTGATTCAGGTCCAGTCAAGAATTTGTACCTTCATAAGGACAGGAGGCAGAGCGAGAAGCATGGCCTTCCATTAGGTAAGGGAAAGTAGCTTCTTGTGGAAGCAAATGTGGAGGCTTCCAGCTCTTCTGGGGTAGTTGGTTCCTAGTCTCACAGAAAAAGCCAAGCAAGAAGCAGCAGTCATTCTCTCCAACTGTCCCATGGTAAGGCCGGCCATTCCTCTTGACTATTTTAAGTCTGTGTGAGCCTTCCAAACTGGGTTTTCTGGACCTCCCAAAGATTGTATTGCCTCCTAATATCTTAGAAAAAACCCCTTTCTGCTTAACCAGCAAAAGGATTTTGTTTTCTGCACTAAGAAACCAGTCAGATGCCACCCTTCTTCCCCTGCGTCCTCAAATCCAATCTATCATCAAATGCCATTGATGCTATCTTTTAAATCGACCCACCTCTCTTCTTCCCCTCTGCTGCTTTCCTGGTTCAGGATACTACCATCTCTTGCGCAGATCTCGTCCCCAGCCTCCCATCCACAGCCTCCTGGTGGCTCTCTATGACCCCAGGATCACCACCATTTCAATTCGTTCTCCACACTGACATCAGAGCCATCTTCCAAAAATGTCAATAAACCCATGACATTTCCCGTGCAAACTGCACACACACACACACTGGGCTTCAGCCATATGGAATCACCAGAGTGTGCGGTTGGTCCTCTTACCACCAGGCCTGTGTGCATTTTATCTTTCTACCTAGAACAGTCTTCTGGTAAGAAGAGAGCCCTTACAGGAGAACTTCCATTCATCTTTCAGGTCTTAGGTTAAGTATTATCTGCGTCAGGAAGCATTTCTTGACTTGCCAAGTCTAAGTTAGAGCCCCTTGTGCTTTCATAGCATCCAAAAACATACCGTTCTTGCTGTTTATCTGGATTCCCTGCTAGACAAAAAGCCCTTTGAGGCCTGCAATTTTGTCTATTTAATTGATAAGTAGGACTCCAAAATCTGGCACACAGTCTGAAACACTGTGGGCATGCAATAAATACTAGTTAAATGAAGAATGGAGTCAAATGCCCCAGGAAATTCTACAGTATCATCAATGACTTCTGGCAACCGAGAGGTCATTGATCACCTCAGCAGGGGCAGTTTCAGTGGAGAAGAGACAGCCAAAGCCAGGTCCCATGCGGGCGAGGAGGAAGTGGACACAGGAAGTCCACTAGTTTATCACATCCTTCCTTACTCTGTAGCTGGCCATGATGTTCTGATGGGTCAGTGGACCGGCAGTGGAAGCAGGAGGGCATTAGATGCCTGAGATATTTGTGTGCAAAGATCATCTCCCAAAGAAGGGCAAAGGTGCTAAAGCCCCAGCTTTAGGCTGAGTTCCACATCAGGCACAGAAAGCACAAAACCATTTCAATTTTAATTTCTTTTGAAATGAGAATAAAAAAATAGTTATAATCCCAATAAATCTATAATGATGAATCCACTCTGGATTACATTCATCTTTATGCAACACTGTTATAAAGTTTAATTTTTAATATTACTTAATAGAAGAAGGGGGCCCCAAAGGCAAAAGTGGTCAGGAGGCCCTCGGAAGTCGTATCGTAGCCCTGAGCAACTCTGCTGAATTTACAACCTAGTCCTGCCTCTGACCTGCATTGGTCACGAATTAGATCACCCCCTTTCTTCTCTCAGCCTCTGGTTCCCCCCGTGGCTCTGGCTGTCCTGCACTTCCTGGGTTGGCCTGGTAGGAGGTGACCATATCCTATGATATTTAGGGGACCATGGTCTATGAAGGTTTTATTAGAGACTCGTGACAAGGCCAAATGTGCTGTTTTTCAGAATTTTCACAAAAGATATTGGGGTCAGCATTTGGGCATGTCTGTTTCTGCTCAGGGTAAGCAAAGTCTACAATCTGAGACACCATCTTCCTGGAACTGTTGAGAAAGAAAGAGGACCCAGCCAAACTCTGCCAACACAGCACAGTCTCTGGAAACAAAAAGTGCTGACTTTGTGTAGTGGAGCAATTAGCAACCACCATAAACAAGTGGGTGGATGAAGTCACCCGGGAAAATAAAACTGAACCTTCGGTAATGATTACTTCCCTTCCAAGCACACTGAGAGGAGCAAAGAAATCTTATCAGAAAATATGTGAATGTGCAGATTCCTTTCCTCACAAGGCAGCCTTCATTCTAAGCAGAGGTCTAATTGGCTTTAGATCCTGCAGATCATCAAACTGGGGAATTTCTCAACTTACAAGAATCTCAACATTTTAGAGGAGCCCTCGGTATGTCAGGGGCAGGGTTTTGCAGCCAGAGGCCAGAACAAGTGCTTTGTCTCCCAAGGCTTTTCCTGTTCGAAACCACGCACAGCTAACACACAACAAGACCCCAGTGTGTAGGAGGTAAAACTAAAAGTGTGCGTGCCCTCACCCCACCCCACCCCACTTGATGAGAAATGTCCTATCTGAGCAGAGATTCTGCACGGACAGTGCATCAGATGAAGTCATTAATCCACTCATCCATCCTCTTAAGCTCCTTGGAAGCTCCAGATGCTGTTGATGTAAGTGTGGATAAAACTCCATCCCTATGACACTCGATGTCTTACATGTTTACGTGCTTACTCTCTCCGCCTCTCCCCTGCCCCTGCCCCAGTAAGATTAAATCTCCATGTGAGTGGGGACTTTGCTCTTTTGTTCACTGGTTTGAACTCCGTGGCTAGAACAGTGACTGGCATTGCTAGATAAATATCCATCGTATGATTTTGCTAAATGAATGAATGAATGAATGAGATTATTTTATATAATTTTTTTATTTTATATAATTCTTAATTCTGAACAAACTGCTAAAAAGAAAAGTCCATGAGCTCCATTCAAAGCAGTTTGTATTACTATTTCCCAAGAATTTGGTTTTTGAAAGCATTTATAAAGACATGGTAACATTAACATGGAAACACCAACACTTTAATAAAAATAAAAAGCTGATTATAAATATGTAATAGGGCACTACCATGCTCTATGTACACCTCTTTCAAGTTTTTCACTTTGAAGAATTTGAACTTCACTTGAACTAGCAATTGTCTTTGGTGACTTGTAATATAGCATTCGCCCGCTCAACAGTGCAATTCACCTTTTCGTTGTCTAAAATAGTATTTCCTTTGCACAAGGCTAGATCCCTTCCTAGGAAAGGTTAGTCTATTTGCAATAATCTCTGCACATGTTCAAAGCCTGGTTGGCCTGTATTGACATTTAAAAAGAAAACGGACTTGGGTTCTAAACCAAATCAAACAACTCTCCAGGAATGAGCCATATGGCTTTATAAAATAATCTCATAGATGGAGTTCAGCCTTAAGAATAGCAAGTATAGAAAGTTACTTTGTGAAATGATCACCTCTTGATGCTCAGAATTCTACAAAGTCATTCCTTTGGATGTCCAAAAGCCTTTTTATCTTTTGAATTTTCCCCTATAAGTTTCAGAGAACCAAAATACTCCAAGCCATTATTTGCTAACCATATGCCTTGGGGAACCAGTTAAAATTATGAATTAGTGAAATAAGGAGACGTATGACAACAGGGAGTTGGGGGGACTGTGAACTATAGATGCCTGTGCCACCCAATTTCTAGCCAATAGCAACTTCAGGCCCTTTATTTGGAAGGATGACCATCTAGCTGGGGGTGAGGTTGGGATAGGTGGTGGTGGTGCTTGAAGCAAAATTGGCATAGCAGTTTACATAAAATAAACACGACCTTCATAGTTCATGCCAAGGAGTGGGGACAATGTACTGATGGGAATTGTGTAGGAAGAATAACTAAAGCTCCACTAAGCTCAGTCCTGGGGCTATCCCTGGCACAGGTCCATTGTTGCCCTGTGAGAATGGGGCCCAGTATTGTCAGAGTGGTTGCATTTTCAGCTAAAGAAGCTGAAAATCCCAATTTTTATGGGAAATGTCCTGATGGTGGTAGTGATGATTTATCTCAGGTCATCAGAAACGGCATGTTTGATAAGGTGACATGTGAGTATAATCTTGAAGAAAGTGAGTCACAAGATAACAGGCGTTAGTCTTCCAGGAAGAGGAAAGAAATGCATAGTTCTGTAGCAAGAGTGTGCTTGAGGGTCGGCAAGTGGTCATTGGGTCTGGAATGGAACAACTGAGGGTAGAAATGGATGGAGACTGGGCAGAGGAGAGGCAAGGGGGCAGGGCTTGGAAGTGCAGATGGGTCTAGCAAGGGCTTTGATGAGACCTTGATGGAACATTGGAGGGCTTTGACCACAAGAGTAACATAGGGTTTTTTTGTTTTGTTTTTTTAAGATTTTATTGGGGAAAGGGAACAGGAGTTTATTGGGGACTTTATTGGGGAACAGTGTGTACTTCCAGGACTTTTTTCCAAGTCAATATTAGTTGTGGAAGGTGCCGTTCAGCTTCAAGTTGTTGTCCTTTCAGTCTTAGTTGTGGAGGGCGCAGCTCAGCTCCAGGGCCACTTTCCATTGCTAGTTGCAGGGGGCGCAGCCCACCATCCCTTGTGGGATTCGAACCGGCAGCCTTGTGGTTGAGAGGACGCGCTCCAACCAACTGAGCCATCCGGGAGCTCAGGGGCAGCTCAGCTCAAGGTGCCGTGTTCAATCTTAGTTGCAGGGGGCAGAGCCCACCATCCCTTGCAGAACTCGAGGAATTGAACCGGCAACCTTGTGGTTGAGAGCCCACTGGCCCATGTGAAAATCGAACCGGCAGCCTTCGGAGTTAGGGGCATGGAGCTCCAACAGCCTGAGCCACCAAGCCGGCCCCAACCTGGGTTTTAAAGGGATTATTCTGGCTGTTGCTCTGAGCAGAATAGTTTACCAAGGAACAACAGCAGAAGCAGAGACTAAAAAAATCAGAAGGCATGTTGGTTTGGATGAAGTTCAACAGTGACAGTATTATTTACTCAAGTAAGAGTGACTTTAAATAGAAGATTTTTTTTTTTTTTTTTTTTTCTGACTCATATGTCCAGAGGTCTGAATCTAGAGGTAGAGATGGCAGGTCTGTTGACTAATTTTTCAGGGACTCAAAAACCTTCCAACTCATTGCTCTACAGACTCACCTAGGGCATAAGTGCAGATAGTAAAGACTAAACATAAGGATGCCTCTCTGTGGGCTAGGGAGTCACCTTGTACCAGCAAGCAAGGTGAGGAAAAGATAAAGAGGGTATCTCTACAAAGGGTATCTTACAGCTGGCTCTTAAGGAAGGTGCCTAGAAGTTTCATAGGCATTCCTGTTTATACATCCCCTTGGTGACATCGAGCTGGAAGAAATGTTAGGAAATCTACATTCTGGAAGACTAGGTACCTAGCTAACACCTCTATTAGTATAGAAAGAGGGGATATAGATATTGGGAGGTTATGAGAAGCTTTGACCTCAGGGTACTATCATAGTAATCCAGGTGAGAGATGCTGGTAATGGAGATGGTGAGAAGCAGTTGGGTTCTGGATATACTTCGAGGTAGAGAGATGCAAGAGGAAATGCTGGTGCACTGGTTGTAGGGTGTTAGGGAAAAAGAATAGCCAAGGATGATGAAGGTTTGGGCTTAAGCAACTGAAAAATGGAGCTACTTTTATTGAGCAGGCTTAAGGATAATCATGAGTTTGATTTTGGGAAAAGTTAATTTTAACACCCAAAGGGAGATGTCAGCAAGGCAGTGGGTATACAAGCCTGGAGTTATAAAGAGATGTCTGGCTTAGTAATAGAATTTTGGGTTTGTCTGCATAGATATGGTGTTAAAAGTTATGAAACAACAAAATCACCTAGAGAATGAGTGTAGATAGGAAAGAGTAACCATAAAGTACTGAGCCCAAGGCACTCCAACATTTAAAGGTTGGGCAGATGGAGGAGTGACCAGTAAGGAAGGCAAAGAACAAGGAGAGAGGGTCCCTGGAAGCCAAGAGAATGAGTATTTCAAAAAGAATAAAATATTCTATCAAAATATTCTGGTTGAGTAAGATGACAATTGATAATTGGCCTTGGGTTTGGCAGCATGAAGCTCACAGATGATCTTGATACAAGCTGTTTCAATGAAATGGTGAGGAAGAAAGCCTCCTTGAGGTGGATCCAAGAAATAATACAATTAGAGAAAGGAAGAGGGTGAATATAGACAGTTTTTTGTTTGCTTGTTTGTTTTTCAGGGATATATCGATAAAAGCTAGGAAAGACATGAGATAGTGGTTGAAGGAGGGCGATGGAGTCAAGTATTTTGTCTTTTAAAATAAGATGTATTGCAGCATGTTCTCTGGGTTGGTGGGAAAGATCCAGTGTGGAGGAAAAACTTGATGATGCAGGAGAGAAAGGAGCGAGCTGGAGTAACAGCCTTGAGAGGGTGAGAGGAAATGGTGCCCTGTGCACATATGGAGGTTTTGGCTTTAGAAAGGAACATAGAAAATTCACCCAGAAGGGAAGGCAAATTACATGGGAACAGATACTGGTAGGCAGTAGAGTCAGTGGTAGGAGCTCTTGGAAATTCTCCCCTCATTACTTCTGTTTTCTTATTGAAATAGAATTCAAATTCATCAGCTTAGAGTGAGGAGAAGGGAGAAAGAACTGGAGATTTGTGGAAAGAAAATAAAATATGAAATAGTTCTGTAAGAGATTGGATGAGTGAATGAACTATGGAAATGTGATGAGATTTTACGTCAGTAGCCATGAATTTAAAGTTGTGAGTATGGCCAGGAGGTAGAGAATTGGATGTCAGCAAAGCTGGGGATAAGGAGAGAGAGAGAGAAAGAGAGAGAGAGCGAGAGAGAGAGAGAGAGAGAGAGAGAGAGAGAGAGAGAGAGAGAGAGAGAGGTGGAGGGAGGGAGAGAAGAGATTAAGAGTGCATTTATTCAAAAGAATCATAAGAAATAAGAGACCATTCAATCTAATCTGGCCATGGAGGGATGGGATGGTGGTGAAGGACTGTGTAAGGGTTTTGGATTTAATGGAGCAACTAGAGCCTTCCTTGGAAAAGTTGTGCAAAATGTGCAAAAATAGACATTGCTATTTTTTAAACACTATGTGTGACTTAGAGTATGCTGAGATGCAGTTAAAATAAAACCCAAATTTCAGTAGCTTAAAAAGTAAAAAGCTGTTACGATAGGAACAAGTTCATGGCTGCTCTCCTTCACATAGTTCTTTAAGGACCCAGGTTGCTGGTACGTCTCCAGCTCCAACATTTGACATCTGGGGCTCATCCAAAACCTTCCCACATCAGTCAGTAGTGGAAAAAAGCATAGAGGGACAAGTGTGAGAGGCTTTCATGGGCCATGCTTGGAAGTGGCATGTATCATTTCAATTATATTCCACTAAAGAGAACTGAGTCCCTTCTCTGCAGGGAACACTGGGGAATGAAGTCTAGCTGTGTGCCCAGAAAGAAGGGGAGAGTGGATTTTGGTAGATTGCTGGCAATCTCTATCACAATTAGCCCCTTTGGCCAGCATCATCCCTTACATAAAACATAGTCCTCAGGGGAGAAAATCCCAAATTTCATCCAGTTATTGCATTTGTCTTAAAGACTAGGATCTCCAGGAGCGGCTCAGCAATCTCCTTCAGGTCCAGATATGGTTCCTCAAGGTCCAGCACCCTTTGAACTAACAGACAAGTTCCCTGTGTTCCATCTGCCAACTTAACATACAAACGTGGATGGGATAACCACAGTAAAGACTCTCAGAACAGTCCCTGGTCCACAGCAATGATGGGATCCTATTGGCGAGGTGTTGTAAAGAGCCCCAACCCCCAGGTGAAAGTGTCTTGATTGATTTGGGGTCTGTCCTATGCAAGGAACATTCTTGTCCATGGCTCTTGGTGGCCCTAGGCTCTGCCCACCTGGAGAATATTCCTGTCCATTGTCCCCATGGCCACATATGGGATGGCTATTTCAGAGTATGTTATTAGGAGCTGTATACCTTTCATAGCCCCCTTTCTGCTGATGCATGGGAGTAATTTTACAGACATAACTTTGTGGTTTCTGAGAATGCAGTTTGCTCAACAACTTGATTGGCTTCTGGCCTACTTGTTTCCAATCAGTTTCATAGAGTAGTAAATAAGTCCCCAATTATTTCTAGACCTGTCCTAAGGCCTGCTTTTCTTGCTCAGCCCATTCACCTTGCTCTCATGGAATCTACGTTGACATCTAAAACGATAGGCTTGGGGGCAAGGCAACATCCTTGATAATATCTTTGCCACTGAACTCTGTCTGCATTTTTGGTGTTTTTTGTTTTTTGACATACAAATCTTATCTTCTAGCATTTGAGGTACAGAAACCATCGGTTTCCGCAGCCCTGAGATGCCCTGAATTCTGAAAGCCGTTTTATTCAGTTCCATTTCAGCTGACAAACTAGTCAATTCTTGCCTGAGATCATGTCTTTCTTGCACTACTTTGCTAAAATTAATAAATAGAGCCAACATATACTAATATTTTTGCTCTTTCCAACTGCTTTCCCTAGAGCTACAGATTTAATAAGCTCTTAGTCTGCCTTCTAAGTTGTCACAGATGTTGGCTGTAGTGTCCTCCGTGCCTCCCAGGGTAACATGGGACTCTAGCTTTCTAGTCTTCGATGTCCACTTTCTTCCTTCCTTCACTCTGTATGCTAAACTAATACCATACATTTTAGATGTTTGTTATGGTCACTTTTAGGTACCGATTTCCATATTGATTAGGGAAGATGGTAGACAAATAGGCCCCTAAAATTCAGTGGTTGAAATAAAAATGTGTTCTCTCATGGAGGACGCTTAGGTCAGCAGCAGTGACATAGTTTCTTAGGGATTCGGGTGTGATGGTGAGTCTACCATTTTCCACACGTGGCTGCCAAGGTTTCCTTATGGTCACCTGCTCAGTCAGGTAGAAAGAGGAAAGCGCATGGAATGCATGAGTGCTAGGCTGGAACGAGCTAGGCCTAGAGTGGACTGTACTATTTCTGTTCACACTCCATTGATGAGAACTTAGTCACATGAAACAGCCAC
This sequence comes from Rhinolophus sinicus, assembly GCF_057876585.1. Classification (NCBI taxonomy): domain Eukaryota; kingdom Metazoa; phylum Chordata; class Mammalia; order Chiroptera; family Rhinolophidae; genus Rhinolophus; species Rhinolophus sinicus. The sequence goes on along the minus strand of NC_142503.1, from coordinate 188,681,822 downwards.
AAGAGAAACAGGAAATCAATGACAGTGATGGGTCCAGGAAGCAGGAAAGAAAGGATTTTGGTGGCCAGCTTGTGGTCCTTATTACACAGGACAATAAAGGGTGAGGACAAATGAAGGGGACTAATTCTTCCTATAGGGAGGCTTAATATCTTGGAAGTATCATTATTACACCGGAAGAATAGAAGAGGTCATAAATTTATAGAAGATGCTAAGGACAAAATAAAGATATTCTGGGGGGTCAATGACCAGAATTGGTAACAACAGGTACCTAATAAAGACAAAACAATTCAATTTGATCTGATTTGCAGCAATGGAGATAGATGGGGAGAACTATTTTTTGAAGGTTGTTAGTTTTTCTGTTTTTAGAACTTGAGATTTCCTTGATTTTGAGAAAACTCTCAGATAGGATTTCAGGGGGGAAAGAAATCACAACAGGAAAGCTATTTTCAAGGAGAAAACAGTGCCCATATACCTCAATTTATATTTCAGAATAAAATGACAGTACTTTGCTTATGACTTGAATTAAGGTCACACTTAATGTGAACATGCTTTTGAGGAGCTACAGAAGTGTTTTTCCCCAAACTATATAAGTGAACTCAAGTGATGGCATGCCCCATGTGGTGTGACTTATATTGAATACCCCAGACTTTGGGAAATATACTCCCAGCCATGATGTTTCCTTCACTGCCCTAAAGCCAGATCACGCCCTGTGAATGGAGGTGAGAGTTCTGATAGGAACTGGACGGTCCCACTGCCATCCTGGGGCAAGGATGAATGATTAGGCTTTCTTCTGGGAAAGGAGCAGACCTCCTGCTCTTACTCAGGCAAAAGGGTGGGAGAATGGAATATTAAAGACGCTTGGGCACTTGGCTGTGTTGGATTTGAACTAGGTTTTCTCTGCTGGAACCCAGCAGGAGCTAGATAGGAATGCAAAGTTTAGATTTTTGGCTTGTACCTCTCCACCCCAAAGTAACTAGTTTTAGTAGCACTTAGTCAGATTTTGAATGGCAGTACTATAATGCCCTAAGCACCCAATATTTTTTAAAACCATTTTCATTATCAAATGAAACACAGATACAGAATACTCCATGATATGAAGTTACACTTTCGTGAATTCTTAAAAGGCAAGTATTTTTGTAACCAACACCAGGTCAAGAATAGAACTTTGCCAGTGACTTCAGAAGCCCTCCACTTTCCAGTATTGACTATATACCAGTATTGACTAGCAAGAATATATAGTAAAATTTTCTTTTGCCCCGTTAATAATAGTAAGCAAAACAAAACAAAACAAAACAAAACAAAACAAAACAAGCAAACAAAAAAATTTAAAGAAATAATCCAAGAGTTGTGGTTCTAGAAAGCTGGTGGATCAAGTTAACACAAAAACTTGCATAACATGTAGACATTCAGGATACTATATATTATATATAGTAATTTTTTAAAAAAATGCCCTTGCTGACTTCACAAAAGAAATATCTGCTAAGGAACAAATAAGGAATGAAAAAAATAGAACTATAGATGACATTACAGGCAAGTTCTAACAATTTTTCAAAAACAAATAATTCGCATCTTATACTAGCGGGTCTAGAAAATAGAAAAAGAAGGAAAAATCTCCATCTCATTGTATGCCACATGCTAATCTCTATAGATGCAGAGAAAGCATTCATAATACTAACTATCAATGCTAATACTAATTCATAATAGAAACTTACAAAATTTTGCTTTAACCTCAGAAAGGAACTTATTAAAAAGCCTTGAGCAAATATTATATTTTATTGTGAAATCTGACAAGGATGTCTGTTATGCCTGTTTTATTTAACATTATTTTGTAAGTCCTAGTTAGCACAATAATATACGAAAATAGATAAAAGTCTAAAAATAGGTAAAGAAAAATAAAATTGTCATTATTTGTGAGCAAAATTAATATTTACATAGGAAACTAAGGAAATTTAAAGACAAACAACTACAACTAACAAGAGACGTCATCAAAGTTGTTAGATACCTTACGAAAAATGTATTCATTCTTGCACATCAACAACAAGCAATTAAAGGATACATTTTAAAAAATACCATTTACAGTATCCATTTACAAAAATCTTCAAGTGACAAAATCTAGAAGTGACCTAACAATAATTCTAGCATAGATACCTAAGATCTTTATGAAGAATGTTGTAAAACTATTGAAGAAGCATAAAAGAAGATGTTGATAAAATAGAAACATATGCTAAGTTCCTGACGAAAAGTCAGAAATCTGTAAAATTTCCCAAAATTGATCTGTAAAATTCAATCCGAATTAACATCTTAACAGGGTTTCCTCATAGAACTTGATAAACTGATTCTAAAAGTCCAATAGAAGTGTAAACAGCCAAGAGTAAAAAGAAAATTTTGAAGGAGAAAGGTTAATAATGGAAGGAGGATTCTTCTTACCAGATACAAAGATTTATTATAAAGCTAAATGGTCTATAACACCATGCAGTAATGTACAGAAATAGGCACAAAAACTCACTAAAAGAGAAGAGAAAGTGTCGCTATACACTTAGGTGCCAATCAGAATTAAGAATATGGGAAAAGTGACCTGCATAGGAAGGAGGGATGGCCATTCAGTAAATGATGCCAAAAGATTGGCTTCCCATGTGAAAAACTAGAAAATATGAAAATATAAGTTGAGTGTTACCACACATGCATTACTCATTAAAATAAATTTGAGACAGTATTCTACGTATTACTCAGATTCCTCAACCTAAGGAAGTGGCATGCTTATCACTTACACGATGACTTATAATGGGTGATGTGAAAATATGAGGCAAAAAAGGGTCCCAAGATGAAGGCCCAGCATTTGCCTCAATGCAGAAAGGAGCAGGCATGGCGGACGAGGCCTGTGTGATGGAAGCTGAAGGAATGGGGGTGAAGTGGCCAGAGCTGAGATGGGGTATAATATTAGGATCATTTCAGACCACAAAGCTCTTGTGGACCATATTACAAATTAGAATCTATCCTAACAGCAGTGTAAGCCAGGAGAGTTTTCAGTGGCACAAGTCCTGATCAGACTTAAGAAGATCCTTCTAGCTGCTGAGTGAGGAATGGATAAGAAGGGACAGGAGTAGACAAGAAAAGACCGCACGAGAGGTACATCTGTTGTCCAGGGGCTTGAAATGTGGGAGAGGCTTGTTGTATTATGAGAGAGACATTTTAGAAGCATATACTTAAAATGGGAAAAGGTCATGTGAGCAAAAGAGTATTTTGTTACAGTTCTTTGCATAATTTCACACAGGAAGGCTAAAGCCCCAAAGAAAATGAAACTTTCAAAAATTTGGCTACAGCCAACAACAATGGGGGGGTGGGGGGTGAGGGGTGGGAGATGAGGGTAAGGGGGATCAAATATATGGTGATGGAAGGAGAACTGACTCTAGGTGATGAACACACAATGGGATTTATAGATGATGTAATACAGAATTGTACACCTGAAATCTATGTAATTTTACTAACAATTGTCACCCCAATAAATTTAATAAAATAAAAAAAAGAATCAAGGAAGGAGATAGGCCTCATGTTTGGGTAGAAGAAAGGAGAGACTGCTAGGATCACTTGGAAGAGCTTTCTTCAATTATATCCATTCTGGCCACTCCAACGTTCCATTCAGACATCAGAAATTCTAATAGGGAGACAAAAATGATGTGAATTATTGAGAATTTAATATGATATCATATAGAAATCCAATCATATTGCTGTCTTACTTCTTACTTCTAAGAAAAGGTATGCTGTCCATTCCTGGTGATGGAACAAAGGCTGAGCTCTTCACACCCCCCAGAAAAGTATTTGCTCTGTTGTGAGATTTCTAGTAGTCTATGAGGAATCAAAGGGCAGAAGGGAAGAAGGTGGTAAACTTTAAGTCAGGGACAGCTGCAAGGGTGGTAGATAGCACTGTGCTGGCACAGAGGACTACAGCCCTGGCTGTGCAGGAACATCATGGCTGGACAGTCAAATGAAGGGCCAGAGCTGGACGGAAACATCAGGTGGAGGGAGACTCAGGCCCTGGACCCCTCACCATTTTTCCAGAATAATGTAACCTCCAATGGAGCAAGGGAAGGAGCCCTGATGACTGAAGCTTTCTCAAGCTAAGCATCCCACTATCCCTATTCTCAGGCCCACTGAGAATCACAGCTGTAAAAATTCTGGAGCCTCTTTCTTAAGAAGGGATCTTACCTAAGAATGGCCCTTTTTGCAGGTTCTGAGTTCTCCAAGGTTTTCTCTAATAACTTTGGAATGGCTTACATTTATTATCATGCAGTTATCCAGGTGCACCTATATTCAGTCTGGAAGATACCTACAGGATCATCTAACCGTCACTTTATAGATGTGACAACTAAGCAACTGGCCAAGGTCACACAACAAGAGTGTGGGATTTCTAGGGCTGGAATTCAGGTCTCCTGCCCCCCACTCCCTAACTACATCCATCACACACTTTCCACTTCAGTAAATGTAACTTGACCCGGAAGCACAATCTATTTCTCACCTTCCAGCTATTAAAAGTTTGCATTCAACTTAATGGAATCACATCATGAGTGTACAATAGGAGAAATTGAGCAGGATGAGTTATTTACTTTCCGGCTCCCTGCTGTTCTCACATATATTACTCCAACTCTCAAAAGGGAATTTGAGTTTCAAAGAGTCAGTGAACTAAACCCCAAAGAGCCATTACATCATGGACAACCATTGGGGGGTAAACATCCACAGAATACACGATACCTACGGCAGGCTGACAGATGGCTTTGAAAAAGGCTTGTTTTCTTTTCTTTTTTTAAAATGAAGTTTATTGGGGTCACAATGGTTAGTAAAGTTACATAGGTTTCAAATGTACAATTCTGTAATAAATCATCTATATATCACATTGTGTGTCAACAACCCAGAGTCAGTTCTCCTTCCATCATTTCCATCACATATTTGACCGTCTTTTCCCTCTTCTACCATCCCTACTCCTTACCTTCTGGTAACCACTAAACTATTATCTGTGTCTGTGAGTTTTTGTTTCTTTCTTTCTCTTGTTCTTTTGTTGCTTTCAGTTTTATATCCCACATGTCAATGAAATCATATGGTTCTCGACTTTTTCTGTCTGATTTATTTCACTTAGCACAATAATATCAAGATCCATCCATGTTGTTACAAATGTCACTATTTCATCTTTTCTTATGGCAGAATAATATTCTGTTGTGAGTATATACCACATCTTCTTTATCTAATCATCTATCAAAGGACACTTTGCTTGTTTCCATGTCTTGGCCACCGTGAATAAGCTGCCATGAACATCGGAGCACATATATCTTTATGGATAAATATTTTTATATTTTTTGGGGTAAATACCCAGGAGAGGGATTGCTGGGTCATAGAAAAAGGTTTATTTGTAGAAAATGTTATTGAAAGGAAAAGCAACTTACTTTTGTTTGTTTTTGATTGAAAGAGAAGGCAAATTTAGAATGTAAATATTAATGTGTGTCCTTATATATTTTTGTTTCTGGTCATCTCATGGTCATGTGTCACCAGTGTTTATACCTAGGCCTGTAGAACGGTGGTCCTCCCTTATCTGCAGGGGAAATGTTCCAAGACCCCCAGTGGATGCCTGAAACCACAGATTGTACTGGACCCTATATGTATAGACTATGCTTTTTCCTCCACATACATATTAATATGTACCTATGACAAAGTTTGTATTTATAAATTTGGCACAGTAAGAGATTAACAACAATAACAAATAAAATAGAATAATTATTGGGCTTCTCTTTGGCATATCTGAATTACTGCTCTTGCGCTTTGGGAATGTCATTAAGTAAAACACGGGTTACTAGAACACAAGCACTGAGATACAGCAACAGTCTGATAATTGAGAAGGCCACTAAGTGACTAACGGGTGGAGAGTGCATACAGAATGGAAACACTAGACAAAGGGAAAAGTCACATCTCAGGCAGGATGGAGCTGGAAGGCTTGAGATTTCAACACCCTACTCCGAATGGTGCAAAATTTAACTTATGAATTGTTTATTTCTGGAATTTCCCATTTATTATTTTTGGCCCGCAGTTGACTCAGGGAAACTGAAACATCGGAAAGCTGTGGATAAAAGGGGACTGTTGTAGTGTTTCCCAAAATGACTCTCAGGGAATTTAGGTCTTTGCGATAGTTCACGAGCCAGGCAGAGACTGCTGCAGTCTGTGCTTCCCCTCTTGGACTGTCACCATGTCCATTTAGCATACTAAAGGCTTTGGAAGTCCTTTCATTTAACCGACTCGCCAAACTTCTTTGACCTTGGAACTCTTGTTAAGTTTTGCAATTAACATGCTTAGGACTCAAGTTCCACAGAACACCCTTTGGGAAATGCTGGTTCATGCTTATTCTCCAGGAGCTTAATTAACGGTTGGGCAGTGGACATGTTTGGTCACAATTGTGGAGCCTCATAAATGTAGCTCTGGCTGTGAGCCCATCACCAAGGTGACCTCCTGACTTCAGCAGATTCTCTTTGATCACAATGTGACAGTAAAGTTCAACTTCCTTTCCCAACTCCTGGATTCTCCTGGATTCTCAATGAATATTAGCCATCACCATGGTTGAGACCCAGACCTCAGCAGCAACATTCCTAAACTTCCAGTTGCTGTTTTCATATTGACCATGTCACCCGGAAGTGTAGGAACCTTAGCACTTACCCTGTGTCAACCCCAAGCACTGGGAATTCAGTTCCTGGAAGATTTGGGGGCTCACAGCAGATTACTTTGTCATTTCTCCTTTCCTATCTTTCTTGGCCTTCTCTACTTTCAATCCCTCAAAAACCATCCGAGTCTTCTCCTTGTCACATGCATGCAATTTTGGAAACTACTTGGTTTTGAGAATGCCCTTTGAAGTTCTGTCTTCTACCCCAAGCATCAAGTATTTACAAAATACTTCTACCAAACTAATGGAATGTTCCTCTAAGAAAAATCCTGATTACATTTTTCTCTCTTATCATTGTTATTGAAACTAACATACTTGTATGCTATATCGAAAGAGGGAAAATGCCAATGACAGTGCTTGCTCAATGTACGTAAGTTCCTCTCCCCATTCCTCTCTCCCTTCCTCTCTCTGTTGGTCTAGAAGTGGTGTAATCAGCCCTGGCTACACATTACAACTATGTGTGGAGCTTTTAAAATACAGATATCTGGGCCCTACTTTCAGAGAATTTTATTTAAATGGTGGTGTCCATGCATCAATATTTTCAGCACCCAGGCAATTCATTTGTACACATCAGGGTGCAGTTTCACTGATTTGGAACATGGAATCAATGAAGGTGAAAAATGCCAGAAGGTACCAAATCATCAGAAAGAGGTGCTGAAATGTTCTGCAGTGAACTAATACACCTGATCACCCACAGATCTTCCAATACAGCTTTCCTTCCAGATGCTCAGAAAAGTGTGACAACAGAGTAATTTATCCCTGCTCATGCCCATTGAACTCCAAGCTTGTGAGGATGGGAAAATAAATTAGAACATTTAGGCACTTTCCTTATAGCTGTCATGAGTATGATGTCTCAGTTAAAAATGTGCAGCCTGGGACGAATACTCAGTCAGCTCTTGAAATTATCCTAGTAACTACCTTGAAAAATCTCATCCTGATGGTTTAACTTCTAGGGCCTCTCCTGATACCAAATCTTTTAGCCTGGGCACCCTTGGAAGCATAGCTTAAAGCAAAGCATTGAGTATAATCCCAGAGATCAGGAGAGAAGGACAAGGAGAAATTAGAAGGGATGTAAGGACAGCCAGTATGAGAATTTGTCAGCAAGCGAGCTGCCATTGGTGTGACTAATTGCTCAACTTTCTGGATCTATCCCTAAGAAAACATAACAACTGCATCTCAGCACTGTCCATTGGTCAAGGGAGAGAAAGGAAATTACCTAGTGGGAAATTTTGCATGGATTGTTGGTCTAGAGTCTGGAAGCTACAGGATTGGGAAACTAGGGACAAGAAAGTCTGGGGAAGACATGTAGACTAACCTATAGGAGAGGGCACAGTATGCAGATGTTGTTGCCCACCAGAGAACACCTACTGCAGAGGGGTCTCTCACCAACCAGTGGGAAAGGATGACTTACCTGTGTACGTGTATGTCAGCCATGCTTTCTCGTTGACTGCCTCTGTGCTGGACAATGGGCCCAAGAACAGAGTAGTCATGGGCCAGAGCTAGAGGTTTGCATGGGCTCTCCCTGGTCTAGCTAATATTATTTATTCTTCAGTGTCCAACCTGCCATCAGCAGAGACCAAGGAGATCAGCCAGCCTTTGGTAGCAGGTTTATTATAATAAACATCTTCCACTCTGGAGAGACAGACATTTGTCCTTACAGGAATTGATACTTAATCTGAATGTGGGTTTGCCATATGTAGAGTTTATACATAGTTATATTGGAACAACTTTGGCCCAACAAAGCCAAGCCAAATAAGGGCTCAGTCTCCTCAGAGATGAAGGTTGATGTCACCCCACCAGGACACCAATCGAGACCAGTGTTCTCTTGGACACTGAAACAAGAATCATTTTCCTAAAGCACAAATTTGATCATGTCATTCACTTGCTTAGATCCTTTTAATGGCCACTTAATCAATTTAATATAAAAGTCCAAATTATTTATCTTAGCTAAGAGACTCTCTAAGATTTAACATCTGCTGCTTTGCCTCTTTTATCTTTTGCCACTTCCTCCCTCATAGTTAGCTCCAACAACACTGACATACTTTCACGTCCTTAAAGTGGAGCCAGGTCTTTGTATGTGCTGACTCTGAACTTGAAACATGCTCCCCTACTTGGTTAATGCCTACTCAGCCTTTCACTCTCAGAGGAGACAGCAAGTGTTCTTGGATGTTTTCCTGGACCCTCCAAGACTGAGCTAATAGTGGTCATGCCCACTCACCTTTCTTATTTAACTCTTACTGTAGCACTCTCTATAGTGTCTTGCTTGTCCCTGGATCCCCTATTAGACTATGAGCTTCCCAATACTCTTAGCACCTAGAGAAAATTAGGCGCTTGACAAAAATTCATTGAAAGAATAAATAAATCAAGTGTCTTTCTTTCCTTTCTTTTACGTTGTTCACTATCCCTTATGACAGCATTTGAAAAGATGAGTGTACATTTTTTTTCTCATACATTTCTCCAATGTACCTAAGAGTAAAATAAAATGAAATATGAACAGCATGAAATTGTTTGGGAAATTCACCAGGGGTAAAGTTTTTTTTTTTTATCATCAGGCTTAATCTCTTATAGTCATCATTTAGGAAAAAAAATTATTAAATTCTCTGAATTCTCTGTGTAGAATCTCAGCCATTTAGCATTATCCTACATTTTTATATTTAAAACATTCTGTTATATTTTTATCACAACAGCATATTGCAAAGCTGAACACACTGCCCCTGGATCATTTATCTCACCGATGGCTTGAGTTTTATGTGATGTCATAATAATTAGAATGTAGACTTCCTAGTTACAGACAGAGAACAGCAAGTCGATACTGCCGTTCCCTCTCGGCTGTCCACCTGAGGTCCTCAGGGCTCAGTGGCACTTCCTCTCCCAGTAAAGTACCTGCACTCTGCAATGTGTACATGGGTATCTCCTGAAATAAGAAAAGCAAGACTCCCTCTGCATCCTAATCCAAGTAAGACCTGTTCCTCAGTGGCGATCCATCAGGTTTCACTGTAAGGGAGAAAGAAAGAAAAAAGCCTGCTAGAACAACACAGAAACAGATCATCTATATAGTATGGTGGTTGGGGTCACAGGCTTTGGACTCAGACATTTGGATTCTAATTCTTGTTCTGCTTTTAGCTTTTCTAAGCTTCAGTCCTTTCATGTACAATAGAGACAATCACATCTACTTCCTAAGATTGTTGGGAAAATTAAGTAAAATATCAGATGTAGGGTTCTCAACACATAGCACACTCTCACTGTACTCATAGCAGCTATCACTGATGAGTTCCCAAGAAACTGGGACAATAAGGGGATCTGATCAAAGTAATCTTAGGAACCAGAATATTCAGAGAAGGCTGAGGGTAAGGAGAAAGGGACGAAGGGAGTGTGGCCATTTTCTGTAAAGCAGTTTTTATCAAACCACAGTTTCTAATCTGGTGTTTGGAAATCTAGGCAATCATCCTAGGAACCAGCAGTGCAGAAGTAAATTGTGACAAACCTAGTTATATTATGGAAAACATTCTCAGCAAACTGCAGGGGAGAGATAGCAGGAAGATCCGTGGGTAATGCACTGCTTTTAAAGGGCTTTCGTAACTCATTGGGACACATTAGGGTGCTTTGTGCTTTTGTCTACTCATAAACAGATAGTAAGCTCAGTGACTCACTTGTCAGGCAGAAAACTTGATTAATTTTTTTTCAGCAATAAATAGAATCACAGAAAATCATTTCCTTAATGCAAACCTAGAGTAAACTGGAGGTTAATTTATCATCCATTCATTTCAACTTCGGCATAACAAAAAATATTGCCACCTATGAGTCAAATGGGGTTTAGAACTTTTTCTGACATAAAAATTACAGATATTCATACCCATAAATAAAACATATTAATATATTCCTTAGGCTCACATATTAAGGTTGAAGTGATTACTATAAATGAATACTTTATCACAACCCAAACACTTTTATATCCAATACTTTATATGTCCTGAATAAGAGATAACATTAGAAGGGCACAGGAAATATCTTCATATCAAAGATGAGGAAACTCAGTCTCTGAGAGGTTATCTGATCTGTTCAAGGTCACATAGCTAAAAAAGGAAGTAACAAAACCTAGAACAAATCCTGTGACCCCAAGCCAAGAAGAAGGCCCAGCGGACCTCACTGACACCATTGCATGCATGCCCCCAATCCCATGTGTTTCAATGGATTTTTATTATAGAGGTTTAGCAGGCAATGTGGCAATAGAGGAATTTAGACAAGGGCGTATATTCAGATATCTCATGGATATTTCCCTTGCTTGGCCTGGGAATAGAGTGTAACATAACTGAGAAATTGAATACTTGTCTGTTTCTCGTCCAGACGCACTCTTCATCCTTCTCCATCCAGCTTTGAGTTCTCGAGGCTGACCTTATGAACCTCATCCCCTCTGACTTCCTGACAGTTCATCCAACAGGGAGCCCCTGCAGAAAATTGGAGGGAGAGCGGAGGGGAAGCTTTGAGTGTTTGTCCTTTTCCCCAGCTCCCATACCTCTACTAAAGGTCAGAGCTTCGGTCCACCTGCCCTCTCCAGACAGTCCTCTGTGCCTCCAGGTTTGGGAACCACTCCCTCTTCTTGCCCCTTCAGGGCCAGGGAGCCCAGCTGCTACTCCCCAAGTACTGCACCGTCCCTCTGGTACCCCGACACCTTGCCATTGCCTTTAGAAATATTTCTTTAACCTCTCCCCAGAGTGAGCCCTCTGTTGCTTGCCACGATTCTTCTTGACATTACTTTCCAGAATGAACATTGTGGAAGGTGTCTCTTCTCTATGCAAAGATGTCTAATTTCTCCCCCTTTATGAAATGAAACTAACATTCCTTTCATATAACATGAGGTGTGTGTCTGGTGTCACAGGTGGACTTGCACCACACATCCAGGAAGGACACAGTTATAGAAACAGACTCTTTTCCCTCCTTGTTTGGGAACAGCATTCTGATTTTGCTGTGAGAAGCCACCATCTCTTCTTGCAGTCTCCATAGTTATGGTGGGACTGCCTCACCCTCCAGGAGCAGGCAGGGTCCGTGGGAGAACTGAGAACTGTGCACCTCTAACCACGGGGACTGGTTTAAGGTGGGGGACAAGTACAGGGGAACCAGAATTATGACTTTTGCCAAAAGTATCAGAAGAGAGTCTCTCTCTTCCCACTGGGTTTTCTAATCTGTGGAGTCTAAGCCCGGAGATGCTGATAGTCATCTCTGACATGATATAAAAGCCAAAATGCAAAAGGTAGACCCAGAAGATGGTGAAATGTCTTTCTGGCACCATGAGCCGAGCATTTAAATTCAGCCATCCCTGAAATTGCCTCTGGGTTTTTTTCTTCTCTCTGCCAATAATCCTTTTTTCTCCTCTGACAGTCTGATGAATCATTTGATTGCATCCAGAAGAGTCTGCAGCAAAGGAAAAACTCCTGATCTGGGAGACTTGAAACTCATTCCAATCTCGGTCACTTAGAAGCTGTGTGACCTTTGTTAAATTATTTTACTTCTCTGGACTTAGATTTCTTATTTATGGTAGGATGAGTTTGTACTAGATGATCTTCAAATGCCTTTCTAGAGCTGAATATGGAGAAGGAGAAACAGTGGCCAATCTTCCAACTCAGCTAGAACTATGAGGAGAGTAAGCTCATTCTGTTCCCAGCACACTTAAGATAGCAGACAGGCAGGCTTGCTCTCTATCCAATAAAGGCTACTGCCAAGGAAAACCATACTCAGCCCTTTGTCACCCCACTGGAATTCCTAGGAGATATCACCTCATCTTCCTACTTTAATTTGATCTACCAAGTACAACGCGTAATGATCTCTCTTCCAATCTAATCAGCACATCAAATGACCAGCTAAATATTCAATGCCTACTCTAAGTAAGATGTGGTGCTCAGTATCGTGATTACTAGTGTTCTATCTTTATGTGTATCCTCCTCGGAAGGGACTGAATTCATTTTTATCAAATGAATGCCAGAGAAGCAAGTGAGTTTTGAAGTAAAGAGAAGGGACAGTTTTGAAGTGTACTTCAACCTACTTATTATCTACCCACCCATTCGTCCAGCATCCAATGACTAAGATGCTGTTTCTGGGCTGTTCACGGTAGCTCTATCTTCAGCTATTGTTTTCCAGTAGATAAAACTTTCGCTTAAATAAACTAGGCTTATATACAAGGAATGTAACAGCATAGCCCTGCCCAATTTGCCAAACATTTGTTGAGTTGTGAGTTCATATGTTTGCATACTATATTTGGATGTTGGAAAGAAACTATTATCATCTTGCCCTGAAAACCTCATTCCCACTGATGGTGAGAAAAACACTTAAATTTGCGCATAGAAGGTATTTCAGTCTCTGTTGGCTTAAACAGTCTTTTAAAGACTCGTTTAGTATCTTTTGGATACTCAGTCCAATTCAAGATTGATGTTTTCTCTTAGGACTCATCTTAGTTATCCACAAGATGGCTCCTGGGTGGAAAGGAAACTTGCCTGTTCTCTTTCTGGGGAAAGGGATGATGTCTACCTATTGATCCTGGCGCTGTCTTCTGAGAAGGACATCTTTCTGCTAGAGCTGTGGCCCTATGGAGTCGGGGTGTGTCACCCTCCCAATGTGGATGTGTTTGCTAACCTTGAAGCTCTCTGAACCCTGTACTTTTGGAATTTTATGAGGCTTCTTCCTGTAGGCGTAATCAGTTATTAACTCCGTTCCCAGCCCCTCTCCCATCTTTGGAGGATGGTGAGTGGGGCTAAAAATTCTTTGCTTCTAATCATGGCTTTTTCCTTCTGGGCCTCATCCAGAAGCCATCCAGGAGCCCACCCAGTCACCTCATTGAAACAAAAGACACTCCTATCACCCAGGAAATTACAAGGGTTTCAGGAGTCCTGTGTTAGAGATGAAGAGATAGACCAATTCTAAGAACAAGAGATGCTCCTAGTGCTCTTATCACTTAGGCAGTAATGAGGGTTTAGAAACTCTGTGTCAGAAATGGAGATGAATACCAAATACATAATTCTTGTAAGTCACAATTTCACAGGGTCCCAGCGCCCCATTTAGTAAACCTTCTACGTGATGCTGCTGTATATGAAAGTCTGAGGATCAATGCTCCAGACTCTAAAACCATGCAACTCAGCCCTGGACCCCAGGCCTGGCAGCACAGGCATTACCTGAGAACTAGTTAGAAATGCAGTAGCTTGATGTCCACCTCAGATGTATTGAATAAAAATCTTTTAAACTAAGATTCCCAGGTGATTCCTACAACATTACCGTTTGAGACCAATTGCACTAGTGAGTGGACCTGTACTTAACCTGGCCTGTAGGTCATAGGTAGACAGGATGATTTTACACCAAGGAATGTTTTCTTCTCTCTGTGTCCCAGTGGGCCACCTCAAAACTTGGACATCTTAGAGACAATGATCACAGTATGACTCAATTGTGCACATGAAAGTGTAGCTCTATTTTCTGTTACTAGTCTCTTCTTCTTCCTAAGCCACCAACCTGCTGGGTTGCAAAAAAAAAAAAAAAAAAAAAAAAAATGATTTCACTCATCAATTAAAGATATTTCCCATTCTTCCTGCTTAAACTGTCTCATTGGATTAACTCAGCTGCTTTGGGGGTAAATGCTCAATCTTTCAGATGTATGCCACCTATCCTAGCTCCCCCCATGATAGCTCTGGTGTGCGAGAGGCTTCCACGACCTTGTGGTGGTAGGAGAAAGCCAGCTCACATGGAAGGCTGTGCAGATTAGAAAGAGAAGTGTCTTCCTTACGACAATTTCCTTCCGGTGTTGGGAAATTGTGATGCCATAATAAATATACAAATCTGTGATATCTGTGAAATGATTGATGCCCCATGGACACGGATTTCTTGGACAGTATTAAACCTGCACTACTCTATGCTAATCTTTATTTTTGTACCATATTGATGTGCATCAGGATGAATATGGGGTTTCTCTCGCCAGCTTGCAGCTGCGTGCAGGAAAGGAAATTGCTCGCGTTGGCTATTCTCCCCACCCACTCTGGATGTTTCTACTGCTCGTCAGGCCATGAAGTTCAACATTAGTCTCTGACATTTTCATTCCAATTCTTCCTTGCCTCCTCCCCACAGTTCACTAGGGTCAGGAGATCAGACTTTTCTACTTTCTTCCATAACAGGAAGTTTGTTTATATCATAACTGCATCCTCACTCCCCTTGACTTACAGAAAATGCAAAATTTACATCATCCAGGCTTGGTTCTTGATAAGAATTGGGAACCTAAGGAATTTTAAAAATTATTTTCTTTCTTCATAATGTCTGGTTCTTGAGACTCTGCTCACTAGTGACTCACAAAAAATGTTGACGTCCTTTTTCTAGTTAAAAATTCCTTTTTTTTTTATTTCCTGAAGCATGGAAACATGCAAAATACTTCAGTGGGATGAGCTTTTTGGGGCAGCAGTATTTTCTAGATTTTAAAATAAATATATCAGGAAAACTCTCACAAAAAAATTGTATTTTTTTACATTTATCTTATAGGACCTTATTGAAGTCTATAAAAAGAAGCCCAAAGACTCCAATGTCTTGATTTTTTTCTAACAACTCCCTGACTTGAGAGCCTTGGTAGTAGAGTCCCAGGATGTAGTAGGAAACAGTTCAGGCATTTATTTTGCTACCACTTAATATTATAACAAGGGCTGCTAACTTCATAAGCTAGATATGTCCTCATGGCCTTCCCATCATGCCTCTTCAGCCTATTCAATAATCTAGAGTCTGCAACTTACATCATTCTCACTTCCATGTTCCACATTCTATCAGGACCGTTTGGGGTTCAAGAAAGAAAAAAAAACAAAAACCTGACTCTGACTGATTTAAAGAACAAGGGGCTTTATTTGGTTCATCTAAATGCAATGTGCAGAGACTGATCATGTCACAGGGTCCAGCTCCAGTTCACTCTGAGGCCCTGAGTTCTCCTTTCTTCTGTGTGTTGCTTATTTCATAATCACACGGTGGCCACAGAGATTCCAGGCATCTCATCTGCATAGCACATCACCCAGAGCAAAAGAAAGGGCTTTTGTCCCAGCATTCTAAGCAGGTTAGTTCAGATGCCTACCACTGAACCAATCAGGGGATTGGACTGCTTTGATTGGCTTAACTTATGTACATGCTCCACTCCTAAAACCGAGAACCACATGAAATTTGAAGGGAATGTCTACCCGATGTACAAGAGTTTGGGTTATTAGCTGGTTTCTCCTTACTCTTGTCAATGAGCCGTGTGTCCCCAACATAGTGAGGGAGGCAGCCAAGTAACACGGAGGTTCAAAGGACCACTGACAGCTTAGATAATGTCACTGTCACTGGTGATCACTAGAGACTGGCAATCAAAGGCCACTCCTCCATTTCCTTAGCATTTTGTCAACCTCCCTAATTCTGGTGTGAACCCCAAAGAGGAGGACAGCCCAGTAATGACTGACATGGAATTTCCTGTAGTTTGGCAGTATGTGGGTTGGGACTTAACAATTAAGTTGACTTAAAGAAGAGCAGCAACATTTTTTTTAGCACTGAATTAGTTAACAGATTCATGCCACTATGTAGTCTACAACAAAATTAAGTCAATTTGTGAATATCTTACTGAAAATGTAAGGAAAGAACATTCTAAAAAAATTTCTCATGAGTGAAAAATGGTATATGGAAATCAATGTGACTATTTCTGTTTTCACCAATTTAAGATGAATAAAATGTCATTGGTAATATCTGTTTTTGTTTTACTTTGACAAATATAAAAACTATTATATTAATAAAGCTTTCTTAAAAGGAAATTCTTTCTCCTTAATCTTATTTTCCTAGAGTATCTTAAAAATTTTCAACTGAAAACACAAGTAGTTCCAATGGTTTCAGAAACTGAACCTTGGGGTTAGGACAAAGCGTAAAATTGTACCCTTCTTAGTTCATTCCATTAATTAACTTATTATTTATTTACTGAACAAACAATTCTGATTGTCAGTGAGAACAACTTTAACTATCGTCCTTCTAGGAGTCAGAAGAAGATTTGTAGAGCAAGGAGAATCTCTGCTTATTCCAGACCTCGCTTGGCCTGGGCGATCCTTTCATCCAAGAAGGACTGGACAAGCCCTTCCTGTCCCATGGTGCTTTTGTACACGGGGTGTCACACTCTCCTTTCTTGGATGAACTGCCAGAGAAGCACGGAAGGCATTGCCCTGAAGATTCAAAACAGCTTTCTTTAGCATCAGCAAGTGTCATTTCCAAGAGTGGGTGAGTGGCATAAGAGAGTCTATTTCTTTTGATATATATATATATTTTTTTTTAATTAATTTTTTTTTTTTTTAAGAAACTAGTAAAACCTACTAGAGTCAGCAGCTGTTATGTGCGTACTTCTAAAGGTTCACAGAACACCTCTCTGTGGTATTTCTGGAGGCACTTTGTAGTTCACTATTGCAATCCATTTATTTGATCCATTTAACTGTCAAAAGAATCAGTCTTTCCAAGTCAATCCATTTGTTGGTAAGTTTAATAGTCCTGAAGTGAAGGCCAGAAATTTTACAGTAAATTTGAACGAGATTCTTTTAGAAGATTGTTTGCAGTTCAATCAAATATCCAAGAATTATTAATGAATGCCGAGACCTGAAATTAATATAATATTTTTCAAAGTATTGGCAAGTCAGGTCATTGGAGGGCACGATTTCTTGATTGTATTTGATAACAAAATTTATGTTTTTATTCTAAAGCTTGTACCGAACAGGAGGCTGTGTGGAGGCTGCCATAGCTCATCCCTTTATATGGCTTGCTGTTTGAACACCTAATTGCAACATTATTTGAGGAATCATAACCTATTTTTTAATTGTGTAAAAAATTCACTGGTGCTTAATAAAAGGTTTAAAATTATAGGCAGAAGAAAATAGATTATGGGCCATTCTATGTTTAATAATATGCAAATGCTGTTAAATTAGAACATGATTGATTCTCCAAAGAATAGATTTAAACAATTCAAAATAACAGATGCAATTTTTAGTGCTGAGATCTAACAATAATGAATTAGAAATTAATAATACATATGTTGAATTATATTTTGACTTTCATAGATAGTAATTTCATCATAGTAGACAAAATTGCAAATGGTTTATGGCTCAAATGTCTTATGTTTCTATTTATGTGAAAGGTGGTCAGTATTTTCTTATATGGGTAAGATAACTAAATAAAGGGCAAGTCACCAATCCTATATCCACAATCTTTCAGAAATTACACAGTGTAGCCTATGTTCTTTTACATGTGGACTGACTGATTTTAACTGGCTAAAAAAAAAAAAATACTGGATGACATATGGAGTTTAAACCAAGTGAAATTATGTGATTGCTGAGCTTTCTTTCCAGAGAGCAGAAAAATAAATGATACAAACTGAATTTCAGCACTCCCCCCATTCATTTCCAATTCATAGGGGATATTTCTTGTTTCTTGGATAGAAAAATGTCACCCTAAGCTACTCTTTGCTCTTGGGGAGTGGCAGCTGGCCTTGAACTTCAAAGTTCCAAATAGAACGTGATCGACACCTAGTGGCCACTAACAAGTTCCCTGTGTGATTGTTCTTGGCCAGCAACAAATGATGTAGGAAAAGGATCTTTGGAGGGAGGAATCTGAACTCCCACATCACTTCCCCCCGACCCAAGTTTGACCTGATTTTGCCACTGTCAGCTTATTCCTGCAAACAAGGGGCATTCAGCTAGTGCAACGAATAGCACGAACCTAATTACATTGTACTCCACCTTTAAGCTACAGGATATACTAAAGAACAAAAAATACTGTGGTCAAAACAATTTTTTTTTTTACTTGAATCAAATCAGGCATTTATAATATGAACAAAGAATAATATAAGACATTTCTGCTATTCTTTTAAATTAACCTTCTGTTATTTTCCCCCAAAGGCATCTACCCAGGAGATGTAAATAAAATCCCTCAGTCTGAACAGGATTTTTCCAGAATAGCAGAGCAATGAAAAAAATACAGATAGATATTTTTTACCACAGCTCCCTTGGCAGCCTCATCTGGCTGTGGGAGAAGGGAGGGAGGAGGAATGGGGGTGGGTGGACTCTTAACACTGTCTCTCTGGCTGCTGATTCAGTAAACAAGAGAAGGAAAGCACCCACATGGTGCATTATTTCAGAAGTTAAAGAGGTCATGTGTGTTCTGCATTTGGTTGGTATTAGACATCTTACAAAACAGTACAGGCATGTGCTAAAAGATCCCATTGACGGTTTTTGTGAGATGGGCAGTTGTTGGTCTGTGTCCATGAACATTGGTTGTGTCTGTTGGAGGAACAGCCTTCTGATTCACGGCAGGGTCACCTGATGGACCCAGACAAAGAAGTCTATTATCACAAAGGCCTTCCTGGGCCAGGGTGTTGTAGTAGCTGTTGTGTTTCCATAGCAACCTGTGGATGGGCTTAGCTGGAAAAGAACAGGGACCCTGTCCTTAAATGACAGAATGATGACAGTGATGACTGGCAAAAAGAAGCCCAGGGAAAAATAAAAGTGTTGGAAGAAGAAATGCCTACATGCCATGTATCATACATTCTATTTTTAAAATCAGTACATCTGTTTAATAATAAATAAATGAAGTTCACAAAGTCAACAGAGGTGGTTGGTGAGTAATTGTTTATTTGATCATGACATTATAGAATAGAAATATCATGTCTCAGGGAGAGCTTTTTGCTTAAATCGAAAAGAGAAAAAGGAAGAGATGAGTTTGGGGAAGCAGATTTGCTCCAGATGCTCATGGGCAGATGAAGTTATCAATGAGGTAGTAGTTTCGGATGTCTGTTTGGCTCTTTCTCAGCCACGAAGCTTTCCCACAGTATGTAGGGAAAATGGAGGTTTGGAAAACCTTTACGCAGTCCCGTCACTGACCTATCCAAGGTGGCTAATTGGGTTCATTAAGTTAAAAAATAACATTGTGAATAAGAAAGTAAAAAGCCAAAAAAGTAAGCAGATTGAAAATGGATATCTACTTGTGTGTTTGTGATGTCCTGAGCGTGTGTCTCCCCAGAATTGTGAACTCCTAGGAGCAGGCACACTGAGAATGTCCTAAGAACCAGGAAGGATGAAGCGCCTTTAGTTACCTTAGTGGGTGCCTTTAACCACCTGGAGGAAGTCACCATCGTGGTGCGAGCTGCAGCCACCTCCCACTCGCTCAACTGGCTACATTCCTACCCCCAGTGTCCCTCCAGGGACTTTTCCATCTCTTGGGAGCAGTCCATTAATCCTGATAAAGATGAGACTGACTGCTAATAATGCACATTTAGAAATCTCATCACAGTTTACAAAGTGTTTTCACATCTACTTGTTAAAAGCAAGTGTTACTATTGTCCCTGCAGTTTATAAAAACTGAGCCTTAGGGAGAACACACACATTTTTTGAGGTCAAACAGCTGGTAAGTGAATCAGCGGTGTTCTAGGTCTTCAGACAACAAAGTCCTAGGTAAGAATACTGCAAGGTCTTATTCCTTCCAGAAGTACTTTTACTTTAATGGGGAACTTTAACCAAGAGCTGAAAAAAACTTTCAAAGATGAAGGATTCACTTTCCAATGTTGGGGCAGTAGATAAGTTTGGATCATGTCTACAAGTGCTTTGCCCTAAATCATTGGACTATCTTCCCAACATAGATTCTCCGTGATTGGCCCTGTTCTGATGGGAAGGATAGGCTGCTTGGAAGTTTGGGCAGCCTGGTTCATTTGGGAATGTATCTCACAACATCTTAAATTGATGGTTTTGCTGTTAATCAGTAGGTAGAACATTCTTATTAAAGGTGCCACTGTGTAAGTGCACAGTAGAAAGTTCACGAACTTAATTGTCTGACCTTTTTTGTATGGGCATTTGCTACATCTCTTCATATAAGCAGCAGAGGTAGTCTTCATCAGTTCTCTGTAACAGATCATTTTAATTACTGTCTATATGATTTATTATATTTCTAGAGGTATTAACTAATGAACTAACTCTCTTTTTGTCTTTTTTCTGGACCAAAATTCAGTGACTCCCCTCAACAGCTCTTCATGCATATGTCTTTAGCATGCCTAAGAAAAAGAAATGGTAGACATGTTGAGAAATAAGTAAATAAACAAGAGGGGAAAAGCAACTCTGGAGGGGAGTGAGGATTCTTGGGAAGTCTTGTGATCTTGGACAACACACTTAATCTGCATCCGAGTTTCCAAATGTGAGCAGAATTGTTTCTGGATCTTTAACTTTTACAAGTATTCAACTCACAGGCTGCCAATAATTTAACAATAATTAATCAAAGAGCCCAAGTTATTTTAGTTACTCTTCATTAAAATGAAGAGCAAACTATTTCTTTCGTCTTTCAGTGTATGTGTTTCTCAGAGTGCCTGGACACGACCTATTAATTCTCTAAAAACTCTGTGACCAGAAAAATGCAAAGAACAGAGAATACACACATAGCCTCAAAGCAACGTGGTATTCTCTTATGTACACACCATCACAGAAAACTGTCCTGGAAAATGTAGTCAGTTTGTGCACTCATTGATTTTTCAGTGTGTGTCTAGAAATTCATTATTGGAAAGGATATTAGTCTTTCTTATTATCAGGATTTTTGTTTTGGGGGGGAGTAGAAGAAACAGATAAGAAAGGGAATGAAGACAAGGAGAAACGAAGATCTTAAAAAATACCTTGGTTAGGGAAAATGGTTACCTAATGCCTACTTAAAACTATGCAGAGTAATTCCCATAATGAGAATTCCAAAGAGTACATTACATCAAGATGCTGTAAATATTCTAAGTCCTTTTAAGAAGTCTCTGAATGTAAGATTTAATATGTCTTCTTTTGGTCTATAATGTCTTTTTGTCTTGACATTAAACTTCTGGTAATTGCAGCTATGTTGTACTTAATTGTAAATTAAAAAACATCAAAATAAAACAAAATTATAATTTGAAAGAAAGTATAGGTCTTTACTCTATGGAAAAAGCCTCCAGACTGTCACTCTGATCCCACTTACTTTTTACTTTATAGTTGAACTGATGTGAGTTTCATAAAGCTTCATGAGACCATTTTTTGTAACCCCAAAACACAAAACTTAGTACATAGTGTGGGCTCAATAAATACTTAGTAATGAGTGAGAAGATTAGAAGCAGTATTTAGTAGCTGGGGTTATTGGAGACAGGTACATACAGTTGGGAGAAGCTATAGCTGATAACCTGAAACCTATAGAAAGAGTGAGAAAAGTCGTAAAAATCAGACATATAGATCACTGAATTAAAGACACATAGTCCTATTGAGGTGTGATAAAAAAAATACTGCGAATGTTTAAATTAAAAAAATGTATTACAGTAAAAGACACATTGCCATTAATCCCTCTCAAAATACCAGCCCTCCCTTCGAACCCACTTATCCCATCATTCTTATCACTTTCCGAAGCAGTTCTGGAAGTCCTCTTTTGTGAGTGTTTTTAGGTGCGCTGTCGTGGCTGCCTCAATGTCCTGAATCGATTCGAAATGTTTACTTTTCATGGTCAGTTTGACTTTGGGAAAGAGCCAGAAGTCGCATGATGCCAGATCATGGTTACTGCAGCATCACCATAAATTAATTTTAACATTTCGTGGGATTCTTTTATACCTTTTTGCAATTTGAAACAAAATTTCATGCATTGTTCATGATCCATGATTTATGGCACACTTTGAAACACACCTTCTCTCTACTGTAGCTCACACCTGACTGATTGCACCCAACAAGTTGAAACTTGTTGTACACTATATCTAAGGTTCGACGTGCCACTTCCTGTATTGAAGATTGCTGCCTTGTGTGGCACTCAGCAGCAGCATTCACCATGTGTTTTGATCACACCTTATATATCTTATTAACCTCTGAGGGACTGTAGCACAGATACAAAAACAATTGCCATCAACAATAATGATCCCAAGTCATTAGGAAAATATTAAGTTTTGTTTAATACTAATTTAATAAAAGTCAGGGAGCTGTACAGTATACTTTAAAAATATTTCCATTGGAGAGGATATTAAAATATTCACTCAACTGGAACACTTAGTTCCCTCCCATGCTAGATTTCCTTTCCAAAGTATAATCTTGATGGTACAATATTGTGTACCGTAAAAATAATTCCTTGGTTCTATTCCAGGATAGCTAACTCCACAGTATCTTTTGTAGACGTAGAAAGTGTGTGTTTTCTTTGTCCTTGCGACTTATTAAGCTTTCCCGTACAGAATTTTAATATATTCCACATATCAGACCTTCCTGTTTCAGTTACAAAACAGTACAGAATTGGATCAGCAATACAATTTAAACTTGTTAATGCAACCGTGATTCTATATATTTTATAATTCTGCTTCCCAGTCTTATGGTCAAATGTATGCTTGTTAATGTCTACATCACGCTCGAAAATGCTGCGAATCAACAACATCAGATGAAAGGGCGTAAAGCACAAGACAAAAGTCAATGTGATACCAACAAGCAGTTTTATGATTCTTTTCTTCTCGGTCTCTTCCGTGGCCTGATTATGCTGCACAGCTTGGTAGACTCTCTGGTTGCAAACTATCATGATGACCAAAGGTATTGCATAGCCTGTGCATGTCCTAAACAAGTTGAACCTAATTTGCCATTTCTCCAAAGGGTATTTGTCATAGCATAGAGTAAAGTTAGACTTTTTGACATTACAGTATTCTATGGCTGTCTCATCTTCCCACAGAATGACAGAATTGAAGATGGTTTCCAATACCCAGATGGATAGGCTGACCATGAATGCAAATCTTCTTGTCCTTAGGAAATGAAACTTCAAAGGATAGACAACTGCTAAGTACCGATCAATAGCAATGCAGGTGAGGAAAGCTGTGCTGCTGTAAAAGTTCATGTACATGAAGAAAGCAGTCCCTTTGCACAAGGCAGGAGAGAAAGTCCAGTTGTCTTTATTCCAAGTGTAATCAATCCACAGAGGGAGAGTGAATGCATACAGCAGATCTGACAGTGATAGACTGAAGAGGTAAATTCCTAATTCATTTTCCTTCTTTGCTTGAAGAAAAGATACACAGAGAGACCCAATATTGGCTGGAATGCTGACTATTACCACAACGATGTAAATGATGGGAAACAAATAGTGATCCAGGTCGTGCTGTTCATCAATACATGTGGAGCTCATTTTTTTTTTCTTTTTAAGGTGGCAATTACATTCGTTCTCAGAAGGCAAATAGCAAAGTAAGTCTTGCCTCGTTGCAGTTTGTTTCCAACATCTAATTCTCTTTTACAAGATTTCTTCAATTTTTCTTTGCTTCCAAAAGTTCTGATTAAGTCATCAATGCTTTTAAAGAATGGATGATCACTTTTCACACAGATGTCAATGGTGCGAAGTCAGAACCCGGGCTTCTGGTAGATAGCTAAAGGGCCAGTTGATTGTAACGAGCAGACATCCATGTGCTCATTATGACAGAATGCTGATGAAGAATCTTCAGGGATCATCCCCAGTTTGTTTTCCTTCATGAAACTCAGGTGATTGGTGCAAGCATGAATACATAAGCCTTTGTTTTCACAGAGATTGGTATCTCTTTTTAAAATTTCTTTGTCTCTGTAATGAAAGATGAACTAGAACAGTTTATATGTTTAAAAGATACATCCTGATTTTGAAACAGTCTTCTTTTATTTCATTTATCAAAGATATCAAAAATGCATTAAATTACAATGAAGGTGTTTAAAAGGGAAATGATCTAATTGACTTCAAAAATGAAATCAAGCTGAGATTGTTTACCTACTTCAAATAAGAATTATCCAAGGAATGCTAGATTAGAGGGAACTATATTTCTCACTGGACATGATCTAAGAGCACAATACTAAAGTTGAAAAATTATTTTAAGGGGTAATTTAAAAATATATGAAATTTATTGATTTGTTTGTAATCAGTAAATGCTTTGAGTGTATCATAAACTATAAGATTATATGATTTCAAATTTTTAATTTCATATGCAATCTTGGTATAAAGCACTTTCAAAATCAGCTTATTAACCAAGAACATATTGTTACAAGGAATTTGATAAAGTATTTAAAAATATTGCTGCTTGCTGAAGCTTCATAAACAAGCTTCATAAAGAAGCTTCAAGATAGATAACACTATCACTTCTGTTTTTTCTTTGCTTCCTTTGTGGGTTAACTCATATTTTGTTTTTCTCATCTTCTTGTGAAATGGGGGACAGAATGTTCTCAGTTCTGGGTAAAATTTTGGGATCATCTTGTTTCTACCTTCATACCTGATTGCTTATTAGGTTAGTTTCTTTTTAAAGGTTTGATGTTACAGTTTCATGTAGTAGGAATAGAGAATCCCTC
The DNA here is from genome assembly GCF_057876585.1 of Rhinolophus sinicus. Classification (NCBI taxonomy): domain Eukaryota; kingdom Metazoa; phylum Chordata; class Mammalia; order Chiroptera; family Rhinolophidae; genus Rhinolophus; species Rhinolophus sinicus. The sequence goes on along the minus strand of NC_142503.1, from coordinate 188,656,820 downwards.
TTTCTCTCCATAGTGGAGTGCAGAAACACTTCTGTCTGTATTTCTCTGCTAGTGGGACCCATGGGTGCCTTAGATGACTAATCTGCTGCGGGTATTCACAGAAAGCTCTGTAGAGTCACTATGCAGGGGAAGGAGGATTTGCCTTCTTCCTGTGTGCTGTGGGGCCTACACGACATCTAAACCACCCTCTTGCTAGTGTCAATGAGCCCTAAGCACAAAAGAGACCTGCCACCACAAGGCGCAAGGATTCTGCCAGTAGAGTAATCTATATCCAGAGTACATTAAACATGTCACTCTAAAAAGAAAATGGAGAACTGAAACCTAGTTTTACAACACCTAAAAATAGGAATAGAATGTGAGAAACAGGCCTTTAAATCAATAGGTGAACCTTCCAGAGAGGGGGGAAAAAGTGCGATGGACAAAACAGGAAGTAGGAGCTGAGATCAGGGAGGTAAGTGAGCAGTAAAGCTCTGGGTCTCCGGGAGGCTCACGTGGAGCTGGAGGAACCAGAGCCTCTGAATGCAGAACAACTGCAGAGCAGGTGGGGGTGGTCCTGGCCCGTCTCCTGCATGCTGGGATCCGGCCGCCTCTGCCCTCAAGCAAAGGGTGAACTAGAAAATAAACAAAATAAGACAAACTTTACAGATATTGGCAGACAGCTGGGCAAGTTGGCCAGTTCTCCGTCTCAGCTTTCTTTCTGTGAGGAGCTTGAGTATTCACGGCCTCTGGCTGGTCCTCACTTGAGAATGGGGTCTGAGTCTACACTGTTAGTTTCAGACCAATAATGGATGAATATTGGAGCTTCATTAGTCATCAGGGAAATACAAACTAAAACCACAGTGAGATACAACTACACACTCACCAGAGTAAATAAAATGAAAAAGGCGGAAAATACCAAGTGTTGGTGAGGATGCAGAGCACCTGGAACTCTTAGATAGTGTTGGTTGGCACTTGTGCATTCCGTATGGTTCAGCAACTCCACTTCTGGGTATATGCTCAACAGAAATACACGCATATGTTTACCAAAAGGCATGTGGTAGAATTAGAATGTTCACAGCAGCACTGTTTGTAATACGCTGCCCACCTCCCCAAACTGGAATGCTCATTAGCAGGAGAATAGATAAGTAAATTGTTGTATATTAACACAGTTGAAATCCATACATCAATGGAAATGAACAAATGAGCACTACATGCAATAACATGATTGGAGCTCAGAAACATAACGTAGAGTGATAGGAAAAGGCAGGCCCAAGAGAGTATCTGATTAAAAACCAGATAAAGTTAATCTATGCTGTTGGAAATCGGTGCAGCGGTTCATTTATCGAGGGCTAGAGGTTCTGGGCACCATTTTAAATGGCATGTATAGTTGTTATAATTTATGTTTCACTATACCGCTGTACTATTTATTATAACCCTATATAACAAATGAAGAATTGTGCCACAGAGGAAGCAATTATCCCCAAATGACCTATCTAATCTTTGGTAGAACTCAGCCACAATCCTAGATTGTAATGCTAGAGTCTCTTAACTATTTTGTCTTTTGCCTTTTTATATAAAAATTCTTTAGAAATCTGAAGTATTTCTGCAGCAATACGGACTGGCTTTGTTGAGAAGGAAGAGAATATTTTCTTTTTCCACCTAAATAGTAACACCAACAGATTAGCACAAGTCTTTTAGCTATAACAGTTCTAATTAAAGAAAATGACTTGTGAATAATCATTTCTGCAAATAAGATATAAATAAGATGTTTCCTCACGTTTTCTGGAAGACATCACTTTTATGTTCTCTGTAAGACTACATGGGCTTCAAATAAACTTGTAAGAATTACCATCTCACATCATGTCCTCACACTCAGTGACGATGTGTTGTTATGTTTCCATATATCTGTCAACATGTTTTCTTTGAAATGTTAAAAGTGTTTCTTTTCAATAAATTATAATGAATAATGTAATGGTTTTACTTAGACAGGCTTTTCTTTTTCCTGCATTTTGATTTTAGAAAAAGATGGCTAAAAGGAGAAAATGCACTGTTACCACACTAAGCGAAAACAATGTCCCAATTCTTAGAATCATGAGGCTGAATTTTGAAGTCTATTGTTTACTTTAGGAATCCTCTGTGAGTTGTTTTAAAGTTGAAATTAATTATTTTTCACCACTCATAATGTGGTAATGAAGAAAACATAAATAAGGTCGATTGTGAGATATCTATCATCTATCTATCTATCTATCTATCTATCTATCTATCTATCTATCTATCTATCTATCTATCTATCTATCATCTGTCATCTATCATCTATTTATCTATCACGACAAGTAGGAAGAACAATTTTGCATGTCTCATCCTTCTCAACAAAGCCAATCTGCATTGTTGCAAACAACCATGTAGAGTGTCATATTAAACATTTGTTATAAAACAAAGAGAGAAATCAGGTACTGGTTACCTTTGGGGAGGGTCTGGGTAATGACTGGAAGAGGGCACTAGAGGACTTCAGAGAATTTGGTAATGTTCTGTTTCTTGATATGAATGTTGAATCCATGAACAGATCAGTTTGTAAAAATTTATCAAGCTGCACACTTAGGATAAGTGCATTTTTCTGCATGTATGTACATTACAATTAAAAATTTAAAAAGTGGACTCAAAAGGCCATGTGAGATGGAATGTAAAGAATCTTGACAAACAACCAACATCTGTTTTACCTGCCGATGGAGCATATATGCCTTCCTCAGAAAGGATATTATTTAACTTCTTTCCTCATCTACAAAAGGTAATTCATAGAAACAAAACAAAACAAACAATAAATAATATAAATAATATGAAAATGAATGCACCAAAGATAAATGTTTACTATATGAACAAATAAATACTCTAGGCACCTGGAAGAAGTAAATACAAATCATCCCTTGAGGAAAGCTCCTCAACTGAGGCTTCAAAGAATTCTAACAAGTTCTAACAAACATGAACTCGTTCACACACACACACGCACACACATGCACACACATGCACACACAAAATTTATCCACTATGTGTGAGATTCAGCAAAAATAAGAAGAGTGCCAGATCCACAAATACTTTCGAGAGAAAATTAATAGACATAATAACACAAAACAAGTGTGACTGACAGCTGTATAGAACTGATGAAGCACATGGAATCCTTAGATTTATGAAGCCCAGTGAATCCCAAATAGGATTACAAACAAACAAACAAAGATGGAAATTTACACTTAGAAACATTACAATCAAGCTGCAGATCAACAGAAACTAAGAAAAAAGAGCCAGAGAGAAAAGATGAACTAGCTACAAAGGATGAAATTTAAACTAACAAAAGACTTCTCAACAGCAATGACAAGGGAAACCAAAAGACAGTGGATTGATATTTCCAAATTGCTAAGAAAACATATGACATCCTGTAATTGTGTACCCAACAGAACTAAATTTCAAAAGCAGAGCAAAAATAAGGCCATTTTTAGATAAACCACCACTGAAAAAATTTACCCCTAAAATCCTTATTAAAGAGAAATCTAAAGCATGTAAGTGAAGATTGAAAATGACACTAGAAAAAAAGTCTGAGATGTATGAAGGGTTGAATAAGCTACTGAGGAGGGACTCTGATGGGTACACAACATCACATCCATTACTAGGCTCACGTGCCTGGGCAAGAACACCTGAACCATGAGAATATCCTTTCTTGGAACCAGGACTGAGAGAACTGGGTAATGGTCAGTGGGTTCCCCTTCCTCCTTTAGCCATGTTACTTAATAAATCTGAATCTTTCCTCTTAGAAAAAGATACGATGAATACAGTAGAAAGAATGATTTTAGGAGGACTTACAAAGTTCTCAATAGAATATATTACTTTCTGTATAAAAACATTTCCTACCTTAACTAAAACAAGCACACGACCCAATGGTTTGATGAAACAGATACTGGGTATCTTCTCTGCAACAAAGACAGTGGTTATGAAAGCTTGTGGGTATGTGTGTGGTGTCTGGAGACTGTCTGAAAAGCTCTCAACAGCTCTGGGGAGATTCGTGACCATATGTGTTTCTCCACTTCTCTAAGTTTTTGCAGATGTAAGATAGCACCCACTTCACGGAGTTGCTGTGAGAATTAAATAATATGATATCTGAATGAAAGTACCTAACACATGGTAAGCCTTCACTATATTATGTCAGATAATATTATTGTTTCAATGACAACACCAGTAGTTTATAGGTGAGCTTTGTGCTGTCCTCTGCATTTCCTAAAAGGAGGTCATCATTGGCCATCTATGCAGAGCATAGCAGAGAAGCCAGAGGCATTTACCGGGTAATTTGTACAGTGACATTTCACATATGATACCAGCTCTGCAGATAACAGTTGTTAAATTAATGTGTGAATCTGAGATTTTAATGGAACACATAATTCTTATTATTCATACATATTTTCAGGTATTATTTTGACTACTTTAATCAAACCTTGAGAAAAATTGTTTTTAAAACCAGTTCTAAACATTTTGGATTTTCAAAATTTTTTATAATTTTTACCAAATACTAAAAGAAAGCAATCCACAGGATATTAAACTATATTTATTCCGAACCAGCTGCTAAAATAGCACAAATCATTAATGACAACAATCAAAAGATAAAAAGTGTTATAGGAAACATTTACCTTCACTTATCATTTTAATAGCTACTTATTAAGGCTCTACTATGTGACAGACACTGTGGTAGTCACTTATTCAGTAAGAATTAGTAACCGATATTTATTAATAATGGAAATGTTCTTTCCAATTTTCACATTATTTCTGATGGCATGAAAAGTATCACTAGACCATTGTACTGAGGAGGAAATGGTACCAGCTAGCTCTACAGCCAGGAGCTTTCTTGGCTGTACAGCTATGTATCTTCCTAACCGCTTAGTTCAGTTTGCCAACAAACTGCTTCCTGAAGAGGAAAGAGAGTATAAGCATTCCTCTTTTGTATATGGATAGTTTTACCTATTTCTAAATGCAAACTTTGACCTCCTTTACCCCTGCTCAAAGTAGAGGAAACCACGTGTCATCCTCATTTCTCGCACTCTTATAAGATCTTCATTACCACATTTATACAACCTAGATAAAATGTTGCAAACATTACTGACAATCATGCAAACGTTTGTTATCTACTTAAAAGTCTTATTTTATTTTTAAATTTTATACTTACCCGTGTTTCTTGGGGTGACGATTTTGTTAACCAAGGAGCCGGGTAAATCCACTTGCATCAAGAAGAGAAACCAACACTCTTGAAAGGACAGGAAATTGCACTCATATTTCATCATAAACCAATGAGGAAGCAACATCTTAACACGTAGGATGCACATTATCCAAGTTTGAACAAAAAAGTCTCTTAAAGACTTTAAAAGATGTTTATTATTTACTGTAGCAGCATTTTAATAATTCACTTTTCTCTTTGCATCTTAATTACAATTGCATACTAATATATGTGCTTTAGTAGTATATGTACTAGAATTCATTGATTCACTCACTCATTCATTTATTCTGTCCACACGTATACCTATCATACTTTTAGGACACTGCTGGGAGATAGTTAGGACCTGGCTATAGGCCAGGGGTGTTCAAACTGCGGACCACGGGCCAACTGCAGCCCACAATCCATTTTTATTGGCCCGCAGCAAATTCCAAAAATATATTTAGTTTACTTAAATAAACCTCGTGAGGCAATATGTACTTCACCTTGAGTGAGTGGTCCGGCTGTTTGTGTATTTTACTGCATGTGGCCCTTGGTAAAAAACGTTGAAAAAAGTTTGGACACCCCTGCTCTAGGCCATAAGGAGCTTATCACCTAGTGAAGGAGAAAGGTGTATTCAATGGTAACTATAATACAATGACAAAGATAGGTAAGTATACTCCAAGAGAGGTACAGAAAGACAGGATGAGTCATTGAACGTGTGAGATGGGAGAGGATGTTGTAGATGGATTCAGGGTGATTAACTTCTTTGGGAGATAAACAGGAGAGGGAAGATGGGGGCTAGGTGTATAATGAGCATATTTCATTGCTTAATGGATAGCGGGGCTAAGGTAGTCAACTTTGGAAAGTTTTTTTTTTTTTTCTTCTTTTTTTTTTAAAGGGACCAGTTGGATTATCTATATAGTATTTTATTGTAGAACCATTTTCTCCATTGAGTCTCCCCTTGGAATGGAAGGCAGAGATTCCTAAAACGAGTTTGAATCTTGCCATCATAAACTTTTATTACAAATGAAGGTGAGAGTATTACTTGATAAGGACAGAGTTAATCTGAGATGGAAAATTTTAACTTAAAAAACTGAAATCAGGACTATTTGAATATATTTTGGTAAAAGGACATTAGAGGTTGTTGTTGGTAGGGTTTTTATTTTTTCTCCCCAGAGATACAAAAGATGTCTTGTGATATAACCATGACTCAATCTTGAGGTTATTCAGGATGTAACAGGAATGTAAAGATTTTTCCAACATTTCCTTTGTAGGTCTTTCATTGAGAACAATGAAAGTAATAATTTACATTTATAAAGTATACTCGAGTTTGCAAAGTAATTTAGCATACAGTAATGTGAAAATTCAGAATACTTTATATTTTTACTGAAATAATGAAAAATTTAAACATAATGTGGAAAATAAATAATAAAATCCTCAAACCTTTACAAAAACGAAAGTAATGATTTCCGTTTACTTGTGACTTGAATCCAGAATTTTCATTTTTGTTTGGTTTTGCACATCCGCTTATCTGTGGCATCTATACATGGGTTTTTCATGATTCTCAACATCTCCTTTTTTACCTAAATAGACTATACTTCTGCTTTTAGGAAAAGGGTATTTTTCATATCAAATATTTATGTATTTTGATTTTCAAAAAAAGGATGTAGTTAAAACACAAGAAACACAATAAAACTTTCACTTTTGATTAAATAGAAAAACTGGGTTGACTGATGCTAAAACATTGCCTGTTCTACATAGTATTAATAAATTTTAATAAATTTCCTTTTTATTTAGCCCAAAATATTTGGCAATACTGTACTTTCAACCACAAGGCTATGTAAAGAAGAGTTGGAAATTTGAGAGCTGTTGAGTCTCTGTGACATTTTAAACTCCAAGGTGAGAAAAAGCCAATTAGAAGTTATTCAAAATACTACTTATAGGGGTTTTGTATTCCTGGTGTGCCAGTTATCTGGTCTTCTGAGGCCACAAAACGTCACCCAACACTGTCCAGTGGCTGGGCACTTGGGCCACCCATGTGGAAAAGAGGAAGAGAATGTGGTTCTTTTCAGTTCCAACTTCTCCACGGGGATGACAGTGCAAGAGCTTAATCTGCTGATGAAGGGTCCTTTGTCAGGCCACATTGCACACTTGGTGCCATTTAGTTATAGCAGCAAGTAAACAGGGCAGGGTATGTTTTGAAATATGGATATATTTCCCCATACATATTTCCTTTTACTCCATTCCCTCCCCTATACAATCAACTAGTCCTTTTGCATTTCTTGCTTCTTAGAAGGCCTTCTTGGCAAACAAAGCAGAGGATGGTGGGGAGAAGACATTCCTGGATTTTGATTTCAAAAGATTTGGGTAATTCAGGAGAAATGAAAGGCCTGGGGCACCGACAATATGCTTGAGAGAATACTTGTTGAGATAAAGCAAAGTTTCTCACCCCCAAGAACAGAAAAGTTTTTTCTGCCTAGTGGAGGTGGGGCTTAGGGCTGTGAGAGAGATAGTGATGAGAGCTCAGATGTGGTGGTCTGAGACAGGGACACTGCATCCTGAATGCTTGCACCCTCTCCCCAGCAAGCTCTGAGGTGGGGGTGGGGTGAAAGTTACCCCACATGAGTTGCATGGTCTGGGGAGGAGAGTGGACCTGTGTCTCATATTCAGGGTGAAGTCCAGATAGGTGGTGAGACTCAAGAGTACATGTATGAGAGGCCTGAGACAGCCTCACCAAGTTCACTGAGCCCAGCACAGTGAAGGCAGAGTAGAATGGTTTCTGGAAGGCTGAGAGGGGCACACAGAGGTGATGAAAAGCCTCAGGTCACCTCCTGGGACTCCCAGTGGCCCAGTGCATCATGGAAGCAGCCTTGCTGCCATTGATGGGGGACAATTCAGGTGAGTCCTCCATAGGCTAACTAACGAAGACCAGGATGAGTGTGTATCAGGAGGCCAGCGTGGATAGAGGACAGCCTTGGCAACATGCAAATTCCCTGGATCTTATACGAATTTTTTACCCATACCCTCTGCCAGTACCTCATAATATAACTGTATTTGGAGATAGGGCATTGTAAAAGGTGGCTAAGTTAAAAATGAAGTTTTAGCATGGGCCCTAATCCAATCTCACTGATGTCCTTAATAAGAGGAGATTCGACACACAGGGAGACACAGGGATGCACATAGAACAGAAAAGACCATGTGAGGACACAGAGAGAAGGCATCCATCTGCAACACAAGGAGAGAGGCCTCAGAAGAAACTGCTACACCTTGATCTTGAACTTCCCAGCCTCCAGAGCTGATTCTTGTTCAATCACCCAGTCTGTGGTATTTTATTCTGACAGGCCTGGCACACTAATATAGGTGAGACCCAGGGGAAAGGTTGGACCCTAAATTGACTGTGATTAAGTTTCCACCACCTTGGCAAATGGGATTGAAATGGAATTTTAGTTGAGTTACAGAAAGATAAAGAATATTCTACTGCTTGCATCTGTATTTATGCCCTAAGATTGGAATCCACAGTGTTAAGATCACACATTTGATCCAAGGTGTGTAATTCAACAAAAAAACCTTCGTATAAGAGGCAAAAATATTTTTCTCATTCCTTACCAAGGGCTTAAAACATAACTATTAGAAAATCTTTCTTTTGGATCTTGAAAGTTTTGCCCTCAGGCTTCGTTTCTAAAGATACAAATATTCCTGGGAGGGGTAAAACATGAAGTTGCCAGGTAAAACCTTAGTAGGCTACTACATTGTGGCAAAACTCCCCAGGATCCATTTACATTGATTCTCCAAGTATGGTTCTTAGAGTAGCAGCACTTATGTCACCTGGGAATGTGTGAGAACTATAATTCTCAGTCTCACCCCAGGCCCAGGGAGTCAGAACTCTGGGGTTGGAGTCCAGCAATGTGTTGTAACAAGCCCTCTAAGTGATTCTGATGCTCCAAAGTTTGAAACCAACTGGTGTACAGGATGGGTGTCTGGGTAAGAGACTGTAAAGAGTGGGGAAGAACAGAACCTCTGAAAAGGGAGGAGGATGGAAACACTTGCTGTTCAAATTCTTGCATGGTTTGGGTACTTTAATCCTATTGTCCTCTCATCAGTAACTGAATTCCCTTTTGCATCATTGTGCCATTAATTCATTTGGCTCCACCCTTCTAAAAAATTTTGGAACTGATACACCCTTTCATTAGAGGCTAGTAAATGTTTTTGACTTCAAGGTTAAGTCAGAACATGCTTAAGTTAGTAATTGCTAAAATGGAGATGTGTTATCAAACTAAAGACTAGAGTCTTTAATATCCTAAATACCTTTTCAGAAGGTATTTACTTGTATTTCATTGAATCATGTCCCCATGTCACTGCTCTTACTGTTTCATCTTACACGAGAGGAAACTCAGGCTCAGAAAGCTAAGTCACTTGACCAAGGTGACAGCGGAACTGGGGCTTGATTAGGGGCTGCAAGGTGGGTCCTCTTTCTTGCACTGCCACCGACTTGCAGGTGGTACACGTGCCTTGAGATGCTGGGGGACGTGCACTGTAGGCCCCTCGATACCCAGATCCCTCGGGAGGCCTTGAACATCCATCTGCTCGTCACTAAAGTGCTCCAACAAGGAAGGGCGGAGAAGAAGCGAAGTGAGCACACGTGAAGGCCGGGGCCGACCCTGACAAACACGCGACCAGAAAAGGCTCGCTCCGCCTTCCCAGAACACCACAGCGGCAGCATCGTCTACCTGTGGACCACACTAAAGATGGCGACAGCCTCCTCAGCGCCTCCTGCCCTTTTCCATTATGGCGGCGACCGGACCCGCCTCCCTGGGCGCCGGAGTCATGTGACCCACACAATGGCTGAAAGCCTACTTCAGGCTTCCCGGCAACGCCGAATGAAAGCCATGACCGCCGCCGCCGGTGCGGCGGGACGAGCCGCAGTGCCCCTGCTGCTGTGCGCCCTGCTGGCGCCCGGCGGCGCGTACGTGCTCGATGATTCCGAAGGGCTGGGCCGGGAGTTCGACGGCGTCGGCGCGGTCAGCGGCGGCGGGGTGAGTGGCGAACTGTGGGACGCGCGGGGCGCCGCGGTCCCGCCCCACAAGCCCGTGCGGCGCAGCCCCGCGTTTGGACGCCCCGCAGTCGAGGCCCCGCTCCCGGCTGGCGCTGCTCGACCCGTGGTCGCTGCGGGCCGACTCCCCGGCTGGGACCGGCGCTTGCTCGTTTAGGATGCACCTATAGAGGCAGTTAGGTTTTAGCAGATGGGGACCCCGAGGTCCACCGTGTAAATGACAGGTCTAGATCCTGACAAAGCTGGGCTCGAACCCTCACTGTGGGCAACGGGGCCTGGGCTAGGTTTGCCGCCGAGGGCGCTCCAAGGGTCGCTCCAGAAAAGTCAGGAAGCCGGGGAGCATCTTTCTGGCGAAGAGGATGCTCCATTAGGATGCTTCTTTTTTAGGGAGATGGGTCTGGGTGTCAGAAGCTCTGGCTACGGCAGGGTGCGGTTGGGCTCTTTCAGAGGGGCTAGTGCTGAGTAGGTTTTTGTTTGGAGGAATGACAGGTGCTTCAAGGCCTTAGGGAAAGGAAGGGTCCTGGAATTGTCTGGCACTTTTCCCCCCCAATGGCAGGCTATATTAGTATCAGTAGTCTAGGATTGTTTATTTACTGTTGGGGACTGAGTTGCCCGCGGATGGTCAAGGCCCAAGGGAGAGTGAGTTGCCCACTGGACCAGTCAGTGCCTTTGTGCCTCGTTGGTGGCAGTTTGTGTGCGAGTAGGGGGAAACATTGGGTCAACAGCCAAGCCAGTGGCTAGTCACCATCAGGGTGCACAGAAGCACCTGGTGTACTTGTTCTGGTCCCTCCTCACCGCCATTCTGATTAGTTCTGGAGGGGGCCTGAGAATCTGCATTTTAATAAACACACCATTTGATTCTTATGCTGAGTATTGAGAAACCGTTTTCCTGACTCAAGAATCTCTGGAGCAGGGGATGAATTTTTCTTTTTAAATAAACATTTAATTTTAGAATAGTTTTAGATATGCAGAAAAGATGTCAAGACAGTACAAGGTTCTTCTAAACCCTGTAGCAGTTTCTCCTGTTAGTAGCATCTTACCTTAGGATGGTACATTCATCACAACGAATATTGATAATATTAGTGAAAGTCTGTATTTCCCTTCATATTTCCTTAGTTGTTACCCCTTTACTGTTCTAGGATCCCAATTACATTTAATTGGCATGTCTGTTTAGTCCTCTTTTGGCTCTGACAGTGGGATGAGTTGGTGTTATATGGGCGTTCCATAAAATTTAGGTGAAGGGAGACAGGAAGGCTACTACAACTTTGTGCAGGATTATGTGGGCACAGCTGACCATTTTCTTAGCTCCTTGATCATGCTGTCAGGTAGCCTTCATACGTGGAAGCTTGCTTTAGTAGCATGATTGTTCTTGGTGTTTTTTGGGTTGAGTCAGAGGGAACTTGTACCCTTAAATACAATTCACAACCAGCCTTAAGTGCTTGCTTGCTGGGTGGATATTTTGTACAGGTCTCAGCCTATTGATAACCAATGTTGTGGCTGGACTGGTTCTTGTTATGATGGTGGTGCCCTCAGCAATAACAATAACCACCAGGAGACTTGTGTGTGTGTGGGGAGGTTTATTACAAATTCTGGAAAGTACATACTTGATTGCTCCATATCTCATTGAACACCTGGGGCTACACAGCGAGTTTGCAGGTAGAAGAAGAGAGGGGGTATGGGTCTGGAGGTCTGCTTTTATTGGGGTTGAGGGTGGGGGCCTAGTGTTTTGCAGACTTACTACATTGGTGAATTTAAAACTTAAAAGTGGGAACTTAAAGTGCCCAAATGGTCAGTAAATGAAATTAACCAAAGGAGACTCAGCTCCTTACCACCCCTAAACCTGGCTCTTTATCTAGTTGTTGACTGGCAATGTGATTATTAGAGATAGCCATCTTTTAAGTGGATGCCTCTTTGAAGTAAATACCTCAGCAATCAAAGCTTATCAGGTACTTGGAAAAAGAAACAAACTATTAGGGCTTACTGTACAATCTACCCTTGATACTGAGGCATCAGAGTGGATGATGAGGACATTAACTGCCTGGGTAGCTGACTTTGTAACCTAGGAAATACACATCTAAGTAGGATGATAGTAGCACTCCTATAATTTACAGGCAGTATCTCAAGTCCAGTCTGTAACCATTGTCCCAAGCTTAAAGGGTCTTGCCATGAAACCAGGTCAGTGATCTAGGGGTTCTAAGAATCTGTTCAATGATTTTGGTAATATTGTGAAATATTTTAACATCTTGGGCCATCTGGTGTAAGTAGGTTTGAACCTGTCCTGAATTGGTGATTGCTCCATATCTCATCAAACCAGTCTCTTAGTCCTAAGAATAGATCAGTTCAGTTTAAGGGTTGTCTCTCATTTCAGGAGGTGTTGATGCAGGTGGGCTCCCAAAATTAGGCCTACATGACTCATATATTTGCTTCAAGTTATTTAATAAGAGGCATTTCTATGGAAACAAAAGAAAAACAATGGTTAATGGTTGGACTATAACTACACTTTGAGTTCTGAGGGTAACCAGTTGAGATTTCTAGACATAAAGCTCAAAGCATCTTCAGATGGAGTGAGGGCTGTCAGTGACAACTAACAGATTTCCTAGTTTGTAATTTGAATGTCTCTGGTGGTCATTCTTACTGGCCTATGAAACAACAGGTACAAAGACTATCCATACGTGGAGCTGTTGTGATTTCTCTGAAGTTTATAGGTATCAAGTTGTTCCACTTTAGCTTGCATGGCTTCAGGAAAAGAGCAGTTTTAGTTCTCAGTGATTCTGAGTCAGAAGGATGGGAGAAATATTGGAAACGTTAGTTTGAAGAGTTCTAGCCAGATATTGAAGGAAACAAGAAGAATTCAGTATCCAGCCCAGTCTGCAGGTAGAAAACCTCAAAGACTGGAATCTTATATTCACAAGGGTGTGCTATAGTTTTTCGTTGAAATAAAATTTTTCTCTGTATAGTGACCCCACTTCTATCAGAGATAAAGTGGGACTAATTTGTTTGCAAAATAAGTCTCGTCTCATTAAACTTGACCTGATTATTTATGTAAGTGCAGCAAGAATCATGATTGACTAAAAAGGTTCTTTTAAGTGTGCTTTGCTAGACCTTTTCACAGGAAACTTAGATTGGACTCTTAAAAGTCTCTCAAAGAGAATAGGGATTTCTGGTCAAGATGATAGAGTAGGTAAACACTGTGTTGCCTCCTCTCATGACCACATCAAATTTACAACTAACTACAGAACAGCCATCATTGAGAATCACCTGAAGTCTAGATGAACCAAAGCCCTACCTCTAAGGAATATAGAAGAAGTCACCTCAAGGTTGGTAGGAGGGGCTGAGATGAGGAACAGTCTCGCCCCACACTTGTGTGTGACTGTTAAAAATCAGGAGGGATATCTCAGCTGCAGACCCTGAGGAGCAAGAGGTCCCAGCCCCACACCAGGCTACCCAGCCCAGGGTTCCAGTGCAGGGAAGAGAAGTCCCTGCAACTTCTGTCTGTGAAAATCAGTGGAAATTGTGGCTAGGTGAGATGGAGGGTGGCTGGAGTCCCAGATGATCCTGTTAAAGGGTCCATACATGGAATTACTCGCTGATGGACTCCCTTACTCTGATCTGTAGCACTGAGACAGCAGCTCGAAAGGCACCAGGTACACACGTACAGGGAGGAACTAAATTGTTTGACTTCAGGGCAAGGGCTGGAAGGGGCACTTTCTCCCAGATAGAAGTGCTGGTAGAATCCATTGATTCTTTGTTGAGCCCTTCCCCAAGGCATCTCCAAGCCCAGCTGGGGTAGTAGCCATCAGCAGATTGCTTTGTGGCTCATGCCAGGAGGCCCCAGGCAGGACACAGCTTGCAGCTGAACTTGATCTGGTTGGGCCCCTCCCAGGAGTCCCAGGGGTCAGCAGGCCAGGTGGCCAGCTTCAGCTGAGCCTGAGCACCACCTGGCCACCTCCAAGGATGACACACCCAAAGGTCACAATGGGCAGGTACCAGAGCCCTGCTAAAGTGAATCCTGCTTGGTAAGGTCAGGGCCAGCACAACATCTCCTCCAATGTAGTCATGGTCAGTCCTCACAACTAATCAGCCCTTCCATTGTTGTGTAAATAGCAAAAAGGGTCATTCCCTTCCATTGGTATGTAAACAGCAACCACAGTTCAACTATAATAGGAGCGCACACACAACCCACACAGGGGACACACCTGGAGTACCTGGCTCAGGTAACCAGGGAGACTGAGACACTGCACACCTACTACATAAGGCCACTCTACTAAGACCAGGACACAGAGCAGCCCTATCTAATACATAGAAAACACACACACACATGCACACACACAGAGGCAGCCAAAATAGGGAGACAAAGAAACATGTCCCAAATAAAAGAACAGAACAAAGCTCCAGAAAAAGAACTAAACAAAACAGAGACAGCAGTGTACCAGATGTCAAGTTCAAAACACTAGTTATAAGGATGCTCAATGGTCTCAGATCTCAGGGAGAACTTTAACAAAGAGATAGGAAACATAATAAACAAGAACCAGTCAGAAATAATATAAGAACTGAAATGAAGAATGCATTAGGGTAATCAACAGTATATTAGATGAAGCAGAGGATTGAATCAGCAATTTAGAAGATTAAAGTAGCAGAAAATACATAATCAGAACAGCAAAAAAGAAAAAGGAATCCAAAAAATGAGTATGGGTTAAGGGACCTCTGGGGCAACATCAAGCATACCAACATTCGCATCATAGGGGGACTAGAAGGAGAAAAGAGAGCAAGGAATTGAAAACTCATTTCAAGAAATAATGACAGAAATCTTACCTGATCTGGCAAAAGAAATAGACATACAAGTTCAGGAAGTGCAGAGAGTCCCAAACAAGATGAACCCAAACAGACTCACACCAAGACACATCATAATTAAAAAACCAAAAGTTAAAGACAAAGAATGTTAAAAGCAGCAAGAGAAAAACAGTTACCTACAAGAGAACTCCCATAAGACTATCAGCTGATTTCTCAACAGAAACTTTACAGACCAGAAGGGATTGGCACAAAACATTCAATGTAATGAAAAGGAGGGCCAACAACCATGATTACCCAGCAAAACTATCATTTAGAATTGAAGGACAGATAAAGAGCTTCCCAGACAAGAAAAAGCTGAAGGAGTTCATCACCACCAATCCAGGATTACAAGGAATGTTAGAGGGACTTCTTTAATACAAATTTTAAAAAATCAAAATTATGAATAATAAAATGGCAATAGCTATATATCTATCAATAATTAAATATAAATGGGCTAAATGTTCTAATCAAAAGATTGGGTGGCTGAATGGATAAGAAAACAAGACGCTTACATATGCTGCCTACCAGAGATCAGTTCAGATTGAAAGACACACACAGACTGAAAGAAAAGGGATGGAAAAAGATATTTCATGAAAATGGAAATAAAACCAACAACAATAACAACAAAAAACTGGGGATAGCAATACTTATACCAGACAAAATAGACTTTAAAGGCTATAACAAGATACAAGGACCTAGTAATCCCACTATCCAAAGAAATCCCAAATGCTACTTCGAGGGGACGTGTGCATCTATATGTTCATTGCAGCACTGTTTAAAATGGCCAACGTGTGGCGGCAGCCTGGGTGTCTGTCAATGGATGAATGGATAAAGAAGAGGGGATACATGTACGTAATGGACTATTGCTCGGCCATGGAAGGTAATGGGTTCTTGCCATCTGTGGTAGTATGGATGGACCTAGAGGGTATTGTGCTGAGTGGAGTATTCAGACAGAAAAAGACAGTTGCAGTGTGATTTTGCTTATGTGTGGAATCTAAAGAACAAGATAAACAATATAAAAACAAACTCATAGATATAGAGAACATTTTTATGGTTGCCAGATGGGAGGAGGTTTGGTTGGGGAGGTGGGTGAAAAAGGGGAAGGGATTAAGAAGTTCAAATTGGTTGTTACAAAATAGTCATGGGGCTGTAGGGTATAGCATGAGGAATATAGTCAATAATACTGTAATAACTATGCATGGTGTTAGATGGATACTAGATTTATTGGGGTGATAGATGGGAGGGGGTCAGGGGGCTGGGTGAAAAAGGTGAAGGGATTAAGAAGTACAAACTGGTAGTTACAAAATTGTCATGGGGAATATAGTCAATAATATGGTAATAACTGTATAGTGCCAGGTGGGTATGAGACTAGTTAGGGGATCACTTCTTAAATTATTATAAATGTCTAACCACTATGCTGTATGCCTGACATTAATAGAAAATAATACTGAACATCAACTGTAAGTGAAAATAATAAAAAGGGGGTGGGGAAAAGGTGATAGGGAATATGAAATTCAAATTTCCATGTATAAAACAACTAAGTCATGGGGATGTAATGTACAGCATAGGGAATCTAGTCAATATTGGGATACCATGGTACGGTGTCAGATGTTTTGCTGGACTTATTCATGGTGATCACTTCTTTAGGTATATAAATTTTGAAGAACTATGGTATACATCTGAAACTAATATAATATTGTATGTTAGCTATATTTTAATAAAAAACTTAAAAGCAAAGTCTGTCAAGGTTAGGAAGCCAAGCCAAGGACTTGTCATCAATTTGTATAGATTTAGGCAAATTCCTCTTTTTTAAATCTCCAAAATATCATGAGGTTCTTGGGCCTGCAGGAAGAGATCTTCCTTACATGACTGCTGGGAACTCAGTAACAAGGTACTAGATTAACTTTTCCAAGAGGCTTTATTGGCTCGATAAGTTCAACCTTAGTCCCTTAAATCTGTCTGGTTATATCTGACTCTATGTACATGTATATCTCTCTCAAATATGACAGTTCAGTCAAAGCCTTGGTAATATACCCAATGTTGCCAATTGTGTCCTGTTATAAGGAGGACAAATTCTTATTGAACTTGTGCAAATAACTATATTGCCAAGAAAATAAGAATACTGTTTCCAAATTCTGGAGGAATCAGGTAAGGAGGAAAATTATTTCATCACTATTTACAAGTATATACTTTACCCAATTGCTGTAAGTCATAGATAGCTTAAGAAAAAGGTTTCCTTAAATCTGGAAAAACCCGAAACATTGAACCAACAATGTTTCAAATAAAAAGTTATAAAAATTATAATCATCCTTTTCAGTTCATTTGGTCCCTGTAATTCTTGTTGATTTTTTGTTAGCAGTTCTATGAATCCTGTTTTACTTTAGGGTTCTGTAAATTCTTACCCAGTTCAGTGGTATGATTTGAAAGTTATCATCACCCTGTACTGAATCTCCTTGAAGATGAAGCACTTTTGCAGGAACACTTTTGCCAAAGCATCAGAGTAAAACAATAAATGTCTATAAATGACAAAAGACTTAAAAATGATCATGTTAAAAATCTGATGAGAATTCATTATAATGAAGTTGACAAGGAAATTTGATTATTTCTGTGACATACACCATTTTAAGATAACTAGAATCACAAGTGACAGCTTTATACCAGGACATAGGAGATATCAAGGAATTTCATATAATATCTGGAACACTTGTGTTAATAACATATATTCATAAAAATATAACTTAAAGGAGATTTAGCATTGCTTCTTATTTGACAAAGTTTCCTATGTAGTTTAATATATCAAATGAGCCTAGTTAATTTTGAGGCCCTCTTTACAAGGAGAGAAACAGAGCAAACCCTTTGAGATGTTCTAGGGCCTCCCTGGAACCTCCCAAAGTTAGTTTGAAGCCAAAAGGACTTCATTTAGAATTTGATTTGGGGGAGTCTGTCAAAAATATCAACAGGATTTAAAACACGTGATTAAACAGGATCATAGGTTACTGTGAAGTACTACTTATCCATATAACAAAAATGACAGTCTTGAATGTGAAAGGTACAATTGTAAAACAAACAAACAAACACCTAGCTCTTTTAGTAGAGAAGACTCAGTATTTTAAATTAACCAAAGGCTTGATAAAGACAACCTGAAGAATAGGAAATTATTTTGATAAAACAGAGACGCTTTGTTTCCTATGTAGATTACTTAAAAGGTAAAGAAAAACCTTTCACGGTCTTTAGAGTAGACCAATAGTCCAAGAAAACTTTGTCCTTTTAGCATATGGAAGAAAATTCTAATTTAAGTTTTAGTTTTATATAAGTACACTATTTATGAAATCTTCTTTAAAAAAATCCTTATAGTAAACTTATTTCATTTTTTTAGCCAGCTTGACTACACAAGGTAAAATTCTCTTCCTCTGTATTTCTCTTTTCCCAACTTTCTATATCCATTTAGTTTGTCTACTTTAGGACAAAATTACTTGCATTTCCCTAAACAAAAATACATCTCCATACCTCATACTTTTTCTTATCTAAAATACATCATACTTTCCTAACATGGAGATGTTTTCCTTATTATTTCAAGTAGTTTTAATTACATTTATTAATTAGAATTCTTAACTTAGAAACCTTGATTTCTAGTGAAAACTAGGAAGTAAGCAATTGTAAATTGTCTTATTATACCAGCATTCGGTAAATTGTCAAATTTATGAATGCATTTCATAATTTCTAGAAGCATGTGCCTCTTCTTTTATAGTACAGTTTTTCAGCGTAGCACAGGCTATGTTTCCTAACAGATCCATATACCTTTAGTTTCTCTGTAATAAGAAACCAAATGTAGATAAACCTATGTTCGCTAATGAATGTTTTAATATTTTATATTATTTGACAGTGATCTATATATTCAATGAATTTCTATTATTTAACTTTAACTTAGCAAAACTCTAAGGTTTCAGGTTACCAAAAAGATTTGGGTAGCTATTTTTAAGTAGACATGCCATAAAACATAATTTTTGTTGAAAAATGGGGTACCTTGACAATCAAAGCCTAAGCCAGGCACTTGCATTATAAAACAAAAAAGCCAGCTGTCAGGGACTACGCCACAGTGGATAACTTGGTCTGTAGCCAGATCACAGATCTGACCTTTTGCTGTGGAAAAAAATTGTGTTTTCCCCTAACCCAACTGATTCTCCTTGATTTTTTTACACTTTTATTTCCTGATGTGGCAACATCCCTCACTCATAGGTACTGTCACATATTTCAAGGTAACCTGTGGACTAATTGGGCTAGTATATTTGCTTTTCACTATCGTTATCCTTTTTATTTTTGTGGTTTAAACCTGGGAGAGCTAGTATTTCATAAAATGCGGACCCCTCCGTGCTAATATTTTTACTTGTGATATTAAACTTGTGTTTAAACTTGCTGAAAAATGGAAGCCTTTGGTTTTATTTATGAATTTGGTTTAAGATTATTAAAATGAGAAGAATTGTTTCACAACTCAGAGTAGGTGGATCTTATCTGTTCTGATAGTACCCCTGTGCATAGTGCATTATTCATCTTAGAAGCTCAAATGCTGATTGAATGAAAATGGTCACAGCACTGTATTTGCACCCTGCTATAAACTTCTTTGTGGAGTCTCTGGTACCTAGCACAGTTTGTGGCGGTGTTTGGAATGTTCTCATTTAACCTTCATATCTAAAAAGGAAGTCATTATGGTGCAGTAGTTATCATCCTATTTCATAGATTAGGGAGGAGGAAGTTGACCCAAGGACTTCAAATGAAAAACTTGTCCAATTTGGGTTATAATGCCTGCCATTTATTGAGAGCTTACTATGTGCCAGCTACGGTGCTAAGGCTTCTTCCTGGGCTGGTTGTAAATAGTTCCAGGCCTCATTCAGGAGTGTGATTGGTACCTTGGTAATTTGTTATTGCTTGATGGTGCATTTCAACATGTGGCTACAGTACTCCTAATCGACTATTGCCATCGACTAATCCTTTTGCATCGGGTGTGACCTTAGGCCTGCAATAGCATAATGATGTGGTGGGTTTGTTTAGAGTTGGCACTTTCGGTGTTAAGGATAGGAGTGCAGAAAGGGCAAAATGATCCTCCCAAACAGCAAAACACACCATTCTAACGGCATAATGCAGGGCAGGAAGCATGTTTATTGGGTGGAGGATGGGTTGGTATACATAGACAGCGTTCATTCACTTAAAGATTGCTTTAAAAAATTACAGTGCCTAAAAATCCAAACAAGGACAATTCAGAGGTGAAAGTCAGAAAACCTGAAAAAGCCCACTGTCTTCATTAAAATTTTGAATACAAGAAACGTAGACCAGGAAAACAGTTTATGGCCTAACGCACTAGTTCTGTGAACAACACATAGAGTATATCTCCACCAAGTGAAACTTAATCACCTTATTACAATTTAGAGAGGAAAGGCAGCTTTTACTATCATAAGGCATGTGTCATCAACACCATGAAGCGAGTCTGTCAGTTATAATAGCTTCTATAGAATACCACGGTGAAATTTCAATGAGCTGAGAAAATGGGCTACTTTAGTTTTTGAGCATCTGCTAGTCTGTAAGCTCTTTGAGAACAGTGACTGTATTATTGAAGACAATTTGTATATACAATGCCTGTCAGTTTTTGAGAGCCTACTATGTGCCAGCTACTGTGCCGAGTCCTTTGTATGCATCTTATTTTAGTATTAGAACAGCTGAATGAGTAAGGTAACCCACTTTACAATAGTTTGCCCTTGATCACATAGCTTGTAAACGATGGAATCAGGATGCAAGCTCCATCTGACTCAAAGCTTCCTATATTATGTTGCCGGTACCAGTGCAACAAATGATAACAAAAAAGATAGTACATAAATGTTTATTGAATAAGAGAATAAATAGGGATATGAGCTTAAATAAGACATAATCCCTGTTATCAGGTAACTTAGAAGTGAGACAGAAGAGCAAAGCAGTGATTAGGACTCAGGGTTAAAAGAGGTCTGGTAGAGATGTAGACCCGGTGCCAAGGGAGACCACGGGAGAGGAACCTAAATGAAACCAATGGGCAGGAGCAGAAGGCATTCTTCCATGAAGAGGTAGAGTTTGAGCCAAAAGCTGAAGGATAAATTGAAATTGGCTAAAAGAAGTTGTGGAATGCATTCCAGAAAGAAGAAAGAAAAAGCGGTGTGATATATCTAGATAGAAGGTGTGAAAGTGATAAGGGGTAAAATGTCAGAATCAGGATCCAAACAATTAAGGGATCTGGGTATAAAACAGAGCAATTTGAACATTATCCTGAAAGCTCTTGGGGGAGGGGAGGTCTTGGTAGGTTTAAAGAGAGTAGTTTCATGATTAGATTTGTGTTTTGGGGAAGATTAATCTGGCAAGTAGTGTGGAGGCAGATGGGAGAGCCTGAGGCTATGCAGGCTCTGCTAATAATTGAGGGGACCTAGATGAAGGCAGTGGGATTGAAGAGGAGGAGATGGACTTTTTGAGATATTAAGGATGTCTTGGTGACTGAAGAGGGATAGGAAATTTGGTGGAAGGGGGACCCTAAATTTGTGGTTTAGGCAGATTGTTGTTCTTTACTAAGGTAGCAAATGCAGGAGAAGGAATAGATTCAAGAAAAAGTGCCATGTTTGGTTGGGGATGTGTTGAGCTTGACGTGGCTAGAGAGTATGCTGCTCCATGAGTCTGTGATGCAGTGGCAAAGGTCCTGGGTGTGAGGGAAATAGATATGGGCACGACCGAAATGTCAGAGGTAGCATATATGAGAGTACAAAACAAAATGTTGAGCTCCATAGAAGTCAAGTGTCTTGCCCTTGTCATACACCTGGCAAGGTGTCAGTGGCTCGGAACCTAGGGCTTATCTGGCTGCTAAGCCTCGTGATATGCCAGTGTTTCATGATAAAACCTATCTCCTTTCTTCCCCGTGTTTATATTGCTCCCCAAAGAATATGTTATTGCTCAGTTACTAGTTTTGTGACTTCCTCATTCCAGTAGTTGTCAGCCATGGTTCAGGTGCGATCAGGTGTTGGTCCCTGCATCTCCCACCTCTGTCTTTCCATGCATCCTGATGCCAGTCTGGTGTGAGGTTTCCTTGGTACAGTTTGGCCTGGGGATCACTGCATGGTCGTTCTTAACAGTAACAGGCAGCATGTGTAAATCTCGAATAAAGAAGAGGAGAGGAGTGTTTCCTTTTGTCATTGCTGCTTGTAATAAATATTTTCCTGCAAGAGGTTGAGGGGAAAATTACTTGCGATTCATCTTTCCCATCCTGGCCCCCAGATGTGGTATTTGACAAATGGTCTTAAGAGAGAGAACTAGTTTCATTTCTTCTAATAGCTACCCTCTGAGTCAAGGTCCTCAAGATAAATTTGTAATCATGAGTTTCATCAGTAGGCTTAGCAAGCTTACCTCACAGCCAACCCTCATCCCAGTAGAAGAGAAACTTGTTTGTTGCTTGGAACCTATGTTTTAGCTGTTGGACAAATAATAGACCTATTTGCCCAATGATGGGCAAAACAGATATAGGCAAATAACCTGAGACTTTCCACAGCTCAGCTTTGCCTAAAAGCTGGCTAAATATGGGTGTGCTACGTGGAGTACATAAAACACCAAGAAAAAGTATTTATGATTGGATTTGTTTTATTCATACTTTTGAAAACTTTTTTTTAGGCAACTTCCCGACTTCTAGTGAATTACCCAGAGCCCTATCGTTCTCAAATATTGGATTATCTCTTTAAGGTAATGGAAAAAAAGTTATTTAATAGTATCTGTGAAATTTTAAAAACTATGGTGAATATCACCCATAGAATCTATCACCTTCAAAATTCTAGGTTTTATTTTTTTTAATGGCTATTTACTTTTGGGATAAGTTGCTATTTATTTGAAGTTTTGCTTTGGTTTTCTCATCTGTAAAATCAAAGGCAGCCATTAGTAATTGTCTTGAAGTGTATTGTCCTTCATACAATGAATCACAGTGTTAATACTGTTACTTCTTTTTCCAGCCAAACTTCGGTGCTTCTTTGCATATTCTAAAAGTTGAAATAGGTGGTGATGGGCAGACAACAGGTAGGAGTATTTGAGAAATGGACTTTCCTCCTCCCCACTCCCAACATTTGAATCTATGCCGAAACTTATGGACTGTAATTTTGGAATATAAATGATGCCAACATTTTTGATATTGATTATTGCTTAGTAAATTGTTCCTTATTGTTCCTTTTTCCCTCTATAATTATTTTTAAAAATTGGTATCAAGATATGCATTTTCCCATTAAAAACAGCATTTGGACTTCAGATTGTATATTTAGTTGAAATAATCAGTAGTAAGCAAATCTATAGTTTTCTAAAACCTGTATTTACTAGAGAGAGCAGGGGTATAGTTTGGAATTGTACTGAAAAGTTAAAAAAGCAAAGCTTTTAATATTGTATAAAACATGTAAAGTGTTATTAGCTTTAAATAAAGTAGGTGGTAAAAATATAATCAGTATTTCAGATACATAGCTCTATTTTTTCTTTTAAAGACAAAATTATTTTTAATCACTAAATCTTCAGTCTTCGTTGCCACCATTTTGATTGGTTTTGTATAGGACATGTAGTCAATTAAAAGTCTTTAGGCCTCTGGTTTCCAAGAAGGAGAAAAAGGAATTTAATTATCTCAGTGATTATATATAGTTTACTATTTATAGGTCAGATTCCATTATAGGGAACTCTAGAGTATTGTTTTTACTCTTGTGTTCCTGTTAGTGATTTGGAAGTAATTTTTGTTAAACAGATATATCTGTGAGGTGGTGGTAGTGTTTATGCTGAAAGAAAAAATGCAAATTAAAATAAAAGGAAACCCCTTGTGAGACAACCTGTGTTATATTGTTAGATCCTTTCATGTATAATTGATAATGACCGGCCAGTTTCATGTGCTGAAGCTAAATGAGGGGGAGACATATAGACACGTAATTCTTGTGAATTCTGATATTCACCTTTAAGTACTGGGCAAGGGCCACTCTCCTTGTGAGGCCTTCGTATCCAGGGCAGGTGTTTGTAAGGCCTGGTAACACCTGAAGGCTGGTGTCAGCTACTTACCTTGACACACTGTAAAGGCTAGTATAGAATTTTTCTTATGATGGGGATGTGTACTCATTCCTTGTTCCTCAAACCTCTGTGGTCTTGGTATAAAAGGCACAGTATAGGTTCAAGGAATAAAGTATGAGAATTGGGGCCCAGGCGGCCAGGGATTCACAGCCGGGATTGAGAAGCTGGAAGTTGAGGCCATGTGAATTTAAAGTTGAACATGGAGATTTGAAAACCCCAGAGAGACCGAAAGCCCAGCAGAATGTAGTCCTAGGAGTTTTCTAGAATATGAGGTGATACCACCTCTCTTAACACTGCTTGTAATAGAAAGGTGTGGTTTTATTATTGAAGACGTTTGCACTGCTTAGGATAATGAAACAAGATGAAATAATGGGCTTTAATCATCCATCCTCAAGTTATGAAAGATGTTCTTATTTGCCCAGCTTCAGGACTGGAACTGGAATACGACTTTTGTGAAACGTGTGTATGTGTGCCAGTGAGAGTGGCCCTACACAGCACCATTAATGGGTAGTTTCCTGTCTTCTGCTCTCTCACATTCAGATGGCACTGAGCCGTCCCACATGCACTACGCGTTAGATGAGAATTATTTCCGAGGATATGAGTGGTGGTTGATGAAAGAAGCTAAGAAGCGGAACCCTAATATTACACTCATGGGTAAGATGTGAAGTCTGTCATGCTTTGCAGTCTGTTTTGCTTTAACTTTTTAAATTCTCAATCATGTGTGTGGAGTCTCTATTAATACTGAAGTACTAATAATGTTGTTACTATTACTAGTATGCAACTAGCAGCAAGACACATGCCAGGCATGGTCCTCTCTGCCCTTATATAGTACGTCTGATCTTTATTACACTTCCCATTTTACAGAAGAAGCAGTAGAGGCTCAGAGAGGTTATGCCACTGACTGAAGGTCAGATAATTAGTGAATGGCAAAATCAGACTATTCCATTCTGGTGGGTTTTTTTATTTTTCCTTTTTTTTTTGATGCTAAACTGCTTTGCTCAACATTTCCCATCAAAATCTGTCAAAGGGCAATGCTATTTATAAAATGGTATATTGCATGCAATAGTATATTCCAGCTATTTGCAAAGTTGTATATTACATGTAGCAGCAGACTCCATTTCTAGACACGGTACATACAAAGGTTCTTTGTTTTGAAACCCACCCCTGTGATGGTCATTGTTCCAGGCACTGGAGATACTGACCAATCCAACCCTCAATAACTGCCCTTGGGCAGCTTAGATGCTAGTGGCAGGATCATTGGATGATTTGTCAGATGGGACTGTATTCATTTCAGTTCTTCTGTAACAAAGTACAGACTTGTAAAGTATTTCAAACATACACAGGGGTGGCCTATTTCATAATTTGAAATGAATTTGATTTTTTGAAACAGTCTTGCACATTCAGACTAATTTCAGTGAGATTAATGAGATCTATTTTATAGGCTTGATTTAAAAAATCATTTTCTACCGTCGAATTAGAGGACAAGCATGTTTTTCTAAATTAAAACAAAAATGAGGAATGTCCTTTGTAAATGGACTTTCGTAAGAGATTCCAGAAATGTTTTGAGCAGTGAAAAGCATCATTGACTTCAGTGTGTACTTGCCTATTGGGTGGCTTTCCAGGTCAGTTCTCATTTAAATGTAGAAAATCTGGCATGCTGAACCATGTCCTAACAAAGACTCACACATGGTGGGCCTTCAGAATGTATTTGGCATTTCATTGTTTTAAAATGCTCCATTATTTCAATGTCACATTTCTTGTGTAGTTACACTTAGTCTTTCTTCTTGATTTTAGAAAAGTAAGCATGTTGTCATTTTGATTTTGCTATTTTCAGTGGTGAACTAGACTGATAGTATATAAACAGTTAAGGAACTTAACTGTTGAGCTTACTTTAATGCATTAGTAACAGAATTAGGATTTATAATTGTAATTAGTGCTTCTCTGCTCATTTTCTTTTACTTAAAAATAATAATTAGGGTATTGGAAGAATGTGGATTATTTAATCTATATCATTTAGCAAATGTATCTTTCCCTATTGAGTCATTGGCATTTACGTTGCTGTAAGGACAAACTAGGTTTGCTAAATTTGATTACCTAATTTATATTTTAAGTGGCCTTAGTAGTGAATGAGGAGTTTGTTTTATGCTTACCTCATAGAAGTAATTAAGCATAAGCTTTCAGAACTTTCTGATTTGACCTCAGAAAACAGAAATTGGATATTGAACATTCTATAGCAGGTGATGGGATGTTAAGTTAAATTGTATGTTATTTCTTTCTATTGGTAAGTAAGTATCTTTGAGAGAGATGTTTGTTTGTTTTTATTTCTTTTTCTTGAAAGAGCGTTTGGAATTATTGACTCTAACTCTAGGGATCAGTAAGAAATTCTAACATCTGTAACTGGAAGGCGTTTTGAGAATTTGTGCATGGTATGTCCTCTTTCCTTTAGTCAGATCCGTATTGGCTTTTTGTTGTGCCTGTGTTCATTTTGGTGTCTTTTGCTTTGTTTCTAATAGTGTCCGCACTGTTATACCCACTGTACCTTTGTGTCCTCCTTTCTCTCTGCAGGGTTGCCATGGTCATTCCCTGGATGGCTGGGACACGGTTTCAACTGGCCTTATGAAAACCTTCAGCTGACTGCCTACTATGTCATAACCTGGATTGTGGGTGCCAAGCGTTATCATGATTTGGACATTGATTATATTGGGGTTAGTAATAGAATTAAAACATGCTTCACTTTTGAGAAGTTTATTTGTACTTTTTAAAAGTAATTTGTTGCTGTAGCACTTGGTTGACTAACCATTTTGTGTCATGATACTAATTTGTTCTATTGGTGTCTGATAATAACATTAACTGTAATACATGTGACCTGTATTCCTCCTCTTTGCCCATTCACATCCTTCCCACTTTTGAAAAACTGTATTGTGTTACCCTTTGAACTATTTTTTTTTAAAATGTTTGTTTCTGGTACCACCCCAGCTCAAATCCTCCTTCTTCAAAGCTTTTCCTAGTTTTTCTAGTTCTTACAATACTATGTTTATTGGACAGTTTAATGATTAATCCTATTTTGCTGTCTGAGTCTTCTATTCTAAACTAGGGTGGCAGACTTTTCCTTAAAGGATCAGAGAGTAAATGTTTTAGGTTTTGTGGGTGAAAAGGTGTTATTAAGGATATTATGGAGAAACTTATATCACCATTTAAATTGTAACCTTTTAAAACTGTAAAAACCATTTTTAGCTCTCAGGCTATAAACATACAAGTGATGTGCCAGATTTGGCAGGCTGGCTGAAATCTGCGTACCCTTGTCCTAAAATGTTCTTTAATGATTTAAAAAATGTAAATTATGATATTTTTGTCCTTCTAGCAGGTAACTGGTCTGTTGGCAGGTGGGGGCATGCCTCAGATTGCACTGTACCCTCAGAGCCTCACACACACATATAATGGGTCGCCACGTACTTTTGTTTATTAACTATGCCATCTGTCAAAACTGATCTAAAAAGTTCTCATGCAATCAGCAAGGCAATTGCTGAGCTCCTACTGTGTTGCAGGTACTGTAACTATTATGTTCTAGGGATACGAGGATGAGGAAGCTCTTGAGGAGTTCAGTGAGAGAAGTAGACCGGGAACAGATAACCGGCAGTGTCATGGGATGACATAGGACATGAGGATGAGCCAAGGGCTGGAAGCCAGAAGGAAGAGCACCCTTGTTCTTACTATCTTTCTCTCTAAATTATGACTGAAAATGTTTGTATTTGAGAAATTTCTTACATGTTAAGGTGTTTTTAACCCACAGTGAGAGTCACTGTAGGTGTGGGTCGAATAGCATCCTATTATGGTAAAGTCACACTTAGAAGCTGTTTCTGGTCAGTAATGGCCGATTCACATCTTGTTTAGACTCTTGATAATCCCACGCTAAGGTGAGGAGCTTCTTTAATAAGAATTCTTCCCTGTATCGCTGAAGTAAAAAGAGTTATAGGGCCTGGACTCCAGGCCCTTCTCTGTCATTCTTGGTTTTCTCAGCAGCAAAATGAAAATCATGCACATTCCTTTTCATCTCTAAATCCCCATACTTCATGTTTCGAAACCTAAGAGATTTGTGTATGTTCCTTTTATCCTCACTAAGGTTTTGCTTTTGCGCTGTAGCCCATCTTTGTGGTTCTCTGTGTGTGTTAAAAATGTCACTTCCGCACGGTGTACACATGAACACCTGGTTTCAGGGGTGTCTGAATTATTACCGCGACCCACGTCTGTCGGGTCTCCAGCGCCTCCTGTAGTTCTCCGCACACATTGCATTGTCAGTATTTGTTGACAGAATGAATATTCGATTTTTAGAAATCTCTGCACTAAATGATTCTTTGAAAACACCCACCCAATATTTTAATACTTTTAAAAATAGTATTTTAATTTAAAAAAGTTATGTCGTCTTACAAATATCTTTAAATTCTATAACCAGGACATTCCATAAAGTAAGAAAAAGTGGCTTTCCAGGTGATAGGAAAGGCCATGAGAAAAGTGGTGTCTTCATGATGATGTCTGCTTTCTGACTCTTAAAAACTTTGAATTCAGACTTCTTGACTTTTTGTTTTGCAGATTTGGAATGAGAGGTCATTTAACATCAATTATATCAAGGTATGTACAACTTTAAAATCTCTTTAAGTTACTGGTGAATAATTCGTTTATGGTTCCATGGAAATTACCAGTAGGAACCGTATTTTTTCTTTACAGCAGTTATTTATTTTGCTAGTTGTGATATAAAATTCAAGCAAAACCTTAATATTTATATTCCCCATTAAAACATATGTAATTCGCTGTAAGCCCCAAATTGCCTCTGTCTGAAGAGTTGTGTTGAATTTTCCTATTTTAAAATTAATTATTTGTGGAATTACAATAATCATTATAAAAACAGTTGTATCATTTTAGACTTTTAGGCCCTAAAGAAATATAGTTTTCTTCTTTCATTATCTTACATCAAAATTTCTAGTACACTGACTCATTCTTATTTTCTTTGGAATGCCTATTATATTGGAATATTACATTTTTCTGTTTGTGATTAGCAAATAGGTAGCAACTAACGTTTGCAAAGCATATGACTTTGAGCCATTTTCCTAAACATTTATCTCCATTTCACTCTTCCTACTTCCCTTATGAGGTAACTACTATTATTGCTATTTTTCAGGGAAGGGAAAACTGAGAATGATAACCCCTTCTGTCATTTGAAAACAAGGGCATTTTAACTTTCTGGTGGAGATATTCTCTAGTTTACTTTTCAGTTCCGTTTGTCTTGTTTTGTGTGTCTTTTGTCTAAGGAATATAATTTTGTGGTTTTATTTTGTTTCAGTTGTTAAAACACTTTCTTTAAATCGAATGTCTTCTGTTTTAAGCACTACATTTCTTTTGTTTTCTCATTTAGTTGATCAGCAAGTACTAACTCAACACCTAATTTGTCAGGCATTGTGCACATACTTGGAATACAAGGATACAAAATACTGTTTCTGCCCAAAAGGAGTTCACATTTGGGTGTTACCGAGTCCCATACAGCCAACTAAAAGATCAGGCATAATTCCTCTAGCAGAGTGATGCACGTAAAGGATTCTCAGGAGGTAACAGAGAGGAGGTGAGATTTCTGCTCGGGTGGACTAGGGAAGTCTATTGGAGCGGGTGACATGTACTTGGAATCTTCAAGGTAGGATGAATCGGAGCTCCCCAAGTTGCTCAGGCAGGAGCATGACACTGCAAGTAAGTGAAGACTGAGAGGTGAAGGGAGTTTGGGGAAGGGCAAATGGTGAAGGATGGATTAGAGAAGGGGGGAACAGTGGGGGCACTGAGCCATTAGTAGGCCACCATGTTCACTAGAGTAATGGCACATTTGAACTAATCCTTGGTTGTGGGATTTGATAGGATTGAAGCCAGAGCCAGGTAACTCAAGGTCACCTTCAGGCTGCAGGTACTGTAGTGGTGTGGGGGTGGGGTAGTTGTGAGAGGTGGGGCCGTGGAGCTAGTGTAAGACGGAAGCACAAGGTTGTTGGTGGGATGTCGTGTCTACTGTGAGCACAGGTCTGATGAGAGCAGCAAGAGCACAGAGCAGAAGCCAACCTGTGCATACGACTGTATAACCCGATAGCCAGGTACGATGCCACGCAGGGGCATACTAGTGGAAAGTGATGAACTTTTTATTTACCCAAATTTGCCATTTCATAGCCAGCTTTTTTCTTCTTCTTGTGTCGCTCTAGTTGTGTTCATTTCATTTGAAGGTAGCATTAAAAGCATTAGAATCTGCTTTCCTTTTTTTTTTTTTTTAAACTAATGATCTGCAACTAAGGAGGTTTTATTTTTTTAAACTCTTAAGAGTCTTTTCTGATTCCATTGTGTTCTAATTCACCTTACCTGGTTTGAAAGGCTAATTGCCATTTTAAACAGTTCAGATTTCATTTTCTTTTCTTTCAAACTTTAGTTTACTTGCAGTAAAATATCTCAGGACATAAAATCTTTTTGTTTGTAACTGCTATTTTGTAGCAAGATTTTATTGGACTCTGTGTCCTGTGTGTTAACATGTCTATTGAAAGAGTTCAATAATGGCAGTTGAATGTAGGTATTTAGGTTCGATAAGCTTAATGAATGTATATTCCATATAGTGTAGTAAGATGGCCCCTAGAAATAATAAGGATTTGTTTTTAAGAGTAGAAATAAATATAATACAACAAGCAATTTATATAAAGAAGGCAGGGCTATTGTTTCTTTTATTTTTTGTTATTTACATTGTATTTATGATTTATTCTGGTTTTCAGTGATGTGTTTTTTAAATTGTGTCTGGAAAATCCCATATGTAGGATCTGAGGGTGGTAGATAGAACTGGGTATGTGAGTCTCTTGGACCCTCACTGGGTTCAAGCCGAACAGCTTCCGTTTCCTTTATCTTATAAATAGATACATTTTGTTTTTAGGGGGAAAGGGTGGGTTCTACAATGAAAACAACATTGGAAATGTATTAGGTAAAATTTTGCTTAAAAAAATTCTTCTATTCATGCTGACTTTGGGATGAAAACTTATTTAAAAATACAACTTATAGACTTGTATATTTTGGAGTGTTATTTGTATATACTGTGTACAAATGTGAGCAATTTTAGAGGTGATGGTCTAGGAATAGCACTAGAGAAACTAGATATATCCATAATGATAAATGCAAACTTGACTAAGTTGCTCTCCCTCTTCTCTGTAAGAATAAGAAAGAACTTCAGGGTGATGAAGCTCAAGGTTGGTCTTGTAATAGAGGGATAGGGATTCTCAATCCTACTGAATCTTGAGTGTTGCTCTCTATTTACTATAAGGACCTGTTCAGACTGCTTCCAGGGTACCCTAGGAAACTTGTTTGAAAGATGAACTTGGATTGCTACTCTAATTCTCACCTTGTTTTTTTTGTTTTTTGTTTTTTTTAAACACTATAGTTCATCAGTTCTAAGAAATCATCCATTTAAAGTACAATATAGAATTGACTCGAGCTTTCATTATTTGCTTCCTAAAAGAGCACATTAATTGATTGGAAAATTCCCTAGTTCAGAAAAATTAGAATGTGAAACGAGAGGTTGTGAAGTTCTTTGTTGTTTTCTGATCTTAATTAACCCAACTGGTATTTATTGAGCACCTGCTACCTACTATGAGCAGGACTGTTCCAAGTGGCACAGTAGTGGGGTTTATTCGTACCCATTCATCAAGAACTACTTCTGTTTTGCAATCTGGTCCTTCTGCTCCCTGGTTAAATGAGGTCTCTTCTCTGCTCTTGTTTTACATATGGGCAATCTATACATTTTGTCGTGTACTTATTTTCTGGTACACCTTGTTAGTTTTTGTGTCTTGGTGAGTGTGTTTATTGCCTAAGAATGAGGACCCCATCTTGTGTTTCTTTTAGGGACTTCTGGTGCCCAAGTATGTACTGAATGCCAGTGTTGATTTATTTTCTGTCAGAATTTAGCTTGTTGCTTTTCATTTTCCTGGGTAGATAGTCCTACAGGTAGGTTTTATTTCCTGTCCTGTTTATACCTGTGAAAGACTTGAGGGTAACGATGGGATATTTCATATTTCTATTTCTAGTATGATACAAAATATTAAGAACTACGATAGTTTCAGTAATGGCAGAATATTTGAAGACATTGTAAAATAATCAAAATAAAATTATAGATTAGCGTTTTACCAAATGATGTTTAGTATGGTCCCGATTTTATTATTGTGTCTACATAAGAAAATTCCTGAAAGAATGCATACCAAAATAATAGTGGTCATTTCTGTGTAGTACTATTATGATTTTTTTTTTTTTTTTTTTTTTTTTTTTACTTTGTACCCTCTCACCCTGATTTTCTCTGGTTAAACATTTCGAGGTCAGAGCGAAAATCCCTCTAAAACATTTTTAGCTCTTGAGTTTATTTTATTTTTACATTCCCACAAAGTAAGTTATCTTAATGATAATACTTTTGTTTTACTATTAATCTTTTACGTACACAGGAGGCACATTTCTCCTGGGAAATAATATTGACTCCATCCTCCAGGGTGCTGGTTTTTGAAGATGCTTTGGCTCTCTTGGTTGTAATTCAACAGGTGAAAACTCATTGGTAACCTTTCCTGTGTTCTGTTTATCTCTCTGAAAGGTTTTAAGACAAATGCTGAACTATCAAGGTCTCCAACATGTGAAAATCATAGCGAGTGATAATCTCTGGGAACCCATTTCTGCTTCTATGCTGCTTGATTCCGAGCTCTTGAAGGCGATCGACGTTATCGGGTAAGGAGCATTTTCCTGGGAGAACGAAGTTTCTGGCTGCTTGGGCTGGATACTGACAGTGCCTCTGTTTCTTCTCATTTAATTAAATTTTCGGAAAGTAACTGTCCTGTATTTACTTAACTGAAGCCTGTGCTTCTGATTATTTCATTCCATTTTCTTGGAAATGTGTGTGACCATGAAATGTATTGGTAACTTTTAAAAAATTGCATTAATGTTTGCAGTAATACAACATGGCTTGGTAAGATGAAAGGGCAGGGTAGTATTTCAGTTTTAGAAATTACAAAAAGCACTGTTGTGAAATGAATTCCTAACTCTCAGACTTCCTGTGGTTGGGCGTTCTCTCATGAACACTTATGTACCTGGTGTGGTGTACCGATTATGGCTTTTGTCATGTCTCCTTAGCAGTGTGGCTTTGACCCTGCTCCTTAGTCCAATTCTGCCTTTCAGCCCTTTGCACCTCGGCCTCACTGGGTTCCAGCAAAATATATATAGTATTTACTCGTGTGTGTGTGTGTGTGTGTGTGTGTGTGTGTGTGTGTATAAATATATATGTATGTTTCTGAGAGATTTTTTAATTACAATTTTTATTTTCAGATAATTGTAAATTTGTGTGTAGTTGTAAAAAATAATACAGAAATATCTCTTGTGCCCCTTCCCCAGTAGGATGGTTCATTTTATGTGTCAATTTGACTGGGGTAAGGGATAATAACTTGAAGTTTTCCAAAGGTAGTTAACTCTTTTTATTCAAGAAAAACTGCGTAGGTTTTTATTTATTTTATTTTTTGTTTTTGTCTGGGAGTAAATGCCTATCTACTAGGGGTGGAATAAGGGAGGAGGTACTATTTTATGTAACATGAGGCCTGACAATTAAGTTCACGAACTTGTTACAACGGGTTGTTCACCTTTTTTGATATCAAATGGATGATTCATTATGAATTTGTACCAACCAGACAAACAGTTAACCAAGTTTACTATTTGGAAGTGCTGAAAAGGCTGCATGGAAAAGTTAGATGACTTGAACTTTTCACCAACAATTCATGGCTCTTGCATCACGACAATGCACCAGTTCACACGGCTTGTCTGTGAGGGAGTTTTTAGCCAGTAAACAAATAACTGCATTGGAACACCCTCCCTACTCACCTGATCTGGCCCCCAATGACTTTTTTCTTTACCTGAAGATAAAGGAAATATTGAAAGGAAGTTATTTTGATGACATTCAGGACAACAAGTGTAATATGATGACAGCTCTGATGGCCATTCCAGAAAAAGAGTTCCAAAATTGCTTTGAAGGGTGGACTAGGTGCTGGCATCGGTGCATAGCTTCCCAAGGGGAGCACTTCGAAGGTGACCATAGTGACATTCAACAATGAGGTATGTAGCATGTTTTCTAGGATGAGTTCGTGAACTTAATTGTCCGACCTCAGAGACTCATTAGTCTTGTTTTTTACTGCCTTCTTACTCTTTCCTTCCTAGTGTCCCAAGCTCTGTACTTCCTTTGGGAAGTCTGAATCCTGGCCCCACTTTATTCATCTCTTGGAGTGTTCTAGACTGTGGCCTTCTCTGTTACCTCCATCTATTAATATCAACATGCTTCCATTCATATTATGGTTTCCAGAAACAGATAGAAATTTCTCATCCATCAGTGATCTTCCTTCCCATTTTGTATATTATTATAGGTTTATCTCATTTTAAGGGCATCCTGAGACACAACGGTGGGAAGGAGATGCTTACAATCAGTTTGACATCTACCTGGAAGCTGTCCATTGTTCTACAACAGAAAACGTTGGAGAAGACATGTATTTTTAGTCACTCAACAAAGACATGTAAGCGCCACATTTTGACCTTTTCCCGTTTTCTCCCACCTGTTCTTTTCTAGAGCTCATTATCCTGGGACCTATACAGTAAAGGATGCGAAGTTGACTAAGAAGAAGCTTTGGTCTTCTGAAGATTTTAGCACTTTCAATAATGATGTGGGTGCAGGCTGCTGGGGTCGCGTATTGAATCAGAATTATGTCAATGGCAATATGACTTCGTAAGTTATTAAAAACCTTTGAAAGATTTTTATTTTGAAAAATTTCAGAAGCAGAATAAGTAGAAAAAAGTACAATGGACTTTCATATTCTCACAACCTAGATTCAATGATTGTAAACATTTTACCTTATTTGTTTCATCTATACTTATATTTATACCTAAGCTACATATCTATTTTTCATTATTTGAATACAGTCTGTGTTGAATAAAGTAACTTATATATATATAAATGAACAATTATAAAGTAAATTACAGATGTCATGACATTTTACCCCTAAATATTTTAGCATATGGCTCCAAAATTAAGACTATTCTCCTACATGATCACAATATCACTTTGATACATAAAAGCACAAGAGCATTTTTAAAAGTATTTCTAACATCCAGTCTATATTCAAATTTAATTGTCCTTGAAAATGTCATTTATAGCTTTTTTTTAAAGCTAAGAGCCAGTCAAGCATCATGCATTGCATTTAGATGTGATACTCCTAAAAATCTTTTAATCTAAAATAGTTTCCTTCTTTCCCCATTTTTTATGATAGAGACCTTTTGAAAAAAAAAAACACAGGCACCTTGTCTCGTGAATTATCCACTTCCCAATCTGCCTGATTGATGCCTCATAATATCACATAATTTGTGTAACTTTTTCCAAAGCAGGTTCTAAAAAGAGAACACAATTTTTAAAAAAATTTCTCAGGTAAGTATTTCTTAAATGCTTTGAGGAGCTTTAATTGTAATTTATAGAGTCAAATTAGCTTTCTAAAACAATGCTAAATATAACAAAAGCAAGCTAATACATTCTTTTGTGATGTTAACGTGGGCTGATATATTATTCTGACAGCCGTTGTTCCTTTTCTTTTTTTGAAAGAAAAGATGCCTATCATGAAAAGTTTGGTTCTGATAAGTTAATTAATTTCGTATTAAGAGTATTATGTACTCATGGCAGCGAATTTAGCAACTGCATATAAGTACAAAGAAGGAAACAAATCCCCCATATTTTTGCCATCCAGAAGTAACTGTTCTTAAAAATTTTTGTGCACATCCACCCATTTATGTGATACACACACCAGGGTACCAAAAAAAATGTAATTTTAAAATGTGTAATTTTAAGAGATGTGAACATTTTGGTCAACGTTGCTCAAGCAGTAGTTTGCCATAATCAGAAGTGTGTGGACGCTGATGGTAACCACTTTGAGCACCTCTTGTAATTGCAAAAGTCAAAAGTGACTTGTACTCACCTTTTGTTATCAGTATATATTAATACAGTTTTTTCCTTTTTAAAATGTGTACTCATTTTTTTGGCACCCTCTGTATATATATAATTTTAATGCAAAATTGAAACCATACTATATAATGTTTAGTAAATAAGCTGCTTTTCACTTAATAAGGAGGCATTATGAACTTTTCCTCATATTTAAGTGTACTTACACTTCTTCATGTTTAATGTTTATATATGTTCTGCTACACACAGTAGAATTTCCCAGACTTGCCTTGTCTCAAGTGGCAACTGAGTTACTTGTTTATACTGAATCCTTGGTAGCGGCCCAGACCTGCTACCAAGGAAGCCTCCTGGGACTCTGTTGGTCTAGTCAGTGCCCCAGGTGATTCTGATGCCACGCAAGTTTGGAAAACACTGATGCAGAAAATGTATTATACCTCATTGATTATTCTCCCCTTCTTAGCAGTGGAAGTTTTTTCTATTTTAGTTAACAGCTTTGTATGTACTGAAGTGATCAATTGTATACAGATATCTTTATAGACATCTATGAATATTTCCTGAGGGTGTATTCTTAGAAATGGAATCGATGTCTGGGTCAGAGGCATATAGAGTTTTCAAAGCTTTTGTATAAATTACAAAGTGCTCTCCAGATAGTTTGTTTTGATTTATATTTCTAGCATTAGCCAGAGCAGATACCATGATCATGGGTAAAATCATGAATGCTCTTAAAATTTTCACTGGTAGTAAGGATTTTTGAAAATTGGAAATTGTTTCTACTTTGTTTTGACAGAATTAGAAGGCTTTGATTTTGGAAGAATGTCAGTTTGTCATTTTATTATGGGTGAGGACTTGAAAAGAAAAATTAAATTCTGTAAGCTCTATTTTTTTTTTTTTTTTTTTTGTGAGAAACCCAGCAGTATCAGGCAAAACCTTCTGTTTTGCCCATGGATTTTCCTGAGAACCAGAGTCATAGTCATAGGATTTAATACCAGCTGTGGACATCTGAAAGAATGAAGCAAAATACAGACCAGCAAGCTGACCCAATTAGTATGTTTCGATGAAGCAGAATCATAGTGGTGCTACAGCCCAGACCTTTTTCTATACTCTTCATATGTGTTAGGATATTCAATCCTCACAACAGTCCCATGAGCTAGGTACAATTATTATCCTCATTTTACAGATGAGGAAACTGAGGTCCAGAGAGGGTAAGTGGTGGAACCATGATTTGAACCTAGGCAGTCAGACTCTCAGAGTTCTCATTTGTAAAACTTTGCAACAGCTCCGAGTCAAACTCATAAAACTATGTCATGAAACTGGGGCGTTAAGAAGGCTGACTGTCAGTAGGAAAGCAGGTATGGATGAAAGCCTTTATATTTGACTCAGATTTATGACATGTCTGGTACTGGTAGGGCATGATCCATCTTCTGGTTACACCATTGTTCGGTAAAAATTGCATACCTCATATATCTATATTGTTTTATTATGCGATTCACCATTAAAATATTTAGATGCATCCAGCACTGGATTTTTCAAAACATGAGTGAATGTAGGCAGCTTATATTTTCTTTCTTTGGGTGGTCATTTTTTGGTTATTTGCATATATTTATATAAACTATGTTAAGGTCTTTTTACTATATAGGCTTCTAGACATTTACATTTTGATCACAAGCTGTTTTGTCGTTTCTCTTTTTATCAAACAAATCTTTTAGAACAATCGCTTGGAATTTGGTGGCTAGTTACTACGAACAGTTGCCATATGGGCG
Source organism: Rhinolophus sinicus (assembly GCF_057876585.1). Classification (NCBI taxonomy): domain Eukaryota; kingdom Metazoa; phylum Chordata; class Mammalia; order Chiroptera; family Rhinolophidae; genus Rhinolophus; species Rhinolophus sinicus. The sequence continues at coordinate 188,618,877 of NC_142503.1, read as the reverse complement.
CTGTGGACTGATGACTGCTCAGGAGCCATGGAGTGGGCATTACGTGGTAGAGTCTCCTATCTGGGTATCAGGTGTGGTTCTGACGCCATCTCTCACTCCTTAAATTCCTTTCTAACAGATAAAGCAGAAAACACTGAGAGGGGATTGTCAGGGAGGGGGAACATTTTTCCCTAACCCTCTTGGTTCTTTTGGCTGTCTAATAATTAAATAGATACAAGACAGATTAATAGCAGGGAAAAAAACAACAAATTTAATTTTGTACATAGGGAAGTTTCACAAACATGGGACCTAAGAAGTGACTAAAGCAAGCTGTTGATACACATTTTAGACAAAGAAACAAAGAATCTGTGAAGATTCACAAGGCAACAAAATAAGCCTGCAGTAGTTAGTGAGGAAACTAAGCGGTTCCCTTACACAGCTTTCTGGGCTCTGAGTTTCCTGTCTCAGGCAATAAGGACGTCTCTGCCTTTCATAGGGGAGATTTATTTCCTGCTTTCAGGGGACAGAGAGGAGGGTCAGAATGTCCTCGCATTGGCTGTTGCTCAAGTAACTTTAATTAAAAATAATCAATATGTTACTTTGGCGTATATCTTGGTTAAATCCTTAAATGCTGAAATTGATTTTTTGGGGGGTGGGGTTGGGACATGGAATATTGCTCAGCACATTTTCAGGGCCAGCTTTGGAGGTGCCTAATAACTATATGTTGTAGAAATAAGCTCATTTGAAACCATAAAGCTTAGTTTTTGAAATGCATTATTAACTGTTTAAACTTCATTTTTTTGTAGTTATATTAGGATTGGTGAAATAGAGGTGAAGAAAGGTTGGGAGGGGATAACTTTATTTTACTCTTGGAAAAAAAGGCCATCAATATTCTTGAACTGATAGAGTATGGTTCATTTATTTTTGCCAGTCATTCTAAGAATCTTCCCACAATTGTACCATTTAACTAGACTAATTAGTCCAAAGCTGGAACACGGGGTTGGCAAGTATTTTTTCCAGAGTAAATAGCTTTTAGACTTAATCGGACTCAAATCAGTAGACAATGTTTTTGTTTAAAAGAAACCCTGTTATCACCATTTTTAAATCTTATTTGAGTCTTTCTTTGCTTTTCTGTAGCTCATACCACTCAGTTTACTCAACCAGGTTGGTATTACCTGAAGACAGTTGGCCATTTAGAGAAAGGAGGAAGCTACGTAGCTCTGACTGATGGCTTAGGTAACCTTACCATCATCATTGAAACTATGGTAATTCTTTGTTTTTGTTTTTGGATTAACTCGCTTTGTTAGTGTTTCAAAAACAGTATAAAACACATTGAACACCTTTTTTTTTTAAACAAATTTTTAAAGTATAATTGACATATAATAAACAGTATAGGGGATGAGGAAACTTTATCCTATACCCTTTCAGGTTCGGTAGCTGGGACCCCCCAAAAATTAAACTGATAAAAGAGTAAAAGGAGCAAACAAAACAATTTATTTGTGCATGCATAGACATGTGGGAGAAACACAGTGATGAGTAACTCATAGGGGTGATTAGAATTTCGGTTTGTAGACCTAGTTTAGTAGATAATGGGGACAGGTAGAAGGGGCACTTATGGAAAATAAATGACTTTGGAAAGAAAAATGGGTTTTCAGGAGAACAAAGGATAAAAAAATCCGTGATAGTGTTTGCGTGTACTGGGATGAGTGGTCGTTTCCTCTCCTTCAGGGCCATAAAACTGGAGACTTGCTGTAGGTTTTATTCTTATTCCTCGTTTCTGGGGGTAGATCCAGCCTGAAGAGGAATTTATGGCAGTCTTATTTCCTACAGGTTGCTGCTTTTAGTCAGGAAAAGGAAGCTCATAGAAGACTTTTTTGTGCATCTGTTCAGTCTGTATATATAATAATTCCTAGAAAACAGGTATCATTAACCCTCTCTGTTCTTTTTCCAAGTTGTTTTGGCAATTCTAGGCTATTTGCATTGCGATGTGCATTTTAGAATCAGCTTGTCAATTTCTACAAAAAAGAAAAAAAACAGCCTGCTCGGATTTTGATTGGGATTGCCTTGAATCTCTAGCCCAATTTGGGGACAATTGATATCTGAAGAACATCAAGACTTTCAACCCTTTAACTAGGCATATCCTCAGACTTATTTAAGTTTTCTTTAATTTCTCAATAGCATTTTGTAGTTTTCAGCGTACAGCTCTTTCAACATCTTTTGTCAAAATTTTAGCTAGTTCACATTTTCCATTCTATTGTAAATAATATTTTTAAAAATTTTAATTTTATTAGTGGCTAATGTATAGTAATACATGTTTTTGTATAATGATCTTGTTTTCTGCCAACTTGCTAAGCTCATGTATAATTCTAGTAGCTTTTTTGGTAAATTCCATGGGATTTTCTTCATAGATGATCTGCAAATAAAAATAATTTTACACCTTCCTTTCCAATATGAATATATTTTATTTCTTTTTCTTGCTTGATTGGACTGGCTAGAATCTCCAATACAATGTTGAATGGCAGCAGTGGGAGCAGATATCCCTATCTTATCTGCTCTTAGGAGAAAAGCATTGAGTCTTTTACCATTAAGTATGATGTTTTCCATACACATCCTTTATCAGGATGAAGTTCTACTCTATTCCTATCTTTTTGTTTTTTAATCATGAATGGATGTTGGATTTTGTCACGTTTTTCTGTATTTATTGGAAGCATCATATGGATTTTTGTTTGTTTGCTAAATTAATGAATTATATTAATTAAATTTTAAGTTGAACTTTAGTACACATACTATGAAAGTCACCCTTTGAAGTGTCCAGTTCAGTGGTTTTTAGTATATTCACAGAGTTGTGCAACTATGCAATTCCAGAACACTTTCATCACCCCAAAAGGTAACCCCATACTCATTAGCAATCACTTCCCATTCCATCATCCCCTGGCAACCACTAGTCTACATTTTATTTTTATTTTTATTGGGGAACAGTGTGTTTCTCCAGGGCCCATCAGCTCCAAGTCATTTTCCTTCAATCTAGTTGTGGAGGGCGCAGCTCAGCTCAATGTCCAATTGCTGTTTTCAACCTTAGTTGCAGGGGTCACAGCCCACAATCCCATGTGGGAACTGTACCGGCAACCTTCTTGTTAAGAGCTCGTGCTATAACCAGCTGAGCTATCTGGCCGCCCCTCTGGAAGCTCAGGGGTAGCTCGTTGTCTTCAGTCTAGTTGTGGAGGATGCAGCTCACTGGCCCATGTGGGAATCGAACTGGCAACTCTGTTGGTCAGAGCTCGCGCTCTAACCAACTGAGCCATCTGGCCGCCCCACTACTAGTCTACTTTTTATCTCTGTGGATTTGACATTTCATATAAATTGAATTGTACATCTGTGGCTTTTTGTGTCTGGCTTCCTTCACTTAATGTTTTCATAGTTCTATATCCGTATTTCATTATTTTTATGCCTGTACATTTCATTGTATGGATATATGACATTTTGTTTATGCATTTATAAGTTGATGTATGCTTGGATTGTTTTCAATTTGTGGGTATTCTGAATAATGCTGAGATTAACATTTGTGTATAAGTTTTTCTGTGGACATGTGCTCTCATTTCTCTTGAGTAAATAAATATTGAGGAGTGGATTTACTGGGTCAGTTGGTAACTCTATATTTAACATTTTGAAGTTTATCTATTTTATTGATTTTCTCAAAGAATCAGCTTTTGATTTCTTGATTATTCTTTCTTGTTTTTCTGGGTTTTGTTTAATTGGTTTGTCCTTTGATTTTTATTATTTTCTTTCTTCTGATTACTTTGGTTTTAATTTGTTTCTCTTTGCATAGTACCTTAAGGTGGAAGCTGAAGTCTCAAATCCCTTCTTCTTTTCTAATCTAGGTGTTTAGTGCTATAAATTTTCTCCTAAGTTCTGCTTTAGTGGCATCCCACAAATGTTGATACATTATTTTTATTTTCATATAGCTCAAAATTCTTTCTAATTTCCCTTTTCATTTTTTCTTTGAGCCATGGATTATTTAGTAATTTATTAATTTTAAAATATTTTGGAGTTTTTTCACAGGTTTTTCTGTTACTCGTTTGTGATTTAATTCTATTATGGTTAGAGAACATACTTTGTGTGACTTGAATCTTTCTGAATTTACTGAGACTTCTTTTATGGGTAAGAATATGGTATATCTTCGTAAATGTTCTTTGTGCACTTGAAAGGAATATACATTTTGTTGTTGCTGGATGACATGATCTATAGATATCCATCCAGGTAGACATCTAAGTTACTTGCTTGGTAGGGTTGTGCAAATCGCCTATATTCTTGCTGATTTTCCATCTGGCTGTATATCAAATGCTGAGGATAGGGTATTAACATCTCTAATAATAATTGTAATTTTTAAATTTTCTATGAAGCCTGGCCCAGAACCTTATACTTCTAGTGCTCTGTGATTGTTGAGTCTCTTCGAGTAGGGATTATGGAGCATACTTCTTTTGATTCAAGCCCATAGTAGTGACTATTTAGTAAAAAATTATGTTGGAAATGTGAGAACTACTGTTATATCTATTTAGCTGAACTTAGTTGTGTACTTGAAGGTTGTACTTAGATGAGATGCCTTTTCAGTAAAAGCATCCCAAGCATTTGCTTTTTAGTGGATGTATTTTACTTGGAAAATAGTTATAACATAAAAATTAATCTGTGTGAGCTGTGAAATGACAGGTATTTAGCTTTGAATTAAAAGTTTGACTCAGTCAAATGCCAATAAGCTTGACTTTGACTAGGCATACACAATAGACATTGAATAAAGGTTATGTTAAAAAATGTCTTTAAAAATTAGTAATAAACTTATTTGTGTGCCATTTCTGTTAATCTTGGTGCACTACATGTTTAATTTTTTCCCCATAAGATGCTTTGTATATCATTTGGATAACTTGGTGATTTTTTTTTTCTTTCCTCAGAGCCATACACATTCTAAGTGCATACGGCCTCTTCTTCCTTATTTCAATGTGTCTCACCAATTTGCTACCTTCGTTCTTAAGGGTTCTTTTGTAAGTAAATATGTGGGGCATTATTTTCTTTTGAGAATTTATATATTTTATCACAGGCTAGCAGTTCTTAAGTGAAGTCTCATGTTATGGTTATTAAGAGTTTGCATATGAATGGATAAATGCCTGGTGTCTTCTATCTGCTGATTGGTTTTAGTCAAACACTAAAGAAGCCACTAGGAGGTAAGACTCCATGGCTTTGAAGAACATTTAACCAAAGTCACTTGTAAGAAAGTCATTCTTATTGGTCAAAGCATCAATTATGTTATCTAAGGAACTTTCAAACATTTATCTTTACAGTACTCTGTACAAAACACACACACACACACACACACACACACACACACACACACACACACACACTAAACCAGAAACCAGATTCTAGCTATTTCTACCTACTGTTAGATTTAAATACAGAAAATACAGTACACTTCCGGACTACTAATTGCCTGAGAATTGTTTTTTAATACCAGGACATTCTTAAAGAGCTTTTAACACAGGCACAATAATGAGTAGCTTTGAAGCGAAGACACTAAAATCTTTTTAAACATTTGCCAAAAGTCTGTAGATTTACAGAAAATAAAATGTTTGCTTGAATAATACCTTCCTCCTTTCAAAATGTTACTATTTAAAATTCGAGGTGGGTCTTTTGGTAAATAGAAATAGAGTGCATATTCTCATTAGTTTATTCTTGCTGGTACTGATTTTGGAAATTCTCAAAGAGGGTGTGATAAACCACTTAACTCTGTCTTTTTGTGTGTTTTCTCCTCAGAGTAAAATACCAGAGCTACAGGTGTGGTATACCAAGCTTGGAAAGTCATCTGAGAGATTTCTTTTTAAACAACTGGATTCTCTATGGGTAGCTTTAAAATAAATTTCTATATTTTGAACAGTAAAAGGGAAAATAAATTTGATTAACAATTAAGAATTTTTAAGTTTATAATTGATTTTATGGCTGAAGCATAATAGAGATAAAATTGTCCCCAGCAGTTTTTTTTTTTTTTAAATAGAAACCTTCTTCATGGCAATATAGAAGATTGTGTTTTATAGGTGTGTTTGTTTTTTCAGGTATTTAGTTTGTCTTGGTGAATGGCACCACTATCGTTTGACTACCCAACTCAGAAATTTGAGTCTCATTTGAAACTTTGTCTTTCCCACTCACCCTTTATATGCTACCGCTAATCAAGTGTAGTCGATTCTATCATCCACATTTCTCTTACCCGTTCCTTATTCTCCGTTCCCACTGCTTGCTTCAGTTCCTCATTATCTCTTTCCTGGATTTTGGAAACAACCTCCTGTTTATCCAACTTCCAATCTGACTCTCTCTGGGCCATCCATGCATCGCACTGCCACCGAAGTGATGTGTCTAAGCGGCAGATCTGATTTTTATCAATCTCTTGCTCAAAGGGCCTCAGTGATTTTTCCTCTAAGTTCACACCCCTTAGTGTAGCCCGTGACCCTTGTGATCTTCTCAGGAGGTGAAACACTGCTTTCCTTTCTAGATGCATGTCCTACTAACCTGGCCTCACAGACTAAACTTCTTGCATTTTTCAGAGCATGGCATGCCAATTCAATTACTTCTGTGACTGTGCACATGCTTTTTCTTCCTCTTAGGGTGCCTTCTCCACATGTCTTTGACATTCTTCTTCAAGACTCAGCTCAGGTGTCACTTTGGGGCATTACCACCAGTCTTAGCTCACAGCCACGTAGGAATATGTGCTTATCTAAACACTTTCCCATGACACCGGTCCCCTTGGGGACTGAAGCCCGGCCTTATTTAGCTTTTTACCTCAGGTGCCTACTCTAGTGCTTAGTACGTGGTGGTTTATAGGGAAATGTTTCAAAGAGTGAATTGGCCTAGTCAAGTGCATTACTTCATCTAGTGACACAGATCTGCTACTTTTCCTGGTAATCATTAATATTCTGTGAATCCATCAGTCACTGTCAATGATTAAACACCCATTATATATTACATTAAAAAAAAAAAGAGAATGGTCTACTTTTTATGCAACCAATTGTTAGAAATAACATAATAAAATTGATTTTCCTCATGGGAAAAATAATATAATTTGGGGTTATTTCAGAGCAAGAATTTGGTATTAGATATTTCATAGATCTGACCAGTAATTTATCATTAAAGCAAAGATATGGTATAAACTCCTTTAGTTCAAAGTAGAAAAACAAAGCTTCTCAAATTTCATAAAATGGTCATACATCTAATGCAAATTCCAGTGTCTTAAGAGGTCTACATTTAGCCTAGAACAGGTGTGATAGAGGGCGTGTTTCTTGTAGGTCACACACTGAGCTAAGAGCACTTTATTATATACATTATCTCATTTAATCCTCACTACAGCCCAATGAAGTATGTACTTGCCCCCTCTTTTTGTAGATGAGGAAATTGTGCCTCAAAGAGATTGAGTTGCTAAGATCACAAATGTGATATAAACCTAACTTGCTAATGGAAATACATATTGAACATACAATAAGTTGGACCTTAATAGTAAAAGGTTTTCTGTGAGTAATATCTGGGTCAACAGTGAGATTTTTATGGATTTTTGTACCTTAGTAAAAAAATTAGTAAAGTCCTAAAAAATAAGCAGTTTTCTTAGTTATGTGTGTTGAATATATATAAGCGTTAAGGAGCTTACAGTCTAATGGAAAAGAACAGGCCAATAGAAATAGATTTGGGGTTCATCCAGACTCCCTTCTCTCCATGTAGTGAAACGCTTTTAAAATACTTTCCATAAAGTATAATTTTATAAAGTCTTCAAAATAACTTAAAAAATATTCCGAGGGTCTTGATATTGGGTGTGCCCTTTACAAATGGTTAGGATATGTAAACAAAAATGAGTTTGGCTTATCTTTAAGCTTAGTTTTTTAAAAAGCTGTTTTGCCCCAATGAGATGAGCCAAAGCACCTATCCTTGAACCCGACGTTTTCTCTTTCAGCTCCTGGACAGCAATGGCAGTTTCACCCTTGAACTGCAAGAGGACGAGCTATTCACACTCACGACGCTCACCAGTGGTAGCAAAGGCAGCTATCCCCTGCCTCCCAAGTCCCAGCCCTTCCCACGTATCTATAAAGACGATTTCAATGTCGGTAAGGTTTTTTTTTTTCCCCCACTAAAACTTAACTTGGTTTTCATTTTTAGCAGTAGTGGGAAGATTTCTACCTGACAAGCCAGTGCATGACAGAGTGGCTGTGAAAAGTACATTCATTTAGCTCTAAATCTCTGTGTGGTAAACGAGACTTAACTTTTGTGTTATTTCACGGTGAATCTCAACTTGAGGACCCTGTATTTTTCAGTGCCAGAAAAAACTTAGAGGACACTGTAAGAATGAAAGCTATCATTTTAACTTGTTTTGGGGTGAAACTTACGGTTCATGACACACTGCTAAGCCCTGTTGTCCATATCCCATGAAAGCCGTTATTGACACAGCCCTTTTGTGTGGAGGTTAAGGAACATTAATACATGTCTTCCCTCAGTGCTAGCAGACTGAGTGCTGATTGGCAGTTCTGTTATCCTTGGGTAATCCAACTCATTGTCTAGCTAGGCTTGGGAGTTTTAAATTTGCTCTCTCCTGATTTTTTGGGAAGATCTGCCCTAAGGCTATTAGAAAAAGCTTTTGATTATAGGCAATTTAGGAAAACTGTTTGAAGAGTTAGAAGGCAGTGCATTGTGGTTATTTTCCTAGATCACTCAGCAAGCGACAAGTGTCATTATATAGCATTACGACCTCACAGACAGGGTCAGGTGGCTCTTTTCTCTGCTCCTAGGACCTATAGGAAAGAAGTAGGGAGGGAGATTGACATTGCTGGAGAGACTCAAACTGCCTTTTGCCTCAGGGCTGCTCGTTCCACCACTGGTGGAGATTCCTACCGCCCCCTCCCCGTGGTCACTGCCACAGGGTCTTAGCTCCCCTTCCCAGGAAACGAACTCCTGGTTGAGTGGAGTATAAGGCCCTTTGGACCAGAATCCTCTCAGTTCTTTGGCTAACACAGACAGCAGTGGCCCTCAGGGGAGCTTGGTGCTTTGTTTTCTTACTGCTCTCTGGAATGACTTCTTAGATGAACCCATTAATTTTGTCAACCACGAATGTCCTAGCAATAGGTTGCTCAGTTCTCTGGCAGTAAAGGTAACTCTTCTGCCTTCAGTGGATGAGGAGTCTGAGCGGGAGCTGGCCTAGTTCATGAGATTGAGGAACTTCAGCCAACACCAAAACTACGTATTCTGTGACCTGAAGACTGAAGGGCATTTCTAAGCCTTCACATCTAAAATGTAATGCATTATTGGCTACATGATAAACTAAAAACTGAAAATTAAAGGCTTTGGAACTACTTTATATGATTCTTAACATCTGAAATGATGTGATGAATGTGAAAACCCTTGGAAAATCATGAAGTGCAAAATAGCTATAAGATATTGCGAATAAAATTGCTCTTCTATATCCTTCATCATCATGAGACTCTAATTTAATAAAACTAAGAAGAGATTGATAGATAGCTTAGGCTCAAAACCGATTTTTATTCCATTTTAGAAAAAGAAGAAAATGTGTAATTTCTAAATTCTGTGTTTGGCATAGTAAGCCTTTTCTAGTGTTTTCTAGCTGTGATGACTGACCAGTGATTTAGAACCTTGCTTGACAGATATTAGAAATAACAAAACTATCTCTTATTGAGCCCTTGTTAGGTGCTGGCTTAAATACACACTTATGTACATTCATTATTTTTTTCCAGTGGTTACATGTATTTATTTTGTGAATCCTCCTGATAGCTTTTTTTTTTTAATTAGTTTCAGGTGTACAAAACAATGTAATAGACATTTATCATTTATATCCCTCACACAGTGATAACTCCCCCCCCCCCCATCTACTACCCCTCTGACATCACACACAGCCATTGCATTTCCACTGTTTCTATTCCTAATGCTGTTATACCTCCACTTCTTGTAACTATATATACATACATATAAAATTGTAGTTGACATTCGTTATTGTTCAGCTTCAGGTGTACAGTGCAGTGATCAGGCATCTACATCATCCCTGAGGTGGTCTCCCTATGTACATTCATTTTTTACTCTTGTCCTCTACCCCACTTAGAAATGAGGGAACTTGAGAAGAAACAGAGCTTTAAGCAACTTGCCCAAGGGGAATGACTGAGCTAGAATTTGAACCCAGATCTGCCTTACTCCAGAATTCATGGTCTTTCCTCGTAAGCAATTAAGTGCACGGATTAAATTAGTAAAGTCTGTGTGTCAAACTGATTTTTATATCATCCTTATTAAATTACCATACAGAAATGATCTGTATGGTAATTTAATAAGGATGATATAAAAATCAGTATCTCTTTATTAATCTGAACCCTAAACTTTGGTGATCAGTATCATTTACCCATTTAAAACTTTTTGAAGTGTTTCAGAATGTACCGTATAAATGTGAGCGAGGAAAGATTCTGTGGGGATTTGATATTAAACAGAGAATTTATTATGTCCCGAACAGATTACCCGTTTTTTAGCGAAGCTCCTAATTTTGCTGACCAGACTGGCGTGTTTGAATATTTTATGAACACCGAAGACCCTGGGGAGCACCGCTTCACACTCCGCCAGGTTCTCAATCAACGCCCCATTACCTGGGCTGCCGACGCGTCCAACACCATCAGTGTTATAGGAGATTACAAATGGTATGTAAAACCGGTGTTCTTAACGTAGATCTGACTGAAATAACCTTGCAATGTTGTCAGGTACATTCTGGAGCAAAGCCTGTTCCACAGCCCTCCTTGTCCAAGAACCTAGGAAGCGTGGGATAACTATTAAATATCACGGTGGCCACAAACTAGCCAATTGTTTTGCTGCTTCAGTTTCCTGTCTCAGATTTGCCCAGTTTAATAGTGATTATTGCAGGAGCAGACTGATTTTAATATAAAAACTGAGGACTTTTGGACCCAATAATAACTGAGTGTTTATTTATAAACAGACTTTGTGATTTGCGTGTCGTTTCTGTTTTTGTTTTGCTGAAATGTTTGATTTGTTGATCTGGTGTTGCCACCTGCTGGATCCACACTGGAATTACAGTGTTTTAGCCTTTGTAGAAAATGTATTTACCAGGTGACAGTAGATGGAAACAGGAAAAACCAATTCCGCTTTTATTTGTTTAGTGAATTCAACTCTTTTCTGTAGGCATCTGGTAAAGAGACAAATTATATTTATTCTTCACTTAAAATACAATAACTGAACCAAAATTTCACCTTCTCCTTTAAGTCACCTATGGAATTCCAACGTATTATAACAGGTATATTATACCTGTTTCAGTTGTTTCTTCTCTGCCTTTTCTTTTAGCTAGTATAATTCCCTGTGAAACAGGAAACACAGGCATTCCAGGTTTAGTGATGTAACTATTCAAACCATCAAACAGCCTTATCTGTACCTTGCAAATTGGAAAGGTAAGGGAAGATAATTTTGAAAAGAAGCTTGAACTGTTTATCTGTGGAATGCTGCAGAAAGTCTTTATCTCATCTATATTGTCTTACTTCCTTTATAAATCCCAGTTCTAGTCCCAAGCTCTGATATAAATTTTTAGGTATCCAGAGTTTCTGGAAGCCTTACAGCACCATGGAGTGTTATAGGGGCAGAGCGGAGAACTCTTCCCTAATTTATAACTTTGGTTGCTTGTCTTTTTAAACAAGAGAAATGCCATTTATCCCATCATCTTTTTAGAGACAAAGTACCTGGATTTTCTGGTCACGTCAGTGGGGCTCATGAGTTCCTTATTTGTTACTAACGGTCTGATTGTGAGACAAGTGGCTGGGGTTGAAGTGTCTAAGCGATGGGTCCCGTTATTTTGAGCACTAGTTTGGAAGCCAGTCACCACATAAAGCCTTTGAATTTCTGTAACATCCCTTAACCCCCACACCCATGAATACTATGAAGGGCTCTCTCTGAACCCAAGCTCTCTTTATTTCTGGCTGGGGCTCTAGAAAAATTGAGAGACTCTTTAATGATATAGTAATAACTTTGGAGATTTTGCAGTATTTAAATAGCAATGCTCAAGCTTTGCTATTGCGATGGTAAGGACGAGGGGAAGAGGAGGAGGATGGGTAAATGAGGGGACAGAGGGAAAGAGTGACATATTCTGAATGAAAAAGAACCAGGGAACAGCAATTATGCATGTCAAGAATGGACTGTTTTCACCTTTCTTAGACCCTCCTTTCGTTGTGTTATTCCACGGCTCAGGAACACGCAGTGACCCTCCCCTGCTACCAGATCAGATCTCTCTCTACTTATATGCCTGACTTCCAAGACCCTTGAGAATTTGGTCTCATCCTATTTACTCTGTGCTGTTTCCCAGTATCTCATCCTGTATTTGAGGGAGCCAGATCTTTTCAGAGCTTCACACACCTCCTGTGTTCATTTCTATTCTCTGGCTGTGATGCCCTCCTGTGGGGAAAGGAGGGAATGAAAACTAAGTGATACTAGACATTGGTCTTAGCTTCGCACCTTACAGATTGGGAACCTGAGGCTTCGGAGTAAGCTTTGCCTACAATCCCACGCTTGTAAGTTCCAGAAACAGAGGGAGAGGCCAGGTCTGTCTGGTGCTGTAGCCCACGCTCTTTGGACCACACTTCAGAACCTCATTTTAACACGTTGAGTACGGTGGGGTTTAAATCCCTCATACCCCTCTGTTCCGGCAGGTTTTTAAAAGAAACTACTTTAAAATGCACTCTTCTCTTTAAAGCGTAAATGCTTCTATGTCATTTATTATTTTTCTATGGATTTTTTAGGATTTACTCACCTATGATGTTAGTAATCCCTCCTGGTGTGATACTGCAGAAAGCAGCTTCCTTTGTGCAGTGGGACACGGCAAAAATTGCATATGTACCGAGTTTCACTTCTCACTTTTTTTGATGCGCACACTTTACACACCCGTGTGTGATATTTTTTCTTTCCTCTTCCCACTATGGGCTCCAGATGATGCGTGGCCAAATCTCCCGAGAGCCTGGCCGGATTGTCTTCTTTGGGGGCCTGCTGCGTAGGCACTTTCACAGCTGGTTCCCTATTGCCACTCGTCTCACCTCCCTGTCTTGGCCTCTCACTGCTCTCTGCCCAATCTTCTGAAATTCTCATTATCCGTCCTTAACGCATGGCTCAGAAAAAACGAAGATTCTCGTGATCCGTACACAACGTGTTAATCACTGTCTTTCTTCCTAAGAGTAGGAAAGGGAAAATTAGTGTGCTTCCTCTATAGTGCTGTTTTAGTAGATCAGCTCTCAAAGTACGCACAGTGCCATCAACTGTTAGAATTGTGTTTGGAGTAGAACTTCATCCCTCACACTTGGGTGTAGTTAAGGACCAGCACGGTGCTATAAGGAGACTTGACCAAAGCTCCTTAAGACTTTCCATCTTGTCAGTAAGCTTTGGTTGGGATCTGAAACAGTCGCAAAATTACCTTTCGCTGCACTCGTCTGAACTCTGCATCCCTTTGATCAAATTTGCTTAATATGTTGGCTGGTTTTTGTTCTCTCAGCACTACTGACAGATTATGGTTATGGAAGACTAAACCACCCTTTTATTCTATTTCACTCATTATCCGTAAAATTGCCTGCAAGTTTGATGCCGGAATCACTTATTCTGGAATGTAATGTAAAAAAAAAGAAAAAGGGAAGAAGTTTGATCTTCTTTCACTCTAACTCTACATAGAATACTTTTGTGGCGCTGACCGTATGTGTAGTACTTTCAAACTTCTGATGAACCAGAAAAGAGGTAGGGATGTAAGGAACAATGTTGGTCCTTAGTGGTTTCATGGTGGTGATAATCTACAGAGAGAAACGCTCCCTCTACTGTGAGAAGATATACAAGAGAGACTGGGATTTCATTGCTTAGCATTTGATTTTCCTGTAAAGTAGCCCAGCTCTGATTAGAAGATTAAATGTGGATTTCTCTTATTGTTGTGTACCTGTTGCAGGTGCTTCTTTTTTATATTTTCATTTACATATAAAATTCCACTGTCCACAATTCACTGATAAGAAGAAACTGAGAACTGTAAAAGCCACATATTCCTAGATCCATTCCCCTGCACCATTTCCAATATATTTCTTGGTGGTGTTAGTTTTATTTTAGATCAATTGCTTGCTTTATTAGTTGGTTGTGTTCAGGGTTTCTTTCTCATTTGCAGTTAGCTTTTGAGCAGGAGATGAGTTATTTTCAGGGATCATGTTGGTTTATGGTGGTTTTTTCATGCAGGTCTCCGGTAGCATTTATAAAAGGAAGCCTGAGGAGAGCTCACTGTTAGAGCCCTGATGGTTCCTGGTTGGCTGAATCTTTGCCCTCCTTTGATATACTGCTGTCAATCAGTGATCCCAGAACTAGGGGTTTACTGCTCTGTGTAGACAGAGATGCTCTGCAGGGGGAAATGGACCTCAAAGTGGGATTCCTGGATCAGCGGCCTCGGCATTACCTCGGAGTCCGTTACACAGCAGATTCAAGGTGCCCACCCTACACCCACCAAATCAGACCCTGTGGGGTGGGGCCAGCACACTGAGTTTAACAAGTTCTCCAGGGGATTTCAATGCTGCTCACGTTTGAAAACCCTGCTGTAGAGCCAAGATTGAGTTGACTCTGTCTTTGCAGACAAATAATTTTAGGTCTTTCTTCTGGAGTTTTTAAGTCTTATTAGGCTTAAATGTAGAAATTAGCCCTGGAGTCCTTTATGTTCTCCCAGAGTCCCTAGCTTTGCCTTTACTGCTTCTGTTTGCTGATGGAAATGTAATAAACCTATTTGTTCAGAATTGTGCTGACACCTTTTCTGTATTCCTAGAAAAAAATGGTGCCTTTTAATATTAGGATGAGAAGTAGTTTTATTATAGAGAGACAAGAAATGTATTTTTAAGAAACTTAAAAGCAGTAAATATTATTTGCCAGTAACTCACTAAAAGAGGCAATGAAATGACTTGACTCTAGTCATGTAAAACTTAAAACCATCATCCGTGAAGACTCTTGAAACCCATTCCTGCTACAAGCACAGACCTAGCAAATCACATCTTCACCTCAATTAGAAGTTTGGAAACATGTGGCTGTGAGATGATGACACATGTGTGCTACTCGGAATGGCATAATTAAAAGCACTAACCAACAGTTTCATTCTGCAGGTCCAATATGAGGATCAAGTGTGATGTTTACATAGAGACCCCTGAAAACGGAGGTGTGTTCATTGCCGGAAGAGTAAATAAAGGTGGTATATGGATTAGAAGTGCCAGAGGCGTTTTCTTCTGGATTTTTGCAAATGGCACCTACCGAGTTACAGGTGATCTAGGTAAGTGACTTCTTCTATGGCACCTAACTTGCTAGGTGATATGTCGCTGGGTGCATCTGCTTGTTAGCTATGGGAGTAATGAAAGGTGCTTGAACAGCTAATTGGGAAAAGATTCAACACACATATGCAAATACTAAACAATTCAAAATTATAAGTTAATTAATTAGTGCAGAGAGCGGCAACTCAGTAAAGGAGAAAATGTGGCAAAGCTTTCTCGGTTATTGTAGAGTTGAGCCGGGCTGTCAGGGTAGGGTTTGCATAGACTGGGATGAGATGGTGGGAGCAGGGAGAGAATGCTCTGGAAACACTGTCAATAAAAACAAGACTGTGAGAATGTTGTCTCGGTGCTCATGGAAATATAAAAGGGACTGATTTGCTTAAAATGGAGTAAACCTGTTTCCTAATGTAGTTAAAATTTGAAAATAGCTTGACTTTTCTCATTCATCTTAACAGCCCTTGTCTTATGTAGACTAGTATTTTATCCAGAATAGGTGCGTAGACCATGTGCAAGTTGAATTCCATACACATATAGTTTCAACAATAAGGTCTGTTGAAACTAGACCTTATTGGTGGTGACTCTTCTTGATTCTCAGTCTCTTGACTTTCCTCTCACATTAATAAAAACTCTTCTCTCTTATAGTTTGCTACGTTGTGCCTCTTCCTCAGGTGAAAAGGGCCCCATAAATAGAATAAAAATCAGAGGGAGTGGGTAGTAATTACATTAGAGTAGAAATGACACAATCATGGTGTGACTGATCTAGAAGGTATGTCGTACTTTCCAACCCATAACAGAGAGCCAGAGAGGTTAATTGATTTGCCTAAGGTCTCAAAATGAGTTAGGCAGGATTGGAAGTAGGAATTTAAATCTGTGTCTTCAGCCCCCACGGCTCTGTGTTTTAAACTGCCCACTCGACATCTCTGTGTTTCTCTCTGGCACTCAAATATACTACATCCAAAAATTAGCTCATTATCTTCTGTCTGTAATTCTCAGTGAATGCTATTACCATGTGATCAATTATATAGCTGGAAATCTTGTGGGAGTCTTTGATACTCCCTATCCTCCATGTTAAGTCCAATCAGGTATAAGTATATCCCGGAACCATAGGTGCAAATGCATTAGACTGTAGTTGGTTTGTGAGTTGACTTCACTGGTTCTCTTGTGAGCTCAGCTTAGAAGTTCAATACATGCTTGTTCAATGTGTGCATGAATGAAAAATGTAATGTTTTAAATCAGGTGTAGATCTGGAAATGTAGGTCTTTATTGAGGCTGACTTTACTACATACAAATGCCACCTGAGAACCCCCATTGACTTATGTGATTCTGTGATTTAGATTTTAGAAATATATCAATTAAGATAATCTTTTTGTGTTACAGCTGGATGGATCATATACGCTTTAGGAAAGGCTGAAGTTACAGCACAAGAATGGTATACACTCACTTTAACTATTAACGTAAGTATTGCTGATCAGAATGCCTTCAGGTAAAATGTTCTTTTCTTGTGCCTTTCTAGCATTTTCTGTTACCAAATGAGAAGGGGAAATTGATAAAATAATGGAAACAGGCAGAGAATTTGCCATGATACCAGCAAACCATTCCTCCCTAGGACTATAGTATGTGTCACGGTAAACCCACATGAGAACCATCAGCAGGTGACTTTATTACCCCAGTATTTTTTAAAGTTTTGTTTTTGTTTTTTAAACTCAGGAGTGATTGGTAGATAAAGTCAACAATTGAACTATTTTTTCAAGTTGCCTGAACCAAGATTATAGTTGGAGCTTATAGGTACAAGCAGAGTCACATACATTTATTTTTGATGGTTGAAAATAATTTGGTTTTCGACTGTCAGCACAATATTTTAGAAGCTGGTTTCCATGAATATGTTTGTCAGATGAGATACCAGGTTAATTTTACTACCATGGGCACCTAAAAACGTTTGTCAGAATCACTGTTTGATCATGAGTTATTGATTGGCATGCTTCCAAGGGATGCTATGTGGAGAGATTCTTCTGTATAATATACTGCTCTCTACCAAGATAGTCCTGTCATAATTTTGTTCAGATTATAATAGGGATTAAAAAGGGAATTCAAATAACTTTTTGAACTTGTTCTCTTCTTTTACCCAACCAAAAAAAAAAAAAAAAAAAAGACAATACTAATTCTTCAGGTGGTATCAAAATGTATTGACTATCTGGTTTGGATGTAGCATAGTTTATTCAACTATGTCACACTTGATGGGCATAATTTTGTTCCTCGTTCCTCCCTTTTCTAGTGAACTGAGGCAGTAAGGGCGGCCTTTACGTGTAGATAGAGGGGAGGGATCTCTTATGTGCCTCTTGGGGTGCACATATCCTGTTATTTGTTTAGGCAGATGTTGTCAAGTGCAATTGCGTTTTAAATTTTGCTAGCCAAACTCAATTTTTATAGCAGTTACAATAATATTTGATACTATCGAGTTTTAGAGATTTGTTTTCAAACTAACTGACCTGATTTGTATTTCCTTGACAATTAGGGATTTTACACATCTTATATTTATTGGCTATTTGTAGTTTCTCTTCTCTGAAATTATCCATTAACGTTCTTTCCTCATTTTCCTATTGTGTTGTCTTTTTCTGGTGGATCTGTATGAATTTATTATATATTCTGGGTAGTAACCCATTGTCTGTTATCTGTGTCACAAATATTTTCTTCTATTCTCTCATGATGTGTATTTTAATTTTGCTGATGGTATGTTTCATGAATAGAAATTTTAAATTTTGGTATTGTCAAATATTTCACTTTTTTTTCATTGCTTTTATGTTTTATTTTGGGTTAAGAAGGCTTTCTCCTTTCCTTAGGTTAGGAACATTTTTTCCCCCCAAACTAAACAAAGTTTAGGATTTTATTTTTTTATTTTTTATGTTTAAGTCTTTAATCCTTCTGGAATTTATCTGTGATTTGTAAAGGGAAGAGCCCAATATAATTTTTCTAAAACAAATGGATAGATAGCTATCATCATTTATTAAGACTGTCCTTTTGCCCATGATTTGAAGGTCACTTTTTTGATGCAACAAATCATCACATGTGCATAGGCTTGTGTTTGAACATTTCTGTGTTCTTTACATTTCTGTTTGTTTATTATTATCCAATATCACACTTTAAATTGTGTTAACTTCTAAAATCTTTGATTACACGGCTCACTCCCTTCCTTCCTTCAAAGCTCTTTCCCGACCACCTTAGATAAAATAGCACTCGTCTCACTCTCTGTCCCTCTTGTCTTGGTTTATTTTTCTCCAAAGCTCTTATTACCTCCTGACATCACACACATTCTGCTGATTGTTTGTGTCAGTCCTACTCCCTGCACTAGAACACAGCTCCACAATGACAGGCCTCTACCTGCTTTAAGCACCACTGGCTCTCCAGCACCTGGGAAGGTGCCTGGCACACACACTGTCCCACCTGAGCCCAGTGAATACTCTTTGAATGAATGTGTGGCTATCTGGTGGCCTAATTCCTCATTCTTCTTTAAAAAAATTGTTTTTTTCAGTTACAGTTGACATTTGATATTATTTTGTATTAGTTTCAGGTGTAGCATAGCAGTTAGACATTTATATAATTTACAGAGTGATCCCACGATTTGTCTAGTACCCACCTCGCACCATACGTAGTTATTACGATATCATTGACTATATTCCCTATGCTGTATCTCATTATTTCTTTTTCAGAATCATCTTTGCTATTCTAGTACATTTACTTTTCTATTTAATGACTTAAGATAATATTCTCAGGCGTAGGTGTGTTTGGGACCAGACAGACCAGCATTCCTATTTTCTTGCTGATGCATCCTGAGACTTCTAGCAAGTTATTTCACCTTTTTTGAGCTTCTGTTAATTTTTATCTGTAAAATGGAGGTATCTTCTGTCAGGCTGCTTCAGGGTTAAATGGTTTTTATTCTTTCATTTAACACATTTTTATTAAGCATTTACTGTGTGCACTTTTCTAAGTGCTAGGGATGTAGAAATGAGTGAGACGGACAGGGTTCCTTCTTTCTTAGAGCCTGTGTTCTGCGAGGACAGAGGTTGGCAGATTTTTCTGTAAAGGGCCAGATAGCAAATGTTTTACCCTTTGTGAGCCTTGTGGTCTGTGTTGTTGCTACTCAGCGCTGCTTGTGTAGTGAGCCATAGATAATAGGTAAATGAACGGGTGCAACTGTGTTCCAATAAAATTCTATTTATAAAAACAGGAGGTGGCTGGCCTCTGGGCCATAGTTGGCTGACACCTACCTGTTCTAAGACAGTAAACTTGTACATAAATAAATAAATAAAAAATTGAAGAAAAAAATGGGGCAATGAGATAAAGCAGCTCCCCTGCCTGGATTCTCTGGATAGAGAGGTCGGGGGGTATGTTTGAACAGACACCGGAATGATGAGAAGAGCAATCTAAGCAGATGAGGCCGCTGTGACTGGCCTTGTGCGAAGAGCAGCCAGGAGGCCAGGTTGGCTGACACCTGGGGAGCAAGGGGTCGGGGTGGGAGGCGAAGATGAGGTACTGTTACACCGGTTTGTGCTTAATATGATTTGTGTATATGAGTCCTTGGCTCAGTGTTAGCATTCACTGCTCCCTGAGTGGCAGAAGATGTTCGATAAGCACTTTTAGAGCTGAAGGTAGCTGTGCAGTAGTGATGGGAATGTACGTGGCTCTGATTTTCAATCTGAAGTCTCAGTATCTCCATCTGTAAAACGCTGTTACTAAGTTAAGGCCCATTGCAATATACGACTTTAACGCAAATTGTATTTTGGGTCTTGGCCTAGTGTTTTGGATCTTTAGCTCTTGGTCCTTGGAAATGAGCTAGTTTTAAATGTTTAGCTGTAATTGGCATGCTGTGAATGTATGCTCATAGATGTGCTATCATGGTAATAAGAGCAAGCTAGCATTTACTGCTTACTTGTGTGCAAAGCACTTAGCCAGGTAGGCATGACAGCCATCTGAAGAGGACATTATTTTGTCTTTCTCTGCCAGTGACCAGTGAGTCCTTTCTATGGATACTTCCCTTCTGACATTCCTCCCTCCCCCAGTCCTCACTGATGGTTACTGTTTTTCTAACATAAGGATGGGCTTTTCATATGACATTGAAGTGATATTTTGTACATGGGGACAAAAAGGCATTAAATAAACGGACGGTTTGGCTCCAGCAGTCATGTCTTAAGAGGGGGTAGGTATTAGCCACAACTCGTAAATAACAAATGTTTTTTTTTTGTTTTTTTTTGTTTTTTTTTCCACTTTGGTGGACTCTTGTCTAAACGTTTACAATCATGTTCTGAAAAGTTTTACATTTTTGTCACTTTTACAACATTTTGGTGGAGTACAAGGAGATGCTGAGGTATTCCTTGTACCTTGGAAACTATTTACGTAGGTAGATAAGAATTTCCTCTGAGAAAATTTTTCCTGTATTTCCAACTTTTGCTCCAACGTCTGGAATTGTGTGTTGCTGTGGTAAGTCTTAAGTGAGAAGGATATCAGCTCCACTAAGTACGTGGGCTATGCGTTATTAGGAACCAGACTTGAGAGAATCCTTTTCAAGCGTCTCCAAGGGATGCCTTTCTCTCTACCCCAGGGTCATTTCTCCTCTGGCATGTTGAATGGCAAGCCTCTCTGGACCGACGTCCGTGTGAATTTCCCGAAGAATGGCTGGGCCGCGATTGGAACCCACTCCTTCGAATTCGCACAGTTCGACAACTTTCATGTGGAAGCCCACCCTGATATGCACAGAGCACCATAAGACACTCTTTGGATTTTCCTTCTTTCGGGTTTTGGTTCAGAGCCAATTCTTGTTTTGATGGATCACTACGTGAGCCGTTTGGAGGCTAAAAATAATGAAGAGCAAATGGGGAGAAAAATACATTTTTGCTTGATCCTGTGGGAGATTTTTTTTTTTTTAGAACTAATTCCAAGGAGAAACAGGTGAGTCTTTGACGTCCCCTACAATTCACACTGTGCACTGGTCCATCCTTAGGCTGGTCCAGACCGCGAAGCCTGTGTTAATGCTGGGGGTCGCTCTCGCCATCTTATTTGCAAGCGATCATGCAGCTGCAAATAACGCGTCCTCACTGAGATGCGTGTATTAGTGCTGACGTGGGCCAGAGTGAGCTGACGTTCTCGTCTCAACGTGATGCTGCTGTACAAGGAAGCTGAAGAACACTGGAAGGGCTGCTTTTGGAAAACCACTTCAACATGTTATCCTAAAAACACATTCTACAAAGTATTTTTTCTTTTCCTTTTTAAGATGATGCTTTTGAACTATAGATATGATGAGTGGGATGATTTGAAAAAATGCCTCATTCATAACCTACCTCTAATGCTATGTCTACAATAATAAATACTAGCAGATTAATTGGGCTATCTGCATTTTTAAATTCTTTTGGATGCAACTTTTATTATTATAATCCTTCTAACTCTCTATGAACATTTACCCGGGTGGCTGGAAGAAGAAAACCCCATATAGCCAATGCTGGAAGTAGATCTAAAGATGAAATTATAGCAATTTTCTCGTCTCATTTTATTTTACCTTTCATGTCTGGCTTCTCGTATGTCACTGGTAACAGACTAAAGTAGCTAATGAATTCTTTTATCTCTTTGTACGTGGAAGAAGGGGAACACTTAGCTATTTACTAGTCCATAGAATTGGATCATCTAGTATTTGGTTTGGTTAGATGCATTTATTTCGTTAAACTACAAATATATTTAAGCATGGGTGAGCATATTTCTCATGCAGTATAATTTATGTTTAAGAATTAGTGTACCTCCTAGAAACAACTCAATTATTCCTGTGGGTAAAGTAAACTCTGGAATTCTTTATAATGAAAGTTTAAAACTTTAGTGAACTAATTCTTCAATTTTGGAATTTGTAATGGTTTAACATAGGCTAAACTGATATGAAGTTTTGTATTGCTATTAAATGCAAGAAACTAAATATTAGAATAAATTAGATTACGGAGAAAAATTTTAAATTAAAACCAAGTCTAAGTGATTTCCAGTTCAGGTCCCTACATATATTTTTTTAAAATTAACTTTCCTGAAGTATAACTTACAACAATAAAGTGTTCTCATTTTAAGTATACAGTTCAATGAGTCTTGATAAGTGGATACATCCATGTAACCAACACTCCAACCAAGATATCAAAAAAAATTTTTCCATCACTCCAGAAACGTCTGTTGTACACCTGTGCAGTCATTTCCTCTTACCCCCATCTCAGGCAACCACGAATCTGATTTCTATCACTATTGATAAGTTTTTTTTGTTCCAAAACACTTTAAAAGTGGCATCATAAACTGTGTACTTTTTTGTGTGAATGGTTTCTTTCATTCAGCATAATGCTTTTGAGATTTGTCTGTGTTGCTGTGTATGTCAATGGTTTGCTGCTTGTTTCAGAGTATTCCATTATATGGATTATACCACAATTTGTTTGTCCCCCCAGTTTTGGTCTTACAAATAAAGCTGTTATGAACATTTGCATACAAGTCTTTGTGTGGACATATGTTTTCATTTTTTCTGGGTAAATACCAAGGAGTAAAATTGCTGGCCCTTTTGGAAAGTAAGTATATGTTCAACCTTATAAGAAACTGCCCTACTGTTTTCCAAAATGATTGTCTGATTTTACACTCCCATCACAATGTTTAAGAGTTTCAGTTGCTGCACATTCTTGTCAATGCTTCATATTGTTGTTCTTTCTAATTTTAATCCTTCCTTATGGGTGTGTAGCAGGTGCATTTGACGTTGAGCACCTTTTCATGGGCTTATTTGTCATTCATATATTTTTTGTGTGAAATGTCTGTTCATATCTTTTGCTCATTTTAAAAATTGGGTTGTCTTACTAATGAGTTGTAAGAGCTCTTTATATATTCCAGATGCAAGTTTCTTTTTTTAAAAATCATGTATACTAGGTCTGACAATTAAGTACATGAACTTGTTGCAACGATGTTGCTAACCTTTTTTGATATCAGAGGGATTATTCATTATGAGTTTGTACCAACTGGACAAACAGTTAACCAAGTTTACTATTTGGAAGTGCTGGAAAGGCTGCGTGAAAAAGTTAGACAACCTGAACCTTTTGCCAACAATTCACGGCTCTTGCATCACGACAATGCACCAGCTCACACGGCACTGTCTGTGAGGGAGTTTTTAGCCAGTAAACAAATAACTATATTGGAACACCCTCCCTACTCACCTGATCTGGCCCCCAATGACTTCTTTTTTTACCCAAAGATAAAGGAAATATTGAAAGGAAGACATTTTGATGACATTCAGGACATCAAGGGTAATACAACAATGGCTCTAATAGCCATCCCAGAAAGAGTTCCAAAATTGCTTAGAAGGGTGGACTAGGCACTGGTGTCAGTGCATAGCTTCCCAAGGGGAGTATTCGAAGGTGACTGTAGTGATATTCAGCAATGAGGTACGTAGTAGCACTTTTTCTAGGATAAGTTCGCAAACTTAATTGTCATATGATGTATGTTTTGTTAATTGTTTGGTCCAAGTCTGTATCTTTTGAAGAGAGCAAAATTTTAATTCAGCAGTCTAATTTATCTTTTATTCCATTTATAGTAGGTGTTTTTTGGTGTCCTAAGAAATCTTTGTTGATCCCAAATTTACAAGGATTTTTTCCCTTTGATTTCTTTTAGAAGTGTTATGTTTTTAGCTTTTACATTCAAGTTTCTGATCCATTTTGCATTAATTCTTGTATATAATTAGAGATGAGGATTGAGGCTTATTCCTCCCCATATGGATATTCATTTTTTTCAGCATCATTTGTTGAAAAGACCATCCTTTGTCAAAAATCAATTGATCATGTGTGTACATCCAGAAATAAACTCCATTCAGTTAACATTTGATATTATTTTGTATTAATTTCAGGTGTACAGCATAGTGGTTAGACATTTGCATAATTTAATAAGTGATCCCCCTGACTAGTCTAGTACCCACCTGGCACTATACATAGCCATTACCATATTATTGACTATATTCTCTATGCTGTATTTTACATCCCCATGACTGTTTTATAACTACCAATTTGTACTTCTTAATCCCTTCACCTTTTTCACCCTTCCCCCAAACCCACTCCCATCTACTACCCTGGTAAATCTAGTACCCATCTGACAGCATGCACAGTTATTACAATATTATTGATTATATTTCCTTTGCTATACCCTACATCTCCATGACTACTTTGTAACAACCAATTTGTACTTCTTAATCCCTTCCAGTTTTTCACCCATTCCTTCAACCCCCCTCCGATCTGGCAACCATTAAAATGTTCCTTGTGTCTATGAGTTTGTTTCTGTTTTGTTTGTTTATTAATTTTGTTCTTTAGATTCCACATATAAGTGAAATCACATTGCACCTATCTTTCTCTGTCTGACATACTCCACTCAGCACAGTACCCTCCAGGTACATTCATGCCGCCGCAGATGGCAAGAACCCATTCCTTTTCATGGCCGAGCAATAGTCTATTATATATATGTACCACCTCCTCTTTATCCATTCTTCCATTGATAGACACCCAGGCTGCCTCCATATCTTGGCCATGGTAAACAATGCTGCAATGAACATATGGATGCACACGTCCCCTCGGAGTAGCATTTTGGGTTTTTTCAGATAAACACCCAGAGTGGGATTACTGAGTTTTTGTCTCATAGCTTTTGTTTTAAAGTCTATTTTGTCTGGTATAAGTATTGCTACCTCACTTTTTTTTTTTTTTTTCTGTTTCCATTGCATGAAAACCCTTTTTCCATCCCTTTACTTTCAGAGTGTGTGTATCTTTCAATCTGAAGTGAGTCTCTTGTAGGCAGCATATATAAGGGTTTTTGTTTTTTATCTATTTAGCCTTCCTATATTTTTGATCAAATCATTTAATCCATTGACATTGAAAGTAATCGATAGATATGTAACTAGTGCCATTTTATTATTGATAATTTTAATTTTTTTATTTTTTTGTCTTAAAGAAGTTCCTCTAACATTCCTTAGAATATTGGTTTGGTGAGGAACTCCTTTAGCTTTTTCTTGTCTGGGAAGTTCTTTATCTGTCCTTTGATTTTAAATGGTAACCTTGCTGGATAAGTCATGGTTGTGGATCCTTGCTTTTCATCACATTGAATATTTCCTGCCAATCTCTTCTGGCCTGCAAAGTTTCTGTTGAGAAATCAGCTTGCAGTCCTGTGGGAGCTCCCTTATAAGTTACTGGGTGCCTTTCTCTTGCTACTTTTAGGAGTCTCTCTTTATCTTTAACCTTTGCCATTCTAATTATAATGTGTCTCTTTTGTGGGCCTGTTTGGGTTCATCTTGTTTGGGACTCTCTGACCTTCCTTGGCTTGTATGTCTAGCTCCCTTGCCAAGTTAGGAAAGTTTTCAGTCCTTATTTCTTCAAATAGGTTCTCAATCCCTTGCTTTCTCTCTTCTATTCTAGTACCCCCATGATGTGAATGTTGTTACACTTGAGATTGTCCCAGAGGTTTCTTAAACTATCCTCATGGGTTTTTTTTTTTTTAAATTCTTTTTTCCTTTTGCTGTTCCATTCAGGTGTTTTCTGCTACCTTGTTTTCCAAATCACTGATTCAATCCTCTGCTTCATCTAGTCTGCTGGTGATTTCTTCTAGTGCATTCTTCATTTCAGTTACTGTATTCTTCAGTTCTGCCTGGTTCTATTTTATGGTTTCTATGTCATTTTTTTGTGCTTGCTATCTCTTTGTTGAAGTTCTCACTAAGTTCCTTGAGCATTCTTATAACCAGTGTTTTGAACTCTGTATCTGATAGGTTGCTTGCCTCCATTTCATTTAGTTCTTTTTCTGGAGTATTTTCCTGTTCTTTCATTTGGGATGCATTTCTTCGTTTTGTCATTTTGGCTGCCTCTATGTTTCTTTGTGTTAGGTAGATCTTCTACATCTCTTGCTGGGTGGCCTTATGTAGTAGGTACCCTGTAAGGTCCAGAGGCACCGTCTTCCTGGTCACCTATTCTGGGTGCTCCAGGAGTGACCTTTGTGTGGATTGTGTGTGTTCTCCTGTTATCGTTGAGCCTTGGTTGCTATTGGCATGTCAGTAGTGGGATTGACCCTCAGGCTGATTGGCTGTGGGGTTTGCACTCCTGTGTAGGAGGCTTACCCCATAGAGTGGGATTCACCTCAGTGGGCTGTGGTGCCTGTTGAGACTGCCCTTTGTGTTTGCCACTTGTGGGGCTAATTGGGCAGCTCTCTGCTGTGGTCTGAAGCCAACCTCCAAGTATGTTGGTTCTGGGGCCTCTTGGGAGGGGCTCCGGTGCAGCCTCAGGTCAGCCACAGCCTGTGACCAGTCGGGGACTACCTGGTAGGAGCTACAATGTGATCCACAGTTGGTTGCTGCCTGTGTGGGACCTGGAGGCATGTGGGTGAGGCCACGCTGTAAACTGAGGATTTCTGCCACCAGTACTGGGCCTGGGGTAGCTCCACAAAAAGCCAGAACACCCTGAGTCCTGCTGCCACCTACTGCTGGTTGCAGGTTCTGATAAGCTTCTGCCTCAGGTGGTAGGGAGTTAGGTGTGGCATAATCACAGTGAGTCAGCAGGGCGGAGTTCACCAGGCCAATCAGATTTGGATTTGGCTGTAAGCATAGTGGGTGGGCTCATCAGGAAAGATGGCACCCACCTGCTGGCTGCATGGGAGAAGGACCACACAGGGAAAATGCTGACTGCCCTCCAGGCCACACTCTGAAGCCATATACCTCAGTCTGCCCGCCCCCCCGTATGCCTCTGACACCCCCAGAGTCACCATTCCCTCCGCCAGAACCCAAGGTGAGTGCCTGGGGTGAGTCTGTGCGCAGGCCGTTTAAGAGGACGTCTGGGTTTCCTGCAGCCTTCGTCCCACCTGGATGGTTGGAATCCCCACTGTTTTTCACATCCAGAAGTTGTGAGAGCTCCTCTTCCCGGCACCAGTACTCTGGGCCGTGGGGGCCAGTATTGGGCTGGGTTTCTTGCTCTTCTGTGGGGAGCCTCTGTTGCAGAGATATCTCTCCCAATTTTTATCTGCCACATGGAAGTTTGGGGCTGGCCTGTTTTGCGTCTCCGTCTGTCCTATCAGTTTTGCAGTGGCGTCTTCTTGATATCCTTAGCTATAAAACTTCCATTCACCTAGACTTCAGATGGTTCTCCAGGTTGATGGTTCTACAATTTAGTTGTAATTCTGTTGTGTTCATGGGATGAGGCAAGCACAGCGTTTATCTACTTTGCCTTCTTGGTTCGTTCTCAGTATTTTGTTTTTCTTTTTTGTAGATTTCCTTTATGCAGGAAAAGTTACCTTCTATTTCCAGTTTGCTGAGAATTTTTATTATGAATAAAGATTGAATTTGTTAAATGTTTTTGTGCACCTAAGGAGATAATTGTATGATTTTTCTCCTTTATTTTATAAAGTGGTATATCACATTGTTTGATTTTTCAAATATTAAAATAACTTTGCATTCCTGACATATGTCACGAGCAGTGGGGTTTATTACCCTGTTTATATATTGATTTATTCGATTTGCCAATATTTGGTTTAGGGTTTTTGTGTCTATGTTTATGTGGAATATTGGTCTAGTTTTTTCTTGTAATGTCTTTGTCTGGTTTTGGTAACAGTCTGATGCCTCATGAAACCAGTTGGGAAATGTTCCCTCCTGTCCTCCTCTTTTTGTATTTTTCAGCTATAGTTGCCATTCAGTATTATTTTATATTAGTTGCAGGTGTAAGGGTGTACAGCATAGCGGTTAGACATTTCTCTTTGTTTTCTGAGTTTGTGAGGTTATTAAGTCTTAGAATTCATCAGTTACTAAGTAGCAATGGGATTCACTACTAAATGGTAATGAGAACTCTAAAAGACACAGAAATAGCAGATATAGAGACCAGCCATTTCCATGGCTGGGGCAGAGGACTCAAGGAAGGAGCCCATTTGGAAGAGGGCTTTCTTTCACAAAGCTGAGATTCAACTCTCATTGGAGGTGGTGTGGCTGTGGCACTGTGGTTGGCATAGAAGTTTGCTGAGATGGTGCATTCTGGGACTGGCAAGTAGGAAACTGCCTTCTGGGGTGTGTTTGAGACATGCTGGGAGGTTGCCTTCTGATTGCTGCTGGTGAAACTTTCTGGGAAGCCACCTCGGGTTTGCTGAAAATCAATGGAGGGTAAGTATCACTGGTTGTTCCACTCCTCAGTGGAAGGGATACATCACTGAGTGTCCCAAGTGCTGCGTGCAACCGCTCACCACAGGAGCAAGAAGAAAAAAAGCACACTATGTAGAACAAGGACGATAGCTCCTTTGTCCTGAAAAGTCCCTGCGGAACCCTCTGTGCTGTTTGGCAAAAGAGACAGGGTTCCAGTGTCACAAAGCAGGTCATGGAGAGAGTTTGGGGGCTGATAGGGCCAATTTGTGCATTCTCTCTTTTAATCTGTTAGTAAGAGTTTTGTCAATTTTATTTATCTTTCAAAGAACCACCTAAAATGTTTCTCTGTTGTTTCTTTGTTTTCTACTTCATCGATGGTTGCTTGTACCTTTATTTACTTTCTTGTACTTTGGGTTTAATTTGCTCTTTTTATCTCTTCTTAAGATATAAGTAGATCTTTAATTTTAGATCTTTTTTAAAATTACAGACTTTTAGCACTGTAAAATTTTCTCTACACTCTGATTTAGCTGCATCCCACGTTTTGATATATCATGTTTTTATTTTCGTTCTGTTCCAAATGTTTTCTAATTTTCCTTCTTTTTTTTTTTTTTTTTTTTTTACCTTAGTGCTAATTAGAAGCATAGTGTTTAATTTCTAAATATTTGAGGATTTTCCAGATTTTTTTTGTGTGTGATTGATATTTAACTTAATTCTGTTGTGGTCCAAGAATATGCTCTCTTTGACTTCAGTTATTTTAAATGTGTCTAGACTTGTTTTATAACCCAATTTGTCTTAGTGTACCACAAAAAAAAAAAAAAAAAAAAAAAAAATACACATTCTGCCGTGGTTGGCTGTAATGTTTCACAACTATCTATGAAGTCATGTTGGCTGATTATGTTATTTAAGAATTCTATGTCCTTACTGATTTTCTGTCTACGTGTTCTATCAATTACCGAGAGAGGATTGTGGAAGTCTCCAAATACAATGGTGTGTCTTCTATTTTTCCTTTCAGGTCTGACAGTTTGATTTTGGGGGGTGCATTGAGGGTTTTGTTAGGGCAACTATAGAGCAGCCTTTACTTTAGGTTTAGAACGGCCCTATTTCTAAGGCATGGAATTCTCTGGGAGCTGAATGAGTTCCCACCATTGTGGTTATTCAGATCTTGAATCTCTCCCAGCCCTGTGAGAATTTTCATAGTTGTTCAGCTAACAGATCCTTGGTAACTATACTTTCCCCTGTGATTCTTTGCCTGGCCCCTGAAGTTTCACACTCTGAATACATAGGTTAGTCTAGAGCCAGAGACACAAATGGATTCCTCTGCAGAATTCTGGGCCTCTTTCTGCATCGCTCTCTTCTGTCAGGAGCCCTGCACTGCGTATTTCGGGTGCCTCAGCCCCCTTGAACTCTGGTGTCTATCTCCATAGCTGCACAAGACCCCGTGCTCTGGATGTCCCTTTGCTGTGCTGGAATCTAGTAAATGCCTCCAGACAAAAATTGGGGATCGTAGGGTTTGCCTCATTTGTTTCTGCTTTCAGGGATCACGGTCCTGGGAGGCCTGTTGTTTAACTCTGAAGCAGTTGCTCACAGCAATTATCATGTCTGGAAGTGAAACTCTCCACCTGTGTCATTGTGTGTGTGTGTGTGTGTGTGTGTGTGTGTGTGTGTGTGTGTGTGAGAATCCTGCACAATGATGTTTATAGCAGCTTTATTTTTAAAATTTTTTTTTTTCAGTTACAGTTGACATTCAGTATTATTTTATATTAGTTTCAGGTGTATATCATAGTGGTTAGACATTTATATGATTTATGCAGTGATTCCCCCTGAGTAGTCTAGTACCCACCTGTGTACTTGAACATTTAGCCTTCATGGACATTTTCCACATCTTTTAACGCTAATAATTTGAACCATGTACCATGACGACTTTGATGCTGTTTCAGGTGGTAGCTTTTAACTCTTTGGCTGTAAAGAATGTGTCTCACCCTTTCATATTGCCTGCATTGGTGCAGGCTTACCAGTAGGTGCTCAGCAAGGACTTGATTTCTGATCAGGTTCGATTTCATATGCTGTATTTATACATGGCCACTCATAACCATGAGTTGCATTTACTGAAGCTGACCCAGCCAAGCTTCTAGATGAAAGCACTGTACGTTGCCAGTTACATCATGCAGTGTCCTGGTCTGTTCCGGCTACTATAACAAAATATCACAGACTGGACAGCTTATAAACAACAGAAACTTCTCACTGTGTCCTCACCTGGTGCAAGGGGCTAGGGAGCTCTCTGAATTCCCTAAACACTAATCCCATTCATGAAGGCGCCATCCTCATAAGCTAAGCACCTTCCAAAAGACCCCACCTCCTATACCATCACATTGGGCATTAGGATTTCAAGATATGAATTTGGGGGGGACACAAGCATTCAGACCACAGCACACGTCTAGGAGGAGTACCATGGTAAGAGTATTGAACTTGAGTCCTACGGTCTAGGTTGAATGCTGGCTCTGCTACTTATTTATCCGATTTTGGTTCGACCACGTAAGCCTTCTGGACTGCAGCTGCTGATTCTGTCAAGCCAAGAAGCTAGGCTGGTCGGTCAATGAGATACTTTCCAGTTCTTACTCTGAAATTCTGTGACTTGTAAACCTGCATTTCTTTAATTCAAATCTTGCTTACCCGAAGAGGTGGTATTTTTCTAAATCAATATGGTTTGCCCCCCATTGTTTCCCATACTGAAGGTGATCATACTGTGCCTCGTACATTTTTACTCTGGCAAAATGGTTTCATCAAGTGAAATCATTTTACAAATGGTATTTTACTTCATTTTAAAGTAATAGTGGTAAGCCTTATGGTAGATAGCATTCTTCTAGATATGTGACCTGCTTAAAAAGGACTGTCTTTATCACTCGCACAGAACTGTTACAACATTTTAAACTGTCATGGTGCCGAAACATGGTGACAACTTAGACTAGGATCAAGAGGTAGTCGAGAGGCATGAGGTGCAAACCACAGTGCTGTACACTTTCTGTTCCTAGGTGCATACTTCCTAACACTTGGTTTTTTGTTTTGTTTTTGTCTTTCACTTGAAAGAAAGGCTGGTTTTATTTGTATGTCAAAAGTAGTATAATTTGATCATATTTTTCTGAAAATAGCTTTTTGCTTAATTCAAGCCCATGGATAAGTGGAAGCTGTTCTAAAATGTGTCCCCCTGTCCCCCCACCCCCCCACCCTCCCCTCCTTTTCCCCTTCCTACCTCCTCCTCCTCCCTCTCTCCTTCCTCCCTCTCCCTCTACTTCTTTCCCTCCTCCCTTTCTTCTCCTTCTTTCCACCTTCCTCTTCCTTCTCTTCTCCACCTTTCCTTCCTTCACTAATACAATTGAAGTTGATACTCTATAGAATTGATAATTGTTATTCAACTAAGAGAAATGCAAACATTTTGAGGATTGTGGGTGATTGTTGAACAGGAAATTTGAAGTGATTTTATTCCAACAGGATATTTATAGTTCTTACATTCAGTAGGGGAGGGAAACATTAAAAAATTAAGTGATCTGAAGATTACACTGAAAAGACAGTTTACTACTTTCTGCATCTGCTTAACAGCCTGCATTGATTAATGTTTTTGAATTGTGTGGTGTATTTAACCAAATGTAGGGAATGTTTTGAAGCCCATGTTAAAGATTTTATATGCAATGTGGTACCATATGCTCTGGGAATCAGTGTGGACTTTGGCCTCTGTGATTTTGCTGCAGTGGATTACTGCTCTATTTGGTAACAAGCAGCCGGTCAATTGGAAGGCCGCCACTGGACACAGGCAGAGGATACAACTTTCCATAATGTAAGTGAGTGATACGAAAACTTACCTGTGTATTGATGGCTTTTCAGTATGAGGGACACAATAATATTCTCCCAGGGGGTCTGCACAGTGTCTGGCACCGAAGCCACACGGGGTTTCTCAGCTGCTTGTGATACTGTCCGATGGGGTTGAATCATGTCAGGTTGTTTACAAATGGGAGGATTCAGGGACTCTCCACCCTCTCGCCTCTTTCCAACTGCTTTGGAGACTCTAGATACATTCTTGGCTATTCCCTATGTGTAACTGGCAACAATCCCAGAATAATTTGAAAGTTTACTGCAAGACTAGGTGAGTCGAAGGTCAGGTTTTCAGGTATAGCCTCCTCCTGTAGGTCCAAGCACGGAGCCTTCAGAGGTCTCTTCCTATATGTCCTTCTCTGACAGATTTACACAGACTATGATGATCTTTGCGAGTAATTAAGGTTTGTAAATAAGACTAAGACACTGATTTTATGTGTCAGCTTGACTAGGTCATGGGACCCAGATATTTGTTTAAACATTCTAGATGTTACTGTGAAGATATTCTTGTTTTTTTTTTTTTTTTTTTTTTTTTTTTTAAGAGGAGTCTAACATTTAAATCAGGAAACAGTGTAAAGCAGATTACCCCCTGTAATGGGGGTGGGCCTCATCCAATCAGTTGAAGGCCTTAATTTACAAAAAACAAAAAACAAAAAAACTGACTTCCCTGAAAGAAGAGGGAATTCTGCTAGCAGACTGCCCTTGGATTCAAGTGGCAACTCTGCCCTGGGTCTCCAGCCTGCTAGCCTGCTCTGCAGATCTTGAAATTGCAAAGCATCCATGATGGCGTGAGCCAATTCCTTGAAATAAATCTCTGTCTCTATGTGAGTACTTCCTCGTGTTCCTGTTTCTCTGGAGAACCCTGACTAATACCAATGCCTTTATCCTAGAAGTGCTTCTTGGAATTCCTCCTGAAAGTAGATAAAATCTTCTATTTAGAGTGTTGCATTACAGTTTCTAATAAAAATGTAACTTCGAAGATTTATGTAACAAGATTTGGGGGCTGTTTCTCATAGAGGATAGAAGAGTGCATGGAAATCTTGAACAATCAGAAATATTTGTGAATGAATGTTGAATGAAAAACTTACAATTTAACTGTAAAGACTCCCCCCTACTTTACTTTCAGTGGTGTAAAGGGTATAAGAACCACTCATTTAATCCTCTCAAGAGCATGCAGAGGGCTTCCTGGTCACGGTGATATTTAAGTAAAACTTTTGTTTAAAAAAATGACTTTTGAAAATTCCTCCTTTGCATGGTTCAGTAGCATTTTACTTCCAATATATTCCTTTGTTGTTGTTGTTGTTTTAAACTACTATTCACAAGGGGGAAAAGGGCCCGAACCTTCCCATTTAAGAAAATGTGCTAGAAAGACCAATTTACACGTCATTGACTGGAATTTAGTAAAATTCCAGCCAGAGTCACAGGAGAGGCTGGGAAGTAAGGTCTTTTCTGGGCTCCTGGGCACTTCAGGTAAAATTAGCTTCAGTTACTAAGGAGGAGAGGACAGTGAATGTTGGAGCAGGCAACAGCCTCTGCCACAGGGTACCCGTTTTTTAAATGTTATTTAAAATCTCCATCTGTGGAAAGGCATTTTATTCAGTTATTTTCCGTACGATACTATTAAAGCTGGCAGATCTGAATCATCATGATTTTTAGGGGGGAAAAAATATCCGCACACTGAAAATGATTGTAAACTGTTGGAGCTGCATAGTTCTTAGCTGTCATCTGGCAGAGCTTCTTCAGTTTTCAGAGGAAGAAACTAAAACCCACAGAGGTGCAGTGACTTCAGCAGACGTTCTAATGCATGGGGGAGACTTTTTGGGAATAGGAAGCTGGTCACTTCAGCCTGTGTCTACACACCCCTAATCCCTGTCATTTCAAGTTCAATCAAAGTCAGAACGTTATCCCGCCCTTCAGTGCTGCGTTGTTTTCTTTCCATGAAACTTTAACTGTACAAATATCAGCCATTTGGGAATCGGCAAGCCCCAGAAAAAGGTTGCAAATGCTTGCTGTCCCACTCACACTTTATTTTTAGCAGTAAAAGGATCATTCCTGTTCTTAGCATCTTGAAACAATAATGGCCGTGTCTATTGAGAATTCGTTTGTAAGCTCCGTGGAAGCAGGGATCAAGTCTGATTTTACGCCCCGCTGCGTCCGTAGTGCCTAGGCTGGTCCTTGATGCATAATATACAATACAACAAATAAATAGCTCTTGGATGAGTGGGCGTCGTGTTTATGAGGTGGCAGACACTGTGTTAAGCACTTTTCATGAGTTATCTCATTCTATCCTCATAATAATCCCACGAGGTAGGTA
Organism: Rhinolophus sinicus; assembly: GCF_057876585.1. NCBI lineage: Eukaryota > Metazoa > Chordata > Mammalia > Chiroptera > Rhinolophidae > Rhinolophus > Rhinolophus sinicus. The sequence goes on along the minus strand of NC_142503.1, from coordinate 188,584,256 downwards.
ATATTTGAAACTAAAACTTGAAAACGTGCCCAAGGATACAAACACAGTGAGTGTTGGGACCTGGACCAGTCTTTCTGACTCCAACCTGAATTACTAGGGAAGCTGGAGGCTTTGGGTTTGCCACTGATTATCATGTGAAATGTATAAAGCTAGTCTTAGGTTAAATATGGGAAGTTTTAAAAGCCCCACTAGCTGACATTGTTATCCCTCACTGAAAATAAGTGACTTAGCCTTACCAAAAATGGAAGAATCAAATAGGACAAAACTCACCTGTTGGGTTGGCTAAAGATAGTTGGGTAATTTGGGGAGCAGGGTGAGGTTAAGTGGAGAGTAGTTATTTCAGTGAAGTTTCACGCCTATTTTGTTTGAGATGTCCAGCGACTTTCGTCTGAGCCATACGTTCAATTTGAAAAGGCCACCCTGTGGTGATATTGCATCTAGATCATGACTGAGAGACACACAAATCTTACTCCCAGGATTTATTTCCATTGATGCTAAATCTTTTCCAAAGGAAATGGTGAGTTTGTGCAGTGAGCTCTAGCTACAGGAACTGACTGGTTTCAGTGCCTCAGGCACCGCTCTTCTGCCTAGTTGGGAGAAAATTATTGTATTTTTATGTATGGTTTTATTTGTTTATTTTTGCCTGTGGCGTTTCTAATGGCAGAAGCCTATATTAGGTGGTGAGGATGTGATCCTGTTTCTCACACCCCTACACAGGGATCTAAGCCATTGCATCTGGAACAGAATCCCCTAAACTTCACCTGTCGACCTGACCTGGTCTAGGGATGTAGGTTAGCGGCAACGTGGCCACATTCCTTTAAAGCTTTTGCTTTTTCCCCTCCAACTGTATTTCTAGAACCTAGTTGTTCACAACTGTGGATGCACAGTGGAATCATCTGAGGAGACCTAAAATACTGATGCTCAGCTTCTACTCCAACGGACCTGATTTAATTGGTTTCTGGAGGGGAGGTGGTCAGGCACTGATATTTAATTTTAGAAGCATCCCAGGTGATTTGATGTGTAGTCAGAGCTGCAAGCCTTTCTGTTAGCCTCACAAGGCTCCTGCCCATAAACCATTGATTGTCTTTGCCTTTCCCCTCTTCCTGTGTCCTGACCTGTGTAGCACAGGGGCTTCTGCTTATATCGAGCGGAATTTCTAGGACTGTCAAAAACTGTGCATTCGATTGGAGTAGAGGTGGGCTGAGAGGGGAAGTCTTCTGTGAGAGGCACAGAGTGAGGTATATATAACAATGGACTATTTTTATTTTTAATTAAAAATTAATGAATAAAGCTAATGAAAAAATAATAAAAGCCAAGTAAGTGTGAACTAGAAAAGTTTTATGGTTTTTCTGTAACCAGCAAGTCTGACTGCAGATTATCTTCTAACAAATGGAAACAGGCTAAACGAATGCTTTCCGAAGACAAGGCTTTAATAAAACTGACTCAAGAGGAACTAAAAAAGAAAAGAAAAGAAAATGACCAATTATCATGGAAGAAATTGAGCCATTTGTTATAAAACATTAGGCGTAAACAGTTTCCAGTTGGATAATTTTAAATTATTGAGGATCAGATGGTTCTTAGGCTGTTCAAAAGTGTTCTAGAACAGAGAAAAAGAAGTAAGTCTTCCAAATTATCTTTATGAAGCAAGCACAACATTGGTATAAAATAATGGGTGAGGGTAGCACTTAAAAACAATTAGCTAAGCAACCTAATCTTTCTTAAGAACATCGATGTGAAAATCCCACATAAAGTATCAGCAAATAGAATCGAGCAATGCATAAAAGGACAGCACCGTGGCCAAGTGAAGTTCATTTTAACAAATCAAAGAGGGATTGTGGGGACAGAGCCAGGAGTGCAGTTTCCAGGCTCTCGGCCTCACATGGATAGGTGCTGGCTCAGGTAGTAAATGGCCATCAGCTGTGGCTAGTTGGCCGTCGGCTGTAACTGGTGAGCTATTGGCCACTAATATAACTGCTGTGGCTACGCCAGCAGCAAATGGGGGCTAGCAAGAAGATGGTTGCTGAGCTAGCAAGAGCGGATTGCAGAGAGGCAGATGGCGCCAGTGAGAATATAGTGGTATGACTCCCCCATCTATGGCTCCCTGGGTGTTCCTGTTTGGCCTCACCATATCCTGCGTTCTTATGTGGGGAGCAGGACCAGAGACCCCGCAGGCCGCCCTGCATGACCAGAGACCCCGCAGGGCGCAGCGAGCAGGGTACGGTGCCGGCCAAAGGTCTCTGAAGGTCAGTGGAGCAGTTTGTGCATATGAACACTCAGTCTCAGGAAGACCAGGAGGAGCTGCTGCTGGAGAGCGGGACCCCCGTGGAGGGGTGGGAAGACGTGGACAGTTCCCCAACCAGCATAGGCCAGAGAAAGCGAAGGTCGTTGTGATCCTGTGGGCAGGGAAGTGCTTGCTGAGGCCCTCACCCCCAGGTTGGGGAGGACTTGGAGCCCCCACCCTGTGGAGAGGGCACACATTGTGAGGCTAATGCACAGCCCTGGCGAATGACTGTGGACTATGGGGAATGGGCTCCATCCCTAATTTAATGGACCGCTTGACTGTTTGCTTGGGAACGTACCACCATGTAGTGGAACTGGCGGATGTTTGCTTTTGTGTCTTGACCAGCCGCCGTGAAGAATACGTGAGGAAGTCTGGCGGTGCCCAGAAAGTCTGGTGGCACCCTGAGAGGCCCTGGCTGTGTCCAGGAAGTTGGGCTGTGTCCTGAAAGATTGGCAGTGCCCTGAGAGCTCTGGTTGAGTCCAGGAAGTCTGGCTGTGCCCAGAGAGAGTGGCAGTGCCCTGAGAACCCTGGCTGAGTCCAGGAAGTCTGGCTGTGCCCAGAGAGAGTGGCAGTGCCCTGAGAGGCCCTGGTTGTGCCCAGGGAGACTGGTGGTACCCTAAGAAACCCAGGAAGTCTGGCTGTGCCCAGGGAGACTGGTGGTACCCTAAGAAGCCCAGGAAGTCTGGCTGTACCCAGAAGAACTGGTGGTGCCCTGAGGAACCCTGGCTGTGCCCAGAGAGCCTGGCTATGTCCAGGATATTGCATTCACCTCCAGGATCCTTGCACAGGGCCCCTCGCAAAAGACGCTTGTCGCGTAGATTGTGAGGCAAGACCCTGTAGGGGTGGAGTGTGGGGATAGAGCCAGGAGTGCAGTTTCCAGGCCCTGGGCCTCATGTGGAAAGGTGCTGGCTCAGGTAGTAAATGGCCATCAACTGTGATTGCATGGCTATCAGCTTTGGCTAGTTGGCCGTCAGCTGTAACCAGTGAGCTATTGGCCTCTAATATAACTGCTGTGGCTATGCTAGCAGAAAAATGGGGGCTAGCAAGAAGATGGTGGCTGAGCTAGCAAGAGCGGATTGCAGAGAGGCGGATGGCACCAGTGAGAATATAGTGGTATGTGACTACCCCATCTATGGCTCCCTGGGTGTTCCTTTTTGGCCTCATCATATCCTGCGTTCTTATGTGGGGAGTGGGACCAGCGACCCTGCATGACTCCCTGCATGACAGGAATCCATAGTGGAAATTTGCTAATGTAATTCTCTATTTTGATGGGTAATGGAGGGGAAAACGTATGTTGATTTCAATGGATGTGGCATAGTCATTTGATAAAAGTCAGTATATGTTCTGGATAAACAAAACAGTAAAATAGTAACAGATCATATTAGGGAGATTTCCATGAGTTATTTTCATTACGCTTAATGGTGAAACACTAGAACCAAGTTTTCAATTTAGAAGTAAATGGGATGTCCACAGCAATAACCACTGTGATTTGACAAATGTAACAAGAAGTTTAGAGCACCAAGTGAACAGTGCTTCTATGTCCCAGGCAAATCATTTAATCCTCCCAAAATCCAGCAAAAGAGATGCTATTATTCGCATTTTACTGATAAGAAAATAAAAGCACAGGGAAATAAAACTTGCCCAAAGTCACACTGCCGGCAAGTGGCATAGCTGCGATTAGAATCTGTGTTTATACCACCCCTCTAGGAAGAAAATGCTTGATAATAGGAGTCGTGAATATATGGAGATTGGAAGATAATTTTGAAAAGATGGCATTCCCTCTAAATTTATTACTGAATTAAGTTATGCTCCAATTGTAATGCCAATACTATTTTTTTTAACTTGAAGAAATGATTCTAAAGCTCCTCCAGAGGAATACATATTCAAGAATAGGCCAGAAAAAATCTGTATAGATGTATAATGAGAAAGGACTTAAAGTTGTAGTAATGCAGTGAGCACGGTACTGGCCCAGGAATAAACAACTAGAAGACATAGAAAGGGATTGGCAAACTAAGGCCAGCAGGCCAATTAAAGCCTTGCCTTTCCATTTGTGTATTATCTATGGCTACTTCTGTGGTGCACCAGCAGAGGTGAATCGTTGCAATGGAGAATGTATGGGTATTTACTGTCTGTTCCTTTACAGAAAAAGTTTACCAATCCCTGGCATGGAATAAAGTCCACATTCAAATGTCTAGAGATGCCATTTGAAAATCAGTGGGACTATTTGCTTATAGCAGTTGTCTTGTCCTTTACCCTATGCATACACTCACATTGCAGATAATAAGTAATCATTGTACTGCAAGAAAGGAAGGCTTTTATCAATTAGTTGTGAAAGAAGTTTTTCCAGGGTTGCTATTAACAAGGAAAAAGAAAGTACTAAAATATGACCACAAACAAAAACATATTTAAATTGCGGGGGAACAATGGAAACAATATTTGAAGTCAAATGGCTAATGTGGAAAAATATTCCTAAAACATGTTTAACATGGTTTAACATTTAGAGATCAGGGTTCAGTTGCAGATTACAGAAACCACTCTGGCTCTTTAAATAGGAAGATATTTAATAGAAGGAATTAAGTGGTTACTGAATCCTTGGAGGGGCTGAAGGAGGAGATCCAGGAGCAACTTCTCCTGGGCAACTGCTGCTGGGGTTCACCCAGGAAGTTGCCAAGGAAGCTGCTGTCTCCTCTGCTGGTTATTGGGTCCCAGGATCACAGCAATGAGCCTAAAACAGGAAGCTTGCAGCTAGAACTGTTGGCTGACAAGTTCCACTGAGCCCAATGACCCCACAGCAGCAAATGTGAATGCCAAATGTGCCTTGTGTGCTGACTCAGTTTCTCACTCAAATTCCTGTCAGTACATCCCAGTGGTAGAATGACATCACATTTGAAAACTTAGCTGCAAGGGAGTCTGGAAAGTATAGTTTTTAGCGCTCCGGGAACAGGAGGAGGTTCAGGCAGCTGCTGAAGGAGCCAATCTACTTTACAGCTCACAGTGATACACCTCAGCGTGTACATAGGGAGAGCTGTGAAAAACTAACAAGAAAAAGATAAGTGCCCTAATTTAGAAAAACAGACACAGGAGGACAGGTAACTCAAAAGAAGAAAGTCAAGAGATCATACAAAATGAAAGTCTGTTCAAATTTATTATAATCAACAGCTGCAACTGAAATCACCGATGATAAACTTGATATTGTCAAGGATGTAGAGGGGAAGAGGAACCCTCATACCACTACAAAAACAGAAAACCTTTGTAAAGAGTAGAGTCAACCCCTTGATTTAGCAATCCTGCTGCCAGGAGTACCTGCCAAGGCAGGAGATAATCTCATGAAGTTAACAAGAGACGTATATCCAAGCATCATACTATTGCTATCAGAGTTTTGCTCTTAATGGCAAGGCACTGCAAACCATCTAAATGCCCATCAAAAGGGGACTGAGGAAATAAACGACGGTACGGTAGGTTTTCACCATAAAAATACCATTACTTTCTTTGAAAAAGAAGCATTGCTCGGGGATGACATCATGTGGCAATTAAGTGCCCAGGCTTAGGAAGTAGAGAGCCTGAATTTAAACCCTGATTCTACCACTTACTTGCTGTGTGATCTTGGAATGTAATTTATTTTGCCATTTGTAAAATAGAGACAATAACAGCAAAGTAGGCATGATAACAGATAATAACCTTCTTGACTGGGTTTTATGAGAATTAAATGAGTTAATGTGATTCCTCTTTTTTAGGTCTCAATGAATGTTAGATGTCATTATGTTTGTTGCTCGAGATCATTGACCACAGCATGACATTATAAGTGATAAATTACAGTGTCAAGTACATTATGATTCATTTTATAAAAAAGCAATGTACATGTGAGCACACACACATAAACGATAGAGGCAACAATAGAATTTTCCAGAGTGTGTTCAAGATATTTGAAGAGGTCCTCTTTGAATGGGATTTTGGTTGATTTTACTTTATTTGCACTGTCTTGTATTTGTGCGTGTATATGTATGTGTGTTTATAATGTGCCATGTACCATTTTAAAAAAGTTATTAAAAATAAAAACCAACGAAAGGAGGGTTTAAATTCCCTTATATTATTTTGACTCATGTAAGACACAACCCACCACTGACAGACATGGCCCCAAGGTCCCTGAGGAGAAGCTGGGAGTGTCAGCCATCCTTGGGAACACACTGGACCTCAGCCGGGATCTGGGGCCTACGAGCAGGAGTCAGGCACCGGCTCAGATCGCTATGGCAACCACAGGGGAAAGTTTAAAAAAAGTGGTTTTGAGGAAAGGGAGTGCCTCTCTTTATCATTAGGGGCATAGACATAAGAAGCTTGAACAAGAATTCCAGTCCTTAGGCCAGAGGTTCAGACAACTAATGAATGATTTGGCGTATAAGCTCTTTTCATAAACAGCAGATGTTTCCTCTCCTGATGACCTGTGGAATCCCAAGATTATTGTTTAATAAACATATGGGAAATGAGGTATGCAAATGAGTGATGCCCTCTTCAGAACAGAATTAGCAAATCCTTGAGTTCTTTGGAAAGTGCTGCAGAGCCTGGGTGAGAGGGGAGCCCCCACTTCTGCGGCTCTGACCCTGGGTTCTAATTCTAGATCAGAATCAACTTTGAGAAAGTTGAAACTCTCACCCCCATTCAAAGCCCTCCAAATAGATAAAGGTCACTGATTTGGAAAGTGATACTTATTGTCTGTGGTAGGGAATTTCAAGAGTTAGGTCCTAGGGGTGCAAAGACAGTGACACACCATTTTATAGTCTTGTTTGAAAAGCTGATGATTTTCTCCTCTTCTTCCCATAACATATTCCTTTGGATGTAGTCATGTTTCAGAAATCAGCACAAATGTCATGTCTCTGAGAAGAGTTTCTGGTTCTCTTGGGGGTCGTGGGCCTCTGTTGCTGCTCCTTTCCCCTGTGGGGAGGGGGTTTGTTTTCAGATCCATCTTCTCCCTGAGACTGACAGTCACTCAAAGGTTGGGTGGTGGGGGAGGGCAGGGGATGCTGTGCATTTCTGACACCCAAGTGCCCGTCCTACTCTGGGACTTGATAAATATCGAATGCTCAGTGTGGCGGCACCGAGGACAGGGAGCAGGCCTCCCACGTCTGGTGCCCCTGGTGATTTAGCCTAAGATGACAGTCCTTTTCTGCTCTGCTAGTCGTTAGTGAGCGTGTGATTCAGGTGCTGACAGACCAGTTGTCCTCTTTCACCAACCGAGACGTCACAGAGCTTCGAGAGCCCCAACCCGGGAAGCAGAGGGTCTTCCCTTGGGCTTTTCCCATCCTCTTAGTGTGATATTTTAGAATTTTGATGCTCTCACTCTGTTTGGTCTTGAGCTGTGTAAATGGGTTAACAGGCTGGTGTCTGTGGAGTGACATGTATGTCTCCCTAGAAAAGTCTGCAAAGCCCCACAGCTACCCAAAGAATCTCAGGACCCCAGTTCAGAGAACTGCCAGCATTTGGGGTCCAGCCCCACTCAGTAGGGCTTTCTGAGGGAACACTAGTAGAAAACTGGCCCCAGGCCCGTTGCCCCAGCTCTCCGCTGATGGCAGAGGGCTGGGGGCAAGGGAGAGAAGTAGCTTCTGCGGGTGTGTCTGTGTGTGTGCGCGTTGTTGGTGAAGAGAGACTATTCCTTCTGCTCTCCTCTCCAAATAAGGAATGGGAGGCTCCCAAATCTACTGAGGGAGCCTGAACCATCCTTCTTTCCACTAGTCTGGAAACTGGTGGTCACAGTGTCTCCTCCGCCTGAGCTCTCGTGCTGCTGGAGTATGGGGACACAGACTGGAGAGAGAAGGTGGGGCCCAGAGGCAGCCCCAGGGGAGCTTCCTTACCACCTCCGTGGGCCTGGCAGGGACATCTGTGCATCCTGTGTTTCTCCGGCATGCCCCAGGGGGAGTGGCTGGCTGCCTTACAGGTCTCTCCACAAGAGAGTTGCCTACTGGGATAGGGGTCCCTTCAGTCTCCTGGGGTGCTGAGGGAGGCAGGTAGAGGATAGACACAGGAGGACTTCCTGTGGGAGGGGCCCTGATGACCATGCTCTCTCACAAGAATCTACATATTTGCTCTTGAGAGTCTATTTTGAGCCCTACCCCAGGGAGGAGACTGCTGTCCGGTCAGAGTTAGACAAACAGGTCTCCAAAAGGAAGGGGCTGGCACTTGGCCACAGACAGCTGGGCAGGTGGGTGCCTGGGCCTCCACTCTGTCTTCCTGCCCCAGCACCTCAGCAGCAGGAATTGGAAAGAGAGACAGGGAATGTGGGAGAGCCCCAGGGCTGCAGGTCTAGCCTGCCTGTGGGAAGGGTTTTGAATCAAATATGAGTTTGAAGAGTTAAAATGAAGAACAGGTCTTCAAGCACTGGAATGATACTGTTCTAATAATTGAAAGTGACCCAAAAGTGATGGAACGGGGTTGAGATATTACAAAAATCCTCTTCTCTCCAGGGAGATGTTCGCAGAGCAGAGTCTTTCAGGCAGGCAGTTACTAGGGAAAATAAGTCCATTCCATGTTTATAGCACCAGCAAGTGAGAGCAGCTGTGAATCAGCTTCTTTGGGTACATTTGTAGACAACTGATGAGTCCATGGAACTGTACCACCGTGGAAGCTGCTGGAAACCTGGGTCACCTTCCCAGTTTCAGACAATCACCTGGAAGTCACCTGGGCTGGCGAATGTGTTTGTGAAGAGAAAGTTCTCTCCTTACTTTAGGTGTTTGTGTGGAACAGGCCTGTGGGCCTGCAATGAGTGGGGTCCTTTTCCTCACCTTGAAACGATGGAGATTCCTTAGAAGAGTAAGAGTTACCCAGTCAACCAGCTATGAATGAGGCATGACCTTAGACCAGGAAATAATGGATTGGATGGAATTTGGAGTGTGGGAAGTTACAAAGCCTGTCCGTCCATCCATCTATCCATCCATCCATCCATCCATCCATCCATCCATCCATCCATCCATCCATTCATATGTCCCCTCCTTGTATTTCTCTTGTAGACTTTGTAACAAGTGTATAAATATTTATTGAATTTCTGTTTATTGTCTGCCTCCTCCACTAGACTATACACTTCTGAGAACACAGGCATGTCTGTTGGGCTCACCATTCCATCTCCATTACCAGCCCAGTGATGACACATGGCAGGCACTCAATCAATATTTATTAGGTAAATGCATACATGAACACTCAATGGTAGTCATTAAAATAATGTTCTTTAAATTGCTGATTTTACTGTAAGCTAAATATCCTGGTCTCACAAGGCTGTGATCCATAACAAGATCACATTTCTGTTTTAAAAATTAACATTGTAATGTTCGGCACTATTGTGACTGTCAGAGTCCCCTCCCCAGGGGAATTCTGGGAGTTGTCTGAGGGGCTGTCTCTCAACAGTGCTCAGGAGACTTGCACCCAGTTCTCTCTGACCCCAGCCCTCATTTCTGCCCCAGCTCCTGGTGACCCTTGGAGGGTGGCTTTCCAGGGGGCATGGCTCCCTTGGCTGATGTCCCTCTCTAGCACCCCCATTCTGGCTTCAAGGGAGCATAGACTTCCCTCTCCCCTTTGCTCTTCCATGCTAACCTCGGCCAAACTCTCTCAGAAGCACAGGAGAGACCCTGAAACCACAGAGAATAACTTAAAACCACCACTACTTTCAGTACCAACAAACTACCGAGCCCAGACCTGACCTCAAACAGTCCATCTCAGGGCCACTTCCCTGCCTACCTCCTGGCCAGCCACCAGGCCACAAGGGGCATCTCCTCACCCAGCACTGGGAAGGTGCTGGGCAAACTTCCCTTAGCATCTGAAGAGAAGGGAGGTTGTTGGCTTGTTTGTTTGCCTTACCTTTGTTTAAAGCCCATACCTCTGCTGAAAGACACATCTATTTGCATTATTAAATGAAACAGTCTGGGACATCAACATTCAGGTGACTCCACTGCACTTAGGTCTTCCCCAGGAGTGACAGGAGGGAATGTACTCATAAATATTTTCCTAAACCAAAATACAGTCTTTCCTATAAGTAAATTCAAGACTCCTCCCTTAGGAGGCAGAAACCATTTGCAACATCCACAAATGTTGGATCTATTTGCAGTGAAGTCTTCCCCCATTATCTTATTAGTACAATTTTTGGTCTTTTATAGAACAGCACTCATTTGGATGTCACTTTCTGGATGCCTTTGTTTGAAACCTAATCACACCTTTGTACTAATCCTTGTTTATTATTTAACACGTATTTATCGAAGGTTTACAAAATTCCTGTTTCCAGGGAACTTAATATTCTTCGAGCAGGTATCAGCAAATTTTTTTTTCAGTAAATGGTCAGATAGTAAGTATTTTAGGCTTTGCGGGCCACAGGCCTCTGTTGTACAGATACTCAACTCTGCCATTTCAGCACTAAAGCAGCCGTAAACAAGATATAAATGAATGGACGTGACTGGCTCCAATAGAACTTTATTTACAAAACAGATGGTTGGCCTGGGTGTTGGAGTTTGTTGACTTCTGTTCTAGACAATAAAACAGATATATGGTATGACGAAGTGCTAAGAATATAAATAAGACATGAACCACAGGGGATCGAGCATGTCGGAATTTATGCTGATTGAGATTGGAAATCCTTGGAAGATTTGAAGAGGGAAATGGTCTGATCTGACTCCCAGTTCTTGTGCAGCACGTTGCAGAGAGGATGGAAAGTTGGAACCAGTTGGAATGTGCAATGCTTACTGCAATGTTCCAGATGCAAAGGGATGGTGGTCGGTACCAGAATAGGAGTGATGAGGTGGTAAGACTTGATTGCATTCTAAGTAGATTTAAGTCTAACCAATAGGCTTTGCAGATGGTCTATATAAAAAGTGTATAAGAAAAGTGTATAAGAAAAGTGTATAAGAAAAGTTCAAGGATGCCTCTAAGATCTTACTCTGAGCAGTTGGAAGAATGGCTTTCCCACCTACTGAGATGAATAAGAGAGAAGGAGGAATATGTTTGAGGCAGAAGACAGAGTTATGTTTGGGATATATTAAGTTCGAGATGCTTGTCAGACAAGCAAGTAAAGATGTTGAGTAGGTAGCTGCATACATGAGTCTGAGATTAAGGGGAGCTATGTGGTGTTAGAAATTTGTGAGTCATCAGCATGGGGATGGGCCTTGCAGTACGGATGAGATCAGCTAGAAGGTGAGAGTTGATGCGGAAGAGAGGCCCAAGGATGGAGACTGGCATGTTCTAGTGTTTGAGGGTTTGGAGGCAGAGACCAGGGAGAGGAGAAAGCAGCCGAGGGTATTGAGAGGTTGTGGCCAACATGGTAGGAGAGATGCAAGGGCGAGTGGGTTCAGGGTGGAGACTCGGCTTGGCGAGCCTGATGCTTGTGGGTAACTCAGGAGAGGCGGACAATGTCCTGAAACCCTGGACTAGGGCTTCCCACGATTAGACAGGAGAGCTCAGCAGGAGACCTCTTTGCATTTCCTCTTGGACCGTGCATTTCATTTTCCTCTGTGGTCCCCTGCTGCTGCGTTCAGTGAACTCCCAGGCCATCACTCTTGCCTGATCCCTTTATCGCCAGACAAGTTGCATTTTCTTTGTGACTTGGCAACTTGGCAGGGAAATTGTACCTCCCAAATTGTTCATAATCCTTGGCTAAACTGCTCCCTTTGTATTGAAAAAAGAAGCCAGCAGAGGCAGAGAATGATTTCTGGAATGAAGAGGGAAATTTTCTGACAAAAATACAGGCACATCATACGCCACCTCCGCCCCCCTTCCCCTGTTCCCTGGGGCAGGGTAAACTCTCCTTGCCAAGATAACAGTTTTCCTCATTCACACAGGGTGAAAGTGCAGCTACCCCTGAGAGGTGTGGGAAACACTCTGGCTTTCCCATGGAGGCAAAGCAGCAGGAATGGTCTTTCATGAGTGTGTGAGTGTGTGTGTATGAGGGTAAAGGTGAGTGAGGAGGAGGGTGAGCAGAGAGGTGAGAGATAACAGCCTAAGGGTGGGAGAAGTCTGGCGAAAGGGGAAAACCAATGCAGAAATGGTGGTAATGGGGGCAGGATTTTGTGTGTGTATCATTTGAGTGTCTTTGACCTAGAATCGACCCCATGTTTAAGGTCATGGATCCCGGAAATCGGTCTCCTCTTCCTTCTCTCTTTCTTTCAGCAAAGATGACACCTGGCACCCTGAGCTTGTATCTGCTCGTGCCTTTGCTCTGTTTTTTTTCTTACTCTGTTCAATTTGGGTGTTTGGCATGATGGACTGAGGTTTGACAGTGACACTCCATCCAGCTGTCCCCGCCATGCTACTCTACTGAATTATCTTGAAATCTGTGCTGCTTGCATGGCTCTCTTTAATTCCCGCCAACCAGAATCTTGGACAGGCCTGTTGTGACATGGAATCGTGCATTTGGCACCTTCCCGGCCAACAATCTTCTTGGATTATTGAACATCTGTCTTCTAGGCTTCAACTCTTGTGGTTGATGGACACTCGGCTGTCCCTGAATAAAGCTGAGAGCCATGGACTTGATGGGGGTTTGGGTCCCAAGTCGAGGACTATCCAGGTACACCCTGTGTTTAACACAGGTCAGGCCAAGTAAGTCCGTTAGATTAGTGGGATACCCATGAAGATGCAATGAATGGTTTTAAATTGATTTAATGATTCTTTTTGTTACTGGGCTTTATCAAATCCAGAATACAGTGTTTGTTTTTGTTTTGTTTTGTCCTGGCTACCAGGTAGCAAATCACAAAAAAAAAAAAGTAGACAGGGGAGAAAGAAGCATGGAGGTGGTAGAAGAATGCATTATTTTAACATTTGCTACCAGAAATATTCCCAGGAAGGGAGGGGTTTCAGGAAAGTATCTTGACAAAATGCATTTGGGGGTGAAAGGGGAAGCATTGAGGGTTTCCAGGAGTCAAAACAACCCAAGGAATTTTGAGAACGCTGTGCACATATATTAAAATTTGGGGAGAAGAAGATAGGAAAGAGCTGGAGAGGGCCCCGAGGTGTGAAGTACCTCTATTCTATTAGTCAGGGTTCTCCTGAGAAACAGAACGGATAGGATATAAATATATATTCATATGAATATGTATACCATGTTTCCCCAAAAATAAGACCTAGCCGGACAATCAGATCTAATGTCTCTTTTGGAGCAAAAATTAATGTAAGACCCGGTCTTATATTATGTTATGTTAGATAAGATCGGGTCTTATATTATAGTAAAATAAGACCGGGTCTCATATTAATTTTTGCTCCAAAAGACCATTAGAGCTGATTTTCCAGCTAGGTCTTATTTTCGGGGAAACATGGTATGTATGTGTATGCATGTGTATATATGTATACATATGTGCATATGTACATGTATAAAGAGATTTATTATAAGGAATTGGCTCACACAATTATGGAGGTTGAGAAATCTCATTATCTACTGTCAGCAAGCTGGAAATTTCAGCCCAGTTCTGAAGGCCTGAGACCCAGGAACGCCAAAAACAAAAGACAACGGTCCTGGCTCAAACAGGCTGAGTGAATTCAACCTTCCTCCATGTTTCCTATTCAGGCCCTCAACAAGTTGGGTGATGCCACCCACAATGGGGAGAGCCTTCTGCCTTACTCAGTCGGCCAATTCAAATGTTAATCTCTTAGGGAACCCCCTCACAGACACACCCAGAAATAACATTTAACCAGTCATCTGGGCATCCTGTGGCCCAGTCAAGTTGACACACAAAATTAACCATCACAGTGGCCCCGTTGGTAAAGAACTCAAAGAGATTTTAAGCACAGAGGCAACAAGTACTCAGTATGAAGGGGCTGGACGTTAGTAAGTAACTCCTGCCTCTCCCAGTTTGCTGAAATCTTTAGCCAAGTGTGCACATTTTCTAAGTGGTGTGTTTGTGTAAATGTATGTGTGCATGGAGGCATATGTGTGGGTATGTATTACGTATGTAAGCTCACGTGTGTGTGTGCTTGTGTGTATGTGAGAGAGAGAGAGAGAGAGAGGGAGAGAAATACAGTGAGACAGAGACAGAGACAGGGCTGGTGGTTTGTGCAGGCGGAAGGGACTGGGACACTCCCCCCCCCCCCCCCCCCCCCCCCCCCCCGCGAGGGCTGTTGCAGTGCAGGGCAGGGACTGGATGAGGGGTAATCCAGAAATTTAGCAAATTCAGCAGAAGCAGGACTCTGAATAAGAGCTGATAGAAAGGCATGGATACACAGAAATCTTGTGGATGGCTGAAATGAAATGGGAGTTACAGCCTCTTTTCTAGATTATAAGAGACATGCATGGTGACACCAGTGATGTGTTCTCTACATGCTGTGGAGGCTCCATTAACTCCTGGTAAAATAACTCCCGAGACTAATCGACGTTCAATCCGACCATAACTGCCCTTCCCTCTCGACAAAGCAAATATTCTGGATTTTTCCTCTACCTTTATATTTCTCTGCAGCTATCATTTAACAACTTCCCATCTCCTCTTTTATCAAAGGCACTTTAACCTAATTTTAGCAGACAAAATTGCTGTGGGTGAGGGTATAATTTTCTGCAGTGGCTTGGCATGTAGGACCTTGTCAATTTTTATTCAAGGCCTTAGTATAATTCAATAAAAGCAACTTGGTTTATATAGAACTTCAGGGTACCAGTTGTATAAGATGAATTAGATTTTCATGCAAGCTACTGAATGACCAAATGACAAAATGTGAGTGCAATATTTTCCTGAAATCTGGAATGGCTGTGCAGATGAGACTTAATCCGTCACATCACAAGTCCTGTTTGGAGTTGGTCAACACTCCCCCTTCCCTATCCCACTGTAGTGTATAGATCATTCATATGTGTCAGCTTCTGAGCTTGAGTCATCACATACTAATCAGATGAGAAATGTGTTAGTGAGGAATCATATAAATTTTATTTTCAGAGTGAAAATAAAGGCAGTGCACATTTACAATTCACAGTGAAGCTATCACAGCTTTTTAGGATGCAATAAAAATCTGGTTTAATAAATATCATGTAGTTTACCTGTAGCCTATTAGGTGCATTTTGGAGATAGGCATAGTGAAAAGTGTAATCTGCTTTTAAGCATTTTCCTCTAATATAAACTAGTCAAATTAAATATTTGGGCATGCTTGCACTGCTAAATGAGGCAGAAAACATTACCAAACTTTTATGTTACTAAGACTCCTTAGGTGCTTGGCTGTGTTAGGAATGAGTCATGCAATGTACGTGAAAAACCCTCCACAGTAGATTTCAAAGGCCAAAGAGGCCTCCTTCCCCTCTGCCTCTTGTTCTCTGATCTTGGGACTGCAGGCACCTTACGTGTAAAACTAGGTGAATTAATCCTACGAGTGTTGTTATTCAGGTTAAATGAGATAATGCATGCAAGCCTGGCACACACTAAGTACCCAATGATACTAAATGATAGCTATTATTATTGTCATTATTATTATTAGCCTGCAGTATTTAACTCAACACTGTTATTTTTAACCAGATGTTCTATTTATTAACATTTTAACATATTTTAAGATGGAAATTTTACATAAGTTGTGATCTTCCTGTCTGTTAGGCTGAATTTTATTTGTTATAAGAACACATTATATCAAGGAAAAGTAGATGTTTAAAAAGTAAAGCAGTTTATTCATAATATTTATATCCTACAAAATAGTGGTTTTTCCTCTCTCTGGATTCCCTTGTCCATGAATAGGCACATTCTGACATCACTGTTCATAGCATTATTCTATGGTCTGCATGGTCACGAAATGTCCTGTAAATATATTCTATGCTCTCCATGATTGTATTTTCTAGTGGCCATGTAACATTTGGTTGAGGTTGTGGACCCTAATTTAACTAACAGTCTCTGTTTTTAGTCATTTTGATTGCTTCTGTTATTTTACATACATTGCAGGGATGAATATCTTTTGTAGAAGGAGTCAAAGGATTCTAGATTTCGAGAATTGGAAGAGGTGGGTCCTTTGCTTGGGGCTGGGGGTGGGGGCTTTGTAGCTGAGACGTTTGGGGTGGAAGATTGGGGCTCCCGCGTGCTTCTAGACAACCAGCAGCAGTGGGGATGAGGCTGAGGCATCCCAAAGGAGAGGACACTACCAGGCTGGCTACAAAGGCTGACTCAGGCTATATGGAGAAAGGCAGAGGGGACCTTGAGGTTGCCTTCTGGGTTGACCTGCTCAGTCTAGCAGGGAAGGGAAGTACTCGGGGAACAGTAGAAGAGGGGTCAGCATCTTAGAGGAAAACTGTGCTTCTGCTGCTTTCTAAGTAGGAGGTCATTTAACTCTATAAAGTACTGTTTACTATATAAAGTCAGTAATACCCCAGATAAACAGATGGGGAAACTGAGGCATAGAGAGGTGGCAAAAGTTGCTCAAGTCAACAGCTGGCAACTTTGGGGCTTTGTCCAGCTCCTCAGGACTTCCCTGAGCAGACAGCTGTGGAACCCTAAGGAGCACCCACCTGGGTGTCTCTGGGAATCGTGCTAACAGTCTTAGGCCAGTAGTGGGCATGTGAAACAGCCCTACCCTTGAGGAGCTTTGGAAAGCCTGGAGGAGCCATAGAGAATGAACTTTTCAGCAGCTGGTGGTAAGAAAAGCCATGTAAGCTGCCATTCCTAAGCAATGACTGAGTCAACTAAATTGTTTGGGTGATTACTATTTTGGAGTTACATTGCTCTAGTTGATATGCAATATTATGAAAGTGTATAATTAAAATAACAAAAAGCATTTTTTTGGCTTGCATATTGGCAAATACATATGTACTGGGAGTGCCAAAAAATGCATACAAGTGGACACTTTGGTCAATGTTTCTCAAGCAGTAGTTTGCCATAATTAGAAGTGTCTGGATGCTGATGGTAACTACTCTGAGCATCTCTTGTAATTGCGGAAGTTAAGTGTGATTTGTGTTCATCTTTTGTTATCGGTATATATTGAATATTACAATTTTAATACAGTGTTCCTTTTTTCAAATGTATATACATTTTTTTGGCACCCTCTGTATTCCAGTATACTGTTAGTGTATGTATTTGTGTATGTAGATATGTATGTATATTAATATGTATATATACAAAGAATATATATTATATATTATTTGATGTATAAGTAATGTATAAAACAATATGTTATGTATGTTATATATTTATAAATATTGCATACATTTATATATTTATATATGTTTAAACATATAGCTATAGGTATAAATATGTGTGTGTAAGGATGTTTATTACATGGCTCTTTATAATAGTGAAAAATTGGAAATTAGTTAAATGTTCCATGACAGTAGAATAGATAAAGAAATTACACCTACCTATACTGGGGAATAGAAGTCTTAAAAAACAACAACATGTTTGCAAGAATATTTAGTGACAGGGGAACCTACTTATGATGTAATATTAAGTTTTTAAAAGGCAGTATATAAAATAGAAGTTACATTATATTTTGCAAAGAAAATAAAAAAGTATTCACAAAAAAACAACTGGAAAAAATGAATGGAAATATCAAAATGAAAATGGTGATTATTTCTGGGAGGTCAGAACAGGGGGTTTTATTTTCTTCTTTATATTTTACTGTAATGTGTACACGGTCTTTTCAGTGAGCACCACAAATATACATAGAAACCACTTCTTCTACATGTAGGTAGAGAAAAACCACACCTTCTACATTTTCCCATTTTATCCCAGTTTCCAAAATCTGTCCTGTTGTCAGATTGTGTAATTTCACTTTGGCTTGAGAAATAAGATGCTGTAGGAATTTGAGGACAAGAAAAGTCAAGATTTTTCTAAAGTTGGTTTCTAAGGAGAGTTAGCAGATGAATTGCTTTATAAAGTAATACTCCAGGTCTGTCAGATGGACTGTAGAGGGAGGCTGAGGCACCATGGAGGGCGGCTGTCTCTGCCATCCAGGAGCTGAGGGACCAGGACTTTGTATGGTATACGAACTGGATGGGCCAAGATTTAAGTCCACGTCCAAAGTTACCTATGTTGGCTTAATCTCATGAAATCTCAACGTAGTGGTAAAACGACCGCCTTGTTGGGTTGTTTGAAGAGTTATGACATAATGCACATAAACATGGGAGCAAGGAATCGAGGGCGTGTGACCCATATCTAGTTCTGGATCTTTCCTGGTTTACATCTTTGCCTATCAAATCAAGGAATTGGAATAGACGATCTCTAAATTTCCGTTTCTCTTTAAACCTTAACCAATGGTCCTCAAAAAGCCTTGAGCAAGGAGAATTTAATATCCCCTTAGCTTTTATTTATCCTTCTTTGGCAAAGAATGAGTTATCACAGCACATGCGTATACATTAAGGAACCAAGTAGCGGGGTTTGAAATTCACCACTGTGAGCAGAGTGGCTTACAGGAAGCCAGAGTGGGCTGCAGTTCTGAAGGTGAGAGATGACGAGGAACGAGGTGACAGGGTACAGGTGCCTTGGTCTCCTGCCCTTTCCTGGAAAGACTCAGTTCATTATCCAAGGGCTCTGTGTTTTATTTTCTCTAGTGCAGTGGTTCTCACGCTTTATAGCAAATTACAATCACCAGGAGAGCTTTAAGACCATCCCAGGTCCCAGAAGCACCCCATACCAATTAAATCTTGGTTAAGGCTCCCCAGATGGTTCCACTGTACATCCAGAGTGAAGATCCATGTGCTGCCGTGAAACGAGGGCTCAGATACAACTGTGAATCGCAAATGTCAATTCTGTTCCATTGAGTGGATAGAAACAACTCTTCTCTCCCAGTCTTTCCTGATCACAGTGAGGGCTGGCTATCACCTGAGGAGGGTGAAATGCAGAAAATCCTGCGCTTGTTTTGTTTATAATCCTGGAATATCCTGGCCTTGCTCATAGGATGGTTAAACTCACATATATAGATGCACCTGAATGCGGCTTTGAGGGAGGAGGCATTTTAATGTCACTGCTCATTTGGCAGGGGGAGAAGCAAGCTCAGAGATATGAAATGCCTCATTCAGACCCCATAGCTGAGCAAGGAGCCCAGACTCTCTGCTTTCTCATTTTTTTCCTTTATGCTCTTTGGTGCAACCTCAGCAGTGCACCGGTGCATGTGAAGGAGCTAAAGTAAAATGTCCCCTTACAAATAGTAGCATGTTTGTTTGTCACATAACAGCATTGTTAAGTGTCTTAGGACACAACAATAACTAAAAATAGACGGATCTGTCAGTGTTTTTGTTTGAGGTCTAATTTCTTGAAAACACACCATGGAGCTCAAGAAAAGGCAGGCGATTGCCAATCTAGTGGTGCTTCTTTCCATGGGGACACATTTTCTCTTGTGAGAAGCTTCTTGTTTTTAGACAAAAGCAGGTAAAGAGAAATTCTATTCTGGTTCATCGAGTGTGACTGACACATTTCAAAAGATTTTTCTACTGAGGCAGGAGAAAGGGATAGTGTAAAAATACTACAATATACACGCAGAGAAATTTATAGAGGAATTCCAAAAATTAGTCTCCTAAAGAAAAATACATGTCTTAGGACTTCTAATCCATTCTTGACAATTTCCAGGAAACAGAAAAACCTCAGTTCTAAGAGATGTCCACTAGATGGCAGCATGACTACGGTTAAAGCCTTCTACTGGCTTGCTTTGGCATAAAAAAGGGAATTTTTTTAATACTGAACCGAGATTGGTTCAGTATTAAACTCAAAAGGTTTTATGGATATGAATATACTGTTAAAGCATTCTAAATTATAGACTATATATAATATATAATTCATACTGTTGTTATGTAAAATATCATATAGATATCCTAACTTTAAGTCTTGCTATCATTACTTATGTGTGACTTAAGCAGGTTTAGTGTTATGGCTGAAAGTCCTTTGCTGGCTACCACCACCTTTCTTGGCTAATTCCAGCTTTTGCCTGGCTAAAACTACATTCTTCAAAGGGCAGGGATGTTTATTTATTAAATGGCTGTGGTCTACAGCATTAGCCACACAGCTGTGATTCTGCTAATTACTGATCTGTCATGATTTTCACTCAGTTGTATGATGTAGTCATTTGCTTCTTTTTCGACCATGATTTAACATGAACTACAACCTGAATTTTGATATTTCATGGATGCAATATGTTCAACCATTATGCTTTGACTGACAGCCAGGCTGTGTGTGAGCTGTCGGCCGTGCAGAGCTTGACTTTGGTGGAGGTTTACATGCTAGCGGAATATACCACGACACATGTGTAAAGTACACACTTTAGTTCAAAGTAAATTCTTTTGTGCAAGTCCTTTTAAAATTTAGATCCTTATTCAGTTGATTATGGAAAGTTCTTTTGGAAAGAGCTGGGTGATCAGAAAAAGGGTTTGGACTTGAAAGTATCAGAAGTGACTTTCCAAATTTAGGGATTATTGGAGGACCAATGCCAGACATGTTTGCGTGGACCAGCCCCAAGCTGCAGCTGTCTATTGTTGTCACCATCTGTCATCTTTAGGACACATCCACATGGCCCAGGCAAAGTCAGTTAGAAGTATGCAGACAGTCTGGTTATTTAGTGAGCGAAATACATGAGACTGGTGAACGTGTAGAACAAGTCGCTGTGCCAGGCAAAGTTAATTCTTTCCTTTTTAAATCGCTTGATGGTTGATAAAGTGTGTTCAAGCATTTCACATGGTAGTTTAACCACCTTGTGCCCAGAAAACGTGGCAATCTGCCCCAGCTCCCTTAACTAGCCAGGGAAGAGAGGATCCAGAAGTAGAATGAGGAAACATGTCAAGTGCACCCTGGATGTACCCGATAAGTTGCTCTTTTCCTCTGCCCAGTGTTTACTAGATGCCCCACCATGGGTCCCCAGACTCTTTGCGGTTCAATAATTTATGACTCGAGGTCTCCACATGATTCTCTGAGCAACTGCTTTGACTATGTGTGTGCGACTGACCTTCATATTCTGCCCCTGGGGTATTTGTGCATCTGCGTGCGTCTGCCCAGCTTGTGTTTTAGTAACTGGTGGAAGAAGAGGGCGTGCCCTGTTGGTTGGTGGTTGGCAAGACCATAAACAAAACCAGCATCGTTCCTGGGCAGAGTGTAAAGTAAGCGACATGACTCTGCAAAGATGGAATGGGGAAAGATGGAACCTCACACGATCATCCTGGAAAAGGCTTTCCTTGCTGCCGTGAGTGGAACTAGAGAGTTGTGCTCGTTTATGACGTGGGCAACAGGAGACATGCCGGAGCAATGGCTGGTAAAGAATATTATAACGTGAAAGAGAAAGGCTGTTGTCCATAACCTCATAAAACGGGCTTTCTGTTTCCAACACCAAAAAAAACCCAAGTAGACAAACAGGGAAAGAAAACGGCAAAAAAAAAAATAAGAACCGCAAAATGATGGAAGAGTGTGAGTCAGGATGGAGGAAAGGTGCCAGGGTTTCCAGGGCCTTGAATACTCTATAAAGAAACAAATATATTTAGAAAGTGGCTGCACCTTTTGACATTTGCTAAGTGATTTTGGTGATTGACTTTCCAATTGAGTTTTTGTAGTAAGCAAAGGAGTGGTGTGAGGAAAAAGCAATTTTCCCAATGGGGGTATAAAATCCTCAGCCTAATGAAATGTTTTCTCTGGTTTAGAGATAACAACCCACTTTTGGGTTTTATGCCTGATATTGATTCTTTGTATATTTTTTATAGAAGCCTTGATGAAATTCAGTTAATTGTATTTTATAAGACTGAGAGATTGTCTTTTTTAATATTCTCCAATCCTCCTCACTCCTGGCTCTTCATTCCTTTTCCCTGCTCCCTATCAATAGTTTAACTTTGATGGATGGTTTGTGGCAGTTAAAAAAAATCAAACTCTCGCTCTACCTTTTTGATCTGCTTCCAGTTTGCACAATTGCAAAAGCGCTAAAAAAGCCAAGTTCCTTTAAGCAGTAAGATGTTGAAATATGGTCATTAAATCCTGATGGGTTTTTTATTCTGTATCCCATAATTTTAAGGAGAACCACTTTCCGAGATGGTTGGATAAATGCAGAAAATATACTAAGGTGAAAGTGAGGTCCCAAGGCAGCTTTTCAATCTGAGGGGCCCTGAGTTTATTTACAAACACCAGAAGAACTCGTAAACACCAGAAGAACTTGTACATTACCAGGGCCTGCTTCTCTAACCAAAGATGACTCAGAAATAAAACCTGGCGGGTTCAGGGCAATCAGCAGCTTGGTGACTGGTGGTAGGGGCTGCTATGCTTTCCATCTTTTTGTGTCTTTGGTGTTTTATCTAGTGAAGGCATTGTCTTGAGAGAACTCCTTTGCTGTTGGGCAATAAGATGACTTACTTCTTGGGATAAAGGGTCTCATAAAAGAATTTGGACAAGAAGACTTAGTGGTTTATAGGAACTGTAATCTTTACTGACTGAGTGGGATGGAAACAGGAAGAGGAACTAAATTTAGAATTGCGTAAAGGACAAAAAGATTGATTTAAACCCAAATAATAATGAAAATGAAAGGTAATAGAAAGGCACGCCCATAATTGTGTCCTAGTGTTTAGGAGACTTGGATTTTAGCCTGGGTTTTGTGACTTAGGAGCTGTATGTCCTAGGGTAAATCACTTAACCTCTCTGAGCTTCAGTTTTCTTATCTGTAAAATAGGGTTTTCTGGGGCCTTATTATGGGCTGGGTGAAGAACTTCACATGTGTTAATCTAATTTAACCATCTCAAGACCGTTATGAGGCAGGAACTATCATTATTATTATTATTATTCCTATTATACAGATGAGGAAACGAAGCACATGGAAGGTTGGTAACTTTCCTGAGTCAGTCACAGGGGCATGATTTGGCCATAGACAGTCTAAGGCGGTGTCTGAAACCACTGTGTATGTGCTACCACGGTCGAGTCACTCTGGAGATGCAATCCTCGCCTTGCCTACATGATTGTGGTATGATCAGAGAAGTTAATACTGGTGAAAAGTGTTCTATAAAATAATAGCTCAGGTGCACATGTAAAGTGTTGTTTTCAATTTATTATTAATAGCCTTCCTAATGTTAGCTGTGGCGAATGTGTCTACCTAAGACTGTAGAATCAAGTGTTATGAGGCTGCTTCTCATCATGAGTATACTAGTTTCCTAGGGTTTCTGAAACAAGTACCGCAAACTGGGATGCTTAGAGCAACCCGATTTTATTGTCCCGTGGTTCTGAATGCCAGAAGTTCAAAATCAAGGTGTTGGCAGGGCCATGTATGACTGAAGCCTTCAGCATCTGTTGCAGGCCTCTCTCTTAGCTCCTGGGAGCCTCCGGCCTTCCTTGACTCGTAGATGGCTCTCTTTTCTCTGTGTCACTTCAGATCATTCTCCCTCTGGTTCTATCTGTATCCAAATTCCTCCTTTTATAAGGACACTAATCTAGTGGGTCAAGACCCACCCTAACGAGCTCATCTTAAGTTGATCTTCTGCAAAGCCCTTATTTCTAATGACGGTCACATTTACAGATACTGGGGATTACAACTTCAGCATTATTGTTTTTCAGGGAGGGGGCACATAATTCATCCCATAACAGTGAGAAAGCATGGGGATGAAATTTGGAGTCAGGCACATCAGAGTTCAAATCCAGCCTCCACCGTTTACTGTGGCTGTATTAGTTTTCTATTGCAGTTGTAACAAAATACAGTTAGTGGCTTAAAACAATGCAAATTTACTATTTTCTAGATATTTCCAGAGGTCTGAAGTCCAAAATGGGTCATACTGGCTGAAATCAAGGTTGTAAGGACTATGTGCCTGGTGGAGGTTCTGAGGCAGAATCCATTTCTTGCCTTCTCCAGCTTCTCAGGGCTGCCTACATTCTTTGGCTGGGGCCCCCTTCCTCCATCTTCAAAGCCAGTGATGTAATATCTTCAAATCTCTCCCAATTTGACTTTGACCTTCTGCCTCCCTCTTCTATCTTTTAAGTATCCTTATGATTCCACTGTGATTTTAAGGACCCTTGTGATGACTACCTGGATGATGTAATATCATCTCCCCACATCGAGTTCCTGACGTCAACCTCACCTGCAAAGTCTTTTTGCCTAGAAGGAACTCGTAAGTTCCAGGGTTTGGGGCATGGGCATCGTGCAGGGGGGCATTATTCTGCCTATCCCAGTGATTCTCCTAAGCCCTCCCTGTAACTTGGGACTCCTCCCGGTTCTACTTTAGAGCATCGTTGAGAAGACTGAAGCATGTCATTCTTGTGAAGCCTTCCAGCCAGTGCCTGACACAGAGCAGCAACTCACGACCTGCTAACTGCTGATACCATTATCCTTTTCATCCATGTACCGTTCTCATGGAAAGGTTTCTCTTCAAGTCCTTTCCAGTGGTGGGAAAACCTGTGCAAACATTTCTGATGTTCGTATAAATCCAAAGCAAAGCCTAGATGTTCTATTCTCCGAACAATCAGTAAGGCCCCACGTACCTAACAGAGGGGAGCTTGACCGTCATTTGTGTTGCCTTCGTTTCAGTCCCTTTGGTTCACTACTCAATCAAGTGGCAATTGCTAGAGAGCATGCTTGGGAAAACAGCCAATTTAATTTGGCGATCTTAACACAGTTAAACATTCAATTTTTAGGCACCTTAATGTTTAAGACATTTTAATGGCCACTGTAACACTCTATCACCTCCCAATCCCCAGCCTCAGTTTAAATCATTGTGGAGTGTTTAATGTATCTTGTAGAAGCAGCCGAAAGCCACACCAATGGAATGGCATAATACAAATTATTGTTTTTTATAACTACAATAACAGTATAAATAATTGAAGAATACTTTATAGTTTTATAAGAGGCTTTCTCACAGACTATCAAATAAATGACTGATTTGATGGTTACACAAGCATTCCAGTGTGGAGACAGACCTGGGAGTGCTATCCTCGGAATCAGACTGACCTGCTTTTGAATCCCAGCCTTGCGGCGTATGAATTCTGTGATCGCAGCCAAGTCACAGACCCTCTCTGAGTCTCAGTTTCTTCATTTGTCAAATGAGGGGAAGCTCATAGGCTCCTCACAGGGTGGTAGTGAGGATTCAGTAAGAGAACACCCACACTCAGTACAGTGCCCGGCACATCTCATGGACCAGTCCATATTGGCTGCCACTGTTATCATTGTTATCACATTGTAAGGAGTATTAAAAGGAAAGTCTACCAGTACCCATGTCAGCTGTGCATTAAGTGAACAGAGACTATAGTCTAAAATTGGGTGGAAAACCACAAGCAAGACTTGTAAAAGGAGGCGAACAAAACTTGGGGTCTAACCAGCTCCGGACCACTCACCTCCAGCCTCAAAGAGGTGGGAAGGATGGACACTCCATGATGGATGGAGTGGTTGGTGGGGTGAGTTGCTCTCATGAGAGAGAAGGATGGAATGCTTTAGCAGGTCCAGAGGGAGAGGCTGTAAGGAGTCTACCTGGAGAGCCTAATACGTGCCTCCGGCAGTTTGGTCAGCAGCACAGACTGGTGTGTGACTCCCCTACAAAATCCCGAGAGGGAGAGACTGACTGGCCATTGCTGGGGGAATGGAGTGAAGGAGAGATTGCTGCTGCCTCGGGGTTGACTGTATTTTCAGTGTTTTTCTAGGCAGAGGCAGTGGGTCCTGTGGAGCAGACAGAGGCCGTGCTTGTGAGCAGGTATGGGGCTGTCTTAGATCCTGGACCCCAGCAGGGATGAGATGTCTTCCACTAGGGAGAAGTGGAGTTCTGGAATTCCAGGGGTTGAAGAAGGATCCATAAGTGTCAGCTGGAAGGGAGGCATTTCCCCCACGTTAACAGAACTATGGGAGAGAAACCCTCAGCTATGGGGAGAGGAAGGGCATATTTCAGAGACTCAGGGAAAAGCCCCAGGAGGTCACCTCGAGATGAAACTGCTTTTCTTCTCACCCTTCCTCACACTCTGATCCACAATCAACAAATTTGAGAAGGGATGAATGAAGTGGGAAATAGAAGGCAAACGCCACCTTCTTCCAGGAAGACAGCAGACTGCTCAGCTGATTGTGAACATGGAGAGGCTGTGGATGAGAACAAAAAGTTAATATTTTATGGTTCCTTTAGCCCAGAAGATATGCAATCAAGACTTCTTTGATTATTTTAAAGTGTCTGGAACAATCATGAGACTTGACCTAAATCTGATATAGGAGTAAGGAAAAACCAGTCAATGGAGTGGAGAGAGAGAGAGAGAGAGACAAAGAGAGAGAGAGAGAGAGAGAGAGAGAGAGAGAGAGAGAGAGAGAGAGAGAACTGAATGTGTTCCCCGATCACATCCCATGAGTTTCGAGTTTTTCCACAGATGAAGTAACTGAAGCTCAGAAGGGTAAGGGGTTTGTGCAAAACCCCAGACTGAAAATAAGCAGAAGCAGGATTTGAACCCTGGGTTCCTGATACTACTTGCTCCCCTAGACCACACAGCTCTATCCTGGTCAGAAATGGCAGCGGCACCAAAATTCACCAGGACGTGGATCCCAAAGTCTACTGTCAAAAAGTCAGAGATTTCTCGTCAGGATCCTTGCATCTGGCTTGCAACATGGCGCATTTCATTCTGGGTCAATATGTGTTTTATTAGGTTGTTTTTTTGTAAAATACAGATGAAGTATATGCGCTCCCTTTTCTTTTAGCACGAATATGTTGTAGGAGATTTTGGCGGTGAGGAGGTTGTGAGGACTTTCTGCTGTGCCATCTTCCTTAGAGAAGAACATACTATGAGTCATGTATTTTCTGAAATATCTCCATTTTATTGCGTTGTGACTCAGTCCAGCCTAATTAGCATTATGTAGAGGAGAAGCAAGGTGGTAAAAATGGAAATTGCCACAGAATGTTTCTACCTGGGGAGGAAATGGAAGGGGATCCTCCTCCACTGCTCTGAAGTAGTTTCCTGGTCGTATCCACGGAGGTGGCTGCAGGGAGTAGGTCACCACTATGTGTAAATGAGCAGTGCCAGCTGAGGGGGCCCCAACTGCCCTTCCTTCAAATCATCACTCCCTTGGCTGGAAGCAGTGACCGGAAGAGCTAAATATTACACTGCACGGTCTTGAATAGTAACTAAAAGGAAATACAAACCAAATCTCCGACCATTCCTCTCTCTCCATGTCCTGAGGTGTCCACCCTCCTGAGATGACATAACTGAAATCAAGGCTGCAGCCAGTTAGAGAGTCGCCTCTGACTTTGGCAGATTCTAACGCAGAAACTTTGTCTCATCGAGGGTGACTGAAGAAGAGGAATATGTCTAGCTCAGAAACAACCGAACACTTGGAGAGGCAGGAAAGGTCCGTTGGCTGGAGAGAGAAGAGGCTTGTTCTCTGTGACTCCAGAGGTGAGATCCAGGGAAGGGGGCTGAAGGTCCCCTGCAAACAGACTTGGGCACAATGAGACGAACAGTGTCCCAGCTGAAGGTGTCTCATGACTAGAACTCACCTTGTTCTTTGCAGGGCCCCCCAAAATAACAGATTAAGCAGTTCTCTCACTTTGCCTCTGGCCTTTCCTTCACATCTTTCCCCAGAGCTAGTTGTTATGCTACCTCTGAGATGAGTCACAGGGACGCAGGATGGCATGGAATGTTCTTCTGAATGACATATTTTGAGGTGGGGGGGAAGGTGGGTGGGGTTTGATAGTTTTCTTCCCTCTCAGTGGGGTTACAGAAAAGAGTGTGATTTTGGAATCAGACTGCCATTAGTTCCAGTGTCACTCTCTGCTCATGATTTGGGTAACTTCAGGCAAGTTATTTAAACTCCCCACGCCTTAGTGTCCTCGTTTGTAAAATGGGGAAAATAAAAATCACCGGCATCATAGTGCAGTTGTGAGAATGAAGGGCAGTCCTGGCCTGGCCCCTGATTATAATAATGGGTGCTGATACACAGACGGTGGTCTCACAGGCACTCGGTATTTGTTTCCAGCTCACAATGCTTTGAAATATTAAATATAATGAAATGGTACATTCCATAAAGCAAGATAACATTACAATAACAAGTCTAAGTAAGCGACTTGTTTTCAAATGAGCGATTTGATCTCAGGTATTGCTGATGCTAAGTTTTGCTGTTAATCCTAGATTTTCCTAGTTCTCTTGTGTGGCCCTCTGCTACTACATGGCAACTGACAAGTGACAGAGTTCATAAGTATAAGAAAAACCTCTGAGAAAAAACCCCCAAGTTTTACATATTTTTATATGTTGAATTCAATGTGCTTATTTTTGGACTCAAACTGGGTTTGAATTCCCATTTGGCTACTTAATTACTTTATGGCTTTGGACAAATTACTTAAACCTGTTTGCTCATCTATAAAAAGAGAATTGTTGTGAGGATTATATTTATTGCAATTATATAGGGAAACGTTTAATGGTTCCTATGGTTTGGATGTGTCCCCTTAAAATTACTATGTTGAAATCCTAACCCCCCAAAAGTGAGGGTGTTTGTAGGTTGGTTCTTTGGGAAGGGCTTGTGTCATGAGGGTGGAGCTCTCATGAATGGGATTAGTGCCTATTAAAGGTTTCAGAGAGAGAGTCCTGCCCTCCTCTCCCTGCAAGGACACAGTGAGAAGGAGCCAGCCATGAACCAGGAAGGGGACCTCGCCGGAAGGTGACCATGCTGGTACCTTGATGTTGGATTTTCCAGCCTCCAGAACTGTGAGAAACAAATTTCTGTGTTTGATAAGGGACTCCGTCTGTGGAATTTTGTTATAGCAGCTTGAATGAACTAAGACAATGGTACTTTGTTTTGTTTTGTTTTTTTAAATTGATGACTATTAGTATTCTTCCTACAATAACTTTATTCAGTATTCAATTTTAGCTACTGACTGTCTGGGTTGCAAGGCATGTTGCAGCACATTGCAGGTGCAGAGTCAGAGAACCACTGTGTCGATAGTGATCCCAATGACATTCTGGTCTGTGATAGTTTCCTGTTGCTGCTCCAACAACTTAGTACAAACTTGGTGGCTTACCACAGATTTGTTCCCTTAAGAGTTCTGGAACCCAGAAATCTGGACTCAGTCTCACTGGGCTAAAGTCAAGGTGTTGGCAGGGCTGGTTCCTTCTGGAGAATCTAGGGGAGAATTGTTTTCTTGCCTTTTGTAGCTTCTGGGGGCCACCTGCATTCATTGGCTTGTGATCCCTTTCTCCCATCACTCCACCCTCTTGCTTTCATCATCAAATCTCCTATTTCTGTAGTCAAATCTTTCTCTTATAAGGACGCTTGTGATTACTATGAGCCTACCTGCATAATACAGGATAATCTCCCCCTCTCAATGTCCTTAAATTAATCACAGCTGCAAAGTCTTTTTTGCCATATGAAGTAATGTTCATAGGTTCTGGGGATTTGGATGTGGACATCTTGGGGGGCATCGTAGAGGGTGCTTCTTGCACTGGCTGGAAGCTTATTTAGAAGGGACCTGTGAGCACTTAGAATCTGTGATTGTAAATGAAAGACAATAGGGAGAATTGTACCACCCCCAAATTTCTCTTTTCCTCTCTGCCCTGTGCGGTAATGTTTTACCCTCAGCAAAGCTTTTATCCATAAATGCATTTTCTTGGGGTTACGCTTCATTGAGTTTGTACTAATCCACAGGCAAGTTGAGACCCTCTCCTACTCTTTTTGGGGTTCCCCCACTCTTCTGACACTGCCGTATTTTGTACTCTCTTGCCAAAACCGACAAGGTTATCACATTTATGTAGCACCTTTATACCAACACTGTACCAAACACTTTAAATACATTCACTCATTTAGTGTTCAAAATATTCAAGGATGGATGTATTCCCAAGGCACTGAGAAATGTAACTTGCTCACAGTCTCAAGTGAGTGTTCAAAGCGTGTCTGGCTAAAGAGCCCACACTTTTAACCACTATACTCCATCACCTCTCTGTAAGAAGTCCTCAGTAAAGGGTCACTATTACTGTTTTTATAGCACCCAGAAATAAACATTTTAGAGCCTGACTCCTGTAGTCCTGCTCTGCTGTCTGTCAGAAAGAGAGACAGAGAATTTCTTATTGACTTGATCTAGAAGTCACATCTGTCCCATGGACGAGCAACATGCATGTGGGTGACACCACAAGTAAGTAATTAACAGATTTTGTAGTCGGGCATTTAAGCTCATGCCAAGCAGATGTTGATAGAAAGATTTCAGAGAAACATCATAAAATGATGATTAAGCTGAAAAGAATTTGAATGGTAAAAACAGTCTTAAATCTGTAAATTTATGACTACTCTGTGCATTGGTGTAAAAATTTGGTCTTAAATCTGTAGCTGTGCTGAGAATTTGGAAAGGCTGAGAGCGGGTAGGTGGAGTGGCAAGAGGCGGTCATGCCCATCTTCTCCTTGGCAGACCTCCGCTCTGCTCACAGATGGGACATGCAAGATGGCAAACGGCATGATTAACAATCTAGATTCTGGGGCCCGACGGTCTGGGTTCAAATTTCAACACCACCATTGATTAGCTGTGTGACCCTGACCAAGTTCACTTAACCTTTCTATGCCTTAGTTTCCTCAGGAGAAAATAAATATCCTAGTGACACCTACCACATAGGATTTTTTTTCAGTGGGTTAATACCCACAAGGCTATGTCCCTCCCACATAAGTATTCAGTACATGCTGGTTGTTATTATTCTCCCCTTATCGTATCTAATGGGTTTGGGAGATCACCATACATTTGGGAAGAGGAAGGTGTTTTCCTTTAGATGGAAATTATACGGGAGTCATTCATTGTTTGAGGGAAGAAAAGGGACAGATCATAGGCTGTCTTAGCTTGGATTGCTATGACAAGATACCATATTGGTGCTTATCTGCCACTATTCTGAAGGAGCTGGAAGCCTGCGATTGGTATCAGCATCATGGGTTCTGGGGAGGGCCCTCTTCCTGGCTTGCAGATGGCTGTGTTCTCACTGTGCCCTCACACGGCACACAGAGAGCTATGGTCTTTGTCTTCTTATAAGGACCCAAACCCGATCATTATAGGGGCCCCACCCTCAAGGGCTCATCTAAATCTAATTCCTTCTCAAAGGCCCCACCCCCTCATATTATCACATTGGGGGTTGGGGCTTCAATATACAAATTTTGGGGTATCACTATCATTCAGTTCATATTAGCAAACAGAAAAGTTAAGAAAATGGTTTCAGATTGTAATAAATGCCATGAAGAAAGTGTTTCATAAGCATGGGCTCATTTGTGTCTGGGATTTGGGTGGGCCCAGTTGGGTGGTCAGGGTGGGCCTCTTTGTGCTGGGATCTAAGGGAGAGCACAGATCTGGGAGCAGGAGGACAAAGGCCCTGAGATGGGAAAGAGCTTGGGGTGTTGGGGAGACAAGGGCAGAAGAAGGAAATGCAGGAAGAGGTGAGTGGTGGGAGAGGACATTTGGGAGATGAGCAGCAGCTGGAGGGTGAGTGACAGGGGAGGAGGTTTTTTTCTAAGTGCAGTGGGAAGCCACTGGAGAATTCTAGCCAAGTGGAGACGTGCCCTGATCGGTATTTCAGACTTGACATTGTTGTGCTTTCTAAGTGCTGTAATTTATGATCTGCACTATTACTATGGATAGATGCATTTATTAAGTACTTACTGTGTGCCAGGCATGTGCTAACCAGTCTGCACACATGTACTAGGGAGTAAACTGGAAATGTCAAAAGAGGCATCAGGATACTATAGATATAAATTCCAAAGTGAGATGCCAGAACAAATGCAGATTTTCAAAGGAGCAGGGGTTCCATTGTGTGAGAAGCCATCTGTAGGATATAAAACATAGAAAGAATGGATTTGTGAAGAGGACTTCTTTGGAAATAGCTCATACCAAGTTTCTCCCTTTTCTCCCCTGAAGTGAGGGGCTTCGATGAGACCACTTGGAGAGTGGATTGTCTGTGCTGGAATTCTGGCGGCCTGTTGAGTCTGGTTCTGACATGGGAGGGTGGACATGAGGGAGGAGAGGAAGAGGTGAGGGAGGAGGAAGTAGGGAAGTAGGTTAGAGGTTCAGGAGTGTTGTATCAGAGCTGAAGACTGGTGGGCACATTGGATGGAGGGTCATTTAAAAGGAGTCTCCCAAGAGTAACATCTAGAGGGACCAAGTTCTTTGTGGAATGGACACTGGCTTGGGTAGGGGAGAAGATTTGAAGACAAATCAAATATGATTATTGTTTCGAACTAGACCTTTCAATTTCTGAACCGAGACTGTATGTGAGATGCAATTGCAGGACGTTTTATTATCTAAAGGCCATATGTCATGCACCATGCTTCGGACAATCTTCCACCAAGGGCAAAGAAAAAACTTGCCCCCTGAATACATTTGAAAGGGAAGTATTGATTATAATCTCTGAACCGTTCTTCTTCTAACATTACTGGTTATATATGGTATTTTATGTCACCATCTCTGAGGTGGGTAATCTTATCCCCATTGTAAAGATGAGGAAGTTAAGGCTTGGAGAGTTTCCACTGACCAGCACGAGGTCACAAAACTACTAGGGAGTCAAACAGGGTTTTAACCCTGAGCATCTCTTAGCCTCGGTGCCATGCTACTGAGGAAGCAATAATGGACCTGGGCATTGGACAGTTTGACAATGAACTGTTGGAAATAGCTCATGGGTCATGGGTTTTGATTGTTTTAAGAAGGAAGGATGTTAGCCAATGTACCAAGCTTAATTCTCCCTCTGCCAATTGAGGACAATTTGAAAAGCTCCTCGGAACGAAATGAGACATTGTCTCCATGACTCATGGCATTTTCTTTGGCACATTCCAATAGGGCAGAGCTTGGCCTTCAGGGAGATGAGGGGCTATGCGGTGCTGCTTTCTCCCGACCTCCCTGGGGCCCTCTTCCCCCTTGGGTGTATGCTCCCCACTGCTGGGAGGACCCAGAATTGTAAGTTCATTGCCAGGCCTGTGGGTCTTCATCTTGTGTCCAGTTTGCTGAGCTTTGCAGGGCTGGGAGTGGTTCTTACAGCTGCAGAGCCACGCTGGAGAGGTGAGGAATTATATTTTTCAGAGGGGCTCTCAGGTACCCCTGACACACTCTCAAACTCTCCCTGCTACTCTGCTACCTTTCTCAGGAGCATCCCGAAACTAGCTTCATTTGTCTGTGCCAACCTCTCCAGTGTAAAGCCATTGTTTAAACACCCGTCGTTAGGATCACGACTATCAGATAAATAAAATACTGCTCTATATTCAAGCATGGCCTTTACAGCATGATATTAAAACAATAAATCAAGTATCACAGACTCAGCGTTCGAGCCTGCTTTTATTGCATTATTCCATTCTCTCCATTATCCAGCTTTAAAATCCCTCCCCTTGCATTTATGATTTTGAAACATTACATCAGTTATGTCCCCATGGCACTTTAATCTAATCCAACACTTTAAGGGGGTAGGTAAGTGTTTAGGACACTGGGCCAGGTTCTGATCATTTTATGAAACCGTTGTTTTATAGAAGAACATTACCTTTATTACCAGATTCCATGGTGTGGTTGGGGGGACAATCTGGTTATAATTACAAATAGCATTCCTTACAAGCTGCAGTAGAAAGCTCAGCCATTTGAAGATGAGATACGGCTTCCTCGATGTGTTGTAGCATATTTGTTCAAGATGTCAAAAGGAAGCATGTCGGTGATCAGCCTGGTGCTTCTTCTTGGGGGTTTTATGTTCACTATGAGAGCAGGTGGTTCCAATGGAGAACCTTGACTTGACTCTGTGCCCTGAAGTTGTGTTAGTTACTCACAGCACAATTGTCACCTGTATCAGAGGAGAGACTTTATGTACTGGCTCATGCAGTTTGTTAAATTCACCCCAGACGAACTGGATGCCATTAAACCTTTAGCGCCGTGGGTTCTTTCTCATGAGATGGGAGGTCAGGCTCCTGGAGGAGGGACTGCCTTCTACAGCGCTGCTTCTCCATCTCTCGGGGCAGAAATGGGCGTCTGTCTCCATCAACCTTTAAGCAGCTGCCAGTGTCTGTGTGTTTGGGTCCTCAATATCCATTTCTTTTATTTTACTTATATTGGGGGGGATAGTGCATAGATAAGAGTATTTTTAAGCAATAACCTTAACTATGTCCGTAGGATACTGTTAAAAATTCAGGTGGCCTGTCTTTCATATACCGTGAGCCTCCGGGAAGCCAATAAATGTCAAAGAAATGTCAAAGCATGTATGTATTTATTGGGTCCACAGTGCATTTCTAAGGAAGCCTTGTGACATTTGGTCATCACATTCTTTGAAGCTGTCACACAGAGGAGGTGCCATAAATACATCAAATGGATTTCAGATCACCTCTGCACAGCCAACAGTCCAGCGTTGGAGGGTGTTTAAGGTGCTTCCCTCCTGGGGGTTTGCTTCACTAGATCCTACTTTAGATGTCAAAGTAGGTGGGTAGACATGTCCCAACAGTCAGAGAAGGCCCAAGTTTGGATGGTCTCTGATGTTCCTAGCCCTTTTGGTGGAAGCCTTTTAATGTTACATGGAAATAAGCTGTTCGGGGTTTTTAGCAGTCACTGTGGGGTGAAGGAAAGTAAACTGGGTGGGAGGTGCCATGGAAGGACAGGAAAAGAACATTGACCTTGGCAGCTGGTATTAGCAAGGGTTTTCCAAGACCACTGGCGTGTACCTAGGAGGACATGTGCACCTTTTACCCTGTTTCTAGTATAGAAAGACCCCTGAGGTGCCCATGACCTGCAGGGATTGAGCTGAGCTGAGCTGAATTTAGAGGCAGCCAGTTTAAATATCTGTCTTCCTTCTCTTTATTGACACCAAAAATAAATGTGTCCAACGTTTTATAAAAAACAAAAACAAAATCCTGCATCAATATGAGAAAGTATTTATTTTTGTTTTGATTTCTCTTCCTCCAGCCATTCTCTCAAACTACCTGAATTCTGCAGCCCAGATTCTTTCTTTTCTAATATGAAGAAGCCAACTCTCACACAGTATTTATTATGTGACAGGCATTGTGCTAAGCCATTTATGTTTGCATTATCGCTACATACGTCTGGAAGGCATGTGGAATTGTCCCCATTTTACTGGTGGTGAAAATGAGGCTCCGATCACCTAAGTAACTTACCCTACTCAACGCCAAAGCCAGTGTTCGAACACCCAGCCCCCTTTCTGCTCATCATCTCAGGAGGACGCCTAGGAAATGCCTGTGTCTGAATTTTGGGAGCCTTTTTGAAAAAATATAAATATCTGTGCAATATATTCAGAGCTGTTCAGCTCTCAGGTCCAACCAGAAGCAGAATCGTTGCAGAAGGCTTCAAACCTTACCCCTTGTTTACCCAGCAATTTTTCATACGAAATGGAATTCCAGTTTCTTTGCCAACACATTATGGGTTAATCATTAATCAATGTAGTTCAAGGCAAAAAGGATGAATAATGGGATAAGCTGAAACTGAGGAGAGTGTGACTAACTATGGTGATTATGTTATACGTTATTTATTTGAAGCGTTTTTAAAAACAGTCTTGAATGGAAATGATTGGCTCTCAAGGAAAAGCATTAAGCATGGTGACGCAGAGAAGGAAGACTGGACATGTCCTGTATGTAAAATGCACTGAAAGATTTCAAACAATTTTTTATTTAACCATCTCTCTGGTAATAAAATGGAGGGGACCTTAAACTCTACATGAACAAAGACATGTTTGTGTAAGAACTTTGGAATTTTGCAAAGAAAACTTCTTTGGAAGGAGACTCCATCAATCTCGTCTTATTGTTAGAATAACTCTTCACTCCCTGTTTGATAAACCACCTTAATTTGTTCTGTTTCTCTGGAGCCTATGACGAGACAGCTTTGCACTTGAATCAACCTGCAAATTGTTCTCAGCTTGGCCTTGGATGCGACTCAGACTCTGATCCAGCAGGCATTTATTCAGGTCCTGCACCAGACATTTGCTTATATGTCCTTCTGAAATATTCCTCCTCTCAAGAATTCTATTGACTACACTAAAAGGAACATCCCTCACCATGAAAGATAAAGGGACATTTTTCTGGCCTCTTCTCTGGAATTGCACTAATGGGAAGTATTGTGTCTTAAAAAAAGAAAAAGAATCCCAGATGCCCAGTGAAATTGTTAGACAAACCTACCTTTCCCCTCCTTAGAAGAACAACATAATTGAGAACTCACTAATATAAAATCTGCTCTAAGTCAGACATACGCTTGAAAAATTACATTCATTAGTAATGAAAACAAGGCTGCATGATACATGCTTGACTTCCCCTGAGAATATGTTATTTGAAAGTCCATTCTGTACTTATTTCCATATCAATAATCAATGTGCTGTTTACTGATCATTTAAATCTGATTATTAAAGCAGATCCAGAAGGAAATTGAGTTGCTAATTCATAGTGATAATGTTTGGGCTAATATATGTAGCTGTACTTAATAAGCTTGCATATCTTTGAATATCCAATAATTCAGGATTTTTATTTTCTCTGATCTTGGGCAGAATCCATTTAATTAATGAGATTTTTCTGTATTTCAGTGTTGACAGCTTTCTTTTTACATGTTTAAATTTTACATTCAACAATTTTTATTCCTAGAAATAAAAGCACATTACACAGGGGTTTTGGAAATATTAATAAATAGCAACTATATAGGGGTTTTGTTAAGGGAGTTGGAGATGCTTTAAAACTCATTTCTTAACCTTGGCTGGCATCACAGGTTGGTGATGGTTGATTTTATGAGTCAACTTGGCTGGGCCACGGTGCCTAGATATTTGGTCAAACACTATTCTGGATGTTTCTATGAGATTAACATTTAAATTAGTGGATTTTGAGTAAAACAGATTATCTCCCCTAATGTGGGTGGGGCTCATTCAATCAGTTGAAGACCTTAATAGAAGAAAGACTGATCTCTCCTGAGCAGCAAATGGCCTTTGAACTGGACTCCAACTCTTCCGAGTCTCCAGCCTGCTAGCTTATCCTGTAGATTTTGTACTTGACCTTCACAATTGTATGAGCCAATTCCTCCAAATAAATTATCTATCATCTATTATATCTATCTATCCACCCACCCCTTACCTATATCTATATCTATCTATCTATCTATCTATCTATCTATCTATCTATCTATCTATCATCTATCTATCCATCCTCCTGTTGTTTCTCAAGATGACCCGAATACAACAGGCTTCTCAGAATATTAACAGAGAAAGCACCTAACACCATGCTTGGCACATTTTAAAAAATGATGTTTTAAAAAGCTTTCTAAGTGCAGTGATTTGACCAGCTTTTAGCTCTGATGCAGAATGACATTTAATAAAGTTTATTTGTCTTATTTTTAGTTTGCTGCTTGTGTAGTATTTAGCACAATGGTCATGGTTAGTAAACATATGTTTATGTAAAATGAGAATTTTGTAGAATACCTGGAAAAGAGAGAGCAAAGCAGTCCAATGACATAAAACCAGAGGGAAAATAAACTTTTATTTTTTGGCTGGATTCCATTCACTGAAATAGTTTTAGGCAGTTTCTAAATGTCAGGCTTAAACTAGCATATGTGAAAAGTGGAAGAGAA
Organism: Rhinolophus sinicus; assembly: GCF_057876585.1. Taxonomy (NCBI): domain Eukaryota; kingdom Metazoa; phylum Chordata; class Mammalia; order Chiroptera; family Rhinolophidae; genus Rhinolophus; species Rhinolophus sinicus. Next base: position 188,546,637 of record NC_142503.1, on the reverse strand, counting down.
TAGGATGTTGAATTTAAATAGGAAAAATGTAACTTTTTATGTGTTTTAGAGAACTTTTAAGTATTTAAACAAGCACAATTGGCCTCCACTGTATAGTTCACATAGTAAGAGAAATGCTGGTTTCTGTGCAATCAACTGATAAAAAATGTACATAGTATTCATTTCATGAAATATTTTTTCCTTCATAAAAGTGATGCATAGAAAAATATAGACAATTTGAAAAATATAGAAAGATAGAAAGTAGGGTGAAATCACTTTTAAAAGATGATTATTAGAAACATTTTGGAGTAGTCTCTTTTAGTCATTCTTTATTCTATGCCTTTTTTAGCTTTTAGAGCTCACATAGTTGTATTACATTGTAATACACAAAATGATTTGTATTATTCTTTTTTTTGTTTATGTAAAATGAGTACTTACTGCAAATTTATGGAAATGTAGCCAAATTGTCCAAGGAGAGGATCTAATTTCCCTGAAAATTAGAGCAAAAGGCTGTTCAAATAAAGAAAAAAAAAGAAAAACCAAAACCCTGTTATTACTGTTAGAACAGTTTTTTTCTCCCCCATTGGTTGTTAGTTTCTCTGTGAGTCTCTCTGGATTATAAAACCATAGCAGTATTTCAAAGGTGAAGAGTCTAGACTGGTGGTCAAGTGCCCCAGTCCCTGAGCCATACGCCAGACCCCAAATCCCAGCACCGCTGCTCACCTGTAGGCTTGGGCAAGTTTCCTCATCTGTAAAGTGGGGTCCATAAAACTGCCTCTCACAACAGTTGCAGGGAGAAAACACTTAGAAGAGTGTTTAGAACGTCGCAAGCTGTTAATCAATTATAGCAATTAGTAGATGACACGAGACTGCTTCCAATCACACCATTCATATAATTTGCAAAGACAATAATAAGCCTCCAGTTAGCGAGTGCAATGTATTAAGTGCTTTATATACATATCTTATTAGTACATTGGTTCATTACAACAGTTTGTGATGTAGGCAATCCCTTTTGAAGATGAGGAAACGGGCTTGGGGAGATTACATAGCTTTCCCAAAGTCTCCCAGCTGGTAAGTAGTTAGACAAGCCACTGATTGTTTGGGATCTCCTTGTGGCCTTTAAAACAAGTAAAGCCCAGGTGTCTTGGGTCTCACCTGTGCAGATGTGGGAGCAGCTGAAACTGGAGAAGAAAGGGGAAGGGAGAAAGAAAAGGGGGATTTTAAACAAGTTTGCTGTGATCTACAAAGAGTCAAGAAATTCACATGAAGAATGAGAGTTATTTTGAAATCTCTTTTTCTTGGCTGCACTCATTCTTTCAGTCCTGATACTCCGGGACTACACCATCTGAGTTACAACTTTTGATCATTGTGTTCAAAACCTTTTTTGTTAAAAATTAAAAACAGCAACAACAGCAAAAAAGAGAATAACTCTTCTCCATGAGGAATCGCATAAAACGAAGGCATGCATTTTCCTTTTCCAATTTTCTCTAGGAAATAAGTTGGATTTTAGAATGGTAGCTGAGAATGTGAGTCTGTTTTTATGCATGATTATGTCATCGACAAACAGGTTTTGAAAGAAACACCCAGGGTAATTTATCAAGGAAACTGCTTTTGACTATTCTTTTCCCTGGGGTTTATGAAACTTTAGCAGGTGGCAGTTTGGTGTTTAGCATGACAAGCTTGTGAAATTGCAACAGCTCTGCAAGGAGAGGGGCACGTTGATTTGGCTTCTTTCATATATAAAATAGAAAGGGGAAAAGAAACTAACAGGCAGTGAGCCTTTTGAATGTACTGGGTCCTGGGCTGGGGGTTTTCACAGACATCTAATTTACATCTAATTTCACACACATCTAATTTAATTGGCACAGAATTCCTTTATTCATTCAGCTAATAGTTATTGAGTGCCTGCCACAGAGCAGATACTAGGTAAGGTGCTGGGTTTGCAAGGTGAGCAGGTAGAACTGGGGAGGAAGATAGACACTTGGATCTAAAGGTGCCATGCGGCAGAGGGAGAGGGGGATGTTGGAGGGAACAGCAGGAGCCCCTCCCCTAATAGGGTTTGCAGTTGAGAAAATTGGGTTGTTAAAATGATTGTGCTGACTGGTAAGTACAGTAATGAATTCAGGATTCCGTTCCGTCTGTGTGAGTCCTTCAAAGCCACTCTTGCACATCATTTCTCAGGGAAGCGCTAAGGGAATCCATGTAAAATGCTGTGTTTCCTAACTCTCTTCCTCATGCTCATAAGTGACCTGCCCCCATTTCTGAAGTATGACCATGTCTCTTCTTATCTGGTGCGTTTTCCTCATGAGCTCACTGCTCCTTCTTCTCGCCCCATCTCTTAACGGTTTCTATAGCACGGAAGATATGGTAATAACCATTAAAGTAGCATAAATGATCCTAACAATACAATAAAGAGGACGTAACCACTGTTGACAGGTCTTCAGCTAGTCTTGCCTGCCTGTAAACTCCAGCAGTGGGCAAGCCTGGCTTCTAGATCTTCTTCCCTCAGATTTTACGGTGGAAGCCATAGTGGTTCACTGTTGCAAATCTTTCCTACACAAATAAGTGGTGTGATAAGAAGCTGTAAGTGGGTGTCTACAATTTTTTTCCATAAAAGGCCAAATAGTAAACTCTTAGGCTTTAAGGAACTTATGGTGTCTGCCACAACTACTCTGCTCAGATTTTGCAGCACAAAAGCAACCATAGACTGTATACCAGGAAGGTTAATGATGAGCTGCTTTGGGTTGAAGACTCCCTGCTCGTCTGGTTGAAACCTTTCACAACTGCATTGCAGTGTGAGACTTCCTTTTCAAACCCCTCCTTTCCTCTCTCCTTCAGAGGGCCAGACCTGCACTGGGGTCTGATGGCTTTCCCCACCGTCTCTAGTTCCCTCTCCATTTTCCTAACAGGCATTTTCCTCAACAAATCTATTGCACATCTAATCCTATCTTGGCATGTACTTGTTGGAAACCTGAAGCAACACAATTGGTGCCAGGCATGGTCCCAGGAAGTAGGCAGTAAGATGGGGTTCTGGGACTGGCTCACTCACCACCTGGTAGCAAACAGGAGTCTGACTGGATTGTAGGGTGAAGATGGTCCCTGCTACAAGGTGGTAGACTGCTATGGGCTGTCTTGTATTCCCCCCAAATTCATATGTTGAAGCCCTAACTCCCAATGCGACTGAATTTGGAGATAGGGCTTTTAGAGGTAACTAAGCTTCAATGAGAATAAGGGTGGGGTCTTAATTCAATAGGATTGGTGGCCTTGTAAAAAAGGACAAGAAAGAGATTTTTTTTTTTCTAGTAACTGATGTGGCAGGTTTCTTCAGTTTGAGGCTCTTCAGTGTTTTCTGTGAAAAGTGCTTTCATCACCAACTGAAAGCAGACCGTGCACTGGGGAAAGGGGACATTTTGAGGATGCTCAGATATAGGGTCTGAGTCGACATTGCTACTAAGACACCAAAAGTATCATCATGGCCTCTGTTACACTGAGGGCCTAAGGGGGCAGGTCATAAATGATGTCCTGGATAAAGTCTGGTGCACAGTGGGCTCACAAGCTCCATGGTCATTTCCACAGGCTTTTCCTGGGCTGTTCCAGCCAGTGGCTGAGCACAGTGGGGACACAGATGCAGTCCCATTTCTGTAAGATGCAAGATTCCTCTGGTGGACTCTCTGACCACCTGCTAGAACTTTCCTTAAACTGCATGGCAGTTGAGGACATTTCACCCGGACTTTCTTCCTTCCCTCTCTCTTTCAACAGGTCAGACCTGCATTGTGTTCTGACGGTTCACCCAGTTTTACCTGCTCCCTCTCCATTTTCCCTCCTTGGCAGTTAATCTCTTGCCATGTCTAATCCCATTTTAGCATCTCCGTCATAGAGAACCCACACTAACACAATAGGCATTGTAGGCAGGGCTTTGTTTGTGCACATGGCTGAAACTGCTGTTCAATTGGATTCTTGTTTTAATACCATGTTTCCCTGAAAATAAGACCTAGCTGGACAATCAGCTCTCATTTGTCTTTTGGGGCAAAAATTAATATGACCTGATATTGTATTATATTATATTATATTATATTATATTATATTATATTATATTATATTATATTATACCTGGTCTTATATTGTATTATATTATATTGTATAAAACCCAGTTTTATATTATATTATATTATATTATATTATATTATATTATATTATATTAGACCCCGTCTTATTTTATTATAAGGCCGAGTCTTATATTAATTTTTGCTCCAAAAGACGCATGAGAGCTGATTGTCCAGATAGGTCTTATTTTAGGGGAAACACAGTAGCAGGTAGGTCGAAATCACTAGTTCATTCAATTAATATAAAGCATCACAGTGAAATGTGTTCATTTGCTGGTAGAGCTGTGGTCGTCTCAGAAGGTGATAAAATGCCACATTGTCCTCTCAAATATTATCTTGACGGCAGCTAGCTCAAGGAATCGAGCCCGCTTTTCATCTATGTGGGTTTTGCCAAAGAAGGCCTCTTAATATCTAGGAATATCAACTCCTCACTAGGGCATTTCTTTTTGTGAAGATGCAACAAATCAGAGACCTTTCCCAGGGACTCAGCATTGATCCGTTTCCTTCTGAAGCAATCTGTGGTCCTTCTCTGTCCTCCTGACGATTGTTACTCCAAGTGCAGAGTTCGTAAATTAGTTTATAAAGAGACTGGCTCCATCTGTTGCCCAAAGTGATTTCTCTAACTTCAGAACACAGAGCTATTTTTACCTGGGCCACTAGCTCGGCTCTTACCATCAACTATTCTGTTTAATGATAGACATTGTACTATTGTTTTTGTTATTATAGTTTTTTTTTTTTTTTTTTTTTTTTTTAAATGTATAAAAGGAATCACAAGGAAAAGGGTTAAGAGAGAGTGGGCCTACAGGGTTAGAGTGGCATTCTGGTATTTTGGGATCACTTGGGTTCCAATTCTAGCTCATATCCACTAACCATAGTCCCTTCGGTGAGTTTTGTAATGTCTATGCACCTTAATTTTCTCATCTTGAAAAGGGAATGGTAAAGCTGCATGGTTCTGGGGAAAGTAATTGATGTAGAAGCTCCATTTATGAAGGAGCCCTGACGTACTAGAGGTCAAGGAGCAAGGGTTTAACCCACTGGAAACCAGAGGCCAAAATGACCATGATAGTTGGTGGGACCCAAGGGACAGCATGGTTGGCTTGACCTGCGTAGAGTTTGTAGCAGGTAGTAAATAAATGGGAGCTAAGATTTAGACTCTGTATGACTACTATGAGCCATAAGTTTAGAATTACATTATAGACCCCTAAAGGGCAGGGCAGGTGGGAATCGCTGTGCCAAGGAGAGGCCTTGTCCAGGAGGTGCATTGAACATACTGAATGGATGAATAAGGACTAGGAGGTGAGCGGAACGCTACCTAGCAACTCAGGATGGGTAGGCGATCCCCAGTGCAAGAATATATCTTAGCTCTTCTCTCCCCAAATCTGTATTGTTTTTCCCAAAACATGAACAAGCGGAGGAAAGAGGTGGCTTTGAGAGGAAACTGGACGCCCAATTGCTCACTCATTTAGCAAGCATTTATTGAGCATCCTCTATGTGCCAGCCTCTCGGCTTGGTGGACAGATGTGAAAGTGGGAAAAGACTCACTCCATGTCTTCAAGGAGCTATCAGTCCAGTAATGGAAGGAGGTTATGACAGGTCGCTATGGAAACCTACCCAGAATAAGGAAGGACTGGCACAGAAGCCTCCTGGGAGAAAATGCTACTGGAATTTAGTCTGTGAGTCAAGGAGGTGAAAACAGGTAGTTTAAACAGAGAGTGTTACCCCAACAGTTTGAGGTTGCAAAAGAGCCTGGTTGCTGAGGTGACCAGGGAAGTTTTCATAAGCTGTTTGTCAGCACAAGTCAGAAAGTCAGATGTCTCCCAAGTGAAGGAGATAAATGTTGCTGGGACTGCAGCTCGGGCATGAATATTATTACTTTCACCAATGAAATCGTAGATAAAATGTTTACTTTGGGGATATATCATGTGGAGTACGAGTTTGCACACCCATATGTCTAAAGCAATAAACACTTGGCAGAGTGGAGCCAGTGTCTTTGATGTGACTTTTAGAGACAGACATAGTTTATCTCCAAAGAATCTCTTCCAGGAGAAGGAGGTGAGATATATGGGAGGACACGCAGAGAAGAGCATGCCTGAGCTCTCACAAGCCACTGACAGATGGTTGGGATCTATGCGGTTTATTTCTCTACAGGATTGTGGGTTACAATCCCCAGTTTCATAGCAGGCAGGTGTGTAAGAAACTGCTGGAAGGAGCCATTTAGCGTCGCTGAGCAGTTGGCCTCATGCCCTTTTCTAGCCGTCAAGTAGCTTCTTTCTCATAAAGGCATCCATGCCCTCACGTGCCTCTTCTGGGTCACGCCAGGAATCTGATTTCTGCATTTCCGACAACGTGTGCATGAGTGAGCTCCATTTGATTTCCCATCTTGCCCGCCATTGCATTAAGAAAACCATGAATGAGTTTTCACATTGTGTTTGGAGCCAGCCTATCCAATCTGCTTCATTGTCGCAGCCTGCCCTTTCCCCCACCTCATTCTACAAACCCTCTTTGGCTGAAATATCCTTCTTTCTTCCTTAATGCATCCTCATCTCCATCTCCCTGAGTTGTTTGTTTACTTAGTTTGTAATCATTTTCTCCAACAGTTAAAGTCTGCTTTATTTTTTTCTCTATTCAGCGGGTAATGAGGTTTCAATGCACTTTCTGTCATTCTCCTAAAAACTGTCATTAAGCTGTGTCGTAAGTGTCACTACTCTGAGGGCATGTGCTTCATGCCGCTGAGAAGGCTCTGCCTGGGTTCCACAGGATCTCCCCATCATCTTCTTCTTACTTGTTCACACGGAGTAAGTGGCAGAATTCGAGCTCTCTTAAAATTCAGCAATGAAACTTGCTGCCTTCATGCATGGCTGGATCTGGTTGCACATGCCCCATTCTCATCTTTAGCTGATTCTCAGGTAATAACTTGAAGACAGCCAGGCTGCCGTGCTCGAGTGGCTGTGGGCTTCATTTTCAAGGGCATCTTTAGGGTACCTTGGAGAAAATGGCCAAGCCGACCCATTGAGAATCACAATGCATTTTTTTTCACTGCCGCCCTTTGGCCTGGAGTTGAATTACAGTCAGATGTCAACCTGTGGCCCCCACAGACCCTATTGTGGACCCATCGCTGTGTCCCTTACCCTTTTTCCATCTATTCATTTCTCCTGAGAATTTTCTATTTAACATTTTCCAAAAGTACAAAACAAACTTTTTTCTAATATTCAAGGCAGTATATGTGTCATATAAAAATTATGATGCAGATAATAAAAAAATACACCCTAATCCCACAATCCAGAGATAACAACCTTGGTATTTAATCATATCTACAAATACAGACATACACACAAGGACACATAAGTGTGGTGTGTGTGTGTATGTATGTATGTGTGTGTGTTTGTGTTATATGCTTTAAAAAAAATTAGAATCATCATACCTAAAATTTTGTAGCATGCTTAATACATCATGAACTTTTTTTATGCCAATGCATATTTATCTGTTTTAGTTTTAATAACTAAATATTATGATATCATGTCACATCAGTGTAAAAACATTTTTCTTAACTGATTTCTTTTTTTTTAAGATTCTTATTAAAAATATAGCTAACATACAATATTAAGATTAGTTTAGGGGGTTACACCACAGTCATTCAACATTTATATACCTAAAGAAGTGATCGCTGTGATAAGTCCAGCAACCATCTGACACTGTAGCATGCTATCACAATATTATTGACTATATTCCCTATGCTGTACGCTACATCCCCATGACTTATTTGTTTTATACCTGGACATTTGATTATCTTATTCCCCTTTACCTTTCCTACCCTTTTAAAAATTTTCAATTTTAGTTGACATTCAATATTTTAGATTAATTTCAGGTGTAGCATAGTGGTTAGACATTTGGGTAATTTAAGAAGTGATCCTCCTGACTAGTCTAGTATGTGCCTGGCACTATACATAGTTATTACCATATTATTGACTACATTCCCTATGCTGTACATTACATCCCCATGACTTGTTTGTTTTATACCTGGACATTTGATTATCTTATTCCCCTTCACCTTTCCCACTCTTTTTAAATTTTTCAACTAGAGTTGACATTCAATATTATTTTATATTAACTTCAGGTGTAGCATAGTGGTTAGACATTTGTGTAATTTAAGAATTTATCCCCCCTGATTAGTCAAGTACCCACCCGGCACTATATGTAGTTATTCCCTTATCACTGACTGTATTCCCTATGCTGTACTTTACATCCCCATGACTATTTTGTAACTACCAGTTTGTACTTCTTAATCCTTTCTCCTTTTTTTTAACCTCAACCCACAACCCCTTTACCATCTGGCAACCATCAAAATCTTTTCTGTATCTCTGAGTTTGTTTCTGTGTTGTTAATTTTGTTCTTTAGATTCCACATATAAGTGAAATCACATTACATCTGTCTTTCTCTGTCTGACATACTCCACTCAGCACCATTTCCTTCGAGGTCCATTCATGCCACCCTTGATGGCAAGAACCCTGCCCCTTCCCTGGCTGAGCAATATTCCATTGTACCGCCTTCTCTTTATCCATTCTTCCATTGACAGATACCCAGGCTACCTCCACAGCTTGGCCATTGTAAACAAGCTCCAATGAACAAACATACGGATGCACATTTCCCCTCAAAGTAGCATTTTGGGTTTCTTTGGGTAAATACCCAGAAGTGGGATTACTGGGTCCTTCATTGTCTCTTTTTATAGTCTTTGTTTTAAAGTATATTTTGTCTGGTATAAACATTGGTAACCCAGCTTTTTTTTAATTTACATTTTCATGAAATATGTATATTTTTCGATCCCTTTAATTCTATCTGTGTGTCTTTCAATCTGAAGTAAGTCTCTTATAGGCAGCATATGTAAGGGTCTTGTTTTCTTACCCAGTCAGCCTTCCTATATCTTTTGATTGGAACATTTAATCCATTAACATTAAAAGTAATTGTTGATATGTAGTTATTGCCATTTTATTATTCACAATTTTGATTTTTTTTTTTCCACCTTAAAGAAGTCCCTCTAACATTTGTTGTAATAATACTCGTTTGGTGGTGGTGAACTCCTTTAGCTTTTTCTTGTCTGGGAAACTCTTTATCTGTCCTTTGATTTTAAATGATAGCCTTACTGGATAGAGTAGTCTTGGTTGTAGGTCTTGACTTTTCATCAAGTTAAATATTTTGTGCCAATCCCTTCTGACCTGCAAAGTTTCTGTTGAGAAATCAGCTTTACAGTCCTGTGGGAGCTCCCTTATAAATTGCTAGTTGCGTTTATCTTCTTGCTTTTAGGATTCTCTTTGTCTTTAACCTTTGCCATTTTCATTATAATTTGTCTTAGTGTGGACCTGTTTGGGTTCATCCTATTTGGGACTCTGTGCTTCCTGGACGTGTATGTGTATTTCCTTTGCTAGTTTAGGAAAGTTTTCAGTCATTTTATTTCTTCAAATAGGTTCTCAATCTTTGCTTTTTCTCTTCTCTTTCTGTTACCTCTATGGTGCTAATTTTGTTACATTTGATGTTTTTCCAGAGGTCTCTTAAGCTATCCTCATGTTTTTGTATTCTCTTTTCTTTTTGCTGTTCCAGTCAGGTGTTTTCTGCTACCTTGCCTTCCAAATTTATCTTTCAATCCTCTGCTTCATCTAGTCTGCTTGTTATTCCTTCTAGTGCATTCTTCATTTCAGTTATTGTATTCACTTCTGACTGGTTCTTTTTTATGGTTTTTATGTCCTTTTTTATGCTCGTAATCTCTTTTTAGAAGTTCTCACTAAGTTCCTTGAGCATCCTTATAACCAGTGTTTTGAACTCTGTATCTGGTAGGTTACTTGCCTCCATTTTGTTTAGTTTAGTTTTCTTTTTTCTGGATTTTTTTCCTGTTCTTTCATTTGGGATGCATTTCCTTGTTTCTTCCCTTTGGCTGCTGCTCAATATTTGTTTCTATGTATTGGGTAGATCTGCTATGTATCCCAGTTTTGGCTGGGTGGACTTATGTAGTAGGTGCCATGTGGAACCCTGGCATAGTCTCTCTGGTCACCTATTCCAGGGACTCCAGGACTGTCCCTTGTGTGGGTTGTGTGTGCCCTTCATTTATAGTTGAGCCTTGATTGCTATTGGCACATCAGTGAGTGGGATTGGCTCTCAGGCTGATTGGCTGGGGGTTTGGCCACATCCACAGCTTACAGGCTGCTGTGGGGGTGCTTACACCATGTAGCAGGATTCACCCCCATGAGCTCTGGTGCCTGTTGAGACCACCTTTTGTATGTGTCACTTGTGGGGCTAATTGGGTGGTGATTTGTTGTGGTCTGAAGCCAGCCTCCAAATATGTTGGTTATGGGCCTCTTGGGAGAAGCTTCAGTGCAGGCCCAGCTCAGCCACTGCTTGTGATTGGCTTGTGGCTACCTGGTAGGAGCTAAAAAGTGATCTGCATTTGTTCACTGCCTGAGCTAAACCTGGAGGCATGTGGGAGAATCCACACAGTGAACCGAGGATGTATGTCACCAGTACTGGGACTGGGGTAGCTCCACAAAAATCCAGGACACCCCGAGGCCTGCTGCCACCTGCCAGATCCCTTAAGGCTCAGCCTCTGATAGAGCCTTGTGTGATACGCAAGTTGGGGAAGGCAGGGTCTCAGAGGGAATCACTAGAGTGGGAAGAGTTATGGGCATCAGGTTAATGTAAATTCTGTTTTGGTGCCAGTGCTGAGTGTGGAGCCACTCAGCAAAAGTCCTAGAGCACACTGAGGCCAGTCACCACCTGCCTGAGTCTACTGGACTTCAATAGTTTTCCAAGAAAGAATGCAATGTGAGCAGGGCTGCCTGCTCATGGAGAAAGTGCCTCTGGCTTTGCAGAAGTTGGGTGGGAAGGGTTTCCAGTGGAGCTCACCAAACCAATCAGACTCAGATTTGGCCTGTGGGGGAAGGTTTAACATAGAAAAGATGGCCCCCACTTGTTGGCTTCATGGGAGGAGGACTCCTCACAGAGAAAATGTTGACTGTCTCCTAGCCCTCCTCTCAAAGTCACAGACTTCAGTCTGCCCCCTATATGCCTCTGATACCTCCTCAGTCACCGGCCCTCTACTGAAGCCCAGAGTGAGTGCCTGCAAGCGAGTCTGTGTGTGAGCCATTTAAGAGGACGTCTGGGTTTCCCGCAGCCTTCTGTCCCACCCAGATGGTCAGAATACCCACTGCTTTTCCAGCCAAATATTGTGGGGGCTTCTCTTCCCGGCACCAGCACTCTTGGCTGGGGAGCCTGGTGGAGGCCTGGGGTACCTTGCTCCTCCATGGGGAACCTCTGTGGCTGAGATATCCCTCCCAATTTTCATCTGCCAGCCTGTTTTGTGTCTCCGTTGTTCCTGCCAGTCTTGATGTGGCTTCTTCTTTATATCCTTAGTTATAATACTTCTATTCAGCTAGACTTCACATGGTTCTCTAGGTTGATTGTTCTATAATTTAGTTGTAATTTTGATGCGTTCATGGAAGGATGCAGGCACAATGTTTATCTAATCTGCCATCTTGGATCTCTCCCTTTCTTCACTGATTTCTGTTCTGGGTTATTTAGGTTGCTTGGAACTTTCCATAATTATACAAAAATACACATAGCTAAATCTTTATGCACAACCTTATTTTTTCCTTAGCATAAATTCTTCCACGTAGAATTATTGAGTCAGAAGGCACATTTTTCAGGTTTGGAAAACATGCCAAATTACTCTTCCCCAACCTCTGATTAATATTTGTCGGTATACGCAGTCCCAATTAGTTGGAGTGTGCCCATTTCTGTTTACCCTGAGATTTTTGAGTAGGTAGAAATTTTGTGGTCCTGGACAGTCTCTTGGAAAGACAGTTAATAGGTGTGTAGGATCTGGACGTTGGCATCTAGTTCTGTGGGACTGTGGGTAGATCACACCTCTATAATGCAGGGTTTGGAAGCACCCAAATTGTGCCTGGAACCCCAACAGCAGAGCACTGTGCATTCTTGTGAGTTCACCCACTTTGCTGGGTTCCTGATGTCATTCGTATTAACTCCTTCTGTCTTCACCACCTTTATGTCTACTACACATCCCTTTTCGTGATCCCCAGTACAGGATTCCGTGCTATCTCTTTTGGTCTCTGTTTTTATGTGTGTGATTGCTGCTTCTCCACCCTGACTTAACTTCTTGAGGGAGAAGAATACTCAAGTCTCTTCCATAAATTCAACCTTGCCTGGCACCTGACAATGCATACAGTAGGAGATAAATACCAGCTGACTTTCTGACTAGACTACAGCCTTATCCTGGAGCTATTGCTTAGTGGGCATTTCTAGGAAGTTGCATAAGTCATAGAAAAATAGTGGTTTGTGTAGAAAGAGTGTTTTCTTTACAATTTCTAGAAAATAAAACCATATACTGTGCTGAGGGAACCTTTTTCTAAGCCTTCAGAGAAATGCATCATGTTCTTTATTATCCCCTCAAGGAGTAATATAGCTTGCTATTTTCAAGCTGTGTTACATGGAAAATCGAGGCTTAAATCAAGTATGCCTCTTGTTGTTCCTCTGTTCCAGTCTCTTGATTTCATTTCCTGAGCCAAAATTTGTAGGAGGAAAGGCACGTGCATAGACTGAGAGGACAATAGGCTGATTACCCCAGGGTAACTGATGCCCAACGAACGCTTTCCCTTTTCCCAACACTCTCTTTCCCCTCCCAATTTAGAGTAGTTTCCCACAACTTATGGGCAGACTACAGCAGAGGCAATTTCCCTTAACTTTAATGCTAATGCTCAGATCACTTGGAATTCTGTTCAAATGGCTTCCTCATCCTTTCCTAACAGTGACTTATTTTTCTGTCTCTTTGAGTATTGACATTACTGGGTTGGGTTGAGAAAATAGAGTTGTGGGTGATAATAAAAGACATTGTTAAATTGGGATCATGGTTATCATTTGGTAGTAATTTGATGCATTAACAACACCATGAGAGTCATATATGTGTGTGTTTATATATATATATATATATATATAATCTCATATCATATATCGAAAGAAAGCAGAGAGCATGAGTTATGGGACTCACTTATACACATACTTTCTCCACAGTCCAATTGCCTGTGAGGTTTGGGACTGTGGGGTAAGGTGGGGACAGAGTAGAAAAAGGGAGGGGCATGACAACCTCTCAGGTCAGGCTTTAGAATCAACAGATTAGCCAAAGTTTATGATTTATTAGTTGGGAATAGCCACACTCAAGCGCTTAGCATTGATGGATATTTTTCTCATTACATTTCAAACATAGAAAATGGTTCTTTCTGAATGAGAAATCTGGGGCCATTTTAGTCATTAGTCATTTGAAACTTTCTCTGCTGGTGTTACATAGAGAAAAAAATGACAAGAACTAAAACACATTCCTTGGTCTGAATTGCTTATGTAGAACAAAATGAAATGCTTAAGTTCAGTGACTCTATTAGCCTGGTGGTTTGCTTCTTTATCTGTTTTCTATTTCTATTTTAGTAGTCTTGTTGTATTCAAATCTTTTGTTATGTGGGAACTAAGAATAATTGAATGCACACTGTGCAGGGTATGTATGCATATAGATTAACTCTTCAGCTGGTCCCTGTGGCACCTATAATAAAATCTAACTCCCTACCATGGTTCAAGGGAAGTGCTCAGTTCACATTCGATTATCGAACTGAGTGGGCTCAAATAATGAAACCTCAATTCACACGAATGGAAGCAGATATTCTGAAAATCCTGGGGAATTTCAAAATGTTGGTTTATCTTTAGATATGTCTGTGTCAGACGGCTATAACTACCAGGTAGTCTGGTGATAACCTCAACGTAATTTGAGGCTACTGTCCGCAGCCAAGTATGTGCAGTTGGATGATCTGCAGAGAGCCATTGTCCTTTAATAAAACCAGAATATGTCACCCCCAAATATGTCACTTTGGCATAAGGAAGTATTGTGAGCTAAAGGCAATTGAGAAGAAGCAGATACGAGAAAAGCTCCCTGCCCTCCCCTTTTTTGCCTAAAAGCAAGACATAAAATTTCCAAGGTGTCCTTCTTCCCTTCTCTACCAGGAAGAGCAAAAGTTAATTTAAGACAACTTTAGATTCTTATTTGCCTGCAAATGAAACCAGAGGAAGCTACATAATAAACTTTACTAATGAGCCTTTATCTACCATTAGTTTCTCTTATATTTACCTTCCCACAGTTTGCCACCCTTGGAAGCCTAAGACAACTTTCTTTTGTTCTATCATTTTTCTGTAAATGTATTGTTCTTTGTTGTAAATGCTATATAAGCCTGAATTCTAAGCCACTTCTTTGAGTTACTCGTCTTTGGGATTCCTCATGTGTTACCTGTGCAACACATATGTTAATAAACTTGTTTTTTTCTTGTGAATCTATCATTCATTTCAGAGCCCCAGCTGAGAACCTAAGATGGGTAGCAAAAATGTTTTCCTTCCCTACTTTCTCTTGTTTTGAGAGCATATATCAGACTATGGGGTCCCAGGAATTTCCAGTGGATTTGCGCCGTTGCCGGTTGCATTGACTCTAGGATATTTGGCTGCTCATGCAAATGGGCTCAAGTTAGGATCTTCTGGGCTAATTCAGATTGTGTTAACAAGGGTCACAATGGCTCCTGTTATCATAGTTGTAGTATCTGAGATAGTGATAGTCGTCATGGTAACTCATAATTTGTAAAAGTGGTAGATATATATAGCAGCTACAGACCTGCGTTTACACAAGCTTGCTTCTGCTGAACAACCACAGGAGGTAGGAGTTATTTTTTCACTTCAAATAAAGAAATTGAGGCTCAGATAGGTCAAAGGACATATTTAAGTCCACTCAGGAAAGTGTGCTGTAAATTGACTGTGGAATTTTGAACTCACATACTAGTTCTGGGACAAAGTAGGAAGTTGATGAATGACAAGCTTCAGGGAGCAGGTCTATTAAATAGACATGATGTCTTTGGGTTGGTTGTCAGCGTATCTGAGGTATAAACTGCTCCCTGTAAAAGGGATTTGGAATCATTAAAATATCAGGAAATACCCACAAATGAAACTACCTTTAAAACACAGGCAGACACACACACACACACACGCACACTCACTCATACACACTCATCATCTCTTAAAGGCACAACAAAAAGCAAACAACTTATTTAAACATCAAAAGTTATATTAACCATTTTTTTGATGGAAATGTTTATTAAATAAGGTGAACATTCTCCTGACTTGTTAAACAGAGTATATGAAATTAGTCCTA
Organism: Rhinolophus sinicus; assembly: GCF_057876585.1. NCBI lineage: Eukaryota > Metazoa > Chordata > Mammalia > Chiroptera > Rhinolophidae > Rhinolophus > Rhinolophus sinicus. The sequence continues at coordinate 188,531,322 of NC_142503.1, read as the reverse complement.
AAATTTGTGGGGGCAGGAATCGTGTCTGTTTCCCTTATGTTACATCTTTAGCACCCAGCTCTGTATCTAGCACAGAGTAGGTGATCCAGACAAATTTGTTGAATGAATCAATGAATAAACCAAAAAACACATTTAAATAGAACATAATGAAGTTTAAAGAAGCTTGCATGTTTTTGGTGGTGATCTCGTTTCAAGTCAATGGAGAGCTTCAGGTGTTGTGGTCCATCCTGTACCTTCATTTATATTTGATTTTGAAAACTCATCACTTAGCTCTGGGTATTCATGGAAGCATTTACTTAGCCGTAAATCCACAATTGCTAAACTCAGCTAGAACCAAGTCAAGTTTTACCTCAACTCCATCTGATTTGTGTGGCCTACTGCACCTTGGATTACTTTTCTAAATAAAAGAAAACCGTTTGCTTGCTGACAATCCACTAATTTAAATATACCTTCAGGTATTGATTTTCCATAAACCTGGTAAGTAAAAGCCACCCTTCTTGGCTTTTAATTCTGAAATTTATTAGCTCTTCCTAGCCATTTGCAGATACAAGCTCATTCTTAATTGTTCATTTTTATTCTTACCCCAAACATAGTAAATCTCAATGGCTGTGCTTTCAACTTTAAGAGGGAATGTGATAGCTGTAGGAAAAAGTATTCAAAACACTTTAGATTAGCAAAATATGATAACGTTTCAAAGCTGTTCATAAGAACTTATATTGACTTTCAAAGAATGATTGTGCTGAGACGTTTTTGTGAAGGGACCCTCCAGATGGATGCGTTCTCCCCATGTCAAGTTATTGTTAATATGTGTTTTCTTCTTCCATCTCTGAGTCATTCAGAACCGTGAAAATTCTATTTTTCTACTTTAATTACAGAACTGGTTGAGAATGTATTCCGTTGTTTGGCAGTATTACTAATGCACTCTATTTGTTTATGGCTCTTTGAAAAAGCCATTTTAATAAGGTCAGATTTGCAATTGAAATGAACTTTAATATTTCTTGCAAAGGCTGGGGCTGCTTATTTATGCAAGGGGTGAGCACAGTAGAAATTTATGGTTTAAAGATATGTTTTCCTGTTTTCTTTTCCAAATGGTGCATCTCAGGTGATAAACGCTTTCAACTATATTTACAATTTTTTTTTTCCAGAAAAGGGCAGAAAATCCAAATAAGTGAAATAAATCATGACTCTAACTGGGGTTGTTAATGTTGTATTTTTCTGCTTTTCCCATTAAAATCTCTACCCCAAACACCTATTGTATTCATGAATAAATATTACTGAATCACAATCATATGGATGAACTCTGTTCTGCCACTCTTATAATACACAAACAAGGAAAAATAAAACAAAGCAAAGCAAAAACTCTTCTTCAAACTTGAAGGAGTGTCCATTTATTAAATTTATTTAATCCCTCTTGATGGAAAGGACTTTACGTGAAGGATGGAGTCCCTACATTTACCAATCAAAAGCATCTGCATCTCAGTGTGTCATGCAGACATCTCTATACTGCATCCCTACAACTCAGTTGTTCTCAGGAGGGGTGGGCTTTAGAGGAATTCATTTCATTTGTTGAGAACTTGTTTCTTAACTGGAGTGGTGATACACAGAGAAGCACCACTGTCTTTTCCCTGGCTTGAATTCTGCTGCCCACTTCCTAAGTGCTTTACAAATGCTCTGTTGGAAACACAATAAAGAATAAAACAAGAGTTAGAAGATCTGAATGAAGCTAAAGTAGGAAATGCTTGTTGCACCCACATGGGAAATATTTGACTACATTAGAATAGGAGGACTCCTATACTTTTTAAACAAAAATAATGAATACGAATGAGATGAGTTGTATAATTTAAGTCTTCTGTTAGGCTCAAAAGATACAAATTTATCTGCAGGAACAAAATTCTACCAGGAACTAAATCTCAATTAAGTGACCCTTCCTTCCTTCCTTCCTTCCTTCCTTCCTTCCTTCCTTCCTTCCTTCCTTCCTTCCTTCCTTCCTTCTTTCCTTCCTTCCACAGCTAATTATATTCATTTTCTCCTATTTGAAAGGTTTCGTTTTCTTTTGTGTCTGGTAACCCTCAGGCTACTATCTTGTCTCTCTCTGCTTCACCAAGCAGCCAAGCCTCATGTAAGACTAACCTCAATTACCATTTACATTTCCTCACCTTATAGTCACTTCTCAATGCACACCCCTCCCATGTCCACTTCTGACATTTTACTGAAATTCTTCTTGCCAAGTATCCAATGGACACACTCTCTCCTTAGTTTTTGTGATTTCTCTAGAGAATAGACCCGGTTTATGGTGTCCACCTTTTCACTTGCTTTTCCCTTCTCTTATGAAATCTTGGTTCTACCCATTAATCTGTGTGTATTCCTTCTTGATCTCTTTCAAGGCTGCTGAGACCCTAAATGTTGATGTTTCTCAGTGAGCTTTTGGGTCCTCTAGTCCTTTCAGTCTGTATGCTTTCCCTTGGAACCTCATCTGTACTCATGGCGTTAGCTACCAATTACATGAAATATAAGAGGTAGTTTCTTGCCATATTTTAAGCTGGGGTAAACCAGTGGTTCCCACTGGTTTCTGTGGTTTCCATTTCCCTCAAATTTATTCACTCAATTAGAAGTCTGAGATGTAAATCTTTTCCCCTCGCCCAGCCCCATATCCAACGAACATGTCATCAGTTTCTAGCTCCTTAAAATGCCTCTCAAACTCATCCCCCTCTGTCCATTTCTTTTGTGCCTGTCTTGGTCCCAGGTATTTATTCTCACCTACATCCCTTCCTATCTCCAGTCAGGCCCCCATTATCAGAGACTTTCTTCATGCTACATTAGAGAGAACTTTCTAAAACATAATACCTGGTCATGTCATTCTCCTGCTTCCAGCTTCTAATGGCTACCCAAAACTTTGGTATAATTTCCAAATTCCTTGACTATCTTTGTTATTGCTTTAAAAAAATATTGTTGTCAAAGAACATACAAAGAACTTGGTCCGTATGCTATTGAGTCTTTGGAATTTGTCAAGATCCCTTTTTATGGACTTGTAGAGAAGGATTTTTTATTATTATGATTGGATCAATGCATGCCTGAAAAGAATAATTTTCTGTAATTGTTCTTATTGATCAAGATTAGAACTCACTTTGATTTTTCAATCTGGGAATTTAAATTTTCCTTCATTCCTAGGAAATTCAAATGTTGCCTTTCTCTCTCTTTTTTTTTTTTTTCCTCCTTCTGCAAATCCTATTAGATATATGTTAGGTGGTCTCATTGGATTCACTGCTTATTTGAACCTGTTGTTGACATTTTTATCCCTTTGCATGCTTGTGTTCATTCTGGGTGGTTTCCTTAGCAATGTCTTCTAGTTAGTAAATCTGTTGTTTAATTTGCCTGATACATCTTATATTTCAATCCCTGCATTTTTCAGTTTTTCAGTCTTACTCGATTCTTTTAAAAATCCATTTTTTTAAAACCTAGTGTCCTCTTTCGTCATTAGTGTTTCTATTATTTCTTTTGTTCTCTTTAATGATTTTAAGAATACCAAATTTTAGTATTTAGGTACTATAGACATTTTAATTCTTGGAATGCTAATTCTACTGTTTGTTGCAGCTGCTGATTCTCCTTAGGAAGGTATATGTTTCCCTGTGATTTTAAAATTTTGATTGTGAACTTATCTTTAGTGAGGGATTTTCGCCTTGGGAATCATTTATACAGGAAGTCTGATAATTAAGTTTGCAAACTTGTTGCAACGACGTTGCTCTTTTTTTAGTATCAGAGGGATTATTCATTATGAATTTGTTCCAATTGGACAAACAGTTAACCAAGTTTGCTATTTGGAAGTACTGAAAAGGCTGCGTGAAAAAGTTAGATGACTTGAACTTTTCGCCAATAATTCATGGCTTTTGTATCACAAAATGCACCAGCTCACATGGCACTGTCTGTGAGGGAGTTTTTAGCCAGTAAACAAATAACTGTATTGGAACACCTTCCCTACTCACCGATTTGACCCCCAATGACTTCTTTCTTTACCCAAAGATAAAGGAAATATTGAAAGGAAGACATTTTGATGATAGTCAGGACATCAAGAGTAATACTACAACAGCTCTGATGGCCATTCCAGAAAAAGAGTTCCAAAATTGCTTTTAAGGGTGGACTAGGTGCTGGCGTCGGTGCATAGCTTACCAAGGGGAGTACTTCGAAGGTGACCATAGTGATATTCAGCAATGAGGTATGTAGCATTTTTTCTTGGATGAGTTTGCAAACTTCATTGTCAGGCCTTCATATATTCATATATTTATGTATATATTCCGTGTTTCCCAAAAAATAAGACCTAGCCGGATTATCAGCTCTAATACGTCTTTTGGAGCAAAAATTAATATAAGACCCAGTCTTATTTTAATATAAGACTCGGTATAATATAATAAATATAATTATAATATAGTAATATAAGACTGGGTATAATATAATATAATACCCGGTCTTATTTTAATATAAGACACGATCTTATCTAACATAAGACCAGGTCCCATATTAATTTTTGCTCCAAAAGACATATTAGAGCTGATGATCTGGCTAGGTCTTATTTTCGGAGAAACACAGTGTTGTTTCCCTGAAAATAAGACCTAGCCAGACCATCAGCTCTAATATGTTGAAAGCATATATATATATATATATATATATATATATATATATATATATACTTTCTTTTTTTAATTAAAGGTTATTGGGGTGACAATGGTTAGTAAAGTTACATAGGTTTCAAGTGTACAATTCTGTAATACATCATCTATATATCACATTGTGTGTTCATCACCCAGAGTCAGTATTTTTGAGTTGGTGAAATATCCCTATAGAACAGATTTGGATTTTTTTCTATAGGACCCGGAAGTTTCACTGTTCCATGACCAGTATTGATGTTAATTTTTCAGCTTGATGTTCTTGAGCCATTTACCTAAAATGAATTTGGATTCTACACCTCTCATAGTTCTACACCTGTCATAGTACAAGGCGAATGGTATGACTTACCCTAAAGGACATTTCCCCCTGCCAGAGCAAGCATGGTGGTGGTGAGGAAGTGGACAGAAATCCACACTGCTTTTAGTGAACAAGATGCTCTCCCGTATGGCCAGTGTCCTCTTGTAGTTCAGCATTTGCCTCTCCTCTACCTGGGCCCTTCCCCGCTGCCATGCCCAACTTGTAGGACCCTGCTTCATCACATCCCTGGGCCTGTCTCTACTTCCCCTAATGTTGGGAATGCCAGTTCCCCTCTTCCCTGCTGAGCTAGTGCCTCCACTTTCTTCGGAGTATAGATTGGATGTTATTCTGAAAATCTTTCATGGACCTCTCACTGAATTGGACGGCTTGCCAGCATGCTCTCTCAGCATCCTATGCATGTTTTTTCTCATAGTACTTATCACAATGTAATCCAATCATTTCCTTGTCTGTCTCCCTCACTCTGACTCCCAGCAGACTAGAGGAAGGAGGTGATTAAAATAGGGACTAAGTCTGATTCATTTCTGCAGCCTATTTTTGATTCACGACAGTTTCTTTTTAGCGCCTCCATAAAAAAAGGATTAAAAAATCTTGGAGTCTGGTTTCACCTAGTGTGGATGTTGAATTTGTGTTTCAGAACCATCACCAGTTCACATTAAAAGAGGGAAATCCATAGATAGGGTGACCAATTGTGAGACTATTGGAATGACCCAGGAAACAGATGTTGACACATTCAGAGTAGGATGGAGAGGGAGTAAGGATTTTACAAATGTTTGAAAGTAGCATTGTGGTATGTGGGTTTAAGGCACAAGGAAGACACAGAGGTTTTCTCATGTTCCTAGCACGCACACTGCAGTGTACAGTGATGCTATTAACTGAGGCAGGAAGTCATGCAGAGAACAGGTTCCAACAGAGGTTGGCTTTGGAAGGGGAAGCTAATGACCTTGGCTTCTAACATGTTGCTTTTAAAGCATTTACTAGTAGACATGCTCAGAGGACAGGTTGAAGCCGGGCAGCTGTTATTGGCACAAAAATGGTGGCTGAAGCCATGGAAATAGAGTTTTTTCAAAGGGGCCATGAAGTGTAAAAAGAGATAAGGGTCAAGGATTGAATTCTGGGGTAGACCAAAGTCGACTGTAAGTGCAGGCAGAGGGACAGCAATAAGGAAGGAGACAGAGAAGGGTATTCAAGGAGACTGGAGGAGAGCCAGAGGGAGAGCATTCTCCTAGGATGCAAGGGAGAAGGCAATGTCAGCAAGAGATATGAGTTTCACTGGGTTAAATTCTGCACATGTAATTTAACCCAGCTGAACCCGCCTTCACTGGTCAACTCTGAGTAAGGCTGAAGGCAGAATTTATGTGACCTGTCTTTGTGTGGGCTCTCTCGTGGCACCTTTCACATAGTGGAGTGCCATAAATTATGCATTCAAGGGTGAAAGCATAAAGGGCATAAAGAGCACCACTCTACACAGGACTTGGAAACATCGGTCAACAGGTCAAATCTAACAACAGAGGGTGTGTGGTTAAATTATACCTCCTTGAAGCCATTTCTGCCAGTTGACTTAAACTCAGACTTCAGATGCTATGTGACACTCAAGGCTTTTTCTTGTAAAGTCACCCATTTACACTAACTCAGGTTCAGAGACCACCACATCTGCCTACTTACTCTTTTCTGAGTGGACCCAGATCCAACAGGGGCCAATGTCATTCCATCTGCAAAGACTTCCTCTCTGTTTTAACTTGCCAAGAGTTCCTTTAAATCCCACCTCCCTCATGAAGCTTTTCCAGGTTTCCCAAAGCCTGTTGTGAGCTCTTCATCTTCTGAATTCTCATAATCTCCTATTTACAATCGTCATTATACCATATTTGCTCTTGTGTGTTTTTCTCTATATGTGTAATGTGTCTTACGACCCCTCCCACCCTATTCTTATTTCTAACTTCTCAGAGGATAGACACCAAAACGCCTTCATCTTTGGGCACAAAATTGTTTAGTACCATGACTTGATCGATGTTTGATACATAGCTGATAAATGAATTTACAGAGGAATATGAAGATAAGGTGCTTTGATCTCATGATTGGGTCTGGGATCAAAGTGGTTTATGTGTGGAGTGATGTGGGATGGCCCTACAGAGTGTCCCCACTCAGGCTCTACACATCACCATGAGGGCAGTCATGTTGGGGCCAGAGGCTTGTGCCCTGGCAAGGAGTTGGCTTGAAGACTTGATTTAAAGTGAAAACTACACCCTTCAGGTACCAGAATGAGGGAGGATCCATTGAAACTTTCTGTACATGTGTCATGCAGATGGTCAGCCACTTGAATACAATCACATTGGATCGCGGGTAGCCAGAGGCAGAGAAAATACACACACACTCACACACATACTTACGTGGCTGTATATACAATTTTTGAAGATACACTTGACTCATTTCAAAGTCTCCTGGTGATAGATTGAGAAATCATAGCTCTAAATCCTGGCTGGAGAAAAGCCAAACTTATTCAGAAAAGCATTTCAAGCAGTGGTGACCAAATGCCGGCTGCAGCCCGATCTTAGCAGTAAGGGGTGTGTGCCCTGGAAACCTTGCCTCTTGTGTCCACCAGATGAATCGGAGTTGGCAGCCAAGAGGTCATGCAAGAACTTGGGATACGAAACCAGGAGAGCTTAAGAATGTTTATTGGAAGTCCTGGAAGCCTTACCGAAGTGCACTTGAGTTTTTTTGTTTTTTTTTTTTTTGTTTTTTTTAAGATTTTATTGGGGAAGGGGAACAGGACTTTATTGGGGAACAGTGTGTACTTCCAGGACTTTTTTTTTCCCCAAGTCAATTTGTTGTCCTTTCAATCTTAGTTGTGGAGGGTGCCATTCAGCTTCAAGTTGTCCTTTCAGTCTTAGTTGTGGAGGGCGCAGCTCAGCTCCAGGTCCAGTTGCTGTTGCTAGTTGCAGGGGGCGCAGCCCACCATCCCTTGCAGGAGTTGAACCGGCAACCTTGTGGTTGAGAGCCCACTGGCCCATGTGGGAATCGAACCATCAGCCTTCGGAGTTAGGAGCATGGAGCTCTAACCGCCTGAGCCATCGGGCCGGCCCCTGCACTTGAGTTTTGGTATAAATTATGGTACAATGTTTCTTCCACGTGTCTGACAAATGGCCCCTCCAATTCCTCTCCTTTTGTAAGCTTTTCTCACTCATATTGTCTTCTTTCTTATTTTGAGACAAAAGGGACATTTGGATAGAAATTGTTAATGTTCCTACTTAGATATTATTGTCAGTCAGATATCCTTGTCTATGACAGTGAAGGTGGGGAGGTAGAGTCAGGGACAAATAAGGAAGAAGAACAATGAAACGTGATGCTCCATGTGCCAAAAAATCACCAGGGTTCAGCTTTCGGATACCTTCTGATTTTTAAACAGCAGATTTACAATTCTAATAATTTACTTTTGAAATCATTTGTGTTCCTACAACCCAAAGCATCTGGGGTACATTTCCTGGTAGTGGGGGTACAGGGACCTGGGTATATTTTAACTCTGAGTGAATGAAGAAATTCCAGAATGGAGGGGCAGGTGGGCCTGAAGAGGCCCCTGTAACCATGATGTTTTTCTGCACAAGCAGCAACACTTCTCATGGCCCCAGCAGGTAACATCTAGCACCAGCTTGCTGGGGCGACAGCTCATAGCTAATGGAGATACGTAGCTACTTCATAAAAGCCGCTAGACAAGGAAAAAAGGAATTGCTTTTTAAATGACTTGATATATTTGCAGAGATCACAGAAGTTCAGGCCAGCAACAAATGTGTTCACCTATCTTTTCAAAAGAGGAATGATCCCTGAGATTACCTCTAGGAAGTTTAAGTGTATAGAGAAAAATAGCCCAAAACATCGAAGAAGTAATAGAATCAGGAGTGAATAAGCAGCTTGGTGTTGCCACAAATAAATCATCCATGACTGATCTGAAAGCTGTTTAAAATTCACAGTGGAGGGGAACAAAGTCGCGGCAATACATCTTGATTTTGGTAATGCATTTGATACCACATCACGAAATTTTACTTATGGAATTAATTGACACTGGCTTGGATATGAGCACTGTCGTAGGGATTGATAATTTTCAGGGGGTCTGTAAACAAGGCCTGGTGATGAATAGTGTGGCATCCAGTCAGAGGTAGCTGATTAGTAGGGGTGCTAAAGAGATTGGTGTTAAGCCTGATCATATGCAACAATGTTATTAATGGTTTCTAAGAGAAAGTAAAGAGAATGTTAATGAAATTTGCAAATTATACAAACTGGGGTGGTGCTGGAATAAATCCAATAAGAATGATGGATAGAATTTATTCCAAGAGATATAGACAGGTTCAATATATGGGTAACAAACAGCAAAATGAGATTCATTTTCAAAAAATGCAAACTAGGATAGATTAGGGGGGAAATAAAAGAAAAAAGTGATTCCTATAAGGGCACTAAGAATTGACTTAATTTGCAAGATGCTTTAGGGTTCTTTCTAGTTGGGTACCAACCTTCCTCTCTACCTCTCTGAATCAGCTTTTCTTATTTGTTGCCACCCTTCACACATTTTCCTGTGATCTCGGTCTTTTACACCTCTATGCTTTTGCAAAATCCTATTCCCAAATGCCTTTTCTTTTTATTTCTATTTACAAAATTTGTTGCATTTTCCAGTACTTTAGTCACTGTTCATCTTCTTTGTGAACTTTTTCCATTGACATATCACTTGGTAAATTCTTATTGCATTGTGCCCATGGATGGAGAGGGAGGAAACACACGGTTTTCTGGGTCAAATAGAACCAGAAACCAGCTAAAATTCCACATCAACCAATGTGACCTTAGCTGAGTCCCTTAGATCTTTCCAAGCCTCAGCTGTCCTGGCTATAAAACAGGCATTGTATCCGTTCAAGCTGCTGTAACAGACTAGCATAGGCTGAGTGGCTTAAACAAACATGTGTTGCTAACAGTTCTGGAGGCTGGAAGTCAGAGATCAGGGTGCCAGCGTGATCAAATTCTTGGTAAGGATTGTTTTCTTGGTTATGTCCTCTTGGCTTTCCTTAGTGGGGAGACAGAGTGGGAGATGGAGAAAGAGAGGGAGAGGGCGTTAATCCCATCATGAGGGCTTCACTCTCATGACCTAATCTAACCCTAATTACCCCCCACCTTCAAATACCATCACATTGGGAGCTAGGATTTCAACACATACATTTTGGGGACACACAAACATTTGGTCCATAGTAGGCATTTTGCAAGAATTCAATGATATAATCTTCATAAAAAAGAGCTTGGCCAGTTCATGAGCTAGTTTTTACTGTCGGTTGTTATGGTTCTTAGTAGTATCATTTGCTCAGTCTTTTGTTTTGTTTTGTGTTTTTTAATCCATGAACTCTTTGAGGGCAGGAAATTTATTCACATTCTTTATACTTCCTTCTACTTCCTCATACGGTGTCTGGTGCATAGCAGGGCTTTCCAAGAACCAGTGGGCAGCAATGAGCATGGCTCCTTTTGGGCGCTATTAGAACCATTCCTTTTACTATTTATATTTTGGGTTCAGTAGGGAAATGGGGGATCTAGTTAATTTAAGCTGTTTCCCAATTCCATTCTATGTGGGGATTTCAAAGGAAAGCATGTTACATTTTCACCTCTGAGTTGTGCATTATCTCAAACTTTCAGTAGAGACAAAATTTCCGGTGTCTTTCTGGTGAGATCATGTCTGCAGGAGCATGATGAAGTGTGGGCCAGATGTTGCCAGCTGGGTGGAGTGGGGCACAAAAACCATATGAATGGTCAAAGAGACAGCCAGTCTGATCCATTTTAAGAGAGGCTATGGGGGTGGGAGGGTAAAGAAAAAGGGAGCAAAGAAATATCTGCAAATGTCTGACATGTGGGGACCCCAAGAAGCAAGCACAATCTTGATACTTTCTAAAGCTTGGAATTAATAGTTTGGACAACAAAGCAAAAGAGAGACACGATTCAATGTTTCTTCTGACCAATGCCAGTAGATGCCTGTGGTTCTGAATAATTGTTTTGGGTGGAGAGCAGGGTTCCTTCATGCATGAATTTGCTGAAAATAGACGATGAAGCCCCAGAAAGATTGCAGCCAGTTGTTTTCTGAGATAATAGTATTCATTGTCTGATGTGTAGCTAGAAACTACCCCAGCTTAACCAAATTTGTTCATCAACCCCAGCCTCTGTCCTCACACTATTGCTGAAAATCCACTATTAGTCAGTTGTTGCTAAGTAAAAAAAATTTCAGCTAATGCTGTGTGGTAAACACATGGGTCTGCAGGTCAGCTGCAGTTTGCCTGATCTGGGCTGAACTTGGCTGGGCCAGGCTGGACTCCAGGCACTCTACTCATGTGGATTCCTGGTGTGTGCTCTTCTTGTGGGAGATCATAGGGCAATAGGAAATCAAGCCAAACCACACAGGCCTTTTAAAGCCTCTACTTGCATTACATCTGCTGATATGCTACTGATGAAAGCAAGTCACATGGTTAAACTCAACATTAAAGAGGCAGGGAAGTATACACAGTCTATACTATTGGGGAATACTGTAAAGTCACATAACGAAGAATGCTGATATGTAATTCTGTAACTGGAAGCAATGAAGAATTGGAACCAATGACCCAACATATACAATGACCATCCTACTTCTCATTTGTTGCTCATGTTCAGTCAATTCTCAGTAGTCTCCTCTCCAATTCTCATCTTCTACAAGCCACTCCCACCACTTTCTCCAACTTCTAGTAATCACTAGTCTTTTAGAGCCTTTCTTCAATGACTCCATCCTCTAGCTACTATAGCACTGGTCCACTCATGGCACGGCTGTGTCACCATGGAAGGTATCTGGAACTGAGGACCCGTCTGCTACTGCCTATACCATCTAAATATGGGCCATTTCTGGGTTCAGACGGCAGGACCTAAGAAGAAGCTATCATTTGTCACTAACTCTGGTGAACCACCTCTTCCCTAATTGCCACTGAAAGAGGAAGGGCATATTTTAATCAGAGTCCCCTGGACTATTTTTCAGCACATCTGGAATTATTGGAGGGAATTTAAGATGACTCTTCTCTCTGTTTTCAAGCTTGATTGGAGTCAACATTGGGCATAAATTGAAAGAGAAGAATAATTATTTCAGAAGATGGAATGACATTTGAAATTAATGGACGTTTCAGGAGGCTTCCTAAGATTTTAACCTGAAGTAAGTTAAAATGTTCAGCCTATATTGTTGGGAGACCAATACATGGGCTGGCACTGAGTTGGTGGGAACAAGGATCTCTCTGTTTTGACTTAGGACCCAGGTAAGTCAATGGCCCCTGAGACCCTCTCTAAACTCATTATGTTCTTTTCTCCCTTCACCCATTGTGGTCCCGCCCCAGTGACGTTTCTGTCTCTTGACCACCAAACTTCCATTCCTCAGGACCTTTGCATGTGCAGTTACCTCTACCTTGAATATATTTCCCTGACTCGGCTTGGTTCCTTTCCAATTTTCTTTCCTCCTGTTACACGTTTCCTTCTCAGAGAAGCCTTTCTTGATTGTCTGTGTTGGGTATTTTCTGATTGTCCCTCAGAAGCACCTTCTACCCCTCTCTACACTGTTCTGTTCTGAGAGGCACCTGCAGGCTTCCATGTCTCCCCTGGCATCCTCTTGGATCAGAAGGTCAGAGGGTAGAGCGAGGTCAGGGGATTTCTTCTTGGGATCCCTCTCTGATGACTCCCATGGGTGGGTAGTCTGTCTCTACTGAAAGCTCCTGCCAAGAGGTTGCTTCCTGCAACCCCAGACACCTTCTCCCCGTTGCCCTCTTAGGTGGTGAAGGCAATCGGCTATGGATAGCTTTACTATCCACCACAAGGAAGTTCCCCATTCCTTGCTAGTTTCTCTCAACCCTACTCACATTTTTTAAGTAAATAGTCTTTCTCTAAAACGTCCTCAATTCCTCTGCTTGAGTTTGCCATCTGTTTTCTCTAGGACCCCGACGGACACAGTGCCCTATTTAAATACATATCCCCCTCCATTATTCTCCTTCACCTTGTTTTTTCCTTTATACACGAATATTTAATTTTAAAACGTATTTGTTTACTTGTTTAATGCATGTATCCCCTCCCGATAGTGAGTTCCGTGAAGATAGAGACAAAAGCTTATTTTATTCAGCACTGCCTCGTTACTACCTGGTACTGTATGTCTGCTGCAAAACCATATTTGTTGAATGAATGAACAAACCAATGAATGGGTAACAGGATACCAATCAGGTTGCCAGAGAAGAAGTGTCATTAATTGAACAATTACAATTTGCCAGGTGCTATGCTAAGCCCTATTTACATCTTACCTCATTCACACACCCCACCCCGGTAGGGTAGGTAGATGTGATGAGTGATATCAACGAGGAGACTGAAAATCTGGAAGGTTATGTATCTTTCCAGAGGATACACAGCTAGCAGGGAGAGGCTCCAGGATTCAAACTCAGTTCTCTCTGAGTCTGGGTGCCATGTTTTTAATCCCCGCACTAAACTGGTTGGGCATTGGAAAGTAACACAGGTCCCAGTAGCCATTCCCAATCTTCTTTCTGGCTGCTGTAGAGAATGCAACCATAGCTGGATCAAGACTCCCGGTCTCCCCAGGACTGCCAGATGGGCTGTTTAATCAGATTCAGACCGTGCAGCTGATAGAATTCTCCATCATTTATTTTCCTCTCATCGGTGAATAATTGAGCCTGGCTGAAGGCTGTGGTAGGGTAGTTCTCACCTAGTGGATTCTGCCTCTTTGTTGTCTATGTGTACCAAGGATTTGCTCTTATGTATGTATGAGATGTGAAAAGAGGTTAATTCCACACCAAACAGAACACCTGTCAAAAAATTAGGGCCTTAGTTTTATAAATCCCCAGCCTCCCTTTGATTATTGCTGTAACTCATGCAGACAGAAGGTGATCTCTAAATTATACAGAGCTTCATGATTAAAATATTTTGCCCCCTTTTAATAGTTCGGCAAGAAAGAAGATGTGGCTTTGGAGGCTCGGTGTCAAAGTAAGCGATAACAGAGCCATAGAAGAACATAATAAATATGCATAAAGAGACTAAAAAAAGCATTTCTAATATGTCCATACCATAGGAATTTGCTGTGTGTGAAATTGAAAGACTTCCTAGGGAAAATCCTTGGCCCATTTACTTTTAAATTCACTTTTTATGCTCTTTTGTTTTGTAAAAAAATGTTTTAAGCTCCATTATTTCCTTGCAGAGGAATCTGATCAAAGGAGTGTTCTTGGAGCTTCGGAATTTCCCAAATGCCAGCCTAGAGAAAAGCTTTTCTGAGGGCAGGTACCTTCTGAGCCCCTGCCAGCCCACAGTCAAGGTGGGAAATATCCATGTTCTGGTTTTTCCTGTAAAAGACCAAGGCTATAACCCCAAGCATAATCAATCAATGAGAAGAACTCAGAAATATTTACTGAGACCCCCTGGGCTAGGCTTAGCTGGTGACAGAAGTGAAGGGACAGCAGCAGGCCTGAGGGAGCTTATAGTTTAGCTGCGTCACTGGGCATACCTCTGTTGGAACTATAGATTGGTTCAAGGAGTATGATCTGGGGAGTTCCATGACTGGAAGGAGGTAGGGCTTATGTCTGGTTGTAAATGCGTGATCTGGAGTATGAGAAAAAGCCAGGGCTCTTCAAGTGGAGAATGTCACTCCCAGAAGTTTGGAATTGCGTCTGCAGTGAATACGTCTTATTAAAGAAGGTAGCAGAGAAGCTGTAAAAAGTGTTTTCTGAGCAGATCTGAATTCTGATGCCACCTTTGCTGCTTACAAGACACATGTCCTTAGTTTTTCCTTTAACTCTCAATTTTCAGTTTCTAAACAGCATTAAGAGGAGGCCATGGTGGGAAAAAATAATGAAGAATGGAAGCAAGCCTTTTACTTTTCAGAATATTCTACCTGTGCTAGGCAAGCATACAAATTTGTGTGTGGTTCCACTTCTTTGCTCAAGATTTATAATAGCAAAATTACTCCCTTGGAGAGGCAAAGCTTCCAGAACTTTTCTGGATGTTACTTAGGTATTTGGTAACTTTGTACCATTTCAATAGCTTTATAAGCTTAGAAGGTGTTGTAGATTTATATAATGTTTTCTCCACCTTTATTTAAACCTTAAAGTTTTGGAAAAGTGCCTTAGACTACTTAAATATCTCCAAAAGTGTATGGGTTTTGTTACTGTCTGAGAATTTGGGTTCTATAAGGCACAATTCCGTAAACAGACTTGGCTGTCAGATAAGTATGTCTTCACTTCATTTGAGGTTTTTTTCATGAAGCAGGTTGATTTTTGGCTCTTGTGCACCAGATCACATGTCTATAGCAACAAAGAAAACAAATGAGCAAATGTAACCCCTATATTTTTCATCTGAAAGACCATGAGCTGAACTTTTATAGCTAATGTGTTACTGAAGTGTGCCTATTTTCTTTTTATGTAGAGACAAGGGAGTGAGCAAATAATGATTTATTGAGCAACTTCTACATGCTCTGTCCTAGGGGATTTACAGTGATTTTTCATTTAGTTCTCAGACTGAAAATCAAGGTAGATATCATTTTCATCGTCTATCAAATGGCATAATAATAATGTCTATGTCTCAAAGATGCCATTAATATATTAGCTGATGTCTGTATGGTATTTAGCTTAACGTCTTCCTCATAGCTATAACCGTTATCATTATTAATATCATTTTAATGTTATTTATCTTCCCAATGTTATCCAATCAGGAGGAGATAGGATTAAAGCATTTTTATAAAAAGGCCAAAAATGATTCGTATCTGTAAATAAGATGGGGAAATTAGTTTACATATTTACTTCCACTTATGTGTGAGAAGTGAGCTTATATTCAAAGGCTCCTTGAAAATTGAGTTGGATTGGGATAAATCCAAATTTAGTTGGCATGTATCTAGCTAGTGCCTAAATCTTGGTTTCTAATATTATTCTCCAATAAAAGGGTCCAGGGCTCTTTAGAGAAATTATTGATTCTAGATCTGGGGAGGAAACATGCAGGATGATCCCGGATCATCTTATGATACTAGAAAGTAAGGAAGTACTCAGAAAATCCTCACCATAATGATGGGAGTAGGTCAAAGGGACATGATAGCCAACTGAAAGAACCACAGCTGGAACAATATGAACAAGGGGATAAATAAAATAGTATTGAATTCTAACACAAAGTATAAAATAAATATACATGAGTCCATACTGACATAAATGAATAATTAAATAAATGGGGAAGAAGAGACAAATAACCCATGCATAAGAATGAAAAATATTTATGTGGATTCTCTGTCCTCAAGAAGATGGAGAACAAGCTCCTTAAGTGTGGGCTGCACATAATGACTTCCTTCGAAAGTGCACGGCATGGGAATGGGGGGAAAAAGAATGATTTTAGTGAAGAAACTTGCAAACACGACCTCAACCAGGTGATCAAGGTCAACATCAAAGTTGATAAGTCATGCTAATAACAAGGCTACAAGAAAACTGTCACTTTACCTCTGTGATTTTCCTCTTAAAATCCTGTAACCCCAGTGTGATCATGAGGAAAAAAAAAACAGCAGCCAAACTATTTGAGGGACATTCTACAGAATATCTGATCAGCACGGATCCAAATTGTCAAGGTCATCAAAAAAAGAGGAAAGTCTGAGCCAGGAGGAGCCTAAGGATACTTGATGAAATGTAGTGATATCCTGGATGGTATCCTGGAACAGAAAAAGATATTAGGTAAAAACTAAGGTGATCTGAATAAAGTGTGAACTTTAGTTAATGACAATTTATGAATAATTTCATTAATTGTAACAAATGCACCATGCGAATGCATAGTCCCCCCTTATCTGGGGCTTCACTTTCCACAGTCTTCAGTTATCCACAGGCTGAAACATTAAATGGAAAATTCCAGAAATAAACAATTCATAAGTTTTAAATTGTTTGCTGTTCTGACTGGCACAATGAACTCTTGTACCTTCCTGCTCTGTCCTTTCCAAAATGTGAGTCATATTTTTGTCCATACTATATCTATGAGGTCTGTCAATTAAGTTTGCAAACTTGTTGTAACGATGTTGCTAAGCTTTTTGATATCAGAAGGATTATTCATTATGAATTTGTACCAACTAGGCAATCAGTTCACCAAGTCTACTATTTGGAAGTGCTGAAAAGGCTGTGTGAAAAAGTTAGACGATCTGAACTTTTCATCAACAATTCATGGTTTTTGCATCATGACAATGTACCAGCTCACATGGTATTGTCTATGAGGGAGTTTTTAGCCAATAAACAAATACCTATGTTGGAACACCCTCCCTACTCACCTGATCTGGCCCCCAATGACTTCTTTCTTTACCTGAAGATAAAGGAAATATTGGAAGGAAGACATTTTGATAACATTCAGGGCATCAAGGGTAATACAACCACAGCTCTGATGGCCATTCCAGAAAAAGAGCTCCAAAATTGCTTTGCAGGGTGGACTAGGCACTGGCGTCACTGCATAGCTTCCCAAGGGGAGTATTTTGAACGTGACCATAGTGATATTCAGCAATGAGGTATGTAGCGCTTTTTCTAGGATGAGTTCGCGAACTTAATTGTCTGACCTCATATATGCCCCTTGCTTGTTATTTACTTAGTAGCTGTTTCAGTCATCAGATTGACTGTTGTGTTTACACAGGGCTTGTGTTCAAGTAACCCTTATTTTACTTAATAATGGCTCCAAAGCACAAGAGCAGTGATGCTGGCAATTTGGACTTGCCAAATAGAAGCAATAGGTATGTATGTATAGGAAAAAACATGGTATATATGAGTATAGGGTTTAGTATATCCAAGTTTTTAGGCATCCACTGGGGGTGTTGGAACGTATCCCCTGTGAATAAAGGGGACTACTGTATCAGGTATCAGGGAAGAATCGGGTGTGGAGCATATGGGAACTCTGTGTCATCTTGGCATTTTTTCTGTAAACTTAAAACTATTCTAAAGATATTAATTAGTTTTACACAAACTTGCTGCAAATCATGTATCTATGCATGTGTCGTGTCTTAGATAACAAGAAGGCATCATGGATTTTTCTGAAATATACTTTGAGGGTGAGGAAGCTATAGAAATATGGGGACAGGAAACCGGTAGCAATTTCTCTTCTTTTTGGGTCATGGTTTGTAAACAGAGAGCATCATATACACTTAATGCTAAGCAACATGTGAAAGGAAAGCCAATTATTTCTCCCACGTTGCTGATGAAGGCAGTGCTGAGGAGAAAAGGGACGTTGTGAAGCTGGGTTCTAGGACCTGCTTGAATCCTTCTTCTCACAGAGTTGTTCTTGGAGTGAATGGGATCAGGGCTGCATAAACGACTTGTAAACTACAGCATGCTTAATACAAGTCATAACACTCCGCAATTCAGGGTGGGAGTTTCAGAAATTCCAACCAGAGAGGAGCTGGGGCAAGACAGGGAGAGGTCTTAGCTCCCTGAGTCAAGTCCCTGAACTTTGTTTTGTGGACAAATAGAATTCACAGGTAAGCTTTTTTGAACAGGCAGGTGTCACGATCAAACAATGCTTCCGTACTATGAGTTTGTCTGAGACCGAGAAGAGGGCCAAGGCAGAGATAGCATGTTTCCCATCAAATGAGGAAATAGAGTTCTACGCCAGTGTGTCTGCCATGAAGAGAGG
Source organism: Rhinolophus sinicus (assembly GCF_057876585.1). NCBI lineage: Eukaryota > Metazoa > Chordata > Mammalia > Chiroptera > Rhinolophidae > Rhinolophus > Rhinolophus sinicus. Next base: position 188,512,701 of record NC_142503.1, on the reverse strand, counting down.
AAGGGTACGCGCGTTTTCCTTTCTCACTAAAGACAAATTGTAATGGATTAGATGAGGGTGACAGGTGAAAGAGAGGACAAGCCACAGATAACTTTAAGGAGGATAAACGGGAAACAATACCTTTTAAAGGAAGTAGCCGTGCAAAGGGGAAAGCAAGAATGAGTTCAGTCAGAGGCATGTTGAAAACTGAGTGCTATTGGGCTATTCAGGCAGGGGAGTACTGTTGGCAGACGGAGCTGGGGCTAGAGCTTGGGAACCAGGCTGGAATGTGCAGTAAGGGTGAGAATCCAGAGAGATGCATAGACATGATATCTCAGGTTGTATGAACAGGGCGCACTCTCTAAAGGAGGAGAATGGGAGCAAAAGTCAAGGCAGAACGTTGTGAGGGGCATTCACACTGGCAAGGTAGACAAGAAGGAGCTTCACAAAACACTGTGTTCCCTCCCTGGCACCATAGCTCTCTCCACATCAGAAACTGAGCTCTGTCACCAACTATCCCTCGGTGCTGTCTTGCTAAGACTGTTTGGCTAAATCTGGCCCATGAAGAGCTGGAAAGGGCAGCCATCTAGTGGGTCTGATCTGAGGTGAGCCTCAAATTCCTATCAGGAAGGTTATTCTTTTACTTGAGAGCCTATTTCCACAAGGGTTCCGTTACAGGGTGACCAAGCAATAGGGCCACCATATATTTTATCATCCAAGTTAGGACACTTTTGAGAGGGAAATGAGGTATTATTAATAATTACAAAGGGAAGACGTGAGTAAACGGGGTTTCCCCAGACAAATCCACAGGCAGGTCAACTTACATATCAACACAGTCACAGGGCCAGGAAAAAATTTTGCCCAAACCAACACATCTCTTTCAAAATCTTTTGGAGGAGCTAATGTACTCTTCCACCATTCTTTCCTTTGTTTTTCCTCAAAGAGTTTTGCATATATTGCCCTCCGTCTGCATTTGTCTGCCAATTATTTTAAATCATCTTGCATTTCCCCAGGTATTTCAGTATTGAATATACTTGTGGCGATGAATCTGAAAACAGAATGGATATTTCTAACAATTGATCATTTTCTTATTTCCTCAAGAGGTTTCAAAGAGTAAGGCATGTTGAGGATGAAATAATAAGTAATTTGATGTGTGGGGATGGACTGTTCAGAATGCTTAGTGGGAAGAAGGTAGAGTCCAGAAGAGGAGGCCGGTTCTGTCTTTTCCCATGTTGCTGAACTTGTAAAGCACTGGTGTAATAATTTTCTGATAATTCACAAAGTTCCTACCCATGGTTTCCTTTATCAGGCCTCACAGATTGCACCCAATTAGCCGCATTCCATGGGTTGCAGTTGATCATTAACCATTACCGTAATACATGCCAGTTCTAAAGGGAGCTGATTGCCAAAAATAAGCAGGATAAGCCGAGTTGACAGAATGCTGACAAACCACAGAGGCGAGTGGAACAGATAACAGCTTTGCCAAATGCCCTCTTTAGCAGCGAGGCATATACCAAGTTGCTGATGAGGACTTTAACATAAAAACTCCTTTTATTCCTCATAAAATGCACTAGATTAGAGGAAAGAGAATGAAGAGGATCTTAAGAAGTGAAATGCCTCCAAGCACTGCTCTTTTGTGAGAACTCTCTCCCCAGAGGTTTATTATCTTCGATGCATCCCGATGGGATCAGATCAGACATTAAAGATACTGGCAGGAAGGACAGTTTCACTTGGAAGTTTTGTCATTTGGTGGCTTAATGTATGGATCATATTGGTATTAGGTGACACTACAACCTGAATAACATCTTACCTGCTTGTAGAGAACTTAGGTGGGACTTGGTTTCAATAATTTAGGATATTAGGTGACCAAGTTATAAGTTCTCATTTTACAAGATGTTGTGATGGTTAATTTTATGCATCAACTTGATGGAGCTGTGAGACGCCCAGATATTTGGTCAAACGTTATTCTGGATATATCTGTGAGGGTGCTTCCGGGTGAGATCCACATTGAAATGGGTAAAGTGGATAAAGCAGTTTGTCCTTCCTAATGTGGGTGGGCCTCATCCAATCAGTTGAAGGCCTGAATAGACCAAAAGAGGCGACCTTCTTGCAAGTAAGAGAGACATCCTTTGAGCTGGGACACTGGCTTTTTTCCTGCCTTCAGACTTGAACTGAAACATCAGCTCTTCCTGGGTCTCAAGCCTGTGGGCATTTAGCCTGGAACTACGTGAAGGGTGACAAGTCTTACTATTTCTGACTGCAGATAGTAAGACTTGTCAGCCTCCATAATCACAGGAATGAATTCCTCACTCTCTATTATCTATCTATCTATCTATCTATCTATCTATCTATCTATCTATCATCTATCTATCCTTCTTATTGGTTTGGTTTCTCTGGAGAACCCTGACTAATATAGATGGTATTAGTATGCTAGGGCTGCCATAACAAAGTACCACAGACTGGGTGGCTTAAACAATAGACATCTATTTTCTCACAATTCTAGAGGTTAAAAGTCTGAGATCAAGATATCGACAGAGTTGCTTTCTTCTGAGGCCTCTCTCCTGGGCTTATAGAGATGGCCACATCCTCCCTCTGCACAGCTTTCCTCTGTACATTTCTGTGTTCCAGTTTCCAGGACACAGAATTCTTATAATTCTTATAAAAACACCAGTCATATTGGATTAGAGCTCACCCTGGTGACCTCCTTTTAACTTAATTACCTCTTTAAAGACCTTATCTGCTAATACAGTCACATTTGAAAGCACTGGGGGTTAAGGCTTTGACATACAAATTTGAGGGGAAAGAGGCACAATTCAGCCCATAACAAAGACACTCTGTATAGAGTCAGGAGTTTCTAAGTCAGGCCTTTCATGCTTTAAAAGTAAATGCTAAGATGGCCTACATAGAAAAAAAAAAAGATATTTTTAATCAGGGAGATTATGAGGCCAAATACCCTTTTCTTTAAAAGTATATGCTATCTTCCTTAATGGACACAGTTGAAAGGATACAAGTGGTCGAGTGACTCTAGGGATACACAGAAAGTGAGGAGAGGATATTAAAAAATTGCCTTTAGCTTCCTAAATGGTAAGTAGAGAAATTGTACCAGATTGCTTAAGGCCATCTCAGCTTAAAAGTAAAGGCTTTTAACTGTGTAGTTTCTCTGTGAACTTTCTGCCATAAGATTCTTCTTAAATGGATCACATGCATTAACCTCTTGTATTAGTTAGCACTCTTTGATCAAAGGTGACAAAAAGCAAACTCATTCAACTGAAGGGAAAAGGGGAACTTATTGGCAGGCATCTGGGTATTTTGCAGTGTAATGGGAAAGATAAGGAGGCAGCTAGGCTCTGAAATGACTAGAAGCAGGTATTCAAATGTCATCAGTTTCTCTTTGTGTCCAGTTCTTGTTTCTTGCTGCCACTGGCTTCATTCTTTTTTCTCTGTGTCTCCTTTTCTTTCCCTTTCCTCTCTCTCTTTCTCCACTAGGCCACCAACAATTCCATAGCTTCACATCTTAGATCTTTAGGTACCCAGAGAATCCTCTCTTTGAGATGCAATTAATACATTTCTGAGAAGAAATCTAGTTGGCTCTGATCGGCCCATACTGTATCAAATATTTGCCCCTGGACCAATCAGCTATGGCCAGTAGGCAGGGCCTTGAACAAAATGGCTGCTTTCACACTGGGAGTGAGAGGGAGCAGGTTGCCAGACAAGAGAGGACAGGCAAACTATTCTGTTGGTATCCACTATACCTTGTGTTAGTAGTTTTTATAAGTTTTTAATAAAAATGACCCTTTGATGGCTTCATTTAGAAACTATTAGACCTTTGGGTGAAGATTTCAAACAATAAATAATTTGACTTTTACAAATTAGGGGATGTTAGGATAGTTAAAATTAGGATAGTTAAAAAGAATAATCAAGAAACGTGGAAAGTTTCAAATTTTCTAAAACCAAACTAAAAGAACCCAAATCAGCAGTAAAGTATCTATTCTTCAGTGAGTTTTCAAAAAGCAAAACAGAATTATATATATTCAGAAATAACCATATGATGCCAGCCAGGGTACCATACCAACAGGATGACCATATGTTTTGTTATCAATTCCAGGTCAAGTTTGAAAGTGAAAATGAAGCACTATTAATAATTCTGCAGGGAGAACATGAGAATGTGTGTAGTCACTTTTGCTTACATTACCCATTTTTCTTGCAAGTAGTCTATGTTTTCCATTAGGGCTCTTAACATATTAGTCATAGTTATTTTAAATTCCCTATATGATAATTCCAACGTCTATGTCATGTCTGAATCTGGTTCTGATCCTTGCTTTGTCTCTTCAGACTGTTTTTCTTTTCTTTTTAGCATGCCATGTAATTTTTTGTTGAAAGCCCAAGGTGTTGGGTAATAGAAACCGAAGTAAACAGACCCTTTAAGTGTGCTATTTTATGCTAATTTGGCAAGGAGCTTAGTTGTGTTTAGTATTTGCTGTAGCTGTGGGTACCAGAGACTTCAAATCATTAGTGTCCTTATTTTTGTCTTCCTGTTGGCTTTGGGCTTCTCTAAGTCTCCTTCTCAGGTAAGAGTCTGTGTCTTGCAACCCTCTTTTAGCTGTAATCAGCGCTTAATACTGGAGCCCCTTTCATGTGGTAGTTAGGTAAATGGGATGGGAAGCAGTCTATACTTTTATGATTAAATTCCGGTCTTTTAGCAGGCTTGTATCTCAAGGCTGTGACCTTCATAGGTGTTTCTTAGCTCCCACGTCCCACTTAGGTGAAATAGGATGGCTGGAGTGAGAGGATGTCCTTCTCCCAAGTGGGATAAGACTCTGATAAAGTATTTTCTCCTGACCTGTGCTATGAAGAACATGACGATGGTAACTGCCCCCCATCTTCCTGTCAGATCCACTGGGGATCTTTCTTCACTCTTCACCCATGAGAACCTGATGGGGCTTCAAGAGGCCAAACCTGAGAAAGTGTGGAGGGCACCCTTCGGACTATGGTTCCTAGGAGTTTCTCATTTTCATCCTAGTACATCCAGCCTCCAGTAATTTATCAAAATTACCATTAAGTTGTTATTATGAGCAACTCTACACACATAAGTTTGACAACTTAGATGAAATAGAACAATTCTCCAAAAAACTACCACACTACAGTCAATATTAAATAGATAAGTTGAGTAGATTTATAACTATTAAGGAAATTGAATTTATAATTTAATAACTCCCTGTAAAAGAAATCTCCAGGTCCAGATGATTTCACTGGAGAACTCTACCAAATATTTAAAGATTTTCATCAATCCCATATAAGAAATAGAAATAAAAAAGAATGTAACACTTCTCAATTCATTTTATGAAGCTAGTATCACACTGCTGCCAAAATTAGATAAAGACAGTACAAAAGAGAAAACTAAGAGACCAATCTCCATAATAAATATACATGGAAAAACCCTTAACAAAATATTAGCATAGATGCATTCAGCTATCTATGAAAAGAGTACCCACATGGGTTATTCCAGGGATGCATCAAAAAGGAACAAACTATAGATAATATATATAATAATTTAGATAAATCTTCAGAGAATTATGCTGAGTGAAAAAAAGCCTACCCTAAAAGGTTACATACTGGATGATTCCATTTGTATAACATGTTTGAATTGATAGAATTACAGAAATGGAAACAGATTACTGGTTGTTGGAGGTTAAGGTGGGAGAGGTGTGGGTGTGGCTCTAAAAGGGCAATATGAGGGTTCATTGTGGTGGTGAAAATGCTTTGTATCTTAATCGTACCAAGGTCAGTATGGTGTCTGTGATATTGCACTATTGTTTTGCCGCTGTTACCATTGGAGTAAATTTGGTAAAAGGCACCTGGCTCTCTCTGTATTATGTACTATAACTACATATAAATACTCAATTATCTTAAAATGAAAAGTTTAATAATAATAATAAAAAGAAATCCAAGGAAACGTAAGACATGGGTGCAAGAAAAAGTGGACACAACCCAGCAATACAAGCAAAGAATCCTAGGATGATGTATACCATTAGGCCCGGAAGTCAGTTAGTCTACGTTAAAACGGGGAGTAGAAAAATTCCTGAAGAATACCTGCAAGAAGAAAATGATACCAACAGTAGAATGAGGAGAATGAGTGATCTTAGCAATACAGCAAAAGTATATTGTTTATTTATTTTATACATTTATATTTGAAATCTACTGCTCTTCTATCTGTATTCCTCTGAGATTTTGATAATTAAGCAGAACAGGTTTACTGGCATAGGATTACTATACTTTCTCTGCTGGTCCAATTATATACTTCATGGTCTACAATGAATAATATGTACCTAACCATATATTGTTAATGCTAGTTATTGGCTTTCAATGTAGAATCAACTTATAAATACAGCATAAATGCCTTAGTTATATTTTGGCATTGATGTAAATGTCATAAACCTTGACATTCACCATATAAAGTTAATGACATGTTGGACTAAGGGACAGATGGGGAGGCAGGAGTTGGAAGGCTATGAGGAGATATTAAGGTCAATGTAGAGGCACTAATTTCCTCATCCTAACAGGTTGTCTAAAGTTAATGGGTCAAGATATTGTAAAAAGTCAGTGGTTCAAAGACTGAAAATGCATGATTTAGACTTGTGAATAAAAAGAATATGGCAGAAATATAGAAGGTATAGTGTGGAAGGCAGTATACATGAACTAAATTCCTCATTTTTCATTCCAGGGAGTCAATATACATTGCTTAACGCTAGCAAATTAAAACATAAAGTATACGTGTATGATTTCGTATTATGGAGGTGAGCTCATGTGAGTTACACAGAAGAGTTACACGTTTGTGAGTGGTTACTTCTGAGCAGTGGGGTTGTTGGTTGAAGAGAGGGAAGGAAAACATTTTTTATTTGAGAAATCTAGTATTATTTGAATTTGTATTACTATATGGATGTATTTCTTTTCATATTTATGTTTAAGTTATTAAAAACAGAAATGAAAACTTTTCCATAAAGGTTTCCAAAATCCCAGAAAAATTTATTCATTTTTCATAGGGCTCAAAGTCAATGTACTTGACAAGCAGGTTTTTGGAAAAAAGTTTATTTTTAAGCTAATAGCTACTTTAGTCCTGAAACAGTGGGAGTAGGATGTATATTCTGATTTCAGAGCGAGAATTTGAAGCTCCTCTCACTCTGTGCCATGATATATATCAATATATGTGGTAGCTCATCAGAGCTTCCTGTCAACCTCCCAAGAAATTAATCTTTTGAAGGATCATGCTTTAAAGCCAAAAACCTGATTTGCTGCTAGAAATTGAGACAGGTAGCAGGAAGGTTTGCTCAACACTAATTCCAGATAAGGGAAAGGCCTGTCTCCTCTAACTCATCAGCTCCAGGGGACTGAGGTATTGCACGATCCTTCCAAGTAACGATTAGACAAAGGGACACCCAGAAGAGAACACGGAGGTGATATGGATGGAGAGCCTAACTTTTACTTTCAGAGTCTAGCCTTAGGAGAGACACAGGAAGCTGAATCTATGCTATGACTGGATGTGTGGTAAGGGCAGTAACAGAGCGAGGGTGGATTATCTTGCCTGATTCCACTGTGACTTGGAATAAAGGGATCCTGGTGCAGCTTCATGCACCTGTGCACTGGGGAAGTGTGTGGAGGGTGGTGGTGGTGGTGGTGGTGGTGGTGGTGGAGGACTGCACTGGGGAACCTCTTTGGGGAGAATGGAAGTTTCTCCAATTGGTTGAGCCTCATTGATAATAAACACCACTCAAAGTTTGGAAGGTTTTTCAGCAAGATGCTTTTATACATTTTATACGTTTTTATACATTTTAGGCAAAGAAATGTGTGAAGACTTGACAAGACAAAGGGGTTTGGACTAGGGGTAGTAAATGATGAAGAAGTAACTGGGAAGATAATGGTTAGTTTAACAAGGTTTGTTCGTACAGAATTCTTGGCCCCAAATTCCCTGTTTCTGATGATAAATATGTCCTCCCTCCTCATGGTACAGAATGGGTAACTTTCACGGGGGAGTTTTGTGACTCATTTCAGGAAAGAAGGACAAAGCGGGTGGCAGGGGAGGTCAGAGTGACCTTCCTGTTTCTGCCATTAAAAAAAAAAATCCTTCAGCTTCAGATATTTAATATGCCACGGTGCTCTCTTTGGGGGAAGTGCATCCTGAACCCCATCAGAGGAATCTAAGGAGAGAGCCTTGTTTTCAGCTGGCAGGTGGGCTGTATGCTGTGCTTCCAGGCTCACCTGTGCCTTGTCCATAACTGACATGTGTCAATTGGCTTTATGATTGATAAAGGACATTCATTTCTTTCCCACACAAAAGCAAATCTTCATAAGAAAAAGCTGGATATTTCAAAAATGAGAACAGTTAAGCCAGGATCATAATTTGGAATGTCTTGTTATGCTTTTTCATTCACTTCAAGCTGCAATCAACCAAATCTAAGACAGTTAAAAGCAAGGTTGTCCTCTCACGTTTTTACTTTTGTGCTAGCATTGCCCACCATCAACAAGAAATAAATCTAACACCTTTATTTTTATATTTTAATCTGGTAAAGGAAATGTAATCAGATAGTAATTGTTTACTTAATACCACTAAACTTGGAAGGTCAACTCTCAAAATGTGTAATTTAAGGCCACTACTTAAATGAAGAGGTGATATAAAAAAGGGGTTTCTGTTAGCTTATGTATTATATTAAAGTGTTTCATATACTTTCACATATTAATGATGAGTTGACAATATAATAGATATAAAATAATATGTTAACATTTAAGAAAAATTAATATTTAGAATGGGGAATGGTAAATAAGGTAATCTTACATGTCAACTCTAGTTAATTGCTAGCAGCTTACTAGACTGATGCATTGAGAAGGATTCTGAGGCCACATATGGGATTGATTAGTTATGCCTGCCAAAGCTGGGAATGGACAGTAGTAATGTTCTGTTATTTATCATCTATGGTTTGGAAGAACCACATGAAACAATTGCATAAACTGTTTTCTGACAGCAGATTCTGTATCAGTTTCTTCATTTGTAAAATGAGAGTTTGACTAGAGAAATGGTTTTCAAACTGTGGTCTGAGAGGTTTCACTGTGATGGGGGTGAATTGGGGAAGCCCAGGAAGTAGTTATTGGGCCTCCTATCCCCTCTTTAGCCAGAGCAGATCCATTTTTTATACTTACACATTGGCTTCTATATCAGATTTTGGTTGAACAAGTGTTCTTCAGCTAAAAAATGTAGAAAAACAGTGGATCCCTAAGATTCCATCACTCACTCTATGTTCCCTTTTCTCCATGTCCATCACTCCCAATAGTACTGAGTAAGAAAAACAGAACAAAACAAAACACTGTTTCAGCAGTATAGCATATAGCATTTAAGTTGGGCCTTGAAGGAAGAGTAGGAGTTCTCTATGAGGGGCATGTATGTGTGTGTGTGTGTGTGTGTGTGTGTGTGCACGCGCACGTGCGGGGCGAGGGTTGGTTATTCCAGGATATTGGTATTTCTAAATGATCTGTAAATTGAAAGCCAAAGAACCAAGAGTAGAATTCAGAGAGAGATGTGATTGGCTGTCCAAGATGGCCGTCAATGGATGGAGGATTGGTGAAAGGCCAGAGACGTTCTTAGAGCATGGCTGTCCTAAGGACTGTCCTCAGGCTGTCCTAAGATCAGATGTATGAACCAAAATACAAGTTCATTAAATGACAGAGGGGATTATTGATTGCTAATTCCTAGATTATTCCAAACTCCTCCCTCAAATCCATGAAACTGAACTGGTAATCAGAAGACTATTTGCTGAGCGTGGGATGAGTGATTTTGATGGACCATTAGAAGATCTGGTGAACCTTCCTGGACTGTAAGAGGGTCCACTTCTCTCATCTGCTGGGTACTGTCTTGTTGCCACACAGCAGCCTACCCATCTGTCTCCTTGTACCTGCCCCTAAAGAAAGGAGAGTCTGTGAGACAGATCCTTTCAGGGGCTTTGGCTTCACCTTTCTGTTTGCACCTCATGTCTCCCTGTTTGGCCCCAAATAGATGGTTGGTCAGCCAATGACGAGTAAGATTCCCCACAGTGGGGGGGGGGCAACTCAAGCCAGGCACAGTCGAGTGGGGACCAACAGGAGAACCCATGGAGTTCATAGAGGTGGGCACAGCCCCCCACCTTCCCTGGCTAAGGAAAGCCTCTGCCTCTGTGGCTGCATTCCTTCCCAAAACCTGCAGGGGAAGTGATTCAATGATGTGCTCTCCATCTATTCATATGCATAAAGTTTTGTCCCTTGGAGAAGTACAAACATCCTGAGACTTAGGGTTCTGCTGCCTACAGGCTTAAATCAGTTTCCTATTATGATGTGTGGGATTCACAGATCTTGAGATTGACAAGCTTTATTTCCTTTACTTCCTCACCTAACTAATAAAAGCTAATGCATTGGCCCGATTGGATTCGGGGCATTAAGTCCTTGGCCCCCTTAAACTCTATTCATGGCTACTGTCTTTTCTTAACCCTGCGCCACCCTCCTTGTTCCCCACAACTCTCGTCACATGGGACATGACACTGTCTCTCTGCCCTGGTCTGTGCTGGCTAAACGTCATGTTGTTGCCCTTGACTCTCCTTTCTAGATACACAGAGACTATCTAGTTAGCATCATTCTTCCTGCTGAAATTGCCTAGATCACAGCTTTCTTTAGTAGCAATCAGGCCTAAGGACACTCCCTATGTCCTCTATTACTATTTTTTTAAATTAAATTTATTGGGTGACATTGGTTAGTAAAATAATGTAGATTTCAAGTATACAACTCCATTACTTTGGAATGTTCCTAAGCCCTGGAGCTAGGTGATCGGTTTGGGTGGGACTGCTTATATCATCACATGCTGATTTTCACCCCATTCACTCTAAGAAGGTGGCTTTATCTTCCTTCAGGGAGCACCTTATTGTTTCTCTGTATTTGGCCCTCCGTCTTTCATGTGCCCTATTCTCCCTTTTCTGTGAAAAAACCAAGTCAGCTCTGATCAGCTGACATGTCCACTTTCCTCTTTCACAAGCCAGCATTGCCTTGGTCCCACCCTCAGTTCCAGTGGAGCAGAGGTGGAATCTGACAGTGGCTGGAGTGTGTCCCAATGCTGATTGTTCTTGAATTCCTGAACACCCTCCTCCCTCCGCAATAGAAAAACTACTCTAATTCAAGCAGTTAACTCATTTAAAACTAGAGATGTGAACTCTTTGCCGTATAAATTTTGATTGTGCCCTCCTCTCAGGGAGTTGTTTGTGCTATATGTTATAAGGTATGATTATACAAATCTGGCATTCAGGGTGAAAACAATGACTACAATGGAAAAGGAAATAAGACGAGGTTCGAGTTTTGGCCAATGTGTTTTCCTCATCGGGAGACGGCAGATCGGGAGACGGCAGGGCTGTTTCTATTAGGAATCATACTCGGCCCCCAATTACTGTGGGATATTGAGGCATGCTCTCACTGAGTATTAATTTAATTTATTATTGATGGTAGTTCAGGCACTGTGCTGGTGCTACACCTATACAGATACAGAACACAATGTGGGGTTTCTGCCCTCTTGTCACTCAAAGACTAATGAATGAGCTAATAGTAATAATAATAATAATAATAATAATAATAATAATAATAATACCTGGTACATTGAATTAACATGACTTGTGGGATGTACTCAGAAAGCAACTTTTTTCTTTTCCTCCAACAATCATTTATACCCCCGCTGTGGGGCTAATTTCTTCTCCTGGATTAAACTCAGAACACTCTCATGTTTGTTTGTTTTTTAATTAAAATTTGTTGGGGTGACAATGGTTAGTAAACCTACATAGGTTTCAAATGTACAATTCTGTAATACATCATCTATACATCACGTTGTGTGTTCACCACCCAGAGTCAGTTCTTCCATCACCATATATTTGACCCCCTTTACCCTCATCTACCTCCCCCCTTACCCTCATGTCTTTTTCTTTGTTTATTAATTTACTTACTGGGGTGATATTGGTTAGTAAAATTATATAGGTTTCAAACATACAATTCTATAATACATTATCTATATAATGTATTGTGTTTACCACCCAGAGTCAGTTCTTCTTCTGTCACCATAAGTTTGACCCTCTTTACCCTCTTCTACCATTCGCCCTTCCCTCATACCCTCTGGTAACCACTAAACTATTATCTGTATCTGTGAGTTTTTGTTTTTTGTTTATCTTGTTCATTTGTTTTTTTCAGTTTTATATCCCACATATGAGTGAAGTCATATGGTTCTCAACTTTTTCTGTCTGACTTATTTTGTTTAGCATGATAATCTCAAGATCCATCCATGTTGATACAAATGGCAGTATTTCATCTTTTCTTATGGCTGAGTAATATTCACTAGCTATTAGGGAAATGCAAATCGAAAACACAATGAGATACCACCTCACAACGGTTAGAATGGCTATTATCAACATGACAAGTAATAACAAGTGTTGGAGAGGTTGTGGAGGGAAAGGAACCCTCATACACTGCTGGTGGGAATGTAAATTGGTACAACCACTATGGAAAACAGTACGGAGGTTTCTCAAAATATTAAGAATAGAATTACCATATGACCCAGCAATCCCTCTTCTGAGTATCTATCCAAAAAAATCTGAAAACACTTTTCTGTAAAGATATGTATACCCCTATGTTCATTTCAGCATTATTCACAGTGGCCAAAACATGGAAACAACCAAAGTGTCTTTCAATAGATGATTGGATAAAGAAGATGTGATACATATATACAATGGAATACATTCATGTGTTTTTGTGATAATAAAAAGGTCTCCCATTACTTCCAGATTACCTGGAAGGGTCCTAAATCCAGTCATAACTGTCTTTATAAGAGACACAGAAAAGAGAGGCACATAGGGGGACCCAAGTAAAGATGGAAGCAGAAATGGGAGTCATGCAGCCACAAGTTGGGGAGCACCTGGACTGCCTGGAAGCTGGAGGAGGTGAGGGGTGGGCTGTCCCCTAGGGCCTTCAGAGGGAGCAGGGCCCTGCCCACACTTTGTTTCAGACTTTGTTTCTCCAGAAGCATGAGAGTAAATTTCTGTTGTCGAAAGCTACCAAATGTGTGGTAGTTCATTAGGGCAGCCCTAGGAAACTATAATACAGATATTACCTCAAACTCCAACGTGCACTTAATATTTCCAACTCCTTTTTCAGTCATTATTTTTGCAAGCTAACACAGGTAAATGTGCGCATGTGTGTGTGAACAAATACAAATAATACAAACTATCTATTTTATGATTTCTAAGAGAATCAATCTCTATTCATAAGGGTCTCTTTCGCACTGTTGAACCCCAGCAAGGGCCATTACAAAGTGTGAGGTGTAGAAAGCAGGTTTTCCCAGGAACTGGGGGTTGTATTCCCCAAATCTCTATCAGAAATACGATGGTACTTAGGAAACAATATATGTTAACAGTTAGTACTTGGTAACTATCTGGTGAATTGAATTTTTGTCTGTGAAACATGTCTGGCAATTACTATGCTTTATCTGGCACATATTTGGGAGGTTTTGGCTTAGCTGGACCAGTGAATACAGCTCTTATGATGTGGGATCAGAAAACATAAACTTCTTTTTTAGGGGCAATGTGTCTATCAAAGTCAAGATGTGAGACAGGAAAGCTTTCCTCTTGCCTGTCAAAGATGGGGGAGAAAAATAGTGATAAATCATTGTAATAATGGTGGCAGTGGACTGTCAGCTCGGTGAGAGAATCAGATGAATTTCCCTTTTCAAGCCATCAGTTTTAAGCAAATGAGAGGCCTAAGGCAAAGAGTAAAAGTAACTGCTATAAACCAAGAGAATGACTCTAGATACAGGAGATAGCAACTGACAGAATTTCCTTTTTCCTACTTTGTCTTCAAGGATGACTGGACATTGCAAAACCTCATTAAATGAAAGGCTTTGCATTTGTGATTTCTTTTTAGCTCTGACAAGGGCTATGCTTGAAGTTCCTTATTTACCTTCCTATCCCCAGTGCATGGCAGGCACAGGATAATAACAACGACAGCAATCACAAACATTTGTTGCATATTTACCTTTAGTCTGACCCTATTCTAAGGGCATTGCATATAATTTATCTTTGCAAAAACCATAAGAGGCAGGTGCTCTCATTGTTTCTATTTGCATATGAGGAAACTGGGGTGCAGAGACATAAAGCAGGTTGCCCAAGCCACACAGTTAATAGGTGTGGAGGTGGGATGTGAACCCAGGTGGCCAAGCGACAGACCACTTGACCTTTGCAACTCAAGAAAGATCAGCAAGTGCTCACTCTGTAACAATAAAATCACTCTTACAGAGCACTTAGAATGTACCCTGCCCTGTTCTAAGTCTTTCGCCTATGTTAACTCATTTATATCCTTAAGTATTTATTTATATGTCCTTTCTCCCCCAGCCTTATTGAGACATAATTGACTTATAACATTATGTAAGTTTAAGGTGTACACTGTAATGATTTGATACATACACGTATACATTGTGAAATGATTACCACAGTAAGATTAGTTAACACACCCATTGCCTCACATAATTACCACTGTGTGTGCGTGTGCGCTGAGAACATTTAAGATTTACTCTCTTATTGACTGTCAAGTATACAATGCAGTATTGTTATAGTCACCATGCTGTACATTACATCCTTAAAACTTATTCGTCATACAACTGGAAGTCTGTACCCTGTGACCAACATTTTCCTCGGCCTTGGGACCTTGGCCACCACTCTGTTTCTGTGAGTTCAACTTTTTTAGATTCTACATGTAAGTGATATCATACGGTATTTGTTTTTCTCTGTCTGACTTATTCACTTAGCACCATGCCCTCAAGATTCATCCACATTGTCACAAATGGCCTTCTTTTTGTGCTGATTAATATTCCATTGTGAATATATATGCATATATACCACGTTTTCCTTTTCCATTCTATCGTTTATGGACAATTAGGTTATTTCCATATCTTTGCTATTGTGAATAATGCTGCAATGAATATGAGAGTGCAGATATCTCTTCAAGATAGTGATTTAATTTTTTTCACATATATACCCAGAAGTGGAATTGCTGGATCATATGGTAGCTGTATTTTTAATTTTGGGGGAACCTCCATACTGTTTTCCATAGTGGTTGTGCCAACTTACAGTCCCCTCAACTGTGCACAAGGGTTCCCTTTTCTCCACATCCTTGTTATCTTGTCTATAGCCATTCTAATAGGTGTGAAGCGATATCACATTGTGGTTTTGACTTGCCTTTTCCTGATGAGGAGTGATGTGGAATATATAGGTATTTTTTTTGTGCCCAATTTACATATAATGAAACTGAGGCACTGGGCAGGTGACGAAATTTTTCAATATTCACAGCTATTAAGTGGCAGTGGCAGGTTTCCAGGCCAGGACATCTGACCTCTGTCTATCTCTTAACCACTCAGCAACATCAACCCTCCCATAAACAAGCCATGAAATGTATCTTCATCACAGCTATGGGAGGAGAGGTTTGCCGAAAATGATTTTTGCAGACATTTTGAGGCAGTTTTAGAAGCAACCATTTACTATAACCTGGTGATAAACAACTAACTCAGGATCATTCTTGACTTCATTAAAGCAGCTTTCCCAGAATCTTAGAGTGACTGCATGGTGGTGCTTTGCTGCTCAAAGTGTGGTCCTCTTGCTCTTTTCACAAGAGTATGGTGTCGTCTGTGCTTTTCAATTTGTCCTTCTTTAATTCATGTTTTTTATAAGTGTTTCTGTTTTGCTCGGGAGAATTTCCTAAGGACATTTTATCCAGTTAAGGTAAGTTTTTAGAAAAGTGAGAATGTACATCATTTTATCACTTAGAGGTTCCTCAGGGATGTATTAGTTTGGTGCAAAAGTAATTGTGGTTTTTGCAATTATTTTTAACCTTTTAAACCACAATTACTTCTGCACCCACCTAATATTTACCTATTACTCGGCCAGTTTTTCTAGGAAAAAAAAATCACTTTCAAGTGAAACTAAATCAGGGTTAGTTCTGAGCTCTGTAAAAATTTTCTTTAGTTTCCTTCATAATCATATCATACGTAGGTATAGGAGCCCACCGGTGTCATCTGAGGTATGATAGTGGTTGATCATTTAATGGATTGCCATAAGTCTGGGAGTGTTTGTCAAGACATTTTATACCTCTGTTAATACCAGTTTATTGCATTGAAAGTTCATCTGTCTCACAGTTGGATTAATTTATCGGAAAAAGTTACCAGCTACTCATTGAGAGAAGGAAATGCTAGATAGGTAAGTTTCAATTAAATAGAGACTTGCTGTCCAAATGGTAGCAATAGCCACATATGGCAAGAAAGCACTTGAAATGTTGCTAGTTTAGTTGAGATGAGCTGTAGGTATAAATCACATACTAGGTTTTTATAACAACAACAACAACAACAACAAAAAAGAAAAGTAAAATAATATCTTCTTTTTTTTTAAATTAAAGTTTATTGGGGTGACATTTGTTGGTACAATTACATAGATTTCAGGTGCACAATTCTGTATTACATCTTCTATATATATATATCACATTGTGCGTTCACCACCCAGTCAGTTCTCTTTCCATCACCATACATTAGACCCTGTTTACCCTCTTCTAGAGTCCTCCTCCCCCATGACCCCGAAACTATTGTCTATGTCTATGAGTTTTTGTTCCTTCATTTGTTTGTCTTGTTCTTTTGTTGTTTTCAGTTTTATATACCACATATCAGTGAAATCATATGGTTCTTTTCTTTTTCTGTCTGACTTATTTTGCTTAGCATTATAATCTCAGGATCAATCCATGTTGTCACAAATGGTACCATTTCATCTTTCTTACCGCCGAATAGTGTTCCATTGTGTATATACCACAACTTCTTTATCCATTCATCTATCAAAGGACATTTTGGTTGTTTCCATGTCTTGCCCGCCATAAATAAAGCTGCAATGAACATTGGAGCACACAATCTTTGTGGATAAATGTTTTCAGATATTTTGGGTAGATACCCAGGAGAGGGATTGCTGGGTCATATGGTAATTCTATTCTTAATTTTTTGAGGAACCTCCACACTGCCTTCCATAGCGGCTACATCATTCTGAATTCCTATCAACAGTGTATGAGGGTTCCTTTTTCTACACAGCCTTTCCAACACTTGTTACTATTTGTCATGTTGATGATAGCCATTCTGACTGGGGTGAGGTGATGTCTCATTGTGGTTTTTATTTGCATTTCTCTGATGATTAGTGATGTTGAACATTTTTTCATATGTCTATTGGCCATTTGTATGTCCTCTTTGGAGAATGTCTGTTCAGGTCCTCTGCCCATTTTTCAATTGGGTTGTTTGTTTTTGTTGTTGAGTTGTATGAGTTCCTTGCACATTTTGGATATTAACCCCTTATCGGAGGTGTTGTTTGCAAAAATCTTCTCCCATTCAATTGGTTGCCTCTTTATTTTGTCAATGGTTTCTTTTGCTGTGCAGAAGCTTTTAAGTTTCATATAGTCCCGTTAATTTATTTTAGCTTTTACTTCTCTTGCCTCTGGAGTCAAATTCATAAAATGCTCTTTGAACCCAAGGTCCATAAGTTTAGTACCTGTGTTTTCTTCTATGCAGTTTATTGTTTCAGGTCTTATGAATAGGTCTTTGATCCATGTTGAATTAATTTTGGTACATGGTGACAGATAGCAGTCCAGTTTCATTCTTTTGCACGTGGCTATCCAATTCTGCCAGCACCATTTAGTGAAGAGGCTTTCTTTCCTCCATTGTATGTTTTTAGCTTCTTTGTCAAAAATTATCTGTCCATATTTATGTGGATTTATTTCTGGGTTCTCAGTTCTATACCATTGGTCTGTGTGTCTGTTTTTCTGCCAATACCATGCTGTTTTGATTATTGTAGCCCTGTAGTACAAGCTAAAGTCAGGGAGTGTGATACTGCCAGTATTGTTCTTTTTTCTTAGGATTGCTTTGGTTATTCAGGGTCTTTTGTGGTTCCATACAAATCTGATGATTTTTTGTTCTATTTCTTTTAAAAATGCCATTGGGATTTTGATGGGGATTGCATTAAATCTGTATATTGCTTTGGGTAATACGGCCATTTTAACTATGTTGATTCTTCCAGTCCATGAGCACAGAATGTCTTTCCATTTCTTTGTGTCTTCTTTAATTTCTTTAAAAAATGTATTATAGTTTTCAGCATATAGGTCCTTCACATCCTTGGTTAAGTTTATTCCTAGGTATTTTATTCTTTTTGTTGCAATTGCAAAAGGAATTATGTTTTTTTTTTTTTTTTTAATTTCTTTTTCTGAGATTTCATTGTTAGTATATAGGAATGCAATGGACTTTTGTACGTTGATTTTGTAAGCCGGCTACTTGACTGTATTCATTTATTGTTTCTAATAGTTTTTTGGTGGGGTCTTTAGGGTTTTCTATATATAGCATCATGTCATCTGCAAAGAGTAACAATTTAACTTCTTCATTCCCAATTTGGATGCATTTTATTTCTTTCTCTTGCCTGATTGCTCTGGAAAGGACTTCCAACACTATGTTGAAAAGCAGAGGTGATAGGGGACAGCCCTCTCGTGTTCCTGAACATGAGCAAAGGGCTTCTGTTTTTCACCATTAATTATGATATTAGCTGAGGGTTTGTCATATATGGCCTTTATTATGTTAAGGTATTTTCCTTCTATACCTATTTTATTAAGTGTTTTAATCATAAATAGATGTTGTATCTTGTCAAACGCTTTATCTGCATCAATTGATATAATCATATGATTTTTATCCTTTATTTATTTTTTTATTTTTTTAAAATTTTATTTTATTAAATTTATTGGGGTGGGATTTATAGATGATGTAATACAGAATTGTACACCTGATATTCTTTATTTTTTTTTATGTGGTGTATCACATTAATGGATTTGTGTTGTTGAACAATCCTTGTGCCCTGGGGATGAACCCCACTTGGTTGTGATGAATAATCTTTTTAATGCATTGTTGCATTTGATTTGCTAGAATTTTGTTCAGGATTTTTGCATCTGTGTTCATCAGAGATATTGGTCTGTAATTTTCTTTTTTTGTGTTATCCTTACCAGGTTTTGGTATCAGGGTAATGTTGGACTCATAAAATGAGTTAGGGAGTATTGTCTCTTCTTCAGTTTTTGGAGAAGTTTGAGCAGGATTGGTATTAGATTATCTTTGAAGGTTTGGTAGAATTCACTAGTGAAGCCATCTGGTCCCGGACTTTTGCTTTTGGGAAATGTTCTGATGACTGATTCAATTTTCTTACTGGTGATCGGTCTATTTAGATTTTCCAATTCTTCATGATTCAGCCTAGGAAGGCTATATGTTTCTAAGAACTTGTCCATTTCTTCTAGATTATTGAATTTGGTGGCATATAGTCTTTCATAGTATTCTTGGATGATCTCTTGCATTTCTGTGTCATCCGTGGTAACTTCCCCTCTTTCATTTCTGATTTTATTAGTGTCTTTTCTCTTTTTATCTTAGTGAGTCTAGCCAAGGGTTTGTCAATTTTATTAATCTTTTCAAAGAACCAGCTGTTTGTCACATTAATTTTTTCTGTTGTCTATTTGTTCTCTATTTCATTTAGTTCTGCTCTGATTTTTATTATTTCCTTTCTTCTGCTGGCCTTGGGTTTCATTTGTTCTTTTTCTAGTTCTTTAAGGTGTAACATGAGGTTATTTATATGGGACTTTTCTTCTTTCTTGAGATAGGCCTGTAATGATATAAATTTCCCTCTTAAAACTGCTTTCACTGCATCCCCACAATTTTGGTAGGATGTATTTTCATTCTTATTTGTTTCTATGTATCTTTTGTTCTCCTCTCTTATTTTTTCTTTGACCCAGTCATTCTTTAAAAGTATGTTGTTTAATCTCCACATATTTGTGTTTTTTTCCTGCTTTCTTTTTGCAGTTGATATCCTATTTCAAAGCCTTGTGATCAGAGAATATGCTTGGTATGCTTTCCATCTTCATAAACTTGCTGAGGCTAGTTTTATGTCCCAATATATGGTCTATCCTTGAGAATGTTCCATGTACATTAGAAAAGAATGGATAGTCTGGTGTTCTAGGATGAAGTGCTCTATAAATGTCAACTAGGTCCATTTCATCTAATGTGTCATTTAGGGCTGATGTTTTTTTATTTATTTTCTGTTTGGATGATCTATCCATAGCTGTCAATGATGTATTTAGGTCCCCTACTATAATTGTGTTTTGGTCAATTTCTTCTTTTAGTTCTTTTAGTAGTTGCTTGGTATATTTCGGTGCTCCCTGATTGGGGGCATAAATATTAATGACTATTATGTCTTCTTGTTGTATTATGTCTTCTTCTTGTCCATCTATGTCTCTTGTTGTCTTTTTTATCCTGAAGTCTGTTTCATCTGATATCAGTATGACTACACCTGATTTTCTCTGGATATCATTTGCTTGGAGTGTCAATTTCCACCCTTTCACTTTGAGCTTATGTTTGTCCTTGTAGCTGAGATGTGTCTCTTGGAGGCAGCATGTGGTTGGATTTATTTATTTATTTATTTATTTTTGATCCAATCTGCTACTCTGTGCCTTTTTATTGGTGGGGTCAGTCCATTTACATCTAGGGTGATTGTTGATATGTGAGGATTTCCTATCATTCTGTCTTTGGTTTTTTGGTAAGACTGTGTCTCTATTATTTCTTTGCCTTTTTGTTGTTGTTTATTATTTCTGTGTGGTGGTATTCTATGCTTTTGCCCTCTGTTTTGTCTTTTATTATGTTATACATTTCAGTTCTGGATTTTTTTTGAGTGGTTACCATTAAGTTTATGTAAAAGAAAGTTTCATATTTAGAGTATTCCATTTTCTTTAGCATACTTATTTTCTCCATTCCCGTATTCCGGTTCAGGCCTTTACTCTCCCCCCTTTTATGTTTTGGTTGTCACAAATTATGCCTATTTATACTGGTCAAATAACCTCCTTCAGTATTTCTTACAGTGCCGGTCGTGTGTTAGAAAATTCCCTCGTAAAATATCTTATTAAATATTTTTATATTGCTTCCATGTTGAAATAATACAATTTTGGATTTACTAAGTTAAATAAAAACATTATTAAAACTAATTTTATCTGTTTTTATACTTTAATGTGGCTACTATTAAATTTTAAATTACATATGTGGTTCACATCTGTGGCTTGATTATGTCCGTGTTAGACTATGGTGAACTAGAGCATGGAGAGGAGCAAACGGTTGAAGAGTTACTGTTTGTGAAGGGGATAGTGGTAGAACACGCCAGGGAGAAGGGTAGCAAGAAAATGACAACAGAGAAGTGTTAGAAATTTGTCCTGTTTCACATTTTTGCTATAGGTACAACTTACTTTGTCCATAAAACAAAAGGTAACCTTCCCCACCCAAGCTACCTCTGTTGCAAACGCAACCTGGTATTGGAAAATATGCCTGTGCTTTTTCTAACTATTCCTACTGCAATTAGAACTAAACCACCAGCAGAATCGAGCTGACATGCTAGCTGATGGTTAACCAGAAATCCCATAGCTTTCTGGCTGCCATGCTCTGGAGCTGAAAATAATGAGTATTGAGAACACAGTCTCTCAGGAGGCCCTTGGAAGGGCTTGAGTGAAAAGGGGTTGTTGTTCTGATGTTACGGATGTGCTCTGGGTAGCTGAGTCAAGGCTGGGAATCTCTGGCCCACCTGACAAAGCACTTCTGGATTAGCCAGGGAGGTCAGGCTCAGATCAGGCTCATGCATCTCTGGGGACGGCCCCATCATGGTAAGCCAGCTTGGGATGGGTCTACATATTGACTCCAATCTCTTGCATGTTCTTTAGTATACTGTCTTCAGAACTGTCCCCTTGGGCTGATCTGGACTGAGTTAGAAAACCCACAGTCACTGGATATACTCTCATCTCTGCAGTTGGGATGTGCTTGGCTGATTTTTGACAGGTCGATAGATGACTTTTTTTTTTGCTTGGTTTTATTACAATGGTGTGCTGTCTGTTATTTACAGTTGTAAAGTTTATTAATATATAGTTATACTCTTCAAGAGATAGATGCAATTTACTAAAATTTGCTCCTACAGTGTAAAGATGAGGGAATTATTATTTGTCGCAATCTGTGGTCAATCTGTAAAAATTTTTAAATCATCTTCTCGGGGTCCAGCTCTTTAGTTTCAATTGGGTAAAGGAAGGCCTTTTACTTGCTTATTACTTGTTTTAGTTATCTATTGCTGTGAGACAAATTACCCCCAAAGGATAGTGATTTAAAACAATAGCTATTTTATTTCTCAGGATTCTGTGGACCAGGAATTCCATTAGGTCATAGCAGGGACAGCTTATCTCTGCTCCAAGATGTGTTGAGTTCCCTTAAGATGCGATGTCTCGGGTGGCTTGATTACGACCATTTGACTGGAGCCTCTGTTTTTGTTTTCAACTGGGTTTCATGGTTTTCTTTAGCATGGTCTCTCCATGTCATGAGTGGGGGCTTCCTTATAGCATGGTGGTCTCCAAGTAGCTGGACTTCTTACAGAGTGGCTGGCTTATCCCAAGCAAAAGTGGAAGTTGTAAGGCCTCTTAAAGTTTGTGTCCCTATGAAAGAGAAAAATAATTCTTGACATTTGGGGGCTGGCCAGGCACTGTCAGCTAAACCTTGGGGTTGCTAGGAGCGGTCCCATATTCAGTTTTTCCTACTAAGCATAAGCATTTTCACTTCCGATTGACATCAGACAAGGTCATTCTGTGACCAAGATGGAACAAAACAAACAAACAAACAAACAACATTTATTCCATAATCATGTTCAAATGCAGACAAAACCAAGAACATTATGGCTAATATGAATGACTTCTGATTCTTTACTACTTATAATGTAAGCCTATTCCATTCTTTGTAGCTTCTAGATAAAAATTAAGATACCCAATCATAAGATACCCCTCTTCCTGACAGCATCCAATCCATAGAAAAACTGATTTTGGACAGTTTCCTTAAACTGTCCAAAATCACCTACCACAAGCCCAATCTCTATAGTAAGTCCTTTCTAACACCCTCTTATTGAGACACTCAACACCATCCCATGACGTGCATTCCTCAGCTGCAGCTAGTCAATAAATCTTATTTTGTTTGACCACAAGTGTGCTCCTGGTAGTCTCTGTCTGGGGGTCATCGGCATCCCCATCTGGCATGATGTCACTTCCACTGCATTCTATTATTGGTCAAGGCAAGTCACAAGGCCACCCAAATTCAAGGAGAGGGAAATAGAACCCCAGACACCCCCCGCCCCCCCATGGGTGGAACAGCACTTGCACACAGGGATCGATGTGACCATCTCCAGAAACAACCTACCACAGAGCTGTAGCATGTTCGCTCACACTTTACAGCAAGCAGTTGAATTTTACTTTAAAAATGTATGCGGAACACTCTTCTTGGCCCCCTGGTTGGACCATATTCTGTGGCTGGGCCTTATTCAAGTTAATAGAAAGATTCAGTCTTTCTTTACACCCTCCAACTATGACTTCCTTTCAGTGTTTTTGTTTTTGAAAATGGGGTTGTCTCACATCTTTTCCTTCATCAAACATGCTTCATGCAGCACCTCTGCTCTCTCCTGGCCTCTGATAACTGTTTCCTGCTCTGGGTGAGTATCTCCATGCTGGTCATCTTCTGGAACTCTGGGAAAAACACCTTTGCTGGTTGTGCGGCTGCTGCTATCATTGTACCTTGGGGGAGGATTGGTGGGATGGAGGTCACTTCCTCCCACAACTCCCTCCATCCTCCAGGCACCAGTAACTGCAAGGCTGCCAGGTGCAGGAGGCTTTGGCATTGGTGACACGTATCACAGAGGGAAGCTGACAAAGCAGTGTCTGATAGCACAGTCCTTTATATCCAGTTGTCCTGGGTGAAAGTCCTTTTTGTTCATCTCTCTCCTGCCCTCCTCCCCAGTGGGAAAATGGCCACTCTCCGATAGTACTCTTTGGCGCCCCCTTCAGTCTTGCAACCAACAATCATAAATAATGAATCACCCTAGGGTTAACCATGTTAATCTATTTGTGTAAAATTGTGGGTGTTTTTCTCCTTTTTTTTGCTTATCTGTATTTATATTTCTACCAGGAGCATGTATTATTTTTGTAATATGACAAAAAAATAAAAAGTGTATTTTTAATTACGAACAAAAAAGAAGGGGCTTTAAATAGAGTATCTTATCCTAAGGATTTATATGTTTGGAAAGACGACCCCTCCTCACCTCCTTCTGCCCCCAGTCTTACATTTGCCATTACTTTCTTTTTAATCTTGCCAGTGAGTGTTTAGAATGCAGTACGGAATGAGACACTGTGGTTTCCGAAGTAAATGCCTAATGACTTTTTCAATTCTTTTAAGACATGTGATCAGAGAGCAGATCCTCATAAAGAAATGAGGTGTTGCTTGACTTAGTAGAATAATCAATTTAGTTAGTGAGCAACTGGAGGAAAGAAAGAGCTAAATTTCTTGGCAGGCAGGAAATGCATCAATTATACTCTGGAGCATCAGATATGGCACGATAGGAATTGTCTGTGGAAGCAAGACAAAGATGAGATCATCTTATAATAAGATCCTGGATGGACTTCGCACTCGAGCTCTATAAAGTCCTGAGTCAGAAACGAATTCTACTGGAAGCAAGAGATGTCCCGTTTCTACTGTTCAGTGTATTTACCTGGCATCTGGTTGTTGAACTTCAAGAGGACAAAATGAGAATGCAAAAGATTTGTATATGTTTTCTAAACACAATAAAGGGGGCATTGTGACTGCCCTCTCTCAAATACATTGCTTTCTTTTTTTAAAAAAAAACACTTTGTTACTTATTCACTTTTTCACTTGTAGGTAATGAGGTTGAATGAAGTATGTGAAGGCTAAAGATGGAGATTTCATAGTTTAAGAACATACATATAAGCACCTACTGTATGCCTCATTCTGTGATATGCGCTTTCCCATTGTTAGAAGATATGACAACAATAATAACAATAACCATTCATTGATACCTACTGTGTGCCAGTGTTGCATTTGTGTCCCTTGTTTTATTCAGTCCTTAAAACAGCCCAAAACAGTTTAGGCTAATCCTATTACCTCCTCTTTTACAGATGAAGTAACTGATACCCAGGACGTTTAAGTAATTTACCCAAAGCCACATAGCTAGTATAAAGCCACTCTAAGTTATTAAACACAGTATTAACGTCTCCTTACTCTCAGTCCTGAGATATTTCCACTCACTTCATTGTGTACCTCCTTGATTTTGATTATTAAATGTGCTTTTTGCTCTGAGCAAGTAAACCTTGCTGCTTTCATTGTGATTTCACACGTGAGAGCCAATCATTCACTGTACAAAGGTGATACAAAGAGTACAATGACTGCAATGGAATCCTCTTGTATGTTCTTACATTTTCCCTCCTCCTACACTGATCTCTTAAATATCTGGTCTAATGCAAACAAATGCAGTGATTCCCTCTTACGGTATTTTACTACTTACTGACTTTTATCTTCTTGATCATTGGGGACAAAATTGTACAAGATCGTCCACAGCAATCCATTCAGGAGAGCAACGCCCCTGGAGGTGTCAAGAGCCACAAGAACATTCAGTATTGGCTTGACATTTTTTTCCCCCCCTGGAATTCTCTCCCATGAATGATGCAATTTGAAACAAATTCTCTCATAGAGATACCTAGGGAAGCGCAGTGGAGAGCAACAAAAATGATGAATGTTTTAAAAATAAGACCCTTGAGGAAGCAGCAATAGAACTGAATATGTTCAGCCTTGTGTCGAGAAGACTTAAGGGAGAAATAACTCCGTAAATATGCATGCTGATGTAGTGGACGAGGTGAAGGGCAATTTTCCTCACTATAAAGAGGGCAAAGGAAGTAGGAGGGAGCTAATTTATACTAAGGAATGAATATGTGCTGAGGTAGCTTAACTGAAAATTCCATTTCTGCCCATTATCCCTAAGGTGGTTGCCTGGGCAGCGTATTTTCTCTCTCTCTGTATTTATCTATCTATCGATCTATCGATCTATCTGTCTATATCTATTTATATATGTAATATTGTATTAGATTAGATTGTGGTATAATATAAAGATGAGGGGTGGGGTGAGGGGGAAAGGACTCTTGCATTAATGGATAACTGCGGTCTAGTTTTGTACCAAGCCTGAAAGATTGAACAAAGATCAGTGTTTGGTTGGTTTACAGCTTCTATTTTAGATTTATAGAGCCATTTTCATCTATTTGAAAATGTGTTGCTTCTGGCTTACTAATAATATTAATAGTTAACCGTTACTGAACACTTCTTAGTGCCTGGCATTGTGCTAGTAAGTGTCTTAGGTACATGTGTTCTTTGACTTCTCACAATATTCCGGTAAGGCAGAAGTTAATATCATTCCCCCTTTCCCCACTCCCACACTGGGCATTGGTTTCTTCTTCTGAGACATGTGTTTGATAGTCACAGTGAATCTGAAAGTGTTATAAGTACCTAGTGAATAAAAGCCAGGTATGCTATACGCTACAATGAATGGAACTATTTCCTAAAAGATGAAGTTGGCCAGCTCGAAAGGCCAGTAGAATCCCTCTTGAGAACACTTTAGTTCTAAATAAACTCCCAAGTTTCTATGAAGTACCCAGCACACCTTCAATGTGACATGAAGCTGTTTCCGATAAGATGAACCATTCAGATTCTTCTAGCATAAGTTAGTTGCTATAAATACTGAAGGACCCCACTCATTGCAACAAAATCTTTCACAACGGGCAATAACAAAAATGTAAATGGAATGGGAGGTTATTATCAGAGCTGAAGTGGCCTGGATTTTACCTATAAATCCAGTGGTTTTCAGACCTGACAGATCTTAAGAATCTCCAGGAAAGTTTTGAAAAATACAGATTTCTGGGCACCAATCCTGAAAATTCTGATTCAGTGAGTCTGAGGTGGATAGATGGCCCAGGAATCTTTGTCGTGATTCTGATGATTAGCCACTGAAACCATCGATGCAGCCCAATCTATCCATTTATAAGTGGGCGATAAAAGTGCTAAAGGTTGCAGAGCTGGCCTACCTAGTACTGACGATCTCCTGCTTCTTCCTTTCCCACTCCAGGAGTTCTCTGTTCATTGCTCAATGTTGCTTCTTAGTGCTGGGTCTTCATAAGGGAGGGGAAAAAAAGAAAATACCCTGTTTCCCCGAAAATAAGACCTAACAGGACCATCAGCTCTAATGCATCTTTTGGAGCAAAAATTAATATAAGACCCGGTATTATATTATATTATTATATTATATTATATTATATTATATTATATTATATTATATTATATTATATTATATTATATTGTATTATGTTATGTTATAAGAGTGGGTCTTATAGTAAAATAAGACCAGGTCTTATATTCAGTTTTGCTCCAAAAGGTGCATTAGAGCTGATGGTCAGGTGGTCTTATTTTCGGGGAAACACGGTAAATAAACAGCATCCTGAAGTTCTAAGATAAGTTACTGAGCACATACTATTTCCCCCCATAAGCCTCCACTGGGTGCTTGCTGTGCATTTAGATTGCAAGCTATTATGGTTTATGGTGATTAGTGCAGGCCCAAGATTGATCATGAGCACAGGTGGAGTTTGCAACCACCCAGGTAATTAGGAAAGCTCACCAAATAAAATCTATAGCTTTAGTACTTGATTTCCAGGTGGATTTGTGACTGTCATGAAGTAAAATACTTTATTTTTCTTTAAGGAGTTGAGATGATGTCAGGAAGAAGAGAGTCAAAGGAGCCTTTTAAGCTGGAGAGTCAAACTGATGTCTCGATGGGAGAAGCCGGGGAGGTTGTTTTCATTTCACCCAGTGTCTAACGAGCTCCTGAGGCCCTGAAGGCAGAGCAGAGGTGGAGCAGATGACAGATTTTGTTTGTATAGGGTGTGTGTGTGTGTGTGTGTGTGTGTGTATGTGTGTGTGTGACAACTTCAAAAACTTGAACTTGGGGAGAGAGTTCACCTCATTTTAGAAATAATGAAACAGAAACACAGCAAACGTTTAGAGTGGTAAGAGAGCAGAGCTGGGATTTGAACCACAGCTGCCTGACCACTAAGCCTGAGCTCAGGCCTGCGGCTCTTTCTGCCCATGCTGGGAAGCTTGTGTCCAGCCAGAGCAGAACAAAGAGCCCATCCAGGGGTCAGCATCCACAGGCTAATCTGAAGATCATTCTTCCCAGCCTCAGGCTCAGATCTCTGTATCATTTCCATTTTTCTGACTTAAATGCTGGCCTAAATCTCTCTGCTTTTGGAATCTGCTTCCACCTGCCCACCCTCGCCTTGCCCCTTGCCCCGGCTTAGCAGGGTTCTGGAACCCACCCCCGCCTGTGGGTGGGATCGGGTGCCTGACGACAGCTTCCAGTCTGGCCTCAGCTTCATCATCAAAGCTCCTGAATGGCACTTGACTTGCCCTGATTTCGAGACATTCTTCAGCCAAACCCTTTCTTGAATGTCCTGTTTTGTACAACAAAGAAAATGAGGTTTGAGCCAGCAGAGATTTGGTGGGGACCATTCTGTGCCTTCACCAGGCCAGTCAGAGCCACTGTGGCGGACTTCTCTCCTGATCTCTGAGTGCAGACTTCTCTGCCTTTTTTTGTCAGATTGCCAGTGCAGGCAGCTGCCCTGTGGAACAGCACTCATGGCCTCTGGAAGGGAGGGCATGATGAAAGACATAACGAAGTAGCCAGATTTTTGCCTTCTGAGTCTCTAAGATCTTGGAGGGAAATCAGCAGCAAAAGAGAGATGACAGGCTTCCCAGTTCTGGAGTCCTGGGCTGAGGGGAAAATGGAAGGGAAGGAAGAGAAAGACTCATTTGGGGGTTTGAGCCTTCCAGCTGGGGAAGGGGGCCCCCATTAGGTTTGGAGGAGCCGAGAATGGAGGAAAAGCCTATTTTCCAGTGTCCTCAGCTCAGGTAATGATTCAGGAGGTATTAGGCTCCAGAACAGAGATGGCTGCACCGGATGTCCAGTAGGTGGTCCTGAGACAGCCTCACTCACAGTCCCCCAAACCCCAGCACGGCACCAACAGTGTCATCCCCCTGCACCACACAGTAAGGTATCAGAGGCCAAGGGTCCTGGCCTCACAGAGTCCCCCTGACTGCAGGGTGATGTAGGAGCAATCACATCTCCCACTTCCGAGAGGAAGGCAGGGAAAGTGAGAGAGCAGGATGCACACAGACCTTGAAATCAGGAACAAGGGCCTATGCTGCGTTGAGTGGTACAGAATGAGGACAGGTTTAGACTGAGGACTGGAGACTAATGGGATGCACGTCCCGAGGCCAGCGTGGGCAGGAGATGAATGAGGTGCAGAGAGCCTCTTCTAGAACTTGCAGCACTGGACCATGAATTGAATGAGATTTCTTGTCAAAGAAATGATTTGAAAAGGTTGCAGTTTTATTTTTTGATTGTTGGTTTATTTGGAAACACAGGATTCTTTATGGAGAAGCCTTGCCCTTTCTTCGTTCCTGGCCTTCCTTTACCATAGGTCTTAACATCGCTAGCTCTTGTCTGACTTCACAGGCCAGGGAAACAGAGGTTTTCCTGGTATTCGCCTCCAGCACCTTCCTTTCCTCCCACTTCTGTGAGTGCTTCCATGTCACCTGCCTCTGACATCTCTACATCCTTTTGTGGGCTGCTATGACTTAAGCTCTGCAAGATTAGCTTTATCATTATCCCTCTGGCTTATCTGGTGGGATCACAGCATGCAGCAGTTTGCTGAAAGGTACGGCCTATTAGGAGATGCTTGTTATAACAGTGGGAGGAGAGAGCAATCACAAAGCTGTATTACAGCCCAGCAGCTTACCATTTATTTGACTGATAGGCGTGTAAATAAGAAAAAATGGTGGCTGGATTTCCATGCTTTGGAGGAGTCCAATAACACACAAAATGCTGTGCTGTCAGTTCATTAATTCAGTTAAATTAATTGATATTAATTAAATTATTAATTAACTAATGGTTCAAGCCCGTGGAAGACCTACTATGTGTTAAGTTCTCTATTAGAAGCAAGGGATGCAGACATGAAATATACCATCCATGCATTCCATGTTCTGATAGGACTACAAACCCATAGAGACAGAAACATTTATTTAAAAATTATTGAGTAGTTATGTGTGCCAGGCTCTATGATAAACATCCATGGAGAAAACATATGGTGTCTGGCCTTAAGGAGCTGTCACTATATCATACAGGCTGATAGGTGCTTTAATAGAGGAATTCACAGGGTTCAACCAGTTCACTTTAACGATTATTTGAGGGCACTAGTGTTTGGTAAGAGTGTAACAGAATGCTAGTGCCCTAGAATAATTGTTATAGTTACATGTACAATTTATAATTATGTAATGAATTTATATATAAATGAATATATAAATATAAATGTAAAACTATACTCGTATGTGCCATCAGAGGAAGTTTCCTAAAGCAGCTCTCCAGATTATTTCTCTTTTTGGATTCTGCATTATATCTATTTCTCTCCAATTTAATCACGTAAGTCTACAATATAGGGACTTAATAATTTTCTTGCCCTGGTAGCTTTTAATCGCTCCTTTAAAAACATATTAGTAATCACTATCATTTATTAACATTTACTAAGTGCATATTCTGAATGTGGCACTTTTCTTATTATATTAGTTCATATAAACCTCGTGAAAAACTGGCGAGGTAAGAATACATATTTCAAGAATTCCCACGAAGAAAATGATTCTTGGAGAGGTTAATTTGCCCAAGGTAGCACAGTAGGTAAGTGGTAGAGTTAGGATTTGAAACTTAATCGGCTTCACCGTCTGTACTCAGCTGTACTGAAATGCATTGAGTCCTGCCTTTGTGTCTGCACTGTACTGAGGGATCCCACACACACTGTTTGTCGTCATTAGTCCTTATCACAGCCCTTTGTGGTGGGTATCATCTGACAAATGGAGAAACAGACTCAGAGAGGGGGAGGACTTTTCCCAAGGCTGGGCAGAACGTAGTAGAGGTTGAACCTTGGTCTTCTGATTTCAGTAGTAACAATGCCATTTCTACTAGCATGTGGTAGTCCCCCCTTATCCATGGAGGATATGTTCCAAGACCCCCAGTGGATGCTTGAAATTGTGGATAGTACCGACCAGTATATATACTGTGTTTTTTGCTCTACAAACATACGTATGATAAAATTTAACTTATAAATTAGGCATGGTAAGAGAATAACAACAATATAATGTAATACAGCAACAATTATAACCACATACGGTAATAAAAGTTACATGAATGTGGCACTGTTAAGTAAAATAAAAGTTATTGGAACACAAGCACCGGGATACCACAATAATCGAGCTGATTCCTGAGATGGCTAATAAGTGACTAATAGGTAGCATATACGGTGTGCATGTGATAGACAAAAGGATTATTCACATCCCTGGGCAGGACAGAGGGGAACAGCATGGGATTTCATCAAACTACTTGGAATGGCACACAATTTAAAACGTATGAATTGTCTATTTCTTGAATTTTCCATTTTGTACATGTATTTTCAGACCACTGTTGCCCACATGTAACTGAAACCATGGAAAGTGAAACCGCAGATAAAGGGGGCGGGGGGCTACTATACATTTAATTAATTATACCCAAGTGGAAGGGAAGAAACTAACATTTATTGAATGCCTCTTTTGTATCAGGGCATAGATTTTTTTTTTTTTTTTTCTGAACCAACTCTATTAGAAAGAAATTATTTCTACTTACCGCGCAGGCTCTCTGGACGCATCTGTTTTTTACACACTGCCATGGAGCAAGTTGAGTGTGAACTTCACATTATAAGTGATCTATTCTGTTCCATCATTTTACTTCCCAAAGAAGTAAAACTTCACATACAAAATCGTCATATGCATGAATTAGTTCTAATTCCTGGAGAACTAGCAAAGAAAAAACCCCTTATGGCTAGTGGCAGGGGTCAATACATTTAACCCAATGAGGGACTGGTTCTTCCTCTTGTGTTTTTAAGCATCTTTTAATTCACAAACAAGAATGAGTTGTGATCCTTCTAATTCTCGTTGTGTTTACTTAAAATAAGGGAGTGGTTTTTGTGGTGTAAGGTTTTTGTCTCCTGTGCACAGAGCACACCCTCGTACCCATGGCTTGAAAATGGCACATGTGGGCTGATCATGTGCCTAAATAGACAGTGAACATGATTTTATGACAGGAGCACCCTTGTAATTTATTTAAAAATAGAAAACCAGGGACTATCCCATGTGATAGAAATAAGTCGTGGATAAAAATGAAAGATGATTCAGACAGCTGATTAGAAAGATTAAAAGTGCTGAAAAATTGCCTGATGGGACAGACTAGCATAGGACACACACACGGGTCAGGAGCCCCAGAACCTCCATGTGTGAATATTTCCAGTGTGTCTAGGGCACTGGCCGAAAATTTCCCATAATACATCTGTAGGAGCCATCCCTACAACCAAAACATGGTATGCAAATTCTGCTATTATAATGTTCAAGAATAGAATGCCAATTTCGAACATTAGGAATCATGAATAAACCCCTGAGATTCTAGGAGCCCAGAGAAATTTAGAAAAGTTACAGTTTTTTTTCTAAACCTTTCAAGATTCCATTTAAAAAAAAAAAAAAAATGCTTTGTGGTCCAGAGAAATAAAAGCGTAACCAAATCAGGCTGTTTTATTTATTTTCCTTTTTCTTGTTTTAAGGGAAAGCCTTTACTTCGTTACTTTAATCGAACATATTCTTTTTATTTGTTGCTCCCTTTTATTGGATTCTGGAACAAGCTGATGCAGTGTGCGTGTGTGTGTGTGTGTGTGTGTGTGTGTGTGCATGTGTGTGTGTGTGTGTGTGTGTGTGTGTATCATTGGGGACACTCTATTTTATTGCCACAATAAATACTACAGTGCAAAATCCCACTAGACCCTTTCCTCTAGCCATAGCTATTTGAGAGTGTACTAAGACTTGGTGACTGTGAATTCATGTCTTGTGCATAGTATTGTAAAATGAACATTGCGACAATACATTGTCTCAATGGGTTGGGAATTGGCGGTGAGTAAGAGGAGCAGGCTAAGCGAGGGGACGTGGTACAGTAGTCGCCTAAGGACTGGGAGCTGTCGCCAGTTTGTTAGGTCATCTTGAGTCTTTATCCAAATAAAAGGGGTCCATGCTCTGGGTCTCCATCCTTTAGAGCTGCCAGCTCTGGTCTTTCCCCAGCGATGTCCTTCTCCACTCAGTTCTTGAGAGGTAGGGGATATGCTTTCCCAGAGTCCTTACCCATCCCTTGTAGACCATGCCTCAACGATCTACCTGGTGCCTGGAATTCCCTGCCCAAATAGCCCAACCCCACTTCTAAATTCTCTTTCTGGTGTCCATCTTCCTCAGGGAAGATCACGCTGCAGGTAGGAATCCCCGGGTCCCTGGTGTGGCCAAGGGGAGGTTGTCAGTAAAGGTGTGGCAAAGCTTAGATGCGGGATGGGCTGTCCATACGTGTGTACTGAAGCCTCTCAAGGTACAGTAGAACTGGGGGCAGAGAAAGTGTGGTGGGCTCTGGGCTGATGGCCAGGACAAGTTCCCCCACATTGCTGCCATGTTCTAGCATCAAAGTCCAAAGAGTCCGGGACTGGCCAAATTGAACTTTCTAGGTCATTACAACAGCATGCTTGTCAAGGTAGAAAAATACACGTAGACTGTTTTATATAACAGTTTTCTTGCTTAGTTGGAAATAGCTAAAAGTCTATAAATAGGGTACATGGGCCTTCATTTGTACTCCTGCGACAGGCCCTGCAAATATCTGGGCTGGGACTGGCAGGTTTGGCTGCAGTTGGAAGGGTGTTATAAGACTTTGAGAATTTGGTCTAGTGTTAGGGTGAAAAAGATTGGATGTCCCCAAAGATGGCTAACCTGTTCTCTGAGAAGAACATAATTAGAGTGGTCAGTGTCAGGCAGAAGTGAAACAGATTCCAGCTCTCTTCTGGACCTCTCCTTTCTCCTTTCCTGGACTCTGAAACTCTTATAGAAATGTTCTGGTTGGACAGAAACTAGATGTGGTGGAAAGTGTATTCGGAGCCAGACTGACAGAGAGAATTTCCGCACTGCCAAACTTTAACTTCAATTTCCTTACTTAAAACAGGGGTTATAATATTTTCTCCTGGGGTTGTTTTGAGGATAAAATGAGTTATAATATAAAGTGGTATAATATAGTCTTCCAGTCAAATAGCTGTTCAACCAAGGCCCCCTCCCTCCTCTTTTTGTTTTGATTAAAAAAACAAAAAACAAAAAAACCCCCCACACTTCCCTGTGTTTTATTTCCTTGGATACTTGTCCAGTCTTTTTAATATTTAATATCATTCTTACTAATGACATAACATGAAAACTCTCAGGAATAATTTTGAAAAAAGACTCCTGGAAATAGTATGCTTCCATGCCACAGAATGACTTTGGGGCAGGAGGGACCCTTAATTCTCACCACTAAGTGACCAGTGCCCATCCGAAGGCTTAACTGTCTTGAGATGCAGGTTTCATTGCTCTGGTGTTGTTTTTGACAGACCAACAATGGCCTTATCCCAGTTATTCAATTTTGATTTATTTCCAGAATTACCTGAACTGAATGCAATGCCAGAGCAGCATTTGGAATGATGGACTATCACATGGACTTCATTTTCTTGATATGTCACATGTTCTAATGTTCTCATTTTTCTGAACACACAGTAGTGTGATGGTTAGTTTTATGTGTCAACTTCGTTAGGCGATAGTACGGAGTTATGCAATTAAACACTAATCTAGGTGCTGTTGTGAA
This sequence comes from Rhinolophus sinicus, assembly GCF_057876585.1. Taxonomy (NCBI): domain Eukaryota; kingdom Metazoa; phylum Chordata; class Mammalia; order Chiroptera; family Rhinolophidae; genus Rhinolophus; species Rhinolophus sinicus. The sequence goes on along the minus strand of NC_142503.1, from coordinate 188,477,926 downwards.
TATACTTTATAGATGTGGCTAGCATCTGCAGTCAGTTGACTTTAGGTAAAAGAGATTATCCTCAATAATCTGAGTGAGCCTCATCCATTCAGCTGAAAATATTTAAGAACAAACTGAGGTTTCCCTGAGGAAGAAGAAATTATGCCTCTGGAAGATGGCACCAGCTTCTACCCAAGAATTTCTAATGAGCTGGCATACCCTGTGGATTTCAGATTTGCCAGCCCCTTATCTCTCTTTCTTTCTCTCCTTCCTTCCTTCCTTCCTTCCTTCCTTCCTTCCTTCCTTCCTTCCTCCCTCCCTCCCTCCCTCCCTCCCTCCCTCCCTCCCTCCCTCCCTCCTTCCTTCCTTCCATTTACCTATCATATTTAAAATGGTTCTCTTTCTCTGTTAGAGCCCTGGCTGATACAGATTTTGGTACCAAGAGTGGTTCTAGAAGTACAGAATCTCAAGGATGGATTTCTGAATGGATTCTAGGTTTTCTGCAATTAGCCCTCTAATCTAATTAGATTGATTAGATTTAAAGGCACTAATAACTCTACTTTCTGTGGTAAAGAGGGCACTGGTAATTCATGTCATCATGCGGCAACAGAGATACACAAAATATAGTCATTGGATCAATCAAATGTGCATAGAAAGCAAAGTTCTGAATGACCATGTATTTGATTGGTACCTTAGGACATTTTAGTCAAAGTGTGATGAAATTGGCTGTTTGCTTCTAACTGCCCTGAAGAAACCAGGAAAAGAAAAGCATGAACTCAGAGCTTCCAATTTGTAGCTCAAGCTCTGAATACATGACCAGGAATCAGGAAACCAAGACTGGACATTTGACTTGGCACCGTACTAAACACTGTCACGTTCTCTAGGTCACTTAATATTCCCAATCCTCATTGTCCCCGTATATGAAATGAGTAGAAAATCCTGTGCGGTTTTAAATGTCATTAAATGAGAGCATGTCTGTTAAAAATTCTTTAGCACACTTCTTGGCATGTAATAGGTACAAATCGAGGTTTTGCATAACCTAGTAATCGCTGCCCTTTTTAAAGTATGCTGACTTTCTTTCACAATTGTAGAGGTCCCAGTAGGAGAGTAATTCCAGGCACCCAGCTCCTACACAGGAAGCCGAGAGGATGCTCCTTTGCCCACTCTATTCAGGCCTGTGACCTGTGACCTGAACTCAGCCCAGTTAGCCACTCTCTTCTGGGACTTTGCACCTTCACTGACTGATGCAAGGTCAGAGGAAACAGAGATCACTCATGTTAGGAGCAATGGCAGCTGAGTCTTCCTGACCAACTTGTTTAAGCTTCAGGGACCATGCTGTGTCTTTTGCTTCCACCCTCATGTCCTCTGGGATTCCCTGGTTTCCTCCTTATTCATTCCCAAGTCTGATCTTCCAGGTTTTCACTGATTGTGTTGGCAGCAGCACCCTTTCTTCACCAATGTTCTTTCAAAGAAATTCTCTCTTGCTTAAGTTAGCTGGGGTGGACTTTGATTAAAGCTTGCCATTCGGATCATGGCTGACACAGGTGTCAAGAACTGACCTGAAAAACCAGGAGACTAGGGCTTAAGGACTTGTTTGCATTTTCATTAGGTTTGGTGAGTTTGCAATCATTGGTATGGGTGTAAAATACTAGTTTACTTTTCTAATGAACTCTTCAGTGATTGACCTATTCCTAATTTAGCTGTATGTTAGTGTAGCTAAATGTTGGTTTCTACAAAAAGACCTTGTTTTGACCTCATAAGAAAACACTATTCAGAATCAGATGGAGGAAAGTAAAACACGTGGCTCAAAATCAGAGAAGAAATTCAACTGAGTGAGTTTCAGGGTTGGCTCTGTCCTTATTACCGTCCCTTTCCTAATACACTAACATCTCTTGTACATTTGACCACTGTTTAACACGATCAGACAAATATTATTTTAAAAGGACACATTCTGAGTTAAAAATGACCCTCCTTCTTGGGTGTGTTTTGTGGTTTCTGCAGCTGGCGGTTACAATAGGCCATTTGATTAATGAGCTGTTTTATTGGGATGCAAATAATGCATAATGTCATACAATCCATATGTTGTACATTATAGAGGCATAAAACTTACCTTGGCACAAAATGGAAAATTTAAAGCATCTCTCTTGAAAAAAATATATTATGCTGAACAAAAAGCATGTGGGTATTTCTGGTATTTATGAAGCTGATGAATGCTGTGCCAGATTTGTTTGGTTTTAGTGCTAATTCTGATTGTGTGTGTGTGTGTGTGTGTGTGTTCTTTATTCATCAGAAGTACATTTATGCTTCTGCTCCTTTTCAGTCTATTCAGAATAGTTGAAAAGAGCCAAACAGCTGGTCCTGATAACACACAGTAGCTATAACCTGCATTGTTTAGAACTACAATGCTAGATACTGGAAAGAAAATGCAATTATAAGAAAAACAGCAACTGGAGATTAGAGATGGTAATTGTCCACGCATCAGAGAGGAGGGGCATGAGAATATGTAAATATTTGGTTCACTGGATACAAATCTAGAGTAACATAACCCTTTGGGGATACAGAGCTAACAGTGCAGGGGTGTGAAACCATGATGAAACCCTGAGATTTTTCGGAGTGGGGGATTCTACATCCAGTGAAATACCATCAGGCCAGGCTAGGCTGACCAACCATCTTCCCAGAGCCTTCAGTGGGTAACTGCTTTCCATCCTTCAGCTTCTGCTCAGATATCATTTCTCAAAGAACCGTTTTCTAGTCACTCCCTGTCCCCATGGTGACTCTCACTGACATTTTCTCATTTTACTGTCTTTATGGAAATTTGTACTGTCTGAATCATCTTGTTTATCTATTGGTTTACTTATTTATTGTATGCTTCACATGAGAAAACAGACTTCCATGTCAAACTTGTTTATAGCTGTAAACTCAGATCAGTGCCTGAAACACAATAAGGGCCCGATAAATATACACTGAATGTTGAATTTGAAAAGTGAGAATAATAATCGTCCCTCTCTGCTTTAAAGGATTCTGTGACACTTAACTCAGATAATCCTTGTAGAAATTGATATGACAGTGGCAGGCATGGAGTAAGTATTCAGTAACTGTTAGTTAGCATTTTTAAAAATTATATTACTTACAACAGTGATGATGATGGTGATGATGGTGATGATGATGGTGATACACATGATATATTATGAGGAATTGACTCACATGATTATGGAGGATGAGGTCTCATGACCTGGAATCTCAGGGAAGCTGATGGTGTGAGTTATAGTCTGAGCCCAAAGGCCTGAGAACTAGAAGCGCCATGGTTGGGAGTCCCAGTTTAAGGGCAGGAGAAGACCAATGTCCCAGCTCAAACAGTCAGGCAGAGAGAGAGAGACAGAGAGACTGAGAGACAAAGAGACAGAGAGGAATATATGTACGAGTATACAGAGAGAGACAGAGAGAGAGAAAAAGAGCTGGTGAGTAAAATTTTCCTTCCTCTGCCCGTTTGTTCTGTTCATACCCTCGATGGACTGGATGATGTTCCTCACTCCCCTGACCCCCTCCACACACTGGGGAGGGCTATCTACTTTACTCAGTCTACTTATTCAAATGTAAATCTCATCAGAAAAATGCTCACAGACACACCCAGAGATAATATTTAACCAAATATCTGGGAACTTTGTGACCCAGTCAAGTAGACACACAGAATTAACTATTACAATTATGATGGTACACTGCCACAGAGGAAATTTAATTGACACCCACAGGGAGTGATTTAACTTGTCTGTGTTAATCTATAACACTTTCACTGAAATTTTTTTGAAAATGAAGTTTGACAAACCTAGCTCAAGAATCAGTTGCTCAGATTATTAAAATAGTCTGTTTGCTCTGCAAGTAGGGTTATGCCTGCCCTACAAGGGTTATGGTTTCATCAAGAACTGGGATGCTGTAACACAGATTCAGCAATAGAACCCTGCAGGAAGCAAGTTGAGTCAGAAAGCTCGTTCAGATCATGTGATGTCTCTGGGTCATTGGGTTAGGATGAGGAACATTAATTATTTCTGAGATTAGTAAGTGCTTTCTTAGAAATTTCTGGCTCAATGGAATTGTGCCTACTCGAGCTCATTTGATAGCATTTTACTCTGCATCTTTAATAAAGCTGCTCTTTAGGAAAAAGATGTATCAAATTTATTTTTTATTTACATAGCACAGCCTATGTAGACTTTATTCTTAAGCTTCCTACAGATAGTGATGAGATATGTGAACTGCCCCCCCCCCCAATAAAGTCCCGCTTTTTAAGCGAAGTTGTGGATTTGTTAGTTTCTTTTCCCCTTGATTGAATTTTACTTTCCATTTTGGTCTGTCTCACCTCACGGAAGGTCAGGGTATGGGGCAGTCCCAGCCGGTGAGGGACTGTTAACCACTAAGAAGTCTCCTCGCAGGTTCACTGTAAGCCAGAGCTCCCATTCACAGGTATTGATTTTTGCACAGTAAAATTCTTACAGCTTCCTCAAAGGGGCCAATTTTTTCAGATTAACAGCTGCTCTGTTAACATCAGAATAGCTGTGTGGCTAAAAAACGTTTTTATTTACGGGTATCAAAAAGCATGTCTCAAACAACAGACCCTTCAAATTCAAAATAAAAGGAACATAATAAGTGGAAAATCGTATTTTATATTAATGATCCCCTTTCAATATAAAAAACTTTGGATAATAAAATCCCGGGGATATGGAAACAGTTGATGTTCTTCTCGTTATTTATGTTTACTTTGTGCCATTTCTATCTGGGCAGTAAAAATCCAATGTTTAGTGTTCTTTTAAATTTTATTTAATTTTGTTAGTGAGCCAAGCAATGGTTCACAAAAATGGCTTGCGTTTGTTTTTGTTTTGTTTTATTTCTATTGCAATAGGAATAAAGAGACAAGTAAGTGCGCACTGGTCATCCTTTATGTTTCTTTAAATCGTTGTAGTCTAGTATGACTCATGATGGAGACACAGTCTGGAGAACTCAGATATCAGAGTTGGACACAGATTTCTTAATTGTCAGAGAACTATTTACCTTTTCTCAAATCAAACAGTGAAGGGTTTTTTTTGGCCCATAGTTTCCATCAGGATCTAGAGGAGAGACGTAAATTGTCCCAAATAGGAGCACAGGGAAATCACCCTAAGGAGGCAAATGCTGGAAGACGTGGGCCACCAACCTGGGTTACTTTTGGCTCTGGGTTGGTGACCTTGTGTGTGATGCATATGGGCTCAGACAAGCCTTCTGATTAGTCCCTGAGAGTTTTAAGTTTCCAAGAGGCGTGTTTCAGTTCCCAGGTCACGCTCTCTGCAGTCTCCTCCCCCTAGCCCAATCCTTCATTTCTTAAAATTGTTATCAAAGTAATACAAGCAATAGTTTGAGTCAACTATTAAAGGACTTCTAATGTAAAACATTTGCAGACAGAAATGCAGCATGAAAACATGGAAGTATTTGGGAAGAAACACCGTGATCTGTCTCTCCTTCTACCTCATGATTTTACACCAGTGTCACCATTGGCCCATCCCTACCAGAAACGGGTGCCCAGGTGATGCTGTCCACAGGGCAGAAAATGGATGCGGAGAGAATGAAGAAAGCTGGCAAACAAAGAATAACCGATTCAGGAGCTGATACCTATTTACAAGGGCTATTGTGAGAATTAATTGAGACAATTATAGAAAGCACCCAGGCAAAGTAATGGGCATATAATGGGTCCTTAAAATATATGTTTTTTGCCTCTCAGCTCTTTCTCGTTTCTCATTTGTCAATATCTGCTCTCCAAAAATTGTGATTCATGTATTGCGCAAGCTGTAAATGCCTACAAAAGCATTTTAACAAGGATGAGACTAATTCAAGCATGTTGGATATTTTAGAGTTAGTAACTCAGTGAGTGATATTTTAGGGAGGTGGAGGGACAGGAGAGGGCTTGTTTCTGTTTCTCTGAGTTCATGACTATGAGTAGCTGTGTGTTTGGCTTTTCTTGCCCTGGAGGTTGAGGTCCTTCCCGAACTGCTCAGGGGCCCCATCAGCTTTGCCTGTAGGACGCAGTATGGCTTTTCCCACAAGCAGGTTGTGAAATCAGAAAAATCTCTCTGGAAGCTGGGGAGCCTGGTTGCCCCAGACTTCTGTCCTACTGCATGCAAATTGTCCCTCTGCGATGTACATGCCTTAGCATTCACTGGTGTTTGCAACAACCACCTCTTGGTCAGGGCCAAAGGAATGACTTTCTTCCAAATCGTCTTGTTTCCCACCAGTACTGTCCCTGATGCTCTGAGTTCTGATAAACCGCTGAGGCTCCCTTGTCTTTACTATTAACTATCTACTTCTCTCTTCCCCATACTATTAACCCTTCAGTGGATGAAAATGAATTCCTTGGTTATCACTGGAGCAATTGCCTGGTCCAAGGAGTCATGACATTTTTCTGGCAGATGGAGATTTCAATGTGGCAGCACCTGCCTCAGTCCCTGGAGGATGAGCTGAGGGATTTGGACCCTTCTTGGGGACATTTTCTGGCCCCTAGAAGGGGCTGACCATCAAACAGTGCACCTGAGAGCCACCCTAGGTTCCTGTTGGTATCTGGGACAGCCCCTAACCATATGAGCCCTGTGGAATATAATTTCCCCTCAGAGCTTCGCTTTACCCACCCATAATCCACTCCTCTCAGGTTCCTCGTTAAAGTAAAAAAATCATCAATGTTCTTTTAATGTGGCTTTTTGTGTTTCATTTCCTTTGTTGGTTTAAAAATGTTTCCACTGAAACATTTTATAGGGTTTCTATACAGTGTGTGCATACATTTTGAACATTTTGTTCCTATTAACATAAAATATTATTCTCATTTCCTCTCCTGTTGGGAAGAAAGAGAAAAAAAAGCATTATAAAAATTAAAAATAATTTCTTTGTTATGAAGGAGGTATGAATGATTTATGAGCATAATAAAGGCAAGTCTCTTTGGTCAACATCATGAGTTTAAACATAAGACTTCTTTTCAGGTTTTTGAAATGACTTAGATGACAGTAGGCACAAAAATAACAAAGGGGACCAGGTTATAATGAGAAATTTTTTTCCCTCTACTTTTCCTCCCAAGAAGATGCGGTGTGCTTTCTACCCGTGGGAACAAAGTAGAGTTATCTCGGGGCAGGGTCAAGGGAACCGTGTATCAAATAGCTTGTTTCAAAATACATCTGTGGGTTATGTGCATCTGACAGAGATGCATTTTAAAATTCCCCATGTCGTTGTGCTATGTCCTTGAAGATCGTATCTAATTGAATCCTACTGGAGTCATCCATATTGGCTGACTCGCGCCCCACCATGATGTTTCCCCCAGTGACACAGGAGACCCTGGTTCCTCTCACAAGCCAACTGCTCAGTGGCTCTGTGATTCTGCTCCTCTGCTGTGCGTGTTCTTGTGGTATTTCCCCTGCAACTCCGCCAAGTCCTGCCTATTAAATTGCACACTCTATGTAGGCTGAGGAGCTCTGTGTTTGGTTTTCAGTTTTGGCTTCTTGTTCTGTAAGCACTAGGTTATACATTAAGCTGTGAGTGTCACTAGGGGAGGCTGGCAGGCTGCAAGGGACCTCTTGAGTGGTGTTTCCTAGGTGAGTTCACCCTGGTTTGAGGTCAGGTACCTGGCGGGTACCTGGCGGGGTAAACTCAGAGACCAGGGTATACTTTTGGCATATTTAGAGTGGCCCCGTGTCAATCAGCTTGTGAGGCTGAGGCAGAGCCTGGCAGTTTACAAGAGTTTACAAGAGAAACACCACCTTCCAAACACTTGTATTATGGGCTAGATCATTTCAGGGAGAAAGTGCTTGCTCACTGAGACCAGAAATGCTGGTGTGTGACCTCACTAGGAGGCTCGCTGCCAGAGGTTCAAGTTTTCAACAACTCATTGAGCACCTAGCTCAAGGCAAGCTCTGTTCTAGGCACTGGAGATATAACAGAGAACAAAGCAGACAAGATTCGCTTCCCTCAAGGAGTGTGTTCTAGCGACTCTTTGAGCGTCTGGGTTTGGGTGTCTCACCCCTGGTACAACCCACCTTTGGGCTTTCATTTTCTCTGCTCAGAGCTTCACCAACTCACTCCAGGAGTGAAAGCATATTGAAGCAGTCCTTGGGAGACATAACGTAAAGAAAGACGACCTGTTTCCATATCTTGGCTGTTGTGAAATGAGCAAACAAAACAGAAATAAACTCAGAGATACAGAGAAGAAAACTGCTGGTTGCTAGATGGGAGGTGGAGGGGATGGGATTAGAAAGAGCAAATTAGTAGTCACCATATAAGCATGAGGATATGAAATACAGAATGGGGAATATAATCAACAATGTGGTAAAGATTATGTAAGGTGCTGGATGGGAACTGGACTTATCAAGGGAATTTTTACTTCATAGACTGTGTAGATGCCTGACCAATGCACTGTACAACTGAAGCTGAAGTAGAATAATATTGTATGTCACCTATAAGAACATATATATATATAGTCATGGGAGGTGGAGTATAGCATAAGACAGTCAATGGTACTGTAACAGCTATATAAGATGTCAGAGGGGTAGTAGCTTGAGGGAGGGGTTATCACTTTGTGAGGGATGTAAATGTCTAACTATTATGTTGCTTTGTACACCTGTAAATAATGAAAAAAAAAAAAAAAAGAAAGAAAACAAAGGAAGGCCTGGTGTGAAATGTTTTTCCATGCTGTCAATTCTAAACCAGAAAATTCAATGAGTGGGAATAAGGACAAAACTTCCTTCCTTGTTGGGGTGATCTCTCTTCCCCAGTTCTGCTATCTAATGAAAAGATCTTGCTAGCCAACTTCGTGAATGTGAAATTAAAAAACTACATAGAGAGGGACAGACCACAGATGTGGAGAAAAGGAGGAGAAGCCAAATCGATCTTCATGACAAAGGGCTGGGAGCTTGGTGCAGGGAGAGGAGGGTTTGACTTAGGAGAGCCAAACCCACGATGAAGAGAAAGATGAAGGCAGGAGGAACATTTTTGTTTGCTTTTTTCTTTTTTTTTTAGTTTCAGGTGTACAAAGCAATGTAATAATTAGACACTTACATCCCTCACAAAGTGATCACCCCTCCAATCTACTACCCCTGTGACATCTTATATAGCTGTTGCAGTACCAGTGCCTATATTCCCTATGCTGTACTTTACATCCTGTGAAATATATATATATATATATATATATATATATATATATATATATATATATATATAATTATAGTTGACAATCAGTATTATTCTACTTCAGCCTCAGGTGTACAGCGCAGTGGTCAGGCATCTACACAGTCCATGACGTGATCCCCCTGATAAGCCCAGTACCCATCTCGCATCCCACATAATCTTTTCAACATTATTGATTATATTCCCCATACTGTATCTCACATCCCCGTGACTATATTGTGATTACCAACTTGTACTTGCTAATCCCTTCACCTTCTCCCCCAACCCCACCCTCCTCCCATCTAGCAACCATCAGTTTTTTCTCTACATTTCTGAGTTTATTTCTGTTTTGTTTGCTCAGGAGGAAGGGTTTTGAAAATGGTTGTGGTGGATTATGAATTGAATTTCCTTTCCTACCTTTTTGAATGGAGTTGCTTTTGAATTACTTTTGATGACTAGTCTGCAAACATTAAGCCATATAGGGACCTAGGAGTTATTAAAGTTCATGAATTTAGGTTCTGCTTTTAACCTGAGTATTCTTAAGTCCTTCAGTCTGCTGGCCTCATTTTTTCCCTTTAATATATAGTTAAAATAACATGAGCCCCCTTTCCACAGACCTGCAGGAAGTCCACTACTCACTCCAGTATTTGTAAGGTTCCAAAGGTGCTTCAATTCCCAGGAACCTGCCCATCACCTCTCATTCCAATCTCCTAGCCCAAGTCTTTGCTTCTTAAATTCAATTTTTAATAAAGTAATGCATTAGTTTGAAATTCAAATATTCAGCGGCTTATAATGAAAAACAGAAGTCCCCAACTAATCATTCCCTACTCTACAGTTCAACTCCCCACAGGCAAGCACTTTCAACTCTTTTAGCTCTTGTTTTCTCATGCTTACCTCCATATTTCTAAAGAAAATGCATTCCTTGTGATTTATCAATTGATCAATTGATAAAACATTATGTATTGACATTCTCTTATGATAGATGAGGATTTAACTCTCACCCTCCTCCCATTTTCTTTCCACCTATGTCTCTTCCTGCATTCACATTAGAATGAGACAATTTTTTCGATCAAATCAACAGTCAAGATTGATATAATTTTGACTATACAAATGTTAACAACCAAAAGCTATGTCATAATTATACCTTATTTCTTGTAAATATTCTGGTTTTTTCCTAGAGTTAATATTTTCTTCATTTTTACATTTGCTTACATTTTTGTGTTTTAATTTTTTTCATGTTTCATTGTATTTCTTATACATCCACCCACATTATTGGATGAATAGTTACATAGACAGATAGATAGATAGATAGATAGATAGATAGATAGATAGATAGATAAATGAACAAATCTGTGGGCAGCCAAAAATGATCAAACTAACATGCAAACAAACATTTTAGTCAGGGCTCCCTATTTGTATACAGAAGGGACTTGGGGAAAGCAGTAGAAAAAATACCTCTTTTTGTCAATTGCAAACTTTAAGGTTCACAAAATGTTTCCTCTAGTTATCTACGCTATAAAATATTCATTTTTCTTTTAATATAATTCCCTCAAGATCTTCAGGTAAAATCAATGCTCTAGGAAGCTGGAGGGTGTTTTTCCTGGCTCTCTCTCTGTTCTTGGCTCAGGATGGCAATAGTCCTGGGGAGTATGTGTTGAATGCTCTCTGGAGTAGCAGTCTCACTCCCTCCCTAAGCTTTTTCTTAGGCAGAGTACACTGCCATTGATTAGTTTTCTGCTTTCTAAATTGCTGTCAAGTTCCAACCTCATCTCCCTGAGGTGAATCCCATCATCTTTATTGGAGGTTTGGGAGTCTGCAAATTCTTCAGGGACACATTGACATGCTCTCTTTTGCTTTGTGCTCACAGATGGCTAATCACAATCATGCCGTCGATTTTACGAGTTTAATTCTCAGAGGGTTACCTCTTTTCCAGGATTTTGTTTCCCATGTAATGTCAATACCAAGGAAATGTTCTCTCATCAGAATGGGCCAGAAGACACTTACCTTGAGGCTGCCCCAAAGACAGGCTCTGGGACTTCCTGAAAATCAGAACCTTGCTTGAGATGTTTCTGCCAGTTCCCTATGGCTATTAATTCATGGGATGAACCGCTTAGGGAGAGAAGTGAAAGGAAAAAACATGCTCATGGGCAATCCTTTGCCCTAACTGCCCATCAATTTTCCTCTTCATTATGATACAAGCAGGGAAGGTTGTAAGATCAACTGTTGTAAATGATGAATTAAGACAATTATAAGCAGAGGATGCCTTATTGCTGGCATCAGATTTCAACCTCGGAAGGGAAAGGGGGAAAAAGGGAAAGAAACATTTTTTTCCCCCTTGGTCATTTAAGGCTTAAAATTGAGAGCTGGAGGGGGCCTAGATCACCAGCTGAGAGCTTTCCACTTCCCCTCCCTCCCAATTTTAGACCAACCAATATTCTTGTAGATGGAATATAGGGGCCACAAAATACCTCACAAGAATTTGAATTAGCAAAGATTGTTCTCCAAGAGTTAAGCTATAAAACTGGCTTAGAGCAGTGCGGGAACATGCAAAGACATCTTAGAAATAAAATGTTTTCTAGGTTAAGACATAATGCCGAATTGGCTACAGGCACTGACACAGGCAAAGAAGATACTTATCCGAAAGATGTGAGGCCGTGCCTGTATATGATCTATGAGTATATCGGTTCTGCAGGAGAGAAACTCCACCTCCAGCCCCCTGGCCCAGGGGCGCCTGGAGCATCAGCCATTCACATCTTTATACTCATCTCCCCACTTTTACTCCATCCCTCCCAAATAAATGGCTCCTCATCTTGCTCCCCATGTGGATTGCCTAAAGAGACAGAATGGCTTGATCCTCCAACACCCCTTTCCTATCTGCCTCACAGCTATTTTCTTGTTGGAAATGAACACATGAACAGCATGGTGGCTGTCAACTGGGCTGATTGGTAGCTGAATCAGTGATATCAATCATTGGGGTGATGACAAATCAGCTGCTGGCTTGTTAGACTAAGGAACCCCAGTGTGGGACCCGTTGGACTCCTATGGTACTTTTCAATAGTTGTAAAAGTATTTCTGAACTTATTTCAGATAATGACATAGATTCATTATTTTTATTGCCTAGAAACTGAATTCTAAGGGGAAAAGTTATTAAACTGGGACTATTAAGAGAGGAAGCATTCTATAGTGGTTAAGAGCATGGACTTTGGGTTCAGACCGCATGACTTCAAACCCTGCTCCTCTCACTTTCCATCACAATGTCCATAGACACTTGGCTGGGTCTCTGTGTTCAAATTGTTGCATCTATAAAATGAGCATAATCAAAGTATTTATGTAGAAGGATTGTTGTGAGGAATAAATGCAAAGAAAATACTTATTACAATGCCTGGTACTTGGCAGAGGCTTAATAAATCTTAGCTGTCATCATAATAAATGTGATTATCAAATATCTTTTTCCTCCTTTTTAAAGATCAAAGCCATATGTTACTGCCAATCAGAGTTTAGATCAGCTCAAGAGAATCAGTACTAATACCTGAGTTGAAAGAGCCTTTGACATTGTTCTAGTATAAAGTAAAAGTAAACAAAGTAAATAAAAGAAAAATATAATTCATTTACTTAAAAATATCTAATTTAATTTCAGATAATAATGTTACTGAACAGAAAGAGTTCATCCACCTGGCGCTTGCAGAGCCAATCCCTAAACACAGGATTGCAGTGGAGAAAGATTGGCTATTTTATTGATGAATGATGCCATCCAGAAGAACGGGAAGGTAATGCTCAAAAGCCTGAACTCTCCGATGGTGTGTAGGTTGCAGATTAAATTGGGGAAAATCACAGGACCCCTTGGGTTAGGGGTTTGGGGGTTGTGCTGGGAGCTGATTGGTTGGAGGTGAGGTAAAGGAAATAAATCATTTCTTTAGGTCATAAGGACAGCTCTGAGGTCTTTTCCAGCCTCCCTCTGTCTGGTTTCCTAGGAAAAAAGCCAGGGGGTCGGTCCACATCAGGGCTCAGGAACTGAAACATAACTTAGGTCAAGATGTTGTCTTCAGCCTGTTAGAGGTCCACACCATGTGACCAATAGTCAGGTCTGGGCTACTGTCTTCTGCTGCGTCGGGGGTTGCTGATTATGGGGAAAGGCTAGGCCTCTGAGGGGGATATGGTTGCTAGAGCTTGGATTTAACAGTAAATTTAATCAAAGTCATAGGACCCTTGGTTTCAATAATAAATGAAATTAAGATAAAGGCTGTGAGAGGGTGGTAGTGAGCAATGTTAAACAGAGTGGCTCTATCAATTTTAGCTAAGTAGAGTCATATTAGATAGACAAAATGAAAGACATCTGAGCTGAGACCCAAAGGATAAGAGGTCAACCCTGTAAGATCTGGAGAAAGGATTCAGGAAGAGGGCATGACAAATACAGCCTAGAGGAGGGAAAGAACTTGGTATTTTCTAGAAATAGAAAGAAAGCTAGTGAGGATGGAAAATAATAATGAGGTGGGTGGACATAGAAGGAGGTGGGTTGGGAGGGAGGGCTGGTAGGTCACTGTAGAGAGTAAGCTTTCATGACAAAAGCAAAAAGAGCTATTGCAGGGTTTGAGACAGTGGGGTCACAGGCTGGATTGAGGAGAATGGATTCTCATGGGGTAATCCATTGCTGGAGGTCAATGACCTAGGTCGGACAAGAGAGAATAGTGGCTTACGCAGGTGCTGGTGCAGAAACAGTGGGGATGGAAAGAAATGGGTGGATCAGGGATGTATTTTGAAAGTAAAGCTGTTAGGACTTCCTGATTAATTGAATGTGGGGGTAAGGGCCAGAGGAAGAATCAAAGATGATTGCTGGATTTGGAGCTTGAACAACTACGAACATGTGAATGATCATGACACTGAGTGAGGGTGGGTGAACTGAGATAAAGTACATGTGGAGGGAAAATCTTGGAGTTTCATTTGAAATATGTTTAGACTGTTAGATGTTAATTGGCTGTGTTAATTTTTGGATATTTATGTCGCCTTGGCAGGGAATGTTTGCACTTTCTATAAAGTTTTGAAAGTTAAAAAAGTATATTTTGAAGAGTTCTACCGTTCTAGAGCCCTACGCTGAGATCTGCCATTCTTATTCAGTCCTTTTGTTATATGCGAAAAACAAAACATTATTTAGAAATGCAGTTTCTACTGTGAGTTAGTGGTGGAGCTGGCCTGAGAACTGAGCTTGTTGTCTGTCTATCTATCTATCTATCTATCTATCTATCTATCTATCTATCTATCTATCTGTCATCTATCTATTCCTGACAAGCTATAATTCTATTCTGAGCTTCTCATCAGTCCCAAGATTGTTTCCATAATTAGAAGAGTCTTAGGAGGAAGCCCTAAGGTAAGAATGCCTTTTGGATAAAACAAAGATCTTGTTTTCATGCTTAAATAAAGCATGAGAGGTGGAAATGGATGAAGTGCCAAGCTGTGGAAACTGAATAGTTTTTCCTAAACACTGGTAGCTTCTTAGGGGATCCTTTGCTCATATGGGTTTTATTGGGACTGTTAAGGAAACACAAATCACATGCTCACGTCCAAAGAGTAGGCCTTGTCAGATAGGAAATACTTACCTAAACGTGTATTGTTGGGATCCTGTCTGGATCCCTATTCATTAGCCCAAGGGAATGGGAGTGGCAGGGAAGCCATATGTGATCCTAGAAACCAATACTATAAATCCCGAACAAATCTGCCCACAATGTCGCATAAAAATCTTACTTGTCTCCCATGTTCTCTCTGCATTGGCATACTGGGCACTGTTGTAGATATCCTGTGAATTACACACTAATAAATTACTCATGTATAACATCTGTTGAAAGGCAGCTACACAAGCAGGTAATTTTTTTTCTTTCCTCTGGCCTCAGATCTGTAGCAGCTTGCTTTCAGATTTCGTTTTGAGTTTTCTGAACATTCCTGAAGATCTCAGACCTGTTGTTGACTGGCTCAAAAGTATCTTGGGGAATGTTCCAATGAATCTAGACTGTGTCTTTGACCCAATTCTGGGGAAACTGGAAACCAACCTTGTGCCAGGAATTATGCTAGATATTGGGAATAAAGAAGTGAAAGAGACAGTCACTATTAAAGGTGCTCAGAGAGAGCTAAGAAAATCAGTGAAGACAGTACAGCCTGAAAGAAGTATTCCAGGGATATGCACAGGGTATTGGTGAGAATGGAAGAAGCATCTAACTCAGTTCAGATAACACACAAGGAAAGAAGAGGTGAGGAAATGGTTCAAAAGTGACACCTAAGAACCCTCGCACTCTGCCCACGGGAACGTAAAATGGTGCCTCCACTTTAGAAAACACTCTGGCATTTCATCAAACAGTAAAACAGAGTTACCATATGACCCAGCAATTCTACTCATATATATATGAAAACATAGGTCCCCACAAAAACTTGTACATGGATGTTCATAGCAGTATGATTCATAATAACTCCAAAGTGGAAACAACCCAAATGTCCATCAAATGATGAATGGGTAAATAAAATGTGGTATCCATACAATGGAATGTTATTTGATATTAAAAGGAAAGGAAATATCAATGCATACCGCAACATGGATGAATCTTGAAAACATTATGCTAAGTGAAAGAAGCTGGTCTCTAAGGATCAACTACTGTATGATTCGATTTATATGAAATGCCCAGAATAGGCAAATCTACAGCGACATTGAAAGTAGATTATTGTTTGCCTGGGGCTGGGAAAAATGGGAGGATTGAGGGATTATGGCTAAGGGTGCAGAGTTTCTTTTCTGGGTAGTGCTCTAAAATTGATTGTAGTGATGGATACACAACTTTGTGAATACACTGAAAGTCCTTGAATTGTATGGTATATGAATTAAATCTCAATAAAATTGTTTAAGAAAACAGCGACACCCGAGGACCAGTGTGGGGAGAAAGTTGTTGGGGTGAGGACATGCTAGGGAGGGACAATAATGAGCAAATCCACCCCATCAGCCCTCTTGACTTTACATCCAAAATGTACCTCACATCATTTTAGTCCTCTCTGTTTCTACTGCCACCACCCTCATCCAGGTCACCATCATCTCCTATCTGGACCATGGCTGTAGACTCCTAACTAGCAACACAAGACCGTTCCCCTTGTTTGTAAGGTCTGTAAGGGTGGGGACCTCACATTTCAGCACCCCTGCTGGTAGGTTCCAGGTTGGTTTTTCCCGTGAGATGTGGTATCCTTGTGAGCCTCGGAAGGCTGAAGGGAAGTGAAGCCACACCCGCTCCTGTGGCTTTGTCAGAGGCTCCCAGTTGTCTTGTGAATCACCTACTGATGGCATTTCACACCACTAGGATCCCTGGGAACAGTCTTCTGCACACCCAGCACCTGCCGATTTCCTGAACACTGATGGAGCGTCTTTGACCTCATCCCCCAGACCTTCCAACAGTCCTTTCATTTCTTATTCCTTATGTTAAATCTATTCCTGCTTGAGACATATAACATAGTTTCTGTTTGCTTGACTCAAGTCCTTACACTCTATTCTCCACACAGCAACTAGTGTCACATTAAAAAAAAAAAAATCACGCCACAACACTTCACTCCCTTTCTCCAAATTCTCTAACAACGTCTCCCATGAACATGGTCTCAAGCCTACATTCTGTGCAAGAATCTCTGCGATCTGACTTTGCCTCCTCTCCCTCTTCTTTGCTGGTGCCTCTCCACGTTGGCCCTCTTCCTGATCCTCCTGTATGTCCAGCTCTTCCCACTTGAGAGACTTTGCACATGCTGTTCCATCTGCGTGGGATGCTCCACCCCAGCTTTCTGCAGGGCCAGTTCCTTCTCACCAGGTCTCAGCTCAGATATCTCTCCTCAGAGAGCCTTTTCCGGACCAGCAGACCCAGGATGCTGGCCTCCGCCATCACAGTCTATCACAACCCTGAGTTTGTTGTCTTTGTAGCTCTTACCACTTGCTGAGGCTATCATGTTCATGTTTGTCCTTTCTTGCTTATTATCCATTTCCTTCCTAGAATAGCAAGCTCCATGCATTCAGGGGCTTGGATTCCCTGTGGCATGTCTGGGACCTAGCTCAGTGCCTGGCACCCAGAAGCTCCTGCACTCTTGCTTGGTGAATGTGCAGAATCGAGGAGGGATGGAGAAAGGCAGAGCACTGAGGGCCTATCGTATGTAGTCCATGGCTGGCATCCCACCGGGTGGATGTGATGGTGATGGGAGGTAAATGGGGAGCGTGCCCAGGAGGACGGATTGCACAGGGCGTTGTTATTTCTCAGCTGTATCACCTTAGAAAAGGCCGTCAATCTGTCCAAGCCTCAGTTCTCCACTTTAAAATAGAATTTCTAAAACCCAGCTCATGAAGGTTTTGGGGGATTAAATGTGCTCAGATACGTGAAAACCTTGTGGAATCTACAAAATTCATATATTTAACATGATCTTATCATGTACTGACAGGGTCTAGGTCCTGAAAATTCAGAGATTGCATCTGTGTTCTCTGCCCTTGAGAAGCCTGTGTCTGGTAAGAAAGACAGACCCAGGAGAAGTCATAAATGGGTGTCTCACGTGATTATTCTGTAAAAGCCTCTCAGCCCCGGTGTCTGACCTCTAATTGTTTAGTATCACATGGTGCCATTACACTTTGTTTCTATTAGTGTTGGGACCACCTCCAGGACAGCGATAGGTCTTCTCGGGTCTGTGGGGCCTGTGGGGTCTCCTCTTGGTCCAGATATTCAGGAAGCCCCGCCTCCTCTTTGACTGGAGGCCTCAGGCTCATCTTTAAATTAACACTAGGATCAAAAATCCCGCGCCTCCTGACCTGGTAACCTGAGTTTCCTTTTACAAAAGGTGGGTTCTTTATTCTCCTTACCTCACCTTTCCCAGATGCGTATTCAATCAGTCTCTGTTTTGAGGTGACACTCTCTCCTTTTTTCATGCAGGCTTTATTTTATGTTCTTTTTTCACCACCCCATTTATTTCTCCTCTTTTAAATTCTCATTTCTTTGCTAAATTTTGCCCTGTGATTCTTTGTGACTCAGATTCTGTTTTATACTCCCTCAGATTCCCAGCGCCTAGCAGTGTCCCCCGCAATCTCCTCTATGTCCCCAGAATTTTATCCCTACCCCTTAATTGTTTTAGGCACAACATATGGCAGCGTGTCTGTCTCTAAGCTGGTTCTGACACTGGACTGAGAACTCATTTAGGGCAAGGGCTTGGTCTCTGTCGCCTCTTTACCCCTGGTCACTGCATGGGCCTGGCACACAGTGGGCAATCATTGCTTATGGCATGGCAGTTTGATGGGCTACAGGGATAGTAATAATGACCTCAGACCCATCCTCTGCTTTTCACTGGGTCTAAGTGAAAAGTTTAAGTAGGTAACATTTTCTTCATCTCTCTAAAACCAGCCTGCGTGATGCAACTGCCTTTGGGACCAGTGTGTTTTACCGTCATACTTCCAATTCTGAGGCCTCTCAAGGGCATTGTTTTTCTCTCTCTAACGGGGAGTTGAAGGTCTAAGTAGGGTTGGATACATTCCCTGCTTCCAATTCACGCCGGGATTGGACCAGCAGCTGTGCCTGAGACAGAAGACAGTTTTGGTGGGGATATGAGGAAAATGAGATGGTGGGGTTTGATTAGATATAAAGAAAAAAAAAACACTCAGGAAAATGCTTTCTTCAAAGATTTACAACATGTTCACTCAATAAACCTTTGTTTATTGCCCAAAGCTTATTTCTTTTGGAAGATTATTGTGGCATAGAGTCTATTAGTAAAATCAGCTTAATAGATTTGGAAAATTCCAGGCAAAGGGGAGCTTTAGAAAGTAGTTGTTCTACCTGGTCCATATGTGTGAATTTATATATCTATGGTTGGTGCAAAAGTAATTGCAGTTTTTGCAATTATTCTTAACCTTTTAAACCACAATTGATTTTGCACCAACCTATACATGTCTGTATTTTCATGGTGGTGTGATGTGGGCTGATGCCCGTGAGAGTCGGTCCCTTTGAGAACCAGCAGGTGTGCCATGGTGCTGCCCTGGGTTTGTGACTGCCGCTGCAAAGTCATCTTTTGCCTAATGATGCCTGCTTCTGATCAGCTCTTGAAATGTTTTCCCCTTCTAACTCCACATCTGACTGCACATTTGTTGATCAAGGGCTCTTTCTTCTTTTAATACATGTGAAGTATCCATTCCAAAGCATTCCTTCTATAATTAATGACAATAGGATCTGGTTACCCGTGGAGAGCGGAGACATTGAAAAAGAACCAAGGCAACGACAAACCGGTACCGGCAGCTTAACAACAGCTCTCTGCCCTCGGCGTCCCTCGCCCAGACTGCACCTGCTACCCAGAGTCCCCACCTGCCTCTGGGGCCTCTGGTCCCCTTCGGGGCTCCTCTTGAGGCTTTATTTGCTTAGGAGAAAAAAGTTGGATTGCAGTAAACAGACGTATCTCATTTAGGAGGGAAACAGGCATTTTGTTCAGGTTTCCTATTTCAAACCAAAAACAACTCCCCGATGCTGCAGAGATTGCTCTTGCAGTTTTTTTTCATTATTTGTCTCAGAAGTTGAGATGACCAACTCCCCTCTTGTGCTGTGGCCAGAGTTTGGATCACAAGGACCCCCTCCTCTCCAGCTGTGCTCACAGGTGCCTGGCTCCAGACTTGGCACACAGTGACATTCAGTAAACAGACCCTGTAACTTTTCATCTTCGCCTGGAGGAGCAATTTCTTTGTGTTCACTGTGATGTGTTTGGGGAAAGTTCTTTTCGGCAGATGGTGCCGGTAGCATCATCATTGGAGTATGGCAAATTTGGGCAGTTTCTGCTGACTTCTCAAACTCTGCTTCTTCAATGCCAATAGAAATGTCCTTGTGAGTCACACCGCAGGGATTGATGTATGGAAACTCTGAAAATTGATTTATGTTTCTGTAGACAATATCTTTGGAAGGACAGATATTGGTAATAGTGAGAAATTGGTAACAGTAGTTACTGCTGGGGAAATAAATTCAGAAACTGCTGGTGGAAATGGGAAGTAGACTGCATTTCACTCTGTAGCCATCTTGTATAATTGGAACATGTTTCCATGTGAGTGTGGTACCCATATGAAAAATAGTTAAAATATAAAAGGAAGCCCCTAATGGAAATATCCGTACATTGGTGTCCATACCCACTCTTTCTTTCTCCTCACCTTTGGACTTTCCTCCTACCTGCAGTTAGGATGCTACACTCAGTGGGTCCACCTAAAACCTTGAGATATGAGGACAGCTCAGGGAGGGTAGCTCAGGGAAACTGGCTTGCCCTTGGAAAGTCCCACAGAATGAGGGAGAAAACTAGAAGTTAGAGACTGCCTAGCTCCCAGCAGCCTGAGGACACAAGGTCCAGTTTATAGACTTATAAAGGTTATCACTGGACTCCAGGGCCTTATGGGAGTAAACAGTTTCCCCGTCCCACAAATGCACATACGAGGACATGAGAGGGGAGTAATACACTCAGAATTGCACAGAGCAAGGGGCTGTTTGCACCTATTTTTTCAGAGGGAGGCCTGCCCCAGCTGCCCCTGGGTGGTGGTCTGGTACCTACACTTGCTTTGTGGGCCTGTGAACACTTCCCCCTTCCTCCTGAACCTGTGACACAGTCATGCCCACCCTTTCCATGGTCTGCACTGTGGGAAGGACTCTGTCCTTGCAGTCGCATGATGCGGGGAGTCTGCAGGCAGGAAGAGATGGCAGACCCCTCTTCTCACTGATGCCCAAAACCAATTCTTTGCAATGACCGTGCATCTTTTATCCCTACACCCCAGGACTGGAGTTTGCCAGTCCTTGGCAATGCCACCCAGGTCACACGCTTGATAACCTTGAGCTGCTTCAGTTTTCCTTCTAGATCATGACTGCCAAGTTTTTATCAGGATTTCCCTGAGAAAAAAATATACTTGCAAAAAATTTTTAAAATAATACGGGGCAGTGTTATTTGTCCTGGACACGTACGAACTGAGGGCCTGTCCTATCACTGGTCACAACACAATAGAGAGAACACAGGGAGACCACAGCATCCGTTTTGTCCAATTCTCCTTCCTCAGATGAATGACTTAGGACAGACTCAAATCCAAGTACCAGGTAATTCTGGCCGAGGCTGTGCCAGGCATCACCTGGGACCTTTGCTGTACTTTTATATGGCACTAACAGCTACCGTCTGGAGAGTGCTGCCCTGCTGGTATGATTTCTAATAATCCTCATAGCTCACATTTATGGAAGCTCTCCCCAGAGAGCTGGTGCTCTTCTTAGGCACTTTATGTGTTTGATGGATTCCTCTAAAACACATATGGCCCAACACTTGCCACTTTTTTTTTTTTTCTAAATTAAATCAGCTCTGGTCCTAATGCTGCAGTTTGCATTGTTGTAGAACAGTCCAACTTGTTAGTCTTGCTCTCCCTTGAGTTTTACCAGGACCCTAAGGCTAAAGCTGTGCAGGAAAAGGGGGTAAGAGGCCTCCATGCATGAAGTAGTGGGGGTCCCTGCTGAAGATGGTCACTGCCTGGGCACTTGGAGCCCCTCAGATCTGGACAACGCCATCAGTGGCCAGCCTTGCTCCTTGCCTGGCTGGCCATGGTGACCCTCCTTGCTGCTCTGTGGCCACGTAAGTTAGGATCCAGAGTTAATGATCATTCTCATAACCCTCCCCATTTGAGATCCTGCCACCCCTGGGCACTGTGTCTTTGTGGTTTGGAGAAAATTCCAAACCAGCCTCTTGTCCCAATCCTGATATCAAAATTCCTGGGAATTGGGCTACTCCCATCACATCTCCCAGTCCTCCAACCCCAGGAAATTCAGCTTTACTGCCTATGATCGTTACTGTTATGTGTCCACTTGACTGGGCCACAGGGCATCCAGACATTTGGTCACACATTATTCTTGGTATGTCTTGTGAGGGTGTTTTTGGGTAAGATTAAGATTTGAATCAGTTGGCTGAGTAAAGCAGATCACACTCCCTAATGTGGATGGGCCTTGTCTAATCAGGTGGAGTCCTGAATAGACTAAAAATGCTGAAAAGAGGGGAAGGGACAACTCCTTCTGCCTAACTGTGAGAAGGGACATTGGTCCTTTCCTGCCCTCAGACTCAGACTGAAACATCATCTCTCCTGGGTCTCCAGCTTGCTGACTACAGCTCTTACAACTTGTTAGTCTCCATAATCGCGTGAGCCAATTACTTATAATAAATCTCTCTCTCTCTCTCTCTCTCTCTCTCTCTCTCTCTCTCTCTGTGTGTGTCTCTCTGTCTCTCTCTGTCTCTCTCTGTCTCTCTCTCTCTGTCTCTCTCTCTCTGTCTCTCTCTCTCTCTCTCTGTCTCTCTCTCTCTCTCTCTCTCTCTCTCTCTCTATATATATATATATATATATATATATATATATATATATATATACCTCCTATTGATTCTATTTCTCTGGAGAACCCTGACATTTATGGAAGCTCTCCCCAGAGGGCTGGTGCTCTTCTCAGGCACTTTATGTGTTTGATGGATTCCTCCAAAACACATATGGTCCAACACTTTTTTTTTTTTCTAAATTAAATCAGCTCTGGTCCTAATGCTGATTAGTGAGACCAGACCTGGGATAACTGAAATAATAAAGTCTTATTTAGGGATGTCTCCAAGGAAATGGGAAATTTGCTTTTTTGAGACCTTAAGTGAGAAAAGCGATTGCCTTTTTCTAGAGAGAGCCTAGTCTTTAAGAACCAAGAGCTAAGTCTCGGGGCAAGAATGGGAAACGTTTCTTTCATTCCTTTTAGAAAAGTCCACATGAGTAAGAAAAATAACACTATTTGCTCAGTGCTTACCTCATCATTTTCTTTTTCAGACAAGGAAACTGAGGCCTTAGGAAGTCAGCTAACCTTCCCAAACTAGGTCCTGCAGGTTGTACCTGGTAAGGTTAGGGTTTATACGGGGCAAGCTGACTCCAAACCCTTGGCTACCCTCCTCTGGATGTTGTTGCGGGTTTATTTTAGTGTGCAAAAATGGATCGCCAATGAGCTGCAGAGACAGTTTTGGGTGACAATTTTGGCTTTGTCACTTGGAGATGTTGCATAGCCTCACCGAGTCCCTTCCTGGTGCTCACTGCCTCCTGGTGGCACTAGCTTCCTTTCTGCATCTTCTCTCTGCTTTTATCTCAGGCCCTTTGCACTTTCTCTTTATTCTGCTTGAAAAGCCCTCTCCACCATGTTTCCAGGGCTGAGCATGCTACTTAAATGTCACCACCTCTTCCCAGAGCACTCTAGCTGAAATGGCAGCCCCTCCTAACAAATCACTCTGTAACAAACCAAACTACTTCACTACCTTTATAGAAGTGCTCTCCGGTACTTGAAATAACTATTTTTAGTTTAAGTGTTTGTTTGTTAGTTTCCCCAACCAGAATGTTGGTTCCTTGTGGCACACTATGTCTTTCATATTCACCACCATATCCTTGGCAGGATATGGTCCTGCCAAGTCAGTGCTTGGTCCATAATGGGTGCCCAATAAACATCTGTGAGTGTCCTGACTTGCCGGCCCTCAGTGTACTTTCATGGATAATGTTGGGATGATATTACTAATTTTCAGCACTGTCGTTAGGAATTGAGCGAGTATATACACCGCGCTCAGGGCTTGGTGCTCAAGAAATACTAGCTGCTCTGGTGACCACTGGTTGCTCTTCTTTGCACTACCCAAGGGCTTGAAAACTTGTTTTACTGAATGCAATCTTTGCAGCGAAGTGTCCCCCAAATCATTGCCGTGCCTGTCCTCAGCCTTGGGGGAAATAAATCACATTTTCTATTTAACGGTGATGTCTCATTGGCGCTAAGGAAACTTTATCTGTTTAGTCCTATCCATCATTTTCTTTCTCTCCTACCTCTCCCTGCATCTCCCTCCCTGGGAAGATGCTCACATTTACCACGTGGGTTCTAATCTTCCCTGTATTTCTGTCTGCCGTGATGATGGATCTTTAGCTAACAAATCAGCGTGCATGGCAGGAGGCTGCTGTCCCATTTGGCCTCTGATGGAAGGTGTGGGTGCTCTGTAAATCATTGTGGGGGACGCAGGCCGAGGGCTGCTCGGGCACAGCTTCAGGAGGGTTCTCTTTCCACAAAGCTGGGCTCTGTGGAAGAGACTCTAGGCGCACCGCCAATGCGTTCTTCTCCAGGCGAGGTGGCGGCGTCTTTGTCAGCCCTAGGATTAAGGCCAGAGTGGATTTGTGCTTTTGTGGCTGGTTCCTTTGCATCCTTGAACTCTCATAAATCAGAACACGGCCAGCACAACACAGAGAGGCCAGGGCCTCCTAGGGTCTCAGTTTGGCCTTTTTGTGTCAAATTATAATAAGAGGATTGAAAAAGGGCCTTCGAACAAATTTTAGCAGTGAAAATAGTCACACTTTGTTAGGCGCTCCCTCCTCCCTCCCCCATTCAGGCCACAATGAGGAATCTCTGGGGCCTGTCATTCCTGTGATTTCTGGCAGTGCCATAGACAGAACCCAGCAACCTTTCATAATAATGATGATGATGATGAGCGCTAATGTTTATGACACTTAGCAGGTACCCTGCACCATTAATCACTTTATATACAGATGTATTTAATCTTCCAAGAATAATGAGCTAAGGAAGCAGGTCAAAGACTAACTTGATGGAGTTGTATGCAGACTGTAGAGACGGAATCCTGCCTTTACAATTCAGAAAGGGGAAGGTTAGCATTTATCCAGTACTTAACACCAGGTTCAGCCCTTTCGTGTAAGGTATTTCTTCCACCAACCTTGCAACTTAGGCTGCCTATTGCCTACATTTTTACAGATGAAAACTGAGACTCAAGAATATTTAGTAGCGTGTCCAAGATTACACATGGTTGTTAAGTGGCAGAGCGAGAATTTAGAATAGATTTGTCAGACTCCAAACTCTGGTTATGGATAAGAATGTATGAAGAGGGTCCATCTAGTATGTAGACAGTAGGATGAGAGGTCCATCTACTAGAAGAGTTTTTCCTCTGAGTTTTAGGGTTTTCTTCTATTACTAATCCATATGCAAACCAATCGCCACACAGCCAAGTCTGAGTAGAACTACTCAACCTTTGTAAAGCACCATGGAAGCTAAAAAGATTAAACTGTTCAAAGCTTTCACTTTATCACTATTTCAGCATCTAAACTTGTCATCTTTATAGTCTTTTGAATTAATAAGAAGCCAATACTCGTTGACTCTGAGAGAGCACGGTACACTGCATATTATATAAACTACTCTGTGCAACCCCGTCTGATTGCTGTAGAGGCACAAATTCATACTTTTCACCATCATAACCCATAATCGTTACCCAACATCCATTCAGATTAAAGCACTGTAACTCTTTTTAGGAGTAGAAAAAAAAAATACTTGCGCTTTTTACTGGTTGATTTATTGTTACATGACAATATTGGGTACATTAAATTTTAATATTGGTGCTGTCTTTTTCAACATAAGTCTGTGCTAAGGAGCTCAGAAATTATTTCACTTTAAAATGGACATTTATTGCACTGTATAGGCAGGTAGGTAATTCCTTCCTCTGAGAAACTCGTGGGTTATTTCCCTTCTGAGCTGTAAGAACTTTTCATTTCTACTCGTTGTGTCATTTGGGTGCAAAAGAAGGGTGAGTTACTGTTTCCGTTGGCATAAATAATGTTCTGTTTGTTTCTGTATCTTTTCCCATCACCCACTATGGATGATGCCTCACAGTTTACTAGGCAGAGGATTCAGCCTTTTACTGTAAATGTCAGGGAGAGAGACTGGAAAAACAGCTTTGGATTTTAGCCTAATGTTCAAATAGGCCCCCAATCACATTGGAAAGAAATAATCCAGTTATGGTGGGCTAGTGTTACAAAGCACCTGTCATTTCTAGTTCATTTCATGGAGCTGTTAAAACTCTTTAGAGAACATGGCAAACTTCTGATCCTTCCAATGAGATAATTCCCCGGATAGTTTATGCTTTTACCAAAGACGAGGCATCTCTTCTGCTGTGGCTACTTCTTACCCACCTATTTTCTCCAGTCTCTACCCTGATCTATACCATAGTTTTTAAAAGGATATGCCAATCTGCGAAAATGTCACGTGAGCATTTTGGCATAACACTTACTGGGGATTGCTATGACACAGATCTGAAAGAAATTATTTGTTGCTGATCCATTGTTCATTTTCTTTTTCTTCCTTAGTTATACAAGCTGATTTTATTTGGAGTGGCCATATGTTTGCATGAGATATAAATTTCCCAGCCTCCATTGTAACTTCATGCAGCCATTCAGGCTAATGACATGGAAACAGGAGT
Source organism: Rhinolophus sinicus (assembly GCF_057876585.1). Lineage (NCBI taxonomy): Eukaryota > Metazoa > Chordata > Mammalia > Chiroptera > Rhinolophidae > Rhinolophus > Rhinolophus sinicus. The sequence continues at coordinate 188,451,511 of NC_142503.1, read as the reverse complement.
TATTGGGTAGATCCTCTGGGACCTAGGACTGTGAGACAGATAGTTGGCATGGACCCATGTTTGCCTGTCCTGTCTAAGTTCTACTTCCTGTTGGTTTGTGGAAGATGGCTGGCTCTCTAGTAGACATGTTTGAAAAAAGAGGCACCTTCAGTTCTGGTAATAAGGAAGGTGGACAGAATGATAGAAGAATCCTGGAGTGCTGATGACTTAGTTGCCCCATTATGTCAATCACGCACCTCCTACCAGGTGACTTTTTATAAATGAGAGAACACATTTCTACTTTATGTAAGCAAGTATAGTCGTGTCCTATGATGAACATCAGGGGAAGCCAGTCACCATATTGTGAGGACACCCATGCAGCCCTATGAGGAGGTCCATGTGATGAGGCCCTGAGGCCTCCTGCCAACAGCCAGGGGACATCCTGGAAATGGATCCTCCCAGCCCCGTGAGCCTTCAGATGACTGACACCCCGGCTGGCAGCTTGCCTTTGACCCCAACCTGTGAGAGACCCAAAGCCAACTAAGCTACTCCTGAATTCCTGACCCTTAGAAACTGTGTGAAGTAATATGTGTTTAGTATTATTTTAAGCTGCCACAGCAATATATAAACAATACAGACTTTGGTATTAGGTATGCAGTTTTATGTATATGTTTTACAACTAATGTATCGGGCGAGTAATGCAAAATCTTGATATTGTGAAACCCTATAAATGAAAATATTCACAAAAGCATTTAAGTACCTTCCCACTTTAAGGCATCATTGTTAAATATGGTTGCAGACTTAACAGCTTTTTAGCCACTCTTATGAATGCAGTAGATAATTATCCTCATGAATTTCATACTCCACTAAACAAGCATTTTCTTAACTGACTTTATGGCAAATCAGAATTAGACCGAAGTCCCCATATTCTCCTCTCCTACTCGCTCACTATTATGGCCGCCTCCCAGCTCCAGAAGGCTGGAGTGACCCACTGGACTCCCGATCACAGAAGACAGAAAATTCCCAGAGCGCTTTCCTCTCCTTTTTAGTGATATTCCATGTTTCACAGGCAAAACCACCCTTTGGAAAAGAACCTATCTTCCCAAGTTCAAGTTCAATTTGACTTGGGAGTATGAAACTGCCTTCGCAATTTAAATGAGATCTGCAGGGATGCTGCCTGAATTCTCCAATGAAGGATGCCCCCCACCCCCGAACTTGTCCTGATTTTCATAAACACTTATGAAGTTTCCAAGCACCTGGCTTAGCTTTACAGTGGCCAGCCCCTTCCTCACAGGTCATAAACTCCACCTCAGCCCATTCTGAAACTTTGGTAATTTTCCATCTATCATACTCCACATTGACCCCTGAGCATTATACGAGGTTGGCCGTTATAAGAGTTAAAGAACCTAGTTTCCTTTAGCTATGGCACATTTTAGGTGTGGTCTTAAGTTTGAAGAACTGAGGTTTACTGGTCATTTGATTACGATGAACTCTCAATTGCTGCTCTGCCTCTGTACCAGGCGTGTTAAGTGCAGCTGCAGAAGAGCAACCGTGTAGTCTTGACCAAAGCGGGACAATCATGCTAATTGCAGGGTGAAGGGGGCTGCAGAAAATTTCTGGAATAGCCCTGTATTTATCTTAACATCAGGAATGAAGTCTGTCATATCCACAAGTCGATCCATGATCCCTCATTTCAAACCCGTCTCTTTATTCCAAAAGTTGAGTCCTGACTACATTTGGGTGATGAACATCAGAGGCTTCGGAGAGTAATGGCAAATTGTCCAGCTGAATGTACTCACACTGCCCTGATTAATCCATCCCACTGCCCAAAGCTATCATTACCACGCATCTACTTCCTTTTCATGTGGATTTTTGTTGCAGTCCTCCTTCTCTTCTACTGTCTCCTCTTTCCATTTCTATGTACATACTTGCAGGTTAGAAGTTGAGGCTCATGACTCAATTCTTACTTGGTTGGATTCTCCCTCCCTCCCTTCTTTCCTTCTTTCCTGTCTTATTTTTTTTTTAAGGGGTGTTGAGTTGTCTAGTGTGCAAACTTCAGAGGACAGAGAAGGGGTCATCGTTGGTTTAGTTCTATACCAGAAACATCTAAAGACTGTATAGGCATCCTTTTATTTTTTTCCCCTTCAAAGCTACCTAGGGGTGTGCATTCATAATAACACTTTTAGCCAAGCAGACAGAGTGGATGATACATTGGGAGCTGGATTGTCTGATCAATCAGAGCACCTCCTGCTGGAAAGAGGCTGTTGTGCACCTGTGGGCTTTGCCGTCACCCTCCAGGTTAAGCAATCTGATGGCAGATCTGATTGGAAAGGCTGTTTCTTTGGTTGGGGGTGAAGTAGGTGGAGGAAGAGAAAAGCTTTGTTAAGATACTCTCCTGCTCTTGCCAACCAGATAACATAAAGGGAATCATTTAGGAGATAGTCCCTTCATTGCCACTAAAGGCTAACTGCTTATTATTTTTTTTTCCTTTTACAAACAGGAAACTTATTTCCTACTTTCATTCTATGCCCAAGGTAGCAATCTCAAGCAGCGTGAAGTAAATGGCAGGGAGCAATTCAGATGCAATTTATTCCCAAGCTCAGTTTATGTATCTATATCAACTTCACTAAAGTCACTATCAAGTGAGTATATAAATACGTACACATTTAAGTATATAAATAAAGATATACATGCATGTATCTTCTAATGCCTCTATCTCACCTTACATTCTGATCTCACCCATTGTCAGAGGAAATGAGCCTTAACACACTAATGGTTTTTGACTGAGATGAAGGTATTTGCTATGTTTGAAAACCAAATGAGAAAGCTAGCTACCTTGAGTCAGCCGGGCTGCTCTGGGATCCATCTTTTTCTGTCTCCACGAGAGTTGTAATAATAACAACTGCCATTTAGGGAATTCTGACTGTGTGCCAGGCTCACAGTGGCTTTCATTTGTCCACTGACTTCCTTTGCTTATCCGCCTCGTGAGGGGGGTGGTAGAGAACCAAGTAGTCAGCTTGTGGGGAGAGATCAGGTTGTTGCACCAGCTGTAGCTAAAAAGTCCTGAGGATCAAGAGTAATTAATAACTCTGTTTTCCTCTCTCCATTCATTTTCTCATTTTCTTCACACATGTCCCTCCAGCTGCCATTTTGGACATCTGGCTTTGCAAGTCTTTATCCAAGTCTACTGGGATATCAATGCTTGACTTGGGGAGAGAGATGTTAGACTCATGCCTCCTCCTATAGCTTTGTCTTGGAGAAGGTTCCACCATTCAGCCCACAACGCAGCGACTGTCTGAAGTCTCCCCTCTACCTCACAGCCCATTCAGGTGGCCACTTACTCCTGCAGGTTTTAACTCTTTATTGCTTCACCACTCTGTTCACTTCCTCTTCATTCCCCCTGTCATGGTCTCCTCTAAGCTTCCATCATCTCTCTTCCTTTGACCCACAACTAGCTTAACTGGAAGCTCTTGACTCTAACAGTTTTCAAAACTTTAAGATCTTTAAGGGCAAAACACAGGCCACTTTCTCTTTTGCATACTCTACACTAGTGGTTCCTGAGTTATGGACCAAGGACTCCGTGGTGCAATGGCTAAGGAAATAGTGCAAGCGATCCTTGGATCTGTAGTCTGTAGACTGGAAAAATAATGTGTTTTAGTCTGTTTGGACTGCCATAACAAAGCACCATAGACTGGATGGCTTATAAACAACACATTTATTTCTCACAGTTGTGGAGGATGGACGTCCAACATCAGAGAGCCAGCATGGGCAGGTTCTGGTGAGATCCTTTCTCTGAGTTGCCGGCTGCAGACCGCTCTTTGTATCCTCACGCAGCAGAACAGGCTGGGGAGTTCTGTGGGGTCTCTTTTTTAAGAGCATTAATGCCATGTATGAGGGCACCACCCTCGTGACCTCATCTCCTCCCACGAGCCCCACCTCCAAACACCATCACATTGGAAGATAGGGTTTCAATATATGAAATTTGGGGGGACACATTGAGTCCATAACAGTGTCAAAATTACGCATATAAATATTTTCAAATATATGTAAATGTTGTTTTGATTATAAGATTCAAATTTATTTTAAAGACTTGCTGAACTTATAATTGAATTTTGCTAAAAATAATAAATGCTGAAAATAGATATTTTATCCCATAGGGGTCCATGATAGCTTTTCCTTTACAAATGAGTCTTCAAACTTGAGAAGGGGTCTCAGAGCACCTACGCGTGTGAGCATAGGACTGATGATTCGACTGGCAATTGCTACAGTTCAGTGGCACTCATTCAATGCACATACCAGTTCGGATCAGTGCCTCGTTGGTGGGTTTGAAGAGGAGCCTGCAAATGCTGCCCTCACAGTGCTATGATCCCTGAAGTCGGTCACAGGATGTAGAAGCAAGTTACCTGGCTTCTGCTATCCTCAGGTGCAGAGAAATAATCTAATGTGGGCCCCATTTGGGCACCATTTTAGTCTTGGGCATTTGAGGGAGTGAAGTGTGCTCAGTTAATAGGGCAAACACAAGGGGATTTTAAATGGCAGTTTTTAGCAATCTGTATGTGTGTGAAGGGTTGTGTCAGAGCTGTTTCCATCCTTACTTGTTCTGTTTATTCAGCATGACTGTTTGGAACATGCCGTCGTTCTGCTGTCTTTTATCAGATACTCTGTCCCAAGGTTCCAGGGGAAATATCTTCATTATTAACATAATGAGAGGGAAGGAGCCTGCTTGGGGAAACTGTCTGCCTATTTCTAGAACTCGCCTTGTGCTATGTACAGGCTGCTAATTAGAACCCAGCTCACACTGGCAGGATAGCAAAGGAGGATTATCCACACGAACATGGTCCAGCATTAGGACAGCAGTGAGGGTAGCTGCTCAGTTCAGAGCTTGCCAGCTGAAGAAGAAAGATCAGGAGGATGGAATGTAGTGAGGACCTATGGGTTTCGTGTAACCTGGGAAGCAAGCAAGCACGTGCTTACCTGTGGGGCGAGACCCAGGTGTCTGTCTGTCCTTCCCGGTAGATCTCGCCCGTGGAGGATGGGATCATTCCTTTACTCAGTAAGGCAGCTGTGAAGGTGCGTCTGATGTCACTTCTCAGAGGGGCCTGAAAATGAGAGTCAGAAGGGGAAGGAAGGAACATTTACCCTGTCTGGATTGTCCTTAACACTTGCATTACTGTGATGTAAAAAAATTAACCATAATGCAAAATATAATGTTATAAATATTCAAATAATTCCCAAATACATAAATAGCAAGTGAAAAAGTTTCCCTTTGTGTCTGTACTCAATCCCACTTTCCCCTCCAAGATACACAACAAACCACACACATCCGTTTGTTGTATATCTAGAGATCACCTATACATACATATACATATATATAGTATTCTTTTGTAATGTATGCAAATGACTCCCACTGTTTATGTTGCTTTTTTCACTTACTGTATCTTGAAAATCTCTCCATGAGATTTTTTTTTTTTTTCTCATGAGAAAACCAGGCAGATGTTGTAACTGGTTCAAAAAAGAATCACATAGCACAAATGTATACAGAGTGAGGAATGTTGAAATGAACCGTGCAAATGGAGCCCAATTTTTTTATTTCACTAAAGGAGTAAAGAAAGTCAATTGAACTTCTACCACATAGGACAGAATTTGTATGCCTATCAGTTACCAGGCTGGTGGTGAAAAAAACCTCAGAGGGCTCAGGCCTGAGCTGGTTTGCAGGCAGAGCTCACCAGAGGGTGTGATCACGCTGGAGCTAGTCCACTGGGCCAGCCTAACGGTAGCCAAGAATTTCAATGAAGAGTGTTCGTGGGCCAGAGCTGACCTGCAGGAAGCGGCCCACTGACTGGCGGAGAAACTTCCCAGAGAACGAATACCCTAAGCCTCCTACATTCTGATCTGGTAGCTGTACACGCACCCCAATATAAATAATGAAAAATGAGGTAAAATAATCAGGCAAATGCTTAAGCTTTGGAACGCTGTTTATTGTTCTACAACTCGCTTTTCTCACTTAACAACATACTGTGGACATCTTTCATTGTCAGTGGATACAGGCCTATCTTCTCCTCTTAGTAGCTGCAAGGTATTCCATTGTACAGGTGCCCTATAATTTAATTCCCTATTTTCTTCCTGGTGGACATTTACGTTGTTTCAGTTTTCACTACAACCCCAAAAATATAACATCATATGTTAATTGTACTTCAAGTAAAAAGTTACAACGTGCATTCTTGTTACTTTATTTAAAAACAATGTATATACATAGAGAAAATTCTGGAAGGATATATACCAAAATTTGTACTCTGGTTGTCTTTGGTGGTGGGGGGTTTTGGAGAACATTTTTTCTACTTTATTCATAGCTGTAGTGTTTAAATTGGTTTTTACAAGCATGTATCATTTTTTTTTATAATTAGGAAATATAAAAAAAGATATTTCAATGTTCAAAACAAGTGCAACTTAATTAAATTGCAAACTGCCACTGAGATTCTGTTGAAATGCTTGGGGACTTATGCGACACACATGCTTTTGGCTTTCTTGGTATGAGTAACAGTTTATAAGTGTTGTTACAGGGCAAAGCAGTGCTGGTGTGTTTTATGTTATATCCTTGCCCGATCTTGTGTCCAGGTGGCAGGAAAGCCTCTCCTTTTGTTTAAGCACCTTTTTAGGTATTCAGGATGATGGAAACTGGGGAGAAAGGCTGAGCTGACTCAGTTTCTCTATTGGGAGGCACAGGGGGCAGTGACACTAGGTGGCGTGACCCGCTATCTTTGCTGGCCAGTCCTGACTTGAGGTTGCAGCCTCCACCTTTCCTTCTGAGCCCACAGGCTGAGCGAGAGGGAAGAGCTTCTGTGTGCAAATCTCCCAGGGGTTCATGCGGGAAAGGGCAGGGGCCAATTCAGTCCCCACCGTGCTGATCCTTGCTCTGCAATGACTGTGGGATCTGAAGGGGTTTAATCATCTAACAAGAGTTCTCCAAATCCTAGAGCTGAAATCTTTTTTCCCCTTACAAGCTGCAGTACAAATTCTGAGTGAGGGCAGAGTCTGTGGGACCAGTCTTTTTTTTCAGTTAAATTTATTGGGGTGACATTACTTAAGAAAATTATATAGGTTTCAAGTGTACAATTCTATAATGCATCAGCTGTATATTACATTGTGTGTTTGTTACCCAGAGTCAAATCTCCTTCCGTCATCATATCTTTGACCCCCTTTAACTTTTTTCTATCTCCCCCCTCTCCTCCCTAACCCTCAGGTAACCACTACATTATTGTCTGGGTCTATGAGTTTTTGTTTGTTGTTGGTTTGTCTTGTTTGTTTGTTGCTTTCAGTTTTATATCCCCCATGTGAGTGAAATCATATGGTTTCCAACTTTTTACGTCTGACTTGTGATGGAGGGTTTGCTGTGCTCTCCAGAGGGTGACATGGGACAGCAAGGCTGAGGCGGGGAATCCCAAAAGTTTCAGCGCCTGCACAGAGAGGATGGTTCTGGAGCCACAGCCTCCAACCACCTTTGCTGGGTGTGAGCTGAAGCTGCAGCCTCTCTGGGATTTAAGGCTTGCCGGCGTAACTCTTTATTTCTTCTTTTAACAAAGGATTTGTGACATTCAGGGAAGGGGCAGATGCCCCTCCCCCAGCTGTCAGGGAGAATGGAAATTAGGAGGGAGGACCCCAGATGGAAGATATTAGATACTTCCACAACAGGGAGATGAATAAAAATGGATGAGGAAACGGGTGGATAAGAACTATCATTTAAGGTAGCTAGAGTTGGCCTTCAGGCCCGGTGCTTTCCCCTGGACACCGAAAACGGCCCTGAAAGTGAGACTTCTTGGATGGTTCTGAGCATCCTGCAGCTACAAAGAGTGGAGCAGTCTGCCCCGTGGGTTGCACCTTACCCTTGCACACCAACTGCTTGTTTTGTAAACATTACGGGAAAGAAGCAGCATGAAAAATGCTTGAAAAGAGAACAACTTCCTTTTCTGACGTTCCTTTATTTTGCCTGGATTTTCTCTCCAATGATTAATATTTAATCGTCATATTAAACGCGATTACAGAAACACGGAGAACACACAGCAATGAACACGAATTAATGTTCATTTCAGAGCCCAAACTCTAGAAGTCAGAGGATTTCAGAGATTTCCCCTTTCAGTTGCTTTATGTTCTCAATAAGGATGTTGCTGAAAATCTTTACGGAAACATTGGGAACACAGTGTAACGTTCGTGCATTAGACCGGATTTGGCATGGGAAGCACTATTCATGGAAAGTAACGAGTTAGCCCCGGATGCAAAGGTGCCCAGGACTTTCATGTAATAACCCTGGATGTTAATTTGGGACTGAGCACAGATGACACTTCCGCAGCCCTCTGGCTGCACAGCCTGACTTTCTCCCCTGCTAGGAAAGTTGGGATGCAAATTCAGCTTTTGAAGACGGCCATAGGGGAGCAGCACTCAGGATCCTTGCTCTGCTCTCTCCCAGGGTCCCTGTCAGCTTGGGGGTCATTTTCTCAACACAGAGAGGCAAATCCTCTGCCTACCCTCCTGTCCCAAATCCTGTAGGTCCTGGGTCCCATCAGACCTCAAGTTGAAAAATCACTTCTGCTGTTGCAGTATTTCCCCTGCTCTCTCTGCCTCTGTTGGCTTTGCTTCTCGGCTCTTCCTTCCTGTGTTGTTGGCTAAATACTGCCCTAATTGTGATGAATTGCAACCCTCAGTAACAGCCATGTGGCCTTTTGAATGACAAAGCTCTTTGGGATTCGTTTTTCAGGTTTGAGACTAGCAGCCCTGCGAGAGCAGCAGGGCAGCTATTATTGTCTATGCTTTATAGACACAGAGATAGATGTTCTTCAGGGAGGTTATGTGACTAACCCAAAGCCTCACAGCCAGTGAGTGGCAAAGCAGGAAAGCAAACCTAAGTCCACTGTCGGTCTGTGTCGTCCCAACGGTAATACCGTATTACATACCAACCACACCGTTCCTTTACAAACACCTTCGCCTTGCAGAACCTTACCACCGTGGGTCTGTAAGGAAACTCATTCAGGAAAGGAGAACCTTGATGACCAGTGTGGCAGAGCTAGTCAGCAAGAGCATCAGACTTAAACCACTTCTTCTGATTCAGCCCTGTGCTCGTTCCCCTCTACTTGGCTTCCCATGAGGGACGCAGACGTACCCATACCTTTGTGTGTGCACTGGTTGCATGTCCTAGAGTCTAATGTGTGGCTGGGAGAAGGGGCTTTCTCTGTGAGGCATTTATGATGGCTAACATTTACCGAGTTTTTATTATGTGGCAAGGATTGGTGTGTGTGTGTGTGTGTGTGTGTGTGTGTGTGTGTGTGTGTGTGTGTGATTGCTCTTCTACTTTAATCTTCACAAAACCATGCAACGTGTACTGTAATTATCCCAGTTTTACAGGTGCGGAGCTGATGATGTGAAGCTCAGGGAGGTTGCATAAGGGCCCTCAGCACTAGAGATGATATTTGACTGCAGGTTTGCCTGCTTCTAACATTGTACTTATCAACACACAGGCCATCTTCAGGTCTTCCTCTAGACTTGAGTGGAAACTAAGCTATGCTTGATGCGGATTACGCTCTGTGGCTGATCCATTCTTGACCATGCTACCTGCTTATGGGGCTACATTGAATGCCCCCTGATCAGAACCCTCCATTAGCTTCTCTCTGTGGGGTGGGGAGGAGTTAGCTTATTAAGTGTCAGGTGCATGGACTATATCAGCACAATGAACACCTTAACAGCCCTGTGGGGGACATTTTATGAATGCCATCACATCATAGCGATTAAAAAAATGAGAGCTTAGAGCTGTTATGTCACCTGCCACAGTCAACAAAGCCAGCAAGTGTTATGTCCAAGATTTGAACCTCTCTATCATTCCAATCCCTGGAGAAGGTCTCAAACTTGACCCAGACCTCATCTCACAGCATTATGCTGGTGCCTGAAACACACAGTGGACACTCGAAAGATATTTGTGACCTGAATGAATAGAACAAGTTTTCTGTGATTTTAGACTTCTACTAAAAGTTGTGAGGAGTCGGGTATGGGAAGGGGTCCCGGCCTTTCCCCCTGTCTCTGTGATGTCTTCATATATTCCATCCCCTGGATCCACAACTAAACCCCCCTTCCTTGTCTCAGGACAGAAGTTCTGCCCAGACCCCAAACTCTGAGGTCTCACCAAACACAATATGCTGACACACACAGACTTTTCCCGTCTTTAGAGGAATTCTGTGGCAGCTACGGAAAGGATGCGTGTGTCTTCATTTTTGTTACGTATAGGTTGGCGTGATCAGTGGTGTATAGGCAGAGTTTTCTGCACCTGAGGAGAGAGAAGGACGCTGAACTCACCTCCAAGTTTGCCACCTAATGTTTTCAGAACAACAGGAAGAGAAATGATAAATATTTCAAAGCCGGAATGCAAGTTTTATAGCACCACAGCCTTACAAATGTACTAACGCTGCTGCAAATCTCCTCTACGAGTGCATTAAGGTGATTCATAAGAATAGAAAATTCATCCTTGTCAGCTCAGGTTGAGCAGGACGGATTACCAGTGGGCGCACTATTACACCTGTTCTTAGTACTTCCAAAATTACAGCTGACATTTATTTCTAATAAGTCATGCTGAAATAAGTGAAGTAGTTTACCTGTGCTGTGAGATAGACAAAATACTTTTTTCCCCCAAAAAACCATCTCATTTTGTGTGTGTGGGTTTATAATAGATAAACTACCCGGGGAAGGGAATATTTTGTAAAAGGGCACAAGAGACAGTTTGCCCTGGGGACTCAACACGACTTGATAACAAACCATCGCTGGGCATCTTTTTTCTAGCAGGCTGCTTGTAGTTGTTATCCATGGAATGGAAAAGGATGATGCCATTTGCAGCTATTAATGCCAGGGCCAATTAAGGTCATAGTTTCTAAATTGTGAGAGAGATGGCTCTTGGCAAGGTAGCCACCTTATGTCTAGGAAAGGTTATGTGTGTGTATTTGTGAGTGTGTGTGTCTGTGTGAGTATGATTTCCTTCCCCTATCTTCACCGCCTCTCATAGAATTTTCCTATGAGTGTTCCTTCTTCAGTCTGACTTGGCACTTGGCTCAGAGTCACACCTGCTTAGTGGGCTAGTGTATACTGCCCTACACTCTAAATTGGCCGCTAAGGTTAAAAGAATGGAGAGCATGACCCCAAGTGTGAGAGCACACAGGTGGGGTTACAGAAGCAGGAAATGGACCCTCTTCTGCATGGCTGGTGGGGCTAAGTTGCTGCGTCTTCTTTATATCTGTTCACACAGCAATTTCTTCTCCAGGTTTACTTGTACACAAGGGCAAAGAATGGAATATAAAATCTTGTTTGCAATAGTGAAAGACTAAAAACAAACTAAATAGTCAACCATATGTAACTGGCTAGATAAATCATGGTTCACTCTTGCGGTGTGATACAGCCATTGAAAAGAATGAAAGTCTGCATATGCTGAATTTGAAACAATTTCCAAGATATACTGTAAAGTAAAAGTAGCAAGTTGTAGAACCATGTATATTGCTGGTTAACTTTTGTGCAAAGAAAGAAAGAAGCAAACAGATGCATATCTATCTATTTATCCACCACTCCTGGGGCCACTCTTATTCCCTTTGCACTTAGTACATGCAACAAAGTTGCTGCAGACCCCTGGCTGTGAGCCATCTGCCCACCTCTGGCTGAGGGCTTCCCTCTGCCCACCAGCTAGTGGGCAGGGCAAGCTGCCAGGGTGGTACTTCGTTGCTTTAGAAGCAGGTCTTGAGCGATGATGGGCAGGTGGTCTTCATATTCCACTTCTTAGCTTTTCAGCTGGATGACTCGGGGGTGCCAGCCCGCAGAACTCCCTGGCAGGATGGAGCTCTAGCTCTCCGATTCGGGTCTTAGTGCAGTGACTCAGGTCGGTGACAACCCTTTGTTGGCCTCCTTCCCTCCTTTCTTCCTCTGCCTCACCTTCTTACCCTCTCCCTTAATGGTTTCCTACGATCACCTCCCAAATAATCTACAAAAAGACGTCATGTCCATCCTTAGGGAAGTGTTCTCAAGTGTTTGGTGCTAGAAGCCACAGCACACAGCAGAGGCATTTGTCACATTATAAACGTTAATACCGTGAGATATCCACAGCCCACTCCGACGACTGTGAGCCACCTCCCAGAAGTGGGGTCAGACTCTGCTGTGATAAGAACAGACTGGACCTTTGTAGGGATGATCTCCCAAACACCAGTTCTTCCGTCAGCTCCCGGGGACTTAATCCTTCATTGTAAAGTTTTCCTGCTCTTTCAACCTGGCCTCCAAGTGAATGCTCTCCAAATGCAACTTTTGTGATGTGGCCTTCTCTTCCTCTGCAGGGATATTCAGGTGAAAAAGAACAAAAGCCAAATCGGTTGTCCAAGCATATCTTTTGACAGTGATTATTTCCCTAGGAAAAGCTTAAATGGCATTGCTGGCCCTCATTGTGGTCCCTCTTTGAGCCAAAGGACTGGAGAGCAAAAGACTCAGCCCCAGGGAGACTTGGTGGGCCTGGGTCCAGTGCCAGATTCAACCTCTGTCACATGCTGTGTTCTGTGAAAGTTAGAGGCTGGGATTCGGTTTGGAAACTAAGCAGTGGGCTCTGGGGACAGGCTAACAAAGGATACTTCTTATGGGTGCAGCAACTGGGGTCCCACAGAATGATGCCTAGGTGACCCTGAGAAAGCCCCTGTCTCTCTGAGTCCTAGCTGTGAGGAAGTAGCTAAGGGCTACTCTGCGTTTCTAAACCCTTCCCCCAAGCCACTTCGAGAATAGCCACAGGTGTGTCGGCAAGCTCCTTGTCAGATTATCCAAGGGACCCTTCTCCAAAGCTTCACCTAATGGTGACTGTTGGTTGGGAAAGATGGGAAGTTAAATACCTCTGCTGGCTCTTTGACGAGATCTACAGGAAGCTGGGTCGCGTGGCTCAGAAGATTCTGACCTGTGGCTACCTGGGGGGCACAGGCTTCTCTTCTCTCTTTGTCTCTATCTTCAGATTTTAGAACCTTTGTACCCTGAGGCTCGTTTTGGCTGCATGTGAACTGGACCTGGAGGTTCGGCTGCATTGCAGGGGCTCAAACGCATGTTCACACGGCCACTGTGTGTGGAGATGGGGTGGCTTCTAAAAGAGAATCAGAAATGCTTCACTGCTCAGGAATCTCAAATCAGGATGCCTCACATGCCTCATCTCCTTCTTCTACCCTGACTCCTGCATGTGTACAAGTGTGAATGAGTCTTTGTGTAAAAAAAAAAAAATGAAGGATGGGAGGGAACTCTTGCTCTGACAAGGATAAACTGCCTCTGCCAACCCCTCTCTTCCCGCTGGGCCCTCTCCTGTTGTAGAGAAGCATGGGAAGGAGAACACGGCAGGAGTCCTGGGCTCATTTGTTACTTTGAATCCAGTAGCTTAAAAACATGCTCCCATAGGGGACATCTGGGTGGCATTCAAGGACCTTGCAGTTTTGTGCCTTCATACTGCTGGCTTGCGCTCTCACACTTTCATGTTCTTTCACTCTCTGTGGTTCTCTGTGTCTTGCTTTTCTACTTTAATATATTAATTTTGCTGCAGCAACGGACTAGCAGAAGCTGGGGTAGCTTCAGTGTAGTATTTGCAGATGGGTGGAAACCACATTGGGCTTCCTGTTCCGTGGAAATAGGGATGCCCCCAAGGGACAAAATAAACCAGGAGTCAAAAGAGTCCATGTGGTGAGTCACAAACTGTGGAGAGCACAGGTTTTCTGTTTTCACATCTTACTGCAATGACCTTGGCGTGTTCCACCTTATCTGGAGGACACAGGACAGCCTGGTGTCAAGAGCATGGATTCTACCAGTGATGTATGTGACTTTGGAGAAGCATTTAACCTCAGTTTCCTTATTTACAAAATGAGGTAATAGTATCTCTTATTGCATTGTTTGAGGACTAAATGAGATAGCACATGTGAAGCACTTAGAATAATACTTGACAGGAAGGCAACATGTTGGCTCATATTAGCCTTTGTTTTGATTTATATTTGTCAAATGTTGTTTTTCAATTAATTCTTATAGCAGCTCCATAAGCGGGATGTGTGTCTGCTGTACTTCTCCACCAGGATATCTAATGGGCACCGCAAACCTAAATTGTCCAAAGCCCAACTCAGGATCCTCTCTCCCTTATTCCCCATTTCAGAAAAGGGTAACTTCATTTTCTCCATTTTCCCCCCTACTTTTTTCCTTTGTATCCTATTAGCTTCTCTTCCTCACACCCCCCCACATCCAAAGCGTTGGCAAACTCCTGTTGGCTTTACCTACAAAATATATCCAGAGCCCAGCCACCTCTGGCCACCTCCACCTCCACCTCTGGTCCTGCACTATTGAATTGGCTTCCTAACTGTTCTCCCTGCTTTTACTTTGTTGCCCCCTCCCCGCCCCAAGTTTATTCTCAAATAAGCAGAGTCTGTTTATACCCCCTACTGGTGTCCCTTCTCAGAGAGCGTCCTTACCATTCTGTACACATGCCCTTGCCCCCACAAAAAAGCCCACACATAATTTTATCCCTTTGTCATCATGCCTATTACTCTGGCCCTGGCTCACTCTTCTGCATTCACAGCGTTGACCATCTAGTCCCTTCTGAGACACACCAGGGACTCGGCACCCACTGGCCCCTTGCCTGGAATGTTTGCCCCCATGTCTTGCTGTGGGTTACTCCTCACCTCTAAGAGACCTTTGCTCACATGTCTCCTTCCCAGTGAGACCCCCTTCTTTGGCCACTCTATTTAAAAACATAACCCTCCCCTACTCTTTGTGTATCTCCTCTGCTTTGCTTCTCTATATAGCTCTTGTTTTATCTTTTTATCTTTGCGACATGTTTTATCTTTTTATCTTTCTCTGTGGCTAGAACCAGAGCTCAAGGAGTGTGTGTGTGTGTGTGTGTGTGTGTGTGTGTGTGAGGCAGGGGACAGGGATTTCCATCTGTTCTGGTCACTGCCATGCCCCCAGGATCTAGAACAGTATCTGAAAAATAGTAGGCACACAATCAATATTTATTGAATCAATGACTTCATTGATTCATATTTTATAGGTGAGAAAACTGATGTCAGAGAGCAAATGTGATTGATATCACTAGGCATCACTAGGCATCATTGGGAATCACAGAGCTTCGGTGGGCATCACAAGACATCACTAGGCAAGTAGGTGGCAAATTTGAAATCTCCCCTCTTTAACATTAAATCCTGATATTTCACATTATGCCATTTATGACAATGAGATCAAGTCATGTGGCACATAGCGATGATGTGTCGATTAACTGCAGGCCGCATCTACGACTGTGGTCGGATAAGATTATAACGGAGATTTACTGTACATTTTCCATGTTTAGATACACAAATACCACTGTAAGTACAGTATATACTGTAAATACTTACAACCGTGTACAGTATTCGGTACAGTAGCATGCTATACAGGTTTGTAGCCCAGGAGCAATAGGTTACACCATAGAGCCTAGGTGAGCAGTGGGCTGTATCATCTGAGGGGTCTGTGTAAGGGCCTCTGGGATGTTCCCACAACAGTGAAATTGCCTAACAATGCATTACAATGCATTTCTCAGAGCATATCATTGTCGTTAAGTGGCACAGGACTATATGTTAAGTGACACAGGACTCTATCTATCTATCTATCTATCTATCTATCTATCTATCTATCTATCTATCTATTATCTATCTATCTATCTGTCTATCTATCTATTATCTATCTAGCTACCTATCTTCTCATTTTTCCTACTGCCTCTAGAGTGAAGAAAAGAAGTGAATGTAGTGGATGGTAATGTGTCCCTCTAAATTCATACATTGAGGACCGTACCCCCAATACCTACCCCCAAGTGTGACCGTATTTGAAGTTAGGGTGATAGGGAAGGAAAAATAGTTTTCCCTCTATCTTTCTGAATTCTTGACTGAGACACCTATAATAAAAGACAGTAGCAAGAGAAAAACAGAGAAATTTGTTAACATGTATAACTCATGTACCCATGAGAAGTCCAGGGAAAAATGAGTAACTCTCTGAGGGGCCTTAGAATTGAAGCTTAAATACTATCTTTAGCTAAAGACAAAAGAAAGAAAGGTGTGGGGAGGCCAGTTATGGGGAGGCTATTATGAAACCAGGGCAAACAAGGGTGAGGTGTTTTATGCAGATTAGGTCAGTACCTTCTCCGTTGGTTGATAAGGTCTAAAGTTATCTCTGGGGATTAACCTTTGTCCTTCCTGGTAAAGAGGGATGGAGGGACATCTTTGTAAATTTACCTCCTGCTTTTAGGCAGATAAGGGAGAGTAGACAGCTTTCCTTGGATCAACTTTGTCTCAATTGCCTTTAGTCCAAAATGATCCTCATGCCAGAATGGCATATTTTGGGGTGGCATATTCTGCTATGTTTTAAGACCTGTAATGAGGTAATTAAGAAGAAATGAAGTCGTAAGGCTGGGGACCTAATCCAATATGACTAGTGTCCTCATAAGAAGAGGAAGACATATCAGGGATGTGTCAGCACAGAGGAAAGGCCACGTGAGGACACAGAGAGGAGAAAGGCATCTGCAAACCAAGGAGAGAAGCTTCGGGAGAAAGTCAACATGCCTACATCTTGATCATGGACTTTCAGCCTCCAGAGCTGTGAGAACATAAATTTCTGTTGGTTAGTCCCCCCAGTTTGTGGTACTTTGTTATGGCAGTCCAAGCAGACTAACACAGGGAGGCAGTAAATCTGGGTGCCTACTATGTGCTTAAAAGAAAAGGGAGGTAAAAATAGACTAGAGGAAAAACAGCCTTGGAATTCCATGATCAAAGATAACCAAGTGGAGGAGCTTGAGCCAATAGGAGACATGTGTGCTAATGCATAACAAATGCATGTTTGTGGAATCCACATACAAGTGAAAAAGAACGGGTTGGAAGGTACCCTGTGAGTGGTTACTCTCAAGGTGTCACATATGTCTTCGTTAAAGCACGGTTTGGGAAATTCCCAACACATGATGAAAACCCAGTCTCTTTCCCACTTGTCCATGTGTCCTACGTTTGTGATTCATGACACCCGTCCTTTCAAATGCAAGGTGGCAGGATGTGGGCTCTTTTCCAGGATCCTATAACACAGTCAATATGCTATTTTGTGGAAAAGAATATTTATTGTTTTAACAGCTGTACTTCTACTTTCTTGGACTTAAAAAAAAAAAAAAAAAGAAAAAGAAAAAATTACCTGCACCTACGAATGACTTACAGGGATTGGAAAGTGGAGCTCTGAATTTCCCAATTTAAAATATCCTACAGGTTTTACAAAACTGCACCCAAACCACAGCATTTTTTCCATTCTGACTTCCTCCTTATCCCTGTAAGGATTGGGAAAATCAACGGGTTTTCAGCATCCAGGTCTGGCTGGGGTTTTGGTCAAAACTGTGTTTATGGCAACACTCAGCGAGCTCCAGCCTTCTCTGAATAGCTGCTTATCTAAGGAGAGCCAGTAGCCGGGAGATTCAGAACTCTGCAAAGTCTCGTTTAATTTTCTTTAAGGTATTTGTCTTCAAGAAAGATTTACTTTTGAAGGGCTGCTGATGATATTGCAGTGCTAAGCTACCTGGGTTATTTGTTTTTAAGATTGTATATAAGCTACTAACATTATTATGACACAATTACCAGTAAGTAATCATCCAATTGCCATAAACATGTCCCTCTCAAAATATTGCAAATTAATATTCATGCTTTTCTCGCATCCACCATTCTGAGCTAATGTGTGCCTACATAGTTCATCAAAATGTACATTTTTTTTCCCCCGAAAGGAAGAATTATAGTTCAGTTCTTCATCTTGAGGTATGGGAAGATATCTCTGTAGCATTAGTTGCTTTGAAAGACAATTTCCTTGTAACTTATGCAGCCACTGCAATGAACTATGAGCTTCCAGTGAAGCATGTGGCCTCTCTTAGAGGTGTATTGTTCAAAAAACCATTCTAGTCATTCAATCCTGGCAGCTGAGAAAATCATGCCAGCTACATGATCGTATGTAATTGTCACATGTAATGAGACTTGTACATGTAATTCTAAGAGCTGATGGTTTTGTTGCTATTAACGGGAGATCCTGGAATCTCACTGTGAATAAATAAGTGCAGGTTCCTCCCTCTAAACCTCATAAATCTACCTAAAGAAAGGAAGCTCCCAAACACGCTATGATTTACAAATATAAAATTCACAAAGGTGATTGGAAAGGGAAATCTGTACCAAAAAGGTAATTCTGGGATAAATTATATTTTAAAATTGAATGTACGTGAACTTAATTTCAATGTATGTAAAGCATCTGATGATAACTATTTCCTGTTTATCCGGTAGGTTATATTAAAGGTCATAAAAATATCTTATACTAGCCAAGCCTGAGTCCACTCAGATTAGGGAAGTGATTTTTAAATCCCTCAGATAGACTTTCGCGTATCAAATGCATATCGATAAATGTTTATACACAGTGGTGTGCTGGTAAATGTTTCACAACTGCTTCTCCCAAAACAAACTGAAAAAAAGGTCTGATTTATAGCTTATCTTAATGTCGTCAGTGGTATAAGTATTCTCATAATGGCTGATTTCAAGCTATCGGCCTGACATCACCGAAGAAAGAGTGGGGAAGGAGTGCGCACAATCGGCCCTCAAGAGCCAAAACTAGGTGAGTCTGGCACACCACGGGTTGGACTAAGAAATTCCAACAGTGGAGAGGATGGTGGGTCACATGACTATGAAATCAGCAAGTCTGAAATAAAATGTAACATGTGCTGTTTCATATTGAGGGCCAATGGGCTAATGGAGACAGTTGAAAAGGAATGCTGGCTCGAACACTGCTCCTGAAGGAGTGTGTGCATGCTGACCTGTCCCCTTTGGAGGCATCACGACTTTGTGGGAAGGACATGGGATCTAGAATCAGACAGGCCTGGTTTTGAATGTGGCATCTGCCGCTTCATAGCGGTGAGCCTGTGGATAAGACACTCACTCCCTCTCAGCTTCAGTCTCTTCGATGTGAATGGGGATGCTAAAAGTCACCATGGAAGATGATCCTCAGGGTTAGTTAGAAAGCATAAAGCTTCTAAAAAGCACTTGCTCATGTTCGATATTACTATTATCTGGACCTGCTCTTTTCTTTATTTGGGTTACATTGTATCTTGCGTTCCTTTTCTATAACTAAATCTCTGAAAAATTATACTATATAGATTCAATTAGATAAAAAATGTAAAGTCCCAGGTATTTATAAGCATTTTAAAAATATTTATTTAATGGATGGATTTATACACACCTGCAATTCATATTCTCTCTTGTTTTTCCTCCAAGCTAAAAGGCTGTGAGAGGCAACTTTTACTCTTTTTTTTAAAAAAGAAATATTTTTAATGTCCAATAAGTTACCAAGTACTGATGATTTTTATTTCTTAAATATTTAAGAAAAAAATTAAATCTCTTTATCTATGAGGTCTGACAATTAAGTTTGAGAACTCATCCTAGAAAAAGTGCTACACACCTCATTGATGATTACTAAGATCACCTTCAAAGTACTCTCCTTGGGAAGCAATGCACTTACGCCAGTGCCTGGTCCACCCTTCAAAGCAATTTTGGAACTTTTTTCTGGAATGGCCATCAGAGCTGTCGTCATATTATCCTTGATATCTTGAATGTCATCAAAATGTCTTCCTTTCCATATTTCCTTTATCTTTGGGTAAAGAAAGAAGTCATTGGGGTGCCAGATCAGGTGAGTAGGGAGGGTGTTCCAATGCAGTTATTTGTTTACTGGCTGAAAACTCCCTCACAGACAGTGCCGTGTGAGCTGGTGCGTTGTTGTGATGCAAAAGCCATGAATTGTTGGTGAAAAGTTCAGGTCGTCTACTTTTTCATGCAGGCTTTTCAGCGCTTCCAAATAGTATACTTGGTTAACTATTTTTCCAATTGGTACAAATTCATAATGAATAATCCCTCTGATATGAAAAAAGGTTAGCAACATCATTGCAACAAGTTGGCGAACTTAATTGTCAGACGTCGTATGTTCTTTGAGGTAAGTCTGTCATTATCTCCTAATTAGTTCTCTACTTCCCATCTTGAGCACCTCAAAACCATCCCTAACAAGACTCTGTCTCCAACCCAGAGTAACTGAAGCTTTTTAAGGACAAAGATTTTTCTTTTATTTATTTTTGTCTCAAAGTCCAATATAGCTCCTGCACAAAATAGATGCTCAACAAAATGTATATCCGATTCCATAACAAATGAACCAACTTTTGGGAAAGTAATTGATTTAGTTTTCCATATTGGAAATTACTTTCTGAAGTGATATCATCTATGTTTCCTTATGTGTCCCCTTATATGCCATCAACTTTGCTGACTTCAAAATCCATACCATAGACCTTTCTACACTGTAGGCTTTGTGTTTCAGGGTTATGTACTTCTTGACATTTCCCGGTGCTGCTCTTGAGTGGGAAACAGAGTGTGGTGTGACCACCTCTGCTCCTCAGGTTCAATCCGTTCCTGTCCTATCTGTACCTTTTTCTCTATTCACCTGGGGATGCTGTTTCTCTCCCACGGACTCTCTTCCACTCAGGTGAGCCTCTTTCCAACCAGAAGCTACTGAGAGTAATTAAGGTTAAGTTCCCCGAATTAATGCACACTGGCTAAGCTTTACAGGGTCAAGGTGGAATATACCGAGACTTTACATGACCTCTGTGATCAGGAGTGGATTTTCATGGCTCTGAACGAAAGCTAGAATGCAAATACAGAATTCAAATTAGGTGCTTTCATTAATTATCCCTAGATGATACCTTTCAACATGTCTAAATAATGCTGTAAAGAAGGTGAAAATTCCAGTAGAAATGCAGTAAGAAATTATTATAAGTGAAAGATTGACAGCACACTTAACAGTGTCACTTCTCCCCAAATCTGAACATCCAGAATTGTTACAATTGGAATTTTTTTTCAGTTGATTTTACACACAACACACACACATACACGCCCCCCTCCACACACATTTTTCCCATCGTTAAAAATATTCCTTTAGTACAAGCATTTGACCACTTTCATAACTCATACTCCATAGATTCTTATAACAAACTCATGGACTTGAACTTTAGGGTTATACACCCATGGTTTGATTTTGGGCTCTGATATTTATAGGTGTGTCATGTTTTGAGTATTCACTTAAATTTTCTGAGGTTCAGCTTCCTCATCTAATACCTACCTCAGTGGTAGGCGTGAGGTGAGATAGTCTTGGTGAGATAACATACGAATTCCCTTCATCACAGGCTCTTGTATCCAATTGATGCCCCCCCAAATACTAGCTTCTTCCGTCTTCTTAGTGAGATGAGAGCACTCCATTTTCATTGCCTGAGACTTGTCTTTATCTCACCCCCTCCACTCTTTCCTTCCTGTCATTCTATAGCCCTTACATGTTTCATAACTGCTGGACTATTATACGGACAACTGTGGTGTATTCCTGTTTCCCAAGTGTATCTATGGCTGTGTGTCTGTGCTTTCGTGACTTCCCAGCCAGACATCAGAGATCGTGTTTTATTTAGTTTAGTATTTCCCTAAATGGTTTGGCAGACAAACTATTTTCTTATACAAAATATATGATAAAATTATACTTGATTGACTTTAAACTCCAAGAGTCAACCAGTAAGTGATGAGTTAACCTTTCAACTCCTGGATGTCTTTAAATAAAAACCACCAATTCTAGATAATTTTCACTTGACAGAAAATAAAAAAAACAAAAAATGACTACATGAAATATGCACTGGAGTCTCTTCCAATTTCTTTATTCTGTTTCTAAGAATTTTACTATGAAAACCCAGAAAATATTCTGTTTTCATTTAGCTATTCATTTGGCATGTCTGTGCCAGGCATCATCCAAGTAAGGCCAACAGCATGCCCCTAATATTCTCTGGGGCCCATTTCTCCCCCGTTTACGCTTATTGTGTTTAGAAACAAATTACTGCCATAAAGGAAGCCACTAAGATGGTCCACAATAACATGAGGCTATAATGCATTTGGATTTAATCAGAATTATTTGCTAATAAAGGACAGCATAGTCGTCAGGAGCTATGGAGAAAGATACAGCCACTTTCCCATTCTTCAACTTGACATTTTCTTGACCAGACCTGACATTGCAGGATCTCAGATACAATATATTGGAGGAAGGATTTGGCCCCCTCAGCTGAAATGGGCAGAAGAAGGGAGCCAGCATCTGAAATATCTGCCTCTAATTATTCAAGGTACAACAGGAACAGAGCTTTCTGTATGCAAGCCAAATGAAATTATTAAGGCTAACCTTCTCACTCAGCGCTTAATAGGTAATCAATTTTCACTACCAACAGTGCAGGGTAAAAATCAAGGAGAGAATGGTAATGCTGCTCCCTTACATTTGTGAAGGGCTTTGGAGTGTGCAAAATGAGTTTATCTGTATCATTTCATTTAGTTTTCACAGAGATATAAAATTGGCCAAGGCACTCACGCATGCATGCATACATTCTGTAAGACTTATTTAACAAACATTTTGGGGGCCGTCTATTCTAGGCCAGTCTGTGGGGTAAGCACTGGGGCAGAGTGGTGAAAAAGGCAGAAAAGGTTTTGCTGCCCTATTTTTGGCAATGGGGAAATGGATGCAGTAAGAGGTCATGAGAGTTATCCAAGGTTACATAAGGACATGCCCTACTTGGAACCCAGGGCAGTGGTCTGAACCTCAGTCCGTAAACATGGGCACATGGGACATGGAGCATGCTTTGCTTGCTACCACTCTGACATCAAGCTCCCGTCTCACTGGGCTCATGAGACACTTAACGCTGTCCACTCCCCACTGGTTCATGGGAAAGATCTGGGGACTTAGATTGTTCCATGGCACTGAGGAGGGACCTCTGTTCATTTGTCATCTTTCTACAGCAGTTACTGTGCGGTGACGCCACCAGTGCTCTTGTGTGCTTAGAGTCATCATGAAGGCAGTATTGTTCTGGGCCTGACAGCCTTCCTCCTGTCATGCCAGCAAACAATGTGTAAATCCCACCATCTTCTACCCCCTCCTTCTCACCGCTCCTCTCAACGTCCTGTTCTCAGGGAAAGCTTCATCTTTTTATATTTCTTCAGTTTACATTTCTTCAATATTTTTCTTTTTTAACATTTATTTTATGAGTTTCAGGTGTGCAATACAATGTAATAGTTAGACATTTATCATTTATATCGCCCACACACAGTGATAACCCCCCTGCCTCCATCTACTATCCCTCTGACATCGCACGGAGCCATTACATTTCCACTGTCTCTATTCCTGATGCTGTTATCCCTCCACTTATCCTCCCCTCTTAGGCTTGAGGATTTGGACACAAAAGCCAGGATGTCCATTGTATGCTTCACCTCATTCTTCTGCTGAGGCCAAGAACAGAGCCAAACACCTCTCCAAACGGGAGAAACAGAAAGGGACAAATAAAGGGGGACATAGTCTCAGGCTTTATATCAATGTAGTCTAATGACATACGATAGAAGGCGTGGGCCAAGTCAGTACCCTGTGGAACCAACCAGCCTTGGATTAGATTATCTGCCTGTGATTAGGGCTGCAAATGCAGACAAATCTGGAAAGTAGCCTGGAAAACCACTGGCCCTTTCCATGTAGTGTCAAATAGAAATTGTCTAAAACTCCAAGCTCAGCTGTCTCAGATAACCCAAGACTAGGAAAATGTTAGCATTAGAGAAAGAATTCAACGCGGTTAATGGGATGGAAGCCCTGCCTTCTGGTTTGAAATTGAAATAATAAAATGTGCATAGGTTTTTCCAAGCAATTATTAACTGGGAAAGATGAATAGTGCCAGGGATTCAGAGCAGAGAAACGAAATGAAATAAGCAAAGGAAAACTTCATATGGGAAAAATAGCTTGAAACCGTTCTCACGAGTCAATACTTTTAGCCTTTGGAATGGTTTCTTTTTAGAGGGAAGGAAGGTCAATTGTACAAAAGTTTGGTTTAGAAAACAACTTAACATGGTAAGACATGCAGCTCCCCAGATTTCATAGCCTGAAGGGGCATTTTGGGACACATTAATAATAATATCCTGATTGTAATAGCTCTCATTCCTTTCACTGTTTTGGGTCACCTGAGCCAATTACCCCCTCCTCCCATTTGTTTCCCCCTACCAACAACAAGAAAGTGACGCTTTCATTTCTATTGAGTTAAGTTGCAAACCACTTGGAGAAGTCAACACTTCCCAGCAGCAGAGTCTAAATCTGCCTTCTGGTGAGTCACTCACAACAGTTGTACCTCGAACAATCCTGCATGGGCCAACTGGACAGGATGGAATGGGCTGAGGTAGGTGCTGTGGGGCTGAGTGAGGCATCTGTTTCTATTACATCCAAAGAGATAGTGCCTTCAGTTCAAGCCTTTCCCCCAGGGTATCTTCTTCGTTCGTTAGAGAAAGGGGGCTGGTGCATAGTCCTGGCTTTTACACCCTGTTCCTCACTCCAAGCATCAGAAGATGGCAGCAGAGATCGCTCTCTTCCCACTGCCGCAGCTCCTTCTGTCATATCTGCCCAGTAGGACACAAATGTTCACCAGTGAATGCAGAGCAAAGTCCTTTGCAAAAACATATTGATTTCATTCGAGGAAGATAAATTCATAAACTGTACAACTGTATTCATCAGTTCATTTGGGGGGAATGTGATATAGGAGTTGAGCAAAACTAAAATTCCCAGTAGCAGGCATCATCTGTTATCTCTTCCATATGTGCAGGCTGTAATGTTCACAAGGGGGTGAGTTGCTACTGAATCTGACAGCTGCCTTTCCAAGTATCCTTGCTTAACCCATAACCGCTGTGTGGAGCCTCAGGGCTCCTACCGTGGCTTTTTTTCATGTGTAGTCCAAACCTCTAACTGGTCTGAAATGCCTGTAAGGGTTCTGCCCACATTTCTCAGTTCATTATTTTCATTTTGGCCCTCAGCCTTGGCTCATACCCTGGTCCTGGTCCTGAATCTAAAGAAACCTATTCTTGCCAGAGTCTACCTAAAGATGTAAAGGTGAGTGAGTGAGTGAGTGAGTGAGTGTGTGTGTGTGTGTGTGTGTGTGTGTGTGTGTGTAATATGGAGTGGTGACCTTCTATTCTTTCTAACTCCTGGAAAAACAGAATTCACCCTGAATATTTTCTTTGTTTCTTATCTGCTCCACACTTGCATTTCATACCTATTGTCCTAAAAGGTGTTCAAATTACGCAGAGCTGCTAACCATTAGTTTATGATAATGCCCTTATGACAAGTTAATAGCACAATGTAAATATTATTATAGGACAAATTATTATTATAGGACAAATAATAATAAAAATAAAATATTATTTTTTAAACTGATCTTAGTTCAATTGCAACAGAATACCTGATTAAAGTGACTTAAAACAGGGAATTATTATATGATTTCTAAAGAAGGGAAGCATCTGTACATATAGTTAATTCAGCAGCTCAGTGATGTCTTGGCTTTGGCCAGCTTTCTTCTTACCCTCTTGTCTTTCCTGTCGTGGCTACAAGCCATAGTTCCATAACTCACTACTTTACAGTGTGATATCCAAAGAGATAGATAAAAGAAGCATTTTCTCCCGTGTCTTTCTAATTATAAGAGAAGAGAATTTCTTCCAGAAATCCTAGACTTTCAGCCAGGTCCCATTGGCCAGAACTAGGTCATGTGACCACCCGTCAATCAATCACTAGCATACAAGAATGGGTTCACCAATTATGGGACCCAATCCCAGGGTTCACCATTCTTACCCTGGGATTGGGTCTATATTCCTTGAACACACTGCTGTGAATATCTGAACAATATTGGGTTGTGCTTGGCAAGAAAGAAGTGGGAAATGGCTGTTGGATAGGCAAACGGCATGATATGTTAGCACCACTCAAAAGCGCATGGCCTCAGCATTAGAGCCGTATTCAAGAATATCCCCTAAATAATAGTATGAAAGGGAACTCCTCCCAGTGGGCAGGACTTTGAGCCATACACCTGGCCATTCACTTTGCCTGGAGAGAGAGGTGGTCAGCAGTATCCCACTACAATGATTCCTGGGCAGTGGCTGACGGTTTGGCTAGTGGTCAAGGACTTGGAACCAACAAGGTTGGAACACTGGTGACAAGGAGATCTGGGGGAAGAGATATGTGGATGGACCTCCCAGAATGAGCACTGAGTATGAGTGTATTTGTGCCCACATGTGAGTGCTAATCAAAGAACAGCTATTGAAGAAAGGGTTTTCAACAGTCAGGAGTCAACACAACACAAGTGCCCACCTGCCAACAACCTAGACAAAACCCGAACTCCTGGTATGGCTTCATTTCTTGGAAGATTGTCATGAAAGGGACAGAAATTTGTCCTTTCTAGAATGCTTCTGCTGGCGCTTCCATGTGTAGATTTTTGAAATGCCTCATTTACCACGTTGATATTCCACACAGCATCTCTTCTGACCGGGAACTCACTTTAGAATGAAAAAAGTAAAACAATGGGTTTACACCCATGGAAGTCATAGTTCTTATACATAATTCATCGCTCCAAAGAAGTTGACCTAATATAGCAATGGAATGGCCAGTTGAACACTGGTTATAACACTGGTGGGTGAAAGCACATTGCAAGACAGGTGATATCCTCCACGATACAGTATGTACTATATAACATAGAATGCACTTTCTTTCATAGGCAGAATACATGGATCTGGGAGCCAAAGGGAAGATGTGGTCGTGGCTTCTGTCACTGTTTCCCCTAGTGGTCCAATGACAAAGTTTTGCTTCTGGTTTTGTAACGTGGGCCCTGCTGCTTTGATGGTCTTGGTTACCAATAAAGCATCTCTTTTTCTAGATAGTTAACAAGAGTTCCATTGAACTGGAAACTGAGACTGCTACCTGGATTTTGGGGCTACTTATGGTACTGAACCAACAGGCAAAGAAGGGATTACTACCCTGCACGTGATGAGATGATGGTTCTGATTACCAAGTGGAATTCGGGTTGCTACTGTACAATAGAACACCAAGAGTGAATTGTAATGTAAGCTATGCACTTTGGATGATTATGATGTGCCAATTTAGGTTCATCAATTGTAATAAACACACTATTCCGGTGGCAATATTGATAATAGGGGAAGCTATACATGTGTGGGGGTGGGCGGTATGTGGGAAATCTTTGCACCTTCCTCTCAATTTTGCTGTGAACCTAAAAGTATTCTCAAAATTAAAGTCTTAAAAACAGTTAATGGAAAACTATAGTAACCTAATACGGGCACAGATCCTTCATTAGCAGAGGCTTGAGTCACTTTGACAGGTAAAGCACCATAACTAGCTATGGTGCTGAGTGAGGGCAAAGGGAATATGAAGTGGACAGTGAAAGAAGTAAGTTACAAAAACCATGGCCATGTGACTAATTGCAGAAACAAGGACTGTGGTAGTTATATATATTTTCTTAGTTGTTCGATACTTACTTGCTTTGATATAACTTGTATTTATTATAATTATTATTTTTTCCCTTTTCCCATTGCTGTAATATCAAATATCAAGTGTCTTAATTATAATCAATCCATATTTGGTATAAGATATCAAAAAGGGATTGTGACCTAATAGAAAAGGAATAAACAATCCTAGAGATGGATAAATTGTCATATAGGATGTGTGTCTCCCTTTTAGGGAAATGGGTGAGCTCATCTTCAGTTTTACTAGGAATAGTTGCAATGTCTTGAAGCATGATGTTGTTTTTGCCTTTATTCAGAAGTTAAATATGGGTAAAAATGGTGCATGAGATTGCTGAGACAAAAAAAGGGGGGTGGACTGTGCTTGATTATTTCTTGTCTTTGAGATAATAATTTCATTTCCTTGGACATATACCCAGAAGTAGGATGCTGGATCGTTATATTAGTTTATTTTTAATTTTTTGAGGAGCTTCCATATTGTTTTCCATCATGACTATACTAATTTATATTCCTATCAACAGGTGCACAAGGGTTCCCTTTTCTCTACATCCTTACCAGCATTTGGTATCTCTTGTCTTGATAATAAGCATTCTAACAGGTGTATGTTGATAACTTATTGCAGTTTTGGTTTGTATTTCCTTGATGATTAATGACGATGAACACCTTTTCATATACCTGCTGGCCATTTATGAATTCTCTTTGGAGAAATGTCTATTTAGGTTCTTTGTCCTTTTAAAAATCAGATTATTTACTTTACCATTGATGTGTTCCTTATACGTTTTGGCTATTAACTCCTTATCAGATATGATTTGCAAATATTTTCTGCATTCCATATGTTGCCTTTTAATTTTCTTGATGGTTTCCTTTGCTGTGCATATGCTTCTTAATGTAATATAATCTCACTTGTTTATTTTTGCTGCTTGTGCTTTTGGTGTCATATCCAAAAAAATCATTGCCAAGACCAATATAAAGGAGATTTTTCCCTATGTTTGTTTTTTTCTAGGAGTTTTACAATTTCAGGTGTTACATTTAAGTCTTTAATCCATTTTTAATTCGTTTTTGTGAGTGGTGTAAGATAGGAGTGCAATTTCATTCTCCTGCATGTGAATATCTAGTTTTTTCCAACACCTTTTATTGAAGAGACTATCCTGTTCCCTAAGCCTGTTGCCACCTGCTGGCTGCCCATAAGCCTCAGCCATTGAAAGGGCCTCCATTGGAGCATAGGTCAGGCTGGTTGACCCAGTACTGAGAGTGTCCCTGGTGATGCAGCAACTAGCTGGGCGGGGCAGAGTCCCAGGGAGTCATGAGGCATGGCTGGTAGATTTTACAAAGTTAATGCACATTCAGTTCTTGCACCAGTGCCGGGCCTGTGACGACTTCACAAAATGCCCTGACAACACCACAGCCAGTCACCACTCGCCTCGGCCTACAGATTCCTTAGAGCCACCCAGGAGAGTGGGTGAAAGCTGTGGCTGACTGTCCGGCACTGAAAGTTCCCCAGACCGCTGTGGGCAATCCACTGCTGTAAAAGGGCTTCCGCAGCTTGTGGGGTGGGGCCAGCCTCCCAGTTGCCAAGGGTGCCCCAGGTGATGCAGCGCTAGCTGGGCGGAGCAGCAACCCAGGCGTCACCAAGGTGGTGTGCACACGTGGATTTTACCAGACCAATGTGGTCTCAGATTTTGTTCTTTGGGGGAGGGTTCAACTTAGAAAAGATGGTGTCCTCCTGTAGGCTACATGTGAGGCAGACTCTACACAGGGACAATGGTGGCTGTCCCTCCAGTCCTTGCCCCACAGTCACACAACGCAGTTTTTCCCCATATGTCTCTGGCACCTCGGGCTGCCTCTTACTGAAGCCCAGGTGAGTGTTTGCAAGTGAGTGAGACTAAGTGTGGGCCCTTTAAGAGGACATTGGTTTCCAGCCACCTTCCTTCTCACTGGATGGACGAACAGAATCCTTGCTACTTTTCACTGCCAGATACTGTGGAGACTCCTCTTCCCGGCATAGGACCCCTGGGCTGGGGAGTCTAGTGTGGGGCTAGGACCCCTCCCTCCACCCTAAGGTATCTCTCTTGGTGTTCAGCCACTATCTGTGGGTTTGGGATCAGCCCGTTTGGTGTCTTCCCCCTTCCTACCAGTCTCGATGTGGCCCCTTTTTTCTATCCTTAGTTATAGGGATTCTGCTCAGCTAGTGTTCAGATGATTCTTGAGGTTATTATTCTATAACTTAGTTGTAATTTTGATGTGACCCTGGCAGGCAGCAGGCATAGCATTTACCTAATCTGCCATCTTGGACCTGTCTCCAGGAAGTCAGCATTTTAAATTATAAAATAATATGTCGTTATGGTAAAACATGAACAATGTAGAAGAGCAGAAAATAAAGTTGATCTTTACAACCTCCTCCTTTCTTCAAATCACTTTTCGGTTTTAGCCACTGTTAAAATTTAATAGTTCTTGTTTGTGTCCTTCTTGAAGTTTCATATAGACACAATTCTCTTTACCTTTTTAAAAAATATATAAAGATGGGACTATACTGTATATATTGTTCTAAAGTTTGCTTTTCTGGATGCAAAAATATTTTATAGTTATCCCTCTAAGTATGCATCTACACATGGAGCTGCCTCATTGTTTTTTAATTTAGCATTCCATTAAATGGCTGGGCCATCATTTATTTAATGATAATATTTACCACTGGTAGGTATTCAAGTTACTTCCAATTTTCCCTGCTTATAAGTAATGCTATAAGTGAATATTTTTGTGGGTATATACTTGCATATCTGCATGAGTATTTTAGCAAGAGAGATACTTAGAAGTGTGCTTGCTGGGTCAAGGGATTTGTTATACATTTTGCCAAACTGCCTGAAGGAAATTTCAATTTAGTTTGCAAAGATGATTGGAATCTTACAAATAGCTCTGAAATCACACATCAGTACACATTCCTACTAAAACCCAGGAAGAGATTTTTGAATTTGACACCTACCAAATTCAATAACCAATATCAGATCACCTCTTCAACTGTGAGTCTATTTGGAAAGAGATTAATTTTTCTTTTTTTGGGGGGGCTACATTTGCAAAGGGATGCTTATATTTCCACTGAAGGCTAAAGAGGCCCCAGGAGGATTAAGAGTGAGCTTGGCTCTGACCTAAACTCACCAGCATTAGCTCAGTGGCTTCTGCATGAGGACCATATTCTCAGTCATTTTCCAAACTGTGGCTGTATTAGGATATATTTCCGTCCAGTTTCTTGTTTTCAGGCTCACAACTGACCATTCTTGAGACCACTACTTCGCAAAGAAGCATTGAACTTCTCTGCTGGTTAATGTGGAAGTGATCTGAATATATAAGCACCAAAACTTATTAGTAACAAGTGGGCAGAGTTCAGTTCAGATGCTCCTGTTGAACCCCATCTGAACCAGCCAGATCCCCTGGGGATGGAAAATCTGAGTCAGGAATCTCATTAACAGTTTTTTTTTTTTTTTTTCCATTTGGTATTTACTAGCTCTTGGTAGAATCTGGCCATTCCCAAAGAACCAGGGTATAAGATCCAGATTTGAAATTAAGAGGAGTTTTAATAGGAATTAATGGGAACTGGCAATTACTGAATGCTTACTCCGGGCCACACAGTTTATACAGATTGTTTAAATTAATCCCACCTGGGAGGTAGTTGGCCCTATTCCCACTTTTCCAAAGGTGAAACTGCTGCAGAGGGTGCATAAGTTCATTTGACCAACCAACATCATCCATCTAATCTTTGGCAAAATGGGGGTTCATTGTCAAGTCTGCCTAGCACCCAGAACCTACACATCCCTCCTTACTCACCCTGCATCTTTCTGCCTTCCTGGGATTATTGTGTGACTCAAAGGGAAGGGATGAACTAGACATAGGAATGATGAAATTGACTAACATTTATGGTTTATGGTTGTCTCCATCTCTATGGTTTAAGCAAAGTGCTATATTCCCAGAGTAAATTATCTTATTTTTTTAGAAAGAGATCTTCTATAGTCAGTTTGTTGGAGTCAGCAATTCACGTACTGATATCTTATTTATTTAAAGCAGGATTTCTCCAACTCTGCACTGTTGACATTTTGGACTAAATAATTCTTTGTCGTGGGGATGCTGTTCTATGCACTGTAGGATGTTTATGGCGTCTGTGACCTCTGTGCACTGTATGCCAGCAACATCCTTCCCCCAGCCCCCCAAGACATGACAATCATAAATGGTTCCAGACATTGCTCCCATTTGAAAGTCCCTGATTTAAAATAGAGATAAGTTAGGAGAGAGAGAAAAACAATCTATAAAGAATTTCTGTCAGGTTCCTAGTATCCAGTGCATATGTTTAAACGGATTAGGGAGTAAGGGAGGTTTTTCACCATGAAACGCAGAAAAATAGACTTACATTGACTTGTTGAACATAAACAGGAAAGATGTATGTGCACTTAGCAAAAACGTATAAGTGTTATCCTTATAGGGACCTTGGGTAGGTGTAATAACTTCAGCTTTTTCAAGCCTGCATCACAGTCTTTCAGAGAAGCAGAAGAAGGTAAACAATTCCAATTTATAATTATTGAGCTGTTTAAAATACTCTGACAAGGTGGCAGCAGACTTAAAGTTATACGTGTATTTCCCTCTGCTCCTAAGTATGTAATGTGATTCCTTGGCTGGATCAATGAGTTTTTAACTATTTCATGCCAGGTCTAGAAGGGGCACAGGGAAATGTGAATCTATGTGGTTGGTAGATTTTAGGGAAGCAGCATAGTGGAGTGGAAGGGGCACTGGATTGGATAGAGACCTGCATTCTGGCTTTCGGCTGTCCTTATCAAGTTGTGTGTCCCAGGGCAAGTCACTTTAACTACTTGGGTCCAATTAAGTAGGAATGAAAAACACCCAAACTGAGCATGCTCTCTTCTGCCTAAACTAAGATATGTTAGATTGAGTGCATTAGTGGCCTCAATCCTGTTGCCCCTTTCTAGATCCTTCGTCATGTCATTTTATACTCCCCCACCCCCAGTTCTGGGCTCACCCATGTGGCTTGCTTTGACCAACGACCAATGGGATATTACCAGATTTGATGCAACCAGAGGGTGAAGAGTGCTTGTACATTTTTTCATACTTTTGTCCTCTGCCATCACTGTGAAAAAGATAAATCCCACGCGTAGGAGGAGGCTGAGGCATGTGAAGCCAAATTGCTTCATTATGCCAGCAAAGGCCACCCTAGAGCTCCCACATATATGAGCAGGCTCAGCCAACCTCGGCAGGGACTCCAAGCTGAACACCCCAGGTGTGTGAGCAATAGACCCTTGCTTGTCACTGGATTTCGTGGTCAGTTATGCAGCATCATGTGACTAAGGATAAGGTAGACATAAGCTATGTGGGATAATAAACTCAAGAGAAACGCGTCTTTCATTTAGGAAGAGATTCTGAGGGGCTTCCTTGGGTGTGGAAGTTGATTATACTTCCACATCAAGGCAGGGTCTACAAGGAGAGGGTGAGAGAGGTGACGCCTGCTGCATTAAAAAAAAAAAAAAAAAAAAAAAAAAAGAATTCTGAGTTTCTGAGGCAAGCCTGAGAGAAAGGCAATGGAGGCTAGAGGCTAGAGAAGAGGGAGAAAGAAAGAGATTTGGGGAGAGAGAATGAAGACAATTAAGATGGATGCTGACCTGGGAAGGACTCAGCCCAGAAGCGCTGGTATGGCGGGGGGCTGAAGAGCAGTCCGGTGAGAGTCCTCTTTCAGTGCTTTGTTCTGTGGAGCGATGTCATCCTCAGATAAGTTAAACCTCAAGGAAAAGTCAGCAGCACATACAGCGTCCCGGCACCATGTCCATCCCAGTCCTCTAAGTTGCCAGATGGATCTTCAAAATAAAATCATCTCAAGTCCCACGCTGCTCACAGTTCTTTCTGACCACACGTTGTACCGTCCGCTTCCCCTTTCACTGTGCTTCAGCTACTTGGGACATTTTTCAGTTCTCAAACTCTTTCCTCCTCAGTGTCCTCTCCCCACGTACCCCAAACACCCTACCACCCCTCACCCCTCACCCCTCATCTACCCACACACTGGGCCCCAGGTGCTTCCTTCTTAGCCTTCAGATGTCACCCTAAATAT
Organism: Rhinolophus sinicus; assembly: GCF_057876585.1. Taxonomy (NCBI): domain Eukaryota; kingdom Metazoa; phylum Chordata; class Mammalia; order Chiroptera; family Rhinolophidae; genus Rhinolophus; species Rhinolophus sinicus. Next base: position 188,418,010 of record NC_142503.1, on the reverse strand, counting down.
CTGATGGTTCTTTAACAACCCAGCCCAACAGCGGCTTCTGGTGTTATTAGTAATTATTAGTAAATGCATGATCATTCTTACTGTGCATCCTTGTTTCATGGCCCTCTCAGCCCTTCATCTGGGGGCTCCCTGAGGACAGAGGCCATGACTGTTTCTCATCCTTGTGTACTTGGTTCCCAGCACAGTGTCTGGTATCCCATGGGTAACTTGATTTGTATTTAGTGAGTGGGTGAATGTATGAGCAGTTTTATGGTACTGGTACTGGCAATCATAGAAAAGGGGCCATGGTCCACAATAGGCTTATTGTAAGGAAGAGACGGGACATCTATAGGAGGAGAAACCAAACACAACCCATTTGTCTAAGTATGAAACTCAGAATGAACATTTCCAGGGAGCCAGCAGAATGAACGGAGGGCATAAGACAGACCGCCCACGGACACAGCTTGTCATTTTTATCCAAATGTTACATGAGTGAGTGACCCAAGAAAGCTGGGAGAATGCGGGATCTCCCAGTGGCAGACAGTGATTTCATAAATGTTTGCATTGGAAAAGTGAGGGTTTTTGGGGCTTAGACCAGGTAATTACCAACATCTCTTCCAGCTGCAGGATTTTTTGCTGTCACCTCAGCAGAGTGAGGGAAGACAGATGGGTAATAACAGATGAAGGACAGGCATTTATAGATTGAGGGCAAGCAAGTGAAGGTCATGACTGGTGAAATCATTGCACAGGATGGCAAGTGCCCCCTGGGTAGATAGTTACCCCTTGATGATCTTTCCCTCCTCAGGGCGCCCTCTGATGGATCAACTGGCTCCATTATTTGGCTGGCACACAGTGATTCCCTTTGTAAATTAAGAAAATTCAATGCATGCTAAATGGTGGGAATGCATCTGTAGATTAAATATATGATATCTAACCATGATGAATTACCCAGGCTAATGAAAGGTTGACAAACTTCAGCTGTGCGTCACAACGCTCCAAAATGAAATAGAAATCAATGAAGCAGCTAAATGCCCCTTAAATGCCAATCCCCTTTTCCACCTAAACCCCCATCTAATTCTTTCATGGAAATAAATGGAAAGAATCTTCATTATATATTCATTTTCTGAATGCATTTTGCTCATTAGGCTGAAATAAGGGGTAGGTGAGGGTTTATTAGGGAGTGAGCATATCTGATAAGCATTAAATTACTTCTGATGGTTTTATGTATTTAATAGTGTTAGCAAATTAGCTGGGTCTTTGATCTAATGGAGCCCATGTTGATGAGGACTGAGGATTTAACTCTGCGTGTTAAATAGAATGCTGACCTGGGAAGCAAGGCGGGGAACTGAAGAATCTATGCCTGTTCTTCACTCTTGTCCTTGGAAATTTCCCCTGTTCATGGTTCCACTAATTGCCTCCTTGTAGAGTATCTTCAATCCTGTCCCTCTGAATGTCAGTCTCTGGGCTCTGAAAGTCATACCTCCTGCACAGTTGTACCTAACTGCCCATGTTGTACATGATTGGTCAGACTTCCCCTCCCTTATTATCTGTTCCCTTCCAGATTTCCTGATCTGTCACTTGTCCCACCCCTCATCTCATGCCTCAAAATCCTCAAGATTCAAAGCTGTATTGTTGTTCAGTTCAACAGGCCCTTGGGAATGGCTCTTTCAGCATTGCTGTTGTTTTTCTCTTAGTTCATCCTTGTGATTCGCCATGACATCACTTCTTAATGTTCTCAATGAGGAGAGCATCGGACTCTGGATTAGGCACTGTGGACACAAAGGGTACCAACAATACAGGGTTTCTGGAAGAAGAAGTTAAAGTGTGCCATGTGTTAGTGTTGGGGGTGGCAGGAGGGCACAAATGCAATCACTAATTGTCTTCAGAGTTTTCATTATGGCTTTAACATTGTGAATATAGGGAGCACACTCTTACTTTCAGTTAGTACCACTGTAGTTTGTACTATGTCTTGAATATTTTGAATATAGGAGGTGCAATCCCAAGTTTTCCCATCGTCAGGTCAAAGTTTCCTCCATCTTTGCCAGAATAGGTTCACAAGTCAGACGCAAGATGTACCCATTAGGATTCTTTTTTTATTTTTATTTTATTTTATTAAATTTATTGGGGTGACAATTGTTAGTAAAATTACATAGATTTCAGGTGTACAATTCTGTATTACATCATCTATAAATCCCATTGTGTGTTCATCACCCAGAGTCAGTTCTCCTTCCATCACCATATATTCGATCCCCCTTACCCTCATCTCCCACCCCCCACCCTCCACCCCCCTTACCCTCTGGCAACCACTAAACTATTGTCTGTGTCTATGAGTTTCTGTTTCTCATTTGTTTGTCTTGTTCTTTTGTTGTTTTTGGTTTATATACCACATATCAGTGAAATCACACGGTTCTCTGCTTTTTCTGTCTGACTTATTTCGCTCAGCATTACTCTCTCAAGATCCATCCATGTTGTCACAAATGTTCCTATATCATCTTTTCTTACCGCCGAATAGTATTCCATTGTGTATATATACCACAACTTCTTTATCCAGTCATCTATCGAAGGACATTTTGGTTGTTTCCATGTCTTGGCCACTGTAAACAAAGCTGTAATGAACATTGGAGCACACGTGTCTTTATCTCTAAATGTTTTCAGATTTTTTGGGTAGATACCCAGGAGAGGGATTGCTGGGTCATATGGCAATTCTATTCGTAATTTTCCCATTAGGATTCTGGCAGGAAAAAATCCTTAAGAGACTTTCCAATGAAGAGAATATATATAGGGGAGAGGGCAGGGTTTGGGAAACATCAATGGATATTGAGGCATCCAATGGCTAGCAATACTGGGAAATTCTTATCACGCCAGGTTTCCAGGGGCAATCAGAGGAAACTGGGTCTAAGGAAGCCAGCTGCCCACAGAAGCTGTTGTCATAGATGCAGCTACTATCAGAACCTTCCCTAAGCAATAAGGATAGGACAAAGAGTACCTACGGCTAACCTCTCCTGTCTCCTGCCCTCCAATCTCCTGCCTGAACGTCCCATTGATCAAACCCATCCAGAAGCCAGTGAGCAAAGAGCCCAGGGCATGAAATGCACAGAAGTCAGCTTTCCAGGGCACAGAGCATGTAGACAGATAGAGGATGAGTCTCAGGGTGGGGCATGGGGAGAAAGGGGAATGAAGACTAATCAACATCCAAAGAATACTTTTACCAAAAGTAAATGAGCCACCACAGTCAACTAGGTTAGCCATCATCTCCTGGGAGGGTGTTCCCATTTGTAATTTGTAAGTGCAAAAAAAGATTAAAAAGAACTGGTGGGGAAACTCATAGACACAGACAATAGTTTAGTGGTTACCAGAGGGTAAGGGGGGTGGGGGGTGGGAGATGAGGGTAAGGGGGATCAAATATATGGTGATGGAAGGAGAACTGACTCTGGGTGGTGAGCACACAATGGGATTTATAGATGATGTAATACAGAATTGTACACCTGAAATCTATGTAATTTTACTAACAACTGTCACCCCAATAAATTTAAAAAATAAATTATAAAGATAAGTAAATAAATATGTTCTCAAAATAATGTTGAAATAAAAAAAAAAAGAACTGGTGGGAATGGAGTTGTGTGTAATCATGTTAAGTGGAAAGAGGAGTTTCACTTTACTCAATTGACCTTAGGTTTTGGGAATAAATAAAACATAAAAAGAGAAAGAGAGAGAGAAGGAGAAGGAGGAGGGGAGGAGGAGGAGGAGGAGGAGGAGGAGAAGAAGGAAGAAGAAGAAGAAGAAGAAGAAGAAGAAGAAGAAGAAGAAGAAGAAGAAGAAGAAGAAGAAGAAGAAGAACAACAACAACAACAACAACTAATATTAATGTCAAACTTACATGGCAGAGATGGCTGCTTGCCAATCTCATGACTATTCTGCACTCCTCCTTTGAAAATACTAATTTTATTTGGTGAGGCAGTAAGCTCAACTAAAAGAGTTACCAGTCTCTTTTGCTGAAGGGAACTGTGAGCTGTAAGTGGAAGTCATTATGTGAATATCCAAGGGGGCCCTATAAAGGGGCTCCCTCAGCTAGGAGGAGGCATCTTTCCACTCCTCGCTCTTTCTTGTCTTCCTACCTGAAGTTATGGCTTGTGTCTATCTTGTATCTTTCAGGATGGAGTCCATGCCTCAGGATGGTGGAGCTCAAGTCTCTCAATTCATGCTCTGTTCTTATCATCCAGGCACAAATTCTAATGGATACACCATGTTTAGGTGAGTCAGATACTCTTACAACCTCTTAGTGGGGCATGGGACTTGGCAAAGTAACCATATAAGGTCTTTGATCACCTTGCAAAGAGCAGGTGTGTGTGTGTGTGTGTGTGTGTGTGTGTGTGTGTGTGTGTGTATATATATATATATATATATATTTTTTTTTTTTTTTTTTTTTTTTTAAGATGGATTACATGCTCTAGGAATAATTTCTTTTTCATCACATGACTTACTGATGGCGTGACAAATGAATTTCTGAACTAGAAACTAGATTCTTTTGACAAGCCTAAGCACACTTACAGGAAAAATAGGAAATAACATTGGAAGTTAGGACTATACCAAAAAACAGTAAAGGGGCATACACTGGCTATTCATAAGCTAATTTCTCAACATGAAATTTGTGTGACATTTTGTGTCTTCGAAGAGTCAGGGTGAATCTCTTGCCCAGAGGTCTACAACTTTGGCCTGTGGGCCAAAGCCAGCCTGATTCTTGTTTTGGCAAATAAAGTTTTATTAGAACACAGCTATACCCAATCATTTTACATCTGTCTATGTCTGCATTTGTGCTACAATGGCAGAAATGCTGTTTGGTCCTTTACTGAAACAGTTTTCTGACCCCTGCTCTTCTTTGTTTTAACCATGTCTCGTGTCTGGGACCTTGAGCTCATGTGAAGTTTGGATATGACTCAGTAGTTTAACTTACAGGAAACAACAGTATGACTATTACTGGAAGCTTTTTTTTTTCTGATTCCAGATTATTTAATTCTAGATTTCCACAGGACCAACGTAACTAAAAACAGTTCATAACACATGGCTGCGTATAATATTCGTGGTAGTTTATTATACTCAAAATTTGTAGCTATTCTTTTTTTTTTAAAAAAGATGTTTATTAAAAATATAGCTAACACACAACATTATATTAGTTTCAGGGGTACACCATAGTTAATCAACATTTATATACCTAAAGAAGTGATCACCATGATAAGTCCAGCAACCGTCTCACACCACACAGTGCTATCACAATATTATTGACTAGATTCCCTATGCTGTACATTACATCTCTGTTATTTGTTTTATACCTGGAGATTTGGACCTCTTACCCCCCTTCCCCTTTTACCCCTTTTTAAATTTATCAATGACAGCTGACATTCAATATTATTTTACATTAATTTCAGGTGTATGGCCTAATGGTTGGACATTTGTATGATTTAAGAAGTGATCTTCCTGACTAGCCCAGGACCTATCTAGCACCATATATAGTTATTACTATATCATTGATTATATTCCCTATGCTTTATATCCCCATGATTATTTTGTAACTACCAGTTTGTACTTTTTAATCTCTCCACCTTTTTCACCCTGTCCCCTTACTCCCTCCCATCTATCACCCCAACAAATCTAGTACCCATCTGACACCATACTTAGTTATTACAATATTATTGACTATATTCCTCATGCTGTACCCTACATCTCCATAACTACTTTGCAACAACAAATTTATACTTCTTAATCCCTTCTGCTTCTTTCACCCATACCCACAAAACCCCTCCCATCTGGCAACTATCAGAATGTTTTCTGTATCTATGAGTTTATTTCTGTTTTCTTTGTTAACTTTTTTCATAGCTGCCACATATAAACAAAATCCCATGGCATCTGTCTTTCTCTGTCTGATACACACCACTCAAAACAACACCCTCCAGGTCCACGCAAGCTGCCGCAGATAGCAAGAACCCGTTCCCTTTCATGGCCGAGCAACATTCCTTTGTATATATGTACCACCTCCTTTTTATCCATTCATCCATAGAAGGACCCCCAGGCTGCCTCCACATCTTGGCCATTAGAAACAATGCTGCAATGGACATACGGATGCACATGTCCCCTCAAAATAGCCTTTTGGGTTTCTTCGGATAAATACCCTGCGGTGGGATTACTGGGTCTGTCATTGTCTCTTTTTATAGCCTTTGTTTTAAAGTGTATTTTGTCTGGTATGAGTATTGCTACCCCAGATTTTTTTTTTTTAAATTTTCATTTTCATGAAATATTTTTTCCATCCCTTTATTTTCTGTGTGTGTCTTTCAATCTGAAGCGAGTTTCTTGTAGGCAGCATATGTAAGGGTTTTGTTTTCTTATCCAGTCAGCCTTCTTATGTCTTTTGATTGGAGCATTAATATATTTACATTGAAAGTAATTGTTGATAGATATGTAGCTATTGCCATTTTATTATTTATAACTTTGATTTTTTTTTCATTTAAGGATGTCCCTCTAACATTCCTTGTAACAATGGTTCAGTGATGATGAACTTCTTTAGCTTTTTCTTGTGTGGGAAGCGCTTTATCTGTCCTTCAATTTTAAATGATAGCCTTGCTGGGTAGAGTAGTCTTGGTTGTAGGTCTTTGGTTATTGTCACAGTGAATATTTTGTGCCAATCACTACCGGCCTGCAAAGTTTCTATTGAGAAATCAGCTGACAATCTTATGGGAGCTCCCTTATAGGTTAATAGTTGCCTTTCTCTTGCTGCTTTTAGGATTCTTTCTTTGTCTTTAACCTTTGCTATTTTAATTATAATGTGTCTAGGTGTGGACCTGTTTGGGTTCATCCTGATTGGGACTCTCTGTTCTTCCTGGACTTATATGTCTGTTTCCTTCTCCAGGTTAGGGAAGATGTCAGTCGTTATTTCTTCAAATAGGTTTTCAATCTTTTGCTTTCTCTCTTCTCCTTCTGGTACCCCTATGATACAAATGTTGTTATGCTTGATGTTGTCCCAGAGGTCTCTTAAACCATCCTCATTTTTTTTTTGGATTCTTTTTTCTTTTTGCTATTCCAATTGGGTGTTTTCTGCTACCTTATCTTTCAAATCACTGATTCAGTTATCTTCTTCAGCTAGTCTGCTGGTGATTCCTTCTAGTACATTCTTTATTTCAGTTATTGTATTTTTCACTTCTGACTGGTTCTTCTTTATGGTTTCTGTGTGATTTTTTATGCTTGCTATCTCTTTGTTAAAGTTCTCACTAAGTTCCTTGAGCATCCCTATAACCATTGTTTTGAACTCTGTCTCTGGTACGTTGCTTGCCTCCATTTCATTTAGTTCTTTTTCTGGATTTTTCTCCTGTTCTTTATTTTGGGATGCATTTCTTTGTTTCCTCATTTTGGCCTCCTCTCTGTGTTTGTTTCTATGTATTAAGTGGGTCTGTTATGTCTCCCAGTCTCGGTTGTATGGCCTTATGTAGTAGGCATCTTATGGGGCCCAGTGGCACAGTCTTCCTGGTCATCTGACTCATGTGTTTTAGGAGTGTCCCTTGTGTGGGTTGTGTGTACTCTTCTGTTATAGTTGAACCTTGCTTCCTATTGGCACATCAGTGGGTGGTGTTGACCCTCAGGCTGACTGGCTGTGGGGTTTGGCCACGTCCACAGCTTATGGGCTTCTGTGAGGGAGGCTTACCCCACTGAGTGGGATTTGTCCCTGTGGGCTCTGATGCCTGTTGAGACCACCTTTTGTGTGTGACACTTGTGAGGCTAATTGCATAGTGTTCTGCTGCGTTCTGAAGCAAACCTCAAGTATGTTGGTTCTGGGGCCTCTTGGGAGGGGTTCTGGTACAGGCCCAGGTCAGCCACTGCCTGTGACTAGCCAGGGGCTGCCTGGTAGGACCTACAAAGTGATCTGCATTTGTTTGCTGCCTGTGCTAAACCTGGAGGTGCATGGGAGAGGCCATGCTGAGAACTGAGGACAGCTGCCACTAGTACCAGGCCTGGGGTAACTCTGTAAAAAGTCAGGACACTTGGAGGCCTGCTGCCATCTGCTGGCTCCCTTAAGGTTCAACCACTGATAAAGCCTTGTGCGATAAGCAAGTTGGGTGAGGCAGAGTCTCAGGGAATCACTAGAGTGGTCATCTGGTTAATGTAGACTCTGGTTTGGTGTCAGTGCTGAGCCTGGAGCAACTTACCAGAAGTCTCAGAGCACACTGAGGTCAGTTGACTGTTGCCTGGGGCCTGTGGACTATAGTCGTTTTCCAAAAAAGTGTGCAATGCAGGTGGGGCTGGCTAGTTCTGGAGAAAGTGCCTCTGGTGGTCCGAGAGTTGGATGGGGTGGGGTTCCAGCTGAGTCAGCAAGTTAGAGCAGCAGAGCTCACCAGACCAATCAGATTCAAGTTTGGCCTGTGAGAGAGGCTCAACATAGAAAAGATTCCACCCACATGACAGGTGCATGAGAAGACGATCCCTCACCAGGAAAATGCTGACTGTCCTCCAGTCTTTCCCCTGCAGCTACACAACTCAGTCTGTCCCTTGTATGTCTCAGAGGCCCCCTGAGTTACTGTCTCTCTGCTGGAACCCAAGGTGAGTGCCTGTGAGCAAGTGAATCTGTGTGTGGGCCGTTTAAGAGGACATCTCGGTTTCCCACAGCCTTCTGTCCACCTGAATGGTTGGAATCATCACTGTGTTTCACAGCCAGATATTGTGGGGGCTCCTCTCCCTGGCACCAGTGTTCTGGTCTAGGGAGCCTGGCGGGGAGCTGGGGTCCCTCACTCCTCCAGGGGGAACCTCTGTAACCAATATATCCCTCTTGATTATGAACCGCCACAGGGAGGTTTGGGGCCTGTTCCACATCTTTGCCCCTTCTGCCAGTCTCAATGCAGCTTCTTTATATTTTCATTTATAGGACTTCTCTTAGGCTAGATAGATTTCATATAGTTCTCCAGGTTGATCATTCTATAATTTAATTGTGATTTTAATGTGTTCATGGAAGGACACAACCACAGTGTTTATCTACTCTGCCATCTTGGGTCTCTTCTGGAAGTTATTTAGTAATAGTCCCCCCTGTCCCATCCCCCAAGGATGGGACACTTCAAGTCAGTCAGTTACAGTGTCAGCAATGTCTTATGATTGATAATCATTCATAAATGTATTTTAGGGGTTTTGAGAAATGGATTATTTGGTCAAGATTAGGATTTGCATTTGCCTTGAGGCAATTTGATAGTTGTTGTTTTCTTCCAGGGTACCGTTTTAAGACAAAAGTACTTGGAAAGCTGAGGGAGGATGGACATAGTAGACTCACAAGGCTAATGATTCTTTGTAGTATCTATAATAGCATATAGAAATCCCTGAATACTGAAGTATCCTGATTTGTTCCAATTTACCACGAATCCAAATAGCTAAGCACTAAGTTCTGTCAGGACTGAGAATTTACCTGCTGGGAGGTAAAGTGTTTAAGATTTCTTGATTAACTGATCAGATCTGAAGCTTGGTTCTACCATTTAACAGCTGTGTGACCTTAGGCAAGTTACTAACCTTCTCTCTGTATTTATCTTTTTTAAAATTTATAAATGGGAAAAATAATAATACCTTACTACTCACTATTAGAATTATTAGGGATTCAACTGAGTTGAAATATATATATATATATATATATATATATATATATATATATATATATATATTTCAACTTATTTTAGCACATTTTAGGCACTCAATAAATGTTAGCTATTATTATTGTTGTTTGAAACAATTTGTTTTTAATCTCCTTAGTTATTCTGTGTCCATGCTAGGTCATAAAGCCAGCCTGCCAACAGACAATGTAAGATATTTCACTGGCAATGAAGGATGTATTCATGTGTTATTTATTTATTTCAGTATTAGAAACCCAGTAAGAACATCCTTCAAAGTAAAGTCCTATCCTGGGTAGCCCCTACCCGTTGTTTTTTATCATCGCTGTGTGTTTATAAAGTTGCATATCTATTGTATATCTATTCATTAAATGAACCCACAGTTTCAGTTAACTTGGGGAATAGACTATTGATTTAAACCATGCTTTGGGAGGCTTATCTATCACTTTGAACAAAGAAAAACTTATATGAAATTGGATTTCACTGCATGAGACAGGATAAAACATACTCCACTGAATACAGTCTGTGGTTGTAAGGCCAAGTTCTAGAGGTATCATCAATATATCGGGTTCCTGCTTTCATTTTTTAATGATCTCTGTCAACTCTGATAAAGATACGTTCACTTTTATTGAAGCAGAATTTACCCTGCCCAATTATTTTCTTTTTTAACACACTGAGTATACCTTCACCCTGTCACTACCCCAGAATTGACATATCTACCTTCAAGATTTGTTAATGTTGGAGAATCAATGTTTTGCGAAGAAATTTTGTTTTATTTTGGCTGTGGATTTTGAGTTTTCTTTGTGTGGATTTCAACTCATTTCCAAGCTACTTTCATGGAGAGAAAAAGGCTGTATGTTGCAAATACTGAATTCACTAGCTTCATCTTGCTCTGCTCCCTTTTCTCAGTTTCCGGGTGCCTTGCTGGATAGTTGAATCAAAAGCTTTCTTAAATCTTATCCAGTGTTAGAGGCAATCAGTCCTGAAAACAGCCTTCTAGGCTGGAGGCAGAGACTACAGGTCATCCCTAGCTTCTTGTCCCTAATTTCCTTTCTCCTATTCTTTTAATAATAGAACCCTGGAATACATCCTTATCTAACTAAAGACTCATTTCCTAGACTCCCTCAAGACTGAGGGTAACCACGTGGCTCACTTCTGGCTTAACAGGGTGTGAGGCCAAGTGGAGCATGCTGATTGCATGTTATACCCCGAAATAAAGGTCATGCGATCTCATTGTCCTTCCACTTTCTGTGGCTGGAATGCAGCAGCTGGAACAGCAATGTTAGACCACAAGATGGGAAACAAAGCATTGAGGATGCAAAACAACTAGACAGAAGGGGCCTGGGTCCCTGACGCTGCAGAGCTGCTATTGCAGTCCTGGCCTATGTACGCTCAGACTGTCCCAGAAAGAGAAACAAACTATTTTGTTCAAACCACTCTTATTTTAGCTCTTGCTAGAGATGGCTGAACTGGTATCCTCACTAATGCAGAATTGGGATTTAGATGTGGGGCACTAAACATGACATAAAATACAGTTAGCAGTGAGTGGCAAAGAAAAATATTGCAGGTCAGAAACTCGGTGCTGCTTGGTGTGGCACAGAAAAGCATCTGGGAAAACTTTCACCTGCGGCATCTTAGAAGCGAGGCCGCATGCCAGCAGAGCACATGATTCCAGCAGAACCAGTTGGAAAACCTCAGGATGGTGGTATGTGTTGGATGAGTCTTCCTGCTTTTGGAAAGGCCACCAAAGACATGGACTCAAGACTTGAAGAAATAGCAATAGCAGCAGATGACACAGTGCCCAAGCCTTCCTCAGGGGTCTCCATAAATGTTCTTGACCAGACAACGAGGCATCATCCCCGCTGCAGAATCAGATTATGGCACTGTCTTCCCATCCGAGATTTTGTTTCAGGTGGACTCATGGAAGTCACCCTAAAGAGGAGGGACAAGGGTATTGGGCAGAGCATAGAGGCCAATAAATGAGCACCAGTGTTTTCACACACAACATATCGGTCTAGATGAAATTTTGGTTGTGGTTACTTACACTTGCAAGTATCTAGAAGCAAATAAATCTTTAAGTTTTTGAAGAAAGAGATTGCAAGCCTGGTCTGCAAAAGTCTGTGATTAATCATTCCCCAAACTAACCCCAGGCTTTCTTAGATGTACAACTAGAAAATAGATGGTGAACTTGTGCTGCTCTTGAGAGAGAACCACTCTCCATTATCTGCTTCACAAGAGGCATGGAGGATCCAGGACATAGGTGTTTCTCCCAGAAAACCAGGAGCTGCCAGAAAGCCTGTCCAAGGAACTTGTTTCACTGCCCAGCAGGATGTGAAAATCACTATAGACAAAGAGCTGCTGTGTTTTCCATTCATCCCTTTTCTGAATGGGAGTTATCATTACTGTTGTCCTGACTCTACTCAACCATGTCGCTATGGGGACAATGGCTTGTAGATAGCTCAGTCTGTGGGCATCCAAAACAGACCTAATGGGGAGAGCTGTGTGACACCCAGAGACAGTTACTACATCTGCGCTTCATTTGGGAGCTTCAGCGTGCCTCTCTTGGGAATGACGGGAAGGTGTTCCACGCCTGGGAGGAAGGACATGCGCACATATTTGGTTGGGATAATGGGGATCTTATCTCAGAGAATGCTAGTTTCCTCCCATAACTGTTTCTCCTCCTTTAGTAGTATAATGCCTAAGACGTACCCCAGTGCACGGCTTCCTACATAAAGACTATTTCCTGATCTCCTGTGGCTAGTTTGGCTGCTTACGTTCTGCCTGATGACATGTGGGCGAGAGGTCTGGGTGCTGTTTCTTTGTTGAGGCTTTAAAAGGAACAGACGTGTTCATCCCTTCAACTTTCCCTCCTCTCCATTTCTGCTGGCTGGGATATGAACGGGATGGAAGGAGCTGGAGCAGCCATCCTGGACCATGAGACAAAAGAACTGGCATGTGGAAGATGCTAACATACCAGATGTAAGGTACTTGGTACCTTGACACATGGAGACCTATACAGCCTGGACTGCTCTGTGTGGACTCTGAGATGGAGGAGAATAAGCTGTGCTGTTAAAGTCACTCTTATCTTGGCCTCTGTTTCAGCAGCTGAGATGGTATCCTAAGCAGTATAATATGACATTATTTCTTCTGAAATGAAGATCTGAGGAGCTGACATCCCCTCCCTAGATTGGAACTATGGGAATGTTAATAGTGGGTTCAGAGGTTCTCCTGTCTGCCCCTGAGTGCTACACAGCAAGGATTGCACCAGCTGTTACGTGGTCCATTCAGAGGCCCTCTGACGTGACAGGATGCCTGGGGGTTGTTAATCTCTGCCCTCACATGAAGCAGCTGATGGGAATGCCTGGTGCGGGTGCTGTAGCATCCTGCCCACAAACAGGCACCGTCTGTCTGAACTGCATTGCTACCAAGAGCTGGCAGGCCTGGAATGATATAATTGAAAAGAAGGCTGTGACCTCTGACTCCTCCTCAGGAATCGCTGCGGCTGCCACCATGCACCTGCCAGCTGACGAGGGCTGCCCTGTGCACATGTGCTCTGCCTCTGAACTGTCCCAATCCCCAGCTTTTCAGCACAGCTTGAGTACAAGCAGCCAGCAACTTTAGAGGCACTTTTTCTGCCCACATAAAATGCTGCTGGTCTCAGAGCCAGGGGAATTGTATTAAATTTTGCAATCTCATCCGTGGATTTAAAGCATGACATATGATTCAAGGTGAGGTCTTGTAACGAGTATAGTATTTTGTATAAAAGATTTACATTCTCATTTAATTCTGTCTAGCTTTGTAGTCTAATGGTCAAGACTGGGCTCTAGAATCAATAAGTTGGGGGTATAATTCCTGGCTCTTCACTCTGCAACACCAGGCAAATTACTTACGCTCTCTGTCTTAATTGTGTCATCTATAAGGTAGAGACTTTTGAAGTGAGAATTACCTGTTTAGCTCTGACTCAGTACTTGGTTTAGAGTAAGCTCTCAGTAAGTGTTGGATACTATTGAAATTTTTGTTATTATAACCATGCATCTTATCAGATATGTGACTAATCACAAAAATCCTCTGTTACTAAATCTCTGAGACCCAGAAACACTTGGTGGGGGGTAATAATGATGCTTGATTGATTGATGATGGAATGGGGTGCCCTGCAGGGAAGGACAGTAAAACAAACACATTTGACATAATTACCTTAGGAGAAAAGTGGCCAAAAAGAAGTCTTCACTCAGGCAATGAATATGTATTAAATACCAAGTCAGGACTAGGCTTTGTTCTGGGTGGAAAGAAAACAGCAGACAAAGTGCATGTTTGATGGGAACTTATATTCTGGTGGGGAGAGCCATTCAATAAATTAGTGAACAATTACTTTTGGGTAGCCAACTTTCCCAAACACACACAGCTCACCAATGAGGTGGTGCAGAGCCAGATTTGGTTTCTGGAAGTCTGATCTCTGAGGCTTTATGCTTCATTCTGACCTTTTACTTCTGTGACTAGAAAACTCATTGGAATGGATGACTCTCCTTGGTACAGTTCATTAAGGAAACCAACACGCACAGCCTCCTCCTTGACCTAAATACTCGACAGGCATGCTTTCCCTACTCCCAGCACTGCAAACCTAGAAGAAGGCTCAGATCCTGCATGGTTTAACCCCCACCTCAGCCTTCTGCGAGCCGATTGACCTTGGACAAGCTATGCAATTCCTCCACTGTCAGTTTCTCACTGGTGCAAAGTGGGGATAATGATCCTGACTTTGGACGATGTTGGGTTCATCTCTCTGCTGGCTCCCGAAACCTGCCCAGTAAACATCAACCTAAGTGCACTTTAAAAAGTGGGGAAGCATGTGATTCAAATTCAGAACAGAGGCACTTGGCTGGCGAAGTTCTGTTTGTGACATTGTCCCTGGGCTTTGGGGAAGGGGCCGGATGCACACAACGGGCATCGTGGAGCAGGCAGTATCTGGGCCCAGCTAAGAGGCTGGCTGGAACTGCATGCAGAGGAAAGCAGGGTAGCATTCAAGTAAAAAGACTCCAAAAAGGGATAGAGATTAAAAAGCTATTAAATGGATGGAGGGTTAATAAAAATACTCTTTTGAAATAAATGGAAGATCATTCAGACAGTGAGAGAGATAATGAGAATTGGATGTGATGTAATAGTGGATGGAGATTGGGAAGAGCAAGAAACGGGAGCGTTGTCAGATTCCGACTCCCCACCTGCTCTCAATCTCACCCCTGGCTGAGCAGGGCCGGGAAGGGATGCCCGGAAACTATAACCAGCGCTTTTAAGCTAGATCTTTGGGTTTATATCCAGGATTTGCAATTACGCTGCTTGGGCTTGGAGCTTAATTTCTCTGGGTTCAGCTGTGAACATCCAAGTCCATGCAGTTATGCTGACCTGTGTAATTGAATGAAGATTCGCCTTTAATGTATTGGTGTTTGGTTTGTCTTTACTATAAGGCTGCAAGCCGTTAAAATTCTACCTCAGTTCCCTAAGCTGTCTTAAACAGTTGTTCCTTGAGGGACAGAAAGGTAAAATAAAGAGAGAGAGAATGGACTCAGGGTCTGATAGACCTGGATTCAAGGCTTGGCTGTGTCTCTGACTAGCTGTGTGACTTTGGGACACTCATGTAACCTCTCTGAGTTTCTCTATTTCAAACGTGGGCAATGCAGTACCTATTCAATATAGGCACTCAATAAATAGCAATTATTCTTAACTTTAATAGATTATATAATACAAGGCAAAATGAGTAATACTCTCTTTAGGATCTATTTTATTTTTTTTAGCTTTAAATACCTCCCATTTAATACCTTAAAAGTGAGGCTATCAGTAGTCTGTGTGAGTCCAGCTAAGAGCAGAATTTCTTCAGTATTTTTTCCCCTACTATACTCCTTTTTTTATTTTTAAACAAATATTGTTTTCATAAAAATCAATGGGAGTCAGACATAAAACAAAGTTATAATTAGGCTCAAAATTTTTTTTCACAAGTAATCTTAGGTAAATTTTACCTCAAGATGTGGGCAACCCTGAGGCTTTTGTCATTCATTGTATGACCACTTAAGTCAACAACAATTTACTCTATTTTGCCTTTGTTTCCCCATTTGTCCCTGCCACTGTCACCCAAAGATATTATGAAAGAAAGTTGCAGCCTCTAACATCTTATGAGGTCCTCAGAGCCAGGCACTAGTTGGACCCAAGTAAGTACTCCTGAATTTTAAATGCATTGTTTTAGTGGTTGGAAATGGGTTTCGATAAGCAATTCTAATGATTGTCAGATTCAACACTTTTTCCTACCTGAACTTACAGCCCTCCCTACCATGAGCTAAATACTGGGTTAAGTCCTTTGACAAAATGTGATCAAACAATATGGTGAATGTTTAAATTAAGAAAAGATTATTACAGTAAAAGACACATTGCCATTAATCTCCCTCAAAACATCACCCCTCGCTTCCAACACACTTATCCCATTATTCGTACCACTGTCTGAAGCAATTCTGCAAGTCCTCTTTTGTGAGTGTCTTTAGTTGCACTGTCATGGCTGCCTCGATGTCCTGAATCATTTTGACTTTGGGGAAGAGCCAGATGTCACAGGGTGCCAGATCCAAGGAATAAGGTGGATGAGGACACACCTTCATGTTTTTATCTGACAGAAATTGTCATGTACCAGAAGCAATGTGTGACACAGAGTGTTGTCATGATGGAGGATGATTTATGGCACACTTTATTTTTTTTATTTTTTTTGAAGGGGAACAGGACTTTATTGGGGAACAGTGTGTACTTCCAGGACTTTTTCCAAGTTGTTTGTCCTTTCAACCTTAGTTGTGGAGGGCGCAGCTCAGCTCCAGGTCCAGTTGCTGTTGTTAGTTGCAAGGGGCGCAGCCCGCCATCCCTTGTGGGAGTCTAACCGAGGTTGAGAGGATGCGCTCCAACCAACTGAGCCATCCGGGAGCTCAGCGGCAGCTCAGCTCAAGGTGCTGTGTTCAATGTTAGTTGCAGGGGGCACAGTCCACCAACCCTTGTGGGAGTTGAGGAATCGAACCGGAAACCTTGTGGTTGAGAGTCCAACCACCTGAGCCACCGGGCCGGCTCCATGGCACACTTTAAAACACATCTTCTCTCAACTCAACCACAGCTCACACCCAACTGACTGCACCAAACAAGCTGAAACTTGTCACACATTTTTACTAAGGTTGGATGTGCTGCTTCCTGTATTGAAGATCCCTGCTTTTCCATTGGATGGCACTTGGCAGCAGTATTTACTATATTTTGTGATCACAATGGAAAGGCTCTGTGTCACACATTGTTTTTGGTACGGCAATTTCTGTCAAATAAAAACACTACGGTGTGTCCTTATCCACCTTATTCACTGGATCTGGCACCATGTGACTTTTGGCTCTTCCCCAAAGTCAGCGATCATGAAAGGTAAACATTTTGAATCAATTCAGGACATCGAGGCAGCCATGACAGCACAACTAAAGACACTCAGGAAGGAGGACTTCCAGAACTGCTTCAGAAAGTGGTAAGAATGACGGGATAAGTGTGTTTGAAGTGAGGGGCAGTATTTTGAGGGGGATTAATGGCACTGTGTCTTTTACTGTAATAATTTTTTTTTTAATTTAAACATTCACCGTATTGTTTGATCATACTTTGTATGCACATTTCATTTAATCCAAACAATAACTCTGAGTGACCTCTGAAGTTGGCAGGACTCCGGATTTTCTCCAGGTCACTCAGCTAGTAAATGGCAGAGTGGGTTTGCCCCCAGGCAGCCTGACCCAGAGCCCTCTTCAGTATGGCACTGGGGCGCACACACTAACACTCAAAGGTTCCCCTTTCCAACATGTGGTTAAGAGCCATTGCTCGGCTAAATCACTGCTCTTCATTTTAAAACAGGCTTTGAAAGTGTCATTTACGGCAATACCCTTGTTCTGTACAAAGCAAGAAACCATAGGCACCAAATCTAAAATGAGGCCATATGGGGAGGTGGGAATAACACAAGCTCCCATTTCTATTCCGAACTGCTGGGAAGAGGACGCCTCTTCTTCCTACGGTGCTGATTGCTATGCACGCTCTCTGCACAGGATAATGGACCCTTCCGCTATCTGCTCCTCTGACTGCCAGCCAATCACTCGAAGCTAATCACGTCCCTCGGCCAGTCTGTCCACATAT
This sequence comes from Rhinolophus sinicus, assembly GCF_057876585.1. NCBI lineage: Eukaryota > Metazoa > Chordata > Mammalia > Chiroptera > Rhinolophidae > Rhinolophus > Rhinolophus sinicus. Next base: position 188,400,239 of record NC_142503.1, on the reverse strand, counting down.
CTCAGCCTCCCTTCCCTTCCGCTGTGGGAGAAAGAAGACAGGGAGAGAGAGCCTCTGGCCTTTAAGTGTTTGCACTGGATGCCTGAGTGGAGTGAGGCAGTGAGATAAGGGATATTTCAGGCTATTTCTTCTGCTTGTGTGAATAGCACATGATTGATTTCAGAAAAAAGAAATTTATTTCCCTGCAGACATATTTTTATCATTTGCTTGAATTCCTTGATGCCTTCCTCACCATATGTAGAGAAGAGCCAGGTCTCCTTCAGAGGCAGATGGAAGGGAAAATGGCTAACACTTTAAACCTGAAAAAATATATACGGAAAGGCACTGCCAGATAGAATGTTCTGTGACCTATAAGCTTTGGAATGGGTCAGAAGGATTATACTAAGGCTGACATTTAGAAATGATGAGATCTGTTGGCTGCTGTGTTTGCATGTAGCACGCCAAAATACCACCCAGAGCTCCCCTTCCGGGGAGGCCCCCATGAAGTCCCATTGAATAGCAGAGCTTTAACCCTAGGGGTGAGAGCCAGACTAAGAGGGTCACTTTTCACTGACTTTTACAGCGTGAGATGACTTTATTTAAAGGGACATATTCAATTTAGTTAAGCTCTCAAATTTATGTACTCCTACAAAAGAAGGCTTAGGAGAGGCTAATATAAATGGAAATGATTTCAGAGGGAGAGGTGGAGAGGAGGGAGGGCGGTGGATGGTGGACAGGGTAAGAGGAGGGCGTAGAGAAATGATTTGTATGCAATGCGTTTCTTGGACATGAGCTTTTTTCTTTCTCCCCCCCCCCCCCCCCCCCCCCGGTATATAACATTTAGGTGGGAAAATATCTACATGGGATGGGTTAGTTCTGTGAGACTTGACTGACAATTTGGGCAATTTTCAAGACCACTTTGTTTCCTGATGTAAAAATGTGAGTACCTGGGCACCCATCCTTTGACTAGGACCAAAGATAAGGCTATTCTCTGACGATAGTTGTCGCATGGTGATTTGCACAGGTGGAGGCTAAGTAGTGGAGCAGAAAACTATCAGGGCTGGTTTGGGAAGGTGTTTTGCACTTCTGTGTGAGTACCAGGGAGTCTGACACTCTGGGAATGCCCTCGGAAACAAATTCCCCAGAAGAGCAGACCTGTCCCTGGAATGGCTGGAGGCTACCCGGTTCCCCCTTCTGGCTCCTTCTTCACGGGTCCTGCTGGGAACTGATCGTTTAGGACAGTTCCATGGCTCATTCCCTCTCAGACTTCCCCAGGAAGGGTAGGAGGCATAAACAGAGAGAGAGCGAGGCAGAGATTAATTAAATAATTGAGAAGCCAGTGGCCAGTAAAGGTGAGTGTAATCTTTTGCTTCTAAGACTGACTGTGTTTTTAAAGCAGGGGTGATTTTAAACAGTCTTTGAGGGTAAAATGTACAGTCTAGCTCAGCTGTCTAACATGCTAGTGAACTGGTCCCCTCTGAATTTTTAATTTCAAAGTGATTATGCTGGATCTTTGATTTTATTCAAAATACATGCAATTTTCATATCCTTCAAGTCTTTCTTTCTGGCGTGTACTCCCTTCTGTATTTCTTTAATCGTTCTTTTTTTTTTTTTGTTAGTTTGTTTTTGTTTTTTTGATATTTGTTTTGCTTTCTCCCTTCAATTGCTCTGTTTGTCCAAGTTCTAGAAGGCTAATTCTCCCCTCTTGCATTTGGTGACTGTCCCTTGTAGTGGACCATTTCCTTGGTCTCTCCTGAATTCTATCCTCTGCACCTTTTTCCTTTGCTGATTATAATCTGGGTCCCTCTGCTGTAATAAACCATAACTGTGAGTGTAAGAGCATTTCTGAGTTCTGTGATTCCATCTAGCAAACCATGGACACCAAGGGTGGTTTTGGGCCCCTCTGATGCAGGATGGTTCTCAATTCCAGCTCTACACTGTGCACGGGTCTCTCTGTGAGTGTTACAACCTCAACATTGAATCCAAAACACTTGGTTATTAAATACAGTGATTTCTTTCAGGGACAACTTTCTTCTCCAGGGCACTTACAGTGTTATGCTGATGCTGGTTTGGAGGAAATAAGCAATGCTATCTGGCTCTAGTTCCCATGTTTTCTTGAGACAGAAGCAGGCTTGTTGGCAGATGTATATTCACCTCTACTGGCCTATTTGCAGACCCTCCTACTTCTTGATTTGTAGCCCTTGTGTCTACTTCAGATTAATCTCAGTTTCTAAGAGATGATCCTCTTTGGCCAATATTTATACTTTTTTTTTTTTGGACTACTCTGAGCCTGGTACACAGTAGACTTCTAGTACCTTTTTGGTGCTTGTTTATGTAAAGCCTCCTTATCCCTTCAGTTTTCTTTCAAGTTATCTTTCTTGGCCAGGGAAAGAATGTTCTGATTTATTCTGTGGTTCCAAGGCCTAGAATTTGATGCCCAAAGGAAGACACAATGTCTGTTTCTCTCTGTGTGTACCAGTACCTAGCACAGGATATGACACGGAGTCAGATAATCATTGGACTCAGAGAGTCATTGAACTGCTCTGAAAACATGCTTTAGACCACTCTAATCTCTGTAGGTATATCTATAAAAGCAGAACAGTCTTTATCCCCTAAAATCGTGCTCCCTTTAAATGTTTATAGTGAACAAAGAAGCTGTTCACTATCTTCCCAGTCATATGAAAATAATCTTACATCTCTCAGTTTTCTCTTTTCCAACTTAATGGATATCACCTCCTCACAGTCTTCTGTCGAGCTGTGTAATTCTAGTCACCATCCCTTTCTGCGTCTCTTAATCATCCTCTATTTTACAATAGGTGTAAAACTGACATTCAGACACTACAATAAGGGGTGACTATAGTTAAATGTAGCCAAGAGTGGTATTATAAGAGCCACCCCTCTTTTGGAAGCCTCTGACAGAAACAGATTTTATTTATTTACTTATTTTTTTAATTATTCAATTACAGTTGACATACAATATTATATTAGTTTCATATGTGCAGTGTAGTGATTAGACATCTATATAACCTATCTATATAATGTATGGGGTGATCACCTTGATAAATCTGGTACTCATACATACTTATTACAACATCATTGACTATATTCCTTATGCTATACCATACATCCCAATGACTACTTTATGACCACCAATTTGTATTTTTTAATCCCTCCCCCCTTTTCACCCATTCCTGTAACCCCCTTCCCATTTGGCAACCATCAAAATATTCTCTGTATCTATGAGTTTGTTTCTGTTTTGTTTGTTCATTTATTTTGTTCTTTAGATTCTACATATAAGTGCAATCATGACATTTGTCTTTCTCTGTCTGACTTATTCTGCTCGCATAATACCTCTGCATTCATCCATATTGTTGCAGATGGCAAGATTTCATTTGTTTTCATGGCTGAGTAATATTCCATTGTATATATGTGCCACCTCTTCTTTATCCATTCACCCATTGATGGACACCCAGGCTGCCTCCACAGCTTGGCTATTGTAATAATGCTGCAATGAGCGTATGGATGCACATGTCCCTTTGAAGTAGTGTTTTGGGGTTTATTGGGTAAATACCCTGAAGTGGGATTACTGGTTCCTTCGTTGTCTCTTGTTATAGCCTTTGTTTTAAAGTCTATTCTATCTGGTATAAGTATTGCTATCCTAGCTTTTTTTTCATTTTTTTCATTTCCAGTTTTATGAAATATCTTTTTTCATCCCACACTTCTGGTCTGTGTATATTTCAATCTGTAGTGAGTCTCTTGTAGGCTGCACATGTAAGGGTCTTGTTTTCTTATTCATTCAGCCACACTATATCTTTTGACTAGAACATTTAATCCATTTACGTTTAAAGAAATTGTTGATAGATATGCAGTTATTGTTATTCATATTTTTATATTTTTTTGTTCTTAAAAAATCCCTTTAATATTTCTTGTAATACTGGTTTGGTGGTAATGAACTCCTTTAGCTTTTTCTTGTCTGGGAAGCTCTTTATCTGCCTTTGATTCTAAGTGATAACTTTACTGGGTAGAGTAATCTTGGTTGTAGGTCCCTGCTTTTCATCACTGAATATTTCATGGCCTTGAATATTTCAATCCCTTCTGGCCTGCTACGTTTCTATTGAGAAATCAGCTGACAGTCTTATGCAGGCTCCCTTGTAGGTAACTAACTGCTTTTCTCTTGTTTCTTTTAAGATTCTCTCTTTGGTTACCAGAGGGTGAGGGTGGTGGTGGTGGAAGATGATGGTAAAAGGGAACAATATATGGTGATGGAAAGAGAACTGACTCTGGGTGGTGAACACACAACGTGATATATAGATAGCGTGTTACAGAATTGTACACTTGAAAGCTATGTAACTTTGCTAACAATTGTCACCCCAATAAACTTTAATTAAAAAAAAAAATTCTTTTTGTCTTTAGCCTTTGGTATTTGAAGTATGATGTGTCTTGGTGTGAGCCTCTTTGGGTTGATCTTATTTGGGACTCTCTGCCCTTCCTGGGTTTGTATGTCTATTTCCTTCAACAGGTTAGGGAAAGTTTCTGTCATTATTTGTTCCAATAGGTTTTCAATTCCTTGCTGTCTCTCTTCTCCTTCTGACACCTCTATGATATAAATGTTGGTCCAGTTGATGTTGTCCCAGAAGCCCCTTAAACTATCCTCAGTTTTGGGGATTCGTTTTTCTTTTTGCTCTTCTGATTGGGTGTTTTCTGCTATCTTATCTTCTAAATCACTAATTCAATTTTCTGCTTCTTCTAATCTACTGTTGATTCTCTCTAATGTACTCTTCTTTTCGGTATTGTGTTATACATTTCTGAATAGTTCTTTTTATGTTTTCTATCTCTTTGTTGAAGTTCTCACTGAGATCATTGAGCATCCTCATAATCAGTGTTTTGAACTCTGCATCTGGTAGATTGCTTGTCTCCACTTTGTTTAATTCTTTTTCTGGAGCTTTGTTCTGTTCTTTCATTTGGGACATGTTTCTTTGTCTCCCCATTTGGCTGCCTCCCTGTGTTTGTTTCCATATGTTAGGTAAGGCTGCTATGTCTCCTGGTCTTAGTAGAGTGGCCTTATGTAGTAGGTGTCCTGTGGGGCCCAGTGGTGTAGTCTCCCTCGTCACCTGAGCTGCGTGCTACAGGTGTGTCCCTTGTGTGGGTTGTGTGTTCCTGCCTGTTGTACTTGAGCCTTGGTTGCTATTTTTACATCAATGGGAAGGATTGGCCCTCGGGTTGATTGGTTGTGAAGACTGGCAGGAACTACAGTGGAGGAGCTGTGGTGTAGCCGCTGACCTTATGAAGCAGGATTCTCTTTAGTAGGGCTCTGGTGCTTGCCTAGTCTGCCCTTTGGGTGTGTCATCTGCTGAAGCAGCTGGGTGGCTCTCAGGCTCAGTTGAAGCTGGCCACTGGGCATGCCGACCTTAGGGCCTCCTGAGAGAGCTCCTGCCATAGGCCAAGTTCATTCGCAGCCTGTGCCCTGCCTGGGGCCACCTGGAACAAGCCACAGAACACTTTGCAGATGGTTGCCACTTGCCCTGAGCTTGGAGGTGCCTGGGAGAGATCAAGCCTCCACCTAAGGCTGGCTGACACTAGTGCCAGGCTTGGGGCTGTGTTAGGCAATTCTCAATGATGGTTGTTCTGTAGTTTAGTTATAACTTTGATGTAGTCATGAAAGGATGTAAGCACAACATTTACCTACTCCACCATCTTATTATTTATTGATTTATTTAATTTCAGCTTTACTGAGGTATAATTGACATATAAAATAGTAAGGTATTTAAGGTATACATCATAGTGATTTGATATATGTATACTCGTATACTGGGAAAGGTTGCCTCCAACCTAGTTTATTAACATATCTATTACCTTCCATGTTTATCTTTTTTCATTTTGATGAGAACATTTACCTTTTGCTCTCTTAGCAAATTTCAGTTATACAACACAGTGTTATCAACTATTGTCACCATGCTTTACATTAGATCGCCAGACCTTATTCATTTTATAGCTGAAAGTTTGTACCTTTTTACCAATTTCTCCCTAGTTCCCCCACCCCAGAAGCCAACTGTAGACTAGCTTAGGCAAAGTAGAAAATAGGAAGATTTATTAGAAGGATATTATAGAGACTCATAAAATGGAAGGAAGACTGGAGAATTACTGATGAACTTTTCCCACATAAAAAAATATTTTGTTAGTTGCTCCAGAGCTCCTGTTTCCCACTAGATTTGATTCAAATAATTTGGAGAAGGAACTCGGAGTGGTTGAACTTGAGTCCTGTGCTCCCTCTCAAACCAAGCACTCTAGACAAGAATATGGAACCCTCTGATTGGCCAAAATTGGATCACATGTTCCTCCTATTGGACAGTGCCTATTATCAGAGAAAGAATGTGACAGGGAGTAAGAGGAACTAGTTATTATAATTTTGACACTTAATAAAATTTCTGTGTCTAATTATTTAGAACAAGGTTATAGTAGATGTTTTTCTTCACAGTGTTGTGTTGCTAAATTAGTGATCTGTGTTTCACAATAAATATGTCCTTCAAAGTATAATTTGGCTTAGCCAGCTATTCTATATGTTATATTGGCCAAGTCTGCTTTGAATCACTATTGAATTGCATTTTATTTTTTGTTAAATGGGTTTCTTTTAGCTCATCAAAAACTCTTCCAAAAAACTGCAAAGAAAAAAAAGTCCTGTACAATTCCTCCAGGACGAGAATTTGATGGTCATTTAACATTCCCAAAATCTATGTGTTCATGCTAAATCCATTCTTAATGCTGGCACCCTATTTTCTAAAGCTGGAGAAAACTGCCTGCCATTTTTCACCCGGACATTTGTGGGCGGGGGACTCAGTTAACACTCCGTTTTCTTATCACATCACTTGATTTATCTAAGGGCAGAGGGAATGGGGTAGAAGTTTTGACAGGCAGCGATAGCTCAGCCAGGCAGGCTCAAATACCACTGCATTAGGATAAAACTCTCAGCCAAACAGGTCTCCTAAATACCACCAAAAAGCAGGAATGAACCATGCAGACAGGGAGAAGGCTCCCATCCAAGCATTACAGAATCTCTGTCACACTTGGGCAAACTCAAAACACACCCACATATATGTATATATCCTTTCCCGTTATTACTGGTAACCAGAGAGCTAACGGTGTAAGTTTAGCATCACACAAACTCAAGTGCTGACAACTTATTTTTACAAGGCAGCCTTGAGAAATCCAATAGAGGTAAACCAAAAGAGGGGAAAGAAATCATAAAGGAGGTGAGGGCACATAATTGAATCCTGGCTATTGGCACTCACTGGCTTTTAGAACTCACTCTCCCTCTGCCTCCCCTACCCCCATTTTCAACTACACACTTTTCTGATAAAATGAGAAGTCAAAACAGTATTGGTTGTAAGGACTGAAAAGGATACTGCAATTCTGTGTGTGTGTTGGGGTGTGGGTGATGATCTCGGGGAGACCTTGGAAAGCAGAACTGTTCATTTCTGTGAGGTTACCTTTTTCTGCTGAGGGAAGCAATCAGGCTGCATTGCTAATGTCCCAGAGCATGAACTTTCAGGCTTTCTGTCAAGTTCAATTCCATGAACTGGTTTAGGAGTTTCCTCGCCTACTACAAAGCTAGTAACTCTTTTGGCTTCACATGGCAACTTAGCACTGTGGGAAAAGCACTGAACTTGGAGTGAAAAATCTGGATCAAGTCCTCGTTTTGTTTTTTATTGGCCATGTGACTTAAAATTTGGGAAGCCTTACTTCCCTTATCTGTAAAATAGAGGGAATAATAGCCTCTTTCATAAAATCACTTGGAGAATTCGAGGCAGCAGTGCACAGGAAATTGCTTTTAAGATGTCTAAGGCTTTACAAATATAGGGGGTGATTATTACTTTTTATGGCCTTTCCCTTATCTCATAGTTCAAAGTCTGATAAGAAGATACTATTAGCAGCAACGTCAGCTGAAACTTCGTCAGAACCTCTTACCTTTTCTTTCTCTGGGTTAATTATTTTTTTCCCGATATTGTACCTAAAATGTTCTAGAAGCACATGGCAGAGTATTCCATAATGTGAGAACAGACAAATCCTCTAGGGAGGTGAGGGGTAAGAGTGTTAATTCCCACACATTAACAAAAATCTGTGGGTTTATTCCAAGAGTTGTTAACAAGGGGGGATTTTTGACTCCTCATCCATGGTCCTTTTGGCAATGTCTGGAGACATTTTAGATCTACAAAACATAAAGAGTGCTATGGAGTCTGGGGCTAAGGGTGGAGGCCAGGGAAGCTGCTAAACATCCTGCAGTGCATAGGACAGTGCCCCATAACAAAGAATTATCCACTCCAAATGTCAATAGCGCTGAGGTTGAGAAACCCTGCTTTATTTGGAGGAGATAGCTTCCTTCTTAGGGTTCCCAGACAGATTTTGTCAATTGGTAAGCTTCTGGAAAGGAGATGGCCACACTATGTCTCTTCTGCATTTCCTGTTTTCCCATCACCTCTGCTAGAAAATACTTAGGTTTCTAAATGGTATCCTAAGTCAATGATATCATTGACATGCATTTTTCTCTCAACTATCATGCTTCAAAATATTATGGATAGCTAGAAAAAAAAGGACCACTTTAATTCATCTCTGTCTTTCACAGTGTCTCTATTAGAATTTTTTTTGTAACCCCTGTGTCTTCAAATAAGGAAGCCTTGAGAGCAATTATGCTCTTGGCTTAAAAAATTTTGCTGTTGTTGTTATTTTATAATATATTTGCTTGAGATGCTTTAAACCTTTTATATAATTCAGACAGAAACATTATACCTGTAGTAAGAACCATGAAATCTTTATTGAGTAGCCTTATTTCATATATATGCTACCATCCTAGTTTTAATAGTAACTTCAATTTTTTAAATATTGGAAATAATTTAAACTTTAGAAAAAATTTGCAAGATTACTCTCACATGCCTGTATTCAGATTCCACAATTATTGTTAACATTTTTTTTTTAACATTTCCTTTGTCTTTCTCTTCCTCATTCTCTCTAAATCGCCCCCCCTTTCTCTCTCTCTCTCTCTCTTTCACACACACACACACACACACACACACACACACACTCACACACTCACACAGTTTTTTTTTCTGGACCACTGGAGAGTAAGTTACAGACATAGTGCCCATTAATCCTAAATACTTTAACGTATATTTCCTAAAAAAAAAAAGACTTTACTTCATAGCCATAGTATAGACAACACATTTTGAAAAATGATATTGATACATTACAATTGTCTTAGCTAAAGACCTTATTCACACTTTACCAATTGTCCCAACATTGTCCTTTATAAAAGAAGGATCCAATTTGGTCCTAAATACGCATTGTATTTAGGATCAAATACTAAATATTGGTCCTAAAAACTAAATGCGCATTGTATTTAGTTTTCATGTTTCTTTGGTCTCCTTCAGACTGGAAGTGTCGCTCAGTCTTTTATGCCATTCTCATTTTTTAAGAGTACAGTATTTTGTATAGGGCCCCTCAATTTGGTATTGTGTGATATTTCCTCCTGATTGAATTCAGTTTTGCATTTCTGGCAAAAATGTCACAGAAGTGATGTATTCTTTTCAGAGCTCCCAATCTTGTGGCACAGAATCCCATTTTGTTCTTTCGCTGGGGATGCTAACTTTGATTACTTGTTGAAGATGGCTTCTGCTAGGTCTCTCCACTGTAAAGTTTGGTTTTCTTCCCCCCTTTATTTTTTCGCTTTATGTTCAATAAGTATATTTCAGGGATATAGTTGGAGACCGTATAGATATATTTTTACGTAAAACATTTATTCACTAGTTTTAGCATCCATTGATTCTTGCTTCAGACGAGAATTATTCATCAATTACTGTTTTTAGGGATGCCAAATAGTTTGTCTAATCTATTTATGTTTATTAGTTAGCTGTCAGAGAAAGCTTTCTGTTCTTGTCATTAATTTACTCATTTATTTATATCGGTAAGGACTCACGGAGTCTTATGCTGTTTAATATATGATATACAGTTACTTTATTTTCTTATCTTTAATTTTAAAATGTCTCAGATTGGCTACGGGAGTCTTGTCAAGTTGCCTTCTGTGTTCCTCTGCACCATTCTTTCTTTTTCTTTTTTTGAGTACTTTCTTACTTTTTAGAAAGAATTTCCAGACTCATTTTGTACTTTTCCAAACTCAGCCCTGGAGTCAGCCATTTCTCTAAAGAGGCGTGGTTGTTTCCTCTTAGTCCGGAATACTATTAGGAAACCATGGTCTGGGCACATGGTATGCTTATTGCCACTGGGGTATCATTGCTTGTAGGCTTTAGCCACAGATACAGTGGGAAACACACACACACACACTATCTTCTATCTGTCCACCACCATGAGTAGTTCATACTAATAACTTCAGTTTGTATTTAATACCAAAGACCCCAAGAAGATTCATCCGTTTTTCTTCTTTTCCATATTTGTAACTCTTTTCTCTGACAGTGAACGCCTGCTTCCCATTATTCTTAGTGTATTTACTTATTGATTTGCTCAATGCCCCCTGCGTGTACCCAATCTCCCAACTTTCCTGGTTGCTTCTTTAGCCTGCTGCCTACTCACTTGGTCACCTCCTTCCTCAAAGGCAGTAACTTTGAAGAAGCAGCAAGGTCCTGCTTTGAAGAGAGATTATAGATTTTCCTTCTCTGTAGAAAAGGAGGACTAGGACCATGCTGAGAGTGTGGGCACGGTGGCCACAGCCGGAGACTAGATGAAGCATGTTAGTTAACCTTGGACCTAAAAAAAATGTACCCACTTAAAAATATTCCTCGTCTAAAGGAGACCAAAAAGACACAACCTTCCCATGTAATGTTTGATCTTGCAATGATTCTGGATCAAGCGTTTTTCTGTAAAATATATTATTAGGACAGTTGGTGAAATTTGAATATGAAGTGTTATTATATCATAGCATTGTATCAATGTTTAAAAAATCATGAAATGTACTCTGGAGTGTAAAAGTTCTTGTTCTTAGGAAATACACACCAAAGTATTTAGGAATAAATGAGGGATGGTACCTGCACCTTATTCTGAAATGGTTCTCAGCTCTATCACTTAGCAGCTGGATGAAGTCAGGAAAATTAATCAATCTTTTCTCAAATTTCCTCATTTGTAAAATAGAGATACTAATAATCCCTTACTCTTGTGGTTACCTTGGGAATTGATAAAAATGTGCATAAAATACATGATGTAGTGCGAGACACTGAGTTGGTGCTCAATAAATACCTGTCATGTACATGACATGTGAATGCTATAGTCAGGTATTCATGAATAATCATAATAATAATAATGTCCATTGTTTGGAGCCTTTCGCAATGATGCTGTGCCACATCTTTGTAGTTATAAAATACGCACACTCACTTCCTGTTTGAAAGTTCCTGGGAGCGGGTTTAGGTTATTTATGTTCACTCCCTAGACTGAAGATGGTGGCCAGTGAGGCTGGTAAGGAGCCATGAAAAGCAGAGCTTCTATTTGGAGTGGAAGCGGGGATTTGTTCTCCAAAAGAAGCAAGAAAACAAGCATACAGAATACTAAAGTTCCCCCACAGTTCTCAATCTTTAAGGAAGGTATAATTATTCCCATTGACACATAAGCAGAGAACATCCTGTAGGGAAAATGACTTGCCCACGATCCATCACATGCTTACCAAGTAGCAGTGAGGTGCAAATCTTGCTCAGAGTGCTCTCACGGACCATGCTGTCCACGGCTGTACTATTCTGCAGCTGGCTAATGTTATCTATAGTTTGGCCTTTATTACCTCTTAGGAGTAGGAACGCTGCCAGCTTACTACCTGCTGAGCTAAGTGTCTCCTCTGTGCTTTGAGCAGAATCCTTTATTTCAGAGTCCTGTGGTTTCAGTGCATCCATTTTTTTGTTGTTGTTCAACAAAGTTGTATCGATTCTCTGCTATATGCTGCATTAAATATTAAGGATAATTTTATAAATATGAAGACAGAATGTGTTCCTTTGTAATAGTATCCGCTAGTTTTATGATGTTGTAGATGTCTGGGCCACAAGCAGGATGAGATGAGCCAGCGGAAGCTAAGAACGACACCTTTCTGGGTGTTGATCTCTTTGCCTATGATACTCCTTTCGGTCCCACTCGCCTCAAATGAAGCTCCAGGATAACTTCCTGGATATTTCTTTATCAGAAATAAGACACTTACTAAGTATCAGTTGCTGTTTAGGTGACAAAGGTAAATGCTAGATAGTGTCCACTTTGCGGAGAACATGTAGGCTAATTAGACTAATAATTAACCCATGTCATCACAGTTAGTCTTGGCTTTTGCTTGTCCTGGACACGTGTCTATGTCCCACTGCATTTTAGTTGTTTCTCTGAGGATAGTGGCAGTATTTGCTCTTATCCTCTAACATGGAGTGGGGGATGATGTCCTAACTTTACTTTCAATTGGTTTAGCTATGAAAGTCTCTCCATCCCCTAACTAACCCACCCATCCATCCACTCGTTCATTTGCACATTTAGCTTCTATTTATTGTGACTTTACAAAGTGCCCTTTACAAAGTGTCTTTACAGTGACAGCTAGAAAATGGACTGAGTAACACATATCTCACGTCATAATAATATAGATTAGTGGTTCTCCACTGGGGACTACTTGGTCCCCCAGGGGACATCTGGAAATGTCTGGAGACATTTGATTGTCCTGACTAAGGGGGTGCTACTGGCGTTTAGTAGGCAGAAGCCAGGGATGCTGCTAACAACTCTGCAATGCTCGGGGCAGCCTCCACAAAGAAGAATTATCTGGCTCAAAATGTCACTAGTGTCAAGGTTGAGAAACCCTGATGTGGGTTTTATAATTTATAGAATTGGACATAGTCCAATGTTTTAATCTCAAAGATCACCTTAAACTGGTAATGTAGAATCAGGAATACTCCCCATCTGGGAGCCCTGAAGCTTTGGCTATTTGAGTTTCTCCTCACAACAACTTGGACAGACAGAGGACATTCCTGCTTTACTGATGAGGAACTTCGGCTTGAAGAGGTTAAGTAACTGTCAGAAGAAAAGTGTTCACTTTTCCTCTTTCATGAAGCATAGCTAAGAGGTTACTGAGTTTTTACTGAAAGGCTTACTCTGGGCAGCTGGGTGTCAGCACTAGCATTTTTGGAGGGATTTCAAGTCTTCTCTCTATAGAGCTGTCAAGTTACGACTTGTCCTTAAAGGTGGGCCAAAAGTTCCCCTATAGTTTTTCAATTATGTGAGAACAACAGTTAAGGAGTTATTGATCTCCAGGGCACAGGCTGGCACAGGGATGGAAGCTTTAGCCAAGAAACAAGACAACTGTGGTCGTTGGTAATTTTTCCCACTTGCATGAGGTTTTGCACAAATCTGGCTGCTTTTGAATCTCTCCTCCATGCAGCTTCTTCAGACCGTCCTTATCAGTCTCCAAGCTCTCCTTCCCGCCTGGTCTCCTGGGCACTTAGGTAACTTGTTCACCTTTTGCCATCTAAGTCATTTATATATTATGTTACTTTGTAAGGGTTTTGCAGTTTCATTTGTGCTTAGTTTGTATTTACAATCTGATCGTAAGCTTCTTTCTGAGCTGAAGACTAATACATGCTATCAATCAACACGGATTCTGTTGCAAAAGAGACTCATCCTCACTCTATTCCTTCATTTACTCTCTATATTCCAAATTCATTTATCAAGTAGTATAAGACCCAGTCTTATTTTTGGGGAAACACGGTATTTAGTGTATACCAGATGTGGTGCAAAGGGGATATAGAAATGAAACTATTAAACACTGGAAAATAAATGATACTAAAAGATATTGTGAGAAATGAAGGAAATAATGCAAGCAAATCACATAATGTACTGTTTGGTACCCAGATATATGTGCTCAATAAATGTTGGAGATTATTACTACTCTTCCTCGTAACAAATAGAAGAGCGCTAGGAAAATAGTAGGTGTTTTATACAAGTTTGTTGTGTGATTGGAAAAGTCTACACTGGGAGCCAGAATGTGTGACAAGATGCTGACAAATATATTTGTAGCCCTCAGCAGAGTTTGAGGGAGCAAACATTGTTACGCACGCATCATCTGCCAGCTGAGCTGGCTCTGGGACTATTTGACAGGGAAATACATTTTTACAAGTGAAGTAAACCACTGGGTTAGCTGGTAAGGAGGGGTCGGATTCAAACATACTTCTCAGCCTCAGTGTAAATGGCATTTAATTTCCTGGGAAATCTGTCGGTTGCTCTTTACCAAGCTCAGCTTCCATTGCAGGATTCTGGAGAGTGAGATTTACAGTGTATTTTATCAGAGAACACCTATGTAATAATAATAGTTCTCGTTATATAGAGAGGGGTCAGGGAAGCCCAGTAAACAAATCTAAAATGTCAAAATCCATAGAGAAAACAATACATTGTTAAACTTGGAAGAAAAAGATTGTTTTATGGGGGCACTCATTTGAGATGTGTTTACTCCAGGGCTTGTCATGAACGCAGAGGGTTGAACAAGGACAAAGCAGGAGATTCTAGATCTCCCGACAGAAGGATCTCTGTGGTAGCATCGTTCCATGCTAAACATCGTGGGTCCTGCCTTTGCAAAAAGGATGTCAGTTGCCAAGGTGATGCATTGCTGTGAAAGGTCTGCCCACCCTGTGAAACGGAGATGACAAGTCTTGGCCTCATCCAAATTACTGAGTGGATGCTCAGGCCATGTGGTCGTGCAAACGCTATCGCTCTTGAATTTATGTTACTGGGTTTGAGCTAGCTTCCCAATTTTAGACTCACACTTCCAGTCTTGGCTTGACCTGACATGTCAAACACATCCCCAAACAAGCTCTTCCATTCCCCACTCTGCTTCCCTTCCATTTTTACATTCTGTATTAAAAGCTTTTGCACAATCTCCATTGTGAGAAGGCTGTATACTGTTCTCCATCACCAAGTACATCCATTGTTGGTTCCCATGCTGTTCCTTGATCTACCCACCATACCTGGCACTTAGGAGGTTCTCATCTACTACTGTTGAGTACATAAATAGATGCATCAAATTCATTACCAACTACTTCCGATTCTACTTCTACAAGATCTCTTTACTCCCTCAGTTCTTTTGTATTCCCTCTACTGCTGCATTCATTGAAGACATCATCACACTCCACCTTGATTTTCGAAATAGTCTCCTAACTGGTTTTCCTGTCACTGCTAGGGTCTCCTTACTTCTACCTGTCATGCCCCCTCTTCTTAGTTACCCACCTACAAAAAAATGTACTCATATCCCTCCTTTGCTCAAAGTCTTCAGTGGTCACCCGTTGTCCAGAAGATAATGTGAGAACTCTCGCTGTGTATCCAGAGCCTAGGCTGTGTATGTATGCAAGATTAGACTGACTTAGGC
The DNA here is from genome assembly GCF_057876585.1 of Rhinolophus sinicus. Lineage (NCBI taxonomy): Eukaryota > Metazoa > Chordata > Mammalia > Chiroptera > Rhinolophidae > Rhinolophus > Rhinolophus sinicus. The sequence continues at coordinate 188,384,899 of NC_142503.1, read as the reverse complement.
TACAAATCCTGGCTCTCCAGTTCTACCTCCCTAGTCTCAGAAAGCCCCTCACCCCAGCCCCTTTGGGTTTCTTTCTCTCCATCTGCAACTCTATTTCAGACTATTTCATACCCCTTGATTGGCAAGTACTCCTATCTCTATTTAATTCCCCCCCACCTTTATCTTCATTTGGCAAACTCCTACTCACCCTTCAAAACTCAACTCAAATGTTATCCCCTTCCTAATCAGCTAGTAGTCTAGTTACTCTTTTCTTTGGTTTACTACAAGATTTTTGTTTACATGTCTATGAAATCACTTAGTGTTTATTTCAATTATTTTTTCACAGTACCTTAAGTCTTTAATATTCATGGCTCTGTTATTTACCAAATTGTTTGAACATGGAGAAATGTCTTAACCTCTCTGTGCCTCAGTTTCCTCATCTGTATAATGAGGATAATAGTAATAAGTATCTCATAGGATATTGTGTGGTTTGAATGCATTATATACATGTATAATTCTTAGAACCATGTCTCATGATCATTTAATAAATGTTAGCTATCCTTTTTGTTTTATTTAATTATTACAACAATGGTGTAAGGCAGGCATGGTTATCATTATTTCACAGATGCAGAAACTAAGGTCCAGAGAAGTGAGAGGACTTGATTAAATGTACATAACTAGTGAGTGGAAGAGAGAAGGTTTGAAGCTGAGTCTGTCAGACAGTGGAAACCTGACCTCCCCCCCAGCATCCAGAGCTGTTATGGCAGTGAGCACATTTATGGTTGGATTGGAGCTTTGTTTAATTCCCTGCCTCCCTTACTGGACTGCACACTTAGGGAGTGCTTGTTTGTGTAATGTCACTATCTGGTATAGCATCCAGCACTCCAGAGGTACACAATGAGTCAATGTCAGAATAAGCCTCGTTAACATGTATTTTAGCCTGGGGATTGGCCATCACCCATTGGTGCTGCGAGCACATTCCCACTAGGAAGAGAGCACCACCACACATCACAAGTGAGGATTGGTCCACAAGGGAGCAAGGCAGGAGGGTGGAACTGTGAATGACTGATGAACTCCTCTTCTCCTGTCCCTGATTTCCTGGTGGCTACCTTCAGGAAAATGAGGAATTGTAGATTGCATAATCCTAATGAGAAATTTATAAAAATCACTTCAGGATTCTCAGTTTGTAACTTGAAAGTACAAGCAACATCACATTCTTTATTTCTCTAAATCAATTTTATTCTGCTCTTGGCTGCTTATCACCTGCCTGGTGGGAAATTCCATCTCAGTTATGACTGGGGTTCCCTTTCCTTCTGTGTGGGTGCGATGCTAATCTTATAAGGTGCAGAGGCTACTGCAGGGGCTACTGCTGGATCTTTTGTGTAAGTTGCTCTTCCTCTGTATTAATGCTTCCGCTACTTTTGGCTTCTGTAGGCGAGAGTGAGGCCCACCCAGGGAGACCCTGCTCTGCACATTTGCACAAGTGTTGTCATCCTCTGTTCGAGCCCCTGCAAGCATTCCAATGAGGGCTATAGTAATACACGCAGGAGAGGTCTGGTTCTTTACTGCCACGGAAATCCTCATGCCCAGCCCGACTGTCTGATGCTCCACCCCTCCCACTGGTCTGAAGTGTCCCTCTGTCCTATGAAAGCATCTCCTTTCTTCATCTCTTCCTGGCTGCTCCAGAATGATGCCGCAAATCCTCCTTTGATGGGTCCGAGAAAACCACTACTGGGCTTTCTTTTTTAGACTGCAGTAGCAGAAATAGACACCAATACTGGTTAGTATTTTACGTTATAACAGACCTGTTTATATAGGTGCATGTGTTGCCACAGGCAGGGCAGGTAGCAGCCAGTAGCAGAGGTGGGATGGAAAATGGGGGAAGGAAACCTGTCCTAAGAAAACTTTTTATCTTCCTGTCTGAGTCTTCAATGCCTTCTCAGTTCCTCATTCTCCCCTGATTATCTTCCTCATTTTGCAGACCTCAGGTGTGAGTTTTCGTAGACCCTTGTGCCAAACCAGGACGGAATCCTATTTCCTCACCTACAAAGGGCTTATTGAAAAGAATAAATCATTTTTGGTCTGCATGTTACCTCTGAGTTTTCTTTTGAAATCCCCTGTGTAATTTTGCAGGCTCCGCTTGAGCATAGGGAGCCTCTAGCATTTCTGATTTGGCTGTCTCCTTGCCGTTACTTCTGTATTGGAATACAGCAAATAATTTAATTTTATCTCTTTCTGTACATTGCTTTTAAGTTTTTTGTCAAAGATGCATGTGGCTTTAGGTGAATTTTATAGGGCTTAGCAGACCTCTTTATTTTTCACTTCATTCACCTCCGATGCTAGGTGGTATGAACAGCCTTAATATTTGGTACTTAAGTAATGAGGCTATGGCTGCCCCTATTAGGCCTGAGTCTGCTAATTGTGTCCCCCATAAAGATGACAGATGATGTTAATGAGAGCATTTTCTCTAGTTTGGTGGAAACACCTTCACCATTCAACAAAGTTCTCATGTTGAGAGGAAGATTTCTTTTTTATACGATTTCTGGCTGTTAAGTATCTAACATAAAAACATTTCCTCAAATAAAAAATGTCTCAAAGAAAATTATCTGTTAAAAACAAAAGTCTTGGGACTTTTCATTCATTTAGTTCTATTTCCAAATGCTTGTGGGAGCCAGGCTGACCTTGTTTCCAAACATAAAATCCTAAATAAGGACCAAAGCTTTAGAATTGCCAAGGTCAGGTGCTTTGGTGCCGGGAGGATGCTCACGGCACCGATAATGACCCCTTACCTGGTGACGCTGTCAATGAGAGGGCAGACCTCCCAGTAGAGGCTGATTCAGGAAGACGGTGGAGTCCTGCTTCCGCCATATCATCAGCAGTTGACTATCTGGTAGGAACCACTAATGAAGGCGACTCTTTGTGCTACAGCAGAAGCTGCCTCGTTGGGCTCTGTGTTACCCCTGATGAGAAGTCTCAATTTTTGAATATATGTTAAGTGCCAGACACTGGGCTAGGCTTCTGAAAAACACTAATGCTTTTAAATGATTTAATATTGTTAAGTGCTCAGAATAGTGACACATAACAAGCACTCAGGAAATGGAGCAATTATTATTATTATTATCATTACCATTTTTGTTTGTTATCATTCCTCATAACAGTATTGAAAGATCAGCCTCAATATCCCTCTTCTGCTGGTGAGAAACCTGAGGTTTGGAGTTAAAAATTTGCTGTATTCAAAACATGACAGATGGGACATGTCAAAGGGACATAGGCACCAACCGAAAGAGTTCCTGGGGGCCAAACGTGTGGCAATTGAGCAATGAAATAAATAACCTAACATTCGATTTAACCCAAAGTGCAACATAAATATCTATAGGTTCACACTAATATAAATAGATGATTGGATAAAGAAAGAATGGGGGAGAAGAGGCAAACGTCCTGTGCAGAAGAATTCCAAGTAATTTACGTAGATACCCTTTCCTCCAGGAAGTCCAGCCCAATCTTTCCTGTCCCCTACCACCTTTGGACTGTGCTTCATGACTGATTTCCAAAGAGCAAGAGTTTAGAAAGTGGGGTAAAATAATGGTACAGTGGAGAAGCCTGACAAACACTACCTCAACCAGGAGATCAAAGTTTTAACGTCATCACTGACAGGTCATATTGACAGCATGTACCCTTGATGTGATAGGATGAGAATGGCACTTCACTGCTGTGGCCACCGTAATTCTAGGATAATCATGAGAAAAATAGCCAACATGCTCAACTTCAGAGGCATTCTGCAAAATACCTGATGAAGATTCCTCAAAACTGTAAGTCATCAAAAACAGTCTGAGAAAGTGTCACAGACAAATAGAGGCTAAAGAGACATGGAGACTAAATGTATTGGGGTAGATTGGGTAGAGTCCTGGAGCATTAAAAGGACGCTGATAAGAAAACTAGTGAAACTAGTGAATAAAGTTTCCAGTTAAATCAGTAGTATTATACCGATGTTGGTTCTTCAGTTGTACCACATGTAAGGGATTAACTCTAGGGAAAATTGTGTGTGGAGTAGTGGAGTACACAGCAACTCTTTGTACAACCCTTGCAACTATTTTGTAAGTGTAAAATTCTTCTAAAAGAAAAATGTATTAAACATAAAATGTATTGTTGGTGCCTGGATTCAAACCTAAATCTTCATATTGAGAGCCCAGATTGTAGCTATAGTTTTTAGACTTAAGTTTAGAGAAATTCAACTGTAAAAGTTAAATTATAATGTCCAAAAGGACAAAAGCATGATTCTCATGCAGATGTAAAGATTTTATTTAACTCATTTAATTAACAAGTGAACCAATACAATGATAAAAGTGGTCCGAAGAGCATTTGAGAATATATATATATATATTCTCACTCTCTCTGTATATTTATTTAGAATATATAGTATATTATATTTAGGACAAGATTACTTAGTTAGAGTCAAAGTGACTAATATCTCACAAGACATTAACAGAACCATTAGGGTATTCTATTTCACTGGCCAGAAAATATTGGCATCACTATCTGCAAATTTCCACAAGTTAACTTCTGACGCGGTTGAGCCATCAAGTAACCCCATTAATAGTAAGTCAGGCCTGGGACTGCACACAAACAATGCCAGTAATCTCTTTCACTTACTTCCAAGTTTGGGATATTTTGGCTGAGAGTCTCTCTTCCATCCCTGGTGATTATAAATATTTTTCAAGGATTATTCTTGATCCCACAGAGAGGTTAGTCTCTTATGTTTGGACTGATTATTTATAAAGATACAGCAAGAATGTTACTGAACAATGTATGTCTCCTTGAGTTTACTTTGAAAATCCAGAACTATACAGTATTGAGCATCTACTAAGGCCTGAGAATTGATTCTGAGTAGAAATTTCCATAATGAATCTCAGATTGGACTGTTGAAAGCCCATATTATTTGGTTTTCTATCCAAAGGCTAGAAAACCAAGTCTGAGGCACTCCACTAGATTTCAGTTTTTTATATATTGTTCTATAAATCTTCTCTGTGAGTTTTCCCACATTTGCTAAGGTCCCTGGCTTGCCTGGAAGTGACCTTCCTTACCACCTCTGAGACTGGAGCTCTCTGTGCAGGTTCTCAGTTAATTTTCTTGGGAGGACTATGCAGTCATTGGCTCCGCATAGGAAACCAATCTTTGTTCTTTAATATGGGCTTGTCATACCTGATTTAAAAAGCATCATTCACATGTATGACACTCTAGATAAGGTCTGGGTGCCCAATCTGTTTCTCCAATTATATCCTAGAGAAAGGAAGATGGATTCATATTAGACTTATTCGAATAATTGTACTGCCATGAAAACCAGAGAGATTTGGTAAAAGTCTGGGTTTCTGGGTTTTGAAGAGACAATGAGAATCACATACTGTTTCATTTTAGTTTACAAAAGCAGAGTCTGCTACAGCAGGTCATATACAGTTTATGAAAAAAGAGAAGGCTTCCTCATCTATATCCATAGAAACCAAAATTGGGCAAAATAAAGCTGATCTGCACTATTACACTGTCATGTGGATTTTCCCAAAGCTCTTTGAGGTCAAGTGGTAGCTCCCTGACACACAACTCTAAGGGCACCATTCACTTAAATGCCCCCTAGGTCCATGTCATGTGGCAACTGATGCTCATTAGATTTAGAGAGTTTAACAGGAGTTTTCTGGCTCCTTCATGGAAAAATTGGAGGAAAGTGGGAGAGACAAAGCAAATTTCTTAAAACTCTAATGAGTACACTGCAGGACATAAGACATAAAGAAAAAAAAAAGTAAAATCCTTTGTTTATTATACATTTCTTTATCACACAGGTACAATGTAGTACACTTCATGTTTGTGCCCGTGTCATAAAGAAATATACAATAAAAAAGTGTTTTACTTTTTTTTTTTTCTTCAATAGCTTCATATTCTGCTGCTGGTAAGGCTGCTACAGAATCTTATGGAAAATGAGCTCCAGAAAAATCCACTCAGCTCATCTTAGTCAACTCATTGCGAAAACTGAATCTCTGGAAAAACAAATGATCATATATATACACCCAATGGCAGAGGGATAGTTCTACTTGTATCTGTTCCTTTTATTCTTATTGAACTTCCAGGAATCAAAGCTCACACCAGAATTATTTCCTAAGTTATTTAATTATCCACCTCTCTCTAAAAAACATTTAAATATTATAAACATTTAGAAGTGCATTTGGAGAAAAGAAATAAGGACCTGTGAATAGAAAATCAATTGACAAGTGTAATTTATGACAATATTACGGGAGCACCCCCTGGTGGCAGAACGTGGCCACCCTCAAAGTCATGGCCACAACTGGAATTTTAAGTGTGAGCCTTGTTTATACTGTGTAGAATCTATACTGTCTACACAGGAAGTCGCTCAAATTTACTGGTTTTGTCTGTTCCCTTTTGTATCAATTTTTCTTGATCTATTTACTTTGTCATCATTTACTATATAGGAATTAGCTCAATTCACTTTATATTATTGGATGCTTTGCAGTTCATGTTATTCACTGAAATACAGGGCTGACATTAGCTTTTACAGAAACACTAGACAGCCTCAAGCTTCATTTACAAATCCATTTGTTGTTTTTGTGGCCTGCTCCATATTGGTGTTCATAAATACCAACCTATTTGTTTTTAACGTTGTGATTTCATTCCTTTTGTTTTAAAGTAGGTCATTCTAGTACATGATATTCTGCATTTAAAGAAACAAAACTGTGTTGGCCCATAGAAAAGCCACATTACCATCACCTTTAATACAACCACAAGAAAAAGTAAGGTGCTTCTATTTTGTCCCCTCAAAAATCTCCTTGTGGAATTGGAATAAATCTTACACACCTGTGTCTCCTGCAATGTCACTATGTAAAATATTTAAGAGTTAGATTTCCTACTTATTTCCTTCTTACAAAAGAAACCCAAAGAACCCCCAATTCTTGAACCCAGACTTTTTGAAGTATCTTTGGCGTGGTGAATAACAAGAACAGACTTCTCTGAAACAGAGTTTATTCCTGGTGGAAAAACAACAACAACAACAACATCTCCAACACAAGAAAAAGCTGCACGATTAGCCTCCGCTTGGAACCCTCTCTGCCTGTGGTTTTCACTTCTTACATCTGGGAAGGACAGATGATAAAGCCTTCCACCCCACTGCCAAGCTGGGAGGCTCTCAATCTCTCTGCTGGTTCCACCCTAATTAAATGTGGACTTTATGTAGACCGCAACCCAGACTTGTTATGAATTCAGAATATGCTGGCTTCATTACTCTTGTCAGGCGGCAAAACTAGACCATGACAGACGAGTTTCTGAGCATTTGCTGATCATTCATCTACAAAACATAATAGTTTGATTCTTTCACTTAGGGCTATTTACAGAAACAGAAGGTGATTAATTGAAGCACCGACGCTGGGTAAATTCTCAGTTCTCTCTCTGTCCTGAATCCACTCTTAATGTATCTCAAGGAAATTATCATTAATAATACATTACCAAAGGAGGCATAGTGTGAGTCATAGCCTCTAGAGAAATTACATGATTTCATTAATCTCAAATAAACGTATAGTATTTCTTTAACTCTATTTTATCTTTGTTAAACATATATTTACACTATTATCAGAGATTGTACCGAGTTCCGAATACATGGATGTGTTCATACTTAAAAGTATCACGAAACCTGGAGGTAATAATAGTAATTACAATAATACCCAATGTCTATTTAGTACCCTGTGGAATAAGTACTTTAGATTTGTTACAACTCTGATAAATAAGCCTCCTTATCCCCCTGTTGCAGAGTAGGCAATGAAGACACAGAAAGATTAAGTGATTTATCCATGGTCAGAGTACTGTGAAGTGACAGGATCAGGATTTATATCCAAATCTAATCGACTCCAAAGCCTGTGTTCTTAATCACTGTCTATATTGTACTGCAGATGCGTCAAATGCAAACAACAGAAGGGGGTTGATGACTTGACGGTGGATAGGTAGGCCTATTAGCTGTATTTGGGTCCCCTACGATGTTCAAAACCACCTTGTGACTCAACATGGCTCCCCACTACTACATTTATGGAGGACAGCAAATGGCTCCACTCTTGAGCCACCTCTTCCTGACCCCAATGAACTTCAAGATCTAGTATCTGAAAGCAACCACTTGAAAGCCATCAGAATGGGAGCTGTAGCTGTAGTTCCCTGCTTTGTAAAATGATAGAGGGGACCTTCAGTTCTTCTTCCTTATTCTTCTGCCTATGACCACTGGTTTGTATTAACCAGTGTAAACGTCTAATTCAACAAATGTTGTTTACTGGAAGTCCCAGTATCCCCTGTAGACCACAAAATCCACATTTACGTATAACCAGGCCTTCAGTAAAATCCTCTGAAGATGTGTGTTTGTGACAAGTTAGTCCTATAAGCTTTTAAAAGGCTACCCATAGGATCAGGGAACCTCAAAGGATGACTGCGGATCTTTTTTTCCTTCTTTGATCCATTAGCACAATACATGGCAAAGTGTGGTAGGTCCTGCACAGGAAGTGGGGAGGGAAATGAAGTTCTTGAGGAATTGTTGCTCAAGGATCATGGTTTCTTTTTATAGGGCTGCTAGGTATGTACTGCAGACCTTGTTCTGACATCTCTTCCAGAGATACAGGAGGATGGGGAAGAAAATACACAGAGTGAGTCAAGAAATCATGGAGTGTACCTCTGCCTCTTACCAGCCCTGTGGTCTTCGGTTCATCACTTTACTCTCTGAGCCTCAGTTTCCTCATCTACCAAATGGGCCCTCACAACCTACCTGAGGCCCGTTGATGTCATGTGTGATACGTTCTCTGCCATGTGATCATGGTGGTGTTCTGCTAAAAGGCCAGCGTATAGGCAAGAGGCCTTTTATTTATGAAATTGTAAGGTTACTTGGCAAATTTTTCTGAACTTTGACTGAACTTTTTCATATTCATACCTCTGACCCTCAGTTGAGCCAGCCGCCTAAGTTCCCCACTTATATTAGGTTCCTATGCTGCTGTAACAAACTACTACAGACTTAAAACAACACCGCTGTCTTCCGTTCCATACCTGGAAGTTAAACATTCAAAATGAGTCTTATGAAGCTGAAATCAAGGTGTTGTCTGAAATCTGTCCTGCCTACTCCTTCTAGAGACTCAGGGAAGGGTCTGTTTCCTTGCTCTTTTCAGCTTCTAGAAGCTGCCTACTTTCCGTGACACATGGCCCCTTTCTTTGTCTTCCAAGAGCATCACTCCAACCTCTGCTTCCTGCATCACATGTAGTTCTCTCATTCTGACGCTCCTGCTTCCCTTTTATAAGACCCTTAGGGTTACATGGGGCCATACCTGACACTCCAGGATAGTGTCCCCATCTGAAGGTCCTTTGTTTATCACATCTGCAAAGTCCCTTTTGCTACTAAGGTAACATATTTACCGGTTTCGGTGATTCTGATGTGGACATTTTTGGGGGAGGAGGCATTTTTCTGGCTACCACACCACCTGCTGAGAGCATTGGGAGCATTTAGGACACACTGCTGTCTCTCCAATTCACCATTTTCATTTGGGATTGCCTGACCTCTGCCCTCCAGCAGACCCTTATCTTTCTGACCCCCAACCTGTCCATTTTCTTCTTTGACTAGCTTATCTTGGATCTCCCATTTATCTTGGCAGAGGAAATAATAGTTGTCATGACAACCCAACGAGGTAGGTACGACTGTAATTCTCATTGTACATATGATGAAAGTTATATACAAAGACACTTACTTGGGGACTCACAGCTGATTGGTGGCAGAGCTGGGATTGGAAGCTAAGCGTTTGTGCTTTAACCACTGAACATACTGCCTCTCCATCATGTGGAGTTACTTCCTGCTGCCTCAAAAATGTTTGTAGCCCTGTATCAGAGTAAGCGATATCCCAACTCTACTCAGCATTAGCCCTCAGCTCTGGCTTGCATCTCTTTCCACTTCCGCTGGGACTTTGGACCATTTGTTTCTTCTGTTTTGTTGATTTTTCCATCATTTTTAGCTCATCCTCTTCAACTTACAAATCTGCTCATCCAAAAAATTCTTCTTCAAAATTACCCCTACTTTTCCTTTGTTTCAAATGATACCTGTTCTTCATTTTACTGCATTCCTTGGAAGAATAATCCAGAATCACCATTTCTCTACTTTGTTCCTTAGTTCTCCATAATCTATTGTATGCAAAAAAGTTTCTACCTTACCCAGCCTCTTTGCAGAACGTCACCATGTTGGACCATACATTCCATCCTGGAGCCTTTTCCTCTTTGTCTTTTGAAGACACTGCAATTTTTCGGTTCTCCTACTGGTTAGTCATCAGTTGGCTTCTTCTCCTCTCATGAGTCTTTTCTAGCTCCTTAAACAATTTCACATCCCTCAGGAATATACCTTAGTCATCACCTCAGTGCTGATCACTCCCCAAACTTGATTTCCAGGGCTGAACTTGAGTTCTGCCTGCCACTACCTGTTGCACTTCTTCCCCTAAAATCCTGCCAATTCTCAAGATAAGTGCTTGCAAATGTGAGCTCATTCATTCAGCAGGATTGCTTGAATGTTTACTGTGTGCCAAGCTCTATGTTGTGAATGAAATGCAGAATTCAAGGAGTCTAGGGGGAGAGAGCGATGTGGCTACATCATTGGAACACAGTTTGGTATGATCAATAGTAGAAAGATGTGTTTTGGGGTACAAGGGGAGCAGAGAGGGGTGTCCTCACTCCACTTGAGCAGGGCTTTAGAGAAGTATAAATCAACAGGGTAATGGGGGAGGATGGGTGGTAGAGGGGCAGGAAAGAATGGTCCATGCAGAGGAGACTGTGCAGAACATAGCGGATTTGAGTGTAGGAATATCTAGTCTCTATCCCTCGACCGGCTCTTTTTCTCTAGTTGGGTTAGTGGAAACCTCCTTTTCTCTGGGAGGTGGCCTGATACACATGAAAACACTCAGAGCACTGCCTGGCTTAAAGTTACTGTCCAATGAATATTTAGTGAAGAGAAGGAGGAGTAAAGTCTAGAAGTAAGTGTTTCATAGAGCCAGGTCCCTGCCCCAGTGTGTGAATGGCGGGTCTCTCCGCTGGCTTAGCGAGGTCTCTGTGAGGTTCTCTAGCACGAGATCTCTCCTGAGGCCCTTACTCCTGGCCTCAGGTAGTTGCAACCCTGTCTGCCTGCCTTTGCTCGTGTGTGGGGCTTCATTTGATACCTTGAATCTTCTTTTCTAACCCCTTTCCTATTCAAATCAGCTCTGAGCACATTCCCTTACACGTGTGTCCTTACCTATCAGCTTTTCACTTGTAAGGTCCTCTGGAAATATTTACTGAAAGCATTTTACCCTGTTAGAGAGATTCTGCACCTTTGAAGGTGAGGAAAGTGGTGTTTTTCTAACAAACAGTAGCCTTTCACACCCACTGCCCCATTAAATCTGTTCTGCCTCCCCACAAGGTTGTTCAGACTGGCCCAGGTGCATCCGTCTTGCCCCAAGCTTGGAAAGGCCTCAAAGGCTCTTCGATTTAGCAAATGTTTATTTGGCAGTTTGTTCTGTGTCAGGTACACTTTACTGTTGGGAAAACAAAAACAAATAGTCCACTTCTGGCATGCAGCTCTGTGGGGCATGGGCACCATGTTAGCAAGGGTCTGAGTGAAACGAGAACACAGAAAAGGTTAAAATCTGATCTGCGCTGATGGGCAGTGTGGGGGATTGGCTTGAGCGGGGCTTCAGAGAATGAGTCCAAGTTCAAGGAGGGAAAACATGTCAGAAAAGAGTTTCCCCTTCCTTCCCGAATTTATGTAACATCAAGTTCTCCTTGAAGCTTCTGGATCTCTGTGTATGTGTATATCGTATGGGGCTATGTGAATGTGTATGTGTGTGAGTGTGTATAGTACCTATGTGTATGTGTGAGTATTGTATGTGTATGTCATGTGTGGGGGTGTATGTCTGTGTGTGTGTGGGTGTATCTGTGGGTCTTAAGGGACAGGATGTGTTGCACACATGAGGTTGAGTGTTCACCTTGCCCTTCCTGGGGCCAATATCCGGGGTGAGTCCCGCCCCCTTCTCTCTCATTGGACTGTGAAGTACTTCAAGCTAATACAGGCCTCATTTATCTTTGCGTCCCCTCACCCACAGTACCATCTATGTAATAAGTGCTTAGTAAGTATCTCTGGGATAAATAAATGAATAATAAAGTGGAGGTTGTAATGCTTTACTCGCCTCCAGGGCATTGTAAGACATCATTAGTTAATGTGTGCAAAGAGTTGTATGAGCCTTAATTATTAACATTATTTTATCTGCCAACCGCCTGTAGTTTACTTTCGGTGTATGACTGCGGCCTTTGGGCCTGGAACAAAATCCCCTGGGGTACACCCCCAGCTTGCAGTTCTGCAGGGAATCATTTGTGTGGAGGAGGGGATGGCAGAGCTGCCTCCTGGAGCACTAGCAGAGGAGGCTTGGCTGAGACAGCTCTCTCCTTGCAGCTTCAGGGCTGGGTTACAAGGAATGAAGCTGGATCTCACCCTCAAGGAGGAGCCCAGGGACCATGGGTACTTCGCTCATTGGATTTGCCCTTTTGGTACAAGAACAAATCGATGCCTGTCTTTCTCTGTTATTCAGGGCTTTATTAGGAGGGAAGTAACTTCAGGCCTCACGCGACTTTCTCCTCTGCCTTATAAATGTATTCAGCCTGACTCCTTTTCCACTCCACCAACCTCCCAAAGAGAAATGCTGGAAAACGAACCCAGAATATCACAAAGCAGTCAAGAAAATCACAGAAGATGCTGCTGTGATCTGGAATCTCTGTGTCACTGAGGAGAGACTTTTTGCTCCATTCATTAAGAAATCGCTCTATTGTAATGCAGAGTTAAATTTGTTCTCCTGATTCCTGATGGTGAAAGGAGGAGTTTGGGGTGTGTGTGTGTGTGTGTGTGTGTGTGTGTGTGTGTGTGTGTGTGTGTTGAGCTCTTATCACTAAGTGGGTCTGGAAATTGGCCTCTTGAATTTTTATTAAACTTCCCCAGTGTTTTTTTGGGGGAGAGTTGTTGGCAATATATATTATCTTTTAACAGACTGCCTCTCTCTCTCTCTCTCTCTCTCTCTCGCTCTCGCTCTCTCTCACTATCTTTCTCTCTCTCTCTCTCACACACACACAACACTGTTTAAAAAACTCATTAAATACTATGATCTATATATGGAAAAGTTAATTGTATAAGACAGTGATGCTAGTTAGCAGATGATTGGCATGGCTAAGTAGTCCTGGGAATTTATTCACATTGTCATGGGCTCACACAGAAGGCTGCCTGGGCAACGGGGCAGTGTCCTCATGGAAGTGTGCCCGGCTTCCCTTTTCCTATCTCCTTCTCTGCAGCTACATTGGCTCTCCCCTAACACCGTCCTCCTTGGACTCTCATCCTGACTTAGCCCTTGTAGGTACTGGTAACTGATGTCTGGACACTGGGTAGGTGCCCTCAGTCATCCAGTCTGTGTTCCATAGTTTGCAGTACTCTATGCTATTTGTGCTCTCACCAGGGGCTGCAAACTCAAATGCTTATAGGGCCCAGCAGTGACATAACGACCAAGTGTCCTGGGTCAGGGAGACATTGAGGTAAACTGGAATGTGCATGCCTTGCCTAAAGAGGCTAGCTTCTTTTAGACTCTGGCTGATTTCAGCTGAACTATGCAAGACAATCAGAATTCAAACCCAGTATTGCCAATGCACTTGCGATCTCATGATTCAGTTATCTCTGTGGAATCTGCCCAATTTAGAGACCTTGGCATCTAAGTTACATTTGTAAGGAAACATGGTGTAGACCAAACTAAGCACATGCTCAAAGATCCTACTTGTAGGCCTCCAGTTTGCAACCTCTGATCCTTAGCAAAGTCTAGTAGCCCCAGTAGAAGAGGATCCATGAAAAGTCTCTGACATTGAAACCACCAAGAAAGGGCTCAGTAGAGTTACATAGGAGACAAGCACACGGTGAACCCAATCCTGGAGAAGGCTCTTGACTCAGCTTCGTTAAAATCCTAAAGTGATGCTGAATGGGTGGGGGTGGGGGGAGAAGAGCAGAGAAGAGCATCTGGCTAGGAAGATTCCTTGAATAAAGCCATTGTGAAGATTGGCCGAGCTGCCTCTGGAATCTCCCAGTCCTATAAAACAATCTGATGTGCCCTTTTAGCATCAGAATATCTGTGCTCCTGGCTGACTCTCCACCCACAGAACAAGACATTTGAGGAGTCAAGTCCTCACTAGATTGTACAATAGGAAAAGCAGGCAGTACGTGGGACCTTGGACTGGTGTCTGGAAGCAACAATGATTTCAGAGAGGCCTGGGGAGTACTTAACAAAAAATACCAAGAGCCCCCAAGTCTAAAATGCCCTCTGCCCAGAGTGGGGCTACAGGTGACAAGTGGAGCACAAAATGTCATCACTGTGGGTTCCCTGCAGCTGCTGACATGATATGCGACATGTGTGGCTGGGTCGTCTCAGTCTGGAAAATCTATCCTTGCTATGCCAGTGCCTTGTTTTCGTGCACGTCTACATGCCTTTTGGAAGAATGTACATTAAATGATTATATATTTCTGATTTAAGGCATTTTTTTTAAGACAATGAGTTTTGAACCAAACTCAGAATGTGGAAGGTCTCACCCTTCTGGGCATAGAGAAAGCAGGCTTAGCGCCAGAGGTGCCGGTCTGTATCCTTGCTCTACTGTTCACGAGTCCCTGAAAATGATGTCTCCCAAATATTTTTGACAATTCCATAAAACTTAGCTTATCTTTAAAGAATAATTCCTCAGAATAGGGGTCCTGGAGCTGTCCTCCGTAGAACTATGTCACTAAGCATAAATCATGCAAAAGCCTTTGGATGAAATAACTTGCCTTTCAGACATTCTTTCCCACTTTGCATATCAAAAGCAACTTACACCTTTTTGCACAATCAATGCAATTGATTTGGTTAGTGAGGTACATGGATGATAGCATTCCTTGTAGACTGATCTTATTTCAAGGTAAAGGATAGCCTGTGACCTATAGTGAAGTTAACTTGGTTGAAATGTCAGTTCTGAATCAAATTAAATGAACTGCAATGTATTTATTCAAAGAATCTTCAGAGCCAGATGCTCTGCTCTCCTCGTCTCAGCCCCCACCACCCAACCCCATTCTCTTCTGTTAACTTAGGATTTTAACAAAGCTGTGAAATTAGACAAAGAACTTAGCTAAGACTAATGTAAGCAGAAAGACATTTTGCCAAGCCTAATTTAAAAATCAAATGACAGGTCCACGAGTACGTCTCTCCCCTGACTGGCATTAAAGGTCAGGAAGCAGAATGTATACCAGAAAAAAATAAGAGGAAACCCCCAAATCTGAGAGCTTTACGTTAGAAGTGAAAATAAACACTACTTTTTTCATAGCACATTCCCCCCCCCCCCCACATTGCCAAAATGATGTTCGCAGTCACCCCTACTTTTGGCGATGTCGCTCATGTCTCTAGAATGGATTGCTAAAGATGCAAAGGAGCCTTTCCATGGCTAGTCCTCTGTTGTGGGCATTGTTGCCAGTCCTATATATGCATATATGTGCATTCCTGTCGACTGGAACCTCCTAGGCGGCAGGAATGATGCAGTGCTTTCGTTCTCTCTTCAGCATGAAGAGCATAGGCACAGAGCCAAAGGTCCACATAGTTTTACTGACTCACATGAGAGGTTTAAAGCAAATGCCCTCCTTATGGTAGAGATGCAGCTACACGCTCTCAATTTTGCCAGCCCGTTAGCCCCTACCTGTCCAGCTGCAGGACCTCAGGGTCACCTCTCGCCAACTCCTTCAGCTACCTCTCTGCCAGTTGCCATGTTTCCCATGAACTTGTCAGTACACATTTGCTTGTTCTCTTCAGCTCTGATTGGCTTTTGAAGTTCACTTTCCGCAGCCATATTAGAGTCAAGTCTCTCAAAAGCCCACTTTCTGGGCTGCCAGCACCTGTCACTGTTCCAGCAGGTGCTGTACTCACCCCCTGGTGGCTAGCCTGGGCCCACAGGGTGGCTCCACTGAAGGGAATGGCCTTCTTTCCACCTCAGTGAAACAAGCCTGTGGCCACTAGAATCAGACATAGGTCTAAAACCCAAATCTGCCACTTACTGATTTTGGGCAAGTTACTGTATCTCTTTAAGCCTCAATTTACCCAGGTATAAAAATGGATCAGTAGTAGCACTGAAGAGATAATATGTACGTAAGAATTACATGAGAAACATGAAAAGCACTTATCAGGATGACTAGTCTGTATAATAAGCATTCAATAAATATTAAGCATAAGAATTACTATCAACAGCTATTGATGTCAGCAGAGTTATAAACAATTATTGATGTCATAAGAAACTACTATTTCCTCTTCTGTCCTATACTATTGAGTACCCTGTCCTAGACCAAGATGTCTTAGTCCCACAATAGTGATTCGTCTATTACACACCTGTTTCTGTAGTCACTATTTACAGTGACACTTGTCCCACTTGCACTCGGGGCTCTGTGTTCACTTGGAGCAAGGGTGATGGACATAGGGGAGGAAACTTGCTAATTTCCTTTTGTTTGTATATTTATTTTTTTACTATTCAAACACCCATTTGTTTTGTGACCTACCTTCCTTCCTTCCTTCCTTCCTTCCTTCCTTCCTTCCTTCCTTCCTTCCTTCCATCTTTTCTTTTTTGATGTGAAGATACAATGTACACTCCTGCTACTGCTTAAAACATGTGCAAGGCAAAATATTTTTCTGAAAATCTAAGCCAGCGAACACACTTCTTGGTGATACATTGTGCCCCCATGGCTTCTTCTTCGTCTTCTTTTTTTTTCTTAAAAGGCTCATGGCTTATAGTGAAAAGCCGCAGCTGCCCATATTGCAGTGATTAGCATATAAATGCTCATCTCTGTCATGGATGTGTATAATCATGAAATATGCTACCATCCAAGTAGGAACACGCAGTGGACTGCGTTGCAGAACATCATAGCGTCTTGTAGTAATGTAACATTTATGGTTGAATGGTCTTTTTCAATATAAGCAGGTATAATCATTTTCCCCAAATACCGTCAGGATAAACTTTCTTAGACTTGGTCAAGAGCCAGAAAGAGATGCTTTTGCTGGCACATGTGGACAGCCCTCACAATTCCCCTACTAGCATTAATATACTCTATGTATTTACACTTTCAAAATTGTACCTACCCAGACATATAAAATTGTTTGGATCAAAAAAAAAAAAATTGTTTGGATCTTTTCGACTAAACTAACTAATCAATTGACCAACAATTGGAGGACTTCCTTTTGCAACTTAGAATTTTAAAATCTTCAGAGGCACTCATTTGCATTTTGTCCTCAAAGTCAGTAGATCTAAAAGGCAACAGCCTAGCAATTGTGGGTGGTGTCTCATCTCCGATGCAGTCCAAATTGTTGTGAAGGCGGGGATCTGTTGGGTTCACCACTGTTTTTTCAGTGCGTGGGACTTTTCAATTAACCACTTATTGAAATGATTCATGGCTTGGTAAACATTGTGAAGTAGGCACTGTTTATCGCTGATGACCCTTCTTTCTCTCTGTGCTCACCACCATGAGGCCATGAACTTGAGCTTCCTTGCCGAGGACCTTTCTCTTTCTCAGCTGTTTTCACCTGCATATGGCACCCACATTCACAGTGGTACCTGTGCTGTGGACATTTGCAATTAACAAGGAGCACAGAGCTTAAAACGAAGGATACGAGTCTGACTGGCAAGCTTTCAGGCATCAGCCAGCCTGATATACAGATGCACAATGATGGTTTTGGACATTGAGGACTTCCTAGAGCCCTAAAATCACACACATATGTGGTCACCCAATCTTTATATACCTAAGATTGCCCTGTCATAGTCACAAAACAGCTGAATTAAACTGCCCAAATGCACTACGATTTTCAAATAACTGTTTTCTATTATGGACAGAATTCGGTGTTTTCATGCTATAAACACATGGGCCAACCTTTGTACTTTCATGTACAACCTCTATTACATATTTGACTCTAGGTGACTTCTTAATGAGTGGTCTCATTTTATTAGCAGTATTAATTCATATCAGCATTTGGACCAGCATGAAGCATTTACTAGTTCTTTGTAAGATGCTGCTCACATTTGAACCAAAATCAACCATGGTACTGTATTTTATATTTATATTAATTTATTTCAAATATATGTATATATATTTTAAATAAACCATATTTTAGAATTAGATTCTGCCATGAGTAAGACAGATTCCCAAAATAGTGGCTTACACAGAAGTGTGTTTCTCTCTTACATAAAAGAAGCCCAGAGATAGTATTACAGAGCTAGTTTGGTCGCTCTAGGAAACCACCTATAATTCAGACTTTTGTCAGCTCACTGTTCCACCTAGCCTGACGTTCCCATACTCATGGTTTCATATGCTGGGGACCCAGCCATCACAAAGTCATTTTGAGCAGCAAAATGAAGGGATGAACAAGGGTGCAGATCCTCACTTAAATATGCTTCTGGGGGCGGCCGGATGGCTCAGTTGGTTAGAGAGGAAGCTCTCAACAAGGTTGCTGAGCTGCACCCTTCGCAACTAGATTGAAGGACAACGACTTAGAGCTGATGGGCCCTGGAGAAACACACTGTTCCCCAATAAAATAAAATAAAAAAGATTGTTTAAAACAATAAAACCAAAAAAACACTTCTGGGATGTTTCAACATTATGTACACTTAAATCTCACTGACCAGAACTCAATAACATACCGAATTAACCAATGTCCACACCCACTTCAGGTAGGTGTGGGGCATGTAATTTTCAGCTGTGCAAAAATGTCTCAGCTAGAAGTACAAATTGCACTACACAAAAGAAACACTGTTCAATAATGCATTCATTTTCTAGTGCTGTGTAACAAATCACCACAAATGTAGTGTCTTAGAACAATACTCATTTATTATTCTACAGTTTCTGTGGAATTAGAAGTCTAGGCATGGGTTAGCTGGGTTCTCTGCCCAGGGTCTCAGTAGGCTGAAATCAAGGTGTCAGTGGTACTTCATTCTCCTCTGGAATCTCAACTAGAATAGGATCTGCTTCAAAGCTCTCTCAGGTTGTTGGCGGAATCATTTCCTGTGGCCACAGGTTCATGGCTACTTGATTTTTCAAGCTGGCAACAGAGAAGGAGTCTCTGGGGTTTGTATCTCTTAACTGCAGGGAAGGTCTAGACTCTTTTTAAAGGTTTCCTCTGATCAGTTCATGCCCACTCAGGATAATCTCCCTTTTGATTAACTGAAAGTCAACTGATGATGGAGCCAGGGACATCTGTAAATCCCTTTATCTTTGCCATTCTGTATTCTGTAGGTTAGAAGCAAGTCACAGGTCCTGTCCACACACAAGCGGAGGGATTATACAGAGAGTGACTCATTTGGTATCACCCTAGGCTGTGTCTACCACAGACAAGCAGCTAGTGAGCTTTGCTACACACTTGTACAGGATTTTTCTTTTTTTTGGCTACACTCTTCCATTAAACAATGGCATGTTAGACCTCCAAAAGTGTTGCCTGAGAAGTTCCCTGATGGATTTATGCAAGATGTTTCAGCAACTCGTGGCTGCATAAGCAAAATTTAGCAGCTACCGGTTAAACTAACGCACATCATTTATTCAGGGTTACTATTTTGTCTTATAATTTCAACCTATGTGTGTAGTCTTTTAGAAAATGATTTTCTAATTTGTTATTTCATAATGAAATTAAAATTTACTTTTGCTGTTTAATGTAAGTGTACATTGCATTCTGTAAGTGCCAATTCATCTTTCTATCCAAAATTGTAATTAAAAAGGTGTCTCAATGTCAAAAACAAAATTCGAGAAACACTAGCCTTGACAATACAGACGGATTTTTCAGTAGAGGTAGGGGTGGGTAGGAGTTCAACTCTTTCCATCAAAGGAAGTCTCTTAATAGCTCTTTCACTTAAGGAGGGTTGTTGAATAACATTGTGACATCTGAAACAACAAGGCTGCCATTAAGAATAAGCAGTGCATCCACAGGTCTCCTGGCTCGTGTCTCTACACAAGAACATAATATAAATAATAAAGAAGAAAGAGGAACCTGAGCTGTTAGCACAGATATTATGAAGTTTGAATATTAATGCTCATGAGCTTACTCAGTGGAGAGGCTTTCTCAGAGGCTTCCCCATTAGCTTAATAATTCCAGTAGTTTTGGTTATCTGACCTCTTTGTCCTTGAGAAAGAAGTAATGGGAAGAAATGGACTACTAGAGGTCAAGACCCCAAGACTGCCAAGAAGAGACCTCTTTGGGGAAGACAGAACAAATACAGAACAGAACCAGAAGTTCAAAAAGGATAGAATTGTGAGGCTATTTATTTCAGAGACATACGATAACATGTCACTACAGCCATCTTTACAAACTCGAGACAGTTCCCAGATAATCATAATGATGAACTTGAGTTATGAAAAGTACTGAATATCTTTCTAAAAGTTTCCAAAGATGAACTTTTTTTTTCTTCAAAATCCTTTCTCACAAAGGATTATATATAAGGAAATGATGCTATAAAGTGCATGACAGAGGAGCTGAAACAGTATAATAGATCCTCAACAATGTTACTTGTTATCTCTAACTAGTTATTATTATCTATAACTATTGTCATGGCTGTTAACAGTTATTGCTTGGCTCGCCTCAGCCTCAACTACCCCAAGTTCTACCTGCTTCCATTCTGTACCAGCAATCCTGCTTCCAGTCCTAGCACACATTAAACCCAGCAGTTTAATAGCAGTTCTGAGTTCCTATTGCCCCAGCCAGGTTCTCATCCTCTTATTTTTGTAGATAAAAGTTTCATCGGTAGATTGTTCTGAATGTGGGGCCAGACCACTTCAACGTTGAGGGCCTTGTGTGCTCTCATTACTGGAGCTGCTTGGTCATTGAACACTTATTTTTCTAGGTATGGCACAGCTCCATGTGCAGACATGCAATTCAACAAATCGGAGTGCATGGGCAATAGGTTGCCATGGAAGCCAATATTAGGAGGCCCACAGTCATCTAGCTCTATGACACTGATGCATTAATGAGATATTTCAGCAGTTAGTATTCTCTGGGAATGTGTGTGAATGGAAGGCTATGTTATGTTCTCTTAAGACTTCACAGAGGAATCTTTAAGGTACTTACTTTGCATATCATCTTGAGATAAAATGAAGATGGATGTTTCTATTGTGCATTTTTTTTTTTTAAGGAAAGTAGATGTTGCAAATGCAGTACTTTATTGTTCTTGTTACATATGCTGCAGGTTTAAGAATAACATTGCATTCGAGTTTTATGTATCTGCTGAACCAGGGAATGGTCAATTATTGGCAACAATCACATTCCCCACACCTCCCTAATGGCTGGTGGCCCACATTGTAAATTAAGTCGGAAACATAAAGCCAACAGAAAGTGTGGACCCCTGCTTTGGCTAATTTAAAAGGTGTTTCATAACATTAACCCTGCATGGAGAAATGCCTGCCAATCGCCATGGCACCATAAGAATGTGTGTAGAGTATGGATTTCAGTTTTGGGTGCTGCATTTTGAGACTATCATTCACTGTCTGGATGGTGACCAGAATAATGAAGGATATGGAAACCATATTGAATGATTGAAGGAAATGGGATGATTGTCCTTGGAGAAAGTAAAATTTGGGGGAAGACTTAATAGCTGTCTTCAAATATTTGGAGCCCTGTGTAGAGGAGTTGACATATTCTCCTTTCAGGGGTCATACTGAGAGTCGAGTTTAGAAATTACTGGCTTTCAGGCTCAAAATAAGAAGCAGCTTTAAAATAATTACAGATATTTAACAAAGGAATGGCCCTCTGTTCAAAGGAGTAAGTTTTCTTTCTTTAGAAATAAATGTTCTAACAAACCCTGTCGAGCGTGGTTGCAGATAGCTTTATTGTGTGGAAGGGTGAGTCAGACTAGATCTCAGCATTCACCTGTTTCCTCCATATTGCTGCTGTCTTACTTTTGCCTCATATCTTTAAATGGGAGAAACTTTGAGTAAAGAAACTGAGAAGAATGACAGTAACACTTCATTCATTCAATAGTTGTGACTGTATGTCTGACATGTTTAAGCGACCTGTAGTTGGGAGACATGCATGGAGGCCTTGGATACTTGTTTTTATAGGTTAGTTCTTTGCTGTGATGAGGGTGGTTGTGTTTTATGTACTGCCCAGTGGAAGAAAGATCAATGAGAGAGTGCATCAGAATGATACCAAATGGGGTCTCGGAGTTGTCCAGGCCAAGAATGCTACCAGATAGTACAGATCGACCACCGGATGTAGCCTCAAGTCACCCACTCGGCTTTGTGATCCCTCACGTAGGTTTAGCTCAGTTCACTTGGTTGATAGCATGGTGTACACAATCTTTAAAAAAAAAAAAAATTGCTGTTTGCAAAGCATTTCAGAATATATCTTTTTTTGTTTTTTTTTTTTTGTTCTGGTAGCCCAATGATAAACTTTTGGGGTTTTAGGGTCATATTTGTTTTAATCAGAAAGTTCATTCCAGTGCTCATTTCTTGGTGAGCTTCCATAATTGACAGTGTCAGGGGTCACTTGCGAAAGAAGGTGGTAGAGCCAGGCAGCTCTGCTCTGATAATTGAATAGATTCACTGTTTGTAACTACATCTCTACATTTGGAGAAATCTCCATCTGTGGCCTCGGGCCAAGTGCTCTGTGAATGCTCACTGAATGTTTGTTGGCAGAAATGATTTTTCAGAGGCTGTTTCTGCATAGCAAGTTCAGATTCACTCACACATAATTGGCTTAGCAATTTTTCTCTTTGGGCTCCATACAGGCCCTCTCTCTAGGATGGTATGGTAACTAAAGAATGGGATTGTAGTTTATTTCTAACTTTGTGTTCCAGCCCTCGTTTTTCAGCTAACTATTAGACATTGCCAGAACTTTTGAGGGCATCACAAAAATTATTCTACAAAATTTTCTTAAATTCACTTCAACTTTGAGAAGATTATGTATTTTGCATAGAACATTTTGGGAGTTTGAGGAACTGCAAACTCCTAGTGAAAATGAGAAAATCCCTGCTCAGGTTTTAGAAGAAGAAATGAATATTAATTGAGATTAGGAAAAATATGTGGGACAGCATAAAGCCTAATGAAACCAACAGCAGCCCCCCTACCCTCAGTATTCCTTTGGAATGGAAGAGAAAAGGAACAAGAGAAATAGGTGGATGTCTTGTGTGTTTGGTCATCCTGTTGGCAGAGGCAGAGAGGAAAAAAGACTGACTTTGCTCTATGTAGCCCCTTTAACTGACTGAATACTCCAGGAAGCCATAGAGACCATCTGGGAATGACACACTGAAAGTGTTCTTGGTCCCTGTCAAAAGGAAGGGAATGTGGCAAAAGGAAGAAGGTCGGCAGCCCTGCGTTCTTGGAACCTAAGCTACATTTCTGACCACATGGGGTGTTCTTTCTCCCTCAGAACTGCCAGACTCTGTCTTTGTGGGTTGACTATAGGCAACTCATTGTTGCAGTTGTCCAAACCAAAGTCAGCTCATGTCTATCCCATTTCATTTTAAGCTTTGTGTGAAAGCCATTCCCTTCATTATTTTTGACACACATTCTTAGATTAGATCCATATGTTTATTAATTCCAACAGAAATCCAGTGGAAATCAGATCAGGGCAACTTATGACTCCTCAAACCCTGGAAAGATTATGGAAATCTTTTAATAATAAAATATAATAGAAAGTTATTCTAAAAATTTTTGCTCGCTTATCTTTATAATCATAAATTATCTCATACCTAATTACCAATAGGCAGACTGAGTAATTGTCTTCATTGAGGGATGTTTGACACTGAGAAAATATAGCCTTATTTTATAAACCTTTTAATGTTCAGACTATAAATATGTCACAGCTAAGGAATACTGCATCTTTAAGTGTATTAAAGTCACTCTGGTGTAACCAAACATAATGGGATTTTTAAATGAATTATAACTAAAGTAGTTAACAAACAACTTTTTAAACTTTCAACATGTGTGAAGCTATTTGAAACTATTCGTTTCATATTAGATGCCCCAAACTGTATTTCATTCTTAGCCGTTTGGTAAAAAAGAAAAAAAAAAGAAAGAAAAAAAAAAGAAAAGACAGAAAAAGAAATTATATTGGTGGAAGCTTTTTCAAGACACAGATTTAATAGAAAGAGAATGGTTTGATAGGAAATTTAATACCTATTCTTCCCTCATATGAATAAGGAATCACATTAGTGAGTTTTTAGAGTGCTGTTTGTGTTTGGGAGAGTTTTGGGGCAAGAACAGTGCATGTGTATTTAATTTAGTAAGAGGATTCTCCATGTGTATTCTGGTGCCTGGGACTGAAGTATTGAAGTTTGTAAAAACATGAACTCTTTCCTTCTGTTTGAGATCTCAATTCACACCCAGGCCTGGCAAGCCCTTGGAAAGTGAGACTTTGCACCTTTACTCAATCATTCATTCACTGTCCTATGTAGCTTATTTTGTAATTCTTATGAGGCAGTGTAATGATTGGTTTGTATAACTCTTCAGGTCATATTAAGATTGGTTCTTAAATTCCAGCAGAGTAAGATTTTTATCTGTTTTGATTACTATTATATCTTAGGAAATAATAGGAGTTCAAGGAAAGTCTTTTGAATGAGTGAAGGAACAAGCGTTTATTGAAGTCTTGCTTGTTAGAGTTTGGAAATATAAGGGCAAGCAAAGAACCCCTGCTTGCAAGGAATCCACTCTTTAGAAGGGAGGATGGTTCCAGCAACTGGTGAACCTGGAGAGCTTGTAGGAAAATTGCTGCTAATCGAAGCACCATTTTCTGTTTTGCTTTGGTGCTTACCAGGCAGGGACATGACAGTGTAACACACATAAAACAGCATTCTTGGCCTGATGGCTCCAGGGGTGTGTTGATGGCTCCAGTTTTGGGGCCAGACTCAAGCATGGGCAGAAAGACCCAGCAATCCCAAATTCATGGGAAACCACTGCACGGTACAATTATTGATAGTGGAGAGAGGATGCTGCCGCCACCTAAAGCCAGACATCATGTGAGACATCTCCATCAAAACCTGTTGAGTGGCACAGTCTTTGCTAGTGGCATGAGGGGCAGTACAAATGACCTTAGTATGGAGTTTCTTTGAAGTATCTGAGCCCTGGTCTCAGAAAGGGAGCTTTCTATCAAATTCATTGCAACACCAGTAACTAAAGTCGCTGGTGTGTGTCCTTTTAGGCTTAATGTATTCCAAACCCATATCAGAGTCTAGGTTACACTCTGTGTGGATCCTGGGCCAAACAAGAGCAAGTTGCTGAACTTGGGCAGTCCACAGGTCCCAGCTGTGATTCCAGTAAGCTAATGAAAGCTCGGGCCTAAAATACATGAGTAAATTCTATGTGCTTAAGTACCATTCTATTCCAACAATGAGAAATATAATAATCTACTACATAAAGTAAAACCTTCTTTATCATCAGGAGCATATTATAACCATTGGAAGAGGAAAAAAAAAAACCACACAACTTTTTCTCCTCTTCTGTACTTTCTCCGATGATGTGTTGTGAATTCAGACAGTAGGTGTGAGTAGCTAGTAAATATTTATAGGAGGTGGCTGGTGGAAGAAAACCTCAGCAAAAAGAGGATATTCTAACTGAAGCAAAGAAGAAGGACTTACGTTATCTTTCCCTTTCCCCCTGCTGCTTGTAGTTGGATAAACACCAGGTATCGCTTATTGGGCAGTGGTTGTTTTTTTTCTCATTATTGGCATCAAGAAATAAAACTGAGGGCGGACTGGGTCTCATGCATATCACTTCTCGGAGTGTGGTTATGCTGAGGGTCCAATTCATCCTTTGGCCCAGATGGTGGTGGGAGAGGGTGCTCCATTCCAGCCATTTGAGATCCTAGGTTGTTATCGTGGAATAAAGAAAGATTACAAAATGCGGCAGAGGGAAACAAGCAGGGAAGATGGTCTTCAGCTAGTTTATGTTAAAGAAGGGCTCCTCAGGGGCATTTCTTTATATAGAGAATTTTGCTTAAAAATACACGCTTTCTTTTTTCCTCCCATCAACTTTGCCCTGTTGTCTCCTCTACTCATTTTCAATAAAGTTGATCATGTGCTGCTGCTCTGCTTCCGAAAAGGCTGGAGACCTCTGTAGACTTCTCCTTCTGCCTTATTTATGATAGCAAGAGCCTAAACAGACAGAGGCTGTCAGATTTATCAGTGAGAAGTCAAGAAGAGTTTAGTTTAAGCGGGCAAGAATGCAAAAGTCTTTATTTTTTAATTTAAGAAATGGATATTTTTCCTCTTCTAAAACTCAATGGATAAAATGATGTGAATGCGATTCAGTGGGTCAGTAGAGGTGAGCATACTGGAAGAATAAGTCTTACCAGGCATTATCATTTTTATATATGTGTGTACACATACCCACTCAGAAAGGGAGGCATACAAATGATGACAGCAAAGGCTCCCATAATAATTCTGAGCCCTTGGGCAAGTCACAGAAAGCTCCTATTGGTTTGCACGTTTGACTGTAATTTGATCACCATTATTTTTTCCTAATTCACCATGTATTGAAGTCTTACGCAAGAAGAAGTCTGGAAAGGAAGTGGGGATGATCCCGTGCAGTTGGTTCCATGGAAGGCCTCCATTGCCCTATGGGAACCACGGACAAAGACTTTGCAAGTTGCTTTGCTTCTCCATGTACATGGTGTGAAGGGCAAGTTAATTTACTCTTCTCTGCAAATCCTTATCCCCGTGAAATTGGAATCTCCTGTTTGCTGTCTCTAGGGCATGGTGATGAACACTGAGTCAGCCAAACAAGCTTCCTCTGTCTCTGATAGTGTAGTTTTGGGCTAGGCGCATGAAGTCTCCATCCAGAGTGCTGGCTCCAAATCTCAGGCTTTGCCATTTACTGGCAGCCGCCAGGAGCACTTGTAAGATGAAGGATAATAGCAGGGTCTACCTGGGACAAGATAAGCACTCTGTGACTGATGGGCATTGATATTCTTATCATTCACTCATTCATTCATGTCTGAATTCAATAAGTATTCACAGAGGGCCAACTCTCTGTGAGGCACTCGGGTAGGACCTAAGCTCTCCTGGTAAAAATCAACAGGCTTTTTCTTTCTTAGAGGTTCTATCTGATGTGAGAAAACAATGTATAAAAAATAGTAAATACATTTGTAAGATAATTTCAGATCGTTTTATGTGCGAGTGATGGTTACAGGTGTGAAAAAAAGGAGATAAAACAGGATAACTTTTGAAACCATGTGGTGGGGATTTCTTTGGATCAAGGTGCTCCTTGGGCCCTTCTAAGCCTTAAACCTGTTTGAATGGGCAGTTGTGTATTCTTCTTGAAGGGCCTCCCCTAAAACTGTACAAGCTTCACAAAACCTGGGTGTAATAAATGAGGGACTACCTTATTTAGTAAAAAGGGGCCAGCCACATAAAGACCCAAGGGAAGTACTTTTCAGGTAGAGGCAGCCACATGTGCAAAAGCAGCAAAGAGCTCTACAGGCCTGAGGGATATCAAAGAGGCCAGTGGAACCAGGGTGTAGTGAGGTGAGGTCAGCGGGGTGGGCAGGGGTCAGGTCCTGTAGGGACATGTCAACCAAGTATGGCTCTTGGTGATTGCTCTAGGTAGTGTTATGGGTTGAACTGTGTCCCCTGATAAGATATGTTGAAAGCTTAGCCCCCAGGACCTCAGAATATGACCTTATTTGGAAATAGGTCTCTATGGATTAATTGCATTAAAATGAAGATATCAGGGTAGGCCCTACACTAAAATGGCTTGTGTCTTTACAATAAGGGGTGGGAGGATTTGAATACAGAGACTGGTACACATGGGTAGAAGATGAGTGAAGACACAGGGAGAATATCATGTGAAGATGGAGGATTGCAGTGGTGCATCCACAAGCCTAGCAAAGCCAAAGATGGCCACAAACCTCCAGAAGCTAGAAGAGGCAAGGAAAGAGTCCTCCAGAGGTTTCAGGGGCAGCACAGCCCTGCAGACAACTTGATTTCAGACTTCCAGTCTCCAGAGCTGTGAGAAAATAAAGTTCTATCATTTTAAGTCACCCTGTTTGTGGTGCTTTGTTATGGTAGCCCTAGGAAACAAATACAGATGGGAAGCCATTGGAATATTTTAAGCCAGTGAATAACACGATTTACTGCTTTGTAAAGAGTACATTGAAAATGAGCAGAAGGAGGGAGGCTAGCCTGGGACTCACGGGAATCCAGGTATTAGATGATATTGCAGGGACTGTGGTTGTTACTGTGGAGATGGAGAAAAGTAGATGGCTCCCCAATGAATTTTGGCAATTGGCCCAATGGGATTTGCTAGTTGACTGGATGTGTGGAGCAGGAAAAGAGAGAGCTCAAGGATGAGTGAGTCTTAGAGAGTTTCTCTCCATCTTACGTATAAATGGTCTGTCTTCTAGCTGGGAAATATTCAAAAGTCCTATGAAATCCTTGCTCACCAATTTCATGGCACCATTTCACTTAACAATCTCTCTTATTTATTAACATTAATAGTGCTGTGGCATTTAGTGACCGTGTGACGAGGGAAGGTATTATGCCAGATGATTCCACAAATAATTATCTTCATATTTACATGAGTGCTCTATTTATTTTTGCCGATTACTAGTGCATTTTTGAACCCATTAAACCTCTAAAGCTTTACCAATAGGCACCTGAGTAAGGTCCTATAATCTTGAAGAAGAATTTAGTATGTGATTGCTGAGCTACTAAACTCCCCAGCTACACTATTGTTTCGGTCATTGAGAATTTAACAGAGGAGAAAATCAGAATGTATTGATTTCCTCTTATGCCCCTTGGAAGAGGCATTCCAAATTGTTTTTCTGATGTTTGGAAGAGCAGGTGTGATAGTGCCCTTTAAAGTATTTGAGGAAATCCAAATCTGCTGGGTGAGCATATCACCAGCTTTCTCTTGGGGTCTGGCTCTGTGTTGATGTAAAGTCGTGTGTTAGGAATTGGAAGCAGAAAGAGTTGCGAAAGCTCCTCTCCTGGGAAGTGTGTATGTACTCTCACACCAGGTCAGATTCAAGTATTGAGCTTTTCATGCTGACTCTAAGGATGTCACCCCAGCTCTGTTAAAACTTGCATAGCTTTTCTTACAGCTTCCTTTTTTACAGGTTTTTTTTTTTTTTATGTGAAAAATTCATTAGAAAGAGACCCTTATGGTTTTAAACCCCCTAAGCCTGCTGCCAGATACTTCTTCCCCACTTCTCTCTTTCCTTTCTCCCATGACCTTTTTTCTTCTCTCCTCTTCTTTTCTAAGTACCTTAGATCAGGTGGTTACATGTTTGGGGAGTCATGGGTATGAAAGAATGCAGAAATGTGCCCAAGCAATAATGTTCTAATGAAGCACATGGGTCAAATGGCCACGAGGCAAATTTAGTCTGTGTTTGTAGGCAGACACTTTGTTGAAATAAGGCACTGGGATGGTAGTAGCTGGACCTGGGTTTTACTTCTGACTTTGACAACCTCTCTGACCTTCAGATTCTTTATCTATAAAACATGTCGATGATGATCTAGTATGTAGTGAGGGGCATATGAAGTAATATATGTGAAAGGACTCTACAAATGCTAAAGTGCTAAATACATGCAAGGTATTCCTACTAGGAATGTCTAAAATAACATAAGGAGGATCTCTGTGTACAGGCAGACCTCAGAAAGATTGTGGGTTTGGTTCCAGACCACCAAGACAGAGTATCACAATAAAGCGAGTTGTAATCTTTTTTCTGGTGGAGGGTCTTGCCTTCAATTTTTAAAAAATGCAACATCTGTGAAGTACAATAAATTGAGATATGCCTGCACCTGACCTGGAAAGAATTGCAGGATTCATTGTTAAGTAAAACAAAACTAAACAAAACACCAAAAAGCAGTATGTATGGTGGTGTGATTGGCATTTATGTGAATCTGTATCCAATCAAACCAAAACCATAAGAAAAATAGGTGTATTTGTGTGCACAGATAAATGTCAGCAGGTAGAAAAAAATGAGAAAGATGTGCACAGAACTGTGGTGATACCTAAACAGTAGACACAATTACCTGTGGGGAAGGGATAGACTGGATGTGGTAAAGGGGAGACTTTTGTATATTGTACTCTCATATTGTATAACAAGAATGTTTTCTGTGTTACTATATTTACTGTAGTAATATAGTTCTAAGACATTACTAGTATTATTAGTAGTAATACAGTACTTCTGCATTACTCAGCTACTCAGCTATAAATAAAACCAAAAAAACCTTTTTAAGTTAAAAAAGAACTATTGTGAGGAGGCTACGGAGGTCAGCAATGGAAGTCATTACACTAAAATTCCTCTTTTGTTATTTATCTCGGTCATGTTTTTCATTCATCTTCTAAGTCAGCCAGCAACAAATATTTCTTCAGTACTTGTAGGTTATACACTGGGCTAGGCACTGGGACTCGCCCAAAATATAATGAAATGATTTCTGTGTAGTTGGCATCATGTGCAATGTTTAAGTTCTGGTGAAGTCTTGGATGGTAAGGGGAACAAAGATCCCCAATAAGACAAAGATCAAATGTATTTAAAGATTAAGAATTGTGGCAGACTCTCTTGGTGACCTACTCAGTATACATTTCACCTCCTCTCCTATAAAGAAGATCTTGATTTTGTTCAGGTAGTAACGTGTTCAGTGTCAGCAGGGGAAGATGATTTTTCTGAGCCTTTCATGACATCCTGTTGTTTCCTTTCTTGTTCCTGTTGTAGCTAGGAGTATCCATGAAACCTGAACTGGCCAGGTTGTTTCTAGAGAAGATCTGCTTTCCTAAACTGAAGGACAAACAGAGATGGCACCTCTCTTCTTTCTTCCTGACGGAATGTAAATGTGAAGGCTGAAGCTGCAGCAGCCATCTTGTTATCATGAAAGAAAGATCCAGAGAGCAGCAGAAGGCTTGGCCTTAGCGATCTGGAACCACTGAATCAATGCTATAAACAATCTGTCTTCAAATTTCTCATCCTGTGAGAAGGTTAAACCATCATTTAAGTTAAATTTTATGTTAATTGCAGATGAATGCATTTCTGATACAAGAATGCATTAAAAATATCTGTATACAAACTTGAGGATGATTAAAAAAAAGAGAGAAGAAAAGGAAAAAAAAAACTATTAGCAATGCAATAGTCATTGCACAATATGTTTAGCCAAAAGTTTACATAAGCAATCCCCCAGTGAATTCTGGCAAACATTTTTTTTGTAGAAAACAAATGCAAACATAAGTTTGGAGAATATCTCTAACAGGAAGTTGGAAAACAGAAAAGACATAGTGCCAGAGTCCTAGACATGGTACTAGGATAAATTCTGGTTCGGAAGGCAGAGGCAAGGACATGGGCAGAACTGTGTGGAAGAACCAGGTGGTGGCAGGAACGCAGAGGGTCTGTCCACTGTGGTTGTGGTGCCAAATATGTTTCATGTTCCTTCTTGACTGGTAGGGTTGCCAGCTTTAAAACATAAAAATGTGTGATTCTTATGTTTAAATGTAAATGTGAATGTCAGATAAACAACAAATATTTTTTGAGTATAAGTATGTCTCAAATATTGTACAGGGTATACTTACACTCAAAAAGTATTCATGGGGGGGGTGGCTGGTTAGCTCAGTTGGTTACAGTGTGGTGCTAATAACACCAAGCTTTCTGGTTTGATCCCCGCATGGGCCACTGTGAGCTGTGTCCTCCTTAAAAAACTAATAAAATCTACTTAAAAAAAATAAACAAAAACAAAAACATATTTGTTGTTTATCTGACATTCATATTTAACTGGGTATCCTGTAGTTACTCTGGCAACACTATTTAAAGGCCTGGGGTAGAACCGTATGTCTTGATTGCCCTCTGGTTCAGATAATCAAGTAGTTAATCACTTCCTCAGCTTCCTTGTCCACATTATGCCTTGGTCTGGAGGAACCCAAATTCTGTCTGCAGCTCTTTTCTTATCCAGTGGTGAGACCTTAGAGGTTACTCCACCTTTCACGCCTTAGGTTTCCTCACCTGGGCTTAGGCTAGTTCTTTCGTAACATCCCATTGGAGGGTAAAATCGAATGTTTCAATAATTGATACACACAAAAGGTCAAGTTTAACTGGGAAACAAAATTTTAAACTAATTTACAGGGCTTTACAGTTGGATTCTAAGTGAATGTTACGGACTGTTCACTAAATGTGAGCTGATTCAAGTTTCACAAGATATTTAGTTAGGTAATGGGAAGGGGTCTGGAAACATCCAGAGTATTGTCATAAATAGGTCACATTAAGTGAGCAAATGAGCTTAAAGCAGGACCTTTGGTCTCCAAAAGTGGGTTGATTATTCCCGCTTGTCAATTAGTTTTTCCAGAACAGTTTGCTCCTTTCTCTCAGTATGTGTATTGATTTCTTTTCATTGTCTGTGCTTTCTCTTTATGTATTTAAAGATAAAGAAAGTGAGTTATGATATGTTAGACACATGTAGACCCACTGTGAATTCTCTGGTGTGTTGCCTTTCACTCTTTCTCTAAATTTGGGTGGGGGCTAGAAACAGAGAGAGGGGAAGGTATGGGTCACCACATGAGGGACAGGCAGAGATGTGGCTGGCTTGGCCCTGGTACTTCACATCAGACCCCCTGGCTGATGTCAGCTCTTCCGCAGGGCAGCTGGCAACACTTACTGAAAATTGAATGCCACTGTAGTTATCATACAAGTCACTGATCAGCGCTGTGCTGGCTGCAGTTTGTCTCCCCAGACCCTCTCACGGAAATCTCTGCCGAAATTAGAACAAGAAGAGAATTCAGCTTCAGATTCTGCCAGGCTTTCATTAATCCTCCAGACACTGGCAGGATCTGTCTTGCTTTCTCCTTTTCTTTGCCAGCAAAGTGACACTTAACGAAGAAGGTACCTCTGAACATGCTGGTACATCCCCGACAAACTTTTATAAATATGCCCAGCTGTTTCCCCAAGCTCGGCTCTGTGTAGCCTGCAAATCACGGATTAATTTGCACACAGCTGCTCAGATTCGAGGGAGACAAGCTCTTAAGAAACATTCAGTGTTGCTGGTATTAAGCCTCTAATTTCCTTAAGTGAAAAGTTTCTAAAGCTGTTCAAGTTGCCTGAGGAAGCTGCAAAGAAAGGCAGGACTCCTGGGCTTCCTCCCTCCTTGTCTGACAGCCCCACAGTTACGCTGAAAAATCCACATAACTGTTCAGTGCACGTGATAGTCTTGGAGCCACCAGACCTCTATTTAGCAATTTTTTCTTGCAGGATTTTTGGACATCTATTTTATATGCAAGGCACAAAAGGAGACAGTGCTCTGTCATGGGTGGGACCCTGAGTTTTAAAGGCAAACAGACCAGGGTTACAAGCCTTAATTCCCTTCTTAACTTGGGCCTGGGGCCGTGTTTTCATCTATAATAACTGAGTCACATGAAAAGGTCCTTGGGGATATTTAACGAGATAACATCTCCAACTGAAAAATGTAAAGTGCTTTCATAGCCTTTCTACTCACCCACTGCCACTGTCTAAGGGAACTTATGGATGCTTCTGCCTGATTTAGTTGTGCAAATTAGGCTAATGGGTGGAGAAGGCGGTGTGGAAATGTCTAGAAGACCACCTGGAATTGCACTGGGAAGAGTAGAGATTTATTCCTGGATGGAAAATTATAACTGCAGACAGATGAGAGGAAGAGACATGGTGTCAGACTGGACTGAGTATTTGAGAAAGCATTTGGGAATGTGGGAAGAGAGAAAGGGAATGATGGACGTCTCCTGTACTCTGCCATGTGAGATACGAAGCAGAGCAAGAGGAGAAAAAAGGAAAAGAAAAGAAAAGAAAACATTTGCTGTCAGTTATAAATCAAGCTTATGGAGTTGTTCAGTTCTTTTGGGCTGTTGGAACTACTGAAGAGTTTTGGGTGTGGAAATGACAGGGCCATAGCTTTATTTATGATCATTACGAGGCATGGTGGAAGATACACTGAGAAAGAGAAGCCTGGGAGAAGGTGGCGTATCAGACGGACACACTAGACTAGACTAGACTGGACTGATAAGAGAGGTAATGAGCCCCTATTAGTGCTGGGTATTCTGTAGGATATTCAGCAATACTTGGAGTTGGTGGATGATGAATAGAATTGGGTTTTTCTTCTTATGAGTCTCCTAAACTAGAATATTTTTCCTGTTCCTCTTTGGCCACATTCTTCTCATTCTTTAAGATGCAACTCAGGCTCTTCCACCTCCGAGGTCTCCCCACCACTCTCAACTCCATCATTTCTGAAATTTAGATTTCTGACTCACTGCCTATTCCACCATCTTCATTTCTATCCACCATTGTTTAATTCAACTTCAGCATTCCTGGGCCTGACTTATTTTTCCAATGAGATTGTAGGCTCCTGTAACTCTTTCTCTCTTATCCTCATGCCAAGCACAATGCTAAAACCAAATAAATAGCTATTGGATTGAAACCAAGTTGGGGTTCAGGGTATATCTTACTGGATGACTGGTATAAAACTAATAAGGTACAGTAAGAAGGGAAGAGGTATTTGAATAATAGAACACATACACAGATAAACCTTGAATTTTTCATGAAAATGGGAATCGTCCTGCATTATCATTTTAGAATTTCACAAAGTCAACTTAATATAACATAAATACACAGAGGAATTTATAATTGTGCTACTGCTGACCTTCCTGGAGGCAGACAAAAGAACACACAAGTCACTGTTTGGATATACCTATGTGTGAGTTGCTCCTTCTTTAATTGAAGTCTTGTCCAAACAGACTTTAATTGATTAATACAGATGCCTTCGGTGGTTATGTGTTTATTATATTTCCATAATTTTATTTCTCCAAAACTCTTGACATGATGCCTAGAGAAGAATTCATTTTTGGACTTTAGATAGGCATTTTTTCTTTTTTTTAAAATAAAGTATAGTTGATATACAATATTATATTATTTTCAGGTTCACAACACAGTGATTCAACGCTTATACACATTATGAAGGGATCATCGTGATAAGTCTAGTAACCATCTGTCATTGTATAAAGTTATTGCAATATTATTGACTACATTCCCTATGCTGTACTTTATATCCCTGTGGCTTATTTATTTTATAACTGGAAGTTTGTACTTATTAATCACCATCACTGTTTTCGCTTATTCCCTCACCCTCCTCCTTTCTGGTGACTATCAATTTGTTCTTTGAATCTATGAGTCTGTTTCTGTTTCATTTTGTTGCTCATTTGTGTTTTAGATTCCACATAAAAGTGAAATCATATGTTATTTGTCTTTCTGACTGATTTATTTCACTTAGCACAGTACCCTCTATGTCCATCCATGTTGTCATAAATGGCAAGATTTAAGTCTATTTTATGGCTAATATTCATATTCATATATATATATATGATCATATTTTTTGTATCTATTCATTTACTGATGGACATGTAAGTTGCTTTTATATCTTGGCTATTGTAAATATTGCTACAATGGATATAAGGGTGCATATATCTTTTTGAATTAGTGTTTTCATTTTCTTCACATAAATACCCAGAAGTGGAATTGCTGGGTTATAAGGTAGTTCTATTTTTTAATTTTTTGAGGAATCTCCACACTGCTTTCCATAGTGGTGGCACCAATTTACAACCTCACCACAGTTCACCACGGTCCTCTTTTCTCCACCTACTCACCAGCACTTGTTATTTGTTGGCCTTTTAATAATAGCCATTCTGACAGGTGTAAGATAATATCTCATTGTGGTTTTGATTTGCTTTTCCCTGATTATTAGTGATGTTCAGCATCTTTTCATATGTCTATTGGCCATCTGTATGTCTTCTTTGGAAAAATGTCTATTCAGGTTCTCTGCTCATTTTTAATCAGATTGTTTTTTTTCACGTTCAGTTGTATGAGTTCTTTATATATTTTGCACATTAAACCCTTATTGGATATGTAATTTGTAAATGTCTTCTCCCATTCAGTAGGCTGCCTTTTCATTTCATTGATGGTTTTCTTCCCTGTGCAAAAGCTTTTTAGTTTGATGTAGTCCCATTTGTTTATTTCTGCTTTTGTTTTCCTTGCCTAAGGAGTTCATCTTAGTTTAACTAAGATTTTTATTATTGTTGTTTGATTTCCCAGGTTGAAGCAAGGAAACAGAGTCCCCAAATAGCAGAAATCAAAAGTCCTGCCTGACCCAGAGTAACAAAGGTAAGGTCTATGTTTGACAGTGATAAAGAAGACGCACAGGGAAGGAAGAATGTGTGAGAAAAAACAAACAGCTGATTTGACAATGATCAGGGTATTTGATTCATGTGTGCTTTTAAAAAAATGAATTCAGAGAACTTTACAAAACAAAAATGTTCAAGTAGTGAGGTTGGCAACTGGCAAACTATTACATTCCCATTTTCATACAGACAAACTAAGACCCAGAAAGACGATGCCATTTAAAAATAGCCAGTTAACTATGCTGCTTTGGTTACTGGGAGAATTTGTCTTTAAGAATATCTATCATATAGAAACTTGTAATAGCTACACATGAAGAAATGTCTAGTCCAATAACAAAGGAATGATTTTCTTTACAGAAGGATTTTCCCAAAGTTCCTTTAAAAACCAAACCATCCAGTGCACTTGAATTCCAATTTGATATTTAGATATATGATTTACCCACAGTTTTCAAGAACCCTTCAATTGCATAAAAATATATTGAAATGCAGGCAAAGTCAGGCCAATTCAGTTTTAACTTGAATTAGAAGTGACCAAAGTGTCTGAAGGGTGCTATTTCTTCCAGATCAGCTTATATTTGACTTTATTTCCTCACAAAACGGAAAAAAAAAAATTCTTTGACTTTGTGTGACTTTCCACCACAGATATATATTCTTAGGTGTGATTCAACTTTATCTTCTATTTTCTTATCTTCCTAAGAAGATGCATTTGTTCAAAACCAATTTACTTGGTTAATTCTTTCCTCTGTCATCTTTGTAATTGTTTCCAATAGGCCTTGGCCAAACAATTCTTTCTCCATCATGTGGTTTCATCTCAGCTGAAAGTTTGCATCCGCAAAGTCTGTTGTTATGGCAACAGCCAGGCTGCTACCAGCTCAATATTATGGTTTTACTGCAAGAAAAGGAACAGGGAAACGAGAGTGGAGGAGAAATGTGACCTTTCCCACATATCTGCTTTTCAGTAATTTATCTTATCACTACTGTCATAGTTAATTCTTTTACATAATTCTCTCCTTGCAAGCACCTTGAATTCTACTAAATGCATTGTCTTATGCACATTTATAGTTTAATTAATATTTATGGAGAGGAAACCATGAGGTTTGGTCTAGGCATGTGCACACGTACAGTGATTCATTAGTTTGGGTAAGCATTCCATAAATATGCATTGAGCACCTCCCCTGTGCCATGGTAGGTTTCAGGTGCTGGATCAGGCAGTGACCATATCAGACAATGGCCTGGCTCTCCTGGAGCCACCATTCTAGTGTGAGAGTCAGGCAGTGAACAAGGAAACACATACGTAAGATGCATTCAGATGACTATACATGACATGAAGAAAACAGAGTACTCTGACGGAATGATGGTGATTGGGGCAGGGGGGCATTGCATAGGGCATTCAGGGAAAGCATGAAGAGTTCACATTAGAGCCGATGCCTGAATGAGGAAACAGAGTAGAACATATGAACATTGTTTGGAAAGGTTTTCTAAGCAGAGGGAACAGCAAGTGCAAGGAAACAGACATGAGCTTCATGGGCGTATGATATATGCAATCACACAGGGCCTCACAATCAGAGGGTCCAGCATTTGGCTTAATGCTCTGCTGCTGATATCTTGAAATTCTTAATGATTTTATCTTTGAACTAGTGTTTTGGGTATGAAGTCTGATGAGCCAATGGAGCACGTGTGCAAGCATAGGAAATACACACTCAATGTCTGTCTGCTATTCCTTACCACCTTTTTTGCATATATCATTTGTGATGGCTCATGAACAGAGAATTCCAGTGGGCCCACAATGTGTGGGAGTTCAGTGACACTCAAAGGGAGTACAAGTTAATTATGTTGTATTAACTATTGAGTAAAGGCTCAGTGTGGCTATGCACTGCCTTTGAACCAGAACTTGCTTTGAAAGCAGAATGAAGGCAATGACATTCTAAGGGACACTGAGGATCAAGGAACCATACCATATCCATTCTCACCATGTTTCTTCCCTGTATTAGCCAACCACTTATACCGAAAATGATGACATAGAAGGAAAGGGAAAGCTAGGACTACTCATAGTTCTTTTTCCTTTCAGTCCTTCCTTAGTCATCAGTCAGCCAAAGATAGAAAGTGCTGGTAGACCATGCAGGCATCTTGAAGTGAAATAAAAACAGTTAAGTTAGTTTTGTGCAGAATTTTCACTATGGTGGTAAGAATGAAATACATATACATGCATGAGTTACCGAATACAGATTGTGCAATTTTTGTGACTTTACGTATGAATTAAATGCATTTATATTTGCACTTAACACTGGCATTGCATAATATAAAGATGAATAGTAAAATTTGTCGGTAGTTAAATTTTTCATTTCCCATTACTGAGAATGACAATACACAGCAAATAACTGATTATGACAGGTTGAGGAGCAGCTGTGGAAGAAAGGAAAAGCCTTATATTTTAGTACATTGAACAACACTTACTCTTGTTCCTGCTTTTTTGAATAAGAGGTATCTTAGTCTATTTGGGCTGCTACGACAGAATTCCATAGACTGAATGGCTTATGAACAACATACATTTATTTCTCACAATTTAGGAGGCTTGAAAGTCTGATATCAAAGCACCTGCAGATTTGGTGTCTGGTGAGGACTCTCTTCCTGGTCCATAGATGGCTGTCCTCTTGCTGTGTCCTCACATGGCAGGCAGGACAAAGGAGCTCTCTGGAGTATTTTTTATAAGAGCATTAATCCCATTCAAGAAGGCAGAGCCCTCATGACCTTTTACCACCCAAAAGCCCCCACCTCCTAATCCTATCACCTTCGGGGTTAGGATTTTAACATATGAACTTTGGAGGGCACAAACATTCAGTCCCTGTCAAGGGGCCCTGCATTTTAATTTTTCATTGGACTCGGCAAATTATTTCGCTGGCCATGGTGATAACATAAGTCACATGAGAAAAGATATTATTGCATAGAAGAATTTGGAAAAATTAAAATTTAGCACTTCTGAGCTTTGAATTCCTGGGCTCTAAAATACAGCTAAAAGTACCCCCATGAATGAGGTTGTAATGAAGATTGTTTCACAAGATACTGCATATCCCACACTGGGCAGAGTCTTTTATATTTGGCAGGCCTTCAGTAAGTGGTCGGTATGGCTTTAAATGTACCCTAAATATGTAAAATATAATGTTCTCTGTGGATATAATTTATCCTAGGGTTGTAGAGATGGGAAAGGCCTTCTAGGTGAAACAATGTTTACATTTCCATAGAGAAATTCTTGCTTTAAAGGAACTTGAGAGAGAGCATACAGCTAATATATTCCATAATACCTTGGCTTCAGGACAGCATTTGACAAATTATTTTATCTTTTTTTGTGGAAAAGGAGAAACATAGGTTAGATGGTAAGTCTAATAGATTTGGATCAGTTCAGATATTTTACTCAGAGAATTTGATTTACGGATTGCGGTAGCATGGATCCAGTGATATGCCAGAAAACTTTGTTGTTGGCTCTATCCTGTTTAATATTTAATTTGGTGGCTTCATGGAAGACATACCAGGCTTCGTGATCAAATACACTATGTTCGAAGGAAGAGCTAAAACTTCAGGAGACTGATGCACAATTTCAAATTGTTTTGATAGACTGGCATCATGAACCAAATCTAACAGAATGGGATTTAGCATGGTTAAAGTTAGTTAAAAGTGAAATCAGAGGGTGGAGTATCCTAGGCTTACAAGAATATCCTGTGACAAAGGGCTAAACGTTGGAATTGGCTATGAGTCATTCATTAAATATGTATTTTTGCTTAACAGCTAGTAAGTGCCAGTCAACAAGCTGGTTATTATGAGGAATATGAAGGTGCTAGGAAAAAAGAATTCCATGTGAACATGGCAGACACAACACAACCCAGACATGTGAAGTCACCAAGGAGGGCAGGCAACGCTGATGTCAACTGAATATAAACTTCATTCATTATTTTGTTTGGCTCACAAGATCAGAGACTTATTCTATAGTCCTACTGGATATGGGCACTTACATTTACTTCTCGGAAAGAGTATTGCAAGGTGCTTCCAGAAGAACATCTTATGGATTAAAAAAAATGTAAAAACTGTCACATGAGGAATGAATGGAATGATTGAGGATTTCCAATTAATATTGCTACTATAATTGATGATACCTGATTATATGAAAACCAAACCATACCCAAAGAATCTCTGAATCAGCTAATTTTGCATGTTAAGCCTGGGAAAAGCCCTTGGGAAATGCTCAGTTGTTATATTTAAATATTCAACAGATTTTTATGTGGAAAATAAAATTTGGCGTTTTCTGTGTTGATCCTTAATTAAAATTAAGACAAATGAGTGGGCAGGAAGGTGAATATTTGGCTCAATGTGCAGAACGCCTTTCTGCTGAGAGCTGACCTTCCTATCATTGGAATTGTCCTTTCTCGGGCCAAATGACCATTTGTCAGGTGTGATACTGAATTAAATATTGAACCATACCGTTTCTATGGTTCTTTGCTATGCTAAGATTCCATAATGTTTTTAATGGAATTTAATGTAAATCAACAATGATTTAGCCCCTTCTATGTGGCAACCATGTCACTAGGCGCTCCTGAAGTTATGCAAGCACTGGAAAAAAAAAAAAATATTGTGCCTTCACCAAACTGACGGTCTACATGATTGATCAAAAATATTTAACCAAGACATGTATCCTAAAGGCACTCAATTTGAGTTAAGATTTTATGAGGCAAGGACTTTAGTTTCAAAAAGGAAAGGGGAAAATGATGGAAAAGAGAAATATTGAGATGTAACAGTCTTACAAAAAAATCAGAAGATATTTAACTTTGCTGGTAATGGAGGTAGGTATTGAGTTGTCTACCACCAAGTGAGTAGCCAGTAGAGTTAAAAAAAAAAAAAAAAAGATTTTAAATTATGTGCTACTTCCAAATGGCATGTTGGGTACATTGGAGGGATGCAGAAGGGGCTCAAATTGTGGACATGACTTTGGGGACTTCAGAAATGCTCAATCCTTACCACACCCTCACCCCGGTCTGAGTGGTTCCTCACACATAGGGTACCATTCTTAGCACCACATGACCCTGGCATCCTGGCCGTGGCTAATTGGGATAAGGACAAAAGCAATGAAGGGCCAATGTGGTCTTACTGGGGGTTGGTTGAGAGCTCTGGCCAGTGCGGGATCCCTGTAGGGAAATGACCACCTGGTCCCTACATGTCTTTTCTTTTTGCGACTAGGAATAGGAAATATGCAAAGGAGCCAGCACTATAGGATACGGCAGAAGCCAAGGCAGGGGGATGTTAGAGAATGGATTCCATGAGGCAGCAGAAGCAATGGCACGGAGAGCATGAGCGCAGAGGAGAACAAGTAGAGCAAGGCAGGAGCATCTGAGGTAGAGATGCTCATTAAGTCACATTCATGATGCCAGAGTGCTAGACACCCAAACAATGGCTACCTGGGCAAATAAACAACATACATATACGAGGGTGCACCTAGGTGTTAATGTCTGTGCTAAATATGAAAACTCCTGTGGGAAATCAGAAAAGGGAAAGATCATGGTGGTCTTAGCAGTGAAGGAAGGGGTGAGATTTGAGTTGGGCAAGGAGAGAACTTGAATTGCCAAGGATGCTGTACATGAGGATGGGAGTGGGAAGGCTTGTGGTGTAGGCATGCAAAGACCAGCATTACTGAAAGATTATGCTTGGGAAAAATGGAAGAAGTGTATCTGTGCCAAAGAGAAAGCAGAAAAGACTAATTTCCCAGAACTCATTGCCCTCTTTAAAAATGTCAAAACGGCCTCTGTGTGGCACTTCCACGTTTAACACACTCTTTCAGTTCCTACTGGGGAGGGAACATCAATGTTGAATCCCTCCTGCATGCCCTTTCAATTCTCAAGGTCTTTTCCATAGTCACACTGAACTCCAAGCGTTTTTATTCACCTTCACTGCGACAGGGTGAAAGGCTTGTTCTGACAGTTTAATACTCTCTGCTGACAAAAGTGTAAATTGTGAGGGTGATTTGGGGACTGTGGACAGCTGACCATGGGACCAGGGTAGAGGGCTTCTAATCATTTTCTATAAATAACTGAACTTTTTTCAGCTGGTAATGATTTTCTGTCTCTTTTGGCAAAGCTTGAAATTTGAACCAAGAAGCAAATTGTTCTGATTCCTTCCACAGGTCCTCTGACTAAAAGCAAAGTGGGGCCAATAATCAGCGTGGGATGGTTAAAGGGAGAAAGCATGTTTTCTCTTGCCCCTGATGAGTTTTAAATAAATTTGATTCCTAGGCTTTAAATGAGGGAAGCATCATGCAGCTCTGTGAGAGGTGTAAACAGGGTTCCAGATTTTCTGCTCCCTGCTGAGAGTTAGCGAAAGCTGTTTCTGTGTTTTTCTGAATAGAATGTTTTAGCCGAGGCTCAAAATGAGGGCGTGAAATCTCGGCAAATGCATGACACGCAAAGCAAGGCCTGGTCTATTAAAATCCTATTAACTCGCTCCCAAACTTACCATTTTCACACACACACACACACACACACACACACACCACACACACACACCACTGCCAAGTTTGCCTGTTGGCTTACTAGTCATACATGGAGAAACACGTCTTGGAGATCATAAATACAATTTCTGTCAGCTAATCAGACTGGGAGTTTCCAATGAAGAGATAGGCACGGCAGAATTCAGAGGGGTTAAGAAATGAGGTGGAAAATGAAAGCTGAGTTATGTTCCTGTGACTTGTCTCGCGTGAGCATCCAAAGAGATAAGGTGGGTTTCAGAATATAAAAATGTCTTCACAAGCCCATTAGTCAGAGGAAACTGGGCTCTGGAACCCTCTGCTTCAAGAGCACATGACAAGCCCTCAGCGCACAGCGGGCAGAAGAAACTAGGAAAGCTGTAAGCACTTTCTAGCATCTGTAGGATATCGGCACCGTACCCTACCAGAAGAGCCTAATCTTCCAAGTGGCCTGTTTTTGTAGTGAATCTTCTGGAACATTTAAGGCTTGAAGTTACATGAAGAGTGAATCTGCATTCTTACTGAAATCACTCTTAGTTCCAGAATGTTCAGTCCAGGGAAGAATTATGGTGGAAGACTGGTCACAGGAGATAAAGTGGCTTTTTGTAATTGCGAACTACAATGCCTTCTCTGGGGTGTTGGATCAGTGGGCATTCATTGGGATTTGTTGATAGGCTAAGGTGATGGATTAAGAAAACCTGGTTTTTTATCTTCTGCTAAAAGAATGGAAAAGGATTTGGTGATTTCGCTTCCAGTCTTAACTCTGCCTCTGGAGCACTGTGTGAGTTTGGTTCGAGAAACTACCTTCGTGCTTTGAGACCTCAGAGGATAGAATGGCAATAATGATAGTTACAGAAATTTAGTTGGAGGGCTGCTACCGGGGTCCCTCTTGCTTCGTGCCACAGGGGGAGGATACTAAGCTGATTGATGTGTAGAGTAGATGCTCTGGTATCCGTTTCAGGTCCTCCCTTTCAGAGTGGACACTTGTTACCTCAACTACTTGGAGTGTTAATTACTGACAGCTCAGAGTTTTGTCCCTCCCAGAATTTGTCCCTAGCTTAAAGGAGCTGTTTTGCCCAAGGTTATACCCCTTCCCCGGGCATAGCCTTTATCCAGTGACTATTGATGCCAGGTTATGAAGGCCCAGGCTTCTTGCCTCAATTCAGGACAACTCTGAAGACCCATCTCAGTTCCAGAGCTCCCTGTGGAATAGACAGAGGCGTTTGTCAGACCTGCATCGCAGCTCAAATTCTCTCTCTGCCCAGTCTCGTTATTTTCACTGCACCTCCCAATACACCCGAAGGGTGATCCTGAAATACCATCCAATAAACTTCCTGCATGTAAATCCCTGTTTCAGAGTCTATTTCTGGGAGGACCAATCTCAGAGAGTGAGTCTAGGATATTGATTAGAACTTATTTGTTGTAGAGCTGGGGCATTGCTTTTAGGTAAGATATTTAATTTAATTTTAACTTTTAAATAATATTAATGGAGAGTTTGAGATATGCTTATTATAAAGGGTCATGTGTTCAAAAAGGCTTAGCCATGTTCTCATATAGTTTCAGTAACTTTCTAGAACTTTTAAAATCACATTTGTCACCCATGTGTCAGATATCTGAGTTCAATTTGACTACTTGTTTTTTTTTTTTTGTTTTCAATTTGACTACTTGTTGATAGACTGTTATGTCATCTTTACAAAGCTATTTTTTCCTTAATTGCCCTGGTGACGAAAGGGCAGCTCGTCTGATCCTCTGATTCACAGTCAGAACAGTTGAGATTTCTAATGTGTATTCTGCTTCATGCCCTTCTACCACAGAAAAGTTGGAGAATTTTATTTTCTTCATTTCTTTTTGTACTGCAATAGTTCTATACTGAGACAACGTTGTTTCCGGGAGACAGTGAAAAGAAAAGTTAACTCAAAGAATCTAAAGATATTGGTAAAGTATGTGAGATACCTCTGCTCTAGAGAAAGCAGAAATCTCTCCAAGGTGTTTGGAGATGAAAAGAGGACTTTCAATAAGGCCATTGTGAATATTCAAAGGTCTCTACTAGAGCTGAAATATATTTATTTAATGATTATAATAATCAGTTAATATTTACCATTCGGGAGCCTATTACTCATTAGTTAGGAAAAAATCACTAGACATCTAGGTGCAAGAAGTAAATTACAGGTGATACGTTTCTTACTATCTATCCTTGAATAGAGTTGAAAGTGACCCACTGTTTCCAGAACCCAGCCATCAATTTGATAC
Organism: Rhinolophus sinicus; assembly: GCF_057876585.1. Taxonomy (NCBI): domain Eukaryota; kingdom Metazoa; phylum Chordata; class Mammalia; order Chiroptera; family Rhinolophidae; genus Rhinolophus; species Rhinolophus sinicus. The sequence continues at coordinate 188,339,966 of NC_142503.1, read as the reverse complement.
CTCTTGTCATTTAGTGTAGGTCACTATTCTATTTTCTCAAGTTCCTTTTATTTCCTTGAATGCTACAGAATTTTTTGACTTTTAGGAGGAGATCAAAGATACTCATTATTATTACCCACTCCTGTGCTGCTTTGTATTTAAATCAGAACCGGGGATTATGTGGTCCTATTAGATATGATCTAATACCATGATTAAAAAAACAACTGGAGAGATTGCAGGTACGCAAATCAGCATGTGAGTGGGCCAAGAGAGAGAGGAAGGGAAGTGACAGACTAAGATGAAATATGAAGTCTTGGCTAATAGGAAATGGAAACTGAAGATGACAGGGCAAGAAGATTTTAGTCATTTCCATGATCAAATGGATGTGGAAGGGCAAATTTAGCTCCTCAAACAACTGCTTTTCCAAAAAAAAAAAAAAAAAAGCAAGCGAGAAAAAACCCCCAACCATTGAATTACTTAATAGTTATAAGAAAGGAAGAAGAACTACTTTCTTGTATCTTATTTTGGCGTGTATATACTTAATGCATCCAGTCAACTGCCCCCGCCATGCAATAAGGGCAGTCCAGCAGTGTGGCCAGCGGCCACTAGAGTGCAGCAGAGAGCTGCTCATAGAATCTGTTCTTAACTGGGATGTCCTTAATGGGGAGAAGTCGACTCACCAAGGTTACCTCCTCTATCCACTCCACCACAGGAGAGAGATGGACCCTTTTGTTTAAGGAAGGTATTCTGATCAAGGATCAAGAATGTCTTTCTGGACTGAACTCAGCTGGGTTACTATTCAAGGAGTTTTAGCTGTGAAACCTCTCTGAGCCTTAGTGCTCTCACCAGTAAAAATGGGGATAATAACAGTACTTAACTCCTAGAGTTGTTGTGAGCGCTAAGCATGAGGATACCGGCATTCAGTAGTCACTCAGTAAAAACTGCCATGTAAAACGAATCGTTACTATTCTAAGTGACTGGGCTCTTTCACAGAATTTGGGATGAGGGTTTCTTTAGATGCCTGTTCCAGGACAGGCTTTGTACTCAGTCACAGACCTGCTGCCTCTGAGCTCAGAAGCAGGCTTATCACCGTCCTTGCCACAGTAGTCCTGCTACGGCAGTCACACCCAGATAGCATGTCACAGATGAGGAGGCCTGGCTCGCTGAAGGGGACACAGCCAGTTAATGGTAGAAAGGAGGTGAGAAGGCATCCGAGTCTTAAAGAACCCCCTTCCTAAATGTGATATTTCCTCTTGAAAGTAAGGGAGGCAGATTTGGAACAGCAAAATTAGTATGGTTTCCTTAAATTTAAACCCAAGGATCACATTAACTGGGCTGGCAGGCAAGACTGAATTATGACTTTTAGGGTCTTGCTGTTCTCAAAATGTTGGTTTTCAAGGAGGTTGATATTATTATAGTAAAGGTTAATTGCAAATTGTCTCTTCATTTGCATATTCCATTAAAATAAGGGCTTTACTGAGCCCTTGCTCTGGGCACAGATTCTGTGGGAGATTCAGAAAGTATGGAAGAAGCAATTCACAAGCCAGGATCACAACTGTGGTAGCAGTGGGGCTGGAAAAAGCCAAGACACTTGTGTACCTGCTACTTCCTGGTGGACTTTTCTGCATAGAAAAGTAGCTGGAAGACATAAGTCACCAAAGTCTTCCAAAGAATGAGTCATAGGGTTAAGACTAGAGTCACGATGCCAGAATCATCTTTCTTTTGTTCACACTCTGAGAGATGTCATAAATATTACCAACTATTGACTTTTCACTACCTGTTTTCTCTTTTTCTCTGGTTAATGATGCATCCAACTCGGCCTAATGGACAAGGTTACTCACTCATCACCAGGATAGACAAATCAACAAAAATGATCTACACTAAAAGCGTGTTGTGGGGAAAATAAATTGGGGTTTTGGTTGAATGAAGCTAAATATAAGTCAATTGTGGGATGTGGAGGGCCAAAGAGATAGCACCACCTGAGATTACTAATGCACAGTGTCTGGGGGGAGGGAAGTATTAGACTAGTGTCCCTCAGTAATTTTAGAGTCACAGATTTCTTTGAAAATATGAAAACTGAAACTCTTCTCAGAAGAAGTCATGTACATATAAAAATTTGAATAGATTATTATGGAGTAAATGTTCTTACCTAATAGCCATATACTGTCAATATTTCATTTCATATCCAGCACTTCTCATGTACGGAGCACTGTCCATGCCCATGGAAAGTAATCCCTTCCTTGTGTTTTCAACCTACCTGAGAGTAGTAGGTAGGTGAGTGAATTCATGCAGTACAGGGACTCTAAATATCCCCAAGTCAATGTATGTACTATTGACTCCTTTCATGACAGATGAGGAAATTATTAACTTTCAATGACTCACAACATACATGCTACCCCTTTTTACTTTCTGTTTTTTATTGGAAGACTCAAATTTTTATTATAGTTCATTATAATTAGAATAAGAAATGCTTATAATGACCTGTAATAAAACTACAATAAATTATAATAGTCTATAATAAATTCTATAATAAAAGTAAAATGCTATATATAATAAATCGTAACATAACACTATAATACAAAACTATGATAAAATGTTTCTTTTTTGAAGAATTAAGATACTTTTATTGCCTTATAACAATAATCAAAAATAGCTGTCTAGATTAAATTTTCTGCTGAGAGAGTTCAAAGATCTTTTCATACAGAAATTTGTCCATTTGTGATTTATTTATTTTGATTTTCATGTTGACAGCACTTATATAGTGATGATATTTTAAGAAGGATACACATTAATTATGCTACCTGAATTCCTGCATATTTGAAAACTTTTTCTGTTGTTGTCACAAAGAATGAAAACTAATTTGGGGAAAGTCCTTGGATGACATGTTCCTTCATTATTCCAGAATTTAGTAGACTTGCTCCATTGGTTTCTGGCATCTACATTTGTTTGAAGAAATCTGGGGCTACTTTAGGAGTTTTAATAACTTATTCAAGAATGAAAGTATACTCTTCAATGTTTATAGTGTTAGGTGGCACCTGATGATCCTATTAAATCTGCGTTCATAAGTAATTTCAGTTCAGGAATATTCTCTTCCATTATGCCTTTGCATGTTGTGTGTGCACTGACTACTGTTCTCTTTATGGCCAAATAGCTACATATGGCATTTCTACTGGGTTCCCCATGTAGACCACCTTCTTCTCAGTGCTTTGAATTTTTCCATTTTGTTTTTGCTGTGGGCGATTTTTTAATGCCAATACCACTTTTTGTTTTCCCTCTGCAGGGCTCATTCAGTTTTTTCGCTGTGATTCTGTATTAATTCCTTCTTTCTTTCCATTGAAACTGTTTTGTTATTTCCTTTCATCTGAATTTACAGAGTACATGTTTCTATAATTTCTTTGAAAGTCTGCAACATTGTGGCTGAAATATTTATTTTCTTTTTTGGAAGTAAAATCTTTTCAAGATTGCTTTCTTTATTTTGTCACTTGCCTGGTCTTTTTCTTTCTTTTTTGTTGTTTTTACAGATCTTTCTTGCATTTGTTTCCTCTCCCTCATCTTAAAGCTTTTATACATCTCTTGAGTGTTGACAGTTGTATCGACATCTCGCTTTTGATCCCCTAAACTATACTTACGAGTAGATTTATCTTGGTTTGCTTCTTTGTTTTCATGGGAGGCAGTTCAAATATTTCCTTACGGCACAAACATTGGGGGGGGGAGGTAAGAAACAATATTTAGTGATTTTTTTGGGAGGGTTTTGTCATTTGACTGCTTGATATGCATATGAGTAAAGTTGGGGGCTGAGAAACTGGGAGGAGACACAAAGGTCAAACATGGCTAGAGAAATATCACTCATTTTTTTTTAATCAAAGTTTATTGGGGTGACAATTGTTAGTAAAGTTACATAGGTTTCAGATGTACAATTCTGCAATACAGGAATATCACTAATTCTTTAACCTATTTTTTGGTGTACGTTATCCAGGTTTTGGAGAAAAATTTAACCACTATCTTTTACCCAGAACTTTGTCTATCTACTTCTCTATTATTTTGTTTTTCTTTTACAACACATACACACAAACACACACGTGTGTGTATAATCTAATGTACATAATGTATGTATATGTGTATATATTTATATCTATTTAATCTATCTATCTATATTATCTATCTATCATCTGTCTATCTATCTATACACAGTAAGAGAAGCAGAGAGACAGAGAGAGGAGAAGAGAGAGAGAGAGAAGGAGAGGAGAGAAGGTAGCATCTAGCTGGATTATGACACTCTTTAGGTTGAAACTGTATCTTATCCCCTTTTATATGTTCTGTACAATGCCCAATTCAGAACCTTCCTTAAAGAAATAGGATGCTGGTTTATAGTGGTCTTAACCGCAACCAAATATGGATCACTGAATATGGACCAGGCATGTTACTAAGCATTTTTATGTGGAAATGTTTCCTTTTACATTCTCAACAATATTAATGAGATAATTACTATTATTGTCCACATTGCCAGTAAATAGTGATCCCAGAGATTCAAACCCTGGCCAGACTGACCCCAAAGCTGATCTCTCAACCAGCATGTGCCCCCTTTAAAACATCATCTTTATGTAGGATGACTGGTGCTCCAAGGTTCTCTCTTTCTTTTCATTTTGTTCCAATGCCTTCATGAGTCTACTTTCTAGCATTTCACTTTAGGCTTGTGCCTGGTTGCCTCAGTTCTCAAGATGCCTGTCTCCAATAGGGCTACTGTCCTCAGATTTCCTAGTAACCAATGGTCCTTCTTTGCAAGAAGGAGTTGGATTTGAATTCCCTTGATGAAATAGTTGAAGACCACCCATCATTTCTTAGAATTTGAAATGGCATTCAATCCAAACTTTGGTGGCCTGAAGCTAGCCATGGGAGCTGCCTTGGAAGAACTTGACACTTTCTACTGATGGCATAAGCTCATGAATTACAACCTGCAGATTTATCTCAGGGGGATGGGAGGGGTCACTCTGGGTCCTTCCTGGCAGTTTGGCAAGTCAAACTTTATCTCACCGGATTGAATCCTGCTTTCTTCAGCTTATTGTTGAACTCAGGGATTCAGACTAGGCTGGGCCCATCCTCATTTGGCAGAGAAAACAGAGGACGCTACCAAGTAACTGTGCCCTCAGTAGGATGCCATCTCGCTGACCACATTTGTTTGTGTGCTTTAATATGGTGAAAGGAGATGCTGCAATGCTATTTTTTTTTTTTTTTACAATTTCAGCATTCTTAATACAGAAAATTTTGGAAATGTATGCATGCAGTCATAATTCCATTACCCAGAGATAGCCACGTTCCTATTTTGATGAATCCAGTGTTTTTCTACTTGTGTATTTGTGTATATTATGTTTACTTACCGTGGGCAGATCCTTTCAAATACTAATATGTATCAACTCAGTTGTCAACCAATTTTATTTCACAGCATGCTTTTTTAATGGCTGCCTAGTATTCTATTATATGGGATAACTATTTCTTCCTTTACCAACTAGGAGCCCTTCCTTGAGTCAGTTTAAATCATCCATGGTGAGAAAGAGGATTCTGACCAAGAGCCTCGGAGACATAAACCACTTTTCTCAGACTCTGGCTTTCTTCCTTTGACCTTTCTTCCCTTTGTATTGATTTCCAACATGACCTTCAAGGCACTTTGCCCTGACACCTTCAAGGAATTAGGTCTTGCTCAGGATGTTATTGAAAATGGAAATAGGGCAATTCATGTGTGTGGATTGAAGTCTTTAAGAGATCAAACCATTGAGGAAATGGAAAGTCATCTCACCTAAATCTATTACAAAGGAGAAAAATAGGAGAGAAAGAGGGAGAGGGAGGAAGAGCAGGAAGGAGACATGGAGGGAAGGAAGAAGAGACTAAAATTTCACTTGTTGTCTGGAACTTTCTTTAAACTCTTTACAAGCTTGGGAATGAAAGCTCTGTTCAGGGCAGCACATAGCAGTGATGTTAATGATTGAGGGCAGATAATAATAGAAATAATTGCTCACAGCACTATAGCTCTTGCTAGGGTCTCCATTTAATTCTCACAGTTATCCTCTGGGGAAAGTTTTATCATTATATACCCCTACTTTACAGTGAGGAAATTGAAGCATGGAGAGAGACTAGGGCTCCCCACGTCAGAGTGGCAGAGTGTGACCCAGTACCCCCTTTGATGCAGATGGAGGGAACGGAAGTGCTTCAGTGGAACTAACCGAATCGTCAGTCTGCCGTGCCTGGAGCTGTTGTGTCCCCAGGACCGAATGCCCTCTTGTCTGCTGCCAATATGGGCTGAGACTCCAGCTTCAGTGGGCTTGACAACACCGTGTAGTTCAGAAATGGGGACCAAAATGCCTGTTGTGCTCTGGGAAACTCAGATTGCAGAGTCACGCAGGGACCGATTTTTAACAATTCAAGTAGGGTTCTGTTCCCTTTCAGACTCTTTGACCCATTCCCTCTCTTTTTCCAAAAGTAATTCTCTTGAAGCATTGGAAAGAAATCAATGTCTGAAGTTCTGCTTTGATTTCAAAATGGCCACTCATTCTAGTACCAGATAGGTTTCGAATTGGACTAACTTGGGCACTGGAGGCTGCAGAAAATTAAGGATGCTTTGATAAGGACGTGCTACTTCTGTCCTTGAAGAGGATGCTTGTGGAGACTTTGCTGAGTGTGTGGAGAGAGGAGAAGGAAGCCGGAACTGTGGTTAGGCCCAGTTTCATTTTATTTGAGGTTCTAAAGCTGCTGGATGCTCGGTAACTAATGCAAGTGAAGTGGCTCGGAGGGATAGGGGCAATCCTGGTCTCCTGTGCGTCAGGCAAGTATGGCTTCTTTGTAAACCTGGACAATGGTTGTAGGAGGGAGAACTAATTCATAAAGTGATTCTAGCGTCATTACCCAAAGAACTCTCAACACCCCAGGATCCTTACAGAAAGGATATTTTGTTTTGACTTTTTCAGTTTACAGAAATTTCAGCAGGAAACTATATTTATTTCAACACATAGTAAGACATTTTTTTTTAGAAGTAAGGGCATTATAAGAACCACAAACAAGTCTTGGTTTTGCCCTTGAAAATTTACAGGACCTGAGGGCCATCATTCTGAACTTGATTTTCATTATATACTAGTATAGTTAGCATATAATGAAACTGTATACTAGGATAAATGGCCGAATGTGTGCAAATTGCAGATTACCCCTGAGAACTTAGATTGCAAATAATTCCTGACACAAACCTGATTCGTTGCCATTTCTTTCTTTAACGCAACTTGGTCTAAGAGAAGGGAAGGAGCCCAGGTCTCCAGGTCCTTCTCTGCCAGAGATGGCTGGTTGGGGACCATGCACAAACATCCCCCTTGGCCCTCAGGTCTTTCTTCAGGACAAGGAGGAGCTGCACCAGAAGATATTAGGGAGTCTTCCTGCAGTGATATTTGATGATTTATGGGTGGGAAAAAATAAGGATGGAAGGGAGGGAGAGAAGAAGGAAACAGACGAGGTGGGAGGGAAGGAGAAAAGAACAGAAGAGAGGAGTGGTTGGGGTAGAGAGAGGAGGGAAGAAAAGAAGGAAGGAAGGGAAGGAGGGAGAGACGGAAGGAAGGGAAAAAGGAAAGGGGAGCGGTGGGGCAGGGAGGGAGGAAAGAAAGAAGGGCAAGAAGGAGGTGGGGGTGATATTGAAAGAAACTGGGACAGGTTCAAACCAGCTGGGCCTCTCTCATCTGCCTGTGGCAGGGACAACGCTACCCACTAACGACCATTGTTGCGTAACTGTTCATACCTCCTGCCCCTCTGCTTCTTTATGGGCTGAGTCCTTGGAAGCTCAGACAACTGTCTGGCCATGACTCCTTTAGGCCAATCAGGGTAGACATTGAAAGCAGCAGAATTAAAAGTAGCTGAGAAAGACTAGATGTATCCCTATCAGGAAGAGCAACAGAGCAAATCTGGAAAAACAAATTTCTGGGTAAGAAATTTTTGAGCAGTGCACAGAACGGATATTTAGGACATTACCCTATGTCTGTTGTGAAAACATAGACCATGTTTTTTACTCTTCAAGTCTTTGATTTAAATTGCTTCTGAACGTTCTTTATATGTTCAGATTGCATCTTCCTTGAGCATCACAGCATGCCAACACGGGACCCGTTTTATTTGTGTTGTAAGAGGTTTTGCTGGGTGGGCATGGGAGAAAGTAGGCACATTCAAACTCTCATGGACATCCAGACAGTACTTGGGTTGTGTATTTTTAGGAATACCCTTCAAAAAAAAAAAAAATGGAACTGAAGAAAAATGGAGAAATACAAGGACAGGAGGAAATTTTCAAAATGGTAAGCCGGGGCAAGCAGGAGTTAGTTGGTGGAGGAAAGATAACGTTTGCTGCTGCTGTGGTTGTTTTGCTCTTAAAAGAGGAGTTTTCTTCTTTGGATTGCCAACTGCTTTGTTTAATACTGAAAATTCCAATGGAGGATGTCCTCTCAGGAGTGATGGACAGGAACTGATGAGAAAGTGAAGGCAGAGCTGGATGAAAGTGGCCCCTTCGAGATATTTGAGGAGGTTCCTGAGGATGCCTGCAACTGAGCACTGTGGCAGGAGTCCAGATGCAGCCCCTGCTTCCTATCTTCTGGTCACACTGTATTGGAGACCAGCTGGGGGAAAGAGGGCATCGAGGATTTTTCTGGCTTGTTCCTGTTTTTGGTTCTCTGGTGATTCGAGGGTCCTCTCTAGATGGGAGGGTGTCTGACACGGTTAAGAGCTAACAGATTGCTGTGAATACATGCCAATTAAAATTAGATGAAATCATTTAGAAACATTATTCTAACTCAGGATGCCCCAGTAGTTGGTAGTGGCTCCTTTGAAGGCATTACATTTGCAGTCAGCATAGCGGTTGATTGTTCTGTTTTCAAGTGTTCTCATAACGATCTCATTTTTTTTCTCCCTTGGAATTTTTTTGTAGGGTTTTATTTCACTTAAAAAAATCTGCTCTTGGAAAGATGATTTGAGATGGGAGATGTTCTGAGGAATGGAGACCAGCAGACTTGATGCCCTCTAACATAGAAATGGTTGGGGAGAAAATAAAAATCTAACTTGTACATTTTCTCAGATCAGGAATGACCAGCATTATAGCCATTCAGTGAAGTGGGTCTTTCTACCAAAATATTCACGTCACTGAGATCAACGACAGGCACAATAGTTTATGAGTCTGTATGTGTAGAAAAAGGTACTTTCTTTCAGTTTTGCCAAATATTTCAGTTCTGTCTTTGGGGTTTAATTTCAAGTATCAATACTTACCAAAGGCATGTCTCTAAAACAGAAATAAAGCACAAAACTCCCATCACTAATATGAAATAAAAATGTCTGTTAGTAACCATATACTCCACAAAACAAATTTTAGTCAGCTTGACACAGCATTTTTAACTCAACTGCAAGGCATAGGAAAAATACCAATGAGTTTGTTTTATATTTTCTAAATAATTTATCCTTTCTACTCTGCTGTTGTCTGCAAGGTAACTCCACATTCGTAGAAAATCTCACAGGATAGATGGTGTATGGAATTTCATATCTTCTTCCCTGGAGTTGAAACTTCTGATGTTCAGTTAGTTCCCTTACATATTATAACCTCTGCTTTGTAACTAAATTGAATGTGCTCCCTATAGAGAGTTTACCAGATTGAATTTTGCAATTTAATATAGCAGAAAAGAGAGAATGCCAGTTGTTCGTCTCAAGGTAAATACTTAGGAGATGTGTGGAAAAGCAAATCTTATTTTGTATCAACAAATGGGTTCTGCAATGCTTGCCAAACCCAGGCTGGAGCCTCTTGACTATTTGGGCTGGCGAAGCCTGAGAGAGGGGAGATCTTTCTGGCCTTGGGGCACCCTTGGGGGTCTGCTGCAAGGCAGGGTCTGGAAGCTGGGTGTACCAGGAGCTGTGCCGACCTAGGCCAGTATGGAGCGCAAGGCCCACAGAGTCAGAATAAAGACCTGAGAAGCTGCAGTCTTGTTTCCCCCAGGGGAGAAATGCAGCTATGACTGTGGAGTGACACATAAGCAAAGGAAGTGAGTGGGCACTGAGAGATGCTAAACGGGCCCGAAGAAGGTGTGTGAGGTGAGCAAAGTGATAGTTTCAATTTTTACAATTTCATTTATTTATTTATTTATTTATTTATTTATTTATTTATTTATTTATTTATGCTATCTATAAAAGTGATACCTGCTTACTGAATACAACTTGGAGCATGCAGAAAACTCTTCAGAAGAAAAAAAGAAATTATTTATGGTCTCCTTCTTTTCCCCACCAGAATTAACCATGTTGAATGTTTTGCTCAGTGTCCTCCCTTTAATTCATTTTCTCAAGCCCGTACACACATATATATATATATATATATATATATATATATATATATATATATATATATATATATATATATGTACATATATATATATGATTATACACGTGTATGTAACTATTTCATTTTCTTTTTGTTCTTAACGCGATTCATTTTTTTGACATTCAAGAAGTGTCTGTTTGATGCCTACCAGAAGTTCTTCTGGGCCCTTTGGGTTCGATGATGAATAGTCCAGAGGTCATCCGTCTGGCTACTTCCGTGTGGGAGAATAAAACAAACGTCAGGCAGCGGTGCGTGGTGTCAGTTGTGTGATGCCATTGCATGGAGTACCTTCTAAAGGAGTGTGTGGTGGAGGCTTCTCTGGAAGCACAGGCTCCTGGGGTCAGAACGTAAGTCCCCAGTACTGGTCTTGGGGCCTTAAGATACCCTTTCTGCAATTGAATCCACGCATAGTGAAGGACCTGTCCAGGGTGGGAAAGAACATTCTAGGCAGAGGAAACAGCATGTGTGCAGGTTTGGGGAATGAGATCACACAGGGCTCTGAAACAAGTCCCCTGTGTTGTGGGGCATGAGGCAGGTCTCAGGTCTTCAAGGAAGCGTGCTGGAGTCTTCAGCTAAGGATAGGCCCCCACTGGCCCTCCATGTAGGCTGTGCTTGGTTCTGGCTGAAGATAAGCAGAGTAAGGAAGAAGTGTGCAAACCAGAAGTACCTCTTTTTGTGGAGCTTATATACAGTTGGCCGTTCAAGGAGTAAACATTGAAAATAGGAACGATGAGACAAGACCACCCTCATCTTCCCACCACCCAGTCTCTAAGCATACTTACGTGGAAACCCAGATGACTTCCCTGTCACAGTGGCTCTGTCACTGCTCTCGTCTGACACCCTATTGCCTGTGCTCTGCATCCTGTCCCTTTTCACCTTCTCAAGGGCTTTGCTTTATCTTTGTTCCTGCTTTCTCCTGCATCCCCTATTTCTCCCTTTGTTTAGGATCATGCTTATCAGCATGCAAATGATTTCTATCATTCAGCATCGTAAAAAAACATTTCTTGACTGCACACTCCCTTCCAGCAACCAAGCTAGTTCTCTATCTGCTTTTACAGAATGATGTCTCCCACGTGTCCCGTACTTGCTATCTTCCTTTTTTTTTTTAATTCTTTTTAATCTCCGCTCCTCTCTTCTTCACTCCAGTGAGGCTTTAAGCACATCTGCTTCTCTGCCACCAATGACTTCCGTGGTTACATCTCTGTCCTCTTCTTGTCAGAAGCCATAGATGCTTTCAACACAGCTGAACACTTTTCCTATTATGAAGCGCTTTATATGAGAACTTCCATGACAAGAACTCTCCTGATGTTCTTCCTGCCTCTTAGCCAATCTTTTAACGTCGAGGTGCCACCAAGCTCAGCCCTGGACATTCTGGTTGTTTATCTAGCCTGCTTCTTCTTCGCTGTTTCCCAGGTGGTAAGTGGCCCCTTCATCGCCCTCGTTTCTGCAGCCAACTCCCATTTCTTTCTCATCCATATCTAGTCTGTCATCAAGTTGCCTCTAGCTCCAAATTATATCAAAATATACCCTACAATATGGTTACCTCTTTCTAGCCTCAATTCTATTTTGAAGCCAAACAGCAGACTTTCTCATCTGGAGGCTGTAAAGGCCTCTTCACTGGCTTCCCAGCTTTCACTCACCCCCCTTCCACTGCCATCCAGATGCAACTTTTAAAAATGTAAATAAAATTATGCAATTCCTTTGCTTAAAACTCTTCAGGGACAGCCTCTTGCCCTTAGAATACCATCCAACCTCACGTTATGGTCTGCAGTCTGATCCCTGCTTCCCCTCTGACCCCGTGTGCACCATTCTCCTGCTCATTCTCTGCCCATCAGCCCCTTCGGAGGCTTCCTTTCTCTGAGGAGTGCTTGTCTCCTCCGGGCGTTCATGCTTCTGTTGCCCTTAGCACGGGGTGTCTTTCGTCCAGATCTCCTCATCCTGACTACCTCTCATCATTCAAGGGATTTTTTTTTCTTCCTGACATTGTACTTGGATTTTGTCACCATTACTTCACCACACAAGCTTATTTAAGAAATTTCCAGTGGCATTCATTGATTTTACTTGTGCCATGCATTTTTTTAAGCTTATGCGTACTGAGTATTTAGTATGTACCAAGTACTTGGCTCTTTTTCACTATCTTAGTGAAGAGAAACTTGTTGTCTGAACAGTTTAATATGGTTGAACAGTGTTTCCAACGCATCTATTGTGTTCACCAGATATCCTAGTATCACAGACATTACAAATGTTTAATAAGGCACATATATGAGCTGCCCACATGGCCAAGGGTGATGGTTAACCAGCTGCTGTCATGTATGGAATGCTTGTGTTTTACTTGGCATTGAGCTTCTTCTCATGAATGAGCTCATTTAATCCTCATCTCAATCTCATAAGATAAATTGTATTACCGTTCCCATTTTACTGAGAAGAACACTGAGAATTAGAGAAATTAAGTAATTTTTCAAAGCCATACATCTAATAAGTCAAGATATTTGAATCTGGCAGTTTGAATTTGGAACCTACAGTTTTACTTTTCAGAATGGCATGTTCACTGTGATGTTATTTATGTCTTTTTCTTTTTTTATAAAAAGGTCTCCTACAAGATTTCTGTGAGTAGGTGTATAGGATATATGTATGAGAAAAAGGTCTAAGACAATGCACATTTAACTGAATCGCATTACCTCTAGAAAGGACTGTGGGGGGAGGCCAAGACTGAGGATGGTCCTCAAATGTATGTCTACTTACCTGTAAGGCTTAATCATTTTGTTCCACAAGGTAAATATACCCATCCTTATTATAGAGTTTAAAAAATAAATAAATGATGTCTTTATTTTACACTTTATTGTGAATGCAGGAGTCATCATTTTTTTAAAATGCTTTATGAGTGACCACTTGACATCTTGCTGTTTCTGGCCCTCATCTGCTTTTATATTCTCTAGAAGATCTCTAGTTCCTCTCATTCACTCTGCAAATTTGGTAAGCCATAAGGAGAATAAAGGATTAAATTCATTAGCAATTTTACAGAGAAATGTTTCTTCAGATTTCTGTGCACACATTTTTATTTATGATATTTAATATCTGATCAACAAGTTTCCGTTGATAAGAGTTGGCACGGCCTTCTTTCCCCTGAGCTGGAGCATTTTGATTCCATTTTGCGAACTGTCAGCTGACATGGCACAGAAGTTCTCCCTGCATAAATCTTGAGAAGCATTACATAGGGACACTTTCCAATCTAGCTGGAAACTTTAGTAAGTGGTTACATTTGCATTTGAAACACTTTTATATCCGTGATGACCTTTGAGACTCAAGACTCTATGAAGGACGAAGACGTGACATATTTTAAATCCATTTTCCAGATGAGAAAACTGAGATTAAGGAAGGTGAAGTGACTTGCTCATTGCTACAGCCACTCAGAAGCTGAGGTTCAAAGCAAGGTTTTCTGCATTTAAATGCTCTGGTATTTTCATCATACTGTGTTGCCTCCCAAATTCTTTGAGGGTTGTCCAGATGTTCTTTTACATTTATAGATACTATAAATTGCATTTTATACATTTTATAACTTGCAGTAAGACTGAAGAATAACTAGGACACCTCATTTAAAAGGAGAAAAAGCTGGGTTTCAGTGAATAACCTGTATGGCAAGTGAATGTTTGCGGACACTTCCAGTTAAAGAGATCTTTATTACCATTTGACTTCTGGTGTTTACATTAGATGTGAAAGTTAAATAAAGACAAACACCACCTTGGGGAAACATTAAAATGCTACAGTGAGTTTTGCTTTATTTAACTAACTAGCTCCATTCTTGGAATCCTATAAAAGTGCTTTTTTGCCTTTTAATGATTTTGCATGAATGTTTTATTTTGTTTCATGAGATATGACAGGTGGAGCTCTAAAAAGCTTCTTAGGATTGTCTTAGATAGTAAAAAAAAATTATGATCATCCAGTAACAAAATGGGAAGAAACCCTTAGAGATGAACTCTTGTTAATTTCTTATTTCATGTCCCCCTTCCCATCCCTCAGCTAGATATCAACCTGTTCTTGGATGTGTAACATACTCCCTCAAAAGAAGCTCCCTCATTTGGGGAAAAGGCTAATTGTTAGTAATGTTTAAAAAAATATTGATATGTAGTCTGCAACCTTATAACTTTCACCTTCTTGTCTTAGTTCTGTCCCCAAGAGCCACACCGAGGGAAGGATGTTTTGTAAAGTACAAACCACCGCTCTTATGTAAGCTCTTATAACAACACAAAATCCGTCGAATCCTTTTTCCCCTTGGGCAAGCAATACAGTTATTGGAGACATGAAGGTGTATCTTGGAGAAGGGCTTTAACCTTCCCATTGTTACCATCCAAACCCTTCATATCGCAAATGAACATACTTTTTTGGTTTAAATGGAAGTGTGCTTGCTGTGCGAAAGCAGTTCCAAGGTATCCCAAATGAACAGAGCCTCGGTGACAACAATGAGTTTGCCAGCCCTGCTTCTAGAGAGGTTTCCTCCATCACACCACAGCCCCGTAAGCCTGTGTCTATAAAAACTCTGAGCCACCATTGCTCCAAATAATTGTGTGTGTCCATCCCACTGCTATTGTTATCTATTTCTTCCACAACAAATTACCACAAATGTAGTGGCTTAAAACAACACAAATTTATTATCTTCTGGTTCTAGAGATCAGAAGATCTGATCAGAAGAACATGAATCTCATTGGTTAAAATGTTTTCTGCAGGCAAAAGGGCTGCATTACTTTCTAAAGTTTCTAGAAAAAAATCCATTCCCTTGCCTCTTAGAGCTTTTAGAAGCCATCACATTCCTCGGCTCAGAGCGCCATTTCTCCATCTTCAAAGCCGGCAAACTGACATCTTTCTGATCCTGTTTCTATTGTCACATCTCTTTCTGGCTCCCTCTGCACTTCTGCCTTTCTCTTCCACAGTTAAGGATCCTTGTTATTACTTTGAATCAACTTGGACAATCTAGTATAATCCCTGTACTTTAAACTCAGTTGATTAACAAATTTATTCTACTTGCAAACCTAATTCCTCTTTACCATGTAACCTAACAAAATATATTTGTATGTTCTGAAGATTAGGACATAGATATTTTGGTGGGGGTGGGGGGTGGGGTGGGAGGAGGAGGACTATTGTGTCTACCATGCTGACCTTGCCAAAATATTCCCTTTTCCTGCCTATCCATCCCTCTTTTCTTTCCTCGCAAGGCATGGTATTGAATGAACATTTTTCTGTCTGCTTTTTCCTTCCTGGGCTTTTGTTCATTAATAATACATTGGGAACCACTATGAATCACATGGTGTGTTTGGTGCTAGGGAGTGCCTACCGAGTAACAGAAGACTACTCCACAGAATTACAAGGGCAGTAATAGAGATGTGTATGAGGTGGTATTGTGGGCTAGGTTTGCCAGGAGGCTGACTCTTAGATGGAGATGAGTACTCAGGAAGTTTAGAGAAGGCCTTCAGAATCAACACCTGTGGACAGGAAGGGAAGGCAGTAGGAATGGGCAGACAGAGCAGTTGAGCTGTGATCAACTCTGCCTTTGGAATCTTAGGTGACTTGATGGCATGGTCTGATAATGGAATGACCCTTCACAGCTGTTTCAAGTTGGGTCAAGAGTACAGGACCTATATATGCCCACCATAACCGATCATATAATGAAGGCCTCCCCAGGAAGTGGGCATAATCTTGGATGAGACCACTCTATTTACCTGAGGCAATACCTGAAGGAGCCAATCAGTTGAGGGCTGTTTGCTGTCAGCACCCAACCAGCTGCGGTACTGTGTCCTTCATTTCTGAAAGGGGATTGAGTATGGGTCACAGCTTCCATATCAGGTACTGTGGAAGCTTCTAGCAAAAGCATCTTTCCTGGTCTGGCAGCTGAATGCCAAGGAAGTGGCCTGGCAGTCTCAGCTGGGCCTTGGTGCTCTTTAGAGCTCACCTGGCAGTCACAGCTTGGCCCTGGTTTTCTCCTATTAAACACAATTTCACAGAATACCAACCACAGTCAAACCACTTTGACTGGTAGATCAAGCCCCCTCCCCGGCTCCCCCCAAAAAGGCCGCTCTGTAATCAATCAAGACAAAAATAAGAATATTGTCCAAGCTGAAACAATGACTAAAATCCCCTATCTTAGCTAGTACGAGTGACTGCTGCTTTTTTTCACCCCCCAAAAAAACCCCACAAATATAGCTTTAGTTGTGCTTTCTTCCTCTTGCTTTCTAGATAGGAATTACTCAGATACTGAATAACAGAATTGTTCTTATTTTCTGACAGCATCCAATCCAGAACAGAGCGCCACTTTCTTGACTCTTCCCCCCAAAACAAACCTAACATAAGCTCAAATCCAATGATAATTCCTTCCTAACACCCTTTAACCAAGACGCCCCATGGTTCCCCATGTATGATGTCTCTGTTATTGCAACAAGTTGTAAACCCAACATTTGCTATACATACATTCCTGGCAGTATTTGGCTGGAGGCATTGGCTACTCTAAGTCTTTTGGGGGCAGAGACTGTTTCTGGCACATAGTCCTACAGTAAATATTTGCTAATAGAAGGTCTTATTTGGTTTTGAATTCCCAGTGTTTTGAATATTCAGTAATAAAGAATTTATTGGGTAATAAGATGTTCAATATGTTTGTAAAATCCACTCCCTGGTTGTTGAATGAGAAAATGAGCCTCCTCTAAAAGGGTTGAAGGCATTTTAGAAAAGAGGTACAGTAAGAGACATGGGAGATATTGGGCAAGATTAGGAAAATCAAAATATTTCTGTACAACCAGGGTATAAGGTGCCAAAGGATGGGGAGAATAGTCTCATGTACAATGATAATTTTTTTTCCCTACAGAAATTATTTTTCTGAAAACAGAGAAGGGTCATTTTAGTTTATTGGGTTGTATTGCTTTCTTGTCAGTGGTGGCTAGAGTAGAGAAAGGCTACCCAGGTAAGGTGTGATTGGCCAAGAGAATGGGGCAATGATTACAAATTTAAATCATTGTGCTGTCCATCGAATTAGAGGATCCTCTTAGGCACCTGGTATTGGCTGGAGTTGAGGATGGTGCACCTTCTGGCGTGATCTCAGGGATTTAGGTAACTTGTATTTTCTCTGCTTGTGTCATTGGGATGTCAAACCTTAGGACAGTGGAGGTCTCTTTGTCTGTGGCCCTGTGCTGATTTTAGTGGATTATCACTGAGTCTGTTTTCCCTTTAATATTTCCCCTGTAGAGTTTCCTTTGAAAGAGTAAAGTGAGAAGAGGCATGTCAGGTGTTTTCAGACCACAGGAGCATATTGAAAATCACAAGGGCACACTAGAGTGCCTTTGGACCCCGGCCATGGGGACATTTCTGTGACACGGTGGTAACAACAGAGAGCCACCACTGTATCTGGCTGTGTTGCCACTCTGAATACAAGATGCCACCATTTTCAGAGATTCCTGAAGCTTCCTGTACAGTTTTGAGTTAAAACTGTCCATGGTGACCCTGTGAGAAATTGCAGGTTTACCAACCAACGTGTCAATCCATGTGTCCCAATTTCTTCTCAATCATCCCCACCTTCAGGATATGGATTCATTAGGGAGACCTAGATGAAAGTAGGGAGTGGCTCAGGTAACCTCAGATATTCCCAGACTCCCTTTTTCATTGTCTTGTCTCTTCTTTCCAGGTTCCAGAATTTTAGCGTTCACACGACTTTTGCTCGACCACCACCGGCTCTGACAAATTATCTGTCTAACTCATTGATGAGGTGGAAACTATTGATCAGGTTAAATTTCCAAAGGGGGTTCATCATTCCCTAGGAAGGTCTGTAGAATTTAGGCATTCCAAGTGCGACCTTCAAATGTATGGAGTAGTTGAGAGTCTCAGCAT
Organism: Rhinolophus sinicus; assembly: GCF_057876585.1. Lineage (NCBI taxonomy): Eukaryota > Metazoa > Chordata > Mammalia > Chiroptera > Rhinolophidae > Rhinolophus > Rhinolophus sinicus. The sequence goes on along the minus strand of NC_142503.1, from coordinate 188,321,755 downwards.
TTCCCCTGCCGTTGAAAAAGACAACACAAGACTCTACGTACTTTGAGAGTCAAGAACCCCTGTTCACATGCATGATAGTTTTTCTATCCAGATTACCTCACGGGGGGAAAAAAAGCATACTCAAACCATGCTTATTTATAAGAGAATGGAAGGAACATTCTGATTCTCACAAACTAGTACTCATAAGAACTAAACACTGAAAAGTTTAGAATCTATTCTGTACAAATTGACTGTGCTATTTTAACCTGATTCCTGGGGTCATTTTAATTATATCTGAAAATGAGTTATGAGAGACAAATGAATTAAATTTGCTTTCATGAGTAATTACAATGCAAATTAAAAACTGTTATACCCTGTTTCCTAGAAATGACTGGGACAGAGATATTTCTCTCTCTTTCATTTTTACTTTTTCCTCTACTCATTTAGAAAAAGATGTCATGATTAAGTAGAAATGGAAAAGCAATAATAGGAAGTTAAGTGTAAAAGGCAACTTAATTTCCCTGTTTCTCTGAACATTTAGAGTGGTGTGTGGGTTCTCACCCCGTCTTTCATCAAAATAGCTTCATAATGGAAAACATTTCAATGCCTAGTTGAATTTTCTTCTTTTTTTTTTTATTAAAGAAGAATTAATTTCATAGGCCTTTCTGGTTTATTTTATGCACCTTAACTTAGGTGTTTATTCGGTTGAGGTGCTACGGAATGAAGCTCCTTAAATATTCTATTGGTATAAACAACAATGAAAAGTGGCACTTATTTCCTATCATGATTCTGATTTTTAAAAGAGACTTTCTATGTCCAGGGCCATTTAATTAGTGGGAACACAGTATGTTATCATTCAACAAACCTACTTTGACAATTACATCATTGTTGACAGAACTCTGCAGAGCACAGTTCTAAAATGAAGCAGACACCCACAGGTGGCCCTAAAATGGCTGACTGAGGAGGGGGCTGTTCTTGCAATTTCATTTCCTCAAGATCTTTGCCTCTCAAAATGTGATCTGTGTACCAGCAGCATCAGCATCTCCTGGGAGCTTGTTAGTGCAGAATCTCAGGTCCTACTACAGACCTGCTGAGTTGGAATCTGCATTTTATCAAAACTCCATGAATATTCATGTGCAAGATTAATGTTTGAGAACCCTATATATATAGAACATTTTAGGCTTTATTCTTCTGTTTTCCTTTTCCCCCTACTCTATCAAGTAGTAGTAGTATGTTAGTCAAGAGTAGGGCATCTTCACACACACAAAATAATCTCAAATCTCAGGGGTTTAACAAAATAAGCTTATTTTTTTCCTTAGTCCATTGTGGACTGGGATGGGGAGGCAATCTTCCTCATGTAGTCATTTGGGGGCCAGTTGTTTCATCTAATGGCTTTTCCATCCCCAGGGACCTCATAGTTCTTTGCTGGACCCCTGATTCTGAGCTTTCAATGATGAAGGGCTAGAACATGGAGTAACCTGCAGGATCCTTTATGGGCCAGCAACAGAGAACAGCACATCACTTTAACCTGCATCTAATTGGTCAGACCCAGTCACATGACCACATCTAGCTATAAGAGAGGCTGAGAAATGTCATCTTTTTTCATAGAGGGAAGAGGAAATGGTTATGGTAAACTTTTAGTCAGTCTCTCCCTCTCTTATCCATCCTCCAGGATCCAACGAAAGCCCTACCTCTTTCTGAACTGCTTCAGGTTGGGAGATGTCTTCTTCTAAATTCCTGCAGCATTTATTATTCAGTGTTTTCATTTATATATTCCATAAATGTCCTTGTATGTCATCTATCCAGAGAGATATGTCTTATTGTTCTGTTAGGATTTATAAGCACTGGTAAGGCAATGGTCATGCCATTCAATCTTTTTTAAAACTGCAGAGCCAAGATTCCTATTAAGCATATAATGAGCATATCATTAACATTTACTGATCAAGTTAGTGAATACTTGGGGGCAATATATTGGTTCTTCTCATATCAGTATTCAATAGAATATCTTGTGACTCCTTTCAATATCTGGATTCTGTGATTAATCCCCACATTTCATTAGAAACTCTCCTTCTAATCTCTTGTCACATTTTGTATGCATCATCAGTGTTCTTGTCTCAATGCATCCTAGTAGCAGTGTGGTGGTAGAGACATAACATGGACCACAATACATCATTATACCCATGCCATGGTGGAAGAGACCAAAGTCCCCAAACAAACAAGTCATTTGCCTAAAATTACATAACTGGAGAGGCAAAGTTGTACTCAAGTCAGTTTTATGGCTCCAAATCCAGGATTTTAAAAACTATCTCCCAAAATTTCTCCTATCGATAGCTGCATTCTCCTTGGATTCTTCAAAATATGATGTACCATTGAAAACATTGTGAAGAGAATTAAGTATAATTTATAGATGGCTCTTTTTCATTTTCAGTCCCTGTTCCGTCAGTGTAGTCATAGAGAATGTAGGCTTGTTGTCAGACTTCAATTTTTCAAAGAGCTTAGAATATTTTAACAAAACAACTTTTCTGGCCAAATCTAACCTAGGATAGCCAGTTTGCACACTCAAATATAAGGACATTTAGTGTCATCGCAGTTTGATGCAGAGGGTCCTGGAACCAATCCCTGATGGATACTAAGTGATGACTGTATTTCCTTTTCCTTAGAAATTAAAAATATTAACTTGTATATAAATACATACACATTTTCTATGATTTTGCTTGGATCCCAGTGGGCACTTTAAGTCTGAAAATTTCTTCTGCTAAGCAAATATTCTAACTTTATTTGTTTATTGTATATTCTCTCTTTGCTTTGTTATCTTCTTTGGGAATTCCAGTTTTTCATGTTTTATATTTCATGGATTGATCTTTCATCTCTCTCTTAGCTTTTTATCATTATGTTTTTTTTTCCTTTGTCTTTATGTTTTTGGAGAATTTCTTGAGTTGATATTGTAAAGCATATATGTGATTTGCTGCATCATACAAATCTGTTCATTGTCCTCAAAGCTTTTCAAATTTGGCTAGCCATGTCTTTCAAGAGCCAAATCGTGTCCCTGCTTTAAATAAGCAACTTTCTCTTAAAATTCACTCAGAAAAAGAACCAGAAATTCCCCGGTAATTTTTCTTTCCTAGTTGGAGAGCATTTTTCTCAAAAGAAAATATGTGCCCTGATGAGTCAAAATGGTCACCTTCTTGTGATCTGTTGATTTTTTTCACTAAACCTGGTGATTTTCTATCATCTTCTGTAAAGCCAAGGAGGTCACAGTCTTATTCCTAGCAAAAAGGCAAATTTTATGCTTAATAATTTTCTTTTTTAAGTGAGTATGGAAATGAAGCTACTAGAAAATAATTTTATGTCAGGGGTATTTTCTGATTAACTCAATTGTTTTTGCTATTAATATTTCTTCATTGCACTATTTTTCTTTTTGTTTTTTAATTAGCTGAGGGCTTCCCGGCTCCAATGTTGAAGCCACTGAAAATCTGAGGAGAGTGTTGAGTATTGGTGTTGTAGCCATTAGAATCAGAAAAAAAAACAAAAAAAAAAAACACACAGGATCTTTCTTTAGTGGTTCCAGTGAAGTGTCTGGTTGTCAATCTGTGTGTCATTTGACCAGAGATGTGGAACAGTTTATAGAAGCCAATGGTTGCACTATGCCTAGTGGCTTTCTGTGTGTGTGTGCGTGTGTGTGTGTGTGTGTGTGTGTGTGTGTGTGTGTGGAGGCGGGGAAGAGAGATGCTCTAATGGGTCAGAGAAGAGGAAGAAGGTGTTATCTTAATCTGGACATTTAAAAAAAATTAATACACTTCATTTTTTTAGAGCAGATTTAAGTTTACATAAAAACAAGCAGAAAGTACAAAGAGTTCCCATACACCCCTTTACTCCCCTTCCCCTTCTATTATCAACATTTTGCATTAATGTGGTCCATTTGTTACACTTGACAAGTGAATATCAATACGTTATTACTAAATAAAGGCCACAGTTTATATTAGTGTTCACTCTTTGTATTGGACTTTCTATGGGCTTTGACAAAGGCGTAAGGCTGTGTAGCCACTATTACAGCATCACACAGGACATTGTTTTTGAATATTTAAGTTCACTGGAGTCCTTAGCACTCCAGTCACCTGTTGGCTTGGAAATAGCACCAGCTACATTTTGGGGGCCATAATTATTGTAGCACTGAATTGCGGGCACTCCAAAAACCATGGCATTGATCTTGTTGGGAGCAAACATTAGTAGCATTGTAGAAGTAGCCTATGTTGGCTGCATGGAGATTCAACACAGTTGGAAGAAAAATTTACCTTTATCAATACTAGAATGAAATTTCCAAAGTCACTTATGGAGTCGAGATTTCCTTTCCATTAAAAACTCTGTGGTGTCACCTCAATAAATTTAATTAAAAAAAAACAAAACAAAAAAAACAAAACAACAACAACAAAAAGAACTCTGTGGTCAAAAGGAAAAAAAAAATCACTCATTTTTTCTTTTTCCATCAGTCCTGCCATTTTGAATGTGGGGTCACGTTTACTAGGCCAGAGATTCTATTGTTTATAGGAAACAGGAAGGGAGATCATTCATAAGATATTTAATTGTGGGATGAGTGTTTGGATCGTTCTCGCACATCGGTTGTGGTGGAATGAAGTTAACTGGGGCCTGCACCCTTTGCTAACTTACAATCACTTCCTTATTTCTATTTCCATCTTGCTGTAGCAATGTCTCTTAAAGCTCAGAATTATTTTCCTCAGATACATTTTGGAAAATTTCTTCATTTACATTTTCAGCTTCTTTCACTTTTACCTATATAGATTGGCCATGTATTATTTTTCTATTGCTTTGTAAAACATTACTACAAATGTAGCAGCTTAAATTTATACCCATTTATTATCTCACAGTTCTGCAAATCAGAAATCTGTTTGGGCATGACTGGATTTTCTTATCAGAGTCTCACACCCCAAGTCTTGCTTGGGTTGAGCTGCCATCGGGAAGCTCAGAGGGAAGAATCTTCTTCCAAGTCCATTCAGTGTGGTAGAACCTGGTTCCCTGTGGCTATGGGTCAAAGGTCGCTGTTTCCTTGCTGGCTGTCCTCAATGCTTCAAGGCCAACACCATTCCTTCCCCTGTGTCCTCTCCATTTAATTGAGACATCTGGTTATTTGCAATCATGTAATCAAAATTTCACCCTGTTTATTTGAAAGCAGTCCTGTTAGTTTGGCTTATGAATTTTACAGAAGAAAAGGAACCCACACATACTGGTGTTTCCGTAGTGTTTCTCTGGCACCATGTGTTATTCCTGTGGCATGGTGTTGTGTGTGTACAACAGCCTGCAGACAGAGTTCTCAAGAGCAGGCAGGGTGTCTCGTCTGCCTTTGTTTTCCTGTTGCTGAGTACAATGTACGGTGCAGAGCAGTCACTCAGTAAATGCCTGTTTAATGTTGCTGAATATCTCTGGACCCTTTTGTGACATGATGTATTTTCTGAGTCCCTTGATTTCCCATAGAGATATATCTCTAGAGCTGACCAAAATCTTCTTCCAACTCTTTGGCTTGTAGTATATGATAAAAAGCACACAACTCAGATGTGGTTTGAGAAAGCCTGAGGCACATGTCAAAGTGATGTGTGTGTGCTCTGAGGAGCCTTATTTCTTTAGCCGGGGAACCAGAAGCCTCTGGATGATCTCCAGATGTAACTACTATATTTTGTAGTTGGAGTATTTTTAATGCTTAATGACAAACAGCACTTTAATTGGAACTGTATAAGGCAAGGGGATTCCAGTAAGTGAACAAGCACAGCAGACACGGAGGCGAGAAGGAGGGCAAAGACTGCCTTCATTATAGGTGTGCAGCTCAGCAGCATGGATGCTCGGAGTGAATCTTAAGTAGTGCAGCCGAGGGAGAGGCCTTCAGCTCATCTGTGAAGTCAGTGAATATGGTAATCTTTGTGTGACAGAAGCCTGCCCAGCTGCTCCTCAGCAGTGCAGTCTGACTCGGGGATTTCTTACGAGGCTCACTGGACTCTCCATAAGGCATGAAAGAGAAAAGTTTGACCCCGCTTTGCAGCAAATAACTCTTTAGATGCTGATTTCTCCTGCATTCGGGTCTTGAGGGATGTGTAAGAAATACATAGTGGCATTAAATTTGGAAGAATAAACTTGATTGTAACCTGCTTTTCTGTGCCTTCCTGCCCTTCTTCCCCAACTCGGCCCCCACAATATTGTATATTCTGTATATTCACATACACTTCAGTTGCTAATTTCAATGTCTCTGTAAAAGATTTAAGGCCACTGACTTGGCAGGTCAGATTACAAGTGTCTTGTTGCTGGTCCTACCTTGCACTTGTACCAAGGGAGGTAGGATGGTGTGTGGAAGAAACAGGAGGATTATATAAGTCGATCTTATTGAATGCATGTGTGGCCATGTGATCTACTTGGTTAGTGTAATGTAAGCACAAATGGGCTGTCACTGCCAGGCACTGTGGATTGCCATTTTCCCCCTGGCTCAGCGATCATGGAGCCCCTGTCAGTATCGATCTTCACAGGTCTTGGGTCCTTGAGTGACTGTGATGAGCACAGATCCACTGATGACCATGGTCGAGATAGTGTAAGAAGCCAACTTTTCCACTCTAAGTCAGGGGATTTGTTTGTTACTCAGCAAAACCCAGCCCACCCTAATTGCTACAAGCTTTATCCTTCAACTCCAGCTGACTTAGAGTTCTCTTTACCTGCTAGCAGCCCCATCAACCCATATGGATCTTTGCTTAGCCCATCCAGTAACCGTCAGATGGACGGAGTAAGGCCACAAGCCATGCTCTGTCAGATTCAGGACTGCACAGCCTGTCTTCTCCTCCCACTCACCGTTCTCAGACTCTTACCTGCTAAAACCTGCTCTAACCTGTCAACCTGACTTGCAATAAACATAAAGAAGGTCGAGCTGGGATGGGTGTCTATGGGATGCTTCCATTTTTCCACTTTCCTTTCATTTCCCGCCTCTCATTCTTTCTGCTTGCTGCTCAAACTCATCATTCACATGTTGTCCTCACAGCGATGCCGGGGCCGGGGTGACACAGGGTTTGCGTCCTGGCGCTGCCAGCCGGAGACTGCATTGTTCTCCTTGGGCCACTTGTCCTACCTCCAGCTGTATTCCTCATGGTAAACAGGAGCAGTGTCCATCCTTGCCTGCCTCTGGAGCTGTCTGTCTGTCTTCCTCACCAACACAGGGTCACTTGACCTCCACAGGTGGCTCCAACCCTGCTCCCAGGTCCCAGCACTTTGGGTGGGGAGGTCTGAGCCGTAGCCTCCAGCTGCTTGTTGGGTTTGGTGTTGTCTGCCTTGCTTCGCCCGGTTCTCTGTTGGCGTCCGTCCTTTCCCTGAACTCTTCTTTTGACTTTCCCCCAGGACCCAGGTTCCTTCCAGGATGGAGCCAGCTTTACCTTCACAGTCCCAGGGATTATAACCAGTACCCAGAGCTGAACATTTAAGCCTGAGTGCTGTCAATCCCTGATGTTGGCTAATTAATTGTTACAAAGAACAGGAGCCATCTTGAACAAAAAAAGGGGATTTACTGTGAGGCTACACAAATCTTGGAACTAAAAAGGAAGGTCTTTGCAAACCAAGGCAGCTCTGAAGACTAGTTACTGTCTTGGTATCAGCCTCTCACAGGCCCCACGGTTTCCATAGGATCTATTTCAGCCACCTACTGCTCTGTAACAAACTACCCCAACATGTATTGGTTTAAAACTAGAATATCTTATTGCTCATGATTCTGTGGGTTGACCAGGTACTTCCTCTGCTTCCAGTAGCATCAGCTAGTGTCCTGGGATGGCTGGAAGATCCAAAACATCCTCTCTCCCATGGATGGAAGTTGGTGCTGGCTGCCAGCTAGGTGCTCAGCTGGGGCTAATTGTTGGGCAGGGCTTTGGTTCTCTGTCTGCTACTGTCTTTCAGCCTTGATCCATATTCTGTTTCATGGGACTTTCATAGGCTGGCATCTGAGCTAGGAAGGCTTCTGGGACTCTACTCACATCCGTCACAGTATGAGTGCTCCAACAGAGACAAGGAGCCAAGACTTCTGCTTTCAGTACCTCCCGTTTTGTCATTAATTATCTGAGCAGACAGGTGCTGTTCTACATTTTGCCTCTGCTGGGTCCATTACAGTGATTTCAAAGGACATAAATGGGCCTGACAAGTCTTATAGGAAAGAAAATTCCTTCGGATTAACAATAAATTGATCTGATTACCCAATCCTGGTATCATTCAGAAAAAAAACACCAGGATGAAGTGGAGTGGCAATCTTTATTCATACCAGCCTTTGAGAAAATGGAGAGTATAAGGGATACTCTGGGCAAGGAATTAAAAAAAAAAAAGTCTGCTCTCTGAAGGCCATAAAATTATCTGCATCTCAAAGATGTTACTACTCAGAGATGTATAGGACAAATATTTAGGGAATATTAAGAATATTACATAAAGACTTGTTGATTTACCTTTTTTTTAACAGTACAAAGTTCTCAAGATTTGAATATTTGGAACACCGATGGGAGGAGACTTTGCTTTCTTGTGAATACCTATCAACTTATTTTTAGACAAAGAGATATGTTCTAATTTTGTGAGCCTAGTGAAGCTCAGCAGGAGAATAGTAAATTCTGACTGTGACCTGCAGGCAGCTTAACATGCATGTTAGTCATACTACCTGGCAATGGCGGTGAAAGATTCACTTAATAAAGACTAATGGATTTCACTTAATAACAGGATAACTGTTGTACTTGATGTATTACCTCTGTAGTAAAGACTTACCAGACCCTCCCAGGAAAAGTTACTCCTTCCTTCCTTTCTCCTTCCTTCTCTCATGGAGCCCTGGACATATCTCTGTTAAGAGACTTCTTAAATATGCTCAATCAAATATTTATTCAGTCCTTGTTAGACGTCAAGTTCATTAGCAGTGCATTAAGTCATAGTCTCCATTCCTACTGTTTTATTTCAAGTCCCTCCCAGCTCTAGCTTGGACTGTTGCACTCAGGATATAATCCACACACCCCCCCCCCCAAACTGACAGTCTGCTAGGCGATTATTGCTGATGCTGTTGGTTAAAGACAAAGTAAGCATTACTTTTGTTCTTTCTTTTCTACCCCATTTTGTTCTGATGGCTTAAGTGAGATCCCAATTAGTCTAAATCCATCGCAGCAAACCAGTGATTGGTTTGTGGGGGGCATGTGATTCAATCCTCAACAAGGAGACATAAGGGGAAGTTGGCAGCAGAGGTTTCTAGGAAAGATTTCTTCATTGGTAAGAGACACAGGAACGCATGGCATTTTCATTTTTAGATTTGATGCCTGGAAATGCTATATTCTCTTGATCCCTAGAGGAAATCTTGCCTTCAGTCAAGCCAACAGGGTAGCAAGAAGGTGGAAAGAATCTGGCTTCTTTGCAACCTTTAAGTAGTTCAAATAACCCAAACTGGAGGTATCCTGAAATAGATTATCTATTATAATGCATAATAAATATCCTTGAATCTTGTACCAGTTACCAACTGAATACTTACTTATTGATAGGGAGTGAACTGATAAAGGGTAATTTTACTCCAACAATAAGGCAGAATACTATGAGGAATACAACAAGAGAGATACAAAGTGCTGTGAGAATTCAGGAGAAGGAGGGAACACAATTCACTGGGGTGAGGAGAGATAATAAGAAAACCAGACTTACAACATAAGACATACATGAGCAGCCCATTTAGACCGTAGGCATTTTGGGGGCATGTGTCTGGCTTACAAAAAAATTTAAAACATATCAAAAAATCGGGATCTTTCTTACAAAAGTCAATGTTTGTTTCTGCATATGTGGCTTCAGTGCCCACCTAGCAACAGAGGCTGGAGCTGAGGACTGGTAGTTCCCTTAGATGGGACCTGGGGTTTTCTTGAGACCTGCTACCTTCAAGTAGCAGGTCTTATTTGCATTTAACTGCTATCTCTATGGAGGGAGAAGCATTTGTTACAGAAAAGGCTATTATATTTGCTATTGGTGACATTTGAGAGCGAAGTTTATCAGAATAATGGAGACCTAAACCCAGAGATTTGGGGTAGAATAAAAAAATAGAATGTGTCCTCCCTTCTTCCCTCTTTCCCTCTCTCCCTCCATCCCTCCCTTTTTTCCTTCCTTCCTTCCTCCCTTCCTTCCTTCCTTCCTTTCTTCCCTCTTTCCTTACTCTTTCTTTCTTTCTTTCTTTCTTTCTTTCTTTCTTTCTTTCTTTCTTTCTTTCTTTCTTTCTTTCCTCCCTCCCTCCCTCCCTCCCTCCCTCCCTCCCTCCCTCCCTCCCTCCCTCCTTTCTTTCTTTCTTTCTTTCTTTCTTTCTTTCTTTCTTTCTTTCTTTCTTTCTTTCTTTCTTTCTGAAAGACTATGCGTGAAAAGGAGAGGAGTGGATTCATTTGAAGGCATTTTGGGGTTAGAAAAAGATTTATCTCTTGGGAAAGGGAAACCTTAAATTTATTTCTAAACAGAAGGATACAGTTCATTGTGTGTTGAGTGCAATAAGACTTTTTAATAAAATGAATGATTTCTGTGGAGTCTGCCATAACACTTGGTCTACAGAATCCCTGAGGTACTATATATTCTAGATCTTTATTTTCCCAAACACTTTGGAGTATGAGGACACATGATGGGCTACAGTATCCTGTCGTTATATTTAATATACTATTGGATTTACCTACTAAGGTAGAGGACTGATTAAGATAAATACAGACAATGATCTCATCCTGGAAGGAATTCTTTTTGCAAAAGATTTTGACAGAAAGATCCCCTTTTTATCTGAACAATAAAATATATCAATTTCTCAAAGCTGTCATGTTTGGCCAGTTCATCTGGTCAGAGAATGGAAAAAGGGAGACATCTATCAATTTTATAATCTGCAGTCCATCACTCTGGTCAAATCAGGAAGAACAGTGTGTGGAGAACACATTTGGAAAGAAACGTTATTTTCAAAACATCTGGAACAGGAGGACAAATTTCATAAGCTCAATTCCGCACTATATGCAGATAAGGTTTCATTCTTGAGAAGTCTTCATTTTCCCCCATTAACGAACTATAAAGCTTTTACCACTGGCCAGCAGTACAATATTAGAATTAATAATGTGGCTTTAAAAAAAAATAAAAACAGTGATGTAATTAACATGTTAGTATAAGGTTAATGATGTTAAAGTGGAAATGCTAGTTATGTGCTTTAAAAAAAAAATCAAAGAAATATCTACACTGAATTGGCTCCCTTTGATTCTTTCTGCTTGTTCTTTGAATAAAAAGTTGAATGAATAATTGGAATCACAGCAGATGAGAATGCCCCCCAAAACATTAATCAGGTCTTGAATTGTTTAACAAATAAGTTCCAGGCAGAAAATGGAAATGGGAGGTTAATGTATTTGTGGAGGAACAGAGCCGTCTAGCTTTATACTATTCAAAAGCACTGCAGATTTTGTTGAATGCTTCATTTGAGATACCAATCTAGCTCCAAATATCTAGAAAAATCAAAAACTTTTTTTCCCCCAAAATTGATACATAGATGTGAAAACCAAAGGGAAGATACTTACTGCCCAATGAAATTCTCCCAAATGGCTGTAAGACTTCTCATCATAGAATACTTAGAATTTTAAAGTGATTATTATTTTTCACAATTAAATGTAAAAAATGGTACAATAATACACTATTTTTATAACAAGATTCTGCTAGAAAATTTAAAGGTTAATCTGGGCTTCGATGGGCTGACCTAGGTGTTCAAAACAGCAGAGACATTTGAGAGATACATGGGAGTCTGGAATGTGGCAGCAGATTTCTGAGCTTATCTCACAGTTCCATCTTTTATTAATTGTGTGACCATGAGTATTCTACTTAACTTTTTGGTGACTCAGTTTTCACATCGGTAAGCTGGGGTCTTAACAGTACCTCGTAGGTTGTTCAGAGGGACAAATGTGATGATGCATGCAAAGTGCTCAGCTCTATGAACAACCCATTCGTGTGTTCAGCAGTCAACACACGGGAAGTTCTTATTGAATACTAAATATTATTGTAAAGGTATTTTATATCTGTAGTGTTTAACTGACTTATATATTTGAGACTATCAAAAACTCTCCAGAAAATCTATGCCTATAAAGATAATTTTGCATAAGAGGGGCTTAATACTTCTCTGTTGGATAAATATGTAAATGTACCAATTAGTGAATCTTAGTTATTTGGTTCAGTGTATTGATATAAGAACAATCGGTAAATTGATATAAAAGTTTCTTGAATATAAGAATGCTATTTCAATGTAAAAATAAGATATATATATGTTATTTTACAGTCAGGAACACTATTAAGTGGCTTTGTATTTTTTGCATCACAATAAAATCTACAGACATTTGATAAATAGTAGTATACATATGCACAATGCATTTTTTATTCAGTGAAGGATATTCATTAAGAGTGTGTGCTCAAGTGTCAGATGGTTGCTTAGCTGGGTCACGCCACCTAAGTTTCTAACCCCTAAGGATTTCCTCACCTGTAAAATGAGTGTATTAATAGGACTTACAACACTGGTTTGTGGTAGGGATTAAATAATATAATCCAGGTACATTATTAGCACACTTCCAGACACACAACAAGAGCATGGTATATATTATTATAATTGTTTATTATAATTGTCATTGCCAATATTATTACAGAAAAAGCATGGTATCCATGTGTATTGCAGAACTGCTCACATGAATTCTGTCACCTTGTGAGTTCTCAGTCTCCAGGTTGGGAACTTAGGGAATGAAGCAAGAGTAGAATGTTTTAGGTTTGAGTCCCAGCAATTCTTTCACTTGCCAGAGACATGACCTTACTTGATAGGGAGATTTATCAGTTACCTATTTCTGAGTAACACACCATCCCAACATTTAATATTTTAAAAGAGCAGTTATTATTCCTCACACTTCTATGGGTTGCTTTACTGGATCTTAAAGTTTGGTCCAGCTTGGCTGGAGTTCAGTGGTTTAGGATGGCTTCACACATACGTCAATGGTCTCAGGTGGGAAAATTAATCATGTGGAATGGCCGAGACATCTTTCTATGTGGTTTTAAGCCTCTAGGAGGACAGCCCAGGCTTGTTCATATAGTTATGGAAGGGGTCCAAGAAAGGAAAAGGCCCAATGTGCAAGGACTTTTACAGCTTCTGCTTGCTTCACATTTGCTAATGTCCTGTTGGCTAAGGCAAATGTCATGGCCAAGCCCAGATACTAGGGGTTGAGAAATAGACTCCATTTCTGCATCAGAGAAGCTGCAAAGTCACATTGCAAAGGAGTGTACAAATAGGGATGAGAAAATTGTGTGGAAATTTTGTACTCTACTACAGGAAGAAATTTAATTTCTAAGATCATCATTTTCCGAGCTTTTTCTCTTTCATTCAAGCTGAGCCTAAGATACTTTGATTATTTTTTGTTGGTTTTAAAAAACATTTGGAATATCTTCTGAAATGGGTGTTCAACTCAGTTTTAATTTGGGACCACTAAATTCCTCATTCTCTTCCCCATTTTTTAAAGATGGGTTCTAACCATGGTGAAATGCAATACTCATTACATATGCAAATGAATATTAGACATAAAGAAAAGAACTGACAATATATTAACTTACTGTATTCCTCTTTTTATTTTAGTTTATACTTGTCAATAGGTCAATATTTTCATTTCCCACTAAACAAATTCCCATTTATTGTCTCATATTTGTTATTTGTCTCTGCAATTGGACTGTTAGATCTGTGGAGTGCATCATGACACCAGATCTTCAGCTCTCTCTGCATTCATATTCTTGCCATGGCCTCCTTGTGTGCAAAGTACATTGCTCTACTCTTTGATTTTTGGACTTGGCCATATGGTCTGCTTCGGCTAAAGGCATGTGGTTGGAAGTGACAGTGTGTCAGTCTGAGCCCAGGAAATGAGGCTTTAAGAGGTATAAGGACTTGTTCTCTTCAGTCTCTGCCATTGCTTTAAGAACATGTCTGGCAGCCTGCTGGTCCTAGATGAATGAGACACATGAGGAGCAAAGCCACCCTAGGTAACCCAGACACCTGTGAGGAGAGGTAGAGCTCCTTTAGCCCCAAAGCCTAATGTGGGGATACCTGACCAAATTTGGCTTTAAACAGCTAATCCTTAGCTGTTTAAGGATTAAACATGTGAACCATAGTAAATATTGCTACTTTAAACCATTGTGCTTTCGGGTGGTTTGCTATGCAGCAAGAGCAAAAGATTACAAGTTCCTTGAGGATAGACTGCTGTCCATGATATAGCGATGGATACATACTAGGGATACATTTATTTGTTGATTCAAGCTTGCATGTTGCATCAGCTTCCTATTGTTGTCATAACAAATAACAACAATTTTAGTGGCTTAAACACATGTTTATTATCTTACAGTTCTATAGGTTAGATGTTTGACATGGTTTCCACTGAGCTAAAACCCAGGTGTCGGCAGGACTGCAACCCCTTCTGAGGCTCTAGGGCAGAACTTATTTCCTTACCTTTTTCAGCTTCTAGAGACCACCCACATTCCTTGGCTCATAAACCCCTTCTTTCATGTTTGTTATGGGCTGAATTGTGTTCCCCCAAAATTTGTTGTTGAAGTCCCAACCCCCGGGACCTTTAAAAGGAAGGCTATTTGGAGATAAAAACCCTTTAGAGAGGTGATTACCTGAAGAGGAGGTCATTACGGTGTGGTCCTAATCCAATATGACTGGTGGCCTTGTAAGAAGAGGAAAAGACACCAGCAGTGTGAATGAACAAAGAAAAGGCCATATGGGGACCCAGAAAGGAGGTGGCCAAAGGAAGAGGCTTCAGGAGAAACCAAACCTGCCTTCATCTTGATCTTGGACTTGCAGCCTCCAGAGCCTTAGAAAAGAAATTTCTGTTGTTCAAAGCACTCAGTCTGTGGTATTTTGGTATGCCAGTCTAGCAAACAATCTTCAAGGCCGGCAACATAGCACCTCTCTGACCATATTTCCCTCATCACATCTCCTCAGCCAGGGAGGGTTTTCTGCTTTAATGGACTCATAGGATGAGATGGGGCCCACACAGATAATCCAGGATAGTCTTTCCATCTCAAGGGACTTAACCCTAATCACAGCTACAAAGCCCCTTTGCAACCTAAGGTAGCATACTCACAGGTTCCAAGGAGTAGGACTTCAACATCTTTGGGGGTGGAGAGGCATTATTCTACGGACCAGAGACATAAAAGGCAGTCTTGAAATTATACGAATTTCATAGTCCAACCAACAGTGATTTGTTTTTTTTGTTTTAGAAACAAAGTATTCATTTGCTTATTTTTAGAAAGAGACTATTGCAATGAGAACAATCACTTAGTAGAGACAATTTCTTTTTCATTGCATTTTTTTATTTCCTAAATCTAGGGTCCAACTTTTAATTAAAATTTGCCTTGCCCTTTTTCTTCTAACAGAATGCACAAAGATTTACTCAATCCATGTTTTCATTTTATTTGTATTTATTTATTAATCTGCCCATAAAGGGCTTTCTATATTAGCTCACTTCTTAGCATCTTGCCTGTTTTTACAAGATTCTCTCTAGCTCTATCTATCTAGTGAATCCTGCCTCTCTGCTGAGGAATTATTAACAAAAGCTGTCAGCTGTGAGAGCCATTCTTCCAATCCATAAATGAACTCCACAAAAAAAAAAATCTCCCTGAATCTTTTTCTTTGGGAAGCCTTATGCTGCCAATGGAAAGTTAGGGAATGAACGGCACGGCATGCTTGCTTTTTCATGATCTGGGTCTCAGAAGCTCTATTAAAAGTCTATTAAGTATTTTATTGGCTTCTGTTGGAGCCACAGATGATAACTTCATGTTGCAATTCATTTTCTATACATGCCAATTATAATATCAGAAGTGTGCTGAGCTGAATTTTCATATTTGCATTTAATAGCTAAGGCCAGCTGGTAAGCATTTTCTACTGTGAATGAAGAGTCATGTGCATCTTTAAAGTTAAATATTAAAACACACACCAAATGTACAATGCTGGGAAGATTCAAAAAAATACCAAACAGGAAACCCATTTTTCACAGACTCACAACTGAACATTCAATCATAAATTAAATGACTCCACCCATGGTGAGTCACCAGGGTTGTATCAGTTGATCACAACTTTTTTCACTCTGGTCAGAAACTAACCTGCCTATTGTTATGACAACCTCTCATTGTTTAACACCTTAACATTCAGCTTCCATATTCTGGACTAATTCCCCAAACACAACATGACAGTTGTTTTCCAAGTTATAAACACAGCTCTGAACCCATTACTGCCTCTTCTGCTGTTTCTCCTAGGACTTGAGCTACTGAGCCGCCAAAGAGCCAAAGTTCTCCTGCTTTTCAAGAATGTAATACTTCATGGCTCATTTGAAATTGAGTCAGTACAAAGCAAAGCTTTATGGCAGGAGCTGAATGCTGTATCCTGGGTGGCATCTGGCAGTCTGTGATCTAAGGCGAATAAATCAGGGACTGGCGGTCCCCAGAGGCTTTCTCTAGTGGAGCTCAGCTTAAGCAGGAGAGGAATGAGGACTTAAAGTGTCATGGGTTTCATGCTAGAAAAATTTGGATTTACATTCTGTTAGTTGAGCTGTCAAGTTCCTAAAAGGGATAAAGATCTTTGCAGTCACTCCACAAGACTTCTCCATGTGGGATCAAATTTTTCGGTGCAAATATAGAGAAAACAACAGTGACAGAAGTTAAGCAAATAATTCTGTCCTTCTAACTGAAAGTAAACAGTGAGTAAGCGGTGGGGGAGGTGTCCCTGAACACAAATTCTGCCGTTTCCACATAGCCTGTTTTGAGCCATTGCGCTACAAATAGGTAGGGCAAGAGAAGGAAAGGATTCCTTGCTCTCCTGATGTCATGCCCAGATCAGTAGTCTCCCAGTGATCTACCGACACAAGAGGTATAATAGGAAGTGATGGTTTTAAATCTCTACATTTTGTGTATTTTATTAGGGAGCCCATTTGTAGCATTGACACTAGACTGATAGCATTTAGCAAACATTTAATAGGTATTTACTAAATGAATAAATCAACAAAACTCTATCCATGTGTACATGTCCACAAATATATATATATAGATAAAGGTAAAATATTTCACACACACACACACACACACACACACACACATACACAAACACACAGTGTATTTTCAGCTGTGTATAGAGCTGGACCCTTCCCTGTTTTAATTTTCACAATTTCCTTTTGACAGCCGGTTTGGGATTAATTGGCTGGTTGCAGAGTTTACACAGAATGAGAGGCAATTCTACCTCGCACTAGGACTCTCCAGTTTTGTTGGCCCATTGCGTATGATTTGAGTAACCATGTATGTAATTAATCGCATATATTTTGTTGTTGACCCAGCTTTTCAAACGACTAAGTAAAATAAGTAAAGTTTTGCAAACAAGAGGTCAGCAGTATTGATCCCACTCTCCCTCCAAAAAAAAGAAACACGCAAAATTTTTAATTTCCTAGGTAGTACTATGACTTTAAAAAAGCATAATGTCTATTATAGCCAATTTTAAAACTGTGCTGCAGGAAATGATCAGAAAAATTTTCTTCTGCATTAGTGCTATAATTGCACTTGAGAATATAGAAGGATTAATTAATTTCACTGCTCAATGGGAGCTTGAGTCTGGCTTTATAAGCTAAAACTGGAAGTGAAACCTTGGATTGATAACAGAATTCAAATTTTCTAATCAATTACTGTCTCCAAACCTATTCAGCATGGTGGTTCTAAAGAATGAAAAGAGAAGAAACATCTTCCAGAAGTGAAATGAAGTGATAGTTGATAAGTAACTAATTACACATCTCATTCCAAAAACATTTAAGTTTTGAAAAATTTTCTCCTAGACTGCTCAGAGTATTTTGAAAAATGTGTATATATATATATATATATATATATATATATATATATATATATATATATATATATATATATACGTTTCCCCGAAAATAAGACCTAGCCAGACAATCAGCTCTAATGTGTCTTTTGGAGGAAAAATTAATATAAGACCTGGATTATATTATATTATATTACATATTATATTATATAAGACCCGGTTTTATATTATAGTAAAATAAGACCCGGTCTTATATTAATGTTTGCTCCAAAAGACACATTAGAGCTGATTGTCCGGCTTGGTCTTATTTTCGGGGAAACAGGGTATGTATGTGTGTGTATATACATATATACACACATATACATATATATTTAAATGTATATATATAATATGTATTTTTGTGAGAATTTCTGATTGTCAAACAAGATATAGCCCTAATTTGGTACATATTACAATCGCCGCTGAGCATTTAGAAAGCTACAAGGCTATGGTGTGGAGATTAGCTATGAAGGGACCTGATGACCAGACCACAGACCTTGATCACCCTAAGATAGTAAACCTCTAGCCTTTCCCCATACCTGCATATTGTTTATAGAAAAAGAGAGTGTCACGGGAACTAGAATTTGAGGAAAATACCCCTTTGGCCGCTAAACAACCGCTTATTGTGAGCTTTGAGGATTTGTCAGAGAACGATACAGGTAACCCGCGTATAACACGGTCGTTAGGTTCCTAGTAAAAAATGCTGTGTTACGCCAATCCGTGTTAGACGAAACAAAGAACTAGGACAAAAAAGTTCCAAAAGTTAAAAAAGCATACTATTATGTTTTTATAATTAAGGGAAATATCTTTATTAAAGCAATTTTTGCCAAAAGTATAACATATTAATATGTATTAAATCATATTTTCTTCATCATCACTACTAAGCACCATTAACAGAGGGTGTTTTCTTTTTGACAAGATATCTTCATCCTCTGCATTTAATACTCCACGAACAAAATGGAGTTAAAATTCTAATAAATTTTAAAATTCTGCAGTCAAATCTGATATGACATCCATGCTCGAATGAAAATTTTCAAATGAGATATCTTTTGCTCTTAAAAGCTTTTATTATGTTCCGTGTTATTCCGGGATTTCCCTAATTTCAAATGGGATAGTTTTTGCTCTTAAAAGCTCTTATTACGTTCCGTGTTGTTTGGGGATTTCTCTAATTCTCAAACCGTGTTAGAGTGAAACCCTGTTCTAGGACGCCGTGTTGTGCGAGTGTTGCCAACAATTCTTGAACCGTGTTAGAGCGAAACCGTGTTTAGAAGTGCTGTGTTACATGGGGGTTACCTGTGGTTGGATTATTGTTCATTCCAACCAGGTATCAAACTCCCTCGGTACCCCTGGGTCCTTGTAGGATTTTAACCACCTCATTTTGATTTCCTAAAAATAATTTGGAGTTTCTACTAACGATATAGTTGTTTCTCTCACCTACTTTACTAAATGTGTAAAATAACAATGCCAGAAAAATATGGGCTACACTTTAGAGGAACAACAGGAATAGTGAAATCTCTTAGTTTTGATCTTATATCTGTACCTGTAACTGCTTTCTTCAATTGGATAGTTTGCAGGGGAAAAAATATTCAAATCATCCATTGATGGAATGAGCCAATTGGTTATATGACTGAGTAGACCAGTAACAGAATGTGAGCAACAAAAGGATCCATGAATCATTTTATTTCTAGAAAAAATTTGGATTCTGAGAACTATTCTGAATACTGATCATGAGTGTACCTTGTTTACTTGGTGAATTTAGAACTATTTTAACAGATAAGCCTATATAGTGGTAGTACACATCTTGAAGGCTTTAAAACTGAACTTTCTTGTGTGATTGTTTAGGTGATTTTCCCCTTTATTTATAGCACATTTGTATGCACATCTGTATGTGTGCATACACGTATGTAGAGAAATAGGTGTAAGAATTTAATGCATGTTGTTTTCAGAAAGCCTTAAAAACAGAGATTCATCTCAAGTTTCAGATTCCTAACAAATGCATTTGATAGACAATACATTGCTTTCAGGGATTAGAATGGATATTCTTTTGGGCTGACTTACTGATTTTCTTTAGGTTATAACTATATGCAATACTTTTTTGCTTACTTTTAAGGAAATGCTAAAACAATAGTAATTTGTACAAACATACAGTGGGTATGTGTGTAGAGGTATTATGCAGAATACATGCCGGGGTTGTAATGGGAACTTGTGGTCACCTTAGGTGATCCTTATTAATTGATAAAAGCAAAGATGTGAAGAAATAGAATGATCTTATTTCATCCTCAATGCTCAATTCTTATAAGTCATTTTTGTACTCTAACTTTCAAATAGGGCAGCCAAGAGACTATTGCACTTTTTTTTCAAATTTTATAATGGATGGTGGTCATGGCCAACCTTTACAATAGAGAATTAGTAATGTTAATTATAAATCCTGACTTTGGTATTGACCTGTCTCTTTTTGAAGGTTATTTGACCTTCCTAACTTTTCAATTTAAAATATAAATATGTTTCTTTTTACCCACATCATGATATACCAGGGGTGTCAAAAAATGTATGCAAGTGGACACTTTGGTCAACGTTGCTCAAGCAGTAGTTTGTCATAATCAGAAGTGCCTGGATGCTGATGGTAACCACTTTGAGCACCTCTTGTAATTGCTGAAGTGAAACGTGATTTGTATTCATCTTTCGTTGTTGGTATATATTGACTATGACAATTTTAATACAGTTTTCCTTTCTTAAAATGCATATACATTTTTTTTTGGCACCCTCTGTGTAATCTAAATCAAACAAGACAAAATGCCTTGAGAAGATAATATAATAGGAACAAAAATGTCTTTTATTTTAGTGTTTTTTACCTGATTTGGACAGAAACAGAATCATTCCTAATGGACAGAAATATTTGACCATACTTGTGGCTTTTCTTCCTTTTTATGTTTATGTGCATTTCATTTCTTTGAAAATCCCGAGTGACTCTGGTCCTCACTTTCCTCCATGACTTTTATGTACCGTAAAGATGCTCTTTGTGAAGTGTGAAATGAATGGCTTGTCTTTGTAATAAGTGGGAACGAAAGGCTGTTGTATACCCTTAATGCTTTGGTTTATCTTTAAAATGTTGAAATATCAATTATGTCTACACAGTGGTGCCTCTCTTTGTACATTTCACATGTATTATTGTATGTGATACAGCAACCACAAAAGGTGCACAGAACACCTATTAATTTTTCCAATAGAAGAAGAAAGTGAAGCACAGTGATGGCAAGCTAAAAGCTGTATGATTACTAAGGTCTCCGGTAAAAGTTAAAGATGGCTTTAGTAGGATTCTTAATTCTGTCCGCTTTCCACTGTCACACATTTGACAGTTAATGAGAATCTGTGTCAGTGCTAATCATTTATACAAAGGCACATGAGTTGAAGTAGTAATAAATAAGTTGGGGAAACAGACATGAGAAAGACCCATAAAAATACAAACAAGCGTTGCAATGTATGCAAGAACTAAGTGCTGATAAAGTCAGAGAAAGCTTTACCAACAGAGTGATGCTTGAGGGGGTTCTTGAAGAACTCTAAGAATATGGGAATAAATTTTGATTCTTCCTCCCTTACCCACATATCCAATCTATAAACAAGTCCCATTGAGTCTACCTCCAAATACCTATGAAATCCAAGCATGTCTCTCCACTTCAAGTCCACCCTCCTAGTCTAGGCCCTCGCCAATTCTGCCCTGGAGGCTTTCAGACTGAGCCCCCACATTCTTGTCATCTTTTGTCAGTGGTTCTTAACAGTGACAACCAAGTGAACCAGGTCAGCCTCCTCCATGTAACCCATCACTGTCGGGATATGGTTCTAACCCTCATTATGCCTGCAGAGCCCTGCCCGGGCTGCTCCTGCTGCCTTTATGTGCCCACACTGCACTGTGCTCCTTCTAGCTCGTTCTCCAACCAAATGGTTCTCATTCTGTCCTTCGAAATGCTGAGATTGAATGCAAAGTTTCATTTTATATGTCAGCTTGGCTGGCCCATGGTGCCTAGCCAGTTGGTCAAACATTATTCTGTAGGTTTCTTTGAGGCTTTTTTTTAAAGATGAGATCAACAGTGGTTTAACGTTTAAATCAGTGGAAAGCTGATTACCACAACATGGGTGGGCCTCACCAAATCAGTTGAAGGCCATAAGAGAACATAGTTACTTCTCTTGAGAAAGAAGGAATTCTGCCAGGACACTGCCCTCAGACTTGGGCTGTGACATCAACTCTGTTCTGAGTTTCCAGCCTGCTGGCTTCACCTGCAGGTTTTGGACTCACCAATTGTGTGAGCCAATTCCTTAAAAACTTAAAAACTCTCTCTCTCTCTCTCTATACACACACACACACACACACACACACGTATCTCTAGCTAACTAACTATCTACACATGCACACACAAACAGACACAGAGACGCACACACACACCCTGTTAGGTCTGTTTCTCTGGGGAACTCTGGCTAAAACACACATCAAGGCCTTCATTCATGCTGTTCGCACCCCGGGAAACTCTTCTAGCTAACTCATCTTTCAGGTTTCAGTTTAAATGTCATTTATTCAGAGATGCTTTCCTTGACCTTTGGGACATGAGATGTCATATTTTGTAATTCATTTTTATAATGTTTTATAATAGTATACATGAGTTTGCAGTCATATATTTATTTCTGTAATTATTAGTTTAATATATGTATCTCACATTACAGCAGTGTTTTTCGACCATTTTTTTTCATTATCAGCCACTAAGTAACCTTTGCAGACATTTTTTTACTAATTGTTTGCCACCACAAATCTGCTGTTTATGATATATATATATATATATATATATATATATATATATGTATGTATATATATATATGTGTGTGTGTGTGTATATATATATATATATATACATATATATATATATATATATATATATACATACAGCCTGCCAGCCTTCATGCTGGAACTACATCATCAGTTTTCCTGATTCTCAGGCCTTTGGGCTTAGATTGGAACCATGTCATTGACTCTCCGTGGGCTCCAGCTTGCCACTTCACCCTGCAGATCTTGGATCTTGTCAGTCTCCATGGTTGTGTGAGCAAATTCCTTATTATAAATCTCTTCCTATATATAAAGAATATATGCATATACTGGAGGGTGCCTAAAAAATGTATACAAGTGGACATTTTGGTGAACATTGCTCAAGCAGTAGTTTGCCATAATCAGAAGTGTCTGGACGCTGATGGTAACCACTTTGAGCACCTCTTGTAATTGCAGAAGTCACACGTGACTTGTATTCATCTTTGTTATCAGTATATATTGAGTATTAGAATTTTAATACAGTTTTCCTTTCTCAAAATGTGTATACATTTTTTGGCACCCTCTGTGTATATATATCTCCTATTGTTTCTTTCTTTGAAGAGCCCTGACTAATACAAGTGATTAAAAATCAAATGAAGATGAGAAGGAGGACTGTGATTCTGATTCCCTAAAGAGATACATTTCTCTTTTAGAAAATAGCCTAAATAATTGGGGTCAATAATTAGAATAATATGTTTGTGTATAGAAATATATACACACAAAACACATATACACATATGTATATATAGAAACTTACATCTATATACATACATGTATATATAAATAGATGTCTATATAGAAACATATATGTATTTGTATATGTGTGTATATAATAAAAATGCAATGTTTTCCCCAAATTTTACTCTCCTTTACATACATCAAAGTGGGAGAGATGTGTTTGGAAAACAAAGATGTGATATTTATGTTTTATCTCATTTGCTGTAAGGAAATAAGTCTAGTTTTTAGTTTTCAATGTATACTGTCAATTATTTTTAGTGAATGTTTTCCCAGAGAGAGAAAAAAAAAACACAGTCAAACAAGCATGGTGTAAATGGCAAGAAGATGGTGCTCAGTTCATGCATTACCTTGTTTACAGAAACTCCAGAACTAGATTTTATCTATCAAGAAAGCAAAAAATGCAAAGGTAAAAAATGGTTTTCTATCAAACTGACACGTTCAAATCAGTAATGTCATATCGGGTCGGAACTGGTCATTACATGTATTGTCTGAAAAAATGGTTTAAATTGTTAATACTGTCAACTTCTCTGACAATGGCCATCTCTTGTAAAACTTAAATGAAGTAGAGGGTCATTTGCTTACTTCCATAGTTTCTCCAACAGTTTTTAATTAGATAAAGCAATTTTTATTCCCAGATAATACTTCAAAAGGGAGAGTGGCTGTCAGGGTTTCAATGAAAAAGTAAATTGTAAAAGTGAATTCTTCCCCTTCTTCCTCTCACTCCTCTTTTTCTTTTTGTGTTCTATCTCTTCTTCCTTTTCTCTCCCACCATTCCTGATCTTCCTCATCCCGTTCTTTTTTTCTGGATGCCCATTCGGAGGTTGTAACTTCTCTCGGGCGGAACACATATACGTTGGTATGGGGGTCGTGGGGGACATCCTTCAAGTGAACATTTAGCAGCACAGGTTCTCCTCTGATATGACAAGTTTGGTTTTCCTCCACATCACATATCAATGAGATAGGAACAGGGTAGAGCAACTATACCTGAAATATTTCTTTTACTTCCAAGAAGCACCAGTGGACCTTTGCATCATACAATCATAAACGTCATGCAGTTTCTCCTCTATGAGCAAGAAAAGAACTTGGGATGGAGCTCAGCCTCAGAGCTTACTGATAGAGTGTGGGAAAGTTAGCTCAGGAGTGTGCCTTGTGGATTTGTAATGTCCATGGCTCTGCTAAGTGTAGATGATGTGGTGGCTTGTGAGTCTAAGGTACCATAAATTAGGCTGGGCCGTGGGAGTGGAGAAGCAGCCAGCTGAACATGAAACATTATAAACCCCATGGCCAGCAAGGCAGTGTCTTTGTGTAGCCATGTACTCCAGGAGCGGCTTCGGGGGCAGAGCCACAGCTAACAGAGTGTTGATTCAAGGCGTCAGGACTCTGAGTTACCAAAGGGTCTGGCAGCCATTGGCAAGGGGGGATTACATCTGCCCACATCCCCTTTCCTGAGATGGTCTTACAGGAGCTTTATTGCTTATGTATTTGGAAGTTGTCACATACCAAGGAGCTCTCACAGCCCCTTTGGTCTATTGGTAGTTAGAGATGAAATCTTGCATTATAGCTCCCATCCTTACTAATCTTCACGGTAATGCAGTGAAATGTTATTACAAATAGTTTAAACTGATCACTCATTGATTCAGATGGCTTTTCCTGCCGTTTAGATGGTGCCAAAGCAGGAGGGCTCAACCGTGTCATTTACCTCAGAATCACAATGAAGTACAGGAAGCATAACCTTGTGAAGCTTGTTAGAAATGCATGTTTCCTGGCCTGACTCGAGCCTAATGAATCCGCATTTCCAGAAGGTCAGTCTGAGCTTGTGTATTCTGCTGGACTCTGTGGATGATTTGAGGCCACGCAGCTGCTACTGCTCTAAATGCTTTACTTCACCTTGACATTTTATGCCTTTTAGAAAAAACCAGGTGAAGACAACGTGCTAAGTCTCAATTAAGTTTCAACACCTTCTTCAATTTTTCAGTGCCAGAAAATTGAATCATCTTGAATTGGCTGGAAGTGGGACAATTTATGAGTGAGCCAGATCCTATTGTTCTGATTTACAGCAGCGTTACAGAGACTTGGCCATTTGGGATGGTTGCCTGACCACAGGTGACTGCCAAGGCTTTGAAAAGTGAGTGAGAGTTTCCAAGGATCAGTTGGAACCCTGAGTCAGAAACCAAAATTTACTCTTCTCAAACATCTCCGTGCCAAGCAGGGTGACAAGAGGCAAAGCGCTTATCTTCCTTGAGTTTCAGTTTCAACATTTCCGCATTGGGACAAAATCTGCCTCAGAGGGGTTGTTGTGAGAATTAAGCAAGAGAAAATGTAGGGTGCACACAACTTGACATATAGTAGGTGGTAAGCAATATTAGTTTTCTTTCATATTCACCTACTTCTTCCTCCTGCACCCTCTCTTTATTATTAAACATTGTATATTGCAGTCACTAACTTGCCTAACTAATTCACGGTAGTTCTCAAGTGACAAAGTAACTGATTTCACTATCAGTGTAGACCTGGTGAATAAAAGTCACAATTCATTTGGGTACATGAGTCCCCCTCATCTGTGGTTTTGCTTTTTGTGGTTTCAGTTACCTGCAGTTTTCCGTGGTCCTAAAAGATTAAATGTCCCCAACCATCCACATCATCATGGCTCCATGATCCAGGACCACCCAAAGCAGATGATCCTTTTTCGAGTTTACTGTCAGAAGGTCAATAGCAGCCTGACCCTACATCGTTATACCTACATCATTCGTCTCCCTTCATCTCATCACATAGGCATTGTATCATCTCACTTCACTACGAGAAGAAGAGCGAATACAGTACAATAACGTATTTTGAGAGAGAGAGCTCACATTCACATAAATTTTATTACAGTATATGGTTGTAATTGTTCTATTTTATTATAGTTATTAATCTCTTACTGTGCCTCATTTATAAATTAAACTATTGTAGGTATGTAAGTATAGGAAAAAGCATAGCTTACATAGCGTTCGGTATTATCCGTGGTCCCAACTATCCACTAGGGGTCTTGGAATTTATCTCTGATGGATAAGGGGGAGGTACTCTATTTTCTATCCCTCAGAGGTTTAGAAGCCCTTGGTTTAAACTATACAAACGCTGCAAGACCAAGGCTTCCCATTAATTTATGCAAACTCCTGAGTTCACTTCCTCATGGATCCCTTATATTCTTGAAGGTTGTTTAGGTCCTGTCAACTCTAACTTTTAGGCCCTTGCTAGCTTCCAGGAGAAATCACTGAACGTACTTCCTTAATTTTGAAGCTATATAAAAGATTTGCATGGTAAAGGGAGAAATGGGAGGTTATATTGTGACTGCCCTCCTTCCGCACAGCATTCCCACTCAAGCCACCTGTGTTCCCCACACCTGCCACCCAACCCCCTACCTCACCAGGGATTCCTGCGAGATACAGTCCAACACCCTGCACTGAACATCTTGAGGCACTTGTGTTCAAGCCTTGCACTGATCAAAAGGTGAGAACTGATAAACACTCCTGAATCAGGAGCCTCTTGAGCCCTCTCATCTCCACAAAATATAAACATAATTTGGAAAGATTCTTAGTGGTTGTGAGAATTTAGGATTATTGCTGGCTGAGTTTGTTTGAACACAATCTCCCAGTTCTGTCTGCTTTTCTGTTTGCTGCTTAGCACACGGAGAAAGCAGGTGTGATCCTCATAGCTCATGGGCCATCCAAAACTTAGTATTCTCATTTTTAATGCTGCGGAGAATTGAATAAGCAGCGGTGTGAAATTGCCGCATCCCCCCCCCCCCCCCCCATCTTCTTGGTACCTAAATCACTTTCAAGATTGCATTCTACCATTATGGTCAGTCCTATCATGTCCACATATTTGTTCTTTCAATGAGGCAAGTAAATCTTCAAAGAAGAGTGGTTATATGACTTTCACCCTAAGGAATTAGATTTGTCTTCCTTAAGCATTAACATATCCCTCCTAAACTGAAGGTACACAGATTAACCAGCTCACCACTGGCTCCCCTTCCTCTTTACCAATGCACTCTCCTTTTCCCGTTCCCTTTTAATCCTCATTAATTTAATCACATTTGTCCAACATGCCAAAGAGAGACCCAGATTCCTAAGGTTCTAAATTCTTTTTATTACTATTATTAGTTTCAGGTTTACAAAACAGTGTAACAGTTAGATATTTATACCCCTTACAAAGTGACAGTCCCCCTCCCCCAATCTACTACCTAAGGTTCTAAATTCTTGACACGATGACATAAGAAGTGGTATGCGCAACTTTGGGGATGTTTCTTTCAAGATAGTTGCCATGTGGTTTTCCTTTCTCTTTTTCTTCTGACTAGGATGGGATTCATGGACTAGAGGGGGAACCGGCATGTTGAACCTCAATGAAAAGAGATCCTGGCGGATGGGCTGGTTCAGTGTCCCATGAACCCAGGCTCTTTGTGTGTTGTTGTTCAGCCATGGGTAGCCATCAGATTATCATGTTTTATTTTCTTTGTTATACTTAACGATTGCTGAAATTATCTTGTTTACTTTTGTTTACTTTTAAGTTCTTCTGACCTTACTAGAATTCAAGAACAAACTGACTCATTCACCACCGTACAGTAGCGCCCCCCATCCCTTATCGATGGGGGATAGTTCCAAGATGCCCAGTGGATACCTGAAACTGCAGATAGTTTCGAATCCTATATATGCCATGTTTCTTCCTACACATACATACCTATGATGAAGTTCCATTTATAAAATAGGTACAATAAGAGATTAGTAATGATAACTAATAAGATAGAACATTATAACAACGTACTGTAATTAAAGTTACGTAAATGGCTTTGGAGCAATTATTAATAAAATAAGGGTTACTTAAAACAAGCACTTCGATACCATGCCAGTTGACCTGATAATGAGATGGTTACTGAGTGACTAATGCGAATGTAGCATATGCAGCATCGAGATGCTGGGCCAAGGGATGATTCACATCCCTGGGAGAACAAAGCGGATGGCACACAATTGCATCACGCTGCTCAGAATGGCACACGATTTAAAACTTATGAATTGTTTATTTCTGGAATTTTCCATTAAGTGTTTTCAGACCACTGTTGACTGTGGGTAACTGAAACTACAGAAAGTGGTACCACAGATAAAGCGGGGGAGGCAGGTACTGTAGCCCAAGTACCCATCTGGTGGTTGAAACACAATAGGTACTAAATATTGCTTGCTTGAATGAATGAATGAATGAATGAATGAATGAGTGAGTGGTGGATGAGCAGCAGCCAGCGTCAGGGATTTGCAAGCCCAGTGGGCCAGTGGCAATCACTAGCAGGAAGATGCCAAGTCCGACTGGGTGGCATGGAACAGCACCAGCATGCAGTGGTAAATAGTGGAGTGGTAGTGGCCATTGGGAGGAAAAGATGGGGCAGGTAAGTAGCAGGTGGTGAAACAAAGGGCCATAATTCAATGTGGTGAAGCTGAGGCACATTAAATCTAATGGTACATATACTTGCGAACACATTTAAAATATCCCTTAGGATACATAGACATACCTGGGTGGGTAGAGAGAGGGAACTTTGCATATGATGGACTTTCTGTGTCAGTTGATAGAGACAACAATACATTAAAATTTGAATTATTGTTGTTTTCCTGAGGACATCTGTACCCACAGGCGGGTGATAAGGGGGCATTTAAGTTAGAATCTTCATCATCTATGGCTTCCAAAGCAATATCTGTTTTGCTTCTAATTGTCTATACTTGGCTGAGAGCAGGACCCTTAACATGTCTTCTTCCCCTTATATCTTGCTCCTGCTTTCCTCCAAATCTTGCATGCCCCTTTCTTGTAGGCCCTTGCATGCCTCTCACATGTCTTAGAGGTGGGTCAGACATGGAGTAAAATCGTCTACCTTATTTGCCTCCAGTTTCTCCAATTCATTAATCACAGAGCTCAGCCTTTTCGTCGGTTGTGCCTTTTGCTTTCGTGCTATCTGATTCACATGGTTTACAGAGATAATTTATGGGTGATGTATGTTTTGCCTGACTTGGCTTTGGGTGTCTGAAGTGACCCACAGGGCAGTGGTGTGTGTACAATGTGTGTGGGAGGAAAGAAGTGATAAAATGCTCTTTGAGGAATTATAAAGTATAATAAGTTATTTTTGTGCTTCACCTGACTTCCTCTCCATCCCAGCTCTAATATCATCACATGAAGAAAGGGGGAAGAGGGGAAAAGAGGAAGCTAAAGGCATCTATGAATAATATTACTTAGTTCACATCAAACAATGCACTAGAGCTGCCACCAGAGCTCGGAATGAGGAAAAGAAGCACAAAAGGCAGCTGTGGTCACAATGCATTGAAAATTTGGAAATTTGGAATAAGTCGCTGACAAAAGAGTCAAGGGAAGAATCTGTCTTGGATAGAAATGGCCACAGGAGATTGGTTAACTATAAATATGTGTGGAAAATTAGGGGGAAAGTATTGCTTGAAGGGGGATTGGATTTGCTTTATTGTTTAATGTTATTAGCACACAGACTTTTACAAATTCCTCTTACCTAAATATAGCAGAAAGTGATTGCTCCTTTAAAGCCTTAGAAGTGTCTCACATTGATTTTCTTGATGCGTTTGCGTGTTGGGGATTCTCCATCTTCACTACATCTTTCTGGAAGCAAGCCATTGCACTTGTGGATTTTCTCTCCTAAAAAAGCATAGAAGTGGTGTTTTTGAAAGGAAAATAAAGCTAAGATGACTCTTGAATCCAAATTAACTCAGGCATTTGTAAAACTTTATTATTTGTCTGGTGCCGGGAGCATCAGAGATCATACAAAACATCTACTTGTTTTTTAGGTGAAAAATTCAGAGAAGTCAAGTGACTTAACCCATCACCATGTAAGTGCTCTTTGACACCAAGATCCTGGTGACGTCTCTGACTTTTGACCTCTGGTATAATGTTTCTTTAATGTTGAGCTGAGCCGCCTAGCCGATCTACTAAAAGCCTGCCTAATTTACACACACACACACACACACACACACACACACACACACACACAC
Source organism: Rhinolophus sinicus (assembly GCF_057876585.1). Classification (NCBI taxonomy): domain Eukaryota; kingdom Metazoa; phylum Chordata; class Mammalia; order Chiroptera; family Rhinolophidae; genus Rhinolophus; species Rhinolophus sinicus. The sequence continues at coordinate 188,291,271 of NC_142503.1, read as the reverse complement.
ACAATTTGTTTGTATTTATATATTCATTTATATTTATAGATGTATAGTTGTTTATATTTGTAGATTTTTTTATATTTATATATGTTTGTTTATATTTACATATATATTTATATTTAGAGATACATATGTTTGTATTTAAGGGGTATAATGTCATGATTTGATATATGGATGCATTGCGAAATAATCACTAAAATAAAGCTAATTAACATATCCATCATCTCACACAATAGTTTTTTGTGTGTTGTGAGAAATTTAGGATTTACGATTTACCCTCTTGGCAAATTTCAAGTATGCAGAATAGTATTGTTACCTATAGTCACCATGTTATAAGGATTAGATCTCCAGAACTTATTTATCTTGCATAACTGAAAATCTGTTGCCCTTAATCAGCTTCCCCCCATTTAGCCTTTTCTCCAGCCCCCAGTATAACCACCATTCTACTCTCTGCTTCCATGAGTTTGACTATTTTAGATTCTAAGTATGAATGATATCATACAGTATTTGTTTTCTATGTCTGGCTTATTTCATTTAACGTAATGTCCTCCACATCCACCATGTTGTTGAAAATGGCAGTATTTTCTATTATTGAGGCGAAATAAAATTCCATTATATGTATATGCCACAGCTTTATCCATTTATCTGTTGCTGAACATTTATTTTAGTTTATTTTTTCGTATTGTGGCTATTGTGAATAATGCTGTAGTCAGTATGGGAGTAGATTGAGATTTTGATTTCAATTCTTTTGGACAAATATCCAGAATTGGAATTATTGGGCAGATAGTAGTTCTAATTTTAATTTGTTGAGAAACTTCGATACTGTTTTTCATATTGACTGTACCAGCGTAAATCCTAAATCCTTTACATTTTACCAGAATGTAAAATGTACCAATTTACATTCCCACCGACAACATACCAGCATCTCCTTTTCTCCACATCCTCTCCAGCACTTGTTATTTGTCTTTTAGTCAGTAGCCATTGTAACAGGTATGAGGTGACACCTCAGTGTGGTTTGAAATTGCATGTCCTTGATAATGAGTGATGTTTAAGATGCCTGTTGGCCATCTGTATGCCTTTTTTGGAAAAATGTCTATTCAGTTCCATGGCCCATTTTTAAATCAGATTGTTTGCTTTTTGACATTGAGTTGTATGAGTTCTTTATATATTTTGGGTATTAAACCCTTATAAAAATATAATTTGCTAATATCTTCTCTTATTTGTTTGGTTGCCTTTTCATTTTGGTGATGGTTTCCTTTGCTGTGCAAAGCTTTTTTGTTTGATATAGTTCTATTTTTTTAATTTTTAATTTTGTTTCCCTTGCCTTTGGAGTCAGAGCTGAAAACAAAACAAAACAAAAAAACTTAAAACAGATGTCCAGGAGCTTACTGCCCATGTTTTCTTTTAGAAATTTTATGGTTTCAGGTTTTACATTCAATTTTTAATCATTTTGAGTTAATTTTTTGTTAATGTAAGATAGTGGTCTAGTTTCATTTTATTTTGCATGTGGCTGTCCAGTTTTTATAACACCATTTATTTAAGACTGTCCTTTCTTCATTGTATGTTTTTGACCCCTTTGTCAAAAATTAATTGTCCATATATGTGTGGGTTTATTTCTGAGCTCTCTATTGTGTTCTATTGTTCTGGGTATCTGTTTTTATGCCAATACCATATTGTTTTGATTATTATTGCTTTGTAGTATAGTTTGAAATCAGGGAGCATGATACCTCCAGCTTAGTTCTTCTTTCTCAAGATTGATTTGGCTATTCAGGATCTTTTGTGTTTCCACACAAATATTAGAACTATTTGTTCTAATTCTGTGAAAAATGCCATTGTAATTTTAACAGGAATTGTACTGAATCTGTAGACTGCTTTGAGTAGTATGGACTTTTTAACAATATTAATTTTTCAAATCCATGAGTGTGGAATATCTTTCCATTTATGTCTTCAATTTCTTTCATCAATGTCTTACAGTTTTCTGTGTATAGGTCTTTCACCTCCTTGGTTGAATTTATTCCTAGGTATTTTATTTTTTTTGGTGAAATTGTAAATGGGATTGTTTTCTTAATTTCTCTTTCTGATAGTTTTTTATTAGTGCATAGAAGTGCGACAGATTTCTGTATATTGATTTTGTATCCTGCAACTTTACTGTAACTGCATTAGTTCTAAGTTTTTAGGCTTTAGGATTTTCTCTGTATAGCCTCAATGTCATCTATAAATAATGGCAGTCTTACTTCTTTTATTCATTTAGATGCCTTTTATTTCTTTTTCTTGCCTGAATGCTGTAGCTAGGATTTCCACTATTATGTTGAATAAAAGTGGAAAGAATGGGCATCTTTGTCTTGTTCCTGATCTTAGAGAAAAAGCTTTTAGCTTTTCAAAATTGAGTATGATGTTAGCTATGGGTCTGTCCTATATGGTCTTTAATATTTGAGTTTCTTTCGCACTAAACACATTTTGTTGAGAGTTTTTTTTAATTATAAATGGATATTAAATTTTGTCAAATGCTTTTTTCTGCACCTATTTAGATGACCATATGATTTTTATCCTTCATTTTGATAATGTGTGTACAACATTGACTGATTTACAGATTTTAAACCATATTTACATCCCTGGAATAAATCCCACATTATCAAAGTTATGATCCCTTTAATATATTGTTAAATTCAGCATGCGAATATTTTGTTGAAGACTTTTGTGTCTATGTTCCTCAGGAATATAGGCCTATAATTTTCTTTGCTTGTGGTATTGTCTGGTTTTAGTATCAGGGTAATGCTAGCTTTGTGGAATGAGTTTGGAAACATCCCTTCATTTTCAACTTTTTGGAAGAGTTTGAAAAGAATAGGTATTAAATCTTTGAATGTTTTGTAGAATTTACCAGTGAACCCATCTAGTCCTGGACTTTTGCTTATTGAGAGGTTTTTATTACTGATTCGATCTCCTTACTAGTAATCAGTCTATTCAGATTTTCTATCTTCTTGGTTCAGTCTTAGAAGATAGTATGTTTCTAGAAATTTCTCCATTTCTTCTACATTGTTTAATTTGTTAGCATATAATTGTTCATAATAGTTCCTTATGATCTTTTGTATTCTGTAGTTTCAGTTGTAACTTCTCTTTCATTTCTGATTGTATTTATTTGTGCCCTCTTTCTTTTTCCTTGGTGAGTCTAGCTAAAGGTTTGTTATTTTTATTTGTCTTTTTAAAGAACCAGCTCTTAGTTTTATTGACCTTTTAAATTATTTTCAGTCTCTATTTTATTTATTTCTGCTCTGATCTTTATTATTTCCTTCCTTACACTAACTTTGGGCCTCATTTGTCTTCTTTTTCTAGTTCCTTTAGGTGTAAAGTTAGATTGTTTATTTGAGATGCTTTTTATTTCTTGAGGTAGGTCTGTATTGCTTTTGCTATATCCCATAGATTTTGGAATGTTATAGTTCCATTTTCATTCATCTCAAGGTATTTTTTAATATTATTTTTGATTTTTCATTGACCCATTAGTTGTTTAGTAGCCTGTTATTTAATCTTCACATATTTGTGATTTTTTTTCCAGTTTTCTTTTTGTGATTGATTTCATGCTACAAACCATTGTGGTCTGAGAAGATGCTTCATATGATATCAATCTTCTTAAATTTATTGAGACTTTTTGTAGCTTAATATGTAATCTATCCTGGAGACTGTTCTGTATGCACTTGATAAGAATGTGTAGTCTGCTGCTTTTGGATGGAATGTTTTATATGTATATATTAAGTTCATCTAATCTAATGTGTCATTTAAGGCTGATGTTTCCTTATTGATTTTTTATCTGGATGATCTATCCATTGATGTAAGTGGGGTGTTAAAGTTCGTACAATTATTGTATTGCTGTTTATAGCTCTTTAAGTTTGTTAATATTTACTTTACCTACCTAGGTGTTCCTATGTTGAAAAAAAATATATATATATATCTCATATTTTCTTGTTGGATGGACTTCTTTATCATTATATAACGCCCATCTTTGGTTTTTATTACAGTTTTTGTTTAAAAGTCTATTTTGCCTGATACAAATATAGCTACTTCAGTTTTCTTTTGGTTTCCATTTACATGAAACAATTTTTTCCATCCCTTTACCTTCCGCCTGTCTGTGTTCTTCTACCTGAACTGTGTCTCTTATAGGTAGCACATTAGGTGGGTCTTTTTTTCTAACCACTCAGCCACACGATGTCTTTTACATTTAAAGTAATTATAGATAGATATGTACTTATTGCCACTTTGTTAATTGTTTTCTGGCTATTTGTAGATTCTCTCTCTTCTTTTCTTCTTCTTTTGAATATGGAAAATTTCTCATGTCTTCTTTGGTATAAAACAACCTAGCACCAAAAATGAATGGCTACAGGGAAATAGCCCAAGGAAACCTGATTGTAAATCCCTAGGCACCTCACTTTGTTGTTATGAAATTTTTTCTTAACATATCAAGAATTTATGAAACTCCAGTTATTTCTTGAGGTCAAATATGCAGCCTTTCATGAGTTCCAGAGTATGAGCACTTTAAAAGGATTACCTTTATAAATAAGATTACTCTGTCTTCTGTACACTCTAAACTAAGACCATAATCTTTACAAATGTAATGCATTCAACACTCTTTGCCTTACATTTTTATTAACTTGTTTCCTAACAAATCAAATGTATATCAGTTGTTTCCTGTGTCCTCCTCAGTATGAAATCACCATGGTTATTGAATTTCTATTTTACAATGCATAGGAAGGAGAAAAGAACAAGCATTTGTTGAAGACCTTATATGATGGACACTTTCATTAATTCACTGAAAATATACTTCCAGGTCCCGTGTTAAGAGATGAGACTACGTCACTGAACAAATTAGTTGTGGCTGTGCCTTCACTGAGCTTACTAGCTTGTATGGCAGACAGGTATTTAATCAGCAAAGTAAAGCCAGTGTGATAAGAAAGGAAGAGCTGAGGACCAAAGCAATACGATTTTTTGTATGTATTTTCAGGGGAGGAAGCTGAGGCTCAGTTAGGCTAGGAATCTTCTTCAAATGAGTGAACACTAAACATAGCTTTAAACCCAACGCTTCTCACCCCCAGCATTTCCACCTTGCCGTGTTTGAGGCACGGTCGTAGGTACTGAATATTCAAGGATTTAAGCTTACAGTCTTGGAGAAATGACATCCATCAGAAGGAAAATGTTAATATAGACTAATATTCTTAGGTAATTTGTGAGTTTCAATGTGAATAAAGCTATGGGCTGAGATGGCTGAGAGAAAGCTTTGTGGATGAAAAATACAAATCTTAGATAAATGGATAGGATGGAAGATAGGTAAAAAGGCACATTTCCTCATAGAAGACCTAGAATTGTATATGTCTAGTTAGAGAAAAGAATTTGACTAAACTGTTGATTCTTTTGAGGAAGTGGTGGGAGAGAAGATTGAAAAGGTACCTGGGGATTCTTGAATAGTAAGGTAAGAATTTGGATTTCATTCTGTAGTTAAGTGATCAGAAAACTTCTTTATGGTATAGTAAATATTTTAGTGTTTAAACTATGCAATTTCTATTGCAACCACTCAACTCTGATGTTGTAGTGTGAAAGCAGCCATAGACAATAGGTAAATAAACAGGTGAGACTATGTTCCAATAAAACTCCTCTGCAGGCTACAAGAGTTAATGGTGATGAATTCAATGCTTTTAAGCAATAAATCCACAAATAGGTGTTCGGGGAGAGTGTGACCTGGTAGTGTTGTGTTAGTGTGGGTATTGGCATAGAGCAGGAGCCACTGTGCTTTGTGGACAGTGAGAGACAGAAAGGAGATAATATGCTTACTTTCCTCACTGTCCCATCCTTTTTCTCACTGTGACTTCTTCCAGATCAAGTAGATCTGTGAGTATCTCATTATTTTGGGATCAATGTCCTTTTAATATCATGCTGACATAAATGATAGGGCTCTTTGAATTTTAGGCTCATAGGCTTTTGCAGAAGAGAGAGATAGTAAAGGATGGTTAGGCCAGTAGATCAACATGTACATGATAAATCTGGAGGCCTAGACATATAGAAATACTTGATCATGGTCATATAGAATCATTGTAGAAGAAAAAAAAAAAAGCGTGATTTTTTTTCCCCCTGGAAATTATATAACAAAGAACAAACCCAATTAGAAATTAGCAGTCCTCTGTAATTTTATGTCATTGTACCTATTCAGTCCAACCCCCTCAATTCACCTGTATAAATTATGTTTTCTGCTGCCTCTTTGGCTCCATAAAACACACTGAACTCATTCAAAGTAAAGTAGTCCCTCCTTATCTGCAAGGAATACATTCCAAGACCCCCAGTGGATGTCTGAAACCACGGATAGTACTGAATGTTATATATACTACCATTTTTCTATACATATACTTGCATGGTAAAGTTTAATTTATTAATTAGGCACAGTAAGAGATTAACAACAATAACTAATAATAAAACAGAGCAATTATAACAATATACGGTAATAAAAGTTATGTGAATGTGGCCTGTCTCTCAGCAAACTAACATGAATTTCTTTATCCTTCTTCATGGATAGAAGACTCATTCTTACCATAGATCTAAACCACCTCAGCATACAATTTCTTTTCTTACCTTATTAAGTGGAGAACCTTCATCTTTTCAGTCACAGGAGGGACTTCACAACTTCTCTTCGGCATATCCAAATTGCCAGCATCACTACTCTTGTGCTCAGGGTCATTATTAAGGAAAATAATGGTTACTTGTATACAAGTGCTATGGTACGATAACATGACAGTCTGATAACCAAGATGGCTACTGCGTGACTAATGGGCAAGTAGCCTGTACAGTGTGGATACCCTGGAAAAAAGGATGATTCATGTTCTGGGCAGAATGGAGCAGAATGGCATGAGATTTACAACTCATGAATTGTTTATTTCTGAAATTTTCCATTTAATATTTTTGGGCCATAGTTGGCTGTGGATAATGGAAACCGTTGAAAGCAAAATTGTGGATAAGGGGAAACCACTGTACAGGTTTTTCTCAGCTCTTTCCCCATCTGAACTATCAGTTTAATTTTCTCCAAGAGTATACCCTTCTTTCCATTTCAGGCTCAAAAGTGACTTTTCTTACTAGTCTCTCACCAACAATTCCTCTTCACTTTAATTCCCTCTTCTCTGGTGACACACTTGCCTTTATCGCACAGTTTACATGCCCTCATTTATTTCACAGATGAAATTTTTCTCCCAAGGAAGGTATGGAGTATACAGACAAGGTACATAATTCGTTCTTTCCCCCTTTGTAACCATGCTGGGCATGTAATAGCAACTCAGTCAATGAAAGAATGTGTGCATAAAAGTTCCAGTTTAAAATGAATTCTTCAGGGTGAAAGGTGTTTACATCTAAGGAGTAATTCATTTGAGGCTGGTGGGACACATTATTTTGTTATTAGCCAATAAGTCATCTTATTGCATCCCATTAATCTACCAATTGTTCACCACACTTTAAGGTTGTTTAGTTTAAAACTCATTAAACTTTTTAGTAGGAGAATAACCTGTCCCCAACCTGTTTAATAAAGGCTTAACAACCATTTCTTTCACTTCATGTATAAATAATTGCACAGCATCTTTCAGAGGAAGGAAGAAGGTGTGTGTACTAACACGGGCCCCTGTAATTACCAGGAAATCTTCATTATTTTTATTGATAGCCTACCTCACAGCTCTAGAAATAATCTCACCAATTAGATAACTATTTAAGGCTATTGAAAAAATAGCCAATCTTTGAAAAATAAAATATCACCCTTCCTCCCTGGTTTCCTAATTTTAAAGACATAGTAAGACACTGATTAGAATATACGTAACAGTAGACAGTTCTATGAGGATGGAAAACTTGAAGACTTGTTTCTAAATGCTTTCTAAATATAGATTTATGTGGGAAATTCTGCCCTTCCCCCAGCACAGTTTGTTTCCACAGGCACTTGAAAGATAGGTCCTTCCACTCAGCGACTAAGACTGATATTGTGCAAGAATCATCTAATCTGCTGGTGAAACAAAATCCTAGAATTTTAGCACATGGCTAATTATTAGACATGTGGTCTATAATGTCACATACAGATTTAAAATACTGGCTGAGAATTTGAATGACTTCAAACTTAGCTGAAACAATCTGCCAGGTCTCTTATTAGCTAGCTGGAAGCAGATACAAAAGATTTTGGTCTGACCCTTTAGTCTATTTCACTGTAACTGAATCATTTAATCACATTTTATAAAACTCCAGGCTACAGTGCAGCGAAATGTTAAGCACATCTTGCTCATTAGAAACAAATGAAAAACTCATCAGCCTTGAGACTCAGCCATTTATATTAAATATCTATATAAAACACTACCAGAAACATTGGGTCTCGGCTGGCCTAATCTGTGACACAGCCTCTTTAAGAGATTTGAAAATATGTAGTCTATTTCACACTACCAAATTTTCCATGGCCCAAACGAATGAGAAAAATGAAAAGAAATTCAAACAGCATATTTCACTTTATCCGCTATTTAAATGTCCCATTTTATTTTGTAATGTGGAATTTTCTTGATGCCATTCTCTAAAGAATCTCAAATGTGAATCAGAATAAAGAGTTCTCCATAGGCCTGTGTTTGGTCAGTAAAAATGAAAATATTTGCGATTTAGCACACAGTACCAAATGTTCATAATATACTACGAATCTCCTACCATGCATCTCATTACTGATTATTAGGCTCCAATGATAAAACTTTAAAAACAAAGAAAAGTATAATACTATAGAATTAAAAAAATTAGCCTGTTAGGGCATGTTTCTTTTTACCTCACTGTGGACTACAATCTCTGTGAGGTTAGGAGCAGTATCCTGTATCCAGTACCCAGCACTCAGTATCCAGCACCCAGGATACTGAGGGGCTCATCATAGTTGCTTACTAAAAATTTAGTAATGACTGTGAGGAAGTAGTGAGCATTTCAATGCATTTGCTGGTTACAACAAAGTCTGGGGCAAACAAATATTTGTTACAGAAACATTCTGATCAGACATCAGTAGTCAGGCATGTCAAATACTCATTGCCTGACAGGGACTCTGTTCTGTAAATAGGAATTTGGCCATTCCAATGAACACATTTGGAGTATAGGTAGTCTTTATTTCTAATAAATTAAAAGTCAAATAGGGTATAATAATTGTCACATCTACTCTATTGTCATTGTGTTTTATAGCATGAGAAGCTTTTAAGGTACCATATAAATATTTGATTTAAAAGTGCAACTTATGTATTTGTTGGTAATCTTGAGAAAAGTTTTATGTTTCTCTTAAATTAGCATTTGACCTTTTTTCTTTTCCTTTTAACTTATAAGAGTGCACTTTAAGGAATGTGGTACAAACATGAAAATCTATTGCAAACCATGGACACCTGTTTTTCTCACCCACAGAGTTCCTGGCACATGGCAGATACTCAATAACCATTTGTTAAAGGAACACAGGAATCAAACTGCAAAATGTTAACAATGCAATGTATTTCAAAGAGTGTTGCAAAAATAAATTCAGTAGTGTAACTAAAACCAGGCCTGGCATGGAGGAGATTCTCAATGAATGTTTGCTCCTGTTATGAGTTGCATTGTGTCTCCTCAAAGTTCGTAGGTTCAAGTCCTAACCCCAACACTTTAGAGTGTCATCTTCCTTGGAAATAGGGTCTTTCCAGAGGTCATTAAGTTAAAATGAGGTCATTAGGGTGGGCTTTAATCCACATGACTGGTGTCCTTATAAAGAGGGAAATTTGGAGACAGACATCGCACAGGAAGAACGTCATGTGAACATGAAGACAGAGCTCAGGGTAATATTTCTATTCGTCAAGAAACACCAAAGATTGCCGGAACCACCAGAAGTGAAGGGAGCGACATGGAACAGATGGTTTCTCACAACCTCAGAAGGAACCCACCCTGTGGACACCTTGGTCTTGGACTTCTCATCTCCAGAACTGAGAGAATACACTTCTGTTGTTTCAGCCTTTCAGTTTGTGGTACTTTGTTACAGCAGCCTTAGTAAACTAGCAAAATATCCATGCTCTATCCTACTTCAAGGCTTTAGCCTCCTTCAAACTGTGACAAACACTCATAAAGGTTATCAACAATTGAACCCAGAAACTTAATGAAGTCTAGAAATAATTTTAACATGTCGAGATAACTTTAGAAGCACTTTGTGATGTTTGAATCCTAAGAAAAAGTCCCTTTGGATTATACTTATATAGAGCTTATGTTGTGTGTAGCTGTAGGTTACAATAATATTTCATTCTTTCAAACTGCCTCGATAGAAATTTAATTTGTTCAAATGAGATTTGATTTGCTATCAAATTAAATTTTTTCATTGAATTTTTGAACCACAAACACCTTTTATATACTCTAAAGATTTTTGATCATAAAAGTGCAATTGCAAGATGAGTCAAATGCCTTGGTTCGGGGAAAGCATTATGCCAGCTGTCTCCGTGGAGCAGAGAGGGGAACTAAGGTGGATATTTTACATTGTATCTAAACTTGCCTCCTTCTCTGTTTCTGAAAAGAATGTTCTCTGTTCCTGAGAAGAGCATCCATGCCCCAGGAAGCTTCGATTTTTCAAATCCTCACCAAGCATTTTAGATTGCCAACCCCACCTCATTCTTTCCCTGTCCTAGGTTGTTTGCGGGGATAGTAGTACCAGACAATCTGTGTATTGGGAAGGAGGGGAGTAGGTGTCAAATTCTCACTGTGAGTTTTGGAATCCTAGTGTGCCCGCTGGTGAGGTACTCAGCATCTTCTTCCTGCAACCCACCGGGAATCCAGGCCTTCTGGATACAACTTTGTCATTGCCCTCACAACCCTGTGCCACATTTATAGTGATCTGTTCATGTGTCTGTCACCCTGACTGATTATATGGCTTCTTTGGCAACAGTGCCTGCACCTTATGCCTTCCGATACCTGCAGCAGAGTGGCCCAGAGAAGGCACCAGACTGTCATAGCATGGGGGCAAGGCAACACTCTGGGGCTTAGCCCTGCTGAGCAAATCTGGGAGCCAGCAGAGAACACGCATCCTAGCGTTGTCCACCCAGGGTCCAGGGAGCTGGTATATTTCCACACAGACTCTTATAAGCCACAGGTTGAAGGCTGGGATTTCTGTCTTGTGTATATATGTAGGCTGAGCTTGCTCTGGAGGCTAGAGAGAATGCTCAGGCAAAACCAGGCAGGTGCTGGGGAAGGTGGCAGTTAGGCAATGTGCACTGTAGTGACAAAGATGAGGAACTGTGAGTGGGGCACTGATGTCACCTACTAACTTTACTCCACCATCCACTGGTCGTTTCCTCAAACCTCATTTTTAGTGGCATAACATTTCTGTATCCCTGGACCCATCTAAAGTCCCAATTCCTATATGGCTTGGACTCCCAGCACTCTGGCCAGAGCCTTTTGTGGCCTGACAGCCATAACAACAGTGCAAGTAGCAGACCGGTGAGCTGTCCCCATCCCCTGCCTGAGTGTTCTTTGAGTTACACACAGAAGATACAGGGCTGCATTCATTCATTTACATGCTGGGATTCTGTGCCACATCCAGTGCTAAATGCTGGGAAAGAGAGCTGGCTCCTGGCCTCTCAGAACTTATAGTCAGATGAGGAAGACAGATACTTCAGATCTAATCACAGCAATATCAGCAATTATATGTAAATTATGAGCCCTGTGTGAAGGCAAATGAAGGGTGTGATGCAAGAATATAATAGGGACAAGAGAGCTGTTAGAGGAGGAAGGATTGGAGAGGCCACTCCGAGGTAGTGGGACTGGTGAGAATTTTCCAGACAGTATCATATTATTCAGAAGCCAAAACGAGGGAAGGATCTTGCAGTAGTGGAACTGAAAATGTTCCCTGCTTATTTAATGCATTTACAGGCAGGAAACAAAATCAAGCACAGAAAAGTGTAAATAAGAAAACACACATCTCACTGGCAGGTCAGCTGTCCATTGACTCCTCTCCTTCCCCATTCTTACAACACACACACACACACACACACACACACACACACACACACACACACAGAGCAATGTTAGGACAAATTCCCAGATTTTTCCTTTGGAGGTGCCCAGCATTGAGTAAGAGGCGGAACTGGATACTAGCCAGGTAGATAAGAGCACCATTTTCATGTAAAGGAAAGTTTATTCTCCTAGTTTTTCAAAATAGATTTCCAAGGCCCCCTTGAATTTCTCCGTACAAGTCAGACGGTAGAGCTTCATGGAGGCAGCTTTGATGTAATCCAGTTTATTGAAGCTTTTTAAAACAGCATACTGTGGGGCATTCAGTCTTTATGGAGAGTAGGGATTGCATACTGACCTTGGCCCCCCCGGAGCCAGCCATGTCCAGGGATGCAGGAATAAGTTGTTTTATTTTCAAGTCTGATTCCTGGGGACAAATACTCTCAGCCTCACTGTAGATTCAAGAAGAAAAATACAAGTTCAGTCTCAGCCGTTGCCTACCGTCCGCAGCTGAATTTCCCAAATTGAGTCAGTTTTAGACTTAATGCTATGGGTTGGCTAATTAATTAATTTCCATTTCATAGACTTTTATTGAGTATCTATTAGGTACTTTATGAGATTATGAATATACAAAACAAAAAGAAAAAATATTACCAACACTAGAGCAATACTGACAGCTAATATTTCTCCGTTAAGCCCTCACTAAATTCTAGGTGAGGCTCTAAGTGCATTACTTACATTTTTTACAACTATACAGGGTAGGTGCTATTTCTGCACCATTGTGCAGTTTAAGAAACTGAGGCTCAGAAAGGTTGAGAAACATGTCCACAGCCGTGGAGCTAGTAGTTCTAGAGTAGAAATGAGAAGCAGGTTGTCTGGCTCTGGTCTCTGCCTCTGCTCACGTTCCAGATCTCAAAGAGCTTGGGTTTTCATGAGGAAGATAATCAAGAAAAAAGAAAAGTTTAGTGAAATGGATATTTACTGAGTGATTGCTCTGTGCCAAGCACCCATCCAAGTATTTCATGTGTATGATTTCATTCCATCGTCACAATCCCTCTCTGAGGAGGACACTGTTATCATCATCCTGAATTCACAGGCAGGGAAACTGAGGCACCCAACAGTTATGAAACTTGCTTAAATCCACATAGCTGGTGAAGGACAGAGCTGATATTTGGGGGGCAGACGGTCTCTACTTCTAACCTTGAAACTTTTAAGCTTTTCTCTCTGTGTAAACTATACTTTTAAACCTTTACCTTCTGATGTCAGGTAAAACGACCACAAAGGCTGTGACCAGAAAGAAAATGGTCAGATGGAGGAGAGGAGTTAGAGAAGGGCTCCTATGAGTGTGTGTATGTGTGTGGGGGCGGTTGAGCTGCATGCTGAAGGTCGTGCTGTATTGGGCCAGGTGAAGATTTGGGAGTAGCGGATGTCAGCAATGGCAGCAGTCAGGGAGAGGATGCAGAGGTGAGAGGGAGCCCAATTTGTTTGGAGGAGCTGCAAGTGCTTCTGTTTTGCTCTAATACAAGGCAGGATGGGGGTGTGAGGAAAGTGAGGTGGGGCGTTAAGTCTGGGCCAGGTATAAAGGTCCTTGTATGCCATGTGAAGGAGTCTGGATCTTGTCCAGGTAAAGAGGAGCCATGGCAGGGGCTTGAGCAGAGCAGGACCATTGTCGGGTCTACGCTTGAGGATGTTCTAGCTAAGACTGAAGGCTGGCAGAGCCATGGAGCAGGTCGTTACAGCCGTTTCTGCAATGAGAAGACAGTACCTTGCAGACTAGGATGGGAATAGGGGGATAAAGAGAAGTGACTGAAAGGATTCAGTAATATTAGGAGGTAAATCAAACGGAAATGTGGTTAGATTCATGTAGGGAGGGGGCAGGAGGAATGGTGAAGGATGAGCCCATGTTTGTGACTCGTGCAAGTAGGTAGAAGGTGGGACAGATTTGAAGCAGGAGCCTGGAGCAGATTTGAGGCTGATGAGGACAGTTTCCACTGCGGGCATTTGGAGTTAGAGGAGGTCGTGGGAAAACCTGATAGCTATCCAACAGACAGCCTAATGTATGAGTCTGGAATTCAGGAGAGGGGAGATCCAGACCGATATAAGATTGGGGGAGAATGAGTTTATTTATAGGTGGTTTTTCAAACTTTGCAGTAGATGAATGTGTCATTTCTAGGGTTATAGGACCTCATTACAACTGACGAGCTCATACCTGAATCTCAGAAATAATCTCATCAAATATTATAGTTCATTTTCTTTAGAAAAAAATCAATAATATTCTACCTCAGTCTAGCCCTTTGCAGTCCCGTCCCCCACCCCCCAGCACTTTCATATACATTATCTCATTAAAATAATGTCTGGTTGGCAACACAGACGATAAGGGCTTGTCTCTAAAAATAAGAATGCTATTTTCAAGGTCTGTGTAACTTCCAAGTTCCTAATTTGCCAGGGGCAGGGCTGACACAAGTACAGTAATGTTCAGATTTTCATGTGTATTGAAATCACATAAGGATCTTACAGATTCTGATTTAGTGTTGGTGGCGGTGGTGGCAGTTTTGGCGGTGACCATGATGAGATTTTTCATCTCTAAGCCCCAGACGATGTCACTGTTGCTGTTCTGGGACACGCTTTGAGTATCAAGGGACTAGAGAAGAGATTTTCTCTCTCCTTGTTCAGCATTCTGTTCGTTAATCCACATTGAATCTGCATCTAAAAGTAAGAGTGGGCAAGGCAAAGTAAGGCGTTTATTGCTAAGACTTCAAGTGATAGGATAGACTTTTTCCCATCTTTGAGAACTTGGGATCTGCCTTGCCCTTTTGCAGATGGTAAAGCCATGGCCTTTTTGCAGAGAGGGAGCTGACACACCCAAGTAAACTGTGCTCTGGGGTCAGAATAAGCTAGGACCCCTGGTTTTCAGGTTCAGAATCCAGTGCCTGCCACACGCCACACTGTCCCTTTTACATATTCGGAGGCATACCAAGGTTCAATGGGATCCCACAGACTATAAATGTCAAATCACATGGGTTTCTTAATCCTGGAGTGTCTGGGCAGAATTGCCCCTTGGAATAATTGCTCCTGGGGCTGAGGGAAGTGAAAGTTTGCTTCAGGTAGAATGAATAAACAAACACGAATGGGAAAGGACAGAGAGGAGAGGCATTGCTTTCTGTGTTAAAATCAAATGGACATCAGGCCAAGGTCTAGTCCATGGTTCTGACTGGAAAAACCAGGGTTGCTGCTGAACCCCGGTTTCCTTATCCCGTGTCCCAGTGACTCTGAGTTACAGTTACACTTTAAAGCCCATTTAGTCCAGCTGGGATGTGCCTTTTGTCGTCAGCTAAGGTATCATTTTTCATACCATGATCTTTACTTTCATAGTTAAATCCAGTTTTCTTTAATTTAAATTTTGCTGAAAACAGCCATATTGCTGGGAGTGTAAATGAAGGTAGATGAACATTAATTGTGTCAGTTCACAGCTGTTCTTAAGTTAAATAATTACTGCTCACTCCCTTGGATCTCTGTTTAAAATGCCTACACCGTTCAATTAGAAGCACAAAGCACTTTTCCTCATCACTGTTCTTAGGATCAGGCTCAAGCTGAGGAACTTGCATGTGGTGTGAGACATCCACATAAGGGTGGGACCCCATTGATTAAACAGAGCGGTTTACTTTTGAGAGGAGTGCCGAAGCTGTGTTGTTTTTGCAAATTTATTACATTTTCTCAAAAGGATCTAAATTAATGCTACATTAATTACTGGTGGGTATGCACCCTGCAGAATATGTTGCTATTAATTGTGTCCATTATCACAAAGTAAACAGAGCTTTATAAAAACAAATGATGCTTCATTTTAATCCGTGGCTTGAAACACCCTCCTCCACAGCTGTTGCTACTTCTGTTTTGGTGCTTTTCCTACAAAGGGCCACCTGTTACAATAGACATTTCATTTGTTTTACTTTGGAACAAAAGAGCTCTTAGAAAACAAAACCCCACCTCCCTAAAGAATAATAATCATAAAAAATGAAGCCCCCCAGGAAATTTGCATTTTTTCCCATCAGAATTCTCACTCTGAGGGTGGCCCCTATCCCTTCCTTCCCTCTTTAAGCCCTGAGCCCTCGATTTAGATTTGTTTGATTTTTAAATCATGAATCATGAAGGATCTCATTCTAGCGTAAACTTCTTTGTGTTGCAAACAGAGAAACTGAGAGCAGTTGGTGTTGACTCAAGGTAGAACCCATGTCTCTGGACTCTATAAGCCTGGCAGAGACAGCGATGACACTGCATCAGTCAGTGTTGCCGTGTCACAGGAAGATTTATCACTCAGCTAGCTCGCCATTCCTATGGTTTCAGAGTTTTAGTGAAATGTTTATAGCCATTCATGAAAATAAAATGTTTGGAAAGTGCTGACATATGCAGCCTCCTAGAGATATACAACGCATTTTCCATATTAAAGGTTCAGAGAGTTATTTAATGAATATATCATTTAAATTTCTTAAAATTATTCTTATTGATATGGAGTTATTTGTCAATGAAACCTCTCTGAATATCTCCCAGGACGCGTTGAGCTGGCTTAAAGCTTGAGAGAGGTCACCTTCCCCTAAACTCATCATAAAAAGTGGAATGAGAGTCTCTTCTTTCACTTCTCATCTCTGTGATCTGTCTACCACCTCCTCCCTGCCCACTTCTTTCAATGCTCCTAACTGACTAAAGGGTAACAACTCAAGTTTTCATTGCCATTTAAAAGATATGTGACTTGGGCAAGATTTTTTTTGTTGTTGTTTATCTTTTTTGAGTTTAAGTTTCCTTATTTGCAAAACAAATACAACAATATCCATCTTCTAGATAGTTTGTGAGTCTTAGAATCCAAGTAAGATAAAGAACACAAAGCATTCTGATTATGAGGTATGATGCAAATGGATGAGTAGTATTAGTTATACTTTATCTTAAATCTTGAGCCCATTTGTATTCTTAGCCTGTCTGCATCCTGGGCCTAACAATTCAAAAAATTCACTTCTGCTGTGCAAAAGAGTGCCTCCCTTCAGTTGTCCTAAAATTCCTCTTCTTAAACTGTAGGCAGTACCAAGGGTTATTTAGCTGGACTCCACGATTTTAGCCTGCAGGAGGGCCCATTTCCCTGTTAGCACTGGGCTGTGTGCTACTTGGGGCACACTGGTTTTACACTCACTTACACACCATAGAGAGACACCCCTTGCATTCCTTTGTCTCATCTTTCTTCCAGACCAAATACTATTCTCCTTTTGTCTCAGCCTCCATCTTCTCCTAGCAGGTAAGGGCCTGAGGGATTTAGTAGATTTATTGACCACACATTGGTAAAAAAAAAAAAAAAAAAAAATTCCTCCAAGAATTATTATGAATCACCTGTTTGGATAAAAACATCGGAAACAACCAAAATGTCCTTCGATAGATGAATGGATAAAGAAGTTGTGGTATATATACACAATGGAATACTATTCGGCTGTAAGAAAAGATGATATAGGAACATTTGTGACAACATGGATGGATCTTGAGAGAGTAATGCTGAGCAAAACAAGTCAGACAGAAAAAGCAGAGAACCATGTGATTTCACTGATATGTGGTATATAAACCAAAAACAACAAAAGAACAAGACAAACAAATGAGAAACAGAAACTCATAGACACAGACAATAGTTTAGTGGTTGCCAGAGGGTAAGGGGGGCGGGGGGTGGGGGGTGGGAGATGAGGATAAGGGGGATCGAATATATGGTGATGGAAGGAGAACTGACTCTGGGTGATGAACACACAATGGGATTTATAGATGATGTAATACAGAATTGTACACCTGAAATCTATGTAATTTTACTAACAATTGTCACCCCAATAAATTTAATTTAAAAAAAAAAAAAAAGGATAAAAACATCTTCTCTCATTTTCATAAGGAAACAAAAAACTGGCACAAACATTAAAAAAAAAAAAAAAAAGAAAAGAAAAGAAAAGCGAAAACTTAAACCTAGCAAATAATGCCTATAAGCCGACATAAACAGTGATGTGAATTGTAGTGTTAGGCATATTGTATTATTTAAGTAGCTCACTGTAAGTACAGTGAGTGGTTATTATGTCAAGAACTGGGGTAAGTGCTGGAGATACAGAAATGGATTTGAAATAGAGTCTTTTTCTAAGGGACCTTTCCTTAAAACAGCTTAGAGGATAATGCTTGACCAGATACAAAAAGACCAAAAAAATAAAAGTAAAAATAAATGTGGTAGGCACTAAAATATGTGTTGGATCTTCCTGTTTTCATGCCTTCTCTTCATTTTATTAGGTGACCATCTGTCTTCTTGAACCCCTGCCTCTAGATGTGCTTGAGCTCAGGTAACAGAAATACTGACAGAGGCTTCAGTAGAGAAAGATGAGGGAGCTGAAGCAGGAGGAAGCTCTTAACTGTTCATTAGGCTGAAGGGGGCGTTCTATACCCAAATAAAGATTTTACAGTATGATTTCAAAGGTTCCTGACCTGGCGCTCTTCAAAGGCAGTCAATATTTCCAAAATCTGTATTCCAACAATGCACATATCCATCATTTGGACATAAAAACTAATGAGTTTGATATTTTTGGTCCACAAAAGTTTTTAAAATATTGAGCCCTATGTAGGAAATTTTAATGGTAAAAATTCAGAAACCACTGTTTCAAGGCTGTAAAATAGTATTACAATTTCGTGGATGTGTCTGGGAAGGAGGAATAGAAAACTTTCTGAACTATTTCGAAAGAGCTTAGAATTGAATTCTGTACTATAGTTTACTCTACCTTGGGAAAATGTTTAATTTTAGAGGAATGTCTGAGAGGCACCTAACGTCTTTAATCAGTATGATCTTCATGTACTGGCCTTGCTTATCTCTCGAGCTAAAGCTTTCACCTACGCTGATAACAACTTAACGTTACCAATCCCTCCACCACAAGCTCTTTCATGCTTCTGTGCTTTCTGCCTGAAATACTCTCTCAGTCTTACCCAAACTCTTCCTTATTTGTTCCTAGAATTCCACCTCAGATATCATATCTCCTACAAAGACTTTTTTGCTCTTTCTCAGGCAAATTAATCATTCTGAATCCTGATGCTTTATTGATGAGGTTGCTAAGTACAAAAGACAATGAATTCCATAGCCCAGGATCTCCAGCCACTAGAACAAGGTCTGACCCAGTGTAGTTGCTCCAAGCGTTTGTTAAATTAAATTGAAATATCCTGTTGATAATAGTCATTCTAACAGGTGTGAGGTAGTAGCTCATTGTGGTTTTGATTTGCATTTCTCTAATAGCTAGGAAAATTGGGCGTTTTTTCTTATGTCTGTTGGTCATTGGGAGAAGTATTTGTTTAGGTCATCTGCCCATTTTTTAATTGGATTGTTTGGTTTGTTGTTCTTGAGTTGTGTGAGTTCTTTATGTATTTTGGATATTAGCTTCTTATTGGAGGTATTGTTTGTAAATATCTTCTCCCATTCGGTTGATTGCCTCTTGTTTTGTTGATGGTTTCCTTTGCTGTGCAGAAACTTTTTAGTTCATTAAGTTTTGCTTTTATTTCCCTTGCCTTTGAGGTCAAATTCATAAAATCCTCTCTGAACCGAAGGTCCATAGGTTTAGTACCTATGCTTTCTTCTACGCAATTTATAGTTTCGGGTCTTATATTCAGGTCTTTGATCGATTCTGAGTTAATTTTTGTACATGGTGATAAATAGCAGTCTAATTTTATTCTTTTGTATATGGCTTTACAATTTTCCCAGCACCATTTATTGAAGAAGCTTTCTTTTCTCCATTGTATTTTTTTTTGGCTACTTTGTTGAAAATTATTTGCCCATATATATGTGGGTTTATTTCTGGGTTCTCAATTCTGTTCCACTGATGTGTGTGTCTGTTTTTCTGCAAATCCCATGCTGTTTTGATTATTGTTGCTTTGTAGCATAATCTGCAGTCAGGGAGTATGATATTGCTGTCCTTGTGTTGGATAGGCTGTGGAGAAAAAGGAACCCTCATACACTGCTGGTGAGAATGTAATTTGGTATAGCCACTATAAAAAACACTATGTAGTTTCCTCAAAAAATTAAGAATAAAATTACTATATCACCCATCAATCCCTCTCCTGGGTATCCACCCCCAAAATCTGAAAACTTTTGTCCATAAAAATATATGTACCTCTATTTCACTGCAGCATTATTTACAGTAGCCAAGACATGGAAACAACCAAAGTGTCCTTCGATAGATGACTAGATAAAGAAGATGTGGTATATATACACAATGGAATACCACTCAGCAGTAAGAAAAGATGAAATACTGCCATTTGTGATGACATGGATGGATCTTGAGGTTATCATGCTAAGCGAAATAAATCAGACAGAAAAAGTCGAGAACCATATGATTTCATTCATGTGGGATATAAAACTGAAAGCAACAAATGAACAAGATAAGCAAAAACTCAGACACAGACAACAGTTTAGTGGTTACCAGAGGGTAAGGGGGGAGGGGGAGGGGTAGAAGAGGGTAAGGGGGATCAAATATATGGTCATAGAAGAAGATTTGTCTTTGGGTGGTGAACACACAGTGCAATATCATATAGATGATTTATTATAGCATTGTACACTTGAGACCTATATACTTTTATTAACCAAAGTCACCCCAATATATTTAATAAAAATTAAAAAAAACTAAATTGAAATGAATCATCCAGTGCTTTGTAGAAATTTTTAAAATAGAAGTAAAGACAGCAGTGATTTTTAGTCCCAGAGTTAGTCATATCTTCAATGTCTGTTATTTCAATTATACAAAGAGAATGTCAAAACAAAGAACAATCACATCGTGATGACTAAATTGTGGGGAAATCATATTGTACATGGGGGATTTGAAGCTTAGGAACAAAGTCGGTTGCATACTAATGGGGAAATGACTACCAAGCACTTTGCTTTTTTGCTTCCTGACGTGAAAGACCTATCAGTAAAGCATTTAAAATGACACAAAGATTTGAATGCTTCTCAAAATTTAATGGACATTTGAATTGCCTGGAGATTTTTTCAAAGTCCATATTTTGATAGGTCTGGTGTGGAGCCTGAGAATTTGCATTTCTAACAAGCTTCCAGGTGATGTTTATACAGCTGGATTGAGGACCACTCTTAAAATAACAAGCATTCTGCATGGATAAAGGGATTGGCTGTACTCTCAGTAGCCAAGCTATAGTAATTTTAATCCTGAATAGTCACTCAGTTCTATATGTAAAAAGCACATAAATTCAGTCTTGGGTTTTTTTGTCTTTCTACCTTGTGATTCAGATATTGCCATTAATATTTTTCCCTTTATAAGCCTGATCTTGAACATGATTAAATATAAATTGGTTGCTAGGAGAAATAGTAAATGAGATTTCACAGTGGGAATAGATAGAAAACTTAGCTGTTAAACAGTCAAGTGAGAAGAATAGAAAAGTAAAATATTAGCTAGCTTTAGTCCTATTCATCATGTAAGTTTTAAGAATAACAGAATATCAATTAAGTGCTAGATATCATCTTCCTCCACATTAGATGTGTTGACACTGCATTGCTTAATCAATCTTGTTATACACTAATTAAATAGCTGCAGATTTTTTTTTTTTTTTTTTTTTTTTTTTTTGAGAATGAAAGAATAATTAGTTACCAACTGATAGCAGTCAATGTATGTTCTATACTTTCCTCCTTTGGGTGAGACACCTCTGTTTCTTGTCCAAACTTGTGGCATCAGGGAGCTGTAAACAATGAAACACCAGAGGAAAGAGAGTGCCATCTGTTCAGTTAGTAGATCCAGGATCAAAATGGTGAAAAAAAGTGGATCTTGCTCTCTTGAAAATAGTAATACTAATAATGATAATACAAGTAGTAAGAAATGAAAAATTTTAAAAATAAAATGAGTAAAATTTATGGGTAGATGAATGAGGAAACACCAAGTCATAGACTTAATTGGTATCTTAACTCCAGAGGTGGCTCCTGCATACCTGTTTATCTAGGAGGAATTTAGGAGAAGAAATCTGGTTACAAATTCAAGATACTTGTCTTGAAACCATATTAACATGACAAGGACATATTTTTATAACAAAAGGCTATTTGGGAAGGTAAAGATGGAGTTCACTAAGAGGCCAAATCCTCTCATTTCCACACCAATCTCCAAAGCCACCTCTTGGAATTGCCATTAGCATGAAACATACAAAGGTATCCCAACATATGAAAAAATGTGCTGGGGCCTATAAAGCATTACCCAAATTATGGTGGTGGTTGTTTTTTCTATTATAATTGAAAGAAAAGAAGTCACAAATGAAAGTGAATGCAGTCTGAATCTGTGTTGAACCCATTTTTAAAGAATTGCAAGTGAAGTTTTAAGCATCCATAAGAATCTAATTATGCTTTCATTGCTTAATGTATGGACTCAAATTCTGACTTAATTATTCTGCAACTAAATTTATATGTCATTTATATAGTAAATCCTGGCAATTGCTCTCACAACTATCATTGGAAATGTAATTAACTTGGGTTAGATAAGTTTTTACAGTGAGAACCAAATGCAGTGTAATATCAAGGCATTATTTAAAGGGCAAAGGCTAAATACATCTTCTTTCTAAACTTTCTTGTTTGTTTGCAATTTCTTTTTCCAGAAGGCTAAATGCTGAGTTTGTTTTTCTTTTCCAGCTTCACATTTTTGTCTGCTAATTGGAAGCTTTTCTTTTTCTATAGTTTTAAGGAAAGAAGTTCTACTCTTTGTATTATATCTTTTTTTTTAAGAATACAGCTTATTTTTGAAAGCAGCTTCTTTGTATGTGATAAAGCCGTTTGATTATATTTTCAAAACTAAGCTCCCTTTATTTTAGTGTAGTTAAATATAGATTTTTTTTTTTTTTTTTTTTTTTTTTTTGTAATTTGCAACTAAGATTTCCCCAGGAAGAACATTTTACTGAACCTAAAAACTGTATTTTTATGACTTGTTTAGAACTGACAATGTCTTGTATTACTTTTATTATAAAAAATATAAACAATAGTTAAAGAAAAAGAGATAAAAGTCAAAGGATGATTCCCAGGTACTGTGTCCACTCTCTATTTTAAATTGATTAAAAATATATTGATAAACAATAATTGTCTTCCTATAGGTTTGGGATTTGGTTAAATCATGATATCACAACAAAATTATATAATGTAACCTTGGTCATTATAAGTTAATGTTCCTGTTTCTTGTTCAATAGGTGAATGATACTTCTTTTATAGATGAGAAAAATGCAGATGATTTTTTTTAATACTTGGGGTTTATTTCCATGTTTATTCTATCCATCCTTATAGATTTAGGATTATACTAACATAGAATTCTTATATTTATTTCATACTTAATTATTTCTTTGTTGTGCCAGATTTCTGCAAGATGCTTTCAGTCAAGTATATATGAAGATGAATAAAATGGAAATCATATACACAGAAATAAATTCCAAGTAGATTATAGATCAAAATATGAAATGTAATAAAATAGAGCTTCTAGAAAATAACATAGGCAAATATATCTATGACCTTGGAAGTACATAGATATTTGTTATATACAAAGGATTTCAATAAGTCAATTAAAACGACAACTTACAAAAAATATTGAAATGGCCAATAAATGTATAAAAATGTTGTAACATCATTTATCATAGAGGAAACGAAAATCAAAACCATAATTACATATCACTGTACCCAAATAAAATAGTTAAATTGTAAAGTCTGACAATGCTAAGTGTTGACATATATGTAGAACACATGAAATTCTCATACATGGCTGATGTGAGTATAAATGAGCAGCAATCATTTTGGACAACTTTTTAGCAGTTACACTGAAGTTGGTTTCATATATAAATATATGGTATACAATTGGACACTTTGGTCAACGTTGCTCAAGCAGTGGTTCGCCATAATCAGAAGTGTCTGGATGCTGCTGGTAACCACTTTGAGCACCTCTTGTACTTGCAGAAGTCAAGTGTGACTTGTATTCATCTTTGTTATCAGTATATATTAAGTATTACAATTTTAATGTTTTTTTTCTTTCTTAAAATGAGTATACATTTTTGGGACTATGTGTGTGTGTGTATATATATATATATATATATATATACACACACACACATATATACGTATATATATGTATACGTATATATATACGTATACATATATACACACACACATATATATATATATATATATATATATATATATATATATATATGTGTGTATATATCCTGTAACCCAGAAATTCCACATATAAGAATATGAATACACACATATGCTCACAAAAAGTTAGGTTAACACTCTTTGAAAGAGCTAAAAATTGGAAATAACTCACATGTTTATCTACAGTAGAATGGATAAGTAAATTGTAGTATACCCAAGCTGTGGGAGCCTAAACTACAATGACTGCAATACTTCTAAGAGCTATTGCTATAAACAACATAGACAGTTTTCACAAATATAATCTTGAGGGAAAGAAACCATATACACTTTTGGTTCCATTTATATAAAGTTCAAAAGCAGATGACGCCATATTATGGTGTTAAAATCAGAATAGTGGTTCACTTCAGGGTGTTAGATGGGGACAGTGACACCACGAGGAGAAGAGACACTTAAACATCTTCTGATTTGTGGTCAGGAATCTGTCAAAGCTTTCCAAAGAAGACAGATGGAGAAAAAAGAAACAAAAACAACAAACAAACAAAATTGACCAATTATAGTTATATGATATTTCCAGCTTACAAATGAATTCTACCAGTATTAAGTGATTTATTTAATCGACAGCAGAATGTTTGATCTACCAACGTAAGTTGTATTGACCATGAATGGTACACACATTGAATCTCAGTTTGAACTTTAAGTTTTCTCCCTACTACTCATTCATTCAGCACACATTTATATAGGGGTTACTGTGAGTCAGCATTTGTATTGGGCCATAATAATATAACGATGAGAGACAGATGAGGCTCTGCTGCCCTCACATAGCTGACGATAATCTAACCGAAAAGGAGGATGGATTTATAGTGCAATGAAATCAGGGCTAAACTATGAATTCCAGACCTCTCCTATATTCCCCATATGACTTTTGATGCAGTACTTAAAATCTATTCTCTTTAACCTCCTTTTCTGTAAAGTAGGATTGTGATGGTTAATTTTATGTGTCAATTTGGCTGGGCCATGGGGCCCAGATATGTGGTCAAACATTATTGTGGATGTTTATGTGAGGTTGTTTTGAGGTAAGATAAACATTTAAATTGGTGGATTTGAATAAAGCAAATTACCCTCCAAGAGGTGGGTGGGCCTCATCTAATGGTTTGAAGGTTTAATTAGAACAAAAGACTGACCTCTCCGAAGCAAGAGAGAATGCTGTAGCAGATAGCCTTTGTACTTCAACTGCAATATTGGCTATTCCTGGTCTCCCATCTGACTGCCTTTGGACTTGCAACTCTTTCCTTAGCCTCCAATCTTCTGGTCTTCCCCATCAGATTTTGAACTCAGCAAACCTTCACAATTGTGTGAGCTGATTCCTTAAAATAGCTCTCTGTACCTCTATATCTATAGCTCTTTATCTGTATCATCTACCTCTATCTCAATCTATCTATAACTCTATCTCTAATCTATATCTTTATCTCTATCTAATCTATATCTATCTATCTATCTATCTATCTATCTATCTATCTATCTATCTATCTATCATCAATCTATCATCAGATACAGATATCTCCATATCCTACTGGTTCTGTTTCTCTGGAGAACCCTGACTAATACAAAGAAATTAACACTTACTACACATAGATGTTATAATCATTAAACAAGCATATATGAAAAGCTCCATGTGCATGGTCTCTAGATAAATCCTGAAAGAGTTCCATTTCCTTTCCCCTGAAATACAAAGACCATCTTATGCATGTGTATCTCATGGTACATGCCAGCCTGAAAGATGCTTATAAGACCAAAGTTAATTCAACTCTTACTGAAAATTGACTGCAGAACTTCAGGACTGAAATTTTCTTAGGTCAGATGTTAACTTTCTGTCAGAATGGGAATGTGACGTGTTTCTTGGGAACCTAAGGTTGACAAGGGCCAACTGCCAACTTTTGCTCTTTTTTCAGGCTGACAGCCTTTTCCCTTTGCAATTGTACCTCTAAGAAAAATTACATTTTATAAGTTTCTAGCAACTAAAATTGGCCAAACCACTTGGGTTAACAAATACATTTCTGTAATAGATGATATAAAAAATGATCCTCTCTGATGTGAAGGTGATATTTCTGCACAGATTTAAACGTACTCAAGAAGCTAAAGTAGAATAAATGAAATAAAGTTAACATTGATTTTTTCCCCCCCAAATGAGCCAAAGGCTATGGCTTGTCAATAGAATGTTAAAAATTTTTTTTGTACAGACAAACCTCAGAAATATTGTGGGTTTGGCTCCAGACCACTTCAATATAGCAAATATCACAAGAAAGTGAGTCACACAATGTTTTTTGATTTCCCAGTACTTATAAAAGTTATGTTTAAACTATACTATAGTCTATTAAGTGTGCTATAGCATTATATCTAAAATAACAATGTACATACCTTCATTAAAAATACTTTATTGCTAAAAAATTACTCACCATCATCTGAGTCTTCAGGGACTCAATCTTTTTGCTATTGGAAGATCTTGCCTTGATGTTGATGGCTGCTGACTGGTCAGGGTGGTTGTTGCTAAAGGTTGGAGTGGATATGGCACTTTCTGAACATAAGACAGCAATAAAGTTTGCCTCATCTATTGACTCTTTCTGTCACGCACAATTTCTCAGAAGTATTTGATGCTTTCTGTTATCGTTTTACTCACAGTAGAACTTTCAAAATTGGAGTGAATCTCTCAAATGCTTTATCAATTAAGTTAATGTAATCTTCTGAATCCTTTATTGTCACTTCAACAATCTGCACAGCTTCTTTCTTAGGAGTTGTTTCCATCTCAAGAAACAACTTTCTTTGCTCATCCGTAGGAAGCAACTCCTTATCTGTTAAATTCTTTATCATGAGATTGCAGCAATTTAGTCACATCTTCGGGCTCCACTTCTAATTCTAGTTTTCTTGCTAGTTCCACCACATCTGTAGTTACTTCCTCCACTGAAGTCTTGAACCCCTCAAAGTCATCCATGAGGATTGGAATCAACTTCTTCCACACTACTGTTAGTGTTGATATTTGACCTCTTTCCATGAACAATTAATGTTTTTAATGGCATCTAGAATGGTGAATCCTTTCCAGAAGGTTTTCAATTTACTTTGCCCAAATCCATCAGAGGAATCACTATCTATGGCAGCTATAGCCTTATAAAATATACTTCTTAAATAATAAGATATGAAAGTCAGACTGCTTGATCCATGGGCTGCAGAATGGATGCTGTGGTAGCAAGCATGAAAACAACATTCATCTCATTGTCCATCTCCATTAGAGCTCTTGGGTGACCAGGCATTGTCAGTAAGCAATAATATTTTGAAAGGAGTCTTTTTTTTTTTTTTTTTTCTGAGCAGTAGGTCTCAACAGTGGGTTTAAAATATTCAGTGAGCCATGTTGTAAACAGATGTGCTGTCACCCAGGCTTTGTTGTTCTATTTATAGAGCACAGGCAGAGTAGATACAGCATAATTTTTAAGGGCTCTAGGATTCAGGGAATGGTAAATGAGCATTGGCTTCAACTTAAAGTCACCCGCTGCATCAGCCCCTAACAAGAGTCAGCCTCAGCTTTGAAACTTTGAAACTAGACATTTTCTCCTCTCTAGCTATGAAACTCCTAGATGGCATCTTCTTCCAATATAAGCCTGTTTTGTTTACATTGAAAATCTGTTGTATAGTGTAGCCACCGTCATTAATTATTTTAGCTAGATCTTTGGGATAACTGTTTTAGCTTTTATATCAGCACTTTTATATTATGGAGATGGCTTCCTTCCTTAGACCTCATGAACCATGAGCCTCTGCTGGCTTGAAATTTTCCTCTGCAGCTTCCTCACCTTTCTCAGTCTTCATAGAATTAAAGAGAGTTAGGGCCTTCATCTGGGTTAGGCTTTGGCGTAAGGGATTGTTGTGGCTGGTTTGATCTTCTATCCAGACCACAAAAGCTTTCTCCACATAAGCAACAAGGCTCTTTCGGTTGCTTATCATTAGTGTAGCACTTTTAATTTCCATTTGGAACTTTTCCTTTGTATTCACAACTTGGCTAACTATTTGATGCAAGAAGTCTAGCTGTTAGTCTATATCAACCTTTGACAGGCCTTCCTCACTAAGCTTAATCATTTTTAGCTTTTGATTTACAATGAGAAATGTGTGACTTTTTATTTATTTATTTATTTATTTATTTATTTATTTATTTATTTATTTATTTATTTCACTTGAACACTTAGGAATCATTGTGGGGTTTATTAATTGGCCTACTTTCAATATTGTTGGGTCTTAAGGAGGAGGGAGGCCCAAGGACAGGGAGAGAGATGGAGGAATGGACAGTCAATGGAGCAGTCAGAACACACGTATTTATTGATTAAGTTAGCCATCTTATATGGGTGTAGTTCGTGGTGCCCCCCCAAACAATTAAACTAGTAACATCAAAGATCATTGATCATAGATCACCATAGCAGATATAATAATAAAAACGTTTGAATTATTGTGAAAATGACCAAAATGTGACACAGAGACATGAAATGAGAAAACACTGTTAGAAAAATGGCACCGATAGATTACTAGATGCAGGGGTGCCACAAACCTTCCATTTGTACAAAAACCACAATATCTGTGAGTGCAACAAAGAGAAAAGCAACAAAACCAGGTTGTATTCTTAATTCATAGTGATTTTAGGTCTCCACTAGCATCATGTCAAATAGCTTTGAAAGTGGCCGAATGAAGTGTATGTCTCTAAGTGATCCTCTTTATAACTAATTTTACTTTTTGCCTGGCAACAGAATTGAATTCCTGGTTGACTATCTGAAACAAAATTTAAAAAAAAAAAAACAAAAAAGAAAAAACAACAACAGCATTCCTAAAACATTTGTTTTATGAAGTCTTTATATGTTTTCCTTCTTATTATCAGAGAAGAACTGGCTGTGAAAAATATAAAGACTGATTTGCCTGATCCATGAAATGGATCAAAAGAAAAAAATGGGTAGAAATACAAACTTTCTTCTGAGGCTGACCTTCACAGTCCACACACCTCTCTTTGGGGGTGTGTGTGAACAGTGAAAATGTGAAAACAAAGTCATCTATCGAAACCTAGTGGCTTTA
This sequence comes from Rhinolophus sinicus, assembly GCF_057876585.1. Lineage (NCBI taxonomy): Eukaryota > Metazoa > Chordata > Mammalia > Chiroptera > Rhinolophidae > Rhinolophus > Rhinolophus sinicus. Next base: position 188,262,053 of record NC_142503.1, on the reverse strand, counting down.
AAGCAGGTATGTATATATATGGGGGAGGGGATTTGAGCGCCTGAATGCTCAAAAATGTATTTTGCTTTTACTTTTTGTTGTGCTTTGATTGGGTTTAAAATTCAAAATTAATTTCCTTTAGAACTTTAACAGCAGCATCTGGTCTTCTGCTGGTGAGAAAAAAGATATTAATCTACTTCTTCTTATAGAGATAGATAACTTGCCCTCTTCTGACTTTGGAAATCTTAGGGATATTTTCTTCTATGGTAATCTACAATTTTATTAATATTCTATAATTTATGGGTCTGTTTTCATTTATTCTACTCAGCCCCATGGACCCTTTCAACATATATACCTGTTTCTTCAACACTGGAAAATGGTCTTCTATTATTTATTTCCTTATTTATCTCTCTTCCACTTTTTTTTTTTATTCTCTAAGTCTTGAAAATTTATTTGATGGACATTGGTCTTTTATATTTCTTGCTTTTCTGTCATATTATTCTTCTCTGTACCCACTTTCTTCATGTTCTGATTATTATTCTGTCTTATATAGTTTCAGCAATATGAGATCTTTATCCCCATTTGCTCCTTTTTCGTACTAACCTGTTTCAGGGATGTAATCTTTTCTCAAATCTCTCTGGGGATATGAATAGGCTATATCTAACCTCTTTCTTCCTTATTGAGGCAAGTCATTCAGTTTGTTAATTTTCTAAACAAATTTGTCTTTTCTATTTGTAATGCTGCTTTTAAAAATTAACAAATATATGGTGATATTTAGTTATCTGGTCACATTTTTGATGAAAAACTGTGTTGATTTCATAGAGAAGGCTTACCTTTGCTACACCGTGAGGTTCCACTGTAGGTTGCTTGAATGCAGAGTATGAAGGCAGCCTGTCCCTTCAATACAAAACAAGGATGGACCCTAGGAACTCTATTTAGTAATCTTAGACCCTCTGGATAGATGGCTCAATTTTTAAAAAATATATCTTAAAAATATTTTTCTTGGGGGTGGACTTTCAGTCATGGCAATGTGAAGAGTTTAGTGAATCTTCTACACACACACGCACAGTGTAAAGCAGGACAAAATTGTGAAAAATAACCATTACAATGCTCTGGGAATCATTTTAGGCAAACAACAAATTTGGAAGTGTTTATTCATGAAAAGCTGTTAGAACTTAGAGTAAGGAGTATGGGAGTTTACAGCTTTGTTGCCCGAGGCATCTCTTATTTCTTTCCTCAATTCAGTTTGCAAAGGCGTTTTATCAGAGTTGGGTTGGCTGTGAAAATAAGATGGTTTGCTGCCTTTGGGGCTGGATTTTATTTGAAGCAGAGAATTAAAACCCATGCCCACTGTCATTGTTGGAAAAAATAGCAAATGTGGTAGCACACACACAGAGAAAACACACAGCTTTGTTAACCTGAGGTTGCAGACTTTCTTAGGGGTCTGGACTAACCACAAATTTAACAGAGATGGAGTTGCTGAGAGAGCCATAGGAGGGCTAGACAAGATCCCCACACCCCTGGCTGATGGAAAATTTGCATGCATGTGCAGTGGAGACCTGAAGACTTATTGTGCCTGGTTTCTAGATCTATTATACAGACATTCTAATACTGTGGTGTTGGAGAATGTATAGGCATGTAGATCAATGGAACACAATAAGGGGTCCAGACATAGACCCACACATAATCAATTTATTTGCAACAAAGTTGCAAAGAAATTCCAATGGAGAAATCATAGTTTTTTTCAACAAATAGTGCTGCAACTGTTGGATATTTATATTCAAAAACATGAACCCCTGTCTGTAAATCACAACCTATCAAAAATTAACTCAAAATGGAATGGAAATCTAAATAGAAGAGCAACAACTATAAAATGTCTAAAATAAAACATAGAATACAATATTTTTGACCTTGCCTTACGCAAAAATTCTTTGATGGAACACCCATGAAATAGAATTTGATAAATTTGACTTCATTGGCGAAATTAAAAAAAAAAAGTTTCTCTTCAAAAGACACTACTAAGGAAATGCAAAACAAGCCACAGATGGGGAGAAAATATTTGAACATTGTGTATTTGAAAAATAATTTGGATTTGGAATATATGAAGAATTTACCCTTACTAATAGGGAGACAAACAGCCAATTAAAAACTAAGATGATGCCTGACATTATTAGACATTAGGGAAATACAAATTAAAACTAGTATGTCATATACCTACATACCCTCTAAAATGGGTATGATTATATCTTTCAAAAGACTGAAAATATCAACTTTTCGTGCATATTTGGAGAAATAGGAACCCTCATACATTGCTGATGGGAAAATAAAATGGTATAACCACTTCGGATAATTGTTTGTCAGTTTCTTAAAAAGTTCAAAATGTATAGTTGACCCTTAAACAGCAGGGATGTTAGGGGTGTTAATGGCTGGTGCAATCAAAACTCTGCATGTAACTTATGTTGACCCTCCACACACACAGATTCCCATCTACAGATAGAAAATACAAGTTACCATAAAACCCAACTTTTTCACTCCTAGGTATTTATCCAGAACAAAACAAAACATATTTCCTCACAAAGGCTGGTGTGCACATAATCCTTGCAGCATTATTCATAATAGCTTTAAACTGGAAAGAATTTAAATGCTCATCGATGGATACACAAAATGGGGTGTATTTACACAAATGAAATACTATTCAGCAATAAGAAAAAATTAACTACTGCTATATGCTACAGTATGAATACAAATTTCAAAAATGTTATGCTAAATGAAACAAGCCAACGTGAAAGATCACATATTAAGTCATTTAATTTATATGAAACAGCTAGAAAAAGAAAATCTATAGAGACAATGAACATATCGGTGATTTCCTGGCACTGGAAGAGAGAATGAGGAGTACCTGAAGGTACAAGGACATTTTGGGGCGGGTTATAGAAATATTTTAATGTTGGATTTTGTTGAAGGCTATACAACTGTATAAATTTATTAAAAATCAGAGAACTATTTATATTTGAGAAAATTTATGGTATGTAAATTATATGCTAATAAAGCCATTGTAAAAAGAAGAAAGTTATTTTCCTGCTCCAAGTGTTCTTTGTGGTAAGAACACTTAAAATATATTCGCTAAGCTTTCAAGTATATAGTACATTATTGTTATCTATAATCAAAATACTGTGCCTTAGGTCTCCAGCACTTAGTTCCTTCTAGCTGGAAGTTGGTACTTGCTGACCAATCCTCAAACCCTGGTAACCACCATTCTATTCTGTCTCTGTGAATTTGGCTTTTTCATGAGTCGTTAGCACTGCTGTGCTTTGAAATAAAGCAGTTTCAGATATAATTATATGATTCTTTATCTTTGGAATATTAGCTCTTCCCAAACTGTATTTTCTCAGTGATACACATTGAGCCTCCACTAAATCCTATACTATAGAAATTCTATAATTGTATTCTGTGACTAGATGGTGATCATCAGCAGTAAGTTATTCATCATTTATCTACATTCACATGTTAAACAATAGTGATGTCAATTCTACTTAAAGACACCTCTTGATTTTGAAACAAGAAAATTCATCTTCCCAGAATTCTTTTGGTTAATTAATTTCTTACATTCACATCCTATAGGTTGTTGACCATGTTTCTTTCACCTAAAGAAACTATGTGTTAAGGCCTTTTCCCTATAAGAGACAAAATTGATTACTTTATTATTGCCCTCCTTTACTGGTTTAAATGATTTTAGCCCAGTGGATTGCTGTTATCTTATTAATCATGAATTAATTTAAGCTGTGGAGGTGGAAAATATTAGCTGGTTTTCTTTAATTAATTGTTTTTGGGTGAATTACTAGAGGCGTCTTTTATAATGGTTGATGTGAGATAATGACACAGCCTTTCATTTTTGGAAACCAGGTCCTGATTTAGATTAGAGCCTTAAATAATGTGAATTACATCTTGTTTTAGGTGCCATTCCACACGCCCTCATAGTAATTCAATCAGTTGACTAAGTTTCTATAGGCCTCATCACATAGAAAAAGTATGAGGGAGTTTCACAAGACCTGCCATTGAGAGAGTGTCAATAACAAAGTCCTTAACCAGGAATAGGGACGGCCTATGGGAGGACCTCTCACACCCTATGTCTATAAAAACCCTACAGGAAGAACTCTAGGGTTACAACAGAGCTCTATGGTATAACAGCACCCCCCCGACCCCCTTAACTTCCTCTTCTGCTCTGTAGAAGAATTTCCTCCTCTTTGTTGTCTCCCTGTACATGGCTCCCTATGTCTGCATGTACTGCACTGCAATCTTTTCTTTTTCCCAAACACATCGTTTGCAGACTGAATACCTAGTCGACCTTTTATTTACAGTCAACAAGAGTTACATGAAATGCTTTGTGCATTTGATAGACTCTAAGCCCTATTTCAGTCCCCTCATCTGACTGTCCTTAGACTCTGGGATGGAATCCTGGCCCCCATCTCATATAATCTGCATGGTCTTGGATAAATTACTTCAACTTCAGGCCTTTAATTTGCTTATTGCAAAATAGGGGGAGATAATTGTAATTACTTCAAAGGGTTGGTGAGAGGACTGAATAAAATCACAAACACAAGGTGCATAAAGCAGTACCTGACACATAAATGTACAATAGACCTTAGCCATATTATTATTGTTTTTTAAAGATTTTTATTAAAAAATAGCTGACATACAATATTATATTAGTTTCAGGGGTACACCATAGTTATTCAACATTTATATATGTAAAGAAGTGATCATCGTAAGTCCAATAACCATCTGACACCGTACCACACTATCACGATATTATTGACTATATTCCCCATGCTGTACATTGCATCCCCATGACTTACTTGTTTCATACCCGGAAATTTAGATTTCTTATTTTCCTTACCCTTTTCCCCCTTTTTAATATTTGTCAACTACAGTTCACATTCAATATTATTTTATATTAATTTTAGGTGTACAGCACAGTGATTAGACATTTATATAATTTAAGATAAGACCCTCCTGACTTGTCTAGTACCCACCTGGCATTGTACATATTGTCATGTCATTGACTACATTCCGTATGCTGTACTTGACATCCCCATGACTATTTTGTAACTACCAATTTGTACATTTTAATCCCTTTACCTTTTTCACTCTGCCCCCAAACCTCATGCCATCTATCACCCCAATAAATCTAGTGCCCATCTGACATCATACATAGTTATTACTATATTATTGACTATGTCCCTTACACTATACCCTACATTCTCATACCCATTTTGTAACAACCAATTTGTACTTCCTTATCCCTTCCCCTTTTTTCACCCACACCCTCAAACCCCCTTCTATTTGGCAACCATCAAAATGTTCTCTGTATCTATGCATTTGTTTCTTTTTGTTTGTTTATTTGGTTCTCAGATGCCACATATAAGTGAAATAACATTGCATCTGTCTCTGTCTGACACACTCCACTCAACACAACACCCTTTAGGTCCGTACATGCTGCCGCAGGTGGCAAGAACACATTCGCTTTCATGGTTCAGCAATATTCCATTGTATACATGTGCCACCTCCTCTTTATCCATTCTTCCATCAATGGACACCCAGGCTGCCTCCATATCTTGGCCATGGTAAACAATGCTGCAATAAACATATGGATGCACACATCCCCTTGAAGCAGAGTTCTGGGTTTCTTCAGATAAATACCCTGAAGTGGGATTACTGGGTCCTTCATTGTCTCTTCTTATAGCCTTTATTTGAAAGTGTATTTTTTTCTGGTATAAGTATTGCTACTTCTGATTATTTTGTTTGTTTGATTTTTTTCATTTTCATTTTCATGAAATATCTTTTCCCATGCCTTTACTCACTGTCTGTGTATGTCCTTCAATCTGAAATGTGTCTCTTGTAGGCAGCATATGTAAGGATTTTGTTTTCTTATCCATTCTGCCCTCCTATGACTTTTGATTGGAGCATTTGATAGATATAAGTACAATTGAAATTACATTGAAAGTAATTACATTGAAAGTAATTGTTGATAGATATGTACCTATTGCCATTTTATTGTTCACAATTTAAATTTTTTTCCATCTTAAATGTGTCCCTCTAACATTCCTTAGAATGTTGGTTTGGTGGTGACGAACTCCTTTAGCTTATTATTGTCTGGGAAGCTCTTTATCTGTCATTTGATTTTTTCCCCCATAATTATATCTTATATTGCAGTTAATTTTGTTTCTCATCTCTAATATTTTTAATTAAATTTATTGGAGTGACAATGGTTAGTAAAATTACATAGGTTTCAAGTGTACAATTCTATAATACATCATATATATACACATATATATGTGTATATATATATACACACACACATATGTATACACACACACATATATATATATATATCACATCACATTGTGTGCTCACCATGCAGTCAGTTCTCCTTCCATCACCATATATTTGACCCTCTTTACAAACTCTTCTAAAATCCGCCATCCCCCCTTACCCTCTGGTAACCATTCAACTATTGTCTGTGTCTATGAGTTTTTGTTTATTTGTTAGTCTTTTTCCTTTGTTGCTTTCAGTTTTATATCCCACATATGAGTGAAATCATATGGTTCTCAGCTTTTTCTGTCTGACTTATTTCACTTAGCATAATAATCTCAAGTGTCCTTCGATTTTAAATGATAGCCCTGCTGGGTAGCGTAATCTTGGTCATAGGTCCTTGCTTTTCATCGTGTTGAATGTTTGCTGCCAATCCCTTCTGGCCTGCAAAGTTTCTGTTGAGAAATGAGCTGACAGTCTTGTGGGGGCTCTCTTATAAGTTACTAGTTGCCTTTGTCTTGCTGCCTTTAGGAATCTCTCTTTGTGTTTGAGTTCATCCTGTTTGGGCCTCTCTAATGCTTCCTGGACTTGTATGTCTATTTCCTTTGGCAGTTTAGGAAAGTTTTCAGTCATTATTTTTTCAAATAGGTTCTCAATTTGTTGCTTTCTCTCTTCTCCTTCTGGTAACCCTATGATGCAAATGTTATTACACTTGATGTTATCCCAGGGGTCTCTTAAACTATCCTCTTTTTTTTTTTTTTTTAATTCTTTTTTTCCCTGGTGTTCCAGTTGGGTGCTTTCTGCTACCTTGTCTTCCATATCACTGATTCAGTCATCTGCTTCATCTAGTCTGCTGGTGATTCCTTCTAGTGCATTCTTAATTTCAGTTATTGTATTCTTCACTTCTGACTGGTTGTTTTTTATGGTTTGTATGTCATTTTTTTTATGCTTGCAATCTCTTTGTTGAAGTTCTCACTAAGTTCCTTGAGCATCCTTATAACCATTGTTTTGAACTCTGTCTCTGGTAGGTTGCTTGCCTCCCTTTTGTTTAGTTCTTTTTCTGGATTTTCTCCTGTTCTTTCATTTGGGATGCATTTCTTTGTTTCCTTGTTTTGGCTGCCTCTCTGTGTTTCTATGTATTAGGTAGATCTTCTATGTCTCCCAGCCTTAGCTGGGTGGCCTTATGTAGTAGGTGTCCTGTGGGGCCAGTGGCAAAGTCTCCCTGGTCACCTGAGCCAGTTGCTCCAGGAGTGTCCCTTGTATGTGTTGTATGTGTTTTCTGTTATAACTGACCTTTGATTGCTATTGGCATGTCAGTGGGTTGATTGACTCTCAGTCTGACTAGCTGTGGGCTTTGGCCACATACACAGTTTATGGGCTGCTGTACGGGAGGCTTAACTCACTGAGTGGGATTCTCCCCAGTGTGCTCTGGTGTCTGTTGGGACCACCTTTTGTGTGTGCCACTTGTGGGCTAATTGGGCAGTGCTCTGCTGTGATCTGAAGCAAACCGTCAAGTATATTGGTTCTGGCACCTCTTGGGAGGGGCTCTGGTGCAGGTCACCTATTGCCTGTTACTGGCCAGGGATTATCTGGTAGGAGCTACAAAGTGATCTGCGGTTGTTCACTGCCTGAGCTAAACCTGAAGGTGCACGGGAGAGACCATGCTGCAAACCAAGAATATCTGCCGCAAGTACCAAGCCTAGGTAACTCCACAAAAGCCAGGACACCTGGAGGCCTGCTGCTACCTGCCAGCTCCTTTCAGTTTCAGCCACTGATAAAGCCTCGCGGGGTACGCCACTTAAGTGAGGCAGGTTCTCAGGGAGTCACTAGAGTGGGAAGCATTGTGGTCACCAGGTTAATGTAATCTCTGGTTTCATTCCAGTGCTGAGCCAGGAGCTACTCAGTAAAAGTCTTAGAGCAACTCAGTAAAAGACTAAGGCCAGTTGCCACCTACCTGGGGCCCATGGACTCTGATAGTTTTTCCAGAAAGAGTGCAATGTGGATGGGGCTGGATGCTCATAGAGAAAGTTCCTCAGCGTTGTGCTAGTAGCTGGGGCGGGATCCCAGTGAGTCACAGGCTGAAGCTGTGGTGCTCAACAGACCAATCAGATTCAGACTTGGCTTGTTGAGGTGGACTTAACACAAGAAGATGGCGCCCACCTGCAGGCTGCACCAGAGGAGAACCCTCACCAGGAAAATGCCGACTATCCTCCAGTTCTCCCCATGAAGCCACATTCCTCAGTCTGCCCCCACTATGTCTCAAGGCCCCCTGAGTCACTGTCCTTCTGCTGGAGCCCAAGGTGAGTACCTGCGAGTGACTGAGTCTGTGTGTGGCCATTTGAGAGGACATCTGCGTTTCCTGTTGTCTTCTGTCCCACCTGACTGGTTTGAATCCCCACTGTTTTTCACAGCCAGATATTGTGGGGGCTCTTTTTCCTTGCACTAGTGCTCTGGGCTGGGGAGCCTGGTATTGGGGCTGTGGTCCCTTGCTCCATTGGGGGTAAACTCCAGGGCCGAGATATCCCTCCTGGTTCAAACCACCACAGGGAGGTTTGGGGTATGTACTGCGTCTCCACCCCTCCTACCAGTTTCAATGCGGTTTTTGTTTTACATTTTTAGTTATAAAACTTCTGTTTGTCTAGACTTCAGATGGTTCACCAGGTTGATTGTCCTATAATTTAATTGCAATTTTAACGTGTTCATGGAAGTATGCAGGCATAATGTTTATCTTGGATCTCTCCACACTGTTGTTGTTTTTATGGTTATTGACCAACTTTTTAGAACCCTCTTTCTCACCCTTCAATTCTGCTCTCTTTCTGCATTTCATTTCCTGTGACTCTGGGATTCTTTTACCTGGACCTAAAATGCCAAAGATGAATTTGTAATGATTTAAGTTTCTAAAATAACATTTTGTCTTCATGCCATTTAAATGTGTTTTTCTTTGAATGTAAAGGGAATTTTCTCTCCATTTCATTGACTATTTATCACATGACTCATATTTTATGCCAATGTGTCTAAAAGTTTATTGGTTGATAAAATTTTTGATTCATGCATTAAACATTTTTGTAAGAGTTTTTGCAAATATTATCCTTAGATTTTACTCTGAATATACAACCTTATGTTGTATAATTTAAGAAGCTCTTCTTGACTATATGTTAGAATTTCTGCAGAATTTCTTCTCTCATAAGGAATACTTACTACTGCTCTCATCTCTAGCTTCTTCTCCCTTCACAATATCCCAAATCTTTGTATTTAGGACAAAATCTTATAATTATATTTGTGTGTTTCTATCTCTCCCATTAGAACCTTGGCATCTTGGGGCCTAGAGTTCCTTTCATCTACAAAATCAAGAATAGTTCGTGGAACAGAAATCAACTATTTTCCTCTAGCTAGTGAAAGGCTGTTTCTAATTTCTTCAATGAAATCATTAGTTGGTTTGCCATTTTCTGCTTTCAGCTCTTCTAATTATCCCCTTTCTGGGTAGTAAAACTTAGTTCAGAAAGTACAGGTGGCATCTTTAGGATGTTGGTGTGTGTGACTTTGTGTGTGTGTGTGTGTGTGTGTGTGTCTATGTGAATTTTTAATTAGAAGTATTTTTGAAAGAGAATAGAAAAGCTAATTTGTTGGAAGACCAGCATTTTACATTTATTTTCAAGCACATGCATTGAGCTAAGAACCTGTGCACACTTAACTCAATGACTTATCCAAGTGACAGGAACACGGGTCCTTCAGCAGGTTTTGGGGGAAGAGTTGCTCAAGGATGGGCACATACTACAGGCGAAGGCTGCTCCTTCCCCTTCAATTATGGTAGAAGAGGGAAGTTTTAATTGCTGTAATTAGTGCCTTGAGTTTCTTTGAAATTCCCTTGTTCCTTTGTACAGACATGATAACATCGCAGCCTCTGTGTGAATTAGTTCCAGGAGCGTTGGGGGACATTGACTTCATTCACATGAAATAGCCTTTGATTCCTTCTCATATAAAACCTGTTTATGGCTACTACCTTGGCTTTGCCAGTTGTTCTGAACTAATTTCTCATTTCTATTATCGGAGTGATGTTTTATTTATTTTGTTTTGGGTAGGTTAAAGAAAAAATATGCATAAAATTATTTCTACTCACTGTGGGCTTTTTGTGAACTTCGAGTTTCCTCGCTTAATGGATGATCGTGGATTGGTTCTCAATCAGAAATAGGCAGTAGAATAAATGACAAAATTTGAAAAAGAAAAATGTCTGTAGAATAGATAGTAATATGACATCAATGATCATTTCCTGATCTTGAAAATTATACTTCCGTTATGTAAGATGCTAATATTTGGGGAATCTGGATGAACAGTGCAAAAAGATTCTTTGTACAACTTGTGCAACTTTTTGGAAGTCTGAAAAATGTTTTAAATCAATTTTTAAAAAGTTTTCTCACTAAAGTGATCTGAATTCACCGAACTGTGGAAGATGAGTGTCTTAACAAGGCTAAATCTAAGCCTAGGTAAACTGGGTGACAATACAAAAAAAGACAGGCTACATTTTTTGGGAAATAGGAAGTCTGTTAGAAGTGGCAGATTTTGGAGCAAGGCCGTTAGAATTACTGGGAATAGTGACCTTGAAGGAAGTCCTTAGGAAAAAAAGTAATAGAAACTTTCAATGTAACGATTGTGGTCAGTTTCACATGCTGTTACACGAAAGAGGGATTAGAGTTTCCTCTGTATTAACATAATGGGTTAATTAAAGCCATTGGATAAATGGTATAAAACATGAGTTTGGGGTTATTATGCAGAAGAAACTTCTGACAACTGGACTTATTAAAAAATGAAGTGGACTGCCTTGTGACACGGTTTCATTACCATCACTGGAAAGTGAAACCAAACATCAGTGGTCGTTGGGTTTTAATAGTGCAGAAGGGGATCCTGAATTGGGTAGGAAACAAGTAAAAACAAGCTCTAAGTTCTTTCCCAACATTAATAGTCTATTTTTTTTTTGATAAAAGTCTGAGTGATGCTTCCAATTGTACAATTTACTCTATTAATACTACTTCTAGCACTAACATTGTGTGTGTCGGTGGGTTTCCTCCCTAAGGTTCAGTGTGTTTAAAATACTTGCCCCAAGATGATTTATATGGACTATATATGTGGATAATGTTAGATGCTGCACAGTACCCATTAAATGTGATTTATTTGTCTGCAGATCAGTAGCCCAAGGCTGCTCCAAATGTAACTGCAGGGTGCAGGTTTGAAATTAATGCGCTAGAGTACTTTGACGTGGTGAGCACACTGGCTGGGTTTGCTGGTATTCAGTGCAGCCAAAGGCTCTTACATTGATGGATGGTTGTTTCCTTCTTGATCAATGCATGAATCATCTCTCCTAGGTCAACAAAGAGAGGAAACAGTGGGTGGGTCTGCCCACTGCTGGATTACATTCAAAGCCTGAGGAGAATTTTGCATTTGTAAGAAAGTATGTTTATTTGAATCCCTGGCACATTACTCTTTTTCAAGTTATGTTTGCCCATCTGCATGAAAAAGCACCAGTATTTTTCATTTACTCATTGGAATAGCCTAGATGCGATCATGGTAGACCATCCTTAGACTTATGTTTGGGTTTTCTAAAAGGAATAACAGTTGATTTATAAGTGAACAACATTAACAGTTTTTAATTATTAGATCAAAATAGACTCTTGAAAATATCTTCGTTTAGTAGCATATTATTATTTTCCTTAGGAAATAAAATAATATCCAAAGATATAATGCCATACTGCAATTGGTCGTTTTATTTCATTCTGCAGGATGAAAAGAATCTTCCACTCTTATGTCAGAGCCACAAATGCTACTCTAATAGCCCCTATAGGTGGACCGTGTAAAGACAGCCTAAGAGATACTTAACTGCCATTAACAAAATACTTTGGAGTTTTAGCTATTAATGTCATGATAGCGTTAGGAATACCTTGATCCAGTAAATAAAAAGGGGCATTCTACAGGATAAATCCTCACTGACTTAAAATTCAGCAAACCAACATATGGGTGATAGAATGGATAAAGAACCTTATCCATGGAGACAACAGATTGTTTTTGAAATAAAAAAAAAAAATGGGCGGAGGGGCTTTAGAATCAGGCAGACCTACAGGATTTCAGATTCTTTTGACTATCGATTTTGAACTCTTGTAAAAATGACTTAGTTTTCCTGGGTCTTAAGTTTTTTATTTGTAAAGTAGGTAAATAATATCTATTTCACAGTGTTATTCTGAGAATTAGAGAAGCTAATCTTGGATACTCAGCATAGAGTACTGGCACCACATTTTCATTAAAAATTTAATTATGTAATTATTTGATTTTTCTGCTAGATGGTAGTCTCAATTAGGACAGGAACTATATCTATGCCTATTGTTCTTGGTAGTCCAAGAAACTAGTACTGTGCCTTAATGATTTCAATAATTTTAGTTTCTGTTCTCCTGGGAGTTTAACTGCAGTGTGGGATTGGTTGTTGGTGAGAATATCATTGAGAGAGACAGTGGGGAAGCCCGGCATGATACTGCAATGTCCTAGATGTGGCTAGTTGACTCTTTTCCTCTGTTAACTCAAAGATTCTCTTCTTTCGAGAAGGGAAGAGATATCACCTGGGAAATGAAAATGAAATCTTTCTCTTGGAGGTCAAAAAATTCAGCCCATTCTGCCTTTACAGTAAAACTCTGGAGTTTTTCCTGGGGGAGGAAGGTTGGGGCAGTGGTAGTCAGAAGGCATCAGAAAGGGTAAGGCAAAGCAGACTGGAAAAATCACATCATCTGGTTTCTTGCCTAAGTGTGGTAATATTGATTGCCTTGAAGGTCCTTTGAAGGTGACGGTAGAATCAAGTCCTTCTGGATCTGTCTTGGTTTAACGTCACATAAAGACAGCTGTTTCTGCACGATTGAAACTGTTCTTATTCCTTTAAGATTTGGAAATTGCCTTCATCTTTCACATTAATCAGAGAATAGATGACATTAACTTTCCCACTTGACTTTCGGTTCCTTCCTAGAAGTCTCTCAAACCTTCCACTAATAATGTGTGTGTTCTGCAAACAAATGAATCACTTGAGCTCTGAGTGTCACTTTATGCAGACAAATAAGTTCAGGAGGTGGCTCATTATTTTTGAAATTTCTTCCACCGGGTCTCTCTAAATTTTTCTGACGAGGATTTTTAGTTTTTAAAAAAGAAATTTACTAAACTGGATATCATTTTCCTCTCACTTTTCCTTATTCCTTTTTTCCCATCTTCACAACCCACTTGAGGGAACTGAATCACTTCTGATTTTTTACTTTTCTGTGTAATAAAAAAGGCTGATTTTTTTTACTTTATATTTATAGAAATGAATGATTCTGTATCAGTGCCCCCAAACCCTTCTGAGTGCTCCCCTAAAAGCACTGCTCTTTAATGTTAATGGCCATACAAAAAAATATGGACACACCAGAGCAGTTAAAAGAAATGTTTCTCCAACCATAGTTGGCTGTTCACTTCTAAGATGGAATATAGTAAAATCTTGCCATAGGTGAATGTTTTGGAAAGAGAGAACAGGCAACCATTGTCTGGTATTAACTCAATAGGTCTGTAGAGACTTAATTATCAGTGTAGCTACTTGGAAAATCACTCATTATATAAAATGCTAATGAAACTAAACAGTGAATGTGGCAGGGGCAGAATTCATCAAGGCCATATTGTACGTCACAAATCTTGGACTTTGAAGACAGAACAACCTGGCTTAAATTCCTGGCTGTGTGACTCGTTATGTGATGTCTAGGAACCTCAGTGTTCCCCTTATAGAAAATAGGAAGATTTACACATCTCTCAGTAATTTCAATGACCAGATTGAGAGACTAAATATAAACACTTGTAGTGCCATGTATGTTTCCCTGCCTTTTTGCTAGACATAATTTGAGAAGCAAGACATGTCTTTGAAACTCATCTCCATCCTGGGTTACCTGTATATGTTTGGGGAAATTACTTACACTTTGAGTTATTTATTTATTTATTTTTTTGTGGAGATAGGCACTTGGGTGCAGAGAGTTGAGTTAATCATCCTGCTCAGATCATTGGACAATATTGTTATTGGTCCATGCAAGGATTCTCTAATTGTATTTATTCATTTCATTTTTATCATTATTACTCAGTCCCATTACTCTCACATCCCATAGGTGAACCTTTTAATGTGTTTGATGTATTTCCTTTTACTTGTATATGTTTTTATAAAACATGTATTATTGCTTTGTTTGCATATAGTTCTAATTTACATAAGTTACCTAGTTCAACAGATATCATTTTTTATCTTTTCCACTTAACACTATGTTTTAAAAGTTCTATCTCTTTCATGTATACAGAAGTTTACATTTTATTCCATTGTGTGCTTCCACTGCATTTTGCTTCTCCATTCCCACAGTTATGGATATCTGAATTGCTTCCAATTCTCCCATTGGGCTGGCAGAAATGAGAAAACCAGACATTTCCAAGTGATAAGGCTACAGAACACTCACGCCCTACTGGTCGGTGGGTAGATGGATATGTCCACTCTGGAAAGTAGTGTGTGTGTGCACGCACACTTGAATATATATATGTGTATGTGTACACACACATATGCATCAGCAGAAATATATAGATACAGATTATAGAAGGTATAGAAATATACACATATGGTTGCACACACATATCCTGTGACCTAGCAAGTGTTCTCTTGAAGTCTGGGCAATGTAAGTTCATAACATTCCAGCCTCACAGTGTAGGAAGGCAAATTAGGAAGCATGCATGAAAAATGCTGAATATCCACCGTTCGACCATAATCTGATCATTTCTATTATGGAAGACCCAAAGGCCCTTCTGTGTTCCTTCTGGTGAGATTAAGCCAGTATTTCCTAATTTTTCTGGGCCATGGACCCATTTGGCAACCTGGGAAAGCTTATGGAACTCTTCCCAGGATGCCATTTCTAAATGTGTAAAACGAAATTTTTATGATTACAAAGGAAACCAGTCATATTGAAATTAAGTCCTAAAATAGTAAAACATTGTGTTATAATTATCTGTTTTTGTTAACACATTAAATTAAAAATTTTAGCATCGTGTCTAATAAATAATTGTCATAATTTTAAAGGAATTATGAGTGTGAAGACTATTTCAGAATATCTGCAACTGTAATGTGATAAGAAAATATCTGTGACTAAATTGGTGACCAGGTCACAGGTACTGCTGATACTATTGTGGTTTTTCATATTTATCATGAAGGAAATGATCTGAATTCCAGGCTAAGAACCATTTGTTTAAAGAAAGAAAATGGTCTGAGTCTTGGTCATCACTGGCCACTCTTGACAATGCCCATTTGCTGTCACATCACTGGGCATCTGCTTGGGTTGGGAATGCACATTTAACCTCTAAAAATGATTCAGCAATGAAAGGTGCAGGATCCTGCCCTATAACTGTGGAAGTTTGGAGGTGGAGAAACACATGGTCAAGGGTCACTCACCACCATAATTTGTTTCATCAATGTGCCAACCAAATAGGGTCTTTGTACCACTCTGTTGTTACTCTGTGGATACTGGTGGCTGTCAGCTCCTGAGGTGATGGTGTAGCCAATGATTGTCCTTCCGGAGTGTTGCTGGAGGGTAAACATTTGGTGAAGAGGCAAGAGCAGAACTGAACACTCTTCACACTCTCCTTCTGCTCTGCCCTCCCTCTTCTCCAGACACAGCACAGCCCCTCTGTCTTGTCTTTCCTAGAAATTCTACAGCTTGTGAGAGCCTTCAGACACCTGAAGTGTTTCTGGCAGTTTTGTTGTCTGCTCTTTAGATTCGTGTTCCCCTCTTGCTTCAGTGGTTTCTCCAGGGTTAATTTTGAGGGAAGCAATGAATAGCTCTTGCTAGTTCATCTTCTTCACAGAAATATATTCATTCTACTGTTGGAAAAAATAGCAAGTTAATACTATCTTTCTAGGAATTGTCTTGAGAATAAAATGAAGCAATGCAATGGACTTAACACAGTTGCTGGCCCATAGTAGGTACACATCCTAACTGCCATATATTTTTATAACATGTAACATGCCATTGGTGGCCTGATATCTGTCAGTATCCACCACTGGAAGTGAAGCACATGGCCGAGGTCCTTCTCTCCGAAACAGTGGCTCTCAACCTTGGCCACATATTAGAATCACCAAGGAACTTATAAATGCCCACATGCTCAGGTTACACCCTTGTCCAGTTATACTGAAATCTCTCAAGCAGGCACAGAGTATTCGTGTATTTTAAAGTTCCTCAGATGATTCTAATGCACAGTCAAAATTAAGAATGTCTGAATTTGTTCTCTGACTTAGAACCATTTTCCTTTCCTTTATTCCCCAGTAACTCTGAATGGTCATTACGAAGAATGAAATTTCTATATTTCAGTCCCTATATAAAGTCACCACACTTAATGTTTTATATACATGCACCCACTCACACACATACATATGCATTCTATATGTGATAAATTAAGTATTTAAAATGCTCAGGGATAGGATAAATTTGAGGAGGAAGGGGAGAAAATATGACAACTCTGGATTGCAGATAAACTTTTCAGTGGTGACAGGGCATATTCCGTATGAGTATAAAATTCCTAAAATTAGTGAGCCAAGCCCTTTGGAAAAGGATTTTATTTCTTGAATTTAATAGGAAGAACACAGTAATGTTCGCTGTGATGATCACATCATTCATTATTATAAAGTTTGTTTCTGTAGTGTTGGGTCTGCAGGGGAATTGACCTGAAGGAACTTGTGGTTCTGTGTTATATGACTCATCAGTAGTTCTTCTGGCTCTATATAACTTGAATTAAACCAGATTTGGAACATGTGATCTAGTGTTCTTATAAACTCTAGTGTTATAAAGTTGCCTGCCAATTCGGAGTTATATCTGTGTGTTCTTTTCATGGAGTGAGGCATGGGAGGGAAGAGAAAGACTTGGCACAAAGGGCCCCTCCTCAGGAACAGAGAGAGCACAGATGGTCATGACAGTTGGCAGTGAGGATTTGCAAGCCGTGGAAGAGATTGTAGTTGAAGATAGATTATGAACTTCCCTTAGGAAATGTTGTCTGAGAGTTAATGGAAGTTTATAAAGCTACACTGATTGAGAAGAAAGACAAAGATGGAAACACACAAAACTTCACATCCAGCTTCTCAAGGCAATATTTTGAAACCCTTAAAACAGCCACGGTTGATCTAATTGAAACACTTAGTTGTGTGATTCTTATGTTTTCTTTCAATTTTAACAATGCCTTGCAATTGTCACTCTCTGTAATACCTAGCCAGCAGCTAAGAGCAGGTTACCAGTACCAGAATGTTGAAAAGAGCACAGAGAAGGATAAAAATTATCCTTATGGCTGCCCCCCACACTCCCAAAAAAAATCTGAAGAAAGTAAAACATGTCTGCAATATCCTTTTCTTTTCTTTAATGACATCAATATTAAAACTACAGGAACCCAACTGCTGGTTCTCTGAGTCAGTGTTCAGTTTGGAACAGAACCCCCCCCCCCTTTTTTTTAATCCTCATTCCCAATCAAATTTATCTCTGCTTGTTCTGTTCTCTCTGATTGTACTTTGCTAAGTGACAGTTAATTTGAAAAATGACTACTTACTAATAGATTGAGCGTTAATGCATTCATTAAAAAATAATAACAAGCATTTATTGAATGCTTTCTCTATGTCAGGAAATGTATGAAAAGTGTTCACATATATTATCTCCAACCAAGTTAACATTTTCATTTTGAAAGGTGTCTAATGATTTAACCCAAGAAAATGGCCAAAATGTCAGAACTTTAGGCTCCTAGCAGCGGGGAGATGGTGCATTTATTGGGTGGAAAACACGATAGAACTTCTCAAATCACATCTGGGGGTCTATCATCTATTTCATCTGTGGCAAGATATTTATTAGAAAGCATATAAAATATGCGACAGAAGCCCTAGAGATTAGTATCTTTGACAGACTATCATCTTCAGCCATCACTTAGATTCTCTGAGCTTTAGTTTCTTCATTAATAAAAGCAAAGATCTTCAGTAAGATCTTTGTGAATGTTGGTAATTAGATCTCACTATCTATTTGTGATTTGAAATGATCAATACATAGCTCAGTTATGTTAGTGTTTGTTACTAATGAGGCTCCTGTCAGTTTTTAGAACCAGAATCCCTAAGACTAGTTTTGGGATTTCCATGGACATCCTTGTAGTGCAGTATTTTGGAAGTCTTTAATTCATTAAAAAATTCATCCTAATTTAAGACAGCCACACAAAAATATTTGTCATGCTTATTGTAGATTACAATTTAGTTAATGAATGGATAATAATACCTTGAGGGGTTATTTTAAACGAAGTGGTATAACATTTGTTGGAGTACTTTAATTTCTTGCTCAGTATGTGTGTGCTTCGTGGCTGTGTGGGTTTCTGATAAGTCTTAGTATAAGTTAGATATATGAGTTTAATAATTTCTACTTAAGCTTAAAACCCTATCAGCCGGTAGCTTCTAAATCATAAATTCGCTAGTGTTACATAAGCACTTTTAAAAGTTCTGGGTAAAATTATATATTTATAATTTTATACATATACTGTGTTTCCCCGAAAATAAGACCTAGCTGGAAAATCAGCTCTAATACGTCATTTGGAGCAAAAATTAATATAACTCCTGGTCTTATATTATATTACCTAAGACCGGGTCTTATATTAATTTTTGCTCCAAAAGATAGATGCATTAGAGCTGATAGTTGATGGTCCGGCTAGGTCTTATATTCAGGAGAACACGGTGTATGTGTGTGCGCGTGCGCATATATATATATATATATATATATATATATATATATATATATATATATGCCAGAACTTTTACATTTATTTTGGTTTGGCTAAAAATAGAGAGCAAGAGTTTGGAAAATTTGATTCATTTGGGAAATGAATAAAAATGGAGTAGAGACTTTTCTCTTATTTCAGGGTGTTTTATCTGGTTTGGAAATTTTGCTCATTAATCTGATAAATCCATTTTAAAGGAAATAAATTCTGCTCTGGATAATTTTTTATGGTCACATATGTAGAAAGAGAAGCAGTTGATATTTCCCACTAGTTTGTTAGTAATGATACTATTTTAAATTTTCAAGGGAAACAGTGACAGTTGATATCCACTGGTCACTGCATGAACTACAAGCTTGAAATAGTTCACAATTTCAATATTAGATCATTCTTTTTATGGTGTCACATTTTGCAAAACTGTTTTTTTTTTTTTCAACTGTGATCAAAATGCAAAAAATAATAATGTGGAGCAAGAAATGAGGGTAACAATGTCCAATTTAATCCCAACATTTAAAATTTTTTTCTATGTCAACAGGCACATACATCCAATTAGTGAATATGACTAAAACAAAATACCTTGTATATTATGTTTTCTTTCAATTTTTGTGTATTATTTTCCAAATGGCCATCAACCTCTTACAATATAAATTGTTAATAAGTTGGTAGGACCTAATTGCCTAATGAATGAAACCGTTAATTATTTCTTTCTTTTCACTGAGTTCTGTAAAAACAAACAAACAGAACCTAATCAGACACTAAAAATGTTGTGAAGCAAGATAGTTTGGGATCCTCTGGTATATTGTATGGTATTTGTATTCTTCGCAATACCTAGAGTGCCTTATGCAGTACATATTCAATTCATACTTTTTTATTTTAAACAATTTATTCCCATGATATAGTAGTGAGTTTACTTAAAGAGAATTTTGCTTCTGTTTGACCTGAATAAAATATATGGACAATTTCAAAATGAATAAACAGCAAGCATTAGCCCCCTACATATGCATGGGTCTACGATAGGTACACTAGTTGTGAAATGTCATCACATGACTGGATTTTGCCTCATGAAGTTCCCAAGATAAAGGTCATCCTTAAATTAACTTTTCATGCCACTTCTCTTTAAAAAACAAAAACTTTGCCAGATATCCAGAATCTTCAATGTCTGAGAAGATGAAAGAAAAATGATATTTGGCCTAATATCAGATTCATGATAGAAGAAAGACATCGTTAATGAAGGTGAGGGTAGCAGTACTCTGAACATGGGCAGTCAAGGTCAGAGTCAGTTAATATGGGTCTCCTACATGTTTGGTTTAAGAAGAATCCTAAGGAAGCCTGCCTTCACAAGTCATATTATTGATAGCCCATTAGATGCTAAGTAAATGACACACACAAAATTACTTGAGATGAAGAGCAAATAGACATATTAGCACCAAGCAGTTTCTTACATGTAGCAGAAATCATTTCTAGAAGGATTTGTGCACGTACAATGAATTAAATATACAAGGGCATAGGGTTTCTTATTCTCTGAGATGGAAATATTTCCATGACCGAGGCATTTGCTAAAAAGGCCAGTCCAGAACAATGTATCATGGGAGATTAAATCGAATAGCCAGGGTGAATGAATATTGTCTTGGATGGTGGGCAGAAGAACGTGGAGAAGAATCAGAATAGAAGAGAACAGAGAAATCACACTTGGCAGATTTTGCAGTTTTGCCTCAGGCCAGCCCTGAGGCTACCAAACAGTCTGATTGTTATTTAAAATCTTAATTCCTAGTTTTATAAGAGAATGTGAACTTTAAAATATATCCTTATTTTCATTTGTAATGGTTTCTGTGTGTAGATAGGACAAGTGAGAGTTTTGTCACACATAACTTCTTGGGGTCACTCAATATGAATGACTTTTCAGAAATGTAATAATTTCTGTTACTGTTCAAAAAAATCTGTTGCCCATATGTCATTTTGTTTTTAATGAATTGTGAAATTCTTACCAAGAAAGAGAAGAGAGAGGTAGTTGTTGTATCTCAGAAAAATTATTTGAGTGGTAAATGTAATATTTGACTATTGTTGCATCAGTTAATTTCAAATTTCGAAGTGGTGATGTGTGCAGTTGATTCTTTTTGAATAACCCAAATAAGGCTGTTAATAAGTATCAATATTTACATGTCATAGTTAATCAGCAATGGGCTTATTGTTAAGAAAAAAATATCTAATATTTGGAAACAAATCAAGAGGATAATTCCATGTCTTTTTAATGTTATATCAGGATGTTGTTTAACAGGCTTACACATATTTTATTTATTTAATTATCTAAAGGAATGCACATTTGTTTGACTTTGCTATTTGCTGTTTGGTAAGAGGCCAGACACTAATAAGTTACATGTTAACTTAAGGATGTCTTCTAGTAAAAGAGATAATATCAAAGGTTACAGTTTTATTGCTCTGTAAGGCATTCATCAAATTTATATCTATTACCAAATTAATTTCAGTATTCCTTTGACTGACTCACTACATACGTCACCATTCCTAAGATGCTTTGAACTACCTTTATCATCTTTCTGGTTCTCTCTGATTAATGAGCTAATCAAATATTTGGCACATGGTTATTCTGTTTGCACGAGAGTCATTTTTATCTTTTTGGAAACTATACTGAGATACCAATCGGATGGATAATCTTTGCAACAATCTCTGACCTGCCTCTTTAAATAAATCAAATCTCACACTATTAGCTGTTTAGAATTCCAGATAGGCTTGAATTGTAATTTGGATATGGAAGAAGTACTCCTGGAATACTGCCTATGTAATTCAAATTATTCATGTGTGTTGTCCATATGTTTTCTGGCCAGAAACAATGCCTTCTAACTGAAATATATGTTGTATCCCCCTAGCAGACATCACATTATCTCGGCAACTGAATGAAGCATATCTGGGGGATGGCAATAGTAGGAAATGAAACTAATAATTGCTGTGTGCCTGCCACATGCTAAGCAGTTCTTAGTCATGCTCTAATTTCATTTTTAAAATGGCCCTATGGGGTAAGATTATTGTTCTTGCTGTGTAGAAGAGAAAATAAAATTTAAAGAGGTAAATTTATTTGGCTAAACTACATTACGTGGGTTAAATCCTGGTTTGTCTGACTCCAAAGTCATGTTTTTTCTCCTGTTGTGGAACTGTATCTGAAATTATTTCCATGGCATTGGTTAGAAATGATTCAATTGATAAGAATACTCAATAATTAACCCCAACCATCACTTTTTTTGTTTGATTGTGATCAAAAGTTTTGGTCAAGTGTTTATAATGACGTTATTAGTAGCACTGTGCCATCAACAGCTCGCAGAGTTTGTAACACATAGAACTAGAACGGATGGACAAGTTCAGTGATGGAACGAAAATCTTTATGGAATGATTTTAATGACTTCTTTTATATTTTATAGCAGAGTACAGCCATATAATATCAAATACTCTTCTATGTTTCCAATTTGGGAAACTCTTCATCCTGTTTGTTTTTGGTGGTGTTAATGCTGCCTACTATGGAAATGGAAGGGGATAGATCCTTTCTTTTCCTGCCTCAGTGTATCCATGGATGGACACTTGTTGATTTTGGCTAGAAAAAGTTCCTTTTTTCTAAGAGTCTCAACTTTAGTGGATGATGTGACTATATGGGACAAAAGAGGTCAGTCTCATTTCAGGGGCTAAGGAGGCACACAGATCAGACTGTTTCTGAAGAATAATGTTTGCTGTGGCTCCTCCTTGGCTAGTCCTTTGGAATTCCCTTATGTGGCTGTGACAACTAACACTTCCCGCAGTATCCATTCTCCTCTTATTCATTTTGGTAAAGTTTAAGCTGGGCATGTGACAATTACAGACTCAAATTCCCATCCTTCTTTGTAGCTAGGTGTGGCCAAGTGACTAAGTTTTGTACAACGGAATACGAACACATCTGATGGGTTCAGACAGTGCGTCATTTCCTTACCCTGACTGTCCTTTCTTTCTCCATTTCTATAGGTTTAAATGAGGTTATTGTAGCAGTGAAGCTCTGACCTGGGGGCGGGGGCGGGGGTGTTGGCAAGAGGCAATGCCTTAGCAGAGCAACAGAACCTAAGAAATGTGAATTCCTGATTGGCTTTGTGGAAAGGGCTGACCCACCTCTATGGCCTAGCCTGATTCTTACATGAGAATGAAATGCAGTCCAACAAGCATAATCCACTATACTTGAACATTTATTTATTATAGCAGCTGAGACGCTATTCTACCTAATTAATGCAATTTAGATTCTTCCCATTATTTTTTTATGCCTGACACTTCAGACTCCATCACTTCTGTGTACTCCTGATATCCCTCCAGTGAAGTTTCTTTTTGATTAAGATAGTCAAATTTTGATTTCTGTTGCTTGCCATGAAGAGCTCTGAGTGATACAGTTTCCACTATAATATGGCTTAGAGCACTTTTAGTTTCTTCTGGAGCCTCTTCTGTAATAATTATGGTTCTTTGCTGATTATTTTTAGTATACCATTATCAAAACTAACTTTTCCCTTATACCTGCATTTATTAAATATGAGTTTAATAAACATGTGGAAAACTGTTATCACCAAACTTCATAACTCTTAAGAAAATTGTTTAAAAGATGGCACAAAGCACCACAGATACTCTGAGCTCAACTGCTCGGAAAGATTAGGTGAAAAATATGCTGAGTCCATCAGCTCCTCTGGGCTCAGTCTCAAGACTAGTCCCCACGGCCGGCACTGTGCCTGACCCACAGGTGATGTTTAAGGAACTGATTATTGAATCTGTCACTGCATTATCAGCAACAGGAGGAAATAAGTCCCACTGAGTTCCTAATTAGGCAGCTTCCTAGAAATTAATTTGAAAACACATATTTAAACACAGATAAGGACATACAAGCAAAGTGCAATGCTAGTCTTTTTGTACCTATGTATCCTGCATTTCCTTTGTAAAGGTACTTTTAAAGCTGGATATCTTCCATGTGCTCCTTCACAGGCGTTCTTCACCCTTCTCTAGGCTGCTCTTTGCTCTGAGAAGCTGGCCTTACGGATCATCAGCAGGGTTCCTGGGTGCTCAGCTACCTCTGGAGTTCCCATTTCAGAGAGCACCCATTGGGGAGAGAGAAGTGAGGGAGGAGAGTGAGGTGAGGGTGTTGAACTGCGGGTCCCTTGACTGAAGGACACTGTTTCCTTAAGGATTCCAGTGATTCATAATCATCTCTGCATCAAAGACTGAGGGACTGCCCCCTTACCTCATCTCTTAGGACCTCAGAGTCATAACAGCTCAGATACTCTTAGGTCTGGGATCCTGCACTATCCCTTTGTTTCTCCTCCAACCACACCCTTATAATCATCATTTCGTAGGCAAACCTTCCTTGTGTTATCCTAATTTTTATGTATGTCATTTTTTCCCTGTTGGACCCCTGGCTGAGAGTCTTTTTATTTAGAATGTGGAATTAACGTGTTGTGTAAGCTGGCAGGCAACCTCACAAAGAGACCCAACATACAGTGGCTTAAAAATACATTGGAATTTATTTTCTGTATCATATCATATTGCAATTGGAAGAAATTGAACAGTGCAGGACTGGTGAGCAGCTCTGCCGTCCCTGACACAGGTGGGTGGGTCCAGGTCAACTGCCCAGGTCTCAGAATCTTCGTGCCAGCAGCAGTGAGGAGAACAACCAGGGGAGCTCACAAAGTATCCTTTTCAGAGTCAGACCCCACATCACGTCCTCTCCCACTGCATGGATGTTACCTTAGTCCGATGGCTGTATTTGGGACAGAAACGCTGGGGAATTCAGTCGTTCTTTGGGCGACATGTATCCTGCTGACATTCCATTACTATGGGGAGGCCAAGGCAAATTGCTATTGGGAGCTGACTAACTTAAGGACAGAGGCTCATTTTCATTCAAGAGGAGCCAGCTAGACACTGACTATACCCCAGGGATACAATATTGAATGAGATGCTCCCTCCTTTCTATGAGTTGATGGCCTAATTAGAGAGATAGGCTCTCGGACAGACAATTTCAACACAATAAATGGGACACAAGGAAAGGTTTGGCACAGGTGCCATAAGAACATGGGGGAGGGACAGTAAGTACAGGATTATCGTTCAATAAAGGCATAAAAGAGGAAGTACTTGAGCTACTTGTGATCATGATGACAAAATATTGCCCTGCCACCTATAAAGTAGCCTGTCCTTATATGAAGAGGTGTCCGTGACCATCTCAAGGTCTGCCAAGCTCCGGCTCCCTGAGGAAAGCTTACCTAAGTGGGTCTTTCTACAGCATGTTGCCTTAGCTTTTGTCATGCAGTGCAAGGGAAACTGAGGCACTGAATCCTGAGCTTTACTGATTTACCCTGAGGTGATTGCTTGAGTCAGTGGAAACCAGATATGGCCCGGAGTGGAAAGAGAATAATCTCCTTCAAGCTTGGCATCCTCTAAGAGGCCAGAGAACACACACAGTATGGGAACAAGTCAACTCCTTCAGAGCCTCCCTTTGAGGAAGTAAGGACCTCTTGGGCGCCCCCAGCAAATTGCATTGAGCTGTGCTTCTCATTCTCCCTGGGGCCTCCTGTGTATGCCAATATTAGAACATCTGAGACCCGGAGTAACCACATATCTTGGAAAGGAACAGTGACCTTCATTCATTCAAATATATTTATCAAATGTCTACTATGCACCATGCATCATGTTAAAAGCTGAGGACTTTCCCTTAGTACCTTATATCCTTAGTATAGAGCTTCATTTATATAAGAAAAACTGTCCATATTGCTTCTTTTCCTTTAGAGAACCGACTCCAACGTCCACTGATCCTGACACACACACACACACACACACACACACACACACACACACACAAACAGAATCTTTAGAGGTAGATCTGGGCTCTGTTGATCCTAGGATGCAAAGAGTTTCCTACAGATCATCGCAGGAGGGGAGGGAGAGGGAGTGGGTACAACCCCAGATATACCCAAACCCATTCTGCCGGAGGTTTACTTTCACTGGTGTTATTTATTAGGATTCCACATCAGATTTCTGAAACAAAACAAAACAGGAAAAAGTTGGGGACAGAAACCGAGCCGTGCAAGTCACTGACCATTTACAGCTGGACCCTTTTGAGTCACGCTCTACATGACAAGAGCCTGGGATGTCACATAGTACATTTCCCAAACTCCTTTGCCACGTGGCTTCAGGACGGGCTCTGCCAATGGGGGCTCTGCATGCAAGGAGCATGGAAGACAAGGAGAGAAGCCACTTTCCTCTTTCTGAGTGTGGCTGTGTCTCAAGCAGCAGTGATAATGACAGCAGCCACGGAGAGGTGACGATGGGCGTGGTCTGATTACGCAGGCTCCTGATATCCACTTGGGTGGCTCACATCCTCCCATGGAAAGCCCCTCAGTGGAAATTGATCCTGAGCTCCCAGTAATGTGTATCCTGTTTTGCTCCATCAGCCCATAGCTACACCCAGCCCATAACGAAACCCAGTACCTAGATTTAATCCTCTGTGCTTGAAATACCTGCAGTGACTTTTGTTTCATAATTTGGATCCTAAAAATCCAAGCAGAGCATGGGTTTGTGTTGGTTATTTAAACAAAGGCAAACAAAAAAGAATCGAACACAATTATTATAGAACAATGGTTCTCAGTCAGGGTTTTAAACCAGGGGAAGGTTGCGGGACGTTTTGTGTGCCTAGGAAACAGTGGTGGGTTATATCCCTTTGACTACGTGTCATGCCCACCATAGTGAATTCAGATTGGGCTTGGCCAAAGTGGATTCCCCATGCCCCGCTCCCAGAATAGAATTCTGTTGAAGGTATAATCATCTATTGATTATTCTCTCTGGCCTCAACACAATGCTCACAATGCCATGGGTCTACTTGTCAAAATTAAAGCATTATCTAGGTTTTACTTGGAAATAAAATTGAACTGATTTGAAGCAGGTGAGATAAGTACAAAGTCAGCCAGAGGAAAATTTTGTACAAGAAGGAGACAAGAGGTATGGGGTGTGACCGTTTAAAGTCTGACACTAAAAGCTGAGGTAATTGAAGTACAATTGATCACAAAATAATGGAATTTATCAGCCTAAGAATGAAGAAGGGAAGGGCCAGAACTAAAAGGATAAAATAACCATGAAAAGCAGAGTTAGACCAACACAAGGGGTCAGAAAATAAGTTCTAATGGACTCAGAAATGAGGGCTAACAGTTCAGCTTCTTTGAAGCCTTCTGAAGGGTATATTAATTTAAAACCAAGATGAAAGAGAAACCTATAATTCCAAGGTGTAGAGGAAAGAATGAAATATCAATATGTGTGTGGCAGGGGAATTTAATAAGAGACTGAAAAATGGACAGGCCATCAACACACAATGGAGAAGAATTACAGGGGAACAAGTAGCACACGAGAAGCAGGTGAAAAGCAAGGGGAGTATGTTTGAGAGTTTCATAAAGAAGAAGAAAAAAAGTCGCAGATGGATGGCAAGATCTAAAAATGTGTGCTTTCTTTTTCTTTTTCACAGTATGAGCCTGCAAACCATAGCGAGCAAGGAGGGGTCTGGTGTTCTTAGGAACATTGCACTAACTTGGCTAATGGATGGTAGTAACCATATAAGTTATTGCCCAAACAGGGTACTTCTGAGGGTAAACGGGAATGCTATAAACAGTTATACTGGACAAGAGGCATTCATGGAAATGGTCCCATGCGTCTGGTCATTCCACTTATGGGGAGACATATACAGCAAAATGGTTACTGTGAGGATGATTAATATAGAACACAGACAAAACCACCGAAGTGTGGGTCAGTCAAAACAAATAAGCAAGCAGACAGACAGACAGAGAGACAAATGGTACATCTGTTCTGTGGTCCTCTCTTCTCTTCTAGCACAATAAATGCAAATGGCGTCAAACCAAAAAGCTCAGCCTTCCCAGAATGGTGGGGAGGGGATTCCAACTCCTTTTTATGCTGGAAAAACTAGTGGGACTAAGTAATACCTGTGGCCCAGCAAGTTGTCATGGTGACAGGGAAGGCAAAGGCTAGGTATCAGTAGCTAATGTTTGAAAGAAAAAACAAGGGTGGGAGACTAAGGGAAAGTGAGAACAAATTAGAAGACAGACAACCTCAGGACATGCCTCTTGCTACTATTAATTGATCCAAAAGTGTCTCAGGGTTTAGGACAGCCAGTTGGGTGGCAGGCCCAAGCTGGGGGGAGCGGAGCCCTCCTCCTCAGGTGTCCTTGTTTGGTAAGTTTGTATTTACTTGGAGTTGGGGTGTGAGGCTGTGGAGAAAGAAACACAAATGCCTGTAGGGCCCAGGCACTTAATGAAAATAAGTGGGAGTGTTGGGGAGGGAGTGGGGCAAACTTGAGAATGAATTGCAATCTCAAGTTAGTCAATTTAAAGCAAAGCAAAACAAAACAGAACTTCTCTAGTCAAATCAGCATCTTCTATAGGTCCCTGAACTCCTTTTCGCAACCCCTCATCTTTACTTAAGTTCCCTCTTGTCAAAGGAACAGGATACTTGCTACTCCCTGAGTCTAAGAGCGAGCAGGGCCAATTGAGTTTGGTTTGCCAAAGCCCAGGGGTGCATTCTTGAGAGTTCGGACACTGCCTACAAACCCTACAGCATCGTGTGTTCTTCATGTGCGGGGCAGAGGAAGACTCAGGAAGCTGAAGACTGGTCCTTCTTGCTAGAGTTTGGATGTGTGAGACATGCTTCTGAAATTCATTTATTTGGCAAATATTTGATATGAGCTTACTATGTGGGGAACAATGAGCTTCAAGTACAGAAGTGAGCCAGACAGGTGATGACCCTCACCTTCTAGATCTGGGCATCTGCAGAGAAGGTGGATACTTAACAAGTGATTTTTGAAACAGTGTTATGACAGTGGCAGTAGATAGAGAGTGTTATAGTGTGTGGTGCAGGGGAAGTAGGGAAGGCTCGTGTTCTTTCTCTCTCTCTCTCTGATTATGTATTCATTCCTTTATTATTTATCCACATTAAAATATTAACTGCATAAGAATGAACAACAACTGGTGTATCCATTCCTCAATCTTTAAAAATTCCAAAGAACAATTGCATGGGGTACTGGAGGGAAAGGACGTACGACCCGATTTCCACAGAAATTCTGACAGAAAGATCCTGGTTGATAGAAAGATCCTGATCGTGATCAGCTTGGGGCAAAATGGTGAATTCCACTGAGCTGCGTCTTTGACTTTTCTGCTTTAAAAGTTCCTACATCCTCCCATGTCTCAAAATTCTACCTCAGTTAACCTGATGCTGGTTTCCAGTATCGTGGGGCATCTCTGACTCTTCCTGTTATTTGGTTGCCCCATACCTCTCCCCTAGGTAGTCAGTGCTTCAGGCTTTGGGGGTGGATCCAGCTAATCTCTCCTTCACGTTCCTGCAGAATGTTTGCTCCTTCTGGTGCCAGGTTGTGTGGCTGGAGAAGATAGGGGTGGGTACACACCGGCAGTTCTCAAAGTGAAGGTGTGGCCAGTAGAGTTTTAAAGACATCTGGCTAAGATGCCTGTTTCCTGATTATTCAGTCAGACTCTAATCTAGGTGCTCTGTAGGGAGTTAAGTTACTAGATGGAATTAAGTTACTAATTATTAATTGGCTGACCTTAAACTAGGGAGGTTATCCTGGGTTATCAAGGTCGTTTCAATGTAATCAGGAAAGAAGGCAGAAGAATCTAAGAGATGTGGCAGAAGAAGGACGCAAAGGAAAGATGAGGCAAAGGGGACCCAATGAGATTAACTCTACTTTCTATTTTTGTTCTTAAGTCATGAGTTTAGAGAAAGGAACCTCTGTTTTGTAGGGGCCTTTATCAATCCGTTTCAAATGTGCCTAGCCTTTATTCTGAAGATTGAAAAGCTAAATTGTCACCATTTTTCTCTTTTAAAAGTTTTTTTTTCTCTTTTTTTTGTGTGTGAAGTACTAGAAACATCTTGCTTTGCTCGATAAGCATTCCACTCATGAATATGTGATGAAGATGATATTGGAGCATTTGCAAAATGATTTTCTTTTTAATAGTTTTCATTAACTTGGTGTTTTTCCACATTGATGGTCCTCATATTATTTGTCTCTGGCCAAGTCTGTGATTAAAACAAAGAGTATAACATTGAATAAAAATAATTTAAGGTTGCACATGGGTTAGAGCCACCTTTGTGGCTAGTTGTCCGGGCTGGTCTAGGCACAGGAGTTGGACATGGAAAGTTTGGAGGCAGACAATCTGAAGCACAGGGTCCCCTGAGATACGGGACCTGGAGTAGGGGCTTTGTTTGCTGGAATAGGCAGTGTGGATGACAAATGCATTAACGAAGAAAACCACTTAAAAGTAGCATTGTGTTTAGTATTAAATGTTAAAATAATGTTAACCAATTCATTCATTCAATAAATATGAGTGATATTATGTGCAGGTGGTGTTCTTGGGAATTGTTTGGAAGGAATTCATACAAACCTGCTTCCTGGTACCTTGTCACACATTCAATGCATGTAATGGTTCTGCCTGGGAGTACATGGTGCTAATTGAGGGATGTGTAAATTACTGTAGTAATGAGAAGTGCTATAATGAGGAACCAGGTCCAATTTCAATCACAACCTAGCTGACTTTGGGTAGATAACTCAACCTGATTCTCAGTTTTCTCATTTGTAAAATGGGCACGATACCAATCTTGCAAGATCTTATCAGAATTATTGATTGCATACACCAAGTGTTTGTCATAACTGCCTGGCATGGAGTAAATGCTCCAGGATCAAAAGGCAGTTACTATGCTGTCACTGCTTCTTCTGCTGTGGTTGTTGATATCATGAATCTTAAATCCTTCCTCATCCACAATTCCAAAGGCCAGCAATCTTGGAAAATGGATTCCTTTTTTCCTAAACTAATTTGGTGGCAAAATGGACAACACTAATGTGTGGCTACTTATCGACCATAATTGTCCTACTTTGAGTGAATATTGGATACATAAACCTGCAGAGCTAACAATGTGTTTAATCGTGGAGTTTGGCTCGAGTCCCTGTCGTGAGAATGATGTCAAACGCTGCACAGGCAACATATAGCTGTTATTGTTTTTAAATTCCAA
Source organism: Rhinolophus sinicus (assembly GCF_057876585.1). Taxonomy (NCBI): domain Eukaryota; kingdom Metazoa; phylum Chordata; class Mammalia; order Chiroptera; family Rhinolophidae; genus Rhinolophus; species Rhinolophus sinicus. The sequence continues at coordinate 188,230,883 of NC_142503.1, read as the reverse complement.
AACAATAGCAATGAAAACCAAACTAAACAAAAATCCTTAAACATTACTTGCCCCGAGGGTTTTGAGAAGGGATTGTGATGTAACTCTACACCACACTTGGTACCATACCAAGGCTATTGCATATCTTTTCTATTACTTAGTATTAAATGTTCCAACTAAGATATGTTTGTTCTTTGCTGAAGGTGTAACTTCTTATAAACAGACGGTATAATTTGCCAATGTAATGGAGAACAATTATCTCTCCAGAAGTGTGTTTCTTGAGTAAAAGCTTATTTTGCATAGGTTTCATTTGCATTTCTGCATGCTGAATAAACATTAAAAAATAAAGAATCTTAGCAAGTTGATATCTTCTCGTGTTTTGTTTACTATGACACATTTCTCATGTTCCAAAGTATTTGGTGAGCTAGATAACAATTTCCTTTTTGGTCAGTACACTAACAGCAGCAGAAAGCAGTGCTGGGGCAAGCCAAGAAAGATACAGAGAAAAAAACTTCAAAGATGAATGTTCCTGAAATTTCCATTTAGGCTGAAATAGAAGTATATGATTGCTTCAGTTCTATAGCTTCAGGCTATCTCTGTTCTGCCTTGGAGGGAAAAAAAAAACACATGCACTTGGTCATGTCAGCCTACTTCATCCTGCTACTTTATTCTTCTAGAAATGGCTACCACTACCGTGAGTTATAGGTAAGGATCTGAAATAGAGAAAGAATATGAACGGGGGTCTTGGTTCCTTCCTCTTTGTTATCCCTTACAGCTCCTGATTTAGTGAGAGAAGCAATGACTGAACAGATGGAGAAATGATTCTTGGTTCAATAAATGAATTGGGGTCTACCATGCTGTTCAGAATATCTTTCCGTATAACAGAATTTCAGGCGTGGCATAAGCTGCTGAAAGACTCTGGTCACCATAAGCACACTGTATGGTGAGAAAACTCAGCACTTGATAAGAGGCCCCAATAGACTCAGGTCCAAAGAGCTCTCGTCTTATGGAGAAAGTGATGTAGGTCATCAGAAGCCAAGCAGAATCAGACAATGATTATCATAAGAAGGAAGGTCATTGGGAAAACTCAATATGACGTCTGGACTATAAGGAAACTGAGTGCAGAAAGTTGTACAAAAATATGAAACATTATAGCACATTATAATAGATAACATTTTATGTTTATTCATCTCAGTTGGACCACCTCATATGAAAATTATTACCAGACACTTGGCCAAATGCTGAAGCATTATAGAAAGATTTTCTGTATTTTATAGAGTTCAAATTATTTCCGAAAGAATAACAATTTTAGGAATTTAACTTATATCCTTCCCGAGACGCTATATATAAGTGAATTTAGATACGTGTCTAACACCTGCAAAGAGCGTTGATTTGTTTTTAGATAGCCTGTTTTATTCTAATTGCATTCTACGTTGAATTGTTTTAAACAGATGTGTGAAATTCATACTTTAGCTGCAAGAGACATCTCATTAATTAAACTTCTCACAGGCTGAGATTCAAAATAGAATTTTATCCAAATGTGAGCAACAGAAATTGAATTTCCCCTGAATCTTTTCTCTAAAATTCAAACGTGTTTTGGCAAAGTTACTGAAGGAATCAGCAAGGAAAGCATTGTTCCCCGAGAACAACTTCAGTGAGAACGGTAAGGCCATTTAGGAAATAAAAGTTGCACTGGAGGACCTTTCTAATGTATTCTCTTGCAAACGTAGCCATGAAAGTATTCTCCTTTGGAAGTTGATGCCTCATCTCACTGTCCACAGAGTCATATTATCTATCCTGGGCATAACATTTGCTTGAATATATAACGGGCATTAGTGTAAATGATTGTCTTTGATCTAGCAATGCAGAATGAGTCAATAGTTTCACAGAAAGGTTAAATATTGAAAACATTCCAACTCCATTTCCGATTCTCAGTAGCTATAGCTGTGAGTACAGTTTGATACCCCTTAGAAAGATGATTCCAATATAGAAAATGTAATCTAAAACCAAATCCTAGGGGTGCCTAAGTGTACTGGCCCACACATGCTAAACTTTCGTAGTTGTCTAAAGGAGTGGTTCCCAGAGATCCGCAAACTCCCCCAAAGTCTATTAAGATAGTTTAGGACAGTGGTGGGAAGAGTGGTGGGTTAGAGGGATGATGTCAACTCTTCTCTCCATTAGGCTGTGCAGTCTTTCAAAATACTTTATTTTTGTTTTCTGCTTGTGCCTACATTATAAATACTGAATTTGATATTACTGATTGGCTAATAGACAAGTTAATTATGGTTTCACCATTTTTGAAATAAAATCTTCAAAATCTTGGGTTTGTATAGAAAATACAGAGAGATGAGGAACTATTGTTCTGAAATAAAACATCTTATCTCAGGCTCTACCTCTCACCTGTAGCTCTGACCACTGCTCCTTAGGCAATCCACATTTGTCCTAACATTTCTGCCTTCTTGTCTCCTCATAAATTTGTTTGATTTCTTTCTTGGCCAGTAAGGTTATAAGGGACTCCGCCCAGTAGAAAGAGCCCATGGCATATCGTGCCAGTTCATGAAACCAGATGCAGTCTGGTTTCTCTGTTAGGAAACAGATAACTCATTCAAGGGGTTATTGAAGAACGTTTTACCAAAACTTTTGCAAAGTGGGGGCTGGATTAAGGGAATAAGTAGGGATTGCAAAGTACCCAGAGGCCAGTCTATGCTTGAAAGGGCAAGAAGGAATAGTCATGACAACCCAACTAGAAATGCAACATTTGAGACGGGCCACCCAAGAGGAGCATTCAGTGGATATATGTAGCCACTGACCACCCAAGGCTGGCAGAGAAGGAACCTAGGAATACCTATCCTGCCCTACCTTGCTCCCACCATCCTGTCTCCTGCTGATGCCTCCTGGAAGCGAGTGGGAGGCTGCCCTACTGATGCAGCTTATAGAACTCAGCTCCAGCAGCACGCAGTGGTCGTTGAAGTGCGGACCAGGAGGGGCAAATGGAAAACAAGAGCATCATTCTCAGCCTTAGTATGACAAACTGGAAAGAAACCTCAATGCATGGACTGTTCTGTTGAACAAATGTACATTCAAGTCTAGGGTTTACCAGTGTGACTCTCGTCAGGTTACTTAATGGCTCCAAACTTCCTTTTTATCTGGTGTGTAAAATGGGCTTCGTATGGTTGTGGTTATTAGATGAGTTAGGTCCATATAAATGTTAATAGTAGTAACTGTATTTCATCAAGTCTAAGGTGTATGGTACAAGATTGAATGGTATCCTCTTAAAGTTCATGTGTTCAGAATGTGAGTGCTATGGTGTGAATGTTTGTGTCCCCTCAAATTCATATGCTGAAATCATAGCTCTCAAAGGTGATGATACTAGGTGTGGTTTTTGGGAGGCAATTAGGTCAGGAAGATGTAGCTCTCATGAAAAGGCTCAGTGCTCTTATTAGAAATCGTACAGAGCTGCCTAACCCTTTCCGTTATGCGAGGATGTAATGAGGAGTCTGCAACCCAAATGAGGGCCCTCACCTGACCATGCTGGCACCCTGATCTTGGACTATCACAGTCCAGAAATGTGAGAAATAAATTTCTGTTGTTTATAACAGTTTATACCCAGTCTTTGATATTCTGTAACAGCAGCCTGAAAGAACTGACAGCAACCTTAATTGGAAATAGAGTCTTTTCAGATGAAATTAGTTAAGTTAAAATGGCATCATATTGGATGAGTGTGGACTCTAAATCCAATGAATGGGTCATCATAAGAAGACGGTGTGAACACACAGTGAGAGACTTGGAGAATTCGATGTGAAGATGGAGGCAGAGATTGAAGTGATGTGTGTCTACAAGTCAAGGAATGCTAGCAACCACTAGAAGCCAAGAGAGAAAAAAGGAAGTCTTCTCTGCTAGAGCCTTTAGAGGGGGTATGGCCTCACCACCATCTATCTCCACAATTCTTTTCATCTCATAAGACTATAATTCTATACCTATCAAACATAATTCCCTATTCCATTACCCTTCCCAACTCCAGGCAACCACAATTCTACTTTCCATCCCTATGATTTTGACTACTCTAAGTATAAATGAAATCATACAGCATCTGTCTTTTTGTCTGGCTTAGTTTTTCTTAAAAGAAAACCACTCTTACAGGTTGAATTTTAAACAGTAACATTTTAAAAAGTTCAAGAATCAAACTTTTTTTTTCCATATAGTAGTTGTGTGAATGGTTTCTTTTAAAAAATGATATTGGTTGAGCAATTGTTCTAAAGACTAAGGTTATACCTGATGCACTACAAGCCAGATCTCTTTTGCATAATTATTTTCCAGCACTGTCATTTCAGTAAGAAAAGTATCAGCTTCTGAATAATATTTTCTAAGTGTACCCCATTCCATTAGATTGCAATGTCTCTCTCTAGCAGAGCTCAACAGGGCCATTTGCAAATTCATTGTCAGCATCTCCCTTGTTGCATCTTCCCTTCTGTATGTAAAGAAATGCTTCTGAGGAAGTTCCCATTAGATAAGTGAAATGGAGATACACATATTTGTCTATTTTATCACTTTAAAGAAAGCATAAAATCTCACAAAATCATTGTGTGCACATTTTCTGCATTTCAACCCCATAATTCAGTCTCATAACATTGACTAAGCAATATAAATTGTTTATGTCATAGTAAATGGAAGATGGCATATCATTAAGAAAACATGTATAATAATTTTTAAAACTTACCTCATTAAATCCAAACTCTCTTCCTTCTCACACAGTGTAAAATTATAAAATTTTAAAGCAAGAGGGAAGTTTAGATCACCAAGTTCATCTTGTATTTTAGTGCCTAACTTAATATCTTGTATCTCAAACTGTTTTTATGTGGCATTTTGTGAACTCTGTAAGGACACAGTAGTTACTTATTTTCCTTCATTCCCATCCTACGTGGTACCCATCTCAGATTTTTGAGTCAGCAATCTCCGTCTGTTATCAACATGTCAGTCAGGTGACGGCATGGATGAAATTGGCCAGGTGATGTCTGAGGAGCACTAGAGAGTGTACGAGTATGCCTTTCTAAAAGGGGTCGTAGTGCCTTCAGTACCAGGTAGGTAGCCTTCCATACCAGGTAATGAGGAAATTCGAAATATAATCCCAATGTTGCATTCTTTTTCAAGAGACGTCAGAAATCCAGGCTTTTAATGTGAACTCCTACAATTGAAATTAGTAATTAATTAAATATTTTCGATAACTTTCTGTAGGACAAACAAAATATATCTTCAGGCCACCAGTTTTTAATTTCTGCTCTTGGTATTCTCTATATTGTGAAATGTACAGTTTCTCTTGAAATAGTAGGCAGTTCTTCATACAGTGCTTTTAAGCAGTTTGATAGCATATAATGAGAAATCTAAGAGAGGGTGTGTGTCTTATAGAACTTGTTACCATTGGAGAAGGATTCATTATAAAAAATATAACTAATACCAATGAAAATTTGGAAAGTCCTGAATTACAGCTGCCTAGAAATTCTGCATTATATCATTGTCACTCACTGTTTGAGTTCACCAAACAGCGTAAGGCTTTGATATTGATGGTTCACAAATCATGAATCATTTTATCAGCATTTTTTAAAACATAACTGTGTGATGTTAAGGATTATTATGTAGGTGGGCAGAAGACCCATCGTACTAGTTCTTATAAATGGCACCATCATTCTATAAGCTTACAAATCAGATGCCTAGTTGTATTCCGAACACCTTTCTCTCCATAACCACCCAGTTGCAATCTATCGGTAGATTTGTCAATCTTATCTTCTAAAAACTAACAAAAAGGAAAAAAAAAACCCAAAACAAAAAAACACTTTTGAATCACCTCATTTCTCTCCCTACTATAAACTAAGGGTTCAATAAATGTTTGCTCTAGTTATTATTGTTTTGTTATTTTTTTCATGGACACTAAATTAGCCCAAGGTACCATTATCACTTGCTTGAATTATTACAATAGCCTCCTAAAATTTTTTCTGTATCAAAATTCATAACCTACCACTCAAATTCTTTTTTTGCACTACAGCTATATGTCTTCACTAAAATGCAAATTTGATCATGTTCCTTTCTCTTTTAAAATACGTGCATGGTGTGGCGCTCCAATATCTCCAATTTCAAATCACACTATCTGCACCCAAGACGCCCTGACTTTCTGACTTTCTGTAGTTTCATGATTGTGCCTTCCTCTCTCTACCTACAGGGAGTTTGTATGTGTTGGTCTCTGATTGCTGTGCTCATCTCTTTTCTCTATTCCACTTATTAACTCCTTTGTATACTTCTTACATCATTTCCCTTGGAAACCCTCCTGAGAGATCCTGTAATGAATGAATTTCTATTATACCATACCCTTTCTTAGCACCATTTACTTTCCTTTTGAAACACTAACGATAATTGCAATTTTATACATATTTCTGTGAATCTTTGACTAATGTCACTCTCTTATAGACTATAGGGTCCATGAGGAAGGAGACTATTTACATTCAATATATATCCATTAATGAACAATGCTACGTAACGAAAGCTTATGGTTACCAGTCTCTGTACAATACAGGTACAATTCTAACGTGTCCAGGTAGACTCCTATGGAGTTAGCAGATTTTGCATATTTAGGGTTTCTAGGAGAAATGGGGCTTAACTGTGAAATAGTCATAGATGGAACTAACAATTTCTATACTGTCTGCTGTTTGATTCTCCTTAATCCTTCAAGAAAGTAGACTAGTATTGTTCCATTCAAAAAAAAAAAAAAAAAAAGAGTGAGTTGTGAGTTATGTATCGTTAGGCGAATGGATGCATTATTCATATGTTCACAAGTTCATGTAAAGCAATGACAGCCTAATGAAGATTTATATCAGGATCTATTCTTTGACTTTAAAATTTATTATTCCTTAGACTTATCATGCAAGGGAAGTGGTGGAAACCCCATCCTCTGAGCTATTAAAACTCCATGAACAAGATTAGAACACACTCTAGGGACCTATCTTGCATGGATTAGGTGGCGTGGTGGTCATGGATTTGATGATATAATCGGGCACCTATCCCCTCAATTTTTGCAAAAGGGCATAAGAAGAAAACATGGCCAGTGGTAAAGCTTCAATCATTGTTGAATGTTCCTGTTAAGTAAATAGCTGTACGATATGGAAGCAGATTAGCATCCTATGTTAACTGGTCTTTTTTATGAACTAACTTAAGACCTCTGGCTCCCCGAAGCATGTCTCTACCATAAACTCATAAAACCAATATGAATTCTTATGCTGGGGTGGTTGGCCACATGGTCTCATGTGCTCTCTTCCAATATTGTAATCTTTTCTTAGTCATTCTGTACCCTCAGGGATTAACATCGTGCCTGTCACAAAGAAGGCATTGGGCATTTGTTGGTGGCAAGAATGAATGAATGGACTGGTGAATGAATGATGTTACTCAACTTCATTCTTGGAAGTAACTATCAACTCTGAAAAATAATCCAAATTTTTGATGATACAGAAAATTCGTTTCACTTTTTTTTCACCACTTTTTTTCTTTTTTACCCTAACTTCCTATCATATCTGTTTTTCTTCCTCTTTCATGCTCTCTCAAGAGAAGTTTCCCATCTTGCTGAATTAAAGGTGACTATCAGTACACTTTATAACATCAAAACTTTATTCTGACTGATAAAATCCAGCTGGCTTTCGGTATTCTACTTTTTTAAAACCTCTGACAGAGGTTGTATTACTAAGTATTGCCACTTATGTTTTCCAATTTGGAAACTGGTGGAAAGGAGATAACTTTTAATTATCTTTGAACTGGGCAGCTTAACAGTTAAACCTAGTACTCTGAGGCTGGCATATAGAAAATCTGTTTTTGGTATGTTGTTGAAAAACCAACTCTCTATCCTCTAAGCCAGTATAAAACCTCTTTCATCTGAAAGTTTCTTTTCAACTTCGGTATGGTATGAAAACAGGGTTCTCCAGAGATGGACCATAAATGGAAATTTAGGACAAGTAAGAGATTTGTTTGAATATTTGTAATAATATATTGCAACAATTACCTGTAACAGCAGCATAATTTGTACTTTCTGAACATGGTAATAATGATACTTTCACTCTTTTGCAAAATAATTGTTTTAAGATTATCTCCTTAATATAGCATATAAAATATATTTAAAATATCTCATTAATAGTAAATAATATAATTAACAATTAAAATGTTAACATTTAAACTACATAATTTAATAATAACCATGAGCCTACAGTATAAGTATTATTTTCTCCATCTGGCAGATGACAAAACTGAAGCTCAGTGAGGTTGTCAAATTTACCCAAATTCACATATTGAATAGTAAGACTCAGATATTTCCAACTTCAAGGGCCATTTTTACACGAATGCCTCTTCTTAACCAGTTTAAAGATGATATTCCAATTTGACATCTAAATTTTGAAAAATCATTTCTATTGCCAGGTAGTAGATAGGATGATTGAGACATTTCAGTGACTTTAAAATGATCCTAAAATCAGTTTAAGTGATGCCTAAAAACATGATGTTTTCTGAGTTGTGAAACTTCCTCAATATCCATTTTTTTAAAAAACAAGTTTCTTTCCTTTCATGAAAATGCTTGTCCAGTAAACAACTACAACTTTACTGTGAAAAAATCCTGGTTGGACGTTTTCTCATATTCACTATCATTAAATACTCAGAACTAACTGCTAGATGTAGACCCACTGAGCTACAAAAGTGAGTGTGCCCCTGACGTGTTCCATATGGACACAGCCCAAGTGGCATGTCTGAAGAGGACACAGCACTGTATTTTTTCTTTGGTACTATACTGTTTGGGGACTTTTTTCGTCAAGATCAAAGAAGAAAAACTTTGTTGCTGTAATTTCTTTTCACACACATAGTCAGTTTGTCTTTTTCATTTGAAAGGTCTTTAAGCCCTTTCCTTTTCATTATCCAGTGTGACTGAATTAGAAACAAATGGAGCAGATACCTACATATAAGATGGAATTTTGTAATTTTAGTTATCCTCAGAGAAAATGGCTCCTGCCTGGAACCTGTCTCCAGTTTCACCTGCTTGGTAATATTCCGAGATCTTTAATAGGCAACTAAGCATTTTTCTCCACAATTGGCAATAAATTAAAATGAAAATATTCAATGAGAGAGGGAAGATATTGACTTCTATGTATGTAAGGAATATATAGCTCATCTCAGATCCTTGGAGCAAGTTTTGGCTGTGAGCTTAGGAAGGGGATGGCCATATTAGTGTTTTAGGTCATTGTTGAATGAAACACGGTGTGGTCCCATCTTCACTGGGGAGAGGTGGGTGGGGAAGGGACCAGGTGTAACCACCCTACTACTCAGCACTCAGCTCATCCAGATGAAACAAGACTCTCGTTCTCCCATGCGCTTTGTTCCCTGCCTTTGCATATGCCTTCCCCTCAGTTCTAGTTAATTTTTTTTACTTATCCTTCAAATCCCTCTTCTTCCTCAAAATTTATCCCCCCAAGCTCTCTGTGAAAAACCCACTTAATTAATTTTTATACTTCTTAGAATACTGACCGTTTTAAATATTTTATTTTAGTTATTTTTTATTGTGATTATCTTATTTTCCCTTGTTAGATTGTCACACTCTTGAAAGAAGAATTGTGTTTCATTTATTTGTTTATTTTTTGAATCTGACATAAAATGTAATTCAGCATTGAACTTCATTCAAGAGGTTCTCAAATTTTACTGAATTTTATTGGATCTTTGTGTTAAAGGAAATGTATTAACTTTCCTGAATGCACTGGGGACATTTAAAAAAGTATTTTATTATTGTTATGGTTGAATCATATATTGAAAGTCAAATGGTGTTGAATTCTGGCTAATAACGTATCAAAAAATGACACCTGAACAGTTTGAACAGACTTAACATGCATTGAGAATGTAGACATCTTCTTAGAGCCAACAAATAACATTCCCTTTTTCCAATTTCAAGGGAAATATGGGCAAAAGAAAGCCTAATGTATGACTTACAAAAGCTTCAAATCTACACCTTAAATTTTGCTTGGAATCAGTTGAGATTTTCATTATTATGTTTCTAAACCACTTAATAAACACCCAGTCAATGAAAAACTAAGTGTCTTCATAGAGAGATTTGGACTTTTGTAAAGGATATATCCTGGGATCCTTGAATAATTTGGCAATTTTTATAATTTCCTATAAACTGCATGATAATGTATCTAAATGCTATGAGCTCGTTTACCATGAAGCATGGATATAATACAATAATGCTGAGTTCAGGCCATTATTTAGTTGTCTAACGTCATTACTTGGCTAAGTGAAACTCACACATCCTCTTTTGAACCCCATCAAAACAGTACATTATTATGAGCTATATAGTCTTTTCGGATAATTCATAAATAAATGAAGCAACAAATTTTAAATTTATGAATGCCAAAGATTTACCATTTTAGCTTACACTATTCACAGGGTATTATGAAATAGGACCATAGGTCATAGCAAGATGAGTAAAATATAAACTTTCTCCTGCACACTAAGAGCAAAACTTAAAATATAGTATGAGTAAGGTGATCTGAGGAAAAATGATTGACTCCATCTGGCAATGCAGTGGAAGTCTTCACAGAAAAGAAAGGATTAATTTGTGTGGGGTCATCAAGGTTGGGCAGAGTATAAAAATGTGGATAGAAATTAATCAAAGAAGGAGGGGACAACTGAGAAGGAAAATCAAGTTTGGGTGTTTTTTAAACTCTTTAAGCAAGTTTTGATTTAAGAGCCCTCTCATTGTAAGTCAACTTAAATTTAAAACTCACATCTCAGTCAATGAACACACTTATCTCCAATGAAAGGTATAAGGTATACCGTAATAACAAAGAATGTTAGATTACAGGCAATATTCTTGCATGTTCTCCATGTCACATTGCTAAATAAGTAAGTTCCAGAAAAAAACATAAGTATGATACTCTTCTTTGGAAATAAAATAAAACCTATGCAAATTTGTATAAACAGAGGAAATATTCTGAAAGAATACACAGAATTTCCAGTGATGGTAATTTAAATGTTTATAAATGTCATAACATGGTTTTCATGTATTCTGTGGAATAAAAAATTCATTCGTGACGTAAACATATTGATTCAAGATTAAAAATTTAAAAAAGAAAAAAAAAAAGATAAACTGTCATCTCTTTCTGAATTCGCAGTATCTCCAGAAGCCCCCTCAGAATTTATTTGAATTCCCAGCTTAAACAATGTAGCTGTGAGGAAAAGTCTTCTCAAGACATTTCACCTGGAAAGGCATATTCCTGTTGGAAGATTGATGTCAATTTACTCTGAGACTCCCTTTGTCTTTCCTTAATGTATTTATGATTACTTAGCACTCTAAGTAATTGTAATGCATTACGCCTCTATATATATCAATGTTTAACCTCAAATCATGGTTATTTATTTTGAAAGAAGATTTTCAGTAAGTTAACATCAATAATAAAATAATAATACATATTTAATGGTAATTGACATTATTAAAATACATTTTATTTAGATATAATTAACATATACTCATAAAGAGTTATACATATTTAATGTATACAACTCGATGAATTTGGGAATGAGTATACACCAGTGAAACCATCACCATCAAGGCCATAAATTATTCATTACCCCCCAAAGTTTCCTCCTACCCTCTTAATTATTGTTATAATTGTTATTATTTTGTAGTAAGAACACTTAACATAATATCTACCCTCTACGCAAAATTTAAGTATACAATACAGTATTGTTAGCTGTAATTGACATCATTTTTATTACATGTTTACATTGAATTATTTTGCTCTGTTTCTTTTCAGCTTTGAGAGGGATATATTTCATACAGCCTTAAATTACATATATGGACTTTCACATTTTAATTCCCAAAAAAAAAAAAAAAAAAAATAGAAGTTTTAGCCAAACACAAAATGTTTCTATTTTTATTATTCATTCATTTTTTTAATTCTTTTTTTTCATTAGTTTCAGGTGTACAAAACAATGTAATAGGTAGACATTGACACCACTCAAAAAGTCATAACCCTCCTCCCCAATCAACTACCCTTCTGACATCTTATATAACTGTTACTGTTCCATTGACTCAATTTCCTATACTGTACTCCACATTCTGTGACTATATGACTATATGTATATATATGTATATATATATAATTATATATATATAATTATAGTTGACGTTATATATATATATAATTGATATATATACACATATTTTTGATATATATATAATTATAGTTGACATATAATTATATATATAATTGATATATATAAATATATATATATATAATTATTGTTGATACTTAATGGACTATGTAGATGCCTTACCACTGCACTGTACCCCTGAAACTGAAGCTGAATAATATTATTCATTCTTATATAATCTACAAGAAGAGAAATAAAGAATAATCTTAAACTTTATTAATCACTTGTCAATACAATATTATTAAAAAGGAAAAAGAATATTGATCTCTGTTAGGTCACTTTGTGCTTTTGGAAGATTAAAAGTATAATTTTAATATGATATCACAATACTACATTCATTTAAAGATACCAGATATATTTAAAATTAATTTTTAACATTGATTTAAGTGGCTAAAGTGTTTTTCAGCTATCTCACCATTTTGGTTTTCTATAATACAGAGGGTGCAGTTTACTTAAAGGAAAGTTAGGAGGAAGTGAGAGTTTAAAAAGTGAGAAACGTTTTCAACATATGGCCGTCTCTAACCACACACCAGCTGAATGCATCCAGTCCTCTACTCAGGTTTATTTTCTCAAGTACGCTGGGGCATTTTTGCACTGCGGCGTTCTAAGAGCTGAGGTAATGAGACAATGTTGAAGCCTCCAAAGTGATGATTTCCTCCACGAAACAACAAAGACTCAACGGATAAATTCAGGTTGTAATAGGATGGAGTTCATTCCTTCTACCTGTGTTCATTTTCCATTGATTGGTGACAGGAGAGCGAGGGTTTTTCACTGTAATTGTTTTCTTTTTTCCATTCTAACTTTTTTTTCCAATTGCTCTTGCTGTTTTTTTTTGTTTTTGTTTTTATTTGTTTGTTTTTAGTTTCAGGTGTACAAAGCAACATAATAGACATTTAAACCCCTCATAAAGCGATAACCCACCCTCCAGCCTACTACCCCTCTGACACATACAGCTGTTATGATACCATCGACTATCTTCCCTATGATGTACTCCACATCCCATGTCTATAAATACCTATGTATTTAGTTATAGTTGACATTCAATATTATTCTACTTCAGCTCTGGAGTTGGGGGCAGAGTGAAAAAGGTGATGGCATTAAGAAATACAAATTGATAGCTAATACAGTATGGGGAATATAATCAACAATGTTGTAAAGATCACTGTAACTCTTAAACTCTGCCTGGCTCCAGATTGTTCTTGGCCCCAGCTGGAGGTATGTGTATTGTGTCAGTAAGAATCCAGAAGGCTCTGAAGTGTGACCTGACTCTGGATAAGTGTAGCTTAGCCCTCCGTACTGGAGTGGGATCAACATGGGATAAAGCTGTAGTCAGCATGTTAGTCTGCTTATAGAGAAGTATGGTTACTTGTGGCTACTCTATTTAAGTTCAAACTCAAACCATTTTCTCTAAGTTATGGTTCTGTAATTAGAAGGCAAAATTCAGCTAGATTTTTGTAAATTAATTTACCTACTCTTAACAGTTATTTATTTTTGAAAATATTATAATTTACTTTCTATTATTCATTATTAGTAATATTTGGGAAGTAAACATTTTACATATTTAACATTATGTATTTGAAACATTTTACTTTTAAATAAGGAAAATCATTTAAGAACCTACAAAATTACTCAGCATTATCTTAAATAGGTTCTATTTTTTTAAACCATTAGTAACAAATAATATATGCCACCATTTAAATCTTAAGAGAAGTTTTCAGTGAATGCTAGTAAAAAAAAATGGTTTTGCCTAATTTATTTCTTGTTTACTTACAACAGAAGTAAAATCTCATATAGAAACTATATTGACATTTCCAAGTTTATTCACCCATGTTATTTACACTTTTTGGTTTACTGAGTTTTATTAAAGCTAATCTTCTGATCTTTTGTTTAGCATCTTAAAGTTATTGGGCTGAAAAATACATAACCTTCACATTCCATAATTAGCTGTTACAGGATTTTGATACCCAGTGGAGCACAGTATGAAAGTTTAGTATGTATTTCCCGTTGGAAATTTACATCCATGAATCTTGAAGGCATTTACAAATATAGGTTGTAATTTCAGTGAATTCATTGTCAGTGTTTTATCTCCAATCATACCAAGATATATCATCTAAAGAAGTCAGGTTTAAACTGCTTGTTTTCTGAATTAATAGAGGGAGAAAGTATGTGAAAAATATAATAAACAATAATTTTACATGATTTATAAGTTGCCTTTGAATTTATTTTATTTTTATAGAGAAAGCAAAATATTTACCATAGTAATGCAATCAGGCATGCCATAAATGAACCTCAGAGACTGTCATGTCACCAAATGCAAAAACATACGTTATTATTTATGTGGCTAGTAGGATAAGCAAATTTAGCCAAAAAATAAACAAACAAAAAACAAAAGCTCTCTCTCTCTCTCTCTCTCTCTCTCGCTATATATATATACGCATATATATATATGCATATATATATATATATGCATATATATATATATATATATATATGCATATATACGTATATACATGTATATACGTATATATGTATATGTATGTACTCTTAAATTTAGAAATTCTTAAATTTAGATTTCAGAAAAATAACAAATTTTCTAGTATAATATTATAGTTAATTTATGTGTTTGGATCATGGGATGGCCAAGTATCTTGTTAACCAGAGTTTCTGGGTCTGTCTGTCAGGGTGTTTCTGGATGAGATCAGCATTTGAATGGGCAGATTGAGCAAATTGGATTGCCCTCCCTAATGTGGGAGGGCATCATCAAATATGTGGAGGGCCTGACTAGAGCACAAAGGTGGAGGAAGGGAGAATTCGCTCTCTGAGTTTACACAGGCATCTTCTCTTGCCCTCTCTGTTCCTGGTGCTCAGGCCTTCAGACCTGGACTGCAATCTACACTTTCAGCTGTCTGGCTTTCAGGCCTTCAAACTACACCACCCGCTTTCCTGTGTCTCTAGCTTGCATGCAGTAGATGGTAGGACTTCTCAGCCTCCATCACAACGTGAGCCAATACCATATAATAAATATCTTTATATATACTATATACTTATAATCTCTACATCTATTTCTATCTCTATCTCAATATCCATATCATGTATATCTATATCTATAATCTATATTCTATGTCTATATCTATCTATGTCATCTATCTATAATAAACTCTATAATAATCGATCCATATATATATATATATGTGAAATATCTATGTCTATCTATCATTATCTATATCTCCTATTAATTCTTTTCTCTGGAGAACTCTAATGCACATTGTGTATCTCCAATATTGCATGCGACATACTTAGGCTAAGAATCAACACTTATTTATCTGAAATTCATATTTAACTATGCATCTTGCAATTCATTTCACAACCTTAGGAACAAATGTTTAACATACCTCCAACTTGTTCCTCACTCATCTTTCAGAAGATTTTTTGAGAACTGCAGAATGAGGAGAAAAGCATAAGGTAGGTAGTATTCAAAAATTAAGGTAAAGATCCCTATGAGAACACCCCCTGGGTTTCAAAGAACCTCTCCCTGATTCTCTCTGGCCTCTCAGAGCGAAGACCTTAATCATTTAATGAAGAAACTAGAACTACTTTCCCTTTAGAGAGTTCATCAGAAATGGGGGGAAATGGTGCAAAACCAAACCACACCAAACCAAACACCTTGCTTTTCAGGTGTCTTCTCTGTCTCTGTGTGGTGAAATATTCAGAGAACTAATTGAAATTCTACCATACAATTCACTTTAACATTGACACTGAGTTAACCAGGAAAATTCTGTTCACACAGCAATAGCCACTTTCAATCAAAAGGGAAAAAGCCAAGTCTTTGACAGATGTTAGGGAAACTTACATTATTTGGACTTAAATGATTTCATCCTAATTTTAGTTTCCAGCTGCTGGTTATAGAATCTTTACAAGATTTAGGCACCTCAGCTCATTATAGTGCTATACACCCTCTATTTCTTCATGTATTAGAAATGTTGCATTAATCAGAGGCACAAAAGAAAGTGGATGTCAGTTCTGGGAAGGAGCGAGGTAGTACAGGTCACTGTTAAATTTAACAACTTAATTTATTGGTGACTATTTTTAAAGCACTTTCCTAACTCCATCCACTTTTGAAATTAAATTTGAGCATGCAGCCATATTCTGACTCATACTTTTCTTTTTTCTCTACAAATGTAGTGTGGCTTTTTCTCCCCCTCATTTTTATCTGTTTGATGTTTATATTTAGCTCGTTGCATTAATGAGTCGATCAGGGCTCTGAAGACAATAGTTGGCAACCATTTATTTTCTTCTGTTATAAAAGCAATGAAAGGAGAAAAATACTTCAATGTTGTTTTGTTTTTGTTTTTGATGTCTGTGAAATAGATCTTTGTGCTGTTAATCCATTTCTCTTTCTAGAACTCTTAAGACCTGTCAGTATCAATCATTTTGGTAATAGAAATTCCTTGGGCCCTGATGGAGTTATATAGTATTTTGGATGTATGTTGAGTAGTCACCATAGACCAACTATCAGCAAATCTACACATGATGATATCTGTCATTCTTATTTCCTATATTAAAAAAACCCTTTATTGTTAGTAAGGATCAATATATATATAATAATCTAAACTGTCAGAATTTGTATTCCTATACTTTTGGTCATGGAACTTTTTGTTCAGATGAAATGTTAGAACGGAACCTAAACAAATAATACCTAGAAAAGTAGATCTCCTCTGATGAAAGTGTCACTCAGTCTTATATTCCCTTTGTGGGGGTTTCCAGGAAGGTTTCAGGAACTCTCTGGAATTCTCCAAACCACATTTTGAAGTGCAATCAATACTTGCTACAAATATTATAGTAAACAAGACATTTATAAAGCCAAAGTTACAGAAGAAAATAAAAGAAATGGGAGTCGATTGGTATAGTTGCTGTTTTCTAAATCATCTCAAACTGACATTAGACATCTACAGACCAAGTGAAATGGTCCTATATCCCCACACCTCACCCTAGACATACCTTCCTTAAAGTAATTACATAATATTGTTACAACTGTTTGCATGTCTGTCTCTCACTAGCTTGTGCATTAGGGGATGTGCATTCTGGATCAGCACATGTGGCCCCAAATGCCCTAACACATCTTCAGGTACTGTTTGGCATTGGTGATCCTAGACTGTTGAGGGGGAAACCCAACATTTCAAGTGACTGATGCTCTACCTTCTCTTGATTCTGTATATGCGCCAGGCTCCTCCAACTTGAACTTCACATTAAGAGTCAGGCAAAAACCTGGTACTGTACGGTCATTAACTAATTGATGTTTTAGCCTAATAGAAAGTTTGTTCTTTTAAGATGAAGTTATGAATTACTCCCTAACCTACTTGTGACCTCTTTTGTCCCACGTTTCTCAACTTCTTTTGCTAGTGGTGTCTTTCCCTCTCCTCCCAAAACTAACAACAAAAAGTAACTCCACTTCTCTTTTAGAATAAAAATATAATAATAATGACCTCCATGAGTCGTTTAAATCAGAGCCTAGGCATCATTTTTCTACAAGTCCTTCCTCAAGAAATACCGCAATTTAAAAAATCATATTTCTACTAATATAGATGTCAAGCTTGATTAACTCTCACATTTGTTCACAATTTAGGATTATAGATTTTTTTTTTACTTAAGACTATTTGAAATTTTGATAACTCAGAATTTTCTTGGTAAGCAGTGACAACTTATAAGTTCATCTACTGACATTTTCTTCGTCCACTGAACTCATATGTAAACTTCAGACCGAGTTCTCCTAGACAATTTTCCTGGCCTGCCCTCCATCTCACTACCTCAATCTGAGTGAACCCTCTGCTATGTTCTCACACAGCACCCCGTGCTTCCTTTACTAAACTGGAAGCCAGTGGAAGTCAGGAGCAGCCTCGCTTGACATTTTATCCTTAATGCTTAGCACAGGGCCCGGCACATGGCAGGTATAAAAAAGCCGAAAAAAAAAAAAAAAAAAAATAGAAATTGTAAAAAAGTAATAGGTATGACGCGTCTACTGTGTGTGTGTACTATGTGAGCCATTCATGAGTCAAAGGTAAGGATTGACCTCTGCCACAAAGGGGAAGGAAACAAATCTAACTAAGTAATTCTATGTTAATATGATCTTAAAGAGGAATCAAATGTGGTAGATTTGTGAGGATGAGGGAAAGGAGACAGAATTTAACTCTGTCTGATGGCATGAGGAAAGACCACAGAGACACACACGTGAGTGTTGAGCTAAAACCTTGAGAGTGATGAAATTGTATCAGGGAACAGGGGTGCAGGGGAAAGGGTGCAGGGCACATTCTGGACATTTGGGATAATACCAGATTTCGCCAATTCTGAGACACTTCAATTGTAAGCTACACAATTAAAGTTAAAATGTAGTTTTTAAAATGTGTATTATGAATGGATCTGTACATATTGTGTGTTTTTTTTGTAATAACTTTAATAGGATTTGGCCGAATATGGTATCTCCAAATTAAATTGTGTAATTAAGTAGCTGATTTAGATTTATGATTTTTAATCGAAATCAGTTCTAAATTTGTGCTCACTAATAGAAGATCCAAGAAAAATTAAGGGTCACTCTAATTAGCAATTCACCAATTATTTATCAACTATTTAATGATTTCATCAATTCTGAGACATTTTTCATATTTTGAGCCATTTATTGCTGTAATTGTGATATGTCTTTCAATCAGCGGTGTATCATAATTTAATTGGGAGTTTTTACTTTTTGGAGGTACCGTGGATTCTCATCCTTGCAGTAATGTGCTATATATAAGCGGCCACGCACAGCGGCTTGGCGAATACTGCTGTTCTTAGCAGAAATGTATGATTCAGTTGTGAGTCTCTGATCACAACATTTTCATCAACAAATCTATGCATAACTTTGTTTTGTGTGTGTTTCTGTTTAACGACACCTTACTTAATAGAGATTGTTGACTCATTAACATAGAACTCATGCATAGCCAAAAGTCAGGAACAAACGGCCTGATGAGGTTTCTCCAACATACCTATTCTCTCCGTCAGACCCATCACAGACCTGCTGTACTTAGAAACACTAGTCAGCCCTTCAGCTTTGGGTTTGGGAAACATTTTAGGGAGAGAAATCACCAACAAAAAAGAAAAAGAAAAAAAGAAAAGAAAGGGCACTGTATAGATTGTAGATAGAACACTTGTTTACAGTATCAGAGTTGAACCAAGAGGGCAGAGCGTCACCTTTGACCTCACTGAGCAGGCAATCAAAGTTTGTCTCTGTTCTGTGCCTTCACATGCCTGTGAATGACCTTAAACATGTTACAAATCTTATTTTGGGAATTACAAATAAGTTTTAGCAAATAGGTGAATTTGTAAATATGAAGCTTATGAATAATGAGGATCAATATAAAAGGATAGATTGTTTCTTGTAACCAATAAGTATATGAAATGATGCATTTCTCATAATCAGTGCTAGTAGTTGATAGGCTTTGTAAGTAGTTAGGTAGGCTTTGTAATTATTAGGTTAGGTAAAATAGCTAAAGAGAAATTAAAACATTAGAATTAAACACTAAAATATATGAAAGTGCTTTATTTTAAGTTTGCAGATGGAACCAAGAATTATTCACAAGATCCTTTCAAATGATTGCTAAAATCAGCTAGAACAACAGATAGAATAAGATTTACAAACTGGACTTAAAAACTTGATTGTGAGCTAAGAATTTGAATTGGTAACTTTAATATATCAAACAAGTTTTAAAACAAAAAGGAGACATCTGACTAGCCTTTCCTATTTGTAAAAGATGCTCTTAAGTTTACCAAAAATGATGGAAAACAATCCAGAAGGAAGTGCAATAAGAACACCCCAGTGTGTGCAGCATATCATGTAAGCAGATTCCTCCTGGCCTGGCATGGATGGGCAGTGGGAACTGGGCGGGGGGTGGGGGTGGGAGAGGGTTGCTGGGGAAGGGGGTACAGGAAAGGAAAACCTCAATGACATGGCATTTATGGACCTGACTGGGACTGGAATAATCTTGATCTGAGTGAAAAATAATCATTGTGTGGCACTTGAAACTTACTTAAAAGTCTATAGATGAAAATTGGTGCCATTATTGAAAATGGGAGATCAGAGTAAAAAAATAGATGTAAGTTCAGGGAAAGAACAAAAAAAAACCACTATTTTTGAATTTTTGAGTTCTTTAAATTGTGGCAAAGTGAAACTATTAAAATGGTTGTAGTGTCAGAGGAAAAACAGGTCTTTATATTGGCGCTATTGACCAAGGCACCAGCCACTACAGACAATAGATGTGGAAACCCAAAATGACATAACTAACAAGTAGATATTTCCAGATTCCTAGGAACTGGCGGAAAGTCTGAAACCCCACAAAAGGGTCAAAGATTTTAAAGAGAATGAGAAATAGTGGGAGAGATTTTTCCTTTGGCGAAAGCAGTGTTTAGTCTCCTGAAGTTGGGGTGCACGATTTCCACCAGGGAGACCCAGATTACAAGATATTGGGGCTGGTAAGCAGAATTGCTGGAAGAGTGAGCACTGCTGCACTGGCACCGGCCTGCTCTGCCAAAGTGTACCAAGGAAAAAGGATGCAGGACTCTTTCCCTTGGATCAGACTTGAGACACATCGGGGATGTGAGTGAGCTGGCCTGTTATCATCTTAGAGTTTTTCACCTGCTTCCTAGGAGGTCAGCCTGGGAGCCCAGTGGAGAAAGTTTATTATGGAGCAGAACTGTAACAACAGGGGCTAAGGGTCCGGGAAAAGGAGGAACAGAATACACCTTCCATGGGAACAGATGTCGTGGCTGGAGGGACCCTACATGGAATTCTCCAGGGAACCCAGGGGCGTGTTCACCAGAGAAATAATGAACTCTAAACATTTGTCAGGCTCAAATGTATAGAGAGTGCAAAACCATCTTACAAATGATAAAGGCTGGGAAAGAAAAAATGTATTTGTAGTCGAGCATCCAATGCTAGTTTCATTAACTTGCTGCACCATGGGAAGGAAACCTTATACCATGAAGAACGTGGGGCCAATCAGTATGAGGGATTTAGGGTGTGCTTGGGACAGCACTTGTGCAGGTGATGTTGGGGCAGCCTCAAGAAAGTGAGGCCTTGTTCTGGATTGGGAGCTATCAGAAAGCAAGGGGTCGTTTGATGATGGACCTCAGAGTAGCTTTATAAAGGAGGTAGGAGTAACAAAGTGAAATAAAGTTGTTATTGATGAAGAACTGATGGTTCCTCGTGTTAGCCCGACAACACAGGTGTTTCATCCTTTTTTATGGTGGCCGAATGTTCCTATTTGTGTCTCCTTCTATCACAGTTATGAGGTAATCTTTTCTGATATTGCTATTATGTGAAATTCTTTATGTTCAGCACCAAGTTTGTTGCCAGACCAGCTACCTGAGAGTTCTCAACTATTGGGAGTATTTTATTATTGTTTTGTTTTGTTTTATTTCATTTTGATTTACTTATGAGAATCAAATAAAAATTTCCTGCTCTCTCTTCATTGCCTTCCCCATATTCTACCACCAAGGAAGAGTCAGTTACAACATTTAGATGGGGGTCAGATGGCAGATGGGGAAAAGTGAATTTGGATAAGGGAAATCAATGACAATCTCCTCTTCAATGGCAGATGACAAGCACCCATAGGCAGGTAACAAATCTACAGTTGATTGGAATCTGAAATGTTGCCTTTGGATGAAAATTGAAGAATTAGTTTACGTATTACACTTGATTATATCTTGCAACTTCGAGTGACCACAGAATGTTATATTAACCAGGCATAACCAGAGAAATCATGGGGCCTGCCTGAATTTCTGTTCAGAGGCAGTAAAACCTAGCCATGGAGAGACAGAGAGAGCTGGAGACAAAAGAAAATTTTCACTTTAAAAATATCCTGAGAGTCAGGAATGGTGAATAGTCCAGTTACGCTTTCTCCTCTTTGGTTTCTCTTCTTCTGGTCTCACAATTAATGCGGTACAGGCCTGACACTGTCAAGGAATAGACTTCCAATCCAACCTGTCTAAGTCATGAATCGTGACATCTTCAGTTTCCTCCCTAATTAGGGAGGCTTGATACCCATAGGAACTCAATATACATCAAATAGATGAAATTGTTAAAGCACAAAGAGACGTGTAATTAAATAGTAATATATGATCGTCAAATCAGATTCCAGCTAAAAACGCTTTTATGTGAATTTTTTTGTGAATTACATAAAATACTTCTTTGAAAGTGTTTGTTTGTTTTGCTGTATTCTTTATAAGTCAACTTTATGAAGGTAAAATTTACATCATTAAAGTCCATTCATTTAAACTATACAGTCCAGTGTGTTTTGACAAGCATATACACACATAACAATTATGTGATTATATCACCCTCAAAATTCCCTCATGTCTTTTTCTAATAAATCCCACTTGCTACACCCAGCCACTGACAACCACTCATCTGACTTTTATCCCTATAGTTTTGCCCTTTCCAGACGACAAACAAAGGGAATCATTCTGTAGTTATCCTTTTATATCTGGCTTTTTTCACTGAAGATAATGTGTGAGATCCATCCATGTCATTACATGTCTCAGTAGTTTTTCCTCTTTAAAAGATTTTTATTAAAAATATAGCTAACATATGATATTATATTAGTCTCAGGGGTACACCATGATTATTCAACATTTATATACCTAAAGAAGTAATCACCATGATAAGTCCAGCGACCATCTGACACCATAGCACGCTGTCACAATATTGACTATATTCCCTATGATGTACATTGCATCCCCATGACTTGTTTTATACCTGGAAATTTAGACCTCTAATTCCCTTCACCTTCCCCCCCCTTTTAAAAATTTTTCAATTACATTTGACATTCAATATTTTATATTAATTGCAGTTGTGCAGAATAGTGGTTAGATATTTATATAATTTAAGAAGTGATCCCCCTGACTAGTCTAGTAGTATCCATCTGGCACTATACATAGTTATTACTATATTATTGACTATATTCCCTACGCTTTACATCCCCATGACTATTTTGTAACTTCTAATTTGTACTTTTTAATCCCTTCACCTTTTTCACCCTGCCCCCCAACCATCCTCTTGTTTATCACCCCGATAAATCTAGTACCCATCTTACACCATACATACAAGTAATTATCACAATATTATTGACAATATTCCTTAGGCTATGCCCACATCCCCATGACTACTTTATAACAATCAATTTGTACCTCTTAATCCCTTCCCCTTTTTTTACCCACACCCTTAACCCCCTGCCATCTGTCAAACATCAAAATGTTCTTTGTATTTATGAGTGTATTCTTTTTCGTTTGTTTATTTTGTTGTTTAGGTTCCACATATGTATAAGTGAAATCTCATTACATCTGTCTTTCTATTTCTGACACTCCACTCAGCACAATACATTCCAGGTCTATCTGTGCTACCAGAGGTGGCAAGAACCCATTTCCTTCCATGGTTGAACAATGACTGAGCAATATTCCATTGTATATATGTACCTTCTCTTCTTTATCCATTCATCCATTGACAGACACCCAGGCTGCCTCCAGCTTAGCCATTGTAAACAATGCTGCAATGAACATGTTGGGTTTCTTCGGATAAATAACTTGAAGAGGGATTATTGGATCCTTCTTTGTTTCTTGTTATAACCTTTGTTTTAAACTTTTTTTTTCTATTTTCAGAAAATATCTTTTTTCCATCCCTTTACTTCCTGTCTGTATCTTTCAATCTGAAGTGTCTCTTGCAGGCAGCATATGTAAGGGTTTTATTTTCTTATCCATTCAGCCCTTTTATGTCATTTGATTGGAGCATTTAATCCATTTATGTTGGAAGTAATTGTTGATAGATATGTAGCTATTTCCATTTTATTATTCATTTCATACACACACACACACACACACACACACACACACACACACACACACACATATATATATATATATATATATATATATTTTTTTTTTTTTTTTTTTTTTTTTTTTTTTTTCTCCATCTTAAAGAAGTCCCTCTAATATTCCATGTAATATTGGTTTGGTGGTGATGAACTGCCTTAGCTTTTTCTTATTTGGGAAGTTCTTTATCTGTCCTTCCATTTTAAATGATAGCCTTGATGTTGTAGGTCCTTACTGTTCATCACATTAAATATTTTGTACCAGCCCTTCTGGCCTGCAAAGTTTCTGTTGAGAAATCAGCTGACAATCTTGTGGGGGCTCTCTTATAAGTTACTAGTTGTCTTTATCTTGCTGCCTTTAGGAATCTCTCTTTGTTTTTAACCTTTGTCATTTTAATTATAATGTGTCTTGGTGTGGGCTTGTTTAGGTTCATCTTGTTTGGGACTCTCTCTGCTTCCTGGACTTGTATGTCTATTTCCTTTGCCAAGTTAGGAAAGTTTTCAATATTATTTCTTCAAGTATGTTCTCAATCCTTTGCTTGCTCTCTTCTCATTCTGGTACCCCTATGTGGCAATTATTGTTGTTCTTGATGTTGTCGCAGAGGTCTCTTAAATAATCCTCATTTTTTTGGATTCTTTTTTTTTTTCTGATCTGGTGTTTTCTGCTATCTTACTTTCAAATTGCTGATTCGATCCTCTGCTTCATCTAGTCTGCTGGTGATTCCTTCTAGTGCATTCTTCATTTCAATTATTATATTCTTCACTTCTGACTGGTTCTTTTTTATGGTTCCTATGTCTTTTTTTTGCTTGCTCTCTCTTTGTTGACGTTTTCATTAAGTTCCTTGAGCATCCTTATAACCATTGTTTTGAACTCTTTATCTGGTAGCTTGCTTTCCTCCATTTCGTTTAGTTCTGTTTCTGGAGTTTTCTCCTGTTCTTTATTTGGGATGTATTTCTTTGTTTCCTCATTTTTTGCTGCCTCCCTGTGTTTGTTTCTATGTATTAGGTGGATCTGCTATGTCTCTCAGTCTTGGCCGAGTGTCCTTACGTAGTAGGTGTCCTGTGGGGCCCTGGCACAATCTCCCTGATCACCTGCTCCAGAAGTGTCCCTTGTGTGGGTTGTGTGTGCTCTTCTGTTATAGTTGAGCCTTGATTGCTATTGGTGCATCAGTGGGTGGGATTGACCCTCAGGCTGATTGGCTGTGGGGCTTGTCCACGTCCACAGCTTATAGGCTGCTGTGCATAGGCTTACCCCACTGAGTGGACTTCACCCCAGTAGGCTCTGGTGCCTGTTGAGACTGCCCTTTGCGTGTGCTGCTTATGCGCTTAATTGCATGGTGCTCTGCTAATGCCTATGACTGGTGGGGACTACCTGGTAGGAGCTACAAAGCAGAGAAAGTGCTTCTGACATTGGGGGAGTCGGGTGGGATGGGGTCTCAGTGGTGTCAGCAGAATGGGGGGAGCAGAACTCACCAGACCAATCAGATTCAGATTTGGCTCCGTGGGGGAAGGCTCAACACAAGAAGGATTGTGCTCACCTACCAACTGCATGGGAGGAGGCTCCATCACAGGGAAAATGGTGACTCTCCTCCAGCCCTTGCCTGAGGACACATACCTCAGTGTGCCTCCCCTCCTCATGCCTCTGACATCTCCCCACAAAATCACCATTCCTCCACCAGATCCCAGCGTGAGTGCCTGCAAGTCAGTGAGTCTGTGCACTGTCTGTTTAAGAGGATGTCTGTGTTTCCCACAGCCTTCCATCCTAACTGGATGTCTGGAATCCTCACTGTTTTCCACAGCCAGATGTTATGGGGGCTCTTCTTTCTGGCATCAGTACTCCAGGCTGAGGATTCTGGTGTGGGGCTGGGTTCCTTGCTCCTCTGGGGGGAACCTCCACAGCCGAGATATACCTTCTGATTCTCAAGCACCACACAAGGTTTGGAGCCAGCCTATTTTGAGTCTCTGCCCCTCCCATCAGTCTCACCATAGCTTTTTTATATCCTTGGTTGTAAGACTTCTGTTCAGCTAGATTTCAGATTCTCCAGGTTGATTTTTGATAATTCAGTTGTAATTTTAATGTGTTCATGGAAGGAAGCAGGCACAGTGTTTATCTACTTTGCTATCTTGGATCTCTCCCCAGTTTTTCCTGTTTTTCCTAAGTAGCTTTTGATTGTATGGACATGTGACAATTGTGTTTCCATTCACCAGTTGATGGACATTAGGATTGTTTCTAGGTTTTGGCTGTTATGAATATAGCTGTTATAAATGTTCAGTCTTGTGTGGACATGTGTTTTAATTTCTCATGAGTGAATATATAGGAGTGGATTTGCTAGGTCAGTGCTAGGAAAGTGTATGTTTAATATTATATATATATATATATATAACTATATAACTATATAACTATATAACTATATAACTATATATATATATATATATATATATATATATATAAAACAAAAGGGTACGTTTAACATTATACATATATAATGTTATATATACATAACAAAAGTGTACATTTAACATTATATATATATATATATATATATATATATATATATATATATATATATAAAACAAAAGTGTACACTTAACATTATATATATATAATGTTATATATATATAACAAAAAACTGCAAAATGGTTTTCCAAAGTGGATGTATCATTCTGCACTCCTACAAGTAATGCATGCAAGTTTCGGATGCAGGCCATCTTCCTCAGCACTTGGTATTGTTGTCCTTATTGTTACAATAATTACTATTATTATATTTTTGTCAGTCTACATTAGTAGTATCTCATTTTGTTTTTAACTTGTGGTTTTAATTTGAGTATCTCCGATGACTGCTAATTTGGAAATATTTTTTGTTTCTTTGCCATTTGCATCTCTTTTTTGATGAAGTATTTGTTTAAAGCTTGTATCCAAGATTTAAATCAGGTTTTATGTTTTCTCATTGGAGAAATGTATTTCTTATATAATCTGGAAATAGGTCTTTTATCAGAAATGCATATTGCAAATATTTTTCTACTGTTTATGAGATATCTTTTCATTTTTATAAGTATATTTTTTAAAGAATATGAGTTTTTAATATTACAGGACTATAATTTATCAATTTTTAAAATATATGTGCCTATTATATTTTATCTAAGAAATTTTTGCCTAACTGAAGAATACAAAGATTTTTCTCCTCTTGATTTTTCTATAAGATTCATATTTTTTTTTACTCTTACATTTAAGTCTATGATCACTTTAAGAGAATTTTCATAGATGTCATGTGGCAGGATCAAGTTTCATATTTTTCAGGTTAATGTCCAATTATTTTAGTGTTATTGTTTAGAAGACGATTTCTCCTTATAATTCCTTCAGTGCTTTTGTCAAAAATCATTGTCGTATATGTGTGGGTCTATTTCTAGATATTCTATTCTTTTCTATTTATTTTATAATCTTGCTCTAATACCACAGAACGGTTATTGCTCAAGGATTTTAGTACATCTTGGAATCCAGTAGTTTAAAACTTCAACATTACTATTGTTTTCCAAAGTGGTATTGGTTATTTCAGGTCCTTTATTTTTTTCATATAAATGTTAGAATTTCCTCATTTTCTTTCAAAATAACCTGCTGGGATTTTTTTGTTATGAAATTGCATTGAATTTATGGATCAATTTGCAGTGAATTCACTTCTTAATAATGTTGAGTCTTCTAACTGGTGAGCAATGTTTTTAATCTCCATTTATTTAGAAATTTAATTTTCCCTACCATTGTCTTGCTGTTTTTGCATACACATCTTGGACATATTTTGTTAAATTTATACTGAAGGTTTTCATCATTTTAATATTATTTTAAGTGAATTTTCTTTTTTTCTTTAAGATTTTATTGGAGAAGGGGGACAGTGTGTATTTCCAGGACTTTATTGGGGAAACAGTTTGTTTTTCACAGGACCCAGCAGCTCCAAGTCAAGTTGTTGTCCTTCAATTTTAGTTGCGGAGGGCACAGCTCAGCTCCAAGTCCAGTCACCATTTTCAATCAAGTTGTGGGGGGCGCAGTCCACCATCCCATGTGGGAGTCAAACTGGCAACCTTGTTGTTAAGAGCACGCACTCTAACCATTTGAGGCAAATGCCCACCCCTCGGCAGCTCAGCTCAAGTTGTTGTTTTCAATCTAGTGGCTGAGGGTGCAGCTCACTGGCCCAAGTGGGAATCAAACCGGCAACTCTGTTGCTCAGAGCTCGTGCTCTAACCAACTGAGCCATCCAGCTGTCCCTTAAGTGAGCTTTTAGCACTAATTTTAATTTATAATGTTTTTGTACACTAAATAGAAAAAGTTATTTTTTTATATATTGACTATGTACTTTGCCAACTTGCTAAATAGACTTTTGTTCTAGTAATTTATTTATTTATTTATTTATTTATTTATTTATTTATTTAAGATTTGAAATTTTAGATATTGTAGGACATATCATTTAGGTACAGTTTCAATCTGTCTTCATTTCCATATTCTTTATTTCCCATCTGTATAACTTTTCATTTTTTCCCCTCTTAATTCACTGGCTAAAACTTATGGTTCAATGTTAATAGAAGTACTGAGAGTGAACATTCTTTCCTTGTTTCTAGTCTGGGGAAAAACACTGGGTCTTTAGCTGTTAAATATTATGGGGGCTGAGCTTTTCACACAACCCTTTGTCAGGTTAAGAAGTTTCCCTCCTATCCCAACTTTAATGAGATTTTACCATAAATGAATGTTCAATGCTGTCTATTTTTTTGTATCTATTAAGACAATCAATGGTTTTTCTTTTTAGTCTGTTGATATGGTGCACTACAGTGATCGCTTTTAAATGTTCAACTAATCTTGAATTCTGGGGATAAAACCCAGTTGGTTTTGGTGTGTAATTCCTTTTATATACTGCTGAATTCAATTTGCTAGTATTTTGCTAAGAATTTATGTGTCTATCTTCTTGAGCGATATTGGTTTTAGTTTTCTTATAATGTCTTTGTCCAGTTTTTATATCAGGGTAATGCTAGCCTTATTAAATGAGTTGGGAAATATTCACTTATCTTCTATTTTTGGAAGAATTTGTATAAAATTGGTGTCATTTCTTTTTTTTAAGTAATAGGTATCATTTTAATTCATTAATGAAGACCTCTGGGTTTGGAATTTTTTTATGGGTAGGTTTTTAACTACAAATTTAACTTATTTAACAGACAACGACTATTTCTCCTATTTATTTTATTTCCTTGCATGAGTATTGGTAGTTTGTGTCATATAAGGAATTTGTTCATTTCTTCAATGCGTTCAAATTTATTGGCATAAAGTTGATAGTAATCTTCCCTTATTAACCTATTAATGTACGTAGAACCTGCAATGATGTCCCTTCTTTCACCTCTGATATTGGTATTTTGTTATCCTTTTATTCTGTTTTCCTAAATTAGTCTATTCAAAGAGCCAGCTTTTGGGTTTATTTTTTTTCCCATTGATTTTCTGTTTCTTTGTTTTGCTATATCTATTCTTTTTTTCTTCTGATGCTTTGTGTTTAATTTGTTCTTATTTTGATTTCCTAAGGTGGAAGTTTAGTTCATTGATTTGAGACATTGCTTTTTTCCCTAATATAAATGTTTAATTATTTAAATGTCCCTCTAAACACTGCTTTGGCTGCATCCCACAAAATGATGTGGTATGTTTGTTTTCATTTCCATTTAATTCAAAATTCTTTCTAATTACTTGATGTTGAAGTCGTAGAACAGGTAGGGATTTTTAACTCTTGCTCCAGCCTCAGTATTAGGAATATCCTATGGATCTGGGCCTCAAAAGTGGGGCTTTCTTAGTAGCTCTACTTCTACCCCTACAAATACATATGAGGTTGGACGGTTAAGTCCGTGAACTCATCCTAGAAAAAGTGCTACATACCTTATTGCTGAATATCACTACAGTCACCTTCGAAGTAGTTTCCTTGGGAAGCTATGCATCGATACCAGCACCTAGTCCACCCTTCAAAGCAATTTTGGAACTCTTTTTCTGGGATGGCCACCAGAGCTGTAATCGTATTACCCTTGATGTCCTGAATGTCATCAAAATGTCTTCTTTCAATATTTCCTTTATATTCAGGTAAAGAAAGAAGTCATTGGAGGCCAGATCAGATGAGTAGGGAGGGTTTTCCAATACAGTTATTTGTTTACTGGCTAAAAACTCCCTCACAGATAGTGCCGTGTGAGCTGGTGCATTGTCATAATGCAAGAGCCATGAATTGATGGCATGAAGTTCAGGTTGTCTAACTATTTTCACGCAGCCTTTTCAGCACTTCCAAACAGTAAACTTGGTGAACTCTTTGTCCAGTTGGTACAAATTCATAATGAATAATCCCTCTGATATAAAAACAGTTAGAAACATCATTGCAACAAGTTTGCAAAATTAATTGGCAAACCTCGTATGTTGAAATCCTAACCCCAGTACCTCAGAATGTGATCTTATTTGGAAGCAGGATCATTGCAGATATAATTAGTTAAGATGAGGCCATTAGGGTGGGCCTTAATTCAACATAACTGATGTCCTTGTAAAAATAGGCTATTTGGTTTCACACACACACACACACACACACACACACACACACACACACACAGAACTATTGAGATAAAGGCAGAGAATGGGGTCATGTTCCTGCAAGCCAAGGAACACTGAAAATTGCCAACAAACCACCATAAGCTAGGGGAGAGGCATGGATCAGATTCTTTCCTCATAGTCTTCAGCATGAACCTACTCTGCTGACACCTTGATGTTAGATGTCTAGCCTTCAGAACTGTGAGGCAATCAATTTCTCAGTCGCTCAGTTAGTAGCAGTTTGTATTGCAGCCTTAGCAAATTAATACACACCTTCCAGGTGGCAGCCAAATTCTGCATGGAATCTGTGATGGGTCGCGGGTAGGAGAGAGTTTCTTTCCTTCCTTCAGTGATAGCAGACTTCTGCTTGGTATCAGTGAGAGATGCTGGACCCAAGAGATTTACTTGCCCCTTCTCCAGAGGTAGATGGGTTTTACTTCTATCCTTTGATCAGAAGCAACAGGTTCTTGCCTGGGTCCCTGTGGTTTGATTTTCTGCCTTCTCGCCCAAACCAATAGCTTGAAAAGTATGTTTCTTATGAAAGAAGAGACCTGGGAAAGGGGGCAGTTGCTGTCAGAAGCAACTGATTTCCACCAGCGTACCTGCCCCCTGAGGGGTAATATCTCCAGGCTCCTGTCCTGCCAGAAATTCTCCTGCTTTCTCATGAGCATTAGGTGGAGCTTATGAAAAAGAGCTCATGAGTACCTGCGTACTTCCTGTGTGTGAGGGCTTCCAGTCAACTGATTGGTAGCCCACACTCAACCTTTAAGAATTGCTTAAATTCCGGCTGACTTCTTTGTTATCTGATTCTATGACAACAGCCTCTTCTTCCCGTATTCCACCAAAGGTGAAAGAATTTGTGTGGCCACATTCTGCAGAGAAGCTAGACACTGTAATTCAGTTATCTTTGTTGCTTTTCGAAGTCAGCTTCCTCTGAGCTCAAGAAAAGAAATAGTTTTGGAGATTATCTTGCTTTTCCTCATGGTTTGGGTGGAAACAATGATGGTGTGTGTGTGTGTGTGTGTGTGTGTGTGTGTGTGTGTGTGTGTGCGTGCGCGTTTCTATATACTAGATAGAAACAGAACAAAGTTTTTTTTTCTGTTATAGTTGCGTTGCTCTTCACTGTTGCCTGGGAATCTGTTATGCAGTTCATTCTGGGCTAACAATTCTATGGGGTGATGTTCATTTGTACAGACTGTGCTGAGATGCTGAGAGCTAAAAAAGGACAATAATGGATATGAGGTCCTGAACAGGGTGCGTTTTCCATCTTATTGGTGCTTACAGGAGTATGATATGTTTTTTTCTTCCATTTTTGAAAGAAACAAAGAAAAAAGGTCCATTGACATGTTGAGTTTCAAAACGTGATATACTTGCTGTTAATTATAACTAAGATGCAAAAGACTGTCGCTGGTGGGATTTCTATTTC
This sequence comes from Rhinolophus sinicus, assembly GCF_057876585.1. Lineage (NCBI taxonomy): Eukaryota > Metazoa > Chordata > Mammalia > Chiroptera > Rhinolophidae > Rhinolophus > Rhinolophus sinicus. Next base: position 188,198,782 of record NC_142503.1, on the reverse strand, counting down.
ATACCTGAAATAAAGCTCCTCCCAAATTTTGGAACCAAAAGGTTGCTGTCACATGTGGATTTGATACTTAAGTCAGTGAATTGGGGTGATGGGTTGGACTGGTCCCAGCTGGGGGACATGCATGAAGCTGCATGAGTGCTAAAGTAATTTGACTAAATGTACAAACATCCAGTCTTGAGGCTACTCCTGAGAGTGGCATCAAGGATTTTTGCAGCAGCACAGAGGTGGTCTTCCTACAGTTAAGATATTGGAAGGTACAAAGTATGTATTTTTATAAACACGTTCACATTTCAATTATGTATATGCATTTATTGTGTATTTTAAAGCACCATTAAATATGTACATTTTTTAAAGTTCACTGTAGGACAGGTGCTACATTAATGCATTTTTTATATTCCAAAAATATTCATAATAATCATATTATTAATTTATATTAAAATAATACAACAGCTCATAATTTTGTGCCAGCTATTGTATTGTTTTATACATATTGTTCAATTCTTAGTAATAACAACAACAATCTGATAACATTGATGATAGCCAGCATTTAATGAGTGTTATATCTTACCCCATATTCTGCTAAGCCCTTTATATACTTTTGCTCATTTAATCATCAGAACTACTCTATCATATATGTACTGTTGTTATTAATATTTTATAAGTGAGGAAACTGATCTATAGAAACATTATTTACTCTAAGATATAAAATTAATAAAGACTTGAGGAACAGGAATTTGAACCCAAGCAGTCTCAGTATATTAATATAAAAACATAGGTTTAGATTTCTCAGAATAGATGAACTTCTGGAATAAAGCAATTTTGTTATATTATGTTGATTGTATGGAGGCCAGTATCCAGGAGAAAGAATCTTGTGACACAATGGCAGGTGAAATGGCTATGATTTTCCTCTTCTTCACCAAGGACAATCATGATTGCCATTGGAAAGGCAAACACACTGTGACTTCAGGTCTAGTGGATATGGATAGAACTTGACCTTGATACCTGGCTCCAAGCATTTTCATGGCACCCCTGTTAGAGTGGAGATGTATGAGAGAAGTGAAATCTCACTGTAGGACTGGCTCACAACAGGTTTACTGAGATGGTAGGAATGATCCTGGTGAATACTGAGAGTAAGGGCAGAGGAAAACATGTGCAAAATACTCGATGTGGAATATCATAATTGGATCCAGAAGCAAAATGAGATTTTAAATAAGAAGAGAGTTGAAATCAAGTGGAAGAGTGGCCAGAAATATGGATGGAGCATTAACCATGGAACTTGCATCAGAAGGCCTCATGTTCTGACTTTATTTTGTAGGCAATTGAGTCATGAACAGACTTTTTAAAAGGGAGGGATGTGGACATATTTGCAGACCTGAAAGTGTTATGAGAGATGAATCATTAGATCCAAGGCTGGGGACAAAAAAAGCATTTAAATGGCCAATATACAAGTACAGGTAAAAAACAGGGAGAATCTAAAGGGGCATAGAGAGAAGTTAAGAGATTCAGGGGATACAAAGTAGATGCAATAGTAATTAGTGACTAATTAGGCATGTTGGAGGGAAATAAGTGAGAGATACTCTCTAGGTATCTGGCTTGGGCAACTATGAACAGTGGCACCATTAACTAAAAACCGAAGTAGAGAGAAGAGAAAGCTTGGCAGGGAATAAAAGAGTACAGGTTTGGACATATTGACTTGGATATGTTCAAGAAACACTCAGCTGATACTATGTACTAGGGAGTTTAATATATGAAAGTACGCAGCCTTTGCATCTAGTGTAGAAAATCAAAGCATATTGCAGATTTGGGAGTCACCAGGAAACAGATGGCGGTGAAAGTATAACAGTGGATGAGCTCACCTGGGCAACACATGTAGCATTAGAGAAAGGGGTTGAGCCTGGAACCTCAGGATACCCCACATTTAAAGGGAGAGATGAGTACCAGGGAAGAGAGGTGTCAGTGAAGGCTGGGGTGAAAGGAAATGAGTGGTCCACAGCATTAGATATTTCAGGGAGCTGAGCTGTAATAAAAGCAGAGGCGTGTGCAAAGACAGGCCCTGGAGAGAGTGGAGGTCCTGTGTGAAATTTTCCTTGATGCCCTTTTTGTTTTTGTTCAATATGAATGGAATACAGTGGCCCTCTTCCAGGACCTTCCGGTTTGTCATTTTCCCTTCTGCCTTAGGGCCTCTGCACCTGAGTTTTTCTTTACCTAAGAACTCTTGTCCCAGTCTTCTTTTACCCTACCTCCTTATCATCCATTGATTCTCATCAATTGTCAGCATTTTAGGAACATGTGTGAGCTAGGTTCTAAACTCGGTCAGGCATCCCTGCGATATGTCCTCAAGATAAGTCATACTTCCTTATATGACACTTTTCACAAGAGCTATGAAGTAGTGGTGAAAATTTACTTTAAATGTCTGATTTTTCCCTACGTGACTGTAGGTCAAAAGGAATAGGCATTCTGTGTCTTTTGTTCTATTTTGAATTTTTAGCATCTGGCAGAGTGCCTGCAACATAAAAACATTTAATAAATGTAATTGAGCTTATTAATTTTATTCATTAATAAAATTTCTGTGCTGCTTACTATGCGCCAAGCATTGTTTTAAGCACTTTATAAATATTGACTCATTTATTTATTGAGTGGGGAATATAGTAAATAAGCGGGAATATGGGAAATTATAGACCAACTGTCAAGAATATCTTTCTGAGGTGAGGATGCTATTCAGAGGGGTGAGGAAAAATGAGACTTTAGAGACAGGCATCTCAGTCGAGGGTGACAAACTTTAGAGCCCAAATGCCTGGGATTAAATGCCACTCAACCCCTTAATAACTGTATGATTTGGGCAATCATTTTATCTTTCTGATCACTTAGTCACATACTTTTCTCCATCTATATTATGGGGATAATAATAGTGTTTACCTCATGGGTTGTTATGGGCATTCAATGACATAATGCATGTTAAGCCCTCCGAACAATATCTGGCATGGCATAGACCTTATAAGACTTGCTATTGTGTTTTGTATATTTCATCACATTCCTTTCTTCTCCACCCCCCACCCTACACTTTGCTTCCTTCCCATATCTGTCTGTCTTGGAAACAGGGTATTGACTTTGGCCATCGGAAGCAGCCTAAAAATTAATTTTATCTCTAAACATTTTCCCAGTCACATGCCATTTATCTTCAATTGACCTGAGTGGGTTTCAAACTCCTAGGTTTGTATTAGTCAATTTGATGCTATTCTAATTGAAATTATACTGCTACTGCTTATAAGCAGAATGTAATTACTTCAGCTGGCATTTGGACATGACTACATGCCACCCAAATAAAAATTATGTGACCCTTTAAATGAGTATATCCACTCTTTTTTTAAATATCAATAATGAAGTACAGATTGGAGAAAGTCTCCTTAAGTGCCTACCAGAGAAATGCCATCATATCTGTGCTCTCTTTTATAGAGTGAAATCTACCACTTATTTCAGTTCAAGTTATTGCTACATCATGATATGGAAGCCCAGAAAAATGGTTTTACCAAAAAAATTTAATTTTTTAAATCATTTACAATAGAACTTCAAGAAAATATAAATGACAACATAATCTTTTGGATGGAGAAGGTCTTTATAAACATAATGAAAAAGACAAAAATTTGAGTTGAAAAAAATTGATACGTTGGGCAAAATAAAAATTTTAAATAAATATTAAAATAAAAACAAAAATAGGAATGACAAATTATGTTTTAGTTACATGTCCAATAGTTATTCTAAATATAGGAGGAGCTCATAAAAATCAACAAAAAGATTAATAACATAATAAAAAGTAGATATATACAAGAACAGGCAATTCACAAGCACATCAAAGAAGTCAAATGACCAATAAAGTCAAACGCATTCCACTGCCAAGTCAAGTAAAATAATTATGGCCTCTTTTTATACATTATAAATATTAAAAATAATTATTTCTGGAAGCATCTTGAATGCTCATAAATAAGAAACTGTTAAATTATGTTTATCTATGGATAAAATATAGCATAAAAGATCAAAATACTATGGAATGTTAAAAATCATTAAAAGAATGAGGTAGATGTATATGCTGATATATAAGAATAGGCAACATATAGTACTAAGTGAGAAGAAAAGTTCAGAATAGAAGGGAACATTCTTTCCTTTGGTCAAAGGAACATATATAATAGTATATATGTATGTATGTGCATGCATATGTACAAACATGTACACATTTATGTGCATGTATATATAGATACATGCATGCATTTACATGGAAAATTGCTAGATAAATGCCTAAGACATTTCTGACAGTGGTTTCAGATTGATGTTATGAAATGTGTGGAAGGCTTACTAACTTCACATTTACTTTTGAATCAAGCTAAAGTATATTTACATAGAAATATATTTAAGGAATTTTTCTTTAATGCAGATGAATGAGAACTTTCATATTTTTATTGCAAGCTTTGTGTTGGGTGACTTGGCAATATGTATCTAAAGCCTTAAAATGTACTTATTCTTTAAACTGGCAAAACATCTTCTGGATACTTATTTTGAGAAAATATCAGCAAAAATATCTATAAGGAGGATTATTTTAGTATTCTTTATGATAGTGGAAAGCTATAAGCAATCAAAATAATGTATTAAAGAGTATTAAAGAGTTAAGAAATGATATAAAATACTATATAGTCAGTAAAAATCATGTTTTCAAAAAGTCTTACATTCTGAGACATTCTTCAAGTTATTAATGATTACAACACAGACATAATCCAGGACAAAGTATGAATTCACTATATTAAAATATATATTTAACAATATAAGTATTGGAGGTATGCATATGAGATGCTATTGTGACTACCTCTGGGTAATATTATGGATAGTTTTTAATTTTCTTTTATATGTTTTTCAAGATACTCTGAATCTGTTCTAAAGCAATGCTGCATTTTATCATTAAAGTAATTATATTTTATTATACAACAAAGTATGTTAATTGTAAAAATATTAAAAATACAGATAATCAGTCAGAGGCCATTACTGTTTAATAATTTTGCGTATGTCTTATAGATATTTTTGTTATTATATATTTGCTAAGGACAAGACTATGCTGTATATATAGTTTTATAGATGGCCCTTTATAACTAATCAACAGCTTATGAATGTATATTCATATGAGTATATACTTATTCATTTATAATAATATATAATAAAGTTTTATTTCATTATGTGGATTACTTAACTTCATTTGTAACCGTGATATAATGATTATGTCAATTATTTATAAGCATTTATTATTAGACTAATACAACCAGAAAATGTCTGCAGCAAAATTTATTCACAAATCATTAATTATCTCCCAAAGAGAAAATTATCTAAGTGGAGTTGATATTTCAAAGAGTGTGTGTAACGTTAAGACTTTTGATTGATATTGACAGGTTGAATCAGAAAGTTTATAGCAATTTACAAATTGATGTGTTGTTTGGCTCTGTATCAAAATAGGTCTTACGTTTATAATCCAAGAAAACATGCTGTTTTGTTTTTCAGTGGTCAACTCATCAAATCAGCCACCTAAGAAAATTCTTTCTTTGTATTAATCCAATTTACTTCTCTAATGTTTAATTGTAAAATACATGGTATACAATGAACCTGGAGCTGGAGTTTCAAAGATGAATACGTTAGTATCTTTATAAGTTTAGATTATTATATGGAGACATATTCACAATAATTATGTTCTTTTTTTTTTTTTTGACGGTATACAGTGGCATAGTGTGGCAAAGTTGTTTTATTTATTTAACTTGTTTCAGAATAATAATGATACCTATTCAGGGAAATATTTCTGATTTCAACTTGCTCGTTTTCTGAAGAACCAGAGAACTAGGTTGATGCAAAAGTAATTGCGGTTTTTGCAATTACTTTTAACCTTTTAAACCGCAATCACTTTTGCACCAACCTAATAGTAGATATGCTGGCTTGTATACTCATCTATCAAAGTATTAATGTATAAATGCATATTCATACACACATAAAAACACAAGTGTGCATGCAGATATCATATAAAGCCTTGAGATGCCATAAGCTTTCTTTTTTCTCATTTTCTACTGTGTAATCTATATATGCCTATTATTATTTTGTAAGCTATGTTTGTTGAAATTCGCCATTCATTTAATACATGGCTATGGAATATTTCCTATGTACAAAGCACCTAGACTACAAACAAGAAAAAAATATGGCCCCTGTACGCAAGGGCCCTCCTTACAGTCTAGTGAAGGAGATAATGACCCAAAGCTCATATGATCTCAATACAGCTAATGCATTAATGTAAAAATGATCAGCAAATTATAATTATTTAGTCATTATTCATGCAACGTATTTAGTGAGCTCTTACTAAGTTCCAAGTTCTGTGCTTAATACAATAGCAAATAAGAAAACCATAGATGCTACCATCATGGAAAAATAGATAAGAATATCAATTTGAGTACCTGTGTGTAGACTTTGTAATTATGTGATTTTGAAAGAATTCTCAGTGCGTTCAGGGAATATATTTTAATCTGTTTATTTGTCTCTAAATATGAATACTCAGTGTCTGCTTTGTTGTGAGCATATTTCAAATTGGAATATTAAAAATGCAGAAAAGTAAATGAGTTTTTAAATGCTATTATAAGTAAAATGGCAGAAGTGAAATTGTCAGGGTTATTTTTTATTTTTCTTAATCTGGTGGTAAAGAGTAAATTAACATTCGTTTCCTAGCTGTAAGATTTTAAAGAAAAACTAACGTATTGAAATTATGCAATTAGTTATAAGTTCGTAGAAATATATAACACAATTTGCCTATATGTTAAATTTTTGAGTTGAGGGAGGAGACAAAGAGGGAGAAGGAGAAAGAGAGGGAGAAAGAAAGAGAGAGGGAGAGGGAGAGGGGGAGGGAGAGGGAAAGGGAGAGAGAGAAATGTACCAAAAGAACGGGTTCCCAAAGTGAGATACTATTTTGGCAATAACCAAAGATATATAATGTCAATATAGATTTTTCCTACCAATGGAGCTAAGTGTGTCTACTAGTTGATCCCAGATGTCAATGAGGATGTTTTAGTGAGCGTGTTTTAATATTACGGAATAAGTGTCTATCATAGACTTTTTACACTACTTATAATTTTTTGAATTGTAATTCAAAAATTACAATTATTCATATTTTGAGTATTACATCATTCAGTCTTCTGTAAATAGCCCCATATAAAATATTTCTTTTAAAACATAATGCTCAGAAAATCCTCACTTTCCCTGAAAAACATTTATGCAACTCACTGTATTCTAATGTATTAGGTTGGTGCAAAAGTGTGGTTTAAAAGGTTGAAAAATTGGAAAAACCGCAATTACTTTTGCACCACCTTAATATTATAAATTCTTTACTGCATGTTATAAGTTGCTTCAGTACTTTATGGAATTAGTGAGAATTTAATAAGTGGATTGACACATGATTCCATGTGCAAAACCTAAATGGAATTAATTGGATTTATTCTTCATATTCCAATGACAGAGATTAATTGATGAGACAAGTTAGTAATGAAATGACAAAAATAATAACCAATCATGAAATCAAAAGGGAAAAAAATCCTTGATAATAAACTGGTCAATGGCCTTAATTAAATAGTCCAGATTACTATTTGTATTATTTTAAACCCTTACTTTAGAATTTTTTTTTTTCATTTTAGGAATAGCTTTGCAGAAGAATGTTTAAAATATGGTTCAGTTTATGCCTAATTTCAGGGTGTGTTAATGATGTTGGCATGTAAATTCATTAGAAAATTATGAACTCTTTGATGGAATCATTAAAGACTGTTTTGTTTTTGGTGCTTGTCTCAGAAAAATTAGTTCCTAGAATCAAGAAATATGAACACTATTTAGAAACCATTATATTTCGTCCATGATAATTATAATTTCATGAAAAGTGGAAGAAGAGGTAGAGAAGGAGAAGAAAATGACACATGTTGATAAGCTTGCTGGAATATGTAAAATCTTTTAGGAAGGGAATGAGTGGTATCATTTTACTAATCTGCTTTGGTTTTTCATGTTTCTTGAGGTCAGCATGGATAAAGGAGACTGATCAGCTTGCAGAACATGGTAGCTGACTCAGTTGGAAAAGAGCAGGTCTTGGCTCCAGGGAAAAGGTTTTGGGAATGACAAGGCAGGGCCTGAGCAAGATGACCAAAGTCTTCCAAAGTGTTACATTTTAAATAAGGAAACCCCAATGTTGACCAACATCAACGCTGAAATGCCTTTGAATGCTCTGGGGAAATGGGGCAGGTAGGAGAGGAAGCTGAGGTGGTAGACACAATGCCTTCGGGCCTATGTCTTGCTCCTAATGTTCCAGCTACAAGACCACCTCCATCCCTCCCTGTTGGGAGGGATGAGGGCTTGACTATACCTTCTGAAAGACCCTGCTTGGGATGGACTGATAAATTCAGGTACTGAGCGTGTGAAGGAATAATAAAGGGAGACACAACATTCCAAAACATAAAATATAATTTTGAGAAATTTAAAAAGAGAAATAGTTAATTGTTGAAAATAGTTAGAGCCAAATTATACCAAGAATATTTTTATTTGATGTAGGGTGAATATATAACAGTCTCTAAGAATTTTCTGGATTAAAGTTTAACTGACAATCCTAAATCTGTACCGACCTAAGAAAGATATAAAAGGTCTGTATAATTTTTTGAAAAAACAAAACAAAAAAACGAGTAATCGCAGCTGTGAAAAAATACTGTGAGAATGATGTTTTGGGTACTCTGATACTAATTGTTAAAATATTAATACATAAAAATAAACTGACCTATTGTTGTTTGATAATGAAAATTCTTTGAAGATATGGAGCTTAGTGAAAGCCTTCACCAGATCAAAAACAGTGGCATAAATATATGAACAATCTATAGACCTACAGAATGATCAAAATCATAAAATTGTCCACAAAGCTTTTACTAAACAAAACAAACTTGTACATTTCATACATAAATTCTTGGACGTTCTACAGTGTTTTAAAAATGCTCTGTATCCTTTCCCCATTTTTTAAAACAATGTCAAGAAATATTTAATCATAAGCTAGCTTCAGAGATAATGAAAAACATTGTAGTTTTTTTTTTTTTTTTTTTATTAGTTTCAGGTATACAAAACACTGCAATAGTTAGGCATTTTACACCCCTCACAAAGTGATGAATCCCCCCAGTCTACTATCCCTCTGAAATCATATATAGCTGTTACAATTCCATTGACTATATTCCCTATGCTGTCTGTCTGTACTCCACATCCCGTGATCATATATATATATATATGTATGTTCAACATTATTCAGCTTCAGGTTTACACTGTAGTAGTCAGGCATCTACAGCATCCATGAAGTGGTCTCCCTAATAAGACAAGTGTCCATCTGACACCCTACAAAATCTTTACAACATTGTTGATTATATTTCCCAAATTGTCTTTCATATCCCTGTGGCAATACTGTGACTACTAATTTGTACTTTCTAACCCCTTTACCTTTTCCACCCCCTTTTCATCTAGCAACCATCAGGTTTTTTTTTTTTCCTATATCTCTGTGTCTGTTTCCATTTTGTTTGCTCATTTAGTCTGTTCTTTAGATTCCATATATAAGTGAGATCATATAGTATTTGTCTTTCTCCATTTGACTTACTTCACTTAGCATATTATTCTCTAGGTCCATCCATATTGTTGCAAATGGTAAGATTTCATTCTTCTTTATGGCCAAGTAACACTCTATTGTATAAATGTACCAGTTTCTTTATCCAGTCATCTACCGATGGCCATTTCAGTTGTTTCCATGTCTTAGCTATTGTGAATAGTGGTGCAATAAACATAGGGGTGTATATATTTTTTCGAAATAGTGTTTTGGATTTCTCTGGAAAGGTACCCAAGAGTTGAATTGCTGGGTCATAAGGTAGTTCTATTTTCAATTTTTTGAGATACCTCCATACTGATTCCATAGTGGCTGCACCAATCTGCAATCCCACAAACAGTGCACAAGGGTTCCCTTTTCTCCACATCCTCGCCAGCACTTGTTGTTTGTTGATTTATTGATGATAGACATTCAGACTGGAGTGAGGTCGTATCTCATTGTGGTTTTTATTTGCATTTCTCTAATGATTAGTTATGTTGAGCATTTTTTCATGTCTATTGGCCATCTGAATGTCTGCTTTAGAAAAATGTCCTCTTCCCATTTTGTAATTGGGTTGTTTTTTGGTGTTGAGTTGAATGAGTGTTTTATAAATTTTGGATACTAACCCCTTATCAGATATATCATTGGCAAATATCTTCTCCCATTGGTAGGATCCCTTTTTGTTTTATTGATAGTTTCCTTTGTTGTGAAAAAAACTTTTTAGTTTGATGTAATCCCATATATTTATTTTTTCTCTTGCTTCCTTTGTCCGAGGGGCATATATCAGTAAAAATATTACTAAGGGTAATATCTAGAAATTTACTTTCTATATTTTCTTCTAGGAGTTTTATGGTTTCAGGTCTTACGTTTAAGTCTTTAATCCATTTTGAATTTATTCTTGTATATGGTGTAAGGAGGTGGTCCAGCTTCATTTTTTTGCATGTCTATCCAGTTTTCCTAGCACCGTTTATTAAATAAATTGTCATTACCATGTAGGCATGGATTTATTTCTGGGCTCTCTATTCTGTTTCATTGATCTATGTGTCTGTTTTTATGCCAATACCATGCTGTAGTATGATTTGGTGTCAGGTGGCATGATACCTTCCACTTTGTTCTTATTTCTCATGATTTCCGTGGCTATCCGAGGTCTTTTATGGCTCCATATAAATTTAGGATTATATATCCTAGTTCTGTGAAAGTCATTGGTAATGTTATAGGGATTGCATTGAATTATATATTGCCCTTAGGTAGTATGAACATTTGAACTATATTAATTCTTCCTATCCATGAGCATGCTATATGTTTCCATTTATTTGTATCTTCTTTAATTTCTCTCTTCAATGTACTATAATTTTCTTAGTATAGGTCTTTTAGTTCTTTGGTTACATTTATTCTTAAGTATTAATATTATATTGTTTTTGAAGCAATTCTAAATGGGATTGTTTTCTTAAATTCTCCTTCTGATAGTTTGTTATTAGTGCATTCAGAAATGCAACTGATTTCTGAATGTTAATTTTGTATCCTGCTACTTTACTAAATTCATTTATCAGTTCTTATAGTTTTTTTTTTTTTTTTTTGGTGGAGTCTTTGGGGTTCTCTCTATATCATCTCATATACTGACAATGTTACTTCCTCCTTTTTAATTTGGATGCATTCTATTTCTTTTTCTTGTCTGATTGCTGTGGCTAGAACTTCCAGAACTACGTTGAATAAAAGTGGTGAAAGTGGGTAACATTTTCTTGTTTCTGATATTAAGGGGAATACTTTTAGTTTTTCCCCATTGAGTATGATGTTAGCTGTGGGTTTATCATACTTGGACTTTATTATGTTGAGATATGATCCCTCTAGTCCCATTTGCTAAGAGGAGTTTTTATCATAAATGGCTGCTGGATTTTGTCAAATATTTTTTCTGCATCCGTTGATATGACCATATGACTTTTATTTTTCATTTTTGTTAATGTGGTGTATCATGTTAATTGATTTGTAGATGTTGAACCAAACTTGCATACCAGGAATGAATCCTACTTGATAATGGTGTATGATCTTTTTAATGTATTGCTGAATTCAGTTTGCTAATATTTTGTTGAGGATTTTTACATCTATGTTCATTAGGGATATTGGCCTATAGTTTCCTTTTTTGTGATGCCTTTGTCTGGTTTTGGGATCAGGGTGATAGTGGCCTCCTAAAAAGAGCTTGGGAATCTTCCCTCCTTCTGGATTTTATGTAATAGTTTGAGGAGGATAAGTGATAATTCTTTTTTGAATGTTTGGTAAAATTTACCCATGAAGCCATCTGGTCCAGGGCTTTTGTTTGTTGGGAGCTTGTCAATTACTGATTCAATTTCTTTGGTAGTAATCGGTCTGTTCAGATTTTATGTTTCTTCTTGATTCAGCCTTGTAAGATTGTATGCTTCTAGAAGTTTATCCATTTCTTCTAGATTGCCTAATTTGTTGGCAGATAGTTGCTCATAGTATTTTCTTAATTTATTTTTTTTTTTTGTATTTCTGTGGTATATGTTGTCACTTCTCTTCTTTCACTTCGGATTTTATTAATTTGGGTTCTCTCTCTCTTCTTCTTGATGAGTCTGGCTAAAAGTTTGTCTATTTTGTTTATCTTTTCAAAAAACCAGCTCTTGGTTTCATTGATCTTTTGTATTGCTTTTCTTTCTTTCTTTCTTTTTTTTTTTTTTTTGGTTTATATGTCATTTATTTCCACTCTGATCTTTATTATTTCCTTTTCTGTACCCCTTTTAGGCTTATTTTTCTGTTCTTTTTTCAGTTCCCTTAGGTGTAAAGAGAGACGGTTGATTTGAGATTTGACTTGTTTCTTTAGGTAGACCTGCATTGCTATGAATTACCCTCTTAGGACTGGTTTTACTACATCCCATAGATTTGGGGTCATTGTGTTTTCATTTTCACTTGTCTTGAGGTATCTTTTGATTTCTTCCTTAATCTCATTGTTGACCAATTAATTATTTAGTAACATGTTATTCAGCCTCCATGTATTTGTGTGTTTTCTGGTTTTCTTCCTGCAATTGATTTCTAGTTTCATAGCACTGTGGTCAGAGAAATCGTTTGATATGATTTCAGTCTTCTTCAATTTATTCAGACTTTTGTGGCCTAGAATGTGATCTATCCTGGAAAATTTTCCATGTGCACTTCAGAAGAATGTATATTCTGCTGCTTTGGGGTGAAATTCTCTAAAAATATCTATTAAATCCAACTGATCTAATGTGTCATTTAAGTCCACTGTATCCATATTGATTTTCTGTCTAGAAGATCTGTCCATTGGTGTCAGTGGGGTGTTGAAATCCCCTACAATGATAGTGTTACTTTTGATCTCTGTCTTTATGTTGGTTAGTATCTGTTTGATATATTTAGATGCTCATATGTTGGGTGCGTATATGTTTACTAGGGTTATGTCCTCTTGTTGGATCAATCCCTTTATTATTATATAGTCCGCTTCTTTGTTTTTTATTATAGTATTCGTGTTAAAGTCTATTTTGTCTGATATAAGTATTGTTACTCCAGCTTTTTTTATTATTTCCATTTGTATGACATATCTTATTCCATCCCCTTACTTTAAGTCTCTGTGTGTCTTTTGATTTAAGGTGAATCCATTGTAAACAACATATGAATGTGTCTTGTTTTCTTATCCACTCAGCCACCCTATGTCTTTTGATTGGAGCATTTAATACATTTACATTTAAAGTGATTATTGATAGGTAGGTACATAGTTATTACCATTTTATTATTCATATTTCTGGTCTTTGTTAGTTAGTTTTCACCTTTCTTCTGCTTAAAGAAGCCCTTTTAACACTTCCTGCAATACTGGCTTGGTGATAATGAATTTCTTTAGCTTATTCTTTCTGGGAAGCTCTTTATCTGTCCTTCAGTTTTATAATTGTTTTTATTAGTTTCTGGTGTACAAAACATTTACAACACTCACAAAGTGATAGCCCCCACTCCCTCAATGTACTATCCCTCTGACATGAGGGGATTAGAAAGCACAAATTGGTAGCCACAATACTGTTCTTCAATTTTAAACGACAGCTTTGGTGGATAGAGCAATCTTGGTTGTAGGCCTTTTGTTTTTCATCACTTTGAATATTTCCTGTTACTCCCTTCTGGCCTGCAAAGTTTCTGTGGTAAAGTCAGTTGATAGTTTTATGGGAGTTATCTTGTATGTAACTGGCTCTCTTTCTCTTGCTGCTTTTAGGATTCTCTCTTTGTCTTTAACCATTGCATTTTTAACTATGATGTGTCTTGTTGTGGCCTGTTTGGGTTTGGAACTCTCTGCACTTCCTGGGCTTGCATGTAATTTTCTTTCACCAGGTTAGGGAAGTTTTTGGTCATCATTTCTTCAAATATATTCTCAATCCCTTGCTCCCTCTCTTCTCCTTCTGGTATTCCTGTGATATGAATGTTGTTGCACTTGATGTTGTCCCACAGGTCTCTTAAACTATTTTCACTGTTTTTTATTCTTTTTTTCTTTTTGTTCCGATTGGGTGAATTCTACTACTTTGTCTTTTAAATCGCTGATTCAGTCCTCTGCTTCATATAATCTGCTGGTGATTCCTTCTAGTGTATTCTTCACTTAAGTTATTGTATTCTTCATTTCTGACTGGTTATTTTTCATGGTTTCTATAGCCAATTTTTGCTTGCTATTTCTTTGTTGAAATTCTCACTAAATTTCTTCATCATTTTTATCATCACTATTTTAAATTGTATCTAGTAGGTTGACTGCCTGTTTCATTTAGTTCCATTTCTGGAGGTTTCTTCTGTTCTTTTATTTGAGACATGTTTCTTTGTTTCCTCATTCTGGGTGTCACTCTGTGTTTGCTTCCATGTATTAGGTGGATCATCTATGTCTCTCAGTCTTTGCTGGGTGAACTTTTGTAGTATTTATCCTTTGTAGTAGAATTGCTCAGTCTCCCTAATTTCCTGTGTATGTGCTCCAGAGGTGTCCCTTGTTTTCTGAGTGTCTCCTGTTGTAGTTGAATCTTAATTGCTTCTGGCTTGTCAGTGGATGGGATGGACTCCTGGACTGAGTAGCTATGAGGTTTCGCAAACGCCCACAGTGTCTGAGTTGCTGTGTGAGGGCTGACCCATCAGCAGATGTGTCACCTATGCAGGCTCTTGTCCCTATTGAGAATTCCCTTTGGATCTGCTGCTCGTAGGTCAAACAAGGTAGTGCTCTGCTATGGTCTGAAGCTGGCCTTTGGGTATGTTGGTTCTTATGTCTCTTGGGTGGGGCTCTTGTGAAAGGCAATTTCAGAACAAAACAAACCAACAAGGACAACAACAAGAACAACAAAAAACAAATGCACTCACACATAAAAATAACAAACATTCAACACAAACAAAAATACAAAAAAACAAAGCAAAAAAAAAAAAAAAAAACAGGAAAAAGTAAAGAAAGGAAAAGAAGAAAAGAAGAGAAATTAGAAAAAAGAAAAAAAGAAGGAAAAAAAATTATATATATGTGTGTGTGTATATATGTGTGTGTGTGTGTGTGTGTGTGTGTGTATGTATATATATAAAATAGTGCCGGTCTTGGCTTATTGTCCACTGGCTATCTCTGGGTTGTCCACTGCTGTACAGAATCTCCTCTGCATTTTGTGGAGATGGGGCTGGTCACCAGACATCCAGAATGCCCCTGGCAATGCAGTTCTAGGTGGGTGTGACTATGGGGTATGGTTCGTAGTTTTTACAAAGTCAGTACAGTTTCTGCTCTCACCTGCACAAACGTGTGCTGAGAACACCACAGACAACCTCTGGAAGGTGGGCTTCTCTCTGTGAGTAGGTCGCCTGGGTCTTAGGGCACTTCTTCCATGGGGGTATGTGGAGGGTAACACCTCTTCTGTGGGTGGATATGGAGGGCATAAGATTTCTGAGCTTCTGAATACCCAGAGCTGCCTTTGCAACCTGCTGCTAAACCTGTGTGTGTCTCAGTGGCTGTAGTTGCCCCGCGAGGATCTGCCCAGAAAAGGTGGGTTCTGAGTGGCTGGTGCCTTTGTGGTGGCCCTGTCCAGCCCAGCACTGTCACAACCACCCCAGCTTTTGGCCTATGTAGTGCTTGTAAAACCAGCTGCAGTTCTTCTGTTCTGTAATCTGATACTATTCCTTTTTCTTCTGGATCCTGCTTGTAATTCTGGGAGGGTCGGGTTAGGAAGAGCTCTGGGAGGGTCGGGGGGAGGTGTACATGCTCCGTATCTTTTCTGTTTTCTGTCTAGCCTTGCGGGCTTCAGCCGCAATTCTCAATTGAGGTCTCTTCTTCGAACGAACTCTGGACACCACCATCTGATCTCTCAGCAGGACTGGGGGCACAGGGAGAGAGCCTCACAGCCTGGCTATAGTGATCTCCAGTCTGCATCTCGGGGCCCCATGGCCTAGGGCTGTGTCTCCACACTTCCCCTTTCCCTCCTCCCCCACTCACCTGATTTGCTCACCTTCGTTTGCCCAGGTAATTCTTCATACATGTCTCTTAGCTCTTCCTGTGTGATGAGCAGAGAATCTTCTCCTGAATTATAGGTGTTCAATTTGTGGTAACTTCCAGAAGAGATTTCAAGAAGCACTCCTCATGCCACCATTTCTGTAATATCTGGCAGTTTTTTATTATCTAATTTATTCCATATGCTCTTGTTTACATGCTCCAATCACATAAACTTTTTCAAGTGGTTGCTTAATTTTCCTGGGGTAGATGGGTGTAACTTTTAATGGGTCGATGCAAAAGTTACACCCATCTACCTCAGGAAAATTAAGTCAAGAAGTTAGTCATATAAAAGCTTAACAAAAAAATAAAATTTTCTATGTAACTAATTTTGGCATGTCTTCATTTTTTTTCCACTAATTGAGGTAAAAGTAACATGCCACTTAGTGCCAAATTCTTGGATTTTCATTGTATGCTTTTAATGTTCATTAAATTTTAAATTAAAATTTCTTTACAACTTCAACCAAGCAGGAAGGTCTGGGAGGGAGAGGGTGGCAGCTTTGCTGGGTTATGCTGCAGTAACAGACAATTCCTGGTTCTTGGTGTCTTACCACAACAAAGTTTTAATTGTTACATACAAGTTAGGTGGCTGTGGGTTAGACACTACATTGTTCCATGCATCCCCTTCCTTCCAGAATCTGAGCTAAAGAAGCGATCTCTCTGGGACATAACATTCTCACAGCAGAGGGAAAAGAGCAATCTTATACACCCACATGATCTAATGAGTTTTCCTTTCGTGCTACAGTTAGCCACCATCTATCTCAGGTGTTTAAGGAAATCAAAATGATCAGCAAAATCTAGTAGTAATGGAAGAAGTCTTGGTGGGGCAAGCATTGATGAGGACCCAAACTAAGACAGGATCAGGTGGTGGGGAAATGTATAAGAAGGAGATATGATAACATTTCAGAAGTCACATTAATGGCACCTGGTCTTTACATGGTATCCTCTAGTTCAGTGGCTTTAAAAACTCATTTTATATGGCTGGTTCCCACTTTTTGCCAACTCTGACTTCTTGGTTGAGGAATAGACTGCTAACATCTGAGCTTAGGTGCTGGATTTGCATCTCACAGTTGTTATACCCAAAACACTGTCCTTAATTCCTTGCTCCAGCTCCAACCTAGTCCTCTCCGTGAATTTCTTGTCAGTAGGAAGACAGTACCTTTCACCCAGTTGCTGTACCCAAGAACCTAGAACTGATTTATTTTGTCCTTTCTTTCTCTCACTTCCTCCCATTATAGTGCATCCTCCAATTCTGACTGTTCAAGTCACAAAACATATCTTACATCTTGCCAGTTCTTGCTAGCTTCACTACCACCACTCTAGTGCAAGCCAGTTTGGAGAAAGTGGCTAGAATAAAATAGGTGCTCCACAAATATTTGTTCAATAAAAGAATGTTACTGTATTTGGACTTACCCCACCCCTCTTTATTTTCTGTGATCCATTCTCCACACTTCTGAAAAGATAGAGCAGATTATGTTACTCTTCTATAAATATATTTAATGGCTTCTTATTTAGCTCTAGGAAAGTAATTGATTTTCTCCTTACTCTGATCTACATTGCTCTGATTTTTCTCTTTCTAATCACCTCTTCATTCTCATGTTATCACATGACTTTTTCCGCTTCTACTTTCTTCTTTCCAAACACACATAATGTGTTTCCCTGAAAATAAGACCAGGTATTATATTAATTTTTGTTCCAAAAGACGCATTAAGGCTTGTGTTCAGGGGATGTCATCCTGAAAAATCATGGTAGGGCTTATTTTCAAGTTTGGTCTTATTTTTGGGGAAACATGGTAGATATATTTACCTCAAATTTGCCAAGTTCTCCTGCTTCAAGAGCTTTGGATTTTCAGCTGCCTCTGTATAAGTTGTTTTTTCCCCCTTAATTTTGGATGATTGGCTCATTCTTATTATTGAATTCATAATTAAATGTCATTTCTACATTTTAAAATTAAGAAATAATTCATGACTTTTGAAAGAGCAATTCCATAAAGTGGTGTGTACATGAACCTGATTTTAGTAGGCTAAGGAATGACTGGGATATCATAAGGTTGAGCTGGAGAGTGTAAGAGTACTATTTCCAGAAGACTGATGGGGAAATAACAGAAAATGGCCAGGGGACAGTGCTCTTTCAATGGAGAATATTGACAGAACAATACAGTTTCCTTCAAACCACTAACTTGTGCCTCTGAGGAAACAGCTTCTAAAAACTGAGTCTAGTGGTCTTGCTACATTATTTTCTTCAACGATTCACAAACTTCTAGAATTACATTTAAAAATGTATTATGTAAATTATATCAGTACATCCTTTGGAGGACAGCTTTGATGAAACAAGTTAGATCTCTGTATTGATATGAAAAGAGAGGGGAGCAAGAATTCTTACTGTACACTAAAAGCTACAATAAGTAAGAAAGGGAAACAACAATAATTTGGGGTTTCAAAACAACTAACTTGATTTAAACTCTTATCAAAGTGGTATTTCAATGCTTTATGAAGATCCCATGACGTGATTTCCAACCAGGCATTTTAATGTGAGGCTAAACTCCACACTATTTTTCTATATTTTTCAAATAGGCAGGTGATGGTGAGACTCCAGTGGTCTTTCAAAACTTTCAAGAAGGCAAACAAGATTAAAGCAAAAGCAGACAAATTTGTTGGTATGCATTTGCAAGAAGTAAATGGGTGCCATCTGTAAGAAGATTTTATTTGCTGCCTAATTAATTCTCCCATGTTCCCTGGTACACCAATGCAAAGCTCATAGATACAATTGGAAAAAGAGAACAGATGGTGTCTTTCAGTTACCTATTGACTACTGTGATCTTCTTGCTAATTAATCTAAATAAAGCTCTCATTATTTAATCTTAAACAAAACTTCAACTAGATAAGGTTTTGGGGTGTCATTAAGAAAATGTTTTCCTTTGTTCACATTTGTTTTACCCCCCGGTGTTTACTCTGAGGTTTAATGACTCAAAGAGGTTGCAGAAACAGCCTCATCAGCCAGAAGGCTTTCTTCCTCAAATTCACCACAAAGTAAGCGAATACCCAGATTTTAATATCAGAACTCTAATCCAGTAACAACTGTCATAGATTAAGACTGAATTTTTTAAATCAACAAAGGTTACCAAAAATAAAATAAAACTCTTCATTAAAGACCCAAGCAATATTTTGTCAGCTAAATCGAACATCATGTACCCAGAGTTTGGATATTTTAGTTATCAATTTCTAACATTATTATTTATTTAATAATATTAATAATTGTTAGCTTTTTATTTAAAGTTACTGAATCTAAGGGTTTCTAAAAATATCCTCAACTGATTTTTTACCTTCACATTTTTCTTTTTGTCAAAATTGCTTTGATAACACCGTCAAGTCTGTCTTTGTTTCTCCCTAGCCTCATTTTTAGGCATTTGGAAATTATAGTTCCTGGATTCTGGAAGGGGCATTTCCACTTGAAAATAATATTATAGTGTTTTCAGTAAGTTATTAAGGGAGATATATCCAATAAAGTATGCATAAGGATGATATCAGTGTTAGTTTCATTCATGTAGCTGGGAAAATAATAATTAGTAATTATTAATTGTTACAGAAAGCAAGCTCCATTTAACCTCAAGTATGTATATATATTTTTCCTCTAATGAAGTCATTACCCTAATGGGAAGGTGCTTTTATCAAAAGAAATACATAAACGTAAACAGTTTGAGTTTCTTCCAGAAATGTAAGATGGTTTCACATTCCTTAGTCCCAGAACTTAATTCCCTAATTCCCTAGCCCCAGGCAATTTAAATATGTATTGAGAGTAGCATTTTTTGGGGGGGAGGGAGAAAGGGGAGTAGCTTGTTGATGAAGAATTGATTCCTTAGAAGTTCCATTTTTCTTTATAGTTCAATTACAGCACTTATTCTGTGTTATTTATTTACTTATTTTTAATGTGACTAACTCACAAGTCTGAGAGGCTGGTTCTGTATGGAAGTTAGAGACCATATCCCATTTACTTTCTATCCCTCCAGTACCTAGAGATGTGCTTAGCACATTGTCTGGGATCAATGAATGTTGTCCAAATGCATGAATGATCAGATTTTACCTGAAAGAGTGATGATAAGATGTAAGAAAAACCTCAAAATACATTTTAATCAGGAAAAGAGTAATGATGCTGATTATTTGGTGGACATGAAGCAATCCACAATATTTCTCTTTAAAAAAAAAAGAAAAAAAGAAACTGTGGGGACAGAGCCCCAGAGAGCAGTTCTAGACTCTCGGACTCATGTGGAAAGGTGCTGGCTTGGACAGTAGATAGCCGTCAGCTGTGGCTAGTTGGCTGTCAATTGTAACCCTTGAGCCATTGGCCACTAATATAACTGCTGCGGCTGCACTGGGGAGTCAAGTCGAGAAGAGTCGGTCGGATGGCAGAAAGCGGACAGCAGTTGCACGTCGTGTGAATCCAGCCTCCAGTGAGCCTATAGTGGTATGACTCCCCTATCTATGGCTCCGTGGGTGTTCCTTTTTGGCCTAGCCACATCCTGTGTTCTTATGTGGGGAGCGGGAGCTGAGACCCCACAGGCCACCCCGCGTGACAGAAACCAAAGAATCATTCATTTTCAGGTCAAAATGTTTCACTCCTTTTGTTTCATTCTATTTTGTGCTCAGGAATGTAACAAACCCTAAGGCAGCTCTTTGTAAAGCACATAGCTTGGCATGTCTGCTGGTCCCTTAGGGCAGTGAGGTACAGTTGAGAGGAAACATATCATTAACTTCCTCCATCTTGAGACATCCTGACCTTGTCTTGGGTTGTCATCTCCCTTACCCATCACTTGCATCTCAGCTTGAAAAAATGTCAAGCCCCTTTTTGCCTCCAACCTATAATATTTTATTTTTCTTTCTGATCACAAATTGATACATACCTGAGATCTAGATATGTTCTTATTGGAGTCTCTGTCTACTAGGTTTCCATACCTGAGAGTATTTGAAAGAACAAATATCTGAGAAAGATGGTCCCTTAGCTGTATCTGTTGCCTAGTTTAATCAATCAGCCAAAACTTAACAATAAAAATGGCCACCATGGTTACTGGGCATGTGCTATGAATCTACCTTGTGAAACACTTTGCATAATCTTCTCTTCATCTTATCTAATCTTCACAACTCTAGCAAAAATAATTTATTGTTCACTATCTGAAATATTAAAACTGAGATACAAAGAGGTTGAATAATGGAATCAGTTGTCACATTATTAAGTAGTACAGCAGGGGTTCAACCCCCCACAGCCTGATTGTGGAACCATAGTTTACAAGTGCAATATGATGGTGGAATCATATCTTGGCAAGGAAATCAGGTCCATCCCTTTGAGATGTATATATCTTTTTAGTTTCTACTCCTTTTATGGTAACGTTTAATACAGGTGCAGTGAGGCTAAGAGAATATATTAATAGATAACCTAAAGGTGGTGGGCAAGGGCAGGTAAATACTACAACATTTCTATGCAGATGTTTGCAATTATTTTAAGTAACTGTTTCAAGGCTATTGGTGGCTTCCTATTTGAGGCAGCACAGGATGCCACAAAGCCCAGAGCTCAGAGAGGTGGTGGGACCTGCCCATGTCACTGCAGCTTCAGTGAAGCAAGTGCTTTCTGGCTGAGCTTTGCACAAGTTTTAAAAAGGCATTGGGATTCAGTCATCAAAGAACCCAGACTGACTTTCAAAAACCGAGAGTCAAGGAACTCTAGTTAAATTGTTCAGTTTCTGCTAATTCTGGAGAATTTTTTTTTTTTTTAAAGAAACTGGTCCTATGAGAAGTAGTTTTGCACCTTAAAGAACAAAAGCTAAGCACTCTAATTAAAAAAAAAAGAAATTCCCAAAAACAAGTCTGGCGCAGTGTCTGGTAGGTAGAATGGGCTCAATAAATATTACTTTTATTGGATTGTAAAGGAGAAATATCTCAACTTGGTCGTGAGATTGTAGAGTGAGTTCTGAAAGAATGAAACAAGTTTTTATCTTTCTAGATTTCATATTTTCCAAATTGTAAGACATTATAAATCAGAGGAAATAATGATTCATTAACATACTTTAGAGGAAAACATTATAAAATTAAACATAGATAATTTAGTTTAAAAATGTTAAAATCTGGAAACACATGCACCTTAGAATTGAGCAAATAGGGTAAGTCATCTCTGAGCATTCAATTAAATTCCCCAAACTTTGGTTAAGGCCTCATGGTTGGACCAGTGAAGAATGAAATGATAAATAAACATGCTTCAAGCCTTTAATATTATAAATCCTGAGTAATTGAAAATGCATCCATGCAACTATGGTGACTATTTCACCTGCTTCTTAAAAAAAAAATCAATTTGTGAAGTAAGAATTTGTGTCCATCTGAAGCCCAATTAAAATGATAGATCTATAGTTTCAGTTACAAAGGAGGTACAAAAGGGATATATAAACATACTGTTATTCCAAAATTGTAAAATCCATCTCCCATTTAGGCACACAGCTTATTAAACTTTTGGATGAGTAAGCCAAGAAAGAATTAGAAACAGCAGTTTTCTTTTGTTCCTGTAGCAAATCCCTAATAACATTTTTATAGCCTGTCTGAAGCAATGGCTTAAATCCTAGTTTACCTCAACGTTTTAGTTTCCCTATCTGTCCATTTATACACTCTAGTAAATATTCATCTTCATCACTGTTGAAGATAAACTGCTTGAGTCCCCATCTTATTCCTCATAAGAAATTCCAGATATTGCTACAAATAAAAGGGGGAAAAAAAAAGAGTTAAGTATGATAATGGTGCGTTAGATACTATGCAGTGTATATCTAAACCATTAACAAGCAAATGGAATATAAACAAATCAATAATAGAACCTATAAAAGCATAAAAAGCAGGACATTAGCGTTTAAAGAATGTTCTTGTCATTGTATTACTGGAATGTACTACAAATATGAACTCTAGGGAGTAGTCAATTCACTTTTATTGCTGTTGTTATGGGTTGACTATTCTGGGCAAAGTATTCAGAAATGGCTAAAGGAGGGAGCCCTTTGGAGCCAAGTGTCCAGTCATTTGGTGAGGATTGTTGCGAGGGCAGATGTGAACATCACAGCAGTTGCTACGCAAGATGCCACACATTCCAGGAACCTCCGCGGGATATCCAGACATTTTTGACTGTCTACACATAACGTTTTCATTCATCTGAAGACGTCTAAGCATTTCCCAAGGCTTTATTCCACACATCTTAACGCTCAATGCTATGGAAGTAGGCTCTGTGGTTAAAGAAGATTAATGCAATAAGACCACACTAAGATAAGGTGGGTTTTTGAGAAGACTTATCTGATCAGATAGTATAACAAGGAAAGAAATAACGTAGGCTGTAATTCTTATTCTTACAGCCTATTAATGGCTTCCTTCATCTTCGACCTGTTTTTCTTCTCCTGCCTTTTATGAGCTGTTCAGCTGGTTGGAAGTCTTTGTAAGAAAACCCATATGTTACTTTTTAAGTATTCTGAGTTCCTGGTAGTCCTGTTCTGGTAATGGTAATTTTCATTAAGTTTTAACAAAGGGTTTGTGACAGTAAGAGTTTATGGTGGATTCTGTTCATACTTCTTCTCTATTTCATTGTGGAAATGTTATCTGCCTTTGATACACAGGTACATTAGAAGCTTGGGCTGCCTAACAGAATACAACAGACTGGGTGGCTTAAAAGAGAAGGAATTTATTTTCTCAGAGTTCTGGAGGCTGGAAGTCCAGATAGCTCTTCCTGGCTTGTAGGAGGCCCCCTTCTCACTGTGTCCTCACATGGCCTATTCTGTGTATTTATAGAGACAGCTCTGGTGTGTCTTTCTCTTCTTATAAGGACACCAGTCCTATCAGATTAGGGCCCCACTCTTATAACCTCGATTAACCTTAATTACTTCCATAAAGTCCCTAATTCCAAAGGCAGTCACATTGGGGGTTAGGGCCTCAACACGAAGTTTGATGGGACAGAGTTCAATCCATAACTCAGGGTATACTACTTGAGCCAATTCTGTGAAACACTTTTCCATAAATTTGGTTCTGAGGATTGAGGACATTTGTATCAACCTCTTTTACATGTTTTACGAGGAAATTTGTGGCCAGGAAGATGGAGCCATATACTAACAAATAATTCCATTATTTCAGAAAATTCTTGCCACCTAAACTATCTGGGTAAACAGCTTGCCCGCCTGGTCAAAGCGTTCCCTTATCAGGTAACAGTTTGCTTATCAATAATTATTCAAAATCTTCACCTCACTGTGTCTACCAATTTCAAAATATTAAGTCGTGCATTTTGCACAATTCCAACCAGCTTCTCCTCTTTGGGATACCTGCCTGAAATCCCTTTAGTCCAAACCCAAAACCTTATGAATACCCTTTCCTAAATTTCCCCTTGTGTGTCTCTGTAGGACTGTTGAGGTGGTGTCCTCTCTTGATGCTGTGAGTTTAAAACTTTGCCTTTCTTGACTTACAGGTATCGTAATTCTATTGGGCTGCTCACAAAGTACCACAGACTGGGTACAAACAGTGACAAACAACAGAAATTTGTTTCTCACATTTCTGGAGGCTGATGTCCAAGATCAGGGTTGCCAGCATGGTTGGGCAAAGGTCCTCTTCTGAGTGGCACACTTCTCATTGGACTTCATTTGGTGAGAAGTTATGGTGTTTCACGGGGTCATTTTCATAAGGGCACTATTCTCATGCATGAGGGCTCCACCCTCATGACCGAATCTCTGCCAAACTCCCCATCTTCTAACACTATGACACTGAGCATTGTGGATTTGGGGAGGATACAAATTTTCAGACCATGCAACAGTTTTCCTTGGGGATGTTTGTGGGGAGTTGATAGTCAGCATTTCATAGTGGCTAGAGGGACACCAGAAAAACGTGTTTGCAATGTAGTGGAATCCTTATCAGGAAAAGCATTCCTCCTGTTTGTACTAACACTTCTCAATGAGCAGAGATCAGTGTTGGAAAAAGCAGTCTCCCATGCGCAGCCTTTTGACCCTCAGTCAGCCCCAGGAGAATAAGCCTTGAACCTGGAATACTTCTGTACCAAGAGATAAAGAGCCCGCACAGGCTGTGACAGATTTATGACCTCGAGTGGGAATATCACGTGGGATATTCATAATATCCTGCTTTAGGAGTGATGAGTGTTCCTTTGTTCTGCGTCAGCTTGTTAGTCCCTGGCTCTCAGGCACACCTCCAGCTTTCAGCATTTCAATCTCTGCTGTGGCACAGGATGGGTGTGCTTCATTCATGTGCCCTGTGTCATGCCAAGAGGCCTTGCTATCCATGACGGACCTATGCAGACTGCTGAAGCTGATGTGGCTCTTTCTTCTCTATGTAAGTGAAGTCTTGTTCACTTGTGTTTGGCAGTGTTGTGTTTTCCTTGGCAACGCTGCTGCCAAGATGCGATGGGCAGAAGTGTTCAGAGTCCTTCCTTGGGATTGCTAACCAGTACACAGTGCTCTGCTCCACAGTTAGATTTTGAAAATGGAAAAGGAAACTTTGAAAGTGGTTTGTTCGATGTAACTGGGAGACGTGTCATTCCTGCTTTCTTCCCATGATTCCTTCACCTTCAACCACATGTTATAAAAATGAGTTTTGTTAGCCACCAGTCTATTTCATTTATAAATTCACAAGGACAATAATCTGACTGCCTTATTTTGAGTTGAGTTGATGTCAGTCAGCTGTGACTAGAGTTGTGGGCTCATATAGCACATAGCTCTAGAGCAGGGTGTCCAAACTGCGGCCCACAATCCATTGTTAATTGGCCCGCAGCAAATTCCAAAAATATATTTAGTTTACTTAAATAAACCAGGTGAGGCAATGCGTACTTCACCTTGAATGAGTGGCCTGGCTGTTTGTGTATTTCACCGCATATGGCCCTTGGTAAAAAACGTTGAAAAAAGTTTGGACACCCCTGCTCTAGAGTATTGCATATTGGATGGAGGCTATTTCCAGAAAACAATGACTCACGGGCAATTGGAGAGAACCCACAACTGAGGTTCATTACTGGCTTGATAAAGTTAGACTCGTAGAGTGGCCATCCAAGTTTATAAACTCAGTATATTTTGTGGACTCCATTCAAGGCTTCTCATTGACTGAAACTCAACTTATCAATTTTTGTTATTATTGGTTCTCAAATTGTATAGCGAGGTGCCCTGGGATGCCAGTGAACTCATGGGTGTGTTGTTGCTGAGATAGTATAAATATTTGAGGAAATGGGGATACTTGTCATTTGTCAGACCCCATGAAATACCACCTCAAGGTAGATTGCATTTTCAACATTAGCTGCACTATGTTCATTTCCATGGCATTATTTCTTTGAGAAATCAAGTCCTTGTTGGATGCTATGATTAAAAAGCAAGTACCGTGTGAAAATTCATATGTAACAAGAAATTAGGGTCGAGGTGTCCAGTCTGATTCCAAGGTTGGAAAGTTGTACAGTCACCAACAGGTGCACACATCTCATTAGTAATTAGTAATTGTGAACAAATACAAAATAGTGTGTTTTTTTCCCTTTCGATTTTTACTATTACTTTTCAAACAAGTACTAAGTTGTTAGGATATACATACTTATTAGGTTGTTTGTACCTAAATACTTTTTAATTGGAATTGTTAGGTGTTTGTTTTGGTCATGAAAAATGTTCTGGGACACTAAAAGAACCGTACAGTAAGAAAATTTGGGTGCCTGTGTCCTGAAGTGCTTCTCCCCTTATTCCATTTTCTTAAGTCAGAGGTATTCTATATCTATGGTTGTTTGATGTTAGAGTACACAAGAATCCCCTGGGGGATTGTTAGAATATAGATTCCTAGGTTCAACCCCAATAGGTACGGATACAGTATTTCTGCGATGGGACTCAGGAATACGTATTTCAACAAACAAGTGATTCTACTGCCAGTGGCTCGTGTACCACACTCTGAGAAGCATTTCTCCATGTTGTTATTTCTAGAACTTTAAAACAGTTTAAGGGCAGCTCTGTACTTTCAGATGTACCGACCCCGGCTCCCTCCCCGTATAAGGTGGGGGCATCGAAACTTGTTGACTCCAATACTGCATGGACAATGCCCATTGTGTTATGCCTTCAAGCCATGGTAGTGGAAAACCATTTTTATTATTTCTATTCCTCAATATTTAAACCCAGCTCCCAAGTATTGACCTGTAACCCCTGTCTGAGATAATGTGGCTAGCAGACCATTATGCGGTTGTCATTGTTTGCTCTGTATGTAAGTCATTCCCTGTAATGCACAGTACGGTCTTCCTTTCCATTTCCTTCAAGGTAAACAATGTGTCTAAATTGGAAAGACATGCGGTGATGAGAGGAGCCTGTTGATCAATCTGCCTGTTCCACAGAGCTGCAGAGTCTGTCTGTGGCTCTGGATTCTTTAGAGCTGCTTCTTAAAAATTTGACAGCCTTCTGGCTGTTTGGCACAATATTTATCTTGCAAGATTGCTCCTATTTATGTCAAAACAAATAAACAAGAAGAAAAAATCCAGTACAGAAGAAAATGACAGGAATAGATCCCACTCAGGGTAAACATAAGAGGCTATATTTCTGATAACATTTCTGGAGGCAGCCTTTGGAAGCTTTCAGAAGTAGGTGTTAATTATGCAGGTGTGTGTGGCCTTCTCTTGGTTCTGCTCTTTGCTCCTTTTGCACACTCTCCAGTTGCAACCATGTTCAGTTTCCTTTATTATTTTTTCTTTGCAAAATCAGTATGTGAAAATTATATAATCCTATAATTGAGTCATTTACCCATTCTTATATTATTCTGAGTATCTTCTATGTGCCAGGCGCTGTGTTCATTGCTGAGAAACAACAGTGAAAAGCTTAGACAAACATTTGCCAACATGGAGTTATTTGTACGTATACTATGTACCAGGCCCTCTCTTTGTTGTTTTAAAATGTATTTTAAAACACGCATATAAAGTTCTCAACAATCTAAAATGTAGGCTCTAGCATTACCTCCATTTTCCAATTGGGAAAACTGAGGCTTACCATGATCACATAGCCAAATGGGAGAGTTAGGTTATTATCAAGTTGATTGAAATCTATAGAATAAATTATTAAAGAGTATATTCTAAGGGATAATTATTAATAAAAATTAAATTACAACATGTTGATGTGGTTAATTTTAGACAACCGCATCCTGAAAGAATGGATTTGAATCAGAATACAATGGAGAGTGATGGGTGAGAAATGCATATCTTAATCCTCTGAAAAGACTATACATAAGGCCATTGTGCTTACTTGTATTTTAGTCTTCTGAGGCTCTCAAAAGAGGTATCACCCTCAGGACATGCCTGGCTCACTCTTCCTGTGGGGCTGGTGTGATGACAAGTCACGTGTCCTCTTCCTGCCATTTACCAATTAAGGAAAACTGGAAGAGCAACTGGTTTGGCGAGGGTTAAAATTGTGCTGGAAAAAATACCAAGTAAACATCTAGGCCTCTGAGGAAGGTCTAAGTGGGAGATAAACATTTATGAGTCATCTGGAAGCAGGTCAGGAATAAAGCCCTGGGGTGTATTTGACACTTGTGTTCAGTACAAGGAATACAGACATCAGAAAGTCAGGGGATATTTCTGTATCTGCTCTACTCTACTCTGATAGGTTGTGAAATGTTTAAGAGCATCTCTTAAAATGCTTTGTAAATTATACAATGCTATACAAACGTTAATTTTTCTTTTTAATGGTAAATGATAAAAAGACATTTAGCGTTACATGATTGTGAGAGAGAGTTTAATGAAGCGACTTAGGGATGGTAAAGTAGGTGATATAGGAGAGGCTTTCTCCACCTGCTATATTTCTCTCTGCTTTCAACTGGAGAAAGTTCTCCTTTTAAGGGTTTCAGGATGGTCATCTTTATAATCCAGGACTATCTCCCTATTTTAAAATCTGTGATCTTATTCACTTCTGCAAAATCCCTTTTTTGTCATGTATCATATTCACAGTTTCCGGGATTAGGTTATGGACAAACGGTATCAGAAGCCATTACTCTTCCTGTTTCAGATTTCATTCAAACTAAAAAAGTTTATTAAAAGCACTTAAATGGGGTAGTGATAGAAGTTCATTCATGTTTTAAATTTACATAAACATGATTCTTTGTTTACTGAAAATTAAATGAAATTTGATGAATGCCTGAATTTAAGATGGTGTCCTCTATGCTATGACTCGGGCAGTTGCGGATTCAGAAAAAAAAAAAAAAAAAAAAAAAAAAAAGCCCAAAATATTGGGGAGAGGAGGTGCCACATATCCTTATGACCATTTTGGATCCTTTCCAGATGGTGAGTAGTAAAGAATTTGCCTCACCTGGTCCCAGTGCTGTCAATTGGTGGTCTTCCTTATATGCCTTAGAAGAATTTTGAAGATTATGTACTTCCTCTCATATTTGTAAGTGGGCTTGTTAAAATTTTTGACACAGACCTAAACTGAGACAGAAATTTGGAGGGCCTGTGGGAGGCGCTCTCATACCCTAAGTGAGTTGCCAAAGCCTTATAGGAAGAGCTCTGTAGTTACAACTCATGGTTACAACTATCCGTCTTTTTAACTTCCTCTTCTCCTCTGAAAAAGAACTTCCTTCTTGTTCTCAGGGACTTGTACGTGGTTTGCCATGGCTAAGCACACTGGATTACTGGATCACAATTCTTTCTTTTTCCTGAATAAATCTATTTTTTGCTGACAGGATATCTAGTTGACTTTTTGCTTACACTCTACACTTTTTCATTATTGGTTTAAATATTAAAGAACTACATGGTTTCTGTCATATTATAAGTATTAATATATTTACCCAAAATTGTTATATTAATTCTTAAAATATATCTAATGGAACCTAACCATAATTACTATAAACCCACAGTAATGTATTTAAAAATACATGAATAAGCTCTATTTTAACATTAATTTTATATCTTAACTATTTCTCTTTCGATTCATATTTCCATGACCATCTCTACTGGAACTTTATCCTAAATGTATTTCTATGCTTAAAAGTTTACTTAAACTACTATGTATAACTAACATTTTAGAAGGTACTTTTCTAAAACCTCTAAAAACCTCTCACCATAGGTTCTAAATATTAGAAAAAATATATTCTTTATTATCACAATTATCATTGATAAACATTTGGTCCAAACATTGTAATATAGTAAGTATTAAATAGTCACATATAAGTTTTAAACAATAAATAGTAAAAGAAACTTAAAATAATTTATTTTCTTTATTCATTGATGCATAAGCTTGACTACTAAAATGACATAGGTTTTCATACCAGTTTTTAAAATTTATTTTATATTTGTATAGATAAAAATCACTGAGTAATCTTGTTCCATTAATAAGTAGAAGGAAGGAAAAGGTAATGTCTATCAAGTCTTTGGATTTCTTCAGTGTGACGTCTAAAGCCACATAGTTCTCACTACTGTACAGCTTTATTTCTAGTGATTTGCCAGCTGGTGATTCATTTTGGTTCTCCATTGTTGAAATAAAAAAGCTGGAATCTATTTGACTTCTAAAGAATTTGTTACTTTATATTAAAAGATTTTCCTAAGATTTATCAAATGATTATGAACTATATCTATGAGTTTTTCACTAGAGACACCTTGTTTAACCAAACACAGTATAATGAATTAGGAAAAGGGAGTTTTATTATTCATTTCTTTAAACCGTTGCTAACACACGTTTTTCAATTTGATAAAATACTTTGATTTTGTTAGTGCTTTTGTGGTGGACACAGAGATCCAGAACCCCTTTAAAGGTGGCTTTGTTGCTCAGCCATGGGCGATGTGGTCAGCACACCTCCTTCAGGGTGTGTCTTAGCTTCAGAGAGCCACCTTGTTGGACAATGTGCAGTTTCCAGGGCAGCCCACATCTGGTGACTGAGCCAGGCAAAGGTGTTAAGGCCCTGCCGTTTTGGCTTCATGCCCACTAACTTTGGTGGTCACTTCCTGCTCTAGAATTCCCCATGCATGTTGGCCTAGGCAAGGTGGCATTTGCATCACAATTCAGCTTTTTCTTTGCCCCAGTCCTGTTTCCACCACTGCTCATCCACAGATATTGACTCCAAGTAAACTATCTTGTATCTACTAGATTGTATCTACTTTTGGAAAATCTCAGCTGTGGCAAACATAAATATGATTTTGTCAAAACCTTGGGCTTCGAGTGTAGCTCTTTTTATTTATGGAAAATGTCTACCTTTTAACTAAATAGTTAGCCAAATCAAATTAAAAAAAAAAAATCTCTAGCTTTCTGTTTGAAAACATTTTTATTCAAGTAAGCACATGAAAATGTTGAGAAGCATTATTTTTAAAGATACAGAAATAGAGTATAAAACAAATCTTATAAAATAGAGTATTAAAATAATTAAGATAAAATGCTGAAGATTTAATAAGATTTGCATATCCATCTTATAAGTTCTAAAACAAGATAAACTAGTATGCTGTTTATCATTAGTTAAATGATAATAATGCAATAAAATGTGTAAAAAAGGAGATTATTTTGGAAGTGATAAGAAGGAAAAAAAGTTTCATAATTTTGGTTACTCTGTATGTTCATGTACTAAACTCTTGTGTTTAGCTTTGGAAATGATTAAATATAAATTAAGTATAAAAATATTTTAAAGAATATATGATCACTATTTTCTTATGAATTTTATAAAAGTTATATGCTAAAAATTAATTGGTCTGAAAGTTTGCATATAAATTAACTTTTTGTTAGTAAGAAGTAAATATATATGAAACAAAATATATATTAAACATTTTATAAGATGATATAAATAAAGATTTACTGTATTTGAAATAAATATTTTATGATGCAATTTGATAAAATAGCTTTTATGTATTTTAAGAATGCCCAGCAAAGATAAAAGACATAATCATAATGTCTTATCCATTTATTTTATATTGAATATTTTGAAATATTTTGCAGTCCTTGAAAGTATTCTGATTACATTTAAAAGATTCAGATTTATTCCATTGCTCTGGTTGTTTTAAGGAGATTTTCTTCACAGCTGATGACAAGTTGTAATGATGAGAACTGAAATAATTGAAAAGAATTATACATGTTTATGGTAAATCTAAGTTTTGTGGACCCTAAAGTTTATACAACCTTTGGTGGGTAGCTTTTGAAAGATAAATAATGCAATAAATATAGTTATATTTGAACATTTAGAATGAAAAAACAAATCATGACAAATCATACATTTTAAAAATCTGACAAATAGCACAAAAGTCATGAAATCTAGATAGGTGCCATGATATATTTTTTTAACTAACTGCCTATCATATCTCCATAATTCTTTTTCTATATCATTGTTTATAAACTGTTTAATAGCTTCTTCATATAATACAAAAATAATATTTTCTCTATAGATAAAATGCATAGATAATTCAGTCTACTGTAGTTGATCAAAATTTATTTATTTCTGTCTCTGAATAGTGGGGATGTGTATGAAATGTGATTTCATTCATAGACACATCCGGTCATTGTAGTTTTAGTTTTGGGCTTAATAAATTAGGCTTTCCGGTAAATTCTATTTTTCAGGTTCTCATTAAAAAGGAAAAACAAACTATAGTTTTAGTTATTGTTTATGCTGCATTTTCTTGAAAACAGAGAACTTGCATATTGACCACTCAAGGATGAGAACTGAGTTCTTGGTTTGTGGTTTTTCAAGTCTGCTGATTGGAAGAATTTTCCGTAGATGAACTCTAGCTGTATACAGTTCACTCCTTGTTCCTCTTTCACCCACCATGTATTTCTGGGTCCGTTAGGGCAAGTTCACATCATGATCTGACATGCAGGTCAGGATGACAGATGAGTCAGCAGAGGATGGGAAAAGATTTCCTAGAAGCTGTTCCTCCACAAACAGTTGGTAAAAATTTAACTCTCTACTGATGTTACTGCAAATAACAAAAATACATGCCTCTAACACCAAACCCAGTGTATCCCCAGTTCAACTGTCCTTGTATATCTTAAAAATGCAGCCAATCTACTGCTACTCCACAGAAGGAAAAGCATAACCAAGGACAAGTTAGTATGGACATGAAGGATGGTTTTAACAGACTGCAGTTAAAATAGCTCTTTTCCATACTTTTTATAAAAACACATGACTCTATGAACACATTGCTAGTAACCCCTCTGTCCACCCCTCAGGGACTTAAACAGTCCCATGTCAGCAAGGGTCCTTGAATCTTAAGCTTTAGTATCTTCAAGGTAAATTCACATCTGTTGATATTTAAATGCCTGAAAGTATTTATTTTCGAGTTCAAAATTTCTTATTGATGGTTTTTGCCTTATTCTCAAAGGGTCTCCCTGAAAAGAGATGTGTCATTCCACAATAGTGCTTTTGGTAGGTTTTGTTTTTTGGTTTTGTGATTGGTGGGAATAGAGATGGAAGAATTAAAACTGTGAAATAAAAATTATCATTACTCCTACAATCTTGCTTTGTCATCCAGTTATCTCAATTCAGAATATTCTGAGTCCAAAATGACTGTTTGAAAAGAACCTTTGTGTCTCACAGTAATGCTACAAGGCAGGAAGAGATTGAACACATTTTTGTAATGTCTCGATTAATCATTAAAGTAAGCTTTAATTTTGTTTGCCCCCTTTGGGGAAACGTGATGCTTTCTTCCTCCTCCTTCTTTATCTCTTTTACCTCTCTCTCCTTCTCTTCTTCTTTCCTTTTATCCACCCTGCCCCTCTTTTCTCTCCCCCATCCCTTTCTCTCTCCTTCCCTCTCCTCCTTTTCCTTGTTTCTCTCTGTCTCTCTCTGTCTCTGTGTCTCTGTCTCTGTGTCTCTCTCTCTCTGTGTCTCTCTCTCTCTGTCTCTCTCTTTCTCTCTCTCCCCCCAATGGCTAGTGTGAACTCAGGTAGTCTCAACATGGCCTTTAGTGCAGTCTATGAGAATTTGGAAATCAATTCTCTGAAAATATTCAGAGCACTTGTACACTTTGAAGAGACTTTGCCTACTCCATTTTGAAGCATTTTGATGTAGACGAGGGGTTCAGCAAGCTTTTTATGTAAAGTGTCAGGCAGTAACTATTTTAGGCTTTGTGGGCCACAGGTTTCTGTTGTAACTACACAACTCTGCCATTGTAATGGGAAAGCAGCCGTACACACTACGCAAATGCATAGGCACGGCTGTGTTTCATAAACTTTCTTTATAAAAAAAAAGCAATAGTTTGGACTTGGCCCAGGAGCCCTAGGTTGCTGACTGACCACAGCCGTAGACAGCTAATAGGTCTGTTAACGAGTGGAATCATAGACCAACCTTTCCAGAGAAAACTAGCACAAACTTTTGTTACATGGACAGCCTACCACCCATGAGTCAGTGATTCTCAAAATAAACATCCCTAATAAATAAGTCTGCAATGTCTTTGGGAGATAAGAAAAGTGTATGATATTATATAGAAAACACATTATATTCTGATTTTTTCAAAAGGCTTTGTGCCAGAATCTATCTGTAATAGGGTTCAATTAGAGGAAATGTATTTAAGCAGAACTTGGCAAACTTTGTAAATGTTGCATAAAGTTCCAAGTCAGACTAAAAGTTCTCTCAACACCTTTTGTTGAGGTCAGACTTGGAAACCATCGACATCTCCTTCAGCTTACACATGGTTTTATCACAGCCACTCAGGACACCTACTTTATAACAAGTGACAGGCAAAGGTCATTTATAAAGAAATCCTGCAGGATACCCCATCCTCCAACTGGGGCTATTTTTATTGTAATAAGAAAGCACTGACTAGAAAAGGATCACAGCTTCATAAGAAGCCTACTGTGGAGTGGAGTGAAAGAAAGAAAGCTGAAGTGGAGTGAGGTGGGGTGGTTGGAAGCACAAAAGAGGAGAGATTCTGGTAAACAAGCAAACAAACCTATCATAACCACGATGAAAATGACTGTGACAGGAGAGGGTCTTTCAACATTGGCTGACATTTTTCCAGATGTCTCAGTGCAACTGTGCACAGGGAAAGCTTGTATCTCATGGATCAGGATAGTAAGCTACTCGAATCAAGGCTTTCATCCAAGTTCAAGCCAAGGGAGCTGCAAATAGCCTCAGACACTTGAGGTGATGGCTAGAAATGCTCTATGTGCCTGGCCTGGGAAGCATTATCAATTCAGCCTTGACCTTTTTCTTAGCCACACATCTCAACTGGTGAACCATAATCTATTGTTAAAATTTTTCTCATTATGTTTTGGTGTTTCTAATGCCCCCAGAGAACTGATTTATTGTCTTTGTGATTCTTGTCTACACATGCGTTGCGGTGATATTTCATGATTTGAAAATCAGTTTTCCAATGGAGAGGATTCCCAAGAAAAAGCATAAAAGGAAAAGCGACATGATGTTCTTTCTTTTCTGTTATGCAAGTTTTATTCATACAAATATAATTATTTTTAAAAATGACATGTGTTAATAAATCCTATTAATCACATTATAGAATGCACTCAGTCACACCTGGTTTTAAAATGTAAACCTCCTGGTTTAGTTGGAAGCTTTATTCTCTAAATCTAAACGATTAATAATCACTGCTGAACCAAATCTTGAGGCTCTGCCCGGATCCTGGAAATAGCTAACATTTACTGGCACCATTCTAATCACGTTACTGGTAGTAACTGATTTACTGGTCACATTGCTTTATAGGTGGCTGTCATTATTATGCTTGATTCGCAGATGAGGCTCAGAGAATTATGTAACTTGCCAAAAGTCACATGGCTGGACATGGTGGAGTCACAATTTGAATTCGAGCAAGTTAGCTTCAAAGGCTGCTGTCTTAACCAGCATTTCCCCCAGTCACTTTGAATATTTGGTGTAGAAATAGTACCTTCTAGGCTCAGAATCTCTTGCCAACATCTTGCTAAAATTCTTGCCTGGACCACATACTCTTCCATTCGTTTCAAAATTAATCAGAGAGTCACTGTTATTTGTTTTCTTTATGTCATCATCAGAAACACTACTTACTAAATCTTTCTTTTAGAGAAGTAGAAAGGGGAGAGGTGAGAGAAAAATCTCCCAGTAGTTGTTCTTTTCCAATTAAAAGAGGCTTTCACAGCTGCTGCACCACCTCTGTTAACCTGGGCTCACTGCCCTTTGAGACCCTGCCTTTTTTTAATCCTTCCTTTATATCCAATAGTCCATCAACTCCCATACCATGCATAGTTATCAAGAAAGATCATCCCTGGGAACAAAGAGAAGGTGGTCTTCCTCCCACACTCCTGAACCGCCTGAGGTAAACTGATTAAAGCTGTCATCTGCTGCCTGGCCTCCCCAAGCATGTCACAAGAGAAGGTTTGGGGATTTTTTTCACCTTTATCCACATACAAATAACTAGAGAATGTCCATAAAAGCTTTTATAAGTGGCGAGCCTTTTCTTTCTCCTTTACTGGCCCACACACTGAAGTGTGGAATATGGAAGGTCACGGGATTTGGTATCCACAAACTTGGATTAGAACAACAATTCTCAACACCAGACAGGATTGATGGCGGTGGCAGAACTAGAAAAAGGAAGACAAGTGTGGCGTGTGGTGTGTGGGGGTAGGTGTGTGTCTTTGTGTGTTTTACAGTTGAAATTTTTATTTATTTCCTAGAACTACCACACAAATGGCCATGAATTTGGTGGTTGAAAACAATAGAAATTTATTCTCTCCGAGTTGTGGATGCCAGAAGTCTGAAATCAAAGTGCTCCCTCCAAAGACGTTAAGGGGAGCATCCTACCTGGCCTTTTCTAACTTCCGGTGGTTGCCCTCAATCCTTGGCATTCCTCAGCTGGCTTGATCACTCCAGTCTCCACCTGGTCTTCCCTTAGCCATCTTCCCTGTGACTTTTCCTTTTCTGTGTCTTCTAAGGACTCTGTCGTCGGAGTTAGGGCCCACCCTGATCCAGGGCAATCTCATTTCAAGATGTTTACCTTAATGACATTTGAACAGACCCTATTTCAAATAAGGTGATATTCTGAGGTTCTGGGGGTTAGGAGGTGAGCACATCTTTTTAAGATATAATTTAATTCATTACAAATGTGTCTTGTTTATAGGTTACACTGTTCCCTGAATTTTATCATCCCTAGTAGTTAGGGAGTAAGTAAAGATGCCCTTTCTTTGGTGAAATGACAGTAGGTGGTTGTATTTGCAGGTGTATGTGTGTACACGTGTATGGGTGTGTGCGTCATATTTACCTTTCTTGGTAAAAATAAAAGTTTGGTCATTCAATTTAGTTCCTACATTTTCTTAAAAATGGTCCAGGAAATCCCAGTCTGGAAACCATCTACTCAGAAAACTGACCCCAACTTTCTAAAACTATTTCCTTATCTGGAAATGAAGTGATCTCTGATTTTTATATATTTGAATTTCAAATAACTTGCACTTTTATACACGATACATGAGTACCCCCAAACTCCTTTTCTGAAACTTAAATCAGACTTTCTTACCCCAGAAGACCAATCAATATTTCAAGCTCTTCTACAGCAGCACTCTCTGCCATCCAGGTGCTTAATTGGGGCCTTTACCATTTTTTCATACAGTAGGGTTTATCAAATTCTGTGAACATTTTGTATTTTGCATTTAACACTTTTTTTGAGATAAGAAAGCGATAACATGAAAACAAAAATTGGTCTCAAACACACTCTGAGACACAGGTAAAAGTATTAGACGGATTGACACGGTGACTTTATACTTCATTGGGACATGTGCCAGACTAAGATGGTTGGATGTGGGTTCAGTGTGAAGGGAAATGACAGAATTAAAGTCTGATATATAAATGATGGATAAATAGCATCAATGATTTTATTTATTTATTTATTTATTTATTTATTTATTTATTTATTTATAAAGTGTGAGTCACGATTGCAGATTTATCTTGCATTTAGAGTAAATTTATTTCCTTCCTATAACTCCCATTTCTATCTGACATGTTTTAGGACTATGTTATAATACGAAAATAGGGGACTTTCTGGGGCCATAGTCGTAATTGTAGCAATAGGATTATTAGTAGCAGCAGCAGTTCTAGTATTAGTAGAAGTATTTGAAAACAATACGTCAACAGGAAAAGTAAAATAATCATATTATATTATATTAAATGTGATAATGCATAAATTGTTTATAAATTGTAATAACCTATTACGCTCTAGACAAATGTTAATTGTTTTCTGCATTGCAACGCAGGCTTCATTTTGCAATAGATGTTCAGTCATACATTGGTTAAATAGGGATGTCTTATTGACCTGCTTGGTAACTTCATTCTAATTCATAATTTTCCTTTACTAACCGGGGAATAAATTTCTTCAGTCCAAGGTCAGATCTCACAAAGTGGTGGGTGAAAGTCATATAAATCCACAGACATTTAGTGATTGTTTTGTGTTTGAATTTAAAACTTTCAGGTCTACCAGGCCTTCCACCATTTCGCCTAGCCTCGGATCTGGGTGCTTCGTATGTTTGTCATGTGGCCCCTGAAGTCATTTGTGCTTGAAGCTCTGGAGGTGTAGTGAGGAAATAGTGAGCACTACAGGAAAGAATGAGTGAGCTTTATTTCTTCAATTGAAAGGAGTTTAGGGCTGTGTCGAGATCTGCTCTGGCCTCTCCTTGCTCAGGTTTCTGAAGCAATGAGGTCGGTGATTGACAACTCAAGGAGGTCACTTGCTAAATATGGAGTGATGAGTATCTGCCTGCAGAACTCCCTCACCCACTGTCACGCATATTGTTTTGTCCCTGGAACCCTTCTTCATCTACTGTTGCTTTTGTTTCTTCAAGTGTATCATTAAAGGAAACTGGAAACATAAAGGTATAATAAATATAATATAAAGTTATGAATTCATCACTGAGCCTATATCTGGTTCTAAGTCAAAGTTTTCTTTGAATCATATTTATATGTGAATACTGTAAAAAACCGCTACTAAGCCATATGTATACTAGCTAAGCCAGTCCACTATATTTGTGCCTCCTGCTGAATGGCCCCATTTGCTGTGGAATAAGGTGGATTTGCTCTTTGTCCTGGCTTTGCTTGTTGTTGGAAGGTGCTTTATTTCAAACCTGAACTGGATCAGTATATGTCACATATATCAACTAGAGTTCCTTTCATATAAATGTGTGAGATGGTCAGGAGGGGAAAGGTATTGTGAGTCAAGAAATTCATAAAAATGTAACCTAAATCATGGATTTGTCTCATTTTGACCATTTAACTTATCATTGCTCCCTCTGCGGGGTGATGAGGACTTCACATTGTGTCTTGGCAAGAGTATTGGACTGAATAAAAAATTTTATTGAGTAAATCCCAAAACCCACTAATAATTCTATAATAATTATATTGAGATAACATCTAAGACGATTGATATGACATCTAAGATTTGCCCTCTTATTTCTTTATCATCTTCCCTAGTTCATTTTCACACAGAATAAACAAGTGTGCACATATTTCAATTAATTAAAGGATATAATCAGGACATTGAAGATAAATTGTGATTTAAAGTCATCTTACAGGAGTTACTTGTAAGAGTGCCAATTTTTTTTTTTTTTTTTTTAGCTAAACCAGAACCAAAAGCCCTGGGGGTGTCTCCAGGAAGTGAGAAGTTCAAATAAATCCTTCTCAGAAATGATGCTTATCTTAGCATGTTCAATTTTTTTTTCAATTAACAGAAATTGGCTTATGTTAAAGTATAATTTTCAAAAAGTTAGAAAGCATGGCCGTATCCATACAGAATGACTCATGTAGAAAGATTCTTGTGAATTGCCTACGAAAGGAACACAAGTCAAAAATTTAACTCACTGATGAGAGAACCAGCAGAATTGCAAATCCAGAGAGCATTTGAGGGGCAGGGATTGATACAGTCAGAAAAGGCATCCTGAAGTAGTTGGCCAAGTTAGGGACAAAGCTGGTTAAGTCTCGGAGGGCATGGTGTTTAATCTTCTCTGTAGGACTGACATTACTTGCATCTCTACAAAGTGAAAAGTACAAGTTAACATGTAACTTGTAGTTTCTAGGCCTTAATCAATAGTAAATTGCAAATTAAATAAATGTAAAATTCCTTAGCAAATTAAATATTCCTTGGAAGTACCTATTAAACAATGATGCAGTGGGACATTAAAAGAACATGCAGTCATTTTTTTTTTTTTTTCAAAATTTGGTACAACTTTTCTAATAGTCCCTCTGGTGATCATAAACAATTTTGAAAGATTATTTTTTATTACAAAAAAATGCTGATTTCATTCTGTTTTTGCTGGATTCATTTACAGAGGTGCAGCATGAGGTGTTAATCATAGAAGCCTTCTGCCAATCAGCAAATCCAGGGGCTCATGTGGTTGAACAAATATTAAGGCCAAAGAATTATCTTCTTACTGGAAAATTCATACACAATCTCAGATTGCATTTTCAGTAACATCTATTATTATTGACAGTTTTATTTTCTTTCCTTTTTTAGTTTTATTTTTTTATTGCTGCTGGTTTTTATATACCAGATTTAGGAAAGCAAATCTAAACCTGAAACATTCATTTCCACAGGTTTTACCTGCAGTTTATATGAATTTGCCAAATCTGATTAGGTTCTGCCTGCCTATATGAGACCCTGTCAGGTACAGAGCAGGTATTGTCCCAGATTACTGGGAGGGGTGGGGGTACTTGGGAGCATCGGTTCTACATATGAAGGACAATTCCTATGCCTTTATGGTAGGTTTGTCATGTCTAATTACAATGAGATTTATACTCAACTATATTTCTGCATGTATACCTTGATTGTAGAATCAATTTGGGTGAAATATCCTGGTTAAAAAAAGGTCAAATTCTGGCAAATAACTGCATTTCCAAGAAAAGTATTGAGACTCAGAATAGTTCTTTTTTTTAATTTTATTTTTTATGTGTCTATTTGTGTATTTGTTTGTTTTTAAATTTAGGGGTCAAGGAAAACAAGATACCATTTACAAGAATTAGAGAGACATTCAAAATAAGAGAAAGAGCTTTTTCCTTTTACCCCTAGGGAAATAGAACGTAAAGCTAATACCAAAATATTCCCAAACAAATCACAACAATTATGCTTCCTTTATCCATTCATACTGTACTGTGTGAATTACGTTTTTAAATCATTTTGATTAAACTTATTGGGCTTGACATTGGTTAGTAAAATTATATAGATTTCAAGTGTACAATTCTATAATACATCATCTATATATTACATTGTGTGTTCACCACCCAGGGTCAGTTCCCTTCCATCACCATATATTTGACCCCCTTTACCCTCTTATACCACCCTCCCGCCTGCCTTATTCCCTGGTAAACACTAAACTGTTATCTGTATCTATGAGTTTTTGCTTATTTGTTTGTCTTATTTGTTGCTTTCAGTTTTATATTCCACATGTGAGTGAAATCATATGGTTCTCAACTTTTTCTGTCTGACTTATTTGCTTAGTGTGATAATCTCAAGATCCATCTATGTTGTCGCAAATGGCAGTATTTCATCTTTTCTATGGCCAAGTAATATTCCATTGTATATATGTACCACATCTTCTTTATCCAGTCATTTATCAAAGGACAGTTTGGTTATTCCATATCTTGGTCACTGTGAATAATGCTGCAATGAACATAGGGGTGCATATATCTTCATAGATAAATGTTTTCAGATTCTGGGGGTAGATACCCAGAAGAGGGATTGCTGGTCCACATGGTAATTATATTCTTAATATTTTGAGGACCCTCCATACTGTTTTCCATAGTGGCTGTACCAATTTACGTTCCCACCAGCAGTGTATGAGGGTTCCTTTTTTCCCATAACCTGCCCAACACTTGTTGTTACGTGTCTTATTAATAATAGACATTCTAACAGGTGTGATGTGGTATCTCATTGCAATCTTGATTTGCATTTCCCTAATAGCTAGGGAAGTTGAGCATCCTTTCATGTATCTGTTGCCTGTTTGTATGTATTCTTGGGAAAAGTGTCTGTTCAGATCCTCTCCTCATTTTTAAATTGGATTATTTGTTTTTCTGTTGCTGAGTTGTACAAGTTCTTTATATATTTTGGATATTAGGCCTTTATCGGAGGTATTGTTTACAAATATCTTCTCCTATGCAATTTATTGTTTCAGGTTTTATATTTAAGTCTTTGATCCATGTTGAGTTAAATTTGGTATATGATGACAATTGGTAGTCTAGTTTCATTTGTTGGCACATAGTTTTCCAGTTTTCCCAGCACCATTTATTGAAGAGGCTAAAACATAAAATATGAAACAATTGGAAAGAAACTGAGCTCTTTCAGGAGTGAAGAACTATTTATTTATTTATTTATTTATTTATTTATTTATTATTTATTTATTTATTTAAAGATCATAAACATAAAAGTTTATCTATAGCACAGAAAGGGATTCTACAAAGATAGGAAATCTGCTATTTAGGTAGATTATACAGAAGGTAATGACTAATATTTACTATGACTTAGAGATTACTAAATACTGCAACATCATTTGTCATTTTTACATAGCGAAAACATTCCAGTTTGCATTAATTTAAGATTTGGCAGGACTAATAAGCTATAAATAAACCCATCAAAATGAGTCAACTTAGCAAAATTTTGACATGTTTCATTCCATTTTTCATGATCATTTACAATTATTAGACACCAAGACAAAAAGATTCACTGCAATCAAACTTTCTGCTGGAAATACTTGTTTTGTCTTTTATGATAATTTCAGATTGGATGTGATCTGAATCTGATACTTTAAGACAAAATACTCTCTTTATCCCTTCAAAAACAAAAATATACCTCACATATTGTATACACAGTTACCTTGTTTCCCCGAAAATAAGACTGGGTCTTATATTAATTTTTATTCCAAAAGAGCTGTTAGGGCTTATGTTCAGGGGATGTCATCCTGAAAAATCATGCTAGGGCTTATTTTCCAGTTAGGTCTTATTTTGGGGGAGACACAGTATAATGGTGACAATGTTTCAGTATTCCACCTTACTGACACGTTACCATGGTACCCAAAGATGATACGTTAATTAACTCAATTTAACATTGGATTAAGGGTTTTAAATATCTAAGGGTTTTAGGAATGCTATTTAATCAGGTCTGCTTTAGAATATAAGTATTAATTAATGCAACAATGTCAAGACTATAATTTAATTAAACAAAATTTTATATTTTCTTAATTTTAAATGTTTAATGTAAATAATATTCACTTATCGGAGCACTAAATAAATATGAGGGCTTTGAGACATTCCTATTAATAGTCTTTTCATGGGAAAATAAGCCCAATCTTATAGTCTTATAAAAGTTTTATAAAACATAAAACATATGCTTGTATTATATACCACACTCATAAGGGTTAATACATGTTCCTATTTTTAAACTAATATTGCAAACCAATCTAAAAATTCATCTTGATTAGGTGAACTTATAAAAAAATGCTCTGAACTTTTATTTTCTATAAGAAGGATTATTTTTTCTTAAAAATTTGGCACATTTAAAGTATTATAAGTTTCCTTATTTTCTTGGGATTCTGGGAGTATTAGATTCATGCAAGCACTTAATCAGAGCAGACCTCCTTGATTTTGAGAGAATTTATAATTTAATTTATTTATGCTCTTCAGAGGCTAGGAAATATTTCACATTTACATCAGGAGAGGTATGGGATTTTCTCAGTTCCAGACACATAGACATAGGGAAAGCATGCAGCTTTCATTGTATATCAGCTGGAGGTCAGAGGCAAGCATGGAAACCCAAACCCACCAGTCCAGGTCTCAAAGGGCAGTTCTGCTTTCCAGTGGATACGAGATATTTTTAAAATTTATTTCCTTGCAGTTCACAGATAGACAAACAGATAAACAAATGAAAATGACTAACGGACTCAATTAGGTATGGGCAGACTAGCAGACCTGGCAGAGATCCAGACGAAAACAAACAGAATTAGAAGGTGGAGGAGGGAGGCAAGAACAACAACAACAAGAAAAACAGAGCATCTGCAAACTTAAAGCCCTGGTGTCACTTGGGATTCACTTCTGCATCCAAAAACTATAACTCCCCAGGTTTAAGCAGCCCATGAGGAGCCCTTCTCAGAAAATGTACTTTAATTGGCCTTGGCAGTTGAGTCCACTGGGACATGTCAGTGGGACACTAGCCAAA
Organism: Rhinolophus sinicus; assembly: GCF_057876585.1. NCBI lineage: Eukaryota > Metazoa > Chordata > Mammalia > Chiroptera > Rhinolophidae > Rhinolophus > Rhinolophus sinicus. The sequence continues at coordinate 188,154,554 of NC_142503.1, read as the reverse complement.
ACTGTCAATGTATAATTTTCAAAAAATTAAAACCATGAATCTCATACAGATAATAAATAAATACATGCCAAAATGTATTTAAACTTATTAATGAGTGAACAAGCAGAATAAGAAGACTGATTCGAAAAGCCTTTGAGAATTAGGGTATACATAAGCCTATCAGGAAAAGTATACTGAAAGTGTTTGCTAAGTTAGAGGCAGAACTGGGTAGTGTCCTACAAGGCAATAAAACGACAGACAGTCCCTAACTTACTGTAGTTCAATTTAGGATTTTTCAACTTTACGATGGTGCAAAAATGAGACGCATTCAGTAGAGACCATATTTTGGATTTTGATCTTTTTCCAGGCTAGCGATATAAGGTCTGATATTCTCTCCTGATGTCGGGCAACGGCAGTGAGATGATTTTGCCCACCTGTCGGCTATGTATGCACTGACCACGTTTAAGGTAGGCTAGGCTAAGCTCTGATGTTCAGTAGGTTAGGTGTATTAAATACATTTTCAATTTAACGATATTTTCAATTTACAATGGGTTTATTGGGCCGTTAACCTCATCGTAAATCAAGGAGCATCTGTATGTCATTTGGGATTATTTTCTCTACCCGACCAAATTATTTGCATCTGTACAGACAAAAATCTATGTTAGCATGGAATTTCACAGACTCTTAGGCCCTAATTAATACTAAATAACAAATCAGACAAACAAATCAATCTGTTAGAGACCTAAATAATCCTTGGTCATGCTGCTAGTAACGCAAATTTCAGTGTGGTATGAAGCCGCATGCAGCCATTGTTTTGCCTCTTTCAGGTTTTGGAGAATTTTCCTTAATACTGAGCAACTAGCAGTAAATCAGTTAGAGCCAAGTTTTTCTAGGGAAGACTAATACTTTTTGATTGTTGAGAGTAGGAATTGGGGGTTGCCAAGATTTAAAGTGTTGCTTACTCTCGGTGGTTCATATCATCACGAAACTGGTAGTTTTTGTTGTACACCATATAAAATTGAATAAGGACTTGGGAGTGGGAATAATTTCATCTTCAACCATATCTTATCTTTTTATAGCAAGAACTCCAGAGAGTGACTGGAAGATGGCCAGGGCAAATAACCTTGGCTTCAGTCTCCCTTTTGCCATCGTAGCTGTTTCTAATTAACCCCCTCTGGAAATTTTGTGCCAACTTAAATTCCATGCTAAAATGTTTATTACTTCTTTGTAATAAAACTGGCCCAAGTGCCTTTAGTTGCAGAAAATAAAGCTACTGCCAGAAACATAGATACTTTGAACACAGATGGTAATGGAATGGTATTTTCTTCAAAAACAACAACTTGAACGGTCTTGTTAGAAACCTTGTTAAACCTCACACTCCACTCACACACCAACTCAAGCATCAGCACACAGGCACATCCTCCTCCCACACAAAGCAACTCAAAATGCTTTCAAAATTGTGATGGCTATTTTTATTTTCTTTAATATATGTCTAGCTCTCCACTCTCAAAGTTTGTAGTGAACATCTGTGATTTGTTTAATTGGATGCAATATTAGCTAACTGCTAGGAGTTTACTCTCTGTTTCATTTTGACCTCCTTCAGTTCGTGATCTGACTTGACATGTTGAAAAGAAATGTCAAAAATGCCCCAGTAAAGTCTCGAAAACACCTGCATACTGTCTGAGCGTGAGTGTACGATAGTCGGTGTTGATTGCAATGGGAGCACGGGTGTTTTTTTTCTGACTTTCTAAGTAACTCATTGAAATGAGAGCTGATGAAGCTAATTGGGGCGCTCTTCAATTGTTTCCACAGATAACATTTTTCAGGTGATAGAGTTCAAAAGATGAAATGTCAATATTTGTTTCCAAACAAAGGAAATTCTCTTTGATGATATGTTTTCATACCTTAAAATACAGTATTCCAGTCTAAGCAATGATTTTGTGACCCACTCAAAGTTTACCATAAGTATGAGTCAGAAAAACTGGGACTATTTTAAAGCCAGTGAGAAATTGTAGAGTGAGGACTTCTGGGTGGAGAGTTTCATATCCAAATGATTTTAGTTTTTCATGGTCCTTTCTAGTAGGAACCTTACTCCTGTGGGTGGATAGCATGGCTAATGTGTGATTGTAGGATTCTGTTACAAAGTTGCAACATTCATCATTCTTCTGTTTGACTTTTGCATTGATTTTACACTGACATTTTCTGATTGAGACCTCTGTTATGAACGATTAATATGAAGCATTTTGAAGTTGTCTTCAAATGCCTGTGAATTATATCTGTGGCTTAATTGTGGTCTTGTCTGGAGTGACCAGGCACTTTTTGGCTTCTCAACAGGCTCAGCATGGAAGCCTTTCTGAAAGCTCTGTGTGGAGGTGTTAAGCTGCCCTGAAATAGACTTAGAGGAAGAAAGTAGAACAGAATGTTCACATAAAAGTGCTAGGTTGGCTAATAATCATATTTAGCACTTATATAGCAGTTTTCATTTCCCAAACACTTTACAAACAGCAACTACATAAACCTTTCAACATCCCCATTAAATAGATAAATAAGCATTATTATCATAGCATTCTGTTTAGTAGAGAAAAAAAATCTTTACTGGTTTATAACTGTAGGAGGAGATTAGTTCAGAATAATGATTCCAACTCCTGTGTCTGTAAGCCAGTCTTCAGCTCTACCTGTTCCAATTTTCTTTTCAAGAGAACTGATTAATTGGTGCTAGTGTTAACCATTGTGCAAGTTCAGTCAATGCCATTTCTCTCCGGTGTTGTAAGTTCAAAGTGTTACTGAGAGATGAGTGCCTGGGAACGTTTCATTATAGTCTCAACTTGATAAAGAAAAAATGAGAAAAAAGAAAGAAAAAGAAAACAAACCTGAAATGTGTGGATGAAGTTAACTGCCCAGGCCTCTCTCAGTTAGTGAGTTCCCCTGGTCAGCATTAATGGTGCTTCATAGACACATAATTAAGCCCTCACCAAGGCCTGATGTAAGACGGAATACTGCTTGTATTTGGCAAACTTCTGAGACGGCATTTCTTCCAACAGCGAGGAGCACATTTATTTCCTTTCTTATTATTTCCTCAGTGACATAAGGAGTCCACTACCTACCTGTTCCAGTCTCGGGGAAGATTTTTAACATACTTTTTCTGTTTGCTCCACTTTCTGCTGTACATGTTTTTTTTCTGGAAAAGAAATTAATAACTTCTTTTTATTCAAAGAAGGCATGTGGACATACTTTTCTGCAACTGAAGTACAATTGGTGTATGGATGTGGGCATGGCACAAATAAGCCATTCTACTCATATGTCATGTTTCATCATTTGATGGCTTTGTTCTTAAGAACTTCAAAGTGCAAAATCAATTTTCATGTATGTTCTGTTTCAACTGAAAACCTTCTGAAGGTGTACAGAGCACTCATTGAGTGTGTAGGTTCTGGTGTCAGGCTGCTTCACTAATTAGTTTAACTCACCAAGTATCAATTTCTCAACAGTAAAATGGGACCGTTGACAATACCTGCTGGACTAGCTTGTTCCAGGTGTTAATAATAAGATGGGTCTCAACCGAAAGCATGGAGATGGGTCTGTGGAAGGGCTCAATAGACATTTGGAATGATCTTGACCATCATCATCATCATCTGACAATGTTACAAATAATTTAAGAACAGAAAAGATTTGTGCTTGGAGAGAGAGTAATCATGTAAACCTGAGATTAATTGAAATCTGAAAGGAAAATTCATCTTAGTTTTGCTTGGTTGTTCAAGAATTGGTTCAGCCATAGTCACAATAGAATCGTGGATTTCTAGAGTTTAGAAGGACTTCAAAGATATGATGCCAAGTTGAGTAAGCCTTGAGCTACAAAAGTCAAAGGAAGCTCAACTTCATTTTATGTAAAGAGCCGGGTAGAAGAAAGGAATGAATTTCCTGAGTGTCTGGAAAGTTCTAAGATCCAGAACTAGGTAGAGGGAACATTCAGGCAGTGGCAGCTGAGAAAACAGATGCTTCACCCCTCATGGACTTCAGAAGGCCAAGGTAAATCCCCAAGTCGGTACATACTGGAAATCTGGAGAAAGGTGGCAAAGCCAAGGGCACAGACAGGCTGTATGCAGGACAGGACAGCCGTGTGAAGGTTGTCAGTCTCCATGTAGATGGCAGCCCAGGATAGGACCTGGCACTCTGGAGGAGCCAGGCTGTGGATGCTCAGCAGAGCCTGAACAGGCACAACTGGTCACTGCGCTAATGAATACAGGCAATGCCCCTCCGTTCCCCTGTGGTCTATCAGAAAGCCACAAATAGTAGGTGGGATAAACTCAGTGAGAGTCAATGAAACTTCATCAAAGGTACACAAAGCCAAGGAGCCGGGGGCCATTCCAGTTGTCAAAATATCCTATATCTTAGTGATTCCAAGAAATTTTGGTATTTGAGATCGTGGATGAACTTTGCAGGGATGTAGACTTCTTAGTGAGATGGTAGACACTTGGAGATACTGATATTTGGGTTTCACCCACTCAATCTTTTTTTTTTATTTTGATGTTCGCTTCAAAAATATTTACTGAATGAAACAAATATGACCATGCCTGAGACCTTTGCAAATTGATTCTACATACAACCAGAGTTATACATTCTATATTGCATATTCAGGAACTAAAGTAAACCAAAATGCATGTAAAGAAAATCATATAGGTTGACTTAAAATATCCTCAGTATTTATTTTTCTTTCCTAGTCATATTCTAGAATGGTGAAACATTTATTTTTTTAATGTGTTTTATTACATATAGGCAATATATATGTAATAAATACATATATAGGTAAGATAGGCATACTCTCTTATTGTATATGATTTGAAATATAGAGAAGACAAAAAACACACACATAAAAATCCCCCTTCATCTATTCCTATTCCACCCACCTCTGTCACTGTCAATGATTCTATGTAGTGTCAATTTTTCAGTATGTGTGTGTACACATAGGTATATGCAGCTAAAATAAGGTTATATTATACATATTATTAAGAAACTTGCTTTGATAACTTAACTTCAACAATAACTTGAAGATATTCTCATGTCAGTATATTTAGGCCTCTCGAGTATGACAGAATGTTTGTGCTATAACTAGTTTAGTAGTGAGTGTGCATCCCTGCCTACACACACACACACACACACACACACACACACACACACATACACACATACACACATACACAAACACATCTTCTGCTACTTTTAAGAAATGATACAAAGAACATTTTTATATACATCTTTGGGCACATATAAAGTAGAATTGCTAGGTCATAAGCTAAATATACCTGTAATTTTGATAGATACTGCCAAATTAGCTCCTAAAAGATTTTACCAATCTATAATTCCACTAGTAGTGTTTGAGACCTGGGGGGAGGTGGTAAATATTATTGGTATTCTGTGAAAACTTGTTTGTGTACTTGTTACTAAAAAATATTAGAATAGAAATGCCACTTTTTTTTTTTAGCCAAACAAATATTGTAAAGACTTAATAGTGACTTTTTCCCAAGGTATTTACAAGGTTGGTTTAGGAACTACATTGCTGTCAATCAAAGCATTCTTTGTGGAATCAATGCTTTATAGGCTCCCACAATATTTTCTTCTGTCTCTTTTAGAATAAGCTTTATTATTTAATTAACATAACTCTAATATCTTTTTATTTTCATTTCCTTCCTTTTAAAAGTGAAAACTGACAGGGAGTAGTTGAAACTACCCAAGTATTTATGGAAGCCAGAAGTAATCTCACCAAATTCTATCAAATGCCTGATAATTTAGAACCATGTTAGCAATTGAGTGAACATGTCCTCCGTTTTGTATTTTGTATTTTGTATCTATGTAAAATGTCCCATTCAGAGATGAGAACTGAAGCAAAGAGTGAGAGGGATATTGAAATTTGATAATATAACAGATAGAAAAACTGGGAAATAGCATAAAAAATGAAAACTATAAGATATATGAAATAAATAAATAGAAGATTTCAATAATTGAAATGCAATCTACAGTTACTACATGACAATTCAACTAGGTGGCTTTAAATCAGTGATGAGTAGAAGGGATAACATCAGACTCTCAGCAGGCTCATCAAGATTCCCGATGCACCAGGAAAAATTTTCTTGCTGTTTTCAAGAAACTGAGAGAATGGGTGGAAACTGATAGAAAGGCTCAGATGTAAAATCCATACTAAATATAGTAATAAGGAATTCATTCTTCTTATACTAATTTAAGATCTGTTACCTACACTGTTTCTTATTTAGCATCACGGCAACCCTGTAATGTGAGTAGAGGGTAGTAATGACATATTCCATTGGCAGTTGAGATTCCGAAGAGATAACTGCTTAGACCAATTATAACATTAATCAGCAGAAGACACCCTATAATCCCCCTCTCTTGGTATTCTGACCCTTGTATTCAGTGTCCCTTTACACACCGAATACACAGGGCTGCAGCTGCCATGTTGCAAGGACAGTCAAACAGCCCTCTATCCACTTGAAGGGGAACTGAGGTGACCTGCAGACAACCAGCACTAACTAGTTAAGGTGTGAATGAATGACCTTGGAAACATATCCTCCAGCTCCGGTCAAGTCCTTGGATGACTGTAACCGGGGCTAGTATTTGACTGCAACCTCATGTGATTCCCTGAGCCCAAACTAATTTGTTCCAAGATTCAGAACCCACATATACTATGTGAGATAATAAGTATTTATTGTGTTAAAAGGCTAAAAACAAAAAAGAGCTGAAGGCACTACCACCTAAATGTGGAGTTTCTGATTCCATATCCTGTGTTCTTTCCAACATTAATACCTTGCTGATAGACAAAAGCAAGTTTTTTGAGTCCATCAATCATTTAAAATATCCCAAAACCCCATTGTATGATCTTATTATTTCTTATAGAATTGAGTCTAATATAATGTGGGTCATCTTTGCACTTCATCCATGGGGTTTAGTTATTGAAGTTCAAACAGGAACTTATTATACAGTAGTGTGCCTGGAAGATATCTAACAGCATAGGTCATGAGAGAGAAAGCCTTATAGAGAAAGGATTCCAGGAGAGAGAAAAGGTTCCATGGCAGATGAAAGCAGAGGGTATGTCAGCTTATATCTCAGTGGGTTGTGCTGCCAGATTTGCCAAATTGCTTAATTGTGCATTTTGCCTTTGAGATTTGCTTGAATATTTTCTTTATAAAAGCAATAATATATAGGCTTTCTTTCTGACAAAATGGGTACTTTATGGATTTAATTTTGTGCATCCTGAGATTTTGAGGATTTTTTTTTAACCAGGTTTTTAGAAACTCATAGTGTGTAATATCTGACTACTTGCATTGTGCCTTTTGATATGGATAACTTCATATGATCCGAATGGAAAGGGGAAGTGGACATTCTAGGGAAGAGTTATTTTGGAAATGGTGAGGAGTCAAGGTTCTAGTATTATCGTCCCACCTTTGCATACTTTAATTCCACTGTGCTTGTCAAAGATATCAGCATGACCCTAAAAATCTCATTGTATGTCAACAGAAAATGAAATCACTAAGTTCCCTCCGCTATAAACCTGAGATTTCACTAGGTGCCGTTTCCAGTTCTGCTGAATACTCTTGTTTCATGTCTTCTTTTTATTCATAGTATCAAGTATTTATGCAGCAAAGAAAAGAGTTCAGTAACTCTTGGTGGATGAGTCTTTGCTCAAATAAAAGTTTTAAATATCTCCCCTCCCTTCTTCCCTTCTTTCCTTCCTTTTTGGCCCACATATTCAATCATTCATACTGGGTGTGTTCCGTAAATATTTATAGAATATCTAAATGATACCATTATCTTTCCATTTGCTGGGGAATTCTAGTAGCTGGTAAAATAGTCTAATGGATAGACATAATAAGCACAACTAAAATTTTGTAGCTTACAAAGCTCCTTTAATGAGTCTTTAATTCCCATAGAAAATCTTTACATAGACTTTATTGATTTCACCTTGTAAATAATAATAATAATAATAATAATAATAATAATAATAATAATGTGAAAATTAAGTTCAGGGTCACTAGAGCATGGGTAGCAAAGCCAGGGCTTGAACGCAGGGAGTCTGACTCTAAATCCAGGGCTCTTTTCTCTGTGCCGCATTGTCTCTCTAAAGATAAAGGAGCATGAATTATAATCAAAGTAATGTTGCCAGCAATTTTTAGAGAAGATCACATTACCAAGAAATACATGCCGTATCTATTCCATTAGAATTGTGTTGAAAATAGGACTGTACATCATTCTGGTGTGTAGAGAAGTGCAGTCATTTCAAGATAAAGACGTTAGTTTCCACCACCCTTGCTGATTTTCCTTTCCTTCCTTGAACCCACTTACCTGATGACCCTGCTCTCCATCGTGACACAGGAACAATATTGTCACACTGTGCTTAGATTTTCCTCTTTAGGTTCTTAGTTTTAAATAACTTTCCAACTCACCATGCTACAATTGTTAATGCAGGTCACTTGTTGAGTTTTCCTTGGCAGACATGCTTTTCCTGTAAAACAACTAATCCTAGGAAAGGACACTAGAGTAGTTCTGGCTTTGCATTGTCCCTGGTACTAAGTATGCACGACAATGCTCTGCAGGGATTGGGACAATCTACACCAACTCTTTTTTTTTTTTTTTTTTTTTTTTGCGAAAAGGAGAGGTACTGTCCTTTCTAGTTAGTTCTAGATCATCAGAATTCCAAAATTGAAGAAACTTGTAATCCTTTGCTTTTCTTGCCTTATTATTCTCTTAACAGCTTGAAAAAAGAAAAGTCTTCCTGGGTTTTCCTTTGAGAATCAACTAGGGCATTCATTTAACAACGTGAGCTCTCCTTGTTGACATGGTATAACTAGCATAATGCCATGAATTCTCATTAAGATTCAGGATCAGCTCTTTTATTATTTGAATATATACAGCATAGTTCTGCATTTTAAAGACATTTTAGCTGTTTCTCAACCCCAACCACACATTGGGATCACTCAGGTAAAAAAATAAAAAAAAAAGTAAAATATTAAAATTAAAATAACACCAGTGATCAGCTGTCCTTCCTGGAGACTCAAATGTAACTAGTCTGGAGAGTCATTAATGTGTTTTGAAAGTCCTGCAGATGGTTCTGACAGGAAGCCAAGATGGAAGACTGTGATGAATGCAGAGCTGAGTGGATGACAGATCTGCTGTTATGGCCTAATCTCTGCTATGAGCACCAGGTTCCTACCAAGCTCCTTGCATGGACTTGCCAGTTTCTGTGAGAAATAGCTGGAAAAACACTAGTTGCCAATTTAAATATTCCTTCCAGTGTTTCTCAAAGTAGAGACCAAAGGCACCCTCTTTCAGCATCAACTCCATTGTTGCTACTAAATTAGAATATCTATTAGTAGATCCTGAAGCTTTATACTTTTATGAAGTCCCCTTGGTGATTCTGATATACATTAAAATATGAGAACCACTAATCTACATCATATACCTACTGCCAGAGGGACTTTTTGGGTTTTTGATGTCTCAAGTCCTTTGTAATCTACAGAAGCCCCTACCTATTTTTAAATGTCATTGAGCTACTGAAATGATCAGACTACTTGTCTTATAAAATGTTCCACATTTTTAATTTGTCTAATTGTTTATTGTGTGTGTGCGGTTGCCATTTACAGTATTTCCCTAAAATTCCTTTAATAGGAGGAGCTAGGACTGTTGGGTTACTGGAGTTCAGGTTAACATTCAAGCAAGAACACCTCACAGGTGGTATTTTAGCGTCGTATTTCATCATATCAGTAGGCACATCACATCTGGCTTTCCCACTGTTAGCTATGTTGCCTCTTATCCCTGGGTGAAGGTGGTAGCACCAGATCCATGCATTGTAAACCTGAGTTTGCCCCTTGATCAGGAGGTAATGACACTTTGACACCACACATATATCTAGCTCTCCATCAGCCTTTCACCTAGGGGTTTGGCATTCACAGATGAATTATTTTATTAGGGTTATAAAATGGTAGAATTCTATTATTCCTTCTAAAATATTTCCCACTTCACTTTTCTCCCTAACGCTTATCATCGATTGACAAGTTATATATTTTACTTATTTGTTTCCCTCCTTGCAACTTTAATGAGTGTGAGGATTTTTGTGAATGAATATTTGGTGAATAAATGATTGATAAGTGATGTCCAGAGGGGCATGACCTACATCGCTTATCAAATTAATAATGAGGAAGAAAAACATAGTCTTGATAGCTGTCAGTTTGGCACTGGCCCGTATGAACACCTTGGCATTCACATTTTCCTGTTGAATACACACAACTTCTCATTGTACTACATCAGACAAGGTCCCTCTTGAGACCATGATAGAGTGGGACAAAAACCACACCCTGCCATAATCATGTCTAAGGACAGAAACAACATGAACACTATGTGAAGTATAGAAATATCCAAACATAGCTTCTCCTAGCTAATAGTTATAACTGCTACTTCTTACAGTTGCAGCTTTAGCTATGCTCCATTCCTCCTGCCTCCTAGATAGAAATTATCAAGATACCTGTACACATTTCCTATGGCTGTGGTAACAAATGATCATGAACTGAGTAGCTTAAAACAGTACCAATTTATTCTCCCCATTGCTCGAGGCCAGTGTCTGAAATCCAGGTGTTGGAAAAGCCATGTTCTTTCTGACGTCTCTGAGGGAGACTCTTGCCTCTCATCTCTTCCAGCTTCTGGTGGTTGCTGGCATTCTTTGTCTCACGGGGGTATCACTGCAATCTCTACCTCCATATTCACATTGCCTTTTCCTTTTAGGACTTTGGTCAAATCTCCCTCTGCCTTATTCTTTCTAAGACACTCATGATTGCATTAAGTTCCCAAATGGATAATCCAGGATAAACTTCTTATATCAAAATCCTTAATTGATGATTCCTGCGAAGACCTTTTTAATATAAGGAAATAGTCCCAGGACCCAGGGATGAGTACCTAGAGCAGAACAATTTTTTTGAACCTCCTCACTCCTACCCAGAACTACTTACCTCAAGCCAAAATTCTATAACAAACCCCTGCTAAGATCTTTTTAATGGCATATCTCATGGTTCCTCTGGTGATATGGTCTCCCTTGTTAACAACAAGTAATAAAGTCTGGCACAGGTGGGTTCCTTGCTGGTAGGTGGCCTCTTGCTGGTGGGTAAAATGTGTCTTGCTCTCATGTGATACTAGACCTGAAGGTTTCAATTGTCCCAGGTTTTCTTTTTTTCCTTAAAACATCTTATAATCAGTGAAGGATCTAAGTCAGTGGTTTCTACAAGGCATGAAGAGTTATTATTTCAAACAAACAAACAAACAAACAAACAACTTTGCAATTTGTGTGCAATTATAACACATTTGAATGCATTTTATTCTTTTAAAGAATTGCAAAGAATGGTCCTGGTTTTCTGTTGTTAGATGTAATTTAAGTGTCTCTACACTCTTGTATCAGATGTAGAAAATATTAAACTATTTTTAAAACTTATTCTGGAAGTTCAAGCTTATCTTTTCAAATGCATTGCCTTGGATAAGGCACAGAGGTCATCATTCTAAATGACATTTTGTTTGAAGTTATACATTATTTCTGGTACCTGTGGTTCACTCAAAACTTTTATCACCTGAGGTGACCTCTCAGTAAAGGCTTTTGCAAACTAGAAATCTCTGATGTGTGTATTTTAAATTCAATTATAGAAATATATTTTAAGAAAGACACTGATAAAAAAAACCACTACATTAGTGTGAAAGTAGAGACAAAGACACTTGCAAAAAAAAAAAAAAAAAAAAAAAAAGCCTTGACAAACACATGTTAAATCAACTATGCAGTAATGTAGTAAATGAGTCCAACTAAATAAAAATAACAACACCAGACTGTACTTTTGGTACTAGTTTCAGCAGACCTTGAATTCATTTTAGAATTAGAGTTAGTCATTAGGCACTTTTCATTTAAGTTCGTAGGTGTTTTTTACATGATCAAATATGACAACCAATGGCAGCTAGCTTTGGGTACAAGAAAATCCAGATGAAACAACCAGTTAAACACTCCTCTCCACATAACTGTTTCCAAAATAATTGGCCCTCACTGAAACCAAGGCCTAAGAGAACATGTACCCACGGCCATATGAATAAATTTCCAATGGTGATACGGGGTTGTTCAAAGTCTAAAAGGTTGCTCAGAGTTTGTCCCAATCAAGTGAAAGATAATTCTAACTTCAAGAAGGGGCCAAACTACCCAATTTTCAACATTCTAGTAAAAGACACCAAGTAAAACACTGACCCCACTGCTATTTAATCAATATCTTTTACACCACTAAAGTAAAGCTTTAAAGAAAACTTCTTGTTCATGTAAATATTCCTGAGATAAATCATAAGAGTACACAAAAACTCTGGTTTACAAGAGGCAGTGTTCTTAAAATAGTGATGAAGTTCATTAGGAGGCCCCTGGTTTGGTCCTAATACTAGAAGTGCTATGTAAGGAAAGAACCGCCAATTAGTATGATGTTCTGAATTCTAGGCCCTCTGACTGTCAGTATCAAGCAGAGATATTAACTTTCTCCAAAGTTCATAGTTTTTCAGATTTTGGGTGATGTCTAATGGTCTATATGGTTAAATACTTGAGAAAAGGTTTCTAAGTAATAGAAAAACAGTTTTGGAACAAGAACTGAGGATGGTACTAAGTAATCCATCAAAACCAATTTGAGCTTGTGATCTATCAAAACAGTGAGAGAGAGACTTCTAAAAGAACAAATGGAGCAAATGTACTTGCTGAGGCATAAAACCTATTTAAAATTGCCTGGAACAAATAGAGATAGTGTCATCATAAGACTCTTTCACAGAAATATGAGAACAAGGATATATTTGTTTTTTCAGGCATTATTCTTTCAAGTGAGTGGAGGTCAAGCAAGGAGATTCCATTTGTGAACTTGAAATTTTAAAAATGCAATAGTGAAGGGTCTAGTGTGAGAATTGATTCAGATATTTGAATACATCTGAATGCCAGGTTCCCAGAGGGCTGATTCCTGGGCCACAGTGGTGAGTGGATTATACAGGATCTTTGTCAAAAGCAGCAAAAATTGTGTTTTCTCACTGTCACTGACACCTAATGAGAGAGGAGAGCTGCATTTGTTCCTCAACTGTGATGATCACAATACAACTAAAAGAGTTGGAGGAATTGTGTGTAACCCCACAATGTCAGGAACCTCTGACATTGGAATTCAGGCATGGGAATTCATTGTAGGAAAAAATTATGCTGGAATGGGCAAGTGAGATGAAGAGTCACTAGGTGTTTTACATCTCATACGAAGCAGCCCTGATGTTGGAAAGGTGAAATACTCTATTAAAAGAGAGTTAAGAAAACACCTGGGTCCTGAATTTAGCAGAAAATGGGCAACACAGCTTCAGCCCTATGTTAAGGATTTAAATGAGAGGCCATCAGGAGGGTACTATATGCTGCCACAAATAATGATGCCCATAGCAGCGGTCAAAAGAATGCTAATCAGACATGTATTGAATAAAAATTTTACTAGCGGCCAAAAGATCTATGAGGTTGCCAAAAAGTGATTTTTGTCTCCAGCCGATATGCCCCAATGGAATTTTTCCCAGCCAAAGAGAAAGTATTTTGAAAAATTAATCCTCTAACAATAAAATTAACTGGCCCGGGAAAGTAGAAGGCTTATTTAAGGTATCTTAAATACCGTGCATTAGAGCAAGACCAACCAGAGACACTCTCTAACTCTGCTAGCATGCTGTGTGCAAACCCACAGAAAAAAAAAAAAAAAAGAAAAGAAAACAAGAGTTTTCTAAAGAAATTGAAGAGGTAGTGGAGGGAGGTAAGTAGATATTAAGACAGAATGAAAGAAATGGATGTTGTCTTTCTGGAAACATTGAGATGCTGACTTTGAGAATGGTTGTGATATTAATAGCACTTACTGACAAACTTTGTGCCCATTGGTAAATTTTCCTTCCTTTGTGATGAATGAGTCTAATGAAAAAAAAATTACTCTGTGGGCTCTATTCCTGTGTTTGTGGGTACTCAGGCTGGATACTTGCTTTTATATTGGCTCTTTGTGGGACACTTTTTAAAGTTGCATCTATAAACATCTCCCATGTGCTTTGGTGACTAAAATCCAGCTTAGTGACATCAATATCCTAGTTCCTTCCATCTTCATCACAAGCAAACAGCATCTAATCACACAGATGTTTGTACAAGCACAACAGCTAGGTTTGTGTGTTCATTGTAGACACAATCCTATACGCCAGACAAAGGACAAAGATCGCATGTTGGGATTTGTTGTCAAGGACACCCTACCAATTAGTTCCTTATCAAAACACATCTCATCCCCATAAATCAAGGTAATAATTTGTGGCTCTTCAGTTAATGAGCAAAATATCATTTGTTTCTGATGTTAATTTGGCAGCCAAATTTCATACGTTTTAGAATCAGAGGGCTTGTTCTATTTAGAACGCTAGCCTTGCTTCAAGACACCAAACAAACAAGAGGTAGCTTTTGTATTAGAAATGGAATAACCAGGATCCTTAACAAATCAAAAGTAAAAATTACCTAATGGTTTAAGAGAAATGCTAAAGAAAATTCAGCAACTCAGAGTAGAGTTTTTGAAACTGCCTTTATTCTGTAAATGGACAATAAGATGGAAACCACCCTCTGTTGGCAGCAAGGGGATCCAGAAATAGATATATTACAATTCCATACCATTTCAATAAGAATGTAAAAGTAATATTTATGTTTATTTAGTCAATCATTTTTAATTCACCTAACAAATACTACTGCGTGCTGAACTGTGTGCCAGTTGCTTTCTAGGCACTGGGAACTAAACAGGGCGTCGAAGAGGTCCAAAGTCTCTGGTCTTATGGAGTTGTAGTCTAGTAAGTAGGAAAGACAGTACACATACATACTTTCACATGACATACGCGGTTCTTAAGTGTGAAGTGCTAGAAAGTGACAGTTTGGGGATGTAAATTTAGGATAGCAGGGTGCAAAAAGTTCTCCTTGAGGAGAAAATTGAGCAAGGATATGAAGAAGGTAAAGTTCTTTTTTATTTTTTTTTAAATGTTAGAATCAGATGGAAAAATGATTCATCTAGATACCCTTAATCAGCAAATGGGTCATAGGAATTTGAAATGAACATATATAATGGGAATTAATGGAAAATTACTCTAAGGACTGTGTTGAAAGAGGATGCCTGTGACAGCAGTTTGTCGAACTGGCAGTAGGCAGTTTAGGATCACTGAAAGATAATTGTCCCCCACTCCCTGCTTTGATAATGCCACTTGCAATGAGAAGAAATTAAGTCAAGTGTAAACCACTACCATTTTGGTGTCACTCAACGTGCATATGAAGGTCATTCTGAAATGTAGAAGGAAGTATGCCATAGGCATGCCCAGTCATTCATCAGACAAAACTTTTATTGGAGTATTTCAACAATATATGCCTTCAGGACTGACTAGATATAATGGCCACATTCTGCGTTAAAATGCTTAAGTGGATAGGGCTGCTCCAGCTAAGAGTCACAGAGCTATAGAATTTTAATGTAGAACCAAAGTATTGGCTCTTTCATTTTATTTGCAGGTCTCTGAGTTTCCTAACAATCAAAGACTTAATCAGACCTCTAACCCACATTTTACAGGTGTTGTTTAATGGCACCATGACACGTGCCCAGTAGAGTGGGACTGTGAGATGTTTGGGACTCCCTGGAAATCCCAGTCCTCTGTGTAGCTCCATCCTTGTTATCCATGGCACAATAATAGTGATGCATCAACTTCTGGAGACTGTAATAATACCACAGTCTGTTTCAAGTGTGATCGTGTTTTAGAAAGCATACATCATATTATTTAAGTTTTCAACAAAACACTAAGAAAAATGCCAAGAGTTTGTAATAACAAACATAGAAATGGTCAGTTTTAGGGCAATTTTATAATAGACCATCCTGAGGTTTTACGGGGATGATTTCTTGGCAGGTGTGCTATAGCCTTGTTGTTCCTACTTTAATGAATACTGGTTGTCTAAATTATTTTTGAGGCCATACCAAAAACCATGAATTGGCCAGTCCAGATGTACACCGGAGGTGTTAGAGCTAGTTGAAACTGAATATGAGGACTAGGATATTATAAACTTGTGGGAATCAAGCCAGTGTCCAATAAATGATATAATTGAAATATTTAAGCATGGCTTGGGAATATCATGGCAGAAAGGTGGTGTTAAATGAGCTGAGTACATGCTTACATTGGGATGTATGGGATTTGGTAAGAAAATTGACTGGAGCTCACAGATATTAAGGGGAATTTCAAAAACAACATGAAACAAATAAAAGAAGTGATAAAACATAATTATTTTTCCCAGGGAGTTATCACAAAACAGACCCAGTGAGGACTTTAAATGAGCCAGAGTTGATTAGAGATGTGTTAGACTTTAGCCACACTCTGAGTACTGAAAACTAAGTTTAGAGGTAATTAAAGGAAATGAGTTGAATATTTTTCCTGCTGTGCTGATACATTTCATGGTAACCAAATAGCCATTTGTCAACAGGAAAAGCTCTAATTTATAGAAGTCCAGAAAAAATATAGAATAAATAATGAAATTGGAAAGCAAAAATGTACTTTGTAATCTCTGACACATAAAACTAAAACCATTTTTGTGAATGGACAGTTATGTGATACCAAAGTAAAGCCACCGAACATATTTTGGTGGAAGGGGAGAAGCATAATGGAGGAATCCAGCTGCCATTACCTTTGTTCAGTGATCAATTTTAGCTTTGGTAATAGTGGAATGATTATATACTATTTATTCCAGATGTCATGCAATATAAAGTAGAAAACATCACCTCTTATGGGTTCCTATTAAAGACATTTATCATTAAGTAAGGTTCTATATTTAACATTAATCTTAGAGGAATTACAGAGGATACAGAAGCAAACTCTTAATATGCCCACCTCCTGGTATTCATATCTTGTTTCATCCCTTCCCCTTGAGTGGAGGCTAGGCTTATTGACTCCTAATGAATAGAATTCAGCAAAGGTGAAAAGCTGTCACTTCTGACTACAGGTTACATAAAGAATCTGGCTTCTATTTTGCTTGCTCTCACCCTTTCTCACGCTGATGGAAGCAGCTGTCATGTTGTGAGTTGCCCTGTAAAGAAGCCTACACAACAATGAACTGAGTGCCAACAGCCCCTAGGACCTGAAACCCTCAGCCAAACAACCTGGGAGGAACTGAATCCTGCCTGTAGTCATGAACTTGGAAGAGGATCGTTCCCCAGTCAAGCCTTGAGCTGACTGCAGCTCCAGTTGATATTATTGTTTGCAGTCTGGTGTGAAACTCTGAGTCATAAGCTCCCAGCTAAGCTGTGCCCAGATTTCCTTTACAAAGAAACTATGAGATAATAAATGTCTGTTGTTTTAAGATGCTAAATTTTGGGATAATTTGTTACACAGCAGTAGTCAACTATCACATAAGCCAAATAACTCCATGGGTAAGCATTTAGGCAAAGTTAGAAGGTTGGATATTCTATAAAATAAATATCATGCATTCTTCATCAAGGCAGTGTCATCACCCAGGGGACTGGAAGAAATGTGAGGTGCACCATAGAGTTTTGACTTGTATCTTGATTTGCACAGAATAGAAACAAAAGACCATCTTGGGATAGTAAGAAAAATTTGGATATGGATTAGGTGTTGAACTACCGTGTTTCTCCCAAAATAAGACTGAGTCTTACATTAATATTTGCTCCAAAAGATGCATTAGGGCTTGTGCTCAGGGGATGTCATCCTGAAAAATCATGGTAGGGCTTCTTTTCCGTTTAGGTCTTATTTTCGGGGATACACAGTATATTGAGGAATTATGACTTTATTTAGGATACCGTTCTTTGCTTCTACAAGAAGATATTTTCTCAAGTATGTATAAATATTTAAAGGTGAAATATTATATTTTCTGGACTTTATACTTCAATAAAGAGTGGAATATATGTGGGTGTTTCAGCTAACTTCATTTCCTCCTTGGAAGTGGTCATTTAACATTCGAAGTGCCCTAATGAATGTTCATTTCTGTGGAGCCACAAATATTGTTATAGAAATCTACAGAAGGCTTACCATGTTTTCCCGAAAATAAGACCTAGTCAGACTATCAGCTCTAATGCGTCTTTTGGAGCAAAAATTAATATAAGACCAGGTATTTATTATATTATATTATATTATATTATATTATATTATATTATATTATATTATATTATACCCGGTCTTATATAATTTATAATTAATCTAAGTAAGGTTTTATATTTAACTTTCGTCTTATTTTACAAGACCCGGTCTTATTTTACTATAAAATAGTAAAATATTTCTTGTAAAATAAGACCGGGTCTTATATTAATTTTTCCTCCAAAAGACGCATTAGATCTGATGGTCCGGCTAGATCTTATTTTTGGGGAAACATGGTATATTTAAACAATGTGTTTTTTAAAATAGTTTTATTCATGAAGTATAAGTGATATGAAAAATGTGGCTTTGATTGGGACAATTATAGGTAGGTCACTGTCCTTGCATGGAAATGAAATATAAATATTCAGGTAGCCCAGCTGCCACATACTTCAGAGCAGCACTTGTGGTCTAGATCCCCACGGTTCCAATGGACGCCCTTAGTAGCCTGACTCAACTGTTTCTCTACAGGACACACCATAGTCTCTGTCTTGGAGTGAAATTTTTATTCCAAGTATTTCCTTGTCTGATGTTTGAAGACAGAGGTGGGAATTTCCCAAGCTTATAAGGAAAAGTCTTCTTGACAGTTTGGCGGCTTGCTTGCTAAGAAATGTTATTTGGCAGAATTTCGTTGAAAACTTGCTTTTATTGAAATAAACCACAGAAGCTTTCAGAGCCAGTGCATGGATTCACATGATGTGTTATTTTTCCCTTTCTCCTCAAGTGTGGAAGTATGTGACAAAGTGGCATCTCTGTCTTTCTGGGTACCTCACTGACCACAAGGACCTTTAACAACATGTGATGGACATGTGATACAAATGAGGAATACTGTTGTTTTAAGCCACTAGGATTTTGATGCCACTGTGTAGTCTAGCCTTTCTAGGCTGATCCCACAACTTTTACTGTACAGGCCTGATGACTATCTAGTCCCTGAAATCACCTTGCAAAACTGCTACAGTGAATAGAAGGCACTTAGAACTGAATAAACTAAGAACATATGAAATAACTGGAAGAATAGAAGACAAGAGGCATTATCAGTAACAACTGCTGTCAGAGAAATCCTCTCATTCCAGTGCTTTAGACACTCTGACTTTCTCTGAAGTTAAGTTACTTCCGCTTAGATAAGAAAATTTAAAGAAATAAAAACAATGTACACAAACTTCCATCACTATCTCCATCTGCCTCTAGTCTCTATGCCCACACCCTGACATCCCTTTTGCCATTACAGTTAACTGGCAGTAAACTCACCTATGACAAACCCATATTTGTGCATTAAATCCTATCCCTTCTAGCCTCCTCAAGAACAATTGCCCTGCCTTTCTCCTGTCATTAATTTCTTTCCTTCTACCTCTTCAGTCTCATCAGCGTGTAACATGGTTCTCACATGATATCCTGATACTCCTGTTGATAACCAGCTCCATGGGCCTACTTCCTGTCACCTAACTGCACAATTCCTTGTCATGGTGCCATGCTTTACATGTTGGTCTTCTACTTGACATGTTAACAAATACCCCTACCCCCAAGAATACAAATACATTTTGCCTCGCAGATTACTTCTCCATGAAAACTATGTCCAAATGTCACCACTATGAAGCTTTCTCTGATTCCCCCAAGTAGAATTAATAACTTTCTCCTTTGTTTTCCTAATAGTCTCCTCCTGTTATTCACTCATTCACTACGGAGTGCCTGCTATGTGTTAATCACTGAGAAAGATGTTGTTAAGGATATATGTGCATATTTGGGGAGCTTGCCATGTGCATTAACAGCATAAAACTTTCCTAATTATGGTTTGGGTCAAATTCGAATCTTAGTCTTTAGTGGATAAGTATGGAGGGTAATATTTGAGCACTTTTAATATTTATTTCAATTATCTACTTATTTACCTACTTTTCCTTCAAAATTGTGAGATAGTATTGAATAAAAGCCATATAGCCTCTTGAGCTTTCATTCGTCAATGGGGATTTATTGAATATGGGTTAAGACCATGAGGTTCAGAGTCAAGCAGATGTGACTTCAAGTTCTGCTTTTTTGGTCATTATCTATCTCTCAGCCTCATTAAAACTTAGAATTCTTAGTTAAGCCAAGGATTCATAATAGTTAGAGGTATCAAATGTGTAATGCTTATAACACTTTTAACACAGTGCTTGGCATAAAGTAGGTCCGCCATAAACATTAGATGTTGGTGTTACTATTACATTAGTGTTATTGTCACCTTTATTTTGCCAGTATTAATGCAGTACCTGGTATGTAGCAGCTGCTCAATAAACATGTATGAATGAATGGATGGATTCATAAATGCACAGACTTACCTAACTTCCATTATTTTCCCACCAGCAGGTTGTTTGAAGCTGCACTATCAGAGAGAATAAATAGCAATTAAAACATGACAAAGTCGTATGCGTCATCCAGGAAAAAAAGGAAAGCTTAGAGAGCGTTCATGACCAGTTCTGGTATTTTTCTAGAAAGAACAGCTAAGGGGTAATTTTCAGCGGCCCCACATGATTGTGTGTTCGCCACAGAGAAATGAAATGTCATCACTTTCTCTGATACGTCCTGGAAAACATTTCTGAAGTAATAGTTTCAGTTTGTAGCCACTCTGGAGTTTCTATTCATGGCCTGTTCAATGGTCTGTAAACTTCTGGTAAGAGGACTTGTTGTTCCAACCTTTGATCCTAGGCCCTTATAGTGAGCTTCATGAAATCCACAGACACCACAATAAACCCAGCAGTTAACTGGCCTATGATGCAGCGCCCCCTAGTGTCAGCTGGAGGACAGCGGATCCCACCAATCCCTAGAAATGAAAACTCTTACCTTTGCCTAGTCTGCCATCTTCTACTCCCTCTCTTTAGTTGGCAATAAAATAAGAGCATGCCAATTGCATAAGTACTTGGAATTTATTTTCTTCTTTATGTTCCAAACACATCACTAGCCTGTGGTAGAAAAAGCTAGCCATCCGATAAAAAATTTATGCTCCCTTACGCAGGGTAGAGTTGTTGCCAGACAGACACTATATTTTCCAGCTCCCTTTTCAATCAAGGTGGGGCCATATGACTGGTTCATGCTAGTGAAATGTGAGTGAAAGTGATGTGTGTCACTTCTGGTCTGAGAGGAGTACGGAGTCAGTTGATGAGTTCCAGACACAGAGATGTTTTACAGGGAAACCATGTGTTTACAATGACAGTCTCTTTCAGCCCGGGTCCCTGAATAAATCTTCAACTGCATGGAATAAACACAGCCCCTTTGTTGTTCTACTTAAAAAAATTAAGCATTATGCTATAGAAATAATAAATTGTACTTAAAACAATAGATTTTCATGGATTTATAACTTCTAATTCTTTGTAAAGACTATCTTGGTAAACATAATTATTTAGTTTAGAAAAATTAAAAAAAAAACACACCCTTCTTTCATGATTTTATAACACTTGGGAACTTGTGACATATTTTAAACCAGGAATATATAAAAATTTTTCAAAGAACTAAATGTCAATGGATAGTAATATTTTTTATTCTATAAAAATTTTATTTGTTCCTTAATTTTGTCAGCTATATGGAGAATTTTCTTATTTAAGAGTTTTTAGAGAAAAATGAGACTTCTTGAAAAATACTATAAAGTTAGAAAAAGAAAGAAAGAAAACACAGCAAGTACCCTAGAAAAGTACATGTGTTATAATTGATCTTTAAGGGACAAGTGAAGAATTAAAATGAGAGGTAATTTCATGGCTCTCACCTCTGGAGTGCCCAAGTCTAGGATAAGGACACAGACTAGAGCTATTCTAACTACAACAATCTTTCCACTTGCAAAGTTTTCTTCTTAAGCTAAATTCCTTCCTAATTGCAGCAGGTGAAGAAATCCATTTTTAGTGTAAGTTTTCAAGTATATCACAAATCCAAGTGACCTTCCAATCAGTCCTTTCCCAGGCTGCTATCACATACTAATAGTAGCTCAGAGATATAATTCATTATTTCCATTCTCAAATCTCTACTGACATGAATTGTTTGCATTTAGGTTAATAGCAGATACTGGTGAATACTGAGTATGGACTGCTAGTGACAAAGACCTAATTCAAGCTAGCTTAAAGTAAACAATTTATGGTTTCTAGTACCCAGAATTTCAAGGTAAAACTGGAACCATGGGCTTACTTGTTTCCTTAGGGTAGTCTCTTTGCTTGTCTTTGCTCTGGTAGGTGGGTTGGAAGGCCGTGATGAAGAAAAGTAGCCTCTGGAAACTTCAAGCTTAATGGTGTTTGACACCAGGACACAGAATGAGCCTCTTTTTCTGATTGTTAAAACAATAGATGTAGGTATTCGCTGATTGGCTAGACTTGGTTTAAACACCCATTCATAGAGCCCCAAATCTTAGCAGGGATCATAAGCCAGGAGGTGATGTCATCCCTTGCTGACCTCAGGGTTACTGATGGGTCACGGTATCCCAAAGAAATAGAGGGTGTGATACCAGACAGGGGAATAGAAACAAATCAACTAATATAATAACAGCCTCCTGGAGTCAGGATCTGTGATAGACATTTCATGTGTATTATTCCACATGGTCCTCGACATTGCAGGCATGATTAATATTATTATTGCTACTATTATCCTCATTTTTCCAATTTAGAAACTTGAAGCTAAGCTAAGGGAGATTAAGAAACTTGCCCAAATCACTCGCAAGTAGCAGAATTGGAGTTTGACTTTAAATCTCCTTTGTTCTTGAGCCCAGACTTTGAAACATTGTTCAACACAAAATAGCTTAATCTTTTAGGTTCAAAAGTGTATCTGGAATATTTATTTTATTTAACTTTCTTCTGTATGAGGAGTACTTACAAGGACCTTTCATCTCCTTTCTGCTATCTGTTCCTCTCCACCCTTCCAAAAATATTTTTCAAACAGAACTAGAGGCCAAAAGTATAATTTACATTTAATTGCTATGAAGTCTTTGTTTCCATTTACTCAGTTTGATTTCTCGGGTCTTGTGGTATTAAAATCATTTTATTTGACTTTTAGGCAAGGAAAATCAAGCTTGCAAGTCCTGGTTTGTATTAATCTGAGGACCTGGAAAAGGGCTTGCCTCATACTGTTGGTTAGTTTCCTCTACCAAGATTTTCCTCGGTTAGCTGAGAAGAGTGTATGTGAAATCAAAACCTGCACATTCCACCTCTCCCTCAACATGAGACTCTGCAATTAAGAGGTTGTCTTAACACCTACGCAGTCTATAACTGAAAACTAGTTCCATAGAATATGGAGAATAAAATGTTAAAGTTCATTGAACATGATTCCTTAGAACATAAAATTATAGTTATAAATACACATTAAAATGTATTTCCCCTGAGAAAGGAGACTTGTTAAATGAGAGTTTTATATATCAGTAGCTTTTGTGAGAAAACGTGAATTGCTAGAATGACATTCGACTCCCCACCAAATTCAGAAATACAAACTGATAGATTGAAATTTCTCTATTACTCTAACCATTGACCTGTTAAAAATATTATGGGATAGTTTACCTCTGAAATTGACAGTAATAGGAAAATAACAAGAAACTTGCTGCCCCAATGCTACTATTTCCATAATTGTAAAAATTACATAGATGTTTATTTCACTTTCTCATTTAGCATAGCAGGGGAGAGTGGATTGCAATCAAATAAATGTATCTTCTGATTCTTAAATGGAAATGTGCTCATGCTGGTTGGTTCTGGGAGAGATGTGTGAATACAAGAGTGCCCCTTCTGAGCCTAAATTATTCTCATTCCTAATTTTCACTGGTGCTTCAGGTTGGGTATGAGACATACTCTTAATCGGGGACGACTGGGGTGATTTTCAGTCTTCCTTAAATTAACATTGTTACAAAGCTCATGATTGCCTATTTATTGCATTTTCTAATTTCCTATTCTTTTAGCAGCCACGTACTTAATAAGTGCTAGTGGATAGCTGAATAGCAACATCATTTTTCCTAGCTTGGCAAAAGAAAGGGGGAAAAAGAAAGGAAGAATGAAAAAAGTCAATTTCCAGTTTACAATAAAAAAGAGAGCACTTTCCAGTTTAATGAAAGATTTTTTTTGTATTTTATCTTATTTTTCGCATTAATCTTCCTAATAGCCTCACAATTTCAATGATAACATTAATAACTGTAGAGGTTTTTCTCTCAATTAAGAAAGGAATATGAAATATACTGATTTTTCAGTGTGCTTAAATTAGTAGTGGTAACATGCCAATTTTGCAGAAGAAAAGGGTCTTCAGAAAATGTGAACGATGTATATAGTAGTCCCCCCTTATTCATGGTTTAGCTTTCCACAGTTTCAGTTACCAGCAGTCAACTGCGGTCCAAAAATATTAAATGTAAAATTCCAGAAATAAACAATCCATACATTTTAAGTTGTGTTCCATTCTGAGTGCGGTGATAAAATCTCATGCTGTCTCACTTTGTCCTGCCTGGGCCATGAATCGTCCCTTTGTCCAGTGTATCCATGTTGTACATGCTGCGTGCTCATTAGTCACTTAGTAGCCATCTCAGTTATCAGATCGACTGCCATGGTGTAGCAGTACTTGTGTTTAAGTAATCCTTATTTTACTTAATAATGGCCTGAAAGAGCAAGAGTATAATGCTGGCAATTTGGATATGCCAAAGAGAAACCATAAAGTGCCTGCCATAAGTGAAAAGGTGAATACAGTACAATAAGGTAATTTGAGAGAGAGGGACCACATTTACATCACTTTTATCACCGTATGTTGTTTTATTAGTTATTGTTAATCTCTCACTATGCCTAATTTATAAATTAAATTTCATCATGGGTATGTATGCATAGGAAAAACCTTTGTATATATAGGGGTTGATACTATCTGCAATTTCAGTCATCCCCTGGGGGTCTTGGAACATATGCTCTGTGGAACAGGGGGACTGCTGTATAAGGATGTACAGTGGGGAAGAGGCAAAGATGAGACTTGAATGAAGGTCCTTCTTTTCTGTCTTACATGTGAATCATGACTCACAGTAAATAAAGGGCTCTTGTGGGCATTGCCATATTTTAGCCTAACGCCAGGTTGGTGATTTTCACATGTTAAACTGTTCCTGAAATATACTTTAGTACTTCAATTCTAAGCATCCCTGGAACTTTCTGTCTACACTACACACCCTACAGCACATTATCCTGGATACTTATTTGAATTCATCTTTGCCAGCCTGATTCCTTTGACTTTGTTGCATCCTTTTTATTAGACTTGCATGCTTGTTGATATCTATAAGTGTCTCTTACTACTTATGTATTTTCTGGCAGTGCTGAGAAAAGGGTTAGCAATGTTTAATAGGTATAAGAGTCCCCTGTTATCTGCAGGGGATATGTCCCGAGAACCCCCCCACCCCAGTGGATGCCTGAAATTGTGGATGGTACCAAACCTTATATACATGCTATGTTTTTTTCCTATACATGCATACACACACTTTCAGTTAAAGGAGGCACTTTGCATCTTCTCTTTGGCTTATCCAAATTGCCAACATCACAACTCTTGCACTTTAGGCCATTATTAAGTAAAGCAAAGGTTACTTAAACACAAGCCCTAAACTACTGCAATAGTCAATCTGATAAAGACAGCTAAGTGACTAACAGGCAGGTAACATGTATATCGTGAATATGCTGGACAAATGGATGATTCAAGGAGCGAGGCAGCACAAGATTTCATCATGCTGCTCAAAACAGTGTGCACTTTAAGACATATGAATTGTTTATTTCTGGAATTTTTCTTTTAGTATTTTAAGACCTCAGTTGACTGCCAGTAACTGAAATCATGGAAAGCGAAACCATAGATAAGGGGTGACTACTGCAACGATAAATTTTATTTTATTGAAATCATGCCACTGTGATCCGAGAACATAAGTGTTTACCTATTTTCAAAGAAACAAAGAGTAAGAAAGTTGATCCACTATTATTTCAAATGCACTAGTAGTGTTCATAGCAGCAAGTCCTAATTATTTTAAAAGGAACAACTGAAAATACCTAGTAAAGGTAGTCCAAGCTAATAAAATGCAACATAAATGTCTAACAAAAATAAAGATTGTTCTAAAATGCAAACAATGTATTTCAAGCGCAATTTAATCGGAATATAAATTACATTAGTATAGCAGTGAAAAACTAGATTTTATTGCCTCTTTGAATGGCACAGCTCAAAGTCTGGTTAAATGGAGTTTAACTAGCTGTTTAAATACATGTTAAACATATATATTTAAACATGTTTAACAACATATGTTAAAATGTAACATGTTTAAATAGCATTTTATACGGAATTACTTTAATCTACCCTGTTCAAATTCCAGAGCACTGGCCACCATTGACATTTAATGCAGACCGCATTTATCAGACAGTTGTGCTCAGGGTGTACCCCCTTTCTGAAGGCTTTGTTTCCGTATCTCCCTTTCTCTTGAACTTGGCATTCTTCATCATCACATTGAGGCTATGGTCTTCAAGGGCTATGTACTACCTCATTTCCCACCTCCTCTGTGTTGTCTCTTTCTTTGGAAACACTATGTCCAGTCATGCCTCTATTGATAACAACCAAACAATATTCTTTAAGACACTCACCAGCCCACAGCTATTTCACGGCTGTAGAAAGATGTAAAGTGTTTACATACCTCTTTGACCTTTATGAGCAAAACAAATTCAAATAATAAATTGGAAGATAATCTGCTTGAGATACCCTCAGGTCCAACTCTGGACTGCTGGGCAATATCAAAGATTCTCCAATGTAAAGCAAGCTGAGATATTGAGATATGAATGTGTAACTGTGTGTGTGTGTGTGTGTGTGTGTATTTACATTTGCAGGATCAAATATCAAATATTAATAAAAGATGAATATCCTGACCTTCCTTGATGTAACAAAATTGGTATTAGATGGATCAATGTGTTAACGAGAAAAATGAAAGCACCCAACAACACCTTGAAGGACTCACAGATAAATTTTATCTCCTTTATCTGATTAAGAGTCAGAAGAATTCTAAAAAGCAATGGATAATATCACACATGGTCTATTTGTTAATATAATTTTTGCAGCACATAAAAGATATTATGAACAAATGTAAATTGACAAACTTGGACACTTATTCGAGATAAAAAAATTCTGAATTGAATAAATGAACATATTTTTACAAGAAGGGTCATTCTAGTACAGGCAGAAATGGGATGCAAAGATTATGACCACCAAAGAATGAAGAATTGGAAAGACCATGATCATTCCAGGAAGAAGATGGTGGATTGTGTTTCTCAAATAAAATAGGGAATGGCACATAGTAACCTCCATCTAATTTTTGGGGTGGGTTGCAATCTTCTGGCAGGTATTATTTTCATTTTGCAAATGAGAAAATGTAACGCTCAGAGATGCCAGCTAGTTTTCCTGACTAACAGACTCCAAAGCTGTCATTCTTTCCACTGTATAATCCTGCCTTCGCATCTGTCACTGCCACAATGGTACCAGTGGTAATTTTATTTGTAATAAATCTAACCATGCTCAAGCACACATTTTATTGCTTTTAGAAAGTTTTGTCTCAAAGAACTCTTTGGGTTATTCTTGTACATAGCAGTATGGGCAGATAGAACCTGACTGACATTTTCTGTCAACCTTTCAGTTCCCTTGGTGAACAAATCAGTTAAACAAACTAGCTGACAACACAGAGCCCCCATTAGGCTTATTTCTGCCTGTGAATCTGAATGGCACAGATGCATATATTAATTTATTTTTAAAATTTCAGATTTGGGAGCAGTAGAGTGAGTCATTAAAACTGTGTCTCCTGTATGTCTTGTCCCCTCACTACTGTCCCTTTTCTCAAAATCCACATTCAGGGCAAAACCCAGTTTTCCTGCTCCTTCTGGGAAATGTGTTAATAAGGTTACAAAAGCCACTGGCCTTAGAGATGAGAAACTCGAGGCTCTGTACAGCTAAAGGGCCCTCGTTTTACAGAAAGGAACTGAGGTCATGATGGGTGAGAACAGTAAGAAGCAGATTCATTGGAGGGCAGGAACAGGCTATGCAGCAGCTTCTTGGGGGAACCAAATTTCAGTGATTACCAAACACTCCTCTGGCTGCCTCAGATTCTCCTGGGGAATCTCTGGAAAATGCAAATTTCTAGGAATTAATTTTCAGAGAGTTTGAGTCAGTGGGTCTGCAATAATGTCTAAATGATTTTTTTTATTATTATTAAATAAACAAAACCAAAGCTACTCTCCAGGTGACTCTGATTGTCCCCAGATGGGGAACCATGTTTTCAAGGCAACATAGCTAATGACTTTAAAAATCATGACTACCACCAGCATTTTCCCACTGTGTTCTTACCTGGGAGTCATCCAGTGTGAAAGGGAGCCCTGGACTCTGTTCCGTGAGAGGCAGCTCAAGGGGCAAGAGACAGCGGAGCCTTAGGTGTAGATGCCTAAATGCAGAGCTAGGGACCACCTACTGGCTGTGTGACTTGTGCTTAAATACTTTTTGCCTCTGTTTGCTCATTTGTAATACAGGGATGGCAACAATAGTACCTAGATCTGATTATTGTTTAAACATGTTAATTTTTATAAAATATAATACCAATTAGCAGATTGTAAACACTAGAGGAATATTTGTTAAATAAAATGATTCCAGATCTTTTAAGCCTCAGCTGTCATAATACAATTTTCCTTTCGATCCACTTCACTTTTTAAAAAATTTCTCTGTATCTAACACCAAGAACGTGCAGTAGCTAAGGGATTTAGTTTTTCTCAAAAGAAGTAGGAATTTTCCCCCTACTTCTCTATATAGATCTTGGTCCAGACACGTGTGTGTAATGGTTTTTCTCATTTCCATTAAGTAGACAGAGCACAGAGGTACATCAAATACTCACCTCGTCCTATCGAGTTGCAGGTTGCATCCATCAAGCCTAGGGCCACACTAGTGCCGGGATGTCCCCATCCACCAGCTGGAGCATCTCTGCCGTCTTATTAACGCTAGTTTCATGATGCTCTGGAAGGCTGAATTGACCAAATGTAACCATATCAGGAGTTTTATTGAGGCCTTAGGTTTTATACACAGGAGATCCTTAATGCCCTGGTGCCAATTTAATAAGACACTAATGCCCAGAGAAGGTTTGACTGCCATTTTTAAATGCCCCGAATCGTTTATCGTTGATTCTCCTTCAGTGGCACACACAGAGCCTCCCAAATGTGAGCTGGTAGGCTGAGCTCACCCCATGGGGAAAGGCTGTGTGTATCTCATTGTACTCCATTGCTCTGTGAGGGTTTTTCAAATGCAGTCTGCTCATTCAGATTCAGTGGAAAGAAATTAAAACTCAAAAATAAAATCAATATGTATCCCTTTGTGCTTACTCAGTGACTGTGGACGCTGGCTTTCATGAGGAATAGATTCAAGCACCACTGCTACTGAATGCTAAAATTTATAGACTTCTCCGTAGTCATTAATTAATAGTGTGCACACACAAAAAATAGCCAGGCGGAACACTTAGAAATGAAATTATCGCCAAAGCACTGAATACATAGTTTTTAAGTGGTCAGTCAGATGAATAAAATGAATAATTGAATATGCTTTGCAAGCAGGCAGTAAGGACAAGCAACCCAACAGGTTTTTAATTCTCTCTGAAGGGCACACATTGTATATAGGGATATGTATTGATTTTATTCTTATCTACTTACCAAGGTCTATTTGAAGTTGTGTTTTCTCTATGAAGATTTGGAAGAACCCCTGCCTCTGAGTGAGCAATCGCATAAAGAATGCTTTAGGGAGTCCTTTGCAGTAAGTATCTGAGGACATAATTTCAGTCTGGGAACCCACAAAGCAGAACAAAAGACATAAATTTAACTATGAAGGAAATTATCCTGTATCTTAACCCTCCTTATATGTGGTGCAAAATAATTTCCATGGAGAAATTTTCCTAGAAAATGCATGTCTGGTTGGTAATATCTATCAATTGGACCCTTGTTGATTTCTGAATATGTTCTTGAGAGTCTTTTGCTCCATATCTGAAAATATGGGGGGAGAAATGATTCTGACCAGAGGAATGGCAGCTGAGATTATACATGTTGAAACCAGGCTTATCTTTGATTTCCTTTAGTCCTTTTTCTTTTCTCTACCAACAAACTTTTATTGTAAAGATCCAGATGGTTAATAATTTAGGTTTTGCAGACTATACAGGCTGTATTGCAACTACTCAACTCTGCCACTGTTTTTTGAAAGCAGTCATAGACAAGACATAAATGAATGGGTGTGGCTGTGTTCCTATAAAACTTTATTTACAAAAACAGGAACTGGGTTGGATTTGGAACCATGGGCTGTGCTTTGCTGACCTCTGATCTGTATGCCCCACAGCCTCAGTGACACACCAGGA
Organism: Rhinolophus sinicus; assembly: GCF_057876585.1. Taxonomy (NCBI): domain Eukaryota; kingdom Metazoa; phylum Chordata; class Mammalia; order Chiroptera; family Rhinolophidae; genus Rhinolophus; species Rhinolophus sinicus. The sequence goes on along the minus strand of NC_142503.1, from coordinate 188,124,040 downwards.
AACACATGGAATGGTTGACATCCTTGGGTAGAGCAGAAGTGAAAACCTGAGGAAGAAGAGGAAAGGTAAGCAGACTTCTCCAGCTCTTCCTTTATTTCCTTGGCAGAATTACTTTCCTCCACCTGTGAGGGTTCAGCTTCAGCACTGCATGCAGTTCTAGTATTGCCTGCAGAGGGCATTGAAGAGTCATTTGACAAGGCTTGTCATTTGCATTGGGAAGTGTTTTCTCTGTTCAAGGTCTATAGAGGAATCTCAGTGTAGAGGATTGAAGCCAAAGTGCATATTCCCCAATGTTTTGACACTGTTGTTTCTATCTTACCTCCCATAAAAATCAAAATCATTAGCCTCAAGGCCCACCACTTGGGGCAAAAAGGACTTAGTTGGCTAACTGATTTTTGTCATAATTCAACGAAGAGACGGGGAGAAGGGGGAAGACTGATATTTCCAGGACAGAACTCGATAGCACAGAAAGAAATGTTTTCTTCAGAAGATGATCCAAGGATGTGGGGAATCCAGACTTGAGGGAAGTTGAGAAAGCATGCCAGTGGCCTCTGCTGGATGGCACAGATTTACCAGATTCCAGAGTTCATTAGACCAGACAAAAAGAAGCCCATTATTTCACAGCCTGCTAGTCCTCTTAAGGTAAGGAAGAAAGGGAGGAAGAGAGGAAGCAAGGGAGGGATGGAAAAGAGGGAAAAAAGAAGGAGAACAAAAACATACCTTCTTATTCCCATGTTAAATGATACTGCGATCAGGCATAGATTTGGGTTCTTAATATGAACTAGTACCGAGATAAGCAACAAAATTTAGTTCCTGGAAGGTACTTACTTTGGAAAGAAAATACTATCAACCAACGAAAAGGGCTTGCTTATCAAGACTAATACTTTGCTTATCACAGCTTGCTTTCCCGCTCTTACATTCCTGTTCCTACCGATCCAAAGCTAGCATGTCATAAATTCAGCCGTGTCTTAAAATAGTTCAATCTGGGCCTCTTTATAAACATCTTCTCTTATTTTCCCTCTTGACCCTATTAAGGAGGTGTTTTTCCTTGTTGCACCAAACCTGTAAACTTTGAGTGATCAACATCTCTGAGGTCTTTAGGGAGGTCATTACTCAATAGGAAAAAAAAAGTGTTTTTATTTGTAAAAACAGCCACTGCATTGGATATTTGTATACCTGTGTAAGCAGCAGAACACATTCTAGAAATAACTTAAAATTCTACCAATTTTAAGTTGGTCAGATGCATTAGTTATCTCTGATATGTGATAGGAAAAGAAACACAAATGTAGTTGCTAAAAATTTATCAAAATATATGCTTATTATGAAGAAAGATTATTGTTTTATTTCTATACTAGTTAGTCAGTTTAAAATATTTTGATTTCAAAACGGTGATTGAAAAATCTTAAGCAAGGATTTCTTCTTTAACACTTTTAGTCAAAGAGCAAGGTAAACCAACTGTATATATGATCGATTTCCTTCTTTCCCTCTAAGGGAGCCAATTGGTTAGCCATGCTCTTGTCTAACATCTATTTATACCCCTCTGCCTCTGTGCATTAAGTTCAGTAATAGAGCCTGTGACAGGTTGTATGACTAATTACACATACTGCTGACCCCTTTGGGCTGAAAAGATTACCAGTGTGTTAACATCTGTATACCCATCACTGTGTTTGGGCAGATGGTGGCTGTAGGTAAGACTATAGTCAGGTGATCGGTGACAGGTAACCAGAATATCCAAAGCCCCTCACTTTCTATTTCAGCTTTACTTTTCAGAGGTGTGGCATGGTTGATTCCATCCCTGGTTTCAGTTTTTAAATGACCCCTCCATTGCTATTTCCTAAGTTAATATTCCACATTTATCATTTCCACAAGGTGTGCTGTGAGAGGCTCCTTCCTGCATAAACTTTTTATTAATGATGGTTTTTGCATTACAACTTTTACTTTCCCATCTATTTAATGTCCAGCTGTCAAAGATATATGAAGCCTTCCAAATGTTTAACACTATTGTGGCTGTTAGTACCAACTGATTTGAACAAATTGTCACTAAAGAAAACTAGGGTGCTCCAATTTTAAAATGGTTAAAGAATTAAAGTCTAGTGACCAAAATATATAATAATTTTTGCCATTAAAGCAGGGGGAGGGGACAGAAACAGGCCATCTACACTGCAGATAATGATGTTTGGATCCTGATGTCTCTTTAACAAGGTGTTAGTAAGCAGTGTGGTGAGAGAGCTTTTCTGCTTAATCTTTAGAGAAAAACAACACAGTTCCCTCTTTTATAATGAAAATCACTATTCAATAAGCAGGCATTTATGACAATGTCTATGTGCCTGGTACTGAGATGGTTATCAGAATATTTCATTCCCTCAGAGTTCCTACCATTTTTCCGATGGGAGAAAAAATCAGAAGTAACCTGAAGGAGAATGTGTGTTGAATGGTTTTATATTCAAGACTTGAGTTCCCCATCTACCCTCAAACTTAATGTAAGAAGGAGAGATTAACCTGATTTGTCCTATTTTTTTCCTGATGGTTCATATCAATAAACGTTTACTGACCAGTCACTAAGCAGAGATTCTGATATGTGGGTAGAGTTATACAAATATGGACAATACGTAGTTCTTAACTTCAAAATGTGTACAAACTAATAGATGGGGATAAATATTGATCTGCAAAATATTGAGTATTCAACTTTGTAGAATTTGACACATTTTTGACAGTATAGTATGCAGGAATAGGCAATGGTCCAAGGGATACGAACCAAATGGTAGTTGGGGGAATGATCAAGGAGTGGGACAATGGATCGTTCAGGAAATATGTGATCATAGGTGAGTTGATTATTTCATTTTGCATGGTGTCAATCATCAGAGCATTCAGTTATTTTCTTTGTGATTATATTTGTGTGTTTTGATTAGCAGTTGATCAAACTCTATAGCCATCAACTCTATAGCCATTGATGCCTGGTGCATAGAACCTTCTGCCCTCTTTAGATGGTGCCCATGCCAGTATTAATGACAAGGAGGCTCAGATGTTCTATGAAAGAATAAGGGGGAGAGCTGGACTACTGGAAGAGCAGAGTGCTCTAGCCAAGGGGGTGGGGTGTCGTCAAAAATGTGATCTGAGGCCCAGGAGCCAGCTCCTCTTATAATGATGCTCTTTCATCTGTGTCATCACTGTCAGCCCAATCATCAACGTATTTCTGTATCAAAGCCTATACAAACAACACAGCTTTAAATGAGTAATAAAATGCTTTCCATTTTCATAATATGACCTGTTATGTGTGTTTAATTTTCTGAATGAATAGAAGTTGAAGCTTTTGTTAGCTATTCTGTAGGAATCCTTAGTGGCCATTATGGTTGTTGTTTTCGGAAAAAAAACAAATAAAAAAACAAACAAAAACAAACAAAACAAAACTAGACAAACTCATAGAAGAGAGAAAATTTCACAAAAACTCATTTCAAATGGAGTAGAATTAAGCAGGACACTTGTTTCTTCTGTTACCTAACATTATTCAACTTGCTTGTATTAAATAAAAGGCATGTGTGTGTGTGTGTGTGTGTGTGTGTGAGTGTGTGTGTGTGTGTAATCATGCACACACTTGACCATGACAAGTGGGGTCTGTTAGTGGAGAGTGCAACTCTTAATGTGAGTCAGAGGCATAAGAAAACTGGGAGATATTTGCTGCATTAGTTGGCTCAGTCTGCCTCAATAGAGTGCCATAAAATGGAGGCTTAAAACAACACACATTTAGACATCATCAAAATGGTGGCATGAGGTGAGCCTCTGGAAATCTCCCCTGGAATTTACAACAAATTGAAAAACTACAACTCCACAAAGGACTCCCTGCACAGCAGATAGACAAGACGAAGATGCTCACTACTGAATTCACCTAACGGTGGGCAAATTGCGCGAGCAGGGGAGGAGGGAAGGGAGAAGTGCGGAGACAGGGACATGCGGCGCAGGGCGCAGACCTACCTCAGTGCTCTGAGGTCACTGCATCCCGGAACTACTGCAGCTGTGGGAGAAGGAAGCACTCGGACTACTAGGGCTCCACTTATGGCCCGCAGGGCTGAGGGGACAGCATATAACATGGCTGAACCCAACACTCACAGCAGAGACCTTGGAGCAAAGACTGAGGGAAGAAGGCTGAAAACGGTGATTTAAGCCCTCACTGCCACAGAACGGAAGCCTTAGGCACTGAGACTAGCCACCTCCTCCCTACCCTCCAAGAGCTCGCCCCGCCTCCACCTGCCTAGTGCTAGAAGCGGAACAATAGCAGTGTCAGATCAAAAGAATAGAATATTTGCAGTTTTGAGAACTGTGATCTGCAGACACAGATTCGCAGCCCAACTAGTTCTGGCAAAGAGAAGGGAGCTGTGGAAGCAGGACCAGCTGTGGTGGTGGTCACTGCCATTGCTCTGGGCCAATTCTCACAACTCACCCCGCCTCTATCCCCACCTATCTGGGCAGATCCCTGCAGGAGTAAACAGAACTGCTGAAACACACGGGCTCTGAATCTGGTGCAGAAAGAACTTTGGAATTCAAAAGCTCTCTGCAGCCCCACAGGGATGCGGTGACCTATGATCCAGGCGAACTGTTAACAGAGGAGAAGCCTGCCTTCCAGGGAATTCCCCCATTGTGTGAGAAGCTGGAATAGTGCAGAGAAAACATAACACTACAGTGTGAGACAGAAAAAAAAGCTGCAGTTGGAGAGAAAATAAAACATTCTACAAACACGTACTGGAAAACGAAAGAAAGACCTGTTCCTATCAACCTGTTGTAAAACCCACTCCTGCAGATGTCTAGAAAGAGAAATAATAAATCATTAATTGCCACAAATAACCCAGGCAACAAGACAGCTCAGAAAGAAAATAAAAAGTCTCCAGAAAATGAACTTAAAGATATGGAAATATGTGACTTAAATGACAGAGAATTCAAGATTGCAGTTCTGAAAAAACTCAACGAGATTCAAGAAAATACAGAAAGGCAGTTTAATGAACTCAGAAACACAATCAAAGAGCAACATGAATATTTTACCAAAGAGATAGAAATTTTTTAAAAGAACCAAATAGAATTTCTGGAGATTAAGAATTCAATAGAAGAAATGAAGAGTGAAATAGCCAGCTTAGGTAGTAGAGTTGACCAGATGGAGGAAAGAATCTGTGAAATTGAAGATAGAAACCTGGAAATTACATGATGGAAGAAGAAAGAGACTTAAAAGAAATTAAAGAACTCTACAAGAACTTTCTGACACCATCAGAAAGAACAATATAAGAATAATGGGCATACCAGAAGGAGAAGAAAGAGAGAAGGGAACAGAGAGTATATTCAAACATATAGTCGATGAGAACTTCCCAAACTTGTGGGAAGAACTGGATCCTCGAATCCAAGAAGCAAATACAACACTTAATTACCTCAACCTCAACAGGCCTTCTCCAAGGCACATTGTATTGAAGCTGTCAAAAATCAACGACAAAGAAAGAATCCTCAGGGAAGCCAGGAAAAAGAAGACGGTAACCTACAAAGGAAAGCACATTAGATTATCATCAGATTTCTTAGCAGAAACTCTACAAGCCAGGAGGGAATGGAACCAAATATTCAAACTATTGAAAGAGAGAAATTGTGAGCCAAGAATAATATACCCAGTAAAGATATGCTTTAGATATGAAGGAGGAATAAAGACCTTTCCAGACATACAGAAGCTGAGGGAGTATTCTAATACATGACCTGCACTACAAGATACTAAAGGAGGGTATTCGACCACCGTCAACAGGGACAGTTTGTGGCAACCAAAACATAAAAAGGGGGAGAGTAAAGGCCTGAATCGGAATATGGGGATGGAGAAAGTAAGCGTGCTGAAGAAAATGGGATACTCTAAATTACAAACATTCTTTTACATAAACTTAAGGGTAACCACTCAAAAAAAAAAAAAAAATCCAGAACTGAAATATATGCTGTAATAAAAGAAGACACAGAGGGAAACATCATAGAATACCACCACATGGAAATAATGGACAATAATGAAAAGGCAAAGAAACAATGGAAACACAGTCTTACCAGAAAACTAAAGACAGAATGAGAAGAAATCCTCACATATCAATAATCACCCTAAATGTAAATGGACTGAACTCACCAATAAAAAGGCACAGAGTAGCAGATTGGATCAAAAAACTAAACCCAACCATATGCTGTCTCCAAGAGACGCATCTAAGCTACAAGGACGGGCATAGATTCAAAATGAAAGGGTGGAAATTGACACTCCACGCAAAAAATGGTATCCAGAGAAAATTAGGTGTAGCTATAAGGATATCAGATGAAAAGACTTCAGGGTGAAAAAGGTAACAAGAGACAAAGATGGACATTTCATAATGGTAAAGGGGACTATACAACAAGACGACATAACAGTCATCAATATTTATGCCCCCAATCAGGGAGCACCGAAATGTACCAAGCAACTACTAACAGAACTAAAGGGAGAAATTGACCAAAACACAATTATAGTAGGGGACCAAAATACATCATTGACAGCTATGGATAGATCATCCAAACAGAAAATAAATAACGAAATAACAGCCCTAAATGACACATTAGATGAATTGGACATAATTGACATTTATAGAGCACTTCATCTTAAGACATCAGACTGTACATTTTTTTTCTAGTGTACATGGATCATTCTCAAGGATAGACCATATATTGGGACATAAAAATAACCTCAGCAAATTTAAGAAGAATTGAAATCATACCAAGCATATTTTCTGATCATAAGGCTTTGAAATTGGATATCAACTGCAAAAAGAAAGCAGGGAAAACCACAAATACATGGAGATTAAACAACATACTTTTAAAGAATGACTGGGTCAAAGAAGAAATTAGAGGACAGATCAAAAGATACATAGAAACAAATGAGAATGAAAATACATCCTACCAAAATTTTGGGGATGCAGCGAAAGCAGTTTTAAGAGGGAAATTTATATCATTACAGGCCTATCTCAAGAAACAAGAAAAATCTCAAATAAATAATCTCATGTTATACCTTAAAAAACTAGAAAAAGAAGAACAAATGAAACCCAAGGTCAGCAGAAGAAAGGAAATAATAAAAATCAGAGCAGAACTAAATGAAATAGAGAACAAAAAGACAATAGAAAAAGTTAATGTAACAAAGAGCTGGTTCTTTGGAAAGATTAATACAATTGACAAAACCTTGGCTAGGCTCACTAAGATAAAAAGAGAGAAGACATAATAAAGATAATATAAATGAAAAAGGGAAAGTTATCACGGATGCCACAGAAGTACAAAGGATCATCCAAGAATACTATGAAGGACTATATGCCACCAAATTCAATAACCTAGAAGAAATGGACAAGTTCTTAGAAACACATAGTCTTCCTAGGCTGAACCATGAAGGACTGGAAAATCTAAACAGACAGATCACCAGTAAGGAAATTGAATCAGTCATCCAAAACCTTCCCAAAAGCAAAAGTGCAGGACCAGATGGCTTCACTAGTGAATCCTACCAAACCTTCAAAGAGGATCTAATACCAATCCTGCTCAAACTCTTCCAAAAAATTGAAAAAGAGACAATATACAGATTTAATGCAATCCCCATCAAAATCCCAATGGCATTTTTTAAAGAAATAGAACAAAAAATCTTCAGATTTGTTTGGAACCACAAAAAACCCTGAATAGCCAAAGCAATCTTAAGAAAAAAGAACAATGCTGGAGGTATCACACTCCCTGACTTTAGCTTGTACTACTGGGCAACCGTCATTAAAACAGCATGGTACTGGCAGAAAAACAGAGACATAGACCAATGGAATAGAATTGAGAACTCAGAAATAAAACCACATAAATATGGACAGATAATTTTTGACAAAGAAGCAAAAAACATGCAATGGAGAAAAGAGCCTCTTCAATAAATGGTGCTGGGAGCATTGGAAAATCACATTCAAAAGAATGAAACTAGACTGCTATCTGTCACCATGTACGAAAATTGATTCAAAATGGATCAAAGACTTAAGCATAAGACCTGAAACAATAAACTGCATAGAAGAACACATAGGTACTAAACTTATGGACCTTGGGTTCAAAGAACATTTTATGAATTTGACTCCAAAGGCAAGGGAAGTAAAAGCTAAAATAAATGAATGGGACTATATCAAACTTAAAATCTTCTGCACAGCAAAAGAGACCATCGACAAAATAAAGAGGCAACCAACTGAATGGGAGAAGATTTTTGCAAACAGTGCCTCTGATAAGGGACTAGTATCCAAAATATACAAGGAACTCATGCAACTCAACAACAAAACAAACAAACAACCCAATTAAAAAATGGGCAGAGGACCTGAAGAGACGTTTCTCCAAAGAGGACATACAACTGGCAAATAGACACATGAAAGAATGCTCAACATCACTAATCACCAGAGAAATGCAAATAAAAGCCCCAATGAGATATCATCTCACCAGAGTTAGAATGGCTATCATCAACAAGACAAATAGGAACAAGTGTTGGAGAGGCTGTGGAGAAAAAGGAACCCTCATACACTGTTGGTGGGAATGCAGACTGGTGCAGCCACTATGGAAGGCAGTGTGTAGGTTCCTCAAAAAATTACGAATAGAATTATGGTATGACCCAGCAATCCCTCGCCTGGGTAGCTACCCAAAAATATCTGAAAACATTTATCCATAAAGATACGTGTGCTCCACTGTTCATTGCAGCTTTATTTACTGTGGCCAAGACATGAAAACAACCGAAATGTCCTTCGATAGATGAATGGATAAAGAAGTTGTGGTATATATACACAATGGAATACTATTTGGCAGTAAGAAAAGATGAAATAGGACCATTTGTGACAACATGGATGGATCTTGAGATTATAATGCTAAGCGAAATAAGTCAGACAGAAAAAGCAGAGAACCATATGATTTCACTGATATGTGGTACATAAACCAAAAACAACAGAAGAACAAGACAAACAAATGAGAAACAAAAACTCATAGACACAGACAATAGTTTAGTGGTTACCAGAGGGTAAGGGGGCGGGGGGTGGAGATGAGGGTAAGGGGGATCAAATATATGGTGATGGAAGGAGAACTGACTCTGGGTGGTGAACACACAATGGGATTTATAAAAGATGTAATACAGATTGTACACCTGAAATCAATGTAACTTTACTAACAGTTGTCTCCCAATAAACGTGAATTAAATTTTAAAAAATCATAAAAAAAACACCACCACCAACACACATTTATCCTCTCACATTTCTGAAGGCTAGAAGTCTGAAAGCTGGGTGCCAGCAGACTCACACTGTCTGACAGCTCCTGGCCTCAGGTGTTCCCCTGTCATCCTGAGCATTCCTGGGCTTGTATAAAAACCACTGCAGTCACACAGCCTCTTCCTGCCTGTGTGTCTTCACATCATATGCCTCCTGTGTGTGACTCTCCGTGCAAACCCCTGCTTTTATAATGACACCAGTCATTTTAGATTAAAGTCCACACTAATGACCTCATTTCACTCCATTACTTCTCTAATGACCATTTTTCTAAATAAGGTCACATTCTGATGTATTGGTGATTAAGGACACTGGCATATCTTTTTTTTTGGAGGACACAATTCAACACATTGACCCCTTTGAAAAGACTAGAGATTAACTCCCAGTTTTACTAGTTTCACCACTCACTGTCACTTTTTTTTTTTTAGAACCAACTCTTCTCTTTTCTGAAATTCTTTGTTTTATTTCTCAGATGGCTGCTTATCGCAAGTAATATTTTGGGAAGGGTAATATGTAGGTGGGATTTTAGCCAAATTCTTTTCTTATTCAAATTTAAAAATTGTCCCACAATAAAGACAGATTATTTTGAGGAGTGAATTAGTGTGTCAGCCTGATATTTGCCAAAATCATAGCAGCACAACTTTTTCCTTCATAGTAGAAAAGGGCCCTAAAAAAAGTCATAGTTATTTCTTTCATATGATAAAAGGACTGATGCATCTCAGGGTTAAGTGACTAGACCAAGGTCACACATGTAGAGTTAAAAAGAAAACCCAATGTAGATAAAGCAAATGTCATTTCTTGCAGCCTTTGTATTCAATTCAATGCTAAGATTCATACTCATTTTTATAATCTTCTTTGAACTAGACACTCAAAAGTGCTGAGTTCTGAAGTCAAACCCTCCTCCATCCCCACTATCTTATTGATCAAAGACTTTGTCACTGTCCTTTGCAAACACCATGTGTTTCACACATGAAACAAACACATAGTACCCTTACCAGGATCAAGAAATGGGAATATCAAAGTTTGAGAATATGGCAGCTGTAATGTAAAGAATATTTTTTTTTGGGGGGGTGCAGATTTTTGGCTTGGGCCTCCACTAAAACTGGGAGCATTGAGTGAATTCATTTGAATTGAATTGTGTTCAAGGTGGGATATGTAAAGATATTAGAACCAGAGTGTAAACATCTGCATTGAAATCTTGGGTGGGCCTCATGCTACTTATGTGACTTTGTAATGCCACTGAGGGTCAGTGTTCTCATAGGTAAAATTTCGGAGAATCCATCATCCTTAACTCATAGGTAGGTGTTCTGACTATAACTTGGCATCCAGTAAGAATTCAATAAGTGTTTATGTGTTCATTTCTGTTTCTGGAAATGCTCCAAGAAATAATGATTTCAATCTTGATGTTTTTCTACATTGATGGCATTCAGACAGACCTGTGTTAAATTCCAACTCTTGCTGTTCTTAGCAATGTGAACTTGGGCATGTTTTCTTAATCTTTGAGTGCCTTCCTGCCTGAAAAGATCAAAATAATAATGATTCCTACCTTGCAGGGATATCGTGAGGGTTACATGCAATAATCCATGTAAAGTGCTTGGCATGAAATCCTAACATTTAGCACGTATTTCATGTGTGGTAGTTACTAAATGTCATTAGTATTCTTACCTACTAACAGTACTATATTTAGGGCTTGCCTACTTAAAAAAAAACATTATTTTATTTAAAGCATTACTTTCCTAAGCTGTAAATTATTCCAATCATTTTCTCTTATATTTCATTACCCAAAGACTAAAATTAGTTTTTTAAAGAAATTTCATGATTCAAAATCTGTATGACTCCTGGTTAATTTGAGAAAAATCTTAATACATGGTTAAAAATTATTTTGCCTATATCCTCCACCGTATTTAAGTCATGTTAACAGGTCGTAAACAAAAAATTGACTGGGGAATGGGCTATCTAATCACTACACAATGAAGAAGGTTCTGTGCTCTATATATTATTAGTCTTAACCTGAGGTATTCCTTTTAGGATTTCTATGCTCTGATCCTCAGGGCCTCTATATTTTCATCTTTAAAATAATAATAATAACAACTACAGTTATTATATATTACAGGATAATTAAATAATGATATTCATGATAATGAAAACACTTAGTGCTATAAGAACAGGACCACCTAGTTGTCTGTAAAGCTATCAAGAAGATAGCATCTTGAGTAGAAGTATATTCACAATTAGGACAAAAAGACAAAGGAAAAGGAAAAAGAGGAGAAGGAAAGATATATATTTATCCAGGCCCTTTTGTGTGTCAGACATAGTGCTTATGTGGTACTTTCAAATATACACTTATTTAGTCTTCGTAACAAATGTTGGCTGTTATGATTACTAATATGTAGCACCTGGGAAAAGTGAAGCACAGATTAGGAAAAATCACTGAAGGTTACAGTGCTGGTTAATAGAGACTTGAGTTCTGTCCACCTTTTTCAAGATGGCAGACCACTTTTGTGCTTACCTCTTCACTTTCCCCACATCTCAAATTCAAATTAAAGGTACAATAAAATACTGTTTTTTATTTTACATATTGTTTGGCAAAATAAGTATATTTGCTTAGATTGTAGATAAATATATATGTTTGGATGGGCAATTTGGTAATAGCTATTAGAATTAAAATATATAAACTATTTGATCCAACAATCTTACCTTTAAGAATACGTACTTTAAAAATAATATTTATGAGTATACATTAATGTAATTATTTTAGCATAACAAATTTAAGTTTTTCTGACTCAGTTATTTCTATTTTTCCTTCAAAACTATGCTATCTTATTATTCTTTTGATTATTGTCTCCCCTGTGTCTCTCTATAATTCCTACAAATAAACCAAATGTGCGTAATATTAAACCAATTATAATATAAATTTCTCCATTTTAATCAAAGAAGGGAAATCTTCCTGATTATTCAGGGATTTTTGCGAATTTAATTATCCCTTCTGTTCCTTTTGTCTACCTGAGGCAATAATGTAGTTTTCTCCTAACTTAACTGTACTTTCTTTGACTCTCAAACTCATGGACTCTCAATGTAGGGTTGTCAGATTTAGAAAATAAAAATAGATGACCAGTAAAAATTGAATTTCAGATTAACAATGAATAATTTTTTGTATAAGTACGTTCCTTGCATTGTTTGAGACATATACTTTAAAAAATTTGTTATTTATCTGAAAGTCAAATTTAACTGTATGTCCTGTATTTCAGAAGTCTCTCAAATACATGTCAGTGTTGACAGCCTCTGTGGCAATGATTGCTTCATACAGAAATATCAGTAAAAAGTAAACTGGGTATGTCACGCTTCGAAAATCCCTAACTTTTGCTCCCTTAAAAGGTCATATTGTTTCCTACTTTTCTAAAGAGATTTCAAACTATAGAATACATCTCAAGTCTCATTGTATCCTCTCATTGATGCCACATAAGGGGTTGTTCAGAAGAAGTTGTCTGTCTCTACTATACAGATGGGGTAAACAATATTATCATTGGGTGCCTCACTCTTCTTTGTGCTTTTTGATAGGCTGAAAGTCTTAGTCTCACTTTGCTCTTCTGCCTTTTATACCAAAACTCTACTTTCCTGGAAGAAAATCCTTGTGGCATAAACACCCTCAAAGTTCATAAATAAAGTTGTGTTCGTTAGGATTCTTGGTTGCAATTAACAACCAACTCTAACCTTAGACTCAAGGTGATTTACGGAAAGGTTCCTACGAGTTCATGGAAGTGACAGACCAGACTTGGGAATGGCACTCACGCAGTGACTCTCCAAACTGTAAAGAACTGAGAATCAGGAAACAATGTAATATCTTTTAGCCCTAACATCCTGGTCAGGTGCCAGAGCCACTCATACCTCTGCCCACACTCTACATGACTCCAACCATTGTTCCTTGAACCAGAGACTCAGGATTGAAATGCTTCCCAAAAGCTGCCTGCTCGGCCAAGGTGAGATCACCTACTCACTCCCTACCTGTACAGGGAAGGGGAGTGAAAAGTTCTGAACTTAACTTCTGAAGTGGAATTGCTATCTCTCATGGTTATATATGATGGGGAAGGGAGCCGTGGATGCAGAAATCAGGAGAGAAAGAAATGAATGCTTGGTGCTAAAAAAGTGAACAATTAACCACTCAACATTTAAGCACTTATGGTCCCTTTCTATCTTTCCCTTTCTTGATTTCCAAGTTTCTTATTAACCAGAGGCAATCTCTGTGAAACACAGAAAGGCAATAGCAACCTCGGGAGCTGAAGCACAAACTCCAGTCCTGTGCAGTCATCCTGAATGTTAGAAGCCATTCTCTTTGTCCAGATCATTCTGTGTATCTGGTTTATACTTTGTCTTCAAGAAATTAGCCTCTTGTCCATCTTCCCCCTAAAAGATCCCTTTCAATCAACTGGTGGGGGGGGGGGGTTGAAACTGGATTCAAAGAACACTGTGCACACTGCGCCAGTCTGAGATTTTCTGAGCTAAGAGCTCCCTGTCTTTATAGCTACAAATCTGTAATCACTGTCACCTAGACGAGGGGTGTATAACTTGGAATGCATGAGTGGGTTTTAAGCAGTCAGAAATATCCCAGTACTTTATTGCAAGTTTTGAATAAGACGGTGTGAGCATATTTCTATAGAAAGGATTCACAGTTCTAAAACTTCATGTTCTCGAAGGGGTCTATTAAGGAAAACAGGATTCAATGACATAAATGACACCAGGAATATTAAATGCCCGTGCCAGTTGCAAATAAATTATCAGTAACAGAACCAAGACATCTAGTTCCCAATATAGTTTGAGAAATTACTTGAGTTTTGTGCCAATTGTTCACGTATTTTAAAAGGCAAAAAAATAACAAGCCATATCATCTCCTTACTAAGTATGTCCTTTATCCTGACAGTCCCGCAGTGGCCGTCCCACAGTGGCACTCTCAGCTTGACTTCACTCTCCATATTCTAGTGATTCTGACAGAGGACCAATGGCGAAGCAGAGAACTGGGACAGACCCTTCCCCTACATACTTGTATTCTATGTGGAGAGAATCTCATGTATGTCCTTTCTAGCAGTTCTTAGCAGGTTTCCTGAAATGATTTAAGCATTTAGGATTTAAAGATTTTAGCATTTTTGAAAGAATTTACTGGTTTAAAACATTATTCAAAATAATGTGAAACTGTAAAACAGGTGCAGCCCCTATGAAAAACAATATAGATATTCCTCAAAAAAGTAAAAATAGATATACCATAGGAGCCAGTGATTCTACTGGGTATTTATCCAAAGGGAACTAAAATACTAATTTAAAAAGATATATGTATCCCTATGTTCATTGAAGCATTATTTACAATAGCCCAGATATAAAAGCAACTAACATGAATGGATAAAGATGTGAGTACACACACACACACACACACACACACACACACTAGAATATTAGGCAGAAATAAAAAGGAATGAAATGCCATTTGTGACAACATGGATAGACATAGAGGGTATTCTGCTAAGTGAAATAAGTCAGGAAGAGAAAGACAAATACTATTATGGCTTTACTTATATGTGGAATCTAAACAAACAAACAAACAAACAAACAAAGCAAAAACAAACTCATAGAGACCAAAAGGATGGTAACCAGAAGGGAGGGGGCAGGGGGATGGATGAAAAGGGAAAGGAGATTATGGTCAATAATATCATGATAATTGTGTACAGTGACAGATGATAACCAGAGTTAGCAGGGGGATCACACTGTAAGGTATAAAAGTGTTGAATCACAATATTGCACCTCTGAAACTAATATAACAAATATAAGACTGTATACCAACTATACTTGCATAAAAACAATAAATTAACAAAAGAAAACTTTTCTATATATATATATATATATATATGTATGTATAATTAGTAGCAGTTTTAACAGGATTTTCTAGAAAACAGAAACTGAAACTAAGATTAATGCTTTATTAGGGAAATACAAACCCAGACCAGTGAGGTTCAAGAGCAAGGGAAGTGAGCAAAAAACAAGTGATGTAGAATGGTTATTATCTAGCTGGCTACCACTTTGTAACAAGCCATGAAGAGATATAGCCGGTCCTTCAGGGGATGCATTTACCGAGCAGATGGGACTTCTTTAAGTAGACACGCACAAACTATGGCATAGACTACAAGTGAGAGGAATGGAGGGAGTGTATTTGCCCGGATCTATCCTTTCTCCTATTTCTCACAGATCAAGGTATGTCCCATGAGGATTTAATGCCCTACACTGCCATCTGGCCCTCTCAGCAGCTGCTCCCCAGATACCTACCAGACTCAAGCTCCATAATGTGGCTTTTATCTGGGTGATGGGAAGGGATAAAACACATGGTGTTGGATGAGTCTTGGCAATGCTATAGAGGCCAGCAGGAGGTCATAGCACCCTCATGACAAGGCTGGAAGACACACTCAGGCAGAGCCATGGCTGAGTAAATACAGGAGGTGGCCAGGGCCAAGGGAATCTGAGGGGGTACACATGGTTTATGTTTGACACAAGCAGAATTTGAAGGCTTGTTTCTGCCCTGAGCTGTCTGTAGGATGTGGGGAAAGGTATTATTCTCTCTGAATCTCAGAATCATCTATAAAATGAGGGCATGAAAAACATCTTTAAGGTCTAAAAGTCTATGATTGCATAACCAACAGTGAAACACTGCATTTGGAATTTATTCCCCACCAGCAACAAGTTCCCAGGATCCATTTAGGGGAATATCCATTCAAATCTCTGCAGAATTAGACATATATCTTTAATGTAACATTAAATATCTACCCACTGATTATTTTATATATGTATTTATTTTTTATATATACTTTTTAAATTTTTCTATCACAGTTGACATATAATATATTAGTTTCAGATGTATAACATAGTGATTAGGCATTTATATAATGTATAAATTATTCACATGAATCTGACACTATACATAGTTATTACAATATTATTAACTATATTTCTTAAACTATGCATCCCCGTGACTCTTTTTTAACTACCAATTTGTACTCTTTAACCCCTCACCCCTTTTCACCCATCCCCCCCAACTTCCTTCCCATTTGGCAACCATCAAAATGTTCTGTGTATCTATGAGTTTGTTTCTGTTTTGTTTGTTCATTTATTTTGCTCTATAGATTCCATATATAAATTAAATGATATGGTATTTGTCTTTATCTGACTTACTTCACTTAGCACAATTACCATCTAGGTCTATCCATGTTGTTGCAGATGGCAAGATTTCATTTATTTTTATGGCTGAGTAATATTCCATTGTATATATGTATCACCTCTTCTTTATCCATTCACCCATTGATGGACACACAGGTTGCTTCTATATCTTGGCCATTGTAAACAATGATGCAATGAACATATGGAAGGACATGTCCCCTTTAAATAGTATTTTGGGTTTCTTTGGACAAATACCCAGAAGTGGGATTCCTGGGTCCTTCTTTGTCTCTTGTTATACACTTTGTTTTAATATTTATTTTGTCTGGTATAGGTATTGCTACCCAAGCTGGTTTTTTGTTCTTTCATTTCCATTTTCATGAAATATCTTTTTCCATCCCTTTACATTCAGTCTGTGTGTGTCTTTCAATCTGAAGTGAGTCTCTTGTACGCAGCATATGCAAGGGTCTTGTTTTCTTATCCTTCAGCAATCCTTTGATTGTAGCATTTAATCTATTTACATTTTAAATAATTGTTGATAGATACATAGTTATTGCCATTTCATTATCCATATTTTTTATCTTTTATTTCCTTCTTTTTCTTAAAGAAATTCCTTTAACATTTCTTGTAATACTGGTTTGGTAGTGATGAACTCCTTTAGCTTTTTCTTGTCTGGGAAGCTCCTTCTCAGTCCATTGATTCTAACTGATAGCTTTGCTGGGTAGAATAATCTTCGTTGCAGTTCCTTACTTTTCATCACTTTGACTATTTCATGCCACTACCTTCTGGCCTGCAAAGTTTCTGTGGAGAAATCAGCTGACAGTCTTATGGCAGCTCGCTTGTAGGTTACTAAATGCTTTTCTCTTGCTGCTTTTAAAATTCTCTTTTTATCTTTAAACTTTGGCATTTTGATTATGATGTTTCTTGCTATGGGCCTCTTGGGTTCATCTTGTTTGGGACTCTGTACTTTCTGGGCTTGTATGTTTATTTCCTTTGCTAGGTTAGGAAAATTTTCAGTCATTACTTCTTTATATATGTTTTCAATTCCTTGGTCTCTCTCTTCCCCTTCTGGTACCCTTATGATGCAAATGTTAGCATGCTTCATATTGTCCCAGAGGCCCTTTAAACTAGCCTCATTTGGGGGATTCTTTTTTATTTTTGCTGTTCTGATTGGGTGTTTTCTGCTACTTTATCTTCTAGATTTCTTATTTGTTTCTCTACTTCATCTAATCTACTGTTGATTCCCTCTAATGTATCACTTATGACATTTATTGTATACTTCATTTCTGAGTAGTTCTTTTTTATGTTTTCTATCTCCATTTTTATGTTTCCTATCTCTTTTTTGAGGTTCTCACTGAAATAGTTTAGCATCCTTTTCACCAATATTTTGAACTCTGAATCTGGTAGATTGCTTATCTCCATTTTCTTTAGTTCTTTTTTGGTGTTTTGTTCTTTTTTTGTGGGGGGTGGTGGGGGTATGTTTTTTTGTTTCCTCATTTTGGCTGTCTCCCTGTATTTGTTTCTATGTATTAGGTAGAGTTGCTATGTCTGTCAGTCTTAGTAGAGTTGTATTATGTAGTAGGTGCCCTGTGGGGCCCACTGGCTCAGTCTCCCTGGTCACCTGAACTGATTGCTGCAGGTGTGTCCTTTATGTGGGTTATTTATGCCCTCTTGTACTTGAGCTTTGATTGCTGTTTGCACATCAGTGGGAGGGATTGATCCTCAGGTTGGTTTGTTGTGAGAACTGGCTGAGATTACACTGTAGAAGCTGTTGTGCAGGGACTGATCCTATGGAGCAGAATTAGCTTTAGCTCTGGTGCCTGATCAGTCTTCCCTTTGGGTATGTCATCTGAGGAGGTGGCTGGGTGGTGCTCTGGCATGCTCTGAAGCCAGACAATGGGCATGACAGGCCTGGAGCCACATGGCAGTTCCCCCACCACAGGTCAAGTTCAGTTGTACTCTGCCCAGGACCACCAGGTATGAGCCACAAAGTGATCTACAGATAGCTGCCACCTGCACTGGGCTTGGAGGTACCTGGGAAAGGCCAAGCCTCTAACCAAGGCCTCATGCCATCCATGCCAGGATTGGGACTGCTCAGCAAGAGGTACAGGGCATGCCAAAGCCAGATGCTGCTTGTTCAATTTTGTGAAACTTTGAGAGATTTTAGTAAATTATACAGCATATGCTAAGACAGACTGTTTGTATGGAAAATCCACTTGAAGCAGCTTGAGTGGCCCTGCAAGTTGGGTGGGGTAGAGTCTCAGGGATTCACCTAGGTGGGGCAAATGACTAGTGTTAACCAGATTGATGGAGACTCAGATATAGCATCCACCTAAGTCTACACACTGGGAGGGAAAAGAGCTCAACAAAGGAACAATGGCCTCTGACAGCTCTGCTGTCTGGGAGAAAGCTGCTCCTTCAGCCCTCGCCCTACAGCCAGACAAAACAGTCCCTCCTCATATGTCCCTGGTGCCTTTCAAGCTGCTTCCCCAGTGCTGGAGCTCAGAGTGAGTGAGACCATCAGTAAGTAAGTCTGTGTGCAGACCCATTAAGAGAAACACGTGGGACTCCAGCTGCCCTCAATCTCACTCAGCTGCAATCTCTGCTGATTTTCACTGCCAAAAGTTGTGAACCCTGGGCTGGAGAGTCTCGTGTGAGGCTGGGACCCTTTGCTCTTCAGGGGGAACCTCTGCAGCCAAAATATCCCTCCTGGTTTTTAACCACCACACATGGGTATGGGACAGGCCCATTCCACATCTCTACCCCTTCTACTAGTCTCAATGTGGTTTCTTTTGTATATCCTTAGTTAAAAGACTTCTGTTCAGCTAGACTTCATGTGGTTCTCAATGATGGCTGTTCTGTACTTTAGTTATAATTTTGATGTGGTCTTGGGAGGAGGCGAGCACTGTGTTTACTTATTCCACCATCTTAACTAGAAATCCTGCCTATTAATTATTAGTGGGCCATTTCCACATCTTCAATATGTAGAAGGCAAAACAATGCACTAAAACATGCAATAAAAATATGCAATAGAATATTAAGTTCATCAGAATATTCTGATTCAGTTAGTCAGTTCAATTATTAATAATTAGAAGAAGTACATAGCAGTCATGCATTTTTGGGTGGATTTTGATGTGTAGACAGAAAATGAGTCATTGCGACTTGACGTAATATTCATATATCCCTCCCAAAGGCATGATTTGGGCACAAAATGGCGAATCTTTACAAAGGAAATTATTCTTACATTTTGGTATTATTACATACATTTCCTGAGAAATGAAAACTACAGAAGTAACTTACAAAAAGGGTGTTTTATGCTCAATAATCTATATGCCCTCTCATGGAGGGAGCAGCTTAAGGTGGAGCATAGATCAAAGGGAGTGTCTGTCTTCAACAGAAACTTGCACACCAACTCTGATTCTCACAAGTTTGAGAAACCCGTTCAGCCAGCAGAACTGTGTTACTTTCATTTTTTACTTTCCCATTGTGAGCCTCTTTTTCCGATGCTTCTTTCCTGTTTAATTAGGCTTCATCTGTTGCTATATACCTGTCTGGTCTCAAATGTTGTCCCATAATTCTTGGACAACAATTAAATGGTAACCAATTCATCATTGCCTTGGAGACAGTTAAAAGCCTTACAAGTTGGATTTTTGTTCACATGCATCTTGGGGAAGAAGGTTGTCTATGATGGAGGGTGTATGTCTCCCTCAGAGAGGCACTGCGATGCTATGGTAAAGAGCATAGACTCTGGAGTCAGAAGAATTTCAATTCATTCACTCACTCACTCATTCAACAAATATTTATTGAGTTGCTACTATGTTCTAGGCACTGTTCTAGGTGCTAGGATGTAACAACAACAACAAAAAGACAAAAATATCTACCATTTCAATGGAGGAGATAACAAAAACAAGATAAATTAATAAATAAATTATATAGTATGTTAGATTGTGTTAAATGCTGAGGAGAAAAACAATAAAAAGTAAGGAACATGATGGCTGAAATTTTATGGTAGCTTTGGGATGTCTCATTGCGAAGGTATTTGGGCAGGAGAAAATATATTTTCTGTTGCCTAAAGTTTACATAATATTTTTGAAAATTTCATAATACGTTGTCTCCATGTAAATGCTTTGTTAGGGCCTCAACCAACTTTTGGAGGGGCTTTGTAAAAGTGGGGATCTTAAGCTTCTTTCGCTTGATGGTAAATGCACACCTGCACCTGACAGTCATTACCTTGATGTTTCACCAACGAACTTAACCTCTCTAATAAGTTTTCCCGACTGTGAAATAGAGATGATAAAAATGTTAGTCTACTTTGTTGGCATGTTATGACGCTCAGACAAGATAACGCATATGAAGCGTTTACCACCATATTAAGCACATAATCAGTGTCAAGTCCCTCAAATCTTAAGCATATTGTTATATGTCCTGTTGGTTTGCTTGCTTGCTTATTTACTTATTTGCCAACGTTATTTGTGTTGATCATCATGTTTTTAAAGCAACATGCTAGTTAGATTAAAATATCCTGGTGTACCTCAGCTATTTATTATGCTAAAGGCTGAAAAGAGGGAAAGAAATGACATGCATGGAACACCTCCTTTCATATGTATTTTACATCTATGTGTTTATTTAAACTCCTAACAAGCTATAAACATGCAGTATGTACATTATTAAACTCGTCTTTTAGATAGGGACATAGAAGCTCAGAGAGATTAAGCAAATTACCCAAAGTAACTCAGCTCACAGGGGCAGAAGTGGGATGCAGTCACAGATGTGTGTACCTAAAAGTTGATGCTGTTTCCACAAAGTCTGAATAAAGATCTTTCGAAGAAACGAATTATTCATAAAGTGAAGGTGGCATTCTTATCACTCAGTCTTGACCTTAAGGAAATTAGTTGCCAACACAAGGCATGATATTTACATCTTTGTACCTGGCCCATTAAGGACTCAGGAGCAGAGCAAATTGACAAAGAGTGGAGCTGAATTTGATTTTCAGCTGAATCATTGTTAGTAGATTTAATAAGGGTGAGCAGACTAAGAGCATTTACTGAAGAACACTTAGGAAAGAAAGCCATGTAATGCCACCCAGGGCTCTTTGCAAAATCACTGTTCTCTTATGAGTCTACACTTCAGTCTGGCAGGCTTCCCCAAGGGCTGGTGTCTGTGATCCTGGTAACAGGACTACTTACAGGATCAGCCTGCCCATTGCTAAAAGTCTGCTCCTCCTACAGCAGCTGGTCCAATTCTCCTGGTTCCCACTAGGGATCCATCTGTTCTGTAATTTGCAGTGCCAGCCTTGTCCTGCGGGAGCCACTCGAACTGGCAATGACCTTGTTGAGTATACTTGGCCCTGATCGTACTAATATAGTGATTAGGCTTGAAGTGGAAGGTTGCTCTTCTGAAGTTGAGCTCGAGAACACAAATACAAAATAAGAATTTCTGACACGGACACTATGACCAGACACTTGTCTGGCAAAGATGTCAGCGTATTTCACCTAAACTGGGGCTGATTTCTGAGAGGTGGTGGTTTGGAATTACTAATAGTAAAAATTTTTTTGTTTTAAACTAATAAAAAGGTTTCATTCAAGAAGATTATATGAAAAACATTCAGTTTTTTTTTTTAAACTCAACTCTTCCCATAATTTGCTCAAACTCTCAAATCTATCCTTGAACCTGATATAAATGAATTAAGACAAATTCAACTGTGTAAGACATAATTATTGGAAAGAACATAAACTTTGTCAACAAATATACATGGTTTGGTACATGGAAGAGGTCAAATATATATATATATATATATATATATATATATATATATATATATATATATATATATATATATATATGTCTCACACTGTTGAATTTGTTTTAATTCATATATATATAAATAAAATAAAGGCACAAGTTAGAATTATTGAGTATACTGCCAGCAGGAAGAAGGGAAAAAATGTGATTTCCCTAGTTAAAAGAGGGAAAACAAAAAGAAATCCAGAAGGTAAGCTACAGAATTTGCAAAGTAGACCTACACAATTCAAGATTGTCAAAGTTTATCATCATATTAAGACATAGAAAAATAATTTATGTTAATAATCATCATTCTAAGTCCGTTAGAGCTTTGAATTAGGTTCAGGTTTATGGAGATGAGAAAATATATATCATTTAAAAAATATCCGATAAAAAAGCAGGGAAAACCTTTGTCTCTTTGGCAAACAAGCTGTAGCCACCTGAAGAAACCACTTTTTCCTGAGCAAGCCTGGAGTGACCAGTAATGTGTATGAATTGTGGAGTGAGCATGGTGGGGATTGAACCCCAGCTCACATAGCTATGGAATATCAAGCAGTGGCAGACATGATTATTATCGTCATTGTTACTTTTGAGGGGGATTTATGCATTTATATAAATAAGAATTTTCCATTTATAAAGGTGGAAGCTAAAGGAGTTTACCTAGCAAATGACATTGTCGCACTAAGGAAAAGAAGGACAAATTATGTGTGCTTTGGTTTTATCAATTATAAAATAGAAACCAAAATGCCCTTACAAAAATATATTGTAATGATTAAACAGGTGTTACTTATTGTACAGTAAAGATATGACCTGTCTTTTCTCCCCATTTCCTCAATCTCTCTGTCTATTGGGATTATTTAGTCCAAATCCTGACTCTTAGGCAGACGATGGCAGTACCCTCTGCCTTTCAGTCTAGTGATTATGCCCTGGCATACCTAGGCCTGATGTTTTCATAGTTCTGCCAGAACAGCTTTTTTGATTGTCTTTTTGGGAAGCAGGGGGGAGGGATTTGTTTGTTTACATTCAATATCTCACTACCTGTGTTTTTCCAAAGCTGTCAGCTTATCAGTTCTGAATCCTGTTCCTTTGCCCTACTAGGTTTTTCGGGTAAATGACATGCTTAGACCATTAATGACAGATACATAAGTATTTGCATAGGGTAATACTGGACTCGATTGAAGAGAAACCACCTGAAGAGAAACTGACCTGGAAGAAGAATGTGGTGGTTGAGAGGTTGGGATGTTGGCCAGTTAACTAAAATTTAATTCATAGAACGGTCAATTTATAAAGTGACCAATTAACCAAATTAGAGATGATCTCCAGTGCTTGATTTAACTGGAGTTTTGCTGTTGTCAAGATTTTTTTCAGGCCAGCATGGTTGACTTTTGCAATGCCCTTAGTTTTGTTTGGCAATGGATGAGCTATCTCTTAAAGGCCGCTTACTCTCTTGCAGATATACACCCTGTCCAGAAGCTGTGTCTGTACTAGCCCTATTTACACACCTCTTTCGTTTGTGAGTTTTTGATAAATTGATCATATGTTGAGTTAATATCTGCCAAATTATCTTTCTTTCAGTGAGTTAGGTTTTGATGAATTGATGAAGATCCAGGAGTTTGAGTTTAACGTTGACTTCTGGTTTCCATTCTCCAACTTTACCACTTGCCAGCTGGGTAACTTTGACAAGCACACCTTTCTGACCTTCAATTATACCATCTATAAAATAGGAATAATGAAAGTACCTTTATGTAACGTGATGTGGATTAATGAAGTAACCCATGCAATGGACTGGACACAAGAAATACATAGTAAGGGCTCAAAACACTGTAAAATACTAACTTGCAAGTTTTATTCCACCATGATCTATCTGCTCTTTGCTCCTATTATTGGGAACAGAGGAGGACAGAGGGTTAGACTATCATTTTTGTGTGTGCGTACTATGTGCAAGACACCGGGTTAGGAGTTATAAATAGGTTACCTCAGTTGATTTTTATAAGACTTCTTAACATGATACACCAACAAATGGGACAGTTCAGTCTGAGAAGTCTACAAAATTGCTCAAGCTTTCACAGATCATTCCTGGAGGAGCTGATATTGGAACCCATGTCTGTGTAATTCTAAAGCTCTATCAATGCACCATGTCTGACTACATATCAGTTGTTATTTGTTTGTTTTTTTTAGACAATAAACTTTCCCCTTCCTACCAAATACCTTTGATTTTTAAAACACTGACACCCATTAACCACATCATGGCTTCTTAAATCAGAATGAGTTTAACAGGTATTATGAATGAACATTTAATGCTCTCACTACTTCCTTCATTATCATTTGCGAAAATCCATCAGTGACATAATAATTCTTTAGGGTCAAGGTACCATATACTTGGAAAAAAGTATCATTCATAGATTAGTATGTATATATTGAAAGAAAGGTGCGTGGGTAAAGGACATACTATTATCATAGAGACAAGTAGAAAGATAATAATGGGACCTCAAGCTATATTTGTAGTATTGCCATTGATAGTTTATGAGGCCCTTTCACATATATTTATCTAATTAAATCCTTTGAGAATAAAAGAGAGAAATTATTAGCCTCATTGTACAGGTGAGAAAACTACATCTCAGAGAAGTTATTTAACCAAGGTCATGTAGTTATTCAGTACATGGTAGAGCTGAGAACAGGGTTTAGGTTTTCCCAGGACAATTTTGTAGCACTAGAAATAAATAAATGCAATTAAGTGCTAAGGGGAAAGATTACTATTTTAGGTGTCTCCCAATATCAATTCTCTCCTTTTCTCTTAGAGATACAACTTTTATTGCCAAAGTACCTTCTAGTATAGTGAAGATATCTCCAGCCTCCCCTCAGCTGTCGTCATTTGTTTTCTGAGATCCTTCCTTATAAGTAGCTGACATATAACCCTTGTTCCTTTCCTTCCTGTATTCTTCCGTCCTTCTTGCTGAAACAGGAATGTGACGATGGTAGTTCAATGTTGGGCTATGTCCTTCAAAACCACACAGTAGTCGTTAGGTGAAGAAGAACAACTGAAAACATCTTATGTCTCAGACAACTGGGGAGACACCATACCAGACCCAGACTGCTCACTTCTGAACTTGTCTGTGAGGAAAAAACAAACGAACAAGTAAACAAAAACCTTCTATCTGATTTATGCTGCTGTTATGTTATATTTGGTCTCAACTGTAACCAAATTCCATCCCAGATAATCTAATTCCTATTAGAGGTTTTATCCCTGAGGTGACAAAGTGTGAATCTGAAGACCAGAGAGGCTGGCCAAATGAAATCAAACCAGAGGGCTGATTTGACTCCCATTGGTAAAGGAGCACATTCAGACACTTTACCAGATTCAGGAGGTACCTAAGAGTTGTGAAAATGGTGCCTGAGTCAGGGGCTGTGGTCAAATGACAGACAGAGTGGGCAGGTTTCCCACATTGAGAAGATAGAGATTCACAAAGACCCACCGTTAATGATCATAGGACCCTTTCTCCATAGGGTTTTGTGGCTTTCCCCATGTTGGTAATGACAGAGTTGGGGAAACATGTTGTTCATTATTAGTTTCTCTTTCCTTCTTGTCCTGAATTGCTTACCTTGTTGGAAGAGGGATTTCACATCAGGAACCCTTGACCTGCAGGCACTACAATGAGCTTGCTTCTATGACCTCTCCAAAACAACTTTCTGAACTGACTTAGTCATATATTCTCTTTCAGGAAATGTCACCTGTCACCTACTTGCACCAGGCACATAGACACATAGGAAGTATATTTTTCTTGCACTTCATAATGTGCAAAACCATATCATACACAACATCTCACTCAGTCATTCCACATCTTTAGCATTAGTCATTATTTTCTTTATTTTTTATAAACTTTTAAATTTTAGAATAGTTTTTGATTTATAAAAAAGTTTTGAAGATAATTCCCATATACACCATACTCAGTTTCCCCTATTATTGTCATCTTTAATGAGGATAGCTTGTCATAATTAAAGAACTACTGTTGACGCTTATGAATTTAAGTCCATATTTTATTTAGATTTCCCTGGATTTAACTTACTGTCCTTTTCTTTTCCGGGATCCTATCCAGGATACCACATTATATTTAATCACCAAGTCTCTTTAGGCTCCTCTTGACTGTGACAGTTCTTAGACTTTCCTTGTTTTTGATGTCCTTAAAAGTTTTAAGGGGTAGTAGTCAGGTGTTTTATAGAATATCCCTCAATTGGGATTTGTCTGAATTTTTTCATAATTAGACTGTGGTTCTGGGTTTAGAAGAGGAAGATCAGAGAGGTAAGATGCCATTTTCATCACTGGTAAAGACAAGTAGGTGGAATGGGAAAATGAGGACAAGAAAGGAAGAAAAAGCAGAGGCAAAGCAAGTACACAGAAATGCCCATTAGAACACTCTGTACCATCACTATAGATAGATTGCAAATTAGCTTTAAGCTTCCTTGGAGCCAGCACACAGAAGTGGAAATATGATGTGTTAGGAGACTCATGTTTGTTCATAAATGTTTGACCTAGTGCTTGGCTACCAAAAATCTCTTACATCAGTCCTTTCAGAAGAATAATGTGATGCAGTGATCAACATTTTAACTATCTATCTATCTATCTATCTATCTATCTATCTATCTATCTATCTATCTATCATCTATCTATCTATCATCTATCATCATTTATTAACCACACACACACACACACAAACACACACACACACACAGGGTGCCAAAAAATGTATACACATTTTAAGAAAGGAAAAACTATTAAAATTGTATTACTCAACATATACCAATAAAAAAAGATGAATACAAGTCACGTTTGAGTTCTGCAATTATAAGTGCTAAAAGTGGTTACCATCAGCGTCCAGATACTTCTGATTATGGCAAACTGCTTGAGCAATGTTGACCAAAGTGTCCACTTGTATACATTTATATATATCACTATCAATCTATCTATCTATCTATCTATCTATCTATCTATCTATCTATCTATCTATCTATCTATCTATATTTAAATTAAGCTAAAGGGTTGATAAGTAAGCAGAGTTCAATATACAACATTGGGTTCATTCATGCAGCTCTTCAAATCTGGCAGAGTCAAGGTTAAAATTTATGATTTTCTTTTTTTGTAATGAGTAGACTGCTTATGTTTCAGACAATGCATATCAACACCATTCCTTACAATGAACTTTGATGATGATTGCGTATTCAGAAATTGAGGTTATATTTTCTGGCAAAAAGCAAACAAACCTAGATTGAAGATATTTCTATGGTACTACGACCTTCTCAAAAGGAAGGTAATGCATACACTGTCATTTGAGAAACAGTGACCCTAACTAGAACACATGGCCCTGGGAGTATTTATAGATGGGAACAATGTCTTACGAGGGTGTACTGATACACCTCGTGTTTGGCAGTCAATAAAAGGCAAGGCCAGGGCTCAAAAACTGATGGTCACCAGAATTTTCCGTGGGAGATAATTGTAGACCAGATCAACAGATGTTAATACAGTGGTGAGTGCCTCAGCTAGAGCAGCTATACATCTTTATTTTAATTTGTTTATGAAAGGTAGTGTGGCCTCAGAACCCATACTTTGAGTCAATCAGATTTAGATTTGAATCTGTGACCATTATTGTTCATCATTCTCTTCACAGCACCTAGTATAGTGGTTGGCCTATGAGTACTCAGTAAATTTGTGTTTTATCATTGTTATTATTATTATTATTATTATTTATATTGCAGGTGCTCAAATAAGTGTTGATTGACTAGATCAGTGCATGAATAATACATGAATGAATAAATGAGTAAATGAACGAATTCAGACTGTAACATTTTCTAGTTCTATGCTGTCTGTCAAATGAGGATAATAATATGTAATCACCCATTTGTGGGGAAGACTACATGAGAGCAGATATGTAAAAGCACATGGTAGCTGCTACCTTATCAGACATGCAGTCAGGTTTATAAGGACAAGAACAAACTCACCAGTCCATCACATAAGCTCCCTGTAGTGGGGGAACTGTATTTCTTTATCTCTAAAATTTAATCCTTGTCGACATACATCAGTCTTTTAACCCTATTTTTAAAAAAGGTAAAAAAGGAAACTGTAAGAGGCATTCAAATTTCAGAAGTATTAAATAATGTATAAAAACCATGGTGTTTATACACAAGCAACTATGGCATTTTTGTTTATGAATTATTGAGCTTAAATGTTAAGACTTACATGAGCTCAGCTGCTACAGAGCAATTTTCTCGGGGACAAATTATCCTTGAATAAGCAGACGTTGAGGTTTAAGCTCTGAGTTGAAAACTTAATTTCTGCTCTCCTGAGAAGTAGCAATGCTATTAAGACTTTGCCCAGTTATCAGCCCATTGCTGTTTACAGCACCAGGCACAAGAGGCACAGACGTGAAAAGCCCCTGAAGCTTCTTCCAGCAATCACTCCCAGGGGCATCCATGTACAACATGGTCTACTTGTGCTAAGCATAGGTACAAGTCCACAAGTCGGTTCCAGATCTGCAGTTTGCTTAATGATGGAATAAAGACCACTTAAATTAATGGATGTTTGAAATCCATCCTCCCAATACAATTATTGGAGCAAAAGATGTTAATTATTCACATTACTTTCCTTCACACCTCCCAACAGGCTGCTCCTTTGACTCCTGAATGCAACTATCTGCTTTGTTCTGAGTGAACTTAATTCATCAGGTGGGTCTCTTTCCCAGCTCTTAACACCTCACATATAACACTTCAATTAAATTGAAAAGAGTAATTACTTCAAGTGACAAACAGAAGAATGCTAATTAACTAAAAATTTCATTTCAGGGCACTTAAA
This sequence comes from Rhinolophus sinicus, assembly GCF_057876585.1. Lineage (NCBI taxonomy): Eukaryota > Metazoa > Chordata > Mammalia > Chiroptera > Rhinolophidae > Rhinolophus > Rhinolophus sinicus. The sequence goes on along the minus strand of NC_142503.1, from coordinate 188,094,964 downwards.
CTAGAGTAGTGCAAAGTAAAAAGGTCATGGTTTAATGTATTTGCTTGACTTGCTTTTGTAAAACACTGTTCTTCATTATAATAATGCCAAAAGAGCAAAAGTGTGTTGCATTAACAAAGAATTAATGACTCTTCACTACTAAGGAGATCTGATTTCTGTGTTTTTATTCACAAAGTGTGTAAGATTCATGCTAGAGAATAAAGTTAATGGTATTGGATTTTATTCTTGTTATAAATATTTCAAGTATACCTTAATGTTACTAATGTTCAGGCTTAAAAATCAAGCCTACTATATTTTTAAAAAATTCCTAGAATCTAACTGATTAAAAGTCAATTATATAAATATTTAGGTAATTATATATTCGATATAAAATAGCTTTATAAGTAAAGCTGCTATAAACATCTGTTTTTGTTCGGACACAAATTTTCAGTTCCTTTGGGTAAATACCAAGGAGCACAATTACTAGATGGTTTCGTAAGACTGTGTTTAGTCTTGTAAGAAACCACCGAAGTGCCTTCCAAAGCTGCTGTACCACTTTCTGTGTCTACCAACAATGAATGAGATTTCCTCTTGATTCAAATCCTTGCCAGCATTTGTTGTTGTCTGTTTTCTGAATTTTGGACATTCTAATTGGTGTGTAGTAGTATCTCATTGTTGTTTTAATTTGCGTTTCCTTGATGTGTGGTATGTTTTAATATTCTTACTTGCCATCTGTATCTCTTCTTTAGTGAGGTGTCTGTTGAAATCTTTGCCCCATTTTTTAATCGTGCTGTTTGTTTTCTTATTTTTGAGTTTTAAGAGTTCTTCTTATATTTTAAATAGCAGTTCTTTATCAGATGTCTTTTGAAAATATTTTCTCCCAATCTATGACTTATCTTCTCATTCTCTTGACAGAGCAGAATCTTTAAAATTTTAATAAAATCCAGTTTATCAATGATTTCTTTCATAGATTGTGCTTTTGGTGTTGGATCTAAAAAATCATTACTATACCAAAGCCATCTAGGCTTTCTCCCATGTTATCTTCTAGGAATTTTATAGGTTTGCATTTTATGTTTTGATCTGTCGTCCACTTTGAATTAAATTGTATGAAGGGTATGCGGTCTGTGTCTATTTTTTTTTTTTTTTTTTTTGCATGTGGATGTTTTCCAGCACCACTTACCACTTGTGCTGCCTTTGCTCCTATGTGAAAGATCAATTGAATATATATATATATATATATATATATATATATATATATTCTGTATATATTCATATATATAGTCAATATATATAACATATATATATTCAATATATAATATATATAATATATATATATATATATATATATATATATATATATATATATGTTTCTGGGCTCTCTATCCTGTTCTATTGCTCTGTTTATCTGTTCTTTTACCAATATCACATTGTTTTGATTACTGTAACGTTATGTAAGTAATGAAGATGAGTAGTGTCAGTTCTCTAACTTTGTTCTCCTTCAATATTTCATTAGTTGTTCTGTGCCTTTTGTTTCGCCATTTCAAATTCAACCTGTTTATTGCTGATATCGAGGCAAGTGATTGACTTTTGTATATTAACCTTGTATTCTGCAACCTTTCTAGAATTGATTATTAGTGCTAGAAGTTTTTCTGTTGATTCTTGTGGATTTTCTATGTAGGTGATTATGCTATCTCTGAAAATACAATTTTATTTCTCCATTCTCAATCTGTATATATTTTATTTCTTTTTTTTTTGTCTTATTGTATTATCTAGAACTTCCAATATAATGTTATAATGTTCAAAAGAGTGGTGAAAGTGGACATCCTTGCCTCGTACCTGATCTTAGTGGGAAAGCTTTGTGTTTCTCTCAATTATGTATGATGTTAGTGGTAGGTTTTGGGAGTAGATATTCATTATCAAGTTGAAGAAGTTCCCATCTATTCAGTTTACTGAGAGATATTATAATGAATGAGTGTTGGATTTTGTTAAATGCTTTTTCTGCATTTATTGATATGATCACATGATTTTTCTTTTCTAGCCTGTTGCTATGATGAATTATATTAAGTGGTTTTTGAGCATTGAACTGGCTTTCACACCTGGGATACATTGTACTTGTCATAGTGTATAATTCTTTTTATACATTATTGTTTCTTATTTGCTAATATTTTGTTGAAAATTTTTGCATTTATGTTCATGAGAGATATTGGTCTGCAGTTTTGTTTTCTTTTTGTGTCTTTATCTTGTTTTGGTATTAGGGTAATGATGTCCTTGTAGAATGAGTTAGGGTGTGTTCTTTTTGTTTCTACCCTCTAAAAGAGACTGTAGATTTATACCTTAATGAAGAACAATCTATAGCTCTTGGCCAAAATCCTTCTCAAGTTTCAGACCTTTATTTCTTATTGTCTTTTACACACCATCCTTTCTCTGTGGCCATTTAAAAAAAAAATCTCTAGCACAGCTTCCCCTCCCCATACTCATTTTTCTTAAATCTTTTTATACTGATAAGAGCTTAAGACCTAGCCTAGATATCTGACCTTTCTTTTTCTTCAGGCAAATATAGATGATAATCTTTTCTCTGATCGTGAGTAATAAAAATTGACAAAAGCAGTAATTCTAATCTCCTTACACCTAAATAAAGGAGCACAAAGAATTCTCTACCAAAAATTACCACTGCTTGGACCAGAGTCAGGTAGTGACATCTCAGTGGTACAAGCAACTCTATGGGCCAAACAAATAATCTTTATTCCTGTAATGCCTTCAGAGTGTTCCTTCACACTGTTGAGAGTGCACCTTGAGGAAGGGATCAAAGTTTACGGCTTTGCTGATCAAATAACGTGAATAGAGTTCTTTGCTCTGATGGTGCCAAAAGAAATAATATTGACCAGGAATTTCAGAGTTTTTGTAGAATTTGGAGCTCTTATTCAAAATAACTAGTGCCCATTTGAACATCAGTTAGGATGGTTATGTTATGGTTGATTTTCCAGTGGCTAGTGAATGGAAGGAGCCTATTAGATCAGCTAATGAGTAGACTTCAGACAGTCTTAGGAAATATGTAAAAATCTAGAATTTATTCCTGGAAATGAGAAAAATGAGAAAGATTTAAACATGCACACACACATAAGGGGTGGGTGTGTCAATCAATCATGACCCCCAATTTTCTGGGATTATGTAGCTTTGGATGTGTGATAGAGACTAGATTGAATGTTAGTCAGGACAGAGTTAGTTGAGAGGAACCATCCATTCAGGTTTTTTTTCTTTCCAGTTGAAAGCTCCTCATACCAAGGGACTTACCACAGGTCAAATACCTAGGTATCCACAAATTAGGACAAAAGAAGGTGTGTGTATGTGTGTGTGTGTGTGTGTGTGTGTGTGTGTGTGTATACACACGCGTCCACTGAGATTACCCTCTCCCTCTCATACTGTCACTACATTTCTCAAAATCAGCACAGATATATCTAACTCATATCCCAGCCCAATCCAGTTCTTCCAAATGGATTTACTTCCTGTGGAAATCCACTTTTGTATCATGACCAAGTGTTCAAGCTGGAAACCTAGGACTCAAACTCTATATCCTTCTTTCCTTTATCCCCACATGCTGAGTGTAAGTTCTGAATATCTCTTGAATACATAATTCTTTTTTCTCATTCTTGCTGCCTGAGTTCCGGTTCTCGCCCGAGCTCTCAAGGGAAATTCTTCTTCCAGATGTATGCCTCCAATCAGTCCTCTGAGAGCAACCAGAGTAATGACTTAAATATTTAAATACTATTATGCAGATTTCACTTCAGTTAAAAGATTTTCACGGTCAAAAATACAAAACAAGACAAACAATAAAACACCAGGCTGGATGACTTTAAGCATTCCTTCTAGTTCCTCCATGTTAGGGTTCTACAATCCACACTCATATCCAGAACAAGGAAAATGGAATCATAGTGTATAATGTTATCATGGTTCTTTGCAGTGTCCAACTTTTGTCTGTGCACAGTCACACCCGTTCCCTTCGCCTCTTTGGGTTTTTCATGCCTACTGAGAAACATTGTGGCCTGAGGTTAGAATTTAATACTGCAATCATCAAATCATCAAGCAAGAATCCCTAACTCTTAATATGGAGCAAGTATTGTGCTGGACCTTTTAGGGCATACATGCACATATCTAAAATTGTCCTGATGTAAAGTAGCTATATTCTTGTATAACTTGAATCATCCTCATCTCTACTGGTAATAATAACAACTTTTTTTCTGAGTGTGTGTGTGATATTTCAAGAAAGTATCATAGAACAGTGCATTAACAATGACTTTCATGTTCTTAGAATATATCTGTAATGCATTCCTCCCACAAGAGTGGGAGGCTTTGATGTATTTATTATGTAACAGAAGCGATTATGCAAGTGTTCATTGTTAGATGGACTATTTTTTTTTATCTCAAGTCAAATATATTTATAATCCCTTGGTGAGTACATAAGTATCTATGAATATCTCAATACTAAATAATATCTCATAGCTAGCATAAAATATCTAAAATTTGATAATTAAATAGATCTTTGGGGGTGATTATGCCATTCTAGCATTCTAAATTTCTAAATATATTATTTTGTGAAGTGAGTACATGCCTTGAGTTCCACAGACCAATGAAGCTGAGAAAATATTAATTGCAATAGATGATAGTCATTTCTATTAGGAAAACCACAGAGTATATGTGTGGACACGTGTGTGTGTGTATGTGTGTGTGCGTGTGTGTATGTGTGTGCATGTGTGTGTGTGGAGAAAGAGAGAGAGAGAAAAAAGAGAGAGACAGAGAGAGAGAGAGAGAGAGAGAGAGAGAGAGAGAAACTTTATTTTGGGAAAATTTTTATATTTCAAATACATGCTTGTATTTGCTCTGAATGGAACAAATCTGTTAGTGAGCATCTTTTGGAAGAGAAATCATTCAGCATGGCTGAATTTTTGCTTTTTCTGGAAAGGCCATCTCTATGAAATTTGTATAGGCCAGCTGATAGCATGGCAGATGTTATGTCTGTCATTTATTTTAAAATACTTTAGTGTGGAGAGTGTGATCAAAATGTATGTGCTACTTTCACTCTACAATCTAGGGTCAGCCAGTTGTCCTTACCCAGCGCTCACACCCCAGGGAAAGTCTTTCCCATTAAGCAGAATGACCATACTCAGAAGCAGCCACTCCCAGGGAACTGTTCGGAATAGAACTTTACCTCAGTTCATCCCCTTTAATAGTCAGCACAACAATAATTGTTAGAAAGAGGCATCATAACTAAAATTTTTGGTACTAAAAATATGATTGACAACAATATCTTAGGGAAAGTCTCTGTCTTTGCAAGAACATGGAGGATATAGAATCTAGTAGACCCTTATCTTTTGTCCTTGGGTATGGTCCCCTGACTTTGACCCCTGAATGAATCTGTTTCCTGCCAAGGGTGTAGAAGGGTCATACTTGCCTAAGAGTGGATTAGCTTAATCCTGTGATTGACTCAGGTGAATATTTCATGCAAAGTATTCTGGGACTTGTTAAAAAACAAACAAAAAACAAACAACAACAAAAAACAACAGGACCTGGAACTTCACTGAGCTGACAAAAGAGATTATGTGACTATTTATTCATGCCTGCTAAAATATGTTTAGATGTTTTGCTGACTATGACCTGAGGTTTTTTGTTTTTGTTTTTGTTTAGTTTCATTGAAACCCGATCATAGGCCATATGGAGGAATAGCTAACCTGTAGTTAGTGATATCTACTAAGATACACCATCAGAATCTAATAGATGGGTATGATGAAATTGGCTTGAACTAGTTCACAGTGTGAGTTATGTGACATGCTTTCAAGAATGACATGCTTAGCCCAATTAGTATTTATTAAATAATTAATTTAATTGAATAATAGTTCAAACTAAATTAAAACCAACCATATGTGCAAAGATCTTAATAAATGAAATAGAGCGGTATTAGTTCATTTTTAGTTCAGAAAGTTTTCCTGAAACAAACGCCAAGACTGCACAGGAAGGATTCTGTCACACAAACAGCCCAAAACTCCGGAGTTTACGGCTGGGCACCAGATGGTTGGGGAATTTAGCCTAATGTATCATCTCTAAGATCAGAGGGAGCACTGGATTTTTATATCCCGATCATCAAGAGTGGGAGTATTCCTAAATTATTTCAGGGCATCCAACTATCCCGAATGCCTTTAATTTCACAGATGAGAAACTATTTCTAATATTTATCATGTGTATTGTGTCATTATGTGTAATAATTTTTAAAGATCCAGGTGTTGACATGTAGTAGTAGTCAGCAAAACAGGAACTAGTACTAAAAGATGGGAATAATAGGAATGTTTGGGCAGCCACCAGGAAGATGCACCTGTTCTGAAAGAAAGCTAACTGACCTCTAGACCATGTATTCATCATAATGTGTTGGCTGATCATTTCTCAAATGTGCTTTTTGGAATAGCACCTGAGCCTTGGTTTAACTTAAGTAACACACGCACATGTGATCTCCTTATACAGACTGAAGCCTGTCATTTAAAGTAAATGGCAAGTGTCATGGTCCCAAATTTCCCTAGCTAGCAAGAACCAGAGTTGGGATTTGAACTCAGAAAGTCAAATCCGAGAGGCTGTGCCCCAGACCACTGTCACCTTAAGCACTTGTTATCACTGATAATTCACAACAGATGCAGCAAGTTACATTATTTGATTTAAACCTACAACAAAATCGTGAGGGATGTCTTATAGATAGATGGAGTCTCAGGGAGTTTTTCCCCCAAGAATAGATAGGGAGTATTGAACATGAAGAGGCAAGGCTATCTTGGAAAGTACAGTCTCACGGGACCCCTGCTCTGAAAGGGGCCCCATATTGGAGATTAAATGCTCTGTGGTCACCATCTTGAAGCCTGTAATAATTTTGTACTTGTGTTTTGTAAGTGAAGTTTGATGGGACAGGGAGTATTGCAGGCGCTTGAAGCCTCTGCTCATGTGTGATGCTGTTTCCTGTCCGCTGCTCACCTCTCCAGGATTCATTCTCAGCTTCCCACTCCCTGCTTCCTCCCAATGGCCTCTGTAACCCTTGAACCCTGGCAGGGGTCTGGGTTTAGGTACTGGGGAGGGTCAAGATTAGGTGTGTGCCCCAATGCCGACCTGTGCAGCTGGGATACCTGTAAGACTGTGGTCACTCCGAGAGCGGCCTCACGCCGAAGGGGTGCAGCATTAACTAGATCTACCCTATCAGATCTGTTAGTGAATAGAAGACACCTTGACAGGGTGAAAGAGAGGCCACAGGAGAAAGCAAAAAGCTTTATTTTGTGAGTATCTTTTGATCCAATGATCAAAACATTTTCATTTTGCACTGGGTCCTGAAAATTATGTAGCCTGTCCTATGAAGAGAAACAAAATTGGGTCTTCTAAAAGCAAGGTCAGTATTCTTTCCAATAGTCCATGCTGTAAAATTGCCCAACTACAAAAAAAGATACAGTTATACTATGCAATTGTGTCATATTGTCCCATTTGGAAAAGGGAAAAGGTAAGATGGGGGCAGAGCAGGTTTCAAGGTTAATGGTGAAATAGACGATCTGGGCAAGAGATTGGGACAGGGTGCTAATGGAATTAGTATACTCTGGAAGGTTTTAAAATGTTATGAAAACATAAAATATTACAAAAATAAGGCCAAAATAAGCTTTTGTTGGAAACTAACTAAATTAAATTGGGAAAGAAAGAGGGCCAGGGGCTTACAGCCATGTTTTGTTCATTCGTTTAATATGCTATTATGGAAAATCTATGAAATGAGATTATAAAAGGACTAACTTGAGTCTTACTTGGATTGTTGAGGGATTCAATGAGAAAAGAGCAAGACTGGAATTAAGATCTCTGTATCCATAGCAATTGTACGTTGCGAGCAGCAGAAGAAAATGGTGGGAGCAGGTCCGATCATTCAACGAGCACTAATTATTTTGTGCAGACACTTTTCTAAACCATAACACCGCCCAAAGGAAAAAAGATGCACATGTTGCTTTGTGACTTTGAGTGGAAGGCAGTCTTAGAAATAAAGAATTAAAATTCCAGTGCTGTGATGGAGACATACTGCTGGCTGGAGAAATAAAGGAAGGAATAGCTAGCACTGCTTGAGGATGACGAGTTGGTAGGTTACGGAATAACCAGAGCTTCAAGCATCCAGGAGCTGTAGGTGTCTTAGGGGGAACAATTAGCACAAGATGGAGAAGCAGATGAAGGCTTTGCTAGGGTTGCTTGGTGTCCAGTGATTAGTTCCTAATGCATGGGCACGTTATTTACCCTTGTTTGATGGAAATGTTATGTTCTCTCTTACCATAGTTCTAAGCTAAGTAGCTGAACTTGGCAATGGAGAATCTATAGAAGTGCTTTAAGAAAGGGAGTGATGTGATTAGAGTTGCCATTGAATGGAGCTTGGAAGGACTTGAAGTGTTAGAATACTGGTGAGAGGGAATCTAGAGGGACTATGCAAGAGTCAGCACAGATGATGATGTGGTCTAACATGGGCTGTCCGCTCCAAGAAGACTTCATTTGACAGAAATTGCATCATCAGTGAGAACTTTACTCCCGGATATCAGTATCGACTGCATCAATAACAACTTTATTCCATAATTACATACACAGTAGCCTTTCCTAAATGATATCCTGTGTTATTGCACTCCCTTCTTATAACCCCTTGTGATAACTGGCAGATAGGATAAGGTATCATCAGGACCATGGAATCCAGGGGATGAGTCTGAGGTCACACACTCTGTTTTGGGGCAGAACCCTTAGCTACCCGGATTGTCATGAGGATTTATAACTTGATACTTCACATTTTGCATGTTCACAATCTGTGTCCTGTGTATTAGTACACATTCTGTGTACTATTAAAAGTCTCAGTGTTCTATTCCTGTACGTCCCTCTCCAAATTCTCAAAAGGCACATGTGTAAGGAAGGCTTTGGCAATCCCAGTTTCTAGTTTCAGTAGCCAAGTTCAGAGATATACAGATGTACTCAAAGGCCTATGCACTGGACACCTAAGATCAGACTTTAAATCAAGGTTTGAATTTCTTCTTGTAAATTCTGGTAAATTCTCCATAGGTGCAAACTTTGTTTTATTTTCTTTTGCACCCTGAGACAGTTTTTCAGGGTACAATGTTAATCCAATCCATATTTTATGCACTCCCAGTGTGTATGAACTAAGGAACTGTACAAGTCTGCAAAGGGAAAAATAATGTTGCCCACTGTAGTTTTGTTTGTGAGCAAAAACCATGGCTGTGTGGAAAGAGGATTGAGATTAACCCCCAAATACATGTTCAGAATAAAAAATGTCTTCCCATCAACATTAGCTGAACTGCACTTGGACAAGTTAAATGGTTCTCCACTTTTCCTTCCTTAAGGAAGTTCATTTCTTCATGCAGTTGTCATAAAGCTATGTACACTGAATTATGGCGCGCCTCACTCTGCCAGGTGTTGGGTGTATAACGGTGTGCCTGTTGGTTAAGAAATCCCTAGGACACAAAACTGTTCAGCAAACAGACATCTTCAGACAGACGGAGGGCCTTCAGAGTCCTCTTGCTGAATTATGCAAGAGTTTCTGGCTTATGGTCAAGACAGTGATAAAGCAGCTGTCACTGAGTAGGATGTTGTAAAAAAAAATCAGTGAAAAGAATAGAGATGATTACCTGGGTGCCATTCACCCATTATAGTGAGTTTTGTGCTAATATTTCTCTTATAAATCATTCTTTTGATAAGATTATAATTTGCCTGACTAAATATGTGCTCCAGGCATCACCTTGACGTCAAAGGTCTAAGATAAGATACATTTTTTTTCATGAGGTTTCAGAAAGGAAGACTTAAAAGAAATACTGCCGTCATAGGATTATTCAGTTGATAGAATAGAATTGAGCTGCTTCTTGTAAATGACTCTGTTCTGTTTCTATTTACTCTACTTAACAAACTTAACTGGTTTAACCCAGTTAACAGGAGGCTGCGGGAAGAAACTGAAAAAAAAAAAAAAAAAGGATATTGAAAAGATGCACATCTTTTCTGCTTCAATATGACACCAGCCTGGGATTTCAAAGATGATTTATTTTGTCTGATGTCTGAGTATTGGGAGAGGGGAACAGATATGAATGTGTTGGGAGACAGATTGCCCAGGTGTGAGGCTGGCCTGGCACTGTGGGAACACCATGGGGACAGGGCAGTGTGCTAAATAAATAATGACTAAGGGCAGTAATGATGGAACAAATATTTGCTCCACTCTGAGGTAAGAACCATGCACAGAGGTAAATGTTTATTGATGCAAAAAAAAAAAAAAAAATCAAATGCAAAGAACAGGTTTTATCAGCATAGAAAACTGAGTAGATAGCTGAAGACTGAATATTAATAGCCTCACAAAGTGGTCATTACCTCTAATAGATACCAAGTTATGGACTTGGCTGATATTTTATTTCAGTTAACTGGAGTTTTGTTTTTGTCTTTAAGGACATTGAGGAAATATGTTCTATCATGAAGTAATGAAAAAAAAAGTTGTCTCTAGAGAGAAATTGGCTGTAGAACAATCTAAAGTGTTTCCCACTGTTGGTGGAGTCTAACTCCAGATTCTTGCTTCAGACAAATGACAATTGAAAAGTAAGTTTTAGCAAGTAACTTAATAGGTAATATTTTTATTTTTTTAAAACACTGAACCCTAGAGACATCTTAAGAGGAAGCATTGCTTGAGAATTTATAGCATTTTAAAAGAAAGAACGGTCTACAGTTTTGTGACAATTATTTAGTGCCTATTTATGAGTAAGACCATTTCATTTCTCAAATGACTTAATCTAAGTATATAATAGAGAGAGGGAGACATATAAAACATCCGCCTATTTCTAGCAAAGCATCTATATGGAATATTTTAATTCTTTCAACATTTTTGTATATTTGTTTCCCAGGCAGTAAATCATGTTTTACAAAATTATATTCCTCTTTTGGCTAGTATGTACCTGGTATAGACACTCAGTAAATGTTTATATATGCACTAGGTGAGGAATCTGAGTAAAGAAAAGGAGAAGCTCCTAGTGGAACAGTAATAAGTGCAAATGCAGGGTCATGACACTGCCTCATGGGCATCGTGGGAAATACAGGCAGGAAAGAAGGGGCTTCGGAAACAAGTTATTTCCTTCTACATCAGGCATGTCACAGTGAGGGGATTGTATCCTGGAGGTTGTTGGGAATTCAGTTCCACAGTCCGTTCTCTGCAATTCAGGAATACAAAGAGATTGAAAACATATGGCAAGTTTGTTTAGTGGTAAAATCTGATCTGATTCCCTTAAGTTTCTTTAGATTTTTAAATTGATTCCATCTCATATAAATTTTCTTAAGGTTTTCAGTAGAAATGTTAATGTGTTTGATTACTCTAGGTGCTGTAACGGTCCACAGATGGGAGTGTTATTAGAATATACTGTATACGTCCTTTATTATATTTCTAAAACATGATGAATTTTGAATTTCTTAACCCATCCTAACCTGAGGGTTTCCAGAAAGGGATTGTGGACATATGGAAATTCACAAAGGGACCAAAATATTAAGTAGACTGACAGAGTTGGTTATGTGACTTGTTGAGGTCAAGCAACTCTTTAATTGTGAACCTGAGGTTTGATTCCAAGTTTTTCTGACTTTAATCTTGTAATTCTTCCCTCTTCAAAGAATTATAGTAGCATATGAGAAAGAAGTCAACAAATCTACGGTTATGTTTAGTACTTGCTAGGCATTTCTCCCAGTAAATTTATTTATTTAATCCTTTATATAATCTTATGATATTGGCACTATTTTTATGCTAATTGTACAAACGAGTAAAAGGAAAATTAAGCAGCTTGTGCAAGTTCACAAGGTTTATACATAACAGAGCTGCAATTTTGAACTCCTTAGCCATGGTCTGTCTCCTTATCCATGACCATAACCACCGTAGAGTACTCTGAAGACAAAAATATGTCTAGCACACTGAATATAAAACAAGAGAATGTATATCTCCTTGAAAAAATAATACAAAAAAATGAGAAGACAGAGAAGAAAACACATGAAGACAACAAGGGCATTGGAATTGAAGAATGAGGGTTGTTTGAGTGACTGGAAATAAATCTTTAAAATAGACTTTCTTTTTCTGTCAATAGCATTTAAGAAATGCGATGAGCCCTGGAGTCACATAGAACCTTTCCCATGTTGGGAAATCTTCATCGGCTCACAATGATTAGCTTCCCCCTGCAATCCTAGTAAATAGAGCTGATTCATCCAGGAGGAAAGGACAGAAGCCCATATGGGAAATGGGATTATGCTTGCAAAGCCTCAAATACCATGGCCTGCCCCTGGAAAGAACCAATTCAATTGAATGTTGTCAGGGTGGTAAGGCCAGGAACTGTGCTGTGACCTAACAAATGTCCTCAGTGTGTGTTGCAAATTGTGCTACAATATTCCCAGCTGTGAGGTCTTTTACTTAACTGTGGACTATGTGACATACAGACCAGCATGCTGGAGAATTGGGAGAAGCTATAATTCCATAACAAGGTGGTGAAGAGCCTGGGGTTTGGTGTCAGGCTGAGCTGGGTTTGAATTCCAACTTCCTTACTTAGCTCGTCATCTTCGACTGGCTACTTAATTCTCATGAATCTCTATTAGTGATTATTATTTCTCTCGTGTATCTGCCTTGTAGAGTTGCACAGATGAATGTGGTGATACATTTACAATTCATAGCCCTCAACAAATGGTGGTTAACACAAAGTTGTTATTACTCCAAATTTATTTAGATACTTCAAAAGCAAACCCCGTGACTCACGTCTTTAACAGTTTTCAAGCTTTTGATTCAATTCCCTCCTTCTTACAAAAAATAAGGAGAAAAACAACATTATAGCAAAACAGCCAATAATTTGTTTCTCAACCTGAAAGTGTGCTTTTTAACTTACCATTTCCCACTTGAACTGAACATATGTAACATGATGAAAGAGCAAGTAAAATAATTTGTTTCCTATTCAGACAATAGCAGTTACAATGGTGTTCTAGGTCCCAGCTTCAACTCTCCAGAAAAAAAACTTTAAAATATATTACAAAGAGCCCAAAGTTTACAGAACATATATGTGAAATTGAGAAATCCAAAACTCTTCAATGTCAAGCTTTGCCCCACCACCTGCTATCCATCTTTTTCTTCTTCCTCAACGAAACTCAGAGTTTACTCTGGATAAGCGTTATATGAAAATATCAAATTATTATTTTGCAACACAACCCTCCCATTTCCCTTTATCCTCCCAAAGTGTATTCTAAAAACCACTCAATGGATTCCCATTGTACCTGGGATGAAATCTGAACCTCTTTACCTGGAATCCAAGGCTGTCCACTTCATCAACCTCTAGTTACAGCAGAAGACCTGATCCCTAGGAGGCGTTCGGTAAATATTTGGTGTCTGACCAAGACTTTCTCATGTTAATACCTCCCTTGCTGTACACACCAGTCATATCATATCGAACTCCTTGCTGGCACTAAACCTCCAAAACACGCTCATGAATCCAGGTCACAGCACATGTTGGGAACTGTCTCCTCCTCTATCCATGCCTCCTCCTCCCTTTGCCTCCTACACCCCTCAGGATTCAGTTTAGACATTTCAAGGAAATGTCCTTGAATTCCCAGTCTAGATTAGGTGTTTCTTCTATAAATTCCATATGGAATCCCCCCCATTCCCACTATTGTATTTTATGTCAATCACTGGTTTATTCTCTGACTTTCTGTCAGGCAGAAAAATCCTTGCACCAAGATGGATTAACCATGTAATTTTATGTTTATGTATTTTGATGCTTTGACATACGAGCCTTAGGGACACTGGAGGGACTGTCCCTCCCAGGGTTAGTTAATTCCTAGAGATACTAAACAACTAGACTGTGAACATGCTTTTCATATGCAAACCCATCAATTCAGAGCCAGCATCCACAGCCACCTCTTCTATCAGCTTTCACACTCAAGGCACTATTCCCCGTCCTCATTACCTCAGAGCCAGGTACCAGGAAACTAGGATCCCTATGCCCTGGAACCTACCGGAATTATTCAAACTAACCATTCCTACACCTACTTACACTGCATCACCCATTCCTTCACATGAAACCACAATAAAGCCTCTTGCCCATGTTTTCCTCCCGCTCTCTCTGCCTGGCCCCAATGGCCCTGTGGTCCTGCATGACATAGTATGTCTCTTTCTCTTGGATATCTGTGAGTATAACACACTGTCTTTTCAATGGCATTTGTTTCCTGATCTGTTGGTCTTGCTATGCCTACATTTTATATTTTAAAGAAATAGAGACTGAACCACTTTTGTTCTTGTTGAATTTCCAGCCCCTATTGTAGTACCTGGGATGTAGTAACTTAGGTAGATAATAGATAGATAGATGGATAGATAGATAAATGAAATGTGAATATTGACGCTGACTTGCTGCTATGTTTGTAATTGCAATCTGCTTCCCTCTGCTTCATTTCTATTAGTTATTAAAGAATGGAGCGTAGGATGTCTTGTTTGACAGAAGAATACGTTTTTGCATTTTCTTCTAAATTGTAGACTTCTAGTGCTGTATTTTGCTTACAATAAAACTTATTCCTTACTTAAAAACTTTATTCCCTAGTTAAAAACTTATTTTTCTTAGTTTGATGTCTTTTAAGAGCTTCAAACCTTTGACAAAACATTTGGTTGTGAATAAAATGTATTTCATGCTGACACATCTTTCAAAATACTGTTCATTATGACTGTACCTAAGTATAATTAAATGTAACTTCAACTGTCTTGTGATCTGACATAGTTGTGGGTGATTATATGTAAAAATATTTTAGGAGATGAAAAGAAGCAAGGAAAAATCTATTTTGGATTTTTGTGTTGGCAACACTCACATCTCTGCTGGTCACACCTGCCATATGTTGGCTTCTTTTTTCCTCCAAATCTTTTCCTTCCTCAGAGTGATTTCGAGGCAGGAGACATCCCTTCCACTCCTGGATCCAAGAAGTGCTTATACTTTCATATCAAGTGGTTGGCTTTTTCCTGAAGCATCTCAGTGCTGTGGTTTGGCCTCGGTGTCTTTTCTTGAGGTAGTTGAAATATTCATCATTCAAGTCACATCTCCAAGTGCCAAAAACATGTCTCTTGAGAACGGTTGACATGAATGAAGAGAAAATTTTGGGTTGCCTTGCAAAGTAAAACGGAACTCTGAAAACCATATTGTAGACAAAATACAAACTCTATAGCATGTACCAGTAAAATGAACTTTATTTCTGTAGGGCCAGACAAAAAAATGGAGGTTAAATGTTGGGTCAGGCAGTTAGAAGTAAAGATAAGAGTAATATTGAAACTACTTGCTCTTTGCTCAGTTTTTGAACCCAAACATTGGCAAGCACCCAATTTTACCCAAAGCTAAAGATTGAAGCTTTAGTTACAGATGAAGCTATTATTTCCTGGGTTCCTCAGAATAATTTTCCTGGATCATCTCCATTTCCAGTATAACTCATTTTCACATTCTTCTGGCTTTTCTTTTGACTCTTTCTGATTGATACTTGTCAATAAGTATAAAGCGATTCTCCCAAAATTTTAGCTAGCTTAAGTAAAGATGAAAACTTTTGGGGTTAGAAGAAGTAACAACAACACAAGTCATGATTTTCACTGATACTATTGAAATTATAAAAGAGACTAGTGTGAACAGAACCCATCAGGCCAATTGGGGTGTTTTGAGTCTTATTACCCAAGGATTCTATTAGGAGTGTTGTGTATTTAATGTTGTCCCTGTTTGGGTCTCTAGATAATATATGTCCATTGACTTAGGTAACTGTGCATAACAGAACATGGCAGGATTCATTTATTTAGAACTTACCAAAAATGCCTTTGAGAGTCAACCTAGGAGTTTTATGCCACAGAATCCCACCAGCTCATCATCTGAAATGAAAGTAGGAAAACTAAACAAGAAAAGAAATTCAAACAGGAAAGAGTACGTATGTATACTGAAGGCCCTGAGATATTGAACTTTGAATGTAGACATTTTTTAACAAAGTGATTCCAGCCTCAGTCATGAGCTGATATCAAGTTATTCAGGACATTTTTTTATTTCTTACTGAGCTTTTTGTGGATGATAGTGGGAAGGAGGGAGAATTGAATCTGCAAGATCAGATGGAAGCTATATACCGGAAGTTTGAAAATATCCAAATTTAAAAGGCACGTGCTTTAGAATGAGCCCTGCTCACAAGACAGGCTTGCTTATGTGAACTGTCCTCTTTCCTCCTCACCTCTTTTTACTTTTTTAAATTGTTGTTGTCTTTGCAGGTAACCTCAATTTTATTTGAACAGGCAGGGAGCCCAGCTGAAAGAATACATTTCCTAGACTCTCTTAAAATAGTTTTGACCATGTGACTCAATCCTAGTCAATGAGATCTAAGTGGAATCCTCTTGGTCCTTCTTGGAAGGCCACCACACCTGAGAAGGGTGTTCTTTTGTACTCCTTTGCTTTGTTTTTCATGATACCTGGATGGCAGATATAATGGCTGGAGTCCCTGCAGCTGTTGTGGACTATGAGGTTATGTGCATAGTGGAAACCATGGGTACTAGTAGAAAACTATGAGAAGACTAGGCACTTGTGGTTCATGTGGAGCCAGCAAAACATCCTTGGCCTTGCTATCAGAATGCTCTTACATAAGAGATTAAACACTTACCTTCTTAAAGCATTATAATCAGGGCTCCTTTGCTACCAGCTAAAAGCTATATTTAACTAATATAAACCCCGGTTCCTAAATTCTTTGTCTTTATAGTTTAATAGTCTAAATTTGCTTCAAAAACAGCCTTACATGCTTAAATTCCTTCTTCCCATTCTCATCCACTTCCTCTGCATCCCACATGTCTGTCTTTGTGACCTTCTGGAGTAGCCACGGTTTCTCTTGAAATGCATGGTTCCTGCAGTGAGAAATTTGTGGGATCAAATTTCTTACTCATCATGTCATCTCAGAGAATATTTACTTAACCTCTGTGCCATTTTCCTCATCTGCAAGTGTGCATAACAAGGGGGACTAGAGAAGAAGAAGCATGTCAAGGCCTTAGAACAACACTTAGCGTATAGTAAGTGCTCAATAAATTATTGTTTTGCTAGGGTTGGCATTCTCAATGTAAAACTACATAGATAACCTTGAATATTAGCCGGAAGGGTTTTACTAAATCCCACAGGGAACTGTCCTAACTCTCTTCTCTGAAATGATACAAACAGGCCATGTACTGGACAACTTTTCTGTAAGATGCATGCCGTACCCTCCTTGAATCTTTGCTTTTTTCCTCTGTGTGGCTAAGAGGTCTCAATTCCTTCAAATTTTCTTCATACAACTTGCTTTAGCAATGCTTAACCATAGAATTGGATTGATGATCTAAAAGGAAGAAAAAATTACTTGATAATTTGTAAGGCTAAATATTAGAAGCAATTCATTGGTGCAGTCCTTAAGCACAAAGTTTGGCTTCAGATGGACCTGGGTTTGAGCTGAATATTTCATTTCATAGCTGAGAGAATTGTGCCACATAACCTTTCCACGTTTCAGATTCTTCATGAATAAAACGTGGACAGCCATAGTTGTACTTGGGTGGTGATAAAGCTCGTTTGAGATAATGTATGTAGGGTACCTCGTGTGTGCCTGATACCTCACACCAACTCAATGAATCAACTGTTATTGTTATGAGTACTAGTAATAATACCAATAAAGAAAATAACCACACTTTAATGGAGCCCAATAGTTTAGTGACCCAGTTGAGATCTTTCATGAAATGATGATTCACTGATACAAAAAGTGTTAAGAAATAGAACAAATATGAATGTGAACATTTTCATACAAACAAACCCTTTGGAAAGCTAGATAGAAAAATGGAAATTCAAGCTCAAGTTAGAACTTAATAATCTTGAGCATGTCCTCATTTTGTTTTCTCTGCATGCACATTTTTAGATTGCTTTATATAAGGATGAAGGAGAAATGGTTTTGAAAAACTTTTAAAAGGTGGCAAATAGAATGGATCAATAGGCCTAGAGAGGTAGAGGATGATTAAAAGGGTATAAAAATATAGTTGAAATGATATAAACCTGCATTATTGAGGAGAAAAGAGAACATTATGGTTTTGTTTGACTTATTAAAATGAAACGAGGTTAGAGGAAGGGGCAGCCACACAACCGCAATGTCTAGGAGCTACAACAAAAATCTTGACTCTGTCAAAAAGGACAAATATATCCAATAGATACAGGTGGGCTTAGATAACGTTAAAGTTGCATAGTCAACACTCTAAAGGAAAGGTGCAGAAAGGACTTCTCAAAACCACTTTTAAACGCCTGCAAAAGATGGATTTAAATGAGAACATCCTAAGTATTATCACCAAAGAGAATCTTTCAGAAAGGAAGGCCTCTATTTGCAAAACGGATGGGGCTTTTGGATTCCCACAGTCCAGAGCCTGGCAGCTCAGGAACTCCTGATGCCTGGAGAAAAGGATCTCGGTTGGAACTTCTGGGATGGTGAGGATCTGAGAGCTGCTGGAGGGGAGACGTGGCCTCAGTTCAAGCAAGCATTCCAGCTCATCCCACACTGGCAAGAGTTGCAGTTAAAACACTGTTAAACATCTTGGCAGAGTTTGCAGAGCAAATAGATACTAAGTGAAAACAACGATAGAAAGTATCTGTACAGGGCAAGGACTATTCTGGAATTTGCTTATTCCTTCAGACACATAGATTACTCTCCCCTGACCCGCCTAACCAACAATAGTGAACACAGGGAAAAAGAGAAAAGAGTAAAACTAGCATGTAGTGGATTAGTTTCTACCTTTGTCATGGTATTATTTTAAAATAAATGTTATGAAAATCTTTATAGCTACACAATAGTAGAAAGTACAGTGAGTCTCCAAATACCTGTACCCCAGGATCAAAAAGCATACATATTTTGTCACCGTTGGATTTCCCTAGTCAATATGAGTTGGTCAATACTGTGGTAGAAAAAGTACAATTTCCACTGAAGGTAATTTATTTATTTATTTTTGTTTAGTTTGGGTTTATTTTATTTTACTATTAAATGTATTGGGGTGGCATTGGTTAGTAAAATTATACAGGTTTCAAGTGTACGATTCTATAATACATCATCTGTGTATTGCATTGTGTGTTCACGACCCAAAGGCAAATCTCCTTCCATCACCATATATTTGAACCCTTTTACACTCTTCTACCATCCCACTCCCCCCTTACTCTCTGGTAACCACTAAACTGTTGTCTCTGTCTATGAGTTTTTCTTGTTTATTTGTCTTGTTAGTTTGTTGCTTTCAGTTTTATGTCCCACGTAAGAGTGAAATCATGTGGTCCTCAACATCTTCTGCCTGGCTTATTTCATTTAGCATGATAATTTCAAGATCTATCCACACTAAAGGTAATTTTAAATCAGTTACATGTTCCAAATTCTCTACGCTCCACAGTAAGTTCTGTAACACAAAGGAATCTCTCTGTCTTCACAGCCATATCCCTAAAGGTTGGCACAGTGTCTGGCCAAAAATATTTTCAATGCAAAAATGTTTGTTGACTGGATGAACTCTCCGTGCACGGTCTGCCTGCAGGGGTAGAACACTTCACTCTCCTCTTGCTACATATTGATGTGCCCTCTTTGTTACTGTGTTGCTGTTGTCTTCAAGCACACATCCCTGCACTGCTAGCACGGCTCATTCACTCTTATTTTCACAGCAGGTTTTGTTCTGCTCGTCTTTTCTTTTTTTAATTGAGGTGCTCTTGGGGCTGGTGGTTCAAGGAGATCTATTCATCTGTGTTTCTCTCTGAGAAACATTGGTCTTTTCCCTTTAATCCTAATACTGGTCAACTACCTCCCTTTATATTTTACTGAACAGATTTCTTTCAAGAATCTCGTGATCGCCTTCTCTATACCCCTAACATCAGTGTTAGGACACCAGCCTTACATGACTTTTTAAATAATATTTTAAATGCAAACCCAAGTTTTCACATGATTTATAATGCTATTTATTTGACAAGGTTATAGAATTCCACATGCTTAGATAATTTTAATGTTCTAGCAATTTGCAGAAACTGGCTAGAAGTATAATTTTGTGTAGAAATAATAATTGCAGACATTGTAAACCATTATGAAGCTCTGCCAGATTAACTTTTTCTAAAACCATTGAGTCCAATGCATGGTCCCAAATGATTTTCTTCCTTGTAGTGATAAAGTTCATTTCAAAAATATGTGATAGAGATCTATACAACATGCAAGGCATTATGTTAGTAGCCAGGAATACAAATATAGATAAGTCAATCCCCGCCTTCACATAGCTTTTATTCTAGTAAGGGAGTCTCGAAAGGATATAGTCAATATAGTGAAGCAAACTTTATATCATCAATTTGGACTAGGTGTTGTGGGAATGCAGAAATAGAAAAGTAAGTCAAAGTGGGAGAAACTTCCTGAAGGGACAGCATAATTATGAGTTAGCCAGGTGAAGAATGGCCTGGTTTGGGGATTTAGGCAAACGGAAAATATGAACAAAGACCCAGAAAAATGAAACAGCGTGATGAGTGGGAACACAGCAAGTGTTTGTTATGGCTGGAGTACACTGATCAAAGAACAGAGGGGTATGAGAAAAAGCGGGAGAGAAATGTAGGAAGCAGTGCGTCGCCGTAGACCTTGCATTTGAGGATAAGCAGTACAAGCATTATCCTGAATGATGTGGCTGAAATTGTTGGGAGCTGCCGAGGGAAAAGTTAGAAAGGTAGGCGAAGACAATATCATGAGAATTTTTTTATACCAAAATTTTTGTACTTCATCCCATGGGAAACAGTCAGCCACTTGAAGATTTTGAAGTGAAGAAATACAAGTTTTGTTTTTAGACGGATAACTCTGGCCACATTTATACAGGATAGGTTGGAGGAAAAGAAGAATAGAAACAGGCATGATACTTGGATTTTTTAAAAGTCACATGAATTATAATTTGATCAGATCTAAATAATTAACATATGGTAGAGCTCTTAAAAATATAACATTGTTATATTAAAGTGTTCCTCCTGTTTACTTTTTACTGAGGAGGTATAAATGTGCAATAGTTTTAAATAGTTCATATTATTTTATCCTCTTCCAATAAAATAGATCATTATTCCCTATGCCTCTGTTACAATATGTCTTATCCCAGATCCTTTCAAAATATTCTGCAATAAAATATTTGTTTTTCACTAAATAAAATTTAAGATTATGATTCCTTTGCATCAGATTAAATTTATGTGCACTTGGGGGATATTTTTGGATAGAGCATTATTTATAGTGGCACAGTTAATATTTATTATTTTAAACCATATCTCCAATATGATTCCTCTTAGTGTATTTTGGAAGCCAACCAGTTTCCTGATGTTATAGAGTTTGCAAATGTAATCCATTATTCAAGTTTAAAAATTCTCTCTCTCTCTCTCAAGAACATTTTAGGTAGTGTCAAAAATGAACACTCCCTTTGGTATAAATCAACCAAAGCTTATTTCAAATTTTAAATTGTTAAATTGATTTTTGTTTCTACACATTTTGACATTTAGAAACATATACAGAGAGAAGAGAAGGATCCATAATTTGAGTTTGTCCTTCAGATAATTACTTCAATCTCTCATATTGTTTGCTAGACAATATCTAACTGAAATAGCATTGTTTTCAAGCACTATACTGTTTTCCTGTGTAGTTTATGACCTCAGCATTTGGGGATTGTGTTGTCTCATTCCAGAAACTAACTTATTGTCCAGCTCAAAAACTCAAAAATGATGTATAGCGATACAGCATCATGCCTGTCAATCAACAATACTTAAGCATCAATGTCGTTTGTTAAAAAAAAAATAATCATCATCATCCTGTGTGTCTTTTATTGCATTTTCTGGGAAGATCTTTTGTAATTTATATTAAGCCAGAAAAAAAAAAATTCTGAAAATAGCCTGTTGACCTATTATGAGTAAAAGTATCTAAATATATGACAAAATCTTTGTCAGCCAGATGTATGTTCACAGTTGAAAGCATGGAGCTCTTATAAACAACCTAAATAGCTGAAGAATACGTATTGTAAAGATTTTCCAAGGCAGAATCATTGCAATTATTACTGCAAAAAATTGTAAAACATCTATATTTAAAATTTGGCCTTCATTTTTAACTCTGTTGTAATAGCCAAAATTAATTTTAACATGAGGGGCAGCCATTATTGTTTATCTCTTAAAGGAATGCCCCAACACTTCCAAAAGATGGCACACATTTTTATCATGGTGTAGAAACCAGGAGCCAATCATGGAAAGAGAAAGGAAATATGCTGTTCTAGAGAAACAGTTCCACAACTATGTATATTAAGGGAAGAAACATGAATTCTGTTGTTTATATTTTCCTTGTTCATAATGGGAATTTCTTATGTCAAAAGGAGTTGCTAGATGAATTCCCAAGGGAAGCTCTTGCATTAAGTCATAAGTAAATTTCTATGATGTTTAATTCGTTATGCGTGGCTGACAAACTAGACATGAGCCCGAGATTGACACCTCGTTTGACCTGTGACTCCCACTCCATACTAAGAGACACTGGTTATGCCGTTCTACTTCTGCTGAGAGAAAACTTGGTGGAACAGGTGCCATATCATGAATACTTTTTCAGGTCCCCACAGCTCCATTCTGCTTTTTGGGAAAACCATTCCAAGTCATCGATCACCAATGCTATTAATTAACACATAAATGAATGAGTGGGCATTTGTTATATTTACAAATCCAGAAACCATTGTTTTGACATTTTCTGAACCATGGTACATATTAAAATTAAAATTCTTTGATGTGACCTGTTACTAAGTTTTCATAATTACACATCTAATTTATGAAGTACGAGAGTTCTAGAATATTTCTGACTGTTGCCATTGTTGCCCTCCCCACTTCCACTATCAAAAAGTCAGTATTTGCCCGCTTATCCCAAGGCTATGTTTATGCATAAAGCATAGAAAAAGAAGAGCCTCAAAACAGATGCTGAGTCACTGCGGAGATCCCCCATGTCAGGTAGTAGTAAAAATGTGAAGCTTGTTATTAGTAACTTGTTACCGATAATATTAAGAATGCTAAATCACACACTTGGTGAATAATTTACCTCTAATTTAACTATCTCGCTTTTTAAGAATGGAGAGAATGGGAATTGCATACTACCAAGGCAGAGGGGAGAAGGTTGGGGAATAATTATGAAACAGAAATCAGAAACCAGTCTTTGAGACACTTCCACCTACAATCATGTGGACATACTTTGAGGGTCCATTTGATTAAGGTCTTCTTTTCTATCCACCCATAATTTTAATATCCTGTACGTAACTAGGCACTGTAAGAGGAGAATAAGCACCTTGAAAAGGCACTGTGAAAGCCTTTAGGAAGAAAAGACTAATAAACACACTAACATTAAGAGAAAATACCCTGTGAAAATTGCAAAGTGTACAGTACTGACAATATGTGTAAAAAGCATTCAGAAGATGAGAGATTACTGTAGGTCAGAGAAAGTGGAAAACCTGGGATTATAAACTTCTTTATTTAGATTTAGAAAAGTGAGTAGGATTTGGTGGGTAGAGACGGTAGATGGAGAACATCACAGGAAAATCTTTTACAAAAGCAGAGAGGATGGAATGACATTGAGAGTTTGGGGAATAGTTACAACTAATTACTGGAAGCAGTGACTTTGCATGGAAAATGGGCATTCAAACCAATGCAGATTTGCAAAAATAAACCTATGTTGGAAAAATTATCTTAGAAATATCCTCTCTCTGTCTCTTTATCTATCTATCTAGCTATCTAGCTCTGAGTTTATTAATATTCCAAGTCTAATGACAGAAGTTCAAGAAGAAAATCAAGTATGAAGGTAACACAGCCTCTGAGGTATCCCCTGGAGCAAATATTTGTAATTTTTTCACTTACAAGAGCAGTGTCACTCATTCCTGAGAGTACCCAGGACTCTTTCCTAGCCATAGATGCAAAAGCTCAGGAGGAAGTTGGGTGAATATAAAAGCCTCTGTGACGTGCATGAGTTTCTGTGAGAACCACCTGGTAAAACCAACAGAAAAGGGCTAAAATTCGAATCCCATGAAGTTGAAAGGCATATCTAGTCAGGTTCTATTTTAAAGAGCATTTCATGAGAACACCTTGGGTGCAAAAATGTCTCATGATATAATCAACAGACACAAAAAATCCTGCAGATTAGTTTAGCAAAAGTATTGCAATGGATGCAGTTGTTGCCTTTGTCAAATAATAAGCACATTATTAATGAGAAATTTCATGCATGTACATTAAAATTTTCCATTTTACCATTAACAAGTAAAGGAGAATTGTTTTGCAGGCTTTCTACTAAAAACTCATTAAGAAGAATTTCACATGTTATGGAAAGTAGAATGTTAACACCTCTTCATTTATTCCACCAAATCAATGCCAGATTAAATGTTCCAGAGCAAGATGATTACGTAGCCCTTGCGAGCAAAGGAGTCATGTTAGGGGGGTTGAGTTTTGGAATGGTGTGCTCTGGCAGACCTGTTGGCTCGCTGAAATGGAAACTTGAGGGCTCATGAGAGTAGTGGCTGAGTTGCTCCTTCAGTGAATCAGAGAAATAAACTCTCTGGCTCAGACATTTGAAGTGAAACCTTTACCTGGAAAAGTTCTTCTCATGGAATTCCAACTGGTCAGCAACTTTGACAATATCTAGACTGAGAAAGGAAAAAAAAATCTCACTTTGTGGTCAAATGAGCCAGGGAAAATAGTTAGCTTTTCCCAATATGACATTGATCAGAAAGAGAGTTTACCCCTCACTGCTGCCTATGTTTGTTTGTTTATTTTTTATTTGTTTTCCACATCCTTATTTGGTTGGGGACAAGAAAAATTCAGGACCTTGATGTAATGACTTGACATATTAAGTATCCAAATCTCTGTGTGTGTGTGTGTGTGTGTGTGTGTGTGTGTGTGTGTGAGAGAGAGAGAGAGAGAGAGAGAGAGAGAGATTAAAAACCATCATAAAAGTCAGTATATTGGGGTTTTTCCATTGGACTCGTCTGGTCATTTTCCAATGGAGCTACCCAAATTTAACCTCTGGCCCAATATTGTGCTTGAAGTATCACTATAAAACTGTGAACTCTCTGTCCAGAATCTCTCATTCTCTTTGGGCCCTAATGATGAATACAACCCTACGAGCCTTCTCGAATGCTGTTGCTGAGGATGATGGTTACATTGTGTGTGTCAGCTTGACTAGGCCATGGTACCTAGATATTTGGTCACAGTGTAGACGTCACTGTGAAGGCAATTTCTGGATGAGATGAACCTGTCAATCAACAGATGTTGAGTAAAGCAGATTATCCTCCATAATGTGGGTGAACTTCACACAATCAGTTAAAGGCCTTGAGAAAAAGACTGACTTTCCCTGAGGGAGATGAAGTTCTGTCTACAAGCTGCCTTTGGACCTGAGCTGTAATGTCAGCTCTTCCCTGGCTCTCCAGTCTGCAGACTTTGGGTTTACCAGCCTCCACAACTGTGTGAGCCAATTTTTTAAAATAAATCTCTCTCCCTATTTTCTCTTTCTCTCTCTCTCTCTCTCTCTCTCTCTCTCGCTCTCTCTCTCTCTCTCTCTCTCCACACACACACATCCTATTGGTTCCATTTCTGACTAATACATTGGGAGAGGATAGACGTATGTGTGTGTGTGTGTGTGTGTGTGTGTGTGTGTGTGTGTGCGCATGCGCTCATGTGTGCACTTGTGTGGCCTGAAGTTTTATTCTTGTCTCTGGATAGTGTGGGTACAACAATTGCTAGGCTACAAATGCCCCCCTTATACATAGTTTTGCTTTTCATGATTTCAGTTAAACTTGGTCAACCATGGGCTGAAAATATTAAATGGAAAATTCCAGAAATAAACAATTTGTAAGCTTTAAGTTGTGCACTGTTTTGAGTAGCATGATGAAATCTTGTACCATCTTGCTCAGCCCAGAGAGGAATCATCATTTTGTTCAGTATATCTACCCTGTATATGCTACCTGCCCATTAGTCACTTAGCAGCATCTCGGTTAGCAGATCCACTGACTGTCTGGTATCACTGTGCTTGTGTTCAAGGTATCCTTCTTTTATATAGCAATGACCCCAAAACACAAGAGTAGTGATGCTGGCAATTCAAATGCCAAAGAGAAACTATAAGTGCTTCTTCCTTTAAATGAAAAGATGGAAGTTCTTAGCTTACTTAAAAAAAAAATATATATATATATATATATATAGTGAGGTTGCTAAGATCTATGGTAAGAACAAATCTTTTATCCATGAAATTGTGAAGAAGGGAAAAGGAATGTGTGCTAGTTTTGCTGTTGCACCTCAAATTGCAAAAGTTATAGCCATAGTGTATGGTAAGTGCTTAGTAAGGTGGAAAAAGGATTAAATTTGTGGGTGGAAGACATGAACAGAAAACATGTTCCCATTGATGTCATGTTGCATCAGAAAGCATTGAGCTTCCACAAAGAAGACTTCAGCAGGGGATCCCCCGAGACCAGTGACCCAAGCCATTCACTGCAAGAAAGGGGTGGTTACACTGATTTAGGAATAGGTTTGGACTGAAAAATATAAAATCACTGGAGAGGCTGCTTCTACTGATAAAAAAGCTATTGTTCCATTTCCAGCAGAGTTGAAGAAGTTGATTAGAGTTCAGTACTATCCGTGGTTTCAGGGGTCCCTTGGGGGTCTTGGCATGTACCCTGAGGATAAGGGTGGGCTACTGTCTAGTGATCTTCCCAACTACGTGGAGGCAGGATGCAAAGTGAGTTCCTGGTCCCACAACCAAATATTCTGCTTTAGTAGGTCTGAAAGGGGACCTTGGGGAACTTGCGTTTTCTACCAAACACGCTGATTGTTCCAAGGTGCTGGTTCTGTGCATTTTAGTTAGAAACAATGGCCATGGGAGTGTCACTTCTCAAGATAGGTGCTAAGGTCTGAATGTTTGTGTCTCCCCTCCCCCCAAATTCATATTTTGAAGCCTAATGCCCAAGGTGACATATTAAGAAGGGGGCTTTCCCAGGTAATTAGGTCATGAGGGTGGAACCCTCACGAACAGGATTAGTGTTTTATAAGAGGCCTCACTGAGCTCCTGAGCGACTCCCAACTTGTTAAGAACACAGTGAGAAGTCAGTAATCTGTAACCCAGAAGAGATCCATTCTGGCACCGTGATCTTGGACTTCCAGCTCCAGAACTGTGAAAAATACATTTCTGTTGTTGATAAGCCACTCAGTTTGTGGTATTTTGTTACAGCAGCTCCAAAGGACTAAGTCGACAAGAGGGGAGATTATATATTATAGGAACAAGGCTTTGGAACAATGAATAATTACCTGAAGTTTGAGGATAGTGATAGGGCACTAACAGGAATCTTTTTTTTTTTTTTTTTCCCTCTCTCTTCTAGATTCTGATTCATACATTTAGGGCAAGGAAAAGTTACTTGAGGAAAACTGAGTAAGATTCTGAACTCCTTGACGCCTGTAGAAACACGTTAAAAATCATTTAATTTTCATGAATTGTTTACATCAGCCCAGACAATTTCTCCCGTGATTCTTTCTAAATCATCCATGACAGTGACCACACAGATTCAGGTAGATACCGAGCAGCTCACAAGCAGTGTGTTCATGTTATGTATTTCTTCTGGAATCATGCACGCACTCACTTGCCAAATATTTATCAAGCATGGACTCCATCTCTGGCATTGGGAAGACATGAGGACATACAGATAAGACAGTTCTCATCCTTAGGGGGTTCATCACTAACTAAAAAGATAAAACACTTTACACAAACAGATATAACTCACAGTAGAATTCTTGTAATCAAAGCTTTAAATAGACTGCTTCTTTTTAAGTGGTGAACATATTTAATCAATAGTAAAATATCTACCAGTGTGTATTTTGAGGTAAAATAGACCTGGAGTCCTAGGTGTGACCTTGGATGGATGACTGACTTCTCTAAACTGGAAAACGGGGGTAATCATCGTCTCTACCTCACCGGAAGAGGATGAAAATGACCACGATAGTGCCTGCCAAGCACTCATACAAAGCCTGAAATATATTGAGTGCTTCATAAATAACGAACAAAACTTCGTGAGCAAATTGTAAATTTCAAGTGTTACGGGAAGGAAGGAAATTAACATCTATTGAGACTTTGCTACATTCCATGCATCATGTACAATGCACTTTATATGGATAATACAATCAAAATGGAGGTGCAATTTATGCTGCCCTCTCAAAGACTTTAGACGTAATCAGACTTTTTTATTTCTAGATTGAGCATGGAATGCAATTCATTAGGCTTCCTGATAGATTTTCATGAACATACTGAAACATACTGAAGACTTTTTAACCTACCACAATTGTTTTATCCTACAGAATAAAATGGTGATGTCCTTAAATCCATTTTTACAGCTTTAATTTCCTACATGTCAGGGTAGAAATGAACAAAGAACTGTCCCCAGGCTGTGGTGAAGCATTTTGAGTTGTCTTTCCCAGAAACAACGTAACTTTGCGCTAAACCATCTGTCTCTTCTGGTACTTCTTGTAGCCAAAATATCACAATGTCGTGTACATAGTGCTTGTTTGGAGCTGTGGAACGGACTGATGTTAACTGGGCTAAAAAATTCCAGCCTACACCTTCAGCATTAGAGAAACCATCTGCTTGTTAATTTATATTCCCAGCCAGAGACTCTACTCCTTACCTAATAAATATTAATTAGAGCCTGCCAGATTCAAAGCAAGAATAATCTTCATGTTTGCATTTTTGGTTATTTGATTCATAGCCCAAAGAAAATCCCTGACTCTATGTATTATTATATCACTCTTAATTAAATATTCATTCATGTAATCATCTAATCACTCAAATATCTATGCAATAAATAATACTGATCACTGATTATGTCTAAAGCAGCATGCTGTGTGACACTGAAAACCAGAGACCCTCCTCCGATAGCAGCACTCAGTATATTACATAAACAGCAAAAACTTCTCATGTTTATTTGCATGTGAAATGAGATCTTATCTTCTCAAAAAGCAGAAGAAAACCAGATTAAGCAGCTTAATGTCAGAGGTCTAAGGTCCCTTTGAATCTACCTTTCTTTCCATTCATGAGATCTCCTAATGTCTGTTGGATGGCTAGTGAGAGACTCAGAAGAAAACTTCAGGAAATGTTTTAACTTCTCATACATTTGTTCATTCAACAAATAAGTATTGAGTGTTTTCTATGGCCAGTCACTCAGCTAGAGGTAAATAAAGGCAACACAATCACCCAGCTTTTAAAGGTAACAGCCTAGAAGGACAGGCAGAAAACAAACAAGGAGATAAGTAAATAAATATTTAAGTACTTGATAAGTATTCCGGGGGAAATAAGACACTATGCTAGAGAAGACCTAACCTATATTAACTAGACAGGTCAATGGAGGTCTCTCTCAGAAGGTGACATTTAAAATACGAATTGAAAATAGAAAGAAGCTAGCACTGTGAGGCGGTACTGAGAGAGCTGTTTAAGGAAAGGATGCAAAATGCGTGCGTGTGGGAGAGTGGAGGGCAGGGCCAGGATGTGGGTACAAGATACAACATGAGTGAAGAGCATATGTGACAACTGGACAGAAAATTATGATCTCTGAAATTTATTGCTATTTATTCTTTTTATAACATGCTCACATTTGCTTGTAATTGTGCGACTCACCAGCAAAGGACATTTACGTTAATTATGAAAGAGTGAAGGCTTTCTGTATGGATGATATTGGAGCTTTAATATGCATGTCAGTATCATTGGTCTAAATAAAGATTTCCTTTTCCGGTGACCACTTGATGTGAATAGGGCTGAATGATACATGTCTAGGATACATCCTCAGTTTAGAGTTTGCTTTACGATTCTTTATTGAAGAATTATTCTTGGCTTCACTTCAGAAGGAAGCATTACTATTTTTGCTTCAAGGCCACTGACAATGTTCTTTCATAAGGTCAAAGCCAGTATAAATGGAACTGTATCCTGAAGTAACACAACCCAGGGTTTGGATTCGTTTGTATTTCCGACCTCTCACATTGACTTTTCCCTGAAGCCATCCATGCTCTTCGTTAGCCAGCAACCATCTCTCTGGGTCAATAACGTCTTTAAGAGCTGGAGGTACCTATCTCTCTTTCCAGTCACACAATGCTTATTTGCTAATTACTGCAGGCTGGGTATTCATTTGGTCCTTGTCCTTTCGTTCAGAAAATGGATTCTGTCAAACTAGAAGGCCTGGCATTTACATCCTAACTCCCCACAATCCTGCCCATTAGTCTGATGACTGAATTTTGGTTTGTAGTTACTGTCTAGTGGCTACAATGATAAATTCTTTTGCTTCCTTAATGCCATCATGAACTTAATCCATGTTCTGCATTATATCGGATGGATTTGTGCTACATACATTGTTCTATATGCAAATTCTCCCTTGTCTGAAATAGCATCAACTGCATATCTAAATACCAGATACCCCTCTTGTAAAGTTTTTTGGAACATCCCTACTCATAGTGTTATCTCCCAACCTTGAATGCCCATAGTTCTCTTCAGCACTGACATTCAATTGGTAGGAAATAGACATTATTTTAACATTATCTCTAATTAGACTCTAAAATCTAAGAATATAAGTATGTATTCCCCACTCTGTCTTGGTCTGCATCTTTTTGTAGAGTAGGTGACAAATGGGAGAACTACCCTCACTATATTGATGCAAAAAACATGCAATTTCTATGAAGTTTTCTGTAGAATTTATTGCCACTGAGTCAGTTCCATGAAGAGTAAAGATCATGGGATTTTGAGACAGGCCTGAACTGAAAAATAACAATTCTGTTCATTAGCTAGGTCATTTTGAGAATGACATCTGTTTTCCTGCCAATGGGCATCTGGAATCCTTTCTAATTTAGGGAGAATATCCAATCCTGAGAGTCCATGTGGGAGGCATGAAACTTCCTTCTATTGGAGAACTGAAGAAGAGCAGATGCTTTCTGCCTCCTTACTCCTGTCCAGCAGCCAGAACATGGATTATCGGACACTCCTCTACAACTTGAATTTTCAGTGATATCCACCAGGATGAAGGACAGTTAATGATTAATCCTTTGCATAGTGTCCAGTGGCAGCTTGCAAACAGAATCAAGAAGAAAAAGTCTGAGTATTTCTATAACTATTCAAAAATATTGATCAATATTCAAAAATATGTCCAGATGAGTTTGGCCAATGAATTTTGATGTCATTATTATAGACTATATAACATTGTCTACATAGAAAAATATACTATGAGGATGATAAATAAAATATAGTTCAAAATGGTGGTTAAATATTAGGTCTATGTGCAAAAAAAAAATTGTATTTCCATACACCAGGAACAAATATGTAGAAAGTATAATCCTTGAATAATAGGCTATACAATAACGAAATAAAGTACCTAAGAAAACTGCTAGCAAATGTGTTTATTTGCAGCAAATTAACTGAAATATCTTAAAGATGACCTAAACAAATGAGCGATAAACTATGGTCATGTACAAACATGGATTGATAAGATTGTAATTGTCATTTCTCCCCCAATTGCTTCATAAATTTCTTGCAAGTCCAATAACAATCCAGTCATAGGTTTTGAGGACAAACGGACTGTAAAAATGATATACACATAAAAGCATCAGGACACTTTAAATGAAGAATAAGATTACCTGTTGCTTAGCCTGAGTCCCCTAGATAAACTAATGTACTATTTCTTCATTAGTGGATATAACCCAAGAGAAACAAGTGTAAGAGGAAAATGGAAGAGTGGTAGGGAAGAAATAAAATAAACTACACAACTAATATTTGGTAATGGGAGAGAATCCACACAGGCTGAATGAATGAATTAGGTTGACTAAGAACACTAGATTCTAGAGCAATCCCTGTGGTTGAAAAGAAAGAACTTCTTTAGGCTCTCCCTTCTTCTGTCTCTCAACAGTTAAACACTGCTCCCTGCAGCATTCACTCCCTGCACATATTGGATGTGTTACCTGGCTCTCCCGGGCAGCTACTAGGGACTCCAGATCTCACAACGGTGGCAGCAACCATGGCATGAGCTACAGTTGGGATAAAACAGCAAGTGGGGTCAAGCCAGCAATTGTCCCAGCTGCCTGATACAGCTGCCACCACCCAGGCTGGACTAGGCAAGCCAATGTTTGCACATGGATGCGAAGAACTCCCAAAGTACCAAGAACTGCCAAGGATGGGGACTCATATGCAATATTGGAGGAATCAAGATTTGCTGTAGTTACTTTGGAAAATAATTTTTTCACCATCTTGCAAAGGGGAACATTTGTATAACCCTTGACCCTGTGTGTAAAGTATTAGAAACACTTCTTGAGCATCTCTAACCGTGTCGGAGATTGCTCATAGGAGGATTGATAATGAAAGGAAAATAATGGAAACAACCCGTGGGGAGTAGATTAACAAAGTTCAGTATATTAATGCAGTAGGATAATACACAGAAGATAAAATTAATTAATTATTGGTATATACAACTTCATAGATAAAACTTAGAATTATGCGGGAAATAAGCAGTTTTTAGAAGACTACATTTAGTATGATACCAGTTTTATAAATCCCAAAGCAAGCTTGACATAGATATATATGGAAACACAATGAATATAAAACAAATGAATGACAGATTCTAGATAGTCGTCACCTCTTGGGAAGATGAAAAGAGATGGGAAATGGAGGTAGCACTCAGCTAGTTACCCATGAAAGTAATTGGAAACATTCTAGTTCTATAGAAGTATATCGCTTCTATGGCATTCATTTTGTCACTGTACCTTAATGCTGACAAATACATATTTACATTTTAATGTATATGTCACATATCATTTAGTAATAAAAATGCACATTTCCTTTCTGGTAGACACTGATGAGGACATTTTGCGAGTCGTGCAATGGTCTCCTGGTTGTGTCTTTCAATCCATTTCTGCTCTGCTCCAAGTGTAGACTGTTGAGGCCGCTCTCTATATATATGGGCATCACATTTTGCAAAGCACTGGCAGGACGATGGCTCTCACATGATTTGAACTGGTAACTTGGGAAATCTGTATAATAATGCAGTTCCATGCTCCCTGTGTTTATCCCAGGGGCAAGTGCAACCATCTTCCAAATTGCATGGATACCATTCATGACTCCTGTCCTCCCCACCTCACCTCTGCTACATCACCACTTCCTGTCATTTAGAGCTACTCAGTATCTACTGAATCTGTTCATTTTTCTCCATCCTCAGTGATACTACCCTAGGCAAGATAACCATCATATTTTGTCCCCTGGATTATTGCAACATAACTGCTCTCCCTCATCTTCTGGCCCCTACATACTTTCTCCAAACAGTGTAGCAAGTTTCCCAAATCTAAGTGTATTGCTCTGTTACTGAGAAGGATTCCCACTGGCCTCAGGATAAAATGCCACTTCCTCAAAGGGTACCATATATTTCTGCTCATTTTTCTGTCCCTTGCTTGGGCACCCACAGCTATCACCTGTCAATGTTACTGTTTATTCCTGCCTAGGTAGTATATATTCCCATGTTTCTCTTGCGTGCCAGTGTTGCACTTCCTAGAAATGCCCTTCTGTGGATTCCGGACTGGCTACTCCCTCTTCCTTAGAATAACATAACTTATGTTCACTTCATATTGGTGGCTTGTTTAGAGTGATGCCGTATCTCTCTTGTGTGGTCCCCTGTAACTGATTGGTATCGCATACTTATTGCTGAATGTGGATCTCAGAAGCCTCAAGCACTAAAAAAACCTCTATAGTTCCACTCTAATTTATATGTAATTCAAAACATGAAAATGATACTGAAAATGATTCTAGTAACATTAAAAGAACACTAGAAATCTAACGGAGTGCTGATTTTTCCCTGTGTGACTATGCGTTGCTTATGTTGAAACATCAACTAAACAATGAAAAAGAATTGTGTCCCTCTATAGCTGTGACTTCAATGAAAACTGGCCTTTATATTCAGTGAGTCACTGCTGCATGTATTTATTGTGATCTTTCAAAATTGCCTGTCTTCCTCTATCTCTCTACCTTCAGGTATGGAATCTGCCTTGCTAACTACTAGACCCTTAGTATGTGTCCCAGAATAGCTGTGCCATACACATTGGTTAACAGAAGGCAGAAATAAATGAGTAAATGAATGGCCACAGACTCTCATCCTTCTTGCCCTGCTGCTAATTACAAAAAGTGGCCTCTCACATTTCACAATTAAGCCTTACCCGTCTTATCTATATACTTCATTTATCAGAACTGAACCATCAAACCAAATGAGTAGACAGTTATTCCATGTCTGCTTTTTAAATAGCCTTGAGACAGAAGTCTCTTAAATGGCATTTATTTCAGCCATTAATTCAAAGGGAACTTCTCGTTCTCTAAAAATTAACAAAAAGCCATCAGAAATGGAAATATCAGATGACAAATACAGTTACCTTTTCATTTTACTTTCCAAATACATAATCTAAAAGCACCGTTTTTCACTTTGCTATAAAAATTACTTATCTATTACTACATAACATGTTGCTCCAAATGTAATAGCTTAAAAAACTTATGACAGCAAACATTTTTTTTTTTAATCTCCCACTTTTTTGTGAGTCAGGAATCAGGGCATTTAGAGGTGGTTCTGGCTGAGGCTCTCTTATGGAGCAGCAGGCAAGGTGCTGGACAAGGTGGCAGTCATCTCCGACTGGGACTAGAGGATCAGTGTCTTGAGCTCACTCACAAAGCTGTTAACAGAAGGCTTTGGTTTCTCGAAATATGACTTCTGCTTATGACATGGCTTCCCTCAGATGAGTGATGTGAAAGGGATGGTGGAAAAGAGAGAGGTAGAGAAAGAGAGAGAGAATCAGAGACAGAGAAAGTCCAAGACAGAAGCCATGATCTTTTGTAAGCTTAATTTGGAAATGACATACCATCAGCCATATTCTATTAGTCACACAGACCAGATTCTAACGCAACATGGAAGGGAATCACAAAAGCGTGTGAAGACCAGGGTGTTGGGTAACTGGGGACCATTGTGGAAGCTGTGCAGGAAGTTTTAAGCACGTGTGTACCATGATACGACTGAATTGAAAGGTTCATTCTGGTTGCTTTGTGGGAAATAAAATGGAGAACGTTGAAAGCGGAAACATGTAGATCAGGTGCAAAACTATTGAAACAATTGAGGAAATAGATAATAAATTGTTGTTCAAACAAGGGTTGTATAAGTGATGGTATTGATAAGAGGTCAAGCTCAATATATATTCTGAAGGTATAACCCAGAGGATTTGCTGATGACTGCATGGAAAATGAGAGAGAAATAGAGGAATTAAAGACAACAACAGAATTTGACCGAAGAAACTGAGTAGATGTTGGGAACATTTATTTCGAAGGGAGAATTTAGTAGAGAGGCCAGTTTGGAGTAGGAGGAGGAACCAAGAATTCTGGTTGAAATACATTAAGTTTCAGATGCACAGTAGACCTCCAAGTGGAGAGGTCAGATAGGCTGTTGAATTTACAAGTTTGGTTTTTAGGGGAGAGGTTAGGGCTATAGCTATAAAAATGGGAGTCATACGATTACGTACACACTCATTTTAGTAACAATGGTTTTTAGAAAAGTGAAGTGAATGAGATAATCTAGAATGTGAGTGTAAGGAGAGAAAAGACAAAGGTCCAAAAACTGAACTCTTGGAAATACCTACATTTAGAGATAAGGAGGAAAAGGAGGGTATGATTATGTAGAAGATGATCAGGGGACAGTGATGCCCTACAAGCAGGATGATCAGGTAGGTCATTGTGGCTGATGGGTCATGTAAAATGAGAATGAGAATTGACCTTTGCATCTGGCAAGGTGACGGTCATTGCTGATCTTGTAGAGTTTGAAATCCAAACTGGTATGAATTTCAGAGAGACTGATAAGAAAGAGGCAGAAAAAAATGAGAGTAGGATCTCTGTTGAAAGGTTTGTAAAAATAATAAGAAAGCAAAGCGTTTGGGTAGTAGCTGAAGGAGGATGTGTAGGCAAGGATGAATATTTAAAGGTTGGAGAGCTTGTGCCATATTTGATTCCCAATTATAACAAAT
Organism: Rhinolophus sinicus; assembly: GCF_057876585.1. Taxonomy (NCBI): domain Eukaryota; kingdom Metazoa; phylum Chordata; class Mammalia; order Chiroptera; family Rhinolophidae; genus Rhinolophus; species Rhinolophus sinicus. Next base: position 188,058,878 of record NC_142503.1, on the reverse strand, counting down.
CAGATAACATGGGAGCAGATGACGATAAAATGGAGCAAAGTGTACCTGGAAGAGAAAAATCCAGCCATACATGTAAAATGAGAGCAGTTAGCAATGTTATCTGTTTTTCCACAACCAAATCCCCCTGTTGCCTTACTCCACTTCCTTTCTTGGCAATGTTTCTTCTACTTGGAATGAATTGACTCACCTTTTCTACCTGAAAATCATCCATTCTTGAAGATCTAACTTACAATGTATCTCTTCTAAAAAATAGTGGTCTTTATGTTAGGCTGAATAATGACTCCTCAAATATGTTTACATCTTAATCTCCAGAATCTGGACATGTTATCTTATATGTCAAAAAGAGTTTGCAGAAGTGACCAAGTTAGAATCCTCATTTGATCCTTAAGTTAAGAATTTTGAGATCGGGAGATTATCCAGCAGGTGTAATGCAGTCAAGATGCTTCTGATAAGAGTGGTACAGGAGGAACCATGAAGAAGAAGAAGCTATAATGATAGAGACAGAGATTGCAGTCATGTACTCTGAAGGAGGAGGAAGGGGTCACACACCAAATGATGTAGTAGGCAGCCACCAGAAGCTGAGAAAAGCAAGGAAACTGATTCTTCCTTCAGAGCCTCTAGAAGGACTTAGCCCTGCCAATATCTGGACTTTAGGCCAGTGAAACTGATTTCAGACTTCTGAGCACCATAACTGTAAGAGAGTAAATTTGTGCTGTTTTAAGACATCAAATTTGTGATAATTTCTTACAGCAGCAATAGGAAAAGAATGAAGGCCTCCTTTGGAAAGGTCTTTCTTCATCTGTTGTCTTTTCATCTTCCCCTCATCTCATCATGTGGAATTTATTTTACAACTATACTGATATGCAACTTACATACTATAAAATTGAGTAGTTAAGTGTACAGTTCAATGACTTCATAAATTTACCACGTTGTACATCAATCACAGTAAACTTGATTTAGACCATCCCTTCCCATCAACCCATTATGATTCTTCCTAGTTGTTGATCGGGAATCCCTGTTCCCAACCTCAGCCCCAGATAACCACTAATCTAGGTTTGCCTTTTCTGGACATTTCGCATACATGGAATCACACAATATGTGGTCTTTTGTTTCTGGCTTCTTTCACTTACCAGACTGTTTTTTGAGCATTATTCATGTTGTAGTACAAATCAGTAATATGTGCCTTTTATCACTGAATATTATCCCGTTGCGTAGATATTCCACAGTTTGTTTATTTACTTAAATGTTGATAGATATTTGGGTTGTCTCACATAATACTTTAATATCCTTTTCTAGCTATACTATTTTATACCCACTTCTTTATAACATGGGACATATTATAGTTGTGAACAGAGAAGGACATGTGTCTGATTCACTTTTCTATGCCCACAACCTATACTGGTATCTGGCAGACTGTAGGTATTCAATGAGCATCAGCTGCAACTGTCTATTGTTTAGGTGACCCAAACTGCTCGTTCTGCTACAGAATCAGTAATTATGGTCCATCCAACCTCTGTACAAAAAGTGTTTCCATTTTCAGCATTGCCTCTTTCTAGCTACTTTCCTTTTTTTTTTTTTTTTTTTTTTTATGCTGAGCTTACTACTGGCAGGTTGTTGAAATCACAGTGTGCTGAAAACCTCCTTTTACATTTCCTTAGGGAAAAGGGCACCAGGCCTCACAAAATTAAGGTCTGGGGAAGGGCTTTCGAGAAAGAGCAGCTATCTGAATAAAAAACATTACCTACCTTCGTCATATCCTGCTAGACCACATCATAAAGCTAAATAAAGAATAATTAACAGTGAAAACATAAAAAATAATGGAAGCCCCTTAGTCTCAAGAGCTCTAAGCATCTAAGAAAAGAAAAAAAAAAATCTTGATGAGGTAAAGTTGAATTTCTTTAGCTGTTTCTAACGTTCAGCTTTGAATCCCAATAATCAGTGAAGAATATTGGCTTATGATTCCTAGGAGCTGTCAGTGAATAACTCTTTTTAAAGATTTAGTTTCTCTTTCACAGCATTTTAGAAATCACTCATGCTGCTATGAAAATCGGATAATGGCCCACAATACAGCCTGAAATGAAAAAGAATGCAAGGGGAAATAAAGCGAGAAAACCCACAACACTGGGGCATTATCAATTCAGGCTCAATCAGGCTTCGCAGGTGGAATCAGTCTTAATTCAAAAGGCCGTCTCCTCAGAGATTGAGGCAAGTGATACTTTTCTTTGTGGCTTTCAGAGCCTTTCATTCCACACAATCATAGCATACACCAAGTTTGAAAGCCAAGCTTTCGGAAATATGTAACAGGACATTGAAATGAGAAAAGGGAAAGAGGCAGAAAGACATTTTATTGAAAAGCATATTGTAGAGCTTAGCTTACAATTGGACACTTGCCTTTGATGGGTCTGCTTTTAAAATAGGAGATTGATTTTCAGTTAACCAACTGAGAGAAAAATGCATAGCTCCACTCTCACTCCTAATTCTACAGGCAGTCCTTCCTTGCTGACTTTCCTTGTAAAGGCATTTGAATACTTTGCAAACAGTAAGTGCATAGGGTGTACGCATGCTGCGTCCTGAGCGGTTCAGTCTAAATTTATGTTCTGTACCTTCTGTCTTCCCCAGGACCGGAGAAAGAACACTTCATAAAGGTGGGATGTAGTCAGGGGAAATTGTGTGTGCAGGCCAGGCAGCTCTTTGAAATGTGACAACCTGTAATAAGTGAATTACATTCTAGTATATAAAATGTGACACGTGTGAATTAATTACTGATACTAAGTTGATTTACATTAAATTGCTAGTGATTTGTCATTTTAAATTACCTATGAAAAAATTATTTTGGTTTATGATCCATTTCAAATGAGGAACTTTAAGTAGGCACGATGGTGTTGTGGACTGGAAATACCCAAGGGATATTTGATTGTTCTCTTTCTGCCACTATCAGCTCTATGATCACAGGGAAAATATCTTTCTTCTCAATTTCCTCAGTGCCTAGCAGAGTGCTTCACACATACTAAGCTCTCAAAAATATTTGTTGCATGATTGAATAAATAGCACGTGTTAGCGTCAGTACAAATAAAATAAAGTAAAACAATATTGGTTCTATGCCCTTGAATGTACCATCTAACACCAGTAATAATAAAATGCAGGAATGGGAGGTCACCTCATTCGATGAACTTCTAATGGCATTCAAATAAGCAGTCATCTTGTCTCTGCTTAAACATCACAAGTTACAGGAGACTCATCATTTCATAAGGAAGCCCCCACCATATTTGGTTAGCTTTCGTTCTTAAAAATGTCTCACCTTATATTGAGCTCACCTATACGTACCTATGCATATAGCTACCTAACATACACAGCCATTCTTCCCTCTGGGGTAATATATGTAACAAGATGTGTGATGCAAACTCTTCCCGCCGTATTAGAAATTTGCAAAGACTAAAAGCCAAGCACAAAATAGTTGGTACAAGGTGCATTCATATCCTAGCATAAGGTTAACTAAGTTAGTACTTACAATGGAACTGGTGTCAAACTGGTTCCTTCTGCTTTGGCCCATCATCCACAACATGGTGATATAAACAAATACTAAGTATTCATTTGTGGAGATTGAAGAGATGGCAGAGTAAGGATCTTTTATCACACGTTTTCAGAAAACTATTGTTGCTATTTTCTTTTTATCATTTCAAGTCAAGTAAGGGGAGGCTTCAAAAGAATGAAAGCTTGACATGCATTCTCTGGAGTTTGAAGGACCTGGCACCTAATTTTTGTATGAAAGTTTAAAGATAGGACAGGGGCACCCTGTCTGGAAACAAAGCAGAGAAAAGGTTTGCATTGAGAATAGCACTACCATTCTGAGAAGTATTACAAAGGTTTCTAGTCAGCCAGATGTGGCTATCACAGAAATGAGTTTGATTGTGTCGCTTGTGAGGGACTCCTCCTTAGGAAGAACTAGGAGTTAGGATGACTCTAAAAGAAGGGTAAACATGTGAAAACCAAGAGCTGGAGAAATCAAAAGAAGCCAGTTGGAAGTGACCACACCCTCATCATAGGATGCAAAATTGTGACACACCATGCTCACAAAACTTCAATACCTGAAAGTCTCCTATAAAGGGAGACTTTGTTGGCTTAAACCAGTGGGACCCAAAGCATCACCTATTAAATATAATGGAAGTAGCAGCAGGGAATAAAGGTAAAACTGACCATATCCCCTTCACCTGCTGCAGATTTCCAAGCCAAAATCAGGCCAGATCTGTGGAAGAGAAGAAGTTTTATTTTGGATGATATTTCGAGGCTTCATGTTGCCCCAAATTTGATTTTATTACCAGGGCAAAGAGGCTCTTCATGCATTGCCTGACAGTCACTGGGAAAGCTATGGGCAATCTCCATAGTTAGGGAGAACAAATTGAAAGACTGGATTTGAAGAGGCAGTAGTAGAAAAAAAATAGTTTCCTGCCAGTACACTGTAAATCAAATTCATTCAAACATATGTCTACATGTAGAATATAACATTCCTCTTCTAGGTAGACAGTCTTCAAATATTTATTTGCACAACAGTCTCTTTCACTGTGTCTGAAAATTTTATCTCTTTTGGTGGGGGAGGTGACTTGATGAGACATGAGTTTAATTAATCCTGCATCGGGAAAAGATGTGGAAGACTTTGAAATGAGATTGCTATATCTCCTTTCAATTGAATGTTGGGCATTGTCTCACAGACAGTGCAGGAATTACCTGATTCTACAGTTCTTTACCATTGACTGACTGGGTTATTTTACAACTCTGTAGAGATGTAAGTTAAATAGTAGAAAACTGACAGTAATGCACGTAATTCTTGTTTATAGAAACGCAAAGGAATCCTTTCTGGTAGACAGTATAAATCTCTGAGAGTCAAATCCTTATTTGAACAGGTTGTAACATCTTACCAATGCTCTCACTAATTAGTGAGTTATATGAAATCTTCGTCACACATTCATTTTATATTTGTGTAAAAAGCATGGCCATATTCTCTTTTTAAAAATTCCCCTTTAACAGAAGGCTGGAGGAGTTGGCAGAAGGCATAACTTGCTCAGAGATCTGGCTTCTCTGGAAGATGTCCAAAGTAAAGAAGTTAACCAGGCTGGGAGCTGAGTGGGGAGGCAAGGTTGCTAAGTCATGGAGAGCAGTCCTGTGAACTACCGAAATGGGGGTACTCCAGGGCAGATGCCCTGAGCACAAGGGTAATTCCAAGGGATGGACAGCATTCGAATCACAAGGAAAGGCAGCATAGAGCAAGCTTTTTCGGGACTCTCGTATAATTTATAAGGGAGAACGCTTTTGTTTGTGGCTGGTATTCATGTTCTCAGCATGGTATGAAACTCAGGAAATCTGACTCCGGTAAAGGGCAAGGGATTGGGCAGAGAGGTGCGATTGAAAGCTTCTGGGTGGCAGAGGATTTGTCTTATCCCTATAGCCTCAATTTTTATCTTTTAGACCTTTACATGTGATAAACATTTGACACATATATTCTGGATTGTTCCCTTTGAGCCTTCTCTTGTGCAGAAAAAGACTAGAATATCCACTCTTCTATGCAACATTTCCCATTTGATCTGATAAACCACAGATCAATCAACACACACTGGTAAAGTTCTGTCTCCAAATCTCTTTCCCTAGAACTGCAAGGGAAAGACTGCAATTCTCCAATATTTGCTTTCCAAGTGATTGCAGGCAAAACTTGTATTATGTTTTGCCATTGCATTACATGGATCATCATTCTGCCAGAATGAGTTTTCTCAGTTTCATCTCTCTTCACTCTGTCAATGCCACATATTTTAGTATTTGTCCGTAGTGTGTGTTTATCCTGGCGCTGACTTGATATTCATCTGGAGAGACTAGGTCATGTTGTAGTAGCAGACAACTCCAAAATCTCAGTGGCTCAACATAAAACTGTTTATATCTTATTTGCACACATTTCACTATGAGCCCAGGTGACTCTAGAGCAACTGACCTCTATGAAAGGATTTATCAGTGTGTGCTCCTTCAATCTTTTGGCTCTACCATCTCAACATGAGTCTTTCTCAAAATCACTGTGGCAAGGATGAAAAGACTGGACAGTTCTGCACTGGCAATTAAATGCTATGTCTCAAGCATGATTTAAACAACTACCATTAACAACCCATGGTCTCAACTAGCCATAGGCTCCACTCAACTCGGGGTTACCAGGACCTATGTGTTCAGGCTAGAATTTCTTGGAATTGTGCTCAGACCTCTAGGTAGGGAGTGCTGCTTATCTCTAGATGGTATTTCAGGAGCTTGAGAAAGCGTCCTACAAAGCATGTGGTCATGTTTTGAGGAGGGTGGACTAGCTGGCTTTCTCTGGTATGACTGGGAAGCACTTAAATGAGGCTGTGATGGCAGCACCAAAGAAAGCTGATGGTTGGAGCCAACACCCATTAATGGAGCATCATTGACAGAAACAGTAAACAAACAAGGAAACACAAAAATAAATAGAGGGCAGCCCTGTTTTTTCCCCTTCTCCTATCTTCCATGTTCCCTCTAATAATATCTACTGGAAGAACCTAAAAGTAAGCCAGTTAGCAAGGATGTCTGGTATACGTAGTTTACAGAATTCTAATGTTAGCTTTACAAAGGAAAATCAAGAAAAGGGAATTTGGACATGAAATAGGGTTATAGTCAGGTAAATTACATAGTTTGCCTTTTCCGCAGCTCCACAAATTTACACATCATCCTACATGTATTTGACTTTTCATGCAACAAAGTGAAGACTTCTTCTGCCTGGTAAGAGTCAACTATCATTGGACAAATGGAGATGCTCTCACTTTCTCTCTACATAGGGTAGAAACAAAATCACAAAGTGAGGTCAATTTATCTTTTAGTTCAGTCGTAAAGTTACTTGAATATTCTTTAACCTTAACATTAAATTATGAAGATAAGTATGTTCGACCAACTATTCTTATATAAAATTATAAGCAACAAAGTTAAAAAAGGGAAAATTAGTATACTGCATATGCTAATCCATTTGAGGCATTCTCCACAGTTTGTGTGACATTACAGTGAGTATATGTGTGTAGTTACTATACTCTTCATATTTGTATCATTTCTGTGCCTAATCATGAGGTTATAGTGTCTTTTTAAACTTTTTTTTTTTAACTGTTCATTCCATATTGCCTTTGTCCTTCATCTCCATTTGTATTGGTTCTTTACTTGGTGGAATGGCTAAACCACTATTCCTAGAGTGTCTATGTCTTCGGTAGACATGTTTTTATTGGGTTAGTTTTCCACTAACTTTTACTACTGAGACATGGGAATACTAAGAGTCACCCCAGAAAATCCCCTGGACTCTAAACATGGATTCTCCTGACCACACAGTGTAGTACCAACCCAATTTCCCCTTGATAAACAGGGTCAATCTTCCAGCCAATGTAGTAATCCCTGTTGATACAGTAGCATGAGAAACTCAAAATTATAAGGTGGTGATCTCATCCTTCACCTCCAAGGAATTGTTGTATCCCCTGATGACAGCATTGTGCCCTTAAGCACTAAGGAAGTCTAACCAACAGAATCCAAAGTTTCCAGGAAAAAAAGAAAAATTTGCAAGGGGATTATTGCTGTGTATTCTTTCCACACTATCAAGCAATTCTTCGTTCTCAGTAGACACTGACTGGGTATCCTACAATTTAACTCAATCTTTACACTGTCTACCTGGAGAGGGTCAGATTCCATAGGTTAAGGGCTCAGCCCTACAAGACCACTCCCCTGTTTCCTTCACGACTTCAGACGTCAATTGCAAGTCCAGGTTGTCATCTATACTTCTGATCGACTGGTGGTAGATGGGAGGTTCCCGCAACCCCCTCTGTGAGTTTGATTAAGTTGATAGAGTAGTTCATAGAATTCAGAGAAACATTTTATTTACTAGGCTACTAATTTATCATAAAAGAATATCAGGATACTAGTTTATTATAAAAGAATATCATTTAGGAACAGTCAGATGGAAGAGACACATAAGGCAAGGCATGTAGGAAGGGACATGGACCTTCCATACTCTCTGTGGGTGAACAGCTCTTGCAGCATCTCCACGCGCTCACCAACACAGAAGCTCTCCAAATTCCACCCTTTTGGTTTTTATGGAGGCTTTACTACAGAGGCATGAGTAATTAAACCGTTGGCTGTTGGCAACTGATTCAACTTCCAGCCCCTCTCCCATCCCTGGAAGTCAAGGGAGTGGGATTGAAAGCTAATCCTGTGCTTGGTTTCCCTGGCAACCTACCTCCATTTTTAAGTGAGGTCCAAAATTCACTTCACTTACATAATATCAGGTGTGGTTGAAAGGGGTTTGTAATAAATATCAAGATATCTTTGTCTTATCACTTAGGAAATTACAAGGACTTTAAAAGCATTGTGCTAGGAACAGGGACAGAGATAAAATGTATATTTCTTATTATAAATCACTATATCACAATTATTAAGTAAGAGTGAAGGAAGCCACTTCTACTTCCACCAATTGGTTCCTCTAATTATATATCCTAGCTATGGGAAAAATAGCAACGTTACATTGATAGGCAACCCATCCCCTAAAATATTATGCTAACTTTTCAGTGTCTTTTATCCACACTAGCATTGTATCTGAGTCTTCACTAAGCCATTTCATCACTGTATCAGGTCAACTGCTTCTGGGTGATGAGATACATGGTAATACCAGTAAATTCTGTGGGCATGAGTCCATTCATTGTCATGCTTCTGTGTTGATCTGAGTTTCTTTGTCAGAAGCAATTTTGTGGGGGATGTCATGACGATAAGTAAAATATTTTATAAGTCTATAGGCTGGCAGAAGAATTGTGGGCAAGGAAGTCAAATGCATATCCAGAATGCATATTTATTCTAGTAAAGAAAGAAGTTGTTGCCACTTCCACGATGAAAGAATCCAGCAAATTAGTCTGTCACTGGGGGGGGGGGGGGGGCGGGGGGCGGAACTGGCTTGTCCCACATGGGGAATGGTGTCATCAGGGAGGCCTCAGTGTCTGTGTCTGCTATGGTTACTATTGGCAGTCACTGGAGCCCAGAGCAAAATTAGTCTTGATAAGGAAAAGTCAATGTTTTTGACTCAATTACATTCTTATTAGTCACCTACTGGTATATTATGTACATATTCTTCTATGTCTTAATTCTATAAAAACAAATTAATTGAACATGTTATTTGTAATGGACATTGAGTCTGTTTTTATGGCGTGTTTTCTTTGTGAGTAAAGAATGACATCAGTTTGAGTAAGCTGTAAGCTTGCTTTCTGATCAAATCAGTTCTATCTTTGAATTGAATATAAAACAATCTCTTTTACAGTCTGGGCTTCTAGGAAAACTATAGTACTGGTAGTCTTAATTATTGGCTGCTGTGAGCCTTTACCACTTACAATTTTATTCACTTATATCGAATTAGATTTGGAATTTTTATTCTATTTTGCCCCTTTCATTAGAAACACTATGATTGAGGTTTAACTAAATCAGCTTCAGGCTGTACCAGGCAAAGTCGAATTGACTTTGCACAGCTTGGCTTCTTCAAGTCTTTGGATAATTAGCTATGAACAGCTAGTTCCTGGGGCTTGTGGTCCATCAGGCTATTTTTAAATGTACTCATGTGTCAAATGAAAACACCATGAGGCATAGCCCATGCATTGCCTTCCACCATTTTGACTTTCCCTTGGCTTTTAAAATAAACTCCAAATCCATCTTCTATAGAAATAATTCCTAAAGAAATTTCTACTACTTAAGGCATTTTGTGTGCTTTACATGTAACTAATTTAGGATCTTTGTATATATGTACTGATTATTTTTCTTGTTCATTCCTGTTCTTATGTTTATTCTGCTTCTCTCACCACCCCTCCTAATTCTAGATTCTTTATCTATTTAGTTATTTACTATTACGTGAGCTCTCAAGGGCAAGATTTTGACTATATAAAGGTGGTACTGAAGCAAACACCATCAGCTTCAAAATCAGTCATATTTGCAATGTAGATCTTCAGTTACCTTATATCACATGACTAAATATTTGTCAAAAGAAATAAACCTTTAATGATGGACTATCATACGAGTACATTATCATTTTGCATAATTTTTAAATAGAGTCCTCTACAAATTTATCACAGGAGATTTATAGCTACCACATTTCTCCTAAAATAAGACCTAGCTGGACAATCAACTCGAATGCATCTTTTGGAACAAAAATTAATAAAAGACCCGGTCTTATCTTATTTTACTAAAAGAGTGGGTATATATAATATATGATATGATATGATATGATATGATATAATATAATATAATATAATATAATATAATATAATATAATATAATATAATATAACAATACCGGATCTGACATTAATTTTTGCTCCAAAAAATGCATTAGAGCTGATTGTCCAGCTAGGTCTTATTTTCAGGGAAACAGGGTATCTATTCACATAATTGATAGGCGTCAGTATTATCAATTATGTTTGAACTTTATATGTATCTTCATATTTATTATTCTTTCTGATTCTTTGCACAGACTTTTTTTTTTCATAGTAGGCACTCATCCAACATTTGTCAAATATACAGTAACATACATTTTCCTAAAGTTCCACTTAATTTCAAAAATTACATTGATAGGTTTCACATTCTTCTCAACTGATTACCCAACCCTTCAAAACAAGCAAGCAAGCAAGCAAGCAAACTAACAAAACCTGCTTTGAGTACATTACTTCTCACATAAGAATTGTGGGAAGGGGCAAGATATTATCAGGACATTTCCAAGAAAATATTATATATGGAAATGAAGAATACCCACTTTCTGGTGCTAATCTGATAACACAAAAGAAAAGTCAAGTGGGAGAAAAGTGTCTCTCCCAGATTTTTAACTCACATCTTTGAGGCATTTGCCAACAAAATATTGATATTCTTTTGATGGGATGATCTCACCTAGGCAGGCTCCCAGGAACCTTGCTTGCCTAACATAATATGGGACATAAATACCTGGTCCAGGTGGTCTAGGAAAGGTGTCAAGAAGAAGGTTTAGACCCACTGTTGCAGGTTTCCATCTTATAGCATATAACTGCCATTGCATCTACTCTTGCAATCTTATTCCTCTCCCATTTCCAGACGTTATTTCAGGTGGACTCAGAAATTGGTAAAAAGGTTTCTGATAACAGAGACTATAAGTCTATATATACCATATATTTTCATATTGATTTTATATAATTGAGCCTTTTATCATACACTGTTGTCTTGTATTTTCTTTTGCTGTCTTATTGTACCAATAAAACTACAAACTGATTGAATACACCAAACTTGGTTTATATATTTTTTGATGGGTGGTTCTTTCTCCACCTCTATTTCTGAGTTATTATAAGCTGGTTTCAGTTGTTAATAAGAAATTAAAAAAACACACGTTGTTAATTATCTTTAGTCTAAGAGTTCTTTAAGGGAGGTATTATGTTTTATTCATCTTTGTATCTCCAGAGCTTATTATGGGCCTATTGTACATCTTACATGCTTAACACACACCCTTTGAATAACAGGAGAAGTAAACAAGTGGATGGATGGATGTCTAACATTAGTACTATTGTGGACTGTCAAAGACCGTCATGATAATAAATGCATGGTAATGACAATTACATAGAACCTAGCCTTCCAGAGCTCTGCAATGACAAACTTGAATCTTGGTCTCCACTACTATCTGTCTTGAATAAAGACAATTGATGATGGGCTGTGTTTCTGTCAATATGTGGTTATAATCTTGGCCTTGGTCTGCTGGGATTAGACAGGAGTAGGAAGGACTTAAGTTTCTGCCCTAAACAAAAGAAAGACTGTATATAAGATGAAAAGAGAAAGACATGTCCGTGCAGAGATTGGAATTGTGGGACAGGTAAGGAGCTGTCTCTTCTATTCATTAACATATTGGTCTGGGCAGCTCAGAGTGAATTACAGGGAGTAGTGTGGGGGGATATATAATAAGTATTGGCCGTCATAACATTGAGCTAGTGGCTCTCCTGCTGTCCTTTGGAATTTTTGTTTGAAATCACAGAGGTTCCTTCAGCATGTAAGAGTGTCTGTTTTATAGGGGAATGGCTATTAATGAATGTCCTGGTCACACTAATAATAGTGACAGAATTCACTGATTCTTTATTCCACATTTTAAGACAATGTACTCATCTCTTCGAATGCCTAAGAAATTGTGAAATATTATTACTGCTGGCCACGTTAATGAGACCAAAATATTTACAATGGTTTTGGCTGTGTTTTTTTTCACATTAGGTGACATGCTCAGAGTCACCCTAGAATTTGGAAAGTCTACAACTTCCATTCTGACTTTGGTATGCCTACATGTACGATTCACTGGATGCATACAGAAAATTTTAAGCCCGCGGGCAGTAATATGAACTGCCTATGACAACGATTTTAATACCTATTTTCAGTTTTTCCTCATTTGTTTTCCTTCTATTTATACCACTGTAATCCCCAACAAGCCATACTTGTCTCTCATATTATTTATTCTTTCAATATAGGGGACAATTACATATAATTAGTTGGATGACACTACTCATTTGCTGGTGGAATTTGCTATGAATGCATTTGCTACTTTGGGGAGTTGCCTTCTGTTTCCTGCACCACTGCTCTGATGCTGTTTAGAGAGAGACCTGTTTTTTTTTGTTTGTTTGTTTTTTTCTCCCCTCCTTATTTATTGCTTCATCGGTCCGAGACAGGAAGCAAGCATATGAAAATCAGTATGCAACAGCCTGTGAATAACTATCACAGGAGGCAGAAAAAGAATTGCATACCAATTAAAAAACAAACACCCAAATAGGCACAAGGTAAGCTTTCAACGACATATTTGTGGGTGAAGAAATCTAGGTGAATTTGTCAGTCTCTTGTGATATTTTATAGGAACCATCATTTGATGCCTTGGAAAATATAATTCATGTAGCATCTTATTTCTCCACCATCCTGTGTTCCACATAATTTGATTTTCCAGATGGCTGAAGGTCACTACCTTGTTACTAATCCTTAAAATAATTAGTATTTACTAAAAAAATAATGATTTTTAAAATTATATTGGTCTTTATCCTGCCTTCTTAAACAGAGGTTACAGAACATAATTGTACTTGCTGTGAAATTCTCAAAAACATGATCTTAAGCCAAGCTATGCCCATAGGAAAGACTCTGACCCATTAGGGCTTGAGGAATTAGAATTAATGATCCAATATTTCTGGAGTTAGATCCATGTGGCAGCCTCTCTATACGAAGAAATCTCTTTAAAAAGTTGGCGATAGCCTGCCTTTGAGAGCTGCTGTTTAAGCCAGTAGGCTGTTTGGGGGCATAGCTATCCATCTTGCCATCCTGCAAGCATGCAATCTCATATATGCTGATCTCTCCTGAGTGCTTATCTTGGTCACCTTCCTGATTTATTTCCATCCCAGGTTTCTGTGCCTTTGGATTCCTTTGCCCATAGCTCCTTTAGCTTGTGGTCATATTTATCCTTGACCTCCTGGGCTGACTTCTTGACTTAAACACAGTAATCTCACCTTACCCTCTCTATGAATTGGGTCTCTAATATACTTTAGATGAGGTTATTCCAATTGCTTATAATTAGAATATAATTGCTTATCATTCATTCCATTTTAACGTTGGTAACGTGACAGCTTTTAAAGGATCACGAGGGCTTTCTTTCTTATTGAACTGAGTGTGCTATATTCTCCTCTCATCCTTTAGGTCACTCGATGCAATTGACCCCTCCCATAATCTACTACTCCTATTTTACTCAGTTGTTATTGTTTGTCAATAACTGACGTTTGACCAGTAGGAAACATTTACTAAAATGTGGAGAAGCACTAGAGTTGTTGAAAGCAATGATTTGTAACAGATGAGGAAATGAGGCACATTAAGAAAAGGAAACTCAAATGCAGTTCAGGGAAACAAAGAGGTTGGTCTGGAGATTCAACTAGAAACCGAGATTAGATCCCAGGATTCCTAATTCACACAAATACTATTTCTGTATTCTGCCATTTTAAAAGATTTCGTTCCCTAACTTCCATCTCCCTCATTCCTACTTTTATACCTTCCTCTGTCTCCTTTGTGACCTCTTTTCTGAGGCCTACCATTATTAGGCTGTTCTCCAAGTTTCCAAATAGATTGTCAGTATATACTCATATATCTGAGGATCACTCACACCAGAGAATTTATGATTTAGGCTTTGGTGTTAACAAGTCCCAAATCTGATTTTCCATGTTTTCAATTTGTTGGTCTCCTTTTCTGTATTTGCCACTAGCCCTTTTGTACTAAAATGGCTATATGATTTAGACACAGATTGTTCATGGGAGAACACATTTTTACATATAAACTGATTTTACCAAAATTTGTCATTGAAGCTATGTTTCTAAAATTTCTACCTGTATGTAACATAAGTTTAACAAATATTTAATGATAATGATGGCAATACTGTTTTTATCTGAACTTTTTTCCATGGTAGCTTTATAAGTGATTCTATAGGAAATAAAAACAATGAATAAGTTGATTAGTTGTATGTGACTTTTCTGGAGCTTAGGTCCATTTTTGCTGTGGCAGATTAATATTTTTTTCCAGTGAATTAATTTTCTGCACTGTGGGAAAAAAAATGACTAAATTCCACCCAGCATTCTGTTGGTGTTAAGTCAGTTTCTATAATGCCAGTGGGCTAGACGTATTTTCTAAAGGTGTCAATAAATTTCTGCTAAGCAATTTTCCCATTTTTTTTTCCCATCAGAGACAAGAAACTCCAAACAAATCAACATGTGTTTGATGATACTCTCAAAATGCAGAGTAAAAGAGACCAGGTTTAATCCCAGCTTTGCCCTTTGCTTATTGTGTAATCTCAGAAATTTCTTTAATGTCTCTGTGACTTTCTTCTCTTATTTAGAAAATGTGGACAATACTGATTGTGGGACTTGATTGAGTGAATGCACATGAAATCTGTAACACAGTCATTGTTTATGGAATGAGAAATCTCCAACTTTTTATTTCCTTTATTTTATACTTTTCTAAGAAACATATAGCAGATAACACTTAACAAATAATAAGCTATTGATTCAATTTGATGTCATAAAATATGACAAAACATGCAAAACACTATGGGAAGAAAATATTTTTTAAATGAATAGGCTGGTTCTTAGCTCTAAGGAACCTAAAAGCAAAAGTATTTCTGTATTTTCCTAATGCTTTCCTTTTGTAATGGATCCTGGAAACACACGGTGTTTATTATATTGGTTTCAGCTTCTCACTAGGACTATAATATTTTTCATCATTAACTTATCAGCTCTTCCCTCCCATTCGTCTTCCAATTCATGACCACTTGGCACCATCACAAAAATCACTTCTCATAGACATTGTTAAATTTCATTTTATTTTATGACCACAGACCGTACATCTGTCCGTTGGCCAGAAGTCTTACCGTGTTTCCCCGAAAATAAGACCTAGCTGGACATTCAGCTCTGATGCGTCTTTTGGAACAAAAATTGATAAGACCCGGTCTTATTTTACTATAACATAAGACCATAATATGATATGATATGATATGATATGATATGATATGATATGATATGATATGATATGATAATACCTGGTCTTATATTAATTTTTGCTCCAAAAGATGCATTAGAGCTGATTGTCCGGCTAGGTCTTATTTTCGGGGAAACATGGTACCTTTAGTCTGTTACTGGGGAGTAGGAAAGAAATGTGGAGGGCAGAGGACCTGCCTTTATTTCTAGCGATGAAACAACTCAAATTTCCTGTACTCTTAATGGTAAACCTGATCTCTTAGTACCAGTCATTAAGGACAGCCCTTTTCCTGAAGCTAGGGCAGGGAAATATTCAATAATGTATTTCCTGTGTTCCTGCATCTCAATCTGAAAACAGAAAGAAGTTAAACACTTTGTTCAATCATTTATTAAAATGAAAGCAGCATCCTGGGGCTACAGGAACATGGGGAGCCATTGCCATGTTCTATTTATTTTTGGCTTTTGTCAATTGTACATGAAAAAGGCCCTAGTGTGCAGTCCCTTCCTGCTGACATTTCCACTAGGTAATTTACCTTTTGCTCCACTCTTTTTGGAAAATCCTCCAGTTATTTTGTGAGAGAAACAATAGGTACCTTTGCTTCAGTGAACTTTTTCTGGAGTTTAATGACCTGCTCTGACTAGACGCAGCCTCCTCGCTCTTGTAAGAAATAAAATGTTATTACTAATACCCCTTTGCTTAGCAATTGCTTCCCAAGGCTCAGTTTATTTCAGCTTTGCATCATTCTGTACCAGCTTCTCTCATTTTTCCTTTTCTGTGGATGACAGACATATCTGGAAGGATTTATTAGCAGTCAGTATAGCATTGTTGATGAGCTTAAGGGGTACAAAGTGGGGCAGTGTATATTTTAATTGTACAATTACCGTGTGCTAGATTTATGAGCATGAATTTCCCTTACCTAAGTCTCAGTTTCTCTACCTGAAAATGAGGAAAATGAGTACTTGCATTATATGCCTCGGAACGGGGGGATTAAGTGAGATAATGTAAGTAGAAGAGTTGGCATAGTATTAATGCTTAGTAAATACGAAATATTTGTTGTTTTCAAGATTATTAATAATAAATACTATAATTTTAATCATTATTATAAATAATATAGCACTCTGGTTTGGGGAGTCTGCCAGAAATAAGGCTGGCAACCTCAGTCATTTCCTTCTGCAAAACCCTTACTATCTGAAATTGGGGGAAGAAAGACCGAGAATTTTGGCTGGTGTGCATGTGTGTATATGTAGTGTGTATTTTTTTTTTCACTTAAGTATAACATACATCTATAAGGTCAAATTAGTCATGGATATACAGCTCAATGGATTGTCACAAAACGTGTCTTTGTAACCATCACCCACATCAAGGACTAGAACGTTATCAGCACCTAAGAGGCCCTTCTTGTCCCTTCCTAATCATTGACCCCTGTCTTCCCTGAAGTCATCACTGTCCTAACTTCTAGCACCATATATTATATTTCCCTAATTTTTGAACTATAAGTAAACTGGAATCATACATAATACACATGATATTGCTTCTCTATATTTACTCATATTATAAATGAGGTTCATCTATGCTGTTGTGTGAGGCAGTAGCTTAATTTCACTGTTTTTTTTTAGTATTCTTTTGCATCATTTATTCAATCTAATGATGATGAATGATTGGACTTTCTCCAGGTTGGAGCTATTTCATATAATGTCCTTTGAACATTCTTGTACCTGCTTTTTTGGTAAACATGTGCTCATATTTCAGTCAACTGTATGACTTGGAATAAAATATTGTATATTTAACCTCAGTGAATCCTGCCAAACTTTTCCAAAGTGGTAGTACCAATTTACCATTTCATTAGCAGTGTGCAAAATTTCCTTTCACCCACGTGGTTGTCTACACTTAGTGTTGTTAGTCTTTTTTATTTTAGCCATTTCCATGGATTATTTTATTATAGTTTTACTTTGCATTTATCTGGTAACTAAATAAGTTAAATTCTTTTTGATATGTTTATTGACTATTTGGGTATCTTGTTTTTTGAATGGTAGCTTGTTTGAGTTTCTTGCCCATTGTAAAAATTACATTACCAGCTTTCTCTTTTGTATCTTCAAGAGTTTCTTATATATTCTTCATACAAGCCCTATTTTGATTTATGTATTGCATACTATCTCTTACCACTCTGGGGCTTGCCTTTTTAACTGTCCTAATGTTACCTTTGATATATGGACATACTTAATTTTGACATAAACCAATGTATCCATTTTTCATTTATGTTAGCATTTTTGTGACATATTGAAAAACTATTTCCCATCTCAAGGCTATAAAGATATTCTGCTATCTTCTAGATATTTTATTGTTTTATTTTTTTCACATTTAGAGTTATAATTCATTGGAATTATTTTTGTGCTCATTATGAGGGAGGGGTAAAATGTAATCTTTTTTCCTATATAGATATCCAATTAACCAACACCTTACATCATTTATTACAAACAGTCCTTCCATCACAGCTCTAAAGTGCTATTTTTTGCATATATCAGTTACTTGTATATGGAGGGACTATTGATACATGTCTATCCTTACTTCAATACCACACTGTTTTAATTAATATTCTTTACAAGTTGTGCTATCCAATAGAATGATTCCTCACACATTGTTCTTTTTAAAGACTGTCTTGGTTCTATTTGCCCCTTTGCATTTTCATTTAAAGATATTTAAGTTTATATATTATGGACATTTTCAAGAATGTGCAGAATTTTAAAACAGGATAATGAACTCCTATGTTAACATTACCCAGCTTTAGCAGTTGTGAACTTATGGTCATTCTTGTTCCATTTACACTCCATCTGTTCTCCACCACCACCAGGTTATCTGGAAGTGAGTTCCATTTATAAACATTTCCATATGCATCTCTAAGAGAAAAGGAACCTTTTCCCCCTATACCTACAAAAGCATATTATACCTGAAATATTATTTAATATCATCAAATATTTAGTCAATATTCAGACTTACCTGACTACCTCACGTTTAAAAATTGAGTATATTTGAATTAAGATCTAATAATGTTGCTCTATTACAACTAACTGATGCATCTTTAAGTTACTTTTAAACAGGTTCCTCTACCATCAATTTTTTCCTTGCAATTTATTTATTGAAGAAATCATGTTATTTTTTTTCCTTTGGAGTTTTTCCATTGTCTATTTTAAAAAGTTTATTTAAACATAATTTTAGACTTAGAAGAAAGTTACAACAGTAAAATAAGAAATTCCTGTATACTCTTCACCTAAATTGCACAAATATAAACATTTATCACTGTAGCGTTACTATTCTTTCATTTTTTTTCCTTGGTTTCTCTCTCCTCTTTATATTGTTTCTGAAACTTTTGCAAGTAAGGTGCAGACATGATTCCTTTTACCTCAAAATATGTCAAAGTTTATTTTCATACAACATGGAACAATGATCACATTCAGGAAAATATCACTGGTACAATGCTATTATCTAATTGACACAACTTATTCTAGTTTCACCAAGTTCAAGACTAATATTTTATCTGTACTAAAATTCAATCCAGGAGGATATACTGAAGTTAGTTGTCATAGTTCTTTAGTCTTTTTAATCTGAAACACACTGAGATGTTGTTTTTGCCTTTCATGATCTTAGTACTTTTGAAGAGAACTGATCAGTATCAAGAGCAATGAAAGGTCTGAGCTTTTATACCCTAGATGAAAGCTATAAGTTAACTTGCCATAGTTTTGTGGACTTGAACAGAAGACGCAAGATTCCTGGGTCAGAGACAAAAGACTGTTACAGCACAGGAGACAATATGAGCTTCATGTTTGTGTCAGTTCTTCATGGCCCCAATCTCATGGGACAATGCAGAAGAACACTGTGAATACTGGTCAGCAGTGGGCTTGTGTAACAGCTGAGGAAACTCAAACTTAGGGAACCCAAATCTTTTTAAATGGACTACAAGCAAACCTATCCTTTGTTCCAAGGGAGACATAGTCTTTATTATATTGGACAGTAAACAGATCTTCCCCCTTAATCTTGAGTGAGACATTGTCTCTATTTTCCAAGGCTCTTTTCTATAGAAACATCCTTGGAAAGATAGTCCACAACAAAAGACAGTTTGAGTTTTGTCTGAAAAATGTACAGAACTGCAAGAGACACATGGAAATGTGTCTCCCCAAAATATGCACAGCTCTTTTCTTGACTGTTTGCATCTAATAAACCTTTTCATGAGTATACTACTCTGTCAGCCACTCTAATTATAATGTAGCCATAGAGGTGGGCAACAAATCCATTCAATTTGTCTCATACAGTGTTTAATTAAGGCTACCATCAACAGGGTTCCAAGCAGCAGGATGAGGCCAATTTGCAGTATTGACCTCAATCATACCACCTGGGGTCATGGACTGACCCAGGCAGCTGAAACCCCCCCAAAACAACAACAACAACAACAACAACAACAACAATAACAACAAAACCATCAGTCTACCTTATAAAGTCAGGTAGCATTTTCCTTAAATTTTTATATTGACTTTTCCACTTGGTGCAAGGCATGAATCAAGGTATGATAGTATGTATTAACAAGCACACAGACTATACCTTGACCTGCCAAGAGGAAGTCTTGGTCTAGTCTGTCTGTCATTTACAACCATGACCAGTGAGTTTAAGCTGACCTGAATGACTTTCGGGGCTAGGGTCGTTTCATTGATGACTTCATATGAAATAAGGACAGATGTTGTGCCATCTTTTCTAATTGGATGACTCCCACTGTAGGAAAAATTGACAAAAGAGTGCTCATCAATAAAAATTCTATTAAAACTTAGCTATAAAAGATGTTTTAAAAATGAATTTTTTGACAGTTATTCCACCAGTCTTTGTACATGAACATGATTTTACTTGTATCCGACATGAAAAGTACACATTTGTGTGAATTCCTATTTGTGTGCATTCCTATTGATATCATTTTACTTATATATAATTAACCTGGGAAGGCTGGGTTTCTCTTCCGATTTTTCGAAATATTCTCACACTGCAGATTTGATAAGTAGGCTAGTTCTCACAATAATATTGAGTCAATTAAAAACATGAAAAATGCCAAACACACATACTGGTTTTTAGCCTTCTCATTTTATAAGGTGAGAAAAACTTATTGTTGGCGTTGCCCAGAGTCAGCTTGGAAACCTCAAACCTAGGTCGAGTGCAAAAGATATTGTATTACCGTGATTTGGGGGCCTGAATTTCAGAAAGAAAATATAAAAAAATGATTGCAGAAAAGACATAAGCATAAGTCCTAGGTGTGTAAAGACAAAGCTTGAGGTAATATATAAGATAAACACACTTTATTTAACATAAACACTTGGTTATTTTTCATCAAGTAACAAAGAACTTTAAGATCTCTAGCTTTTTCAGAAATTACTTGTTAAAAAATTATTTAGGAGCATACAAAAAAAAGTCACAAAAATGTAAGTCTCTTATGATATTAAAAAAAACACACAAAAAACAAGAAAAATAAACCTGTTATAACAGAAAGTAACCGAATTCTAGTTTTACCTTTTTATACAACTGATATAACATTTTTTCTGTATTAGCAAGCTAGTTCTTCATCTTATGAATAAAACCATAAAAATTGAATCAACTTTGTAAGCATTTTATACATTTTAATGCTTCTTTCATACTCGTTATTTATAAGTATTTTAAATCAAGGTGAACAAACATTACTACCCTTCAAATCTTCTATGTCTTAAAAATGCTGTTTACTATCTTATTTTCACCTACTCCCACAAAGAAGCAATTTTACCTTGACACAATTATACTCTTTTACTCAATAATATATCTATTTTATTTTCACTCATATATTTTTTGCAGCTATTGTGAGGAGCACAGTTCTATCCAAACATAATAGCTACCACTTTTAGCCAAAGCAATTAACTTCTGTTTCCCCACAGCACAGAAAAAGCTGGAGGCAGGTAAGTGACCACACTCAGTTATATCTAAACACTGATCAGAGCAACAGAGATCCAGGAAAGACTGACACGTGAACACACGTTATATATTTCCATTCAGTCACACACGTCTGTTTTACGTTTTTTAAACTGGTAAATGTGAATGTGTATCCCAATGTGACCCAAGGCTGTGTATTCATCCTTTCCAATCTTACCTGTATTCACTTTATAATGTATAAAAACAAGAGGCAAATGTGTATATTTATTATAACTATGCTAGCAGTCCAGAGTTTCTGTCAGAGATATGACAAATTGTTCCTGAGATGTTGCAAGGGGATTGAGTAAATCATTATGATTGATAGCATTATAAGAATTAACCCACTTTTATAAGCCATTACTTATAATTTAAGTATTTGAAAATGTAATTGTTACTCTCATAAATTTTAACACTAATTGAAAACAATGCAAGCTATTTGGAATAGTAAAATTACTTATAGTGCATTTAGTTTGTGCAAATTAATTTTTAATTGGAAAACAAACCCAAAATCTTGAAAAATATTATTCATGTTTTTAATAAGACATATGTTTTAAAAGTAATATTTGTTCAAACATTTACCACAACTAGAAATATTACCTAAAATTTTCCCACGATGTTATATACTAATTAATAAAAAACACTTGTGATTTTTCTTAAAATATTAAAATGTTTTCTGTTCCCACGCTTGTTGTACTAACCTTATATATCTATTTTATTCCATTGCTTCTTAACTTGGGTCAAAACAATCAACACTGTACTTGCAGAAAAATGACAGAACCAACAAATAAATTCAATGGTTAGTTCTTAAAACTAATTGAAACCAATAAACTAATATATAAACTGTTTACTAATATTCAAGAAACTTACTCTCATAAAACAAACAAACAAACAAACAAACAAACAAACAAACAACACTATGACCTGTAGTTTCACAAGTGAATTCTACCAAATTCTAAGGAAGAGATCTTCAATGTCCGTTGCCTTTAAAAAAAACAACAATATTAAAATAAAATGGGCATATAATAAGCTGCATATCTTAAGTGTGCAATTTGAGAAGTTTTGATATGCATATATCATACATATGCCTCACATGCGTGATACGTGTATACACTGTGAAACCATCACCACGATCAAGATAACCGTCACCACAGGTGTCCTTGTACTTGTTGATAATCCAACTTTCCTGCTCCTCTTTCTATCCCCAGGCAACCACTGATTTGCTGTCTGTCACTAGAGATTAATTAGCATTTCCTGAAACTTTATATAAATGGAATAGTATAATGCATATTCTTTTTTGTTTGCCTTTTTTTTTTTTACTCAGTCAAGTTATTTTTAGATGTATACATGTTATTATGTGTATCAATAGTTCATTCCTTGGTGTTGCTGAGTAATATTTGATTGAATGGATTGATCATAATTTATTTGCTTTCATTTCTCTTGAGTAAATGCCCTAGGGGCCATTCCAAGCTTTCTTTCTTTTCCCCATCAAGATATAGGCTAATCATTTCCTCAATACTTGCTCCTTTTTTTGTTTTATAATAAAGTTCTCACCTGGGCATCCTTGACCTAGTTCAAAGAATTTGTGGAGTACAGTAGCTCAGTTCCTTTCAAATGTTTATGTACATAAGAATCACCTGGACATCTTTTTAAAATATAGATTCTGTTTTCATATGTCTGGAGTAGGGCCAGCGATGCTCTATTTTGAACAAGCTCCCAGGTGACGCTGGTGGTGCTGGTGCACACACCAAACTTGGAGTAGCAAGGTTTGGGTTGACTTTCAAACCGGGGTGACCTCCAAAGTCATGTAGAAACCTGTTGGGAATATATAAATTTACAGCAATATACTGAGATCTGCTAAATCAGATCCTGCAGCAAAGTAGAGTTTGTAAGTTTGTACTTTTACAGTACTCTTCTTTTTGGAATCCACAGGGGTCCAGCATGATGCTACAAGGAACTAACCACTAGTGGGGCATGTTCACTGACCAGTCAGAAAGGGTATGGACTATGACAATCAAAGAGGGTCCTCAGGGCCCCTGCTCCCACGGGCATTGCTATTTTCGTTTCTGAATATGGGGAAGTGGGCTGTTCCAGGTGGATCTTGGGAAGACTAGGGGAATCCTTTTATTTTTGGCCCTAGCACTCAGAGCAGGGAGTCAGGGAAGCTGTTATTTACTAGGTATTATTGATACATTTCAATATTTTATTAACTGGTTTGACCAGCTTAATTCCGGCTGTATATTGTCGATTTAAGGGTTGGAACATCACAACAAGAAGCAAAGCATTGGTTCCCAAATTTTTGGTGAATCAGGTTGACCAAAGGAGCTTATTAAAAAAGGGAGATATTCACAGGCCAACAGCCCCTAAGATTCCAGGTCAGGTAGTGTGGGGTAGGGCCCAGGAATCTGCACTGTGAACAAATCCCTTAGATGATTTTGATGCATGTTACCCATGACTTAACACCTGAGGATCCCAAGCATGAGCAATGAAGCAGTTTCTTTGGAAAAAAAATATAGTTAAATTAGTTTAGTAGTTGGCAACTGTAAAATAATTAAAATCAGTTGAAAAATACTTTTATGCACCTTCCTTGTAAAATTCTTTAACAGTATCTACCATTTAGTACTGTAACAGAATATTTTCTTTTTACATTTTCTTTTTCAATTACAGTTGACATTCAATATTATGTCGTATTAGTTTCAGGTGTACAGTATAGTGGCTAGACATTTATGAAGTGATCCCCCCAATTAGTCTTGTACCCACCTGGCACCATGCATAGATACTACAGTATCAGTGACTGTATTCCCTATGCTGTACTTTACATCCCTGTAACAATTTTGTGACTACCAATTTTTACTTCTTAATCATTTCACCTTTTCCACTGATTCCCCCCAACCCTCCATTATATATACCCAAGGAAATGGCCCTTTTCTCATTTTTGCTTCTCAGCTTCTGCCTTAACATGTAATGGTCCACTTAAGTATCACTTTTGTGTTAGAGAGTAAGAAAGGCTGCTGAAAATCCTAATGTTTGAAATGGGCTATAGATAAAAACTTTAAGTTCCAGAGATGCTTTTTTAAAAATGTGAATCTAACAGTCTTGAGCCTCTCAGTGAATCAGTGCTCTTCTGAGATTCTTCTTCCCCCTCCCTCAATAACATTCTGGGGCTGTAGTGCGTTTAGGAACACTCTCCTATTTCCAAAGAATTTTGTGCACATTCTTTCTACTGCTTTACCCCTCACTTATCACTTCTCAAAATTCAACGGAGGAATAATCACACCAACATAAAAAAGGGTGCTTGGAAAAAACCCAGCAGATTCAAGCCAGTCTTACCGCTCTCACTTGAATGAAAATCTCAGGGGCCCGTGACCCTGCACTTGAGCAAATATTATGGGTAGATCTCACACACAGGAATGTGTGAGGACCCTGGACTTAGCCCTGTGCAGTATAGCTTCTAGGGCCCCCACTCTACCAAATCTCTCTTGAAATCCCTATGGCCAGTCCTTGCCAAATCCCACAGTATCCTTCGCAATCTTCTACCATCCTACCCACAAAACACTCTTTTCTCACTACTGTGAAGAGAATGGCTTTGCTTTTCAAATCTGTATATAATAAAACTGAAGTGGAAGAGGACGTTGGGAAAATAAGAACTCACCCTACCTCCCACCCCCAACTCATGCTTTATGAAGTAAGTGTAACATGAATGGTAGGTCTTCGTGATTGTTAAAGGCTATTTACTATTTTCCTTAAATTTAACGTAACACTCATATCCTTTGGCATCAAACCAGTTCTCTGACCTCAGCCTCATTTGCTGAGTCTTTTATATCTCATCACCTAATCACAGGCATTCTTGGTGATTCTGCCTCACCTTGGGAACTCAGAAAAAGGAGGATACACTATTATTTTCCCAGAAGTTTCCTCCCATGGTTTTTGTCTTAAAATTATTTCCTTCCTATGTCAAGGTTCTGAACTGATGTTTGAGACTAGGAAGAAAATCTCTTCTTTCCTTTGAGGAAAGTGTCCCCAATTCTTTTTCACCATCACTGGGGCTGCCTTACTTGGTCTTGACCTTTAAACTTTGGCTTGATGCATTATTTGTCACCAATCTGCAGCCTCTTATTTTTCTCACTAGTTATATAACTGCTGCAGAAGATAGCTTATACTCTGTGAAAGCCACATTCCTATAAAGCTTTATTATTTTAAGCTTTCTTAATATGAAATTCTCTGAAATATTATTTTCAAATTCTATTTCGGCCACATACCAATCTTGTTTTCCAGCTTTGCTTTTGTTCCTTTGCTTCACTCTGGCTTTCTGGTATCTCACTTGCCCTGAGCACATTCTACAAAGGAATAAATGGTTTTATGATTAAAGTCGAAAGGGTCTCAGATCTCCTCAGAAATATTCTGAATTTTACGCATTTCATCTCACTGCAAGATCTGATATTTTCTCAAATGTTCAGTTACTTATTTCAAAGTCTGTGATGTCTTGATGTATGTGTATGTTAGTTTCCCTCCCCCCCCCCTCGTTTCCCATTTGCATCCTTTGCAAATTGCATGCACAGCCCAGAACTAAGAAACACACTCCCTACCTGAGAGAAGAGGTGGCAGCTTCTATCAGGCTGACAAATGATTACTTCTGAGCGTGACCTGTACCTACCAGTGGTTTCAAAAATAAATGACTGTCAGAAATTTTTATAATTAAATGAAATGTCCACAAGTTGTTCTAAGGCATGTGATTATAACAACTGACCACTAAGTCTTTTAAAAGTCTGTAAAAGTATGGTGTAGAAGTTCTTACTTGAGGAAGAGATTTCTGCCTGCAGGTCTGTGGATAAACTTAACTTCCCACAAAATCATTTCTAAACACATCTTTGACATACAGCAAGAAAATAAAATTTTTAAAAATGACTGTATCCTACTCCATGAATAGCAAGAAAAGTCTGAAAACTGATACATCAAAGCTGCACAAACAACAAAATGATAACACTTTGGTCTGCTCAGTGAACAAAATTACCTATGATATAGTTTTCCTGCCCTTCTAACTAGAACAGCAAAATCTAAATGTTTTCCAGATAAACTGACAAGTTCTGAAATGGATTTTTCCTTTGGTGGGTAGAAGTGGGAAGCAGAGAACAGTGACTTGCTTGCTTTTCTATTTATATTAAGGCTATTTTTAATCATGCAGTATAGGGCTCATAACATAATATCTTTTCTCTTTTTCTTATCTAAAGCCTACCTCACTCTACTCTTAAAGGGCAGTGTTAGAAATCTTGGAAACATTTGAATTCCCAGACTGCATTGCCTTTCACTTTTATTTTGAAGGATGAAGAGATCTCAGCTAGGAAGTACCTGGAGACTTTCGGAAGATCCCTCAAGCAGAACAGTGTTTAATATATTACCCCTTTTTGCACACGAGGTATGCTTTAGTGGCATTAAGAAAATATTACCTTTGAGAGGTCACCTGAGCCAACTGCTCACACATAGAACTTTTCAATCGGACAGCAGCAATTTCAGGATGTCTGGAACTTACAACCCACTTTCACACCGTAAAGGGCGGGTTTTCAATATTTAGTGCCAAGCTCAAAGAATGGCGCAAAGAATAAAGAGTATATAAGGAAAGGATAGGGGACAAACAGACAATCGGCTGCCCAGATCTGAGCCACCAAACTCCCTCATCACTAGCACCTCGGTTCTATCAACACTGTCTCCACATCTCTCACCTGTCTCCTCTTCTTTTTTCCACCAGCTTCATTAAATTCTGTCCATATACTCCACTTACACTGTTTCCCAATTTATCATAATAAAGCCCAGATCTTATCATGGCCTTCCTGCCTCTGGAAGCTTTTCATGGCTTCCATTCACTTCCAGTCTGACTCTAAACCTCAGTCTATTCTCCCGGCTTTGTTCTTACACTCTGTCTTCTCCAATAAGGCTAAATGACTCCAGGCGACTGGTGGACCCAAGCCATGTGCTTGGCCAATTTTGCATTGATGACTAGTGCCCCTTTAACTCTAAAAGTGACGTCATTTGGAAAACAAATTTTGTGGTCACTGTATGTGTCATCTATACATGATATTGCAGTTTCCCATGAACTGTTTTCCAGACACAGTTTCATTTTCATCTAAACATTCACAGGAATTTATCTATGCTTTATCTCATGCAATTATTTTTTATGACTTTCTTTTTCTTTTTTTGTTTTTATATTTCTTTCCAATAGTTATATATTATGGGAAGAGAGAAATTATGGTAGTGTTTATGGACTAAATGCTTATGTTCAACCCCCCCCTCAAATTCACACGTTAAAATATTAACCCTCAATATGATTGTATCTGGAGACAGGGCCTGTATGGAAGTAATTAAGGTTAGGTGAGGTCATAAGAATAGGGTGCTGATCCTACAGAGTTAGTGTCATTGTAAGAAGAGACCTGAGAGCGTTCTCTCTCTCTCTCTCTCTTTCTCTTCCTCTCTCTCTCATGTGAGGACATAGCGAGAAGGAGGCCATCTTTAAGCTGGGAAGAGGACTATCACCAGAACCTTACCATGCTCATACCATAACCTTGGACTTTGAGCCTCCAGAACTGTGAGATGGTATTCTGTTATGGAAGCCTGAGTTGACTAATATAGTAGTCTATAAGAATTTGTTTTTCATAAACATGGTTATATACTTAAAGTATCAAGGACAATAGCTTGCCCATAGTAGGTTCGTACACACACACATACATACACACATACACACATACACATGCATACAAGTGTGCACACACTTCTGTTGTTCAAATTATAAGATTTTTCAGTTAGCTTCAGTAAAACTGTTGTATTTTAATAATCTACCTGGATCAGTTGGATTTGACTATTTTGTTTGCTGTCCTGATAAACAGATGTTTTCCTTTCAAGGCAGTGATAGCTGAAATTTATATCCTTAGGTAGAAGTGTGACCTGAGACATTGAAAGGTTTATAGTTTCTTAAGATATACATTTTAATAATATATATTTGTGAGAATCAATTATATGCATAAAAAAGAAACATTCATTTTCCCCCCAATCATTACCACTTTTTATTATAAAGTTGTGAGCCTCTGAGGAAAGAAACCACTAAAACTCTAGGTCTGCCCCATCTCTACATTAAATATTTAATAATTTCTCTTAGTTGTAGGTATATTTCAAGGCAATTTATCCTGGGAAGTTCAAGTTGGAGTTATAGCTTTTGCTGTCCCTGAATGGCTTATGCTTTGCCAGCTGCTAAAGCATTACAGACATTCCATCCAGGTCTTACTGGCTTAGTGAGCACCACAGAGCTAAAAGCCATCTTAGATACTGAACTATTTGGGCCCTTCTTGTAGGTATTAACACCTCGTTAAAAATGCTTACAGACACTCAGATGTCACAGTCACCAAACATTTAATTTCTAGACTCCCTATCAAATTCTGTCCTCCTAATGATTTCCTCAATTTATGGATTTTGTTTCCACAGTAGGAAGGTCTAGGATATCAAGTACTGATTTTATGTTTGTTTAGGTTTATACTCCTGCTTTCGAACTTGTAGTGCAATGCATGACTGGCCTGTTAATAGACAATAAGAGATACCATTTCACTAATATTATAATATAGACTATCCATAAATTACTAATTAGCAATAGATTAATGCAACATGAACATACTGTTAAAACTAGGGATTGCAATTATTAAATATTCTTTGTTGATTTGAAAAGTCACTTGTGTGGCAACGTGTTGTCTCCAGGTCATTGTTTTGAGCATATTTCTTCCTGTGCTATAGACATGCGGCTATATTTTCCTCTTAATGTGGAATTTTTCTAATTTGGGCTATGGAACTTTATAGACATTACTCAGGATTATGCTAAAATGGCAGTGCTTTCAAATGTCTTTCTCTGACTAATGCCTAATATGTTATCTAATTGATGAGGAGAGGAAAGCGAGTTTCAGTAGAATAAGAACATTTTTCCCCAAGTACTTCTATCTAAATCTGGCATAATCTGAACTATATATCTTTAGGATTACTGTAAAAGACTATAGTAACCTTTTCTTTAAAATGTTCTTGCATTTTCATGTGGTTTCACACTGCCAGTTCCTTTGGACCTGATTCAAAATGTCAAAACTCTCCTGTTTCCACTCTTGACTTAAGATAAATTGTTTCTTAGAGAAACTTTGCTTATAGGTTTTAAAATTTTTTGTCTAAGCTTCTGAAAAGAACAGGCCATGATTTTAAGTGAAATGTAAAGACCATCAGTTTATTGACACAGATTCTTTTCTTAATGAGTCAGAATGTCAAAGCTATGGTCAGGATGAGTTTCTATTAAATTGTTTAAATTGTAACGTATTATGTTTGCCCCAGAAATAATTATGCTAATTATTAAAATTGGATTATTATATAAGAAAACACTTTAGGAGTTTTACGGCACTCTGTGTTATTTTGGTTAAAATGTTACAATCCGCCCCTCCCCAAAAAATTCTTAAAAATACTCATATGTATATGAATTAAGGAAAGGTTAGTGATATTTTAAATTATTCTGCCCAGAGAAACAGAAGAAACCACTCTAGAGAAATGGACTAGGTATTCATGAATGGACAGCATGGATTTGGCTCCAGTCGTTAGAAACGACCAAGAAGAAAAGCAAATTTCTTGGATTTAGGAACATTATCACAGCGCCTCTGAACTGACAAGACCAGACATTTCTAAGGTTGCTGTAAGAAACTAAAAAGACATGAAAAGACTGAAACATTCTATCAGATTGCAAAGACTCTCCCCATCTTTATTATTTCTTTTTTATGGAAAAAAATCAATTTATTGCGTCCAAGATTTTAAAAAAAGAGAATATTAGTGTTTCCTTGGAGCACTGATAGTATGGTATCAAGATAGATTATTTTTTAAAATGTCTTAAAGGCACCACGTAAAACTGATTACATTATATTTTCAATTATTAACAAGTAATTTGTCTCCACAATAAAATTTACATTTGGTGAATATTTCATCAAGATATTTAGACCAATTTATTTCTCAGCCTCAGTAGCAAGGGAAGAGCTACTCTAATGTGAGCAATTTAATTTAATCTGTTTTATCAAACCATGCTTAACATTGAAATAATAGCCCCTGAGATTCTTTTCTCTCAATTCTGTAGAAAACAATTTATTTTTCTAGGCTGTGGTGAATCTGAAATAATGTTCCCGGGCTGTCTTTTTTTTGTAGTAAATATCTGTTCTCATAGGCTAATTAAGGAAATGTGCTTGCAGCAAATCAAGCACCATAGATTACAAATTACTGAGAAACTTCCAGGAATAAATGACGGAGTGAATTAAAGTGCCAGAGACACTCCCTTCAAAGTTTTCTGTTGACATATCCAGGAAATAATTTAAAAAAGAAAAAACAAAAACCTCAGCATTCACAACTAATGATAATAATTTAATGTGTACCATAAACTGTTAGAATTTACTTCAAAATTCTAAAGCAGATCCCAGGATTAAGAGACAAGACTTATAAGAAATATGAACACTACCTGAAAGGAGACCATTTGGTCAGGATTCAATTCAATTCAACAAACAAACAAGAATACCACAAATGACTTCTGAACCGGACGTTGGGAGGACTCCATAGTCAGTCTTTAAGTCTAGTTTCAAATGCACTTTCAAGATCTCTGCCTTTTAGGAGAGAAACCTGTGGTCAAGAATGGAAGTGACATATTCCGAGGCATTCTACTATTGATGTTTTTACTAACCCATAGCTTTTGTCACAAATCCAGTAGATCTTTTTCCTTTCATCACGAATGAATAACACACATTTTTATACATTCTGCATGTTTAGTTTGCAGTGGAGAGCTAAAAGTTGTTGGTGCCAAAGCTGTCCTAGTTCTGGAGCTACTGAAGAGGGAAGAAGCTACCTCCACAGAAACTTGGCTCTGGCCAAGGCCTTTGGATTCTTGAAATATATTAGATGAATGAGAGTTAAAAGAGCCCTATAAACTTCAGTCCGTCTATCCAAAGTTAAGTTCAACAGTGATTGATAACAAACGATGCTTATCAGGAAGGAACTCTGTTCTCATATCCCAAAGAGTTTCCAAACCAACCCTTGTCACAAGCTGTATGAGACTTGGACAAATTATTCAGTCTCATTGAACTCAGGTTTAATATTGTTAAAGCTGCATATCTCTTAGCATTATGGACAAGAGCAAAGTAAATACATTTATAAAGCTCCTAATATGGTGCCTGGCACATAGTAGGCACTCAATCAATGTTTCTCTTAACATCTACATGGACATTTTCATATATTTAATTGGGTGTTCATTTAAATCATCTCATCACTTTGTTATGCACATATTCAAAATTAGCTGTATTTGCATTGGTTTCATAATGGCTGATGGCAGATATGAATCTTTAAGCCTCATTCACCATGTGGACTTTGGAGGAGGGATGAGCAATGTAACTTTCTTTGTAATAAATAGGTTTCCTCTTCATCTTAAACTCTTACTCCATTCAGGATGAAAACAACTACTCCAGTGTTTTCCTTTTATTCAGGAAAAAAAAAAATTCAAGCAATGTAGGCTGCTTCTTCTCCGTCATTTCTCATCAGAGAAGCATTTAATTGCAGGTTGGGAGGAACACATAGCATCTTGTCCTCAGGGGTTGTGTGTGAACATTGGCTTGAACTGCTTTATGACATTATCTCACTATCTGCAGAAATATTTGCTTCGTCATTTGGATTCTGGTTATATAGCCTTTCCTCTACACACTATAAAAGACCACTCTGATGCTGTTGGCTCTTAGTATCCTGTCTGCAACACTATAACTGCATAAGATGACCTGGGTGACAATTTATGTCCCCTCAACGTGGATGAGAACTTGACTTGGGCTATCCCAAGCCACTTCCCTGGGATCTCCATGCTGCCGTCTGTATTCTACACAGCAATGTCATGGTGAGCTGGAGAACTCTGAGAAGCTTGCCAGTTCCCAGGCAGTCAGGCAGGAAGGGGGCATACCTTCTTTTATTTGTAAGACCCAAACCTCTCTGGGGTTCTATTCCTCCTCCTAGGGAAGGGGATTGGCTGCAACTTCACCAACATCTGATACTCTGGATTCCCCTCCAGGTCTCCTTTCTCTTTCTTTATCTTAAAGGATCTTTTTCTAGCCTGGGTAGTGGTGATAGAATTGGATCATGTATTCTTCAAATGGTACTGACACTTGAATGTGGCCTAAACAAAAACAAGAATTTGATGTTGGTAATAGTTTTGCTTAGATTAGATTTCCTTGGGGCAAACCAAGGTCTCATATCTCATGGACCAAAATGGAGCAGGTATTCTGACAGGGTAAAAAGGAACTGTACCTGCAAGTGTCAGACACATAGACGAATACTTCAAAATATTAGCTTTTTCCATTTCCCTCATTAGAAAAAGAAAAGAAATGCATCCTGAATTAGGACAGTTTTATTTCAACCATCACTGCTTTGAAAAAGACCAGCCAATGGACTCATTTCAAACAAAGCCAGATGTCATTCTTCTATTTTTCTCTAATGGATAGATAAACAAATTGGGAAATAGATACTGTAACTGGAATCAATCAACTCCTAAAGGATTCATTTGGCAAACCAAAAGGTATAAACTTGATAAACATCATGTTGCCATCCATGCAATAACATAAAGCCCAAATAGCATACATTCAGATTAAAAATTGCTTGCATGGAGTGATTATGACTTTTGGATGTGTGAATAATTAAATATTTGTACATGGGAAATGATAGCAGATTTCAGTTCATTAAAAAAAAGTCTTTTATATTCACACGAGGGTGGTAATACTAGTAGTCATTTTACTAAAAGCTAACAATTTACACTTTCTCTGTGTTGAACATGTTTCCAAGTACTTAATATGTATTAATTCTATTAAGTTTTACAACTCATTATTATTCCCATTTTGGTTGCCAGATTTAGCAAATAGAAATAAAAGATACCCAGTTAAATTTGAATTTCAGGTAAACAGGGAATAAATTTTATGAAAAGCATGTCCCAAATATTGAATACAAATTATTCATTGTTTATCCAAAATTCAGATTAAATTTGGCATCCTTGATTTTCTATAGCATCTGTCCTCACTTCACAGGTGAGAAATCTGAGGCACATGTGAAATATATATATACCACTCCATGCATGTCTCAAAACTGAATTGTTCTAGATATACTTGTCAGATAAGAGCCCTGGTCAATCCCTACTGAACTATGTTCCTTATGTTGTCTTCAAGAAAAGTGATTAATCTCAATTCATAGTTCCTCAGAATCTCTTAATATCAATTGCTGACACTTAAGCACACTGAGGAGCTGTAAAGAACACTTTCCACTCTAGATTTGTCTGCCGTGTCAGCCATACTCGGTCAACTTGCTGTCTCTGGGTGTCTTTGTCACTTCATAAGTTCATTCAAATGTTCCTTATTTGGAGTATTTCTCTGAACTATTAACTAGAATGTTTCAACAAAGGACAGGCAGAACTCTAATAGACTTTAACTCTTCCAACCAATTTTCAGCCACCTAGTTTTCTAGTTTCCCTTGTCACTGCAGCAGCTTCTTGGAAGCAGAACTATGACTGTATTTTCTATGACATCCCACTTACAATAAGTCATGATTAGGTGTATGCTTTTTAAAAAGTGGTATTTGGGTACAAATTTCAGGTTCCTCCTAAATGTTACTTTCTGTACATGGTTTAAGGATTTCACTTCAAGAACTCTGTACCTGACATACTTTATATAAAATTTGTGAGTACTCAGGGGTTATAACCAGAGACCTTCTGGAATCAGACACATTTACAACAGACAAATAATTGGCCTCCCTCTGCAAATGTTTTACCAAATTTTTATGGTATATTTTAGATGAAGGTATTTCCTGCACACATATTATTAACAATTCTGGTGCATATAATAATCTTTGCCCAAAATAGTTTGTTACTGTATCAATATACAGTTGGTGTTTATAATGTGCCCATTACTTCACTAAGTAGTTTCTATACAAAATATTATTGAAAGCTCACAATAATCCTTTTGCATTGATTGCAGTTATTCAATTTTATATAAAAAGAAACTGAATCTCAGCCAAAATCATACAGTAAGTGAGGGAGTAGGAATTCTAACTGAGCCAAGGAACTTAGCCATGATGGGATACTGTGTTCTTTACCGATACAAAAGACACTTCCCATTTGTGGATCACATATGTCAGCATATTTCTCTGGGCTGGGGCTACTTCATGCAGCACACCTGAGGTTAAGGGCCAGGTTCCTGAGGTTAGCCCTTTGGAGATGTTGTCCCATGCTGATAGAATCTCCATGAAAACCCATCAGACATAGCACATTTGTATCTTGAATGGAGGGGAATAAGTCAATCACTCCCAACACTGTTTTCCAAAAAAGATTCTTGAATTTTCCACTCATCTCTCCTACAAAAATCTTCTGGCTTCCTACTGGAACTCCAAGGCCAGGGAATTAATATTAACTCAGATTGTCCAAACTAACTCGGTCTTCTACTACATAATATATGTTTCTGCTTGTTTTTTAAAAAAAATAAAAAGCTATTACATATTGAGCGCCTATGTTGCTTAGCACCTGAAATGTGGATAATAACATTGTCATTTTACAGATGGGTAAACTATATATAGACAGGTTTAGCAGCTTGCCCAATGTTGCACCTCCGGTAAGGACAAAATCGAGGGCTGCAAATATTCCAGTGCTATGTTATACTTCTAACTTAGTGTCTATAAGCTCTTATTCTCATATCACTATCTTTTTTTTACATGACATTTATTTAAAACGTAGCATATCATATACACCTGTTTCTAGCAAGGATGGAATTCAGTTCACTTTTGATACTATGAAATCTTTCCAAGTGGATCCATTTCTAGTATGTCTAGAAGGGCTTTGTCATTGCATAGTTTAAGTTTTAACATTTTATATGTATATACATTATATATATATATATAGAGAGAGAGAGAGAGAGAGAGAGAGAGAGAGAGAACTTTTTACAAAAGTTCTTGAAGAATGAAAATAGCATCATATTGAAACAGTGGAATATTTAATGAACTTTCAGTAGATGGTAATCCTTCAAGATTTACAATGGCTGGGGGGCTCTTAGAGGTATCTTAAGAGTCTAGATGTCAGTTGAATCCAAAATCCTATAAATTGCTGTTTCTTTGAAGCTCACTTAAAATAAAGTTTTCTTTGTAATGTTAGCATTATAGAAACTCACTTTCTATAGCTGTTGCCAAAGTATCATACATAGTATTTATGAACCCTGATGAGTGTGTTTTAACATCAATAATTTTCCTGAAAGCTTTTTATCCACTTTGGACATGTGTTTACAAGATGAGCAATAAAGTGTTTTATTTGTAAATAAAGAGCTCTTTTGAAAGCCAGATTGAAAACATATTTAAATTCACAAAATCTTTACTTCCTCCTTTCTTTCAACATTCATTAAAATCTACTTAAATAATGAATATTATGTTCAATGTACATCATTTTGGAGATAGTCAATGGATATTAGCATTTTAAACTCAGTGAATAGGTACAGATAAGAGACAGAAGTGTGTCTGGTACTTTTTGCCTTCTTTGATGATATTCTGATTATTTAGATAACATGAATAAAATGGACAATTTGTATTTAAGAATATATTTGAGTTTAAATTCCTGACTGTGTAATTGTGCATGATTTCTCCCCTGCATTATAAAGAAACAGAATATCTATTTATGGTTTATGTTAATTGCATCTGGGAGTTAAAAACACTTGTAATTTAAATAAAATTAATCTAAAAAGCTGCCAAAATCTGGTTGAGCTCATCTCCTGAAAATCCTCTAAAGTCATGCTCAGTGTCTCTCCTCTTCCAGAGTGTGAATAGATTCATTATTTATTACAAAAACAATTTAAATTATGTCATATAAAATAGCTATCAATCCAATCAATGTGAATAAAATACTCCAAATCCAAAACCTGCAAGCTACTGACTAGAGTTTTTTTGGAAAGAGAACCAGGCTCAGGAGATTGCAATTTTTCCTATAAATAAGAAGTAATCTTCCAAGTGATATAGTTGTGCGTGTATTCCCCACCGTAGACAGCATTGGGCAAGATCCCTAAATACTCATTGTTTGAGGATCAATAAAGTAGATGAAATGATTTAATAAGAGACTAGTAACCCTGTGTAAAATATGTGGAAGTATAGGAATAACAAAGTAAAATCCTTCAAAAACCTATTTTACTATGAAAACAGTGACAATACTAACTTGTAAAATTGCCCAAATCAACTTTTTTTCTCTCTCTTTTAAAAGCCTTTATTTATTTATTTTTAAAGTTACAGTTGACATGCAATATTATTTTATATTAGTTTCAGGTATTCAGCATAGTGGTTAGACACTTACATAATTTATGCAGTGATCCCCTGATTAGTCTAACACCCACCTGGCACTGTACATATCTGTTACATTATTGATTATATTTTCTGTGCTGTACTGTACATCCCTGTGACGACTGAATAACTACCAATTTGTATTTCTTAATCCCTTCACCTTTGTCACAGAGGAGAAAATATTTATAAATCATATATCTCGTTATGGGACAATTTTCAAAATATATAAAGAACTCCTACAATTCAACAAACGAATCAAGCAACCTAATTTAAAAATGGGGAAAGGAATTGAATAGATATTTCTCCATAGATAATATTCTAAATGGCCAATAAGTATTTTAGAATTGGAGCTGAGAGAGTGATTATAATTCTGCTTTCAAATAAAGATAGCCTATGACAACACTGCTGCGTAATTCATAAACATGCCAATGAATGATGTTAATCCATTTTATTTCCTAGTCTTAGTCTCTGAAGATGTTCACCAATTTCCTATGTAGAGTAAGGCAGCTTGCTAAAATACATTTGTCCAGTTCTGTATATCTGAAAACAGCAGTGTGTTCTCTGATGTTTACCTGCAGTGGCACCTAGTATAAAAAATAAAGATGTCTTGCCAAAAACAAACAAACAAACAAAAAAACACACAGGAAAACTCACTAAATTAAAAAAAATAAAATCATACAAAGTATGTTTTCAGATCACAGAAGAATCAAATTAAAAATCAGTAATAGAAGAAAATTTGAGAAATGCACAAATATTTGGATAGTAAATAACTTACTTCTATATAAGTAATGAATCAAAAATGAAATCACAAGGGAAATTAGAAAATGCTTTGAAACGAATGAAGAGAAAGAAATAGGATATCAAAACTTATGGAATGAAGCTAAAGCACTTAGAGAGTAATTTATACCTGTAAATTCTTATATTAAAAAAAACCCACAAATCAATAAGTTAAACTTCCACCTTAAGAAACTACAAATCCATGAGCAAACTAAACACCAAGCAAGCAAAATTGAGGAAACAATGATGATTAGAACAGAACTTAATGAAATAGAGAATAGAAAAAAATGGAGAAAATCAATAAAACCAAAACTGGTTCTTTGAAAAAAATTATAATTGACAAACTTTTTTTTTTTTTAATCAACATTTTTTTTTAATTAAACTTATTGGGGTGACAATTGTTAGTAAAATTACATAGATTTCAGGTGTACAATTCTGTATTACATCATCTATAAATCCCATTGTGTGTTCATCACCCAGAGTCAGTTCTCCTTCCATCACCATATATTCGATCCCCCTTACCCTCATCTCCCACCCCCCATCCCCCACCCCCCTGATTTCACTGATATGTGGTATATAAACCAAAAGCAACAAAAGAACAAGACAAACAAATGAGAAACAGAAACTCATAGACACAGACAATGGTTTGGTGGTTGCCAGAGGGTAATTGACAAACTTTTAGCTAGACTGACCAAGAGAAAAAAAATAGTCTATTGAAATGACTAAAATCAGAAATGAACTGATTTTTGACCAAAGTGCCAGAATAATTCAAAGGGAAAAGAAAAGGCTATTAAACAATTAGTTTAATAGAGAACTGGATATCCACATGCAAAAGAATAAATTTGAAATCAAGTCTCATAGTATATACAAAAATAAATTCAAAGTGGTTCCAAAACTTAAATGTGAAAGCTAAAACTATAAAAGTCTTACAAGAAAACAGAAGTGTAAATTTTCATAACATTGTAATAGGCATTGATTTCTTAGAGATGATACCAAAGCACAAGCAAAATAGAGAAAAAAAAGAAATTGTGATTTATCAAAATTAAAAACTTTGATGCTTCAGAGGACACCATTAAGAAAGTAAAAATACAACCCACAGTGCGAGAAACTATTTGCAAACCATGTATCTTGTCAGGTACTTGCATTCAATATGTAAAGAACACAATCAACTTAGTAATGAAAAGAAAAAAGACACAATCAAAAAATGTTGAAAGGGTTTGAATAAACATTTCTCCAGAGAAGATATACAAGTGATAAATAAACACACAAAAAGATGCTTAACAACACTAGTTATTAGGAAATTCAAATCAAAACAAGATTTCGCTTTACATCCACTGTGACACCTAATCAAAAAGTCTGGTCATGATAGGTGTTGGAGAAGATGCAGAGAAATTGGATCCCTTATACTGCTGGTGGGAACGTAAACTAGTGTAACTGCTTTGGGGAATAGTTTGGCAATTTCTAGCAGTTATATAGAGAGTTATCGTTTGACCTAGCAGTTCCACTTCTAGGTATATACCACAGAGTAGATGTTCACATAGAACTTGTACATGGATGTTCACAGCATCATTATTCATAAAAGCTGAAATATGGAAGCAACCTAAATGCCCATCAATTGATGAATGGACAAACAAAATGTAATATAGCCATATAATCAATATTATTCAGACATAAAAAGATGTGAAGTACTGACATATAATACAACAGGAGTGAATTTTAAAAACATTATGCTAAATGAGCTAGGCCAGACACAAAAGGCCACATACTGGATAAGTCCATTTCAGATTCTGGACATCTTTATGTCCAGAAAAGTCAAATTAATAGAACTAGAACGTGTATTAGTGTTTGCCAGAGGCTGGTTGGAGATGGAAAGAGGGGGACCTAAAGTAACTGCTAATGGGTATGGATTTTCTTTGTGGGGTGATGAAAATGTTTGGAATTAGAGGAGGTGGTTGTGCCACTTTGTGAATGTACTAAAACCACTGATAAATCACAAATAAAATCAAGGTGCTTCACATATTTAATATAAAAATGTGGTGTGACTACTCTTATTTAATGGTTAAAAAAATCAGTTGCAAGACTGATTCACTCACAGAAATAATACTTTTCTGATAAAATTGTGGCATTGCGTTGTTCTGGAAATATTAATATCACATGGTCAAAAAGTAATGGCTTGTCATATAAATGTAACTTTGTCAGATTGTCTAGGCTTCAAATTCCATGACACATGTCAAGACTGGCGTCCATTCTTTAAAAAAAGAACCTTGTATAAGGCACTTGCAGCCCACTAATAGAAATAATCATGAAAAATGTACAACCTCTAATACAGGTCTGTGTCTGTGCAACGCAGGGTAGAGAGAAACATCTGGGACTAGCAAAGCATGTGGGGTAACGACACCACCTTATATACTCTAGATAAAACGGTAAAGGCTTAAGAAGCTACATAAATGAAAAACAACATTAAAAATGGTATCACCAACTGAGTCAGAAGAAAGCAAATTTATTCTAGGCTTGAATGTTTTGAAAAGATTTCAATTTGTTTGCTTCTCTATCCGGGAGATTTGGAAAGGAAAACGAATTGATGTGTTCTCTCCTTTGAAATAGCTATAGTCAAACACAGTATCATAAACCATAATTTATGACCTGTGTTTAGAAAAAGTATATAAAACATTCTCTCGGTTATTTTTCTTGAGTTGATGGTTTTACCTGCCTTTATGCCGTCAGGTAATTACCTTTCTCCCTGGACTGTTTTGGATTGGAAAACACTCTGTTGGTGTGGACATTATGTTTTTGGCCTAATTAATATTCCTTTCCATTTCTTGCAACTCCCTGATATTCCTTTGGGAAACTGAATCTCTCCTAATGCATGTTTAAAACATTGCCAATCAAGGAGTCTTAACCTCCCGTAACGTAAGGTGGGTGAATGAGTGAAACTCAGCCATCAAATTCTCCAGGAATCATCAGTCTGTATCAGAGAGACACAAAAGCTGACGAATGATGCTCATTCATGCCTTCTGCAGGTCCCTGAAGGGACTGGTGGCCCATTTATTCTTATTTCACAGGTCCTGAGAATAGGTCCCATTTGGTTGAAGTTCTAGTTTTTCTGTATATCCTTTGATTCTTTGAGCATCTTCTTATCCTTTCAGCAAATGTCGTCTATGTGCTGAATTTACCCGTATTGTGTTTCTGTTGCTTGAATCATATTATTCCCCTTCAGTTTAGGATTTTAGACATGGCTCTGACCATCTAGGCTTATCTATCAACACAGTGATCGACTGAAAAATTATTCTACTATCCAGGAAGTAAATCTGCAATTGATATTGCTACTTGAGAATTGCCTTCTATTGTTACCTGCTTCCTTGGTACCTAGAGTTACAAGGGAGGCCACAAGAGATATCGATTTTTTTATTCCTTGTGATATGTTTCTTCCTTTCATTGGTTTGGGAAATAAAAAACAATGACCTAGGTATTAGTATAGAGGGGCATATATATAGGTGTGTGTGTGTGTGTGTGTGTGTGTGTGTGTGTGTGTGTTTATCTACTTACATATTTACTAGTTGTTTAATGACAATATACAATTAATAATTAATTCAGAAAATATGTTTTCTTTAATTGCTTTATTTATTCAAAATCCATGAACTAATTTTGTGAGAATCATCTTATGGTCCCATTCCTAAAATTCTGAGTAATTTTTGGGAAAGTTTTAACAATCTAATTTACCTGTCAGACTGTATCCGTGTTATATTGCTAGTTCAAAATGTTCATTATTCATTGCAAAGTTTTAATATTGTTGCAAATGGCACTTCTAAAGGAGGATTTCCTAAATAATAATGGAAAAATCTAGATGATATATTCTATTTTGAACAATTCA
Organism: Rhinolophus sinicus; assembly: GCF_057876585.1. Classification (NCBI taxonomy): domain Eukaryota; kingdom Metazoa; phylum Chordata; class Mammalia; order Chiroptera; family Rhinolophidae; genus Rhinolophus; species Rhinolophus sinicus. The sequence continues at coordinate 188,017,352 of NC_142503.1, read as the reverse complement.
AAAGTTGGCATTAAAATGGTTTTCAGTGAACAACATTGATGGAGAAGAAACATTAAAATAAAGAAACAATATAGTGGAGAAATAAATAAAGTTGTGGAAAGATGACCATACTCCAACCTAGGCAAAACTTTATTGCAGCGGGACACAGAATTAAATTATGGCTTTAATTATGGTAATTTTTAAGTAAAGATTGAAATGTGGTATATTACTTAATTCATGTTACCTTAAGTAAAGAAGAATAAGCTCAACATGAAAGAAGACTTTTTTGCTGCCTATGAATTCTTTAAAGACGTTTTTGTACTAATTCTGTATGAGACAATGGATCACATAGTGGACAATATCCTCAGTCTTTTTACCATGTTTACCCGAAAATAAAATCTACCCAGACAATCAGCTCTAATGCATGTTTTGGAGCAAAAATTAATATAAGATCCGGTCTTATTTTACAATAATATAAGACCCAGTCTTATATAATATGATATGATGTGATATGATATGATATAATATAACATAACATAATATAATAATATGATATATAATATAATACCAGGTATAATATAATATAATATAATATAATATAATATAATAATACCAGGTATAATATAATACCTGGTCTTATATTAATTTTTCCTCCAAAAGATGCATTAGAGCTGATTGTCCAGCTAGGTCTTATTTTCGGGGAAACACAATATCAGCCAGGAGTCTTTCAGGTACAAGTGGCAAAAGGAACTATTGAACACAAAACTCAAAATTCACTGCCTCCATTAATTACAAGTCAATAGGTGGGTTGGTTTGACATAGGGCTTGAACTAGGTAATCAAGATGCATTTCTTGATTCTTTTTCTGCTGTATTGTTTTCATTTCCTTGTGATCACAAGATGCCTTCTAGGACTTCCCAGGTTGAAGTCTAGGAGCAAGAGTCTTTCCAGCCAAAATCTCCATTAGTTTCATTAGGCTTGATAAGCTACAGAGTTCCCCAACCAGCCACTGCAACCTGGAGCACAAAATCTCACTATTCTAGGGATGGTGTTGGCTCCATTGAAAGAATGTGGGTAAGACTGAAGAAGAGCCTCCCGGTGAGAAACTGGGAAATTCAGATGAACCTAACCCATTACTGTGTCTCTTCCTCCTTAAATTTTTGGGAAAGTTTTTAAACTCACACATTGTTCATGTTGTTTCGTATATTCAGGGGATGCCAAAAAATGTATACGAGTGGACACTTTGGTCAATGTTGCTCAAGCAGTAGTTCACCATAATCAGAAGTGTCTGGATGCTGATGGTAACTAACCACTCTGAGCACCTCTTGTAATTGCAGAAGTCAAACGTGACTTGTATTCATCTTTTGTTACTGGTATATATATATATATATATATATATATATATATATATATATATAAATACTCAATATATACTCAGTAACAAAAGATGAATACAAGTCACGTTTGACTTCTGCAATTACAAGAGGTGCCTCAAAGCAGTGACCATCAGCGTCCAGACATGACTGCTTATGGCAAACTATTGCTTGAGCATAGATAACATCTCTTAAAATCTGTACACTTTTTTTGGTACCCCTAGTGTGTGTGTGTGTGTGTGTGTGTGTGTGTGTGTGTGTATTTGTTGCCGTTGTTTTTGCAAAGACGATGATGTTAAGTCTCTAATCAAGAGCCACATGGCACAACACAGAGAATGCACGTATATGAAGATAAAGGCATGGGTGTCCCTGGTGAGGGCTAGAGGCTATAATCCTCTGAGGATTTGTACCAATCTTTAGGGAGGTTTTGAATTTCTGATGACCTTGGAATGTCCTGGCTTTTGACAGGTAGGGGATCCTCCAGCTGAAATGTTGATGTTATTGCATTTTTAGCCATGGTAAGATCAGTGATGGCATGAGAAATGGGACTTTGTAAACTAGGAAAAAAATTTTTAAATAAGTGAAACCATTTTGAGGAACTAAGTGTATGTATCATATGTCTTTTTCTTCAGTTGATGTTTGAAGTCAGAACAGAATTAAATCTGGGTAAAGTATAATAGGAAATTATACAACACATCTACCAGTACTTGAATCTTACTATGTCACGATATCTGTATAATAAAAGTGGGTTTAGTCAAATTGAATCTTGATCAAGTACAATTACTTATAGCGGTACTACAAGATTCTTATTAAAAGCTGGTTTCATCAATAGGATGGAGGCATACTGGAAATTCTGACCTCAATATATATGTAAACACGCAAGTTAAATTCTTAAATGTAGCCATCAGATCTGACAAAGTTCAAAGCTATCTTAAAAAGGTTGTGATGACATTGAATAAAATGTTGTTCCTATGTCTTCTACAATTATACAACACGTAACATGGTTTATTTTTAATATATTTTCCACTGAAAGATTCCTTAGGTCTATTTCTATTGGAAGATGTTTCTTTTTATTTTTTAAAATCAGTAGATGATTTATGATATTCTGAAGAGGCACAGATACCAGCTCTTTGGGATGTTGATATTTTCACTTTAAATTGTGAGCTAATAGAATGCAGGTTCTATGTTTGCACCTTACCCGATGTCTTGAACATCACAGCAGTGCAATAATGACTTTGAACTGAAGAGATATAAGAGTGAGCAGTCACTCATGCATTACTGGTATTTCATACTTAATAATTGAATCACCCATTTCTTATATATCTTGGTACCTGACACTTCTCATATGTCCATAAAAAAAAAAATCAATAAAGGATTTGTGATGCCTTTAATGGATGCTAAACTAATAGAAAAGCTTTGCTTTATCAGACAAATCAGGGCCTGACACAAAATACTCTCTTAGTAAATGTTTATTGAATGAATTCATTTCAAAGTCACCTTGAATTTGGAGCTATCATTGGTTTGTCAAATTCCTGGATACAAACAAATCAAGCATAAAATTGAGATAAAATATTTAGTACCTTATCTTTGGTCAAAGTTCATGAAATGCCAAAGCACATCACCTTGAAAGGACATAAAATGGAGGACTGGATGAACCTGAATTATAATTTGATTTAATTTATTGTAATCCTTCTTCACTAAGATGTGAGAGATTAGTTCCCTAGGTGTTAGGATGCAGTGTAAATAGGCTCTATTGTAAGAAAACTTTTTCCTATACAAAACCCCAAACCCATCAACCTAGTGAATTCCATGGAAGAAAAAATCATTATTATTGAATAAGTTACCCTTACATATTGAGGTTCTTTTACATCCTGAGCCTCCATTATATCTGAAAGATTTTCATTTTACAAAACTGGGTTTGCGTCTCAGTTCTTTGAAATTTTATTTTGGTTGAAAGTAAGTTTCATCCAAACCAGTGGTCCCCAAGAATAATGGATCATCAAAAGCACTGGGAGAGCTTTCTAAACAACACAGATTCCATACTCTTTTCCCCAGAGATCCTTATCTATTAGATCTGGGTGGGCCCTGGGGGTTTCTCAGGATGAGAAAGACTGGAGACTACTGATGTGGGTTCAGTTAGAAACCGCGAGTCCCTGCCCAAGTTGGCAGTTGTAAAACTAGATTTATACCTAGATTAGTTACAGACTAACTGTTTTTATTTTCCTTCGGAAAAACTTAGTGTCTGAGCTGTTTTTGTTTAAATTGTGTTAACTCTCGAATCAGGTGAAGGTTCATGTTTCTTTATCTCAATCTCTAATTATGTGTTTTATAGACATACATAAAATGTCGACTTTGCAGTCGAGCCTACATCCTAGTAAAGTCCCTTTACTTAATGTACCCAGGAAATTCAGAATGTTTTACTGGAAGAAAGAAAAGAACTTCATATACAATTATTTATCACAATGTTCATTTCAGAGTAAAATAAAGCTTCCATGTTACATATTTCTGCACAAACAACAAGTTTTATTTTTCTATACTGAAATGCATGAATTATTAGCTAGCTGGGAACTGATTCATTGTTCAGTTATCACAGATGATCCAAATAATCTTGTTTTAAATGCCAAATACCATTTTAAGCAGATGTATTGGGGCTGTTTTCCATTGTTTGGCTCATTGTGTAATGGCAAAGGGGGACTCCCCTGATGATCACTGTAATCCAGTTTCATCCCAGTGCATTTCTGTTCAACCACATCAAATCCTAACCCTGCAAAAGCACTTGATAATTATTCAAGTTAGGATACCAGTGCCTAGACCATTTATACATACAGGCATATGGGCAAAAGTCCTGTCCTTTCTTTTTCATGTTAATGTCAATGTGATTAAAAAGTCCTGTCCTTTCTTTTTCATGTTAATGTCAATGTGATTCTTTTTCATGTTAATGTGATTAAAATGAAAGCACTCTTTTCAGATGCCTATTCCACCACATTCTTCATCACTACTTTGCCCTAAGCATCAGTAGATTACGTGGTTCCTTTATTGCCTTACTTTTCACATATGATTCCTGTACCTCAGATTGATTTGGAGAAAATAAAAATCCAGCTCTGAATTCAATTGAGTTACTTCAAGCCCTGATGGTAGGGAAAGACAGAGTTGATCAAATCCCAGGCTCATTTCTTCATATGAAGTAAGACAGCAAAGATTAAGGGATTTTTAATTCCATGATTTTTCAGATTGATAGAAAATTTGCAACAGAAACATTTAAATAAAAGTAATATCCTTATAATTTAGTTAACAAAATATAAATTGCTGTTTCATCCTTGGCATTGTGACTTTCCTCATCTTGCTTTTTTTTTTTTTTTGTTCATGTGTTATTCTCTCCTTTTAGTTTTTTCCTTTGATTTTATTCAGGTATTTTACCTTCTGTAAAGAAATATGACCTATTCATAAAATTTGTAGTCGGTTACAACTAATTATGCATCTCAAGCATATGTTGCTGCTACTACTTAAAATTGCTTCCCATATTCATTTTATTATTTGAATATTTCAAATACCGATAAAACGTTAGCAGAAATAAATAAATGAAATTGTTTCATTTCACTTTCATTTGTATACAGCATTTCATGCTGCAGGGACCCAAGATAATTTGTCGATCTCAGCATAAAATAGACTCTTTCATGAATCCTATTATTTGCCTTCCACATTTGCTCACCTTTTAAATTTCTTCTCCTACAGTTGCTATAATCTCATGATAAGAAGAGGCAAAGGAGCAACCATATTCTGAATTATGTCTTGTAGAGGGTCTTGTATTTCAGATACACAAAATACAAGGTTTCTAATACATAAATGAGAAAAGTTTGAATGATAACAATTAGAATCTTAAGTTTTCAGAAAAAGTGGAAGCAAAATAGAAGCTTGAATAGGAAATGTAATTTCAAAGAATCATCATTTGTCTTTGAAATATCTACAGTAAGGAAGAGGTTCTCTTCATATTCTAGAAGTGGTTTGAAAGAGTTTGTACCATGTAGTAATGCCCAGTCCTATTGCCATGTTATATAACAAAAAGGAAACCAAAATGGAATGATATTTCTGTTTTACCTGCATTATTAAATGATGAAAATTGTTTATAGAAGTCTCAGGAATAAAATATCGTAACATGGTTCAAATTAATATCTTTTTAAAAAGTTTATCTCTCATTTTAATTTTTTAATTTCATGTCTCCATATTTTTATTGAGAATTTCAATTATAATTATCAGAAAAGAATAGGTTTTCATGTCACAAGAAACTGTTCTTCAGAAAGAACCTAGACCATGCAAAACAGATATTAGGAAAGAAACAATGTTTTTAACCCATCTAAAAATGAGCCACAGGATTTTAAATGTAACTCAGATCTGCTACCTAACTCACCTGAGAGCTAAATATCCTAAGTTTTATGTATAATCTAGGCTCCTAGAATCTTTGAAATGAAGCAAAAATTGTGTCCCTTCCAAATGATAATACATCTTATCCACCGACTTCCCTTCTCATCCATTAACCCCTAAAATATGAGTATAGTCTTCCAGAAGGAGACTAGCCATGAATATCACTATTAGTGATACTAATTTGTTTCCTTAATGTGTTATACAGTCAACCTCACTTTTGATTAGCCTATTCTGAGAGCAGGGCAATCCTTTATAGGCAATTTCCTGCCCAGTAAGAATGGGTCATTCTAAGCTTGGAAGAAGCTAGTTGGTGTTTTTCCATTCATCTCAGGGTGGCAGCCTTTTAAACTTGGAAGTGGATTTTACCTCATAAAGCTTCAGACCACTGGGTACATCTACGTGATCCAATAATGTGGTGGATTTCACATTGCACTGCTCGTGTTTGTTCTTATAAAAAGGTCTCTGGGTGATAGCAATCTGCCAAAGCTGTGACCGAATGGTACTGTTCTGGAACTCTGCACAGAGGTGTCAGCCAGTATAAAATGGCACATTTACCAACTCTTTGAGCCAGGCACTGAAATAATATTTTAGGTCTTAAAGTGACTGCCATCTTGTTATTAGATTCCATAAAATAGTCTTTCCTTTATTCAGATAGAACCAATAAACTTTAGAAACAAGCTGGAAATAACTACTCGTTTTTCCATATAATCACTATTATAATGCAAATAACACTGGTTTAAAGCCATGAAGTCAATTCTAAAATGTGGTCTTTGTTTTTTTTCATTCCATGTTCCAACTCATGTATTCATCTTCTCAGACCTTAGGTAGATGAAAAAGAACCTCATTAAATTCTCCTGCATCTCCCCATATTACCTAAATGCTGAATGGCTGCCCAGATGCTGAAATAGTGTATCTGCAGCTGATGGCACGAACATGGCAGGAGAGAGCTTCTGTAACATGATTTCAATAGTAAAAACAACTAGAAACCAGAAAGAGAGCAGCACACTAGCTGAGGGGCAAAAAGGAATTGTCTGGCTGTTGGCGGGAGGGTTCACATCCTGACAGGCAATTTCAGGATTGCTAATGTTTCATAAAGGCTAAAAAATTGGACTGGATAGAAGTGAGAAAAGGAGACCAGCAATTTTCAAAAGTTAGCTGACATTTTGGACTAGATAATTAACTGGTGGAGTCTGTTGTGCGCATTTAGAATGTGCAACAGCATCTCTGGCCTCTACCCACTAGATGTCAGTAGCGCCCCCTGTCCGTTGTGAAAACCAGAAATGTCTCTAGATGGCCAAGGACTGTGGGTGGGAAATTGGCCCCACTCAAGAAGAACCATTCTGGAAGAAACAGTAGTGCTTGTTTCTATTACTGTACTTTCTGCTTTAAAGTTATGACCAACAAAACTTAAGAGATTAATAGAGTAAAGATAAATGACTAGAAGTAAAGAGATCATCAACACCAATTCAACAAAAAAGCAATCCATTTGGATATTCCTCTTGCAGCATTCTTAACGTTTAAAGATATCATAATACAATGTACGCACATGCAACAAAGTAATGCAATGTCCATGGAGATCCATCTTACAAGATTGACATACAAATCACTGGTAAAAAGTATAAAACTAAGATCTATTATCACTCAGAAAGCAATACTCCATAAAACTGTAGGACTGGCATTCTCTCATTAGCCATGAGAAACCACTAACCACACAGTCTCTCTTTCTCTCTCTATATAATATATAATATATTATATTAATATGATATTAATATATTATATATAGAATATAGATTATATTATATATAATATATGATATATTGTATATTATATATAATATATAAAGCCATTATATATATTACATATAAAGCCATATATTATATATATATACATATGTGTATATGTATATATATATATATAGATAGATAGATAGATAGATAGATAGATATAGATATAGATATAAAGCCATTCATCATTTGAAATCATTAGGTTCCTCATAAAATTGTTAGGAATACAAAATTATTTTTCAAAAAATCATTAGTCATAGGCATTGCATTATAAAAGCATGAGTCTACTACTCTATCCTGTTTTGCATAAAATTGTGCAGATATGCAAGATCATTTATGTTGATAAACAACTTTTTAACTAGGCCTATTGTCTCATGGTCAGACTGATACTAACTCCTCCATTTCAACAGTGATTTTTACAGTAAGGCCATTTTTTTGGGTACAAAAAATTCTGAAATGAAATATCACTTTTCATCCAGCTGAAAACTAAATTTTAAAAAGCAGTTTTGTTCTGTGTAATCTGTGGCTCAAAAACTAGAGCAGCTGCTCTCCTCTGTTTACCAGCATTTTGTCACTGCCTGTGTTCTATTCACTGAAGATTTTGGCTTTCTTCCCTCCCTTCTCTTCTTATTTATTTGTTTATTTAAGCTGGAAACAGGTGTCACAGAAATCAGGAGAGAAAACTTCAAGAGTATTGTCTAATGATTTTCACCCAAGATACCTTGTTATGCAAGAAAAATGTAGCACTTATTGTTGGCCTCTGAAATGATCTATAAGATGCTATCTTTCGCCTTTCTCCCATTTTTTTCAAATTCCTAAGATTTTAGAATGATTTGAAGTTAATGTTGAAAAGTTGGATTATATATTACATGTTTTTGATGATCTCTGGATATAGGAAAGAAGAGTTTGTTAATTCTTAGCACTGATCATTCGGGTCCTGGGTACCTGTACTGTAATCTAGATTGGGATGTGTGAGCTTCAGGTGAGCAAAATGCCTTGGTCTTTGCATCCTTGGCGAAGCATGTGTCCAGAGGATGCCCAGAGTAGAACCCTCTGTGATGTGGGGACCCAAGACTGGTGCTCTGATTACCTAATCTAAATGTGAGTCTGAGAAAGGGAATGGGGAAGAGAGCTGTGTTTTTAAATATTGCTCTGGTAAAACTGACAGGACATGGTAGGCATTTTGGTACAGGAGATCATGGAAAAAAGAATGAGTCAAGAGTAACAGTTTTCAAGCCTTTGAAATGGGGGAAGTATATTATCGCCAAAAAATAAAAACAGAAAGTTAGGAGAAGAAACATGCAAGGAGAAAACATGGCTTTGTTTTAGGAACCTTATGAATGAGGAATATAAATGAAATCTAAGTGGTAATGGCCAATTTAGTGTTAACAGATTAATTATCTTAATTCCTTCTATTTTTGAGTAAAATTCTAATTTGTTCTAATTGTACTAGTTCTGTATTTATTTTCATAACTACTTTAAATAGAGAAATTACCAGTCATCAATTATATACTTGACAACACCGAGGTAGATATTGAAAAGGGAGGCAACATAAAAATCTCAATATTTATGTGTTTGGATACTTCCTTTTATTTAATAGTTTTCCAATTGCTGAGTTTGTGCCCTAGAATTCTATAAATGTAAACAATGAGGATTTGTTTATAAAGATACGCAATAAGACTTTTTTGTGAAATTACGAATTCACAGATTTGATAGATAAGATTATTTGATCTGTTTCAATCCTCTGCAATTATCTTTACTGATATTCCTATTATCCTCTCTGAGGCTAGTGGGAATTTTGTTTCAGTTGGCTCCTGAATCACTGGCCAAGACCAACAGTCTATAACAGCTTCCTTGCTCTCAGGATACTTTGCCTCTTTCTATTTCAGACCTGGATGTAAGTGTTTCTCCAAGAAGCCTTGGGTCATTTTAATGAGATACACTCTTTAAAAGTTATAATACAGTGACAGTTCTACAAAGTGTGTATTTTAAAAAGGGAACATTAATACCATAGTAATTTCCTACAAATATTTCCAATTCAATATGGTTTTTACTTAACCTCATCAGTCTTTCCAAATGTTCTTTCTCTCACGCCAAAAATCACAGTCGTCACGGACACCGATATCATTATTAATTTACTTCATCCCCCAACACATGTCACAGGTCTAGCATGATACTACCAACTCCACTATAGACACACTGATTAAAAGATTATTAAAAAGAGTGAGAGTTTTTGGGTTTTTTGTTTGGTTTGGTTCTATACCTCTTTTTTTTTTCCTTTGGACATATGCCTTTGATGATATTTAATCAGTTTATTGGGTTTAAAGTGATTTGGATTATTTCTATTTTGTGTCGTTATGACAACTACCTGTATATGTAGTTAAGTTGTCTCATTTTATTTTTCTTCCAATTTTTATTTATAGTTTATTGTTTGTCATTATTTTTTATAAATATAAACTATTTGCGCCGTTCCAACATGAAGTTTACAAAAGTTATATTCAGAAGGGTCTGCCTTGTATTCCTTTCTCCTTCAAATTCTTTCTCAGCCTCCCCGGTTGGTAGTCATTACATTTTTCAGTTTAGTTTTCATTTTTTTTAACATAAATAAATATGTATATATTTTCTATATATGATAAACTTCCTTATAGGATAAATGGTAGCTCACTACATATTCTTTTTCTCATTTTGCTTTTTTCCCACTTAGTAGATACCAGTGATCACTTCATAGTATTATATAGAATCATTCCTCATTCCTTTTCATAGCAGCATAGTGCTCCATTATGTGACAGTACCAATTTATTCAACTAGTCCCTTACTCGTAAAAATATAGGTTGTTTTTAATATATTGCCATTATAAAAAAATACCACATTGAATTCCTTGTTTATATGTATTTTCATATTTTGCCAGTATATCCTTGTGATATGTGCCCAGAAGAAGAAATGTTAGGTTAAAGGGTAATTGTCTACATAATTTTGCTTGATATTGTCAAATTCCTCTCTATAAGGTTGTACCCTTTTGCATTCCCAGAAGCAATGTGTAAGAGTTATGGGTCACACTGCCTCATCAGGAGAGTATTTTGTAAAACTTTTGGATTTTTCCCAATCAGAAAAATGAGAAATGGTATCTCAGTAGAGTGTTAATTTGTATAGCTCTAAGTTTGAGTGAACTTGAAGATCTTTTGCTATATTTACAAACTGTTTTTCCCCCATGTACCATGTGTTCCTATATCCAGACCAGTTTTCCATATAATACCTTTATGGTGTGATGGCTGCCTTTCATGCGTAACTCAATGGCCTCGTGCACACTAACGTTGCCATATGAACCTGGGCGTACTTCCTTGAATGAGCGATTCTGCTGCATTCTTCTCTGCTTCTACCTCTCAGCTTTTGCACATACCTTTCACTTTGCTCCATGTATTCTATCTTCTAGGTTTCCCATCGGGAAACTCTTGCAAAATCAGCTCCTTAACATGGTCTGGAAGTAGTAACATTGAGCCCTTTAAGAGTGCCTTCTATTGAAAAGTTGGACTCAAGTAGAACACTTTCTCGTTTTTAAATTTCACATGCCTTCTACATTGTTGTAAACTTAAAATCAGTATGCATTGCTTATATAACTTAAAATAAGCAAATCAAAGAGGAAAACTATTAGATTTCCTTTTGAAGTCTTCCTTATTACCTAATCAGAGATATTGATAATCCGTCGTCTGATTCCATATTGCTATCTATCTACCCGCATATCCATCTGTCTTTGTGTGCTTGGGCTGCCATAACAAGATATCATAGACTGGGTGGTTGAAACAACTGACAGTCATTTTTTTTTCACAGTTTTGGAGGGCAGAAGTCTAACATCAAGGTGCCTGCAGGGTTAGTTTCTAGTGAGGACTCTCTTCCTGATTTGCAGGCAGCCTCCTTCTTACTGTGTCCTTATATGTTCTTTCATCTGTGTGTGGAGAGAGTGAGAGAGCAAGAAAGAAAGAGACAGAGAGAGAGAGAGAGAGAGAGAGAGAAAGTCTCTGGTATTATAAGAACACCAGTCCTATCAGATTAGGGCCCCACTCTTATAACCTCACTTAACTTTATTTACCTCCTTAAAGGCCCTATCTCCAAATATAGTCATATTGGGGGTTCAGGTTTCAACATATGGATTTTAGGGGCACAAAACTCAGTCTATAACACCATCTATTAGCTGTCTGTCTATTCAACCACCCATCCATCTATCTAACTTTCTATTTATGTTTAATGCACTGGCTACTTTGCCTAAAACCACTTGCTTAATTCTGTGTTTTTTTTTTCCCCTTCTAACTTTGCCATCTGTCATAGTAAGTGTTTTATCTCAATCACTTTGAATCCCCAGAATCAAGCACATAATAAGTGCACCAAAAGTATTTGATGAATAATGGTTCAGATGCTGGTCTTTGGGCATGTGATTTTGTCAATATCACATATATTTCTCTATTCTGTCCTGATTTCAAACAGAAGATTTTTTTTTCCCTTCACATAGTAAAAATTTCTTCACCTCACTATGGTGTCTATAGATACCATAGAATATCTTATGACAAAGTCAGGTAATGCAGACATGAAAATTAAAAGATTTTTTTTTTTAAAGTAAAACATAATATTGTCTTTACATAAAAATTTTCGAGACTGAATATATGATTTGCAGTAATTTTCCTATCGGTTAACTTGGAAGTTTAAATACTTTTTGTATATTCTCTAACTATATTACCATATTATAGTTTATAAAATAATTAGTTTATGGCTTTCCTCGTGTTGTTTATACATTGATAGAAAAAATATAGAGACAGCTGAAGTGTTTATAATTTATGAGCAATTGCAGTTTCCTTAAATTTATTGAACTGTTTACCTGGGTGTTCAAAGCTGACTTTGGATATGGGCGATACACACAACAGGCTGGTATTTTGTGCTCTGATTCACTAAGATGCAATGGGAAGTTGTTCTCTGGTCCTCCTGGTTCACCAAGAGCTAGAAGGGCAGCAATAAGTCATTGAACAGAACACCACCATTTGCACCCCCCACATGTGAGACATCTGGCCTAGAACCAGAAGGACATCCAGTTGGACTTTTGCCAATAGAACCATCTGTGACAGGAAGCAATGAGGACAGAGTGAAGAGAGATTCCTGGGACAGCCTCAGTTTCTCCACTGGTAGGAGAATAACTCGGATCCTTCCAGATTTTTCGTGGTACAGAATGGATGGTAGATATGCATTCTAGGTTCTAGAATCATTTGTGAAAAGTCTGCAAGACTAATAATGTCCTGGAAGCAGGTGACTAGTGTTTTTAAATGTTCTCTGGACCTTTCAACAAAGCTTATTATAAAAAAAAAGGAAAATATTAATGAATTGACATCTGCCCACTTCTGATACTCAGCAGGCAACCAATGTACCTGGCTTGTTCTTCTCTCAGAAGGCAGCCCGGATAAAATGAAAATAACAAGGAATTTGCAAACAGCCATTCCTGGGCTCATCTACCATATCTGCTGTTACCAGCTGTGGGTCCTTGGGAAATCTACTTAATCTTCTTGAAGTAAAAAGGATACAAACTTGTTTTCAATAATATCTAATCGATTAAATTAGATTACATATTTTAAGAGCACCACATAGTGCTTTGCTAATCAATAAAGTTACATTCATCTTTCTTTTATTCATTCTTTACATTTCATCTATTTAAAGTACTTTTTTCTGGCACAAGATAGGATAAGTTATTAAGGTAGCTATTTTTTTTTTTTTATATACCTTTTCAGGGCTTTGCAAATCTGTAAACTTATTAGCATGACACCAGAGCTATTGCCTAGCATCTCTCACTGAATATCTCCCTTGAGTTTTCTCTGGATGGACTTAATGTCCCTTTTATCTCTCTCCTTATCTTCACAGGCCCAGTGATCCTGAGAACCTGGCCAGTGTTAACTAATGAAATGTAATTGCAAAATAAGGGCAAGAGTTCTGCCATTTGCTGGCGATGTGAACTTGAACTTGACTTGTTTTACATCTGTATTAGCCATTTTGTTATTCTCCTTAGCTTGCACTCCCATAATTTGTGGCCTGGCTTTTTACAACCATCTTTTTGTTGGTTGGCCAGATTCTAGTCAACCTGCCTTGAAGCCCACGTTTCCTGTAATTCAGACTAATACACCAGTGCATCCACGCACTCGACTGCCCAAGAAGGTGATTAGGCATTGCAAAGCCTCTTCCTGTTCAACACCTGTTCCCACATTGAGTCTCTTTCTGCTTGGCTTCCAAATCTTGGCCTAACCATTTGGATTTGGCAGTTGTAACTAGTTTTTCCATTTCTGACTCTCAGTTTTCCCTGAAAGGTTCTGGCTTGAATATGACCTAGCTCTCTCCAGAAATTTAACTTGTTCCTGGATCTATGAACTAGGCAATTTAAGTAGGAGCTTGAATCCCGCCTCTACCACATATTTGTTGTATGAACTTCACTAAATGACCATAATGCGATAGGCCTTATGTGATGGTTAATTTTGTGTCAACTTAGGTAGACCAGCACCAGATATTTGGTTAAGTGCTATTCTAGATGTTTCTGTGAAATTATTTTTTAGATGAGATTAACCTTTAAATCAGAACTTGAGTAAAGGAAATTACTTTTTATAATGTGAGGGGGCCTTATCCAATCAGTTGAAGGCTTTACGAGAAAAAAACTGACCTTCCCCCCAAAAAGGAAATTCTGCCGGCAGAACTCAAACTACAATACTTCCCTCGGTTTCTAGAGAGCCAGCCTGCCCAGCAAATTTTGGGTTTGTCGGCCTCCACAATCACATGAACCAATATCTTAAAATAAATCTCTCAATCTCTCTCTCTCTATCTCTCTCTGTCTATATATCTCTATCTATATATCTCTAGATCTATATATCTCTATATCTCTATCTATAATATCTCTATCTATAGATCTATAGGTAAATATAGATATATAGATATAGATTTAGATATAGATGTAGATAAATAGATAAATAGATGAATAGATAGTTAGATAGATGTAGCCAGAGAGAGAGAGAGAGAGGGAGAGAGAGAGAGAGAGAGAGAGAGAGACAGAGAGAGAGACAGAGAGAGAGAGAGAGAGAGAGAGAGAGAGAGAGAGAGAAATCGAGACCCTGCTGGTTCTGTTTCTAGAGAATCCTAAGATACCACAGTTCACAGTTTCTTATTCTCTGATAAAATGAGAATAATAACTGCCTAACTCCTCGGCTTATGATGACAATTAAGGAGCTTATAATAATGCTTGACTTATAAGTGCCTAATAAATAGTGATTATTCTAATCATTACTTACCTGTTCCTTTCATAACTTAATGCTTGGATTATGCTTTTCCCTCCACTTGGTTGCCATTCTCAAATCATTTCACCTGGAAAACTTGTTCAGGATTCATTCCAAATGCTACTTCTCCTGTGAAGCCTGTGTAGATGTCCCTTAGGCACAGTTATTTCTATCTACGACATACGTTATAGCTTACCAAACTATAATTCATCTATTTAAATATAGTCTTCAAGAGGCTGCAAATATCTCAAACCCTTCAAGGTCAGAGACTTTAATCTTTATATATCTAGCACCAGGCTCAAATCCCAGCAATATTTATTTCTCAATAAGTATTCCCTGAATGAATATTAGGAGATGTCTATACTTCTTGCATTAGGAATGGAGACTTTTGTCAAATCCATGTTTCTGTGTGTGAAATTGGCAGATTTATTGATTCATGAAATATTTATGAAAGGATCTCTTATGGGCCTGGATGGTGTCAGTGTTTGTGTTTCAGTTTTTGGGAAGCGAATGGTTTATGGGTAGAAGTGGAACAGATACACAAATAAGTGAAGCTTAGAGGAAAACTTCCATTTGGAAGGCATGAGAAAATTATATCACTGTCTGGAGGAGAAAGTTATTTCTTCTGCCTGGGTGAATCAAGGTCAATCTTTCATGGGAAATAACATATAAGTTTAGCCTTGACGAAAAGGAGAGTTTTGAAAGAGAAAGTCAGTCCATGTAGAAGGAACAGTGGTCAAAATGCTCAGATATGTTTGAAGAGTGATAAGCAGTCTGCATTGGGTATAGATTAAGGATGGTAGGTGGGGGCAGCAGGAAACAATGGGTGGAAAAGGTAAGGACCACTTTATTAAGAGTAGTGAGTCCTAGAATCATAGCCTAAGGAGTTGGGATCCTTTTCAGTGGGCAATGAAAGCTCATTGCAAGTGGTTATTCTGATTCTCTCAGTGTTTGATGTGTTTAAGTAAATGCAGAATGCTCACATTTTAAACAGGAACTCTGTTGCCTTGGAAGATGAGAATAAAGGAATTGTGAATTGGGAGACAATGGCAATGGTTGGGTTGAAAAGAAGAGTTCAAAGTGGAGAGCTACTTTGTCAATGTTGTGAGCTAGGATGCGAAAAAAAGCAAGACAATCAAATTTTGTCCAGTGCTCTCAAAATAACCTTTTCGACCTCACAAATAGCATTTAACACAGAACAGTTAATACATGTCAGACAATGTTCTAAGTGCTTTACATGGGTCAACTCATTGATTCCTTAGAAATAAGTATTTTATTGTCCCATGTTACAGATGAAGAAGCTGAGACAACAGAAAAGTTAAATAGCTTGGCCAAGGTTACAAAGCTGGTAATTCATGGAGTTGCTCATGATACAAGATACAACTTTGCACTCTGCCATCTAAGACAATAAGCAGTGGGCAGCGAGAACACACCTCTTTAAATACTTCTTTAAAATAAGAAACAGAAGGAAACATACATCATTTTGCCTTTCAGTTTTTTTTTAATCTCTTGGTTGAAAACAACATTTTTTCTACCCCCTCATCTAAATAGCATACTTCAGAAGTATCTTGGAAGCCATAGAGACAAGTTAAACTTTGTATGAGCAATTGTTCCACCAAGAGAAAAGTGCCTGCCTGCAATTCTTTACAATCTTCCAGCAAGCCATCCTGAACAGGTAAATGACTCCATAGTGAGACGGAGCCGAACTGCTTGCTCCTTCTGTGCAGCTCTCGTTCTGGAATACAGAAGAGAATTCAGTATGTCTTACTAGGTTATTACAAAAGAAACCTGCTGTTCCTGGCTCATTATATGGAAGCTGACACTGAATTTTAAACACAATAAAACAAAATCGTGTATACCTCTATTTTTAGCGACAAGGAAAGCTTTCCTTGCTTTATTTTTTGATATTAGGCTGTAGGTATGTCTACTACCTCTCGTCATCTGATTTTGCGACCATACCTGCTCACGTATGCTTGTCTGGGACCCAGAGAAAATCAAGAGCTGAATTTGAAAAACAGCGAACAAGGAATAGATAGTTTTGCAACAAAGGCCGCGTACATTTTTGCTTTCTTAAAGAAATCCCGTCTTCTCTAAATTTTCTATTTTCAACAGTTCTTATTGATGCGATGCATCTTAGTTCATGAAGGAAGCACACTATAACCAAAGCATTGTAATGACACTCTTCTGCACTGAGGCTTTTCTTTATTCACTCACTATTATTTCTTTGAGGTCTGATATATTATATGCCATTTGCTGCACGACCATGAGATAGTGGGAATTATGGGATATGTACACATTGATGAGATGGTTCCTGCCTTGAAGGACTTTATTTAAGCCTCCTGGACAGAAAAGTTGTATAGCGTGCTTTCACACAAAGGAAAGTCTGATGGTATCTCAGAAGAAAAATAACAACCTGTGGGAGACTGTAGGAGTTGAGAGGGGGAGGGGGAGGTTAAGTAAGGAGAGATTTTTCGTTCCTCCAGGTGAGATAAACACCTGGCCAGATGGAGGTATCACTTCCTGGGAAGGACTCGAGAACTTTCTCTGAGCACTTGACAGATCTGCAATCCATGTTTATAAAGACTTCATTTCCCATCATCTCTCTCAACTTTGTCTTTGTCCCTGGCTCCCATTCTAACACAGCCCAACAAGTTGTGACAAGTGCTTTCTGGTGAATAAGGACAAGGCTTAAATCAGATGCAAATTTCTTAATGCTTCCTTTCCACTTACTTACACTTGCCATTTATATGCAAATGTAAGTCTTCTCTCTGGTCTCAGTGTAACACTTTGTCTCTCCAACTTTGCCTTAACCTGTCTGGAGATAATGGAAGCTGTGTTTGTTAAAACTAGATTCATATTTATCTGTCCACTCAAAAACTCGAAAACCTAATGTCTCGGATCATAATTCTTCAGGAAATAGCTCTCCATAAAAATGTATATCAGAACCTGGGTGATAACGTAATCATAAACTATGGATGTTAGTCAAAGTGCTTAAAGGTAAATTTTCTGGCTGGGTTCCCACATCTATGAAAGATGATCGTTTTCCAAAATTTCCAGTTTAACAATCTGACGCCTTTGGCAAAAAATGTGCACTCATTGATTACTAACAGGCTTGTTTAGCACGTACAAAAACCAATCAGGACATTTCACTAATGTATGCATCTGCATTGATTTTCCTGTTTTTCTTAATGCTTATTTCTGATGAAATCTGTCCTGTCTGCTCAGGATAGAAGCTGAGCACTGCATTATTCGTAGCGGCTTAGGGTGAAATAAACGCTTGTCTAATACTGTATGGCTCAATGCCCCTGTGTCATATCTATTCATGCCATAAAAGCAGTGATAAACATGATATATTTTTATGACTCTGAATACTCTGTGTGTCAATAAAATATTTTTTAAACTGGATGCAGGCTGCCGTGGGCCTCCCTCCCTCCTGCAGCACCCAGTCTCAGTGTCCCAGGGCTGATTCAACCTGGATGGCAGAATCATCAATCGTCTGTGATGAAATTAGGTGCGTTGTGCTTGTGGCATATGTGATGTTTTAGTCCTAATGGTCTAAGAGTTTTTTCCCTGATACACATTGAGAAACGCTTCCCTTGCTTCTCATAGGGGAAATGGATCACAGCTATAATCGACCAGATGAGCTAAATGACCTTTCGTTATTTGAAATGCCCTGGGATTTTACAAGAGGAAAAGATCCATATATGCAAGAGAAACTGCAGTATAAACTTTCCAAAGGCACTTTAATAGGCTGTTTTTAAAATAGGATTTGAATGTGGAGGAACCCCTTACAGTAAACTTACGTTGACTGAAGACAAGATGCTTGTCAAACGTTGGAGGCATGGGGCACTGTTTATTCTGCAGCAAACAAAAAATGCAAGCTGCAAGGATTACTTATAGCTACACAGTGCTTTCAATTTGCTTAAGCATTTTACCTTTAGTTCTTGCAATACCATTTAGAAGAACAAGTTCTGCCTTATTCCATTTTACAGTACATCGAGCTTAAACTGGTAAGTAAATAAATAATAGTGCTAGGGCTAGCGCAAGTTAAGATGGGTTAGACCTAGATGGATATTTCTGTTACTCCACATCGTTTCCCCAGTGTTTTAGTAGGAGTAACAATGAGCCATTCTAGTATGAATGTACTTTGGATGTAAGACAATGAATAAGAACACAAACTTTAAATGGTCCTCTAATCAGAGATACCACCGCACCCTAGCCTTTTCCCAAATAAAGATCAACAACCAACCTTGCTTTTGAACTACTTGATGAGAAGGAGATTTTCATCCCTAAACTTGCAAGTTTCCAAAATAGGCTGAATAAGAACACTTTCTCTGCACTGATTATAAACCATGTAGGTTTTTGTATTTCCCTCAGTCAATTCTCTGTATCTGGGTTTTGTCATTGTTGGGAATTTGATTTTGTTGCATTTTGTTATCTTTGAGATAGGTAAATGACTGCAAAAGGAACTAATATTCATTTACTATTTATTATCACTGGTATACAATCTTAGGTCCTGGCCTAGGCACTTTATATCTGTTAACAGCTCAGTCTCCAAACCACTTCATAAGTGGATTTGCTTTCCAGTAGTTTTAGAGGAAAAGAAAAACTTCGAGTTTCCTGGGACAGTGTTCATTAGCATAGAGCTCTACATTGCTAATCTCCCCAGAATTGCTGGTGTTTACATACCGATTTGACATGCATTAAAATTTTAAGGGTGGGCACTGGAAAATGTTAGCCATTGAGCACAGGGACTGGAATCAAATGCATAATGTTAACATTGCTTTCCCATTCTATTACATAGCGTTTTGGTTAAAAGTTAAATTGACACAAATCTGCCAATCCCCCTTTTTTTATGACCACCAAAGGTTAGGTACATTGTAAATGAGCATTGGCATATGACAAATGAATAAGAAATTAATGTTAATAAGGTTTTTATGGGAGTCCAGTTTACACACTTAGATGAGAACAAATGAAATTTTGTAAGAAATGAAATCAGGGCAGATTTTAGGTTCTGGTTCTCTCTGCTTCCTCTTAGCTGATATGCTGCTTTCAATTCGGTACGATGATAGCCTTTTGGAAAGTAAGGCAGCTGAGTCATAATAGCATCCATCGCACAAGTGAGCCTAAGCTTCTCTACAACATGATATACCAAGGCTGCCAAAAAAACGTGTGCACATTTTAAGAGATGTTAACACTTTGGTCAACATTGCTCAAGCAGTAGTTTGCCATAATCAGAAATGTCTAGACACTGATGGTAACCACTTTGAGTACCTCTTGTCATTGAAAAAGGCAAAAGTGACTTGTATTAATCTTTTGTTTTTGGTATATATTAATACAGTTTTTTCCATTCTTAAAATGTGTATACATTTTTTTGGTACCCTCTGTATTTAATGTCATTCACAGATGTACTGGAACACATATTTAATCTTTATTGACAACACATTCCAAGTATATAGGAATCAAATGACTCACGGTTCAAAGAGAGTCACAAAAATGTGTCAGATTGGCAATAAAAATCATGGTTTATTAATTGTAAAATTTAGTTCTTTTTGAATTTTGGTCCCTCCCTGATCTTTTATAGCGGTTGGAGTTTTGACACATCTCACCTGAGTGTCTTCAAAAATAACACAGGAACCATTAAAGTGAAGAAAATTTTGGGGCATGACATATTCTGGAAAGTCCCTTATTGCAAACTTGAACAACTCATTTGATGTCTCTAAGACTATTTTCTGAGATAACAGAAGTGAAACAGTTAGCACAGTGTTTGACACATATTAAGATTTTGGTACATGTTGAGCATTCAAGATATGATTGCAATTACTCTTAATTATTCCAAAGTAGAAAATTGGCAGAATCATGGACCTTTGTGTCAGAGATCAGGACTCAGTACCTGCTCTGCAATTACTGTGTGTGACACGAGAAAACCCCTGTATCCTGCCAGAGTCTCTGTAAGTTCATCTAAAAATTGAGGATAACAGAATTATGTAGGAGCATTATTAAATAATATTAAATAACTGCAGTATGCATCACATTTAAAAAACTCAATTAAAATAGAAGTTATAATATTGATTACATATCGTGTATACTTTTAAGTATATAATTTATAAATATTTATAAATAAGCTAACATATTACATGTATCATATGTGCTATGCTATGTAAATTAAATATATTATCAGAAATATATTATTATTGTTATTCTTACTATTGCTATTCATATTTATGAATGGATACATTCAACCATGTATTTTTGCCAGCAAACTATTTCTACTCTTATTTTAAACAACAGAATAATTAGTGAAGTGATTATAGTAACACATCTTTGCCAAAAAAGGAGCAAAGAATAAAGATTTTAAAAAGCAGTGATTAACAAGCATCAACCTCCAATTGAACAAGAAAGAAAGAAAAGGTTTTCCTAAGGAGTTTAATCACCTC
This sequence comes from Rhinolophus sinicus, assembly GCF_057876585.1. NCBI lineage: Eukaryota > Metazoa > Chordata > Mammalia > Chiroptera > Rhinolophidae > Rhinolophus > Rhinolophus sinicus. The sequence goes on along the minus strand of NC_142503.1, from coordinate 187,996,075 downwards.
TGGGTCATCTCTCTTTAACTACCGTGTTTCCCTGAAAATAAGACCTAGACGGACAATTAGCTCTAATGCGTCTTTTGGAGGAAAACTAATATAAGACCAGGTATTATATTATTATATTATTATATTATATTATATTATATTATATTATATTATATTATATTATATTATATATTATATTATATTATTATATGACCCAGTCTTATATTATAGTAAAATAAGACCGGATCTTATATTAATTTTTGCTCCAAAAGATGCATTAGAACTGATTGTTCGGCTAGGTCTTATTTTCGGGGAAACACAGTAAATGCTATTCTCCACTGTATCTCCTTTGTGGATTAAAAAAAATCCTACTGGTCCTTTATTCAGTTATTTATAAGGGAATGGAAACATAACATTCCTCTCTCTCCTCCGTTGTGACCCAGCTCCATGGAGATCACTGGAGATGCTGGAGAAGGGACCACACCAGATGCTATTAACAATTACACTTTGCATTTTTATAGTTAACCATAAACCATTTTGGATTAGGCATATTTAATAGCAAAAACATTTCATCTAACTGTTATTTGCTTCACCCCTATGCTTTCTTGATAATAAAAGTAGATAACACATACTGAGCATTTCTTCTGTGAAAAAGGCATGACGGATTAGGTATACTACAGATGAGGAAACTGAGGCTCAGAAAGATTGAGCAGCATATTGAGAATTACTCAACTGATAAAGATCAGAAGTTAGATTTGAACTCAGACAATCTAAGTTCAAAGTCTGAGTGAATCTTTTTTTATGATGTATAGTGTTACCTTGCTCATCAGTTCCCTGTTCTGAAAACATAGAGAAAAGTTTAAGTAGAATGCACAGAAACAGAGAGCAATTGCTTGGGAGTGCTGAGATCTTTCCACTAAGGATTCTTGACTTGGGGATGAAGACAGATCGTGAGAGAGATGATTTTTACATAATTCCATTTTTCTACTAGCTGTGTAAGTACAAACCAGCCATTTCTCACCACTGACATTCCTCGCTGTTGTTTGCCTTGCAAACATATGGAATTGGCAATTAGCAGTTTACAGTCCTGATGTTTCACTTTCACTGTCATCTGAGCTTTTTCTCAACTTAGTACTGTAAAAACTTGCCAAGCTTATAACAAGCTTTGAGAGATGGAGCATAGCACTTGGGGAACAGCTGACATGACGATCAAGTCTGGTGTGTGTGTGTGTGTGTGTGTGTGTGTGTGTGCCTGTCTCCAGTCTGTTGCAGTGACTTCCCTGGGTCCATAAATTTAAATTCATTTGTGTAATTTGGCAAAGCACCCTGGCCAGCATAATGGGCCATATTTTCTGTACAAGATGATGCGGAAGGTTGCATGGGTAATTCTGGTATTGGTAGTAAAGAATTTGGCCTTGCCCAAATTGAGATCTGGCTGTTCTCAGCTTCTAGGAGGTAATGTATGTCATACCCCATAGCAGTGCATTTGTTTAAGGCAGAGTCTTATACTGGCTTTTAGGGTGCAGCCAGCCACACCTCACAATCTTAGGGTGGGGGCTGACCACAACAGAAAGTGCAATCATGTGACTTAGGTCATACTGAATCAGTTGACCTTGAGACTGAGTTCAATTAATGAGGCAAGGAATCAGTCAGTCATGCCTACATAATGAAGCCCCAATAAAAATTCTGGGCATTAAGGCTCAAATAAAATTCCCTGGCTGGCAATACTCTATGAGTATTGTCACACTTCAATGCTGGGAGGACGATGTGTTCTGAACATTTGTGTTTGGAACCCTACCCTCTGTGCATCTTCCTTTGGTTCTTTTAATCTATGTCTTTTCCCTATAATAAACCTTAACTGTTAGTATAGTAACATTGAGTGTGTTCTGTGAGTCCTTCCAGTGAATTATAGAAATTGAAGGTCATTTTGGGACCTCTCTGAACTTGTAGTTGGTGTCAGAAATGAGGGTAGTCTTGGTGACTATGACCTCACACTTCGCATGCATGCAGTTTAACTAATTGTGGATAAGTACAGAGAGAGAGAGAGAGAGAGAGAGAGAGAGAGAGAGAGAGAGAGAGAGAGAGAATATCTGGCTGTGACGGGTTTTTTGTTTCTTTTTTTATGTCCAAATCTTGGATCTACTCCATGCTAGTTATGACACCTTAGACAACTTATTTCAACTCTGTGATTTTCCATCTAATAATATGGGAGTTGATACAACATACCTGGAAGGATTACTGTGAGCCTCACAAGAGCCTACTTATAGGATGTTCCCTACCTAGTGTGATGTCTGACCTCTGGTAGGTGCTTCAGAAACATTAGTTTATTGCTCAAAATTCAGGACATGTTCCTGGGAGCGATGAGAGGGAAACATCTATTGTCACTTCAGGCACAGGCTCTGAAGAACTGTAAGAGAGTTAGGGGCAGTGAGAGGGTATTTGAGTTGCAGGCAGTGAATAGTTAAGTTGGAAACAGCTTCTCACTTCGTATACCCCCATAAAGAAAACATTCATAAGGGGTGGTTGGTTGGCTCAGTTGGTCAGAACGCAGTGCTTATAACACCAAGGTTGCCGGTTCGATTCCCACATGGGCCAGTGAGCAGCGTCCTCCACAACTAGAGTGAAAACAACTACTTGACTTGGAGCTGATGGGTCCTGGCAAAACACACTGTTGCCCAATAGTTCCCAATAAAAATTAAAAAAAACAAAAACAAAAATTAAAAAAAAAACACCCATATCATCAACAACAAAAAAAAGCATTCAGGAAAACACTTGGAGAACTGCTGTTGGAAAGATGGAGACTGAGGATCTCCTGGTTAGAGTGACCTGGCTGAGGACTCACTCACAAGCTGATGAATGTAGGTAGCATTTAACTTCTATCGTTAATGTCTTCAAAAGATATTGATAAGAATTTTTGATGTGCCAGGCACTGTTCTAGGAACTGACAAAATTTATCTTCTCATGGCCATTTTAGTTATATACTTACTTGCAAATGAACAAATAAGTATATAACATAAACATCAGGTAACAATAATTTTTATGAAGAAAAAGAATGCAGGTCAGGAGGATGAAGTGTGAGAGAGGTGGTCCTACTTGATAATAGGTGGTCATGGAAGGTCTTTCTGAAAAGAAGGCATTTGATCAGAAACCTGAGCATAGTGAGGGGACAAGGTTTGTCAATAGCTTGGGAAGCGTGAAGCAGGGTGAAACGTAAGGTGGGACATTCCTGGGTATATTGGAAGAGCAGCAGGAGACCAGCGTGGATATAGACTTTAATTTTACTAAAATTCCCTAGCCAATTTATATATTTCATTGTGATTTAATTCTATTTCAATGTAATGTTTTTAAATTGGACAAAATATTTCTACAGATCTCTGAAGGCATATATAACAAAGAAAGAAAATTAAAAGGACAATGTAGTGAGACTTCCCCAATGAGCTATTAAAAGGCATTATGAAATGACAGTGAGTAGACTATATAGTGAGAATCCAAAAATCAACAGCCAGATTGGTGTAACAGCAGCAGCCTGGAATCATTCCCATTCCCTGAAATATATTAACAAACATCTAATATCATTAGAGAACCATTGGAAACCGTCCGTAAGGAGATAGATTATTAATTACATTATATTGGAAGATTTTGCTAATTGGAAAAAAAATGAGTCAGGGTCTCCCCAACGCCATGCACCAAAGAAATTTTTGGGTGAGTTATTTAAATATGATTGCAATCCATAAAAATGAAAAGGAATCATGAGTTAGCACTTAGAAAATCTTGGGTTAAAAAATGACTTGCAATATCTTTAGCTAAAATACAAATGAAGAAAAAAATATATACACATTAAAATACAATAAATCCCTCACCCAAATCATCATGAATGTTTTTTAATCAAATTTAAAAAAAAGTCAAAAGGAAAGGGCTACACTGGGTATTTTTCTGATGTCTCATCATATTCCTGTATTTTTCAATTTCATTTGTGTCCTAAGCATAAGCTTGTTGGTGTTATCTGAAAATTGCTTTTGTACCTAATAATTAGAAGTTTTAGTCATCACAATTTTTAAATTTAATATTATGTGCAATCAGTCATGTCCAAATAATATTTTTTAAATTATGCTTCCCCATACAACAAATGGAAGAATTTAAATAGGCTTCGGCAAACACTCATATTGCTCAGACACCTGTACAAATGCTTTATGAATTGCACACCCTGTCCATCATAATATTTCTGGACACCATTATAGAATCCCCGTCTACGGAAGCAGACATTTGAGAACATGTGGATCTCACTTTGAAAGTAGGATGTTTTATTTTCCCCTCCATTTCACTCACAATCAGAAACATATGGAATGTTTTATTTGCAGGCTACAAAAACAAATCAAACAGGCAATCCTGTGTTGGAAAGAATTTATTCTTCCTGTGGCTCAGAAGTCTAGCTCTGTGTCCACACTTCCAAGACCATCACTTTCTCTCCACACTCATCAGGGTTAATGGCTGCTTCCCTGTTCTCTGTTATTGCTTCCACTCTGGGTGGTATCAGGACTGGCCCCATTTTCCCTCCTGTTGCTCATTATTCTGTCATCATCGTCTGTGTCTTGGAAATGTGTTGTTGTGCCTGATTATTGCCAGTTGTTCTGTCAGGATTACTGTGAGTGTGGTTATTTTGCTGATAAGGCCCATTATCTCTTCCCTTGGTTCTCTACCCAGTGGTATTCTCTAGTCACAGGCATCTCATTCCTACAGGGTTTTGATGATGGACCTAGAAGCAGGCAAATGAGGATGTGTCCATTGTCAACTCCTAGGCATTTTCCTTCCCTCATGCACAGTAAATGAGGTGCTGAAAGGCTCTTTAACTGTATTGCTTCATTTAATAGTAGTTCTAGTTTTCTCAATGGGAATGGTATTTTCTGCAATAGGGCCTTGTGACAGAATGGAATGGGAAGACAGTGGCTGCTTTTAGGGTTAGACACAGAATTTCTTGTATGAGTTTCTGCTAGTGGATTGGATTTAATTATTGACTTTTGATGTGTTTTGCAGCTTGAAACCTTTTACAGTTGCATTTTTTAACTGTTCAACAATATTTGAATAACCTAAATGATGCCATGTTGTATACCTCCTGTTAATTTTCCTAATTAACCTTGGTCCCTTCTCCCTGGGACCCTTCTCTTGTCATCTTTTCTACCTATCAAAAAAGGCCTATCCAAGATCCTTTAACCACTCTCCATCTTAAGGCTATTACAGCAACCCCAAAACATGTTATCTGAAAGCAGGAAATGGTGACTGTGAACCAAACAAAAGTGAATAAAGAAAGTATTTGTGAGATAAATGAATTACACAGTGAAATATTAGCAATTGGAGTCAGGGACTGTATCGTGCTCTAGACACTGGCACATTGAGTGTGCTGAACGAAAAAATTGTTTAATGAAACAATACCTTCATAGTGGGAAAAGGTATATACCGGATCCAAGCAAGAATCAATAAAAGTTTGCATTTTAGACCACAGAAAGAAAATCCAATTACTTGCAAAATATTAATAAGTAGAAGTATTCACATGTTGGCATGGGTATAAAATTGCAGTATACAATTAAGTATTAGGGACTATGGATGCTTAAAGAAGGCTTATTCTATGATATTAAAATTTTATTGCTTTGGGGCACTTCCAGTGTTATGACCAAACCCATCTATGCAGGTATCAAAGGTGAGAAATGGTTGGTAAGGGTACGTTTTAAAGCCCTTTGGTGCCCATGGTTAGCAAATAAATCACTGGTCTCTTTCCTGTACTATCCTTGTGTTATACAGTACTTATGGAGAATGCTGACATTTTTTTTCAGCACTGAAAGTTTTAATTTTTCCAAACAAAATTTTTCAAGTGGCAAATGAACAGAAACTCAAAAGTTGCAAATTTGCAGCTGCAGGCTGTGGGGAAAGGAAAACTGCATCCATCAAATCTGAAAAATATACCAGAATGTAGAAAAATCAATTGATTGGCAGCTGTGGATATTTACGTCTCTCTTTAATTGCTTAGAATCAGAGTCGGGAGATTTTACTAGACTTGGCAGCAATTCAAGTCGGGTATTATTCCTTTTTTGGTAGAAGACTGAGAAAGCTGAAATGTATCTGATACCTTTAGAAAACAAAAGGAAGAGAAAGACACTTAGGGAGGTAATTGGGAAGTTACAACCAGAGAATCTAGAAATTCAGTGTGATAGTCTTAGGGGAATTAAAGAAGGAGCAAATTCAAAGAAGCCTAGAATGCCATCATCAAATGCAGAGAAGTTAAATGTCATAGACTGATTGATACAGGCTAATATATTTGCAAATAACAGTTTAAAAAAATTAAACATTTATATAATTGAGAATAGAGTTTCAACACAAGGGAACTTAACTGAACAGGAGCTTACCCAAACAAAATACACTTGATACACTGACTAAAAGGTTGTGAATTTATCAACAAAGTAGGCCACGTTGAGCTAATTAAAGATTATGACTCATCTTTCATTTTCCTTTCTTTCTGAGATGTCCAGTTACTTACTTTACTTTTCTTATATACTATTCTAGAAAAGCTAACAGAAGCACAGTAAATTGTAATTATGTGACCAAGGATGGGATTTCTGTGATTCTCTTCATATGTATGCATGTGGGAGAGTATGTTTTGTTTGAGGTGAGGGAGATAATTCATTTATGCATTCACTCAATAAACATTGTGTAAACGATTACTCTGAACCAGGCCTGATGCTAAGGACACAAAGAAGGAAAAGTCTCATCTTGAAACTCAGATCTATATATGACAATATATCCCCCTTGGATACCAAAACTCAAAAGTGTTCAAGTACTTTATATAAAATGGCATAGTATTTGCATATAACCTATATTTGCATATAAGCTACAGTGGGGTATTCTACAAATCACTGCATTCTGATGGATTCAGCATAGTGCTCCGTGCATGGCAAATTCAAGTTTTGTTTTTTGGAACTTTCTGGGATTTTTTTTCCCCTGAGTATTTTTGATGCAAGTTTGTTGGAATGTTCAATGCAGAACCCATAGAAACAGAGGGCTGAATGTATTCACATCCTAGGGACTGAGTAACAATTAAAATTGTTAAGTCCTTGAGAATCGTGTTGGTTGGTACACTAAAGGAATACATTATATTTCTCGTTTGCCAAAAGTCTGCTCAGATCTGGAGTTTGAGTTTTGTTAAACATTCTAGGATCTGTTGAACTGATAAAATTATTTTCCTTTTATTTTTGATGTAATGATGTAAGACTTATATTATTAGGTTTTTTACTATTACACAACCTTAGTATTCTTGTAATAAACAGTACTTGTTTGCAGTGTATTATTTTTAATATCACAAATTTGATTTGTTAGTATTTTATTTAGATTTCACAGCTAAATTAAAAAGTGAGAGATTTTTATAGTTTTGCTTTTGTGACCTATTTGTTGTGTATAAGTATCAGACTTATGTAATGTTTGAAAGTAGATATTGGGATGTTTTCCATATTATGTATTCTTAATGTTGGATTGAGTTTTGTAGCCATATTTTGCTTGCCTTCTATGTTGAATTGGTTTCATTACTTACCACTAGTTGATTTATACTAACACTTGTATAGTAGCTGTTCTACTCATCTCTTATTAAAGGAAAGTTAATATAATTCAAAGCCTGCTCTGCCCCACTTGCCAGGATGCTACACAGAAGGTCTATTTTCGGCATTCTTTCATGTCTGAAATATTAATATCGTTCTATTACTTAGTGTCTTTTATCATTTAGGATGGAAAATAAGTTTGAAGCCTGTTTGTGATTTTTACCTACATAGAAGCATCTTTTTCTATCTACCTAGATATATTTTGAATTTTTTTTAATCTTTGAAATTTATCTTTTAAAAGTTTAGTTTTCCAAATAAATCAAAAACTCCTCTTTTACCCCACAGAATTGCGATTACTGAATTGTTATTACTTAGGTCAGTTTTCTTTCTTTGTTATTTTGTTTGTTTGTTTTTTAATTTTATTGGGCAACAATGTGTATTTTTTAGGGCCCATCAGCTCGAAGTCAAGTTGTTGTCCTCCACTCTAGTTGTGGAGGGTGCAGCTCAGTTCCAAGTCCAGTAGTCATTTTCAGTCTAGTTGCAGGGGGCACAGCCCACCATCCCATGGGGGAATCGAACCAGCTATCTTGTTGTTAAGAGCTCGCACTCTAACCAACTGAGCAATCCAGCTGCTCACCGGCAGCTCAGCTCACGTTGTGTCTTCAATCTAGTTATGGAGGGCACAGTTCACTGGCCCATGAGGGAATCGAACAGGCAACCTTGTTATTAAGAGCACGCGCTCTAACCAACAGAGCTAACTGGCCGCCCCTAGGTCAGTTTTCTTTTATTTTTCATATTTTTTCTGTTCTGTGTATTCTGCTATATTTTTATGGGAGTGCTGTTTGGCCAGGTTTCCACAGGCTACTCCCAGGAGACCGATCTTGTATAGGAGTGGGGTTTACAATCTATCCTCCATGATTCATGCAGGCAGTTTTCATCCACATTAACTCCAGAAGAAATTTGTCATTGTATATGATGTATAGGGGGGAGCTTTTCCAGTTTGGGGGAATTTCATATTTCTTTCTCTGAAGTTCTGCATCTTGAAAGGGATTTGAAAATAATAGGTGTTAGAAATTTTAGTTAGAATTTTAGTTTTACTCAGAATTCCTGGATCAAGTGCTTCCATTAATATCCTGCATAACACCTAATGAGTAAGAAATGCTCAAGTTCCAAAGGAAATGAGAATGGATATATGGGATTCTTTATTCAAAGTGTATCTTTTGGAGTATAGCCTTAGAACCCCCAAATCATACAGATGTCATCTGTGGAGTATGGAAGGATTCTTGAGGATATAGCAATTCCTTTATGATGACACACATTCTTGTGAAGGCAAGGAAGGGGAGATAGAAATACACTTGGGTTTCCAAGACCCACCAAACAGCATCCGTAGTCACCCTGTTATAACATAAACCTCATCATGTCACTCCTTTACTCAGAACCTCCACTGGCTTCATGTTTTACACAAGAGCAAAAGCGAGGGCTTTGTTATTACCTCTAAAGTACGGATGACTTATTTCTCTCATGCTGCTCTGAGTCATCTCCTATTTATCTCTACCCTGTGCAGTCTGCTATCTCTTTACCAGCTCTCTTACGATTTGGGCATGCTTGTCTTACACCTGCCTCAACACCATGGCACATCCTTCCTTCTGCAAGGGATGCTCTCCCCACAAACACATGTACAGCCCGATTCCTCACATCCTTGTAGGTCTTTATTCCAACTCATCCTCATAGTAAGGCTACTCTACTATAATTTTAATCTCTCATTAGCATTCATGTCCTTATTCCCTGATTACCTTATTTTTCTTATCACTACATGAAATGCTTTGCATTTCACTGATGCATGTTGTTTTTTGTTGGTCTCTTTCATTATGATAGAAGCTTCACGAAGGCAGGACTTTTAGTTTGTTTTGTTCATTACTGCAACCCCAGTTCCCAGAGCAGGGCTTGGCACATAGAGGGGACTCAATATGTATCTATATAGTAAACAAATAATGAGATTTGATAATAGAATTGTCAGTTATATAATTGATTATATGACTGATTATTTAGAGAATAAAATTTGCAACATCTAGACTACTACTGGGATTTCCATCTGGAACTTCCACTGAAGTGAGAGGTGAGCACAGTAGATAGACAGATGGGAAGTCTTTGGATTGGGTTCTTCATTGGATGGCTTCTGCTCAGTGGCAAATAATGATACAAATGACAGGGAATTATGAAAATCACGATGCTTATGATATAGTGCTGATGCTATAGGATAACAAAGGGTATTATTCTTTTGCATAGCTATTCCCAGCCAGTGCTGCATTTATTTACTGATGTTTATGTTTTATAATGATGCTCCTAGAGCAGACTTCCAAGCAACATCTCTGTTCAAGTCCATTCTGAATGTTAAACATTTGGAATGCCATCTCTGCTTAAAGATTAAGAAACACCTTCATTATTGGAATTCTTTTAAAAAACAAAACAAAAACAACTTGTTGTAGGTCTGAAATATTTCAGCACCTCAATTACTTTCTCTATGAAGTAATTATATTTTATCTTGAGTTGTTATAAAACAATTTCTTAGAAATTCTACAACGTCAGAGTAGAACACCTGTAACCTGTCATAGATGTCATTGGTAATTGCACATCTGCACTTTTCCTCTGCCTGGAATGGTCTTCCCTGTAATTTGCAATGTGGAGTTTTTCTCGATATTTCCTTCCAGAACCAGATATTACCATTCAATCTAAAGTAGCTCAACCCACCATTCTCTGTCGCTAGATTCTTTATTTTTCTCCATAGCACATGTTATTACCTGACGTTTATTCATTTATGTATTTATTTATGTATATGTGTATTGGTTTGTTTGCTCCTTCAGTAGAATATAAGCTTCATGATGGCAAGACCTGTCTGCCTTTTTCAACACGTGCATCACAGCACATAAGATACGCTTAGTCCATATTAGACATTCAAAAACTATTTTGTTAATCAAATGAATTAATGCTGATCTCCTAAAGTACCTTGATAGCTCAGGTCTCTGATACTAACACTAAGTCCTATGGCAGATGTTACACATAATGAAGAGAAAACAAGAGAATAGCACTTACGACACAGATCAAAATTAAAGCCCACCCAGTTGTCTTATGTGCTATTTTATCATATGTGGCATCTGGAAGCTGCTCTCACAAGTTCTATTTTCATATTGTCAACAAACTGCTGTCACATCCACTGGAAGTGATGCATTTATGGATCATGACAAGGGAGTTACTTTTGATTTTTTTCTCTTGTAAAGCACTCAAAAATACAATTGTATAAGATAAAATGTCTGAGGGAGGATAGGTGGGAGTATTATGTGATTCAAACCAGAAACTTACATAAGGATTAAATCTGGTCCTAACATAAAGTGGTAGCTGAATTTTGGGAAATTTAAATAATGCTATATGGCTGAGGTGTAGTTGTACTCTCAGTGGCATCATTATATGACTGTATTTGAACCTAAGAAGTCATTTAACTAAGTTCTTATTTAATTAGCACTAGTACAATATCATCTACAAATTTTATGTTTAGAGGCATATTATATATATTCAGTAGTTTTGTGGCAAAAATGGGCTCTGTATCACTCATTCATTCAATGAATATTTTTTCAAATGTAAAATAGATGCCAGGAACTGTGTTAGGTTCTAGAGGTTCAACATAAAAAGAAAGCAGTTGCCGTCCTCTGGTATTCAACACCTACTGTCTAAAAGTCATTCTGCCCAGTAGAGGGGACAACATGCAGGTCACATGTATAAAGGGTTACTGTGCAAACTGTAACTGGCACCCAGTAGACATCCCAGCAAAGTTCATCAAAACATGCACGTGTGTGTGTGCAAGTGGGGGGTTGTGTTTGTGGTGGGTGTGTGAATTGGATTAAAATATAGTTGGAGAGAAGAAGGATATACAGACAAATAACACAGAGGCTGGGCGTGCAATGTTTTCCATGTATCATCTATGATAAGTGCTCCAGACATTCGGAGGAAGATCACTAAAGTCTTCTTTAATTGTAGAAGCATTATGCAATTTGAAATAGGCTTTGAGGGATTAATATAAGAATTAAATAAAAAGGAAGTAGTAGAAGGGAGCTATGTCATTGTAGACCAGATGATCAAGACTTGGTGGGGGCTGGATTAACAAATCTCTAAGGTCCCCTGCAATCTGGACACTCATAAATTCTCTTTGGGGTCACAAAGATAAGGTACAGCTAGATAAATTAGAAAAGGCCAAATATGTTTTTCTAGGCATGGTTCTCAAAATGTGGTCCTGAACCCTGCAGCATCAGTACCACCTGGAATTTGTTAAAAAACGCATATTCTCAGACCCCACCCCAGACTACATGAGAAACTCTGCAAGGCCTAGCAATCTGTATTGTAACAAGTCTTCCTGGAGATTGTGAGGCAAGCTAGAGTTTGAGAACCACTGTTCTAGGGCGTGGCGATACAAAGAATTAAAAGGAAAAAAAAGGAAGCAAAACTAAAGGCCAACTATGACTGAGATTTGGGGTTGCTCACCACTCACCTGCCAAGTGAATCCCAGATGAGGTATCTTTGCAGGCTCTGGGCTAGTAGAACTCGAGGTGACCAGGTCACCTGAGCAGCTTTTACTAGCTCCTTCTTGATCTGTGTATTTGGTCTGTATTTGTCCTCTGTGGTCATGCTGTTGCCTCCCTCTGAAGACCCTTTCTCTTTCTCTTTGTCTCCACTGACGAAGTCTCCCTGTTCTTTTAGGGCCTCTGTAAAGTATTACAAGAATTCTTTTACCTGCAAACTTTTCATAGTAACGTCTATGTTAGTTATTTGCCAGTTTTTACTTCATTTATTGTTTAAACTTTTTTATTGAAGAATAGTATATATATATATATATATATATATATATATATATATATATATATGCGCCAATATCTTACCTATATAGTTAAAATATTTATTTATTTATTTATTTATTTATTTATTTATTTTTGCAAATTGAATATACCTATGGAAGCAGCACCCATATCAAACATTACCAGCACCCAGAAGCCCCCTCATGCTTTCCAGTCACTTCCTATTCCCAAGGTAAAAGTACCAACTATCTTGATTTCTAACAGCATATATTAGTTTTGGCAACTCTTACCTATAATTGTTCAATTGGTTTTCCTTTCATCTGACCAAGTTGTTTGGTCATAGAGCCCTGTTTTATTGACCATTTCACTGGACTGCCTAAGTATTGTTTTTAACAGCAACACTGAATTGTTGAAATACCATTTCTAATAACATACTGTGATTGGCAACCCTCTGAAAGATGGTATGCTCTTAGAGATTGCAAACTGGGAAAGAGATGCACAATCATATCACCTACTACCAAACAGGGAAGCAAAAGACAAAGAAAGGAGCTGTGCAAACCTGTCTTACAACAAGGCTTCTAGGAGTCTTTCTTTTATTTTCCTTGGTCTTTGACACCTGACTCCCCTTTTCTTTGAAACACAAGGCCTGAGGAAAAGTTTGTATCTCAAAACCCTCCTTTATCATCATCTTCCTTCCTCTCAGCATCACGTCCTTGACATGTCCTGCCCTCCTTTCCACTACACTTGGCTAACCTTTCCTGGGGCGAGGGAGGTGTTAATTCCTCACCTCTCTATGGCATGGGCTTACCCTCTTCAGAAATGGTTACTTGTGTATTTATTTCTTCTTTGTGTTCATTCATTAGACCCTAAAATATAAGCTTCAAGAGAGTAGGGATTCCAGTCTTGTTTATCATTGTGCCTGTGACCCCTAGAACAGGGCCTGATACATAGTAGGTGCCCAACAAATGCTCCTTTGCAATAATGAATTGTATGCATGAGTAATCAAGGTTTAAATCAATAAATATTTAAATTAGGAGATTTTGGAATTTGAAATATCTTGGTTCTGCCAATGACGAACCATTTGACCAATCAAGTCATTAACTTCCCTGTGCCTCAGTTTCTTCCTTTGTAATACTGGGACTGTGAAAGTAGTCCAAGTTTTCAAACTCAACAGAGAGCATAAAGGAAATACGTGATGAGGGGGCTAGGGCAAAGAGACCATCTCCACTCAGCTCCAGTAAATTATTACAAAGGGAAAATATGCATGTAACATTGCTTCAGATTCTAGTATTTCTGGAGACCCTGAAACTGCATATTTTTCTTCAGTGAAACTCTCATAAAATGTTCACAATGAATTCAATTAAGAAACTGAAAACGCCATTAGCTGACAGTTACCCACGCTGTAACACTCTTTGCTCTTGGGGCGAGGTAAGTACTAGCAATACTTTGATCCATTGATCATTTCATTTTCCTTAACCAAAAATATATTGAGGATAAATTCATCAGATTTCTCAAGATTTCTTAAACATAAAGAGAGATTTGTAAGTGAACCTTTTTATATTTCTGGAAGAGTAGAAGTAGAAATCTTTTTCACGACTGCCTTTTCTCCATGTGTGTATATTTCTGTATAATGCCATTTTGATATCAGACCATTTTGATATATGTTTTGGTAACAAAGTGGTCACTACTCAAATTTCAGGGGCCACTGTTTTTCACAGAATTTCAAATTGAATAAATTAGGGTTTGTATATGAATATATCCTCTTACAGTTAATATTTCCTATATGTTTAAATTTAATTACTAACCATGGAATTTAATAAAGAAGCTGACTGATGAAAAATTGAAAACAACTTAGATATAAGGCAGTAATATCAATAGGAGAGTGGTTGAACAAACTAACTTACTCACTTGAAAAAATATTAGTTTTCTAAAATGATAGCAAATCTTTTTTACAAGATAAAATATTATCTAATGTTAAATTAAAAAAGTGAAAGACTATAAGGTATTTGGAATATGCACGTAATTTTTATAAGTTGTATTAAAAATATTTGTAGAAAAAAATATCAAAATGTTGAGAATAGATGTGTTAGGGAGGAAAATTATAAATGATCTTTATATCATTTTTTTCTAAATTTTCTGGGTAGTGGCTCTATCATTTAAATACACACACACACACACACACACACACACACACACACACATATATTTTTGTGTGTTTTTCATCCTCTACCAAATCTATTGCATAATGTAGAACACATACTTATTAATGGAACAAAGTGAAAATTAGTCATAATATCAAACTGAGTCTTATCCTGCTATATTCATGATTTTTATTCTGAGTTTGTCAACCCTGCTTCACTCTGCCTACATGCATGCCTTTCCTAAAACTTCAGATGAAAGATGGTTTAAAAGGAGACCAGACACTAATTTCCTTAGCATCTTCTATTAGACAAATAGCCAGATGTTTCCTCAGTGGGAGAAAATGAGCTGTCTTAGTTATCACAGAGATTAGAAGAAACACCTAACAAAACACCTGCAGGAGCATGTAAGGATTAAGCCATCTCTGGATGAATACCCCTGGGGCTGAGTCAGCCCCTCACTCTAGCTACCTTAGGTCCGGGCATCTCTGCAACGTGTATTTGACATGCTGAGAAAATGGAGGTTTAGAAAGAAAAGTCAGGGTCTGTTCAAAGAATTCATTTGCAGGCACAGCTTTCTTGCAGCGTTTCAGGGAGAATAAGAAAAAACTATGTTGCTCAGAAGCCCTATTTAAAGTTTAAAGCACATTAAAAAATATATTATAATATCGTGTTTGATCAGTTTTTATACTCCAAGACTCATTCAAAAAATGCAGGAAATGGCATGTATCCCTGGAAGATAGTTTCTATTTTTAGATCATGAGTAAGTTAGATTCAGGGATGGGGGAAGTGGTAGGCACAGGGGTGTGTGTGTGTGTGTGTGTGTGTGTGTGTGTGTGAGAGAGAGAGAGAGAGAGAGAGAGAGAGAGAGAGAGAGAGAGAGAGAGAGAGATCTACAAATAAGAAACTGGTTGACGAAAGAAAGAAGGAAAGAAAGAAAGAAAGAAAGAAAGAAAGAAAGAAAGAAAGAAAGAAAGAAAGAAAGAAAGAAAGAAAGAAAGAAACTGCTTGACAATGTTCAGTGCTAAGCCAATGATCAAAACAGCTGAGATCCTAATGAGAAAATCAACCCTCCATAGGCAGTTCATTTGAGAGAGCATTCCGGGCAGAGGGAATGCAGTACAGTGTCATAAAATAGGAATGAGCTGGCAGTTATTAGGACCAAATAGAAGGCGGTGAGGATCTGGCTGGTGAAGAGGGAGACCTGGAGGACATGGTCCTGAAGAGGGAGACAGAAGCAAAGCCATGCAGAGCCTTTACTCCACGTTAAAGGATATTTTCTTAAGTGCATAGGAAGCCGTTGAAGGTTTTTACATTGGGGAATTGGGATGATCTGATTACCATTTTCTAAATATTACTCTAGCTTATGATGACATAGTTTTCAATATTTTCCATTTATAGTCTTGCCTTTGAACAGCTAGACTCTAAGCTAAGCCAGCACACACAAAATGGTGACATGATTAGGAAAAGCCTCTCTTTAGAGTACCCATTCTGGACCAATCTGTAGCTTTTATGTGCACATTATCACTGCCCCTGAGCTATAATGGGCCCGAAATTGGAGGCAGCATTCCACCTGAGTCATCATCCAAACCACTTTATGAAGCCATCATCTATATAAGTCTCTAGATGTTCATTCATTACTCATAAGACCCAACTTTTCTCAGTTTATGAGAAATATCAAAATCACAGATTTGGATGCTCATATTAATACCAGTTTGGGTAATTCTGTGGGTTTTTTTCTGTTTTGTTTTGTTTTGTCTTATTTCTGTTTTTGAAGTAGTCATGAAGAATCACTCCACACATTAAACATAACAAATGCAGCAACAATACAGTTTTATAACTCAGTGTAGGTGTTTGGCTTTTTTCCCCCCATCTTTTTCACTAATTCCATCCTAACCCTTCAGTGTCTTGGCAAAAGGCAAATATCAGTATTTTGCCAGACTTGTGTTATTTCAAGCAGAAAAAGGAGGGCCATAATGGCAGAAATAAGCCTTGAGGGAAATAAGAGATTTCTTTTCACTAAACCACCATAATATTAAACCTAATTCGAGTATAAATGTTCTCAGTTCTGCTCCTCTCAAAGCTCATAGCTGGAGCATATTCTTTCTCCTCAATTTCCCAGGCCTTTAAGGATAGTCTGATCCTTGCCAGAGAAGTTTCTGGACTTTTAGAATAAAAGAATGAGGATGGGCAGATTAAGGAGCAGAGTCCGTAGAAGGGAAGTTGAGGTCTTAGCAAGATACAGGTTAAGTTGACCTAAGTGGGAGTGAGCTGGGAAAAGGGAGGTACGTAAAAGGTTTTTCAGCTGAGGTTAGAGGGAGCAAATGGGGAGAATGTGATGAAGAATGAAAGGGAATGTTGGAGAGTAGAGAGTGAGTGTTGAAAAGAAGACAGAGAGATTTAAGAGAAATGTGCTGAAGTGATGAATTGATCAGAATGCTTTCTCTCTTCTCATCTTTCAGTTTTTTTTCAGACCCAGTTTTATACAAATACTTGACTTCTTGCATTAACAGTTCCAAAGGGTACAAATATAAGTGATTTTGAAAAATTCATTTGGGAAGAAGAATGTAAAAGGTGAAAAAAAAATAAAGAAAAGTTGACATATGGAGGAAAGGAAGATTAAAATAAAGGAGGAAAACAGTCACAAGTACGGTTAAGGATTTTTGTCTCTTACCCTTTTAAACTCTTTTACTGTACAGTATTCTTTTTCTAATACCTGAAAGAAGCCATTTTCTTTCTCAGTGACACTGAGTATGCACACAAGACACAACATATACACAGCATGGAAGTGAAAGGCGCTCCGGGATGGGGACTAAATTTATCTGTTCCAGTTTCATCTTCCTTCACAACCTTTCCCATTTTTCATGTATTAGTAATAGGCAGTCATTCACTATTCCCCAACACACAAACCCTTCCTTACCTTCATGTTGTTTTCTCGGCCAGAAATGCCTTTCTCTTCCTCTTCTCATTAATTTATTAAATAGTGGTCTATATTATACATTCTATGTGTTAATGGTTCTAGATAAGGTGATAAGCATGGTAATTGATAACAAATATTTGTCTTCCTCTTGTCCAAATTACTTTTGAATGTGTATGAAAAAAAATTAAGTATAATACCTGAAGCAAAACTCACCATCAACATTCAATTCTATAGTGATTTTCTTAATTCTCTCATCTTTCTGTGTATCACACAGAAAATCACACACAAAGCACATACCTATAAAACACACATACACATACAATTTCACATCCTTTCCCCAACCTCACATATACGAGTACACTAAGGGTAACAAATCTTTGTGTTAAACCATTATCTAGAGTCATAAAAAAGTATCTCAGTCCTGTGTTGGCCAGTGAGCAGCTGCGTTCCCAGGAAATGTATCATGTTTTAGGTAACCTCATTAGTAAAAATGAATTAGCTATCTTCTAATTTCAAAATACGAGTAAATTTACATATAACATTCATATGTGTGTGTGTACATATATATATATATATATATATATATATGTATATATTCACATACATCCTTATTTTATACCTTAAATAATAATATAATTTAAAGATTGTGACACATTGTAAGAGTTATTAAAGAAGACAGCCTTTTCATTTTAATAACTATGATTGTAAGCATGACTAAACGCATTAACGCACTCTGTCTAATATGTAGGCAATGCATTGATATGGTTAATCAAAGACTCTAATAACTAACTCCAACCATATGGTAGGTTGACTAGAAATGGAAGCCTGGTCACCAGGCTCAGCGTAATGATCACTGAGTGATTCTCCATCACTGTTCAGAGAAAGGAAATCCATTCAAACGCCAAATGAAATTCTAAATCAGTTCTTTAGTTTGCTGTTTAAATGTAAAGTAGCCAAAACATGATTAAACACTTAATTTTGTAAAAGAGGAGTCTTGAATAAGAGGAACTTAATTATATCAAAGCTGCAATAGTAAACACTGATTTTCACTTATAACTTACTCACAAAAAAGGCCAAGCCATTCAAAGAGTAAGCATGAATAAAAATTGTTTTGAATTATAAAATAATTACATAAAGTGCAGAAAGTACATTCACCATCATGTCATTGATCAATGATAGTATTTGCATTTTTATCTTTAATAAACTGAATACAAAATTAAGAGAGGAACCTGAAAGATACGAATAATAAAAATAATGATGTGTCCACTTTTTTTCTATTTCCCCAGGAATTCATGAATAATTGTAAAATCTGAGTAGGGGCCAGCTATTGAAGGGCAACTCCAGAATAATAATTAGAGGATCCAATTAGAGGTTATTTTTATAATTGTTTACATCAATTGAAATAGCTGGATTAAGAATTATAAACAGTTTTGTTTGCAGTTCATATACATACCAGATTAACCATTTTGGAACTAACTTGTGGGAAGAAATTCACAGTTTATAAATCAGTTACTTATTAAAAATTGATGGAATAATAAGAGATATTGATACATGCCATTTTTGTTTCACAGTAATATTGTGTCAGAAGCAAGGTTTTAAATTATTCCCAAAATTTTAGGAACAGGTTCCGAGACCTTTGTTACCGTATTTTCAATACAATTATACTCGGTAAATAGGGTTTCTGGTATTTTTTATGTCTTTGTTTTGAAAAGACAAACAACATTCTTACTACATCTATATAAATCATGAGTGACTGGTGAAAAAAAATGAGAAGGGATGGAACAGTAGAAAATCTATCAGAAATACCTCTAACAGAAACAATTACTTATGTTTAGAAAATAGTTTATGCCAACCATTATGAGCTAAGTGTATACAATACAACTAATGTAAGAAAAATATAAAAGTGGAAAATTGTAATTAGAAAGGACAAACCGCTATTCTTTCTAGTATAGTCAGTAGGACCATTAAAATATACAGTTTACCTATCAAGAGAGAATGCCTGTGCAAGAATCTGCAATTGAAATGACAAAGTCAGAGATTATGCAACCAGCCTTTCAAAAAGTATAAAGTGTAACTTGTAAAGTGAAAATCTGAGAGGCACTGAAAAAATACAGTAGAAGCAATTATTTCATCAACCACCCTCTTCTGCTCCCAGCATATGTCAAAGAAGAACATTCCATCTTTAAGGGACCCCTCTTTCCACAGATGTCCTTTACACAGAAAAGTGGCAGCCCACCAACAGCATTTGCAATGAGTGGCATTGGCACATGGCACGTGAGGCTTCTCACAAGTGCAGACCAGCCTCTGGCAAAGAAAGGCAGGTCAGCACTCAGCAGTCAAAGCTCTGCTGCCAGTTGAAAACTACCCTGGTGAAGTTATTCAAACCGCACAGTTACTCACAAATATACCTATTCTTTTAAAGTGAAATTATTCATTTTATTCTTTTCCTTAATTCCAGAATTCTCAATTCTATGCAATTTCAGAGAGCTAAAATCTAGAATAAACCTCTTGAAAAGAGGCAGAATTTATTTATAAACTAACTTACCAGGGAATACCCCATGCTTTCATGCTTCCTCTACCCTTAATAGTTTTCATGGTATTTCCTTCTTCCCCAGGCCTTTCCACAATGAAGTTCTGCCACTACTCATTGTTTCAGATATTACTGTTTTGCATACATATTGCTGCTTCACTTAAGATGTCATTGGCAGAAAGCAGTTAGTTGCTAAGAGCAACTCATGGAATTTTCTTGTAGAAATCAAATCTATCGACATAAATACGATTAATGCAAAACTATAATGTTAATGTAAACCTAAGATATAAAACAATATAAAACATAAATAACACTTAAGATGTCTATCTAAGTGGATGTTACTTTATACAAATAATGTTTTTCTGAAAACTTTTATGTAAACTGTTTACATTTTTACAAAAAATGTATATACATTTTTATATAAACCCAAGCCATTTCTTATATAGAGTATGAAAGTAAGTTATTTTGAGAGTATAAACTTAATATGTTTTGCAGTTAAGACTCTTCCAAGGTTTACATAGAGGTTAAGACCTTCATTCATTTACTTTTTTATAACGTAGACATTTATAATATTTCCATAAAGCAATGCACACCTAGAGGATCAAAATGAAATAGGAGGCTGAATAATTTCTAGGTTTATTGATTGTAGATAATCTATCGGATAATTCACATTCCAGCCTGAAAGAAATTTCTTGCTTTTTTGGGAGTGTTGGAGGATGGGAGCATCACATGTGACATTTGGGCCACAGAAGCACAGTGTTTAGAAGAAGCATTCTTTGTTGAAGTTGCTGGAAATCCTCACGCTGGGATATGACACATGACAGTTTGGGCTAGCCATATTTGTGTGGCAAAGGCTCAAAGGGAATTACTGCTGGTATTGTCACTGCTCTGATTCATATCTAGCCCTGTGTAATCTTTCAATCACTGTCCTTCCTTTTAAATATTTACCTATAATTGTCTTGTGTCAAACAAGATTTTTAGTTACTCTTATTTTTTGGTGTTTTTATTTTCTCTGCGTATGTTTAATAAAAGCCTATGTCTTTTACTCTAGCTTTAAACTTCCAAAACTTCTGATGCTCTGTGAAGCCTGTGAGCAATTTCCATTTCCAGAAATAGCAAGGCATCCTTCGGAGCTGTTGTTAAAGCCTGTTTTAATATAGCATGTGTTTATTTAAACTCAGTGCCAATAGCTCCTTGGTGGTGATTTCTGCTTATAGCCAAAGGTTAAATAGGCCATGGAGTATAATTAAGAGTGAAAAAGGTTGTTCTGTGACAAGTCTAAAGCCCTTTAGGGAATTAAGTGCTGGCAATTGTACCCTTCTCCTTTCAGGAGTAAGTCCTGTCTTCATTTCTCATCATTGGACCATTAGACTTGTCAAATTCTAATACATTGTTAAAGTTCCCTAGGAACCCAGATATGAATGCCCCATTTCTCCTTGCTGGCATGGAAGAAAACACACAGTCGTATCTCTTAACACGAGAGATGACAGACATCGTAGCCAGAAAAAGAGCCCAAGACATGCACAAAGACCAGAAGGGAGGTTTAGTTTTTCTGTTATTGTACCATGGGCAAATAACTCACTAATTCGTTTTTGAAGATAGAAAAAATAACCCCTTAACACTGTAGAAGGAAGTGAAACATGCATACACAATACAAATAAAGATTCTTGAATGCACAATTGCATGAGAAACAATGAAGAAAAGACATTTTGCATATGGTAGCTACTGAAAAGTCGAATGCATTATGACCTGAAAAATTAAAAGATTGTTCCACAAGTTATCATTGAAGTGGAGGAAGATGTGTTTTTCTTTTTCTTTTTTTTCTCTTTTTTTCCTATTTAAAAAATGTGCAGAATTGGTTGTGTGCTTTTATTTAAATGACTTCTCAGAGATTAAGCCTCCTGACAGTCATCTTGGCAAAGCCACCTGCCTTCAGCAACACAGTCCCCTCTTTCTGTACTGCCTGAGTCACATGCACTCTCTGGTGTCCCCAGCAACAGGTGTCTCATTAGCACCTGAGTGATGCCAGCTTCTGAGGAAGGCTGTGAACTGATTAAACACATGCTCCATTTTTCTCTCTTTATGAGTCATTACTTAAAGGTTTTATCACCAGATTGCCACACTTAATTACGTGGAGCCATAATTAAATATGAACATTCTTCGGCCTGCTTTTTAAATTTCAGTTTAAACTTCAGTGACATGTTTTGCTGTTTCTTAATTTGAAGCTAGCTTTATAAGAACTGAAGGAGGTGCTTTTTAGACAGGGGGCAGAGTAGGACAGGGTTTTCATTTTTTCTTACAAGTTATTTTTTTATATATTTGAAAAAACAAAAAAACAAAAACAAGACAACCCTACATGTCAGTTAAAGACCTAGAGAACATCACCAAAAATAGGGGTAATTACATTAGAATGTGTTAAGTTTGTTTTTGTAGGATGCAAGAAAATAGGGTATTGATTGCTTTATAAATTACAGTTTAACTAGGATACTAGGAAACCTCAGGCAAAAATCAGATGACTAACTGAATTCTCCATTTTCCTTGTATTCTGAAGATATCTGTTAATTGGTTGAGGACAATATAGAACAAAAGTATCCATCTTATCAAGAAGATTACAAACAGCAAAATTTTCTTTTCCCTGCATTTATTTGCTCAGATCTCCTCCAAACTGTCCTGTATTTATAACTCAGGACTGAGCTAAAGCCCCTTTCCACATCCTCCATTTATTAATCCATAGCAGTTAACCAGACGGTTTGGTTTTATTGTTACACTTGTTCGTGGCTTCTCCAGGACACTGAATGATGTCATGAATCCTTCGACATTCTCCAAATTTTTATTGGCTGGTCACCATAAAAAAATTTAATAGTGGAGATCATGAACCTTAGACCCCTTCGTGGTCTAACCCTCCCTTCTACACCCAGGGACAATGAGGAAAAATAGCCACTTCACTTCCCTCTTGAGTTCTAGAAATGAAAACACTAGATTGTGTAAACTCTACAAGTTATGTAAATTTCATTACAACAGATTTAGTGCATCACACAAGAAAATTTGGAAAAAGGAGAACATGGCCTTTCCTTTTGAATGTCACTTGAGAAGACACCCAATCTGAGGGCGCTATGCGAAGGCCATTTTGAAGATGCCCCTGCCCTCTATTTAGCATGCCCATTGCTCAAGCATCCTTTCTTCAAGACTCACAGGTTGCAACACAATCCTCCTCCGTGGGAAAACCGCTTCCCTTACCTCAGATAGAGCTTTCACTCTAGTTTCCTCTAGGGCCATCCAGTCTTGAGAAGCGCCCTGGACATCAGCCGGATGGAGTTAACGTTTCTTCTGTCTTATCCTATAGGAACTGGTGAGATGAGGGGGAGTGATAATGGTGAAGGACAGGCTGTGGTCCCGTAAACAACGATCCAGGTTGACTCTTCAGTGCAGGCTTTGATTTTCAATGTCCCTACCAGTAAGAACCACAGCTCTGCTGGTTCCTTTACTAGTAGACCAACTATGACAACTTGGTTGCCTTGTGTTGCAAATGTACAGTACAAAACAAAACAAAATGAAGCTCCACAAAATCTCTCAGTACTAATTGGATTCTGAAAAAAGGAAATAGATTGGCTTGCATTCATGAAAAATTCAGAAGTAGTTCTTGCTTCAGCCGTTCGTCCATGCCTTGATGGAAGGGCTTAAGCAGTATCACCAGACCTGGAGTCTTCCCTTCTATTTCTCAGCCCCCGTTGAGTTGATTCACCCCAGGTCATAGGAACTGAAAATGAGAGGAGTTGTCAAAGACAAAAATTACCGATCAGAGTTAAACAGACAGGAGAGACTTTATTCAAGACTTTAATGCAATAAAAGAGAGAGATTGAACACAATCCCACTGAAACAAAAGGCAAAAGGGTTTTAAAGCACTGAGGGAGCTAGGGGAAAGATACTGGAGGACATGAAGAGGGAGGTTTGTCAATGTGATTAGGCCATCAGTGTTTGCTAATTAACACTTATAAAGGTTAAGCTTCTACACTACTGGGAAACAGGGGCTCTACCATTATTGATGACTGAAATGATTATCTTAAAAAGATGGTTCCCATGTCCTTGAGAAAAACATTCCTGGGTTGTAAAACTGACAGGAGGTAGTCAAAAGATTTACATCTTAACGGGGCAATGAAGAATTTATAATCAAAAGTACTCTAAAGTAAATGCTATAAGAAAAGGGTCAAGGTCCAGTAGCCAAGAAGAAATCTGGCTAAAGTTTAGTCTAGTGAGAGAAACATTTGGTCAGGGTGACTCCTCAAATGAGAATCAGAGGCTTTGAAAGAATTTGCTTTGAAGCCATAAACAATTAATAGATAACCATTAATCATACCTTATATGGTCTAAACTAATTTTGAGGAAAAAATTCATAGCTGTCCAAAGAGTAAGGCTGTGAGCATGTCATTAGAAATAATGGCTTTCCGTTAATGTGTTGGATGCCGTTGGTTCTTTTCTATTTCACTTTGCAGCCATTCACACTCTACATTTTCTCTATAGGACACAGGTAAGGGAAACACCACGTTAAAAAACAGACAAAGCTAAATGAAATTAATTTGGGTACCATCTTTAGTTTAGGCAAGTCCAATGATAGATGAAAGGGTCTTTGGTCTTCTAACCCTTGTGGCTGCTTTGCTTAGAGCTTCTGACCTATAGACATCATTGTCCATTAAAATCATTTGGCTTCATTTTTTTTTTTTTTATTTTTTTTTATTTTTTTTTTTGGTGCCTGCTTTGGATATAAAGATTTTGATAAAAAGGATCCCAAGTTGTAGCACTAAAAATTCAACCTCCTGGAGCCTACTTCCCAGATAGTACATAGATCTGCATTAGTGGAAGGACCTCTCCACCTAAAGGGATTACCTTTCCTGTCTTTGGGAGGCCATCTTTCTCCTATTGAGTCACTTCTCTGTTCTAAACTGAGCAAAAGTCTCACTTCTGACCTCAAAAAGCTGTCGTATTCTTTAAAAGAGAAAGTGATGGGAAGAAACTTGATCTTTAAACACATAGGATTGGCTGTCCTTCCAGCTAGGGAAGAGTGGAGTGGAATGACAAGTTTTTTGTTGTTAATTTAATTAAGGTTTCTATAACAATGAGAACAGGATAGAAATTAGTACTTCCATACATTGTTCTGCAATTTTTAATGCTTTCTTTCTTGTTTACCCAGGAAATGGCTCTGGCTTCAATTAAATTATTTTGACTTATATTTTCTCTCAGAAATATGTGGATGGGATAGGATGTGGTACAGAGAAATTTATCCCACCACTTATAGAAATGTGATTAAGCAGTTTATTTTGCACTTAAGTCGGACCACTTCATCCTGCTGGATTTGCACTTTAGAGTCACCTTCTTTTGAATTTAATTTTTGTCATGTAGACTAAGTGCCTTGGCAACAGAATGATAAAGACAAAGTTTAATTTGATGGAGTCCTAACACTATCTAATTCTTTCTGTATACATTTGTTTTTGATCCTCAAGAGAGAAGTGCAAAACAAAACTTAGGAAAAAAAAAAAGCTACTTGGGAAAAAAGGTATGTGATAGGTAGGGATTAGTTTAAAAATGAAAAGACAAATCTGGGAAAGAAAATCATATCACAAATAAGAAAGTGTTCCACACATTTTGGGGAAAAGATAGAGAAGTGACTCAAAAGTGGGTTAGTGGTGAGAAAGGTGGGCTACTGCCCAAATGGCAGTTGAAAATCATGTATTAGAAAAAGTGTTTTTGTACGTTTGGAAAAAAGAAAATTCAGAATATTGCATCAAATGGATGAAAATGTGTTTTTAGATGGGTTTTTAACCCATCAGCTACACTTACATTATGAGTATATAATAATTCAACTGCCCATTTTTTCTGAACCATGATCGGTGCTCAATAAATGCTTGTGGACTAGAGGATTTTTTTTAATTCACTTTTGATTTTTAATCTTTGTTAATGGATTTTAATAATGCCAATCTCATCTTTTAATGTGTCGTTATTATGCTTTAATTTGTAGCAGAAATAACAGACTTTGGAGTCTCAGAAAATACAGGAAATGCACTTTTTATAGCATGCACTTTTTTAAAAGAACGTTTATTATTTATGGTGACCTTGAGATAAATACCTAGTGTGCATCCAAGTGCTTGTTGTTGTCTGAAAACAATTACCTTCTCCCTGCCCATCTCTGGGGTCTTTTCAAGGAAATACTTTGAAGAAACTGTGTGGGAATTCAAAATCCCACATTTATCCCTTAGGAATTTATGTAGAAGGAAACATTCTAAGAAATTCACATTTGTATTCTAATTCAAATGTGGACAGAATGGAGACTTCCAAAATGTTTCAGGATCTTCATGGACAGTTGATTTCACCCTAATAATGCAGAGAGATTAGTGGGAACCAATTCCTATTCATTCTGAAACTTTTTTCAGATTCTCAACACTTCTAGTTTAAATGTTTAATGCAATGTCTTTATTGTGCGTGCTTTGCAGCAATATTATTTCCAGAGATTATTCTAAATTTTGTGGGCTGATGTTGTATGTATGTTTCTACATGAAAAATTTTCCCAATGAGTGTTTAATTGCCAATATTTTAGTTTAAAAGCTACTGGAAATAATCTAACATATATAGTTTTCAAACGGTTAGTGGAGAATATCAAGTATATTATAATGATATAGAATTCCTATTTTTATTTATTTATTTATTTTTTATTTTTTTATTTTTATTTTTTTTTTCAAAGATTTTATTGGGGAAGGGGAACAGGGCTTTATTGGGGAACAATGGTCAAATTGTTGTCCTTTCAATCTTAGTTGTGGAGGGTTCTGTTCAGCTTCAAGTTGTTGTTCTTTCAGTCTTAGTTGTGGAGGGCGCAGCTCAGCTCCAAGTCCAGTTGCCGTTGCTAGTTGCAGGGGGCGCAGCCCACCATCCCTTGCGGGAGTCAAACCGGCAACCTTGTGGTTGAGAAGACACGCTCCAACCAACTGAGCCATCTGGGAGCTCAGTGGCAGCTCAGCTCAAGGTGCCGTGTTCAATCTTAGTTGCAGGGGGCAGAGCCCACCATCCCTTGCGGGACTCGAGGAATTGAACTGGCAACCTTGTGGTTGAGAGCCCACTGGCCCATGTGGGAATCGAACCGGCAGCCTTCGGAGTTAGGAGCACGGAGCTCTAACCGCCTGAGCCACCGGGCCGGCCCCAGAATTCCTATTTTTAACTTGTGCAAAAATAGCACTATAACTTTCCCATCCTTAAAGAATTTAAAGGATATGTTAAGCCTCTATCATGTGAGTACAACTCTACAAAGAATTTTCTATTGTTTCTCTTTTTTTTTTCAGATGCTATTAGAGGGAAAAAGATAAATAATGTCAGAATATTTTCACCTCAAGAGGATTAGAATTTGGTATAGAGATGGTGTGTGTGTGTGTGTGTGTGTGTGTGTGTGTGTGTGTGTGTGTGTGTGTTTCCCCTCATCAAGCAGTTATGCAACACTAGCTGGGTGTTTTACAATTTAAGTCAATTCTGACGCTCACTACCTGGAGATAGCATCAGATTACCAGAGGTTAAGAGCCCAGTCCCAGGAGACTACCCACCAATTAAGATGCAAATCACAAGTAGTAGGTTGCCAGGTTACCCACAACTTCTGTCTAATTTGGACAAAAATTGGAGGTTCCCAGGACCTTCTCCCCCTTGGATTCAGTTATTTCCTAGAACAGCTCACAGAACTCAGGAAAACACTTATGTTTATCAGTTTATTTAAGGATATGCTGAAGGATAAAGATGAACCGTCTGATGAAGAGATACAGAGGGCAAGGTCGGGACAGGTTCTGATTATAGGAGCTTTTTTCTCCATGGAGTTGGGGTGCATCACCCTCCTGGTACGTGGATGTGCTCACCATCCTGGAAGCTCCTCAAACCCCATAATATCGGGATTTTTATGGAGGCTTCATCACATAGCCATGATCAATTAATTATTAATTCCATTTCTAACTCCTCTGTCCTATCTAGAGAATCACTAGGTGAGGCTGAAAATTTCAAGCTTCTAATTGTGGTTTAGTCTTTTTGGTGACCAACCCCCATTCAGGAACCATCCACCAACCCACCAAAAATCACTTTATTAGAACAAAAGGCATTTCTGTCATCTAGGAAATTCCAAGGGATTTAGGAGCCCTGTGTCAGGAGGTCAAAGACCAAATATCAGAAGACAAGATGCTCCTAGTGCTCTTATCACTTAGGGAATTAACGAGTTTTTGGAGCTCTCATCAGGAGAATGAAAGTGTCTCCTTGCTCCCCTATTGACAATGGTTTTAGGAGTCCTGTGCCAGGAACTGCTGGTAGAGTCCAATGCATATGTCTTCTATTATCTCAAGATGGGCAAACAAACAAACAAACAAACAAAAATAAGCACAATACATGTTAATAACTAAGTAACTGGTAGTCGACTGGTGTTTTTTTTTCTGAAGACAATTATAAATTCTGATAAACATTAAAAAATATAACCAGAAACTTGAAGACTTCAGAGAGCAGACAAATAAAGGAGGAAAACTGAATAGAGAGGAAAGTATGGCCCTGGTGAGTTTCACATTTTTATGGTTTCTACCCTCAGATCTGCCCTCTCGGGCAGCTATATCTCCCATAGAAAACCCATAATGTTTTGGCTTGAAAAACTGAAGACAGACTTTAGGACAACCAGAGTCACCGAGCAGTAAGGAGACAAAATGCCCCAGAGGAAGAAGGTACAGTGGGGGACTCCCACAATCCTGAATCCAGAATACATTCCATTGCAAATACATATTTCATTTAATATGTAAGCCTGAACTTTAGAGCCTGGAACAATGGTTTTGTGCATAGTGGGTGCTTATAGCAATAGTATGCAATGTTTATTGAATACCTATAATGTCAGTAAAGATAGATCAATAGAAATTTTCCATGTGATCAAAACAACAGAAAGATAAAAAAAAAAAATCAAAAAGAAAGAAAAACAATGATATGTAAGCTCTGTAATAGAGTGCTGTATGAACACAAATATTAATGCAATATATTTTGCTAGAGGGTCTGTGAAGAGTGACTTTTGAACTGGACCTTGAAGGGAAAGTAGGCATATGCTAGTCAACGCAGCCCCAGCAAAGTGGAAAGCAAAACAAGGACCAGAAGCACTGATGGGGAAACGGCTGTAGAAGTCAATAGCTTGAATTCAAGGATAAGCGTAAAAATAGGAGGGAAGAGAGATGAACACTGTACATGTGATACGGAACTGGAAGACAATAAGAAGCTCTAATACAATGTGGGTCTCCGAAAGACAACAGACTAGTGAAGCAATAGATTTTGAGTGAGATACTGAACCTATGGTTCTGTGTATCTTTCAGATGCTCTTTCTATATATATTTTTGTTAAATGTGCAATCACTACTTACTAAACTACATTTTCCTCTCTCTTGCCAACCACAGCTAAATTGTTATGCCAAATTTTGTTGACTTTTACCTCCTATATATGTCTAGATCTCATCTACCTTTTTGTTGTTTTTGCCTCTGCTTCCACAACTCTAATCTAAGCATGCCTCATGGGAATGACTGCAGCAACCCCCTTGCATCCATTCTTGATCTACTCCATCTGTTCACTTAGGAGACAGAGTGGCTTGTTAAATTGTGTCTATGATCATATCACTCTTTTTTAAAACTCTAGGAGGGTTTACCTTTCCTTGTAGGTTATTCAGAAAGGTGGAAATAATGAACATGGCCATCAACAGAGAGAAATAAAAATACAGGTGCTATATGCTTTCATTATAGAATCCTATGGAGTTGGTTTCAATTGATAAAAATCTACTTGCCTCAATATGAATATATCATAAAAACAATAAGTGGGAAAAATCCACATTGCTGAAGGATAGATGCCATACAATGTTGTTGATGTAAATTAAAACAAAGAACACAAAACCAAGAATATATACATAGTTTATAAGTACATCTACTTACTGAACTGTTCCAAAACAAGTTGAATAAGATAGTACACTTTTTCCAGAAAAGTGCTTTTATTCTCCTTAAAAGTTTTAAAGTTTTTTATCAAAGTAAAGAAAATGAAACAGTATGTTAACATTTATTAAATATGGGCAGTGGGTATATAGATGTTATACTACTTTTTGTTTCTTGAAATATTTAACAATTAAAAATAAAACAAAAAAAATCATAATTTTATGATGTTAGTTTCCCCTATCATTTCTACAAAAATTAATCAGTGGTATAATACCAAAAAAGGAGGGAAGGAAAAGGGAATTCCTCATGGGAATGTAAAAATAGGACAAATATTTTTGTGGGCATATTGTCAATATCGCCATCAATATCATAAAACTTTTATTCCTAGATATTTCTAAATATATGTGCTTCTTTCAGTAGTTCTCAAAAGTTTTGGTCTTAGGACAACTTTACATTCTTAAAAATTATTGAGTTTACCGAAACCTTTTTGTTTATGTGGTCCTAGATCTCATCTATTGATGTTTACCATATTAGAAATTAAAACTGAAAAGTTTGAAAAAAAATGTAGGAGTACACAAGCACACATCCTACCATGTTTCCCCGAAAATAAGACCTAGCCAGACAATCAGCTCTAATGGGTCTTTTGGAGCAAAAAAAGTAATATAAGACCCGGTATTATATTATATTATATTATATTATATTATATTATATTATATTATATTATATTATATTATATTATATTATATTATATTATAAATTGTATTATATAAGACCTTGTCTTGTATTATAGTAAAATAAGACCAGGTCTTATATTAATTTTTGCTCCAAAAGACGCATTAGAGCTGATTGTCAGACTACGTCTTATTTTCAGGGAAACAACAGTATTCGCTACCAGAATGATATCACCGTATGTCCATAGCCTCTGGAAAACTCCATGAAAGTGGAAAATAAGTAATACCTTGTTATGATTATGAAAAGGATTTGATCTTGTGGACTCTGAAAAGATCTCAGTGTCCCAAGATATTTGTAGACCACATTTTGATAGCCTATGACTTAGAGAAAATCTTGCACATGTGCATCAGATTAAATATATGGGGATATTATTGGAAGATTTTTTGCAGAAGCGGAAGTTTAAAAAACGATACAAATAAAATGTTCATCATTATGGGACTGGATAAATAAATGATGATATATTCAAAATTAGAATCCTATGAAGCACTTAAAATGCAGCCATTGTAGCTCAATGTATCAGTACAAAGAATTTAAGAGTTTCAAAACTATAGTATTAAAATGAAAAAAATAGATTGCAAAAGAGTATTGTTTGGACTGAATGTTTTTGTCCCTCCAAAATCGGTATGTTGGAGTCCTACCCCCCCAGTGATGGTGATAGGACGTGGGGCCTTTGAGAGGTGATCAGATCATGAGGTTGAATGAGATTAATGTTTTACTATTAAAGAGACCCCAAGGAGCTCTTTTATCCCTCTGTCTTGTCAGGGAACAGCAAGAATTTACCATCTATGACCCAGAGCATGGTCTCTCCTCAGACATGGAATCTGCTGGCTCCTTGATCTTGGATTTCCAAGACTCCAGAAGTATGAAAAATAAATTTTTGTGTTTTCTGAGCCACCCATTCTATGGTATTCTATTATAGCAGCCTGAAGGCACTAAGACAGGATCTATATAATATGTGGCCTTTTATACAAAATTTTAAAATTAGACCAAATAATATTGTAGATAGTGTGTATTTATGGATGTATAGGTTTGTGTTTACTAGGTTGGGAGGGAAGAAACAATTTGGGAAGACAAAATAAACAAAGTTTAATTTAAATTTACATGTAAAATATGATTTTGTTTTCTTAAAAGTTTCAAAGGAGAAAAGAGAAAACAAACCCTGTAAATTTGCTAATAGGAGCTGTGTGTTTATTACCAGTCAAAAGTTTAAGAAAATAGCCTTATGATGTTATAAAATTTCATAGTGTCGGGTAAATACTGTGTTTCTCCAAAAATAAGACCAGGTCTTATATTAATTTTTGCTCCAAAAGACACATTAGGGCTTATGTTCAGGGGATGTCATCCTGAAAAATCATTCTAGGGCTTATTTTCTGGTTAAGTCTTATTTTCGGGGAAACACGGTAGATACTTACTGTATCACTTTGTAATATCTGAGCATTAATTTTTTAACACATACATCATTACAGTGAAAAAACAATCTGAGGTATTTTCCAAAATTCATTAAAAATTTTAGTTCTGATGTAATAAACCTGTAACTCCTGATTTTTTAAAAAAAAAAATCCATAGGTGATTTGCGATACTCTTAACAGGGATGAATGCAACAGATCGTTTACTATGTTATGGAGTTGATATTAAGAACATTTATCTTAACAGTAACCTTTTGTCTGTTTACTGGAGTGAACTGCTAATCTAAGAAAAATCTGATTATTTCTTCCAGGGTTAGATTTAATTCAGTGAAAACAACCATTGCTTCTAACTGAGTAGGCAGAACTGCTTCTCTTTCTGTACTTAACTTCTTTCAATCATTCTTCATAAGTTCCGGGGCAAACTTAATCACTTTAATGCAATCAATCTTAAAATTAATGGCAAGAATGGCCAGAGCTTCTGTTGTAGAACAGGTCATATCCCTTTACATATTATTAATTTCACTATTCATCAGTGCCTCTTACTTGTCATAGGTTTAGACAAAAATGAGCATGAGTGAAACCATTACCAGCCTGCAACAAAACATGCAAATAATGGAGGGATGTATGCATTAACAGAATTAGCTTAAAATATGCATAATGAGACTGATGACAAATCAGTCAGACTGATTTAGACAAATCAGTCTGAAGTCTTTTTATTTTTTGTCATGGAACAACCTGCCCAGATCTCACTTCTACATGCAAACCAATCTTTCTGTTTGTCAGGTACATGGAGAGGAGTTGTAAGCATTTTTCAGACATTCGTTTTAGGAACTCAGTTCATCTTTGACAGACTAATTGCTTGTTCACTGAGGAGAAATCCTAACAACAGATAATGATCCCCTTTAGTTAAACAATCCCTCTTCTGGTGATGTCATTTATGCTGGTGTGGAAAGTTGCTTCTGAAAAATGTTTTGCACTTAAAAGGCACTTTCTCTCTGAAACATCCATTTGTCCCTCTGGTCCCCATTACAAAAAAAAAAAAAAAAAGTGAAATAAATACCCAGTAAAAGACCTGTAAGGAGTGGCTACATTTTTCCTACCTATGCAGCTAGTCAGTTTCAGAACCCTGGTGACTTTATTTATATTCTCTGCTTTACTTATGCATCATTAGACATCAGGGTATAAGTGGCCTATCAGTGCAATCAGAGAGACATTTTTCTTAGAAAGTTTGCATTCTGTCTTAGGATAGTTCTAAAAGATTACAAAACAAACAAACAAAGAAAAAGGCAGCTTGCTGGGCACAGTCAGAAATCATGAGTTAAATAAGCAACCTATGTGGTACCCGATATTTACTTATGCTTAATGTAAAGAAAATCTATCTTTCTCTCAGTATAAGGGTGACTGCAGCTTCAGTGATGCATTTGAGTAAATATATGTGTGGCTTTGTAGACAGATTTTATGTGGACTTTTGGGGGGAGTGTGTGTGTCACATTTTCAGAATCAGTCATCACAATGAAAGCATCTATAAAGAGAACAAACAGAAAAGTGAAGTGTCAAGAGTCCATGTGCTGTTTGGGTGTCTTGAAAGATCTTGGCAAAGTTACTGCTGGGGAAAAGAAGACTAAGAGTGGACAGATATGTTGCCTCCATATAACTGAGGAATGAGCATGTACATGAAGAAATGCCATCTGTGTTATTTCAGGTAACAGAGATAGCACAAATGGATGGACATTTACAGAAAAATAGCGTTTACATCAATGTAACAAAGGACTTCCTTGTATTCAAAAGGTGGAATTTATGACAATATGAACTCACTGCTCATTGTTTTATTTATATAACTAGAGAAAAGATCTTTGAGAGATACATTTGATCCTTTCGCATATTGGAAGATTGAATATTTTACTTACATCTCTTTGAATTTTGACTTCTGATTTCTCCTAGCTGTGATGGAGCCCAAGTCAGGTATCGTGAAGTATTAATAGTATTTGATGCAATCTCCATACAGTTTCCTTAGAGAAGGGGTTGGTGTGAACTGATGAATAAATAAATATTTGCCTTTCTCAGAAATCCAATGGAAACCTGTACATCACACTGATCAAAATCGAATTCTTAACCTAAATGTCATATAGAGGTTATTACTGGCTGCCAAATTAGTATTTAGAGGTGATACTAAGTGACACCAATTTCAGCCTATTTCAGGCTCTTGGTTGCTTTATGTATATACACAAAAGTAAAAACAGGACAAGGATCCTAAAAGAGACTCGTGCAAAAAATAATGCTTTAGTATGACCTGGATGTTTGTTTTAGGAATAAAATCTCCCCATTATACAGATGGAACTATAGAGAGTATTAAACAAATCATAGTTAGAGATTTTAACAGTCTTCTCTTAGTAATTGATATAACAACTAGAAGACCAAAATCCAATAAAAGCAAAGACAATCTGATGAGTGTCATCACTTGCCTTGGTCTAACAGGCATCTTGCTCTTCAAACTGCAAAAAACACATTCTTTTCACATGCAAGTAGAGCAGTCAAGAGAGATCATCTAGTGAGCCACTGAATGTCTTAATAAATCAAAAGATTTATGCTTATATTAGAAAAGAATAAATGTTTCCAATTAACTGTCTATGTTTTCATCTTATGAAGCTGGATATAAAAAGGAAAATTAAATCCGAAGTACATAGACAAAAGTAATTAATTAAAATAAGAACAGGAATATGTGAAATGAAAAAGAGAACATGATAAAGTTAACTACACCAAAAGATAAGCCTTTGAAACGATAATATAGCTAAACCTCAAATAAGATTGCTTAGGAAAATAAGAGACAAAATATATATTTATCCATATTAGGAATTTAAGGCATGACATCATTACAGATTTTACATATACTAAGGCTATAATAAAGAACATTATGAACAAATTTATGCCAATAAATTTGAAATCTTAGATGAGGTGGAAACATTCCTTTAAAAGCCTTATTAAAGAAAATTCACAGAAACTCTCTGTGAATTCTATCAAGCATTTAAGAAAGAAACAATGTCAACCTCACACAAATTCTTTCAGAAAATAGAAAAGAACACTTCTAATTTATTTTATAAAATGAACTCAAATGCCAAATCCTGACAAAGAAGTTATAAGAAAAAAGAAATTGCAGACCACATTTTTTAACCCAGACCCAAGATATCCTTGAACAATATTAACAAATTAAATTTAGCAATATTCAAAAAGAATATATATAACCAAGTGGTTTAATCCAAGGTTATAAGGAATATGAGTTTCCTTTAAAATATGAAAATATCAATTTAATTCACTATATAAATAGAATAAAAGAGAAAAGATCATGTAATCTCAATTGATGCAGAAAAAACATTTAACAAAGTTTAATACCCTTTATAGGTTTAAAAATAACTCAGCAAACAGAAAAGAAAAGCTCTTCAATCTGACAGAGGTCATCATCAAAACTCAAATTTATCATCACACCTGAGGGTGAAATATTGAACATTTTCTTGGTGGGAATAATGGGAATTTGGAATAATGCAAGAATGTCTGATCCTACTACATCTATTCAAGGCTGTACCTGAGGTCAAATCTCGTACAATAATGAGAGAAAGATAAGTAACAGGTATTGGAATGGAAAAGCTAAAACTTATTACTTAGAGATTAATGATGGCTTGTATAAAAAAAAAATTAGGAATGTACCAAATAACTGCTAAAACTCATATGAGAATTTATCAAGGTCATAGTATACAGCATTACTCCTAAAAAGAATTGTGTTTAATATCTGTATAGTAGAAGCAAAGAATTGGAAGATGGAACTTTAAAAATTCCAGTTTCAATCACATCAAAAAATATAAAATCCTTAGTAATTAATTTACTAATATACAAAAGCTCTACAAAGAAAAACGTAACCATTACTGAAAGAAATTAATGAAGAACTAAACTAATGGAGACCTAAATAAACTTTATGTATTGGAAGATGTCCATTTTCAACAAAATTGATGTACATGTATACGAGTATATTCACAAAATTCAACGGCTTTTTTTTTTCCTCTTAGTAGGCTTTGAAAAGCTAATTCTGAATTTTACATGGAAATGTAAAACTATAATAGGCAAGGCAATCTGAAAATAAAGGATAGAGTTGGTGAACTCACACTCCCTGATTTTAAAACTAACGATAAAGCTATTTTAATCAAGATGGTGTGATATTGGCATATGAATAAACAAATCAATGGGGCAGACTAGAGAATGCAGAAGCAGTTCTACTTATATTGGGCAATTGATTTTTAATCAAGGCTCCAAGTCAATTCAATGATGAAAGGAAACTTTTTTCCCCCCAAGACTAGCTTTTGGAGGGGAGACTAAGAAGAATGGGGAAACTGAATATCTGTGTGGGGGAAAAGAGCTAGCTTCAACCCCTGTATAACTTCATACACATGAAAATAATGCAATCCAGATAATAGACTAAAACATAACAGCCAGTACTATAAACTTCTAGAAGGAAACATAAAAAATTATCTTTATGACCTTGAGGTTGGCAATGACTTCTTGAACAATATACAAAAAAAGCACTAACAGTGAAAAGGGGGCGAAAAAAAAGGCAAATTGGAATTCATAAATTAACGACCTTTGTTCATTGAAAGACAAAAGAGCCAAATACATACTGGGAAAAGATACCAAAAGTATAGACTTTGTCAATAAATGTCTGACAAAGGACCTGAGCACAGAATATATGAACTCCTAAAAATTAACAAGAAAAAGACAAACAGTCCAATAAAAATTGCAAAAGATTTCAATGCACACTTGCCAAAAGAAAATATACAAGTGACCAATAAGTAGAGGAAAAGATGATTAACATCTTTTAGTCATTAAACAATTGCAAAATAAAACTACAATGAAATACCAGTCTCCTTAGCCACTTTGAATGACTAAAATTAAAGACCAGCAACAACAAATATTTGGAGAGGGTGTGGAGTGATTGGAATTCTTATAAATTGTTGGTAAGACACAACTACATTAGAAAATAGTTTGGCAATTTCTTATAGAGTTAAATATACACTTACTATATCATCCAGCATTTCTAGTCCTGGAGAATTACTCAAGAGAAATAAAAACATATGTCTACACTTAGACCCAGATTTTCACTGTACCTTTACTCCAAATAGCACAAAAGTAGAAACAGCCTAATGCTCATCAGTGGAAGATGGAACATACAAATTGCTGTTTATTTTCACAATAGAAGTCTACTCAGCAGTAAAAAGGAATCAACTTTCAATGCATGTAAAAACATGAATGAATGTCATGGGTATTACACTGAGTGAAATAATTCTGTACATTGATATAAAAGAGTTCATACTGTGTGGTTCCTTTTATATGCGCTCAAGAACCAGCAAACTAATCTGTAGTGATAGACATCAGATAGACGTTGCCTAAAGAATGGGCTGGGGTTTGACTAAAGGGGTCATGAGAGGTGTAATAGAAATATTTGATATCTTGATTAGGAAACCTTCCAATTGTACACTTGAAATTGGTTCATCCCTGCTATATGTAAACTCGACCTCAATTTTAATGGTTTATTGGTAGATGTGAATAAAATCTAGAAGCAGTAGGAAGTGCTTTCAGTAGTCTAGGATAAGAGATGGTGGTAGCTCAGATTAGGACATTGGCATGGAGGTGGGGAACACTAAGGTGAGGGATGAATTTGAAGATGAAACTAGCAAGAATTGCTGATAGATTTGGATACAAAGGATGAGACGTATAAAGGATTCAATGAGGCTTCTGTGATTTTGGAAAAGACAACTAAGTGGATGGCATTACCCTTCCTGGAGACTGTAAAGTCCAGAAAAAGAACAATGTTAGAGACTAGGTATGCATGGTACATCGTGCAAGGGGTGCACAGTTCTGTTTCGTCTGTGTTAAGTTTGCAGGAACTTTTGGATGTACAAGCAGAGATATCAGGCAGGCACTTGCATGTATCAGTCTAGTCTTCAGTGAAGAGGTCAGTGGTGGGAGTAAACATTGGGAGTCATTAGCATGGAGCCTGCATTTAAGGCCGTGGAACTGTGAGTTGTCAGGTATGTGTTCTATGGTTGTACAGATATATGCTCCCTTTCCTCTGTACAAACAGCTAGACTAGAATTCTTGAAAGTGGAGATAGTGTTTTTGTTCTTCTTTCTAATCTTTACATCAGAGTATCTTGTGAAAAAAGGTACTCTCTAAATTCTTGTTCAATGTATTGACAAGTGAATGAATGGATGAAAACAGGGCATTTTCTCTTAAATTAGAAAAAGAAAAGATATATCAAAAGCAATGTAATTAACTGGTAAAGCACGAAAAACACAAAATGAACCTGAAAATACATATATTTGCCAATATTTTCAGATAACCTACAAGAACAACATGTCTACTAATTTTATTACAATACATAAAAGGCATTGTAATGACATCATTGGTTGGATTCTGCCTGTGCCATTTGAAAAGTGTGACTTTGGGCAAATTGCTTAATGACAGTTTTCTCCTCTTTAAAACTGGGATAATAATAATATGCATAATGTGGGACAGTTGTGCAGATCAAAGGAAATTCAGAGTACAAAGTGCTTTAAAGTGGTTATGAGAAATGTAAATGCTAGTCATTATTGATATATTTCTTTTTGCTATTTATTATCAGTGGAATATTCAGTATCACATTTCTACTAGACTTTATGTTCACAGCAATCTTGTTAAATCATTAGCCTGAAAATGATTACCAGCTCTCCTTGAATTTTAATTTGCATTAGCTGATAGAAAAGTTCAGAAAGCGTGCATCT
Organism: Rhinolophus sinicus; assembly: GCF_057876585.1. Taxonomy (NCBI): domain Eukaryota; kingdom Metazoa; phylum Chordata; class Mammalia; order Chiroptera; family Rhinolophidae; genus Rhinolophus; species Rhinolophus sinicus. The sequence continues at coordinate 187,957,196 of NC_142503.1, read as the reverse complement.
TACATGGAAGAATTTAACATAATCTATGAGAACCCAAGAGGAGCTGTTTCCAGAAGCCAGTCCTCCCGTGAAACTTCACAAACCATGTTATGTAAGAGACTATCTACTTGTCAGACTAGCCTTTGCTTGTAGACTGAATGCTCCAAGCACAAACAGATTGCATTCTCCTTGGAATGGGTCATACAGGAATTTTTAAACTTGATTTTATTCTTAGCTGAAGGTACAAAGGCTACAAGCCCTTTGTTAGGTGAATCCCGTCAACCCCCCAACCTTTGTCTGCCAGGATGGAAGATGGATGAAGCCGGAAAGCTGCCATGCCTGACTGCACTGTGAAGCAGTCAGCAAGTAGGGGCTCAGCCAGAAATCTGGGCATGCATCTGTGATCCAGTACTGAGTCACTTCCCCCAGCCCAGGTGGTAGACGGCTCTGGGTTTGTACAGCTGGGTCAGATCACACAGGCAGGGGAGTATCACAAAGATGGAGAGTATCATGGGATGGCTCATGAACACAGATGCCCAAGCAGCTGCTTACAGCCTGGTGCGCCAAACCACATCGCACCATCCTGTGACTCTAGGAGACGCAGTTAGCAGTGACAGGCGCCCCTAGAACCTGTATAACCCTTAGTACTTCCCAGAGATCTTTCAGCAACACACAGCTGGGCCAAGGAAAAATGCGTTGGATTTGTGTTGGTAGAACTGAATTTGAATTCATGCTCTATGCTTTTCAACCTTGTGACCTTGTAACAACGCTCTTTCTGTCCTTGTCCTGTTCAGTGCTTTATTGTAAGATTGGAGACTACTATTACTTATTTGACAGAAACAGTTTGAAGATTATGTGAACCAAATTATAGAATGTCTGGCATGAAGTTTGGAACACATTAGGTATTCTGAATCAGTTAATTCCACTCTGTTTACCCTTGCTATGTTCTAAACTAAAACTGCCTAGTAGAAATATAATGTAAACCACACATATAATTTAGAATTTTCTCAAAGCCATATACACAAGTAAAAGAAACAGAAAATGTTAATTTTAATATACTTATATTAATAAATAAATTAATAAGGTAATAAAATTAATTATCAAACAAATCTATAATATTCTCACTTCAATACATAATTGCTATAAAAGTATTAACAAAATATTTTTGTTTTTTGTTTCTTATTTACATTAATTAAAATTAAATACAATTAAAAATTCAGTTCCTCAGCCTATTTTTCAGTTCCTCACCACATTTTACGTGCTCAGCAGTCACAAGTGGCTATGGCATCAGACAGTGAGGGTCTAGAGGAGTATTAGTTGTGAAAGACCAATGGACAGAAGTAGAGAGAATAAAATTAGATTGGCCAAGTTTCGCCAGCCACTAAGATAGAAAAAAATGAGATGGATTTATCAAAAATGGTGTTGAATTTGGCCCGTGGAATATAGGATTATCATTTTGTAGAAATAGTGAAGTAGGAGTCATTTTGAGGGATGGATGAACTGGAGATTAAAAGTTCAATTATGTGCATGCTGAGTTTGAGATAATATCAAAACTTCTGTGGAGATGCCTAGAAAATAGATGGACAGGTCCACGCGGAGTTAGGGCAGGAGGGATTCTTTTCAGTAAAGGCATGGATGTCAAGGGTGTAGTTGAGTTTTCCAAGAGAGAAGGTGTAGAGAGACAAATCCACAGTGGGGATTGAGGAACTCTGGTTGGCCAGCATTTAAACCATGACAGAAAATGGAGCCAACCCAAAAGAGACAGGAAAGTAGAAGAATCAAGCGAATGTAATGTCACAGACACTGAGTTCAGTGACTTTTTGAGAGGCAGTGAAGTGGTATGACATTGCTCCTGGACAGATAGCCGGAGGGAGTGGGTTAGGAGACAGCTCACCAGCGGCTTCCATGGCACCAATCTTTCTAGCTGCGCTGCTCTTCCTGTCCCTCCCAGCTCCAAGTTATTCCCCAGCATCACCTCAGCCATCTTCTGTTCGGCTCCAACTATTATAGTCATCAAAAAAAGGAATAGCTCTGTCAATTTTTCTCTTGCTTCTCCTGCACATAATTTTAGTGATTTGGTTCTTCCATTTGACGTGTTCATCCATTCCATTCAGTCCTGCGAGTATGGGAATGAAGAGGTCCCTCCTTTTTCTCTAAGAGGCCAGTGTGGCTTTACCAGAGGTTGGAGTTCTTACCAACTCCAGCCCCGTGTTTGTAAAGGGAATTAACGCTATTTTCCCTACCTCAGAAGGGGTTTTTTTTCTACTTGGAAAGTTTCCTGGAACAGTAGAGGGCAATTACTGCTTCTCAGAAGACTCTCTGCTCAGTGTGCCTGACAATATACTCCAACATTTTCGGCTTACTGCCTGTGTAAGTTATCGGATAATGGCTTTTAAACTCAGGGATGATGTTTCCTTTCAATACATTATTTGACAATGAATATATTTTAAGTTAAAAATGTACATTGATCTTTAAAAACCAAGTACATAATAGTTTCAGCAGTTTATGATTAAATGGCACAGAATTATAATATCTAACATTTGGAAAGTACCGAATGGGAGGAAGATAAAAGAATGCGTATTATCTGTATCAATGAGGCTTCATGGTGTAAACTGAATTCTCCAGATAGCCACACACAGAGGATACTCCTGAATGATTTCAGCCATATGCTTTTCTAGTCTGAATGGGAGCATGCATGGCAAGACATGTGAAGTAAGATTTTACCCTACTCGCAAGTGAACCAGTCAGCCTTCCACAGTTTCATGGTTGTGCAGAAACTAGTTTATTACTTAACAACAGCAGCAGTAGTCAGAGTGTGAGTATTTTTGTACCGGTGCCCCAAACCCCATTTCTTTCTGGGTGATGTGGAGAGGAAGCGTTGATACCTGCACATTCAGTGGGTTGAATTTCAGGAAAGGAGCCTTCCCCTTAGGGAGACTTAATCTTCGGTAATGGGCAGAAAGCATGCTTTCCTATGTGCTTGAGTGACATATCGTCTTTATTATACTGGACTTAAGCATGCCTGCTCTTTGCTCCAGAGGGAGATACGATGTCTCTGTCCTCACTAAACAAACATTGTGAACCGATAAGGCAGAACAAAGGTCAGTGAGTGCCTCGCTTCACAAGACATACAGAAATGTGACAGCCCCATGGAGAATTGTGTCATAGCAATCAGTGTCTTAATATATGAGGAAAAAATCTTATAAAAAGCCATTTTCATCATTGTGATATATAGCATATTGCAAATTACTGACACATTAGTTCACAAGCTGAAAGGCATTCAGCAACTCTTTCTTTACAGAGCAGGGACTCTTATACTTATAGAAACCGGTCATTAATTAGACTTGAAATGAGTTCTTCCATTAAAATCAACTAACTTGAACAATAGAGATATTAGAAGCACATGCTCCCATTGGCCACCCATTAACTAAAACAACTTACTCATGTTAAGACTTGCCTGTTTTCTAATATTTACTTGGAATAAACATAATCATAAATCTGTTGGGTTTCTGAGTAAAATACTACATATTTGTAAAGTACAGCATAGGGAATACAGTCAATGGTATTGTAACAGCTATATATGATGTCTGGGGTGTAGTAGATTGGGGGGGGTTGTTTTTGAGGGTGTAAATGTCTAATTATTGTGTTGTTTATACACCTGAAACTAATAGTAATCATTAAAACTAATAGTAATAATTAAAAAACGTAAAAGAAAATGCAGTTAACATAATACATTCTATGGGAGACTACTTTCTCCAACATTCAACAAAGTCTTCAGAGCGGGGAAAACTATTTGTCTATGAAAACCAAACATAAATGATTTATTTAATCAAAACTTTGACTGGTTATTCAAGATAGTATTTTTCCTCCCAGTGGCACTTAAGAACAGACAATAATTCAACATTAGAGAAATAGAATTATTTTCTAACACGAGAGCGTATATCTTAGCACACTTCAGTTCCTCATAGGCACTTTTAGGACATACATTTTGTACTTTTAAACTAAAAATAGATTTTACCTCAATTTTATGTAAATATTTAATTGGGATTGCACCTGCTACATTCTGTTAAGTTTTGATGCCATTTTTAAAAATTCTTTCTTTAATTATTTGGTTTCTCCCTTTTCTCTACTACTTACCTAGCCACGTTATTCTCCATCATGAAACTATCCTGAATGTATCTTTGTGTATTTTTCTCCATGCTCTGATAATAACACTAAACATAGGTATATATGAAGGGTCTTCTCATTATTTTATAAAAACATCACAATACAACTGAATTATTATTATGTTTTACCTTTTACTTAATATTTTTGGAAACCCTTTCAATGTAATGTGTATATTTCTAATTCTTTGCTTTGTACAGATATTCATATTCCCTCCAGCACTGAAATCTAGTAGCATTTTCTCTTTACTCCTCTCAACTACAGGGTTTTTAAAAATTCTTTGTAAGGCTGAATATTACAGCAAGGGGAGACGAATACACAGAAAATAATGTATCACTCTTCAGTATGATGAGAAGGTTTTCATCCTTTATGATTACTGTCCTTAGCCTGAACTCCAGTGATTATCATGATAACAGTCTCCATGTTGATTATAACTAATACAATGTTGAACCACATGAATTGCCTACATTCTATCATTTCACCCAAAGAATGGCGATTTCATATGGTTCAAGCTGACAGTTCTATGGTATTTTCTAAGGTTTACATTGCTATCACAGAATTTTTGTAATGAGAATAACTAGATTCATTGGGCCTGTGCTCTGTGTTGGGCACACTGGTCAATCAATGCACTTTCTCCTCTGTTCTTCGCAATAAGTCCTTGAACCTGTTAAGGAGAGAACTGGTATCCTCACCAGTTTGCTCTCAGATTCTATCCAGGTCCCAGGCTGGTGACTTTTTCTCTTCATAGTAATTCCATTTTCAAGTTCAGTGTTGCTCCAGTCATCGCTTTGTTCCCACTTTTCCTTTCTTCTTCGTCTAGCCACATGATCCCCCTGCCATAGAAACTACCCTTCAGGAATGCTTTTGTCAAAAGCAGTGGTACCTCACTCCTCCCACATGTCGGAATTCCAGAAGTCTTCTGGGATGACGATCTGTATGTATTTGGAGGGAAAAGGAGGTTAGCCCCTGATTCTGAAGCCACTGAACTTTCAGTTTGAAATCCACTGCCCCGGAAATTATTTATTGTTGAAATTCCCATAAAAACTATTAAATGGGTAAATGAGTATCACTTGCTACTTTCTGTGGAGACTAAACTCAAAGGTAATAAGTTATATCATCTAAACAACAACATATAATCAAGGCAAATTTTTAGGAATTCATATTTAAACATAAATTAAGGAGATCAAATAAATGTCAAGTGAATGGCATGCGAATAAAGAAACCTGTCATGGGTTAGCAGAAATAACTGAAAAGTAGTGATAACATAATCAGGATGTCAACAGAGATAAATGCCATTTATACAGGTGAGAGGAAGTAAGATGACAGATGGCAAAAAAAATAGTCAAGTACCTAAATGTCATTTGGTAATGAGTTCTTTTTTACATCTTTACTTAGGGCTAAAATTATTTTCAATGCATTTTACGAACATTTAAAATAACATGGGTTAATATGAGTATACTTTATCTTGTGCACCACTTGTTCTGTGTATTTACCATTTCTTCTTAAGTGGTTTTCATTTTCTAAGGACTTAAGAAACTATGTAGTCTGTTCTTTATTTGTGTCTCATGGTGAAAAGTACACAGCTGACTAAAACATGTTGATAACTTTACTCATTGGCACAGTGGACCTTGAGGAAAGAAAGTATTATAATGCAAAATGGGCACAACCTGGCATTGCTATAAATTATCATGGTGCTGAGAGCGGTGTATGAAATGACCATTTAGAAATTCAGCCTCTTGGCCAGACTGCCTGGGTTTATATCCCCTTCACTGGCCCTACGATACTGAGCAGTAACTCAACTTAGTTCTGTGTCATTTATCTCATCTGGAAAAGAGAATTAATAACATAATCTATGGTGAGAGTTAAAGGCATTTCTATTTATAAAAGACTAGAACAATCTTGGTATGCAGTAAGCATTTCATAAATGTTAATTGTTATAACTATTTTTTTGTGATTATTACCATTATTCTCATAATAAATAGAAACTCAGAGTTTACCAACACACCAATATCCTAAGCCTGGGTATATATTAGAGTAGTGATAATGAATGCAGGTCTTTCATCAGACAGACTTCAGCTCAAATTCTGGCTCCACCCCTTTCAGAGTTCCAGCAGGAAAGAGATGGTCCATACACTCTAAGGATTAAGGAGGGTTTGATAAAGAGACTTAAAGGTTTAGTCAGGCTTAGGTGCAAACCAAGGAGAGAAAGTGAACTCCAGTGGTTGGAAAACCTGGGAACAATTCAGGTTATAGCTGAAGGGGCAAAGGGAAGAAGTGGTTATTGGATCGGGGGGTGGGTATGAGAGAGAGAGAGAGAGAGAGAGAGAGAGAGAGAGAGAGAGAGAGAGAGAGAGAGAGAGAGATCTGAAAAGATTTCCTGCAAAAGCACTGCCAATTCTTTACTAGGACTTCACTCTCCTCTCCACTCCAAACTCTTATTTCCCATCTCCTGTCAGTGTCTCCAATTGCGGATCCCAGCTACAAGCCAGAAGGCAAGGAAGCCTTTTGAGGAAGTCCATATAGATCCTCCTTCCAGAGCAGAGAACAGGGCAGAGAAAGGTGGCAAAATGACCTACCAAGACTGTCTAGCCAGCACATTGCTTACCTGTCTGAACTTCACCTGCCTTGCTTTCTGTGCTCCATCAGCTGCATCAACCTTGAATATCATCTCTAAGGATGACCACTTGCTGGTCTAGACTAATAGTCTAGACCTCTAACATAGTCTTTGCCCTTTTTCAGAGATTTTCTAGTTTCATTACTGATTAGCATTTGAATCTTACATTTTCCCCTCCAAATGACGGATGCAGTAGATTTTAAACTTGATTCCAATTTATGACCCCTCCTTAGACACATGATTGGGCCGTGTAACTTTGCAGTAGTTTCCCACTTTGGGCAGGGCAAAGTGCCTGCCCCTTTGGCTCTGTGCTCAGCCATGTGACTGCCTTGGGCCAAAGGGATATTAGCCAGTGTTACATAACAGAGGCTTAAATAACTCTTGTGTGATTGGGCTTGCCTGTTCTCCCTTGTACCTCAATCATGGGTGTATGCCTGGGCCAACACCCTGGTGGATGAACAACGGGTAGAGTGGGGCTGAGTTGACCATGCCATCCCAGCCACGACTAGCCTTGCTGTCAACTGCCATGTGGCCCTCTTCATTTACGTGAGTTCAGCGGAGAGCAGCCGTCATGTAGATAATCACTCAGACATATGGACAGTGAAGTCATATTTTTCTAGACCACAGGGATTTTGTAGTTGGTTTCTAAGCAATGGTATCTTGGTAAGAGACTCCTGACACTGTGAACTATACAAAGAAGTTGTTTATTTGTTTATACAATTCAATCCTAAAACACACTGAAATACATTGTCCCCCCAAACCTTGGTATTTTGTAAACCTTATAAAAAGAGTTCTTGTTATAGCTGCTGGGGTGGCCTCGATGTTTCTTGAATATTTTTGTCCTAATTGAATAATATAGCGTAACGATTTGTTATTCTAAAGAGCACACGTGATAGCCTCTGTCTTCTAAGGCACAACCTCAAGCTCAGAGATGAGAATAAAAGGACCCCTACTGTATTAATCTGTATAAAAAGCCATCACATCTTTAGAAGCTATAGTACTTAATTGTTAAGTGTGTTTTGAGTATTTTGGTATCTGGTGCAAAATATAGAGGATATTGCCCACACGTTGCTAATAATCAAGTAGGGAATTAAGTCTTAGGTATAAAATATGAGGAGGAAAAAATACAATTATATTCAAACTATAAATACCAAAGAAACTGAAAACTGCAGGGAATTTCTGTAATTAACGAATGTTTTAAATCAGTGTTGTAAATGGATTCATTTTTGTTCAAATGCCATTTTTTGAAAGCTTGGTAAGATTTCTCTTGAATTTAGAATTTCAGTTTTATATCGGAAATATTACATCATGCTTTTTCCTGACCTCTGAAAAAGAGGAGCAACTATTCTTTTGTAGAAGAAAATGAGGATAAAAATTTCAAGGAAATAGTAACAAAAATTATCCTTTCATTTGAATAAATGGTAATTCTTGGCATTAGTTGGCTATTTCCTTCCTCATGGAAATAGCCACCCTTCTACTTTCTGTAGGATAGTTCAAGCAGATACCGTGTTTCCCTGAAAATAAGACCCAGCTGGACCTTCAGCTCTAATGCGTCTTTTGGAGCAAAAATTAATAAAAGACTCGGTCTTATTTTACTATAAGACCCAGTGTTTATAATACAATACAGTACAATACAATACAATACAATACAATACAATACAATACAATACAATACAATATAATATAATATAATATGACTGGGTCTTATATTAATTTTTGCTCCAAAAGACGCATTAGAACTGATGGTACAGCTAGGTGTTATTTTCAGGGAAACAGGGTATATTTGAGAAGCCCAGAAAAAAGTCTATATGATTCCTTTCTTTGTTTTTTCCTTTTTAATCTTCCTTGGCTTTGCCTTGAAAATGTCTGATCCTGGCTTCTGAAGTAGAGAATTTTCTGTGTTCTAAAGGGAATCTAGTTTCATTCTTCAAGGAGATCTCAGTTCAGTGAGGCTTTCATTTGCCCTGTCCCACCCTTCTTTGCAGTCAAATGAAACCATACCTGAAAAAAGGTGATTCCTTTTTCTTCCCACAGGTTCACAGGCATGAAAATCAAACTATTGATTGAAGGCAGAGAAACTGACTCAAATTCAGAACCCAGGAATGAATGCTGCTATTCTGTCCTGCGATCCTTAAGATCAGGATGGGGGGAAAAAAGTCAACATGAAAGCAGCTGTGAGCCCAGCCCCATGGAGTCAGGAGAGGCTCCCCTGAAACTCTGGGCGCTTGATTGTGGAGAGCATCTTCTCTCCCGACATCCAACTCTGCTCAGCCTGCATTTGTGTGAGCTAATAGCTTTCTTGTCTAGGTTTCCTAATCCAAAGAGGGCAGGTATTTTTCAGACAAGTTATACCTCTCCCTAACAGTGTTATGTGCTACCGTTGATTTTTTTGGTTAGTTAGTATGGCTAAGTGATTAAGAATGAAGTTCCTAGAACCACATTTCCTGGGTTTGAATTCTGGCTTGCTACAACTGGACAATCAAAAGGGAATCATTTCGTCTCTCTGTATTTCGGTTTCCTCACCTGCCAAATGACTATCGTAAAGCATCCACCTTAACCGGTCGTTGTGAGGATTAAAACTGTTAACATATTTAAAGTAACTAGAAGAGTGCCTGGTACTAGTCAGTATTATACATATAGTAACTTTTATTATAATTAACGTTTACAAATGGTTTTCTTGTGGCTATATTTGCACTCATTTGCTGCCACTAAATGATGAAGTCATGCTAGTTTTTGGAATCTGTTTACTCATCTCTAAAATGATGTTGTTGTAAAACTCATAGACACAGGCAACAGTTTGGTGGTTACCAGAGGGGAAGGGGGAAAGGGATAGTAGAAAAGGGGAAAAGGGGTCAAATATATGGTGATGGAAGGAGAACTGACTCTGGGGTGGTGAACACACAATGTGATGATGTATTATAGACTTTTACAATGAAACCTATATAATTTTACTAACCAAAATCACCCCCAATAAATTTAATATATACAAAAAAAGAAGCTAGGAAAATAAATAAAATGATGTTGTATCATATAAAACTAAGACCCAGCTCTGTCATTCTAGGATCCACAAATATGCATATATATTTATACTTTATTTCAATGGTTCCAAAGTGTTTATATAATATTATAACATATGTGACCATGAATTTCATTATTTAATATAAAACATATCATGTATTTCAGTTAGGCATAAATATTTGTTGAGCACCTATTATATGTCAGGCGTTGTACTACATGCCGGGGATTCAGCAGTCAAAAACCATATAAGCTTGTACTTGTGATGATTTCATTCTAGTATTTTTTAGCTTCGTCTGCAGCTGTGTCAACTACTTGACAGAATGCTCTATAAGTAATTATGGAACTAAGAACTAGGATCCCTCTCCAATTCTAGCAGTATGTTTAAGTTATTTGGGGGTAATGTAATATGAGACTTAATGGAGTTTTATAGAAATTCCCAGTGCAAAACTTGGAGTCTTAGGTGTCCCATTAAATTGCTAAGAATTCTCCTCTCTCTCTCTCTCTCTCTCTCTCTCTCTCTCTCTCTCTCTCTCTCTCTTTCTCTCTCTTTCTGCAATGGCTACCACCTCCATAACTCTTAAACCAGAAGAGCTAAATTTATGCTTGCCAAGAGCTCTTTAGAAAGGCTAAATACATGCATTAAATTAAAAAGCAGAGAACTCCAGGTACAAATATCCAAAATGCAGACCAGTTTGTAATAAACCATGTTTCAATTTCAGGACACATTTATTGTAACAGAGAAAAAAATAACCTGTGGGTTTTTTTAAAGATGAATTTATAAACCTGATATGGCAATCCCTTGTATTATTTCTGGGTATGGAATGAAGTAAAGGCATCAGTCAGGCTGAGCTATTTTACTTCTTAGCTGGCTGTTTCTAGGGTAAGGGGAGTGTGAGGAAGTTCCTCTTGGAAACTGAGATTGAAATGACTACTGGTCTCTAAGAGGCGTGTGGTTAAACCATACATTATTGCTGATGTTTGATTGTTTTGGATTTACAGAAAGAGCAATTTTCTGTAGTTCAGCCTAATATTATATGTTAATATTTTAAAAGGAAAATCTATTCAACTTCTATAGTCTTGGTAATCTTCTACATCTATACTGCTCAATATGGTAACCACTAGCCAGCAGCGAAATGTGGCTAAGGTACTGGAGGGGCTGAATTTGTTATTCTACTTGTTTAATTAATTGAAATTTAAATAGTTACATGTGGCTAGTAGTTACTTTATGAGACAGCAAATTTTTGAGATAAAATCAGAGAACTATCCATATCAGTAGGGACTCGAAAGTTTAATTAGAACAATGAACTGAGTTATAGCTTCCTTATAGAAACCGTGTGAAAAACTATTAATATTCCTATTTTATAGATGAGGAAATTGAGACAGAGAGGCAATGTACCATTTGCTCTGGTTCATCCACATTTGCGGAGGGGTATAGAGATATTTGGCTTTAGGTCAGCAGGGGTCAAATCATTGGAGACAAAACAAGGAACAATTATCGGTAGCATAGGGGTAATATGTCTTGATTTGAATTTTTGAGAGATCACTGCAGTGATTTGCCAAATGACTTGGAAGGCATAATAGACAGAATAATGGCCCCCCACCTCCCCAAAGATGTCTATATTCTAATACCCAGAATCTGTGAATATACTACCTTACATGGTAACAGGGTTTTGCAGAGATGATTAAATTAAGGCTTGAGAGATGAGGAGATTGCCCAGGTGGGCCCAATATAATCATGAGCTCTTACAGGTAGAAAGAAGAGGGAGAAAAGTTTGAATCAAAGACATAAAATCAAGAGAAAGACTCATTCCTATGTTGCAGGCTTTGAAGATGGGGCCACAAAACAAGGATGTGAGAAACTTCTAGAAGCTGGAAAACAAGGAAATGGATTCTGTCCCAGAGCCTCCCAAGGAGCGTAGTTCTGTCCACACCTTGATCTTCGCCCATGAGATCCATTTATGACTTCTAACCTCCAGATATATAAGGTAATGAATTTGTGCTGTTTTAAGCCACTAGAGTTTGGTGTAATTTCTTTTTTTTTATAGCAACAATAGGAAACCAGTACAGAGGGCAACTAGAGTAGGAGTGGAGAAATGAGTCATAGGTAGTTTGGTACAAAAAGATAACAGGTGCAAGTGGTCTCAACTTAACAGTGGCAGTGGCAATGGAGAGAAAAGAATAGATACGAGATACAAGGAAATCAGAATCAACAGAAATGTTGATGGATCACAAGTCTGTCAGTCTTTTTTCCTAAGGAAATATTCCTTCTCAAAAATCACTATACATATGTGCTAATCTAATATGGCTCAATATGCTGACAGAGGAGCTGGGACTTAGAGCCCTCTCTGACATTGATTCATAAAGGTCTTTAAAAATTTCAGAGGGCTGTCCACGCTTGGCCCATCTTACCCATTCTTGGCTTTATTCTGCGTGCCCCATATAAAGCAGCAGCTGCTGACTGCATCAACATTGTTGTATTATGAAAATTATGGGGGATGTAATGTTTTTTATATTACTTGGCAACACATTTCTGTCCAGGTGTTTGAGACACTCAGACCAAAATCATGCCAAAGCAAGAGTAGATGAGAAGTTCAGTCAAAGGAACCAGATTGTTTTCTTTATTTTTTTATTTTTTTGTCAAGTCTGTCAGGAGAGAGAGAGACTGGTATGGTACAAAGATCCTGAGCTTTGTAGTAAATTTTGACTTTGCATACTGATTCCACCTCTTAGTTATTCTGTGACATTGTACAAGGAACATTTAAGCTCCCTGAACCTCATTTTTTGTCATTTGTTCAGCACAGGTTGACTCACATCTAGCTCATAGGATCACTACATGGAATAAATGAGTTTATGTCCTCAAGTAAATGCTTAGTAAAGGCTATATACATTAAATAGGACCCTAAAAAATGTAAAAATTAAGTTACTAATCATATTTTTCAAGAGTGTTTCTTGTCTACAATAGAAAAATGAAAATGGTTTTTATTGATCAAAAATATGATCAGATAGAACACTTGCAATGGAATAAAACTTCTCACAAGAGTGATGAGCATGATATTTAGAATATAGAAGTAATAAATGAAGTTGGGCTAATTTATTGTATAGATGGAAAAAATGACTTCCATATCTAGCATTTCTTCTGTTTTTCCTACTAGGATGATATATGATGTTTCATAATTTTGTTACATTTTAATAAACTAATTAATTTGCAGGAGAATGTAGTGGAAATAATTTGAAGATGGGGATTTCTGTACAGGATATAATGAAGGAAGGAAGAATAAAAGCAGGAAGGGAAGAAGGAAGGAAGGAAAACCAGGAGAGAGGGAGGGAGGAAGGAAGGTTCTAAATAAGGAAAGAAGAGAGAGAGGGAGGGAGAAAGAAAGGAGAAAATAAAAGAGAAAACAAAGAAATATGAGGAAGAGAATTAGGGAGGAAAAAAGGAGAGAATTTTGGTAATGAAAAAGTTTAGATAGGAAGAAAAGTTATAAAAAACAGAGACAAGAAATGCACGATTATTTCTTCTTCCTCTTTACGATGCTTGGAATTAAGTAACACATATAATGTGCTAATTAATTCATCTGCTCACTATTCATGCAATAGATATTTATTAAGCGTTCACTAGAAGTTCAGGAATATAGAAGTGCATAAGATGGACTTAATCCTTATCATCATAGAATTTACAGCAAAAACGAGCTTCATCAGACCAAAACTTATTTAATCCTCACCACCACCTATTATTAAACTTGGTATTAACATTATTGCTGCTTTACAGATGTGGGAACTTGGTTGTGGTTAGCTAGCAGCTAGTAACAAACCAAGATTCCAATCCTGGTTGGTTGGCTCCAAGTTAATTTATCAGTGTTTCCATACGAGGCCATGCTGACTAGGAGTAATAGAGCCAGTGCAGGGTATGTGTGTGTGACAGAGATTTTGAAAGTTCACCCATGTTTTTTTAAATAATGGGAAGAAGACATTCAGTCATTTTTCTTATGGTACTTGGAATATTGGCTGCCATTTTTACTTTTCTTAGGGAAAGATATATCATAAGGAGTTAAATTGGTATGAGGGGTGTAGCGCTATACATAGGAGGAGCTCAGTAAGTAAATGTTTAATTGTATTATATATGCATATATATATATGTATGTATATGTATATACATACATATATATGTATATACAATTATATAATATTTTATAAAACAAAATATATTGCTCAAACCCAAGTATTTGCCCACGTTCCAACACTGGCTACACATACAGAATGCTTAATTAATTACATAAATATGCAAGAAGCACGCACTCTATACTAGTCATTAGGCTGGGTGAGACAAACACAAAAATTAAAAGACCAAGATCCTAACTTCTAGTAGCTCCACAAAGGATGGGAAGCAGGATGTGAAAGAGTTGGTGACAGACACATCTGTAAGTAATGTTAATACAACATGACATCAAGGAATCATAAGCATACAAAGAAGTTAATACCACAGATTTTGTTGTGTTAAGGGAGGGATAACAGAGTAGGAAGAAGAGGTAAAGTTAACAACTGGATTCAAGGAATGGCAGAATGTCCATTGTGTCTAGAAGTTAGCCTTATTGAGGAGAGACAGAGAGGGAAACTGGATCCTGGTTTTGAAGAACCTTGTGTGTAGTGTGTGGAATCCATTTTTCAATGCATGCAAGGAGAATCCCTAGAATGATTTAAATGATGGAATGGCCTGAACAATTCATACACTACTGATCACTTCCAATTAAAATATGGTATATTGAAAACACGTGCTTTCATTGAAACCCCCACTACAACAATAAAAAGATTCGTTTTAAAGAGGAATACACACATCAGGTCAAAAAGAATGGTAAAGGAACCCGGTAACAATATTTGGAACACTGGAAAGCAGATGGCCCTGTGTAGTAACTGACCCACCTGAAGGAAGCTATCTGACTCCTTGCTCATCAGTGAGAGAGCCACAGGTCCTGCTGACCCCCATCATTGAGGAAGCTAAGAACTGCCTGATTTACATCACAAACCTCTGCACAACACTGGCATTGAGCACAAAGTTAGGACAGAAGCAGGAGAATTGTTTAAAAAGCTGATCAAGAAGGCATTAGAACTTTGAGCTCTTCCCAAAGCTCCACATTCAGCCCAGTATCCCTCCCCCATTCTTACAGAAAGCAGGATTTTTATTCTCTGGAGAGGATAAAGTAGCGATCTACGTACACTGTCATGCATTAGATATAGTTGTGAGTAGGACACTATACTATTAAGTTGGTGCAAAAGTAATCGCGCTTTTTGCAATTGTTTTTGACTTTTTCAACCGCAATTACTTTTGCACCAACCTAATAAATGAAGGGGATTTAAGTGACATGTTCACACATACACAGTGACTTAAAAGCCCCACTAGGATTCTAGAACACAGTCAGCAAGACTTATAATCTCCGGTCAGGAAAATGGAAACGTTATTGTACATATGGCCAACCTAAGAGAAAGACCTAAGAGTCCCAATCAACACAAAACAAAATAAAAATTAAACAAACAAACAAAAAAGCCCAATAGTCCAACAGTCTATTCACTCTATAGCCAAAAGAGAAACTGAAAAATGCCACTATGTGCACAGAGCTTCCAAGAGCTGTATTCTGGCCAACTGTCAAAGTTGAACAGTCAGCCAAATGTCTCCAGACATTTTAGAATAGCCTCTGTGCAAAGATGCCTAATTGTCCTTGAATTCTGCTCTTTCCTTTTCCAGTAGAAATAGAACTTAAATTCATCGATGACTTCCCTGGCAGCTAGAGATAACCAGGTATTAAGTGAAATGTGTGTAAAAATGATGCATGTAGCATTTACCTCACTTGCTTCAAAAGATCTTGCAGTCCTGGAATTCCTCTCAGGGCCTCTTTCTGCAAGATGGAGCTCAGACTACCCTGGTCCATGTGACTCAGCTTCAAGTGTGCAGAGAAGGACAAGCTCCAGGTGACAGCAGAGCAAAATGATGGAAGGAACCAGGGTCCCTGAGTGAGTCCTTGGAACAAAGCTGTGCTATCTCAGATTTCTCACTCTATTTCTTTGTATTCTATATTCTTTTAGTCACAGTATTTTGAGGTTTTTGTGTTTTAGCATCTGGTCTTACTTTAAATAACACTGCTCCCAATACAAAGGAAGACCATCAATCAAATAGAAAAAAGGCAAGAAGGAAATTGATTCTAGGAAGGTTGCTGAAAATAAAAAATAATAATACAAAAAACTATCTGCAATATCCATGGAGAGATAAGAAATGATATTAAAGAAAGGAATATTCAGAGAACAAATGAAAGCTATTAGAAATCAAATATATGAAAATTGAAATAATGAATTACAAGATTAAAAAACCAAAAAATGTAGCCCTCATTACCCACCAAGATTGGTAAAACTGGAAAATAAAACTGAAGGACTCTCTCGGAAAATTTAGCAAGGAGACCCAACAGTGAAAATAATTGAGGAAATAAAAGAAAATGAGAAGATGAGTCCAGGAAGTTCAGTATACAGCTAATAGGAATTCTGGAAGGAGAGAATAGAGAAACAAAGAAGAGAGGAAATGGAGAAATTAATCAAAATTAAAGCACGGATGTTTTGAAATTAAAAGGGCCCATTTGGTGTCCAGCGCAGGCAGACATGTACCAGGTCACATCACCGTAAAAATTCAGATATGAAATGCAGCATGCTTCCAGGGAGAAAAGAAAGAAAAAGAAAAATGTCATATCAAGAATCAAGTAATATATTCCAATTAAATTTTTCATAGCAACTTTGCAACCTTGAAGATAATGAAGGAATATGTTCATAGTTCAGGGGAAAACTGATTTCTTATCTAGAAATCTTTACCCAGAAAAACAAGCAATTCAATCTAAGGATAGAATTAAAACCATTTTTATTATTTAAGGTTTCACAATCACCTTCCATGTGCCTTTTCTTAGGAAGCTACAGGAGGAATTTGTCCACTAAAACAAGGGAGTAAATTAAGAAAAAGGAAGGTATGAGGGAGGCTAGAGAGGATAGCGTAAAGGGAGATCCCGTGATGATAGCTATTTAACTAGTTCTGATGAGAGGAAGTCAGGAAACTCCGGAAAATCTTCTTTCAGAAGATTGAGTAGAATCCTTGATGTGCTGAGAGAAGAATCACGTGAATAGAGGATAGTTTAACTGTAAGTACATAGAAAATGAAGCAGATTATAAAAGAAAGCACTTCATAACTCCAGGGAAAACAAAAACACTGTGTAGGAAAGGAGAATAATCTTATTAACTGCTTTGCTTCACTTTGAGTAACATTTATATAATAATAATGTAAACAGTATTCATTCAAGCAAAACGTACATTCAAGTGTATGCTTAGTGGAATGAGAGTGTGTATGTGTGGAGTGGGTGGAGAGGGCCATGATGTATGGGGAAGCTATCCAAATTTCATGTTTCTTAGTGAAAGTCAATAGATAATGACTGAAGCCCAAAATCAGGAAGCACCACTATAACTATGTTATTGAAATATCTGAAAGTGGGTACCAAAGAATAAACAAAACAAAACAAAACAAAACAAAACAAAACAAAACAAAAAAACTGAAAGGGATTGTTTTTAGGAAACAAGACATGGATTTGAGGACATAAGATGGAGAAACAACTGTTTTTGCTGTTATTGTTGTTTATTTATTTGTTCTTAAAAACAGAGTTTGTGTGGATATATAGAGTTAGTATTTCAATATAAATTAAATACACATGAATTCTGGCAGAACTGTTGGAAAAGTAGATAGGAAAGGGGCTGGTGATAAGCAGAGTGGAATATTGAGGCTTTGATTCAGTAGATAACACAACAGAGAAAGGTGGATGTTTGATGTGGAGAAAAAGGAAGGCATGCCATTGCCAAATTTGTGTTTATCACAGTACTACATAAGAAATTTCAAGTAAGGTTCAAATGTACAAAAATATTTACTTCTTAAGTTGAACAAAGTTGCTAGAATAAGAAAATATAGATAAAAGTACATGGAATTTCATGTCACTTCTTATTGTTACCAACCACTTTAAAATAATATAAGGGCTCTCATTTAATTTTATAGTAGCTCTGTGAGTCTGGAAGGGATACAATGATTACACCCATTTTATACCTGAGCAAAGTGAGGATGAGACAGGTGAAGGCATCATTGAGTTAGGAAATACAGAGCAGATTATTATCAATACCTACCTCCATTATCAAAGATTCTCTGTTTACAGCATACAATTTAAATATAAATTTATTTTTCTAAGCTTTTTCTTATTTTCACATTGTAATATGGAATACAAAATATATAATAAGGAATAAATATTTGTCCTTTGTCCCGAGTTTCTGGCACAGAGCTCCGAAATCTCTTGGAATTTCCTGGTTGACAGGAGCATCTTTTGTTCTAATAGACAACTCTTGGTGGGCTCCTGGATATCTTCACGATGGGGACTGGACACAAGAATATGACCAAAAATGACAGCATTACTTAACTCATCTGAATCTAAATTTCCTCACTTATAAAATGGAACCATGGTCATCATCTCATTGATTGCTAAAGAATTCAACAAGATAATGTATGGAAAAAAGTTAGCAGTGCCTGGCTCATTATAAAAACCCAGTTAATGATAACTATTGGTAATTACATAATTGAAATACATAAAGAAAATAATTCTATGAATAAATAATAAATAAATTAATTGATTAACTAAAGGTAGTAAGAATAGTACACTAGAAGAACATTAGCTGCAGGGCAGAATAGAAATAATATTCCTTAGGGAGAACGTCATAATGTATTACCCAACTGACATATGCCCCAAGAAAGCATTCCCTGAGCTCGCTACACAGTTAAACACAGACTCTTCTCTACCAACATAATCTTCATTCTGACATTCTAGGACTTACCACATTGACATTAACATCCTTATGTATGTGTCATAGTTATGTGTATATGGATGTAATTATGCATGTACTGTAATTATGGGTATACCATAATTATCTGTTCCTTGAATCTCTGGAAGACAGAGATTGAGTTGTCTCCATTTTTGGATTATCAAACTTCAAAAGTTTCTAGCATCTAGTAGGCATTAATAATTATTAGTGAATGAATGAATGAATGAATGAATACATGCTAGGCTTTATTGTAATCTGTTTTTCATTTGACATGTTTTAAATATATATAAAAATATGAGAGGATGAGGCAATATTCAACTTATATTGAGTGCAAAACAAATGTTGATGTCAGGTGACCATTTTCATTCTTACAAAGCTGTTTTGATAATGACCCGCTGATAATTTTAGATAAAACCAAGAAAATATAAAAATTATCTCAATAATTTGTAGTGGTGACATGGAACAAGGCTCTACTGATAGGAGTGTAATGTGACTAAGGGATTCTCAGCACCAATTGTCTTCATTTCTTTTTTTTTTTTTTTAAGGGCTCAGAAGTACATCTTACTTTACGGCAGGAGTTCAAATGTGCAACTAATGTAACTTAACACTGCATTTTGTCACTTGACCTAGAGTTAGTATAGTGTCCAACTTTTTGAACAATATTTTTACTTCCTTAAAGCAAGATTCTGACTATTAATTTTCACTGGAAGTTGATTAATTTATTGCACTTGCACATAGAATACAGTTTACTTTTAGAATAACCCATGAATGGATAATTTAAACATATGCTTGTATTTTAGTTCTTGAATATTGATGTACTTTTTATAGAAGCAGGTACAATTTATGCTGCATACTGGAACAATGTAATAAAACCAAGAAGATGTTAGAGACAATGATTAAGCTTTTCACTGATTAAAATATACCCAATTCACATAAACCTATTATCACTAAGCCAATCTGAATTTTCACTTAGAGCTGTAGACAAGACATCACTAGAATTTAAATGTGTCATAATCTAATTTTCCCCCATGAATCAGAGATATAGATTTCATTTAAAGATTTTACATTAAAGTTAACAGAATTACAGTATAAGTTAAGTTTAGATTCTTAAATACTATGATAAAAAGCTATATATAATATATACTGTATAATATATACTATATTATATATGTACTATACTAATGTATGTATATATTATATATACTAATGTATGTATATATTATATAATATATTATAATATATGTATATATTATATATACTAGTATATATATGTATATATTACATATATAAATATACATATATATATATGCTTGGAAAGGAGTTATTCCTACATTAATGGATAATAATTAATTGTAAAATACCAGCAACTTTCAATGTCGGAGCTAATTATAATGGATATGCTTTATTTTGTACAATGTCAGAATTTTTGCTTACTTTATCTTTTTTTAATCTCCATAAGCGAAACTCAAGGAAGGTGTGCATTTTTGAATTTTGTAGATGAGATAACTGATGTTCAGGGAAATTACATGATTTATCCAGCCAGCAACAGACATGGAATTTACATTTCAATTTATCTGATTCTTAAGCTAGTTTTAATGGTTTTGCTTTTTCTTGTTTCCCTATTGTACTGTATAGTTGGTGAATAATGTAAGTATTGAAATCCATAGATACCACTTTATGTCTTCCTCCCACTTCTGAGCTTCGCTGCTCTCCACTAAAGGAAACAAAAGGAGGACTAAGTAGAGGAGGAGGAAGGGAAGAAGAAAGAAAGATCCCATATTTGTAGGTGTGAAAGGAAGTGGTTGAAGTTTTATCTACTTCTCTTTTCCCTGGCCACCCTCTCCCAGTTGTGTCACAACGATGACACATTGTGAGTCCCCAAATGATGTAAATTATGTTGGATCTGTGAGGAATGGACACACGGACCAGGGAGGGGCAAAGAGTTGTAAAGGAAGATAATTTATTAGAGGCAGGAGAAGAGGTTGCAGCTCCGGAGTGGGAGGGGGTACCTGAAACTGGGAAGCCCAGTGACTGAGGCAAAAGCTTTTACTTTTATACCTTCCCTTGCCTGTTTGGGGAAGGGGGCTGGAGCCTTCTAATGGAATTCATCTATCAGGTTTGACCTGTTTGCCCATCCTGAAGGGATTAACGAAATAACCCATTCCCATCTATCAGATCTGCTCCTTTGTCCGGCCAAAAGGGCTTTGAGATAACTTATTAACCTCGTGGCGTCTTCTTATATCTTTATCCTGAAATGAAGGAGACATTCAGAACCTGGAGTTTCAGAATATGGCTGGTTTTTGTTTATTCCACTAGGGGATCCCACCTCCCCACACACACCTAGTAACATGCTAACTAACCTGTCTCAACAAAATTAGAGAGGTTAAAAATGAATGGAGTCAGAGGAGGAGAAAGATGGGAAACAGGTGGGGAAAAAAGAAGGAGAATGAAAATAGAATTAAGAATGAAATACAATGTGGAGTAATTAATAACCCCAAATTAAGGTTCATTTTCTTCCTGGTAAGTCTTTTGAGGTATCTTTTAAGACTCTAATAGTTGCCGTAATAGGGACACAGAGTGAAAATCTCCTAGGACCACACCCTTCACAGAAAATAAAACGAACAAAAAGCTATTTTGGGCTCAAGTAAAGCTGAAATTTCTAATACAAAGAAGAATAGGACATTTAGTTGACCTGAAGATAGTAGTTGCTTCCAATGATACACTGTGCTTAGCTGTTTTTCCAAATATATGCACATTGTAATTTTCCTAACTACAGAAAATATTACCTGACCGCCTCCAGAGTGCTTAGCATTCTCTCTGGTGGACCTAGCATTAGTGTCTAGTGTCCTCTCTGCAAGCATGTCAACTAGGAAATCTGGTACAACCTGCTTTAAGGAATTGCCTTTCCAACCACAAGACTCAAGTTTTAACTTTCACTTTTAGTCTGTGGCCAGAACCTTGGTTTACTTTGTGTGCATTTTTGAAGAATTTTTCTCTGTACCTACTGAGACAAAATTAGGATGCTCAGCTCCCACGATATTATCTGGAAGAATTCCAAGGTGCTGATGCCTCCCCATTTGTAGAGCAAGACACCTAGAAAGGTCATAAAGCATGAGAGAAATTTAGGGATGGGATCAGGTGTCAGGATAGCACCAGGGATCTGAAGCCACCATTTCACTTAAAATCAGATGAATCCGAATGCAAATTGGAACAGGTCCATCCAAAGGCTGATTTGGCAGGATGGAAACGATGTGAACCTGTCTCAAATATTTAAGAATGGGAGGAATGAGAGATGAATTGGACATGGCACAATAATTTTATTTAGGAAAGGTGGCAGCGTGTCAAGGAAAGTCTGATCTTGTTAAGTGTACCCTATGTCATTCTTCAGTTGATGATTTTCCTCATTAAAATCATCAGAGTGATTATTTGTCTGTTCTTGTCTGAGATGCAACATTTTGGACACTTGACCTCTGGTGAGAAGGAAATTTAGAAACTGCATCTATTAAACACACACACACACACACACACACACACACACACACACAAACAACCATGTGATTTCATTCATTTGCTGATTTGCGGGTTGAAACTTGGTCTAGTTGTGAATGCTTACAACTATGTTTACTAACATCACACTAGCATTAACACTCATTTTAAAAATGTTACAGAAAATTAAGTGATGATTATTAAATTTCAAAAAGTGAACCAGAAATTTATGGACTCTGACCTGTGCCAATTTGGCTTGCCATGTCACTCTGTTTGTCCTCTACAGCGAACCTGGCAGGCACTCCTGGCCAGGGCTAGGGAACAAGCTGGCCAGTGCCATGCAAAGGGAGAACCACTTATTTCCTGATGGCCTTGGAAGGGTTCTCTTCAGAAAGTGCTCAGAACATGTGCTTAGAGAAGAAAAGAAACCCAAGTTAGTATATTCCGTCCACTCTTTACAGCCTTCCAATGACATTGCCAGTAGGCATTTCATCCCATTTGGTCTCTGTTGGATAGCTATTTCATTTATTCTTACACAGAAAGCCAGAAATTTGGGCTTGGGTGGGGGTATATGGATAAAATAATTGAAATAGAAGAGTATCAGCATATGTATTTTTCTTCCTTTCTTTAATGCCTTCTCACTCAGTTTTGTAACAGTGTATTGAAGGTATATTAGTCACAGTTCTCCAGAAAACCAGAACTGATAGGATATCTATATATCTATATATCACAAACACACAGACACACACAGTCACACACAAAAATTAGATTTATTGTAAGGAATTGGTTCATGCAATTAGGGAGACAGAGAAGCCCCATAATCTGCAGTCTGCAAGCTGGAGACCCAGCAAAGCCAATGGTATAAATTCCAGCTCGAGTCCAGAGGCCTGTGAATCAGTGGCACCTATGGTGTAAGTCTGTCAAAAGTTTAGATAAACTTCTCTATGGTGTTGTTGCCTCGGCACCCATTTTGTTTGGCCATGTGGCCTACGATGACTTGAAATTGACACTATTCCTTCACGCAAGTGCACGCCTTAGATAGCAACCTGCAGAGTCACAGCAAATGGAAGTTCTTAATGTGACATCCCCAGTGGCACTTGTGTCAGTCTCCCCTGCCTTCCAGTGCTGGTATGCCTAATGTGTCCCTTAGGTAAGACTCCTGTTGGGCTGACCAAAACTCCATGCTTTTGGGTTGAATTGACCAATGAGGCTTAGCTTGGGGACTCCCAAACACTCCCACCCACAAGCCCTAGTAAAGGCATGTGCCCCAGGTCATGCATCTTTCTGCACTCTGCCTCAGCCTCCCCATGTGGCCCCTCAATGTGTGCAGGGTGCTTCCTCCAGGACCTGTGAGAAGTAGACTTCTCTATTTCACTTCCTCTTGGGGGCTGTTGGTGAACTGAGACTCACGATTCTGTACTCTGCGCTCCACTTAACAAGTGTTACTGTGACAAATTCATAACAGTCTCAGCACAAAGGCAGGAGAAGATCTGACGTGCAGCTCAGCAGTCAGGTAGAGAGAGAAGTAATATTCTCTCTCTCTCTCTCTCTCTCTCTTTTTTTTGGTTTTTCCTAGTCAAGCCTTCCCACATTGCCATTGCGGCAGGCCACCTGCTTTATTTAGTACAATTCAAATGCTAACCTCTTCTAGAACACCCTCACAGACACACCCAGAAATAATATTTAATCAGATCCAGGAATCCTGTGGTGCAGTCAAATTGACATAAAAAAATTAACCCGTAATGAAAGCTTTAGAAGGAATTCTATCACACCTTATTTTAAGTTAATCTTAGATTTCTTCTAAGAAGCATTCACAACTCAATAGACATCAGAGAGGCTCAATAGGAGAAGAGAGGAAACCCTCCCTTTAGTTTTTACTATAGACCAGTAGTTCTTAAACTTGTTTTCTTCAGTAACAAGATGAAGACTGATTTTCTCTACGGGAAGCCAGGGTTATAAACATTGTCTATGGGAACTGAGGGTCCAGAAGAAGTAGACAATCTGTCATCCCCCTCATTCTTAGCTCACTCAAAAACACATGTGGGAACAAACAGAGTGAGATGCTGCTAAAATTGATTCTTATATTTAGAATAAATGTATATTAAAAAAGAGAAAATTTTACTGTTATTGGGAATTACAATATAGTTGCACCTCACAACTTAACATAATACCATTCTGTCTTGCAATTGGGGTCAGGAATCAGTGGATACTTTCAAGTTTTATAAATCCATGGCCAACTGTGCCTTCATTAGAGCTACTGCCAGAGCGAGCAGAGTTAGCTTTGTATTTTAAGCACAGTGGGAGTGTGGCCATGTGTCAGGACAGTGAGTACCAGCACTCAAACCCTCCCCAAAAGCACTGCCCCCAGGGCTACAGCTGGGTATCACTCTACCACAGTCAGACTGCAGAATTATTCTGCATTTGATTACTGGGTCCTCGAAGACATACCTACGAACCAGCTGATGAACTTGGCAAGTTATTTAAATAGTCTCCACCTCAGTTTCCTGTTCTGGATGTGAGGCTGCTTGTATTTTCTTTGGAGGGATGTGTTAGTAGTAAGTATGTATTCCACTAAGTGCATTTTCCACTAAGTTTGTGTTCAGGGCCATGATACATGTGGTATGATCAATGAAGAATGACGATAAGGAATTAGACCAAGATTCTAGAAGAAAGCAACTGTTATGTGCCAACAGTTGTGCAAGCTTGCTTTACATACGCTGGTCAAATCTAGCCCTCATCCCAACTCTCCCCAATAGATTTACCTTTTCCTATTTTATAATGAAGACACTGAGGCCCAAGGATTTCAAATAACAGGCCAAGCAAGAATGTGGCAGGGGAGATTTGTCCAAGGTCAAAGCCTTATCATCGTGAGAAGAAAATAGAGCAATGTCAGCTGGCCATTGCAACGGACCTCCTGGCAATACACAGATTGGCTGCCCTCAGGAAAGGATTATTATTATTATTATATTTATTTTACTCTGGAATCACATCAGTGAAAACCAACAAAAAACTGTTATGACAGAAGTCACAGAAGAGGATTTGAATCACATTTTTGGTGAATACATGTTGTTGTTGTTTGTTGTTTTTAAATGCCTGTAGTTAAAAAAAGTGCTAAAAAAAGTAAGTTCCTCATGCACACAGAAGTGGAATAATGCTGCACGTCAGAATATAAGTCAATAGGAGAGCCAGGACGCCCCGACACACCAGTATTGACTTAAAATAATTCACATAACTCAGCAGGCCCTGTTAACTCAGGATTCAGAGCACATCACATGGGAGAAGGGCAACTTTTAAGCCTCTCCATCCCTGAGTTCATAAAGGGCCTTGATTAAGTGTGAGTAAAAGGGAGTACAACCCTAATGAAATATAAACAAAGTAACTATTTTTATTCTGTTTTGGGGAGGTGAGGTGGGACTGACAAGCCCAAATCCCAGCCTCAACACTGCTCTCTCCTTACTGAAGTCTCAAAGAAGGAAAAGATGGCTTGTTGACATGCTAACCTCCTCCCCCACCTTAGCAGTGGCTGGTGCAAGAAGGAAATTGAGGGATGGTGTGTACACCCAGTGGAAACACTGGTTCCCGTGAGTTCCTAGGGCTAGGAGTTAATGGAGTTCTAACTTTAAAATAGACTTAGTCACCATATTTCAAATGATCTGCATTGTAGTACCTATAAAAATCTCATCTCATTAGGTCTTCATCTCCTCTCTCCTTACCTTTCTGTAGTATATTTTAACTCCATACATGATTTACGGAGCATTTCTGATCAACACCATTTTCTATCTAGGGAGTTTTATCAAATGGATTGGGAATCACATTTACTCCACAAGAGTAATTGAAGGGGAGTGGCAAGAGCCATAAATTTTTCTCTTCCTTACTCCACGTTCTGGGTATTCTATAGTAATGAGACACTGCTCAGTGCGTTTTGATCAAATCACATAAAATCTCCCATGCTAAATTTTAGAATTCAGGAATGCTTAGAATTTTCAATGTGCTAAGAATAGTTTCTGTAGTTTGGTTAGCTTTGTATTTTTGTTCACATTTCTTATTTTTGCTACTCTGTGAATATTAATTAAAATCATTCATTCTTATTACAAATAAAATTTAGAGACTGGCCAAACAATATCAACTGTGCTGACTTATAGACTCGAAGGCAATATGCTATCCTTTTGAATGCTATGGAATATTGCTGATTTCCATAAGAAATTTAATTATTTTCTCTATCCTCATACAGAGAGATGAAACTAGGTGGAATAAAGTTCATTCAGACAATTTTGTTATTGTGCTAGTAATTTGATTAAAATTAACATGAAATAATGACCTAGATTCTAACTTACTGACGGTGAGATTTAATTTTTCTGTTTGAGAACTATCATATTCAAGATCCAGGTCTAACATACCTTTGTGACAGGAAAATTAAAGACATGGAAAGCTGCCACAATTTTCTCCTTAGTTTTTAAAAGTGCACTATAACTCAGAAAGCATCCACTTTATATTCAAGTACAATGCTAATGGCTTAGAGTTTCAGAGATTAAGAATGGTTCAGAAAAAATATTACTCCCAGTTCTCCATTTGTGTCAAGGGAGAGAGGAAAATAAATTTATTCTAAAATAAGCAAACTTACTTTCATCTTTTCTCCATATGCTTTGGTCTCGTAACATTTGCTTTAGAATAAAGAACGCTGTGTCACCAAGTTTCTTACATCTTAAATTATTAAAATATTCTCTTTGGACTCACAAAAGACTGCGAAGTGTACAATGCTTATTTATTGCCATTATATTCTAGCATAAGAATTAACATAAAACAACTTGGTGGGGGAGGAGAGACAGGGCTCGTGCTTGAACCTCTTCTCTTTGCATCTATACTCACTGCCCAATGATGTCATCCAGCTTCATGGCTTTAAATGGCATCTCTATGATGACAACAGTCAAATTAATATCTCTAGCCCGGACCTTTTCCTTGAACTTCAGACTCATATATCCAACTGACTGTTCAACATCACCGCTTGGATAACTAATAGGCGTATCAAATTTAGCATGTTGAAACTGATTTCACCCCTTAAACTTGCTTTTCCTGCAGGGTCTCCTCTCCATTTCAGTAAATGAGAACTCTAGCTTTCAAAGTATTCAGATTAAAAAATCTTGGCTTCCTTGACTCTTTCCCTTCTCTCTCTCTCTCTGCACTTAATTTAGCAGCACATCCTGCTGGCTATCTTGAAGGGTAAATCCAAAACCCATCAATGTCTCAACACCTCCATTGCAACCACCTTACCTTGGTCCAAGACTCCATCATCTCTTGCATGCCTTACTGCAAACCCATCTTGCTGGGTGTTCAGTTTTCACCCTTGGTCTCTTCTCAACAAGTGAGCCAATGTAGCTCTCTGAAAACACGCCCAATCAGGCCACTTCCTCGCTCAAATCTTGACCCAATGGCTTCCCATATTGTCTAGAGAAAACAAGAAATTACCTTCTTACAGAGATTTGTCTCTCACCTCTAGTTAAGAAAATCAGGGTGAGTCTCCTGACTTCATAAGAATAAGTGCTCAAAATGTAATAACATACATGTAAGGCTCACGTGTAACACCAAGAGGTCAAATGCACCATCGAGCGTTTCGGTCACTGTCTCCACAGGAACTGTCTTCCACAAGCTGTGGAGCTGAATATTCCGACTTCTTGGCAGCACCACACCTCCAAAGCCACAGCCCACCTAGAGAAAGAATATGAAGGATTCTTCATATACATAGCTAACACCTGGAGATCTCCTGGTCATGTGAGCAGCACAAATTAAATCAATACAAATGAATGAGCAGAGGTCTGTGTATGGGAAAGTTCTGCATGCTGATTCTGAACCTGAATTCTCACCCTGCTCTCCCACTTACCATCTGGACACAGAACAAAGGTCATTCAACTCACCTGGGTTTTGAATTTCACATGGGGTTTGAGCATACAATTTCTCAAGTTCTTTTTCAGTCGAAGATTCTAAGTATTGATCTGAAACAAAAATATATAGCTTGAGAAGGGTAAGAAAGACAGAGGGTGGCTTGAGGTGAACGTTGTAGGACAATATACAGTTTGAACTATTTGCTCATTAGGAAAACCAAGTAAAGTCAAGGTATTACTTATCAAGGTTTACTGTGCATTATGTCTAAACCTAGCTCATCAGCACAGTCAACTGGTTCTTCTTTCACCTATCAGTGTAGCCTAAAGCATTTTACCCCATTAGTAATAGCTGATCCTTATTATATGCTTCTTAAAGCAGAAACTCAAAACTTACCCTATTTCCTAAATACATGATCAGTGTCCCCTAAGGTACTTATCTGTGGGCTCGGAGAAGATTGATATCAGAGAAGGGCATGTGTGTGCTTTGACAAGCTGTCCCCCTAATGCTTTGGTATGCAGAACTCCAAGGACACCAGGAAAGGCAGGACCAACTACATGGGACTCAGGGAAACTCTTGAGCCAAAAAGGCTCCCAAACACCATTTCTTTCCTTTTTAGCCTGATGATTAATAGAACAGGTCTCAAGATTGACATAGTCTTAAGTGGTCTTGGTGAACAATAAAAGACACTGATCTCCATGGCAATCTCTCATAAGAGAACTTAACAGCAAATGATTCAGTCGCTTGAATTGTTGACCCAAGCTCTACGTCCAGGCCTTGTAATCACAAGGAATTGCTGATTCTCTTCATCCAGCTGTTTGGTATTATGGATATGCTCTGTCATTACTGTCTGTGTACATACATTTTAGATAAAGTGCAAAAGTAAAGGGAGCAGAAATAGGGGAAGAAGTCTGAATGTTATAACCAAGGGACAGGACCTTCCCCTTATTACCACTCCATGTGCTGAGAGACACGTCTCTCCAGCAGAGGTATGAGCACAGAATCACTGCACCTGAGGCCAGGATACACCATCATCAATGAAGAGGACATTCAGGGCAATGGCAGAGGACTTCCCATGTCTCCCTGCTGTTGGTTCTCTCTGGGTACCATCAAAGTAACTCCTCAGCACGGGCCAAAGTTCTTTGGTTATGACACAACTGTTCTTCCACAGTGGTGATGGTGCAAGTTGAGAGTCCTGTTTTGCAGTAACCAGGTCCTGGTGACATTTTTAGTGACATTGATCTACAGATAGAGCCCTGTTCAAAGGACAATCCTGATCAAGACTGAATTGTATGACTATACCTCTTGGGGAATAAAATTGACTTGGGAGGAAAAAAAAAAAAAAGAATGTTCTTGCTGTGTCTTGTCAGAGGTCTTGAGTTATGTTAGCTGGTAATGAAAAAAAAATGTGATTTAATTCACACCCCATGCCAATAAAATGGGACATGCTAATTATGTTGCTAATCATTAAGTTTTTAAACCTTGTTGCCATGAAGTATATAGCATATTAATTTTATAACTAATTATATTAATTGTAGAGAATGAGAGGATAGATTCTGGAGCCAGAATACCTGGGCTTGAATGTTGTTAGCTCTACCACTGACTAGCTTTATCATCTTGGTCGTATATTAAATCACCTGTCTCTCTGTTTTCTCACCTTAAAAATGTGAAGAAATAGTCTGTATTTCATAGCGTTGTTGAGAGAACTAAACAAGGTAATGAAAAATACTTGGAACTGTGCAGGGAGTGTCCCTAATTACCGTTCCTAGTATTATGTATGTGCATCTTTCACAAGCAAAACATATATTTTTTAAAGTGGAATTACATCTTAGAATTGCCATTGTATCTAAATCTGCCTCTAAATCTGTCATCAACAGAGAAGCACTGGCCAGTTGAGAATGCATTCCTGCTTAATGAGAAAGCCCTACGCCCACTGGATGAACTCATTCTTTAGAGTGCAACTGGTGGCAGTGGCCTGCGTCTGCCAGGATCTGAAGGTGACACCGTCTAGGGTTCCCAGGAGACAGAGGTGGGCGTTCTTCCCTGTAGCCCTGTACCCAGTGTCTGTTAATTGAGAGGGAGGCAGATGTATGAGATACATAGCTCAGCCTTGAGTACAGATGAGAGATCCCCCAGAGAAGTTTTAAAAACCTATTTTCTTTGGAGTCAGGCCTTCTAAACTTGACTTCATTTTTCCAGCTGCATCTAAAAGGGTGTGTGCATGTGTGTTTATCTTCAGACCTTTCCCCCTTTCCTTGGAGTAGCAGTTGGGCCAGAGCTCACATTCTTCACCCTGTCTTGCAAAGAGGTGTTTGGGGGAAAATTGTTTTTCTTTTGCTCTTTACTGGATTTTTTTTTTTGCAATGAGTTCTCTTCCCAGGGCCTCTTCTAAGATGGCGAGCCTTGACATTAGCATTTTTCTAACATTGAGGTAGGAAAACCATCAGAACTACAGAGGAAATATATAGTCATTCGAATGTAAAAATCAACAGTTCATTTCCACGCAGTCAAGTTTCTGAGATTTCTCTTCAGCTATAAGGAAATAGAAAACACATGGAAAAGAGGGTAAATATTGTGATAAGATAAATGGTAATTCCTTAATGAAAAGCAACTCATAATCACCCCTTTTTCTTTAGAAAGCAAAACAAGAAAGATAATATTTTAGGACTGCTTTTTACAAAAAATCTCTTTGTTAAAAGGCCAATTTTGTGTAAATGTCCGTTAATAAGAGCTTTTATCATGTAAAATCCCAAGGTTCCTTTGGTCCATTATCTACAAGTTGGAAATAAAAATCACATGTCATTGAAACCAAACATCTGTTTTTAGGGAACTGCACTGTACAACCACAGGATTTCTATTGCCTTGTATTTTAAACAATCTTAAATTCTCTTGTATGATGTAACACTTATTTATTCATCTTTATATGTTCTTTGACTGCCTATTAAGTACTCTTAGTCAGTATCCTAGATGGAGTTAGAGAAACACATGTTTCTGAACCTCAGAGCTGAGAGACTGGAGGGGAAGAACCATTTCTTATGATACTATTAAGTTAAGTATTTCATAATCTCTGCTATATCATTAACTCGTTGAAAGTAGGGTTGAGACAAGTATACAATTCTTTATGTTCTCATTGGTACCTAATACAGTCTTACAAATAGTAGATGCTCAATTCATGTTGGTTAACACTATGTTAAAGAAATTGGTTTATTTGACAACTGATTTTTTTTGTTCAAAGAAATGTACAAAAGCACAGTAATAATGCAGAGATTGTGATCAAAAGCCAGTT
This sequence comes from Rhinolophus sinicus, assembly GCF_057876585.1. Taxonomy (NCBI): domain Eukaryota; kingdom Metazoa; phylum Chordata; class Mammalia; order Chiroptera; family Rhinolophidae; genus Rhinolophus; species Rhinolophus sinicus. Next base: position 187,925,898 of record NC_142503.1, on the reverse strand, counting down.
TTGTATGTCTTTCAATTTCTCTGAAACTTTATTCAGGCATCCAGTGAGCCACGCTTTCCTGTTCTAGAATTAAAACTCCAACAGATCCCATGAGTTTGTCACATTATTCTTAGGTCTTATCACTACTTCAAGTCATAGAGTCTCAAAGCATTAGTTAGACTGTTCAGTTGCAGACAAGAATTGAAGCTTGAAATTGACATAGGTTAAGTATTTCCTTCCCCAGGTCAGAATGAATTCAGCTTGAATCAGAGACTACAGATGGAACCTCCATCTTCATTTCCCTGCTCAACTCCTGCCTTCTTTCTCACTTTCTATTTGCTCCTGCCAATTCTGACAATTAAGTTCACGAACTTGTTGCAATGATGTTGCTAACCTTTTTTGAAATCAGAAGGATTATTCATTATACATTTGTACCAGCTGGATAAACAGTTAACCAAGTTTATTATTTGGAAGTGCTGAAAAGACTGCATGGAAAAGTTAGACAGCGTGAACTTTTCGCCAACAATTCATGACTCTTGTATCATGACCATGCACCAGCTCACACGGCACAGTCTGTGAGGGAGTTTTTAGCCAGTAAACAAATAACTGTATTGGAACACCCTCCCTACTCACCTGATGTGGCCCCCAATGACTTCTTTCTATACCTGAAGATAAAGGAGATATTGAAAGGAAGACATTTTGATGATATTTAGTACATCAAGTGTAATACAATAACAGCTCTGATGGCCATTCCAGAAAGAGAGTTCCAAAATTGCTTTGAAGGGTGGACTAGGCACTGGCATCAGTGCATAGCTTCCCAAGGGGAGTACTTCGAAGGTGACCATAGTGATATTCAGCCATGAGATATGTAGCACTTTTTCTAGGATGAGTTCACGAACTTAATTGTCAGACAGAGGTATGTGTCCATGTTGAGGGGGCAAGGGAGAGAGATAAAGGTGCCTAGCTTCCTTGCACATGTTCCATCATCTCTGGACCACACAGATTAGTAATGCTGTCTGTCACTGTCTCTTCTGGCACTGTATGGAATCTTTGACAATTCCCTACAAGGTCTTTCTCTACTGTAGCTCTCTTTTCAGAGTCCTGACCTTTTGTGGTACATCTCCTGCTGCTTTTTGCTGCCTCTTCATTGCCTTCTCAAGGGGTATATGGACAAGATACAAAGAGACTTCCATACCAGCTCCCTCGGTAGTGGGGCCTTATCTGCTTTCAAATGAACAAGTAAAGCTTTGTCACCTCTGCTTGGACAGTGTAGGGCAGGAAAGACTTTTCTGTACTCTCTTAGGTTCTATGACTGGGATCTGTGAATTAAACTGACAAAAGACAGATTAACAAAAGAAAAAGCATATCCTTTTTTTTTTTTTGATGTTGATATTTTTGTGTGGTACAGGGGTTTCATAAAAAGAAGTAAAACCTGCAAAGGAATGGTTAGACCTGAGAACTTATATATCATTTTTACCAAAAATTGATAAATTGTGGAGGCATGACAAGACAAAAGAAAAAGGGGTTTGGACTAGGGATAGTAAATTATGGGAAAGTAACTAGGAAATATATGGAGGAAACAAATAGAAGATGTGGGTTATTTTGGTAGGGTTTGTTCATAAAGACATGTCTCAGCAACAACACCCCATCTCCAGTGATAAGAATGGTTTTCTCCTGTTGGGGAGGGAACATGTCTCATGAGAAATTTATGCCCTGCTTTTAAGTAGAAAGGGGGCGGGCTGAGAACCTTCCTAATCTGCTCTTTCTCAATTATCTTTAACTCAAAATAATCACTATGTCAAAATGGCATATTTGGGGGTGATATATCCTGCTCCCCTTCAACAGAATCCTAAGGGGCAGGAGTCCCAGGACCATAGCACTCTCCTGGGATGGCCTCCCAAATTATGAGTCTTGGTGTTTCTTGTGAATTTCTGTTTCTGGGTAAATCTTGAGTTTCCAAGCAAGAGTTAAAACTGTGACCATAATGTGTTTTAGCTTTCTCATAAGATCTGCACTATGACTTCTCTGTCCTCAATGCAGAAAATACATTTTGGAGCTTTCTGAATGTTCCTTTTGAAATCTCTTCTACCCCAAGCACGTGCGCGCGCACACATACTCATGTAAACACATATACACACACTGAGCGTGGGGTTAGAAAGTAGCGAGGCTCTCCTTCATTGCAAAGGGAAAATGCTCACAATACATCAATGGTTCGCTCCAAAAAAAACACACAAAAAGAAAAAAAAAAAACTGTCTCCTAACTGCCAGGTCCTTTTTATATGCTTTATCACTCTGAGGGCTGGAGGTGTGGTAGGACAGTTTCTACCTCACACACATTTTCTTATAAGGAGCGCTTCACATTGTGCCTCCAGACAAACTGAGGCAGAAGGTCTCATTCTAAGATCCCAGCTGTGAAACCAACTCACAGCTCACCAGTTCCCTGGTTTGCTTCCTCCCCGAGTTTCTGTGTGTGCAGTGAACAGTTTGGCCTGTTTATCTGTAAGGGCGAATTATCCAAATAGCATTTATTGCTTGCAGCATACTCTAGTGTGATAATGGAGAGTGATATCAATTAGTTGTTCATGCCCCCTGAAAATACTGAGTATAAAAACTGTTTGGGGCTTGGTGATAATGACTATGGAGGAAACATGGAAGCCATCCCTCTTGTTCATAGGCTGAAAATCTTTTCATCCAGAACAGGGTTGGCAAACTACACTCTGTGAGCCAAATGTGACCCACCACCAGTATATTTAAATAAAGTTTTATTGGCACACACACATGCTCATTAGTTTATGTATTGTCTACAGATTTTTCAGTGCTACAATGGCAGGATTGCGTAATTGCAACAAAAACCATATGGCCTAAAATATTTACTGTTTAGCCTTACAGAGGAAATGTTTGTGACTTCTGATTTAAAAAGACTCCCAAGTCAATTACTATGTTAAATACACAGAAAGCACATCCACCTGAATAGTTCTTTTTCCAGATGATAAAATAAGGGGAAAATTACCTATTCCATTTTAGTTTATTGGTTTGCTGAGAAACAAGGAGTCTTGTTGCTTCTTCTGTCCTGGAATCTGTTTCACTTGATTGTCCTTGGGTGGTAGTATTTTTGGATTTCTTTGGGTTATAACTCTTTTTTTCTTTTTGAAACTTTGGGTGTATCTTCTATTTATTTGTTTAAGAAATACTATTTGAAGACCTGTCACAAGGCAGGCTCTGGGCTAAGTCTTAGGGATATAACATGAAGCGGATCAAGCAAACTGCTCACTCATGTCTCTTGGGATCTAGTAGAGAGCAGATCAATAAGGGGAAAGTTATGAAACCCTGCATGGAGTTATAGAAACCAGGACAGAGTCAAGCTCAGGATGTTACAGAACTGAGGAAAAGAGTACCTAATACAGTTTTGTGGGGTTGCTCAAGGGGCATCCAGGAAAGCCTTCTGGGTGCCCAAAGGTGAGAACTGATGGCTGAGTAGAGGTTTCACAGCCGTGGGGGAATTATGAAAATAAAATCTATTTTTAAGCAGAGGATACAGACAAACAAAACCCCTTAAAAACCTGAAATAAGGAATGCCATAATAAAGTCAAGAACTAGAATGAGCAGTGCTTCCCAAACTTTTTCACTTAACGGAACCCACAGAAAACGGTAACATTTATATGCCATAGTATTAGTCAGGTTTGTCAAAGAAACAGAAGCAATAGTTTGTGTATATAGAGACAAAATGATTATTAGGAGGAATTGGCTTATACAATTGTGGAGTTTGGCAAGTGGAAAGTTTGCAGGGTGGGCCAGCATTCTGGAGATCCAGGACAGCAGATATACTGCAGTTCTAGTCTGAAGGTCAGCAGGAGGGAGACCCAGGAAAGCTGGAGTTCCAGCTGAGTCTGAAGACGGTCTTCTATAGAACCAGGAAGAACTGATATTGCAGTAAAGCCCAAAGCCAATCTGCTGGAGAATTCTCTCTGAGTAGAAGAAAGCCACCCTTTTTGGTCTATTCAAGCCTTCAACTGATTGGATGAGGCCCACCTTACATTGTGGGAAGCCATCTTCTTTACTTAAAGTCTACTGATTTAAATGTTAATCTCATTCAAAAATACCCTCACAGAAATACCCAGAATAGTATTTTACTAAATATTTGAGCACCTTGTAGTCCAGCCAAGTTGGCATATAAGATTAACCACCTTGGGGCAAATAAAAGAGGTTGTTTGTAGCCCAAACCACTAGCCTGGGTATTAGATCACCCCAGGTTATGAGAACATCTGTATTTCAGCACATCTGTAATCCTCTTGTCAGGATTGGATGATTTTCATTATATTAGGAGAAAATTGCAGACTCATTGGAGGGTTTTATTCTTTGAAATTTTATGATTTGTTTAGACTGAGGTTGTAGCGGGGGAGTTTGACTACAGGAAAATTTGGTTATAGAAGACACACTACCACCCAGGAAATGAATTTTTAAAAAGTGTTTTGCACCTTAGTAGGGTATGGTGTGCTTTGTCAGTCTCGTTTCTAATTCACAACTCTGCCTCCCTAGAAATACAAGGAAATAGAAGTATATTAATTGTGAACTGTATGCTTGCTATTTTGAAGAATATTATCAATTAAACCTCACTACTGCCCAGTCAGATAGATGTTATTATTTCCATTTTCAGAGATGAGGAAGGAGACTCAGAAAATTTAAACAATTCTTCCAGAGTCCCAGAGCTAAGAAGTTGCAGAACCAGGATCTAAAGGTATGGTTACAGATGTGTATGCCTTGACCAGGTAAAGATGAAAGCAAGACTGTTTCGAGGAAAGAAAGCAGCGTCATGCAGGACCAGCAATGAGAGTTCAGGGAACGGTGAAAAGTTTGTTTTAACTCTAGATTGGCACATTCCACAGTATAGACTAGGTACTAAGGCAAATTGCATGATGGCTGAAATTCATGTTCAAATACATTTGGAAAATGGGGAGGAGGGAGATTAAATTTATCTTTAAACAAATGTAAGAGCCCTGTGAGGATCCTAATGCATTTCTGAGTGTCTAAAATACGTTTATGGTGTTCCAAAAACCTGTGTAACCACTAAGCACTAGTGTGATCCAGATAAGGTAGTGATACCCGGGGGAGAAGCAGTCTGATCTGCCATTTACTGATGCCGGTGGGTCAGGGAAAGTGAGGCATTGTTTGGTCACCTGATTATGATCAATTCCCCATGAACAATGAATATAAATTACTTATTTTTGTTTTCAATTTCTTTTTCTCTAGAATTTTAGTATGATAAATCTCAAATATTTGAGATTAATTTTTCTAAAAAAATAGATAAAAATGTTGTTACCTGTATCACCAATCACCTCCATTCTATAACTGATGTTTTTCTAACTTCCTTATTTTATAGCTATGCCTGTATCTATTCCTCAGTCTATCCAGCTAAATTTTTATTTACTTTTTTTTTTTTTGTTTCTTTTTTTGAGGGCATTGGCTAGGGTAGGCAGAAATGATACTGTATTCCTGTTTGATTATGTTAAATTTGAGATGCTTATAGATTACTCAGATGTTGAAAATTTGTGTCCAGAGTGAAATATAGATGTGAAAGTGGTGGGGTTACACAAAAATAGAGATGGGGGTTGGAACAATAGGAAAAGAGAAAATTTCACAAGGATAATACATAAGAATACTGAGAAGACAGTTGGGAACAGACCACAAGAAAAATCCAAGTTTCTAGAGTGAGTACAGACGAAAATAAAAAATTGTATAAATCAGGTTAGGCTGAATGCTACTCATAAAATATTGGTGGCTTAACCAAATAGGTGTTAAATTCTTGTTTATGACACAACCCAATGAAGGCCGACAGAGGGACTCTGCTTGACATAGTCCCTCAGTTTTCCTTTCTTGTGGCCTCACCCTCTTTTATGTGATCAGCGACCTCTCCATTTGACTTTGAATAAGGAAAAGAGTAAGTGTTGTCTATGGGAAGTCTTCATTGATGAGGTCTAGGAGTGGCTCACTTAACTTCCACTCATATTCCAGTGCTATTAAAAAACTCAGTCATATGACCACATGGAATTATAAGAAAGGCTAACAATTGTGGCCTATGTGTGTGCCCAGGAAGAAGCGATGCACTTAGATATTACAGAGTTCTAGCAATTTCTGTCACAAGAAAGAATAGCCAGAGAGGAAGGAGGAGAGCCGGTCTTGTCAGGGAAGCCAAGGAGAAGTGAGAGTTTTACATAACCTAAGTTTCACTCTATTATGTTCAAATAATGTAACTTCTTCAATGAGGCTTTAGTGTTTAACATTTCACTTATTATTGACTTCAATAAAAGGAGTTTTATTGTATTGGCTGAGGGAACAGGTAAGGGAGTAAAAGAATGAATTGGAGAAGTGGAGAGAGATGGTATTGATTTTTAAAAATTGGTGAGGAATGGAGTGAAGTCAATGGAGTTATAGGTTTGATGAGTCAAAAGAAAAAAATGAATTTTTTTTTTATTTTTTTAAAGAATGAGATGAGCATATCTATAAGGGTGAGAGGGGAAATAAAGTGGAAATGGAAAAGGGATAACGTTTGTAGAGCAAGTTTTTAATCTCCAGGTCAACGAATCAGCTTTTAAAGGAGAAAGACAACTCAGAAATGTTTTAAAGTTCATATATAAATGAATATCTAAGATGATAAGAGAGTAGTCAGTATTTCCGAAATGCATTTGGTTGGTGTTGGAGGGGAAGGAAAGGGAACGTAGGGATATTTGAAGTTGGTGAACTCTATGTTATGGGAGATATTGGAATTATGTTCAAGTTCTGTGAAAGGGACCAGTGGAAAACTGAGGAAAAGTTACGAATATCTGGAAGAGCCTCACTGGGGAAGAATGAGAGAGAAAAAAATCACAAAGCACTGAGAAACTATAGAAGTTAGACACCCTACTGCTATAATAATGACAGGAAGACTTATATGATTCCCTACAGAACCTGGGACCAGAAAGGATAGAGGCTAGGGAATGGAGAATAAGAAGGAACGGGGCTTCCAAGGTGAAAGTGAAGGAGTAATAAAAGTGCATCCATCCTTCAAAAACCTCATAGAGGTCTGTCCCTTAGGAAAGTGATTGAAAGATTCAATGGCGATATTGCGGCCAAAGAAGACTGATGATTTTCCACTTGGTACGTTAACGAACAGAGTTGTTCCAAGCATGAATGGGATTGCCTGCATCAGAATGACTTGACTGCTAATTTAAAACGTAGACGTCAATCTGAGAGAAGGGCCTGGCAATTTGTCTTGCCAGAAAGCTCTGAGGAGATTCTTGGACACCGACATGGAAAATGCCCGTTAGAGGCCACGATCATGGTGTGGACAAGTGTTTGAAGGGAAAGGGAATAAGATGGATGGTCACAGTCCCTTCCTTCCCAGCAGAACTTTGGCTGCTAGTTCCCTCCTGTTTACCCATAGATCTCCTTGTCAGGAATAGTTGCACGTGCTTTGACGACACACAAAGGCTCACATGTGTGCTGAGAATGGGTTCCTACCAGAAAGAGAAGAGTGAATTTCAGAGTTAGGCTGAAGAAGATATGTTCCCTTTGTTTTCTGAAATTGTCCTGGAGAAAAGCCCTGATTTAGATGTGTGAATCACACACACACACACACACACACACACACACACACGTACACATACACAGGGAGGCAAAATAAGGGCTGATCGAATTCCCTACCAATCAGCATTTAGAGGGCACAAAGGGCTTAAGGATTGTGCAGGGACTCATTTCAGTGGTCTTTCTCTGCTTGGCGAGGGAAAAAAAAAATTATGTGCCTTGGAACTCATCACTGTCCCCTTTTCAAGAGAAAAGGGAAACACAAGGCACAAGTTATCACATTGAATATAGCTGTTTCTTCTTCAGAATTAGGAAAATTCAAATTGGTCAGTATTGATCATTGATCCACGTGTCCCCGCCTGCATTTACTCATGCAGCCAATCAGTAGTGTTTAGGAGCTTTCCTGATGCGAAGTAACAGACTCTATGCTTTGGACAAAAACTGGCATAAAACACAATTCCTGCCCTGGAGGAAGTCATGGTTCAGTCTGGGAAGGAGACATGGAAAGGCCTGCTGACCATGTGGTGTGAGCCCCCACGTGCAGAGCGCTGAGGTCTCACTAAGCTGAGGGGAGCACGACACTATGGAAGGGGTAAGGCGTGAGCTTGGACTTGACATGTGAATTGATGTTGACTGGGTGTTCTCTGCTGTTCTGGAAATAAAGTGAATATGCAAGCAGGGACACAATTCAGGCAATATGTTTGTGCCATTTGTGTAAGGATGATTTTTGAGAGAGTTTGACCTTTTATCATTATTATACCTTCCCTTTACCAGAACTTACTAGAAAAGAGCAAGATTGAGATGAAGCAAAACAAATGAAATGTTGGCCTTTCTTTCCCTAATAACCAGTAGGAAGTAAGCCTGGGTATTTGTATTAGCCTTCTAGCCACCCAAGCAAAAGAACTGGGGAGCTTGGTAATGTATCTATGAAGCACCTTTCACCTTGAAAGAGGGCTATGGAAGTGAGAACAGGCTGAACAAGCAAAATACAAATGGAAAGGACTTCACAACAGGACATACATGAATAAAGGAAGCATATGGTGACTAGCTGAAGCACTTTGAAGATATAGGTTTCCATCACGTAGAGGACTAAAGTCACACAGAGGACTAAAGGGAAAACTAGGACCAAAAAAAAAAAGAAATGACCAAAATGATGGAAACATTAGAATAACCAGAAAAGCATTCTAAAGTGCTTTATGAGTGAAATAGGAGAGGAGGTAGCAAAGTGCTTGCGCTTTCCCCAAAGTGGTGATGAGAATTAGCTAAGCCAGGCCAGCCAGGGTGCTGGGGCCTGGGTACTCTGAACGGACTGTATATATAAACTCACCTTAGACCTCTGCTCTGTGAATCTGGTGTCCCAACGAGGAAGGCCTTCTTAATGATTGCTCTCAAATTCATGGGAATTGAATAGGATGAAATTTTTCTTGGCATTCTCTAATATTTTCTCACTTTCTGGCAGATTTTTCCACCAGAAGAGCGGAGAGTGAAGGGAGCAGAGGAAATCTCACATGCATTTTGATTTCACACATGCCTACTTATACAAGAGCTCAGAGAAAAAAGCATCCAGCACGGGAGCTACAGGTAGGGGATACATTTCAGTTGTTATTTTCCCGGGGAAATAAGAAGCTTTATATCTGGCCCCAAACCTGTGTGTGCGTGTGTGTGTGACTGTGTGTGTGTGTGTGTGTGTGTGTGTGTGTGTGTGTGTGCAATTGTACATGCTCTCTAAAAGGGTTTATTAAATACAGATGCTTCTCAACTTATGATGGTCTTACGTCATGATAAACTCATCTTAAATTGAAAACATCATAAGCCCAAAGTGCATTTAATGCACCTAACCTACCAAACATCACAGCTTAGCCTCACCTACCTTAAACGTGCTCAGAACACTTACATTAGCCTACAGTTGGGCAGAATCATCTAACACAATGTATACCCTGTACAGTATCAATTGTTTGCCCTCATGATCATTTGGCTGTCTAGGTACTGTGGCTCGCTGCCACTGCCACTGCCAAGTGTCACGAGAGAAGGTCATACCAAATATCGCCAGTCTGGGAAAAGATCATTCCAAATTCGAAGTATGTTTTCTACTGAATGCATGTTGCTTTCATACCATCATGAAGTGAAAAGAAATATAAGTTGAACCATGAGACATGGGGGAACCATTGTATCTGCTGACTGAAGAAGAAATATTTGGTGATTTGATAGATAGATAGATAGATATAAAATGCATAAGAATATTTCTGAAAAGAAATGGATGTAACTGCTAAACAAATATATACACAAATAAAGTGTGACAGGTTTTTTCAACTCCAGTTTTAAAAACTGTGTTTTCATCCAAACACACAGCAATTTGGTCTTTCCTTCTTCCCATGAGAACCTTGATGGCTAAATCCAACATCTTGCTCCAAGAACTCAGGTAAAGGGCCAAACAGCCCTCTGATAGCATGGGGCACAGCTATGAAACTTGATCCCCATCAGAATTAGGATAACAATTTGCAGAAAAGTGAGGGATAAATCTGGGGTAGAACTGAGGTGTGTGCATCAGTAGGGAACCCCAGCCCTGGAGCAGTCATTGTCGATGTGATGTGGTGATGACGCATGCTACCACTTACCTTGGGAAGCGCTCATATCTTTGGTTGGGAATGAGTGGTCTTTTTCATTTCCCCATGTGTTTCAGACTACTTCCTATTTAAAGACCACAAATAAGATAATTAGGAAAACAGGTACTCTTTTAGAGCTGGAAGGGATCCTAAAAATAATAGAAGCCATGGTCTTCACTTTGCAGATAGAAGTGAAGGCCAGATAGAAGTAATGTTCCACCCAGTATCACAGAGCCTGTTTATGGCCCAGCCAAGGACAAAGCATACGTGTACCTACCCCGAGTACAGGCCTGATTCTATCTGGTATCTCTTCTTTGACTTGCAATGGCTCCTATTCACCAACGGGGGAAAACAAAAAGTCTACATTTGGTGTATGGCTCTTCAGGATGTGCTGAAACATGCCTCCTTTTCCAGCTTTATTTCCCCTTTACTTCCCACTCCCATCACTTTCTTTCACAAAATAGCTTTGACTTCAGCCACTTCCAACTTCCCACAGTTCTCTTACAACAGCACGAGTGAGTTGTTGCCCTTAACTTGCAACCCATGCTGAATTCTTCTCTGTTCAGGTTTTATTTTTTTCATTAGTTTCAAGTATACAGAATAATCTGTTCCATTTTAATACTCAGGTGTCATCCTCTCTCCTCCACGAAGCCTTACCTACTTCCTACTTCATGCTAAGTTAGTTCACCCAGCATTCTTGATACACATCTCAAAGCATCCATTCAGTTGGAACAATTTTTAAAAATTGTTAGTCTCCCTCCTTAAAGGTTTTGTCTCCCTCATTTTCTTATTCTCTCCCTAATCCTTCCCTCCCCCAGTATTTGGCGCAGGCCCTGACAGGGGATGAAATCTCTGTAAATGCTAAATGAAGAAATGAATGAACAAACCAACTGGACTCTAAACTGACAAAAAGGAGTATCATTGACTAAGACACTTTTATAAACTATAACCCATAATGATCATAGAAGCAGCCAGACTACTTATTTGTATATAAGAGTGACTGGTTATACAAAGTTCAGGCTAATATGACCAAATAATATATTTTGGTATAATTTTTGTGGTTAGAAGCAGACTTTGGAACCAAACTTCCTTCGTCCAAAGCCCAGTTGTACTACTTGCGAGTTAGTGTGAGATAGTTCACAGGTTACTTATCTTTTATGGGTCTCAGTTGCCTTGTTGTAAATTGACAGTAATAATAGTATCTAACTCTTAGAGATTTTATAAAGATTAAATATATAACAAAGATTTGGCAGTGCTACATAAAAATGAGTTTTCTTCTCCTTTCCCTCTTTCCCCTTTTCCTTCTTAATATAATAAAAATTATTATTAAGTGTAATAAGTGGGGACTTTAGTGGGAGGAGGGGGAAGCCAAAGAATTGCAAACAAACAAACAAAAAAAATACAACAAATGTCTTATATCAATGGTTAGGAAGTATGTTAGTGTTTAAGAATACAAAAACTGAAAGATACACTATTTATTGGGTATCTACAATGTGCTGGCTACTGGATTAAGCCCTTCACATACCTTATCCAATCCTTGGTAGAACCCTGAAAAGACAGACATTGTTATCCTCACTTCACACATCACAGAACAGGTTCAGAGAAGAAATTTGTCCAAGATTGCACAGCTGGTAAGATTTAGAACTAAGATTTATTATGTGGTCAATGATTAAAATATAGTCTCTGGAGACAGAACCCTGAGCTCAAAGCTATGTCCACCATCCATGGCTGTGTGACCCGGGGCATTTTGCTTAACTTTTCAATCTCTGTTTTCTCATCTGGAAAATGGGTGAAATAATAGTCATGAGTTATTAGGGTATTACATGAATTAATACATATAAAGTGTTAGAGAGAGCCCTATATCTATGGTTTTCCCTACTCAAGTAGAGCAAGGTATCACTGATCAAATGGATTGTTGATGAAGTTACTCAGAGTTCCTAGGAAGTTGCTTTTTTATATTTCTTCGATGTAAAGAATGAAAATTATATGAAACCTGTAGAAAAAAAAAAGGAGAAGAAGGAGGAGGAGTAAAAGGAAGAGGAGGAGAAGGAGGAGGGGAACGAGGGGAAGGGGGAAAGAGGGGGAAAGGAGGGGAGGGGGAGGAGGGGGAAGAGGTGGAGAAGGAGAGGGAGAGGGAGAAGAAAAGAAGAAGGAGCAGGGGAAGGGGAAGGGGAAGGGGAAAGGGAAGAGGAGGAAGAAGAAGAAGAAGAGGGAGAAGGAGAAGAAGGGAAAATGATTCTGGTGCCCTGGACTTAAATCATACTCATAACCACCCCTTCTCAAAAGGCTGGGATTAGCTAACCGTGTGATTGCATTGATGACTCCCCGTTGCACCATTTAATGGAAATGCATGCTTCGGGATACACAACTACTTGATGACCAAGAAAAAGTCTTTGTGGTTTAAATGCAAATCTACTCCTCTTTTGTGGACAGGAGAACACATTTTGAATGACTACGTAAAGGCTATTTTTCCTTATAACTATGTCTATTTAATTTGCTAAATAGAGCACACATATTCAGCAAGAGGGAAAACTGCTGTATCCAGGAAAGAAAATTGTTCTTGGATCTACTAGATGGCCACAATTTAACAATGACCAAGGTCTAGGCCATATGCTCATTATGACATAGAGCAGTAACTGTTGAGAATGACTTTGGCTGGAGGTCAGCTCACCTGGCTCCATAGCCCAGCAGGTGCAGGAGACAACACAGAACACAGTGCTGATATGCACATAATTATCTGTAGTCCACACTCAATTCAACCAAAGCAGAAGAAGGACTTCCAGAACAAATCATTTCCATCTCCACCGCCTACCTCACTGAACTTGATTCATTACATATACAGGCCTCTAAAGCTCTCTGTAAAGAATGGCATAGTTACCTTTAATTAGTGCTTATTAAAAGCCTCTGCTTGGAACAACACAATAAATAACCATAGTATTAGATGATAACCCAAGGAATTAAATATCTATGAATTCATATCAGTATAAATTTGTAACTGAATAAATAAATGAAGGAGAAGAAACAACTCTGCCTTACAGAAGAATTTCAATGAATAACTATGGAAAGACTGAAAAAATTAGAATAGCACCATTAGAGTGCGAAAATAATAATTTCCACAAACAAGAACCACCAATGAAGGCTGAAATAAGTGCACAAAAATTTAAGCAGAAACAGGAATATTTGCATAATCTCAAAGTATCTCCTCCAACATATTTAGTAATTATAAAGGAAAGAGTCCATTTACAGAGGAGACTCCCGACTGACACCATCTTCACTATGTAATCGAGGTTAACCTCATTGCTACTACATATCAACATCGTTATCTTCTTGTTGTAAAGCACTGAGAAGGGCACATCATCTCCATGGTATCCTTTTCAACAATGCATAATCTCAATCAAATTATGAGGAAACATCAAAATCAAAGGACATTCCACAAAATAGTTAATCAGTGTTCTTCAAAAGTGTCAAAGTGACGAAAGAAAAGGAAAGATCAAAGACCTGTCACCAATTGTAGGGAATATGACAACTTAATACAACGTTGGATCTTGGATTAGATCCTGGAACACAGAGGACATAAGTGGAAAAACTGGTAAAATCCGAATGAGTTCTGTACTTTAGTTAGTAGTATGGTCCCATACTAGTTAGTAGTTTTGATAAAAGTTTCATGGTTATGTGAGATGTTAATATAAGAGGAGCTGAGTAGAGGGCATACAGGATTCTCTATACTATTTTTCAAGCTATACTGTAAGTCTAAAGTGATCTAAACATTTAATTGTTTAAAATAAAAGGTTTCTGAGAGGGACCATTTTCTATTTACGCAATGTGTTTCTTCCCTGTTGTCAGACTGACTATCAGAGAGCCCTTAGTTTTACTGCTGTACATCTGCTATTGGAAGGATACTGTCATGTCCTTTAAACTTAGTCATGGAAGCAAAGGAACCATGTTGAAACCCAAAGCTGAGTGGGTCATGTTTACTGCTATCTTACCCTAGCAAAGATTGCTTTCTACATGGGGCACAGTGTATTTTAGTCAACTGGTTTTTATGAAAGAAGACACTGAAATAAATATTGGATCAAAGATGAAAGGGTGTGGGATAGAAAACAGCTTAATGTTAAAAATAAGGGTTAAATTGGGCAATGATAGAGACAAGATTTCATGGGTCCCTGCTAGTCTGTGTGAGTGTTTGATTTAGCATTTCCCAGAGAATGTTTAACTCAGCTTTACTCTTGTAAGATGACTGGAAAGAAGGGATTCCATTACAAATAACTTTGGCAGACCCCTACATATTCCATTTCTTGGGCAATCAGAAGGCATATGGGTAATAGCAGCTATGAGGAGTCTTGCTGGTAAGAAAACAAAGAAATACAAAACTATCTAACATCACATAGACTACAAAATCCTAAACATTTGAGAGAAGAAAATGTTCATATACCTATGACTATTGTGAGGGTCTAGAATTCCACAAAGTTTAGAGAATGCCATTCTATCATATAAGTTCTGTGCAACAGCTCCACGCAGTAAAGAAATCAAAATTGGAAATGAGTCGTGGGTGAGGACTATGGTCCTTTCTCTCTTCCTATTCCTTGGAATTAAAAAAAAAAAAAAAAAGTACAGATTTTAATATCCTGTGGAAAAGGAAGCTGGAGATCAAATATAAAGGCAGATGGTAGGCAGCAAAATGAAATTTCATGGTCTGGGAGCATTTACTGTACTGTTGAGAAATCTAACAATTTTTTTTTCTTTTTGCTGTAAGTAGTAAGAATTATAATCCCCTTAACATTACAGAGTCACAAATTGGAACAGGAATACTAGAATTTAGTACATACGAACCACACATAGATCAATATTACATTAACTAACATGAAATTAATAACACTTCCCCCAATGTTTAGGGGTAAATTGTGTCCATTTACGGCATTCTGAACACTGTGATTATTGTTATTCTATTTTACTGTATCCTTCCTTATTCAAAATGACACATAAAATATGCACACTTCATATATTTGGTATGTTAGAGGAACCTAAATATGAACTACTATTCCACACGCATGTATGAGCACATCGCTCAAGGTTAAAAACAGTATATTTTGTCTAAACAAAATCAGTGTGCATCTAAGCTGACAACAGAAAAGTTTTATTTCCTTTATTTCTAATCATTTTCAGGTGGTGGAAATTTGACTATTTATGATCCTAATGCATGTCTTCTAGTTTTCTGGCATTTTAGAAGTTATTATAAGCTTTTCATAAATTTCACCTATTTGGAAAGAGAGGAAATAAATAAAAGTTGTTAACGATGTGAATTATATTGTCATGGCAACACATTTTTTCAGGTACTCTGCTGTTATACAACTATTAACCAGTAGTGTCTATTTATTATTTAAAAGAAATAATGTTTTGGTAGGAAAAAAATCTCCTGTCATCAAACAGGACAAGATCCTCTATGTAAATTCAGATTATTTGCTCAAGATGAAAATAGCTTTCCAGTCCTAAAATGATTACAATTTGCATTTTTTATGTTTTCTTGCTTGTTTTTTATTCTAATGGAATATGAATCACTGAGATCAAAATCGACCACCCTGGCTCAAGGATTAATTTGAGATTGGCAACAGAGACAGTTGTACATCAAAATTTGTGCTTGTCTTTCCATAGTTTTTGCTGGAAAGTGGCAATACTATCAGGAATGTTTCCCAGTTTACCTTACACTGAGGTGGGACCAAGTCTTTAATTCTTATATATGGGGTATGCGGGAGGGTGATGTGTTTCATTGCCATGCCAATGTATTTACAAGCTATGTACGCTTCCTCCATGTTGCTTGCCCTTCCCCCAGGAGATGCAAAGAAACTTAAGGCTCCAGGGGATTGAGAGGGAGGCATAGAGTGGAAAGAACTTGCATCCTCAAAGCATCACCTGGGGCAGATCCCCCACTGATGTGTGTTACATGAGAAAGAAACGAACCTCTGTTGAGTCAAGCCAGTGAAATTCTTATGCAAATTTTCTAGTAGCAGGTATTGTAACCCTACCTACTGTATGACATCTCACTAGTTAATTGGTCCACAAATTCATTAAATGAATTAGAAAATATTAGTCCTGGTTGCGTACATTTATATATTAAAAGCAGACAAATAAACAAGTTTTATCAAACATGGTGGATGGCCAAAATAAATGAATGACTATTGTCCTCCTCTGCCATTTTCAGGCTGGGGGTTTCTAATGCTCATGCTGTTTTCAATGCAGTGATATTAGGTTTTGATACCAAATTAACAAAATTAATTAAAATTTTGGTCCCAAAGCAAGCCTCACAAATTTTACTTATGCACTACTCATTGTTACGGGGCTCAAAAGAAGTACTGACTAAAATTTCTTATAAAGAGAAATAACTTAGAAAGTAAGCAATTTTTCAGGAATGTTTCTTAGTCCCCAAAGCAAGAATTTACATTCTTTTTATGAAATTCAGCCCATTTTCCAGCCTTTCTGCATCCTGATTACTTTGTAACTAGAATCTGTTCTTTGATCAGTTCCCCTTATTTAAGTCCTTCCTGAGTAATTGAATAAAATGTTAAATAGGCTAGAAAAATATGAGGAAAGAATTATGTGCCATAATATAAGAGAATTTCTGCAAACTTAACCTGATCAACCCATCACTTTCACATATTGCTATACTATTGGGCAGCTCTATCAGTCTCCACCTGGAAACTCACCTGTGGCTTACCATCCTCAGAACCTTTCCTATGAATATCCTAGAGGATTCATGGATCTTTATATCTTCTTAGCTCCCACAAATGACATTAGCCATCTAATTGGTCAATAAACATCATTTCTCTGACAATCAGCCTCGTTTTGTGTGTGTTGCCAAATTGTGTAACTTGTGCCATGATTTTTTTGAGAACATTTTTAAACTTCTGTGTCAATAGCACTGTACTGGTCATGTAACAACACACAAAACATAATTGCTGACTGCTATTCTATCCTCAATAATGTTTTGAGGATAAATGTTTTGCCATATTTACTGTTTGGGGAGCTTGCTTTGTATATACAACTCGGTTTTAGGGTGCTAGAGCTGCCATAATAAAATACTACAAACTGGGTGGCTTAAACAACAGAAATTTATTTTGTCACAGTTCTGTAGGCTAGAAGTCTAAAATCAAGATGTCACCAGGTCTGGTTTCTTCTGAGATCTCAGGTCTCTCTCTTTTTGCAGATGGATACCTTCTGGCTGTGTCCTCACATGATCTTTCCTCTGCTTGCCTGCATCCCTGGTGTCCCTTTCTGTGTCCTAATCTCATCTTCTTGTAAATACACCGGCCAGATTGGATTAGGCCCCACCCCCTTCCTCATTTTAACTTAATCAACTCTTTAAAGGCTCTATCTCCAAATTCAGTTACATTTTCAGGCACTGAGTGTTAGGGCTTCAACATATGAGTTTGGGTGGACACAATTCATCGCATAATAAATATCTTAAGGCTTAGGGACTCCAATGAATACTGTTATAAATTGGTGATTGTCTAGGTAGTCTTTAAATCATCGGTATCAGAATCACGTTTTAATATGAAAATTCTGAGGAGTCCATTTTAAAGGTTGTGAATAAAATTCACTCAGGATATGACTGGGGAAACTTCATTTAAAAATAAAATCAAATCAATGGTGACTCTTATGTACATTGTATAAGTTGGAAAAAAACTGGTATAAACTATGACATTTTTCTTTCTGGTCTGAGTATTGGGTGGGGGCAGGGTAGAGATTCATTTAGTCTTTTGGCTATTGAGTTATTTACGTTCCTCTCTAAACATGGCTGGGATGACCACACACTATCCCCCAAACTCA
Source organism: Rhinolophus sinicus (assembly GCF_057876585.1). NCBI lineage: Eukaryota > Metazoa > Chordata > Mammalia > Chiroptera > Rhinolophidae > Rhinolophus > Rhinolophus sinicus. The sequence continues at coordinate 187,907,938 of NC_142503.1, read as the reverse complement.
ATCCCCTCTCCCAGTCTAACTGATAACTTTTGGGGAAGGATGTGATTGCCTGTGTGCTGTTGCTGTAGTAACACAGTGGGACCTGCAAGCTGAGCTCAGAGGATAGCAAAGCTCTGAGTGGAAGCTACGCTGGTTGGGATCCAAAGACTGGCTGGTCTGCTAACAAGTTGGAGTAAGTCTCAGCAGAACTCTCTCCCAGAGGCGACAAGAAAGTTTTCTGGCAAATAGAGTCACCATGCAAAGGAAAGAAGAGTGATTAGAGGGAATCAGAACACCTCTACTCCCCTAATTTCCAGCAACCACTCAATAACAAGCAGGGCTTAAAACCAATTCTTGATTTCCAGGACTTGAAGAACATAAGGAAAATGGTATCTGACTGTTTGAAAAACTGACTGGTTATGTGTGAGGTGCCTTTAAACTTCTCTTTGTTCCCTCCTTAAGGGTCTAGGGATGGTGTCATGCAGGGTGTCATGCAGGGTCTCTGGTCCCGCTCCCCACATAAGAACACAGGACATGGTGAGGTCACAAAGGAACACCCACGGAGCCATAGATAAGGGAGTCATAACACTATAGTCTTGCTGTTGGCTGGGTTGGAGACACAGGAAGCAGGAGCTACACGATCCGCAATCCACACTCCGCCTCCTGCTAGCTTAGCCATGGCAGTTATATTAGTGGCCAGTGGCTCACTGGTTACAGCTGATGGCCAACTAGCCACAGCTGATGGCCATCCAATCACAGTTGATGGCCATTTACTATCTGAGCCAGCACCTTTCCACGTGAGGCCAAGAGTCTGGAAACTGCACTCCTGCCTCTGTCTCCACAGATGGATATAAACAGGAATATTAAGGAAGGAATCATTTTATACCCTACCTACAGAAAGTCTGCTATATAGTCCAATGAGGTGCCATTAAGATAATAAATACCTGGGTTCAAATCCTGACTTGTCACTTCCCATCTTGATAATTTGGGTTTTTTCTCATGGTTTCTGAAGGGTAGTGTCTTATTCTTTCATTGGTGGTAGCAGTAGTGGAGGGGTGGAGAGTGAATGGTAACTGGCTTAGATGTTTTTCTTTCTTTTTCTTTTTTTAATAAAGATAATTTTTTAGAGCAGTTTTAGGTTCACAGCAAAACTGAAAATACAAATTCCCCACATGCCACCCCCCCCCCCCACAGCCTCCCTTCTTATCATCTCCCAGTTGTTACAATTGATTAACTTACATTGACACATCATCATCACTGGAGTCCAGTTTTCATTAGAATTCACTCTTGGTGTGGTATACGTTATGGGTTTGGACAAATCAATTACGTGTATCCATCATTACAGTATCATACAGAGTCTTTTCATGGCCCTAAATATCCTCTATGACCCACCCATTCATCTTCCCCTACCAACCCCTGGCAACCCCTGATCTCTAATGTCTCCACAGTTTTGCCTTTTCCAGAATGTCATATAGATGCAATCATACAGTATGTAGTCTTTTCATATTGTTGTTCAACCAATTATGTTAAATGTAAGCTCCTGACGTGCCAAACTCTGGTCATCAACATTATTAGATTTATCGTTGTTATTATTGCAAGTCATATCTAGGAAGACACCAATTAAGCAGCTCTAGGCAGTAAACATTGGGGAGCCTGATCTCAGAAAGCCACATGGATGGAGTATCTGAATGAGGAACTTGAACTAGAATCTCTGATTCATTTTGCCACATTCTCATGGAGGGCATTCTGTGATAGGCACCAATTGTCTTTAGTTTGTGGGAGAGGAAATTAGGAGGGTGGAGGTGCATAAACATTTGGATGTTTCTAAATTTACTACTGAGCTTTTAATTTTTTTTTAATTGACTACTATTCAAATTCCTATAAAGGTTACAGGCAAAACACTGTTTTCCTATAATGGAATGAGGTACATGCCACCATTTTTATTGTATCTCAGTGGGCTGAGTGCAGAAGCTCAGACAACACGTAGAAGAGCTGTTGTCTGATTGATTGTCCCAACTCTGAATTTTTGGGAGAGGGAATTGAGTTTGGGTGATAGTATGTGGTCATCCCAGCCATATTTATAGATGAATGTAAATAACTCAATAGCAAAAAGATTAATTGACTCTCTACCCTGCCCTTGCCATTTACTCAGACCATAAAGAAAAATCTCATTGTTTATACGAGTTGTTTTCCAACTTATGTAATGTACACAAGCATCACTATTGATTTTATTTTTTAATGAAGTTTCCCCAGCCATATCCTGAGTGATTTTTATTCACAACAGTTAGAATGCACTCCTCAGATTTTTCATATTAAAATGTGATTCTGATACAGATGATTTAAAAACTACCTAGACAATCACCGATTTATAACAGTATTCATTGGAGTCCCTAAGCCTTAAGATATTCATTATGGGATGAATTGCATCCACCAAAACTCGTATGTGGAAGCCCTAACACTTAGTACCTGAAAATGTAACTGAATTTGGAGATAAGACCTAATCTGTTTATATATTTTTAAACATGGTCTTAATTTTCCTGATGATCGTATATTCACTCTGTTGCATGACACAGATTCCACATTAGAATGTAAAGCCATGGAAGGGAGAACAAGAAAGTTCAATTTTCTTCACTAAAGTCTAAGAGATTCTAATGCCAAATTCTAGCTGAAGTCTTAAAGATGATGTCTTAACCAGGATTCCCTGCAAACAGAGGGAGTGAAAGAGAAAAGCAGTAAAGGACAGAGGAAGGGGTTGTCCGTCTATCAGACTATTCCCCTGGGTTTCTGAGTGGGGCCTGATGCTATCGGACCTGCTGAGAAGCCTTAGGAAATACAGCTCAGAACATTCCCCCCAGAAATAAAGGGGGTAAACAACTATCTGCTCCCTCTTATTACACTGGTTAAAAATGGCCCCATGGGTGTTCACGCACACGCACGCGCACACACACACACACACACACACACACACACACACACACTTTAGGTGCCAAGGTATAAAAGAAGAGGCCCCAGGGCAGCAGATGGGATCTACTCCACTGACCTCAGGCAGAGGCTGTACCTTCCAGAAGAGAAGCCACTGGAAGCCTGTGAGAAACTTGTCCCTATAGCCATAGTTGGAGTAAAAGGGGAGACAGAGGAATTTGAAGTGGCGTAGCTGAAAGATTCCCTGTAAGGTTGTGCACATATATTTACCCCTGCTTTGTACTGGGTTCCGCATATATGAGGACATGACATAGAAGTGCTTTCTTAGAAAAATTCCTTGACCTAAATGAGCAAGTCAGAGAAAATTAGCATATTTGAAGGAAATTGGGGAATACTGAAGACAATACAGACTGTAAGGGAGTTTCAGTGCCAGAAGTACGGATTTGGCTTAAGCAATCTAGCAAAAACTCATGGGAAGGGGGCACTCAGCAGGCCCTGGAAGGGTGGTTTCCAGTCCTAGTCTGGTGATAAAAACTATTGATCTACATGTGCTACACAGGAAGTTTTAGTTTACACATTGCTTCCACATACATGAACAGATTTTAAAAAGCATTAGCTCCTTTATATATACAGGGAAACTGAGGCTTAATTAAGACTTGCTAATTTTACATTAAATCATATGAGACAGAATTAGGCACAAGAGTACAACTTAAATATGGGATTCAGACGTGCTCATATAGCAAAATATGTGTACACTAAATTGGATGGAATAAAGCGTCCTCCAAGGTATCCACTCTAGTGTTTCCAGGACTAGTCTCAGTCTTGGGAATATAATAAACATTCAATAAATATTGGTAATTTTCGTTTCTATCATTCCATAGGTATAATGCAAGTTCTAAATGCCTGGATAAAATAACTTAAAGGAGATGCATAAAGATATAGAAATGAGAAGGACTGGGAAAATATAGCCTCTTAGTTAGTAAGAAACGGCACATTTTCTGCTTTTGCACAGGCTAGGGGGGATGGATAGAGAGAATCCCTTTTTAGTTCTTTAGCATGACTAAGTGTGGGTGTTCTAGATTTCAATTCATAATGGCAGTTTACAGCTTCTCAGTCTTTTCAATGATTTGATAACCATTTATTGTTTCTGGTAAGTTCAAAATGTTGTAAATCTGACTGTGAGGGGCACAAAGTCACTACCTTTAAGTTGTGGTTGACACTCGAGCTAAGGAGAGAAACCTTGAACATATGAATTTCCAATCAGAGGCAGTAAGACTGTGTTGGGAGAGACTTTCAGGCAACATGTGTTAACAGCAGGAGTGAAATAGATTGATTAGCAACTGATTTGTGTTTTTCCTCTGGGATGTCTTTGGAAGCCACCTGTGGTGACAACTGTTACTGGTCCCCTTGGCAAGCCTTAGCAGTGCCTTTAGCACCACCCTGTCCAAATACATTGAATTTTGCATATTTGAAGAAATGCTATGTGGGCCGTGACTTGTTGGCCCTCTTTCTTCCAGGCATTGCCCCTGAGGAGCTATGTGCAGCGTCCCACACTGGTTCTTAAATCCAGAGGCAGAAGAGTGATGAAAAAAGAATATTTTGTATAAAACTGTATAGATCAGAGCTCCTGTCAAAATCTGAATTCACAGACGATTGGATATTTATGGCAAAAAGAAAAACCTGAATAAATACACGCACACTATTTTAAAGGAATGTTTTGAAATTCATCTTTTATTTAGTGGTTGTATGTACTAAGCCTGACTCAGATTTTTAGGTAAAAAAGATAGAATATAAAAGTAAAGAAGATAATTTTATTGCTGGCTAAAGACTATAGAATGGCAAAGGGCAAATTATATATGACTTCCACATTTATCTAAAAGGCAGACATAAATACATTCTAATATTTAATTTCTACTTTTTTCTTTTTAAAATATGTACTAATTTTCAACTAACAAAAACATGTACATTTTAGTTAAAAAAGTTGCGTATTCTAGTATCACTTTACACTTGCAATTTTGACTCATACCTCTTTCACTTTCGACTCATATGTCTTCACGTGAAGTAAAAATTTCAACTAGTATGTAGGGAGAAATTAAGCAATGTGATATTGACCAGACATTCTTCTAAAACTCCTAGGATTTTTAATTGTCAGGAAACACCTAATTCCTATATTAACCATGTGGGTGAGCCTGATCTTCAAGGTTCATTTTGGCCATAAATGTTCCTGCCAGCCTATAGATGGCAGCAAACTTACACATCATTGCCAGGGTCTAAACTTTCATTCCTACTTCCAGAAATTCCTCTTTCCTGCTAGTCTTTTCATTGTACAAATAAGTGATATATTATTATTACATAATATAATGAAGAGAAAGTCATAGCTTTATTGGGTCATGATTTAAAAAAACTATTGGAAAATTAAGGGAAAACATAAAAAACAAAGTATAAAGAAAAATGCTTGGGATCAAGATTGGCAAAAGACAAGAAAGCTGGTATTCTTATAGTCAAAACTTTTTTTTTGGTGTGTATTTAGTGTCGCTGGAGTGGGAACTTGGCTACTTTTTTTATTAGCCCATTTGGCACAGTATGTTCTTTAGCATAGTCAAAGCTGAAAGATGGTACCCTATTGTATAGTTTAATGATGTGTCATACTGCCAACAAAGACCTTCTCATGAAGTGAGTGAGCTAGAATTGAGATATTTATGAGGAGACATAACCAATATGCCTAAAAGAATAGGTAACAATGACCAATTAGCCATAATATTAGGTTCCAGTGTGTAAGAATCATCACTGAATGTTCTATGGCCGTGATCTTATTATCTCTGCGTTACTGCTAAAGAGAGATTTAATTCAATTTATTGATGGCAAGGCTATTAAACCTTTGATATCAGTTGTATTCTGTGCATCAGATTTCTTAGCTGAGAATAGATTTCTTATGGGGAATAAAAAGAGAAAACGAAGATAGAAACAATTACTGAAACTAAGGTCCAGTGATTATCAGCATATCAATATTTGCATTTTAGGCCCCAAGGAAATGCACAGAGGACATCTGCCTTGTTAGCAAGATTTCATGAGCCATAAAGGATTTTGTTTCACATTATTCATTGTTTAACAAAATGTCACAAGAACTAGGCCCATTTGCCTTGTTAAGCCACCTGTCTCCTGGCCGAAACAGGTGTGCTGTGCAGGTAATGTTCTCAGTGTAAAGAAGCACTGACCAAACACAAAGAAAGGCCAGGAGAAAAATATGCTTAAAATGGAGAAGCTAAAACAATGACAGCTTGGCCATTAGAACACATGAGTATTGGTTATGCAACACCTCTTCGTATCAGCACCTGTTGAGGCTAAGAATTTGAGCTCTAAATGTGATGATAGACTAGTCAGGTATCAACCTCCTGAACTGATATTTCTGATTGATATACTATTAGATGATAAGTATCATAGTTTTATTATACTGAAGTGCAGATCTATCATATTTTTTGAGACTTTTTCTTTAAGTGAAATTTAAATTGACTCAAACCCCCCTCCCCCCTCCCCCCCCACACCCTGGCTCCCATGTTTTATTCAATGCAAGGATATCAGGACAATCATAAAATAGCCATGCTATATATATTTTTTTAGTATGCAAAAGCTAGTACATAATTTAATATTTAAATACTGTTTCTATATTTAAACAAACTTCTAGTATAATATATGTACTTGATAAACATTGGCTATTATTATAGTTAATTATTGAACCTATGTAAATCTGATGGATACATCCAATTAGAACAGAATCATTGTTAAAATGCTGTGAGCACCTTAAAAATGCAGCAACTTAGTAAATTCTCTTGGACTATGTATTGAATGAAATAAGGAAATTTTGGGAAGGGGATAAAGTTTCCTTATGGAGCATCTCCTATGAATCAGGATACATACAACCCTCTCCACCTGTTGTTATGTAATCAGAGAAACAACTTTATGAAATAAAATTAATCACATGTAGTTTACAGATGTCACTGACAGTTAAATTTACTTCCATAAAGCCACAGGGATGGAAAGTAAAACATCAAGTGTTCCATTGCCAGGTCTGTCTTGATGGCATACTACAAAGTGTTGGAGAGAGGCCACCAATTCTGAAGCCTCCAGGACCAAGAAAGTGACACATTTGGAGATTAGACCAGGTGGAGGAAAGTGCTTGGTGATGCTGAACTCCCATTTTGGGTACATAATCAGGGAGTTGTGGAGCCTCATGTGAGTTAGAACAACGAGGTCTGAAATAAAAATTGTCCCTGCCACTTGGCTCCAGAATGTTGACCCAGAGTTGTTGTTAGATGCTCTCATTTTTCTAAAGAAGTCAGAAATCAAGGATGGGATTTTGTGTGTGTGTGTGTGTGTGTGTGTGTGTGTGTGTGTGTGTGTGTGTGAAATTGCCTGGTTTTTAATTTTCGGCAACCAATTAAATGTGGTCAAAAAAATAAATAAATGAAAGTAAATGAAAACATATCTAATGGTCACAGAGCCACTGCATTTCAACTTCTGCTTTAGAGGGAGCTCCTGACTCACTTCCATTTCCATAATAAAAAGCATGCTAACATGAAAACAAACAAACAAACATGGACACAATTGGCTAACTTGACCAGAGTGAACCTTTAAGGAGAAAAAGTAAAATAAGTCTATATTGTGATAAAAAACAACCCCCCTCCAAAAAAAAAAAATAAAAAAAAATAAAAAGATAACCATCCTTAGGCCTCTTTCTTTGATTTCTTATTTCTTTCCTTGAATTATTTTTCTTTTTTTATCAACTTATAGTTCTGAATGAGTGACCGGAATCATAACTTGTCTAGGTCAGAATTTAGACATCTTCTTGGTCAATGAGTAATGAACAGATTCTGAGGTTTATACCTGTTTTATGCAATACGGAAAGAGCTTGGGCTAGAACATCAGAAATCATTTTTTTTTTTTTTTTTTAACTACGAAGGTACGATTCTTGTATGAACTTTTAAATCTTCTTATGTGAGATGAAGACTTGGAATTCATCATGCTCAAATTAAAAGACCAATGAGATTAGTTAGTAATTTCAGAGGCTCATTTTCAGAACTCACCATTTTAGTTCATTGACTTGGCTGATTTTGAAGATAGGGTCATATGATCAGTGTTTAAATCATGACAATTGATAACATATCTGTTTCTGTTGATTCTCTGATTGATTTGGTCAATACTGAAGATCCACTCAATAATATCAATCAACCTACAGCTCGAGTAAATGGTGAGGAGAGACCCACAAAGGATCTCGTGCTTACTTCAAATGTGATTTTCTATAATACATATTCAGTCTAATGATTATATCTGAATCATTACAAGTTCTTTTAGTTCCTTCTTCAAGGGAAAAATTATTTGACAAACAAAGGTGTGCAAAATATACAAGCAACACTAATTTTGCATTAATCAAAGGTAGACATAAGTGAATATGTACAAAAAGCAGTACTTTTCAAATTATATTAAATTTTCTTGTTTAGTTAGATATAGTTGACCCATGAACAACATGAGCTTGAACCTCGTGAGTCCACCTAAACACTTAGTTTTTTCAATAAATACTGTAAATATATTTTCTCTTCCTTGTAATTTTCTTAATAAAACTTTTTCTAGCTTACTTTACCATAAGAATACAGCGTATAATATATATAATATACAACATATATGTTAATTGATTATTTGTGTTATCATTAAAGTTTCTGGGCAACAGTAGGCTATTAGTAGTTAAGATTTTGGGGATTCAAAAGTTATACAAGAATTTTTAAGTGTGCTGGGGGTTGGCACTCCTAACTCCTATGCTGTTCAAGTGTTGACTACATTTGATATTTAGCTATTCTGTGCTTTGTTGTTGTTTTTTCTTTCTTTTTAATAAGCTCATGCTTTCCTTAGATAATAACTTGAAGACCATAGAATGAGAATAACTTCTTTGATCCATAATTTAGAATTAAACTCTGTATATAACATTTCTGTCTTCAGAAATATTTCCTGATAACTTTGGTAAGTCTCATCTTTTAAGGAGGCTGTGGTTAATTTGATTCTATGTATTCACAATTTTTTTTTCTATTTTCTGAGGGCACAATGAATGACTACATTTCAAAGAGACTTATATCTTGGTGGATCTGCAGGATTAGCTCTAGATTATAGAAAGTGGGTAAAGTGGTTATATACCACTTTTTGATCTGGCCTCAAATTCCCCATGAGATTTTTGTGCTTGTTTTCTCTTTTCATTCCCTGGTAGCCAAATGCAGAGAATTCATCATAGAACTTCATGGTTCCAAGGGACAACAATAACATGTAAAACAAAACATTCCTTCCTCTCAATCTGTAAACTGCTTTGGGTGTGTTAGGAGTATGCCACATAATTACACTGTGTTAAGCTCCTGTGTTTTCAGGATTTACCTGTGTGAGCACCTGGTGTCATCCTGATTCATAAAGCTGTCATCTTTTCACTCATTCTGCCTTCCTCATGGGCATGAAAGAGGATCCACTGTTGTTTTTTGTTTTTTTATCAACCCTTGACTCAGTCAATATTGATAATATTTCTGATGCTCTGATCCTGAGACTGATAAGACAGATATTTAAATCAAGTCCATTTTACAGAGAAGATATCTGAGGCTTAAAGAGGTTAAATGACCTTACCCAAAGTCATGAAGTTAATAATTGATGAAGTTGGAATCCCATTCCAGGACTTTTGGCTCTAAATCTTGACCTTGTTCCCCTAGATCATTCTATTAATTGTGGAAGTCTGGTGTCCCAGACCTCAAAGCTTCATATAATCAAATAATTAATGCCAATGCAAGAGAGTCAATATCTTTTACCATCCATTGGAAAAACAACGACTTTGCGTTTTAACCTTCTAGACACATGGCCCACTTTGTGTCTCCTTTGTTGTTTAATCTAATAAGAAGAATTTTAGAGGACAACATATTGACCACGAGAATTGAGTAAAGTGATCATGGCAAACACAAGTTGAGCAAAAGACGTGTCTCCTATCCTGCTGTTACTCCCCCTGACGCATAGCAGTCTCCCTTACTCATCTTCAGATAGTTTCAAATTTTAGTTTTGGGAAAAAAACCAAAAACAAAAAACAAACAAACAAACAAAAAACAGTGGCGAACAAACTATTTTTTTCCTTCTTCCATAAGATAAGATACAAGACTTGGAAAAATCAGAGTCAAAATTATATATATATATATATATATATATATATATATATATATATATATATATATATATATGTATATCTCAAAGAAGAAATTCCTTTTTTGAGAATTAAATCCATTTCATTGAATATTTATATTAAAATCTATCCTTTAGTAATTCTATCTGAATCTATGAGTTTGTTGACAAGGACATCAAATAAAAGATATCTCCATCTGGTACGTAGTACATAATACAGGCTCAAAAATTGCTGAGCGAATGAATGAATGAATGAATAAAATAATTTTTCTCACCCTAGAAATCCTCATTATAAACCAGCAGAGGGAGTCAAATGGGTTTTTGTTTTCAATATTTTTTGAAATATGACCGAGAATGAATATTTTCCCACAATACTGTTTGTTGCTCTAGGTTAACTAAATCACCATGTTTCTTTCTTTTCACCTGGAATTGGATAAAATCAATGTTTCATGTTGTATGTCTCATGCTATGCAAAAACTGACAGATACTTATATATCTGGTTAAAAAGGAAGAAATGTATTAGCTATTATATAATCAATGTAGTTTAATAGGCAATATTTTTCCAGAGGTGATTTATGAAAGGAAACAGTAAACTGTATTATTAGTGTTGGTTGATTATACAACTGCATTAAAACAATAAACAACCAAGGCAAATAAGGAATAGTGTTTCATTGAACAGATATCTGATAATTGCTAAGAAACTACTGAGTTTATATGCTTTGGATAGTATTCCATTAAAAACACAGGCAAGCAAGTAAATTTATGGTTAATCCAGGAAAACACACACCTAAGTTCAATTTAGTCTAAAGCTTGATTCTAAGCCTTTATTAGTGTTTCCAGACATTATTCTGTTCCAGTTTCTAGGAACTTCTACTATTGTTAAATCTGAAAGGCTATCCTGTAAAAAAATAAGAGGTTATCTCCACTAAAGGTGAAATAAGAAGTCACACTCCCAACCAGCCCCTACCTAATTCAACCTGAATTAAGGATGTCAACCGATGTGTCATAGAGTTGGTAGACTCTCTATCTGCACATGTTTTTTTTTCTTCTGAATTATGCATCCCTTTGGGATCTGTAAAGCTTGGTATAAATCTGGAAATCTCACAAAAACAGACTCTCATGAAATTTTCAGGCCTCTATGCCTTGATCAGGTTGAAAATATGCTGGCACAGCCAGCATCAGCTCCAGCCAAGTCATGGATGTGCAGAGGGGCCAGCAGTACGGAATGCAAAGCAACTTTAGAAAGTAAGTTCAAAGTATTTTCAAAACTTCCCAGAAATAGTGCCATAATTTCTGGGCAGTGGCTCAGGTATGAAAGTTCTTATTTCAAATGAATCTGTCCAGTAATTCCTGGCACAGCAATTTGAAATGGGAGGGAAGCAAAGCTCCCTTTTTCCTCAAGGTCACCCAAGAGTATTATTCTCTCCAACATAAATATTACCCTTCAGTTCTCATTCACTAGGAAATGAGGCACCAGAAATTAGATTTTACCTGTCTTTTTAATGAAGGAAATCAACAATTATTAAGGGCTTCATTTTGTCATATTCTGTATGAGACAATTTATAAATGTTATCCTATTTAATCCTCATGAAGACCTCTTAATGTAAATATTATTATTCTTATGTCACTGCAGGAGCTCAGAGAGATGACGGAAGTTACCAGAGGTCACACATCAATGAGTGTTAGAGCTGAGATTCAAACCTAACTCTGTCTGATATGAAATCCCAAACCCTCTTCAGTATACCAAGAATTTGCTTTGGAAAATGCTTTAGAATTTTGGAATGTAATATAGTTTTTGAAAGATGTTCTTATTTTTTAGTTTATTTCTAAATTAGGCATGTAATTCCCTCTCATTATGAGAGACTACAATGGCTCAAAATCCATTTCAACAAAGTTCATCAAACTCCAAGTGCTACACGTTAATCGCAAGTTGAATGAGTATTTAAGCCTTGTAATTTCTAAACAATTCTACTAGTCTTATCAAAAGCAGAAAGGCAATAATTCACACAATGATCATTGATTTCAAGTGAAAATTTTTCGTCTTTTGTTTGGTTTCTTGGCCACTTTTCAGGGCTTCCTGCAGTCCATTTAACAGAAAATGAAGCTTAAAGTCAATAAAAAAGGGGGAAAAAATGTTGAGCTCATGGAGATGTCGAGTGGATGCAGGTGGTAAATGGAGCTTAGGAAATAATGACTAAATATGTGTGAGAGTTGGTAATATTCCATTTCCGTACAGCCTCCCCCCCACCCCTAGCCAAAAACCTTATTGCCCTCGTATCATCCTTTACCCATTACTCCTGGGTAGTTAGGTTAATTCCAATTGCCCTTAGGCTCATTATGTGTGACTCTAAGAATAGGGGTTCCACTCTTGAAACATGGAATTTGCTGGCATTGAGATTAATTTCTAAGGCAACACTCTGATGCTGTGAGATGCAATTAAATTGCTGGATGTTCCATGAGAGGCTAACAGGACAAAGGGCCCGCCTACATTAAAAACAAACAAACAAACAAAAACAGAACAGAGACTCAGAGTTGGATGAATCCTTATGTTCCAAATCTGTTCTAAATTTTATCACTTAAAACTGAGACTACGAAGTAATTTTTCCAAGTTCACAGAGCTGGTAGGTGGCTGAGCTTGTATGCAAATCCATGGCTATATTTTAATGACTAGCTTACATTTTTTGGCTTTGAGCAATTAACTTCTCTAGGATTCCATTTTGTTATCTAGAAAATGAGGATGATAACACTGAACTGATGTGCATTAGTAAGGGATATATGACATGTATGTGAAGTGTGGAGCTGAGGGCCTGGGAAGCAGGAACTGGGGAAGGAGGGAGGGAGCCTGGAAGCCAATACTGAGGTTGAAACCTCAGCAGCAACTGTTCAGTGGCAGTGGAATTTGGGGTAGAATCCGTGCCTGAAATTCAGGCATTAGTGCTCAGCTGAATGCCCTTTCCAATAAACCAGGTTTTCATTCCCTCAAACAAGATTTATTATTTGTGGAAGATTGTTTGGATAGTTTGGCAAGATGCAATTTGGACTTACTGTCTTTATTAAAAGTTTACATATAATATTTTTTATGCATCATTTGTGACTACCTTTTTTGGGAAAAAACAACACACACACACACACACACACACACACACACATTTGGATTCAATTTCCATATCTTCAGATGACTAACCACGTTATCTTCAGTGACTCTTTTTGATTCTATGAACCTTAAATTCCTCATCTATAAGAAGGGAGCAAGATGCTTTCCCACCCAAAGTAAAAAAAAAAAAAATATTGTAAGGATTAACATTTTACAATGAATGTGAACATGTTATTTAATTTCAATGTGCTTCACTGTCTGCTCCCAATGTAAAGGTACAGAGGTACCCTTCGAGTTCTGAACCGTTTGAAAACAGCCGACAGCGAGGCTTCAGGATCTTGCACTCCGTGGAAGCTGCGTGACATGTTCAACTTCCGAGGCGTATTCAAAAACTGAAGAATTTACTTCCTGGTTTACGGTGTTCATAAACTGAAACGTTCATCAATGGAGATGTTCTAAAACCGAGGTACTACTGTATTTTTATCTGGCTAGCTGCCTGGCGGAGTGGCTTGTTCTAACAGCACAAGCCTCTCATGGGATCCTGGGCAACTTCCGTGTAGGGTCTAAGCCTCAATGTCCACGTAGACATCATGGGGTTATTTTTGAAATCAAAATAGATAAAGTACATAAAGTGTCTGGCACAGTGCATTTAAGGAGTTTTAGCTATTATAATTATTTTTAGTAGACCCGAGAAGAAAAAGTCACAAAATTTTTAGTTCTATCAGTTTTAACCTCTTAGCTACATGTAATGCAGAGTAAATTTACCCTTTTACTCATCCCCAGTATCTCTCCAGTTCCAAAAATTGTTTCCTTGTGCTCAGAGGCATCAATATATATGACACTGAATTTTGATAGAACCATAAGATACACCTTTGAATTTTTGCAAATTTGTGACAATCTATAAGCTGGCTAGATGGCTCTGTTAGAAGCAATCTGCTTATTATAAAAAAAAAATTTTTCAAAAGTCACGAAGCATTTTGTGCCTACTGGAGAAGGGCAGCAGAAGTGTTCTGGCCAGGCTTGTTCTTATGGTAATAGCTGCAACAGAGCAGCTGCCTGGAGGCAGTTAGCTATCACTGTCATGTGGGCTAATAGTGGCAAGGTGACATCGATCCACATGGACAACTTTATTCATGTCTCAGTCCAAAAACTTAATCACTTTGCTGATTCTTCCTCAGTCTAACAGGTAGTAAATGACAGTCATTTAAAACCTCAAACTTGTAAGTCAATGTACTAGAGCTCAAAGAGGGACTGTGGGGGCCAGTCACTCTAGGCTCACTCTGAATTAAGTTATCAGCTCTTTCTCTCTCATTATCTCGCTCTCTCTTTCCTCCTAGTTCCCCTTTAAAGGAAGGACTTACTCCCCTGTGATAGAGTGTGTGGTCAGCAGATATCTCCCAGCTCTCCACAACTTCAGGGTCTGCCTCCACTTCTGAGCGCCGCCGTACTTAAGCTCACAGCTTTCCAGGACACTGACAGTCCATGGTTTCACCAGAAAGAGTTATAAAGTCTTCTTCTAGAGCCGTCTACTGGGCTGGCTGGGTTTTCTCCAGGCTTTGTCAGGCCTGCAGTGGAGTTTAACATCTTCCTCTGTCCCATCCTTCTTCTACCCTATTCCTTTCACAGCTATTGATCCCCAATCATCTTATTCCTTAGACTCCCTTTCATCATCTGTTCCTGGAGAACGCAACCTGCAACACACGGTATTAAGGATGATCCACCTTAACAGGAGACAAAATGGGTTTTGACCTAGATTACTCATAGCTCACCTGGCAATATGGCAGGTGGAGCGCAGATGGCCCCTGGCAGAAGGTAGCTTTCCATCTGGTACAATCCACCAGTGGTGAACTGAGAAGGCATGTAGGTAGAAGGGAATGTGCTGCTGGACACGAAGAATCAGCCAATTGAGATGTATGAAGAAAAGAGTAGCTACAAGGATAAGCTATTAGATTGTTATTGCTGAGAGCAGCACTACTCTTCTGTACAAGGGCAAATGAAGAGCTGAGAGAATAACATACAATTAAACGTCTGGTGCAAAGCAGAGAACATCTTTGGATATATACCCCAAAAACCCTCATTTCCCCTAGCAGGAGGGTACACAAGTAAAGGACCAAGCCTAATGTTTATTAATCAAAGTGGCTGAAATTCAAAGACAGTTAAATGCTCAAATAAGACATATGTGCTATGTCAAGATTATGGCCCTCTTTGAAAACAAAAACCAAAAAACCTGGTACCCTGACACTTGAGGACATCTGCATGGATATTCCAAAGATACTGATTGTCCAGATTCCTTGGGAACAAAAAGATCTTGGGGACTGCAGCATCAGTAGAAATTTTAGGGGCTCAGTTTTCAGAGGCATGCTAGGAGCATTCCTCCAAAGGAAAAAACAAAACAAAACAAAACAAAACAAAACAAAACACCTACTTTGTATCTTGTACATCCTACCATGAAGGAAGCAAAACACCTGGGGGGACCTCTGAGGGTCTGGAGGAAGCATACCCCACATCTCAGGATAGTGGTCTAGCTTATGTACTATGTCAGTATTTGCATGGGGTTCAGAATGAGACAGGGCTGCTATAGGTGTAGGCTATGGTGCAAGCACTCCTGCTGCTTGGAACACATAATCTGGCAATCTGGCAGACCCTATGTTGTTGGAAAAAGTCTTGATGGGAAAAAAATCTTCCATGTAAGGACAAAGTTTGGAAGATCGGGGGCAAGAATGTCTGGAATTCAGACATGTGGATAGACATATGGGAGTGGACCCAAAGTGTGCAAATCTTTGTATCACATGTTGCTGCTTACCAGAGAGCATAAACTATGGGAGAGACACAAAAACAACCAAGCATACAATATGACTGGCCAGCTGATCTCAACTAGCCTCTGTTATCAGCCTCTCCAGAGCTGGAACAATGAGCACATGAACAAAATGGTGATAGAAGATAAAGGAGCCCAACAGCATGGGATTGCACCTTACAGAGGCTTATCTAGCTGTTGCATGTTCTGAATATCCAGCGTCCTATCAATGTGGAGCCAGTGTATGGCATCATTTTGAGACCAACTGACTACTTGATGGCAAATTGACCACACTGTGCTCCTTCCATTCTGGATTGGACAGTGGTTAATTCTCATGTAATAGATACATATTAAGTTACGGCTTTGTCTTTCCTGCCTTCAGGGCCTGATCTACCATCACTCACTATTCAAGAATTACTTGGAATCCATTGTAATGAGATCCCACACGAATCATATCAAACACAGGGATGCTCTTTATAGTAGATGTGATATGAGGGTATCGTCAGAGGTAATCTTTGCTAACGAAAGCATTAGAGACATCCAAGAAAGAAGGTTTTCCTTGATGAAATATTAAAAGGAAATAAAAATAATTTAATATGTGTCTTTATGGAAGAGGCATTAAACTGGAGAATTAACATTCTCTCTGAAGTGGCTTTATAGAGCAAGCAAAGGTGATCTTTACATGATTAATCCTTAAATCAAACATCAGTTAAAATCAGTAATATTACAATGTAACTTACTAGATATATTTCTGAAAGGTGACCATGCCTCTGAGATAGGGCTGTTTATGTAGCTCTCTGTTATTTTGAGTTGACAAAGGGCAAAATTAAATGTACTATATATAGGTATGCATTTTATTATTTATTTACTTACTTGCTTATTATTGAAAGATAATTAACCAGGGGTATCTATCATTTCAGCACATCTTGTGAACAGAGACAATTAATGACTTTGTTCTGGCAATTTGCTCAAGGAAATATATATATAGCAAAGAGTATTGGAAGATGGAGATTGTGTGTCTTAAGAACAAAGGAAAGGCATGAGTATGCCCATTATAAAAGTTCAGATTCCCTATGCTCTGGGTTCCTCTCCTATAATACAGTCCACTGCAAGTGCCACATGTCACTCTTCTTGTCATCTGGTGGAAATTGGGGCTCAAGAAACCAGTAGAAGAATGTGGATACTCTGGTTGATGCTACTGCTTGGAGGAGCCAAGTCCTTTGTGTCTGACTGTGGAGTCTCATGTCTTCTGCCAGCATTCATGAAAAACTGTGACAGATTAACTTGTTGGCTTGAAGGTAGGGTAAAATCTCTGACTCTTCACTGTTCTTGAGATAGATAGATAGATAGATAGATAGATAGATAGATAGATAGATAGATATAGATATAGATAGATAGATAGATATAGGTATAGATATAGATAGATAGGTAGATATATAGATATAGAGTTCTGAGTAGATAGTATGACTTTTAGACATTTTCTTTTTCAAAAATATTAATATTCTTTTCTACCTCATAGGAGCTAGATAGCAATTATGATTGAAATTCTGTTATGAAGTCGCAGAAGATAAATATGTCTTCTTTGTATAAGAGAGTATTTTCCTTCAGTGACTTATAGGTTGGGTTAACACACACCTCAGGGGGCAATTTTAGAGCCTGAAGAAGACCCTAGAATCTCAGATACTCTATTAGGTAGGGCTCTTAAAAAAAACAAAAAACAAACATAACCAATAGGAAATATATATATATGATCAATATGGTGTGTGTGTGTGTGTGTGTGTGTGTGTGTGTGTGTGTGTGTGTGTAGAGAGAAACAGACAGAGAGACTGAAAGAAAGACAGAGAGACAAGGAAAGAATGAGAGAAAGACAGAGATTTTCTTTTAAGGAATTGGCTCATGGAGTATGAGAGTCTGGAGGCTGGCAAAGCCATAAGCTTCAGTGTAGGCTGTCAGTCTGAAGACCGAAGGAGCCAATGTTGTAGTTCATGTTTGAAGGCCGTTTTCTGGTCAATTTTCCTCTTGTTTGGAGGTTGTCAGTCGTTGTTCTATTAAAGCCTTCAGCTGATTGGATGAACCCCTCCCATATTATGGCGAATGATCTGTGGTACTCAAAGGCTGCTGATTTACTGTTAATACTACCAAAAGGAAAACCCTCACAGAAACAGAATAATGTTTGACCAAATATCTGGTCATTGTGGCTAAGCCAAGTCGACACGAAAGTAATTATCACATCACGATACCATTGTGAGCATATACTCATATCTGATGAGTCACTGCAAATTAAAAAAAAAAAAAAAGATTCTGTTGTCAAATAATTTTGGAACATACCTTATACAAGTTTATCTTCCTTGGTATTTATAATATATATTAACATATTAATTGCTCTGAAAAAGTCTACAATAAACCCATGAAACTTTGTTAAACAGACTTGAAAAACAAAGTTTTTAACAAACTCATATAACACTTTTCAGTAAAACTTACTAACAATGGTTGGGACTAGTGCTCTATAAAACACTCTGTTAAATAGCCTTATGGAATGTGGCAGAGATGATATTTTTGGACTATATGACCCAAGGTGTAAGTTTCATTAAACTTGATTCTCTAAAGAACTTTGAAGTAAAAGTTATTGAATATTTATTCACCCATCCAATATTTTACGGCTCATCTATATCAGATTCCTATTTCAATATTAGAAAGTGAAAGTAATTTTAGGAGAGGACTTTTATTGTGTAACACAATCTTACCCAAAATACAGCTTCTCTGTATGATTTGCATTTTTAAAGCCATTTTTTAAATGAGCATGCACATTAGACTGCTTGCAAATAATGTTACCTTCAAACACTTATAGTTTAGACAGTCCATAAACATTTTCTAGAAAAGGCCAGGTAGCAAATATTTTAGACTTTGTAGGCCATATGTCTCAACTACTCAACTCTGTCATCATAATGCAAGCACAGCTATATATAATATGTAAATGAATGGATGTGGCTGTATTCCAAAACAACTTTATTTACAAAAACAGGCATTGGGTCTTGTATTTGGCCCATACAGGCCATCATTTGCTAACCCCTCATTTGTTAACGCCTTGTCTAGATCAGCATTTTCGAAAAATAAAGTGAATCACAAATGGAAACTACATATGTAATTTTAAATTTTATTGTAGCCACATTGAAAAAGGAAATGTGAGATTAATTTTTGTGATATATTTTATTTAATCCTAAAACATGGTCATTTCAATATGTAATCGATAAGTACCCTATTAATGTCATATTTTGCATTCTTTGCTTTGTACTAGGTCTTTGGAATCCAGTGTATATTTTACACTTTCAGCATATCTCAATTAAAAAGAGCTGTATTTCAAATGCTTGATTACACATAGCTAGCAGCGTTTGTATTGAACATTATGTCTATCCTTTCCACTTACTCCCGGTGCTGTTTCTTTCCAAATAAGGAACAGTCTTACGATACTTCTGCTAAGACAGAAACAAACAAAAAAATAATGACATTTTAAAATTAAGTAAATAACTTCAACTTCAGTAAATATTACTCTACTAAGATATAGTTTAAAAATCTAAAAATTTTGTAAATGTTGCCAATAACAATTTAAATGCTTAGTTTATAACTAGATGATGCATTCACATTATTAAAAATGTATAGCTATAACAGAAAATCCCCCCCAAAA
The DNA here is from genome assembly GCF_057876585.1 of Rhinolophus sinicus. Taxonomy (NCBI): domain Eukaryota; kingdom Metazoa; phylum Chordata; class Mammalia; order Chiroptera; family Rhinolophidae; genus Rhinolophus; species Rhinolophus sinicus. Next base: position 187,888,276 of record NC_142503.1, on the reverse strand, counting down.
AAAGTTTATTTCCACCATAGTCCCCGGTCACTTAGTTTGCCTCATCAATTTAATTTTCTGGTTTATCCTTTCAAACATGTTTTTATTTATCTACCTTAATAGCTTCATGGATCAGGTAAAGAATACCATGTTATGTTTTCAGTTCTGATAAAAGATGTAGGGACGAATTTATATATATATATATATATATATATATATATATATATATATATATATATATATATATATATTTAGGACAGTTCCATTTAGATCTTAATGAAAGTGTTCTAAATATTTCTTTTCTCAAAAATGTTTAAGTTTGGTTCTCTTTGGGTTTCAACATTTAAGCTCTTGATTCCATATAATAGAGCTCCAAGTTTATTGGATAATTTTGGAATTGCAAACTAGTAATAATATGCATCATAAGTGCTTGTACTTATTTTAATAATTTAATTTATCAGAAGATCAAATTTATTTTATTTATATCATATACTAGGTGCATATAGTCTTGTGTGCATACTTGTTTAAGAACAGTGGTTTGAAAATTGCAATGCAGACAGAGAAGATTTATGACAGACAAGATTGATACTGAGAATAAAACTGTAGAACAAATCAGTTGTAGTTTAACACAAAGGAAATCAATTATTACAATTATTTGGTAGAAAAACTATAAGAGAGCTGTTTACGCTAAAAAACAACATCTTGTTTATTTGAGATGTATGTATATATCTATATCTATATATCTTAAACTGTATTCAGGACTATATATATATAGTCAACATTTGTAAAAATGGTGGTAATACTATATATATCTTAAACTGTATTCAGGACTATATATATATAGTCAACATTTGTAAAAATGGTGGTAATACTATATATATATATATAGTATTGAATACAGTTATATATATATATCAATCAAATAAATAAGCTGTTATATATATATGTATTAAATATATACATTTAATCCCCAAACCAGTATTAATGAATTTTCAGAAGTCCTAATTTAATCTGCTATACTGACTATACATGTGAACTAGCTATTAAATTAGCCGAGAGAGAGAGAGCCTCCTTGAGAAACTCTGAAAAATATATTTCCTTCAGAATCTGACATCAGATTATACTTCAATCTTTTCACAAAACACATCCATCAGTAACAAGGTAGAGAACAGTTGTACTTATTTGCTGGTGAAGTAAATCTTTATATTGCTTATTTACTTTTTAACATCAAAACTGTATTCAAGACTATCCTAACAAAATGCTCTGGTTGAGAGCATGTCAGAAAGATCAGATTTATGCCTGTCTTGATAGCCATAACTTGGACACAGTGCATATAATTAGGGTATCAATTTAACAACCTGTACCGTAACACAGCTCTATAAACAGGCAGGAAGCAGTGAGTTACAACACCTATGGGTCCTCTCTCCAGTGCCCAATTTCCTTGTCAAGTAGTCATATTCACAGCCAGATGGTGTATCCTTAAAGGAAATAGGAGTGACAACTATCTGCTGGTCTCCCCTTCTCTCCCTGGCCTCTTGTAACTCTTCTTCCCCTACCAACCAAGTCTTTCTGTGCGCAGCATTGCAATGCTCCATGGCTCACTTGAAAATGATCTCTGTGGCCCCCTGGGCTCTTTAGAGAGAAGTAATGCACAGTTACTAAGTCATACCAAGGGTTTTATTGAAAAAATAAGTCATTTGGTGCATGCACACAACAGAGTCTAGTCAGCCTTTCTCTAGAGGGCATCTGATGTTGAGCTGGAGTTTTCCCTCATGAGAAGTTTAGGCAACATACTGTGAAGAGAGACTAAAAAGCGATACTGGGCAAATTGCCCGTGAGCTGATAAGAGTTTAGATTATGAAAAGAATACGTATCAACTTTTTGTGCAATAAGAACAGACTCAGTGCTACAAAGTTATTTCTTTAAAATATGTAAGAATGAGAAAAACCAATAGAAAATGGGATCTCTTATCACAGAGATGATTAGAATGTTTTGGCTTAATTCTGGAGATGCTAGTCTTTCACTTGGTTCTTTTTGTGTTTCCTTGCTTATCTGTGTGTGCTACTTGGGAACATGGTCTTTACTTCCTTGTTGGGCTTTTACTTAATCTCTCTCATGATTGAACTTGCCTCCACAGCACACGGATACTCTATATTACCTTTCTCTCTGGCCTAAAAACTTTCTTCTAGGAATCGACATCCAGCTTGATCACATTTGTTTTGCGGCCTAAGGATTAGCATGGATGAAGTGGAGTCGAGTGAAGGTAGCTAGGAAGGGCAGGATAGAAAATACAATTCTATCTTTAGCTTTTCCTCTGAAAGGGATCATCTTGGTGGCAAGCGGAGGTAAAAGAATCGGCAGGTCACTTCTTACAAAACTCTTTGAGCTGCTTCGGGAATTCTTAGCTAAAGAAACTCTTGAGGCTTTTAGAAAAGTATTTCTACTGAGAACTCCTAAAAATGTTATAACATCAAGCAAAATATGAGATTCAAGTCCCAGGAGAGCCACTCGGACAAGGCACTAATGTGGGATTTCAGTTTCAACATTTGTAAAAATGATGGTAATAATAAAATCTCCCTCATATTGTTTTTGGGAAGATGTAAGAAAATGTATGTGCATAGAACACTGAACAATTTTCCATGTATTATTAGTAGTACCATTAGTCAAAAATGATCGTATTCATTGCTATACGATGAGAATAGGCCCAGTGAGAACTAAAGAAAATAGCATGTCTATATTGACTGTGTGTGAGCTGGTGTGAGTTAGGCTACCACTTGTCACAGAAGGCGGTATTCACTTGTACTCTTAAAAATAAAATCTTGCAGATGTTTGGCATTTTTAAATTGCAGGTATTAAAAATGCTATGAGTATTTTAATGCTATGAACATTATGTTATGAGCTCTATTTGTCAAGTTGATTGGGTGACCTCTCTTTCTTCTGGAAGAAATCACTCACACACATTTGCCAACTGATCTTCGTAACAACACAATGACCTCCTGAAGACAGGGTAGGTTGCATATTAAATGGAGAAACACCCTCTGTTGATGCTCTGACTCTAACCCAGAATGGAAGGATTCAGATCTCCTGATCTGGTGACCAACATCAATCCACCAAACTCTTCATATTGCCATGTTAAGAGCAGAACAAAACCATCAGCTGGTCTCTAAGAAGATCTCCAAAGTAGAAATCAACTGAAATACAACTTTAGAAAGTCAAAAGAAAGAGGAGTTGATGTATAAAAATGATGCTAGCCCTGGAGCAAAGAGGGCTTCCCTCTGAGACAGGATGGATTGACCACCAGGGCCAGCCAGAAACTTCCTGTTGCTGCAAGGTACTGTGCAGTTGCTAAGATTGAATGCTGAGAGCCCCTCTACTTGGGATCATGAATAAAACCCTGTGGCACCTCTGATAATACTGTTACCCTTGGAGCCGGACCAAATTCCTTTTGGGAGGCTGCATTTCCCATCTATTTTTCAATAGCTTCATATAATTCCATCTTGCTTTAAGCCAGTCCACCATTAATCATTTACCTCATTTCCTCTCATACTTTAGAAACTATAATAATAAAACTCATCACATAATAGCTAATACATTGTGCCAAGTTAAAACGAAACAAAGCAGTAACTAACAGTGGAAAGATCTTAAAAAAAAAAAAAAAAAAATTCTCCCCAGCTCCTTGGGGTCATGTAGGAAACAAACAAACAAACAAAAACCATTGTTCTATTTTACAAAGAGAAATCGCCTATTTGACAAGAGAAATTACCTAGAAAAATATGGGGTCAAGGACTGAAATTAACCTGGTTGCTGATCAGTCAATAGCATAATTAATTATTGACTATGTATCTACATAACTACTAATATGTCCTTTATAATTGATGGTTTAGACATTTTTCCACTTACATTTGAGAATGTTTAACTTCTGCAAATCTATTTGTAGGATTTTTCTTTTCATCTTGATTGTTTGAGCACTGCTATTGATAAGGCAGAAGAAGTGACTTTAGGTGTCATTTGTAACTCAAAAAATACCTGCTGACATTAAATCCATAGCAAGAGCTGACTCATCAGCCACATGGAAATGTTCCCTGGTTGTACTTCAGCGAGGGGTCCTGCGCTCAGAGATGGATTTCAGAGGACAGCAAGGGCTGGCTATTATTCATACTCTCTTTAGCTCTGTCTTATTTGAAACTGCAGAATCTGAAACCCTCGCACTGACCTGATCTTAATAATCACAAATGGAGATTTAAGCATATTTTAGCCAAATAGCCCAGGCAAACAATTTCATTGTGATTTGTCAGTAAATTAGGGTAATTTCTTAGAACAGCAAGGTATCACTGACTTTTTTAAGCAGAAGAAATCAAGCTAGAATTCGGTCCCTTACTCACACACATATACACACACACGCAGTTGGAACAGTGGGTTATGTCTGTATCTACAGTATTGTGGCCAGATTTCCCTCCAGCCTCTGCTGGATCACATCCATTGAGTGCTCATAGCTCACATCTTTATTGCTTAGCCTGAGGGAGGCAGGGGAATACAGGAAAGGAACATCTGCTTTGGTGTCACACTTTCTTATTTTGTCTCCAGAAATGCTGTATGAATTCGGGGATAGAGTTCTTACCCTCATTTGTTCTTAATTATCACAGAGTTCTTGATCCACATTTGCAAAATGAACATTCCTTCAAGTATCTCAAGACATCTCTATTTTCTCAAATGATCTCTCTTTATGTCCGTTTTGCTTAATTTTTTTTTTTTTTAAGTGTACCTACCAAGCTCTTCTGTGGTGAAATTTCTCGTCTGAGAAATGAATAGTCCAAAAGAAGAGTACTTGTTTCTGTTCTAGACTCCTCTGTGCTCCTGAACCATACCTGCGATTTGGGAAGGCAAGAACCAACAACAGTAACAACCAAAGAAAAATAAAAGGAAACCTTGAGATGTTTCTGTGATCAGTGTGGGTCCATTGGGATAACTGCTCCCTGTGTAAACAAACCCCAGTGAATCTTATCCAGGAGCTGGTGATAATGGAGTGAAGTAGGGTCATTGACAAATGTGCCAGGGTTATAATCTCTTTGGCTAAAGGATGAAGACTTCCCATTGTCTCAGTTGGTGTTATTCTCTTTCACTGATAAGTGCTAGGAATATCGTAGTAAGTGTTTTAGGCTAAAAATGTGTTCTGAAAATTGCATAGCAAATTAGATAACAAGTACCCTGCCTCTCTTCTCTCATTAAGTATTAGATTTCACGCATTTCTAGAGAAAGTTTAACTAAGTATGTTTATGGATTTTTTTTTTTTCCTTTAAGCAGAACTAAATGGTTTTATAAGGTCTGTCATTGGAAACCAATATGAAGGAGTGAGAGAAAGAAATCGACCTGCTGCCACATGAGACACCTGAAATATTAGATTGTTCCAGGAATGCCGGGACCACTGAGCCTGCCAACCCACTCTCCGCTAAGCTCTGATGGAGGCAAGAGTGACAGCTATATATTAGGATGGAAAACAAGGTATGTACTTTAAAGATCAGCAACATGATGTAAATATTGACTAGCCTCAATTTTTAAGCTGATGAAAGGGTGTTTGTAATGTTACACCCTCCTTCTGCAAATCGGTCCTGTCAACACAGGATAATGGGAGGGGTGAATATTGACAAGAAATGAGAAAGGATTTTCTGACAGAGTATGTGTATTTTTTCTCATTTAAAATGTGTGGTGATACTTTATAAGTCCCCATGGAGAAGGAGAGAGCCAGCCTCTAGATTGCTGGAGTGTCCTCACAGGCACATTCTCTTACTATCTCTCCATTAAGGCAGGACCTCACTAAATCATGTTCTTTCCAGAGAAGAATCAGTGTGCTAATATTTTAGCACTTAACTTCCCCAAATGAAAATGCTTGTTTTTATTTTTCCTTTGAGCTCCTCTTGGAAATGTTCAAATGTGATGTTTCAGATAAGTACTAGAAACTTGAAAGATGACATCTGAGTTCTACTTTCACAAATCTGTCCCTCTAAATGGCTAGGATAAACCTCTCATTCTCCATGGTAGGAAGAGGTTTCGGCGAGAGTTAGCAGACGAAATCCATTTGTTTTCTTGGCTAATTTTACTGACTCATGAGGGCATCAGGAGTCTACTTACTTACCTCAGTCTCTAACTTCCTGTCTTTAAAACGGCAAAGCCTTTCCCTGACACCTGTCTTAAGTCATCGTTTAAGACTTGATTTAGAAGCACATAGTTTAGAAGACTTGAAAAAGGGAAGCTGCTACATAAGCTTTAAGGTTTCATGCATTCAGGTTCCTCTGTCATTCTGCTCTGATGAATGCCTCGGGGGTTGCAGGGCACATCCAAAGTGGTAGTGTTTCAGGTCAATTTTCAAGATAAATGAATTGTGTAACACAATCAATCAAATACATGCACTCTGTTTTGTCAAAAGGTACATATAAATGAGACTCAGGGTATATACTCTAGAACACTGTGTGTTTCTACACACCTGTAGGTCCCAAATATGATTTCTAAGCATGTTCATAGTCAGGCAAATTCTGGGTCTAGAGGTAACAACACCCTACCCCCACCCCCACCCACTTTTTAGGGCATTTACCAGCTATTGGAAGCCATTTAGCTTCATAGTGGAAGGAAAACAATAGACTAAGGTAAAGACACATGGCTGCGGGGTTGCCTGGGGTAGTATATCAGATTTTCATCAAGTAATGACTCACTCTCAGGTCAGGGAGTACACGCAGAAGTTCACCAAAGCACTCATTCTTGGCAATTCCTTCTACCTGCTTTTGGTCTGGTTAGTAAACTACTTGGGCTTCAGCCCTGACTCTGGACATGTTTCTGGCACATTAGCGTTATTTCAGTTTGGGGGCAGCTTGCCAATTCAAAGCTGAGGGGACTGGGAAATTGAAAGGGCTGAGAGATGAGAGGAAGTCTGCATGATGTTAAGGTAATAGACACACCTCTGGTTAAATTCTGGCTGTCATTTCATGACTTTGTGAAGGTTTCCTAACTTTTTTGAGCCTTAGTTTAAAACTCTCTCTGTCTTATTCTCTCTCTCTCTCTCTCTCTCTCTCTCTCTCTCTCTCTCTCTCTCTCTCTCATCTCTATCTCGGCTTCTGTGTGATTTGTATCATTTGCCGATCCCCATGGTATAATAATTGAACCACGGTTAACTTCAAGGTTCTGATGTGGACTCAGTGAATGTGGATTGGGACAGCATGTGCATAATTGGCTCGGGGGAGCTGGTGTGAGCAGGCTCCAGACACCCTGGGGGTAAACTACTCCATCCTATGCCTGACACATACTGAGCAACCAAGGAAGGATTGGATAGGTTATGCAGAGGAGAGGAGGGTGCAGGTGTCCTGTAACAAACATGACAAACAGAAGGTACATAACTCTAGAAACTGTGGGAGAAGAGAGCATCTCTTATTTTGAAGATAGTGAAAAAGCTGTGCATCCATCCTGGGATCAGGACCGGGCTCTTACTGATGCAAAGGCTGGGCAATTTATAAGAAATTGGGAAGAGTCTAGACAATTTCTGGGTGGTAAACATTGTCCTTGGCTTTCTTAAGAATAGATTCAATTAAGTTTGATCATTTCCAGAAAAGTAGGAGGCTCTGGGCTTGATTCTGCCAATACAACTAAATCCCTTCTCCCAAACCGTTTATGAGCTATTGGAGAGTACAGATATCCAAAGTTACTGTGATGTAAGGGATGGGTAAAAGGTGAATTCCATGTCACGGTGGGGTGGCAGAGTGCTCATTTTACCTCGGAAAATTTAAGGCACTCTTGAAAGGAGAATTAGTGTTTTATTTCATCTTGAACAATGAGTAGAAATTTCACGAGTCAGAGAGTCTTAGCCTGCAAAGACATGGAAAGGGGGAAAGAAGAGTGTGATGTGTTTGGGGACCGACAGTATCTTGGTGTAGATAGGATGAAAAGTGGAAGTGAGAAACATCCATACATAAGCATGGAGAGATATGAGGGGAGCAAGTCCTCAGGGGTCCTGTACATTCAGCACAGAAGTGTGGCTTTTATATGATAGAAATAGCAATACACTGGCAAGTAATGCCATCATATCACTTATGTGTGACAACAGGGAACCAAATGGGTGGTGAAACGATGAATTTAGCCCCATAAATCTAATAGCTATTTGCCTGAATGTTATTCTCCATACAACTCTTCCTGCACCTAAAACTCAGGTTAATCATCATCTCCACAGAGACACTTCCTTCTTCAACTCATTTATTTATTTTTCCTTTTTCACAGAGCTTTCGATAGAAAACAGTTTTCCATTATATAGATATGCATTTCAGTTTCAGGGACAAAGGATATGCTGCATTACAAAAAATACATTTGTTTTATTCTGACCTTAAATATCCATCCTGCTAGGATGATGAGAAATTCAAGCAAAGCTGTTTGAGAGGTTTTCTGCCCCAAGAGCTCTGGAAAGTTCCTGGGGTGATACATAACACAGGGCATTAGGGACATTCCTCATATCATATGACACCTCTCTTCCCAGCCTCAATTTTCCCTGCTGCTTCTTTTGCAGCATGCTAAGGTCATGGGGACATTTGAGGAAATTAAAGTTCTAACCTCTCCACATGTCCAGTCTCCGTCATTCTCGTCTCAGGTGTTATCACCACCTGGGACCTTCCTGCCAGTGTGGCTATGAGGGAGAGTCTTGATTCCCTTCCGAAGCTCTAGGAATCACCTGCCTCTTCTGCTTGAAATAAGACAGAAAGAAAAACACAGGGGAATATACACATTTAAAAAAATTTAGTCATAATTTTTAATTTTTATTGATTTGCAGTGTCTGTCCCATTCACTAGGCTGAGGACCTTGGGGGAACAAGTTCTCTTTTCTTGTTCTCCAAGCTACTGGCACACTTACTGACACAATTGGATTTTTATTAATATGTGTTGAATACTTTCACTTATTCTAACCCACTAAGGACATTTTTACTAACCTGACTTTGCTAAAAGAAGAAACCTGAATATAATTATTTGGTGCTTAACAAGTACTTTACAAATGAAGAGTTGAAATAGTCTTAACCATTCTGGCTAGTCTCACTCATAATATTATATGTGAGTGTGTTATAAAGCATTTGTGAGGTAAAAATGAAGTGTCAATGGTTCTAGAGTCACCTTTTCTTCTAAACAAGATGTTAGGGTTTCTAAATCATGCATGTAACAAAGTCTTTAGGTTATCTAGCTCCCAAGAAAATTGATTTTTTTTTTTTTTTTTTTTTTTTAAACCTCTGTAAATTGAAATACTACACTGGTTTAAAAAAAAAGTGAAGGACAGCAAAATAAAGTTTTGAAACCCTCCCTTTACATTGAATTTTCCATATAAGTGTAAATGATTAAAGTTACTGATTTTTTCTTCCCACAAATTGATGGCCTTAAAATGCTCATTAACTGGAAGTTATATGGGTGTATGGCTAGTCAATAAAGAGCAGACTTGCGAGTGACAAGCAGAAAAGTTCACAGTTAGCATAAAACCGATGAAATTGACCAGAACATGCACTTGAGATCAGACTCTTAAGTTAGAAAATTTTTATTTTTATTCATTCTCTGACATTTTTCAACTCAGAAAAATCACTGTTCCACACTTTAAATGATCCAGAGAAGGCTGCTATGTTATTGGGCTGCTTGTAGGATCTGGATTGTGTGGGAAAGGAAAAAATCACTTTTCCTCTAGTCTTTCTAAGCTTTTCTGGCTGGACTAATAATCAAATGAGACAGATTAACTGGAGGAACTAACCAAATTTATTACATATGTACATGCAGGGATGCTATCAGAATATAGAACCTGAGGACAAATTGATTGGGCAGTTGAGGTGTATGTGCCATCTGGAGCTAAGGAGGAGGGAGTGGTTGAGGTCTGGGACGCGAAAGGGCATGAATACAATTCATATGGAGATGGAAAGGCAAATGTTGGTAAATATATGTTTGCTGGACCTTCTTTAACAATGGGACACAGACAGGACTTTGATCTAAGGGCCTTTGCTAAGTTCCTCCCCGTCTATCACACTCATTCATATTGAACTATACTTATCTGTAATGATCCTCCCCTCCTGGAGAAGGTCCTCTGTCTTAATTATTTTAGGCAGTTATGAGAAAGGTCAAAGATTCTTTCTGAGTCTTTATGTTTGTTAAAAAAAATAACTAGCTTAAGGTCATCTACATCTGCAAAGCCATATTTTGGCGTGACAACCTCTGCTTCCCCTCAGTTGTCATGCTTCTTCAGGTCTAAAAGCATTCATAGGTGTTTCTGTAATTGTTACCCCAAATTAATTATGCTTGACTGTTCAAGAATCATCAATGCTGACCTCTGTTCTACCACGACCTCTATTTTGTTAGCATATAGCTAAAATTTTCTCCTGTGGACAAATGTGGTGTCATAAGAAAGGACAACCGCTTTGGACTTGGAAAAGACAGTGTTGCTGGCACAGGAACTTGGGCACCTCTCCATGTCACTCAGGCTCAGCTTTCTCTGAGCATTTGCTCTAGGGTTAGTTTTTAAGATAAAACAATTCTAATGTGGTGGTCTGAAAATTACTCTGGACAGTGTCCTAATGATTACCTGAAAGGAGGGATGCCTGAGGCCTATTCAAGACTCTTCAAGAGGGTATGTGTTAGTGTGTATGTCGTTGTTTCAACTGCCTTGTCTCTACCATAGCATCTCCAGCTTGAATACGTTATAAAATAGGTTGATCTTCTGTGTTATATTTTGTCTAGAGTTAGAGTCTTCTCTTAAAACTGTTGTTGAATATCACTAAATAGATACATACAAAATATTGTATAGGGAGTAAAGAGATGTTATTATTCTGTTAGTTTTAATTGTCTTCTGAAGTAGGTTCTACTACTAGTAATAAATAATAAATTTTTAGAAAAAGATTTTTACGTGTAAGACTATTTAGTTTCTTTTGACCAGGCTGCCCATATTTTATAGTTCATACTTTTTTCTTTAAGTCTTCAGCCATATGGCTCAGTACTAATTGTTTCGATTGATCAAAGGTGATTTATGCATGTGTATGTTTCAGCACTGATTTTTAAAGACTGATTAACACCATCCAGAGGCTGGCTGATCAGCCAGCAAGAGTGTTGTCACTGCTTACATAACTATGATCTGGATGACTCACTTTAAGAAAAATAAACCTTGAAACCAATCGTGCATGACAAGGATAATTCTCAATATCCAGTGCAATATAACACTTGGAACATTTATTCAATCGTCAAGTTGGATTTTATGTTGTTTGCAAAATCTGATGTTGTTCCTAGGTTGTATCTACATACTTTACAGTTTTAACAAACTATGATAACCCCAAAGTCCCAGATCTTATTTGTTTTGGAAAAGTGACACTCACTGCTTCGACACAACAATATTGACCTTGGAATCCCTGGAGTATTTTTGTCAGGACTCTGGGCTTTTAAATATCACATCATAGGTAATAAGGTATTAACTGAAAATAGTGTACAGTTTTAATAAGAGAGGGACATCAAATAGACTTAATGCTTTAAATTGGGAGTTTGACAGTTCAGACAAATACAAGAGCTATTCTGTGGAGAGCACTGGCTTTGAACAGGTCTTTATTTCCACATGAGGTAGATTGCATTGGTACTTCAGACGTTTTTTGACCCAAAGAGACTGATACTGCATGTATACAATTAGTGTAGACACAGAATTAAGTACTCTTACAGTTTTTAGTTCAGTCTCATCTTTCATTTCCTTAAATATAATCAAGGAAGAGTTACTTCAACTAAAACAGATTGAAAGAGACACCAAACAGATGTCACTTAACTCCTACTGAAGAACACAGGCTTGGAGAAACATTACACAGTTGTAATTCAACAGCCTACCAGGCAAGAATGCAGTTGCTAGAGGTTGGGGAATTCGATTTGCAATGAAAGGAGCTCCAAGGACCAAGGGATGGGGAATGATGACTCCTAGTTTTGAACTAGGATAAACAATTCTATGTGAGGACAATGTACTGTCTTTATCTCTTTTACGTGTTTAAATTATGTTGATGTGTTTTATAGGAGAATTTGGTTACATAGAAAACAATATGATTAAATCAAACAAAAATAGAGACCAGAGAGGGGAGAACAGAAAGTGGAAAGGGGAGAAGAAGCAGAGATAAAGAAAAGGCAGCCCTGTGAAACAGAGACCATAATAAGAATAACTGAGGTTTGGGGAGAAGACAGGCAGCCATCATAAATGCAACTCAATGTTTTCTTGGAGGTAATTTGGGGTTAAGGGCCACAGAAAAGTATTTACATTTTGGGATACTCTGACAAATGAAAGTGAAGAACTAAACATGCATACATGGTGTATCCACAGGTTATATTCTTATATCTTTACAGGAATTCCCAAGAATTAAAAGGGTGATGATTCTCAATTTTGTAAAGAAGAGAAAACTATAGTTTAAGAAGTCTCTGAAGGTTATGGAACCAATACAATCCAAACCCTGCATACTTTCTGCCTCTTTTACCAGGTTGCCTGCTGGGGTTCTGGTGCCCCAGCTTGTGTCTGTTCTCCTCTTAGATGAATCACATTGAATCATGTTGTGAACAGTACAAACAGTATTTGGGCACTCTATTCCAGACACCATAATCAGAACAAATATTAATATCCCTGCAGGGATAGAATATATTCATAGAGTTCACCTGTAATGTGAGGAAAACTTTGTCTTCCTTCTCTGAATATTACATGCTTTGTAAAGCACTGCATCAACAGCATCCCATCTTTGTGGTCAACTTCACATTACACCGCGATGGCTGATCATAAAGGAGGGAGGCACGAGTTGGAGGGTCACATGATGATTTTGTTAATCCAAGACTCAAAACGGATGAATCATTATTTTCCCAAACTACATGACTTTGTTGCAAGAGCTCTCCTTAATTTGATGTTCCTCCTGGAATAACCCGGTCTTAAACTCCTGAGTATCAAGGATGCTTTTCTTTTCGTTTCCTACTTAGAAAACTGAAAAGTGATGAATTATAGTTGGTTTTGCTGGGTTCATGTCATTAATACTCGTGTTTTCACAGCAGATGCATTCTAAGAAAGACAGAGTAAGCTTACAATTAATTGATTTGATGGAGGGCCTTTCTAACATAATAATTGCCTTAGCTATGTATGTTAAGACTTTAGAAACTCTCAAAAGCAAGAATTTCTATTATTGTTAAATATTGTTCCCCCTCTTCAAGGAACATTTTTTTCTTAATTGATTTTCCTAAGACTTTGGTAATGATATCTCTATTTGCAAAATCCCCTCTTGTATCATGTGAGAGTTTCTTTCAATTTTAACAAAACTAATTAATATATCAATGTGGAACACTACAATTCACATTATCCATGGTTCTAATCTCACATTAAATATCAAAATATTGTGTGATACAAGTAGAAAAGATGTGAGATAACTTCAGTCTTTTAACTCAAGTGAACTCTTCATTTTGATCTGTTGACAGGCTTCTATTTGCTTTAGAAATGACTCATCTTAAAAAGAGTGCCTAACATTCTCTTTCCTACTGCCCATAACTCTCCCTTAATCCTTAGCTCATAAATCAGGGCTTTCACCTTCCTCAGCTTCTGAACACAAATCTAAATCTTCATAAATGCATTTGCTATTGATCCAGTGCCTATGAAAACCTTTATCTATCTATCTATCTATCTATCTATCTATCTATCTATCTATCTATCTATCTATCTATCTATCTATCTATCTATCTATTATTTCTAGGGTCTACCATTCAAACCTAACTCTCAGATAAATCACAATTTTAGACTGAGATGAGCTAACCTGGTTCAAGCACATTTTTGAACATGGAAACTCCTCTTATGGAAAGAGCTTGGGTTTGAAGGAAAGACCAGTGTTGAAGAACAGCGCTATGTTTTTCCAAGATCACAAAGTGCGATTCTGCACAGTGTGGTCTCTGGGATGCATTTGGTTAGGGAAGGAGAAAACAATTCATTTAGGATGAATTGGAGTGAGTTCATGGAAAGTGAAATGTTCATGGGATGGTGCAAGAGCATGAGGAGTTTTGGCTGGAGCAAAGTGATGACACTGCTGAGCGACAAACTGCCTGATTAGAAGAGATTGGGGAAGGGCAGGTGAAAAGGTCTCGAATTTAAGTTGAACAATGGGAGAGGTAGTGACTGTAGCTTCTTTAGAGGAATGATGTCATGAAGTGGCATGTCATGACGTTCTGCACCAGAAGCCAGTGAAAGATGGATTGGGACAGGTATAGTGACTGACTCTTGCAAGAGCTGTTGAGTTCTAGGGTGAGAATAAAGTAAAATCACATGAAGTGTCCTGGTCAGTGTCCTAATAGTTCACAGACTTTACCATAGAACATCCCTTTTTGATAAAGGAAAATAAGTAGCAACACTGGCCCTCAGCCATCAGGCATTTCTTTAAAGTTTTGGATTTTATTATGTAGTGCAGGGGAAGTCAGGATGAAATTAGCATTGCCACCTAGATTCTCTAAAGACTGAAGACATACTCAAAGATCTTCATGACAACAGGAATGGTGATTGTCTTACACAGGACGTATCTCTAGTATCCAACATAACCCTTAACACATATTAGGTGTCACGGTACAATTTGTTGGATGGATGGATGGATGGATAGATGGATGGGTGGATGGATGGATAAACATATTCCTGGTTAGGTAGGATAAGATGAGAGACTGAGAAGAGTTTTATTGTCAATAGATCTTTTGTGGGAAGCCAATATCTAGCAAATAGCCAGGATGAATTAAAGAACTGTGCGGTGGACTTGTGTGGAGTCATTTATCTTGTCTAGTTCACGATATGACCAAGCACAAATAATTCCAATTGTTATAGGAGATTTCCTGTGTTCGTGTCTGGAGAGACAGTACATGGTCTGAAATTCTTTGTGTAAATGGAAATGTGTTTTTCCACATAGTTGAAGGTGGTATGCAAGAGTTTTGTAAAACACCCAGAGAAATTAATTCTTTCATGTTCTAACACAAATCATATCAACAAAGAAACTGAAAAGTTCGTTGAGGACAGACAAAGTCTTGTCTTTGTCTATGGCTTGTCCACTTCCAAATGCTGAAACTGCACATAAAGAAAATGTGGTATATATGCACAATGGACTACTAGTCTTCCATAAGCAAAGATAAAATAATGCCATTTGTGACAACGTGGATGAATTTTGAGATTATTATGCTAAGCGAAGTAAGTCAGACAGAAACAGTAGAGAACCATATGATTTCACTGATATGTGGTATATAAAACATTTTAATAAGGTCTATGTCAGACATAACACCTTTTGGAGAATCTGGCTGAAAAACCCCATTGCTTGTTAATGACAAAATTATAATTAGACAACAGGGTAGTTTATCTCAATTGGTTCAGCAAAACTATTGACACACACACACACACGCATACACACACACACACAGAATTCTTACATAGTTTTTGTTTTTTCGGGGGGAGGTAGCTTTGCCTTCTCATAAATTTCAACTACTACTAGCAGTTCACACTGTTTCTTTCAACTAGAAGCTATATATTGAAGCAATCTGTGTAAGAAACACCAATCCGTCTAATCAACGATCTTTTTTTTTTTATCAACTTATTGGTTATCGTTTAATTTGCACTCAAGCTTATCACTCATGTAGTCTGAAATTCACAATTCACAATCTCCAATACTACTACAGTTTGCAGAAAAATGTTTTTTTCCCCTTAATCTCCTCTTTGTTCTGTAAATCTTATCTTAACATCTCTCATCTCAGCATCTCTCCATGTGCCCATGCAGGAGGGTTTGGAGTGGAACATTTACTATTTTTCTTTTGTTTGTTTGTTTACACTGACTAAATTCCTAATTTCAAGTTTGTATTATCTTCTGTGTGGATCTATTACTTTATGTGCGAGATATTTGCTTGCATGTTTATCAACTCAGATGCAGCTTTATAAACTGAAGTTAGATCATTGTGGATTCTTTTCTTGTCCAGTGAGAATAAGTTGACTTCTCTCAATCGCTTTTCCTGAACATGGCTTTGACGCTTGACATTGTTTTGGTCGAAACAGGCTAAACTTCTTTGTCAGTAATTACATAGTTTCTGAGTACGGTGACTGGAACTGGGGTTGTCTCCAGGCAAGACTTTAACAGGAGGTTTCATGATGCTAACAAACACTCAGTTAATTTCCACTGCATTTCCCTTGTTACCCACCTGTCTTAGTAGCTGATATATTTTTCAGAAAAAGAGAGTTGAAAATATTCCAAATTGGCAAACAGAAACTGCAGTAAACTTAGATGATCTAAGATATAGATAAAATACAGATAGGTAAGTACTTGATAGGTCAATAGATAGATAGATAGATAGATAGATAGATAGATAGATAGATAGATCATCATCTATACTATTTTAGGGTTTTAAAAAACATATTTAGCATATTAGTTCAGCAGATAATTACAATAAATATTCCAGTTTTCCTAATACCATCTTCATATTTTTCTCAACTGAGTACCATCTTGTACTGTAATTGATTTAGTATCTTAGGCATACTTTAATCAAGCAGACTAAAAATCAAAGATGAGAAATAATAAAATGAAAAGATGTGCTGAAAAATAACGTCTTAGAAGACAAATAAGGAGAAACGATTTTTCAAGTAGATTTTATATTCCCTAAGTCATGTTCTTCTAAACTGTTCCAAGAAGAAAGTGATATTGACCTCTTAAGCAAACAGTTTCCTTTTTTTAAATATGCCATTAAATTTGGAGATTTAATTGCTCTGTTGGCATAAAGTTACTGTGTGTTAATAACTTTTTGACTAGACAATTGTGCTCATCAAAATCAACAATTTATTTGAGTGCAAGGAGTCCTTCAAGGGTGAACAGTAATAGGTCTTACTAAGATTTTGGTGAGAAGAGGAGCTGAGAATGTTAATACTCATCTAATCCTTGTGTAATTCTCATGTAGGCAATTTAATCTTTTTTACAGTGTCCTTAATTCTGAGATTAACTATAAAAGGATAAAGAACAAGATGACATTCCTATATAATTAACTCCTCGTACCTGGAGACTAGTAAAAAGAATTTCTCAGCATCTTCACTGCTCAGCTAATGGTCCTTGGTTCCATCTGAAGAAGTATCAGCAGGTACTTACTGTAACACTTTAATGGTTCATAACCCTCAGAAGCTATGGAAACCAAACCCAACATTGAACAATGAGATACTCAGTCCTTTCAATGGCATAACTAGGATTTCACCTGAAATTTGAGTGTTGTCACCTACCGCATTTGTTTTACATTGAGAGTTGTAGATACTCTAGCCTATGAGGTCTCCTTCCAGAATTACCATACTTGGAATTTCTCTGGAAAATAATACTTTTGCAAAATTAAGATGTTGTGCTTCTAAATATCTCAGCTTGGAATTTCAGGATGTTAGAAAAGCCCTTGGAGATTTCAGTGTATAGATACACAGTTAAAAATGTGACTGTTAACCCCCTTCTCTCCCCTCTGGCTGTAGGTGGCATGGAGGGCATGACGGATGATCACTTACATCGTTCACCTGCAGACTTCCAAAAACACTGCTCAGTTTTTAGTCAGTGTTTAAAGGATGGTTGGGATGCACTGACACCATCCCTCGAGATAAAATAATTTTAGCTGTTAAGGACATTGTCTTTCTCTTATACCTCTTGTCCAATCCTCACAATGGTGTTATTTACTTACT
Organism: Rhinolophus sinicus; assembly: GCF_057876585.1. Classification (NCBI taxonomy): domain Eukaryota; kingdom Metazoa; phylum Chordata; class Mammalia; order Chiroptera; family Rhinolophidae; genus Rhinolophus; species Rhinolophus sinicus. The sequence continues at coordinate 187,870,606 of NC_142503.1, read as the reverse complement.
ACTGTTGCCTTTGGTTATGGGAATTCACAAGACAACTTACATGTAAGCTTCTCTTGGGAGGTGTTATGGAAACTAGACTAACATATGCCCTACAATAATTAGGTCCAACATTTACATATCAGCCATAGAGGGTGAGTATTAGAGTCTTACAGAAAAATTTTAAAGAAAACTTAGAACAGAACAAAAACATTTAAAAGGAGCTTATGTAAAACAGAGCAAAAACGCTGCAAAACTAAGAACTGACCAATAATATCACTGTCTTTCATGCCCAGAAGCAAGCATTAAGCGAAACACTACCCAATTCTGCGCTGAGTCTAATAGCTTAGTGCTATTAAAATGGGGTCTTCTGGAAGAACACAACCGTGTTCTTTTAATTCTCTGCTTTGTTAAGATAAGTAATTGAGAGCCTCCATTCAGAGCCAGGGGGCTCATTCCATACATTGACTATTTCTACTTCAGAGGGTATCCTGTGCTTGCAAGCTTATATCAGAGTTGATTCAGTATCCCTGGGCCCAAGAGGGGTAGGAAAGGGTTGAAAAAATGCCTACATTACAGCCCTTATTTTAATCTCTGCCTTCTTATAAATGAGCTTCTTTTTTTAAAGCTTGCACACCAGTACGTCTAATTTAATCAACCTCAATCAGTTGTAAGGAAAGCAGAAATCAGAATGCTAAGCAGTATAAACTTTCCCTACGTGATAAGAAAATAGCAAGGGGATTTCCATTACAGCTGGTGAAACTCTAGGCAGAACCAGCTTCCATCTCCTTGCAGAAAAGTCTGGCTATGCAGAAATCCTAGGTCAAATGAAAAGGAAACGGAGTTTTCCCAATTTCTAGGTATCTAGCATGGTTTATTGCATCTACATAGCTTTGGCTTAGAGGAAGAAAAAAAAGTCTGCGTTTTAGATAGGTAAGTGGCATCCATCTTTCTTAGGGACATTATAGTATTCTGGCTGAGAGCAGGTGCATAGATTGAAAATGACACTTGCTGTGTTATAGTGAGCCAAAAACGTAAGACCTCTGAACCTCATTTTTCTAAAATAATAATAATAATAATAATAATAATAATAATAGTAATAATACCTCATTTGATGTTTGTGAGGACTAAATAAGGTATTATATATGGCACATAGGTGAACAGCAGCCTCTATAATAAATGTTTGTCACTCTGTCTTCTCAGTATCCCTTCCTCCCAATTAAGGTTAGAACGAGGAACAGATATTTGTGGGACTGTGTCTCCCCAGTTCCTACCTGTTGGCAACATTGATTGGTCTATAGTTTGGGCATGTGATCCAAGCAAGTTGCTCATATTCCTTACCTGAAATTAATCCCCAGCCACTGGGAAGAATGATGTGCTGCATTCCGCTAAACTTATTAAATTGGGTCTGTGATCCCAAATCTGCTGGTAGTCACTGTCCCATCAAATGAACGAGACCTACACATAAGGAAGCCAAACTGAAATATAGGGGGATGTGGTTGGGATGAATGTGAAAGGCTTTATGGTCATTTTAGTTCTTGGTTCTAACTGAAGCTCTGTTTATCCTTGGAATTCCCAGTTATACCATCCAATAAGTCTGCCCAACATTTTTTATTGCTTAAGCTCATTACACTGGGGCTCTGTCACTGACAGTTGGAAGTTCTGACTGGTATAAGCTGTACCCACTAAGCATTTGGGGGCTTCCGTGGAACCTTATTGCAATCTTCAGCCACATTTTGGTGTAGTTAGAAGGACTTGGAAGGCTTTGGAAAAATCTTCTCTTTCTTGATTGTCATTTTTCTTCATCATAGTCAAGATTGGTTAGTGGGATAACCAAAAAAAAAAAAAGAAAGAAAGAAAAAGACAAGAAACCATATAAACCATATAAAATGCTTTGAAAATAAAGTTTTAGATTATGTTACTTATCTCAAGTGTGAAAAAAGTGTTATTTTTAGGTACACATGACCTAGTAAATGGGAACTATGGTGCTTCTTGTTATATATTGTAGCTTGTGGCAACTGGCCAAGATTGGTATAAATAACTATTTTGTCACCAATTTGTGATTCTGGTAAAGTTAACCTCTTGAAACTTCAGTTTCCTTTTCTATAAAATGTGGAATTTAATAATACACAACTCCTAAAGTTGTTATTTGGCGTAATTGAGAAAATACATGTGCATAGCTTAGCTAGTTTCTTGTATAGACAATAGACAATTCCGTCAATACATGGGAACTATTACCATTGTTCTTTAAAAGGGTATTAACCCATTCTGGCCTTAGCAATCCCACCCCGCCTTTTTAATTTTCTTAACAAGGATTTACTTCCCTGCTTTTGAGAATAGACTTGTGTTTACCAAAAACCACATTGTGACTCTTTCTACTTGGTCCTTTCTTAACTAGATACTCCATCTCCTCTCTGGCTTGTCTATTGCTTTTAAGCTGGATTTACTTGATCAAATGCTTCTAATTTAATGTGGGTTTAAAAAAGAAACTCAAGCCAGCTGTACTGATTTTGAGTCTATGAAGCATAATTATTTTTAGGAGACTCTGTAGAGGTTAACATCATTATTTTGATTATGAACCACATACAGAACACTTTATTTTTGCAAAGAGCTTTGGCATCGTTTCATAATTTAGAGTTAAAAGTGACTCAATGGGGGATGTGTCACCCATTACAGATGGAAAAGAAAAGCCAAAGGGAGTTAAACAATTGCAGAGCAAGTGCATCATTAACTAGAATATCTAGGCATTGTTTTCCTAGACTGTGTCCACCCAAGACTAACTCAACCACGGATGTGAAAATTCACACAACTGGATATCATTAGGTTGTCTGTCTCTTTTTTACCCCTAAGCAAACATTTTGGGAAGGGATTTAATTAACAGACACAATCCATTTTGATTGTGGTACAATAGTTAGTTACTTGACAATAGTTCATAAATTTAAGAAATTAAAGAAAGTAGGTCACGTTGATTTAAATATATTTTAAATTAAACTTACTTTGTTACAATGTAATGATCTTCACCCATTCAATGTAATGATTGACTAATCATTGCTACCTTGAATTTACTTTAGAGTTGCAGCTTTCTCTATTTACTCCGAGTCTGCCTATAACTACTATCAACTGGGCATAGTGAGATGAGTCCTATATAATAAATTATGACATCTCAGATTATTACCTTGCTTTATGATTCCCTATTTTCTCAAGTCAAACTTTCAGAAAAGAGAGAGCTTCATAAAATTAAAAGGCCTGATTTGTAACGGATCTATTCAGTGTGATGCATACGCAAATTTGAGGTACATCAGAAAACTCCCCAAAGAGATCAAGTATTTTCTTTAAGGAGTTAAATAAATAAATAAATAAATAAATAAATAAATAAATAAATAAATAAATAAATAAATTTCCTTTCTCAAAAGGAAAACTCTCTTGGAAAATGAGAATTAATTATTTGCTGTCAATGTAACCTGAGTAAAGGTATACATTTCATTCATTGAAAGCCAGGTGAGAGAAAATAAGTTTTCTCATAAATATTTATTTCACTGTTTGCAAACAAGAGAAAACCAAATCCAAACTGTATTATGCAGAAAGAGAAACAGTCCTAAAAAGCTCAGTTATAGTCTTCAGAATAAGTTTGATCCAGAAGACCAAATGGTATCATCAGGTTTTGGCTTCTCTCCATTTCTTCTTTCTCTCTTCAGGTGGTAATTCGGGCAGATCCAGACTCACTTCTCTTGGTAGAGAGAGAGAGAGAGAAAGAGAGAGAGAGAGAACTTATATTTCTCCAGTCATTTGAACATAAAGCCTTAAGCTTGATTTTTGTTTTGTTGTTAATTTTTGGATTGAATTGAATCACATAACCAGCCCTGATCTTGGAAATAGGATGGCAAATTACCTTTGACTCAAATTACATATGCCCAGTGGAGCTTGGGAGTCAGCCCCCACAAAAATTGTACAGAAAAAGATTAAGAAAGAGGTGTTTTCTGAAGGAAAATGCCAGACAGTAGGAATAACAGATACCTATAAAAATGAGTAACAAGACAATTATTCCCATTACCATCCATGACTTTGCCTAATTTATACAACAGTTTACAAAGAAATCATATAATAATGATACTATTTTGTTCACTAAGTTATTTATTTCAATAAACACTGAATTCTAGAAAAGAGTCTGAGGTTGAAACATACACCCTTCTTTTGATAACATTTCTATTTAAACTTCCATTTATCTCTCAGAGAAAATGGCTCCAATTAGCTTTTTCTGGAACAAACAGCACATAAAAGTTTCAATTGATAGAATGTATTCCAGAGGACAGCTGACTCCCCCATCTAGTTAACTTTTTAAATGTTTTGTTTTCTCTTTGCTGTTCCTATAATGCTTTTTGGGGTTATACATTATACATTATCTGAGAAACCATTTCTAGTATACCACAACTTACTTCAAGGAGGCTAAATCAAATCACTTCAGTGTTTCAGTAATTTCCCATGAAGACCTTCAGACAAATTAGAAGGAGTCAACTTCGATGCTTAATTGTTTTTACAGATTTTTTCCTCCATTGATTTAATTAAGTCTTTCTTCTGTTGTGAGCTTGGAGGAATTTCATTATCTATTGCAAGAACTTTATGTTGGCCAACATGTCACACAGACCTAGTAACTTTGTAGGAGCAAGTTACTGTAAAATATTGGGAAACAAGAATCTACCTTCCCTCATCAGTGACAGTTAAAAGTACATATTGGTTTCTGTTAGATGTCTCTGGAGTACCTAAGAAGAAGTAACGATTCTGGGGAATATGGAAAGTGAGAGCCCCACACTGTGGGTACAACCTTGGAGAAGGAAATTAGCTTTGGGAAGATGACCTTTAAGTTTCTCTGTAAGAACTGATTTTGTAAGTTTTTAAATGAGATAGTTCATTTTCCTTATGCTGGAGGGGGGCTTACAATGCTCATAGTTAGCTTTCCTAACTGGAATAGAAGTAACCAGTCTAGATCAGCTCCTTTCTTCAGGGACTACCAGACGCTAAATATGTGTTAAATGTAGTCTTCTGTTTAAAAGTAGAGGATCTGTGGTTAGATAGATTGGGTTTGACATCCTTGGTCTGCCACTCAGTAGTGTGTAGCATTTGATAATTAAATGTCACCTGCAAATATCAGTGTTTGCACCTGTGAAATGGGAAAAACAATATTATCTAACTTGAATTTGATTACATGGTATCCTCTTCATTTTTTTCTTTTTTTTTAGAGGATCAAATGGGTGTAGGCAATGCTTAATGATACATAAACATCATTTTGTAATATGTGTAATAATATAATTTTGTATAAAATAATAGGAAGGAAGTGAATATTTTTATCTTGCATGATGAGTGACAAGGGAAGCTAGGGTGAGGAGAGCAAGAACACAAAAAGAGCAGAGAACAAAGTTTAAAGGTCGACAAAAACCTTAGTAACCAAAATAAATAATATGTTAATGCAATATTCTAAAAACTCAAAATTAATGCAAATATTCATGATTAATAAAATATAAAAATGTTTAACAAAGATACAGTCCAGAGTGTCATCCACATTATGGTGGCATAAAATGTACCTCACGCTTTCCTTCTTTTAACATTGAAAGTTCAGCATTTATCTACAGACAGAAGTGTCTCTGTGGGAGTTGTGGGATCTAGCACCATACACCAAGAGACCTGGTAAGAGTCTTGCCCACCTGTGCATTGGGTTCCTCTAGTATAGGCTGTGGAATTGGCAGAAGCCTGTGAATCAGTTCCAGATGCTCTCAGCCATGAACTGAGAGCACCTGGAAAATGCTGACTTGGGCAGATATTCACAAACAACAGAGCCTCCATAGAACTCCAGATTTCCAGAGGAAAAGTTACAACATTCTATTGGATCATATATATATATATATATATATATATATGCATTTAGACACATAGGATTGGGTAAGAGGAATTTTGCCAGCATCACCCCTCCCCCTAGGCAGCACAGCTTAGAGAAAGAAAAGGCTGGGCACCATTCCTGTGAGGGAAAAGGGAGAGTAGTGAATGAGTGATCAGCTCCCCCAGTTGTGCCAGATGCTTTCAAAAAAGAAAGGAAAAAATCTCTTTCCTGCACCACTAGAGTATTAAAGTAAGAGCTCCATGAATGGGAGGAAGGAGGAGGTGGGGGGAAAGGCAGATAAGAATATCAGAGGACACTCAATGGACAAGGTTCCTACTGAATGCATTTTAGACTCCAGCAAGAAGCTTGTTCATGAGCTGTTGGGAAAAATCTCATGTGAGGATCTCTCCAAATGGTTAGTAGGTGTCCCTAATGACCTGAGTGTCAAATCCACTTCTCCTACTCATTGGTGTGCTCCCTGTGCATGTCCCTGAGGGTGTCAGTGAGAACAAGATCAGGTAGACAAGTCATGCACATAGAATGTAGACAGCATCTGTGGGCAAGAGAGAAACTATCATCTTGAGCTGTAGAGTAACCTTTGGGAAAACAAAAAAGAGGTTACTAATAGTCAGCCTGTTGTGTTGTAAGATTGAGAAATGACATATAAGCTTAAGAATTTTGTCATAAAGGGAGCAGGAAGCATGGAAGAAGTATATCCATACAAATTTTGAAAAAGCCCCAGAATATGAGCAAGATCAAAACAAAACAAAACAAACAAACAAACAAAAAACCTCTGACCCGAAGGCAGCTAGTTTACTAACAGAGGAGGTGACTGCTAGATCAAATGTGAAATCAACAATGCAAAACTTCAAGGAACAAGAACAATCAAGAAAACATGACATCACCAAAAGAACATAATAATCCCTCAGTATTCAAACCCAAAGACAGGAGAAATCTGATTTACCTAATAAAAGATTTTCTATAGCTCTTGTGAAGAAACAATGAGCTATAAGAAAACGCAGAAAGACAATTCCAAAAATCAGGAAAATGACACATGAACAAAATAAGAAATTTAACAAAAACATAGATCATAAAAAATAACTAAATGGAAATTCTGGAATTACATATTTTAATGAATAAAATGAAAAAAATGCAACAGAGTATAAATATCAGTATAGACAGGCAGAAAACAGAATCAGTGAGTTAGAAGACAGGAACTTTGAAATAACTCCGTCGGAGGAGAACTAAGAAAAAAGAATGAAAATGAGCAAAGAAAGCCAATGTGATCGATGAGCTATCATCAAAGAACCAATATAAGCATCATTGGAATGCCAGAAGGTAAAGAGAGATAAAGGGGGACAGAAAGCTTATTTAAACAAATAATGTCTAAGAACTTCCCAAACCTGGTGAGGCACTTGGACATCCAAGTCTGTGAAGCTAATAGTCATGCCATTATTTCAATTCAAAACAATCTTCTCCAAGACACATTACAATGAAACTTTCAAAAATCAAAGACAAAGAGAGAATACTAAAAGCAGCAAGAGATAAAAGGATTGAAACCTACAAAGGAATCCTCACTGGGTTATCAGCAAATTTCCCAGCAGAAACCTTACAGGACAGAAGAAAGTGACATGATACATTCAAAGTACTGAAAGAAAAAATAAATACCCACTACAAATACTCTATTGGTAATGTCATCCTTCATAAATAAAGGATAATAGACTCTCCCAGACATATAAAAGCAGAGGGAGTTCACCACTAGACCTGCATTATGAGAAATGCTGCAAGAACTTCTTCAAGCTGAAATGAAAAGATGCTGATTAGTAACATGAAACCATACAAAAATATACAATACACTGGTAAAGGGAAATATATATCCTGATTCAGAAAACTTTAATTCTGTAATATGATGATGTGTTAACTACTTAATTGTATTATAAAGTTTAAAGAAAAAGAGTAGTAAAATAACTATAAGTAGTACAATTTTTTAACAAATAGACAATATAAAAAGAGAGCTATAAAAGAGACATTGTGACATTAAAAACATAAAAGTGGGGGGTAAAGGAGTAGATTTTTTTTTAAAATGCAATTGAAGTCAAGTTGCTATAAGCCTTAAATGGACTGTTACATCTATAGGATATTTTATGTGGGCCGCATGGTAACCACAAAGCAAAATCTTTGAACCACAAAAGATAAAGAGAAGGGAAGGAATCAGAGCATATCACTACAGATAATCACCAGTTGACAAAGGCAGGCAATAAGAGAGGATAAAAGGAACAATGGAACTATAAAACAGCCAAAAAACAATAAAATGACATTAGTAAGTTCTTACATATCAATAAATTTTCTAAACGGAAATGGATTGAATTCTCTAATCAAAAGGCCCAGCGTGGCTGGATAAATTTTAAAAAGAAAAGACTCAGTAAGATGTTGCCTGCAAGAGATTCACTTCAGTTTGAGGATATACACAGATTCAACATGAAGGAATGAAAAAAATATATTCTATGCAACTAGAAACCTAAAGACAGAGAGCACAGATATACTTATAACAGACAAAATATTCTTTAAGCCAAAAATGGTAACAAGAGAAAGAAATCATTATATAATGATAAAAGGATCAGCTCATCAAGAAGTTATAACAATTGTAAATATTTACTCACCCAGCATTGGAACAACCAAATATTTTAATCAAATACCTATAAATTTGAAGGGACAAATAGACCATAATACAATAATAGTAGGGTACTTCAATATGCCACTTTCAGCAATGGACAGATCATCCGGACAGAAAAATCAACAAAGAAACATTGGACTTGAACTGCATTTTAGATCAAATAAACCTAACAGACTTATACAGAACATTCCATCTAACAGCAGCAGAATACACATTTTTCTCAAGTATACACAAAGCATTTTGCAGGATAGATCATAAAATGGGCCGCACAATAAGTATTAGCAAAGTTAAGAAGATTGAAATCATACCAAGTAACTTTTCCAACCACAAAGGAATAAAACCAGAAATCAATAACCAAAAGAAAACTGCAAAATGTACAACCATGTAGAAATAAAGCAACACATTCCTGAGCAATCAATGGGTCAAATAAAAAATAAAACATTATCTTGAAACAAATAAAAATGGAAACATGACATACCAAAATCTATGGGATGTTGCAAAAGCAGTTCTTAGAGAAAATTTCTCGGAGATAAATGCATATATTAAGACAAAAAGAAAGATCTCAAATAAACAACCTAAATGTACACCTCAAGGAACTAGACACAAAAGGAAAAACTAGTCCCAAATTTGCAGAAGGAAGGTGTAATGCAGGTCTCCGGTCCCGCTCCCCGCCCCAGAACACAGGATATGGTGAGGCCAAAAAGGAACACCCACTGAGCCATAGAAGGGGAGTCATACTACTATATTCTCGCTGTTGGCTGGGTTGGAGACACAGGAAGCAGCAGCCGCACACTGCCGGCCTCTTTTCTGTCAACCAATCAACCCCTTAGCATAGCCATGGCAGTTATATTAGTGGCTAATGGCTAACTGGTTACAGCTGATGGCCAACTAGTCACAGCTGATGGCCATCTACTACCCGAGCCAGCACCTTTCCAAGTGAAGTTGAGAACCTGGAAACTGAGCTCCTGGCTCTGTCCCCACACTCCACCCTCCAGGGTCTCGCTTCACAATCTATGTGACAAACGTCTTCCTTGAGGAGCCCTGTGCCAGGAACCCACCTCATGAGAAAAAGTTTCATTCCAGTTCAAGTAATGTCCCAGGGGGTGTCCCTCGATGTCCACCTACTTTCTGGGCACAGCCAGGGTTTCTTAGGGTACCACCAATCTTTCTGGGCACAGTCTGACTCCCTGGGCACAGCCAGGGTTTCTCAGGGTACCATGCTGGAAAAATAGTGGCTCACAGCCAAGGTGCTTACATATCCTCACTGGCAGCCAATCCAGATACAAAAAGCAATCATCTTCCTATACCCCAATAGGGGTCTTCCTGCACTATAGTCTCACTGGCGGCCTGGCGAGACACAGGAAGCAAACATCCACCAGTTCCACTACACTGTGGTATGTTCCCAAGCAAACAGTCAAGCAGTCCATCAAATCAGGGATGGAAGGCAATTCCTCAGAGTCCACAATCATTCACCAGGCCTGTGCGTTGGCCTCATAACGTGTGCCCTCTCCACAGGGGGAGGGCTCCATGTCCTCCCTAACTTGGGGGTGAGGGATGACCTTGACCTCACCTGCATCCTCCACCGAGGACTCAGCAAGCGTTTCTTCCTAGGACTACAAGTCCCGCACCTGGACTGCCTCAGCAAGCACTTCTCAGCCCACATGGCTGCGCTTTCCCCTTCCTATGCTGATTGGAGAACCATCCACGTTTTCCCACCCCTCCATGGGTGTTCAGCTCTCCGGCAGCTGCACAGCTCCTTCCATGCTGGTTGGAGAACCATCCATGTCTTCCCATCCCTCCAAGGGAGTCCAACTCCTGAGAACAGTGGCCACCAGGCACCACACACTGTATGGGGGCCACATGGCCTCCTGCCCAGAATCAGACATCATTCTTACCTGGCCGGAACCCTGCTCGCTGGCCAGGTATTCAAGTGGGTAATGGCCCCGCGTAAGATGTTCACAACTCTAGGAGCCCACAGCAGCAGCGGACCACCAAAAAGCAGGTGATACCTGCTATGGCCAATAGGGTGACGTGCCATCCAGAGGCTCGAGAGGACCACCTATTCACAGAGGGGTCATATTTCTCCCAGGCAGATCTCATCTCCCATTCCTGGTGCCACTCCTCACGGGCCTCTTGAAACTGAGCTTTCATATGCACAAATTGCTCCACTGACTTTCGGGGAGCTCTGGCCGGCACCGTATCCTGCTCTCTGCACCATGCGTAATGCAGTGTCTCTGGTCCTGCTCCCTGCACCAGAACGCAGAATATGGTGCGGCCAAAAAGGAACACCAACAGAGCCATAGATAGGAGAGACATACCACTATATTTTCACTGGTGGCTGGTTGGAGACACAGGAAGCAGTAGCTGCAATCAGCCGTCCGCTTCTCTGCCAACCAACCAATCCCCTAGCATAGCCATGAGAGTTAGATTAGTGGCTAATGGCTAACTGGTTACAGTTGATGGCCAAATAGTCACAACTGATGACCATCTACTACCTGAGACAGCACCTTTCCAAGTGAGGTTGAAAGCCTGGAAACTGCTCTCCTGGCTCTGTCCCCTCAGAAGGAAAAAACAAAAAAATTAGAAGGGAAGTAAATAAAATAGAGAATAGAAAAGCAATATAAAACATCAATGAAACTGAGAGCTGTTTTTTTAAAAAGATTTTAAAACATGACAAACCTTTAGCTAGACTAAGTAAAGAGAGAGAGAGAGAGAAAGAGAGAGAGAGAGAGAGAGAGAGAGAGAGAACTCAAGAAAATCAAAAATGAAAGAGAAGACATCAGTACTGATGCCACAGAAATAAGATTATAACATAACTTTGAACAGTTATATGCCAATAAATGAGATAACCTAGAAGAAATGGATAATTCCTGGAAACATACAACTTACCAAGACTGAATCATGAAGAAATAGAAAATCTATATAGATGAACAATGAGTAAAGAGATTGAGTTAGTAATCAAAACCCTCCCCAAACAGAAAAACCCAGGACTAGATGGTTTTACTGGTGAATTCTACTAAGTATTAAAAGAGGAATTAATGCCAATTCTTCTCAAACTCTTCCAAAACATTAATATGGAAGAAATACTCTCAAACTCACTTCTTAAGGTCAGCATGACTCTGATACTAAAGCCAGATAAGGAAAACACAAGAAAAGAAAACTGTAGACCAATATCCCTGATGATTCCAGAAGCAAAAACGCTCAAAAGACTTTAGCAAACAAAATTCAACAATATATTTAAAGGATCATACACCATGATCAAGTGGAATTTATCCCTGGTAAGCAATGATAGTTCAACATACATAAATCAAGAAATGTGATATGCCAGGTAGCCAGATGGCTCAGTTGGTTAGAGCGCTAGCTCTGAACAACAGGGTTGCTGGGATCGATTCCCACATGGGCCAGTGAGCTGCGCCCTCCACAACTAGATTGAAGGACAATGACTTGACTTGGAGCTGATGGGCGCTGGAAAAACACACAGTTCCCCAACATTCCACAATTAAAAAAAAGTGATATGCCACATTAATATAATAAAAGAAAAATCACATGCTCATCTCAAAGGGTGAAAAAAATAAAGAGTATTTGACAAAATACAATATCTTTTCATGATAACACTCTCATCGAATTGGGTACAGAAGGAACACACCTCAACATAATACAGACCATGTATGACAAATCCACAACTAAACAGATAAAAAAAATTAAGCTTTTACTTTAAGATCAGGAACAAGACATTCAATATAGTACTGGAAATTTTAGCTAGAGCAGTAAAACAAAAATAAAAAATAAAAGACACTGAAATCAGAATGAAAGAAGCAAAATTTTCTTTATTTGAAGGTTATTTGATCATATATAATATATATTATATATATATATATTATATATATATATATATAATATATATATATAATATATATATATATATATATATATAATATGTGTATATATATTATAAATATATAATTCTAAAAGCTCAACCAAGAAACCATTAGAACTGATCAACAAATTCACTATAGTTGTGGGATATAAAATCAATGTACAGAAACCAGTTGCATTTCTATACACTAACACAGAAATATCTACAAAAAGTAAAACAATCCTATTCACAACAATATCAAAAATAATAAAATACTTAGGAATAAATTCAACCAAGGTAGTGAAAGATCTGTATAATGAAAACTACAAGACTTTGATGAAAGAAATTGAAGAGGACACAAACAAATGTAGATATCATCATGTTTATGAATCAAAAGAATTAATATTGTTAAAATGCCCATACTACTCAAAGCCACATAAAAAGTCGTTACAATCACTATCAAAATTCCAATGAGGGTTCTCACAGAAATATTAATAGAAAAAAAAAAACCTTAAAATTTTTATGGATTCAAGATCCCCAAATAACCAAAGCAATCTTGAGGAACAACAAATTAGGAAGCATCACTCTTCCTGATTTCAAAGTATACTGCAAAGCTATAATTATCAAAATATACGTTCCTGGCATAAAAATAGACATGTAGACTAATGGAACAGTACAGAGACCCCAGGAATAAATCCCGGCATACACGGTCAAGCTATATTTGATGAAGGAGCCAAGAATGTTCAATGGGGAAGAATAGTGTCTTCAATAAGTGATATTGGGAAAACTGGATAACCACATGCAGAAAAATGAAATCAGACTCTGATCTTACAACACTCACAAAAATTAACTCAAAATGGATTAAAGAGCTAAGCATAAGACCTGAAATGGTGTAACTCCTGGAAGAAAACATCGGGAAAATGTTGTTTGACATTGCTCTTGGCAAGGAGTTTTAAATTATGACACCAAATGCCCAAGCAACAAAAGCAAAAATCAGCAAATGAAACTACATCAAACTTAAAAGGGTCTGTACAACAAAAGAAGCAATCAACAAAATGAAAAGGTAACCTATGGAATGGGGAGTAATATTGCAAATCATATCTGATAAGGGGTTAATTAATACCCAAAATATATAAAGAACTCATACACTTCAATAAGAACAACAAAAATCAAACAACCCAATTAAAAATGGTCAGAGAAAACTAAACAGACATTTTTATAAAGAAGACATACAGATGGCCAAACAGGTACATGAAATGGTGCTCAACGTTACTAATCATCAGGGAAATTCAAATCAATATCACGATGAGACATCACCTCACACCTGTTAGGATGGTTATTATCAAAAAGACAAGAGATAGCAAGGATGTGAAGATAAAGGAACCCTTGTGCACTGTTGAAAGAAATGCAAATTGGTTCAGTCACAGTGGAAAACAGTATGGAGATCCAACAAATTATTAAAAATAGAACTACTGTATGATCCAACAATCCTACTAGTGGGTATGTATCAAAAGGAAATGAAATAAGGATATGTAAAGCATGTCTGTACTCTTATGTTTATTGTAGCATTATTCACAATAGCCAAGATATGAAAACAACCTAAGTGTCAGTTAAGAGATGAATGGATAAAGATAATGTGATTGATATATATATACACACCCAGTAGAATATTATCCAGCTATGGAAAGAAGGAAACTCCACTCTTTGTGACAACATGGATGAACGTTGAGGGCAATATGCTAAGTGAGATTAGTCAGACAGAGAAAGACAACAACTATATGATCTCTCTTATATGTGGAATCTATAAAAGCAGAGCTCATAGAAACAAAGATTCACTTGCTGTTTCCCAGGAGCTGTGGGGTGCGGAAATGGGGAGATGTTGGTTGGAGTGCAAACTTGCAGCTAGAAGATGAGTAAGTTCTGAAGAAATTCACGGAATTGTGATTATAGTTTAAACACTGTATTATACACTTCAAAGTTGTTAAGGGACTAGATCTTCAATGTTCTCACCACTAAAAAGAAACAGTGATTATATGACAGGATAGAAACATTAGCTAATGCGACAGTGGTGATCATCATAAATGTATCAAATTAACATGAGGTATACATCAAACTTACACAATGTCACATGTCAATTATATCTCAATTGAAAAAAGAGGAAAAAATAAAAAGATGTCAGAAAGAAAAAAAGAAGATATAGTCCAATTCTGAGCTTGTCTGGTGTCAAGCCTCACTGCCTCACCTTCCTCCCATCTGTGATGAAAAGGTTTCACGGAGGAAGCAAATACTTGTTCTGGTATTTGAAGAAAGGACAAAGTGGAACTTGGCAGGTAGACAACACGGAAATGGAAAGCCCACTGGACACAGATTGTGCAGAGACACTCTGTAAACACTACGGATATTGTCATCAAAGAACTGTAAACTTTTTTTTTTTTAATGAAAAAAAAAAAGAACTGTAAACTTGGTCATAAAAATGAGAATAGTTGAGAAGACACTGGAGGGAGAGACAAAGGCCGGATAAAGCCAAAGGCCTTGCATGTATGCTGACCATCAAGGCTTTATTTGATGAGATGTAAGAGAGATAAGTCATTGGCCTCCTTCCTTTTGTATGCTTTGATGTAATGTTATTAAAACCCCTTTGTACAGGTCTTATCCTTGAGGTTCTTAGTGTGTTTGTTATTGCATAAAGATAACGTTTATTTATTTGTTTTTTTAAATAACATAAAAGATGGAGTAATAAAACAGTGCTTACATATAATTATCAATCAATAAATGGTATCACCATCAATATCACTCTGATTATTATTTTCTCAGATTATCTTTCCTCCATGCCTCTCCTATCAAAGATAAAACAATCAGCTTGCCTGAGTAATCCACAAGGAGATAGCAGGCTCTAGGAGGCAGCCCAGGTATTCTCCACTTTTCAGTTCTTGTCTTCATTTTATACTTTCAACAGAAACTCCTTCAGTCACATCAGACACATCCAAAAGCCATCAATGACTAACTTCCGGAATCCCTGCTTTAATTTCTCTTACATCCTGCCAATCGTTCTGGGCAGACCACTGAACTTCCATTTGCATAAACTATTATATCTCTTAAAAAAAATGTTTACTCTTCAGTTCTGAGAGGTTTACTTCATGTTTAAAAAAAATGCTTTTAGGGGCCGGCCCGGTGGCTCAGGCGGTTAGAGCTCCATGCTCCTAACTCCGAAGGCTGCTGGTTCGATTCCCACATGGGCCAGTGGGCTCTCAACCACAAGGTTGCCAGTTCAATTCCTCGAGTCCTGCAAGGGATGGTGGGCTCTGCCTCCTGCAACTAAGATTTAACACAGCACCTTGAGCTGAGCTGCCTCCTGGATGGCTCAGTTGGTTGGAGCGCAGGCTCTCAACCACAAGGTTGCCGGTGCATCGGCAACTGGACCTGGAGCTGAACGGCTCTCTCCACAACTAAGACTCAAAGGACAACTTGACTTGGAAAAAAAAGTCCTGGAAGTACACACTGTTTCCCAATAAAGTCCTGTTCCTCTTCCCCAATAAAATCTTAAAAAAAAAAAATGCTTTTATATTTTAGACTAAATGACTCACATACAATTAAAATTTCATGACAATGGTAAATGCATACACATCTCTTTAAATCAATACTAGGGTTAGGTGGATTGGAAAAAGACTCTTGTCTCCTTATGCCACAACTACGAGGAAGGAGATTTTTAGAATACGCCATTTATGAAAATGTAAGTCTTTCTCCAGTTGTCTAGGTGGCTCAACAGCTTCAGCCACTGGAGGAATTGAGATACATAGGCTATTATGTAATGTGGGTGTAAATGGTACTTTACTTTTATTCCTTTATTCTGGGAGGTGTTATAAATAAAATCCTTAACTGCAGGGATTTGTCAGGTGACTCCACTGAGCTGTACATACTCCCTCACACGGAGTATTGACCAAGCCCAATAACATTTAACAGCTCATACTGAGATCATTTTCAAAGGCATAAATATGTACAGATAAAACCCCACAGCACGCTGCAGCAGCTACAGAACACACCGAAACCAGGTACTGTCTGAGATGCAATGAATGCAGCTCTCACAGTGAAGAGATCAATTTATTCCATCAACTGCAATGTAGAAGCCAGAGATTAAAACTAGTCAAGTGGTTGAGGTAAAAATCTGAGCCATTACACACATACTTCATCCTTTTTCTCGACAGTTTGGCTTTTCATCAATTTATCTTAAAGCAGCACCTTATTCAGAACTTGTAAGTGCCTGATTCTGCACAGATATTTTTCCCTATGGGGGTACTGAAATTTTAGACAGATTTACTTTTCTGTTTTAAAGATGGAATAAGAAGAAGAGAAATTAAATAACTTTCCCATGATCCCAAAATAAATGATTGATGCTGCAGTCAAAACTTCCCGGCTTCTCGTAGGAATTTTGGAACTCTAGAATTCCTGTGCAAGAGACATATTACAATACAGTTGAGAAAGAAATGGAAGCAAGAAGCAGACCCATGAGGGACACATAAGAGTTTATTTCATTGTAGGAGGCAATGGTCCAATTACAAGTGCACCCACTTGTGGTATATTTCATCCCAGACTTTACAATACTGAGGATTAGCTTGACAATGTGGAAGAATGAACAAAACTAAGGAAACCAGCTTAATATCTCCAACTGCTCAGGGTACCTATTACTAAACTTGCGATAGGATGATGATAATCATAGTAAATATATGTTAACTAGCAGGTACTTAGTACTTATTTTCTCGACACTGTGCCAATTACATTACATGGATTATGCCATGTGATTCTCATGACAACTGTAGGATGTATGAAGTATACTTATCACCATTTGACAGATGAAGAAACTGAGTCTTAGATATAAAACTTCAGCATGATTACAAGCAAGTAAGTAGAAGATGCATTTTGAACTTCAATCGTTTCATATAAAAACCCACACACTTAGCCACAGCTTCCCAAAGATTTCCATGACTATTCAATATGGATTGAATTATGGGTTCATAATCAATGTATCCCTGTTAAAAAGTGGATGTTAGTGATTTGATAGCTTTTCCTCAAATTCTGAACTGATTTATAATTCAATTTAATGTATGAAACCATTATATAAGTTGTAAGATTTAGAAGTATTGGGGGTACTTCTAAAATGGGACTTGGGAATTTAGCTTATGCCAGGATGTCCTGAATTCTAATACAGTGTCTAGAATTGTGCTTGCAAAAACTTATCCCACCCAAATGGTCATTGAAGTGAAAACATACAAAACAAATTAAAGGAAGGCAAACAAAAAATGAAATTGGACTTGAGCCCTAAACCCTTAGAAAGAATTCTGGTTGGCTAGGTTAGAGAGAGTAGAGGTATAAATACCTCAAACTAATTTAAATGTGTATCTCAGGATTTAGTGTTTTTGAACTAATTAGTGGTTATATATCTTAATTCCAGGATGATTACATATGAATCACTAAGGGGGACTGAAGATGGCAGCCATGAAGGGAAGGTTGCTCTGAGCTGCCATTGTCCCACATGTGAGTGCCATTCCTTGGGACATCACTGCCTCTGAAGCCCAAAGGCCTGCTTCTTCTCAGAGAACGCATTTGACAAATGTATTGTGGTCTGGTTCCAGTCAAGCAAAATTGGCCTTTGCACCAGTTCCTCATACTATGCTCCTGTTGTCACCCGGCACACACCCTATATTAAGGGCACAGCCATTGTCAACTGAAAGGTCAAAGAACTAAGCCTTGATGACTTTAAGGGGAAATGTTTGGTGCTCTTCTTGTATCCTTTGGATTTCATGATTGTGTGTCCTACAGAAATCGTTGTATTTAGTGACAAAGTCAATGAATTTCATGAAGTGAACTGTGAAGTTGTTGCGGTTTCTGTGGATTCCCACTTTAGCCATCTTGCCTGGATAAACACACTGAGGAAAAATGGCGGTTTGGGCCAACACGGACGTCACACTCTTGTCAGATTTGATCAGACAGATTTCCTGAGACTATGGTGTGCTCTCAGAAGGCTCTGGTCATGCACTGAGTTCTCTTCATAACTGACCTCAGTGACTCAAGCATTTGAGTGTCGATGGTCTCCCTGTGGGCACAAACATGGAAGAGACCCTCCACCTGGTGAAGGCATTCCAGTTGGCGGAAGTCCATGAGAAGTCTGACCAGCAAACTGGGCGTCAGATTCTCCTAGATCAAGCCACAGCTGACAGCTTCCAAAGAATACCCTGAGAAGGTAAATCAGTAGACCATCCCATGTGCACCTGCCGCTTCTCAAAAGAACCACGGTTGGAACTCACTTTCAGCATTTCAAAGATGATTATGCATAGAAGGCAAAAAACTGATTATGCTTGCATTCATAAATATTACTCTAAATGTTTTACTTCTGTAACATTGGCTAAGGCTTTTTAAACATGGTTAGTTACTAACATAAGTGTTTTTGATGACTAAGCTAGTTTACAGAATGCCTAGTTCATCTATTCCTTTGATCATGTCTTCAATGGGGAACAGTCTTCTCAGCCTTACTGGAACTTTGTGTGCACCAGAGTAGCACCACAAGTATCCAAAGCTTCTGATCAAGGGTCCTGAAATTTTCTTCTTGAATTTCTTTGTATTAAACTGAATTTTCTGTTAAGGTAACAAAGATCATAGTTTTACGTTGTTAGCATCATCTGTCTAATGTATATATGATTGAAACAAATATGAATTATGTTTTTTAAAAAAATAGGGTGGCAAAGTGACTTCACTTGTCATGCATGTTCTTCATCCCTGATATTTACAGTTTATAAAAGTATTTCACTTATTTTATTTTGTTAGCTGACTTAGTATCTACATATATTTCTAGATATTAAGTGCAATTATAAAGGATATTTATTAAATCTAGGGATTTCATTTTGAAATCATTGTGATTTTTTTTTCTGAAGCCCTCAATATAAAGTATATAATGAAAACATTTTAAAATGTTTTTATTTTTAACACCAAAACAAGAATCATTGAGGGATTCTTAAAAACACAATTTATAGGGCTAAATCCTGGGGGGAGTGTAATTCAGAATTTCTGAGATAGGGACTAGATAAACTCTTTTATTTTTAAGCTTCCTGGAAATTTTGACGTTGAGCTAGTTTGGGCAACCACTGCCTAGAATCTTTAACCAGGTACAGTGACTCTATCCCTAGCGTAAATGACCTAATCTACAGGGCAGAACTAGGGGTGATGTGTTCTCTACTTACTTGTCCCTGTCACATCCACATCCTTTATATGGGCTAAGAGTGGTGGTAGGAGGGTCATCCTTCAATCTACTGACTTCCCAGAGGGTGACACCAATTTTGAGCACCACTTTCTGCTTAGATCCATTAACAATGACAATAATAATTAAAATGCATGGGAAGTAGAAATACCATAAGTGAGAAATCTATTAAAACCTCTGGGGTTTCCAAGGGAAGAGTGATTTTCAGTTGAGAGATGAAATAAATGTTCGTGAGCAGAAGAGATAGTCTGCAATGCAATTGAGAAAGGAATGGAAGCAAACTAAGAGACACGCACTCATGAGTTTTGTTCATCGTAGGAGGCAGTGATCCTTTAAATAAGCAGGGTGTGCTTTAAGAACTTGTGTATTTCACCTTCAGACTTTTACAGTATGGTGAATTAACTGCTTCAAGGAAGAAGGTATCCTGTAAATTGGGCTTCTAAAGATGGTATGTGTGAGAGAGAACGGAGTTTATATTTAAATTCCATATTACAAATGTAGAAAATGTGGATGGTTAAATGTTTTACCCTGAAAATAGAATTGAAGAATTTAAGCATCCTAAGCATTTTCCATTAATTCTATTAATGTTAATATAAATCATGCTTAATGAGCTTTTTCAATAGAATAGAAATATTGAAGAAGAAAATATTCTCTTTAATTGGTACTAAAAATATATGGAAGGCTTTGGAAAATACACAAGTTTGCCCAGTATTAATTTCCCTTATTGTCTAAAAATTAACAATAGCTGTATTACTCACTCTCATTATGCAGTCCTTAAAGAGAAAATGATTGTGTAAGGCTTTTTTATGATTATATTCTGAAGCAATGTGATAAGTTTTCTTGAATGAAGACATGACATGAAAAACCTTTCACACCTTTGTTTACTACTTGAAACACAGGCTTTAGAATTCCTTTCACAAAAAATCTCTCCTGGAATCTCAGACCTTTTGTCTGTGTGGGTTGCAAATTTCTGACGTACAGTGGTCTTTGAATGAGGACAGCCATGTTCTTCTAGGAGTTATTCCATTGTTCAGCAGTTATAGAAGAACGTCATGTCTGTAATGAGTATGCACACCTTAGAGTCCTAATGTTCATACAAAACTTCTAGCAATCTCCCAAATTTTAGCTATTAATGTTACTATTTTTATTCTGCTCTTGAAGTTCATTTGACTCTGTCAAAGTTTTCACTCAGATTTTATGAAGTCCCCCTTTTCAGCTTAATGATCTTTGGAGCCCTTTACTCCATCATCTTCCTCCTTTTCATTTTGTTTCATACTTGATTTACTCTTCTCTTTCTTCCTGATTTTTTTAAGACCTAAATTCACTTAGCCAGACATTAAGTTCTAGCTTAATCTATCCTCTTTCGCATTCTTAAAGCACTTCAATATGAATTAAACTGCTACCAGCTACGGGGAAATCATGTGTATTGGTGTATTTTTTCCCCCTCAGATTAATGTGTTCTATGTTTACATTATTTAAGTGTTTTATAAAATGTCCACCTTATTCACTTTCATGAATGAACACATTATCTGTTATTCAGAACTTCTTTATAAACCTCTCCATAGTGCTCTGGCCTTCTGCTCTTCCTGCAGTGTTTAAATTTCAGCATTTCATTAAACTTCGTAATTTCAGCATTTTATACCCTGCAGTATATAGTTTTTTACAATTTAGAGCACATTGTTAGGATAAATTGGTGAGGCAGATATTACATATCTTCCTCAATTTTCAGATAGAAAAACTGGGCTAAGTGAGCTGCCCCAGTTATCAGGTTAATAAGTGGTGTCGGCAACATTTAGACTCAGGTGTTCTAACTTCAAGTCCTGTATATTTACTTCGATGCCAAAATGTTGTATCATCTATTCAATGTCCTATTTTTGTTTTCTTTTATTGAAAGTTAGAATATAAGTTCTCTGACAGGAGTCATCATGTCTCATAATTATTCTAGAAAAAAGAAAAACTAAACAGGAGCACATTTTCTGCAATCAACTAACTGGTTAATTAACATAAATTATCATTTCATTCTACTTATATGATAGCCTCCATTTTAACTAATTTGCCCATTAGAAGTTCTGTTTTATCCTTCAGTTCCAGAAGAGGAAAACATGTACTTCTTTTCTCCAAATATAATGGGAAAAGTAAATATTTTTTGTTTGACTTAGAGTTTTGGCCCATGATTTGATTTTGCATGATAGTCCCCTGTTTGGAAAAACCTCTTATGAAGACTAGACCAGTAGATGGCTCTCTAATTCCTGAATTATAAAGGAGAATGGAGCTAATACATTTGACTTCTGGTGAACAGATTTGATTTGATTACACCAATGACAGGCATAAACTTTATGCAGACTTGCTGAAATGGGACACTTTATGTTGTTTTGTCATGTAGATTAAAATGGGAAAGCTATTCTTGACCCTCCTCGTCCTTGATAAGTTCCAGAGATTGTTGAAGGAATCAGCACCAGCAAGAAAGACAATTTGTTCTTTTCTGGATAGAACACTGAATTTATTAGTGCAGGGCAAATCCTTCCCTAAGAGTTACGTTACTAGGAGAACCAGAACTAATAGCAAAAAAATTGATATAGTTCTCTTTGTCAGGTGGCCCAAACTTCCTTGTCACATTGTGGTATCTGATGTAAATGCAAAAATGTAGGATCTATTTATTTTTACTAAGACGGAGATGGAATGTGGGGAATTTAGAAACAGGAGACATAGAAAACAAAAAGTATACCAATTTATCCTTCCCAGATATCATTATGCTTTTTGTGTTCTAATATGAAAAAGTTTGAAAGCAAAGAAAATCATGTTTTTAAAGTATTGGCCAAATGCTATGCCAGCACTAAAAAAGAAAGGAAGAAATATCACGTTTGTCAACATATGCATGAATGTGTCTGTATAAACATGTTTGTGTACAGGAACATAGTTTCAGAACTTTCAAAGCAATTTCTTGCCTTGTTCAGAAATCACTCTACATTCAACTGCTCTTTTTCAGAAG
The DNA here is from genome assembly GCF_057876585.1 of Rhinolophus sinicus. Lineage (NCBI taxonomy): Eukaryota > Metazoa > Chordata > Mammalia > Chiroptera > Rhinolophidae > Rhinolophus > Rhinolophus sinicus. The sequence continues at coordinate 187,847,996 of NC_142503.1, read as the reverse complement.
CCAACTTTTAAACATCCTCTAAATAATCCTGGCAGAAGATAAATATGTGTCCTGTTGGAACTTACTCCTGTGTTTTGAGACGTGGTTAATTTCAATATCACTTCTTACAAATAAGACAGGGAAAGCCCAAGTGCTATCTTCAGAAGAATCTGCATTAACAGGTGAAGAATCCCTGTATGGTTTCTAATGGGCTGAGTGTGGAATTTATGTATAGCTTTGGCTTTCACAGTAACTTTATGCTATTTTGAAGAGCTCTGAATACATATGATTTGAATGAACATAGCATTATACATATTTGAGGTTTGGAGTGACACAGTCAACTAACCACTCATATAGATAATTTCAGTGGCTAGGACACAGCAGTGTTATTTCAAATAGCTCACCAACCTCATAGGGTTTGCATATAAGAAGAATGATCACAATAAGCCATCCTGAATTATTTCCATGCAAGTTGAGGTTCTTGAATATGCCAGTTCTCTTTAGGATAAAGGAATCTGATCTTAAGCATGAACGGACACAGAAGGATATCAAGATACCTTGCTCTGAGCAGAGCTCATGCAGCCCAGCCTCTCCAGCCTGAAATGCCAAAAGCTCAAGTGTTGTATTTGGCTTCTTTAACCACTGAGATTACGAGGACCGGAAAAAGCCACTGTGTGCATCAGTTTGTCAAATTTCAAATCCATGAACTATGAAAATGAATAGTACTTATCTTAAATGAACTGTTCCATGATAAGCATAATAACTTTCTCAAAACCCTTAACTCTTTGGAGGAAAGGGCGTCTCTGTTTTCATTCTTATGTCTTCCTTTTTTTACTAGTGTCCTCTTCATCCTAGTCACGTAAATGAATTGATAAGCCAAATTCTTCTGTCTTCTGATTCTTTCTACATAAGGGGATTTGATAAATACTCATTGAGTTGCCACAACACCAGGGGTCATATAGGTAATATGGGCTTTCTTCATGTTTGAACTGTCCTAGGTACTCAAGGTGGATACCTAGGGAATACCTCAAATAGATAATAGAATGAATTCTTCTTCTTTTTAACTTGGAGTGTATCTAGGAAAGGAAGGAGCTAAGTAGGGGTAATGAGAATGATAAAGCAAGAAAGAATCTGGGATTTCTTCACCTTCTATTTAGAAAACAAACCGATATCAAGACTGTACTTGCATTTTGCTTACAATGTTTAACAGTACTTTTAGCTGGTTCCAGTATTGAAAATCACTACTCTTTTACGGTTATAATAGCAGGTGGTGCTAAGCTCACATAAAATCATTTTCAGAAATACCTTTCTGCATATCCTTAAGGCTTAAAGCCCGGGATAAGTGGACATAAAGTAGCTCCTATGCTAGAGAGGGAGCTGCCCAAAGTGAGGGCCTGATACCTCCATCAGGCTTTGGTAAGAACAAATTCTGGGCCTTACCCCTCACTCCAGCTTCTGCCTCCCAGACTTTATAAGGTGAAGAACAGAGGGTATCATCAGATTCGAGAGGCACCGAAATGAGGAGTGCTAGGACTTTCCCTCTGATTCCTACAGTCAAGAGGATGCTAACTACCTCCATGTCTAATGAGGGGGCACAAAGAATACCACTTGTAAATATGGAGGGTTACTGAAAGAAATAAGGGTGCTATCTCCTTCCCATACCAGGTGTCAATTTAGGTAGTAACCTTGTTTATTCTTTCTGCACCTACCTGATCTAGGGAAAAGAGATCTACACAGAGATACCTGAGCACAAAAAGGGGTCAGTGGTGAAGCTGACGATACTTGCACATTTTGTTTTGGCAAAGATGGCTACTCACCCTTGGGAACCACTGGACACTATAGCTGATGTCTCAGCACCCACTTTTTGGCTGCTAACTTACCCACAAGGCTGGCTACCTGGTGAGCATACCACATCACCAAAAGGCTGTGAGTGACCGCACAGGAGGACAGGAGCTGAAGCCGGGTGGGATCAGCGGAGTCTTACCCAAGAGCGTGCTTAGAAGCACTTGTTCTTCATCATCAAAATAGAGCTGGCCTTAGGCATGTACAATCAGGCTGGAGGTGTGAGTACTGAATTCAACTAGACTAGACTTTTAGTAGCTCAACCATATAGGAAAACTATGAGATTGGCCCAGTAAATTGATAACATGTATATATTTTTAAACAAAGAAGGGGAGGTTCCTTGTGATTCATTGAAGACAACTGTGAAAAAAAGTAAAGTATTTCATGCTCCCATCCCTGCCATGTTCAAGGCACATTATAAACTGCTATGTGAGGAGCTTGCTATGGCCGGGACCATTCAAAGAACATGAATTTTGAGGACATTAACTCTTTCCTAGTTATTTTGATGTCCCAATCAGAATATCCAGTTGCCTGTTCTAAATTCCAATGTCACATTAATGTACATGAGTATTTTTAGATATTTAAAGTGATAAAATGACTGACTTACATGGTACCAACTAACACACTGATTTTATAACCCATTTTGCTTAAATATTATTTTTTGCTTCTAGGCAACTCAAAAATTGAGAACAGATTTTTGCCAAAGCAGTGACTGAGCCCTAGTGATGTCACTCGCTCATCTGATTCCTATTACAACATTCGGAGATTTTACAGCTGAGAACTTTCCACCGTCTTTCTCAGTTGTTGTTTGAGTCCAAAATTTTGGTATCTCTCTCTGTGGCAAACCAGTTTGAAAAGAATCAGGACTCCAGGGGCGAGGTGGAGGGGTGGAAGGAAAGAGAAAGTGAAAATGCCAATTGCTATTAAATAAACTAGAAACTGTTGAGAAGGGAATTTTTACTACACTGACTACTCTCACCACTGGAATGTCCTTAAAGGGTATATTTAAGAACACATTTTTGCTTCACATTCTTGTAAAAAATCTGCCCTGTCCTCTATCAGTATCAAGGAGAAGAGAATAGCTAGGTAAGGTCGGACATTAATAGGCAATGAATACGTTAAAGATGTCTGATTGTCTTCCGCAGTCAACAAACAGCTGATGACAAAATGACCACACAGAGTATGTCTGTGCAGTCTTTATGATGATGGCACATTTCTACGTAGCTTATTGCTTCCACAAAGAAAATCCACCAGCCCTCACACATGAGTAATTTGATTAAACACGATCAGCCAAATTGCTTGTTTTCTGCGAATAAGAGACCGTTAATTCTCTCGTGGAAACACAGCTTATTTTACTTGTTCTCTTTCAAAAAGGAAGAAAACAATAAAAAAAAACAACAACATATTTTTCGTGTACTTCCAATACATTTTTGTTTATGGTACCCCCATGTGCTCTACATTATTTAAAACCCTTATCCTAGAAACCTAGCCCTCTGAATATAATTTTTGACAGTAATATTGGGTGAGAAAGTAGTCATTTCCCATTTTGAATGTTATGGAAATTCCTCTAAGAGGCATGCCTATTTGTGTAAATAAAACAAGATGCCATTCTCAGAAACTGGTTCCTTTTTATGGCTGAGGAAATTAACCGCAGATTTGGGAGTTCCAAAGAGAAGAGTCGGCTAATGGTAACCAATCTGAATTGCAAGCAACTTAATGCGATGCATGGAGGCAGATTCAAGTGCAAAGACACTATGAACATCAAGAATTTCAGCTAATTTGATAGCACAAAGAAATATGTATTTTTCATATGCAGGAATCTTAAAATAATCATAGGGTTTTAGTCCAACATGACCAAAGCCCTCGCAAGTCTCATCTAACTTGTGACGTTACTGTCATGGCCTTGTGGTAGAATATGAGAACGATGATCTTTCTCCCTGTGCCATGCATTCTTCCCCTGATTTGTAAAGCAATTTCCACTAACTGCACCTCTGCATTAAATATGAGCACAGGCGGGAAATGGCCCACAGTGCTGGCTAGAATGTCTTCTGCAAGTGTTTATTGCAGTTTCCAGCCCACATTGTTACCAGAAAAAAATGGAGAACTGACACAAATCTGCAGATAGTTTAATGTTGTAGGATCTGCAGTGATAAATATTACATAGGGGTGAGTGGCATATAGGTACTGAGCTTTGCAAAATCTACACATTCTGATTTTAAAATAAAAATAATAAAACACGGTGCATCCTTCAAATTAATTTTCCCCAAAACATGCCTAGATGTTAGTATGTCTGTGGCTAAGAGGCAGCGCAGAATTTTTCACATTTATTTGTCTGACCAACTGGGTTCTGACTCTTAGGTCATTACATTTTAAAGGACCTACATCTTTTATAGATGACCCGATAAATTATTTTTCTTGTGAAATTTTTAAAATGTTGCTATAAAATATTTTCTTTTTCTTTTCTTGCATCACACCAAAAATTGGCTCATCCTACCTCCCCCCCCCACACACACTACTCCAGGGCTAAATAATCTAGACAATGTCCTTAGAATGTGAGAGGCACGTGGTATAATGCTTAATAGCATGAATTCTAGGGTCAGATTTCTGCTACTTGCTAAATGGTCATGGCTAATTTTTTTAGCTTTGCTGTGCCTCAGTTTTCTCAATTGTAAAATACAATAATAATGTTCCTATTGTTATGAAGACTAAAGAAGTTAAGAGGAATAAATAGAATTAACGGGTTAAGAGGAATACGTAATTCATATTGGTAAAGAAAACCTTAGGACAATACTTGGCACATAGTAAGTGCTACAAAATGTCTTGCCAAATCATTAATTAATGTGTTTAGTAAATATTTATTGAATAGCTAAATTGTTTACTTTTTCAGTAAGTCCTCTTTTAAGAAGAAGAAACAAATTGTAGAATCATCAGTCAGTGTGTTTTACCAGTTCTTTCTTTGCTATATGGCATAACTTATTGGGCCATGTATATAGGCACAAGCTCCTCTGAGATGTGTGTGGCTGGGAAGGTTTCCTCCAACAGCTCACAATGATTATTACCACAGAATGTGTACTTAGCACCTTTATTTTTATGACACATTTCTACTCAGCTTGTTGTCCTTTATACATTCAGTGATTTGACAAACCTAATATACCAAAGTATAATATTAGTATTTCCAATACAGTATTTTTAATTGAGACCAAAACATCATCCAAATACATTTCTTCATTGGGAACACTCTCTGTTTAGTAAACAAATTCTGTTACTACTGTTGTTATAGACACTTATTCACCCTGGAATGTATTTCCATTGTAAAAATGTAAGGTTCCCAACATATCCACAAACAAAATTTTCTCTTGTCTACGTATTGAGCATTTATAACTATTTGATAGTTATTTGCTTCATTTTTTTTTCTGGTTTCCATTGAAGATATTTTGACCTAAAAATATACTAGGATTAATTTTCCAATGTAAAGGGCTTTAAATGCAAAGAAAGCTATTTTATGTGATAAAAATAAAGAAAAAGGTGAAGAATAAAGAAAATAAAGAAGCCCCTTTCAGAAGTTTAAGGGCAGCTTGCATAGGAAAGCATGTGAAATTAATCACACTGGCTTTTGGAGCATGCACTTTGGACTTGAATTCCAGCATTACTCATGATGAGAACTTGGGCTCTGAGCTTTTATTTCCCCATCTGTAAAATGGCAATAAAACATCCACCTTATTGGGATATTGAGGGGATCAAGAGATGCTTAGTTTAGGGACTGGCACACAGTACAAGAGATTTCTTAAGTTGAGATAGCTGTGAAATTAATCAAGACACCCAATCACATGTTATAAGTCCTTTGAGGACAAGTACCATATACTCCAGTGAACATTCTGAGCAATCAATAAAACAGTCATTGATTGGCAGGCAAAGCAAACATCTGTTTCCAAAAAGATTACAGAATAAATCAACTGGATGGATAGATAGGTCATGAAACATAGAGCTTGCCCAAGCAATATCTGCATTGAGGAGGAAGCTGCTGGCTCTAGTCTTATTCACAGGGTGAAATCATTTCCACTCATCATGATCAATATTTAAATATTATTCTATGTGTTCTGGAAAGACAAAAAAAATGATGACTGTCAATTTGTAACAATACGCAAATTGAGCTAGAATGATCAATATCTTAAAAACTTCCTTCAATGGGTTCATATTTATAGTATTAGCTAATGAATCTTGATTTAATATTCAAAGAGCTTCCTAAGCTTCAGGTAATATAAAAAATTCTCATTAAAATATAATTTAATTTTTTTTCTTTTCTTAAAAAATTAAATTCCATGTTGCAGAAACCAGGAGGACTGGGTTCCAGAAATCTCTGACACTTAGCTTATTTGGATTTGCATGAAGCTCAAATTGGCTGAGCAGAATCCTGCTTTAATGGATGCCTCCTATAGAGGAAAATCGGTTTGTTTCATGTAAATGGAATAAATTTACTATTTTCTGTCCCTTCCATTTGCAGAGCTGGACATAACTTGAACATTATGTGTATATTTCTAATGGGAATTCGTTTTTGTTCTCTAACAAGATATTGTACCAGAAAGTGAGTCACAGAAAAAAGGCCTTGCTTACCCTGCAGGAAAAATATTTGAAAATCTAAAAGGCTAGACCTCAGGATGGGAAGTGGCCAATTGTGAGGAAAATTCTCTTATTCTATTTTTTTTTTTTTACTTTATTAAAAACATCTGAAATAGCATTTATAAATTTTAGGGTGTGAACTAAATATAGATATCCAATATTGTCAAATTTTTCTCTTTCTGGATATTTTTTTGAGAGATTATAATGCTGGGCATAAAATGGGGCAATATGGACTTCTTTGGCTTTCAATTTCATTACACATTTTTTTTTTTCTGTTTGGTCTGGCTCTTAGAATTAAATCCATACTACAATTTATATAATTTTTAGAAAAATAAAATAAAACAATGTTCTATAGTACTTTTTATTTGTCGATTTATTCATTTTTCTGAAAACCTTGCTTTCTCCAGCACATGAGAGTACAAGATGCCCATCATTTGAATCTCTCTATTCACTTTGACCCCTATTTAAACAACATCTGACAATAAACTGTGAGTTTAGACAAAATTATAGGTATAGACTGTAGACATTTAAAGTTAAAATTAAACTTAAGTGCCACTGATCAGAATCTCTGAGATCTGTGTTTGAGCTGTTTATTGATTAAACAGTTGGCAGAAATTTTGATAACTTTTTTCAAATAAATCTTACAAATGAAAAAATTCAATTCAACGACAAAAAAAATAAACAACTCAATTAAAAGATGGGACAAAATAACCTCACCAAAGAAGATATATGGGTTGTCAAACAAGCATTTGACAGTATATGCAACATCATACGTTATTAAGGAATTGCAAATTAAAACAACAGTGAGCTGCCACTACACATTTATCAGAATGGCCAAAATCCAAAACACTGACAACACCAAATGCTGGTGGGAATGTGGAACAACAGGAACTTTCATTCATTGCTGGTGGGAATGCAAAATGGTAGAGCCACTTTGGAACACAGCGTGGTGGTTTCTTATAAAACTAAACATACTCTTACTGAAGGATCCAGCGATCTTGCTTCTTTGTATTTACCCAAATCAGTTGAGAACTTACGTCTGCACAAAAACCTGCTACAAACAGATGTTTATAGCAGCTTTATTCATGATTGCCCAAACTTAGAAGCAACCAAGGTGACCTTCACTAAGTGAATGGCTAAATAAACGGTGGTACAACCAGACAATGAAATATTATTCCATGCTAAAAATAAATGAACTATCAAGCCATGAAAAGACTTGGAGGAAACTTAAATGTGTATTCTTTTGTTAAAGAAGCCAATCTGAAAAGGCAACATACTGTATGATTCCAATTATATGACATTCTGGAAAACACAAAACTATAGAGACAGTAAAGAGATCAGTGATTGCCAGGAAATAGGGGGACGGAGGGATGAACAGACAGAGCACTCTGAATTTTTAGGGCCCTGAAACTAGTCTGTAGGACTATAATGATGAATGTCTGCTATTACAGATTTTCTACACCCATACAATGTACAACACCAAGAATGAAACCTAATATTAACTATGGACTTTGGGTGATTATGATGTGTCATTGTAGGTTCATCTGTTGTGATAATGTACCACTCTGCTATGAGATATTCATAATAGGAGTGTCTATGCATGTGAGGGGAAAGGGATACATAGGAAATCTCTGTACCTTCCACTTACTGTTTCTATGACTCTAGAACTACTCTAAAAATAATCTATTTTAAAAATTATTAAGGCTCAATCTAAATTAATTTATATAAGACAATAGAAAGAATGAAAATTCTGCTGGATAACTGAGGATCTCAACGCACTTGCAAATAGATATATCTGCCTAATCAATACAATTTAAATATTCATTCACATCCTGATTTATTCACAAAATAGTTATTGATGTCTACTTGTGGTGAATCAAGATATCATGTCTGCTCTCTGGGACTTTACAGTGCTGGGAGAGAAACAGACCATTGATTAATCGCAAAGGAGTGTCACGAGATTTATTTTGAATGCACACATGAAAAACATAATGGCGAAATATGTATATCAGAATCTATCAGAATTGGGAGGTTAAGAAAGTGATCTGGAGGCTCTGACACAACTAAGTTGTGACTCGTAAGAAGCGGCTGCCATTGAAGGAAAGTGTCAAAGATAATTTCACTTCTGATGGTAAGGCTCTCAGATAGCAGAGACCTCTGATTTGGCTGTGTAGTTTTAGTATTGTGTGTGTGTGTGTGTGTGTGTGTGTGTGTGTGTGTGAGTGAGTGAGTTTTAATTTTTAGAGCATTTCTTCACAGAAGCAATGAGTAAGAGAGAAATGAAAACTGAAGTGAGGAACTTCTGTAAATTCTATACTGCACAATGGAGCCAGAATTAGAACTTGAGTTTGGTCTGTTTTCGAAGTTATAATTGGGCTAACACTTGTACAAAGGCATATGGAGGCAACCGTTCATCGAAGCAGAGCTTGCAAAGGATTTAGAATTGCTGCTTTGAAACCACCTAACCATAGATACTGTTTCTTGGACCAATGTCTGTTCTGAACCGTATCTTAACACTCAATGAGCGGTTATGCAAAATTGGGCAAAGGCCAGATGGTTTCTTACTGTCTCCTTGGAACTCTGGAATGGACAGTTTAGAACTATCTAAGGAATCTTTTCAAATAGCTGGTCTGGATTATTTCTATTAATAGAAATGGTGTACCTGGGGTGGGAGTGGGTAGATAATACTGTATTCTACTTGCCCAGATGTCACATATGACACACTTCACTTCTATAATGTCTCATCCCAAGATGTCTTTTAAAATATTCACATCTAACATTGACACTTCTACTTTTCTCAGATCTCCTCTTTTCTCTGAGACACACTTCATGTGCTAATGCCAGAGTAACTGAGCTACACAGTGTTTTCTCATAGCAAAACTGACCCTTTATGAGTCATATATAAAAGGATAACTTTCTGGCTGATTTGATTTCATTTGATTTTTAGTAGCTTTGAAATATAGACACATTCTCTCTTCCATTCCATTATTTCTGTCTCCATGTGTGTAGCAAAAAAGTGTTTGGGTTATAATATAAAATAGCAGATAAATATGCTATCATCCAAAGTTTTGCATAATTAGTTTAAGTATAATACACTCACTTTTGAAAATGTCCATACAACCAGGATCTTTTCCCCTCCCCTGTGGGGTTGCAGTTCTGCTTTGCATCTCATCTCAGACACATAATTAGTTGTAGCAGGCACATTTAGTGGTCTCACAGCCTACATCACCCAAATCTTCTTTGAACATCATTTTAGCAAAGTAAACCCAGGAAATTCTGTTCACCTTACTTAAATGCTTGTAACTTTAGTATTTTTACAATTTTTTTCTGGCTCAGCACAGATGGGATTTTTCAAATGAAAACCAGATGAAAGTAAACGACAATCTCACCATCAAAACCTTAAGGTAGGAAGACGCAGGCCTAGCTCTGTGCTGTAATCAGACCCGCTTTTGCAGTGAAAGTATGTTTCCAATAACTGCACAGTTACCTTCCATTAGAGACTCAAAGCAGCCTTTTTACTTTTTCTTTTATAATTTGACATAGTAAAGGGAGAAGTGGGCTTTCAAATCTCTAATCCGTGTCAACCTGAGATGAAAGTTTTTAGCACTCTGCCTCCGTGGGGGTATTTGGATTTGTAGTTCATTTTACAAATCCTGTTTAACATACAATTAAATAATAATGTAAATATGTGACATAATCTCCCCTGGCTACAAACTTTCACTGACCCTGGTGATTTCCTCCCCTTGGGGTTTTAAATTTGATTTCTATTCCCTACCTTACTGAAACATACATACTCATGCCTACTTTGGTTGCAATTGGCTGAACAGTCATTTAATGTGTATCTTCTTTAAAATTTATTTGCAATAATTTTCATTGGAGCACAAAAAGAGCCCCTGATTAGAAAGGAGTACTCCTAACTCTGTTGCCAATTGGATTTATTTTTATTTTTTCACTATACATCTAGATTGTCTCCAAAGTAGCCTCTATAACTGGTGCACATTAAAATCACTTGAGGAGCTTTAAAGCTGAGGGCACCTTCTCCAGATGCTTCTATTTAACTGGTTCAGAGTTGGGACCTGGACATTTGCAGTTTTGAAACATTTCTTCATTCATTCTCATATGCAGCCTACTTTGAGACTCACTTTCCTACAATCTAGATTCTCCCTTTTTGAAGGGATTTTCTCCTGTGTTGCAAATTTTGGGGTCCTTCTTACATTTTCAGGAGAGTAAAGGAATTAGTCAAGACTGGGAGGAATGTGAATTCTTTTGCAGACGCACAACCTGATCCTGGAAGAAATCCTTCTCAGTAGTAAGTGACATTAATTAGCATCATATCCTTGTTCTAAGGATGGACATGTGAAAGGAAGCTCTGTAGGCTTTTAAACTACATTGAGTGTCTCTACAGTACAGTTATCTGATCTCGCAACAGCATTTAGTACAAACTTTCTCAAAACCAGAGGCCTGCGTGCCTTGATTCTATTAGCCCTTCATATTCTGGTATAATTAGAACTGGCCTCCGACATGGCAAATATTTAAAAACAATGATGTGGTGAAATAACCTATTGGATACTTACAGAATGGATAATTTCTCTAGGGTATTCATATTTCTTCTGTTTCAGGTTTTATTTCTTCCCACCGTAAATGGGGACATCAAAGACATGGGTCTGAATCAGCTAGCGAGGCATGATCAGAACGGATGGTGCAGATTTTGTTTCATATCGTTTCAGAAAATTTAAGCCAAAAGAAAATATGGTTCTCAAATCTAGAAATGTTGTTTTACATTCCTGGGTTTTCTTCTATGATATTTATTCCACTCAATGTTCTTTTACACTTATAATAAAAAAAGAAAACATTCATGATAGAGTGTCATGTTTTATCATTAATAAGATGGCTAAATATTTTTATTACAGAAAATAGGAAAGTCTTTTTAAACTAATATAGATGTTATGGATTTTTAAGAATGCTACATGGGAAAATTAGCTGTAGTGTATGTTTTATATTTTTCCAAGGTCCTAATAAAATAATATGTAACTAAATATCTCAAGTTGTAATTCTAGTAGGTCATCCTTCCAAATGTCTTTCCTCTCTCTTTTCCCTATTATTTCTTTATCTCAAAATAAAAAATAACCAAAATATTTAATTTGGAGCCCTTCAATATCTATTTTTTTAAAAAGGCCTTGAAAAGAGCAAAGAAATATTTTGCTATATTGATTCAGATGTGGGAAACTTGGAACTGTGAGCATTTGAGTGCCTTTTAATTTGATACAAAAATGGGGCTGAAAGTTCAGGAAAGTTCTAGGGTACCAGTAAATACAATTAAAAGGTAAATTAATAGATTGAAATAAAATAGATTGAAATGAAATAAAATATGGGAATAAAATGTGATTAATGTACCATGGTTAAAGACTGAATATAGAAGAGATTTGACGTGTAGAGATATGTAAACAACCTAGAGGAGATAATACAGCTTTATCTTGAAGGAGCCCAAGGTGGAGATTGATAGGGAAAATTACAATGGAGTCAAATTTAAAAATAGAAAACTTGTCAAAGAAAAAAAAATCTCAGAGAATGAAAAAAATAAATGAAATAAGGACATTTAGAAAAGTTATGGTTATGGTCCCGTATAAGATTTCAGAAAGAAACCTCTACAAAATCTGTGTTTCTCCTGAGGGAAAATGGTCAGGGAGGAAAGACGTAAGATTTAGTCACAGATCCCTAGTTTGAATTTTTTATCGGTCATTTAGTATACAATGTAAGGCATATTGCATTCCCATTTATAAAACTGCATTTATGATTTGTTTTTATAGGTGTCATGATAACAAAACGCTATTTCCCTATGTTAAGTGCTTTGCAAATTATAGAGGTGTTTTCAAATACAGGTAGAACCTTGCAATTCCAAGTGAGATTCCCGTTTTTTACAGGATTCCTAAATTGGCTAGTATTTCATATGCAAATTGATTTGGTGGTTCACTGGTCTAAAAGGAGTGGGAATTGTGCAGTGGGAGACATCCTTAATCTTGGAAACAGTCAGCTTTAACATAGATTGGTAATACGTGAGCAAATGCCTAAAATCTCTGAATCTTCTCTCTCCTCATCTATAAATCTAAACAGGGAACAATTTTGGAGGTTCTCTGAAGTGCTTTCATGACATTTGTGTATGTACAAATCGATTGTAAGAGATATTTCAAATTAATTTTTACTGATAGGAGTTAACTTTTTTTTAATGGTTTCTTTTTATTATATGTTTGTTGAGAATATTTCTATGATGTCACTCAGTCTCCTGCCACCTCATTCACTCCTTGAAAGGAAAAGAAATGGGAATTGCCTGCACCTGAGAGCTTATCTGCATATGTCCCATAAACGTGAGTGGTATTAAGCGCCATCTATCACAGGTATACTAGCAGGGAAAACAAAACAAAACAAAACTATATATATATATATATATACATATATATATATATATATATACATATATATATATACATATATATATATATACACATATATATATATACATATATATATATATACACATACACACACACACACACACACACACACACACACACACACATATATATGAACTTTTTGGAGTGGATTGTATTTGAATCCTCCTTAAGCTCTGAAACAAACAAACAAAATATCTAGTGAATGGAAGCAGAACTTACAAAACCATGTAGGAAAATCAAACATTCTAATTTCAAATATTTTCTTCTTGAATATCATTTTTTAAACTCTCATTTGTTTTCTCTCTTAGGTTACTTTTAGTATGTGACAAATGCATAATTTGCAAATAATCAGCAGGGTTTTTGTCCTTTACAAAAAGAGCTGGTAGCCGTGCACACTTAGTAATATAAAGGAAAGAAGACCCTTATCAATTAACCTCTTATATCCATTGGACAGCCAAACACCTGGCTACCCCTATGATTCCATAGGGTCTATGGTGTCTGGTCTACGTGGCCACATTCAGATAATGTGCCAACAGCCTGAAGCACTTACTTAGACTGAGATAAGGAAGTAAGAAAACTATGAAGGATGTTCATAAGAATTTTGTGTACTTTTTGTCTGAAAGGTGCCTTTCAACTCTAGACCAGACAGGTAGATAGTATGCGTAGACTGTGTCTCATTGAGAAATGTTCACTAGACCATGACACTCAGTTGATAAGGGTGACAAGTTGAATTGAACTTGTTCCTAGTGGTCCAATGTCCATCACCTTCCTAATTCAACCTCATTTCTAATTTGTAATCTAGCCCCTGGTTTCCATTAGCTGTCTGGTACTGACCCAAAGGATTTGAACATGGATTTTGACTTGGATGCATTTTACTGATCTTTAATGTTTTCCACTCTAAGCCAAGACTGCTAACTTTCATTCAGGCTAGCTGGAGTTTTTAATTACTAAGAAGATGAAATTAAGACAGTAATTTTAAAAAACAGTTTATCGAGGAAAACTTTACTTGCTATAAAATTTACCTGTTTAAAGTGCAACTCAATGATTGTTAGCATTTTTACAGAGTTGTGTAACCATCATCATAATCTAAGTTTAGAATATTTTCATCATCCCCCAAAGCAGCCTTATACCCATTAGCCATCATTTTCCACAGCACCATCTCCCAGCTTTAGGCAACCACTAATGTACTTTCTATCTCTACAGATTTGCTTGTAATTTTTGATAAATGATTTAAACAATCCAGAAAATTCTTCTCTTTTTCTCCAAATTACTCACCACATGATCTCTAACTTCTCAGTATGATGTTATTTACTTTCTATTAGGATCTGGAATATTAGCAATTAGAAATTATTTTCCTGTATATGTGTATTTTTCAAAGTCTAATTGTCCATTATCAAATTATTTAGGCATGTTACATTTTGTTCTCTGCTGTGTTTCCTTCTGTCTTTTAGCAGTGAGAGAAGAGGCATAGTAGCAAAGCCAAGAACACATGCGGTATCAATGACTTCACTCCTTTCCATCTCTGAATTTTTATTTAGTTTTAATCACCCCTGAGACTTTCAGGAAGTGAAGAGCCAACCTTGGGTCTTTAATTGGCAAGGCTCATCTCTTAGATCCCATGGCTAGTATTAGTCACCAAGGAGAAATCCCTCTCCAGTCATACACACTTCCAGCCCTTGTAAGATTATAATTATATAGCCTTTTTGCTTTCCATGGAAGGGAATCAAGGTCATACAGAACAAAATAATTTTATCAGAGTTTAAATGAGCATGAACATATACTGATTTGGATGGGTCAATCTGATATAACTAAATTTTTACACAACTAATAAACTAATCTCAATATGGAAGAACAATATAGAATGATTACTCTAATTCTAATAATGAGTAACATTTATTGTGTACCTATTGTATACATTTGGGGGTACTTGATTAAAAGTAATATAAACAAATTAAAAGGAATAGGGTCTGATTTATTGAAAAGATACAGGTTGACTCTAGATTGATGAATAAGGTAAAGAAATATGTCCCAGACTAGGCAGACAGGAAGGCCACCTTGGAAATCTTGAAGCGAGGAATTCATCTTTAGGGTACAGTGGTCCAGATGAATACATTTCAATATACAGTATGTTTGGTATCCTCTTTTGAGTCAAATTCCAGGGAGAGAGCAACTAATTTGCGTAGCTCAGGTAACATTCCCACTTCCCAGCTGCCTGGATTGACAGCACTACTAAGACTGCATTCAAAGACAGGTGGTGACATTTCTGAAAACAAAAATGGGATTCTGTTTCTGGAATTAGAGTGAAGAAATAAATGTCAGACTGTTAATAGCCAACGTATTAGTTATTTTTCAAAATTTTACATAGTCCACTCATCTGGGCACTGCTCCAATCATTTTATAATTAGTTGCTCATTAAATTCCTCATACTAATCCTGCATGATAGGCACTATTATTATCAACTCCATGGTATAGATCCAGGGTGGTAAAGTGACGTTCCCGAACTCACACAGCTAATGAGAGAGCAAGGAGGGATTTGAACACGGTCTAGCTCCCAGGTGCCTGCCTGCTGTCAATCAACAAATACTGTGCTACCTCTCCCTGGGCATGAGGATCCGGAGATCTTCCTTTGCTTTTCATAAGCACCTCATGAGATGTATCCCTATTTCAAAAATAAGAAACTCAGATAGAGAGAGTTAAAATTTGACTAAGACTGCAGATTTCAGCACTCATTTGTTGTCCACCATATTATACTATGTGTCTTCACTTTCATGTAGCAGTGGGCATTTCCATTATGTCAATGACTTAAATCCCATCCTAGATGCTTCAAGCTGACTTCAAAGCCCTATGCTGTATTTTCCCCTAAATAACATCTAAAGGCAGTCTTTTCCTTTTGCAATCACGTGCACTTCTTTCAATAAGAAGGCAAATACCAGCCCTCTGATGTGTGAATGAGACAAGACTGAAAAAGCTGGATTGAGATGCCATGTGCATCTTCTCTCTCATTTTCCCTTTTCCTGATCCGTCCGCAGTTCTACAAAGTAACATTTCTCTCATTGTGAGCATGCTAGGGCTTAATTCCCAAGCAGATCCACCAAATCACTGGTGAATCTAAGATTGTTCCAGTGGTCAATCTGTCCAAGGCCTGAGAGAAAGAGAATTTCTCATTTTCCTCTGTGAATGCAAAAATAATAGGCTAATTGTGCATTTTGTTTATATCATGTAAGTGTAAAACCCAAATGCATGTCAGCTTGCAGGCATCTTTATAAAACTTATTTCTCTGAAAAAAAAATTTTAAATAACAGGAAGGTGCAGGCTTTGAGGAGATTTTATAATCTGCTGCTTCTGGTCAGATTTAATCCTTGAAGTAGAAGGCTGACTGGTGGTAACTGTGCTCTTAGCATCCTATTTTAGTAGACGCAATCTTTCTAGTGAGAATATAAGTTAGTTGCATTGACCATGTGTTGTTTAGGGGCTGATATGACATGTGACAGGCGGTATGCCATCCCAGGGAGAGATAGCCAAGGTTATGGACAATTCCACAGATACTGGCTACAAGACTCCCCTTTTCCCTCTGACTCAAGGTGATAATGCATAGTGGTTAACTGTGGCTTCTGAAGACATTTGGCTTGAGTCCAAATTCTGGCACCCCCCACCCCCAACTGTCTAGCTGCATGACGTTGGGAAGGTCACCTGTCTCTCTGTGCTTCAGTGCTCGCTCACATGGGTTTTTGTGAGGATTAGATGAGACCATGCATGCCTTAGAAAATGGAAAGCAATTGCTATATCAGGCATCACAAGTGTCTCAGTAGGAAAGGTTAAAGGATCAGCAGTGCACAATATATAGCAATTCTTGGAAATATAGAGTTTTATGTTTATACATTGAGCTGAATTGCTTCACAAATAAAGCATTATGTTTGAAATTGCACACAAGCATCTCTGGAACAATTAATGCCATTTCTCTTTACGTTGTCAGTAAAGAACTGTTGATCTAGAGATCCGGCGAAAGCAGCAGGCAATAGGGTGAAAATGAAAAGGAAGATAAGGCCAGATGAAGAGAAAGAATGCTGGTATTAAATACAGAGGGCGCCCAAAAAAATGTGTATACATTTTAAGAAAGGAAAAAAACTGTATTAAAATTGTAATACTCAATATATACTTATAACAAAAGATGAATACAAGTCATGTGTATACATTTATTTTGGCACCCCCAGTATATTTCTATCTTCCTTCAAAACTATTTTTGGTTAGCCCTTTGGGACTCTCACTCCAGGACTTGTTTGAAGTGGCCACTGGATAGATGGGGAAATGTACGCACTCCATATAGGTAATATCAGGGGTTTCATATATGCATTGATACCTATACATCTCATCAATCTATATCTACATATTTCATCTATATTGGCGTTTTTGAGGCATACCTAAAAATCAGTAAACAGATAAAGAGTTCTAGGCACAAACAAGGGACTTGTGTAAATCTTCTGAGGTCTGATTCCGGCAGTTATGGGCCTAGAGATGGCTGGTCAAGAATGCAAACCCATTAAAAGGGCAGAGGAAGGGATGTGGCCAAAATACAGGTTCAGGCGTGGTGTGGACATTTAACCAGGTGGTTTGATTAGGGGATGGCTTTGTGTACCTATTATGCTGTTATCTCTCATGTGTACCTCATTTGTCTGGACAACGCCATTTGAAGAAGCATTCATTATCCTGATGTTCAATACGAGACATGGAGACTTAGAGGTTAAGTAATTTCCTGTGTATCATCAACTGAATTGTGTGCCCCCAAATTCACATTTTGAAACCAATGTAACTGTATTTGGAGAGAGAGCCTTAAGGAGGTAATTAAGGTTAAATGATGAAATAAGGGTATGACCCTAATCCAATAGGATTCATGGTTTTATAAGAAGAGAAATCTCTCTCTCTCTCTCTCTCTCTCTCTCTCTCTCTCTCTCTCTCTCTCTCTCTCTCTCTCCCTCTCCCTCTCCCTCTCTCCCTCTCTCTTTCTCTTTCTCTTTCTCTCCGTCTCTCTGCCAAGTGTGGACAGAGAGAAGATAGCCATCTGTAAGCCTGGAAGAAGGCCCTTACCAGGAATCACATTGGCCAGCACCTTGATCTTGGACTTTCCTGCCTCCTGAACTATGAGAAAATAAATTTATGTTGCTTAAGCCATACAGCTTGCAATATGTGTTATGGTGTTATGGCAGCCTGAGCTGACTAATACACTCTGATTATAGATTATAAATTACTAATTGGCCAGGATTTGTGGTTCAAACCAGATAGGAGGATAGAAAAAAGCAAATAGACTAAAGATCATGAAACTGTAGAATAGAGTCTTGTATTGATAGGTTGGATTACACAAAAGTGAGAAAAAAAAAGGCCATTGGCTAAAGGAGAAGGTCTCGGTACCCCCTAGAAGTAGCTTTCTTTCTGTAGGGCAATGAAACCTGGCAGGTACTATTCCCCTAAATGGAGCAAAGGCTTAGAAGATGGCAACACAGGGCTCCAGGGCAATGGACCTCTAGGGACCTCTAGGGACACAGCCCACCAGAACACGGATTCTTCTTTGATTTTGTAAAAGCCAGAGCATTTTCATTTTTATCACATCTATCGACCTGTTAGCTGTGGTTCTGTCACTTAATGCTTAAGTTCTCTCAATGGAATCAAACTAGATATGGATGCATTAAAAAGATGACATGATGTCAATATCAGATTAGAAGACAGTGGTTTTACTC
Organism: Rhinolophus sinicus; assembly: GCF_057876585.1. Lineage (NCBI taxonomy): Eukaryota > Metazoa > Chordata > Mammalia > Chiroptera > Rhinolophidae > Rhinolophus > Rhinolophus sinicus. The sequence goes on along the minus strand of NC_142503.1, from coordinate 187,829,380 downwards.
AATCATCACTCAGTTTCCTACCCAGAAGAGCACAGGACCTCAGTAGTAGTCAATGTAAATCCAAGTTTTTTGTTCATTTACTTTTTTAATCTGTGTTTTGAGCAGTTGGATATTTTGAATTCATTTGAGATTTTGGGCTATTTACCAGTGTTGCTTTTAAGTGAGCTGATTCTCATTCTATTTTCTGAAATACAATCAATGGAGTAATACCCCTTTGGTTTGTTGTGATCTTGGGATTTCTCATAAAAGACACAATTCCATTTATTATTTGGAGCAAGCACAGGTGTGCCCAGCAACAAATTAAAGTGTCTTCCAAGTCTGGTTAGTTTCAATAATTTCTCCCTCAATCAGTCACTTAGAGGATGTACCTGAGACCTCATAATTCTTTGGTGAGAGTGTAATATTATCATTTCTTTGATATCCCCTAAGTCATAATTTAACTCTTTGTCAATCTGATGCCAAGCTGTGCATCGGAATGTGATGCTATCTCCATCAAATCCCCTCTATGAAGCTCTAAGGATCTCTTCTACAGCACAATGAATGAAATATGATTTTTATAGTTTCCAGCCAAGATGGAAAGCAGCAATGCTAAAATGCCACAGAACAGTGCTTGCAAGATTTCCAGTACAGTCTTGGCAACCAAGCTGCCTGGGGACGTTAAAGATGAACTTGAATACCAGCATGAATGTGTTTCCCTTAAACAAAGGAAAACTTGGAGTTCTATACATCAACTGCAGTGAAAAATAAATTTACAGCTTCAAATTCTGTGACATACTCAAGTGGGACAAAGACAATGGCTCAGTGGCAATAAGAATAACCAGACTGGTCGTCATGCAAAGGCTGATAATAAAGTAAAAACTGCTGCATCACAACAGATATTTCCCACCTCTGTCTCTGATCCCACCTAATCACTATTATACAACTTCTAGATTGATTTTCCTACACCATAGCTGTGGTCATTTCCCTCACCTCTTTAAAATGCTTCAATTGCTTTCCTATGTCTACTAAATAAAACCAGCAATGCAGACCCTTTGCCATCTGGTTCCAAACTTTCTAACTACCATATCTTGCCAAATTCTCTTTCACACCTCAAACGTCACCATCCTTAAGAATCATCATGAGTTTAAAAGAATTTGTTTTGATAACTCTTTCTGAAATATCTGTCACTTTTCTGTCACCACAAACTCATCTCAGACACTCAATCCAATGCCTCCTTCAGTATATGGAGTCCCAAGGTCCCCTATGCAAAACCATTTAGAATCCAGGTTTCATGGGGGAAAAAATAGTATGTTGGTTATCTTAGCTTGAGCTGCTATAGCAAATATCACAAACTAGGTAGCTTTAACAACAGACATTTATTTTTCTCAGTCTGGAGGCTAGAAGTTCAAGATCAAGGTGCCAGAACGGTTAGATTCTGGGGAAGGGCTTCTTCTAGGCTTTTGACAGTTGCATTCTTGTTGTCTCTCCACATGGCAAAGAGAGAGGGAGGGGGGGAGGGAGGGAGGGAGAGAGAGAGAGAGAGAGAGAGAGAGAGAGAGAGAGAGAGAGAGAGAGAGAGAGAGAGCTGTGCTCTCTTCCTCCTCTTATAAGGCACCAATCCCATCACGGGGGCTCAAAGCTCATGATCTCCTCTAAACAGAGTTACCTCTCAAAGGCCCCACCTCCAAATACCACCACACGGAATTAGGGCTTCAACGTAAGGGGGCAGACATGTTCACTCCCTGGCAATGTTAAATGATAACCAACATGGTTTTGGTGATGGGGATTGATGGGAAATGGTGGAGACTGTGGCAAACAGAGAGCATAGGACCTATCTAAAGGGGCTGCTGCTCCCAGCTCTAGGCATTTGCTGTCATGTATGAATGCCACCCCAGTTTCTCACTTCTCTCTTTTTTTATTTAAAACTTTATTATTTTTAGAGCACGTTCTAGGTTTACAGCAAAATTGAGAGGAAAGTACAGATTTCCCATATCCCCCATCACACACATGCATAGACTCCCCACCTTATCAACATGCCCCACCAGAGCTGCACATTTGTTATAATTGATGGACCCAAACTGACACATCATAATCACCCCAAGTCCATCGTTTACATTACAGTTCACTCTTGGGGTTGGACATTCTATGGGCTTGGATAAATGTATAATGACATGCATCCATCATTATGTATCATACAGAGTATTTTTGCTGCCCTAAAAATCCACTGTGCTCTGCCTGTTTACCCCTCCTTGGCCGCAATCCCTAACTACCACTGATCTCACTGTCTCCTTTGTTTTGCTATTAGCAGAGTGTCATATATAGAGTTGGAATCACACAGTATGTCACCTTTGTAGATTAGCTTTTTTCACTTATTCATATGCATTTGAGGTTTCTCAGTGTCTTTTCACGGCTTGATAGCACGTTTCTTGTTCGCACTGAATAATATTCTGTTGTATGGATTGTACTACAGTTTGTTTATTCATTCACATACTGAAGGGTAGCTTGGTTGCTTCCGCATTTGACAATTATGAATAAAGCTGACATAAACATCTGTTTATAACAGACTTCTGTGTGGACATAAGTTTTCACCTTATTTGGATAACCATTTTCATTCCCACCAACAGTGAATGAGAGTTTCTGTTGGCCATTCTAGTTGGTGTGTAGTGCTATCTAATTTCTGTTTTAATTTGCATTTTCCTGATAACATATGTTGTAGAGGGTGTTTTCATATGCTAATTTGCTATCTCTTTATCTTCTTCAGTGGAGTGTCTGAAGAAGGTCTTTGGTTCATTTTTTAATTTGGTTGTTTATTCTCATCTTGTTGTCTTGTAAGGCTTCTTTCTATATTTTGGATAACAATCCTTTATCATTTGTGTCTTTTGTAAATATTTTCTTTCAGTCTGTGGCTCGTCTTCTCATTTTCTTGATATTGTCTTTCACAGAGCAGACAGTTTTAATTTTCATGAAATCTAACATATCAGTTATTTCTTTCATGGATCATGTTTTGATTTTGAATATAAAAAGTCATCTCCATACCCAGGGTCATGTAGGTTTTTTCTGTTATCTTCTAGCAGTTGTATATTTTTGTATTTTACATTTAGGTCTGTGACCTAAATTTCATGAAGTTTTTTTTTTTTTTTTTTTTTTTTTTTTTTTTATTGTTGTTGCTGTTAATTTTTGTGAAGGGTATAAAATTTGTGTCTAGATTCATTTTTTTAAATGTATATGTTCAGCTGTTCCAGCATCGTTTGTTGAAAAGACTCTCTTTGATCTATTGTATTGGCTTTTCTCCTTTGTCAAAGACTAGTTGACCATATTTATGTGGGTCTTTTTCTGGGCTCTCTAGTCTGCTCCATTGGTCTACTTGTCTATTCTTTCACTATCACCACACTATCTTAATTACTGCAGATTTATAGTAAATCTTGAAGTCAGTTAGCGGCAGTCTTCCAATTCTGTTCTTCTCCTTTAATATTGTGTTAGCTGGTCATTGGGATTGGCCAAGATAGAACTTTGTGTGAAATTTGGTAGTTGCAGTTGAAGCAGTAGCTATTTTTAGTTTCTGAAAGTTAACCTCCTAGCTGATCTGGCATGATACGTAAAATCTGTAAGCTCATGCAATTGGCATAGGACAGTATCCAGACCTCTGATCCTCCAACTGGATATTCTAAAGTTTCATCGAATCTAGGCCCACATATTTGTGCCAGTTTATGGACAAAGGGGCCAGCTACCATGGAAGCTTACCTGCATCAGCAAGGCTGAGGGAGAGAGAGAGAGAGATACAAGTTTCAGTTTGTCCTTGTGTGTTTCTGTTCATTAACAAGGATGCCAGCTTTTCCTTACGTTAGCACATCTCAGGTCCTACTTTCTTCAAATGCTCTCCTGGACGACCAATTGCAACTTCAGATCCAACACCAGATGTAGAGCCAACAGCCTTGCATAGATCAGTCCACCCCTGCACCCATGATTGTGTAAGGTCTAATCTCTATAATAAATTTCTTATTCTGTGTAGCTCCTAGTGTTCTGCCTCTTTCATTGCACCCTGGTTTAATACATGGACGGACATGTCTGTGAGCTGAACCTTGGCTGGGAAAAGCCAGAAAGCAAATGCTCTCTTAAATAATGTCTTCAGATCCTCAGCTGAAAATCATCTCCCCTTCCTCTGAAAATGCATACTTTTCTGTAGCATTTAACACATTATGTTTATTAAATACTTCTGCATACATAAGTGTTTTACCTTCCCTAATATATTTCAATTTATTTACATTCTCTTCGTTTCTTCTCTCCCTCATTTTTATCAAAAACCTTAATTAAGAGAATAGCTAATACCTATCCAGTGCCTGGCAACTATGTTTAAATATACCACTAACGGCATTTCATAAATTTCCATTAATTCTCAAACCAATCTTGTAGATTAGATATTGTAGAAGCTATGATACTTTTGACTACAAGAAACAAAATCCCTGACCATAACTGGCTTAAGTAATTATAACACTTACTCTCTTCTATGACTAAAAGACCAGAGGTTAGTCTGGTACCCAGAAGCACCTTTTTTTTTTTTTTTTGACCTCTTGGTCATTCTCTTGGCTCTATATTTCTATAGACCCTCTGTTGGCATTGTCCTCAGACCAGAGGAAAGATGGCGGCAGTCATTTACACACAAGGTGACTTTCTTGAACAGAATCTGAGACATGTCCATGCTGGTTCTTGCACACATCACTCATATCTGGTCCACAGGGATGTCTGTACCCTTTAACCTGACAAACTACAGACGTCATCATGCAAGCCTATGGACTTTATTTGCTTTAGCTGTCTATCAAACACCAGTATTCTCTTCCCACAACTGCAGAGGACATATATCAAGTTTTTTGCATGGTTGCTTTGATGCCCTTCTTATTAGACAGGTAGTGGGAGTAACATTGCCCATCATTCTGCCATAAAGGAGGGGTGGCACCCAATGTACGTCTCTCTCCAAAGAATTCTCTTTTTAATCTCCTTTTACTTTCTCAAACTCTCTAATCACCAATTGGCCAGAAGTCTGATGGTCGCTGTTTTTTTCACAACTCCTTTGCAAATCCTGCGTAGGTCCAAAACCTATGAGTACCTTCTATTCCCTTGGTCCTTCGCATCAAACTGACACCAAACAAGTCATATTTTAACATACAATTATACATGCAACATAAATTCGACTCAAAATGGCATTTAAAAAATTTGCTGTAGCCAGAACGACTTTCTGTAATGTAGTTTTAATCCAGGATTAATTACATCTGATATTAGGAGGAAAAAGGATTATGTGTATTTTCTTTCTTGTTTATTAAAACTTAGGGTTCTCTTTCACTTAGTGAACAGGTGGTATTACATCTAAAAGCAACATGGAGATATTTATGGGGAATATCTCCAATTCGGGGAATTTATACAAGATTTCATGCATTGAATTGGTACTCAGCTATTTTTCTGATTGATAAAATAATAATAGATGCAATTTGTTTAGCATCTCCTATATGCCAATTTGTTTTACATGCGTTATTTTAGTTCTCCAAATAATCCTGTAATATTCTCTATCCCCATTTTAAGAGAGGATGAAAATTAGTCCCATCAGGTTTAAGGATCCTTTGTGTAATTACCTACCTATTAAATGATAGATTCAGGATTTGATGATATGTGTTTGATTTCAAAGACCATATATATATGTTTCACAGCTCCTCCATGAATTAGGAAAGCAAGCGAATTAACTTTTTTATTCATCAGATGTGCGTGACTGAGGCATATGCCAATAATTAACTTGCCCACGTGCCCAGCCAAGCCAAATGGTGACTGGGTCTGCTAATTCCCTATGTGAGGAAATAGGTACAACAGTATGGGTGCAGGCTGAGGGATCAGATATGTACAGTTATAGCTGAGCATTGAGACTTACCTCTTAGTCATCATCTTTGTGTGTCAAGTTCTTATGTCTATATAGGGATGCGATTCATATCTTACAATTGGGAATTGCAAAAGATCTGTCCTTTAGAGCACACTGAGCACACATCCTGGCACATAGAGGATGCTCAGGAAAAGTTTAGCTCTTATATTAATGACTTTGTCGCTTATGAGGACACTCTGTTTTAGGGGAATTTATTGTTCTATTTCTTTCTAGTCATAAAAAAACTGTCAAGTAAAAAGACATATGCAGAGTGTTTATACTAGGTATGTGTATATATTTACTGAAGTCCATATTTTCAACTACTTGTAGAACTCTGAGCGTAGATCTTATTTTTCTAATGCTTTATTGCCTACATTTCAGGTAACTGCAAGTTTGAATGCTTAATTTTAGATTTTCTGACATGACTTTTGATCTAGTTGATATAGTTTGGGTAATCTATCAGAGGAGAAAAGACTATTTTACCTTCAATGACAATTTTTGGAAGAGTTGGCAGGGGGCTCTGGGAAGTAATCACCAACAACCTAGAAATTTCAAACTCTAAGGATTTTCAACCTAGAGTGCTTTTCTTACATAATGGACTTGTCTAATATTCTACACTTCTTTTTTCATCTGTAAACCCATTATTCTACAAAATTTATAGCACTTTTATGGATTTTTTTTTTTTTTACGCATGGAGAATATTTTTTTGCAGTAATTATACAATTTGCATTTTTAAAGAGTAAATTGCAATCAAGAAAAAAATTACCATACAAATTGCTGTGTGTATAATATAGTATCTGCAGAATATAGTGTTTACTTCTCTGATGTGCACACTGGATCTATCTTAGACAAACAGAGAATAAAGGAGAAAAACAAAACAGTTGCCAAAGAGATTAAACGGACATAATTTCTCTCAGATTTTTTTTTGGTCTAAAATTTGAAGAGATAAAGTAGTTTTTCACATTATAATTGGGGAGAAATTCTTGCTCGCTTTCAGTTCTACATAATTTCTCTTCTCTTCTCTTCTCTTCTCTTCTCTTCTCTTCTCTTCTCTTCTCTTCTCTTCCTCTCTCTCTCTCTCTCTCTCTCTCTCTCTCTCTCTCTCTCTCTCTCTCTCTCTCTGTTTTTGTTTGTTTGTTTGCTTCTATTTGAAAGTATTCATGTGATTCACTGTCCAGAGAAATGTTAACACCATATGTTATGGATATCTTTAATTGAAGAAAAAAATAATAAAAGAAAGAAAATGTGATGTTAGCTTTAGGACTAAATGTAGGTAATCAGGTTAATAGTTCTTATTTACAGTTAAATAAAAACAAACCCATCAAAACAAAAGCAAAATAAAACAGCAACACTAAAGCCTAGATAAAAGTAACAAATGTTAAAATTAACAAATCTGTCTTGAAGAAGTGGTCTGCTCTGCTTATATGTATATGCAATTTCTACATATTCTTCAGACACAAAATTATCTCATATTCTATTTAGTCAACGTAGACAGAGGCTGTTTATCCCATAAGTGATGCATCTCGTGATGAAGTTTTTTGACCATCTGATGACAAATGTTTACATAGCCAACTGAATTAGTCATGCGGTTGGTCATTTAAAAATATCAAAAGCATAAGAGTGATTTTTGATCTATTTTTGCTTGAAAAAAGTCATTTTTTTATTTGAAATTGATTTATTTTGAATCATTTGCATGTTAAACTCAATAGTTTCACCCACAGATTAAAAAAAAAAAAATTATTTCCTTGTGATCTGGAATTCATGATATAAGAAACCGTGAGTGTCACATTATTAAGCCTGACTTTGAACTCCAGTTTGACTTCAAATGTTATAGTGCACATGAGAGGAATTTTTCAAATGGTCGTTTATCTTTTCAAGAGTCAATTTAGAAAGAACAAGATTATGGACAAGGCTTTCTATAGACATGTAAATGATGTTATTTCTACTCTACATTGGAAGTATTGAGTAAAGCTTTTACTATGAACATTGGGTATTGCTTTCTAGACTAGAAATGGGGGAGTAAATCTGTAAGGGATTGAATTTGATTAAAACAAAGTCCTGTGAAGTCTGAAACCATATTTACTTTATGTTTGAGGTTGATAATATGATCAGCATTTTTCTTAAATGGTTCTTCAGTCTCCATTTCCCCTTCTCACTGGGAGTTAGAAGTGAAAAGATATAAAGGAAAAAGAACCAATACTGGAAAAGTTTCAAGTGGATTCTAATATGCAGCTTGATGCGTATTTAATTCTGAACAAAAAAGAAAACTGCCTGTAGGGGTATAAGAATGAAGCACTCACAATTTCATTGTGGCAATGATTTTTTCATGCATGTGTATGAGTTTCCCTGAATCAACTGGAATGTAATACCTACAAGGTTAATTAGATGTGCTGAAAATGCAAATGTTCAGCACTCTCAAAATGCCTAGTTAATTCAGGTCTCAAGCAGGCATCTATGCTATCTTTTTAACCACATTGTTTTCCAAGGTGTGGTATTCATTTATGAGTAACATCCTCTGAACCTTTTCAATATAATAAAAGGGTATTTGAGATGCATGGTCAGTCAACATCTAACATAAAATCTTAAGCCTCTGGTTTTGAAAGAACAATGTGGATTAATGAGGTTTTTTTTTTTTTTTTTTTTTTATAGAGCTAATAAAATCACTTGTCAAGAGACAAAGAAGAGAATTACTGTTGGTATTCTTGTCAAAAACTGTGTTGATCCCTCGTGAAAATTGAAACTGCTCTGGAGAATAGATGGATTTTGACTTATTTGTGGTCTCAGTGAGGGGAATGAAGTCACAGAAAAGATGCATGGATCATAAAGCAAAATCAATATGGATACACAGTTAAAGAAAAGCATTTTATATTTGTGTCAGTAGGAATGGGATAGGAATTGTTCTTACAAAGAAATATGAAGCATGGTTGCTTATATATTTTTATTTTCTTTGTTATTTAATGTATTAATGTGTCTTTAGCTTGTTCATTTGGAGAATTACAAAATATTACAGTGCATATATGTGTTTTGGTTCTTTTAATTTTATTATTTATTAACATTTACTGAGACACCTTTATTTGATCCCAGAGCTTAGTAGAATGTCTGCTCCAGACTTTTGAGGTAAGGATAGGGCTTCTTTCGTTTCCTGACTTCATACAAAAAGAAAGAAAAAGGGAGATGAACAAGAGCTTCTTGCATCCACAAATATGAACTAAAATGGGTGCCTAATAACCGTTCAAAGATTTTCTGGGCGAATGTTGAGGCAGGATAAGTAGCCTAGGCAATTGACAATCCCCTCCAGGATATAATGTGAGGCACCTCCCTGGTTATACAGGTAAAAAGTAACCACATCCAACACCTGCAGCTGGAGAAAAACAAGAACCACTTTTATTCAGCGAGGCTGATCCCTATGACTGGGCCCTGACCTTCAGCTAATAATAATGTCATTTAGTTACTACAACTCCCGTCATGTACCTGATTCCATGACAGTTCCAGAGCAACCAAATATGGAAGGAAAAGCAGGAATCTGAGGAGGTCTCACTCAGGGGGAGGAGACAGATGAGTCATGTCAATGGGTGTCATCAATTCCCACCCCTACCAGAGATAAATACCCATGCTCAGTACTTCCTCTGTGAGACTCAATCTCTGAGTATGCTCACACATCCATCTCAAGTGTTTACTTCTGTTTGAATAAATTCCCTGTGCTTTCCTGCATCTGTCTCATTCTGGAATTCTTTCTTGCATGGAGACGAAAACCTGCACCTCTGCTCCAGGTTGAGTTCTCTGTTGGACATCCCCTGAGCTTCAGGAGAGAATATCACAGTTGGCCCATGAAATGAGTCCAAGGGACAAGTCTAGGGAGAGTTACTCCAAAACATTAGTTGCTAGGTCATTTTTTGAAATAGCTTCCTAAACAGGAAGATAGTAATTATTTTGAATTAGAGAAAATCAAAGATTTATAATGCCATTATGAAGGAGTAAAGTTAAAGCAACATCTTTTCTTATGCCCCAAATATAAACCCTTTTAGGGCTTCCATCATCATCCAATCCAGGAAGAAAAAGGGCATGAAACAAGTTAGCAACATTACGTTTAATCACTGCTGTTCTATAAATCATGAATACTCTAATGCTTAATTTCAACGAAACCTTTGGAAAACTTTCATGCAACAAAGTTATTCAAATCGCAAGCTTTTTTATAAGGGTCAATTGCATTGTTTTTCAATATTTCTATAGTTTCATAATGTCACATGGCAGAAAAAATAAAACAGGTCCTTAACCACATATTCCAGTTCAAGCTTCTCCATTTATAAGTTTTGTGATTCTGATTATAATCTATCTGGCCTTGTTTCATCATCAGTAGAACAAATAAGGTCATGTGCATGTATTCCTACTTCTTGGGAGAACCCACAAAGTAATCTCTAATCAGAACATATAAGCTATTAACACAAGTGTAAGAGGCTTCTACTACTACAATTATCAGTTATTACAATTGGTTAGAGCCTAATATTCCTGAAGCCAACAACTTGGGTTCATTTTCCAAGAAAAATGGTTTGCTCCTGAGAAAACCAATACATTTCTCTAAATCTACTCAACTGCTATGTTCATGCTATTGGCCACAATGGAATCAGGTAAGAAAATGCTGAGGATTTAGTGCAAATGTTTTGACCCAGCTGATACAACAACTCAGGGTGCATGCCCCATTGACAGCTATTCAATAGCATCACGCTTTTCTGTAAAACTCAGAATCTTTTGGAATGCAGAAGTATAAAATCCTAACATCAGAGGGGATCTTGATTGATTAGGTCATCTAGTTACACAATTGTGATTTCAATTTCCGGCAGATTTAAATCAAACTGTCCTACATAGATAGACAATAGGTAGGTAGGTAGATAGAGAGATAGAGAGATAGAGAGATAGAGAGATAGAGAGACAGAGAGACAGAGAGACAGAGAGATAGAGAGATAGAGAGATAGAGATGGGTTATAGCCCCCATTTCCAGAGCTGTTCATAAGCCCAATATTCAGAATTTATAACTTGCCTCCTCAACTAACCAGTCCATATTTATCTTCATTTGCCTTCAATCAGGAACTCAGCCTGTTGTTGTTCTGTCTAGCGAGGTGATCTAAATCTTTGTTTTAGATCTCCTGTTGGCCCCATCTGTATAGAGTTTCTATAGAATTCCATTACCTTATAACACTGAACAAGACAGTTCTGGAACATTATACAGAAAATCCCAAATGCATCTGTGTTCCTTCCTGTCCCCACTACATAGCAGCCATGCTATCTCACTTTGATTGTCAGGTTCAATCATATCAGACAGCACTATTAAACCCTTTCTGTTTTGTTTGTTTTTTGGTATAAAAAGCCCAAAGAGCAATGGTGATTTAATGTCCAGTGTAATAGAGTCAGGCCCCATTGTGACGACTGAGGACAGGTTTTCTCCCTTGTGCAGTAAAACCCCTGAACTACTAAAGTGTAGAGTCATGAGGAAAGGAAGCCAACATTTTTGTGAGGAGATCATTATATATAATAAGAAAAGCTGACACTCCCAATTCTACCCCTTAATTCCTGTGTCTACAAATACTGGCTATAGGAAGAATGGTGCCATAATTTAGTTATGATTCAGAACATATCATCTTCATTGTGAGGTGGTGTCTGACAATTGTGCCATAATGAAGACATTCTATCATTCTGTATAGGCAGCTGCTTCTGACTTATGGATACATGAAAAGACCCACAATAGCAATGTGCATCAATATATTGCCTGTATTTATTCATTCCTTTGTTTATATGCTTTTTTGTTTATTGGTAAAGAGAGTTCCTAGGTCAACAACAATGCTGTCTGGCATTGTGAGTTGTGTGCCCCCAAATTTATGTGTTGAAGCCCAAACCCCCAATATGACAGTATGTAGAGATTGGAGCGTTAGGAGTTAATTAAGGTTAAATGAGACCTTAAGGGCATGGCCTTAATATGATAGAATTGGTGTCCTCATAAAAAGAGGAAGAGAGACCAGATCTGGAGTTCTCTCTCTCAGCCATGTGAGGTCATAGCAAGAAAGTGACGATCTGCAAGCCAGGAAGACAGTTCTCACCAGAAACTGAGCTTGGTTGAACACTGATCTTGGACTTTTCAGCTTCTGGAACTGTGGAAAAATGAATTTCTGTTGTTTAAGCCACCCACTTCATGGTACTTTGTTATGGCAGCCTGAGCATACTAATATACGTGGGATGTTATTATTGTTTTAAAACATGTTTACCTATAAGGTGAAAAAAGCAAAAACAAATCCAGAAAATGACTCTTCCACTAAGGGTAAATTGTTGTCTCTACCACAGTGGAAGGATGACAAATGTCACCAGGTGATTGTCTGGTATCTCTGGTGTACTCAGTTAGGACATTGCTCCTGGAGCATACACCACTCAGTAGGAGCAAAGTAAGCATTTGCTATGGGAGGTCAAACAGCTGAGCCTACATGTAGTCTATACATTTTACTACCATGGTGAACTTATTTGTTTATGATTCAGTTTAACCATTTCTCAGATGACTGGAAAGAATACTAGCTGACATTGCTATAAAAGTCATTTCGTCCACCTCTTGCCCTGGGGACATTTTTGCAAGCTTTCATGTAGACAAAAATTGTCCCACATGCTAAGAAATTCTGACAGCTCCACCTACACAATTCTTTTCTAAATATCATGTCATCAACCATCCAAACATGTTCCTTGTAAGTCATTTACCACCCTTCCAAAACCAAGAATCTACTAAATAGCCATATTTTGAAACTTTAAAGATCTTTAAGCAAGGCAGGGAACAGTTTAAATAAAGTTGGAAGAGGGGTCACTTCTGATGCTAAATAAGTCTAAAAGAGTGAATTGAGTTTTGGTATTCACGATGTTCTAATTCCTTAAATAAACCAATTTTCTAAAGACTATAGGCTCATTCTTTCCTTATTAGTGCCCTAAATTTCCTATAAGAGGCTATACATTCGATTAATATCACTATTTGAAAAACCCACAGAAGCAAACTCTGTGTCTGGGTTTTGGCTCTTAGTCCAGTGGCTCTAAGATATAAGGAATTCTTTTAGAGAAGACATAGGGATTCTCTGGTTTTCTGCCTGCATTTGAAAAACAACAACAAAAAACAACAACAAAGGAATTTAAACTTATCAATCTAGTTAAGTTTTCCAGTCCTGGAATAAATCACTCCTCTCTGCCATCTTGAATTTTATTTCTCATGCCCATTGGCTCTCTCAACATGGTCTTTGATTGACAGTTCTTCCAAGTGGCCATCGATAGTAACATAATTGGTTTTACATTTTTTTATTGCATGCCTTGTGCTGCCAGACATCCATCCCTTAATGCTCATCACATGTTTTTGTTGTTGTTGTTGTTGTTGTTTGTTTGTTTTTAAATTATCTTTAGTCTCAACCAACTCCATATATATCCCAGAATCACCTTATTTCTCGGAATGTCGTTGGCTTATCACTACTTGTGCCAATTTCTGTGTCAGCTTCTTCGATACATAAAATAGATAAGGGGTTTAACAAAAGAATACTGGTAATTCAAAGTATTCCAGGAAAGGTACAGAATCAGGCATGGGGAATGGGTGGGAATAAGGTAGCCTGGCAATAGCGAAGACCACCACAAAACCATGGCATAAACCCGTCCAGTACTGATGATGCTGATGACTGGCTGCCAAGGCTTGCATTGCTTTTATCATCCCACCGCCTCTAGAAATTGCTACTGCATTTTTGACATTGCTGATCCTAGAATTTGAATGTCACTGCTCCACCATCTCTGCTTCTTAGCAAACATCTGGTTGGAAGCCTGCAGTGGGAGCACTTGTTTAGCAAGAGTGACTGGAGAGGTTAGTATCTGGCGCCTTCTACTTCTGTAGTGGTTGAGAAGTATGTGCTTCCCTATTATTACCCATATGGTCTATGGGTACATACAGATGGTTGGCTAACTGAACAGTCATGTCTCTCTCTTCTCCTTCGACCGTCTCCTCTAAATATTTTCAGTCCATACTTCTTTTTGAGTTAAAAGTGGCCATCTTTCTAGCCAATGAGACATACATTGAATTATGTTGCTGAATTTCTGGGGATAGTTTTGCTTTTCCTGATAAGAAAGATAGTTTTAACTGATGTTACCTCTCCCCCTTCCTTTTTGCTCTACTTTGAATGTGGGAATGAGCCCTGGAATCACAACAATCATCTTTGACTCTAACGAGAATAGGAAAATTACAGAGATGCAAACACTGATAACTATTGAGTCACTGAATCAAGGCCAGCAAAAATGAGATACAGACTTGTGCAATGTAAGAAAAATAAACGCTTCTTGGTTTAGGCTTTTGAACTCAAGTTCTCTATTACTTGAAACTGAACACATTCTTACTAGTACAGTGGAGACTTCCCCCGGTTCTGGGAAGCCAGAAATAAAAAAATAAAATAAATAAAAGTCATTTCTATTTTAAACACTAAAGAAAATTAAATGAACACTGATTTTTCCCAAGTTCACATCTGAAATTGTTATTAAGAATATTTGGGAATCTGGGCCCATGGTGTGTGAGTTGATGACAACTTCTCCAAATACCTTTGGAAGTCTGATCCATAATGTACACATTCGTACTATTAGACTCATGTAGGCTAACATGCGGATAACAGTTTATGTTTCTTAAATTTACTCTCCATTTCACGATGAAATACAACCATTGCTTCATCTTTCCCCATAGCAAATAAGTATGTACTGCCAAATGTAACAAACAGATTTTTAAAAATATATACTAATATGTAAAGGAAAGATAATCATACCAATCCACCTCTATGACACTCAGCTAAGATAATCATGGATTCAAACACTCTACATGATGCTAAATCTGTGTAAAAGAATTATAAAATTCAAGTGCTACAAAACAAACTTAATATACTTAGTTTTATGACTAAATATGCCATTTTTTTGTCATCATTACCAAAATGGTTGTGATCCAAATTCCTACTGGGACCAGACAGGTAACGTAAATGAGGCCAGGTATAAGGATGCATGTGTACAGCGAGAGAGTGGCTGCAATTAAGGAGAACTGAAAATAGATACCCTGTCAAAGGAGGAGAAGCCAGTCAGCACCACCTGAGTGTGGCCGTGCTGGAATGCAGCACACTTGTCAGAGCATCTGATTGTCCATAGAAGATGAAAATTCCATTTCTATGTGAAGTTACTTGTTTTTTAAATTTTACTTAATTAAACAATAATTACAGCCTGTAGCTGGATTTTGGGCCAATAACTTGTAAACTTCACCTTAAGGAAAGACTTAATCATTGAGTAATGACATTATCTTTTTAGACTAGGAAAGACTACATTGTGAAAAGCAATACACACACACACACACACACTATAATAAACAGACATATGTATTTTTAAATATTTGATCAAAATGCTTTGCTTTCAGGGATTTCTTAGAAGTAACTAATAAGGAAGGCAAATGGATTTTATAAGTGTCCAAATATTATGCTACTTACTTACATTTTGAAACCAACTTATTTATTGCCTATTAATAACATAGTGATGGCTTTATATTTCTTTCTTATGTCATTATTAATATAATGCTAGTAGCAAATAAATTCTCAAATCCTAATGTCATATATAACATAAACTAACTTCTTATTTCTTTTTTTTTAATTAAAGTTTATTGGAGTGACAATGTTAGTAAAGTTACATAGGTCTCAAGGGTATAACTCTGTAATACATTATCTGTATCTCACATTGTGTGTTCACCACCCAGAGTCAGTTCTCTTTCCATCAACATATATTAGGCCCTGTTTACCCTCTTCTAGAGTCCCCTCTCCCCCCTTACCCTCTGGTAGCCCCTAAACTATTGTCTATGTCTATGAGTTTTTGTTTTTTCATTTGTTTGTCTTATTCTTTTGCTGTTTTCAGTCTTATATTCCACATATCAGTGAAATCATATGGTTTTCTACTTTTTCTGTCTGACTTATTTTGCTTAGCATTATAATCTCAAGATCCATCCATGTTGTCACAAATGGTAGTATTTCATCTTTTCTTACCACTGAATAGTATTCCATTGTGTATATATACCACAACTTCTTTATCCACTCATCTTTCGAAGGACAATTGGTTGTTTTCATATCTTGGCCACCATAAATAAAGCTGCAATGAACATTGGAGCACACGTGTCTTTATGTATAAATGTTTTCAGATTTTTTGGGTACACACCCAGGAGAGGGATTTCTGGGCCATATGGTAATTCGAGTTTTAATTTTTTGAGGAACCTCCACACTGCCTTCCATAGCAGCTGCACCAATCTGCATTCCCACCAACAGTGTAAGAGGGTTCCTTTTTCTCCACAGCCTCTCCAACACTTGTTACTATTTGTTTTGTTGATGATAGCCATTCTGACTGGGGTGAGGTGACATCTCATTGTGGTTTTTATTTGCATTTCTCTGATGATTAGTGATGTTGAGCATTTTTTTCATGTCTATTTGCCATTTGTATGTCCTCTTTGGAGAAATGTCTCTTCAGGTCCTCTGCCCATTTTTCAATTGGGTTGTTTTGTTGTTGTTGTTGTTGAGTTGTATGAGTTCCTCACATATTTTGGATATTAGCCCCTTATTGGAGGCAATGTTTGCAAAAATCTTCTCCCATTCAGTTGGTTGCCTCTTTATTTTGTCAATGGTTTCTTTTGCTGTGCAGAAGCTTTTAACTTTGATATAGTCCCATTCATTTACTTTAGCTTTTACTTCCCTTGCCTTTGGAGTCAAATTAATAAAATACTCTTTGAACCCAAGGTCCATAAGTTTAGTACCTATGCTTTCTTCTATTCAGTTTATAGTTTCAGGTCTTATGCTCAGGTCTTTGATCCATTTTGAGTTAACTTTGGTACATGATGACAGATAGCAGTCCAGTTTCATTCTTTTGCACATGTCTTTCCAAGTCTTCCAGCACCATTTAGTGAAAAAGTTGTCTTTTCTCTGTTGTATGCTTTTTACTTCTTTGTGAAAATTATCTGTCCATATTTATGTGGGTTTATTTCTGGGTTCTCAGTTCCATTCTATTGGTCTGTGTGTCTGTTTTTCTGCTAACAGCACGGTTGCCCTGTAGTACAAGCTAAAGTCAGGGAGTGTGATACCTCCAGCATTGTTCTTTTTCCTTAGGATTTCTTTGGCTATTTGGGGTCTTTGTGGTTCCACACAAATCTGATGATTTTTTGTTCTATTTCTTTAAAAATTGCCATTGGGATTTTGATGAGGATTGCATTAAGTCTGTATATTGCTTTGGGTAATACAGCCATTTTAACTATATTGATTCTTCCAATCCATGAGCACAGAATATCTTTTCATTTCTTTGTGTCTTCTTCAATTTCTTTTAAAAATGTCTTATAGCTTTCAGCATATAGATCTTTCACATCCTTGGTTAAGTTTATTCCTAGGTATTTATTTCTTTTTGTTGCAACTGCAAAAGGAATTGTGGGATTTTTTTAAATTTCTTTTTTCTGAGATTTCATTTTAGTATATAGGAATGCAATGGACTTTTGAATCTTGATTTTGTAGCCGGCAACTTTACTGTAATTGTTTATTGTTTCTAATAGCTATTTGGTGGAGTCTTTAGGGTTTTCTATATATAGCATCGGGTCATCTTCAAGGGGAGACAATTTAACTTCTTCATTCCCAATTTGGATGCCTTTTATTTCTTTCTCTTGCCTGATTGCTCTGGCGAGGACTTTCAGCACTATGTTGAATAGCAGAGGTGATAGGAGACAGCTCTGTCGTGTTCCTGAACGTAGAGCAAAGGGCTTCAGCTTTTTACTGTTCATTATATTACCTGAGGGTTTGTCATATATGGCCTTTATTATGTTAAAGTATTTTCCTCCTATACCTATTTTATTAAGTGTTTTAATCATAAATGGATGTTGTGTCTTGTCAAATGCTTTTGCTTCATCAATTGATATAATCATATGATTTTTGTCCTTTATTTTGTTTATGTGGTGTGTCACATTGATGGATTTGTGAATGTTGAACCATCCTTGTGCCCCTGGGACGAACCCCACTTGGTCGTGATGCATATTTTTTTTTAATGCATTGTTGCATTTGGTTTGCTAGAATTTTATTTAGGATTTTTGTATCTGTATTCATCAGAGATATTGGTCTGTAGTTTTCTTTTTTTGTGTGTGTTATCCTTACCAGGTTTTGGTATCAGGGTAAGGACGGCCTCATAAAATGAATGAAGGAGTATTGTCTCTTCTTCAATTTTTTGGAAGAGTTTGAGTAGAACAGGTATTAGATCCTCTTTGAAGGTTTGGTAGAATTCACTAGTGAAGCCATCTGGTCCTGAACTTTTGCTTTTGGGAAGGTTTCGGATGACTGATTCAATTTCCTTACTGGTAATCAGACTATTTAGATTTTCCAATTATTTGTGATTCAGCCTAGGAAGTCTATATGTTTCTAAGAACGTTTCCATTTCTTCTAGACTATTGAATTTTGTGGCATATAGTCCTTCATAGTATTCTTGGATGATCCTTTGTATATCTGTGGCAACCGTGATAACTTCCCTTCTTTCATTTCTGATTTTGTTTATTAGTGTCTTCTCTTTTTATCTTAGTGAGTGAAGCCAAAGGTTTATCAATTTTATTAATCTTTTCAAAGAACCAGCTCTTTGTCACATTAATTTTTTTCTATTGTCTTTTTGTTCTCTATTTCATTTAGTTCTTCTCTGATTTTTATTATTTCCTTTCTTCTGCTGACCTTGGGTTTCATTTGTTCTTCTTTTTCTAGTTCTTTAAGGTGTAATTTGAGGTTATTTATCTGGGATTTTTCTTGTTTCTTGAGATAGGCCTGTAATGATATAAATTTCCCTCTTAAAACTTCTTTTACTGCATCCCAAAAATTTTGCTAGGATGTATTTTCATTCTCATTTGTTTCTATGTATCTTTTGATCTCTCCTCTTATTTCTTCTTTGACCCAGTCGTTTTTTAAAAGTATGCTGTTTAATCTCCACATATTTGTGGTTTTAACTGCTTTCTTTTTGTAGTTGCTATCCAATTTCAAAGCCTTGTGATCACAGAATATGCTTGGTATGATTTCAATATTCTTAAATTTGCTGAGGCTAGTTTTATGTCCCAATATATAGTCTATCCTTGAGAATGTTCCATGAACACTAGAAAAAAGTGTATAGTCTGATGTTCTAGGATGAAGTGCTCTATAAATGTCAATTATGTCCATTTCATCTAATGTGTCATTTAGGGCTGCTATTTCATTATTTATTTTCTGTTTGGATGATCTATCCATAGCTGTCAATGATGTATTTAACTCCCCTAGTATAATTGTGTTTTGGTCAATTTCTCCCTTTAGTTCTGTTAGTAGTTGCTTGGTACATTTCGGTGCTCCCTGATTGGGGACATAAATATTGATGACTGTTATATCTACTTGTTGTATAGTCCCTTTTACAATTATGAAATGTCTATCTTTGTCTCTTGTTACCTTTTTATCCTGAAGTCTTTTCATCTGATATCCATATGGCTACACCTGATTTTCTCTGGGTACCATTTGCTTGGAGTGTCAATTTCAACCTTTCACTTTTCTATGTTTGTCCTTGTAGATGAGATGTGTCTCTTGGAGGCAGAATATGGTTGGGTTTAGTTTATTGATCCAATCTGCTACTCTGTGCCTTTTTATTGGCGAGTTCAGTCCATTTACATTTAGGGTGATTATTGATATGTGAAGATTTCCTATCATTCTATCCTTGGTTTTCTGGTAAGACTGTGTCTCCATTGTTTCTTTGACATTTTGTTGTTGTCCATTATTTCTGTGTGGTGGTATTCTATGATTTTTCCCTCTGTTTCCTCTTTTATTATGTTATATATTTCAGTTCTGGATTTTTTTTTTTTTTTTTTTGAGTGGTTACCATTAAGTTTATGTAAAAGAAAGTTTCATATTTAGAGTGTTTCATTTTCTTCAGCATGCTTACTTTCTCCATTGCCAAATTCTGGTTGAGAAATTTACTCTCCCCCCTTTTATGTTTTGGTTGTCACAAATTATTCCTATTTATGCTGGTCAAATGGCCTTCTTCAGTATTTCTTGCAGTGCAGGTCGTGTGTTAGAAAATTCCCTCAGCTTCTGTATGTCTGGAAAAGTCTTTATTCCTCCTTCATATCTAAAGGATATCTTTGCTGGATATATTATTCTTGGTTCATAATTTCTCTTCTTTAATAGTTTGAATGTTTGATTCCACTCCCTTCTGGATTGTAGAGTTTCTGCTGAAAAATCTGATGATAATCTAATGGACTTTCCTTTGTAGTTTACTGTCTTCTTTTCCCTGGCTGCCTTCAGGATTCTTTCTTTTTTGTTAATTTTTGACAGCTTCAATACAATGTGCCTTGTAGAAGGCCTGTTGCGGTTGAGGTAATTAGGTGTTGTATTTGCTCCTTGGATTCCAAGATCCAGTTCTTTCCACAAGTTTGGGAAGTTCTCGTTGACTATTGTTTGAATATACTCTCTGTTCCCTTCTCTCTTTCTTCTCCTTCTGGTAGGCCCATTATTTTTATATTGCTCTTTCTGATGGTGTCAGAAAGTTCTTGTAGAGTTCTTTCACTTCTTTTAAATCTCAAGTCTCTTTCTTCTTCCATCAGTGCCATTTCCAGATTTCTATCTTTGATGTCACTGAGTCCTTCCTCCATCCAGTCAACTCTACTACCTAACCTGGTTATTTCATTCTTCATTTATTTTATTGAGTCTTAATCTCCAAAAATTATATTTGGTTCTTTTTAAAAATTTCAATCTCTTTGTTAAAATGTTTATTTTGTTCTTTGATTGTGTTTCTGATTTCATTAAACTCACTGTCTGTGTTTTCTTGCACCTCGTTGAGTTTTTTAAGAACTGCAATCTTGAATTTTCTGTCATTTAAGTCAGATATTGCCACGTCTTTAAGTTCATTTTCTGGACACTTTTCATTTTCTTCCTGAGCTGTCTTGTTACCTTGGTTATTTATGGCAATTAATGATTTATTATTTCTCTTCCTAGGCATCTAGAAGAGTGAGTTCTGCAACAGGTTGATAGAAAGATGTGTTTCTTTTGTTTTCCAGTAGGTGTTTGTAGGATGTTTTGTTTTCTCTCCTACTGCAGCCTTTCATTCTCTCTCACACTGTAGTGTTTATTTTCTTTGCACTATTCTGTCTTCTCACACAATGGGGGGATTCCCTGGAAGGTGGGCTTCTCTTCTGTGAACAGTTCACCTGGGTCATAGGGTTCCACATCTGTGGGGGGATGTGGAGAGCTTTAAGTTCCAAAGCTCTTCCTGCACCAGATTCAGAGCCCGTGAGTTTCAGCAGCTCTGTTTACTCCTGCAGGGATCTGCCTATATAGGTGGGGACAGGGGCAGGGTGGGTTGTGAGAGGTGGCCCAGAGCAATGATGATGACCACCACCACAAGCAGTCTTGCTTCCATGGCTCCCTCCCCTTTGCTGGAACTAGTTGGGCTGCGAGTCCATGTCTGTGGACCACAGTTCTCAAAAGTGCAAATATTCTGTTCTTTTGATCTGACATGGCTACTGTTCTACTGACAGGTGGCAGCGGGGCGAGCTCTGGGAGGGCGATCTCTGGGGGGCGGCTAGGCTCAGTGCCTAAGGCTTCCATTCTCTGATCAGCAGTGAGGGCTTAAACCACCATTTTCAGCCTTATTCCCTCAGGCTTTGCTCCCAGGTCTCTGCCATGAGTGTTGAGTTCATCTGTGTTATATGCTGTTCCCTCAGACCTGTGGGCCATAAGCGGAGCCCTAGCTGTCCGAGTTCTTCCCTCTCCCACAGCTGCGATAGTTCCCAAATGCAGCAAGCTCGGAGCACCGAGGTAGGTCTGTGTCTCTGTCTCCACACTTCTCCCTTCTCTCCTTCCTCACTCGCACAGTTTGCCTACCTTTAGATGATTTCAGTAGTACATCTCTTAGTCTTGCCTGTCTGCTATGCAGGGAGTCCTTTGTGGAGTTACAGTTGTTCAACTTGTTGTAAATTCCAGGGGAGATTTCAAGAGGCTCACCTCACGCTGCCATTTTTATGATGTCATAACTTCTTATTTCCAATTTCTATTATGTCTAATTGAGAGAAGTCAAGGGTGAAGGAACTCTCATTTATGTTGTCATTATGGACGAGGTCTGATATAGGATCTCCAATTTTCAACATGTGTTTTTATTGGACATTCATATTTACTCACAAGGAGGGATATATATATATATATATATATATATATATATATATATATATATATATATATATATAATTTTTTATTTTTTGTAATGAGCCAAGATTGTTTGCACCATATATTGATTCACTCTGCATTTCATTGTTTAGGACTGAGGCACAATGTCTCAACTGGAATACCAGAAGTATATTGGAATCTACTTAATAGCTGGGCTGTGGCTTTTAAGCAATGACCTCAACAAAAGGAAGGCAATGTGAATAGTCAGTCAATATCCAGCCATCACTGCCACCGGGTCTACATTTTATTGACTAAGTGTCTTCATTTCCAGGGGCCTCCTTATTCCATATAATTTTGCTATATTAGTGGTTAATTTATTTAATTCAAGCAAAAAAAAATGTTTACAAGTTATTCTATAGTAATTTACTAAATTTTAATATTTAGTTACATTAGTTATATATCATTTTCCAAACTATGTCCCTTTCAATTCCCTTTGTTTCTATTGGTTTCACCAATATTTTATTAATTACTTACTATATGCCAAGCATTGTGATGGTTTCAGGAGAACAAGTATATATATACAAAATACCTTGGGCACTTTTAGTTAATTATAGTGGATGGATTATATGCATTGATCTCTAAGATTTCTTCAAATGCTACTAAAATGAGAATGCATAAGAATAAAATATGTTGGCCTTCTAGGATGTCAAAAATGGAAGGGGGGAAACAAAGTGAATGAGAAAGGTGAATTTATTTTTGGAAGAATGAAAAACATGTAAAGGTATAATAACTGACAACATATCTGAAAAAGTCGAAACATAAGTCCCTGAATAGAGTGGGACTCTAAGTCATAAATCTATTAACTTATGATGATAGATCAGGAAGGCTTACAATTTGAAAATACAAGTAATATACAAGATGAGGAAGATATCAGGATAACAACAGGGGACAATGTTAAAATCTCTAAGAAATTATGTTCCACAAGGTAACCCTTATTTTGTCTCCCCTTCCCTCCCAGCCATCCATCCTCTCCTGCTAATGTGTTTACCAACTGAAAAAGAAAAAAAGAAAAAATAGCACCGGAGCTTTCAAATTCAGAGACACAGCAAAATGGGCTGAAGGTAAGACTTTAAACAGAAAACAAGTATTCAGTGAAAATGTATAAACCATGAAACAGTGCCAGCTCGTATACATTTCTCTTAGTCTGTTTCCACAATTCCTGTAGCCAGTTCACATGCCCTTCAAAAGGAGAGTAGCAGATCCATTCTTGAAAAGGCTGAAGGACCAATGGTGAAGAACCATAGGTAGCTTTGTCTGGGATAAATGGTCTTCATTGTGAAAAGTCAGCATCTCCCTATACTGACACCTCCCAGTTAATAAGTCCTACACATGGCCCAAGAGTTCCAATTAACAGTCAAGCTTCATAAGACATGAAAGACAAAATCCAACATAAACTAACATGAAAAAGTGACCTCATGGAAAACAGAGAATCTCAGGAGCAGAAAAAAACAAAACAAAACTATAATTGATATTGTGAGATATGAGGAAATATACTGTTGTTGCTTTAATAAGAAACAATCACTTAACTTCATTATGTCTCATTTGTAAAATGGTACCTCCTAGTGTGGCTATGAAGATAACATTAATGAATATATGTAATATATTTAGAACAATACCAGACCCACAATAAATTATACGTATTAACTATGGTATTAAAATCAAGGAATACATTGAATTATATGTTTATGATTACTTCATAAATTTTTAGGACTGAGGATAGTGTTCAAATTATATTAATCTTACAATCTGAAAAGGAAATCAAGAAAACAATTCCATTTATAATAGTATCGAAATACTAAAAATATTTAGGAAAATATTTAGCAATATATGTCTAGGACTTGTATATTGAAAAGCACAAGCCATTATTGAAGGAAATTATAGAATTAAAGTAATAAATGGAAAAGTCACTTTGTGTTCATAGATTAGAAGATTGAATATCGTTAAGATGGTAAGACTTGCCAGATTGATCAACGGACACAACACAATTCATATCAAAATCTTAGTTTGTTTTTACTTACTGATCCTAAAATTCATACAGAAATGAAAAGGGTACAAAATAGTAATAATAATAATAATAACAAAGTTAGAGGATTCAAACTTCCTGATTTCAAAACTTATTTCAATATACAGTAATCAAGACAGAGAAGTATTGGCATAAGGATAAGTGGAAAGATCATTGGACTAGAATTGACTATATATAGGAATCTTACATTTATTGTTAATTGATTTTTGACAAGGGTGTTAAGACAATTCAATGAGGGAAAGAATAATGTTTTCAACGAATGTTGTCAGAACAACTGGATATCCACATGTAAAAGAATTAAGTTGGACTCCTACCTGAAATCATGTACAAAAACTAACTCAAAATGGATCATAAGTATA
This sequence comes from Rhinolophus sinicus, assembly GCF_057876585.1. Lineage (NCBI taxonomy): Eukaryota > Metazoa > Chordata > Mammalia > Chiroptera > Rhinolophidae > Rhinolophus > Rhinolophus sinicus. The sequence goes on along the minus strand of NC_142503.1, from coordinate 187,804,873 downwards.
AATGTAACAACCAAAACTGTAAAACTCTTAGAAGAAAGCATAGGAGTAAATCTTTGTGACCTTGGTAGAGGTAACGGTTGCTATGACAACAAAAGTCAATCAAAAACAAAATAGATAAAATAGAATCCATAAAAATGTTTAAAATTTTGTGCTCCTAAGACATAATCAAGAAAATGAAATGACAGCTTATAAAAATAATTTTTGCAAATCATATCTTATCAGGAAACTAGTGCCAGACCATATAAAGGATACTTATGACTCAACAGTAAGAAGACAACCTGATAAAAAAACAAACAAACAAAAAAACACATAAAGAACTTGAGTAGATATTTCTACAAAGAATATTTTCAAATGACCAGCAAGAACATGAAAAGATACTCAAAAGCATTAGTCATTAAGAAAATGCAAATCAAGCGGTAATGAAATACCACATCACACCCACTGGTATAGCTAGATGATAACAAATGGTGTGGAAGATGTGGAGTAATTAGAACATTGGTGCAGGTGACATTGTAAAATGTTGCAGCAACTATAGAAAATAGCTTGACAGTTCCTAAAACTGTTAAACATAGATTTACCATATGATGCAGAAATTACACTCCTAGGTATATACCTAAAGGAATAAAAACATATTTTCAAAAAAAGTGTACAGTAGTGTTCATAGCAGAATTATTCTTAATCGTAAAAAAGTGGAAACCACCCAAATGAATACAACTAGGTGAATGGGTAAATCAAACACGATGTGGTTTATCCATTCAATGGAGTATTATTCAGCAATGAGAATAAATGAAGTGTCCATGCTATAATATGGATGAGCCTTGAAAACATTAAGCTAAGTAAAATGAGCCATTCAAAAAAGGCCACATTATGTTTTTTTCACTCATATGAATTATCCATAATAGGAAAATTGATAGAGAAAATAGAATACTGTTTGCAGGGAACTCAGGATAGAGGATAATGGGGAGTGACTTCTAATCAGTATAGGGTTTCCTTTTGGGGTGATGGGCTTGTTTTAAAATTAGGTAGTAGTGATAGTTGTATAAATTTGTGAATATTAAAAAAAACACTGAAGTGTACACATTAACAGGTGAATTTTATGATATACAAACTACATCACAATAAAGTTAATAAAAATAGATTAATCATTAATCTCATTAGAATGAAGAACAGCAACATTATGACTTATTGTGAAACAGAAAAATGATGAAATTTTAAGAAGGAAGAACCCAGAGTACAAATAAGGAGCTGTGGATGATTGGTGAATTGAGTTAAAAGTATCTTTAAAAAAAATTGTTAAATTTATTGGGATAACATTGGTTAATAAGATTATGTTTTAAGTGTGTAATTCTATAATATATCATCTGTTCGTGACATTGTGTGTTCACTACACAAAGTCAAGTCTCCTTCATATGTTTGACCCCCTCTACCTGCTTCTACCTCCCCTACCGTTCTTCCCTTTAGTAACCACCATATTGTTGTCTATGTTGATTAATTTTTTGTCTGTTTGCTTTGTTTGTTCATTTGTTGCTTTCTGTACTATATCCCACATATAAGTGAAATCATATGGTTCTTGCCTTTTTCCATCTGACTTATTTTGCTTAGCATGATAATCTCAAGATCTATCCATGTTGATGCAAATGACAGTATTTCATCTTTTCTATGACTGAGTAATATTCCATTGCATACATGTACCCCATCTTTATCAAATCATCTATCGAAGGACACTTAGTTGTTTTCATGTTGGTCACCGTGAATAATGTTGCAGTGAATACAGGGGTACATATAGCTTTATGAATAAATATTTTCAAATTTTTTGAGTAGATACCCAGAAGAGGGATTGCTGGGTCATTTAGACTTGATGACCTTAATGAACTCAAACCTCACATGTAGGACAAACTATCATATTTGCATTCACCATGGGCTGTGAAATGGAACTGATGATGAATGAGTGGGTATAGATGCTGGAACTTAAGAGACCAGTGGGATCTTATAGACCATATAGCTCAGTTAAATGCAGAAAAGATCTTTGCTATAATCATATTTACACACCTTGTGAGTGTACAGACAAAAGGAACCCAAAAGATTCATGTTCTGGTGTTTTGTTGACATGTGAATGCATTAGAGTGTAACTATTTTCATCAATGTATTATATATTTTCTTTCATTCTATATCTATATGTATCACACAAACTAGTCAGCAATAAGATAGAAACTATTCACTTGTTGCAAATAATATGTTAAAATTAGAACATACTTGAGCAAACTCAATTGCTTTCTAAAAAGGCAAAATGCTTTCTTAAATGCAAAAATCGCAGGCAATATTAACACTGTTCTTTTCATATTTATTATCTTATTAATTTTGGCAATATCATAAAGTTGGTATAACATGATTTATTAGCTACAGTCTCATGCTGCTTGTTTTCCATGATTCCATTAACTTCTTTCTGAATTATAACTTCATTATTTTTCTATCAATTCAATAAATAATTAGATTTATTTATTTACTCTGGATTCAGTAATTGACTTCACCATTAATGAAAAAATACAGTCCAACAGAGAAGAATAAAGTGGTTTTGAATTATATTCAGGTGACTGTTGTGTGGTAGACACTATTTAACACAAACACGTATGTGTGTGCTTGCCACATGCCAGACACTGTTCTAATGATTTTATAAATGTTAACTCACATAATCTTCAAAATAAATCTGCAAGGTAGATATTAATGTTAACATAACAATTTGACATGTGAGGAAACTGAGGCCCTTAGGAGATAAGTTAAATAGCTGTGCTGTGGCAGCTTCATGACCACAGGCTGCCTATCAGATGGATAACCAAGAGCCTCCACTGGTAGTGGCTGGAGTTGTATCTCTGGAAGTGCTGGCCAATCATACACACTGCCTACCTTGAAAATGGATTAATGACCAGAATTGATGAGCAAGGACTGAGGAAATTTCATGTTGTTATACTAGGCATAAACACATCTTCTAATAGAAGGCTTCTCAGATAAGCATTCCCTTATCTTCAGCTCAGACTAATCTAATTACTTTTCCAGGTCCTTCCCCAAACTCAATGGTGATTATATTAACAGGTAGCAAATTTATAGGAAAGACTTTACTCTTGAACAATTCAGTCATGAACCTAAAAATGCTGGAGAATAAAGAAACTGACAGTGATTTCATGATATCTGGCACATAGACTCTGAAATCCTCAAGTGTGAGGATTATTGATTTATTAATATTCATGTCTTGAAGGACATAATAAAGTAACTGATTCATAAAAGAAATTAGATAAATATTTGATGATGGTTTTCCTGATGCAAGGAAGAGAAAAATGAAGGAAGGAAGGAATTACCAATGTTTGTGGTAAAAAGGTTTGTTTCTCATCACATCCCTAATTGAAGGGAACAGTTATTTTCACATTTTCCTTTTAAACATTTTAGAATTCCTTTTTATATTACTAGCATTTTAATATATACAACTCACTGTACAGGTATTAACACTCCCTTATTTTTAGATTTCATATTGTTGTCTGATTCGGTATTGCCAGAGCATTTCAACTCAATGCATTATAGTTTCATAGCAATTCCTGTTTTAATGCTCACAAAATTGGAATGTCCTTCTATTAGCCAAGGTGGGAATTGCTTAATAGTAACAGAATATCAGCCATCTCCACTATTTTACTCTAGGGAAATGGGAGAGATGAATTTTTGAAGCTCTATTTATTGCCTTCCAGCCAAGCCTTCCAGCCAAAAACAAAACAAAACAAAACAAACAAACAAAAAACCCACAAAAGGATAAAGGATAAAAAGAGCAGAAAACACCCTCAGAAAAAGGCAAGCATATGAGATATTCAGTCTTTTCACAGTCTTCACAAATGCGTAGATGAGGGACTTAATTTGTGGTCTCAATGTTTTGATCTGATTCCCTGTATTTGCATCTCTGACAACTAGATATGTCATTGCCCACTGAATAACCTCAGCATAACCACACTGCCACAGGCTGCCTGCCGACTCAGCAGAATGCAAAAGCTATCCAGTGGATCCTGCCACAGAGGTTGGCAGCATATGTCATGATCTTAAGAAAATAATTATTTCATTATTCAATGCACCATTTTTCTTACTATTGAATAATATCCCTATCCTCAAGGGATATTCATTCACTTTTAGAATAAGTCCTGTCACTTGTGACTTAACCATACCCAAACCCAGTAATTTTAAAGCCTATCCGGTTGAATCGTTTAGTTTATATGGCACATGTACAGACGCATGCTGTATCATCGTGTATGCATAGGCAAAAGGAGAGATAAGAACCCAGGCTAGCTGGCATTGCTCTTCTCCTAGTAACAAAAATGTTATCATTTCATTGAACATTATTTACTGATAATCTATAAAGCTCCTTACAAACAAATCTCTCTCTTTTTATTAGTTTGTCTCTACCCTTTGTGCTCAGTCCAGTTCTTTGTATCTCTCCCAGCTCAATACTTGTTTGATAACTACCAAGTTACTTGGAGAAGAGAAAACTAAAACAGAGTTAAGCTATAGTTAATTTTTCACAAGTAGGTATTCTGCAGTAAACTAAAATTCCTTTGAGGTCTCCTGTGCTTTATATACCAAACATGGCATTCCAACCTGGATTATGTACAAAATGGCGAAGTTTATCTATACATATGGCTGTGTTATAATTCATTTGTAAATGGCATAGGGAGCCATGGTATCATCACTTTTTGTACCATATTTTTTCATATGCTCAAGCCACATATATTATACCAAATAGAGAAAGTATTCAAACTTATTCCAAAGTTTAAACAAAGTCCAGCTGTTTCATAAAAATCGCAGTTGAATCTCTTTAAAGATTAGTGCAAAACTTCATAAAAATCTCTTCCATACCTCGTCCTTTCTTACATCCCTACCTTCTTAAATGTCCTGTCCCAGGAACTGAACTGATCAATAAGAATGTAATCATTAGCTATATAGACAGGACTTCGCTTCCATGTAGCTTACTGTCTAATGAGACTGAGAGAGAAGTCAATATTGAATTGCAGAGAAGAGTGCTATCAAGCTGATTCTCTTGTGAGCAAAGCCAGACTATAAACAATAAGCATGATAAGGCTATGACAAAGTTCCACATTCTTTCTACTGCTCTGATGGCCTGAATACCGTAGCACCTGAAAGGCAGAATGGAATTTAATAGACATCACTGACTGTAGAACAGGGAATCATAATCTAGCTTCACCATCCATCATCACAGACCAAGTTCATTTTGTTGCTGTCATGTATGTCACTATGGGAATAACTGTTTTACTAAGTAGTCAGCATCAGATCAGAGATGAGAAGAAAAGAAGTTGAAGAAAGTGGTTTATCACCTGTTGGCTCTTCTTTGACTTAAAGAACTCCTTGGATAATAGGATAATGACTCTCTGTGACCTGCAAGGGGGAAGATATCTTACAAATCAAAACAAAACAAACAAACAAACAAAAAATACTGGTCAAAGAATGTGGGAAGAGAGTAAGAACCCAGATCAATGATCATGGAAAGACAGCTCGTTGACCATTAGATGTATCATTTTCAATCCTACCTGCACGTGAAGGCTCAGAAATATCCACCATTTGAAATGAACAAAACAGAAAAGGGCTTTAGAACTTGATACTGAACTCAACCCCAAATGGTTTCCAAGGACACCATATTTTATTTAATAATTAAGTTCCTTTATTCAGGCCCCATCCACATCATTTGCATAAGAACACAGTGTCCAAGCCAGTTATACAAACAAAACCACTGAGACAATAATATTAAGGCTAATGTTGTAGGTTCAATGAAACCAATCTGTAAACAGTAGCTAAGTTTTAATAAGAGAACTGCCATTTATGAAACACTTACCTGGTGACATAAAATACCTAACATGCATTAACTTTTGAAATCCCTAACCAGCTCTACATAATAGGTATTTTATTCGTATTTTACAGATGTGGAGCCCAGAAGCTCAGAGTTTTTGTTTCCAAATAACACAGCAGTCAGATAATAGTCCTAGGATGGAAACCCATATCCGTGAATCCCAGGGACTGTTTTATTACTGCATAGAGCTGCCTGTCGAAAGAGGTTTTTAAGATATGGCTTCTCCCTCAAGGAAGTTATGATCTTGTTATAGAAATAAAAGCTACAATTGAATATAAATCAGCATGTATTTACTGCATACCTTTGTGCACAACATACTATGAGGTTTATGAAAATAATTACAGGATAGGCTCTGTCCTTAAGTAAAGCTTCTTAAATCAAAACCACATTGAAAAACCACCTCACAAGTGTTAGGATATCTATTATTCAAAAGACAAGAGATAATTAATAAGTTAATGCTGGTGAGAATGCAGAAAAAAGGAAACCCTCATGGACTGTTGGTAGAAATAGAAACTGGTGTAGCCACTATGAGAATATATATATATATATATATATATATATATATATATATATATATATATATATATATATATGACAACTATATTCGCAAACTTGTTGCACCGCTGTTGCTAACCTTTTTTGATATCAGAGGGAATATTCATTATGAAATTATACCAACTGGACAAACAGATAACCAAGTTTACTATTTGGAAGTGCCGAAAAGGCTGCATGAAAAGTTACACGACCTGAACTATTCACCAACAATTCATGGCTTTTGTGTCACGACAATGCACCAGCTCACGTGACACTGTCTGTGAGGGAGTTTTCAGCCAGTAAACAAATGACTGTATTGGAACACCCTGCCTACTCACCTGATCTCGTCCCCCATGACTTCTTTCTTTACCCAAAAATAAAAGAAATATTGAAAGGAAGACCTTTGATGACATTCAGAGCATCAAGCATAATATGACGACAATTCTGATGGCCATTCCAGAAAGAGTTCCAAAATTGCATTGAAAGGTAGAATAGGCGCTGGCATTGGTGCATATCTCCCCAAGGGGAATACTTTGAAGGTGACTGTAGTGATATTCAGCAATGCGATATGTAGCACTTTTTCTAGTATGAGTTTGTGAACCTAATTGTCCAATCTTGTGTGTGTGTGTGTGTTTGTGTGTGTGTGTGTAATATTATTCAGTCATAATGAAGAAGAAAATACTGCAATTTGCAACAACATGGATGAACCTGGAGGGTATTATGCTTAGTGAAGTAAGTGATACAGGGAAAGACAAATGTTGTATGATCTCACTTATATGTGGAATCTACAAAAGTCAAACTAATAGAAATAGAAAGCGAGTATACAATACACTCTTATTAACTATAACTGTATAGTTATAGTTAATAACTATAGTTATAGCTAATAACAACCCTCAACAAGGCTTGTCCTTGTTAAGTCACCTGTTGAATAGAACATGGGTCTGCCAGCCTGGGGCAGAGATGGCAGCCCCCACGTCCTGGCTGGAAACACAGTCTGGGGTACACACCAGGGGCAGAGGGTTGCGGGGTGTGGGGAATGTCATTCAAAGAATGCAAACTTTCAATTATAAGATGAATAAGTTCTAGGGATCTAATGTGCAACATGAAGGCTATAGTTAATAATACTGTATTGTACACTTGAAATTTGCTAAGAGATTCGATCTTCTCTCACCACACACCAAAAACAGTAACTATGTGAGATGACGGCTATGGTAATTAAGCTTATGGTGGTAATCATTTCACAACATATGTGTATATCAAATCATCACGTACACTTTAGATTTACACAAGGTTACATATCAATTATATCTCAATAAAACTAGGAAAAATAAAATAATTTAACAAAGAAAAAAAGCTTAGAAAAATATCAGAACTTAGACACTGTCTAACGCTTCATTTTAGTGATGAGGCTTCAATAACCTGAACAGGACATGCCTTCCCCAAACTTATCTGTGTCCTTATAGGTAAAGCAGGGCCAGCAGCTGGTGGTTGGCATGGTAATCATAGGTTATACCCAGTGTCATAGGTCTGTGATCAGTGCACACGACCCTGCTCTCAGGACTCCACACTTGGTATTTCATGCTCTGCACTGAAGTCTTACAATACTTCACAATTTTATCTCTGAATGGTGCCTTGTAAGTGAAGTTCTGGAGACAAGGGAGCGTGCCTCTCCAGGCTGTGTCCTCAGCTGCCAGCTGTCAGCTGCCTGCCCCCATGGGACCCTGGGAAACAGCCAGCCTCCCCTTCTCAACTTCTGCCCAGTTACTGCCCCTGCCCTTCATCCTTGGCAGGGAGCTGGGTGGGATGAGATGAGGGTCAAGGAAAGGTGTGTACCCCAGACTGTGTTTCTGGCCAGGGCATGGGGGCTGCCTTCTCTGCCCCAGGCTGGCAGAGCCATGCTGTGTTCAACAGGTGACTTAACAAGGACAAGCCTCCTGGCAACCCCCATGCTCATCCCAATGCAGAAATTGCCATCTCTTGAGGTTCACAGGCCTGCTATGCATTGGGACAGCAGACCACTGGGAAGAGATTTGATGTGTCAGCTGGCAGAAGGGCGAATCCTGGAGGGTTGTGAGTTGATGCTACACTACTGAGTCATGGGGTACACCTTTGGGCATCAAGGAGCTTTTGCACTTGCTGGGTGAGTGTCCCTGTGACCGAGAGAGCATGACACTAAATAGCAAATAAGCAATATGACATGTTAGTGCAGAGACCCAAGAAACAAAGAAAAACTTTTTTTTTTTAATTTTAGTACTTTAAGTACCCTATTTCACCCTGTATTTTGGACAAGAGACTCCATATTTTCCTTCCCATTGGGCCTAGCAAATTAGACGGCTCCAGTTACTATTTATCGATTGCTTAATATGTGCTAAGTTCTGGTGCTAAGTATTCTACATGAATCAACAGCATTCAACCATTATAATAACTGTTTATTGAAACAGTTATTAACTGAATTTTATGAATAAAGAAACCCAGGTCTGAAGAGGTTAAGGCAAGATGCCTAAGATCACACAGTCAGTGACTAAATCCTCAGCTTTGGTTATGGGATGCCATAGTCCATCTTTTTAACAACTATGCATTACTGTCTCCATCCTGGCCTCTGACACACTCAGAGTCCCTTAGACCCATCACACCAGGCTCCCCAAATGCTGCCATGGGCAGCAGAACTAAACCAGGCCCAATGGTAACCAAATACACAGACAGATAAAATGCTCCTGATGTTTGTGGGGTGGGGGCTGAGGCAGAGCTCTTGTCCACAGAAACATCTATAGCGTTTACAATTTTTTTCATGCAAGAGTTACATTTTCTATGCATTCAATAAGGCAGTAGCCCTGTGTTGGCTTACCTTTCTGTTGTTGCTGTTTTCTCGTAGAACTGTATTTTAGGGTCCGCAGTCCTAATATGGAGCTTCCTCTCCTGAGCACAGAAGACAAAATTGTGAGTGATGCCATAGGAACAATGCCAGCAATTGTATCTTTAACCGTAAAACCCATAAACCACATATAAATAAATGTGTCAGCATTCTTCTTTGATTGAACGTTGACGGCTTTCCATATCCTTGCTAAGAACAGCGTCGTCAAGTCCTCAGTACATATCTGCAGATAGATGCTACCACCATGTGAGAACACAGTGGAGGGGAAAAGCCATTCCAGAAAATCACAAATGCGATTAGACATCCTTTGGGCCTCCATGTATCATTGTGTCTACTTCTTTAGCCCAAAGTAAATCACACTGCCTCCACCCTCAACCATCTCTGATCACCGAACATGACCAGGATGCTTGCAAACATCGGGCTTCTCATCTCAGTTATTGAAATTTCATTTGTTCAAAGAAAATGACTGCAACACATGAGCTTTCCCTCCCTCATTCTCTCTCCCCGCAAATGCTCATTTATGGAGGAGCAGGTTTCAGTCTCTAAATGATTACTCTATGCTTGGCAGGTGAAGATTGCAGCGCCAGTTACGTTAATGATTTCTGAGGTGATGCTGAGGCCTCAGAGGCTGCTTGGCAGAACAGCTAGCAGGAAACTAATGAGCATCCCAGCACGACCCCGGACCATTAAAAGGGGGGTATTAAGAAGAGGGGGTGGGAAATAAATTAGAGACCTCAGCCTCTGGTAAGAATATCAGTGAAAGTCCTTAATGGAGTCTAGAAAAGAAAATTAATCACCCATAATGATTAGGGTGTGTGCAAATATTTGATTTAATCTCACTTATAAATATTTTCCTACAGAATGATGCATGGCATCAGAGAGGGTTGAGAAGCAGGATCCGTACTTGATTTAATCATGAGATGAACAGAGTGGTGGAAGTGACAACAATTACAGGAATATGTACTTGGAAAAGGCATTCTTTTTCTAATGCACTTGTGGTATTCTTGGCTAAAAGAGTATACAATTCTGCTGTGAAGAATGCCCCTTGGAATTCATGATCTTAAGTACTGGAGATAGTCAATTATCAATTGGCAAATTAAAATATACTTACATAAGCAATTATCTAATGCTGAACTTTTAGTAAGAAAGAACAATTGAAACATAATTTTATAGTCACTGGTCTCTGATATGTAATATTAATCACTCAAGTAAAATAATAACAGAATAGTACTTTAAATATTGAATAATAAAGTGGATAGAAAAAAAGGATTTTTTGAAGAAATTAGTGTTTTTTTTGTTTGTTTGTTTTGGTTTTTTTTTTCAATTACCATATGACCCAACAATCCCTCTCCTGGGTATCTACCCCAAAAATCTGTAAACACTTATACATAAAGACAACTGTGCTTCAATGTTCATTGCAGCTTTATTTATGGTGGCCAAAACATGGAAACAACCAAACTGTCCTTTGATAGATGAATGGGTAAAGAAGTTGTGGTATATATACACAATGGGATACTATTCGGCAGTAAGGAAAGATGAAATAGGACCGTTTGTGACAATATGGATGGATCTATAAAATTTAACAGGAGAAAAAGCTAAGAAAAAGTTTAGTCATATGATGCATAAGAAATATGAAGTCACCCTGATGTAGTAGGAAACAAGCAAGCAAAACAAAACATGAGACTGTTTATTAGACATCATGAGTCAAAGAACTGATTCTTTAGTTAAATATCTTCCTGACTTTATATCAAATCAGTTAATTTTCTTGTCCCTCAATAGTCTCACACTTAACCTGAGTCTCTATTTCCCAGTGCCTCAACTGAGAAATTAATCGAGATTAATGTTTAAAAATCTACACGTTTTAACTTGCTGTAGTCTTTATACAGAATAACATATGGGGAATTATACAGGGGAGTTCTTCCCACAATGACTAAGAAAGGATTCTGTTCCCTCTCCAACTGTTCAGGTTATTTCAGCAAAGAGCCAGAAGCTGTTTAGAGAGAGGATTAAATCCTGTCCTCCACGCTACGGACACTTCATAGGCATGTGGTCTTGGAAAGCCACTTAACTTCTTGATGTGTTATTTTTCATCCTTGGTTTACAAAGGTGCCAAGGAGTTGTATTAGTCTGAAATATTATAAAGTAGGAGAATTTGTAAAATAAAAAGTACTTCGTAATAAAATTATTTTACAAAGATTAGGCACCACAATAAGGTGTTGCAAAGTCAAACGCATTGAATAGTCTGAAAATGAAGAGCGATAGATAGGATTTGAGCTACTCCTGTTAGGGAGCAGAGTGGGTTAGCTCACTCCTTGGAGGAGCTTAAATAATCAGACGCAGACTTGCCATCACGAACACACATGATGTCTCTTCTACTATCGGTTGTGAATGGTACCAAACTGTCAAGAGTGCAGCATCGTTCCCATCCAAAATGCTACTTCAGAAGCTGCTATCAGTTTTTGTACTCACTCCATTTGACAAAAATTTGTGAACAGGAGAGGAATATAACTTGTAGTTACCCACCCACCAAAAAGCTGCTGAAGCATACCATCACTGTTCCCTGAGAGAATAGACCCAGAACCCTGCCTCAGGTGGGCAGAATATCAGGGTAGCCCTCTTCCACCAAATGACTGCTCCCGAAGGCAGGTGGACAAAATACAATTTACTTAAAAGGTGATCCATCTTGATGTCATGTCAACAGAAGCTGAGTCACTTAAAGATCAATTCTCCTATAATGGACATATTTGTCTCAAATTTACATTGCATAATATTTCATTAAATGTCTATACGTCTTATATACTATGATACTACTTTCCCAGTTAACGGGAACATAAGAATTACCTGGGATGCTTAGTAAAATACAGTGGTATCCCTGGACACCTTCCCACAAATTCAGTGTAGTCCGCACCAGCTATGAATACGCATTTTTAAGAAGCCACTCAGAGGTTCCTTTGACTAGACAAGTTGGGATACACTTCTGCTAAGAATTCGATAAGACAGAGATACATTTGATCCAGTCTTTGAAGACCCTACTAAATTTAGAGATCTAGACATACAAATATATGATTGATTATTTCTGGAGCTAGGATAGAGGTCCGCAGTATAGAGAGTAACAAAGGAAATATTAGCCCGTTTCATCAGAGCAGATGGGGCAGAAGGCAGAATTTACACAGAGGAAAAGGTTATTTTGTTGGTGCTCATCATTTTAACCTTCTCTTGGATTGCTTTCGGCTTTTCATTTTAGATTCATGATCTGATTCCTTCTGAACACACTTCTGAACATTTCAAGAACACTTCTATTTTACGTCCTGTTTAATCTAATCAACTGTTTCTTACTCAAAAATGATCAATTACATAACTTTTGTTTATACTTGTTTTTATTGTGAACATTTCTGTTACATATGTTTGTGATTATATAGAACTGTCTGGGGAAATCAACATGTATGCAGATCTGTTACTATTTAGTGGGATAAATTTTGAGAGTGAGTGAGATGTGCCCATTTTGCTATCTCCTCAATAGTAAATATTTTAATGCCTTTTATGGGGGAGCAAAACCAAAAAAAAAAAAATCGTATTTTCTAGTTTATTTTAATTTGCAGGTCTTAAAGTATTAGTGGGAATAAATTTCATATGGTGGTCTGGTCACCTATATTTTTTTATGTATTCTATATTCATGACTATTTGACTTTTTATAATAGGGAGAATAACTACGTAGAAGATTTTCTCATTTAGTTTGAGAACCTATAGAATTCTGCCAAACCCAGGTTGGGGAACACGATCTTGTGCCTCCAAATGCATGACATTGGTGTGTACAGAAGCAGACATTGCATTCCACTTGTAGTTTAAGGACATATTACCACAGTCTAATAAGCTGTAAATACTTTTTACCCAGTGTTTCTTTGGTTTGGATGTCCTTGTGTTGGACAATTGCGAAGGGTCCACAGTAAAGGTGCAATTACCTATACATTGTGTGAGAGCCCACTCTGATTTTTCAACCTGTCAGCTTATGCTTTGACCGCTGATAACATGACCTTGCAATACTTATACAGTCTTGTCACAGGTGAATGCAGACATCTATAAGATTAGGTTCAGGAAATGGAGTCTTACATGAGTAAAATAGAGAAAGGGCTTAAAGTCTGAGAGGAGACACAGAAAGCAAAAGCTGTTAATGCTTGGAATGCATAGGGGAGCTTACTCCCCATTCCTGTGGGTTCACCACCTCCTTTTACAGTGATGAATTATGTGCTGGGTCAGCTGCAGTGGTTGTGATCCGCATAGGACAAGCCAAGCTCTGGAGCCAGAAAAATGTGGGGGCTAATCAGCCTGCAGTTTATCAGAAACAGAGTGCTTGTAAAGAATCCTGAAATAAAGACAGATTATGAACGGATGATGGAGTAATGTTTGTAATGATAATGTCACTGTTTATACTTTTCATTGTATCCTTTATGACACTTTTAGCATATTGAAATTTTTGTACTACAGAAGTGGCTATTTAGCTGATGACCTAGATAAGTCATGGCATTCTTGAGAAAGAAGGAAGCTGTGAGTTTATCTTGTTTAATCTTCTCATTTTAAAATATGAGATAACCACACTTCTGAAAGGAAGGATGATTGCTCAGGGTGACACAGAAAGGTCTATGCAGACCTAGTGTCGGCACATAGATGTCTGGTTCCCACGACAGTGTCGTTATCACCCCACCACGCTTACACTGCTTCCGACATCCATACATCAAAGTATCCAATATTACTAAGCAACTATTATGTATGAAAACATTGAATTAGGCACCACCTCATTTTGATTGTTTCAGCTATTGAAAAATGTGTAACTTCTACAATCAAACATTATCAGGCAGTAGAAAATGTCATTCTTTTCTGATCCTATCAAACTCACTAAGTAATCATTGAATGGTATAAGTTGTACCTTTTCCTGAAATGCTTTGGTGATCCATAATGAAGGTCTGTGCAAATTTCTGTAGATTACTTTTGCACGGAATGCTAATGCAATATGTATTGGAAGCCATTGGTTTCTAGAGTGCCAATCCATTCTCTCTTCCACAGAAATGATAGCCATCTTCCATAATCCAGACACTCCATAAGTAAGCAACTAATTTTCCTACGGGGGATTTAGTCACCTTTCTGTTTTTATCATCTAGATGGAACTCCAGTTAGCAGTGCCTACCCAGAAGGACCGTTTTGTACCTCTATTTCCAAATCTCTGAGTGGATGGGCCATTACTTATTTCCTTTTAATGAAAGTGACCAAACTGAATACAGAAAACTCCCTAAGCTCCAGGGGACTTTACAGGAAAGAACTGCCTACTCTGAACTCAAGCTGGCTGACCTCACCTTCCATCACCATGAGCTTCCAATCATCTATGCAATGAAGTGTGACAACAGCTTTAATAGCATGTGAAACATGTTTTATTATGGGGCTATTAATTTGTCCTTCTGGCTATGTGATGTTCTCCATATGCTACATGGGAAAGTGCCCTTCAGCTCTGACGTCTTTCTTGATGAGCTCTCCTGCTCTGATAGGGTGGAGCTCTAATGGGCACCTTTTCCCCTGCTCTGTCCTTGGCAGAGACCAGCATCATCCCATCACTTTTTTGTGTGTGCAAGGAAGAGTAGAATGTCATGGAATTACATCTCGCAGCTGTGCATTTTTTTCTACTACCCAGAGATATCTGCCAAGCTGCGCTTTTGATGGCCTAGTCAATGAATTTATTATCAAGAGATTCATTTTTAACACATGGAAATAAAAAGGAAAAGGCTCCATTAATTTTAGAAAAGGGTCTGTGTGAATGTGCATGTGCTAAAAGGCATGTGACTATATAGATTGCTATTTATTACCCATATCAGACAAATAATATTAACTCACTAATGTAGTAATCTGAAGGAATAAAAAAAAACACAAAAAACTAAACCTAAGTTTTTAAAAATATATATTGTGTATGTTAATATATATAGAGAGATGTTATTTCAGTATATTTTGAGATCCAGTGGACTTATAATCACAGTTTTTGTGGATACTTTAATCTTATACCTCACTTATTCAACCAAGTATTTTCAGTAGCTCCCTGTCTAGTATATTGAACGTAAATATATGATGAATAAATACACATTATAGATAGCTGAAACAAATAGATATAATGTTCTCTAATTGATTGTGTAAGTGGTATAATACAAGCATTCGCAAAGGGGCATGGGGTATTAAGAGGATGAAGAATGAGGTCCCCCAGGGAGAAAATTTGTGTTGGTGTTTGAAAGAGGAGTAAGAATTTTACAAGGAAGCGTGCTACATGGAGGTGATAATGCCAGTTCTTTGTGGGGTAAACAGGGGACTCAGGCATTTCCCAAGGCCAATTTCCTGGTTGTAGTGATTCTCCTAGAGTTCTATAAAATAGTAATACTGGGGGAGCCTGGGAGAGTGACATATGGAATATGGAATATTTGGGGGGATTTTCTAGAAGTTTAAAAGTAGCTCCAAATATATGTTGAATAAAAGATGCATAAGACAGGATTTTGTGTTATTAGTTGTGGTAGGTAGAATCCTAAAATGACCCCTAAGGTTTTCCACCCCCAGGTGTCCAGAACCTGCACCATCCACGGTACTCTAAATATGATGGATTTTACTTCCATAACTAGGTTATGTTATTCCGCATAGTTGACTTTAAGATAAGAAGATTGTTGTTGTAGACCTGGCCTAATCACCTAAGCCTATAAAAAACAGAGCTTTTGGGAGCTAGTTACACTAAAGATCAGTGATTCAAAATATGTCAGAGGGATTTTATGCATTGTTGTTGGTTTGAAGTTGCAGGGGACCATGTGTCAAGGAATATATGCAACATCTTGGAGTTAAATACAATTCCTGGCTAAAATCTCAAATGATTTATTTCCGGAAAGCAATCTCTAAAATAACAAAAGATCAAGAGATAGCCACAAAAGTGTTATTATTGATGAAACTAGGAAATCTGTAATCTACAAACCATAACATAAGAAGAAAAATCTTTCAAATACTATCATTGATAGTCTGAGAAATGAAATATATATATATATTTATTTATATATATTTATATTATATATATATATATATTTATTTAATATATATATATTTATGAAATATATATATATTTCATTTATACTATGAGAATGGAATACTATTAAAATAATAATTAAACAATAGTTCTTGTGAAGTAAAATCATGATAACATTTTAAAAAGTAAACAATTTGGAAGGTAAGGTGAAAAAATGATTTGGAAGGCTTTCCAGAGACCAAAAGATAAACAGGTGGATGGTATGAATGGAAAAGATAAGACAGTTAGAGGACTGATCCAGAAGGTGCACAGCCAACTAATAGCAGTTTCAGAAACAGAGAAGAATGACAACAGATGCACGGAAAATGTTACTATGTGGCATAAAAAGAAAAATTTCGTAACCCACATGTGCTTGTAGGTTAAAGGGCCCATCAAGTACTCATCACAATACATTAAAAAATAACTTTAAGGACATGATGATATAACTTTAAACAACCAGACACAAAAATCCTAAATTCTTCTAGGGTTTATGTGAAATACCAAATATCATATGTGGCATTGGAATAAAGATGACAACAAACTTCTCAAACAAGACATTGGAAGTAAGAATGTACTGGCGTATGGCTTCCAAAATTCTGAAAGGAAATGCTTTTCAATCTGGAAGTTCATAACTTAATAATTACCCATGAAGCATGAGGGTCCAGTAGAGATGTTTTTCAGACTTGCAAAGCCTCAGATAATGTATCTCTTAAAGTCATGCCTTCTTTTCCTCTTCTCCCAAAAGCTACAGGTAGGTGTGCTGTAACAAAACGAAGAACACCAGGGTCCAGGAAAGATGGCATTTGAAACACGGGAAAGGTAGGGAAATTCTAGGACAGCATCCTCAAAATCAGCTAATCCTGACTGCATCAGACACATAGAGGCCCCCAGCAGGACAGCCCCTCAGCAGAGCCTGGAGAAGCTAGCCCCTGGCTCACTTTTATGGAGTTAAAGAAAACAATAATGAAGTTGAAATGAAGGAAAGCAGAGCAAAACAAGAACTGTACAAGAAGGACAATGTAATCATTGTACTGGCTCAAGAATAAGACGTAATTACATAGTCATCATATTGTATAAGGATTTACGGGTACGGATTACACGTTCAGGAAGTGGGATTCATGGGAGGTTGAAAGAGAGCTAAAATCCTCATATCCCGTTATAAGGAGTGGACAGATAGTGTATAAATAATTAAATTAAGAAATAGTAGCATAATTACATTATTTAGATATTGTTTTTAAATACTAGAGGGAAGAGAATCACAGCCCCTGGGGAGTGGGACTAAGCATAAACAAGAAATGAAATGGATGATTGCTACTTTTTGTTTTCATATAATGACAACTTTTTGATGTTTGGCATTTACAAACCAAAGTATGATAACATTTTTAAAATAGTTAAAATAAACAATTAAATCAAAGACCATGTGTTTCAATGTGCATTGTGAAAAACAAACAAACAAAAAAAGCAAAATAATGGTCATTGAACCTGGGATCCTGGAGTTCTTTATCTGACCTATCACAACTTTTCTCCCTCACTATTAATTATGCATGTCAACAGATGCCATTCTAGCTAATGCCGTCCCCATCCTAGCACAGTACATGTTGAAGTAGAAAGAGCAAGATCTTAGGCTCAGTTTCATGTGTTCTGGCTGAGATGTGACTGTTCTGCGGTTGAGTTGAGCATGGGGAGCAACAGGGTTTTTTTTTGTTTGGTTTGTTTTTTTTGCCCAGTTTCCTCATCTATAAAGCAGACCCAATAATACCCTCCTCTTAAATTTGTGGTTAAAATCAAAAGCAATTCCATGTGAAAAGTGCCTAGAGAGTGGCTAGCTCTTTCTTGGCATTCTGCTAACCAAATATGACTCACCAAGAATGGTCTTCCATCTGCAACCCATGCATTTCTATCACCAAGTTGACCTTGGAAGCTTTATGTTTGTAGTGCTTACAATTACAGAGGCTTAAATCAAAGAAATGATTCAATCATTTGTCAACTCAACCTATTGTCAAATCAATGAATAGCTTTTCTGCTTATTTATATTCATTTTTTTAAAATGTCAAATTCCTGATTTGCTTGATTTTTCTATTTTTCATTGCATCCATTGACTAATATATCTGAATCACCTTGTAAAGTTTACATATACAGGCTAGACATGCTCAGTCATGCTCCAATAGACTATTTTGCAGTCATTTTATCTCAGTATCCATAACTCAATCCATAAACATGTGATAAACATGCTTCCTAATTTATCTTGCAAAATAAACATTTTTCCTATAAAATGCCTTTTACAATGGCAGAATTAATTTCACTAAGAATTATCCTCACAATTTATATTTTTACATTAGTCATTTACTTATGAGAGGCTGCCTTTGAGGGTATTTGTCTTCAAGAATTATATTTCATTGAATGAACAGATCTTTTTAGAAAATGCTAATAATTCAAGGGTCAACCATGCATCTCCCTGAACTTATGTGGTATTGTTATTTACTATTGTAGACTGAATTGTGTCCCCCCAAATTCCTATGCTGAAGCTCTAACCTCCAATATAACTATGTTCAGATCCAGGGACTTTAGGGAGGTAATTAAGGTTAAATTTGTTCGTAAGTGTGGTGTCTTAATAATACAAAACCTGTGTTTTTATAAGAAGAGATATTCTCTCTCTCTCTCTCTCTCTCTCTCTCTCTCTCTCTCTCTCTCTCTCTCTCTCTCTCTCTCTCTCTCTCTCTCTCTCTCTCTCTCCATGTGATGACAAAGTGAAAAGGAGTTAATCTGTAACCCAAAAAAAGGGCCCTTACCAGAAACTGAATTTTCTGGCTTCTTGATCTTTGACTCCCAGCCTCCAGAACTGTGAGAAAATAAAGCTCTGTGGTGTAAACCGGGTCTGAGGTATTCTGCTATGGCCGCCTGAGCTGATGAATATAGTTATCTTCCCAAGAGATAGTAACTTCCTCTAATATGGGGATGGCTCTTTTTCTTTGGTATGTTAGATGCCTACCTTGCTTCTGACACATAGTAGTCACTTAATAGTTTTTGAATTTAGTGACTGAATGTGGTAGCCAGCTCTTCTTTTAGAGATTTTTATTTTGCTGGTCCACTTGGCATCGTGGACAGACTGCTCCAGGAACAGTTCATCTCCTTTTTCTGTATTCCCCAGGGCTCCTTCTCTTACACTGGATAGATAGTTAATGTACAGTGACCTAAGTGAAGAGAAGTTTTAAACTTTGCAAATGAAGAAAAAGCTGGATTCAAATAATCAAATGTCAGATGTTGTTGACTGACTTATCTCCTCATCTTAGCTACTCTTCCTTTTTGTAGAATTTATTCTCTAATGGGTGTTTATGGCAAAAGAGCTATTAGCAGCTCCATATTTATGTCCTATCAGCTTAGAAAAGTGTCAATAAGAAAACAATGATAAAATAAACATGTATTCCAAGCATTTTAGACACAATAACTCATGTAATCCTGCAAAGACCTGTGAAGTAGGCACTATTTTAATCCACATTTTGCAGATTGGAAACTGCGGCATAGAGAGGTTAACAAACTTGCCCACGATGACCCATGCTATGGAGATGGATAGTCTGGCTTCAGATTCTCTGCTCATAGCCACTGTTCTATGCCTCCTTTTTCTCATATTTCTTCTTTTTTAATTTTAAATTATTTTATTACATTTATTGGGGTGACGTTGGTTAGTAAAATTATGTAGATTTCAAGTGTACAATTCTATGATACATCATCTATATGTTGCATTGTGTTTACCACCCAAAGTCAATTCTCCTTCCATCATATATTTGACCCTATTTACCCTCTTCTACCTTCCTGCTCCTCCCTTACTCTCTGGTAACCACTAACCTGTTATCTTTGCCTGTGAGTTTTTGTACATTTGTTTGTCTTGTTTATTTGTTGCTTTCAGTTTTATATCCCACATATGAGTAAAATTATATGGTTCTCAGATTTTTCTGTCAGACTTATTTCGCTCAGCATGATCATCTCAACATTCATCCATGATATCACAAATGGCACTGTTTCACCTTTTCTTATGGCCAAGTAGTATTTCTTTGTTTATATGTACCACATCTTCTTTATCCAATCATCTATCAAAGGACACTTCATTTGTTTCCATGTCTTGGCCACTATGAATAATGCTGCAATGAACATAGGGATACCTATATCTATAAGGATAAATGTTTTCAGATTTTTATCTGTCACTCTCTTAATATTTCCAATGAAATATTTGAACCATATTTACCTGATTTTGGTCACATGGTGATTGCTGAGCTGATCATTCTGGTCAGGGAAAATAGCAAGCCGTAGCTGGAGTGTGCTAATTGGTCCAAAGTAAGTCGAGTGGCCACCCTGAGAACGAGAAATGAGGTAGGTCTCTTTACAAAATATTAATAATAAAGAAGAGAGGTTTTCAAAGGAAAATAGAGATCCTGTTCTTTAAAGAAAAAGGAATAATTGCCAGATCAGACAAGGCGATGGTTTTCTACTACACCTTTTATTCTGCTTTGCCTCCTCCCCATAGAAGGGAAACACAATCAGGAATGAAGAGGGACACAATTTCAATTATACTCTACTTATGTGGCATCCTTTAGGACTCATATAAAAAGAGCAGTCTCATCAAACGTGAGAAATTTTACAGATTGTAGTTGGAACAGACTAGCACCTTACATACCCTCACTTATCATAACCTAGGCAACGTATAAAATATTTCACTCTTTTTTCTTGTTTTCCTTGGCTGATTTTTCTGATTCTTTTAAATTGAGAAATAAGAATTTAGTTGATGCAAATTCACTGTTTACAAAATAATAATAAATGATATCATGCTATAGAGAAAATGTGTATTTATATATAAATGTGTACATATGTGATAAGTGAATATTATGCTAATAAAGGAGACTATTAGAGGGATATGCTCTCTATCCCCATCTTATCCTGAAAGGGTTAAATATATACCATCTTCCACAAGAAACATTGGCCATTCTTTAGTTTTGCTCTCATAAACGTATTTGGGTAGTGAATTACTTTAAAATAAACTGCTAATGATAATAATTCCCTGCATTTCAATACAGATGTTTTTAACTTTCCTAAGTACATTCATATATACCTCATAAAACAACTAGTTTAAAAAAGGGATTAACAGAATATAAGGTTTCCAGAGCTGTGATTTAATAACTAAAACAAAACCATTTTTAAGTTTGGCTGAAGGCGGACAAGTTATGGGACATAATACTTTGGAAAGAACATAACAAGGGCTAGGTTAGGCACATGTCATTGTTTATTAAAAGCTGAATTATAATAATACAACGAGTGACCCAAATTGGACAAGAGTAAGTCAAAACTCAAAAGCCCAGAAGTCAATAAGAAAGGGCTAAATCTATGATATCAGGAAGTATAAGAATTAGTTAATCCCAAAAATCTGGTTCACAGTTTGATGCCAGATCATAACCCTCTGTTGTCCACCTCTGAGGCATCATCCTTCGAGATAATTTGTAGCTATGGATTTCTTAAATTCAGCAGGAGTTTGTTATGGGATTTGTAGTTAACAGAAGCTAAAGACTGAGATTGTGTTGCACAGCATTAGAGTTTGTTCTATGAGACAAGATTTGGCTCAATTTGATACACTATAAATCAGAAATGGAAAATAAGATGTAACAGAAGAGCATGAGGCAAGCACACAAAATAAACAAAGAGTAAATGAGAGGTGACTAGGTTAAAATCTTGATGATTATTTTGGGCAAAATAACAAATTTCAAGTACATTTAGAATATAGAGCTGGGAAAATGCCAGTCTTTTTCAGATAGAACAGCAACTTAACTGATGAGAAAAATGTAAAATGGAAGGTCAGATAGGTACAAAGATTTAGAGAACCATGTTGCTAAAAGTGGGGATACTAGAAAAGGTACATTTTGTTGGGTCTAGCATGACTTATTTATAAGAGTCATTGTATTACTTTGTTATTAAATGAAGAAGAAAGTCTCACTTCTGAGAAGATGTGGTAGACATACTATTCTCTTTTTCCCTGCTAAACCTACAACTGATAACCCTGGAGATATATATATATATATATATATATATATATATATATATATATGTATGTATGTATGTATGTATATATATGTATGTATATGTATGTATATATATGTATGTATGTGTGTGTATGTATATATATATATATATATATATATATATATATATATATATATATGAAAGGTGGAGAGAGGGAGGCAGACCAGCTAAGTACCCAAGGAAAGTCATTATATTGAATTTTATTTTTGCTTCCTCTTTCCCAGACTTGAAGCTGAAAAAGCTGGAATCCTGGAAATACTAATGAGTAATGACAAAACATTTTCCCCAAACCTGCTTTCAGTAACCAAAAGACCAGGAAAAGGGCAGCATAGCAGAAAAAAAGAAAAGAAAAAGAAAAAGAAAATCTTAGTTGACAAGCACTCTACTCTCCCGCCAAACACCATAGGGGAAACAAACAAACAAACAAACAAGCAAACAAAAAAGACCTCTGGTCTCCTCATCATTCAATCAGTAAAACCCAGATATCCACCCTCATGAGTTGTAACATGGTGTTTCAACTCCCTGACTAGATAGTATCAGAAATGGCCAAATAGGGAGCCACAACTTTCACCCCCAACACCCAGTAATGAGTCTCCACTCCTCTGCAGTGTCCATGGAAAGCATATGGGAAGCCTGGTTTTTCACCCCCACCTAACAATGAAGAGACTTTTCTCACCCTGCTCATTGGAGTGGTGCCAGAGGCCTAGTGAAGAATCAGGATTTTTTACCATCAGCGAGCATTAATAAGCTACACACCCATGGTGTCAGTAAAGGTTACATGGGGAACCGCAATAAGACACTCCAACCCTTTTCAGCCAGGGAGTTCACACTGGAGGTCTAGAGGGAGTCAGGACTATCAGCCATACCCAACAGTCAAAATAAGAGTGGGGAAACAGGAATTCCACCTTCATTTGGCAATGAAGAGACAATAGCTTGCTCCCCAGGAGGACGCTGTCAGAGAAAGCCAGTTAAACAGGTTTAAATAAGATCCAGTGTCTCAAAATATGACACAAAAATGACCAAATTTCATTAGAAAATCACTAGTCTTATGAAGAACCAGGAACAGCTCAAACTGAACTGAAAAAGACTATCAATAGTTTTTTTTTTAATGAGGTGACAGAGATATTAGAATTATCCAAAAATATTTCAAAGCAGTTATGATAAAAATATTTAAATAAGTAATTACAAACGTACTTGAAACAAATAAAAAAAGATAAAGTATCAGCAAAGAAATAGAATATATAAAAAAAATAGTAGAAATGTTAGAATAAAAAAAATCAAAACTTGAAATAAGAAAGATAATTATGGTGTTTGATAGAAGAAAGGAGAAACAGGAAAGAATCAGTAAAATGGAAGATGGAAGGATAGAAATTGTACAGTTGAATAACAGAAAATAGAATGAAATAAAAATATAAATAAGCAGAGTCCCAAGGACCTGTGGGAATATAAAAATGATAATAAAAATAAACTAACATATACCATCAAAATCCTTGGGGAGGGGGTGTGAGGTAGGCAAATAAAGAGGTGGGGAGGTAAAACACTAAAAAATAATGACAAAAAAACTTACCAAATTTAGCAAAATAAACAATTTCAAGAATCTGAGTGAGCGCCAAACAGAAAATGTTGAAGAAATCAAAGATCTAAAGAAACTATGATACACACTAAGTTCAGGATTCAAACACTAAAGATAGTAAAGATGTCGATTCTCCTGAGTTCTACATGATTAATGCATTTTTTAAAAATCAAGACCCAAGTAAGAGTTTACACACACATACACACGCGCGTGGCGCACACACACTCAATAAGAATGGCAAAGTAGAATATCTAAAATGATTTTTTAAAGAACAAAAGAGTGGGGGAAATCAATCTACTCAATTTCCAATCTTGTTATAAAGTTACAGTAGTAAAGACTGTGGTATTAGTGGAATGGTAGATACATAGATCCAAGGAACAGAGTAGAAAACACAGAAATAGACCTGTACAAACATATCCAACTGATTTTTGACAAAGATGCAAAAGTAATTCAATAAGACAGATTTTTCAACAAATGATGCTAAGGCAGTTGAATATTCAAAAGCAAAAACAGCAACAACAACAAAAATGTTGACCTAAGTTGCACTGCTTATCTAACAGTTAACTCTAAATGGAACACAAGTTTAAAAGTACCACACAAAACTATAAAACTTATAGAAAAAAAAAATGTAGGAGAATAGCTTCAGGATCTTGAGCTAGGTAAAGGGTTCTTAGACTAGACAACAAAAGAACACTTTGTAAAAGAAAATAAATGATAAATTGGAGCTTATCAAAATTAAAACCTTTGCACTGCCAAAGATCCTGTTAAGAGTATAAAAATCCAAAGTATACACTGGGAGAAAATATTAGCAAATCTCAAATCCAGCAAAAGTTTAGTATATAGAATGCATAAATAATCTCTCTCTCTGTCTCTCTCTGTCTGTCTCTGTCTGTCTCTGTCTCTCTGTCTGTCTCTCTCTCTCTGTCTCTCTCTCTCTCTGTCTCTCTCTCTCTCTGTCTCTCTCTCTCTCTGTCTCTCTCTGTCTCTCTCTGTCTCTCTCTCTCTCTCTCTCTCTCTCTCTCTCTCTCTCTCTATATATATATATATATATATATATATATATATATGATTTTAAAAATCCAATTAGAAAATACGAAAAGTAAATGAAGCGACATTTCATCCAAGAAGATATAAAGATGGCACAACAAAAGATGTTCAACATCATTAGCTATTAGGAAAATGAAACTTAAACCACAAGTTATCAATGCACAACTATCAGATTGACTGGAGTGAAAAAGAAAACAGTAGTAACACCAGATTATGTGAGTACAGAAAACCCTATCACTCATATATTGCTGGTGGGGATGTAAAATGGTACAGCAACTCTGGAAAACAGGTTGGAAGTTCTTTGAAAAACTGAACATAGACCTAAAATATGACACAATAGTTGCACACCTGGGCATTTATGAAAATGCATATTCACATACAAATCTGTAGACAAATGTTTATGGCAACCTTATTCATACTTGTTGAAATCTGGAACTGAGTAAGCTAGATGTCCTTCAATGGGTGAACGGTAAAAGTAATTGTTGTACATCCATCCTCTAGAACACTGCTCAGCAATAAAAAGGAATTCACAATTAATGCACACAATAGTCTGAATGAATCTCCTGAGAATTATGCTCAGTGAAAAATGCCAATCCAAGTGGTTACATACTGCATAACCTCATTTATACAACATTCTCGAAACGATAAAGCTATACATTAAAAAAAAAAAAAAAAGTGGAGAAGAGGTTAGTGGTTACCAGAAGGTAAGGGAAGTGGTGCAAAGGTGGCAGGAAAGTCGGTTTGGCTATACAAGGGAAACAAAGGATTCTGGTGATAGATGTATCCTATAACTTGACTACATCAATGCCAATATTCTTGTTTGGATATAGTACCACAGTTTTACAACATGCTGCCATTGGGGAGAACTAGGTAAAGGGTGACATGGTTCTGTATTTCTTCATTTTTTTATCTCAAAAAAAAGGTTTAATTTAAAGAAGAAATAAATGAAGGGGAAAAGCTTGAGGACTTCTAGCTTCCTTGCTATTATAGATGATTTTCACATGTGTCGATAACACACAAAATAGTGTAACAAATATTTCAATTTTATATATGTATTTTTTTTTAGAATTCATGGTAATTGTTAGCTTTCCTTGTTGGCTTGCATTATTTTTATTATAATGTTAGCTAAGTAAGTGCAAACATAAACAAAGTATATAAACTTATTTACTTATAGCTTATATGAAGCTATAAAGTCGAAAGAAATGATCGAGGATCGGATCCAAGATGGCAGAGTAGATAAACACTGTGCCTTCTTCCTTCCATGAACACATTAAAATTATAGCTAAATTATAGAACAATCAACCTGGAAAACCATCTGAAGTGTAGCTGAACAGAAGTTTTATAACTAAGGATATAAAGAAGATGCCACGTCAAGACGAGTAGGAGGGATGGAAACATGAAACAGGCCCCAAAACTCTGCGTGGTGGATTGAGAACCTGGAGGGACATTTTGGTCACAGAGGTTCCCCCCAGAGAAGCAAGAGACCCCAGCCACACACTGCCTCCCCAGCCTAGAGTACTGGTGCCGAGAAGAGGAGCCCCCACAACATCTGCCTGTGAAAAACTGTGGAGTTTCTGACACTTTGGTCAAGTCAGAAGGCTGAGGGAAACCCAGAGGACCCCTTAAAGGGACCAATCACAGACTCACTCACTAGCAGGCACTCACTTTGAGCTCCGGTGGAGGGACAGTGACTCAGGGGGCATTGGAGATGTATGTGGGGCAGACTGAGTTTTGTTGTTTCAGGTTGAGGGATGAAGGACAGCTGCCATTTCCCTGAGAGAAGGTCCTCTTTCTGTGCAGCTGGCAGGGGACTGCCATCTTTCTTATGTTGGGCCCTCTCCCTTATGGACAAATCTGAATCTGATTGGCCTGCTGAGCTCTGCTGATCCACTCTGCTGACTCACTGGGACACCACCCCACCCAACTTGCCCAACACCTGAGCCACTTTCTTGGCCAACAGTCATCCCACATGCATTGCAGTCCTTCTTGAACAAACTGTCAGAGTCTGCAGGACCCAGGTAGGCAGCAGATGGCCCTGGTGTGCTCTGAGACTTTCACTGAGGAGCTCCAGGCTCAGTACTGGCACCAAACCAATTGACCACAAGTCTTCCCACTCTAGTGACTTCCTGATACCCTGCCTCACCCAACTCAGGTACCACAGATGGCTTTATCAGAGGCTGAAACTTAAGGGAGACTGCAGGTGGCAGCAGGCCTCAGGGTGTCCTGGCTTTTTGCAGAGCTACCCTAGGCCCCGTACTGGTTCCAGGCATCCTCAGTTCACAGTGTGGCTTCATCCACATGTCTCCAGGTTTAGCACAGGCAGCAAACAACTGCAGATTGCTCTGTGTCTCCTACCAGGCAGTCCCTAAATTGTCAGAGGCATTGTCTGATCTGGGACTATACTGAAGCCCCTTCAAAGGAGGCCCCAGAACCAACATTCCTGGAAGTTGGCTTCAGACCACAGCAGAGCACCACCCAATTAGCCCCACAAGTTGCACACCCAAAGTGTGGTCTCGACAGTCACCAGAGGCCACTGGGGTGAATCCTGCTCCATGGGGTAAGCCCCCCCAACCCCCAGCAGCCCATAATCTGTGGATGTGGCTAAACTCCATAGCCAATCAGCCTGAGTGTCAATCCTACTCACTGATGTGCCAATAGAATTCAAGACTTAACTGTAACAAGAGGACACATACAACCCATGCAAGGGACACACCTGGAACACCTGGAACAGGTGACCAGGGAAACTGTGCCACGGAGCCCCACAGGATACCTACTATATAAGGCCACTTGGCCAAGACTGGGAGGCATAGAAGATCTATCTAATACATAGAAACAAAGAGGGAGGCAGCAAAAATGAGGAAACAAAGAAATGTGTCCCAAATGAAATAGGAGAAAACTCCAGAAACAGAACTAAACAAAATGGAGGTAAGCAACCTACTAGATACAGAGTTCAAAACAATGATTATAAGGATGCTCAAAGAACTTAGTGAGAACTTCAACAAAGAGATTGCAAGCATAAAAAAGGACATAGAACCAACAAAAAATAAAAATAAAAGAACCAGTCTGAAGTGAAGAATACAATAACTGAGATGAAGAATGCACTAAAAGGAATAACCAGCAGAATAGATGAAGCAGAGGATTGAATCAGTGATTTGGAAGACAAGATAGCAGAAAACAGCCAATTGGAACAGCGAAAAGAAGAAAATAATAAAAAAAAAAGTGAGGATAGTTTAAGAGCCCTCTGGGACACCATCAAGCATATCAACATTCACATCATAGAAGTACGAGAAGGAGAAGTGAGAATGCAAGGGATTGAGAAACTATTAGAAGAAATAATGACTGAAAACATTCCTAACCTGGAAAAGGAAGTAGACTTACAAGTCCAGGAAGTGCAGAGTCTCAAATAAGATGAACCAAACAGGCCCACACCAAGACACATTCTACTTAAAATGGCAAAGGTTAAAGACAAAGAGAGAATCTTAAAGGCAGCAAAAGAAAGGCAATTAGTAATTTATAAGGGGCTGCCATAAGACTGTCAGTGGATTTCTCAATAGAATCTTTGCAGGATAGAAGAGATTGGCAGGAAATATTCAAATGTGTGAAAAGCAAGGACATACAACAAATATTACTCTACCTAGCAAAGCTATCATTTAAATAGAAGGACAGATAAAAGGACTCCCAGACAAGAAAAAGCAAAAAGAGTTTATCACCACCAAACCAGTATTACAAGGAATGTTAGAGTGTCTTCTTTATGATGGGAAAAAGTGATGAAACTTATGAATAATAAAATGGTAATATTTACATATCTATCAACAATTACTTTCAATGTAAATGGATCAAATGCTCCAATCAAAAGACATAGGAGGGCTTAATGGATGAGAAAACAAAACCCTTACATATGCTGCCTGTAAGTGACTCAGTTCAGATTAAAAGACACACACAGACAGAAAGTGAAGGGATGAGAAAATATACTTCATGAAAATGGGAAAAAAAGAAAAGCTGACATGGCAATACTTATACCAGAAAAAAATAGACTTTAAAACAAAGACTATATAACAAGAGACAAAGAAGGACACTGTAATCCCACTTCTGGGATTCCATTGTATGCATGTACCAGCTCCTCTGAAAAAACTCAAATGCTACTTCAAGGGGACGTGTGCATCCATATGTTCATTGCAGCATTGTTTACAATGACCAAGATGTGGAGGCAACATGGGTGTCCACTGATGGATGAATGGATAAAGATGACGTGGTACATTGCATACAATAGAATATTGCTTAGCCAGGGAAGGGGATGGGTTCTTGCCATCTGCGCCGGCATGGATGGACCTGAAAGGAATTGTGCTGAATGGAGTATGTCAGACAGAGAAAGACAGATGCAATGTGATTTCACTTATATGTGGATTCTAAAGAACAAAATAAACAAACAAAACAGAAACAAACTCATAGATACAGAGAACATTTTGATTGTTGCCAGATGGGAGAGGGTTGGAGGTGAGTGAAAAAGGGGAAGGGATTAAGAAGTACAAATTGGTTGTTACACAGTAATCATGGGGATGTAGAGTATGACAAAAGGAATATAGTCAATAACTATGTGTGGTGTCAGATGGGTAGTAGATTTGTTGGGGTGATAAATGGGAGTGGGTTGGAGGCAGGGTGAAAAAGGTGAAGATACTAAGTACAAACTGGTAGTTACAAAATAGTCATGGAGCTATAAAGTAAAGCATAGGGAATATAGTCAATGATATGGCAATAACTATGTACAATGTGAGGTCGGTACTAGACCAGTCAGGGGGATCACTTCTTAAATTATATAAATGTCTAACCACTATGCTGTACACCTGAGATTAATATAAAATAATATTGAATGTGAAATGTAATTGAAACATTTAAAACTGGGGGGAAAGGTGAATGAGAATAAAATGTGCAAATTTCCAGGTATAGAACATGGGGTGTAATATACAGGGAATATAGTCAATAATATTGCGATAGCATAGTACAATGTCAGACGATTGCTGGACTTATCATGTTGATCCCTTCTTTAGGTATATAAATGTTGAATAAATACAGTCAGTGTGCACCTGAAACTAATATCATACTGTATTTTAGCAAAGAATCTTAAAAAAGAATTTATAAATTAAATGCCTATCAAACTAAACAAACAGTTCTTCTTCATCGACCATACCCCTCCCCACTTACCCTCTGGGAACTACTAAATTATTGTCTGTGTTTATGAGCTTTTGTTTCTTCATTTGTTTGTCTTGTTCTTTTTTTTGTTTTCAGTTTTATATACCACATATCAGCGAAATCATATGGTTGTCGACTTTTTCTGTCTTATTTTACATAGCATAATAATCTCAAGATCCTGGGTGGTGAACACACAGCATGATGTATAGATGATGTATTACAGAATTGTACACTTGAAACCTATGTAACTTTACTAACAATTGTCACCCAATAAACTTTAATTAAAAAAAAAAAAAAAACTAAACAAACAATAAAATCCAAACTAACATCATTATGTACCGTGACAAATGTTCTTTTGTTGACACTATATCAGCAATTACAATGTGAATATGACTCTGACTGCTAAAATGTAATTTATTTTACTGTATTTTAGTACACTGCTACTTCTATGCATGGCCCGGTGATTCAGTTTTTCTACCATTTTTCTCATTATAAAGTAGCACATAATCTTTGTTCATGTAGTGTGCTTAGTGTTGCTTAGTCTTGTTTTTGTACGAATTCATCATTTATGTATTGTTTGCCTCTCTTTTCTTTCTTAAGTTAGCATGAATATTTGGGTAAGTCATTATTTTGTGCCAACACTATCATTAACACAAGTGTTTTAGCAGGTTTTGAAATTATGTAGAGTCTGGGAAGATAGCTGAGAAGGCATATTGATTGGTACCCCAGATTTCTGCACCCCCTATTTAAGAAACATTGTTTTGTGCTTCAGTGAACTCAAACAACCTCACCAAATGTTTGCAGTTTTTAATTAGTTTCAGATTTCTCTGTTCATCTAATCAAAAGATGATAAAATTTTACTGCTTAAGAAAAAAAAAATTGGGAGAAAAAACACATAAAATGTGTCAGTACAAACTCACTAAACTACCTATACTATCTGCCAAAGTGAGTAATGAATAAAAAACTATAAAATTCAAGAAATAGAATGAGGCATCATTTACTTTTTTTAAATGTTAAGTTTTCTTCCAATGTTTATCTGTTTATATCACTGTAGGCTACAAAACTACTGAGAGGAAAGTGTGTTTTACAGTTGAGATGAATATAATTCTACATAACTTCAAAAAAACACACAAAAACATTTATACTGAAACTTATATATCTTGTTGCAGAAAAGTCAATTAAATAGTTATTTTTTTGATGTATATAAAGTTTGGAACCAGATTCTTCACTGTACTGAAAAGTTTTCTCTAGTGGAAGTTAGGCTATTATATGCTGAGTTAATCGCACTTTCTTACTTACGTGTATTCTAACATTTGGCAGGAATCCTAGGTAAATCTGTACAAGTTTATTGTATTAAAATAGGTATAATTGGAAGCCATTTGATCAAAATGATCACAGTAGCTGCATTTGAGTTTTGGACTGTGGTGATTTATTCTTCTTTATTATTTTTATTATTATATATTTTTCTTATATGAAAAATAACATTCTCCTCAAATAAGGAAAAATCTTTTCATTAAAAATAAAACGAATTTCATAATTTGCTTCTTGATATTAAGAATTACATATATATATTTAAAATATATGGATACATAATATATATTCAAATACATATATATATATATGTATTTCCTGTGCATTAATATTTAAGTCATATGACATTGTCTTTAGTAAAGTAGAAATATCCTTTATCCATTTGCTGTATTTTTTTAATTCCATTTCTCCTTCTCCTAATTTTTCTTTTGCTTTTTATTTGTTAGGTGAGTTTTGTACTTTCACTTGAGTGACTATGAAAAGTTACAAAATATGTGTTTAAAAACTGGTTCTGTGGAAACTATTAATCTTGGCCACTACAATAGTAATTTCGGTAATTTTCATCTGTCAATTAGTATTTGGATAAATTTCCTTTTACATGAATTACTTCAAACTATTTAATCAAAAAACAAATATGCTATGGTAAACAGAAGTTAGATGGGGAAAAGGATAGGAAAAAGCCTTGAGAAAAGAAGGCACACTCAAATAATTTTTAAAACTACAAAACTGTATCACTCTCCTGATGAACAAAGTAGTTAGAAGAATAAAATGAAATTGTAGAGTTGGTAGATGGCCATAGTATATAAGACTTTTAAGACATGATAAGGAGCTTTAATTTTATTCTAAATATCAATGTGAAGTTATTGAAAGACAAATTATTGACATGTTGGAAATGCATTTTTGCAGCAGTGGAGGACTAGAAAGCAATAAGAACAGACAAGGTTAACTACAAGTCTATTGCAATAATCCGAGGAAGAGGTGATGTTGGCTTGAACTAGAGTGATGACAGAAGAGAGACTGGGTAGATTTAGAATATTATAAAATATATTTGGAAATCTACATGGGTTCTTACAAGTTGAATGTGGATAGCGACAGAAAGTTCAGAACCAAAGGTAATGAGGATGATAATTATGATGGGAATGACTACGGCGATGACGACGACGGCGACGATGTTGATGATGATGAAGAAAGCAGCAACCATGAGGAAGGTACTACTGATGATAATGGTAATGATGATAGGTAGTACTTATTGTGTATTTTCTCTAGAATGGAGCACTGTGCAAAGCACTTTTAATAAAAAGTCATTAATTTTGTCCTTACAATATCCTCAACATATAGGAATTACTACAATCATCTCTGCTTTCTAAGGTGCTATGGAATGAACGTTTGTGCCCTCCTCAAAGTCATATGTTGAAGCCCTATTCCCCAACGTGGTTGTATGTACAGGTGGCGCCGTTGGGATGTAATTTGGTCATGAGAGTGGAGCCTTTATGAATGGAATTAGTGCCCTTATAAGAAGAGATACAAGAGAGATTCTCTCTCTCTCCACCATGTGAGGACACAGTAAGATGACAGTCATTAGCAAACCAGAAGATGACCTTCTCTGTAACTTGACTTTGTAGGAATCCAGATCTTGGACTTTCTAGCTTCGAGAACTAGGTGAAATAATTTTTTGTTATTTAACCCACCCAGGCTGTGGTAGTTTGTTAAAGCAACCCAAACTGACTAAAGCACAAGTGGTGCAACTGTGACAAGGAAAGGTCCAGAAAATTGCCCAGAGTTACTGTTATAGACTGAATGTTTGTTCCCCCCTCACCAAATTCACATAATAAAACCTAATCCACAATGTGATGGTAATTAGGACATGAGGATGGAGCCCTCTTCAACGGGATGAGTGTCGTTATAAAAGAGGCCTCAGAGAGCTCCATTGTCCCTTTTGCAAAAGGAGGACACAGCAAAAAGATGATCGTCCATAAACCATGAAGCAGATCTCATCAGACACTGAATTTGCTGGTGCCTTCCTTTTTTAATTCTCAGCCTCTAGAACAGTGACAAATAAACTTCTGTTGTTTTAGCTACCTACTCTATGGGTATTTTGTTATGGCAGCCTGCATGGACTAAGGTAGTCACCTAACATAATATGGCAGGGCCAAGATTTGAACCACAGGACCCGTGTTTTTTGTCATTGTACCTTAATGATATCTAGGTTCTCTGGTTTAAGCAACTAACTAAGCAATGTTAAAGTCATTTAGAATTATGGAGAAATCAAGGAATTGGGGTGAAGATGAAGTGTTGAATAAAGAACATAATTTTGGACAAGAAATGTCTGGTTTTTTAATTTGATGGTTTGACATAGAAGAGTTCTGGCCTAGAGATAAGCATATGATTCCTATATTTTCTCCATGTACATATGATACCTAAACCAGAAGAGTGGGTGATACCACATAGTAGATATACAACCCAATGAAAAGACACCCATGGCTAAAACTGAGAGATATGTTTATTTAGAAGTAAGAACCTTATAAAAATGCTGAGATAGAAAAGCCAGCATGGTAGATAGAAAAGCCAGCATGGTAGATAGAAAAGCCAGCATGGTGGATAGAAAAGTGAGAAGTAGGTATGTCAGAAGGCAAAAATAAGATTTTTAAAAATGAAATAGGGATTGATTGATTATGCTGAATACTGATAAATAATATGAGTATACAGAAATGCTCAAGAGAAAAATGGAGATGTGTTGATTGGGATAGGGTTGAAGTGAGAATGGAAGGTGAACCAATGGAGACTGCTATAATTCTTTCAAGTTTAACTACTTCGTAGTAACAGAGAGACGGCAGTGCACGGACTAGGGGAGGAGTAAAATGGAAGGATGTTGTATTTCCACTTCTCATATGGGAGACATTGGAACACATTCATATACTCACATGATAAAGAAAGAAGGGAACACGGTAGTAGCAACTATTCCACTTATTTATTCTGCCTAAATTCTGTGTCTTGTAGTAAGCTGGGAGGTAGGGGCATCAAAACATGCTAGCTCAGGCCCCAGATAAATTTAGTGAAGCAAAAATTGTATTATTCTTTTTATAGATGAAGATCCTGAGATTGAGCGGGGATAATTAACAGGTTAATGCTCACCCAGCAAGTGAGGAATGAATGCATAATGATGTATGTGAATTCAGGACCACTGTGAAGAAATGACAGATCTCTTTCCATTTTTTTAGTTTTTCCCTTAGCTTTCTATACTTAGTTGATTTATAAAGGCTTGGTAGAACACTGAATATCTGCTAACTTCAAGCCCTCTGCCAAGTTAAAATGCCATTTGATGCAAAAAAAAAAAAAAAAAAAAAAAAAAAAATCAGGCCTGAAAATAATAAGAATGAAGATATACTATAGACAACAGATTTTTGAGTGACTGCTTTATAAATGTACTACGTATGTATAACTACAACCAAAATTTCCAGGTCTGGCCTCAATTGCACATGAGAAGTTTTTAATGTTCAGTCTATTAAGTTCTATTATAATGAAATTTCCCTTCCTGTTTTTTTCTCCTCCCCTACACACAGAGTTTTAGGGTAAAGAGCTGAACACAGGAAGTGCCACATCAGTTCAGGAGCCTCTCTGCACACTACCAAAAAAAACACAAAACAAACAAACAAAAAAGAAAAACAAACAAACAAACAAAAAAACAACAGAAAAGAGAGAGAGAGAGAGAGATTTAAAATCATTTTCATTAACTGTTACCACACAGCTATTTTTAAAGATTATTTCATGGAGCTGACAAAAAAGGAATGATGATACAATGCAAATACAGCTAATCTTATAATTTTTCCCTAAAAAAAGAGCTTTTAAGGAAATTCCATTCTATTGGCTTTCAAAATCAAAAGGTCATAATCTCACAAGGAGGATCTTTTCGATGTGCTACTCCACATGATGAGAAAATTGTGCTTCTGTGATTTAAAAAATACTACTATGATTCCTCTAGTTCTGGTTGCTTTTAATAGGCCATTTTTTGCTTTGTGCAATGTAGACATTATATGGTCCTATAAATAACTGAAGGGAAGGAAGCAAAGGACTCTTCTCAGTTCCTCTATTACATGAATCACTAGAAAGAAGTGTTGTTTTCCCATAGGAAGAGCGTCTGTAGATTGTACATATATAGTTCTGCCTTGGTAGGCAGTTTTGGTAAGGCTCTAGCTGAAGAAGTTAGAAATCCAGTGACAAAGGTATCCTTCAAATGATGCTGATTTGATGGAAAGCCAAATGCACCATCTATATTGGAAGAAAAGCAAATTTCTGATGGCTAAGATTTCAAGCTCAGTTTCTGTAGTCCCAAGCATAACTGTGAGTAGCTCGTAAGGGTACTATTGTAGAGGTTCAAACCTTTGAAAGCACACTTACTGTTAACCTCAGCTCGCCTGTTAGAGGTGACGGTGCTCTCACTTATTTTAAATTAGAAGCCCAAACCAGCTCAAATTTCCCCCACTGAACCAATAGGAAATGAAACATTTTCAAGTTCTTGTGGGCTGAAGTCCAACTTATACCTCCATTCTGAGATTTCTTAATTTATTCCAAGGAAGGATTTGACTGTAGATTTCCAGGAAGCCCATAGAGAAATCATGTTGGTGGGTTAATATTCACAAATGGATATATTTCAACTCTGGAGCTGCATACCATCCTTAATTAGCTTATTCACATTTCTGTTGTGTCCAACCTTCGACGGCCAAGCTAATATGATAGGACCCAGAAGTAACTGGTTTTAGTTATCACATATCTGCATTTGAATATGAATTGAATAAAAAGAAAAAAAAAATTGCTCTTTAGTACATTTATGAAATCATTTCTAATATAAATCAAAACATGTGGAGAAGTTCAAGACAGAAATTTAATTCTACAAATAGCGCCTCTTTGAATATTTTGCTATGAGATAATTTTTGTGTGTACTTAACACAGTTTCTCTACATAAAATAACCATTTCTGACATATATTTCCTTTTATTTCCCACAAAAAGTTAGATTTTCTGAAACTTTATTTTGAAAGTATTAACAAGCCTGTTGCTAATGAATGCATTTCTTTGTCTTCTTCTATCTAAATGCGTAGAAGAATTGTGTTGCCAATGGCTATTCAGTACCATAATTCATTAACTCACATTTTGACGGAATCTATACATGATTCGTTGGGGAGAGAACTGGTGAATTTGGCTAGGAAAAAGGAATTACCTTCATTCCTTGCCTTTTCTTATATCTGTTCATACAAGTTTTATGACAAAGTAGAATCCTGGTAGATTTAATATGTTCACAAAGAACTATTCTTTGTCCTTTTCTAGGCCTTTTCAAGATTTAATATTCCCTTTGTGCAGAAATTAAAGCTGGTTGAGATGAAGTAGAAACAGAGCTGTATCTCTAGAATTTTATAACCTACATAGGCTTCTAAAGGTGCTTTTAATAGCTCCCCTAGTTCAAACCATACCACATTTTTTGGTTCACAAATGCATTCCTACTGGCTGTTGGAGAGAGAGAGAGAGATGTTTGATGGGTTGGTTAACTCTCTTCTCATTTTTGCTCCTCCTAAGTATGCAAACCCCCTGAGGGTGAAAAATACCTAAGATATTTACATGGGCATGATTATGAACTAAAAGTGTAAAAACAGGGAAAAGGGTTTTATTTCCTGGAAAAGTAAATGATTCAGTGCTAACACAGTTAGAAATGGTACATAACTTCATACAGGTGTTTAAAATGCAAGCAATTCAAGGAGATTCCTCTAAAAACAGACCACTAAAGAGATTATCAGAAAAATCTCCTATGTACTGTTTGATTTCTGATAAATGGGACTTGCTCTCATTCTAATTATAAAAATCAAATAAAATATTCTTTGGAGAAACACACGTTGGCTCACAGAAACACACATGCAGACACACAAATGCACAACAACTTACTTCCAGGTAAAAGATATTATTTGAATTAGAGTTCTTTCAATAAACCTAATTTCTTCCAAGCCCAGCATAGGGAAAGTTGTTAAGGGACAATGACTGGCAGAAAAGCAACATATACTTTAGTTTTGAGACACATTAGCACATTCATACCACTAGAAATGTCCTCCTTACAGGCTCAGGCTTTCCTGCAAAGTGGGATTTGATGCTATTACACAGACAGGTACCATTGATAATCTCGTTCATATTTACCTCCATAGTGAAATTTTTGACAATTACTTGAATTACAACTAAAATCTGTCTCAGGAACAATTTCCCAGTGACCTTAGGATACAAATATGTGTGCCGCCCTCAGAGGAAATTTCTGACTCCAGTTTATCTCATGAAGCATGACAATCAATACATTCGCTTTCACAGACTTCATGTTCCTGTTCAGTGGGCAGTTACCCTTGTGGATATGATGGAGGATCTCAAATGAACATGAATATAAAAATGGCAGACTGTGATCTGCATCCCTTATGAGAAGCTAATATATTAAGAGGGCAAGCCTGTGACCTCTGGTGCTCAGCAGGCCTCCCCATTCATGGCGGTGAGGTTTTGATGTTCACGCCGCAGTGTTCACTTGGTCTGTCTGCACGTGGTAGACAGAAGCAGGTGCCGATTTGTTACACTTTCTTTGGGCTGAATGATAGCTATCAATGTCTTGGTTTGAATTTTAGTGGCTAAATCGTGTTTTGCAGCCATTCTTACAAGCAACTTGTAAAACCCTGCTGCCAAGGGTCAGGGCCTCTTTTCAAGGAGGCAGGTGTTAAATGGATCTGTTTACTTGTGCACCATGCTTTGATGCACACTGGTTTTGTTTTGTTTTTGGTGTGTATGTGTGGTTTTTCTTTTTCTTTCTTTCTTTTTTTTTTTTTTGGTCAGGAGTGTCACCCTACTGCTCCTCTCCACCTGTCA
This sequence comes from Rhinolophus sinicus, assembly GCF_057876585.1. Classification (NCBI taxonomy): domain Eukaryota; kingdom Metazoa; phylum Chordata; class Mammalia; order Chiroptera; family Rhinolophidae; genus Rhinolophus; species Rhinolophus sinicus. The sequence goes on along the minus strand of NC_142503.1, from coordinate 187,766,444 downwards.
AATTCCTCCGCAAATTTCCAAACCCAGTGAAAATGTCACTTCTGAGAAACTTCTCTGATTCTCCCTTGCTGAATCAGTTGTTCCCTATCCTTTATGATTTCTCTTCATTGTCACACTATTATTCTAGGACAAGCCATACTTTTTGAAATATAGGAGCAACAACAAGTGCTTTGGAGTAAGAGAGTTCGATTTTAATTCTAGCTTATCCATCTACTAGCTTGCTGGCTGGACTTTGAACTCCCTCCCGCCTCCTTTTTTTCTAACTTCTGAACTTCAGTTTCTCCATCTGAAACTAGGAAACATGAGATTTCTCTGCATAGCATTATTTTGATATTGGCAAGTTTTCCTTTTTTAAAAATTGCATGTGGGTCCAGCACATAGGAGGGCCTCAACAAATATTCGCTGAAAAAGTGAATGCATCATCCTGTCATCGCTTCCAGCCTCGCTACATGTTAAGTGTTATTCTAGTTGCTGGGAATACGCAGGGACTCCAATGGCCAGGGCTCTTGATCTCCTGGTGTTTACATTCCGGTTGAAAACAGTCATCATCATTATTAAGTAAATACATATACACTATCATTTCAGATGATAAGTGCATTGGAGGAAATAGCGTAGGCTAGAAGATGAAGAGAACTTTTGATTGTAAGAGTGGAGAGCCCTGAAATTCTAGACTGGCAAAGCTGGCTACCCACGTTTGATCTGAGACCATCAGGAACTAAAAGGCTATTGGAAAAATATGGAGAAATACTGTTTTAGGAACAGGAAAAAGCTAGTGCAAAGACCTGGGGGTGGGGGAAAGGTTTTAGGAGGGTGGTTTGAGTAGTAGAGAATAACCAGTGGACTGGTTTCCAATGAGCTAGTGCGAGGGTGTCGAGAGGTGAGGAGCTTGAAGCAGAACGCAAGGGTCAGGTCACAGTGGGGCCCTGACTCAAGCAGAAACCACTAAGGAACTCAGCCCAGAATGGAATCGGGTGATACCAGACCTTTTTCTGTTAATTTATGGAATGTTTCAAGCTATCAGGATTTCGTTTGTGAACCAAAAAAGTTTCCCTTGAAATTCTAGAAATTATCTAATGTTTTCTAAAAGGGAAAAGGCTGACAAGGAAGATATCTAACTCATCATTTGCTTTTGCTGTGGAGTTCATTCTCGCAGCGTTACCCTGGAGAGGTGCTCATTCAAGGATTAAGATTCAAATCTTCACTTAGCACTTGCTCATTGGGTGACCTTGGGCAAAGAATTTCACCTCTCTAAACCTCAGCTCCTTCATCTGTGAAAGGAGGATACTAATAGTACCTGTCCCATATGACATCTATGAGTGTTAGGTGACATGGTCTAGGGAAGGTGTACAGCTAAGTAGCTGCTATGTAGTAGTTGCCTGCTAATGGCTTAGACGTGATATCTATTATTAGCTGAGAAACTTGCTATAAATGGGAATGCTACCTATTTCCTGGCGGGAAACACTGTATCATACTTCTGTTCCTCACTTAGGCAGCACCTGTGATCCTAACTCCCTCCTGGGCAATTCCACCACACTCTGTGCAAATACCTAGCCTGGTGTATATTATTCTACTGGACTTGCTTTTGTATGTGTCTGTTCCTTAGCCGTCCCACAGCAAAACACCCATGTGACTGGGAACTCCCTTTTAGTCATTATTTTATTTCCTGTATCCAAAGCAGTGCCTGGTTTTTAGCAGGCACATAATTCTTATTTTTTAGATTGCTTTATGAATATAGAAAAAATTATTAAACTATCTGATTATTTCCTCACACAACAGTATAAGAGCAGAGGTTGGAGTCAAATTTAGGGTTGATGTAAGGAAATTCCTATCACTGTCAAGGTTTCTCCCATGTGAAATCAGTGGCCTCCATAGGAACTATTTGTTCAAGCTTGCCTCAGATGACCACTTACCTACGATACTCTAGAGGAGATGTGAGCATCTTATAGATACTCTGATAAGTTTTCTTAAAGGTTACTTCCAACCTTGGGATTCTTTTATTTGAATGTTTCCATAGCAGCATGCACTAATTAAAGGGCTGGATTTAGAATTCGTGGATAGTGTGACCTGTGGGAATGGCAGATGAATGCCATATGTCACGATTTCTAAAGCAAAACTACCCCCTGTATTTTTCTTCCATGTGATGCCTTATAGTTCTCTTTGAGAATTGTTTTAGACAGCATTTCAAGTTTTCTCTGACTTCGTTTTTGATAGTGCAGTAAGTACTTGGCAACACTTGTTTAATAAATGCTATTTTTCAATTCGCCTGGTAGTAGCTGAGGCAAAGAACAGTATGGATAACTGCGTTACCGTTGACCAATTCAGCAACAGAAAGCAGCAAAAACGTATTGACTGACAGTTACAGAGCAAGTCAATGATAAAATGATCGAAACATCTGCCATTCTCCTTCCTGCTTCTTGTTCTATCGAATAAGTGAAACTATATTTTATTGATGCTATGTTTATATTTGGGAAAGCACGCACATGACGTCGCCTGATGTTAGCTTCTATAAATATTATTAGAAAATAACCAGCTGTGTTTGGAATCTGATGAAGCTATTTATTATTTTAAATTCCTGGAAGGAAGGAGAGATGCCGGCATGTTTGGTCTGTGTGGTACGAGCTCACTAAAACACATGATGTGTATATATCAAAACTCAGTAAGTGAGGGAAATTCTTTCCAACTTCAAATGTTGATGAGCCTTTTTGCTTGTTTCTAATACTATGCCATTCAGTTAACACAGCCTAAATTATTTCTAAAACATTACCTCAGCAGAGTTTTGTTAATGCACTCTTTTATGTCTGCCCACCTTTTAAACACTCAGTTTACACTTACTTTCCCCTGGTTAACTTCATCTAGCAGATAGGAAAACTTTGTCCCAAAAAGTAGTAAAATGAACCTCGCTGTTTAAGCAATTAACTGATATACACAGCATATTTAAGACCATGTTTAAGACACTCTGGCTAAGGTATTATAGAAATAATTTTCTTGTAATTAAAATGTCTTTCTTTCATTAGTTTACTTGGCTAGCACTGCATATTAAACATTATTTACACAAAGGTACCTAATTATATCCATTTCTGCTAGTTTCTTTACTGCTGTTAATGCATCATATAGGTCCAGCATATTGTTCTTGCTCAGCTTTCTGCCCATGTTCTTAAATTTTTCTCATCTCTAACCATGTTTTATTGGATAGCAAGTACATAAATGTGGAATACACATTTTAGTACTCTGGAGGTATTTTCAAGACTTGTCTAATTACACTTTTTCTTCATATATTCAACACATACTTTGTTGGAAATTCTCTATTTAGGTTTTTAATAGAACATTCTAGTAAAAACCTGGATACAGTAATTAATGAAAAACTGGATAGGAAATAGTGAGAACTAACCTTTCTTCTGTATTAATTTGCATCAGAGTTTTAATAGGTGCTAATTTATTTAATCTTCAAAAGAGTTCTTAGGAAGAAGATAATTTAATAAACATGAAGGAAATTAAAGAGGTGAAATAACCAGCCCAATCATGCATCTAGTACATTTCAAAGGTGAGATTTTGGTCTAGTTTGGTCTGTCTTAAACTGTGTGCCCTTTGTATTATTTTATACTACCCTATTCTGAAGGAATTACCATTTTGGTCAGGTAGTTCAAGTTAAATGAAATCTGGAAAAATTACCTCTACAGTCATAAATAGCAAAAAGCAATGCCATTTAGAAGAATCTCTATGGAAAGAAAAAAAAAAAGACACACAAAGTGCTACTTATGAAAGAGGGCTTAAAATTAATTAAAATTCAAACTAAAGCATCAATTTCCTTTCTGACTAAAAAATCAATCCTAGAGTTTGAAACAAATGGATTGGTTTAAAAATCACTGGAAAAGGGTTATTGATTCTTATTGTTATCTGTCTTGATTGTTGGGATGAATGAAGGAATTTCATTTATTATTACGATGAAAACTGAGATTTGAATATACCACAAGAGTTCTCAGCATCAGATTGAAAAGATCTGTCAATATCTCTGCCTTTTGAAACATCAACAAGTAAATTTGAATGTTTCTGTTCATTTGTAACCTGCAGCATATGTTTCGGGAATGACAAAAATTGATGCAAACAGAGAATTTCAACAGAAAACAAGATTCACAAGGAAACTTATAGAGAAAGATAATATTGAGTTCCTAGCCCTTTGATGTGCATAGGTAGAAACTATCAAGGCTGTGAGTTGTAGAGCCCAGAGTGATGTGGCATAAGATGTAAAAATGATGACTAACCTAAACCATCAACGCATTGAGTGATATCAAGTGATGTTTATATCTTGCAATTGAGGGACATTATTTCCTAAAACCTCTTTCCCAAATTGTGCTCCTTGCCAGGCCTAAATATGTCCATGAGACATCAAGACTGTATATTTAACATCACCTTCCCTGGGGTCTTCTTTTAATATGTGTACATTCTGACAATGGAGATTATATGTTAGATAACCTCCTTTCTTGACAGGATGTCCCCAGCCAATGTAGGAAGAGAAACAGAAGCCACCAATAGCACACTATGTCTACTTCTCCACTGTGTCTAGACCCAGACTCAAATTTAGCTGGAATTCACATCCGTGGGTTCATCTTTACAGTGTATTCAACATTTTGAAATGTAAATTCACATCAAAAAACTTATGAATAGTCCAGGAGTCCTTAATTCAAAGTATGATCAAGTAATTTTAATCCCTGTCAATCAATATTAAATCATCTCACAGGTTTCCCTTTAGGTAACATCGTGTCTCTCAGTGGATACCCCTTAAGTGTCGTCTCTTATTGTTAATGTCACCGCTATTGTTCTTTTCTTGGTTTCTTTCAACAAACTTTCATTGATCGTCTACTATAAACCAGATTATTTCTAGGTGCTAGGATCACAAAGATGGATTGTTATATTTTTCTACCTTTAAGAACTTCAAAGATCTAAGAGGAGGGCAAACAGGGGACATGGAATCATATGAATTCCTACATGACCATAACTTAAGAGTGACATGTGTTCAAAACTTTTTTCATGTTTTTTAATACACTCTAGTATGAAATCTAGATCTTATACTAAAAATTCACAATTTAAATAGCAAATGTTTTGTTTAAACTGTTTTAAAATAGTTCCTGTCCCTTTGAAGTGGATTTATCTGGATGAAAGCAATGAGTGTCTTTGTTTTGCACAAACCACCACAAGAAATCTCGTTATGTGAGTGTAAAACAGTTACTCTTTTGCTCCTAGAACAACCAAGTCATCATTTACCTTCTGTAGCTATCTTAGGTTTACAAATGCATTGTTCTGCTTGGTAAATTGGAAGTCTCTTCTAGCAGAAAATAAGTGCCCATTTGTTTTTTCATGATCTTTGGGAGGAAATATTAGTTTTTCCTGTTTGATTTATAACACATTTCTTATCTTTGTAAATTGTGGGATTTTCTTTGTGGATTTGTATGTAGCCTTCTTGGAGCAGTTATTTGTAAATGAGAAGTTGCACTGGAAGGATCTTAGGAAGATAATGAAGGTCATCATTTATTTCAACTGTGAAAAGACTGTAAAAAGGAACCGAAGTGAGTGAACAGTGAAGGTGGAGCATTGTGTTCTGATGTGATTATGTCCTTTAGGCCAGAGGGAAATATCCTAACACAATGAGTGGGAGTTGGGTTTCTCCTGAAGGAAATGACATTTCTCATAGTCAGTAAAACTGGGAAGAGTTCAAACATAGGACAAGGTATCAGGAAATAAAAAATGAGGAGTAGAACTTTAAACTACAAGGCAGGGAAAACCCATTCTCTTTTGCTATTAGGTCCGTTGAAGGTTCAGTACGTTTAGATGTTCACATGATGATGATCACGGGGCCTGGGTTGTGGACAAAAAGATTCTGAATTTCAATAACGAAAAAGAATAAATTACTAAACCCAGCAAGAAGTGACCAACTTCTGACTGACAAATGACACAGTCGTGCCATCATTGAACGATCACAGATTAAGAGTTTCATTGATTGCAATGATAACAGCCAAACCAATATTTTATGCAATTATTAACATGTGGTCAGAGTTTTGGTGTCTATAAAATACCTTACTTTCCAGAATTCTCTTCTGTCTACCGTGTTGGTGTCACCAATGCATTTTCCTGCCACAAAATAAAGGGAGACCCAGAGATTTTGTTCCCCAACGATTTGCCACTAGGGGGCAGCAGCAGTTTATTTAACATGAAGTAAAACCTAAGTGTTCTCTTAAGGTTCCAAAACTTATACTAGAAGTAACATAATAAAGGTGTAGTAATTAATTCTAATTTACATCTCCTTTTCCCATGGATGCCACTCTGAACTTGTCTTTTAGAAGATTACAAGCAATCAAAATAGGACTTACTGAAAAAGGACAGAATGAGACTTGAGGAAACGATGACTTTTAAAACAGAGAAAACAGTGGTAGGAGATATCTGGGTATAACTCAATGTTTTAAGACATCCCAAACCGTACTGTAAGGAAATGCATTTTAACGGTTTTATTTTGTCCTGGGTTGTAAGGGTAACCACTGCTCTATCAATCCAATGATTCTATGCAAACCATGTTCTATATTATTTCCATAATATTTCAAATGATTCAGTCATCAATTAAGGGAAAAATTTGACCCCAAAGGCTTAAATTCCTAAGCTATGAAGACAAGACAAAACAAAGAAACAAAGAAACAAACAAATAAGAAAAGAAAACTTTTGGTAGTACCTCCGTATCGTGCATAATAATCCTATTATCTTTCTCCCTAATGAACCATTGATTTCCCTCCTTCTCTCATTGCTACTCCTCAAATTTAAGACTGTCATCTCTCCTAATTTGTCTCCCTGCTACTGGGGTCCCTGTTATCTGACTCAAGCCCTTTGTGCTGCTAGAACTGTTATTAATGTAATCGGAAGATGACATTGACTGTTCTCTCTTAGTCTCTTTTGCTGCTTCTTCTTCCTCTTCCTGCTCTCAAAATCTCTCAGCCTTCAGCTCTAGTTGTATCTATTTACACTCATTCCCTAAGTGATACCACACTGTCCAGTGGCTTTAAAAACTATATAAATGCTTCTTTCTATAGTTCCTAAGTTCTAATTGTTCAGTTTTCAAATCTTTAAATGTTGAGTAGGCATTTCTTTCTTTCTTTCTCTTTCTTCTTTCTTTCTTTCTTTCTTTCTTTCTTTCTTTCTTTCTTTCTTTCTTTCTTTCTTTCTTTCTTTCTTTCTTTCTTTCCCTTTTTTTTTTTTTTTTGATGAGGGCACAGCTCGTAGTGGCCCATGTGGGGACTGAACCGGCAACCTTGGTGCTACCAGCACTGCACTGTAACCAACCGAGCTAACCGGCCGCCCTTGAGCAGGCATTTCAAACTTAACGGGTCCAAAATAGATCTCTCGATTTCTCAAGCTCGTACCAAACAGTTCTTCCACTCTTCTCCGTGTCTGTACATCATATCTACACAATTCTGCTTTTAATGCTAAACTCTTGTCCTTCGTTGCCCAACCATCCGTATCACATTCATTACCAAGACCTACAAGTCTGCCTTCAAAACATGTCCAGAATCGATCTACTTCATAATGTTTCATCACGACTACATCCAATTCTTGTAAGGTTCTCATATACAGGGCTGGAATTGCCTTCAAATTCTCCTCGTTGCTTCACTCCTGCCCCAATAAGTCAATTCACGCAGAAGGTAAGTGACTTTTTTTTTTTTTTTTAAATCAAATTGTGTTATGCTTCTGGCTAATACTCTTCAATATGAAGTTTCCTATGGAAAAATAAAATCCAAGTTTCTGGCCATGACATTTAACGCCCAATGTGATATGAACTTGTGTGGTTTTTGTTTGTGTGGCTGTAGACCTCTTCATTAAGTGCAATCTTCTACATAATGCTGAAATATAAATCAGTAAAGCTAGATCTGCTCTGGAAACTTTCCCTGACCCTTTCTCCAGGTATCTTCAGCAGTGCTTTTTCAAATCCCTAGGACACTAAGAAACATAGTAAGAAAACCACTGACCTGTTTTCAAACACTACTTTGGTAGGTGAAGAAGTAAGAAACTTCTAAGAAGATGTTATGATGAGCCGGAGCAAACAGAGTTGTTTGGGATAAGAATCAGCTTGATTCAATTCAATTCAATTCAATTCATTTTGGTTACAGTTATTCTCAAGAGCTTTCCTACTGGTAAAATATGCTTTAGGAGTAGAAGACAGACAGATTTAAACCATCTATTTAAAGCAGAGTTAATTAAACTAATGAGGGAGCACCTGAGATTATTGGGATTTAACCAACTGATACACAAACTAGCTTGGCATGAATGTGGCGTGTGAAGTGTCCAACAATCAGACTGATGGCTGAAAAATCTGTATCCATTACTCTCTGTAACACACAGCGATTTAAACAGCCATTGGAATTGGCCAAGAACATAAAAAGGAAAACAAAAATGTAGCATCAGTTTTGAATTAGCATATCCAGAAATAGCCATAGGTATTGACAAAAGATACGTGTGAATAATCACCAATTATAGGCTACAAAAAAATAGTAGAGGAGAAGAAATATTTAGCGTAAGGTATTTTTCATTAACATTTACATTTTACTATGGCTTTTAAAGTATTTTTATAGTTTCTAGAATATCAAAGTCTCATTAAAACATCATCTTAACACAATATAACAATTTTATGTTTTTAACCTGAATAAAATGTATAATGTCATAAAAAAATCTTTTTTGAAACTGTATATTTAAAATAACTTAAAGTTCCTCTTACTTGAAGTGCCAATTCTGGTATTAGAGAGCAGTGATAGTTATTTTTTATTGATTATTTGATTTGGGCTAGAAATTATACACATGCAGTTGCATGGTAGATTTATTGTTTTGTTTGTTTAAATGATACTATAGTTCTTCTGATTTAAATACCTTGCCTATCCTCACAGTTGAATAATTGACAGTGCTGGCTTTGAGCTCATGCCTGGCTTCAAATCCCAGCGTATTTTTATTAAGCAAATCTGTAGGCCTGAACTTAAAGGGCCATTAAAATATTTTAAATTTCATTGTTTAATTTTTCATATGAGAAAACTAAGGTCTAAAGAGGCTAATGATTTGGTTAATATAAATAAGAACATTTAAGTTAGACTTGGGAGGAGAATGAGCATATTTCTTTGAAATATTGAGAGTTCTTGTTCCGTTCACATAGCATATGTGTATAAATGAATGTAAATATGTATAATTCTTGATATTCTCACTGGAGAAGGACTTTGACCATGTTAGTTTTTCTGATTGAAATATTTGCCTCTTGCTTCTTCATTTAGTTAATTCCTATTCCTTCTTTAGAAAGTAAAAGTTAGACCTCGTCTCAAGTGACAGTTCCTCTGGGTAACTGTCACACTGCTCTCTGACAAGGATGAATCTCCCATTGTATACTTTCAGAATTCTCTCTCTGCTTTACACTTAACATCATTGCAATTTTCATGTTTTTGTGTGATTACTGGATGAGTATCTTTTGCCAATAGAAAGCGTACTCTTCAAAAGAAGGATCTTATTTGTTTAAGCTTACATCTGTATTCCCGAAGACCAGTCTAATGCCTGACACTTAAGCGACTCAATTAATAATAGACAGTTAAATGAGTGACTTAATAAAAAAATAACAAAAGAAGTTGCTTTTCCTAGTAAAACCACCCTGATAAATATGTCATATTACATCATTATTTATTTAAGAAAATCTTGGAAATGAGTCCCCTGTATGTCAAATACTCCTCTAGGGCGATTACTGATGGCATTGTAGCATTGAATAAGACATTACCCTGAAGGACCACATTTATTGGGCCACAGCTTGCCCATTAAGAGGAGACCAAGTGAATTAGCCAGTGCCAACACAGGTGGGACCGGCAGACAAGAGATCCATAGGCAACACTGACATGGCAAGTTCTGGTATTCCCATGGGGACCAGGACTTCCGTGAGCAAAAGTTTGAGAACCAAAAGGTCAACGTAAAGAGGTCAGACTATGAGTCTATGTTCAGAAGCAGGTTAGATATCTGGTACCCAGGCATCAAGACATACATGAATTAGCTCATCAGAGGCTCAAATGGGGCCAGTGCTAGTTATGCAACGTTGTTTTATAAATGCAAGGGGGTATTTTTGGTTGCCACAGTAACAGAGGGGTGTTACTGACATTGAATGGATTGGGACTAAGGATGTTAAACGCTGCAAAAGCACAAGGCAGTCCTACACAGTAAAGGATTTCCTCATCCTAGATGACAAGAGCATCCCCTTGGAGAACTGCTGTGAGTTAACAAGTTCCCTGAGGACAGGGTTTACATCTTCTTCCTCTGGGTATTCCAGTAGCAAGCACAGTGCTTGACTTGAGTGAATGCATATTGGGAACAGACCTCAGTTTGTCATCAGTGAACTAGACTAGAAGATAGGAATGCATAAATGTACGACTTTATGTTGATTCAAAGGTAGAGAGGATAGACACTCTTGCATCTGAGCAGAGATGGGAAAGGACAGTCTATTCTCAATTGTCCAAAAAGAGGGGGGTGGGGATCAGAAGTGAAGTCATGGAGAGCAGAGTGGTGCCTCAATTGGAAGAAACAATGAAACCTGATATTGAGGTAGCTTTTAATATTAATGTCTTACTAGTTACCTAGGCTGGAGGTGGAGTCAGTGGATAATTCCAGGCCTCCATGTCACTGCTATGGAGAGCAGAAAAGCTGCAAAGTTACCCTGAGAAAAAGAGGTGTTTTCACAAGTGCATTGTGAAAAGGGGTGGGGGATTAGAAGGCATGGAAGAAAGGAGAGACTCATTCTTAGGGGAAAATCACCTGCCAGTATATTTTCAAAAGACTCACAAACCAACCACTGCCCTCTGCAATGGAGACATTCTTTGTGCCAGACTCAGTGTAACAGTTCTGAAACAGCAAGGGTAATCGTATTGATTTTGAAGGAATGTCTGGTTAATTTTTCACAAAGTGTAGACCCCTCAAAAATCGATAACTTTCTGCTGTATCTTTATTCTTCTGAATAAACTGTGTCTGTCAGAGAAACTTGATTCTTAAGCTCAGTTGGATTCATAAAACATTCACAGACACATAGCACAAAAAGAAACGTAAGCTTTCCCTAGGAGTGGTTAAGTATTTAACCTCAACTTAGGACAAAGACGCCTTCCCTTTTGATGTATTCTTGTCCTTGGACAAGCTTTACGAGGGACTGAAATTTCTGTGATGCAAATGTTTCTTTTAAGCATTGGTTCCCTTCCCCAAGTGGAAAGAAACTTCAATAGAAGATATGAAGTACATGTCTGGAAAGCAGAGTCTAAGCAAATTGTTTTTTAAAAATCTGGGCTTATGGGAGAGGCTTTTAGAAATATATTCATTTTGCTATCACTTTCTTAACCGAGATGAGTGTGAAGTAGTAAATATGTTTGAAAGAAGGAAAATATGTTTTGAAAACAGTTATAAAATTGTATCCAATAACAGAACTTAAGGAAATCACTGAGTGATTCAGATCTCTCATTTACATTTACACAGGAAGAAGGTAATGTCCAGAGAGGTTAAGTGTTCTTTCTAAGGTCACACAGTGAATGTCTCATTCATTAAATTGGAAATGCCACCTTGAAAATAAATCAATGAACACTCATTTATCAAGGACAGGGAATGTGCAAGGTTGAAACCTGGGATAATGTCTGGATTGGAACAAATACACAATACAAGAACTCACATAATAAAAACAGGAAAGAGAAGACAGAATTGAAAATTGTAAAAAATATATGTGCAATGCTAAAAATCTTCCCACATTTGGTTAAATATCACTGATGAATCATTTGCCTACATAGCAGTTATAACATCTGACATGTAAGACTGGTCATTGCTATTCAGGTTATTTGTGTGTCATGTTTTCTAACTATTTGGTATACAAAAATCCAACAAAGCTTTAAACGCATATAATAAAACATGTATAGATTATTTTCGGCAAGACAGATAGGTATTATTTCAAAGAGATACAATAAGAGAATCCAAAATTCCAAACCTAATCCAGTGATTAACTAGACCACTTTTTTTTCTCGGAACGTGAACATTTAAGCTCTTGCAGCCCCTCCTAAGCCTTTTGTTCTTACTTCCACCCTGTGAACATGCACGCATGTGTGCATGCGTGCGTGCTCATGCGTGCCTGGGAGCACGAGGACACATCTGCTTGTCTGTGTTTAGAAGTGTTTCAGAGAAAAAAACAACAAAAACTTAAGTGTTACATCAAATGATGCCCAATTTTGTCTGGGTACTCTTAATTTCCTTTGCTTTGTCGATAACTTAAGGAGTTAAGAAATAGAATAAATTACTGAAACCGGTTATGTTTTATGCTGGTTTCCAACTGGGACTGTGCCTCATTAAACAAACGTAGTCATCTCTTCACAGTCTGAAATGTGATAGAAAACAACCGCTGTGGATTGCGCCTCCTCGATGACACAGCCCAGCATCCTTCACTGTGGCTTTTGGGGCATTTTAAGAATGAGAGAAAACACTGAAGTTTCCATCTCAGTTGTCCCAGCAGCTACAAGTTAAACACTGAAAGCAAGCCCTGCCAAGCTCCTGCTACTTAGCTAAGCCAGCCATAAAAATTACCTTCATTTAATTCTAGCAGGAGATAACTCTTAATCTTGAACCAAGATCATTCTTGGTCCAACCTAGTAAGGAAAAAAAAAATATATATCTTATGGGTGTTTAAGTAGATACTTAAGGTCTAGACCACTTAGAGTTCCAATTCATTCAAACCACATTAGAAATAAGACTTCTGATCTCCTTATTATACCCTGTGTAGATAAAAATCACAGGATTGAGGAACTTTCTGATGAGGACATGATTGTAGCTACTGGGTCTTAATGTAATGGGTCCCACATGCAGAAAGGAATGAGCTTGATGATGGAAGCAGTGTTCTTTAAGAGGGGAGACTTACATGATTATCTCAAATGTCCATTCTGCTCAGAAGACTATTGTCTTTAACTATTAATTGAGACCCACTTCTTTAGAGTTTTGACCTCAAATATATCCAGAATGGGTCCTCCCTGTACATCTTCTTGCAATTTCCTTTGATTCTGTAATTATTTCTAATAATAATAATAATAATAATGAAATTAAAAATATATTCAGAAGAGCTTTATATTTGGGATTTAAAGAAAGGCTGCATTGAAGATTGCTAAATCAACAAATGGAATACAAACTACTAACCTATTACTGAAAAGGACATTTAAATATGTGTGCATATACGTGCACTCACACAGGGGTGACAATATGAAATACCCAAGGTGTGTTGGGGTATTCACTTCTATTTCTTTTGTTTAGGACTTGGCAAAATTGTTATCCAGATATCCTTTAATGAAAAAGAAAATGTTTCTTTTAACCTTCTTTTCCTTTGTGGATCCTTTTACATATCCCCTGATGGCAACATCTCAAGTTCATGTGCAATGGGAAGGCTAGTAATTTTCCTTGTGTTGAGTTTTCAAACTCATCGGAGTGAAGATCTCTCCATCTTTCAACCTTTCACTGATGGAACTGCAAAATGTCATTTCAGAGACTTTTCTGTTATCATGTTGAAATCTCTAGTTATTTGTATTGTTAATTGCATATATTTAAAGCCCTCATTCCTCTATTCAACACCTCAAAATATCTTTCAGTGACATCATTTCTCTGCTTTGATTGGCACTGCCACGTTCTCTTGATGATTCTCAGTTTCTTTTTGATCTGAACATTTATGATATGTCAAACAGTGTATTACAGAGGAGATGTTATTCTAAGCTCTGGATGTTGGTGGGAATGAGGGGTATCCCCCCAGGTTCAGTCTGAATTCTATGTGCCCCATCTGTACAAAAGTTTTAGAACCCTACACATGCTCTGTGGCTGATATGCTGCTGTTTAATCAATTTGTGGTCACAGTTGTGAAGACTTCACCAGATCCAGAAACCATTCTTTGTTTCTTGAAAGGACTCTGTTATTTTTATTAGAATCTTTGAGGCTACCTGCCGCGTTAGGCAACCCCTGAAAATATAGTGGTTTAACACCATATTGGTGTTTTCTTACTCATGTGTCAGTCTGATGCAGGTCTGGCCATCCTCTTCCATCTTGAAACTATACAATTTGGAACATGCAGTAGGGTAGTGGAGCAGGAACATTCATCATCCACTTAACAGCACTGATCTAGAAGTAATACATGTCAGTTTGGCAACTAGTTCATTGGCCATCAATAATTACATGACCATAATCTACCTTCAAAGGAGATTGCAAACGAAAGAGGAGGAACTTCTGGATGTTTGGAGAATACTAAATATTTCTGCCATGTATCTGGGTTTTGGCTAGAATATAAATAAAGGGCATAATGGTTTCTCTTCTCAATTGGAGTATTCTTCCAGTCCCAATTATACATGGACATTAGCAACCTCTAGCTGAGTATCATAAGATTCAATTCAGAATGAATTTAAGCGTATATTTAACATCTGGTACTAAAAATAGAACAGCCATTTGGCAACTTGTGTAGCATACAATTGCCTCAAAAGAATCAGGAATTGAGCATTAACTTAGTCTACAGAGATAAGAACCCAGGGTAGCAGGAAGGGGAATTTAGTTCAAACTTGACTTTGCTCAAAGAGTTGATAAAACGTTTGGAAACCGCAAACTGCTAGATAAATATAAAAATACTATATTCTGATGACACCTTGTGCATTCTCTCACTTAACCTTTCACTATTGTTTATAGCCACTTGACCAAAGTAAAAAGAATGCTATCTGTTAGAGCTATGGTTTAGATATCAAATACTTTTACCTAAAATTCACTATATTTTTTATGGAGAGAGGACAATTCTCAGTTTCTAATTCATGCCTTATTATAATAAAATGCTAAAAGAAGTGTAATAATTCATAATAAAACTTCTAATTTTGAAAACTAGCAAGTTAAAATTATTTTTATATTGCTATAAACATATATTTTCTGTACATAATCATGTTGGTAAGCAAATAGATCATTTTTACAAGACCATTCATGTTGGGGAGAGAAATCTTTTAAAATGCATAAGTCATTAAAATAATTTATTTTATTATAAGAAAATTTATATAGCTATGTTCATTTATATAGCTTTCCCACTGTGGTTGATCTCTCTCTCTCTTTTTTTTTTTTTTGGTCTTTTTTTAATAGCATACTTAGGAAAGGTAAAGCTGATGTTACAAGGATGTGGGTGTCAAAAAAAAAAAAAAAATCACTCTATTTAGGATACCTGAGCTGATGTTGAGTTCTTATTTCATTTTTTTTTTCTTTTCACTCTAACAGAAAATTCAAGAAGAGGTCTAAAAATCAATCTTTCTTCACTACACATTTAATTCCTCATGAAAGTACAAAATCTTCAGTCACTATTGAAAAGAGAATCTGGGTAGTGAAGCATCCAACAGAAAATCATCTTGCTCTCATGCTTTTAGAGTAGAGACAATTTTGGAATTTTTGCCTGAATTCCAGAATGTAGTAAGTCATGTATTTATTCTGAATGTAGTAAGTCATTTATTCCTAGTATTATAGTTACTTCACATTTGGCTACATATTGGATATGTAACAAGTCTTCTTCCAGCAATTCCTTTAAAGTACTTCAGTGGAATCACTGATAGTTTGTGTGGACCATTACTAACCTTTGACAATTCTGTATAACTGGTCTTTCTTCCACGTGACTTTGGCTCGTTAAGCAGTGTAAGGTAGTGGGGACTTAATATAATATTGCAATTACCTTGTCTTTGATAGCCACGGAAGGACTCCTCTTTTCCATGAGAAACCAAGGGAACAATATCTGTGTCCTTTCTTTTCTTCTTTCTTTTTTTTTTTTTAAGATTTTATTGGGGAAAAGGAACAGGACTTTATTGGGGAACAGTGTGTATTTCCAGGACTTTTTTCCAAGTCAAGTTGTTGTCCTTTCAATCTCAGTTGTGGAGGGTGCTGTTCAGCTTCAAGTTGTTGTTCTTTCAGTCTTAGTTGTTGAGGGCGCAGCTCAGCTCCAGGTCCAGTTGCCATTGCTAGATGCAGGGGGCAAAGCCCATCATCCCTTGCAGGACTGGAGGAATTGAACTGGCAACCTTGTCGTTGAGAGCCCACTGGCCCATGTGGGAATTGAACTGACAGGCTTCGGAGTTAGGAGCATGGAGCTCCAACCGCCTGAGCCACCGGGCCGGCCCTCTGTCTCCTTTCTTGTACTCAAACAATGGCAGCATCACTGTGTATGGGTATTTTGCTTGCATATGTCTTTTTTTTAGATAGTCATCTCACTATTTTGCTGTATATGTTAAGGCAAATGTTAAGGCAATATAAGGAGAGATAAGTTATTTGGGTCCAGAGGAGATCTTGCAAATGAAGTGTCACATTTTTGTTGATTATGGTGGTGGTCTTTGCCTTCTCAGAAACACTTTCTTTAATGAGCAGAGCATTAAGTGGAAAGAATTTAAGGCTCAGGTTTCTTAAGTCTTTATCCATATTTGGATTGGCAAAGCAAATATTTTGTCACTTAAGCTGTAACATAGGCTTTCCAGATATACTTGGCAGAAGAAAATGATGTTATCAACCACCCCCTAGAATGTTAGTAACTCTTTTCTCAGTCACAGTAATGCATTGTGTTAATATATATACTTTCTCCATTAAAAGATTAGCAGATGTAGTCAATTAAAAATGGTCACATAATTTCTACTACATAACCCACTGAGAGTTGTGGTCTATGTACCATTCCCTTGAATCTAGGAGAGGTATGTGGCTTCTTTCACCAAAAGAATACAGTGGAATGGTGAGTTAGTTTCCTGGCTGAGGATTAAGAGACTTTTCTTCCACTCCCTTTTTCTTAAATCGTTTACTCTTGGACTCCTGAATTATGATGTAAGAAGTCCTTCTGCCCTTCAGGAGAGAGGATGTGGAAAGGGTGTGATACAACATGGAAAGGAAAAGGGACTCGGCTAAACACAGCCTCCATCCATCCCTCCTACTGAGGACTGCGAGTAAAGCTGTTTTGGCCCCTCTGGACCAACAAAGACCCCAGCTGAAAACTACCTGGTGATCAGACTTTGACACATGAAAGAGAAGAATTGCCCAGCTGAGCCCAGCACACATTCTTGATCCACAAAATCATAATATAAAGTAAAATGGTTGCTCTTTAAAAAAATTACTAAATTTGGAGAAAATTTACTGTACAGCAGTAGGCAACCTAACAGCATGAATAGTGGATAATATGTTTTTATGTTCTTGGAGTTTTTATCATTCAAAGTCTGGCAAATGTTGGGGGTTTAGGAGTTATTGAGTGGATACATACATAGAGGATAAAGAAGTAGATTTTTTAATTATAGACAGATGCACATAAACATGCGGGTAGACTTACTTATCGAATCATTGGATGAAATATATGATTAAACCATCTCAGTTCCGGAGTTTGACCAATTAGGAGGGTTGAGATATGGAGATATTCATATTATATACACTTAAGTACTAAGGTTGGTACATAAGGCATATCATCAAAAATTATCCTTAACAAATTTTTAAATGCTGGTAATAAAACAGAATACATGGTTTTGTGCATTCCAAAAAGTGCTGGGTTTAATTTATGTGGCATTTGAAAAAATGCATTTGTTTAAACTGATGAATCCCATTCTGTATTAAATGCTCAAACATGAAAAACATGGAAATTGAGATCAAGACTACAATAGATTTACATCTCTCATTCCATACCAGTCTAGAGCAGAACCACCCTGTACAATTATTCCAGATTTAAACTATAAAACTTCGGATGGTGCCATTCACATATACTGCAATGCAAATGACTGCTTCAGGATTTAGGTAGCACAAAACCTGAATAACTATACAGAGTCTTCCTTTTCCAAAGAACAGTCTCATTGGATGTGATGGAAGCAATCCTTCTGTTGTTTATATTTGTCTCTTCTCTTCCTTCTTAGAAATACCACCCAACCACCTTCTCCCCTTTTATCGTTAGTAATATTTTTAACAAAACAATTTAGTTACTTATGCACAGTATGTTACTTCACTGAACTGTAGAGCACTTCAGGGAACAATGACAAAGGCCTGAGAAAACACCACTAAGATTCAGTACTTCCCAGAGTATTAATGAAATGATCACAGAAACAAACTACAATCAGGTTTTGCCTTTACTTCTTCATTAAACAGCATTGTCGGAATCACCAACAACCCCTCCAATGCTCATTAAAATGGCCACTTTCCAGTCCTCATTTCACTTGGACACATTTTTTAACTCCTATCTCTTTATAACACTACGTACTTTCTTGGTTTTCTTCCTTCGTGGCTGCTCTTTCACAGTTCACTATGCGGTTTCTACTTCAACTTCCCCCTCACCTTTGAATAAGACAAGTTCCAGGCTTGGATCTCCTCTCATTAAATTTCATGGCTTTAAACATCACCTGTGTATCCCACGTTTACTTCCATTTTATATCTCTTCTCTGTACTGAAGACTCTTAGAAAATTTGCTACTTGACATATCCACTTAAATGTCTAATATACCCCTTAACCTCATAACATTGAAAACCAAGTTTCTGATAGTCTCATCTTCCCAAAACAACTTCTACTGCTCTTAATACTAGAGATATAATTTCTCCTTTGTTCAGGACAATCTGACTTGTCATCACCTTTGACTCTTCTCTCTTTCTTATACCTCACAATTAATTCATAAAAAATTCTATTTTCTCTACCTTAAAAACATATCCAAATTCTTACCACTTCTCATCACCCCCACTGCAATTATGATTCTGGCAACCACCATCCATGGGCTAGATTATGGCTTTCATCCTCTAACTCAGGGGTGTCCAAACTGCGGCCCGCGGGCCAACTGCAGCCCGTGATCCATTTTTTATTGGCCTGCAGCAAATTCCAAAAATATATTTAGTTTACTTAAATAAACCAGGTGAGGCAATACATACTTCACCTCGAGTGAGTGGCCCTGCTGTTTGTGTATTTTACTGCATATGGCCCTTGATGAAAAACATTGAAAAAAGTTTGGACACCCCTGCTCTAACTGGTCTCCTGGCTTCTACTCTACAGACTAGCGTCAACACAATAGCCCCAGTGATTCTGTAAAGCCCAATTATGTAACTCTCCTGTTCAAAACCTTTTATGATCTCCTATTTTCTCATTGCTTTTCTATTCCCACTTCTAATAATCTTTCTTCTCTTGCTCTGTTCTACACATAGTGACCTCCTTGCTTTTCCTAAAATAGCTAAAATATGTTGCTGCCTGAGTGCATTTTCACATACTATTCTCTTCTTTGTAATTGTTACCGAATCTGTCTTCCACTTCACTCCTCTCTAGTCATTGCTCAAAGTTAACTTCTGCAAGGATCTTAGTGACCATTCTATTTAAAAATCAACCATCACACCATTTTTAGTCTTCTGCTACTCTTTACTCAAATTTTACTTATTTAATAACATTTGTCACTTTCTAATAAACAATGTAATGTTCAATATTGGTTTTGCTTATTGTCTATTTCCTCCCTCCAGAAAGCCGCACAAGAGTGACGGCTTTTATCAGTTATATTTGCTAATGTATCTTCAACACCTAAAATAGTATGTGAAACATAGAGGCTTTCTGCATCTATTTATTCAATCAATTAATGGACAAGTTAGGGTGCTAGGGTTCTAGGAGGTCAGAACAGATAATCAGACGAAAGAGATCATAAGTAGGCCAAGATCCTAAGAAAATGATCAAGAATTAAAAACAGGCATTAAATCAAATAGATGGGAGCATGACTGTATACCCATAAAATTGTTGTGGAAAAATATTTTGGTTTTATAAAAATGGCTCCTGTAAGACAAGAGTCATAATCCCTTTAAAACAGAAGTGAAATTTATAGACGAGAATATTTTAAATAACTAAGCTGAGGCATTCAACGTTGAGGACTTAACAGTAACTCATATATTGTGGGAGGACAGTTAGACATAGATAACACTCCATGAAATTAGAAACTTGATCTCAAGTCAGAAATCATCTGAGATTTGTTCACATGTATTGTTTGTTTGTTTAGAAAGCAGAAATGATAGAAGACAATTAAAGAAAAATAATAAACTTATGATGTAGAAAAGAAATACAATGATAAGGCTGTATTGAAGCTTCAACAATAAAATTGGAAGAAATAGAAATGATTTTGAGACTGATGTGAGAACTGAAAAAAAACAACAACACACACACACACAAAAAAAAACCCCACAAAGGTTTCTCCTTGATAGATTTTACCAAGTTTTATCTAAAAGAAAATTGAGGAGGAAATACACCCCTTGAGTCATCTTTCTGACACCTTATGATGACATTCAGTAGACACATCTCCATCCAAGGTCTAGAACACTGAGGGCAAGAAATACATGGTGAAAGATTTGCAAACTTGTCAATCAAGAAGTTGATAATTGCAGTAGCTGTGAGCATGGGCAGGCAGCGACATTGCTAACACCTTTGCAAGTATAAGGTACAAGATAAGAGGAGAACCACATCCCTCAGTGACACTCTGCCAACTCTGGGATCAATCTCAGTCCCCAGGAAGGCTGTGCCTGACAGCTGCACTCAGGGGATAAACTAGTATTAAAAAGTTAGAGTGTTTCAAAGAAAGCAACCTTGACGCTGGGTGACTGGGTCAGGAAGATAGTTACTAACGGGTAGAAATAAATAGTAGCAAAGTTGTTCACCACAAAACACAGTGCAAACAATTGTATTTGTATTTCATTTATGAAAGACATCCTCAGCCATTAACCCTTTAGTTCTTCTTAAAATGGTGATGACATAGAAGGAACTGGAAGGGGAAAGTGAATAACATTTATTAACAGTAAATGTCCAGGCTGGACATGTGAAGACTGGAATGCAACAGAACTGTGTTCGATTTCAATCTCTGACACTCAGTAGCTGTACAACCTTGGACAAATCCATAACTATATGGTCTCCTCTTTGAAGTGGGGAAATGTAACTAACCTCTGAGTAGGTTGTGAAAATTGTACAAGGTACCTGAGAGTGAGCGAGGAGTGTGTGGTCAAGCACAGTTAAGGCAAGAGAAAAAAATTTGTCCTCAATGGAGAGACTAGAAGAGAGTCATGATATCAGAAAGAAAGGAGACTGATGAAGTCAAAGACGTGATTTATGTTCCATGATTAGTTACCTTCTAGTCAACATTAAAGCATAAATCATACCTCTGTCCTAGCCTTTTGGTTGTATAAACTAATTTGTTAAAATGGGTCAGGGTCGGCTTCTCCAAAGATAATCATTGAATAAATATAAAAATCAATGCCTTGTGGAATTGACACAATGGGCCTAATTATGAATAACTATAAGGTTAACAAGTAATGATTGCAGTATTGCATATGTAATGGTGATTTATGTGTCACACTGAATGCTTTTAAAGGATTCATTGTTCTTCAAAAATAAATAAAATATATACACTTTTAAATAGGAAGGTATGCCTGAGATTTAATCTCATTATAATTCAAAATTTCTGAAGGTTATCTTAATTTATCTCATTTTTAAATCTTTGTATATGTTTAAGTATGATTTTAAATAATTTAAAGTGCTCCTAACTATGCTTCTGAAAAGAAAAAAAGGTTAGTTTTTAAATGCCATCGACATATTTGGATGACCGTAGTGGATCTGAATTTGGAAATGATCAAGTTAATGCTCAAGTTAAAGTGACTTATTTGAAAACACCAGGAAGTATGAGATGCAAATAGACACATGCCGTATATAGCTTTCTCTCTCTCATATATATATATATATATATATATAATGTTGGTGCAAATGTAATTGTGGTTTAACAGGTTAAAAATAATTGCAAAAACTGCAATTATGTTTGCACCAACCTAATATATACATATATAATTGTGTGTGCGTGTGTGTGTGAGTGTGTGTGTGTGTGTGTGTGTGTGTGTGTGTATCTCCATTACACATCTTCATGACTTTGGAGTCATTCAAACCATTGCCTCCTGAAAATTTCTGTACAGAACATGTACCTAATTATATGATAGGTAGTATTTTTCATGATTTGGGTTAAAAATAAAATCTAGGTTTCCATAAAGAATGCTCCAAAGGTTGGAAAACACTGGAAAGGATTCTAACACAAACTCACACAGGTGAAGGATTAAGTGATAATATCACTAAACCACTCTAATCTCTGTCTTTATCTTTTTTTGAACATCTGTCTTTTTTCCTCTTTTATCCCAGACTTTTTAGTCACATCCTCCTCTTCCCTGGCACATAAATTAACTCTAAATTATTTTGTAAATGCTTCATCTTTAGTCCAGATGAAATTAAACTGCTTCACAGAGTACTTGAATGATACTAAACAAACTGTGTATGCAGTATGAATTCCAAAATTATCTAGAACTTGGAGTAAGAAAGAGCATTTACAATTTTCCTTTTTATTTTCCAAGTTGGAATTGAATTTATGCACTAATATAAAATTGAGGTCAAATTTCAGTGGGATGAATAAAGTTTAATTAGCTCTGATGTTACGTAGTAAATGCAGAAAATTTTAAAGACTGCAATTTTTTATGCTTGTTTTGAAATGTGCTTCTACAAATAATAGCCAGATGAATTATATTTGAGAGACAAACAAACAAAAAAACATACTGGCACAAAGTTTGGCAGTGAACTTGATCCATTTCATATTGCTTAAGATAGTTAATAACATCGAAAGATGTATTTCAACTTCAAGATTTTTGTTTCTCATTCTGCATTCATATGCAATACTCTTAGAAATATTTTACTACGTGAAGAATGCTGTCAAATATAAGTAGGGAAAGAGCAAAGAAGGAGATAATTTGAAGCAGAACAACTGAGAAAAATATTTGCGTAAAACTCTTAAAGAGTCCATATCTTGAGCACATTGTTTTTTTCCAAGTTTTATTCAGCCAATCTAGGACAAAATCATAAAGACCAACATTCAATCTTATGTCTTTGAACAGAGGTCAGATTTTTGCTTGACTATCTGACTAGAGGTAGCTGTAGTGGCTATTTTGAAATTACTGTTACTGCTGAGCTAGGTTATATTTTTCTTGGATGACTTAGAGGAAGGTTAAACATTTGCTTACTTAACTAGTTCAAATATAAATAGAAAAATGTGGCACAAAATTTGCTGTCCTTAATATGATTCTATGAGAGATACCACTCTATGACATATAACTCTCAAATATTTCTTGAAGACTGATCCATCCAAGCTTCATTTTCACGAAAAATCCATGACCTAAAATAATAGCATTCAGTGAATAATAAACTCCTTAGTGATGAAGTCTCATGGATCACATAAAAGCATGTGTGGGGGAGAAAAACAAAAAGGTGTAATCATGATCCTTGTTTGTAAATCAAATCCCAGGTGGCACATTTTAACTGTATTTATCATGTGAAATTGTCTTATGGTTCATTATAATTTGTCTTTGATTTATAGATAGGCTCTTTCTTCTGGTACTGTTCATTGACTTCACACTTAATAGTGTCATACAATGTTCACCAAGACGTGCTAATCTTCCATCTGGAATACTTTAGGTGATTGCACAAGCCTTTATAATACAGGTATAAAATTCAACTCTGTGAGCCCATTCCCTGTGAATAAGCATCGGATTGGGGCCGTGGTTAGATGCATCAATAGTCAGTCATTCACTTTTACTATTTTCTTAACTGCCAGAATAAAATAACAATGGATTTGACAATGAGATTTCTGACTTCTATCCATGCATACAGTTTAATCTGAAGTCATGAGATGCAGCTCTGCTTTTTTAAATAGCCAGTTGATTGCCTTCTGTGAAGTGAAAAACAAATATCACCTTTCAGCTCAGACTATGTGAGAATGGAGATGATGATCGCAGAGGGTAAATACAGTATAATGTTCTCTACTCTAATAAACCCTGAAACATTTCCTTTGACCCTTTACATTTGTTCTGGGATATTTAGATACAGTTCATGTAAAGTATGGAAATTTTGCTAAGCAGGTGATAAAATATATACCCTGTCTTATGAACAAGTATGTCCTCAAGTATTACGCAACATTAAGAGTCATAACATTCAGATAAAAGGTTTAGGATCATGACATTCACATTTTTAATAAAATAGCAATGCAATTGCAATTTGAGCAGCAGGCAGTTGGGGGAATGACCCTGGACATTGCTATTATTTCTCTTATCTAAAATAAAATCCAAATACATATGGGAAATGTTTTCATTACATATCTATATAGGGATAAGGTAAAAACATATATTTTTAATATTTACTGAATGTAACTGTGTTTCAATGGACTCTTTCTTTCTTTTTTGTTTTTTGAGTTCTGATTTGTCCTAAATCCATGCAGTCACAAAACACATTATCATAGAATTCTAGCATTTTTTTCTATAGAAAAAACATATTTAGGAAAACTATTATTTTTTGTGCCATGTAAAGAAAAAAGGAAGGGTATGCACAATACAATAGTCAATATTGGGTTTACTATATTAATGCCCAATAGAGATAATTTTAACAGACAGTAGCATTATCAGTGAGAGAACACCTTTTTATTCTCATCACTGGCTTAAAAACCCTTTACCTCAATATCTAAAGCTGCTTGTCAGTGAAATAGCTGGGCTGCTTTCATTAAGTACAGAATCACCAGGCTGTCATTTTCAGATTGAATCCAGGGGAAATAATTACATTTTAACATTCCCAATTTATTATGTCAGGTTTATAAAAGTTACGATATCATCATAGCACTGTAAAGTTTAGGATGGAAAAAAAAAGCCTGTCCTCAAGTACTTTATTCTATACTAATGCAAAATGATTTTTTACTCGATGTCATTCAACATTTCAATTATTTTCTCAGTGGAAGTCTCCTTTACCTCCTCCCTCATGTTGATGTGCCAGAGGATATAGGCTTCAGAATTTGATGGCACTGGATTTTGTTTGTTTGTTTGTTTGTTTGTTTGTTTTTGTTTTGTTGTTGTTTTTTAATTGTGCTTAGATGTTTCTCTGTTCCTATAGATAGAATTCTGGAGTTGGAGCATCTAAACTACTTCTGCACTCCACATCTCTTGCTGTGAATTGCTGACCTATTAGACATCCCTCACTATCTGGATGTCACTCTCCTTAGATTTTATGTCGCATGTGATAGAAATTATTTGTCTTTCACGTAACCCCAATCCTGCCTCAGCTCCTATGTTTGCTATCTCACTGACTGTTACGCTCATCTCCCCTGTGGCCCAAGTCAATCTTAACATATATCCATCACATCCTTTTACACCCTTCATGTCACCAAGTCTTCTTCCATCTTTTACATTCCTAATATTTCCTGCATTCTTCTTTTATCAATTGTTTCAATGCTAATCTTTCAGTCAAGACACTTTCACTTGGACCTATGCAACAGTGTCTTATATATGTTCTCTGTCTCCATCCTTGCCGCTTTTAAATCCATTCTTCAGCTATAGTGAACTTGAAAATCAGTAGTTACCAAACTATGGTCATGGGCCACATCCAGCCAGCCACCTGTTTTGGTAAATAAGGTTTTATTGTGACCCAACCATGCTCATCTGTTCACATCTTATCTATGTAGCATTGGTGCTACAAAGGGAGAGTTGAGTAAATTTCCCAGGGAGCTTAAAGTAGTTATTAGGTTGGTGCAAATGTCATTGCGGTTTTTGCAATTATTTTTAACCTTTTAAACCGTAATGACTTTCACACCAACTGATTTGCCCTTTACAGAACAAGTGTGTTGACCCCTATTCTGAATCATCTAACTATCCACTTAAAAGTTTTCAATGATCTTCCATTGTCCTCAGGGTAGAAGTCTCACAGCACACCTTCAGGCTCTGCTCTCAATACCTTCTTATTCAAAATCTAGTTCCGAACCATACCTTACCCAACAGTACCTGACTTACATCCTCCCATCACCAGCCAGTTGGAGTTTGGTAAACTCTTTCTCATCTTGCACAGTTTGCTATCAATATATCCCTTTATGAACAATTCCTTTGACCCTGTAACTCTGAGGTATGCATCCCTAGTACACAGAGGCAGAGATTTCTGCACTTGCCCCATCAAAACACATATATGTGACAATATGTTTACCTGTTACTTTTCTTCCCTGTTAAACTGCTTCTCAAAATACAAATAGTGCTTGGGCTACTGCAAGAAGTAAGCATCGTTTACTAAATGAACAAATAAACTCTATTTGTGTCTTTCTATTCTTTATCCTTTCCTATACTAAACCTTAATGATACTTATTTTAAAGTTCTTAGTTTCATTGTGTTGAAAACTGTTAAGAAGTAGATTTGCCTTGGGCCTGTAAAGCAAATTCAATAACAAATCATATTGTATTATATTTGAAAAAAAAACCTAACAGTTTATACAGTGTTTTCCCCTATATTTTCTCATTGAATTGAATCTTAGAAACAGCTGTGTTGCCAATCCTCTATACCCATTCAGATGCGCCATCCAGCTTTGTGGAATGATATAAAAATGACTTGGAAAATTGATATCATGGGTTTTTGCAATGCATAAACTCAGGGCATGGATCACAATAAAAATATATTGTAATGAAAGTTAGTTTTCAAGTTCAGTTGCATTTGATTCTCTTATTTGCTGAAAATTTATCCCAGGGTCCATTTTCTTTTAGTTCTACCTCTATTTCAATCTCCTGCTGTTCTTGGATATGTTTCATTCTTCTGTTTGAAGGTAGGAAAAAACATGTTTTACTCTATTATTTTCCTTGAATACTAAAACCTATCAGTATACTTTCTTCCAAGATCTGACTCTCTAAAAATACAAACTTTTGTTCTACATTTGAGAGCACATGCTTTACTTTTTAATTTTTCCCCTTGATCTGGATATGACATGCTATTTGCTTTTAGTTGAAAAGCATCTGTAGTTCATGCACATGAAGATGCTTGCTTTGGATAGTTATCCAATAGTGCTTACTTCTAAACATTACATACATTTTAGTTTAGGATATGGTAGTATGAAAACACAGTAGATGTCTACCAGACTAGACCATCGGTTTATAAAATTTGAAGGATATAAATATCACCTTATCAGCTTCTTAGAAATTCTTACCGCAATACCCCAACACCAAATCTGATTCACTATGTCTAATGAAGGGTCTAATAACTTCAATTTTTTTTAACAAGTATGGTAATAATTCTGATGTAGTTGGTCCAGGGCTACACTTTGAGAAACATTGAATAAAACTGATGTCTTTTCTGAAAACAGGTTTTGTGAATGCATTGAATTAGGTTTAGGGTGGTGGACATACAATATGATATATAGAAGATGCATTATAGAAATGTACACTTCAAACCTATATGATTTTACTAACTAATGTCACCCCAATAAATTTAACAAAAATAAAATGAATATATGATATTATTTTAATTTCTACCCTTGCCCCATCAAAAATCAGCACAGTTGGCTTCCAACAATAGGAAAGAGATGTACCAGGCTCCTAGGAGAGCTGGCCTTCCCCAAAAGACAGCTGAATAATTTACTAGAGGATGCTTCTTTAGCCATGTCCCACCAGATCCAAACAAGGTTCTCATGCTGTGAACATTGAGAACTTCAGCTCAGTCTTCACAAATTCCATATTTTAGACCAAAAGAGAAAAGAAAGATAATTCAAATAACTAAAAAAGAAGACAAGTCACTTAAAAATCCCTCCCAGTTAGCAACTCATATTTTATATGTGTTCTGGGGTGCATATATGCACTGAAATTACCTGGAAAGATGTATGAATAGATTATCCCTGTTCCTCTGATGTGCATCACTTTTCCCAAACTCAGTCTATGATTTTAGTAAAGAACTGTTTAGGTAGAATAGACAATATGCCCATTTAAACAAGTTTAAGCTGATGGGAAATTATTGGATAACAACATAGGGAATTTCATGGTATGAAACTTGCTTTAACAGCACTAGATCAAGGCCTCAAGAGTAATGAGATCTCACTCTGTCCACCACTCTCTGTTAGTAGGACAGGTGCTTTGCGGTGGCTTGAGTTCAAGGCTGACTCTGCTTTCTAGTTTTGGGGTAAATCATGTGATGGAGCACTCTCTGATGACTTCGGACTGTGGTTCCTACTGACAATATTGGGAAAGGGACAGATTCTTTCAAGTATAGTCACTACGCTAGTTGGAAAATAGCGTTTGCTACCAAACACCTTCACAACCTTGATGACAGAAACACAGAACAATAGAGGGTGAGAGTAACAGGGAGCTACAAGTGATGATTCATAAGACCTTGAGTTCACTGAACCTGAAGCAAGCAAGATTCATACCATGGATTTCCCTCTTTCACAATCCAATGAATTTCCTTTTAACTCAACCTAATTTAAATCGACATATTTTGTCACTCCCATCCAAAAAGGTCTTTATGGATCCAAATAAATACTTGGTCCTTATTATTCACGGATTCTGTATTTGCAAGTTTGTCTACTTGCTAAAATGTATTTGTAACCCCCAGATCAATACTAGTGGCCCTTTCTTGGTCATTCGTGGACTCACACAGAATTAAGAAAAATCTGAGTCCCCTCATGTGTATGTTCCCAGTTGAAGTCAAACAAGGTGACATTCTACCTTTTTGTTTCTGCTCTCACACTATAAGTAAGGTTCTATTTAGTGCCATTTTTTTTTCTATATTTTTGTGCTGTTTGTTGGTGATTTTCCTATTTCAAATTCTCCCTGAGCATAGTGCTGAAGTATAGTCCAGAGAGCATCCCTAAGCAAGTTGTGATGTGCCTTACGGAGAACACACGTGCTAATGTTTCATTCAGGCACCACTTTTATGTCCTGTTGGCCGTGAATGCGGTTAATGAGTTAATGATACACACAGAGGGTGCCAAACAAAATGTATACACATTTTAAGAAAGGAAAAATAACTCTTTTAAAACTGTAATATTTAATATATACTGATAACATGACACTAGCATTCATTTGATTAACACCATCTTTTGAGCAAATGTTATACACACATTGCTACCGTAATTCAACTTCGAAAAGTAATACATAGATAACATGTTTTAAAATGTGCACACGTTTTTTGCCCTCCGCTCCCCCGCCCAGTATTAAATGCAATGTATCTTTAAACAGAAACACACATAAAACAAGGTATGTACTGATTGGTTAATGAAAATGTTGTGGCCAGGGTCTGGCAGGAACTTTGTGTTTCCTCTAGGAGCAGTGCCTCAGTTTTCACTAATTCAGTATTTGTAGTGATTTTAGAGAACATAACTTTTGTGAATAATGAGTACCAACTTCATATGTAAGATACTATAGATTCTGTTTAGCAATCTTTTATTTTACTTAATACTATAACTGTTTATACATATATATATATAGTACATTATTTTACTTAACACTATATTAAAATACTTTTATGTAAGTGATTATATATCTGGGTCATAGCACTGTATTATATTGCATTAAAGAACATAATATATTAACATCATGTCTCCTATTGTTAATATGGAAGTACATTCCAATATTTTCTATTAAGAAATCTTATACACTCATCCAAGAATACGTTTATCTAGGAAAATGCCTAGAAGTGGAAATTTAGGATCAGAATATTTAATACTTTTGTTGTATACTGCAAAATTTCCATGTACATATTAATTATACATGTGCATATTAAGAATAATTGTGATAACATATTTTCCTCAAACTACTTTCAATGCTCTACGTTGTAATTCTCTTTTTTCATAAAGTGGTTTGGGAAAATACGTTGCCTTGCTTTAATTTACACTTCATTGGGAACGTTGAGTAATTTTTCATATACTGATATATATTTGCATTGGAGTGTTTGCATGTGTTTTTGTGTGTGCACATACGTGTGTGTACATGTGTCCTTGTAAGTCATTGTGAATACTAGGAGCCCAGCATATGTTTTCTTCACTAAAGTACACAATTCCTGCTTAGTGAGACCAGCTGTGTCTGTTCGAGAGCTTTTCTTTTTCCTTTGTCATACGAGTTGCAAATATTTTCTGTTACTTATTTGTCCTCTAACATGGTTTATATCTCCGTGGTATTAAATGATTTTGAATATGTATTCAATCAAATAAATCAATATTTAACTTTATTTCCACCTCTGAGGCTTTGTTTCTTTACCATCCTTCAAATTTCTGTTCTGTTTTTAGTATTTAGTAGTGTTTTCCAGAGCTATTACTAATGTACCTCTTCTCATGCATTTTCTGATGTATTAATAGGATTAGGAGAGGGAAGAAAGATTAATTCCTGTGCTTAATCTGGCATCTTGGATAGCAGGTTCCAACACTATTTTACTTTTAATTTATGAATTAATGACTAATGTTACTGTTTTCTCATTATTGAAACACTGTTGCATTCCTGGAGTATACACACATTAATAATGATATTATTATAATATTGTGCTGGATTCAATTTGATCATTTGTTCTAGGAATTTTACAACATGTAACATACACACACTATGTGACTTTGTCAGTGTTTGCAGAGCACTTGGATTTTCTGCTTCTTACTTTTTTGGAACATATTGCCTGTAAAGTTGTACAGATCTGGTGCCTTTTTAGGGAGTACTTTTAAATTATATACAGTTATTTCATAATTATCAGTCTAATAAGGCTTTCTAAATTAAGATTTGTATGCATTTTAAGATATTTTTCTTTAAAACTGAACATTCTATTAATGTCTATGCTTATTAGCATTAAGTAGAGCTGCTTTTCTCATTTAATTTTTAAGAACTTTATTTAGATAATAGCTTGAACTTTTCTTATAGTCATGTTTTTAAACTATTTCTAAATTTGTAGATTTTTATTATTGGTACAACTTACTTTAAGTAGCACTTAACAGATAGTATATTATGTGCATGAGTGTTTAACCACTTAATATTATTTCATTTAATTCTCACTACAAGCCTATGAGATAATTTATCTTATTGATCCTATTTTAGAGATGAGAACACTGAGGCAAAGAGAAATTGAGTAACTTTTTAAAACTCCACAGCTGGAAAGTAGAATACACCAAGCTGTTTGTAGCTAAGCGCTTTATACTTTAACCACCTACGATGCTTAAAGGAAGAACTCTTTTATGAGGGATAATTGAAAAATGTTGCAAAAGTCCATTGTGTGTGTGTGTGTGTGTGTGTGTGTGTGTGTGTGTGTGTGGAGAGATTTTTTTTCTTCTTTAATCCCTTCAGAAATAGTTTTTGTTTACCCAAATTTCTGAAAGAAATTGTTGCACTTGTTCTATCAAACAGTTATTATCTATTTCCAAGGGATGGAAATTTCATGGTGGCAAAAAAATTAAAATGAAATAAAAGAACAGGAAGAAAAGAATTAAATGGGGCAAACTGCCTCACTTAAAAAGAGAAAATTGCTTCTATCGGTAACACCCTAGGCAGCAGTAGTTAGAAGCCCAGTGACCTTAAGTGCCACAGAACCATTAAAAGTAATGAGGTGTGAGCGCAAGCCAATGACTGATGAAAAGGCAATGTCTTCTCAGGGGCTTGCACTGTAACATCCAACATTAATGTATTAGTATCAGTAGATGAAACATGACGAATACTAAATCTCATTTGCATAATGGATGAAGCTTTGGAAATAGTTCCAGATGGCTGATGAGCACCTTGAGCCAAAAGGAGAATTTTTTTTGAAGTCTCAGTATACATAGGTCTAGCATATTAAGATACAAGTAACTAAAATTGTATAAATTTCGGTTGTACAACTTTATAATGCATCCGCATACTCTATGTTGTGCTTATTAACCAGTGTTTTTCCAATAAAATTTATAATTGGTAAAAAAAAGATACATGTAACTAAAGTATTAGAACAAATGTAAGAGGCTGTGGACTGAGAATGATACACTTCTCTTAAATTTGAAGTGAAGTAAACGTTCCCTACAGAATTAAAAAATGCCATATAAGGATCTAGTCTGAACTGATGAGCTCCATCTCTCAAATCATCCTCATGTCTTAAGAAAACAGATAATAAATTGGCTGCGTAAACTTCCTCAAATCTCAAGGCAGATGTCAAAATGACTTATTCGACTGTTTTGTGCAATTTCTGAATTGTGCCAGTATTTGAATGAAAATTATACAGTGTTTTCAATTTACTATACATTCTGGCTTGTGGGGGGGGAAATCCTTTCTTGGAAGTAAATGTGGTTTGATTTAATTCTCATATAAGTTTCTGTTTCAATTTCTTTGTAGGCAGATGAAATTATCAAACACTGAGTGTGTGTGTGTGTGTGTGTGTGTGTGTGTGTGTGTGTGTGTTGATAGTTCTTTAGGTCTCTTTTTATGATAGTTGTGATTTACTTCTTTATTAAAATTTGAATAGTAGAAATATATATGGTTTGAGTATAATATATTCAAATGAAAACTATTATACAAATTCTGGAATTAGCACTGGACAAAAATCACAAAGAACCATCCTCTCCCAGACTATCTCATGACTGGACCCTGTCCACTGTGGCAGCCTGCCCAGATGCACCCTCGCTACCCACTCACTTTCTGACTTTCCGTCTCCTCCTACCCTTAAATAAAGGAATGCCACATTAAATAACATCCAATTCACCTTTAAAAGTTTGCCTTGCCGAGGCTGTCTCAGTCAATTTATGACACTGATATCTTGATTTTACCTTAATTCAGTTAGAATCTTCATGTGTTTTCTGCTTTGACACTCTTTAAAGATAATATTATTTTCACAAGTAGGGTACAATATATCTTTCTTTTAGAATTCATCTCATCATGATGTTTTAAAATCTACAAGGATTCTATCTCCCTCATTTCACCAATGAAGAAAGTAAGAATGCTTTGATCTCAAAAATAACGATTTCAGCTTTTAAATGACCTGATTTCACTTCCCTCAGGTGTGGAGAATTGTTTCTTAATTCCATGATTTATTTATTTATTTAGTTAGTTATTTTTTGCTCATGACATGACCTTATTGACTTGATCATGGTCCTTTTGATTCTTGTCATGAGTCGCCCTTTGAGGCAGCCATCTCACTTTGCTAGAGCCCAGCAAAGGGCTTGACTAACGTGATTTATTTGTTCCAAATTAGAAATAAGTCAGGTAACATAATTTGAGTTACATATCTTCGCTCAACAAATGAAATAAAACCATTATAAGAACTTTCAAGCAAATGGTCCTTCCATGTGGAAAACCATGTCTTGAGTAATTCTACTATGACATCATAAAGACCATCAACTACTCCTGGGAACAAGGAGTCCATTTCTTTCCATGTGATTTCAATACCAAGGAAGTACTCTGGTCAAACATAAATTTGAATACTTATCCAAGCAGATTAGTGATGGAAACTAATTTTACCAAACCATAAACTCATTCCTTAACTTGATATAATAATACTTTGCATCCATATCCTGTATTGTTGAAGTCTGACTTCCGGTTTTAGTATGCATCCTGGAGAATGCTACCAAATCATAAAAATGTTCTCTGCAGCCACATTACTTTTTTCATTTCCACCACCATATGTAGCACCTGGAAACTGAATGGCCAGAGTACACTGCTCATGAGTTACAAACCTGGGACCAGAACTCACATCAGACCCAATGACTCACATCTTTACATCAGACCCAATGACTTTTCCACACCCAACTCATGAAACCTTTGTTAGAGAAAACGTCTGTGTCATAACAGTACATTGTGGCGAGTGAAAGGGTGGAGGTAAACATCTAAAGGACTTGTGGAATTCTTCAGATGATACACAAATGGATTTATACATATAATGGGGGTTTTCCTATCTTATCATAAGGGGCAGTGCTAGATTAAAATTAGTAGGTAAGTCTAAACATGTAGTTAGTAATTTTTTAATTTTTTTAAAGAAGAAGACACTCCTCTTTGTCTGCTGTATTCTTAATACTATACTTCAGTTTTGACACCAGCTATGTTGGGTTTTCCCCACATCAGGTAATTCTGTGACATGAGCTGGGTATCCTTACAATTCAGCTTAATTCTGACACTATCGAGCTGGACTTAGCATTAGATCCCACAGGTTAAGGACTCAGAAGATGGCCCCCAATTGCAAGTCCAGGCTGTCACCTACGCTGCTGGCCAACTGGCTATAAATTGGGGGTTCCCATGACCACCTGCTTGGGTTTATTAATTTTTTAGAGTGGTTCACAGAACTCAGGAAACTAATTGCTTACTAGATTACTGGTTTATTATAAAGAATGTTAAAAGATACAAATGAATGGCCAGATGAAGAGATACATAGAGCAAGATCGGGATGGGTCCTGAGCACAGGAATTTCTGTACCTTGGAGTTTGGGGTACGCCACTCTCCCAACAAATGGATGTTCATCTACCTGGAAGCTCTCCAGGCTCTATCCTATCCTTTTTGGGTTTTTATAGAGGCTTCATTATATAGGCATTTTTGA
Organism: Rhinolophus sinicus; assembly: GCF_057876585.1. Classification (NCBI taxonomy): domain Eukaryota; kingdom Metazoa; phylum Chordata; class Mammalia; order Chiroptera; family Rhinolophidae; genus Rhinolophus; species Rhinolophus sinicus. The sequence goes on along the minus strand of NC_142503.1, from coordinate 187,732,095 downwards.
TTCAATCATTAACTGTTGATGATTAAGTTAATCTCCAGTACCTCTCCCGTCCTGGGTTGGGGGTGGAGTTAAAAATTTCAACCCCCTGATAATTTCATTGGTTCCCCTGGAAACCAATCCCTATCTTTAAAAATCATACAAAAATAACCTCATTAACATAAACTCATGTGTGGTTGAAAGGGACTTGCTCTGACTAACAAAATACATCCATTTCACTTTTATCACTCTGGAGCTAATTTAGGAACTGAGAACAAAACTAAATATTGTAACTAAAGAGGCCCCTGTAGCTCTCACATAGAAAATTACAAGGGTTTTAGGAGCTATGTTCCAGGAACTGTGGAAGAAGACAAAAACATATATATTTCTTATTATAGCACAATATCGTAATGATGAATACTGAATTAAAATGGATCTCATTTTAAAAATAAGGCAGTATATGAAAAATTTGGTGTGAAATTTATAATTCCTGTCCTTATAATTCTGGATATTCTAGAAGAAATATATAAATCTATTTTAAGTTATTCCTTCTTGATCTTAACATGTCTTTTGATTTTTATCTTATAGCATCTGTTTTATATATATATATATATATATATATATATATATATATATATATATGATACATATATATATATATATATATATATATATATGTATATATATAAAGAAGATATACAGAAAAATTAAACATTAATAAGGAAGTAACACGACCTAAACACAATCATTTTGGAATCTGTATAATGATAGTTTTCTTCTTACGGGAAAGGTAGTAATACTACATAGAAAGTTATATAACCTGCTTCTTAAACTTATCTCTATGGCTCAATGTCAATGTACATCAAGCTGTTATTGTGTTGCTTGAATATGTGCATTAATATGTGTTGCTTGAATAAAGTTAGCTGTGGTCAAATAATTTGATATAAAGATGAATTGAATCAGGTCTGACTAGTCTTTTTAATGCAGAACTTCTAAGAAGTTTGTGTCCTGACATGCATACTGCTTATCTAAGCTCCATCAAGAATCAAAGTGTATCCTTCTTTTACTTGATACGAATTTATTACATATGGCTGTGTGCACACATGTATACATATTTATTTACTTGCATTTTTAAAACAATCTTGGTTATGTGCCAAGATTGAAGCAAACTGCTGTAGCATAAAAGTAGCTGCAATAAAATTCTGCTTATCAAACTGCACCGGCAGAGCACAGAGCTTGGAGTCCAGATAAATAAAATTTAATGTCAAAACGCTAATGTTAAAGATAACTATTTGTTTAGTTGTATGGCTGTGTGGGTCTCAGTGAATTTGGGCTGGTAATTTATCTGACATGGATGTTCACTAATGTCTATTAATGCAACCTGAACTTTAATACCTGTGGAAGATTCTTTGTGAATCAGAACTGTTTTCATTAACATTTTAATCTAAACTCTAGTACGTTATTATCAGTAGGTTAGACAGATTTTCACATACTAGCTAAAGCTTTCTTCTTGCCTTATTTTACTCATTTGTAAGAGTCAAACAGAAAGTTGCTATTACCTTGATATTTACATATTTTCATTGTTGCTCACTAAAGTTCATAATAGTCTATAAGCTGAAACAAAGACCAAAAAAGCAAAAGGGACTCATTTGTTTGCACCTGTTTATTGATCCATAATTAACATACAAACCATGCAGAATGTAAAATCGAACAAGATAAGGTCCCTGCTCTCAACTTGCTCTAGATCAAGTAATAGCCCAGTTATGAGAAATGGAGGGGTGTAGATGTATTTATTGCTGCCGTGGAAAACTCCACAGCCTCAGTCTTATTTTGCTGTTGCAAGGAGGCTACTCAGTGATGCAGGGAGGGAGAAAATTGGTGGAAAGTGAAGAGAAAATCACTTATATTGACACTGGTGCCAAGCAGAAAGGAGCCTCATGTATATGCACTCAAATCATCGCACTTTTTTCTACTCTGCCTATCCAGTCCCAGATCAGATGAGAGAAAAATTATCATTGCCCTTCTTTTCTTCTACTTTGTTTTGTAAGAATACCTTCCAGGCATTTTAATTTGATTTCTCAGTGTATTACTGGGAGATGGGTGAACAAAATTACAAAGTATGATTTTATAGCATCTCTCTTTTAGGAATTAAATTAGTGGAAGGAGAATAAAAGTGTATTTAAGCAAAATGGGAGCATTTATTTTTATGTAATGTAATACCCAGGTGAAATGCCTAAAGCAGTCTTAACTTCAACAACAAATATATAGCCAGATTTTATTTTATGGAATAGTTCTTTAAAAAAGACTGCACCTGACTTTATTTTATTTAATTAACAATCAGCATTGCAAATGTTCACTAAGAAAGATCTGTGTTTAAAAGAAGTTTAAATAATTATGTTTAAGATTAAGTTTAAAAGGAAATAATTCCACTCAAAATAGTATCAAAATAATAACACATTTCAGAATATGCTTCATAAAAGAAGCATAAGACTTGCACAATAAGAATTATCAAATATTACTGAGGGAAACAGCCCCCCACAAGAATTTTCCAGCTCCAAATGCCAATAGGTGATAAACAGGGTGGGAAACATTTGCTTCAGTAGATTTTGAACTAAGACCTGAATAATAAGGAACGAGTTATACAAATTGCTGAGAAAAGAGCAATTCAAGGAAAGGGAACACAAATCACAAAAGTTCTGAGATGGCAAGAAAGCTTGGTATCCATAAAGGACAGAAAATATTTCATGGTCTGGCTGGAATGCAACATGTGCTAGGAAGAAAGGACCGGATAATAACAAGGAAGAAGGTAGGGACCAGATTCAAAACATCTTCACATATGAGATAGTCCATTTTCAACTGCTTGAATGCAATTCAAATGCACAGAGCATTCACCACCTGGAGGCCTGCCAGCAGCTTTGAGCTCTCTTTGCTTGGCTTGGTCCCCTTAGCATTTTTATCATTGATTTGGATGAGGACAAAGAAGGCTTATTATCAAATCTGTGGCTGACAACAAGCGCAGGGAGATAACTAATACAGGGGATGACAGAATCAGGATTCAAAAGCATCTTGACAGGCTGAAACAGTAGGTTGAGTCTAAGAAGACGACATTTCATAAAGATAAATGTGATATCCTGCACTTGGGTCAGAAAGCATATGGTTCAAAGGAGTATGCGAAAGGCAAGGCTAAACAGCAAATTGGGTTAAAATGTGAGAAGCATTTTTGCCAACTATAAGATTAATGTGAGTCACCAGGGTGATTGAGTCACCCCTGAAGTCAACATGGACCTCAGATGTATTCATCAAAATGTGGTATTGACAATCAAAGAGACCTCACTCCATATCCGGAACATACTGCCAGATCAGACTTTGAGAAGAAAGTTGCCAAACCCAGGTATGATAGAAGGTCAGACAAACGAAGATGGATGATCTTGAAACAAATGCAGATTTCACTTATAAAAGATGACCTACGATTCGCATATTGGAAGCGCAGAAGTCTTTATGAGGAATCGGATGGATTTGGAGATAAGAAGTTTGAAGTGAGATCAGTAGAAGGAAAATATAAGCAACATTTAGGGCAAATATTGAAAATAAATTTATCATAGTAATATTTGCCCCCAAGTCCAGTGGGCTGCTTTTCAAGATGGTGAGTTCCTGCTCACTGGAAGTTTGGCAGCAGAGGCTGAGGGGTGGACTTCATGGAGAGTTTCTGGGGAATGTACACACAAGCACGACGACCAGTGAGGTCCCTTTCAATTTCTACGATTTTTATTATTCGGTAATTTGCTTGCAAAGTTTGAACTACCTGTTTCATTATTTACAACTATTTCTTTTGACCCATACACAGGCAATACCCTTTTTGTAAAAAAGGTTAAATGCAAACAAATGGGGAGAGGCCAGGGCCCAGCAAGTAGGTTTCTAAACAAATTATTTCATTGCAACCACATTTTGTTTTGTTGTATTGTTTGTTGTTTTTTTCCAGTCTGTCATGGTTTGGGTAGACAAAAATGTTTATTTTCAGAGACCTCTCTTTTATGTAGGTCTCACGCTTCTTACCCAAGTTTTTGGTCCTAACTAGTAGGTATTTAAAGAACTCGTTTTGAAATCAGTACTGTGCATCACAGAATCTGACATCTGAGCTGGTAAGACTGAGTTTGTTTTTTTCACTGGTTGAAAAGACCTTCATAGGTCACTTGCTACAAATCACCTGGGAGCCACAATTCTTTCTGATTTAGAAGGAAATGCCAGGGCCATGGGTGTGAATTAAACATCCAAGCTTGTCCAGTCACCTATTAGCAATTATACCCACCAGTGTGTCTTTGTAGAAGGTTAAAAACTGTAGTGTTGAAATGAGCTTCAAGAGAATTTAGATTTGATCATTTTACCTTCATTATTGTGTCTATCAAGAATTTAAGCTTATGAGAAAAATGTCAACAGAGTGAATTCAATAGCTACAAAAGATTGATTCATGATAATATTTTTCTCACTGAAAGGAAAGCAAAGCAAGTCAGTGAAAATCCTCCATTGTAGCTCATTTAAACCTGGCACTGTGTCTTTATTTTCACCAGAATTTGCTTAAAATTTATTTTGCTGCAGCTAAGATATTTTGGCCTTAGTCTTTTAGGACTTTTCCATTCTGATATGCACTGGGAGATTTCCAATATGTATGTATTTTCTGTGATTTTTTTATTTTTATTTTTTATTTTATGAGTGAATCCTTCACGCAATTTTTTTCAGTTTGTTGGAACTTAGGGACTTATTATTTATTTTTAAGCCAATGAACATTCTCATCATAAATTCCTTGGGTGAAATTAGGTTTTATCCTAACACTAAGTACAGGTAATATATTAGCTAGATTTCCAAAAATGGTGGCATGAAGGCTGCCAGATCTAATCAAACATTTTGCAACTGCAACATAATAGCTTTAATTAATCAATCTTTACTTAGTCAATGTTGCAATGTGTCTCGTCTAAATTCTCCTTTCGAAATGAAAAGAACAAAACCAAAAAACAAAACAAAACAAAAAAACACAAGGTGTGGTGCTAAAATTAAATGACTATGAATCTGGATTTATCACACAATCAGATTCATAGGTTCAACACTTACTCCTTCCCAAAAGCCTTGCATGAATGTTCCTTATCCTTCACCTCTCTCAACTGCAGCCAAATGCTCTGCATCCATGTTTATTGTCAATACAGTGATGATGGAGAACATGGCAATTTCAGGCCTCATCCTCAAGGACAATTACCATGCATCAGAATAACTATGTAACATAGAATTATCCCCACATATAAAACAAATACAATTGGAACTAAAAATGTGTAAAAACAAATCCGTAGGAAAATTGTCCAATATATTTCCAGGTTTTTGATGACTCTGCCTTATATTTCAGAATTCTTTAAAAGTGTTAGATTGAATATAAATTTGTTCTCTGTTCTAATTATCTAAGTTAGAGAAAATATTACCACTAACCACATTTAAGGAAAACTATGTCATTTTTACGTATACTGAATGTATTAATTCCTTGGAACTGCCATAACAAAGTACCACAAACTGGAGGGCTTAGAACAACAGAAACATATTGTTTAATATTTCTGCAGGTCACAAGTCTGAAATCAAAGTGTCAACACAGCCATAACTCCTCCCTCTCTGATGGCATTAAGGAAGGATCTGTCCCAGGCCTCCTCCTATTAGGTTAGTGCAAAAGTAATTGCAGTTTAAACAGTTAAAAACAATTGCAAAAACCGCAACTACTTTTGCACCAACCTAATAGATTCTGGTAGTTCCTCAGCTTATGGTAACAGAACTCTAATCTTCACATGACATTCTTTTTATAAGAACACCAGCCATATTGGATTGGTGTGGAACAACCTCATAATAACTTACTAATTATATCTGTAACAATGCTATTTCCAAATAAAGTCACATTCTGAGGTCCTGGCGGTTAGGACTTCAACCTATACATTTTTAGGGGACACAATTCAGCCTATAACACGGAATCTCCTCTCTATATAACACAGACGCTTGCTCAGCCTTCTCAAAGCTGGCATGAGGAAGTAGGCAGCAAGCTCTGGAAAGGATTTTTCTTCTTCGTATAAAAAGAGAGCAGCACAAAGAAAGTCTTAGTCTCTCCCTTGCTTTTGCTCTTTGTAGTTCGAGGGAATGATGCTCGAGGCTGCCACGGCTGTCTTACTGCCATGAAGAGGGCTATCAGTGCAAAAAGCTGAGCAAAATAAGGAAAGTGCTAGGGCTCAATGATGTGCAGTCACTAAACCAAAGCTGGGATGTCCACTATTCGGGCTTTGTTATGTAAGGAAAATATACATAGTATTTCAGTCCCTTTTATTTGAGCATTGGCAATACTCCAAATAATAGCTTTTACTATAAGTTTCTTTGTTCCCCCCTTCCTGGGACTATTAACCTTGCTTAGCTGCCTTTGGATGTATTTGTTGGCCTGCACAACATGGGCTCCACAGATAAGCTCTCATTAGGGTTCTACTCCTCTGCTCTTTGCCTTTCTCTCAGTCTTGACTGATTCTCATTATCTATATGCCGTTTCACCTTTGAATTATAGAGCCTAGCAGAGGAGACCCACCAAGAATTCATTGTAGCTAATGTCACAGCAATGTCATAATTGGCCTCTTATTTTATTTATTCCTTCAAGCATTCTATAATTGAATCCTTACCACGTGTCCCTTAGTTAAAGTTTAATGAATGAAACGGAAATATCTCGGGGTATTTTGAGCAGAACTTGATTTAATACAGAAAATTAAGTTCTTACAAAACTGTGGGAAGGTGGGAACATTGGATGCATATCCCTGAAATATCACTGAGGACGTACCCCTGTGGTTAGACCGTCGTGTACCAGAGGTCAGAGAGCCTTGGCTGCTGTCACTGCCATGCAACATTCACAGAGCCAGTATCTAAACGGGGATGTGTCTGTGCAGCCGCCGCCATTGCTCTTAACTTCACAGCCCATCTTGCCAAAGAGAAAGAGCAAGACTGACATGTCCCAGTCCTCAAACTATTACTTCTTTTTGGCAAAAAAAACTAACACACAGAACCAGCAGGAAGGTGTCTGAGACATGCTATTTTCAGTTTTCTCAAATGTGTAGCACAAGAAATCTCTTTAGAGGTTGTGTCATTGAGGGCAGACATCAAATACATAAAGGGTACATTCTGACAGTCATGTGGGGAATTACAAAAAAAAATAAAAATCTGAATATTCCAAAAGCTGAACTTCCAAAAATATTCCAAAAGCAGGGATACGATGCCTGCATGTAATTTTTAAAAAATCATATACCATAAGAAAAGTAAAATGAGGTTGCATGTGTACTCATATTAGAAAAAAGGTTATCTGGAGCCCAGCAAGTGTGGAAAGAGAGGGAAAACTATAAGTTCATGGATAATCTGAAAAAATAATGTTTCAAAATTTGAATTTCAGTCAGTAGGAAATGAGCCAATGATAGTTCTCTTGGCTTACATGGTACCCATTTTTCAGATTTTCCTGGAACCAGAATGTTACTTCTTGGTCTCCGTTTCTGGCTGCTCTTGCTTTTTCCAACTTTTAAAATGTGCAGGTCCTTGGGGCTACTCTTAGGCCCTCTCTCTACTTTGCTGCCTGTATACTATTTCCTCAAGGGAGTTCACTCATCCCCACGGCTTAACTTCTGTGCTTACATCTCTCAAATTTTTTTTTTTTTTTTTTTTTTTTTTTAATTTCTAGCTGTGACAGTTACTTTAGGTGTCAATTTCACTGAAACACTGGGTATCCAGAAAATGATCAAATATTATCCTGGGTGTCTGTGAAGACATTTCCGGATGAGATTAACATTTGATCAAGTTCGACAGAATGAGTAAATAGATCGCCCTCTGCAATGTGAGAGTCTCTATTCAGTTGAGGGTCTATATAGAACAAAAAGGCTGAATAGGAAACAATCCCTTCTGCCTGACTACCTTCAAATTGGGACGTCCCTTTTTTTCTGCCTTCAGACTCAAACTGAAACATTGGTTGATTTGGGGTCTTGAACCTGCTGGTTTTCAGACTGAAGTAGACCTCGGCTTTCCTTGTTCTCAGGCCTTCAGGCTGGGGCTGAAATTACACAGTAGTTCTGGGTCTCCAGCTCGCCAACTGCAGATCTTAAGATGTGTTAACCTCCATAATAATGTGAGCCTATACTTTATAATAAATACCTTTCTTCTCTCTCTCTCTCCATAGACATAGACATAGATATAAAGATATATATCCTATTGGTTCTATTTCTCTAGAGAATTCTAATGCAATGCACTGGTCCTTTTCCAAAGCTTTAGAACCTACAATCACCTACTTGACATAAATTCATCAAGCAAGTTGCTCAAGTCAGGAACCTGGGAAATGTCTTCAATTTCTCCAAACATTCAGATTTCTCTAAATACTTGGATTCCTCCAAATATTCAGATTTCCCCACATCTAAGCCATCAGTAAATCTGACATAATTTACCTCTAAAGTATCTGTCAAACCTCTCCACATCTCTCACTCTGCACCTCTACTGCCATCATCATTTCTTGCTTGCACTGCTGCAATCATCTTACCAATCTCTATCCTTCCACTTTTATCCATATCCAATCTACCCACTCCCCATAAAATATATATCAGACATGTCACGTACACAAAACCTTGAAGGAATCCCATCCCTTAGAATCAAGCGTATTGATCTGCCATTCAAGATTCTAGAGGAGGTGGCACATATCTTCCACAGACACTGTTTCTGCTCTCCCCTTGCTGCTTTCATTCTCAGTCCCATCAGCATCTTACGTAACATTAACACATGTACTTGTCTTCTTCATATTCCCAACTTCCCCCATACTTTTCCTTTTTCTTGGTTTCTCTGATGTTGGACTGCCTGGATCCTTTGCATCCTTTAGCTTCAATCTAAAAGCCATTCTGTTATTTTTGGATGATTTCTTAGTAGTATATCTCTGCACCCTATTCATTTTCTTTAGGACATGTCACAGTTGTGATATTGTTTTTATTCACTTGTTTTCTTACTTCTGGTCTGTCTTTCTAAGTTGACTGTGGCCAACACCAAGCCGGGGACTATGCGTGTCTCTTTCATTCTACACTTTGATAACCCAGAGCCTCATGCCTCATAAATAGTAGGTCCTTAATAAATATTTGGGGAATGAGTGAACAGTTATACTTCATTTATTCTCTCTTCCCTTATTTCTATTTTCTCATATTGTCTCAGTTTATTCCCCATCTTCTCTGTTCCTCTTTGCTTCCCTCCTCCCTTCTGACAGTACTAAATGGAAGATTATTAGCAACATAAAAACTAGACAGGGAATTTTAAGCTGCTGAATTTGTGGCACTGAATAGACTAAGCTCAGCAGCATGGTGCCAGGAACAATCTGTAATAGCCTTTGGAGGAGACCCCCTTCTAATCACCCCCGATTATCAACATTATTGGCTATGATGCCCCCCAAGGTTACGGCAAAACTTAATCTCATTTCTGTTAATAGTAAATGCCCCCTCGTTCTTTTATAATTAGTCACTGTGGAGTTTTAGAAAGGTCACTTGGTTGAAATATGAGGTTGCAATTTGTTTAAAGGGAAAAATATGCAGAGGAAATTATCTTTCCACAATTCATTAGCCCAGGTCACAGATACCCTAGGCATTCTGAGTGTGTGTTGTTGACAGTCTAGTCCTGCCATAAGCAGAATGTATGCTTGGTCCTGGGGCAGACAAAACTCGCTACACTGCTGTTATTCTGAACGACACAGAGGTTGTATCTCTCCAATATGAAAACATTTTCAAAAATAATAAACTTTACCCACTTCACTGCAAATGTGGCTCATGTGAGGCCAGGCACACCATACCCATAAACAGCTGGATTATTGGAAAAAGGAGTTTGCAACATCTGTGGAGCTGCTACAATATGGGAAAGATCTTTAATCTTGATCCTTTTGCATTTTTAGTGATCATTCAAATCAAAGAAATATGCTTATTACTTTCTAATTCCATCTAGGAAACAATCACTTTTGCAGAAGTCTGCCTAAATTTGATGATTACCAAACAGGAAATATAAGGAAGTAGCAAAAGTCCCTGATTTTAAGATTCAAAAAAGAATCCCTTCTCCTTTATTATATATATGTTAGTGCAGTTGTATAACACTGATTGGATGCAGTTTGGTAAGATTCTAATATCATACATTCTTTATTACAATTTTGACTATTTGCTGAAATTCTAAATCCATTGATTTTCAGAAACATGTTTTAGGAAGTGAAGGGGCAGAATGTTATTGCCATCTGGTTTAACACCATGTCTTTCTTAAACATAAGAACAGTACTAAGATTTTTTTATGTACATTTACTGTGTTTTCATATATTTTTTTTTCATTTTCCAGGCTGATGAACTGCAAGATTTAGTGCATTGCTTATGCAGAAACGTAAGAATGCATGCATCCCTAACATAACAATTTCATATCCTTCTACAGTATTTGTCTTCAATATGCATACTATACTGCATATTTGAATTTTGGAGAACTGAAAATGAACTTTTCAAATAAATCATACGAGAGTTAATGAAGCATTTGGGATAAAGTTCACAGAGGTAGACTCCATAAGCAGGTGACATTTGAGCTGAAATTTGAATAACAAGAAAGAATCAGCAGGTAAAGAGCCTGGGAAAGGCTGGTCCAGGCAGAGGAACTAAGGAACAAGGCCTAGATTGAAAATATACTTAGCACTTTCAAGGAACAGAGAGAAATCCAACGTGACCTGAGCCTAGTGGTGGTGGGTAGAGATTTGTGTTTCCTGGTAATTTCCTTCAGGTTCTTTTCTACTTGAGCCTAGACTCAAGATGGACTACATTGCTGTTTTCTCATCTGCATCTTCTACTGCCTCAACTCCTTCATCTCCTGTTACTCCTTCCCAACCACTCTTAGATTAATCATCTAACCACTCCTGGATTAATCATCTTCGTTATCTCTGCTTCTCATGCTGGGTACATACAATTCCGCATTTTGGCATCACACAAATTCATACTCTCTGAACACAATTGGGATATTAATTATTTAATAATTGTATTTGATTTTTGTAAACTCCTTTTCCATATCCATCTTCCTAAAACACTCCATCTACCCTCTATGGCTCTCATTTTCATCCAAGGAGATAATCTTCCACTTCACTGAGAAAAACACAAGCCACCGGTCCTGAAATCCCTTACCTTCCCAACTACCGATACACATATTTATTTGCATGTATGTCAATCATCTCTACTTTCTATGTTTCTCTATGAAAGAGGTTATTTCACTTATTCAAGACAAATTCTTCCAATTTAGTTCTTTTTTCCCCCACTTATTTCTTGTTCACATTCCTTCCTACCTTTGAAGCGATTCAATAGCCTAAATCATCATTCTTTCATGTATTTTTTCCTATAAGTAATTTTTATTTCTTCTCAATAATAAGACTTTTTTTCTTCTTCTTTTTATTTCTTAGGTAGGAAAGAATAGACTACAATCATTCATTTACCATTTTGAATCCCCACTCCCTTCTGAATCTACTACAACTTGGCCTCCATTATTCTATTAAAACTGTAGAAACCAATAGCAATGAACCAATCCTTTAAGTTATTCTAAATTCTTTAGGTCAAGAAACACTGTTGACCACTTTCTCTTTCATTTATTTCCTCCTTCATTGTTATTTTATACATTTCTTTCCTCTTCTCTGACCATGATGATGATGAGGAGGATGAGGATGAGGACCTTGACCTTTTACTGTCTCCAACTCTGTCTGCCCCACAATTCTCAATGCTCTCCACTCCATCGCTTATTCCTTTGCTCTTCTTTTATATTATTAATCTTCATCTATTCATTATAAAATTCTGATCTTTCCTACACTGCTAAATGAAATCTGTCATCCAATGGACATTGTTGCTCATTCCAAAATTCAATGTGAGTCATGATCCATGCTCATCTTTCACACTGTACCAATTATGTCTTCTTACAGTATTCTTACTGTATTTTCCACTTAGCAGTTGTGTGAACTCAAGTAGGTTATTTAACCTTTCTGTAGCTCATTTTCTTCATTGACAAAATAGGGCCTATAATAGCATTTACTTATTTAAAGTTTGTTGTAAGGATTACAATAAATAATCGAGTACATATAAGGTGACTGAAAATTTTACTTACATAGAATAACCATTCAATAACTAGTATTTAATTATTATTATGTCTTTCAACAGACTACAGGCATATGTACCTCATCTCCTTTTACCTAGAACAATCTCTGTATCAGTTACTATTGTCAAAACAATGCTGCATAATAAATGGTTCCCAATACTTTGTGGCTTAAAATAACAGCCATTTATTATTGCTCTTGAACGTGAAGGTTAGTGATCTCATCTGGATGTGAATAGGCAATTCTTCTAATCTCTGGTTTCAGTAGGGTTCACTCATATATCTAGGAGATTATCTGTATTTTGACTGATCTAGGAATGCCTTGGCTAAGGTGATTCATCTCTATTTCATGTTGCTTTCATCCTCCAACAAGCTATCTTGGGCAAGAGACAGAAGACTATGGAAATATTGCCAGCAGAAATTCACTTTGCAAGCTGCTAGTAGCATTACATTGCAAACATCCCATTGGCTAAAGCACATCACATGGCTGAACTCAATGTCAGATTGGAGAAGATCACGGAGCAAAGGATAAAAGATATAGGATAAAGGACATGGGTGCAGGGAAACAAATAATTAGAGTTCTCAATGCCATCAATCTGCTGCAGTCCTTCCTCTCTGGCCCTCTACATGCAAAATATACTTGTCCACTCCCAAGATACCTCTGAGTCTTACGTAATCACAGTAGCAGTATCAAAGTCCAGGACCTTGTGATTTATATCAGGTCTACATTAAGCTCCTCAGCTTTGGCTTTTTTTGATATGGAGAATTATGAACTAATAATGTTACCTTTTCCCGAATCACCCAAAATACAATGGTGAGACAAAGGCAAAATATCCACTGTAGTCACTACCATTCACAAAAGGAAAGATTAGGAAGTGTGGGGCCATCATTTATACACAGCTATTTGAAGACAATGAAGCACATGTTGCAAGGTCTCTCAGTTCCAAGCATAGAATTTTTCCTTTATTAGTCTATTTCTGCCATCTTAGCCTTGACCTCTGTGAACTATTTTCTTTTCATGATCTTCTTTAACTACTTCTTAGGAAGGTATTGAAAAATATGCCTTTTGGGAAATTCTCTCAGCTTGTTTCCTGCCTTTGTAAAGCTGGAGTCCCAGAGGCCTTAATAAAAATTTACCTGTTGCTTTAAGTTCAGTTTAGGATGTTGGCTTTTTACCTTAGACAGATCCCTTTAAAAATGCTGTGGATTTTCCATGAATCTGATTTGAGTAACTACATTGGAATAAAGCCAAACACACAGTAGTTTTGGAACTTGGATGCTTTTTATAAACCTCTGCTTCCACCAAATTTTCTAATATCTCGTTGGCATAAGAAAGTCATTTGCTGAGACTAGAGCCAGAATGGAAAAGAATTACATATATAATGGGCAAAAGGCATGGAAACACCGTCATTATGTTAAGGAAGGTCACGAATACACTAAATATACCACAAATTCCTCCTTCCCTAGTACCTTTCATCAATTCTTCCTACTGAATTCATATCAATAGCTCAAGAGCTAATTCAAATACATCTTCTCCAAAAATTTGTCTTTGATTCCTTGTGTAAATTAAAATGCTCACTACCCCAGTCTCCTAGTTCCCTTGCTTTTGCAGTACTCACAATGCTATCTGTTCTGGGCTTAGCCATACATTTACATGCCCCACTAAACTGTAAAGCATCCAAACACAAGAGTCTTATTTATTCATCTTTGTATCCCCTAAAGCATATATACATACATACATACATATATATATATATATACACGCACATATATACATACATATATATGCATATATATATATATATATATATATATATATATATATATATATATATATATATATATATATATAAAAATCAGGGGTGCCAAATGACTTGTATTCATCTTTTGTTTTTGGTATATATTGAGTATTACAATTTTCATACATTTTTTTCCTTTCTTAAAATGTGTATACATTTTTGACACTCATTCTCTCTTTCTGTCTCTCTGTGTGTGTGTGTGTATAACATAACTGAGTCTTTAATATGTGTCTTCAGTGAAATATATATCCACAATGCTTTAATAAATTTCCTCACATTTTCAACTAAGACTTTATAGAGTATTCCCTACTATGCAAATTCTCTCTTTCCAGCTCATTTATTTAAATCACACAGTTTAGAGTTTCATTATATAGACTATGCAGCTTTGTTTGTAATTATACATATGAATTTATATACATATGGGATAGACTTAAAGTAAATAAAATGTACATGGGAATTTAAAAAATTATTATAACAACATATTGTTCCCTAATATCTGTTTTTTAGAGCTTGAGGAAATCTGCCTAACACAAATAATATGAGGATTGGAATTAGAAAACTAAATTTAAAATGAGCTGTTGTTGCCTTTCTCTTAAGTATAGACTTTTAAAAGACTATCTTTTATTTTAAGCCTCCACATTGAATATAAAGTGAGCTTCTTATATTTCCATTACTATGGTAACAAAGTGAGATTGTTTATGTAATAATTATTTACTCATGGTCTTGAACGATAAATTTGATCAAGCTCATTAAAATCCAGGAAATTTGATTGCTAAATATAGATATCCAAATGTAGACTGTCAACTCAATGACTAATCTGATTGAAAGGAATTAAATACTTGCTTATATTTATGCTGAGGAAAGAAGAGGTTGTTGAGGATTTCTGAACTTTCTGAAAACAAATAGGGCCATTTTTAGATATTTCATCATCAGATGGCTGGGAGCCAGTGCATTCAAGGGCTGTATATTACATTAAAAAATGCCAAAATGAATTATACCTTAAGCAAGCAATCCACAAAACACGGGTCAGAAATATAATTCCAAGATTAGAGTATATAAAAACTTAAACTCTCAATGTGTTCTTTAAAGATAGTGAAAGAAACAAAAATATATGAAATTGAGCACAGAATAGGTGGATTTTTTAATACATTAATTTTAGGTAAAAATGTATTATGAGCTCAGTGAAAAAAATTTAAAGAAAACAGAAGTATGTAAGTCCTTCCTTCTCATTACCTTCCACACTCCCATTCAGCCTAAGGAATCATCACTGTGAAAATTATATTTTTGTCCTTTCAAATGTATTCTATTGAAAAATATTGACATAGATAAATGTACATCAATATATCTGCATACACTATATATGGAAGGTTCATATTTGTGCGTATGTGTCTGTACATGTGTTTATATATATGTGTGAGAGAGAGAGTGACACATTGAGAGAAAGAGAGAGAGAGAGAGAGAGAGAGAGAGAGAGAGAGAGAGAGAGGAAACAAGGACCCATATGTGTAGAATAAGATAGAAAATAATATTTAGAAAAAATCTAAATGCATATTTGTAGAACACATTTCTGAGATTTATTGACCTAATTATGAGGAAATACTTAATGAGCTTTAATGGAATTTTTTGGTGAGAATGTGTTTTATACATAGACTGTTAAGGACAGTCAAAGTAAAGAACTAGATTGTCCTGCATAAGAATGTCACTGGATCTTCAGGTTCTGACCTTCTCCCAATCTTGCAGAGCCAACTGGCTGCAGCAAGCATGAAAGCAACCTAAATGTCCATCCATTAATGGAAAAAGAAAAGGTGGCATATACATATAATGAAATATTATTCAGCCTTCAAAAAGAAAGAAATCCTGCCATATGCAATAACGTGGATGGACCAGGGCAAGATCACATTAAATAAAATAAGCTAGACACAAAAGGATAAATCCTGCATTATTCCCCGTTATGATGTTTGTAGAGAGTAGAATTGTTGTTGCCAGGAACTAGAGGGTGGGGGAAGTGGGGAGGTGCTGTTCAACAGGTACAAAGTTTCAGTTATGCAAGGTGAATACAGTCTAGAGAACTGCTGTACAGCATTTTGTTTATAATGAATAATAGTGTATTTTACACTTAAAAATTTAAGAAGTTAAAGCTCATGTTAAGTGTTTTTACAATAATAATAATGATAACCAGAATGTCTGAAAGTTTGAGATTGAAGACCAGGAGGTAGAAATTGGTTGAAAAGAGTGTCAGGGAGGGAAAAATGGGACCAACAACAATGGTAAACTGGTGCTATTGCCTAAGAAAGCTTTCCTGTGCGGGAGGGTTTTGGACAGTGGCGTGTAATACTCAGCCTTAGGAATTTCACCAAGTTTAATTGTATTCTTCTTCTATAATCTCAAAATGTTAGTAAAAACAACAACAAAACAAAACAAAACAAAAACAAGAAAAACCAGCAGTGACCACCACGTCGTCAAGGTGCACATATATGAGTCACTGTAGGTGATAAACAGGTGGCTTAAACAGGGCATCGGAGTTAGAGAAAGCTTCTTGTGAGACTGAATTATGATTCCCCAAACATTCATTCACATTCCTCTCTGTCCTCTCCTCCTCACTGACTTTGGGTTTAGCCCAAGAGCATGTATTTCCGAAAGGGATTAACAGAGCCAAAATTGATAGACCTCTAGACCTGTTGATCAAGAAATAAAAGAGAAGGTACAAATTAAAATATCAGAAATGAAAATGGGGGAATCATAACAGATACAACAGACATTAGGAAATTAATGAGTGGATATTAAGAAAGATGATACAAAATGAACTTGACAATTTGGATGAAAAATTTTTTTGCAAACCATATTTTGCCAAGCATAAGATGGAAAAGAAATACATCTGAATGAATGTATATTTATTAAAATAAATTGACTTCCATTTATGGCCAGGGAGTAAAGGGGACTAATGTACTCTCTCACTGTAAAACAACTAGAAAATTGGACAAAAGTATTTGAAATGACTCCTTTTCAGATCTTAGCCACCACCGAAGATCTTCACTATGTCTTCAGTAAGTGGTATAGGACTGTGATTCCGAGAGAAGGGAAGCAAACAAGGTGAACATGGCAAAAAACCAAACCAAAACAAAGCAAAAAAGCCTTGACTTTCTGTCTTAAGGCATATTCAGAACCCAAGTATAGATGAAGAAAATCCAGAGCTGCCTCAAAAGAAGGTTGAGATTTAGTGATAAGTCTTCTAAAGCTATCAAGGAGATTTCCAGGACACTTGCTATAGAAAGTAAATATGCTTCTCACTTCCACTGGTGCTATTTGCTGAGGTTACCAGAGAAAATGTAAAAAATAAAATAAAATAAAATAAAAAAGTTTTCTCGGTTGTTCTCAGAAACTTGACTGTCAAAACCCCAGGTAAAGTTAATTACTCAAATTAGCATGCCCTTCACAAGAACCTTTTAGCAGTCACCTCCGAGTGATCCTAGAGCTTAGAGAAACTACAAATATTCCTTATGTTTCCCTCACCTGCCACCAGCTCCCCAGTTATTCTAGACAGTTATAAAAGGCTATTCCGTTTTCTTTTTCATATTAAACATTTCATTTAGTTTTATTATTTTAATGAAAGTAATATACTCACATACCTTGCAGGATGAATAAAGATGAAATAAGTAGCATATGGGAACAAGCAGAAATTAAACAGCACATTGTGAAGTGCTTTGAGCTATTAGCTTTGAGCTATAAGTGCAAATTATTATTATTGCTGAACCATATTCTACCAAATGTATTTTACTATAGTATGTGTATTAATGGCAGAATATAGTACACTGTCACTAAATGTGTAATGTTCATTTTAAAAGCCAAAGACCGTTATGGTATTACCACTGAACTTTGATTTGAAAATTCACATTCTAAAAACCTTTTCCTTGATTTATAATCTATAATTACATCTTTTACATATATACAATTGACTGTCATTCTAATGATAATGAAAACAAAGATTGAAGGCACTTTTTTCCAAGATCTTAAATATTTTCTTTTTAAATCGCATTAATTTTCAGCCACTGTGTGTGTGTGTGTGTGTGTGTGTGTGTGTGTGTGTGTAACAGATAGATGACCAGGACCACACACCTAGAGAGACTTATCTGGTTCTAAGGTGATGGGAATTTCTCAAAGAGGGTATTAAAGAGAGAGTTTCAGAGAAAAACCAGGTACCATATAAAGTACAGGGCAACCAAAGCGAAAGACAAAGTTGTCAAGGCTTCTAGTTGCTCACGGCACAGTGGGGAAAATCAATCTGTAGGCAAATAACCACAGTTGACTGTAAAACATCATCTAATACAAACGTGGACTACGGGAGTACAGAAAAGCTGGTAAGCATTTATGAAAGTCTTCACCAATGGGTGGCATGAAACTAGATCTTGAAAGAAATACTTAAAAGAGGAGATCCAGGAAGGGAATGATAGAATGTGCACAAACTGCCTTGTAAGCTCAGGAAATTCCAAGAATTTTTACACACCTGTGGAAAATGATGTTTTCATGAAACTGGAAATTAGAGAACCTTGAATGTCCATTTTATGTTCTATGGGTTTTATCTTGGGGAGTAGATAAATAACTTTTAACTAAAAATCAAAATAATCCAATTTAAGTTTTAGAAAGAAAATCAGAGTAGAGAGGTGGAAGGAAAATGGATAATTTCCAGGCTTTCAAGGAGACTTATATTTCTTAATAAAGAGAGTGATGTAGTAATTGAGGCCACAGAGAATTCAATGGCAGCAATTCTGATCCATCAAGCAAAAGGAATCAGTAAATGCAAATGTACTGAGACAAGTTTTATTATTTAATTCACCAAGCAATAGATCCTATACAAACACTTGGTGACCTGGGTGGACCCTTATTCTCCTGGAGCAGAAGGCCCCTGCAATATGAGAAAGCAAGATTACAGTTCTTCTACCTCGTCAGTGTCTTGGACAGGCCATTGAACTTCTCTTTCCTCTCTATTTCTACATTTCTGTAATATGCTCTAGCCACCGACCACAAATTCAGTGAACACCTTTATTTTTATCTTCATGTGTTTTTATTTTATTCTCTGAGTGTAGAAACATGGAACCCAAATACTTGCACTGCTAAACAAATTGCATGTCAAAAATCACATGAATTGATCATTGGAAACTCACAAAGCCAGCTCTGTGATTTTTGTCTTGGAGCATTGAACTTCAAAGGTGTTAAAAATATAAATATGGGGAAGTGTGAAGTTTCTTTTAATATTTGAAACTGTTAGCGTGATACATTATTAAAAAGAAAGAAAGATAATGGCTCCATTATGGAAAACGTATTGGTGGATAAGGCTGGAGGCAGGCAGATTGACTAAGACACTATAGAAATAAAACTGCCATCATGATCACATTTCTTAATTCTGCTTATGTAGTGATTAATATTGACAAGGGAGAAATATCATAAAATTCATTGAGTTGTATTTCATCTCTTTCTGACACATTTGAATGGGTGTTAGTTTTAACAAAACATTATTTCACAAAAGTTATCAAGTAGTCCTATGTCTGTTTGTCTCATGGATTTATATCACGTTCTGACTCCCGTAGCCAGAAGGTAAATATTATTCGAGTTAACAGAGAAATGGATTCATATTAGCATGTCATGAATATGTGATTGTAAATAGAAAATGCCTACTCGGATAAGGTTTTATTTTCAAATGATAATTTAAAAATACAGCCACTACACCTGGGTTTGAGACTCACTGGGGTGGGATTTGAAGCAACTAAGGCCATAAAAGTCTTTTAAGCTATGGTGGGTTAATTTTGATTAATACCCAACTGAGAACATGCATTTTGTTTTGCTTTGTGAATACAGAAATATATATGAAACCTCCTTCATCATAGTTTCCAAAGACATTTTAAAGGAAACTTTTACCAGCGAGGATCAACGATATTGCACAGATTTTAACAGGAATTGGGGACATAAAGAGATACTCATGGAAGAATAGTGATAGAGTCTATATAATCTGGCAAAAATTTCTTTTATGTTGAACTCTGAACTTCAAACACATAGAGACCAAAATAATTAACCTCCTAAATCTAACACCAGGAAATGAGAAATGGGTCATTAGATGAAATTGTGGCGGCAACTGGAGAACAAGAACAATGAAAGAAGAATGAACTCTTGGCCAACAACACACTAACCTAATATATAAACCTCCACCTACCCCTGACTAAGGACTTTTCAATATTCTAATGAAAAGGAATTTCCAATTAATACTAGGGCTACACAGTTGTTCTAGCCTCTCATTATTTAATATGTATGTTCTTCTGTCCAGTCGTCGCAATTTGTTGCACCTTCCTATGTATGTCATGCCCTCGTTTATTTGTTGCTGTTGTGTTTTCTCCCAACTGGCATAAACCCCCTTAAGAACTATGCCAGTTGTACATCTCTGAATCCCTAACACTTGAAAGAGTATTTACAAATAATAAGAACACAATGTATATTTACAACTGAAAGAATCAGTGTATGTATTACATTGGAGATAAAATATAAATTTGGCATTCTAATTTCATTTTGAGCATCAAATACAAGGTGCTGTTTATGTATGACACACTGTAACCGGTGTTTAAAAATGTTATATAAATTCTCATAATAGCTCATTTTCGTGATAAATAAATTGAGACTGAGAGGTCAAGAGGCCTGCCTGAAAACATGAAGTCTTTTATAAAAGTCTGTTGAGGGTCAAGCCTGTGTGCAAATTACATGCATTTCATTGTCCTTCACATATGCATTTTTTTTAATTAAATGGATTTCTGTGCTAAGAAGACCATTTCTTGTTTGGTGATACAGAGTTTCTTGACCTGGGATTAACAAATCAAATGGATAATTTTAATCTTTGCATCTCAGTTTGATAGACCAAGTAAAGCTGCCTGTTATGAAGTGCTGTCTGGCTAGGGGTGGTATTCATACAACCCAGGTCTTAGGCACATTGTTTTGGTTAGAGTTGGTTCATTACTGATACAATCATTTACTGGTAGCCAGGACTGTCTAATTTCCACTGAGACTCTGAGTTGGGGCTTTAAAATCTGTCCATACTGAACAGAATGGACAATCCCAAACTCAGAGTTGGCCACAGTCTGTCCTCTAGCAAAATTTCTTCTGTTTATTATTTTTGATTGTGTGTGTCTGTTTCCACCCAATAAATACTATATAGGTTATCTCAGTACTGGGAATCAATCTTATATCATCCTTCTAACCTTATCTCCCTAATACAGGAAGCCAGAGTTTGCATACAATAGGTGTTTAGTAAATGCTGCTATTTTTAGAGCTATGCCTCGCTAAAACCCTCCTTCTCCCTTGCCTTGGGGGCTAATTTGCCACCATTGATAATTGTTCAAAGGAACCTTACCTATGCACCCTGGAATACACTGGTGACTTCAGAGGAATTGCCAGAATTGCATAAATGGTTACAGAGTTTAACTTCAAGCATCCCTGCCTAACGTTACTTCTCTGTTAGAGCCTTTACTATCCTCTCAGGTAGTTACCAGATTTTCTGTAAGTCAACAGAAATAATCACGTGCCAAGAGAAAATGAGGTCAGAATAATTAGATGGGCTTATTCAACCATAGATGTGTGCAATGATATCATCATCATCATCATGGTATCATCTAATATCATTGCCCTTATTTTTAACCATTTGAATTTTTATTTTTAATCTGTTCTGAATTACCATATTCAGTGACACCACTGTTTAATCTTTTCTAGTTTAAAAAGGCGCTAGAAGTTATAGATATTAGCAAAGTGGGATATTTCTCTTCGCAGGAATATTTTTCTCCAGCTAAACCAATATTCTTCAAACTAGTGACTATTGAAAGCTTTTTACATAGGCATCTGCCCAAGTTAAAATTATATACCTTTGAAGATAGGATTTTCTTTAAACAAATACCAATATTGTACCAGGGCTTCAAAACCACACTGACCTATCAACTGCTAGACATTCAATCCCGCTAATTTAAGTGAGTGTGGCATAAACCTGCAAATGGAGAGCGAGATCTATAGCAGCATCCTGCTTTGCAGAGCCCCAGATTCCTAGGAAAGATGCTTCTTTTCACAAAATGTAATTCTTAAATTTGGGTTATGACAAAGTATTGTCACATGGTTGTCTGGTATGCACATACCAAGTTGTAAATAAGAAATAAAATACAAAAGTCTACAGAGACTTTATTTATTTTTCTTTTATCAATTAATGCATTGAATGGGTTATTTGCCTTTGTTTCTTTGGCTGAGGCTACAAAGGACAAAAATAAAATATCTGCGTTAAATTCCATGCATCCCTAAGTGAGGTACTCACCCACTTGTCTAAGGTTTACCAAGAAGATGGACAAAATCTACTCCTGTGACTCTCGGCGCAGGAGAATGTCAAAAGACTGAAGGTAAAGAAATCAAGGACAAATCCTTTTCAGTCAGTTATTAGAGTGCTGGGCCCTCCCTTCACCCTTGGGGAGGAAAAGAGGATGCTTTCTCCCAATCTCAAGCTGTAGGAAGGGGCCTTCAAGGACCATGTGGAGACCTTAGTATGTGCCATCCAAAGTTTGTTAGACACAGTGGACTACATTTCTCCATCCTGAGAACTGTAAAGGCAGAAGATTATACCCATTGCCTTGTGTCAGCCAAACACAGAGAAGGAGTCTAATGGGTGCCAACTTTGCACAACTGCTAAGGTTGGGGCAAGGGTGAGTGTGTCTGGGGACTAGAGAATGGCCCATGTTGAAAGAGCTGGCTCGTCGCCCTTTTCACCGACCCTTTGTTCAAAGGAGACTTCTGAAATAACAATGGAACTCTGACAGAGTCTGTATGGATGTAAGGCCTGATGCCCTAGGTAT
Source organism: Rhinolophus sinicus (assembly GCF_057876585.1). Taxonomy (NCBI): domain Eukaryota; kingdom Metazoa; phylum Chordata; class Mammalia; order Chiroptera; family Rhinolophidae; genus Rhinolophus; species Rhinolophus sinicus. The sequence continues at coordinate 187,709,306 of NC_142503.1, read as the reverse complement.
CGATTATTGACGTTTTAAGTTGCCAGCTGGTAGTGTGATTGCAACAACAGATTCCCTGCAAGGTAGTCTACTTACACCAGCACTGTTGTTCAGTCAATAAAAACGTTTTGATGAATAGAAATCTACGTGTACAACAATGTCAACTCAATTTACATGAGTTCTTTCTGGTGAGGAGGAAAGAGTGGAGTTTTGTACGACCTGAAAACTTCCTTGTCTTCACCACAGCTATTAGCAAGTCCCACTAACGTTTGTGAGGATAACAAATTATGTTGGTTCTCTGCATCTAATGGAAATTGCATCCGAGTCAAATTTATTCAAGATATGTGTAATGTTTAGGAAACAGGGAGAACCAGAGCTCTGCTGCGCAAATGTTCTGCCCTGATGCTCTGAACAAGAGACCTCTTGAGGATCCTAAAGGCTTTGTCATTCATGTCACTGCCCTGCTCTGACACAGTGACAACAGGGGAGTTCCTATTTACAGACGATATTCTTTCTTCACTATTCACTCTTCCTTTCTCTGGGGGCTTCCTTCCTGAAGTGTCTATAAGAGGCTTGTTGTACTTACAAGTCAACGTCCCTGGTTTCTCTTCCTTTTCAAATCCAGGTATATTTGACTTGTTGCTGATAATAAAAAGTACCCATGTTCTTTAAAAATCTTTTTCCAAATACAGAAACATATAAGAATAACTTAAAATATCTTACAACTCTACTACCTAGCAATAGCCACTACTATTTTAGGTGGATCCATATCATATTCTCTATATTGACTGCTTTGACCTACAAATACCCAGAATATTAGTAAACCAATTTTATATGGCTCAATTTAATTGTCATGCTTAGATGCACACGTGTTTTACAATGGAGTTCATATAATATATACACTATATTGTGTAATAGGTGGTATTATTACACATTGTACATCTATACTACCTCAGCTGACATTATAAGGAATTATGTTTGAAGTTTCATAAATGCACACACATACAGCTCTCTGTAGGATTTATATCTTTAATAATCAATTTAAAAGAACTTGCAATCAAAGCCACAGAATCAGGAAGTGCTAGAGTTTGATGGACGTTTAGAGATTCCACCTAAAATTTTCAAATTTGAGTTTTATTTGTCATCATTTTATGTTTATTTTTTAAATTATATGTATAAGTTCACATACAAATTCAAAAGCAATGATCCTATGCTTAAGAAAAGTCCCATTTAATCTAAGCATTACATTTGGTGCTTTAGGATCCCACCATTGAAACACAAAAAGGCCAATAATATTCTAGGTATTTGTAATTTTCAGTTGACAAAATAAAGGATTGGAGGGATTTCAGTCCAAAGGTCTCATTTCCATTTTCAATTTTGTACACTTAAGATATTTTTTTTCTTAAAGCTACACATACACAATTGCAAGTATGAAAGGGTCCCAAGTAAATGCCAATCAATAGAGTTTCATTTGTTGCAGTATCAAATGAAAGAGTGTTCTGTTGAATTTATTGTACATTTGCAAGGGTATTTCTATAGGGTGCCAAAACAAACAAACAAACAAACAAACAAACAAAAAAACAAACCAAAAAAACCACAACAGCAACAGAAAACTATTCTTTTAATAGTAGCTCTACTCCTAAATTCTGTATGTTTGAGCAGGTATTTTAATCTTATTGCCTCCTGGTCTCTATTCTTCTAATAGCAAATTGGTACTAGAGTAATTTCTAAAAATAATTTTGGTTTAAAAAATAATTTCGACTTGGAGTCAGATATATTTGGATTAAATGCTTTCTATGCCTTAAGGGTTTTTTTGAAAGAATTAAGTGAGATGGTAGGGGCCAGTGCTTAGGATAATGTCTCTACATTATAAGGGCTACAGGATGGAAATTGTTATTGTCATTCCACGCAATACATTTCCTAGGAAAGTCTCTAAATCCAACATAAAGTAAAAATGGCAAATAAAAAGGGGAGTTATATCTTTGTGAAATTGCTCATTCCATATATTACAGCAGTTCAGTGGTTTTGTTTCAATTCTCTGAACTTCTACTCAACAAAAACTTCGTTCATCATCATCTAACACTAGCTTGTACATCTTCTTTGTGCTATTATTGAACTGTTCCATGATACCTCAAGCAGTTCAGAAGTTGGGAGAGTGCTTATGAAGTGCTGATGACCATTGCACGGCATCAGCAAAGATTGTAGCTATAGTGCCTACAAACGGATGGGCTCTTTTAAGAAGCTAAGAGGAAGAACTGAAAAGATTATTGGAGAATAAGAAAATAGAACAATATTTAAGCAGTAGGCAAGTTTGGGAGTGCTCTTGAGCCATTTCAATTTCTCCTTGCATACCCAAAATCACAACTAAATAGGAGGGATTTACATTTTAAAGCAATATTCCAAGTTGGACTTTCTAAATGTTTTAGAATAGCTCGTCTCCCTGGCACTCTTGAACTCTTAAAGAACAGATTAACTATTGCAGCAAGGCTGTCCAATTGTGTATCATATCCGGTTGGGTTTGGTGTGGTTTGATGACCCTTCCATGTATGCTGCAAAGTTGAGATAAGCAAATAAGTAAATCCTAAATTTCTCCAATTTTTTTCCAAAAATAAATATAAAAAGCTATCTTTGTTATTTGACATTTTGTTAGCCAGCCTCCAAGCCGGCTCCTTATAATCCTCACTACCTGATATTCACATCCAAATGCAGTCTCCCTGACTTTCATATTTATGAAGATATCCTTGTCCTCTCAGTACCTTATCTCCTTCACCTCCACCCTACCTTAGAAAGTAACTCAAACATCTTTATTCTAGACATCGAAACCACCAACAAATCCCATTACCTCAGAAATTTCTATTTTAAATATTCTGCAATCTGACCTCCTTGATACACCCAATTCATGGATTCCAATGCTTTTTGCTACTCTATTAACCCATCAGGTCCTCATTGTCTTATTTGCCCAGTTTGGAATCCATGGTTCCACATTAGAACCACTCCCTTGCTAATGAATACCTTTAACTGCCAGTCTTCCCTCTCTGTGTTTTGCTCTTCTGGCAAACCTCCAGTTCTGCTTAAAATTGACTATCTCTGCAACTTTTCACCTGCATCCAGGTAGTTGAACATTCTTGGGGGAAAATCACATACCAGCCATGTTGTTTCACTTCACTTGAAATTTAGGATCATAACTCTCAACGAGATTACCCTACTGCCAGACAATCCCTTCCCTTGTGAATTTATTTTCACACTCATGGAAGCAACTACTTTATCCTTTCCCATCTTTCCTTGAAGTCTTCATAATTCTTTCTCCCCTCACTCTCTGAATATTACTTAGCCACTGTTAAATGATAAATTGAGGCATATTTGAAATTCTAAAAGTGTGATTGAGCAAAAGTCCATTCCAATCCAACAGCCCCAAACGAGAAGTGGTTAGGAACACTTAGCTAACAGGAGCTAAGAGAGAGACATAAAGAGAAGATGTAGAGCAAACAAATAGGACTATTTGGCTATAACTTAAGGCCTAGGATTGACTGGTTGTCCTTTTGTCCATTTTGATTTCCTAATCTCGAGGCATTCACATGTTTAGGATTTGGTTGGCTTACGTAGGCTGCCAAGGCATTATAGCCTTCTCTGGCTGATGACCTCCTTGTTTAATTAATTTAATACCAGATATTTCACAGAAGTGAATTCAATCAGAAAAGGTAATTTTACCTTGGATCAAAAGAAGAAAGACACTCGGGTTTTTATTTTCTTGTTACAATTAAACAAGTAGCTGAATTTCTTATTTTATACCTTGGATCCTATCCTCCTGAAGGATTCACTTCCTGAATTGATCTTCCATTTTCCCTGAACCATCCATTTCTCCTTCTCTACCAAACTCCCATTAACATGCAAACACAAGCCTTCACCCCAGCCATAGGAAAGAAAACACAGTAGAACAAAACAACAACTACCCTTTTCTCTATGACCACCCCCTCCTCCCCAACTCCCATGGTAGTTTTCTATGTCTTTGTATTTGTCATTGTCTTTAGACCATCTTACAGGGTTTTAAGTGCCCCAGCATTCTGCTTCTCCAGTTCTTTCTCTAGCTACGCTTCCTTTCAGATGAACTCAGCCTGCACCAGGGCTTTAATTATCAACTATGTATTAATGACCCTCAAATTTCCAACTCTAGGCTAGATATCCTATGCTGAGTGTCAGACTCATATTTAACTACCTACGTCTGCTAGTTGGATTTCTACCAGGCATCTAACAGTCGCTGCCATTCTCACTTCCATGCTAAGCATGTTCATGCCAACAAGTGACGTGACATGCCATGATTTAGAGTCATACTTGATTGCTAATTTTTTCCTTTAAATCCCACCTTCCAAGCACATATTAAGCCTAGCTGTCACCTCCAAAATGCACTCTAAGTACAGACACTTCATACCATCTCCATTGCTGTAATCATAGTCCACGCCACCCATTATCTCACATCATCCAGAAAATCCTAATTCTACAATGGTCTGCACTCTATACTCCAGCTGGAAAAGTGATAGTTCTAAAACACAGATCATTTTATCTCTCTTTTTTTTCAAGTCTTCCATTGTTATTTTGCTACAAACAAATTAGAATACATTCCTGTCTCCAAACTGTAATTGTTATCCTTGAAGCATTCTTCTGAGTGCATCCTTGAAAATTCTCCCAGGTCTCTGTCTTTCTTCTCAAATAACTACATGAATACTAACAAGTAAATTAAATGCCCGTCTAAAGCTAGCCTGCTTAAACAATTTGTAGCACTTCTACGTTACAACTCAAATCTCCCAATTCCTACTTCATTCCATGATTTCCATTTTAAACCACCCATCTTTCAGTTCCCAGTTGAAAATTCTAGAAACTTGGAAGACAAACACCACCTCCTCAGTTTGTGTTTTGCTTAGGATTCCTTTGCAAACCATCTGTTTGTTTTTAATGGTCTTTTGTTGAGTATTTTGTGTTTTTCCAGTATCTCTGACTCTGGTTGGGAAATGAAGCAACAGTAAGGAAAACAAAATCATTCTTACACAAACCACCCATTTTTGTTTTAATGAAATGCTCTTACAAAGTTTCGCTGTTCCAGATAAAATAGCAGCTATTATTATTTTTTTTCCTTAAAATGGCTTAGCAACTCCTGTACTTTGTGGCATTTAAAAGCAATGGCTCTTGTTCAAAGTGCAGCATCTCTATTAGATACTTAACTGCTTGTAACAATTCAGCTGCAGAAACAATCTCATCCCTAATGACTGTAACATGAAAACAGCTTGCCTTCTCCGATATAGGACACAGGCATTAATTGTCATGACTGGGTACACCTTACTGTATTGACACTCTTCTTAGCATGATTTATTGGGTACTAATTGCACATTTGCGGTATGCTAATTTCTAGTTGGAAGGATTTTATTCCAGTTCAATGGCATGTTTATAACCTCATTTATTCTGTGGTAATGATTGTATCCTCCTTCAAAACTCTTCTGTTGGTCCAATATTTCCTCTTACTGACCCCTGCACCTTTTAAAAAGGCAACAGAACTGAATGAAGCTGACTTTTAGAGAGGGTCTCTCAGATGGTTGAGACCTTAAATTCTTTAAGTAAAATTTTAAAAGTTATCACATTTAAGTTTCAAGGTTTTCTCAAAGAGTTTTAAGTCAGACGTTTTTGAATAATGTTACTTTACAGTAGACAAAAATGACAAGTGGCATTTGATTTTTGTCACGTCTCCATTTCTGGATGCTTTTATAGAGAAAGCATATCAATAGCAAAACATTTAAAGCATTAAATGGTGTCTTTTTTGTAAAACTGCTTGGAGCTTCACTGTGAATGATTGCAAGACAAAAGATGCAGGAAAAGGGGCAGACAGACCAAGTGGAGGAGACTAGGTGGAAGGAAACCAGAGTTAGCCTATGAGGCAGAAGGTAATGTGACAAGGCTTAGTTAACGGACCAAGCCCGTGGTCTCAATATACAGAGGTGCCAACAAAATGTATACACATTTTAAGAAAGGAAAAAAAAAAAAACTGTATTAAAATTGTAATACTCAATATATACCCATAATAAAAGATGAATACAAGTCATGTGCATACTTGTTTTTGGCACCTCTGGTATTTCTTAATGTTTGTTATGTGTTGCTATTAAGTGAAATTAATCCCTTCCCAAGGGAGAGTGAAAGTCAGAAAAATAGATTTAAAAACTGGATAATAATACATTATCAAGTGATGACCAAATCTTCTTAAGAGTTTCCTAAAAGTATTCTTGCACTAAAAGAATAGAGTTTAAACTTACTAGTTTAGAATACAGTGGATTTCATTCAGTAGGAAAAAAATAAATTTGTGCAGGAGATTTGAATTCATAATGTACAAGAGACCATGACAAGAAAAAGGTCTAAAACAATGGAACTCTGATTGGACTTCGGAACAGAACAGGGAAGACACAGGAAATAAATCAAAGTAGAAGAGTGGGTTGCTATGGATGTAGATTCTTTATTCATTCTGAATCTCGACACCTTCTTTCCTTAGCTCAGACTCCGTGCAGCCAACACACTGGTTTTGCCTATACTCTGAAGTGAAAGGGATTATGACAGTAAATTCCTTCCCTGATGTAGATTCCTGAGAGACATCCACTGAAAATACAACCAAAGTTCATGTTACGAAGGCTTTCCCCCAGTGGAGTATCTCCGCTATTCAAGCCACTTGTTCACAGGCAGGATCACGTTATCTATTTTCAGTTACACTGGTTGGCTGGATTCTTTTCTGCTTCAGTCTCTAAAATGTCAGAAGTTAAGGCTCCTGTATAGTATCTCTGAATAGTACTCAGCACAATGCCAGATACATAGGTCCCTTTTAGCATCAATACAAGGCAACAATGGTTTCTTTAGAAAGCTAATAGAAACTTTGCATGAGGCTAAAGGCATATCCTAAAGGGAGAGTGTGTCAGAGCCAGAGTGGTGTAAATTGTGAGCCTCCATATAGATGGAAAATGGGTTTTGTTTACTGACTGTCAAGAGGATGCAGGATGTGGGGATTGAGTGTTTTGAGTTTTCCGTTCAAGCTTGGTGAATTGTAGCATTTGTGAACATTAAGGCTTTGCTTTACATAACGTTTTTACTTCTAAAATGTTTCATACATATGCTGTCACATTATTCATCAGGCCTGAGAAAGACACTGAACACCAAATAGAGGAGTTCTGAGACATGGCCTCTATTTCACCCTTACCGGGTCAACAAGTACTAGTAGTTAGTATTTATTCAGGGCCTACTAGACGGCAGGTACTATACTAAGACATCTCAAGAATCATCTCACTGGTTCCCACAATAATCCCAAAGAGACCAAATAGTAGTTTTCCCTCGAATTGGAGTGTAACCCATTGTTTACAACACATAACAGGGACTCAATCAATATTAGCCTCTGTTGCATTTAGCAGTATTTGGGGATCAGAGACAGGTTAATGGCAGGTAGCTGAATATCCCACTGGCATTAGTCTATAAGGAGCAGGAAATATCACTGATGTAAACCAGAAACATAAATCCAGTTAAGTTTTCACTTGCAATCTCTTCTAATTGATGAAACATTGGCTCTACTTCAATTGTTTAAATATCATATTGCATGTATACATTAATATTATATTATAACATATATATTAATATTACATATGTGTGTGTGTTTGTGTGTGTGTGTGTATACACTGTTTCCCCAAAAATAAGACCTAGCCAGACAATTAGCTCTAATGCATCTTTTGGAGCATAAATTAATATAAGACCCAGTCTTATGTTATACTATATTATATTGTATTATATTATATTACATTATATAAGACCCAGTCTTATAGTATAGTAAACTAAGACTGGGTCTTATTTTAAAATATACACATTTTAAAAAAGGAAAAAAAGTATTAAAATCGTAATTCTCAATATATGCCAATAATAAAAGATGAATAGAAGTCACTTTTGACTTCTGCAATTACAAGAGGTGCTCAAAGTGGTTACCATCAGCATCCAGACACTTCTGATTACAGAGAACTATTGCTTGAGCAACTTTGACCAAAGTGTCCACTTGTATACATTTTTTGGCACCCTCTGTTGTTTGTGTGTGTGTGTGTGTGTGTGTGTGCGTGTATGTGTGTGTGTGTTTATGTGTATGTGTGTGTGTATATATATATATATTTAGAGCATATATATATATATATATATATATATATATATAATTTTAGAGCTAATTTATCTATTGGGAGAGGATTTTGGTTAGTCCTATACAAGTTGTGAAATAGTCAGCTGATGCCATCCTGGTTGGTAGTCAGAGCAGTTGACATTCTGAAACTAAATGAAGCGCGTCACAGTACTGACTAAGTGGCACATTTTATTATCTATATTCAAAAGTCTTAAATGTATATAAGGTCTTTATTTCAAAATATCACATTCAGTCGTTCAACAAATTGTTATTGCTCATGTGTTCCATGTCCGGTATAGCATGCTATGCATTGGGGAGACTTTGATGAAAAAAAAAATACAACACATCCTATCAGAGAATAGTTTTCATCTCACTAAATGCACATTGAAACAAAGTCTAAACATAATTTATATAAAAGATAGTCAAGTTATTTCCCTTTGAAGGTCATCTTCATTGCTTAATCTAGTTGTATTTCACATTTAAGCAACAAATATGCTCAAGCCTGCAGAACATGAGTTCTTACATTAGTCTCCCTTGAGACTTTATTTATTGAAGGATATTTAAAGTATGGTCTGTGGAGAAGTGTATTCACTTCTTAATTCTGCTGTAACAAATTACCACAAATTCAGGGGCTTAAAACAATCCAGATTTTTTTCTGTTAAAGCTGTGGAAGTCAGAAGTTCAAAATCAGAGTCACTGGGTTAAAGTCAAGGAGTGTTTTTGGAGGTTCTAAGGAGAGAATCAATTCCTTTCTCCTTCCGGCTGCTAGAGGCTCCTCCCTTTCATCACTCCAGCCTCTTGCCTCTATCATCATACCTCCTATTTCTGCCTCCGCTCCTCTTGCCTCCCTCTCATCAGGACCCTTGTGATTACATTGTTTACTTCTGAATAATCCAGGATAATCTCCCCATCTCAAGACCCTGAGTAATATCTGGAAAACCCCTTTTGCCAGAAACGGTTCGCCATAAAAATGTTCCCCATTCCAAGGGATCAGGACATGGACATCTTTGGTGACCATTATCCAGCCTACCACAGCAAGTATATTTGTGATGGGGCTGCGAGTAATAAGAGGTGAGGCAAAAGGAAGTCAGGATACTGAGAATAAGGGTACTCTTTAAGAATACCAGAAAACAGCAACAGGAGTAGAATTACTAAAGCGGTAGGCTTTGTGATGGAAAGGGCTGCTAAAATGATGTATTTTCAAGTCTATAATACAATTGGGCAAAATTGGGGACAATCAGGACTAGAGTATTTATTTATCCAAGCAGCATTATACAGGAAGGACTGAGGCAAGTGCCAACTGCAAATGAGCAAATGAGATTATAATTGTACTCACAGAGGACAAAAGGGTCATGTGTCTCTGATGAGCACGACAGTACATTTCAAAGGTTCCAGAGCCCCATTTTAGTAAAAATGTCATTCCAAACAACAGCTTGACATTAGGGGAAACCATAATTGTCGTTATTGTTGCCCTGCTTGGGTCGGAGAAGAGTTGTATCGTACTGCTGGATATCCTTATATATTGCACCTTAGTGGCTGATTTGTGACTATCAAATGAGGTAATATATGGGATACTTATAACGTGGTACCTGGCATATGGTGGGTGTCTGTTATGGACTGCATGCTTGTGTGTCCCAAACATTCCTATGTTGAAGCCCTAACCCTCAGTGTGATGGTATTAGGAGGTGGTGCCTTTGGTAAGTAATTAGGTCTGTATCAGGTCATGATCTGTGGGGGGTTGGGAGGGCTCTAATAATGGGATTAGTGTTCATATAAAAATTAGAATACAAAAGATTTTACTCCACCGAGGACACAGCCTCCAGACACCCATCTGCAAGCCAACAAGTAGGTTTCCACCAAAAACTGAAATAGCAATCACCTTGGTCTTAAACTTCCCAGCCTCTAGAAATATGAGAAATAAATTTCTGTTGTTTAAGCCACTCCAAGCTGACTAAGATAATTTCCAATGCATGGAAGATATTAGTAGTAGAAAGAAACCCCAATTCACCATGGGTACTTCTCCATAAGCCAGTGGTCAAAAAATGTTCTCTCTGGCTGCGGCCTCGAATACAGGGAAGCTCTAAAAGTCACCAGAAATTCTTCATTTTCTGCAACTCCACTCTCTACCCAAAACATGGTCAAGAATCTCCCCAGTAGGTCCCCATAAAGATATAGCCAATGTTAGGCTTTATAGTCTTGTCTCTCCTAGAAAATATCACAACTCCGGTCCTAGGGGTCCTCCCTTACCAGGGAAAGGAGGAGAGAAAAACTCATGCATTGATTCTGTCTATAAAATGGGATGATCATTTAATCTATCTTTTTAGCTCTTTAGCCCATTCTCCTCCAGGGAGATAGAAAGAAGTGGGGGAGGGGTTTGCTAAAAACAAGGTAAGGGTTCTACCAGCAAAGTGTAAGCAATGGATGCAAACTATTGCTTGATCCTCTGTGACCTGGAAACGTGAACAAAATAATAAAAATGAGAACTAGACTATGAGAAACCTGGATATAAGCCTTGGTCCAGGCAATAATGAGTTCTGGGTCTGTTTTTTTTTTTTTTTTCTGGTCTCACTCCCCCTCAGCACCCTCTTTGTGTCAGACCTAGAAATTCTTGACTCTGCTAGACTCTGTCCAACAATGGGATGGGTGGACACAGGTTCCTATTAGACACTGAGAAGAAATAACGGTGAGACATGAAGCTCTCACAAACCACATTGAAGAGTTTCTACTTAACCAAACGTCAACAGAAAGAGATAAGTGGGTTTTAACCAAGGGACATTTAGAAATTTGATGCGGCCTTTATGTGTAAACCAAATAGGGAGGGAGTAGGGTAGCAGATGAGGAGACCAGCAGAACACTGGTTTAATTACAGAGATTGGGATAGTGGCCTGAGCAAGAATATTGGCAGTGAAAATTGAGAGAGGATACACATTCAGAGATGTTTAGGATATAAAATATTGATAAGTAAATACTTGAGTGGTTTTAAAGAGATGAATGAATGGTGACAGCCAGTTTTGCGGCTTGGGTAATTCTGTAGGTTATTGGTCTTATTGATGGATATAGTTACTGCAACAGGAATAGGAGCATGTAAGAGAAAAAGGATGGGTAACATTTTTAATATGTTGATTTTGAGACGTGCACATGATATCCATGCAGGCAGGTTTATCCAAAAGTAAAAGGACACACTGGATCCATTACTTTCAGAGGAAGTCGATCTTAACAGGGCCAAAGGTGACTTGGTTTTCAGGGTATGCTATGATTAGACATCTAGCTCAAAACATCCCTTCCACCAGCCCTTTGTGTCTGGAGAAAGAGAAAGATACACCCATAAGCCAAAATAATTTATTAGGTTTATTCTTAAGGAAAAGAGTAGGTTGAAACCCCGGAGTTCAATGACATACAGCTCATATTTCTCTTAGCTAGGTAGGATCTGCCACTGTCAAAGAGAATGGGACAGTGATTGATGGTGACATTGCAGAGCATAGCTGCGTACTATTATTTCTCATCCTTTTTAACAGATAGCATTGCACAGTTACAGCGACCCTCTCAAAAAATTAAGACTTGCCTCACACAAGTAAAGGTTTTTGATTCTTTTACAAAGCTCAGCGACTTTGCATGGGTGTAAATTTTGTTCATTAGGTTCTGTAATTGTTCTCAGTTGAGGCCATCAATCTCCATCAGATGTCCACTATTCTTCTCTTCTGAAGATATTATGATCCCTACATGTACACTGGGGTTCTCAGGAACTGCTAGTCACAGGTTAAAAAGTTTCCACCAAGTAATTCTCCTCCAACTGCATTCTATGACTAGAAAGCTCAATAATGTGGTTTTCCTTAGCCATTGGGAGAAAAGAAATACATTTTTCTTTTCAAATGGGGATTTCTTTGTTAGTATTTTGTGCTCTGAAATGTTAAAGCACATCTATAGTTGTTTTCTTTTTTTCCTTCTCTTACTCATATTCCCTTTTCATAGAGTGAGGCACATAGAAATATGAATAATATTGTAATCCCTTCTGGAACCAGACAAGAGACATGGTTTCTATTAGAGTTTATTGCATTTTTATTCCTTTCTTTAAAAAATAAAAGTTAAACAAAGTAACCCCTGGAGGCTCAGACCTCTCTATTTATAATTGTAGGCAACCTGAGTTGAAGAGCCGGCTTTCCCTGACATCATGTTTCTTTTTGATTTGGTCTCTGTTTTGCTTCTTTGAGAAAATGTGCATGATGGTTGCTTTAGTGTCGGAAAATGCTTTGTGTGTGTGAGTGTGACTGTGTGTTTTAGTCTCTATAGGTATCTCTCAAAAGTCATCGTATCTGTTGTAAGCCCTGAATACATTCAGTTTATGTGGTAGTGTGCGGTGGTTAATAGCAATTGTATAGGACCTCTTACTGATAAGTCTTATTTTTAAGGTCTTATACTTTCACATATTAATCAAAGTGATTAAGCCTTTCTCTAGGAAATACATTCCAGCTTATTAATGCATTCATTCATTTATTGACTTGTTAATTTGTTTCTCTGTTCACATATTTATTCTAAAATATGTGTGCCTTCCCCCCTTGCCATTTATAATTAATGCTACTAGTGATCAGGAGATTGGGTTTGTAGACTGCCTTGTACCTCTGATTCGAAATAGGACATTGGTAAAAAAAAAAAAAAAAAAAGAGCGAGAAATAAGCATTTGCTATTTCTTTCCTTCAGCAACCCAATGGGATTAGTAATTAATCCATGCACATGTAATTCTTAGACTTGTCCTGCTAGTGGAATTCAAACTTAAAGCAATCTGAGGAATGTAAGAGTCAGATGGTAGGGGTCTATCATTATATTTATAATAGCCCAGGAGGGGCAGTAGAGGATGTAAAAGCATTCATTTATTTCCCAAATAACCAACCAATCAAAGTGGGAGCTGTACTATTCATGTTTCTGACCACAGAGTGAGCCTTTGACGATTTAAGTCACTTCTCCATCGTACATCAGCTAGTAAATGAGCGATTCACAATTCAGACCCAGGTCTGTCTAAATCCAGAGCCCAGGCCTCTAGCCCCACCACATACTATTGGTAGAATTGCTGTGGTTTTAAAAGGCCTGTGCTGTTTCATCTGTCTGTGCAGCTGTTCTCTGGCTTCCTTGCCAGGTCTGGAGGTGGTGACATCGTTGATGGATCAGTTGAGTCACAGGGTATTATTCTTTGGCGTGATCTAATTGTGCTGCTCACGGGGGCCCCTGCAGAGTGATTGTGTCTTTAGGCTATGTTTGAGGCTAGGTAGAAAACCTGAGTGCCTTCCCCTTCTACGTGGGCACTGAAGATAACCTGCCTGCTTAGTTACTGACTTGTTAAACCCATCCTGTGGCAGAATAGGCTAAATTCACTTGACTTACTTGACTCTTGCCTCCACGTACTAGTCTGTAAACATAGGAAAGGCAGAAATTTATGTGCATCAGGGAGCCCACTGTACTCCCGAAGCTGAGAACAGTAGCTGGAACAATGATTATTGTTGACCCAATAGAATGAATATCTATCTTTTCAGTATCTGGGTCGTTTGCTCCCTCCTTTCCGATATCGTGCTCCCCATGGTACAAATACCACAGTGCCAACCCACAATTGTTTTTGTTTATAACCTGTTTTCCTTGTTAGGCTGTAAATTATCTGAGAGGAGAGGTGGGGTCTTATTCGTGTTTCTATCTGAGCTATCCAGCACTGCCTGTAATAAATATTTGTTTTCAATAAATATTTGTAGAATGAATTAAAAATGAGTGAAGTTTCTCAATTCATTTTCAAGCAGAGTTTCAAGCACCTTTAATTTTTCACTCATTTTGGTAGGCACTAGAGAAAGTCTTAGCTTTCAAGGAGTTTGTAATTGAGTTTCTAATCTAATACAGCATCATATGCTGGTTATTAAGGTATTACCTCTCAACTCCATACTAGCTCTATTTGCCACTTTATGATGTTGGGAGAAGGATTTTACAAAATAACTTTCTTTTTGTCACTTGGCTTCCTGATTTGCTCTGCTCCAAGGAGTTATTAGAAAGAAGGGGAGGCAAGAAGAAGAGGGGGTGGGGGGGACAAACAAAACAAAAGTCCCTCTTTTGTCTGGTCATTCCTGGAAGTATTGTTCCAGTAGAGAACATTACATAGTCGCAGAAGTTGGTTCCAGCCTCCAACATCTTCCAGCACACAGGCAGGTAGCAACTCATTGTGTACCATCAGATGTGACAGTTGCAACATTGCCTTAAAAGCCTGTTCTGTGCTTTGCAGGGCTCCTCTTCTGAGCTTCTAAATTCTCTTCACCCAAATCTTATCTAATCACTGGCTTTTTAGAAGTTTATTGAAAGAAGATGCAGCCACAGTTGATTTCAATAAAGGAAAAAGAAATAGAGTAGGCTCCTTCCTTCCTTCCTTCCTTCCTTCCTTCCTTCCTTCCTTCCTTCCTTCCTTCCTCTTTCTTTCTCTTCCTTTCTCTTTCTTTCTCTTCCTTTCTCTTCCTTTCTTCCTTTCTCTTTCTTTCTTCCTTCCTTCCTTCCTTCTTTCTTCTTTTCTTTTCTTTTCTTTTTTTTTAAATTTAAGAAGGCTTTATTTGATCTACATGCCTATACCAAGAACGAAATACATGAAGAACAGGATTTGGTAATAGTCTTTGAGGAATTCTCAGCCTGATAGAAGATTCAGACACGAAGAAGGTAGCTTAGAAGGTACTATGTGATGTACTGGCAATAATCACAGCCTAACAACCTGATATATTTTATTAGGAAAACCCATACAATCCTCTAATGTCTCCAATTTCATTTTATAATACTTCTAATGCTAACTTCTCATTTAATATAATGGACGTGAGAATGCCAAAGCTACTATTGTCCCTGTTCATAATGCCTCCTCTCTTAAAGATTAAAACTCCCTTTCGGATTATTTTGTTCCAGTCTAAAACTTAGTGATTCAACATGTAATATTTCCAGAGACTATTTTATGGACAGTGTAAACATTTATAATCAGACATCAACAAAGAATTTTGTTAATGTGCTTCTTTTATTCTGCCCAGAATTTTTCCCACCAAGTTCAAAAACAATGAGAAATATATCAAACTCTGTGGCTTTGTGACACGAGGGAGATCATTCCCCACTGTTTTGCTATAGAATTTTGTTCTCTCCTGTGACCTTAATGTCAAGAGGCATAATTTCTCATTTTGCAGTACACCCTGGAGGCCTGACCAGAACGCAAAGTCCTTCAGAGGTCAAAGAGATCTCCATGCTTAACTGAGCAATGCCCGCCTAGCCTGGAGAAGGATGAAAAATGGGTATAAAATATGGGCTCATTTTTAGTGTCTTAATTTTTTAGACAGGTTATTAGTAAAGAAAATAAACTAGTAGGAATTGATATTACAAATAGCCAATTCTGATGATTCTAAACATTTAGTTACTTTTTGATAATTTACATGAAAATGATAAGTTATTTTCAATGAAATCCAACAGGAAGTCTCTCTAATCAACTTTGTATATTTTATTTTAAGTAGCAACTTCCATATATAATTTTATCCTCTAAGATTTTATACTTTTTGTCAGTTCTTATGACTAATTTCCAGAAGTTCTTTTCATGGAGACTCTTGAGTACATTTAAACATTTTGTAAATGTGTGTAATTTGCATTAATGTGGCATAGATAGAAACTGTGATGGTCATTTAATTTTATAAACTTTAATAAATTAAAAATATCATTTACTTTTAAATGTTTTCTGAATATTTTATTGCAAATTCCGCATTAAAAATTATGTGGTATGCGTATGTAAAAGTATACTCCTATGGAAACATATTGAAGGCTATATAGAACTTCAGATGCAAAAATGAGCATCTCCACTGAGGAATAAAATACTACCTATTGTTCTCATTCAAGTCAATGCATTTATTCAACAATAAGCTTGGTTTTGTTTGTTTTCTTTGGTTCTTAAAGAAAAACAAGTGTTATCAAATGCCAGTAAATACATTTTTTCATGATTATTGTTATGTATTATCATTGATAGCATGGTGACAATCAATAAATATCCGCTATAAGTTCTCCCTCACAAATGAAATTTTTGTGTTCCTATTTTTAAAAGGTAGACCCCAAATTGATGTTGAAGGCAAAGGACCAAAAAGTACCACGGATTTTACATTATTTATACAGCTTCCCACATAAGTACCATGTGGCGTATATTATAATATGATTTATTACAAACAAACTGTTTTTGAGGATCCTGTATGTTTTAGGTGCTGCTTAAATGCTGAAGATACAAAGACAAACAGGTATGGCTCATGGTTTAAAGTAACCCAAAGCCAGCTCAGAGACAGACGTTGATTTACGAAAAATGGTGATGTACGTGCTGAAGGACTAAGGTTCCCTGACCCAGTATGATAGACATCAGTGTGCTTACACATTTGTTATTCACGCATGCAGAAATGTATATAAAATGCTTACTATATGCAAGGCACTAGAGATACAAGGGAGACCAATCTGGGATCCTTCATATATAAAACACATAAACTGGGGGAAGAGACACCTTCAACAACTAATTATACAACTATCCACTTATTTTTAAATAAACTTTAGTTTTAGAACAGTTTTGGATTTACCGAAAAATTGCAAAGGTTGTACAGAATTTCCTATATACTCAGCCAGTTTCCTCTACTTTTAGCCTCACATTAGTATAGTTCAATATATGAACTAATATTGATACATTCTAATTAACTAAAGTTCATTATTTTATTCTAACTATTTTTAGTATTATTATTAAACATAATAAAATGCAGGGTGAGTTGATAACGTAGAGGAAATCCTGATTTTATATGAAAAAAATGAAGGCGTGAGTCACGATCCATTTGAAATCTATGTTAAGCTCTGAGAGATGAATAGGAATTGGCTAGAAAAAGGTGAGAGAGGTAAGGTCATTCCAGAAACAAAGAAAAGCATGTGCAAGACTCCTGAACTGAGAAATAGAATGTATCTTTCATGAACTAGAAAGAAAGATGCTGTGATTTGAAGAAAGCTGGTGAGAGGGGAAATAGCATGAGATGATGATATGGAGACCAGGGCTGTATCACACAGGAACTCGAAAGTCATGTTAAGGATTTTGGTCTTCATTCTAAAAGTGCCAAAAAAATGTTGAAAGGTTTAAAGTATCAGGCTGACATAATCGTACTGCCATTTTTAAGAGAACACTCTAAAACAGCTGCAGTTAAGAAGTGGGTAGGTTTATCTGAACTCTAGCATCCACTTCCACTATGTTTACATTGCTTCCTATAAACCCTGGGATTGCTAGTCATTGTTCTACCACTCCAAAGATGGTGTGGTTTCTAAGGCAGGTGGAGAAGATCAACAGAGGACCAGACTTACAGTGTGCATGATAGTTGCAAAGCACGCTCCAAACATCTAACCTTTATAAACAGCCTGTTGTTCAACAACAGGGATTACCAACACACAATACTAATAAAAGTTGTAAAGCTGTATGGAAAACATAGATTCCAAGACCCCATCCAGCTACATCAAAAATGGACTCGAGGTGGTTAAACACTAACTTCCCTGAGCTTCCTAACACCTCACTACTGTCCATCATTTAATAGTGATACAAGGCAAATCTCACGGCAGTGCCCAATAGAGAATCTGTAGCTCAGGTCCCACACAAGGAGGTGATTCTTCTTGTTTTGAAAAGATTAAAATATGTTTCTTACTCTACCACTCTGAGGACAGTGATGACGACAAAGAGAAGCCACTGAGAGAGAATATACAACCCAGTAATTCTGACAGAAAGGGGAGACAGATATCTGCAAAGGTAGAGTTTTGCAGAGCTACTGAGGGGAGGCATGTTATTCCTTAGAAAGCAATTTATTCCAGTGCCTCTTGACTTTTTTTTTTTTTTTTAATATAGAAACATATTTATGCAGAGGACAATTTAATCTATGGCTTGGCTACCTCACCCATTCCTATGAAGGGACTATGAAGTAGCACACTTTAGGAGGTATTTTATGCATAATATAACAGAGTTGTTAGTCATTTCATGTTTAATTCACATCTATCCACACATATTAATGTATAGGTTTTAGAAAAGCCAGAGATTAAAAACACTAGTAAAGAAAAATGCATCACTACGCACTGTAAGCTCCACAGCAAACTAAAGCATATAGTTGCAGTAGCTAATTACAGGAAAAGAAGAAAAGCAACAATTAAAAATGCGCAACTCAAGGCAATGCTGATGCTTCTGGAAAACCCGCTGTACCCAAGCCCAGAGAGTTTACAGTGTTTTCCACCTTTAAATTAATGGCAGCCAGACATTAAAAAATATATATATTTATTGTCCTCAATAAACTCTTTTAACTTGTGAATTCCAATTTTTTAAAATTGTTAATAATTCACTTTAGTGGTTATCAATAAGTAGTTCTTATTTATTTAAAAAAACGAAAAACAAAACAAAAAACAGTCTATGGAATTGAGTGTCCTGGACCAGTAAGAACAGCATATAGGACTGACATTTGTGAATTAATTATTTACTGTCTAGTGGAAGGATTTTTATGAGCTAATAATATAGGCCAAAGATTGTTCATTGGGAAAAATGGCTCTTTCTTAATTTGTGATTGACAACAACGTCCCTTTTTTTCCATTCTATTAATTTCTTCAGGCTAAAATAAGTTGAATACTTATTATTTTGCTTATATATAACATTGGATTCTCAAATGAACATGATGACATAATCAACCATTAGAGTAGAAAAGGAAAAATAAATCAGCTTTCTGTAAGTTCATGATGATTTTTGGGGTAGCACAACACAAAGACATGATCTATTCATACTCCGAAGTCCAAGGTTATATGCTCAATTCTTGGTGTTCTTAGCAACAAAATTTAACCATCTGTACATTGGAAGTAAAATAACTCCTTTCCTTGATGTGCATTCCCATGTTTACATTTTCAATTGAAATGCCAAATCTAATTTAGTTATGTGTATTGTATATCAACCTACTAGTAGATTGAGACATCTTCAGAAGTGATTATTTCAATGAGGTCTTAACAATGTGTAGTATTTCAGGTAAAGATGGATTGGTCAGGATTGTTGGACAAAACCATATTTGCATTGCTATTCAGTCAGTTGAGCTTTTCACTGCAGAGAATGGCTATAATGGAATCATAGTTTGCATTTCAGAGATAAGAATCTTACTCCGTTTAAAATTAATATCTGATGTTGCTTCAGTTTTCATGTGCATATATGGACAAATGAGGGTATGTACATGCATATGTATAATTCTATAATCAAAGACAATAAATTGATTGACGCTTGTGCAAGTGAAGAACAATGAGCAAGTACATCAACAGAATTTACATTTTTCTGTTCCAAGCAAAACTTGACTTAGTCTAAGAAAGATCTTGTTGCCTTCACTGTAGTTGTACTACTTACAAGACTCTTGACTGAATGTGAATCTCCTTGCAGTGAAGTGAGGTTAATAATTATTGTGTTCTCAAGCATTTCTATTTAATCATATGCATTAATGAAGACAGAATGTCTTACACAAACAAATAATTAATTTTAACAATTAGAGTGTAAACATTCTTCACTGATGCAGACATCTGGAGTTTGGTATTTAACTGTGAAATATGAACATTGCCCCAAATATATATTTTCTATAGACAAAAGTATGTGTAAATGTGAATTTACTACATAAACATTTGTGCTTATTATATTGTTTTCAGAGGGGTTAATACTTTAAATAAAAACACAGATTATATATATATATATATATATATATATATATATATATATATATATATATATATGACATAGAAGGGCTTAGATTTGGAAGGTCCTCAGATCAATCACTTCAGAGGTTTAAGTATAAGAATATATTTACAATAATATCATATGATTATAATATAATATAATATTAAACACATAGAGGTAACTTACTGAAAATATATTGTTGATTCTTTAACTTTGGATTTAAGGGAAATAGCACTGTAACATGTCAAAATGGAGTTCTCTCAGACATAGTTTCTCCCTGGGGCATATAACAGTTTTCCTGTGCTTAGAGACACTAGACAGAACTTCAACACTACTCCTGGAGGCCATTTTAAACTGCAAAATCACCACCAAAGAACACAAAATTGTGAAAAATGTGGCACTAAACATCTCCCAAAAGGACACTGGTTTACAGTATTACAGCTGAAAAGGGAAGACAAAGGATTACCTTATTCCATCTCAGCTATAAACATCACTTGGAGCAACTCAAAAGCAAAAGATGAAAGGTTACTGTGTATGTGACTTATTGGACACAAAAAAAGTAAGGGCAGCTGGAGAGTTAATAGTTCCTGTCCTGGCAGGTGGTAACAACTTGGCCAAGTATTCAACTAGGACAGACATACTGTGCCCATCTCTGTTTCTCCACATCATGCCACCTTGTTAAACCCACTTGTTAGTTCTAGCAAGTTCTGTTGTTATTGTTCCATCAGATTTTCTATATAATCATGTTATCTGAAATAAATCTACTTAAGTTCTTTCTTGCAAATCTGTATGTTTTTATTTCTGTTTCTTGCCTGATTTCTCTTTCAAGAACTGCTGGTATAATGTTGAATAGCAGTAGTGAGAGCAGTATTTTTGTTTCTGATCACAAGGGAAAAATATTCACTATTTTACCATTAAGTATCATACTTGCTATAGATTTTGGTAGAGGCTTTCTCTCAGATTGAAGAAGTTCTATTCCTAGTTTGCAGAGAGATTTTTCGATGAATGGATTTTGGCTTGGCTTTTGTCAAATGCTTTTATTGTGTCTATTGAGGGAATCAATTATTTCCTTTTTCATTTTTATTTGTTAATATGCTGAATTGCATTGATTAATATTAAAATATTAAAACAACCTTGCATTCCTGGGATAAACCCCACTTGACCATGATATAAATATATACATATAATATATAAATATATATAATATATATACACATACATATATATACATACAATATATATGTCTATAGTATATATAGTATATATATGACTATATGCAATATATATTATATTTATATATATGCATTATATATATATATATATATATATATATATATATATATATATATATATTTGGAATTTTGTATCCTAACATTTTGTTCAAATTTTTTGCACCTATGCATGTGAGTGTCATTGGTCCCTAGTTCTCTTTTCTTGAAATGTTTTTGTCTGGTTTTGGTATTACAGTAATAATTGTCTCACAGAATGAATCCAGAAGTATTCCTTTATCTTTAATTCCCTGGAAGACTTTACATAAAATTGGCATTATTTGTCCATTACATTGTTGGATGCAATTCACCAGTAAAACTAGCTGCATCTGAAGTTTTCTTTGTGAGAAGGTCTTTATCCACAAATATTTTATATGTATACATATAAAATATATAGTGGGTTTTATGCTATCCCATTCTTGAGTAAACTTTAGTAATTTTTGTCTTTTAAGGAATTTCCCATTTAATCTACTTTGTCAAATTTATTAATATAACATTGATTGCTCATGAGTCACATATTATCCTTTTATTATCGGTAGAGTCTATGGTTATGCACCTCTCTCATTCCTAATTTTAGTAATTGTCTTCTCTCTTTCTCACTTTTTTTTTTTTGAATGTTTTGACTAGAAGCTTATCAATTTTACTGATCTTGTGAGTTTATTGTTCCATTAATTTTCTTTATTCTTTATGTCACCTGTATCATTGATTTCTGCTCTGATCTTTATTAGTTCCTTTCTTATACTTACTCTGTACTTCATTTGCTTTCCTTATTTGATTTTTTCTTTTTTTTTTTAATTAACGTTGACATCACCGAGTTAAAACTTTTCCTCTGATATAGGCAGGAGACGTTATTTCTCTGTCTTACATGAAAAATTTTAGTTCTGCAACCTTTTTTAAATCACTTAACTTCTATAAGTTTCATTTCCCTTATTTGTCAAATGGGAATAACAATTCTTGTCTGATTATACTCACCAAATTTGCCTGGTAAAACTCTCAAGAATCAAATAATGATAACATATGGTAAAATAGGTTGAACATGTTTAAGGGTTAAACAGGCATATGGTATTATTATATTTAGTCATTTTTTCACAGCTCTAAACTGACTAAATAACTTTTTTTCTTAACTTGATAAATTGAATTGAGGATAATATTTTCTAGTATGTTCTTCATGCATGTAGCTAGAAAACCTCTAGATAAAATGTAGTGAGTTTCATCATTCAGGATGCTTAGGGGACATTTTTTTTTTTTTCTTTTTCAAGTTATATATATTTACCTTCTCAGAAATCAGCTTTATGTTGTGTGAAGAAAATGTCCCTTCTTCCCTTCTTTTGAAGTGCTTTTAGGAGCAGGTGGCATAGTTTTAGTGGGATCTCTCTCCCCTGAGGCAGATCTGGTATTGATCAGCACTGAAGTAAATGTTCTGCTCTCAAAAATCCCCCATATTGATTACCTGCCCACCTCGCCAATTAGAGCAGGCGGAGAGTTATATGTTTTACCTTAGGGCTCAGCTTTGGACCAGGCTTCTATGTTTTCTTTTAAATTTGCCTTTGATCCAGAATCCAGATCCCCTAACGGCTTTGCCTTCATTGTTTCTGGATGCTTGGAGTTTCTGTTACAGAAAGTTTTCAGATACCTTTGTTGATGTGTAAAGAAGAAGAATGAGTTGGAAAAAAACACAGCTAAATCCATGGGCAAGTCTAAGTAAATCATAAAAGAAAAAAAATGACTTGAGGCAACTTTTTGAGAATAGTTAAAAATAAATGAAAAATAACCCATGTTGAAGGAAAAAAGGTAAATACATTCACTCGTTAATTCACTTAACAAATATTTAGTGAGTGACAGCTGTATACCATCCAGGTCCTGGTCACACCCCCAGGGAAGGGATACAGTGTTGACAAAGACAAGTGGTCCTTTACGGAACTTACATCCTCATTCCTCCAAATGGTAGTTACTCTGGCTTGAGTTTAGTACTTTTGTGTACAGCTTGAATGAGAATGACTGATACACTTGCGTAGTTTCTCATTTTGCCTCCAGAAAGATTGTTCATGTTGTCTGCTGAATATGAAGGACACGGAAATGAAATAAGCATTCTTTCTCTCAAAGGGTTATAATCTTTCAAGAAGAGAAACTCTGCTCAGTCCACAATTAATAATTTACACACCTGCACTGGCATGACAGATATATTTGTATCCCTCTAGGTTTACAGTGCTCTCCTGACCTTGTGACGATGCTGAGGCATGGCTGGAAGTCATCTTCTATGGTGATAAAACAAGTCAGTCAACAAGTTCTTGATTCCTAGGCAGTGAAATACCCCCATCCCTAAATTGTTGGGTCAGCAGAGCCATTCTCAAGTTGCCGCACTAGGGCTGGGTCTTTAGTCCAGCTTTACTTCTGGGTTCTGTCATCGTCCTTCCCCCTGCATCCTATTCTCTTACTGATGGGGCCAAACCAAGTGCAGCTTGGAGACAAATTTCAAACTCTTTCTTGATATCCTTCCCAGCAAGTCTTCTCCCTAAGCTCTTCCTATATAGAAAATTTGGATCTTCTAAAGTGCTCCCTCTCCCCCATGTGGATCTCCTTTTATGTTCTTTATTTTATGACACAGTAAGACACGTTAACCCTTGAAAAAGGTGATCTATTTTGGGTCTCTCCTTGATGTACACAGGTATATCTCTCATCCTTCCTGATGAAGGGACCCTCCACTTCTTACTACTGAATAAAGATAAACTGAAGACTTTTTTTCCTGCAGTCAAACAGAACAAACCATGAATTGAGTTTGTTACAGAAAATCCTAGAACAAGTATTTGGAGGATATGCAAACCTGCTGGAATGGTTTAATCTTTTGCCCCATAATGTACAATGGGAGCTTAAAGACTTGTTTATTCATTAGAGAGCCAGGACAGGTTAGAATGGGAACGTGAGGAATGTACAAATCGTAGTGGGTTTGAACATATCTATTCAAGCAAAGAAACTACAAATTATTTCTACTCTTCAGTCATCATCATCATCAGTGGGTTTGTTATTCCCCCAAGGTGGCATAAGTGGGCAGACTCACGAATCAGGTTCTGCAATGGCCATGTCTAAAGGCAGAGCATGGAGTAGACCACTCTGTTTTCAGTTCCCTGTTAGAGTGGGGAAAACAAAGAGAGAAACAACCTTCTCAAAAAGTGCTATGGACTGATTGTGTTCCCTCCAAATTTATACGTTAAAGCCCTCACATCCAGTGTGACTCTATCTGAAGACAATATCTTTAAGGAGATAATTAAGGTTAAATGAGGTCATAAGTTTGGGTCTCTAATCTGGTAAGACTGTGGCCTTACAAGACAAGGAAGAAAAAGAGAGAATCAATCAATCAATCAATCTCTCTCTCTCTCTCTCTCTCTCTCTCTCTCTCTCTCTCTCTCCCTCCCCCCCCCACCCCAATCCCCATGTGAGGATACAGCCACATGGCTATAAGAAAGCAGCCAACTGAAAGCTAGGAAGAGAGCTCTCACCAGGAACCAAATCAATAGGTACCTTGACCTTGGACTTTCCAGTCTTCAGAACTGTGAGAAAGTACATTTCTGTTATGTAAGCCATCCAGTCTGTCATATTTTGTAATGGCAGCTTGAGCAGATAAGACAGGGAGAAGTCCCCAAGAAGAGTCTCCCTTATCCTCACTGGCCAGAAAATTGGCACTTGCCTAACTCTATGCCAATCACTTAAAACAGTGGTTCTCACCCAACCAAGAGTATTTTGTCCTCGGGGGCATTTAGCAATGGCTGCAGAAGATATTTTTGATTGTCACAACATATAACTCAGCAAGAAGTGTTACTGGCATCTGGTGGGTACAGGTCAAAGATATTAGGAAACCTCCTGTAATGAACCCATCAGCCTCTCAACCCCTCACAATGAAGAATTATCCTGCCTAAAATGGCGATAATGCTGAGGTTGAGAAAGCAAGATCTAAGTGAATCATGGGCAGATCTTTTGTGCTTTGTATCAAACGTATATTGACATTAATGACATGCTGACATATAAAGACAAATGCCATTCTGTGTTCCTTAAGACTTGTGAGAAAGAGGTCAGAGGGAGCCAGTAGCCCTAAGGGGCCCTTTCAGCAGCAACAAGATGCAAGATGCCCAGTGTGAATTCCTGACCTGAGACCAGATTCCTATCTAGTGTTGCCAGAATTTCCATGTACCCCTGCCTCTCAATGGACATGTGCTGAGGCTGCTGAGGCTGTGTCTGTTCTTTCCAGGAAGACACATTTTCTCATTCCACTAGCACTGAGCCCCATAGCAATTGGGGGGTTTGGTTGAGTGGGGAGGGAGATGGGAAGTAGCAGGGTAATAGGTGGATTTAACACTTGTTGCTTTACCAGTGACACATGTCTCTCCTACTCGCAGAATCTCACACTCGTCTCTTTTTTATCCTTTGCAGATTTCAACTTTGTATTTTGACCTAAGGTGTGTACCTGAGAGTGTGAGACCAAGGCATAAAGTACCTTCACAAAGTCCCAACAAGCATTCATGTCTTTTGCTCACCTCTTTGACTCTACCTCTTAATTCCAGTCTGTGGGATGTTATTATTATTATTTTTTTCCTAATGTGGTGCTGATGTTAAACTTTGTAATTCTGGGAACCAGTTAAAGGTAAGAAATCCCTCCATTCTTTTCTTTTCCAGAAAAGTCTAATAGAAAAGAACCACCATACTCTCACATATTCTCAGATAAGAGCTCCCTGCACCTTTCCCCATGACTCCCTTGTTTACCTGTCTCTATAAGATCTCAAGCCTCCTTTTTCTTTAAAACATTCCTCATTCATGACCTGCTCAGTTGCAATGGCCTGAGTAGCATCATCCCTTTCATTGTGTGGTGCGTTTTATGTTTCTCACTGAGTATGCAGGAAGATGGATTAGCTATTACTGATCATGTATTCCTTGATGCCTACTTTTTATGACATAAATGTTTTTCCTTCAGTTGTTCCAGGCTCTGGACTTTGCTTCGAAAGAAAGAAATAAAGAGAGAGAGAGAGAGAGAGAGAGAGAGAGAGAGAGAGAGAGAGAGAGAGAGAGAGAAAGAAACATCAACAACTCAAAAATCCTTTCTTTCATACAAACTCTGCCAAGAATTTTAGTGTTTATTTAAAACTAAAATATAAAGCACTGAGTCTCCTTTCTTGGGTGTCTATTGTTACTAACCCAATTGGACAGGGTAAAGTTTAGAATGCCATTTCACTTATATAGAAAACAAAGTAATGGGTAAAATGAAGCAAAGGTTAATATTTTTCAAATATTTCCTATCGCATGAAGGTTTAATGAGGTACTGTATCTGAGTACTTAGATCAGTCTCTGGTAGGTAAGAGATGGCCAATAAGTTGAACTTTTGTTATTGTCATGACCATTGTCATTATCTTTGTGAAATCTTTCAGTCATTGAGGAATTTTAGGCAATTTGGTTTCAGTCACAGTCTCTTTGAATGCTTTTTCTTTTATTTATTTTTAAACGTACTTATCCTAGGAGCTTTGATTACACATTAGTATAATCACCTAAAAACGTTTGGCACCTCCAGAAATAAAGGAGAGATATTTTTTAAAGCCCAAATATAATCTTCCCAATGCTTTTGGTTTATCCTCAAGAACAAAAGCATAATGTGGAAAGGGAAAATAAGGATTACTGTGCAGGGAGATATAATATCAATATTGGAAAGGAATTTTTAAAACTAAAATTTGCAAGAGCCAGAAGCTTTGAGAAAAAAATCTTAAATAAAGCTTTTGTGTGGTCCCTGGCTTAGAACACAAAATCTGGAGGAAATTACCATTGGAGTAAACAGTAGGATTTGAGCTTTGTCTGACACCGTCTGAGAAATTAGAAATTAATGTAGGCAATAGTTGAAACTGTCAGGCCAAAAATTAATTGGGAACATTTAGAAGGGAGCTACGAGGAAGCCTAAAGTAGAATTTAAGAGTGTTTTAAGAAACTGTTAATACATGGAATATACTTTTCATTGTAAATAATTTTGAAGTTTAGTCCACAGATCTCTTTTGTACTTATTTCAACTCTATTATTTTTATAATGGGAAGTATAGGTGTAGATTGACAAGCATAGAAGTACCAACATAGAAGTTCGAACAATTAAGTCCGTGAGGTATCCACCGTGCACTTGCATGGTGGAAAGTTCGTGAACTTAATTGTCCAACCTTTTATCTAGACACAAACTCCAATACGTTCTTTTATATTCAATACAATATTGTTTCTGATAAAATATTTTCCAAATAAATGAGTAACAACCTACTTTTCAGGTACCATAAAATAATTTGTCAAATAAAGGTAAATTACATCACTCAATAGTGGTATTTTGAAAATACCACAAGATTGCATAATCTATCACATAAAAATCAAAGCTTGCAGTGACATTTTACTGGTTTTAAAGTCATTTCCTTGCACAAGATTGCAATAGAATTAAAAGGGAAAGCTAGAAGAAAAACACACATAGATTAGAATAAGCTTAATTGCTATTCACTTCTGGAAACGTCTTTTTTCAAATCTCAAAGGTTTAGATTTTTATAAGGGTACATTATTATAACTCTAAGGGAAAATGTGTGTTTCAAGGGAAAACCATGCATTGTCTAGAGCAAACCCTTCAGGGTTATCTGACTAGAGATTCTGGGGGCTATTTTATAACTCTGTAAATTGTAGTTAACAGAATGCAATGCAAAATAATTATTGTCTATAGGCATGCAAATATATCCTATCCAGTGGAGGTTCAGTTGACTTTCCTTCTACTTTCCCCCTGGAAATGCCAGTGTTCATCCATTTATAAATTCATTTCAACAATCTTTTGTTCCACAGAAATTTATATTTCATTTGCTTCTTTGAACCAGTTATAACATCTGCCTGGTTCTCTGATTGAATTAATTAGTTAAATCTTCAGCTCATGTTCTTTTTATATCTGTGTAATATTTTTTAAAGCGTCATGATTTTACCTGTTTCTTAAAAGTAAACTTTAACATAACTTATGCAGACACTGATGAATAATGTAGCTTGACTCAGTTATCCATCTGGGGAAGAGACATTTAATCCTGTATACATTCATCGCACATCTACTCTGTGTGAAAGTCAGCTCCCTGCTAAAAATTGAAGGGATAAATAGCTGAGTTATAAATGTGCAGTGAGTACGAAATTGAAAACATAATAGACTAGAGATTGGAGTGCTGTTAGTTATATTACGAAAGAGAACTTGAACTGAAAGCTTAAATAAAGCACACTGAGAACTACTACTGCACATTGAGGCAGAGCCGGGGTAGGTGAGCGGGCCACATGAATGACACGGCCTTGGATATGACTCTTGAAAGGTGGGCAGGATTCCAGCAGGCACTATTTTGAGAAAGAGGTCACCTGAGAGACAGAAGCAATGAAGGCAAGGGCCAGAGTGAGGGGGAGCAGAACATGCACAGAGAGAACAACTTTGCTGCTCTTTCCTCCTAATAAAATATTCTCCTTTTTGACACCACTTTTCTATTCCTTATATTGAATTTCCTTGGATTTACCTTTTGGTATGGGAGTAATTAATTCAACAAGGATTTTAACAAATATTTTTTGATATCTATTTGTCCTTAGATTAAGGCTCACAAACATGGCAGCACTAATATTTTAGAAAGGATGCTTCTTTGGTGTGGGGGGTTGCCCTATACATTGTAGGATGTTTAGTAACATCCCTGGTTGTGACCCACTAGATATCAGGAACCTAAGTTGTAACAACCCAAAAGTCTCTAGATATTATTTTCTTTCTGGGATTGAGGGAGGGAACATGTCCCTAGTTGAGTGAGATCCACTGCTATAAATTCTTCAAATTCAGCAATTGAACACCAAAACAATTACCCACCAGATCCTACCCCACAACTCTTACATCTTTATTCCCTAGTGAGTTCACTGATTCACCAAATCTCACTCACTGATTCTCCAAAATTCAGAAACTCGGAGTCATGTAGTACCACTTCTTCCTTACTTCTTAATCTCATTCCTCACAAAATCCTCCACCAGACATGTCACTCTAATCTGGTCACCTCTTTCCATCTGCATTACCACTAGTTCCAATTCAATTTATTGGCTTTTGCTAAGACACTTTGAATAGGCTTTGTCCTGATTTTTCTGCCTCTCTTCTCTATTTCAGTTTATTATTCCCCTGCTGTCAAACTTACACTCTCAATGATTCAAGTTTTATGAAACCATGCAAATATAAAACAAAATTTTAAAAGCAATTAAAGATAAAGTCTATTGACTGCCAATTCCTAGAAAAAATACCAAATTAATTTTTAGACTAAAGCCAGCCAAGTTATTTTCCTACTGCAGGAAGGGAGGTCATGACCTTGACAGTCTTAGTAGTGTCTCAAAAGTGAAAGGTCAATGACAGAATGTTTATAAACTTGCACGGTGTAAATGTGGAACACCCAGTGCAGGGAGCTGATTGGGATCAGGCAAAGCTCATATTATATTTTAGGACTGAAAGAGGGAAGAGATACATACTTGAAAGTGAGTTTTAGAAGTGTAAACAGTTGTATGAGTTAAGTGCTTTGAGAAGGTACTCTTTATTCTGACAATACAGGTTCAGATAAATAAAATTTTATGATGTTCCTGAAACAAACAATAATTGCTTTCAAGTCCTTCTCCCTGAGCAAGAATTTCCTGAAATAGTGAAGTCATGTTTATGCAATAGACCAAAAAACTGAATGGTCAGATGTGGTTTCAATTCTCAAGTCCAAAATTTCTAATTATGGCATGTGAGCCTTAGACAATCCAGCCCTGCTCACACTTTATCATTGTCTGCAGGCACTACCAGACTTGCTCCTTCCAAGTGTTCCAGGCATGAGTCAATTATTGTGCTATAACCAGGTGCTTCCCACTCCCTAGTCTTTTAACAGGAGATGGAGTGAGGTGGGGAGGGAGGGGAGGGGAGGGGAGGGGAGGGGGAGGGGGGGGGAGAGAGAGAGAGAGAGAGAGAGAGAGAATGCATTTTTTTCTAACTTGAGTTGCATTTCAATGTATTATAGCTATGTGTGTTTCAAAATGTGACAAATCAAATTATTTAAATTTAAATGTTTATCATACATAAAACACTAAAGGCATTTGCAAAATACATTTGACTTAAAAATAAGGATATCAGATTGCTTTAAAAAACTAGACAAATAGTTTATGTACCTAAATGCTCTAGTTGAGGAGATTCAATTATTGAATTGGAGGTGGAATAAAATAAATAATAATACTACTAATCTACTTGTTTCTGTTCATAGGTTGGCAGTTTCCATCCTAAAACCTACACATGATAAGAAATAAGTAAGTTGAAATCATTATCATCAGCCAGCAGCTAAAGAATACTATTACTTTTATTTATTATATTCAAGCAAATAGAATATCACTATTCCATTTAATACACAACTTAAATTGAATTATTTTTGATGCCAGAATGGACAATGTCTTTTTTTTTTTTTTTGTCCTTTTCTGGGTCAAAGAACCCTTGGATCAAGATTTTGAAAGACAGAGTCCAAAAAGAATTAAAGAACGACCAAGCTGTTCTTGGTCTCTATTTTCTCCTCCTCTCCCGAGTTTCCTCCTTTTTCTCTTTTGTGAGCATCATGAGACTGATGTCCATTTTGGGAAGATTACTCCTTACTATGTCAAAATATAATAGTGGCCATTGCTGGAACTAACTCTAATTTAAACTGACCAGAGTCCCCCTCCCCAGCCCAAGCTTACATTACAAGGACTATGAATTTTTACAAGGAGTTACTGCGATGTGAAAACCTGAAAGGCTGCTTCAAAATAGCTAGTTCAAAAAGAGCCAGTTGATGTTTATGAGGCATTGAAAATACTTTGTAGGGATTAAAAAAAAAGAAAGAAAGAAAGAAAAAAGAAAAAAAAGAAATATTAAGATGAAACCCAGATGAGGATAAAAAGAACAGGGAGGTATCAGATCAAATATTTTGATAGAAAAACAAAATTACAAACCAAAGGGTGTGGGAATGACAGGGGTAGAAATCCAAACACAGAAATAGGAGACTTAAAATAAATTGATACAATCAGGGAAAAATAAACTAAATTGTTGGGCCAACTAGAAATAAAGTACTAAAATTGGAGCCATGTGTGTGACAAAGGAGCGGATGACATATGAAGCATTACAGAAATTTGGCTTACTCCTGAGGATGCTAAACTATTCATAAGATACACTTAGAAGGTCCCTACATCAGCACAGTTAAGATAAAAAATGAGACAAGAGTCTTCTATTTAAATGGAGTATTTAGTGGCTCCAGAAATGCAGGGACCAGCTCACTAAAACATAATCAGTCATTTGGTCCTGGGTCACTGCAGAGGACGATGAAAGGGAGAATGCGCAATGGTCCCTAGATAGAAAGAAAGGAAAGACGGATGGACAATGAAACCGCAATTATATGAAATTTCAACATCTCTTCAAAATTATTTGTTGGGCTTCTGAGGCACAGAATACTTTTTCCCCGAAAATAAGACCTAACCGGACAACCAGCTCTAATGCGTCTTTTGGAACAAAAATTAATATAAGACCCGGTCTTATCTTACTATAAGGCCGAGTCTTATATAATATAATATAAAATAAGACCCAGTCTTATATTAATTTTTGCTCCAAAAGACGCATTAGAGTTGATTGTCTAGCTCTTATTTTTGTGGAAACATGGTAGTAAAGGCGGGGCAATTGCCTATTACCTGATCCAAGACGTCACAGATTTGGATTCTCTTCTCTCTTGACCTAGCCATACTCAATAGCCAGGATAAGTTTGTTTTTATTTTATTTTATTCAAGATTCCAAATAGACTCATTCTCTGAGGTAAAAGTTAAATGAGTTGGGATGATGTACAAAACAATAAAATTTGCATAGAATCATTTTCTCTGGAGGATTCAACAGGAAACACACACAAAAAAGAGTAAGTTTACCAGTTACAGGGAAATTCTAACCTTTTTGATGAAAGGGACAAATGCTAAAGAGTGTTATAAAGTATACATGTCACAACTGGAAGAGCTTCACTAATGTTAAAAATCAATAAGGTTGTAAGAACCCAACATATGTTATTTGATAAGAAATAGGAAAATAATTTTAAAGTAGTAGAGTAGTAAACTATGGTAACAAGAAAAAAGTATTCAAAAGGAGAAACTAGTCATGTCAAGAGAAAGTCACTCAGATCTGAGATTTATTTATGAGTCATTATAATGTAACCGCTGAGAAATCCACACTCCTCCAAAACTGAGGGGTGAAAAGAAGGTGTACCTCTCCAAAAAAATACCATTTAAATGAAATGTCCTTTAGTACTTGGACAATGTATCATCATGATCATAAGCTTTGCAAAATTCTGTTATGAAGAATCTTTATTTATACTCTTCAGCCAACCATAGCAAAGTCCTAGCCTTCAGTTCTCCAGGGGAAAGAAACATGGGAATCATACCTGTGATAAACCGCTGAGTGATGAGGTAGAAATTAAACATCAGGCTTCATTGTGATGTCAGGATTTATCTCCGAGTTTCAAATGTAAACATCTTTAAGAAATCACTCTTAAATATACAGAATTCCATTGCACAGCTACATATTCCAAAATATATCCTTCCAATGCTATATTATAGAACATTCTACTTATTATTACTATGCAGAGAACTTTGAACACTGGGAAAACGAACCTGAGACAAATGTAAGTTGATGGCCTCTATTGAATCAATTGGTATCTCAGGATATTTTGGGAGAGTTAAAATTTCATCCCATAAATTAACCATCATATCTTGGCTAAAGGTCATTGAAAAGAAACAGAGAATGGTGATGAGGATAAACCCTGATAATGATGATGATAATATATCCCTCAGAGAGAGACCAGGAGTGTCAAGTTGCGGTTTCTACCCTAAAGTACCTCATATACTTTAAATCTGTGACAACCTTATAAAGGGGTTTTCCTTTTTTTATTATTTTTATTTTGCAAGTGAGAAAAGTAAGCTTCAAAGAGGTTAAAAAACATCCTCAAAGCCAAAATGCAAATATACTCATTGCACAAAAACAGTGAAGAATTATGCTGAGTTCAAGGCAGCCAATAGCATTGACTTGAATTTCACAAATTAACGGTGATTTTTTAAAGTGTGCCTATTGTGGGACTAATAAAACTTTTCTTTGACTACTGCTTTACTCTTTTTTTTTTTTTTTTTTTTTTGGAAAGTGCACACCTATCATCAACTAGCTTAAAAGCTAAGGTGATTCTCTGATAAGGTGGAAAATAACTTCAAAAACAAGTTATTCCCGGTTAGTAAACTGAAGTTCTTGTGTTCACTACCTGAATTTATTTTTAACTTCTTGATGGGTTATCCGGATAGTTCTTATCTTTGCCTCTCTGTGGTTCCAGGAAGTTTATTACACTGCATGAGGGAGACAATCAAGTGTTGTTGAAATAAACTAATATATGAGATAAAATTCCCAGTCTCTTTTCTTCCTCTCTCATTCTTTTTACTCCCTGTGTTCATTCTTATATGTGAAATTTGGAATGCTTTCCTCCTGGTTAGACATTGATTTTTTAAAAAGAAGGATTCTTTTTAAGATCTAGAAAACAGAACACACACAAAAGAAGTATATAAAACGATTTCTCCCAGAATCCTAACAATTCCATTTTATTGCTTAAATTTATTCTGAGCTTGAGTTAGTTTCCTGTACTTTCAGACTGCAAACCCTGCCTATTCCATATTCTCGGTCTACCCCATTAAAGTACAGTTGTCTGTGTCTCATCAGGGAGGTGGCTGCCCTCAGTGGCGGGTGATGTAATCCTTGGTATACATTGCATACATCTGTGGAGGGCTTTGGCAGTCCCAACTGTGAATGTCTCTAACATATCAGATCAGTATGTTAACCAGTAGTAGGCAATTGCTGAAAAAGTCTCTGTAGTTGGCAAATATTTTAATGATGCATGCGGTAAAATTGGAGCCAGTTGGCCTTTCATCTACCCTCAATACCCCAAAGTTCTAATGATAGATAAGCCCTTTATTTTTCTTGAGCTAAAACACAGAATACAAGAAGATATCTGCTAAATAAGGGGCTCATTTTACATAGATGCTGAAAGGAAAAAGACATAAAGCCAATTTGGGCCATAACCACATTTTCAACATTGCTTACAATGGACCAGAGCACATGGGTGTTACAGCAGTGAGCAGAGCTGTATATACTCCAGGCCAACCGTAAGATCTTGAACTTTTACCAAAAGTGCAAAAGATTAATTTACTTACTTCACAGCTTGCACAGGTGTTATTCAAGAATAATTGGGCTTCCTAAAAAAAAATATATCTAGTACTGGCCATTTGGAATATTTATATGAAGCCCAAATGAAAGGTTTCCTACTGTGATGCAGGCAGCATGGGACATTTTGTGAAGAATCACACAATTTATTGTGTGTCTGTCTGTGTCCTGCAGGTAAGGTCTCTTACCTTTACAGGTAACCACTTGTTTCTGACAGGATATTTAATCAAGAGGGGAACAAAGAAAATGTTCTAGTTTTATGTAAAGGATATTTAAATTTTGTTGTTTAGAAATAATTTTGTGTATTTTTAAGCATAAATAGACTGTTAAAATAGTAATGTCTCTGATGGAAACAGTATACTCACTGGACTTTTAGTGAAACCAGTGACCGATTCTGGACATGTGCATGCTATCATTTCACCTTTCTATTTATAGTACCCAAGAGAGACAAGACTAATGCATCTAATGTACTCACAAGGAAAAGCACAAAAGTTCCATCCACATAATTCGTTTTCAGCCCACAAGTAGAAAAACATGAATTAAAAAGCTTAATACAACAAAAATGATAGAAGATATTTCTGATTGCTATCTCAGACTTGAAAGATTTCACCTTCTATTTACATATATATCTGTATTTATAATATAATATACATACATATATGCAATATTATATATATGTAATGTATATATATGTATACATTACATACATAGAATGTAAGTGTGTGTATATATGTAACAAATATTTCTCTCTATTAGTAACTATGTGTGATAGAAACCATACAAAGGTCATTTGCTGAACAATTTAGCATAAATATCTTTGTTTTCTTCTTAGGTATCTGTGTAATAAAGTTGCATTTATTCTCATTGTTATCCTCACTTTCTTAGACATACACACAAGGGTAACAACAAAAAGCAGTCAATATCAACCCAAAAAGAAAAATGCAATCCTCATATGTCCTCGACTTGGGTTCAAATCCCAGCACAATCTTTTATTGTGTTACATTAATTAAACAAGGTCATTAGACTGAGGTGGTTCTAATACTTTGGCAGCCTACTACATAAGCAAATCAAAACGCAAATCTATAAATCCCTCAAGATTAAGAAATTGGAACGTAAAGACAACTAGTCAGAGTCAACTCAGCTTTCCCAAAGAAGGCAACTGCTTAAACTATAGCCACTTAAATAATTTTCCTGATTGGATTCTGAGTCTTCTCCATCAAAGTATTTCACTAATTATATGACCTTAGTCACCTTACCTCATTTCTTTATCTTAAAACTTGCGATAATACTAGAAACTAGAAAGTTGATTATTGAAACGTAACTCTGGCTTTTAGTAAGAGCTCAAAAAATGTTGGGGGTTTTCATAACTAATATTAATTTCTTGAACTTGAGGTTGTTATGCCTACTTGTTTGATACCTAAGTTTCCTCATTCTAGTTTTAACAAAATGAAGGGTCTGTAAACAAGGGCAACATTAGCCTCAAAAATCAAAACGGTGATACCAAAAACCATAACAGAGGTCAACCTTGATCGTCAAATGCTGAGTAAACAATTGCCCAAAAGTTTAGCAGTGTAATGGGACATCTCTACAGCATTGGTTCCCCAATTTTCACCGCAAAAATTCAGCTGATGCTTTTTTAAAATTCTAAATTCCAGCCACTCCCCTAGAAAGTCTGATCAGGTAGGTTTCAGAGAAGCAGTCTAATCTGCATTTTAAAAGGACCACAGATGATTCTTATATTGAGGGAGTAGTTTGAGAAAACAAATTAAGACTGTTTAATAACAATATGTTACTTAGCTGAATGTTTTTTTCAAAAAACAAAATACAACAACAAAATTATGGAGTGTTTTTTAGAAATGCAAATGATTTAAATTAACGTCTATGTTAAAATAGACACTGATAGACTTAAGATTCTATTGGATGCTTCAGCTTTTATCAGAGCCCATTGCTTTCATGGTTGGTGAATCTATTACCTTCTTTACTAAACACCAAAAACCCGTTGTAGTCTGTGAATGCAAAAAGAATGACAAAATCACTCTTCAACTTTTCCACGCATTTTCTCCTCACAACCTCCCCGCAAAAAAAAAAAAAAGCTATTATTTTTATTAAGGATTGAGACAAAACCTGTGAACACAAATTCTACCTTTGACTTAGTTTTTAAACCTTGTTAAAGTTATTTTTCTATGAAAAAAACAATTTAAAGAAAAAAATATATGTTGGCAAATGTATGAAGAAACAATCACACAATGTAAGTTGTCACATCCTTCAAATTAAAAAATGCACGTATGTACCTTGTCGTGGGGGGCGTCCGGCGGGGTCTCTGCTCCTGCTCCCCACACTAGAACGCAGGACGTGGTGAGGCCCAAAAGGAACACCCACGGAGCCATAGATGGGGGAGTCATATCACTATATTCTCGCTGGCGGCACTATAGTCTCACTGGAGGCTGGATCCACACTGTCCACAAACTGCCATCCTAACTGCAATCCGCGCTTGCCACCTCAGCCACCATCTTCTCGCTAGCCCCCATTTTTTCGCTAGCGTAGCCACAGCAGTTATATTAGTGGCCAATGGCTCACTGGTTACAGCTGAAGGCCAACTAGCCAGAGCTGATGGCCATCCAATCATAGTTGATGGCCATTTACTACCTGAGCCAGCACCTGTCTATGTGAGGCTGAGGGCCTGGAAACTGCTTTCTGGGGCTCTGCCCCCACATACCTGCTCCAGGATTCTATGTTTCAGAACATATCTTACAGATTTTTTTGTACCATGAGTGCTATATATACAAAGATATTAATTACAGCACTGTTTGTAAGAGTTAAAAAGTCAAAACACATTATATATTCTTCAACAGGTGACAGTTTAAAAAAAATAGTGTGTCTATATAACTGAATAATATGCAAGTCTTGAAAACGGCAAGTCCCCTCTCTCTATATGATTCTATAACACGGTCGCCATTATATATTAAGCAAAATTTATACACACATATAAACATATGTATGTATTTTTAAGCACACATATGTATACATATACATTAACAGTTATATTAATAGACTAGCATTGAAGGACATAAGAAAAGTTAAGAATGGTTATGTACTACCTCAGCCAGGTGATCAGGGTTAATATCAGCCGTGAGAAGCCGTGTGTTAAACATGTACCCTTGATAGTATGTAATGAGTACGTCAATTCCGTGATTTTACAAAAAATATAAACCCCAGTATAATCACAAGAAACACGTCAAACAAATCCTAATTGGGTACATTCTACAAAATACCTGACCAGCAACTTATCAAAACTGTCAAAATTATCAAAAAGTAGAAAAATCTGAGAAACTGTCACATTCAAGGGAAGCCTAAGCAGACACGATGACTAAATGTAATGTGGCATCCTGGATGGAATTTCAGGTCAGAAAAAGAACATAGATAAAACTAAGGAAATCTGTATAAGGTATGGACTTTATTGAACAATGTGTCAACATTGATTCGCTAATTGTGGCAAATGTCCAGTACAAATTTTAAAGGTGAATGGGAGAATCTGAATGTGGGATATATGCAAACTCTCTGTACTATTTCCATAACTTTTTTGTAAATCTAAACCTATTCTAAAATTTAAGAATTATTTTAAAAAAATATGGTGTGAAAATATTATGTGTTAACTTGGCTAGGCTATAATGCCCAGTTGTTTGGTTAAACACCAGTCTAGATGTGGCTGTCAAGATATTTTTATATTTGATTAACATTTAGTTCAGTAGACTGAGTAAAAGTATCACGTGGGTGCACTTCATTTAATCTGTTGATGGCCTCAAGGAAAAAAACTGAGGTCCTCTGACGAGGAAGAAATTCTGCTTCCACACCGTCTCAGACTCAAGACTGCAACATTAATTCTTCTTGTCAGAATTTCCAGCCCCATGGCCTTCCCTGTTTATGTCAGACTTGCCAGCCCCTACAATTGTGTGCTGCAATTCTTTAAAATCTCTGTCTCTACAGTAGATTTTTATATATATAATCTCCTATTGTTTTTTTGAAGAACCTTGACTAGTATATATGTGTAGGGGAATAATGATGTGGCTGGAGAATAGAGAACAGATAGGGTGAGATACTTACTTTTTAAAATATATACTTTTATATATTTTTAATTTTTAATAACTACTGAAATCAACTGTTCAAAAATAAACAAATGAGAAAAAAGAAAAAAAAAAGAGTCTATGTGAGGTTAGATCACCGGTATTTAATATTTCCATTATAAATTATCTAATTGATCCCCATGATAATTATTTTAGGTATATAGAGTTAATATTAGTATTCACATTTGGCCTAATTAAAAATGGAAGCAGAAGCCCAAAATCTCAAAGGGAGAAAGTAGTAGAATCAGGAGGTATCTGACTCCCTGTGCAGTGTCAGTTACGTTACAACAGGCTCCCTAATGAGGAGGGTAATAAAAGGAAGGACTATCTGCTTTGATTTAGAGATCTAGGTAAACCAAAAGGGTGGCCGAGAAATGGCAAAGGTGAAATCAGAGGCATTTAATTGGGAGTTGAGTAACTATTAACTCTTCCCTAAAAGGATAAGGTCACTGGAATATCTCAGCTAAAGTTTTTAAGATAGCTCTTCAACATGTCAGGGGCAGCAGTGTAATCCTCGCCCATCAGGAGACTTTATTTTATCCAGGAACTTTGGGGCATGTAGAAAAGGAGCTTGAAACTACAAGAGTAATGTAGGGTGGGCTGGAATGCCAAGATCAGATCCTTGGATGACCATATTCCTACACAAGAAAGCATGTATAACGTCCTGACAGTGGGCACCGGTTTCTAGGCTGTGGCATTTCAAATATACACATTGATTTAGAGATCAAAGAGGACTCATGGTGGTTTCCCAGGAGCTGGATCAAGACATAGGACCGATCTTGAATCGTTTTAACATACTTGAGGATGTTGGAGTTTTAAGAGAAATTAAACATGATAATAATTTAAAAATAATATTGACCATAGCTGTTTCTTCTTTCCAAAGTATATGTGACAATTCAAATACAAGGTAAAATAAATATTCTACTAACTTCTCCTCATACCCTATTGGAGGATGAATAAGGACCAGTTGGAAATTTTAAGTCCCCTGCCAGTTATTCTATTCAACTGAAAAGTGGGTTGGCCTTGGACAGAGAAGGTTTATCATGAAGTGAAAGAAATTTAAACATCCGAGACTTTCACTAGAATGGTCTTGGAGGGGAGACAGAACTGTGTGTACACATATTTCTGTTTTTGGAAAATTTGCAAAAGTAGTAGTTCTTTTTTTTTCTTTAAAAGGATCCATAAAAATTATATAAGCTTTAAGCTCCATAAAACCTGCATTCATCTCTCAAGTTGGAGAAAGAGATCCATGGTTTTTTAGAGCTCTTTAATGAAACTTAAGCTATGCAAAGGAAGGCCCCAGGCCATGGATGGTGCAAAGCTAAGCTGATCTGCTTAATAAGATCTGAGAATTATGTTATATGGGAAGCCAAAAGGTAGATCACCTGGCAAATTAGAAGATATAAAGTATTTAGAGGGAGAGAGAAGCTTGTCAAATGGTAATGAGCAATTCCTCAAATACCACAAATCTTGAGTATAGTCTGAGACCCAAAGATACCTTGAATAGGAAGTTACTGCAGTGAGAATTCACAGAAAGAGGATTGATTTCTGATTTTATGCTAACAGAAGAAGACAGCTATTTGGTTGAAAGATCAAAGATCAAGGTTCATTGATTGTCAGAATTCTTTGACAGAAATGATCTGAAGATTTCTCTACAGAATGTGTGATATGAGACTGAGTATTTAAAAACAAAATCAAACGTGACTAGCTGAGCTATGGGTCATATGGGCACACGGAGTCAGTGAAAACAAAGCGAGTTGTGCCAGCAGTTGCCAATGCTCTTTCTCCGAAGAAACCTTGGACTAAATGGTGGATTCAAGGTGAGTCCACTCCCAAATGGTGGGTGGATTCACGATTCCTCCACTGGGCCATACAAAGAAGAATAACGGAGGAAGGATGGCTTCCTCTGGCAGGCTCATGTGTTCAGACAGGCAGCAGCTTTAAAAGAAGCTGAGATGTAGATAGATGTAGTCACAAGTTAAAGGACCAGTATCGGGAGATTTGAGGCGAAATTGCAAGAGAAACTGAATAAAAATAGGCAGGTGCTTCTTTGGAAATACACTGTCAGATCTTCCAGAAGTTAAGAGAAGGGAAATGTCAACGTGTATATCTTATGTGCCAGATATGATTTTGATACAGTATAAATGTTCATGCATTTTCTCATTTTTCCTCAGAAAAACACCATGCAATTAATATTAATGTGCCTGTTTTACAGATAAGAAAATAACATTTAGGGATACTGCGGGATACTTAGATGACAGTCATGCAACCGTTAAGTGGTGAAGATAGTATCCAAGACAGAACCAACTACCACAACGCCCATGTCCTTCTTCTGCACCCCACTGACCTTAATGTGATAGGACATAGCCAATCCCAGACCAGAGGCAATAGAGCCAATTTCTCCGTGGGAGTCTGGTTGGATTGGCTGTTACACCGTCCAGATGATAGGGTGACTCAGAATTTCCTTTTCAAGTTGCACTTTGCTTTCTAGTTCTCCCAGAAGCCCCTCTTTTATTCTGTCAGGAACACAAAGAGATTTTTTTAAGAAATTAAAAGTTCAGGTTAGACACCTAAATTCCAGAAGCAAAGGTCTTTAGGCATTTGGGGAAAATAAATGGTTGGCACTTGGCTGATCATAGAGTAGTAAGAATAGAAAGAGAAATATGGGTGTTTTCCACGATTATTTTATCTGCGAGTCTTTTACTGATATGGTTACATTCTATTTAATTGACACCAATTCAAGTCAAAAATAGTTAACCACATCTAACAAATTATTTTGAGTCACATTTATATGAATACCTAGTATGTACAAGACACTGAAAATGTAAGAGGAACAAGATGCAATCCTTACCTGTGAAAAAAGTTATATCATCATAATTCTTTGTCAACAAGTATTTTTCAATATAAAACTGGAGGAAAAATAGGTATGATTAAAAGCAATGATGCTTGAGTTTGAAAGAGATATATTAAGCATAATATTATCTATATTCATTTCAAACTCAATAATTAAAAACAAAACAAAACAAAACAAACAAACAAAAAAAACTTGAACTCATCCATCTTGGGAAATGTTTATCTTCCTAATAAGAGAAAAACGTATGGACATTATCTATTTCAGAGATAAGAAATATATCTGCTAATGATTAGGGCCTCTATGAATTTGTTTAATTCTGGCAAGCCAAGGAAATTATTTTTTCCACTGTGTTCTTAGCTACTTTTATATAAGCGTTATTATTTGAACTGATT
This sequence comes from Rhinolophus sinicus, assembly GCF_057876585.1. NCBI lineage: Eukaryota > Metazoa > Chordata > Mammalia > Chiroptera > Rhinolophidae > Rhinolophus > Rhinolophus sinicus. The sequence continues at coordinate 187,667,534 of NC_142503.1, read as the reverse complement.
GTTTAAGTAGTTGTTTTCCTGCCTCCTATGTCATTCATTGCATTAGGCATAATGCTGAATAGACAATAGTGAAAACAGCAAACACTGTTGTTGACATACTTTCTCCTGTCAGCCTTCACCAAATATTTGCCTATAGCAGTCTCCTATAGGAACACATACAACTCTGCTTGATGTTGCCTGATGGCTTCCTTCCATCCTCCTATTGAGCAGCAGGCTGAGAAAGCCAGGAGTTACTCCCTGCCTTCCCAGGAGCAGCCCTTAGAAAATGCTGGATGAACTTACAAAAATAAACACCCTAGTTTTCTTTCCCAGTGCGTAATTCTGATGTGTATTCTACACTGTACCCTTTACAGAGAGATAGAGGCATGTACCCTTTATCAGTTTCTATTGTTTTCCTCTCTCACTTTTCCATTCCCCTACTGGTCCCATCTATCAGCGGCCACCTCAAACTCATATTCTTGTCTCAAGGCCTGTTTCTCGGGGAACCCAATCTAAAATAAATACATAATCTCAATCCCTACTTTCAAGAGGATCACACTGTAGTGAAGGAGTTATATGGGAGGACAGACAAAACATTGGGAGGTCAATTTAGAGGCAATCTCTAGGTAAAGTTGATGGTACCTTAGACGAAGGTGTAAGCTCTGGAGAAGGTGGAGAAATGGATGGATCTGAAAACTCTTAGTTGAAATTAACAAGAATTGGTCAGAGATTAGAACAGAACTCCGCTACTTTGAGCAATATAAGACAGATTTGCATGGAAATACATTGCCTGATTTTGGATTGATTAGTAATATTACGTTGGAGTGAACCTATATTTATTGTTAGAATTGACCTAGATCCATAGATTTGATAATTTCATTTATTGCCTAGAGTATTTAGAAATATTAGTATGGCACCACCACACACAAACTTATTTGAAAACGGAAATAACTGCATATTATTTTTGTAGACTGTAATGAAAAAAAATTAATAATATATGAATGACAAGCACCATGTCTGTCACATAGTAACACATGTATATATATACGGCCAAAAAATGTATACAAGTGGACACTTTGATCAACGTTGCTAAAGCAGTTCACTGTAATCAGAAGTGTCTGGACGCTGATGGTAACCACTTTGAGCACCTCTTGCATTTGTAGAAATCAAACATGACTTGTATTCATCTTTTGTTATTGGTATATATTGATTACTACAATTTAATAGTTTTTTTCCTTTCTTAAAATGTTCATACATTTTTTTGGCACCCTCTGTATACACACACACACACACACACACACACAAAGTTTGGAAAATTAAGTTCATGAACTTTCCACCATACACTTACATGGTGAAAAGTTGGCGAAATTAATTGTCCGGTGTGTGTGTGTGTGTGTGTGTGTGTGTGTGTGTGTGTTACTTATTTATTTTGAAATAATTTAACGCTCACAAGAAATCAAATGTCTTTCATCCAGATTTTTCCAAATATAAAATTTACATTGTCAAAACCAGGAAATAGAAAATGACCAATGTTCATTAACCAAGCCAGGCATCTCACTGGGATGTCACCAGATTATACACACACTCATCATAAAGTTTTAATAAATGTTAGCTGAAGACATAATGCAAATGTTTTAATTCTCAGTTGTTTTCTTCCTTTTCATTTTCCAAATTAGTAAGAGTGGCTTATTAAAGCAGACAGCAGATACAGGCTACAGATATGACTATACCTTAGGCATCCCCTCCATGATAGTATGTGATGGTGGTGAGGGGAAGGAGACACTGGGGAGGGGGGAGCATGAAACAAGACTGCCAATGGGACATTTGCTTACTTTGTAATTAAGAAAGGCTCTTTTCTTTAAATATTTTTCAGAAGAGTGAATTTCAACTTCTACTGATAGAGTGTCCCAGCTCTTTTGGAATTTATAATCTAGTCTAGACAATGCATAGAAGGCGGTCAAGATGGTTTAATATATGACCAACAAACCAGACAGAGCCACTTAGACATTTCTTAATAGTATGATTTAGAAAAAAAAATGTCATCCAAGTTTTTATAACATGGAAAATAACGGAGTTTTCCAACCAGGACTTGATCTTGCCCATGTGTAAGGAAATACATTTCTGAGTGATGTTGTTTATTTATGCATTTTCTTTGAGGTTACACAGCTTTATGATAACATTAATTTGGTGGATTTACACATAGAATGACATGACATTAGTTCGTATAAAGTCACAGCTTTCATCTCAAAAGAACTCCTGCCTAATGTTTGAATGGAAATACAAGAATTCCCTTGAGTCTAGACCTTGAAGTCTACATTCTTTGCTTCCAGCCCTAAATTAAACTCTTTCCTTTTTATATGGCATATTTCTTTATTTCTTTCTAGTACTTTTAGATAATTAGATTCCTCTGAAGTAGCATTGGGATCAGAGGGTCTTTAATTTGTAATAAGTAAAAACAAACCATATGGTATATCTCAGACCTTCTCAAAGAGAGGACTTCATCTAATTTCCCTGAAATTTGGGAAGATAAGTACTCTATTTCTCTCATTTTGTATAAATTGTTTTTTTTTTTATTTTTTTTACATAGTTTTCTTTTTTTGTCATTAAAGTAATGACAGTGATGTTTAGACTCTGAATGCAGATGATATTTGTTCCTTTTATAATTATTTATTTTGTCCCACAGAGGTTTTGGCCTCTGTGTACGAGTATGTCTCAGTGCATGTCTTGTTCTAATTGAAATGCCATAAAAGAAACTAATTTTTATTTACGTAGGAAGACATTGGCACCTTATACCATTCATTAGCCCTGATAGTTCCTTAAGTGGTAGGGATACTACCTTATTTATTCAGGATTTGTATGCATAAGGGGACAATTGGTTCCTGCTGAATAGGACACTGGGCACAAATGCACAGCGGTCCTTGTTAGGTTCTATCACAGACTCCAGCCCTTAGATAACCAGGTCATTTTAGCCATTCACAGACTGAGCTAGTAAAACAAAGTGCCAACCAAACATATCATGTTGATGTCCATTAGAGTCCATCAGCAGCAGTAGTTCCTCAGCTCTTGTAGGTGACTTTTAAGATTATCATCTTTATACCATTTCCAACATGAAACTCAATGTAATTATCTGTTTTAATAAACTTCACATAATAACAACAAAGGAAGTTAAAAACGACTTGATGATTTGAAACAAGTCATACTGTCCAGGCTGTCTACTGCTCAAATAGTAGTTAAGAAAGAGTAGAGTGGGGATAAAGAAAAACAAAGGGAAAAAAAAAAAGTTTATATTTTCAGATGGAGACTGAGAAGCTGATCTTAAGGGCCATTTATTTTTTTAAACAAAACTTAAGAAAAGTTTGGTTAAGATAAATATGGAGTTCCCAAAACCTCAAAAGCACTTCTAGAGATTCTATAAGAAATAACTTGGAAATGTCATTAATTCTGAGACTTAATTGCATTTCAATTTATTTCACACTTCCTAGTCTTGAAGGATTTATAATGTAAGTATCTTATCTAAGAGAAGAATGCATAATTTGTTTCAATTGTCTGTTGTTTCAATTAGCCTCTGGTGCTCATTTCATATTTAAAGTGTTCATTTTGGAAGATTTGTTTCTGCCTCCTGAACAAAATGGGGGAAAGCAGGAGTGGCGGAGATTCCCCACAGCTACCTCATCCTCCTGGGGAGCACATGAAAAGATCTATCTTGTGTGGCTAGGATAAATTGATGAATTTTTTTTTTATTATTCACTATCTTATTATAGAATTATTCAGTAAGGGACTAAAGTGAAAGCCTGCGTCCCCTCTCCCCAACCCTGCCTTTGCTTTTTATTCATGGAAATCGTAGGGGCATTAATGGACTTTGGAACTATCATCATGAGTGGCGGGGAAAATTATTGTCATTGTATCCTTGTTGATTCCAAGAACATTTCATTATTTCCCTTAGTACTACTGACACAGACTTTTCTATTTTTTTATTCTGAGTCTAATTAAGATTTTTTTCTTTTAATAAAAAGACATTTGAATATATTTATACTTCTACTAGAAGTAATGGATGATTGAAAAGGATGCAAGGTCTCTATCTTCTGAGGCTTATTGTACTGTTGGGGAATTAAGTAACCCGAGAAGAGAGAAGAGCAAACAAGAGCTGCAGTTGTGTCCAACTAAAGAATAAGAAATTTGGAACAGGATCAGAATCGTGGCTCAGCCACTTATTTGTAATGTGACATTGAAAAATATAGTCAAAATTCTCTTACTTCAGTTTCATTATTTGAAAAATAATGGGGATAATAATCTTCTTTGGTGGAGGGGCTTTATAGTGAGAATCTTACAACCTAATAAATCAAATGTGCTGAGCACACACTGAACATCATACGAAGTACGCAATCAAAAATGTTAGTGTTCATTTTCTTTTTCATTTTTAGTGACTCCCTTGTGGTCTTAAATGTCTTCTGGGTTGAAGTACTTCTCTAGGATTGGCTTTTATTTACTTACCCCAGGGGAAAGCAAAGTTGTTCAGATTTACATAAATGACATGTCATAGATTGATTGCAGATATATTTACAATGCTTCACTCCACCCTGGATACACACCCTGTTTAACATAATTTTGTGGCTCTTTTTATCAAATGGTGGTTCGGCTTGCCCAGTCTTGACTCTGGACTGGCTGCATGACGTAACCTGGCCAACAGCATGCAGGTGTATGTCATTTCAAAGTCTAGGCTCCAGGAAATCTATGTGCTTCTGGTTTCCCTTTTGTATTCCTGCCATGCTATGAATACATGATAAAACTAGCCAACTGGAGGATGCAAGACAGGTGGCCTAGTCATGCCAGTCATGCATGGATGGCAGTCAGCCAATTATCAGCATGTGAATGACTCTTAGCCGAAGCCAGAACTGCCCAGCCAAACCCAGCCAAAGTTAGCAGAGATGCTAAGATGACTCACAGCTGATGGCAGATATGTGATTGAGTTCACACATAAAAAATAGAAGTGCCCAACACCTCATAGATGCCTGAGCTAAATAAATATGATTATTTTAAGCCATTAAGTTGTGTTTTAGTTCATTACCCAATGATAGATAACTAATAGATGAGGATGGGAGTATGATTTCTGGCTGTCTTCTACTATTTCTACCACTTTAATTAGCAATTGGGAAGGCAACTATAATTACTATCTAAAGTAACTACAGAGCACATCAAAATGCTTTTAATTAAAATTCATCAATAAGAGATTTGTTTGGGATAACAAGTTCTTCTGCAGTTAACCAACACGCCCAAAGGAGAACTGAAAACACCTATAGGCACTGCACGTCTTACTGCCAAATGTTTCATGTCAATTACAGTTTGTTCTAGTGCATTTATTCATACATGCATGCATTAATTCATTCATTAAAATTCATAAAACCCCTGTTCTTTTGGTACTTTGATAGTTTTCAAAGATACAAAGTAGGATTGGTTCCTTAAACAGGAAGTTCAGATTCCTCGGGCCGGGTGAGAAGATACATGAAAATGTGTACTACAGTGATCTAAATGCTGAAAACAAAATAAATAGAACAAAATACACCCTGAAGAAAGGAGCAACTATGAAGTGGGAAATAGTGCGATATAATAGGGCATGGTAAGGAGTTTCAGAAAATACTAAGAAATAGATGAGAGACTGTGGAAGAAAAAATTTACCTAAAAAATTAAGCAGATGATTGTATTCAGGTTATCGCAATGGGATGATTTTTGTTAATGAGGACTATCTCAAAGAAAAGGAATAGAACTTGGGGTCCTATGGAGACAGAGAAACAAAAGAGTCATCACTGAGTTTTAGGGGAGTCATGAGGAAAGATAGAGGTGGGTTTTATCTGTGAGTTTATAAGAATAACGGAGGAAGAGTGAAGGTGGTTCCAATAAACAGATATGTGAGAGCAGAACAGTCTTCGTCATTAACCCCCAAAATGTTGGGGGGGATTTCTAGATCTTTCCTGCTTTTTAAGAACACATGGCTCAGGCAAAAGTCAACAATGGCAAAGGCAATGATGAGCAATGATGTAAGGTTATTCCAATAATTCTATTACTAAGTTCAATTGTGCCTAATTTGCATATTTACAAATCATGTCTTGTGTCATTTTGAATTTTTCTTACTTGCAGTCTAATGTCCATCTATTATTGCCTGAAAATTATGTGTTTGTGATCCAGAAGTAAATGTCACCCATATCTCTATTCATTCTACTACATAGGAAAACGATATCCATGTGAACTGTGTTGGTAAGAACCACTGTGGATCATGAGCAAAGTGCAGATAAGGGTAACTTGTTTCTGGTTCTTTCCTGCAAGATTATCTTCAAAGGCATTTCCGTATCAACCTCTGCCCCCACTCACTCCCATTTTATCCCTTTATTCTTCCCTGTCTCCGCCCCGTTTCCTTCCTCTTCTTTACTTGTCCTCCTTTCTCAATTTATGTTTTCCTCTTGAATTATACCACAATTGAACCTGAATCAATCATCAGCAGCTTTAAGATGTTATACACACACAAAAATGGTTGGACTTCTCTTAACCCATATGATATTGTTTTATCTTAAGCAACAATTTACTACAATGAGGTGAAAAGATTAGAAATATGACACTGGATTATGTTCAGCTTCTAGTGCCTGGACAGATCACAGCAGAGTTGACAGACCTGCTGCCAGAGACCCTGTCAGAAGGATAGAGTGAGTGACCTGTCTACTTTAAAATGAGTGATATTTATATTGTTTTGTACAAAATGTGAAAATGTATTCATATCTATACACAAGCATACATATTTGCATATATGCATATATATTCATATACATCACTAACACAGAGACACACTGAAATACTACCACTGTCATCTATTTTTACACTTTTTAGCTCTGTGTCTCTGACTCTGTTCTTGTGTCTATTTCCTTTGTTCTCACTTTTAATAGATTTTATTTTTAAAAGTAGTTTTGGGGGTCACAGAAAATTAAGCAGAAAATACAGAGATTTCTCCTATATCCCCTGCCTCCAAACACACACAGCTTTCCATTGTCAACATCTCCCAACAGAGGGGTGCATTGGTTACAATCAGTGAATGTACATTGACCCATCATTATCAGCCAAAGTCTATAGCTTACATTAGGGTTCACTCTTAGGATGTTATACATTGAATAGGTTTGGTAAATGTATTATGACAAATACGAGGTCTGATAATTAAGTTCGTGAACTCATGCTACAAAAAGTGCTACATACCTCATTGCTGAATATCACTATGGTCACCTTCGAAGTATTCCCCTTGGGGAGCTATGCACCAATGCCAGTGCTTAGTCCAACCTTCAGTGCAATTTTGGAACTCTTTTTCTGGAATGGCCCAGAGCTGTCATTGTATTATCCTTGATATCCTGAATGTCATCAAAATGTCTTCCTTTCCATATTTCCTTTCTCTTTGGGTAAAGAAAGAAGTCATTGGGGGCCAGATCAGGTGAGTAGGGAGGGTGTTCCAATATAGTTATTTGTTTACTGGCAAAAAACTCCCTCACAGACAGTGCCGTGTGAGTTGGTGCATTGTCGTGATGCAAGAGCCATGAATTGTTGGTGAAAAGTTCAGGTCATCTAACTTTTTCATGCAGCCTTTTCAGCACTTCTAAATAGTAAACCAGGTTAACTATTTGTCCAGGTGGTACAAATTCATAACGAATAATCCCTTTGATATCAAAAAAGCTTAGCAACATCGTTTTGACTCTTGATTCAGACTGATGGAACATTTTTGGTCATGGAGAATTGGCTGACTTCCATTGTGCACTTTGGTGCTTTGTTTCAGGGTCGTATTGGTACACCCATGTTTCATCACCAGTAATAACACAGCCCACTGTGTTGTCTCGTCTTGCCTCTCCAAAAGGTGTTGGCAAACTTCAACTCTCCTTTGCTTTTTTGTTCATTGGTGAGCTTCTTCAGGATCATTTTTGTACACACCTTTCTCATGCCAATATTTCCAGTTAAGATTTTCCTAATTATTTCTCTATTGATGTTTACTTGGTCTGCTATGCTTCACAAAGTCAGCCAATGATTTTGATGTGCAACTCAATGAATTTTTGCAATGTTTTCATCAGTTCTGCTTGTTACTGGTCGCCCTAACCTCTCTTTATCAGTGACCCGTTATCTCCCTTCAGAAAATGTTTAATCCATTTGTACACTGCCGTTTTCTTCATGGCATTATCCCCATAAATTTGGGCTAACATGTGCCTGATTGCATTTCCACTCTTGCCAAGTTTAACAAGAAATTTAATGTTTGTTTGCTGCTCTAATTCAAGCTCAGACATTCTTGCGATGATACGCAAAAACATGCAACAACAATAAATGCCACTCACCGATACCGCCACACACCAATATGAACACAGCTGTGAGACACTGATATACCAAGGTTATGACACCTTACCGAGCTGATTGAACACTGCTGTGAGTGTAAGTGCACGGTGACAAGTTCATGAACTTAATTGTCAGACTTCGTAGACAGCCTTGAACCATCATATACCATTTTTTCACTGCCCTAAAAATCTTCTGTACTCTGCTTATACATCATTTTCTCCCCACATATCCAAAATGAGCTACCACTACACATTTGTTAGAATGGCCAATATCCAGAACACAAAATGCTGGTGAGGATGTGGGGCAATAGGAACTCTCATTCATGGACGGTGGGAATGCAAAATGGTACAGCCACTTTGGAAGACAATTTGGCGGTCACTTACAAAATCAAACATACTATTACCATATGACCCAGCAATCATGCTTTTTTGCATTTACCCAAATGATTTGAAAATCTATGCCTGAGCAAAAACCTGCTATAAACATATGTTTATATCAGCTTTCTTCATTATTGCCAAAACTTGGAAGAAATCAAGATGTCCGTTAGTAACTTAATGAAAAAATGAACTGTGATACATGCAGGCAAAGGGATAGTATTCAGCCTTAAAAAGAAATGATCTATAAAGCCATGAAAGGATATGGAGAAGCCTTATATAAGCAAATATGAGAAGGCCGCATAAGGAAAAGAAAAAAGGTAAAGATAAAACTATGGAGACTGTAAAAAGATCAATGTTTGCCGTGGTTTGAAGAGGGAGTGGAATGAATAGGTTGAATGCAAGATTTTTTTTGGGGGGCAGTGAAAATAGTCAGATGATACTATCAGGATGGATACATAGCATTACACATTTGTTCAAATTCATAAAATGCACAACACCAAAAGTGGACCCGAAGGTAAACTGAGGACTTTGTGTGACTATATTAATGTAGGTTCATGAATTTTAACCAACGTACTCTGTGGTAAGTGATGGATGTTGACAATGGGAGAAGCTATGTGTGTGTGGGCACCGGGGGTATCTGGGATAGCTATGTACCGGCCTCTCTGTTGTGCTATAAACCTAAAACTTCTGTCAAACAAAAGACTTAAAAAGTTGTCTTTGTTGCTTTTGTGGCCATATGATTTGGTATAGATTATAGCAATAATTCTGAACTTGTATCAAAAACCTGCTAAGCATATTCCCTATTTTATTACTCCTTTATATGTAATTAAAAACCGATTCTTTTATTTCTCCTTTGTTAAAGTTAGAAACGGAGGACTTGAAAAGCTTGTCTTTCTCCTTGGACCACAAAGTTAAAAGTGATGCTAGTAATACCTACACCTGATTTTTTCCGATGACAACATTCCTACTGACGAAGAAACTCTAAGTCTTCTCTGGATGAGTCTCAAGGGCAGAAAGCCTGGGCCTGTTCCTTTATAAAGGAAGGTCAATAGAAAGATCCGCTTTTCACAGTTTAGAGAATAAAAAATAATATATTTATGTTTCACACGTTAATTTGACTTTTTTCAAATATGGATAAACTTGCTATATCTCATTTCCTCAGGAAATATTATAAATCTTTAGTTTACGAAGTTGCTTAGACTTCTGTTTTCTGTTCTAATCCATTTTTCAGTATGGCAAAACGAGGTCATTCTGAAATACAAATTTGACCAGTATAAAACTGATTAAAAACTTCAATGAGCCTCATCGATGCCTAGAGTGATGGCTCCCCAATCAGCGGCACTTTGGATACATCTGGGCACCTCGAAAGTATAGATTTCCTGACCCACCGCTTCAAACTATTGATTTAGAATCCCTAGGCATCACCTTGGATTTCTACACGCATTGTTCTTTCTGGTCGGGCTGCTTCTCTGCATTGAAGACAAATTAATTTACTATTCGGTGTTAAGTAACAATAAATTGGTTTTGGTTGTTTTAACCCTCTTTCTATAGATTGTCTTTTTTGAGAAAAAGAGAGTTCAAATGTATCTACTAAAGCTTAATGAATGCTTTTATGCACATCAGAGACTCCCTTCTCCTCTCTTATGCTCATTCTTTTAAGTTTTACAACCTAACCACGCAGCTCTCTTCGCCTTGAAAACAACTTCAAGATTTTGAGATTAAACTGAAAATGTTTAAAAAATACCACATCCACAATGAACAGACCGGGAAGCCAATAAGTTAAATCACTCAGTAATTAACAGTAAGGAACAGGAAACTGAAGAAAGCTGAGTTGATGAAGGTCACATTAGAAACTGCAAATTCAGAATGACTACCATCTAAACATTTTCTGCCTCTTGCTTCTGACTCTGCTTCAGATTGTCTGACAGCAGGTGTTCACCTCTGATCGAGTTTTGACAACAGAGTCCCAAGAAAAAAAATAAAAATGGAACAAAAACATAGTATCAGTATTTTATTGTTTTTTTTTCAATTTTTTTTCTAGGACACAAGCATATTATCCAAGAGTCCTTTAGTAGTTATCTAATATTGCTGTCCCTCAATTTTTCTCATGGATAAAAAAAAGTCATAGTTATCTCACAGGGCTATTGTAGGTATTAAACTTTTTATTATGTATTAAATATTTAAAATAATGCCTGGATGTAGTAATGGTCTGCAAGAATTAGCTATCATTATTGTCATCACATTTCTTACCTTTCTGTTTTCTCTGGTAGTTTCCTGCATATGTCAGGCTTTGATCAGAGAAGCAGACTCACTAGGATACATGTGTGTATACCCTATAGTTTGCTTTCTCCCACTTCTTTGCATCCATTCTCCCTTCTTGACTACCTGCCCGGCAGACTTCAAGCTCCAGCATCACACATGCAGACCACAGCCTTACCTGGACAAATAGTTAACCTGGTTTACTATTTGGAAGTGCTGAAAAAGCTGCGTGAAAAAGTTAGACGACCTGAACTTTTCGTCAGCAATTCATGGCTCTTGCATCACGACAATGCACCAGCTCACACGGCACTGTCTGTGAGGGAGTTTTTAGCCAGTAAACAAATAACTGCGTTGGAACATCCTCCCTACTCATCTGACCTGGCCCCCAATGACTTCTTTCTTTATCTGAAGATAAAGGAGATATTGAAAGGAAGACATTTTGATGACATTCAGGACATCAAGGGTAATACAATGACAACTCTGATGGCCATTTCAGAAAAAGATTTCCAAAATTGCTTTGAATGTTGGACTAGGCACTGACATTGGTGGATAGCTTCCCAAGGGGAGTACTTTGAAAGTAACCATAGTGATATTCAGCAATGAGGTATGTAGCACTTTTTCTAGGATAAGTTCGTGAATTTAATTGTTATATCTTTGTATAGTATACCTACAAAGAAAGAAAATCTAGGCAATATACTAAATTCTTATGTTATAAAGATGATTAAATATTATTTTTAAAGTGTTAAGTGATTAATTTTCACATATGGGCTTGTAGATAATTTTAATTCTCCAGCTAATGACTTGTGTATATATGGTATATTTTCAAAACTTAGCAGCTTTTATTGTAAATATAAATATAACATGCATTTGATGCTTGATAAATTAAAATGCCAACAATAGAATGAGAAACAAAAGATTAAATTTTACTACATAAAGAGCTTACATAAAATGATAAAAGCAACATTAGGACCCAACTAGATAAATGAGGAAGTGCCATGAATAGTATTTCAAAAAAGAGAGACTACGATAAATATTATTTAAAACATTACATTGAATATGGCATAAATAATTTTTAAATACAGTGCTTCCTACTGAATCTGGAATATATTTGGTGCTCAAAAATTATTATTATTATTGTTTTCATAAGGATACATGATAATAATAAACTAGCAAAAGATAAAAAGAAATGAACCTATGCAATCTCGGTGCATGTGAAGTACAGACAGAACTCACGTGCACTTCTGAGTGTATAAACATTTTAAATATTTACATGCTTTGATTTAGTGATCTGGTTCTGCCAAATGATTCTATGAAAATAATGAAAGTGGGTAATCTTCAAAAACATTGAGAATTGTACGTGTACCAAAATACTCATCATAAACTTATTCACAATACCCATAAAATAGATAAAACATAAAAAGCTAAACACTACTGAATTAGTCATATGAATTATAGATTATACATAAAATGCACTATCATGCAACCACTGATAAGTATGTCTATAAAATAGTTTAGTTACATAGAAATGCTTATTCAATAGCATCGTATTTATTATAAAATGGGATAACATGATCCCAACTACAGAAATACTGAAAAACAAAGTTGAGAATAATAATCCCTAACAGGGGTTGTTTTAGACTTGTTCTTGACACTTTATTATGGTTTCAAATATCAATAACATGAAGGAATTATTTTCCATATTAACTGGTTGGGGGATGAGAGGGTAAGGCAATTGAGGCAGTTGAAACACCATATGCAAGAGTAGGGAGCCCTGATATTTATAGGACTTGGAAGTTCAGTAAAGCAAATGAAGCTTTCACTCCAGCCATGGGGAGAAATAGGTAGATAGGTGGGTAGATAGGACGGATCCTCAGCATAAATGATCATGTGACTTATGTTTGGATTTTATCTTTGCCGTTGGGAACAAAAGAAAGAATTTTATCAGAAAAACATAATGAGCTAGGATTTGCATTACATAACAACATTTCTAATAGTAACAATAATATTAACCAGCCACACTTACGTGGGGTTACCCTGTACTGAGTCCTTCACCAGCACCATTTCATTTACACTTTGCAACTTCTGCTTTGACATAGACATACTACTTTAAAATGTTGGTATTTTAAATAGATGCTAAAGAAAATATTTTCCTTAAAGTGAATCCACATTCCAGAGGCATAATATATAGCACACAGAGGAGCTGGGAGAACAGAAAAAAAAAAAGGAGCAACATGAAATCTGAAAAAATAAGAATCACTAAACTATCAAATAAAAAACAATTTAAAGTTAGGTAGAGACTTTATTAGAAAAGATTATTGCAGTAGGGGGAAGAAGACTATGGTAACAAGGAGAATAACCTGACCATAAGGTTTGCAAATGTCAGGCAGAAAGGAATTTTCTTTTATCGGGAGGAATAAACCAGGCTAGGAAGAATGTGGTGTGCAGGAGAGAGATGTCAGGTCAGCCAGTTCTCAGGAGTGGTCCTTAAGCAGGGGCAGCATGCTAACTCAGTGAAGTGGAAGTCATGCCAAATGCTCCATCCTGGCACATATGCAGAGTGTGACATACAAATGGCACGGCAATAGTCTCTGACAACTGAGAAGCAGTGCAGTCTCCTGCACAAATCTTTACCTCCTCTCTGTACTCATCACCAGTATCTGGTTGACATCTCCAATAACTCTGTCCTGGACTATTGCAAAACCCTGTTATCGCCTGTCGGTCCCATCTTGTCTGCAATTCTTATGAAAGAAATCTGATTGTGTCACTTCTATGCTCAACAACCACTGTGGACTCTCCACCGCCTGACCTCTCTGCGTTCTGATCTAATGCTTCACAAAGACATTTATTCTTAAATTAATAAATGGGATATGCGACCCACACAAGTCTTCTTCCTTGTTTAATTCTACGATTAGTTTTAAGAGACCTTTAAACCTCATCTGTGTCTACCTATATCTTCATCAATCAAGTGTCCATGAGTCATCTCTTTTGTGAAACCTATACTGTTCTCTCCAGAAGACATGACTTTTTCCTTCTACTAACCTCTAATTTTATATTTCCATCATACCTTCTTGTGGGTGGAGGCTACACCTTTTCATTTCTGAGTTCCCATTATTGTGTAGTATCCATCCTATGTTACTTACTGAATAAATATTTGAAGAATGAATGAATAAATGAAAGAATGTGTTCTTTCTGGCTTTCTGTTTCAGTCTTTCCACAAAGGTCCCCTCTGTGTATCTGTGTCTTCCGTCCTCTCTTTCATACTTAACTTTCTATGCAATGTTCTCATAGATTCTTTTTCATGTAATCAACCTGGTGCATAGTTTTATGGAGGCCTAAATGGGAACACATGACAATGATAAGATGTGTACACTCGTGTTGCTATTACTTCCATATTTTGTTGGGTTCTTATATAGATGTCTTCAAGTAATTATTCAAAGGAACAAACAGTAAGGCATGATGAACTATTATTGTAAAGTAGGCAGATGGTTTGCTTAAGTCTAATATACTGAAATATGTTTTCTGCAGTAAAAGTGTGTAATAAAGCAACTGTAGAAATTTTAAGAAGTTTTATCGTACTAAGGGGCATAGCACGTGAAACTTGCATTACATTTCTTCTTATCCCATTGGACAAAATTACCTCTCAAGTGCTTCGCTGTATCTGAACTAGGTTCAACTGTTGAGAGCCAGCCCTTGGAAATATATTTATATTTTCAAAGAAGTACAGCTAACTAATCTCTAACTAAATGGATTTTTAAATTGAAAAATAGCACAGAAGGAGAAATCTCATCGTGAAACAACGTCTCCTGAAAAACTATTTCTAAAATACAAGTTCAGATGTAAATGGGAATTGATAGCCTTATTTGCACTCGGACTTGATTTGACACTTTTACTAGTGGCTCTTAGCAGCTTCTACCTCAATTGTCATAGTCTGACAACCAAGGGTTTAAAAATTCAGGGCCCTTGGTTAAAAAGGAATTATTTCAAAAAGATTTTGAAGGTCTTGGAATAAAGCTTTTGCGAGTCAAAAAAGTTTGGGGAAGAATGAAATAAATGGATGAGCTTTTTATTTCCTAGACAAAGAGTACATGTGGAAGAAACTCTGGCTTATAAACCAGAAGCTCTAGGAAGCTTAGCTCTCCTGCTAATTATGTGATTTCAGATCCATACTAAATTGTCTTATTCTGGAAATTCTTCATTTCCAAGAAGAAGGTTTCGGACAAAGTTGTTCCTTTTCCTGATGATCCTGTTATCTCTTGCCTATTGTGGCTTTGACATTGAGGACATTCTTCAGAAAGTAGCAGTTCCTCAATACAGAATATTTGGAGACATAATTCAGAATATTTGGAAACATGATTTCATGAAATTAAAGAGTATGTTAGAGCTGGAAGGCATCCTCTCCCTTAGAGTTTAAGGAAACGGAAGTCCACAGTGGTTCGGATGACCTTGAGCCCAGGTCCCAGTCATCGGAAGTGTCAGAACCTGAGTCCCCATCTCCTGACATGAAAGCTCTGTTGTTTCCAGCAAGCCATACTCCTTTTATTCAATTTCTAGCAAAACTGAAATGAGAATGTTAATCTTCCACAATTGCTGTTTGTTTTTAAACATTGCCTGGTACCATATGCATGTGATTGTACAATAACACTTCCATAAAGCCATGGGAGTCACACTTTAGATTTTGCCATGTGTCCTTTTGCCTGTAAATACAGGCTATGCGTGCGAGAAAAGTTTATGATGCCATTAGCTTCTGAAGTAGATGTGAGTTGTAATAATAACAAGGTGCCCGTGATAGGGAGATTTGAAAAAAAACAAAAAAACAATAATAACATTAACAACCAAGTGAGTCCATTCCTCCATATGGGCACAATACAAGCAGGGACATCATTAGTTGAGCTCTTGTATTTCTTGGGGATTAGATCAGCAAAAGAGATTTTGGTATCAGGGTCATTTGAAGCTTTGAGGCCTTGTCTTTTTTGTTTAGCCTGGCAGTTTATGGAATTTTTGCTAAGATTTATTGAGCATATGCGAAACCACTACAATCTATTTGAGATTCAGAAGGATATGGTCATCCAGGGGTGAACATGTGTTTCTGGGACTTTTTCTTTGGAGCATAGTGCATAATTACCATTAGCACTGATTTAAGAGGTTAGTGATTAGGTAAAGTTACCACATTTCAAGAAATATATTCTTTCTTTTATGAGTCTTGGAAAAGGAAAGATACTCAGGTTTTATATTTGTTACAATGTAGTTGATCCTGTCCATTGCTGCCTTGTCGGAATTATTCCACTCAAAACAGTCAACACGAGTAGAATTCACTCATTCACATATTAAATAACTCAACAAATATTTATTGAGTTGCTTTAGTTCCTTCATACTGGAACTATAATAGTGAACAAAACAATTTACACTTTTACGGATTTACATTTCAGTAGGGAAAAACACATAGCAGACAAAGAAACAAAGAAAATAATCTATTTGGCTAGGTGGTCCTATTAGTCAGGGTTCTCCAGAGGAATTGTGGAGACTATAAATCCCAAAGCTTCATCTGTCCCGCAGACTGCAGACCCAGAGAAAAGTTGAAATCTCAGTCTACAAACTGTGTCATGACAGAATTCTCTCATGCTCAAGGGAGGTCAGTCTTTGTTCTATACAGGCCTTCAACTGATTAGATGAAGCCCACTCACACCATAGAGGGTAATCTGCTTTACTCAAGGGTCACTGATTCAAATTTTAATTTCCCCTTAAAAATACTTTTATGGAAACATCTAGAGTAAAATTTAACCAAATATTTCATCACCATAGTTCAGCCAAGTTGACATGTAAGATTAACTATCAGAGTGGTCGTAAGTGCTATGGAGAAAAATGCAGCAAGAAAAAAGGGCAAAGCTTGATGGCAGGGGGTCATGGACAGCCTCTTTAATAAGCTAGTTTTTGAGCAGAGATTAGAAGGAAGAAGTGTTTTGGCTATTTAGGTAAATGATTTCCAGGCAAGGAGAGAACACATGCGAGACCCTGAGGTAGGAATATGTTTGGTGCCATCAAGTCCAAGCGAAGTGAGGGACCAGTCTGGCTAATCAGGATAAGCTCACGAGAGATGAGACAAGAGGGAATCAGAGAATTGCAGGAGAGCAAATTGTCTCTGGTTTCATGTGGCACTCTAAGATCTTTGGATTTTAAGTTTTGAGTAAGAAGTAACACAATCTCACTGACATGAACTACTGCACAGTACTGACAACATTCCTTCTTTATTTCACCTCTGCTCACACAAGGCTGGGCTTGGTTCTCCCCTTGCACCCTTTTATCATTCTTGTGTGCTTAATATAGTATGTACCATGCTTTGATTTCTATTTCCCCAATTACACTATAAAATCCTTTCAGACCTTACACTTCAGTGGCTGGCAATTCCTTCTTGTCTATAGGAATCAATGAATTCTTCTACATGACCAAATCTAGAGGAAGAAACTAATATATTTCAACTCTTATTAATGAAGCTGAATATATAATTTGTAAACCTTTTAAAAACATTCAAAAAGCAATCAAATGTTTTCTGGATGTGTATTCTGACAACCCACACAAAACAAGATGACCACAGCTATCCGATACAGTAAGCTCCAGACATGTGTAGTCATTGATAACTGGAATTGCAGCTAATCTGAACTGAGATACCAAAAACACCCATCAGATCCAAAGACCTGGGATGAAATAAAATATAATGTAAGTATCTCCTTCAGAATTATTTATATTGACTGCACAGTGAAAGGGGAGTACTTTGAATATGTTGAGCTAATGAAAATATCTTATTATTATAAATTTCATATATTTCTTTCTACATCTTAAATGTGGCTACCCACAAAATGTGAAGTGACCTATGAAGCTTTCATTTCTGGTGTGCATTATATTTCTACCAGAGAGTGTTGGCCTAGAATGGTCCCCATGTCACAGGTATGCAGGCCTCCAGGTTACAACACTTTGCATTGACCTGTATGCCTTTGCTTCCCAGACTCTGTTCCCAGATTTCATTTGCAAAGCTGTTGCATTCTCAGTCAATGTAGGGACCAATATATCTTGTCCTCTGTTGCCCCTCAGACAGAGCAAGACTTTGGGCCTGTTTCAGAGCATTCTATATTTGTCCCCAGGCCATGAACTAAAAAGAAAAGAATAATCCAGCTAATTATCAATATGAGACAAGAGGAAAAAACGGATTATAACACCTTTAAAGGTAGTAAGTGATTATTCAGGAAAACAAAACAAAACAAAAAAAGCATCCCAAGTCTCTCCAATTGCATCATCAACTCCCTGAAGGCAGGAACTGTGTTTGGAACTCCTCTTGCTGCTTTCACTTCTCTTCCCTGCACCCATCAGTCTCACTCAACATTGCAAGAACTGACCAACCCAAGAAGCATAAGGATGCCAATGGCTCACACAGCTGCCACTATGAAGCCTGCTGAGGAATCACAGTTAAATCCCTGAACTCAAGTGACTTTAGTCCAAGAAGGGTCTATTGTGGATATTGTCTTCCAACCTCAAATTATTATACATGCATTCATCAGGAATTTCACCCTTAATTTCCAAGGTCACAGCCAAAATCCTAAACCCCCTTAAACTGTCAATATCCTCTTAGACTCCCATCTCTAAAACACTGCAGCTTGTTAGTTTGTTTTAATTTGACATATTCTCTCCTGGGCCTCTCCCTTTTCTCTCCTTTGCTCCCCTTATCCTTATATTCTATGCAATAAAACTCACATTAAACAACTAAAAAGCACCCTGACATCCTCAAACTTTTCATCAAATATTTTCATCATCTCCTTGCACTCAAAATCCCTAAAACGCACTACTTCTATGGCTGCTTTGTCTTCCAACCCCTGTCAACCTGAGATCCAGGAATGACAAAGGGCATACACTGACACTAGCATTTCCAGATTATTTGGTCCTCACCCAAGTCAGGATTTTGCCACCATATCTTACATGGGGTATTGCAAATGCCTCTGAAGGGTCAACCTGAGAAAGATATTCAAATGAATGGAAACTCTCACTGCTTTCAGGCAAATGCCTCTAACTTATTCACAACACCATAAGCTAAGGTGACCTTTCTAAAATGCAAATCTGATCATGTTAGTCTGACACCTAAAGCTTATTTCAATAACTTCTATTCCTTTTAGTTAAAAAAGGCACATGAATAATTATTAAAGTTCTCCTGTCCTACTACAATTTACTTTTTACTCTATAGCCCCTCTTTCACCTAAATAGCCACAAACTATACTCTTTACCAAGAAGAATCTTAACTTTCCCCCTTAGGTTGCCTTGTTTGTATTCTGCCTTCCAATAGCAGCATAGATAATTCTGAAGAATCAGTAATGGTGCACATGGGTAGAAGTGACCTCCAATTATGCACTTAAGACCTATGTTAGTAGTTATTTATTTTTAATTTCAGATTTACTTTTCCTAGTACACTGTTTATTTGTTGAGGGCAGAAACGATGGCTGTCTTGTCCGATATTACAGTCCTAGGGCCCAGAGTAGGCACAGAGTAATCACTAAATAAATCGCGATTCAATGCATGAAAGACATTTCTGAAATATGTTATTTTGGAGCTAACAATACAAGACAAAAAATTTCAGATTATAAAGGTGATTTTTGTATATTTTCAATTCTCTGGAGTAGACTGTGTTGTGAGAGAATATATAAAATGTTTAAGTTTACAGATTTAGAATTGGACATACTCAACTTTGATCCCCACCTCTGTAGCTATCTAACTGTTTGACCTTGAACAAGATACTTACTTTTTCCAGGCACTTTCCCCTTGGGTATAGCAGTTTGTAATACTGACCACATAGTATAGTGAAGTGATTAAATATGATGGCGTTCAAAATTACATGGCTCACTGCTTACCTAACACAAAGTTAACACTCAATAAAACCAGCTATTGATATTGTAGCATGAATCCAACAAAATCACATCTTTCAACTTGATAATTCATTTTTCCACATTACAATATTTAAAGACCTCACTTTTCTGGTATTCAAACAAATGTGTGAAATGCAAGTGATCTTCACTTACAGTAGATACCCATACTCAATGCAGGATCTCACGTGGATAATATGTTTGGGAAGCATCCATCTATTAACTATTATTTGTTCTGTACATGGTTCATTAGTTATGACATAGGCAAAAAAAAAAAAAGTTCCTAGAAAAAGAGTTAATAATAGTAGCTGTGGTTTGTATTAGGGAGACCTTCTTGTGAATGTACATGAGATAAAATACAATCAACAAGAGCTTAAACAAATGCTGGCATTGAGCCATTCGCTGTGGTTCTCTTGGCCTGTCTAAGCAGAGTCACATGATGACTTCCCCAACTCCCTCTCTTCTATGTTCAACACAGAAAGAAAGAGGAGGGTAAAAATTTTCCAGACACCTCCAGAATACTTTTCCCAAACGGTATGGGCGGCAAAAGTGAGTGTTCTACGTTTTCCAACTATATTGGAGGCTGCAAGAGAGTAACAATGCCACCTACATTGCTTGATACAACATACATGCAATTCACACAAAGTTCTAGGCCCTGTGTAAACAATGGATTTATGTATTGTCAATTGGATTAGAAACTAATATGATTTCCCCATCTTCCCACTGCACCCACTCCTGACACATGTAACCTTAGGGTCTAAAATTAAATGGCGTACCAAATTACTATTTCATCTTGCATTTCCTGGAAGAAAATTTGACCTCACAACACTGTCATCATGACCTTCACTATTCATTGAGGGCCTCCCTCAGCCCAGTGCTGAGGTTTCAAAGGGTGAGTCTTGGCTTACAGTCTAAATGGGGAGGGAGGCCCTACACAGAGAGAGAAGGCAGACATAATAGGGATAAAAAAAAAGGTTAAGTGCTTGTTTGAGGGAACAGTGGTAGGTGCAAATTGATGAAAATTATTTTGGAAAATTAGTTTGGAAAGAGGCTCAGTTTCTTGCAGTACTGGGGTTGAATATAAGGTTAGGAAAAGTTTTAAGGGATATAGAATGCCAAGATATGTAACACGAACATTGTTTTTTAAACAAGAGGAAACTAATAATTGTTTTTTATTTTTTTCCCTTTTTTTTTAATTAAATTTATTGGGGTGACAATTGTTAGTAAAATTACATAGATTTCAGGTGTACAATTCTGTATTACATCATCTATAAATCCCATTGTGTGTTCATCACCCAGAGTCAGTTCTCCTTCCATCACCATATATTTGATCCCCCTTTTGAGCAGGGGTAAATGAATGAAGGAATGGCATGAAAAATCATACAACAGAAATACGAATCTAGGAGTTGTTTTTCAGAAAAACAGTAGAAGACAAGAAGACAAAGGGAGTGGGCTGAAACGCTAGAATGTATTCTCACCAGATAGTTACATTCTGAATTGCAGAGAGCCAATGCTAGATGTATTTTCAGAGCTTTTCTTTTCAAAAGAAACACTCTTTTTCAGATATAACAGAATGGTGATATTCCAAATCAAAGGTGTGCACCTACTCAAATTCAAAAGGAACACTGTTGTAAAGGAAGTTTTTTCACAGCTCAGTACAGCATCCTCCACGGGTAGAATTGGGTGAATTCCTTAACACCAGCTTTTGACTGTAGATAACTTTGGACAGCGTGAATGTTTCAAGTCCCTCTGCATTTGTGATTGGTCTGATTGGACTAGCCTAAAGGTTAGGTGTTTAGAATGGAAGACTGTTTGTTTGTCAATTACATAGAAGTGGCGAAGTCTTTATCCCGGAGAAGCTTACAAAGTTATTCGTGTATTTTTGCTACTGAAAGTTATCAGCTCAGAAGAACACCCTGCACTGGTAAACATTATCATCTGATGGATGAGCTCCTTTTTCCTCCAAAGTGTGTGTAACACAATGAATCAGGTAATAAAGAGGTCGGTGACTGCAGGTCTGCACTTAACTGCAGCTTATTATACTGTAGAAATGATTCAATACAGTTGCACAATCGACAGTATGAATCACCTGCTTCTTATTTACACATCCCATCACAGCACAAGAAACTGACATTTTCTTTTGAATGACTGGGAACCTGAGTACCCTTGAATAACGTACATTGTTTTTTCCTCTTTGACTGTAACTTCCATTATTTGTATATCAGAAAACATTTTGAATGGTGAAATTCAACGCTCTGAGTCATGTGAGATCGCTCCTCTGGAAACAATAAAGTCTTTCCATTATCCTCATCAATAGATATAATTGGGGCTAGTGCAATACTGAATGTTCCTAGAATATTTCAGAATTATGTCCTGCCATTCTGGAAATGTGATGCAGTTCCAGTGGTTTATGCTGGAAATTGAATCTCAGTTCTAAAATTGTTCAGGAAACTAGGAGTTAGGGGTTTGAGAGTGATCGGAAGAAAAGTAGTTTTTAATGAATTAAGGTAATGTGATATATTTGATTTAATATTGAAATAAACTTTAACACAAAAGGAATGCTCACAAAAATAAATTATAAATTAGGGTTAACATTTAAGTAAAATGAACAATTATAGGAAGATTTGCTTATGACCAGTACGATATGGACTTTTTAAAATATGTATCATTTTGTTTATCAATACTTCATCAAAGAATTGCTCAAATTTATTAAAGACTTCCTGTGTCAAAGAAACACTGCGCCACACTTTGCTGAAAATCAAAAAGAAAAATGAATCTGACATGGTCCTTCCTTCGAGGAGTTAACACGTTATGAGGACATAGAAACCATTCCTAACAACATTACAAAATTCTAGTGTCATCAAGGAAATGACAGTGACCATTTTCAAGAGGTTCAAGGAAAGGAAAGACGACGTCTTGCTGCTCTCGGCATAGCATGTCGGAGGCATCAGGGAAGGTGTCAAAGGTTATTGCTTTGATAGAGAATTTGAAGGACAGCTACAGTTTAGAACAGCACAAAATGATGGAGTTCTGAAGGATGCCATGGGTGGAATAGCAGCGAACAGCTCTTTATTTAATGGTTTAATTGAAGGCAATGGCAGGTGAAACTTTCGGAATAGTAGGCTGGGACTAGATGACAGAGGTCTTGAAGGCCAAACAACACTTTATGTATTGGATGATGGAAAGATACTGACTGTTTTCAATAGGGTAATGAAATAAATTGTATTCTAGGAAACTGAATGACCCGGTTACTTGGAGTTGGGAGGAACAGAAGGTAAAAAAGCCTAATGAGAAGATAATGGTAATATTTCAGGCTTCCCAAAATAAGAGGAGGAACTGAAGGACCGGAGGCAATGGCAGTGAGATGTGTTAATACTAGAGAACTGAAATACTTTCATGACTGGTTTGTTGTGGGAGATGAAGTGAAATCTGGGAATACGACAGGCCTTGGCCCTTGGAGTGGGGGGCACTGTAGCTCCTCCTTGGCTGGCAAAAAGGGTGGCAGGTACTCTTGGACTCATAAAACGATTCCTCCTCTAGAGATGTGAAAATTCTCTCCCGTTTTCCTTATAGATGGATATAGATGTGAAGCCCTACTCGCTGAGCTGTGAAACTAATCAGTAACATTTGATGCCTTAATTAAAGACGAGACTGGGATTTTTGTTCCTAGAAAAGTTATTAGAGGCACACAAAATAAAATTATCCTCATTAAGACCTGTCTAGGAGATATATCAGCTCTCAGATTTACAAACGATCCCAAGCCATTTTTAATCACTAACTTGACGTTTAAAACATGTCCTCAAACTCATGCCGTGTTTCATCCACCAAGTATTTCTTGCCTCGATGAACCTGGGATAGGTAGAAATGCACAGAATTTGTAGTTGTAAATTCTAGGATTATGGAAACTATATGGCAAAGCCAAGAGCTAGAGCTTGAAGTCAAGTTTGTACTGTCCTTCTCTCATTTCACTGCAAGTGCATAGTCCTCGGTCACACTTAAAAGAAATCATTTCTCATTTAAAATTCATGACATCTTAATTGCAGATTTATTAACAAACTGGCAGCTTTGTATTGATTTCTGCAGGATGTTGTGGAAAGTTGGAACAGGCATAGAGTCCCTTGTGGGGCTGACAGCACTTGACACTAAGTGGCCAGGGTGTCGTTACATGCAAACACTTGGAAAAGAGCAGAGAGTAACAGACCACCATGAGCAGGAGGGGAGAAAAAAACACGCTATCAGACAATAAGAGAAAGGAGAAAAATGGCAGTCAGGACCCTCATTTTCAATGTTAGGGAAGTATAATGCGTTCTGACTTAAGCTATGCCTTTCGTTCATTCTTAATGTGGATCTCATACCTACACTTGGCGCTCAATTCCTCTGACGCAAAAGTGATGCCCACAGCATGTCAGAGATACAAGAGACAACAATAGTCAAATACTGAGAATCTGCTTTTACATACCATTGTCTACACCATCAAAGAAAAGATCCACTGTGTACATATTCTACCAAACTTCCAGCTCAAAACAGAAAACCAATAACCTTTAGACTATACGAAGGGAAACGTGCATTTTATTTGAACATCAAAATGAGTCATATTTCAGGATTGATCTCTATATTGAACAATTTTGGTTCTAAACAGACTGAAGAAGCAATTGTAAGTAAAGTATTTTCATATGTCACTGATATATACTGGTGATCTAAGAACTGGGGTTCCTGTTCTGACAAGTATAAAAATACACGATGGGGAAAATGGGTGATGATGTTTAAAATGAGGGTTGTCCCAGAAAAATCTGAAAAAGAGAAAAATTTCCATGTGCCCCTAAGGAAACAGCATTTTCTAGTTTATACTCAGTGACTTAACTTTCCCCTCAACTGGACTAAACTGTAGTAGATTTTTTTTCTCCTGACTATAGGCCCCTGATCTCCACTTTCTTGGAGTATTTAGTTATGGTATATATTTTTCTGAACAATATATTTTCAAAATTACACAGAAGCAGGAAAAAAAGTCACTGGCATAATTTACACCATCAGTATCCTGCTTGAATGGAAGTGACTAAGTAATACAGGCAAAGACACTATAGATGAAACCCTTGCACGGTCAGTTTACTATTATCTTTCCAGATCCAGACACTAACCACTCCATGTGTGAACATGACTACAGAACAGTATACATCTCGCAGGAAGTTGCTTGCTTTTGAGTTCAGGAAAATCTCCCTAATTTCACTTTTCTAAAACCTGCTCCAAACACCAATGCACACCTGTTCTCCATGGTTACCAAATACCAGGATGGATTTGGTGACCTAGGCCCAGATCATCAATGTGAATGCCACTCAAGCTTTGACATGCGTACAAATGACCTGGGGAACTTGTTAGAAAAGCAGATCTCTGGGACCTGCCCCAAGGGATGCTAATTCCATAGTTTTTCGGTGAGGCTCAAGAATTTTTAAGAGACTCCAGGGATAATTTTGAAGCAGGTTATCATGGACCACAACTTAAAAATTTCTGTTAGATTTCCTGTGAGAAATGGAAATCCTCAGAACTCAGTCCTTGGTAATTAGTCCCAGATGCCGTTTTTGTTTTGTTTTAAAGGATCGGTTCCTAAGGATCTCTACCCTCATGACCAATCCAATTTCTAGATCACTTGAAACCAAGTCCCTGGTCTTCTGTCCCATCCAGGAAGGAGGAGGATCAGACATTTGTAGTTCTTATTTTTGTGTAATTTAAAATTCTTGAAACTCCTGCTCCTAATCATCCTAGTTACTTTCTAGGTAAACATTTGACTGAAGCAACTTCCAGATTCTCCCTTAAAAATAAGGCGGGTTTAAAAAAAAAGAATCACCATTGAAGGATGCTCATTCAGAGAAGTTGCCAGATGTTTTTTTTTTTGTTTTGTTTTGTTTTGTTTTGTTTTTTTCCTTTGATGGAAAATTTCAAGAAGAGAATAGCTACATTGAATTCTATTGTACACGGATCAATGCATGAGACTTGATTGAAATGTTTTATTTCAATGAAATTGTTCATGAAATCACACGAGGACTTATGTGATGACAACCACATTATCTTTCACGTCCACACTTTCACAGACAATTAACACAGAGCCTAATAAAGTGTTGAGATCACTGTTACTTACTTTGTATGCTAACTTCCCAATGAAACTGTCACTCTTCCTGACTGTTTTCATATTTTACAATGAACAAACTACATCCATGACAGCTTCCATATTCATGTATCCCCTGAAGTAATTTGGCATTGTACGATTTTACCAGCATAAATCAGTATCCTAGCTTAAAGATTTACGTGTTTATATTCTTAAAGAGGCAGATAGCTCAAGACTTAACAAATTCATTTTTATTGCTATCATTATCGACGGTAATAAAACTGGTATCAGGCATAAGTTTATAATTTATTGAGTTCCTACTATGGTCCAGGCACTGGCCATTATTGTACTTCTCCAAACAACCCTTCAAGTGAGCAATGATTCCATTTTACTGACAAGGAAACTGATGATCAAGGAGGTGAAATAACTTGCCCAAACTACATAGTTTCATTTTAACTACTAGCTGTTTAATTTTAATGCTTGTGTTCCTTCAATTAACTATGCTGCTTATTACTTGGAAGGGTGTCTCCGAGCTAGGAAATATTTAAGAATAGACAGGTGTTTGTTCATAGAAGCCTTCTGTGTTCTTCATTACTGCCCCTCCCCCAATTATTCTCAAAGTAGAATACAATTCTTGCCTTTATAATATATATATTTTTTAAATGAGCATAATTTTAACTCTTACAAATATCCATCTCCTCTGCTTAGATTATAAGCTTCACTCAGGATTTCATGAGTAAAGGACACTGGGGGCATAGGGGCATAATATAATATCTAATAATATCTGGTTCATAGTATGGTCTAAATCTATTTACAGAACCAAACTTTTTGATATATATATAATGGTGCTTATTTTTCTGAGATAGAAAATTTCCCAGAAGTCTATATTCATAACATAGTTTGACCTTCCTTGGCTAGTCTAAGTAAGGTCATACAAAATAACTTTATACAATGGAAATGGAACTTGGGATACTTTTATTTTTGGGGGAAGACATAATATACATATACATACACATATACATATGCATATGCGTATATACGTATGTATATGTATACATATACATATACATATACATATATATATATATATATATATATATATATATATATATATATGATTTAACCCATTCCACTTATAGATGGGTATTATTTAATCTTATTACCTTCACCTGAGGTCATTGTCTACCCTGTATAGTAGAAAGAGATATATTTCAGTAGACTTCCTTGTTTTTTGATGTTTTCCACATTCCCATTCCATACCCGTTGGATCTCAAAACTCAAAGGTTCTTACACATGATCTAAGGTTTGGACAGCAACCCAGATTTTGGGCTTGGAATGTCAATAGCTACAACAGACTTCCTGAAAGAACATTTTGTCACTTACAACTTGACAATTCAAATACTCAACTGCAAATATCAGACCATCTTGACTTTGTTATTTTCCAGGGATAGAAGAACAAGTAGCGCTGTGAGCACCTGGAGGAAAAAGCCCTCAAGAGCTTCCTGGACACGATTTGCTCACACTGGTCACCCATTATAGTGCTGCCAGCGTCTCCTTTGTCAAGTACACAACATCACAAAACTATAGACTGGAAGAAATCTTAAGTTGTATGGAAAAGATGTGCACTAGGTCCAAGGTTTACTACGTCTCCTAGACAAACTTCCCTTGTTTGGAAATTATACTACCCACGAGGATATTCCAGTGGAGCAGTGTACAGTGGTTTTGACCACAGAATTGGTAGTCAGAATTCCTGGGTTCAAATGAGATTCCATATCATCATAACCCTGGAACATTGGGCAAGTTACTGAACCAATCTCTCCTTGCTTGTGAAATGCAGATAATAATAATAGGACTTGCTTCATAGGTTGTTATGAAGATTCAATTAGTTAAATAAGTAGTTGTATAAGTAGTTGTAAAAAAAATTGTCTTTATTCTAGACTTTAAAATGTATTATTCCATTAGCATAAATAAGAATTCTATTCTAAAAGTATCTGTGGATCCTAATTATTTTAACTGTGATATTTAGGGTGTTGTATGAGATTAGAATATCTGGAAAACTCTGGATTCTGTTACAGTAACTCTCTAGAGGTGATGCAGATGGAACCTTTATTATTATCTCCATTTTCTAGGAGCTAAGCTGAAAGAGAGACCTCAGACCACTTCCAGAGTCACAGAAACCACTTACCAGCATAATGTGGATTATAACCACTTTCTTTTTATTTTCATCAGTTTCTACTAAAAATCTGTTTAATTGCTACATTTCCCTTAACAATAAAAATTGACACTTTTTTTATTTTTTATGGAATAAGAAGATTCCAATGAAGAAAAAAAGATACTTTAGACACATTCTAAATTAAAATGAGAGTGTCTCGCACATGAATTTATGATGCTTAGAGTGTCCATGAAAATCAAAATCTGTGGCCCTGTGTATTTTAGCTCAAGGAACCAACAATTAAATGGCTAGGTGGCTCTTCAGTTGGAATATTCTTCTGTGTGCTCTCTGGTCTAATCCAGGATGAGGCTAATATGCACTTCCATGCTCCTCAGGCTTCTCTTCCCTGCCTGAATGAGGCTTTGGTTAGGAAAGACTCGTTGAACTTTTTGGTAGAGGTACGTAAATAATAAAGCTTTGGTGTGGAGGCAGGAGGGTTTCAAACTAGTCTGCCACACCTCTAAATTAGGGAGCACAGCTATACGCCTTGAGTGACTTTGGGACAAACCACGTCAGGCCCTCATCTCTCCAGGAAATTCTGGAAGAAATATATTCTATACTTTCCTTGATTCTATGGTTTTGTTTCCCATAAAATGTAGAGTTCAGAAGCTCCTCCCACTGTCTTACCTATATTTCATAAGTAAGATTATTTGACATAGGTCTGAAAGAGAAAAAATTACCATTCGTAAAATGATCTTCAAGATTTGTTTAAAGCTAGGGTTTTTATAGGGTCTTACTTTGCTGTTCTGAGATTTTTTTCAATTCTTCCAGTCTTTTCTTATATAATTATTCCTCTATTCTTTTAATGATTTGCTCTATTCTTCTTGAGGTCCTCATTAAAGTCTTAATTTCTTTTATAAAGTATAGGACCCAAAATGTGAAAGAATGCTTTAGATAGGAC
The DNA here is from genome assembly GCF_057876585.1 of Rhinolophus sinicus. Taxonomy (NCBI): domain Eukaryota; kingdom Metazoa; phylum Chordata; class Mammalia; order Chiroptera; family Rhinolophidae; genus Rhinolophus; species Rhinolophus sinicus. Next base: position 187,638,466 of record NC_142503.1, on the reverse strand, counting down.
ATTAATTGCATTATCATTCCAGAAGAGTTTCTAGTAATGTATTTATACATCTTATGGATTTAAATTTATGTGTTGAAGAAAAAACATGCTATGTTACTGACTGTGATTGATAATTAATTAAGTCATTTTACAGAGAACTTAACCAAAGGAATACCTTCCAACTTTTGCTATTTGGACTTCATATGCATCTTACTTTTTAGGGATTGGACGTCACTTTCTTTATCTGCGAATTTCTACTACTTTTTTTTTAAATTAAAACTTTATAATCTATTGTGGATTTGTCTAGAAGTGACATCATCTCAATATAAGTGGGTATCAGAAAAGGTTCTCTAGATATGAGCATCAGAAAATAACTGTGAATAAATTAAACACAAAATAATTTATTGGGAAATCACCAGGAACTCAGAATCAACAGAAAGATGGAGGACAAACTTGGAGATAAGAAACACCAAGGCAGGTCTGGAGGCTGGACAGCAGGAGTCACAAAAAGAAGAAGAAGAAGAAGAAAAAAATGGTATCGTACAATAAAAGAGCAAAATGGCCAAGGTGCCACTGCTGAAACGTACACAAATAATACTGATAGTCAACATGCATCAGCTACTATGTGTATATGTCTGTTAGGTCATTTAACCATCATCACAGCCCTGTGAGTTTGGTGTTGCTATTCTCCCCATTTGTAAATGACCAAAGAAGGCAGAATGGTTAGGCCACTGTCCAATGCCACACACCTAACAAGATAAAGAGTCAGGATTCAAGCCTGGGCAGACTGACCCTTATGTTCTGCACAACACCGATGCCACTTGCTATAGAAACTCTAAGAATATTTAGTATCTTTGATTGTCTGTTGAAAATTTAGTTTGAGTGACAAGGTCATTAGATTAGTGTAGTTTGAGGTTTCTTCCACCTTTTGGCTAGCAGAGGAAGAAACCCTAATTACAGTCCCACCTGTCTAATTCCAATGAGGAAGAGTTAATTTCTCATAATAAAATCAGGGCACTGTTATAAAGGGGAATTGGATGTCAAAGAGCCCAAAATAAAAAGGTACGCTATAAAAATACCTGCCCTTTATCACACTCCACTGAAATGAATATTTGAGATTATCATCTTCATTTAATCAGAACAGAGAAGGTAAACATACTAATGTATTTTACATTACTACTTTTAGTTTGATAAGAAAAAAAATACATAATTAGGTACATTTTGAATTATAATATAGAAACCTTGATTGAAATAGTTTTCACTTTGCAAACTGGAAGATTGCTTTTGCCTGAAATAAAATGATCACTGTTGTAATGTAACAGAAGCAAGTGCCTTCTGGGTGGGGCAGCAAAGGTACAGACAAGCTTTTTAAGAACCCGATGCTTTCATCAAGTGGAGTCAAGAGGAATCTTATTTCTCAGAAGGAAGGAGAAGAATTACAAACTATCCTCTTTCTCCCACACAACACAAAGCATTGTTCAAGGTCACCATGAGTGCATGCATTTGCAATGTAATGGAATATGCAATTATTCATAAAACTAACTCATTGGCTACGGAAAAAAAAACCCTTCAAATAAATGTATGCTCAATGTTTTAAGGTAAGAGCATTATTCAAATACATGGCTTATGCTGGCGTTGTTTAACTAGGTTGAGGTTTCTTGCTTTTTTGTTTGCTTCTTTAATGTGATTTGCTAATTTCATGCTTCCAGAATGTCAACAAGGGTAATAAAATAGCAATTTAAGGCCACATTAAATGCTGAACTAAATGGCACCATTCTACTGACGACATTAAAACAAAATTGCAGCATGTCCTCCTATCAGAAAGTATTTTTGTAACTTTAATGTACAGTAGGGAAGAAAAAGGTCTTTATTTCCCTCTCCCCATTTCTGCCTAAGGCTGTTGCAGTTCTGTGGGACGACTATTAGGTTGGTGCAAAAGTAATTGTGTTTTTTGCAATTATTTTTAACCTTTTAAACCACAATTACTTTTGCACCCACCTGATAGAAATCCTGGCCTATTCTTGCTAAAATAATTCTTGTTAGGACAATTTAATTCTCTTTTCACTTGGAATATTCACTTTCTTCTTACGACGAATTTTATAGGATTTGAGGACAAAATAATTGCATACAGAGACAGTGGGGCCACATTCTCCTCCTTGAGAGGGCCTCAATAGAAGAAAACTCACCTGGGCATTTGAGGGCAATGAACTTAGTCTGTCTTTACCCATATCAACGTATTGACTGCTGCCAAAGTTTAGGGAATTTCACTAGGGCCTCTGATCCCCACTCCATCAATCCCAAACACCCATGCCCAGTAGACAAGATACCTAACAATACTTTCTTATATGCTCACTCTTTTCTAATAGGTTTCATGTAGATTCTCCAGTAATACTCCCAGTAGGCCCTTTTCATATCATACTTTGTATGGATTTGTAAACTTGTCCTTACACCATCCGCCTCAAGTAAGGACAAAGGAGAAAAGTCAGTAAAGAATATAGGAAATGTGGGATTTATGTTCAGCAAAATATTTAAGTTACATCTCAAAATAACTTCTTATTAGTTCTGATACTGTTTAACACACTTCTTTACTCATTGTTGTATTGTAACTTATTGACACCATGTTGTGGTAGGAAGAGGAAATGTTAATTAATTTCACAGAAGATGAAACAAAGAATTCAAGTCAGGGGCCTAGTGTGAGTTTTCTTTTATAATCATTAGTATAGTTGTAAGACTTAAGTAGAACTTTCTGCTTATTTCCTAAGGATTCTTCTTGGGCAAATCAGTTTTACTTTTACTCTGATGATTGTCAATCCCAAATGCTTTGCTTTTACAAATGAGAGGACTTTGTTTTCTTTTTGTCTCAGAAAATTTAAAAGCTGCAGAAGTCTTCGTCTCATGGAAAAATAATACACATTAAATCTTGATAACTTTTAATCTGTCTAGATCCATTTATCTTGACCACATGTCATTACTATTCTAACATTTTGCCATTCATTCTGTTTTTATTATATATGTTTTGAGATATATTAACATAAAATGCCTATCACAATAGTCTGAAAATGACTGACTTTCTACTTCAAATTGGAAATGTAAGAATAACATTAGACAACCTTTAGTACCTTGGACAGAATTTTATCATGTGCTCTGGAATGAAATATGTCTAGAAAGAGGCAATTCAGCATGATAGGAATTACCTTTGCAACTCTTGACTGATCATTGGAAGTCAAAGTAACTACAGATTGAAAGAATCTAAACAAAATTCTAATGATTATAAAAAATAAAAAAAAGTAATGTAACCTGTTAATACATAAACAAAATAATTACTAGATATTGATTGCTTATTATTGGTGGCCATACTTCTAACCTATTCTAAAGCTTTCTTCCTGGAGAGATAATCCAATCATTATAATCATTGATGTCTCTGCCATTTCCACATCATGACCAAGGGGAGACACAGTGCCTCATCTGATTAGCAATTTGTAAAGTGTGCATGTCTGACTCAGTCCTGCCCTTTATTTAGCTTGGGAGGAAGATTCCTCCCAGAAAGCGAGTTTGCTTGTGCTCTGCCCTATGCTGTTACCACGCTTCTCATTTGTTAACTCTTGTTCTGCTCCAGCTCTGCCTGTAATTGGTGGATACATTGTGCACAATTCTGGCATTTACTGAGGAGACTCATATGGCTGCCTGTCAAGGCTACCTTCTTCTTACGGACATTAAGGATATTTTGGCCTCCGTACCCACTCCTTATCTTATTTCTCAAAATGTTCAGAACCTGGTAGAGAAGAGAGATGCTTTTCACTGAGGGCTTCTTTGAAGACCAAACGTTTACAACATTGGAGACCAGACTGTCTTAATCCCTTTAATCCATTTAGTAGCCTTTAAAATAGCTATTATCCTCATTCTGTAAATGAGAAAGAAGAAGCTCAATGATTAAAATGGTCAGTGTCACATTGTAAATGTTTGAGCAGGGATTTGAATAGGGTTTGCCTGTCTCTAAGTCCCACACTCTTAAATCTATAATCTGCCTTCTAAAGTCACTGAGATGAAAGATTATTTGTTCTGGCTCTCTCATCCCCTGATGAGTAAACAGAGTCAAACAGAAATGAAGTTATGTGCCCAAGGTCACGCAGCTCATCACTGACTTTATCAAGACTTACCAACAAGTTTCTGCGGTTGTCTTCTATAAATTTGTAATCAAAAAGTAATTGAGATAAAACAGAATTTTGCCAGGCGTGGCTAAAATCCTTCATAAGAAATCTGATGCCATTTTTACATTTGGCCACAGGACATAGAAACTACAGAAGCATAATTAAGTATCTATTTTCAAGTTGGGTGAAAACCAGAAAGAAAAAAAAAAGTCAATAAACTGTTTTTAGTAAAGGGCAGGGGTTTTGAAAGAGAATAGTCAAATTTTTACAAATTATGTTACTAAGATTGAAAGAATTATAAAAATTATTTATTTGCAGAGTATGAGCATAAAATATTTTTGTATTCCTAATTGTAAGACAAAACTGTTTTTTCTGATGCTGTTATTGTTTCATTAAGAACAGAAAGGGGGTCAAATATATGGTGATGGGAGAAGAACTGACTCTGGGTACTAAACACACAATGCAATATATAGATGATGAATTTCAGAAATGCACACTTGAAACCCATAAAATTTTACTAACCAATGTCGCCCCATACATTTAATAAAATTATTTTAAAAGGAACATATTTGATGATGAAAGTATCATTTTCTGACTTGACTTACAAATCCAATCCATATATATTTATGACTACTACAGGGGAGATACATCTCAACAACTCAGTGTCATGGTTCAGATTTATAATACCTTACAACCCTTCACAACACCTTAGGTACACTGACAAGCTCAAGTTTTGTATTCAAGTGTATGCATTTTGGTATCCTCCTCTACATCTGCATTCACAAATAGGACAGAGGTGTTGTGTAATTATTATAATTCAAATATCCTTCATAAAATATCCTTCCTATTACTTCTAACTCCCCTAAAACATAGTGGCTTAAATGAATAGCCATTCACAATTGCTCATGGTCCTAGGGGCCAGGTGATTTGAGCTGTTGTCTACAGTCAGCTGAGGGTGGGTTAGGTGGCTGTGCTCTCACACATCCTGAGGCTTTGGCTAAGCTGATTTGCCTGTGTTCTATATGCTCTTTCATCCTCCAGCAGGTTAGCTCAGGCTTGTCTCAAACTAGCTCAAACAAACCCATTCTAATAGTAACTGCAGAGAAGAAAGAAATGGAAGTGTAAATAAATGTGCAAGAGATTTTTCAAGATTCTGTGTCAAGACTACTAATATCCTATTGGCTAAAGCAATCACATGGCTGAGCAAGAGTCAGGGTGAGATGCAATTACAGGGAAAACCTTATAGGGGGAAGGGTGTGGTTACAGAGTGGCCATTGATAGGGGTTGTACAAAAGTTAGTAAACACAAACCTCATTTAAAATGAAGTCGAGGGGCCAGAACAGGGAGCCCTCATGCCCTATGTTGATCACAAAGCACAGCAGGGAACACTCTGGACTAGCCCCTCAACTTCCTCTTCCACTCTGTGAAAGAGTCTCCTGTCCTTTGTTTTAGGGGATTTGCATGTGCTCCCCCCACCACAGTTGCGTGGTCCAGATTGCAATTCTTTGTTCTCAAATGAACCCATTTTACTAGCGAAATATTTGGCTGACCTTTTGTTCAAGGTCAACAGAGGTATAGATGCAAACACTGTACCAGACAGTGTCATATATCTGATGGTTAATCAAAATGTATATCCTATTGGCTAAATCATGACGATGTTTTTAAGTAATTTAATGCTAATCATAACTTTATTCTTGTTGCTGCACATATAACCAGCTTGAGCAGGCTGAATGAATTGAATTATTTGGCACTTGGTAGGTTAGATGTTATCAGAGTACAGAAAGAAGGGAGCAAGTCAAGCCTAGAAGCACTTTTAAGTAAGCGTGGGTATTTTTAGTGGCTGTTTTCTTATTTTTTTTCCATTTTTTTAAATTAAGGTACTGATATGCAAAAAAAGCTACATACGATTAATGCATGCAATTTGGGGAATTTAGACATATGTATGTACTTGTGTGACCATCACCACAATCCAAATAACAAACATATCCATCACCTCCAAAATTTTCCTATTTCTGTTTGTTTTGTTTATTTTGTGGTGAGAACACTTAGCATGATATCTATACTTAAATAAATGATTTCTTGGATATGACACACCAAAAGGACAGACAACAAAAGCAAAAGTATTTAAGTGGGACTACATCAAATTAAAAAGTTTGTGTGCAACAAAGCAACCAATTCATAGAGTGAAAAGGCAACCTATGGGATGGGACAAAATACTTCCAAGTCGTATATTTGATATAGGCTTAATTTACAAAATATATAAGTAACTCTTTAGTAAAATAATAGTAATAATAATAATAATAACCCAATTAAACAATGGGAGAAGGATTTGAATAGACATTTCTCCAAAGAAGACACACAAGTGGCCAACAGCTATACAAAAAGATACTCATTCATCAGGGAAATGCAAATCAAAATCACAATGAGCTATCACCTCACACTTGTTAGGATGTCTATTATCAATAAAACAAAAGATAAGTGTCGGCAAGGTAGTAGAGAAATTGGACAACTTGTGCACTCTTTGTGGGAACGTAAATTTATACAGCAGCTATGGAAAACAGTATAGAGTCTCTTCAAACAAAATTAAAACTACCGTGTAACCCAGCAATACCATTTCAGAGTACATATCCAAAAGAATTGAAATCGGTATTTTTCACAATAGCCAAGGTATAGAAACAACCCAAATATCCTTCAACAGATGAATGAGAAAAGAAAATGTGATATGTACATATAGTTCAGCCTTGAACAAAAGGGACCCCTACATGGAGTCCCTGGAACAACATGGATGGACCTGGAAGACATTGTGCTAAGTGAAATAAGTCAGTCATAGAAGAACAGATACTACATGATTCTTCATATATACGACATATAAAATAGTCAAAGGTATAGAAATAGATATAGAAGGTATAGAAATAGATAATGGAATGGCAATTATCAGGGGCTTGGGGAAAGGGTTATTCTTCAATGGGTAGACTTGCTGGATAACATACAGCTTACAGTTAACATGAGGTTTTGTGTACTTAAAAATGTGTCTAATGACTATTTTCTTGAATGAATCAAGTGATCATCATTAACACTAGGACTGATAAACATCTTGGATAGAGACATAGATTACTTAGAGGCTTAAGGCTATATCTTTTGACTTTTAGAGTTCCTTTCCAATTCTGAATCAATAAAGCAAAACTTTACATATAGGCAAATTTCACTACGTACACACCAGTTACAACTGAGGTGGATTTAACCCACCCATTTTTTTCATCTTATTTCTAATCTTACATTTCCAATCACTTAGTCACTTCAATCAATTACCTATTGAAACAATGTGGTTCTACATGTAACATTATTAACACAGAAATTAAGTGAGAGAAAGAATGTGAAATTTTCAGTATTAACCATTCAATTAATTAAATCATATTGAATCCATTGACTTAGGGTTCATTTTATTATGAGCATTTATCTTGACATTTCAGTTAACCAGGATTGCTAGCTTATGAATTTAGTGTACCAGCTTTCATCTTACTGTCACTATTATTATAGGATTATTTATACAGGGAAAGAGATGAAATTGGCAATCATCATTTGTTTAATGAATTCACTTAGACTAAATCAATAGACCCAAAACTACACTGACTGAAACTGTCATCTGATTATATCTACAAGGTAGGATTTGGGGAGGATTTTGTTTTGAATAGAGTTGGTAAATGTTTGCCCACTCGGCTTTACTATTGTGTAGCAAGTGTGATGTTAATATTGATAATGTAATTACTATATAAAACTGGAATACAGAGCTCCTGCTTTTAGACAATTACCATGTGAAGAGGAAATAATAATCTAATGTATAAAAAACGAAACACGACATGCAGAATTATACAGACTTGGGTTCGAATCTTAGCTCTTCCATTTATTAGCTATGATTTACTGGATCTTACCAAGTCTCATTGTTTTAACCCTTTTGCTGCAATTCAAATGAATGTATCCAAAATTTTTATACATAAAAATAATGCATTTATATACAAAGCAGCTCAAATTGTTATTATTAAATGCTTAAAACAGTCAAAATATCAACTTTTTGTTTTTTGTTGATTTCTTAAACATTTTGAAAAAAAACTTGAAATAAATTAATGCAGAGAAAGTTAATATGTAAAACTGGCATAGGTTTGTTGGGAGATTCAAATGTGATAATGCATGAGAAATACTAAGAGCAAGGACTGTGGTGAGAGCTTAATAAATATTACTCTTTAATAATACTAATAAAAATATAGAAAATATATACACATAATTATAATTAAAATCCTGAAAATTTGTGAAAATAATAACTTAAATAGATTTGTTTATTGAATCACACACTGTAGTAACATTTGTAATGAGCAAATGCATTTAATTGAAAATTAATTTTTTAAATAAAAATGTAGCGCTTTCTATTTGCAACTTTGCAGTTATCCCAGAAGTATGGAATTGCACATTTTTGTGATTTATTCTCACATAAGCCCTGGCTTCTGATATTTATTCATGAAACCAGCAGCATGAGTAGTGTTTCTACTTTGTGATGGTTGATCAAATCTTGTCTACAAAGTGCATCCCCTCATCTCAGTGATTCCCAAAGTGCAGCGTTCATAATGAAAATACATGAGTTCATCAAATATTAAAATTGAACTATCCTAGAGATTCTGATTCAGGTTGTGGCAGATTGGCCAAGATGTGAATCTTTTGTTTTAAGTATCAATAACTCTGATTTAGGTAGTTTGGAACAACGCTTTGAGAACCACTGCCAAATGGTCTCTCTGCTCTGTGTATCTTGGTAATAAAAACCAAGAAATCCAGGCTGGAAAGAGAACATCACTTTATGAAGAACAAAGAGACTGCTTTGGAGTTGATGTTCTCAACATTTTTATCTTTGAAAATTTATGATGGTCTCCAGTCCCTGTACTATAATCAGAAATGAATTGACAGTGAAATTGGTAGTCACTGGGTGAGGAAAGGAGGCATGTGTGAATGCTTGTGTGTGCGATGGTTAGGATTAAACCATTCAGGAGGGTTTCATGGATGTACTGAAAGTCTAATAAACTGCCTACGAAGAAGAATATAACATTACATTTCCTGGTAAGCCCACCCGCACAAAGGCCTGCACAAAGAGTACAACTTGAAAAACGGCAAAACCAAGATTTAAGCTTAGGTATTCCTGCAGTCTTTCACTAAAATGCTCATAAACATCTCTAGCATATAACATGTATTCAGTGTTTATTTCCAATTACATATAGAAACGAAGAAGAAGCAATCAAATGTGTAGTGATCTCTTTAAAAAGGTAACATAGATTTGGAACTCAAATATATATTACATTTTATGTGTAATTATATATATTATATATTAATTAGACTCCCAACATTAATGTCTTTACTTAGCTCTCATTCCCCCAGCAGTGTTATCATGTCATTAATTCATCGAGCAGCCCCAACAGAATGAAAATATGAAATTCCTGTGGGCTCAATCTAAATTGTCAGATGATTTTTGGTAGTGATGTCCAGAGAATGAAATTAGTTGATAATCACAGGCCATGTGAAAACCTCAACAGTATTGTCTTTTTCAGCAAATTCTCTGTAATAGCCGCATTTACTTAGCAGCCGAGATTTCTTTTCTCCCGAGAAAGGTTCAGAATAGTGTGTGATTTGCAATTAAATAGGATTTTTATTATTAAAATAATTCAGAATTAGCTAAAAGTGAATCCTGTCAACGTTCTAGTAAAAATATGCAATAAAGTTCATTTTAAAATGACACTTAAACCATCTCAAGATTGCAGCATCTAATTTTAATAGGTAACTATCTTCTTTAACAATATAAAGTAATACATGCTAATTTATTTAACAAATGAAAATGGAAAAGCTTGCTATATGACTATCCCACCACAATAACACTTGTTAAGAAGCACTTTGGGGTAGCCTGTTAAAATAGTTAAGTCTTTAATTACAGATCATTTCTCCTAGCTTTATGGATAGTGTAAGTATGAAGCTAAATAGAGTGCTACAGACCTACAAACAGATGTAATCAATTATAATCAAGAAAATAGATAAATAAAGCAACTATATTATCCTTGCACATGTGAAAACATGGAATACAAAATATTGACCTTTCCTTACTTTCTTCTTACTTGTTATTTCCTTTACCTTTTTAATCTTCATTTTGTTTGTTTGTTTTTTCTTAGAATTCAATTCGAGATGTTATTTTCAATTTATTTATTATTTTAAGACAAATATAGACGGTTATCAACAATTGTGTTTCTTTCAAGTAGGTGCTTAGAAGATGATAACAATTTGATGATGAGGGGTTAGTGTTATTAATTCTAATTAATTTTTTTTATTAAAAAGTAAGGAACGAAGGGGAAAGAAACACATGTCTCAGTAGGAAAAGGAACATCACACGAAAGCTTGTGCGTGTCACTAATAGCTGTTTATCATAGATTAACCGCAAGGAAATCATGATTGCTAAAGCATCCAAATACTCAAAAGCATGAAACCAGAGAGAGAACAATTAACTTAAGGAAGGCATATACTCCAGATGATGAAAAGCTTAAAAGAAGGTAAGTTGAAAAGTAAGAAAAAAATGTAGCACAAAGTGAGGTAATTTAATGAAGATTTGAGTGATGCTATCTTGCCTAGGACTATGGTTTCCATGATTACATATTATGTCTTGACATAATTAATGTTTATGTAAAATCATGGGGAATAAAAATTATCAATCTTTTGGCACGTTCAAATCAAGTCATGCTTTGCTTTCTTAAAAACTTGGTTTCAATGAGTAAAATTAATGGCCATTAAAGGGCTGACAAACTGAATTCCACAAAAAAATCCATTTCTTGTTGATGCTGGATAAAGAAGACTGCTGTATAAGTTGGCTGTTATCTTTAGGGGAGAGAGAGGTGAGCAAGGGAATTTGGATAGGTAAGGTGGGGAAACTAAATTTAAATTTGCCATCTGAGGTAGCAGAGAACTCATTTTCCCATTCAGAGGGAGTAGTGGAAAGTACAGGTGTACAGGAAGGTATGAGGTGGGGGAGATAGAACCACAGAGGCAGCAAGAGCAAGCAGAGGACAGGAGAAAATGTACCATTAGGAAAGAGACCATCCTACTCATAAGATTATGCCACCACTTCCCTGTTTGGGACTTGGATGAATCAAATGAGGGAATTGCAGGAGGTAATCTAGAAGGTCTTTACCAGCTCCAAATTGTAAAAATGAATGGCAAGGGGAAGACTCTTGATTCTTAGAAAGGCCCATAACTTCTGAGCGGCTAAAAAGAAGATGGAGTTCAATGCCAATCTTAGTTTCCTTTGTTAATTCCTAGTCCATTTCTCCCCTAAGAAGTTTGTCTGCATCCCCAAATAACTATAGTTGCTATGCTAATTCTTCTTTCTCAAACATCCCTGGGGATTACTGGTTTTCCCTATTTCTTCCATCTCTTATCACAAGAGAGAACTAGCCATTCTCTGTGAAAATACTAGATTGATATTTACTGCTCTATGATGTTTGCAGGTTCATAGAATGATAAACTGGCAGGAAATCAGAATTATAAATCAGCTCTCTCAGTCCACAGCCAAGAAAATAAAAATGAATCCCAGAGACGCTAAGGAACCAACTCAGAGTCACACCCGCAGCTATCATAGATCTAAGAACAGAATCTACATTGCTTAATTTCCAAACTACTTATTTTCTCCTCTTTACTACTATGTAGCTGAATTATTATCACAAATTATATTGTAGTATCACTTGTTTCCCAAATACTGTATTAAAATATGGGACCACCTTTCATGCTTTTTCTTCCCTTTCCTTTCCTTTCCTTTCCTTTCCTTTCCTTTCCTTTCCTTTCCTTTCCTTTCCTTTCCTTTCCTTTCCTTTCCTTTTCATTTTATGTTTATTAATATTAGCTTTGAGAAAAAAAACACACAAAAAAACGTTTAATGAGTATTTCATGAATCTCATTTCTGGTCAACCCAAAGTGCTTTTCATTTATCAGTTTCTCATTTTCGTCTTTGCTTTCGAGCTCATTATTCTACTTTATCTTCACTGAACAGTGCTTATCATCTGTTAACCAACATCTCTTGCAACATGACTTTTCCAAACATTAATCTAACTGTCATTGGTGGTGATGGGGGTGGTGGTGGTGGGAGAGTTTGTTGTTGGCTGCCATTTGATATCAGGTTCAGATTTAGGATTTAGTTTCTTTCTATTCTGCAAAGACCTCCTTAATTAACCTTTCTGCTTTTTTTTTAATTTAAATTTTTATTTTTTTATGAAAAGGGAGAATAAAACACCACACTAGTGACTTTCTAGAATGCAAAATGATTTTGAATGATTATACATTCATGGATTGTCATAAGTGGATGGCCTATTAGTGTATAGCATTCTTATCTACTCGTCTTTTTCATTTATGGCACACCAGATGTTTATCAGACACTTTGCAGAAGAACTAGAGACGAAAGCACAGGACTTCCCCTCAAAAAAACTCACTTTTGATTAAGAGTGGCTGAAGGTAGAAAGGGAAGTAGTCACTGTCAAGGATCACCGCAAAGCTTTGTGCTAGATTGTCTCTTAGTATGTGATACCTGCACGTAGGCAGACCCATGTCCAGCCTGGGAAAGTCAGGGGAGGCTTCCAGAGAAAGCTATATCTGAGCCTATTGGTGAGTTACAAGAAGGAGTGAGCCAAGTGTACCTGTAGCATGGCAAACAGTAATATAACACACACAATTTAAAAACCCAGAGCGAAACAAAACGGGCACATTCAGGGAAATATAATAGTTTTGGAATGACCAGACTGTAGGAAATTCCTGGGCAATAAACAGACACTCCTCATTCCTGCAGTTCCCTTTATGCCAAATCAAAGAGTTGGACCTTTATGTTGAAAACTACAGGAAACCCTTGAAAGACTTTAACTGAGAAAGTGGTAGGATGAGATTTACATTTTCATAAGCGGCTGCTGACAGTGACATCAAAGAGACTGGGCAGAAGTTGGGGTATATAAAGGCATGAGACTTGAAAAATGGCAACCAGAGAAGAGCTTCTTATAATAATCCAAGTAAAAAAAGATGAGGTCCTGTGTAAAGGTAGCCTCAGGAAGAATGCAAAAGGAAGGTGTACGGAAAACCATTCAGGAGAGTAAATGGATATTCCAGAAAACAGAGGGGCCTGCGGATGTGGCATGAATCAGTCTGGGCTACACACTTAATGACGACCAGGGCTGCATTTGGAACCAGGTGCCTACCTCTAGTCAAGGAACATTTTTGCAATGCCACTTTGCCTCTCTGAGTCTACATTTTGATAATGACAATAATTAAATTTAAGATGGATTGTCTGTTTGTAGCAAAGGGCTATATTTAAGAGACCCATTTTTCCTCATTATTCAAGGCAAGTAAATGCAGGCGTTTGATTCAAATAGAGTAGGGTGCTAACAACCTCCTCAATACCTGAACTTCTTAAAAACAAATTAGACATCGGCTATCTTTGATTTAACCTTAGAGTGAATATCAGTTCCCTTTATCCATGATCAAGGTGGCAAGAGATCTCCTGACTTTTCTCCCTGGATTTTTGTTTTAATCCAAAGCAACACAGTATCAATGGGGACTCATGCCAAGAGTGAGGCATGTCACATCAGTCCTCATCCTAAACATATTGGGGGAGTGCATAGGAGTAGGAGTCACGGAGAAGTTTGGGGTTAGCCGCAAAGACCACATTGTTTTAGGCAAATGCATTCTCTGTGGACTTTCCTGCCCTTTCTCCCTCTCATCAGCTTCATTTTTCTAAATCCTGTTTATCTTGATTTATACCTAAATGCCCCCCACTCATGGTGTCTTCCCTGAAGTCCTGTACTAGCTAAATCCTCTCATTCTAAGCTCCTATTGTACCCTACGTTTCCCTGTTGGTAGCATTGATTATACTTATGATTACTTGTCAAAAATAGACTATACACGTTCTGGGGAAAGAATCAATGACAATCTTCTTTACTGCCTTTTTAGGCTCATGAAATTGCTGATATTCTATGGTGTTTTGACTTAAAACAGCAATTTCATGGGCTTCAGACTCTTATATGCCTTAGCTCTTAGCAGAGTACATGTCTGAATGATTAAATACAATGTATATCTTAGGGTAAATTCATCAAATATGCGTCTGTTAATGAACACAATCAAATAGGGCATTCGGAAGATTTGTATAAACTGTATTTTTTCTCTAGATCTCATTTGTTAATGATGAACTAATTTATCTGTAACAAAATGATTCATTATATAAGCATTACTTATTTATGGGAGATCAATATTATAGAACACATCACAATAATTTTAAAAAAGAGATGGAATGTTTAATAGTGATTAATTCTATTATTTATGACTAGTGAATGCAATGCTCTCTACTTAAATCAAGTGGTTTCATTAGATTAAATCAAGTGGATTCATGCCCTGCTGTCCTGATACACCCTCTCTTTTCTCATTCCCTCATTTGACCCAGACTGTAACCCTCCTTTTTTCCTAACTCTCATGGGGAAATCCTGGAGACATATATGGTCTGGAGTAGACAGCCTAAACGACCATCCTTAAGGTTCTTTTGGTACTGGGAGAATAAGTATTGACCTAAAAATAGTCATGGCCTTATGAAAACAAACACACAAATACACAAAAAACAGTATTATGTAAGGTTACCTAGAAATACAAGGATTTGGAGACTTTGGATGAAAATTTTAGCAATTATTTTAAACAGGGGTTGGCAAAAATACAGCCCTTGGGCCAAACAGCTCGCCACCTGTTTTTTGTCAATAAAGTTGTATTGGAATATAGCCTCTCTGATGTATTTGCATGTAACCTATTGCTACTTTCTCACTATAACAGTGGAGTTGTGAGTGGTTGCCATAGAGATCATATTGTTGCAAAGCTGCAAATATTTAGTCTTCACAGAAAACAAATTTGTTAAGTCCTGATACGAGAAATGCGTTTTCTTCTTCTTCTGCTTCCCTCCTTCATTCTGGTTCAAGCCATTGTTTTCTCAGTCTAGTTGTGTAGGACACAGCTCCCTGGCCCATGCTGGTATTATGAGCCTTGCGCTCCCCCGCTGAGGCAGTCGGTTCACCAGTAGTTGATCAGCCACTCACAGCAGCTCACAGCAGCTTGCGCTGGCTGCCCGTTGCTCATGGCAGCACATGGGTAGCCCATGGCAGCCCAGCTCCAGGGAGAGCTGTTATGCACAGTCTTAGCTGTAGAGGGTGCAGTTCACTGGCCCATGTGGGAATCTAACCGGAGACCTCAGCATTAGGAGCACCTGAGTCAACGGGCCGGCCCAAGAAATGCATTCTTATATTTGCCAAATTGTTCAGAAATTATTGGTTGAAAATCTGACATATATAGGCATGCACAGAGACAATGATTACATCGTGCAAATAACTGGCATTATTATTCCAGTTGTCTCTTACAACAAAAGGTAATGGCATCGTCATCCTGAGGGTTAATTTCCAATTAAGTTTGAGCTTACAGAGGCCAGCATAGTTTGTTGAACATGAAATGACTCATGTCAGAATGCTCATGCACTGACTCAAGATATAGCAACAAATCTGAATCACTGAAACTTCCTTTGTTCTTTCATTCATTTCTTCAGAGTAGGTTGACGTAATGCTGTAAAAATCAAAACCCAGGGTCTGTGTTTAGATGCATAACTGGGATCTCTATGGATCCCCAATTCTTCTTTTGATGAGCTGTGAGATTTGCCCCAGTCAGACTGAAAGAAAAATGAACCTCGACCAAAACCAACCAATCAACCAACCAAACAAACAAACAAAACCCACATGATTCTAGGAGTTATGAGCCTTTATTTGACGTTGAGGTTTCCGCAGGTATCATGAAGAGATTAAGTGTGGAGAGCCAAATGAAGCCCAAGCCCCAGTCATGTCCAATCCTGTTGGTCACAGATGGTCCACAGAATTAAATGGCTGCTACATCCTCTCAGGTCCCATCGGTGCTCCCAAACACTTTTCAATATAATAATTCAAGGTTTTTCCCCAACAGATTTAAGAAAGTTATCATTTACTAGGCAACTACTGCATTTTTTTTTCTTCCTAAGTTTTGATCAGAGCTGCATTTTCCACTTGTGCCATATCTTGGTTCCATCGTTGGATGACATTTTTAAGTCCTTGTGGTTTTTCTATGGCCAAGTTATTTACCCCATAACTGTCATTAGACAAGCACTTGTCCATTCATTGCTCACAGCTTCTGTAATATTACAGTCTTTAGTGTGTCCTATAGTCATTTATATCTGGTTCTTATTTCTGGATACACACATACACAATTACCAGTTATATCTGCCAATGTTTTTTTCCATGCAGATTTTGTTATTCATTAGAGCATATTGTATTCTTCCAGCAATAATGGCTTTCTATTTGGCTCAGAAATTAATAGTTTTGTGCCATCTTTTCTCAATAGTAAATGCAAAAATCATAAAATAGTACGGACTCTCTGCGCCACTAGTTTTTTTTCATTATCCTGGATCTGGATGGACCTGATTCCCAAGGTTCCTTATAGTTAAACAGTGATGATTAAATCAGCAAAGCAAATGGAAGTAATTCTTTATCTGTACCCTGAAACTAGAGAATTGTCTGTTTCTGTGTTAGGAGTTGTTTCATATTTGTTGGTTTTGTTTAGCTTTTCTGCTTTAAAAATACAATGTAGTGGCTAGTTCTGTGAGAACCAGCATGTTTCAGTATAAAATAAGTACCCATTGTTAAGCTAAGAACAAGTGGAAAATTATATATATATATATATATATATATATATATATATATATATATATAGTAATATATATATAGTATTATATATTATACTATATATAATAATTCTGTTTTATTTAAATTTGAGGTAAAGTGCTTCATTATGGCTGTAGGTGACACAAAGACTGAAAAACTTTCCCTACTTTCTAGAAACCTCCATTGTTAAAGTGGCTAAATAGAGGTTTGCAGACATAAGCACAATGTTTTTAATTTAATAAAAGAAATATCTATCTGGCTCAATGAATGCACTAGATGTTGAAGATAGTAAGATGGAAAAGATACTATCTTCATCTTTAAGGAGTTGTCCTTTGTGGGCTACAAGAAAAAAAGTGAACCCCTAATAGAATGACACAATGTAAATACTAAAACTGGCATTAATACACAGACACAGTAATTCAGAGACAGAACTTAAGCCATTACACTTGTTGTCTTTTTGAAATTTAAATGGGCAAATCTATAAATTAGCTAAAGAAGCCTTAGAAAAACAGCTAAGAAAGTCAGCAGTGATCCATAGGAGAAAAAGGAAAAGAAAAGTGTGAACTCTGAATCAAAAGAGAGAGTTGTATCAAATAATCCATCTGAGCTTCTGTTGGTTGCAAAAACACAGAATAATTACCACCAAAATAATGAAAAGGTCAGAACATGTTAAAATAAATGAAGTGAGCCTGTGCCTGTTGCCCACATCTTTCACTTTAATTGGCATTTGTTTTTAAAGAAATACTGTGACATTTATACTTCAATTATATATGATAAGAATACTAACCAAGTGGCAAAACAAACAAAAGAGCTAAAAAATGAAATTCTACATTTGGAACAGCAACAAAAATAACAAAAGTTTACATTTATATTTAAGTCTGGGTTTACCTCCTACTAAATGCACTAGATTTACCATTGACTTAAGCATCTGAGTCCTTCACACTAAATAATAAGGAGGTTTTTATTAAATAAACTAATACTTTTTAATTGATATATTTAGTTTTTTGCCAATATAGACAATATGGAACTGATATCTCGCACACATGCTGTACTTGGCATTAGATTATTATTATTATTATTATTTTTTTAGAGAGGAATTCATGTTGTTCATTTGTATAACAAATCTTCAAGGTCTTTGACTGCATGTTGAATAAAGTCTTCACTCCTTTTCAGTAACTTTAACCTACCCCAAATGTTGGACCTAGTTTACCAAACTTATTGCTTATTTCTCCCTTGTATATATTGACTTATCTTTAAATCATTGACTTATTGCTTGTCAAACTGAGAGCTGCTTCCTCTTTCAGAGCCAGCATAGAATTTGGTTCATTTATAGCCAATGAGAGAGAAATGACTTGCAGAAAAGTATAGAAGAATCCAATCAAAGGATTTTATTCCCTATATACCACAGTAAATGCAATGCCAAATATTGCAATGGTGTCTCCCAACTATCTACCTACAATGGAATGTTTGAGGCTCTAAAGACATCTGAAATAAACCTTGTTAGATGATAGGCTCACATGAATCGGGTTGTAGCCCCTGACCTACAGGGGAAGGGCAGGGATGGTGGGTATTTTACTTCTTGTATTGCTATGATTGATTATAGACCTACAGATAAAATTCTGATACCATCTGAAATAGTGCATGACCATGTTTTTGTTTATTTTTATAGGACCACAGAAATCACTGAAGCATGGAAAAATATTTTATTATTTAAAGCATTAACGTGAGTTATATAATCCTATCCCTGGTTGCAGTCCAAGTCAATTGCTTAAAAGTGGCATTTCAGTAACTTCTGTATGTGTAAGAACTGAAAAACCTTACCGGGCATTAATTTTATTATCAACTTTTATTGAAAACTACAAGGACTTACAAGGCACTACCTAGCAGGGAGGGGTTTGGGAGGCGGGAAATTCATTATTGACATATATGTGTATATATATATATGTGTGTGTGTGTGTGTGTGTATTTACATATATATGTATGTGTGTATATATATATATATATATATATATATATATATATATATATGTAGTGTGTGTATCCATATATCAATTAATTTGCATTATCTACAATTTTTTCATCTGCTTCCATGTCTTTCTTTAGATAACTTCTTATATAATAAATACCTGTTCAAAACAGGTATACATATTTATCTCTAAAAGTCTCACATACTATTTTAAGGGCAAGAGACATTAAAGTACACTCTTAATTGCTAAATATAGTTTATAATTTTGTTCCTATTATGGCAAATATTCCTTATTCTAGTAGTTAGCTAATATACTACATAATATAAGTTTACCAGTTTTTCAAGAGAAGCTCTGAAATGATACCTATAGTAGGTCCTCAAATAATATTGTTTCATTCTATGTCAAATGAGGGTTAAATAGGTTAATATGACCAATTAAAAGATGGAAAGAGATGTTCAAATAGTCTAACGGAGGCACATCTAAATTAAAATTTAAAAATCTCAAAAATTAAAGAGAAAAAATATACTTCAGTCAAATAAAAACCCAAAGAAAACTAGGGTAGCCATTTTATATCTCATAAGAGAATTAAAAGCAAAAAAAAAAAAAAGGTTAAAAGCAGATAGCTGTTACATGCTGGTAAATTAAATGATAGTCTGTGAAGATATAGCTATTATAATATATGCACCTAAAAACTTAACATATATCAAAAAGCAACTTGATTTTTGAATAACTTGTCTCAAATACTGATAGTTGAAACAGAAAAGCTGAAAGGATCTGGAAAACGTAATGAATGCCTGTAAACTATTAGATAGATAGAGAAAACTACATCCAACAAAGAAGCTAGTTTGATTTAAGCATCATGCATCATTTATAAAAATATATATTGTGTTGGGCAACAATGGATCCCTGTTCCATTTTTTTTAAAACTTATGTATTACAAGTAACTGTGTAGCTAAAAATGAAATCCCAAAGTAAATCAAGAAATATGACAATATAAGTGATAATATCACACTGAAAGTTAGAAGGCACACAAATAAAGCAGTATTTAGATAACATGTATATCTTTAAATGTACTTATCAAATAAAACTAAAGATAAAAAATAAATAACTGTAGAAAAATCCCAAGAATCAACAACAAACCTTGAAGAAATAAACAACTGTAACAAGGTTGTAGAATACAAGGTTAATATACAACAGTCAATCATTTCCTATATAAACCAGCAATGAGCAAGTTAAATTAAAAAAAGCAAACAAAAAGCCCCCCCAAAACCCCATAATAATATGCATTTAGCACCCCCAAAATGAAATACTACAAAATACACATAAGGTAAATATGAGAAAAGTATAATGAACAAAATCAAAGAACTAAGTAAATTAAGAGATATTCCAAATTCATGGATAGTAAGACCCAATATTCTCAAAATGTTAATTCTTCTTACTTTGATCTTTAAATTCAATGTAATCCCAATCAAAATCCCAGCAAATAATTTTGTGGGTGTTGGCAAATGATTCTAAAGTTTATATGTAGAGGTGAAAGACCTAGCATGTGTTATATAAGAGGTCTGCCAAGCAAATTTACGAACTCATTGCAACGATGTTGCTAACCTTTTTTTGATATCAGAGGGATTATTCATTATAAATTTGTACTAACTGGACAGTTAACCAAGTTTACTATTTGGAAGTGCTGCAAAGGCCCTGTGTGAAAAAGTTAGACGACCTGAACTTTTCGCCAACAATTCATGGCTCTTGCATCAAACAATGCACCAGCTCATATGGCTCAGTCTGTGAGGGAGTTTTTAGCTAATAAACAAATAATTGTATCAGGACATCCTCCCTACTCACCTATTCTGGCCCCCAATGGCTTCTTTCTTTACCTGAAGATAAAGGAAATATTGAAAGGAAGACATATTGATGACATTCAGGACCTCAAGGGTAATATGATGACAACAGTTCTAATGGCCATTTCAGAAAAAGAGTTCCAAAATTACTTTGAAGTGTGGACTACGTGCTGACATCAGTGTATAGCTTCCCAAGGGGAGTACTTCGAACTATAGTAATATTCAGCAATGAGATATGTAGCACTTTTTCTAGGATGAGTTTGCAAACTTAATTGTTGGACCTCATATAGAAGCCAACATGATGTTGAAGGAGAAGAAAAAGTTAGAGAACAGGCACTATCTGACTTCAAGACTCGCTAAAAAGCTATAGTAATCAAGACAATGTGGAATTGGTAACAGAAGAGACAAATAAATCTAAGGAACAAACTAGAGATCCCCAAAAGAGACTCATACAAATATAGGCAACCGATTTTTGACAAAGGAACAAAGGCAACAAAATTGAGCAAAAATAGTTGTTTCAACAAATGATGCTAGAACAAATGGACAACCATGTGCAGAAAAGTGAATCTAAATGCAGACCTAATACCCTTCAAAAATTAATTTAAAGTGAATTATAGTCCTAAATATCAAATTACAACACTCTTAAATGATAACATAGGAGAAACAGATTTACTTAGGAATGGCTATAACAGCAAAAGGAATACCTCCTAACTCATGCTATAGGTTTAGCATTACCCTAACAACAAAACCAGACAAAAAAAAAAATTACAAGAAACGAAAACTATAGACCAATATCTCCCATGAGCACAGATGCAAAAATCCTCAACAAAATATTAGCAAATTGAATTCAAGAATGTAGTAAAACAATTTTACCATGACTGAGTAGAATTTATTCCAGTTATGCAAGGCTGGTTCAACATTCAAAAAACCAATATAATTCATTACATCAACAGATTATAAAAGCACATGATCATATCAATAGACGAAGAAAAATCATTTCACAAAATCCAGCATGTATAATAAAAACTCTTAGTAAAAACTTTCAGGAATAGAGGGGGGACTTCCTTAACTTGAAAAGAATGTCTACAAAAAGCCTACAGCTGACATTATACTTCATGGTGAGTAACTTGAAACTTTCTCACTAACATCAGGTACAAGGCTAGGATGACCCCTCTCATCACTCCTTTTCAACATTGTACTGGAAATTCTTGCTAATGCAGTACAACAAGAAAAGGAAATAAAAGGCATACCAACTGGGAAGGAAGCAATAAAAGTGTCTTTGCTTCACAGATGACATGATTGTCTATGTAGAAAGTCTGAAGGAATATACAACAACAACAATAAAAATTTCTGGAACTAAAAAGTAGTTGTATCAAAGTTGTAAGATACATTATTAATATACATAAGTCATTTTGTTTTTTGTATACTAGCAAGAAACAAGTAGAATTTAAAATAAAAAACAGTACTATTTATAATAGCACTTTATAAAATGAAATTGCTTTTCTATATACAATGTCAAGAGACTAAGACAAGCCACAGAGTGGGAGAAAATACTTGCAAAATACACATCTGATAAAGAACTATTATGCAAAATATACAAAGAACTCTTATTAGGTTGGTTCAAAAGTAATTGCTGTTTTTGCAATTGTTTCTAACCTTTTAAACTGCAATTACTTTTGCACCAACCTAATAAAATCAAACACAGAAAACAGACAGCCCCATCAAAATGTTGACTGAAGACCTTAACAAACACCCCTCTATAGAGGATATACAGATGAAAAATAAACGTATGAAAAGATGTCAACATCATATGTCATCAAAGAAATGCAAATTAAAATGAGATAGCACTACACACCTATCAGAATGGCCAAAATCTGGTAACCTGGTAACAAGAAATGCTGACAAGGATGAGAAGCAACAAAACCTCTCATTCATTGCTAATGAGAATGCAAAATCGCACAGACACTTAGAAAGTTTGGCAGTTTCTTATAAACCTAAATATACTCTGATCATATGATTCAGCGATCCTTGGCATTTACCCAGTCGAGGTGAAAACTCACATCCATGCAAAAACATGAATATTTATAGCAGTTTTATTTATAATTGCCAGATATTAGGAGCCACCAAGATATCCTTCAGTAGGTGAACGGATAAATGGACTTTTGTACATCCAGACAATGGAAGGTTATTCAGCAGTGATAGGAAATTAGTTATTAATCCATGGAAATACATGGAGGGAACTGAAGTGCATATTATTATAGTAAGTGAAAGAAGCCAATCTGAACAGGTTACGTACCATATTAATCCCACTATATTACATTCATGGAAAAGGCAAAACCATGGAGACAATAAAAAGATTAGTGGTTTCCAGAGGGTGGTGGGGGGAATGAATAGGTGGGGCACAGATTTTTAGAGCAGTGAAAATATTCTGTATATGCTAGTGATGGACACATCTAATTACACATATATTCAAATCCATAGAATGTATAACACCAAGAGTAAATTGTAATGTAAACTTTGAGTGATAATGATATGTCAATGTATGTTTATCAGTTGTAACAAATGTACCACTCTGGTGGGCATGTGGATAATAGGAGAGGATATATAAGCATCGGGGCAGGGGTGTACGGGAAATACACCCCTCTATTTTCTTGTGAACCCAAGACTGCTGTACTACTCAAAACAAAACAAAACAAAAACAAGGCAACTATCACCTTGACTTGGCTAGAGTCAATAATATGTGTCCCATGTGCTTGATTCTGGGTTATAAGGAAACACAGGAAGCCCTCCTTGGCTCCTAGCTAAAATCATTTCCTTACTTTATTCTGCCTTATTGTACTGGATAATATCAAGTTTCATGTGATTAATACTATTATTATCAATAGCAAAGTATCAATGACAAGAATAAATAATACATGCTTGTAAATTAAAAATGTTTTGTTGCTTAATGGTTCAAAATGTTATCCCACCAGATGGAAGATTTCATTGAGTTTTTGTTTCCTAGGAAATTTGGTAGAATTGAAATAATGCCATGGTTTGGATGAGAGAAATAAAAATTAAGAAAAAAAAAAAAAATGGACGGAGTGGCAAAAGAATCCCTTTCTTCAAAAGGATTCTCTGGATATAAACAATGTCACTGATATTGTTTCTAAGGTTTATGCTACTGAATTTTCAAAAGTGACTAATCAGGAAGGCTGTGTATTGGAGGAATAAGGAAACAAACTGTAATTCAAGCCATGAGTGGGTGGACTTGTTTGAAACCTGGTGCTATTAATGACAGGTTCCAAGGTAAGCCTTCTCAAGACTGCTAGCAGATGAATGAAATAGGTGGTTATTTGTTTTGTTTTTTATGCTTTATTTAAACAGACTATTTGCCACTATTCAGGCACACCCAAATTTTCCTACTCTGAGGCCAAACTCTGGTGCTGCTCACAAAACTATCCCATTTTTAATGCAGCACTTACAAATATTATACTTCTGTATCCTATACACAGCTTAGTTCTCAAGTGTGACACATGGCACATGTGTATGTATCTTTAATCATCTTGCTCCCATTGCCTTGTCTTTCTTCAGACATCCTCACTAGTTATTTCTCAAAATGAAAGAACATGGTATCACAGCGGTTTCCAATGAGTCCTTCCAGTAGTATTGGGAGAAATGGATGCTGAGATGGGAAAGTCATATGCCTGTCAGAGAAGGAATGTTTCGTTTCTTACAAATGGTGTTAAAGTATGCCGTAGCGTAACAATTAAAATTTTATTTTTTAAATAAGAGAGATGAAAACAAAAACAACAACTGTGTATTTGCAAACACTTCTGTTTGCCTTCATTGCCTTGACACTTATCAAAATTTTGTTCAGAGTAAATACTGATCTGTTCCTCTGTTCAGCATTATCACCCTCCCTCCCAAACACACACAACCATGACATGTAGGTTCAAGCCTGTTCATCTCATTAATATCTGCAGTGCATATTTTCGTCTTCTGCTTCTACTTCGATCAAATATTTTTGGGGTGGGTCCTATACATTCAGTGACAGCTAGGAAGACACTTTCCTCTTCTGTGGAAATGTGCAGATAGATGTTAATCCCCGAAACTGACCTGTTGTGTGGGTACCAAATAAGCCACAAGAAGGATGCTCAGGTCTAATTTGGACATCTATTGAAAATTTGTTTAACTTATGGATATTCTCCAGGCTCCTTCCACTAAAGCCTATTTTGGGGCCATTAAATCTTGGTTCCTGAGTACACATCCCTTAGTCACACACAGACACCACTTCCTTCTACCTATCTATGTAGTCACCCCAAATTTTTTGAGACCAACTTCTCTTAAGCTTTCCTAACTTAATTTACTCTTTATAGTTCATGTCCATTTTAATTGGTAACCTCTTCTAATTCTAATGTGCATTTTTATATTTTCAGCCTCATTCTTCTTCATCTAAAAAGAAAAATGTAGTTGCAGTTACTTAGTTTCTTAGAATTATGCAAATATTCTATAATCAAGAGGAAATGAATGTTGTTAGTCGTGATACTGTTTGTCATAAATTGAAGAAACTGAAGAAAACTTATACTCTATTATCCCAGTTATCACAAATTTCTTAATGTTCTATATGGAGAAACAAAAGTGCTCTAGTTTTAACATGAAATATTGATATTAACCGATTTAGCCTCATGCCAAATACAGTTCTCATTACGTGAGACTTTGGCTCAACTACCTACTTGAAGTTCATTCCTTCTTTCTCAACAAGCAGAGGCAGTGTATCAGGTATTAAAGTTGTTAACGACAAGCACAGAAGTTCTCTAACTATACTCATATTTCATTGGGGCAGACAGATAACAATAAAAAGGTCACATAAATATACGTAAAATTACAATCATGGCCACTGCTCTGAAGTGTAAATATTATACAACATGTGACGGGAGTTTTTATGAAGAGTATTTGACCAAGTCAGTTAAATTGGAACAAACTTCTCTGAAAAGCTAAAATTTACAAGGTAAGAATTATCAACTATGTGAGTAGGAACAGTAAGAATATTTACAGCAAAGGATATAACTTTCACAGAGACCCTGCAGTAAAAGACTGATTGGACACACAAAACTATGACATGGAAAGTGACGGGAACATGGAGAAGAGCTGGCAAACATGGTTGGTGACACCAGGAGGGATCACCACACAGGCCTTTAGCTCAAGTGAAGGAGTTTTGCTTTATCCCAAAGGCAGAGGGACACGGCTGAGGGCTGAGTCTCACCATCTCTGCAGCAACTGCCCTAGGCCAATCCCAGCTTCTCTCACCTGAATATTACACCAACTTCCTCACTGCTTCCTGCTTGCTCCTCGTCCCTCTCAAGGTCTATTCTCAGCAGCCGCCAGAGGGATTGATTTAAACTCAGGTCAGATTGTGTTACTTGTCTGCTCACAGCCCATTACTAACATCCTGTCTTTCCCAGAATAGCATCCAAAGTCCATCTGCTGCCCTTAGGACCCTTGATGACTCTGCTCACAACTCCATCGCTAGTCACTAGCTAATCCTCTTTTCCCTGGCTCTCTCTGCTACAGTTATCAAACCTCATGCCTATTTAGAACTCTTAAAGCATGCTCCTGCCTCAGGGACTGGGCACTTCTGTCTTCTAGACTGGCCTTCTCTCAGGTGTGCCCCAGACTCACTCTCTCCAGTACGCAGGTCTCTCTCAGGGAGGTTTCTCACCAGAAAGGTCTTCCATGACTTCCCCGTATAAGATAGCCACCACCCCACCCCCCAACACTCTCCATCACCATCTCAGCTCTATTTTTCTTCGTAGCATTGACAGCTACCTGACATATTATATCTTTTTGTGTCTTAGTTGTGGTCAATCTGCTTCTACTGAAATGGACGGTCTTGAGAGCTGGGACTTGTTTGTTTACTGCTTTATCTCTAGTCGGTACAAACGTGTCTGGCACATAGAAGATGCTCAATAAATACTTGCCGAATTAATTAATAAATGAAAGACTGTGGGATATTCTTCACAACAATATTTTCACCCATCAAATAGTTTCCATTTTTCTTCTGAATGAGAATGTTCACTTGAGTTCAGACAGCATAGAGATATATCCCTGCCATCAATCAAGAGCCATCGCAAGTCTTGCTTATTCGCTAAAAATTCCTCTCTATAGTCACCGTTGTTTTTTTTCTTTAAATTCCCAGTAAGCTTTATAATCTAAACCAGTAATTTATAATTATGCACAGTTTTTTGTTGCTTCTGCCTACTTCATATCTGTTGAACATAAGTGTTGGTAATTTGAAAATATTTACTCAAACTTCCTTTCCTTTTCTTTCATGTGCAGTTGTCAATGTAATGTTATGTAGCGAGAGGTAAATACATACTTGTCACTTGCTTGTGATAAATACTACCTATCATTTTTAAGTACAGCAGGAAAAAGCAGTGCATATTCATTAAAAAAACAGTGGTAATCAATTTTAGTTGAGGCATAACTTTTGTGTGATGGATTAGTGAAAATATACATGGAAAGGTTAAGCTGGATGCTTTAATGTTTTGTTTAAAAATTTAGATTTTTTTCTATGGCAATGAGGAAATATTAGTTATTACAGATCAATGAACAGCATGGTAATTCTAGTCTTTAGCAAGATAACTCCTGCAGTACTGTTTTGCTAATTGGTTAGAATACAAAGAGAAGCTGTTTGGTTTGAAGTCCATCAAAGTAGGTCATGCTGAACAAGGGCACTGGAAGTATAAACAGAAAGAGAAGCATCATAATTTTTGATGTTCTTCACTTTGCTTCAAGCATTTACTAACTGGGATCACTGCTGTACCGTGTTAGCTGTTCGGATTACGAAGATGAGCTGTGAGTTTCCTGGTCATACAAGTAAAATCACTTTATGATCTATGCTTTTTCCTTTCAGTCCCCAAATTTCAGTTCCTATTTACAATGTCATGATGCATATTCATTAAGACTAACAAAAGTAATTTACATTTTCATAGACTTTTACAATTTTAAAATAGCCCTCATGTGTATTATGTTATTTGATCTCATAAGAATACTCAAAGTAGGCTGAATAGGAAATATTCTTCAATTTTCAGCAAGAAAACTGAAGATCAGATCTGTTAAGTAACTGGTCCAAGGTTACACAGCTGCCTGTGGATTCAGAATTGAATCCATATGTCCAAGTTCTGAACACAATACGGTTTTCCTTAGAATTTCACTTCATGTATTGTTTTAAAGTTCATGTGAAAGTATTTTTTTTTTTCTCTACTGATTCCACTTTAATTCCCTTCTCCATATCCTATGGTTTATTGTCTAATTCCATTAGTTATTTTGTTATTGGTTTTATAAGAGATACCCAAAATGCCATGTTATATTATTTGTGTGATATAGTTGTCAGGCTCTACACGTCAAAATTATAAAATATATATATATATATATTCAAAGCATCTATTTTTGATATTTTTTAAAAAACTACAAAAGAAAGATATCTTAAAGACATATATTTCATATATAATATAATATCACCTGTCATTTTAATATTTTACAGTGAAAATTTATAGACTTTAATTTCAGTCTGTGTAAACATTTAACATTTGTGTAAACATTTTAAATTTGTTATTTTGTTCAAATAAATACTTACAATATGAAATGTTAACAACTGAATCAGATGGAATAGTAAAATATCAAATTCTTTTGGAAAATGCAAAACCAGAACTGTGACTCTCATCATTTATGCTCTTTGAAGACATAATATTGATTAGCTTAGCAGAAAAGCAAATTCGAATTATGAGAATGAACTGACATGAATTTCAGATATTCATAAAAGTAAACATCAGTTCGTTATCATAGTTTTTCTTTTGTTTTTAAGAAAAAATATACCAAGCACCTGTACCTTCATTTCCAAATAGCCTATTTCAATGAAAGAAACTGGGGCTCCTTGGAGAAATGGTTGATTCAAGAGTTGGAAATACCCAAAATGAGTCTTGGGGAGCTCGCAGTGCCAGAAAGTAAGGAAGTGCTCAAATAAACAAAGATTGGAGACATATTAAAAGGAACAGGATCCTGATAGAAAGAGCTGTTAATGGGCAAAGTTGGAACCATGTAAGCAACAAAATAAAGTAGTATTGTAATATAAACCAAGTATAAAATTAATATAATGAGACCATACTGATATAAATGACCAATGTGAGAGAAGGAGGAGAAATTTAAATTACCCCCTTCGTCTTCTCCAGATTAGAGCTCGCAATACGCAACAGACTATGATGCTTAGGAGCTAATGAAAGCATCATAATTGAGGATGAGATAGGCATGCTAGGAACAGTTCATATTGAATAATGATCACCTACACCTGCATAAAAGACTATGTCAAAGGACTAGAAAATTCAAACTGGAGAAGACCAACAGATAATTAACATGAATGGGTGACTATTAGGCATAATGGCCGTATCATGGACAATGAAGGTGAGAAGTTTCTCATTTTCATATAAACAACAAGGAGAACTAAGGGGCACTCGATCAGCCAGTGTGCTACCAAACGCTGAACAAGTCTCATGTCAATCAAGGATGAGTAAACAGGAAACAAAACCTGCACTAGATCTTTGAAATGATAGTGAACAGAAAGGAATAACAAATATTGTCCAGATGTTTCCACCGAAGAATGTCTCTGAAGAGCATATCACTGAAAACGATTTACTAAAGGAAATCAATGAAAACTGGAGATGATATCCCGAAAAATGATGCAATAGAACATGATCACAATAAATTGAATATGATACAAGAAGAAAAATAGGAGTGGAAATTAGAGAATCTGTTTGGAAGGAATTAAAAAAGAAAGAATGAAAGTGAAATTAAAAGAGAGTAACCAACTTATTATCTCTATTCATAATAGCAAAAGACAGAAAAAAAGACAAGAAAGTATTCGAAGTAAAGGAAACCTTAGACTCTCCTAGCATGTAAAGAAAAACATGGATTAAATAAGTAGAAATATAATGATATATCAGTTAGACAATTGAAGAAAAAAGCATCATTCAAAAATATACTGAAACCATTTTTTTCTGAGCTAATGAAAAGCTTGAGTATCCAGATTAAAAAAATCATAAAGTATTATTAAATATTGATGCAATGGTTACACCATCAATCTGTAACCTGGAACATTTTTTGAATTGCAGGGAAAAGAAAAAATAATCTTTCAAGCATCTAGTTAGTAAAACATAATACCTACAAAAAAATCATATTCAGAATGATTCAAAACTACAAACGTACGCAGCATTTTCTACAGAATTTTGAAAGACAAAGCTAAAGAAATTTATACACAGGTATTCACATAGATGATGGGAGAAAGATGTGCAAACATTCAGAAAACACATCATTTAATTATGGTTTCTGAAAACAGCACTGGAAAATATTCTCCTGGTAGCTGAGGTATGCATAAAAATTAAGAATGAAAAATTCTTAGGATAAAAGAACTGGCAATGATTTTGAAAATAATTAAATGCAAATTTTACGAAAGACAATTTTTAAGTTAATGAGCCAAAATAATTTAGTGCTAGTTCTATTGATAAAATAGCACTGAGGATTGAGCTAAATCATTTAAATTATTTCTTGTCTCTACTTTTTCCATTTGCAAAACATTGCTATGTACCAGTAATGTCAAAAAACTAGTTCTTATTTTAAAGACACAGGGACATGTTGGCCATTTGCTCTTTTCTGCAGTAGTCTTCTCAAGAAGGCCCTGTGATCAGGAGGGTCCCTGAGCCTGCATGCCTTACTCCAAATTATTGCTCCAAAATGACACACTGCTGCTCTGTTTGATTTGAACTTCGCCAGGACAGGTAAGAATATTTTCATGGATTCCATTTAATTAAAATGACAGAACACAGAATAAAAGCTATGGAATGTTCTTGATTTTCTGCAAATGAGTTTTTCCTTCTACAAAGTCTTTTAAAATAGCTTTTCTAATCCAAAAAATTCTGTGATGTATCCATTGTCTTCTATGACTGCCTTCGCCTCAACACCAGCCCTTTCAACTTCTGCTGTTTCCTGAATGCAGTGAAAAGGAGGCCTTAAAAAACATGAAATAAGTTCTTCCTGTTTTCATGTCTGTGTTCATCAAATGGTGAAAGGCCTTTTTCAAAAAATATTCCTTCATAAATCAATTCAGAGGACATATGGCCATTCGTGTAAGGAAAATCATTTGAATTCAACTCATAGCTATCTGACCAAGTTCTGGGCTGTACAGAAGGATAATACGAAATCTAGGTTGTTGATTAAGACTCCATAGCTGCAGGAAGACTAACTCTTAATGAAAACTTCCAAAATTTCCAGACTTTCAGAAAACCAAATGGTGATAAAAAAAAAGAATACACCATGTTCTGGAATGATTTCAAGTAAGTTTAAATGACATATATACAAAGAATCCAAAAGAATTCAGAGGTCATTAGGGATTTGGTAAATCATGCCCTTTTCATATCTTTATTAATCTCTGGAAGCAGTGCTAATTAGGATCAGTTTGACTTTTTATAGCTATACGTTTATAATGTTAATAGCAAATATTGTATGGAATTTGTTCTATGTGCCAGGCATTTTTTATGTGTTTACATGTATTAACTCACTTAATAATTGCATTAACCCTATGGAGTTGGTACGTTTATTACCATACCCTTTTTTACAGAGCTTTTGTAAATTAAGTCATGTTTAGGGCCTCATAAGGTTAATCCATGGCTAAACCTCAAGACTGAAAGTGAGCAGTCCAGTCCTAGAGTGCTATTAACACACTTCACTGCCATCCTGTACTATAATGGGAAATGACAAATCAGGGCTTTATTTCCCAACTCCATTTTCCTTATTAGTTTCATTTGGAAACTTGAAGACTGGATGCCAACATAACTCGTTTTATAACCTAGTTATTTATAACATCTCAAGAATTCAACTGCATTATTGTGATCCTTCAATATTAGCCTCCACTGACTTTTTAAAAGCAAATAGGTCAGGCTTTCCACAATTTCAAGAGATGAGTCTATATGGCATCATTTCAGTGCCTATTGTAACTTGGAGGAAAACCTTCAGAAACTTTGGTTCTTTGAGATATAGAAGAATATTTTCAAATTCCTCTTGCAAGAACCTATTTGGATGGCATCAGCCTTGAATTCCGAACGGAGCAGTACATCAAAGAAAGGAAAAATGATGGTATGTGTATTATAAATCTGAACGAGAACTGGGAGGAGCTTCAGCTGGCAACTTAACTCATTGTCGCCGTTAAATGCTCCCTTATGTTACAGTCCTATCCTTCAGAAACAGGATGCTCTATTGAAATTGGCTGCTGCAGCTGCAACCCTACCCTGGGAATGACTGCTGGGCATTTTACTGAAGGGAACCACATTCACTAAATCTGGCCACCTTTTCATAATTCTTATTTGTTGGTGATTACTGGCTCAGGGCTGGTCAGCAGCCTCTTAGAACAGCAATTCATGTTAACCCAATGTCATGTCCATTTATAGTTCACAGACAACACCTTTGTAGGAATCCATCAGAAGCTTGCTGTGGGTTGCATTGGTGTATGTTGACTTGTGCACTGCCCCCATACTGGTGCCCTCTCTCCTCCTTAAGGACTTTGCTTAAGGACATCTCCATTCTCTCTTTTCTCTCTTTTCTGAATCTTTCTCAGCAGTGCACACATATCCTATTACTCCTCCCATCTTAAAATGTCCCTCTGTCTTAACCAAGCTTCCACATCAAGCTTTAGCCTCCATTACCTCTTTTCCTTTTTCAGCAAAATTCCTAATTTTATGTATACTCACTCTCTCCACTTTGTCTCCTCCCATTCTCTCTTGAACTCACTTCAATCAGGCTTTTCCACTGAAACCTCTCTTTTCAAAGGTCCCAGTGACCTCCACATCACAAAGCTGAGCTCTTTATTGTTAAGCCATCTTTAGTTCTTCCCTTGCTCCACCTACCAGCAGTATGCAATAAAGTTCATGGCTCTCTCCACCTTGTAATGCTTCCTTTGCTTCCAGGACAGTATATGTTCGTAGGTTTTTACCTACTTCTTTGCTGCTCTCTCTCTCTCTTAACCACTTTTTTTTTTTCTTCAAGACCTCTATGTTTTGGAGTGCCCAGGGATCAGTCCTGTGTGTCTTTTCTTTAATCTCTACACTCACTTGACTTCATGGTCTTACACAATAATAAGCTCATCCCTTTCCCGTGAACTCCAGACTTGCATAGACACCATTCACTTCGAGGACAAATAGACATTTCAAATATGCCCCAAATTAGACTTCTGATGTTCCCCATTCCTCTCAGTTTTCTGTCTCATTAACAAATTACAAAATTCTTTCAGTTGATTAGGTCACAATATTAGAGTCATCTTTGATTTCTTTATTTCCTCCATATATCATATCCAATCCCTTAGGAAATGCTATCCACTCTACCTTTAGAATTTGTCCAGGGTCTGACAATCCCCATCACCTCTGCATTTACCGCTCTGGTTGAAGCCATCGTTATTTTTCCTTTGGATTCTTATAGTAGACTCCCAACATATTTCTTTTTTTAAGTCTTGCCCCTTCTCCATATCTGTTCTCAATACAGCAGCACAATGATTCTTAAATGTAAGTGAACACATATTATATCTCTGCTCCACAGGTTCCAAAGTCCAAACCTCACAATGACCCACTTGCTTCAATATCTTCTGGCCTCATTACTTTTCTGACCTCATCTCTGGGTGATGTCTCCTCAATCACTGGAGTCATGCTAGGTTATCTTCTCTTGTGTTCCTAGAGCACACCAGACATGCCTACATCTCAGGGATTCTCTTTCTCAGGCCTCTTACCTCTTCTCCCAGATAGCAGCATGCAACTTCTCACACTTTCTTAATGCTTTTACTTAAATTCTCCCTTTGCAATGAATATATCTGTCCATAATAACCCACATTAGAAGTCATTTGCATATCTATATCATTATTAGCACTTATCATAATCCAACACATAATTGCCTCTGTTCAAAAGTACATGGCTCTTTAAGAATAGGACTGAATCCTGGCTCATAGTAGGTGCATAGGGTGATCAACTCATGGTTTTCCTGGAACTTGTCTGTTTTTAGCCCTGAAAGATACATGTCTCAGGAAACCTCTGAGATCCAGGCACACTGACACATTGGTCACACCAGATCAATTAATATTTGTCAAATGAAAGAATGAGAACAGAGGCATGAATGTGCACACTACCTAAATCTTAAATCCATAGGGTATTTAACCTAAAGCATTATAGGTGACACAATCATCCTGAAATGAATGGATAACACCCATCCAATGATACAAAGGAAAAGTACAGGCATTTTCTCAATGATCACCAAGTGCTATGTAAGAAGTATCCCTAAGTGGGTAACAACTATTATGATACCCATATATGCAAGTCATATCTATAATTTTATTATGAAAGCAATTGCTTATAAGATGCTTATTCTTTTGACTGGTAGCAAATTTATAAAAATATTGAATCCAACTATAAAACACACATAGTAGTGAGATTCAACCTCATCATTACTGACTGACAGGAAATGATGTTTATAAGTAAATGACAACGGAATATTGACTATGCTGACTTAAATTACATTTCCAATTAATAGCATTAGTTAATATCGCTCTTTTAGGCATGGATCTTTGTGGAATTCATAAGTAGGCTCATGTGCTTATTATAGGCTCGTTCAATTAATATAGTATTATGTAACATACAATGTTTTTATAATATGGCATAAGTATAATTGCTGTGCATATTTATAATATAAGCAATTGATAAAATATTCATACTAGCTTAAATATGACTATTACAAACTTTTAAAAATTTAATTTTAATTTTTTAACAGAAGCATGCAAATAAATAAACATCCTCCCCCAAAAACTGAACATAGAAAAACAAGAGTTCAGGGTTACTTTTCTTAAGACTTTTCTTAAGAGTGACTTCCTGGGATGCCCTTTTGTAAACTGGCTATACCTGAGTTCAGTTCATTTTGGTATAGTGTGAGGTGGTAGCTATGGCAACTGGTTCTGCCATGTTGTACAGCTATAACAGACCTTCGATCATACCAGAGAGGGGTTGGTGCTCTATCAGCCATGACTGGAAAGAGACAGAGATGCAGATCGGGATATGACACCAGTTACTCTAGGGGAGAAGCTACTTCTCATCATGCAGCTTAAGTGTACAAGAAACCAAGGCAGAATCCCTCCCTACAATCATATGTCTGGTTCTGTTAGATCCCAATGAACTGCCTCCCAGAACTTCAATGGAGAACCGGAATGTCTATGACGGCTTGTCTCTGAACATCACCTCTCGGAAAGTCTTGTCCAGAAGGCATTGTGTGTGCATTGTTGGGTCATGTATTTGTGTTTGTTTGACCACTGGTACTATGAGTCAGTCATTTGGTCCAGCTCTTACCATGGATTTCTGGACATGAGTCAAAGATCAGACACCAGTGATTCATCGTAGGGGTGGGAGATATTTGTGTGGGGTGGAGCAGCCAGTCATCTTTAAGTATTAGCCGGACTTATCATTGAGTAGCATGAGAACTAGCTTTTTAAAACTAAAGGAACATATCATCTGGAGTGGTTAGAGTCCCCAAGGTAACAGTCCATGGCTATTACTGGAGAGGTTATCCAAGACAAAGTGATCCCCACCAAGGGAATGGCTAAAAGGAACCTCTTTATGAATACATTTTTTAAAAGAATAATGGATAGAGTATACCCTGACAAAGTGCCATTTATGCAAAGCCTGGTGAATGTTCTTATATGAAGAGGGCTAACAAATGGGCTACTTTATGACCTTGATCCTATGACTGAATCAGTCTGAGAAGGCACAGTGACTGTAAACTAGAAAGGAGGTGGCCTAAGGGACGTAACCCATGTGAGACCTCCCTGATGAAGAGATCATTTTAGGTGTCCCTTAACTGCAAGGTAAGCCTCTCTTTTGTCCCTACTAGAGTCTCTCCACACTTGTCTGCCTTGTTCAGTGTCTGGGAGGATGAACCCTAACAATTGTAGCCCCCAGATATCCTTTCTGCTTGGTGTTTATTGGGGTTCATCCAATGAAAAGCACCAGTAGGACACAGAAGAGTGAGGAGAGAAAGAAGAGGATTATTTGTTCCTTGCTCCTTCACCAAACTTACATTTAGCATTAGCTACATACTCACATGACTACAGTTACACCTATTCTCAGTGGACTCCGGTAATTCAATTTTCTTCCACTGTCTCTTCAGCTTTGAGGTGGTGATTAGTTCCCTTTGTCACTAATCCCTTGGTGCTGCACCATCTTTTGCTTGTTCCCTTCATAGTGCACACACCTCTGTAAAGTAGGCTTAATTAAGTTTCTATGTTTTGTATGGAAAGATAAAAGACAAATTTTTCTGTTGTTTACTCTTGCTGATGCATTTAAAATGTCACCCCTTGATATGTTCGCTTAAAAGAAGTATTCGATGGGGATTTATCCTGGCCACAGGAATTAGATTGAATACTGTGAACTGAAATACAGTGCACAGAAACCTCAACAAAATCAGATGAATTACCAGAAACTTAAGCATATTAGTAAATAAGATACTCATTTCTGTTTAAATTTCAAGGAAAGGAATAACACTATGAAAATTTAGAATGGGCGAGGACAGATAAAGATCAGTTTTGCCATCTAGTATAGTTTATAGTCATAGTGGATATTCAGTACATGCTAAATAATGTCTGATGAGCAGAGTGAAATTTTACTGAAGGCGAAATAGTTGCATTGACATGGGAATAAGCAAATGACATGGTAAGAAATTGGTCAACATATAAATTGACCTGAAAATAAAATGCCCTACAACTGTCAAGTATTCAAAAGCAGCATTATGCTGGAAGAAGGAGCTAGTTAGTTGTCACCATCAAAGATCAGGAAAAGCGCAATGCTATGAAACTCCAAGAAGGTAAGTTTAACATTGACCATTGCTTTTATGAAAACTAATGGGGTAATAATACATTATTTTTTGAGAACCCAGTAAGTACCGAATAAAGGGCATTAAATATTCACATTAGAGTCTATGAAATATACTTTCACATGATGCTTGCCGTTTGCTTCTGTCATAGGTTCATCCAAAGTTATTAAATTTTAAAATTGCACTAGGACTTTTTATATGTAGTGCAGTTATAGCTTCTGATTTATATAGCACTTTTCTTCCATAGAGACATTATATCCTCATTCTCCAATTCAGTTGTGCTTATGGTTAAATATAGCAAGCAATATATGTGTGTGCCTTAAATATATATAATGTTATATATATTTTTCTTGATTCTTTATATAACATATTTCCTGAAACTTTGCAGTGGTTCAGAATGCAATTGCAAGACAACTTGAGATACAGAATGGCATTTGCATACACAGGGATATGATATGTTTCAAAATTGCCTCTAAATAGCAATCATTACGAAGCAGGCAGCCTAATCTATATGGAGTCCCATTCTGTGTGCACTTAACTTACATAAAGTCAACTATATGTGCTTTGCAAAGAGAGAGAGAGAAAAAATAAATAAAAATGTAAACTGTAGAAACCATTCTGTCTGCTGTTCCTCTCTCCCTGACTGAGGCTGAGTTGAGTGGTGCCATATGGCCTCCCTTTAATTCACTTGTGTTTCCTCACCACCTATTTTTATTCAAATTCCATGGTTTATTATATGTGGCAGAAGAATGCCTAGCACATCATTTTTCTCTTCAGAGAAAAGTTGCTAGAATTGAAGTTGAAGATTTTTTTCCCCACAGATTCTTGTTTGGGAGATAATGAGTAATAAACATTATCATTTACTGAGATTTTATAAGAAACAAACACTGTTTGATATACAGACTCTGTTAATAGCTGAAGCATAAATTCTAAATCAGTGAAGATATTTTCAGACTGAACGGTATGACTGACTTAATCCTCATCACTCTTACAGGAAGAGAATCTTTGCAGGGTGAGTAGGTTTCTAGTCTGGAAAGATACATATTTTTTTTAATGCCCACCCTAATCTTAATCCAGCTACTACACTTAACGATAAACCAATGAAACAATGGTCTACTCCAAACCTACAGAAAATTTCTCTGTTGGACTCAGTGAATTGAAAGATGGCACGCCAGTCTGCAACAAGATGCATTGGCTTTTCTTTACACATATCATCTCAGTTGTAAAATCCTTAAAGGGAACAAGCCGGTCCATTCAAATGAACTGATTGGAGAAGAGTAATAATCTTGGCAGTTCCTAATTTCAGATATTTCTAAAAAAGTAAGCCGCTCATTGTCTAATTAAGCCTCATCCTGAAGCTTAATATTTGTAAGTCATAAAAAAAGTCATAAACTCCTTGCCTTTATAAAATGACTCTATAGATCTCTCAAAGGAGGAAAAGGCTTGTTATGAAAAGTAAGGAGAATGCAAATAAAGGAGAAGTAGAGAGGAAGAGGGAGGAAAGGATTCCTGGAAGGTATTAATCTATATATCCAAGAGAAGGATATGGACTCTATTGTATTTTCCAGAATTTTCTGTGTGATTTGCTCAGAGGATCATCTCCGTTGAGTTTCCATTTGGGGCTATTCTTTCTCAGGCTCTTACCATTTTCTCATTTGTTTTTTTGTTACATCAGCAACCTGGCCCTATTATGTGCTTATGTTGTACAATAACATGCTTTGGAGATAGAGTTCACTGGAGTGAAACCTTATAAACCAATTTATTCAGTGCACTAATTACTAAAACATTTAACAAAAGAAATTCTTATAAGAAAAATACGTACTATGTTTCCCCGAAAATAAGACTTAGCCAGACAATGAGCTCTAATGCATCTTTTGAAGCAAAAATTAATATAAGACCTGGTCTTATTTTACTATAATATAAGACCGGGTGTAATATAACATAACATAATATAATATAATATAATATAATATAATATAATATAATGTAATATAATGTAATATAATGTAATATAATATAACACCAGGTAAATATATATAAAATATAATATAATATAATATAATATAATATAATATAATATAATATAATATAATACTTGGTCTTATTTTAATTTGTGCTCCAAAAGAGTCATTAGAGCTGATTGTCAGGCTAGGTCTTATTCGGGGGGAAACACGGTACCCAGAATTTACCGTGTGAATGTACACAATGAAATATTCTGAAATGAGCATTTATGCAGAAAAGTTTTATTCAATTTATTTTACTTGTAGCCTTGATTCTTTGTTAGATTATTTGGGAAGAGACTGTCCACTCAGGGCCAAGGAAATAGACGTGAGCATAGAGATCCTGATTGTCATTATCACCATTATTCTTTTCCTTTGGCTTCACGTACCACACTGTGCCTATTAGTGACTTTTTGGAAGAAAAACCTTCCTGAGAAACAAAATTTTCTAAAAACAGAATCACTCCTTTTTTTTTTTTTTTTTTTTTTTTAATTCTATCTTTCAACATACAATAGCTATTAAATCCACATACTGACATCAGAACCTTTCTGCACCTTGGAATCAGTTGTCTTATCATTGCTCGCTCTCTCTTATTATTATCTATACCAAGGGAGCCTGAGCAATAGTTCTGAACTGATTTTTACCACGTTTTACTCAGGAAGATAGATAACTTTCACCTCTGACATAATTTTATTATTTCTTGTATGTGAAAGAAATTGTCATTAGTAAAGGGAAGGAGAGATGAATATATGGTCCTTTGCTATAGGGAAATAAATACAAGGAAAATAGCAATTCTTTTTAATTTTGTCTCTCGTTTGAGTTTGTCTTTTAAATCCAGTTTGATCAGGAGCAAGTTGTTTAAGGATGTCACATACATTTTTAAACTTTATGAAGAGTAAAAGTAGTAATAATGAGAAAAATTTTCTGCAAACATCCTAGACAGAAATATTGTAACATGGAGGGGAAATTACAAATGAAGCAACCAAGACAAAGAGATAACTTCATGACTTAGAGATTTATTAATCCAGTGATCAACTCACTAATTCATGAAATACTTATTGCGCACCTACTCTGTGTAAGATATATTTATATTTTGTTGCAAATACCCTTAACAGTAATCAATCTAATAGGGCACTTCACATTCTTCAATGTTTGAAGAATATGTATAATTTAAATCATTCATTCCTTAATTCTGAAAATATTTGCTGAATTTCCTACAATACACATCACATAGATGTAGCAAGAAAGCATGGACTTTTATAAGGATTGCCAAGGGAACACACAGAGCATGTATTGAAAGCAGTGAGAGCGTGAGAAAATAAATCAGTTAGAATCCCAAGAGTACCTATGGTAACTCCAACTTTTGTGGAGCGTAAAGCTTTTATTAGTAAGGGGGAGGGACTATTTAAGAAAAAAAATTAAGTCCATAGGTAAATATTTATTTCAAACATGAAATCACAGATTATAAATTTTAAAAAGTTGACATATATAAACATCAAAATATTGTAAAAAGATACTATTTTATGAATTAACTTACTGACATTCCTTGTTATACTTTTTTCCTTAAATCTAAATTATTTTTTAATGACTTCATATAATAGTGAAAAGATAAAGATGTTTAAGTCTTTCCTCTAGATGATTAAAATTTGATTTGCTTTCTTTTTGAATTGATCATTCAGAAAATTTACCTTAAGCTTAGTAACTCATTATTGGTAATGCCATAAACATATGTTAGGTTGTATGTAAAATTTGGTGAAATCTTTATCAAATTTCTTTCACATATGAGTTCTAAGGTTTCCTAGCATTTCAAGTTTTTTTGTATAGTGTTTGTAGTTAAACACTACTTAAATTACTATTGCTCATTAATTTATTAGTCTTGGATGTCTCTGCTATCAGGGTCTATTTTACGTTTTATATTATCTTCCTTGATAACTGTATTTGGTGTTAATCTCCTTCCAGCTAGATTCCAAAAATGCCCACAAAGCACATCAAACTAAGCAACTAAAAGTGCAACAGAGGAACTGAAGAAGAAGGAGACAGCATTCTAAACAGATTACAGTTCACACACCTCCCTTTTGCAGATTTTACATAAATACATGAACATAATGCCATGGTCCCACAATGCCATGGTCCTCCCCAGGCCTTTCATGGACACAAAGTGTCCATGAAAGTGAAGAAGTTGTATTTTATGAAAATGTGCCTCTGGTTGAGAGCTGTAACCATCACCGAAGATAAATCCATAGGGTTTTAAACAAATACAATGGCAGGGATGGTACAGATTTGAGAAATATGAAGGAGGCAAAAGTCTATAAATAATTGCATGATGGAGATGAGTATTTCCTTTTCCACACATAGTGATGTCTGCTCTTTTCTCTTACTTATTACCAGTTTACATAACTATGGGTCTGTGCATACCTGTAGCAGGTAAGTACAAATGCTACTGTGTCTTGGACCTGAAAGAGGCTGGAGAGAAAGAATTACAATCTAACCATGCCCTGGAGCCAAAAACTAAACAGGAGAGTCAGGCTGTAGCTTGGTCTTGGCCACCAGAAGACAAGACTCTCTTGAGAGGGAAAAATGACTTCAATTAATATGCAGATAGGTAGCAGATACTAAATGGTAACCACACAAATAAAGGCTGTAATCTATTGCCACATAAATATGGAAACATATCAATACGATCTAATGGGGTAAAAAGGTTTCCTGAGGCCAGAGAAATTAGTGTTTGATCCTTCCAGAGAGCATCTGGAAAGGAAGCATAGAGGAGGTGCACTTTGGGCTAAATCATAAAACACCCCAAGAATTTAGCTAATGTGGTGAAGGTAGAGAAAATTTGAGGAGAGAAAATGAATTAAACAAGGTTTCAGCAAATGCTCAAAAGGATATATGACCTAATAAAGATTACCGGTATAAGTTTCTATTTCTGAGAATACTGCAGCTTAGATGTTCCTCGGTGAAGCACTAAATTACTAGTGAAGTTTAAAAGAAATGGGAAAAGGCATTACTATCCTGGCAATAGACAACCACAAAGTGAAAGCAAGAAGATGGAAAACAACGGGGACCTTAACACTTTGAGGATGGATGCGTAAATCCCTACAACCTCTTTGGAAAACCATTGGTATGATTCTTGGTAAATTTGGAGGTGCACATTGTCTATAGTCCAGCAATTCCATTCCAACTTTCTCAATTTCACCGATTTTAAAACACATTTTTCACACTTTAATACCATGTTTCCCCAAAAATAAGACATAGCCGGACAATCAGCTCTAATGCGTCTTTTGGAGAAAAAATTAATATAAAACCCAGTATTATATTATATTATATTATATTACATTACATTACATTACATTACATTACATTATATTATATTATAGTAAAAGAAGAACCAGGTCTTATATAATATAATATTAATTATATTAATTTTTGCTCCAGAAGGTGCATTAGAGATGATTGTCTGGCTAGGTCTTATTTTTGGGGAAACACGGTATTTTTGAAATGAAATGCAGTCTTACAGTCAACAAGATAGCATTGTGATACTATATAAATTTAATTGGGAACTTCTTTCTTAGTTGTGTAAAACAATGGTTGGTATCTTACTGTGGATGACATCATAGACTTGATGAAACATGACATACAAACCCTAGAGAAACTCTTATATGTATGTATTCATTTGACAACATATACTGAGATGTTCATTGAAGTGTTTTCCATAACAAAAACCTGGAAAGGATTCATTGCCCACGAGTGACAGAAAGAGTAAACACACCTTGGGATATGCAAAGCAGCAGATGTGAATGTAGTGTCGTTATACACATCAACATAGACAAACTCAAAATACCTATTGTTCAGTAGAAGCAAGTCACAGAAGAATACACATGGAATCATTCATTAAATGAAGTAAATCATTAAAGTCAGTAATACATACATGGATGGTAGCATTATAAACCCAAACAAGAAAATTATTAACAACAACTATAATAAAAACTCAGAGAGATTAAACAAGGGTGCTTTTGAGTCCCTGGAAATTATCTATTTCTTAATATGGGTGGTAGGCAGATGGATTTATGTATGTTATTATATTCTAAAATGTGCACATATTATTAATATACTATTTTCTACATGTGTTATATTTTACATTATATATATATATATATATATATATATATATATATATATATATATATATATATATTTAAAAACTGATATAAATTTAAAGAGATTTGGCTTTAATCTCTCAGAAATTTTACAGGCCAAGAAGCAAAGAGCTCCGTGTGAGATCCCACTGTGAGAACCAACGTGCTCTGGTAATCCTGGCGATCCAGAGCAGAAGCTTAGGTGTAGCCCGGGCTGTCCATTAAAGGCTCAGAAGGAACTTGCAAAATGGCAAGGTTGTCTATGCCCATCAAAACTCAAAAGCTAAGGTATACCATTATCACAATAGATACAATAATTAACTCGTGGCAAAGTTGGAATAAAATGTACCTCCCCTGACCTCAAAAGCAGATCACACAACTCTAGGTGGTTAAGCGTCCTCAAAAGATATTGACAAATTTGGGTACAGAACTAAGTTTGCTAGGTAGTTCGTAGGTAGTGGAGGTAGGAGTCAATGTCTATTATATTCCATTTTCAAACAGCATTAATTGTTTTGTTAGGTCCATTTTGTTTTTAAGATTATTAATCATTCATTATAAATAACTGATTGTGGTGTGGCTATAAATAAAATAAATGCAATTGGAATTCAGTTATTAATTCAACACTTTTGAGTCATCCCTACTGTAATCCTAAGGGCATAATGCATGGAAGGGAATATTTTAATAAAATACCAGCTCTGGCCATCTAATAGGGAATCGTGTACTTCAATTTCTATTAAGATCTGAGCTAAATTCATAACTGTCAGAAAAGTAAAACTGATGCATTTTTAATGGTCATTGCCAAAGAACAACTCTTGCTTTTACTGGGTGTCTTAAGGGTAGGTGGGATGAGACTTATACTTTAAAGAATGTTATGTATTGCAAAACGTGGAAGGGTAGGCAGAGTTCGAGAAAAGGTGTGCAGGAGTGAACCCATAAAGAAGCAGCCCGTCCTTGGCTCCCCTGTATTCCATTTGGCCTTTTCATTCAAGGGAGCCACACACAAGGCAACAGTGAGTAAATTTTGCACTAAGAATTAGTACCATATGTTAAGTGGGAGGAGGAAACCCAATGGTAGGGGATGATAAATGGCAGGGTATAAGATTAAAAATACAAATCAACCAAGTAGTAAGAAGCAAATCCGTTCAATTAATGTAAGACATCAAACAAACCAACAATAGTGAAAAACCTTTTATAAAAGTTGTAACTATAAATTGGGATCAGTTCCAGCATTTCCACATGGTAAACGGAGTGTATATGTTCTTTACAGTGCAATAGGAAGACCAATTGTTCAAAGCTTTAAAAAGAGCTTTTGAAAATACACAAGGTAGTGTGGATCCTTGGACTCCCGGCCTTCCTTTCTCTTACCTTCCCTGCTGCTCAAAAGTATCTGGGCAAATAATATACATAGCTAAATAGGATCCCTTCTGATATTTAATTTTTAAAGGCAATTGTGATTTTAAAAAGACTAATTTTTCTAGCATTTGTTCCATTCATTTGATAATGCTAATTAATTTACCCTTGAAGTGTTCCTTTTAAAATTCCAGCTGCATAAATCTATGTCTCTAAATTTTAGATCTATCTCTAAGAGTGAATGAACAACTAGTTCTTACTGGATCTCAATCCGCCCCGCAGCAGAGAGGCCCCTCTTGTCATTACACTATCAAATTCTTAGAAGAAAAGAGTTTCTCCTTTTAAATCTGATAAACAAAGCACTTTCACTCACTCAGAGCAACTTCCTTCGCCATGCATGTTTGGTGATGCTCTGGGAAGGCCTTTTCTTCTTTCGCAGGTGCAGACCTCAGACCACACCAACTCATAACACCTACTTTGTCCTGCCATGATTAAAAATGTGAAGCTTTCGTCCCTGAATCCCAGGTGGGTTATAAGTATTAATGAGAGCCAGGATCTCTTTGGACATCAGCT
The DNA here is from genome assembly GCF_057876585.1 of Rhinolophus sinicus. NCBI lineage: Eukaryota > Metazoa > Chordata > Mammalia > Chiroptera > Rhinolophidae > Rhinolophus > Rhinolophus sinicus. The sequence goes on along the minus strand of NC_142503.1, from coordinate 187,593,790 downwards.
TATAATTACACAGCTTATTGTTATGATGACAACTGTGAAGACTATTTACGGACACTTTCAAAAGAGGCTTATGGGATTTCAGGGCTAATTTAATTTGACCTTCACTTTATTATGCCATCAACCATGTTTTGACCCTTATCTGTAGGTAGTCCATTGGTATTCCAGCACACCTGCTGTAAATTAGGATTATGAAAATGATGGGTTTAAAATGTAGATACAAAATGTGGATAGGAGGAATGTAAAATGGTGCAGCCCCTTTGGGAAACAATTTGACAGTTCCTCAAATGAATACATATAGAGTTTCTGGTTGTTTTTTTGTTTGTTTGTTTCAATAAGGTGGTCAAAACTGGCCATTTATTATTTATTTTTTAAATAATTTTTATTAAATTTATTGGGGTGACATTGGTTAATAAAATTATATAGGTTTCAAGTGTACGTTTCTTCAATACATCATCTATATCTTGCACTGTGTGTTCACCACCTAGAGTCAGTTCTCCTTCTATCGCCATATATTTGATTCCCTTTGCCCTCTCTACCACCTCCTCCCCACTTACCCCTAAATTCTTGTCTGCGTCAATGAGTTTTTATTTGTTTGTCTTCTCTGCTTGTTGCATTCAGTTTTATATCCCACATAAGAGTGAATGCTAAACAAAATGAGTCTGACAGAAAAAGTTGAGAACAATATAATTTCACTCATATGTAGGATATGAAACATAGAGTTCCTATGTGACCCAGTAGTTCCACTCTTAGGTATATACACAGAAGATATAAAAACATGTCCACACAAAAATGGAGGTTCATAGTAGAAATATTCATATTAGCCAAAAAATAGAAACCATCCAAATGCCCATCAACTGAGGAAAGGATAAACAAAATATGGCATATCCATTGAATGGACTATTATTTGTCAAGAAAAAGGAATAAAACACTCATATATGCTGCAACATGGGTTCACCTTGAAAACAATGCTAAGTGAAAGATGCCAGCCACCAAAGGGTGCACATTGTATGATTCCATTTAGATGACATGTCCAGGATAGGCAAATATATAGAGACAGAAAGTAGATTTGTGGTTGACTAGGGCTAGGAGTAGGGGAATGCTCTGTTAATGGGTAACAGAGTTTCTTTTGAAGGTGATGAAAATATTCTAAAATTCGGTAATGATGATGATTGCATAACTCTATGAATGCACTAAAAACCACACACTGTACACTTTAAGTGGGTGAATTTTATGGCATGTGGATTACATCTCAATTAAAATTTTTTTTGGATAATGTGCTTGCATAGTGAAACAACAGTTGGGACATTTGTAGCATCAAATGTTTCTTTGGTTTTAGCTGTTCTTCTCAGATAAGCTTCACAGTAAGTGACTCTTAGAATGCATGTATTCATTCCATTTTTCTAATTAACTGTGACTTTCACCTTAATAAGTTAGGCATTGTTCCACTCTGCCACTGCTTCTTTCAAAAGTCCCCATCACGAAACTTCAGGATTTCATTTTAGAGGAGCAGAACTAATTATCAGAAAATGGTTCTACATTTCATGATGCTTCTGCACAGATGGACGTCCGTGCAAGGGTTAGGGAACTCTGGGGTAAAGGCTGCTTCTCTCCATCCAGAACATGACTGATTTTATCCTATGACGTATTCCAATGCCATCTTTGGAGGGATTATGTTTTATTACTGTCAGATAATAGAGTTTCTTTTCTGTGTCTGTCCATCTGACCCCAACTTCCTCTGAGTTTTATTGCTGACCAACACCAGTCTCTATAGTTTTAAAACCAGCATACTGTGAATAAGCTCAGCTTTGTATCCTTTCTACAGAGCCTTCCAGGAAATTCAGTTTTCTCAGGTTCTTCATTGACCTAGCTCTATATTTCAGAATAATAATAAATTGAGAGTAGGGTCATAGATTTTGAAGACTCAGACACAGAAACCTCCTGATATTTCTTCTTAGATTTTGGAAACAAAATTGGCTATGGGAAAAAAAAAAAAACTAATCTTCTGGGGGCACAACTAATGAAATAACTTCTTGTTACAGGAGCATAGGGGCTGATCCTTGTACAAGACAGGAGGACCTGCAATGTTTGGAAACACCTTTCCTTTTTTTCCTCTAACTATGGTTTTATTGTTAACTGCTGCTTAAACCATATAAATTCTAGTTGCATGAATTTTCACTCAATACTGTTGAACCTGCAATAGCTAACTGGCATCAACCATAAAAATAAAAGTAGATCTAGCTTAGTTTTTAACAGGCATGGCTTCTAACTTTTCACTAATATTTTTGGTTGATGTGAGGAAAAGAGGCCAAAGTATAGTATTAGAATTAACTGCTGAGGAATAAGAGGCATTTGTCTATTTCTCTACCTTATAGGTTATTATTCCATTTGGGGGTTTAGAAATGAACAACTTCAAAAAGCTTGGCTCATTGAGCACAAGACCAAATTATTCTTAATTCTGTATTAAATATCCACTGGCACAGAGTCCATGATTGTTTTCAAGTATTTTCTTTACCCCTCTCCCCTCCCTCTAGAGGATCTTGCATCCAGACTATTACTATGTGACTTGGAGAATTTTCTGTGGGAGGTACACACTTCTTTGTCCCATTAATGCCAGGCTTGTATATGACTTGCTTTGGCCAATTCGACGGACACAGAGTGACATACGCAGAAACTTTAAGAGCCATCTCATGGTTCTGCCATTTCTCTGTTTCCCTCTGACTCAAGAACCATAAAGTACAATGGACTAAGTTGTTATTTCTAGACAGGAGAACCATAATCAAACCAAAAATTATTCCCTACTCTCAGGGTTGAAAGTTCTTTAAATATCTGCACAACAGGATTTCAGAATTGTTTCGGACCAGAAGCTGTGGTATACCTCCAATTATCCAGGTTGCTACATAGGAGTGTTAATTGTGTTTATTCTGCCTTCTATCCACCATTCTACATTGAATGTGGGAACAGATAATTTACCTTTATGGTTCATCACTTTCTGCATCAACAGGATACTTATCTGCATGTGATGTAGAAAGTGACACAGATTCTGAATTTGAATATAATGCTATCATTAGATGAGATCTTTGGGACATTTTCCTTTGGGAATAAATGAATATATCTTATGTCCAGAAGGGAAGGAAGCTTTGTGACAAAAAGAGGTGGGCTATGATAGATTGCATTATCATAATTATTTTCAATTACCTTCTGCCATTTTTGTAAGAGGATGGTTAATATACTCTTACCCAAGACCATGTGAAATTGCAGTATCTCCCTATAAGATGATTGACTTCTGCACCACTGACATCCATCTTGGTCATAAACTTTGGTGAGTGCCACATGAGAGAGAGGAAGTGATGGGTGACATGCCTGAGCATGACCTTAAGAGCTTTAAGATAACAAGACTTGCTTGTGTGCTTTCTCTCTCTCGTTCTTTCTTTCTCTCTCTCTCTCTCTCTCTCTCTCTCTCTCTCTCTCTCTCTCTCTCTCTCTCTCTCTTCTATCTTGCACAAGAATGGCATGCTCAGCTATGGACAGTATCTTCAGCCTCGGTGTCTAAATAAAGACAATATTGATTCAAGTCACAGGAACAGGAAGGACATGTAACAATGCTGATACATAAACCTTTGTGTTGTAAGTCACTAAAACCCAGGAATTGCTTTTCACTGCAGAATAACCTACCTAAATCTGAACGATATACCATTAAACATAAAATGAAGCTTAACTGATAAAGGCCTATAAGTTAAACTTTGGTTAAAAAAACACTGTGTCAAAAACGGGGGGTAAATTTCTCTAATGAGTTTATCAGTATTATATAAAATTCTGAACAAACTCTTGACATTGGTCATCCCTCAGCTTCCCAAAGCAAAGCATCGCAATCTTAGAGAAAGTAGGAAGAAAACCCATTGACTCATCATTTCTCCTTTTACTCCACTCTGTTTTCTTATTGGATGTGGGGAATAAGCAAACCAGAACAATACAACTTCTCCTCCTAACTTTGTAGGACTTGGTCTCTCAGTTGTCCATTGCTAAAATTTTTTGTATCTTCATACACTGTTCTATCCAAGCCTGCTCCACCCCAGGTCTCTACAAACACACTTACACACACACATACACACATATTTTAAAAGATATGATATGATATATATATATATATATATATATATATATATATATATACATATATATATATATATATATATATACACACACACACAAAAGCATGTGAACACACAAATATATTTATAAGCCTATTTTCCATTGGCATACTATTAATTCTAAAACTGTTTCTCTCACTGAATTCATCACAAACAATTTTTACATATTTTCAAATCCCTCCTTTTGGAGATCTATTAATAATATGGAAAAATGTTCTTTTTATACTGTTGAACCAAAGGACAGAATGTCAAACTGCATTTTAACCTCAATTTGGTTGCTATGAGTTGAACTGTGTCCCCTTCAAATGTATATACTGAAATCCTAACACCCTTTAACTCAGAACGTGACGTTATTTGGAGATAAGTTCTTTACAGAGATTCTCAACTTAAAGTGAGGTCATTAGGGTGGGCCCTAATCGAATCCGACTGGTGTCCTTATAAATCTGGACAGAGACACACACAGAAGGCAGATGATGTAAAGACATAAGGGGAGAACCATTTACAAGCAAAGGAGAGGCCAGGTACAGATCGTTCCCTCATATCCCTCAGGAGAAACTAATTCTGCCAACGTCTTCATCTCGAACTTTGGGCCTCCAGACCTGTGAACCAACACATTTCTGTTGTTTAAGCCAACTGTTTGTAGTACTTTGTTACAACGGTTCCAGCAACCTATCACATAGGTAAAAAAACTAGAAAACACAGACCAAAGGTATCAAAGAAGTTAAACACCAGGAGGTTGTATGACCATGCTTGATTTATGTTTACTTCTAATTTTCTATAATTCCTACATTTTCTATAATAAGAACATATGATTCTGATGAAAGACAATATTTTTCAAATGTCAAATGTACAAAACATGATCTTGAAAATTTTATGAGTTGGCAAGACAGATCAGTCATGAAGGCAAGGCATTTCATTTAGGAATGTGTTCTCAAAACACAGAATCTTTAAATCTCATGTGCTCAGCCTCATAGAAAATCTCCACCTGCCAACTCAGGTATTACCCCTCTTCTGATAAAATACAGGAAGGAAGGGATTATAAAATTAACCTGAGGATAAGCATTTTGGGGTTTATCGGATGTAGAAAAAGAAGGAAACAAAACTGAATTTTGCAATGATCTTTTGGTGCTTTGACCAGATACCTTCTACGAGGACAAGCCACAAGAGACGAACTCAAAGAACGTAATTAAATCCAGGTTCCCCCCACCCCTTTGGAGTTAAAACTGCAGAGCAGCTACCTCACTGTACCTACAAGACCTCTCTTCTTATTTGCCCAGGGTTAAGGCTCATGCGGTTCTTGGAATATTGTTTCAAGCCTCGGGAAGGCGCAATGGCATTTTGGGTAGCTGTCACCAGGATGGTTAGAACTGTGGCAGACAAAGAGTGTCATAGTGTTTGAGGAACACATATGCAAACTCCTGCTTGAAAAAGGACGTCTCTTCTTAGAAAGTTGTCAGAGAAATAAAACAATCCCAGGCCTTAAATATATTTTGAAATTCTGTCAGTATAAAGTTTGAATGCCTTTTCTTTCCTCCACGGCTCTTGCTTGTGTGTGTGTGTGTGTGTGTGTGTGTGTGTGTGTGTGTGTGTGTGTGTGGTCACTGCATGGCAGTCACTGCTATGCTGCAAATATGTAAAACCATTCTATATTCAAAATGCATTAAGTCATCCAGATGTTAGTCCGTGATCTCTTGCTACCTGGAACACCTCCCACCCTCTCTGAGAAATTGACTTCTCATCTTTTCCAAACACATACCAGGAGTTTCCTCCTCCTAGAAACCTTCACTAAATCCCACAGATGAGTTAAATAATTCGGGAGATAAAAGCCTCCACATGCTATAACAAACTTCCAGCAAAATATTAAACACACTATACTTTTAAATTTTATTGTTCAAACTTCCTAGAATGCAGTAACTGTGCTTTATTTATTTATTTATTTACATAATCCTGACACCTAGTATGTTACCTGGTGCTTAAAAAAATATTTAGTACATCTATTTGGAAAAAATACTCTTGCCTTAGGAAACATCTTGAAGTGTGACACATTAAAATTAAGAGAACCAAGAAGGAAAGAGGTTTAAAAAGTAGATGTAAGGAAGCTGCAAAATAGACATTCACAAAAATATTTACTGAAGATGTAAAAAAAAGTATTTTTTCATTAGCTATCTTAGTACTGCAGGACTTAAGAATCAGAGACTTATTAAAGATGTGGAGATGTTCTTAGCCAGCTTTCTGCATGCTGAGGAAGCATTTGTAACTTAATGAAAGACATTGCAGCTCCTCCAACCAAAACTCCCAGGCCAGCCAAGAAGAAGAAAATGATCTGAAAACACAATGATCAGGAAACAAGAAAAGATCTTTTCCAGACTGAACGCACAGTTTAAGCTGTTAGAGGCTTTAAGACACGACTAAACTCCATTGTCTCAAAAGGAGACCTTCAAATACCTAATTAATTTTTCATTTGTTTTATAGCTCTAGCAGATGTTGCATTTTTTATAGATTAGCTCGTCACTGAGGTGCAAGAGAAAAAAAAATTCTTTTGTTAGATTTTGAATTAATATACTTGAAGTGACATAGAAAATGTATGATTTGTGCAATCCGGAATGGTTATCCCACCTCATCACATGCATTTTAACATACTATGATTTAAATATAAATAGAGATAAGAAATTTAAATTTATTTTTAGGGGGAGAAATGGAGTTTGGTATTATAGGAGTGAATTTCTATTTCCTTAGTCATTTTCCAGAGAGATCGCTGGGCTAAGCTGAACACTGTTACTGACCATGCCATTTATATTTTGCATCTACTAATTATCAAAGGAAGACATAATCAGATTTGAACTTTTAAAAACTGGATAAAAAGGAACAGTGAGAAAAAAGATGAAATATGACTAGGACATGGCCTTGACAACAACCTCCAAGGATCTCTGATCATCATACGAGCATCACACCCCGAGATCACAAGCTTAGTGATTTGTCATGTAAAGCAGCAACCATTTTATTTCTCCAGGAAAGGCAAGTCAGTGGTTCACAGCCCTCTCATGTATACCTCACCCTAACAGAAAGTACGTGCATGTGAAATGGTCAACATGCTCTCCTCGTCCTAAATTCCCTTCACAGAGAACTCGTCCAATTCACTATCTTAGAGACAGGAGACTTGAACAAGGGGACCCTTCGCTACCTGCTACCTACTTCCTATTGCCAACCCCTGCCATCTGCCTTATTCACCCAGGGAAAATTGAACTAGAGAGGGACTTGTGACCCAGAGTCGGAATCAGGCAGACAGTTTGGTCCAGAAGCAACTATGTAGCTAATTTAGCTCTGGACTCTGGATCAGCACATTCAAATAATCTGGGGCACTGGGAAGTAAAACTACCTGGGGCAGCCGGGTCAAGCCATAAGAGAAGAGAACATGCCGGTCTGAAGAAGGTGAGGATAAACATTACCTTCATAGCCAATGACGTGCCAGTTGCTGTGACCTGCCCCTCAAGCCTTGTGAAATTTCCGTGACCTTCCAACAAACCCCCTTTTTTTCTTAAACTATTTTGAATTGGTTTCTTTTTCTTGTAAGATCTGATACTTGGATAAGACAGTAGCCAAGCAAACTAAATTTGGTTTTATTTTACCTTTTCAGGGAAATCTATTTACATTTAAAGTGAAAAAATAAGCCAGCTGAAGAGACTCCTGAATTTTTGAAGTCAGATAATTACATGCCCCTCTCCCCTCAAAAAAGATGCCAGGAAAACAATGCATCAAATGTCAGCTCTGTGACAGGGAATATGTTAGATACTTGTACATAATTGGTATAATTTAACCTTCACAATCACACAGCAAATATAATTATAATCCCTCTGTTTTTCGAAGAGGAAACTGAGGTTTAGAGAATTAGGTGGCTTTTACAAATTTTGAGTCCAGAATTGTCTAACCAGAAACTCATGTTTTTTTCTTAAACTAAAGTACAGCATTAAGAAAAAGATGCTTCATTTTAATATATGAAAAACAGATTCACGTGGACTGGGTGCCAAGGGGTTGGGCCTTATTTCCATGAATTGATCATCCTGTAGGTCATCAATAGGTCTGTACTGGTTTTATCTCATATATCTCTAAAGAATATCCTGTCTGATTATAGGTACCACTGAACATTAAGCTATTTTTCCTTAAATATCTAAGTATTTTTCTCCAAGTATGAGAGGAGCGTGACCCCCCTAACTTAATCTCTAGAACTTATTTTTCCTGATAGCCTTGAAAAATATGTACGTAGATCAGTTCTTTTCCTGATTACTATAGTTATTTTCATACCCTGGTGTCTAAATGGCTTCTAGAAACCAGCCCCCTTCTGAACAATAAATATAACCCCAAATTACTCTGGAAAGGGTCCCAGGATTAGTTACGTTGTTTGACTTTCTTCAGTCACTCATTCAGGGCTAAGCTGGAGGAATAAAATTTATAAATTTTTCTTTTATCATCAAGTATCACAAATTAAGATCAGATAGAACCCTCTATCATCAAGTATCACAAATTCTGATCAGATAGAACAAATCCCATTTAACAGGAATTATGATTTACTTCTGCCAGTTTTAAACTGGGTGTTTGAAATCAGATGTCATTTAAAAGCTATTCCCATTTTCTACTTATGAATGGCCTATTTGCATACTTCCATGAATGTGTATTCCATAAAACATCTGAAGAGACCTTATCCAAGCAGCCACGTGCTTGTCTGTGGAGGCAGAACTTAAAATGGTATAGCTTAAGAAGAGAGCAAAGGCTTTAGTTCTTAAGAACTCCAAAGTTGCCTAGCAGGGTTCTCTCTTTTTTTCTAGAACAGTTGAACAGCTCCTCAGATTATGCAGAGGTAAGGGAAGAAGGCATCCTGTTGCAGACATTTTATGATCTAATGAAGGTTACTTTCCAAAGACCCTGGGTAGCAGAGCTATTCTCTGAGGAGGATAATGGCACATTTGCATAAAATTTAATTAGCCTCTTGGGAGGCAAGAGATGATTTCTCTGACCTTTTACCTTTTGAAGTTCAATATTATTAGAACCTTTCTTATGAAATGGGATCATACTTCCTGAAGTGTTTTAATAGGGAAGAGCTCAGAAAACTCCAGTGGAGAAACTTTGCTCAGGAAATGATGTCTGAACTTGTTGAACTTGCAATAGAAAGGGAAGAGGTTTGGTCCTGCAAAGTTTCAGGGGATGAGATTCAGAGAAGTGAAAGGTAGAGAGAAGAGGAACAAGAACAGGTATGTGTGAACAGTGAGAAAGTGTGTAGGAGTGTGTGTGAGTGAGTGTGTGTGTGCGTGCGTGCGTGCGTGTGTGTGTGTGTGTGTGTAGAGTGATAGTTTTAAAGAGCAGGTTTCAGCCTTTGTGGTTAAGAGTAGAATTACCTTTAGCGTGACCACTTTGGAATAGTGGTGATGCTACACACTGACCACATCAGTGTGTAGTAAAAAATGCTTAAATGTGATATAAGGATTGATCATAATTATAGCCTATTCAATTGTCAGAATCAACAAATTCTCCTATGCACTAATAGACAGGTGTCCTTCATGCAAATTATGATTATTTCTTCAGAATAAAAGTGGAAGGGTAATAGCAGAGTGTAAATCAATAGAGAACTTATCAGACTCTCCTACTACCACACCCCTTGGAAATTGGAGACAGGTCTGAGTAAGTGTTTAGAGCTCTGCAAAAATGTGGTTGATGAGATGGGATCAGGTCAGGGTTGTGGAAGAAAACCTCAACACAGAGGCTCTGAATTATTTAATAGCTCAGGTGGTTAAAACTTGGACCTGAGAAATACGAAATGATTGTGACTTATTTGTACTTGCAGTTGGTGAAGCAGAGGATTAATGCACAGTTAAGAGGTCCAACTTGATACTTCTATATTTGTAGCAATATTTTTATCTAAACAAATAATAGTTGTTTGCTGTGTTATTCAGCTTTTGATGACTTGAATGAATTACATCTTAACTTTACATTTACAAATACATTTTCTATTCCTAAAAAAATATATACACATTTGATCATATCTACTTTTGTTTGGTTCTTTTTCCTCTTCCTTTATGCTTTCATAAATGCTTTTTCATTCATTTATATAAGGTATTTTCAGGTTTATAACTGGATCCTTCCTCACTAGGTGATGGGATTCTTTTTATGTAATGAAGGGGAGTCTAGTATTATAAATGTCACATCTGGCTTCATACAGTGCTAAAATAAAATAATTCTAAAGTTTTCATCCTATTGAGTTAAGTTCAGGATCAGTGAGGAAATTTAGTGAATTGGTATGATTGCATATAATAGTATATACATATGTTTGAATACGCATGACTGTGTTAAAGGGAATGTACATATTAGTAATTTGAAAGGATAATAGAACATCAAAATTTATAAGGAAAAACTTGGGTTGAAGAGGTAACTGGTTGAAATCAACAAAAATAAGCTAAAGAAAAAAATGGAAAATTACAGTAAAAGGAAAGTGAATAAATATGTTAAGATAAAAACATAAGCATATCACATTTTGCATAAATAGGAATATGCTGGATTCTTCTATTAAAGCGAAAGATAGATTGTTTTGAAAAGAGATCGCAAGTGATGTCAGCAAGTTGACAAACAAGGAGGTCCCAACACATATCTCCCTCACAAAAACAGCAAAAGCAATGAATAAACAACTACAAACTGGTGAAAATAGCTCTGGGAAAGCTCTGGACTACAATAAAGAAGCTTTGGAAACTTTGTGTAGCATAAAAACCCAGGATGGCCCCATGGAAAAGTATAAGTATTTTACCTGTGTTACATCAAGTTTGACATAATGGCTACACCAATTTATATTCCCACCAATAGTGTACGTCTTCATAAGTATATTTTTGAAATCCTTATCAAAATTCCAAAAGCATTTATCACAAAAATAGAAAAACAAATCTGAAAATTCACATGGAACCGCAAAACAATCCAAATATCAAAAGCAATATTGAGAAGAAAGAACAAAGCTGGAGACATCACATTTTCTGATTTAAAATTATATTAGGAGCTACATTAATCAAAAACTATGGTACTGGCATAAAACCAGGCACATAGACCAATGGGACAGAAGAGAGAGGCCAGAAATAAATCCACACATATACAGTAAATTTATCTTTGATAACAGCATCAAGATCACAAAACGGTGACAGGATAGTCTCTTCAATAAATGGTGCTTGAAAAAATACATGTCTACATGCAGAAGAATAAAACTAGACCTCTATCTTACACCACTCATATAAGTTAGCTTGAAATTGATTCAAGACTTAAATGTAACATGTAAGATGTGAAACTGTAAAACTCCTAGAAGAAAACACAGGGAAAAGTCTCTTTCACATTGGTCTTGGAGGTATATATATATATATATATATATATATATATATATATATATATATATATATATGTGTATGTGTGTGTGTGTGTGTATACACACACACACGCACGTTTGATATAATGTCAAAAGCACAGGCAAAGAAAAGCTAAAATGTATATAGTAAACCATGTCTAATAAGGTGTTAATATCCCAAAAACATAAGGAAATAATAAAACTCAATAGTAAGGAGAGATTCAAGATGGCAGAGCAGATAAACACTGTGCCTGCTTCTTTTCATGAACACATTAAAATTACAACTAAATTATAGAACAGTCAATCTGAGAATATGAAATCCAGCTGAACAGAAGTTTTATAACTAAGGATAATCAAGCCACCGCCAGTCTGGTAGGACAGGTGGAGACGCGAAACCGGCTGACCCCAAACATCCATGTAGTGGTTGAGAAGCAATAGAGATATCTCAGCCACAGAGATTCCCCCAGAGAAGCAAGAGACCCTAGCTTCACACCAGGCTCCCCAGCTCAGAGTGCTGGTGCCAGGAACAGGAGCCCCTATAATATCTGGCTGTGAAAAACAGCAGGGATTCCAACCATCCAGGTAAGACAGAAGGCTGCAGGAAACTCAGGCATCCTCTTACAGGGCTTGTGCACAAATTAACTCACTTGCAGGCACTCACCCTGGGCTCTGGAGGAGGGATGGTGACTCAGAGGGTGGCAGAGGCATAGGGGGTGGCACACTAAGGGTGTGGTTTCAGGATGAGTGTTGGAGCACAGACTACTTTTCGCTGTATCAGGTCTTTCTCCACTGCAGCCGGCAGGCGGGAACATCTTTCCTGTGTTGAGCCCAGCACCATATGTCAAAATCTGAATCTGATTGGTCTGTAGAGCCCTGCTTAGACCCACGGCCCACCCACCTCCCCCAGTTTACTTCCTTAGCAAGCAGCTACACTGCTTGCTCTTTCTTGAAAAACTATTGCATTCTCAACAGGCACAAGAGGAGAAATTCCACTGGGGAGAATCCCACTCAGTAAGGTAAGTCCCCTGCACAACAGCCTGTGGATGTGGCCAAACTCCACAGACAGTGATCCTCAGGTTCAATCCCAGCCCCTGTCATGTCAATAGCAATCAAGGCTCAATTACAATAAGAAGGCACACACAACCCACACAAAGGACTCTCCTAGATCACCTGGATCAGGTGAATGTCAACTATAATTGAAAACTTTAAAAAGTAGGAGAGGTAAAGGAGAATAAAAGGTTCATATTTCCAGGTATAAAACAAGTAAGTCATGGGGATGTAATGTACAGCACAGGGAATATAGTCAATAATATCGTAATAGTGTGGTACGTTGTCAGATTGTTGGTGGGCTTATCATGGTGATCAGTTCTTTAGGTCTATAAATGTTGAATAACTGGTGTACACCATAAACTAATATAGTGTTGTATGTTAGCTATATTTTTAATAAAATATTTTAAAAACTGAATAGCAAAAAACAATCTGATTAAAAATATGCATGGGCTACTTTTTTTTTTTTTTTCAAAGAAGACATGCATATGGCCAACATGTGTGTGAAAATGTGCTCAACATCACTAACTATCAGGGAAATGTTCATAAAACCACAATGAGTTTTAATCTCATGCCTATTAAAATGGCTATTATAAAAAGGACAAGAGATAAATATTGATGAACATGTGGAGAAAAGGGAACCCTTGTGTATTGTTGGTGGGAATGCAAATTTTGTACAACCATTATGGTAAAGAGTATAGAGGTTTTTCAGAAAATTAAAGGTAGAACTACCATATGACTCAGTAGTTCCACTTTTGGTTATTTATCCACAGGAGACAAAATGAAGGCTTTGAAGAGATCTTTTCCCTCCCATGTTCACTGCAGCATTATTCACAATAGCCAGGATATGAAAACAACCTAAATGTCCATTGATGAACAAATGGAAAAAGAAAATGTTTCATATATATATAGTCGCTAAAGTATTGTCATGGCTGCCTCAATGTCCTGAATCAATTCAAAACATTTACCTTTCATGATCATTTTAAAGACTTTGACTTTGGGGAAGAGTCAGAAGTCGCACAGTGCCAGATCCAGTGAATAAGGTGGATGAGGACATACTGTAATGTTTTTATATGACATAAACTGCCATACCAAAAGTGATCTGTGACATGGAATGTCGTCATGATGGAGGATGAAGTAAAGACACTCATGAAAGAGGACTTCCAGGACTGATTCAGAAAGTGGCAAGAACCATGGGATAAGTGTATTCAAAGTGTGTGCGGGGGGGTATTTTGAGGGGGGTTAACAGCAATGTGTCTTTTACTGTAATGCTTTATTTTATTTCAACATTCAATATTTGATCACACTTCAGAGATGAACCAGAGGGCATTAGGCTAAGTGAAATAAGCCACGCAGAGAAAAATTATTTATGCTATCATTTATGTGTGTGTGTGTGTGTGTGTGTGTGTGTGTGTGTGTGTGTGGCAGAGAGAGAGAGAGAGAGAGAGAGAGAGAGAGAGAGAGAGAGAGAGAGAGAGAGAGAGAGAACAAAGGCCAGTCTCATAGAAACAGAAAGTATAATGGACTGGGTTTTGGGGGAGATGGGTAGATGTTGGTCAAAGGGTAAAAATTTTTGTTTATGCAAGATGAATATATTCTGGATCTCTAATGTACAGCATGTTGCTAGTTAATAACACTGTACTATACATTTTTAAAAAATCTTTCCGAGAACAGACACACAGGAAATACATTCAGTGCCAGTTATCTGACTGGTTTTGAAAAGTGGTAAACAAATAAAATAAACATATTTATTAATAAATGAATATTCATTAAATAAACAAAAACATTCAATTAAATAAAATTAATTAAAATATTCATTAAACAAACAAAACATATAAGGATTTAAAAATCAGGGAAATAGAAATATAGTAACCATGCTATCTATATCCATTTATACCCATTATCTTGACCCAATTTTTACAAAATGGTAAGACATTGCTAGCTAGTGAAAATGTGAACTGTTACAACATTTTGGGAATGTAATCAGTGAGGATATATTTTAATATTTAAATAATTAAAAAAACACACACCCATAATCAATCAATTTAGACCTAAAGAACCTATTGCATAAAGATCACCTACATGAAAGAATTCAAATTTAAAGATGAGTTTAATGGTACTCTTTTATAAAAACTGTGGTCTATCCATACCCTTGAATGAAGCCACATTAGCAAATGAATTTGACCTATAAAAGTTGACTTAGAGTGATTTCCAAGATGTACATATTACATGAAAAAAAAACAAGATTTTATGAAGTTTATAGTATATGATCAACTTATAGTAAAACATATATTGACTTCCCTAACGTTCTATATGTGTGTATGTTTGTGAGTATGTGTGTGTGTGTGTGTGTATGTGCATGTTAATATACGAAAAAGTCATAAACAGCAATATATCAGATTTTTTAGCAAAAAGAATACTTGAACAGGCAGGAGGGTAAGAGCTAGTTGTGGAGCAGCATGATTAACCCACTCTCACCAGGCTGCATCTCTTCTCCTCCCTCCAAAAACAATTGCTTTTGCAAAAGGTATACACACACACACACACACACACCTACACCAGAGTATTTGCTATAATCTCATTTATATTTTGTGTACAAATTCATAAAAGAGATGCATCAAAGAATGACTCTGAAAATGCAAAATAATTATATCCAGTGTGAGACTTATCTTTCTATCTATTCACATAGTATAATATAATATAAATATGTGTATTTTCATATGTACATACACATTATATATCTATACATGGTCACACTTCTTTACAATGACCATTATCATTTAGATTTAAGAAAAACTATCTATTTTATTGCGATGGATAATATAATCTATCTGGCTGATACACAACATATGCAAAATGCCCTGTGGACCATTTGGCATAAGCTAGGCACCACTAAAAGTCTCCATTATCATTATTATTACTTTTACGATTATATACCTATTATATGCTTATTCTCATGACTGTCTTTGGTCAGCTTCCCACTTCTCCACTACAATTTGTAATACTTTCCCCCAATTCTTTCTAGTCATTTTAATTTGTCACTTTGTTTCTGACACTGCTCTAATCCTTCCTCCTACATGAAGACTTTCCTGACTACCTGGTCCCACAGGAAATGCAGGCTGTTGAATCTGTGCCATGTTTAATACAAAAGATTGTATATGTTACTATTATTTCCTCAGCCAGACTCAAGACTCCATACAGTGCAAACATACCTTATGTCTTTGGTTTGCTCATCAACATATCAAAGACAGTGACACCAGGCACATTGTGAGCTTGGGTCAACTAATACTAGTTTAATGAATTGATTGAGGAATGAAGTTTTTTCAGAAATTTAGATAGATGGATACCTAGATAGCTAGGTGATAGATAAATAGGCGATAGATAGATGATAGATAGACAGACAGACACACAGACAGATAGATGATAGATACTGTGTAAAGACAATCCCCCCAAATTAATTTTTTTGACATTTACATTTTTGTCAACAAATACCATCAATGAAAAATGTGACAATTTTCAGAAATGTACAATTCATACTTTCTTGTATCAAATACAGTCTTCCACAGTAAAATATTTGATCAAAATAAACCACCTGCAGAGCTTGCTGATCTGAAGATTGATGTAAAGGGGTGTTATGGAAATGTTTGGAAAGTCATTCATCAGGGTGACTGAAGGAGAAAGGTTTCACAGGCTCCCAAGATGAATTGATTAAAGACCAGAACACAAAGAGGGAGCAAATGAGCTGCAGGCAGATCCCACTGGGTCCTGCTAGGGCCAGGATGAAGTCCATGGTTCTTACAGGACAGGTTACATATACAAGAAAAGCAGGAATCCTTTTTCATTATCATTTCCTTGAAGGCTTGAAATCTCTGCATTTTAGTTCATAAGAAACAATATTTTCCAGGCCAAAAATATATATTTCATTTTTTAAGTATTTAAAAAAAATACTTATCTTTCTCAACTCACAAAGAAGGCCAATAATGAAAGCCATTCAGAAGGAGTCTAAGAAGGTATGAGAGTTGAGGTTAAGTGTAAGAATTATGGAAATGATGAGGTGTGAATTAGAATCATTGGATCATTAATATGGTGCCATTAGAGGTTCTCAGGCTAAGCCATACTACATTTTGCACAAATAAAACATAACTGGACAGAATTCCTAGAATTCTGCTTTGACAGACAAGGAGAAGCTCAACCCACAGCCTGCCAATGTTTCGTCTCGAAAGGGCATAAAAAATCTGTGTATTCTTCACATCAACCAATGAGAGATGTTTAATTTGCTTAATATAAAGAGCCTCGATAAATTAAAAAAAAACACACACAAAAAACATTACCATCTCCAAGTTGCTATCTTTGTCTACGGATGATTGAATTGGATAGAATGCTTTTAGTAGCAAGTTATAAACACTCTACACAACTTTTTGAAAGAGAAATAATTGACACAGTATCAGAAAATAGCAGCAGTATTTCAAGCTTCCACAAAAGGTGTATATAGTTACTTAACTAACGATGCCATCAAATACCCAGCTTCCTTTCATCTCTCTGCTCTTTAGTTCTGTTTTCCTCAATCCAAGACTGATTTTTCCTGTGGTTGAGGCAGCTGCCAGTAACAACCAAAGCTGTTAGCATCCTCATCCATGTGCAACAGGAAGAAACGTTTTCTTTCAATTGTGAGACAAAATATCTTGACCAACACCACTCATATTAGATAAGCCTGGGTTAAATTTTTCCTCTGAAATATTTACTGAGGCATAATTGATTTTAGTTGCCAAGTACTCAGATCCCTCTATATCCTGTTTTTGCCTGAATAATAGCATATACCGTGTTTCCCCAAAAATAAGACCTAGCCAGACCATCAGCGGTAATGTGTCTTTTGGAACAAAAATTAATATAAGACCTGGTAGTATATTATATTATATTATATTATATTATATTATATTATATTATATTACATTACATTACATTACATTATATTATATTATACTGGGTATTACATTATATTATATTATATTATATTATATTATATTATATTATATTATATTATATTATTATATCCGATAGTATATTATATTGTATTATATTATATTATACCAGGTCTTATATTATATTAAAATAAGACTGGGTCTTACATTAATTTCTGCCCCAAAAGATGCATTAGAGCTGATGGTTCTGCTAGGTTTATTTTCGGGGGAAACATGGTAACAAATGTATGTAAAATTTGTAATGATTTTGCTTCCATTATGTCTAGCGTAACATCTGGTACTCCGTAGGTACTCACCAAATTTGACAAATGAACTAATGAGTTAGTGAATGAACAAATATATGAATGGATGCAAGAAAAATAAATGCACACCATAAATAATAACAGACTAGGGACAGAAGTAAGAGACCTAAGAACTTTGGCTTCCAAAACGCCACTATTTCCTTGATATTTCACACAAATAAACACATTATAATAAATTGTGTTTGTCAGTGTTACAAGGACACACAGTTTCTGAGAGATCATTGAGATGCAAGGCGACAAACAATTCAGCCACTAGTGTAAGGAGGATGGCCAAGAGAGATTTCCCATTTTGTTAATCATTTATTTCTGTCAGTTTTATTTGTTTAATTACCATGAAGTCTCTGTTCTAGCCTTTATTACTAGGTGTTGTTGGTCAATCTCTTTTAGCTCCTACTTTGTCTTAAAGGCAATTTAAAAAAAAGAACATATAGCTCTGTTGTAAAAGATCTTAAAGTTATTTTAAGACTATCACTGTTAAGGTTGTGAAATCATGGCTCCAATATGCATATTATCCTTTGCCTCATTATATTATCATGCTATTTTTCATTTATTTATAAGCGGTGGTGATAAAGTGAAGTAGAGAGACAAGAAACTATCTTTTATAGCAGACTGGAAAAAGAAGTTACGGGTCTAAATGAATACATTGTCCATGGGAAAGACGGGACTTTTTAGAAATATAGATAGCAGTATCAGGGAGGCTGGAAAATGTCTTCTAAGCAAACTTTCTCCACAACTTGTCTTTTATTATATTTCAGTCTGTAATATTATTGCTACGGGTTCAATTGAATGGTGTTCCTCCAAAATTCATATGTTGAAGTTCTAACCCCCAATACCGTAGAATGTGTCCCTATTCGGGAATAGGGTCTTTACAGATGTAATTAGGTTACAATGAGGTCATTAGGGTGGGCCCTAATCCAATATAAATTACGCTTACAAAAAAGGGAAGGTTGGTACTTACAGACACACGTAGATGGAAAAGGAGGTGAGGTGAGAAAAAAAAAAACACGCACAAAAAAACCCACAGTCATCTACATGTTGGGAAGAGAGGCCTGTAACAGTCATTCCCTCAGAGCTCTGAAAAGGAATGAACCCACCAAGATTTTGATCTGGCACTTTTATCCTCCAGAACTGTGAGATAATAAATTTCTGTTGTTTAAGCCACCCAGTTTGTGGTACTTTATTATGACAGCCTTAACAGAGTAATATATTTATAAAGGTGATCTTTCACATAACAGATCTTTGTTTTCATGTTTCTTTGTTAAAAGGAGAACATTTTTCGATGGGGAACACATGAATTATCAGTCATTAATATAATAAAATATAGTCTATTAGCTTGTTTTAAATATGATTATTTACTGGGAGGAAATGAATGCATAGCTACTGTAAACAAAGAGGGAGTTCTTGGGAGATGTTAAAAGACAAGATCAGAACTAGGGAGAAGGAAGAGGGACTTTTGCAAAAGAATGTCAACAGGGAAAAGGTGGCTTTACGAGTGGGATGGGGGACATGGCAGAAGATGAGCTTGTACCATATCAGGTGTACCTCCTCTTGAGAGGCACTGAGTGAGAAGGGAATAAGAACATGAATTCTGGAGTTAAACTTGACTTCAAATCCCTGTCCTGGCACATATTGAATAAGTAAGTGTACATTAAGTTTCTAACCTTTCTGATTTTCAACAGTTAAATGGCAATGATGGTCTTTGGTGCAAGGCTCACTACTCCATCAAGCACAGTGTCTACTGCCTGGAAAAATGTTTTAATTTCTTTTAAAATTAGGAGGGAAAAAAAAAGAAAAAGAAAAAGAAAGAAAACAACCTGAAATTTTAGATCAAAAATAAAAGTTTTAATAAATAAATATGTATATTTGCCTTTCTACCAATTTAATAAAATATAATTTTAGAAACCTATAGAACAAGGGGCCCAAGGAAGTCATAATGCAACCTGATTTGAGGGGGTGGGCCTAGGAAACTGGGTCAGATCAGATCCTATGCCAAGTACTTGGTACACACTAGAAGGTAGACCTTAGTTATCCTTCCTTCCTAATTGCTGTATACTTTGTATTTTGTATCTGCTCTCGTTACTGATTTTGGGTTTATCATGTCCCAGGCAGTATTCTAAGTGATTTACATACATGAATTCATTAAATTCTCGCAATACCTCTATGAAAGGGTACGAATATCATCCCTTTTTTACAGATGAGAAACACAGAGAATTTAAATAACCTTTCCAAGTTCACAGACTGAGTAAGTGGCAAGGCTGGACTTTGAAGGAGGAAATGAAAAGCCCTTCATTTTTAGGAAGTTCCAATGATACCTGCTGTTTAAGGTATTCCCGAAGCCCTGCTGACATTTTTCTCATTGAAAATGTTTCCTCATTTAGAGTAACTCTCAATCTTTTATGTAGGTCTACCTGGTAGGAATGGATTATTGCTGCTTAAACTATTCACTCAGACCTTGTTTAAAATATGGAAAGGCTGTAGAAAACAATTGTGGAGCGTACATGTTCTGCAGTCATTTTTACAGTGTAAACACACAATACGATCCACCATCTGCGTTGCATCACTCTTCTGCTCTGGTTATCGATAACATCACCAGGGTTTGCTCCATCACTGTATGCATTAGCAAGACAAAGCTGGACACAGGGCTTGCTGCACATCTGGATTGTTCTATCACAAGATCAACTGCGATGCCAAACAACAGTATCACGGATCAGACATTGCAGTGTGTAAAACGGTTAAGTGCCAAAGAATTCCATTCTTTCCAGATGTGTCATCAAGGCACCTCAAGAACTGAATTTCAGTTGTTTTCAGTTTAAAATGTGACTCCATAAATTAAAATTACTTCATCTGAAGCCCAAATTCCAGAGCAACAAAGTGCACTAACATTGAATGGTTTGTTTTCTTATGGAATAAGCAAAGTTGAGTTGGGTTTGGTTTAGATTTAAACCTGACCAAGGTTAGTTGTAAGGATCATAGTGTTACTATTACTTAAGAGCTAAGAGTTACTGAAAATGCATTATATATGCCAGACTCTGTGATAAGATATTTTATGGAAATAATCCATACATTTTTCATAGAAAGTTCAAAAAATAGGAAATTAACTCCCTTTTCATTTAGGGAAACTGAGTCACAGTCTGAGATAAGTAATTTTCCCAAGCACAGGAACCTCTAAACCAGCATCGTGGATTTGAACTCACAGGGTCAGTTCCCAAATCCCATACTTTTAAACACTAACGACCATATTGCTGGTAGAGTACTAATGGATTTCCCTTTCTTCTTTCCCTCTCACTATTTGTTCCTCCTCATTCTTCTTCTCGTAGTTCTTCACAGAAAATAAAATTTAAAAAATTCTTGAATGCAACATCATTGAAAGCAATAAACATACTTTATTTTGGACTAAGAATGATAATTGAGGCAAGCAATCGGAGGGGCAGGGGATAGTTATAACTTCAAAGTGATCAGGGCCTGATTTGTTTTGGAAAATCAACGACTCTAATAAACTAATGGCTAATTGTTTTTGGTTCAAGACTTGTTTGGAAGCTTCAGGTAAGATTACCAATGATAGACCTGTGAAATCTAAGAACATTTAAGCTAAATACTTGTTCACTTCCCTTTAAGCAATGACTTTAAAGGTTTATGTGTATATATTTTAAATATGAATAACAATGCTATAAAATTCTTTATTGAGGGGTAACCACACTATATGTATGTGATATTAGGGTTCTCATTTATGAAATGAAGATCAAAATGTAACAATCCCATAAGGCTTTAAAGCATTAATGCATCTGAGGAGCTAAGTTAATTTTTAACATATTTATTCATTTCCAAGCATTCCTCATTTAGGAAAAACTGAGAAAAAGAAATGACATTACCTGGAGATAGCTTAAAGTAATCACTTTTAAATTATAAATGGAGGCGGGCTGAATGACTACCTTCCATAGGAAAGAAATTATTAAGGCGGGTAACTCACCCACAGATGAAATAGCCATATTTATATTATTAATTTATTTGAAATATTGTCCCCTGATTGTGAGAGTGTGCATTAGAAGCATACCTAAGCTATGGCTGACTTCTCAATCTCCCAAAATGCCCTTCTGGAAAGCTAAATACATATCATAATGGCATGCTTATGACAAGCAGAGCATGAATTCTGATAAAATACAGCAATGAGTCACAATAAGGATTGGAGAAATCTATGCTTCCTCTCCTCCAGCCAGCACTCACAATACAAAGGCAAATTTTGTGCTCTGAAGCTTTCAGAAATATAAGCTTTTCAGAAATGTAAATGCTCATTACTGTATAGTTCCTACTTTTTCAGAATATGATTTTTCTTCCCTCCAAATGAGTTGGAAAGCACGATGAATTTCTTCAGCTGGCTTCATATAGCATTTGCAAGATTGAACTTGTCAATTTGGATTTATGAAATATGCGAACATTTTTAACACTCACAATTGGGCTACTGTGCCAGCATGTTCATGAATTTTTCAAGAAAAAAAAATCTTTTGCAGTTTTTTCTGCTTTTCAATGCTTAAGCTGGCCGTTGTTTATTGCCTAACATATACATCATGAAGATTAAAAGTGGGAAATGTCCCAGTTGTGTGTTCTAATGAAGAAGTTCATACAGTCTTGCAATGCATTAATCTGAGACGAGAGAAAGGAGAGCCAAGACACAGAGTTCCTTGTTTCCACAATCTTAAATCAGGAAGGATTCCAGATCTCATTGATATAAAAGACTGCCATGTACCATTCTTGTAATGAAAGATGAAAAACAAGCAAGTCTCTCGGTATATTACTAAATTTCCTTCAAAAAATAAAATAAATTTGATTTGAATAAAAGCATTCCCATTCTTGAAGGACAGCAAGTCAAACACTTGGTATAATCATTTGGGTGCTATTTTCCTTTTTTTTTTTTATTTCCAAGTATATTTTTCTATTTTTCAAAATTACTATTAACTTTTTTAAAGGAAATCACATTTTCACATTGATTAACAGTAGCCACATTTTCCAATTATGTGGGTAATGAGTTCAGGAGCAATGACCCAGAAAATGGACAGGAGACTGTTCCAAACTAATGTTAGTAATATTTTGGTAGTTTGAAAAAGAAAAAGACTGTGGAACTAATGATGACAGATCTTTGCTGTTAATTAATCAAATCTCCTCAAAATAGAGTTCAGCAGGTGGAAATAATTATCAGTTAATTGTCTCCTGTTTATTACTCTTTGGAGATGTAAATCTAACCACTGTGTTCATTTTACAGTATTTACCAAAAGGCTAATAATAAATAAGTGAGAAGCATGAGTGTTGTTATGGCAACAATATTTGTGTTTGCTTTCTGAGACAATACAAATAGTATAAAACAACAAATTTTGCTTGAATTAAAATATCTGTTGGCCAGGTGTACAAATTTGCCTTTAAAAATTATTTTTCTTTTGTTTGTTTTAATATGTTTAACTAGCTGATATGAAACAAACAAACAAAAAGACTTTTCAGCAAGAAAAAGATTGCTAATATGAATCCTAATGAGAAGACAGTGGGTATCTTTGAAAGTTTAGATTTGGTGAGAAATATACAACTTAGAAATATGACTTTATTTGCTATGTTTAATCCTAGTATTCAGAACAAAAATACTCTTAGTATTTGTATATATTGATTAGATATGTATTGTGTGTATCAGATACAAATTCCAACTCTGAAATTTACTATGTATGTGATACTAGGGTTCTCATTTATGAAATGAAGATAAAACCTATAACAATCCCATAAGACTATGAAACATTAATGCATCTGAGGAACTAAGAGAATTCTTAACATTTAATAAATGCTCAATTAAAACACTTCTGTTTTATTATTATTTATCACTACTATTCTAGTTTCAGGTAATAATCTTAGTATTTTAAAATTTGCCTATTAGCTAAATTCTTAATTTTGTTCTGAAGCATTTGAAATATTCAGAATCAAATATTGATATAGTGTCTCTTAAAATCAACATTTTCCTAGGAAATAGATACACATAATTAAGACACACAGAAACATACATATGTCAAATATATCATCCTTAGGATAACATAACCATCACCTATTTCCTCATGTGTGTATATTATATATATATGTATATATATATATATATATATATATATATATATATATATATGTGTGTGTGTGTATATACATATATACATATATACATATACATATACATATACATATACATATATATATATATATATATATATATATATATATATATATATTATATAGCATCTCCTGTATTTATTAGGATTGTTTAATAGAAACAAGTTTATTAGAAAACTATGTCAGCTGTGCCTCTTAACACAAATACTCACACAGAAAAACATGAAGCATATCATTGGGTTGTTATACTACAAAGAATGGGAAAGAAATGAGATTTTTGTCTTTTCCCTTTGCTTAAATCTGTAACTGACATTGGTGTGTGTGTGTGTGTGTGTGTGATGCACAATGGTTGATGATCATGGTGGTTAAAAGTTTCAGAAAAGATACACAAAAAAGGGATAAAGAGCTGTTCTAGAGTTTTTAAAAAGTTATAAACATTAACTCCTCACTTTCTCTAACAAAACAAACATAAAATTAATCATATACATCACAAACATCATTCTTTCTGTATTTCTCAATATTTGTTAAATGTAACTATGAAATATAAAATATAAAAGAACATTTCTTAGTACTAATAAGCAATGTAAAATTGCTGATATAAAATGTCTATATTAGTATTTAAATTTATAGGGTCACTATAAATTTAAAAAAAGCCTGAAATTCTCTCTTCCTGTAGACTAGATATCTCTTATACCATTATAGGAAAATTAATAATAAATTTCAGAGCAAGTTATACCACATTCTGTGTAGTTTAACCAGTTTCTTTTTAAAAATGTTGATGCAATTTATTTCTTCTATTTGAGATTAAAGTATAAGATCAGTGGATTTGACATCAGTAGAGAAATGTGAATATAAGGGTTGATTTATGTATTGACTGTTTGGCTACATTTGATAGGACCCTCAGTATCTCTGAGTTGAATCTTTGTGTCCTTCATGGTACCATGATAAATTATTATTCCAAAGCACTTCATAGAGTTTTATGAATTTCCCTCAATGAAGTCTATATCTATCTATATTTATATCTACCTATATTTATATCTATCTTTATAATATACTGGGGGGTGCCAAAAAATGTATACAAATGGATACTTTTGTCAACGTTGCTCAAGCAGTAGTTTGCCATAATCAGAAATGTCTGGACGCTGATGGTAACCACTTTGAGCTCCTCTTGCAATTGAGGAAGTCAAACGTGACTTGTATTCATCTTTTGTTATTGGTATATATCGAGTATTACAATTTTAATACAGTTTTCCTTTCTTAAAATGCATATATATTTTTGGTACCCTCTGTATATTTGTTTTTTGTTTTTTTTTTTAACTGTAAAGCCTTATGTAATTTTAAAGTCATTATTATTGGGAAAATAGTATCTATCATTAAAATTTAGTGGTAATTTATTCTTGTTCATCCAAAATGTTCCCACGTATTTGAATGAAACAGTGTTAATTCTTAGAACACTATACCAATTTCCCCTTTGGATAATTTCTCATTGTTGGTATTGGCTTGGGAGTTTTTCCACAAATGTTAATGAAAACAGCTAATCAATTTGTCAATGCATCTATTGCTTGTGATATAGTCACCACATCTAAGATTTCTAAAGTGTATATTTTATTCCTTATAATCAATTTTATTTATATCAGAGAAAATTACATGTATATGATCAAGTAACATTAAACAGCACTATTATTCATGTAGTAAAATAACTCATACAGCTGCTCAGTCATCCCTATTACTCAAATTCAGGTCCCCCCAAAATGAATGTCAACACTTTCAGGTATGCTTTTCTAATTCTCACTTCCATTTCTTTAAATGAATATCTATATGCTATTTCTTGATTTGTCAAGTTTGGACATTATCTGTTGGCTTCCCTTTTGGTAGTTGATTAATCAGTTCTCTTACACTTGTTCCACCACATGCACTATTTCTCTTCTCCATATTCTCTCATTGAATTTCTTTTATAATACTTCATTAGATTGTGCATATTATTATGTCAACTAACAATCGTTTTCTTACATACTCAAACACAGTTCCAATATCTCCATCTCCAAATCTCCCTCTCCTTCCCTCCCCCTCTGTCCCCCTGCCTCTTTTTCTCCCTCCATTATATTGGAAAATCTCTCTCCTTAGCTTTCTATACTACTTCTCCAAATTAGTGTGGCTATGTACTGGTTGAAATGCTCACTTGGCTCCTTCAGTCAGCAATCTTTTGTATTGTGTTCTGTTCCCTGGATATCTTTTTTTTTTTTTTTTTCCTTCTTGCTTTGACTCACTGTTAGAGGAGCTCATTGAGAGGATATGACTACTGGTTGACCTTCAAGCTGGATGCAGGAAATTGGAGGCCCCTCCCCCTCTTCTCTGCCCTTGGAATGTACATTCTGCGCACCACTCCCATTATAGGAGCTGTTTCAAGGGCACAGCCTCCTGAGAGAAACATATCGTCTAGACCATCTGGTCTGAATATGGGACTGAACCCAGTAAAGGCCTCTATCTAAACTTAAGTGTGGAGATTTACTCCTTTTGCAACTGCCCCAGACAAGTCTCATAAGTTCCCTTGATTATTAAACCTTCCCCCTACCAATCTGGAGTGGTCTGCCTCTTCCTTTGGTCTCTTGCCCTCCATGTACGGGAGCCAGTTTCAGATTTCATCCAGAGAACCACTGAGGTTTCAAGATAACACTCACTTTTCACAATCAAAACCTCTAGTAGTTTTCTAAGAAAAGACATGTCATCGGGGTAAAATTTTAAAATGTTTTAGGCCTGAAAATGTTTTGATTTCAACATACTTTATTCATAGTTTAGCTAGGTATATTATCTCCTCCCTGAATTTTAAAGAAATTTGATCGACTCTATCACCCCTATCTTCTAGCTCTGGTCTCTTGTGTCAGGTTTCTGCAAGTGCCTATCCTCTTAGGTTTTATGTCTTCATCAAAACAAAACAAACTCTTTACCATGCAATGGTGAACAAGAAGACCCCCACCTAACTTTTGGAGTTTTGCGTTTTGGAGAGAGTTGAGGCAGAGATCTTGACACAGCGATAAACTCATTCCTGTGTTCTGAGGTCTACAGTTGCTTAGGCTGCATCTTCCAAGTCCATAATCTCTCTATGGTCCATAAATCAACATCTTGTTGCACACATTTATTTCAATTTTCTATTCTCCATTATTAAGTCAGATAATATTTTTCCTACATCTGACTTCCAGCCTCACAAAACTGTTGTTTTTTTCTTATTTATTGTTGTCACATTTTCTATTGTCTTTTGACTTGTATGTTTATGCATTTAAAATTTATTTCTTTATTATTATTATTATTATTTTTAATTTGGAGGAGTTTCTTAGAAGAGCCAACATATTCAACTGTGCTTAATATGTCGTATTTTATTCTTGTTTTAAAATTCTGTTCCCCATAAAGTTAGAAAAAGGTCATAGAAATATTAACCTCATCTCCCATAATGTTCCTGTACCAGGAAAGAGCAGATAGTGTGCTGATTTGGGGTTCAAGATGAATGATCCTAATAAAAATGGCTATTCTTAAAGACCTATGGTAGCACTATTTGAAAATGGCATACAAAGGACAGAACCACTGGTAATTAAACACTTTACAAAAATCAAATTACAAGTCTAAGCTTCAGAGTATCTGGGTTACATTGTAAACAAATGCATCTAAACCTGTCATATATCGTGGGGATTGTTCCTTACATTCAAACTTCAATTTATATTATAAACTATTTCCCATGAACCTAGGTAAACAGACATCACTGATGGGGCTCTGGGCAGTGAGTGGTTGGGACTGGACCACAAGCAGAGTTGAGAGAAGGCTGACAGTAAAGAGCGAGGATGCTGGAATTAGGGGGAGTCAATGTATAAAAACAATGAAAATCATGGTAGACCCATGAAGACAATGTAGATGTAATCAATAAAATCTGCCTACATAAGGCCATGGAAATCATGTGGGAAGGTGGGAATGACCTCACACTTGAAAGAGCATCTGATTAATCAAATATAAGGAACGGTATTGTTGAATAGTTAGGTGTGTAGTAGTGGAATACCTATCTGCCTGAATTTCAGTCTCAGCTCTCTCGCATACAAGTTTTGGTGAATTTGGGTTCAACATAAACAGGTGTTGCGTTAATCTCTTCATTAGTAAAGTGAATGTGATAATAGTACTTAACTTATATGGTTGCTATGGATGTTAAATGAGATACAGCATAAATAGCATTTAACATAGAAGATAAAACATAAATAAGAACTCAGTAAACTCTGGCTGCTGTAATTGAATTATGTCTTACTAATGCCCACAAATTCTACCTTCTCTGCTCCTGCTTAATGCCCCCACTCAGTGTGATCCTCGGCTTGTATAACTGAACTTCACATTACCAAGTCCTGATTTGCTTAAGCAATGAGAATTGTATACGCTTAATAGTACTCCATTGTTTGTGTGTGTGTGTGTATGTATGTATATGTGTGTATTATAGTATTATATGTGTATATATATATATATATATATATATATATATATATATATATCACATGTTCTTTATCCATTCATCTATTGAAGGACATTTTGGTTGTTTCCATGTCTTGGCCACTGTAAATAAAGCTGCAATAAACATCGGACCACATATATCTTTACGGATAAATGTTTTCAGACTTTTGGGTAGATACCTAGGAGAGAGATTGCTGGGTCATATGGTAATTCTATTCTTAATTTTTTGAGGAACCCCCACATTGCCTTTCATAGCGGCTGCTAATAAAAGATGAAATACTGCCATTTGTGGCAACATGGATGGATCTTGAGACTATTATGTTAAGTGGAATAAGTCAGACAGAAAAAAGCCGAAAACCGTATGATTTCACTGATATGCGGGATATAAAGCTGAAAGCAACAAAGTAACAATACAAACAAACAAAGAATCAAAAACTGATAGATATAGACAATAGTTTAGTGGTTACCAGTGGGTGAGGGGGAGGGAGGTGTTAGATGAGGGTAAACAGGGTCAAATATATGATGATGGAAGGGGAGCTGACTCTGGGTGGTGAATACACAATGTGATATATAGATGATGTATTATATTACATAATAGTACACCTGAAACCTATGTAACTTTACTAACCATTGTCACCACAATAAACTTTAATTTAAAAAAAAGAAAACAAAATGTAAAAAACAAAAATAAAAAAATATTGTATAACCTTGTGTTGTCTCACATATTGAGGGTCTTATTATCTAAGGCGAAGATTTATAACTGAATCAAAATTGTAGTACTTTTTATTTGCCTCATTCCTTATAATTAGATATTTATCTTTCATATGGCATTGATGTTTAATTCAAATTCAAATATAACTTTTACTTATACTGCTGTTATTCCTTTCACAAAGACACAGGTATGATAAACAAATAAAATGAAACCATGCCTATGCTTTAAAATATCTGACATACATCGTCTTCCATGAGATTTTCCTATAACTACAACTAATGTTTCCCTCTTTTGAATCTCAAAGTTATTTCCACTTTATTGATTATAACATATATATCACAACATTGACTTATTTGAGTCCGCAATACAATGATTTTTAGTAAGTTCAGAGAGTTGCCAAGCAACAACACAATCCAGTTTTAGAACTTTTCCATCAGTCCAAAAAGAAATTAGCACCCACTCCTTAATCCAACCCCTGGCCCTAGGCAACCAACAGTTCACTTTCTCTATGTACACATTTCCGTTTTTGAACATTTTAAAATAAGTTGATCCATACAGTAAGCTTTCTTTTATGACTGATTTCTTTATGTGTTTTTTGGGGGTTTATTCATGTAGGAGCATATATAAATAGTGTGTTCTTTTAGTAGTATTCTATTGTATGGACACCATTGTGCTTTTACTTTCACTGACTCATGGAATTTTGGCTGTTTCCACTTTCTTGCTAATATGAATGCTGCTATAAACAGTCACATATAAGTCCTTTTGTGGACATATGTTTTCACTTATCCTAGGTGGATGCCTATGAACTCCAACAAAACTGCATATCCCTCTTCTGTGTCATGTATTATATTACATTTTAAATGATTATTCTGGGGTATGTCTTTACCTACAATGGTCTTTTAAATCTAGGAATTCTCCAATGTCCTTTTCTCATCTTTTTTTTTTTTTTTTAATATAACATGTCCTTTGACCAGGTTATCCATTCCCAAAGTGTAATTATAATTTTTACTTGAATGATTCAAGTACCTTTATCTTCAACCTCTTATGTACCATGTACCACTACTTATGTAATCCAGTTTTGGGTAACACTCGCTAGAATGTTAAGTAAAGCATAACATTTCGGGTGATAGAATATCGTGTTTTATAAGGCTTTCTGTAATCATTATTTTAAAAGTATCATCATCTTTAAGCAGTAAATAATATTCACACCAAGACTATAATAAATGTTCAAAATAGTTTCTAAATATACTTTCAAACCATTCGCATTTGCTCTTTACTTCATCTTACACTGTCATTTAGGAAGAAATCCCTGAAGTAAAAAGAACTAAGAAACTTCTACTTAAACTACCTTATCTGTGGTAAGTGAAAAACTATTTCTTTACATTGCCACACTTTTTTTGTTGTTGTTATTGATTTCTTTTTCATTTTAATTACTTAAAAAATGTCATTTGTGCCTGAAATAATTTTTTAAATGTGGCAATAGTTTTAAAGTAAGTGGTGGTTCTTGCCTTTTTCTTTACATAAAAGAAAAAAAAGTTATTTTTAAAGGCAATTGTGTGCAAATTTGGTGTTGGTGGAGTTGGCAGAAACATCCATTATATAAAAATAAATGTACCTGGTTGGCACATTAGAGAGGTTGTAATTTCATCTATTGGCTCCCACTTGCAATTTCTGACTTCAACAATTTCAATGAAAATTACAGCTTGAAGCCCACACAGTGAACTTTTATTTTCTATTCTTAAAACTTGACTGGGTAAGGGAGAACTAAATTCATGGTAAGGAACCCACAGTAGTTAGATTCATGCTGGAGAATATACTTTCTAGATAACAATTCAAAACATAACCTGATAAGATTCCTTTAATGTTGTTATTTGCTTACCTTTCCACTTTTATTTTTCAGTTCATTACTTTACAGTTTCACCAATCTAAAGTTGAAATCAGAAAGGGTCCATTCTAATGTGTAGGTGCTATATATTGAAAAGAAAACTGCAATGTATATTCTAATTTTTAACTGTGAAATTAGATACCCTAAAACTGGAACTGATTTTACACTTTTCTGCTAAATATTTTTATGAGTAAAATTTGAAGAACAATTACACATTAGAAAGATAGAAGAAAATGATGTTGGGTCTAGCTATACTGATATTATAGGTGGTTAATACAGAGCTTAGGGCTTTAGAGCAGTGTTTTAAAACTGTAAAGCTATATGAAAATTCCATTATTCCATTTTGTTCCTATGCTATGAAAGATAACTTTGTTTTGTTAAAGGTAACCAAAGGTATCCTGGGAAATTTGAGACCTGATGGTACACATTATTTGTAATACATATTGCAAATCCTGATAAAAACTAGATACTTGCAGGCCAGCGATAGAAAATGCATTCTTTGAAAAGTGAACTGACAGTTTCTACCCCTGTATAAATGTGTATCGATCTCTACATAGGGATAAAAATCTAAATTTTTGTTCTATATCACAAGCCCATCCAAGATTTAATTCCACATCAACAGACATTTTTTTCATTTCTTATTACAGTGAAATCTAACTAGACATTCAAAATTTCTTAAAAAATATACTATTGTTAATAGCACATCAATATGGAAATGTGCACACTGATTATTAATGTGTAAGTTGATATAATCTTTATGGAAATAATCAGGAATGCATCTTTGTATAAAAAGTTGTAGAAATATTCTGGGAATTTTTCCAAATAAATAACTCGAAATAAATTAAAAAAAAAAACAAAACCAAAAACTTCTAACTAAAAATATGTTTAAAACAGTATCATTTATTTTGGAAAAAATATAAAATAATTTAAATAATTCAAAGTAGAAGTATGATTTGCTAAGGCATTACACGTTCATTTTATATTGCATAGTGATCCACTGTTTAAACTAATCTTATAAATAAGACCTAATCATATAGAACATTCTTATGATGTAATGTTAATGGATAGGATGGTAAAACTGGACTTATAGTTTAATTACAAGCTTATAGAGAAATGAAGGAGAAATTGACAAATATGAGGCTTAGTCCTGGTTGTATCATAGTGGTTTGAATTAATTTAATGGTTCGTTTAATTTACTTATATGCTGATTTTTAATGCATCAGTAATACCCATATACATTTTGTTTACTAGCTGAACATGAAACAACCATACTTATTTAATTAGTTCAAAGTTGGGTTTTAAAACCTGCTCTATTCAAATATTCTTTTCTGTCTATTCAATTATTCTTCTCTGTCCTTTGGTTAATTCTTAGGAAGTTTACATTGCTTTTCTGGCCACTTTCAGGTATTAAAAAGGCCAGTTTAATCTAATAACACAAGCACCAGTCTCTTCTGGATCCTCGGTTGCTCTGGACCAGGCCCTATGTATCTCTTCGACTGTTTGTTCATTCCTAGTCTTAAATACATTTTCTTGTAAAAATCTTGTAATCTAGTAAGTAAACTGTTTTTCTGAATTGTGTGAGCTGCTCTAGCAAATTAATCAAACCCAAGGAGGAGACCCACAAGAACCCTGGTTTATAGCCACTCAGGCAGATGAACAGGTGACAACATGGACTTGTTTGTGATTGGAGACTGAAGTGGAGGGAGGGGCCAGTCTTTTGAAACTGATGCTATTTCCAGGTTAACAGTGTCAGACTTGAGTTGAGTTTGTAGAACCCCACACTGGTGTCACAAAATCTTTTAATCTGGGTTTCCCACACATCCGATGTCAGAAGTGTAGTAGGGTTTAGTGGAGTATTGAAAGTAGAGAAGACAACATAAGTGTTTTTCCTTTCCATTCCATGGAATGTTACAACATACAAGTATTAATTGCTACTCCTCTTTCTTTCTTTTTTTTTTTTTGTTAGTCTAATTTCGTAGGGTTGTTGATTATGAAATAAATTAGACTCATTACTAGACCCAGGGGAAATAGAAAGAATTATAATCTGAATTTGGAAAATTTACCAAAATAATCATTTTTGTTAAGACATGCAAGTCTTATGTATGTAGTTAAGGCATACACCTTCTCATAAACAGATGTTAAAAAATAAACTGAGGCATATTAAAGTTTGGAAATACTTATTCAAATAAGTAGCACCAACCAGGAAGTGGTTAGGAGTAGTCACCAATAGGATCTAGGGAGCAACATTTTTACAGAAAAGATACAGAAGCAAAACAAGAATCATTTGATTGGCTGTAGTTTAAGTGGGTGTTTTATTTGGAAAAGCCTAGTTGGCTGTTGGTGATTGGTTGTTCTTCTTAACCTTTCGACATTTACAGAAATTGATTCTGTCTTAGGTTTTGATTTGCTTAAGTAGGTGACCAAGGCATAGAGACACATCTGTGTTTGGTTATTTTAACACAGATATTATGTTATTTACCTTGACATTCAATTTTATTACCACGGGAGCCTGCTGAATTTTTAGGCTAAGATTAATTTAAAATGAGGTAAAATAATAATCATGTAGCTTTTCTAATTGAAAAAGGAAGGGTCTGAAGAACTTACCAAGAATTTCCCTCAGAAAAATGGAACTGACCTGGGATATATTGAGTTCCCATTTTGAGGGCATATCACTCTCTTTCTTAAACATTGCTGCCAGTTTTCTCATATTCTGTGACTCTTTTAGTCTCTTTTTGTATATTGTTGTCCACCTACTTTTTCATTAAGATTTTTTCTCATTGGTTTAAATATTAATATCTTTTATATTGACCATTTATCCTGTGATCTTCATGAATTTATTAATTCTAATTTGTGTGTGTGTGGATTTGTGATTTTCCACATAAGGGTCATATCAACCACGAATAAAAAATAATTCAATTTCTTTCTATCTAATTTGGAGAATTTTATTTGTTTTCTTGCCTGATTGCATTGGCTGGAATTCTGAGTAAAATCCTGAATAGAATTGGTAAGACCGTACATCCTTTTCTTGTTCCTGATCTTAGAGGAAACATTTAGTTTTTACCAGTAATTGTGATCTTGTCTATAGGTTTTATAAATGTATTTTATCGGGTAAAGGAAGTTTAGGCTGTTTCTAGTTTTTTAGAGACATTGTTGTTTTAATGAACGAATGTTGGATTTTGTCATATGTTGTTTCTGTGTCACATGGTTAAGATACATGGTTTTATCTATTATTTTATTAATAAGTGCATAACTTTAACTGATTTGGCATGTTAAACCAACTTTGCATTACTTAGATACTTAGATAAATCTCACCCATTATGTTTTATTCTTTCACATGTTGCTGGATTCAGTTTGCTAATAGTTTTGAGGATTCATATATATTCATATATATATATATATATATACATACATATATATGTATATACATACACACAGATAGATAGATAGATAGATAGATAGATAGATAGATAGATAGATAGATATTGTAACACTCAATGTATACCGATAACAAAAGATGAATAAAAGTCACGTTTGACTTCTGCAATTACAGGAGGTACTCAAAGTGGTTACCATCAGTGTAATTTCAATACAGTTTTTTCCTTTCTTGAAATGTAGATACATTTTTTTTGGTACTCTGTGTGTGTGTGTGTGTGTGTGTGTGTGTGTGTGTGTGTGTGTGTGTGTTGAATCTCTCTCTCTCTCTCTCTCTCTCTCTCTCTCATAT
This sequence comes from Rhinolophus sinicus, assembly GCF_057876585.1. Classification (NCBI taxonomy): domain Eukaryota; kingdom Metazoa; phylum Chordata; class Mammalia; order Chiroptera; family Rhinolophidae; genus Rhinolophus; species Rhinolophus sinicus. Next base: position 187,559,019 of record NC_142503.1, on the reverse strand, counting down.
GCCTGTATCAGATGAGAAAGAGAGAGACAATAGTGGATCAATGAATCAAATGTAGTAACTTGTTAACAATTGGGAGATCTGGGTGAAGGGAATTTTTTATATTGATCTTTCAACATTTGTTTAAGTTTAACATTAGTTCAAAATGAAAAAAATAAAAATAATTTGTGTTCTCTTTTTCCTTTTTCATGTTTTTACCTCTTTTAATCTTTATGTAATACCCTGTTTTCCCAAAAATAAGACCTAGCCAGACAATCAGCTCTAATGTGTCTTTAGGAGCAAAAATTAATATAAGATCCAGTCTTATTTTACTATAAGACCAGGTCTATAATATAATATAATATAATATAATATAATATAATATAATATAATATAATATAATATAATATAATATAATATAATACAATACAATACAATATAATACTTGGTCTTATATTAATTTTTTGCTCCAAATAATATATTAGAGCTGATTGTCTGGCTAAGTCTTATTTTCGGTGAAGCACAGTATTTAAGTGTGTAGTGCCCTGTTCTGAATAGGGATTGGAATTTCCTGCTTCTGTCTCTCTGTTAACCATCTTACTCATAGTTTTGTCTTTTTGCTTCGGGTAGAATAACCCCCTTCAGCATTTCCTGTAATGCAAGCCTTACGGTGGAAAATTCCCTCAGCTCCTATATGTCTGGAAAGGCCTTTATCAGTTCTTCATTTTTAAAGGAAAACTTTGCTGGATACATTATTCTTGCCTGGTAATTTTTCTCTTTTAATAGTTTGAATAATTGATTCCACTCCTTCCTAGCTTGTTGAGCTTCTGATGATAACCTAATGAACTTTCCTTTAGAGGTTACTGTCTTCTTTTCCCTGGCTGCTTTAAGAATTCCTTTTTGTCATTAAGTTTTGTCAGTTTTAATACAATGTGCCTTGGAGAAGGCCATTTTGGATTGAGATAATTAGGTGCTCTGTTCGCTTCTTGGATTCGAGGATTCAGTTGTTTCCATAAATTTGGGAAGTTCTTGTCATCATTTATTTGAATAGGCTCTCTGTTTCCATCTCTCTCTCTTCTCCTTCTGGTATAACAAAGGAGCATCATACACTGCTGGTGAGAATGTAAACTGGTGTAGCCACTATGGAAAACAGTATGGAGGTCCCTCAAAAAATTAACAATAGAATTATCATATGATCCAGCAATCCCTCTTTTGGGTATCTACCCCCAAATCTGAAAGCATTTATCCATAAAGATATATGTAACCCTATGTTCATTGTAACATTATTAACAGTCTCCCAGACATGGAAACTACCAAAGTACCGTTTGGTAGGTGATTAGATAAAGAAGATGTGGTTCATATATATAATGGAATATTACTTGGCCATAAGAAAAGATAAAATACTGACATTTGTGACAACATGGATGAATCTTGAAATTATTATGTTAAGCAAAATAATTCAGAAAGAAAAAGTTGAGAACCATGTGATTTCACTCATATGGAGGATATAAAACTGAAAGCAACAAATGAACAAGATAAACAAACAAGCAAAAAATGATAGACACAGAGAATAGTTTAGTGAGTACCAGAGGGAGGGAAGCAGAAGATGGTAAAGGGGATCAAAGATATGGTGATGGAAGAATAGTTGACTTTGGGTGGTGAACACAAAATGCAATATATATGATGTATTACACAATTGTATGCTTGAAACCTATATAATTTTAATAACCAATGTCACCCTGATAAATTTAATTTTAAAAAGGGAAGGAAAAAAAAAAAGAATTCGGCCAGCATTTATTGACTAGTCTGTATACCAAGAAAGAAACTTGCTCTCAGGAAAATGAGACATATGAGGTCTGACAACTAAGTTCACGAACTCATCCTAGAAAAAGTGCTCCATGCTTCATTGCTGAATATCACTACAGTCACCTTTGAAGTACTCCCCTTGGGAAGCTGTGCACTGACACCAGTGCCTAATCCATCCTGCAAAGCAATTTTGGAACTTTTTCTGGAATGGCCATCAGAGCTATTGTCATATTACACTTGATGACCTGAATGTCATTAAATGTCTTCCTTTCAATATTTCCTTAATCTTCAAGTACAGAAAGAAGTCATTGGGGGCCAGATCAGGTGAGTAGGGAGGGTGTTCCAATACAGTTATTTGTTTCCTGGCTATAAACTCCCTCACAGACCGTGCTGTGTGAGTGGGTGCATTGTCGTGATGCAAGAGCCATGAATTGTTGGTGACAAGTTTAGGTCATTTTCGTCTAACTTTTTTATGCAGCCTTTTCAGCACTTCCAAATAGTAAACTTGGTTAACTGTTTGTCCAGTTGGTATAAATTCATAATGAATAATCCTTCTGATATCCAAAAAAGGTTAGTAACATCATTGTAACAAGTTCGCAAACTTAGTTGTTACACCTTCATACATGGAACATCACTTAACCTGAAGCCATTGTGTGGAGCTGAGTTCAATCAAAGCCCCTCTAGCTCAGCCAAACCCCAGTTGACGTTTATAGCCTCCGCTGCCTGAGACAGAGCTACCGCAGCTAACTTGTGAGCATGAGAATGAATCATCGTTTTAAGCCACTGAGTTTTGAGTTGGTTTATTACAGTGTTACCATGGATATGGCTAACTTATCTATCTGGTTTTCTTTCTCTGCTCTGGATAATTTTTGAGAAGATAGATCACTTTTTCATGCATTACCTCACAGCTCATTGGTGTGTGGAGTGATGGAACTCTCTTTCTGCCTGCTGCCAAACAGTTTAATGCTTAGAGAAAACTAAGATATTTCAAAAATTTCTTTGGTTTTGATCAAAAGACACATAATTCTGGATTTTTAAAAATAAATATTTCAAAAAGAATCTGAGCCTAGTCACATTAGAATTTGATTAATGCCCTAAATTCTGATACCTACAATCCACTCTGCCACTAATCCACCAGAGTCATCAAATGTTTCTCTCCCCATCTTGTTCTTACTCAGCCACCCGAGCCCCAACATAAGTAGGGGGAAATATGAAACGCTTACTGTTCTCTTGCAATAAATATATTTATCTTCTACATGACATTGCAAATCAATGCTCATTTTCTTGTGATGTTAGATTTTTAAAAGGGGTTATGTCACCTGAAACCACATACTAACAGGAACTTAGCACAAGCAAAATAGAGGCTTAGGGACATAAGTAAATTCATGTCAGGAGTACAAGAAATACTATCTATCTATCTATCTATCTATCTATCTATCTATCTATCTATCATCTATGTTTTCTGGTGGTATGCAATTCTGTTAACTCCTCATCTGTTATTTTTCCACTGAAACAAAATATGATTTTTATACTATCTTATATATTACATATTTACCAATTGATATTAGGTTACATAATGGCATCACACTTAAATGTTAAAAATCTCATTTTCTCTTTTAAATTCTATCTTTGTTTGTACCAATAAATTTATCTTCTCATATGCTATTTCTACGCAAACTGTGTCCTTTGTTACTTATCTATTGTTATAGATTTTGTTTTTGTTTTTTTAATTAAGAATATTGTATAAAGAAACAAAAAAAGTAAAGTAAAATTATAAGCACCTGTGTACCACCACCCAATTTCAATAACATTGGACCCACAGCCAGTCTTACTATTGACTCTCCAATCCAGAGATTTTATTTCTCATGTAATGATGAATAAAATTCCAGGTATCATAGCATTTAAACAGAAGTGCTCTCAATAGAAGGGGTTTTAGAGAGAACCCCTTATCAAAATGGCCACTTTTTCAAGAAACAGAACAAGCGGACTGAGAATTTCTAACTCCACCATACTAAAATATATTATTTAATGTAAAAACCAAAATGGCAACATTTTGGGCACAGATAAAATTAATCCAAAATAACTGGACATATACACTTCTTTTTAGAACATGCAGAAAATCTTACCTTTGAATTATATCAGATTACAGTAGCTCCATATTGAATAGTATTATCAACTCACGCTCAAATAATTGTTGGAGAGAAAAAAGAGGGTTAAGTTAGAAGTGTCCTAAAGTTAGAACCATGAGAACAGCAAGTCCAAAACACACTGTATTTTATTACAAAAGTCCTGGCTGCTAGGAGAGAATTTCAGTGTTTCTCTGGGACCCAAGTAAAAATAAAGTGGCTATTTTCTGCAAAGGAGATGTGATATTTAAATAGATCAGGCATAGAAACTTTATAACGGTTGCTTCATAAACAGTGTTCAACTATCTATTTTTAGGCAGCCCCTCCTCAATTACAGGTAACCCCCGTATAACATGGCACTTCTATAACATGGTTCGAGAATTGGAGAAAACCCTCGTACAACATGGCATCCCAGAGCACAGTTTCACTCTAACACGGTCTGAGAATTAGAGAAATCCCCAAACAAAATGGAGCATAATAAGAGCTTTTAAGAGCAAAAGATTTCTCATTTGAAATTTTTTATTCGAGCATGGATGTCGTATCAGATTTAACTGCAGAGTTTTAAAATTTATTAGAATTTTAAATCCATTTTGTTCATGGAGTATTAAGTTCAGAGGATGAAAATATCTTGTCAAACAGAAAATGCCCTCAGTTAATGGTGCTTAGTAGTGATGACGAAGAAAACATTATTTAACATATATTAATATGTCATACTTTTGGTGACAATTACTTTAATAAATATATTTCTCTTAATTATAAAAACATAATATCGTGGGGTTTTTTTTGTTTGTTTGTTTTTTGTTTTTAATTTTTGGAACCTAACCCCTGTTTTCTACTAGGTCTTTGTTTCGTATATCACGGATTCCCATAACACAACATTTTTTTTAGGACCTAACAACTATGTTATATGGGGGTTACCTGCACTTCCAATCGAATGTCTTCTTTTCTTTTAACAGCTTTATTGTGATATAATTCTGCTGTTTCATATAAATGGAATTACACCGTGTTATGGGTCTTATACCATAGTTCCCCCAAAATAAGACTGGGTCTTATATATTAATTTTTGCTCCAAAAAATGCATTAGGGTGTATTTTCAGGGGATGTCTTATTTTTTCATGTACAACAATCGACATTTATTCAAAAACAGTGATGTCACCTTCTTCTGGAATATCATAGTAACGTACTAAACGCGCCCTTCTGGCTGACAATCTTAACTGGGGCTTATTTTCAGGGTAGGTCTTATTTTTGAGGAAATATGGTATATATGTGGCCATTTGGGTCTGAACTTCTCATTTAATGTTTTTAAGGTTAATTCATGTCATAATGTGTATTAATGAATCATTTTTATTGCCAAATAATATACTATTGTATTAATATATCATTTTATTTATCCATTCGATCAGTTGACGTGTATTTGGATTGTTTCTACCTTTGTCTACTATGAATAATGGTGCTCTAAACATTGATATAGTAATACAAAACATATTAATACAAGCTTTTTGTGGTCATATGTTTTCCTTTCTCTTGAAGTTGAATTGCTGGGTCATATAGTAACTGTTTAAAATTTTAAGAAACTGTCAAATATTTTCTAAAGTGGCTGCACCATTATTACATTCTTACTAGCAATGCACAAACATTCAGATTTCTTCATATCTTCACCAAAACCTGTTATTATCTGACTTTTCGATTACAGCTGATCCTAGTAACTATTAAGTGATATCTCATCATGGTTTTGATTTGCATTTCTCTAATGACTAATGAGTGCCTTTTCATCTGCCTATAGTGCCAATTATTACTTTTAGATAAATATCTATTCAAATCATTTGGCCATGTTAAAAATTGTGCTGTCTTTTTAGTACTGAATTGAAAGAATATTTTATATATTCTGGATAAAAATCCTTACTGAATATATTCATTGTAAGTATTTTCCCCCATTCTGTGGGTCGCCTTTTCATTTTCTTTGTGGTATTGTTTCTAGTACAACATTTTCAAATTTTGAATGAATTTATCTATTTTTTGGTCAACTGTACATTTTTGCCTCACTTAAACCATTACCTAACCCAAAGTCATGAAGATTTACTTCCAAGCATCCTTCTATAAGTTTTTATAGTTTTAGTCTTATGTTTAGATTTATGATCCATTCAGAGTTACTTCTGTTTATGGTGTGAGGTAGTTCATTTTCATTCTTTTGTATGTGGTATCCAGTCTTTTCAGCCCCCACTCATTGTAAATCTATTGACCATTTGGGGGGGAGGTTATTTTTGTACTCTCAGTTTTATTTCATTTTGGAATGTGATTTTGGCAATATCACACTATACTGCCTACTGTAAGCTTGTATTAAGAATGGAAATGAAGTATGAATCCTCCAACTTTGTTTTTCTTTTTCAAGAATTTTGTTTTCTCTGTTCTGGATTCTTGAATTCTCCACTCTTTGTTCTGAATAAAGTCAGTCCCCTCAGACAGAGTTCTGGAGATCTTTATTCCTAAGGACATCCTTTTACTCTACGCAATGTCCTTGGCCTACTCCATGGAGCTGGGTGCCAAACTACAACCTGTTTTTCCAGGAGTGATCCCCTTGCTCCATGAGGGGCACTAAGAGGATGGGTTGTCTGTGTCTTCTACATGAACCTCCACCCTAAAAGACAGATGGGGTGTAGGTGATCAGGGACTGGCCTGCAGCTCCTGAACTAAAATTTCTACCCTATGAATGGGAAAGAGTTAAAGGCGGGACTAGGATTGAGGGTTGGGTTGGGTAAACAGTAAGGTGGCTGAACAAAACTCTGTCCTTCCTGGTGTGAAACCTTAACAGGAAGAATGGTGGGGCAAAATAGCTATTAAAAAAAGAAAAGAAAGCATTATTTTTAGAGCATAACATCTTCATCTTCTTTTGAGAGGAAGGGAACACCAAGGATTTTTAATCATACAGATTGGCCCTTCTATCTGTGGGGGTGAGGTGGGGATAAGAAGAGGGCCCTTGTGACAGATTGCCCTACTGGTGTTTGGCCAGAAATTCCAGAGTGAATGATTGAGGTTGCATTTCTGGGAGAGGCTGAAGCTGTAATTAGATCAGGTATCAAATCTAGGTTTGGTACTATGAGCTTTTAGCAAGTGTGATGCCATTTTGCTCCTGTGATTTTTCTCTCTAACAAATATTTCACTGTTCTTACCAAAATTTAGTAGATTTTCTTGAATGAATATTTGTCCATTGGAAAAACTTTGATTTGAAATGATTATTTTTAACAATCTTCACCATTTAAATTGCCATTTTGGTGGGGAGAGAGTCTGCTAAGCTCCTTACTCAGAAGTCCCACCTCCTGAATTTTTTTCTTTTCTTAATTTAACAGTGTTGATAAAGAGACTTATGGTTTAGTCATTTCAGTTTTTCTATTGGTCTCCCAAACGCACCCCCCACCCCCACAGGCACCCACAACACCATCTCACTGCAGTCATGCACATTCTCTCCACAGCCCATGTTGGAAAGCTGAATCTTTGCTATACACACGCAGCATTTAATCCATGGCCAGAGCCAATCACTTATGAACCAGAGGAAAGTGTCTCCTTCTGGTCTTGACTGTTGCATGCTCCAACTAATCCAGTCACGTGGATTGTATAGCCTCCACTATTTTGTTGATTTCCTTTTGATTTAAGAATAACAGTGAAAATCATTACATAAAGATTCCAATCATAGAGGTTCTTCATACAAGTTAACCACTTTCTCCAAACTGTCTAACCTAAACAAATAAGAATGACTATTCAAAGTCTCAAGTTCCTCTATTCATCTGCTTCCCTCCCATGCTTAAACTGGCACTTAAAATAACCCTCTCCCCTATTTTTTTCCTCTCTTCTGTCTGTCAGCAATTTAGGTTAATGGCATATTTTTCTCTCTTTAGAATATCATTACCCACTCTCCCCATGCATTTCTCCAAGTTTACCTCCATTTGGCTATATTTTCAGCAGCCTTTTTAGTGTATGCTCATATCTTTTAAGAAGTTGAGTTGTCATATGCCAATTAATCACAGGATCCTTACTGAGAAATGTGTCATTAGGTGATTTCATCATTGTGTTAACATCATAGACTGCACCTACACAAGCTGAGATGGTATTGCCTGCTACACACCTAGGCTCAAGTATTATGTTTTACATGATTTTATGTGCTATACTTTTTTATACAACTGGCAGTGCAGTAGGTTTGTTTACACGACATTACCACAAACACGTGAATAATGCATTGTGCTATGACATTAAGACAGTTATAATGTCACTACTAGGTAATAGACATTTTTCAACTTCATTATAAACTTATGGAACCACTGTCATATAAATGACCGATCACTGATCAAAATGTCATTATGCAGCACATTCCACAAACATGATTATGACTACATTTTCTTGTGTCTAATGTACAATTAGCAATTCTATGATATACATTAAGTCGATTATTTAATTTCAGTAGAATATCTAAGTTGTGCACATTGGGAAATTTTATTTAAAACTGTGCTGTGCTATTTCTCAGAAATAGGTGGGTTTCCAATCTAAAAAGCTCATTTCAAACTTAAACTAAGAGTTTTGGGAAGAATCATACATGAATTGCATCCAGTTGTCTGACTTCAGTCAAGTTACTTAATGTCATTGAGCCTATATTTTTACATGTATAAAATAAAATATCTGGACACAGTGATTTCTAGAAACCTCTGTGCTAAAATTCTCTCCTTTCTGTTGCCAATTTTGGTTGACCGTAATTGACCTGCTGATGTCAGAACCTGGCCTGATTGATAGTGGGATGGTTGTCACTGCCAAGTTCCATCCCTGTGGTTGAGTACCCTCTGGAGCAGGCCATATTTGCAAGCTTTCAATATGACTTGCTCATAAGTGGCTATCCCATTTCTTAGGGCAGCCAGGAGTTCGCTATCAGGATTCCCTCTTCTCTTAATCTGTAAGCCAGTTCCATGTTTTAAGAATTCCAGAAAATTAAAAGTTGTTCAGATCAGGCATATTCTACACTATTCAAAGAGAGTTTGTTTAATACACTTTAAGACTTTTAAGACATCACAATTTGTTTATCTTTCCCCACTCCCTATTTCTACTACACACAACCTTTACAATAAGTCTATGAGTAAGACTGCTATTATCCAGCTTGAAATTAGGAGTGGAGGGGTGGTGGAAGAGACTGGAGACAAAAACAACACAGAAACTAATAAGGAATCTCAGTTTGTCAAGGCAACATAACCATTTGCCAAACAATGTTTTAAATGATTTAAATGGCCCAGTGTGTACTACAGTCCAGTTCCCATGAACCTACACACTGACGAGTTATGTGAATTTTCATGTACTATTCTATAAACTCACTAAGTAAGAACAGAAGAATATTTGTATCTTTTTCATTCTTTACCAACAAGTTATAGAGTTCTTTTCCTAAAAATGCACTAGATTTGATAACCACATCAAACCCAAACACATCCACCATATTAGTCTCCCTATCAGGACACATTGAAAATGTTCTCTGTATAATACTCACTAAGCCCTCTCAGATATGTAACATAAGCCTTTGTTATAAGTGCCAGGATGAGAAAGAACAGAGAAGTTCTGTGGAATGTCTTTCAGTCCCAGGTCATTTGCTCACAGATCAGTCAGAGGATGATCAAGGGTGTTTGGGGAGCAGGATTAATGAATTCAACAATGTTATTTGCCCAGGAGACTCATAGTGCTACATGCCAGTTTGAGCTACAAGGTGAGAGAGGACAGAAATTATAACTGGCAGCCTCACTTGAGAAGGTAATAAGTGAAGTGTGTGTGCTTTCATTACTCAGTGTGATAGGAAATTGTTATAATATGTGAACTACTTTATTACGTGCCAATCTTAAAGAACTTAGAGACACGTTTTTTAACGAGGACCTCTATTTTGATTCATCCTATACTTATTCAGAAATAGTGGAGATAATCATTATCTAGCTTTGGGATGTGACCTCTGCTAAAGGCACAAAGGTTATGCCTACTGAGTTTGAATTATCTGGAAGTTGAGATCTTGACCAAATTAGCACCCTCTAGAGATAGGGTGATACTCACAGATCCCATACGCCAGGCCATAAGATATGAGTAAAGAAATGAGGGACTCACAAGGTTTTGTCTTGGAATAATAAGATCTGAGATATAGCATGTTTTCAGTAAAAGTATAAATGGTCACAAACATGGCCTATGTCCATTCAACAAATATTTTTAAGCACGAATTATCTGTCAGGCACTCAAGTAGCAGGAAACTAAACATGATTTTGATATTTAAAAGCATCTACAATTATTTTGGTACATGTTATGGGCAAAGAGTGTTTTTTCAGCATGTTACACATATGACTTCTTTTAATATACCTACCACATCTGTGAGATAAATGCAATGTTTCCTGTTTTACAGAGAAGGAACCTAAGACATATAGAATTTAATTATTACATTTTTTTTAATCTCACTGTTAACATATGATGGCAAACAGATATCAAATGTCTGAAATATGTGTCAATATAGGATAATATATATAATGTATATATCATATGTATGATATATTGTGGTGATATATATTACATAATGTGTGGTATATAATTCATACATGGTACATGTGTCATACTTATAAAATATTATATGATTTGTAAGCTATATTTAACATATTTAATAATATATGATATATTTAATAATATATCATATATCATGACGTACCAACATATGTCATATATGTGATATAGACAGGAATAAAGAGGGTGCCAAAACAATGTATATGCATTTTAAGAAAGGAAAAAAGCTATTAAAATTCTCATAATATATACTGATAACAAAAGATGACTACAAGTCATGCATATACATTTTTTGGGGCAACACGTGATACATATTCTTATATATATTACCTACATATATATTGAGAGAAAGAGAGAGAAAACCACTTCATTTATGGAAGCAAAATAATAACTTTGAGAAGTACACAACTGGAATGAACATTGAAAAAGATAACATGGAAGAGACATTATTTATATGCAGAGAAAAATTCAGAAAAAAAGCAGGTGGTAACAAAAGTAGCGTATGGTGTGGAAGTGGGAGAAGAAATGCCTGAAGCCATGGGAGGAAGTGATCATCTAAAACATGTTATTGAGTTTCCCAGTCTCCTAGAAGCTCATAATGCTGCTGAAAAATTTCTCAAGTCTATCAACCACCCAATAAAAGAGATTTGATTAAGTTTTTATTTTCCACCTTAGAATGAAGAAACTTTAGAATTGGTGTCTCAGAGGCATCTAGTCTGTAATATCTCCAAGGACAGAAATTAATTGATTTGTTCAACTGTTTTGTGAGTATAGTTGTAGGGAACTCTAAAATAAAGACATGTATTGTTGTTTATATTTTAAGGTGACTATATTTACACAAAGAAAGTGACAAATGTCATGAAACATTGAGGTGCTATAGAATCAAAGGCATGGAAAACATGTGATCTGAAACCTATGTTTACAACCAACAAGGCACTTAAGCACAGTGCAGACCATGTTAAGTAGAGATTTGAGAACTCTAATAACAGCACCAAAATAATGATCACAGGTGTGGAAAGGAAAGTACAACAGCCAGGCGGCGAAGAGACGACTGACAGGGTTTTTCCTAAGAGTATATCATGCAGAGTCACTGAATATTCCTGGTAATGGAGAAATGATTGGGTTAGCTCTAATTAGCAATTGTTTCTTTCGGTATTAGGTGGTATTAAGTGGGGGTCCCCCTACATGGACTCTATCCCTGAATCTTTGTTCTGGAGTTATGGGGAATAAATAAATGCCCTGTCCAAATATTTATAAATAGCTGTCACAGTGATTTTCAACTCTAAAGTCAATGAGGCACCCTTCAGTTCTGTGCCTCTTTCCTGCTTCCCTCTCTTCCTCTAACCTAGATCATCTCTCACGCCATCAGGCATTCACATTCCTTGTATCTTCCTTATTTCTGAATTCATCTTCTGTTCACCACAAAATGGATTTGATTTTTGTCAATTACATTTGCAACAAAACTCAGCTGAGTTGAGTAAGATCACTAGGTACCCTCTCCCTTCTCAACAGTGGCTGCCACCCAGCCCTTAGTTGAGATCATGGTCATTTAAAATAAACAGTTAGGTTTTTCAATGGTTAAATCTGAAAAACTTTTATCCTAAAATAAAAAGTGTGAAACATTGTAAAAAAAGTTCTATATCTACATCTTCCTCAAACTCTTTTGCTTTGTGTCACTTGAGTTAGCACAGTAAGAAACTCTAAATTCTTTGTTTCATTTTGTGAGTTTAACTCTATTTACAAGACTGAAACATTAGCGTAGGGTTGGAGTGTATGTTCCAAAACCAGAGAACTTCATCATAAAGATTGTTAGTCAGAGTAGGCTAACATCTGAAACAAAAACCTTTAAAATCTTAATCGTTTAAGGGAAAAAAAAGTTTTAAGAAAAAAAAGATAGTTTCTCATTTAGGTCACCATTCAGTATGGTTTGCTGAGTATACAAGATTCTAGTGGGTCATTAAGGGGTCCAGGATTTTTCATTATTTTGCTCTATCCTCTAGTACTTTAGAATTCTTCATGACTTTTTCTACATCCATGTTGGAAACAATTTTTCTGAATAGCATTCATCATTTTTATCCTCAATCCATTGCCAAGAACTCAGCAACACTTCCCCACTTATCCAGAAAAGAGAGATCAGGAAATAATTTGGCTGTGTGCCAAGAAAAAAGAGAAATGAGATTGAAAACTGCCCCGGAGGAGTATGTATTAGTGTATGTAGGTAAGGCTGGGCAGAAAAACAGAGGTAGAAGGATGACCACAGATTGGGCCTTTTTATGCAGAACCAGTGATTCATAGATAATAGTATCTTTTTGCTTTATGTGCTTGATTGTGATAGTAATGAAATTTAAAACAAAAGAAATGAGACTTGCTATTCATGACATTTAGACTGATAAACTGCTTTACCTATAATTTTCCCCCATATCTGTATTTTTCCACATAGCTAGTGCTCACAAAAAGTTGTAAAATGAATGCATGTATAGTGCAGAGCTAACAAAATTAAAGACCTACACGGACTGGCTATGACAAAGTAGTATTATTTACATTTATAATTATTACTTACATTTATATCTAATTACTATATAGGTAATAAAGATGAAGAATTTGATTATATGGTACAGAAATTAACATGCTCTAAGGTTTATATGATTGCGACAGTTAACTGTAAAAATGTGCTCAGTATTTCTAATTTGATTGTAGGCTACTCTGGGTTGGAAAGTGTACTGGAAAAAACATAGCAAATTCATCTGAGATTAAATTAAGTTGCTACACAGTGTACTTTTGGGCTAATGGCTTTTTACCTACAAGTCACGGAAAAATATTACGTGAGAAGAGGGCAGAAGAAAAAGGCGAATGCACCTGCTCACATTTTGCTTAAAACTGACCTTGGGGACGCTGTCACATTTTCTGTATATATGGTCTATACCTGATGTCAATATAGTCCTACAAAAACTGGCACAATTGACTTTCCATAATAGAAAAAAAAATGCTTTCAAAGGAGAGAGTGCTTCCTGGAGGATGATATCTTGAAATTTTACCCACTTCATATTGTTCTATCTCTAGAAATATATTATTTTTCTTTCTGATTAAAAAAATAGTTTGAGTACTGATTTTAATTTTCCTTTTTAAGACAGTTATCATAATGTAATCACAGGGATGGGGTAGGAGAACTAAGAAATTCACAAAGGTTAAGAAAGTTAAATTACAAAATAGTGTACATGTGTCATGTCATATTTTGTATATATGCAAAATGTTATTTATCACAATACAATTATATAGTAGCACATAAACAATTATACTTCACATATATTTAAGTAGATGTATATGTTCATTTGTTTGAACTATATAAAATTATTTTTTTTACCTATAAAATGGTAATTTTATATAGTCCAACCATATAAACCAACCACACACACTTATTATATCTCTCACACATACCATTTCATCAGCAGTGTCCCTGCCAGTTGGATTCATTCAACTCCAATTAGTGGTAAAGAAAGACAGATTCTTAAAATCACATTAATTTTATGCTGACAGAAAACTTCTGAAGAACATTTTTCCGCTGAGCTTGTGTGAGGACCAAATTCACTGTGTCCATACGTTATTTCTGACTGGTTATGTGTTTTGGGATGTTTTTCTTTTTTCACTGTCTGAGTCATTACTAAGTGACTCAGAAATACCAGTAATGATACAGTGAGTAAAGTTATCCAAAAATCTCCATAATAACTGCTATTTGTGACAGATTTCCAGAAGAAAAATCCTTTAGAGTCATTAAACAAGCCACAATCTTTCCAAGTAATTTCAGAGATCTTTAGAACATACCTCCCGGTTATATTGTAAGGTAGGGAAAAATGGTAAAATAAGTCTCAGTTACCAGTGGATCTTGAGAAACTTCACAGGATGAACTAGTACGTATTCTATGTTCCAACCCTTCAAACATCCCTAGCATGCATATTTAATTCCATTATCTCTTTCCACATTTATCATGTTTTTCAGTCAACATGCCAATTTTGATTAAATTAGATCTTTGTCTATTTTGTGACTGCACCCACATATCTGAAGGTATTTGGATTACAACTTATATTATAAAATTCATTTTAAAACTACATGTGTGCATTTCAAGTAGACCTGCAACAATATTAAGGTCCTGATTAAATGGCTCTCCCAATCATTGAACAGATGATAAAATGTAATTATTTTACATTTCCTTTTTTATATCATCTCAAAACTCCAACAATTTGTTTCATTATTAACAGAATAGAAGCAGAAGAAGACAGATATCTCATATGCCCATCACAAACTCTACTAGCCTATGACCATCTGTCCTAGCACAGTCTGATTTTTCTTCCATCACAATAGACAAACAATTTTCATTTCTATTAAAAATCATCTTGTATGAGATTCACTTCCTATTCTCTCTTGTCAACTCCAGGTATTAGCTGTTAACAGGATGTCCTTTCTCTATTGCATACTAAGTTTTACTCTTGCTAAAAAGTCATTTTCTCCATCCTAAAATATGTTTTAACAAACAAATGAAATCCGTTTATTGTCTCCATGTCTTCTCTACTGTTGCTGCATCTCCCTTTTCCTCTCGAGAGTAAAAATTATTTTAAGAGTTGTCTATAGCCACTGTTTCCACATCCTCTCTTTCCATTTTGTCCTTATCTGTGTCAATCCTGTCTCTCCATCAAACCTGCTCATGTCAAGGTGAACTTTAGTTTCCACGTTGCCTAATGCAAGTCAATTTGAAGTCTCCATTGTAATCTTAAATTTAGTTGCACCACATTTTCAATGGCAAGTTTCTAATTGATTCAAAAAGACAATATAAAATTCACATTGGAGTCTTCATTTAAAATTAATTTTAAAAATTGTGCTGTTAAAAATTTCCTGGCAATCTTTTTCATTTCATCGTTGGATCAGTGATGAATAATGTACATACATTAATTCATTGAAGAACCTCGTCCTTAGTGGGTGATGGAATCAAATTTCCAACTTGGATGGGTCTCGTATTTCAGGAAGAAATTCAATTTTAATCATGGACTCTTCCCTGTCTATTTATTGATGCATGAGAGGAAATCCTTTAGGATATCTAAAAATTGGGGTGAGGAGATATGTCTTTAATACTACCATGACAGACAATTCCCTGAGTGTGTTACTTTTTATTTAAACTCATGGAAAAGTCGTTCTACTTGTATGTTATTTCTGAGTCAAAATATTTTAAACTGATTAGAAAGATTTCTAATGGTATTTACAACTAGATTCAATAAGAACTGAACAAACACATAAAACATCTTAGAATCACAAATTTTCTATTTTTCTTTTAGAATCTCTTGAGATCCCAACAATGTGAATAAAACTAGAATGTAATAAGTTTCTAAACTTTAAATTTATACATATTGGGATTCAATATTACAAATTTATGTCCTACTTTTCAGTCAGTTATTTAAAATTATGCTGTATACTAATATAGGATTTTGTACATGCACTCACTCTATGACTTATACCAGGTTTTTATCACTTAAGATTTGTGGGTTTGTTTGTTTGTTGTTTTATAAATTTTGAAAATACATCAATACACAAGAAATAGTATAATTAACATTCACATTACCACTTAATTTTAAAATCAAGCTAACATTTTATCCTAATTATTTTAACGCAGTTCAAAAATAATTACTGTGTATAAAATTTAAGTAATTTTGGCCTCAAATCAATGGAGAGCTCAGATGCATACTATATTTAGTAATTTTAAAAGAAGTTTTAGGAATTTGCCTACATATATTGTACCATATATATGTTGTTATGCAACACTTTCACTTAAAAGTGTTATTTTAGTTCTTGTCATGTTATTTCATCTTGTCCTTTTGTAGTCTTACATTATATAAAATTTTATATTCCTTTGCATTTAAACGGTTATTTAGTTCATTCCCAATGTTTCACAATTTTTATATTCCATTAATCTTAGATACAACAAATTAGTCTCCAGAGAGGTTATAATAAATAAGAGAAAAAACTTTAAAAGAAAGGATTAGAATAAAATGATGGAGGAAGCCATACTAGGCAATTGTAAACCCAAGGAGTACTGTGACAACATTTTTAAATCTGTCAAAATGAAGTATAAAGCAAAACTATATCATACAGAAAAAAAGAATGATAATACATAGTGCTAATGATCAACCAAAAATATCAGTACATAATATATAATTTACAAAAGCAGTAAAAATGATCAAGTGTCTGATAACTGGGTTAACAAAGAATGCACAATATATGCGTGGAGAATAAAAATTGACTAATACAAAGAATATGTACAAATGGGGATACATACAAGTATGTTCATGAATGGAGCAAATTAATGGTGTGGAAATGTCAATAAACCCACATTAAATGTGTGAATTCAACACAATCTTAATAACATGTTAGCTATTTTTTATAAATTAAATAAACTGACTTTATATTTATAAGGAAGAATATAGATTCAAAAATAGTAAGAACAGATACCATAATACATCAATAACACATTGTAAAAAGTGCAAAGTATTCCTGCAGGAACTGAAAAGCAGACAAATAAAAAATGATTAGAGATCTCCAAGGCCCATAGATAGTGGGAAATTAATATCTGATAAGGTGACATCATAAAAAAATGTGATATAGTACATACAGACTTTTGGGGCAAAAATGGCGTTAGAAAAATTTACTCACATACAAAAATTATTAAACTAAATACCTATCTCATTATGTGTAATGATGCACTCCATTTGAATTAAAATTGCATGTGAATGTCATAGGTAAAAAGTTAACAGAAGAATATGTATGTGAATATTATTGTGAACCATAGATAGTAAGAAATTTCTTCAACAAGATCCAAATATCATAAATCATAAGGAAAAAATATGATGTGTATATAATTCTCTCAAAAATAAAAAATTGCTGTTCACATTAAGGTTAGTGTACAACTTGATATAGCATATGCGACCCAAAGTCTGTTTTTTAATAAGAAATACTGTGTAGAGATCTCCTTTCTATGCCTAAAAAATCTGAGACTAAATTCTATCACATATAATTTTAAAAAGCACAGTTTATTACTGTAATATAATATGAAGTAATATGAATTAAATTTATAAGGAACTATTTAGTACTTGAAATGGTATATGTTTGGTCAGGAATGTGTTAGCATCTGTATAAAGAGTCTCTCGGACATCAAGGCTATAATATTAATAATGCAGGAGTGTTTCATTGGGCCTCCAACATCAAGATACTCATTGGCATCAATGATTTAATTTTTAACAGCTTTATTTAGGTGTAATTGATATACAAAAAACTGCACATCTGATTATCATAGATACGATAATGCCTAACCTCAACATTTTATTAGGCATCCATGGAGGAAGGACGATTTAGTCAGAAGGAAAGAATAGGTGCAAAGACCGGAAGATTAAAAAAAAAAAAAAAAAAAAGTATTAAATATTTTGGAAACCAGATTGTTTAAAATATCTAGAGCAGAAAATGCTAGATTTAGGAACCTCAAGATAATGGAAGAGTGGAAAGAGATGGTGTTTTCCTAAACATATTTTATGTCCACAGCTATGTCTTGTGTGTGTGTGTGTGTGTGTGTGTGTGTGTGTAGTTGTGAGCACACAGAGGTCTACCTATCTTATCTATATCTTTCTATCAGTCATCTATCATCTGTCTATAACAATATTTTAATGACACTGTGTTTTAAATAAACAATATTGACTTGGATTTCTTTTTTGTTTGTTCTAGTGTGCCTAAAAAGAGTGGAATCTAATTATTAGCATGCAAATCACAAAACAAATGTAAGAAAAAGGTTTTAATATGAAATCAGAGTAGAATAAGAAAACATTACTTTAGAAATATGGTTCCTCGAATGCAGTTTTTCAATATTAAAAAAAACACAAAAAACTGCTTCACTTTACTGCTCTTCTCTTGAAATGTGCTGAATCTTATTAAAAATGTATGGATATTGATGCATTTTATTTTCCACTGCCACTTATGTGACCTTATTCATTGTAATTTATAAATTTCACAAAGGAATAATGTGCCAAAATGCATAAAGTAGGCTAAATTGTATCATATCCAAACTGTAATTTATTTTACCAATTAAATAATTTTATTGGACAAAATACATGGAATAATTTATAAGCCAATAAAATTATAAGAATACAAAAATGTGAACAGCATAATTATACAACTTTTTTGGAATATAGTTTGTAATATTTTCTAATCCATGGAGAATTACCAGATTTTATTTTCAGTTATAAACATTAATGTTTTTAATTTGCCAGTATGTTATATAAATGCTATTTAATACTTGGCTAACTTAAAAGGCATCCCACTAAAGTTTTTTTCCTTGGAGATTACTAATGCAGCCACCAAACTCCAGGGAAACAAATGTTTCTGACAGTTATCTAGAGCTAAACTTTTCTCAGAAGTACTTTCCCATTTAGCATGAATACCATCACGGAAATGGACATATTTCTAATTATGAGTAAAGGGTTGGGATGGGGATACATTTCATCCATCAAGTTAAGTACCAGGAAAAATGCAAAATCTTTTTCTCAAATATCATGAGTAAAAACTCATAACTACTCTTGCTTAATTTCAGCCATCTAATGGACTTTTGGATTATTTTATCCAGGAATGTGCATTGCCCATGGAGTTGGCCATGGAACAGGGTGAAAGGCACAGCCAAGAAAGCCCACCAGCCCAGGGTCTAGGCTCAAGTCTCTAATATATTTCAGTACTAAGTCATTTTTACTGCTCTGGGCCTTCATTTTGCCATTTATAAAATGATGGAGTTAAAACAGATTAGTGGATTTCAATGGGTGGGACACAGAATTTAGGACTCACTGTCCATGTGATTAGAAGGTTGGGAGTCTTCACCCTGATTCAATCAGAAGTGCTCCTTATATGTGTTTCTTACATCAGGCTTCTCCATAAAAATTTGTTCTGAGAAAAGATATCCACTGAAAATGATAGAAAAAGCTAGGTGAAAAAATATGCTTTATGCGGGGCATCCTGCTCTAATATCATTAGAACTTCTGAAAACTAGAGCTTATCCTCTCCTGCAACTTGATTGGCCATATGGTCCTATTACATTCCTTTTCATGGAGCTGACTTAGAGTGGCCTGGTCCTGGGACCAGACCTATCCACTCTGAAAGGACAGGCAACCATAGGAATACAGTGGTAAATTCATGTGATGGGTTGGGCAGAGAAAGCATTCAACACAAAGCAATGAGGGTAAGGGGGATCAAATGTATGGTAATGGAAGAACTGACTCTGGGTGGTGAACACACAATGGGATTTATAGATGATGTAATACAGAATTAGAATTGTACACCTGAAATCTATGTAATTTTACTAACAATTGTCACCCCAATAAATTAAACAAACAAACCAAAAAAAAAAAACAAAAACAAAAGCAATGGGGAACACTGTCCTACCCAGTAAGGCAGAGAGCAACAGAAACAATATTTGAAGATCCAGGTGGCAAAGAAAGTTTTCAGACCCCAAAAGTCAGTAAGTCCCAGTCACCAAGTCAAAACACCCATTTAGAAACTACTGTGTGATAGAGAGCTTTCTATATCTTTAAGGAATCACACACATACATAAATGTATGAACACAGGTACATGTCTTTAGAAAAATACTATAGTTTCTATAAAATCATGTGCTGTGTTGTATTCTCGACATAGTGACAGAATTTCTAAAAGCATAATGCGTTTATCAGTAAAATCACTTGCACTTGCCACCTGCTTTGAAATGACACATCATTGACATCATGTTATTCAACATTAGGGCCCCTGATTTTCTATAAATATCTTTCACATCACCGCATATGGCCCTCAACTATTCGGTGAACTAGGGTCCCATAAGGGTAGAGCTCAGGAATCCATAAACTACTTTTGTGCATCCACAAAACCGCATTTCCATGTGATGGGGTTCAGGATGCAGTACCCTAAAATACAGTACTTCGATATATTTTATATGTCAAGCTGAAGAAATTTGAGGAACAGCAGGTGCAGGAAAAACTTTCTGACCTTCCCCTGAAACAAGTCATAAAACCATCATGTGCCAGATGCCCTCCCTATAACGGGAAAAAGATCACCCTTATTTCCGAAGACAAAGGGATGACAAGAGGAATCTGAACCAACAAGCTTGCTGAGTTTCACCCAGTTCGCTACACTTAACTCACACTCTTTGTCCTAGCATATCTTTCCATGACTTTCCACTTTTCATCAAACGTAGCATAAAACCACTCACTTTCAACCTTTTCTTCAGGTCCTCATTTACTTACGAAGGCTCCCCTACCACTGAAAACTTATATTAAACGAATGTATATGCTTTTCCCTTGTTAATCTGTCTTTATTACAGGGATTTCAATCAACAGTTCGGAAGCATAGAGGTAAAGATATTTTTTCTCCCTGCAGTTTCAATTTCCAAGTCTAAGTTCCTTGGAAATTAGGTGACTAAAATTGCAGGCTTTGCCACACCCACTGCTTATCAAAATGTCTTCATACTTATCTTTTCTACAAAGACTGTTGCCTAGTCTTAATTGCTAATACTGAATCCTTTCCAAATCAACAAAATAACTGCATAAGCACAAATAATATTTCTTGTAACTATTTTTAATAAATAATGTTAGATTGGGAGGGAGGGGGGAAGAAACAAAGTCATCAGTGTCAATTAATAGGAAAAGGAAGCTAATAAAGAAGATTACTGGCAATATACAGCTGATTCCCACAGAAAGGAGAGACCAGGAGAAAAGCTTATTATTACACAGGTGACTTAGGCGGACATACTTAAAGTTCACTTCTAGCTCGCCAGCTTTTACATAATAATTTTAGGACCTTGTTTCTCAGTGTGTTTGGTGGTTTGACTGTCAGAAAGCCAAAAACTTAGAATAATTTTTAAAAGAGGCTCAGGACAGAGAGATGTTAAGAAAGCTGTCCATACTGCCTCATTGGGAAAAACTGGCACAAGCACACACACACACACACACACACACACACACACACACACACAGACACACACACACACACACACACACACAGACACACACACGCTCAGCATTGCTAGACAGCTGCTTTAACTAGCTGTGTCTAGGTGAGGAAGGTCTCTAGTCCCAGGACATTTGAAATTTCTTAGACTCCCAGGTTTTTTGTTTTGGAGAAGAGACTTAACAATTTTTAGTCTCCATGACAGAACTCTCATTTTGTCTTCTTTTAAATTCCTAATGTCTTCCAATCAACAATGGATTGTTTTAGTCAATAATGCGAATTGCATTATGTTTGAAGTCAAAGAAAAGTTTTGTTTGGTTAAGTATTTTTTAAAGAAAACATTAATGTGGGTTATATAAATTGTATATTAATGAATATATAAATTGTTGCTGCTGGTACTTAATGCTCTGTTCCCCAACAGTATGGCAGTTTTGCATTGCCTATTAAGAAAGATTTCTCCCAAGACAGACTGAAATTAAGTGAAGCAGAATTGTGTCATTCGTATTCTCTGTTTTAGTCACAGCATCTTGCACAGTGCCATGGCAGTCACAAACATATTTGTTGAGTAAAGTATTAATTGTGTGACATCAAAAAGGCATGGGGAGAGTGGACATGCAAACTATATGAGGAACAAATGCAAAACTCAAAAGTTCATCACTGTCTATGTAGGAATCAAACAATTCCAAAGGAGGGAAAGGAAATCAATCATATTTCTGAATTCAGAGACCATTCCCAGTGACTTTTGACATTTACTGAAATGTATCGACTCTTTGAAAAGGGTTGTGCTTTAGCTGAGATACATTGCAAGATGCTCCCACCTTCTCCCCCACCATCCACTGGAAGATTCACAAATAATTGGTACAGAGTAGGAGCTCAAGAAGTATTTGTTAAAAGAACGAATAAGTGCTCAGTTAATTTTTATTTAATAAGCCCTTAACCATAAAATGAGAGGGATCCCTCTACAAGTAGCCTGAAATGTGTTGTGTACATTATTTCCTTGAGCTCTTTATGGGGGGAAAAAACAAAAACAAAACAACACAAAACAAACAAACAAAAAAAAAAAAAAAAAGGAGAACAGGGGATATCAAGTTTGGAGGATGTTTTATATTATAAGTCCTCTCTAAGAATCAATGTGAACATGCATAGTAAAAGTTGCAATCTCTTAATGGCTGAATGTGTGCTAAGCACTGTTTTAAAGTCGGCATACGTATCATTTCATTTAAGTGTTTACAGTAATGCCATAGTTCACATGTTATCAACAAATGAACTGAGGTGGTTTGAAGTAGACTATCCTGCCCCAAGTTTCTCCAGTACAGTAAATGCCAGGGGTGGATTTAAGACATGGTTCATGCCAGGGATGAGCTCTTTCACTTTCCCTCTACTGCTCCCTACATGGTTCTGGAAATTCTGATTTGCTTAACTCAGAATTTTCCTAGCCTTTTGACAATGAGGTCCCATTAACCTTCCTTTTAAAAAAGTGTCTACACTAACATTTTCAGGGACAGGAAATACGTATCTCCTAAAAATGTGCTAACATGACTAAGTTTCTTTGTGAGATGCATGGGATAAAACAGTTTATATCAGAAGAATTGTGTTAATGATACATACTGTTATAAAGATGTTGAGGCTTACTTTATAACCTAGTATGAGGTCAACTTTTATAAATGTTCCATGTATGTGGCAAAAATGTGTAATTTTTGGATGCCTAATTTTCTGTATGTTAATTACTTTAAACAGTAATTTTTATTATTTATATTTTTAACATTTTTGCTGATTTTTTTCTTAGCTTTTCTAAACAGAGATATGTTGAAATGTCCACTGTAGGGATGATTTATCTAATTTTTGCTATAGTTCAAAGAATTTTGGTTTACATATTTGAAACTATCTTAGGTATGTACATGTTCAAAATTGCTACAACTTCCTAATATCAAACCAGAATTAAGCATTATGCCATTATTTCATATCATCTTCTCTATTATGGATTATTTATATCGAAAAGTGAATTTAAAAAAAAAAAGAAAAGTGAATTTTTACTAATATTAATAGATTTTCCTCAGCTTCATTTTGGTAGCTATTATTTGATATGTCTTTTTTTTTTTTTTTCATCCCAGGATTTAAGCTTTTATTATATCTCCTGTAAGCAACACTTAGGTGTATTTTTGTTTTGTTCCAGTTGACAATCTTTAAATTGGAAAATTTTGCCCATTCAAGTTTACATTGATAATG
Organism: Rhinolophus sinicus; assembly: GCF_057876585.1. Classification (NCBI taxonomy): domain Eukaryota; kingdom Metazoa; phylum Chordata; class Mammalia; order Chiroptera; family Rhinolophidae; genus Rhinolophus; species Rhinolophus sinicus. The sequence continues at coordinate 187,535,319 of NC_142503.1, read as the reverse complement.
AATACATTGGGCTTTTGCTATCATCTGACTTTTCATTTTCCGTTTATTTTACTTTTTTTGTTTGTTTTGTTTTCTCTTTTATTTTATTTGTTTATTTTACGTGGACTGGGGTTTGTATTGTTCTTGATTTTCTATTCTCATCCTTTATTTTTCATTGTGTTGTTTTTGAGATTTTACACTATTTTTCCAATTAAAATGATCATATCTGAAAATTTATCAAGTATGTTGAACTTAAATTTAAGACTTAAAATTAATGAATCATTCATTGTCTGCTTCTCCTCCCCCCAAAATGGACTTTGGCTCTGGTAGTTTTCATTCTAATTTATATTTTGTTGTTGCCTAATTTTTTAGTTCTACCCCATTCATTAGCTCAATGTTAATATTTTATAAGAAAATATGAGTCTGAATTTATCTACTTATTTGGTCCTTTTTTTTTTTTTTTTCAATCTCAACTCTCATTTTGGAATTTAATTTAGAGAAGTAAATGTTGTTATTTCATTCTTGAAGTTTTGAAGTATAGATAATTTTTGAGGAACAGTCACTTTTTCTCAAGTTTATAAATGTTATTTCATTGTGTCATTTATTGCAACTGCTGTCATTCTACTGTTCTTTTGTAGACAATCTCTTTATTCTCTCTAGCATCTTTCAACATCTTCTAGTGGTCTTTGGTGTTCTATCATTTCACAATATAACTAAGAATAGATTTTTAAACAAATCTTGCTTGGGGTATTTTATGCTTCTTGTGTGTGTGGGTTCACATTATATTGATTCTTAGATATTTATAGTGATTATCTCTTAAAATATTTCTTCTAGAGTCTCTTTTTCCCCTCCTAGGCCTTCATCAGATGTGTTAGAGTTTTTAATTTTGTTTTTCATGTCTTTGATTTCTATTTCATTCTTTTCACCTCATAAACATTGTTTTACTACATACTATATAGCCAAAGATTGTTCAGTGTTGCTAATTTATTCTTCAATTGCATAATTCTGCTGCTTAACCCATGGATTAGGGTTTTTTACAATTCTATCTTTCATTTGTGAGTTCCTCTTTTAATGATTTTTGTTGATTGCTAAAAGTTTCCTTTTTTAAGCTCATCTTTGTATTTTCATTTTTTCCTCAAAAATTTACATATCAATTTTGTACCTCAAATCACAATGTCTTAAGTCTAAATGTTGTTTCTTTTTTTTCTGCATTTCATGTGCAATGGTTCACCTTCTTGTATATTTGGTAATATTTGTGAAACGATCCCTGTTTTTAATCTATGAAAGTCTTGTGACTTTCTTGAACAATCTTTATACAAAAGTGGATTTACTTCTGACATGTAGAAGATTCAGAGGATAACTTTAATTGAGGTCTATGTTAACCTCTTTTCGGCATTTTGGTTCAAAGTTAGAGCCTCTGAGTCAGCTCTCGAGCTATAGTTCCTATTTCCAATAGCAATATTCATCACTACTGTGATGATTTATGAATTATCTTTAACCTATACTCCAGCTAGCTCTATGTTTCCCACTTCTTTTATTCATAGCTGCTCCAGCCCATGTTCCTTGCTTCAGATTCCTCCGTTCCATGGGATGCAGCCATAGTTTGGAGCATTGGCGTACTAGATTCCAAATACCCCAGTGACAACAGCCCCCACTTGTTGGCTCACATTTATTTTGTGATCACAGTCATGTCCCTAAAATAGATCATATCTGAGAGCTGGTTTACTTGTAGCAGGAGCATCACTCAGAAATCTCACTCATTTATTTTTATAAGAGGAAACACTAATCTTTCTTTCAAATATGAGTAAAATGAAAAGAAACACGTATAGCCCATGGAAAACAGGTGTATCACAAGGAAACAAAAAGTATGCCTATAGGATTTTTCTCCAGGAGACACAGATATAATTAAAAAATAGTACTGCACAGGTCAGGATAGACTAGTTACAGTTAGTATAAGCAATGAATCACCAATCTCAGTGTACAAAAAATGTCTACTTCGTTTCACAATACATAGCCCATGTATGTCTATGGGAAATGATGTTTTCCACAACACTCAGGATTCCAGGCTGAGACTTGAGCATACTGAAACATGACTTCCTTTTTCAACTTGCTAGGGAAGGAAGGCTGCAAGATCTTGTTCCTTCTTGCTGTGGCCCAGAAGTAACCCAGGTCACATTTCCCAGATTCCACTGATCAGGACTATTCACTTTTCCTTGCCTAACCCCAAAGTAGTTGGAAATTACAGTCTTCAATATGCCCCCAAAGCAAAGATAACCAGCTACTTTGATGTGATTACAATCAAATTCTTAATGACAATTTTTCAATTAATAAAATAATTTTAAAATAAATCTAGTTAGAAAAAGATATGAGAATACCATAAGGAATTTGTACATAGAAGAGTAATTATAAAGAATCTAACTGTAATGGATTTTAGACTTTAAAAAAATAACTAATTATTAAAAACATATTGCATTGGACTCAAAATACAAGGGCAATGAAAAATAGTCTTCTTGGAAATTCATTCAATTTTATTAAATAACTAGAGGCAAAACTTATCCCAAATCAATAAGGAAGACAAAGATAATTTAATAAAGCTTAGCCAATTATTTAATCATTTAAAAAATTAATGTAGATATTTATTTCCTACTTCATAAAGATGATATTATAGACCAGCCATATACTATTAGATAGATTAGTAATTAACTGTAAAGTGAAAATATCAGATTGATCCATAGATAGGGAAGATTTTCTAATATTATATTTAATGCCAGATATATCAAATAATATATCACGAGATTTCAGCATATCAAAGTTTTAAAAACTGTGCCCCTATAACATTACCAAACTTAAAATGCAAATACCAAGAAGTAAAAATAAATACAATAAATTAAAACATATGGTATTAAAGTATTCTAAATATTCTACAAGCTGTGAAACATTGTAATCCACAATAACATATATGGAAAACTTGACCAAACAATGAATAAATAAATATGGATAAAGAAAATATGAATAGCTAATACGTGTAGGAGCAATACTAAAACTCACCAGTATATTTTTTAAAAAATGAAAATTTCTGGTTTAAATCTCTTAAATTATGAAAGTTCAGATATAATAATATAATATGGTACTATTTATATATATATATATATATATATATATGTATATATATATATATATATATATATATATATATATAATATGTGTTAATATACATAGTGTATTAATATGGGCAATTAAAGTAGCATATGACTAAATATACAGCTAAGATGTCCATTCCATTTATATAGAAATTCTACTTCTGTGGATCTAAAGAATATAATGTAATATATGGAAAATTCTGATTTACAAATAAATTTATTTTCACACATAATTATAATTTCAAAAATAAAAACAGTAGGGGAATCATTAAACTATAGTATTATATCTACACAACAGAATATTAGATGATAATTAAAGTTGCAAAATTTTTTTAATTGAAGAATTTAAAAAAAAAAAAATGTAACTGCAAAGAAAGCAATATAAAACATTTTACATAGTACAATCATACTGAAACATATTAAATATCCAGACGAAATACATAAGTAGAAACTGGCTACCTGAGGTGATAGGTATAAGAAGAGTATTTTTTAATATAAATTTTAGTATTTTTACATTTAACAATTTACCATTGTGCCTTTTGATTGAAAGGCATATAATTTACCTATTTTTTAAGTGGAGCTAAGAACTATGAACATATTTTACCTTTTAGATATAGTTTTTGCAGTTCATGGAAGAGGTAATTATCTTTCCATCATTTTTACAATTCTCTTCTTATTGTAATCTAACGATATCTTAGCTTATTTTATGGTTATATAGACACATCTTACACTTGCAGTAAATTGAACACAATGTTTCATCATTTTGTTTTGTTTTGTTTCTGTCTCTACATTTTCTTTATTTGTTGCCAATTAGAGTTGTAAGATGAAGCTATATTTAATCAGTACGTTGTTCATTCACATTCTCCTACCTGACATCTAATACTGCATTTTAGGTGATATAAAGACATATAATAAAATAGTTTCCCAGGAAACTTGAAATCCACCTAAGGATGCTCTGGGAATTTGAGCACAGTGTAGTGAATGATCAGCGAATTGCTATATACAAAGTTGTAGGGGATTCAATCAAAGAACCGTGAGATGTGAAGGATGACAGAGGTTAACCATCTACTTTAGCATCCAATGCGAGGATGCCTTCTACAATTTTCTTGTCAGGAAGCGTAAGTAATTTCAGGGCTTCCATTTAATATAAAGCAACCCATCTCATTGTTTGACAGCTCTAAAAATTATAAAGATTAACCTTGTGTCATTGGCATATCCCCAAGCATCCTTCCCTTCTGAGATAAACATTTTAATACTCAAAGCGGGAGGGAGTACTGAATCACTATCTCTTATTGCCTTTATCATTGCTTCTGGAATTTCTCAGGTTCCAAATGAGTGCCTGAGTTCCTCTGACTTTCTCCTGCCTACCTGCCCTTCTTTGCCAGCTTCTTTATCTCCATTCGTTTTTCAAGCCCAATGACTGATTTCCCCTTCCCTCAGCATTTCACTCCCCATATAGGCACACCTTGTCTTCCGTGATATCCCAGAGTTCCACTGACACCATAGCCGTGTACCACTCAATGACAGGGATACCTGCTGAGAAAAGTGCCCTTAGGTGATGTCACCATTGTGCAAACCTCATAGAGTGCTCTGCTCGTACACAACCCCAAAAGTATAGCATACACACACCTGGTATAGCCTATGACTTCTAGGCTACATGCCTGTGCAACATGCTACTGTACAAAATGACATGACATTAAACCAAGCACAAGAGAAAACGATACCATCAAGAAACACTGTAAACATGAAATGGATGATGCTGCTGTCAGCATAATACAGCATACTGTTTTACAGCAATCTTTTTTTAGGAAGTAGAAAGAGTACACTTTAAAGTAACATTCAAACATATAGTATAGTAAACACATAAATCAGTAACATTGCTGTTTATTATTATGAAGAGTTATGTACTGTACATAATTGTCTGTGCTATACTTTTATATGACTGGCAGAGCTGTAGGTTTGTTTACACCAGAATCACCACAAACACTGGAGTAATGCATTGCACCACAATGTTAGGGACGCTTTGATGTCATGAAGTGATAGGAAATTTTCAGCGCCATTATAACCTTATGGGACCACCATCATGCATGAGGCCCGCCATTGGCCAAAATGTCATTGTGCAGCACGTGACTGTACTTGTATATATCCCTCATTAAAATCAGGTTTTGTGATAACAGAGGGAAACCACATCCCAGGAAGGAGCAGGAAACAATTTAAACTGAATGTTAGTCTATCTCTTTCTTAATGTTTTCTGGCTATCTCACTGCGACAAATTTTCATTGTCCACTTTTCTCTATAATCCCAAACACATGCTGTTCTGCGGATACAATTTTCACCTAGTCTGTGCCCAGAAATTTTTGCCATCTCTCTTCTTCCCTCAGGTTCATGGACCTCCCCGAACTACTTTCCACAATCTTCCAGCAGAAAACAACACTGTGAGGATGTCTCCTATAATGTTCTTGACAACTTGTTTCCTCAAACACCAGCAATCCTTATAAGCAGAAATCTATTCTACTTCATTCCACAACAAATGCTTATTATCACACTTGCGTTTTATTTAGAGGGAGAATGAAAACATGGCATCCTGTAAGCTTCCCTCTGATTTGAGCTGCATATTCTGAAACAAATAGGGATTCTATTTTTTTGTTCCTCATCCCAAGCCCTTAGTTTCCTTTTCTCCAACTAAATACTCCCTGAGTGTCAAAGAGCCTCATATTTCCCTGAATGCTCCACATTTGAGCCTTGGTTAAAACACAATAAATAGAAATAGAAGCAATAGTCAAATACAATCTTGCTAGTACAGATAATAGTGCAGCTAGGTCTATAATCGAGAGATGTTTATCATTTAATTCAAATGAAACCAGCATTAAGTGACAGCTCTGTCATGTGGTTGTAGGAACACAATGACTGGAGTTGCCAGATTTAACCAGTAAACATAGAGCACAGTTTGAATTTCAGCTATCAAATAAACACGTATTTTTTTTTAGGTTAAGTATGCCCCATGCCTATGTTTTATCTGACAAACTTACACATGAGATGAGCAGTGAAGCAAATGGGTAACCCCATGTGAGGCAAAGGAGATTATGGGTTTATGTGACGGAGAGAAGACTTTTAACCAGTCAACCCTTGAAAGAGAAGAATTAAAGTGTTCATTCCATGAGATGCTAGACATTTTACAAAACCTAATAAATTCTTCAACTCCGTTTTATTAGAATATATAGTCAAAAAACCAAGTTGGAATAAAAATAGAACATAGACAATTCAGTTTATACCATTGCCAAAATGGAGCTTACCTCTGAACTGAACTTATCTGGGCCTTCAAAGAGGAGTTACATTGCTCAAGAATCTTCTGATTGTAAAAGACAAATACAGAAACAAAAGAAAAAAAATTCCTCAAGTCAAATCAAATTTGTTTTAAAAAGAAATGAAAGCATTAATTAATTCTATTTAAATGCATCAAGGGTTTGGTAACGGTTAGATACTGTACTCCGTCTGGCAATATCACCTCTGTTTTATTTTTTTCATTTTATTAAAGCAAGAGCGTTTACCTGTGGTGGAAAAAAATGACCAGCAGGAACTCTTGCTTGCATACTCTTTGTTCAAGAAGTTCAACAGAAGATGGGCTTCTCCTTCCTAATTTTTCCAGAAAAATTTCAGGACTGAATCTTTTTGAAATGACATGAGTTCATTACTTTCTCATGCTTGCGCTAGTTACCATGTCTAAGAGATGGATGTGCTAATTGCTAGATCTAGGCTTAAAACACGATTGCAAATGACTTCATAGTGTTTGTGGAGTAAGACTGAAGGAGAAGTGGTCTCCAAAGATAAATCAGAGGAAGGATCACAGATTCTGGGAAGACAAAAATGACAGGTGTTCACTATCAGGGGCAAAACTTAACTACTAACCTTGTAGGAACAGTTGCTTTACAGTGGCATAGAAAAGAACACATGTTCTCCTGCTTTGCATCATGTATGGGGCAGCCTAGAAGAGCCCTGAATCTTCCTCATTTGCATTGAGGACAATTGAGAACACACTTGTTTTTCAGCACCTAATGGAATACTTGCAAAATTTATCTTATTAAAGAGCTTTAAGGAGAAAATAAGCAATGGTCCAAATAGACCATTTCAAAAATCAAATGAGAGTGCAGTCTTCCACAATGGTAGGGTGTGAGGGTTTCCTCCACAACTGTGTTCACACACAGAAAACTGAAGAGTTTCAGTTGAAGTTAAACACATGTAAGTATCACTTTCTTCAGCTATATTTTAACCTAGGTAGAGTGAGTGAGAAATTAGAATCTAAAATCAGGCCCGAACCACCGACTCAGCACACCTAGCTGAAGGTCTTGGGGAAAAGAAAGTCCAAGGACTACTATGGGAATCATGGAGTAAGTCTGGCTTGGCTAATAGGTTAAGCGTAGACAGAAGTGGCTTAAAGCCTGAGAGCCCTGAGAGGGATCAAGTGACGGAGAGCACAGGCCTGGAGTGATTTGTTCTATATTAAAAACCAGATGTTTAATTACTTGACATTTCCAGTCATTTACTTAATTTGAATCTCTCATAAGTTTCTTAAGGTGAATGATGGAGGCTAAAAGTCCATCTATTAAAATGAAAGGATGAAATGCTCACAGAGAGCTAGAATTAAGATTAAAGTTATCCACGGGGTTGATACTCTGAATTACAAAATATACAGAGATGTTTGCAGGTTTGGGGAACATTACTTAAGAACAAATTTTAAGCATGAATCATGTATAAAACAGTCACTGTGCATATTGGAGAGTATTTTCATTTCCTCTAAATAATATCTCATCTTTCGCAGTTTGGAAGTTGAATGAATTAACATTATTCATGAGATTTTCATTGTTTTCTTTAAACACAAGACATCATTCTTTAGTGCATTTAAGATTTTCACCCATCTTATTTCAAAACAATCAGTAAGAGTTGCCATAAGAACAAACAAAGAGCAAACATATACTAAAACTAGTAACACAAAATGAGAGGAGGTAGGGAGCTTTCAAGAGAAAGCTACTGCATGGTTTAGACATTTAATAAAAAGATAACAGAGGATGATATCTAGCCTTCCAATTTCGGCCCTGATTTCCTGGACAAGTTACCATTTGCCTGACTCTCTATTTTCTCATCAGCATATTGAGGATAATGATAACATCACACTAATCGTGTTTTTATGAGGATGAAGGGAATATATGCAAAAATCTAATTATAAACTGTAATGCACTGATGATTATTAAAAAACCAACAGAATTTCAGTCTTCGAAGCATTTGCATATGAAAATTCAATGTACATTCTTTATTTGCTTCATTTTAAGAATTGATTTAAAACATCCGGTAATGGAGAGACAGTTTTGTCAGGTCGAATAGAAGATTCATTCTTACCCTCACAAAGAGATGTCACTTGGTCACATTCCGGAAGACTGAGTCCTCTCTGAACTCAAGGACTGGAGAGGCAAATGTTCTGTTGCTAATAATTTGTGGTCAAGGTTTCATGGGAAATGTAGGTTTTTATTGAACGGCTATGGAGCCTTCATATTAAGAGAAGATGGGAATAGAACTTATGGTCTCCAGGGATGAAGCCAGAGAGGCTTGAAAGAAAAAAAAGAAGGATTAGGGAATGGCAGTGATGGGGGCCTCAACTAGGAAATTATTTTGAGATCAAGACAGCTGTTCAGGAGGTCCCAGTAAAAGTTTTGTCCAAGAGAAAGTCTACTGTGAGGTAACTAGTTGCATTTCTAGAAGGTCAGCTGCCTTGGAACTCTCAACAACTGACTGGGCTGTTTGTATAGAAGTGGAAAATGAACATCACCTGGACTAAGAACCTTCACCCATCAACCATCCAGTCTTTAGGTGAGTAGGGGACTTCTAGTTCTTTCCACCAGTCTTCTTGCTGTCGGGCTGTTAAGTAGGAACCATGTGGTACAAGCCATGATTTGTCATATTTGGATAATGTCCAACGACCCCGTGGAGATGCCTCCCTACCATGCTTTCAAATGACTATTATGTCACCACATCCTTTGTTCTGAGATTTAGCTGCTTTTGGTGAGGGAAGTAAACCTTTCTATTAGAATAATTACATCTTTTTCATTAATTATTAATGATGAGGTGGGAAGTTTTATCAGAATGTCTGAGCTAAGGAAAATAATTGCAGGTAAGCTTAAACTTTGGCAATGAGCTTCATGCCAAGCAAGAAGGAAACTGTCTTGTACACTCTGTTTATGTACTAACAATTAATGTAATGAGAGATGCTTTTTTTCGTAGTGCTTTTGTTATGTAAATCTGCATATGGATAGACTGAATAACTTAGTGAAAACTTTCTGAAGAAACAGTTCCACAAAAGGTGTAGAATATTCTTCATGTGACACATTTTTCAGTCTCCTCTCTTCTTTAAAAATTCAATTCAATAAAAGTAAAAACAGGAATTGACAGTTAGCTCAGTTGGTTAGAGCGTGGTGCTAATAACACCAAGGTTGCTGGTTTGATCCCCACAGGAGCCACTGTGAGCTGCGCCCTCCTTCAAAAAAATAGAAAAGGAACTAAAAACAAACAAACAAAAAAGTATTCATCCATTTCCCCACCCTACACCTCCTGCTCCTGGCAACCAGCAATCTGTTCTCTGTATCTATGAGCATTATTTTTAATTAATTTATTTTTAGCTTCCACATATAAGAGAGACAATACAGTAATTATCTTTCTCAGTCTGACTTATTTCACTTAGTATATGCCCTTGAGGTCCATCCATGTTATTGCAAATGCCAATATTTCATTCATTTTATGGCTGAATATTCCATGCTGTGTGTGTGTGTGTGTGTGTGTGTGTGTGTGTGTGTGCACATACATATAACATCTATATTTATTCATTCACGAGTGGATGCTTAGATTATTTTCATATCTTAGTTATTATAAACAATGCTGCAATGAACATAGGGGTACATATATCTGTTCAAGTTAGTGTTTTTGTATTCTTTAGATAAATACCTAGAAGTGAAATTTATGGATCTTGTGGTAGTTCTATTTTGAAATTTTTGAGGACCACCCATACTGTTTTCCACAATGGCAGCACCAATTTACAGCACCATCAACAGTGAATAAGTTTCTCTTTTCTGCCCGTGCTCGCCAACATTGGTCATTTTTTTTTTTTTTTTTATGATAGTCATTCTAATAGGTGGGAGGTGATATATCTTTGTGGTTTAGATTTGCATTTCCCTGATGATTAGTAATATAGAGAGCATCTTTTCATATACAAGGTCTGATAATTAAGTTTGCAAACTCATCCTAGAAAAAGTGCTACATACCTCATTGCTGAATGTTACTATGGTCACATTTTAAATACTCCCCTTGGGAAGCAATGCACTGAGACCAGAACCTAGTCCACCCTTCAAAGCAATTTTGGAAATATTTTTCTGGAACGGCCATCAGAGCTGTCATCATATTACCCTTGATGTCCTGAATGTCATCAAAATGTCTTCCTTTTAATATAATATCTCTTTTATCTTCAGATAAAGAAAGAAGTCATTGGGGGCCAGATCAGGTGTGCGGGGTGTTCCAATACAATTATTTGTTTACTGGCTAAAAACTCCCTCATAGATAGTGCTGTGTGAACTGGTGCAGTGTCATGATGCAAGAGCCATGAATTGTTGGAGAAAAGTTCAGTTCGTCTAACTTTTTCATGCAGCCTTTCCAGTGTCGTGTCCCGCCCTAGGAGGCTTGTGGGGAGCGAGGAGGGCAGCGCAGGGTTAAGAAAAGACAGTAGCCAGGAATAGAGTTTAAGTCGGGCCAAGGGACCTGCAGCCTCAAGGACTGGGCTGGGCACCTAATGGGACCTACACATTAGCTTTCATTAGTTAGGTGGGGAAATAAAGGAGATAAAGCTTGTCAATCTCAAGATCTGTGAATTCCATACCATATAATAGGAAACTGATTCAGGCCAATCACCCTTGCCTGCAGGCAGCTGAACCATAGGTCTCAGGATGTAGGTATTTCCCCAAGAGACAAAATTTTATGCATATGAATAGATGGAGCACATCATTGAATCATTTCCCTTGCAGGTTTTGGGAAGGAATGCAGCCACAGAGACAGAGGCTTTCCTTGCTGGGGGAAGGTGGGGGGCTGTGCCCACCTCTATGAACCCCGTGGGTTCTCCTGTTGGTCCCCACTCGACTGTGTCTGGCTTGTGTTGTCCCCTCTGTGGGGAATCTTACTTGTCATTGGATGACCAGCCATCTTTTTGGGGCCAAACAGGGAGACATAAAGTGCAAACACAAAGTGAAGCAATGTCCCTGAAAGGATCCCTCTCACAGACTCTCCTTTCTTTAAGGGTAGATACAAGGAGACAGACGGGTACTGCTGCATGGCAACATTCCAGCATTTCCAAATAGTAAACTTGGCTAACTGTTTGCCCAGTTGGTATGAATTCATAATGAATAATCCCTCCGATATCAAAAAAGTTTAGCAACATCATTGCAACAAGTTCGTGAACTTAATTATCACACCTACACGTCTGCCATCTGTAAGTCTTCTCTGGAAAAGTGTCTATTCAAATCTGCCCATTTTTAAATCAAAAAATGTTTTTGCTATTAAGTTGTATAAATTCTTTATATATTTTAGATATTAGCCTTTTATCAGATATATGATTTACAAATATTTTATCTCATTCAGAAATATTTTTATCTCATGCAACATATATTTAAATCTTTATTCTTTATGTAAACCAGAAGCATCATCAGAATATTGTAGGTCTACAAAAGTATTTTGAAAGCAACTGAAAAAATGACATTGAGATATTGAAGTATCTGATTTTTCAGGAAAGTTTTTAAAAGTCACAATCTTTATTTTCATGAGTAAAATGGACTAAAGTATTATATATATATGTATATATACATATATAACAAATTGGCTAAATATTACATATGTGTGTATATATATAATATATACACATACATATAGATGAAAGTGTATATATATATATATATATATATATATATATATATATATATATATAGCCTGTGGAAAAATAAATCCATTTCTGCTCTTTTGTTATCCAATATAAGATTTGCCAATGTACCAGGTGTCCTTACAGCCCCAAATATATTGAATGCCAACAAAAATGAAAATGCCTTTTCACAGCTGAGGCTTTAAGCAATCAACAGCCCGTTATAGGTACTTTGGGGACTTTCTAAGGCAGATTTGTTCTCCATGAAACACTGGATACTGACATTTGAAATAAAGTGACATTTCTTCAGGTTTGTGGCATCAAATAATTATACATCGAGTTGAATCTGGGTTCCCAAAGCTTTCATCACATTGCATGCAGTAGAGAAACTGAAACTAGAGAAAATTCACTTTAAGAAAAAGAAACCAGATAAATAGGGAATACTCTTATACCTAAGAGGAGTTTCATTTTCTCTCTTTTCCTCTCCATCACATAGTTGGATTCCAGCTGCTATTACAGATAGAAAAACACCACCCATGGAAACAGAATAAAAAATGAGAGGCCAAGCATTTGAGTGCCCACCTCTTCTGTTCTTGCAGGAAATTGATCATGATTACAAGCATCTGATCCTAATGGATAGTCCTTGCTCTGAGCCCCAGGGAGAACAACCTAAGAGGACAGGAAAAAGCAACCGAAGATCCTTGCCAAAATGCCAAAATGCCCTGAGGAAGTAATTGCTTCCTTGAGTTAAATCTGCAGATGATTTTAGCCTTGTGTTTATGTGCAAAAAAATGAATCACTAGCATTACTATCTAATCCCATGTATGCCCCCAGATAGTGGTGGTATTCTATCCAAAGAAAGTTATCAAATTTTCGTTTCAAATCTGTACCAGTTAAAATTCTGTTAAATTCCATTTGAATGATCATACAAAAGACAATTAAAAATTCATCAAATATTAAAAAAATAAACATAGAATACATAAAAATACCATTATGAAGTCAGGCTATATCATCTCATTGGCTGACCCCAAGAAATGTTAGACACCTTGAATAGAGACTTTTTTTCCTACTCAGCATATTTATCAAATTAAGTAAATGCCATTCTCCCAGAAACAATGAATACTTCCAGAATAAGGAGGACATTTATTATGAATTATTCCATTTAGAGCTAGAATAGATTAGTTGTTATGCTTTTATAATATCTCTGGTTTTCATTTTGGCCACCTGGGGATATTAGACAACTATGTCCACTTCACATGTTACTTCACTATCCCCCCACACTGCATGGTATATATAGGAGTACATAAGTTTTATTAACACAGGGTTACAGTTGGAGCCATCTTGCCTTAAAACATAAATAAATAAATAAATAAATAAATAAATAAATAAATAAATAAATAAAAACTGACATTCTTTTATGAAGAGAATTATTATTTTGCTAAGGATAATAGTTAGAATTAATGACTTTGAAAGAACATGTCTCTGGTTATGTCTAGATGGATAAGTTTCCCCAAGGTTATTCTTTTTTCTGCCTACTTTAGTAATAGGAATTTGGACTTCTTCAATTTCCAGGGAAGTGTATTATAAACCTGACAGAGAAGTGTAGTTAATACATTAAATAACTATAATGTTTTCTATAAGGAAGAGAGCCCCACATTGTTTATTAAGATAATTATAGGAGAATATTATGTTAACAGGCTGATGTATATTTTTATAAACATATGGATGATGTTTATATATTTGGCCCATCACTGGTATTCATTCTGGAAGCATTCTTACTTATTGTTTCCATAGAAACCTCTGTTATCATTAACTAAAAATGTGCAGCTATTGTGTTGATATAAATAAAGGTTCTTTCTTTTTGACACCAAAAGTTCAAATGAGGATTTGAGACATTTGCAGAAGGAAGTCTGATCAATTTACTGTATTTTAATATTTCAAATAGAATTCTACATTTCAAATAGAACAGTAGGATGTATAGGAAATGCACCTCAATATAATATGGACCTTCATACATTAATTCTTTTAATTTTGTTTTTAGAAATATTTCTAATATTAAGAACCACCAATACTATATCATATTTACATAGATTCATGCTATGTTTATAAATTCCACAGATAGCTTTCCTTAAATTATGGTGATTCATTGCTATGTGAATATATGTAAGAATGTAATCTTCTCAACGTTTTGCTATAAACTTCCTTGTAAAATTTACACTTGTAATAGCACCTTTACAGGTAATTATTAAGCTCACAGTAGTTCTGTCAACTAACCCAATTCCCAAAGGTAATGACTTCTGGAAATCTTGTTATTCAGTAATTTCAATCCTTCCAGCCATGGTTGGACAGACACCTTAAAATAAGCTCTCCACTTTTGCTTAAACTAGTTCAAGTTTGCTTTCATTGAGCATTCTGACTAATTGGCAGGGTTTAGGGAATCATTTATAGCAGTTACATTTCTAAGGCTTACCAAAGAATAATGAATTTAGATTAAATAAACAGATATTCAACTAGGAAAAAAAAAAAATCTTTACAAAGAGACCAGCCTTTAAAAGAAGATACAGAGGGAAGTTGAGAATTTACATGAGGTCATTTCTGTATTTGAAGTGGATATGAAAGCAATGTATCTTCATCTCATCCTATTCAAAGACATAATCCAACTTGGATCTGTGTTAAACATGTGGGCCTACACTGAAGCAAGTCAAAGAGAGGATAGACATGAGAGGGTCTGTGTTGCCCCATCTCCTGAAGAGCCTGGGAAATCTAAACTGTTCGCAAGACTACCTTCTTATCTAAGCATTTATAGTGTCCTTTCTGATCTTTCCAGAAGCTCTCAACCTGAAGCCACAGAGTGACATTTATATATTCAAGGCAAATACAACACCTTTCATTTCTGGAATGCTCTCTCTTTCTCCAGATTTTGTACATGTATTTGTGCTGGATGGTCCTAGGTTTTTCAAGAAGTTGTGTTAAAAATGTCAGCCAAAAAAGCAGGTATCTGAAAGTTTGTCCGGAGGATCTTCTTCCAAGATGGTTAACTTATATGGCTGGCAAGTTGGTACTGACTACTGACAGAATTCCGTGTCACTGGGCCTCTGCATAAGGCTGCTTGAGAGTTCTCAGGGAATGGGAACTGGCTTTGGTGGCTGGCTTCCTCTAGAGTAAATGATATGCTAGCAGAGAGCAAGGTGAAAGTAACAATATCCGCTAGTGCACGTGTACTGCTTCCAGGACTTACCCACAAAAATCTCCCAAGTCCTACTTGCAAGCCCTTTCTGTCTTCATTAGCTTAGTGATCTTGAAAACCACTTGCTGAAGAAGACAAACCAAAGGTGATATGTAGTCTTGGAATTACTGCTTGAATTAACACATTTTAGATTTAATTTGGGTAAGGTGAGAAATAAATCGATTGTGTTAAGTGTCTGAGATTTGGGATTTTATTTGCTAGAGCAGTTAGAAATTGCCAAATCAAATGGTGTGGGATTTTTTAGGGTCTAAAAGGAAGATAGTAAAAATCCAACTTAATGCTTCAAGATTTTCTGCACGAATTGTTTTTGTTAGACTAATTCAAATTAAGTTTACATAAAGCTTCTAAATCTCTGTTAAGTTTTGGGGAAATGTTGGTTGAAATACAATGAGATGGAAAATCATGACATCTCTAAGATAACCTATGTGTAATTATTAATATTTTGAAAGAAGCAGGTACTCATGTTTACAGCATGTTCTACTATTTGAATGAGACTATTAATAATATGGAAGTGAGAGGCTAACTGTGCTCTTAGCATTTTCAAAATAATATGTGCCTTTTAATTATATATATTTTTTGTTATACATGTCAAGAGACTTAAAAATTTATATGGGAATAATGTTTAAGATTGTGATAACACAAAGTACCTGCTGCCATAAAATGAAATGACAGGAAGAGACTTAAAATACCTCAAAAATAGAAAATGAACTCTTATATTTTGAGAAATGGTGACAATATTTAGCTTATCACATTGCAATTAACTCAAAAATGTATACATCTACATATATAAATAGGTGCATACATCTTTGAATATATATGTGTATATATATATAAATATATATATACACATATATATACACACATATACACACATATGAGTATTCTATATATTCATCTATACATTATCTACAAAACAATAGATGTTATATATATGTGTGTGTTATATATATATATATGTGTATATACACACACACATTATATGTAAAGGAATAAAACTGAGGCAAATGTTTTTGCACCTAAAACATCTCAAGGTTTAGTTTTTTTTTTCTTTTACGTCTTATAGTAGATGAGGCTGTTGGTTCCAAAAGCCATCTCCACTCTCCATGTCTTCCTTACTGTTAAACTCAGCTTGTTCAGATACTTGGCTGAGAGTCCTTGATCTGAAGGAAAATGGGCACATGCCCTTTTCTATAAGATCAATGGAGCATTATGAAGTCCGCAGGAAGAAATTCTGGGGAAGATTTTTCCTTCCTGGAAAAAGGGAGACTCATGCAAGGAAAATCACTGCGGAGCATCATTCCTTTTCTTTCTTCTTCGATTGAAGTTCAAAAAACACAAGGCTGGGTGATACTACAGCCAACTGGCACCCATGACAGAAAGGTCAAGAGAACTACAGAAATACTATCCAGAGTTGCCATTATGTTTGTGCTGTGTCAGTTGGAATTAATGCTAGAAACTGCCAGTTTGGGGCTTTCAGGTAGATATTTTGTGAGGGTCCCTTTAATTGAATGCCAAGGTAGCAGATGGTATTGGTGCCCTGCCCGTGTTCTCTACCGATTTACAGTGCACTGGCCTGCCTTTTAATTCAAAACACCTGTATTCTTTCCGTAAGCGTTTTCTCAATCCATCAGATCCTACTTTGCCACACAATTAGCAAACCAGAAGTGATCAGGGAACACTACCATCCCCACCTATAAGAGCAGGCTTCAACCAATGACAGAAGGCAGTTGGTGTATAAATACTTCCCCTCCTGAGTGAAATAACGTGGTTTATACCAGTGCCCAGAGTTCCCCACATGGCTAAACTCCAGATATCTACAGTGGTTATTACTTGATAACAACCCCTATTGGCTGACTTTCCATCCTGGTCTCACTTCCTCACTCCTTTACCAGTGTTTCCTGGGATCATCTCCAAAATCAACTAAATGTACTCCAATCTTTGCTTTAGCGTTTGCTTCTGGGCAAGTCCAAACTAAGACAGCTTTTCTGAATTGAATTTAAAAGATACACATCTTCATATGATTTTCTTTTTAGAGTTATAAAATAAAGGGTTATTCTAGCAGTTGAAATTAAATATAATACGATATGTCAGATTTTCTTTTCCTCATATCCTTCACATTGTAATTTAATCTTCAATGTGTCCCTGATTTATAATTAAATATATAATTATCCACTTATCAATGTAAGTAAAGGTTTTATTTAAAATAGCATTTGGCTGGCATCCCCTGATGAAACCTTCCTAAATGCACTAAAATATCTTTGAAATAAAAAGAAAATAAAAGAAAGGAAACAAACAAGAAAGTAAAACAAAATGGTAACAAAGAAAGGACTGACAATTAACTTGTTTGCTGACACTTTTAAGAATTGTCATTTTAGTACAAAGCAGATGAAAATAAATTTTAAAACTATAAAATGAAAATGAGATCTAGAACTCTCACAACAAATTATTAGAAATCTGGCTGCTTAACATAACAGAAATCCATTCTCTCACAGTTCTGGAACTCTAGAATCAATGAGTCAACATAGTTAGCTCTTTCTGGAGACTCTGAGAGAAAAACCTTTCTGTGCCCCTCTCCTATCTGCTGGTGATTACCGGTGATCCTTGATGTTCCTTGGTTTAAGAGGTCTGCAATTAAGTTCGTGAACTCATCCTAGAAAAAGTGCTACATATCTCATTGCTGAATTTCACTACGGTCACCTTCAAAGTACTCCCTTGGGAAGCTAAGCACACATGCCAGTGCCTAGTCCACCCTTCAAAGCAATTTTGGAACTCTTTTTCTGGAATGGCCATCAGGGCTATTGTCATATTACCCTTGATGTCCTGAATGTCATCAAAATGTCTTCCTTTCAATATTTGCTTTATCTTCTCGTAAAGAAAGAAGTCATTGGGGGCCAGATCATGTGTATAGGGAGGGTGTCCCAATACAGTTATTTGTTTACTGACTAAAAACTCCCTCACAGATAGTGCCCTGTGAGCTGGTGCATTGTCATGACACAAAATACATGAATTATTGGTGGAAAGTTCAGGTCATGTAACTTTTCATGCAGACTTTCCAGGACTTCCAAATAGTAAACTTGGTTAACTGGGTTTGTTCAGTTGGTACAAATTCATAATGAATAATCCCTCTTATATCAAAAATGTTTAACAACATCGTTGTAGTAAGTTCATAAACTTAATTGTCAGAGCTCATATATCTGTGCCCCTTTCGTCCCCTGTCTTTATATAGCCTCATTACCATATCTCTGTGTCTCAAATGTCACTGTCTTTTCTTTTTAAATAATTCTAGTCATTGGATTTAGGGTCGATTCTAACTTCAAGTTAATCTCATTTTTAAATCTTAATTTTGTTACATCTTTAAAGACCCTATTTCTACCTAAGGTCATATTCACAGGTACTGGGGCTGAGGACTTGAACTTAACTTTTTGGGAGGATAGAATGGATATCTACAGTGGGTAAGATCAAAATGAGATACATGAAAACTAAATATTCAGTAACAGAATATAAAACTGCATTGAGGAGAGGAACAGCTAAATACAGTGGGAGATTAAATCAGTGCGTGTGTGATAAATAAGAGATGCTCTCTCAGAGGCATGAAAAAGGACAGAGTTCAGATATTATTAAAAAAAAAATTAATAATAATAATGGAAAGCCAACCTTTGAATTAGAGGAAGATCTAAGGAAGAGTGAAAAAAACAAATCAATTGAAATGAAAACACTTACCACACAACTGAGAAATAATTTTCATAGATGAAAAAGGCATCTAAATGTAGCTATACAGATCGAAATACCTCATCATGAATTAGGGAAAACCAGTCTTGAGAAAATCACTCGTCTTTTCATTAATTGTGAAAGCAAAGTGCCCTGCAAGCATCTAGTCACAAAACAACAACATAACACTAAAAACAGAACTAAATTCAAGCAAGCTTCAGATTTATTCTCTAGCACATTAAATACCAAAAAGCAATTTAGAGATTTGAGGCACAAATCCTATGCCCATGACTTTTCCTGCTAGCCCAGTTGCATCCCCTTATTTAAAGAAAGTAAAGGAATCTCAGAATAATGATAATGACTGTGTAGCGTCATACAGTGGTTAACTGTTGGCTGGCTTCAGTTCATTTAATCCCCATGCTGATTTTATGAGTTCGGTAACATTGTCATCCTCATTTTTTATTTTTTAAGAGAAGCGATGTGAAGCTTACAGAGGTCAAGAAATTGTGCTTATAATTAATGTTCTAGGTTATTTGTGTAGGCAAGAAATAGGAAATGATTTCTACCATGAGATCCTTGGAAATACTTATTAAATTATATAAGATGGGCAAATAAAAACAAATCAAAATTTAAAATTCAAGACTAGCTATTGAATACTAAACCAGTAATAGAATACAGTACTAATAATAGTCTGATTACGCATATCACTTCAAAGGGAAAATATGAAATGGAAAGATATTTTAATAATCATAGTAAGAATCTAATATTCTAAATTTAAAAGTACAATAGAGAATTTGATATTACATTTCAGATCTTATAAAAAGTTTTAAAATGCCCTGCTTAATGTATAGTTATAATAAAAAGAAAAGCTAAAGAATATTTATGTAAAACAAAGAGAACTACTACTGGAGTTAACAAACAAACATACAAAACCCTCTAAGATCTTCCAGCCACTGAATAAGAAAGAAGTAAATATAACAAAGTTCACATTGTTGAGAAATGTAGCCTTTTGGAACAATTTACATTAAAGTCTCTTGATATACTAAATAAAAAAAGAGGTACAAGAATACATATAAACTCTTTTACATTCACAAAATTAGAGGGATTATAGAAGTAAACAAAAAAAGTTGAAGACTAAAACATTTTGAGAAAAATACAGATTAACACATATGTGATCTTCCTATGCAGAAAGACTTCTACAAGGCAAGTATAATAGAAGAAATTAAAGAAAAACAAAAGGAAAAGTTGACCCCCACCCAAATTTAGACTATTTGTCAAAAACTACAAAAACAAAAGTAAAAGGCAATTAGCAAATTGGAAAATATATTTCCCATTAATATTGTAAACAAGTAATTAGGGCCCAAAGTAAAAACTAGATGCAGGTAGATTGTAAAAAAAAAAAAATTATCTCCAACAGAAAAACATATTTTAGCCAAAAGTAACTCAAAGAAATAGAAATAAAGTCAAGGTGACCTTAAAATTTTAAGAATGCAAAATAAACAGACATGAGGGTACAAATTTCATTCACCAAACATAACAATTAAAGAGATACTAGTCAGGGTAAGAACGTCTAGGAAGTATCATATTGCTGTAACATAAATTGACAAAACTTTTCTAGAAAGCAACATGACATGAAAGCAACATAACATGCAGTAGAAGACTTTAAAATATTGACTTTAAAAATAAACTCAATTCTACATGTAGAAATTTATCCTATGTACATAATCAGAAACACAAATGAAGTTTAGATGCTGAGATATTTATTGCTGTACTTCTTAAAAATAGCAATTTTTTTAAAATTGATATTCAATATATCAAAATGTGAATGGCTGAATAGTCAGAGCAGTTTCCTTTTTATCTTTATACTTTTATACATTCACTTGTTTCCAACTAGTAGGTAACATATTTTAATCAGGTGAAAATAAAGTATTTCTTTCATTTCTTCATATTCAAAATTGATATAGTAAGACATTACTATATTTTATTTATTTTAATAACATGCCAGTTATTGTGCTTGCCGCTTGACACAGATTATGCAAATTAATCATCACAATAACATAAGAAGATAATATTAAGATACTCATAAGGCAGCAAAATATAGTTCAGAATATTAATGCCTCAGACTGGCCTGTGAATCTAAATCAGTGTGATTCCACTTTTCCAGGCAATTTCCCACTGTCCGCTTTAACGAAGGTTAGCGAAAGGATGTCACTTGCATCTATTTTACCTTGCTCTCCCCCCAACCTATTATAGGGAAATTTGCTGGAGGAGGTGGCAGGGACCTTGAGATACATGGCTGAAAGAATAGTTATTATCGCCCATTACCCAAAGGAAAAGCTTCCAGGTGTTAAAAATGACCTCCCTTTGCTCTCTCCAGATGGTATCAGTCATTTACAACCAATATATATTCAAGCAAAATTGGAGGGAGCCTGTAGATTGACCAAAGTGTTTGACAGCATTCAAAGAACGCCAACTACCCTATAAATATCTCCAAAAAGGTAGTAGCTAATGATGAGAGACTACTTAAATGTGAGAAAAAGATAATCTCTTCTCATGTATTCCCTAAAATATATTTCCTTTGATGATATTTGCGTGTCTGATCATATTATATGCCATATGTTCAGTGTCCCACCAAGTTGTAAATGTATGTATATGTATACATATATATGATATACATATATGATATACATACATATGAGATACATATATACATATATATATATATATATATATATATATATACACACACACACACACACACACAAAATATAGAACTCTACTACATTCTCCACTCTCTTTCTCTTCTGTAGAGAATAGTATATGACAATGAAAAATGGGCTGACTAGTTAGGGTGGCTTCTTAGAATACTAGCATCATAAGGCAGGGATTTTTACTGCACTGTGTACTGATACATAGTAAATATTCGCTATTTGGAAAGAAGCCCGGAACATACTAAATGCCCAGTAAATATTGGTTGAATAAATGAGTGGCAGTCAGAAAGAAACACACAAAACAATGGATAAAAGTGCAGTAGAAAAATTAGTGTCAATTCATGTATTCATCAAATGTTCACTGAGTGCCTGATATACGTAAGACAATGGAAAATGCCTGGGGTAAGGGTACCTGTGAGAAACAATACCTCTACCTAAAAGAACTAATTTGATTTGTCTTAGTAGAATTTTTATTGCAACTGATAAAAAAAAAATAGAAACAAACAAACAAAAAAAAACATACCACCAAAGAAATAATTAAGCTTCTCTGAATCACTTCTAACAAATGAGAACTTCTAGAAACATACCCCTCAAAGTTAAACATCAAATTTTTTTCAATTAAAGTTTATTGGGGTAACAATTGTTAGTAAAGTTACATAGATTTCAGGTGTACAATTGACTCTGGGTGGTGAACATATAATGTGAAAGCCTCAATATTTTAAAGCTATATATATATATATATATATATATATATATATATATATATATATATGTATGTACATTATATATATATATATATATATTTTAGGGAATTCATTAGGGTAGCTATTTCAAAAGTTTCATGCAATGAAGTGAGGTTGTCATTCTTTTAATCTTATGGCTATTTTTCTGAGTAACTTTTTAACTGAGATTTTTAAAATACAGTAACATTTGTTAATTTCTGAAGAAACTTAAAGTACCGGCTCACTAATAAATTTTTCTGTAATAAAAGTTAATTATTTTCCAAGCTGTAAAATATTGTATTTTAATGCTGACTGATACTACAATGAAGTAGTTATAATCCCATGTTTGGGAATGCATTTAATATGATCATCTTGCTGTGGGAATAGAGCACTGGAATGGCAAAGAAAATTTACCATTTCAAACAATGTGAAATGGATACCATCCTCCTTGTCTTATGAATGGCTCCCTTTGAAAGGGTGAATAGAGTAGTTCTAGTCAAAAAGGGTAGGCTTTGTCCCTGTTTCATTTGACAACAAAGAAAAGTGACAAGAAAAGTGATGAAAAACACATTAAAAATAAATGACTATAAATTGAAATCTCTTTTAATGGAAAGTTTCCTGTAGTAAGAAAGTCTAATTGAAATAATAACCTATTAAACCTGAAAAGGGAAGAAAAATGTGCAGCACTTTGGGAAACACAATCAACCAAATATAACCATCCAAAAGGAAGACATTTCTAGCCAGGACTAATCCAGAGCTGCTGTTTGTCTATTTAGGTGATGACTACCATCAGAGTGACAGGAAAGCTATGTGCATTGTTTCAATATGACGGCAATTTTTATAATAGCACTGGAAAGAGCAAGACTGGGGTTGTATATATGGAACCGATTGCCACAGCCTGTAACCACCTCAAGAGCACAAACCATGCATAAGTCTGGTACTTCAACTTTCTTTTACCATCTGTTCTATTTTATTACCTGTGACATGTCCTTTTGGGGAAGGCCCTTGCAAAGTTATAGACAAAGGCAAGTTCACAAGTTTCACATTTCCTAAAGAAAACCCTTAAATCACAGCTTTAGAAAATGGTACAAGATGATAGTTGGCAACCTACGCATATCAGTGATGATGAGGTTCTGAAATTGGTGTGGCATTATACTATTAGTCTCACCTGAAAATGACCTCTTAGATATAAATATCATCCTTAAGACTGAGCTGACATATTATGGATGATGATGCATATTACTAAAATATTTTCCTCCATAAATTGTAGCTGACAATCTTAAGCAGCTGGAATAAAATTCTGAAGATTTGGCTCCTTGGTACTGATCTTTAAAGTCCTGAAAACTTACATCTTTGTAGATTATATTCTGTGACAAACTTTCCAATTGGAAAAAGATATAAACAATGCTTATTACTTTCAATTGTTTACTTTTTAAGGTTTCAAGAATTAATATCAAATAGGAGAAATCTCAAGAAATCCAGCAAGATGTAAGAAGATAGACAAAGAATACATGAAATGGGCTATTTAAACCACAGCATAACCCTGGAGTCCATAAGTAACCTTATGGGAATGGTCACAAAATTAGGTAGAAAAGCACATATTTACAGACTTTAAAGTAATGGTAGATCTTGGCTCTGGCAAGGAAAAGTACAGAAGATTATTTATAGGCTATGAATCTTGCTCAAGAAAAAAATGGGCCCTTTGAAGAATCTACTATTTGAATAGTAGAAATTAATTAGATACTTTGAATACTATGGCCAAAGGAGTCTTACAAAAACACAGTATTACACTCTCTCTTTTATTCATAGTTAATGTAGGAAAGGAGGTGGAGAGGATGATAAGCTGTTCGTTTTATAGGAGAGAGAGGTTCTTTCTAGTATATTACTCAAAAAAATATTTGGAAGAAGTAGCCTAAGATTGTTAATATCTTTTTTTTTTTTTTTTTTTTTTGCCTTAAAGCAACATAAATATCATGCTTCCTTTCCCAGCATGCTTTGAAACTCGCAAACAATCTACATATATTTATTAAACACATGCATTAATCCATGTATTCATTAAAAATTATTAGGCATCTACCTTGGATTAGGTTCTGTTTTAGGCACTAGGAATAAAATGGGAACAAAATAAAGAAATCTCTGTCCTCATGTCCTTGGGATTCTAGAACTAGGAGACAGACAATAGTATGGTAATGTGTGCTACAGAGGAAACAAATATTCAGGGAAGGGGGATAGAAAGTATAGTGTTGAGGGAGTGAGTTACTTTAAATAGAGTCTTCAGGTAGTCCTCACTGATAAGGTAACATTTGAGCAGTGTCCCAGTGAAAGCTGTGGCATGAGGAAGGCCACGTGTCCGTCTGGATCATTTCATTGAACTATGAAGAAAACCACTCTGTTCAATTCCCAAGGGGACTTTTATTTTAACTTGATATATGTGACTCAGTTTAGAGCAAGTATGACTCTGCCATACCAAAGGGAGAATGTGCAGGATTTGTGTCCTCTGTCAAGGAAGAATAATCTGGTATCATAATCACATATGATATGTTGCACCAGCATGCACTTTTCTCAAAGGCTTTCCCTACAAAAATGAAAGATGTTTTGTCTCCCGAGGTGATTGCAGTAAACGTCACTGAAGCCTAGGGTCTAACTCATCACCTCTCCTGTGCTATTTTTTTTTTTTTTTTTTTTGAAGAAAATGTATCTAGCACACTGCTCCTTTCCTTAGAAAATAAGATGGCTTTTTTTGAGCCTAGACACTACAGCTTTTCTAAAATATGTGAAAAAGTGCATCACTTTCTTCACAGTGGAAATACATAGTGAATGAGCAGGAAATAGAGAGTTTATGCTACACCTCAAAATTTGACAGATATATTTAAATACCACAATGTGAGGATGAGAGGAGCCAGAGAGAATTTGAAGATTTTTATTAGAAAACTCTCAGTTTGGATAAATTGAGAGAAAAAGAAAAATCACGAACTTTATTCTCCTTGAATAAATATTTCTTTTCTGAAAATAAAGGAAATGTCATTGAAACTGAAGTGATAGTGATTTTTTACAGTTGAGTAAGTTCTCTTATAAAGATTTTTTTCCAGTGGAGATATTGATGTGACAAAGATGAGAATGTTGAATTCACTAATTTTCAATGTAGCTTCTACTAATGTTAGTGATTTTCATTAAATGTGATCTCATTGAGTTGGTTCAAAAGGATTCAGAGTGGAATGTGTTAATTTCTGGTGTGGTTAATTAATAGTTTGGACAATTGGTGAAGATAGACTCTTAAAACTTGTGCCACAGTTTTATGTGATAGGAGTTTCATATATTTTGCCCATCAAATCTCAGCCAGAAAGAACATATATGTGAGTGATAATATGTATGTGACTATTGAATATGTAATGCTATTCTTTGAGCTCATTGAATTAAAGCTATTACACAAAGCAAATTAGCTCGTAAACTTTGGAAATGTGTATAATTCTTGATGAAGCATTAGCATGGCTGCAAAAATTAAGGTTAACTGTGATTATACTGTTTCTATTTCTATAGGTACAAAGTTAAATTTTAGAGATAAACTATTCAGCATTTTTTGAGGATATAGTTGAAATAAAATGGGTGAATACTACAATATATATTTTCTTAATTTTGATTCGATGGAAACAGACTCTGAAGCTGAGAGTTGCCTGCAGGAGTTTTATTATGAGGTGCTTTCAGAAAAGAGATAGAAAAAGGAAAAATAGCAGTTCTATAGTGGAAAACCTAACAGATGCTACTTTAAGTAAATAGATGTCGCTAGAAAGAAGTCATATTGATACCATGTTCCTATGATATGCAATGAGAAGAACGCTTTACTGCTGAGGTAATTTTACCCCCTCGATAACTCCAGTGAGATGATGAGAAAACATCAAACCCAAAGTGCAAGACATTCTACAAAACACCCGGCCAAGACTCCTTTAAAATTGTCAAGATGATGTAAAACAAGGAAAGACTGAAAAATTGTCATAGTTTTGAGGAGACTAAGGAGATAGCACTAATAAATTCAGTGTGGTATCCTAGATTGGATTTTGGAATAGAAAATGACATTTCTGGAAAAATGGATGAAATCCAAATAGAGTCTTAATGTGAGTTTTAAAAATGTTCTACATTGATTAAGATAAAGATGCATAAATATAGATATGTCAGGAAAGTACATAAGTATGAATTGAATACAGTCCCCCTCAAAACAAACAAACAAACAAACAAACAAACAAACAAACAAACAAAACCGGTTGGACATGGAAGGTGACTCAATTTCAGTTGCAGTTGACGCTTCTCCTGATCCCAACTGGAGATCTGGGACTTGGATGGCCCTTTGGAGTTATTTCCAAATGAGGCAAAGGGGATCTGGGCTTCTGCATCCTTGCCTCAGTCTGTCATTTGCTAAGGGTGACCACTGGGCGGGAGAGGGGGGGAGGGCAGCAGGCAGAACCTTCAGCAAGTCTATACAAGGGCTTAGTTATGAGCTGGCAACAGCTGACACTCAGCAGCTTGGGAAGGGTTTGGCGAAGAAGAAAGCTGCCTGAGGAGTGGGGGGACCATACCATTGCCCCCCCCCCCCCGATATACATGAAGAGCTTTATCTTTTGTCCCAATGTCTACGGAACAAAATGCCAGATAATTAAATGATAAATATTATAGTAAAACTGAATAAAAATACTAACAGAAACGAACGTGTGTGTGTGTGTGTGTGTGTGTACACATATTAATAAAATGCCTCAGATTTCAAAGTTAAATAAATATTCCTTAAACTCAACAATTCCTTTGGGGATAGGGAACAATATATAGAGAAGGATTTTAGGATATTTGCTATGGGTATTCATTGCTAGTTACAAAGTGAGACAACTGAGTGCAATGGAAAGAGTAGGATGAGATATTATTTTAAAATTATTTTAAAACTTGCATTGGGGCTATTATTTTTGAAAGCCCTATCAAATTTTGTTAATTTTTTATGGTTTTAGATTTTGCATTTTTTAATAGCTGGCAATACTTTCTCTTCCTCAAACAAATACTAAAGTTAAGTATGAATAAACCAACTGTTTTAAATAGTTTCTTTTATAATTTTGAGAATGACTTTTTTAGTTATTAAATAATTTTAATTACAGAAATGGATTTCATGGTCTGTATAGCTTTGTGTTTGCACTATGTTATGATATGCTAAAACACTAAGGAATAGCTTCTTTATGTTTCTTTTGTGAACTGAATATGTTTGCCTCCATAGACATATTTCACCAATTCTAAAATGTTCTTGATATTTTTATGAACCAACTGGTAGATTGGAAGTGAACACTAGGCTTATGAACAACAGGATAGGAAACTGATGACCACATTTCTCAGTCTTGACTCACAGCCAACTAACAATCATCAAAATCATCATTTGACATCTATTTGCCTCAGTGCCTCTATCTGTTAAAAAAAAAAGAAAAATCTCTCTCTAAAAGAATCAAACTAGGTTAGCTGAGAGGTTTGAGAAGCGTTCTTTCAATCCTAGGAGGAAAGTTTATATGAAATTACTTGTCATCAATTTCTACATTATGGATTGTTAATCTAGGGCTGACGGGTTCATGTGCTTTAGTAGAGTGTTAAGGGGGTCTCTGAACCCAGAGTAGTGTATTTTGTGTGCATGGGGAAATATGTATGGGGGAGGAAGCAATCATTTTTATAAAATTATTAATGTGATCTGTGCCTCTCAAATTTGAAGGCCACTGTCCTACACAATATTTTTGTCAGATAGTCCAAAGCAGATGCTATTTGTCTGAAATGCTGTCTTTGGCAAGGAAACTGTAGAAGAATCAAAGTTCACACAGAGGAAAGATTTCACTCCTTGAGTTTGATGGAATACACTGGCTCTTCGCAGAGAATCCCTCTCTCTAGAATCCTCCGTCAGCCCTGGTTACCCTCTGAGGGCACGCCTTCAAATGGGAATGAAATCTTTCTTCTGGGGGGTTCCCAATTTACCTTTTACTTCTGGTTCTCTCCTTGTATGAGGATGAAGACGTTTCGATTATGCATTCTTCCTTTCACCCTTTTCCTTAATTAATTCACTACGTAAGTAAAAGTCTACATTCACACTATAGTAGACCTCCTTTTCTCAGTTTACTTGCATCTGAGTGGCATTTGAGTTTAGAAGAGCAACCTTCAACACAGTCCCAAGGGTGAGTATCAGAAACCATTTGAGACTCACCTTTCCTATACCTCAGATCATTTCCCTGAAAGTACCAGACTATGTTGTGTCCCTCATCTTATCAATGACCCCTATCTGCACCCAGCTGGCCATAACTGAGATTCCAGTTTTAATTAGATACAGCTGTGTATGTGCCTGTGCCTGCCCTATAAGAAAAGGGCATGCATAGGGCAGCTTCTCCATCCTATCCAAGTGGCATTAGTCACAGGAGGGTGAAGCATGTCTACCCAACATCCTCTGGGAACACAACAGGTAAAGGAACTCCTGATACCATGTTTCCCTGAAAATAAGACCGGGTCTTATATTAGGGTTTGCTCCAAAAGACGCATTAGGGCTTATGTTTAAGGGACGTCATCCTGAAAAAATCATGCTAGGGCTTATTTTCGGTTAGGTCTTATTTTCGGGGAAACATAGTATGAAGGAAGGGTTTGCTACAATATTTGTTTTTCTCTCTAATTTATCACTCAGCCTTGGGCCAGACAGCCGTTTAAAGAATAGAGTTTGGTGTACAACTTTATGAAGGCTGAGAGCACACATTACAATCACAAAATTTTCAAGGCTCACAAAGCTTGCATAATTACACTGGCAGCCAGGGCCTTCCGGCACTTTCCAGCTATAATGGCAATCTGGCTAATTTCCCACTGGCTTAATCTATAACTTCAAAGACTCTTAAAGCAGTTACGATTATCCTGTTTGCTTTTCAGGTGACCTACACCATTCCTACTGAGCAGCCAAGTTATAGGGGTGATTCATTAGAAAAGACCTGTTTTAATTCAGGATTTTTTTTCCCTAAATTTTTTTTTGTTTCTAAAAATAATCTCTGAGTGATACAGTAGCAAAACATTTATCAAAGGTTAATTTTGCCAACTTGAGAACAGGAAAAACAATTGTTATCTTTTATTTAAATTGCAACTCCTTATTGAAATACCAAATAATACATGTTGGAATAAGAAACTTGAAAAATACACAAAGAACATAAAGAAGAAATATTATGTCATCAAATATTCTACCACCCAGCCATAACTACTATTAACATTTTCTTGTATACAGTAATTAATTCAGTAGATGCCAAGTGGGCTGTTAGGAATCGTGATTTTGTACTAGGTGTTGTGTATCCTTCAGTAATTTACATTTTAAAAATATCTGTGTGTATTTATACACATTTACTTTCCTCATATTACTTTCCTCTTTTGAACAAAATCAGCAGCCTGTTGCATGTCTAGTTTTGTATCCTGCTATTTTTTTTCCTACTTTATTCTGTGACCTTTCCCATACCACTGCAAATTCTTTAAAAAACATTAGTAGAATGGTTGTGTAATATCTCTTCCTGTGAGTAATCATAATTTATTTAGTGAGTTCTCCATTCTTGGGCATTTACATTACACATAAAATGAAACTAATTCTGATTATCTTTCTCCTCGTTTATTTTAAACCTTTCCTCTTTTGGAAACTTCTGATGTATACCTACTCTGAAATTTTGATTCTTAGTCTCTGTTCCATATTTTCTGTCTATACCTTCCTTTTACCACTCATTAGAAAAAAAATAATATAATAATAAGTGCTTTTATGGAGTTTGAAAGAAATTTAAAAACACTGGTGAGTTTCCTTTGGGATGGTAATAAACGATAATAACTTGATATGGTATTTTTATTTCCAAACCAAAATTGCTTAATATAACTCCATTAAAACTAGAATAGGTTTCCTGGCTAAAATGTGCAATCTTAAGTACATTATAGCTATTTACTAAATGGTTAATAGCAGCAAAAAAGATAAAGTGTAACACAGAATACAAAAATTAAGTCCTAACACAGAATACAAAAATTAATGTGTGAGTTTAGTTGTATGTGTCTATAGTAACATAAATAAAGGAAGGAGTTAACACAAGATAAATAAAAGAAAAAAACAGGACAAATATTCCTTACAGAAGAATTCAAAATAATAAGTATAGAAGGGATGGGAGAAACAGAAAATAACCACAATAATAGCACAGTAATAATTGTTACAGGCAATTAATGAATGACAAAATTAGTGGGCAAACATTAAAGAGTGACAAGATACTTGGTTAACCTCAGATCATGTCCTCTAAAACCATTATTAATTACTACCGTGGTGTTAATATACAATTATCCATGGGGAAACATCAGAAAAAATAAATTGGAGGAGGTTCTATAAAATAACTGACCAGAAATCTTCAAATCTGTCAAGATCATAAAATAAAATAAAATAAAATAAAACATGATGAAATTCTCACAGATTGAAAGACATTGAGGAGGCAAGATAACCAAATGCAAAGTATTATTCTAGATTGGGTCCTGGACAAGAAAAAGGACATTAGTGCAAAATCTGGTGAAATTCAAAACAAACCTGTAGTTTAGGTAATAATAAATATCATACAGTTTCTCATTTCTTAGCTTTGATGAATATACTACGGCTATGTAAAATGATGTTATTCATAGCAGGGTGAAGAGTTAAATGAACTCTCTTATTATTGTTGTAATTCTTCTGTCAATCTAAAATTATTTCAAAATAAAAAGTTTTAAATAGTATCCTCATTGTTTGTTAAAATTAGTTCATAAAACTATCAAATGGTTGAGTATGTAGAGGGTTTGTTAATAATTCAATGGGGTAGAACATATGTAAGAGCTTATAATTATCAACATATTGTCCTGACATCTGATGGAGCAAGCATGGGCATCATAATTCCTAATCTGTTCCCATATGATTTAAAGATTGTTTTCTGCCTTTCCTATTTTTTTATTTGTTTTTGTAGGTTAGTGAAATGTAATCACTGAGTTCTCCCAAGTAATTCATTCTAATAAGCTCTTTGATCCTGTCATATTAAAGGCCTACAGAGTTGTTCCTTAGCCCTATGTCCTAGAGAACATATTTCAAAAGACTCAGAGCAAGAAAGGGACACAATATTTTATCATTTATTTATTTTGGGGTTTATCCAATGCTGTTACTACTATTTCTCCCAAGTATCAGCAAGTAGTTCTTTGAGAGTGGAACTCCAGTAGTCAGAATACAAGAAAAGGGACAAACTTATTGCCTTCATTCAGAAATTCGATGTACTGACTTATGAAAATAGTTTTGCTTTCCGTAGGTTTTCTAATCCTACCAACTGAAAATTTTACACAACCTTTAACAGAACCAAAAAGGTATTGTAGGAAACCATTTCTTACCAGCAGTTAGCAGTTTCCATGACTATGCCAAGCATGAAAATTGACTTACTTATCTTGAGATCCCTGTCTATGAAATGGATATGAAATTTTAGGTCTGGCTTCCTTAATCTCTAATCACAATGAGATATCAAGAATAAGACATTTTTTACCTGAAATTGGAAAAAATGCACATAAGTCTCTGGCATCCTTTAACTAATTATGATTTTTGACAAAAATAAGAAATTTAATTACTTCTAACTAAGGAGTATCACTGGACAGTGTTTAGAAATTTATTAAGACTTGTTTTCCCTATTTATTTATTTTACTTACAAGTGTTATTTTTATGAGTATGTTCATTTTTGAAAGAGAGCAAATGTCGTTATTTTTGACAGGCATATCATCGGTACCTATTAAATATTTTAGGAAATAAAGGAGGTGGAAATGAACAATAGTAAAACCATTCAGTCGTGTTAATTAAGAAATCAAAGCTAAACTTGTTGCTTGTGAAGGTAGGGATAACTATAGTTGGAAAGGCTTAATATCTCTAAAGAAGAACAGCAAACAATAAAACAAACAAACAGACAAAGAAAAAACAACACAGGATAAATAAAAGAGAGATCTGATTTTATTACCTGATCTTGTATAGAATTTGGGGAAATAGGAAGGTCATCAATCTACAGGTTGAAAAGTCAAAGTGCTTAAAAATTGGTTGAACTTTCAGCCTGTTACAATATGATCACTGGAGCCAATCCTTTGCTGATTGGCTGAGAAGTTGAGTTAATGAAGACAAGCTGTTCCTTAAAGATTGAGATGGGTTGAAAGAAAGCTCTGTGAAGGCTTGGGACCATGAACAAAAGGTCAGTCTTTCCCTTTCTTGAACATGGAAGATAAAACCTTTTTTATTTTTGATTACCTAACTCTTTAAGGTTGAAAACGTATTTAATCTCATCTGTTTCACAACTTTATCTCTAGCCACTTGCTCATATATGTACCATATGATTTAGCCACAAGACTGAGTCAACCATCCATATAAACACACCTGCACTACATATATGCTGGGTACGCAGGCTCTACCACCATTTCTCCATTCAGTAAATTGTCACTCATTCTTCAAGGCTTGATTCCAATGCCAGGGGATTTGTAAAGCTTTCCCCAAGCCACACCTACTTACTAAGTGAAGTATTTTAGGATGCCCCCACCAATGATGCCTAGACAAGGTCAATACCTTCTTCCTCTAAGTTCATATAGAACCCTGTAACATCTCTAGTCAAGAATTGCATATTGAAGTTATGCACACATGTGTCTGTCTGCAGTCCCGCATTACAAATACTTCAAGGACAGACTCTTTTACACACTTTTTTTTTTTAAAAATTCTAGTGCCTGCTTTAGTGTGTATTGATAGAAGCTTAATAGATATCTGGTGCTTGCATGAGTGATAAATTTATCTTTTCATTTCTGCAGAGTAATTAGGCTACTTGTTTGCCTCTGTATCAGGGAGGAACGAAAGACATTACATAATTTGCTCAAATTTATTCTTTTACAAGTGGCAGAACTAACAGACTGAAAGTCTTATTCCCTTTCTCCTATGTCCTCCATATAGAGTGATTTCATGCAACAGTACGAGGAGCTGGTCTGGAGAACTTGAGACACTCACAGTGATTCTATCTCACAAACTAAGGAAAATGTACCAGCACAGATAGAACTTTCTGTCATGCTCCAGGGCCACAAGAGGGCTTCAGTGCCACATTCAGAAGGAGATACTTCTAGACACAGGGGTTTTCCAATGTGCACAAACTTTAGCAAGTTGGATAAAAAGAAGTTTTTCTCCTCACTGAGGCTGTACTGGTTTCCTAGGGCTGACGTAACAAAGCACCACTAACTGAGCAGCTTAACAACAGAAATGTGTTGTCTCACAGTTCTGCAATTGAGAAGTCCAACATCAAGTTGTTGACAGAGTTGGTTTCCTCTAAGAGCTGTGGGGAAAAAAATCTGTTCCATGCCTCCCTCTTAGCTTTTGGTGGTTTACCAGAATATTTGGTGTTCCTTGGCATTCAAGCACAACTCCCATTTTCACATGGTGTTCTCCTCGTGTCTCTGTGTCCAAATTTCCCCTTTTTATAAGGTCACCAGTCATATTGGATAATGATACTGCTCTCCTCCAGTATGACCTCATCGTGACTTAACTAGTTATATCTGCAAAAACCATACTTCCAAATAAGATGACATTCTGAGGTACTGGGCATAAAGAATTCAATATATGAATTTTGGAAGGACCCAATTCAGCCCATGGCAGAAGCTAAAGATTTTCAAATAAAGACATAACATTTCTAAAGAAGAAATTTTGCAAAGAAGCAGGAGAATGGAGTAGATGCAGGAAAGTACACAATGAGTGGGGTGGGATTTATGCCTATTGTCTTGCTATGAAGGGCATCTGTTGGCTTGTGAGGAAAACTAGAGGGCAGGTGGTACCAGGAGGACACAGCTCAGTTCTGTAACTGCTTTGAGTGTCTGTAGAAACACTTGAGGCAGTCACCATATGTGTGAAAACTACATTCATAATAATAAACACTTAAAAGATGTATGATGTGTCAAGCACTGTTCTAAACATTCTATGTATTGCAATGTTTATAATCCTTAATACAACCTCAGGAAGGCAGTGCCATGTTAGATCCATGTTGCTGATGGCTAAACTGAATCTCCAGGAGATCAAGTGGTTTGATGTGGATCACACACTTTGTGAACTCAGATCATGAGCTTAATCTAGGCAGCCAGGATTTAGAGTCTATGCACCATATTGCTTGATACTTAAGCATTAGTCATTTGCTTCCTTTATTTTCTTCTCTTCTATTTTCTATTTAAAAAAAAAAAAAAAAAATCCTCCATTTTCCTTTCCTTTCTCTTCACTTATCTTCCT
Organism: Rhinolophus sinicus; assembly: GCF_057876585.1. Classification (NCBI taxonomy): domain Eukaryota; kingdom Metazoa; phylum Chordata; class Mammalia; order Chiroptera; family Rhinolophidae; genus Rhinolophus; species Rhinolophus sinicus. The sequence goes on along the minus strand of NC_142503.1, from coordinate 187,500,588 downwards.
TCCCTTCCCTTCTCTTTTCCTTCCTCCCTCCCTCCCTCCCTCTTGCCCTCCCTTCCTTCCTTTGTTTCTTTCTTCCTTCCTATGATTCTTTAAGGAGCAAAGCCAAATAAATAAATAAACAGACAGATAAATAAATAAATAAATAAATAAATAAATAAATAAAATCTTCCATTTTTATATGCATCTTCTCACTGAAGAAGTTAATTCTTACTAATGCAAACCCACATTAACTACTTAATATAAATAAAGTCAGCTCTTATCAATGTATGTCCAGAGATGGAGGTAGGGCATCCTCCATGCAAATAAGTTGCCTTGATTTCAGATCCAGGCCCATTTTTACTCTATCAAATGCCTTGACCAGTCAACCTCTACTCTTAAACCCTTGGGGTAAGTGGGAAACTAAATATATTCTCTACTTCAATAGCCAAGTCCAAGGTCCTTCCTGCCATATGATCTTCAGAGCAAAAAACATCAGGAAATTCTTAATCTACTTTGTCTCCACAGCTTATACGCAGCTGTCGTTATAAATAAAGGCTAGTGTCACTCTCATCAAACTTGAAATTTAACACATGCTTTTGCCACTCAATGAGGGATTTCCTTTTAGCACACTTACTACGTAAATCTCCTGTTCTCCAGTGGTTTTACTTTGGTATTATACTACTACAAAAGCCCATTCGGTGACAAAACCTTAACAATATAAAAGAGTAATAATGAACCTTGAAAATAAGACTGAAAATTCTAAAACACAGGATTGTTTTTCATAAAATTTGTCATTTCCATCTCCTGAGCCAGAATTATTACTCAGAAATCAGACATCTAGACCAAATTGAAATCTGGAATAGGAAATCACATAAAGTTGACTGTTTCGGGCCTAGAATTTATTTAAGGTTCCTGGTTTATCAAGGGGAAGTTTTTCTAAACATATTATTTACAAAATAAAAATTATAAAGCATAATAACTTATTGTAATATTCTCAAACTAATGTACAATTTAAAAAGTCATATAAGTATAATTCAGTAACGTAAAGTTTCTCAGGCCTGGTATGTAAAGGAAAGACTGAAAAATAGATTTGTCCATCTTATACATCATGCCTTACAGTGTTCAAATGTAAGCATTAAAAACCGTCAATGACTTCTCATCTTTGAATTTTGCATTACTCAGCCCATTTTAACTGTGTATTCAACTTACTCCATATGCCCTGAGACACACAGATAGAGGAGGAAGCTCCTCATAAAAGTGTTATAATGGCATCAGAACTGTTGAGCACAGGGGGATTGCATCAAAATTACAAGAGATGTTTTAGAAGTTTATCTACTCTGTCTCCAATGTCTTGAGTCAAGACTTAATTTCATATTTGAAAGACATGAAGTTCTTGTATTAGAATCTGAAATCCCCACCACTACAATCAATTTTGTGTCTTCCCAATCCTTGGATATTCAAAGCTTGCAGAGGGGCAAGGATGCTGTCCTTATGTCTTTGATTATCAGTTGTAGAAACTAAGTATCAATTTCTCAGACAACTAGAGAATGTATTGGAAAAGTATCAGGAATTCACTGAATTGATAGGATGTTGGAAGGGTAAGCTTGAGGAAATGACAAGAGACACGATTTTGCTCTAGAAGTTAGGTAGTGTGAACAACAGCCCCACATCTCACATTTTAGGGAGACTGGTCTTTCTTTGGCTCATTCAGGATTCATTGTCATTAGAGGGAATGTGCGATTGGCTAAGCCCAACTAAGAACAGGATGAACTGACCTACAGAGATTTCATAGCAGTATATACTCATAGACACAAACCCATCCAAAACACACATAATCAGAAATCCTTCCTTAAGGGAGAACAAAATGAAATAAGTTCGTTTGGATGTGGATTCAATCAGAAGAAGGACAATCCAAAAATAAGTAATATTTAGTATGATGTGGAATGTGTGTGTGTGTGTGTGTGTGTGTGTGGTTGTGGTGGTGGCATTCTCTATTAATAAGAGTAACGTCAACATGCTTATCTAAAAGAACTCAACATAAATGCTTCCATATCCAATCCCTAAAGACTCAAAAGCATCAAAATGCTATGTAATGTGTGTATTTAGAGTCAGAAGACCGAAACTGGAATCCTGACTATACCACTTTTAACCTATGACACGCAGCATGTGATTTTGTTTCTTGATCTTTAGTTACTTTAATTAAAATATGAGATTTATACAAAACCGACAACATAGAATGTTGTAAGATAAGACTATCCTATGTAAAACCCATTTCTAAAATACAAAACACCATATATAAATTTACTCTTTTAAATTCATATTCTTTTCATCTAACGAGGAAGGCTGATCCTTTTTTTTTTTTCTCCTTTCTTTCTCTTTTTTTCTTTTTTTTCTTTTAAGAATAGTTCTTCTGTGCTTGCTCATTTCATACCAGAAGGATTCCTGAACAGGCCTCTAAAGACTATGAAAGATTTTCCTTTGGCTGAGAGAAAAGTGTCAGTAGAACTGAAGAAGCAGTCATAACTTTTTTTTTTTTTTTTTTTTTTAAGCAGAAACTAGAAAAAAGTTGGGTTCACGATTTTTACTCTAAGCAAAGGTGTGGCTTCATCTTTCTTACTTATGACTTTAAAAGACTTTCTTGTATGGCCTTTATGTGACTTTTCCTAATTAGCTTGGATATATTTTTTACCACTCTGTGAAGAATTTTATAAATTGTTTATTATTTTTCTTTTCCAAAAAAAAAATAATTTATAAGTCCCAGATTGCCCCGCCTTCCATGCGGCCCTTATTAGTCTCCCCTTGGGGCATTTTTACCCCCTGCCCTCCAACTAGAGGCTTAGCTGGGATGGTTCCTGCAGTCATAATTGAAAATTAATGATGAGAAGCAGCCCCAAACCACACCATTCCCTTTCTCCCTTCTCAGGCCAAGAAATGTACAATGCAGATTTTATTTCAGGGACTGGGGAGGTGATTAATCGTCATACGGCCCTGACACTGGCTTCAGATAAGTGGTGTAGTCTGGCAGGGACACAAATATGTGGACACCATTCCCATTAACCTCTGAACACCACATGGAAAGGAAAAAAGTCTTTGCAAGGCCTCTATAAAGGGAGTTATTATTATGAGGCCAACTTCTCTATAAAGAAAGGCTAATTTGTAGCCTCTGTGAACCTACCTAGGAGCAAAGGACTTTTTCCCCTTTACTTATAAAGAGACTTTGCTCCAAAAGAGAAGATGTAAATGGAGTGTGAGGGTGAATAATAAGAAAACAAAAGTAAGTGGAAATGGACAATAAAATCTATGGAATCATTACTACTGGTGTGTGAGTGCTGTAAAGAGGGCCAGGAGGCAGGATTGTGCCCTGGCTCCAGCTGAAGCACCCAGATGGCCTTCCATGTGTGTCAGAGTGAATGGGTGGATGGAAAGTTTGCATTTTTCAGGAAGCTGCACTCATATTTGATGATTGAGAACTGAGAAAGAATATAAAAGTGCTGTCTGCAATTTTTGATATTGTGATTGCCATACTGTTATTAAACAATGCCATGGCCATCTTTGTTATGTTATTTTATGGTCTTTATAATATTACTAAACAATGCCACATTCTCCCACCTGGAAACCTCCAAATGCATCACCCTTCAGGTTGGTTCATAATCCCCCTCCTATTACGACTTATCACTGGTGTTCCTGCATAGAGCACATACTTCGTTAACTGTGTTTATAGATGTTACGGTTACATATTTATTTTCCCTTTGGTCAGCCAGTGAACTCGTCCAGGGCAGATCATGGCATACTCTTCCTGCTATGCTTGTCATTGACTCTAATTGATGTTCAATAAATGGTCTTTGAATTTAAAACAATGAGTATATGAAAAAAATTACTAGTTTTTCTCCTTCTTTTGACTTAGCGATCTATAAAAGAGAAGTTCTCTTTCTAATTGTTAAAAAATATAGCTATTGGATGGTCCTGTTTTGGATGGAACATCTATATTCTCTTGATGGGAGATGAATATCTGTCTTGGTAGACTATATAAATGTTGAATTTCACTTTCACTCTTGTCTAGTTCTCCCCAGGGGCTTTGCTGGGTTGGAAATAGCACAAAATCATTCCTATTTAGCACTGATAGTTCAGAAAGAATAATTAGACACAAAGTCTTATAGTTTACGAGGTAGATGGTTTTTAATCTGTTATATAAATTTCTTTTTATTTCTAAGTACTATTTATATTTATTTACACTATGAGAAAAGGGTCAGCTTGCAAATTACTTTCAGTCAGCTAAACCATTCTATATTCATTAAATAGATCTTGAAATTAAAGTCATATCTACTGATAGTATTCCCTATTTAAAAAATTGTATTTGGAAATATTTCTAATGAAATATATTCTAATGATTACAGAAGAGGTCATAAAATGTGTTTTAAAAATATTGACAAAATAAAAGCTACATAAGCATTACCCAAATTAAGATATTGCTAGTAAGTCAGATCTTTCTCTGAGCTGTTTGGGTCTCACACCCTTTCCTTCCTAAACAGGGAAATCACTGCCTGACTTTGTGAAAAATCATTCTCTTGGCTTACTTCATAATTTTATCACTTATGTATATATCCACAGACTATATATTATTTTAAATAGCCATGTTTGGAACTTTATATAAATACAGTCAAATGGTCTGTATTCTCTTATTATTTATTTATTTTCCTCAAAATTATGTTAATTTATATGGGCAGTTGTAAGTATAATTCATTCATTTTAGTGCTGTTTAGAATTACGTGAGTAGACCACAATCTGTATTAATTTTATTCACAAATTTTTTTTGGGGGGGTCTATTTCAAACAATGCTCTTTTTTAAAACTCTTATGAATGTCTACTGATATACATATACAGGGGTATATACCTAGGAATGGGAAGCACATATTTAGCTTTTTTTAGAGAATGTAAAAATAATTACCAACGTTATTTTTCTAATTGACTCTTCCTCCAGCACAGTTTCTATGTCACCATTAGTTCAGTTCTTCACCAACACTTAGCACGATCAAACTTTCATTTTTCCTATTCTGTGGTGTGCAATGGCATACCACAAAAGAGTTTTAAAATGTAGTCCCCTGATTACTGAGACTTACTATATTTATTTCTTTATTGCTATTCAGTTTCCCTTAGTGAAGTATCTTTTAAAATATTTACTTATATTTCCAGTATAAATGGAATTGTTTTCTAAATTTCATTTTAATTTTTGCTCATATATGTACATAAATATTGACTTTTTTCATGTATCGACTTTATATCCTACAGCCTTGTTGGATTAAATTATAAATTGTAACAGCTTTTAATTTTTGTTAGATTCCATAGAAGCTAAGATTTTCTACATTTTCAGAAAGAAAAGTACTGAACAGTACATTTTAAGAAAGCAAAGGTGTCTTTTGAGTTTTATTTTCTTTCCAATCTATATTTTTCTGGCTTTATTGTACTAACTAGGGCCTCCAGGACACTGTTGAACAGAGGAAGTAAAAGAAGAAATCCTTCCTGATATTTCTTAGAAATTATTCAGTCCTTCACCATTAAGTATGAAGTTAGCTATAGGGTTTATTAGATGCCTTTTATCAGATTCCAGAAGTACTAGTTTATTATTTCCTAATTAATGAGAGTTCTTATGAAGGATATTGAATTTTCCCAAATGATTTTTTGCAGCTTTTGACACAATTTTATATTTTTATCCTTTTTTTTTTAAGATCATGGGTTGCATTAATTAGTTTTACAAAAATAAACCAACTTTTCATAAATGATAAATAGTACTTTGATATAATAGAATTTCCTTTTTTTTTTTTCTAGTAATTGATCGGTGTGATAGTATGTTCTTAAAGATTTGCTTCCTTATTCAGGAGAAATATGGATCTGTGGTTGCTTTTTTTGTTTTTTTTTTTCCCTTTTTCCTTTCTTATAATATCTTGTCTAAGAGTGGTATCAGAGCAATGTTGTTTGGAAAGTGTCCTACCTCTTCTATTTCCTGGAAGAGATGGTATAGAATTGGTAATTATTTCTTTATTAAATAGTTTGTATCACTCACCAGTGAAACTATCAGGCCTGGAGATTTCATTTTGGGTAGGCATAAAACTGAAAAAAAGTTCCTTAATAGTTAAAGGACTACTCAGGTTATTTCCTCTTGGATGCATTTTTATAGTTTATGGGATTTGAAGAACTGGTCCACTTTAAGTTGATGAATCTATGAGTGTAGAGATCTTTCTAGCATTCCCTCATAATCCTTTCAAAGTCTATAGAAGTAAAATTCCTTCTTTAATTTCAAATACTGGAGTTGGGAAGTGCTTTTTGCTCTTACATTTTTTTGGAAAGATTATTTTAGACTCATTTTATTTCTTATCTATATGTTTGGAGAAATTCACTTACAAGTAATGCCATCTGGGTCTCAGTTTTGTCATTATTGTTTGGGTTGGTATTTTGTTTTTGTTTTTAGAGGAAGTAAAAATTAATGAATTCAATTTCCTTAATAGATATAGGCCTATTCAGAACATCTAACTTTTGAGTCAGTATTGCTAATTGTTTCTTTTAATGAATATGTCCATGCTATCCATGTTAAGTTCTTAGTATAATGATTATAATGTTTTATTATCATTTAATGTCTATATAATCTACAGTGATGTCTATCTTTCTTTTCAAATCTAGATGATTATTCATTTTTGCCCTGATAATACCGATGTTATTGATCTATTCGAGGAACCAGATTTTATTTTCATTGATTTATTCGTTTTTCTGGGTTTTTAAAATTTATTAACATTTTGTTTATATTTTTACTCTTACCTTCTGTCTGCATATTTTGGTTTTTATTACTTTTTTAAAAATTAGCTTAATATGGCAGAAGCATATATCATTAATCATACCCCTTTTTCGTATTCAATATGACTATTTAAAGCCTATGCATTTCCATCTGAGCTTTGCTATAGATGTTTCCCATGAAGTTTGATAAGATGCATTTTCATTATCTTTTAGTTCAAAATAGTTTCTGGTTTTGCTAATGGTGTCTTTTGTGCTCATTAGTTTTTAAATGTGTCTTGCTTAATTTCCAAATATTTCTAATTGTTCTCATATTAATTTAATTATTTATCTTCTGACTTCAGTTATTTGGGCTAAGTTAGCCATCATTCTTTTTATGGTTCCCCTCAATCTAAACTACTGCTTTTCTCTGACTCTTTTAGATATTTTTTTTCATTACTTTTTGTTCTGTTTTGGGCACTTTGCATAGTAATCAACTTATTTATACACTATAGCTTAATTTAAAACTCCGTATTGATAGACATTTGGGTAATTTTGTGTCTTAGTCTATTAAATTTATTATTTCATTTAACAGCCCTTCATATTTTTTTGCCCATTTATCCCTGAAAAAGATTTTTAGGGCTGATAGTTCTTGGTTTATAGGTAAATGAACAACCAAATATTTCCTCATATGAGTTTTGCTGTTTTCTATTCCTGTTATTAATGTACAAGTGTCTATTTCCACAGCCTCACCAACAAATATGTCACCGAATTTTGATTTCTTTTCTTATCTTATTGATAAGAAATTTTATCTCAGTGTCACCATTGTTATAAATCAAGTGACTTTGTATGTGTGGATTTGTATAAACACAGTTTTCCTATCTTAATACTAAAATGAAAACTGATAGTATAAGTCATCTGTTTTGTTTTATTTGTTAAAATTTTCTTAGCTATTCTTGATCCTTTGAAACTCCATATAAATTTACAATCATTGCTAACATTCACAGACCCACACAGACATAGTTTTAATTTTGAATGAGATTTCACATAGGTCAATTCTAGGAAACTGACATGTTTATAATATTAACTTATCCAATCTTTGATCATGATGTATATCTTTGTTTATTGAAGTTTTCTTTGAATTCCCTCACTTTTTGTAGTTTTCAGCTTAGAGATCTTGCACATATTTTCTTACGTTTATTTATTTGATCCTAAACCTAAGGAAATTGTTACAATTACTAATTCTAATATTTTAATTTTTTTCTTTTGTATTTTCTGCATATACAAATGTATCAGAAGAAAATACTGACTATTGAGTTCATTCCTTTCCATTACACCATTTTTACTTTTATTCTTATGTATCGAACTGAAAAGAAATAGCTTTAAAGGTCACTCTTGATTCAGTCAGAAATCGCAAGGGATGTTTTCGACATTTGACCATCAATTTCCATGTTTTGTCTCCAAAAAGAGCCTTCTATTTCTAGTTTGCTATTAATATTTATATCAGAGTGTGCTGAATTTTATCAAATGTTATTTTCAGCAACTTTTTAGTCAAACTGTTTCATTTTGAAGTTTTTCTATTTTTTTGTTACTCTTAAACTCATTTAAATATATAAACCAATTATTAATCAGTCCAATGACATAATTAGCTTATGTTTTATCAAATTTAATTTTTATTCAAATTTTTTGCACCTATTTTTCTGAAAAAGCTTGCTCAGTAATATTTCTGTCTTTGTCACATTTTGGTACCAAGTTTATGTTGTCCTCAGAAAATGCGTTTCAGTGACTTTTAGTTTGCACATGTCTTTCTCTCTGACTGCTTTTGAGTTCTTCTTTTATGCATATGAACTGGTTTCCAGGAAATGCTACGAGATCTGACAATTAAGTTTGCGAACTCATCATACAAAAAGTGCTACAAAGCTCATTGCTGAATATCACTACGGTCATCTTCAAAGTACTCCCCTTGGGAAGTTATGCACTGATGCCAGTGCCTAGTCCACCCTTCAAAGTAATTTTGAAACTCTTCCTGGAATGGCTATCACAGCTGTCATATTACCCTTAATGTCCTGAATGTCATCAAAATGTCTTCCTTGCCACATGTCCTTTATCATCGGTTAAAGGAAGAAGTCATGGGGGCCAGATCAAGTGAGTAGCGAGGGTGTTCCAATACAGTTATTTGTTTACTGGATAAAAACTACCTCACAGACAGTGCCCTGTGAGCTAGTGCACTGTCCTGATGCAAGAGCCATGAGTTGTTGGTGAAAAGTTCAGGTTGTCTAACTTTTGACACAGCCTTTTCAGCACTTCCAAATAGTATACTTGGTTAACTGTCTGTCCAGTTGGTACAAATTCATAATGAATAATCCCTCTGATATCTAAAATGGTTAGCAACATCATTGCAACGAATTCACGAACTTAATTGTTAACCTCCTATGATGTTCCTATGTTTACATCCACAGGTTTTTATTAATATTATATAGTTATTATTATTATTAATAATAATAATATTGATTCTTCTTACTGTTCCAATGTCACATAAGTTTTGGGAAAACCTTAGCCATTATCTCCTCTAATATTGCTTCTGCCTTATTTGCTTTGTTTTTATTTCCAGGAGACCAGGGAGGCTAAAGCTTTTACCATACTTTTTCAAATGTGTCTCTCAAATTCTTCTCTGTTTTTCTGATCTTTGAAGCTTTCCACAAATTTCTTTGCATGTTTTCTACTCAACATGACTAATTATGTTTTCTGTTTTTTCCTGTATGCTGATAACCCATCTATTAAGTTGTATTTTTAATGCCATGCTTTTTTCTTTTTTTGTAGGATTTCTGTTATGTGGTGAATTCTTTGTCTTTTTATATATTTCCTCAACCATTTTAGTCACAGAGATATCAATATTTATGTTTCATATTTATAATTACTCAAACATATCTGTCTGTGGATTTGTTTCTATTATTTCCTTTTTCACTTGACCCTTTTTTGTGTATGTGAAAAATATATATATGAGTTATATTTGATGTATATATTTGAAATATGTTATATACGAAATACATATGTATATATTTAAAGACTTCAGGTGTTACTATTTTCCCTAGAGGCTTTAGCATATCTTCTACCAGGCACAGAATGACAGTGATGTCCTTAATCCAGTCGGGGCCTGACCTGTCTCGAGGCCAGTTTGTGTTTTTTGCAAGACTCCCTCTACTTCTGGTTTATACTTGCTCTTATAGTGTAGCTCGCCAGGGTTCCAGACTTAAAGTCTTAATTTTATACTGTAATATATGTGTATACTCGTATTTTTGCTGTTTCTCCTTGGTACCATGAGATAGCCAAGAAGGTATCTTTGTCTTTTTTTTACTTTTGTTGGAAAACCTACAGTGTTTTATTTTTAAGTAAAATGCATGCTTATTGATTAGATATACTTTATTATGTTAATAATATGTCCATTAAGTCCTATTTTATAAAATATATTTTATCATGATGTGGGCTGATATTTGACAAATGCCTTCTCTGCATCTTTAGACTTAATCAAATAGTATTTTTAAAAATGTGCTTATATAATATTATTTATGACCATATCTATGGTCTTTCTAACATTGAACTACATTTGCATTGCTGAAATTAACCAGAGTTATTTATCTTGAATGATTTTTAATATGTTATTAGATTTTATTTGCTAGTGTTACAATGAAAATTTTGCATCAATATTTATAAGTGAAATGTACTAATAATTTATCAATTTTATTTGATGTATAGGATAAATGTTATATTGTTGTTATAAAGCAAATTTAGAGATTGTTATTTTCACTTTCACTTCTGTGGGACAGTTTATGTAGTGTTAAGATTACCTGATCTTTCAAAACTTAGTAAAATTTGTAGGCAAAGTCATCCAGGAATGGTGGTTTTTGGTAGGGGGGTTTTCAACTATTATCTGTATTTCTTCTAGGGTAATTAAGCTGCTTATATTTTCTGTATATTGAATTTAGTTTTGGTAAGTTTTAAAGAAAATGATCTATTTGATCTAGGTTTAGTTTTTTTCCTTTGGGAGCATGATAGAGTTTGCAAAGAAACTAAATTTGGCATGTACTTATTAGTTCTAGTGTGTATCCGTTTTCTAACACATTTATTTCTACTTTTATCTTTAAAAAGTTTTATATCAGCTTTATTTTCCTTTACTTTGTTATTCTTTTCCTGGTTTTTTGAATTGGATAATTAATCATTTAATTTTTGTCTCATTTTTATTTATATAGGTATTTAATACTATAATTTTTTACTCACAACTGTTTTTACTGAATGCCACACATTCTTTTGTGTCCTATTTTTATTATTCTTATTTTCAAGTAATTCTAAAAGCCCTTTATATGTACCCTTTGACCTGAAAGTTGTTTAATATCATGTTGTTTATTACTTTTATTTCAATATGGACAGGCATTTCCTTGGGATTTTTTTAAATATTAATTTCTAGTTGTATTTTTCTCTCTCATTGTGATCAAAAAGTGCTATTTTTATTATTCTTATACTTTGGAATTTAATGAGGTCTTTGGAGGAATAACTTAAATAATATTTCCTTGAAATAGGTAATATTGCACATGCATATTAAATGAAGACATAGTCTCCATTTTTGGCAATCAGTATATATGTTAATTAGGTGACAGATATTTTGTCTAAAAGAAGGATAGAAATGAAAATAAATTATATTTACCTTCAGAATGGGGCACATGCTTTCTTATGTCATGTCACAAAGGTAGGAGCCAAATGAATTTGATTTGTAAATGGCGTTGCGTCTGAATGAATTGTGCTGAAGACTTGGCTGACTTCATTAAACTACGTTGAGGGATGAATCAAGAACTTCCCTTTAACAGAGAATAAAAATATAAAAGCTTCACAGCTGAGCCTGTGCCATCTTGAGCTGTGGGAAATCTCTGTCTGCTTTGTCACCTAGCTGCCTACTCTTTGGTTCCTGGGAAATTCTCTTAGCTCTCCATCCCCACCCTCCCTGTTATCTTGTCTCTTTCAGTCCTGCAGTGCTGCCTCAGCCTTGGACCTCGTCAGAGCAGCAGCCCTGGCTGCTGTGACAACCAGATAAGCCATGGAAAAATTTTCTCTCAGCTCTCACAACTGCTACCGTAATAATTGAGTGAAATTCCACATTGAGTGTAGGGAGCAGAGTCTCTCAGCTCTTCTGCCTCGTCCTCAGTATGACCCACAGCGTGAATCCAATGGATTTCTCTCAGTTCCGCTCGGATTTCAGCTTGTGGACGCCTTGCCCTTGCTAGAAGCCTCAGGCATCCCGACTCTCTCCCTCTGGCTTTGCTTTTAGGGTACGCTTCCTGAACATTCAGTGAATAGTCATGGCAAAGGGATTCCTTATTATTATAATCCGACATTTGTGACCACACGTGGTCATTAATATTTTATTAGAAGGTCAACTAATTTCTCTCTCCCCTGTTTATGGCACATTGCGCCTTCTCTTGCATTTATAGCAGGAATATGTTTTTGGTTTTTTGTTTGTTTGTTTTTTGTGTTTTTTTGTTGAAATAATTATACGTTCAGAGAAAGTTAAAAAGATAGTACAGAGAGATCTGTGTACCCTTCATTTAGTTTCTCTAGTGATTACATCTTACATAATTATAGTTCAATATCAAAACTAGAAAACTAGCATTGTCACAATATATGTGAATAGTTCTGTGATGGTTATTTTTATGTGTCAGCTCTGCTGGGCCACAGTCCCAGATATGTGGCCAAATATTTTTCGGGATGTTTCAGTGAAGGTATTTTTGGATGAGATTAACATTTAAATTACTGGTGGGTAGTAGAGCAGATTATCCTTCATAATGTAGGCAAGCAAGCATCACCAATCAGCTGAAGGCAAGAGGGAAATCTGCAGAAGATGGCCTTCGGACATAAACTGCAATATTGGCTCTTTCTGGTCCTCCAGCCTGTAATTCTTTACTGAGTCTCCAACCTGTAAGTGTGTGATTGATATATATATAGATATAGATATAGATATAGATATAGATATAGATATAGATATAGATATAGATATAGATATAGATATAGATATAGATATAGATATAGATATAGATATAGATATAGATATAGATATAGATATAGATATATATATAGATATATATATATACATATATATCTATATATATGTATATATATATAAAGAACAAATATTACATATATATAGAACATATATATATACAAATATATATGTAATATTTGTTCTTTAATAGTTTAATATAGATTATATTGATTTTTTAAATCTTGATCTACCCTAACATCTCATTAATAAACCCCACTTAGTCATGGCATGGAATCTATTTTCCATATTACTGAATTCCTAATATTTCATTAAGAATTTTTGAGGGTGGCAGGTTAGTTCAGTTGGTTAGAGTGTTGGTACTAACATCAAGGTTGCCAGTTCGATCCTTGCATGCACCACTTTAATCTGTGCCCTCTTTAAAATAAAAAAAAAGTGTCAATCTTTTGGGGCAGCCTGCTGGCTCACTTGGTCAGAGCGCGGTGCTCTTAACAAGGTTGCTGGTTCGATCCCCACATGGGCCAGTGTGCGCTGGGCCCTCCACAACTAGATTGAAACAACTACTTGACTTGGAGCTGATTCTGGAAAAACACAAATAAATTTAAAAAATTAAAAAGAAAATAATTTGTGCATCTATATTCACAAGGAATATTAATTTATAGTTTTTGTTGTTGTTTGTTTGTTTTTACAATGCTCTCTCTGGTTTTCATTCAGGGTAATGTTGGTTTCATAAATGAGTTGGAAAGCCTTCCCTCCTTCACTGTTTTCTGTTAAGAGATTGTGTAAATTAGTGTTATTCTTTAAATGTTCAGCAGAATTCTCTAGTGATAACTGGGTCTCAAATTTTCTTCTTCAGAAGCTTATTATATATGTATATTTAATGTCCTTGATAGTTATAGGGATATTTACTTTTCTAAACTTTCTTATTGATGAGTTATAGTTACTAGGTAGCTTGTACTTTTCAAGGAATTGGTTCATTTTATCTAAGTTATCTGTACACTCTAAGTGTGTAGAGTCATGTGTAGTATTCACTTGCTATTCTTTTGGTGTCTGTGGTGTCTAAAGTGATTATCACCGGTTTTATTCCTGATATTAGTAATTTATGATTTCTTTCTTTTTTGTTAGTCTTGCTAGAGATTTATCAATTTTCTTGATCTTTTCAAAGATTCAGCTTTTTGTTTCATTGACTTTCTCCATTGTTTTTCTAGTTTTTATTTTATTTAGTTCTGCTCTTAACACTATGTTTTTGTCAGCTTGTTTTTGAATAAAGTATTCAGAGATTGGGAATAATACATTTAATTAATATCAATTAATTGGTTTCTTGTACTCTTAATCTCATTGGAACATTTTAAAATATAAATGAAAAAATCAAATACATTTTTTTATAACATGGCAGGTTTCACTGATGAAGAGAATTCCTCCCCATAAATTCTAAATACACGCAAATGATTGTGTGTGAGCCTTTAGTGTACATGACCAATCTCAAATTAAAGACAAGAAGTAACTGGGTATATAATTAAAGAGGAAACTTAAACCAATATGCTATATATGATAGCAAATATCATTGCTGCAAAGATCTGTATTGATTTATATGAGAAATCTTATTTACCTAACAAGATGTTAAAATCACACAGGAAAGAAAACAATGGCCCAAAAGGAAGGACACTTGAGCATATAACCTAAAAAAGGTGAAGGAAAGTTTATTGATGTGCCCTTAATCTCACATTTTGCTTGGTTGAACCTTTACTTGAATGTGGTCACTATAAACAGACTAATAGCAACCATCACAACTTGAGCTTTGGAGGAAAATGTGCAACCCCCAGTGTGATGAAAGTAGTTAGCATTTGAGGCAGAAGGACTAGTTATCTCCTGAAAATGTTATCCTTCTTATATTTTTTTCTATACCCAAAGGGCTAGGTAATTACAACTGAGACAGCATGCTCTTGAAATCTATTATGCCACAGTAAGGTGCAGAGGGCGTGCTAAAGCTCTTTTGCCCTGAGGCATGCCTCCACCCCACTTGGAATCCATATGAAGGCACATAAGCTAAGGCTGGAGAATCTTACCACAAGTACATAGTATCACTAACGGCTGTAAGTAGGAAAACAGAAACTTCAGAGGGAGGGTATTATAAGGAATTAATGGAACAGAAAAAAGTAATTTCTTATTGAAACAAACTGATTACCTTCAATGAGATTAGAATATTGAAAAGATGAACCATAAGCAAGGACTCACAAAGTATAACATACAATAAACCTACAAAAGTTGGAAGAAAGAAAGAAAGAAAGAAAGAAAGAAAGAAAGAAAGAAAGAAAGAAAGAAAGAAAGAAAGAAAGAAAGATTAAACAGTGGAGTTGATACAGCTGAAGAACAAATCAGCGAGGTAGACGATTTACTTGAAGAACTTTCCCGTAAGATATCAGAAAGAAATTAAGTGGTAGAAAATATAAAATAAATGATTAAACATTGTGGGTTAGACGAGTCAACATTCTTTGAATCGTTTTCATTGTTGATCAAAATAAAAACAAGGAGAAATACTTCAAGAAATAACGACCAAACATTTACAGAAAAAAAAAAAAAAAAGATTTAGTATTTAATGTAATTTATTAAGAATTAAACAGGGAACTTAAGAAACACATGCATGCAATGCATATTAAAGTAAAACTTAATTATATCAAAATAAAACTTTTAAATCCGTACCAAAAAATCACCTATAAATGAACAAGAATCAGGATTGATACCAGACCTGTCAACAGCAAGACGAAGAAAAATGAGTCATGGAAGCTTCACAGCATGGAAGCTTTTCCTTTTGAAAGACATAGGGAATCAAAGATAAATGGCTCTTAACTAGAGGAAAAGATAACCAAGCTCATTCTTATTGATAGAAATGCAAGGTGAAACTACATTGAAATATTATTTTTAATGTACTAGATTGGCAAAGCACTGTGACTCGAGTGAGAGTGTAGAAGGAAGTAGATGTAGTTAGAGAAATTTAGGCACAGCAGTATATGCCATATCAAAAAACACGGATTTTATTCTACATGTCATGACGAACAAATGGGGGACTTACAACTTTGGAAGAAGAGGAATGTCGAGTATATAGGCATTTAATTTGTCAACTATATACAACATGACTCTGCTATCTCAAATCCCAATGATTTATAATAAATATATTTATCCCTCAGATCATATATCTTACCGGGTCCAAAGGGGGATTCTGAGAATAGTGGTTAGGCAAGTACCAGGCTGAGCCAATGAGGCCAAGGTGTATTTTGATGAGTACCCTGTATTACTATGGTGGAGGAATAGCAGAGTACAAATGGCATACTGTTTCTTCATGCCTCCATACAGAAGTGATAGATGACATTTGCCAAAGCATGTCATAAATCCACATCTAACTTCAAAGGGGCAGGAATTTACATTCTTACTCCATGCCCAGAAAGAGGAGATTTGTGAATGCCTCTAATGACTTATGAAAGTGGTCCTTAATGCACTCTCTCTACAGTGAATGGAAGAATCCATGAATCTATTTATTAAGTAGTCACATTTAATTATGTTGATTTACCAAATTAATAATGTGTGCTGTGCCTGTTTGTGAGCATAGCACTGTATAATCTTGAGTAAAAAATGAATATGTATGCCAAAACCATATAGGTATATATGCATATGTATATATATACATATGCATATAAACATATATATGTATAAATGCATATATATGTGTGTATATATATATATGCACATATTTATATATGGGTATTATTTCTTTTTGTTTTTCTTGGCTGGAAGAGGAAGAAAAGTTGAATGTGTCTTGTTCATGAATATATCATAATTATAACTCTATTTGGACAATTTATTATCGGCAGTAGTTTTTTGCCTGCACAAATGATCTGCTGAAAAACATTAGGCATTTACTACTTTTGTCTCTAGAGTGCAGTCTCCAGGATGAAATTCACTGTGTTGTAATGTGGCTTAGCTGAGGCTACATTAAACTTCCCAGACAAGGGAATGGGGTGAAACTCATAATAATCAAAATAAAATCTGCCTTAATTATGGCACCACTACCCCATTAGTCTGTGGAACTCCTTGCTTAGTCTATCAAAACCTGTGAGGGAGGAAAGCCTTTATGACCTTCCCAAGTCAAGGCTCTTATTCAAAGACATGGTAGGCGCAATACAAAATAGCCACCAGGTAGTTCATGTACATTTATCTCTTTTACTTCTTATAACAAAGCTGTGAAGTTGTCATTAGTAACTGTTGGAAACCAAATTTGAACATAGCGTATTGTTTAACTACTATGTCATTCTCATTCTTTTTTACCTGAATAAAGATTGATTATTATATAAATGACAAATAACTCAAATAATATCATTATGATTCTGTTACCAAGGATAGGGGATATTAGCAAAAAAAAAAAGAAAAAAAATGTACTTTCAGTTCTTTAAAACCCTCACAGTTGTGAAAAAATAAAATAAATTTATCGGTAGATGTAGACGGTGATTATAGCTTAGTGAATATGTAGTTTATCTTTTCAACAAGGTGGTGCGTGTATGTGTCTTTTTTTTTTTCCTTTCATTTTCAGGTCAAATGGTTTAATATGTACTCATACTAATAATTTTGCCAGAGACATTTATTCATGGAGAGCTAAAGCTCATAAAATACAAATGGTTTTTTCTGAAAAAAGAGGTGACAAAAATATCACCATAGAAGATGCAATAGAAATAAAATCACTCTACTTTTTTCACTTGAAAGTAGTGAATATAGAACCAAAGGACACTGGAGTTGATGGTTACCAGAGACATGTTTTAGCTCAACCCCTCTCGTATCAGAGAAGGAGAAACTAACGTTTCCTATAAGGATCCCAAAGACTGAGTTCCCCCAAATTGTGCAGATGCCTGTGGAAGAACAGCATAGTAAGTTTTCTCAATTAGAAATGAAGACTCCTCACGAGTAACAGCAGGACACTTAGACATTCATGTAGGCTGAATCAGGAGACTTCAAATGAGTGTTTCTTGGCCTAGCCAAAGTTGTGAGTTGATGAAAGAATGCAAGCCTTTAGGCTCCTTCCAACATATACCTCAGTTTGTTATAACTTCAAAAGGAGAATAATTGTATATTTCCTGAATCACAGGTATATATTTTTGCCCAAGTACAGAGAACTGAGCACCAAGAGAAAGTGTTTCATCAACCCAGATGTGCTTGTAATGAATTAGGAAAAGCTCAAACCACCTATGGCTAAATTAAATTATGAACCTGCAATAGTGTTCTGACCCATATCCATCAAAATGTCAAAAGGATATTAGTAGACAGCAGGCATGCAACCTGGAAATACTAGGGCAACTATTCATCTCTTACACTGCTTGATTCTGCTTCAAGCACAAGGGATGCAGACTACATATGTGCCTAGAATGAGAAACATTGATTTCCAAAGGGCAACATACTGGACTTGTTAATTTCTGGGAGAACTATCACCATTAACTATCAAAACACACCTTGGTCAGTTTCTCTATATTTTGGTATGAACATCTTTGTCTTGGGATCCTGCAGTGGCAAAATAAAGACAATATTCCTAGAATCAAATTCCAGCCTTCAAGCTAGTTGGTGGTTCTAGAGGAAAATATCTGAGCCCCATTTTTTTTTCTTAAGTAAGAGGAAGGGAATAGGCAATATTTGACTCCCAAAGCACCCATTAGCATGAAATGTGATACATACAAGTAATATAGAAAGTGATCAATAAAAAGAAACAATGTCATTCTGATCCCCCTTCCATGCTCATGTTAGCTGAAACTGTGACCCACTCACAAGTGAAGCACAATGAAACAACATCTTGCTTATTGAGGCATTTCTAGAGGAAGGGGAAAATGAGAATGCAGCTTAAAAAGAAATGACTCACTCAACTGTCAAGGTACACCTTAGGGTCTGCTATGAGACCCAAAAATATTTTGCCTGAGGGAACACCTCCTAGGTACTGATGTCCTAGTCCCCATCCTTGATAAGCAGATCAAGGTAGAGAAGTCTTCCTTTTGTGGGTGCTGAACCTACTAGCAATGTCTTAAGCAGCAGCTCTCCACTAGTACTTTAGAAGTGAAGTTACATGATATTCAGTCATAGATTACTTCCTTTCTATATGGATTGGCTTTGAGAATTTAAATTCAATATATATTCCAGGTTAACATGTTGCAGTATTTCAATACCCTCCTTAACAATTAACTGGTGTTTCAAATTGCTTTGAATATCATTTGGGAGATATCAGAAAGCAAAGAAAGCATGCATTTAGGAGTTCGGAGAAAACAGTCACAGTTCCTGCAATGCAGACATGCAAATATTCCTTCTTTAATATTAGGTTGGTGCAAAAATAATTGCAGTTTTTGCAAATTTTTTTTTTTTAACCTTTTAAACCGCAGTTACTTTTGCACCAACCTAATACAATGTGTACTCTGCTTTTCACCACATACACTCATGTAGAAACTATACTATTATGTAGTTTTCGGCATTTAAATTTTATTATTCTATATATTATTATTTATTCATGAAATGCAAATGCAATTCAAAAGATAAACATCACCATTCTTCCCCATGAATATAATGCAATTTATTATTCTATAAGTAAATAACATTTGGTCAATAAAAACATGAATGGTAAATATGGAAAAAAACTAATGTTCAAACTGAACGATAATGAAAAATAATGTTTTGATTTGAAATGGTGGGTGATGTAGGAGGAAAACTATCCCAGGTAGTTGGAATCAACACAAGAAACACTTAAGTAAAACAAAAATAATAGTGTTTCAAAAATAAAATGAAAACAACAAATATTTACTATGTATTAACTGTTTTGCATGTTTTGTTTATCTTCAAGGTAACTCTGATACATACACATTCTCTCCCTTTTATAGAGGGAAAAAAAGGGTGTTCAGGGACTTTCTGAATATTACAGATTTAGTCTGCTATAATGAATAATCAGCATAAAATACACATATTTCTATTCCAAAGTTAATGTTTTTCATAAGTTTGAATGCCTGTTTTCCACCTAACCTGGAGTTCTCATATCTCTTATCAAACAACATGTTTTTAAATCAACGTTATTGATGTATAACTTACGTAAAATAAACTGTGCCCATTTAAAGTGTACAATTCAATAAATTGTGAAAAATGTACATGCTCATGAACCCACTACCGTAATAAAAGATACAGATTTCCCTCAGTCCTGAAAGATTTCTCATTTCCCTTTGTAATATCTCCCCTTCTACCATCAGACAGAGAAAACCATCGATGTGTTGTCTGACGCTATACATTAGTGTGAATTTTCCGAAATTTTATATAAATGGAATTGGATAGCATGCATTCTATTTGGCCTGGCTTCTTTCACTCATGCTTCCACGTTGTTGCACATATCAGTTATTTGACCATTTTTGCTGCTCAGCAGTATCTATTGTATAGATACACCATATGTTATTGATCCAATCAACTTTTGGAAATTTAAATTGTTTCTCAGGTTTGGCTATTATGAATAATGCTGCTAAGAATATTCATGTAATCCTTTTGTGTGGGTATATGCTTTCATTTTTCTTGAGTAAATATCTAGGAGTCCAGTGAATTATTTTTAAAGTAATGTATGTTTAACTTTTAGAGAAACTTCCAATGAGTTACAAAGGTAATTGTATCATTCAGTTTCTCAAAGGTTAGAGTTACCCTGAGACCCAGTAATTCCGCTCAAAATAAATGAAAACATATGCCCATGCAAAACCTTGCACAGGAATGATGAAAAAATAAAATTAAAGTAATTGTATCATTTTACATTCTTTCTAGCAGTGTATGAGAGCTTCAGTTGCTACACATTCAGGACAGTCCTTGGTATTATCAGTTTTTCAAAAAATATTAGTCATTCAGTTATTATAGAGAAATATGTTATTTTAATTTGCATTTTCCTAAGCACTGACTAATGATGTTGAAAAGCTCTTTATTTGCTTATTTATCATTCAGGAATCTTCTAGTGAAATGACAAATCAAATGTTTTATGCTTTTCAAAATTGAGTTGATTTTCATTTAATTGTCAGAGTTCTTTATATATTATTGAAACAAGTCATTTGTCAGCTATCATATTGTGAATATTTTCTCCACATCTTTTAGATTTTTATTTTCTTAACAGTGTTTTATAAGACTATTTTATTTTGAAAACACAAATTATTGTTTATGATTAATGCTTTTCATGTCACATCTAGAAAAATTTTGTTTAATGGAACATTTTCCTCTAGAAGTTTAATCAATTTAGCTTTTACTTTTAGATTTCTGGTCTATTTTGTGTTCAGTTTTGTGTTATGACAAGTAAGGGGCCGTGTTCTTTGTTTCCTTCTTCCCAACACATAACCAGTTGTTCCAGAACCATTGATTGAAAAATACTTTCCTTTCTCTGTTGGATTATCTTGGCACTTCTGTGAAAATTCAATTGACTATATATGCGTGAATTTATTTCTGAATCCTTTAGTATTATGCTAATGCCATATTACCTTTATTATCATATATTCATATATATACACACATATATATGTATATATATGTGTGTGTATATATGTAGAAGTATTATGTTCTATAAGAAATATTTTAAAGTTTATAGAGTAGGGAGTTCTTTCAGTCTTGCACATCTTTTGGTAAAATTATTTCTCAGTGTTTTGTGTTTTGTGATGACTTGGTAATTAAAATCTTCTTTTAAATACATTGTTTAATTATTTACTACTTGTATATTGAATTTTAACCATACTGCAGTGCAACCAACTGTGGCCTGCCTTTGGGAAAAAGCTGAATAAATAAGAAACTCACTCTTTCCACATTTTGAAAATATTCCAAAATTGGCCAACTTTTGTTCATTCTATAGAGCATTTATTTTGTTTTTGTTTTTGTTTGTTTCTTTGTTTTAATGTTGTTAAAGTTTTATCTATGGGGAAAATGGTCTGTTATTAGTTAACTCTACTATATGAATAACAGAACTCTTGCAATGCTACTTTTTTTATTAGCAAACAGTAAATATTTGACTGTTTGAAAAAAATGAATGCTTAGCTTAGTATCATGAAATTAAATTTGTATATAATATAATTTACCTAGCTACTTCTAAAGGCAGTTTTTATCACGCTTTAATTGTACAATTAAATAAATATAAAATGAGTGTAATGAAGTACAACAATTATTTGGGAGATTCTACTTCTGCCTCAGATGTGTAAAGCTTGAAAGAGCATCACTTCCCTCTTAATAACAAGAAAAGACCAGATAATATAGCTTTTTAATTGCATCAGAGAGCTGAGTTAATGGGGTAGTCACAGAGCCTCAAATGTAAGGAAAGGTAGGTGTCACCAAGAATAGATGGGAATGAGCATTAAGATAACTATGTCAGAGCAAAGAAAGAAGACCTATTGCATCAGCAATGAAGAAGAATCCCGCTAAAATAGTTAACGTATTACTAAAGCCCCTGTGTAGACTATCATGGAAGTACAGAACATCTGGGAACTACAGACCCAAGAGCCATTCACAGGCTCCTTTCCAAGAACCTCCACTGGGTACCTGTGAGAAATACAGAGAACAGGATGGGAGGCTGAAGAAAGGCTCCTTTAGCGATAGGTAAATACCTAGAGGAGAGGAGTGGCTGCTGCTGCAGAAAAGACACAAATAACATCCCAGCTGGACCCTTCACCTGGACTTCCTCGGGAAACAAAAACTTCAAATTTCTAAGGAACCGTCAGTCATTTGTGGAATGAACTTAGACACTCCCTTCTAATGAATACAGTGCAGAAAATAAAAAATAGTTACTTAAGAAACCTGTAGAAACCAGCTTATCCACATGTTCCAGGTTAACATCACCCATTATAACTCATGTTGATATCAGGTACCTGCTGATATAACGTGACAAGAAGGATATTTCTCCTGTGTGGTATTCTTCAGCAAAATACAGAAACCCAGTCTAATAACATGAAAACATTAGGCAACCTAAAATGGAGGCACTTTCTATAAAATACCTGACCAGGACTCGACAGTCATAAAACAAAAGGAAAGACCGAAATCCTGTCATAAATCAGGAGACTAAGGAGACATAATTGTTAAGTTGGCTAAACGCAAAGTGCTATGCTGATTGGATAGTTCAGATTAGATTCTGAACAGAAAAGGGACATGAATACAGAAAACTAAAATTAAAATACAGTCTACTATGTAATTAACAGAAGTGTATGAACGTTAATTTCTTAGTTTTGAGAAATGTATCATGATAATGTAAGATGTTAAAATCAGTGGAAACTGGGGAAGTGGATATGTGGAAACATTGCTATTACTATTTTGCAAACTTTCCATAAATCTAAAATTATTCTAAAATAAAATGTTTAATGGTTATAAAAATATCAATAGGCATAGATTTAAGTATTGAATTATACAGGAATTTTGAAAAACCCATGCTGATATAAATAAACAAATGAATAAATTGAAAATTTAATGAGTAGAGGGATATTTACATATTCTCAAATCCCTCTCCATGCACCCTTATTAATTACAAAGGGAGTTATAGTAATGTTATAATAGAGAATCCTGGCAGATACCTTCTTAATCATGAGAGCAAAGCTACCATCAGAAATGGGATAAATCAAAATTGTCTGCCGTAGGATAGGACTCAATGAAAATACAGTATCAACATCAGTTGTGATATTCTTGCCAGGTATCTATAATCTAAATCTATTAAAATAATCAGAAAGGAAAAAAAGGGAGGTATATTTTGCAAAATAACTGGTCCCAAACTTTAGGGTTCAAGCAAATCAGTTATATTAGTGTAAGACAATAGGGAGCAGGAGGGACTGTGGCAAACTAGACAGTGAATGACTTGACTAAAGGAAGGCAAATTCAATTTAAGAAAGTTGGTGGATGAAATGAAACTTCTAACATTAAATCATAACCATAGAAATATTTACTTTGTACTTACTCTGTGCCAGGCAGTAGGGTGCTGTGTACTTTGGAAATAGGCTGCTGGGTTCAAGTGCCCGCTCTTGTGCCTATGAGCTGTGAAACTTTGGTCACATAAGTGAATAACGCTGTGCCTCAGCTTTCTTAGCAAGATGGAAATAGTAACATACCTATAGCACTGGCATGAGGATTCAAAGAATGACTACATGGCAAATACATAAAATAATGCCTGGACCACGGAGCCTCTCCCCCAAAATTACCCCCAAACCTGCTATATCCATTTATAAATGAGGAAACTGTTGCCAGGAAAGATTCAAGAAACAGTCTAAGGTCAGTCTACTAAGTAGTGTCAGTCTACTAATTGGGCCTAAACAATGTGGGACCACGTCTCAATTGCTACTACTATCTCCATACATATTAAAACCTATTATGTGAAGAACACAGTATTATGACATAAAAAGTTATAAAAAATAGATTCTGCGCTCAATGAGTTTGAGTCCTATGGAAGAACTGAGGTAAATGTATGAAAAGGCAGGTAATAAATTCAAAATATAGCAAGGGATTTTTTTCTTATAGAAATTAGAGGAGGTAAATGTGAGTTGAAGATAAAGAATATATTCATGAAGTGACATTGAATCTGTCCCTTGAAACATCAAAACAAAAGAAAAAAGGAGGAGAAGGGTATGTATTTCAAATTCACTGGTTATTGACAAAAATGTTACATTTGGTGCATTTTTTCTGTATACATCATCACAGTGGCCTGACTGAATGTATGTCCTAGAATCCATCACTCTACAAGTATTTCTAGATGTAACTACTGATACCATGGTATCAATTGAGGCCATTGCAATGTCCATTCTTTGCAAAGCAGATTTGACTAATAATTAAATAATTTGTTTTTTATCCATTTACCTTTAATGCCTTATTCAAGATCTGTATTGGTGCTTTGATTTCAAAACTCTACTCCATTGTCTAAATTCTGGGAACTTGGCCAATCTAGTATATAGTCACAAGTTGATACTCCTGGGAAGGAATTCAATTAGTTTTTGTTTTTGTTTTTTTGTTTTCATTCATTTGTGTGTTTTTTTTTTTTTTAATTATGAAAGTGAGACATATTTATCACAGAGTAAACAAAAAGCTGGCATTAATTAAATTGACTGAAATTAAAAATAAAATCTCACATAACATCATCGAATAGACATGATAACTAGTAATTAGGTGGGATATATTTTTCCAGAATTTTGCTTCTAGTCTAGCTCTTCTCTGTGTCCAATCATACATACATGTACTAGCTTTACAAAATTGGTCTCACATTCTACATTATGTTTTGCACATTATATTTTTACCTAATATGAAATCATATACCTTTTTCATCTGATTTAATATTCATCATGTATACTTTTTTCTTTTTCTTCTCCTAAGCAGCTGTCAAAAAGTATACATGAAATGCAGGTAGGATAGACAGGAAATCAATAGGAAGCCTCATATACCAGGAGTATCCACTTACTATCTTCAGATCCTAGACACTCTTTAAGGATGCAGCATGAGTGTTTGCTTCCTT
Organism: Rhinolophus sinicus; assembly: GCF_057876585.1. Classification (NCBI taxonomy): domain Eukaryota; kingdom Metazoa; phylum Chordata; class Mammalia; order Chiroptera; family Rhinolophidae; genus Rhinolophus; species Rhinolophus sinicus. The sequence goes on along the minus strand of NC_142503.1, from coordinate 187,475,311 downwards.
GTCTTTTTGACCTGGAAAGAGCAGATGACGCTGTTCCTGAGCTCTTTGAAGAGTACATTTTAAAGGAACTGTGTTTTCTTTAGTTTCATCTAAGCTCCTCTCCTTGTGGAAAAAAAAAAAAAAAAAAAAAAAAAACACATCTAAAATTAACCTTTATGGATTCTTGAAGCCACCATTGTCTCTGACCCAGGTCACTGCAAAAATCATCTAATTGGTCTTTTTAACCTTTCCTCTAGATAATGGTCCAGTGGCCTCTTTGAAATGTAATTCTGCCTTACTCAAAATCCTTCACACAGCTCATAATAATTAGAATTAAAAAGAAAATAAAATCCTCTCTAAGGTTCTTTTTCATTCCAGCCAAGTTGTGGGTTGCTGCTTAATGGGAATGCCCTTCTTGAAGGTACTTATTATGATATCTACAAGACATCTTCCTTATATGTTGAACTCTTCTCACATGACTCTTTCACATAAAAATATAAAATAGTTACAACTTTAAATGGATGAATCAGATGGTATGTAAATTATATCTCAATACATTTGGTTAAAAAAAAAAAAAGTTTAAGCTGAACGCTTTCTACAATACCGAGCATCACATGGGATTATGTCCACATACACACCATAAAATTAAATACCACATGAAATGTTCACGGCATCATCCCTGGGTTATACTAAGGAGCCATAGTTATGTACTATTATATTATATTGTATTATATATATTATATTATATTATTATATAATATTTACTATTATGGCTACCATATTATCTTATTTTATGACAACTTGATGCCAGTCTTGTTTAAGCTGAATCCTAGAAGACATAGCATTGGTTAAGAGGTTACATAAATAGAGATAGTACAAAGAGATCAAATTGACTTGGCAGCAAATAGTCAAAATATGATTTAAAATGGCCTATCAATTTAAACATGAGACAATGCACTTTCAGTTTGCTGAGACATTTCTGTTAGCCATTTTAGATTTAGAACAGGAGGATATAATTTATTCAATATCCTTTGGTTCTAACCTGTCTTACAAGATATTTGAGTTGTCTCAATCTTACTAAGCTGCAACAACATTCTCCTACTCCTAACTCATATATGTGCCATTATCATTTGCAAGCATACTTCACTCACCATTATCAACTATTTTGAATAATCCTAAGTGTGGACTCATTTTTATAACACAGAGGTATAATATAAAGTTAAATACTAGTATGATGTTATTATCCTTCAATTGTCTCAAGTTTATTTTTAATGCTTTCTTATTCTTATTTTAGAGTTGTGAAGTAAATTTCTGATAAATCTCAGGAAAAACAAAATGAGTTTTCTTAGGTTGGTGCCTCTCTTTTCTGGTACTCTTAAACTAGCAAAGTTTTCTTCTACACTTAAGCTTCTGTATAATTTTAACTGTTTCCACATCACTGTTGGGAAAGGAACTAATGTCATATGATAAGAGACAATTGAAACTCTAGTCAATGCAGCTATCTTGAAAAAATATAAACTACTTAAGTTAAAACTGTCTTTGTAAACTTAAATATGGGTCTGTTGATGAGGATAGCTTTTCTGAAAGACAGCTTCTATCTATCAAAAGTTGAATTACAAGTAAATTTAGCTCAGAAAATTTAGCTTACATGAAACATGTATGCAATCCCACTTCAATATGCATTTAAAATACTCAAAAATTAGTGAGATACAAAGGAAAGATGATCTGTACTTGAATACCAGTTATGAATTCACAATCTGTGTAAAATTGGACAAATGGTTTTCCTTCTCTTCTTCACTTTCCAGTTTTCTACATTGGGGTTAATAATCAATACCATGTTGGAGGTATTTTGTAAGTATTATATAAATTACATACACAAAAGGACCACCACTGTGTCTGACATATAATTCATCTTCTCTTAGATGAGGTGGACAAAAGATATACGTCAAATTTCTATTTCTCAGAGACTCCTCTAAAGTACCAAACTTACCTTGAGAATGACCTTCACTTTATGCCTTGAAGACCCATGGTGTTCTCTCTCTCTCCTTTTATTATTATTATTATTATTATTATTATTATTATTATTATTTTGCTTTTCTTTTAACATTTGTTCTGGTATTTTGACATTGTGTTATGCTGGGATTCATTGCTAAAAATTATTTTTGGATTAGGACTAAAAATAAAAATTATTCTCATAACTTTGGGTAATCTTAGTAGGATTCAAATTTTAATGAACTTTACCCTGGAACTGGGTACTGATTTGAACTGAATAAAAAACCCTCACTAAATAAATTGTGTGAGGTCTGTAGATAAATTATGTATTAGATAGTCAAAGAAGTCAAGTGTTCCTTGGAAAAAAATGGCGCTAGGAAATATGAAATAGGGGGTTAAAACAATCCCTAAATACCTGCTCAATATATGTAGATTTATTAAGAAAATAATGAACTGCCTATGAGAGAAGGGAAAAAGAAAAAGAAAGTGAGAGCGAGAGCGAGAGCGAGAGCGAGAGCGAGAGCGAGAGGGGAGGGGAGGGGAGGGGAGGGGAGGGGAGGGGAGGGGAGGGGAGGGGAGGGGAGAGGAGAGGAGAGGAGAGGAGAGGAGAGAAGAGAAGAGAAGAGAAGAGAAGAGAAGAGAAGAGAAGAGAAGAGAAGAGAAGAGAAGAGAAGAGAAGAGAAGAGACAAACTTTTTCACAGATAAGGGTGCTAAATTGGCAACTGGCAAAACCATCCTGGAAGAGTTAGTTTGTGGTATTATTGACAACTGAACATATTCTGGGAGCTACCAGCACACAAATCACTGAATCATCATGCTTCCCATTCTTTTCCACTCCTGCAGAGGACTGGTGGATGAGTAATAAAACTGCTCTCTCAGCAGCTGTTTCAGCCAGCCACCAGCTTTGCGGAAAGCGGAAGCCATGGTAGGGATCTGATAGCTTGAGTTTGATGGCCAGCCAAAGTGTATGCAAAGCCACTGCCTGAGGATAAATGAGGGGAGGCAACACCTAATAACAACACAGCAGTGGCAGCTTGTTCATCATAAGCTGCATCACAACAGATGCAGCAGTAATTACATTTGGGGTGGAGACACTCAGACAGTCACTTTCAATTTGGCTGTCAAATCCAAATAGAATTGCATCAAAAGAGTTTCTGCCTGGCAGACTGTGCTTAGGAGAGGATTTTTTTCAAGACCCAGAGGCTGAATTGCATTGAGTACTCTGCTCATGGATCCTGAAGTTTCTTTTCTTAGTCATTTGCTACAGTGAGTACTGTAAGCTTTAGAAACTGACAAAGCCTTTTGCTTAATGAAATAATTTCCTGATTTTTTAGAAAAATCCATCAATGAATACATACTAACAATAAATAGATTTTACCTTGCATGGCCACAGACACTGTCATTGATTATTCTAGAAAGACAGTGATATTGATGGGACCTGTGTTATAACTGTCCCACGATGCAGGTGAGGAGACAAATTCAGAGCAATGAGACTGACCACTGAGTAGAAGAAATACTTTTACTCCAGTGGTCTTTAAACTATGCCACACTGCCTCTTAAATTGATTCCTTTTTTATGACCTTGCCACGGATAGATTTTAATGATCCAAAGTAATACCCCAGAGCAGTCATTTACAGGAGAAGACCCAGGATAGAATTCCTATTGCTCTCTACTTGGTAAGCTTTCACGATAAACATTTACTGCAATAAATACTAAACATCTCTTCATTATCATTCTCATTTCAAACCGGCAGAAAGCCAACTCTAGATGATGTCCCACTTCAAATCCTAACGTTTGTGTAGAATAATATTTGTAATAAATCTGATAATCATCCTTGGTCGATAATTCACTGCCTGAAAAATAAAGTTCCCCCAGGTCCTGAAAGCCAGTAAATCCTAGAAAGAAAATGATCTCATTAATTCTGAGCCTGCATCTACAGGAGACAAATGATTGTAGGCCCTGCTTTGCAGTCCAGACATTCCTGGACCCTCCCATGGATGTTGAGCTTCCCTCCCCTTTCACCTCATTTTCATCTTTCATCCATCTCAGAAATGTACAGGCACACACACGTGCACACGCAAACAACTGATAGGAAAAAATGAGGAAGGGCTCAATCTGGACCACAAAGTTAACTATAAGAAATTAGAAATCATGGAAAGCTCCAGCCTATAAGAAATGTAAAAACATTGACACAATAGAAAAAAATAAAATTGTATATAGGCATCCAGGGACGATTGTACAAATAAGAATCAATTTTGTGATTTGATGGCATTCAGGAGTAAGTTCTAATCCAAAAATTCTTCCCTCATTTGCTGAATATCTCTACCTAACTTACTGAAATGTGCTGGAGTTTTATGCCAATAGAGCTGAGAGTTGCATTTACTGAATTGGTGAAATGTTCTTTTTTTTTTTTTTTTTTTAATTAAATTTATTGGGGTGACAATGGTTAGTAAAATTACATAGGTTTCAAGGGTACAATTCTGTAACACATCACCTATATAACACCCTGTGTGTTCATCAACCAGAGTCAGTTCTCCTTCCATTACCATATATTTGACTTCTTTACCCTCTTCTATTATACCCCGCCCTCCTTACTCTCTGTAACCACTAAATTATTATCTGTGTCTATGAGTTTTTCTTTCTCTTGTTCCTTTGTTGCTTTCGGTTTTATATCCCACATATCAGGGAAGTCATGTGGTTCTCGACTTTTTCTGTCTGAGTTATTATATTGCTTAGCATAATAATCTCAAGATCCATCCATGTTGTCACAAATGGCACTATTTCATCTTTTCTTATGGCAGAATAGTATTCCATTTTGTGTGTGTGTGTGTGTGTGTGTGTGTGTGTGTGTGTGTGTGTGTGTAATTATACCTTCTTTATCTAATCATCTATCAACTTCGGTTTAGTCCATGCCTTAGCCACTGTAAATAAAGCTGCAGTGAACATCGAAGTACATATATCTTTACAGACAAATGTTTTCAGATATTTTGGTAGACATCCAGGAGAGGGATTGCTGGATCATATGGTAATTTTATTCTTAATTTTTTGAGGAACCTCCACACTGCCTTCCATAGCGGCTGCACCAGTCTGCATTCCCACCAACAGTGTATGAGGCTTCCTTTTTCTCCACAGCCTCTCCAATGCTTGTTATTCATCTTGTTGATGATAGCCTTTTTAACAGGTATGAGGTGATATCTCATTGTGGTTTCCATTTTCATTTCTCTGATGATTAACGATATTGAGCATCTTTTCATATGCTTTGTGGCCATCTATATGCCCGCTTTGGAGAGATGTCTCTTCAGGTCCTCAGCCTATTTTTTAATTGGATTGTTTCTCTTTTTGTTGTTGAGTTGTATGGTTCCTCATATACTTTGTATATACTTAATATACTTTGGATATTAGCCCCTTTTCAGAGGTGTTGTTTACAAATATATTCTCTCATTCAGTTGGTTGTCTCTTTGTTTTGTTGATGGTTTCTTTTACTATGCAGACGTTTTTAAGTTTTATATAGTCCCATTAATTCATTTTAGCTTTTACTTACCTTGCCTTTGAGGTCAAATTCATAAAATCGCCTAACAATTGAACACAACAATGCATTAAAAAAGATTATACATCATGATCAACTGACGGGGAATCTTCCCAGGGGCACAAGGATGGTTCAACATATGCAAATCGATCAATGTGACACACAATATAAACAAAATAAAAGATAAAAATCATATGATTATATCAATAGATGCAATAAAAGTTTTGACAGGATATATTTATTTATGATTAAAACACTTAATAAAATGAATATAGAAGGAAAAATAACATTAAAAAGACAAGATATGACAAACCTTCAGCCAATATTATAATTAATGGTGAAAAACTGAAGACTTTGGCTCTATGTTCAGGAACAAAACAGGTCTGTCCCCTATCACCACTGCTATTCAACATAGTATTGGAAGTCCTAGCCAGAGCAATCAGGCAAGAGAAAGAAATAAAAGGCATCCGAATAGGAAACGAAGAAGTAATTGTCACTTTTTGCAGACGACATGATTCTTTATTTAGAAAACCCTAAAGACTCCACCAGAAAGCTATTAGAAACAATAAATGAATAATGTAAAGTTGTCGCTACAAAATCAACATACAAAAATCCATTGCATTACTATATACTAACAACGAAATGTCAGAAAAACTGAAAAAAACAAAAACAAAAACAGACAGACAAACAAAAAACAATTCCTTTTACAATTGCAACAACAACAACAAAAATAACTAGGAATAAAGTTAACAAAGGATGTGAAGGACCTATACACTGAAAACTATAAGACATTTTCAAAAGAAATCGAAGGTGACATAAAGAAATGGAAAAACACTCTGTGTTCATGGATTGGAAGAATCAACATAGTTAAAATGGCCATATTACTCAAAGCAATATACAGATTTAATGCAATCCCCATCAAAAACCCAATGGCATTTTTTAAAGAAATAGAACAAAAAATGATCAGATTTGTTTGGAACCACAAAAGACCCCGAATAGCCAAAGCAATCCTAAGAAAAAAGAACAATGCTGGAGGTATCACACTCCCTGACTTCAGCTTGTACTACAGGGCAACAATAATCAAAACAGTATGGTATTGGCAGAAAAACAGACACACAGACAAATGGAATAGAATTGAGAACCGAGAAATAAACCCACATAAATATGGACAGATAATTTTTGACAAAGAAGCCAAAAACACACATACAATGGAGAAAAGACAGCCTCATCAATAAATGGTGCTGGGAGAATTGGATAGCCACGTGCAAAAGAAGGAAACTAGACTGCTACCTGTCTCCATGTCCCAAAATTAGCTCAAAATGGATCAAAGATCGAAACATAAGACCTGAAACAATAAACTGCATAGAATAAATCATAGGTACAAAACTTCTGGACCTTGGGTGAAATGTTTTTTGAACACTTAACTGTGTACAGTGCAAGATGCTGAAAGGCTGTGTGTAAGATACAGCCCTTGATCTAGACTAGTCCAAAATCTTTTCAAAAAGAGAAGATTCACACTCAAAACAGTAAATAATAAGGTAATGCAGAGTATTATCAAGGGTTAAAATTGAGACCGATGTAAATGAATAGGACATTGTTCTTGTGAAGAGCTACCATTTTTAAGAAAAGTTCTGTAGAGTCCATTCAGGGAAACACAGGTCAATCAACAGGATATGGCTAATTTAAAGGTATCCATGACAACAAAAACATTGGGAAAACCAGGAAAGTCCAAAAAAAACCCAGAGCCCATGACTTCTATAGTCATACCAAGGAAAAGCCCAGGAGCACGCCTGATAGATGGTTGAAATTTGACAAAGATGTTAGAACACAGTTGGCATCATTGTAATTGTGTTTGGGGTTTGCGGTCAGTGAGGAGAGCCACGGAGTAGTTCACAGAACACCCCTATGGTAGAACTTTCAAGAAACAAGACTATAATCTCGTAGACAAGGGGTATCAGATGATCAGTGAGGGACAGATACATTAATAGAACGCAGGGATCCGAAGCGGATAGTATAAGAAGCAGAGCGCCAAACATAAAGGAGAGAACTGTGCAAATCACTACTAGCAGTATTGCTTTTTGTTAGTTTTTTTCATTCTTTCTTATTGAAGTTAAATTGACATATAACCATGTATTAGTTTCAGGTGTACCGTATAATGATTTGGTATTTTTTATATACGATTACCACATTCATTACCATACACAGTTACAAAAATTGCTAGCAGTTGTAAGTTGGAAAGATCCTTTAAAATGAAGGCATCTTTTATCAATACTTCATGTCAAGTAAGTTTGGTCATTTTAGCTTATCCTTCAGAGCTGACCAACACTAAGCAAATTACTTCAATGGTTTTCTGATGTATTTAGGACAAGACCAGCATCCGAAGTCCACAATGTGTCTACAACTACTAAGAAAGGGAGCCTTCCAAGAAGAGAGAAAGACCACATAATGAAGAGACCAGCAAATTCTGAAGCATAATTTCATCCATGTCCCAGCAACAGCCAGCTTGGAGCAAAATTTTGGATGCAGGTTCTTTCCTGTTAGAAGTGTTAGACACAGTTCAAGACAGAAATAGGTATATGCCTACCTATCATAAAACAAGGAATACAAATAATTCAAGGGTGTAGATAATGAAAATATTCCCACAGAAGTAATGTAGAATGCAAACTACAATTTAAGTCACAGAGAAAAGAACATGACTTTGGAACTTTAGCTAATTAATTTTATGAGTCAACCTTCATTGAATTCCGATAATGTTTTGAGTTCTTTTCTAGTTTTCTCAAAACCTAAATTGGATGTGGTTTGTATGTGATGTCCATACTAATAATTTTTTCAGCAATAAGCTATATTACACACCTGGAGCATTCAGTGTAAACCTCAATTTATTTATTTATATATATATATATATATATATATATATATATATATATATATATATATATATATATATAAATATAATTTATTATATAATAATTTAATTTCTTAAAATTAATAATATAAAACTAATATAAAATAAATAAATACACATAAAAGCACCTACCTCTACCATCTCAGGTCTAACTCTACACAGACATTGAAGTTTTTTGTTTTTTTTCCCATGCAATCTATCCTTTGAATCTATATCTCTCATTTTTTTTCATCTTCTTTTTCTATTTTTTTTTTTAATTTCTATATATTTCTTAATATAGTGATTCTTATAATGTTTTCTGGATGAGCATCATCAGCATTAACTGGGAACTTGGGGACTTTTTATTGTCCCTAATGGGAGAGATGCTCTCTGGGGAGGGAAGGGTCCAGTGATGCTTCTAAACACCCTACAATGAGTAGACACCCTCTCCCTTCAACAAATTATCCAGCTCTAAATGTCAACAATGCCAAGGTAGAGAAACCCTAGTATTATCTGTACTGCTTACTGCAGAACTAGGTATACATTTGCATGCTAAACATCCTATCACCTTTGATTTAAAACTTTTTTTTTTAAAGGACCCAGAATTCATCCTATAAGGCTCTTTGTTTGTAAACTGGATATGCTCACATTAACAACAATAACAAAAATGCACATGTGGATGAGAGGCCAATTACTTTCTTACTAGACTTTCATGCTAATGGCTGAACATTCCCCAGAAGGAGAATGAGGACCCCATACAACAGAAAGAACTGTTCTCCAGCACATGCAGTTCTCCTCCAGGTTACGATCAGGGGATAAAATGTCAAGAAAATACAATTTCAGAAGGGATGTCACTGTCCTCCACAACAACTCTACTTGCCTCAAAGTTAATCAAAGGAGAATGCCTCAGGCTGGTGACTGCAAGGCTTCCTGCAACCTGTCCCCCGCTCCGCCCGCCCCCCGCCACACACACAAGGAAACCTGTGTATTAGCATTAACTTTTTAAAAATTATAATGGTTGAAAAGGATACCTTAATTCTACTTTAAGTCATCTTCAGACCTTAGCTTTAAGAGCCTTTTTCTTACAAAAAACAGTAAAGAAGAAAAGAACATTAAGAAAATGTCACAGTCACATCTCTGCCATGAAACTGCATGAGACATATCTGACAAAGGTATCTATATCAATGTCTATTTATCTATCACCTATCATTCTATCAATCATTTGCCTATCTACCTATCATCTATCGATCTATTTATCTATCTGCCTATACACACCTATGTCTGTCTGTCTATCTATCTATCTATCTATCTATCTATCTATCTATCTATCTATCTATCTATCTATGTATGTATGTATGTATGTATGTATGTATGTATGTATCTATCTATCTATCTATCTATCTATCTATCTATCTATCTATCTATCTATCTATCTATCTATCTATCTGGAGAAACTATAACAAAGGCACTTCCTTTTGTAGTATTAAAACTCATAACCAATCTACCTAAAACTCCACTTTTATAAATAGGCAAAAACACTTTGTTGTAATGACTTGAAATTCCCTGATTTTTGTCTTTTGGAAAAAGCTGTTTTTAATAAATCAAGGACTTAGCTGTCCTTCATCTCGTCACTTCCTCATTGTTTTAGGTGATCTGTTTTCAGGAGGCTTGTGTTGCACTAATGTGTCCTTATCTTCCACTGACCCCTATGCTAATGCACCTGTATCTCCTTGTAGCAATTCATCCTTAAGCATCTCCATCAACACACCTACGCCAACTCCATTGGGAAAAGAGCTTTCATATTTTCATTAGGTAAAGTATTTTATTTATTATGCATCTTTTACACAGATTTCTTTTTTCTACATGGGCCAAGTCTTTTTTTATGAAGCACGTGCATGCCGTGGAATAATGGAAGACAGCATCAGACTGAAAATCAAAATACGACAAGGAGCAGGAGGAAGCTGGTCACACATTTTTAAAGAAGAAACTGTTAAGACAATTTCCAATTTGCACAGCCTCACACAATGGTTATACAAAGCAATTCTGCCAACGTAGTATCTTGAGTTTATTTTGGGCTTTTTTAGTCCTGCCATCCATTACAAAAGGAATGCCATGTCTAGGAGGGACACCCTGATGGCCTTCGGATTGTAAATTACTAAAATCCAGACACCATTTCTGCCAGTGACATATCATACAAATGCAAATGCCATATTAGACTTTCAAATTCAATGATAATGTGACAAACCAAATCAGTCACAGTCCCGTGAAGTACGCCAAAGTCAATTCTTACTTCTTATAAATGCCCTATTCCTCAATGTGCTCACTGAGCATTTGCAACATATTCCTTTTGAAATGTCTTTAATAAGAAGAAACACAATCATCCAGTCAAGAATGTGAGGCAGGCAGGGCATGTTTTAGTGTTTCCCGTGGGTCTAAATGTCGTGATTTCGAGGGAGTTTGTTCACTCTGACTCAAGGTTTTTCAGCCTCAACATCATTGACATTTAGCGTCAGATAATTCTTTGTTGCCTGGGTTGCGTTGTGCACTGTAGGCGATTTAGCAATACCTCTGGCCTCTACTTACTAAATACCAATAGCAATTCCCAAGTAACAATGACCAAATTGTCTGCAGACATTGCCAATTATCTCCTGGGGTACAAAGGCAACCCCAGGCTGAGAAACATTGCAGTATAACCTAAAACAAAAATAAAAAAATAAAAATAAAAAATGCACACGGTTTGAAAGTCTTTACAGGTTAGCTATTCTGCATCCCACTCTCCAACCCAAAATTAGGACAAATATTTCTTTGTTAAGAGTGAAAAGTGTGAGGTGCTTGTTGCAGAAATTAGCTCATCATTTCTTAAATGATCCTCTTATTTCTCAGGGAGCATCTTCTCTGTCTAGGTTGAGGGTGAGAAAAATAAAATATAGAGTTATGTCAATGCAGGGTCTTAGAATCATGCATGCATCATGACATCTCACTTTCTGTGGGGAAACAGTTTATGATGAGTTCCTCAGCTTGGCTTTGCTGTCATATTTCCATCTAGAACAGGAGAGATTTACTATTTGTTGTCACCCTATGTCTCTTTATTTGGTTTCCAAACTTCTCCCCCCACCCACTTTCTTATCTCCTTAAAGATTGGCAAGAGTCCCTTCATGGTAAGAACCCCTCATGGACTCATGTACAGAAGAAAACTATAATACATTAGAGTCATATCATCGGTTGGCCAACTGGAGTTCTACTCCAAGTTCTGTGTAGGAGCAAAGTGGCTCCACAGCCCTTTTCTTCTACCTTCCCTTAGATGTCATGACCACACTTCACAAGCATTTCAACCCTCTTCCTCTCTCCCAAGTGCTTTCCCGTGTATTTAGTTTTGCCACCCGAAAATACCCTATTCTATGCCTGTCCGCACCATATGTATCCTAAATTTAATGACTGCCTTAATCATAACTTTCCATTTCCACCTACAGTCAGGTGGAAATCACATTTTTATAATTTCCATGCTGATGGCTGATCATAGTATCATAGTATCATCTCTCCGGTTCTGTCTTGAGAAGAAGCAAATGTGAACGAGAGGATACAGATAGCAATGCTACATGGTTCCCGAGACTGAATAACTCCATTTAACTCTCTGCATGCCTTCAGAGTCTAGTACTCATGTCTCGTACATATGAGCAGCTTCATTTCAAATGGGTGTGATGAAGAGAACCATGAAACTCATAAGAAAAGAAGTCTTCCTCAAGAATGTTGATTTTTTTCCTTGCCTCTGATATAAAATGATGTCGGTTTCTTAACCTCAAGGGAATAGTTGTTTCTCTGTCTTCACAACATATTTACACGCTCAGCATACGACCTTTAATCAATATGTTTGTCCATTTTGTTTCTGTGAATCTAGACAGATTTCTAATGAGATCCAAGGTGGATTCTGTGCATTCAATGGCTGTTTCTATAAGAATAGCTTGTTCTGGGTAACATGCTCTGCCATCTCTACATTCCAGAGCTGTCACCATTAGATTCCTCTGTTTAGTCAAATTTTGTAACCATTTATCAATTTCACAATTAAGCCCTACAATGCTTATGATTAACCCACTACATTTGCTAAAATTAATCATGTCTGAATCAAAATCAGTGGCATCATTAGCCATATACCTTACTACATGAGCAGTACCTTAACAAAAGCTCATTTAACTAAGTTGGAATTAACAAAAGGAAAGAAAACTGATTCAAGTTTCAGTTGTCCAGAATTATAGCAACCGAATTAGCCTACGTAGCTATGGATGATCACACATTTGAATGAGAGAACTATCAGAAATACTTTGCCCATTTGAACGATGGAACTAACATAAATATTTTGTCCAAAACAACAACCACAATAGAGAGAAAACATGAAATTTCAAAGGAGACATGAAACTTCTGAAGAAAGCCTTTATTTTTTACCAATATTCTTGCTTCTTTCTTGGGTTCGAGCACAGTCGTTTATGTCTTAAGTGTTCCCTATTGGAAACATGGAACTGTTTCATGTTAATATTTTTAAAGGTTTTTTTATTATAATCAAAATCATCTACAGTAATATGCCAAATCTCCCTCCAACCTTCTCTCTCTCTCTCTCCCTGCTCTTTCCCCTCTCTCCTTGTTGTTTTTTTCTGCTCTTTCTGACAATATTTGATGCTTCATTTTATATGAATCCAGGAATAATTCTAATAATGGGGTATGCTTTCTCTTTAAAGGATAAGGTTTGGATTTATTTTTCTTGGATTACTACTCCCTGCATTGTCTTAGAAACCTTTGTAGCCCTTCCATAAAGGGATGAATCATCTATATATTGTCCCAGCAATATTTATTGAATGGTGATTATATACATCAAACTTTTCTTAGTACTTAACTTGCATTTCATCCAACAAACTATGTGATAGCTACTTTATTTATCCTTATTTTACAGCTGGATAAATTGAGGCACAGAAAAAGGATATAACTTGGCCAGATACACGCAACTATCCAGCAGTAGTTACGGAATGACAACTCAGAGCTGTGTGAATTTGAAATCTCTCTTTCTAACTACTATACTCCCACGTCCGAAGAATTTGTGTTTTGCAAATCCATGCAGATTGCAATGAAACCACTATTTAAATACAGATGTTCAGATGCATAGCTTGTGTTTTTGACCACCATAAAACCCTGATTCAAGGAAAGAGTGTTTGCTGATGTAGAATATTATATGTGGGATTTACTTTGAGCTATATCCAATGCCTAAAATTTCGTGTGTTTTTTTTGTTATCACACCTGTATTTTTCAATATAGAAACCACAGGGCCTATTCATTTTGTAACCAAGCTTCATTTTGTATTTTGCAGCCAATCTTTACATCTACTTTCATGTAAAATTATCCTTTTAACAAAATAACTTTATTTTCTCCAATAGTGGGAGTGTGAGGGGAATATGAAGAGATAGAAGCATGATACATGTCATATTTTTCTATAAAAGTATATGATTCCATAACAATTAGCTGAAAAAATACAAATTTAACAGAAGTCATTATTTTTCGCCTCCATAGTTCACGCTTTCCTTTTTTTGTTGTTGTTTGCTTTTCCTTTCTTCTTCTTCTTTTTTCTTATTTTTAGAAAAATAGTCATGTTCTTGACAACAGATGACATAAGCCACCGAGGCTCAGACCTGGCAGTGTCCTTAGTGCTGGCCTAGTCTAATCCCACCCACACCCACCTCTTTCTTTCCCTGAGATGCTCTCACCAAATCCCAGACCAGTAAAACATGACAGAACAGTGCAATAAGCCCAAGAAACCAGAAGGATCTGAAAGAAAATCCAAAATCTACTTCTTACTAACTTTTGTTACCTTGAGCAAGCTTGTTAACTTTTCTCAGGCTCTATTTCCTAATCTGTAAAATGAGGACATTAATTCCTACCGACAGTGCTGTTTTGAAGCACTAATGAATCCAGTATCTGGCATATGGTAAGGACTCAATTAATGCTGTTTGCTTCTCATCCTTTCCTTGCACTTCATTTAGGTCCCATTTGGTATGTTACCTGTATCAAGGCTCTGAACAGACACCTGCCCTCCCCTGGCCCTCAGGAAATATGAAGTAGTATACCCTCATCTCTGTCCTCCAAGCACTGCTACCTAACTCCAAGATGACATCATATGGTCTCAGAGTTATCTGTACATTTATCTCGTTTGTCTGCTAAACTACAAGCTTCACAGAATAGAAAGTTTAACTATTTGTGAGTTGTATCCTCATCATTCACAAGAGTTCTTAGTACATAGCAGCCAAAACATAAATAGTTGCTAAAAAGAAACGAACTTATTTACCTTTCTGATTCTTGGTCTCCTCATCTTTAAAATTTTAGTAATGGGTCTGGTCATTTAACGATATACATTGCAGTAAGAATTGAATAAGATATACATCATTATAATTAACAAAATAATTTCAAATACTCAGTTACAGTAACACCTATTTGGGAATTTATTATATTATCTTCTGAAGTGGTATACTATTCAGTGTCACGATATGAGCTTGCATTACTCTGTCCTATGTAATTTAGTATGTTACACAGAGCTGCATTGGAGCTCATATCTCTTAATACTCACCCTCTCTCTATAAAATTGACCTTCAGTTGTCCCAAACCTATTTTTGCATTTGGAGCAATTCTGTCCTAGGACACTATGCATAGTTTTCTGTTTAACCGTTGCCCCATGTACATAAATACTGAGACAGGGATTTTAAGGGGATGATTTTTCTGTGTAGTCCTATGGCATTCACGTTTTTCAGGCACTTGATTAATTCTAGAACATAACTCTAAACTTTATCTTTTTGATGCACATTAACTTGTGCAACTTTCTCAGACTAGAAAACTAAGGGGTGGTGATATACATATATAATTCCCCCCCCCCCCCGCCCGTGGTGGATGAGGGTACAGGTAGATTTGTGGCCAGGATAAAGAGTGTCAGGCCAAAAAGAAAAATAAATGATGGACTATGTTTGCTAACTTACCCACACCAAAATTCAGCATTCACTCCAAACTATAGAGTGACATCTGATGACAGTTCTCCTTTGGGCTTACTTACAGACTCTTCCACTACTTTGAAAGCAGATTCTCCCCTCACTTGGCCTGCTCTCTTACACCATTCAGATTTCTTGTGAAATATCATCTTCTCAGCGAGACTATTCTGATCATCCTACCCAATGTACATCTCCCTTCATTGGTAAGCTCTACTTAATTCACTCTTTTTCTATTTCTCCATAAGATCTGTCACTCTTTGGAATTGTTCTTTCTTTTCTGTTTTTGTTTGTTTGTTCTTTCCTCTTTTCCATCATTATTTTTTAAATATTTTTAATAAAACTATAACATATAATATTATATGTTTCATATATTTTTATTTCTTTTCTTTTTTTTTTTTTTTTTTTTTTTTTTTTTTTGTGGTTGTTTGATAGCTGTCACTAGAATATAAGAGCCAGGGGGACATCACCATTGTCTTTCTCATTCATTTCTGAATTAGCAGCAACTTGAAGAGTGCCTGACAGATAAAGAACCTAAAATATTTGTTTGAAAAAAATGAATGAGTGGATAATTGAATAGAAAAATTTATTTGAGAGAAAAATAGAGGCAAGATGAGTAGATTCTATGACTTTCACTAAAAACTCATTCAAAGCTATATAAATATAGACTCCAAGACAATTATTCTCTTAGCAATGGGGTTTGTGCAAATCAACATGCTAACTCTTAAATCTTCCTAACCATCCTTCACACACACACACACACACACACACACACACACACACACACCAAACAAACAAAACAAACAAACAAAATACCCTTAAGAATGTTGGTAAACTCCTTAGGCATCTTTAGCTGACTGATGTCACTTTTAAAAAGGCTACTAAGGCTATGGAAAGCATTGTGGAGGTTCCTAAAAACACTAAGAATAGAATTACCATATGACTCAGAAATCCCACTCCTGGGTATCTACCCAAAAAATCTGAAAACGTTTATACATAAAGATATATGTGTTCCAATGTTCACTACAGCTTTATTTACAGTGGTCAAGAAATGGAAACAACCAAAATATCCTTTGATAGATGGTTGGATAAAGAAGTTGTGGTATATATACACAATGGAATACTATTCTGCTGTAAGAAAAGATGAAATAGTACCATTTGCGAAAACATGGATGGATTTTGAGATTATTATGCTGAGCAAAATAAGTCAGACAGAAAAAGTCGAGAATCATGATTTCACTGATATGTAGTATATAAAACTGAAAAAACAAAAGAACAAGACAAACAAATGAAGAAACAAAAACTCAGACACAGACAATAGTTTAGTGGTTACCAGAGGGGAAGTGAGAAGGGGGTTGTAGATGAGGGCAAAGGGGATCCAATACATGGTGATGGAAGGAGAACTGACTTTGGATGGTGAACACACAATATGATACATAGATGACATATTATAGACTTGTACACCTCAAATCTATGTAACTTTACTAACAATTGTCACCCCAATAAACTTTAATAAAAAAAGGCTATTAGCACAGATTTGAAATTTTATGTTTTAAAGTATGTTTCTCCTTAGAAATATAGATTTATACTAACATATACACCCATATACATAGTTGAATATTTTGGTCCCTGTTTTTTTCTAAGTGCATTTTTGAAAGAATTCAGGAATGCATAGAATCTGACACTGTTTGAGTCTTTGTTTTAGCTGTTCTGATCCCATTGCCAATACTGTTATAGGTAGGCTCTCATCATTTGAAGGTGAACTCAAGGAGAACATCCCGGCCAACCCCTGAGAAGTGCAATTTGTTAGTCTGGACAAGGCATGCACATACAGACACAACCTAATGACATCTATGCAAAATTTATCAGGACTGAAAAGAAGATAACAGGTAAAAACTCTTTAACAGTTGTGTATTTTTAAAGTATGGAGTTTACTAACCAATTTTGTGTTTCAAATAAGAAGTTCTGTATTTCCTTCCTTTTTTTTTTTCTTTTTTGTTCCAGCCTACCACTTTCTTTCCAATGAAGAGTGGGCCGAGCCACTTATATGAAAGGTGAGTTCTCTTCTTCATACTGCGGTCTAGCTGGACTTGTCTTCCTGGGACCTCAGTGCCGCTGGCCTTTTCCCTGGATCAGAGCCCCATCCAGATGGTAGCTATTACCTGTGACTGGTTTTAAAAAGCAGCAGTTACCATGTAGATGGAGAGATTCCAGGACTGTTCTCAGAAAGCTAAGCAGACCATGTTCATTACCAAGGAATGCAAACACCAAGTTTTCACTTTATTTGTCCCACAGTAGATTGGAGAAAGTTGCTTTACTCAGACTGTGGCCTACATCTCTACGTTGTGGGGCCTCTGACAATGAACTGTGTAGGCTTGCAGGTCTAGTTGCAGATGTGATAGTGAATTCAGAGAATGATATATCACGACACAAGTGTTAGGGCTAAGGAGAAAGGAGTCTGTCAAGTGTCATGGGAGATGTTACCTTTTATTGTAAAGAGGTCCCAGATGCTTCATATATTTTACCTTACTCCCTACCCTTCTTTTTCTATTACTGCTCTTACTATGACTGCTATTAATACTAATGCCATCACCACAATTCTGTATCCACGTTGTGCAAGACACCATTTCAGGAAATTTACATGCATTCATTAGCACATTAATTTCTCCCCCAAACCAATCAATGTAGGTATTATGCACAACTTGTGTGTAAGGAAACTGGAAGTCACTGACACAGCCAGTGAATTACAGATGGAGACGTAGGATTTAAATCCAGTGAGTTTACATCCAAAGACAGCTGCTCTCTCACTATTCCCCTTTGCATTCATATAGAAAGTTCAACAGATAACTGACCATTTGCTTTCTGACATCTTAGTCTTCTAGTGGACAAAAGCTCAAGAAAATTCTTTAGCTTTTCCATATTTATCACTGTTCAGGACTTTGTTTGTTTGTCTGATTTTGTTTTAATAATGTAAAAATTCTAGGGGGTCTCTTGCTGGTTGGTGGATACACTCTATATCTCTGACTTATCAAGGTAAAAAAAAAAAAACTGTAGAGGAGTGAAGAATTAAGTTTTTATTGCATTTTCTGGTGACTAACTTAAGGGACCAAAAAGGTTATTTTTAGCTGCTTCATGAGCAGAAGAAGAGGGTCTCAAATTCTTCTATTTACTTAGGCAAGATGGAATTCAAGGGATCTTTGTCAGCTTTATCCACCCTCATGTGAATCTGACCAAGAATCACAAAATAAAATTTAAAGAGAGTCAGGGGAAGGGAAATTCAGGGGAGAAAAAAAAAATCACAAGTGATACCTTTGTGATAAATTGTTTTCAAATAAATTAGCAAAGTCAAAAGTGGATGGGGAGAGAGAGAGAGAGAGAGAGAGAGAGAGAGAGAGAGAGAGAATAGAATAGAATAGAATAGAATAGAATAGAATAGAAGAGAAGAGAAGAGAAGAGAAGAGAAGAGAAGAGAAGAGAAGAGAAGAGAAGAGAAGAGGAGAGGAGGAGAGGAGGAGAGGAGGAGAGGAGGAGAGGAGAAGAGAGAAGAGAGAAAGGAGGAGGAGGAGGAGGAGGAAGGAAAAAAGGAAAGGAAAGAAAAGGAAAGGGAAGAAGGAAGGAAGGGAGGAAGGAAGGAAAGAAGGAAGGAAGGAAGGAAGGAAGGAAGGAAGGAAGGAAGGAAGAATTTAAAGTAATTGCTTCAAAATTCTTCTATGAATGGGATGATTTCAACGTTTATTATTCATACTTCTATTCATTTTTCATTTAGTTAGGAGAAAAAGATATTAAGTATTTTATTAGTAGTAAAAAAAAGAAAACAAATGGTACCAATAGAAAGCAAGTGAATGTAGACAGCATAATTTGTAAGAAATCATTTGAAAGTGAGACAGGGATGATAAAACAACCAGCAGGATATCCACCAACCAGCAGGAGACCCCCTAGAGTTTTTACATTTACTGAAGGATCTAGCTAACAAGGTAACTGAAAGGCGGTCAGCCATGTATCATATTATCATTTGCTTGGACTTTCTAAGGTTGAATCCTGACGTGTTTCTCTCCTGGATGAGGTGACAAAGGAAGCACACATCACGGCAGCTATGCTTGTCCTTCGAAAGATTACCATGTGGTTTCTTAGGGGGTGAAAATTTCAACGACATTGACATTTTTCTTTTATTCTATATAACATTGTATATTTTTGCAGATTCAGTTTCTATGATGGAGAATTATTACATTGAAGTTGAGGAACATAACCTGGGTGCTCGGGCTTCATCACAAACATACAAACACATACACTAATTTCATCGAAGAATATAACAGAGATTTTTTCCCTTTAAATTGGAAATATTATGTCCTTGATTTTCCATGAAATTCTATTGTACAAAGATGTCAAGGTGACAGGACAAAATAATCTAATAAAAATGACATATCTCCAACTAAATTTATATTCCAATTCAAATTAATTCTTAAAAACTATGTCCTTGTTTTATCTCTATTTAGGTAAGGATGCAGTCGCTAGGTGCACCTTAGAGTTTTACAAAACATTAAAGTTCCACGATTGATGAGGATACTGTATCTCAATCTATGACCCGATTTTGTGTATCTGTAATTGAAAGGGCTGGATGTTGAGGCTCAGTAGTTGGATAGCCTGCCATGTCCTCGTCCAATAGTACAAAAGCTGGATTCTGTCCTTTAAGTGGAAAGGAACTTTAGTTTTGTGTTCTAATCCATTATCCTCCCATTGTAAGCATTCCCTCTAAAACATCTTTAACATAAACAAAGCTAACCTGAAGTGTGTAAGACACTTCATCCTGTGGTCACTCTAAGAGATGGGAAGAGGAAGGCACACCTTTAAGTCTACATGTCATTACCTTGTTGACTTTAATTACTGGATCTCTTTCAAATTTCTACTTGTCTCTCTGTTGGGGTTAGAGCTTATTGATGAAGATTGGGAGTCACAGGATTGTGCTGCTATCTTTTAAGTCAGTCATGGTGAATCCCTCACCTCCCCCCCGCCCCCCCGCCCCAGAATGTGAGGGATAGCGATCACTGTTATTCTTCCATCTTTGTGGTTTCAGCAGAAATTTGAGATACAAGACCCTTAGCCCCAAGGCTGATTGAGGTAAAAGGGTCTGTATATTGTGGGTTTTGTCTTACTGTTTCCCATTTCTAGCAGACAGAATTTTATCACCCGCTTGGCTCAGTTAACATATTTTCCCCCTGTACAGAAAGCCATGAAATGGTTGGAAACAGATTAATTTATATCAGCCTTTTGAAAGGCAATGAGTGAAGAAGAGAGGAAATTTCTAAATACAAGAAATAATACTTTCTGGGCCATTGGTCAGGATTTTCCAATTTTCAGTGATTTCAGTTATTTTATGGAAAATCATTGGGTGCAGGCACATTCTAAGTATGCTTTAGCGTATTTAATGGATCTGAAAACTCCTTGCATTGCCTTTATACTCCTCCATTAGTACTTTAAGATTCTAATTGTGTTTCCACAATGAGTCATTCTGTATCAGGGGCTGACAGTTGACAATCAGGGTGGCTTAGAAATGAACATTTTTTTACCTATCAAATTAGGCTTTGTATATTTAATAATTGCTAAATGAAAGACACTGACAAAAGTAATTTGATCACAATGTGGATTACCAAAATCTGCTCCTCATTATAGAACATTTCCAGAGACCATTAGGAGAAATACTGCGGATTTGCAAAGCAATAGATAAGCAGCCACTGGCTCAAAAGTCTAAGTTTTCAAGCTGACTGGAGAATTCCACATTCCCTTTAATATAATATTCTTTAGGTCTTTCTGGTCAACATGGATTGACTGAGATGCACAGTTGTATATTTAGTAGAAAAACTTTTATTCTTCCCCGAGTTCCCCCCGTTATATGGCACCGTGGCTGACTGGCCTGCTTCAGGAAAACAATGTTATACTTAATAGCTTTCGGAAAGCAGTTGGGTAGAACATTTAAGTAGCAACATTTCCCCAAGTTCAACCTCAAAAAATATGATGACCTTTACCTTCCAAATACTTGCTCAAAATGTCATAATCAGTTTCTCAATTATGTCAGCTTCAAGTATGGAGCTATATCAACCACAACTTCTGACTCGCGTAAGCAGACCATCAAGTGCAATGTCAACAAACATTTATAGGGATTCTAAAAATTACAAGTTAATGTTGTCTCACAGGACTTTAAAGCAAATAAATCCAGGAAGGAAAAGAAGAGTTTTACCTAACCCTTCCCTTGGGGAAAAGATGAATGATTCTAGACACTAATAGAAATGACAAATATTTTCAAGCATTATTTGGCTAGACATGTTCTAAGAGAGGGGGACAAAACAAAGCAATTATTAAAGTTATGATATTTAAAGAGACAGAGATGAAATGGAAATCAGGGTAATTTCCATCCATCAGACAAGGGTAAATATTTGCTTGCATCTCTGGTATGTAGTTAATCTCAGGGAGAATAATATCCATAAATACTTGTTGATTGGCTAACTGCATGATTTTGCTCTTGCTGGATTGAGTATCTTGGGGGCAAGTTTCATTACTTATACTTTTTTTATGGTCCCAGCACCTGGCAATAGGGAAAAGAGTATGTTAACAAGCCAAAAGTCAATGAACTATGCGTAATTGAGGTGTCTGTGCAGGGAGAAATCAAATGAGGCAGGAAGGAAGTGAGAAACTGAGATAATAGTTCCATTAAGATCAGTACAATCCAAAATGGAGAACTGAAAAATGTAAATCACCCAGAAAATCCTGCATGTATCCATGTAAAGGGGTAAAGTTTAGCTTTTGGATGATCCAAGGTGTGATGGTATACAGGATAAAAGGAAACGACTGTTACAGTGTGGACAGTCATTGGACTCTTGTTTTCCTGAGCTCTTATAGTGGTCTATAGAATTAACACTCACAAAATCTATTCTGATGGTCACTGATTCTAAACCCTTAGTTTGTTGGCAGAAGAAAATTCAAAGTGCAGATAATAGGGTTACCTGAGAGCAAACATCTGATTTCCAGCTTCATCTTCTGGTTTCTACAATATACTATTTGATCTACATACAATTATAATAAAGTACACACACACACACGACTTACAAAATTTAAAAGTCTATGAAAATGTATGTTGTTTCTATTACCACCACTGTGGACATTCTGTCTATAACGTGTAGAACATAGGGCATGTGAATTAATTTGGGCTATTTTGCTAGGAGTGTCTGTTGGTTGTAATTGCTGATAATGTGGCAATTCATTTCTCCGTAAAAACTGCTTATTTTTATTAATGTGAGAAAACATCAGCTCTGTCTGAATGAATGCTTTCCCAGAGTGACGGCAGGGAGGGTGATATGAGAGACCGCAGAAACACAGGGGTGTGGCTTTATCTATATTTCTTCTTTCAATAAAACCTAAAGAGATTAGGTGTGTGATAGAATTGAAGCAATCCCATTCTGTCTGCAAAGCTATTCTTCAAAAAGAATTAAAGAGGAGTCAGCCCCGTTCTAGCACAATTGTACTCGGGTGGTTGCATGGACTATATACATATCTTGATGCCTCCACAATCTTTGTTCCTCTTATATATAAAATCCCATTTCTTTTCCTTCCCACACTCCACTCCCAACTGCTTGTTGGCAATTTAGTGCTCTTTTACATCCTTGGATCAAATATGTGCTCCATTGTAAAACCTTTCTTAATTTCTCTATGGAAAATAAGTATTTGTGTATACGTGCATCCAAAAAGTAATAAATTTCACTGCCACCCCTGTTTTTATGTATTTTCCTCTATTAGCAGACACAACAATTTATTTGTTTGTAGGTTTGAGTGTTTGTATGTGTGTCTACTACCTAACAGAATGTCTAGCACATAGAAAACATTTCTTCATAATTCATTACATAAAAGTCTATGCAAAGAAAATAGTAAGAGTCAGGTATACCTGACTATATAGCCTAATTCTGCCACTTAAAATTATGTGACCCCATATTTAAATAGATGATATAATATTAGTTTTGGAGTTTTAAGGCGAGTTAACGTTGGAAAGATACCCTCAATTCTGAATTGTGCCTTGTGCATATTAAAGTTCAATACACAGAAAATATTTCTGGGGAAAAAAATCTGTAGGTTTCATGTAGCATTATGCAGCTTAAAGACAAAACACATGTTAATATGTATCTATAAATTAGTGTCGGTTTGTGTTATTGTAGGTTTCTATTAAGGGTATTTATTCTCATATAACCTTGAAAAATCTATCCCAATTCTTTTCATTATTAGCATGATTTAGTGAGACAATTACTGAGTTAATTTTCCATAATGACACACATACAAAAATCCCACTGTATGTTTTATTTTTCAAATTTACTTTAAAAAATACCACAATCAAAGCGTAACTCTCTACTTTGTTTATGTAGGGCTCCGGTGAACCAAATTCAATTGGAAAGCAGGAAGAGAATAAGGAAGTGGACTTTCTTTGAGCACATGCCCTTAGGGTAGAGCTGAGGACTAGAACAGAAGGTGAAAGTATTGTCTAATATTTAGTCATCAGGAATTGTGAGTGACGTGATTCTAAAGGCTATACATATCTTTATATGCCGTCACTCACTCAACCCTCACAAAACTCACATGCAGTAGATGTTATAATCATTCCCGTTGTTATAGATTTATATAAATTAGAAAACTGCTGCAAACCTGCCTGAGGTCACATAGCTGGTAAATAGAACTGAAATTTGAACACAGAGTGAGTCATTAGGGCAAACTGCTTCTACATTGCAGTTCTATAACCTAATATATTGACATTTCACTAAAAGTGGATAAGTTTCTAGAAATGTAATTAGTAAAAATAAATAAATAAAGAGTAGTAAATCTCTTTAGAACAATAAACGTGATGGTAACACACATGAGAAAGACAATCCATCGGGGGGAAAAAAAAGAATTTGGGTTCAGAGATCTTTCTGGCCTGCAGTTCTTTCAAATGCCTATGGTATAACTAATTGTCATATAATTTAAATATTTTTCAAAACCTTAGAAAAGTTTGGTAAATAACCCAGGCTCTTCAATGGAGCTAAAATAATCATCATGGAAACTTGAACAAGATAACAGAAAGACCCACACATGCACACACACATACAAACTACACACACACACAAACCACATACACATGCTCGTACTCTCTTTTTTACACGGATCTATAAGGCTCCTTTCCTTGTGAGTTGTGATGCAGAAGTTCCAAATAAAAGACTAGCAAACAGAATTCAAAAGCATGTTAAACTAATAATACAAGAAGTTTATATGCTAGTAAAATAAATGTGAATTTGCCATTCAATATTCAGGAGCAAGAATTAGCTTCCTTTTTTTTTTTTTTTTTTTTATATTCAATAAAATAAAAGCTGGCTCCATGTTCCATTCAGTCATTACCCACTCCCTCTTCCCCCTGACACACACACACACACACACACACACACACACACACACACACACACGGCAGTCTCTTTATATGGTGTCATATAAAGAACCTAGCCATGACATGTTCCCAGAGCAAGAACGGTCATGTTCCTTCTGTCTTAGTGGTTTCCATTTTTCTCTCGTTCACTTTCTCGTTTAAAGCTCACTAGTCCTGAGCACCTTCTAAAAGCTGATGTTCCAGGCAGCTCTGACATACCCTCCTTGTGCTCAGCCGCATGAGGCCTAAAGTCAGGCTATCGTACCACGGCCCTTAACTCCTGATGCTAACAGAACAGCATGGTCCACGCCTTCTCATACTTCTGTTTCTTCCGTGGCCCTTTTGTGGAAAGCATGTTTGTAGCCCTGAGAGAAAGCACTGGCTTCTGTTCAACCCCTCTCTTCTGTCCATGGTCTCACTATTCCCCTCTCTCTACCCAACAGCAGCTTTTCTCCTACATTATTTGTAGATCCACTCTGGTCTTACTGCTTGATAATTCCTATTGTCATAGCAACCCCTGTGTAGGTATTTAACTCAGCTCCAGGAAAACAGACAGACAAACAAATGAACAAACAACAAAACTTGTTGCTCTGGCAGATAGGGGTGAGGAAATGAAAATAACCTTGTCTTAGAGATCTAGGCTTGTTCTGCTTTTCTGGAGGGGGAGAGAGAAAATAGACAATTTGCTTTTATAGCCTTTTTTTTTTTTCCCTACAACATCAAGAACACATCCCAAATTAATAGTAGATTTTCCTAGCACACCAGGAATACAGAGATAGTTTAATATTATAAGAGCCATCAATATAGCATATGGTATCCATATGCCAAATATACAATAACCATATGATTATTTAAATATGTGTTGAATAAAAAAAAAAACAAAAAACCCAACACTAATTTGTAGAAAAGGCTTAAAAATAAAACCTTAGAATTGAAAATGAGAAAATGATCTTAAATTAGAATTCAGCATCAGCAATTGGTGGTAAGACATTGCAGACAATCCTGCTTAACAACAGTATTAAAAAAAAAGATAAAATGTTTAACAGGCTAGAATATAAGAGATATCAGTGTAGGGGTTAGTAATGGCCCTGGAACACTGATTTCCTGGAATACCACACGCACAGATAAGCAATGGCTTTAAGGTCACTGGTATATAAGTCTTCCTGCATGAATAGATGTGATCCTAGTCGTTCCATCTTCATGGAAGTGTGACCTGGGCAGTCACACAAGGCCCTGGTGTTAGAATGGCCTGTGACTATTTTAAATATTCTGAGGTCACCATCTTGAAATTCTTGATAAATTTTGAACAAGAGGCCCCACCTTTTCCTTCTGCGTGGAGCCCACAAATTGTATAGCATATCCTGGACCCCAGCCTGACAGTGAGGTTCTGAAAAGCTTTGAAGGTTTTCCCTGTGTGGCAGCTGGAGTGGAGCTGCTTGTCCAGGGTAGGCAGCTATAACAGAGAGATTCGTGAAATCTGGGCTCAGTCTTCACTGGACATTGGCCCAGGAATGACACTTTTTAAACCTCACAGGCCAAGAAACGAGGGTCGCTATTATTAGACCTGGTGTGGAGTTATGGGAGCTCAGCAGAAAGTGAAAAATAAAGCTATTTTAAAATGTCTAGAACAATTAGAGTTAAAAATAAAATTGTCTCAGGAAACGCCATGACTCTTTTTAAGTCTAAAACAATGGATGAAGTAACAAAGAAACATAGAGTTGGGTAGATCAAAATGAGAACATTGTATATGACAAAAAATCTTGCAAGTAACAGCAAAACATCATATAGGTTTCACACAAGCATAACAGGTGATAAAAACATATCAGTAATATAATGTATCTAGAGCTTTATTCATGTGCATTTTATCACAGCAAATGCCACTTCTACGAATATTCTGTTGTGGCATAGATCACGGATTTGGGAATCAGTTAAACACAGTCCAATTCTAACTCCACCAGTTCTCAGCACCCTGACCTTTACTAAGTTCTTCAATTTATCTGTACCTCAACATCCTTATCCGTAAAGTGGGGGAACCTATTATCCCTCCTTAGGATGGCTGTTGTGAGATGCAACGTGTTTATCAAAGTGACATAATGATAAATGTATCTGCTTTACTAAGTAAGGTTTTCTGAAGCCTTTTCCGTAACAATAATTGCTAACGTTGCTGCTCTGTTCTTCCTATTATTAGTTTCATAAGAAAATGATCAGCAAGGTGAGGACAGATATATTTCAAATATGTAATTGCAGAATTATCTATATTTTATTTTCTGAAAAGAAACTATATATGTTACAATTCAGAATGAGTTAAATGTATTATGACACATATAAATAATGGGAAATGCTACAGTACTGGAATTTATCTTTAAATAATATACTATCCAGATATACACAAGTGGCCTCATTACTACATACACATCACAATCTCTATTGTTTTAAATATGCATATGAGAAAAGGTAAGATGTAGTTAAATTATCAAAGGTAAAATCTCCTACTGGTGAGTTATATGATATGTATTTCATTCTTTTTACTCTCTGCTCTTTCAAAAACTTTAACAGTGAGTTTGAAAAAATAGTAATTAAAAATAAAAATATTTTGGAAATAGCATAACAGTGTGAGAATGTGTATATGTGTTGCAATCACACACACACACACACACGTTTCTAAATTTATTTAGAACAAAATTGTCCTCATATGAACACAATATTCAGTGATCATTGAAATTAGGATTATTGTAAACTGTGAATAGTCCTAGTAACACTTTAAAAATATTCTCGTAAAAAACGTATCATTATGAGAAGTTAAAAGTATCGTCTATTATATTTAAACTCAGTAGAGCACAAATGAAGTGCACTGAATTTCTCGATATAATAAAATATAGTTCTGAGAAGTTATTACCGATTTTAAAGACAAGTCTCTGCATTGTGTGTTAGTTTCAAATGCTGCTATTTGATTTTTGTGGAAGATATTATTTGCTTGGACTTAAAATATAAATATATATATATATATATATATATATGTGTATATATATACATATATAACTTATTAAATTGTGAAATGTAAAGCAATCACACAGAGGATAAATCATTGAGGAATCTTTCAAAGTGGAAAAAATATAATCAGAGATAGCAGTTGCAGAGGTCGTAAATAGATATTAAAAAGAAAATATGAGTTTATTCAGAATGTTTTTTCCATAGAAAGGTTTCCATGTTTTTTGTTTTTGTTGTTTATATCAAAAATTACAATCACAATACATGAGAGACTGTCTTATAACAAAGATAACTGTGCATAAATAGGTCACTTTTTATCAGCCAAGTTTGACCCACTAAAATATAATTTATTATTTATTGCAAGAAGCATAATATAAATATCAGTATATCACTGTCAGAAAATAAAATTTCTCTCTTTCAATACCCTTGCCCTTTGATTACGAGATTCTAGGCATTCTTGGAATATATCAAAAGGTTATAAATAGTAAAAACAATAATAATAATAATAATACAGTGTGTATTACACGTCCTAATTTATTATAAAATGATAACCATTATGGATGGTAGGAAATGCAAGAACATCAAGGATGTATGATGTTCTTTTCCTTGAAGAATTGGCACTTTTTCTAGCTTTGTTTCCCATGTAGAACATTGCCTTTTCATGCCTTCTATCTGATGAGCTTTGTGAGATTTGGAATTCTATAACAACGAGTAATAAAACTTATAATACAAGATCAGAGGCATTCTGATATATTGCACTCTTTTATGTTAAATAAAAATGACCATTAATCATAGCAGATTTTATCAATCTTTGATGTGCAGGAGGAGAGTCACAGTTTGGAGAGCCAAGAATCCTTCTGAAATCTGAATGGTTTTCAAAGTACAATTGAGACACATTAGAGCTCATTGTTATCCATAGATGCATATAATCAAGGCCAAATTGTGTCATTTAATTCATAACAACCAGATTTTTGTAAAAACAATGTTTGACAGAGCTCTATGGAGAAAATGAGATGCTCTCTCTGAGAGGACATCTCCCTGTTTTCAAAGCCACTATTGTCAACAATTTTAAAAAAAGCAGATTATTAACAAAGTGGGTCACCATACACAGGAAACTTTTTCTCTTACATCGCTTTCTAAGAGGAACAAAAGGTCAGAAATAGTGTCTTTTATAAGTATTTGTTTTATTTCTGGATCCTAATTTATAAATTTACCTAAACAAACTCCCCAGTTACCAAAATGAAACAATTTTATCTGTATATATTTTTATAGGGAGATAATACTAGATTGCTCAGAATAAGAAAGCAAGTAGCAAAACACTATGATTTTGTGCCACAGTATATGTGTTACAGGTATAAGAGTGAATTGCAACAATACTACAAACTGTCAATTCACAATATTTATCTTTAGAGAACAAATTTAGAATTGCAAGATGAACACTTTTAACCTCCTGTTTTATGCACTAAATGCACATAATGGGTTTTAGATAAGCGTGCATTTCTTTTTTAATAAAACAAATAGAAAAACCATTAATCTAACATCTAATTGCTGTTAATATTATTTTTACACTCTGCCTAGTATAATGTGAGGACTACAAGGAATAGCTATGTTTCCACCCAAAGAAAATAGAAGATAGTGACTTTCATCCTATTAGGTTGGTGCAAAATTGCAGTTTTTGTAATTTTTAACCTTTTAAACTGCAATTACTTTTGCACCAACCTAATATTTTGCACATAGGTATTCTGAAGAAACATTTCCAGAATTGAATGATTGATAACCAGGGTGATAGAATATTAAACAGGAATCAAGGTTCATGCAGGGGAGATACTTGAAAGTACCACTGTGCTGAGTAAAGCTTGAATTGCACAAAATATGTAATAGTATGACAGGGAGCAGAGGAATTAGGGAAGTGTTGAGAGAGTAGACCTATAGCTACTGGGCTCTTAAACCCCAGGCTCTGTTTTAGATGTTTTAAGATACAATTGCCACAATTAAAAGGATTGTTAATTATCAATCAAGGCAAAGTGAAGCCTTGCAAGATTGAATTCATAAGCAAGCAGGTGGAAATATTATTGCGTATTACTCCAACACTCCTTATCAGATCGAGCTCAAGCAAGGAGAAAGGACATGGAAGAGTTGATCTGAGTGAAAATAGCCAAACAAAATAGGACAACTGGTCAATAGTGGCTGAAGGGTAGGAGAAGCCTAGAACACTAAGGAGCCACTGGCCTCAGAAAAGGCATCAACATGATTCAACTGTACATAGCAGGTAGAAAAAAAGATGAAAGGTAGAAAAGTTGTGGTTAGTGAGGAGATGCTGAAAATTGAATTGGGTTGAGAGATACTTGTGAAGGATTAGTCTTGACTGGATTTACTGACCAGAAAGTTAATGCATAATTAGCAAAGCAAACCATGGCTTCAGAAAAGTAAATGAAATAATTTCAATTTGCGGTTATTGGATATTTATTTGTGAGAAAAAAATCACAATGAAATTTTAAAAATTGTAAGGGGGGATTGTAAATACGGGAGTGGTTTCAAAACATTTTGGAATAAATCCTTGTGGCCGTAGAAAATCATGGTAATGACCGTTGGCAGTGGGTGGAAAGTATCTTGCCTTCATCTGATGTAGGGAGCGGTGTAGAGCTCTGATAGGGACCATACAAAGGTATAAATATCAGTAACAGTCCATCGACATGACATAAATCTTGAATTAATGGACAAGAATTGTATAAATGTTAATTTTCTCAATTTTTGTCTCTTAATTTTATTATATATTGCTCTTGTATTATTTTCTCCCTTCATTTGCATTTACTTAGCTTTTCATTTTCTAGTTGCTTATGATGCTACCTTAGGTCATTGATTTTAGACCATTATTATTATTATTTTTCAAATACAAACATTTAAAGCTATGAATTTCTCACAAAGCATTACTTTAGGGGCGTTTCAAAATTTTCAGTATGTTTTACTTCTGATACTACAAAATTTAACTCACAACAACCAGATTTTTGTAAAACTTGTTTTTGAAAGTGTCCCTTAAAAAAATATATAATCCCAAGTGTTTTAGGATTTTCTAGTTATCTTCCTATCATTTATTCCTATTTTAATGTCCCCCCGTAAGACAAACAATAGGTGTGTTAATGGAATAGAGACTTCAACACAGTGGTGATGAAGGGGGCTGTAGTAGGGAGGATGGATAAGAAGGTTAAAGTGGAGAGATTCAGACCTTGAATAAATATGGGCTATATTGGGGGGAGGTGGTGTAGTGTTGTCTTAAAGGTGTGATTCTAATTTCTGATTAACTATAACTTTCCCTGGCTAGGACTGTCTAGGGGCTATAACTAGTCCCTAGACAATGTAATTAAGAGGTAATATCTAAGAGGAAAATGAAGGTGAATTTGGTTACATTGGAAATTAGGATACATTATAGCTCAACAGTTCATGCTGAAGTTCTAATGTATGCTAACGTTCCCAGACAGGCCAGTATTTCCAAGCCACTCCACAAGATTATTATTTTCTGATGAATTAGGCACAAGAGTTTTCTGAGCAAAATATTTGTTCAAACTTGTAAAATTTTATTTTGTTCAACTAGTAATTAAAGACCAAAGAGAGACTGCTGTAATCACTTGTTTATGTCTGAAAATCAGGCAATATCTACACAAGTTCTGTTTCCCCTTTAGAAAGTCTCTGGGCCCAGATTTTAAGTAGGTATCCATTTTTATTATGTATGCTTATGTGCTTAAGTCATAGGTATGTCTGGGTGGAGAAAGCAAGCTGGCATTTATTAGAGCCTTCTTAACGCCTGGCCTGAAATGGAATTCTGTCTTAAGATCCAGAAGAAAAACGCCATCTTCTCCCAGAAAGGCCAACCAATTTATACATCGAAATTCCAGACAAATTCTCTGTAAATTAGTTGATTTTAAACGTAAAAAATTAGGGATATACAAATTTCCTCTTTTAATATTTTTCCCCATACACCTGTTTCCCCCAATACATAAACACACTGATATTTTCTCCTCTCTCTGTCTGTTTCTCTGTCTCTCTCATCCAGACTATGGTTTTTGGTGTCTGGATGCCTGCTTTTAATCTATGCTCTTTATTCACACCTACACAGCTAATATTACTGTGTGCTGCTACTTCTCTGGAATTCAACTTTGAAAGCCCTGTAGTCACAGTTGAGCCCCCTCCCCAAGCCCTCATGTTACCTAAACCACCACTTTACCCAGGAAACCACAGGTGTGAGAGATGAGGTGTCTGTTGTTTGGCAGTGGTATTTTTCTCTCTATTTCTAGAGCTCTTACACTTGGGTACTTCATGGCTTTCACCCAGCAGGAACCCATAAACACCCACATAGAGCATTTAAATCAATCTGAGAGGACACGGCTCCCAACTGTAACTTTTCTGAACTTAAATATATTATTAAAGGCTACAAGAAACCCATTGCATTCCCTATATAGTTTTACGAGTGTCACAGAAGTTAAGCATCACCTGCCTCGGCTGGTGGGTAAATCCTCTCGGCCAGTGCCAAAATCTTGTAATGCAGCAGATGGCAGATGCAGCAGACAATAGCAAACAATAAGGGATCCAAGCTGGTTCCCTAACCTTTCATCACCAGAAATCATTCCCATTGTTTAACTCCGCATCTGCAGCCTATTTACATGGGAGTCTGACTTTCCGAATGTTTATGATGTGTTGGGCTGCAGCACTGCACAAGCTGCTCAGATTTTTCTCAGATGACCATTCCAAGTACTCCACAAAGGTCATTGCTTTGAGGTTGCTGTGGTATTATTGTTATTATTGTTTGGCTGGGATTCCCTAATGCACTTTGAAATATGATTCTTCAACTGTGAACCCCTCAACCTAAAGTCGTTTTATCTAACTTCCTCTGAACTTGTTGTGATCCTACAGCTGTTGGGCAAATCCACTGCAGCTTGTATCACAATAATCACAGTGTATCCTGAAAGCCTGTGCTCCGTTTTCATTCTTCCTGTGTGAAATACAACAAGAACCTTGACCACAAAGTGAATTCTATTGTGCTACCCTCGGAAAAGTTCTCACTGGGAGCACATGTCTGGCAGGAGAATCGGGCACTTGGAAATGCATTATCTCCATTCCCAGCTTTGCTGTTGATCCATAAGCAACCTCTGGCAAATCACTGAAATCCCTCTCCTCCAGCTTCCCTTTTGTGAAATGAAAACATAATTATTATTTATTTTTTTTCTGTCACAGGCTTGGGGGCAAGTGAGAGGCATTCATCTTACCAATAGAGCTGGCAATAATACCAAGTTTGTTGTGGTGGGGATAGGCTATGTTCACTGAGTGACACATCCCCTTTAGTGAGGTGAAGATGGAAGGGAAAATGCAATGATAGACAAATAGACATTGTTTAAACCAACTGATTCTCTGGGCCTGTACTGCTGATGACATCTTAATCCCTAGGGTCTACATATAGTGGCCAGTCATTAGAACGATTATGGAAATCACGGCCTGATTTACAGGATTTAGATATACATAAATTGAGAGAGTCTAGCAAATTAAAGATTTTGCATTGTTAAGATCCAATTCCCGATTATGTAGAAACAACCCCTTGATTTGTTTTTCTTTCTAATATTCAAAAAAGTATGCAGATTGATGTTACAGGCTAAAAAAATTATCACAAGGTCAACATACCCCTGAATCAATACCCAAGGCAATACTAGAATTAAAAGCTAGTTTCTTCATATCCACCAACATTTGTCACCTTCCATTATTTTAATAATAATAGAATTTAAAAGCTAACTTTACATTAGCAAATCTTCTAGGGAGTAACAGGATCAAATATTGGGTTCAGCACTATGGACTTTCCCTCCCCTTGCTGAATCTCACAGCCACGTCTTTTCAAGATACTGGCAGCTTTCTGATGCCCTCAAAGAAAAGTTTAGCATTTATTCAATGTTTATAGTTCTCAAGGGTTGGACTATTATAAAATAATCCAGAGTCATATTTCCAGAAGAAGAATTTAACTTTCTATGTTTTAAAAAATAGAATCTGTTTACTCAGTCACCTTGGTCAATGTGGCAAAACAGTACAGTCCTTAATAAATGGGACAACAATTTCCGTAGTATTTCCTATCCAGATTAATAGATCTAAAAAACAGAGATTTTTAAAATAATTATCTATGAAAAGTAAAAACTTCGGAAGATAAAAATTTCTTTACTCCTAAAACTAGAAGAGTCTCTAAAGTCAGTATCTTCTATTCAACCTTAGGAAAATAAAAAATAAAAAATAAAAATACATGCAATGAGTTGACTTTTGTCTCCCAAAATTATATGTTGAAATCATAATCCTTGGTACCTGTGAATATTATATTATTTGGAATAAGGCCTTGCAGATGTAATTAAGTAAAGATAAGGACATGAGCACAGTGTTTGACTGGTGTACTTATAAGACCAAGAAAATTTTATGTGAAGATACAGATACACGGGGAAGACATACATGTGAAGATGGAGGCAGATTGGAGTTATGCTGCTATGAGCCAAGGAACACCCATGGCTATCAGAAACTGGAAGAGGCAAGGAAGGAACTGCCCTTGGAAGCTTTGGAAGAAGCATGGGCCAGCCAACACCTTGATTTTGCACTTCTAGTATCCAGAGTTCTAAGAAAATACATTCTTGTTGTTTTCAGCCAGCTAGTTGTGATATTATGGATGGAAAATGAGTGCATAGCCACTCTCTAGGACAGTTACATATAATATTTTAGAGCATGCACTAATAATTGTAAATTCACTTAAAATTGTACATTGCATGAATTTGGGAGAAAAGATATAGAAAAAGCAGAAGAGAAACAAATAGACTGGTGAATATCCCCTATTTGAAATTCTGAATGTTGCACAATTACAATTAAGAATTACAGAGGAGATAATAGGAATTACTATGTAAGAAAGTTTTAAAAAATTGAAATAGATTCAGGAAAATACAGAAATCTCAGGCCCACATTTGGCTAAGAACTTTTTCAGCCATGCTGTAGGTAAACTAGTCTATTAATTATGGTTTGCTGACCCTAAAATATGTGTTTAGGTTAATAGTTTAACAACTTGCATATGGTTTTTCCATTATGTAAATTCTTTAATTTTAGTGGTTTTCTCTATATTTTTCAATCATCAGTGCTTCCACTGAGCCAGATGGACCATGTTGACAATTGTAGTCAGGATTCTGGTGACTAGAAAAAAACAGATCACTCCAAAAGCAACCTCACAAAATAGGGCCAGAATAGTACTCTAATTGTGCTGATATGTTGAAACTCTGAGCTGCTTGAAATTCTCTGTAAAACAGGATAGGTTTCAAAAATAAACAAATACATTGATAAATGCTTAGACTCCTTTACAGAAAGTTGGGGGCCATGCAACCATTTTTGAATTTTCAAAACACCTAACCTATTCTGCTTTTCTCATCAAATATATTCAGAAGAAAGAAAATTACACAATATAAGTAGATATCTTTCACAGCTAAAAGACACATTCAGATTTCAATATTAAAGATGGCTTTTGCGGGGAGTGAGGTTTTTTAGGGGAAAGCTGTTTGGTTTTTATTTTCTTTTTCTTCCTTTTCTTTCTGTCTATTTTATATAATGTCTTTCTTTTTCTCTCTGTATTTCTTCCCCCATGTAGTTTTTCCAAGTGCATTTTAGATGGACAAGGCTTCCTCAATTTATAAAATATGGTGAGCCTTTAGCAGATGATTATTTTAACTTGACCATAACCAACAAAAAAATGACACCTTTTCGAAGAGTCAGATAAATTCTTTACATACAATGCAATTCTCAAACAGTAATATTATATACATGTATCTATGACAATTTTAATCACAACTGATTTTACTGATATGGCTTCAGCCTTCTTTTATTTGATTATGTTAGGATACGTATTTCCTTGCTATATTTAGCTTTTCTGATGCTTCTGCTTAATAGAAAAAAGAACACACTGATAGTCTTAAGTAATAATAATGCTGCAATTTTTAATATTTAAGAGGTTGGAGATTAGAAAGATGAGATTTTTAACTTGAGAGTTAAATGATAAAAATAAATTAATAACATATTAGAGTACTGATATTGCCATATTTCTATAATTTGAAAGATAATAAGCCACCAGAACTTGAATGGCCTTCCTATAAAATATGACTAAGTGAAAAGGACACATAGGTACACTGATTGGTCATCTCAATAAATTCACTAGAATAGAGTATAGATCACAAAGGTAAACCATGATGATTTTCATTCAACATTCCCAGTGGAGATGAAGCCCACCTAGAATTTTACCTCTACTGTGGAGGGAGGAGAGGATGTTTTAGTCAAAATTCTTAAGTATTTGTGGTTCAATAAGGGAAGTCATTACTATTGTAACAAAGATGCATCATGATATCTTAATTTGATTCCATTAAGTAACAAATTCATACAACTACTCTCGCTCCCCTTATTCTCACTCCATGCTTGGCAAAAAACATCCCAATTTGCCTCCCTTACAAAGCTTGACTTCAGAAGAGAGAATATAATGAGCAGGCTGACAAGTCTTTTAGACATGGTCACAATTTTTTTCCCCACAGAAATTTTTTACAAATACTTACAAATACAATATTTGGAATCTGGATGTCTGCACAAAAATCACAACATAAAATGATTTTTAAAATCGACATCAAAAAATGCATACAGGTTGCAATGCTTTGCAATTAGTAAGAATTCAATAAATACTTTTTACATAAAATAAGTTACTGGTGATCTGAAGTATTTGATATCTTCCTTATTTTACCAAGTGTAAAAGTAATTTCTGGGGAAAATAACGTATTCCTTAAATGGGGGAAAAGATGGAAATAACACCTTTGAGTATAATTATCTATCAGACAATACGTTAGGCATTTCACACATGTTATCGCATAAATCTCACTTCACTCTAGGTTTTGATGTCTCTTTTTTATAGATTAAACTTAACATAACTGAAACTTGGGGATATTGAGGAATTCACAAGTGTAGTTATTACAGATCCAGGGTTCAAAAAAAAGTCACACTGACTTTCAGCCCATGTGCTTTCCCCATATCTCATGCCTTGCTGTATTAAAGCTGTGATCTGCAAACTGTAGTATGTGTACCCTAAGGGATATGTTGAAGATTTCCAAGTAGTGTGTGGGCATAGATAAGTTTTAGGAATGTTCCTTTCAGATCCTTAATTTCCGTATGCTCCAATTTTTTCTCTAACATTGAGAACCTTTGTTTGTGGTGCCTTGCTGGTTCTCTTATCCTGATTCCTATTTCACAAGAGCCCTTCTCCAAGTTTATAAAAGTATAATTCTTACTGACCTCAAATCTTATGTGTATTGCCTTAGAGTCTTCAAGTCCCTGGTCTCCAAGCAGTTCAAACACAGGTGCTGAGGAATTCTCCATTAATCAAGGCACCATAAACCCACAATACACCTTGGGTCTTTCCTGTCTTATAAATATTTCTGTTACTGGTAAAAATAAGTCCGTAGAGATGGAAAGTTTTTCACCAATTATAATGCCCTGAATTCACATATTTCATATGTTAGGCAATGGGACTGAGGATTTTCCCTAGGTATTTAAAAAAAAAAAAAAAAAAGAATGATTTGCTTCCATAGGGAAAGCTGGTGAAAAACAACCAAATAGAGCATAGGTTAAACATATAAAGACAATGATAGTATAATATATTTCATCCTGGAGACCAAATCAAAAGGAGGCTATTGACCTGTGTCTATTTCTCAGATTCTGAGTATCCACATTTTTTGAAAGTTAACTTAGAAATACCTGTCTGTTCTTCAGTGTATACTCTGCAGTTTGGTCTTTCTCACTAAGAATGGAAGGATTCTCCTTCATGCACGTTTTGGTCTGTATCTGCATATAAAATATGCTTAAATCATGTAATAAGATTAAAGCCTATTGCCAAGAATATTGCATTAACAAATGAAATTGAAGTTGATATCCCAAATATTTTTTAATGTTCTCAGTTAAATAATATGCCCCTAAGTAAAAGAGTGAGTATAATTAAGTCATCAGATAGGCTTCAGTAATTTTTTTTTGGGGGGGATAACTTTATGCAAATTAAGACAGTAACTTCCTGGAGAATGGTGTTTTTGCTAATTGATGTTTTCAACAAAATGAATGAGGATGGAATTAAGAGTTCCAGCTGATAGTTTGCATATAGTTTGTAATAAAGTTACTTATGTGAACAAACTTTTTATTGCTTTCATTTATAAAAAATGAAACAGAAATATAATTGATCTATATTTTCTAATGTGAGGAATAATACTCATCCAGAAATATAAGAATTTCTTAGAGAAAAAATAATCCATCTCATGAGGAAATCATTACTAAAAAAGGTTGCTTTTAATGCTTTATAATTATTTGATACAATTTGTAAAATATGTTGCTTTGATCAATTTTTAAAAAGTCCAGATTTTTAAAAAGACAAGAGATTTTTAAACATAAAATTGTGGGTGGGTTGTGGAATGGAAAAATTAATTTGAGGAGAAAAATGAGATATTTAAATGTGCAACACTTGAAAAACTTGTTTATATATACATATTTAATGCTGGATATAAAAGAATATTTGTAGTCATTTAGTACATTTAAAAATAATGTAACAGTTTTATTTTAAAATGTCAATATTCACACTACACTAGAAACTGTCTTCTTTGCAACTTTCTCAACTAAGAATAGAAATTGTAAGATGATACCTTAAAAATCTATAAGAAGATACATGGCCTTTAAAAATACTTTTGGAAATATATGAGAAAAGCAAAAAGACAGATCTACTCTATTAAGCAAACAACAGAACATAACTAAGGGAGTTAAGAGTTTGCTTGTGTGAAAGGAATCAATAGTGGCTGGTATTTACTCCTCAGGCAGTGTAAAACAGTAAGAAGACCCGAGAGTATCACAGGCACTCAAAGCATGGGACAGCTACATTTTAAAAATTTCTTTGAAGTCTTCTTTATCAGGTTTTGAATTAAACTTCAATTCAAAGAAGGATTTAAATGAGCCTAGCTATTTGGTCAAGAATATAGTTATATTAATTCTTCTTCTGGGTTATTGTAGCATGAGCCAAGAGTAGTAATAGTAATAGATAGTATTAACTAGACTGTTAGTGACAGTCCTTCTCGTGGAAAACATTATTTCACTTTTTACATTAAACTTTCTGTTTATTGATTAAAATTTTCAACAGGCACACTTAACTGATGTATATTCCATATTGAAACACTTATAATGATATATCTTAAAATTGACATTTTATGCAAGTGATCACATTATGTGTTATCTGAATAATATTTTTTTCACGTAATGATACTAAATACAAATGCTACTTGACGCATATTCCCACATAATGTTTTCTCTCACATTTACAATTCAAAAAATTGATGAACCCAGAAGAATTGCTGTAGTCACGATATGGAGCATACTATATTAGCGGTTTCAAATTTTATTGCAATATATTTCTTCTCTTACACTCTGCATCATGTTGTTTGATGAGGTGAGTCCATAGGAAGATGGTGGCGTCCAAGATCAGTTCAACTTTTTCCTAGTCGGATTTGCTATGCAATGACACCTGAATTAGTACTCTAACTAGACTGAAGTGCCACCTGTAGACAGAGCCATCTGCCTCCCCCTCTGCCCCGTCCCTCCAGGAACCAGCCTATTACTTCATTTTGCACCCACAGTAACTATTTATCTTATCAACATGAAGTACCTGTGGCTTAGATAAGTTAAAGAAACTTGGCCCAGGTCACTGTGATGGACTAGACTGTGTCCCCCACAAATCCAAATGTTAGAGCTCGAATTCCCAATGTGACTGTATATAGAAAGAGAGCCTTTAAGTAGGTAATTAGGGTTGCAGGAATCACAGGAGTGGAGCCCTAACGCAATGTGACTACTGTTCTTTCAATAAGACAGAATGAGAGAGACACAAGAGATGAGCATGACCAGAGAAAAGACCCTCTGAGCCACAGCGAGAAGATGGCAATCTGCAAGCCCAGGAAAAACCAACCTTGTTGACACCTTCATCTTGGATTTCCTGTTTTTATGCCTCCCAGTGCATGGTACTTCGTTATGACCACACAAGCTGACTAAGACCGTCGCTCAAGCGTACCAGGCAGAACCAAAACTCAAAGTCATTTCTTAATAATTCAAAACATCAGTCCTAGTAAATATTTAGCAATCACACAAACACTTGTCAAACTACACATTTTCTCCTCATATTAAACGGCAAAACTGGTCTATGATCAGCTCATCTATAAGGTTTTTAGTACCCTGCCCCAAGTTGTACAGCTATTAAATGGCAAAGTTAAGGTTTGAAACTGGGTGAGCAAGTTTTTAACTACTTCCTTACAACCACTTCAAATATTAACATACCTTATTTATATTCTTCCTGTTAAATTAAGTATATATGTGTATAAATATATACATATGCATGTGTGTATATGCATATATATACATATATACGTAAATATATAAACACATATACATACATATATACATATATATGTATATATATGTGTGTATATATGTATGTATGTGTGTGTATATGTACATATAATATATACTATATATGTAGTATGCCTAGAGTTAGCTTTCTGGATTAATTTGTTTTTTCCTTCTTCTTTTTAAAAAAAAATAATTCCCAGAATATTCAAATGCAAGAGTATCAGATGGAAAGTTTTGATATACAAATAGAATCATTTTTCCATTCAGACTTTTAACAATATTAATATTACTCCTCAAGCCATAAAGATTCTCTGAAAACTAACCAGGTGTCATTTTCATATGCATAAAGCTGCAACATTATTGGAAATATAAGCCATCAGGGTGTAAAATGTCAATATTCCTGTTAAATGACTAAGACCTTGTTAAGTCTCACTCGGGGAAAAAAATAATAACCAAATGTGAATGCTGGATCTGGTAATTAAAGATTCCTATTGTGTCCAATTCTTAAACACCTGAAAGCAAGTTATTCTCTAATTTAGCATTAATGCTGACAAGAGATAGCACAAACTTGTTCATTTCAGACCGTCCAACCTCAGGGGGAAGAAAGTCTTTAGTATTTTTCAGCACCAAAAGTCCAGAGACAACTTACAGATTCTCATAAAAGATAATCAATTGTGTTTCTTTCTTGGTTCTTGGCTAACTATAAAATATCCTTTCCTATGAATTAAAATGCATATATACATACATACATACATACATACATACATACATACATACATAAATAAATAAGGGACTATAATTTGCAATACAAAATCAAATATAATTTAATGTCAGTGAACTAATTACAGTATTTACTATTCCAAATTGCACTTTACCACCATGATTTGGAGGGGCTTAATTGCCATCCCTTTAAGTGCTATGAACCCATAGTCTGAAATCCTACCAGTTCAAAAGCCAGGCCGGGGGCCATGCCTACTTGCTTTCTGCCAGCCTTTGTAAAGGCTCCAGGTTAGAGGAACTTCCAATTGTACAGTCAAGTTTCTCGTGAAGAGTTGTCCACTATTGCTTTTGTGAGGAGCAGATATGACAGTTTGCTCCACCAATACTATCATTGGTGGTCACTGTCCCTGGAACATTGGAGATAGATAATGCTGGAAATGGGATGTAGGGGCTAGTGCTTCCACTATTCTCACCAAAATGGATTGCCACTATCCTTGCTCTTTCACATAATTATTGTCTGACTTAGTATTTCTGATGGATTTGGATGATTGGCGAAGCCTTGCTCATATTTCTTTGTTTCAACTGTATGAAATGTCAGGCAAATAATAAGTGCTATATAGGTTAGTTATTGTTATTGTGGGTCATATTATTCTGGATACCAGGTATGATAAAGGTATTTCGGTGCCTTAGTGAAACCCACAGGCAACCCGAATATTTAATAGAGCCTTGGCCATAAATAGTAAGTGAAAACAAATTGGTAGAGAAAGGAAAATGGATTAGATGTGCAGAAAGAAACACAGGTGCCATGAGAAATTATCCCCCTGAGAAATGGCTGCCTGATGATATTTTAACTCCCTTTCTAGTTGTCACAATGCCTGCCTGAATTGGTGTTTCTGTTCTTGGATTTCCATGAGATTCTCATTAATTTTCTAGTTAGCCACTTGTTTTTAATACCAACTCTTATGAAGAGGATATATTTACAACCTGGTGAGTTCCAACTGGAAGTGCTTTCCGGCCTCTCCTCACCTATTCTCCATATTACTTAGGAATTTTATGGCTGCAAGTAATAGAAGCACATCTCAAACTAACTTAAAAGGATTTTAGGAGTCTCATAAAACCCAAAGATAGGCATGATACGATTAAAAACAACAACAACAAAAAAAAACAAAAACAAAAACAAAAAAACCACCAAAAACCTCATTAGGATTTTGTCTACCCATTACTAGCCTTGGCTTCCATCTATACCTCAATTTGTTTTGTTCAGAATACACAGGCTTAAACAAACAAACAAATACCAACAAGAAAAAAAAAATCAAACTTACAGAAGTCACGGCAAATGCCTACCTCTGAGCTTTAACTTTCATAGGTTTAGCCAAGAAAAAGAAGACAAATCTGTTTAATCTGGTCTGAAGTTCAAAGCCATGGTGACATGATTCACTGACCTAATTTGTATGTCTATTTCTGAACAATCAACTAGGGTAAAGGGAGCAGCTCCTATCTTTGGCATTAGGTGTTCTTTCTTATACACACATATAAAAGTACCTAACATAGCTCCTACTTCTAGAAGTACATAATAGAAAATAATAGAAACAGCATCTGTAATGATAACACAATGGTAAGTGCCATAATGAAGTGATATACTTCTGCACTGTGTAGCACATCCAATAAAAAGCAGGAGAGTCATAATTAAGTATTCTTCTTTAACTGGGTATCATACTCTTAGAAATCATATGAGTTTTAAATCAGCCAGTTCTCTCTTTGTGATTAATATAAGGATTTTTAACTTGACATTTACAAAGGCAAAAGCATATATTATTTGAGAATGGTTGATTCCACCCTATATAATGACTATGAGTCAGTGTGTTACCATGTATTGAACTTAAGTATAACAATACAATTACATATTCAGGACCCAGAAAAGAACTTCTCATTCTCTTTCTCCAAGAATGAGTGAAAAGCCCTAATCCAAATGTCACTGAAAGAATTGTCTGGGTTAGTATTTTTCTAGATTTGTTTTCTGAAGTTGTGCAGTCCTTTTTTTTTTTTTTTTTTTCCTTCAGAGGACGGATGAGTCTGCTGACTTTGTGTGGTATTGAAACGGGGCATTCACTCTTCCATAACTTGGCAAAAGGGACATCTTCAGAATGAGCATTGAATGCAACAAGAGATTCTCTTTTGGAAAGCAGCTTTGGCAGCCTTATAGTCTCTGCCTGACTTTAAACACTCCTCTGGCAACAGCAACTCATGGCATTTTCAGTTTAATCATGCCATGGCTACGCAAAGCGTTAGAGAAAAAAGAAGGCCACTGACTCAGCCGCCTGAGAAGGTGTCTCAGAAGAGATGGCACCTGAATCATTCTTGAAAGAAAATTCGGATTTACATAGGGATTTATAATCAGCTACTGCGATGCTGATTTTATAGCCAATGTTATGTTCTTTCCTACCCTGTTGTCTTCCAGCATTTTTGTTTTTCTATTTGAGGGACTAACAATTAACTGAACTAGTTGGCATAGATCTGTACTTGAGAGTAATAAGCATGTAACAAAATCTTGAATTCTGCAGTAACTTTCCAGAGGTATAGAAAAACCCTTCATTATCATTCTTAACTTGTCTCTTGATCAACGTTTTAATTCAAATTCTGTAGGTGACCTTTTGATGTAGCAATTTTACAATATATTTGTTCCAATAACTTCCCAAAGGAAAAAAAAATAGATCATTAGATGGACAGGAAAAGGAGCAGAAGAAATAGAAGACACATAAGTGGGGTGTATAGATAAAGCTGCGTAGGAAGAAAGGTATACAACAAGGTATGTGACTTATCAGGAGGTTACAGAGTGTTTGAGACTGTTTTGGAGTTAGAATTATGAGAACTCAGCCTACCAGTTAAGGAAGCTGACTTTTGAGTGTTTGGTGCTTTTTCTTCTCATTTTTCTAAAAGTGGAAGAAGAATTACAATACAACTCTGTGCAGGAAGCAGGACATCTTGGAAGACTCTGCTGCCTTGCCTTAGACAATCCCTTGGCCGATAAGAAAGAGAGGCTGTTTCTTTTGTTCAACAATGTCTGCTTGTCCATGTTCTCAAGTTCCCTGATCAAGCAGAGGCTAAGAATGGGTGACATGATCAATAATCCAAACAATGTTGAAAATACACCTAAAACAGAATGGTCTTATTTCACAAAATAAGAAGATAGGGTCTTCCCTCATAAAATATTTTGTTGTTGTTTTTTGTCTGTTTGTTTGCTTGTTTTTTTGAGGGGTGCATGGAGCCTTATTAAGCCTATAATTCCATCCACTCCCAACAGAACATTTCCTTATGCATCAACAGAAACAGACAACCATCCAGGATGAAACACAAAAATATGAAACGATACCTTGTAATTAATATATTTTTACATATAGACAAAAGTTTAATGACCTTATACAAAGATGCACTTCTAATTATCTGATACAAAATCGTATTTGATTATAAATGTTAGGATAATAAAATAAGCTCAGCAACGAAACTGAAGGAATCTAGGCAGAGCTCAGATCTTTGTGGATGCTTAAGAGGTGGATATATATATATTT
The DNA here is from genome assembly GCF_057876585.1 of Rhinolophus sinicus. NCBI lineage: Eukaryota > Metazoa > Chordata > Mammalia > Chiroptera > Rhinolophidae > Rhinolophus > Rhinolophus sinicus. Next base: position 187,430,759 of record NC_142503.1, on the reverse strand, counting down.
TTTTATTCTTTTAGGCTGGAGATTTGGGCAAACACTCCCTTCATCATTGTTTATTTTGCTGTACTTAGTGTTGGTTCAAGGCCACCCTTGAGATATGATAGAATTGGAAAGTTACAAAATAATGTAATTGGCGGGTTCCTTGAAAAATACATCATGGCTATAAGTTATCAATCTTTCTCACCCATTATCCTGCCTGACGCCTAACATTCTCCAAAATAAGCATTTGTGTTTTAGGGCTAAGAAAGTCAGACTAAAAAAGCTTAATACATATTATAAATCTAATGACAAAGTTAATATCTATAGATATAGGTATAAACATATGCACTTAAAATATATATATCCTTGGGTGTTGGAGGAATGGAAGATGTTTTTTTAAGGGTACATAGTGTGTTTCCCCGAAAATAAGACTGGGTCTTCCATTAATTTTTGTTCCAAAAGATGCATTAGAGCTCATTTTCAGGTGCTGTCATCCTGAAAAATCATGCTAGGGTTTATTTTCTGGTTAGATCTTATTTTCAGGGAAACATGGTACTTGTAACTAGTAGATAAATAAGTCCTAGAGATCTAATACTCAGCGATAATAGATGACAAAACTGTATTAGAAACATTACACTTCAGAGATTAGATCTTCACTCTTGCAATCACAAAAATAAATGATAATTATGCAATGCAATAAATTTAGCTAATGCTTCAAAGGCAATCATATTGCAATATAAATATATCAAGTCAACATATTGTACCCTTAAACTTACACAATGTTATGTCTGGATTTAAAGATACATATTCTGTAACTAAATTAGCTTATCTCCAAAGCTCCCATCCATAGGTTAATGAGGGGAAAATAATGAAATATCCAATCTAATTAAACTCTAATGCTTACATGATAATTTAAATCTCCCCTATATGTTGTGTTCAATATCTATTATTTAAAAATATCCTGTGGCTCAGATAATAATAAAACATCATCAGAGACTCCTTCTCTCAGTAACTTCTTCTCCCTTTGCTATGTTAATGGCACACAGTTAATACTAAAGAAGTGCTTAGTGACTGAAGACATGAAAGTAAAATTTTCTTTGAAATTTTTCCTGAGGCATATTCTATGGCTACTAACAATACCAGATAACATTTTAAATATTTGATAATGTTGACATTAATAAATAAGTTAATGTTGTAGCATTTTAAAATCTGAACATTAATAAATGATTTTATATACATACCTACAAAAGGCATGCAGATTTATATCTTTATCAAATTTCTCCTGGCAGAGAAAACCCTCCCAAAGACGAAGATAAAATCCTATAATGCTTTGTATAACAAAAATGATTGAAACTTTCTGGCTAACAGGTATTTTGCTGTTTCCCGCCCAGCCAGATTAAATAAAAAATAGGAACTAGAAAGAGAAATTGGTCCTCCAAACTGCAATACTCCCAAGTATGACCAACTAGCACAAAGCTGTTCAAGAGATGTATGTTCATGTATCATTTGACTTCATTTCTCAGTCTCCAGCATAATGAGCAATGTTGTGTTTCCTTGTCTATCTGGTCCCATTCTCATGGATCTCCTCCTCAACACCTATAGAGGCACTGGCCTGTGACCTACTGAGTAGAATGTTATTTGCAATATGGCTACCATAAGTTGTGATCCATTTTTTTCATGAACAATGCCATAAAATTATATTGTAATACATGCTTCGTTAAGCATGGTAGCCATTTACAAGTGTAAATTCAAAACATTCCCTATTAGGAGTTATTAGGTGTCCAGGTTGGGCCCACTTTGAAAAAGTCTTGAAGAGCTAGCATTCAGATCCATGCTTCTCGGAATCATCTAGCCCACTAGGAATTGCAAATTTATTCTGGAAAATCAAGAAAACCGCTCCCCTAATGTCCTTTCTATTATGATTGGAAGGTTGCCTAAAATAAAGTATCATGGGACGAGTCAACCTCCACAGGTTTTGGAATTTTCCCTTTCTTCCTGGATTTCACCAGTTCTAAAATGACAAACCAAGAAAATGTACATTTTGAATCTGGGAAAAGTGTCAGTAGCCTTTGGCTTTCCCAGTATTCAATTTGAAGATTGAAACAAAGTTGTAATAACTTTTTTTTTTTTTAATTCTGGCTTTATAACTCACCCCCACCAGCTTTATTAATGATAACTATTTGAATCAACATTGATTATTCTTTCCAATTATTCACAGATTGAAATCCAATGCATCCATACGGAGAGAATGATTAGGCAAATTATCTTCCTGCCCTAAAATCTACAGACTTATGAGAACTCACTTACTTCTATGTTTTTAACTAACTCAATTCATAGAAACCTCTCAGGTTTGACATTCGCTGACATCTCTCTCCTGACCTCCTGGCCTGAAGATTCAGCATCCTAATAAAATATTCACTTTGATAATGCCTTCACAATGGAGCAAATCATTTTTCTCCAAATGTTCAGACAGCTCAGTGTGTATAGAAAACGAGGTTTTTATTCAGTTGAAATTCAGAAGGCTCTTTTTCCAAATGGGATGAAGGCCGCTGAAAGGGGATAATGGAAGACCCAGGGTAGAGCAGATCACTGAGAACGCTTATAATATGAGCCTAAATGGTGTCACATACTGAGCTCTACATTTCTGTTTTATCCTTGTGCCTTGACCTGCCCGGGCACCACTGAATTGAGTCTAGTGTGTCTTCTAACCCGGAACCTTAATCTATGCAAAACATTGCATCTGGGCTGTAGAGTCTCCTATTTGTCCGTGGTCAGTATCACTCCGCCACATTCCACCACTCATGACATCTAAACACAGGCCACAAAGTGAGTGTCCTAATGAAGAAGATCAACCAACCCCTGAAAATTAACTGGATATATTTGAGAATATATTTGGATAACTCAGGGAATCAGAACCCTGAAACCTAGCTAAGCGATGCTGGCCAGAAGAAACGGCATGTCTATCTCTGGCTGATGACTCTTTCTGCCTTGCGTAAATGGCCTTGACGAAGGGTCACCTTGCATTGGGAAGCTCACCATCCTCAAGTTACTTCCCAGTTGCCTCCAGACCTACAGAGAGAGCTATATCCCAGCTTGAAATTGAGACTGGGAGCTCAAAGTCTAACTTCAGAGGAGGAAGCTTAACAACTAAACAACTCAATATGTTGCTAATTTATACTGGCAAAAGTATGGAGAAAATACCTGGGAATATATTAAGGCTGCCAGACCAGGAGTAAAGAATCACCTTCAATGAGGCTGAACGTATTAATAACAATGCATTGACCATGGAAGAATATATGTGCTAGCTCAAACACCTGGGGATGACTCTAATTGGTTACATGGTTGATTACTGACTTGTGATCTCAAGGTGCCCTATGCTAAATAAAAATGAGCAAGAAAATGCTACAGGATATCAGGGAAATATGGTTGTAGGAGAGTATTTAGTATTGTTATTCACTGAACTGCCACAAACAACTCCTTCCCAGTCTACTGAAACTGTCCTACATAAGAAACACCCAATTTGACATTATTCAGTCTTTATCTTAATTGACTGATCACACCTTTTAGTACCTTTGGGTACTTCTTTTTGTTGTTGTTGTTGTTGTTTGAGACAATTTCCCTGTTGTTTCTATGTTGCAACAGGTGGGAGAGTGTATATGAGAGGTAAAGATAGCAAACAAAGACAATTTTCAAAATGTTTGGCTGTAAATAAGGTTGTGAACATTGGCTAGCAGGGAAATATGTGTGTGTGTTCAGTACAAATCTTTAAATTCTGTATATTTTAAATGCGAATAAAAAATAGCATTTGACATTTAGAAAATACTCAATAATTTTGGATTAAATAAATGAAGAAATTTAACAGATGTGTACTTATTTTACCGGTCGTAAAGAACCACAGTTGATAGGAATAGTCTGCTGACTTAAGATTGGGCTCAGATATTTGATTAAAAAAATACATATAAGTAGCTTAATATTATCCTATCTTTTAGTGTCCCTTCTAATCAATGGGTTAGGTTAATTTTACTTAGGGAGCTCGTTTATATTAGTAGGTTATAACAAAATAAAACAAGTCAGCTCTACCAAAGAATTAGAAGTCTATCTGGAAAATTCCTGGAATTGTGAAAATTGGATACTTCTTTCTTGATAGAAAAATGAAAATGTTTCCTTAAAAAAAAAAAAAAAAAAGCAACTTCATTTGAACAATGCAAAAGGCACAAAGACTTTTACAATTCAAGGTGAAATGTGAGAATATATGAAACATAATTCTTTCTTCATCCATGAAGTATTATCATGTAAATTCATTATGATTGTCTTTATATGAATATCATTAAAAACCTAAGGCTAAACTGTACTAGGCAATAACTTGACAACAATACTTCATTGTTGAGATTTTAAATTTATACCATCTTGGGCTGGGATTAGTTACAATAGTTAAAATTCAATTTGTAATATTTAGGCATCAATTTGGTTTTTTAAAAGCTAAAATGCAAAGTCAAAAGGCTGGAAAGCAGGAATGAATTCATGATGAATAGCTATGTTCCCATCTGGAAATGGCACAAATGAAAACAAAAGAATGGAATAGGCTCTCTTATTTGCATATTTAAAGACTAACAAGAAACAGACTGGTTTAAATCATTTCCACTTTAATAAATTGTATAACATGAAAAGTTTGCATTGCAGAGCCCTCCATTTTGTAAGATCAAACATCAGACTCATTTTATTCAGATATTGTGTTACTTACTCTGGAGTGAAGCCACAATTTGGGAACCCAGTTAAAACTCAATAGAGCATTGATAATACCTTTAAGTATATATTTGTAAGTTGCCATGTTCACATATCTTTCAAATAACCATGCCCTTGCTATTTGGTAGATGCACATGAAAGTTGTTCCCAATAGTCATGTACATATGCAATTGCTTTTGTGCCAAAATTCTCTCTGACAAAGGGGAATGTGACATTTATATTGTTGTTAATTTATCAGGTTAAGGGGAAATAGCCATTTTATATGTACATGAAAATAACACAACTGTGGGTAAAAAACAAACTAGTTTAGCCTTTGAAAATATGAGGGGAAAATAATCAAATTTACCAATTTAACTAATTCTTGGAACCTGCTCCAATTATTGAGTCCACATAGTAAAAAACACTCATTCTGATAGTCTTGTACAAACAAACATGTGGTACCACTTAAAATAGTATATAAAGGTTAAGCACACAATGATGATGAAAAAGGCAAAAATCTACTTTTAAAGTAACATGTCACTTTTTTTTACACGCCTCAAAGCTGGATGCATATTGAAAACTGTTTATAGAAAATGCCTAATTGTTAAGTTCAACACTTTCGATTAGAGATACTTCTACACTCTCAAATTGTGTTGGAATTACTACAAAGATATAAGAGAAGAAATATGATAAGAAAAAGGAGAAGGAAGTCTATAAATGCCCAGGAAAAATAGATGAACTATGCATGCACTGTGAGGAAATTTCTCCAAGAAGGAATGCCTACAGGATGAGTTTGATGGAGAAGTCAGAGGTAAGAAATTGTTATCAAACACACTGGTAGGTTTCTTCAGCGGTGAGAGTTTTTCTTTCTATTGGGAAAACATTCAAGCCAAGAAGAAAAAGGCACAGGATGATAGAGACTGAACCATAAGGAATCATTAAAACAATTAATTAAAGTCCTTCCGGAAGAGATGGGTGGCTCTTCCTTTATAAACTTTGGATATCTACAAGAGACAGGAAGTAAAACAAACAAAAAAATTCAAGCAAATGAAAGTAACATGTTAACCTGGAGTGGAAGAGAGACAAGACGTTATTTGCCTGCTCCTCATCCAGGGAACTTAAAGGGCAGTCTGACAAACCACTCTAGGATGCTTGCCTACCGTACAATACAAAAGTATCCTTTAGAAAGAGACAAATCCTAAATTCCAGTTCCACTATTTCTCTTTATTATACTTAACCCAGAAAAGTCCAGCCATCAATGAACCAAAGGTGTTTTGAGAAACCATATTATTTTTTAAAAAGTATTATTTAAAGTTTTTGCACATGTAGCCCTAAGAAAATCTTGAAGGTCTAAGTATTTCATCTCTTCCAACATTTGAAAATAGAACATGATAAATATCTACAACATTTCTATATTTTCCTATATACGAGTATGTATAAGTGAATACACATAGATAGAAAGACAAAGTCACAAGACATAACCTGCCCGAATGAAAAGGGAAAAGTAAATGGTCATGTAATTTACAGACAATAAAATACAAATAGCAAATAAACAATGTTTAATGATCAATTTCACTAGTAGAACGAAAATGCAAAATAAATGACTAGGATTATTTTAATTGCATCATTCTAACAAAACTTAACAATGCTAATAGTATCTACTGTTGGCAAATTGTGAGACATTAGCTCTACTCATGCTTTCTTGGTTGAAGGGTAAATCATTAGGCAGATTTGCCTTTGTTTATCACAATTTAGATGCGCGGCTCCTATTACCCAACAATTTAAAATGATTCTTAAAAATTCACATCAAGAACTCAAAGGACATTGTGTTCTTGAATGAATACTTCCAAGTAAATAATAAAATACCTAATAGTTACAGAGAATACTCTGCACTTGTTACAAACTGAGGAGAACCTACATGATCAATAATTATAACGTTGACCTTAATTGAGCAGTTACTATGTAACTGGCAATATGCAGAGTTCTGCATGTGTGTTTGCACATTTAATTCTCACAACAGCTGGTGGAGAAAGAATCTCCACTTACAGATATGGCAATGTTATGCAACTTTCTCTAGATCAAATAGCCAGTTAAAGAAAGGGGTCTGGATTTGAACTCAGCATTCTGACTCTGGAATCAGACACATAGCTATTCACTGCACTTCCTTGATATTGAATGATACAGTTTATACAGTATTGAATGGGGAAAAAATCAATTTACAGAAGTTAATACAGTATGAGTTTATATTCCTAAAAGAAAATAAAAAAAGAATGGTGTAGGTATGTGCATACCTATTGTGTACAATGTGATAAAGAAACTAAGTTTTAAATTTTATTTGAGTCAAGTTAAATTTAACTTTCAATAGCTGCATATCACTTGTACCTACCTACCATACTTCAGAACACACATCTAAAGAGTAATGACAACAATATTGTATGTAACGAATGAAATTTCTGTTCCAAAAAATGTACAACCTTAAGTGTATACATAACTAACAAAGAATGAAAAGAAATGAATTTGGTATTGTAGTTAACTCAATGTGAGAAAACTATAACAAAATTAATTTATGGAAGAGATTAATTAAAACAAAAGCTGAAATCGATAAAATGGGAAATCAAGCAATGACAGAACGAAGAAGCAAAGCAAAGAATTATTTATCTAATTTAAGAGAAAGCAGTAAAAGAAATTAGGAACTAGGAAATCTATCCATGAAAACTTCAGAAACCACAAAATTTTGTAATAAGAATAAAAATAAATTTTAATGCAGGGTATTGTAACAGAATTTTAAGAGTACTTTATTCAAGTCTAAGCACATGCATTGGGAATACTGGATGAAATAGTGATTTCCTAAGAAAACACAAATTATTATTTTTAACACAGAGATGTCAACCAAATCTAAATATATCACAGACCTAAGAGAAACTGAGAAGTTGTCAAAACCTTTACTCTTTTCTCTACCCCACGTTCCAACACTTACATAAAAGAAAGAGGCTCAGTAAAATTTCACATGTACATTAAATAAAACCATCAATGGAACAAAAGTTCATTGCTATACTAGGTAAGAAAAGAGTGAAAGCTTCTAAATACTTATCAAAAAATATGATAATACTGAATTTGGGGATAAACTATTCATTATAGTCATACTAATTCTCTATGTATCAATATTGTATTTTATCAATATCATGGCAGTTAATTATCAAAAAAATTATATTATACATAGGAATCTGATTACTTCTGCATATTTTTCTATGCATAGCTTTCATTGATTTCCTTTTTGCTAAATTATATTAATTTTTCAAACATATGTATTCCTCTTGAAAGCTGTGGTGAAAATACTCAAACCTGGAATAGAAATAAAATTATATCATATTTCAGTCAAACAGGAAATGACCAGTTCACACTGGAAAGTAGTTTGTAAGCAAAGGCTCCATGGTTTGACACCACAGGAGAGAGTCTGTATATCACATTAAACCTCAGAGCAGCACTCAGCCTGGGGTCTATGGAGCATAGCTCTTTATATAATTGGAGAAACAACTGGAGGGTATCAATTGTGTCAGTGGAGTGTTGCAAGTTGTAATAGAAACTATTTCTTGGTTGAATTAAGAGAAGAGAATCTAGTTAGCTGTGTAGCTTTCTGGAAAATGTTGTGGTTAGCAGGCTAGTTTTGCAATCAGCTTGGTTAGCAAGTTTGGAATATTTGTATTTTTTTCTATAAAGAGAGGGAAATATAATATTTAAAATGTTTTTACAAATATAATGTCAGCTAAAATGACTTTCCCCAACAGTAATGGTGATAGGATCCTGTTCTTTTCTAATTCTTATTTCAAAAAAAGGTATCTTGTATTTCTCCATAAATTAATAGAGACTACAGAAATAGAAGGCACATTTTATTTTATTGACGGATAACTTTATTCTTATTCTAAATACATTATTGGAAAAAACTTGTTAATTTTATAAAATGCACTTTTAGCACATATTGATATTTTATATGTTTGTATAAATGTTTCATTTGCATTAACTATGTATATGTTCTTTCTTTTTTAAATTATGGAGAAGTTTATGTTATTAACAGTTTTATTTACATGAATAAATGTTTGAATATCCAGGATGTTATTTAATGAACCTCTAAGATTGATGAGCCAATCACTTAAAATATCTATAAACAGATATTATATTAAGAGTTTGTTTTTTGAATTCATATTTCCTAGGTTGGTATCCTAGGTCATTCCTTTACCAGCCATCTAAATGAAATCAAGTTGCTTATCCTCACAATACCATAAAGTCTTTATCTGTAAAATGGGTACAATAATGATACCCCACGTTTGGAGTAAAGATTTAAAATGAAAAATATATAATATTTTAAATAATGCTTGGTATAGAGTGAGTTCCCAAAATTAACTTTACATCTATTTTCCATAAATGATAGGTTTACAGATCTATATTCTTATACTATCAATTTAGGTAACCAGCATTATGCTTTCATCATTTGTAACAACTTGAACTTCATTTCTGTTGAAAACTTATTGGTATATAAAATGAAATGTAGAGTAAATTTATAGAAGTTAATTATCATGAGAGATTAAGGCATACACCTTTGGCTCAAAGAGAGTGAGCTAAGTACTGTGGGGCAGGTAGCAATGACTACACACAACATTGTCTTTTAGTTCAGCTCTTAAGAATCTTAAGGTAAGAGAGGTATAATAATTCACTAAGCAACAATAATAATAGTAATCATCATCATTATCATCATCATCATCATCATCTACAACAGGAGAGTCAGTGATCTCTCAGGGTTCCCTCTGGTAAAAGACAGTGTCTTCAAAATATACACATGTGCATGCATGTCTGCATATATGCACAAATACCAGCACACAAACACATGTGCACACATGCAAAGACTCTGTTGCAAACATTGGGTGGTACAAGCAGTGATGGTGCTCTTTGGTTGACCCTAGAAGTAGTGACGTGCTCAGGGATGTTAAGCACAGCATGTTTGTGACACTCCCAGATTCGTATGTTGAAGCCCTAAGCCCCAATGAGATTGTATTAAGAGGTACAACATTGGGAGGCAATTAGGTCATGCAAGTGGAGCCCACATGATGGAATTAGTGTCCTTAGAAGCAGGGGAAGGGGCCTAATCTTCTCCTTCTCCACCGTATGAGGCTACAATGAAAAGATAGCTGTCTGTCAACCAGGAAAACGGCCTCCCCCGGAACTCAACATGCGGGTACCCTGGGTTTACAGCCTCCAGAAATGTGAGAAAAGAAACGTTTGTTGTTTAAATCCCCAGTCTATGGTAATTTACTATAAGAGCCTAAGATGACTGAAGTAAGAGGGCAGTGTTTTTATCTGATTATGGCTGGAATAAACAAAAGTAGGGAATAAGCAAGGAAGCATGTTAGCTGAAAGATTTAGTCAGATAATCCTGGAATTATTGGAAGGAATTATTGCAAGGAATTTTCACCATCAAAACTAAGATGTACAGCTACATACAAATATGCTTGTCTGCTAGTCCTGAGTTGAACTAGTCTTTTATTTGCATGATGCTCCTGACAGCCAATACAGGCCAGCTTGGGGGCTAAAAGTCGACTTGACACTTAATTTTCAGTCGGTCTACCATTTGAGGCCTAAGAACTACCTTCATCCTTGTCTATTGACATTGATTCCCATGGTTTGTCCCAAAGCACAGTCTTAAGACTGCAACATGCACTCACATCTCTAGAGCCTGTCATTTGTAAAGTATGGGGTGGAGAAAGTTGAAATTCATTACTCTCCAGACCTGATGAAGAACTTAAGGAATTTTCTCCAACTTCGCTTCAAAAAAAATGTTGTTCAGATACTCATTATGAATTGCTGTTTTAATTACAGACAATACCAGAAAATCTATCATTGAATTTCCCATCAATTTCCAGCTAATGTGTAAAATGTACATAAACCTGCACACACACAAACACACACGCATTGGGAATAAATTTAACTCTTTGCTAGTTCTTTCCAATAATGCCTAGCGAGATGCTGAACTATCACAGGCATTTAGTAGACAATTATAAAGTGTTGGACGTGCAACATACTAGCGGAGGCTCCACGATCCAACAAACCCACTCTATGTTCTTGAATTATTAAGACTCCTTAAAAATTCTGGTGCTATTTTTCATTTCACCAAAGAGAGAACAACAGGAGGAAGAAATCTTCCACTTTCAACACAATGGCAATAAAATATAAAATAATCAATGGATTTTCCCCGAGGCTAAAAATATGAATCACCTGGTTCACTCTCATTTTTGCCACTACATAGCAGCTATTTTCTTGGTTAAAGGCAGTTGTCACCTGATCAAATCAATATCAACTGTATGGTTGAGAATCCTCTGGCTAAAATTATATATCAAAGATGTTAAAAGCAGGAGAGAGAGAATCATTTTTATTGTGTTTCCTTGACTTCTTTACTCTCTTTTAGTTTATAAATAATAGCTAAGACATTGGGATTTTCCTGAAGGCTTTAGCTCTGAGACACTTGTTAAGTGCAGTTTATGATCTCATTTTATTCTTGAAAAATACTGTCCTTTAAAACCTCAACATTTCTGCATGACTCAGTTATCTATTCTGAAATAAAAATCCAACAGAGAAATATACAATTTAAGTAAATTTTTCTTGGTTAGTGATATAAAACTTCAGGAAGGTTATGAGGCTATTATTCCTGGTTAATTTACTTGAAACTTAACCAATAAGTATGATGTCTATGGAGTTACATTTATATTTCTGATTTATAAATATTTTAAAGATACAAAAGAGATAACTTCTTTTCAAAAATTAGTATTTCTCCATTTTATTTTATTTTTGTTTGGATTGCTAGAGCTATAGAGAGGCACAAGACAGAAATACAGATTTCCATATAATTGTCGTAAGTAGGGACCACTAAGGTATATATGGATGAGGTTGATGACCTCAAATAAATAAAGAAAAAAAATAAACCTTACTGGTTAGCTTACAAAAAAATTTTTCCATAATCTTCAAATACAGAGAACATGGTCAGGGACATGCATATACCAACTTTTTCATTTCATTTATTTTTTTATTTTCACAGCAAAAGAAGTGGCACCAATGCTAAATTATACTCAGGAATCTGCCATATCTGCAAATACTGTCTTTAAGAATGTTAAATGCATATATTGTTTTTATAAGACTTTCTTGGCTATGATTCACATTTCATGTAAGTATCTCTGATAGCTACAGGACCCATTAGACAGCCAAGGGCCAATAAAAACCTTTCTAGGCTTAACAGGCCCTTGATTTATGTATCCATGTCTTACTAGATTTTGGTGGCCTTTCCTAAATACATGAAAAACTTGACAGAGAGAGACAGACACAGGGAAAGAGTCTAACAGCTCAAGACAGCATCCATAGGCTGACTCTAGCCCTTCTTATACTGTCTACTTAAGAAAACTCAAGGTTTGAATCTTTTGGTCAAGACGGCAGAGTAGGTAAACTTTGTGCTTACCTTCTTTCACGACCACATACACCAAATTTACAACTAATCTACAAAACAGCCATCATTGAGAATCGCCTGAAGTCTAGTTAAACCAAAGCCCTACAAATAAGACATACAGAAGAAGCCACCTCGAGACCGGTAGGAGTGGCAGAGAGGCAGAACAAGCTGGTACTGTACCCATATGTGACCATTAAAAATTGGGAGGGATATCTCAGTTGCAGAGGTTCCCCCTGGAGGAGCGAGGGGCCCAGTCCCACACCGGGCTCCCCAACCCAGGGTTCCAGTGCAGGGAAGAGAACTGCCCACAATTCCTGGTTGTGAAAACTAGCAGAGTTTGTGGCTGAGTGGGAAAAAGGGCGGCTACACTCTGAGGTGCTCCTCTCGGAAGGCCCACACTTGGATTTACTTGCTGATGGACTCACTTGCTCTGAACTCCAGTGCTGGGGCAGCAGCTCAAAAGGTAACAGTGACATACAGGGAGAAACTGAGTTGTCTCGCTGCAGGGTGACAGCTGGAAGGGCAGCTTCCTCCAGAACGGAGGAGCTGACAGAAGCCATTGTTTCGTTGTTGAGCCCTCTCCATTCTTGAAGGGCAGATGCAGGTGGCGGCAATAACTGATTCTCCATCAAGCTGGCCATTTGTTCGCCAAGCCCTAGTAATTCTGAGACCATGCCCCACCCAACTTTCAGACATACACAAGCCGCTTCCAGTGGCTTTATCATACAAACTGCCCGTCTTGGCTCATGCTGCAGACTTTCCTAAAGTCTCTCAAAGGTTCACAAAACCCCCCAAAAAAGCAGCACCCAGCTTGAGCATGTCCCATACCTCTAGCTGAGCAGCCCTAAGCCTGGAACTAGCAGCAGCTGGTCTTCGTTCGCAGCTCGACCTCTCAAGGCAACTCCAAGCACATCACAGGTGGCAGCCATCTGCAGATTGCTTTGTGGCTCATGCCAGGTAGCTCTGGGCTGGGCTGGGCTGGGCATAAACTGCAGCTGAACTTGGCCAGCAGTGGTTCCCTTCCCAGGTGGATCTAGGGTTGGCATGCCCAGTGGCCAGCTTCAAACTGAGCTGGAGATTCACCCAGCCACCTTCAAGGATGACATACCCAATGGGCACACTAGGCAGGCACCAGAGACCTGCTAAAATGAACCCTGCTCTGTAGGGTCAGCCCTTGCACCACAGCTTCTCCACTGTAGTCACGGCCAGTCCTCACAACCAATCAGCCTGAGGATGAATCTCTCCCATCGCATTGCAAACAGCAACCAAGATTCAACTATAACAGGAAGACACACACAACCCACACAAGGGACACATGTGGAACACCCAGCTCTAGTGACAAGGGAGCCTGTACCGCTAGGCCCCACAAGGTACCTACTACCTCTTGAACCAAGAGATACAGCACTCCTACCTAAGAGAAGCAAACACAGGGAGGCAGCCAAATCAGGAAGACTCACTGCCAGAACGCCTGCATGCACAATGTCGTGTGCAAACTTGGGAGACATTGGAAGGGCCCTGCTGAACTGCTGAATTTTAGGTTTTGAGAATGAAGAAACTAAAACCTAAAACAGATTTATAAGTACCAAACTTTGAATGCATCTTTTAAACTACAGAGATCTATTGGCAAAATGTGTAAGCCCTACTGGTTCAAGGTGTTTGAGTACAACCTTTCAACCAGCATTGGATGATGACTCAGCTATGTTGACCCAAATACTACACCAAAGAAGCCAAGCTTAGAAATACAATTTTAAGAAAATAAACTAATAACAAAACAAACACAAAAACAACTTACTGAGCTGAGGCATCAGACACCACACAGGCCACAAATGGTTATTTGACAATTTGTCCAGTTTTTATCATTGCTTTATGGGGAGAGAATTTTTCAGTTTTTCAATTTGCCATTCCAGAAGTCCCACATTGTTCTTTTAAAGCTACTTTAAACTCTCTCTCTCTCTCTCTCTCTCTCTCTCTCTCTCTCTCTCTCTCAATAGAAGTACAGTGGTACCTCAGTTTTCGAACGCAATTTTTTCCGGAAAACCGTTCAAGTTCTGAAATGTTCGAAAACAGCCGACAGCTAGGCCTCAGGATCTTGCCCTCAGTGGAAGTTGTGTGACATGTTCGACCTCCAAGGCGTGTTCGAGAACCGAAGCATTTATTTCTGGGTTTACGGCGTTTTGTAAACTGAAATGTTCGTCAACGGAGACATTAAAAAACTAAAGTACTGTTGTATTCTTTGAAATTTCTCAATTATATTTGAGTCCAAAAAGTTATCTACACTGTACCACCTACACCAACAATACTGTTTTTTTTTTTTTTAAATAATAAAATATATTTAATTTAATCTAACAAACTACATCTGTTCTTTTTTCCTCACACAGCTGTGTATGGAAACATATCCAAACTCCTCTGACTGATTTTCAAGATATTTTCACAAATTATTTTTGCTGTAAATTTAGAATTTCTTTTAATAAAAACAAATGCACAGGGAGCTTCATATAAGTAATATATATACAAGACAATTATTCATCATACTATTTAAAATACCCTCAAAATCAGAATATTGAGACAGATGTCACAGTTCTTAGATGAAAACTGGAAAATGCTCACCAGTCTCTTTATTTTTCTAATAGAATTTTTATCTTTAAAAAACGATATATCGAGTTGTAGAGAGAGAACTATGTTTTTAACAACATAACGCATCGGTCAAGCATTAATTTTGGCTAATGTGGGTATGGAGAGATTATACTATGATACTACGGTACATGCTTTATATACACAAACAGGAGTGCAGTACAGTTCTGCCTGGACCTCTATGATTTGTTGACTGAAAAAAAAATTATCATCATAAAAATCTCAAGAAGTCTGGTAGCTACTTAATAAAGATTGATGTTACCCTGATATATGTGGAGTCACTCATATTGATTTAACTGTCAATTCTTCCTCAACTTTACTTTTCCTTAAGTAGATGCCTATGCTATTATCAGAATACGTAATATTCTGAGTTGTAGAAATTAGAAGCTGGAATGGCGTCAGTAAACGGCTAAGACTTTTATAATTAACAATACTGTTTAAATTCACTTTTCAGGTTCAACTATGAAGTTACTCACTGAATTGTTCAGTTATCCAATTCTTCATGCCATTATTTGAATATGAATAACTTTAAAAGCATAAATTGAATATAATTTTACATATAAAATTGAACATTGAAATATCGGCTACATTTCAGGGCACATAAAATAAGCTGGTTCATTCTGGAATGCGTTATTTTTTTCTCTAGGATATTTCTATAAACCTCCTGAGCATACCAAAAGACAGCTTCATCCTAACCCTGTAGTAGCCATGCTTATTCTGAGGTTGTCTATCCATATTGAAAAAATGCCTTCTCTGCTGTCATCTCCAATACACTTCTTAATTAGTCTGCCAATACTGTCAGTAACAGCTCACAGTTGTTTTAGAAATGAGAATTTCAGCATCAAAATTGTTTATTGAATGAAATAGGGTAATGTGGGCATATTGCAGTATAATTTAAATGCTTCCATCTATTAGATTTCTTTATTTCTCATCTCCTTCCCTAAAGGAGATTCTCTATTCTAAGTGCAGAAGGGGCTATTCTAAGGGGCGAGAAGTCAAATAAGTAATTTGAGGTCTAATAAACTTTCCAATTGTAATTTTAATTCATGCTTACCTGGTTGCCAAGCTCATACCCTCCCTTATGCATGTTGCATAATAAGAATTAGTTGAACTTCTATTATATGCAAATCCAATGCCAGTCTTTTTAGGTTTCTTTGCAGAAATATTTTACTTCATTATTTAAATAAAGAATTCAAATAAAATTGATTTGAACTTGTTTTTCTCGTTACTCCACAATCACATATTTATAAAGCATTCAGGAGCTTTATATCTTACCAGTATAATATCTACCAAAAATCTGAAATAGTATTACTGATTCCGAAAAGATCTTTTCACTTATCTGTTTTCTTCAAGTACAGTGTACTAGCACTGCTGTGTCACCCTCATGAGTTTTTGTTTTATTGCTTAGATTACATTGATAGTAATAACTTTTTCACAGATTTTCTGCATATAGGTAGGAGTCCAGGCATTTATTTTGGATTTAAAATTTTCTAGCGTTTGTATTTCTGTGCTTAATGAAAGATCGCTGTAAAATGAATGTTTCCATTGTGAATAACAAAACCAAAATTTTACGTTCTGGCTTTACAATAAAATACAGATCTCCCATTCAATGAAACATCCTGCAATTTCAGACAGCTAAATGAGATGACCCTTAGAAAGTCATTCCAGCCAGTTAACTAGGGCATAGGGGAAAGTTCAATACAAGAACATTATTTGGATGTATTGCATTTTATTTAATTATGAACAGGAATCATTTTTATTTAATTTGCCAACATGCTTCTCAGGGTTTTATTCTTAGATAAACAAGTGACTATAGACACATAGAGCCAATTACTTTCATTCTATTCCTAAATTGGCATTAATACAGTAGCTGGATGGAAATGGTCTTATGCTTGCTGACACATTAACAATGACCAATGATGCAAAAAATATTGCTCTATCCATACTTCTTTATCTCTATGGGCTTGACCAATCCCATTCTGCATGTTGCATTGCCTCTTTGGACATCACTGTCAGCACAATTTTAGTGACAAATACCTCAGCTTCATAGCTCCCAGCTTTACTGGAAGCTGAGTTATGGCACAGATAGAATAAAAACTTTTTAGTGATTCTGCTCTGGTCCTGATTCCACTAATAAAGTTTGATGCTTGGGGCAGCCCTCTAACTAGAGTGTATTGTGACGTTTTTGTCTTCATACTGGATATATTCCATCAACAGGACATATCAACATCAACCTTAATGGTCAAGCACCTAACAAAGCTTCTCTGATTGCTCTAAAAGCTTAAGAATAAAATTTCAGCACTGAATTTAAGAACTCAAGTCCTAGAGTTAGACAGATCTGTCATGTAGTCACAGTTGCTCCACTCAGAAGATATGTTTGTTAACTTGGGCACATTACTTAAACTTTACCCAAGGTTTTTCATCTCTAAAATGAGGATGACATTAACCACTGTGTTTATAGGTTGTTATAAGGATTAAATAAGACAACACGTCTACATCAACACATCTACATCATATTAACTGTCATGTTCACTCTACTCTACCCTAATACTTCACTTACAGTAATTAGCATCTGTCTTGCCCTTGGTTAAAATCTCCCTCTTTAAACAAGAGAACACGGGATTCAGGCTCCCCTACTTGAGTAACGTTTGAATCTGTGCCTAATTTCCATGTATTTCCTTCCCTGAAAGGCTGATCCTATGCTACCTCCCCAGTATTACTAAAGAGTCCAGTTCTGCTTCTCTTGGCCCTCACAGGTGCTGTTCCCAAGAACATTTTCAGTGCATGTAAATCAGCATCTCAGCGTTTACTACCTGTGGGGACCACTGAAGACAGTCTGACATCTCTTTGGTTGCACCCCTACTAATTCTTTTACAACCACTACCTATTTGCTTAAGTTTATATTTATTACTACCTATATTTACTACTGACTTTGTGGGTTCTTAAAAACAGATCCTATGTTTCAGGACATCTATTAATTGAAGCATCTATTATCAATAATTCCTAATTTTGTTCAAGGCTTATGACCCAAGTATTGTTTTAAATGATTTATAAATGTATTGCCTCATTTAATCCCCATGATAACTGTGAGATGGGTGCTATTATTATCTCCATTTTTCAGATGAGAATGATAAGGCACAGGTAGTGGAGGAGCCAGGATTTACAATTTAAACTCCAGCTCTCTGACTCCTGAGGTCACCCTCCTCACCAATCTGTGTCCCAGTGGCCATGGAGCTGACTGCTTCCCTCTCTGTATTCAGCAGATTTCCTATTTCCAGACACCTTGAGGCTTTCTCAGACCTCCAGTTGAAATGCTCTTTAATGCATAATTCATATTTCTATGCGTCTCTGCAAAATTTGGCTGAGGCTGGGACTCTGTCACGTGGCTTCTCCCCCTTCACTCTCCTGGTTCCATGCTGTTATGGGTGTCTCCCGAGGGTGCCTTCCTAGTAAGGATTGCACACAATCCTCATCTCAGGCTCTGCTTCTGGCAAACACAAGCTTATCACAAAGGGTGAATTAGCAGAGAGAAATTTTGAGGGAAAACAGGAACATGAATTGTGAAGAAAATATCAGGCATCGGATGATTTCAAACACGAATATTTCAAGAGACAATGGTACTTATTTATCCTTATCATACTAAGATAAATTAACAATAATTTCTTAATAACATCAAATATCTAGTCAGTGTTCAAACTTCCATTGTCTCATTATGTTTATTAGTTTTTATGTGTTTGAATCAGAGTCCACATAATATGCACACAATGTAATTGGTTTGATGTTTCTCTAAGTTTCATTTCTAAATTCTGTGTAATTTATTTATACTTCTGATTGATTTGTTGAAGATACTGGGTTGTTTGTCCTGTAAATACCCCACAGTCTGCATTTTGTTGATTACATTCCCCTGGTGCAAATTAATATGTTCCTCTGTAAATTGGTAGCTGTTTATAGAAGTTTGATAAGATTCAGTTTTGTTTCTTCTGGAAACAAATTCCATCAGGAAACACAATGTTGGTTGTCTCACTTTTTATGTTAACATTGTTGATCAGTGCCTAAATTCATCAGTTCAAATAAAACTTTCAAAATGACAATTCCAAATTTCATAATGTCTCCTTTAGCTATCAGATACAAACTTGTATAAAGGGAAAATTTCCTTTGTCTAATATCTGATTTATTAGTTTTATAGTTAGTATCAAAAGGGCAATGCACATTCCTGAGTCTTCAATTACCTGTTTCAAAATAATGAGCTTGTTCCCTAGTATCTCCCAATGATGACCAGTGTTTCCTTTGCTCATTTTGTTTTCACTATGTATTCATACATATAAGCACATTTAATGTAGTTCACTCAATAGCATTCACTGTTATTAATGTTCAAATTGTCTCTTCTTTGGAAGATGGGAACCTCTTTAAACTGACTCTCAAGTACTTTTTGATACCATGCTTCATGTCTGATGTGACAAAATGTTCCAGGTCCATTTCCTGCCCTAGACTTGGAATCACATATTTCTCCAAGAAGCCCAAGTTTTCTTCGCCAAGTCCATTTAACTTTTAAACCCTTTCATGTGTTGCTCCCATTCTTCTCAAAATTAAAGCTCTATTCTTAAAGGTGACCATGATCCTACAGTTTTAAGTCACTGGATCACCCTTAGTCATTCTCTGGGATTCTCCTTAAAAATTCCCATTCTTTTGGTACCTGTTAATGTTGACACTCCTGTCTCTCTCTCCTCATTCCTCTCCTTTTCACTGTTTCTTTTTTTTTTCTTTTTTCCCCCCCATCGTTGTAGGTTTTATATTCTGGACTATTAAACCTAAGTGATATGTACACATAAATATATATATATATATATATCATATCATCGCTGGGTATTATTATGCCAGGCACTTTTAGGTACTGAGATGAATTAGTGAAAAAAACAGGCAAATCTTAGGTTGAAGTGTCAGGAGAGAGACGATTAAATAAGATAAATACACACACACATACACATATATGCATTTCTATATGCATTTGAAGTTGATAATTGCTACTCAGGAAATTTTAGGTGCAGAGATGGATTTCAAGTACCCAGGAGAGCTGGAGTGCTAATGAGCAGAGTCTAGAAGGCGTCTCTGTGAATCTGTCACTTAACCTGAGTCCTGAGATGTGTGACACACACATCCCTCTCTGAGGAAGAGCATGCCTGGAGAGGGAGCAGAAAGTGCAAAGGCCCTGAGGAAGGTATGTGCCACATACGTTGGAAACATAGCAACAATTCACCTGTGGCTGGAGGAAAATGGACTCCGGGAAGGGGAATAGGATTCAAGGTCAGAATGGTACGTCATGGGGGAAGCAGAACATGTAGCAGCCTATAAGCCATGAAAACTTTGGCTTTTACTGAGTGAGTGACAACTGTTTGAGGTCATTGAGCAGAGGCCTGATGTAATGTAACTGAACAAATTGAAGGGCTCTCTTGGGCTGACGTGTGGCAAATAGACTGTAAAGGGGAACAGGCGTAGCAGGGGGACTTGTTAGGAACTTATTGCAATAATCTCAGCCACAGCTAGAGCATGAGCTGTGCTGGTGGTAAGAAGTAGATAGGTTTGCCTAATTGAGAACCCATTCCCTGACGACGCCAGCACTGGCAGGTGGCGCTGGTGGGCCAGTAGGAGCCAATTACACTGTGTCCAGGAGGCACTACATTTTAGATACATTTTATTCTTCCCAATTAACCCATTCTTGCCTTCTCCAGCAACATACGTATATATTCTGAAGAATGCAAACCTGCCTACCTTAGTCATGATTTTTTGGTCAACACATTGCATCCATCCTTTAGCACACCAGAACAAGACACTTCTCATGCCATACGCACACTGCCACTGCCATCTGCAGGCACAAGTCCTTTCTTCTGCAGCCCTATGACCTACAGGATGGCCAACCAGCTCAGCTTGCCTTCCTACTCGACACTCATGATTCCCTGCCCATCTGTCTTCCTCCCATCCCTCAACACTTAGTAACTTCTCCCGTATCTTATTCTTCACCATTGATGTTTCCAATGTGTTCCTATGTTGACCTTTGCATGAGAACCTACCAAATTATTCTTTATCACCCACCCAATCAGCTCACTTTGGATTTCAGACAAAGTGGTTCACAACTAGACAAAAATTCATGAGTAAATCACAAGTTATATCATGATTATTAGGGTCACACAGTGACCTTTCTTAGTCAGTCTCCCTGACCTTGGCTTAAGAGTCCTGGAATTGGACCAGTTTGGCTGAAATCCTAGAAAATAATTGCCTGAAGAGAAACAACAAACTAATTAACAAATGAAGGCTTTTTGCCTTTACTAACAGGGTGCAAAATCATCTATTATCACTCAGGAATGAACCCCACCAATTCAAAGTAATAAGAAAAAAAAAAAGGTGGGGGAAGACTGAAATGAGGAATTGTCCAGAGTACTTTTTATCTGAAGTTAGTAGTTCTCAGACATCTTAATTAAAATGACAAAATCATTAAAACTGGTAATAAAACATACATATGCCTACATATACTCACATATATTTGGTAAATTATACTAAATATTGTCACTGAAAAGCCTATACTCAAGAGTTTTAGTGAACCAACTACCATGAGCCCATTTTTTTCTAATATAGACAGAATGAAAGTGAGGATTTATAAATACCCTTGCCTACTTGAAGCTCATCTCTAAAGGCCATAGATCTTGAAAGTTGATGACTCAGCTTCAGAAAAATCCCAGATCCCTACTCATTTTACTTTTTTCTATTTTCCTGATTACAAATATATGGGGTTGGAAAGAATGTTAAATCCTGTGATAACAGGCCTGGATCAGGAGCAAGAGGAAGAACAGAGTGAAAAGAGACTTAGCTGTACAGAATAATACAGCAATCAGCTCTGGGGAAGTGTGGAAAGTCAACCATCTAGACCTGGTATTATTTAGTCTGCCTGTCCCCTGTCCTTTTGGTCTTAATGTTTTTTTCTGTGTTTTTTTTTTAATGAAGTAGACATCTGATGTCATCTGAGAATCATTTTCTGGTTCTTCCACACAGGGCGTTTTACAGTTTAGATAGCTGACCTGGGTCTAGAGAAGTAGCTGAGAATGCAGTGGCACCAGAAAGGCGGCACCACAGAATTTGGGTTAAGTCTCCTGATCAGTGAGACTTTTACAATCATTGCTGCATTTCCAACTATTAGATCTTCCTCTGAGCAACACATTTGTTCAGTTCACTTTGCTGCGCTTCCTACACAGTCAACTTAACATTTGTTTGGTCAAAGTCACAGCTGCTCAATTAAAACTGGTTTGCTCAAAAAGGAAAAAAAGATGTTTGAGATTCTTGGATTCAGAAACCAATGACTCCGAGAATTCACAGAACACCTTTTCTCTTCATCTTCCTCTGCTCCTTTCCACATATCTCCTCATTCAGCCCCTTGCATCTGTAGAGCGTCTTCTTCATTTTAGTTCACGAAGGAGGGCACATGGCCATGGATGGCTTCCTTATTTCACATCTTATCATTTGGGTACCCAAGGAATCACTGTTCCAGTTCTTTGGGCCCAAGTGCAGAAATCTTGATGACATGTCTCACAGGTTCAGCTTGGGGTTGGCTCCCAACCACTGAATCAGCCATTTCGACTGGCTCAGGGGTGCTGGTAGCCAGGGCATTTTTAATATCAGCCAGTTTTGAACCATATGTTTTCCTGCAAGATCAATCCCTACTCTGGCCAGGGGTGGGGGGGGGGAGATCACACTGTAATACGGCTGTCCCTGCTGCAATAATGAAATTAGAGAGGGACAATGAACTTCTTAGAAAAAGAGGTGCTGGGAGCAGACTAAAATCAATGTGTATCCTGTTTTTCCCCTCTATATTCATGTTCTATCCCTTTTGCATATTATGTTTTATAGCTTCCTAGAGTATCTTTGTATATGCACAATTGTCACTGCATCCTCTACACAAACACACTTAGCATATGCTACCAACCTGAGTAACTGGAAAATGTCATGTACAGAAAATTGTTGCATGATTTGATGCCAGTCAGAAAATCTATGCTGCACTCTTCATATATATATATATATATATATATATATATATATATATATATATATGAATTAAATGTACTGCAAACATTTTCCACTAGAATTCTTTATGAAATATTTGAACAGCTTTTAGCAGCAATACATGTGGGTTTTACCCTGGCAATCAGCACAGCTATGATGACCTATTCAGGCCAAGAACTGGCTCAGGCATATTACTTTGAAGCTGAGACGTTTCCATGTTTACAATTATTTTTACATTATAGAGGAACACCCCATATTCCTATTAAAACACAGAAAACATACATTCACTGGAGATGAGGCCTACATTGATGCAAACATCTCTGACTAGGATGGGTGACCACAGGTTGATCCTGACTTCTAAAAATCATGAACAGATTGCTTCCTCTTGGTCCCCAACTTTTGGGACTCTAGGGCTAGCTGGCGTCATTTGCTTTAGAGAAAGGTGCAATGAAATTGTGTATGACCTGAAAAGGACAGCTAATTGAATCTCCTTTGGTTGGCAGAGAAGGAACCTAGGAAGTTGGCACACCAATTTATATGAACGGTAGAGTGATCACATACAAAACCAGAAATGACAGTGAGAGGAGAGGAGTCCAGACTGGCGATTCAAGGTCACCCAGGACCTATGGGTTTGTGATAGACATGGTGTAAGTCTCTATGTGGCTAATGGGGGAGGCTTTCTCGAGATAGATTGGGACCGTGGCTGGGTTTGTGGTTTGATGGATAACACGTGTGAATTAATACAGACATCTTAGCGGAAAGAATGGAGCAGGGAATTTGAGTGTTTATATAATACCCTTAAAAATATATGCGCTTCATGTTCTATACATAGATTCCTAGTTTTCAAATAATGAGAAGTTATTAAGAAAAATACAGACTTTGGATTAGAAGATAGAGAGTTAAATGCTGCTCTTACAAACTCATGGCAACTGGACAACTTACTTAAACTCTCTGCCTTAATCTAACCCACAAATTTACTCCAAGGATCAGATGTGCTGTTGTAGGCTCACCCATGCATCCAAATACTCAGGACAGTGGATCATCGTGAATTCTTGTTTTTCTGTCTCCAGCTATAAACTTAGTATGAATAAGATCTTACTTGATTTGTTTTTGAACTCCAATGAACTAGTCTCTTAATATTGCTTATGCTGAATGAAAGTGCCTTCTCAATAGCAAAGAGCACCACGCATCCTTAGTACATAAATTTAATTAAATCATGATCAGTTTAGTAGTTGGTGGTTAGAAATGTGCTTGCCAATACTGCTGAGCTTGAAAACATTATTACAAACATCCAAAACTTCTGTATTATTGATTCTTGGTTGCCCTAGATAAGAATTGTATGGGAAAGAATGATAAACTAAATTTCATAGTTTATTCTACAAGAGGAGTGGACCTTAATTTTTCTGTTTTGAAAATAAAAATATGAATATTTTACATCATTAAAATAATTCAAAACAGATCTCAAATATGCAGTGTTCTTCTTGTGGAAAAATAGTATCATGCCTTGCTTTTAAAACTTAAATTCCTATTAAAGCGTTGATTTAGCATATATTGAACATAGATGTGTCCAGAATCATGCATTTATCAAGAAAATGTGCTCTTCTCCCAAACTTCTGATCTCTATCTATGATACCATCATCCTGTTAACCCTCAAAACTTTCTGTTTCTGGAAGCTTCCTCTTTCCTCCATTTTCTCAAATCTATCGATACTTATCATCCCTTGGATTAGGCTGCTTTCAGGCTTTTTATTACTTAAGATAACATGGGTCACATTTAAGTTATTTTAATTTTCACTGCCCTACCTCCCTCTCTTTCTTCCTTCCTTCCTTCTCTTTTTTCCACCCTCCCTTTCTTTCTTCCTTTCTGTTATAAAATTTAAAGCATCCTAATTAATTTACCTTCAGTAATTTTGTATTGACTAGTGTATATTTATCAAGTCCCTTCCTTAAGCCTCCTAACCCCTCCATTTAACATGAAGGATTCTGGAAAGACAAAGAACAATTTCTTACCTTACTATGTTAATCCTCCTTCTGTATCATCAAAGACCAACTTTTGTCTTTAATGAGTTGTGTGTGTACAGGATGAGCTCTTTGGATTCCTTTTCCCTTCATAGAAAGCCTAGTAAATCTGCTGGGTCCGGTGAGTTGCATTCTCATTTATAGATAAGGCACTGAAGGCCAAGATGCTCTAAGTGTCATGCTTAAGGACACAACCATAATTAACGGTAGATTTGCAACAGATGCCAATGCATAAGCTTCCACTATGCAAAAGCGTAAGGACTGGATTTAAGGTGGCGTGACATGAAGATCAAAACAGAAAACAGTTGTGAATAGGTGTTTTTTGTTGTTTTAGAGCAACATTCAGCTGTTGGTTATCATTACTCTTCTCGTTAATCTTCTACTTCTCTACTCCAATACATCAGTTCAGCTATGCACAGTAGATGTATGCTGTGTTTCATGAACCAGTCAACGTTCTTTCGCCAATGCTTTTCCCCTAGTCTGTTTGCTCCTGCTAGTCATCTGCCACGGTATCTCCTTCTTCTGGCCCACGAAAGCACTAACAGAGGCAAACTTTTAATAAATATGTGTTGATTAACTGTTTGAACCAAGAATACCTTCTTGGCTAGAAACACCCCCCAGGCTACACAGCGAGCACACAAACACATATCCACTTCAATGCTGAATGTGTTTCTTTTGCAGATAATAAAACACTGGGAACTAAGAATTAATCTTTTCAGATAACGGTGGAAGATCCTTGCAGATGTTAATCACTCAGTTTTGTTGAAACTCCCTCCACCACATGCCCAGACAAAACCCCTGAACACACATATATAACAAAAGTATGACTCAGGGTCTCAGAACAGGGATGTGTTAAGGTGTGGGTATGGTTTTCCGACTTATTTTTTGCTTACCTATCTCCTACTTGTTCTTCGGTTAAATTGCAGTTCCTCACTTAAAGCTCCTCAAACTCACCTACACTAGGTCTCATCATCAGATATTCATGTAACATGTTGCAGTGCTACAACACTGATCACACTTTATTGATTTTATTTATTTAATATTGACCTGTGCTGCTCAACTTTACACTTATCAAAACCACAGAATGTATTTGCCCTCCTAGCCATTGTCACCAGTGCTTAGCCCAGTTTTCAGCACATGACCAGAGTTCAACAGCCATTTGGTGAATGCATGGAGAGATGCTAAAAGGGAAGTGGGCACGACTTCCTGTCTTCTAATTAACCATGCCACCAACACCAAACACACACACGCACGCGCACACACACACACACACACACACACAATACACATGCGATTTATTAAAGGCAAAAGTTGGTCTCCAGTGATATAAAAGGATTAATAGATCTTTTATACTCAAGCTATTCCTACTCTCTGCAAATTTAAAATATGAAAGTGTAGCTAATTTTGACACAATTATCATTGAAAAATAGGTGTGCTATTAATGCTAGACTGCATTTAAAATATCAGTATCACAGAATCTCTTTCGTATTATTTCTTATGGATGTGCTGCAGAAGTTGGGAAATACAATGCAGAAGAATGTATAATCTAAAATTTTACTTATTGAGAAAATCTCCCATGCTTTATTGCCATGGCATTACATTTGCTGTAATTGCTTAATATTAGCATAAATATACTTAAGTGCCTTTTGCTACCTTCTTTCCACTGACAAAATTGTGATATCATGAAGTACCAAACATGGACAACAGAAAAGAAAAAGTTTGCTTAAGAATGAATGGGCAATTTGCTTGCAAAAATGACACATTTATTAGCTCTACCTAGTCTGCATTTTAAATATACTATATACATACTGAATAACAAACTTAAAGAATTAAAGAAAATGCTGTTGGTATGGTATAATAAGCAATATACTTGGTCTTTATGTCACAATCCTTGCACAGATCTCCTAAAGACTTGTATTTCCTGAGTTATAAGAGTGTATATTATTCATAACGAGCCCCTGTCAATCACATCTGAGTTTATGCCAACAGGGTGACTTATGACTGGGCAACTAGATAGCCTTAGGACGGATTTGGTTGCCAGAAGGACTAAGTGAATAGCGAGTTGGAACTTTCAGCCCTACCTGTAGCGTATGAGCTGGAGATTAAAGTTTTATTAAAAAGGAGAGAGTCTCCTGTGCTCAGAACCTTCCAGACCTCATCCCATGTACCTCTTTATGTGACCATTCTTCTGTATCCTTTATCATAACCTTTATAATAAACTGCTAAACATAAATACATTTTTCTCTGAGTTCTGTGAACCAGAGCAAATTAACTGAACCAAGGAGAGGGTTTGTGGGAACCGCTGATTTATAGCAGTTTGTTACTTCAGGTGACAAACTGGACTTGCAATTGGTGCCTGAAGTGGGAGTAGTCTTGTGGGACTGACCTTTCATCTGTGGGATATGACACTCTCTCTAGGGGGATAGTGTCAGAATTGAGTTAAATTTATGGGACACGCAGGCATGGTCTACTGAGAACTAGAGAATGACTTGGTGTGTTGGAAAACACACCACAGAGATAGCTATGACACATTGGCTACTCAAGATTTTGTTAAGGTTATTGATGGATTTATTTTACACCTATTCTTATAATATCATATAAAATAATATTTATCATATACAGTATGTTTTTATACAAGTCAAGCACATTTTCTTTAATGCTCTATAGAATCAATTTTTAATATTATTCCCAATTTGCACATGAGTAGTCCAAGCTCAAATACTTTAACATCATTCCCTAAATTACACAGCTAGTGGGTAAACAAGCTGGCACACAAACACAGGTCCACTGAACTCTAGTGTTCATGCTCTGAACCAGTCCCACTGTGGATGGAAAAGGGGCACTGTAATATATCTAACCGAAAGTAACCTCACAGAGTGATCTGATCATAAATTCCTAACTGGGCAGGTCATGGTGGATAGCCACCCTTCAGGCCTATAACTTCTTTAGTAAAAGGTTTATCTTTTCCTTAAGCAAGCCCTGTCCATTGTTTTTGTGCATCTAGGTTAACACACTTTTGAAACGCCTCTTTTGCCATATCCACGGGAAACATATCCACCCTTAAGAGAGCATATGATCTTGTTAAATATCCTGTAGCCCAATCCCCACCTTGCTTTTCCACCTTGACGTAATCTTCCTTTACTTCTCTCCTTAATTCCAAATGTACAAAAGAAACTGCAAATCTGTCATTCTAGCGAGCATTTACGAGTTTGCTTCCAGGCATTATAGTCAGTTTGGTTCAAATAAAATCTTGTAAAAATTCTTCACAGGTTTGGACATTCTTATGTCGACACTACCACTATGAAACTTCTGCTAGACACAGGTGCAGTTCCCTATAGTTTGCCTGTTCTCCTAATTCATAAAATGTTTCCTTTGTAATTAAAATGAAATCTTTTCAATTTTCCCCCCAAATGATTAAAAAACTAAAGAGAATCAGGAGCGTTCTTTCTTATTTTTATGTAGTAAGAGAAGTAAATTTCCTAATTCTTACATCTAACAACTCTAAATCTAGACAGAATTCACTGTAATGAAGGATTTTAAAGCTCACCAAATACCCAAAAACTCTCCTACACGTTCCAGCTTCTTGTGGTTGGTCTGGGTTATGTATCTAGCACTGGCCAGTGGACTGTGGATGTAAGTCACTATCATTTTGAGGCAGTATAAAGTTTTTGGGTGACACCCTAGCTTTCTCATCTGCTCATTCAGTAACTGAAAACCATCCATCAAGACGGCAGAGACATAACATAGAAGAATAATGAATCCTTAAGTAAATACTTAGACTTTACCTGGAAATCCACTGGAATGACAGCAAAATTCATATAGATGGAAATAAACTTTGGTTTATTCAGCTTAACCTGACTAATGCAGACACAGGGAAGAAATACTATATATAAATTGACTGATTCAAAATCTTGAAGGCAAAGGAAATTAGTATGCCTTCAGTTTGGGCTATCAGAAAATCTTACTATAAGTTACTTCAACAGTAGGAAATTTATTATCTCATATAAAATATATTCTGGAGGTGGATTATTCTAGCACAGTGTTCAGCAATGTGTTCACAACATGACTACGGCAGCTCTAAGCATCATATTATGAACTTTAATGTCCAAGGTCAAGGAGGCTTATGTTCTATTCCCATGCCTCCATTTTAGGGGAAGGGAAAATTTCTTACTATCATTTCCCACCCCACCCCACACCCAAAGAAAATCCCCAAAACATTTATATCTAAGTGGCCTGTGATGTAGCGCATTCTCCTACCTAAACATATTACTACCATTAAGTTGGGTTCACTGGGATTGGTTCTCTAGTGTAATCAACATTTATTACTTAGAGCTAAAAGATTCCATGAAAGGAATGGTCTCCCAATTCATGAATAAACTCAGCGTTCTTCTAGCAAGGAAAAAATAAACAATAGCCATTGTGTAGATACATTGAGTCTGACAACATAAAAGATATTCAGAGAGCTACATAAAATGTTCTCTCAACATTATTCACTAAAGGGGAGCAGAATTTGCCCCTTCCCTCCAAAAAATATACCTCTTTGGCCAACTAATTGAAACAAAACAAAACAAAACACAGCAGACACAGGAAAAGCTCTGAAACTAAGTAGAAACTACCCTTTGTATGAAACATTCATATTTATTAAGGGAAATCTACAATTGTAAAACTTTCTCTCCCTCTTTGCTCCAAGTAGAGAAGGACAACTAAATCTGCAGAAATTCTTATTAATGGAGAAAGGAGCGACTTAAATCTGTGTAACCACCCTCCTATACTTACTGTGTTTTTCCTGGTCACCTCTCACAACTAACCTTCCCTCTCACTCAACATCTTCTGTCTTTAGCTGGAGATGGTATTTAAGATGGTGACTTGCCATTTGGGGAGTTCATCAGTTTCTTGGGTCTCTCCCATATATACAGGAGGCATACATGTTATTACACTCCTGTTTTTTATTTCTCCTGTTACTCTGTCTTTTATTATTGGGGTGGGGGGGGTCTCAACAAGAATCTAGAAAGATAGAGAGAAAATTATTTTTCCTCCCTATCACACCCAATTTCAAATACATTTTAAGATCAAAATATGGCTAATATTTATTTATCTTTAAATTTTCCATTTTTCCAGCTCATCAAAGTGTAACAGTAGTTCTACGTATATTATCACTGAGTTTATTAACCCAACATAGAGTAAAAATTTCTCATAAATGCTTAACTATTAACTTAGCTTCTTTTGAAATCAGAAATTGGTCCCACTATTAGCTTGCTGGGTTTAAAACCTTATTAGTTTTAATTTGTATGTTTAACTTTAAACTATCAGTGTGGCATCAGGTAGACAATCCCAAATTTGGAAATATTAACTTTTAAATATTAGGGCACGTGAATACTTTTAGGCAATGGACAATTTAAGATTAAAGATGGATTTTCTCTTCATTCTCCAATAGGCTGCCACTTTCAGGCAACTTGTCCAAAAAGGATGCTTTGAATTTAAGGAAAATAATGTTGGTTTGTTGTAAACTCAAGTCCAATTACATATTCAGACCCTGAAAAGAAAAGCTCAATCAAGGAAACATTATAATTGTGAAGATGGTCAGTAACTAAAGTAATCTGTTTTCTAGCTCCAACTCCAAAATGTAATCACTTTCTGAGGTGATTTCTGATAGAATCCACCAGAACAGCTCCCAACGTGTATGGTTTTTGAGAATTTGTATTACAATCCCCACCTCTCCAAAGTATGAATTCAAATGATTGGTGCTCATGTGCACACAGAATCAGGTGGGTTATTGGCTCTTCAGAGTCACTGGAGCGAGGAGTTGAATGATGTGTGAAATGAAAAGCTGACCCAAAGCTCAGAGGGAGTTCAGACGCACTGATGTCGCTGCAGAGCTCGGGGAGTGCAACGCTGAAAATCACACAGGTGTGTAATA
Source organism: Rhinolophus sinicus (assembly GCF_057876585.1). Taxonomy (NCBI): domain Eukaryota; kingdom Metazoa; phylum Chordata; class Mammalia; order Chiroptera; family Rhinolophidae; genus Rhinolophus; species Rhinolophus sinicus. The sequence goes on along the minus strand of NC_142503.1, from coordinate 187,399,966 downwards.
AAAGCACCCTGAAACTCAGAGCAGAGAGTGGGCAGACTCTGGAGAGTGCTTTAATGAGCTGTTTTATGCTCGTCCTGGTCTCAGTACATTTTTCTTATCTCTCCGGCTACTAGGAGTTGTAACAATTAATAGTCTCTATCTCAGAGTGAAGTGTTAAGGTGAGAAAATTACCTGAACCATTTGAGCTGAATGACTTAACGTTACCTCCATTTTTCAAGAGGTAGTAAGAAGAAAACAAAACAAAACAGAGAAAGAAAAAACAGGAATCGGGAGGAGTTGGTCTTTAGAAACACAAACTCCAGTCCTTTACTTGAATTTTCTATAGAGACCTAAGACCTATATTTAGGTGTATGACATCCTGATTTCATTAACCTATGCGAAATAAACTAAAACAATACAATAATTAAATAAATGCACACAAATGCATACACTATCCATACCAATGATAAGATATATATATATATATATGTATATATATATATATATATATATATATATGCATAATAAATGAAATAAATAAAACTTTATGAAAGAGTCTGAGCTGTTTGTAACATGTTAAGATCTTAGATCAACTTGCCATAAATATTAAGTGAAAAGTTTCCCAGGATTGAAAAGCTGCCTATGGAGGGACAGGGGTTTGAGAACCTACAAACAACCATAGCAGACAACAAAACAAAAATAACTGAATTCATCACGACTGGTCTCTCTCCTCCTCACAACTTCACTTCATGAGATCTGACTTGCAATAGTAATGGTAGTAACTAGTAAGTGTTAGTTTCAGTTTTTTTTTTTCCAAAATGGAACACATACCATCATGCAAGATATTTCTTGGTTGCATAGATGATCTGATTTTTCTCTCACAGTTACAAATTTATTTTTGTGTGCGTTTGGAAAAACTCAGGCACCAACATGGAATGCTTGAACATTGTTCCTTAAGAGGGGACAAAGTCAGGAGGTGTACTGTATACCAAAACTATGTGAAAGCTTTACCTAAATGGCAAACTTAGGAAACGCTGCCATACAACAATGGCAAGGGCTTAGGGGTTTTAAGTAGACAAGTATCACAATTTTCTTGATGTTTTTGTGAGATTTAATGAAAGATGTAGCATTCCCTTCAAGTGTTTCACTGCCCCTAGTCTGAACATTACAACCAGGTCCAACTACTGATAACCTAAATTCTACATTGTTTTATTTACCACTACCATCATCATAACAGCTACCATTTTTCAAGTGTTTACTACATTCAAGACACTGGATGAAATGCTTTAATGCATTATTTCACTGAATCCTTAAGATGACTCTGAAGTAGACACTATAATTATTCTTAATTTTCCAGATGAGGAAACTAAAGTTTAGAGATGCTACCTTTTTAATCTGACTCCTCTCAGCAGGCTATCTTGTCTTCTGAAATTTCCACCTCCTTAATGGTGTTTCTTATATAGTAATAATACAAATGAGAATATTATAAGAATGGTGACTGTTTATGGACCACACACTACATTTAGAACACGGGTTTAAAAGGTTACATAGATTGTCTTAATACTCACAAAACCCCTAATGTAGACACAAATACGACCTTCACTATACAGCTTAGAAAATGGAAGTGGAGAGAGAGGTAAAACCACTTGTCCAGTGTTACACAGCTATGGATTGGAACAATTTGGTTTTGATGGCAGGCAGTCCGACCCTCAAATCCATTCTCAAGTAATGGCATTTATTAGCACATGCTTTCAGTCCACGCTGGGGGACAGGATGAAGAACATGCACAAAATCAGGGTAAATCAGTTACACTTCCGGTGGACTCTTGCCAGTGAGGCATGGACAACATTATGGACAACGTTATTACGTTATAGTATCTCTATTTCTGTGTTATGTGTCTATTGATGTCCTGCAGTTCCTTGTAGAAAAGAGGGAAGGAGAAGAAAGAGGAAAGAGAGGGTCAGAGACAACGAAAAGGAGAAGGAAAGATAATTTTAAGCTTTAGTTAAATTGTTCTTACTATCCACTTGTGCCTCAAGTCTTGAACAAATTTGAAGACTTAAAAAATTAAAAGTTTCAAAGAGCTCCTCGGCTAAGCTGACCTCAGTGTTCTAAGAAATTCTAAAGTGATGGTAGGCTCTGTCACACTAGCTCTAAAGGCAAATCTGCTTAATGAACTGAACTCTTCAATTATGAAATAGCTAGAAGCTAAGTTATGTTCACAATGTCCTTAAAACAGCAACAAAAAACCTTCCTTTCTCAAATCCAGCAATCAGTTTAATCCCATGAATGTAAATAAGAACTGACATGATTAAATCCTCTTAAATTAAATTTATTACTCTAGTTCCAACAGAATATAAATTTTAGTAAAGTGTTTTCCAAAGTCTTCCTTTTTTAAAGTACTTAATATGTTATCCCTAATATCTTCCCTATTATTATCTATGGTAAGAGGATTCAAAATATTCATAATGTAAAGTATGTGATGAATGTACCATGGTACCATAAAATACTTAATATTTAGTTTAAAAATTTCAGAAGTTGAGGGTGGCAACCTAAATTATTTGCAGGTACATTCTTTACATAGCTATGTGGGAGCAATCTGTTCTCTGCTTTCACAGTTCGACAAAAAGAAGCTTGCTCTTTTATTCAGCCACCATTTACCTCTAGCAAATCAACCAATAATGCAACCTTTAGCTCCACTTCTTCAGCTGGTCTATTTCTATAATCCATGAAAAATAAGACTTGATATAAGTAATGACTTTTAAGTTATTGAATACAAAAATTATATAGTGATAAAGGTCATTAAAAATAATTTATACTACTTTACTCTGTGGAAAATAGCATTGTCAGCTGACAAAACAGAATGCAACCTCTTTCATCTAAGGCTTCAGGCATCCTGGCTACTGTTTACCTTAAGCTCCTTAGAAATAGCTATTATAGAAAATCTGATCAGTTCAATTGCTTAAAGTGGATATATTGCATACAAAAATCCTAAGGACTAGATGATATATTTAATTATTTAGCAAACACACATTACTGAGCTTCCAGGAAATTAATGATAATGAGGTACACACAAATAGGTACCACGATATTTATGACAAGAAGGATGATCATGGTAATAGTTAACAGAAAGAAAGCCAGCCACTGCGTTACCCATGATTTTCCTGACGTAAATTTCATCACTTAGGGAGGAAGATGTAATTAATCATCCCATTTGAAAGATGAGAAAACTGAGGCAAAGAGAGTTCATGCTTTTCTGGCAGCACTATGGCAGACAGTGGAAAATATGACCCTTCTACAGATTTTGCATCAATGATAGTCACACATGATCTAAACACATGAAAAACACCAGAACATATAATAATTTGTTCTTAATTAGGTACGGACATGAGAATGCATGCAAGGAAAATAGCAGTTAAGTTCAAAGACAAAAGCTTTGGTGTTCATAGAATTTCCTTGCTCTCATTCTTGGAAATGGTAGTGTTTGGACAGAAGGAGGATGGGGGAAACCATTCCTGGCTAAGGGAAGAGTCTAAAACAAGATACAAAATAACGTATAAAACAATACATATATATTTCTTCAAAAGGGTCTAAAATAATATATCCTTTAGAGTTAAAAGAAAATTTCCATGCACATTTCATGGACTCTTCACTTCATTCTTGAGGTGTAGGTAAGCAGGACATTACCATTCTGATTTTAAAGATAACTTTGTAAGGCTCAGTGAGGCCCAATTAGTGGAAGAGTTGGGACTGAAACTGAGTTTTTCCGCTGACCAGCAGCCTTTCTAGTATATCATCTTCCAAAGTAGCATAATAAGCATGGTACACACAGTGAGGGGTTGCAGATGGAGATGAGTGGGGAAAAGAAAAAGATCAAAGAAAGGGTGTTTTTTTGATGGTAATAGAAGGGATTCAATGTGGATATATGAACATAGTCAGAAAGGTTTTAAAGAAGACATTTATGAGTTCAAATGTGATTGAGGTAGCAAGAGGGACACAGTGTGCTTTGTGGAGGAGAGTAGACAATGTCTCATACTGAGTTTTGGGGTCAGACAAAGCTGGGATGTGTATGGCACGCTATTTAATGTCTCCAGCCCTGAGTTTCCTTATCTTTAAAGTGAGACTATTAATCCCTCCATCACCAGAGTTTTTATAGTGACAATAAGGATCAATGTGATAATATATGTTAGATGCACACAGCAAGCTCTCCTTGGAGAGCAGTGATTGCAATGATAACTCGGAACAAAGTGAAACAGAAACAGCGTTTGCAGTTGGTTAACCTGGAAGCAATGTAGAACTTGATCAAAGGGAAAAATGATGTGGCATCATTTACCATATGAAATTCTACTCTCCTCCATAATATCCTTAACTGGTTTCCCATTAGGTTTATATAAAAATCACCAAACAAGGAGGCACTAGACTGAGGGGGCTCTAATGCCTTGGTCACCTAAGCTAGCGTGAACTCCTGGAAATGCCTCCAGGTGAAGAAGAAAACCAATCACAAACAACCAACTAGGCTTTCCCAAACAATACAAGCCCTTAAGCTATAGCTAATCAAATATTTTCCTTGCTTTGCTTCCCTGTCTTTATAAAAACCTTGCTCCCTAGCTTCTATGGGTGGAATACTTCTGACCACTTCTGGTTTGGCATTGCCTGATTGGAATCAATGTTTGCTCAAATAAACTCTTCAGAATTTTAGTGTGCCTCATTTTATCTTTGAATACTTGGAATAAAATTCAAACTCTATAGCTTGTCCTCCAAATACCCACATAAGGTGTCTTCTGAATTCTCCTCCAGGATTATCACTGGAAGATCGCCTCCTGCTCTCTGATCCCTAGCCATACTGGTTTTGTTTATTTCCTGCTCTTTAGCCTACCTGGAATGTTCTTTCCCCACCTGGTCTCAACTTAAGTGTTACTTCTTTAGATGAGACTTCCTTAACCTTTTGCTGTCCTCATCAATTGATTATTAAAATTTGTAATCCTATACATATTTATTTGTATGTTTTTATTCAAGCAATTGACAAGGAAACTGAGAAGCATCAAGTGACATGCACTGAACTTCTCTGAAGCTCTGAGGGCTCTAAGGATAGAAAGAAGGACAATATAAAGATCTGCCGAGGGAAATAAACCATTTTTATAACACTTCAAGATATCAACGCAAGAGATGTCAGACATGGTTAAAGTGATTAAATGTCAAATTAAGAGGAAGAGGAATATATCTCTAAGTGTTAGAGTGGAGAAGGAATGAGGCTCTTCTAAGAGCTGTTGAAGAAACCATCAAGGAATTTATTACTTAAAAACTTTAGAGGTCTAAAGACTGCTACAATAGTTGTCTAAGCTGCAATAAGAAGCTATGCTTTAATCTCTTTAAACCTGTGCATTAATGGTATGTGTGCAACCCTGTGTATGTGCGTGTGTGTGTGTTCCCTGTTCTTTTGTGTGTATGTTTGTGCTTCTGTGTTTTGTTTCACCTTTTGTGTGTGTATGTGAGAGTAATTGGGATGTGTGACAACAGAGACAGTGTTTGGAAAGCAGTGGGAAATGTGCCACTTGCTGGATGTCATTTTGTTGCATGTGGCTTCATCCTTCTCTCTCAAGTCTCCCTCATGGCAACATCACTAAATTATGAAGAGTTAGACTGTGAGAAGGCTTCCATATCTAAGAATCACTCTTATAAATAACCCATATGTTGGAGAAGACAAACATATTACACACAAAATAAACTAAAAAATGCTTACTAAATTAAATCATTGATTTGCCTTATATGATATACCACAGCATACAATTTATAATTCATATACTTTCATTGGATAGATAACCGACCTGCTCATGTCTTATACAAGGACACAAGGCGTGTGTAAAATAGAACTGCAATATTAATATCATTTAAAAGATGTAACAAACCTGAATGTCTTTGGGCAATTTGAAGGCATATTTTGCACTAAAGCTGGAGAGACAGTGGTTTGCTTCAACAACTTCAGTGTTTTATTTGTTTGTTTGTTTTTGACAAGAAGTACAAATGTAAAAGACAAGTATCCCACTGTGCCCATGGGTCTGGCACAACCACTGGTAAATATCAAACATGTCCCCAATTAATTAGTGGAAAGAGAAAAAAAAAATGCTTCGAGGAATGTCAAGACAAAAGAAGCCTGAAATCTGACAGCTTTTGGAAGATCCACAAAATAAGGAGCAAGTATAAACTTGAAATTCCATCTGCTAAGGGATTCTTTGTCAATCAACCATAACATTGTTTTTTGGAGATTTTCAAGGTAGGTGTGGGTTTAGGACTAGGAAATCCAAATTACAATCAGGTAGACAAGTGAAGTTTTGTACACAATCAGATACACTGTTGCTGTCTAGGTCAAAAATTTAATTATCACATCTTTAGATAGGCTCTCCCCAAACACCTATTCCAATTCAGAAACACTAATTATTCTCAGTTATCTCCATCATAGCACACTGATTTTTGCATTATTCATTATGTTCTGAAAATACATCATTTATATGTTTATTTATTTGGTTATTGATTGTTTCCTCATTTTCCTCAGCATGGATACTATGAGGCCATGTACCCTTTTGATCTTATCGCTTATGTATCCCTAACTCATAAAATAGTACCTGACACATAGTGGGCTTCAAGTAAATATTTATGGGAATGACCTAAAGATAATATAAGGAACACAAAACGATAGAATGTCTATGACATAGTAACAACATATTAATTATCTACTCAGGATTTACTTGATTTTGTTGTTTGTTCCTATAGCTTAAAATATTTTGTAATAACTATAGTAAAATATATAATAATTAAAACATTCAAAGTCAAAAAGTGCTGCATGTCATTTGTTAAAGGACTGTGCTGATTACCTTATTTATCATCATAATTACAATGCTGTCTCTTCAAACCAGAATTAGATTAAGTAACTGTGAATACAAAGATGGTTTTATCCTTAGAGAGGGAGCAATCCTTTTATTTTACTTATTACCATTCATGTAGGCATTCAATCATTCATTCCTGTATTAAAATTTCTTAAGTGGTTAGGACCTGAAATTGTTCTAGTAGGTTTTATAACAGACATAGATCCTTCCTTCTAGGGAATCAGAATCTAGCAGGCAGAGAATCAAGGAAACCAGAATATACCAGTATGATGCAACACTAGAGTTGTGTATAGTAAACTATGAGAACACAGACCCTCACCTGGCATAAGTCATCAAAGAAGGCTTAGCAGAGAAGGACTGATGGCAGAAAGTAGAGGTTAAGTCAAGCTGAAGGAGTAATTTGACTGGAAAGCAAGGAAATTCAACTAGTTGGTATGAGTGGGCAGGATACACAGATGCTCCTCCACTTACAATGAGGTTATGTCTTGATACAACCATGGCAAATTGAAAATATCACAAGTCAAAAATGTGTGTAATACACCTAACTTACCAGACATCACAATTTACTGTAGCATACCTTAAACATGCTCAGAACACTTACCTTGGCCTACAGGTGGACAGAATCAACTAACACGATGACTACCCTGTAGAATATTGGTTGTTTACCCTCATGATGGTGGGACTGGCTGAGATCTGTGTCTCACTGCCACTCCCAGCATTACAAGAGAGTACCTACTGTGCATCACAATCCGGAAACACATCTAACTTCAAAATTCAAAGTATAATTTCTACTAAATGCATATCACTTTTCAAACCACCCTGAAGTCAAAAAATTGTAACTCAAATCATTGCAAGTCAGGGACCATGTGTATTTAGGAATGGGGCTAGACAGGTAGGCGAGAGTCACATCACAGGAGGACTTTCATGCTATGCATGCTACAGATAACATAAGTTTAAAATCTACCTATCATCCAATAAGACTGTAGCTGAAAGGATGGCCTCAATTATACCACGTGATGCAACAGTATACAGGACAGTCTGCTTGCTGTGTGAGAAGCAGGCCTTCTCATGGTGACAGTGCCTTCTCATGGTAACATGGCCACCAATGTACTCATCTTTATAGATCAGAAACTCAATGTGTTTAGTTCACCCGGAGTTCTGGTTAATTAAGGATGGTAAAATTCACAAGAGATCAATAATATTAAGTCAAAGTATAAAAAGACACTCACGTCAACTTGTCAATCCATTTTCTTGCAGGCATGACCCTAGAAAGAGAACAAAAGAGTTGGAAAACATTATTGATAAAGACATTAAAATAAGCCATCATAATAAATCCATTCATCTATGACAGGAAAATCAAAATAGAAAATTAATTAATGTGCATAGTCAGAGTCATTTAAGAGGACTGAAAATAAATGCATACACATTGCTCTTTGAATCCCCTTTTCTAAACTCTAGATTGCATGCTTTTCTTCATAAAAGAGTTTTTAGATTGTAGTAAATCTGATTGGATTTCAAGTTCTTAAAGTTCAATAAGGATATGTTTTGTGTGTTTTTTTCCAAAATAAAATGTCATCAGATTAAAATGTAGCATATAAGCTCTCTAAAATATTTTCTAAATATGAAATTATGAAGTAAAATCACCTTTTAGCTAAACACTTAAACATAAACTCTATTGATAGTTTATTGGAAAGTCTCGCATCTTTTTATACACATAATGTACACATAAACATATATTGCTTTGTAAAATTCTTTTTGATTTAAGGATAGGCTGTTAATATCTAGTGACATCAATTAATATTCCTCAGTTTTGTGCATAGCTATGCCTGCACTTTATATATTCAAACCACTTTGATTAAAATTTAGGTTATATCTACTGTAATTTATTTTAATTATGAATATATTGAAAAGCATATCTTTCCATATGTATCTATATTTACTTACTTTTATCATAAAATAAATTTTTAGAAGTGGAAATTATATGTCAAAGAATTGTACATTTTGAAGATTTTGGATAAAATCTGAAAATTTTGCTTTCCAGAATTTATCTCTTAAGTAGTAAAGTTCCCACACTTCCATTAAAATTAAATTCGTATTTTTGTCAATGTTTGTCACTTTGATAGGCAAAAATATATTTCATGTTTATACATCTTTGATTATGAGAGGGACTGAATATCGATTCTTACTAATCCTTCACTTTTCTTTTTAATTGTATCCTTACATTACTTTCCATATTTATATTAGGAGGCTAGCTTTTGTTATTTTATTATCCATATCTTGAATTCTATTAATGCAACCAATATTGAGCATCGCCAGGTGCCCAGACACCCTTTTAGGCATCTAGGCCACAGAAGTGAGCAAAAAACCAAAACAGTGACTACAACAATGAAAGATAATTAATTAATCTAATTAAGTAAATATTCTGATATTTTCTACATTGAGGGTCAAACACATGCTACTAAATATTCACCCCCCACAACCTTTCCAGTGATATATTTACATATCACCTCTTAAGTATTAAATGCCTCTGCAGTATTTCAGTGTATATACATTATGATCTGATTTCTATTACTCTCCCTTTTCAGAGAGTGATCTCACCACTTATCTCCAGGTTCTTCCATTGGATCAATATTATATATATAAAGTACTGGAATGCAGAAGAAGAAACAATCAAATCCCTTTTAGAGAATCTCCAACACCCACAGGGCACTTTGGAGGAAAGCCTGGATGCTGAGGCCAAGTTTCCTTCACCTAACCCAGTTTGCACGCCTTCATCATCATCACAATATGAGTGAGCAGGTGCTCTGAGGGATGAGGGGCAGCGCCAGCTATGACAGCTGGACAGGATGAGTTATGAAGAGGAGACGATTTGCTTGTCCTTTTGTGCAAGTTCTGTTTTAACCTCACTTGTAAAAACAGGAACTTGTTTGCAAACAAAAACAGAAAAAGAAAAGGATCTTAGCTCCCATATTACACCTAGTTAGAGACTTGAGAAATAGGACAGCCGGCATAGACAAGACTCGTAGCTACCCTTATCATCTGTGCACTTTTTAGGTAGACATGATAAATGGCGTCGCTCTCCTATCAGCTAGCCAGAGTTTCCATCAAGGCACTCTTCAGACCTTCACCACAAATTTAATTTAAATCGTTCATGCTCAAAGAAGTCTCAATATTTACTCTTCCCACCTCACATTTTTGTTTTGCTTCGGATTGCCTCTGCCCTTGCTCTTTCAAACAAGATCTAAATGGAAAGTGTCAGAATATTATGTCAAAAGCTGTTTAGATGTTGTTGAACAGAGTACAGATAAGCATCCCAACTTCTGAGTGCTTGGTGTAACCTGTTACGTCTTTTAACCTGCCTTTAGGAAGCTGGTCAGGGATGTGACAGTGTTTCTCAGCGCTGTAACTCACAAATGAGTCTCAACACCAAGAGGTGTACGGCGATTGACAACCTTAAGGATAAACACAAAGACTCCCCAGTAAACTGTCATCACCAAGGACGATATTTGGAGGCCGCTCCATCCAGCCCCTGCTGAGTGATATGCTACATCAATCAGTTCAGGACTGTATCATTCTGTGAACGAGAAAATGTGTAAAAATTAATCTCATACTAGGGTCAGTGTTATTTCTGTGGGTAGAGTTTTACCATCCACTCTTCAAAAAGGCAAAATATCATTTTTTTAGTAATTGTTTAGAAGCAACAGACACTAAAAAACCTGTAGGATGAGTGTTTGCGATTTCTGTTCAAATAAAGTAAATAAATGGCTGAATTTACCTTGTGCTTAATTCAAGCCACGTTCTTTTTTTATTATTATTATGGATCATTTACATAAATTGACTACCTTGTGGGTGATTTTCATATTTACTTCAGGAAGCTTCAGGTGTTTTGCAAATATTGCGTCCTTTAAAGGTCACTAATCTTAATGGCCCTAAGAGAGAGGTAAGAATTGTTTTTAAAGCACTTGAAAACTACTCAGGATTAAAGCATCTCAATCATTTCTGAGAGCAAGCGCCTATGACTGCATAATGTGCAGCCGTTTTCTGCCTGGGACCACGGAGAAAGGGATTCACAAAATCAATGCTGTCACTACGAGTGCAAAAACCAGAAGTGGGGTTCAGCCATGAATGTACCCACTCCGTGTAATGAAAAAACTGGTTTAAATTACATACTACTAGAAAAAAAATTAGCTTCTATATAGGTCGAAGAACATATCAATGACCCCCATTATGAGATAACACTCAGGAGTGCACGTAAAAGTTCGTAACAGATCCAATCTCATCCCCCTCCCTAGTGCTTTCTGACGCCAGTGTTATAAGTCATGCTAGGCTGTGAGCTGACTCTGAGGATGCACTCCAAGTAATCGTCACATGAAAACCAATCACCCTTAAATCAAATGATTCCATTTAGCTTTGTTCCTTTGATAACATTCTGGAATGTATGTTCAAAACAAAAAAAATATATAAGTTTTCACGTTTTCTGCTGCAAAGATTTGAAGCATTTGGAAAAAAGAAATATATATATATATATGAAAAAGTGACAATAAAGTTTGCTATGGCTGAAAGGTGTTTTGATTTTTTTTTAAGTAGTCATTCATTCATTTATTTACCATGTCTTTCTTCATTCATTGAGCACTAAATTTAGGAGCTGTTAAGTTCTAAGAATGCCAAGAAACAGCATAAAATCTCCTGCTCTGAGAGTTGGCACTCTAATCTCACAGGAGAAACAGAAGAGAAGCTAGCTAAAATACAAGTTGATATTTGCTGCAAAGTTTAAAGATGTGATACCATATAGAATTTTTTGTTGTTGTTAGAGTTTATTGGGGTGATAGTGGTTCATAAAGTTACATAGGTTTCAGGCGTACAATTCTGCAATGCATCCTCTATATATCACATTGTGTGCTCACCACCCAGAGTCCCTTCTCCTTCCATCATCATATATTGGATCCCATTTACCCTCATCTACCACCCCCCTCCCCCCTTACCCTCTACCATGTAGAATTTAAAGGCTCTGACTTTAACTCTATGACCTTGGGCAAGTCACTTAATCTCTTTAAAAGCTTCCCTTCTCGGAATAAATGGGAATAACAAGAGCACCAACCTCACCTTCTGGTTGAGAGAATCACATGGAATAATATAGGTAGTGCAGTTAAGCTGTCATGAGGAAATGCTCAGTAAATCTTAGCTATTTTCATTGCTGTTATTCTTTTAGAAGCAAAGTGTTCTTCGGGTACAGAACAGGTAGCTACTAAGTCTTGGAGAGGTAATAGGAAAGCACCCAAAGAGTAGAGTACCTTGGTATGACATCCACCTGCTTACTAGTGTTCTGCATAAGGAGAAATATTTTTACAAAGTCTTACTTGTAAATTAATCCCTTCTTGGCCTTTACCTAAAGCAATTTAAAAAGGGGGGCAAACAGTTTTGGTTAAGGCAAGCCTTAACTCAATTCTTAGTATAAAATCACCATTAGGAATTTTTCGTTTCCCTTTCCATCTTTCTTTCTGACAAATTATAATAAGACATTCAATAGTTGAGGTATTTATGTTAGAAAATGAAGTAAAGCGTATATTTTAATATCTTTCAAAAGAACAAATGGAAGCTTATGCGTGGAGTCAACACATGGCCATCGATCCTAATTAATCCGTTTGGTGGAGTTTCCTTTGAATGTAAGCTTACATACTTTGCAGTCAGCTGCTGGTTAAAACAAGTCTGTTTCAGTCAGATGACTATACGAAGTTTACCAAGTTGTCCACACTTCAATGCTTCCAAACTTGACTATGATAACACAGTGGGCTACTCCCCGTTGTGATATCTTTGTAACAAGGACTGAAGATGTTTATGATTATGGCAAAGTCATTTATTGAGAATTACTGAATCGTATTCTTTAATTGGAATTATGATTATATATTTATATGCATCAATGTTGAAGGATAGCAATTTCTCTCATCAGACTTGAACTCTTTTTTACAAAGGTCAGATACAACTTTTAGCCAGCAGAGCTAAGAGAATACTTCCGCTACAAGCTGAAGTGTCTTCTGTACATGTCACAATATTCCTGAGATAAGATGTATCCTTCTTGCTTCAGTTCCCAGTCTTTGCCTCTACTCGCATGCAGTGTACAGACTGCAAGTACCCACGCTTCACAAATTTTACATGGAAAGCTGTGTATCTTTCCAATGTTGGCAAAACTGAAATCATTCGGGTGGTTACTAAACTGACTATATCTTGACTCTATCTTTATTTGTCACTAAATTTTTTAGCAATTCTAGGCTATCTATGGGATTAGATTTTGCAAATGTACGAAAGGCAACAGATTTATTTAAATGTTTTCTTGGTGGGAAGATTCATTTCCTACTTAGTCTTATTTTATGAAAAGAGAGCCCTACTTTTTGCACCAACAGGAATGTCACAGCAATCTGTAAGCAACACCACCAAATATCCCCACTGCAGTAGGACACTAGAGAACCTTACAGTTTCATCATGCTGTGGGGCTTGCATTTATATCACACTACAATGAATTGTTACATAACTTCAAATTGCTCTATTTCACATATTAATCATAAAATCTCATCTCGCTTATCAACCCACAGAATTCAGCCAAAATGCTTTTAAGATATCTACATCTGAAGGAATATTATATCATCTTACATTGTATAGGAACTGATTCTGAAGATGCTTTGCAAAGAAGTTCCAAAATCATTTGGTAATCGGGAAGCATCCCAGAAACCTTCTCATAAAGATGCAGGTGAAAACATCACTCATCCAGCAGATTGTTTTAGAATAAGTCAAATTGCTTTGTATCCACACTTTGAATAATGAATAAGGTACTTGATTATTGTTGCTTTGACTGGGTAAATGAATATTCAATAAGAAATCATAATCCTAACCCAATGGCATGTACAACCCAAAGAAGACACCATGTACTTCTTCCCTTCTAAAGAGAGTGGATTTCTTTTTCCTGTGACTTCAGCAGACTATCCAGGAATTTTCCACAAGCTTTGCCTTTGATAAACCTCTCACGTCAGACTCTGGATGACTAGAATTACTTTCTTGTAGGCTGATTCCCAATCATGTGGTCTTATTTCATTATAATTACCATTATAGTCCTGGCTAGAGGGTTCTGCTTCGTTTTCCAGAGTTACAATTCCCTCTTGACTATGATTAAACTGTCTTTGGATTCATGGGCCTGGAAAATTTGAACAATCCAATTTAATGAAAAACAATTTTCATAGCCATCTGGCAATGGTCTGAATATTTCTAGAAGTTAACTTTTTGCATATTAAACCCCTAAAAGAAATAATTAAATCAGCTTTCATAATAGCCCACGTGGAGAGAATCCGCTCTGTGTGTTCCTACCAGCTCACTGATTTGTGTATCTATTGTACTTCCTCAGTAGTTTTGGAGAGAAAAAGATCATTTATATAAATTATAATCGATGGGGGTCTGAATGCTGAGCATTTTGGAATAGCCTCTTGGGTAAGTTAGATAGTTAGAGTCTAAGAAATTAATCTTATCTGCTTGGATTCTTTCATCAAGGCAAGATTTAAATCAATTAATTATAATTTAGGAAATTTTCAAAGCTAAAAGCTTTCAGAGTGAAAATTATGTTTGGGTAATTATAAAGAAAGTTCATTCTATTTTAAAAAGATAGACTCAGAAAATGCTATTTTGCAGGTTCCTTAAGTTTTTTATAAACTTTTTCATTTTGTTTTTAGTCTGAAAAGCAATCTCAAAATTGTGAAAATAATTAACCATTTATTGATTATAGCATTTGAGCTTACTAGTAATGGTAACTCAGAGTCTCTCATAAACAAAGTAGATACTTTTGAATTTCAAGCCTGAGTATAGCTTGTATAACAATCGATAATGGTTATACTTTCCTAGAGAAATTTGAAAAAAAACAAAACACCTCCACTGAACTTAAAATGTGATTTTTCATTTAAATTATTAGTGGAAAGAGCTAGTAAATTATGTCTCCTTGTATATTTGGTTGGACTTTCTAAGAAAGTCTGGGCAAACAATCTTTCTGAAAAATTGTAGCTACCCAAATATACTTTTTGGCAAACCCTCATCAGATGGTAAGGCCAGATGAGAATGATGTTTATTTCATGGTTAAACTTGATCCACATCTCTCCTATTCCTATTTCTGATGTTTTTTTTCAAAATAAGACTATAAGTCTCACACACTATGAGTGATACTAACTTCATATATATATATATATATATATATATATATATATATAGAGAGAGAGAGAGAGAGAGAGAGAGAGAGAGAGGTTTGTGAGTTAAGTAATATACTGAATGTTTAAGTATATATACAGATCTTCTGTCACCCTTTGGATATCAGTCCATGGATTTGAGGACATTAATAGATTCTTTTTCAAAGAGTATACAACTTACGTAAACAAAAAAAATCACTTGCTTTATCACCCAATGCTTGATAACTTTAGTGGAAATGAAAGCATTCCATGAAGACCAAATTTATTTTATCACTGCTCTAAAGTCCTAAAGTCGGAGATATTTGCAAAGCTAAACATTCATGGGTAGCCAATATTCACAATAATGATGGTGATAAATCTAAATCACAAGGTACATTTGGAATCTTAATTTAAAGTATTCTAATAAAATATTTGATAGAGCCAACAAAACATTGGCTGTTTAGGTAGTTAAGCTGGTGCAATCAATAGAAAACGGTTTAGATAATTGCCTTTCACAAAAGAAACAAACCTAGTTTTACACTATTTTAGAAAAATATTCTACAGGAACTTTTTTTTTTTTTTTTGGCTAATCCATGGGAAGCAAAAAAAAAAAAAAAAAAAACTAAAGGAAAAAAGGATTTTATTCTGGCCCTACTGTTTATCACATTCCAGAAATCATAATCTTCTCTGTGTTACTATAATCATCTCCACAGGAATTAATTGTGATGTCACAGAAGATTCTGACATTAAGTGGGAAATAGGCAGCAGGAATCTAGCTCTAGTAAGAGCAAAGATCTCTTTCCTATTAACATAAAAAATAAAAAAAATGTCGTACATATATCATGAATTTGTTTAAGAATGGGATCCAATTAAATAAGAGTGAATAAATATCTGAGACTGTCAAGTTTCTTTACATTGAAGTTTTCAGACAAATGTGAGGGTCAAAATTTGGTGATACATTAATTGAAGTCAGATTATTTTTGTTTTTTGTTTTGGCAATTATATCAGAAGGGTAATACATATTCTTTCCATTCTATTATTAACTGGTTTCTCTCACGTGTTTAACTAGACCAGAAAATAAAATGGTATACCCATCAGTAGGTCTGAACCTCACTGACCTATCTCAAAATCTCAACAACTATCTCAAAATCTCAACTATCTCAAAATCTCAACAAGCTACTCCCCAGGGCACCTGATTTAATTGGCCTGGGAGAAGGTCTGAGCATGGGGAACTTTCAAAGCTTCCAGGTGATGCTCCTGGGCATTGAGGTTTGAGGACCAGTGTGCTTTATCATTGTGTTCCCAGCAGGAAATCATCATGGGAATCCATGTATTTCATCTCTCATGGATTCCTCAGACAGAATTTTTAGAAAGCACCACATTTTCCAAGCATGGTTTATCATCGAAGCATATCTCCAGATCGTATCTCAGAATTTCATTTCAAAAGGCACACCACTTCATAGAGCATTTCATGCGAGAAGAAGCTGATGTGTGATCTTGGGACAGGAAGGTAAAAGCTTGCTAATTACCCAGGAAATGTGGCAGAGCCGCAAAGCATCACATGCCATGACACCCTGGGAAAAGAAGGTTTTCCCAAAGAGCGGCTTTCAATGGAACAAGTGCAGCAACTGGATAGGCTCCTTTGAGAGCATTTGTGGGACACTCCCCAGGGAGCTTCCGAAAACATGTCGGACGCAGGAGGTTTTACAGGGGAGTTATGAAATAAGAGCTAGGTTTACCCTTTTAGTTATTATAATTCATTTACTCATCATCAGTGTCTACATATAATAAGTATTTGAAAATATAAACTCAAAAAAAGTGTAAGGAATATTTCCTGTGCTTTACTCAATTACACGTGGATAGAGGACACCACCTACTAACACATACAGGTACATGATAAGCGGAATATTCAGGACCATGGATAAGCTATGAGTCTCTGTGTGAATGAGAACACGTGCCTCCTCTGGGAGGCTGCCACTTCACAGACAGAACGCCTACAGTCTGACGTCCCAGTCAATCCGTAAGCTAGGTAACTTCGTGCCATTCCCCCGAGGCTGATCTCTAGGGGCAGACCTGGGACTGCCTGGGAGACAGGCAATTAAGTAATCTCAGTTCCTAAGTGGGGGAGATGCTTTTTGAACCCTTAGAAATTCTGCCCATGTCTGGATCATGATCCCAGATCCAGACAGAGTGAGGATGGTTTCACAGCCGACTCTGGAAGGTGTGTGATTCTGTGACAACAAACTTGATCACTCTTCTTCTGGGCCATATTTCCTGATTTGTTTGAGCTGTAATACCATGGACCAACTGAATTGTGCTTATGCTGCTAATGTAGAATTGGATATACTATAATACTTTGCAGTAGATACAGATCGTGTTTGTCCTATCACTAAATGCTAGAATCAGAATTAAATACATTTATTTTTCTAAGTGTAGCAGTGGTGAATTTGTGAGGTTTCTAAAACTAATTTAAAATGCAGCAGTTCATCAGGCATGTATATGGTCTAGATGTACACACACACACACACACACACACACACACACACACACACACAGTTCTGACAATTAAGTTCAGGAACTTGTTGCAACGATGTTGCTAACCTTTTTTTTTTTTTTAATATCAGAGGGTTATTCATTATGAATTTGTACAAAATGGACAAACAGTTAACCAAGTTTACTGTTTGGAAGTGCTGAAAAGGCTGCATGAAAAAATTAGACGAGCTGAACTTTTCACCAAAAACTCATGGCTCTTGCATCACAACAATGCACCGCTCACAGCACTGTCTGTGAGGGAGTTTTTAGCCAGTAAACAAATAACTGTATTGAAACATCCTCCCTATTCACCTTATCTGGCCCCCAAAGTCTTCTTTCTTTACCTGAAGATAAAGGAAATATTGGAAGGAAGACACTTTGATGACATTCAGCACATCAAGGGTTATACAACAACCTCTCTGATGGCCATTCCAGAAAAAGAGCTCCAAAATTGCTTTGAAGGGAGGACTAGGCTCTGGCATTAGTGCATAGCTTCCCAGGGAAAGTGCTTTGATGGTGACCATAGTGATATTTAGTAATGAGGTGTGTAGCACTTTTTCTAGGATGAGTTTGTGAACTTAATTGTCAGACATTCAGTGGGAGTGCGTGTGTGAGTGTGTCTGTGTGTGTGTGCGTGTATTTATTGTGGACAGAAAGCTAAAGTGTTCTGCACAAAAAAGCATAACTTTTGAATTTCTGTGTACGCATCTAGACCATAGGTATAAATTGAGCCCAAAATGTATGTCCCCAAGACAAGGGACAACAAAATGCAAGAGGCAAAGGAACCCAAGAAAAGAACAGAAAGCTGGAGTATTTTTAATTACACAGACAAATTTTGCTGTAATGTACAGCCAGATAATTACATTATTATCCTCATAATAGAATGGCGAGTAGATTGCAAGTAGTAGTCTTGATAAATCATGCTTTAGAAAAATCAAAGTGAAAAAAAATTGTACTTGATTTTTGAGCCCTTGCAGTATGGAGAATTGAGATAGCTACAAAAAGTTAAGGAAAAAAGAAATTGCAATATCAGCAAAAGTATGAAATTGAAGTTGGCAGGGACTTCAATAAACGCGTAGAGTTGTTGTCCATGTAAGGTAATAGACTCCAGGCAAAGCACTTAACACAATACTTTGCATTTAGAACGCATACAATAAACGATTACTATCTTCACCACCATTTTATTTTTACTAGGGCCAATTGATGTCAATTGTTATAAATAATCTCCCACATTATGGAGATTCATTTGGAAGGACATAATATTTCAATTTAGATAACAGTAAATTATGGTATGGTTTGATATTCTGGAATATCCTGGTTTACAATGGAAATATACTTAGTATGTAAGAATGTTTGACTGATTCTAAAAGTATCGAAAAGGAAGGTCCTACTGCTTTGTTTTGTTCAAGCCGCTACTTATCTTCATTAGCCAAGACAAATAGAGTTTGATTTCCCTTGAGCTTGGTGATATGCTTCATAATAAGAAAACAAGCCATACAGAAGGAAGAAATTTGGTATAGAAATCTAGATTTCTGAACACACTTAGATTTTCCAATTTCAATGTTTTTGCTTATAAAGAATGAAAAGAGACAAGTATATAAGAGATCTGGAGGTGTGGATGGGATGGGTCCATTATTCCTACTTATTCTCTTGGGGAAATATACCTGGTAAAATACACATACCTTTTTGAGCTTTCCGTAGATTCCTTT
Source organism: Rhinolophus sinicus (assembly GCF_057876585.1). Lineage (NCBI taxonomy): Eukaryota > Metazoa > Chordata > Mammalia > Chiroptera > Rhinolophidae > Rhinolophus > Rhinolophus sinicus. The sequence goes on along the minus strand of NC_142503.1, from coordinate 187,380,670 downwards.
TATTAAACAACTGTTTAACCACCTATTTTTTATACATTAAAATAATAAGGTTAAATCTACCACAAAGATATATTACCCACAAATACAATCCAGAGGAAATGCATTTTTGCTTTCCTAATAACAGTAGAAAAAGAGCTAGGGATTAGATTTCCTATTAGCGAAAATAAGCACTTTAATAAACTGCTCGGTATCTCTCAGGTATTGTAAACGGCAGCTGGTATTAGAATTGGTCTCTCACATAATAGATAGCCATATAAACCCGCATAACTTAATGGAGTATAAATTAAGCAGAGTCTTTGGATAGTTTAAACATATAAACCCAGCTTTTTGAAAAAGTTTTAATTTCTCATTTAATGATCTTGACAGTTTTCTACAATGGAGGAGAGTGAACTCTATTTCTTCTGACCCTTTTAAGAAACATCATAAACAACAAAATTTTCTATATTAACCTTATTAATATGAAAGCAAAAACTCTAAATACCAATTTCCTTAAAATAGTACCTTAGATCAGTATAAAAGTGAAGCACAAATTATAATTCATCTTATGTAATCTTTTATTTTGCTTCCCTCTACTTTTAGATAAAATATATATTTAGGTTTAAAAAGAGCTGTATTTGCATGTTCATGGGTATATATGTATATGTGTGTGCAGGTGTTTGCGTTCCAATTTTCAATTTCCTACAGTTAAAATATCCTGATTAAGGCACAGTTGGAAATAGATTTGAAACATAAATAAAATAATCAGTGAATGATCATTAATAATTTGAATGGTGTCTCATTTCCATGTTCTAATTATTATCCTAATATCTTACTGTAGCAATAATAATTGTTTTATTACTAATATCTATTTCCTCTATAAATGATTAGAATATGCATGTTGACATATTATATTTACCCACAAGATCAAAATAATTAGCTGCTCAAAAGTCAGATATTTATCCTCAGATATGTCATCAGTATACCCAAACAGGTATTTTAATACCTGTATGATTAACACAAAGGCTTTCAATCATAACAATTGTCATCTAACAGTTATTACTAGGGAAGCAAATTCAGATCATTGATCTATTTAAATCAAGCACCCCTGATGTTGACCAACAATGTCTCAAATGTTTGGTTGTAAAACATAGTATGTTTTCTATAATAATTGTGATTATTAGTTATGCACTTACTTATCAAATAACCTAAACTTGTATGATTAAAAATGCACCACATAACATCTCTAAATCATTGAGGCAGATAAAGGGAAATGTTTCATCCCAACTGCTTGTTGCACCACCTACATTTGGCAAAGATGACATCTCTTCTAGTCTCACTTTAAGAAGGGAAAGCATACAAGGCGACTCTCCTTCAGGCTATCAGAAGCTTAGTAGCTAAAATGTTGACTTGGACTTTGTTTTTGGTTTGCTATACTTTAATCTGTCATTTCTAATGGGTTTGCTAACTATTTAGCCACAATTAACAATCTTCTGTTACTTATGCTGACATATAAAGCTAGAGTCCCTTTGGTCTTTATGGTCATATACAAATATTATAGTACAATAATATATGGATATACACATTCATGACTAAGAAACTATGTAAGAATTGTTAAATTCATGTCCTAATTTGTAAAGTTGGAAATGAAACATCTTTCTATAATTGTTCTTAATAACTTCTGCTTATCAGATCTGGTGACCTGGCTTTTGCCTGTGTCATGAGTGGCAGTTATGGAGATCTTATCCATCATCCTTTGTGACCCCACCTTAATGTCCCTGAAAGAGCCTAGTTGACTTAAGATGATGACATTCTCAAAATAAAAAGTCAATTTTGATGTTATGTATTGGGTTATTCATGGTGATTTCACAATCCAACAAATATTTTAATGTTATACAAAAGTTTTATATTATATTTACAAACATACAGAGTAGCAGTGGAAGGTCAACAGTAGTCTTGCATTTAAAACACATTTCATAAGAGAGAAAGTAAGGAACATGAAAGAGGAGTCCTATACGTGAATGTGAAAACTATCGGCTGTAGCATTTCTTTCCCATGTACCCTGGGATTTTCAATGGAACCATCCTCCCTTTACTTAGTCATAAATATTACCATTCTGAGAACCTGAGCAAATGATAAAGTTTGTGAGTCTTAGATTCTTACTCTGAAAAGTCTGTGCCTTACCAGGTGGTCCTTTGCAGCTCCAAACTCCTATGAACTGGCTATAGAATCAAGCCTAGGAAATCCCAGAGTTATGGTATTTCTATGTTGCCAGCAAGTTTTTTCATTCCAGGGGTCACATTACTTTTCAATTCTGCGAAATCTATTAGCTTTATGGGAATATTGCCTGATGTGGTGCTGAATGCTCTGCCCTCAGTGTTCCAGGAACAGAGCAGGGAAATTAGCTTTTGCTTTAGCTGAAATTCCACCTCTGAGGGGCTAGAAAACCATGGCTCAAATTAAAGGCAAAATGAATATTTAATTTAGAGTGTAGTACAGTCCTAAACCTCCTGTGATACTTTCTATTTCCATTCTTTTTCCCTCGGATGAACTGACATAAGTTACATTTTCAGAATGAAAAGCAAAGAACATATTCAGTTTGGACTGTCATAGCATAGAGACAAAAATATAATTCAGAATTATCTTATTTTAAAATAAGCCTTTGAATTGACAGTGGAGTGTATTGTATGCTACATAATACAAGTTTTTTATGTAGCAATAATATACTACCTTACAATCTTGACAATTTACCCTGACATTTTGCATTAACATTGCAGTTAACTATTTGATGATATCACTCTCCAGGAATAAGGGAGTATTTGAGTGACTGATCATTTTTTCCCCCTGCAGTATTAATACAAGAAGTAATAATTGGCTCACCATGTATGTCATTTATTATAGTTCAGAATTGTTCACTAAACACCCAAATGTGTGATTGTATAAGGGTCTACATTTGGTGAACAAGTACTGCTATATAGACTCATTTTTCTCTTTGACACCCAAAATGCACCACAGGCATATTATTAATCAAATACTGAAGCATGGCTAGAAAAGCCTTTTTTGTGGACTTGTCTAAGGTCTAAGCTTTTCTAATTCTTACCTTGAATCACAAGTTTGCCTTTGATTCACATAGTGACAGTGAAATTTTATTTTAAATTTGCTATTATGCTTAGCAAGTCATATTTTACTTCTACAACATGATACAAAAGACATGGTAGGCAAGTCAGCCAGCATCTCCAGATCATCATTCTTTGACTTAAGGTGATGGTTTTTCTCAAAGCAAAAATGTCAGTTTTGCTCTTATATATTGTGTTATTCATAGTGACTTTGACTTTGAACAAAATTTTGAATTTTGAACAAAAATATATAAATATAAAACATAGCTAAAGATAAATGATAGTATTTTATTTAATTACACATTTTCTAAGATAGAAAAAAATGGAGAGAGAAAGAAAGGAATCCAATAAACTATTAAAATACTTCAAGAAAGTAGAAGTGTTAATAGCAATAAAAAAAAAAAAAAAAAAAAAAACAAAAAAACTACACACACACTGGCACGCATGGTCTGACAATTAAGTTCATGAACTCATTCTAGAAAAAGTGCTACATACCTCCCTGCTGAATATCACTACCGTCATCTTCAAAGTACTCCCCTTGGGAAGCTATGCATGGATGTCAGCGCCTGGTCTACCCTTCAAATCAATTTTGGAACTCTATCTGGAATGGCCATCGGAGCTGTCATCGTATTATCCTTAATGTCCTGAATGTCATCAAAACGTCTTCCTTTATCTTCAGGTAAAGAAAGAAGTCACTGGGGCCAGTCAGGTGAGGAGGGAGGGTGTTCCAATACAGTTGTTTGTTAACTGGCTAAAAGCTCCCTCACAGACAGTGCCATGTGAGTGTATCATTGTTGTGATACAAGAGCCATGAATTGTTGGCGAAAAGTTCAGGTAATCTGACTTTTTCACACAGACTTTTCAGCACTTCCAAATAGAAAATTTGGTTAACTGTTTGTCCAGTTAGTACATTTTCATACTGAATAGTCCCTCTGATATAAAAAAGGTTATCAACATCATTGCAACAAGTTGGTGAACTTAATTGTCAGACCTTGCATGCGTGTGTGTGTGTGTGTGTGTGTGTGTGTGTGTAGCAAATTTTCTTATTCAGCATTGATTTCCTAAAGAAGCATGTCTTCATGCATAGATTTATTTCTTCAAAACAAGTTAGTTAATGTTTCCACTCTTCTTTCACCCACCCACAGATGATTTTGCAATTGTTTCCAACACACCCACAGATGATTTTGCAATTGTTTCCAATTGAAAAAAAAAAGGCCATTCCATTTTTATGTCAGAGGATATTGGTCATAGAATTACTTCCCAATTTGTTTTAAAACAAGCATTCTTTATTGCTCTCTCAGATAGCTGTGGTTCAAAATTAGCATTTGTGTACTTTTAAAACCTTGCATGAAATTTGTCTTTTGAAAATTCTTATAGATGCTCATTGCAGGATGTGGGTTGAAGTTCAACCTCTTCATCAACGCCCAGTGATGGGCTGCTGGTGTGGAAGGATTAGTGTGTCCTCTCAGTTTGTGTGCTTCAACATGCTCTATCAGGGACCTGATTTTGCAGCAATATCATGATATGTTCACTAAATTACTAGACATACCTCATGCATGCTGCAGGGAAGAGTTAGTTCTCTAGGGAATGTTCTGGAGAGCACGGATGCTGGGTAGTACTTCTCAGAATGAGAAATTATAGCGAGATAATCAGCATAATAGGTTGTTTTCAGACACAGCTATGGGGGGGTGGGGGGAGAAAGAGGGAGATGGGGGAGAGGAAGATGAGAAGGAGAGAAGAAGGAAAGGAGACATGGTGGTGAAGGGAAAAGTGATTCTCTTCAATAACTAATTAAAAGTCTCTGACAGTGGTTCTAAAGATATTTTTGATCAGGGGCTTTTTTTTTTTTTTTTTTCATCCTGAAAATAATGTACTCACATTCCAGAAAATTAATATTCTTTCCTATGAAAGCACTGCATAAAAATTGAAGTTTCCCACAGACCTCCTAAACTTTACATATTCCATGTTAAGAATGACTAAGAATACTGGACTTTGATGTACACTATCTTCTTGTAAAAGACAGAGATGTCCCATGACCACACTGCTGGCCTCACCCTGGAAGCTCGAGAAACACTGCATCAACTCACTGAAGTGTGTGCATTTGGAGGAGGCCCAGAAGCAGCTGTTTGATCTCTCGGTACTTTTTAAATACTTGGTACATAAAGATAAAACTTCCCCTGCCACTTCACAATGCTCAAAGTTAACTGCAGTTATCAAGTACACCTGTGTACCCTCCTTCTGCCTTACAGTTCTTCACTGAAGACAACAATAGTAGTCTTCAGAATATTTTGCTTTTATTCTCCCTCAAAGAATTGTTCCCACTTATAAACATTGCATCACAATTTTAGAAGTTTATTTTTGGTTAATAGGAGATAAGGACAGGAAATACTTTGTAAGATGAAATAAAGACATGGTAATTGGAATAAATATTGCATACTTTAATAAAATGGGGTTTAAATACCTTATTGAAGGTATTTAAAGAATCTTAAAGAATCACGTCAGTTTTTTTGTTTGTTTGTTGCCCCTTTGGGTTTTATATAATATATATATATATAAAGAAATTTGGTCATCTTACACAAAAATTCAATTAGGTTTAAAATAATCAAGTTCATTTACTCCTACGCCTTGCTCTTAACATTTGTATGTAAAATGTAAGGAAAAGCAGAAAGACCGATAAGTTGAACTCATATTCAGTAATTACTAAAGGAATTTCTGCAAATGCAATATATTTAATCTTATTGTTCTGATCTAAAGTAAGGGCTATATCTTTCTTTTGTGAAGTGGGGGAAGGAAGGCCCAATGCCTTCATGAGCGCTCTCTCCTGCAGCTTTAGAAAGAGACTATGTGGAAATGAGGGTCAGAAAATGGAGGGTCTCAAAGCTGGTTCCTACAAAACTATCTCGGTTGGGTACTGCTTGTAAAGTCCCTTTCTATCTATCAGCCTTACCGCCTGAAGACTGGTTATGTCAGCATGAAACCCAAGAGTCTTCAGCCAGCAGACATGCCTTTCCTTGCTGTGGCGGCCCCCACCCTCATGACACCATCATCACACCCTCCGTCTCAGCTTCATTTCCTGCCAAACGCCCCTACCCCCAACCCCAGAAACAAAGTGCTTGAGATTCATAATATCCAGGGCTCTTTCACAAAGTCATCTCTTTGATCTCACCTTTCATTGTATGGGTAAGTACACAACTGCAAGTCAGATTAACGTTAATATGTGATACATGTGATACTAATGAGTGTAGTGTTAAATCCAGTTCACAAGGTAATTACTGAAATCCTATGCATGAAGGGGTGGGGGGGGGGGAGGTTCACATCTGACTTTATCGTTAACTATCTAGTTTTGTTGGCATATTTTAATACCGTCCTAAATCCTACAATCATCAATAGCACCAAACTATTAGACATCAAAATGATCAGCTCTTGAAAACAACTGCTGAATTCTCTGCCTGCTAGACATTACTCAAAGTTAAGATTTAAAGGGCAAAATATTCATCATCTGTGCCCACGCGGCACTTGTAAGACGTCTCTTAATTGTCATCTTACAGTTTGAAGTGATAATGTCACCCTTTTTCCCTGAAGTGCAGAAGTACACGCTCTGCGTTATTTCCCAGCCACAGCTGGCTCTCAGCTTTGAGAACGAACTGCTATTTCTCTGCTAGGACACCAGGGGGAGCTGGTGAGGGGCGGGAAGGAGGAGTGCCCTGACCTTTAGCGGAGAGATGAACTTTATTTGCACGCTACAGTTTGAACATTAGTTCAGTCCTAAAAAGTTTCATTTTTCAGGCAAAATTTTAAACAGTTTGAACATGGTAAAAGACACAGATCTGTCATTGAGATAGATAGATAGATAGATAGATAGATAGATAGATAGATAGATGATAGATAGATAGATAGATAGATAGATAGATAGATAGATAGATAGATACAGATAGATATCTATATATAATATTGACATCATTAAAGGGGGAAAAAGTGTAGTTAAGTTAGCTGACTCACTCAAACACTCAAAAACAAGTATGACCAAGTGCCACAAAACTTACAGAAAGACCATTTTTGAAAAATGTAAAGAATATCCTTTCCTGTGCACATCAAGAATTGTTTAGATACCTGACCACTGTGCTGTGTGTGTGTATGTGTATATATATATATATATCCCGTGACTATAATGTATTATAGTCACAGTATGTAAAGTACAGCATAGGGAATACAGTCAATGGTATTTTAATAACTATGTACGATGTCAGATGGGTAGTAGACTTGGGGAGCAGTTATCACTTTGTGAGGAGTGTAAATGTCTAATCATTATGTTATTTGTACACCTGAAACTAATAAAAATACAAAAAAAATTGAATAGCATAAGTGTATTTTTTTCTCCTGCAAGGGGTATCAATTGATCTACAAATGCAATGCTCATGTGGCAGAAGTTATAATTACAGAATATAAGGATGGGATAAGAAAAAATATCATATGGATTTCTCAAGAAATCACATAGTCTTTCTCCTTTGACCCACCATGGCTGTCATGTGACAGAGTAACTGCTATATACAATATAGACATAACAGACTGACTAACCATCACTTTTACGGGCAGCCCACATGACCAATGCCCTTGTCTCTCCTAAATGAAACACCTGTCATCAGGTTGGTGTATCCCATTTCAGATATTTTTCTATGCATTCTCATGCATATGTATGTACTGCCATAAAATATTTGTTTAATTTTTGTTTAAGTTGTTTTCAGTATATTCATGAAAGTATTCCACTTACTATAAATTAACACCAATTGGTTTATCTCCTTCTTTAAAATTGCCACATAGAATATTGTTTTATGAATATGTTACAGTTAATTAAACCATTTCATAATCGTGGGTATTTAGACTTTTTTTTAAATAAACTTCACTATTACAAACTATGATGCAGTTTATGGTCTTCTGTATGTTTTGTGTCTTATATACACATGTGAAATTAGCTATCCAAAAATTGAATCACAGGCTTTTAGGCAATAGGTATATTTAACATTATTTATTTTAAAAGATTCTGCCAAATCTCCACCCACCTCAAGTTGTACAATAACTTTGCTCCTATTGTCAGAGGTAAGAATACTGGGCTATCTGAACTCTCCAACCTGAAATTTGGAATTCTGCTGTTTTTAATGTGCATTTACCTAGATGCTACTGAAGGTAGTCTTTTTTTCTTAGGTTCTCAGCCATTTTTACATCCTTTTCTACAAATTGCCTTTTCTTAGCTATTATTCATTCTTCTATTGGTTCTGTATTTTCTTGATTTGGAGGATGCCATTTTGTACTCTGGAGAGTAATTTTTAAAATGATTTATATTATTAATGTATTTTCCTAGGATACTGCTTACCTTTACTTTTGTAACCTTAACTTACAAGTTAACTCTGGTTAACTTGTCTTTTGTCTTATATGAGTTCAAATTTTTCAGTGTGGTGAATTTATGACTCCTTTAATTTCTAATGTTTGCTTTATCTGTTTTCTATACAAAAACATTTTCCTCAAAAGTCATAAACATATTTTCTTTTAACACATTTATATTTTTTAAATTTATGTTTTCATTTCATCTGGAATTTGAGTAAATGGGGTAAGTATATACCTTTATTTTTTTCACATGGATATCAAACCTTCCTGGAAATATTTTTCAATAATTAATTCTTTCTTCACCAGTTTGCAATACCCTTTACCCATAGATAAATTCTTATACATGTAGGTGCATTTCTGGGCTACATGTTCTGGTCAATTAATTTCCTTGTCCATTTCTGTACAATATCACACTGATTGAGTTTATTTACAAATATTTACAAATATTCTGGGATGTGATACAGTGATATGTCTTTTTCTTTCTGTTTTTCTGTTTTTTTCCATAATCTCATAATCACCTTGGCTAATATAATGCAATGGCAATATAATCAGCATTTTTGGATTATTTTGTGAAGTTCTATGAATAATATTTGGGAATTAATGAGAGCATCTTGATACCTTTATTCCCCATCAGCCCCTCATGACTGCAGTTTTGTCACTAATTCAGTTTTTTTTTAAATTTCCTTCAGTTAATTTGTAAAAACATTTTAAAATTGTATTTATATGTTTATTCCTAAGTACTTTACAATCTTGTTATCAAGCAAAGGGAATATTTTTTTCTGTTATTTGTTGTGATTGGTAGGTTCATTTAAGAAAATGTATTGATTTGTATGATCTAATTTTTATCTAGCTCCCTTGCTGATCCCTTTTTGATTTGCTTGGATTTCTCAGGTAGATAATTATATCATCTGAAATAAAAACAAAAAAAATAGTTTTCTCTTTTTGGCATTTAAAACCATATGAGTTTCTTATCTGATTCAGTTGTCTGGAAACTCTAGTACTATTCCGAACAGTTATGGTGCTAAATTCAATTGTCTTATTTCTTATCTTAATAAAATTATTTCAGTTTATACTAATGAGCGAGATGTTTCCTATAAGGATGCCCCCTTCCTTTATTTCATAGCTTCTAGGATATTTTTTGGATTTAGTTTCATCATGAAAAATAGCTATGACTTATTGGGCAAGCACTGGGATCACATTCTCCTATTTGATTTGTTAATATAGAGAAGTACATTCATATATATATATATATATATATATATATATATATATATATATGTAGAATGTATGCATGTACGTATGTAGAATACCTATACTTTTGTAGAAAAAAATATATAATCTCTGCTATTAAAATGTTTTTATTACTGGGGATAAATCCTACTTTGCTGCTATGAGCTATGCTTTTACCATTTGGTTTATTATTGTTTTATTTAGAAGACATTCTTACTGTTTCCTTTTATTCTGCTATCCTAATTCTGTTTGGCTACCAGGGTTTGCAGTGTTACTGGTATATGGATGGAGCTCAACTCAGTAAGGTTGGAATTATAAAATGGTTCAGAAGCGATGTTGCACACAGCCCATAAGTTACCAAGTTATTATTATGTAGTAGGAGATAGTCCCTAATTGTTTGTTTAGTCCAGCCTCATCTCAAAGTTACACTCCTATATTTGATGCAAAGGCAGGGGAGATGGGGGTAGTGGCCTTATTCTCTCCCTCTACTCCTGGCTTTATCTCTTCTTCCTCCCTTGCACTTTGTTTTTAGCCCCTCCAGAGTCAGGCCTAAGAAGTGAGGATGTGCAGGAAAGAACAAAGTCGTATGTATTATGTAGCTCATTCGCTCATTTTCACTTGGTGTTGGGATCTTCAGTGTGATTGAAGTCTGAGTTCTAGCTTTTTTGCTTGTGTAGTGCTTTTGTTGACTCTTGGAGACTCCCAATTTTCAGGATGTCACAGGACATGCCTTTTTTTGGCTGGCTTCTTCTAACCTGATAGTCCCTGGCTTCCACCAATTCTTCTGCCACATGCAGTTTCTCATTCCTCCCAATGACCCTCTTGAAAGGAATTCATTGCAGCCTGGGTAAGGCTTTGTTTTTGTTCTTGGTTCCATTTACCCCACAGAGAAACTCATGAGTTCTGGCCCCACTAATTTCCGGAAGCCAGTTCCAGTCTCCTGAGTGCTCAAATCTGCAGTATGCCCACATCATACTTCCAAAAGTTTATCCGAAGCTCTTCTCTCTGGGAAAGAGGTGGGGATTTACAATATACTATCAATTCTCTCCAAAGGAATTCTGACTAAGAAGCACATCTAATCAATCTACCCACCTGCAGTTTTAAGGCTTTATGTTGGGTGATGGACTGAAACATCCGTGAGTGTAGATGTTATCTCTCCATGTTCTGCAGTGATAGCCTGGCAGCTACCATTCTCCAGCTCCATGGACTTGTTGAAGTCCCAAGATGGCAGCAAAGTTGTCTATATACACCCCTTGCAGACTGACCTGGAGGGGTCCCATCTTTTTTCTATGTTCTAAACAGTTTTTATAAGGTAGAAGATATTTATTCCTTGAGAGCTTGATATCGCTTACTCTTGAGACATCTGTGCCTGTTTAATTTTAAGTAGCTATTTTATTGCTGTTTTAATGCATTCCATAGTTTTTGTCTATTCAGGTTTTCTATTTTGAGACAATTTTGCCAGTTTATAGCAGAGCGCTATACGTTTTCTGTAAATTGGATTTGCCTACATAAAACACTTTCTTGTTTTTGAATAATTGTAATTTCCAATTGGATTTCTTCTTTAAAGCAAAACTTATTTACAACTCAGTATATAGTATATTTTATTTTCAGATGTGTACATGTTTAGCTGTTTATGATTATTAATCTCTAACTGTACTGCATGATAGCCATTGGATATGCCAGCATAATATCAACTTTAAAGGATTGTTTTGTTTTCCTTTGTGGTTTAATACATGATCACTTTTGGGTGTTTCACCTGCTTAAAAAAAAGTGTTTAGTATATTTTAAGGGGTAAGAAGTTTATATTTTTATTAAATGAGAAAATTGTATTTTTATTAGATATGGCTTTTGGATAATGGTATTTAAATCTTCTTTAATCTTTAATATTCACTCTATTGTTCTACATAGCCTGAAACTGGTATATTTAATTATCCTATAATGACTATTCACTATTGCTTCTTCATTTCTCTTCTTCCTCCTGGGTTCATATTTTATCTTCCTAGAATGAATACTCTAATAACATTTTCTAATTGTGGTAAAATATATATAACATAAAACTTGACATTTTAACTCTTTTTAACTGTATGATTCAGTGACATTAATTGCATTCACAATATTGTGCAACCGTAACCATTATCTATCTCTAATAAGCCTTTTAGGTAAAATCTGTGTGGGTTCACTTTCAGAATCCTAGCATGTTTGAAATGTCTTCATGTCACTAAGTTTATAGTTGTCATATAGATAGGTTTTAAGTTATTTTCCTTCAAATATTTAAACGTATTGCTCTATGAGTTCGTGCTGAGATTATCATAGGTAAGAATTTATCTTAGCTCAGGCTGCCATAAAAACATACAATATGCAGGTGACTTAAACAACATAAATTTATTTCACAGTTCTGGATGCCGGACATCTGAGGTGGCTCAGTCTATAGATAGTGATGCTATTGGCTAGAAATGCCTGGGACACTGCCCTGGGCCTATACTACTTGTGGGAAGCCCCTACAGACATTTCCCGGATTTTGTGCCAATGTTATGGCTGGACTAGCCCTTGTGGTTCTTATTATGATTGCAAGCTGCATCTCAGCAAAAAACATTAGAATACTTTGAAAAAATAAAGTTTATTACTGAGAGGTCATGGAGGATACATGACACACCCAGGACCACATAGTAAGGTTATGGGTAGAGTGAGAAAGGTGGCATGGACCTGGGGTTCTGCCCCTTTTGGGATTGAAGGTGAGTTGCCTAGGATTTCATGGGCTCACTCCTTATAAGTGAATTTAAAGTATAGTTAAAATGACCATATTACCCAAAGTAACATACAGAGTCAGTGCAATCCCAACAAAATCCCAATGGCACTTATAAAAGAAATAGAACAAAATATTATCAGGTTTGTATGGAATTACAAAAGACCCTGAATAGCCAAAGCAATCCTGAGAAAATAGAACAAAGCCTGTAGTGTCACACTCCCTCACTTCAATTTATACTACAAAGTGACAATAATCAAAACACTATGGTATTAGCAAAAAAACAGACCAATAGAATAGAATAGAGAACCCAGAAATAAATCCATATATATGTGGGCAGATACATTTTTTATGAAGGAGCTGAAAAATATAATGTAGAAAAGAAAGCCTCTTCAATAAATGGTGCTTGGAAAATCGGAAAGTCACGTGCAAAAGAATGAAAGTAGACTGCTATCTGTCACCATACACCTAAATTAACTCAAAATGGATCAAAGACCTAAACATAAGACCTGAAACAATAAATTGCATAGAAAAAGCATAGGTACTAAACCTACGCATTTTGGGTTTAGAGAGGATTTTATGAATTTGACCTCAAAGGCAAGAGAAGTAAAGTAAAAATAAATAAACGGGATTATCTCAAACTAAAAAGCTTCTGCACAGCCAAAGAAACCATCAATAAAACAGAGGCAACCAATTGAATGGGAGAAGATATTTGCAAACAGAACCTTCAATAAGGGGCTAATATCCAAAATATATAAAGAACTCATTCAGCTCAACAACAAAAAACAAACAAACAGTCCAATTAAAAAATGGGCAGAGGACCCCAACAGGCACTTCACCCAAGAAGACATACAAATGGCCAACAGACATATATATATATATATATATATATATATATATATATATATATATATACACATATATATACATGCATATGTATGTGTGTATATATGTAGATACATATATATGTGTATATATATATATAAATATATATAAATATATATATATATATATATATATATATATATATATATATTTAAGAAAATGCTCAACTTCACTAGCTATTAGGGAAAGGCAAATAAAAACCACAATGAGATACCACCTCCACCTGTTAGAATGGCTATTATCAATAAGACAAGAAAGCAAGTGTTGGGGATGTTGTGGAAAAAAAGGAACCCTCATACACTGCTGGTGGGAATGGAAATTGATACTGCCACTGTGGAAAACAGTAATGGACTTTCTTCAAAAAATAAGAATAGAATTACTATATGACCTAGCAATCCCTCTTCTGGGTATCAACCCCAAAAATCTGAAAACATTTATCTATAAAGATATATGTACCCCTATGTTCATTGAGGCATTATTCACAGTGACCAAAATATATAAACTGAAGAGTTCTTTGACAGATGATTGGATAAAGAAGATATGGTACATATATACAATGGAATACTACTCAGCCATAACAAAAGGTGAAATAGTGCCATTTGCAACAACAGGATGGATCTGGAGATTATCATGCTAAACGAAATAAATCAGACAGAAAAAGTTGATTACCATATGATTTCACTCATATGTGGGATATAAAACTGAAAGTAACAAAGGAACAAGACAAACAAAGAAACACAAACTCAGACACAAACAACAGTTTAGTGTTTTCCAGAGGGTAAGGAAAGGTTGGTAGAAAAGTGTAAATTGGGTCAAATATACAGTGATGGAAGGAGAATTGACTTTGGGTGATGAACACACAATGCAATATATAGATGATGAATTACAGAACTGTACACTTGAAACCTATATAATTTTACTAACCATTGTCACCCCAAAAAATTAATACAAATTTAAAAAAATAATAAAAGAATGAGAATTAGAGATATGGAAAGAAAAATCAGGGCTACTCCAGAGGTCAGTTATTTAGGTCCATCAGGGCTTTCTAAAAGGGGAATTTCATGGGTGGTGCAGCCTGGCTTTTTGTCTAGCTGTGTAGTGGGCAATGTGTTTATTAGAGATAGATGGATGTCTTCCCACAATCAAAAGCTTAATGCCAGGCACTTATAATAAAAAAGCTAATTATCAAACACTTATACTACATCTTCTTGTAAGGACACTAATCTCATCAGGGGGCCCTACACTGATGACTTCTTTTAAACTTAATTATCTCCTAAAGGCCTCATCTCCAGATAATATCACATTAGGTTATGTGATGGGTTAAGTTATGGGTTTTAGTGGAACACAAACATTTAGTCCATATCAGTGGTCGAATCACTAACTGTCATTCATCTATAGCTAACTCTCATTCATTTATTCATTCTCCCACCACCACCACTCTTCTTTTTTTCTGGAAAGTTTTAGAATTTTCAATCTTTCTTTGGAAGTTTAACATTTTATTACAACGGATTTAATGGGTGTACCTTTGTGTGCCTGTGTTTCTGTTTTACTATTCTTGGCACTAGATAGTCCAGTTTGGATAATTCATGTCTTTCATCAGTTTGAGAAATTGTCTTGCATTACTTTGTTGGATATGCCCTCACCTCAACCTTCTCTTTATTTTCCCCTGGAACACCACAGACACATTTGCGATTTCTAGGTTTACTCTTCATTCTCTTCCAATTTATTTTTGTTTTTATTTTACCTATCCTGTTATGCTGTGCTTTGTGTCTCCTTCTGTGTAGTGGTGAAGATTTCTAATGTGTCTTCCTGAGTTCCTTATTCTGCTTTTCAATTCTCATAATTCAAATTATTTTTATCATTAGTTGATTCTTTTGTATGAACCCAATACCCTTTCACACTTTCCTGAGACTAAGTTCATGAAATATTAAGGTATGCTATATTTTCATTGTTCATAATGTTTCCTAACTTTAAAAATGTTCTTACATTTAATGAGTTTCTTTAGTTTTCATTTCAGTGTGAGTTTTCCTTAAATGTTTAGCAATTCCTAGTTATGTGCTCATCTTTATAGCCCAAGTTCTCTACCCCATCAAATACCAAATTTCTTTCCTTGCTGAGAGAAAATTTCTGAGGAAGGGGTATGCGTGGAGGGCTGGTCATCTAGTACTTTCGATGTTTACCAGAATGAGAAAAATAAATAGACAGACAGACAGACAGACAGACAGATAGATGATGGGAAGAATGTGACTGGTGATGAGTTGTTTCACCTGCTCATCTGTTGGATATGAGTGCCCCCCTTTCTTACTTGCACTCGCCATTCACCATTCCCCACTTGCCCTCCTCCCAACCTATGTCTCGCATCAGGAGGTACACACAATAGCTATAATTTCTAAGAAGCCCAGGATTACACCAGTATGCACTGAAAGGTGTGCTGAGGGTATTAATTCACCTTTCGTGAAGACAAAATTAATCACCCTATGAATTAGGCATCCACCTTTCAGGAATGAAGCTTTTTTTTTTTTTTTTTTCCCCCTGGCTTTGTTTTGCACAATACTTTCTTAAATATATTTGAGCAGAAGTTTCCTTATTCAGTTGTGGTCCTGCTGGCCTTCTGTCTCTCAGACTTTTCTCAGGTTTTCTCATCCTCGAGGATTTCTCTTGTTTTCCAAGGTGATTATTGATATTTTGAACCACCACTTCGTAGGCTCTAGGGACTTTAGAGAAGGTGGAGAAAACATAGTTCCTGCTCTGCCAAGCATTATGTTCAAGCCTTTGTGAGCCAGTTAAAATTTTGTTAACTTTAGCTATATATATCTCCTGTTTTCAGTAATCAATCTTTAGTATTTTAGTATGCATCTAGGTGTATCAGTATTATGGGAATAAACACTGGATACTAACAGTAAAACCTGGATGCAAATGCTCTATAAAATTCTGCAAATTCTAGAGCCTTCATCATTTCTTATTTCTGATTTGTCATTTTCTTTCTTCCTGGGAGACAATTCTAAGAATAGTGTAAACTACAAGTGTATTTCATACCACTTTCATAAAAAACTACTGAGAATGTACTTTAGAAAACTGAACAGAGAAGTCAACATTACGCATTTCAGACCAACAAAATCTATTGCTTTTAAAAATTAACATAAAAAAAAACAGGATGAAAGTAATTTGAATTATATTATTTTGGGGTTCTTTAGTCATTACTTTGGGACCAGAGTTAACTATGACAGCTATGCTGGAGATAGGTGTATTCACATATTGCCAATAAAGTAAACAAACAAACAAACAAAAATACAAATATATATATACATATATATATATATATATATATATATATACACACACACACACACACACACACACACACACACACACACACACACATGCCAATAATCAGGAACTTCTGAAATTAAGAGAAAAAAGAAAAATAAAATCACTCTGTGAGTGAGGTAAAATTTAAAAATAAAATAAACTTATCTACAATCACCATGAATCTGAGATACATAAACAACAACAACAAAAAATAAGCAGGCTTTTGTTAAGTATCTCCAAATTTACTACTCCAAAATAGAGAGAGGAGGGAACTATACATTCACGTAATTTTTGAAAAAAATGTGGCATTTTAGTAAAATTACCTTACGTTGTTTACTGGATTTCTGAAAATTTTCACCTATTTTGTTGTTTATCATGAACTTCCACTTTTTAGAGTCCTATAGAGGAAGCTATACCTGGTTTACCTAATTAGCAGGGTCTTACAAAATTTGCGTAAGTTGGTATAAGGGAAGGGCATGGGATGTATTTACCATTCATTCTTTTTTTTTTCAATTAGGTGAAAAAAGCCATAGGAAGATGGATAAGTTAATTTGGGTAGTGCTAGAACAAATTTTGACATTTCAATATGCTATTAAAGATAAAAAGACAGGGAGAGATCCAAGATGGCAGAGTAGATAAACACTGTGCCTGCTTTCTTCTGTGAACACATTAAAATTACAACTAAATTAGAGAACAATCAACCTGGAGAACCATCTGAAGTCTAGCTGAACAGAAGTTTTATAACTAAGCATATAACAAAAAAACTACCTTGAGACTGGTAGGAGGGGAAGAGATGCAAAATGGGGTGACCTCAAACCTCCGTGTGGTGGTTGAGAATCAGGAGAGAGATCTCAGCTGTAGAGGATGCCCCCCAAAGGAGTGAGACACCCCAGTCCCACACCAGACTCTCCAGCTCAGTCTGATGCCAGGAAGAGGAGGCCCCACAACACCTGGACATCAAAAACACTGGGAATTCTGACCATTCGGGTGGGATGGAGGCTGCAGGCACCCCAGACATCCTTTTAAACAGACTGGACACAAATGCTCTCGCTCGCAGGAAGTCACCTGGAGCTCCAGCAGAGGGACTATGACTCAGGGGGCCTCGGAGACATAAGGGGGCAGACTGAGGGGTGTGGCTTTATGGGTAGGACTGAGGGAAAGTCGTCATTTTCCCTGTGTGGGGTTCTCCCATGCAGTGGGCAGGTGGGCACCATCTTTCTTGTGTTGATCCCTCCCCCACAGGCCAAATCTGAATCTGATTGGTCTGGTGAGCTCCACTGGGACCCTGCCCCACCCAACTTCCCAAATGCTGGAGATACCTTCTCGGGAGAAGCCAGCTCTGCCTAAATTGCACTCTTTCTTGGAAAACTATTAGAATCTGAGGGGCCCAGGTGGGTGGCGACTGGCCTTGGTGTGCTCTGAGACTTTTGCTGAGTAGCTCCAGGTTCAGCACTGGCATCAAACCAAAATCTATTTTAACCTGTTGACCACAATGCTTCCCACTCTAGTGACTCTCTGAGACCATGCCTCACCCAACTCACATACCACAGGAGGCTTTATCAGCCATTGCAACTTAAGGGCACTGGCAGGTGGCAGCAAGCCTCGGGCTGTGCTGACTTTTTGCAGAGCTACTCCAGGCCCAGTACTGGTGGCAGATATTCTCAGTTCACAGCACGACCTCTCCCACACACCTCCAGGTTTAGCACAGGCAGTGAACAGCAATGGATTGCTTTGTAACTCCTACCAGGCAGACCTTGAAGACTCACAGGCACTAGGTGCCCTGGGCCTACACCAGAGCCCCTCCCAAGAGAACCCAGAACCAACAAACTTATAAGTTGGCTTCAGACCCCAACAGAGAACTGTCCAATTACCCCCACTAGCTCACATACAAAGGGCGGTCTCAATAGGCTCCAGAGCCTGCTGGGGCAAATCCCACTCAGGGGGGTAAGCTCCCCACACAGCAGCCTGTAAACTGTGGACTTGGCCAAACCCCACAACCAATCAGCCTAAGGGTCAATCCCACCCACTGACACACCAATAGCAAGCAAGTCTCAACTATAGCAGGAAGGCATACACAACACACACAAGGGACAAACCTGGAGCACCCAGAGCAGATGACCAGGAAGGCTAAACTGGGTCCCACAGGGCACCTACTCCATAAAATCTCCTAGCCAAGACTGGGAGAGAGCAGATCTATCTAATACATCAAAACAAACACAGAGAGGCAGACAAAATGAGGAAACAATGATATACGTCCCAAATGAAAGAACAGGAGAAAATGCCAGAAGAAAAACTAACCAAAATGGAGGCAAGCAACCTACCAGATACAGAGTTGAAAAAAATGGTTATAAGGACTTCAACAAAGAGACAGCAAGAATAAAAATAACATAGAAACCATAGCATTATAAATTTAGCTCCTTACAATAATAGCTAATAAATCACAATAGCAAACATAGTATGGTAGTTATGGGTCATCAGTGACCAAAAGAATTCTCTCTCTTTACTTAGAATTTCCAGTATTCTTGCCTGGCCCCATTCCATGTCTCCATCTGCCACAGAAATCTTGATTCCTAGCATCAATATGTCTTGAAATACAGTATAACTCATTCGAATCTATTCTTTCCTAATTAGACCACTTATTTAACCTGCTCAGTTGGTTACATGTTGCCTCTTGGTAAATAGAACCTCAGGCAGCCTAGATCCCTCTGGCTGCTATGAATGAACAAAGATCAGAGTAACAGATATTGAAGAGCTTACAGGACTGATAAATAAAAAGGCACAGCTATTTGGCCAAAGCCCGTGGAGGGCAATCTTCTTATGAGATGTACTAGTTGATTTTCAGCATAAAAAAAATAGTTACCATGGAAACACATTATGACAATATATATTTTCATTATCTGTGGAAATGTAGATTAGAGTCACCTTGGAGAGTTGAACCTCAGGCTTTTGTAGGAACTACAAACATTTTCCATATTTTGACACAATATATTTTTTAAAATTATATATTCCCTTCTGTTTTAAATTATTTAAATGGAATATAATAATAAAATATAAATCAGATGATTCAAGGTCAGAGCCATATTACCAAAATGTATCATGAGATATATTAAAGACATATCATGGTAAAATATATGATTAAACCTAAGGGTGGGAGATTTTTCCAAATCTCACTTTGGATACCCTGAGGATACACAACTTGTTCCCATATATCACCACCTTTGGCAGTTTATAAATACAGTTATTTCATTCTTACATATTTACCTTTTTTACTATTGAATTTTTTCCTCCATAGTTTATGACCAAGATTTTAATTAAAAGAGGCATAATTTCTTCATTTTTCAAGTAAATCACCTTCTATGCATTCTGAATTATAAAATAAATTTTCTGAGTATTGAAAAGTAGTTAGAGTTAATATGTCATAAGTAATATGCATTTAAAACTTACATTTAATTGAAAATAACATAGAAATTATACCTTTAATAAGTCTCAGATTTCAATACACACTATTTTGTGAAGATTACTGTTCTTGGTCTGTATACAGATTGAATGAACATGGGTAAACTGGAAAAGCCTCACACATTAAACTTTGAGAACAGCAAGTATATTTCAAAAGTTTCAGTTTGAACAAATCATTAGAAATTTGATGCTCATTCGAAATATGTGACTTCCTAATCTTTTTAAAGAAATCAAAGCAGCAAAGAAACACAGATGAGTTTAATGGCTGTCTTCAGATCATAAATAATGGCTGTTTTCCCAAAAGCGATTCTCAGTCTAAACACTTTGGTGCTGTCCAGTGGATCCTTTTCTATATTATTCAGGTGAACAATTCTGGGAAAATATAGTTCCATATGTTTTAGAGATAAATTATTTTGAGCAGTGAAATCTAAGTGCCAAGAATTGAGTTCTTGTCTCAGTGCCAGACACTGGGGTGAGTTAGGATGACGATCTCACGTCTCAGTTTTCTGTATGTGGTGACCACAATCCTAACCGCCTATCCAGATGGTATTTCTAAAAACCACTTTTAACGAAGCAAACCTAACGAGCTCCATCCTCATGGTACAGGCTCTTTGCTCATTTGTTTAGCAGTTTGTGGCTGCTCCCAACTTAGGAACAAATCTCTGTGTTCTATTTTTCCTATAAATTACCTACAGGGGGTTTTATTTCTTGTGCCAGGACAGAGTGTGTATTTCTTTTATCCTTTTTCATGACCCACATTAACATTTTAAAAAGAAATGCTTTGAAACAAACTGATAAAAAAATCCAAGAGGACCTAATGGTCATCCTCATGGATATGTCTACAACTTTCCTTCTCTCTAAATGTAGAACCCAGGCTTATAGACAAATTCAGAGATAACTTTGACGATTCTCAAAGCATTTCATGCCCTCAATGATTTTAGTTCCCATTATCAGCAGCCTATGCTGTTATGCTCTGCATACAAGACATTAGAAATAAGCAGAAGGTTAAAACACAGAAAGAATAGAGTGCATAGTTTATTAGTTCTTATTGGTCAACCATTTCCTAAAATTCTTCAAATGGTACATTACTATGAACATTCACCTCGGACTCTTTTATTTCATTTTAAACATTTATAAGAGAAAGAAAATCTAATGAGCCTACTCAGTGGAAAATTATTTAGGGTTACATTTCTGAAAACAGAGAAAAATAATTACAATTTCCTAAATGTATAGAAATGTAACTGTGGCGGGGGGGGAAGTGAATCGGAAAGATAGTTAAGCATACTTTGACATATAGCCTCTACTACAAAGAATAGTGAACTACAAAACTACTGGAAAGAAGACATATCCAGCCTCACAATCAAGACAAACAACTTGAGGGATGGAAACCAAAAGTTGTGATCTGTGCTAGCCGTACCAATAACCTAGATTCCATAAACAACAGTAGGGACCAAGATGTTGGCTCCTCTGATGTACTGAAAGAAGACTGCTTCTCAACAGAGAGGCAACTGGTCCAAAAGACAAAGTTTGGAGGAAAAGCTGAAAAAAAGTCTGCTGCTTAATACAGTCTGGAGCTGGTGTCCAGAACAGCTTCTGATTGAGGAGGTGGGAGGACAAAGATAGAATCTAGGAAATGAGATCTGAATCGAGACTCTATTTTCCAGGGTTCTCCAGAGAAACAGAACCAATAGGAGCAAAGAGATTTCAAAGAATTGACTTATGTGATCGTGGGGGTTGGCAAGTCCAAAATTTGTAGAACAGGCTGGAAGGATGGAAACTCTTGGACAGGAGCTGATGTTATCATCATGCAACAGAATTTCTTATTTCTCAGAGAAAGCTAAGTTTTGTTCTTAAGACCTATCAACTGTTCGGATGAGTTTTACCCACATTATCAAGAATAATCTCTTTTACTTAAGATTGCCTGATTTTAGAATTTAGTAACATCAACAAAATAACCCCAGTGCAACTCCCAGATCCATGCTTGATTGAAGAACTGGATATCATAACCTAGTCAATCCGACACGTAAACTGAGCATCACAGACAATCTCTGCCTCTTTGGCTGGATCTATGCTATTTAAAATTTCATCTTGGACCAAGAATCACAAGTTACCAATTAGAAAAAGAAACATAAATAATTTGATGGTCTTATAACCATCGAATAAATTGAATAAATAGTTTAAAATTTTCAAATATAAAAATGGCAGGCTCAAATATTTACCAGGTAGTTGAAAGCAACATCCGTACACATGATTTCAATCTTACGCAAACTAATTTAGAGAATGAAAAAGGAGAGAATATATTCAAACGCATGTTAAGAAACCTGACACAAGAAATATGTTTGATTTCAAACTTCAAAATAATTTATAATCAATCTGGGTTTATACTAAAAAAGTAAAATGCAATGTTGATTTAGAATTAGAAGCTCTATCAACGATATTTGCCATTTTAAAATTTAAAAATGAAATTTTTTTCCATAATTGAAATTTTAAAAAAAGCACTTCACAAAATTTTCAACCCAACTTGATAAATTTCTTATCAACTCAGGAATTGATAGATACTATATTACTAGATAAAAGATAGTACCTAATATATAAATTAAATGTTATCATATATATGTATGTATAGGAAAACATAGTATATACTGGAGGTACCAAAAAAAAAATGTATGCACACTTTAAGAGATATTATCCATGCTCAAGCAATAGTTCGCCATAATTCATTTAATCTATATACAGCCCAAGATTACTGTTTCTGGACACTGATGGTAACCACTTTGAGCACCTCTTTTAATTGCAGAAGTCAAACGTGACTTGTATTCATCTTTTGTTATCGGTAGTACAAGTAATACAGTTTTTTCCTTTCTTAAAATGTGTATACATTTTTTTGGCACCCTCTGTATAGGGTTCAATACTACCTTTGGTTTCAGGAATCCCTAGGGATCTTGGCATGACCCCCCCTCCCCCCAACACGCACGCAAACACAGATAAGGCATGACTACTGTATTTCTGCTTATCAAAAAATCTTAAAGCAAATTGCAGAATCATACTTATAGTGTGGTATAGTTTCATATAGTTACAACATGCAAATCTATGCAATATATAATATATTATACATATATATATTTTTTTTCATTATGTCAGAAATATTTATTATCCCCCTTCGCAGTCCATCACTGACCTCCAGGCAAGTGCTGTTCTGACTTTTTTCCTCATAAATTAGAAATTCGTATAAAAAGAGTTGTATGTATGCTTTATAATTCTGGATTCCTTAACTCAGCCTAATGGTTTTGAGGGTCATCAATGTTGTCGCATATATTAATAGTATGTTCCCTTTTATTTCTGGGTAGTATTCCATTGTACAAACATACAACCTTTGTTTATCAGGTCTCCTGATAATGAATATTTGGGTTGTTCCCAGTTTGGGGCTAATATGAAAAGGCTGCTGTGAACATGTTTAACTTTACAAGAAATTGTGAGACCAATTTCCAAAGTGGTTACAGATATATACATACGTACTACAAATATCAATGTGAGACAAAGAGAGAAATCCAAGATGACTTCAAGGTTTTAGGTGTTACTAAATAAAATATGGATTTGCCATTTAATTCTTTGTAGATAATTTGGGCAGGAAATATGTGGAGTTCAGTTTTCAAAAGGTTAATTTGAAATTCTTAAAAGACATTTGAGTAGCTATAGATCTGAAAGAGGCAATTGGATATATAGGTGTCAAGGTAGGAGTTCCAGAACCATCATTATACAGATTTACAGATGCATCCATTTAATAAATATATATGTTTTTTGAGTGAATACATATGTGTGCCAAACTTTTGTATATACACACGGACGATATCAGTAAAAAACAAACAAACAAAAACATCTCCTTTTATGGACGTATATTATCTGTGGCCTAAGAGACTAGGTAAAAAAGAAACTTAAAATGAGTATATAGAAAAGGGGTTCAAGGACTGAGCCCAAGGGCAATCGACTGATGAGAAATTTAGGAGATAAGAAAGAATAGCCAAGTCTGAAAACAAATGTTCTGAAATACAGCAAAAAGCGTGGGAATGTTTTGTAGCCAAGTATGATCAATTGTATTATTGGCCTGTTTCAACATATCTCCTTGTGTTCCTATTCTTTCCCATGGAAATTTGAAGTTATTCTAACTAAAGGGGTAGAATGTTTTTTTGTTTTTTTGTGTTTTTTTTTCCACGTCTAAGATTTGTTTTGGTCAGTAGAATACAGCAGGAAAGTCGACGGGCCATTCCTAGACCTTCCAGGGATTTGCATGTTTTTATTTTCACTCTTGTGTGTCTGCCTGTGACAGAAGAACATGTTTGGACTGCTCTGCTTGTCCCAGGATGAGAAAGATATGAAGTAGAGCTTCCCAGTTTCTACCTTCACATGGCCTTTTTCTCTCTATGTCTCGGTCTTCTCCTCTTCTTATAACATCAACCATTGGATTTAGGGCCCACTCTACATTCAGTGAGACATCATCTTGAGATCATTAAATCAATTACATCTGCAAAGACCCTCTTCCAAATAAGGTCACATACACAGAAATCCAGAGTTAGGAGTTGGCCACGTCTTTATAGGTGACGCAAGTGAATCTATTACAATGTGTTAATAGCATCATGTTTCTGTCCACTTAAATAAACTTTTCTCAAGGGAAGGAGCCATGTTTATTCTTGTTATAATATCAAGTGTTCAGTTTTTACTTGGGAATCAATTGAATATTTGCTGAAAAAGTGCTCTACAGTATTTTAATCAAGGATAGCAACTATTTCTTTTATAAGTAATAGCTTATATGGTAATAATGAGGGATTTTTTTTTTTTTTTTTAATTCTACCGGTTTACTACTTAAAGCTACTATCTTAAAATTACTTGGGCACTGTCTACTGCCATCATGTTCTGAAGTTGTTGTTGTTGGTTTTTGTTTGTTTGTTTGTTTTTTCCTCTTTTTCTCCCATCCTAAATCTTTTGAAGTGCACATTAAATATATATATATATATATATATATATATATATATATATATATATATATATATATATAGTCTAAGTCAGATATGGTCAACAATATGAATGGAAAAAAAGAAATCAAAATAATTGCCTAAAACTTCTAATAATGATGTGCACTTTTATCCTAACAGTAATCATCAGTCCACATAACAAAGAACCAACCATCATGGTGTCTCTTTCATTAAACTTTCTTTGTCCCAAAATGTATTGCTTGGTGTGCTCTGTTGATTTATTTCCTCTGTCTTCTGAAAAGTTCTGTCTCTTTTCAGAAAAGATAATAGTGAGTTTTCTGTAACATGCTGTTCCTGTTGTGAGGCAATTGTTCCATCTGTAAAAATATATTATAATAGATTTTTCACAAAAGAGCTGGTCAACACAATGTATTTCACTATGGAAATCAACAGTCTCAGGAAAATGGGAGAACTTAAGGCAGAAATAAACACTTCTCTATCTACCTAGTTCTCTGGTAGATTTTGCAAAGCTAGCCCATAAAATGAGTTAAGGAAAAATGGAACAAAAGTATATGAGGGAAAAATTTTAGTCTACCACAAGTGAAACAAAATGAATAGTGGTCAAATTAACAAATTACATTCTTTACAATGCATAGTTATCTTCTTCTCTAAGATGAATCTATATGATGAGTTAGCTAAAAATATGTCTCATTGGCATAAAATAAGGCAAATGTAAAATAATACAAAAAGCAGCTGTTTTTCTATTCCATACCTACTTTTTCTTCCAATTGGTTGACATACCTACTAAATTGAAAATCTAAAAGTCCTTCCTAAAATGATGACATTATGTCTATATGTGTATACCGTGTTTCCCCAAAAATAAGACCTAATGCATCTTTTGTAACTAAAATTAATATAATACCCAGTCTTATTTTACTATAAGACCTAGTCTTATATAATATGGTATAATGTAATATAAGACCGGGTCTTATATTAATTTTTGCTCCAAAAGATGCATTAGAGCTGATGGTGCGTCTAGGTCTTATTTTTGGGGAAACAGGGTATATACATACATATGTATATATAGACATATGTATCCTCTAACTTGTATACCCATTTATTTAAAGATTATGCATTGCTTAGAAAGTTAAGTTATTTAAGCATATTTTTGACAGAGAAAAAAAGTTAAACATTAGAGACAACATTGGCCAGGTCATACCTGTTTTAAAACCTATTATTGTAGGTAATAGGTTGTAATTTGTAATTTAGCATTAATAATGCATAGGTTAATAACAAATCAACATTCTGAGTTTATATATTTTAAAATTTGTTACTTAAAAATAATGGTAGACTCATAAGAAACAGCAAAATAGCACAGTGAGTTTCTGTGTATCCTTCATTCAGAGTCCCTCAATGATAATACCTTACATAACCATAGTATGTTGCCAAAAGCAAGAGACTGATATTTGCACAATACTAGTGACTACATTATAGACTTCGTTTTGAATTTACCAGTTTTAAACTTTTTTTGGGTGCACAAATGTGAAATTTTATCATATGTGTAGATTTATGTAAGACCACTGAATCAGGATATAGACCTATTTCATCACCACAAAAAAGCCCTTCATGCCGTACTTTGACAGGAACACCCTCCCTTTCTCTAACCCGTGTTAACCATTGATCTATTCCCCAGCACTAGAATTTTTTTTCAAGACTGTTACACAATTAGAAGCACATAATTTTGAGAATGGTTTTTCCACTCAATGAAATGTCCTTGAGATTCAACCAAGTTGGTGTAGCCATCAACAGATTGTTTCTTTTATTGCTGAGTTCCATCTTTTATGTGGATAGACTGCAGCTTATTTCACCATTCTCCCATTGAAGCACATTTGGCTTGTTTCCAGTTTTTGGTTATTACAAGCAAAATTTCGAAGAACATTCACGCCCAGGTTTTGTGTGGACATTCACTTTCATTTCTCTAAATACCCAGAAGTGTGATCACTGGCTTGTATGTTTAGCTTTATAAGAAAATGTCAAACATTTTCTTATTTAATTACACATTAGGTTTTTAAGAAACTGCTAAATAAATTCTCCATTTTACATTATGACCAGCAATGCATGAGCGTCACACATCCTCACTAGCAGTTGAAATTATCTGTATTTTTTTTTATTTTAGCCATTTTGGTGCTGTTAGTGGTATCTCATCATGCCCTTAATTTGTGCTTCTGTAATGGGCAATGATGTTGGACATATTTTCATGTACTTATTTGTCATTCGTATATCCTCTATGGTAAAGTGTCTTTTTAATTTTCTTGCCCGTTTTCTTACTATTGAGTTTAGAGTTCTCTACATATTCTGAATTGAAGTACTTCATCAAATATGTGATTTAAAACTATTTCCTCCAAGTTTTTTAAACTGTACGAGGTCAGGCAATTAAGTTTGCGAACTCATCCTAGAAAAAGTGCTACATACCTCATTGCTGAATATCACTACGGTCACCTTCAAAGTACTGCCCTTGGGAAGCTATGCACTGACGCCAGCACCTAGTCTGCCCTTCAAAGCAATTTTTGAACTCTTGTGGAATGGCCATCAGAGCTGTCATCATATTACCCTTGATGTCCTGAATGTCATCAAAATGTCTTCCTTTCAGTAT
Organism: Rhinolophus sinicus; assembly: GCF_057876585.1. NCBI lineage: Eukaryota > Metazoa > Chordata > Mammalia > Chiroptera > Rhinolophidae > Rhinolophus > Rhinolophus sinicus. The sequence continues at coordinate 187,352,956 of NC_142503.1, read as the reverse complement.
TTCCTTTACGTTCAGGTGAAGAAAGAAGTCATTGGGGGCCAGATCAGGTGAGTAGGGAGTAGGGAGGGTGTTCCAATACAGTTATTTGTTTACTGGCTAAAAACTCCCTCACAGACAGTGCCGTGTGAGCTGGTGCATTGTCGTGATGCAAAAGAAATTGTTGGCAAAAAGTTCAGGTCATCTAACGTTTTCATGCAGCCTTTTCAGCACTTCCAAATAGTAAACTTGGCTAATTGTTTGCCCAGTTGGTACACATTCATAATGAATAATCCCTCTGATATCGCAATAAGCTCGGGAATACAACTCTCCGACGTGGCATTTTATTCCTCTTAACACACTTGTTTATAGAGCAAGAAGTTGTTAATTCTTAGTTTATATCCACCGGATACATAGAACTCTAAAGTAAATACTTGCCTTAGAAAATGTGTATTTTAATTATTTACTTTGTGCGTATGTCCTTGTACATGTATGCACAGCATTTTTAGAAACACAATAGAGTTAGATAACTTGGAAAAACTAAAGAAAAATTCTTAGAATTTTAAAATGTTTTGAAAAGTTATTCTTTTTTTATATATATAGAACATGCTTTCAAGGGAATTTGAGCATATTGGCTAATACTTTGCAGCAATATCTTTGATGTATGCCTGTGGCATTTTGCCCTCTAATTACTGACTTTTTCAACTAACTGGTTTTAAGTATTAAAAACATTTATACCAATTTTTCTCTAAGAGAAAAGGCAATTTTCTTCTGAGAAATTATTTCAAGATACTGCACCATGTAACTAATTATAACATAAATCAACACTGTTTAATTTATGCAGTGTCACCTAACAGAGAAATGTTTTTGAGGGCTGAATGAGAAATATTAAGTTACTCATAAATTAAACATTATCAAACATATTCTATCTTCAGTCAAGCTTCTTTAACAAGAACTACCAAATAAACTACACTTTATGTGGAAACCTCAAATTTTGTGAGGCACTATCATATTTAAAGGGGACAACTGAAAAAAAAAAAGAAAAATCCAAAAAAATTGTTGAAGGAAATGTATAGAATGTCCTAATTACAGAAGCAAGACACTTCAAGAGCAATCAATAGATTCAGAATAATGAAATCATTGTGCCTATATTCACATAAAGGATAAATGAGGGCAAATTTTTCTCATTCTGTATGCAATCAATTAATTTTTTAAAGTAAAAAAAAACTGTCAAAGTGATGTAAAAATACATAATTACATTGTTGATAGTTAATGGAAATTATTTGAATTTCATTTAGAACTGATGTTGTCTTCTCCAACATCTTATAATTTTAGACATCAGACCCCAGAGATCTAAATAAAAACCAAGAGCAGAAACATTGCATTTATATAAGGATTGAAGACTTCTGTTACATTAAAATAATTAGTCAATAAGGACGTGGTACAATATCAGGGTTATCAGCATATCACCTGGGCAATTTAGATAATTTCCCCGTGCCTCAGTTTATTAATCTGTAAAAAGGGGAGAATGACAATATTCTCTTTGGTTGGTTGTGAGGATTACATATGTCAGCATGCGAAAAACATTTGGAAAAATGCCTGATATAAAGAAGTGCTACATAAAAATTAATGGCTAAAACTACGATTTTGAATCATCACATTCATGCAACAGATTTATTCACCAGAACATTTTATGGACATGGCCTGTCTTCCATGTCATTTCTATCAGAAGAACCACAGCATTGTTGCAATCTATCGCATTCAAGTATTTTTACAGAAAATGAGTCTTTGGACAGACAACGTATTTTACCAGCGTGGCAGGGAAAGAAAGAATTTTAGGTGCAGCCCCTTACATGTAATTCTGCATCTAAATATTATAAAATATTCACGTGATATTCTAATCGGATTTAGAATAGATAGGCAAGGTTAAGGAGGGCCACAGGACTGGTGGTCAGAAACCCTGGGTTGCTTACTGACACTGGCATCAAGATACTGTGTGAGTGTGCTAAGTGACGTACCCGTGTTGTGCCTCAGTGTCCATATCTGTACACTTGAAGCATAATGGAGTAAGGCGGCAATGCATATAGAAGGAAAAAGTGAGATCCAGCTCTATCACTGGGAGGATGCATATCTCTCTGGAATTAGCAGTTTCTACCTCTCTACCCTAAGTAATAGTAATAGGTAAATCCAAGCTTGAGGAGCAATAAACATACATAATTTGGGGTTCCCTTTGAATACAGAAAGGCAACAGGAAAAGCAATAAGTATATAGAGAGTCACTGACTACAAAAGGAAAAGGGGACCTGCAGGACACACAGGAGAAGGAAGGGAAAAAGGCAAAATAAGAATGGAGAGGAACTAGGTATTCTAAAGGAGAGGCTTCCACAAACATTGTTGCCCATTTGTAATACAGGAAGGAAGATTACTGGTGTGCAGAATTGTCTAAAGTAGTTTGAGTGACAGATTAGTCAGAAATTTTAATGTTAAAAGATTTGGAAAAGCATGGCAACTTGGAGCATAAAACCAGGGATGTTTAGATTCCAGTGCAGGAACACCCTCCTTGGAGGTTACCTGTGCTGTCTCAGTGGTCCCACTCTCCTTCACAGACATCACCCGGGCTCCCCACCTGGGCTGCTTAGAAAACTTCCACACTGGCTTTAATGCTCTGCCACCTCTGTCTTGTAATTCTTAATAATTTTCCAAAAAGGCATTCTACATTTTCATTTTGCACAGGGATCTACAAATTGCGTGGCTTATTCTGTCACTAGGAGTATGAACTGCCAGGCAGGGTTGAAATTTTTCAGTCATTTTGACAGAGACCTACTGCACCAACTGATGAAAAAATACAACTGAAAGCAAAACGTTCTATTCTTTGAGCTGGTCTATGATTTTTAATATGGGTACTTTCTGAGTAAATTTCTTGACTATACTTCTGTCAGCATAGTAGCTTTGTTTTAGTACTTTAGGCAACCTCAAACACAAAACATAAAACGTGACAACAAAATAGTATTTTTTGGCATCTAACCCATGCAAGTTCTCTGTCAGCAAACTCAACTGAAATCCTTCAAGATGGGCTATTTATTAACCACTTACTTATAGCCCATGCAATATCAGGTGGGTGGTGCCACCATTTATTCCCCCAATGCACGCTGGACGGCTGGGATTTCTCTTCCAGGTCTCTCATATGTTCTTAAAGAAAACACATACTGCAAGTTCTATACCCTAATTCAACCCAGATTGTGAAATAAAATGAGACTGAATTTTTCCCCAAATAAGTCTTTTCAGATTGCAAATCCCAGTTATGAACAAACAGCAGCATAAGGCAAGTGGGGGGAAATGACGTGGCAAATGGAGACTGCAGCCCTGTAAAACTCACTGAGAGTCCCTGAACCTTGGTTTACCATCTGTAAAATGTCTCTGGCCTTTAATGGGATTGTCAGAAAAATTAAGAAAAATACCATTAAAATGCTTGGTCTTTGGTGGTAGCTCAATACACTTTTCTTGTTTTCCTTTTTCCTTTCATGTCAGAACTCACTGAATTAGATGTCTATAATACCTGCAGTTTTTTTTAGTGACCCCCAAATCATTCTATGCCCCAAATATGTAGTAGATAGGACAGAAAGTATATTGAGAAAATAGTTAACACAAATAGCTATGGAAAGAGTTTCACACGAATGATATTTATTTTTAAGTACAAAAAGGAAAATACATACATTAAAAGAGTATGATGAAAAAGACAAAAATCTCACAGCCCAAATGCTGTTCACTGCCCAGAGCAACTTACTTCACTACCTTTAATGGTGTGTGTGTGTGTGTGTGTGTGTGTGTGTGTGTGTGTGTGTGTGTGTGTTTTAAAGAGAGGTGGCACCATAACTCTAAGGCATCAGTAATATGCTGGTAGAGTTATTTCTTGATTTTGCAAATGTAAACACCATTTACTGGGTCTCAGTTACGGAAGATAATGAATCAGCTCATTTCCACCTTCTCCCCACTATTTCTCCTCCACTTTCCTCCCAATTTTTATATTTATAAATTTATTTTTAGGACTTCTTTATGTCATTATTATTTCCTCTATTAATGTGTATACACTCTAATTATTCGACCACATTGGGACAATTTCTTGACTCTCCACTGTTTACAATGTATAAATTAGCACCTGCTCTTAGTTCTGCTTTCCTCTTTCTTTACTCCTTCCAATTTCTATCTTCTGTATATTATTTTACCTACTATAGATTATTTTCTTGTGGAAGTCCAATTCTTTTAATATTGACCGTAGAATGATTCTGAAAGCTGGACTACATTATGTAAATAATTTAAATTATATTTAAAGTTTAAACTTATTTAAATGTACAGAGAAAAAAGAAAGCAATGCCATTATAAATGTGTCACTCAGGAAAAGATCCAGTTTAAACGAATGGGTTCTTGTGTTTTAGCAACGCTAAATCATTCCACATTTGATTTTGCTTTGCATTTCATTGTTTTAAATTGCCTTTTTTTCTTCTTCTCAGCCTGTGCCCTTAGTGCATTACTAAGATCTGCTGTCATTATACTTACATTATCTATTGCATGGAATTTGCTTTTCCTCAGGCCCTAGAATGTATCACTAGAGAATCTCAGATAGGTTCTCACTTTATTTGATTTCATGGCCTCTCATTTCTGTAATTCTGTAGTTGTTGTTTCTTTCTGCTTATGAAACTCAAGATTATTTTCCCCACAAAAAGATACTTTACAAATAACATTTTTTGGTCTACCACATCTAAAATCTTTATTTTATCTAAAAAATAGATTTCCCTTGGTTTAAAATAATTTCCCTTTATCCAGTTTTTTCCCTATATAGTATCCATATTGATGTCAAAATATCTGATTCTATTATTACTCACTTTCTTTTTTTTTGTAGGTAAACAGTCTTAATGTTTTTCTTCAAGATTCCTCTCTTCTTAGTCTCAGTTTGTAGAACTCTCCCTATGTGTATGTCATTCTCTTTGTTCTTCATTGAATCCTTTGTATCTGAAGATATTTTGTCTCACTTCAGCTCTTGTAACATTTTCTTTTATTTGTGCTTTGATTATTTTCTTCCCTTTAATTTCTTCTTCCTCCCTTTTTGGAACTCCTGTGACTAGTATGTGAACTATCCTATTGTTTCCTTTAAGTTTTCAGAGGATTCTTCTATTGTATTTTTAGCATATCTATTTTTTGTAATTTTGCCAATCAGAATACCTTTTCATCTGTAATATCTTCTCTTTCTTATTTCTTGACACTTATTTTATTGATTTAGTGTATTCCTCTGAAGATATTGATAAGAATTTATTTAGATTTTCTAGCATTTCCCCCATTTTCCTCTACCTTATGTTGTCCTGTAGTCTGGTCTTTGTCTTTTTCTTTTGTGACCTGAATTTTCTTGAACTGGGTAATGCTCCTTGAGTGCTCTTTTGCGCTTAACTATGACAGCCCTGGTTGATTATACTAGTGTTAGGTATTCTTTGCTATGCTATACTCAAGACCGTTTCCCCAGCTGGCCCCTCTATTTTATGGGAGGAAAGGTTGCCAGCAGAACTGTTCCTGGGCAGAAAGTGTCTATCAAGAATCACTGTAGTTTGTGGGATTGAAAACAGCTAAGGCCTCTTCCAAATGCAAGAATGAAACAAAGCAACAACTGTGGAAGTCCCAGCTAGTGAGAGGGATAAAAGATTTAGTTATTTTTATTGTTGTTCTGTGCCTATCCCAGGCCCTAAGGGGTCAAATGCCAGGTGACCAGGACTCTCAGGGGTGAAGTAAAGGGATATCCAATATGGAGGACTGATGCCAGCACTGGGCCATAGTCAGATCCTCAGGGAACTGTCTCCACTTTGTGTTCAAACACCAACTCCCATGCTTCACAGAAGCCACTTCTGCTGCTGGTGACTCTGTAAATCAGTGCTAAGAAAACCTCCCACTTCCATCCCAGGGATCTTCCCCAGGCTACAGGGCTGCCTCAGCAACCTTTTACCTGTGAATATTCTCTCTCACACTTCCTGGTCCCAGGCACCCAATACATGCCTCTGCCTGCCAGTGAGGCTATCATTCACACACCTGCTCAAAGCAAACAAGTTCTCCTCACTGTTGTATCTTAGTACATGGGCATTGCATTGCGAACTAGAGGTGGAGGTACAACAATGCATAAGCTCATCTCTCCCTCTTTACCCAGAATCCTGCAAATATTTTTTTCTGATATTTATTATATTCAAATCCTATAAATAGGCACCATTTCACTATTAGTCAACAAACATTTACTGACCTCCAATAGGACACACACACACACACACACACACACACACACACACACGAAAAAGAAAATAAAACCTAAATAATTAAATGAAGTGTAACACATAGTATGATAGAGCTTGAGAAAATAGTGTTCAAGGCAGATTTCTGGGAAAGAGAAGAAATGTCAGCTGGATTTGGAATGATAGGTGTTTCAGATAGATGAGGTAATGATGAGGTAAATGAAGGGAGAGGGAGCAATATGTGTAAAGGTAGTGAGGTGTGAAATATAAAATGTTATGGAAGTAGTAATAATATACCAAAGTATTAAGCTTCATCTTTAGTATTTGGCAAAAATCTGCTGCTCAGTGTTGGCTTCAGGCTTTGGACCAAGAAACTGTCAAATACCCACATCAGTGCCATCTCTGTCATAACTGAACTTGCATATGATCAATAATACTGTGATTACATTTCTAAGCTCATAATAATCAGTGCAAAACATCAGTAATACAATTAGAGCAACGCTTTTAGGTTTTGAGTTAATATCCACATAGTCACATTAGAATATATATTAGCATTCTGGATATAATTAGTAGAAAAACCTCTTTAAGAACATGTTTGCCAAAATTATATCAGTTGAAATAAAAATGTGTCCTCATCATTGCAAAAGTTAAGTGCTCTGACATTGAATATTGTTGATTAATTATAAAAGTAATTAAATAGATAAATATGTAAATTGGTAAATACTATGAACACCAAGAAGTTACCCCAGCACAATAATTTTTTGAAGAAAAATACATTCTTTTGGAATTACCCATGTTTAAAAAACTTTAAATTATAGCAGAAATTGATGGAAATTAGACTGTATCAAAATTATAGTCTCCATATAAGTATTTATTGTTCTAGCATTTATACCATTAAACATACCTTTCAAATGTTTAGTCATTTAAACCACTCACTCTAAGAATTTTTAAGGACAGAAATTTGAGATTTTTTTTTTTTTTTCCATCTTGAGACGATGAATTAATACTGTGTCAACATTGTCACCTAAAATTTTCACAGAAATAACTCAATTATATACAATATTCAAGAGAAATCATATTTTATCCAGCTTTAAAGCATAAAGAATATAAAAAGTTTTAAAAAATGTATATATATATATATATATATATATATATATCCATTATATATATATATATGTATATATATGTATATATATATATATATATCATACACACATACACACACACACACACATATATATATGTATATGTGTATATATATATATGGTATATATATATATGGAGAGTTAGCATAAGACTGTTACAAAATAACCAAAAATAGGTGATGACACTCCAATTACAATCAAAGTTTATTTCTTGCTCATGTACCAATTCACAGAGGGTGCTCTTAGCAGATGGCTCACCTCCATATGGTGGTTCAGCTGCCCAGATTTTCCATATTTTGGCTCCCCCATTCCTCTAGAGACATGTCGTTATTGGCCTTCAGCCAGAGAAAGGAGAGAGAGAGAGAGAGCATGGTTTGGTGGGAGGAGATACACTTATTTCTTAAATTCTTGACCTGGAAATGATATACATCACTCTGATATATTTTTCCTGCCATGTGTAAAATAGTGACATTTAAAAATATGCTACCTCTTTATAACAAATAGTATTTATACATATATAGAAAAGAAAAAAAAATCAGCTTTCTTGTCATGTATAAAATAGTGACATTTTAAAATAATATGTGTTATTTATTTTAAAATAAATAACATATTCATACATATATATAAAAGGGAAAAAAATTCAGCTGGACAGCTTTGTAGTGTAATGATATTAGGGACTGTATGTGTGTCACCCCAAAATTCACATATTGAAACTCAAATCCCCAATGGGATGATGTTATTAGGACGAGCACATCTGGGAGGTAATTCAATTTAGATGAGGTCTAGAGGGTGAAACCCCATGATAGAATCAGTGTTCTTCTAAGAAGAGACAAAGACTAGAACTTGCTATCTCTACCATATGAGGGTACAATGAAAAGACGGCTATGAGCAAATTCAGAACCAGGACTCTCATGAAGCAAAGGATTGTCTGGTGCCTTGATCTTGGACTTCCCAGCCTCTAGAACTGTGAAAAATAAATTTCTGTTGTTTAAGTCACCCAATTTATAGCTTTGTTTGTTTGATTTTTACAGCAGCTGGAGCTGAGCAAGACAGAAATTGGTACTGAAAAGGGTGCTGCTGTAACTAATACCTGAAAATGTGGAAGCACCTTTGGACTTGCATAATGGGAAAAGGCTGAAGTGCATGCTGGGAAAACCTGATGTTACTGTGAAGCGAATTTCAAAGGAAATGCTGGTGAGGGCACAAAATGAGAAGGGGAGAGCTACAGAGAAAGCTTCCATTTTCTTTGGGAATATGTAATATAAATAATCATTCAGAGAGTGTTGGTAGAAATAAGGATGGTAAAGGCCATTTTGATGTGTCAGACAGAAATGAGGCATGTGTGATTGGACAATATATTAAAGGCAATCTTTATCATACAGTGAGTGGCAAGAACTTCGCTGAACTGTGCTTGTGTCCTAGTGTCTTGTTAAAGGTAGAACTTGTGAGCAATGAAATTGGATATTTAATTGAGAAAATTTCTAAATAGTGTTGAATGAGTAGCTTGGTTCCATCTGACTGCTTCTACTAAAATGCAAAAAGAGTGAAATGAATTGAAGAATAAATCATTAAGAAGAAGAAATCAGAAGTTAAAAAATAGGAAAATCTTAGCCCATCCATACTGCAAAAAAATGCGAAAGCGTGTTCTGAAGAGAACAAAGACTAAAAGAGTGTCGTCCAGCAATCATTTAATAAAGAGGTTAGCAAGGATGTAAACTATGGACTTAATCAGCCACCCCAGCAGGAAGACTGCCAGTTTGAACTGGAGGAGAAGGAAATCGTATAGACTAAAGGTAGGTTGTCAGACTTCTTAGATTTTACAGGACAGGATGATAAAGCTGTCTGGCTGAGAATTTGTACTATTCTTCCAAAAACATTAAGAATGATCCAAAGGCAATTGTGAGGTCATCAGGGCCATCACCTAGGTATCACAGGCCAGAGAGCCTCCAACTAAAACTGTAGTAGTGGGCCTTCCTGGAGCCAATGGGGGTATGATCCTCATATAGCAGAGTCCTGAGGGCATGTTCCCCACCCAGCAGAGCCCCTGCATCGGCAGGGTTACCCACAGAAGTTTAGTAGTGCCCCCACCAAACCATGGGGGTGACACTGCCACTTCCGTGGGCCTGAGTGGTGTAACATGGAGCCAAAGAGGATTATGCTTGAGCCTTAAGATCTTATGGCATTTGCCTTGCTATGATTTGGATTTGCTCAGGACTTGCCACTTTTTCATTTCCTCCTATCTGTCTCTTTTGTAATAGGAATGTCTATCGTATGTCTGCCCCACCACTGTATATGAGAAGCTAAGACTTGTTTGGTTTCACAGGTTTATAGCTAGAGAGGAATTCTACCTCTGAATAAATCCTGTATTTCGAGTCTCACCCATATCTAACTTGAATGATATTTAGACAAGACTTTGAACTTCAGACTTTAAAGATGATGCTGGAATGAGTTAAAATTTGGGGGCTATTAGAATAAAATCAGTGCATTTTGCATGTGAGAAGAATATAAATTTTAGCGGGTCTGGGGAAGAATGTTATGGACTGCATATTTGTGTACCCTAAAATCCATATAGTGAAACCCTGATTGGTAAAGGGATGGTATTAGGAGGTGGAGACTTTGGAGGTCATTAGGTTTCGATGAGGTCATGAGGATGGAGTGCCCATGATGGAATTAGTGTCCGTCTAAGAAGAGAAAGAGGGCTTACTCTCTCTGCTATGTGAGAATAAAATAAGAAGGCAGCTATCTTCAAACCAGGAAGACGTTTACACCTTGATCTTGGACTTCCCAGTCTCCAGAATTATGAGAAATACATTTTTGTTGTTTAAACTACCAGGTCTATGGTGTTTGTTACAGCAGCTGGAGCTGACTACAACAAATGAATTCAACTTGCCTCCTGCTTTATTACTTGCTGAGAGATAACTGACTACTGGAGTTCCTAGAGCTAACAAGAGAGTGAATCAAATAGAAGGCGTATTTACACAATGGAAAGTCAATACAAAAGTGTCATGTAATTGTCACTGGCCATGAATGATTTAATGATTACTAGCACACAATGTTTGGTGCATGTCGGTCAGTTGAATGTTCCTAAAATATAGAGCAGCTTATATGTAACAGAATTAATGATCAACGTAGAAAGATGAGTGATTGCTTTCAACATATTCTTTTCTGTACCTAAAGAACTACATGACATTCAGGAGAGACTGAATCATGCTTGTTCTACAAGGTCTGACAATTAATTTTGCGAACTTCTTGCAATGATGTTACTAACCTCTTTTTGATACCAGAGGGATTACTCATTATGAATTTGCAGAAACTGGACAAAGAGTTAACCAAGTTTACTATTTGAAAGTGCTGAAAAGGCTGCGTGAAATTAGACAACCTGAACATTTCGCCCACAATTCATGGCTCTTGCATCACTCAATGCACCAGTTCACATGGCACTGTCTGTGAGGGAATTTTTAGCCAATAAGCAAATAACTACATTGTAAAACCCTCCCTATGCACCTATTCTGGCCCCCAATGACTTTTTTCTTTATCTGAAGATAAAGGAAATATTGAAAGGAAGACATTTTGATGACATTCAGGACATCAAGGGTAATGCAACCACAGCTCTGATGGACATTCCAGAAAAAGAGTTCTAAAATTGCTTTGAAGGGTGGACTAGACACTGGCATTAGTGCATAGCTCCCCAAGGGGAGTACTTCGAAGGTGATCGTAGTTATATTCAGCAATGAGATATGTAGCACTTTTTCTAGGATAAGTTCGCAAACTTTATTGACAGAACTTGTATTCTAAAAACATCTTTTTAAAAAGGAAAGATGAACAAATTCATTGTTGAAGAGGATTCTTGAATAAAAGAAATAATTAAAATTATACATTGTAAATTGTATTTCCCACTCTTGATATTGTTACTGCTAATGGTTAATTGAAGATAAAGTAGTTTATTTCAAGCTACCAAGACTGATATGACTCCAGAGTGTAAGTTTTCACTGATGTCTATTGTAAAGCTGCGGCTATCAATCTGTTGCAAAGATACTGTAATAAATGTAAATGGTGTAAAAACTGAGTCAGGAGAGCATTAATGCATTTTTTGTGAACTTCAAACCAACTGTTACTCTTTTGCCATATTTCTGACCCTTTGTATCAAGACAATTTTTCCTTAAACTTCTGTAGGTATCACTAGAATAAAAAACAAATATTAAAACAAGATAATATATTGAATGAAGATAATAATCTTAGCTATGTACTTGAAAACTATTGAAAGGCTTTTGTCACATAACGTGTGAAGCTTCATTTTAGCATCATATCAATGAAAGGTCCAACATCATCAGTTGTGTTTTCTAGTCTAGAAGATGAATGAGTGATAAATCTACACCTCAGTTAGTCATCTCAGAGAGAAAGATGATATAATAACTTGTCAGTAATAATACCCTATGGTGGGGAAGCAAAAAAAATTTGACTGTTTCTCCAACCTCAAAGGAAAATAAAGGTCTATTTAATACTGCAGTTGCGTAGCACGGTAACCATAAGAATAATCCAGCAGCTGAGAGTGCTAAGAAATTATTTGCATGATAATGTGAAAATAATCTTATCAACTAAAATTTTGATAAAAACTGCTATAATTATTTTTTTATGAAATTTCAGTTTTATGTTGGTAAATCAGAAATTGATTCTATCCATGATGCTGATATTTGGTTTCTGCCTTGGTTTACCTTGCATATTGATGTTAATAGCTAACCTTTCATGTTTTAGGCTAAAATGTATGTTGGTGGCATCTCTCCTTACAAAAGAGGATCTGATTAAAGGAAAAAAGAATAAAATGAGATATTATTACAAAAGTAGCCAGAGGCTAAAATAAAGAGAGCCTGGTAGTTTGGAATTCATCTTCTGCATAATGGTGAAGCTAAGTGAACAGTTTAATGTAGAAAATAAACAAGAATAGCTATACTTTTGGAAAAATCCATTCACATTTATTATTTTGGTGGTGAGGAACATATCATATTTAAATGATGTTGAATAGGACTTGAATACTTTTGCAAAGACCTCTCAGATTCTAGGATTTTGGTCAAAATTCTGTGATAGAAAGGGATAATTCAAAACGTTTTATATTAAGGCTCAAAAATATTTTGTGCTATTGAGTTCTAGATTTATAATATTACTCTAGATTCCATAATTTTCAAATCAGTGCTACTGAACATATAGAATTCAACCAGATATTTGAAGGAAGAAATGAATTTAGGAAATAGTCTCCCTTACAAGATTTCCATTTCAAGGTACATTGTTTACATATGTTTAACATGTGTTTTATCAGAAAGAGAAATCACATGTGATTGTTCAAATGCTCATAATAGACATCATTTATTATCTTATAAAAAGAGAACATCAATTTGAGGAGTTTGGAATCACAGAGCTGAGAAGACAACCTTACTACTCTGAATTCAAAGATGTCTCTGATAAAAACAGCATGGTAAGAGTGTAGAGAAAAAAGAGAAGAAAAAAAAAAGAGAAAAGGCAGGGAGGTAGAAGAAAACAATATTCTTCAGAAAGGCCAAAAGAGTCAATTTAATGACTAATCATTTTTCTCAAGGACTTATTTTATCTCCCTAATACATTGTCTGACATGTCTCCAAGTCTCTTCATAGTCTCACAAAATTTCCTGACTTTATTCTCTTCTTATGGAGGTGTGTCCATGGCTTTCCTCTTGTGTTATCATTTACCGAGCTTTTCAGCATTCACACCTCTGTCTATTTCCTTGCTTGTAAGATATTTCAATGAATGATGGATAGTCCGGCAGCCTTGAGCTGGGTGGATTTGCTCTTATCATGTCAATAATTTGAAATTCAAATGTCCTTTGTCAGGAATTTCTGCATCATTAGAATAATTATGTGTCTGCACTTTTGTTGTAATAGAATATTTATATGAGCAAAGATTTACTTTGGTGTATATATAGACAAAACTTGGAATATTCTCTCTAAATCTGAAATTCCCTCAAATGTAATCATGAAATATTAGTTTGACAGCATTTTACTTCAACAGATATTATATGATCACCATTTAGTCATTAGTAAAACCGTACTATACTTTTTAATTAGGCTACTTTGGCCGCGGTTGGAATTTAAAAGTATGGCTTCAGCTATGACTTGAAAACACTAATAATAATATCCCCAAATTTAACATTCTTTACCACCCCCAAATTATATGATATCCACAAGAAACTTATAAAATAGTTTTTATAATATTAAATAAAGCTTATGATCTAATACACACTATTTGCCAATCTGATAAAAGCCAAAAATAGAATTATAGAACTGGTAGTTAACCACGTTGGGCCTAGAAATAAATTTAAATAATCTTTGTAACTTTGAGATTTAAATAAACTATTTATAATACATCCATGCTGAAAAGAGTCTGTGTCTCTGAATCAAAATATCAGAGCAGATATATGGTCCCAGGTGCCAAAAAATGACAGAGAATTTTGGAAATTCCACATGTCTAAATGATGGCTTCATCTAAATTCACAACATCTGCTTTTGGTAAAGGTCTTGTAGTCTTGTAGTACATTGCAGATGTTTCATAGAAGAGAGAGAATTCTGGTCAAAACAGAATTATCTGTGATTTTGATGTAATTGATGTTTAGGAGCTCAACCCTATTGCACATATAATCACTAAGAGATTATTTATTCAAAAGTAGTATTTCTTTATGTGCTAGTCTCCCAAATTCTTGGTCTCAGTGAGCCCATAGGTTAATGTTAGCATTTCACAAGTAAATGGATAATTACAATACTGTGTGCAATAGATATGATAGAGCTATGTGCATATATAAGGTACCATGGGAGCAGAGAGAAGGGATTCCCAGTCTGCATTTGAAGTTTCAATAAGTAATTTCTGGAAAAAAGTTAGTTTAAAACTGATAAGACAACCAAAAGTAGACTTATAAAAAACGCAAGCAAGGGACCTTTGGCAGTATCTAGTCCAACTTCATTTTATAGACGAGAACGCTGACGTGCACAGAGATAGCATACTATGTAATTTAATGAAGGGATCAGTGATGGAACTAAGAAATTTATTACTGACTCAATTCTCTTTGAACCTCTTTGTACTTATCAGTCAGTTACGGGAAGATGTTCTGCCCAAGCATAATCTATGGATGGGTAACACCATATTGTGCTGATGACTGTTTCAATCGTCAGTGGTCAATTAAGCATGAGATCACGAAATACAAAAACGGTTGGGGCCTACTCTCTAGTTGGTAAGGTGGTACTCAGAGGATTTGTTGAACACATAGAATTGCCTCTGCTTTAGAAAGGATTTTACCACCATACTTGTTTTGAGAACTTTTTATTATCAAATCAGAAATTTCCCTGTCACACACCAATATGGTAAAAGGCATACAGACTTTCAGAAAGAACAGCAGGACTCTACAAAAATGGGATAGAAACTCCTGATGGAAGACTTTGCTGAAGTACGGAAAACTATATCCAGGACCATGAATCAGTCCATGGGTAACAAAAAAGAAAGCTTTTGCAGAAGACATGGTGATATCTCAGAGGAAAATTCTGGTATTTATAAAATTTGCCTTATGTTGCTTGGCAGAAGGGACTATGAGCAGGAAATAAAGAGAGAGACAGAGAAAGAAAGACAGATAGAATAAAAAGTAAGGAAACCAGAATGGCATTGTAAGTGTGTAATACAATAGACCCCTGAAGCAGCAGGGATACCTGAAGTAAGTGAAAGCTCCTTCCAGCTTATCAAAAATATCCAGGCTATTAATATTATAACACTGAGCATTAGGAGATAGGGTTTCTAAATCCTAGCTTAATGTTTACTAACCAGGAAATTTCACACATGGCAGGATTGCTTTGAGCTTCAAAGGTAATCGGTAAATTGTTAGATGAATTGCAATTACTTTTAAATAATTTCTTCTGGATACTCAGATTGTAATAAACATACTTGAAAAAAATATTGTCTCAGTTTTCAAATTAAATAAAGTACCATAAAAAGTATTGTTTAACAGACATACTGGGATGGGAGAAAATATGGCTAATTGATAGATGGATCATTGAAACTTATCATGAACATAGTTTATTTTGCTTCCATTCATATTGTAGAGAAACATTTTCGTCTTTATGGTCATCTCAATAAATACAGCCAACTAAGTACTGCTGAAAGTTTTTTGACTGATTCATGATGTCATAGGGCACCTATAGGTTTCCCATAAGAACTTGTAACTAAGAGATACAGCAATGCCAGTAAGGAGTGAAGGGAAGCACAATGAGTGACCCCAAAACATATCACTTTGGCATGTGGATTATTCTGAGCTGAAAGCTATCAATACACAGCAGACTCAGGAGAAACATTTACCATTCCCTTTACCTAAAAAAAATTTGGAGAGGGGGCATGTCTCAGAGAGAGAGAGAGCCATTACCAGAGATAAGTTTTACTTGAATTACATACCTACATAGCAGGGCAAACAACTATTTACCAAACATCTTTTTTTTTCATATTGTCCTATGAATTACCCTTCTTCCCTTTTAAGCCCAGTCCCCTATCCCATTCCTAAGCTTGGGGTGCTATATAACATTCAACTGCCCGACTTACCCTTGGGTTTCATATTCTTATTGGGCTCCCATAAATATGTATTTTTTTCTCCTGTTGATCTGTCTTAGGTTAATTTGATTATTAGACCAGCCAAGAAACCTAGAAGGGGAAGGAAATTTTTTCTATCCCTACAGGAGCTCAGTTCTTAAATTGATGCACAATTTATATGTATGCAGATACATTTAAAGTAATAGAATTGTTAAGAATACTGAGGAGATCTCACTGAGTGCATTAATATATTCAGAGAAAAGAATGTGTCAATCATTAAAAAGGGAGCCTTCAAGAATGAGCTACAGAGACAAATATCAGTAACATCCATTGAAGAAAACCTTCACCAAAGTATCTATGGTTCTATTGGTAAAACACTCCTGGAGAGAGGAAAGCTACCTCAAGCTAATTATTAACATTAGTAACACATTCTTTTCATTGTAGGAAACTCTAATTATAATATGTTTGTCATCAGAACAGGTGCATTTAAATTATTAGCATAAGAAGGTTTCTAAGCAAAATTTGGTCTCATTTGTAGAAATTCCTATTGTGAAAATAACAGATTACTTTTGCTTAAAATGTATCAGGTCCATATGGCAGCCAGCATATACTAATTAATAAATTATGTTTTGGCTTCATATTTCAGTCTATGTTACCTTATTGATTTGTGTTTCCCTGAGGAAAGAATTGGTTCTCAATGTGTAGACATACTAAGTAAGTTTCAGAGCATGAACATCTGAGCACCACGTCTTGCCTGAGGTACAACCCCCCAAGATAGGAAGGCTGGCCTCTTCTGAAAACATCCAGAACTAACTAATTTAATATGATATCACTCATATTAGCTTCATCTTTATGGAAAATTTATTACTGGTGATTAGTTATTATTCAATCTCTTTGTTTTAAAGTTTTTTTAATAAACCATTATTAACAAATATCTATCAGCAGTTCAAAACTCCTCAGATCCTGACAGCCATTTGCACTGGAATGTCAAAAAGCATCTCTAAATTAATAGGTTTTGAACAGAACTCTTGAGCTACCCCCAAATGCCCTAAAGCCCTGTCTCTCCTGTACTCTTCCCTATTAAGGTAAATGCCACCATTTCTTTTAACTGCTCAAGCTTAAAATGTGAGCGTCTATCCTTGAATTCTCCCTCACCCCTAAACCAAACCATCACAGAAATCCCTGTCGACTCCTCATTCCAACCATTAATCAAATTGAATCCATTCCCTTTACTACCACCCCATCCACTCTCACTTGTATCCTAGGAATCTACTGCCTGGTTTAACAACCTTCCACCCTCCCTCTCTGTTATAGACTGAACACTGTCCCACTCTCAAATTCACAGGTTAATTTGAGGAGCTTTTGGGAGGTAATTAGGGTTAGAAACTTTGGAGATAGGATTAATGTCCTTATCAGAAGAGATCCCAGAGAGCTTGCTTCCCCTCTCCCTGCTCTCCTGTCTGACGAGGCTTCAAGAAGATATGAGGAGGCTGCAAGAAGACGACCATCTACAAACCAGTAAGTGGGCCCTCACCACAACTTTCATGTCAGCATCCAGATCTCAGAAGTTTTAGCCTCCAGAACTATGAAAAATGCATTTTTGTTGTTGTTGAAACCACCCAGGTTATGGTCTTCTGTTATAGCAGCCCAAACTAAGACATCATCCTAACAATTTTTCTACCCAGCAGCCAGGGCGATCTTTTAAAAATGTGAATCAGCTCCTGCCATCATTATTTGGCATTTAAGATTTAAATCCACACACTGAATGCTGATTGATTGAGGCAGTTCAAGAACTGCCCTCCAATGGTCTCTGCTATCTCAGCATCCCCCTTGTCCACTGGGTTCCAGGTCGACTAAGTTGTTTTTAGTTTTCTTCTTTTAATTCTCAGTTCTTGCCCTTGCTAATTCTCTTTTTGGAATTCTCTTCTCCCAGATCTTCTTTCTTGTCGTTCAACTCTGACACTGCATCTCTGTCCCCTTCAATGATCTTCATGATTAGTTAAAGTAAGTAACCCCACAGATATTCTTTTGCATCGCGCCACGCATTGCTTTCTTCATAATACACACTGTTCCCTTGTAGATTCTAGTTTGTTTCTATCTATGAAAGCAGGGATGATGTTGGGAAGGTTCAATGATTGCTTTTTCTACAGCAAGGAAAAGGGGCCAAACCATGGCCACTCTCACAAGGATTAGTTAACAGGATGGATGTCACAAAGAATGTAGACTAGAGGATACAAGGAGAAAAGTTGTTTTTTGTGATGATACAGTTCAGTTTCTTTATTTTCAAAGTTTGGGACCATGTGGTTAATTAAATTTGCCTACAGTCTCTTAACTGATGGATTATAAAATCAGAACTCAAGCAAAAGATATCTGACTTCTAGTTCAGAGTATATTTAATATATCACACTGCCTGTCTAATAGCATCATCGTTTTAGAGATACATGTAGATGTTATAGAGCTTTCATTGACTTTATTTGCATTTGTCTCCCATCTATTCCTGCAGACAATAAGGTTTTGTGATGGTTGACAAAAAACTAAACATAAATAAAACAAAATTTGTGTTGTGACATATACACACCTTTCCCATGTAATGAAGAAATAATATTATCTTGTGTTTTTTAATAGAAAACGGAGTCATAATTATTCTAAACTGTGCTTATGTGATAGGCTAATATTATTTAAATGAGCATTTCACACTCAAACACAAATTTTACCCTATTTTTAATGTGGTATTTTAATTTTGTCTTTAATAAATTAAATTATATTTGAGGAACAAATATAATTTCCTCATTTAATTGAGTTTATTATGAATAATTTGGTATTATAGTTAATAAAATGTTCAATATAGTGCAATCTAATCCCTACATTACAGAGTTAATTTTATTTTTCAAGATTGAACCTCTGACAAGAAAAACAATTTGTCAAAAGGCCTGGAAAGACCTATAAAATTATGTCAGTGATGCTCACATTGCATTGGTGCATTCCACCTAAATAGCCAAACACAAGAATGGAATAAGGCCAGGAGAAGTTTAAAATACAGGAAAAAAATAGCATTCTTATTCTTTTGTGTCTGTGACATAAACTAAGAGAAGCCCTAAAACAAACATCCAGTCCAGGCATTTTCAGTTCTAATTTTGGCAATTTTGATATTTTTCTCTTTGGTGATCTAAACTACAGTTCACAGTTTAAAAAAAAAAAAAAAATGTTTTTCCTTTGTTATCACTTCATTTTGTTCTTCTAAGAATTTACCTTGTCATAGCCTGGATTAATTAAGCAACAGAGCCCATTTTAAGTCTGACTGCAGAGAAAGACAAAAGAATTGCCTCCAGCAAAATAATCTTTTTTCAGTCATAGTCTAGCCTCACTGACACATCCAAAGCTTCTGCACCCTGCAAATATTCAGTATGGTTTTTAGTTTGATCTGATATTTTGACCTATAAATTAGACCACTGTCAACACTTCCACTGTTTTGTGGTTAATCAAATGTCTCAGTCTGAGTCCTTGAGGCTATGAAGTTTCAACTTTTGAAGAATGCCCACTGAACTGAATTCAATGCAACAGAGTTGGTAGAATGCAGTGTAAAAAGGAGGTTAGATACACCTGATTAGATCAGGTGTTAATGTTTTGTCTTCATGACGCCAAACAGTTGGTATAAAGGAGAGTCCAAAGAATCTTGATTTGGGGTCATCTCTTGTTGTGCTACATAAAGACATCAGCTCTTAGCCCCTCTCCAAATATACCCCTATTCAGTTTGGTCCTCATAAAGTTGTAAATCACAATTCATTACAGCAGCATTAAGAGTAATTTCTGTAAATGATGTACTTTACCTTCCTCTAGTTGTTTCTGAAGGAAATAGTGGGAAATTAATTGCAGCCTCAAAAAGTGTCCAGAGAATAAATGTTTGTCTATATAGTGTATGTGGTATTCCTTGAGGGGGAAAAAACGAAACAAAACAGATAACATAGCAGGTCCTGTATTTGCAGATCATCTACTAAATTTGTTCAAGTTATGTTTTCCTCTTTGTTAATAGATGTTCACACTGGTAAGAAGATAGAAACAAAACCATAAACTGGCAAGAAGTCTTCTGCAATCACTCTACATTACCTCTATCTGTCATAACAGACTGTTTAATTCTTTAAAAACCAAAAAAGTGTTCAGTTAGATATCCAAAATAATAGCTGTTTTGTTCCACAGTTATGTAAATGTATTTGCAGAAACTGGATGACATTTCATTGTGTCCATCAATGTTTCCACTTCTCATTTATCATTGCTAAGAGAAAAAAAAACAATCTGTTCTGATAATTTCAAATGTCTCTGCTTTCTGAAATCGTATAGCACATTTACTACACATATGACCCTTACCTTATTTTGTGCTGTCAATTTTGGGGACAGCTCACATCACACATATTAGGATATTGGGTTATAAAAGATGTTTAGTACACGTTTAACTCATCTTTGTGCCCAATTCCGATGACATTGTCCTGTTTCATAAATATTTTCTTAACACATAAACATGGGGAATCAATTCACAGATGGGAGTTACATAGCTTACAAGGGAAGGTAAGAAAGCTCTGCCTATGGACTCACTCCATGTGCATCTTTTTGTTCACGCTATTGTTTTACAGCATTTTGGCTTCAGAATACATTTTGAGATTTCCCATCTTCCAAGCCATCAGCAATTTTCCAAATGATATTTTCAGCTTTCTTAGTGACAGACATGAGTTATATGGAGAAGATAATGGTGGGTGTTTATTCAAGACCATTTCTGTACAGTTCCCTTTTTGTGTGCGTGTGTGTGAGGGAATGAATTTCAATGATTCATTTCTTATTGGCCATGTTCATGCAACTGTATTTCCTGAGATGGATTAAATTGACCAAAAACTAATGTAAACAAAGTGAAGAATTAACATATTTTTAAAATTCTTTTATTTATTGGTAGTTGGTGGTATATTCAGAAGTGAATTTTCCATCTATAAATCAGGACAGAGGTTTAATTTTTTTCTGAACGCTATGAGTGTTTAGTGTGAGAGGCATACATTAATACATTCAGTAAAGATGTAGTTACATTAAGTAACGGTCAGATTATCTCTGATGATAATTTATTTCTTTGACATGAATTAATGGTCACCCCAAAATATGTAATACTGTGAAAGTAGCTTTTAGTAAATAACTTAAAATGATAACAGTAGATGGAGAGGAAATAAGTAAATAAATAAATAAATTTATTACATATATTTATGGTATACCTATGTTTATGGTATATATATATATATATATATATATATATATATATATATATGCACACTTACACATATACACATACACATATGCACACACATAAACATATATATATATATATATATATTTCATAACACATAGGATGCAGAGTATGAGATATAAAGTTTTAAGTGCTTATAGTCGGTAAATAGGGAACAGTGTCACATTATTTTAGAGCATGGAAATATCCCTTTGACTGATAATGCAAGGGGGAGAGGAGGAATAAAAAAACTACAATTAAAGAGGCTGCTTTTGGTTTACATAATCTTTACAAGGAAGTAGGTCTTGAGGGTGCTTACATATTATAATTTAACTTAGAAAGAACAGTGTATGGTCTAATACCAATCAAAGTTATATGTAATATATTTCCCAAATTAATATAAAACTGCAGCCTTATTCCACAGACTGCCTGCTGCCTATCTTCTGATAGGCTATACTAATAGCCGGTAGGTGCTAGTGGCTGTGCTGGGTGTCAGGTTCCGCTGAAAACCTATTAAAAACGCGTATAATTAGGACCACAGGAAGCATTGGATCTTGCTTTGAAAGTCTCATTGATACCACATAGAAAGTTCTAGATCAGGATATTGCCATGGCATGGCAAAATCTTTCATTAGTCTGCAAAAGGAAATGTGGTCCACGAAGTATAATCTCCTACAATGCTGTCTGACGCAATGAGATATAAAGTAGAAGACAGAAAAAGGCAAAACACTCATTCAAACATCAACAGAAGGCAAAGTGGGGCAAATATTTACCAGAACTGTCCAGCAGAAACCTAATGTGAGCTAAACGCACGACTCCATATGTAATTTAAGATTTCCTAATCGCCATTAAAAGTGAAAAATAAAACTGAGTGAATTTTAATAATATATTCTATTTAACTGCATATATCCAACATATCATTTTGAAATGTAATCAATATGAAATTCTTGAGGTATTTAAATTATGATTTTCATATCAACTCCTGCAAATCTAGTATGTATTTAACACTTAGTCTCTATCTCGATTTTTTAAAAATTATTTTATTTATTTATTTATTTATTTGTTTGTTTGTTTGTTTGTTTGTTTGTTTAAATTTATTGGGGTGACAATTGTTAGTAAAATTACATAGGTTTCAGGTGTACAATTCTGTATTACATCATCTATAAATCCCATTGTGTGTTCACCACCCAGAGTCAGTTCTCCTTCCATCACCATATATTTGATCCCCTTTACCCTCATCTCCCACCCACTTCCCCCCTTACCCTCTGGTAACCACTAAACTATTGTCTGTGTCTATGAGTTTTTGTTTCTCATTTGTTTGTGTTGTTCTTTTGCTGTTTTTGGTTTATATAGCACATATCAGTGAAATCATATGGTCCTCTGCTTTTTCTGTCTGACTTATTTCGCTTAGCATTATACTCTCAAGATCCATCCATGTTGTCACAAATGTTCCTATATCATCTTTTCTTACCGCCAAATAGTATTCCATTTTGACAGACAAGTTCAAGCTCAACAGACACATGTGACTAATAGCTTCCCAAATGGGACTGTTCAGTTTAGACAGACCGTCCTATAGTTAGCAAGAAAACAGAGGAAGGAAAACTGATGCCATTCATTTACTGAAAAATATCATCAGGTCCTAAGAAACATATTTACTTAGAGAATTCAGAGAACAGTCTAATGCCAATGCTAGCGTTTTCTCATGTGGGGAAGAAGAATCCAAATTGAAGAAAGGGAGATGGGGGAGAAGGATAAGTTTATATTCCTCAGAATGCAAGCTGAGTTGAGGTTAGGGATATGTAAGGAACCTGAAAAGAGGGAGACAGTTAAAGAATCTGTGTGCTCTATTGAGTTACCTCTGGGTCCAGTGTCTTCTGTTAATTCCGTGTCTTAGTGACCACCTGCCAGATTTCCTGGGATCCAGAGGTAAAGATCCATGTCCTGCACGCATGCTCTGGCACTGGAGATCAAACAACGATGCTGCATAAGGCATTGATCTTATATGATTCAGAACAGAGGGGTCATGAGGAGGGTAAGATGTACAAATTTGCTCAGGTTATTCGCATTATGCTTATATTCCCCATGCAATTATTCAAAGTTCGTTCTTTCTATCTCAAATGTGTTCTGGTTCAGAAGAAAATGTATGTGTTCACTCCTTAAAGCAGACCCAGACTCAGGGACACTCAAGGAATCTGTGCCTAATAATGGGTCAGAGATGACAGATACATTTTCCAACTCAGGAGAGATGGCACAATCTGGGTTTAAAACCCCAGTCAAAAGAGAATGACTTGATAAGAAGAAGAAACTAAGCTGACTTCTTTTAGTTAAGATGATTTATTTCAAAGAAGAATATATTTTCTCTCTTCATGGCTTTCCATTTCTATATAAATTTGTCTCCATTTGAATCCCCAAGTTGCTGTCACCATCAATAAAACTGAGTAGTTTAAGGCCACATATTAACCACCCTAGTTGTTTCTTGCTCTACCTAGCGATATCTTGAAATTATCAGACATATTTATTCTGAACTTGCAGTTTTAAAATATATTTGTAATAAAGCCTCTCTAGATAAAGTGGTTTATTAAGATCCTCACTGTGTATCCTATTTTTTCCCCAGTAATCATTATTACCTTTTCACTGACCTTTATATGGTCTGAGATTTAGAGGAAATTTCAACTTCCCAATTAACTTTGAATGTGACTAGAGCTTTAATAATGAGAAATGATTTAGGTGCAAAATTATGACATGTAAAATATTACATAATTAACTATGTGCTAAAATAAGAAAACCTAGCTAACTGGAAAGTATTTATTTATAGAGGAACATAAACAATCAGCATTATAGAAATTTCGGGAATTATCAGAATATATCCAATGCATATATATGTGGATATAAAATACGTAGTTTACTATATTGATTGTCAGCTAACAAAGATGCATTCTAATCTGTCTGATAACTACCTTCTTCGCCAAGAAATCTTAGAGAGACGACTTTATTTTACTGTGAATCTATAATAACTACATGAGTAAAGGTTACATGAATTTTATGATTTTTTTCTTTTTTGTTAAAGACATCAAGAGAAAATGAAAAAAAAATCCTCATTGTCTAAATTAAGAAAAAGCAATAATTTAACACGAAGAGGTACCTAGTATGCGATGATAAAAATATAGATATCGATACATAGCTTTATTTATTTTTTTAAAGTAATTTCTTAATCCTAGATATTTATTAAAGTCAATCCTTAACTGTTCAGGATTGTTAGGAAGTTGACTGAATTAAATTACATAGCATCCTAAAACTCTTACTTTTACAACTTTCAAGAATACGCACACATTTCGTAAATCTAAACAGTTAGCAAAACTTCTTAGTAAATATAATGCCAAAACTCTTTAAATAAATACATAGTAATTTTTAATAAACATTAATCATCTGGATGCTACTGATGGGAGATAGGATACTGCTAAGGCATTTTATGAATATTAATTTTATATCAAAACTTTTCATTATGAGTTTTTTAAAATAACCGTAAATATAGATAGAATAGCATACTGAACCCCACACTGAGATTAAAGAATTATCAACATTTTGTCATATCTGCTTTACCTTTTATATTTTCTTTGCTGAAATTATATTTTAAAGTAATTCCTGGACAATTCATTCCTAAATACTTCAGAATACATCTCTTAAAAATAAGATTTTCTAAATAACCACAATATTGTGATCATATCAAATGAAGATTACATGTTAGAAAATTATACATAAAATATATTTTTACATGATCACACTATCACTAAAAACATCTAACAAAATTAACAGCATTTTTAAGATCTTCATTATACAGGCCATGATCAATTGCCTCAACCCCACACCTTTTTCACCATTTGATTGTTCTAGTGAGAATCTAACTGGTATGCACACATTCTACTTGGATGCCCTTTAGTCTGCTTTACTCTAGAACAGTTTTCTTTCAAATTTTTAATCATATTGACATATCTAGTTTTCCAAATCACATTCTGGATTTGTGTGATTGCATTCTCTTAGTGCTCTTTAATTTGTTTCTCTAGCCTTGGCAATAGGTTTAAACTGAAAACTATAGACATAGGTTAGAATGCATTATGTATTTATCCCATCCAGTGTCCTATTATTTTTAAGTGTCATTATGGAAATTTGCAAACATATTAAAAGTAAAAATACACAATTTTCATGTGTATTACGTATACATGTATTCATATGCACATACATTTGTACATACATTTGTATGTACAATTTATATAATTGTAATTTGGGTTCCAAATAATATTTGGCATTTCAGTGAATATATATCTCTTGAACCTCTCTAAAAATAAATATTACCCTTTAACTTTTTTTGTTTTTTTCTTTTTGGTTGATGAAACCAGGTTGTTTTTCCTGTAGAGTTGCCCATTCTGAATATTGTTGATTGCATACCTCTAATATCTTTTAACAACATTCTCCATTCCATGTATTTTTTATAAACTGGGAGTTAGATTTAGAGTCTTGGGCAGATTGAGGTTCAAATTTATACTGGTAAAAATATATCACAGTTACTCACCATGAGGTACATAAGTTGGACATAATATATTTTGTGTGAGCTTATGTGTGTGTCATAATTTCTTTTTCAGATTTCATCAACCATTAATGAATTTTGGATAGACACGTAAACCTATTAGGGGCTGGAAAATGTGGATATACTAATGCTCTCATGTCTTTTGTCTATTACCTATAATAGTTTCATTAACATACATTTCCTCTTCCATTATTTGCATACATGAGGTACAGTTCATATAGAATACTTAAAAGTTGTATTACTATTTCTTTTAAAAAAGTCATGTTTCAGAATAATATGGTTTTCTATCTCCAAAATTTATCAATGATTTTTGAACTCACATAACGGGTTTTAATTCATTATATTTATGCTCTTTGATGTTTAAATTGCCCACTCTTTGCCAGGTAACACCTTTTTCATAATGTGTCCCGAGTACTATGAAACTCTATTAGAATATAAATTAAAAAAAAAGAATATGTCCTACTCTTTTTATGAGGCTAGAATAAACTTCAAATCAAAATGTGACAAGGACATTTTGAGAAAATAAAAGAAAAATATTCACTATCCCTTGTGTACATAGATGAAACTCCTTCTCAAAATACTAACAAATCAAATCATCAATATAGAAGTAGCTATTATATCATGAACAAGCAGAATTTATGCCAGAAATACAAGGTGGTTTAACATAAAAAATGAGGAGAAATTAAATGATCTTCTAAATAGATGCAAAAGAAATCATTGGGTGAAATTCAACATACATTCATGAAAAAATTTCAGCAAGCTAGGAGTAGAAATAAATTTTGTCTATCTACTGAAGCACACCCACAAGGAGTCTACAGCTAGCAACTTGTATAATGGTGAAACACTGAAAACATCTCACCTTAGTTTGTGAAAAAGGGAAGAATCTCTTCCTGCATCAGTTCTATTCAATTGGTACAGGAGAAAATATCGACCTAATGTAATAAACAAGAAAGAAAGTATAAGCATTGGAAAGGAAAACTCAAACTCTTCATGAACAGTTGGCATGATTATTTATGTTAAAATTCAATGGCATATAGAAAAATCTCCTATAACATACGTGTGATTTTTGTAATGAGATCACAGATATAGAGTCAATATACACTAATTATATTCCTAGGTACTAATAGTGAGCAACAGGAAAAAAATTAAAAGTCCATTTACAATAGCATCAAAAGCATAAAATACTTAAGGATAATTTTAATAAAAGAACACAAGTTTATTATTGTTAAAATTTTGTTTACAAAGGTACGGGAAAATATTAAATAACACCTAAATGCAAATTGAAAGACTCATACAGTTAAGCTGATAATTTTCCTAAATTTGCTCTATGGATTCAACAGAAATTAGTTTAAAATTATAGTAAAGCGTTTTTTGTCTGTCTGTTTGTTTGTTTGTTTGTTTGTTTTGTAGAAAGTGACAAGTGCATTCTTAATTTACTGGAAATAAAAGGAACATAGAACAGCAAAATACATTCACTGAAAAGAGTACCAAAGCATGAATTCAATTCATTTTAAACCACAGTAACTAAAACAGTGTAACATTAGCATTATATTAATGAAACAGAATGCAGAGTCTAGAAATTGACCCACATTTAGCTCGTAGATTGGTCTTTAGGAAGGAATCAAAAAATGAAATAGATTAAAAAATTATTTTCAACAAATAATACTCGAACAATTGGATAATACTTTGAAGATAAAAAAGAAAGAATCCTATAGTTTATCTTACACAACATACAAAAGTCAAATTGAGACTGTACATAAACTTAAGTGTAAAACCTAAAACTATAAAATTTCCAAAAGAAACTATAGGAGGCTATATTCACAGTATTGCATACATGCAAAATTTTCTTACGACTCAAAAAATGGAAAACATATAAAACTGATAAATTGGACTTCATTACATTGAGAATGATCTGTTTATTAAAGAACACCCTTGAGGTAAAAAAGGATGAGCTATACGCTGCAAGAAAATATTTTCAATACACATTCTGACAGAGAACTTAAACATTCAAATTATATAAAGAACACCTAAAATTCAATAAAAAGATAAACATCATAATAAAAATAAATGGGCAAACATTTGAAAAGATACTTCACAAATAAGACAACCCTTAAGGATTTTAAAAGGTGCTCAGCATCATTAATCATCAGAAAACAATGCAACTAAAACAACAATGAGATACTATTTTCTACCCACTAGAATGGATAAATTGAAAAGAATGATGCCAAGTTTTGATGAGGATATGGAACAAATGAAGGTCTCATAATCACTGAAAATAGGTGAATATTGTACAAAATTTTGAAATAAAAGTTTGGTAACTTTTTACCCCCCACCCTTGAAAAAAGTCACCTATATGCCTTCCCTTGATGTAGAAATTCCACTTCTATTTACCCAGGGGAAATAAAACACATATTCACAAAAAGATTTGTACAAGAATGCTCATAGCAGTTTTGTTTATAATGGCCTCAAATTGAAAATAATCCAAATGTTCATAAACACAAAAATGGATAGACCAATTGTGACATATTTATTAAATTGAATATAACTTAATAAAAAAAGAAATGTACTACTTCTTCACTAACGACATGGATAACTTTTACTTACATGATAGATATGAAAGAAGACAAACCAAAAGAATATAGGTTATGTGACTTCATTTGCATGAATTATTGAAATATGTATAACTAATATATGGTGATACTAACCAAAACAGTGATTACCTCTAGTGAGGACAGGTGATTGACTAGAAAACTTCATAACAAAATTGTATCAGATTATTGAAACGTCTAAATCATATTTGGGCATATATTTCAACATACGGTATTCTCCATTAAAAACAAAAAAAGCTTAAACTCATGTAATGGAAACTGGAAACTAAAAATGTGTAATAACTCAACCATGATAAATGTTTGTTTCTCATGCAGGTAACTAATTTATATTCTCTATAGAGAACATGAGTGTCCATGCATGAGTGTCTATGGTTGGTGGTCAGATTTCCTTCAAGAAGTGATTCAGGGATTCAAGCATCTCCCACCTGAAGTATTCCAGGCCTTTTCAATCTGTGTTTCAGTAATCTTCAGTGTGTTGCTCTCAGGTTTCCTATACTCATCTACACCAGACTAACAGAAGAGATCGAAGGAGTCTTGAGGAAGGGTGTATCTTTTGATATAGTTTGGGAAGTGGTGCCCATCAGTTCCACCTATATTCCATTGCCCAAAACTCAGACATATGGCTGAAGAAAGAGCAAGTGCCACTGGGGAAAATGATTTATCTGTGGTCCGAGAAGAATAGGTCTTCTTGGTATCCAGCTAGCCACCTCTGTCATATACAAAGTGAAGTGATCCTGAAGGAAATCACTGTGATGTATTTTTTTCTCTGCTGACACAAGGGTAATATTAAAGTTCACTTTATAATTAGGCTGAAGTTTTAACAAGTTTAAGATCTTTAAAATTATGACTAAAAAAACAAATAGCAGTACTATGTCATACTTTAAAAACATTTTGAACTATTTTGTTTTTACATAGAAATCATCATATTGAAATTTTCCCAATTATCTTTTCTATTTTTTTTTAATTAGCATTATTTAGGTACTTTGCCTAATGCATACCTTAAAAGAAGCCTAAATAGATTGACAGTATTGATAAGCATATTTCCTTAAACAATCTTTTTTAGGTATGACACCAGAGGATATGCCTCAGCTATGTCTTCCAGACTGAGAGAAGGTTCTGGCACCTTCTCTGATTGGAGATCCATCTAATCCATTTATTTCTACCCATTTACATATGTAGCCACTTATTTATATAATGCTCATCCAGCTTTAATTCTAATCAAGTTTCTTTTACCTTATCTTACGTGTATAACTTCAGCCTTGCCCAGAGTGACACGGCATCATGCTTGGCTTTCTTAAAAATGACCTGAACTTTAAATGCAATTTTTTTTTATTCTTTTGCCATCTGTCAGGATATAGCCACCTTGACATTCGCATAGAGTGATTCTGTCTTGCCCCTTAAGAACTCATTTCATCTTAAAGATGTGTGCAGAATCATCCATATGCGTTACACGATTATGTCTCTGGGTTGGGACTCTGACAAGAATTCTATGCATGGAATTCTGCAATGAATTGCCTCTCTATATAGTATATAAACATAAAAACTGACTACTAATTTACTACTTTAAGCAACATATGACAACTTTAAAAACATTTTCAAAATATTTCTAATCATCCCTGTGAATCTTATTTTTAATGTGGTAGGCACTTAATCATTTGGAAAACTGTGAATTAATTTTGGGGTGGAAGAGTACACTATATGAAGACAGACCATTCCTATTAACCTAGTAATTTAGGTATGATGACTGAAATACACATATTTCTTAGATAAGTAAAATGAGTAAGCGTAATAGGTTAAGGAATATGCCCACAGTAAATAGGGTATGTTGAGGACAGGATTTGATCCAAATGATTCATCAGTCCAAAGCTCCTGATCTCAATTTATGCTAATAAATCTCCCACACCAAGCAGTGTATTTTAGTGCATTGTAAGTAGGGTAATAGAATGACACTTCACATGACATATCAAGATTTCCTTATTTCATATCTTTTGACTTTAACTTCTATTCTTTTTTTTTAATTTGAGAGGACTTGCATGATTAAAATGGCACCTAATGGCTCATCACTCTTCAAAATTCTAGCTGAACAAATAGTACCTTCGATATAAAACTTCCATTGCTTGCACAGTATTTACAAACCAAAACATTTATGTGATTTTGCACTGAGAGATTGATATCAGCTTTGATTGCTAATAATTCTGTTCAATATACACTAGATGAGGGGAAGTTTCGACTCTTAAGCTTCAGCTATTTTTGAATTGCCTTTATGCCAGAGAACACCACCTTACATTGCTTTTAAGGTAGAATATACACACTGTCTCTTCTCACATAATTCAAAAGTAGTTTAAAGTTAGATTTCTCAAAAAGAGAAAAATGACAAGGGAGCTGTGATCAGATCTTTGTAGTCTGTGCAAAGGGAAAACGATTTGAAAAGATTTTTTGGTTTTGTTTTTGTTTTGTTCTTTTCAGTGAGTGGAAGGATCTATGATACAAGTGTTTGGAGAAAGTTAGCTGCAGCCTTTGTTGTCATAAATATAATGTTGGTGTGGTATTTGGAGACCCTGGAAAGGGCAAGAATAAATTATAGTGTGAGGCAAAAGGTAATAGCTTGAGCATCACTTCATCTTCAATGGCTGGGATTCTGTTTTCTAAGGTTCCAATTACCCTCAAAATGTTACCCATTCAAGCTATTCTCCTTGAATTCAGAAAGTAAATTAGGTCATTATTTCATAAGTTACAGGTATTCACACCTTATACATGAAAATATTGTCACTGTGCTGGTTTAGAGCACTGTCCAAATGAGGTGCTTGTCATTGGTTCAATTTCAGGAGAGGCCACTTAGTTTCACTGTGACCTCTGGTCGTAGACTTAAGCCATGTTTCAAAGACCCAAAGAGTAGGCAATAATTTTGGAGGAAGATACAAACTCCTCAGTTCTTTTTTGGGGGTTGGGAGTGGGAGTACCTCAAAATTATATTTCCATCAAGCAGAACACAAACCAGCACATGGCGTGTGTTCCATAAATATGTGTTTAATGAACATAAAACACATATGAAACAATAGAGACTGCATCTATACATTGAATATATCTATCTATCACCTCTAATTTGCAGAGACAAATTGGATACAATCACCATTTCTTAATGTTTTAAAATTATCTGTTGTTAAATAAGCTGTCTTTGTTGCTCAGAATCTTGGGGTTAAAAAAACACATATGACAAATGTTACCATAAGTCTTTTTAAAAACTGTTTTGGAAGATAGATGGGGAGGCATTAATTCTACCTGCAGAAAACTACCAGGAAGCCTTCACAGAAAAGGTGATATCAGAGCTGACTTTTACATATACTACATTACATGATTAGAAGGGAGTTGCTAAACAGAGAGAAGATTACAGAGGAATTCCGGATAGGAGAAAGAATACATCTAAAGACTTGGAGGTTGTGAGAAAGCATGTCTCCTGCAGGGCCTTATGAATAATTCAAAGTTTAAAGTTCTGAATGGAACTTAGAGTGAAGAGGGGAGGGTGGAAAATGGAAAGGAACAGGGGTTTAAGTTTCTGTTGTAGGTTAGAACCAGATTAGTAAATTGAGATCTATCAACAGTTTTTAAGCTGGAGCAAGGCATGATTACATTTCTGTTTTGAGGAAAATCCTGGCAGCAAGCGAAAGATGAAATAGAAGAATCTGGAGGCAAAAAGATCAGATAGGAGACATCATCTATTATTAAGTGCATCCTAAGCAGTGGGTTCCATATAGTGTCCCTTCAAATGAGAGTCCTGAATTTCATATAGTGTGTTGCCAGTGATACATGAAAGATTAATACGTGAAACTTAGACTCAAATATGAAAACCCTTTCTTCTGCATCTCTTTCCAGGACGAAACTCCTAGAATAGACAAATTAAGGTAATTTGATTTTAGACTATAGCATGTTGTAGGTGTGCTTGAGGAAAGACAATACCAAGTTGCGAGTGAATATCCCTGACACTAAACTACAGAAAATTTGGAAAGGAAAACCTGCATAAAGGCCCTGGGATGTGCTGGGAGGTAGGAGAATAGCAATCTGGGGAAATGTGTGCAATAAGGTAGAACTTTCAAGCGAACAAGTTTAGAAGTTTCCTTTTTACTATGTAGCTTAACATTAGATGATGGATATATTAGGGACTTGAATTGTCTACATTTTCTGGATAAAGACATTGACTGTTGGGATAGTCAGATTCAAATGGATCCAGACTACAAAGCATGTTATGCATACCTTTTTTGAATTCCATAAATGACACTCCTGGTATCAGCTTTACAAATTGATGAAGACCATAAGCTTGAAATAGAGAAAGGCTTTTTACCAGTGTTACTGGTCGGCGGGTACCCTTCTAGATTTACTTCTATTGACTGTTCTCTGATGGATTGATTGTTTGATAATTTGATCTTCCCAATGTTTTAAGTAGGAACATTCTTTTAAGTAAAAAGTACTTCACTGCTCAGATTGAAAGAGCTTCGGGGTGAATCTGCCTTAAAAGTGCTGGGCTTATGGAGGAAACCATGAGGATTTCCTCTGCATCAAATTAGTCAACTTCTCATTCCTGACAAACAGACAGAGGTTTCTTCTGAAACTTCTGACATGCTTTTACTTTTATATGATTATTTTATTTTAAATGATCTAGCGCTTCTTCCTGACCAATAGGAGTGACTAAAATATTTTGAGTGTTTTAATTCTTAAAATGAGCAAAAAAATGAATCTATGCTTTGAGTCTGGTAAGAACAAAGATGTACAAAGCCTACAAACAACAAATTCTAATTTGAAGTAAGTATCTTCGAAAAATGTTCACCTGTAGTAGCACATTTGCATCAGTAAATAAATGAAAATTACATACATATTCATCATTTAGGGAATACATAAGCTATGCCAGAGTTATATAACGAGATTCTAAACTGAGTCAACTAGATCTATATGTATCATATACATGATATAATCTTATATACATATACATACATATATATATATACACACACATTCATGTAATGTAGGTATATATGTGATCTCACAAAAAAAGAACTTTTAGTAGAAAAGAAAGCAAGGAGTAATATGATATACGAGGTCAGACAATTAAGTTCGCGAACTCATCCTAGCTAAAGTGCTCCATACCTCATTGCTGAATATCACTACAGTCACCTTCGAAATACTCCCCTTGGGAAGCTATGCATTGACACCAGTGCATATTTTACCCTTTCAAAGCAGTTTTGGAACTCTTTCTGGAATGGCTATCAGAGCTGTCGTCATATTACCCTTGATGTGCTGAATGTCATCAAAATGTCTTCCTTTCAATATTTCCTTTATCTTCGGTTAAAGAAAGAAGTCATCGGGGGCCAGATCAGGTGAGTAGGGAGGGTGTCCCAATGCAGTTATTTGTGCATTGGTTAAAAAACTCCCTCACAGACAGTGCCATGTGAGCTGGTGCTTTGTCATGATGCAAGAGCCATGAATTGCTGATGAGAAGTTCAGGTCGTCTAACTTTTTCACATAACCTTTTCAGCACTTCCAAGTAGTAAACTTGGTTAACTGTTTGTCCAGTTGATACAAATTCATAATGAATATTCCCCCGATATCAAAAAAGGTTAGTAACACCATCGCCACAAGTTCGTGAACTTAATTGTCAAATCTCGTATGCACTATTAAGTCAATTAAAAGTGTATTAAAAGCAATAAAACATGCTGATGGTGATGCCTATCTCCAAAAACATGAATTGTAAAGACACTGACCAACTTGAGAATAATGGTTACCTCTTGGGAGGCAAACAAGATAGAGATAAGAGGCATATTAAACAACATTTATTTGTTAAAGCAAAAATGATTTGAAATAAATAATGCAACTGAAATATGCTAAATTTCTGTGGTGAGCCTATGTACTCTAATACTTTTCCCTATGTTTGATGCATTTTGTAATAGCATGGTTGAATCCACAGTAATGAATAGAGTGATTCAACTGATATACCATGAATTACACATATTAATTTTAATGTATTCAAAATGACCAAATTGGATGCTCTGTAATGGAAACCACCAGAGTAATCCATATTTTAGCATATTTGGTCCAACACTAATGTGTTAATTATTTCAGTGTTTACTGATTCTCCTCCTGCACTTTATAGAAGACTGTGGGAATTCTAGGAATCCAATTAAATCCCCATGGTAAATAAATGCATACACATGAAAAGAAAAATGGCAGACATTTCTGGCTTCAGTGTTACTTTAACATGCTAACTTGGTTACTTACAAATTCAGAGGGGAAAAGAGGCACTTGAACAAGTTGACAAACAACTTGTAAATAGCTAGTAGTAAAAGATTCACAAATACACCAACAATTCCATCACATTTAGACTGCTTTTTTCTGCTCCCAAAGATGAAAAATCTGGTCTGCATCAAATTAATCAACTTATTCCTGACAAAGGACAACAGAAGCAAAAAATGTTGATACATGATATTAAAGAAATCCTTTCCTTTTCTAAGCATGCAGTTAATGTTGTTTCTGATGGAAATTAACTAGTGTTTATGAAGACGGACAACTGAATACCACACTGGTTTAAACACTGCTAAAAAATAAGCTCACCAATAGAAAGGGTGACCCATGTGGTGTGACCCATAAAACTAAATAACTACTTTTTGTAGTAGTTAAGAATGTAAACGTTGATTACATTCTTATGGATTTACCAATAATTAGGTACTAGGAGCTATTCCACATATGGGAAAACATTAAGCAACAAGCCCAAGTCACTTAAAAAATCCAGGATCTATATTTTATTTGGATAATATCAGATGCAATGTTTTATTATATCATGTTCTGATATATGTTGTGGCAGAATGAGCAGGCCTTTTCAGTCCCCTTTTATAATTAATGTAAAAATTTTAATAATAAACTGAGCAAATTAACAAATCTCTTATGAGCTATGGGAAAAATTAGTGAATAAGTACAAGTTAAAAAAAAAAAAAAAAAGAAGAAGAAGAAGAAAGAATGAAGCCAAGATCACAATCTAGAAAAATAAACATATTAAATTGAATGAAATGAAAATCTGTAGCCAGAATTTGAAACTGTTGATGAGAATTAGGCCAGTATGTTAGTTCTATCAAACAGGGAAGCATGAAAAACAGCATTAGTTTATATACTTGTACATATATATCGATAGCAACAGCTTTTGTGCATTTAAAAACTAATATAAATGCATGTATACACCCACAGCCATATAAAAGTATGCAGACAAAATCAGCAAATATTGTGATTTTCATTTTCAAAAAAATCAGTTCAATTATGAAATTAAATTTTAAGACCTCAAACAAACATTTTAAAAAGAGCCATAAAAGGGCTCTATCATCACATAAATTAAAAATACACCACATATTTAAAATAAACATACATTATTCAATTGTACTTAAGGAGCATGGTTGGAAATGTGAAAAGCAAATCACCATATAATAATTCAGTTATTTTTGCTCACTTAAGCTAGTCTTCTATAGAAAAATAGAAGGGAGTTCTATAGAAAAAATTTTTTTATTGTGGTCAATAGAAGAAGAATCTGGGTGTGGATTCTTCTGTGCCAATTTTCATGTGGAATAATAAACCAATACATTTTGGAAAGGGGGTGAGAAGAAACTGAAGTTAGTTGGCTGCACTTAGATGAACAAATACAGGCATAAGCCATGCAAATATTTTTATTTTACATCAATTAATTTTATGGTCCTGAATACATGTCATAGTATTTTATAGAGTATGCAATTACTAGTATTGGATTGATAATATTCACCCATAAATATCAGAGTAACTAATTAAACTGAGTAGAGAAGGAGTGTAAAGATTATATATACATACATATAGTAATAAAATATGAACTGAAAAATACAGCATTGATCTACAACAAGTAGGGTTTAGATAAAGCTCTGTAAAATATAGTTTTACTTTGCAATCAGGAACACTTTTCATTTTTATAATTTTGCTTTTCACATTACTTTGCCACTGAGACTTAAATTTGTCTTTATATATTTCTTATTTATGCACCAAAATCAAATGCATATCTCATGGAGGTATTTCATTGTACTTTAAAATGTTTATATGAATCGAAAAGGTACAAAGTTTATAAAATAAGCCTTGTGGTGTATGATTGAGACTGAAGCATTTCAGGTAGATTCATAGAGAAAAAACATTATTTTATCCTAAATTATTACAACAAATAGTATTTTCAGGATAAGCTTCCTCTGGTCCTGCCTTGTATCTGCAGGACAAAATAGTGTTACTATTGCAAGGCAGTTGTCCTTATGGATTGAAAAACAGAAAGGATCAGAACTTTCCAAAATGTTACTAAAATTGTTTGTAATAATATTGAGAAAATGTCACCATAATATTACCAGTAATATTTTCTAAGAAGCTTCTCATATTTATCTAGGATTTGTTCTTAATTTTTATTAAATTTATTTGGATGACATTGGTTAGTAAAATTATATAGGTTTCAAGTGTACATTTCTATAATATGATGTCTGACAATTAAGTTCATGATCTTGTTACAATGTTACTAACCTTGTTTTGATATTAGAGGGAATATTCATATGAATTTGTACCAAACCGGACCATTAACAGAGTTTACTATTTGGAAGAGGTGAAAAGGTTGTGTGAAAAAGTTAGACAAAAACAACCTGAAATTTTCACCAACAATTTATGGTTCTTGCATCATGACAATGCACCAGCTCCCACAGCACTGTCTGTGAGGGAGTTTTTAGCTAGCAAACAAATAACTGTATTGGAACACTCTCCCAGTCACCTGATCTGGCTCCCAATGACTTCTTTCTTTACCCAAATATAAAGGAAATGTTGAAAGGAAGAGATTTTGATGACGTTCATGACATCAAGTGTAATACGATGACAGCTCTGATGGCCATTCCAGAAAAAGAGTTCCAAAATTGCTTTGAAGGGTAGACTAGGCACTGACATGGGTGTATAGCTTCCCAAGGGGTGTACTTCGAAGGTGACCATAGTGATATTCAGCAATGAAGTATGTAGCAGTTTTTCTACGATGAGTTCACGAACTTCATTGCCTGAACTTAATACATAATTTCACTGTCTTTTCCACTGAATAAATTAATGTATAGCGTCCTAAAAAGATAACTGGCCCTAGTCACTGAACAAGTTTTAGTACCAGTTCTGAATTTACCATGTGTTTTCAAATAGGTTGCAAAACTTCTTTGAGCTTGTCTCTTTATTTCTTAGGAAGTGACTAGGAAGCTTCCTTCTGCTCAAAAGTGTATAAAAAAGTTATCTCGTCTATAGAAAAGTTAACTCCATGTGTGTATGAAACACCCCTTATAGTGTTAATCTTAGGAGGAGTGTAATGGAAGTGAAAACATATGAAAAATATGTTATTGTGGTTTTTATTCCAATAGATGTATGCATTTCACAACCACCAAACATGTTTAATTCCATGGTATCAGAGTTGTGGGAAAGATAAGTGAATAGATTTTAATTTAAATGGGTTCTCACCTGTATGTAACCAACTATGACCCTGGTGTGGCACCTTAACTGCATTTCAATCATCTCTTCTTAAAACAAATAAATAAGTTCTGTTTAACTGAAAAAGTTTTGACATTTTGTGTTCACCACCCAGAGTCAGTTGAACACACAATGTAATATATAGATGATGTATTACAGAATTGTACAACTGAAACCTATGTAACTTTACTAACCATTGTCACCCCAATAAACTTTAATCAAAAAAAAAAAAAAAAGAAAGAAAAGGAAAAAGAAGAAAAAGTTTTCACCTAAGGCAAATAAAATAGTGCCTGCAAAAATATTCTGAAAAATACAAAGCACAATAAAAATTCAAGTTATTATAATGAAATAACAACGTTACAGTTTCTTGGTCAATATTCCCAAGGAATAATGATCAGGAATAATCCATCAATGTCACCAGTTGCACGTGATGCCAAAACATGAGGTTGTTCCTACATCTATTTACAAATATCCAGATGTTTGGAGTTATTCAGGCACATTATTGATTTTTTAACAAAATAATCTGGATTTGTTGGGAATATTGGCAATTGTAGTCAACGCTGAGCCTGTACTTTATCCCTTAATGTGGTTCAGATGTTTTCAAGTGTTAACACATCCACTGAATTACACACACATCGTTAATGAAAATATTATGATCCCATAAATATAGCAAGTCAAACTAGCACCCTCTTCTCCTGGCCCCTCTTTTTCAGGTGAACAGTAGTGAAGCACAGCCAGTTGATCTAACATGTGTGTGAGTGAGGTGTGGTAGAGTCTAGCTTTAGGCCGATTCCTAGCTTAGTATGCAGCTCTCGGTTTAATGGCCCCCAGCCTGAATAGATTTCTTGATTTGGATCACTACAGATAGCATGAAAAGTTCCTTTGTTGAGTTTTAGTTTTTCTTGGCTTTCAGTAGCACAGCATGAGAGGGATAAAATTTGGCACTCTGTATCTAAGCTGTCATTTGGAAATTTCATATTTGGATTCTCTTCCCAGCATTTAGACTTCTTAATCCAAACCATACTATACTCCCTGAGCAAAGATGCTGTATTCCCCTGCAGAGAAGGAAAAAGTGATGCCAAAACGTCACCGGCTCACCCTGTCACCTCAGTACTCTCAATGCTATCAATGGGCTTTTCAATGACAGCATTATGGAGTTTTTCAAAGTACCAATGAATCCTATTAACATTCTATAACTAAAAATTGTACCAGTGCTTTTTGTTTTAAATTAATCAAAATTATTCATTAAAGTCGTTTAGACATATTAAGCTCTCTCTGGCCACTAACTTTGCAAAATATGTAGGACCATTTACCAGAAAAATCATTAAATTTCTAAACAACATGTTTCTTTATCCACTGGCTTGTAAAGCATATATTCTTGATACTTCTGGTGGTGATTTCTATCAGAAGTACAATGTGAAAATAATAATAAGATGACAAAGTTTTTAAAACTCGCATAATTTCAGTCAACAGAATGTCTCTATCTCTAGATTTTTCTTCTGTAAAAAGTACATCCTCTTCTCATGTAGTATCAAAACGTGATGTACAAGTATGGATCCTCCACATTTTATTTTTAAAAATTTTAATTAAAATGTAAAAAATATTTTAATTAATATATAAGACACTTACAGAAAACTATACAAATCGTGAGTGCATGACTTAAAGAATGGCTTGAAGAACACGTCCATTAGATACCCTTTTGTGCCCCCTCCAGAAGATTACCTAACTCCAAATATAACCACTATCTTTACTTCTATCACAGACTCTTTTTAACAATTTTTGAACTTAACAGGGTGTACATTTTTGTGACTGGCTTCTTTAGCTCATCATTATGTTTATGACATTTATGCATATTTATGAGTATAGTTTACTCATTCTCATTATTACAGAGTATTCACACTAAGGATATACCATGAATTTATGATGAGTATTTGAGTGGTTTCCAGTGTGTGACTATTATAAAGAGCGCTTCTATGATCATTTGTTCATGTATCTTTGGTAAATATGGATACACATATAAATATGATCATATACTTAGACATGGAATTGGTACAGGTTAGGAAATGCACATATTCTCTAGTAGTCAATACCAAATGGTTCTCCAAAGTGGTTATACCAAGTTATACTCACACTAGCAGTATAGAAGAGTTCCAATTGATGTGTGGGGGTACCACATCTATGTGGTTCAGATTGTTTTTCTCTAATAACTATTGTAATTGATCACATTTGTATATATATATTGCCCTACTGAATAGCTTCTTTTAAGAACTTCCTATTCAAGTTTTTCTTTTTTTTTCTTTTTTTTTTTTTTGCTCTCTTTTATATGTTTGAACAAAATATATCTACAGGTATTTAAATAAAAAGTATACAGCTCAAATAATTTTAAAAAATAAGTTTAACTTATTTATTCAACGAGCACCCACTTATGAACCAAGAAGCAGAATATTACCAGCACCCCTTTTCATTATCGTCTAGTCACTGCAAACACCCCAACTGTAATCACTATTCTGACAGCTATTAGAAATTAAGTTGCCTTAAAAAAATTATATATGTGGATTTATACTACATGTAACCTTTTGTGTCTGGCTTCTTTGATCAACATTATATTCAGTGACTTAAAAAAAGGTCCAGAGATTCTTTTACTTCTTCTCTTAAAGAGGTAGAGCATAGTTTTCTGCCCCCTGAGTGAGAGTGTGAGGTGGACTCAATGACAGACCTTTAATGACAGAATAGAGAAGTTACAGTTTGCAACTATCAAAAATAAAATCATATATTTCTCCCATGCTTACCATTTTATCTGTTTATCTGTAAACATGTCCATATCACCTACATTTTAAGGATATGTTCTTTGAATGTAGATGTGCAGCTTAATATGTCCTTACACTTGTTATTTAAAGATGTCATTTTCATGTCTGAATTCCATCATTTCTATAAAAAACCAGCCATCATCATTTCTAATTCCATAAAGGTGGAAAATACATATTTCCCATTCTTCCCTCAATAACAACTAAAATCCCTGGACATTGGATATAAAACAAACATTAGAAGACTCTGAAATGTGGAGAGAAGAAGAAAAAATGGCTGTAAACCTCAGGACCCAAGGAATGGTGTGGTGGTGACTTCTCTGGGGTTGCTTTATGTTTTATAGATCTTAGACTTAGAGTAGATGAAAGCGTAAATCTGGAAATGAAACCGAGTGCAGATGAAAAATATCTCTCTCCAAAAGCCTTTTCTCTCTAGACAAAGGACCGAGAAAGGAACAACCTAACAAAACATAAAATTTTAAGATAATAGCCACTCTACCCTAGTAAAACACTATGGAAAACAAACAAACAAAAGTGTGGCTCCATCTCCACCCATGACAGCAAAAGCTAAGTCTAAGTGGGAAGCCTGGACTCCCTTGTTGCAAGATTCCCCAACACCACTAATGGGATGGTGTCAAAAGTCCAAGTGGGGAGACAGGACTTTCACTAATGCCCAGTGGCTACAACATCAAACATCTCATCTCACCATGCTGTCAAGTAGACCACAGCGGGGAGAGTAGAGAGATACTGCTACTCATCCCAGCAGGGAGGTATCAGTGAAAGCCTAGTGGGAAACCATAGCTTCCACCTCAACCAACAATAACGAGGAGCCGCTCTTCTCAGGTGTCAGTGGAGGCCAAGTGGGAAACCTAGACTTCTCCCCACACCTGGCAGTACCAAGGTATTGCCCCACTGTGCCCATGCCACAATCGTGTCAGAAAAGCCCACTGAAAACAGAAGGTATAAGATCCAGAGTCTTATAACATAATATCCAATATGTCCAGGTTTTCATAAAAGCAATCTCTCATTGTACTAAGAACCAGAAACATCTTAAACTGAGAGAAAAAAACACAATATATGCAGACACTGAGATGACAAGGATGTCGGAACTATCTTGCAAAGATTGTTATTCTGCCATTATAAAAATGAGTCAATGAGAAATCACAAACACTGGAAACAAATGAAGAAAGAGAAAGTCTCAGCAAAAAAATAGAGGATATAAGAAGTACCAAATGGCAATGTTATCACTAAACAATAAAATAAAAATAACTGAAATCAATTAAAAAGAAAAGCACCTCAACAAATGGCTGAACAGCACTATTGAGGAAACTGAAGAATCGGTGAACTTGAAGATGAAACAAGAGAAATTAATCCAAACAATAGAGACAAAATTAAAAAAAAAAAAAAAATGAACAGAGTCTCAGATACCTGTGGGACTATAACAAAAAAACAACAAAAAAACAAAACAAAAACAAACAAACAAAACCTCTAATATTTGTGTTCACTAAAGAGCCAGAAGAGGAAACAATGATTGAACACTTTCCAAAACTGGCAAAAGACATAAACTTACAGATACAAATTGCTAAACAAAGACAGGATAAACCAGCAATAATACACATCGAGACATGTTATAGTTAAACTTGAAAAAGTAAAGAAAAAATCCTGAAGGCTGTGAGAGAGAAAACCATTTTAACTACAGGGGAAAAAATCATTCAAAATGTCAGTGGATTTCTTATCAGAAACCATGAAGGCCAGGGAGAAATGGCACAACTTTTTTCAAGTGCTGAAAGGAAAACCTATTAACTCACAATCCTATATTCCATGAAAATATCCTTCAGGGATGAATAGGGAATCAAAATATTCTTAGAAGAAGGAAACATACGAGATTTGTCACAAAAGTGTGTACCTATAAAGAATGGAAAAAGAAGACTTCTCTAAACAGAAAGGAAATGATGAAAGAAAGAATCTTGGAATAACAGGCAGGAAGGAAGAATGTAGTAAGCAAAATAAATATAGGTAAATGCAATAGGCTTTCCTCTTCTTCCTGTTTAAAAATAAATAAATAAATATTTATGTTATGGTCCTGGGACACTGGATACCCACATGCAGAAGAATGAAATTGGAGTCTTATACCAAACACAAAAATTAACTCAAACTGGATTTAAAATTTAAACGTAAGACCTGAATCTATAAAACTTCTAGAAGAAAACATAGAGAAAAATCTTCATGACATAGATCTAGGCAATGAGTCATTGGATCTGACAACAAAAGCACAAGCAACAAAAGGAAAAATAGACAAGTGGACCAACAGCAAACTAAGAAGTTTCAGCATAGCAAAGAAAGCAATCAACAGACAGAACAGGCAGTCTTTGTTTTCAGATTATTATTAAAAATTCTTACTATTTGTAATATATGGCCAATATCTATAGATTTTAATAGACTACTTTTCATAGAAAATGTCATTTACCTCAGTTCTCACATTATTTTCTAAAAATACTTTTTGTTCTTCATATAAGAAGAGAATTCTGAGAGATTACAGAGTAATACATCCATATGTTTTAAGTCAGGATCCCCAGAAGCAGACTTGAAGCTGAGAAACTTGTGTATGTGATTTATTCAGGGCATGCTTTTAGGTTCAACCTTTTATAGGAGCAAAAGTAGCTGGACAGTGTAGGAAAAGAATTCACACATGAATGTGGTTTCAGTTGACATTGGCCTTGAGTCTGATCCTGCGGGGAGCAGTAGGGCATAAAGCTGATGGCAGAGCTTGTTCTGTCGTGAGGCAGAGGGAGAGGTTTTGTGTTTCAGAAGAGACATCTTCAATAACTCAACGGAAATCCTTTGTAGATGTCAGTTCGTGAGCGAGTTATTAAGCAAAGCATCTCTAATTGCTAGGGGATGAGATCCACATCTACCCAATAAAAGGGATCCCAGAGAGTCTAAACATACATCGCCAATATCTGCCAAAACAAAGTGATATGCAACATGCATAAACCTGTCATGGATTAACATAGTCCCTTTATATCTAAACTAAATTTAAGGGGCAAGAAAACTATTTTTGTGAGATCATTTGCATATGAGAACTCAACTTAGGTTATTATGGGAATTTAAAGCTCTATCACAGTTTCTGGTCTAATTCTTTCCACTATTTTTTTTATCATTATTTATAAAAGCAAATGGGAAATAAATAGGTAATAACGCATCCTTTTGAAAACCTGTATTCCTATATCAAACTTATGCTTCTAGACCTTCAGTACATAAAGCCTCAGGAGGCCCCATAAAACTGTTTCCACCCATTAGCTTTTCTCTCTCTCTATATATATATATTCCTTCCAAACAACCACATCAGATAAAGAGAAATGAAACCATAAAGGCTCCTTGCATTATTATGAAACCACAACGACTTGTTTCGTATGCCAGGCTCATTTATGGCATGATTGTCCTCCTCCTATTCCTTAGGATGTTCCTAAGGAAAATCATGGAGTCTAAAACACAACATGTCCCTAGAATAATCAAACTCTCTTCCTTCCATGGCAAAACTAATTCAAAGGACAACCAAATAGATGGTCATATAATTTCTGCTTCAATATGTGCACAGATAGGCATTACCTATCTCAAAATGCAATGGTTTATATTCGAGAAAGTTTAATTGTTACATT
Source organism: Rhinolophus sinicus (assembly GCF_057876585.1). Classification (NCBI taxonomy): domain Eukaryota; kingdom Metazoa; phylum Chordata; class Mammalia; order Chiroptera; family Rhinolophidae; genus Rhinolophus; species Rhinolophus sinicus. The sequence goes on along the minus strand of NC_142503.1, from coordinate 187,308,558 downwards.
CAGCTAACATTTGAATCAGTTTCAAATGTTATTTCAATGCTGAAAATACTCTATGGAGCTGCTCATAGACACTTAACAAATCTTATCAGTCTTCCGTCTTATAACCTCAAATAAAACTGTGTTGGCTTATTATTAGTTGGGTAAACTGTCACATTTTAAATTCTTCATATCTCTACATGGTTTCAGCACTGTCTTCTTTTTCCAGCCTCTCTCTCCTGTCTCTCTCGTTTTCTGTCTTCACTGACCTTTCAGTTCCATAAGTGTGGCAGACTCCCTTCCCAGCTCAAGGTCTTTACCTATTCCATCCATTCCATCTGTCTGGGACACCTGACACCACACCCACTGTAAAACTACTCCAAATCCACCCTCAATTGCATTCTGCAGCATTCTCAGAATAAGTCATAGCTTTCTATCACAACTCCATTCCAAGCATCACATACTTTTCTTTACACTTTTCATTACTGTTATTATTCCACACTGACTTAAATGGCTATTTGACTAATGTCTGCCTTCCTCACTAATAGTAAGTGCCTTAAAAGCAAAGTATTTAGATTTTGCTGTGCACTGACACAAAAAATTGAACACAGTGCTTTGAATCCTGAAACATAGAAGGTAGTAGATAAGTGAATATGTGAAAGAAAGAAACAGAGGTAAAGAGCCTGAAGAAATTAAGACTCATATACTATCTGACTTGCCCAAAAGTTGAGAAACTGGGAACAAATCCAGGTTTTTCTGACTCCACATTCATCTCTTTGATGGTCCTTTTTCATGCTAAACTGAAACATGCCTCTCTTCATGTCTTCCCTCCAGAGCAACGGAGAACAAGATGACGATATAACATTTTCCTTTTTTTAAAGAATAACTACCCTTACTTGTTTCAACTATTTCTGATGAAATCCTAAAACCTCTACTTCATCGTTACTTCATTCATTTTTTTAGTGCTTTTGTTCTTTTTTATTTTTTAGGTGATGTAAACTCCAAATAGAATTAAATCTGTGGAAGTAACATTTTAAACATGTTTGTATGTATTTTTTTTCCTCTCCTTATTTTCCCATTTTGCTTTTCATTCAAACAGAGAGCAAGTTTTTATGCTTTCTTTTTCCCCAGGGAAGGTTTGTAACAATGCAGAAAGCAGAAGTTGTTCACAAATAATTCCCTTTAAGGCATCTGTATTTTTGCTTCTTTTTTTTTTTTTTTTTTTTAAGAAACTCAAGACCTTGTGGAGATTATGCTGACTGTCTTGTGAGAATCTAAGTAGAAAAAATTTGAAGAGAGGAATGAATTTTCCTCTCAAGAATGTCTGTGTTACTCTTTATCCCATTCTCTCTTGAGTAACGTCAAGAGGGATATTGACTTGGATTCAGGCTTGCCAGTGATTTCTAGGATCCATGTGAGACACAGAAGCAGGGAAGCCAGCAGGCCTGAGGCAACGCTGGGACAGTAGGGTCTCCGTGGTAACTGAGGCAGAAGACAACTAAGGACTGAAGGGAATTCCCAGGTGTCTCCACACTATGTCAGGCCATTGAGGGTTTTCACTATCCTGGGGTGGAAAGAGACCTCCAGAAAAATAAAGTTATTTTTCATGGCTCCAAACTAGGTTGGGAACTCAGAGTTAAAAATTAAGGCAATTTAAGACCGGGAATTAATGCGTGATATCCTGCATTCCTGGGTTCATGGCCTGGTATTCATATTTTCAGTATAGCCTATTCTCCACAGAAAGATGACCTAGGGATGAAACTTGCTCTTCTCTTTCACAAATGTTGGATTTAGTCCCTGTGGGGATACTTTCAAGGGAGTAGAAACTTGACAGGGTCAGCAAGGACCATTGAATAGATAGGCTACACTCTGCTGGTTGGGTCCAAAAAGGCTGTTGATGACACATAAATGCTTGTAATTAAGCTTCAACATTGATAGCTCATGCAGAAAGTAGTGAAAGTTCACTTTCCTTGAATGATCATATTTCAATCTTTTTGAAAACTAGAAAACATAACAATATTTGTGTATTCTTGATCAGATATTGCTATCATCACCACTTATATGAGATATTTACGGAACACAAAATCTATGTTTTGGAGTTAGAACTCAGATACAATCTGTTTTCATCAACAGTAATAAAAAGGAAAGATGAGCTTATAGAAAACAACAGTATCTCTGGAACATATGTAACAATAATTCCTATTCCAGGAATTCACATACTTTTATCACTGCTGTCCATGAATACAACTTTTTTTGAGATTATATAAAAATAGATTCACTAACTCACTTTCTATTATTTTTTTCTGAATTTGTTGGTTCTCAGGAACGCAGTCCGTTGTGACAGCTGTTGCTGATAAACACATCTGTTTACTTCTTAACTTTAATGTGTCAGTAGGTAACTTGAACATTTAGATATTTTCTCCTCTGACCCAAAACAGGGATGTTCATTGCAACGAACACTACGTGTCATTTAAAAAAGAACAAAGCCAGACAAAGAACTAATCTTACTTGTTTCAACTACTTCTGCTGAAATCCTAAAACCTTTAGGTTTTCACACATGCATAAAGAAAACAATATAAAATAAACAAACTCAAATTCTGGAAGAGCAAAACAAAGTTAGATCACTGAACTAATCTATGGCTTCTTGTGTATTTCTCAACAGAAGACTGTTGTGTCTTCGTCAACTGATTTCCATTCAAATGATCAGTTATATCTTTCAAATGCCATTTCACATTACAGATACCTAAAATATCATTAATGGTACATGTGGCCTCATACACATATGTTAATTCAAATGTTTAAGAGTCCCTGACATGTGCTTGGCACTACAGATAAAATAGTGAGTAATTCAGACAAAAAAAAAAAAAAAAAAGTTTGCCCTATAGAATTCAGATTCTAGTGGCTGTACATGTTGCTGGGGTGTGGGCAGATGAGATATAAGATAAATGAATCATTAAAATATGTAATATTTTCCCCAAGTACATTGGGAGAAAGTAAAGCAAGAAGAAAGTAAAGCAAGAAAGGGAATAGTGCAGAGGAGGTAAGGATTGATCCGTTGTTTTATGTCATAGATGGCCTCATCGAGAAGGGGATGTTTGAGTAAAGGTCAGAAGAAAGTTAGGGAAGAAACCATGAGAACACCTGAGTGAGGGGCACCCAGGGTGGAAGGAACTGTAGATGAAATGTCCTTGATTTAGAAACACACCTGGTGGGGTAGAAGGAAAGCAATGAGGCCTGTAGAGCAAGAAGAGAATGAGTGATCAGTGTCATCAGAAAAATCAGTCGCAGAGATAGTGGCCATTTTCTTGTTGGTTTTTACCTTGAGTGAGATACAAAGATAGAAAGCTACTGGAAATCTTTGAGTTGAAGAGTGACGTGATCTGATTTAGTTGTTTCATTTTTTTTTAAGATCACTGACTATTGTGTTGTGGAAAGACCATAGGAGGTTCAAGATCAAACACGGGTAGATGTTCAAGACAGGGGGAGAGAGAAGTCATTTGCAACAGTACAGGGAATGGAGGTTGGTTGATTGCAATGATTGTAGAAGAAGTAATGAGAAGTCTTGCTCAGAATCTGTATATATTCTGAAGGAAAGGTGAAGAATTTGCTAGTGGACTAGATAGGGGATGAGAAAGAAATTGATTAATTCAGAAGCATTTATCCTAAAGAACTGAAATGATGAGGATGCCCTGACTGTATTTCAGGGGATTGGTCCAGTCTAGAAATTAAAATGTTGTAGTTGTCAGTGATAGACGATATTTAAAATCATGAGAAAGGATGAAACAACCACATGAGTGAGTGTTATGAACAGAATTGTGTTCCACCAAAATTAATACTTTGAAACCCTAACCCTCAGGACCTCAAAATGTCACTATTTGGAGATAGGGCCTTTGAAGAGGTGATTGACTAATTTAAAAGGAGGATTTTAGGGTATGCCCTATTTCAATCTGACTGGTGTCCTCATAAGAAGAGTTTAGGAGACATAGAGACACATCGAACTTGTGCATGCACAGAGGGACAGCCATGTGAAGAATCAGCAAGATGATGGCCATCTGTAAAGCAAGGAGAGAGGAAACCAATCCTGCTGGCACCTTCATCTTGAACTTACAGATTTCAGAACTTTGAGAAAATAAATTTCTATTGTTTAAGCCACCCAGTCTGACGTATTCTGTTATGGCAACCCTAGTAAATTGATGTAGTGAGTATTACAGAGATGGGGTGGGGGGAAGAAAAATAAAATAAGTATTCCAAATAGACTAAAATCTAAAGCTTACTGGTAGATTATCTTCATTTATTTTATTAAGCAACATTCACTAAATCTAACTAAGTAGCAGGCACTGTGAGGAAACTGGAGAAATAATAATAAGTTGCTTATGGTCCTTCTCTCAAAGCACTTTCAGTCTAGTTTAGGAAGGAGACTAAATAATGATGATGACGGTGATGGTGATGATGATGATGATAAACTTAGAGTTCTATAAGGTTTGTTTAAAACATGTAAATGAATTTATCAACATGGTTCACTGTTTTAAAGTTACTGTAGTATGCTCAGTACTAAAAGGGACTATAGAAATATAAATATAGTAATATTAAGTAGTGATGATGATTATGATTATGATGATAAAAATAACAGTAACAACAATTGTAGTTAACCTTTTCTTTATCTGAAAGAGGACAGAAACATTGTTGAGACCAGGTGGGGAAATGATGAGCTAGGATATGCTGAATTTGAAGTGTTTGTGGAACATACATGAGGGAAGAAGGCAAAGGAGAGATTGGATGAAAAAGACATATTTCAGGGGGTGCATCAGAGCTGAATCTATAGATAAGCTTCTCAATGAACATATTAGAATGAAACATAGTGGATCAATGAGAGTATGGATCTTGGGTAAGATACATTTAGGAATTTCATACAGAGGGTCAGAGAGGAATAGTCAGAAAAGTAGGAAGAAAGTAAGAGGGTTTTAATGATGGCCGAATAATCAAAGAGAAGCATTAGAAAATGAGCTCAGGCGTCCAGTAAGACAAGGGCTGAAATTTATCAATTGAATTTGGCAATAATGACATTATTGGCAACACTTGGTAAAACAACAACAACAAATCAATGTAGTAGAGGCAGATTCTATAATACAATGAATTCAAGAGGAAATGAGAGGCCAATAATCAGGGAATGTTAGTGAAGATTTAACTTTCTCAAAGCCTGTCTGTGCAAAAAAAGGAGGGCAATGAAGCAGTAGCATAGGAAAGGGAGGCTTTGTGTGGTTGTTCTTTAAGTGTGAGAACCTATGTAAGGTGAAGGAAAGGAGTCATTAGCACACCTGAGACAGAACACATAGCAGAATAACAAGACATGATGAGTAACTACTGCAGGAACTGGAATAATGATCAGAAATACATCTCAACGTCTTAGACTGGAGGAAAAGGAAGAAAGAATGCCTTTGAAAAAACTTTAAACTTGAGGGTAATCAGAAAAAAAAAAAAGTTCATATTTTGCAGGGCTTTAGATTGACTTAAATTGGCTGAAGGCATTTTCTGAGAATAAGGAAGATAGAAATTGGGCAGGGAATGGAGGAGACTGTATTGTTTTGTGTTAGAGATAAAAAAAGGAGTAGCCCATGTCTAATGGACAGAGGTTATAAATAGTGCTGTCCAAACTATGGCGATTGGAATACACAAATTTGTATTTTTTTAAAACCAGAAGTTCATATACCCAGAAAGGGCAGGATATAGGAAAGAAAGATGGAGACAGATAATATTCTGAGGAGATAATTGAGCACCTGAATTGAACCATCGTTCAAATTCGGTTGAGTGCCTATGTCTTGTCATTCAAAGTTAATACATGTCTGTACTCTGTAGTCTAGAATTGATAAATTAATTTTTGCTTGAATAATTTGAGTTAACTTCCTGTTCTTACAACTAAATGTGGCACTACTTATTTTCTCAGCTGAATAGGAAAATACGTTAGGACAGGAAGGGGATGACAGATTAGAAGGAGAGTGGATCGAAAGATGGAGAATGTCTATGAAAGCTCAGAGCAGATAGGTTGAGGAAAGGAGTGAGATAGTGGTAAAATGATAAGACACTGTGGTAGAGATTTAGTATTAGGTTTTTAATTTGAAACAGTTCTAAGAAATAATGCCTAGTTCTGGACTGGAACATTGGAATGGAGACATTCAAAGATTGTTAGGTTATTCTCACGTAGGATGGGGTTTCCCCAGAATATGACAATTAAAGACCAGTTACAAGCTCTCAGATTTGAGTTTAGTCTCTTCTATTAGTTATGTTATTTAATTCATCTGAGACTTAGCCCTCATACATAAAATGAGGATAAATAAAATATCTGCTTTATAAAGTTCTACAGGGATTAACAGAATCAATCCAAAAATCAGAGTATCATGATTACATTTAGCTTATTAAATATTTAAAATATTGGCTTAGATAAGATAGAGTCTGGTAACTATGTTTAATGGATATGGAAGACTCTATTAAAATATGCCTTCATAAGTTAGTAATAATACTAATATTAATAACATCAAAATAATGAGATAAACCAAAATAACTTCTGTATTTAGGTGTTTAGTGGCCCCAAGTAAAATAGTAGAGTACATCCATTAATTTGCTGTGTTTATTCTTTAAGAAATGTTTATTTAGAGTCTTCAAAGTTCCGGTCACTGTTCTGGAACCCCTTAGAGAGGTCTATGAAAGAGTTCAGACACATTAGAGAGGTAGGAGAGAATAAAAAAGAGACAGGGAGAGATGAAGACATAGTTTTGGAATAAATTGACATTTCAGACTTTGAAAATGATTAACTTCTTTCCATTTGGGCAAATTGCTGGAAAAATAAAATTTCTTCATTCATTTAGAAAACCTGTCTTGAACATGTTGGCTGCAAAGAACTGCACAAAGAACCAGATGTAGAAAAATGAATAGTGTCAAGTAGGACAGTAGGCAGTCCATGCATCTTTGTGTGGTCTGAGGTTCAAAGTCCTGAGCACTAATTCTACCACGGCCCTCTTGTTTTACTTCTCCAGCAGAAGGCTCTTTGGCACGTGCAAAGATAGAACACTTGGTCCTTACAGTAGGTTCCTTCTATAGCTAGGTCACGGCCTCTCTTCAAGGAACTCCGCTATATAATCTACAGGTAACAACTACATTTCAAAAATGCAACATGGTGTTTGTTACTTATTTCTACTCATCTTCAACTGATTCATACTAAGCTAATGTCTTATTTAAAAATAAACAATCACAGAAAGTTGGGTCAGATTCTTTTGTGGATGTGTTTCTTCTGTCTTCTTTTTCTCCAGTTGGTTGTTTTATTGCAGCTGAGTATTATGAAACTAAAGTCAGGGAACCTGAAGAATTCTTTAAAAGCATGGTGCTTTTTGTTTTTATTTGTAACTGTGAAGTTGTGTTTTGTTATAATCACTTCATGACCTGCTTTTGCTTTTCTTTCGATGTTGACATACAGAAATTTATTTTGACATCCCCAGAAAACATATAGAATCTGACATATATTTTTTTAAAAAACAACCTAAAATGTCTGACATGGAACAAAATAATAAATACACTTAGTCATTTGACAATAAAACAATATTCTATAAAAGCATATTTCTAGAAAAGCATTGACAATTTGCTGAGCCTTATATTTCTGCTCTCACTATGTAAGCTTTGAAGTAACTAGTCTTTTCTCCCACGTGTATGAGGATGACTTCAAAAGGCATCACTCCAGTCTCTAATTCTCCTACCAAACTGTGGAATAATTATAACAATCTGCTGATCATTTCTATGTGGAGGCCATGGATAGCACTCAATCAAACTTTGCAAAATTAAAAAGAAAAATAAAGTTGCAATTTCCAAACTTAAGCTGTTCTTCCTTCTCTCTCCACTTCCTAGGTTATTCACACTAGAAACATGGATGGATGATGGGCATCTTGATTTCTCTTTCTCTACTTTATTCCATGAAACCATTCATTAAACTATGATATTACCTTCTACACACTTTCAGATCAAATTGTTCTTCTACAAAGACTGATCTCAGTGAAGTCATAATTATCTGTCTACTAGTGTCCTCCAACAATAACCTGAGTTCCCATTTCTTGAGTTTTTCTGAACTAGAATTTATTCACCCCACTGTCACTGAAGGTATTTTGTGAAAACATAGGTTTTATGACAGGTTCTTGCTAAAAAAACAAGACAATGCCCAGTTGCCACAAAACTAACAAAATTTGTTTTATCACTTGTATTAGTTCTTTTTTTTTTTTTCTGTAGATGGTCTGGAGATGAGTTTAAAAGAATGTAAGGCAAGAGTGGGAGGTTGACTGTGAAAATATAAAAATATATATGTAAGTAATAAAGTCCATAGTACTAGGACATTGTAAGATTTTTGTTGTTGTTGTTGTCACTTCAAAATAACCACAATAGGAATAGAAAACAATAAGATGATGAGAGATAAGGAATAGAAAACAGTAAGATGATGAGAGAGTAAGAGGAGTGACATGTATAGAGGAAACAAAGTATTGATAAGCCAATAATGGTGACTGAGAGAGGAATGAGATGACCTAATAGCCAGCTCACAATATCAAGGCTGAGACAATAAAAATGCCCCCAGAGCAGGCAGAGCCATTGACTGGAGAAAACAACTTGAATGACTGCAAGAACACATGTATCATCATACGACTTTGCCAAAATAAGACAGGCATTGACAGAAAGATGAAACAAGAGAACAGGAGGCTAGTTTTGGGGCAGAGACATTTTTCACTGTTATGAGTTTCTCTTTATCATCTTCCAAGTTGGTGATGTCAAAAAAATTGAGAGGGTGGGGTGGAGAGTTGCCAGAACTGGAGATTAGAGTAAGGAGAATTATTGTTTATTATGTACAAAGTTTTAGTTATGCTAGATAAATAAGTAGTAAATACATGCTGTACGACATAGCACCTATAGTTAACATGGTATCTGACACTTCAGAATTTATGAAGAGGGCAAATCTCATGTTAAGCATTCTTACCACAAAAAATAATAAAACAAACAAACAAAAATAAAAAAAAATAAAAAACAAAGGGAAACAAGGATACTGGGAGATGTTGGATATATCTATTATCTTGATTGTAGTGATGATTTCATAGATGTTTGCACTTGTCCAAACTAATAAAATTGTACACACTAAATACGAATGTGCAGTTCATTGTATACCAAATATTCCTCAATAAAGCTATAATAAAAAGAGCAAAATATTCTGCTAAAAATAATAAAAATAAAAATGTTTCATTGTAATGAATTTTCTTTCTGTTGTATCTTTTGCATGTGCAGCTATAAATCCACAGCTTTCCATCTCTTGATGTTAAGATGAAAGCTTTAAGATCAACTGCTTCACTGATCTAATTTTAACACATTTTAAAGCCACTTTCAGTTGTCAAAATATGTTTAATTACAAAGAGCTACATTTCCCCCAATACATACAATTTCAAACATTTTTTAAAGTCTACATTTAAATAGACTTCACCCTGGAATAAGTTATAAAATAACTGGGAAGATAAGAAGATACATGTAAAATGTGACAGAAAGAAAGAAAGAAAGAAAGAAAGAAAGAAAGAAAGAAAGAGAGAGAGAGAGGGAGGGAGGGAGGGAGGGAGGGAGGGGGGGGAGAGGAGAGAGAGAGAGAGAGAGAGAGAGAGAGAGAGAGAGAGAGAGAGAGAGAGAGAGAAAGAAATTAAATTGAGTTATGATGAAAATTTGCATCAGATAATATCTATTACAAATTTCAGAAAAGAGAAAAATCACTTTCTCCCAAAAGAGTTAAAAATAGTTAAGAAAACGTAGGACTAAGTTTGAACTTTTGAAGATAGCCATCATAACCATAATTTGGAGACTCCCAAATTTCATCTTCATAAAAACATATTTCTTTAATAACAAATTTATGTCATAATGAGATATGTAAATTGAAAAATTAAACAGAAATAACATTCCAAATCACTGATTATTGCTTACAAATAATGGAGGTCAGAAGACAATGGAATGACATCCACAGAATACCAAAATAATATTTGATGACACAGATAGAGAAGAGATGAAAAATATCTAGTACAAAGCAGCAATGATTGGTAGAATGGCTGGCTTATCATTTACAATAACATGTAATAAAAAAATCATTATATCAGTCTAGAATTTAGTACCTAGGTAAAATATTATTCTAAAAAAAGAAAATTAATACAAATTTTATGCATATAAAAACTGAATTTTAGACTCAAAATTTTGCTGAAAGAAGTTCACAATATCATACGGAATTCAACAAAGAAGTAATCATTGGATGCATGTAATAATAGTGACAGTGCCACTTATAGGTAACAGTAGATTAGACAATTCAGAAAAATATCACGGCTGACACAACTAATACATATGGATGCATATGGATGCATACATATAAAATATTCGGTGGAGTGCATCAGAGATCCAACAGGCAACTAATATTCACAGAAACAATTTTTAAGGATTACCTAAGCTCTATCTTAAACATATTCTTCCAGAGAATTACAAGAAAGTCTCCTCTAATCTCTTTGAGGTTAGCATTATCCTGACATCAATATTTCACAAGCATAATATAAAATCTCATAATGTTAAGTAATGGTAAACAAAATTCAATAATGGAAACAAAACACTGAAAAATTTAAAAATAATTATGGCCAACACAGAAGAGTATTCAATAAAATTAAATAGCCATTTACAATTTTTAAGATGGTAATAAAATAAAATATTTTAACATGATAAAACATACCTACTAAAACAATATGACAAACATTATATTATTGGTAAAATATTAGAAGTATTTGCATTAAAGTCAGGAAAACACTGATTTATCACTACGTGAACATAATACTTGAAATTCCAGCCAGTGAAGTATAAAAGGGGTATAAAACTAAGAAATACTAGGATTGAACAGGAAGAGAGTCTTGCTAGTATTTGTAAAAAACATTATTAAGATTGAGCATCCATGAGTATCTACAGACAAAATATAACTAATAACATAGTTGAGGAAGATTGTTGATTATAAGATACATAAAAACAAATTGAATTAAAACAAATTAGAAAATGTGATTTAAAATAGGCTCTTTTCACTGAGAAAACATTTGTGAATTAACTAGTAACAAATCTAACTGAAAAATTTCACGACTTCTCTGAAAAAAAAGGCTTATATAAGGCAATCAATGAAAATCATTGTGCTTATGGTTGAAAATAATCAACATTATAAAGATAACAGTTTTCTTTGAATCAACATAAATTTAATATGATTTCAATTAATATTCCATCAAGGGCTTGTTATTGCACTTGAGTTGATCCTATAATCTATGTAGGAAAACAGAGAGCTAAGACTACTAAAGAGCACTTAAAAGAATGAAGATATGGCACTTAATTTACAAGGTTTCAAGGTTTATTATGATGTATGATACTTAACATAACATAGCATTATTCAGGATAGACTGATTGAAAACAGAAAATCCAGGAATAAAACCAAGAATATATCAGATATTAGTGCATAAGTAGGTGCTAATACACTAATATATCCACATATATTAGTGTATTATATATAATTATATATTAAGTATAAAACACATATTAGTGTATTATATACACTAATGTATATATTATATATAACGCATATTAAGTGTGCATTATATATAATTATGAATATTAGTGTATAATGTATACAAATACACACACAGACCTAAGAAATTGATGGATGAACAATAAGTGATGTAAGAAAGGTAACAGTCTAAGAGGTCTCCTATTTGTATCTCCCTTTATCAGCACTAAGTTGTCAGACAACCACAGACAAAAGTGCTTTTGTGGGAGCTTTGGGATCAGGTAGGATATTTGCAGTCCAGGTAGGGCTTGGCTACAGCCCTGTTTGGCCTTGGTCCTCTTATCAGCATCATACACAAAGGGACTGGGAGGACCCACGCCCACCCATGCCTAAGATAGCAGGCACATAGACCTCATTCCTAACTGTTGACCTTTAAGTGGCCTGTAACCCGGCCCTCTTAGTCATGGTCCAGGAGCCCCTGGAGGTAAGCCCACCAAACTCGGTCCAATGGTAGGTTCTGAAATGGCCCTATAATTGGTCTCCTGGCCCCCTGGGCCACAATCCATGAGCAGTCCTGCCAGGCACAGGGTCCATGCAGGGGACATCTGATCTTATCCCCAGAGATCCTGAAGGGCCACAGCCCTTGGCTCCAATCCCTCCCAGCCATGGTAAGGGAGCAGTGGTGCTGGCGTGGGGACCTGGTGGAATCATGCCCATCTCTGCGTCCACTGCCAGGTATGTAGACCTCAGTCTTAGCTGTGGACCTTGAAGCAGTGCTGGTACTCAGTTCAAACCCCTTAGCCATGACCCAGGGCCAGTCCTGCCCACTCGGTGACCCACCCAGTGACCTAGCAGGGTTTCTCCCAGGGTTGTGGTGGGAGCCACACCCATCTGTGTACTTGATAATGGGCCGACTATCTGAGTACCTAACTGTGGACCTTGAAGTGGACCTTTTTCCCAGTGCCACCCTACTGAACACCCTGGAAGCAGTCCCATCCACACAGAGACCAGATAGGACGCACATGTGCCTGAGCCCCTGGTAACAAGCTCGCCAATTGCAGACCCCACGGCCGACCCCACAACAGCCTCATAATCTGGGTCCTACCCAGCACGACTGCGATTCCAGAGGTATGGGGGGATCTAATGTATACCATGGGGACTATAGTTAACCATTATGTCATACACTTAAAAGTTACTAAGAAAGTAGATCTGAAATGTTGTCATCATACACAAACACACAGAAGGTAACTATGCGAGGTGATGGATGTGTTAAATAGCCTTATTGTGATAACCATTTCACAATGTATACATACAAGTACACTAAATCATCCCGTTATGTACCTTAAACTTACACAAAGTTTTTTGTCAATATTATCTCAAGAAAGCTGAGAAAACAAAATGTGATATATGGGAAATTGTTTAACCATAGTGTAAAATGTCAATTTTTACTCTTATGATAAAGTAAATACCAAATTAAAGAAATAATGTGCAAAGTAAACTTTTAAAATTTGCAGGATATAGGAGAATATCATTATGATCTCAGAGTAGAGGGATTTCAAAAATAAAACCCATAAAGCACAAATCATATAAAAATGGATTGCTGCAATTATAATTGGACCACATTATAATTGCAGAGTTCTTTATGATGAAAAGCAGTATTCCAAATGTTTTTAATAGAAAAAAAGGCACTGACTTTGAGAGGATATTTGAAATGTTTAAGGGTGAATAATTAATTACTATACAACACATATGGGGAGTCTCTACACATAGTGAAAAAGATAAACAAATCAATAAAAAACATGTAAAGGATATGATGACCCAAGCTATAGAGAAAAACAAACAGACAAACAACACCACCACCAAAAAAAGAAAACCCACAAAACCTGCAGTTTCTTGGCTAAATGAAAATATGCTCAATTTTTCTAATGTCAGGTAAATTCAAACTAATACAACACGGTACTAAATAAAATGGTATAAAAATCAGATATTCGAGAAATAACAAGTAAGACAATATTCGTACAATGTATGTTAGCCTCCAATTTTTAATATCTAGTAATATTGAGAAAACTCACAGCCCCCTAATTCCCGTGACAAAAGTTGGGGATGGGGAACAAATGTCTACGTTTGTTAAATTTGAATAGTAGGCACACAGGTTTTCTCTGTGCTCGAAATTTTTCATAATGATACTTTTGTTTTTTTTAAAACACAACCTTTAAAACTCATGAGCCATCAAAGTGAGGAAATAATCTCTTGACTGAATAAGGCGTAATACCAACAGGAGTGTGTGTCTCAGGTCTCCCGACGAAAAAGCACAGCCACAAGGATTCCCATTCCTTGAATCTTAATTCCTCTTGTAGAATCACCAACATGCTCTTGCTAAAGACTCAAAATGACTCCAGGCTTATTAAACACTCTTTAAAGTGTTAGAAATAGGTATGTAATCAACATTTACCAAAAGAGTCAATTATTACTTGATGTTTGCTCAAATTTTTTACTATCTGTCTGCTTATCTATTATTAACAGTACTCTCTCATACTATGAACATATCTTTATTTCTGAATCAAATATGATAAAATAGGAATAATTGTTTTGTGTTTTCAAAAGAACCTGATATTAAAAATAGGACTTTGACAGCCCAAATTGTCTGCCAGTCTTCCCATAACTTCCAATTTGTGACAAAGTGTTTACCAGGAAAACTACTGACGCCAGATTTCTTATTACCATGAAAGATTTGAAATCTTATCCCTACAATATGTACAGTAACCTACATTTGCCATCACTCCTTAACCTAAATACATGGTTATTAAGATGACCAGTGATGGTAAACTAAGTTCGCCAGGAAAATCTAGGTTTATTTCTATTGGCCTGGGATACCATTCAATTTATCATGTGTTCTGAATTTTTATTAGTTTTAAAATAAAGTATTAGTATTTCATCACTGCAGTTTTGTTTTCATTACACTATAATAAATTAAGGTGGGTTTGGTAGTACTCTCAATTTCTCATATGGTCTCCATTAGTAATTTGTGAAAATTAAGTGCACTAAATAGAGTTCTCACTTTAACAGGTGTTTAAATCTAAAAGATGATTAGTGATAGTCATCTCTCTTTTCTCTGACTGTTCTCCATACAAAGCACTAAAACTCCTTTTTAAGGGCAGGATGTGTAACACTTGAATAACAGAACTAGCACTCTCAGAAACTAGAAACTAGGGACAGTTAACCTTTCAGGTGTATTAGGAAAGAGGGGGCTATGAAATCAGTTTCACCCTGGCTAACATGTACCAGCCAGTTACATCATTATCCACGCCACAGACTGCAATATACACAAGTTTGCCTGGTTACCATTTGATGGGTCAGTGGTAAATACGGACAATTATTGGTTTGGTTTCTCTGAGACATGTGTAGAAATACAGGTTTAGCTGTTCACCTATAAGATATAAAAAGTTATCTGAATATTGTTGCTACAATGCTTTTTTTCTCATTTCTTACAAGGCCTTAATCTATTATTTATTTCATTTTGTAGCAACCCATTTCACTTTTAAAGAAAGTTTTTTAATAGAAATGAATTTAAAAAATGAACATTTGCGAAACTATTAGGCACTGGATTTCTGTTTTTCTAGAAAGTTAATGATGAATGTGTTTTTGTGAAAATGCCATTCAACCTTCCCCATACTCCATGAAGATGGTGGTGAGATATACTACCACTCGAAATCCGGAAAATTCACATTTTTATCTACTTTAGAAGTTAGTAGTTGTTTCTCCAAGTTGTCCCCAACTTCAGGAAGACCTCAAGTATCTCTGCCTCCTGGTATTCCTACCCATTAGAGTCTCCACTCAAGGGTTGGTCATTATGAAAAGTAGCATAAGAGATGGCATGTCTGGCATGTCACATTCAACATTAGGTTAGAAAAGATTATGAGTTTAATGTTTCTCTCTCTCTCTCTCTCTCTCTCTCTCTCTCTCTGTAGCTCTTTCTCTGGGGCAAAATAGCTTCTCTGAAGTGGTCCACACAGAGAGAGATTGAAGCCTCTGGCTAGTGGCCAGGCAGGCACTATGGCCTGCCAACTACTATGGAAGGGAGCTTGGTGGCAAATTCTCCAGCCCACGTGAGCCTTGCAATAACTGCCAACAGCTTGATGGCAACCTTGTGAGAGGACTTAGCCAGAACCAGAACGCAGTCTATTCTTGGACTTCTGACCCTCAAAAACTGAGTCCTTTTAACTTAAATTTTGAGCAAATTTGTTATGCAGCAATAAATAACAAATGCATTGTTTAAAGGGGACTATAACAAATACAATTATTTTTCATGTATAGTTACAGGAAGTGCATTTACATATAGTTACAGGAAGTGCATTTACATTCTGTGAAGATTGACATTTCACTGAGATCAAGTGACTGTTCTTGTAAATTCATTTCTTATATTGTACTTCAAGTTTTCCTGTGAATGCACAAAAAAATAAAGCAATATTTATTAATGTATTAGATTATTAACAGAAGAACTTTGGAAACAGTTGGATAAACTAGTTATGTGTCACTACATGAAATGATTTAAATAGAAAATTGGCTAATTTTAAAATAGTTAATTTTTTAAGCCTATTAGTAAAATCAAAATTTTCAAAATGTATTTTGTTAAAGGCAAAACATTTAATAGTATTGTGAATGCTGTTGTAATTAAGTTAAAAAAAGTTCAATAGATCAGAGAATTATTTGCTTCTGAGGTAACAATGTTCATATTAAATTTAGTTTGAAGTTCAAGAAAGTAGAAAACTATTTAGTTGATAATAATAAATGAAATTAAGGAAATTAAAGATTTCACACAGACATAACTTATAATTGCATCCAGAGAAGTTGTGATGTTCTAAAATTAAATTTGTAGTTTTCCACATTTATAAATATTATATATATATATATGCATTTAGAATAAATGAACTACAAAATTTATTGTGATGAAGTTGATACTGAATGCCTAAAATCGTTAAACTATACATACATATTTTCTCTTTCTTTTTCCTGTCTTTAGGATGAAATGTGGACATTGATATTGCAGTATATTTAATTGGCAAATTTATCAAAAGACTAATGAGCATTGACAACATAATTGAACAGTTTTATTCATGTAAAAATAAGTGTTGAATTAATAACCCCTAAATAGAGGCAAAAAAAGTCACTATATAAATATTTGGGATGAAATATTTTTATATTTCAAGAAAAAATTTAGGATGGAGAATATCCTGTTTAGCAAAATTTGCTATGAATTTAGTATGTATCTTAGCACATGTAGAGTAAATGTTTCCTGAGTTAAAACTCATGATTTTCTGAAAATAATCAAAGAAGTGTGTATTTATTGGTTCATTCATTCATTCATTCATTCATTCACTAATATATAGATTTATTTCCTAGCCAATAAAGGGCAACTTTGAAGAAAACTGTTGCCAGTTTTATAAAAATAGTAAAATAATAAAATCATATCAAAATTTATTAATAGGAAAAATACCATTGTGATGTTTTGGAACAGCTAACAAACTAAAATATGGCTAAGACAGTGTTTCAATTATGGAAATAAAAATCATGAGTAACTAGTCTGCTTAATTTTTAATGTTGAGAATATCAATATAAAGAATATAAATACATAATACATTAATGTAACATATAGCATGCAATTATATATTATATAGTATACATAATTACATTTTATAATATAAATATAATAAACTTTCTTATTTTTCTTTAATGAAAATACTCATATATTATTATTGGTATTTTTATTTCTGAAGTTAAAAGTTTATTAGAACTATTTTCCAGGTCTACTAATATATTAGAGAATTTTTTGTTCACTAAATGTTCAAAAATTCTCCGAATTTAGATACTTTCAGTGATCATTATACGATTGCCTTAGTTTGGAGAACAAAATAAATTATCACTCCAGTTATTTTAGGCATATTTCTCAGGTGAGAGTGTAGCCCAGTTCATTGACCAAAGATAAACACCTCTGCATCGAATGATAAAAATTGAATGGTAAGAAGTTAATGGTGTCAAATTAAGACTGCATATACACTTATTTCATAATATTGTCCATTTTTATAAAATGTGATTTAAGTTCCTATAGCAGACAATATTTTCTAATGATTTAAAATTATTTATATAAATATAGAAACTAATCAAAACTTTGGTTGAAATCAACTTCGGTACAACTGTAGCCAATATAATAACTTGACATATAGCCTTGCATTCTTTTTCCATTGCATGGGTAGAGGTGAATATTTATCTTAGATTTCACTCAGTCTTTATAGGAAATGTCCTGACTTCTCAAAGAGATTCACATCCAATTGCAAACCCTGACTGTTTTGGGAAGTAGTGTAGATTTGTAAAGGCAGAGGGATTTAAGCAATCAATAGAAAGTCTAAATCCTAAAACAATTCAGAAGGGAAGTGAATAAATGTAGAGGAACAAATAAGGACATTCTTAGAAATATGGGACTTGACTCTGTTCCCTTCCAGAGAGCTTTTGTGCTGAGAATAAAGCATGGATGCCTTAGATAATGTTTTGAAATATCAATCTTTCTATGGTCAGTGAGTTTCCTGGATTGTCTGCAAATCCAGAAAACTAACAAACATCACACACAATTTATAATGGGTTCAGAAGGAAAGGCTTACTTTTATTTAATTATTGACATTTCTGTCTCAACCATTGAAAAGCAGTACAACAATTGCCTAGGATTATCCCTTCTTTGGTAATAGAAAAACTGTAGCTGGGAGCCCACACTTTTTCCCAATCATCACCCTCCCAGTCCTCTTCCCCAACAAATACAAGGCTTTCAAATTATTCATTAAAACTTGTGAAGGGGATAATTCCAATGGTTTTAACAATATATCTCAATATGTCATCTTCTATTTTGGAGGTCTTTAAAGAAGTCTCACGTTAAGGCAGCATAATTTATGTCTAATACAAATATAATTTGCACTGAGTTTCCTAATCATCAGAGTTAGCTATTACAAGAAAAAATGAAGCAAATTCTTCCCAAATCCTCCACATATTGCAGAGTATCTGAAAAAATGGATAGGAGAGAACTTGACTTTGCATCTGGGTAAATCGATTTTAAGTAGGAGAGGTGCTCTCAGAGATTACTGAGATAGATTAGTCTGTACCAGACTAGGCCCACCTTTCTGCCCCTTTCCAAATGAAACTGAATGCAGATTTGTGAGTAGGGATGGAAGAGTAGAATAGTGAGGTGAGAAATAGTGCAAAATCTGACTATCACAGCCTCGTGCACTGCAGACTTATAAGTCTGAGTTAGACCTGACGACATTGGGAGTTACATGATTTCTACCCTGTTTATTCAGCGTAACTAACCCTCCCAGTTCCCTTGGAACATTCCATATTTTAGCACTGAGTGTCACATCTCAGGAAATCCCTAGGTCTTTGGCAAAGTTGGATTATTGGTCAACCTAGCTGTACTGACATTCTGTTAAATGAAATAAATAGGAAAAGCTATGAGAAACAGTATTTCAATCAGTGGGGTGAACATGGGGAGGGTGTATGGGGTCAAAGAATGAATAAAGAGGATGGAGTTAAGGATGAAGTCATAAGAAAAATAAATTTACTTTCTGCCTACATCAGCTCATTCAATAAAGCACTTCCACTTGTCTCACGTGTCTGTTTCCCAAAACTCACTCAATTATCAACCATGCTGGGAAGAATATAAAGAGAGTTTAAACAAAAGAAATGTCTGTATCATCCTGAAGATTAAATATGTAAACAATTGTGACACGGTTCTCTGTACTTGTACTCATGCTTTTACCCAGAGTGACGGAAGGCATGGTTTAAACATTGTAATATTTATTCTGCCTAATTTGGTGCCAGAGAAGCAAAATCAGGACCCTGCTCTAAAGTAAAATAAAGTCAACAATATTTCAAAAGACTAGATTTAATTAGAAATTACAGAATGCTCAGTCACATGAAAATCATCGCTTATGAACTTCTATATCATCTCTGTGTTTTTACAACAACTCAAAGACAAATACTAATCAACAAAATCATTTTTTTGTGTGTAAATTCATTCTCTGTTTTACATCCAAAACCTCCATAGCAAGAGAAAGGCCTGTTTTTCCCCAGAGCTTTGCCCATGAGAAATCAACAGGTAGTAGATAATGGTGCAGTATTACATCAGGAAACAATAAAAAATATTCAGGATACAAGGATACATACATCCCAACAGAGGTTTGAATATGAAACTAATTATATGCTTATGTTTTCCATATCACATTATGTAAAAAAATATGTTATTCATTGAAAATGAGTAGTGATTGGTTATCTTTTTAAAAGCTACCAAATTATCTTGAAAGACTGCTACAATAGCTTCCTTTTTAAATGAAAGATTACTTTGACCTGCTCTATTATTTCAATAATCATGGCTTTATTTCAGACTCATTTCTTTATCACTTAGGGCTATTTACTTGGGTATATTATTGGCAATTCTAATAATTTGTTAAAAGGGCAGAGCGTCTCTTGTATGAACAGAGCAACGAGCAAAGAAGCTAATACATAACATAGTTTTCCCATCTCTCTTTTTGATAACATAGAAAACAGAGCTTCAAGGAACTATTTGGTGGTGCGTTCCTGCATTGCAATTTTGAGTTCTTTTTAATAGACTCCAAAGTATCACTGAATCAGCGATTCAGACCTGTAGAGGAGATTGAAACCTATTAAGGTGGGTAACGCTTCATTTTCCACCAGCCTCTTACGAGGAGAGGTCATTTAAAAAATGGAGAAGCTGCATTGATAAAACTTGTCTAAGCTCTCCAGTAAATGCCCTTTGCGTGAGGCAACGGTGAGGGGAACTAACTGCAACAGGCTCGCCTTAAGTTTACCCCCACCACTGGGGGGCCACGGGGTTTGTCTGGAAATGTCATGAAGCCTGGATCCCTTGTGAGAATTTTCAGCACTTCAGCCTCAAGTCTCAGCTGGAAATATTATAAGCAAGGTCTTTCATGTGGTATTTCAACATTTCTCACTCCAACCTCTGAAAGAAATGGAAACAAACCTTGTCGATGTTTATTAAAGCCCTAGAAGGGAGGTTGAATTTCAAGACTGTTCTTCCAGAGGGTGAAAGGTCAGTGTGGGAGTAAAAATAAATAATAAAAATTATTCCCATCCCCCTTCAGTTCTTTAAGCTGACATCCTCATTCCTAAGGGGGATCCATGGTGCCGGCAACATGACATTCGTACAAGTGATTATCTTTCCACTATTGTTTTCCTCACATTTACGCATATGTCTCTGTAACATGCAGCAACAGATTTCAGGAGACAGAGACTACTATGAACAGTAGCTCTTGTTTATAAGCACATCATATCCATCTGCAAATTACTGTATTCAAGTGTATTTTGAAAATCACATTTTTCACTTCAAGTTCATAAACACAGCTAAATGTTATATTATTATGCATTGATAGATCATTATAAGAGCCAGCTCTCATTCTTATTTTCAAGTTAGAGCTTTCCCTTTTTCACTTGGCACATACTTAAAGTGGAAAGTACTTTCATCTGTATTATCATATATGATTCATAGATTCTAAGTGGTGAGGAGATAATGGTACCACGATTTTACAAATGAAGGCAATGCTGCTCCTTGTGATCACATGACTTGCCTAAAACAAAGTAGTTTCCTAAGAGTAAGAACGGCAGCTTGGAAATAAGGGCAGCTGTCTTTACATAGATGGCCTATTCTTTCAAAGAAATACTTTCTGAGGGTCTATTAGATTCAAAATATACTGCATGCATTATATATCACTGTATTTAATAACGCATATTTACATAAAATTAAGTCTGGGCATTTTCCCTCACTGCAGAGGGAAAGCTTACTGGAGAGTTGCAGTAATAGGACATATACACATTATGATAACATGCAATCCAAGCCAATGGGAAGTTAATGAGCACATAACAGTCATGACTATTCTGAAAAGAAAGAAATATCCTGTCTGAAGTGGTGAGATAAGCCTTCACAGAAGTTATTATTTTGATGCATTTTCCACCTCCACCTTGCAATGTAACCAACTCTATACTTGCTTGCAGGACATAGGGAGATATTGAGAACGTAATACTACAATATCAAACATTTTGACCACTTAGTATATACCAAGGGTTTTGTTATGCATTATGCAAATTCTAACAATTTGATAATGTAAGAATAATATTATCCTTGTTTTACAAAAATATCCATGTTTATGCTTCAAGAAGGTAGCAGCAGGCCCAATACATAGCCTACTTTACCCACCTTAATTGTAAGCTTTAGATCTGGAATTGAGCCCTGACTCACTCCATAGACCAGTGTTTCAGCTACAGTTCATACCATCAGGTGTGAGGGAAACAGAGTAGAGAGTGAATGCGCCTATGAAGCTTCGGTTATTAAGGCTGAGAGATCTTTTCAGTGAGTCTGTGGAGCTCAATTGTAAATAGATCTTCACAGTGGCAGTGGACATGCTTTTCTTTCAAAGTGACTAGAATGGAACAGAGACTATCTGGGGAAAAATTGTCTTTTAATGATGAAGCCAAAACCATATGCGTGGGAAGCAATTTAATCTTAACGCATTTTATTTACTGTAATAACTACTAATTATTGAATACATTTTTACATTGTATGTACAAATCTTACTGTTCTTAACAACTCTAGAAAGGATCCAAGTTATTATCCTTCATCAGTTGCCATTTTTATATGTTTTCTGTGCCTCCAGGAGAAAATAGAAATATTTTTTTCCCAAATTTCTCTTCAAAATTATGCAACTGATCCCAGAAGAAAAAAAAAAAAAAAAAAAAAAAAAAAAAAAAAAAATATATATATATATATATATATATATATATATATAGTGTTAAATATGTAAGAAAAATTTGTGAACTAGGAGATCTCTAGTTTTGGTCCTACTTATTTCTTGTATTAACTTGGCTAAATAGCCTAAATAATTTCCCTTATTTGTAAAATAGAAGTAATATTAGATCGTGCTTTATGAGACATGAGATAAGGAGGAATTAATTTCTTTATTCCTCCCTCAACGGAATATTATAAAGTTAGTCATAATATCCACAATGCTTTTCTGATTGATATCCAACATGAGAAAAAGAGAATGAAAACTATGCAAGAATATTTGTGATGGGAATGCAAAGCAAGAGCGTGAGCCTATGTGACAGGCACTGAGGTTGGAGCCAATCTTGTTATTGGCTGTTCAATCTATGTTCACATTTCTAGAATAAACACTGTATTCTGTATCTTCACTGAAAGCAGTTTGGCACTATGAAGAAAATCAAATGTTTGACAGAATTCTTTGCTTTTCAGTTATCTCTCTCTCTCTCTCTCTCTCTCTCTCTCTCTCTCTCTCTCTCTCTCTCTCTCTCTCTTGGATGTGCACAGACACTATACAATCACAACATCATTTGCCAAAAGAATTAAAATCCAGGTGTATGATTTAATCCTTAAGTTTCTCTCGAATGGTCTCTTTAATGCTTCTCCCCATAAGCCTTCTCATTTTATTACTGCATCTAAATTTGTTTGACTTTAAGGTGGGAAAAATCAGTAAGGAGTACAAAGCCATTATGAAAACTTTCTACATTTTTAGATAGAAAATTAAAAGTGCATGATAAATAATTCTGTAGAAATCATTCTAAGGAATATCTTTAAGAATGTTGTCAACCTCACACTTTAATACTTGAGTCAACCTCACACTTTAATACTTGAGTGTTGTAATTGCATGCTTCTTTAGGGGTTTTATGAATCAATTTATTCTACCAATTGATAATTAGATGAAACAATAATGTAACTATTTTGTGAGAAATACTTCAAGCTATTTGATTCTCAAAATAAGGAGTTAATGATATAAGGACTCACAAAGTACTATAGGCCATTTAACAAATGAGAGGCAATCACTCAATTATTTCTTGAAGCAGTATTGTCCCTCTTCTCTTTAATTAAAAGAGTTAAACTTGCAGAAAATATTTTGGAGTTAGGAAGATATCAAAGTTATCTTTGTATACTAAATTAATGGGGGGAAAGGAAAAAAAGTAAGAAAATCTTTCATATGAAAACATTGCGAATAATTTTCACGTTTGAATGATCATCGAATAACCTTTCCTGTCTCTTTCATGTGTTGCTCTGGGAACGTATTAATCTTTGAAGACTTCTTACATTATAAATATTGCTTATGGCACAAATCATGCAAATTTATCCCCCTTTCATTACTTCAGAGATTCTTAGGTCAAGAGTTATCATTCAGACCACATCAACTACTTCAACTAAACCGTATTATATATGTATGTCAGTTTATATTTGAATGTATTATGTAGCACCATGATAAATCCTTCCTGGCCTTCAGCAAAGGTATAGTAGTAACAAGAGGTTCTATTTAAAAGAAAGGGGTTTTATGGTTTAAGTGCACAGTACCCAAGGAGTTAAGCAAATAATAAGCAACCCCTTTGCCCAAAGAACTCTCAAAATTGCAGGAAACAACACTAATAGTATTAGGAGCAGAGTGTTTTACAGAAAATGGTCCTATGGATACCCAGTAGAGAGAGCGGGAGAGTTTTCCACTTAGCTATCAACGTGTCTAGAGAGAAACAACGTACTACAGCAAAATTTATGACAAAATGGAATATAAAAGCACGGCCTAGAACTACTGTTAAATAAATTTATGAAAGCTTGACATCAAAAGTCAAATGTTCTCTCCTCTCTGGCTTCCAAAGATTTGCATACCCTTATCCCATACCCAATATGGACGCCACCCAACTCCTTCATTAAACATTTGAGATCTGTTTAAATCCTTTCTAGATTGGTGGTTCCCAGAGGGAAAGGCAACCTCTCATGAAATGAGTAGAAGTTGTAACTAAAAGATAAAGAAGTATAGTTTCTTATCCAAGATACCTACAGGAAAATTATAATGCACGTTATCATTTTTAAGATAATTTAATCTTGGAGGTTTGTATCCTTGTTCTAATTAAATAACTCTTTTTGGGGGATTACTCTTAAGAAGTTTCACTAATTTATAAGATAATTCAAGAAATAAAAATATGCTTTACTCAATATTAGTACTAGCAAGACTTCCATGTATTACTTAACTTGACTTAGAATAACGGCAGTTAATATGCATTTACTTTGATTAAACATTAGTCACTCTGTTAAATGCTTTCTACATTTACCCTCTTTTATTACTTTTTACAACTCTATTGGGGTAATTATTCTTAATGTTCTCATTTTGCAGGTGTGGAAATTGAAGACGGCGAGTGTCAAGGTCACACAACCAATACATGTAAGAGCTGGGACTGGACCCCAGGAATTTGAAACCAGACCGTGGCTCTGATCTTGTCTCTATATTGCCTCAAGGGATCCATAATGAGATACAAAATAAGTACAAAAATCACTGTCTTTGAAGATATTACAAATAATTTATTGAGGGCAACTAGCAAAGCAGAGTTCCAGATCAAGAATAGCCTCATCAGAATAAATTCCCAGTTGCAGCCATTGCAGGAAAAAGAAAACAAAATTCTTGTTAGGAGATGTAAACCTTGGTATATTTGCAAAGAGAAGAATTATATGACCTTATGTGTGCATTTCTTATATTCATAGGTTGCCACACACACACACACACACACACACACACACACACACACACAAGTTAGTGCTAAGATGTTTTTTTTTTTTTCAGTGATGATGATATAATGACCATGCAAGTGAAAATGATAAAGAAAAATAGCTTCTTTCTGTAAGTTATAAACTAAACATAAATGTAGTTTGTTAGATGACATGAAACAAAAACATTGGCAGATAATCTTTGAATTGATGTTTGTGGATGAGAAAATACTGCAAATTTGGAGAGCAAAGCTGAATTAAAGGTGGTCCAAAATACACAGCATTTTAATAACCGGGGTGAGCTGCTTTGTGAAAGCTTATCAGTGCCAGTAATTTAATTTACTGTAAGGCAGATTAACTCAGTCTTCATGGGGAGGGCTCCATCCCTACCAGAGGAACTCTGCAGGCTTAACCATGACTATGCGGCCCTTGAAGTGTTTATAGCAACTTCTGAGGAAGTTTGAAGATCAAACTCAAGATAAAACAAAAATAATAATGAGGAAAAGAACCTTTCTAATTAGTGATGCCTCTTAATAAAGTGGCTTCATTTTCAATTTCTGTTACTACATATAGGCCAACAATACCAATGGGTGTAATATAGGATTTAAATCTAAAGGAACTGATCAAAACATCATAATTATTTTCTGAGATACACATATAATTCATTGCTTATGTTAAGGAGTCTTCTTGGAGCTGTACATGGTTTCAGTTTCAAGTATCATCCAGAATATTACGTAATTTGCAAATTCTCTAAAAGCTTTCCATAACCATTCCTCTTTAAACTACTTGAACTTGAACTAGAGTGCTGTTGACTTCCCAAACTCATTTGAAACAGGGCCTGATTGATCTTTCAAAATTAAACCTGGCGGTAGTATCACATGTGAAACATGTAGCCTTAAAGGGCCCCAGGCTTTGGTCACTCAAACCAGGGAGTAGTCTACAGAGAAGACACACTTGGAGGGCTTGATTAGAAAGTCTCAGAAGACAGTGGCAGCTGGAAGCCCTGCTGGCTCTCCACATCTGTGCACTGATCCTTGTTGAACAAAGAGAACCAAGGACCACTGCCATTTCTTATTTCCACACAGAAAGCATTCCCACCTTACCCACATCTAAGACCCTCTATCTATAGACTTAAAGACACAGTCCCTTGGTTTTATGACTCAGCAACTATTTAGACTTTAAAAGTGAAATTAATAGGCAGTAAGTAGTTATTTCTCATTTCCAAAATGAAACTGAAATGCAGGGTTCTTATAATTCTATAGGTAATATGCACAAGTGATTTACATTAAATATATATTCACTTTTGCACTTACTACTACACAAATACTAAGGGTGCCAAAAACTGTATACACATGACTAGTATTCATCTTTAGCTATCAGTATATATTATTACAATTTTAATACATTTTTTCCTTTCTTAAAATGTGTATACATTTTTTTTTGGCACCCTCTATATGTTCTTTCTTTTCCATAATGTTTTTAATAGCAAATGAGGCAGTAAAACAGAATATACCCTATACATTTAAATATTCAAATCAATTTCTTAAGATCAGATCCTCCAATGTTCGTTCCCAACCTATTTCCTTCCATGGAGATGCCTTCACAGACCTCTACCTAAACCAATTCTCCATTTAACATTATAATAAATGGCAACAATCCAAAATCCATGGACCTAAATTCAGTTTCAGTCAGTGTAAGTTCTGTAGCACAGTGTCCTGGAAATCAAGTGTGAGGTCACTCAGAAAATATGCATCACATATTTGAGTTTAATTTGCCCAGCTACATAGCAGGAATATTTTGCAGTACAAAAATCAACTACATTAAGTTTGTGAAAGTTAAACTAAACAGTAGAAAAAAAATAGGAAAGAAGGAAGAAAAGGCTTTTTAATCTGCTTCTTAAGTATCAATAATTATTGAGATGCAATCGATATTATATGTTCCACAAATGCTTAGTACTTGTTACCAATCTTTGTTGAATTATCTCAAATATTATAGAAGAGGTCTGGGCTAGAGATGAGCAATGTATAGTTAGCAGTGTCAGATAATGCCCATGAGAAGCAAACTTGACTATGACCATATTTCAAATGCTAAATCTCAAATGCCACATAATATTAGGAATGTGCCAGAATAAAAGAGGAATGACAATAATTTAATAGAAAATAAGTTCAGCACAGGAAACAGGAAAGGAAGATGAATTATGCCACATTTTCTTTTTCAAATTAATTGAGACCTATTAAAATATAATGAGTTCTTATATCAAAAAAGGAACTGTAAAAAATCATTAAAACCTAGTAATTTAAAAGAACTTAGTTTTTGATGCTGTATGTGTGTGAGTGTGTGTATGTGTGTGTGTTTGTGTGTAATAAGATAGGTAAATATATTCCTGTGAAAATGGAGACCTATAAGTATGAACTATATTATTTATAATTAAACATTTTTATCATTAAGTTTTTAAAAGTTTCCTAGTAAATCTGTTTTAATTCAATTAATTAAACAGTTCTCCAAAAATATATTTCAGAAGCTGCTGTCCATATTAAAATAATATAATTGATTTCTACTAAAGATACCTTATCGGTTTTACCTGCTACTCAAATACTCATTTTCTTCAGGCAGTTACATAGCAAGAAACCAATGGGAAAGAAATCCCATAAATACCATTTGTCAAAACATTTAGCAATATCATTCTTGACCTTCCTTATCTGTGTATTAAGATTTTAAACATCTCAGTTTGTTCACTTGCTTTTATATTTCTATTTATATTGTTGTTTTTGAGTCTTGACATATAGAATAAAATCTTCTCTTCTCCATAGAAATTGTTCTACCCTCCTTCCAGGTGACATTAAAATCTCAGTGGATGGTGCGTTCAAGGAAAGCCTGGATTTTAGAATTCTCCCTGGTACAATATCCCCACAGCTTGCAAGCAGCCTTCTGAATCTACTTCCACTCACAGAAGATGTTGAGTTGGCAGTACTTGGTGGCTGTTTGCCACTCAGTTTTCTCAGAGCTCAAGGCTTGGATTTATGCTGAACCAAGGTGACCACTTTCTATTTTACATTTTAAGCTTTTGTCTCTTCTGCCTTCAACGATTTTTATGGATGGACAAACCAGTTCAATTAAGATAATCTGTCACTCTCCACTAAATCTTCCCACTTTTTCAGAACTATCACATACCTGAATTTCTCCTAAGAATTGTTCATTAAGACAAGAATGCATGATCATATTTGGAGAACTTTCTCCTAGCATCAAGGAATTAAGTTGCATTTCTAGTTTCTGTCCCCTTTACTACCTCTTGACTATAGGAAGGCATGAAATTATCCAAGTCTCAGTTTCTTGACTAAAAAGATGAGACCAACAATGTTTGTCTTGCCCAACTCCCAAGATCCTAGTGAGGCTTAAATAAAGTTATATATGTGAACATATCTATAATCTGTGTAGCACAATACAATGGAAATTACTTCTGATGAATCAGACAGACATCATGCAATAAATCTCACTCCTTAAAAAATTCCAATACATTCTGTAGTTTTAATGAGTTTTTAAGCTTTGAAAGAATACATGTTTAAACATATCCTGATATCCTGTTTAAGAAAACAAACAAACAAACAAAAACTATTCATGAAGCCTAGTAATTGTGCTTACTGTCAGAAACTGAGTATTACCTGCTGTAGAATTTTATATCCGTCTGAGAGAACAAAAACAAAAATTGTTGATACTTTCATAGTTCATAATTTGGCAAAGAGTATTTTTTTTTACTAGTCTCTTTAGCATGTATGGAATCAAATGTCTCTAATTATGTCATTTTGCTTAGGCAACCTTTAAATGCTCTTTAGGGAAAATCTTGGTGTAAAGTTTAAATTAATCATAATTGATCGTAATTAATTATACCTACTGCTCTCCTCATGTTTTTCTTCAAATTGTCAGAATTTTATTACTATATACTCATTTTTCTCTGCAGTATTCATCTACTTAGAAATAACTTTATAAAGAGCTATATTCTGGAGGGAATAATGGAAGAATGAGTTTTAGTTGAGGGAGACAAAATACACATTGCTATCTCTTGAATAAGCAAAAGATATTCTATAAAAATAGATTTTTAAATTCCCATTGATTTGGTAAGAGGTAACTATGTGGGTCAATTCATTAGTATTAGGTTGGTGCAAAAGTAATTGAGGTTTAAAAGATTAAAATTGCAAAAAATGCTATTACATTTGCACCAACCTAATAATATAGTAGCAACATTATAACCATAAGCATATGACTCAGAGTTTGAATGCAAGTATTTGCTTTTGGTTTTGACTTTCCAATAACAACACATATACTTTCTATTTTTTCAAATTTGTCCAAAAATACACCAGAAGGAAAAAAAAAGATAAACAAGAGAAATCAGAGGACAGAGCTACATTAACCTTCTATATCATCTCTTTTTCAAGAACATTGTTACAAGCATTATTTTATTAAAATATACATGTGTATTATTTGGGATTCCATTAAAAAGTAAAAAGAATACAATTTGTTTTCATACAAAAACCTGGAATGAATCTGACTTTCCTCTTTCAGATTATTTGTTTGTTTTCTGTTTTTTTAGTGTATGAAACTTTTCCTTATTTTCTTTTTGCCACCCAAACATACTTATTAAAGTGATTTTATTAATCTTTAAAATCAATGTAGCCTTAGTGAAATAAACATTGAAATGCAAAAACATTTCCTTTCTTCTGCCGTGCTTGATTATCAGAGGCTTTATTTCTTTTTTTCACATACTACAAAAGCTACTTGTATTTATTTGTTAGTTTCTATTATGAATTGCTACTTTGACAACATTTACCTTTTTCTAATCTCTTTTGTGATAGTTAACTTTTTAAAACACTTTATCAGCCAATTGTAACATAAGGAAGTAGAGAAAGGCCTCTGAAAGCCAATTCATGATGTAACGTTGGAAAATTTAGGACTAAAATGCAATGTCTAGGAGAATGCCATCTTTTTACTATCCAATCAGACTATTGAGCTTGTTGCCAGAACTATTTTGCACTCTTCTGCCCCAGGTAGCACATTACTTCCACCTGGTTGTATGATCCTAGAACTTGGGATTCCATATCATAAAACCCCTTCCCCATTTTACTTGCTTGTACAGAAGTCTCCGGTTGTACTTGCCCACACATTGAATGCATTGGAAGCCAGACAGACCCTTCTTTAGACTATCTATCTCTTCTTTACTCATCCTAAATGCATCTAGGACATCAACCATTACATCTGGGAAAAAGCCCTGCAAATGTTAAGTTTCAGCAGAAATTCTCTTCCAAGTTGTGAACTTTCTTTTGGAAAGTCTGCAAGATATTTTCTTCTTAATATTGAACAAACATTCCAAATTTTACACACCCCAAAATATTGTCTCTCTCTAGGACCAAAACAAACAAACAAACAAACAAACAAAAACAAAAAAAACCCACAAAAGTGCTGAGAGGTAATAATGGGATTAAGGCAATGGTTGCCCAGATATTTGGTTAAACATTATTTCTGAGTATGCCTTTGAGGGTGTTTGTGAATGAAATTAACACTTGAATCTGGAGAGTAAAGCAGATCAGCCTCCCCAGTATGGGTGGATCTCATTCAGTCAGTTGAAGGCCTAAATAGAATAGAAGACTGAGTAAGGAACCATCCTTTTTCTCTACAGGACTGCCCGCAAACTGGGACATTGATCTTCTCCTGCCTTCACACGCAGACTGTAACTGCGCCATTAGATCTCCTGGGTCTCCAGCTTGGCAACTGCATGTCTTGGACTTCTCAGCTTCCCTAACAATGTGAACGAATTACCATAAATCGATGTATCTATCTATCTATCTATCTATCTATCTATCTATCTATCTATCTATCTATCCTTTTTATTGGTGCTATTGCTTTGGAGAACCCAGACCAATACAAGAAATATTAGATCAAATTTCCTAGAATGTGATTCTGACTGTGACACTCAAACATTAAAAAAAAGAAAGGAAGGAAGGAAGGAAGGAAGGAAGGAAGGAAGGAAGGAAGGAAGGAAGGAAGGAAGGAAGGAAGGAAGGGACAAAGAAAAAAATTGCACTATTCTTCAAATAATTATTCAAATACCTCCTCAAAAGAAGACCAAGTATTATTACTATTATTACTAAACAGCTATGTTAAAAGGCTGGGGAAGTTTCATGTCAAATACAGAAAGAAAGTTCTGAATATACTTTAAGTATAAAACAAAACATTCCCCAAATAATATTTATATCAATATTGCTTTATTAACAGTTTTTTTTGGAAATGAAATATTTTTTTAAACTTTTCTGTCAATGTAAACATGAATGATTTGCTATCCACTTTTGAAAAGTTGACTGTATTCAATTACCTGAAAAACTGGGTTTCAGGTAATTCAGATTAGTTTTTAATTTTTAAATTAAATCCCATTTGATGATACTTGTTCATGTTTTTGAAGGATCACTTGTGCTACTTCTCAGACTCATTGCTATTCACAGCATCTTATGAATCAAAGCAATCTGTCTCCTATATTACAAGTATTCTACTCACTGCTGATGTCACATCATTAATAACTGTATTTAAGAGTGATGAGAGCTGTCAGTTACTATTAAAAAAAATAGTACAAAAAAAGGTTAAAGTAAAAAGTAAAGATGGAAAAATAAAATATTTGCTATCAGCCAGGAAACCAAGCATTAGCTCATTTTATTTATTTATTTATTTTGGTAAGTCAAAATAATGTACAGATTTTCATCTTTCTATGTCAACATTTCTGTCAAAAACAGACAAAATGTAGTGCAACACTACAAAATCTGCACTACACATAAAAGAATAAAAATGTGTCTATATGCTCTGAAAATTAAAATCTATTAGGTTGGTTCAAAAGTAATTGCGGTTTTTGCAATGATTTTTAACCTTTTAAACCGCAATTACTTTTGCACCACCTTAATACTTAAAATGAGATAAAAAGGAATGTACCTATATAGAAACTACTTGCATTTGTTTTATCATATCCTTAAACTCACAAGTTCAAAGACCAATCAGTAACAAACGAAGTAAAAAATAAAAAAAATAATAATAATAATTCCACAAATGTCATACTTTTAAAAATAATTTTGAAACATAAGGTGGCAATATTGTCTAAACTATTAAAGAAATTCCTAAGAGACTACAGGGTATGCCTTCAAGCATTCCTTAGCCTGTTATAGTAGTCGCACCAGGATTACCCATAGGAGTCCTAACTTTCTAAAGGTAGAACAGGAGTTAATCGATACTACTTCAGCTTTCTGATTGTAGAAGTACTCTCATGGTCTAGGAAACTTCATCCATGACCATGTACCTGTGTGACCAGAGTAATACATGAAAACTGACAGCAAAATGATGATGAGAAATAAGATGCTCATATGCAATGTCCAAATATCTCCCCACAATTGCAAAGCCAAAAAGAGAAACTTGACAGTGGAGAAACCTGGCAGACAACACCTTATTCAAGTGATTAAAATTAACCATAGGTGCAATAGAACAAATAAAAGCCAGGGGCCTCCAGATCTGATGCACTAAGGACATGGCATCGCACCTCTGGTATTTCTGCCCCCAAAGAGCACAGACTTAATATAATTCTGAGCAAATATCAGACAAACGAAACTGAGGAACGCTGTATAAAATAACTGGCCTGTTCTCTTCAAAATTGTCAAGACCTTTGAAAACAAAGACAGAAAAACACTTCTAAAGTAAACTAGATTAAGGAGATACGACAACAAAATGCCACATGTTTTCATGGATTGGTTCCTGGACCAGAATGTTTTTCTTACTATAAGGTATATTTCGGCATAAAGTACACTTAACAAAAAACAGTGGGGGTAGTCTGAGGAAGGGAAAGAGAAGGAGAGAGTGAGGGGGAGAGAGAGAGAGAGAGAGAAAGCAAATTTGATACAATCTTAATACTTGGAGAATACGAGTGAAAGGTATATGGCAAAATTTTGCATTGCTTTTGGACCTTCTCCTTAAGTTTCGATTTATTTTAAAATTAAAAATTAAAAAATATACATATCTGTGTTTGTGTTAATTATAATTCTTCTGTGTGTAATACATAATTGTTTTATTTATTCTGTAGTCCCAAAAAACATATTGCTAGTAATTTTCCCTGGACTTGCATGTTGGAAAAGATTTTGACATTATTTAGCTACACCTGCCACAGTTTTATTCCTAGGGGATAAAAAGACATAGGCCTACACAGATGAAATCACTCACTCAAGTTCATACAAATATTAAATGAAGTAATAACATTTTGATATGTATTATTTTTCATCTGTTCCTTAATATATTCTGATATTTATATAAAAATGCTAGCACTATCTCTGTATTAATATTTCTGTAACATCTAGTACAAGATCTTGCATAGAGTAGAAACTCACAAAATGATAATACCTGATAGTTCTATTAGGATGGTGCAAAAGTAATTGTGGTTTTGGGATTATTTTCAATCTTTTATACCACAATTACTTTTGCACCAACCTAATACTTCCTGAGAGTCCTACTGTGTTTCCCCGAAAGTAAGACCTAGCCAGGCAATCAGCTCTAATGCATCTTTTGGAGCAAAAATTAGTATCAGACCCGGTCTTATACAATATAAGTATGTAGTAAAGTGAGACCGGGTATTATATTATATTATATTATATTATATTATATTATATTATATTATATTATATTAATTATATTAATTATATTATATTATATTATATTATATTATATTATATTATATTATATTATATTAATTATATTATATTATATTATATATTATATTATATAAGACCCAGTCTTATATTGTAGTAAAATAAGACCGGGTCTTATATTAATTTTTGCTCCAAAAGATGCATGAGAGCTGATTGCTCGGCTAGGTCTTATTTTTGGGGAAACACGGTGCTACCTGAATTTGGTGTCTTCAGTTTTTTAGGCAATCATCAAATGTTTATGAAGTGTCTTCTCTAGAGCAGGTACCACATTGGGAAAACAAACATTCCTACGTCTTGATCTTTCCCTTCACCTCCCTCTTGAAGAAAATCACACTCAACTGGGGAAAAGGGTGCAATGAACCAAGAGTTGTAATATGAGAGAAGGAATGTGGTACAACCAAAAGATATCGAGTTTAGTAGGAGAAGGCGAGCACATACCTAACAATAAAAGAAGGGCAAGATAAATGTTTTAGGAATATGAAGTCACTTTGACATCACTGGAGTTACCATTAGCTTAGAAAAGGGAACACAATACTTCCCAGGTAGGGGGTAGAATTTTTCTAGGCCTTGAGAGATATGGATGAAAACTGGTGAAGATGTTGCTAAAAAGAACGATAAAGGGAACAGGAGACAATCTCTGAGAGATCTATAATTCCCTCTTTCTAGATTTTTATGAGGCCATTTGAGTATCTGTAAGATTTCTACGGGAAGGCTGCCAACATTAAAATAAGACTCCTTATGTTATTCAAAATTTGATGTAAAAATAAATAGAAACATGGAGTTTTTAGGATTCTAGACTAATGGAATGAGGAGGGAAAGACAGAGAGAGAGAGAGAGAGAGAGAGAGAGAGAGAGAGAGAGAGAGAGAGAGAGAGAGAGAGAGAAATAGAGAGAGAGAGAAATGTTGTAGCCAGCAGATGCAATTGCATCTAAATTTCTCGGAAAAATAAGAGCTCTCTTTTCCCTTTTGCAGGTCTCCACAGGCAGCAATCCCATGCTTATCTCTGCCTTACATTCAAGAGTTTAAGAGGTCTCTATGGCAATTTGTTCAGAGGACTAAGGAATAAGACGAAACTGAAATAAAGCCTCTGTTTTGTTTTCTTTTACTATATACCATTTCAATTTATTTCAACTTCTTTATGATTTCTATCTTTATTCTAGTACAGAAAAAAACAAAACTATTAGTAACTTGCATTATGTCTCTGCATATTGGAAATGTTACAGATACTCAGCCTAGATTATATGTTAACAATTGGCTTCAGCTGTTTTCCTCCTATGGACCCCATATGTAGAGAGATTTTGTCTATCAAAAATCCTGTATTATTTATTATTATTTATTTACTTATTCAAAAGTGCAACATTACCAGTAATCAGGGCTTTTGAAGAGAATGTGCTAACTGGTGTCACTACAGCATAATTGTACATCTCTGGCAAAACTTAAGAAATAACAATTTGCTTAATATGTAATCCTTCTGATTTTTCAAAATGTAAATATTTAATTCTTATATATTTACATTTTGAAAAGTTTACTACTCACTTTATTGTAGAGGGATTCAGCGATCCCAGGTTGTCAACACTGTACCTCCCATTGTCCAGAAATGACAACACTAAATTTGTTCAAGATTTGGCAAAACCTTCATTAATTCTGTAGAGTTAATTTTAGGTCAAGGGTTTCAAACATGCTGTTTGTTACTAAACTGAATATTGGATAGCTAGATCTCAAGGAATTAGGTAAAATAAATATCTAAGAGGAAATTTCTCAAGTTGTTTTGCTCTGGACATAGGTACACAAAATTAGTCCAAGACTTCTTAATTAAATTAAAATTCTTATAGTGTTAGCTGATTTTTGATGGTCCATTTTATATGGTAATTGATAATTGATCACATGGGAGGAATAATTTCTGATGAACATTAACAATATGAACTAAATGTAAATACATCACTGTTAGTTTGCAAACTGACCCCCTTAAGTGGAGGGCAAGGAGAGACTGAAGAAAGAGACCGAACAATACAGATTGGGGGGTGGCAGTTTGAATAAACAAGGGAATTTACATACAAGGCTTGTCTTAGGCACCACAAAACAAGTAGTTACCACCCATCCCCCAGAATCTTAAAAGTTTACATAGAGACTTTACCTGGGTTCAGTCAAATATATCATCCAGGTGACCTCAAAAGCACCTTGCTCTCAAGACTGCATCCTTGAAAATGGCTCCCACTGTGGGATGTTGGTAGAATATACATTCCAAGGACAGGGGAGGGTATGAGGAGCCTCTTACCTAGGTTTAGTTTGAGGGTCAACTAATCGTTACATGCCCTGGGTGACTTCCTCCAATGCTCACCATGATTTGCTCATCTCTTTCACCTTCAACCACTAGCCACCGGTTCCCTCACCCCTACCCACAGACATCGATGTGACACACACACACACACACACACACACACACACACACCACAAATATATATTAACATATATATCACTTGGTACTCATTAATATCTGTACTAATGGAAAATTCTAACAAAGTTGCAGTTAAGTTACAGTTAAATATATAGGAACCAGAGTTCTTGAGATTGCTTAGCTAATTGCTAAATTACAACACAAAGATCATTTTAATAACAGAAATCTTACTCTTTTAAATTTTAGCAAAAATGACTATGGAAAGATGATATAATGCCAAGAAGATAAAACCGTTTGTAACACGTTATCTCCAGCCAAATATGTGTCACCAGAATAATTGAAATAAGACAAAGCTTTACATGTTCGTTGTTCTCACATCTTTTTCATTCTGAGAGATCAGACTAAATGTTATGGAGACATTAGAGGAAGGCATAATCGCTGTGGCATTTTCACTCTTATAAGCATGGAAAAATAAACATTTTATGGTACTCCTATTTTGGCATGATTTCCTCCTGATGGGGTTTCGGATAAGATCTAGCATGGATAGGGATAATGCCTTCTAGACAATGTTTAAAACCAAACCTCAATGTCTTGTAAGTACAGTCTATTCATGTTAGGAAAGTACAGCCAAACATTCAGTCAACAGAGGAAAAGAAAACACATTCACTTGTCTCCACTACTCTAATATAAGGAGACAAACAGCTATCTTTACCCAGGTCCCACAGAGTGCCAACATGCTCTGACAGATCCATTAAGTGAAAGACTGTACTTCCTTCCATTCAAAGTTTTAGTTTTTAACCATCAGCAAAATGCAGATGTTATAACTCAGCAAAGAATCTCAAGGAATTTCAGTCCTGCTCAAATTCTTCATTTTGGATTTATTTTTCATATTGTCTCTTCAAACTAATGACGTGCAACTAGAACATGTAACTACGTATTAAACTGGTCTACCTAGTTTACAACATATGTAGCTCTTGAATAATAAAACTATCACAAAATTAAGAGGCAGTCAATTAGAGAGGGTTACTAGTTATTCAAGACTCCTATTAGAGTTGCTTCAGGAAGACCACTGACTCATTTTATGGATGTATTATAGATGCATGTTTGACTAATATTTCTGAGGACAAGTAAAATCATGATTTTCAGCAACTGTTCAAATAATTAAATTATAAAACATCTCACTTAAGTATTCTTCTGTAACTGGGTCATGCACATATTACAAAATTGAATTATTTGTTTTTGGTTTTATCATAAACCAAATCAGAGATACCTGATTTGTCCTGCAGCACCTCTTTTTTTTCCCTTCCTCTCTCCCTCCCTTTTTCCCTTTCTCCCTTTTCCTCCCTCGCTCCCTCTCTTTCTTCTATCCTCTTTCCTTCCTTTACTCTACATATTTTCAGTACAACTCAAGATCTTGAAAGTTGAATATATAACAACCCAGCAAACTGAACTTGAAAGACTTTGGTCATAAATTTTATTTATTTATTTATTTATTTATTTATTTATTTATTTATCTATCTATCTTTCTATCTATCTATCTATCTATCTATCTATCTATCTATCTATCTATCTATTGTCTTTTAAAATAAGTAAAATGTGCTCATTGTAAAATGTTCAAACAATATTGAAGTAACATTCCCTTTATAAAGCACTATTAAAGTTTGAATGTATGCCTTTTCTGAATGTTTCTATGATTTTATTAAAGAGTATTTATTAAATATCTGAATTGTATGGGTAATTCTCACTTAACTATGATAAATACAAAAAGAGAATGAAATTGTCTCTGCCTTCAAAAAGCCAACCACGTAATGCAAGGAAATAACCTATTTACACTAATAATTAGTCTGTTATATATGAAAGTATATTGGACGTGGTAAATTTAATTGGTTTAAGTGACAGACACATTTGGTATAGAAAATAGTCATGAATTATAAAAGACACGAACTCGCCCCCTTCCCAATGTCCATCCAACCATCAGTTCTCTCTTCTGATCCAAGTAGATGCTGGGAATGGTGGGCACACAGGGCTTGGAGATTGTGAACCTGAACATGGGACTGACTAGTGTTTACACCAGGGAGTTAATGCAGGACCGTTCCCCTTTGTGTAGGAAGAGAGTTGGAGGACTATTGCCAGAGAACCTTGAAGCAAAGATAAGAGGGTGGACACCAGAAAGAGCTGCACATCTCGAGATTCGTGAACTCCCATAGGAAAGGAATGACCACAACATGGAGGGGTGAGCCACTGACAGCCCAGCCCCCAGAAACTGTGGGGAAAATTCTCAGGTGGAATGTTGAGACCACTGTAGCTTGGAGCTGAGAAAAAAAATAAGTCCCCCCACTCTCCACAGTGTCTCAGGAGAGATTTAGGAACCCCAGGATGTCTAATACAGGGCCATCTCTCTTCCCTCAAGCCACTATGGGTGAGCCTCAGGAAAGAGAAAAAGAATATTTAAATGCTGTTCATGAAATTCAGTAGTCAGAGAGATGAGAATTCAGCAAAACTAAAGAACCTGCTCTTGTAAAAAAAAAAAAAAAAAAACTGTTGGAGGAGATAGAGGACAACAAAAACAACAGCAACATAAAAGAAAATGTCAAAATGAAAACAATTTAAAGTGGTTCCTTTATAGCTCCAAAAAATGTTTTTGAAGCTAAAAACATTATTTTAATTGTTTAAAGACTTTAATTAAAATATGGCTAACATAAAATATATTAGTTTCAGGTGTATATCATACTTATTCAACATTTATATACCAAATGGTCATCATAAGTCGAACAACCATCTGACACCATATCACACTATCACAATATTAGTGACTATGTTTCCTATGCTATGCATTATATACCCATGACTTACTTTTTTTCATACATGGAAATTTGAACTTCTTATTCCCCTTCACCCTTTAAATTTTTTTTCAATTATAAGTGACATTTAGTATTATTTTACATTAATTTCAGATCTACAGCATAATGGTTTGATATTTATGTAATTTAAGAAGTGATCCCCTGACTAGTCTCATACCCACATGGCACTATATATAGTTATTACTGTATTATTGACTATATTCCTTATGCTATACCCTACATCTCCATGACTATTTTGAAACATTCAATTTGTACTTCTTTGACTATTTTGAAAGAAACGTGACTATTTTGAAACAACAAATTTGTACTTTTTAATCTCTTCACCTTTTCACCCACCTCTCTAACCCTTCCATCTTGTCAACCACCAAAATTGTCTGTGTATTTATGAGTTTGTTTCTATTCTGTTTGTTTATTGTATTCTTTAGATTCCACATATAAGCAATTCAGCTACTCTGTCTTTTGATAGGAGCATTTAATCCATTCACTTTAATCCTTTAAAGTGGTTATTGATAGATAGATAGTTATTGTCATTTATTATTCATCTTTATGTTCTCGTCTCTACTCCCCTTTTTCTTAAAGAAGTCCCAGTCTTGTAATACTGGTTTGGTGGTAATGAACTGCTTTAGCTTTTTCTTGCTGGGAAGCTTTTTATCTGTCCTTCCATCTTAAATGATAGCCTTGCTGGGCAGAGTAGTCTTGATTATAGGTCCTTACTTTCCATCACTTTAAATATTGTGTGTCAATTCTTTCTTTCCTGTAAAGTTTCTGTTGAGAAATCAGCTGACAATCTTAGGAGAGCTTCCTTGTAAGTAACTAGTAGCCTTTCTCTTGCTGCTTTTACAATTCTCTCTTGGTCTTTAACCTCTGCCATTTTAATTATAATGTGTCTTTCTGTGGATCTGTTTGGGTTCATCCTGGTTGGGGCTCTCTGTGCTTCCTGGGCTTGCATGTCCATTTCCTTCACCAGGTTCAGAAAATTTTCAGTCATTATTTCTTCAAATATGTTCTCGATCCCTCGCTGTCTCTCTCCTCCTTCTGGTACCCCTATGATGCAAATGTTGTTACTCTTGATGCTGTCCCAGAGGCCTCTTAAACTCTCATTTTTTAAAATTGTTTTTGGTGTTCCAATTGGGTGTTTTCTGCACTTTCCCTTCTAAGTCACTGATTCAGTCCTCTGCTTCATCTAGTCTGCTGGTGATTCCTTCTAGTGCATTCTCCATTTCAGTTATTGTATTCCTGACTTCTGGCTGTTTCCTTTTTATGGTTTCTATGTCCTTTTTTTTTTTTTTTTTTTTTTTTTAATTGTTATCTCATTGTTGAAGTTCTCACTAAGTTCCTTGAGCATCCTTATAACAGTGTTTTGAACTCTGTCGCTGGTAGGTTGCTTTCTTCCATTTTATCCAGTTATTTTTCTGGAGTTTTCTCCTGTTCTTTTATTTGAGAAATATTTCTTTGTTCCCCCATTTTGACTGCCTCTCTGTATTTGTTTGTATTTATTAGGTAGATCAGCCACATCTCCCAGTCTTAGCCAAGTGGCCTTATGTAGTAGGTGCCCTGTGGCACACAGCAGTCCAGTCTCCGTGGTCACCCACTCTCGGTACTCATGTGTGTCCCTTGCGTGGGTTGTGTGTGTCCTCCTGTTACGGGTGAAACTTCATTGCTATTGGCATATCTGTGGGTGGG
The DNA here is from genome assembly GCF_057876585.1 of Rhinolophus sinicus. Taxonomy (NCBI): domain Eukaryota; kingdom Metazoa; phylum Chordata; class Mammalia; order Chiroptera; family Rhinolophidae; genus Rhinolophus; species Rhinolophus sinicus. The sequence goes on along the minus strand of NC_142503.1, from coordinate 187,267,744 downwards.
GCTGACCTTCAGCCTGGCTGGCTGTGAGGTTTGCCCACGTCCACAACTTACAGGCTGCTGTGCAGGTAGCTTACCCCACAAAACAGGGTTTGCCCCAATGGGCTCTGGTGCCTGTTGAGACCACCCTTTGGGTGTGCTGCTTATGGGGCTAGTAGGGTGGTGTTCTGCTGTGGTCTGAAGCCAACCTCCAAGTATGTTCATTTTGGGGCTTCTTGGGAGGGACTCTTGTGCTTGCCCAAGTCAGCCACCACCTGTGACCATCTGGGGACTACCTGGTAGGAGCTTTAAAGTGATCTGCAGTTGATTGCTGTCTGTGCTGGTCCTGGAAGCTTATGGAAGAGGCCATGCTGCAAACCGAGGATGGCTGCCACCAGTACCAGGCCTGGGGCAGATCCACAAAATGCCCAGGACACACCACGGCCTGCTGCCACCAAAGCCACATTACTGTTAAATTACAGAATTAAATAGATAAATTGAAAGGAAGGTGGACATTCATACCCTGGAATATCAAATATAAGAAAACATAAAACAAACCAAAATTCAGAAAAAGATAGAAATCATGAAGGAAAAGGTAAAAGACTAAGAAGACAGATACATGGAAACTATGATGAAATACAACAGAAACAGAAATAGAGGGGGGTAAAAGGATTGATTGAAATAAAGAAGTGTGAAAAAATAATCTAAACTGAAAATGGAATATGTTGATTTGAAGCTTTGACCAAGTTTCAACAGGATTATAGCAAAAAACAAAGCTCAGTGAAGATCTTTGCAAAATTTCTAAATTTTAATAAAACAAAACAATGAAAACTTAAAAATATCTAGAGAAAGTCTAAGCATAAAGAACTATTACTCAAGGATCCCATGCCATGCCAAGGTACCATTCATTTCTCAGGGTAAGAAAAAGATAAAAACAATATTAACAAAGAGTCCTACAATATATAACCCACATATCCAACCTGAATGGACTCTATACAAAATATGAGTAATTGTAAAGGGTTCAATATAGGGGAGGATGAAGAGTAGAGGTACTGTAAATGGAAACCTTGTATGGGACCTGTACATATACACGTGTTGAACTATATGCAATTGCCATAAAAAATAAAACAAAAAAAAACAAACAACAACAACAACAAAACACTCAAATATCATCAGTTTCATATGGTTCTGTTCATTTCAACACATAGGAAAAAGTAGGAGGAAACATTAAGCATTTTGGTTGAAGTGGATGGATGGCATCTTGTTTTCATATAATGGCAAAGAAATGTGTGTTTGCATTGAATTATCAGAAAAAGTAATGGGTAAAATAACACAAAATCAACAGGAACTTTGAACCATGAAGAAAGTAAATAGAAAGGAAAAGGAAAAAACAACAAATACCAAAATACCTAAATAGTAAACCGAGAGTGAAATGGAAAGAATCACGCACGTTTTTACACCAGATGAAAATGTGATGAGTTTTTTCATCATAGGATTGTTAGAGTGTGTAAAACAAAACACAATCTGTGTGCTTTATGAGAAATAGACTTACAAGTGTGCAATAATGAAACAGTGGACCTCTATTCGTTGGCCTCATCTCCTCACTAATGCTCATCCTGACTGACTGTATCCAGGACTGGCCACCAAACAAAATCATCATCCCTCACCCAGTCCTGAGGCTGATCCCACGTTACTGTCTGGCTGAGAATCATGGATGGTTGGGGAGCACTGGGGATGGGATGAGACTCAGGATCGGGATGAGCTTATCTGTCGAGTTAATTTGAATATTTTAAAGACTAAGCAGGCACAGTTTTATTTTTTCAGTTACCGGAAACTGCCAACATCAAATTGGCTGTGGAAAATGGTTTCTTGAAAATGTCTTGTATACAATAGTTTAGTCATTTTTAAAAAATTCACATTGATAGCCAAAACTGAAGAAATAATATTATTTTGTTTTTTGGAGGGTTTTAATCATCAGTGAGACCATAGGTATATTTATATTTGATAGCTTAAAGAATTAGAGAGATCAAAATAAAGTCATTTTTAAATGATGGTGCATAATCACCTGAACAGTACATAGATGGAGGCTGTGGAGTTCACACGAGAATGGGAAAGAAGCAGAGATGACAGAAATGAAGGGAAGAGGAAAGCAGAGATTTCATTCTTAGAAATTACATTTAGAATCCTTCCAGTTCTCAAAGGTTTTGGTAAAGGTTAAGTAATGGGATAAAGGTCTATTTTTGACCATATCCATCCTTTCTCTAGTCTCCTTCACCCTAGGGTTTGGTACCCTTAAGCTATCAAAATTCCAATATACAGTAGAATTGTATTAGCATCCTGGGGCTGCCATACAAATTACTACAAAATGGGTGCTTGAAAAAAACATAAATTTATTGCCTCAGAATTCTGGAAGCTAGACATCCTAAATCAAGGTGTCAGCAGGGCTCTACACTTATTGAAAGCTTTAGGGGAGAATCTAGTCAATGCCTTTCTCTTAGCTCCTGGTGTTGCCAATAATGCTTGGTGTTCCTTGGCTTACAGATGCATCACTCCAATCTCTGCCTCTGTTGTCACATGACGTTCTCTCTGTTTGAATCTGTGATCCTTCTCTTCCTAAAAGGACACCAGTCATTTTGGATTAAAAGTTCACCCTATTCCAGTCTGATCTCATTTACTTAACTAATTAGATCTGCAACAAACCTATTCCCAAATAAAGTCACATTCTATGGTCCCAGGAAAGATATGATTTGGTGGGGGCATGGGAAGTGACAGTATCCAATCCAGGACAAGAACTAACTTAACTTAGATCAGTGGTCTTGCTGGACTCACAGGCATTTCTGTCTAAATACTAATCCCTATGCATGGAATACAATACTTTCTTCTACATGTTAAACTGATTTGGAGTATCCACATTTAGAGAGTTACCTCAAGGTAGAAAGAAAAGGACAGAAGGACTGTCCTAGGTCTTTCAAACCACATCATTTATGGTCAAACCCTCTATGCCTCATTGTCCATTGTTAAGAAGGGTATGTACATGGCCTTAGAAGAGCCTCTTAATCACATCACATATAGAGCAACTGCATCAGAGCATTCACAATGGGCCAAGGAATAACTGCTTGACCCTATGGTTGGACAGCATGTAAACAGACTTGCAAATTGGGAAGCAGAGCTTAAGTGTCAAAAAATGGATAGTGGTTTCAGAGGAAATTATATTTGATCACAGAGTGTTGTCCATTTATCACTTGTGGCTTACAATGTTGCAAGGGCAGCAAAAAGTGGATATAAACACGACCCAGACGTTTTAGACAAAAGTGTCAGTTGAGAAACAAAGTCTCTGTTTTCAGGGCATGATCATCATAATGGGTCGGCTGTTCAAAGATGGCGGTAGAGATTGTTAAACCCACTAAGGATGAGTGATAGACTAAGGTCTACCTAGCTATTCAATAACAGAATCCAAAATGTAACACAAAAGTCTTGGCTTCCAGTGCCTAGCTGTCAATTTCCAGTCAGCACTCTCCCAACACCAGGAGGAAAAAAAAAAAAAGAAAAAAAAAGTAAAGCTCACCATTAATAAAATAGTTCCTTCATTTTAAAACGAAATGAAGAAAAATGTTAAAGAAAAAAAAAATTAAGAGTGAAGAAAGTGTGTGGGGATTGGGGCCGGAGTTTGGGACAGAATAAGTTAGTTTTGGCAGAAAGATTGTTCCAGGGCTCCAGGTGACAGTGACTACTAACAAATGCTTTGAGCTCCTTGTTAAACAAATGCTTGTTTGGTTGATACATTTGCAGTTGGAACTAAAAAGTTCTCCAGTTGGCTGGATGTTTAACAAGCTTCTCTTTGGGAGTTCAGCATCTGTCAGGTGAATCAGAACAAGGGTTCCACTTATATTAAGCAGGAGACAAATTATATCTAATGAACTGTTGATACCAAGTGTTTATTGATTTCTCCAAGGCATGTTAAAATCAAACGTAAGTTAAAAGGCTAATATGAGTTTTTGATGATCTGGGAAAACTATTCACAGAGAGAAACTAGATTGAAATTTTTATGAGCAGAACCATTTGTTGAAGACAAATCATGAGATGAATTATTTCATCCTCACAACTATCCTAGCCTGAATGCGTTTTGTTCCATTTCACAGATGAGGAAACGGGCTGTGTGAAATCGAGTCACTTTCCCATAGTTACAACACCAACATGTGGCAGAATTGGAATTAGAAACGGCCTGACTTAAAAACATTTGTACTTACTTCCTAGAAAATGATGCAGCTAGAAAAAGAGAATTTGAGAAAGTAATCGTACCCATCCTATTCTACACATGGGGACACTGAGAACCAGGTGTGAAAGTGATTGCACAAAAGTCATATAGCAAAGCCAGGACTAAATATTGGTATTCTGACTTCATCAGAGGAACCATATTTATTTTTTGTAATACTATTTACTATGGAGCTTACATAGAGATTTAAGTGTTTTCACGTAGAACTACAATTGAACCATTATGAAGATAGGCAGTTCCTGAAATACGGAGTTTGTAACAAAATGTCCTTTTAAGCCAGACTAATGTGGACCATCCATCCTTTCCTACTTGGGACTTAGTTATATAATATGGAAGGGAGAATGTGAGGGTTGCCTTATCCCTCACTGGTGTTCAAAAATAGTATTTGTTATTTTGGACCTCAGGTTCAAAGAGTAGATCTAACCCCACTACTTAGTTTATTGATCACAGATCTTTAACATAATTCACATTTTTCCCCCTTTATCATCACCAGTCACTTTTCCTATCCCCCCAAAAAACACCAGCTCTGACTTGTTTTACATGTATTTTTTAATACTGCAGCATAACGTGCAATGTTGTTTTTAGTGTGTTATGTTTTTAACATATACAAATAAAAGTGTGATACAAAATTCATTCCCTTTCTTACTTTTCTCACTCAACATTTAATTGTAAAGAATTTCAAACATACAGAAAAGTTGTGAGAACTTTACATTGACCATCTATATACCCATTATTCAGATTCAAACATTAATGTCTTACCGTCCATCTATGTGTTCATCTATCCACATGTTGAGAGCATTTCAAAGTACATTCCAGATGTAAGTACCTTCCTGCCTAAATAGACCAGTGTGCACATCTGTACCTAAAGCTGAGGCTGGCAGAGGGGGACATTTTCTTACAGGGAGATAAGGAGCCCTCACTGCCTGTATGTGTGTATCCCCTTGTTTGGGAGTATGCTCCCTGTTCTGGCCTTGATGTGTACTTATTGTTCTGATTAAGGGTATGTGTCATATGACACCTGGCCAACTCCACCGCTGTCTCTGTTTGTGGTCAGGAGGCAGCATGGTCCTTCACCTGCAGTACAAGAAGCGTGCCTGCAGACCATCTCCTGGTTATGGCTTTGGGACAAAACTTGCTGTCATGGGGACCCTTCTCACTCTTGACGCTAATGTTGCTCCATCTCATCTCTATGTGAGTGAAGCATTATTCCATCCAGTGCTTATGTTGGTTGTGTCATTCTTGACATCCCCAATACCTGTAAACCATGCACTGGGTTGCCATTCTGTGACTGCTCTTCCTGGTGGTAGGCGACAAGTGTCACTTGCTTTACAGGTCCCTTACCTGTGCCTTTCTCAGAGATTTGCAGACTCATACACTTTCCTTTCCTTCTGCAGTATGTCCTAAATTAAATCAGAGAGTGTCACACTAGCCATGATTGATTTCCATCTTATTAATAATTGCATATCAAAGTAAAAGGTATTTAATTAATCTCTATAATTGTAGTTACTGTTACATAATTTATGTCCATTTTATTACTAATTATTAAATTTTCAGGTATCTAAGGTGAATTAAAATATTTCTCTTAAAAGTATAATACCCAATTAAATAAATTTACCTTTACTAATTTAATCATTTCCATAGTTTTGGAATTTGAACTGCTCGATTTTTTTAAGCGATGTTACGATAAACTTATTTTTTTATCTGCATATACTCTTTTTCTGTGCTTGCTGTTAAAAAAAAAAAAAAAAAAGCACCACACAATTTTTTGAATAAAACAACAGAAATATATTATCTTATAGCTCTAGAGGTCAAAAGTTCAAAATCAGTATCACTGGGCCAAAGTCAAGGTGACAACAGAACAGGGCTCCCTTCAGAGGCTCTAGGAGACGATCTGTACCTAAACACTTTCAGCTTCTGTTGTCTGCTAGCATTCCATGGCTTGTTGCCACATCACTGCAATCTTCAAGACCAACATCTTCAAATCTCTCCCTGCTCCAATCCACATCACCTTTCCTTGTGTGTGTGTGTGTGTGTGTGTGTGTGTGTGTGTGTGTTGAGTCTCCCTTTGCCTTTCTCTTATAAAGACACTTGTGATAGTATGTAGGGCCTTACCAGGCTATTCCAGAACAATATCCCAATCTCACAATTCTTAATCACATCTAAAGGGTCTTTTCTACATAAGGTAACATTTGCAAGTTCTCGGGATTAGGACGTGATATCTTTGTTGGTTATTATTTAGGCTACTACACATTATTTTCACTTGTGATTTCTTCTCAGAATGAACAAAGCTAGATCAATGGGGATAAAACTTTAAGGCCCCAATGTACATGGCCATTATGTTTTTCCAAAGTCATAGTTTTTATTTACATCTATTCTTGTAACACATGTCAGAATCCTTTTATTGAGAAGTTGCCTACATTGTGAATTACTATTTTAGGTGACAAATAGGCTATGGATTTTATCTACTTGATTACTTGTAAGGAGGAAGATTTTTTCTGATTGCTTCCTGGTTAATTTTCTGCATTTATGTACTATATATGTTGTCAACTGTTTTTCGTATGTTGTACAGTTTTTAAAACTGGCAACTATTGAAAGAACATTTTAATTTTTACATAGACCGATCAAGCTTTTTCTTAATTTTTCATTTCTTCCTCTTTTAAGTTTAAAAAAGCCTCTTTTCTCCAGAAATCAGGGGCATTGACATTCAATTCTGTTACCTTTTGTTTTTGTAATTTAATTATATTTTAAATGAACAATGTGAATATGCCCAGTAGAAGATCAAGTCAAATATTAGCCTCATCCACAAATTCATTGAATAAAAATATAAGAAAAAATATTGACTAAGTTACTGTTAAAGCATAAAAATGGCATTTCCTTCCTGATTCCTCTTACTTTGTAATTAAACCTGTATTCCTGCCCATATTTTAGGGAAATACTTTAAAATGGTCACTTAGAAATTGACTGGTTACATTAATCATAATTTCCATCTGTAATTTATTAGTCTCAAATGTATTCTTACACATATTTATTAAGATCTTTCTATGTGTATGTTTTGGACTAAATTATATCCTCCCCCCCCCCCATTCACATGTTGAAGGCTTAACCCGCCAGATGACTATATTTGGAGATACAGCCTTTAGGAATTTGATGAAGGTTAAATGAGGTCATAAGGGTAGAGCTCTAATTCAGTAGTGTCCTTACAAGAAGAAGAGACACTAAAGATATCCCTGCCTGTGCATGTACAGAGGAAAAGCCATTTGGGACACAGGGAGAAGGTGACTTTCTGGCACCGTGACCTTGGATTTCCAGTCCCAGAACTGGAGAAAATAAATCATTGATTAAGCCAGAAAGTTTGTGGTAATTTGTTATGGCAGCCTGAGCCGACTAATACGCTGTATATGCTACAGATAATAGAACTATATTTAAATAATCTTGTTGACTTTTAGGAGCTCACAGTTTATTTGGAAGAGGGGAATGAAAACATATTTGCCACCCAAAACCTAAAACATGGTGTATTTTACTCTGTATATATACTCATGTGTTCAATTTACCCATGATGTCTGTTTATGTGCAAGTGTGTTTGCTTTTTTTTTACCTTTTCTAATCAATTATTTATAACCAATTAGTTACTCATTCTATTTGTATCTGAAGCTTGCCTTAAATGAATAGCATAGTCTCAATTAATGAAGACAGAGTAAAGTTAGTTTATTTTGATAATTAAAAAAAAAAAAAATGTGTTCCCAGGACATTTAAGCAAAATGTCTTGGCAAAAAAAATAAATAAATAAACTACAGCTGTAACATTTTGCTTACATTAGGCATTTCCCTAATGTCCCTCTCTCTGTGATGAAAAGCATTTGACTCAAAAATCAGTTCTTTAAACCCATTCCTCCCACTTCTTCAATAATGTCTATGTTCTCATTTCCCACTGTGGTGTTACTGAATTTGTAACAGCAGTTCTGCAGAGTATCATTTACCTGTAAGCCAAACCAGCAAATTCAAGGAGTTTCAAATTCTGAAATCTGATTTGGTAGCTTTATGCTAAATGACAATCAGATGGAAATGATGCTGAAACAAACATATGTTGAGATGCACAAGTAGGTGTCATTTTTTGTATAAGCAGAAATTTCTCTGCTGAGCAAGAATGCATAAATTGTGATACTGTCAATCATAGCCTCTAAGCTTACAAGGGAATTAAAAAAAATCCATTTTATGGAGAAGAATATTAAGATTGAGAGAGGCACGCTATAACAGAAAGAGCACACGTTATGAATTACAAGTTATGAACTGGGTTCATGGGCCAATTACACCGGTTATGATGAAAGGATCTTAGACAACGCCCTTAAGTTTCCGAGCCTCGGCTTCCTCAGATAGCAGAGATAATTTGTTAGAAACTAGGAGACGTCCTACCTTATGCCAGATAATGAAGAGTTCGCATGGAAAAACAGAAACAATTCCAGCTACTTCCATTAAGAAGGGAGTTAATACAAAGATTTAGAGGCTTATGAAACTGTTAGGTGAGCTGGGGAAGTAAAGATTAGGTAAACCACCACTAACTTTCTGGAAATCATGAAGTGCAGAAATCACAACTCCAGACAAGACTTTCAGCATCAAATAGGTCAATTCCCATTTTGACACCTGGAATCTACCAGGAAAATCTCCTGTCTGCCGTCACCGGAAGCTCTCATACCACCATTCTGAAGTCAAAACAACCCTCCATCTTTCTCTTCCTATCAAATCTTTAACAAGAGCTTTTCATTCGCAGGGCATGGATGGGAAGCCTGCCCACAAGGCAGTCTGGAGAGTGTAGTCTCCTGGATTATGCACCAGAGGGGATCAGAGAGAGCAGTGTGAGAATGGGCTTGAGATTCCAACAGAAAATTTATAAATTAAACGAATTCTACATAGAAAACAGTCAGAAAAATCTAATCTACCCACTGGTTTTGTCTGCTTTACCTACAAAATGTAGTTCAAACCTATTTCAATTTGATCTCCCAGGAGTGCAATCACCAATAATTCAAAATAACATTGTTTCTCACATGGACAATTACAATATTTATCTGGTTTTCCTCTTTCCACATTGCTCTCTGTCTTACCCATAATAAGTTTGGTTATGCTGTGGTTACAAGCTATCTCAAAATTGCAGTGGCTTAATCCAACTGGTATGCATTTCATGTTCATGTCATATGCTTCCTGTAGATGTTTGAGGGCCTCTGTTGCATGCAGTCATTTAGGTATCCAGGCTGACTGAGGCCTGCCATCTTACAGAAGTAGCACGTGGAAGACTTAGCCACCTCCATTTTCGTGCCAGGAGAAGTGAGGGGCTGGAGAATTGTTCATGGGAGTTTGCTGAATAAATCCACCACTGAACAGGTGATGCCCCATTTACCTCCAAGAAATACAACTGAAATATTTGGTTGACCCTACTGTTTATTCCACAGTTCCTATAATCAGCTTTCTACATTGTACCCAGAATAATATTCATAAAATATAAACCAGATTATATCATTTCTCTTCTTAAAAATATTCAGGGGGTACACATTGCACATAGAATAGAACAAAAACCTTTTATTATAGCATGCCAGATCCTACAGGATCTGGAGTGCCTATTGTTGTTGTTGTTTTTTTAAATCTAATTCTTATCCCTTTTGTTCTGTTCACTGCAGTCCAAGATGTTGGTTTTATGTCCTTTAACGGGGTGAGACAGTTCCTGACTTAAAGATTTGCACCCACTGTTTCTTTTGAGTAGAATTGTTTTAAATGAGTTTTGCCATAGCTCATTTTTCAAGACTCAGATAAAATGCCACCCCCATACTTTATTCTCTTGTATAACAGCTTTATATCACTTTTCAAAACCTGTAAATTGATTACAAGTTCATTGTTTGTCTCTAATTCCTTTAAAATAAACTTTATGAGGGCAAGGGCCATTTGAGTTTTATTTTTGCCTTGTCCTTAATACATAGACTACTGTCTGACCCATAGTAATCAATCCATAAATGTATGTTGAGTGAAAATACAAATGAGTAAATTGCATCTAACACTATTGACCAAAGTGATTAAACAGGACTAATAAAAATTAAGGTATTATTTCAGATACAGATTAGGTTTAGAAAATCTTTTTGCTTTTCTTTTAGAATTAAGGAAACTTAAAAGCCTTACATAGTTTTTTATTTATTAAAGAATGTTATTTAATGACAACTTTTTTCTGTCTTTTATACAAACACACACACACATACACACACACACTAGTTAAGAGATCAATTGAAAGCATGAATGTGTAATCCAAATGCATTGTGTCAGAAAAGACAAATTGTGCTGTTTTGCCATTAGTTAACATCCATTTATTGATAAACATGGTAGCATTTTTATCTTTGTAAAATGTGATAATGGCTATCTATTTTGTGAGAATGGCTATTTATCTTCACATGTAGAACCATACTTGGCATAACATTTAACCATTGGGTTCTAATTGGGTTATTAAAGAATCATCTGGAAAGTCATGACAACTATCATTTTGATGGGTTAGTACCAAGCTCAGCCATCCTTAGTATTTTATTTGTGAAATAAGGTTTTGTGGCAGAGAAGCATGAGCACATCCTTGGACTCAGACAAACCTGAGATTCACACAGGGCTCTGCCTTGTTTACTAGTCTAATATTGGATAAGTTGCTGTGGGATTCCAGATTTACATCAGTATAATTAATGGAAGAGCTTATTTTTGAATAAAATCACTATCATGGCTTCTGACTCAATGAACATTAATTCTCTAATTGTTTCAACCAAATATGGACTAGAAAGGATTTACAACATAGTACACAATTAATTCAGACAGAAGTAAAGAAAATATGCACCAAATACTTCAAGAATTTCAGAAATGGTGGTGTTTTTATTTTTGAAACAAATTTGAGGGGTAAAAAACGAGCTGGAGGATTCAGATTTGAAAAAAGAACAGATGATCACAGCATGAAGTCTACATAGTCCAGGGCAACCTAGAGGACACCTCAAGATGCAATTAACAAAACAGAGCAAGTATCCCCAAGCTCCTTTGATCCAGAGACTTCATGACTTTGGAAAACAGTAAACTTTCATTCTAAAGCCAAACAATACGAATGACCAGATTTCAAGAAAATGTGTAAAATCTTTTGCAAATATATGTATGTATATATGTATGTATATATATATATGAAAGAAACCCTGATTTAAAATACATGGTTAAGAGTTGGAATTAACACATAGAAAAAGACAGTTTAGATTTAATTTATTAAAAAAATACGGTCAATTCCTTACAATGTTGGACGAGGTAAGTACTAGAAGAGAATATGATTTCAAAAAATGTATATGTAGGCTGATACTAAGAAGATACAGAAATATATGTTTGATAACTATACTTACTCTCTACTTTTAGGAGAGCCTTAAAAATGAAATACACATACAAATGTTCCCCCTGGTAGGACTGGTTTCCTAATAATTGATTAATAGGTTGACCAATTAAAATGACACAAAAGTGAGAGATGAGATTAAGCATATGAATAGGTTTTTAGTGCCAGGTAAATTGATTTGATTACATGCCAACAAAATATCAATGTGAATGAATTATTAGCTGCTTACTCCTATCTGATTTTGTCTGGTGGTAATTTAAGCAGCAAAATGCCTTCCTTAGAGTTTTATATATTATGGTTTATGTGGTGGAGTTGAAGCCAATTTTCCTGAACTATGAGTTAGGAAGTAAAGTTCTTAAAGAACCTGAACAGCAACAGAAAAGTATTCCATGATGAACATGAGTTTGGGAAATGCTGAGTTGAAAAACATTAAACGTGATTTTTGCTTCAGCTTTGAACAGCTTTTTCTATTCCTGGAGACTGATATCAGAGTATGACAGCATGCGGTGCTGTCCAGAATGATTTTTCCATGGAATACATTCCATGAAATATAAGCATATATTCCATGGCATATAATCCATGAAATAAACATTCTCCAAAAGCTTGGTCACTAGTGGAATTATTTGGTGAAAATGAAATTAGAGGTTATCTGTCCCTTTTCAAGCTGTGAGAAAACTGCTTTCAGAAATGCCCCTAGAGAACTCTGAAGGTGTCTGTAAGAGATAGTTTCCAATAAACGTAGAGAAATAATATTGCCTACCAAAGGGAGGCAAAGGATAGGCCAGCTTTAGCTGCTTTAATTTTATGGTATAAGGCCAACCCGGAGAAGGGGTTGGGCAGGATCTCTAAAAACCTTATATCACAGCCAGCTAAATGACTGAGCATACACAAAGCCCTGCCAGTCTCTTGAGAGCACCGAACTCATTTGATCTCATGGATGGATCTTTTAAATAGTTGTTCCTATTGTACAAATCCTTTCCTTTTCTTAAGTTTATGTACTTCATATTCACCCTACAAGACCCCACTCAAACCTTGCCTCTATCATCAAGCCATCCCAAGAAAACTTCCTTGACTACTCCAATCTCATTTTCTAACTTAGCTGTACTCCTTTTTTCTCTCAGCATCTTTATCTTTTTATTCAAACAATGGACTGCAACATGTAAATACATACTCATTTGTGTGTTTATTTGTGTAACTTCTCTCCTTCTATTGAGTCTAAGCTCTACAGGACAAGCATAAGAATGTTTGCATTACCCACTTCTCCACCCAGACTCTGTGCCAGGCACAAAAACAGCACCCATTAAATCTTTGATGAATAGATAAATATAGTTACAGTGTAATGAAACAACGCTGAGTGGACTTAGAGACCGGGTTTCAAATTCTGGCTCTGTCATTTATCAGCTCTCTCCTCTCTTAAATTCCCTTTCCTCCTCCATACAATATTTATAACATTACCAATATCATAAGGGTTTAGTAACAACTAAAGGAAATAATGTAAACTTTCACATCAGATTTTAGGCAATCAATAACTATGTTATTACTAATCACTGATTTTTCTTTCTCTATCTCATAAAACTTATTGCACCAAACACCTAAAGGAGATATAACTTTATGCCTGTGTGAGGAAAAAAAATTAGAAAGAACCTGCTCAAACAATCCATAGTTACTAAAAATCTGGAATATATTTTTGTTTTTCATGAACTGAGTGCTTTTATTGGTAAGTATTTTCTCAAATCAGGATAGGAAATCTATTTTACAAAATATTTTCAATTAGCTTTACTCAATTAAATGCAGCACCCCACTGAGGCTCACTGTAAAGCCTATTCTTCAAAGATCTCAAATGAGTCTTAATATTCTCCTTAGACTCGCATTGCATTGGTGAGGCTAACCTTAGGTGTGGGAGAAAAACAAACTAATTTTTATTTAAATTATAACCGCTAATTTTGTCACCTAGAGCTTAGAGATGTAAATGCATAAAAAATAATCCGTTTATATTGACATAAGAGAAAATAGTAGCTTTCAATTCCGTCTCATGTGTCCTTATTTTAAAGATGATGCTCAATTTGTAATTGATAAAATTGGATGCCAAAATCAGGGCAGAGAAGGAATTTCAGGCATTTCAAGGAAGTAATCTTGAAGCACATCAACTCAGCCTGAGCATCCACTCACATCTGTCCTAAATCAGTAATTCCCTTCAACTTTTCCAGCTTTATTCAATTATTCCTTAGCTTAATAAATATTTATTGAGAATGTGTTACATGTCAAAACTGGGGATAAGGCAGTGAAAGAAATAGAATCCTTAAGCTCAAATAGTTAAGTAAACAGACTAATCACAAAAGCTCTGGGAGCAAAGAAGAAAAGCTGACCTGATTGCAGGGAACAAGGTCTCATGGCTCCTTTTCCAGTGTGAGTCCCCTTTGCCATGACGCTTAGCACAATGTCATAAATACTAGACACTTTGGAAATAGTTGATAAATAAATCAATAAGTTTAATTGACCTAAAATTCATCAAGATAAACACCTATCAAAAAAATCATAATACACGCATTCATTTACTTTCAAATGCAGTCAACTTAATTTATATGCTATCTATTCACCAACACCTATTTTTATTAAGCTAAGATTCATCCAAGGTTAACCATGGACTAGGATCTTTAATACAAATTTTCACAATAATTGTGGTAACATTAAATAATGAGGAAGTGACATCCAATGGAGCAACATCAGAAGAAGTAAATTGCATAATACGATGACAAGACTAAAGGCAAAATCCTTCCAAAGGTTATGAGCTAGTAAATGGAGGGATGGGAATTCAAATTCCATCCTTCTGTTCAGTGCTACATCCTTCTTACTTCACAACCTTTTACATTAAATATCTGATAAAATAAGGAAGTTTGGGGAAAAAAGCCAAATTTTAACCTTTTGATAGAAGAGAAGGCAAACAAAGGAAGATAGATCATTTTCAGGAAGACTCAAGAAATACAGCTAATCATGTGAATTATTTACACACACACACACCACCACCACCACCACCAAAATAAATAAATAAATAAATAAATAAATAAATACATAAATAAATACATAAATAAATAAATAAACGGACTCTGGTTATCCTCTGGAATACTTTTTGCCCCATCCTGAGAAATGCACAGTCTGTGGCAGAAATTTATCTCATTCAATTGGTAGAAGTAGAGGGTTCACATAGTGAGAGCATTAGAAGAGGATTGGTAGGTATACCTTCATCCAACGCTAGAGGAATGAGTATATTCTTCTTTGAAAATGATAATAAAAAAAAACAAAACGGGTGACAAATTAGATTTGGAGACAAGAATAACAGGATAAAGTTATAAAATACTGAGGGACATCTTAGTACAAAGCTAAAGTCATATGTGAGCAGTAGGGAAATAGCTATTATTCTACTTTGTTATTCTCAGAAGAAATTTTGAGTCATATATATTTTATACATTTGAGCCACATATTTCAGATATATTAAAATTGTAGTTTGTGTTCAAGTATCATTCCTACTTAAATAAAAGAAATAACTGTCAGTTGTTTGTTTTAAAGCGCCTTATTAGCATACTGATTTGTTTGGATCCAATTTATTTAATGTTTTACAAGAATTATCTAATACTTTTTTGGAATTAAAAATCAGCATATTCAGTCTACCCAAGAAAATAATTATTTTAAATCCTTCCTTTGAATTTTTAAATAAACTTTGTTGAATTAAAAATTAAAATACAATAGAATTAAAACACTAAAATAAGAACATGAATAAGAGAGTCATCCTTTCATGGTTACTAAGCCGCCATTTTCTGTACTTGCATAGATTCTATCTGCACATTTGCAGAGGAGCCAGGCCATTGATTAAAGGACTCATTTCTCCATGTGGATCATACTATTTGGGGATATGTATATTTAGAGAACTTAAATTATCTTAGTATATCTCACATTTTAGAATTTACAATGCTCTGATGTAAGCCATTCATTTCCATGATGAGTATAGGCAAAGACTCTAATGAAATACCTATTAAGGGGATTATTTAAAGGCCCACATCTTCCATGAGCATGGAGGTGACTAAGGATCTGTAGAAATAAATCTTCTAGTGCAGATAATATTTAATAGTAATAACACAGATACAGGGTTAATGTCCTGAAATTTGGTTGTGGAACTTTTGATAAGTTTCCCTGAGATCCCTACCTTCCAGATTGCTCAATTTTCCCCAAAGCTCAGGAATTTCTAAAAGCAAAGGCACCAGCTGTTGCTTTCCGGGATAAAAAGTTGGAATAAAGCAAGATAGACCCAACCAAGACTCAGGGAATCTTGAAATAAATATTTTGGATAAAGAAGGAAACTGAGTTAGTAAACAAGGCTCAATACACTTGCTCAAGGGGCCAAGTTGAAAAAAAGTAGTGCTGACAACTGGCATAGCTGAGGCTGAGATGCCTCTTGAATCCAGCCATCAGGTCAAGATGTTGTACTTCAAGGACTAATCGGAATGAGGAGAGAATAAGAGAGAGAGGGAGATGCAGAGAGGGAAAGTGGGAGCAGGGGAGGGACAGAGAGGGAGGAGGTGGGGTGAGGGTGAGAATGAGAGAGAGGGAAAGACAGAGAGAGACAGAGAGAGAGACAGAGAGAGAGACAGAGAGAGAGAGAGACAGAGAGAGAGACAGAGAGAGAGACAGAGAGAGAGAGAGAGAGAGAGAGAGAGAGAGACAGAGACAGAGACAGAGACAGAGACAGAGACAGAGAAGGAAAGAGAGAGAGAGAAAGTTCAGATTCTACGTCTGTGGCCCCACAGTGGGTGACTGGCCCTCCAGACCTGGCATCAGCAAAGGGTAGACAAAGTCCATGGGACAAGGCACTATTTGTCTTCACCACTGATTCTCTGTGGCAGTGAGAAACAATGGAGATGGTCTAAACTCTGCCTTCGTGACTGACTGGCCTCAGAAGTAGCTCTAATCAAGTAAACACCTGGAATTCTTGAATGGTTTAGGAAAGTGTACAGCTGCTCAGGAAGGCAGTGTTAAATTTTCTGTTTATAAGATCTGAGAGGCCTTTGGCAATTACTTAGGTAAAAACTATGTTATTACATTCATAACTTGGATGTATGGAGGAATTCATGAAAATAAGCAAAAGTGAAATGAGTGGGTGGCATTAGATGACATAGATTTTGAACCCTTTTAATCATTTTCCAAAAGCAGCAAATAATTCATTAAAGAGTTAAATGATTTATTTAGGATTATAAGTGACTAAATGGCTCAATGCTTTTCTACTTCCCTAAACTATCTCAAAAATTACAATAAAAAAAGCTAGTTTCTTTCCAGAGGGATGGAATATATGGATAAAGTGTAAACTTGACAAATGAATAAGTTTCTTTTGTCTTATTAGTACAAATAAAGTATTACCTTTCATAAAGTACATAGGGTAATTTTATTGAAATCTATTTCTCATTCCCATGCATAAATATGCATATATCACTTAAAGTAAATAATTCTAATCTGAAAATGTAGACTTATATGATAAATGTATTTACTCACTGAATAAATATTGATAGAAAACCTACGCATACCAAACATTACTGCATTATTTAATTGGCCATTAGCTTTGAAAAAAACAAATACATATATATATATATACATACATACATATATATGTATGTATATATATATATATATCTATCCTTATAAAAGTATTCACTGTAGGATCTTAGGAAAAAAATGACTCAATCTGCCTTTAAAATTGGATTTGTTATATAATGATCCAATTTGTTCTCAAAATTTCATGATCATGATGATCCATTAGGCAAGGTACTAACATTTACTTAAGTGTTAATTTAAATATATCTAACAAGAGAGGGTCATTTCAAATCCTGGCTACTGTCACATACATTATGTTTCTTGAAATATTCTAGAATTTTTCTCAATATGTTTCTATGCATTACCTATCAAAACTATCAAGGTATTTCTGAAACATACTTTGCATGAGTATCAATGACCTTAGAGCACGATGATTTGTGTTATTGACTGTTTAATCATTTACCAGAGGCCAGTTACTCTAAATTAATAAATATAGTAATTGGGCAATTTATTGAAATGATACTTAGACAATTACGATAGTTCAAAATAGTATCTTACTAACATTCACCATTTCAGAGTAAATGACAGAATTAGACATTTTTATTTTAACTTAAACTATGTTAAAAAAAAATTAAAAAGAAAGCACCCAAATAATTTGATGTATAGTTAAGTACACCTTATTACCAAGAAATACTTTGTGTTCATAGAGTTACAATGAATTGAAATAATCAACAATTTTTATTCTCTCCAAAAACAGGGGTCAGGTTAAACTATTTACAAGAATGTGTGGCTATGTGTTTCATTTACTTCCAGCTTGTGCTTCTAACTATGTTGATGGCTTAGAGGGCATGGTCTAAAAGAAATGGAAATTGCTGTTAGTTTTTAAAAAATTATACAGGTTTGACCTATCTTGATGGACTGAAGGGATAGTGATGAAAACTGTAATCTTAATAAATCTCCCACAGCTAAAGGTTTAAAACTCATACTGTTTCAAATTAGTGAGGACAGCAATATTTATTTGCTGCCGAATTCCAGTCAGCATGGCATTTCAGCAGGAAACACTTTATAAGACTTAAACTTATGAGTAGCAAAGTTGAAAATGCGTGTTAAAGAAAAGGAACAGAAACTAAATACACTTAGTGATTCATTCTAAATCAAGAAGGAAACTAACCAAATTTTATCATTTCCTTCTCTTTGTCTTTCCTCACTGCCATCGACTTCTATTACAAATAATAGCAAAGAATTTTGGCTTTAATAGAGTACAATGTTCAGAGAGCTATGAAAAGCACCATCTCATTGGACTCACACAGGATTAGTTACAAAAATAAACAAATATTATTCTTAACTTATAGAAGAGGTAACTGAGATAATAAATCCAGTTGTCCAAAATTATATCTAATGATCAAATGCGGGGTGTGACAACAAGTTATGTCAGATCAAGTTGCCAGATGATTGGGCCTCTGTCAACAGCTCATTTTGGTAATGAACATGGCATCTACCACAAGGTCAACTAAACATAGTGATTGTGGGGTAAGAAGGAGGCATGCAGGCTGCGTGGTTAGATAGAACTTTGTGAGACAGGAAACCATCGAGCAACCTCTGCACATGCATTCACCTTCCACATTTATTCTCTTACCAAGACAGACAGAAAACCAGTCTTGTTTTTTCTCCAGTCTCACTGGCTCCTTGTCAGCCCCTTTTACTCAGTATCATTTTCTCCTCAACTGGGGAGCACTCCAAAATCAATATTCTGGCCTTGTTTCCAACTATACTTAGACCCATTGTGATTTTAGTCAATCCCGTGGATTTTGACACCATCATCTCTATGCAGATGACTCTTAAATTTACAGCTGCATCCCCATCTATCTCCTCAACTGTAGATCCATATAGAACTGCAAATCTATAATACACTTAAAACTTAGCATGCCAACACTGAACTCTTGATTTTCTATCCAAACTTACTCTTCCACTTCAAAATAAATAGCATTACTATTTACCATGTTGCTCAGAAAACAAACTGCAGAACCATCCTTGATTTCTCTTTCTCTCTCACATCCCGTAACTAAATGACAAACAAACTCTTGTTAGCCTTACCTTGAATATATATCCAAAGGCTTACTCTCTTTATGATTACATTACATTTCAAACCATCATTATCTGGTTTCTCTGCTTCTCCTTTCAACCCTCTACGATCTGAGATTTACAAAAAATCCAGAGCAATCCTGTCAAAATGTAAATTATATTAGGCCATTATTCTACTAAAACTCTGTATTCTTTTACCATATATATTCTACGGGCTGTATATGGCCTGACTCTTGGCTACTCTTCAAATGTCATTTCCCACAGCTTTCCCACTTACTAAACTGGCATCCTTGTTCATCATGAATCTGCCAAGCAAACTGCTGTCTCAGGGCATTTGCACTTCCCGCCCTCTTGGCCGGAGTTCTGTTCACTCACAGAGCTTTTACAGATTCTTCGCTTATTCATTCATTTATTTATTGCCTGTCTTCCATGCTTGAATGCAAGTTACATTAGAACAGAACTTTTATCTTTTTTCCCTGTATCGTTTGCTGTTCTACCTCTAGCATTGAGAACGGTGCCTAGTTGGAAGTGAACTAAAGGCACAGAGGCAGAAGGGCAGGAAATAAAAAAGGAAAGAATGACAGAAGAAAGGAATGCAGGAAGATATGAAGGGAAGGAGAAAGGAGGGGAGAAATGGAGTAAATTAGTGGAAATTTGTCCTGTCGTCATACAAGGGAATACAGGGCAAATTTCTGTGCCAGGAAAATACAAATCAAAGCCCAAACATATAAGGCAGCTGAACTGTAGAAGTGATTCAAACTGCACTTTCAGTCAAACCAAAGCTTGCTGGACTTATTGGTTCTGTTACAGGGGAAGACTGTTCCATTGGGGCCATTTTTTGATAGTAGAAATAAGCGAAACATCTTTGAGAGAGTTTTTCTTGGCATTTTATTTAAAGCAGAGGGCTGCTGAGGAATTCCTATCTCAAAATAAGATCATAATAAAAATGATAATAATAGTAACTATTATTTATGATGCCAAGTATTGTTTTGAAGATGGAGCTAATTAATCAATTCACTTGCACTCTAACAATTACTGAGTGTCTGCTTTGTGCCAAGTTTTGTTATAGGATTGGTTTTGATAAAAAGGATAAATGCCCCGGGTCTCACGAAGCTTATGTTCTAGTACGGAATAAAGACAGTAACATTAAATAGATTAAATAGCTTAAACTAATGTTTAAGTGCTATGAAAAAAAAAAGAAAATCCTGGAACTGTCACAGAGTTGTTTAATGGTGGAGCCAGGATTTAAGCCCTGTCTTGCTCAACTCTGAAAGCAATGCTTTTCCCACTATAGAACTTTTCAAAGGAGAGAACATTTTTCATTCCCCAAACACGATCGCCGTTAAGATATACAAGGGGTTTTGAGGTAGACAAATATGACCAAAAATAAGAGTGAAACCTGATTTACAACGAGTAGAAAGTTTAGGTCTAATTTGGAAGGGTTCTCTCATTTTTCTACCTCAGCATCTGATCTGTCTTCACTGTTCCATTGATTATATCTTAATATTATTTTCTTGGCAATTCTAGGTATTAGACTAAATTTGGCAACTTCAAGTAAAGACCTAAAGGATATAGGCATGAGTGCTTTAAGCAGAAAGTTTAAATTATCCATGAAACTAAAAATCTCTTTTAGTTTCAGGTATCACATTGATCACTAAAATCAATTAGGTCAAAACAGATCTCTTTCTTTTTTCAGTTTTGAATATTTACTTTATTTATTTTGAATCAGATGTATTTCATTGTAGCTTACAAAATTAATTTAAAAATTTTAAATTTAAAAATTATTTTTAATTAATTTTTACATTTTAATAATAGTTTATGAAATTCTTGGAAAATTAACAATTAGTTCTTGCAAACCATCCCTAGCACAGCTGTCTAGCACACTAGCCCATCTCTCCATTGAAGCCAGATCATAAAACTATAGGGTGCTCTAAGGTTTCTTTGTCAGTTGACACTGCCCTACTTGAAGCTTTCTCCTCCCATCATTCTAGGTCAGGGCACTGTGATTTTCCTTTGACACTTCTGGCGTGCCTCCTCCATCTCTTTTCTTGTTTCTGTCTCTTTTCCCTACATGCTTTGCATATGTGTGTCCCTTGTTTTCATTTTGGCCTATCTCTCTTGATGGTCATTTATTTCAAAGATGACTGATCCTCAGACTTTCCCCACCTCACAGTCCAACACCACCATCATTCTACCACATATTGATAAGTGACCCAAGATTTCTCTTATATTTTCACTCCCCATCCTCAATCTTTCATAATGTTCTGTTGAATCTACCCTCTAAAACTTATTCCAAATCTTCATAATCCCTCTAACATCACCCAAGTCTAAGTCACCATCATCTTTTTATGCTACTGAAATAGCCTTAATAAACCATCGTTTTCTTTCTTGTCACTTTATAACCTATTCTTTATTAAGCAGCCAGAGTGAACTTAAACTTTTATAAAGAAAAACCCTCCTGAAAGCAGAAAAGAAAACTAGCTCCAGTGTATAAAAGCTGTTCAAGTTCAAATCAGACTGGAAGGGCACACTGAATATACAAAATGAGTTATGGGAACATGTACAGTAAGATTTTGAAGACAAATTCACAATTTATTATAATCTTAAAATATGACCCAATCTCTTTATTTTGATTTTATTTTCCATATGACTCCATCACTGCTACAACTCCCACTATACTTCATAACACTCTTCATCTAACCTATAAGGGTGCACTCATGCTGTTCTTTGGGCTTTTATAACATGTCCAGTTTATCTACACTTTGGGGACCTTGTGCTAGCTCAGGGGTTGGCAAACTATAGTCCGAGAGCCAAATTCAGCCAACCACCTGAGTTTGTAAATAAATTTTGATTGGAACAAAGTGACATTCTTTAGTTTTCATATTTTTGATGTGGCTAATTTTGTGCTACAACAGCAGTGTTGAGTTGTCATGACAGATGCTATCTGGTCCACAAAATCTAAAATATTGTTCCCTTATAGAAAAAGTTTGCTGACTCCTGTGCTAGCAGATCCCTCTGTCTGAATACTCTTTCCCCTCACCTTTACATATTTTTTCTTTATTTCATTCAGATTCTTTGTAAAATATTAATGGCCTATAGAAATTCATCTGAATAGCCAACATTAGGCTGTTCCCAATCCCATCATCTAAATTTAAATCTCTTCACGGAAAGTATAGCTATCTGGTATGTTATTTTTAACATTTTTAATTATTCATTTATTTATGTGTTACTGCTTCTTCCTGGAATATAAGCTTTCTGACAGAAGGAAGCTCATTCATCTTCACAACTGCTTATAACAATGTCTAACATATAGCAGATTCTCAACAAATACTTATTGAATGGATGAATGAATGAATGAATGAATGAATGAATGAATAAATAAGCCATCTCAGAGGAAATATGCTTCTTTAATCCAACTGACTTCTCAGAGTATGTATTTAAAAAGTAAATGGAAGGCAGAATACATAATCAGTTAAATGAGAAACTAAGAAATAACAAATCCCCAAATTACAGAAATTTGGTGAAATGATGAAAGGTAGTTTGCTCTTAAATGCAACCTAAAATCCTTGGTTAAAGTCCATTTCAACCAGTTAAAACGTCATAAGGTAACAATAATTAAATCCGGGTTCACTGGTTCTTCAACTTAATTGAATGTGAATTCCCTTCATGTAAGAGAATGAATCTGCAACTCAACTGCTGACCCAGGTGCCTTGGATTCACAGACATCGAAAAAATGTCAAAGTGACAGTAAAATCATATTGGTTTTATTCAGAGGTCCTGAGCTGTCATGGACTTGAGTCATTTAATTGTGACAGTGGTAGACACTGGGATAAATTCACTGACTCAGAAGTTGTAGATCAGTTCCTATGAAGGCCATCTAGAAAAGCGAGCCATAGTTTCTCTCCAAGAGTATTGAAAGGTTAACTCTCTCTATGAATGAATTGACCTAGGCAATGATTCATTCATTCATTCATTCATTCATTCGTTCATTCATTCATATGTGTATGTAAAGGCTGAGAACACAGATTTAAAAGAATGTCTCTATCCCTGAAGAGACTGTTGAACCACAGATTGAGAGCCTGGTGTCATATCTTCTCTCTTCTGTGTTTTCCTCTGAATCTCGAAATGAGGAACAGAACGTTGTACTTTATGAACTCTATTTCTAAGCAAAAGGCACAATGCCTGATGTTCTTGGAGTATGTTTGGTGGTAAAATATAATACATGTTGGTGTGCTAAACAACCAGTTGCACTATGCAAAGCAGGAGAAGACAGATCAAGATCAGTACACATGAGTTGCATTTAGATTTTATAATCCAGTTGATTCACTTGATGGTCAAGTAGCTCCAGAAGATACAAAACTTTCTATCAAGACACAGTAGGGAATATAGGGCACACTCCTGTTTTTGAAGATAATTATAATGCAAAAACTTTTGATAAATAGCAACTGGTTAAAACTGAGTTTGTCTATGAGATATAAAGCAATTATGGAAACTGAGCTGCCTATCGTGAGTGAAGAGTTATTTGGTCCACCAAACTATTAATTGTAATATGGCAACAGAACTCCATCACTAAAGTAGAAATGATATATGTAATAGAAGGTTCCAGCAGTCCCTGAGGTGCCAGTAAGTTACAGTAGCAATTGCCTTCGATTCTTATAGTTCTTAAATGGACAAAATTGTCATATTTCCTTCAATCCATACCTAATGCAATCTTGGGAAGTTCCTTATGATTAATTGACCAATAGGAGAAAAAAATAACAAGAAAATACAGATGATATTCTGACATCTCCCAAAAGTAGTCCACTTCACAGCCATACATTGGAGAAGAGAAATCAATGGGAGAAATTTAAGCAGCACAGCTATCTCTACCATCTCTTTGAAAGAAGAAATAACCAGAGATATGTTTCCTCTTTGATTCATGGCAGGGACTAATGTTTGTCTGGATGATCAGTGACATGACAAGAAAAAGATTGAAAGGTAATAACAAGATGCTTTGGGCAAGATGTATGTGAATGGACATTCTATAATGGGCACTGAGTGGGAGGATTCTGCTCTATTTTAATTCCTCACAAAAGCCATCCACTTCAGTAAATGATGGCCAGGAGAACTTGTTCTACAGATGGAAGTTTCTTTTCCTGGTGCCATACCCACCACCACTCCCTGCTTGTGAAATGGACTTATACAGTTATATTGATAGCAAAGATGAAGACTATCCATGGGCTCCAAAATGTATTTCTTCTGACCAAGGCTGGCCTCTACCATCACTTACTGCTAACCTGTTGTGGTGGGCTGAACAGTGGCTCCCAGATATGTCCACATAACCCCAGAACCTGTGAATGCTACCTTAAATGGCAAAAGAAAATCTGCAGTATGATTATGATTAAGAATACTAACATAGAAAAAATATATCCTGGGATTTTTAGGTTGTCTATTACCAGAATGCAGAGACCCAGAAACCAAGAGAATTTGCTACTTGTCCCTACAAATTTGGATCCTACTATGTTAGAAGTCTTATTGCACAAAGGTGGAGTAGTGCCACAAGAAGAAAAATAATGCTTCCAGTGACTTGGAACTTAAGTCTGGTACCTGACCATTTTAGGGTCCTCGGGCTTTTGAGGGAGACTGATCCTGATAGA
Organism: Rhinolophus sinicus; assembly: GCF_057876585.1. Taxonomy (NCBI): domain Eukaryota; kingdom Metazoa; phylum Chordata; class Mammalia; order Chiroptera; family Rhinolophidae; genus Rhinolophus; species Rhinolophus sinicus. Next base: position 187,242,823 of record NC_142503.1, on the reverse strand, counting down.
GGGACAAAGAAGTCTGGGTCTAAGGAAAATTTCTAGGATGACTTTTAGTACTATGATTACAAGTACTAATTGTTAATGGAAAATTATAGTAACTAGATATTAGCAAAATCAGTAATGACACAGAATTTTCCAAAAGTTTTGTATCAATTAATCAGGTAAATAACCACAACCAGTTGAGGTTTTGGCTTATAGAAAGTGGACAGAAATGGATAGTGAAGAAGGAAGTAATAAACAGCAACTACAACCTAAGGATAAGTTGCAGAAATGAGGAAAACAAAAATAAGCATATTCTTTTTGTTGTTTTGTTTTATATATATATATATATATATATATATATATATATATATACACACACACACATATACATATATATTTATGTAAATATATATATATTTATATATATACATATATATATATATATATATATATATATATATATATATATATATATGTGGTCTCTCCTTTCAAGCAGGTTTTGTTCATTGTGTTTATATTTATAATTAGAATTTAGATCTTAATTATAATTACATTTTCAACTTTAATAAATCATTGCAAGTCCTTAAGGAAGACTGAGTTAGGAAATGAATGACCATCTCCAAAAATGGAGTCTTTCAGGGAAAAAAAGAACACTTTTTCAGAGGATTAAGGATAGTTGCATCATATTAGGAGGAACATTGATATTGTTGTTGTTGCTTTGCAAGTTTAATATGTTAGAAGGGGATATTTGGGTTAACAAACTGGTAGACTATACTATATAATTTGTTACCAACTCTAAATGATATGTGCTCAAGAAGAACAACAACAGCAAAAACAATCCTATTCAAAAATGGACAGAGGACCTGAACAGACAGTTCTCCCAAAACGACATACAAACGGCCAACAGATATATAAAAAAAATGCTCAACTTCACTAGCTATTAGGGAAATGCAAATCAAAACCACAATGAAATACTATCTCAGACCTGTTAGAATGGTTATTATCAATAAGACAAGTAATACCGAATGGTGGAGAGGATGTGGAGAAAAAGAACCCCTCATACACTGCTGGTGGGAATGTAAACTGGTAAGCCCACTATGGAAAAGAGTATGGAGGTTGCTCAAAAATTAAGAATAGAATTACCACAAAACCCAGTATTCCCTCTTTGGATATCTACCCCAAAAATCTGAAAACATTTTTCCATAAAGATATATGTGCTCCAATGTTCACTGTAGCATTATTTATGGTTGTCAAGACATGGAAACAATTGAAGTGTCCTTCAATAGATGATTGGATAAAGAAACTGGTACATATACACAACGGAATATTACTCAGCCATAAGAAAAGATGAAATAGTGCCATTTGTGACAACATAGTTAGATTTTGAGATTATTATGCTATGTGAAATAAGTCAGACAGAAAAAGTCGAGAACAATATGACTTCAGTCATATACGGCATATGATACTAAAAGCAGCAAATGAGCAAGATAAACAAACAAAAACTCACAGACACAGACAACAGCTTAGTGGTAACCAGAGGGTAAGGGGGGAGGTAGAAGAGGGAAAATGGGGGCCAATGTATGGCGATGGAATGAGAACTGACTCTGGGTGGAGATTACATAATGCAATATATAGATGATGTATTATAGAAATGTACACTTGAAAACTATATTATTTTCTGTGTCTATGAGTTTCTGTTTCTCATTTGTTTGTCTTGTTCTTTTGTTGTTTTTGGTTTATATACCACATATCAGTGAAATCACATGGTTCTCTGCTTTTGCTGTCTGACTTATTTCTATGTAATTTTACTAACAATTGTCACCCCAATAAATTTAATAAAATAAAATTTAAAAAAAACTATATTATTTTACTAATGAATGTCACCACAATAAACTTAATAAAGATAAAAAAATAAAAATAAAAGATACCTGTTTTTCCTTACATTCATCTATTCATCCTAAGGGGAAAGTCTGCAATTTATTTGCCAGTAATCCTTTCCAATATTAGTGTGGTTATGCTAATAGTAAATGGTGCTTGAGCAAGATTTGGAAGATGGAAGAGAAGAGAGTTCCTTATTTTCTGGTGCCAGTTGAGGGAAGATGTGACTCTTGTCGGGGTTCTCAGGCAAGCCCTTGTGAACCCTTGACTCAGAATTGTAAGCTGTAAGGAACTGAGAAATACGGAGACAACTTGCCTGGGATTCCTGAGCTTTACCCAGGCTTCCCTACAAGCAACTGTCAGTTCCCCGATTCTGTGCTGCTGGCAGCTGAGATCATATCCAGAGACTTCACTGAGGACCTGGTAGTTCCCATTTTTATGACTCTATCAGCATCTTCCTTGGCCTTTACTGCCCTGGCCCTTTCAGAGTTGTGTAAGTTTCTAATGCGTTGTATTTCTATTTTCTTTTTTTTTTAATATATTAGTTTATTGGGGTAACAATTGTTAGTAAAGTGACATAGGTTTCAGGTGTAAAATTCTGCAATACATCATTCATATATCACATTGTGTTTTTACCACCCAGAGTCAGTTCTCCTTCCATCACCATATATTTGATCCCTTTTACCCTCTTCAACCACCTCCCTCCTCCCTTATCCTCTGCTAACCACTAAACTATGGTCTGTGTCTATGAGTTTTTGTTTCTTCATTTGTTTTGTCCCTTTGTTGTTTTCAGTTTTATATTCCACATATCAGTGAAATCATATGGTTCTCGACTTTGTCTGCCTGACTTATTTTGCTTAGCATAATACCCACCCTGAAGGCGCCTGATCTCATCTGTATTTCTATTTTCAATTTGGAATAATGAGTGACTTCTCTTTTCCTGATGAACTCCAGTGAATCCCACAGTGTATTGGGAGATAAATAATTAAGCACACACGTACAAGACTGTGTCATAAAATCTCTGATAGAAACATTCATAGTATAAATGGTAACTGAGAAAAAGAAAACTATACTGTACTGAAAAGTTCCTCAGTGTAGCCAGAAATATATTATGTGCCCAGTAAACAGTGGTTCAATGAATGAATGGACAATTAATGAATAAACAAAAATGAGTGAATCTGGGTAGATAACAAGGAGTGATTTGAAGAAGCAAGGACTGAAATAGGAGGTTATAACAGATATTTTACATTGGTTCCCAACACCCCTTCCACATGTTTTCACAGATGCCATATGTAGGAAGCTTAGAACTATAATTCTCAGACTCCGTCGGAGCTCAGGATTTGGATGAGATTTAGGTTTTCCTATCAGATGCTCTAGGTGCCAATTTACCAGTGAATTGCCTGGGAAGAGACGTAGAATTTGAACCTCCCTGGTGCTGGCCCAGATCAGATCCGAGGTAACGTTCCTTTGGATCCAGCAGCTATGGCATCAGCTTCCCATTCTGCAATGTCCTTAGGGAACAGAAGCAATAGATCCGTGGATGGCCAGATCTCTGGTGTGATTTGAAGAAAGTTTGTGAAAGATCGGCCTTGAATCTGCTCCTTCACCTTTTCCAATAATTCTGTTATCTATATATCTTTATACATTTATTTTTTGTTTAACTGGAATAGATGCCATTGTCTCCAGTAATAACTTTTACCATTTCACATAATCTCCAAGCAGAGGTAATGAAATGGAAAAGAGTTTAGTAGGAGCAAGAACAGGTGTACAGAAGGATATAAGTAGTTTTCTCTAACTGAAGCACCAATGGTTGTTGGGGGAAAGAAAACACAAAGGCTGGAGGTCTGGGTACCATATAAAATGTCTCAAGAATAATATAGCACTGAAATTAGACTATCACTGGATATTTACATTGTATTTTATATTTCTAAAATATATTTTAAGTCCTTCACTTCCTTATCTTTACCCAAGTTCACATGTTAAATACATATGGACTATTTCTGTTGTATTTATTATAGAAAAAGGACACAAATATGAATTCCTATTAAATTCCAGGCAATGCCTAATTACTTTACAGAGGTCAGGTTTAAAAGAAAATCTTGGCTTTGGGATAAGTTTCAACATGATATGCATTAATTTATTCAACCAATATTGAATTCTAACAAAGGGTCAGGCCACTGTGCCCCAGGTCTATTGATCTGGAAGATCTCTGCAATAAAAAGTACCTGAAAATTCTTCCCAATTGCTGATTTTATACTGTTTTGCTACCTCAAGATTTAGTACAGTGCTTGGGGTATAATAGGTTCTCACTATTGGTTGTTAAATAAGTTAATAAAGAGACTTCCCTGACTATTTCTATACAAGAAAATCAATTCTTTCTTTGAAATTCTGGAGCAATTATTGTTAATGAGGCATCTGTCATTTTATGTAGTATTGCACAGTCACCAGGATTTAAGGCAGTGTTTGGTATTTAAGAAACAAAACAAAACAAACAAACAAACAAAACTCAATATGTATGAATAGATTGAAAAGCTAGCTCAGATATCAAGTCTAATAGGTCACAAGGATAGTGTCAGGGTTGATATAGAGACATTACCATAAGACATTGGTCCAATGGCTTGCCAGTACTGTGAAGACATAACTACGCACTTTTGAAAAGAAAATGAACTATTTCAGAAAACTAGAATTTTGCTACAAAAGACAAATTATGTTTGCCAATATTTGCCCTTGTGTGGTGGTAACCATTTTAGGGAAATCTCTATGTTTTATAAAACACTATTTGATGAATTATTAAAGAGTCTCTTATTGGCTTGACTTGGCTAACCTAATTATCCACAGCTTCAAACCCTTGATTAAGCTGACATAATTCATTTCAGGACCTGAAAAGATGAGGACCACTCTAGTGCTACCCTGCAAAACTTGAGTCACAGCCAAACTGTAACCTTCAGAGTAAAATTTTTTTGAAATATGAAATCCTCATATTATTTTAGTGTTCCTTCTAAAATTCTGGCATTCAAATGGCATAGATACCAAAGAGTTTTCTCTAAGTACCTAATTATTGGGATATTTTTTTCTTGCTCAATATTCTTCTATTTTCAGTAGTCAGATATACTAAGGGAAAACAAGTCCTCATAAAAATAAATTGAACCTAACTCTAAAAATGGAAGTACCTGTTCACAATTTGTATTTATTAAGGGCTTAAGAGAATATTATGATCGACCTATTTCATTTTCTCTGACCCTTCCTAGAGTCAAACTCTTTATAATACATTGGGTGCTGACATTACTGAGAATAATTCAGGAACAGTGTATGCAAAGCATAGGTTTGAAGCTTAAGGAATAATTCAATTCAAGGAAAACAGAAACCACTGTCTCAGCCAATGAGCCACTTACCATTATGTAGCATTATCAACTGAAAAGTGGCCAAGATATTCATTACGTTTTTCTCATTATCAAAGATCACGTAAAGAGGTTATATAATATTTTCCTAATATTTGAATATAAGGTTGTTTTCCAATTTTTTTCACATGTTTATATTTGATTAATTTTACCCAAAGAAATATCATTCTATAGGTAATTTAGTACTCATTAAAAACATTACCTAGGGGTTTTTTTTTTATTGTTTTGTTTTATTTGTCTGTTTCTGTCCATAAAATCTATGTGATAGCAGTGAAGAAGTAAACAAAAGTAGGCAAATGTCATCTTTTGATTCCTGCTGTCCCAGGAAGTGATTAGCCCATTAACATTTTTTGGAAAGTACAGGTACCAGAAATTATAAGAAAGAAAATAATGTCTTAGGGTAATGATCTTCCAGGCATTCAGATTTTTTTCTAAATTGATCCATTTCTTGATATTAAATAAATATCTGTTTCATAAGCTGTGGAAATTCTTTTAAAAAGATAATCTCACAGGAAATTCATTAATGAAAGAGTTAACAGTGATTATTATTTTGTATTCTTTTCATTTCTCTTTATTCACTTGAAAGAGTTGTTTCTGTATAGATGCTAAAGAATGGAACTGCAGTAACAATTTCAAGTATACTTCATTCTCATCAAATTTCTCTTGCCCTGTACCAATCAGCTGAACACCTTCATTAAAAGGATAGATGCTATCAAATTAGAACTCTTTCATTTTCCAACCATAAAATTTACAAACCTGCTTGTTTCTGAACTCGTATCTCTTTCCTCAATTGCCCTTAAGAAATTATCTCTTTCCCTTCTTAATACAATCCATCCATCCATTCTCTGGATCCCAGGTTCTCTCTCTCTATTTGTCTTATCTATCTATCTGTCATCTATCTATCATCTCTCTCTCTCTCTCTCTCTCTCTCTCTCTCTCTCTCTCTCTCTCTCTATCTCTCTATCTCTCTTTTCTATCTACCTATCCAACTATCATCATGTATATGTCATCTATTTGTATATTTATTTTCAAGAAGTGCACTTCTCTTTATCTTTTTACTCGTCATTTGTGCTTTCTCTCTGCATTTCAACATATTTAAATATTTTATTGCACAATTTCTTTATTCCTCTTTATAGAGCTAAGCACATTCTCTCAGTTACGATTAAATTCAGGTTTATAGAACAGGAAATCAAAAATAAGAGTGGTTTACCAGATAGAAATATATTTCTGTCTTTTAAAATGGAAACTAAAAGCTGATCATCCAGGGCCTTCTAATTCCCTGCAGTGACATCAGTATGTGTAGCCTTCATCAACTTAGCCAAAATGGATGCTGAAGCTTCAGTCATTGTGCTTCATGCCAGGTGACAGGAAGGAAGATAGGACAAAGAAAGGACATCAGTGAGTGTATGGCAGTACTCTTTGAAGAAGACTTCCTACTCGTCCTCTTACAACTCAAGCCCCAGATGTTAGTTACTAAGTGAAAAAGGCAATGGAGACTATAACCTCTATTGCAAGTAACCGTGGGATTTGTCAAATTCGGGGGTTTAATATCTAAAGAAGAAGAGATATGTAAGTGGTGACTCACATTCCCTCCCATGCTTCCCTGAACCTATTTTATGCTCCTCTCGCCCAGCTCTCCTTTTTCATTCTCTCTCATCTGTCATCCATCTCCCCTCCTCCATTAAAACTCATTGCAGAGATCATCAGTGAATTCTCAATTACTGTACATACCCTTTCTCACTTCACCGAATTAGTTTTCTGAGTATATACAAGATGGTTGATAATTAACTCCTTTTGGGGAGAGCTTCTTCTATGACTGAGGAACAAGATACTCCTCAGCTATGCATACGTCTGTTTTCTATCTCAGTCTTCTCTACTGGCTCTTCTTTCAATCCAACCTTTTACTATTAGAATTCCTCAGGGCTAAGCTCTGGATGCTTTTGTCACTCTACACTTCTCTCAAAGTCATCTCATACAGTTATATGGTAGGAAATAATATCTTTAAAATCATACAAGTTCGGACAATTAAGTTCATGAACTCATCCTAGAGAGAGTGTTGCATACCTCACTGCTGAATGTCACTACGGTCACATTTAAAGGCCTCCCCTTGGGCAGCTATGCACTGATGCCAGTGCCTAGTCCACCCTTCAAAGCAATTTTGAAACTCTCTTTTCTGGAATGGCCACCAGAGCTGTCATCATATTACCCTTGATGTCCTGAATGCCATAAAAGAAAAAAAAAAAAGTCTTCCTTTCAATATTTCCTTTATCTTCACATAAAGAAAGAAGTCAGTGGGGGCCAGATCAGGTGAGGAGGGAGGGTATTCCAATGCAGTTATTTGTTTACTGGCTAAAAACTCCCTCACAGACAGTGCCATGTGAGCTGGTGCATTGTCGTGATGCAAGAGCCATGAATTGTTGGAGAAAAGTTCAGTTCATCTAACTTTTACACACAGCCTTCCAAGTAGTAAACTTGGTTGACTGTGTTGTCCCATTGGTGCAAATTCATAATGAATAATCCCTCTGATATAAAAAATAAAGGGTTACCAACATCATTGCAACAAGTTCGCGAACTTGGTTGTTTGACCTCATATTAGTTGCCTCTCTGACATCACAACTTGACCCTCTCAGACATCCCAAACCAACGCTTTTCTTCGAGTATCTTCCTTTCACCACAGTAAATTTCACCTAAATTAGAGTTCCCCGTTACAGTTTCCTATGGTCCTGTGTTTTTCCTTTGAATACATATTTATTTATTTATTTGATATTTGTCCTCTTCTTCACTAAACTGAAAAGGCAGGGATGGGCTCTTGCTCATCAACTTATCCAAATCCAAAGGACAAGTCCTGGCATATAATGTTATTTAATAGGTATTTGTTGAATGAGAAAATTATTTAACCAGTGACATAGAGCAAATGTCACGATGGGCATCTTCCGAAAGTACACAGGGCACCTGTATCAGAGGAACTATTTAAAGTTCAAGCACAGGAAATTATGCCATAGGGGAAGGAGTGAGACATGCAGCAGGACAGGAAAATACCATCGTAAAATAAAAATAAAAAACCTTCTCTAGAGAATGGAGTGTAATGTGTCCACTAAAATAAAACAGGAAACAGAGGTTGTAAAACAAGACTTTTATAAAGATTTGCAGACTGGGCAGTAAAGTTCACATAAGTAGACACTGTTTTAAAGCAGAGAATGTACAGACACCCCTTGCAACTTGCATAAGAATAAAAGAACTGGTAAATGAAGACAGCTGGCAGGGGACAGCGACAGCATCACCTCCATTCAGAGACCCTCACCACCTCAGTTCTGGAAGACAGACTTGGGGGGGTTACAGCTATAGAATATCTTTGTGTGTTGCCACAGGATTAATTTATTAATTGAAGTCATAATTTTTGCACTGTGTGATTTTCATGGTCTTGAAAACCATGAGAATGGCTCTTGTTTCAAATCCCAGTACAGTATATAGTAATTGTACGTGACATTTGTTGACCATCTGCCTTTTTCTAGGCAGTGTTCTAAGTATTTTATTTGTGTCAATTTGTTTATTCCTCATAATAAGTTCATGAGGAATGTGGTATTATCCCCCCATTTTACAGATGAGGAACTGAGGCACAGAGAAGTTATTTAACTTTGCTAACACAGATAGCAAAAGGAGAAATTGTATTTGAACAGCAGCAGCCTGATTCCAGTATTGGCCTCTCAATCATCATATTATGCTGCCTTTTATTTAAAGAAAAAATTTCAGAATAAGTAATATTTCAAAAATATACAAATGCTGATAAACTTTCTGAAGCAGTAACAAGCTTGCCTAATCACATGTGATTAACCGGAACAGTAAGATGCACAGTGAAAAGTCATTTCTTGTCTTCCAACTGCTCAACTATCTGAATAATAGTAAATTTTACAAATAATCATTTAAATAAGGCTAACTATCTGAATTACACCCCAGTCAACATACAACTAGCATCAGCTTAATTAGCATTTCAGGGCTTTAAGATCTGTGTAGGGAAATAAAACAGATCCCCATAAAACAAGGAGTAAGTAAGAGAACGTATCATAAATAAGTAGACTATGGGCTATGGACAGTAATCATTAAAGAATTAGAGAGAGAAGACTCTAACTCAAAATAATTACTCAGGGAAGCCTTCACAGCTGAGTGGGAATGGGAGCTGGCTTTACATAAGAGATAGATTAGCTATACAGAAGGAAAGAAGAGAGTGGGGAAGAATAATAACTGTGATTAATTCCATGAATTAAAATAATCAAAAAATAAAAAAAGACATTTGGTTATGAATTTGGATGTTATTTCAACTACCATGGCTACAAGGCAGTCTGACCAATAAGAAAACATAATGCCTCTAAAAATTATTACATTTTGCATTTAGATAACACCAAATAACAGATTCCTTTACCTTTTTTATGCAGGTATCTTTAACGCATGTATCATCAAAGTTTTAAATGAGTATTAGTTTTCTAGTGATAATTAGGCCAACCCTACTGGTCTTATTTGTTTTTTAGTTCAACTGTCTTAAGTGGAAGGGATTATCAGTAGGATTCAAAGACATGGCCATGTCTGGGCAGCGGACGTTGCCCATTGGCTTATCATACTCAGAGTCTGTTTTTTTCTCCCTACCCTCCTACTGCCATTTTATAATATCTGTTAAGACAAAATGTTGGCAACATAGGGTTCATCACTAGGTGTTCAAATATTCAACAGTTAACTAATTTTTCTAATCAGCTGTGAGATTTTCTTAGTCCCTATAAATCCCCTTCTGGAAGAATTACAAAAACTATGCTCCTTGAGATTCAAATTGCATCTGTCTCCCCCACTGGACAGTGGTTGAACTGTCATTCGAAATGAAAGAACTAGACTTCCCCCTTTCCACTATGCATGGTTTTTAGTTTAGTTTTATGTGTATCTCGTGAAGTAGGCAGGTAAATGTTGCAATGTCCATTTTATAGATGAGGAAACTGACAAATGTACAGTCATACAAATAATAATCTGTATAATTAGTTTAATTTCAGACGTTTGATGCTGAGTCCATTGTTTTTTTAACTGACTCATGAAGTTTCAATTGAAATATAATTGTTTTTGACTTTAACCTTACTCAATAAATTGAAGAATTCCCTTTTCAAATCTTAAGGCAGCAACAATCTCATTAACTTAACTCTGCAAGAGAGAAAAACTGCTGGGTTGTTCTCATGCTGATTAGAAACATTTCAACCAAAAGAAAAAAACAAATCTAACACCAGAGAAGACAAAAAAGGGGTAAGAATAGACAAAAGTCAAAAGAAAAAGTGTACTACCAGTAGAAGATTTTTAAAATCAAACTTAAAGGCGTTGGACAGTTAAAAGTACACAGGAAAGACACAATTCGTGCTGCTAAGCCACTATCTCTGCTGCTCAAGTTAAAAATAAAAAGCATGTTTGATAGTTGAGAGGAGCTCTGATTTTAATGGGTACATTTGATGTATGTTGACATTGTACCCAACATAAGTATATGTCTACTGGGGTTCGATGGAGTTGGGGAGATAAAGAAGAATAAAATGGGTATATTTTTAAAGTCTTAATTTTTTTATCCTGCAAACAGGGTGGAGGCCGCCAAAAAGCCACTGATCAAGGCCTTTGGGTAGTCTGTAATTTAATTAAGACCGAATTACAAATTCTAATTACCTGGCACCAAAGAAGCCAATGTGTGAAAGCTTGTTTAGTATTCAATACACAATTCAAGGGTTTCTGTTCTTGGATTCAGCTTGTTCCTATTAGAAGCACACATGAAAGACATCATGTTACTCTTTTTTTTTCCCCCATTCTTACTTGATGACTTAAAAATATAAATGGTGAAAGTCTTTAAAACAGAGTGGAAGGCAGTTGAAACTTTACTTTTATAAAAAAACTGCATTTTTTTATTATAACTTGACTTTCAAATTTTATATTTAGGAAAGAAAGAAATGGGGGATTAATGTACATATTGACTATTATCAAACATTAGGCTAGAAACTTCAGAGATATGTTCTTTCATTTAAGTGACATGATGGATATAAGCGACAGAGATGAGAAAATTGAGCATCAAAATTTGAAAAGTAAATTAAGAATCAAGGAGGCAAGATTCACACCCCAAAGACATCTGCTTTCAAAGTGCAGGCTCCCTTTTTTTTTCTTTTTTCTTTTTTTCAGTTTCAGGTGTACAGAACAATGCAATAGTTAGACATTTCACCCCTCACAAAGTGATAATCCCCTCCCCAATCTATTGCCCCTCTGACATTGTACATATCTATTACAATTCCATTGACTCTATTCCCGATGCTATACTCCATATCCCTTGACTATATATATATATATATATATATATATATATATATATATATATGAAATTATAGTTGACATACAATATTGTTTAGCTTCAGCTTCAGGTGTACAGGGCAGTGGTCAAACATCTACACCGTCCGCGAAGTTGTCTCCCTAATAAGACATGTATGTACCCATCTGACACCCTACAAAATCTTTACAGCATTATTGATTATATTCCCCAAACTGTCTTTCATATCCCCATGGAGAAAAGGGAACCCTGGTGTACTATTGGTGGGATTACTGATTGGTGAAGCCATTATGGAAATCAGTATTGAGGTATCTCAAAAAACTGGAAAGGGAACTACCTTATAACCCAGCAATTCCACTCTTAGGTATCTATCCAGAGAAATCTAAGATGCTAATTAATTGCTTATTTCAGTGCTGTTTACAATAGCCAAAACTTGGAAACAACTGAAATGCCCATCAGTGGATGACTGGATTAAGAAACAGTGGTACATTTATACAATGGAATGTTACTCAGCTATGAAGAAGAATGAAATCTTACCATTTGCAATGATATGTATGGACATAGAGAACGTTATGCTAAATGAAATGAGTCAGTCGGAGAAAGACAAATGCCATATGATCTCTCTTATATGTGGAATCTAAAGAACTGAATAAATGAGCAAAGTAAACAGTCTCAGAGATATAGAGGAAAAACTGATGGTTGCTAGAAGGTGGGGATGAGGGAGAAGAGGAAGGGATTAGACAGCATAAATTGGTCACTCATGCTCCTTTTAACCCATCACCACTTTCCTTTCTGTTGTTCCTCCATCCCCTAAACAATAATTATAGTGAGATACTCATTGTCCTTGATAGAATGAAATCCCATTAATATCCACCAATAATTGAATCAGATTATATTGAGGTTAGATATGAAAGGAAGGCAGAGAAAGCTTAAAAAGTAAAGCATGGTCTTCTGAATAGCAATCCCACAACAAAATACATCTACTTACTTGACATTTAATCAAGCCTCCTTTGAAAAATAGACAGGATTAGTTTATTAGGATCAAATGATTATTTAAAATAAAAGAATAAGGAAATACAAATCATAAAACCCTTGATTTGTAGGAGAGACTAAGATCATAAACCCAGAAGCTCTTCCATGATTATTCAAAGTTTTATTCTCCACTTCAACACTAACATAAACACTACTTTGAGTTTACAGTTTTTGTTTGTTTTGTTACATTTTTGAAAGATAAATGGTCAAGTGGCCCCACAAATCAATAGGGCTTAGCAGTTGAGATCGTCAAGATTGGCTCAGCCTGATGGAAAAGAAAAATGGTTCCTTTTCTAACATTACATTCAATGGTGAAATCCTAATAGATCTAATAGATTAAAAGTCCACGAGTGAAGGGTCAAACAATAAATTTAATAGAAGAGAATGGACTATATCACCTTTATGATATAGGAATGGGGAAAGACACTGTAAGCAAATCTAAGAAACAAAACAAAAAAACATTGAATTATGGGGAATTTAATTACAATTCAAAATAAAGGATTTCTCTCAAACAAAGGACAACATAAATAAAGGCCAGAAATATGATAGTAGCCCAATGCTTGTTATGTGCCAGAAACCTTTTATATTATCATGTTCACTTTGCTGTTGAATCAAAAACAACAACAGAGGTTAAGTAACTGTCCGAGATGATCTGGATAATTAAATGAAGAGTCTGTGTCTTTTACCACATGCCATGCTCTCTCCCCTTGGAGACTGAGAGAAATATTTTCAATATCAAAAACTAGTAACTAGACTTTTGGTGGTGATCACTTTGTCGTGCATACAGATGTCAAATTATAATGTTGTACATCAAAAACTTATATAATGTTATATACTGATTTTACATTTAAAATGAAATTTACTTTTTTTTACTTTTACATTTGAAATTTAAAAATTTAAGTGCTGCCTATGTAGAATATACAAAGAATTCTGGCAAAGCATCATCAACAGCAAGAAAGGCTAATACTACATACAAAGGTAAAAAGAGAAAGGCTTATATTAAAGCAATTTTCAAAACTGCAACCACCAAAGTAACAATGGATTCTAAATCACATTAGTAAACAGAGACGTGTAAAACAACAAGTATTTTTTTAGACTTCTCAAGATGGCAAATATTAGAAAGCTGGATGAGTCAAGTTGATGGAGATTTTGGATTATGAAAACATTCCTGCATTACTTGTGGGTGCAGCCATTCCAGACAATTATGGGACAGCATTAGGTCAATTTTGATACACATTCATTTACACCTGGGCATATATCCCAAAGAAATGCTCACATAGGTCCTTCTGGAGATGTGCATGTAGATGTTAACCACAGCTGCATTTGTGGGCCATAGAGTGTTGGAAGAAAAGAAACCGTCTATTACTGGGGAAGTATATTAGTAAATTGTGTTAGATGTATACCATGGAAAATAATGCAGCAAAGGACTAAATAGTCCTTGGATAGTGACATCGCTGAATCTAAAGAAAACAATGCAGAGTAAAGAAGGAAGGAAGATGTGAAATCTATAATATGATAGCATAGGTGTAAATTACTCGTAAAATCACATGTACACCCAAACAACAAGAGACATTTTATAATGGCATATACCAACAATGCAATACATATAAAACAGTTTTTGAAAGTAAATGATGAATGAGAATAGGGAATAATTCATTTAAAGGGAATAATGTGTTCAATCAATCAAGAGAGGGACTTTGGGCAGCCAGTTAGCTCAGTTGGTTAGAATGTGGTACTGATAACACCAAGGTTGTCGGTTCGATCCCCACATGGGCCATTGTGAGCTGCACCCTCCACAACTAGATTGAAACAACTACTTGACTTGGAGATGATGGGTCCTAGAAAAACACACTTAAAATAAATAAAAATTTGTTGTAGCTTTTTTTAAAGAAAGGGACTCTGCATACACTAATGATGCTAATTTTCCAGGAAATGAAAGATAATTGTTTCAAGCAACTACACCCAATGTCCAAACAGAAAAGAAAGGGAAAGTAATATTTTTTTAAATATTTAATATTAAATGAATTATGTTTATTAATCACCTACTTTATGTAAAATTACTGAACTGAGCGGTTTACATACATTATATCTTGTATTCTTCCCATCAAAAATGCCTGTAATGGAAATATTAACTGCTCTTTACAGGTAAAATAATCATGGAGCTAACATATGAAGTAATCTATTAGGAACTGGCAGGGTTGGGAAACGATCACCTGTCCATCACCTGTTCCAAAATATTTTACTCATTTCATTTCATTTCATTTTTCTAATATTTTCAAAGTATTTTCCCAGGGATTTATAATCATATTTTGGAAAATACAGGGGAAAACAATGTTTTATTACTACAGGGTTTCCTAGAACATTTAATTCCCCAGCTTAGACAGTCTGCAGCATTTTTTGAGGGAAAATAGCACCATACAAATGGATACAACTGCCATTTAGCAAGTCTGTAAAGGAAGGAAGGAAGGAAGGAAGGAAGGAAGGAAGGAAGGAAGGAAGGAAGGAAGGAAGGAAGGAAGGAAGGAAGGGAGGAAGGAAAGAAAGAAGAAAAAAAGAAAGAAGAAAAATAAAAGAAGAAGTGGAGGAAAGAATAAAAACAAATATATATATATTTTTTAATTGCTCCCTACACCAATTCAAACCCTCTAGAAGCTAGATTTTCCCCTGCCCTTAGATGAAGGATGAAGTGTTGGTTGGGAGTTATACCTTACGTCCGCTCTCAGGAAATTAAAAGTTACCTGGTCTATTATATCCATAGTCACAAGAACAGTCTCAGTTCAGTTATTGATCTAATCCAATGTCATAATCAAATTAATCCACCTTCTTTTAAATTGAAGCTCTTTTCTGCCTCCAGTGTGGTCCTGCTTGGGCTGGTTACCTTAACTGGGACTCTGTAACTGGCTTCCTCATTCTCTCTCCTGCTCTGTGTTGCTACCCAACCTCATCGGTTTGAGATAAAGGAACAGGAAGGACAGTTAAAGGGAGTAGAAAATATTCATAATAATCTAGGTGAAAGATGATAGTGGTTACAATCCTGGACCAGATAACATAAGTATCTGCTGAATTATTTCTGATTCTATTGTTTCCTTTCTACTCCTTTGTCGTACGTGTATTCTCAACACAGAAGCCACCGGTGATCTATTTAAAACATAAATTGGATCTGCCCACTCATTAGCTCAAAATCCTCCAATCACCCCCCATTCACTCAGTATGAAAGCTAAAATCTTTGCAAGAGCCTATATAATCTGGATACAGCCACCACTCTCACCTCATCTTCTATGAACCCAGCCTCTATTTCTGCACTCATTGGAAGCTCTACAATCCTGAAGATCTTTCTTGAACATGCCAAGTCAAATATAACCAAAACAATACCTTGAACACATTATCAATAAGAGTTCAGTTACCTCTCAAACCATAGTCCTCTCCCCACTTACACAGACAGCCTCTCATCCTTTAGATTTCTTGGTCCACTCTCCCCATGATCCACAGGACACATATTTAGCTTTTTGGACTGAATCTATTGGAAACTCCTCTCATTATGCTGAAAATGAATGGGATACAATGCTTATTTACCCCTTGTGGTGGGGTGGGGAAAAATGCAAGCTGTGCAGTATTCTCATTGATGTTTTGTTCAATAAGTATTAGATAATTAAGGATTCCGCCAATATATCTTAAGAAGGTAAAATAAGACAACACAGGACATAGAAACATAGGCTTGCAAATATAGTTTATGCATCAATATTCAATCATTGATTATTTATTAATTCAATAAGTATTTATAGAGTATCCACTATATTCCCAGAGCCACTCTGAGAGCTGATGATTTGCTATGAAAAAAGACTTTGAGGAAGCTCACATTTTAGTTGAACGTAGACAGAGAAGAAGCAAGTCAACCAATAATGAAGAAAAGAAGGCTTTCAGATAGTGATTGGTACTTTGAAGAAAATCAAGTAAGGTGAGTTGATCAGGAGTCAAGGCTAGGCTTGTAATAGCATGTACATGAAATTTCTAAGAATGTGCCAATGGAGCCAAAAACTGAACTCAAGATATTTTAACTCTTTTAAAAACTAGAATATGCACATATTGTACTTAATAATCTGCTGTACAACTTATTATACATTGCATATTTGCATATGTTCATGTATATACATATATAAACAGACATGTACACGTATATGTATTCATATATACATATGTCAATTTATCTTTACATATATATGCATAGCATAAGTAATATATTTATATAATATATAGGGTATAAAAATTTTATAAATACTATATATCAAAATATATTTCCTGCTATGCATATTTTCCAGGATTTCTTATATTACATTAACTTTTTTCCTACCATGAATTGATGAAGTTTTTAATGAACAATCACTTTTATATATTAGCAATATGAGAAACAACTTATAATATGTAGGTGTATGTTATTTTTTAATCATTTGTTTTTATTTCTCCAGTTATATTCCCAAATAAATCAATAACTCAATTACTGACTTCAAATGTTCCTGTCTTATTATTTACCATATTATAGACTAAAATGCTTCTTTCTGTACAGACATATACATAAGGATCCAGAGGAAAGTCTAACTTACAGTGAAAATTATTTCAACTGGAATATCGGTTCTCTATTTTAAAGGTGAGTAAACTGATATTCTGACACTAAGGCTCATTTTATAATTCATTTTCAGCACCTTGTTAGTAATACCAACTTTTTTTCAACTTCTATCTTCGTTTTATATCCCACCCCCCTTGACCACCACCAAGACCCGGACACTTCCAGGTTGAAAATTATTTTATCTCTGCCTTACTTTGTTTAACTTTCCAAGAACACATTTTTATTTTTTTTCCATGTATAATGAGCACCATTGGAAAATGCCATAATTTTACATTCTAGTACTCACAAGTGATTTAAGAGTTGGAATTTATTTTTTTGCCCTTCAGTAAATTTTAGAAAGAAAAAGAATATAATGTACAAATATCATTCATCCACATAATAAATTATGAATTCACACATCTTTGAAAAATGTTCGGTTTCCCAGCAAAAACACATGTGTACATTCACACCCATAAGAGAGTAACGCAGAGCTGCATCTCTTATGAAAGGACCTTTATATACTTCACAGAATTTATGAAGAGAGGTCCTTTTAAACACCACTGAATGATAACATCTGTGGTTGAAAATTCAACAGGTATTCAGTACCACATCACAAAGAAAAGGGTGATTTGAGTTATAGCTCAGAAATGTCATGTATCCGGATACCTTTGCTAGTTAAACAGACTCTGTATAAATTTTCTTTTAAACAAGTAATACAAATTCATTGTAAAATACAACTGTGATGCAAGAAAAATTATTCATAATATAATTACACAGAGACAACTATTTTGTATGTTATCTACAAATAAGCTTAGTCTTGTGCTTGGCATAGTATAACCATTCACTTAAAGGTAGCTATTGTTATTAATAATATGAATGATATTTTTAAGATTATTATCGATCAAGTAAAATTGTTCTTACCTAAGATAACCATTTCTCTCCCTGTATTATGATGAATAATGTAAATCAGTGATCTCACATTTTGACAAATAGCATTCCTTTTAATCTTCATATATTTATTGATAACCAAAACAAAAATGACTAACGGATATTGAGCATGCAGTATGTAATGGGAGCTGGAATAAACACCAAAATTTGATGGTAACATACTTTATCTACAGAATAAACATTTCCGGTAGGTATTGATTTAGAAACTGAGACACAGAGAGGTTAAGAACCTAACTCAAGGTCACACAGAAAATAAGGAAGGATTAAGAATCCAAACCCAAACAACTATTCCAGATCCTACTATATATTCTTACTGATGACAGTAGATATTGCCACCTATGCCTCTGAGGAGATACATCACTGCAATGCATCAGAAGTCTACAGTCTGATTGACCAGTGACCAATGCCTCATCCTGTTAAGGGTCCTTGGGTCTCTGAGTGAGCCCTCACAGGACAGATCTGAAAGCCAGAGGGAGTCCTCACTGCTCCATACTAATATGGGAATTCTAGATGTAGAAAGGAAAGGAAGGAAGTGCTGACTAAGAAAGGTACTCCTGTCACCCCAATAAATTTAATAAAATTAAATTTAAAAAAAAAAGAAAGAAAGGTACTCCTGTGTGTAAATCTAGGTTGCCTCAGCTAAAGACAGTCTTGTGAAAGATACCCCTCTGCTTAGAAATTGCTTATCTCAAACTATTAGGTCAATAAAATGTAATATTCTGTAACCCAGACCCATCCCTGCCTTTACTAGGTTACCCCAAGGTAACAGGGTAACCATAACTACAAGAGGAGGAGGTTTTGCCCTGGAGACCATGACTGATTCTGGTACAAGATAGCAGTTAGAGCTTGTGCAATGCAATTGCTCTCAATGAGCTCTAATTTCCTCCCTGGCAAAATGAGGATAATACCTACCATATACTATTTGATATATGAGAAAACACACATTGATGCTCAATTATTCTTAGACACCTTTAACTCCTATATTTTACTAGAAGATGCCATTTCTGATCCGTATCAAAGTGCTCCATTCTTTAAGACTCAGCTCAAGCCCTTTCTCTTCCAAATGTAACATTTTCAGTTTGTTCCAATCCTCATAAATTTCTGACTCGTATTACATTGTATAACATCTGTTCAACTATTAATCTTGACTTTCTTTCTCCCAATCCTTATGCTGTGTTTAATTTTATTTTATCTTATACATTACTGTTTAACTGAGTAGAACTTAATTTTACTTCCCAAATCCTATATAGGTATATCAGTGACAAAAATTATGTGCTGTATTTGTCTTTACACCAACATTATCTCTCCCACAGTAAGAATTCAACATATAAATAAATGAATGAATAAACTGATGTCATAAATTGATGAAAATATCACTCATTCCTTTATATTGAAAATAAAATTGTTTTTACAGTTGCCTATTTCATAAGATTCTTGTGCAGGGAGATTTTTATATTTGTACATATCACTAGAACTAATCTGATGGGATGTAACACCTATTTTAGTGGATAATTTAATATTTAATTATTATAAAATACCTTTCTTTGAACATAGATTTATAAGAAGAAAAAAAAATCACCTTTACTAAAGCAAAGTCTTTTTTACCCCTAAAACTCATTTTACATTGATTTGACATTAATTGATTATGGAGAAAACATGGAAAAGTAACAACAAATTCTATTTCCAAATATGCTATCAGTTTGCAGACTGTCTCCAGTACACAGAAGGCAAGGAGAGACAGAAGACAGAAGCGACCACTCCAGATGAGTAGGTGGCAGTTTTAATAACCAAGGGAACTTAACAGGAGACTTGTTTTGTGTGACAACAAGACAATTAGACCTGCAAATCCACCCAACAGAATCTTAAAAGTGTACATGGACCTCTTAATGGGATTCAGTAATGTTTGCAGTGCAGATGGTCTCAAGAAAACATTCTTCTCTCAAGGATGCATCCTTGAAACCTCTGGTTGTGAGAACTATACACAAAACATACATTCCAAAGACAGTGGAGGGGATGGGGAGCCTGCAATTGTCCAATTGCTGGGGTCAAGTTTACAGGTCGCCTGGGAGTTGCATCTTCTCTATGACCTCCACCAACATATACCTTTTAAGCTTTCTTTTAAAATGGAAGGTGGTACAAAAAAGGTTCCTCTCTGGATTCACTGGATACAATTATATCTAAGGTGACTTTGATTTCACTGTCAAATGTTACTTATTCTTAAAATTTAAAAGACTAATTTTGTCTTTAGGAACAATGTACAGTTTATGAGAGGTGAAGTTAAAAAAAAGAAACTAATAGAGGGGGGTATCTAAAAGGAAAATCAAAACAAAACAAAGCAACACACTGATAGAGTGTGTTGATAAAATCAAGTGAATGAGGTAAGCAGGCTGATTTCTTTCCACTCAATTATAAAGAGGTTGATGCAAAGATGTCAAGCATTCTTACTTCTATAATTTTTTTTGTAACTTCAATCCCCTTAGATTTTTTTTTTGTCCTGACATTGAATGAAGCAAATCATCCTAGTTCTTGAACATCCTGTACCACAGATATGAAACAGGCACCTTACAAGTTCAATTGGTTCTTTAAGGTCACTTGGGATACAAAAGAAAGCAATGTGGCATGGTGACCAGGCACTGTAGTAGGAACTGATACACAAGCAATCATTAGCCTCAGACCCTCAGCTTCTAATATGCCACTGTAGGCGTACACTAGGATTCAGTGATGATGATGGCGTTTGGAGGTAAAATATAAGGCTTGGATCTAACTCAAAGTCTATTGTATTACAGCCTTTATCAAAGAAGACAGTACTTCAGAGTTATGGCACAAAGAGTTGGATCAATACGTTCAATTTTCAAACATAATAAAAAAGATCATATTTGTAAAAAAAAATAAATAAATGAAAGATTTTATACTACCAACAGGCTGCACTTGAGCCACTAAAATTGTATCCACTCTGTTTTCTCGTGTCTCTCTTTTTCATCACCCTTGTGTGGACTTTTTGTTCTGCAATTTTTAACTAGTCTAGCTCTTGTCACATTAATTAAAATTATATGTCAACACTATAAAATGGCATCAGGGAACTATTTTGGGAATGGAAATACTTTTTACCATGCTAGTGGTGACTGTAGATATTTGTGAAAACCTATTGAACTGTATACTTTAAAGGGTGAATTTTACTGCACTTCAATCATGCATCTGTGAACCTGACTGTAAAAAAAATGCAATAACAAAAAAGAAATATATTTCAATGACTTTTGTGTGTGTACCCCTATGTTTTCCAACATCCATTTCATGAAAAATTCTGTTTATTTTGCAATATTTTCAGTACCATATTTCAAAACATTTTTTTATTTGCAATGCACTAGCAGGTTTTTTATTTGAAATGCACTAGCATCATCTGTGAAAGACATACTAATTATTACTAGTCAGATAATCAACACGGATAAATGTTTGGCAGGTTTGAAGTTTAGTTATAACTCAGGTGTCCAGAAATAAGATGTTTCTAGTTTTTTAGTAAGTGAATGTAATTAGCTCTCCATTTTCCTAATGGCAGAAACTCATAAACTACCCAGCTTAAGCTTAAGGGACTCAATAATTCTATGTTGAATACAGTCATTTTTGTAAATACATTAATCACATTTAACACCTTTTTTTCTCCTTTTCCTTTACCCTCCACCCCTAAGCATGATCAATTTTCCTGAGACTGGTGGGAGGAGTTCTCCAAAGGGAAAGGGGAGAGGAGCAGGGAATATATAGGGATATATATTTTTCTGGTATCAGTTTTTATTCTCTCCTATGTTATTTCTGGCCTTGGGTGCCTTGTATCTCATCCCATTGGGGCATCCTGTGCTGGCTTCAGCGGAAGAGTGGCTTATCCTGTCCAGTCTTTGAGGCTCCTGAACTAGTATCAAATACCAATGCCCAGGGTCCCTGCTGTGTCCTCCCGGGCGTGTGTGAGAGCCACGTCTTCTGTGTTCTCTTAGACACAATGTCATCTGGACCACGCTCCCTTTCAGCACTCCCAAGGGTCCCTCAGTTTCAGGAAATCCTTGGCTACGCTGTCCTCACATAAGCTTAACGTATGTGTTAATTCTGTGAGACTATTCACTGAGACACCCTACATACTAATTTACCACCAAGTTGTCGTGTTATTCTGGGGCCTTGGTGAATACCAAGATATCGAAGAGACTTACAGTCTTCTTAAGACCACAAATAGAAAACACTAACACTCCTCAGCCCTGAGTTTACCCTGGAAGGGACAGAATAGAGAGCCATTTCTTAGGTGCCCATCTGCAACTATTCCTTTATTATTTTTTTTTCTTTAAGAAAGATTCCCTTTATAACTATTCCTTTATCATGGACAATAATTAGAAAGGTCAAAATCAGAGTTTTCTTTTAATACTTTGAAATATTGTATTTTAACTATTGTGAAATTTGGGTTACTGTTCTCTTAATGACTTATTTTACTATTATAGTCACTGAATGACATACATGGCCTACAGCCCCTAGTTTTCTAGTGGATGGATATCATACAGTTTTACAAGTAGGTGGTGAATCAGTGTATCCATTTAAAATTTTTGCATTTTTGTATTTAAAACACAAATTGTAAGGTATAAGTCATTTGGAAAACACAAGTTTAGGTGAGTGCATATTTTAAATTTAGTATGCTTGAAAATTTACTTAGCTCTAGTATGTCAGGTATATAACTCAGTGAGATTGTGTACATGAAGCATCCATCTTAACAACCAGATTTATGCTTTT
The DNA here is from genome assembly GCF_057876585.1 of Rhinolophus sinicus. Taxonomy (NCBI): domain Eukaryota; kingdom Metazoa; phylum Chordata; class Mammalia; order Chiroptera; family Rhinolophidae; genus Rhinolophus; species Rhinolophus sinicus. The sequence goes on along the minus strand of NC_142503.1, from coordinate 187,219,905 downwards.
TATTCTGATGAATGTTGTTTGCTTTGCAACTATGTAACTCTGAAGTGTTAGATTAATGAATGCACCAAATTACACATATCTGGAATTTGTATTTTTTTTTAAAAAAAAAAAACTCTGTCAGTACAAAGAGTGACAGAAGTATTTAAGTCTCCACTATTTTATATCTCCTTCAAATTTGAAGGTCTCTTTGCCTTACGGCTCTCCTGAAATATATTTTAAAGCACTATTATTCAGGACATTGAAGAGTTTTGACAATTCTTTGTAGGTTCCATCCTTTATCAATATAAAATGACTCATCATTGTTCCTTTCAGTAGTTTTCACTTTGAATTTCATTTTATCTGACATTGATATTGCCTTGCAAGTACTAGTGATGTTATGTTTTCATTTCCTGATGTATCTTTTACTTGTAACACTTTTGCCTATAATTTTGTTTTACTTCTATAAATAGCATGACATTATTTTTATGCATCCTTATGTGAGTTTTATTATGAGACCTTCTAATCCACTTATATTTATTATTTAGCTTGATATATTTAATGTTTTGTCATCTTATTTTTCCTTCTCAAGCATGTGTTCTAAAAGCTTCAGATTTTATAACAAATACTTGATTGGTCAATGACCAATCTGCCTCCCCCTCTGCCACCGTCTCTCACAGGCATACAGTTGCAGCAGTGCCTTCAGCTTTATGTAGCCTTCAGCTTTATGTAGCCTTCTGCCAACATTAAGTATAAGCTGGATGTGAGAGTGACAGATGGGGTTTGTGCAGTGGCACCCTTGTCCCTTCCAGGAAACGCAGGTATATCTGATGTTTGCTTCCTAGATCAATGGCTTATCACCATCTCTGTACAAACCGAATTACCTGGAAAGTTTATACAAAAAAATCTCCCCACAACCTCACCGCTCTCTCCCACCAAGATTATGATTTAATTATTTTTGGATAAAGGCTAAACATAACTGTGTTTAAAAGCATTCACAGGTGCTCTAATGTGCAGCCAAGGTTGAAAATTGCCTTCTCTTCCGTCTCTGCAATTCCAGCATTGTCCTTCCCACTAATTCCAAGCTCTGTAATCAATTTCTTTTCATGCATGACTCATGTGTTTGTTGATTTTTTTACCATGATATTCCCTGAACTATTCTCCCCAAATTCTTTCAGGCTCTCAGGCATAGAGATGTCATCTTTCCCTAATTTCCAGCTCTGCTCTCAATTTTATTTTTTATTTTTATGCAGTTACTTTGCTATTTCACTGGGAATTCTGAAAATATGTGGAATGAGTAGATTCAAACATCTGGGTCTCCAAAATACCCCAATAAGAAAATTTCCTTGGAAATGAGGTATCAAAATACAAATTCATCGAAAGAGGGTGCCAAAACATGTATACACATTTTAAGAAAGGAAAACTGTATTAAAATTATAATACTCAATATATACCAATAACCAAAAGATGAATACAAGTTACGTTTGACTTCTGCAATTAGAAGAGGTGCTCAAAGTGGTTAGTTACCATCAACATCCAGAAACTTCTGATTACGGAGAACAACTGCTTGAGCAATGATGACCAAGCGTGTCCACTTGTATACATTTTTTTGGCACCCCCAGTATATATTGTGATCTCAAGAACTGAAGCCTCTCTATGAGCAATTTTTTACCTTCTCTATGTTCACTTCTTTGTTGAACTAAGCCGGCTAAAGTAAAACTGACCCTAACCATTATTTTTATACCTATATTTTGTAATTTTGGGTATATTATTGCCCACAAACCATTTTAAAACAGATTTTTCACTTTTATATGAAAGTAACACAGATTTGTATTTTCTCAGCAAATAAGATAAGCCAACAAGTTTGACCTAAACCGTCAAGTCTAGTAAACATTCAACTGTTCTCATGTTGAAGGCTTTAAATTTAATTGAAAACTTCTCTTAAGATTAATGGAAGGGAAATATTCAGCATATCAGTTTTTGCTTTCTTCATTAGTATTTTTGCCACATTAAGGAGTTATGTTGATTCCTCAGTTAAAACAAGGGTAAACACTCCAGGTAGAGCTGACATGCCCAAATAGGTACAACATATTAATTAGTTTATTAATGATGATATTTACCAGTTGATGGGTTACACTTTGATATTTGAAACCTTTAATTCAGCATGAATAGGAACAGCTCTTCCAAAATAGGTGATGATATTGTAGATACTAAAGTGTCAGAATTTGATGAAAAGAAAAGATGGCCTTTGCTATTATTAGACTATTAATGGCTCTACCTCGTACTTGATGTCTTCTACTTCTCTCCACTATTCCATTTAATAATCCACAAACAAGTATGATAGCAAACACACATCCTTCTGGAGATCTGTGCAGGAGGCATTTAAAAAATAGCTATTTGTAAGTACCTTTGGTACTCCAAGGCCAAGGTTGGAACCAGGTTATAACAAAAGTTCACCTATATCTCTCAGTTGTAAACTGAAGTCAGCAACACATAACACAGTGGCAATAACTAAAATATCTAATAAACATCTATATGAATGTTTGAAAAGATTATAGAACCATCTTTTTTTCACCTGGAGAGTATGACTGAAAATGCAGAGCTGGCGTTATCAGACTCATGACAAAAATCACCAAATAGAAAGAGTTAAACTCATTAGGTCATCTTTGTTCTATTAATATTCCTTCCCCATTTTATGATTGAAGAAGTTTATTTTGTTAAAACTGAATAAATATTATATCATATCTAATGCAGTTTTATTTTATTATTTTTTTATTTCAAATTGCCCAATTTTGGAATTTAAAGAGTGTCATATATAGATAGACAGCTATAGATGATAGATATAGATTTGATTATATAGATATATAGATATAGATGTAGATATAGATATAGATAGATATAGTATAGATATCGACAAGTATAGGTATAGATATAGATATAGGTTTTTTTTTTCATTGCAACCGTGAATGTCATTTTTGCTAAGTTATATTTAAACAATTTGTCCCTGAAGTCAACAACATAAAAGTCTTGAAATGGAATATGTGGAGATTGAGCACAAGTGTTTTGCCTGAGTTTTTGAAGATACTATTTATGTCAAAGTCACTCTTATATTTCAGTTTTATGAAGTAATAGTTAAGCTCTTTAGGGAGGTTATTTCTTATAACCTAAAATTCATTCAGCTTGACCAATAGCTTAACAACTCCATGAAAATGAATTAGAAGTTTAGAAAGAATAAAAAGTATTTTTCAATACTTTTTGGTGTTTTTTTGTTTGTTTGTTTGTTTTATTTATTTATTTATTTTTATTTTATTTTTTTTTTTTCCCTTTCCAGCCTTCTAGCACCATGTGACAACTGAATGTCAAGGAAGAGAGAACAATATGTACATAACGAGATGCAGGACAGATCTCCATGGAACTGATTATGATTTTTATATGATTGTCTATAATAGCTACTAATCAGAAATTTAGATTCAATGTTACAGAAAAAATTACAGGGATACCTTATTTCCCATTTAATTTTAATATTGACTCCACTTTCCTTTAACGATTTAAACAATACTTATTGAAAATAACAGTACCAAATATGGCCAAAATAAGTGGCCCAAAGATTTCAGTAATCTGGTGATCTGGGTTGAGCAGACCCAGAATTTTTTCGGTTTCCTCTCTTGACCCATCTTATTGTTTACTTATAATGGAATCTCTCTCTCTCTCTCTCTCTCTCTCTCTCTCTCTGTCTCTCTGTCTCTCTGTCTCTCTGTCTCTCTCACCCTCTACCCCTCCGCAAGGGCTGGATCTCCAACAAAACCTGTAGTGAGTACATCAGGCAAGAGATCAGGACAGGTGATTTAGACATGGGTATTGAATCTGCAGCCAGTGGACAAAAAAGGCTTGGTGGGGGTACTTCGAATTTTTGCAGTGGAATAATTTTAAGAGACAGTGGTCACAATGGAACCAATAGTTTCCAAGACCCAGTGATGGTGACAGTGCTACATAACCCAGCTGTTCCTGTGGCATGGCCTGTGCTGTTATTACAACCATCCAGTGAGGGTGACCACCTGTTTCAGTTTGCCCAGGACTGAGGGTTTCAAGGGGCACGGCACCCTCAGGGCTAAAACTGGGAAAGTCCCGAGCAAACCAGGATAATTTGGTTACTGTACATCCAGCTTCTCTAGTTTCTTTCTCAGTGTCTGCGGTTGGTTCTTCCAAGGGATTCCGTGACCTATTTCAGTTATTTAGTAAAAATCCCTTTCCTGTTAAAATTAACAGGGGTCTGTTTTTGATTTCTGCATTACAGACCCCTGACTGGTATAGAAATTGGCACAGTACATGGGTTGAAGGCAAGAAACCTTCAAGGAAATCAGATAATCTGGTACTGGTTATCTGGCTAAGTGAAAATTCATTTAATATTCAGAGAAGGGTTATTAGGTGCCACTAAAAGTGAAATTCTCACTGGTGATAGCTTAAAATTAAGTGCTCATTGAGGGTTGGCTTTTAAAAAGTAAGGTCATGAAAGTTTGAGCACTGAGTTTGGATTGGCTGTTGTGTATATATAGCTCTGCACAGCTGAGAGAGAGAGAGAGAGAGAGAGAGAGAGAGAGAGAGAGAGAGAGAGAGAGAGAGAGAGAGAGAGAGAGAGAGAATATGACATGTTACAACCCCTGAACACTTGTTGAGATAATAATAATTAAAACCTGGGAATTTTCCAGGACATGATAAAGAAATTCTAATTTTCAGCAACTGCACAACTGAAGTAATAAAAATGTAAATGCAAAGTTCAAGCCTAAGTGTTGTTGCATTCCAAAATGGGTCAAAGTCACCCATTTTATTCACCTACTATCTTCTGTGAAAGTTAAGAAATTAATCAGAAAAGAGCAAGATCCTGAAACAGATAGAACAACAGGGCACAAGGCAGTGAATTTGGAATACTGAAATACTCAATCACCACCAAACTGCGTTTGTCACTCAGAGAACTTCTGTCTTCCTTGAAGATGTTACTACTTCCTCAGCTGATAGCTACCCTATGTTATAAGAACAGAGTCTTCCTTGTGACCCTTCCTCCCTATGTCTACTCCTTTGGTCTCTATTTTTATAACTAGAAACTGTTCCCAGTTTATCCCGGGGAAAAAGTTTACAACAAAAAATTGGCGGACTGTATTAATTTGCAAAATTCTGATGAATACATGGTAATAGACCCTGAAAGTACTTGGTGAAGGATAGAAGAATGTAAATTTTAGATCAAGCTGACTTTAGCAATATGGGTGCACTTACCAAAGATTCTAGTTCCCACGTGTTAGTTTAGCAGCTAACACCTGGGAATCATTGCATCCATGAGCTCACTAAGGTGACAAACACCATTTGGTAGAGAATAGAGGAAGGAATTAAACACTATGGATAACACTTAGGATAACTGAGCAAAATTTTCTTGTTCATCATTCACTCAGACAAACCATGACCCCACAAAGGACCTGGAAGCTACCCTCTACCCCTAGTCCTTTTGAAACACATAGGTGAGGAGAGTGTAAGAATTTCTAAAAATTATTTTAGGAGCTAGTGGGAAAAGGGGCGATGGAAACGGTGTCATTGGCAGAATGAGTGAGAAGATGGCAGAGTTACAGAGGCCACAGAGCAATAAAACTTTCAGGAGTAACTTGAGTGTGGAGGCCTAAGAGGCAACAGGTTACCATGGTAACCTGGACAGGGTGACCCGCAGTGGTGTGTGACCGATCATGGGGGCTGTAGGGCAAAGAGAGGTGGGCATCCTGCTGAGATCCCACTTGGTTTTTATCACCAACCATGGTGGGGACTTGTGATATCTCACCCAATTTCTATTCTTAAATTATTTCATGGACTCAGAGACTCTGAAACAAAGGAGAAACCTGATCACCTTTAGAATGTAACTGTTAAAATTGCAAATAGTATGAGTTCTGTAGATCTTCTCCCATAAGAAAGGAAATGGGAAAATATTCAGAAAAACATGGATTTATTTATTTTTCCTGCCTGTGGCTCTGAGCTTCTATTAATTTCTGGGTATGTAAAAGACACTGTGATCCAGAGACACAGCGTATAATGAGTAGTAATCAATGGCATTGTAATATTTGTCTATTTCATAATAGACCCTCTAGGACTCCAAAAATATCACACTCGATTTTCCCAGTTTGGGAATGCATAATTGAAACATAATATGTCCTTGGTAACTGACAGGCTCCCACATTAGCTTCCTGGCACACAGGCTGTTTAGATAGGAAAGGTCCTATAGAAGTCTCTGGAACTTCCTTTACATGTGAACATAAATGAGGATAAGTGCATTCCTGGTGGGATCGCAGACATTATCATTACTATCAAAGATGTGAAATCTGCCAAGACAGTGGTTCCCGTCATATCCCTCCTCGCAGTCCACCTCAGATTGTGCCGAGGTAGGTAGGCTTTGGAGACTAGCAGGGGACTATCAGTGAACATAGTCAGATAGTCTCCAGCTGCAGCAGCTGCTGCAAATGAGTAAAACCTCCAGACCTAGCAAGCACTTCCTGATCAGAGGTAGGCGATTTTCTCTGTATCTACTTTGCTGTCATTTGGAAGGAACATGTACTGTCATTGTTTTGCTTCAGGATTATCTCAGCTCTGAGACACAATTTAGTTGGGAGAGAACCTAACCATTTCACAATCTGTAGAACTGCCTACAGGTAGGTCTCCATCATTGAAAGCATCATGTTAATTGGATTTGGAGAGAAGCAGCAACAGCAGATGTCTCAGACACACTCAAGATGGTGAGAAAAGAAAGATCCACGAAAATAGAGGAACTTACTGTTACTAACGTTTCTGGGGATAAATTGATCTGGGATGGCAGGACATCACCTGGAAGGTAAAGAACTCACCCCTAAGTACCTCTTGTAGCTCTTATTGTTATGTAATGTCCTTTTGATGTTGAGTCTAACACATACCACTTTGGGGAGAGCAGTTTTGTTACACTTTCCAGGTGACCAAGGGCTATGGAGTGTGGGCATGCCCCAGGGTCAGAAAAATATCTGCAGCTGGTTATGGCCAAAGTACAAGCAGGGCTTGTTCTCGACCCTAATGGACCAACCGATTCCATCCAGATCAAAATGCTGAAGAAAGGCTGTGTAAAGTGTTTAACATTATGGGGCAAAGCTATGCTCTGCTGGGCACACACATTTTCCTTTTGAAACAAAATTCTGGCTCTGGCAGAGGCTACCAACATTACTACACAGCCTAGACTGTCTGCCATGAACTTGGGTGCTCGCTCACTAGCTCAAGTCCGCATGCGCATAAACAAAAGAAGTGCCGTTGACCCCTGAACAAGGAGGGTTTGAACTGCACAGTCCACTTGTATGCTGATTTGTGTCCACAAATATTAGGCCCTCCATATCCCCAAGTCTAGCATCCTCATATTCAGTCAACTGCAGATGAAAAATGAGACTTTTGATCTGTGGTTCGGAATCCACAGGGGGCCAACTGTATATATTGTGCTGTTTTATATAAGGGACTGGACACTAGTGGATTTGGGTGTTCGCGGGGGTCCTGGAACCAATCCCCCACGGATACTGAGGGACAACTGCAGTTAAGTTTTTGAGGAGTCAGAAATTATACACGGCTTTTCCATGGCCTGGGGCTTGGCACCCGTAACCTCCGTTTTGTTCAAGAGTTAACTGTAACACATTCAAGTCCGAAAGGCAAAGATCCCGATGACAGTAGTTAATCATATATATCTATAAACTTATAAATAGTTCTGAAAGAACTGCTTACTATGGAGAAAACAATTCCATCATTTGCAGAATGATTAAAGCTGTTTCACATACTGTGGATTTTTTTCCTGCTGATTTTTGTTGTTTTGTCTTTTGCTTTTCTCTCTCTGTTCCTCTAATACAAGGAACAGATAGCATATTTGGGAGGTATACTTTTTAGAATCTCCTTAAACCTTTCTGCAACAGGTTTCTCTGAATTCCTCACAATGAGGCAAGTGGAATTGTAAAAAAGAAAAAAAAAAGTATCTTTAAAAATTACAGAAGCCCTTCCCTCCGGAACTGAAAGTGGTGTTGGTAATGAAATACAACCTCTTGCGTTTTGCGTGCCTTTCAGAGATATATACAACCCACTGCCCAAGCTGCCATGCATAATTTGATACAAATGGACTATCTGCCTTTTTGCTTTTTGGTTTAGACACAAAGCAGAACTAGCATGCCAAAAAAAAAAAAAAAAAAAAAAAGAAAAAGAAAGAAAGGAAATAGAAATGTCACCTGTAAGTTATTGAGAAGGTGGTCAACGGTCAACTTTCTGGGAGCCAGGATAAGGGTAATTAGCTGGAAGGTCGACACTCTAATCTGCCTGAAGAGAAACAAACAAAAATTACATACTCGTGTGTGTGTGTGTGTGTGTGTGTGTCTGCATGTGCACTAACATTTTCAAGATGACTGTCACTATAATCTACCAAGATTCAGTTTTATCTTCCCCCGTTCTAGTAAAACCCAGGCTCCACTGTCAATACTGCAATATTTATTAGGTTGGTGCAAAAGTAATTGCCGTTTTTTGCAATTTTTAACCTTTTAAACCACAGTTACTTTTACACTAACCTAATAATAGGCAGCGGTGGGTCGCAGCCTTTTTTTCTTTTTCCTTTCTTTTTTTTAATTTAATTTAATTTTATTTTATTATTATTATTTTTAACATGCTGAATTTCTCTTACTCCTTGACTGGCACAGTTTTCACCCCTTACATCCACTGAAATTTGCAGAACAACTCAACTGTAAGGTGATTTTGCATGCCTCTTATTTCTCAGCTCCCGTTAAAGGTAATTTGCTCAACAAATAACACAAAACCCAGTTATTTGCTGCTAACACAAAGGCAGTTTCCTCTGGATTCATAACTTAGATCTCAAATCTTGAGCATGCTGTTATTTCTTTTTAAAACGTTTTAATCTTGGCCAACTACACTTACAATGTGTTTTCGTATTTCACTTTTTTCTTCACCCTTCCTTTTCACCATTGTGTTATGAGCAATACATTGTGTATTTGTTCTTTCGTTCAAAAAGTGTTGACAAACTCATTTCTGTCTCTGACAACTGAGCTTGTGGCAGAAAAAAAAAAGTGTAACTACATGCATCTGCATAAATTTTACAAAATAATAGAAATGACAGACTACATTTTAATAAAATTAAGAAATCCATTTGATGGGTGAGTGTCCCTACCTGCAAAAGCTGTTTGAAAGACAGGCATAGAATCCAGTAGAATAGACCCTTGGCATCTCTGTAAATTCTTAAATCCATGGATACTAATGCTATACTGCATTTTTAAATAAAATGACATGCTAAAATATGTCTTCAAATGCACACACCCCCCTCAAAGGCTTAGCACTGAGCAAACAGAAACATATGACATACAGATGTCTTCTCTCCCTGGTACCCTTGTCAGATCCTCCTCTTGCTTGTCCCCCTCCCCTGAGGACTGGCACTCTGCAGGTCACTACCCCTTCCCTTCCTCACCCGTCCAATATAGCTGCCAACATCTGCATTCACTCCAAACCAGCAAACCAGCTGTGTCTTCTAGCATGCATTTCTCTGCCAACATGAGGATGGCACTTAACATAATGCCTTTCTTCCAGCTTCAATGGGAAAGGATATGGCAAATCCCCCAAAACCACTTTATTTCTGCCTGTTTCATTAGAGTGGAATGAATATAAAGCGGGTGATATTCTCCCCCTCAGGCCCCTTTTTCTTCTATCTAAACCTCATTTTGGCTAACAAACATAATCTCACACATATTCTCTGCTAGGAAAGTGAATCCTTCCTAACCTTGCCTGGCAGCTCAGGGTTAACATTTGTTTCAGGAAAATGGCAAACTACAGGATGTTACAGACCTTGGAGGTGTCACATGAAAGGAAAGGGGAATGGGACTCCTCACTATCCTATGTGGAATAAGTTCCTTACTACCTTGTGCTACAGATCATTACTGAGTAACTTCTATAGGAGTCAGTAGCTAAGAAAGAGAAATAATCTTTCTTTCTTTTTTTTTTCAAGAGCGAGAAACTTGTTTGTGACTCTCTTTGTCTCCCACACTATGTTGGACATAAGGGAGGTGCTCACCATTTAATACTTTAAGAGGAAACAAAACGACATCAGGTAGAGGAAATAATTTATTGGGGTTTTAAAGTCCTATCTTGACTCCCTTGTATTCCAGAAAAATGAAGGGGAAAAGGGGAACTTGTAAAAGAAGAAAAATATTCAATGCACGAGCACTGTCAAATTTATATTTATCCATACAAATTTGTATATTTTTAATATTTGCTCACATTGTATTCATTCAAGGGCTCTATTTTCAATTTTTGGAAAAGTTTTAGAAAGAAATGTTAAAAGAGGTAGCTCTAGTCCTTTTAAGAAGAAGAAACTAGTAATTTGTGTCATTTCTCCACAGGGCCAGATACAGAGAGACAAAGTTTAAAATCACTAATACCATGTTTCCCCAAAAATAAGACCTAGCCAGTCAATCGGCTCTAATGCATCTTTTGGAACAAAAATTAATATAAGATCGGGTCTTATTTTACTATAATATAAGACTAGGTCTTATACAATATAATATAAGACCGGGTCTTTATAATATAGTATAATACTGGGTCTTATATTAATTTTTGCTCCAAAAGATGCATTGGAGCTGATTGTCTGGCTAGGTCTTATTTTCAGGGAAACAGGGTATTACCTTGTGAATATTTCAGCTACACATAAGGATGGTGGAAATGAGATACTTAATTAGTGAATGTAAAATTGATAGTTCTATAAATGTTGACCAAAAAGAGCCTCTACTAATTTCAACTGGGCAATTTGAAGGCAATGACGGTAGCCTGATTTTTCATCAGTTTGTTTTGGTTACTTGTTTTCAGTGGAACAAAGAGATTGATTTTGGTTATATATTGTTCAAATGAATCACTAAATAGTTTATAAAAAGTGCAGGTGAGTGGATTTTTTGTGATCTACCTGATAATCTGTTATCTCAGTCTGACCTGAAAACTCTTAACAGGGCAATGTAGTGACCCATCTTCTAGGGTGTCCTTAGTCCTATTTCCTAATTCAGATCCAGATGCTGAGATCTATATACATGTGTGTGTGTGTGTGTGTATATATATATATATATATATATATATATATATATATATATATATATATATATATTCAAAAGAAAACAGAAAACTAATTTTCCAAAGCAAATGGAGTTATAATCAATATTTTTAAGCAGATGGAGAAAACAATCTTTTATAAAAATTAGTCAATCCAGTTTCATGGTTTATATACATCAAAATACAGCTGTGTGACCAGATGTTTTGCTTACTTTGCTGCTAGCTTTGTCATTGCAATGTGTGAGTCTCTTCTTCAATGCTAATATAGTTGAGTTACTCTTTATGAAAATAAGCTCATTTGATGCCAACTATAACTGTGTATGTCAGTTTTTTAGTAGTGAAAATAATTTAGGATTTACTATAAAATAATTTTTGGAGAAAAATATGAAAACTACTGACAGTTTTCTAGAAATACCATTAGAAAGTCTACAATATTAATCGGTTGTCTATAAAATATTTGACAATTTCACAGTTCTGAATCTCAGAGAGCACAATAGTAAAGATATATAATCATCTCACAAATTTTAAAGAGCATAGAAGCTCGACACCTGGAGCATTGATGCCTTTACCTTCATGCTTTTCAAGTTTAGGGACCTTTTCCCTTTATGTCTTATCACCTCTCCTTTTCTCCTTTAAACCAGAAAGCAAAGGGCCTCCCAATGTGATTTATCCCAGGCCTTAAACCTCAAATTTGGCCCTGAATGGCGCCTTTGAAGGCTAAAGGAGGTCCAGATGAAAGAGGGGCTGACTGGAAAAACCCACAGAGAAATGCATTACACAGATTAACATGCCACAGCCCCTTAATCAAAAATCCTGAACAAAAATCAACAGGCAACAGAGGCTGCATCCTGAAGTTGTTGGAGGGAAAATGTAGAGAGAAAGGACATCTGGACAGGAAACAGGGGTTGAAACAATGTCTATAGCTCAGTGCTGACTACAAGAAAGTTAGAAAATGCAAAAGTCTGGGAAAGGTAAAGAAAGTATTAAGTAGAGTATATTAAGTTAATGGGGTAATTGTTTTTGTGGATATACATATTATGCTGCATTTTCATAAGGAACTTTATTTGTATCCCTATAATGTTCTACGCACTATTATTTGTTATTAAATACCTTATGTCACCTTTATATCACTCTGTTGAGATAGGTGATATTACCCCATATTATGGACGAGGAAACTACTGTTAGAGAGAAAGGGGTTTGATCTATTTTAAGTATGCATGGACAGAGCTGAGAAGGACTATTAAATGGTACTACCTCCTAAACTTTTCTGCTTTAAACTGAGGATACAAGTTGTAAACACATCCTTGAAGGAGAAGAGGCCTTAAATTTTATTCTTATGTAAATGCAACTCTAAAATTGCTATTTATATAAAATCAGATATTTACTATGCATCTAAATTACTTTGCTAAAAAAGGCAGATTCACTGGTCTGCTTTCAAATAATCCTACTCAGTAGGTCTGAGGCAGTCTGACTATATTGAGCACACTTTTAGAAATCCAGTGTTTCAATTACAGGTCTGGATTGCAAACAACTGAATCTGGCTTTGGCTGCTATAATCAGAAAGTAGACATGTTTGACAAGCAGCATGATAGCCCTCCAGAAATTTCCAAATCTTAATCCCTGGAACCCTGGGACTATGTTACTGTACCTGGCTAAGGGACTTTGCAGATGTAAATTGAGGATTTTGAGACTGGAATGAGGAGATTATTCTGGATTGTACAGGTGAATCCAGTACAATCACAGGGTCCCTCTAAGTGGAAGAAGAAGGCAGGAGAGATGGAATCAGAGAAGGAGATGTGATGAAGGAAACAGAGGGAAAGAGGGGTTATGAGCATGGGACCTCAGATCAGAGCCATACAATTGCTGACTTTAGTGATGGAGGCAGAAGCCAGGAGCCAAGGAATGCAGGCAGCTTCTAAAAGCTGGAAAAGGAAAGGAAACAGATTCTCCCCTACACCCCCCAGAAGGCATGCAGTCCTGCCAACACCTTGATTTTAACCCCGTGAGAACCATTTTGCACTTCTGAAATCTGTAGTTGTAAGATAATAAATATGTGTTAGTTAAGCCACTTACATTTGAAGTGGTTGTTGCAACAACAATAGGAAAATAATACAGAAGCATACTGAGGTACTCATATTTATACGGACTTCTAAAACACATAGAGTTATGCCTCTGGGTGTAGCAAACACCATCTATCCTCTGAGCATCTCTCTCCATATTTCATTATTAGTTTAGTGTTCCATTGTCCTTGTTTCTCACTACTTCTTTCTAATGGCTTAGTAACTGGGGACTTTTTCAGAGGATTTTCCTTGGGCTATTAGAACAGAAGATTATGTTGAGAGTTTAAGTGTTCCAAGCCCCATCTAAATCCCAAGAAACATACTACAACACTCAATAGTGACCTACTATGAGCTTTTTCTTCTCCATGCAAATTTGTTCAATGTCTATTAATCCTTGTGACTATCTGAATACATTGTCACTCACTTTAGATGTTCAATTAATGTGTTTCAAAGGAATGCACCAATGAATGAAAAAAGAAAAAAAGAATGGAATCATCCTTGACATGACTAGTCCTATTTACTTTTGACTAATGTAAGACAATCATCTCAATAAATGCATATTATTTTGAAAAGAGTACTCTAAGAAAAATAAGGCAATTTATCTAAATGGTTTGTGTTTTCTTTTCACTATTAATGGGGTGTGATAATGGGGAATGCATTTTGGATCTCTCTCTGGCATACTTACACACATGAATAATATCTACTAAATTTTCTTCTCAGCCAAGAGTTACTCTAAGAGAAATTTTATCACTGATGAAATGACAATGGTTGTCTGACTTCACATTCAATTTGTAAGTCATTCACAAAAGACCCAAAAACTGTTCAGTGTACTTAGCTTTAAATATGATAATTGAGGAAACCCTGTCCATTTGAGGAGAAAATGCCTGAAAGCCAACAAAATGACATTCAATTATTCTGGCTAACTCAAGATGCATTCATGCTTCCCTTGGCTTACTTGAAATAATTCATCTTAATGACAAAAAAAAGCTATATTGATTTTAATTTACCCATGTCTACCACATCATCTTTAATATCACTATTTTGGTTGAAATAATGGACTTCAAACTACATTATTCGTTTAAAGATGGAAGGATATAGGATAGTTAATAAGGTAGTTGTTTTTTTTTCCTTATTTAAATTTAACAAATAAATAAGGCAAAGATGGATAGTTAATTATGACAAAAACAATATATTATTTAAATCACTTATAAGCTAGGTAACTTTACAAAATTATGGTATTTGTCGTTTGGGAGTGGAGCAATACCAAAATCTACAAATGAAAGAGAATGGAGTAAGACAACCAGTGTTTAGTGGATTTAATTTAAGATTAAGGAGAAGTTGCAATAATTTGGGAAATTATGGCTTAGTCAATAATTAGTGAAAAATTGGCTGTAATCAGGGGGAAAAAAATTGAGTTAGAAGCACACCCCATGTCATACATAGCAATAAACACATAATAGTTTAAAGAACTAAAAACCAATCAACTATTAAATATATATGTGTGTGTGTATATATATATATATATATATATATATATATTATTTTAAATATATGTATATATATAATGTTATATATGATATAAATATATGTTATATATTATATGTATATTATATATATATATAATATATGTGTGTATATAATATATATTATATGTATAATATATATACATTTATGTAACTTTGGATTATGGAAATTCTTCCTTAAATGAACAAAGACCAAAGGACATGAAAGAATAACCAATAGATTTGAGTATGTCAAAATTTTAATTTCATTATGATATATTCATCTATTAAAATAATTAAAATATAAATTACACTTTGAAGGAATCTGTAGTATATTTAATAAAGAATTAATGTGCAGAATATGCAACACTCATATATAACTAAGGAAACTATAAGTATATACTCCAACAGAAAGTAAATATAATTTAATTAGTCAATCCACAGTCCAATAAATACAAATGACAAAAGAATTTAAAATCAAGGAAATGTATATTAAAAACCACAATGTGATCTCATTAGGTAGACAAAACTTTTAAAGAGTTGAAAAATGATGTGGCAAAATGAGAACTCTCCTTTACTGTTGATAGAGTGTATATTAGCAAAAGTTAAGGAGCCAACTTTGTAATATATATCAAAAATCAAATGATTCTATTCTTAAATTCAGAAACTTAATCTCTACAATACTACCTTGATTAATATTTTCACATGTAAACAATAATATAAATATGAGGTTTACTGTGATATTGTTTCACAATTTTGAAATATTGGAAATACCTAAGTGCCCATCAAAAGGGGAATTATGTACTATATATTTTAGAATCTTCATAATATGGACTATGATGCAACCATTAAAATTAAGGAAGTCTTTATGAATTGACATTAAAACATCTCCAGAGCATAATGTTCAATACAAAATCAAGTCTTAGAACACAAAAAACATGATCCTATTTATGTTTTTTAAAAATGTATTTGTATAAAATACACTTGCAAATTCATAGAGAGAATATGTTGACCAGTTCTTTAACAGGGGATGCCGATTGAGAGGGGATTATGTGAGGAAAAGATTATGAGGATATTCCATTTTGATGTTTTTCTATACATTTTAAATATTTTATAATAAACAACATAAGTAGTTTACCATTAAAAAGACCTAAATACCCTCTTTTATAAATATCCCCACATTTTGAAGTTAGAATGAAAATCATTCCTTCAAGTGAGAATTTCAAATTTGTAATAACTGATTACCCTGTAAGTCATGCAATTTTTCTTACCAGAAAGCACCAGCAGGGCTCTGATCATTAAACAAGTAATATAAATTAAATATATGATACATATAAAATACACAATAAACAAATGCTCCTCAAGATAATTCCACCAAACATCTTCCAGCCTGTCTTTCAACACAAAACTTTCCATTTGAAATGTTGTGAGATTTCACAATTATATTACATTTAATTATACTTTATAAATTTTGAAATTTAGAAGAGAAATCCCTTCTATGTTCCCATTTCTCCCCTGTGCTAGATTTTTCATTCTTGATCGTTTGTGTTTGACTCCCTCTGGGGTTGTCCTCCTTTTCCTTAATATGGTACTCCAGTAATGAGACTTTTTTTTAGGAGCACTTCCTGCCTTTCCTTCTAACCTTCCTTGGCTTGGTTTGATATCAGTGAGCCCCTGATACTTTCCCACTGCCCTCTAAAGAATTTCTTTGCTTGAAAGAGTATTTGACTCTTCTCAGTTTCGCCAGGCCTTCCAGGCTGAAATTCAAAGTACATCCAAGATGAAATTCAACCTTAAAGAGTAAAACACCTATATGTCCATCTCTGGATTACAGAAAAACATTGTGGGGTTAACGGTGTATATTAATATTTCGATGATTGCAGAAACAGAACGAAGAAACTTTTCAAGTCTGGGCAACAACAAAATAAAATGACTGTGGTGAGCCCTAGCCCAACGGCGACATCCCAGGAAATTGACAGACCCGAGGCGGCTCCTAGGACATCAACGCAAAGGTTGACAGAGCCTGCCAAGGAGCCAGATGCTGCTGTCAGAAACAGGACAAATGGACTGCAGTTCGGTGTCTGTTTCCTGTGATTAGCATCAGCGGCACCCGTCACTCCCTTTTCCAGATTAATTAGTAAAATCTGGTGTGAAGAATTTCAATAAAATGTTTGCTCAAAAGGGGGAAATGAAACATCTGTTTCAGAGTTGTTTTTCTCCCTTAGTAATAGTCTGTCAAATGTGTATGTGTTTTGTTGTTTTTTTATATCTTGTTTCTGTGCTTACATTTGTTGGACATTAAAACAATGCTGAAGCAGAGTTAAAGGCAATATTGTTTGATTCTTATTTTATGATACTTTTTTCAGCATTAGTCTCACAGATGAGGATTTAATGTTTTATACTTTCCCTATTCCTTCCTCTTTCCTTCCCTTTTCTTTTTCTTTTTTCTTCCTTTCTTCTTCTTCTTCTTCTTCTTCTTCTCTCTCTCTCTCTCTCTCTCTCTCTCTCTCTCTCTCTCTCTCTCTCTCTCTCTCTCTCTCTCTCTCTCTCTCTCTCTCTCTCTCTCTCTCTCTCTCTCTCTCTCTCTCTCTCTCTCTCTCTCTCTCTCTCTCTCTCTCTCTCTCTCTCTCTCTCTCTCTCTCTCTCTCTCTCTCTCTCTCTCTCTCTCTCTCTCTCTCTCTCTCTCTCTCTCTCTCTCTCTCTCTCTCTCTCTCTCTCTCTCTTCCTCCCTCCCTCCCTCTCACTCTCTTTCTGTTTTATTATAGAAGCAGTTCTTTATGTCATAAGACAGTTTCATTTAAGAAGCAAAACAATGTTATTAAGACCAATAACACCTTCCATGGTGCCAAGTTCAAAAGGAACCACACTCTACTGTGAAAAGCCAAGGAGACTATGACCCGAAACAAATATTTCTTACCTCTTATATGCAAAAATGTAGGTTTCTTTTCCCCCTCAACCTCCCAAATGACAATTACTGGTTGATTAGAAAAAAGAACAGAATGATCAAAGGCTAGTATAAATTATTATATATTTTATAGGTTCTTAATTAAAAATCTATTATATAATTGAAAGTTTTTCTTTCTTCTATAAGAACTTGATGAAAACAATTCATACCTGAATAGAACTTTACAGTGTGCGTGTACCTGTCATGTGTATTACCTTGTTTTGTCTTTACAGCAAAATTGAGAGATGAGTAAACTGGGTAGCAGAGACATGGCCAAAAGCAGCCAGCTGAAAAGTGCCAGACGAGGGACACAAAAGCCTGGATTAACCTCCAGTTTCAGAGCTTTTTGATTATGCTACCGAAAATTCCAAAGAATATAATCTATTAGAGAAAAATACATATAAAAGATGCGTAAACACACAGGTGCAATTATTCAGAAGACTGGGTCAAGTACAGCTGTTTCTTAAGAAAGAACAGTTCAATGAATAGACAAATACATCAATATTACAACCAGGAGTTTCATTATCTCATTTGTCCCATTTGTTTTAAAGATGTGTCAGACTGCATTAGGGTTATTTAAACAAGGGTGTGCCATTTGAGTCACTAGTATTAGATTACTTTGGTATCCATAATCTCATAGGTTTTACAATCCTATTTTTATAAAAAGCAGGGTAAGTGATGTGTGCAAGGTCAGTTAGGAGTGGTAAAACTCTCACAAACGAGGAATTCTCAGTCCCTTCACTGATCAGCTGTCCATCTATTATGTTTACTTCTCTTCATCTCTATTCACCTCCTGATGAAGTATTTCATTATGCCTCTCTTTTAGCAAAACTGAATTTACTTCAATAGCCTTTTCTTGGAAAATCATACACTTGTATTTCTACCACGTATACAGGGGTGTTCATATTCAACATCTCCATGAAACGAGGTTAGAGGGCTGAACTTCGAAGAGTCCTTACCTGTACTGCTTTAAGATGTCTGTGCTTTATTAGTCAATAACCAAAGACAGCAAAAGTCTAATTATGTGCAAAATTGGATATCATTTTTTTAGAGTTAATGAATGCACAAATTACAGCTTATTTTAAAGGACATGCCATCATATACTGTTCTCAGAAATAAGCACTCCAGATTTAGAAGCATGATCTTTTGTTGAGAGTATTGTTTATAGTTTATAGAGCTGCCTTGTGTCCATTTTGAAGTATATTTATCAGTCTCTCAAAGGCAGCTGAAATCTCCGATCTGCTTCTCACCTGAATCAGTAGAACAATTAAGGGAATATTATTGCATATTTTTCCTAAATCAGAGGCATGATGGGGTGGGGAAAGGTCTATAGCTGGAGAAGCCTCAGAATAGGTGAGTCATTTCTACTTTAAATTTAAAATCAGACTGGGCAAGAGGATTCCTTTCATGGCTAATGACGATAAGGCTAAAAGCCATATTTAGTGCCTAAGAAACAACAGCAGCTACAATCATAGTTATAGAGCTTACACTTGCAAATTTAAAGGTGGAGGACAAATATGGAGCCAGCTGGAATTGTTATTATATTTTTAACCTAAGAGTTTATTTACTTAAATCACTTTGATAATCCATCTATAATTAAATTATAGAATTGGTAATGTATAGAACATTAAGTTAGATTTTTATTTTAGTATTATAATAAACATGAAGAAATCTTAAATTGACCCCCATAAGAGACAATATAGGATGCATGAATGACGAATTTGTGACTATATTTGCAATCAACTTGCAACATTGTGTTTGAAACTTTGAAGTATAGTTTTTTTGTGTGCTGCATATATTACATACGTGGAATCCAAGTGATTAAACATGAAGCAAATATGAAACTTCAGTCAGCTGTGAATCAAATTGTGTACAATTTTGTCATCGATGACTACCAAGCGTCTTTGTGTTAAATTTAGTGTCAACAATTAGATTGGAGATTTAAGTGAAGGATTTAATTTATTTTTTTAATTTAATATTGGCCTTTCTGATTATTTAATTTTCATCTTAAATTTCTGTTCTTACATCAAATAGAAGTTTTAAGCATCCCAAAAGAGCTGTTATTAAAGTGAATTGTCTCATGCTTGGAAAAGAGCTACCGATATTTGTATGTTGAAATTTAAAATTGTAGCACAACATATCATGGAATCATTTTTTAAGGATGTATTTAAACAACTTTACGTTTCACTGAACTATTTTAAAAATTATTTTACAGATATAAAAACACAATTGTGATATTAAAATACAATTGTGTATTTGAAATGAATTTAAGGAGAATTGATCTCTGTCATAGTTTAAGTAATACGTTAACTAAAGAGGAAATTTTCATGAGCCCTTCAAATTCTAGAAATTAAAAAAAATTCTCAAAATATGTAAATATTTGGATTTTAAAATAAAATATGATGTAAAATATTTGCAGATAAAATAAAATATTAAAATGTAGATTATAAAATTCCAATATATTAACATTTGGGGGAAATAAATTTTGTCACCACGAATAATATTGAAAATAAAGAAAAAGAAATAAATTTTGAAGAAAACTGGGAAGTATGGAAAATATTGATCTGGTTAAACATATTTGACAGCAATTAGGAGGATGAATAAGTGTCATCAATTTCTATAACATATTTATTAACAATGCATTTTGAAATATTTTTTTTCAGTTTGTTTTTCTTGCCAAAAAGCAGAAACTGAATCATAGGTAAAGATTCAGTTTCATATCTTCCATTACAATTGAGATACTTTCATTAATATAGAGTCATACATTAATTAACATGGGGCTAGATTCTGAGAATTAGTCGTTAGGTGATTTTGTTGTTGTGCAAACATGATAGAGTGCATTTTCACAATGCTAGATGCCAAATAGCCTACTGCTCCTGGGCTACAAACCTGTACAGCAGGTTACTGTACTAAATACTGTAGGCAACTGTAACACAATGCTAAGTATCGGTGTATTTAAACATATGTAAACATAGAAAAGATACAGTAAAAATATACCATAAAAGATGAAAGATGACACACCTGTATGGGCGCTTACTATGAATGGGGCTTGCAGGACTGGAAGTGGCTTTGGGTGAGTCAGTGAGTGAGTGGTGAGTGAGTGTGAAGGCCTGGGACATGACTGGACACTGCTGTAGACTTTAAACATTGTGTACTCAGGGTGTACTAAATGTATAAAAAACACTTTTCTTTTCTCAATGATAAATTAACCTTATCTTACTGTAACTTTTTTACTTTATAAATGTTTTAGTTTTTTGTTTTAACTTTTCAACTCTGTTGTCATAACACTTAGCTTAAAACACAAACACACCATATAACCATAAAATAATGTCTTCTTTTATGACCCTATTCTTTATCTTTTTTCTAGTTCTAAATGTTTTTCTCTAAACTTTCTTTTTTTTCTTTTTAAACCTTTTTTTGTTGTTGTTATAGACTAAGACACAGACATATACATTAGTCTAGGCTACAGGGTCCAGACCATCAATATCACTGTCTCCCACCTCCACCTCTTGTCCCCCTGGAAAGTCTTCATGGGCAATAACACACATGGAGCTGCCACCTCCTATGACAACAATGCTTTCTTCTGGAATACCTCCTGGAGGGCCCGCCTGAGGCTCTTCTTGGGGAGGTGCCACCTTTTTCAGAAATAAGTCCATGGTGGTTTGGTTGGTCTGTTCCTTTTTTTTTCATTATGGATTTTATAATGGTACATTATATGCAGATCATGTACCATGAACATTCTGCTCTATTAGTGAAAACATTTCAGTGTGTGTGTGGGGGGGGGGGGTCCGTGTTTTTAAACTTTTTACAGTTTGTTGAGGCCTGCCAAAGCTCCTACTAAGCCCTCCACTGTGAACTTTTTTGGCGATTCTTCTCCTTGTTCTTCTCCTGAAGTTTCCATGTCTCTTGGCTCTTCTTCAGCTATGTGTTCTTTCTCTAGTTCCAACAGCTCCTTGTTGATCAATTCCACAGGAACCACCTTAGGCTCCTCAGTGTCAGCAACACCCACGGCCAGGTTCAAGTTGCTTACCATCTCACCCACAGCCTGATTGATTTTTGCATCTTCCTCTTCCTTGGCAAATCCTTCAAAGTCGTGGCTGAGGCTCTTGAGCATCTTCTTCCAGATGCCATTCATACACTCCTTGGTGACATCAGTCCAAGCCCCAGCAAGGTTCTTTATGAAGTCATAGATATGTAATCCTTTCAGAATGGCATCATTATTTTCTCAGTGTCTTCCTCAGCTGCAGCAATAGCCTGTGCAAAGGGTCTTCTCAGGAAAGTAGGCTTTGAAAGCTGCTATAACTCCTCAATCTATTGATTGAATCAAAGCAGTGGTGTTTGGAGGCTGAAACCCCACTTTGATATTGGGATGAAAATCACCAATAAAAGGATGATGTCTGAAAGCATTATCAACAAAGTAAAATCTTTAAAGGTATGCTTTCCTCCAAAGAGTACTTTTTCATGTTGCTGGCATAAAAATTCAGGAAGTCATCTTGGAAGAGGAGCTGGATCAACCATGATTTCTTCTTGCTCCTGCAGTACACTGGTAGCGTGTGCTTATTGATATAATTTTGAAGGCCCTGGGTTCTCACTGTGTGAGATCATACAGGGTTTCAATTCGTAGCCTGCAACACTGCCCTAAGCAAGACTGTAGTCCTGTCCTTAGAAGCCATGAAACCTGACATTGACTTGCCCGCCTTAGGGAAGAAAATCCTTTCATGTACACATTTCTAGAAAAAAGAGCTTTCATTAATACTGAGATTTGACTCTGGCAAGTAATTTTTCTCCACAATTACCTTATCTAGAGTTTCCAAAAATTCGTCTGCTGCTTTCACATCAGGACTTTGATTCACCACTCACTTTCACAGTTTGTAATGAATAATGATCTTTAAACCACCCAGAACTAGCAGTAAATTCAACATTGTAGCTGGGTCCAGACTTTTCGTTCAACACAAAGATACTTTTTGCTTTGGTCATGACCATCACGATGCTGAGAGGGATATGCTTCTGTTGCTGGTCTCTAATCCAGGTTGTTAGAAGTTTCTCAATATCTGGTATAGGCTCTTCTCAAATTTTCATTGGACTCATTGCCTTCGATGAAACAGATCATTTAATAACTTTTATTACTTTGTTCTTGTTCTTCAAGATTGTAGCTTGAAGAACTACAATCTTCGCCTGAGTGGCGAGTAATAACTATCACTGATTTTTCACCTTCATAATCCTTAATCACTTTTAATTTCATTTCCAGGTCAATCATTTGATGTGGCCTCTTACTGTAAAAATTAGCAATGTATTTTGTATGCTTGGGGATATGATGAACAAAAAAATGTAAAATTAAATCAAGCCCAAGAGAAAATGATGCAACCAAGACGTGATAAGGGTGATGTATGAAGCTGCTGGCAGTATAACATGGCATACTGCCTTACAGCAAACTTTTTTTTTTGGTAAGTAGAACAGTACACTCTAAAATAATGATAAGACACACACACACACACACACACACACACACACACACACATATGTATATATATAGAGAGAGACAGTAGACACTTTGGTCAACGTTGCTCAATCAATAGTCCCCCATAATCAGAAGTGTCTGGATGCTGATGGTAACCACTTTGAGCACCTCTTGTAATTGCTGAAGTCAAATGTGACTTGTATTCATCTTTTGTTAACAGTATATATTGAATATTAGAATTTTAATACAGTTTTCCTTCCTTAAAATGTGTATACATTTTTTTGGCAACCTGTGTGTGTGTGTGTGTGTGTGTGTATCACATAAACCAGTATCTTAGTCATTATTATCATTATCACATATTATGTACTGTACATAACTGAATGTAATGTACTTCTCTTATGCTATTGGGAGCACAGTAGGTTTGTCTGCACCACAGACACAGGAGTAATTCATTGCACTAAAACTTTAAAATGACTACAATGTCACTAGGTGATAGAAAAGTTTCCGCTCCATTATAATCATGTGGCACCACCATCATATATGTGCTCCACCAATGACCAAAACATTATGCTACACATGACTATATAAGATCTGGCTATCAATATATAATAAACTCTCTTGTTTCAGTCTTTGAAAAGTATATTAATAACATTGAACTTTTACAATAATGTTTAAGATATTTAGTCATAAAATATTATATTAAAAGTATTAAATATTAAACATATGGAATTAATTCATCAATTTTACCATTTGTGGAAAACAAATATAAGTTACTCAGATAACGTTAGGAAGCTGGCAAACATAAGCAGAGCAGTGGTGACATCCTGGATATTAAAGGGATGAATTGTAATACCACCTTGTCATTAACATGCATGTTTATTCCAGATAAATTTACAATTAAGATAATTCTGGGAACCAGATAAATATAAAATATTTAGATCTTATACTTTCTTAGGACTATCTACCATGATCATCTAATTATACTTCTGAAGAATTTTAATGATATGTAATCAAGTACAAGTAATGTTATATCTTTAAATGCATGGACAAAATGTGTGTGTGTGTGTGTGTGTGTGTGTGTGTGTGTGTGTGTGTGTGTTGTAATTTCATATATGTCTCTGTGGGTGTGTCACTGTTAAGAACAGCTGTATTTTTTATTCAGTATATAGATTCAAATATTGGAAGGAAATGCAGTAAGATATAAGTAATTCTCATCTAATCTTAATTTATTTCTTTATATATATATTTTTAATTTCAACAAAGAGGATATCTTTTACAATGAGAATGAATTATTTCTGATACTACATATGCTAATATGTTAACCTGGCTGATATAACAGAAAACCCGTGATATTTTGGGTGGCTTATGAAAAAATACAGGTTTATTTCCTTTCACATAATTTTTACTGTAAGTCACACTCTGCTTCCTCCATGTTGCAGTAGCAAAAAAAAATAAAAGGAGACTATTCACCAGCACTCAAATAACTTCAGTCTAGAAGTGACATAAAGTCCATTGGCCAGTACTAGTGGACAACCCCACGTAACTGTCTGGTAAACTTGGAACTACAAGGATCAAATAGATATTTGCCAAATATTAATTGTCCCTGCCCAAACACTATTCTCCAGCCCTACACCTTATGGCCTTATGGTGACAAGTTTACAGTGGTGTTTAGTTTTGTTTAGGGTCTCCCCATTTACAGTGTTAAGCCTGATTCCTATGAAACTGATGATTGACTTGATGTGGTAACTCGGCTAGGCTATGGTGCCCAGTTATTAGGTAAGCACCAGTTTCGATGTGGCTATGAAAGTGTATTTCAGATGTTAACAACACTCAAATCAGTAGATTGTGAGCAAAGCAGATCATTCTCCATTATATGGGTGGACCTCATCCAATCAGTTAGAAGCTTTAAAAGACTGAGGCCCCCTGAAGAGAAAGAAATTCTGCCTTCAGACTGCCTTCATCTTCAGACTGCTCAAGACTGCAAGTCAATTTTTGCCCAAACCATTTCTTTAAAAATCTCTCTATCTCTATCTCTTATCTCTATCTCTCTCAATCTCTCATGCTTTATATATAGATACCGTGTTTCCCCAAAAATAAGACCTAGCCAGACCATCAGCTCTAATGTATCTCTTGGACCCAGTCTTATTTTAATATATGACTGTGTCTAATATAATAAAATATAATATAAGACTTGGTCTTATATTAATTTTTGCTCCAAAAGACGCATTAGAGCTGAAGGTCTGGCTAGGTCTTATTTTCGGGGAAACATGGTAAATGTCCTATCTATATCACACACACACACACACACACACACACACACACACACACACCTTACTGGTTCTACTTCTCTGGAGAACCCTGACTAATACACTGTTTCTCAGAGAATAGAATATACTGAATTTTCTATGTACTGAACTTCAAACATTGACATATGGTCTAAAAAAGAGAAAAATATTTGAAATTAGAACTCAGAAAATCTAAGATAAACAGTTTCACAATAATATTCCCCTAAAGACAAATTAAACATGTTTCTATAGACATGATCTGTGAAGGGCGTTAACCCTTTATCCCATCTTACCTCCAATTATGCTTCTATTAATAGTTTGTTTTCTTACTAAAATACAGAAAGCAAAGAAATAAAAACCAAAGAGTATTTTTCCATGCCAATCCTCAGTTTGCAGTTTTCCTTTATAGATATGATTATCTCTCCAGGAAAAAATGCCCATATTGGTAAAATGTCTTGTGAGGTTTGGCAATTTTATGTTTTATCTTTCCCTATTTGGTTTATCTTTCCCATTTCCTATAATATATGTCTTTTTTTTTTTTTCCCTGGCTATTCACTGACTTCCCAGGTTTAATTTGTGTCCAGTGGGAGCACTATATTTGCTTGGTTTTGAGGTTGACACTTCTCTTTGGATACTTACCATATGTTTTTACAATATATATTATACCAAGTTCCTGTTTTTGCAGTGCATATTTTTATATGTGGGGGTTAACTAGAGCAAAATGAACAGATTAAATTATAGCTCAGTCATAGTCTGGCTTAATTTTCACTTGAATTCATTTCAAACTAAATGTTTCATCCCCATTCATCTTTATTCATTCAACTGTATCCCATGGACGGTTGCCATTTAAACACCTGGTAGTTTTCCCCTCTTGGCAGATTCTTGGACTCGTCCTAGCTTTTCTAGTGCTTTGGTAAAATTAAGAACATTACTTTTCTCAAAGGTGAGGAGAGTTTGGGGAGAAATTTAATGTCACTTATTTCCATGCCAAAGATGTGCTAAGAGGGAAATTTTGTAGCTACAACCCTCCCTCCAGGGTTCCATACTTGTTATAAATGTGAATTTTCACAGTGCATTTGTGAGGACTGAGAGGGTGCAAGCAGCAGAGAGTCATCGCCAAAAAGCACCAATAAATAGCAGTGCTTTCAATGTCCATCTCACTAAGTTCAGAAGACTCAAAAATAGATTCCACAGAACACAACACCAACCCTGCATCTCACTTTTATTGTGCATTCACTGGGTGCACATTTGAAGAACTAAATGATTATGAGTTTGTACCACATGTCATTTTCCACAAAGTGTGAGAGCATCGTGTTATTTTTGCCCTTCCAATCAATGTGCATTTCTGCCTATGGTATACTTTATCAAAATTGTTTTGTATGGCTTTGTAAGTTCTAACAATAAATCTGACTGCACGTTAAATGATGAGTTAAGGTGAACAATATTGGAACAAACCTGCCAGCTTTCTCTCTATATCTCCAGTAGCTGGTACGCCCTACATTGCAACAAAGCAGAATTCCTTATGACAGGTAGCTTTGACCACAATATAGATTAGTTCTTTCTGGGTAAAGATTTCACACCAAACAGAAAGACAAGAGCAAATTACCACAGGCTTTTTCAATTCGTCCCTGCAACCACAAATATACTATGTTCAGCATGGGAAGCATTGTTAATGACACATAATTTTTTCCAGACACATCCATACATTGATCAAAGCCATTATCAATAGTGTGGTGTTTGAAAATACATATATCATGTGTGTGTGTGTGTACGTGTGCGTGTGTGTGTGTGTCTGTGTGTGTGTGTGTGTGTGTGTGTGTGTGTGTGTGTGTGCTGGGCATCAAACTCAATATTCAAATAAATATTAAATATTGAAGGAAATTGTACTAAAGAAATACACAATTAGGGATGTCAATGTGACACTCCGAGCACTGTCTTTTCTAAGCGAAGAGACCTAGCCTATAAAAGATAATACCACTTTTCTAAAGTATTAGAATAGAGTCAAAACTATTTCCACGCTTCCATGAAATCAAGTTAATTCAGTGAGATTAAAAAAAGATCTACCAAACTTTGGTTTTGTACATGCATATAATAAATATTCTATGGCAATTTAATCTAAAGAAAAATTTATTTGGAAAAATATAGACAGAACATCCGTTTTATGTACTGTGCCATATACCATTTCTTATTTCAATCAATTTTAGGCTTTTTTTTTTCTCTTGTGGAGCATAGAGTTAAGCAGATTACTCAAAGAGAAAATAAGCAATCAAGGATATCATACATATTTGTTACCTACAAATTTGTTATATGTATGTATTATACATATAATAAAAGGATAGTCCAGATCCCCTTTGAGAAACACACACACACACACACACACACACACACACACACACACAGCTTCAGACATTAATTGTCCGACCCCATATATTTATATATATATATATATATATATATATATATATATATATATATATACACACATACACAAAAGTTCAATCATTTTCAAGGTACGATCTCCTAATTTCAGCATATAGACTTCAGGATTCCATTAAAATTTGATTGAAATTTAATTTAAATAAATCTAAATTTGGTATAATTTAAACATAGCATAATTATACACCAAAATTATACGTGTGTATCCACCAAATATTTAAGTACAAAAGTGTCAATTAAAAAAAAAAGATTCTCCTTACATTCAGTTTGAGTTATTTTATATTTTAAGTCAATTTATTTAAATAACTGTTATGAGTTATAATTATAAATTTTTGTTTGTAAAAGGAGCTTTGCTTTTAAAATAAGTTGGGAAACTCTTTTTCCTCCTGCTAACCATTTTTCACAGTATTCAGCAGGAGAACATATATTTTTCACATAACGATTGGACCTTTTTTGCTATATCAAGAAGAGAATGATGTCAGTAGAGCCTATTAGATGGGGATACTTTGAACATTTATGTTAGTGGGTTCTGTTGCCTTTAGTTTGGTGAAGTTGACAGCTGAGCTGGAGATAAGCAAAAAAAAGAAAAAGAAAAGAAAACACATCAAATAACACAGTTGGAATAAACTGAATATATAATAGAGCTCAACTCATCCATGTCCTGCCTGTAAACTCAGATATAAACTTTAAATTCAATACTTCTTTAAATATACTAAAATGTATATTTAGATAGCCTAAAAGATCTGACTTAATAAAGTCCAATTGGTAGAAAAAGAAACACTCTTATAATTTTAAATTCGCTATTAAAATAGGGAGTCGGCACTCTAAGATGAAACTGAACTTCCTCAATCTACTCCCATCATTAGTCCCATTCTGTTTGTACAGATGTGCAATTCTGTGAAGATTCTGTAATTCCGTAAAAAATTCTGAAACCATTCCTTTTTTCTTTATCTCTGCCTTATAAATAGTATTAGTATATAACTTGAAATAAAAGATTGTGATAGTTACAGCCTCTGAGAAAGACCTCAAGGCCAGAAGAAACATGCGATGGTTTGATTAGGAGAAGCCATTGAGAAAGGAAATGAAGAGCCATGGACCACTGTGGCAGCTGTCACAGCACATTGGAGGTCTAACCCTGAGTGACAAAGAGAGGGAAAGAGAAATGTGGTAAATATTCTAGATAGCTGGCAAGCTAAAATAAGGAAGGTTTGGCAAGTGCTTGAGCCGAAGTCAGCCATCAGAGGTGGACTATGTATGTCTCCCAGGAACAAGATTGCCTCAGTATCCCTGCCATGCCCAGTCACCAGCCTGGAGCAGCCCATGGGAAATGTAGACCCTGTTCAATGTAGCAGTGGGTTTCCGTGCAATGCAGCAAACAGAAGAACCTTTCCTCCATCGCATGCACTCTAGTTGAAAGCCTGCAAGGCACATTCTCATGGCTGACACAGGTACAGCTTATTCTAGAAAATATCCTTCAGCTTTACTCTTACATGTAACAAAGTTGGATCAGTCTTTCAGAGGAATCAACAGGACAGAACAAATTGTGCAGTATGGGGGACATATGAAATAATGTCACAAAATTAATGTAATAGGGTACTCTGCATGGGGGATCAGCCTATTCTCACTCACACCATCTCCTTTTCAGTGTGGGAAAACAAGAGGCAACACCAAAATTACCAAAAAGCACAAGGAAATTGACAGAAAGTGCGCTTCATTTTGAAGCATCAGATTACTACATGGTTGATTTAGTCAAATAGTGCTACTCTTCAAGTAAAAGAAGAAAAGAACAAAAATCAACCTGACTTGATTTATTCAGATTTTACTGATCACATATGAATACCATCTTCCATTCAGAGTTGAAAAGTACTGTTTTGAAATCCAGTCCTGCATACTTCCAAACTAACCATATACATATATATGTATATATGTATATATGTGTATATATATATATATATATATATATATATATATATATATGCACATACATAGATACTATATAAATCTCTTCCAGCGTTTTGTTAAGAGCAGCAAACCTCAGAATTGGTACAATGTATATTTCTAAAATAAAGATAACCTAACTCAAACTACTACAAAAATGCTTAATACTGATGAATAATGCAGAGCCCTGGAAAAGCATCCTCTTCATATTTCCTTATAATATTAGCCTTCAGTGTTTTAAAGAAATAATAACATGAAGCTACCTATCCATGAGAAATTGATCTTTAGTACTTTAATGTAATTAGTTCTTAATTCCCTCTCTAGTTTCTCTGGATCTGCTTAAGTTTTGAAACCAATTCAAAGAGATGTTTTAATTATTACAGGATGGAACTTAATGGGAGTTCTTTAGTATCTCAGTAAAAACACCTAACAAATCTTTTTTTCCCCCATCCTTCTGATGTCTGCATCTAATTTTCAACTTTCCACAAACCAGGCATGCATTTACTACAGAGCAATGAAGTCAGATAATCACTGTTACACATTAACACACATCCTGGACCTGCCATTTTGGGTCTTGGAAGAAAGAAATCAAATTTTCCTTCACAAACCTTGGAGGGTGCAGCCACTAGTTATCCACTGAGGATATTTGATCTATTTCTCCAGCACTTTCCATTGCTTTCATTCTGTGATATTTTAGTTTAGTTTATTTGGTCATAATGAGAAAATTCAGCACTTAGAATGTGTTTTACAAACAGAATCAGATCCTGGGATTCTGTCAGTTGAATACACTGTCTTTTAGGACTGATTTGTGTACTGGTTCGTGTACTATTGAAGGTGTCATAATTCCTCTGGGTAATGAGGGAGTGATCAATTACAGTCACACATTAACTGGTAAGGCAGGAATACAATTGAACCATATTCCCAAAATGGTTACACAACTGTGTTTGCAAACAAAGGAAGATGTAATTCACTTTCCTTCCGCAATAATTGGTCTTCTATTAGGATAAATTCAGTCTTTCATTTCCTCCCATCAGAAATATTTGTGAGCACAAATTTAGCTGGATATGACATCTACCCTAAGGGATAACATAGTCATTACAAATTGGCAAATTGATTCTGATTGTCTTCTATACGCCAATATTTTGTTTTGTTTTAGGGAAAATGTTTTCTTTCACACACACACACACACACACACAAGATTTCTAAGAGACCTAGATTAAAACACTGTTTTATTGGAACCAGTATCTCTAGTGAACCCAATCCTATGTTAACATTAGTTGATCAACATTTTCTAAACCCCCAATACTTTAGATATACCTTCTTGCCTTTTATATTGTTTTAAATGAAGACCATAGTAAAAATAAATGCACTTGGAATGATTAAAAGTATACAAATTATAACTGAGAAAAAAGTAACTAAATCATACACATAATCGCATTTAGACAAAAGCAAGTAGGGAAGGTCCTCAGCTCAATTATAAAGTAGATGTAAAGTGCCCTCAGTGACCTTCATTCTGACCCAGCCACATACCTAACTGTCAGAATTCCCACAAGTCACTGCAGTCTAACCTCTCCATCATGGCTTTTGGCTTCTCCCTAGTCTAGTCCTACATCAAAAGTTTTCCACTTCTTAAAGAGATGTAAATGAATTACTTTAAAATAAGGTGTGAATTATTATTGATAGATTAGTGGGATATATTTTGGAGATATTTAGTTGGTAACTTGTAGATATATTATGCATTAAACTCAAAGCAAAGATGCAAAAATTATAAAAATTCCAGGACTAGGACTAGCCAGCAGTCACACGCTTGGGAAAAGAAAATATACATTTGTAAAGCACCTCCAATGAGCCAGACAGCATACTAGACATTTAATTATTCAATTATCACAGAAGTTTCTGAAAGATTTCATGTTTTTGGATAAGAAAAACGGGACACAGAGAAAGCTGACTTAAATTGCCTAAAGTCATGCACACAGAGAGTTATCCACGGAGTAGTTGTCTGAACTCAAGTGGCGCAGAGTTTAACCTAAATGTGTGCCTTTCCCACTGCAATGTTGCAATCCCTGTCAGTAAACCATTTTGGTGACCCGTAAATAGCATTACAAAATTGACAGTTTATGTTCTAATGCTGTGTTTTTATAGAATTTCTTAATCTACAGTAAAATGGACTCAAAACTGGACTTTTAAATGCCAGGATGTTGTGATATATAATTACAAAATATCTCATTTCATCATATTATAATGAATAAAACAGTATGTCAATAACATCCTGCAAACTACATGTATTAAAACAACTCATCTTTAAGTCCTGTTATATACTGAAGTAGTGAAATGCAATGCTGGTACTAGATCATGAATTGGTGACTGACATCACTCTTAAAAGGCTATCTATACCTTTCTCCACTTTCTTACACTTTCTTCCTATTTCCATTTTTTTTCCTGCTAATTTCTTCTCTGTGTTTCTTTTTTCCTCCAATTACTCCTTCTTTCTCCACTTCTTCTTTAACAAGGCTTTGTTTACCAGAGGTATACACAGATATTGATTGATTTCATTGTTTTCTCTTCTACTTAGATCAGAAACTATTAATTTGGGGTTCAAGAAAACCCTGAAGTGTATGACTACATTTAGAGAAGTGGAGAATAGGTCCCAAATTTCCATCAGATTCTCAAAGGGATTTTGATCAGAAAAGTTTATGAACCCCAGTGTATAAACATTTTTTCGTCCAACATCATATAGTGGCCTTTGGCTATTCTTTTGAACCACTGTTTCTTTCATTTTGACTCTATTACAAACTGTAGAAGTCCAGTAAGAAGTAGGGTGAGACTTTGTGACATATTTTTAAATCATTTGCATGTGGAAAAAACTCCTTCAATGTATTAGCTTCTGTGGTAAACAGAAATCTAAGATGGCATTCCACGATTTCTACTGTCAGTCAAACATTACTCTGGGTATTGCTGTGATGGAATTTTAAAGGTGTAAAGTCCCAAATCAATTGATTTTATTGGGATTATCTAATTGCACGAGCCTTTTAAATGCAGTTTTCTCTGGTTAGTATCAAAAGGGGATCAAAGAGATTTGAAGAGCAAAAAAAATTTGACATGAAGGAAATTCTCTGTTGTTGAGATAGAGGAAGCCACACAGCAGGGACCTATGAGTGGCCTTACAAGCTAAGAGTGGCCTCTGGCTGATAGCCAGCAAGGCCATGGGACACTCAGTCTCCTACTGCAAGAAAGTGAATTCTGCCAGCAACCTGAGGGAGCATGTAAAGACATTTTTTCCTAGTTGGGACTTCAAGTGAGTACTCAGCTGGCTGATACCTCCTTAATTTCAGCTTTTAATACCCTGAGTAGAAGACCCAGTTAAAATCTGCTGAATTCTGACACAGGCAATCTGTGAAGTAATAAAATTGTATCACTTTAAACCACAAAAGTTGTTGTAATTAGTGACATAGCCATAGAAAGCAATATAGTTGTTAACTAATGAAACTTAATCCTTAATATTTTATGTAATCAGGATATCTATTTACCGAAATTTAACAGATTCAGAATTGTTGATGTCTAAGAAGAGATTTTTCATTCTGGCAAGAAGCATTCTCTCATCAGAAATAAAGTAACTAACTAAAACAAAAAGGTGAATTGTTAAATTATCTATTGGTCACTTCCTATTAAAACCTATAACAATTTGGTGAGGGGGGAAGTCTATTCTGTTTCCCTACTCTAAAGATAAAAGATAAATAATAATAAAGTGTTGGAAAAGAGACCACCACTACAATTTTACTATTTGTTTGTTTAATAACCTCTAGTATTTTTAATGTTTACATTAGGACTTCTGCACTCACGTTCTTAATGGAAATTTGTTCTGAATTAAATCAATTGAATAGATCTAATGTTTAAATAACCGTAAGAATATATTTGATTGTGTCTTATTAATAAAGATTTCCAATCACTTCCAAAAGAAAATGATTCAGTTCTCTGGGGTAAATTCGAGTAACATATATTTTTCACACCATTCCAGGTGGTTCTTATCACCACAAATGTTTGGGAAACTTTGCCTCAAAACAACTGCAAACTTATTGGAAAATCTGACCTGCTTATCTATAACATGTGGCATTAAAAGGAAAACAGAATGTTGATGCCCAGAGGAAGTTTCCATCAAGCAGTGAGGAGAATATAGAAGTATTAAAAGACATGTAAATATACCACGGAACATATGGTAAATTAAGGACATAGCCAGAGGAAATGGATATTGGAATCCATTGGTGAAAGGCTTTACCACAGACCACTGTGGTCAGAGAAAATCGACTTTTTGCAATGAACCTTAACCCAGATTATTTCCAAAGCATGAAACCAAAAAATTCTGAAGCGCAGTCACCAAAACAATGGTTCCAGACATCTTCCAGATAGCACAGGGCATAACTGCAAAAGATGGAGTTTGATTTTCAGTTGTTCTTTTTGTCGTCGCACTCTTTGAGTATTTTGTGTTTCACAATGTTTCTATTCCAACTTTTCAGCCGTTCAACAGTGCTCAAAACCTTGCTACCAGGACACCTGCCCAACATTCTTAAATTTTCACTCGTTTCTCATAATAGTACTTTACCCTTTTAAATCACCTCTTTTTTTAGACAGAATTTACAGAACTAGTTGTACATCTAAAGATAGTGCAATGTCTTGGAAATGAATTTTAATGGGGTTTTCTTTCACATCTACCCATAGTTTCACTGAAAAGCATTTATATAAACCCTATCAAGTTTAATGTCATTTCATTAATAAGCTCTCGCACTGGATTTGGCTATTTTTAGTGCTCCTGCACATCCTATCAATCAATTGATAAGCATTTATTATAAATTTCTCAATAAGTAACACACATCAATTACCTTTGAAAAATACAGAAGAGGTGTATAATTTATTCATATCAAGATAAATATCCAGTTGTTTATTTTGTGCTTACTTCAGCCCAAAGCACAACCTATAATGCATGTTAATACTTAGAATTCCTTAGCATTTTTACATCATGCTTGATGTTCAATAATAAAAATGTGTACATGTTTACACATTTTAAATATTTGTGTTTTTAAGCACAAATGCCACAGGACTCAAGGAAAAACTTGCCTTAAAAATCGGGGAGAGGATTAACCATTTCTACGGTGTCATAATCAGTGCATGTTTTTACCCTTGTTTTATAGATGAAGAAAACTAGGTTCAGAAAGTGTAAATAATTTGCTCTAGACAAGAATGCTGATAATTGGAGCAATTAGAGTTCAAATAAAATCAGTCTCATGCAGAAATCCATGTGGTTTTTTTTTTCTGTACTATAATATCCCCAGTTAGGAGACAAAATCCTGCCTATAATTGCACGTATGCACAGCACAGATCTAAATTTTAAAAAAAAGTATGTCAAACAAATATAAGTGATGATGATCTCATATTACTTTGTACAGGTAAAAAAGACACATGGACATAAATTTTTAAAATGTAGATGTAAATTTTTTAGATATACAAAGGTTTCAGGGCAGTGATAACTGGTGGCATTCTAGCTAGGATATCTGCAGTAACATGACGTTCTACTGGCAATATTCAGTCAGAAATTTAAAGATACCTGCATTGTGCAAATGCTTTCTAACACAATAAACCTAATACATGTGAACACCTTTAACCTTTCTTATCAGTAGAATTAAATTTTATTTTTAACAATGCCCACCAGGGGGTGCTGGCACATTGACACTGGAAAGTGGAAAACATTGGCTGTCCTGTCAGGTCAAATAAAATACTAGCAATTAACCCTCTTTTCAAGAATCTATTTCTGTAGGTAGTTTTTATAGAATAGAAGTTATTCACACATTTTGGCTCAAAAATGACAATCCTAGAAAGTATTTTTAGAATTGTAGGCCAACTGAAGTTTTTGCTTTTTAATTTTTTTTGTGTAAAAGTTGCTTGGACTCCAAAAGTGGATTTGGATGAAACAATTTTGACATAAAATGCTTCTATCAAGAGTGACTGGTGAAATGGACATGACTTATCGCTGTTCAGCTATTCTTAAGTTTCACATTAAATATCACAAAAAGTCACATGTGCTAAATTATCTACATAAAATGTACACATAAATCACTACTGAAGATATTGGGGGAAAAAAGATATTGGAAACTGAGTTCTACCCTTCTTTAGTATTTAAGAGGTAAAATATAGATATTATTTTAATTAAACAAAACATTAAACAAAATATGAAATGTTTTTGTCATTAATTGATAACTGTTTAATGCATAATTGAATCTTTGCTAGCCAAAGAAAATCTTCAACTCAGTAAAATACCATGTCCAACAAGTTATAAGATATTTTTAATACAAACAATCTCAAAATGAACTAAATTTTATGGGGTAGAGGGGGCATTTTGATGGTAGAAGTTAGACTCAAATTTAGAATGTTCAACAAAAACAATCTCCTTCCCCTCTTTATCAAAAACGCTTTTACCCATGGGACTCAAATCATTCAAACATAAGGAAAATCTATAGTCCTCCAGTTGTGGGCAAAAGCTATTAGGTTGCGACATCCCTTACTCAGTCACTTCCAAGGTAGGTTCAGTTGATCTGAGGTACCAAGTATACTCCAAAGCTGTGACTTGGATTCTAAAGACAACCTTCCTGAACAGAGGTGAAACATTCTTTTTTACAAGGTCTTTGAGTAGTTGTGCTCTCATTCTAAATAGTTGTCTTTTATCAAAAATGTGTGAGAAATGCCAGAACCTCTGCCAATTCAGATCATCGTGTTCTTAAGGGGGCAATGAGGAATTTAATAGGAGGATGTTGTTTTGTTCCATAATGTCAACCTCAAATGGATAAAGGACTGCCACTCAATGTTTATGGAATTAAATTATATTTCTACTCTGGGTTTATCATTTATCAACTTTTCTTAACTCTTCTCAAGCCTACCTCTATGTCCAGCACATCTTGCCATTTTAAATCCAAAGGTATATTAACCTTTTTACCATTAGACATATTACCTTAATTTATTCACAATTGTCTCTTTCAAGTTTAAAGAGATCCTCAACACTCTAATAATCAATATTTAATGAGGCCATTTGCATTCACTCAATTCAGATCCTTCAAATTCTTGTAGACTTTAATCACATCTTTTACCCTTCATTTTTCCAGATGAGTCATATGAAATATTCAACTCTAGTATCATATGCAAATTCCTTGCTTCTATTGATGTGGCAATAAATTAACAAATATTTTTCAGGAGCTTGATTTGCCAGTAACATTATGCCAGGAGTTTGGGGGCACAGAAGGAATATCTCTGCCTCTTAGCCTTCTGCTATCCCAGCCTTCCCAACTTCAAAGGTTTTAGATATAAGCTCCATCCAAGCACTGAGACAACCATAACCAAGACTGGCAGTAGATTATATATTCTATATTCTTACCCTCACCAGCAGATGAAATTTAGAATCAATCTTGTAATCTCACATTCAGGAAACAGTATGCCAGGCATGTGTTCCAACTCTGCCCTAGTTTTAGTTGATCTGTCATCAGCAATTGAAGTGTCCACTTACCAGCTCAGAAAATACTTTTTTTTTTTTTCCCTCGTGGTTTCCAAAAGTCCACACTCTGTTTTTTTCTCTAACTTCATAAGCTACTACTGCTCAGTGTCCCTTGTTTTTACTATTTTCCTCTGCTTTACCTCTAAATATCAGAAAGCCTTAGGATTGAGACTAGACCATTTCTCTTCACCAAACGTTTATCTGCAAATCACCTCAGATCTCTTTAGTGTACCATATGTATAGGACCATTTATCATTATCCTTTTTCTAGAAAACAACCTCTAGTGCTGCACTTGTTACCTACATCAGTTAGACCCTAACTTACTCAGCTCTCCTCTTGTTCTCAGCCTGACATTAGAGTCACTGAGTAACTTGAAGCCAAGTCCACATTTTTTATTGTCTCCGTGTGTAACAGAAGTTCAATAAACAGCACATGTGTAAACTGTACAGTTTGATGAATGTTGACACAAGTATACAGCCATTACTCAGTCACTGTTATCAATATAATGAGTACTAAAAACCTAAAACAGTTTTTCTTTTGCTACTGCACTTACAGAGATTACAATATAATAACAAAGAACGAATGCATGCCATAATATGGGAGACAGCATTGCATGGAGATCAGTAATGAGCAGTGAATAATGCTCTGGATGAGCAGTAGACATTCAGGGATGGGAGAAATTATTATGGACAGGATAACTGAAAATTGTTTCATAATAACCTAGTCCCTGCATTTGCTTTCAGCATTTTTCTCTCTGCATTTTTTGGGATTACTGATATTGATTATTACCCTGTGTTTTCTTTAAGTATTGATATAAAAATATGCAGTATATTCTTAGTTTGTACTCCTTTTGGCTTTATATAAATACAGTCTCTTTTCCTTGGGATGCTTAATCCTTCCTCATGCCAAATAATATTGACCTTTGTATTCTGAATGCAATCACAATAAAAAATAATTTTAGAGTTAGAAGAGTTCTCAGATTCCCCATTACAAACTCCAAGATGTTATGTACATAAGTCCATCTTCTCTTTCCCATTATTACCACAAACATACTACTACAAGCTTTTATTTTTATTATTTTTTTTTAATATTAGTGGTTCAAGCAGTTTTAAGTACAAGGACTATCTTTATTTTTTATTTTTTATTTTTTGGACCGCCATCTTGGGCACAACTCCTTATGTTGCCAGTGACAGAAGTGATTTCTTGACTCTCAGAACTGAAATGTCCAAGGTTCAACTGACTTTTGGTGATGTTATATATATAAGCTCGGATGATGTATTTGGATTCTCTCTCTCTCTCTCCAACTCTCAGCTCTGTTTTTCTTGCATGTAGAGTTGTCAGATTAAGTCCAATTGGATTTGAAATTCAGATAAACAGTAAATAATTTTTTACTATCAGTGTGCCCCAAACATTGCACATGATGTGCTATGTTTATTTCTGTTTTCATTTTTTGTTTGTTCATTGTTATTTTCCTAAACCTGGCAAACCTACACTCACGTTGAATTGCTCTCAGGTAGGTTTTCTTCACTGGCACACCCTCTCCTAAATCTCTCAGCTTATATCTCCCAGATTAGCCACCAGGAGAAAGAGAGTTTATTTTTCTATAAATTATCTGAATGAGTCTTATTGGACTAGGTTAAGTTAGAACCTCCAAACAATGGACATGGCCTAGGAGATGGAATACACTTATTTGTTAGGTCTGGATCATGGGCCACCCTCCACATACAAGCAAGAGGGCATGTTAGCTTCACCAAGTCATGTTTACTGGATGTCACTGAGGGGCTATTGCCAATAGGAAAACTAGAGTATAGAGAGGAGATGTATATTAGACAAGAACGAGAAAAATATGTCATGTAGAGATCTGTTTCAATGTGGCTCTACTTTTGACATACTTGATTTATGATAAAAAATCTACTATAAATTTAGTTACATTTAAAAGGATGTGTATTATATCAGCCACAGCTAATTCACTTTTTACATTGTGCTGGACATGAATAAACATCATAAGTCAATATGGAGCAAGGCACTATGGTTTAATAAGCCCCTTGAAGTAACTGCACAGGAGAGGAAGCTGTTGAAAATTTCTGTTAAGAAATTAAAACGTACAAATTGCCAGTCATACAAAAAGTCATGGGGGTGTAAAGTCTGGCATAGGAAATATGCTAAATAATATTGTAATAACTACCGTTGTTTCCCGGAAAATAAGACCTAGCCGGACAATCAGCTCTAAAGCGTCTTTTGGAGTAAAATTTAATATAAGACCTGGTCTTATTTTACTATGATATAAGACTGGCTCTATAATATTATCATAATATAATATAATATAATATAATATAATATAATATAATATAATATAATATAATGCCAGGTCTTATATTAATTTTTGCTTCAAAAGACGCATTAGAGCTGATTGTCCGGGTAGGTCTTATTTTCGGGGAAACACTGTATGTATGGTGTCAAATGGTAACTAGACTTAATGGGGTGATCTCTTTGGAAGTTATATAAATGTTTAATCAGGTTGCACACCTGAAACTAACATAATACTGTATGTCAACTATAATTGAAAAATAATTTGAAAAAAAAGAATTGGGTTAGATAGGTCTGGATTAAGGTATTATCTCTCTCTTTCACCTCTGAGCAAAATAATTCAACTCTCTAGGAATCTTGGACTATAACTTGAGATTTTAATAATCTACTTCATTGGATTATTTGGATGATTACATAAACTAATGCATGCAATGATCATAGCATGGTACCTGGAATATTATCATCTTTCAAAATGTTAATTATATTATTATCAGTGACAATCTTAAAATAATCTTCTGAGTAGCATTCTTGACTTTCATTTTCTTGCTTCATAACATTTTTACTTGCTCACTAGGATATTTTGTGTTGTGTTTAGATCTATCACTTCAGCAGATTTTTAACTCTTTGAGGCCACTATTAATCGGTGCTTTTCTCAATTTTTTCATGTGGACTTATTTTTAGGTTTTCTAAGTCCATCGTATGTTCATGAAAGCAATTTCTTAATTACAATGCAGGGCTTTTTAAAAATTGTATCCTTCTTGAATTCCAAAACTATACTTATTTCCGTATCTTGGGCTGCCTTTACCTGATCCTTTGTTGTAGATGCACATTGGAGCAATATCTTCATGGATTTTCTATGATTACACTTAAATTTCATTTTTGATAACATTTTTTCCATTACAAAGTTACTATGATTCAATTATTTTTACTTTCCTTTACCAAAACATAAGTATCACTCATCTCTTACAGCTGAGATCCTAGGATATCCTCCAATATCTTTCTCAAAACTTAGCATTTTTTCAACCATAAGAATACAATTTTAATTGCAAGCTTAGAAATTTTAATGGGCATTTCCCTTTTACAAATAAATTACAAAATATTATATATGACCAATTGAGAATTCATTCTTAGGGAAATAACGATAAGCTATAGAAGATAATGTACAAATGTTTCTTAATGCCACTTATTTTCATTTGGGTATGTGATAAGATAAACACAGGAAATGTGCCTATATTTAGAGTTTTATCCTATGTCAACTCAGTAAAGTTGAAGATAGGTAGATAGACAGGTAAGTAAGTCGATAGATAGATGATAGATAGATAGATAGATAGATAGATAGATAGATAGATAGATAGATAGTCATTTAATATACATATAATAAAAATTCTTAACCAAATAATAGAAATCTCACAAGAAGATCGGAGTATTATACTTCATAGGCATTCAAGCTGATTTATGTTGCCAGATTCCCATATCTGAGACTATCACAAATATCCATATTGGCAAGAAGTACTCATATACCTCACTCAGAACTTCAAGGCTTCAGGAAATGAAGAATAGTTTCTACTCATAAAAAATGCTGAGGAACTTTCAGAAAAAAGTCTAAAGTACAATGCTGTGAAAAATACAAGTGATATAGAATCTGAAATCCTATCGTTGAAATATATATTTGAATGGTTACTGCTTAACCTTGGACAAAACATTTGCTTACTCAGATGGAAAGCTGACAAAAAGGTGGATTCAAATTCAAGTTCATTACTTACTGTTTATGTGACTTGGGTAAATTATTTTTCTTCTCTGAACTGTTTCTTGTATGCATAAAATACACAAAAACTTAAATGCAGGACTATTATGAAAACGTTATAAAACTTTATAAAGTTGTGTACATTATATCTCTCACATGTGATATATATATGTAATATTACATATTATATATATTGCATACATGGATTTTTCTATTTCTTCAGTGTCTTAATTGGCATCATTGGGATTTTTGAAAAAGCAGCTAATCATTAAATCCTCAGA
Source organism: Rhinolophus sinicus (assembly GCF_057876585.1). Classification (NCBI taxonomy): domain Eukaryota; kingdom Metazoa; phylum Chordata; class Mammalia; order Chiroptera; family Rhinolophidae; genus Rhinolophus; species Rhinolophus sinicus. Next base: position 187,178,325 of record NC_142503.1, on the reverse strand, counting down.
AATTTGTTGATGAGATAATGCATATTAAAGAAATTGCCAAATTCAAGTGCCAGATTTACCATTAAAATACTAACAATGTCCATTATTAGTACCACAATCACTCTTGTAATAAAAATAGGAATAGAGTTGGGGAAAAAAAGCTTCACTAGGAATAAGAAAATTTGAGTTTTAGTTATTCTCTGTGATTAACTTATCTAATGTTGGAGGGAGTATAAGTCACTATATGGAGAATTCTATTCATACTTGTTCACTCAGTTTCTTCATTATTATATGTATGATTATATATAACAAAATATATGATAGTATAGTTATAGAGAGGGTGCCAAATAAGTATACACATTTCCATAAAGAAAAACTGTATTAAAATTGTAATACTCAATATATACCCATAGCAAAATGAACACAAGTCATGTTTGACTTCTGCAGTTAGAAGAGGTGCTTAAAGTGGTTCCCATCAGTGTCCAGACACTTCTGATTATGGCGAACTACCGCTTAAGCAACGCTGACCAAAGTGGCCACTTGTATACATTTTTTTGGCAGCCCCGGTATTTACATTATAGTTCATAAATTATCTTTGAATTCTGACATACTACAAGTAAGGCATTTGATATGACTGATGTCTGACAACTGCCAATGGCCAGCACACAAGGAAAGACCTTCCTAAGCTTGACAACTGGCCTAGAAGGAGGGTACACCCTGTATATGCTGAACCAGTTGCAGCTGTCCGGCTTTGGTGCTCATCAACTTTCAAAACCAGAAGCTAACAGACCCAAGCAAATGCTAGAAAGTTTCATCAGACCAGTTGCGTACTTTTTCTTTCTGAATTTCAGTTTATAATTATCAATTTTTCTGGGTTTGAAATTTAAACATTTTATGTTTTATTTTCTACATGAAAGAAAAAAAATGTTATCAGTGATTCAATGTCTTGCTAATACGATAATCATTTACAATTTGCTCAGTCCTAATTGCTTGTTATTTCTCATATATATTTGAAATGTTCTTGATATCAGATTATAGACAATACAATGTAATTATAATGCAACAGGAATACTCTGCCTATACAGTTACTGGTAATGCAAGTGAATGCTATCTTGTAAAATGATCTAGTATAGCCTTTTTCAGCTTTTCACTAAAAATCCCAATTTTTAATCATGTATAGCATCAGCAAACAGGACTTCAGAGGGAGTCATAGCAGCTGCTGTCATTAAGAATTACACTGCCCAAGGTTAGGCCAGACATGCAAAAACCCTTTCATCTTCAGTATTTCTGTGCTTCTCTCTATTTGCTATGAACTTGCCTAGTTGAGTTGATGAAAAGTATGCAAAAATCAATTTGGATTAATCCAAACCCTAGTGAAAAACTGTGAATTAACTGAAGAAAGTACTGACTTATCAGCTATTGTTCTCCTTTGTCTGTGGTGTGATAACATCATGTTTATACATTAGGATTTATCATTGCCATTCCAAAACCTGTAAAAGTCTTATCTATCCTCAGAAAAACTCAGACAGCGAGGATCTCTTTATTCATGTTCTGAAATAAGGAACCCCTAAGAAGATAGCAATTCAATAGTTTTCTTGACAAATTCAAGAAAACTGAATTCTGAATGTAGGAAAAAACACCTGCGAGTATCTTGGTGTATATATATATACATATACATATATATACACACACATATACATACATATATACATATATATGTATATATACGTATATATATATACAGAGAGAGAGAGAGAGAGAGAGAGAGAGAGAGAGAGAGAGAGAGAAGAATAATATGTCAGCAATTGCAGAGCTGGAGGAGTACATTAAGCAAAAAAGAAAGCATAAAATTATCAGCTCCAGATATCACACTAGCTTAAACTATCATTTGATAAACTTGTAATACAGGGCTACCAGCAAAAGCAGTTAATCAATTCATTAGGAAAAAAAAAATCATAAACCCTTACTATGTACTGTTATTATTAATGTCATCCCATGTAAATATTCAGAACAAGCTTTAAAGTTCATTTATTTTCATATTTTCTTCAAAATTTTGGAAGTTACCATGATGATCTCGATAACTACAATAAATAAATATGTAAATATTCATAAAATAATATCCACAGTTGGAAATGTACAGGCATAAACTATGTCTGAAACATTGAAAGTGTAGTTTCTGTCACCATGTCTTCTTTCCTTCTATCTTCATGTTTTAAAATTTTAGTCCCTTCTAAACTCTTTATAAACTGAAGCAGAAACCAGAAGATCTATCTTTTTAATTTTTCCATTGAGTTTCAAAACTGGCTTTTACAAATAACAAACATGTTATTTTTATTTGAATCCCATTATACTGACAGATTGCATTGACATTTTTTGATTTTTGAGTCTTTGAAACAAGAATTTGGGTCTCTTTCTGTTTGTTCAAGTTCTTTTTTTCTGTTATTTTGCTTTCATAGAGTTTTTTTTAAAGAGAGTGCTTACATCGAAGTTTATTTCTAAATATTTTCTGAGTTTTAAATTATTTATTGCTATTATAAATGGATTTCCTTACTATATCTTCCAACATTTTTTATTAATATATTTCATTGGTTTCTGTATATTTCATAACCTGCTGCTTAAATGGTTATATAATCATATCATCGCAAATAGAGACAATTTTACTTCTCCTTTTCAATTTTTATACATTTTTCTTTTTCTTGTCTAATATAACTTCCATCAGTGTTCAATACTAGCCATTAGTGTGGCCATCCATTTCTTGTCCCTGACATTAGTAGGACTTCATCAGGTTTTTTTTCTCCATTAAGCACATTCTTAGTTTTGTGTTTGAGATGGATATATTTTTGTCGTGTTAACAAATATCCAGCCATTCCTATTTAAAGATTGATTATTTTTAAATTAACAATGATTGTTACATTTTTATCCCTTGCCATTCCATTGGTTTATTAATAGACTTTCTAATATTAATATACAGTACCATTCTTGGAAACAACTCCCCTTAGTCATGTGTTTTTATTTTTATGTTGTATGGGATTCTTTTTCTACTTTATGATTTTTATTAATAGTGATAAGTAAAACTTCTTTTAATTTTTGTATATTAAATGTTGGAATCAATCTCATGTACTTGCTCCCTTCACAGAGCTTGGATGTTTTCCTTCCTTCTCCTGTGTTCTGAGACAGTTTAAATAGCCCGGGAATCATCCATTCTTTAAAAATGAAGTAAAATTTCCTTGTAAGAGAGTTGGCTATGGTGGTATTTTGTTGAGAGCAGTTCTTTTACAACATCTAATGAAATAAATTTCTAGGCCCAAGATGGAGCCAGTCCTGTCCAGGGTACCACGCCAACAAACCAAAACTTAGATCACTTTCATGTCCCTATGAATGTTCCTCTTAACCAGAAATGCAGCATATCCAGTCAACCAATAACCCCCAAATGCCAACGCAAATGTGGGCCTCCACCCCACAAACCAAGGTGACTAAACGGCCAGTCAATCAGATATGTTCTATTTTTCTCCTCTTTGTTGTTTATTCTTTATCCTCTGAAAGCTTCCTGACTTTCCCTCAACCCCCATTTTGAAGTTCTCCAAAAGTAGACTGTCCGTTTCATGAAGTGTTATATAAAGTTTGTTTGCTTCATAAGTTATATAAATGTCTAACCACCATACTGTACTGCTGAAATTAATATAATATTGTGTGTCAACTATGATTGAAAAATTAAAAATTTAAATAAAGTAAAATAAAGTTTGTTTGTATCACCACCTAAATTGTTTTCTTTAACCGTTTTTTAAATAAACCCTCTATTTCCACTACAGAAGTTATTCTTTTCGGATGTTTTTCCATCTAATATGGGAACAATTTTGGTAATATACATTTTTCTGAAAACTAACTCATTTTCATCCAGTTTTTCGAGTTTATCTGTGTTGTACAATGTAGCCTTCTTATTCTTTTAATTAACTTGGGTGTTTTTCTGTTTTCCTTTTTTTTTGCATTTAGTTTTTTTTTCCTCTTTAGGTTAGGTTTGATGTTTCCGTTTTTTTTGTGTGTGTTTTTTTTTCCAGAGTAAGCATTTGTAAGTATTATAAATTTAATTTTTCCTGTTTTATAAAACAAAATAATCTTATATTATTAATTCCTCCCTTTATATTCTCTCATGCTTTTAGTTATTTTTATTCTAACACTTTTTGTATGGTAAATTTCATTTTTTAATATTTTAATTAATATAATTAACCAATTACATTTACTTTCCTTCTAATCAAACACATATGAATTTCCCATAATGCACTAATTTTGCTTGGTCTCATTTGTTCTGTATGGCATTTTTAATCTATTATTTTGATTTTTCTGCAATTCTGCTCTTTACATTTGTATTTTTTTCTTCTAGTAAAGAGTAGTTTAACACAGTGTATGTTAGTATATTAATTTCTTTGCAGGATGTTTGTTTCTGATTTTATTGTTATTTATACAATTTATTTGGCATTATGATATACGGTGAACGACTGTCAATCTTACATGGATATCTGAAAGGAGGTTATATTTTCTTTTTAATAGTTTCCAGAATTAGTTATATAAATCAGTTCTAATTGTTTTATTTCTATATTTTATTTCTTTACTTATATTATTTCTCATGGACTGAAAGCGAATTACAGTCTCCTGTTCCTAGATACTGTATTACAAGTTTACCTTTAATATTTACTTTATAAATATTGATGGTACATTATTTAGGACAGAGTTATGCAAAAATCCAGGATAACACTATGAATTTCACACTTCCTTTTTGTTGCATTTGCCTAATAAACCTTTGCTTCTCCTTTTGTTTCAAACTTTATACATCACTTTCTCATCTGTGTCTCTCTACCATTCTGGATTTATAACATAGATTTGGGGTTTACTTTGTGTCTCATTTTGTAAATCATTACTTCTAATGTGTGTGTTTACTCATTTTAAATTCATTGTATAGATGATGTGTTTCATATTATTTTGTTCAGAATATTTTAGGTTTTAGTTTTAACATAAAAATCCAACTATGTGGTCAACCTTCATTGCTATGTTTGTGTGTGTCTGTGTGTGTAGGCCCTCTAATATATAGGAATGTTTGTATTTATTCTGTAGTTTAAAATTATATTTTATACAATAATAAAAGCATTTCTTTTATAAAAATCTCTCTATTTCTTTAACTAAGGTATCATTTACCTAATATGAATACTGATAAATTAACATTCATTTTCGTCCTCCCAGAACGCTCTGTCCTCCTCTATCCAATTTTCCTCAATGTTTATCTTTTAAGTACGTACTCTCAGATGTTTATGAATCTATCACTTGACTTGTCAGCTCCTAAAGAAAAGGCAAACACAGAATTTACTCTATCTCTTAACTTCTTTACCCCTTTTCCTCCTAAGTTTTGTTGTGTTATTTTTACATTGTCATGGCATCTACATTTACATCCTACCTTGCAAACTAACCCCACATTTGTTTTAGTACTAGTTTTGCACTTAAGCATTTTTAAAACATCCAATAACAGTCCTGTACGTAGTTTCCCCAGGCTTGAGAGTTGTAGGATAGCTTAACTCACTATACACTCCATGGCTGACACAATTTTCTCCTGAATATCTGATTGATATTGCTCCATTCTGCCAGGAGAAATTTAACCAGTCTCATATTTTTGACCCTCTATAAATGACATATATGTAACACTTCACATATATGAATTCTGTTCTGGTCCTGGGCCCATGGTATTATTTTTTTTTAATTTTAATTTTAATGTTACTATTTGTTTCAGTTGTATAAAACAATGTAATAGTTAGACATATGCACCCCCAACAAAATGATAACCCCCTTCCCCAATCTACTACCTCTCTGACATCATATATAGCTGTTATAATTCCATTGACTCTATTCCCTATGCTGTACTCCACATCCTGTGACCATATATATATATATATATATATATATATATATATATATATATATATATATATGTAAAATTATAGTTAACATTAAATATTATTCAGCTTCAGGTATACAGTGCAGTGATAAGGCTTTTCTCTATCATTCCAATTTTGACATGTATCTAGAGAAATGAGCATTCAAATAGTTTATGAGTAGATTTAATTTTTATTAGAATGGTTAAAGTTGTGAGCTTGATATTTTGAGGATTTCAATTCAATTACATGAAATAAGACTTTTCAAATCAAAGATATCACAGTTTCCTAATCAATAAACTAGGGTACTAGTTAAAAATATAGTCTCTTATTGTTATATTATAAATTGAAGTTCCCTAAAACACTTCTATTGAAATATGCTAGTATAAATTGACATATGTATTTCCAGAGTTGCCAGATTCACAGATATTCATTGAGATGTACAAAATTTCAAATGGTCTCATCTCTACAGTATTTATCTTCTTTTCCCATTTAATAATGTTAGTTCCTTGGATATCATATTAGTATTTCCCAAAGTATTTCTCCATTGTATACTGAAAGTATGTGGGAAAAAATCATCACTAACAATTATTCTATTTTCTATTAAACATAACAGTATTTAAATAGGGAGAACATTAAGACAGTTTTTCCTCTCAGTCTGTACTGTAATTAATAGCTAATTTTGTCAGGATTTTGTAGGCCTAATAAGCTAAATTACAAGATTGTGACGATAATTTGTTTTCTTTCAGCAGTAATTCATTGAGCACATGCTATCTGCTTGGTTCTGTTTAAGCTTAAGAGATATAGGAATGACCAAAGCAAATAAGCCAAAGCCTCCTGAATTGAAAACTGTCAGGGTATAACAATGCATGAAAAACTGTCTGAAAAATGTCAGGTATGACACAGTTGTGCCCCAGCTCTGGGAACACCAAAAGCTGCTGGCACACAACTGCATCCATGCTTGGGAACTGATGTTGGCCAGAGGAACTGCTTGACCCAAGGTTACTGTTCCTTCTTCTCAATCCCTACTGCACCCTCACTACGAAGAACCACTCTGAAATGTCATCACCTGTTTATAGGATCAGCTAAATCTCAGTTGTGACTGCTTTCCAAGTCAGCTCTTTCCTGTGCTAAGTCCTGCCTTGCTAGTTCCTTTAGTGAGCAATCTCTAAAAGCACTGCCAAATAAATACACAAGTCGCTCTTCATCTCAGAATCTCCTATTAAGAAGCCCATTCTATGACCTTCCCGTGATACTTATATTTCACTCGAGGAACAAGATAATAAACGGAAAGGCCAATCACCAGTAGTGATAAATGTTAAAGAATAATTATTAAGCATTACCATGGACTAGAAGTAAAATGCATGTATGTGTGCACTTATATTTATGTGTATGTGTGCCTGAGTATGTATATTTTAGACTTTGAAACATAAGTAAATAAAAATCCTGAAGCTACTATTATCAGGAAAGTCTTAATAGCTTGTTTGCTGTTGTGTGCTAAGCAGATGTTATACATGCAAATAAAATTAAAAGACCAAAATGAGAAAAGAGGCATCACAGGTTTTTGGTTTGGAAGCATCTAACTAGTGATACTAGCAATACATTTTCAATAATAATATATCCTGTCAATATGGGAGGCCCCATAGCAGTACTCTAATAAAGGAGTGGTAATATAATTGATGTTATCAGAAAACCAAGAAGCTCTAAGTTGGGGCTATGGGACTATGGGCATCAGCATTCCCTAGATCCCTTTAAACTTCTATAGTAACTACTGGAAACATGTGCATCCTGAGTAGCCTCTGCATCTTAGTTCATTCTACATGCCATGCAGGGACTGGCTGCCACTTAGCAGAGAGGCCTTATATATCTAAAGAGAGAACCAACCTGAAATTTATCTATAAATAGATATGGCCTTGTATTTTAGTTTGGTTTTGAATGGTTACATCCATCAAACAAGTTGGAAATCAGTAAACACATAGTAAGCAGTAATTTTGAGGTCTTACAAAACAGAAAGTTCCTACAGAAATGCATCAAGTCCATTATTTATTGACATTTCAAAAGGTGTCTTTCAGCAATTCCACATCCCAGAAGTATCTTACAGGCTAGTTAAACACTTAAATAATCTGTACTCACCTCAATCATCACTGTTCTATTGAATTGTTGGAGCATTTGATATTTATAAAGTTTAATTTTTTACTAATTTTAAGCCCTTTTTCTTGAGGGAAAATGCACATCTCAGGTTTCCATTAATTGCAATCTAATGCCTGTGGACATTGGCTTGGCTAGAATTTACAGTTTTTTTTGTTTTATGTGAGAAAAATATTAGCAAGAAAATTAGTGGTTTAAGGATATTTTTAATTGGTATGTTTAATATGCTTAAGAAAAAAGGTCAATGTTATACAACTAGGAGTCATAATTAAAGATGTGATAATTACAAGTTACTCATTTTCATTAAAGTAACTCCCCACATTTTTAGCTTTATAATGCCAATTTTGAATTACTGCTCATGTTATAATGTAACAAAAAAGCTTTTAGTATGTACATTACACAATCTATACATGTCGCTAAATCACATTGGTCTGCTCCCCCAGTCAATAAAAATGTGTTAGACATGACTTTGTACGTCTTCATTAAAAGTGCTGCAGTTATATGTTAACTAAGCTCCTAAACAACTATATTAATAATGGATGCACTTATCAATTTCCATTCTTTTCAGGTAATATTGAAATATGACCAATTACAGACTTATTTAACCAACATTATATGAAGCCTATCATTTAATTATCCCAAAAAATCTATGTAATTTGCTGACACTTTTCCAGCCAATAGAGGCCCTCATGGTGCAATCCCTTAAGAAAATGTAATAGTTAATAATATAAAAACTGTTTATAGTATTGTAAACTAAGACATAAAATCAGTGGTATTTTTAGACTTCATAAAATCTCCCTTAATTGATACTCAGATGTATTACAGCAACTTCACGTATCTCATATTATATTAATAGCTCTGAACAGACAGGCATGACCCCTATTGAATTTCTCCAAGTCTCCAGATTACGAGAGCCTTCCTAGAAATAAGAATACTGTCGTTTGTGACAATATGGATGGATCTTGAGATTATCATGCTAAACAAAATAAGTCAGACATTAAAAGGTGAGAAGCATACAATTTCACTCAAATGTGGGATATAAAACTGAAAGCACAAACAAACAAGACAAACAAACAAAGAAAAAACTCATAGATATAGACAACAGTATGGTGGTTACCAGAGGGTAAGGAGGGGGTGGGGTGGTACAAGAGGGTAAACAGGATCAAATATACGATGATGGACAGAGAACTGACTTTGGGTGGTGAACACACAACACAGTAAATAGATGTTGTATTCCAGAAGTATACACTTGAAAACCTACATAATTTTACTAATTAATGTCACCCCAAAAAATTTAATAAAAATTTAAAAATACATAATTATAGAGGAGAAAACAGACCTGTAGAGATCATTTCATTCCTCATATCACTAAAGAGAAAACCCATACGCAGAGCCCAGAGCACCTAACTAGGTAATCTCAGAACTCTGGCTAGAAAGCTTAGGGATGTTGTCCTGTTCTCTATCCATGGTTACCCAAGAAAACAAAATAAAAATAAAAAGAAAGGACAAAGGAAAATCCTAGCATTAGGATCTTGATAATTATTTCTTACATGGCAGTGAGGTTTCTCAGCCTTCCGTCATGTGGCTCATAGGTTTATTATGCCCACTGCATATCTTAGTGCTCCAAATGAGGCCTTCAGGAATGATTACACATTAGAACAACTGATGAGAATGTAGAAGAAACAGACCAAAACTGTGGTCATATAGCAGTATTGCAAGGGAGAATGTCTGCTTGAGCATCCAAACAGAAATCAGCCCGCTGCAGAAAGCAGAGACCAGCACCCAGTCGAGCTCACCGAGCCAATTTCCTGGCAGGTTCCCACAGACCATCTGTCAATGGTCACTGTCACATGGAAACGTGTGTTTATCTGATTGCTGAGACAGCGCTGGGACTTGGCATGCTGCCTCTTGCAGATCTCCGAAGAGTTAGCCTCACTGAAACCTCTGGGTGAGTTTTCAATTGCAGATTTCATTTTCTCTGCTAGCCCTGACATTTCCAAGTATCTCTCACCATTGTGGCTGAAGACTCGTCATCATGACACACCCCAGAGATGCCGAGTGCCTAGCTAAGCAATGGATCATGTGGTGTCTATACACAGATTTTACAAAGTCTTGGGGGGTTTTCTAGATATGCAAGTGAATTAATGTCATTATAAAAACTAGCTCAGTTTATTATTAAGACTTGATATCCAAAATAATAAATGCAGTTCCCTAATGCATATTGCTTGAGAAAGCAATAAGGAATGTGCTCCAATGGAAACAGAGGCCTTAACACTGCAATTGTGTGTCTGAAGTAGCTACATTTCCACTTTAACATCAAATTATTATAGGAATTGAAGAGATTTTTTTTTTCAATCATTAATTCAACAAACAAATGTTGATTTTGTGTGTGCTTTGTAAGAGGCTCTATGGAAAGTTCTGGGATACAACTTTCACCAGAATAAATGTGGTTCCGTCTACAGTAATTTATAGATCAGTGAAGTAGTACAGACACCACTAGATTGGCTACCATGAGACCTGGATACTTTTGAATGTTGAACCAGTGAGTAGCATAGCACAGACCATTGCTGTTATATTCATGAAGATGCAATACCTCACATGGGGGTAAGAGGTGGGCTTCATTTCTCATCAGAAAAAAAAATGATGAGAATTGGGTCTTATTTTAAACCTCAGTTCTCCTTCCTACTCCCTGTATAATCTTGGGCATATCAGAATCCTACCAAATATCATAAAGCACCTACATCAGTGCTAGGCATATAGTGTTTGCTAAATGTTAGCTATTAATGTTCTATAATGAAAGCAGTTGATATATCTCCAACAATTTAATTCAGCAAACATTTATTGAGACCTGACAATGTTTCCACTATATATAAGGCACACTTCTTTCTCTCCTCAACACAATTTAATTAAATATATTGTATTGTGATTAAAATAAATAGATATATGCAAGATATGTGAGAAACCAAGTTTATTTGATAGTAATAAATACATGATGAAGGATGTAAAGTTAAGCTAGTGTTCCTAGGTGGATGAATCACTTAATTTGAACTGATGGAATAATTTATGAGAAAACATTCTGATATGTATTCCACTTCACTCCCCAAATACACTCTCATACATACACCACACACACACACACACACACACACACACACACCTGCACATATTACCTACACACACAGTTGTATCATATACATTAGATAACATACAAAATTTATATCTCAACTCCATCCCATTTTTTTCCATGCCATGCAGTGTGGATTAAAGGGAAACATAGGGTTATGAACAGACTTGGGTTTGCTTTTTAATTTTTGTTTTATAGCCTCCTACATCCCAGCCCAAATTAATCTATGTGTTCACTTGTTCACTAGGAATAAGTAATTGTGAAAAATACTATTACAAATTTATGTGCATTTGCAAGACTGGATGGAATGAAGGTAATTTTCCAGAAGCACTGTTCATCAGATGCAAATATTAGGCTTGTCTCGAGTCTCTCCTGTACCTTTGAAAAAATATGAAATCCATCTGAGCTTCTGTTTCCAAGAAGTAAAATGGAGATAAAATGTGGTATCTTTATTGCTGCATTGTTTAGACATATTTTAGACTTATTCAACAATATTCAGTAAATATTCACTGAGTGCCTACAGGTACTATTCTAGATATTAGGATGGGAGCAGTGACCGGCACCCACAAAACTTCGGCCCTCTTTGAGCTGACATTCCATGGTAATGTAAATACCGATCAACCTGGAATAATATTAGCTCCTATCTCCTTCAGCATTATTATTACCATTATTATTTCAAAGTAACTCTTGATGTCTACAGCAAGATTTCACCTTTATGTAAATGTTGCGTAACTGGGGTTGAAAATAAAAACTATCCTTTGTAAGCAAAATACAGAAGGAAGGGACAAAAAGAATATGGAAGAAAACAATGACAAAAAGGATAAAAGTAAGACAACATTAATTCAATTAATTGCAGTTGGCAATACATTTTCCCTTCCTGGTAAATATAAGATTGCAGAAAAAAGATTATTTACAAACAATTGTATTTTCTTTTGTGACAATTCCCCCCCCTGCCCTTGAAGCAAAACTGGAGAATGTGGGGAAAAGGGTATAAAGAGCAAGAGTGCTTAAAACTAGTCGTAAATGGTTATGGGCTAGATCAATTGTGACTCGACATTCCATAAGTTAATTGGCAGTATGCATCCAAGGACCCTCACACTAATTACACCAGTGCATGATAGGTTTATTTAAAATTTTTGTTAACCCTTTGTCAGTTTTCGTGTTTGTGAATTACATGGGCAGTGGCTGTTTAACAGATTTGCCTTGCAACTAAAAGATTGCCTTGCAATTTCTAGTCAACCTGTTTAACCGAAACAGGACGTCTATACATACACATTCTGGAAAATGATATCCACTTAAAAACAGCATGATGATGACACGTACAGAACCATAAAGCTCCAAAGTCATCAGGTAAAAGTATTATATCCACTCCCAGGGGAAGAAACCTGGAGATGCTTTTTATTAGTCTAGTACTCCCTGTAACAGTACAGATCATTTCCCTGAAAGACTTGGCTCCTAAAAGGAAAAAATACCTTTTTTACCAAATTTTTATAATTATAATCCTTATATACGTCATAAGATGTGACACTGAACTGAAAAAAATGCTATATAAGTACAAAATATTATATTCAAAGTGCTCTTTCTTTCTGCTTTTTTGTTTGTTTGTTTTTTCTCCAAACAACTCTCAATGTGCAGTGGTTCTAAAAATTAACTGGTTTAATTGTAGAATAAGTTTTGTTTGTATAATTTACTGATTTATGCCAATCATACAACTTTTAAATTATAAAATATAACAATAGTAGTACTAATAGGAATAATGATTTAGAAAGAACTGCTAAAATTTCTCATCCTACCGTAGTACCCCTGAGATGGGATGGCACTGAGATGTAAATTCGGTCTGTTATCCAATGTTTACAGTATAACCGTATGTGTGTATATAATGTATGCAGGTGTGTGTGTGTGTGTGTGAGATAGAGAGAGAGAAAATGTACTTGTGGAGTGAATTGAAGTACGTGTTACACTTCTTTTTCATGGATTATTTCAACTGTTAGAATTATAGTGATTTATCCATCTAGGAAAGCAAGCATAAATTAACATCCTTCATAATAAATTCATTAATCCCTATCAAGTCATAGAAGGTAGATGATTTGCCTGATGCCAATGCAGCAAGGACGGCTGGGGACAAGTATTCAAATCCAGGGCACCATTTGAAAGTCCTGTCCCCTTGATACTCATTCTATGGTGTCTAAATATATGCCATTTTAATCATATAGGACATATGAATAAATAAGATACTTGATTGATGACGTGTTATCATTCAGAGGAACAACCTATAACATTTGACTGAATACTTTATTATTACTATTACTTGGAAATCGTTTATGGCATCTCACACAAAATAGGTGATAAGGTCACTGTCTTTATGAAAAAAATCAGAGTATCGTTGGGAAATTAATGTTTCTTCTAGCCCTTCTCACCACTAAACTAAGCTTAGTTGTGAATAAACACAAGTAGAAAATATGATAAGGAGAGAACTCTTTTGACATATCTTTCCCCTTAATTAGTCTGCCACCAAATATAAATGCCTCTTCTCCAAGCCTGAGTAGCAGTTAACCCACAGAAGCACAAACTTCCTAATGCAAGATTTGACCTTGCCCACATTGCTTACAATTCTAATAGGTGATGACAATGTGCTGAGTCCTTTGATGATATGGATTGTTTACTTACAGTCCTTCCAACAACGGCTTAACAATGCTACACAGAGTTGCATAAATTGGTTTGCAGCCCTGTTGTCAAAAAAATAAAATACACTGTCCACAATGTCCTGGAAAACTGTTAACACATTGTTAGTAGTTTCCAAGAAAGGACATTGTTAAACATATTTCATATTAACATAGCCTAGCTCAGTGGCAATTTTCTCCTAGTAAAGAAATATGGGGTTCCTGAAAGGTTTAAGTAAATAATACAGAGTGCACTTAAAACATTCACAAGTCATGCATTGAACTTTCCCTCCTTGTATCTTAATAACCAAACAATACATTCTATACCTAATTACAGAGAATTTTTTTTTTTTACGTTGCCTTCCAGTGGGTTGCTGTTTTAGAAGTGTTATATTAAGAAACCCATAATGTAGAGAGATATAACATTTTCAAGTACATCTGGCTGGAAGTTTTTAAGCAAAGGTAAAGGGGGAATGTGATTACTCGACTCTACAGTGAGTTGTTAATCAGAGGAGGTTAATGAGTTCAATTAAGGATTACATGCTTATGAGAAATTTAGTAGTGCACTCTTAGGAAAAACAAGGGTTGTATAGATAAATAGTTATCAGACCTCAGGCACCGTGGGATAAACTAACCAGCTACCAGAGTTAAGAAGACATTTTCTTGATGGTGTCATATTTTTCTAGTAGGTGCACACTGGTAAGTTTATGGTTTTCTCCTAAAACATCCATCATCAGACACAGTAGGAAGCAGGATGCTCAACTGGATGGACCATTGGCCAGTTCTGGTGTGTTAAACTCCTCTTTGGAATTCACAGAACTCTTCATATTAGAAAGTCCAGCAGGATTTCCTCTGGGCTTGAAAGACTAAAGCATCCCTTTGACCAAAGAAGACAGATTTATACTGCTGAAAAGCAATAGGTGCCCTGGAGTAGAGGAGAGAAACGCTACGTGGTCTCAAACGTGTTTGTGTTGCATTAGTTTGTTTCATATCATGTTTATTTTAGGGCTGATTTGGATTTGTGGGGTCAAATGTGTCCAATTGACTATATGGCCCAACTTCTGAAACTTCAGAGAGAATATGTCCCTTCCAATATAACTACTACATGAGCCAAAACAATGATTCATTGTCTACTATCATCGGAGAATGTATAGTATTTGTTAGGAAAACAAGGCAATGAAAGAAAATTGAAATGTAGACATTAAGAGATCCACATTAAACGCTAGTATTCTTCATCAAGGAGTCATGCATTTTCTGGTGATTGAGACTGAAAACTGAAAATAGGAACTTGCATTCTAATCCGTTGCAGATATATAACTATTACATAACTGATATGACCTCAATAGTGTTAGAAGGAAAAAAAAAGGCACAAAAGTAATGACTGGGTACATGAGAAAATGGGTATTTAAGAAGACAGGCAGTAAATATTGTTCCAATGAATTGTTTTACTATGAAATAAAGAATAAAACCTGAGTCTTCAAAGGATCTGAACAGTTACCATCCAAACTTCTCACTTGAAAATTGAACTACTTTGCAACATTCACTCATTTAACATTCACTCTGACTTATTCTGATTTTTCTACAATTATTCCCTATTATTGAACAACACTTTTCTTTATGGAATTACCTATATGCACAAGTATCAGGTTTATTGTTTAATCTCTATTGTAATAAAACTATTATTTATATTAAGGCAAAATTTATTTCCCTGTGTCTCCCCGACATATACCGAGGGTGCTAAAATATGTATACAAGTGGACACTTTGATTAACGTTGCTCAAGCAGTAGTTCGCCATAATCAGAAGTGTCTGGACGCTGATGGTAACCACTTTGAGCACCTCTTGTAATTGGAAAAGTCAAACGTGACTTGTATTAATCTTTTGTTAGCAGTATATATTGAGTATAACAATTTTATACCATTTTCCTTGCTTAAAGTATGTATACATTTTTTTGGCACCCTCTGTGTGTTTCTGTCCTTCAGGTACAATGGAACAGCTCTAATACCTTATGACATATATTCATTCATTTTGAGTGTTCATTATGTGCCAAGCATTGCTCAAGTTGCTGGGATTTATATATATATATATCACCAGAATGAGTAAGATAAGCCCTTTTCTCTGCTGCAGCTTTACAGTGTCCCTCCAGTACCTTTTATTGGCCAAGCCCAACATTCTGCCTGTAGGCAAGGGAGGAATGTTTACAGAGTCCAGCTATCATATCACAAAGCTGGGCAAACAAGGGTGGATTTGAAATGGAAAGGCAATAAATTGACAACTGGCACAAGTGGACAACAAGAGTAAGAAAAATCAATTCAGAAACCATTGCAGTAACACAGGAGAGAATCAGTTTAGCCCAAGGCCAGGGCAGAGAAATTATATAAAAGAGGTGAATGGATGTAAAAGGTATCTGAGTGATAAATTATAGAAGACTGGTGAGACCCATGTAGACTGAAAAGAATATGAGCTTTGGAACTGGTAAAAAAAAAACATTGCACTTGCATTTGAATCTCAGCTCCATCACTTGCTGTCTAAGTGTGAAAAAGCTATTAATTGTCTCTCAACCTCAGATTTTTCCCTATAAAAAGTGGCAAACAATAGTTTTACTCCCAATGTTAGGGTGTCTAGTACACAACCTAATATAAAATAGCTACTAAATAAATGATACCCATCATTGTTAAGTATTTTAATAGGAAACATTTAAACTTCATTTTTGGTGAAGAACACCTATCTCTTGTTTATTCATGGCAGTATATATCACCAGGCAAAAAAAAGCAAAACAAAAACAATAACAAAAAAACATATTTTCTATACCCTTCTGCCATCTTGTACATACATACCATAGCCATTAATCATAAAGGATCAAAATTATGAGGCAGAATCAATAAAAATAAAACATTAATTACTGCAAAAGTGTTGATTGGTACAAGCTTATTCTATTACAATCCACAAAATAGGAAGAATGCATAATAATTTTCTACTTAATATGAAAGCTAATTATAAAAATTATACTTCCTAGGTAAATGTTTTACTACTTGTCACAGATGTATGTTGTAATCAAAACACTCATTGTAATGGTATACTTCAGAGTATAACATTAATTCTATAATGTACAGACAACACTTTCTATAGAGAAATGGTTGGTATTTATATTTCAAGAGTCCTCATGGCTTTACAGTCTTTCCTTGATCAATGGAATCCAGTGCGCACCCCACTTTTTGAATGACCATATCTTGATATTTGAAGCTGAGGGGAAAGGTGAAAAATATCTGCAATATTGCATTATAGATCACCTGTTCAGGGAATTCCTTGAGGGTTCCATCAAAATAGTTCAATGCCCAAAAATATCTCAATAGAATTAGTGATCCCTTTCTGCCTTTGCCACAATTCACACTTTCTGGGCTCAGACATACACTTATTTCAAAGTAGATTATTTACTATAATATAAAATCAACCAATTTTAAGCTCTCGTTTTCCTCCTTGACAAACCAGGTAATTCAGACTTTACCTTAACATATTTCTGAATCGTAGAATCAGTTTCTTCCTTTTTTTGTCTTCCATGGAAATTAGTTTACAACTGATATTACATATTTTGCCTTTCACTGCAATTAAAGGGCATCTATCTCTGAACAACAGATTATACAGTTTTAACACTTTTGTCCCTTTGTTTTTGTATATAGTTTAGGCACTGTATCTTGTAAGTGCAGGAGCAGAGTAAATGTGTGGTGAATTGAATTGATCTGAGACAAATCACTTTCCATAGCAATGTACATGGATCTTCAACAGAGAAGTGAGCTAGAAGAAAGCTAATTTAAACAAACCATTTTAAAAGGCCTTAACCCTGACCATAGCTACTCCTCTCCCCATGATGGTTAATTTGTGTGTTAACTTTACTGGGCCATGGGGTCTAGATGTTTATAACAGAAAAAAAAAAAAAAAAGTAAATATCTTCCTGCCACCCCTTTGGAATTAACAATGCCAAGCAATAATTTGTTTGATTAACCAGGGTGGAACAAAACAGTTGCATTTTGGTCTCATTATACAAACAGTGACAAAATAAAACCTATGCAAATAAATAATCGCAGACATCACTGGTGAACAGGAAAACAACTTATACAATTTTACTGCAAATAGCTTCATAAAATAGTTTTAATGATCAAGAATAGTTATTCCAGCTTTATCTTGTGTTTTAACTTCATTATTTTCTGAAAAAATAATTATACTTATTGTATGAGAAATTGAGTTACAAAAATACAATTAAACTTCCCACATGTCTCAGGGAGTACATCCTTTATCTATCCTTCCACCATAAAATTAGAAAAGAAAGTTGATGACTTTAAACTGAGAGAAGCCCTATGGGTGACTAGAAACCTGCTGAGAAGGGACAGAGAAGACATTAGCTCTATTTGAAAGGGGGACAGTGTTTTCAATGAAGTGGAGTTTTGTCTCAGGATCATAGGAATCTGTAGACCCCAAAACTATACAATGACCTCACATTTCAGGGATACACAAGCCAAGCCAGGATATGTTGAAATAGAATCCAAGGAGACACCAACTCAGATTTACCAGTATTTGCTGTGCAAGATTATAACACATTTTAGAGGGACACTAGCTCAATATCGAAGTCACATACAACCATTAACTAAGGAAAAACAGACTTTCTGTGAAGCACTAAAAAACATCAATAGGTCTTTATTTTCTCTGGCCAAAACCACATGGTTTGTATAAGGATCAATGGAAAGAATAGAAGGGAAAGTGTCATGAAAAGATTGGAATTATTATAATCTTGAATTATTCCTCTGATCATTGTTGCTCTGGTCAGAGTTTTCTCTACTAGGGACCATAATGGAGCAGAATTCCATTACTGTCAAGTTTCTTGATCAATAAAGAATAACACACAAAGGTAATTCACATCTCGTCATAAAATGGAGCTCTTCCAGGCCCTCGACAGTGTTTATTTCACTATGAATGCAGACTTGGGCGTTTTGCAATGTCAGGATAACCAGTTAATTTCCCAGACATTTTCTTTTTTTCCATTTTAAACGTTCTAACACCATGAGTAAATTTTTACTCTTTGACCTATGTCCAACAATGAGAACATACTCAAATCTCCTCTCCACTCAATGCAAAATTGACTTGATTAATAAAATAATCATGAATATTAAGCTACATTAGAAATTGCTTTTTATAATTCAATGATCTTTATTTATTTATTCTTTTTTCTTTTGCTAAACAAATGCCAATCCCCCATGGAGGCTTTGATACAATCCCCAAGTTCTACGAGTGGCATGCACTGATGCATGTTTATTTATAGTATGTACTGGCAAAGCACAGAGGATGAGAGTGAGAAAAAGTACTTTCAGAATTAAGATAAAAAGGGCTCTTTCAAAGTTGATTATCCATCTCCTTTGTTCTTTGGAGTCATTTCCAGTCACTGCTTGGTGGGGTGATTAGAACTGATTATTTAAATAAGACTTCATCTTTAGAGGTTGCATTTAGGGCGAGATGAATATTGGATAGCTTGGTAATGGAAGCTCTCCCTCAGGGTATTTGCGTTGTTGTCCTTCAGAGTGGGTTAAGTGCCATGATAAATACTCTGAGTACACATTGTCCACTATGTTATCAAAAGATGTGAACAACTTGACATGAAACAACGATAATTCACATTTGCCACCAACTAATGCAGTTTCAGCCCTTTCTCAAAGCCCAAGTTCATCAAATGCTGCTTTGGAGATTGTCTCAATAGATTCAAATTGTCCCTTTCTTCTTTTCCTCCTTGCACAGATTCTTTATTCTCTGGGAAAGAATCACATGCAGGTACAAAAAGAGTAACTTATCAGAAATGAGAAACTGCTTTGTGAATCCAGAGGCTCAACTGTTCCCATGTGTGCACAGCTTCTGAGACATTCTGGTTCTCAGGAAATGGGCAAATCTCTTTTCACAGCAATTTTCAGAGCCATTTGAGGGTGTCTGGGAGGCTAAAATCTGCTATGGGCATGCAAGGCAAGGTCATCTTGCAGAGAAGTAGAAATATGAGCTTTGAAAGGGAATAAAGAAGGACAAAAAAGAAACCAGTTTGTGTTCCATTGTCATTTATCCCCTTCCTTAGGTTGGCAGATAATTTTCTTTCAATTACAGGAAAACAATATATTTCAACATTGTCAAGTATATTCATCAACATATTTATATGCAATCTGAGCCATTCACAATGATTTCCCTTTTCCCAGGCACTGGCAAATGTAGATACTAATCAACGTTATCCGGGGACTACAAATAGTTTCCTCAAAAGACTGTCTTCCCTTTTCAACAGATTGTCAATCTACCAAACAAGAATGTTTAATGTTCCAGAAATAGCACTTACTTGACTAATTGCAGATTAACACTTTCTAGGCATCAGATATTAGAAAGTTGCAATGCCTGCAGTATTTCCTTTTATTTAAAGGGAAAGCAGTAGAACAGCCCAGGGCCAGTTAAAGAAGTCACCTACTTTCATAACAGTACTTAGCAGGCACTTTTTCTTTCTTCATGCAAATCTAGGATTTTCAGTATTAAGCAAATATCTTGGGGAAAAATGGAGTGACTTGTAAAACTTTTT
This sequence comes from Rhinolophus sinicus, assembly GCF_057876585.1. Lineage (NCBI taxonomy): Eukaryota > Metazoa > Chordata > Mammalia > Chiroptera > Rhinolophidae > Rhinolophus > Rhinolophus sinicus. The sequence goes on along the minus strand of NC_142503.1, from coordinate 187,157,908 downwards.
AAAAAACTAACAGAAGGAAATTTGAGCAGTAAAAGCATACACATACATATGTAGATATATAAAATAAAATAATTAAAAAATAATTATAAGAGTGATGGTTTATAAATATATAAAAGTATTAAGAATTCAGTGATTCACGAATAAAGAAAGAAATATCCCCTGGCTAGGGTACAGAGCATTTAATGGCTTCTGCTTTCTTTCTCAAACTAAATAACTTCTCTTAGAAATCATTACGCAGTTCTGAGAGTTTTCCCCCAAACCATGATACATCCATTGCTCCATTATTTAGGGACCTAGGTTATGTAATTTGAGATGCTCATCTCGCAGAGCTAAAGCTTCTGAGGATGGTTAATCGATTCTAATACTCTTAACACTTTTTGAAAGTATCTGCCCAGCAATAGTTTGCTCCAAATCTCCAAGAGTAACAGGGAATCTTTTGTATAAAGGATAGAGCATGAGAGGTGGGAAAGCTTAATTTTCAACCCCTGAGAAATTTTTATGATTCAAGTTGAAGTCAAACTACAGTGAACTAAGAAAACCTGAGGAAAATATATAAATAATCAGAGATTTTATTTTTATGACACAGAATTACTTAGTGCTTAAAAACATAAGAGCTATGACTCCAATGCCTGGGTTTCAGATCATGGCTCCACCATTCACTAGCTGTGTGACCTCATGCACTTTATATATTAATACTTTTTGTCTCAGATTTATCTTCTATACCAATGGGTGAACACACAGTGCAATATGTACATGATGTATTATAAAAATGTGCACTTGAAACCTATATAATTTTACTAACCATTGTCACCCCTAGAAATTTAATAAATTAAAAAATGAGTATAATAATTTATAAGGGGTTTAGTGATTAACACACTGTCACATATACATGCTAAAAATGGTAATTATAACAACAATAGTTAGTTTTATAATATTATTAATAGTTATTATTTAAGGTATTATGTGGGAATGGTCCACATGATCTCCTGATTCTGATCGTTTTTCTTGTTACCACCTCACTCTACATTTCAGACTTTGCCCTGAGAAGGTGCTTGCTACCTATGGAAGGTACTGTTTTTCAAATAACAGATAAACCTGAAGACTGATGATAAACTTAATTTATCCAGTTTTCTTCTGAATTTTCCTTCCTCCTGAACTTATGGCTCTGATTTCCCTATGAGACATGTTTAATTGTAAAAACAACTCCAAACCCTGTTGGGCAGCATGATCACAATTCAATAAATGAAAGATAAATTCAATGAGTCAAGTACTATTTTTTGAGTTCGTATTAGGTCACAGACTCTGTTCTAGGTGGTGAAGATATATCAATGACTAAAGATAAGAATTTTCTCTCCCTATGTTCTTATATAGAATGATCACGCTTTTCATAGGGAACTTCTTTGTTAATTAATGTCAGTTATACTCTGAATATGAAGATTTTTGATTCATTTCTTATTATTTCCTCTCTGGTACTACACATGTTCACCTCAGTACCTCTCTAAGAATAACCTTTGCCACTAATTCTCCAAAGATGGAGTTAACAGACAGAAATAAGCATTTAGATCAATTTAAAAACTATTAAAAACAACAACAAAAACACACAAAAAACTATACAGAGTAAAAAATCACAACCATTATAATTTTTACCTAATCCAAGACCTAACTAAAAATGTGTACTTTCTATCATGTAAATACCAGAGTTTTGCAAAGGGTTAAATGTTGGGGAGAAAGAGTGAAGGTAAAGAATCAGAAGATATAAATCTTTCTCTCAAAAAACTTGGTAGAATTGTTTTGGGATTAACAATAGAAAAATACATTAATGCATTCAAATAAAGAGGTTACGTGAAATAATAAAATGAACACAAATATATGTCAAATATGTATCTGTTTATATAGTAACTGTGTAATAAAGTTCTTTCCATTTCCTATGAAATTTAATGTTTATAAAAATTAGGCCCTCTTCTAAATATCCTAAGTGTATAATATTAACTTAGTTTGATTAAATAATTAAGTCAAAAAGTTGCTGCGAGAATTAGAAACCAGAGAATGAGGTTTCTAAAATTCCCTCATAGTTAGCAGTAGTGGCCCTGGAACATGGCATGTTTGTAGATTGTAGGGGACAGCAGAAATGAACTGAGTCACAACTGCATTGTGGACATCCAGGGGGCAGTGAGACAATACTGGACACCAAAAATGATTAGCTACATGAGGAAGAAATTAAGGAAATGACCCAGGAAGGAAATAAAAAGATAACAGAGAAAATACTGCATTTCTTAAGAACATTTTAGCATCTTATTTGCAGCAGAAACCATCATCCATTAATTGTTTTGGTACCATTAGAATGCTAAGGTTGAAATTAAGTTATCAGATTTAATTAAAATAAATTTTTTTCAAAAATCAGTCCCTCACCTTTGCCCAGTATCATCAGTCAAGTAGAAAATGTGAGAAAGACAAATTTTTAACGAGAGAAATATAAAATATGTCCTACATCCTGCTCATCTACTCTCTTTTAAAAATTAGCAAAGTAGAAATCCAGTCACAGAATCTCTTGAACTAAATGAGTATAAATGCTGTAGTTACGTCTTATTGTTGTGTAGGGATAGGTAATTATTATTATGACAAGTTTACTTCATATTATCACTAATAATTTAAAAAGATACATTTTGTCAGGTTATTATATCTACAAAAAATAGTCTGTAAAGTGTTAAACTGATAGTAAGAACCATTATTTGTCCTCCAGTTCCAAGGTCAAATATGCTTGAATACTGTTCACATTATTTATTCTGTTCATTGTTCAGATTTTAGTTCAGCATTCTGAAGTAAAAGATTTCACAGAAATCCTGGAAAAGACACTAGTTTTCGATAAGTTGTACAATAAGTGTTTGAGCTAATCACATCTGTATTATTTAATGTAAACTGACTCTTACCTGGGTTAAAAAAAAGTCTCGGTTTCTTTATTAGTTGAACGACAATAAAAGGTACCCAAATCACAGAGGTACTGTGAAAATTAGTGAATAAAAAATACTTAGCAAAAAAAGTTCAACCAGTGTTAATTTTCATGATTCAATTTGAACCCAGTAAAAATCCAATACCGTGTGTGTGTGTGTGTGTGTGTGTGTGTGTGTGTACATGTGTAAACCAACAAGGTGATAATAGGAAAATTCAAAGTACCTGGAATAACCAAAATTATTTTGAAGAAGTGCAAAGGTAGAAAATTTGCAATCCCATGTATAATGATTTATTATAACATTATAATAATAAGACACTATGGTATTGCCTCAAGGATAGAAAAATAGACAATGGAAAACAACAGAGTCTAGAAACAGGCCCGCATACGTACAGGCCGCCTGATTTATGACAAAAACCTCACTACAATTCTGTTAGGGAAAGGATGATCTTCTCAATAAATGGTACAAAGAGGACAAAATAAATTGAATATACACTCCCTAACTCATACTGTACATTCAAAAATATTCAAGATAAATCGAAAATATAAATATGACAATTAAGAAACTAAAGCTTGTAGAGAAAAATGCATAGTATCTCCATGACATTGGGTAAATAGCTTGAAAAAATCACTAATCCTACAATTTAAAACCGTTAATAAACTGGATTTAAGTATTAAGAAAGCAAAATAACAATTCAAAGATTGGAAAATACATTTTCAGTATAGTAAGTTCTCACTTGATGTCTTCCATAGGTTCTTGGAAACTTCAACTTTAAGCAAAACAACAAATGACAAAGCCAATTTTACCATAGGTTAATTGATGTAACAGAGTTAAGTTCCTATGGCATAACTCTGGTTACGAAAACATCCCCTAACTTCTAAATAAAGACCTAAAACATTTCTAATATTAAACACTGAAAGAAATCTGAGCTACTCATACATTTAAGAAAGATGAATAAAAGTAAGAGAAATCTTTTCCAACTGACTTATTCCACTTCAGGGTCATGGGCGGTCAGAGCCTCTCCCCACAGCTCAGGGCAAAAGGTGAGACCCACTCTTCCATCACAGGATGAATTCACACCCACACCCACACTCATTCAGACTGGGACCATTTAGGCACCAATTCACCTAATACGGTTGTCTTTGGGATGTGCGAGGAAACCTGAATACCTGAAGAAAACCCATGCAGACACGGGGAGAACATGCAAACTCCACACAGACAGTGACCTCTCTGGATTTTTTTCTTCTCATCAATGTTATAATGAAACAACATTGTATATATATATATATGATTCACATCCAGTATGTATATACAACTTATGCTTTAAAAAGTCAAAAAATCTAAATAAAAATTTGGCAAAGACTTAAATGGGCTTGCAGAAAATAGAATATGCAAATGTCCAATCAACACAACATATTTATCCATCAGAAGAGTACAAATGGAAACTTCAGTCTGGTACCACAACACACCCACTGAGATGGCTAAAATTAAGTCTGATAATACCACATATTGGCAAAGATGTGAAACAACTAGAGCAACTAGGGTTCTATCTATTACATCATTGACTGGAGCGGGAATTGGTATGGCCGTATTGGAAAACTATTTGGAATTAATTACTAAATTGAAACATATGCCTACTATTTGATTCACCCACCCCACTCTTAGGTACATACTCAAGTAAAAGGAGATAACTGCTCAAAATAACTGTTCAAGTAATAACTTTACACAGAACATGCAAACTAAATTTTCATAACAGACCCAAACTGAAAACACCAAATGTTCTTTGACAATAGAATATATATAATTCGTGATACAACAATGTATGTGATAATATAATTTAGTGGGTAGATAGAAAAACATTATGTAGAAATATTAGACATGAGGTATGAGCAACAACACTTACTGAGAAAAATTAAAACTACAATAGACTAAAAAATAATAAAATATCTGGCAATAAATTTAAACAGAAAAATGTATATGAAGAAAAATGTATAATGTCATTGGAAGACACAAAGGAACGCGTAAACACATGCTAAGAGAAACCATGGTATGCATAGAATTATTCAAGTAATATAATTTCCCTATTAAATCTTACATTAACAAATCCAATTGAAGATGTCAAAAAAATTTCTTTTTGTAAAATGACAAGCTTATTCTAAACCTCGTATAAATACGTGAGTAAATAATAAAGAAGAGATGGGAAAAATCTGGACTTAGAGAATACTGAGAGGAGAACTAGCTCTCACATTTATTAAAATATATTTGAAGATGAACTAATTGAAACACTCATCAAAATAAATAAAAGGAGAACTATGACAAATTACATCACTAGAAATCTTAGAAAATCAGGGATTAAAGTTTCTAAATAATTGCAGAAAAATAAAATTAGGTTTTCAGCTCAGAAAATATCAAGATCAGAAACTACATCACTTAGAAGCAATGCTTTCAAAATTCTGAGGGAAAATGATTTCTATTTTGTAATATTATATCCACTAATAAATAACAATCAAATGTGAGCATAGGTTTAAAACAATTCGGACAATGTCTCAAATATTTACTTTGATGTCAGAGGTAGCAATATATTTGTGCAAACTGCGCACTGCCCATATTTAGGCATCACCATTCACATAGACTGCAGGGTGTAGAGAATTTTTCAATTTCTACATCAAGGCAATTCTCTTTCCATTCATCCTTTCTAATGAAGTTACTGTAGGATAGGCTCAACACAAAATAAGGTAGTAACTCAAGAAAGAAATAAGACCTGCGATCTAGGAAACAGTACCTCCAACCTGTCAGAGAATAAAAGAAATTCCCAGCATTGTGATTAAGGAGTTCTAAGTCAAGGATATGAGTTGTACATTAGACCCAGAGAGGAACAAGTCAATATTGACAGGAAAATAACAGTCTTATTTTTTTTTTCTAACAAGGAGAGAAAGTTGAATTTTGTGATTCCCAGATGTGTTTTATCATTTTGTGACAAATTTTATAAGTACAGGGAATTTGGTAATAAATTATTAATAGGGACATTGAAGACTGAAAAAAATGAATAATGGAAGCAATTACAAACTTTAGAGAAAATAAAAAGATTACAAGAAAGAAAGTACACATCACATGGTTTTAGTTTAAAGAATATCTATGTCTGGTGGCTCAGGCTGTTTGAGCTCCATGCCCCTAATTCCAAAGGCTGCTGGTTCGATTCCCACATGGGCCAGTGGGCTCTCAACCACAAGGTTGCCAGTTCAATTTCTCGAGTCCCGCAAGAGATGGTGGGCTCCGCCCCCTGAAACTAAGATTGAACACTGCACCTTGAACTGAGCTGCCTCTGAGTGCCTGGATGGCTCAGTTGGTTGGAGGACGTCCTCTCAACCACAAGGTTGCCAGTTTGATTCCTCGAGTCCTGCAAGGGATGGTGGGCTGCGCCCCCTGCAACTAGCAACGGCAACTGAACCTGGAGCTGAGCTGCGCCCTCCACAACTAAGACTGAAAGGACAACAACTTGAAGCTGAATGGCACCCTCCACAACTAAGATTGAAAGGACAACAACTTGACTTGGAAAAAAGTCCTGGAAGTACACACTGTTCCCCAATAAAGTCCTGTTCCCCTTCCCCAATAAAATCTTTAAAAAAAAAGAAAAGAATATTTATGTCATAATCCTAATTTAATGCTGAATATTAACTAAACTCAAAGCAATATATTGGGGGAAAGGGGAAGCATGTGTGATTGAAGTTTTGATGTATATATAGGTGAATGCTAAAACCTCTTCACCCATGGTAAGAAATCAAAGAATAATATCTAAATTTGAAAAAATCAAAATGTATTATTTATAAGTATGCTATTTGAGAAAGTAAAAGCAAATAGAATAAAAGTAAATAGAAGAGCCAAAAGACTTACAAGTGATTGGCTTTGGAAGTAGAAATCAGTAGTCAATAGGAGTGAAAATGCATTTGTACATATATTACTCTGATGCAAATAAAATTTAAACTTAAAAAAATTGTAAAATGTGCATATCAGTATCTGATCTTTTCAAGTAGCAAGTTTAATCATTTTGTTGATATGATTCTTCCAATGTAAAAAAGTTTCAAATAAACATTTTGAACTTTTAAAATGTTTATTTGAAACTTTTTATTATGTTTTTACTGTGACATATTGACATAAAACATTATATTAGTTTCAAGTACACAACATAATGGTTTGCTATGTGTATGCATTGAGAAATGATCACCATATGTCTAGTTAACATCCATCACACACATACGTAGTTACAAATTATTTTTAAATGTCTAACTTTTTAAAAATCCATTTTAAATGAAGATTTTTAATTACAGGGTCGAATATTTTGGATGCAAACTACCATTTGAAACTATGCAAACAAGAGCTTAATTTGATTACAGTACAATTGGCACTAGAGTGGGACTAGTGTTCACCTCCATAGAAAGTGCCAACACTTTACTATCCTAAAAACACACTTTTAAAGTATTTTTTCTGTGAGACGAGATGTTCCTTACCCTGTCTGTCTCCATGTGTATTTCCGTCCGCATTAGTTACCCTTTACTGCCTAACAAACCCATCCTAAAAGAAATCCGCTGCCCGCGATTCATGGTCAGAAATTTAGTTTGACCTCAGCAGGAAAATTCTCCTGGTCTCTGATGGGGTCAGTGTCATCTTTCAGCTCACCTGGGACTCTGTGTGATGGTGTGGCTGATTATCCCCTGGGCCCCTTTTGCAGCACAGCCTCTTATCCTCCAGATAGCTAACTCAGGTTTTTCACTTGGTCATTTCAGGGTTTCAAGATGATTACAAGTGACATTGCAAAGTTTGTTGAGTTTTAGGATTAGAACTACCAGAACATCATTTTCATTTCTACCACATTCTTTTGACCAAAGCAGGGTACAAGTCCAGCCAAGATTCAAGGGCATAAAAATGGTCTACGTCTCTTAATTGGAGAAGTTGAAAGTATCTTGTGGTCATTTTGAGTCCACTGCATATCCCAGCATTGACTCTAATTTTAACCAGTTTGCAAGTGAATTTAAAGTGACCTCATCGTCATAATTTTTATTTGGAAGTCTGACACTAGTTACACTTATCTCTTCATATCTCATGACCCCTCCCCTCCCACACATATTCGCCCCTGCTGTAGGACATGGTATCCTTTCTAGTTGCTTATATATATGTTTTCTTCACAGTGTAGCAAGCTGAGTAGAACTCATGTGACATTCACTATCCTATCTTGTAAGTGATTTACCCAGCACAAGATACAAAAAAATAAAAAATAAAAAATGGGGTATATAAATTTTCAATAAATTTCCCTTAATACCATTAAAATACATGAAAATAGGGTAAGAGAAAAACATAGCAGCAATACAAGAAGATTGAGTTGGAAGTTTTCTAAATAAGATACATTAGGATATGTAAGTGATAAAAACCAGTGATTTAAAGATCAGTTAAGGAAAAAAGAAAACAATAAAATGTCAAGTGTTAGTTAATTGTAGAATAGAAAGTCAGTTTGGTGTTTCTAACTATTAAATGGGGAAAAAATACCCAGCAATTTTTTGGCTTTTAATTATTATAGTCATCATTTTTATTAGATTTTAGTTGTCTCAGCAGCAATTGGAAAACAGCTGGCTGTTGACAGAAAAAAAAAAAAAACTATAACATTCTAGAACTGTTATCAAGAAAGATACAAATCGCTGCATTTGTTTCCACTTTTGGGTAAAAATGTATTATTATTCTCATTAAGTAGCCCTGACCATGTTTGTAAGGGAAATTCAGGGTATTAAAAAGTAGATGAATCATAGACTGAGGTCCAAAGAATAAAATTAAAAGATATTAAAGAATAGCAAATTTAAACTGAAGGTTTTATTGAATCATGTGAGAGCAGGAAATGGAAATGAAAGGAGCCTTTTCCTCGGAGCTAAAATAGTGAATTATTTAGAGTAGTGCAAAGGGCTAGGACCAATGGAATGCAACCAGGAAAATGAGAATTTTGTCTATCAGAGAAATGTGGCTAACATCAGAGCTATAATGAAACTGCCTCTCAGGAGACCTGCTTTGTCTAACTTAGAACATTTCAATCTTAGAAGCCGAAACCTCATATGACCATAGAGAATCCCTGCCTCCCTTACCTATGCATCACCATGGCAGAATGAATTATGTTTTCACGCCATAAAGACACTTATATTTAATGATTTATATGCCTGTCACAAATGAACTATCCCAATAACCCACATAATAACAACACCTATAGCCATTACCAACAGTAATTAAGACCAGTCCTACCAAAATTAGACCTTCAGACTTACCACTGTGAGCATGTGGAAACTCTCTCCTAAGGTAATCGCAATGCTGTAAATCTTCTTGTATAAACAATTTCAGTCTTCCAAAAGGTCTCTCTATCTACAAAACGGGATGTAAACTTCATACCTATAGAAAAAAGCAAACACGCAAATAAAATCACACTGTGATAAATACCTTTGTGACCTTTATAAAGTTGTATAAGTTCCTCTTGAAAAAAAGAAAGAAAACACAGGTCCTCAGTTTCTCATTGGAAATCCCAGGTGCCAGATTTGTTTAGGAATTCAGAATTTTGGAGAGTTCATCTTAAATCTTTCCAATGGGTCAGTAATGAAAACACTAACATTTCTGCAGTGAAACATGGGCCTGTTCATACTAAGTGGGAATGACCTCAGGTGTTACAACAAGATTGAGTCACATGAACTCAGGTTTTGTTGTTAAGGAGATTATGAAAAAAATTCCAGTGTTCCCAGTTTTGGAACTTGAGAACTACAGATAGGAGGTTGTGGACTCACACCTTCTATGTTTAATATTTAAACAAATCTGAATACCAAGGGAAAATATATGACCAAATGCTTCCGGATGTCATGCTTGTAATTGTATTTGCATACACAACTTAACAAAATATCTTTTATTTTGCACTTGTGCCAAAAATATTTTAACAAAGAAAACAGATGATGAATAAGTAAATAAATCAATATGATGTAGAATCTTGAAATATTGCAATGTACTCAATAAAAAGTAAAACTGATGTTTTTTAGGTTGAGTACCAATGAATAGGTCACATACTTATTTGAAAAGTTTGTGTTTAATTTTGAATGGTCTCAACAACTATGATTCCCTTAGTTGTGTGTAATCGAAAGATAAGATTTTTTTTCTTTTTCCTTTTAAAAATCTGAAGATGGCTGTCTAACATTACAGGATATTCAGAAATGGGCTTAGGGTAAAGATAACAGCTCATTCACAAAAGAAAGTTAAAGCAAATAATGTAATTTCATAAAGGATATTTGCAAATGGCCTTTTCACAGGCCTAATTACAAAAACAAAACTGCAGGTAGAACTGTTCAAAAGAACATGTCAGTTTTTATTATGCAAAGACACTAACCAATCCATTAAGGAAACTGATTGTATTAAAGCTCTGTTAACAAATTTAAAATGCAGAGAGAGAGAGAGAGAGAGAGAGAGAGAGAGAGAGAGAGAGAGAGAGAGAGAATCTTATTTTAGACAAAAGATGTACACTCTCATTTACAAAGGAAATATTTTGAAATTTTCTTTTTTTAGAAATGTATAAGTCTATTTCTTATTTCCCCCCATATTATAGATTTGAGCTAAGGTATAATCATTAGATTCTTGGGACACAAAGCTAAGTGATCTCAACGGGGCTTAGTGACCAGATCTGCAATGATTTTTTGCACTAATGGTTACTGATAATAGAACTCAACATGTTTTAAGTTTTCTTGAAAGCATTTAAGACACTCTTTCTCCTTTTATCGCTATTATGCAATAGAGAACTTTGTATTTTTTACTCCCAGCAAATTTGATTAACAGATACTTATTAAATGATTTCACTAGCATAAATACGTAAATCTGCAAAGAAATCTTAAGTGCTAGGAGTTTTAAGATTTTTATGGAGGTGTGTGGTCTGGTCAATGCAAGCAAACATTTAAATATGCTGCAAATCTTCTAGGTTTGATTTTCAAGACTTGTTTTCTTTGCACATGATATTCATCTACAATATATTTAAACACAGAATCAATCTGAGAAGGTATTAATTTTATTTCTGAATCTCGCATATTCCATGTTGAGTGAACTTGCACATTTTCTTTAGCAAATGTACCTTTACAACTAATCTCTACCCCTTCTTCAAAACCAGAATGTGTTGGGGTCTCGGTTAACCACATTCCTAATGAGGAAATTGGGAGTAAAATCTGAAGGTAAAAAACTGAAAAACTAAAGAACTAGGAATATTTCCTGGGAAAAGTGTATGTATCATCATACCATCATTATGCATTAACTTATTCATCCCACTTTACACATGAGAATGCTACATCTGCAGTTTATAGGTTCATAGGTAAAATAGCAAGTGCCAAGTGACATGGTAAATAAATAGGATAACCATACATTTTCTATCTCTCGGTACTGGCTATGGAAAATTCCTGTAATAGAAAAACAAGCTAAGAAATCTATACAATAGAAGATAAATCTCTTGCCATTCTATTACAGTAAGACAGTCTGATTATCAATTATTTTGGATTATCTGCACCATTTTTCTCCTCATTTATATAATAGCTACTAACTCTTTGTAATGTTTCTTAAAAAAACAACAACAAACAAACAAAACAAAAAAACTTTATTTCAGTTGCACGCGGATCCTACACAGATTTAAAGCTGCAAGGTGAGTACTCTCTTACATATAAGAATTCAAAATCATTATATAGGAAAGCTTAATCCTGACATTTACCCAGTTAATTATATAGTTATACAGCTTTATTTATTTGAGATTTTACTTATAAGTGTCTATTTGGAGCTCTTTACCATCTATTTCAGTTGTCAATGATCCTCATGGCTCACAGATTAGGGTTTTTTAATTAATTAATATTTTTTTTTAGTATTGAACATATTGCTTATATACTTGTTATGGGTTGAATTTTGTTTTCTGAAAATTCATATGTTGAAGTCCTAATCCCTTCAATATCTCAGAAAATGACCATATTTAGAAATAGAATTGATGCAGATGTAGTTAGTTGAGATCATCCTAGAGTATGGCGGACCCTTAACCCAATACTACTGGTGTTCTTACAAAAAGGAGAAATTTGGACACAGAAACACACAGGGAAACACTATGTGACTATAAAGACAGAGATTTTTGGTAACTCGTCTACAAACCACAGAATGCCAAAGATTCCAGCGAAGCTAGAAGACAGTCTTGGAATAGATTCTCAGTCACAGCCCTGAGAAGAAACCAACCACTTTGACCTTGGACTTCTAGCCTCCACAACAGTGAGACAATCAATGTCTATTATTCAAGCCACCAAATTTGTGATATATTGTGATGGCAGTCCCAGGAAACTAATACGATAACAAAATAGTTATTTTCTTATAAACCCACATACTAATAAATGTCCATTGATTCTTTTCAATCAGAGTTTCATAGAGACTCTGAAATATCCTCTAAATAAAATATCCTCAGTTGGACACAATGTAAAAACTTGGTGATGACTCAGAGGTTTACATACAACAAATACTCTTAGCAGGACCTGTTTTCTCCTCCCTACCATCCTAACCAAGAAATAAACACTGACTGTAGACCATAGAATGACAACCATGAAGATGACTTTCCTCCTGTCTCATGCTGAATTGTCTCCCAACAATCCACTGATAATCTTATTACCTGATTCTTTGCCTCTATACATGGAGAACTGAGTAAAAACAATTCCTGTCTTGTGTTCAAAATAATGGCCCTAACATTCAGGGGTTATCTTGACCATACCCCTGTCTTAGATAAATTCACCCATAACTTATTCTGGGTTTATCTCAAGAGAAGAAACGACTCTATAACATTTAGAGCTATCTAATAATGGATCTTGCTTCCTGAGAAAGAACAGGAACTGTTACAGCAAAGGGATGCTGTATAGGAACTCAAACCTACCAGGGAAATTTGGATTCGCTGACAACTAACTTTTCTTCACGTCTAAGTTTTATAGTTCCATAAAGCAAATTTAAGTAGTACTGTACATTTTTTAGGAGGAGGGGTTTGTCATGTTTTTAAAGGCTAGAAGCTTCCTGTGAAAGAATGCCAGTTTTTAATATCCTATTTAGTTTAATGCACAATGGGCATATAATCAATGTTTACTACAACTAATAGTAATAACAATAAAAACATAATCAACAATACAAGCCTCACCTATCTCTCCCTGGAAATAATGAAAATTTCTTCCTTGACTAAACAGCTATGAAAGAAACGATGTTTGGATCATAAACCTGAGAGATAGTGTAGGAAACCACAGAGGTATAATGAAACTCCATCACACCAGAAGAGCTATGAAGGTAATGGTCATTAAATTGTATGTTTCTATAAAGTAAATACAACCAATTAGAGGGCCAAAACCAATAGTAAATAGAAAACCAATGCTTATTTTATTTTAAATGCAGAACACAACTTTTAGATATTATGTTATTCAGTTTGGGAAGAAAAGGATCTCATACATAGATGGTGAAATAATCTTTAATAATGAATCTGTCAATAATTTATTTGCAGTGGTGATGGTGGTGGTTACAAAAAACACACACATACAAAACTAGACCTACCCTCTTACACATTTTTAAGTATGCAGACCGGTATCATTAACTAGCAACACTGTTAATTGTAAACACAATGTTATACACCAGATCTGTAAAACTTCATCTCGTACAACTGAGATTTTATGCCCATAGGATAACAACTGCTAATTTCTTCCTCCCCCCCCAGCCCCTAGTTCTAAGGGTTATGCTAGGAAAGTTTTGGAGGTAAAGGATTGATAGAAAGCTGTGTCCACTAAAAGCAAGTAGAGGAAATTCAAGAGAATGTACAGGATAAAAGACCATGAAGACTTATGCACAAGGCACTGAACAATTTAAACGAAAAGAGATCAATGAGGATGGAGAATCCCTTTGTGCACGGCGGTATGTGAGCACAGAGACCTGCAGTTAAAGCAACTATCAGATTATAAGTTAATGCATTGCCATTTCATTTGTATATCAGTCCTCCCTAAGTCTTTTTAGTGTGAATCATCATTGTAAGTGTATAAGTTTTTAGTATATTAACACGATTGATTTTCTGCATCTACAAATGTAATGTCCGGTCTTTAAATCACTGTTTTCATCAAGGATGTTACATTTATTGGACCCAAAACCTTATAGCCAGACAGCCTACTTTGGAAAACAAATCACATTATCTTATCATACCTTTTTAACTGCAACACATATGAGCACAGATTTTTATCATATATATGAAAAAAATCAACCCATTCATCAGTAACATAATGAGACAGCTATTCTCACTTTTGACCAAGAGTTCATATCTTAATTTTCTGAACTGTTAAAAAAATATTCAAATACTTGTCTGCCTTTCACTTAGCTATGTATCCTGCCAACTATCATTAATCTTTCTAAAGTAGAATGCAATTATACTCATATAGGGCCTTTAGAAAATGGAAGAAAGAAAGGTGATCACTTGATTTCTTTGACTGTTCCTTTTGTTCACCCTGCCAACATACATTTTTCTAGAACACCTTCCATATACTAGGCATTGTGTTAGGCCAAGTCTCTGACCTTGAGTTCATGAGTTGGTGGTTTTCAATTCTCTCAATATTCTGGTGATTCTACAGCTGACATACTTCAGTTTCTGGATTTCATGTTGAATATTGATTTTCCAACATTTCCAACAAAGAAAGGTCATCCTAGGAAAAGATCCTTTACTATAGTAACAATCTTTTTTCCCCTCCAAACACAAATGCTGAAGCCCATGGCCTTCATTCAAATAAGCTTTCATTTAAACAGATTTTCTTCTTTGCTCAGACTTGAATTTAGCTGGTGACTTGACAGTTGAACAGCTGTTGACTTAAATTTCCATAAGACTGTATGTTTTGAAAAAGATTAAAATACTTTGCTTTTCTATTCCGGTCCAACTAAAACAAGGGCAGTTAAACCTAAACCATTTGGCTAAGAGAAAGAAGATAGAATTCATCTTTGCATTGTATCTTTTCATACCACTCCCTCCATCCTCTGCCGCCACCACACACACACACACACACACACACACACACACACACACACACCTCCAGGTCCTCTGAGCCAAAGCTTAATTTTTCATGGGGATTTGTATAAACACATGTAAAAATAGTATTGTGTATTCAACATTAAAGACTTTCTAGATTTGCTATATTTGTCAGCAGCCTTTAAGAATCATTCATTTAAAGCAATCTAGATAGCTGTCTTTATTGGATAAATCATCAAAACCACCATGAAAAGAAAAAGAAAAAAAGTAAAGAAATGCCCTGGCACTGTAATTAACTTTTTGGAATAGAGATCCGGGATATTTTAGGTTGATTTTAGATGCTCCAGCAGTATAGCTATTAACTTGTATGTACACATACTTAATTTTAACCACTCATTCAGTGCCCATTCCCTTGTTTAAGCCCAGGGTTACTTCAAGTGGAAGACTCAGAAGCCTCTACCTTCAGTATATTTAAATTAAATACAGTCTGTTGTATGTAAGGATACAAAAACAGAGAACACTACCTTTTTGGCAATCTGTTGAGAAGGAAAGAATAAAAGAGAATGATACTCTTTCATTTCATTGTTTGTATAACCATGGCCTTCCCTGTTTAGTTTTCATGTAGATGAAAAAAAAAATTTTTTTTAAATAAAGAAACAAGTATACAATTACTCTGGACCATAAACTAGAGAAGAATGCTTTAAGGATAACGTTTAAGGATAACGAGCTACATCAATAGCATCCAGTCTGGCCAACTATGTGGTAGGCTTAATCAAGCAAAGCTGAGTCAGATGTGATATTGCGTTCATAAGCCAGACAACAAGTTCCAGATAAATCAAACAACAGGATATGCCATAAAAAAAGATATTCAAAGTTGTGAACATATTATTTCATTAAATTTCACATTGTTAGAACATCTTGCATGTGAAACAGTCAAGGTGTTTCATTTTCTCCAAAACATGCAGTGAATATTAAATTTTTTAAACAATTTAAAATTTAACTCAGATCATTGAAATGATTGAAATTCTGTTAGAATCATTTCACTCACTTATAGAGCACTTACTAGATTTGTTCAGCAAACATTTTTGAGCACCTTCCCTATGACAGACATATTTGGTGACATTGAGAACACACTAATGACATGACATGTCTCAGGAATACAGAGATAGATGGCATTGCTTCTTCCTTCAAAGAAGTCTTGACAAACCAGAGACAGAAGCATACATAACTCAGTTTGATACATCATGAAAACAGATAAAACAGAAATTATTAAAAGGGGTATTAGTATGAAAAGGAACGTCAGTTAATTAAATAGGGGGAGAAGAAGCAAAGAAAATGTCCCAGAAGACATGGTATTGATAATGGTTCACTAAAGAAAGGAGACCCTCCTAATATAAAAGGAGCCATCCTCAAATCTATGAGAGCTAAGGCAGATTACACTTAGTTTCAATATATTGTCAATTGATCACCTTTTTCATGTACTGTTATTTTATATATACATCTCTATATGAACTCATTGTCCCAAATCTTACTTTTTAATAGCCATGTTGCATGTTAAAGTATAGATAAAACACAGTGTAACAAATTGTTCACTTGCTGTTAGACATGTGGTTGTTTCCAGTGTCTAATTAAATTACGATACACATGTCAGAAAAACATAACTTATGAAAAAAATGAAGTATGTCCATAGCATTGAGCGCATAGTTTTACAGATGTTATTAAGAGTTTCAAGATTTATCTCCAAGGAAACTGCAGCTATTTATTTTAAATACCACCAGTGACAAATAAGGATAGTAGATTTCTCAGAGTTTAATCAGTTGTCACTTGGTTAATCATTAAATTTCAGCTTCACCAGGGCAGAGATCATGTCATTCACAAATATATACCTAGGACTTAACAGAGTGCCTGATATAAACATTCAGTAATAAATTACTAACGAAATTAATACATGGATAAATGAATGGACACCACCATTTTATCTCTGTTGATTTAATAGGTGTACTTCAGCATCATAGGTTTGCTGATATCCATATGACGATTTACTATTTTGTCATAATATACTATCCACCATGTGCTTCACTAATGTCATAGGTTTATGCCTTACACTTTCTGGTTCTTAACCAATAACCATTTTATCCATCTTTCCTGGATAAATCATACCACTTGTGCTTGGGAGATACGTGCCCAACTTTAGGGATTAATAATGACTGTCTAAGGCTACAGATTTCACTCTTCTTTCCCAGACATCCACTTTTTTTTTTTTTTTTAAGATAACAGTGGCCATATCAACTATTTTTTGCTGTTGAGACTAAGATAAAGTTTCCTAAAAAATCTTCTTGGAATTATTTTTTGTTGTTGGGGGGAAAAAAAAAACAGAAAGAAAACCATTGCAGGAAAGACCCATTTTTATCAACACCCGCATGAATACTTGGTTTGAATGCAGTCATGATGCCTGGAAGTGGTACAGCCATCAATATGCCTATGGTCAAAAAAAGAAACCAATTGCTGACAGTGGAGTAGAATAATGTCCTTGGTAAAATTATTGAGCTGTACCAGCCTGGATTGCCAACCTCTGAACTTCCTTTTATAAGACAGTTAAATATTGTTATTGCTTAAGTCATTCGAGGTGAGGTTTTCCATTGCTTGCATCCAAAAGTCTTCTTGGTACAATTTTACAATGAAACTTCATAAATAGTATACTTAAACCCATTCATCACAGCTTTGATTTTATCATTTCTTTCATCAGATGTCTTTGGGTTTGGGATAATATTACATTGTTTTTTCTTTACTTTTATAGATTAATTCTACTTAAGTATATCTCTTACAGTTTATTTCATCATATGGAAGAATTAATTAATCTTTAAACTCAGATTTAAAGCACATAAAACATACTTCTCTATTTTTTGTATTCCTCTTTGATCACAGTTGGAATTCATAGAGTCGATTTTTAGTTTTCTTTTCACTGGTCTTTTTTACTGGTTTTACTATTATGTCAAAAGATTTTGAGAATTAAAATTTTTGATGTATTTTAAAAGTTTGTGTGGTAAATTTGTCATTATTAATTTTTAAAATATGTTAATTATTGACAAAACTAATATACCTTCCTGATTTAATTGTACTAATAATTTGTCAAGTTCTATGATAAATTCCATGAGGACTTTAATTATCAGTCACTTTCAAAAAATAAACAAGAAGAGATTTCTTAATTATTATTTCTGAACTTCTCTGACAGGATATCAAGTAATTTTATAAAATAATAATGTGTTTCCAAATAAAGTAATATCTAATTCTGGGTAATTATGTTCCTATTGTAGATGAATAGATGATACAGAGTACTGAATAATGGTCCCTAAAAGACCTCCACATCTTAATATGTGGAATCTGTGTATGTTACCTTCCGTACAAAAAAAAAAAAAAAAAAAAGACTTTGAAGATGTGATTAACAATTTTGAGATGGGGAGATTATGCTGGATTGTCATTGTGGGCTAAAACTACAATTACATACATCCTTATAAGAGTGCTTAGAAGGAGATTTCACTATACAGACAGAAGAGAAGGTAATGTGACTACAGAGGCAGTTTGAGTGATTCGGTCACAAGCCAAGAAATGCCAGCCGCCAAAAGCTGCAAAACGCAAGGGACAGATTCTCCCCTAGAGCCTTCGGAGGAAATACAACGCCGCTGACACTTTGATTCAGGCTCAGTGATACTGATTTCAGACATCTGGCTTTCAGAATTGTAAAGAAATAAATTTATCTTATAGCAGGCCATTACAATTTGTGTGTGTGTGTGTGTGTGTGTGTGTGTGTGTGTAATTTGTTGTAGGAGCCACAGGAATTGCTTCCATTACTCTTCTATATGAACATTACTTATACACCAGTTTGATTAATATTTTTCCTCTAGTAATTTTTTATTTTTCCTGAATATTTTAGGCACAGTCATAATCTGCCAAAGGTACTATAATAATTTCCTGTTTCTTACTGAAGTATTTTTGTACTTTTTTTTTTTTTTTTTATGTTCTAGATATTGCATGAATTCCCAATGCCAAAATAATGAGAGGGTTGTGTTGTAAGTTATCTGTATCTTGTTTTGATAAACAACGACTGGTGCTTATTCATTCACTAGAATGATGGCATTCTATTAATGTGTATTTTTGTTCTATATATCTTTGGAAATAACATGGGCCTTATGTATTTATTTCACAGCATAATAAATATAGAATGGTATCAAATTTATAGCATAATACCTGTGAAATTTATATGTCTTACGGAACATTCTAAGTTAATAATTTCATGATGGTTATCTTCATGTGGTAGAATTTGTATGTTGAGTTTTTGTTAAAAATCTTTGCTATTGATAGTTTACCCACTACCCACCTAAGAAGGTTGCCAAGTCAAGTCTTTGGGTCCCTTCTCTAAGATGCGGAAGTACAGGTGTCTACTGATAAAAAGTCACAGACTTACAGATTCAGAAGGACACATTTCCAAGCACTGAGAAGGCAAATGTCACAAAGTATTTTTTTTTCTTTTTTGAAAAGGGGCTCATAAAAATGATGGTGTGAAAGTGCCCAAGAATAGAGAATTTTACATGTAGAAAGTGTCCTGTTTAGGCCAGTATTGGAAGGACTGAAGTACTAAGTTTTCCTTAGGTAAAGGAAAATAACTAGGTTTAGAGGAAAGTTGTTAAATGAGACAGAACCATTCTCTGCTCCAACACACAGTATCTAAGAGTGATAGCATTTTGAAAGGAAAGCACCTACAGTCCTGATAATTACAACTGAGTCCTTGGGAACCATTGAAAAAAATCCCCGTACAAGCTTAACAAGAAAACAGTGAAACCACAGACTTTAAAAGGAATATGGAGGCTGTAATCCATGATCAGGAGAAATAAAACCCAGAAGATGATTCTCTAAATGTTCTTTGCATATTATATCTCTGCTCCTTCTCCACTAATCCTGCAAGGGGAGAAGCCCCCAGAACATTGATGAAATGATTTTTTCCCAGCAATTTTCACGGAGATCAGAGCAGAATTATAGGGAAGAAAAACACACACACTTATTTTACTTGATTCCACAATGCAAAAAAAAAAAAAAAAATTATACATATTAAATACGTCTTTCTTCACTAAAAGTACTTAATCATTGAGCAATATTTTCAGGTATTGAATTTTGTTTAGTCTGTATCTGAATTCACAAATGGTACTTAACTCATTATTTTTGTGAGCTATTTTGGCTGTTTTTCCACTAATTTATATACACACATAAACAAACACATGTTTGGAACAGCTTATGGAATACAAAGAATATTCTTTTAGTATTTGTAACTATTCTACAGGGAATCCATTGGTGTTTGACTTAAAAAATTATCATAGTGACTACTACAGAATTTTATTATGGTTCTTGATTATTCTTGGGCTTTATTTATTGGCCCATTAAGTTGATGTTTTTCCAACTTCAATCTATGCTGGACCTTACTTAAATGCAGCCTAGGCTCATGTTAGATTTCCTGGTACCTATTGACTCTACAGTTTGTCAATTACAACACTTAACATTTCTTTCAAATTGGTTTCTAAATCATTTTTACAAGTCCTATGTTTATACGTTTGACCTTTTGATCCCACGTGTTATAACATATTACAAATTTCATTAAAATTTATCTTAACAGATTTCTCATCGTTCATAAGTGATTCTATCACATAATAATTATTAAATAATGTTGAATAAATGAATGAATAAGTGAATGGTTTTTGGAGTCTAATTCTGTCATCAGACTGATACTGTTCTTTCAATTTGGTAAGTATGCTATCTTCAAACTTATTATGTAAAGTGTTGCATAGAACAGGGCAGGGAAAAGTAATCTGGGAATGTACCTTGAAACTTCCCTTAATTTTGATATCAATCCATTAATCAAATCCTTTTGGTTTGAATTTTATGAACCCATTTATTATATCTATTCATATTTCTCCTTCCTAAACATAATGTTATTATGAGTTAACTGGTTAATGCATTGTTATAGTCCAGACTCACTGACTCTATTGTGTTTTCTTTAATATTTCATTTTCTTGATATAATGGTCTAATAATCCAGGTAAATAAGATAATTAGAAATTGGAATTTGAAATTGCTGTTATATTTCGATGTAATTCTAGTTGCTTTGCTTACTATTTTCTTTAATGTATTTTAATGTTATATTGCTTGATGCATACATTCCTATTGTTAGAGTTTTTTGCTTATTTTTCTATATTCCACATTCTTTTTAGTAATTTTACAATCTTTTAGTTAATTTTCCTATTATACATTCATTACCTGATTCCATAGTTAGAATAGCCAGTATCCACACAAGCCCAGTAAAGTCTAAATTATCTTCTTGCTTCTAGCTGATGCCTTCTAAACAAAGTAATTTTGAATTTTTTTAATCTAGCCAATGACTTGTATATTTCTATACAGTTAAGGGCATTTTCATTTAATCTTATATATGCATGCATATATATTACATGTGTACACCATATATATGTATGCATATATACGAATTTGTATACATACATATATATTCATATACGGACATATGTGTGTCATATGTTTGTTTATGTGTGTTGTGTGCGTGTGTGTGTGTATAAAAAAATTCTCAGCCATGCTGGAAATTTACCTTTAATTGTTCTTATTTCCTTGTTATAAATATATTTGATAATTAATGAGATTAATTATTTTCTTGAATTAGAATAATTATATAGGTTCAGAAACTGATGGATCATGAACAACATAAAAATAGTTGTTTATATTTTAGTAGCATTTATTTTTATTTTTCAATATTTTCCTTTACTGTATACTTAAAATATACTGTTGTGCATTAGCTAGTCATTCTCTAATATTTTAACAAATATATTTAAATACCTATTGATAATTATGTTATTTATTTACTTGTTTTTCTAGGTAACTACTTTAATTCATATTAATGAAAGTTAAGGAAGTGACTTAAAACTATTTCCTAATCCTTATAGATTTCTATTATAACTGGTTTTAAAATGTTTGGAAGAAAAATTTTATATCTTATCACACTATATAACTTTATATTAATATATTTTGCCTAACAAAATGGCATGTATGCTAACATTTAGAGCCAATTATCTTCCCATAACTTGTATTGTTCTCTAAGCTCATGAATGTCTCTTGCTTTAGGCTTTGCAACAGAGATTATCAGCTGACAAATTGTTTTTGTCTCCAAAATTTGAAGTATATTCACTTTCACTTTTTAAAGTAAAAAAAAAAATTATTTCAGTCAAGTTATATTGATTTCAATGCAATTATTTTTAAGCTTCTCTTACATCTTTCTTTCACTATGGGTTTGGTATTGAGTTTCAAAATTATTTATCTTCACAATTTATCACTGCATTAATTCTGGCAGCACATAAAACAATACCTTTGTCTTTAAAGTTTCAAAACTTTTACATCCTTGTCTAGATATAGTCTTTTGTTGACTGTGCCTATCAAAATTGTTGAATTCTAGGCTGAATTTATTTATTTATTAATTTTGTTATTAGTTTCAGGTATACAAACAACAGAGTGATTAGACATTTGTACTCTTCACAAAGTGATAACTTCAACTAGTCTACCACCCATCTGACACCATGCATAGCTATTACAATACCATTGACTATATTCCCTATGCTGTATTTTACACTCCGTGACCATGTAGGTTTTTTAATTAGAGTTGATATGCAATATTATTTTATATTAATTTCAGGTGTATAGCGTAGTGGTTAGGCATTTATATAATTTATGAAGTGATAAGTCTAGTACCCATCTGACACTATACATAGTTTTACAATATTATTGATCATATCCCTCATACTGTGTTTCACATTTCCATGACCATTTTGTAAGCTCTCCAAAAATGTATCTGTATTTTGGGAGAGCTTATAAGCAGTATTCTTGGCTGCATGGGTTTTATCTCTCATCTTTAATAATGCATGTATTTTGCAAAAACATCAATGCTACTTGCTTTTTTCTATCTCTACACAGCCTGTAAGCATGAGGTCAACTACTGTGGTAGACCAGCATGACATTCTGAGGTTTAGTGTGATGATCAGGATCTTTGTGGTCTGAAATGTGGTGCAGATAGAAAGAATTGATTTCAGAGGTGTAGCAAAGAAAAGGCGCCTTACAGGAGATAAGAAACTGCTTGTCATGTTTTCTATTTATTGAAATAGAGATAGAAATGAAAGACCAAATTTCTCAATTAAAATATAAATGCCAGGTACTAGAGATTTTATTCTCATTTGTGGCAACATCCAAGATCATCTCTGTAATTGAAATTACTACCTGGTTAAGCTTATAATAACCCTCTGCCATTTTACAAAATTTTTGACATTGGCCAAACTGAAATATTAAATAGTATTTTGTTGGAAGTTACAGCTTCTGCATCTTTCAAGTTTTGATCGTAGCTATAAAACGTGTTACATCTCCCACTGCTGAAATGTTTTATTTTATTTTGATTACTTGGTTTTGGAACAAGGATCAATTTGGAGGCTTTTCCCTTTAGTCCTTCCTTCATATTAGTCCTTATTCCATGGGTCAATCTAATATAAGGGTTGGGGTTGGTCCTCAGTCTTTAACTTAAAAGGTTAATGCTGCTTAGCTTCTTAATGGCTTTATACTATTGATGATGATCATTTTTCAAAGTGTTTGAGTGGGACTAGTTCGAGGACGATTGGCATGAAGCTGTGGTTTGATCCACAAATTTCTGAGCATTGGCCTTAGTAAAGGCCGGGTCGAGTGGTTAGGAGGGTTGTTTGGTTTACGCGTCCTGGGATGGCGTCTGTTTTTAGGCCCAGGGAAGGCACGGCTCATGACTGCAGGACGTCTTCGGATGAGATTAGTATACAGATAGTTATTTCTACGGGTAGTACAACTTGATTGTCCACTTCTAGTAAACAGAGCTCGCCTGGTTTTAAATAGGATGTGCGGATCATATATGAGTCGAAGTTTAGGTCTTCGTAGTCCGTATAGTCATAGTTTCAGTATCATTGATGTCCTGTGTTTTTAACAGTTAGGGATGGGTTATTGATCTCATCAATTATGTATAGAATTCGTAGGGATGGGAGGGCAATTATAATGAGGATAATGGTTGGGAGAATGGTTCAGATTGTCTCCACTTCTTGTGTGTCCATCATGCTGGTGTGAGTGAGGCTGGTTGTTAGCATCGTGCTGGTGTGAGTGAGGCTGGGAGCTAATTAGGAAGACAATCATTAGGGTGTGGCCCTGGAAGTGTAGTAGTTCTTCTATGATGTGTGATGTGGCATCTTGGAAGCCTAATTGAAAGGGGTACACCATGGAGATATAAAGGGCTTTAACCTATAATTTAACTTTGACAAAGTTATGTAAATTTTACTAATACCTCTCTGGTAGAGAAAGACATAATGGATATGATGTTGGCTTGAAACCAATACAAGAGGGTTCGATTCCTTCTTTTCTTATTTTGGATTTACGTAGGTGGGCTCTTCGAATGTGTGGTAGGGTGGGGGACATCCGTGCATTCATTCGAGGTTGGTTGTTGTAAGTTTGACTGTTGATACTTCTCGTTTTGACGCGAAAGCTTCTCATACTATGAATACTATTATGATTACTGCTGTGACTGAGATGAGTGACCCTATAGAGGATACTGTGTTTCATGTTGTTTAGGCGTCTGGATAGTCAGAGTATCGTTGGGGCATTCCAGATAGGCCTAAAAAGTGTTGAGGGAAGAAAGTCATGTGGACTCCTACGAATATGATGAGGGAGTGGATTTTCGCTCAGGTTGTGTCTAACGTATAGCACGTGAATAGTGGGAATCAATGGATGAAGCCACCTATAATGGCGAATACGGCTCCTATGGATAGGACATAGTGGAAGTGAGCTACGACATAGTATGTGTCGTGGAGTACAATGTCTAATGATGAGCTAGCTAGTACAATTCCGGTTAGGCCTCCTACAGGGAATAGGAAGATGAAGCCAAGGGCTCATAGTATAGCGGGTGATCATTTAATGTTTCCTCCGTGCAGAGTTGCTAGTCAACTAAAGACTTTTACTGCAGTAGGAACAGTGATAATCATGGTAGTTGAGGTAAAGTAGGCTCGTGTGTCAACATCTAGTCCGACTGTGAATATGTGGTGGGCTCACACGATGAAGCCATGGAAGCCGATTGACATTATAGCTCAGACCATGCCCATATATCTGAAGCGTTCTTTTTTACCTGAGTAGTAGGTGACAATGTGAGAGATGGTCCCGAATCCGGGTAAGATGAGAATATACACTTCGGGGTGGCCGAAGAATCAGAACAGGTGTTGGTACAGGATGCGGTCTCCTCCCCCTGCAGAGTCAAAGAAGGTAGTGTTTAGGTTACGGTCGGTTAGTAGCATAGTGATTCCAGTGGCTAGGATGGGAAGGGATAGTAGAAGTACAGCTGTAATTATGATGGGTCACACAAAGAGTGGTGTTTGGTACTGGGAGAAGGCAGGGCGGTTTATGTTAATGATCGTAGTAATAAAGTTAATTGCTCCTAAGATAGAGGACACTCCTGCTAAGTGGAGGGAGAAGATGGCTAGGTCTACAGAAGCCCCTGCGTGGGCCAGGTTTCCTACTAGAGGGGGGTAAACGGTTCAGCCAGTTCCGGCGCCAGCTTCAACTATAGATGAGGCTAATAGAAGTAGGAAGGAGGAGGGTAAGAGTCAGAAGCTTATGTTGTTCATACGTGGGAAGGCTATGCCCGGTGCACCAATTATTAGAGGGACTAGTCAGTTGTCAAAGCCTCCAATCATAATTGGCATTACTATAAAGAAGATTTTATGAATGCATGGGCGGTGACGATTACATTGTAGATTTGGTCATCTCCCAGGAGGGTGCCTGGTTGGCCTAATTCGGCTCGAATTAGTAGGCTTAGAGCCGTGGCTACTATGCCTGCTCAGGCACCAAACAGCAAGTACAGGGTGCCGATGGCTTTATGATTTGTTGAGAAGAGTCAGCGGTTAATGAACATAGGTAAAATGACCGAGCAGGCGTTAGGCTGTAAGTCTAAGCACAAGGGTTTGAGTCCCCTTTTTACCAAGTCCTGTAGTATATATCACACATTGAATTGCAAATTCAAAGAAGCAGCTTCAATCCTGCCGGGGCTTCTCCTGCTTTTTTTTCCTACGCGGCGGGAGAAGTCGATTGAAGCCAGTTGATTAGGATATTTAGCTGTTAACTAAAATTTTGTGGGTTATAAGCCCACCAGTCTAGAAGGGCTTAGCTTAATTAAAGTGATTGATTTGCATTCAGTTGATGTAAGATAAAGTCTTGCAGTCCTTATTGACAGGAATTAAATGTACGCTCATTTGCTTAGAGCCTTGAAGGCTCTCGGTCTATGTTTAACCTAAATTCCTAGTTTAGTGTTGATAGCATTGGGGCTAGGGGAAGTGTTAGGGTGGATAGAATAATTATTGGGGCTAGGTAGGTTGTTCACTTTGTGCTTTCGAATTGTCATTTGATTTTTATGTTATTGGTAGATGGGAATATTGTTAGGGATGTGGTGTATGTTAGTCGCATATAGAAATACAGGTTGGGTAGGGTGGTGATGGCTATTAGAGTTGGGAGGATGATGCTGTCATTTTTTGTCAGTTCTTGGATGATTATTCATTTGGGCAGGAATCCTGTTAGTGGAGGGAGGCCTCCCAGTAATACTATGATTGCTAGAATGGATGCTATTAATATGGGTATTTTGTTTCATAAGTGTGATAGGGATAGTGTGGTGGTTGATGAATTGGTCATGAATAGTATGAAAGTTGTGGTTGTTATCAGGATACATAGGATTAGGTTGAGGAGTGCTATGGTGGGGTTACAGGTTATGATAGCTGTTATCTAGCCCATGTGAGTGATTGAGGAGTACGCTAGGATCTTTCGTAGTTGGGTTTGGTTGAGTCCTCCTCATCCTTCGATTAGAATGGATAGGATGGATATGATGAGTAGGATGTCTAAGTTGATTGAGTATGAGATTTGGTAAAGAATTGACAAGGGGGCTAGTTTTTGTCATGTGAGAAGAATGAGGCCTGATGATAGGGAGATGCCTTGTGTGACTTCGGGGACTCAGAAGTGGAATGGTGATAGGCCTAGTTTTATGGTGAGGGCTAGGGTTATGATAGTCGAGGCTGTTGGGTTTAGGATGTTTGTGACAGATCAATGGCCGGAGTGAAGGAGGTTGATAATGATGGCTAGCATGAGTAGCATGGATGCGGTTGCCTGTGTGAAGAAATATTTGGTGGAGACTTCTGTGGATCAAGGGTTGGATCATTTTATTATTATGGGAATGATGGCTAGTATGTTTATATCAAAGCAAATTCAGACAAGTAGTCAATGTGAGCTTGCTATTACAATAAGGGTCCCTAGGATAATGGTAAATGAGATTGTAGCGAAGATGACTGGGTTTATTAGTATGGGAAGGGTGTGAACCAACTTGGGCTCAGTGGCTCATATCTCTCCACATACATGCCCAGGAACTGAAGAAAAAAAACATTTAAACTAGCCTTGGTCCAAGTATTTTTTGGGCCTCTTTTCTTTGTTAGTCACATTCACTGCCTTTATAATTTCACAAAGTTTCATGGCTTTGAATCCAATCAATATGATATACTTCCGTGTGGATTTCTCTCTGGAATTCCAGATTTGTATATCCCACTACTGAACATCATTCTTTGGATGACTCAATTACACCTCAAGTTTGCTTCAAGCATGGTATAACCCCTTTCAGATGATAGCAGCTTTTTCCTACAATTTGCTTACGTCAGAAACTTTCGTATCATTGGATTACTTTAATTCTGTCCTAGGTATCAAGAAATCCTGTTGACTTTACCTTCAAAATATCCAGAATCTTATTTCACCACATCCACTCTTACCAGTATGGTCCAAAGCACAATTATCTCTTGCCTGGATAATTGTAATGACCTCCTAAATAATTTCCCTGATTCTAAAATTAACTCCCACATCCCCACCAAAATACGTGCATGACAGAGCAACAAGAGATATCCAATGGCAACACAAGTCAGATTATGACTCTACCCTGATCAATCTACTCCAAACCTTCTCTATCGCATTCAGAAATTTAAGCCTCATCAGACCTCATCTCCTACTGCTTTTCCCCTTAACTCTATTGATGCAGACGTATTGGCTTTCACACTGATTTCAGTATATATCAGAGAAGTTGTCACCTTAGGGTCTTTACAATGTCTGTAATTGTCCCTTCTCTGCCTGTAATTCTTTATCCACAGATAACCATATGAACAGCTTCTCCATATTCTTCAGGTTTTTGCAAGCAGATCACTCTTGCTAAAATTGTATCCCCTTTTCTGACTCATAGCATTATGAGTAGCTCTACCTTTCTCTACTATTTAAATTCACTCATAAATTTGTAAAATACAATATAATTTACTGGTTAGACCTACATTTGTTATTTGTTGTTCTTTTTTTTTTTTTCTTTTTCCTTTTCTCTTCCAATAGGATGTAAGTTCTATGCGATCAGGAAATCTTTTAAGACACAAAACACAGCCAGACAGATATTAGGCATTCAATACATGTTTGTTAAATAAATCACCAAAATAATGAAAATTATACTTTCACCAGGTCTTCATTAGTTCCATGTCTGACCAGTAAACTGCAATGAAGTGCTAGGTTTCTATGTTTTAGTGTTGTCTCAGAACCAATGTCTAATAAATAATATTTTTTTTAAATGTGGGGGATTTTTTTCTCTGTGTGCAGTTAGCCACGGCAAATGACTACATGTCCCATTGGGGAAGGCTAAGAGGAATATTAGTAGTATATACATATGATATGTGTTCTTCACAGGATGTTTTTTCAACTGTACTCAAACAGTCTCATTCAAATGGCTCTAGATCGGTGACATTACTCAAGTTTGACAATTGGGTGTGTAGTTGCAACATACTATAGTACATGTTGAACTGTCTATATAAGTGGGCTCTGGGAGACCAAAGATCGATTAAATTGCTAAATATTCCAAAATGTCAGATGATGTTGGTTTCCACAGCAGCTCCTTGCTTCTCATAGTTACCTTTTCTTTATGTGCCTCCACTGAGATGTAGAGACTCCTGAACTCTTCCAATCCTCTTAAAAACAATGAGCTCACTTCAACCATAGCATTTCTCATGAGCATCCAAATCAACAAATACAGTCACTAATCACTATTTAAATGTGTTCCCCTTCACAGATGTATTTCTCAGGGCCTTGGGTCGGCCAAGCTTTCATGAAGGATCTAACAGATCAATGGACTGGTCACTCATGACATATTCACCCCATCCTGATTATGTGGAATACTTAATCACAATAAATCTGGAAATACATCTCAACTAGATTTAGTATGAGATACCATTGAGTAAACAATTATGAGCAAACAAGTGTTACCATTCCCACCCGCTTCAGCTAAGATATTAACTTCAAAAACTGAAAATTTAAGCAATTTTGAAAAATTCAGATTAAAATGAAATTATTTTCATCTTTTTCATTTAAGCATCATTAGTCTATTCCCAAATCTAATAGCAAGATTTCCTTGCTGGTAAAATATAGCAGAGTCCTGAAATTCTTTTAATAAGTCAGCTTCTTCTTTAGTTTTTGACTAGTCAATTCACATTCAACCATTAACCCTGCCTTACACATTGAAGGACTTGGTCATGAGTCAAATTGGTGGCATTTACAAGGTAACTCCCTCAGGAAAATAAGTTATAGCATTGTACCAAAGATGGGCTAACAGTTCATTACACCTACTCTCTGTTTGCTGACTGAACAGCTAAATAAATTTTCCTAACCCTCTTGCATAGAGTTGTGACATGGCACTAATTTTCCCCAGTAGAATGTAAGTAGAATTGATGTGTCACTTCTAGTGTGCCTTCTCTACTCCCTCATCTCTTTTTCTCACTGCCAGCTGGATGTCAAAGTCTAGGATAAACTCAAGAGGCATGCTTTGTAACAAAAAAATCTAAGACATGTGGCAAAGGCTGAGCATACAGGAAACAAGAAGTAATAAAACTGTTATCACAGATTGAAAGGATGACGATCCATATTACCTAATGGCAAACATTTGGTAAAACTCTTGCCAGTAATTTCCTGGGGGAAGATCACGTGTCTGCTAAATGAACTGATGGCTGTAGGGAAAAGGCTGAGAAGGATCTAAGTATTAGTGTCTGTTGGCTATTACTGTATCTTTTGTCAAGGTACTATAAGAAGAAACACATTCAGGAGGGACTTGGCCAGTTTGCAAGTAGAAATAGGAAAGAAGAGTGTTTGCAATTTCAGAGCCTTAAAGGCTGGAAAAGCTAACTGCTACTGACCTCCAAATAGTGCATAATACGATGGAAAAAAAACTTTAGTAACAAAAATCACATTAAAACACAGTCACACACAGGAAACATCCCTTCCAGCAATAATGAAGTAATAGAACCCAAATTTATTTATTTTTCTTATACAACTGGAAAACTAAATATATGAATGAAAAGAAGAAAGTAGAGATAAAGGGCAGACAATATATTTTGTTGTTGTTTTTTGTTTTGTTTTGTTTTTACAAAATTCAAAACACACTCATGGGAAAAAGAAAATGAATAAAACTAACCAATCTAGAAATAGAAGGAAAGTTCCCAAAATCGATGAAGGACATTTAGAGAAAACCTAGAGCCAATACTATGTATCATAGTAAAAGACTGAATGTTTTCTTTCTATGCTCAGGAACAAGGTAAGGATGTACTCATATGACTTCACTCCTGCCTGTTCAACATTATATTGAAGGTAAGAAAATAAAAATAAAAATAACTTACAGCTTGGAAAGGAAAACATAAAAATGTCTTTATTTCCATGTGCTATGCTTGTCTACTTAGAAAATACTGACACTACCAGAATTAATGAGTTTATTGAGTTCCCAGGACACTAGAGCAGTATAAAAAACCTATTCCATGTCTATATACTAGCAATTAAAACCTGGAACTTGAATTAAAAATAATATTAATTACAATATCATCAAAATATAAAATACTGAGTGACAAATTTAATTAAGCATAGGCAAGACCTGTGAACTGAAAACTACAAAACATTACTCTGGTAACTTAAAGAAGACCAAAAGAAGTGAAAATATATACCACATTCATAAATTGAAACACAACCTATTATTAAGATGTTTACTCTCACAAAATTGGTCATTAGACTCAGTGCAATCCTCATCAAAATCTCAGATGGGGTTTTCTGTTTTTGGTAGAATTCTTTAAGAAACTTACTTTAAAATTTATAGGGAAATGCAAATAAACTAAATATCAGAAGCAATTTTTAAATAAAAACCAAGTTGGAGTACTTACATCATTTTAAGACTTACTATACCGTGACAATAAACAAGGCAGTATAGTATTGACATACACGTAGACACGTGGGACAGAATAAAGATTCTGAAAAATATATGGACAAGGCCAGACAATTAAGTTTGTGAACTCATCCTAGAAAAAGTGCTACATACCTCATTGCTGAATATCACTACAGTTACTTTCGAAGTATTTCCCTTGGGAATCTCTACACTGATACTAGTGCCTAGTCCACCCTTCAAAGCAATTTTAGAACTCTTTTTATGGAATAGCCATCAAAGCTGTCATTGTATTACCCTTGATGTCCTGAATGTCATCAAACTATCTTCCTTTTAATGTTTTCCTTTATCTTCAGGTAAAGAAAAAAGTCATTGAGGGCCAGATCAGGTGAGTAGGGAGGGTGTTCCAATAAAGTTATTGGTTTACTGGCTAAAAACTCCCTCACAGACAGTGCCATGTGAGCTCGTGCATTGTCGTGATGCAAGAGCCATGAATTGTTGGTGAAAAGTTCAGGTCGTGTAACTTTTTCATGCAGCATTTTCAGCATTTCCAATAGTAAACTTGGTTAACTGCTGTTCCCGTTGGTACAAATTCATGATAAATAATCCCTCTGGTATAAAAAAAAGTTAGCAACATTGTAGTAAGAAGTTCACAAACTTAATTGTCTGGCCATATATATAAATAAAAATTAATATAAGACCTGGTCTTATGTTAATATAATATAAGACTGGGTCTCTAATATAATATAATGTAATATAACATAATATAATATAGTGTAATACTATATAATATAGTGTAATACTAATATAATATATAATATAATACTGGGTCTTATATTAATTTTTGCTCCAAAAGTTGCATCAGAGCTGATGGTCTAGCTAGGTCTTATTTCGGGGAAACACAGTATATATACAAATACATATTTCGGGGAAACACAGTATATATACGTATACATACACATATACATACACATATACATATACACATATATACACATATATACATATGCATATGTATATATAGATAAATGTGTATATATATATAAATGTATATACATTTTAAGAAAGGAAAACTGTATTAAAATTGTAACACTCAATATATATGGATAATAAAAGATGAATACAAGTCACATTTGACTTCTGCAATTATGAGGTACTCAAAGTGGTTACCATCAGCATCCAGACACTTCTGATTACGGCAAACTACTGCTTGAGCAACGTTGACCAAAGTGTTCAGTTGTATACCTTTTTTTGGCACTCCCGATATATATACATACATATATGTATGGTCTATTGATATTTCAAAATGTTTTCAATACAATTAAATGGAAAGAACATATTAATTTTGTTATTAAAGGAGTGAAATAACAATTGATATCCATATATAAAATAATGAATGTCTATCCTTACTCCTCATCATATACAAAAGTTGATTCAAAATGGACTTAAATGTAAGAATCAAAATAATTAAAATTCTAGAAGAAATTATGCATCAAAATCTTCGCAACCTTGGGAAGGGAAAAATATATGTATGATAGGACACAAACAGCGCAAACCATAAATGACAGAACTGATATACAGGACTTATCTATATCAAAAACTACTGCTCAACAAAGGACGCTTTTATGGGAATTTAAAGGCAAGTCACTGAGTAAGAAAAAATATTTGCAATATAAAATTTAACCAAAAAATGTGTGTTTTTTTTTCAAATTATATACACAGAATTCTATAACTCAACAGGACAAAACAAGAGGTTAAAATATTTGAAGAGGCACCTTATAAAAGGAGATAAAATAGATATATAGCACATAAAACATATTTAAAATAATCATCCCCAACAAGAATTAAACATTGTCATAAAATCACTAGTCACTCTCCGTAACAGCTAAAATTAAAAAAGACTGACAATGTTACATGTTGGAGACAATAAGAGAAACTCATAAACTGCTGGTGGGAATATTACACACACTATATTGATCACTCCCAAATTTGTGAAAAAGAAGTAAAAAACATGTCCCCATGAAAATTTGCACACAAATGGTCATAGATCATAGAGCATGACAGACTAAAACTGGAAACTCAAATGTCTACCAAGAAGATAATAAAGAAATGTTGATATTCATATAACTGGCTATTATTCAGCAAGAAACAGCATGAACTACTGACACACAGAACATCAAAGGAGAATCTCAAAATTATTAGGTTGGTGCAAAAGTAGTTGCAGTTTTTGCAATTTTTTTTTTTTAACCTTTTAAACTGCAATTATTTTTGCACCAACCTAATACTTGGCTGAGTAAAAAAGCCAGATACCAAACAGTGCATACTGTATGAATCCCTTTGTAAGAAATTCCAGACAAAATACAATAGTTATAAGTGACAGAAAGCAGATCAGCTATTGCCTGGAGATGTGTCTGGATCAGAGGGTGACTATAAAGGCACACAATGGAATTTTTTGGTGTGCCGGAAATGTTTTATGGCACAATTACAGCAATAGTTACTCAATTGTATATTTCGTAAACATTATCAAATTGTACACAAAAATTGGTAAACTTAACTGTACGTAAATAATATTTCGAGATGATGGAAAAATACCACTTTGCAGCAAAGATAGTTAATTGTGTGGCCTTTTCATTGAATCTTGGTAGCTTTAATGTAGCCACAATTAATTTAATAATTAGGGCATGGAGATGAGAAAATAAATAAAGTAGATTTGAGACTATGTTTAACAATACAGGCACGATTATTAATATACATAACTGAAATTAAATAGATTAGAAGTCTACACAATTTCTGGAGGAATCATTTTTCCAAATAAACCATAGGCAGACTAAAAATTATTTGACACATTGTGACTTAACAACAAACTTTGGTCCTCCAAACTTCCATGTATATAAATCTGGCTTTAAAATCCATACAACTTTTTAAGAGAGAATTATTCCTGCTTCAGGCCTTGCCATAGAGATGATGGGTAAAACAGAAACTCTAGAAGGTAGAGCCAGGGACATAGAGATTATCTCCTCTCTTCTGGGTTCAGAGGCCTGCAACAGTATCTCCCCAGTGGGATTAAAGAATTGATACAGAAGAATAATTACCAAGTCTCCCATTTTTCCACTTTATAATGTACATTGCCATTACTCTGTCTTTATTCCCTATATACATTGTATATGCAGTACTGTATGTGGTAGGGGAAAGTCGGTCAATTCAGTTTATGGGCAGCCAGACCACCGGGAATCCTAGTCAAACCAACGAGGGAGGACTGTTCAAGCTCAGGAGATCCCAGATTTTGAGTAAATACAGTGACTATTCAGACTTTAGGTTTTCTCCCCTGGAGATGGCATTAGTGGGTGCTATGTATGGGCAAAATATTAAAATATGATTCGATTTTCTAAGACATTTGATTTAGAGCAAAGTCATTCCCTGGTTTCCATCCTGCATTCCATAGTCCACTATCTATTGCATTTCTACTTGTGCCAGACTCAGCGCTGAGCACAGAGGAGATAGAAATGAAGTTGAAACAATCCTGTTTTCCAGCAACTCCAACTTTAGGAAGATAGTGTTGTGAACTAGTGTTTGCAGTACAATGCACCTGCTATGAAAATCATGCACACACGTGTTGATGGACAGAGAGGCAAACTCTTAAAGGTGAGGTCATCTTCCCCAAAAGGAGAAACTTGAGTGCGGATTTAAAGGATTCATAAAGAATAGAAAAGTAAAAGGCCGTTGGTCCATTCAAACAGATTCCGTGGTGTCTGGATTTCTTAGGAAGCTCCATTCCTTCAATTACAGAGGAGTTTTTCTGTGCTGGTTACCATGGTAGACACTGTCTGAGTTTTCTATTACTGCTGTAACAAATTGCCACAAACTAAGTGGATTAAAACAATCTAAATTTATTAACTTACAGTTTGAAAGGGCAGAAGTGTGGCATGGTCTTACTGGACTAAAATCAAGGGGACAGCTGGTCTGCATTCCTTTCTGGGGGTTTTATAAGGAAATCTATTTCCTTGAATCTTTGGGTGTCTACGAGTTGCCCAAATTCCTCGGCTTACAGTCTTCCTCCAATCTATAAAGCCACCAGTGGCAAGTGGAGTTCTACTCATATTGCATCACTCTGACTTACAGTTTGGCCTCCCTTTTCCACTGTTAAGGATCCTTGTTATTACAGGCGCACCTGGAAAATCCAAAATAATTTCCTCAGCTCAAGGTCCTAACTTAATCATACCTGCGAAGTCCCATGTAAAGTAGCATATTAATATGTGTGGGAATTAGGCCTTAGACATCTTTGGGAGACCATGCTTCTGCCTGGCACAGGCTCACATCTGCAGTCTTCACCGTCACCCCTGAGATCTACAATAGTGCCTGACAGTGGCTCTCCCAGAATCCAACTGGCTGATTCCTCACCAAACAAGCAAATCGTCTAAATATTGCACTTCTCATCCACTTTTTCAGCAAGATACTGCTTTAAGAAGTGAATCTCTTTTATAATCCTCATTTAAACATGAGGGAACAGATATTCTGGGAGCATAATTAACATGATCAAGGTCAAAGGTGATAGGAGACTATTGCCAAAATTCAAAAGTCATGCTTGCAATTCCATTAATTTCTCAGAGCAAGAGTCTGTCAGATCTCATATAAAAATTGAGTTCATTTTAAGTTTGAAAAAAAAAAGTCCATTATTTAATAAGAGGCTGATTTAAGGAAACGTGTAAGAAATAATTTTTTTTCTTCACTAATAGAGCACCTTCAAATATGCAGTGCAAATATTGCAATAAATGAGATACCGTGCTATTCAACTCAATGACAATGACAACTGACTATTATTTATTTCCAAACGACTGATACTGACTATTATTTATTTCCAAACGACTGATACTTGGTGATACATCTGTTCACCCCAGGAAATCTCTCCCATGCATGTCTCTAAATCTTCTTCTCTATTCTAAATAAATTGCCTTAAGATGAGTTTATTATCATTTTGCTACATTTTCCAAGTGGCATCAAACAGCTACATGGAAGGAATTATTCTTTCACTGTTAAAGGTTGCCTTCCCCACTATTAATTATCTGTGTATTTGTAGGGTGTCAGTTCAGAACTCAAGCAACTAAATAAGATTGACTTCTTGAACTGGTTCCAGAGTAACTATGCTTACAGAGCACATTCCAAACAGAACATGATCCTTATAACCCCAACTACAGACTTACAGAAGACCTCCCCGAGGAGATGGCATGGTGTGGTTCAGTGCAGAAAAGGTTGGTCCAGTCACACAGCTAATACATGGTAGAGCCCAGAACTGAACCCAAAGCTCATGTCCTTTCTATGATATCATACTGCCTTCAAACATATTACAAACGTTGTCAACGATTAGGTGGAAAACTTGCTAATGTTTATACTACTTCTAAAGGTACCGAAAACTTACTGGTTCAACTTTACGGGGGGAAAACATGGAAAAACCAAATAGTTCAGCCCGATAGAACAACAAAGTTAAGTTTTGTTTTCTGGAACAATATTTCAGAAAAATCCAAACATTTTCATCCACATTAAAGAAGCTCTGAAAAAAGACACAGGCTTAGTACGTCTTGGTTCTAAGTGCTTAATGCTAAAGGCAGTTCGGCAACACAGATACAAGAAGCTTTAAAAGCTTTTGGAGTCTAAGGTTGTAACCTTTGGCACGATGGTGAGGCTGTCAGTCCACTGAAACTTAGCACTTCCCCTCAAGTGCCTGCCTTGCCCTTTCTTCCACAGTAAGTACCTACTCTAAGCTCCTTCAGCCATTACATAAAGCTTTTTAGGAAACATCACTCCAGACAGATGTTTAACCCCAGGCTCTAAAGGGACGACACTGTGAATTGTAGGTCTGTTGATTAATTTTACATGTACGTGCATGCTAATATAGCCTGACACTGAGGCCCTCACAGCCAGCCAGCCATGTTAAGTAAACAAAGTAATTCTGCAAATATGCACTGAAAGTTTTCTGTGCACGGGATGCATTTTCATCCCAGTCTGGAAGGAGAAAATTGTTCTTCTTTTTCCTCAGCAGCCATCAGAGGCCACCTGGTCAACATTATCCGAAATCTTCCTTGATTCACTTGTGATATGCCACCTCATTTCTTTAACAACCTGTGTGGAACTTGAAGTATTTAAAAAATAGAAATTGAATGTCAATGAAAATCATTACTCAGAAATTAAACTGTATAATCTATGTCTGTTTGTCTCAGGTTATATTTTTGTGAAATTTACCAATTGATAAATCTTAAATGTGATGTGGAGTTATTTAAAAAAATAATAAAGAATATGTGGGGGCGGCTGGATGGCTCAGTTGGTTAGAGCGTGAGCTCTCAACAACAAGGTTGCCGGTTCAAGTCCCCAATGGGATGGTGGGCTGCACCCCCTGCAACTGAAAATTGAAAATGGCGACTAGACTTGGAACTGAGCTGTGCCCTCCACAACTAGATTGAAGGACAATGACTTGGAGCTGATGGGCCCTGAAGAAACGTACTGTTCTCCAATATTCCCCAACAAAATAAAATAAAAAATAAAAGAATATGTGACAATTTTGAGGAAAACTGATGAACCATTTGTAAATATCAATGTTACAGATTTTCCTTCTGGTATTTGTAGATAAACTATTGCAGACTAACCTTTCCACTGAACAACAAGAAAAGCTAGGGGAAAATTTGTTTTATGAAATTTGTTTAAAGACATTGGAGAAAAAACAAGGAAGCCAGGAATTAAGGGATCAGAGTCTTAAAGAGATGGGATGCTTAAATACACAGCCAACAATCTGCACAACTTCTCCATTGGAGGCATTTGCTAACTCACATGGGAAGATCTGCAGGCTGAGAAGCTGAACAGGGAGCCTCCAGCAATTATAGGGCTAAAGGGAACAGAACTTAAACATGAAGGCTCAACATGAAGGAGGAATCCTGGTAAACACGACCACTTTAGTCTTGACCCCTGAAGTCCTATACAGATTCTCCTTGACCTACGATGGTGTTACACCCAGGTAAACCATTGCAAGTGGAAAAGAGAATATTTTAATGCACCTAACCTACTGAACATCACAGCTTAGACTAGCCTACCGTAACCATGCTCAGAACACAATATCCTACAAACACCGGCAATGGAGTCTCAGTTGTTTACCTTCGTGGTGGCTGGAATGACGGGGAGCTGTGTCTCCCTGCAGCTGCCCAGCATCACCAGAGAGTACCTGCCACATGTTGTCAGCCCAGAAAAAGATCAAAATTAGAAGTACAGTTTCTACTGAATGCTTATCACTTTCCCATCATCCTAAAGCCAAAGAGTCATAACTCGAACCACTGTAAAGAGAGGACCATCTGTACATAAAGAGAAGGAAACCAGCCTCCACAAAGACTGATGCCTTCTTTCACATCTGATTGGATTCAAGTGCTCTCTCCTTACTATCATTGCTTTCCAGAAGCAAAAGTAAGCAACATTATAGAGCCTAACAAAATGCCTTGAATGTTGTAGATAATTAACAAAAATAGCTAAATTTTGTTCTTATCAAGAACATTTAAATATGTTCCAATCATAATAAAATGAATTTTTCCAAGCCTTTCTTTTTCTGAACCTCTGACGTATGTTCAGGTTCTCTGATCTTGGCTTTTTATCTACACTACCTCTAATTTTTATACCATATCTGCAAGTTAAAAATTATGTACGTCTGATTACAAGACTGAGGTTCACACATGTCATGTGACTTACACAATCCAACAGCTAGTATATGACTGAATTATGAGTTGTACTCTGGACTACATAGTTTAACAGACACTTTCTGTAGGTTATGTGGATGTAGATCTTCATGGATCATGTGAAGAGGAGAGCATTTTAAGAGAAAAAGCAAAGAGATCTGTTAGGAACTATGGGTGTATTTTTGAAAAAAATCATCTCTGATGAAAAATGGTCATCTTAGATGTATTTTCCTTGGGATCTGGAGGAATTTCTAAAAAACAAAAGAGGGCCTCTTAAAATACTCATCAAAAAGAAAATTAAGAAGAAAATGATTCAATCAAAAATGTTTACTGTTTATTATTTACCAGGTACTATTCTATATTTTAGAGCTATAGCAATAAATAAAATAAACAAAAACACCTGGCTAAACGTAAATTAGATCCTATTGGAGTGAACAGTTAATAAATAAACAAAAATAGAATATAGGGAAGTCATCAGTATTGACTTGATATTGATAGCCAAACTAGAGTGATTCTATGAAAATTTGTTTGGATTAGCTTCAAAAAAGAGAGGAAAGCTACACAGTGTATAGGCCAGAAAAACTATGGAATTCAGAAGATGCCTGGGAAATTAATGTATTGGACAGAGGAGTGCTATAGTCATCTGCTACCTGAAGTCCTATCCTTATTTGGAATTAGTAGTGGATGCAATGGCTTCTATGCTATGGATCTGTAAACAGTTTTGTCATTCTTGGCAATGGATTGAAAATGGATGATCTCAAAACAAGACTCTTACATTTTATGTTTCCTGTTCAACCTGTATAATTACAAGCTATTTGAAAGGTAATGTGATCAAAAGAAACCTCATATTAGAATGACAGAGGATGAGGAAAAAAATAAGAGTATAAATGAAATAAAGAAATTCCCAAACAGACAGGTACATCACCAACTGCCTTTCCTTCTATATAATGTTTCTGTGGAGCAACCAACACAAACTTTTCACACAGTTGTGTAGGCATCTATACCAAAACACTGAGAGAAACAAAGTCCTGAGTTCACTACCTCATTCCATTGACATCTATCTGTAACAGTGCCTCCTCGATCAAAAATCATGCTAAAGGCTGAAGGAGGGATGCATATATGATTTAAATTTAGCACAGCATTATTTGCAGTCATGAAAATGTCCATAGCAAGTTTGGCGCCAGAATCAGTCACCTGAGGTTGCTTATGAAAGAAATTTATTTATCCCAAATTCTATTTTCTCTAAACTGAGCCCTGCTTTGCTGAC
The DNA here is from genome assembly GCF_057876585.1 of Rhinolophus sinicus. Lineage (NCBI taxonomy): Eukaryota > Metazoa > Chordata > Mammalia > Chiroptera > Rhinolophidae > Rhinolophus > Rhinolophus sinicus. The sequence continues at coordinate 187,117,594 of NC_142503.1, read as the reverse complement.
CAATCATATTTTACGAAGGGCCCCAATTGCCACCTGAATTCCAGTTCCATAAAGTCAACAGATTTTTCTTCCAATTTCTAGGCTGCAATTTCATAGTGGTGGCAACTTCATTTTATCTTGAATTTGAGTGCAAGTCACTCAAAATAATTGAATAGTGAAACTCAACAGAAGTCATATGACTGAAGAGAATAGCAACAAAGTATAAGAATATTGCAGCTATAAAACTTTTCTGTTTACCAGTAGCTCAAGTAGCTCATACTCCCTCTTCCTTTAGCATTGAACCAGTGTTACCACCTGAAACATTCCCCCACATGATATTCAGGAATTTAAGCCTCTGGAACTTTCCACATTCTCCATGAGTAAGGTCAGGATCAAAAACGAGCCTCAGTTCCCAGTCAGACTCTTCTTATGGAAGAATGTTATGCCTTTAACCTTTCAGCTCTCTCTGATGTGCATATCCTCAGGAACAAACCAGAAGTTCAAGTTCTTTCCCCATGTGTCACCCTGGCCCACTTTCCACTTTATCTTCTCCATCTTTCCATCCTTCCTCAGCCCTGATTGCTACCCTCATCTTTGTCTTGGGAACTATTTCAGGCTTCCACCTTCAGCTCCCTTGCTGCAGTTTCTTCATGGCCCTTATTATCTACCAGGACTTTTTTCATGGTAAATACAAAAACCAGTAAGAGCCGGTTAGTTGATTAGAAAGTAGAGTCATGCATCACAGAGCCCTGAGCAGGGATGTTGCTGGGTTCCAGGAAGTGCTGTCAGAGGAACTGAGAAGTGAATCTGGCTTTCTTCTTGCCTCTCACCTGTGTTTCTATATGTTTCATTTCATGTAGATCAAAAAGGTAATATCAGTCAAATGTAGGTGTTTTGTTTTTTTGTTTTTTTGTTTTAATTTTAAGGGGAAAAGACTCATTTGAGTAATCATAATAAAGGAGTTTTATTAAACACACACACACATCTGACAGAAAAACTCGAGTACAATGGGTATTTCTCTAGATTTCTAAGGAGTAATGTCATTTATGGAAAGCTTCATTATAAAAAAATATGTCTGAGTAGGTTGAAGACGGGATTAGGAGAGCCTGGGAGTAAACCGAATGTACTTTTAGCAGTTTTAGACAAGAGGCAAAGATGATTATCATAGGGGAGTAGCCGTGAAAAGCCAGGTCAGGGGTGAATTAAGCAAGTCCCTCCCTTGATAGCAAAGCTGCCCTAATCACTTATGTCACTGCAGGTATATGATGGAGATAGACAGGATTGTATGTGTGGATCAGTCTTTAAAACAATAATCATCAAGAATATTAAATATATTTATATTTAAGATTAAATAAATATATTTAACCTAGGAATTTTCCTCCTTAGCAATTTATCCTAAGGAAATACCTAGACAATATCCATTCCAAGTAAACAACAAGATAAGAATGCCCAGACTTTTATGGCCATGTTTATCAAAAGAGTGCTAGTTCACTTTAATGGTTTATTGTTAAGTAGGTCGCCCTGGGGGTTGGGGTGGGTGAGGGGAGGCTTTCCCAGAGCATTAACCTACACGGGGGAGGGACAGAGTGACATTTCTCCTCCCACTCCAGCCCTCCCCAGTCTTCATATCTTACTTATAGGGATTAAAAACAAAACAAAACAAAACCTTATTAATGTCACAGCCCATGCCTTCCACCAAGGGTTACCACTGTCCTTACCAGTAATTAGCATATAGTGTACCCTCTTTTGTTTCTGGCTTCTTTTCCTCAGTGTTGGGTTTGTGAGGTTCATTCTGTTTGTATTGTGGATATCCATGCTATCTATGTTATCATTCTGTGTTAGGATTCCTCTTTCATTCTCATTTCTGAATAGTATTCTGTTGTGTGAATTTCAAGAAAAAAAATATTTCTACCCTCAATGGGCATATGCGTAGATTCCAGTTTAAGGGTATTAAGAATAGTTTTGCTATGGATATCCTAGTTCATCCTTTTTCATTAATATATGTCACATTTCTGTTGCACATATACCAAGAACTGGAATTGCAGGATCAGACAGGATTGAATTATTCAGTTTCAGCAGATTACTACTAAATGGTTTTCCAAAGTGATTTTATTCCCACTGGCAATTATGAGAGATGCAGTTTGCTTCATATCCTGGCCAAGACTGGGTATTTGCTGTCTTTCTCACTTTAGGTATCTGATGGCTAGATGTGGAATCACATTTCCCTGACAGTTGAATTTGAGCACCTATCCTCCTATGTTAAGTGTATGTATATTCAAAACATGTGCTCATTTTTTTCTCCCCAGGGGGGTTATCTGTCTTTTTCTTTTTGATAAGGGAGGTTTGTTTTTTAAGTATATACATATGAGGTCATTGTTGGCTATCTCTAGCTATAAATATATAGAACTACAGAGTAAGTATCTTCTCCCACTCTGGGGCTTGATTTTCACTCTTTTAATGCCTCATCCTTTTGATGATCAGTAATTTTAATTTTAAGAGTTCTAAATTAGTTTTTTAAGATAAATTTGTCAGTTTTATTATTTTATGTATTCTTGCCCACTCCAAGGTCATGAAGGCTTTTTTTTTTTGTTTTCTGTTTTTTTTTTCCCTAAGTTTTCCTCCAAAAGTTGTATTATTTTATATTTCCTGTTTAGACTAGCAATCCATCTGGAATTGATTTTATGTATGGAATGAGATAGAAGTTCAGAATCACTTTTTCTTTTCAAATGGATAGTAACTGACTCAGCACCATAGATGGTATAACTCATAATAATTTAGTATAATATTTTTTACTAAAATGTAGATTTTGTTATATTCAGGGACTGAAATATGTATGACTCTGTTTCTGTACTCCTTAGTTGATCCTATTAGCCAGTTTGTTATCTATTCTTGTGCCCATAACACACTGTTTTAATAAACACAGTTCTATAATAGTGTATAGGAAAAACTCAGTTTTCCTTTACATGCTCACACAGAACACTACCTGTGGCCAGATGTGTGGGTTACTTCCCACACAGACAAATTATCCAACACCATTCAGGTGTCCTACAATTCAATTCAATTCTGACACTAACCAGAGTCAGTCCAGACCAGAAATCTGCCCTCCCCTTCAGACACTAATTTCAAGTAATGGTTCCTAGGTTACCCACAACTTCTGCCTTACTTGGCTACAAATGGCAGGTTTCCACAAGCCCCATTTTCAGCTCAGTGATTTGCAAGAGTGGCTCATAGAACACAGGGAAATAGTTTACTTACTATTGCTGGTTCATAATAAAGGATATAAATGAACAGCCAAAGAGGTACATAAGGTGAAGTACAGAGGGTCCTGAGTACAGAAGCTTATGTCCCTCTGTAGTTGGAATGTGCCATCCTGATGGCAGGTGGACGTGTTCCCAAATATGGAAGCTCCCCAAACCATGTACTATTGGGATTTTGGAGGCTTCATCAGTGGGCAGGATCAGTTAACTCACTTTCAAGCCTGTCTCCCCTGTTAGAAGAATAGGAGGCAGGGCTGAAAGAACCAACCTTTTAATCATGCTTGATTTTTCTGAGCAGCCAACATTCAAGAGCCTACCAAGAATCACCTCATTAGGATAAAAGATGTTCCTAGAAAATTCAAAGGCATTTAGGAGCTATAGGTAAGAAACTGGGTCAAAGACCAAATATTAGGACAAAGGATATTCCTAGCACCCCTATCACTCAGGAGATTACAAGCGTTTGGAAAACTCATTGTCAGAACTGGAGTCAGAGGCCAAATATGAGCAGGAACTGGGAGCAGATTTTCATGTGTGTACATATACCTTATTTCATAAATAGCATGGGAGATATGTTAATATAGATCTTTCAACTTTCTTCTTCAAGTGTGCCTTAATTATATTGGTTCTTATACTTCTAAAACTTAAAATTCAGCCTGTCAATCTCTATAAAATATTCTACTGGAATTCTTTATTGAGATTGCATTTAATTTATATTTTAATTTAGAGAAAATTAACATCCTTACAATTCTGAGGCTTGAATCCATATAAATGGCACATCCCTCTATTTATGGATATTCTTTAATTCCCCTGAACAATATTTTAGGGCTTTTTGTTTAGATGTCTTTTAGAATTTATATTAAATTTACTAGTAGGAATTGAACGTTTTTTTATGGTATCTTATTAATTTCATTTTCTAAGTGCATGGTTTATAGAACAGTATTTGATTTTTTATATGATCTATATCCAGCAAACTTGTTAAACCCGTTAATTACGTCTAAAAGTGTATAGATACCTTTGGGTTATCTAGCTACATAATCATGTAATTTATAAATACTGATAGTTATAATTCTATTTATGTTACGCTTCCTTATATTTATTTTCCTTGGCTTACAAAACACGGAATAAAAGTGCAGATGATGAGCATTCATTTGCTTTTCCCAATTTGGAGAAAAAAAGATGTAAACATTTCAACATTGTGTATAATGTGTGCTATAAGTTTTTTGGAGCGATTGTTTTTCAGATTGTGGAAATGTCTTCTATTTCTAATTTTCTCCTTTTTAAAAATAACAAATGTTAAATATTTTCAAAATGACTTTTTTGCCTTTTGTACATCTGTTAAAGGTATCTATTATGCTTTCTCTCTTTTCTTTGAATGTGGTGAGTTTCATTAATTACCTCAATGTACTGTTTTTAATATATAGCTACATTTTTGCATTTAAGTTCTTAAGATTAGCCATTAGTATACCTTTTTGTATTGAACAGACTCATCAAATATTTGGAATCGAAAATATGTTACCCTCATAAAGAGGTAGAGATTACTCCTTTTTTATTCCATTTTTGGAATAAGTTTGGGTAAAATTGGTGTTATTGAAAAAAAATTCCCTGTGAAACCCATTAGTTCCTGAAATTTTCATTGTGAAAGATTTCAAATTAGGGATTCGATTTTTAACAATTCCTGAAATAATCATATTTTATATTTACTTTTCTCTCAACCTTGTATTATTCAGTGTATTTTTCTACTCTATCCAAATTATAAAATTTGTTATCATGAAGTTTGTCATGCTATATTCCTATTATTTGATATTGAACTTATCTGTGCCTCTTTTTTGTGCTTAATATTGCTAATTTGTGTCATTTTTGTTTTTTTAATGCTTTCCCAGTTGTTTATCAATTTTATTGGTATTTTCGAAGAACACACTTTTAGTTTTGTTTATATTCTCTATTTCATATTTATATTTTATTGATTTCTTCATTTATCTTTGATATTTATTTACATGTACAATCTTTGAATTTGATGTGACTTTCTTATTGAATTTTGTGATGAATGCTTAAACCATTGATTTTCAATCTTTTCTTTTTTTCTGATATATAAAATCATGCCTATAAATTTCTCTTGAAATATCATTTTAGTGCTATTCAAATTTTTTAACATTTTATAGCTTCATTAGCTTTCTATTTAAAATATTTTCCTGTTTTCATTTTGAGGTATTCTTTGACCCTGGAATAGTTGGAAGTATCTTGCTTAATATTTGGGGGTATAGAGTTCAGAATTTTCTAATTATCTTTTTTAAAACTATATTTTTAATAAAATAAATTCTACGTTAATCACACTTAGTGGTTAGAGAATACACTCTGAAAAGTTTCATTACTTTGAAATTTGTTGAGCCTGTCTATACGGCTCCATCTCCTTCCTATAGAGAGCAATTCGTATACTTTTGTCTTGGGACTAAGCAACTGTCATTGTGTATTAAAGGGGAGGAGAAAGGGTAATAGAAGAGTGAAATCCTAACTGGCCTACTTCTTCCTGATAGAGTTCTTTAATTACTTACATTCATAATTGCCATGTGCCTGTCCTTTGTGCAATTAGCTCAGATTCCAGTGCCTCCAGGACTCCCACAGTAAAGATTGTTCTTACCTCTGGTGTTTTGGATTGTGGATTTCTCTATTATTATCAACACATCTGCTTAAAATTTTCCAGATTTCCTCAAATATTTTGGTCCATTGATTTTTTTTTGTTTTCCTGTACTTATTTATTTTATAACTTCTTATAATCTCAGAGGAAACTTGGGGAGAAGAGGCAATAAAACTAAGTGTTCAGTCTGCCATCTTGAATAAGTTAGTGGATCATTTTTAGCAATATTTTCTGTGATCCACATTTACTATCACTTTTGAAAACAGGGTTATGTAAAACACCATTAAGTATTAAAATTGAGCATTCTGGTAAGAATTTTTTTGTTTTATAATTGGAAAAAGCTATTAAAGTAAGATTGTTCCCTATACACTATTAAAACCAACCATTTTTTTTTTTTTTTAGCTCAATGCAGTTAATCTGTAGTCCAATAGGGGGAAAATTAATTTTTCTGTAAAAATGAATTGTCCAGTCATTTGTCAATACCAAGATAAGTTTCAAACTATGCGTCTAGCCCAAGAGAGCTATGTCATCCAGCAGGCTATCCAAGAATTGTTATCAAAGGGGTGGTTTATAGTCAACAAATTTTGGTAGTAGATAGAGCAGAGAGAAAGTGAGTGATCCGCAAGAGGCAGCATACCTCTAGATATGATTATTTTTGTGCCAAAAGCTTCATCATTTTTCGGTTTTGTTTTTTTTTCATCTGCTCATTTCCTCTGGTTCTTTCAAGTGAGAGAAAAGTCAACTTGACAAAAGCTGATGTTCTTCCTCTGAATACTTTCCCAATTATTATAGCACTTTTGCTTCTCAAGTTTGAAAGAGAGGAAAATTCCTCAGGGAGAGAAGCAGGTAGTTCAGTGCATTACCCTGCAAAAAGATTACAATAAATACTCTCCAGGACTGGAAGGTGAAGATTTAGGTCAGAAAGCAGAAAGTTATACTCTATTGTCACAGGATTCTCTTTGAAATAGTTGTCTCCATTAAAACTGGGTCCATTTCTACTTGAGACAATCAGCTGGCATGTGAAATACATTAATCTGTCCAATCTTGGCTTTTTAGACCCTTCTCTTAAATCTTCCATGTAAGTAGTTCAATCTCTTAAAATTGCTGATAAATTAATTTTTTCCCGTTAGTATACAATCCAGTTGCTGCTCATATCATGTAAAGAAAAGTACAGAATATATTCCTTATATTGCAGCTTTCTTGTATGCTATTGTTACAACACTTTGTGAATAGTTAAATGCATAAAATATGTGAATTTTCATAATGATGATCTGTGACTAAGCAGGTGTATATCAGAAGTATCCAATCTCAACTCTCTCAGCTTAGAAATGTAAGCATATCGCAATTTAACCCCAAGTACAAGGAGCAAGATATCCCCTCTCCTATCCCACAAGGTGCTCAGGGGTCCATACGGTCTCTGAGATAAACTATAGAGGAGCAACATTTAGAGCAGCTGGCTCACAGAGCACGTTCTCATGGTAGTGGCCTGTTGTTGGCTCGGAGACAGACTGATGAGGGCTGATGGTGAAGTTGGCACAATGCTTTGACTAATGGGAACTTGAACGTTGAGTAACTTGGAAGGACTTTTATTCAACAAAGTTCTTCAGCAAAAAAACAACAACATTTTTTTGCATTAGACCTTTCAGTCTAGTGTCAGGTTATTTTACAGTCTTTTCTCTGAAACCATGTTCTTGATAGAGAATACTGATATTCACATGCCCCTTCCTTCTCCCGTATTTTTCAGACTCTGCCTTTTTCAATCTCACAGCCCTTTGTTTCCTGCCACGAAATTGTATCATTCTCTTTCCTGTAATAATAACACTTAAAACCCAATCAGTAACTGGGATAATAATCCATTAAAACCAAATAATGAGTGATAGAAAACATTTTAAAAGGTTTTCCCTTTCATAAAGGGCAATGAGGGATGAATCACTCTCTAGTTCATCCTTACTGGTAAGGAAGAGAGATATTTACTCTGTTCCTGGGAAGGTCTCTTCCCATCTCAATTACCCATTCCCAAATTTTACCCAAAAGGGAGCTAAATCAACTAGTTGTCATAGAGCTAAAAATAGAAAATGGAAAGGTTATATTTTTATAACAATCAGTAATTGGTATTCATATTCTTCTACTAGTATACACAAACGTATATTGGAAATTTTGTTAAGAAAACATCAAACTTATGGTTCAGCTTCTGAGTCTACATTCTTGACTTCTGTGGTTTAAATCTTTATCAGTACATGACTTTTAGTTCTCTCGAGTTTTTGGTAATGTCACAGAATCAATGTTTAACAAAGTCTTGTAGAAATGTTTTAAAAAGATTGAGGTTTTTAGTAACAAAAACTGCACTTTAATATTTTAGACTAGCCAAAAAGTTTGTCCTGAAAGATTTTATTACCTGTTTCAAAATTCATAGATATATACACATTCTAATTTTATTGAATTCACCATATTTTTTTTAAAAAAAGGAAAGATATCATTTTTCTATTGATACCCAAAATGCAACATGTGTGTTAAAAAAGGGGGAAAAAAAACAACAACAAAAAAAACCTCACCACCTACCACCTTCAAAGACAAACTGGAGAAGTCATTTAGTCTGTCTTATTCACAATGAGCCAAAAGAGGGGGAAATACGCAAACACAACTGGCTAATTGCTTTGCAATTTGGCTTTATTTCCCTGACACTAATGGAAAATTTCTAACACCTACACAGCTAATGAGTTGGGAAGTTATGAGCTTTACTTGAATACAGATATTTAGTCAGAAAGAAAAAAACAGTTTATTTGCTCCTTAAAGAATACAGGAGACTGAACAGACAGAGACTATGTCTATATTTCAGTTCATTGGATGCCAGAGTACATGCCCTTCGAATCTTAGAGTTTAAAGGAAAACATGGGTATGAAAACATCTATTTGAAATCTCATGTATTTTAATGTCGTGATAGGTGTGCTGTCAGAGCATATAAAAGATCATCTAAACAACAAAAATAACAAACAATAATAATTATTAGTGCCAACTATGAAATGTTTATTATGTCTCAGGTTTTTTCCTAAGTGCTTCATATGCAATACTCCCTGAGTCCTCACTGAAGAATGGAGGTATAACTCTCTTTGTTCTAATCAAAAACAATAACAATCTAAGAGGTAAATATCTCATCTCCACAGCTGATAAGTGACAGAGCCAAGATTCACTATAATAGCTATCTAAATCCAAAGCCCATATTTTTAATCCCTCACTCCACACTCCCCTTAGTTGGCCATCATGGAATATTTTCTAAAGAGGACACAACTATAGTTAGGTCTGGAAATAAACGTGAAATTAAGCAGACATGGAAATATAGTGTATACGCTAATTTCATCAGGAAGAATGTTATTTACATACCAGAAAAGCGTGTACACTTTATTTTTATGAAACCCAAAGCAATTTTTTGTTGTGTGATTATAAATTGCATAGAACAAAGTGCAGACGTGAGGCTGATGAGTTAGGCTGAGGCTAAATCATAGGGGTTCAAATGCCCAACTAAAATCTGGGGTTTCTTTAGATCATCAAAAATGATTGAAGCTTAAGCTGGGAGATGGCATGCTTAGATTTTTACATTTGACGGGAGTCCCATCAGACTAGGTGAGAGGATATCTGGTAGAGCCATACCAAAGTATCTAATGGAGAAAATGAATCATTTGTGAGAAAAGAAAGACTTTACACTCAAAAAGGAAGAGGTTCAATCTAAGCAGCCCATGTGATGAACTCTAAAGACAGGAGAGTGTTAGGAGTAGAACTTTGGAAATCCTCAGTAGGAAGGTGCCTTTGTGTCTGGCTTAGGTCTAAGCAGTGGTTGCCTTGTGTGGGGCAGTGCTAAGATTGGGGCTCATCTGGCTAGCGGTGGTCTCATGGCCTCAGACAATGAGGTGGTGTCTGGGCCCATTTGGACTGCCCCACTCTCAGGCAGGTGTACTTGGTTCCATTTGGCAAGTTCAGTCTGTACCTAACTTTACAAAGCACTTAGTTTCTAAGTCATATGACTGTCTCATCCACCTCAGAGTTTGAATATCTTCTTTTTCGTTCTTACCCAAAAGCCAGCCTACTACGCTCTACCATAGTCAGCTCCTTTTAATTTTTATGTCTTAGCTGAAACAACGTGCTCTCAGGGATGGCATCTTTACCACATCCTGAACCATATCAGAGCACCCTCATGCACTTACATAGTCCCCATACATTTCTTCCAGAGCACTAATCACAAGTCACAATTATATATTTAAGAAATTATTATATCAATGCTTATCTCTTCCATTATACTGTACCTCTCTGAGGGAAGAGCAATATGTGTGTGTTCCTGAATATGTCTCACAAGCCCAACACATTTTCTGGAACAGAGTGTGCTCTCAATACATACTTACCCAATGATAAAAATGACTTTCTCATTGGTGCCATCTCAACTGACATGTTGAATAAGAAAAGTGTATCTTTAAGATCTGACCTCACTGATCTCCCTGACTGTATTATAAATACATACACACATACATACATACATATATACATACATACATACATACATAAAAATAAACCTTGAGGATTTACTTTGTGTTTCAACAAACATCTTTGTGGGGATTTTCATAGTTTGGTCATTCATTTACTCATTCATTCCACAAATAATTGAACATAATGCCCCGCACTAGGACTGGGAATATGAGGATGGAAAAGGCTAACCTTTCCTCTCAAGGGCTCAGTTAGTTCTGCCCACTTTCCAATGTCAGCTTTCTACAATTTTTTTACAACAAACTAATCCTATCACCAGAAAATAATTTGCCAGTATGCCAGTCCCTTGTGTTTTCTACTAAAAACCGCCTGCAAAATGAGATGTGGCCCTTTTGTTATTTTCATTAGAAAGTGAATTGCTATGATACCTTTGACAGGAATATAATAGATGGATAGAGTCAGCTCTACCTTATTATTATGGAGTGGAATTTTTAAAAATGCAATGGGGTCAATCAGACTTAGAGTTTCATTGTTGTTTAAAAAACTGGTATCATTGAAATCTTGAATCACTGCATGAAGACAGGTAGGCTAAGTGTCTAGTGACAGTTTTTACATTGAATTTTACCCTGTAATGATTGTGCCTGCCATGTTATTGTTTCACGTGGTTGCAAGAAAGTGTTTTCTTCTTGCTATTTCAAAGAAAACAAGAATATTATAGAGATTTGGTATTTGAACACCTTTCTGCTTTCCTCAGTTAAAATATTAGAAAAGAATGATCATTTGTGTTTGTCTTGAAAATAAAATACTGTAGTTGAAAGTTGTTGTTTTCAGTTTCCCCAATATGTCATGTTGATGCCAACCTTTTCAAAGGAAATGTTTTGAGAGACTTGATTATAAAAACAGTGCACTCTGAACTGAAAGTAGAAATTTGAAGGGAGAGAGGGCAAAATGGTTTATATATTTTACTCAACAGCATTTGGTGCGTATAATGTACTATATGGAAGCACAGCATTTGTTTACAATTATTGTAACATCGGATAGTTGCATTTATGCTTGCTCACATAGATTATGTGTCTTTTTTGGTTTGGTTTGTTTTTGTTGCTGTTGTTTTGTTTTTTGTGTTTTTCTTTTTTTAATAATTGGCCTTTTCTATAAAGGATTTAAGTAAGCTTTGCCCACTCTTCACCAGGCACCAGATACTAGTCTTACCTGACTGTGCCTTAATCTATATAAAGATGAACCAAGATGGGTAGAGTTCTTAGCCTTCACAATGGAATGGCAGGGAAGTCTGTTCATAGAAATTTCTCTGGGTCACAGCTTGCCGCAGTCTTATTGGATCACCTGGTATTCCTGTTAGATCTAGTTGACTTGGTACTGGGAATGACTCAGAGATGCTTTATCCAAATGTGGGTAATTCTCATTATGTACTTGACTGTGATTTAACCCCTGATGATCTCTTGACTGCAGGATTTAGCTGTGGTTCTATATGTATGTTGGCACTAAATATTATAGCAACCATTTTGAATGTGCAGCCAAAATTATATTCTGCTTCCTACTAAGTCAGGCATAAGAACATATTTAGACGGACCAAAGAAAATGGATTAAAGAAAAAAACAAGAAGAAAAACAAAATTGTCTGAATGCTTAATGTAACTTCTAAATACACAGATATTTGAAATATGTTCACTCGATTGACTTAATTGTACCATTTCATTCAGATATTTAGTTTCATGGAAAGACAACTGAAGTTTCGGTGAGCTGAGCAGAACATATCTAAAGTAGAATGTATCAAAAGGAAATATCAGAAATTTAAAAAATGAAACAAAACAAAAACCACTATACCAGAAAAAGATGAATGCCTTTGATGGCTCATTAGTAGACATCACATGATTATATATATATATATAATTATATATAATTATATATAGTAGACATTACATGATTTTATATATATATATATATATATATATATATATATATATATATATATATATAATTAGTATATATTCGCTTGCTCCATCAGCTGAAAGGGCTGAGAAACAGTGATTTTTTAGTAACAATGAACAACCTAGGGCTGAGATATTGGTTTCTAATACTATTTGCCAATTAAAGGAATCTGAATTCATGGAAGAAATGGCTGATTCTAGGACTGGAACATAAAATACACAAAATGAGCTAGGAACATCTTGAAATGCCAAACGGTAAGAAGTACTCAAATGAGAATGCAATAGTATGAGTATGTCAACAATTGAAAGGGCCCAGTGGCCAAAATTGCAACAATTTGAGAAACAAAATAAAGCGGATTAAAACCAAAAGTATTAAGTAAAAATCCATGAATGTGTACTGATATAAATGATATTTTTTAATGGAGATGGAATAGATATATTTCCCGTGCAGAAGAATTCCAGATAATTTATGTAGATCTTTCACCCTTACGGAGGTGAAACATAACTCCCACTCCTTAAATGTAGACAAGAGATAATGACTTCTTCCTAAAGAGTATAGTGTGGAAAGTGGGTGGAGGTGGGTGTAGGGAGAGTAATTTAGTGGGGGGGGGGGGAAACCCTGACAAATACTACCTAATTCAGGTGATTATGGTTAACTTCATTAGTGGTAAGTTTGGTGATTGTATGATGTGATAAGAATGACATTTTGTGTCTGTGGCCTTCTTTCTTAAACCCATAAACCAAGTCTAATCTGAGAAAAACATAGACAAATATCAATTTCTTCTTTTCAAAAACACTGCTAGGACAACTGAATATCAATATGCAAAAAAAAAAAAAAAATGAAATTATACCCCAACCTCACACCATACATAAAAATTAACTGTGAATGGATCTATGGTCTAAATGTAACTGCTAAAAACTATTAAACGTGTAGAAGACAACGTAGGTGTAAATCTTTGTTACCTTGGATTAAGCAGTGTTTTTTGATATGACACCTATAGCCCAAGTAAAACCAAAGGGAAAAAAAAATAAGTTGGATTTCATCAAAATTAAAAGAAAAAAAAAATTGCTTTAGAGAACACTATCAAGAAAGTAAAAAGACAAGCCACAGAATGTAAGAAAATATTTGTATACAGTATATCTAATAATGCTTTAGTATTGAGAATCTATTAAGAACCTTTACTATACAAAAATAAAAAAACAATCCGATGTAAAAATGGACAAATGATTTGAATAGACATTTCCCAAAAGGAAATATATAAATGGTCAATTACGATGTAAAAAGATGCTTGGGATCATTAACCATCTGGAAAAGGTAAGTCAAAACCACAATAAGATACCATTTTGCAACCACTAGAATGATAAAGTTTAAATAGACAGATAATAACAAGTGTTGACAAGGATGTGGAGAAACTGGAATCCCCAGACGTTGCTGGTGGGAATGTAAAACGGAGCAGCCACAATTTGGCAGTGCCTCAAAAAGTTAAGAGTACAATTGCCATAGGATCCAAAAATTCTACAAGGCACATGTCCAAGAGACTGGAAACATATGCTCATACAAAAATGTGTGCTCTAATGTTTATAGCAGCATTATTTATAAAAGCCCCAAAGCAGAAACAACCCAAATGCCCATCATCTGATGAATTAAAAAATAAATATGGTATGTCCCCATACAATTGAATATTATTCATCCATAAAAGAAATGAAGTACTGATATTAAGTACTAGGGTACAACAATAAATCCTGAGATCATTTTACTAAATTTAAAAAGCCCCACATGAAGGGCCACATATTATGATTCTTTATATGAATTTGTCCAAAATAGACAAATTCACGGAGATAGAAAGTATATTAGTGGTTTTCAGGGCCTTGGAGAAGGAGAAAATGTGTATGGGGTTTCACTTTAGGACGATGAAAATATTCTGGAATTAGATAAAGGTAATTGTTGCACGACTTGAAGTATATACTAAAATCCATTCAATTATACTATTTAAAATTGTGAATTTTATGGTATGCGAACTTTATGTCAATTTTTTCAAAAATCCCAACTGAAGTCCATCCCATATTTCTCACCACTATCCAACCAGTATTCCTCAAAACTGTCAAGGTCTTCAAAAATAAAGACTGAGAAACTGTCACAGTCAAGAGGAGACTAGAGAGACATGTAGGCTAAATGTAATGTGTATCCTGGATGACATCCAAGAATAGGAAAAGACAGAGAAGAACTAAAGAAATCTGGTTAAAGTATTAACTTCATTTAATAATAGTGTATCAGTACAGATTCATTAATTGTGACAAACAAACCACAGTCATGTAAGATGTCAGTAATAGGAAAAAACAGATGCCAGGCCTATGGGAACTCTGTACTACTCGTATGTTCTCACTTTTTCTGTAAATCTAAAACTGTGCTAAAATTATAAGTTTATTAAAAGAAATTTTCCTTTGAAGTACTGCTATTTCTCTCCATTATAAAGATAAGTAAATAGATGTAACAAAAATTTAAATAACTTGCCTAAGGTTATAGCTCGTAAGTGCCAAAGCTGAACCCTGGCAGTCCAGTTTCAGAATCTGTCCTTTTGATCTTTGTTCAGAATGTTTTCTGACCTACCCTCCACTCTTTTCAACCCATGTTCCTGAAAGCTGACTTATATGGTCCCCTTGCTCTGCTTCCAGATGTAGCTGAATAATCTGGAGTACCACCAGGGGTTGGAGGGAGTAAGGAGCAGAGCGCAGACAGTGACTCTCCCATGTCTCTCCCTACAGGGATATTTTAGGCTGGCTGCAACCTCCATCAGCCAAAGGTCCCTAGTTCCTGTGTGGAAGGGCTTTCTATGCAGCTTTATTCAGGTTCCAGTAATGGCTCCCTGCCCAGCCCCTCAACACCAAGCACTATCTTATTTTTTGTGGTTTCCTTACACCGTACCTGTATCTTTGCAAATAGGCCTCTTATTAAACTCTTCTCCCAATACGCAACTTGAAAAGACCAGCTTTCCCTGGCCAGGTCCCTCCCTGATACCACTATTACATTAATTCTCAATTTACAGTCAAAGAATATAGGTGAACATTATACCATGGAAAAAGTTTAATTTCAGTGGCCTCTGATTTGTTCAACTCCTCCAAATATATATTGAGTTTATTCAGAACAAACACAGTATTCATTTGTCTCTGTAGCCCCATTTCAGAATTTAGTATATCATGTAGCAGGTGATTAGTACTTACTGGTGTGATCGAATGTATGGATGTGTGAATTCCTTCTCCCTGCTTTCTGCAGTCACACTCTCCCACAATGCAATGAAGCACTACTGTCAACAGACCACTGAGTTTGATTGCTCATAAATACAACCCACTTAGGTCCTATCTTTGTAATTATTGCATATTCATAGCCTTATATTGGTGAATACAATGATATAAAGGCCAAATCAAACTCATTCTTACTAAATTCAGATTTTATGGATTATCTGTAATCATAACAATAACCCAAAAATAAAATATAGGCCAGAAGCTTTACAGAGTTATTATTTTGCATGCACCAGAAAAAAATTAAAAGAATCAAGAGATAAAATGAAAGGAACAAAATAATAAAAACAGACTAAACCACTGAATGCTTTATACAATAACAAAAGGTACATAAATCATGAGCTAGGTTAGCTTTTATCTCTTCCTTGTTAACAAGCCTTAAGACCCAACAATTACCATCAATTGAATTCTGAGTATGAACCTCCTTTCTCATTTTTTTTTTCTGATACTTGGAATATGTGTAACCGTTTGGGGTTAACCTCTCTCCTCCAAAGATAGAAATGAGTGTATAGGTCACTACTAATCCAAAGAGGTGCTGTGAAATCAGAATAATTGTAGAGTCTTATAGAAATAATATATTAGATTACACTAATAATAGCAAAAACAAAGGAGATTACTCGCAAATTTGGGGCCAGTGGATATCCAGAACTTGTTCAGTCTTTCAAATATTACGAGGAATCTTTTATGAGCCTTTGGTTTACATTTGATCCAGGTTCTTATAATCCTACCTCAGGTAAATGTTCATTTCACTAAATCAAAAGAAAATCAAATCCAAAGATGTAAGTGATGTACCATAGTCCTGGTTATAGGCGATATTACCAAAACAATACATTCTCATAAATATTAAATGATTATAATAAACTCAACAAGAGGAAAAGTGCTCAGGCAGCTGTTTTAAGTCAGAAAGTCAGCCAGTGAATTTCTCCAGAAAGAAAAGTTCTAACAAGAACTCTACTCGAATTCTCTTTGAAATGTAAGAAGCGTTTTTCCAAACCAGTGTTTAAGAATACAGGATTAAGCTTGAGATGCTGTACTGAGCTACTGTATTTATCTACATCCATTCATCTATCTATGTATCTATGTATCTATAGGTCTGTCTGTCTATCTACCTGTCTATCCATCATCTACCCATCTAATTTATATATGCATAGGTAGGCTAAAGTGTGAGTGCATTGTGGTGGATTGAAAATGGAATTAAGTTAGAAATAATAACTGGGGAATTCTGAAGGTGGCTCCTCTATGTTGTGGCTGAACAGAGGAAGCTGTGTGTGTATGGAAAGACTTGAATTAGCCTCTTTTCTTTACTAACTATTAAAGACCTGATTAGTAGTTTCTTATGTACATATAAAAAGTTAAGATATCAATGAAGCATTAAATATATGCATATATAGTGTAGCAAGAACTAACTCCCAAAGATAAAATTACTCCTTATTTGGAATTGGGCAAAAAACAATATGATCTAAAGTGGTTTTTTAAATGTCTCTGTGCTGTCAACCAAATCTTTGTGAATTGATGAGCGAGTTTTGCTAACCATTTTGATATCTGAGAGAAAATAAGAAAACACATATTTTAAAATTTTGAAAATTAATCCTAACATAACAATAACCATATCAAATAAATCACACTATAGTAGAGACTTTACATAGCACAGAATTCTTTTTTCCATGTGTAAGAAAATATGTACATTTTTTTAATTTTGTGCCTTCCATATTATCTGAAATATGTCAGAGCTATGGCTAAAAAGGGCAAAGAAACAGTTGTTTTCAGTTACATCAATTTCCACAGCAGTTTGAAAAGGGCATTGTGCATATTTTGATGTTATCTCTCCATAGCAATGCTGTGGATGAGTTTAGAGATTTCTTGGTATCATTTTGTTTTGTTTTTCACAAGTAACTTGTGAGAATGTTCATTTTAGGTATGATCTCCCAAAATATTTTGCTCTCTCAGAAATAAAAGCCAAATAAAAGTGTTTTATTCTCACTTTCCCAACTGTTAATGGTCAGATAAGTGTGTGTGTGTGTGTGTGTGTGTGTGTGTGTGTGTGTGTGTATGATGTGAAAAATAAGGATGGGGAGATTCTGAAGGTGGCTCCCTCATAGCATATCTGGATAAAGGGAGCTGTGTTTATATTGACAGGCTTGAATTAGCCAAGCTTATTGGAGACATTTTAATATTAAATTGGCAACCTAACTTTGTGTGTGTGTGTAGATATAACGTTAGGTTGCCAGTTTAACATTAAAATGTCTCCACTTAGCTTGGCTAATTAAAGCCTGTCAATATAAACACAGTTCCCTTTATCCGGTTACGCTATGAGGGAGCCAGCTTCAGAATCTCCCCATCCTTATTTCTAACATCGTTACCTTTTTAATTCAGCAAAATGAATTGACGATGAAATCTACCCATCCCTGTCACCTTCAGAGAATGCCACTGTTCTAGGAAAGGGATTTGCTGGCAATCTCCCTGACGGTATTTCTTGTTCCATTAATTTCATACTCAGAATATTCCAGTCATCTGTTAGTATTTCAGCCCAGCAGCAGCTACATGGGGAAAGAACTCCAGAGAAGGAAGCTCTTGTGTATTCTGCTGTGCACTTTCTCCTCTCATCTGGGGCCAGGGGGAATGCTGACCAGAGATACTTTACTTGGTAGGGGGCTCCATTAGGGGGAGCTAAAGCAAATCAAAAGCCACACTCTGCTGATGGCGGCCTCAGCCAGCCGCTGGCTCATGGAAATTGCTGAAGATTTTCTAACGCAGGTTGAGCAAATTCATCTTCATGAAAATCAGCCTTGAATATAAAATTAGTTCAGATGACCTTGGAGGTCCTTGCCAAGCCTGAGATTCTGGGACACAAAGTTTTACAGTAGAAATTAGATATATTAGAGTTACGTGTCCTCTTGCCTATCCCTTAGAGATCTGTGATAGCAGCACTAAGAAAAGAAAGGTAAAGTCAGAATTTTGAGGTGAACTGTAAGTAGGTCATTTAGGTAGAAACTCTTGGTTTTCTAATCCAACTCTTACCACAAACCGTTTTTCACTAGCTACCTTCAGTTAGTGGTAACCATTTGACACATATCTAATCAAAAATACGTAGATTAAGGTCTCTGTGAATGAAAGAGCAAGATTTCCCTATGAAATTCACATCAGACGTCTGAAGGTGCATCTGCCATCTTTAAGCTAGGTGGGGAAAAGCAACTGGGTTGAGGCAGAAAGAGAGAAACAGGTCAATAAGAACATTTCTGAGCAGCACTCCCAGCTCTGGAGTGGCTTCCTCTGGATTTCTTGTTATGTGAAATAAATAAACCTGTGTGTTTTTAAACCACTCCATTTTTGTTTTCTACCATTTTTAGCCACAAAGCTCTGAAACCGATACATTCACCAAGGTGTAATATGTGGTTAGGAGTACATGGCCAAAATCATGCATTTAGTGAATAGCAAGGATGATAAGTCTGTGAAAGGGTAAAGTTAACAACTGACTTTCAAGCAATCATCTGAGATTAGAGCAGAGCTTGAGGACAAAGCCAGAAAAGAGTAAAGAGGAAAGTAATGATAGGTTTCCATGAACTTGGTTAGTGTTCTACTTTTAAGAGCCCCTGGCACTGCCCTTCTCCATTTTCTATGGCCAAAGTGCTTCTCGTAAGACTTAAAGGCCACATCTGGGCTAACTGCATCTAACAATCAAGAGTATGGATTTAGGGGACAGGATTTCACCATACTAGAATGCATCTCAAGGTCATGAATTCATTACATCATATACAAAGAACATTCATTTGTTCTTAGCTAAAAATAGCCTGACAAATTAAAAGTTAGGCACTTTCATTTTGAGAAATAATGGCCAAACCCAGCACCAAGGGAAACAAATTTATAAACTCTATCATTAAACATTCAATCTCCTTTTAGAGTAATAACCATCAGGAAGAGGGAGTTATCTAATTTTCCATAAAATTAAGGTAATTATCTCAGAAATTTTAAATTCTGCTTTTTGCCTTATCTGTTTGAAAAGCTTGTAGTGAAACAAAGCATAATGAGAAGAATTCTAAACTTGGAGAAGACCTAGGTCTAGGTCATGACTCTGTCACTTACCAGTTATGTGACTGTGGGCACGTCCTTCTGATCTACGGTTTGCCCACAAGTAAAAGGAAACAGTATCCCTCCTCTCTATTCTTGTGAAAATCAAACCCACTGATTCATTCAACAAATATTTGTTGATTGCAACTATACACCAAGCACTTTACTATTCTTTGTGAACACAGTTATACATTTAAGATGGGCATAACCTCATTCCTAGAGAATCGCTCCTATCTATGAGTCAAGGAGATTATAAAAAAAGTAAGGTGACTGTATAAAGGTAAAATATTACTTAGTCAAAATATTATTGTTTTGAGCTATCCTCATTGGTTTACCAACTATAATGAAAATGCATTGAATATATATGTAGGCCAGCCTGGGCAGTGATTGCTGCATGTCTGTGACCCAGATATCCGATGGGTTTCCCAAGTCAAACGATCTTCATCTCAAATCCCCCATCCATACCCAACAGGAAACCTCATCTCTCCAAGATATTTGTGATTTTTCTGGGGAGCTTATATTCTGTCACTTCTGTGACTAACAATATTCTTTCTGTATCATGTAGAAACACGGCTAAATCTCCCCACCCCCAAGTTTCTACCACAGACACCACCAACAGTAAACCACTCCCATAATCACTGATGTAGATATGACTGAGAATTCCAGAATAATGGGAGGGATTACATCAACACCAAAGTGTAGCTATAAAATAAGAGTATATTAGATGTTACTGTTATTTAGTGTCTTAGTAGTTTTACAAGTCCTATAACTCACTGCATGAGATCTATGAACCTACATGGGTCCAGCCTGTGTTATTTTGATAACTCCTCTCCCATTCCCCTTTCTCTTCTCAAACCCTTTCTATTCGTTATGCAATTTTCAGGGGCAAAGGACACTGTTCTCTTCTTTCCTCATGTAAAGCAGTTTTGCTACCATGTTACTTACCCAGAATCGCACCTCTTGCCTTATACCTCTCACGATATTTTCATGAGTAAGTTATCATTCCCTGCGACAATACTCAGAAGTACAGATTGTTCATGACATTTTCAGAGGAAGAAACCTAGACCTACAGATTTGAAACAATCTGCCCAAGGTCATGTAGCCAGTAAGTGAGAGAACTGAAATTCAAAGCTGGATCATGATGCAAAAATCTCCATTGGACTCTCTGTGATCCTAAACGGTTCTGCCTTCCTTTGTGTGTTTCATTCAGGCTTTATTTTTGAAAGACATTTGAATATACCCCAAAGTTTTGAGAAAATACTTCCTTCCCCAAGATGTAAAATGAGCTTTAATTAAGGCAGAAATGCACCAAAAAATATTTTCCAATTATGTTGATATAATTGTTTCCACAGCATGATGTCTCTTGGTATCAGTTTTAACAGGCAGTGGAGACATGGTGGTATTGGGCATTTACTACTGCAGGCCTGCTCTTAAATTAGACATGGCATTTGCAAAGTAGGCTCTACTTCAACATTCTTAAACAAATATAGATGAAAACTTTTGTCTCTATTTAGACTTCCCACAGAGCTTCATTAATTCATCGCTGTCTGGCCCTTTTGGTCCCTCCTGGAAGGCTATGGCTGTAATGATGAGATACAAACCCAACTGAATATTCAACTTCACAACCTGGCAAGATGCCTAGAGCCAGGCAATGACAGCTCCCTGTTCGTGTTCCTATGTAAATTTTGACACTTACCAAGTGAAAGAGGAGATCATATAATCATTCCCTCTAAGTGCAACAAGAGAGACGGCCGAGATTCTGATGGAGATAAGACTTCTTCGTGCAGTGCAAAGTAAGGTCAGAGAGCTAAACTTGAATCTTGCCAAATCTACAAAGGAAGAAAAAAAAAAATACTATAGCTCTCTTTAAATGCTTCTTTTAAGTTGTGTACTAAGCTAGATTTTAAACTATCACTTTTTTATTTTTTATTTTTTGAGACTTCTATTTTTAAACACTCGTTTAGTAAACACCAATGATATCATATTTGTGATACATAAAAATAAAAATCGCATATACTTCTAAAGACAGGCGCTATATATATAGCTTTGATTCCCTTTTGAGATAAGTACTGTTATTATTCCTGAGGATCAGAGAGGTTAAGGACTTTGCAATGGCATCAAACAGTTACAAAGCAATACATAGATATTACATATATATACCACAGGTGCCAAAAAATGTATAAAGTGGACACTTTGGTCAACGTTGCCCAAGCAGTGGTTCGCTGTAATCAGAGGTGTCTGGATGCTAATGGTAACCACTTTCAGCACCTCTTGTAATTGCAGAAGTCAAATGTGACTTGTATTCATCTTTTGTTACTGGTATATATTGAATATTACAATTTTAATATGGCTTTCCTCTCTTAAAATCTGTATACATTTTCTTGGTGCACACAGTATATAAAATAAGTGTAATATTTGTGACAAGAAAGAAAGGGTACATATTAGCAATCTGCCTTTAATTTCTAAGGAGGGTGGATCATCATAACAAAGGGGATGGTGGGCTTTGAATACGAGAAAATGCATTTAAGGGTTAGAGTGCCACAGATTTAAATTACTCGTTACATAAATAATACGGAATAATAAATATACGAAGACCTATTAGGGAGATCCCTGATTCTGAACCCAGATCACAGGAGAGCGAAAACAGGGAAGTTGTTCTGAAAGCGTCTATAGAGAAGACGTGGTGGCTGAAGAACAAAGCAAACATTTAGAAAAGAACAGAAATGACAAACTGGGCTTTGTATTGGTTTTTCGTGTGTAACATTTAATATAAGCCCTCTTGTTCTTTGCAAAGAAATTTTCAGAAAACACATTTCTCATGAAATGCTTGGTGGAATGGATTTTTTTGATTTTTTTTTTTTTTTATTGGCTACATGAGGAATTCTGATAGAACTTTGGAAGGTTAGCAAAAGACCAAACCAGTGGCTGCCCACATAAGGAAGCACAGACAGCATATGTGTTTTACATATTCCAACATTCCAATTTCATAAGCCAACTTTGTTGAATTGGAAAAACTTATCAGTGGGATTAGAGAAAGTCATTTAATTCCCAAACTTATGTCCTAGATTCTAAAATGACAAGATGCATCACTCCTATTTGCCCATTTTTTAGGCTAGAATTTTGGCACCATTCTTGCCTTTTCCATCCAGATCCGGGCACCAGGATCACCAGCAGTCCTCATTGAAGACCCAGAGCTTCCCTGTAGCTCCTGAACCATTAGATGATAGGTCCTGTATTACACACTTCACTGAATCGTATGACCCCAGACACTGCACTTCCTTGTTTATGGATCAGACTTCTTCACTAATCTAGAAATTTACACCATCAAAATGAATATAGTACATGCAGCAAAATCTATATACTATCTCTCTTCTTCCTGAGAGAAGATGAGATGAAAGGAATAGGTCTATGATAATAAATCAGAAATGGAGAATGAACTGTAGAAGAGAGGAGAGGAGAAGAGAGGAGAAAAAGAGTCAAAGGGAGAACCAAAGTGGTTGGACCCTAAAGAGGAAGAAAAGAAAGGTGAGAATTAGAAATGACTCCTGTCAAAAAGTTGCAGTTTTGCATCTCTTACTGTAGAGGCACATACCCTGCCAATGACCTCTTGGAAAGGTGTATGTTATAAGGAATATGTAGAGACTTTAAGATAAGAAAAATAAATCATCTAGACTTGTTGGAAGACAGTTGTTTAAGAGTACTTCTAGTATTTTAGCATTCATTGAGAATCACTAACATAAGTTATTTATTTAAAACTCAGATTCATGATCCCTGCCCCAGGCATTCAGATTTCAGTGACCTTGGGTGAGGCCCAAGAACCTGCATATTTAATAGGCTTCCCAGGTGGTTCATATACAAATTGACAAAGTATATGACTTTATGAACACACACTAGATTAAAAGTGTAGCCCCTGAAGTTTTCAGTCCAAACAAGACAGTGAGAACGATGATAGATCAGATTTTGTTCTCTTGCTATCACTAGGCACGGAACTCACTGACTCAGAACCATTCCAAAGATTCGGTCACAGAAGCTTAGTACACAGTAGCCTTCTCTTATCTGCTATTTCGCTTTCTGCGGTCTTGGTTATCAGTGGTCAACCGTGATACAAAACTACTAGGATAAAAATTCCAGAAATAAACAATTCATAGGTTTTAAACTGAGTGCCATTCTGAGTAGTGGGATAAAATCTTGCACCATCCCATTCCATCCCGCCCAGGATGTGCATCATTCCTTTGTCCAGTGTCTCCACGCTACATACCTTCCCCATTAGCCACTTAGTAGCCCTCTTGGTTCTCAGATCGATTGGCATCGCAGTGTTGGTGTTCAAGTAACCCTGTTTTACTTATTAATGGCCGCAAAGCACTAGGACAGTGATGCTGGCCATTCGGATGTGCCAAAGAAAAGCCTTAAAGTGCTTCCTCTAAGTGAAAAGGTGAAAGTTCTTGACTTAATAAGGGAAAAAAACTTGTAGGCTGAGTTTCCTGAGTTCTGCATTAACAACAAAGTTCCCATCTGTGAAATGGTGAAAAAGGAAAAAGAAATCTGTGCTGGTTTGCTGAGAGATGCCACATTCACATAACTTTTTATTACAGTATGTTGTTATAAATGTTCTGTTTTATTATTATTGTTATCAATCTCTTACTGTGCCTAATTCATAAATTAGACTTTATCATCGATATGTATGTATAGGAAGAAAACATAGTATATGTAGGATTCTGTACTATCCACTGTAGGCATCCACTGTAGGTCTTGGGACATATCCCCTAAGGATAAGCAAGGACTGCTGTAGTCAAAACTGTGCAATAAGATAAAGAACTTAGCTAATGGTCCACTCAGTACGTGGACAATGTTTGAGTGAAATGTTAGTACGCTGCGGATTAATAGTATGCTAACATACAGAAAAAATTACCCAGGTGATTAGCCTGAAAATAGATGCTACCATGTCTGTTGTCTATTCTTTGAATCCTCAAAATATTTAAAAGGCACATTCACAGATCAAGTTTCCATTGTCAACCCTCTAAAGACATATCCTTTGTACACATGGTCTACAGATCTTCTGTGACTGGTTGTTTCACAGTCTAGGTATTTCCAACAGAGCACAGGTCCATAATGCTGATGCCAGAAAGGAAATAAAGTTGGGTATGATCATATCATCTGTCACAGTGAGCAAACTATCCCCCTTTTACTCTCCAGGACTTTCCAATAACGCCTTGGTGCTATCATGCTTCCATTATTTTTTCCCTCATTGAAAGATGCATCCATTTAGAATAAACTGTATTGTTCTCTGTTGACTATGCCCTATCCAGTGGATGTCCTTTATTTGTTAACCTGCCAAACTTTTCATACCCATATGGTTCTTATCAAATGTGATATCCAGTTACTAATAGATGGTTTACTAACGAAAAATCGAAAGATATGCACATATATAAACACAAACACACAAAGAATAGATTTATGTATGTGTGTGTATGTGTGTGTCTTTATATATTTTTGTATGTATGTATATTTACATATAATGTAAATATTTAAATATATGTATATATCCTTATTTATGTATATACCCTTTACTTTTATACAAAATAATTCTGTGATATAAAATAACTTTCAAGAGAAAAATTACAGAGTACTATAAAAGGTTTTCACAAAATAGAATTATAAAGAAAGAAAATTATTTTGGACCCTTATTTTAAAAACTAAACTGCTAGTTCCCTAAAAGGGGAGTGGGGGGCTGTGAAAACAGATAGTATTCCATAGAACCACTATAATCAAATGTAAAGATAAAAGATAGATCTCAAAAATATCTTCAGAAGAAAACATATATAAATGAGGTATTGCCTATGAAAATATAAAGTAAGCAATTTTTAATTAATAGTTTATTAATAAAAAAATAAATTTGTTATTAATAAATAAAATCAACACTGAATTTAGCTAAGGAGTATGTTTCTGGTGTTTTCTTTTTTAACTCTCAAGAAACAAAAAGTGATCCTGATAATTCTGAATCCTCATACAGTACCTGGAAAGAAACACTAATACACATCATCAATATATCCACCTAGGCATTTCATCAGCATGCATGGAGGAAGGTGACGTGAACTGCTCGTGCACAGCTTTGAGATTTCCTTGGTTGTAAATGGTACCTGCCAAAAAATTGTGTGGTGAGGTTAACCACTCATCCCACAACCTCTCTTCCAAGCTATAAGAAATCATGTCCCAGACCAAATTTTGCCATGCACGCAGATAGTTATTTATTGCATATGTATTAACAAGTAAGTCCAAAAAACAGCTCACATGACCTATTTTGCTGATTCAAGGCCCTCCCTGCCTTGCAGGAAACTTCATTCAAGGTAAACTCTAGGGTTCCGGATGTAGGACTACTCCACGTGCCAGCATGAGGGACACAGAGTCCTACAGAGTCAATACCATAGCTGGAAGCAAGATAGCCCGGGGATTTAGCCTTCAGCAGTGTCCCCACAGATAAAAGATCAAGGCCTCTGACTCACTTCTTATAATTACATTTCCATGTAAGTGTGGGAAGCCTTTAAAATATAGTCAGTCCCCATATCTTGAATAACTTTAATTTCTGCAATAAGAGCCCATTTCTAACATTCATCAAACTGATTAACAAACAATTAAAATAATGAATGGAAATCCTTTTCTGATATTCTCCACGCATATGGACAAAGATGGATTTATAGTCCTCTAGCTGGAGTATAGGCTTTCTAATGTCAGATTTGCTGTTCTTGTGATACAGATTCTGAGTTAGGGCTCTGGCTCCAGATTTTAAGATTTTGTTTCAAACTTATTGGCATACATGTACTATGGCAGAAGCACTTTATGACAAATTGCAGATATTATAACAACAGCATTGCACATGGACTAAGAAGTAGCTATATCAGGATGAATTGTGAAAGATGCTAGTGAGAATTCCATATAGCATGTGGCTCCCCAAGCTGCTGCTGAAATTCTTCCTAAGGCACATTTTCAAGGCTAGGAGAAATGAATAAAGACCACAGAAGGCTGAAGCTAAAAGTGGGCATGCGTAAGCTTGAGGCACTTGTTGGAGCACAGGGTAATAGATTCCAAATGTGATGGAAGAATATCATGGTGGTTTCCACCCTCTGCTCCCTTCACCTCTCACCCTTCTTATTGTGTAAGACATTTAATACCAGTCCCCTGCAGTTTGGTTGGAGTTGCGGGGTAGGTGAGATTGGGTGGAAACTATATTTAGTAGATATAAGTGGGTTAAGAGATTGATATGATGAGGGGGGAAGAAAATATGGCAAAAATGGAGAATGATTTCCGATTTTTATATTTCACAACTGCATAGGTGGGGGTACCACTTATTCATTAGATGCAGAATGCAAAAAACAAAACAAACAAACAAAAAACAAAAAACAGTGTTAAACAAAGTGTTGTTTGTAACATCAATTTTGTGGTTCAGAAAAGTCATGATGGCAGTTTGCTTTTCCAACCACCTCCTGAATCAGAATAATCTCCTCTTTGATTTTATAACCTTAAACCATCTTCTGAGAGAATTACTGGAAAAAGACACTAAAATGTTGGGATTATGACCATATTTGGGCAAAATTATACATATATATATATATATATATATATATATATATATATATATATATACACATATATATATATATTCTGCTACAACTTACTTTAAAAAAAATAGGTGATTTCCTGACTAAAAGTATCATAGTATCAGTTGACAGATATCTCTGATTTTAAGTTGGGGCACTGGTCTTTTTTAACTGTGGTGACTTCAACTCTGTGAGTCACAGGTTTCTCACCTGTATAATCGGTGTGCTAAACCCACTTTTCCCTTCTTTACAAAGCTATGATCCAAAGGAGTTGAAAGATGAGATGTGTTTATAAACTATAATTTATTGTATAAATGTTACTTTTATCATAATCATCATTATTATAACAAGATATTTATTTCTTCTTTCTTAAATACATAGCTATTTCTACAATCAAACAATTAATGGCATTTAATTGTGTATCACAATTATATTAATATTCATCACCTTCAATCTCTAGGTAATTTATTGCTTTAGGAGGCCAATAGGTCAATTGAAGTAGGCATGTGTATATGTATGTGTGTGTGTGTGTGTGTGTGTTTGTGTGTGTGTGTGTGTGCATTATTCTAGAATGTTCTGAAATTTCAAAAGATGTTCTCAATTAGGTGTCTGTGTTTGAATTGATCAATATAGCTATCATAGAATATATTGATTGCAGAATGCCCAATTCAAATAAAAAAATGGAAAAAAAATTATCCAAAGTAAGATGGCTTTTGCTAATGACATGTATATAGCTGTCCCAAAGATACCGTTTACTAAAGTAACATCAATGATGTCAGTGTGATCATAAAGAATAATTTAATCTGCCTTTTAGTACCTGAAAACCACCATCTACTCCTTTAACTTTTTACTTTTGGTATACTTTCCTTAAAATAACCACAGCAACAACAAGAACAAGCAGTAGGTGATTTTCTAGTATCAATGCTAGAATAAAAATTCACTAAATTGTGTCTAATCCCCCAAAATTTAAATCAGCCATTTTAAAATTAGAGCAGGATACATCAGGTCAAGTGTTCGTGGTTTTTCTCTTTTTACAAATACTTCAGCTTCTTTTCCCTGCACCTACCCTCCCTCATCTGTAGTTAGTGGAAAACAAAGGTTAATTTAGAAATGCCAACTTCAGACTGTTTATCTACCAGAGTCAAATATTGATGAAACACACTTGTACAAACAATAGTGGCCTTTTCCTTGTGCAGTGTAGGATGTAGTCAATCATTTGGCAATTCCATTTTGGCACACTATGAACTATTTATTTGTCAAGTCTAGTACTCAGAGTTGCAAAAGCTTAGAGGATTTTTTTTTCCTTTTACAGGAAACCATTAAATTTACAGGACCTAATGTTTATTTCACAAACTTGTACTATTGTATTGATAAATATTTAATGGTATTGAGCTCAATAGTTATTGCCTGTACATTTCATTTAAATGATGTTTTATTACTCTAAAACTGTAGAGCTGTCCATTGAGGAAGGAAAAGAAGAGAGGAAAAGTCTTTCCAGAGCTGACATAGAACTCAATTCCAATTTGGAGCAAAGAGAGGAAGAGGAAAAACAACCAACCAAAGATTTTTTGAGGTCCTGACAGATTATGGTTTAACAAAGTTTCCATTCAGAAAAATACATCTGGAAAACTCTATAAAAATTTTCCGAATTGCTTGAGCAGAAAGACTTATAATGCCAGAGATTTGAAGTTGTTTCGAAAGGGAAATATAGACAGGTGATGATGTAAATTCTGACATTTCTACAAATGACATAGCCTTAGTTTATTCAGTGGAGATGGGAGGGTTCAGGAGGAAAGAGGGATGTCAACTGAAAAGCAATTTCTGTAACAGAGAAAGTGGGTATTTGGGTAAATGAATAAAATGAAATAATCTCTGAATAAAAAGGCCACTCTGGTTGCATTTACAAATGAGATTGAGCTTATAAATAAAAAATATACAACCCACAGTAAAATAAAAACAGATTTTGTTTTTGCAGCTGGTATCTTTATAGTTCAATACAGTAGTTTTAATATTTTCCATGTATGAAGACACTTTTTAGATGCCAAATAATTTTTTAGAGTTCTAAAATATATTTAATGGATTATCAGTGTTTGATAAAATGACTAAAAGCTATTGCAAATTTACTGATACTTTAAAACATTTAAAACAACTAAACACTGTCACAACAGTATAAGCGAGCAAGCAAACAAGCAAACAAAAAAGGTGGTTCATACTCACTAAGCCAGATTAAAGAGACAGGCCAGGCAGCTGACCAGAAGGCCACTAAAATACCACGGAAAGAAGTAAAAATAGTTTGTCAGTTAACTCAGGTTAAATCTTAAACTCTCATTGAATTGTAAATCGGTCCTACTTCTCTGCTTACAGTAGATAGCACCCTCAAGTGGTAATTTCATAACTCTCTTCAAGGGCCCCAGGCCCCACTTTCACTAAGTAGATATTGAACAATCAAAAATATACAGGTTTGAAGAGGTGCTAAAATCTAAGCTCCCCAGGGACATTAATTTCTCCATCCAGTAGAATATATATGTGTTAAATATTGTGATTTTTTTTAGACTACAGTACATTGTATGTATATGGATTCAAATATCCTTTGCTCTAATCCTTTGTCCACTTCTGATGGATGTAGAGTCCACAAATAAGGAATAGCTGAATTAGTCTATAGACTCTCAGTTGCAATGGCCCTCAAGGATTTTCAACCACGCATCTTTGTCATGGTATCAAAACTTCACTTGGCCCCTTTGTCATGGGACCTAATTATGTCCTTGTATGTAGCCTCAGATTCTCAATGGCTCTGTAGTGACATCCAACAATATATCACTTCTTTCATGGGATAGCCTGAGTGGGCCTTGACCCTGCTCCTAAGAAACCCTAACTAGGTCAGTCCTTTTGTTCCCTCATACACAGAGCTACATGAAAATAAGACCTAGCCAGACCATCATCTCTAATGTGTCTTTTGGAGCAAAAATTAATATAAGACCCAGTCTTATTTTAATATAAGACAGGATATAATATAATATAATATAATATAATATAATATAATATAATATAATATAATATAATATAATATTATAATATAAAACCAGATCTTATATTAATTTTTGCTCCAAAAGTCACCTTAGAGCTGATGGTCTGGCTAGGACTTATTTTCGGGGAAACACGGTATTCACCTAGCAGACTTTAATGTTAGCCCTGTGCTCATGCCCAGTCACATAGTGTACAAAGGTTATTTGCCCAGTTACATTTTCGCTCTTAAACTCCCTCCAGGGGTCATGGGCTGCTTTTCTTTCCTTCACTTGTTGGTCTTTGATCCCAATTCAGTTTTGATCTAAATTGAATTTATTGTCTCTTTTCCAAATGACGTAGACTCTCTTTGCTCCTTTCTAGGTTTGTGAAAGCAAAAGTAAGTGTCCTACTATGTTGTCACTTAAGAGCAGATATGTTACTCTAAATACACATGATATATTTAACATGACTATCATACATATTAGCAAAGTCAGGTTTCTGGATTGGGGTTCTCAGCAGACTATCACTCTCTTCCGGAGAGCTTCCTCTTTTTGCTGTTTCTACATGGGCACTGACGTTTTAGCTGCTAGATATTAGAATCTGGGCACAGACATGCATCCGACATTTTGAGTTTAGAGGATGATGTAAATATGATGAAATGACATGTAGATCATTAATCCATGGTTTTTCCAGTTAGTATGACTATATTTTATAAGTTCCTACACAACAGGAAGGTTGAACTGGCAGAGTTTTGATAAGAGAGTCCAAACATGTGAAATGATTTTCCCCCTCCATAAAAAAGCATATTTAGGAAGACCTGACAAATCTAAATGTATATACATCAAAATCCATATAACAAAATTGACAGTACAAAAGGGAGATAAGCACAAATCTGCAGTCACAGTTGGAGATATTAACACTCTGTCAGTAACTGAGGTAACACATAGACAAAAGCATACATACAGAAGTGAAAGTTATATATTTGAATTTGAATATCACTGCCAAATAACTTGCAATATTTGATATTTATAAAATATTCAATAACTGCAGAATACATGTCCTTTTCAAATTGTATGTGGGATGCTCACCAAGATAGATTATATGTTTCTGCAGTACACAAAAATTTCTATACACTTCAAAATATTAAAATTTACAGACTGTCCTCTCCTATCGCAGAGGAATTAAATTAGAAATCAATTTACAAGATAGAAAAGTCTGAAATATTTGGAAATTAAACAGCCACTTAGATATAGCCCATTGACAAAGAAGAAATCATATGTGATAATGAAGTTTAATTCAAATACAGCATATCACAATTTGTGAGGTGCATATAAAGGCAGAGGCAATGTACAGCCTGAAAGCCATAACCAGTCAGCTACCTATTTTTGTAAATAAAGTTTTATTGGTAAACAGCCACATTATTCATTTATGTATTGTCTATGGCTATTTTTGCACTATTACAGCAGAGTTGATTAGTGGTAACAAAGACAGGAAGGGTTACAAAGCCTAAAACATTTATAATCTGAATCTTTAAGGAAAACTTTTACTGATCCTTCATATAACGCAAAAGTTAATAAAAATGTGTTTAAAAGACTTAAAGAAGATTGTTTAAATTTATTGTTCAAGATTCCTACCTCAAGGAGGTAGAAAATAAAGAGAACATTTTATTCAAAATAGGTAGAAGGAAGAAAATAAAGCGTTGATCAGTGAAATAGAAAAAAATTCAAAATAAAATTTAAAAAGTCCATTGCTTCTGAAAAGGCTAATAAAATTAATAAACCTGAATACAATAATAATATATAATATCAACATAAAAAATATATATAATATTTTATATATTTAAGTATAAATACAAAATATATTTCTATGTAACATGAAAAATAATAAATAATAGCTCTTGGATTTTATCAAATGTGTTTCTTAAATTTGTAATGTTTTTCTTCATGTTGTATTAATTTGGTGAATTATATTGATTGATTTTCAAATGTTAAATAAAGTAGGATAAACTTTACTTGGTCATAATATAGCTTTCATTTTACTGGATTTGATTGGCTAAAATTTTAATAATATTTCTGTGTCTATGTTTATGAGGGATACTCGTTTATAATTTTCTTTTCTTGTAGTAGCTTATCAAGGTTTTAGGATGAGTTGTTTGGGCCTCATAAAAAAATTAGAGAACCATCCCTCTCTCCTATTTTCTGATAGAGTTTGTGTAACTTTTATATGATGTTTCTTTTTAATAGGTTTGATATAATTCACCAGTGAAACGATATGTTCCCGAAGCTTTTTGTTAAGACAGTTTATGATATTGTATTTATGATTATATAGTATTCATACAAAAGATTATTTAAATATGGTGGTATCTTTATAAAATCATCATATCCAAAATGAAGGCATGTGTCTAACAAGCTGAACAAACAGAAATAAAACAAAACAAAAAACATAAAATGTGTCATTTGGCATTAAAAAAAACAAACAGGAAAAACACAGGAAACAGAATGCAGAAATGACAATATCATATCTGCATTGAAGTCTCTTCATTGGTTTGGGCAAATCAAGTCAAAAGCTTAACCTAATTAGAATGCACTCATAGATTTATGTGGATTTTGGGGCAAATGCACTGAAGGGGATTGAGAGTACTGCTTTGGGGCTTTTGCATTAAGCTCCAGCTGGGCCCAGCAAACGCTATCCAAAAAATGACCTCCAAATAATTAAATGATTTCCATATGCTTGCTCATGTATAGTCATCTAATTTGAGTTTTGCCATCTCTTTGAAAGCCCACTGCTTCCAACTGTGCTGGCTCAGTGCTTAGAGGAAACTCACAATGTAAAAACCATGAAATATTCTACAATCGAATGATTTAAAAATAATAGTAAAATTACAATGGTCAGCCCTTCTCATGTGATGTGCAAAACGGAGATCTTTCTAAAAATGATGTCATTGGATTGATTTTAGGTTGGAGAACTCTCATTTGATTTTGGGTTTCTAGAAACAGTTCAAAGAATAAAATTGTTTGAAAAACAGCATTTCATGAAAGACTAAGGGAAAAATAAAAGAAGTTCTGTATTTCTCAAGAAGAAACGTCCATATCCACTGATACAGCAAAATACCTTTTCTAGTGACAGAGAACAGACTCAGTGTTAAATCTGAACATCTTATTTGAAATGTCTTCAAGTAAAGTATGATTAGGTTTTCAATCAGCACTTATTGATTATGTGTCTAGATGGATTTAATATCATTAAAAGAGTTATTGAAACATATGGAAAGAAATGCTTTATCAAAGAAGTTGCACATCAGAGGTTTTTTACATAAAGGACGTGGACTTCAAAATGATTAATCCAAAATCTATGCACCTCCCGCTCTATTTCATGCAGGGACTCCTGTTCAACAACTATCCATAGTCAGTTTAAGAACTACGATCTGTCTCTAGCCTTCATACCAGTAGTTGGCAAACCAAGGGCCAGGGACAAGCTGGGCTGCCTCCTGATTTTGTAAATGAAATCTTTTTGAATACCACCACGCCCATTTGGTTTTGTATTGTCTATGGTTGCTCTGCTCTACAATGCAGAGTTGAGCAGTTGTGACAGAGATGGCATAGCCTGTAAGCCAGAAATACTTAGTATCTAATCCTTTACAGAAAAAAAATTGCCAACTCCTACCTTATACTGACAAAAAAATACAAAGAGCACCACCTAACTCGATTCCATTTATGTTTCCATTCTATGAACACTTATTGAGCATTTACTGTATTTCAAAATATATCTACAAAGATGAATAAGACACCAAAACTGACTCTAAGAATCAAATGTTCCTTTCAGTGATAGTCACAAAATTAAACAATTACAATGGAGTGCAACAGGTGTCAAAAGCAGCAGGTTTACATTTTACCTGACAGAAGATGACAATATTTGATGATTTAATGTAAAAACTTCACTGATAAAGTTAGGTGAGAATGATATTCAGACAGAGAAATGCATTTGCCAAGCCCTAGAAGAGTGAAACATCACTTTATGCAGAGGGAATATCAAGTTTAAGAGTTAGAGCTGTGACCCATGGATGGGTTTGTAAATAAGAATGTGGAGGCAGATCAGGGCTTGGTTCAATACTACAGCACTCAGTGAAGGGTGGTGAGGAAAGCAAGCATGATGACCTCTGCTTTTCAGAATAACTCAGGCAAACGTTTAAGAACTGACAAGAATGAAGCATAGATGTGGTTTATGAGAATATAAACCGAGACAGGGTATTAGGATTATTTTAGTAGGAGTGATAGAAACCCAACTTGAATTTGCTTAGGCAAACTAATTAACTAATCAATTAATTAAACACATACATACACACAAACACACACACACACACACACACACTTTAATTGAGCTTATTCTTTTGGAGGTCATTCACAGATCCAGCCGCGCATTCCCTTGAAAAAGGAAAAGTCCTTCGCAATAGTTCTAGACAAATTAACCCAACTCATTTTTTTTCTCATCCCTAAACCACCCATTGCATACTGATCTGAAAGGAGATAGGAATCATTTCCCCATAAGTGAGTTTGAAGTTAGAGGCATTAACATAAACTAATTCTTTAAAGTTTTGTCACAGAGTTATTTTAGGTTAGCCTTGATTCTCTATTCAGTTTGTCGAGTACATATTGTTTTATTGTTATTTGGTGCAGGCACTGGGTAGAAATGCAGTGGTGAAGAAGCTGTCACGGCCTTCAAGGATTTCAAGGATTGTTCCATCTAGTAGATGAGAGGAAAAGCCAGTAGGTAAATAAAGAGATAGGAAATCTCAGGGTGCCGTGAGAACACAAAGAGAGAACAAAATAGGGGAGGCAGAGGTTGTCACGAAGGCCACCCAGAAGTAGAATTGCCCACAATGAGACTTGAAGTAGAGTAGGATTCAGCCAACATAGAGAAAGAAGCAAGTTGCAAATAGACAAAAGGAAATATGCAAATCCTTGGCAGTAAGGCTGCATTAAAGAGGAGGGTAGGCATGAGGGATAGATGGAATCCAAGATGTAAGCAAAAGCCAAATCATGAAGGTTGGGAACACCATGATAAAGAACCTGGACTTTATTTTGAGGGAAATAGGGATGAAGTGAATAATTTTAAGCTGGAAGAGAATCATGATCAGAATTACCCTTTAGAACAAAAACTCAGCCATATGGAGATTTGTTAGTGTCTCTCAGTGTCTCTCATTTCAAGAAAACAGTAGTCATGCAGAGTTAGAATGCTTAATTTCAACTCTGAGAATGCACAGGTTCAGAGCAGGCATGGTACAGCTGTTCCTCCACTCACTGTGCAACCACTCTGAACGTCAGCTGGTTTCCTCTGTGTAAGGGGAATAATACTTCCTACTTCAAAGGATTCTTGTGGAAACAAGTGAGCTAATAGAACTCAGAAACTCTACAATAAAGCCAAATACATAGGAATTGCTCAATAAATTGTCACTACTGTTATTATCATTATTATTATAAGTGTTTTTTCAAGAATGCTCATAGGAATTATATTATGTGAAGCTGTATAGATACTGAGATTGTGTGGAGAAGGAGACAAAATAAGAGAGCAAAGGAAAAGGCAAGAATGAGAGAGAGATGTTTGTCTTAGAGACTTTTCTGTTTTTCATTTGATAGGAAGAACTTTAAAAAACTCTGTCATAAATAAGCATTATTTTTACAGTTAGCAAAATGCAGCAACCTCTGGGGTGAAATGAAACAGCTACTTAAGAGAGCACAGCCTCTCTGCAGGGGAAAAGAGTACTTTAGTCAACCGAAACCATAGGTACCGGTGTTAATCAAAACATGTTTCAGGTAAAGATCATAATGTGTGTTTTCACAGCATTAATTAAGAAAGCAAACTATTATCTGGAGGAAAATTAAAATGAGGAAGCTGTTTGATTATCCATAACTAGTCTTGTAGAATCAGGGAGGGAATAAGGAATACGAGAGAAGCAGATCATATATACCCACAGGGACATAAGTTTGTATAGTTTTACGATTTTCATTAATGAGAGAATAGCCCCTTGGTTTTATCAAGCAAACTGGAGAGCATATCGATAATTCAAGTTGTTTACCACTCCCCAAAGAATCTAGCAAATATCATTTTGGTGTAACAAGACTTCTTTAAGAGAGAAATGGCTTTAGTAAAAACGTAATGGAAAACTTTTCCGTCCTTTTGCAAACTCTTCTCTGAATTCCTGTTTGTGTCTGTACCACAACTATGACATAGGCCAAAGGATAGATGATGAGACCCCCCCCCCTTTAAATGAGATGCCCAAAGACCAATACAGACACATGGCTGGCCTTATCTTAAACAAAGTAGAGGGGTGATATGTGGAGTGATTCCACACATGTCACAAGCCCCCAAATAGGCCACCAACACATCTAAAATTCTGCTATATTTGTTGGCTATACAATGGTTGCCCAGATTTTTTTTTTTTTTTTTTTTTTTTTTTTTTTATAAGACTAAAGGTATTTCCAGGCATACAGGGATAACACAATTTTCCCTGGAAGAAAAGAGAGTCATAAATTCCATAGGGCAATTGAATTGATTATAACCTTTTCCTTTTTTGTAGAAAAGACTCAGAGTGGTGGTGAGCAAATAGGCAAAGGAAGAAATTAAAATAGAGGAAAGGCCCAGAAAGAGGAAACATAGTCTTTGGGAAAGAGGCACTACTACTTCCTTCCTTATAGGTAGAATTCCTGATTGGGTTCTTCTGAAAGCATGATTGAAAATGGAAGTTAGAGCAGGCAACTGTACAGCTTGTTTCTTGCACATGTCTGTTCAAGGATTTTATACAAGAAACTGGAGTTGACTTTAGAGGAAACTCTTAAATTAAAAATCCCCAAAGGGATTCTCAATCTGCTCATTAGTGCCTGATTTACTCATGTTTTCTGATTGCTTGTCTTGCAAAAGAAATTTGTCTTTGCTTCTTTCATATTATACTTGACCCTCCTAAAGAAACACTTAAATTATTATTAATACCCTTAATATTTTTTGCTAACTCCCACATATTTCATCTAAGTTTCACTTTGACTTTAATTCTTTTCTGTTTTTCCATGTCACCATCAGCTCCCATTTTGATTGATGCTTTCTCCAGGGGTCACAGCAGAATAGAAGTCAAAGGTGACCTCCATCCTCAAAACGAATAATCTAACTTTGAATTCCTCTCATCTCTTTAAGCAAATACAATTGGCCAAGTCTTCTGCAAACTTAAAATGATTCCCACCATCCTCTTGTTTCATGAATCATTACACATTTATAAATATAAATGAAAAAATAAACAAAGAATCTAGAAATATTGTCTAGTTCCATCTGGTCATTTTAAACTGGTTAGAAAAAGAACAAAGTCTTCCAGTTTCTAGGGTACTTGTCTTAACTAATACACGCAACTGTATAAATACATAATGCAGATGAAAACAATAGGAAGAAGGGTCAATATGGCCACCCTTCCTTCTCTGCATTCTGACACTTGGACTGGGCAAGGATCCACCTGCACCACCATATGTCGGCACAGCAGAGAACTGAAAAGCTCTTCTCTTTGACCTCCTGGGATTCCTACATCAGATGGAATTGAGCTTAAGGCAACAGCTGGCTTGCAGATGTGCCAATTTACCCACATTTAACCATCCTGGGCAGAGACAGAGACACCTTTGAATGTGTACCCAATTCCATGTGGTCAATCAGGAGCCTTTGGTCTGTTTGAACATCTCTTGGACCTATGTCTTTACTTTGCTTACAGGCTGATGGAAACAGACTGAGGGGGATTTTAAATGTGGCGGGGGTAAAGTGAGGGTTTGAGACTCGGTCAGTATATGCAGTCAAGTCAGATGGATATTAGGTGGTGTGATCATCCTGAAATGCAGGTTTAGACTGCAGTTTTGCAAACATACTTACGAAGAAATAATCTCATTGAAAGAAAATGAGGCAAGACCTGGCTGATGGGGCTGGAAACTGCTATGAACAAAGAATCATATAACATGGGAGGCAAAGTTACACACCTAACAATCACCGGAGGTTGAATAGAGTCTTTTTAATGTATGTACATAACTAATTCCATGTTGTCTTACAGCATACATGGCAAAAATAAACCACATATAATGTTTATCTTTTCTACAGTCCTATTGCTGACCTAGACATGGACAGGCTCAACAGACTGAAAGTTGAGACATAATATTAAAAACAGGCTGCTTTCAATTTGCATGTATTTCAGGATTTAATTTAAGTTTTGGGAAGTGATAGTTGTTATCTTTCCAAACTAATGACCCCAAAATGAATTCAGAAGGGAGCATGAGTAAAGCTTAGTGCTAGTCAGTGTTTGATGCCAGGCTCCACCACTTACTCCTATGTTGGATTCAAGTCTCCAATCACCCATCTACCCACATCACCCCCAACCCTGGCTAGGGATGTGGTTACCCCTTAATTACCTAGTGAGATTGGCAGGCAGGGGCTTAGGAAAGAATAATTCTAAGCTGCTATCTAATTGTGACACTGGTTAGTGACACAGTCCTCATGAGTGACTTATAATCCCCACTTTAGTACTCTGCAGTTGATAATAGAAATTCCATAAGATGTAAAAGATATTTTCATTTGTTCACTTAATTCCTATTAATGGTGTGCTAAAATTGTAATGTTTTGTAAGAAAAATTTCAAAATGTGTAGCTTGTCATTTAATTAAGAAAAATGCTAAACAGAGATTTTAATTCAAAATTTCAAAATAAATATATTACTTTTTAAAAATCAATAATGTACGTATTTTCCAAAATATTAGAAAAAATTATAGAAACAACCCACTTTTTGTACAGCAGGTTATAAAATTGGATGCTAATACAAACACTTGGGGGGAAAAATACCATAAAGGGTAATGCAATAGCTATACTAAAAAATCATGACATATCAAAGAGATAAAATACACATATGTATTTACAATTTAATCTAACGGTGGTTCTTATGAGGCATCTTTACAGATTCCAGCCTTACAATTTTTTTTTTTTTTTTTTCTAATTAGATACTTGAAAGTTTTTGAAAGACCTGCTAAAATAAACTTCCTTTCATTTGACCTACATATCCCACTCTCTCCCATTACACTTGCCTCAGGACATCCAAAGCATCTTGAAAACAACACAAACAAAAATGGAATTGCGCAGCATGGCAAGACCTTCTTTTTGCATGGCTGGCTCCCATTTGAATGAGGGGAAAGCAGAGCGGTGTAAGGCTACATGAACAACTTCTGTTTTGGTCCATGAATTATAGATGCACTGCTGAGGGGCCATTTCCCTTATAGTTTCTGAGGCAAAAACAATTGGTAAATATCTAACGCTCTTAACCCAATATGTTAATCAGGCAATAAGGTAGACATCCATGGCCACTCTATGCTAAGTTTAACTAATGGCACGTATAACTGCATAGTCCCCTTTTTCTCCCCTTAAACACTACATAATGGGATACATTTTCCCACAAGGACCCGAAAGTTTGTGTTTTCTAGTCATGAAGTTTTGCTCACTATTGTAAGGTCAGCACATTCATTTCTCAGCACTCCCAGTTCCCAACGGCTATTTAAGCTGTTAGTTCATTGAGTTCATCTGTCATGGGTCTGCTTTAACATGCTTGCCAAAGGCTCTGAGAACTATTCCCACTCTGCTATTTCTTTGTGTTAATGAATCACTTTGAACTAGTCAGAGATATCCTCACCATTGAATGGAATTCCTTATGTGGGTTCAGTGTAACAAAACCAGGCCGAATGCTGGCACCTGCTTATTCGGCTACATCGTCTGTTCTTTTGTGAGATGTCAAGGGTATCTACAAGTCTGAGGGAGGAATCTTGCTTCATCAACATGATGAGATATGGCACAAGGCCTGTGCATAAAAATGCCAAGGCACATCCACAAAATAAATAGGGAGAAGAACTTACATACTTTTTAAAGCTCTTCAGAGTTCTCAACAGATACAGCTGAACTGGGCTTTCACAATTAAATACTCTGCTTAATGTGATTACAGTTCTGATCATTATGATTATGATTCATTGAGCATTAGATTTCTCTAGAATTCTCCCTCTGTATGGGGATAACTCTGGTCTAAATGATATTTGTCATCTCCACTTGCATTATCATTTAGAAACTTAAAAACTGTATTTCTATTTGTTTGGATTTTCCAGGAAGCACCTTAGTGCCATGTCTCTCTACAATCAGGGCATCTGTGTCGTTAAAAGTGCATATGCCCAGAAAAAAATGGTCTGCATGCCTCTCCAGACTCTATAACAGGGAAGACCCACAAGTCATACAGAAAATATATTCTTTGTAGCTGCAGAATATTCACGCTTTAATCTGATTACTGAAGCCATTGCAATATTTTTCCTAGCTTGTAAAAGGGACATGATACTTTTTTATAATAAAGGTATCACAAAAATCTCAGTCATTTTGACTTAAGTCACAAGTTAAAGTTTCTGGGTTTTATTTCATGGA
Source organism: Rhinolophus sinicus (assembly GCF_057876585.1). Classification (NCBI taxonomy): domain Eukaryota; kingdom Metazoa; phylum Chordata; class Mammalia; order Chiroptera; family Rhinolophidae; genus Rhinolophus; species Rhinolophus sinicus. The sequence continues at coordinate 187,076,897 of NC_142503.1, read as the reverse complement.
TGGTGTAGATGCCTGACCACTGTGTTGTACACCTGAAGCTGAAGCTGAATAATGTTGTGTGTCAATTATAATTATATCTATATCTATATCTATATCTATATCTATATCTATATCTATATCTATATCTGTATCTATATCTATATCTATATCTATAGATGATAGATAGATAGATAGATAGATAGATAGATAGATAGATATAGATAGATGTAGGTATATCTATATCGATATATCTAGATAGATAGATAGATAGATAGATAGATAGATAGATAGATAGATAGATAGATAGATATAATCACGGGATATGGAGCACAGCATAGGGAATAGAGTCAATGGAATTGTAATAGATATATAAGATATCAGAGGGGCAATAGATTGGGGAAGGGGGATTGTCACTTTGTGAGGGGTGAAATGTCTAGCTATTACATTGTTTTGTACACCTGAAACTAAAAAAAATTAAAACAAAAGAGAGAAAGAGAAAAAAGAAAATGATTCTGGGTTTTGTTATATATCCTCATTGCAAGTAGAACATGCTCTTTTGACTAGGAGAATAAAGATCTGGCATAAAGTTTATGTCTGTCTAATCCCATGGTAGCTTCTTACCCTTTTATAGTTTCGTCAATGAAAACTGTCTCCAGGAGAATAGGGGACAGAGACTTGGGTCTTAGTGGTGTACCCTCTATCTGGGTAACTGGTGACCGATCTCAGTAGAGCCACCTGTGGGAACATGGCAAACCCAGTGCTGACAGGTACAATGATGACACACTTGTGAGCTCCATAAAATACACAGATAGCATCATGGCCACCCATGTACATTCATTTATCAAACATTTTCAGCACCTACTCTACCCAGCTTTGCAAAAATCATGGGGAGGGCAGTGATGGACCAGACAGACCTGATCTTCAAGGGGCTCCATTCTACTCACAGTTATCTGCTCAGTCCTGAGGAAGATGACATTTGCTTTTACCATTTTCATTCACAGAGCATTATGTGTAACTTTTCTGTTATTTATAGAAAGATCAAGAGCTGGAAATGTAGTCCAACAACATTTTCTCTACTGCTATCATAAGCATAACACTATGTTGGGTGTTTTATGGGATACAAACTGTCTAAAACACCAAGGGTGCATAATATGAGAAGTGGAGAAAGGGAGACACATATACAAGTGCAAAAATAAAGACAGAATGGTGGGGGGGAGATTTACCCCCTTAGGAGTAGCTGTTACATGAACAGGTATTTGCTGGAAACTTTGCAAAACTGTGTAGAGACAGGTTATGGTGGGACACATATTAAATCCTTTATCAAGAAAAGGGCAGCTAGGGGGAAATGCAGATTAGAGACTACTGAATTAACTCCTGAGGATGGAAGAAGTTCAAAGAGGAGTTTCAGGGAAAATAAGGGAAAGTTTAGAATATAAATAAAATGTGGAGCAAATACAGAAAGAGTCTTAACCGTCATGCATGGGATCAGAGCACCTTTACTTTTAAAATCTCTGGTCTTAAGGATATTCCATCACTTTAAAAACTGTCATCATTCAAGGGCCTTCTGAAGGCCAGCCTACTCCATTTAAGCTTCCCAAAATACTGAGCCAGTACTGCTCTCCCCTCTCAGAATACATGCGACCCCATCTGTCTACTAAAACAATCCTATACCTAGAATTATACATACTTAATGCCTATTTGGTTGAGTTTTGTCTCCCCAAATGTTAAGCTATCGAAGAAAATCTACTCCATGTTTTTCTGCTCTATTTCCCATGATCCATACCAATGCACATAATGAGATCTGAATAAATACATTTTGCTCTGACCAGACATGTCTAAGAGCAATAAAAATCCCTTTCAAACCCCTGTCAGCAATGACTTTTGTTGACTTATAATGTAAAGATTCTTCATCAGATCTCTTCTTACCTAGTATTTATCCACTACTGCTGTATACATATGCCAAGTACTATAAAATAGGTGGACAACTGACATAGCCTTGACCTCTAGGGATGTGACTCAAGATCATTCCAACCATGACCCAAGCATCAATTCTGAGTGCCAGACATATGCCTAGTTTCTTGCTCCAATGAGTTACCTGTATGTTCTCTTATTATTGGAAAGAGCTGAAATAAGTACAGTGTATATAGGAAAGGTTTCTTCGTGGATGAAAATACATGCATTCACCAGTTGATTTTTCATCTCTGCAATGCAGTATCAGGAATTTCAAGGATAAGTCTTACCATACAGCATCCCAAATTATCACAATCCATACTTTAAGATAATGCTACTTAGCAAATCACCTTAGCTATCAAGGACAGCACAGATTTTAAAGAAACATTAAGTATTATCTTTATATGCTCACATTTCTAAGTAGAAAAAAAATATATGGAGCTTTCCTTTGACCATCAAAATACATATGCAAGTCAGCATCTGAAAAATACTGAAATAATTATCCAATAGTTTAAATTTACGGAGAATCCAACACTTCTTTTTTTCCCTGACAGACTGATAGCGTATTATAAATTCTGACAATTTATACTTGAAGGCCCCAGCTTCCCATGCCTGCCAACCATGTCACAACCTTAAGGACTTATGGCCATTTCACTGGGGTTGAGCATTTCCATGATCAACCTTCAAGCAGTGATGCTGTGCCCATATTTTCACCAGTGACAGATGAATCCACTTACCCCACCACTTCCTGTGTGACATAAGGTGAGAAGCACTGCTGATGTTCACATTTCTCAATATATCAAAGTTTAGCAGCACAATGACCTTCCAATGCTTGTGTTCAACTGTTTATAACCAACAGTCATTACTTTGCCAACACGGGAAGGAAGGAATCTGGCTGATGCTCACGTACAGAACAGGTACTGCGAGAGAAACTGGGGCTGGAAGTCAGATTGCAGAAAATCCCATAAAGGAAAGTTCGGGAGAGTGTGAGAATCTTAAACTGCTGATGTGATGAGAGGCAGTGTGAGAAACACAACAGCCTTCTCCTTTTTCAGTGTATTGCTTAAAAGATGCATGAATGCCTTCCAAGAAATGTGCTCTATGTCTAATTAGTCATTTTTGTTTGAAATTGTCACTCAGCCACCCCTTGTGGTCATGATCATTCAATCTAAACCCTCTGGGATAATCCAGTGGTCTCAACAGGCAAAACATTTCTTCCTATGCTTGACTTTGAACTCTAATCATGGGTGCTTTCCTGTTCTCATAAGCGAGATGGGATCATATGTGAATTCAGTGGAATCCTTTGTGTAACTTAAGTTTAAAACCATGCACAAAAAGAATACCGAATACTTTGTTATGTTTTTTATTCTATTTTCAGCTCCCTTTCCTGACTAGTCCTTCTGGGTCTCAATATTCTAATGTAGAATAGAAGCACACATAGGTGTACAAACAGGAATTAAATCATTAGCATTCATGTGCCGGACACTATGCTTTTTCATTTAATCCACTCAGTATTTCAGTGAAGCTCCAGTAATAGCTCCTATCATCACCTACATTTTACAGGAGACCAAAGATGTATATGAACTTGTCCGTCCACACTATCAGAGAGGCACAGAGCAGGGACATGATCCATGCAACTGGTGTCAGAACCTGCGCCGGATCATCAACTTATACAAAAGTGTAAGAGTATTTCTCACCAAGATTTAGAAGAAAACCTGCCTAAACCATCCACAAAATTCTTCCCTACCCCAGAGCCCACGCTGAACCTGATAACCTTCTAAGAATGTGTGTTTGTGTTTTTAGGAAATGTAATCGCACACAGGATGTGAGCCCACTCCCCCCTTATGACACCAGGTACCCTCAGAAGTCCTTCACAAGGCACTTCCTATAGAACTAGTTTTTGGCCTGTTTGTGTCTTTTAAAGAGACAGGGATTAATGTGTGTCCTCCAGGATGGCATGAAGATTCCATCACCCATAGCAATTCCAGCTGACTGAAGGTAGTTACGTGGAGGGATATGTCAGAACGAAATGTGAGACGATGATAGGGCTCGACTGAAAAGTGTTGCTACCTATGAATAATGGCTGCTGTGGGTACTGGAGGTATGAAAAGAACCACACGTGCTAGTTATCTGCCATCTCTGCCATAAATCCCCGACACACAGTTAGAATGACTCCTCAGCAGTTGAGTGAAGAAGAGAGGTCTTAAAGTTACGAAATTATTCTTGGATAATTTCCTTTCTGTTTCACTTCTTTCCATCATTTATTCTATTATTTTCCCCTTTCTTAAATCAACTCTACATTTAATTAATTTGGTGAGTATAGCAATAGAAAAGAGGCCACCATTAATATCTCCAAACCTAACCAAGACTTTTTATGGAATCACTGGTAAAATCTTACAATAACATTCTCTCCTGAAGGTCTCCTTTCACATTCCAGTGGGCATGTTTCAAATGCAGTTCTGGATTTTTCCTCCTAGAGATTCCAATTAGAATACTCAGGGTAAATCCAGATGTGGATCTAATGGGCACTACAAGTAACTGAGGCAGGGGGCCTTTGGGCCATAATTTGACCAACAGTGCCCTAAACCAAGTTAAGTTTCCCTCTTCTCCATGAGCTGGGGCAGGATATAATACCAGACAGACATTCTGTTCTTTTTCCACTTCTTGGCCATCTAGTAGTCTCCCAACAAAGTCACTAGGATATGTTTTAATAGGAGCATTATAACCCTATGCTTCAAAATGAAATTGGAGGCGGCCTATTCCTGGGCTCACTACCCCACTCTCTGCTCCCATTCTCTTCTGTGCCCTGGTTTATCCCTTTTACCATTTACCTATATGGAGTTTCCTCTCCTGACTCCCACAGAAGCCTGCATTACCTTAAGTATGGAATTGTGTTTTACTCTTCTTTGTTACTTACAGTGAGCATACATAATAAGCATTCAATGATGCTTTTTTTTTTTTTTTGCTGTGTGTATGTTGTTGTTGTTTTTGTTGTTTTAAAGAATAAAACAGATCAAGCTTTACTGATTTAATTGTCCTTTTGAGCAAGTCCAATCATGGCCCTAGATGTCTACTGATCACAGTTATTCATGATTTTGATGAAGATAATAGCAACAACCTTTAACTAAGCTCTTTTTCAGATGCAGATGTTGTGTTATGCTGAGCATTACCTTCATTCTTCATTTCAATCCTCATAACCATCCAGCGAGGGTGTCATTGGAGGTGGACAGGAGGAAAGTGGGCAGACTCTTAGTATGAAAGGTCCTTTCTCATCATATGGTAAACAATGATCATTGAACCCACAACCAATCAAATCACATCCTCTGGAGCTGCTGCATGTAAAGATTTGGCTCCTGAGCATTAATCATTTCCATACATGAATGAAGAGCTTGTGTGGAAAGCTAGTTATGCTTATAAGCAGGCACACACACTCAACTCCTTCGTCCCCCACACATACACACTAGAGTTGGACTTTTTAAGACACAAGGGTGTCTTTCAATTTATCATTTTTTTTTAAGACCTGTGTGGATATAAGGATTACAGATTTCCTGCCTGTCCAAGAAGAGTGATCACTTTGCTCTCTAAGAACTTAACTCTCAGGCTTAATTGTTATGCAAGTGTACCAGTATATTAAGCTTGTAGGCTAAAAGCAATTTAAAGTCTATCCTGCATTAACTTTCAAATTATTTCATTTCTAAGTCAGATGCATGCTTTTGTTAAGGCATTTATCACTTTTCCATAATCAACCAGAATGTCCCATGACTACAGTCCATCAAAACCCAGAGCCCCACCAGGTCCACATCAGTAGCAATAATTGACATTTCAGACCCTCCCATGTTGAGTCAGGCTTGGAGGCTCCTCCCCCAAACGCCTCGCTTCATCTTTCAATGTAGCTCCTACTGGTGGAAAACGTATTAAGTACCATAGACCTTGTCAACAAGGCTGTTTGTTCTTAATTATCAAGCCATTGTCGTGCTCTTGGCAAGGAGGTGGACATTGTTTCAAAGACATACTAAGAATTCCTTGAAATGAGTCAAATGACTTGTCAGTAAATCAGATCTACTACTTCCTCAAATGCATTAGAGTCTTATAAAAATTAACAAGTACAAATATTCTATTGTCTTAGAACATGAGGAATTAACAGATCACCTCCAAACCGTAAGTCATACCTAATGTTGATAACCTATCCCTTGCAAACATCCGTCCAGGAATGTATAAACCAACAGCCTCCAAATTCCAGTAGACCTTCGCCATCTAGATCTCTTCAGGAAGGAAAGTTCCCACTGCACAGGTCACATACTAAATTGGCATCTGAGAGGAGAGACTTTCTGGGACAATAAGCATGAGAATTTTTTTGCTGTTACTTTGTCTTTAACATATTCATTTTGTACTTAATATTTTTCCTTATTTGACACTTTTGGAGCTAGGGGACAGAGAAGAGGAAATGCTTGGAAAATAAGTGAAATTAGAAGGCACCCCAAAGGGGAACAGGCAGAAGCAGAGGATGTTTCTGATTACCTTGATGACTTAAGTTTCTTTTCATCAAAAAATTTAGAGAAAAAAAAAAATGTAGATTCATGACAAAAGGTGTGTGTCAGTGGTACTCAAGAAAATAGGTCGATTTCTTACTATTAAAAAAAGGACAGTGATCCCTGAATGACAGCGTTTTCTTGAGGATCCACTGCAAAAATATACATGACACTGGGAAAACTGTGAAGTAGCATATTCATTATCCTGGGTCACATTTTCAATAAAAGTTTATTGCTTAAATAAGAAATTTCATCTCTGAAAATTTTCACATTTTATCAGCTCTTTTAAGCAAACCTAACATAAAAAAGATTTCATTTTGGCTTAGGGGGAGATGGCAATTCAATGAACATTAATTCTAGATTTGAACTATTTTACTAAAAAGGCTGTTTGCTTTTGTTATCTGAAAAAAAAGAAGAGATGACACTCATAAATAGTCCAAGATATTACATCTTCTCTCTCCAACATGCTCGTCCTCACTGTCTTTCTCACTCCTGCAGTTAGTAAAGGAAAGGAGCAATTACTTATAATAAGTAGCTGAATAAAAACCTTGGGTTTTGCGTCCTAATTTGGGATGATCCTCTCCTTTCTGATTTGGAAGACACTGTCCTTCTATTGTTACCAAGGAAACTCAGGATCCTCTTCTCTCTGCATTCCAACTAGGGTAGTGGAAAATTCATCACTACGTATATTCAGGATTAAGCCAACCGATAAAACTAAAGAAAGAAAAGGCACTGTAGATAGGATACATGATGTAAGGCCAAGATGAGTAACAGTGGGGAGAGTTGTGTGTGTCGCTAATGGAACCTTGGCCAGTTCCTACCTACTAATGAATATTATTCTGACAAGCTGAGAGCTAAATTTGGGTGAAGATTTGGAGATTCCAGGAATCCTGAAACTAATTAAGATATAAATATGAGAATCCTGAAAAGCACACAGATAGATTTGGGGAGATGAATGCACCAGCGAGATGACATCACTATCCAGTGAAGAGTCTCAGATGAGGCGCGTCATCTAAATGGAAATGAGAACCTAGAGGACATGATGGAAATGTGGAGTGTTTGCAGGACCTAAGGAAGAGAAATTTGCATTTTTGTGTATGTTTGACTTTTGACCCTTGATTGATCTACTTATATCAAGGAAAATTGAATAAGTCAAGCTGGGGTGAAAAAAATAAAACTGATTTTCAATGGCTTGGGAGAGGATGAAGGGGTGCCCAGCAGGAGAATCATTTCCGGCCACTCCTGGGACAGCAAATGAGACAAGAAATCCCACTAGTGTTAACAAAGCCAGTGTGTGTGGGAAGAATGAGTGTGCTCACACTCGGAGAGTTGCTTTTGAGTTCCACCTGAAACCAATCAGTGAGCAAAAATGCAGAAAGCTCTCTTGGCATCTATTCCACCATTGATACTGGGGCAAAGGAAGAGGATTTATACATAGAGACCCCCATTAACACTAATGAAAAGTAGGTGGGTAAAGCCCGTGAGGAGCAAACACTGCCCTTTGTGTGGGGGTAATTAAGAGCTAAAGAAAGCGTACAGTCGCTCCCACTGTGCACATGCCCGTGGTGAAAGGCCCTTCACAGAAGCATTGCAGTTGCTTGCTTTTGTTCAATGGTTGGAGCCTAACAGTTGTTAACCACCTCTCACCCTAGTTCCCCTATAAAGCAATGAAAGGGAATGATGTATTGGGAATGATGTTATTTGACACTGTTGGCAGAGGGGCTTTCAAGGAGAAAGTACAGGCAGACAAGGGGAGAAATTCAAAAGGAATCTAAAACTAAGCAGCCTAGAAAAGTGTTTCAAGGAAAATAACCCCATCCCCATAACATGCTTGCTAGCATCCCGTCTTTTGGGACTATGGCAGAAAGAGGAGTCATGTATGGACCAAGAATTTGGACATTGGTGAAGGTCATATCTGAAGACCACAGCCATAAATCTGGGAGGAAAATGATCCAATGATTTCAGGAATAGGGAAGAGAAGGGGCGAAGTCATCCCCTTCCTACATCTCTGCTCAAGGTCTGGACATAAAGTTCTGGGTTCCAGAAATAGTGACTGCAATAAAAATCCTTACATCTTCCAGGGCACACTCGAGCCTCAGAAACAACCCTTGAACTTAACCCAACAGGTTGGATCCACGTAAGCAAACAACACAATGAAATTTGACAAATATGAAATGCATGTAAAGTCTCTTATTTATTAATGTCACTGACACAGCATGGGGAAGTTCTGACTGAGGAACAGGTTTTAAAGACATGTTTTAATTCACTGCAAACTCAATAAGTATTCAGAGCATTCCAACCTTTGATTGCACCAGCTCCCTGCCCGTAGTCTATCATGCATTATAATCTCAGCCTAATGACTGAGTGACTGAGTAAATAAATGAGGTTGTTAGATAAGCTAATTCACAATTGAACTGCCTTCTTATCTTGAGAGTAATCAGTCTGTTCTATGCTTCTCGGGTCACATCTAGAGTAGTGTTTTCCATCCTAAGTAATAAAATTTCAGACAAATGTTGATATACAATGGGTCCAACAAAATGAGATGTCTATGAATAGTGTTATATGAAATCTAGTTGAAAGAATTGAAGAAAATTTTCTAGAATAGAATATACTTAAGACAAACAATACAGCACCTTTTGCATATTGAAGGGTTGCCATGGAGAACAAAGACTTTTTTGTGGATGAGGCAGCCTCCTTAATAGAATACAGATTCAGCTATTTTAAAAGAGAGGCGCAAAATAACAGAATATGAACTAAGCAGGGTTGATATAGCAGCTTCAAAGTTTTGGGGATCTAGGATCTTTCTATCTTGTTCTCCCATACTCTACAAAATTTCTCCATGTCTTGGTCCAAAACTGTTTTTTCAGCGCCTGCCTTCACATCTACCCTCCCATCATCAGGAGGCAAGAAAAAGTGGAAGTGAAAAAAATACTCCTTCATTTCAAGAGTAAGACCTAAAAGTTTCAAATATTTCCACTCATATCCATTGACCAAAACTTAGATATGCGACCACATTTAACTGCAATGGAGTATTAGAATTGTAGATTTAAGCCTGCATTACTATGATAAAAGAGGAAAGTAGATAATAGAGGAAACTGACTATTTGTTCCACAGTCACATATACAGAACATGAATTATTTGTTGAAGGTTTATAGGAATGATTTCACATATGTATTTAGGTCACTTAACATCTGTATTTTGACTAATTTTGAGAAAGGATTGCTAGTAATTGTATATACCATGTTACATAAAATATAATATGTGGGTGACATATAAAACATAAATGTATCATATAATACATAATAAAAATAATAAAATATGTAAATTACACTTACACACAGCATATAACATTTATCTATATGTTATGCATGCTAAGTAAATGAGAATTAGAATAATGAAAAAAATTATAAAAGCTTTTGGCTGTTCTCTGTCATATTTATTACCCATCTAATCTCATACCACCACAGTCCAGCTCAAACCTAAACCCTCTCCTTCCTGATTTAGAAGAAACTGTCCTCTTAATGCTGCCAGGGAAACTCACATGCCTCTTTTCACTGCATTACACTAACTATTTTAAGTAGTTATTATTTAAATGTAGACATAATTTCAAATACTATTTTCTGAAGTACATTCTATGTAAAACAGATCATGAGTTCATTCCATAAGCACATGAAAACATGCTAAACAACATTAGTTATCAGGAAAATTCAAAGCAAAACCGTAATGAGACACCACTTTACATCCACCAAGATGGCCACAATAAAAGAGATAACAACAAGCTTTGGTGAGAATATGGGGAAATTAAACCCTTATACATTGTTGGTGGGAATCTAAAATTGTGTAGCCACTTGTGAATCCAGTCTGGTGGTTCCTCAAAAGTTTACATATAGAGTTACCAAGTAAACCAGTAATTCTATTCCAAGGTATGTACAAGTATATACACAAAAGAATTGAAAACAAATACCACAGAAATATTTGTAAATGAATATTCATAGTATCATTATTCAAACAGTCAAAAAATGAAACAACCCAAATGCCCAATTGATAAATCAACCAACTAATGAATGGTAATAAATCAATTCTGTGGTATATCCATAAAATGAAGTACTTTTCAGCAATAAAAAGGAACAAAGGACTGATACATGCTAAAACATGATGAACCTTTATGGTATGAAAGAACCCAGTAACAAATGACTACATATTTTATGATTCAATTTATATGGAATGTTCAGAGACAACAGATTATAGAGAGAGTAGTACTAGTATAATCAATAGTAGATAAAAGTATCTATTATATTATAAAGACAGTATGTTAGAGTTTGATTTGGGCTGTGGAGGAGTTGGAGGGAAATGGAGTGAATGAAAATGTTCTAAAATGGATTACTGAGATCCATTTTAGTTTGCACAATCTCTGAATATACTAAAAACTACTGGACATTTGAAATGTGAGGATGCATGGCATATGAATTTATTTCAATAAAGTTGTTTTAAAAAAAAGTAAAGGAAAATGCTAATGTCTTATAGCAGGAGCCTTAAGCCTATGGTCTAAAACTGTGTGGACACATGCTTACCTGGCAGGGAAGACACCATGATCATGAAACTGAATGGACTATATCTGAACCCAGCATGCAGATACATGTTTTTAATTAATTACCATGTTTCCCTGAAAATAAGACCTATCCAGACAATCAGCTCCAATGCGTCTTTTGGAGCAAAAATTAGTATAAGACCCGGGTCTTATATAATATAATATAATACAATATAATATAATATATTATAATATAATATAATAATACAATATAATGCCAGGTCTTATATTAATTTTTGCTCCAGAAGATGCATTACAGCTGATTGTCCAGCTAGGTCTTATTTTCGGGGAAACATGGTAGCTTACACAATGAACAATCTGCTTATACGAAATATTACCAATTTGGCCTAAACATGGAAAATCTGAGTTCATTTGCCACAGATTAACACCTGAAATGAAAGGTATGAATGGGAAAAGAAATATATACAGAAAAGTGTACTGTGCCCAGCTTCCATTTGTTTAACCATTCAATTATAAGAAAACCTAACATTCATGCATCAAGAAGTATACAATAGATTTCGAGTATTTTATCTCATTTAATCTTCATAGCAATCTCATGAGACTACACATTTGAGGACTAAAGAAATTATGTTTCTTGCACAAAGTTACTTAGGAGATTATAGAACTAAAGTTTGAAACCAGATCCTGTAAGTTTAAATCTTGATCAACCTGAAACGTCACCTCATGCAACTTTGATTTTTCAGAGTAGACAGTAGTCAAGAACTTGTCCTTGGGCATGTTACACATCATCCAGATCCTGCACCAGAGGGATACAACTGCTACAATCAATAAACCAGTACTGCCACATGATTATTAGCCAAGGTCCACAGATGACATTAATGTTCACCCTTTGTGTTTCATATTCTATGAGTGTTAAATATATAAGGATGTGAATTTATGATTATAAAAAATAGTTCACTACTCTAAAAATACTCTGTGCTCTACCTATTCATTCCTCCTTCCATCTCTCCACCCAACCTCTGGCAATCAGTGATTCTTTTACTGTCTCCACAGTTTTGCCACTTCCAGAATATCATAGTTGTATTAGTACGGTATCTAGCCTTTACAGATTGCTTTCTTTTACCTAGCAACATATACTGAAGTTTTTTCCATGTCTTTTCATAGCTTGATTGCTCCTTTCATTTTTGTGATAAATAATAATCCATTGTATGGATCTACTTCAGTTTAGGTAGCCATTCATCTACTGATTGGCATCTTGGTTACCTCTAGGTTTGGGGAATCATGACTAAAGCTTCTATAAATATCCACGTGCTGGTTTTGGTGGGGAAATACATTTTCAACTCATCTTTGTAAATACCAAGGCACATGACTGCTGGATTGTGTGGTAAAAACGTTTAATTTGAGATGCACAGGCCAATGGAACAGAATTACAAGCCAAGAAACAAACCCACACATATATGGACAACTAATTTTCAACAAAGGAGCCAAAAACATACAATGGGAAAGGAAAAGCTCTTCAATAATTTATGTTGGGAAAACTGGAAAGCCACATGTAAAAGAATGAAACTAGTCTTATATCTGACACAAGACATAAAAATTAACTCAAAATTGATTAAGGACTTGAATATAAGACATGAAACAATAAAAATACATAGAGAAAAAAAATACCAAAACCATAGGCACTAAACATACGGACCTTGGTCTCAGATAGGTTTTTGTGAATTTGACCCCAAAAGGCAAAAGAAGTAAAAGTAAAAAAATAAACAAATGGGACTATAGCAAACTAAAAAATTCTACACAGCAAAAGAAACCATCCATAAAATAAAAAGACAACCAACAAAATGGGAGAAGATATTTGCAAATGATACCTGTGACAAGGGGATAATATCTAAAATACATAAAGAACTCAGCAACAACAATGAAAAAAGCAAGTCAATTAAAAAAAAAAAAAAACATGAGCAGAAGACCTGGATAGACACTTTCCCAAGGAAGACTTACAAGTGACCAACAGATATGTGAAAATATGTGCAACATCACTAGTTATAAGGGAAATGGAAATAAATACAAATCTACAAAGATACAACTTCACACCTATGAGAATGGCTGTTTTCAACAAAAGGAAATAGCAAGCACTGGAGAGGATATGCGGAAAGGAAACCGTCATACACTGCTGGTGGGAATGTACATTGGCACAGCCACTATAGTAAACAGCACGAGGTTCTTCAAAAAAAATTAAGCATAGAATTACCATATGACCCAGCAATCCTTCCTCTGGGTATCTACCAGAAATTTTTGAAAACACTTATTCATAAAGATATATGTACCCCTACACTCATTGCAGCATTACTCACGATTGCCAAGAAATTGAAACAATTTAAGTGTTCTTTGGCAAATGATTTGATAAGGAAGATGTGGTACATATATACAACAGAATACCACTCAGCCAACAAAAATAAAATATTGCCATTTGTGACAACATGGATGGATCTTAAGAGTATTATGCTAAGTGAAATAAGTCAGATGGAAAAGGGCAAGAACTATCATTTTACTGAAACGTAGGCTATAAAACAAAAGCAACAAACCAAACAAACACAAAATCCAAACTCATAGACACAGACAACAGAGGGGATGGGAGTGGGGGGAAGATGAAGAGCATAAGGGGATCTTTACAAGGCGATGGAAGGCGAGTGAGCTTGTGGTGGTGAGCACACAGTAGAGTATGCAGATGCCATATTATAAAGTTGTACACCTGAAATTTAATGTTATTAACCAATGTTACCCCAATAAATTTAACTTGAAAAAAGAATATGTTTAGTTTTGTAAGAAACTGCCTGACTATCTTCCAAAGTAGCTGTACCATTTTGCATCCCCACCATTGATGAATGAACATTCCTGCTGCCCCCCACCCCATCCTTGCTAGCATTTGGTGTTGTCAGTGTTTTGAATTTTCACCATTCTATTAGGTATTTAGAGATTTCTCATTGTTGCTTTAATTTGAAATTATCTTGTGATGTATGATTTTGAGCATCTTTTCATATGTGTATTTGCCTTCCACATATTTTCTGTGGTGAAGGGTCTGTTCAGATCTTTTGCTTATTTTTAAAATTATTATTTTCTATTTTGCCAAAGACATTTTTATGTTCAATAAGAAGCATGATTTGTTAGACTCTCCTTGACCATGAGATCTCGGATAAGACAAGGGACTTAAGGATATTGATCCTTATTAAAAAATTAGACCATTAGAGATTTTGTATAGAAATTACATTGCAGACCATATATATGGATTGGCAAGATGGTAAATAGAGACTACAATGATTTAATTTTCTTTGGCAAACTGTCCCAGACTTAATAGACTAGCAGATTTTAAGGCAGGCCTAATTATCATAAACTTGCCTTATCAAAATAACTTTGTCATGAGGAATTGATTAAGTTTAATTTGTAACTACCAAGAAAATACAGTGTCCCTGAAATTTCAGTAGTAATCAAGGGCCTGTTCTCCTCTTTAGATGAACTCTTAAAGGCCACACTAAACCCCCTTTCATTGGGCATGGAAACCATAGTGAAATGCCTGTGCAATTATCTCCTCTTTTCCAAGGATTTCATCCAGGTTTTGTCTTTCTACCTTGTCCTGATATTCACAGTAATTAATTTAAAGCAGCCCATTTTGCCCTATTTGGATTTTATAAACAGACTTCAGAGAATGTACCTCAGTAACACTGACCTGGAAGCCCTCCATAGTATTTTGCCATTTTCAATTGTTTCTAGTACATGCCATGAGAAGCTTAGCTCTGAATCATGCCAGCCTGTATTCTAGGTCATTGGTACCATTGCTGGGTACACCCGCCTCCAGTTCCTGATTGAGAATAAGTCAGTGATGAATCTGAGTCATGTGCAATCATAAATATTTAACTTTTGAAATTCAGAGTCCTCCTTTGGAAAGTAAGTTACCCTTATATGAAACTCCTAAACTAAAAGTTGAGCCACCACCAGTAACACCAACTTGAGAGTCATTGTTTAGGTATGGCATGACGGAAAGCATTCCCTACTTTTAGGATAGTTCTGATAGCTAAATATCAGTATTATCATTGACTTGATTAGAACTGACCAAAGATTAATGTTAGGTCTGTAACTGTTATTTTATGAAAATATGTTTAATGTTTCCCATGTGCTTTCTCTTGATTTCCTGCAGAAAACTCAATCCTTTTAACAACTAAGCTGTACTCCACCCTTGTTATCAACGAAGACCCATGTTCTCAAATCTATACTAAAGTGTAATGATTCAGCCAGCTATGAAAACACTATCCATCCCATTGGTGTAATGTGAAGGGTGTCACACTGGCGCCTTCTCTCAGTCTGCCCCCTGGTGGCAGCACAAGGCTGCATCACAACCATCTGCCAGATAACTACTCACTTGCTGCAACTTAAAATGCATAAAGTTAGACACAAAAAGCTTAGATGTGAAAATTTTTGCATGAGAGGAAAATGGAGCCAGAATAAACAATTTAATATATGATTGCAAAAAATCTAGAGGAAGTGGGATGTATATTGATTATTCAATAAGAAGTAGTAATATGAAGATAATTGCAGGAAAATCAATTTAGATCTATAGATAATACCTAATAGCAATGTAAATTCTAGCTATATTTAAGAGTTAAAGAAAAACTCTTATAAGAAAAAATAATCATTAAAAATTAGAACATATTTGTGAACATATGTTTAAATAATAAAAATTTACTACACACACACACACACACACACACACAAAGATTAGATGTCCAAAATTTCATGAATCTGGGTCCTAATGCAAAGCACAATTTATCAAACATAAGATAATAAACCTCCTCTGACTCAAGTGACTCTAGTATAGTAATGTAGGGAATATGACAATTGTTCTAATTTTCCTTTACTATTTTTTGTAGTTCCTGTCTTCTTTTTTTTCTCCTGATTCTAATTAACCCCTCGTGTTTTTAAAAACTGGTTGAACACATTAATATTTTTATTTTCTCCATAGGTGCAGTTTCCCAAGCACTGCTATCTCAGACAAAAATGCATAGTACAGAAAACAGATTATTCAAAGCACAATACTTTGAAGTAACTCAAAAGCTTGACCTTTAGGCCTTCCAGACATTTCACACTCAGACACTCTTCTAATTCTAAATGGCTTTCCCTCCATCTGTTCTATGCAACCTGTTTCCCTAAACGTTTCTGTTGTATAGCATTCTTGACATAAAATTCTGCAGTTAATTACCAGGGTACATATTAAAAAATTATCATAGATCTTGGTGATCCCATTGTTATTAGGCAAAACTTTGGCCAACTTCCATCATCATTCACATTTCAACAGATTAATTTTATGTCTGCCACACTAGCTCATTTGAGGGCTATTTCTTGAATCAGTATCAATCATTTAAATGTGGTGTGGTCCTACGGGATTCAAATCAGTCCAAATGGTAATTGATCTCCACTATTCCCAGAATTTGGTACCCACAGTTTTGCCTTTCCAATCAGAGCAGAGACGTAAGTAATACCAGTGATAAAGAGCAATGGCTATTCATGCAAGCACTTACAGGCTGATAGTGGTAAAGTGATACTATATTTTCACAAACGTTTTCCAATAACTACTTGCTGGCTTATCAAGTTAGGCAATAATTACTAGTAACAGGAAACATGCGTGGACTCAAAGCTTTATTAAATAAGAATTTGTTTTCGCTTCTCCCTTTATACTTAAACAAATTATCCTGTTTATATCTACTTAAACATTTCTTTTCTTCCTGACTTCCTTGTAGAGACATATGAATATTTACCAGTAATAGACACAAAATAGCAATCGCTCCTTTATATTGAAACTACCTGAAAGATATTTCCCATTGAAAACAGACTGTAATTTTTGATAAAGAAAACAAATTCACAAAAAATCCTTTTGTATATGTGACTTGTTGTATGTATTATGATTGTTTAGAAATTTTCTTGAAATCACCTGGTCCATGTTTTCATGCAAATGGAAAAAGATTTGACTGCATGGCCTATCGCTTTCTGTTGCTATAGTACATACCTCTGTTCCCTCAAGAACAGCAGTAACAACCATTTGGTGGGGTTATGGTGGTGAAAGGAGTTATAAGTTGTTCCATAACAAGATAATGTGAACTTATTCCCAGAAACTAGCATTTTTCCACCATCTGTGTTTGCTGAAGTTGTGACATTTAATGGGCTATTGCCCAAGCTTTTGCAGCGATATTCTAATTAACTCACATTCCCCCAGTGATTCTATTATTACAGATAGTAGTCATATTTCATGTACTAATACCCAACTTTGTAGCCAGAGGTTGAGAAACCTAGACTATGCATCAAAATTTCAGTTCAATATTCATTCAGCTATTAAGATGGCAAGACAGGTGATGAAAGAACATCAGGTTCTTGCCTGGTCAGCTACCAACATGTACTATTGCATGCATGGTATTTATTTTCTCATTCATTGGGGAAATAAATGAACTGATTTGAATAAATTGGAATTGTAGAGTTAGAAGAAACCTCAAAATAGCATAATAACTTAGCTGAACCTTCTCATTAGAAGGCTGTCTTGCATAATGGATATTGGGAACATTAAATGAGTGTATAATATAGACATAGATAGATATATAGATATATAATGCTTAGAATAATGTGGATCTAGTAGAAGCTCTCTGTAAAGGTAGCTATTTTATAGATGAGGAGACAAGCACAGAAATATTAGTGTTTCCAAAGGTCACATAAATTATTTACCAAAATCGTCAAAGTCAGAACTCAGAGTTCCTGCGATCTTGTTTAATGTTTTCTTTCATCACACCATAGAATGATATGTAAAAATATTTCACTTAGTTTCATTCATAATAGCCAAAACACCTCTTGGAAAAACCATTGCTATAACTTCATTTGAATTTTATTAGCTTAATATAGTTAGGATGCATCCAATTAGTTTGGTAAATCAATTGGTCTTTAGACTAAAAATTAAATCTTAAAAACTCTTCAGATTCCACTATTATGAATGCCCATACTT
Organism: Rhinolophus sinicus; assembly: GCF_057876585.1. Taxonomy (NCBI): domain Eukaryota; kingdom Metazoa; phylum Chordata; class Mammalia; order Chiroptera; family Rhinolophidae; genus Rhinolophus; species Rhinolophus sinicus. The sequence continues at coordinate 187,058,857 of NC_142503.1, read as the reverse complement.
CAGCTATCTCATATATTTTTTTCATGAAACTACTTATGTTTATATCTAAAGCAAACAACATTCCATTGATTATATTTGGTTAAAATATTCATTTAATATGTATTTAAATGAAATAATCAGGCAATATTTCAGGACCCATAATGTACACCTATGAATCATGCTCCAAGTATTATTGAGTTCCTATGATGTGTTCTACTAAGCACCCAGACACCATAAGAGTTGGGAGGTTTTCTCTTGGGAGATTCAGCATCTAAGGCCAACTGAGTAGGTGGTCAACTGGATAAAAGGGAAGGGTTGAAAGCAGTCTCTTAACCACTTATAATCAAAACCTCTAGTTTTAGCCATCTCCATAATCATTGTTGAATATCCATCAAAATATCCACATAATGTCCCTTACTCTGTCTGTATAACACATGATATGAGTGTATCACATTCATAGTTAAGACACAACTCAATACTTAGATCACAACACTTTGTGGCTGTTTGGAAGGAAATAGTGAATTCCCTATAACTTTCCTTTTATCATCCATATGGTATCTTTAACAGAGCCAGGAATGTTCTACAGAAAAAGCAATGGACACCTCTCCCTTCCTTTTCCTGGGCTCCTCAGCTAACATTTTAACAGATTGTACCATCTCATGGATTACCTCTCCATTTTTCTACTCTGATCACTAGTTTGGGGATGGAGCTAGGTCAGGGCCCCACCAAGAAGTCATTGCTTAGTATAAAATAAATTACCTTCAAAAATACCTGCAACGTATGTAGGCTCATGTGACAACTACTTCATAGACACACTTTACTCCAAAATTCACCGTGATCTGGCTCTCCAGTTTCCTCTGATCACAGCCCGCTAACTTCTCATTTGCTGATACTCCTCCTGCACATGGATCTTCTTGTGCTTCTTGAAGATGCCAGAAACAAGGAACTGCGCACTTTTCTGGTATTTTTCTGCCTGGAACTTCTTCCCCAAAATATCCACATGCCTATATCTTCAGGCCTTTGCTCAAATGTCACATCTTTAGTGAAATCTTTTCTAACTATTATTTTAAAAATTGTACCACCCCCATCCCTGCATTACCAGCCCCCTTCCCTGCTTTCTTCTTCTTCAGAGCACTTAACAACTAACATCATCCATAGTTTACTTATTTGTTTGATTGATTTGTTTATTTATCCTACTGTAGTTCTTGTCCAGAAAGGAAACCTCAGAGGGTAGGGATGTTTCTACTAATATCACTGCTAAACCCTAAAAGACTCTATGCCACATACTAGGCATTCAATAAATATTTAAAGGTAATGCCTATCTCTCTGTGTCTCCATATTACTTTTTCCTCAGTTGAGATTCAGGTCAGCAGATGACACTTCCTGTTGATTCCAACTCATAAGTAAACTTCTCTAATCACTAAACACTCTCTAACCCACCCCTATTTCTCATACTCAGATCCAAGGCGACCCAATCATGTGACAATAGGAACTATAATATTCTCGTGCTCAGAATCACAATGGCTCAAAATATAGTATCCTTCATGTGCTATTTATTATTTTATTTATGGATTTTTTAAAATTATTATTATTTTTTTATTGTCAGTTCCTGTGTTCTTCCCCCACCCCCATTCCTAAAAACACACATTAGAACTGAGATCTCATGAGGGCAGGCATCTATGAATGTTTTGTTCCCAATGACTCTCCAGTGAGAAAGGTGCATACAAGTGCTATATTTTTAAGTGGCAGAAAAAGGAATTAAAAATGGAGGTTGATCTCTCCAGAATCTAGAAACAGCTATGGGTGAGGTGAGGAGGTAGGAGGTGGGTTCCTGGGACTAGATCTGCCATTTCGTACCATTATTTCTCTACACAAATGCAATGCTCTGAACAAGTTGACCTTTTCTGAACATAAGTCATAATTTTCACTCTAGCGATTTTGCTTATGCCATTCTGCTTTCCTGGGGAATTACAACCTGACTTCGAATTAGCGCATGACAGTATTTCAATGGCTGCTAACCATCCCTCTAGCATAAATCTCTCTTTCATTACATTCTCATTTGGCATCACGGTTGTCTTTTCATTATTAAAATAAGTAGTGTGTAAGTGACTCAGTGTTTTGACAAGGAGATGTAGGGGAAGTGTTGGTGCAAAAGTAGGGTTATAGCAAAGAATGTGTGTCTCGGTCATTAACTGATCTTAAAAAATTTACAGTCTATCACTGCAATCTGATGCGTACCTGTTTGTAAGATCAACTAGTATCCATTGACAATATTTTATTTTCCTAATGGATAACTTCAAAAGAGCACTGTCTGCAAACAACGCCACTCCCAGAAGGACCAAGAACAACATGGTGGCACCTTCCCACATAGTGAAGTGTCAGTTCCTATTGGACAATATGCCAGGCTCATCTCTTGACAAACTATATACCTTGACGCTCCCATTCTAATTTTCTTCCCACACTCCCTGCACATTGTCAAGATGTTCCAGATGGAAAATTATAACTTCCCTGGCAATCTGAATGTCCTCTCTTCTCCCAGAACTGATTCTTCTCTGGAAGCTTGTAAGTTGTCACTTTTTAGTCCCACAGAAAGAAAAGTACTCCAGGAATCCAGAGAGAATTTACACCTGCCTATCACTAGAAATATTTACACTGCATGCGTCCAGCTAACATAATCCTATATGCCTTAATGCAGATGGCAAAAAGAGATGAAAAATGCAAAAGGCACAATGGATAGAACTACCCTTGATTCCACCCTGAGTAGTAAAACTAAATATAAAGTGTAGAAAAATGGATGCTATGGCTTTAAAAACAGATCACATTTACACTGATCCTACTTTGATAGGGAGGCCAAATAGTTTAATCCATGGTTCTATCATTATTCACAATTAAGTGTATAAAATGAAATGTTAATTTATTTATGCAAATATATATCTACATCACTGGGCAGGACAAAATATTATACACTAATACATATGTTTTGCATATACATCGACAAACATATTCACATACATGAGGCATGAATACCAATTATAAAACTCTCATTGTTTATGGTTTTATACTGTGATCAGTTCTCTATATACAGTAGCTTATAATTTCTCAACCATGAGGATAGTGTGTTTCACTCCTTTGATTTATACACTGAACTTAGCACAGCTTTGGCAGATAAAAGATACTTCAATAAATAGAAGCTGGGTTAGTGAGAAAGTAGGGCAAACAAAAGGATAACATATGAGAACAAAGAAAGCCTTTAGAATCTGACATTCACAACTGTGTTTCCAAATTATCCTCGTGCCTTGTAGCTTTGTTTTATATTCAGCAGGGGTCAGTGAATGGTTTTCAGACTCTGCTTTTTCTTTCCAATTAAATCTCTTCTTTTGCATTTAAATGAGAGACATGTTACTGTCTCAATGAACACCATGACAAAAATATCAGGATCATAGACATGTAAGAATTCAGAGAAAATAAAATTTGGATCACACACATTTGCAGAGGGCAACAGCCACTGGACAAACCAACATTTTTCAAGTTCAATGCAGGAGTCCTCAGGCTGTTGATCCCACAATAAAATCCTCCACCCTAGAGAACAAGGCTATATTGTACACATATGTAATACCCTCAAAGGGGTTCAGCCAAGTGACGTTTCCAATATAAGCCACAGGCAACAGCTAGCAATGTGTGTGGAATTGCTTTGTGTCTAGAATTTCAGGAAAATCAAATGAGTTAACATTCTTTGACCATAGAAATCTCATCAGTTTTGCTTTTTGCTTTTTCCCCACTCCATTTTTCAATTAAATACAATTCAAGGCTGAACTAAAGTGGCCAGCAGTTATTCAGAACTTAGAAATTTCTTAAAGACCCTTAGGAAATACAAGGACCCAGAAAAATGTGACACCATTCTAATGTATTAAGGGGCATTTTTTCCTCCTTTCTCCTTTTCATTTCTTATTGGCCATAATAAAAATTTTGCTCTGAAGCAACTCATCTAAACAAAGGAAAGAAAAGAGTTATAAAAGAATCAAGCTGAATTAACTTTCATACAAGGGGAGCGCTTCAAGATTATCATTTGCATGTAGAGAGCACTGTGGTGATGAATTTGGAGACATCTCTCATTCTAAAATACATCAATGGGCAATTGGTACAGTAAATAGTATCTTCTAAATAAGATGCTCATACCCAAACTGTATGGCCCGGAGGTCAGTTGCTTTCATAGCATGCTTTCAAAATTAAAAACACACTGACCATTTAGCTTTGATCCATAATTTCAGTTTCACAAAAGAGGGGAGATTGAAGAGCTACAAAACCTAATAAGAAGAAAATCACTTCATGAGGTTTTTATGGCATTAAATGAAAACAGATTTTGGTTTTATTTAAACCTTTTAATGCCATCCCAGAGATCCACTGAGAGTGGTTTTATGTTCATGCTAAAATTTAAAAATAGTGAAATTAAAGACTGACAACACTGAGAAAGACCTGAGTGCTTTTATTGACCAAACTAAATGAAATGCCAAAAATCACCACGAAGGCAAAAAAGCAAATTGCATTATTTCTGTTGTTTTTAGGAGCTTAGACTGCTATTGGCATCACAGTGAGAAGATTAGACAATGTTTCTACAAGAACCTGAGCCCAGAACCCGGTTTTCTAAAGTCAGGGAACACAAATATTTGTTCCTATTTTTATAACCCTGAAAGAATTGCAAATAAAGAATCGCCAAAAAATGCAAGAAAATAATGAATTGTGTTTTGAACTCTTTAGAAATTAAACATTCTTCAACACATTAGTAAGTTTAAAGTTTATAGCTATACTTGCATTTTGTATCATTGTAGCCTGCAATCAAAAACTATTTAGGGAATATTAACTCTTACGTACTAGTTGGAAAATCAAAATATAGTATATGCACTTGATTTCAGTACACGCATGGGATGGCTGATCAAAGATTTTTTTTGCTTTTAATTTAGGCGAAGTTAACTGAATCTACAAGAATAAAATACAATAATCAAAATACAGTCAATGTTCAGTTACATGCATTAAGATAATATACTGTTTATAAAATAGTTTGCCTTGTTTCCCTGTTGCCTACCAGACTGTGCATAGGAAATAAACGCATTTTAATAAAAACCTAAGCAAAATATAATTAAGAAGTTAAATCAGCTGAAAAATGCATTTAAAACCAAACATAAAAAAAAAAATATTTCTACAATGGATATTAACAACTTGAGACTATGGCTGCTGCTGCTCCCCTTCATTAGCACAAACAATTAAAATTTGACCCTCTCTTGTTGTCTTAGATGTGTGAAAACTTTGCCTTATACTTTTTCAAATGTTCTATGGCAACCAGATGGCAGTTGAAGTCATCCTACCCTTGATATTTCTTCAAAACTGACTGGAGTCCTCTGACCACGTCCCTTGCAATGCCCTCTCTCCTTCACAGATTACCACGTGATCTGCCGATTTCTTGCTTTGCTCTGCTCCACACTAAACCATATGTGAAACTCAGCCCTGCTCTTTGATTTACCTCAAAAGCAAGACGTGTGTGTGTTTAATAGACTTGTTTAAGGCTTGTTGCCATATCAATGTCTGTAATCACAAAACTCAAACAAATAAAAATTAAATAATAGCTATCTTGATTCTTGAATGGCTTTGGCCACCTTTCTAAATTGCTTAGCTTCCTGTGTTAAGACTCCTTTCCCTCCCCATTCTTCTCCGTGGATTATGCCTAGCTACTCAGCTTCCTATTGCTTAGGCTTCTGGGTCTATCTTTATCTTTCCAATGTGCTTTCGATAAAACTTGCTTTTTTGTTGTTCTAGTAATTTAACAGCACTGAAAATATAGTAGAAAACAGAAGTTTTAGCCTTTCCTGTCTACTGCTCAACAATCTCTTTGTATGGAGTAAGATATAATCATTTTTTAACGAAAGAAACTTGCCATCTCCTCCCTTCTTCTGAAAAGGCAGAAAATGTCACGGGCAGTTTTAAATATGAACTAATTGTATTCTGTTATACATATTTCAAAAGGCAATCAAAGGATACTTGCAATTTGTCGGATTAGTTGCTGTCTATTATGGTGGCTAAAATAAAGTGACTGACAGCACAGAGCATAATGAAATACTTTGGGCCATATCCTCCTAATGCATTGACTTACTATTCATTTCCCCCCAAAGGCTCCTATGTGTGATTAAAAGTCCCCCCATGCTAACTCACTGCAACTAGTCCTAAACATTCCTTAGACATTAAAATTCAGTGCAGGGAACTTCTTACAGAGAACCTTTCTTTATTACCAAGTTTGGGTTAGATGTTTTACTCCAATGCTCCCGTATTCTGTGTATATTTCTTTCTTGGCATTTGTGATAACTTATTTTAATTACCCTGTTTACTTATTGTTTGTTTCCCCTCCTTAAAACTGAATAGTGCCTGGCATATACTGGATACTCAAAGTAGTTATTGCAAGAATGAGTGAACAAGACATCAAACAAGAATGTCAGAATGATATAATAAAACACGCAATTTATAAAATAACCAAAACTCACATAAACCATTATTCATTATCTCTCATAGGACTTCAAATAACCATTGGCCATTTCCTTAGTTTTTCTTGTCCTTCTGTTCTTCAAAAAACATCTCAGTCCACTGTTCAAACTCCTTCAACAACTGAGTTCCGAGGTAGACAGGGAATGAAAAATTTAATTGTTTGTTTTAACTACCATGTTCACATCAAGTAATGTAACCAACTTCATCGCTACATAACACCTTTACACACTAAATAACCAGAAATCTTGTCTATCTAGATAATAAGGTCTGTATGAGGCTATTAACTTGCTGTACAAGGATATTTTTAAGTAACTTTCTAAAAAATATTCATTTACAGAAACTTAATGGTCAAGATATTTCTGAAATATGTCCAAAAAATACAAGGCAAAAGTATATAATTGAGAAAAACATTGCAGTGATATATTAAGTTCTGCCAAGTTTCCCATTATAGCACCAGGTGAAATGCTCCCTTGGGCATCACTTGGCATAAAAGAAATCAAACCAGAAGGGAAGCTAAACATTCAAATTGGTTCATGGTTTTATAAGTTAGAGAAAGAAATTAAAAGAAAAAGATATGGAAAATTGTAATTTTTCTTATTTAAATAAAACTCCTATTCTTTCAATGAGTTTATTTTGATATAAGACATGAATCCAGTCTATTCTCTGACATCATGAGACTGTGCACAGTCCAATGTGTTGGGTGAAAATAAAACCAGAAACTTGAATGGTTTGGATTTGGAGACCACCGTGACTTAAGAACTGCAAAGGCATGTTGGAAAATCAACAAAAGCTTTTCCAAATATTCCTGTGACAGAATTAACTTTAGGGAAAGCAATAAAATAAAAGACACTTCTCACAAATTCACATCTTTATGGTATGTGACTTAGAGATTATTTCAACCCGAATGAAGAATTTAACATGTACTAGAGAATTATTTGGAGGCCCTATCTCAGTTCAGAACTTAAAATCAATTCTAGCTGTCAAAAGTAAACGCAATGGGAGTGATTTGACAATACTGCCATCCATCCAATTCACTGAAAGTAGCAACAATGATACCTGTTCTCTTGAGGTTACTTAGGTTGTTTTCTATGCTTTAGGGTTTCGACATTTAAGTGAAATGTTTTCATTTATTTTAAGGTTTCAGAACACTACTAAACTCACAATCTTCTTTGCATATGTGTCAGCATCAATGTTATGATTTTAAATTCACCAAATTACTCTGACTTATAATATGATTTTCTGTGTTTGTTTCAAACTTATAGTTCCTCCAACTTTGTTCCTTTTATGAAGCAGTTATTAGGAAAATAAAGAGGGCTATAAAATATTATGTGTATACAATATTATTTTCAATCACGTTGGTAAAATTCTTCAAATTAAACAAGGAATATATTGGCAAGTTAAACATGTGCACATAAATAACATATTGGGAATAGTGGCTAAATATCAAATGGCAAGAAAACAAAATCTGAAAATTGTTTCACATCCCAATCCATCACTGATTTTTTTTCTTTGAGTGACGTAGAATGTATTCACATTCTTTGCCTCAATTTCCTTCCTACAATTTAATTTGAAAGGACAATCAGCCTACTTCTTCATGATTAGCTATGTTGAAGGAGAAAATATAGCTTCTTTTTAAGTTGCTATAGTTCAAATATAAATATTAAATCTTATTTCCACACTTTAGCCCGCCTGAATCCTTTCTTTAAAGAACAAATAGAAGCCTGACCTTGATACCTGTTAGCAAAGAATTTGGAGAATTCTGTGTTCTAAAATATCATGAACTTTCTCATTGTGGTTTTACTTTGCATTTCCCTAATAGATAGTGAAGTTGAGCACTTTTTCATATATCTGTTGACCTCACACCTGTTAGAATAGCTATCATCAACAAGACAAATAAGGGTTGGAGAGACTGTGGAGAAAAAGGAACCCTCATATATTGTTGGTGGGAATGCAGATTGGTGCAGCCTCTATGGAAGATAGTATGGAGGTTCCTCAAAAAATTAAGAATAGAAATTACCATATGACCTAGCAATCCCTCTCCCGACTATCTACCCAAAAAATCTGAAAACATTTATCCATAAAGATATATGTACTCCAATAGTCACTGCAGCTTTATTTATGGTGAACAAGACATGGAAACAACACAAGTGTCCTTCCATAGATGATTGGATAAAGAAGATATGGTGTATATATACATAATGGAATATCACCCAGCCAGAAGAAAGATTTGTGATAATTGCCATTTGGGACAACATGGATGAATCTTGAGATTATTGTGCTAAGCGAAACAAGTCAGATTTTGAAAAAAATCAAGAACCATATGACTTCACCCGTATGTGGGATATAAAACTGAAGGCAACAAAGGAACAAGACAAACAAATAAAGAAACAAAAACTCATAGACATAGATAGCAGTTTAGTGGTTACCAGAGAGTAAGGGTCCCGGGAAGGGGATGGTAGAAGAAGGTAAAGGGGGTCAAATACATGGTTATAGAAGGAGAACTGATTTTGGGTGGTGAACCCACAATGTGATGATACATAGACGATGTATTACAGAATTGTACACTTGAAACTTATGTAATTTTACTAACCATTGTCACCCCAATAAATTTAATTAAAAAATAAAAGATATATGTTAATAAAATTGCAGGAAAAAAAAGAAACACATGTAATTTAAGAAAAATCTTAAATTTTCTAACATATACCACAAGACATTGATACAAAAGTACCAAAGCCCTCCACAAATAAATAAATAAACAAATAAATAAAACATGAACTTTCAACTCATCAAAATAATAACAACATACTTTTTGTTTTGAGTTATAGAGAGTGGATAAATTTTGTTTTATTCCTCCTTTCACTGTGCTCTGTATCTCTTAGCATTCTTGTGTTTTTTCCAGGTTTCAGTACTAGGCTGAAGGAGAGAAAGAAAGCAAACTCCAGATGTGGACATCTAAGGAGATCTGTTTTTCCAGATTATTTTCCCACAATTGTGTAAACTCTGAGAATCAAGAAAAAGGTCATCACAACAAGAATTTTGATCTCAAGGTTGAAATTAACACTAGATGCAAAGGGATAAGAAGGATACTCTTCCTCTTGAATCAAAACTACATCCAGACCCTACACTAAGGTTTACCTTCTACTCTGTTAGTCAAAACTCATAAAATCATAACTAACAAGGTAGATACTTTTATTCTCACTTTGAAGGTTAGATCACTGCTATGTCACATGCCCAGTGTCAAAGCAGGGTTAGAGAGTCACAGTTTTTCATATTGATAAAACCCTTCTTTATTCAAGTATCCCGTATTTCCATATCCTATAAGTCTTTCATGTCTATATTGAGCTTTTTATTCATCATTCATTTAAATCATGTGCATTTATTATATGTTTTGAGAAGTTTTCTACCTAGATGCTTGGATGAACAATAGAGTCCTGCTCTAGTAAGCTTATATTCAAGTGGGAGAAGAAAGAAACTATATACATTAAAAAATAAATAGGCCTGTATGTCAACACACACACACACACACACACACATTTTAACATCTCTGAAATTTGGATGGATTCTTTCAATTAGTATGACAGTCCAGATGGCATTAGTAACCTTTTGTCATTACTATGCTTGGGTGAACTTGGCTGTCATTCCTAGTGGCATGAGAGAACAACCATAGATCATTGATATATCAGTCCATGAACCATTTAAGTATCATTTCAAAATGGAATATGAGTCCTACTTAGTGTTTAAAATCTTTTGTTGACAATTTTGGTAAGATTTTATCATCATCATCATCATCAAAACAGTATTAAAGTCTTGAAAAAAATCCCAGAGACAAAGGTAAAATTTATTTTTTAAAGAAACAGTGATGTGATATGATCACACAAGAACGTAACATTGTTTGGAAAAAGACATATATTTATTTTACTTATATTATAAAATATCAAACTGAAAAGCTTATTGTAAAATAAAATAAATACTAAAAACTCAAATACAAAATATGTAATTTAATGAATAATTCTCTAGTATATGAAAAATAATGAAAAGTCTTATAACTGAAGATGTTACAGATTCAATGACATATAGAAAACTATTTCAGTTGGTGATAAGAGCTATAATGATGACAAACAAGTCACTTGGACAGTGGCAGGGGAGGCTGCATATCGGGGAGAAGGGTTATTTCAGCTGGAATAGACTATAGTAAGAATCTCTACGTTACATTTGGAAAAATTTCCCTAAATCTCCAGTGACTCTTCTTGGGCCTAACTCAGCTGTGCCAAAGATTGCATTTGCATTTGATACTCTAGTTTCTATGCCTCATCTCTTGCTCACATCTCATATTTGTATTTATTGGTGGGTTTGCAAGTGTTAAAATCCGGTATTTGTTCACAGGCAGTGAGGGGCATGTTTTTATTGGGGAAGAAACAAAACAAAACTGTTACCCATGAACAACTATGTCTACACAGTAGTAAATCAATTCCAGATTTGTCCTCCCAAAGAAATCACACGGACAGGACTTAGAGAAATCCCAAATCAAAACAAGTGCTCTCTTACCAAAGCTTTCCGGTGCATTATAACTTTACCCTGTTTTCTTCCAGCTAAAGCATATTTTATTTGCATAACTTGTTGAAGAACAACCATATGCAGAACAACAGCGTTCTTCCTATAAAAGTAGTTCTGTAATTATTATTTACAGATTCTCAAGGATTTTTCTGTCATTTTTAAGAATGGGAATTCTTTAAACTAACCAGTCAAACCAGTTCTTACCCAACTTCTTTCTTTCTACATTGGTTTCAGCACTTAGGAAGAGTATCATAACACAGAGGAAAAAATATAGACTTCTGGGTCAAAACCAGATCTGACTACCATATACTAGGAATTACGGTGAACGTTAAAGGCACAAGTATAGAAGTTATTATATTGTTTATGGGCCATACTAGAGACCCAAACATAGATTAGGCCCAAATTAGTATTAACAAGAAACAAATAACGATTCTAAGAAAACAAAGACAAATAGGGAAGCTATTATTCTTTCAGAACTCAGCATCATGATTTCATTTGATCCTTAAGGTAAATCTGTTGTTGACAGAACAAGTGTTATTGCCCTCACTTAACGGAGGAGAAAACTAAGGTTCAGAGAGGGCAGGTGACAGACCAGAGGGACATTTCTATTAAGTGGCAGAGTAAAAATCTCTTACTTCAGAATTGTCCTACCAGCAGTTCCCAATGTGTGGTTTCTGGATTCCCAAAATCCATTTAAGAGATTCACAATGTCGAAAACAATTTTTAAAAGAACAGTAAGATATAATCTGTTTTTTTTCACGGTGTTGACATTTGTACTAGTGTTACAAAAACAATGGTGAATTTAACTGCTGGTACCTGGACACAAATTAAAACTGTGACACCAAACCACATTAGTATTCATCATGGTCTTTACCACGACACAAATAGGGTAAAGATAAGAGCAAGTTTTACTCTAATATATCTGTCATGAATCAATAAAGCTTGTTAATATTATTAAATTTTAAACCTCTCTCTTATATCTTATTCATATTCTGTGATGACATAGAATATGTGATTGAAGAACTTCTAATGCATATCCACATATGACGGTTCTCCGAAAAAAATTATGGTTATGTAATAGTTTGAGTTGCCAGCTGACTAGCTTCTTTTTCCATGGCACAGAATTTTCACTTGGAAGAAAATGATTAACAAATTATGCTTATTCAGACTTAGATATTAGGCAGATTTTTTCCCCCAGAAATAACTGAAGTCTTATCTTATCACTTCAAGGAAAACAATTGACAGCATTTATTGTCAATAACAAAACTTGAGTTTTAATTGAAAATTATTATAAGTTTTCAAAACTTGTATCAGTCCCTGTGAGTTTCACAGCTTCTGATAAGACTGGAGGTGATATTAATAAACAGTCTGAGTCTTACTGTACAATGTAATGTGTCAAAATTTATAATATTTAAGTGCCCCACTGTTCATAATTCAGTGAGCTAGTGTTCTTCAATAAATAACGCATAATGTTACAAAAACCATTCATGGGTAGGAATTTATTCAAAGCACATGATAAACTAATGGATTAAAATCCCAAGGAGCAAAGATGTTTATTAATATGATATCAGATTCTATATTAAAATTAACTTATGAGAAACTACCACTTACTGAGTTTTAGTATAATTTCAAATAAGAATATCCACAATTTTCTGAAAAAGAGTATTAAAATGCTCCTACTCTGTACAACATATTTATCAGAAGCCAAAGAGTCTTAAATATCTCAACCAAAGCCATATATTGTAATAGATCCAATACTAAAGCAGATAGGAGAATACAGCTGTCTCCTACTAAACCAGACATTAAAGATGTTTGCAAAAGTGGAAAACAATGTCACTTGTCTCACAATTCATTTGAAAATGCTGTTATTTTTCATGAAAATATTGAAATGATCAGGGATGGTTTTGTTATTGCTATATTCAAGGCTGGCCTCATACAGTGGCCCTGAGCCCCGTACTCAGAAAGACTCCTTGCTTGGTTTAATACTCTACTGTCATCATCTTACAATTCTGAATTCTGTCTTTGAACTTGTGTTTTATAAGTGAATTCCAGTGGGACAACAGAGCATGCGCTTGAGAGGAAGAGATACAGACAATATGCATGGCCACCATTCCTGGTAACCCCATTGGTACAGAACACTCACAATGCCACAGGAGTACAGAATTCTGGTGGACCCACAATGCATGGGAGTTCAGTGAAATTCAAAGTAAGTACCAGGGAAGCACATGCCATCCAAGACTAGGGGTTGGGTAGGCTGTTGGCTGATAGCTCTGAGAAGACATGTTTTCATTTCAAACCGAAATTTGCTTTAAATGCAGGCAAAAGGCAATGACATTTTTAAGAACCACTAACAGCCAAAGAACTCCCCTTCACATCCTTTCTCACTTTTACTCCTTCCTTGTATTAGTCACATACTAACTCTGAAAATGATGGTATAGAAAGGGAAACTGGAGTAATCTGTGGTTCTTTTTCCTTTCAAGCCTTCTCTACAAATCAGTAAGGCAAAGGAAGACACAGTGTTGGTGGACTGTGCAAACATCAAGAGGTGAAATAACAACAGTTGAGTTCGTTTTGTGGTTTCCGCTGTTGTGGAATACATATATACATGACCTATGAAATATCAATTGTGTAATTTCAGTCATTCCACATAGAAGCTAAGTGCTCTTATACTTGCGTTTAAAGCTGAAATTGCACAATATAAAGGGTAAAATCCATGCTAACAATTTCAATTTTTCTTTATTTGTAGTGATATTAAATGACAAGAGGAAAAAGGGATAAAGAAAATATGATAGATATATATATATATATATATATATATATATATATATATATATATATGAATATTATTCAGTAATCAAAAAGAAAGAAAGCCTACCATGTGTGAAAACATGGATGAGTGTGGTTTTTTTTATAGTCCATGTATAAGTGAGATCTGAGTATTTGTTCTTACTCCCCCCCCATACACAAACAAAGTAACAGTGACGTGATCAAGGTGTTAACTTCATTGTGATACTGTTACCGGACATGATCGGGGTGGGCCCTTCTCAGTGAGACATCCAGGCTTGGCTCCCACACCCAGGGGTTGGACCCGGGCCTCGGGGAGGAGCAGTGGGAAGCTTCCCAGAGGATGGGCCCACCTTGATGCAGTGTCCAGGTTCTTGGCATCTGGAGCAAAGAATTGAATGAGATACGTAGTGAAAGAGTAGTTTATTAGAAGAGAAAGTGCACTTCAAAGAAATAGAAGTGGGCCCAGGCAGAAAGCAGTGGCTCAAGGACCATTATGAAAAAGGACAGTACATTCCAAAGAGTTTGGAGCATAGCCCAAAGAAAGACAAGGCAAAAAGGGGGCAAAGGCCCAAAGGCTCAAAGGCGGCATTAGTAGGAGAAAAACTGCACTACACAGGGTTTGGGGCGGGCACCAAGCAAAAGCAAGGCTCAAAAAGGCATGGCTCCCAGAAGCCTGCAGGTTATGCCTGGGCTGGGCTGTTCCTCTCCAGGTTTGGGACCACTTGATTGACACCTGTGATTGACAAGGGGCTATTACCTTATCTCTTCAGACTGCACATGTTCCCTGCTGTTTTAAATTGTTAACTACAAGTTGATTGGCCCTTCCCCTGTACCTGGGCTTTTTTGGGCATTTTAGCTTGGTTTTATCACAAGCTGGTTGGCTCTCTCCCTCTACACCTAGGCTTTGCTCTGATGGTCCTGCAGCTTGAATACAGTTATTTCCTCTGGCTTTTTTATGCTTTTTTTTTAATCCCATCTACAGCAGCCATTTTCCTGACTGCCTATAATTTTTCTATCTCAATAATCATTTTACAGTATATACACATATCAAGTCATCACACTGTACACCTTCAATGCACATAAAATTATGTCAATTATATCTCAAAAAAGCTGGGGTAAAAAAGAGGGGAAAAAAGGATAAGACCACAAAAGAAAGGATAAAGCTTTTTATTTTAATAGCTTTAAAACACAATAGTTTTCCTACTCTTTGAACAAAGGCCCCACTTTTTTTTTATTTTCTACCAGGCCTCTCAAATTATGTAACTGGCCTTGGTTATATTCAACAAAGAAGCAAATCAATATTTTTAAACTTGTTAGTTTAACTTCTGGAGTCGGCTTCTACTATCCTATGGAGCTGTGTGCATCTCTTCCCAACTTCCCGTTCAGTCACCTCACATTGGTAGTTGGAAATTGGTCATTATGGGTTATTTATAGTAGATATCAGCAAATGCTACATATCATTGGGCTGTTTTTCCCCCTGGAGAAGCTGTTGTGAAATATGTATCATCACACAACAGGAAATAGCGCAGAGCGACAAGAGTTCTTTGGCATGTTCAAGAATTTTTAAGAATGTAAAAGTGTCCTGAGATGGAAAGGTAGGAGGGCCACACACCGTTTTACATAATACGTTTTTTTAATTGCGACAGAGACTTAAGAGTCACTTATTCATTCCTGCGGATTCTCAGACATGTAGCATTTCAGAGTCAAATAGGAAAATTTCTGTTTCCTTCTATTTCTGTATATAATCCCCAATATATGCCCTCTGATACTCCCCCGACCCCATCCCCACACACATTCACGCATACGTGCACACACATACATGTGTGTCCGTTTTTCTTTCTAATAAATGCCCTTACCAACCTGTTAGACAGCCCACTTTCACTGTGGGAGGGAAGATGAGATGGGGGAAAAAGGCCCTTTATTAGGCAAAAGTTTCCTTACAAAGTGACACTTATGCAAATACTTAGTCATCTGCATCTTTTCAGCTTTCAACACCTGTGCCATTCATGTAAAATACCTCCTGAGTGAAGAGCAGGTCACAAACTGCATGCAATTTGAACTTGATGCAAGAACCATTTTGTGAAAGGTTTACAATGAGTATCTAAACATAATTATCTCCTTTGCTGCTCTCTTATAATAATATTAATCACACAGATTCTTTTCATTTTTACAGCTTTGCATTGAAATTAATTATTAAAGTTAGTGCCATTTCTGATAAAAAATGAAGGCCCTGCCTGTTTTCGTTAATATACTTAAATCACAGAGATGTCAGAACATCACAAAATCCCCTCTACATACACATCTGTAAAATGTAAAAATCTGGGTAATCTGTATACTTAAAAAAAAAAAAAAAATAGATGAAAATTGGGGGAAATGTACCATGGTTTCAATTGCTTTCAATTACCATTAAACCTTTTGGAGAACGATTTGCATAATGTTTCATAAACATGTAGGCAGATTAACCTTTTTTAGTTAATTTATTCATTAGCAGTAAAAATTCAAAGCACCTCTTATGAGAAAATAATGTCTTGCTGTTAAATTGCATGGAAACAAAGCAATTGGGACATACTTGCCTAAGTCCTCACTGTGTCAGAGCACAAAAAAAGTGGAGAGGAAAAAAAATCTTTGCCTGTTAGCATAGTGTTGATTAAATTGCCGGTTTGTGAACAATTAGTGGTATTACTAGAAGATTAGGTGAAGTATTAATTAGAGTTGGGCCAAATGGCTTTTGAGGAGTAAAGATACCTCCTACAAAGGCACTGAAGGTAATGTAAGACCTTCATTAGGGAGTATTGAGCCTGTTCCAGGTCCTCTCACCTGTACACACTAGGCTCTGCAGGACCCCAGCTCCGGGCGAGTCAGGGCATAGGTGCACTCTTTGTGTACAGCTGCTTTTTCTTGGTCGGTGTGCCTCAGGAGTCAAAAAAAATATTTTACATACTCTGACTAATTAGAAATCAGAACTCAGCCTTGAAATTGGTTAAACCCTGACTCAAAGCTATAGCAAGCATGTAAATGCTTGAAGAGAGCTTTAAGAGGCCAGTGGGAGTTCTAAGGGTTATTTACCAAAACAGTGTTGTTGTTGTTGTTTTTTAAAAAAGGAAAAGATTGCCCATTCGGCACGGGGAATCTGTGAATAATCCATTGACCACATAAAGTAAATCAGGACAAAGCCAGAGCAATGTGCTTCCTGCATAGAGAGCAGAAGACTGGGGTCTCTCACAGGTGAGAGCGGGTGTGGGATTCTGGCTCCAGAGTCTCCATGTTCCTGATGCACAGGGACCTGATCATCCCAGGAGAAACTTTTATTTAAACAAAACAGACCTGTCTCAAATTTTCAACCAAAATAATTAATAATAAAAACAATTAATAATAATAATAATAATAATAATAATAATATCTGAAGCTCAGCTCTCTCTTGGTTCATGACTCCATCTCTGCTTTCTTTCCAGGTCCTGCTGATCTTTCCTCCCCACTTGCCTCTCTCTCTCTTCCTTTCACGGGAATGTATTTCAGGTCTATAATGTGAAAGGTTTGCATGTCAAGCAGAATATGTCTGAATTTCCAAATCTTTCATTCTCACAGAAACCAGAGTAGCTTTCTCATATGTTATTCCTTAAGTCAGAAATCTGCCTAGTCATTATGCAACCTGATGTTACTATTTTGTTCAGAAACCATCCCCTCCCCTGTTTTGCACTACAGCAAACTCCCTGATGAGAGTTTAAGTTCCCAAAAGATTGAGTTCATGTTTTAATCAAAGCGGTATCTTCATTTCTATCAGACTATTTTACACATTTGTGTTTATGTATGCTTGTTAAACTAAATTTTAGAAGCAATGAATGGGCTCAAGTTTTGTATATCTTGCATTTGTTGAGAGAAGAAAATTAACTTCAGCAAAAAAGGAAAGTATTCTTTTAAAATAAATCTCTCACTACATCCAGCTAAAGTTAAATAATAACACTACAGGACTGCCCCAATTGTTTCTTCAATGTATGACTTATTTTGGTTACGGCAGCCCATAAATTGGTGCCTGTACCTTGTATGTTTGCTTGTTGCAAAGACATGGATATTCACTGAAGATAAAACTGAAGCAGGGCAAGCATAAAAGAAAAATATTCCTTGAATTGAAGTGCTTGGAAAAGCAGTTGACAGAAAAGTTAACCTGAAATGTGAAAGTAAAGAAAGTTACAAAGTTGAGCAATTTTTTAAAAGGTGTGTTTGGTGAGGCAATAACAAACCCAGAGAGAGACATATTACAATCTATGTTACAGAAGAAAGATACTTTCACAGACCTTAGATATTTATGTTTCTTAAAGTTACCTATAAGTTAGGTTGTATAAGGCTTAAAGTTCATCCTGAGTAGAGTTTTGGGAAGTTTGTTTCAGAAGAGGGTGGTGAATTAACCCCAAACAGTGACAGCTCAAGAATTTCTACATTGCATGCATTTTAAGGACTAGAAGACTTGTGTTTCCTGCATAATAGCCAACAATCTTCTTTTACTGGGGATATATATGTTTATACTTATATATAACATATATATGTGTATATAATATGTGTATATATATATATACACATACATATGTTATATATAACACATGTATACATACATATATACATATAAATGTTATATATAATATGTGTGTGTATATACTATGATAATGGTTATGGAAAGCTGATGAGGATCATGAATCGTGAGAGGGTTTGGCAGCAACCTCGTCTTGGGGATGGAACCATCAAATCTAGAACAGAAAAAAACGGAACTCCTAAATTAGGCTGTATTAGGCCAGGTGCAGGCCGGCAGCAGAAACCACCGTAGGCCTAGAGAAACTGCCCGGAATGTGCTGAATAGAAGCCATCTTATCTTTGAAGCCATCTTGTCTTGCTCCCTGCTTGCTTGTACCTGCTGGCTTGTACTTTTCTCACAATAGTCCATGATCAACAGACCTGAATATTCCCGGACAATTGCAGGGGAACCAGGATATGGAACACAGGACATAGCCACACCCCGAAACTCTCAGTTACTATAAACAATGCAAAAAAAGCCCCAGAAGCATTGAAGAGGAACAGCCTTGTTTATCTCCCCATATAAAACTCCATACCCCTCTTACTTGGAGAGGCTATGGTCTTTTCTAACCTGACCTCCCACAGCTCAAGCACACCAAATAAATTCTAATGGACCAGTTTTGGTCTCCTGTGACTCATTCCTTCAGCCTTACCTAACAGGCTGTAATTAGACTTTATGAACACCAAGGTCTGCCCTTTCACTGATACTGGAATCATCTGTGAGGTAGCTCTTTAGACACTCTAAATTCACCACCTGTCCTAAAGAAGAGGAAGGCATATTAAAAATGGACACTGTAAGGGAGATTCGAAAGGCTAATTATCTTTGCATATTCCACTTTTAAAAAATGTGATGTCATTCCCCACAGCTAGACTATAAACCCCCAAACATAATTCCTCTTAGGCATATCAACAGGAAGTCAAAATACATGTCTGGAAATGCAACCATTTAATCAATCATGTATTATTTTCTCAAGCTAAAGCCAAATATCAGATAATAATAATAAAAACCTCCTGGCTATAAATGTTGTCTATATGCTACTTAACATTCTAATGTTTTACATATATTAATATGTTTTTTACAGATGAGGAAGCTAAAGCACAGGGAGAGTCGATAAATTGACATGATCACAAAGCTAGTAACAGCCCAGAGAGGATTTGAACCCAGGCCATTATGCTGAGAAGCTCACACCATAAAACATTATAAAACCTTATTCACTCTCTCTCTGCCTCAGTTTCCTCATCTCTAAAACGGTAATATTAATATTGCATAAAATTGTTATGAGGTTTAAATGAATTAATCTTTGTAAAGTGTTTAGAAGAGCTCCTGTCACAAAATAAAAGCTTTACAAAAACCTTACGAAGTATAATGCCTGATCTCATGGAAAGAACTTAACAGTAAAAGTGACTGCATCAATATAATTGCTGAATTCTCTTTTTAATTATAATCATCTGAACATTGTGTTTTCAAACAGATTTGTAGCACAACATATCATGTTATGCCAGCTTGGTAAATGAATCCTTTTAAATGTGCTCTCCAAATGACAGGTCAAAAATTTGAGATTGTCACTTCTCTTTCTCAGGTTTTCCTTAAAAGGTGTTTTGACTTGTGCCAATTCAAAGGATGCTGTTTTGGTAACAAGCTTGACTGTCTTGGGAGAAATATATTCCGTCACTAATAGGTTAAATGAAAGGGATATACAATTTGTACACTAGACAGAAGCACCATCAAAGTATTTGTAATTGAGAGGCAGCAAACCACATAAAACTCAGTCCCTACCTTTCTGAGAAATACTGTAATCCCTTTACAAATGTACTGTAAGTGTGTCCATTAGCATACTTTTTAAGAAATTAGACAAGTTCTAATGATAGGAGAGTAATTTACTTTCCAGAACAAGCATCACATAAAGTGGTGACATTTAAGGGGATAAGTGCTTTAAGATCATAGACGATTTCATGTCAAAACTCTACACAGTGAACGTTGTGATAGTGCGTTTTAAGATAGTTTTAAATGTATCATTAGAAACACTCTTATGCAAAAGATGTCCCGATAATGATGGGGGGAAAAAAACAGAAAACCTTAGACACTTGGCTTAAATGGTATACAGTAGGTTTAATGAATGGATGGCTGGGCAGATAGACAGACAGACAGACAGGCAGGCAGACTAATTACTCATGCACTTAAACAACTTTATTGACATTTCAAGCAAAAATAAAAAAATAGACAAAACTCCAACCTAAGTAGCTTCAGATTTGTTTTTGCATTAATGAAGGAAAGCACTTAAAAATATGGTCTGGTAGCCCCAAATTTAAAATCATGACTCTGAAAAACGATACTTAATTGCTTGACTAGAAAAAAATTTGCTAGATCTTAGTTCTAGTGCTTGTTCTGAGATTCTAGGATAACTATGAACAATAAACTAAAAGTTGATTTGCCTTACTTTCTGCATTTTTGGAGGTTAGATTTAAAGCAATTCCAAGTCCTAAAATGTTGTCTCAAATTGAAACACAACAAAATATTTACGACTTCTTATAATTGAAAATTAATTAAAAACTGTGTTTATTGTAAAAAGACTGAATGGGATAAAGCAAAATTTGAACAGAGACCTAAAGTAGATTAATTGTTTCCCACCAACTCTCCATCCCCAAGAGGTGATTTTTTGTTTTATTTGTTTTAGTAGATCAAGTACCCTGCTCTTTCCCTCTTCCTTCATTTTATAGTAAAACTCTTCAAAATATTTTTCATCATCTCCAATTCATCATCACCAAGACTCTCAATAATATTCGATTAAGTTTTCATCCCAGCACTTTTGCCTAATTTCACTTGTGTCAAAGTCACTAATGGCATCCAAATTATTAATTTCTATAGCCAATTCCTACCTTTCATCTTAATCTCTATCAGCAGTATTTAGGAGTATATCATCTACTCCTTAAAATGCTTTCTCCAATCAATTTCTGGAACATCATCCATTCCTGTTTTTTTTCTGACCTCTCTTCTCCTCAGTCTCCTTTGCTAGATCTGGTAATTTCATTTTTTTTTTTTTTTTGTAATTTCTTGATGTACAGATGTTGACATGAACTCTGTCTTCAGGACTTTGCTCTTTTGTACTGACTTCCCGGGATCTCATATGTCCCATGGCTTTAAATGTCATCAGTATCCCGATGACTTCTGAATATCTATTTTCAACCCTTACCTTTCCTTTGAACACTGGCTCACATTCTACTGCCTTCATGACATCTCCATTTGGATATTCAGTTGTCCTCTCGAACTCAACAAGTCCCACACACAACTCTTGATTTCCTTTTCCAACTTTGTACTTCCATCTGCACTGCCTATTTCCACAAATGGCATTTCCACTTACTCTGCTGCACAGATACTGAACGTTGGGGCCATCCTTGGCTCACTCCCTTCTTTCTTTCACACAAACATCAATACACAGCAAATCCTGTTGGTCAATACTCCAAAATATACACTATATCCAGATACTTATGACCACCTCCTCTGTGACAATTCTACCTCAAACTATGATTATCTCTTATGTGTCTGTCGCAAGGGTTTCCTGATTGGTCTCCCTGCTTCTACATTTGCTCTTTTTGGTCTATTTTCCATGATGCAGTAGAAGTAGATTAAAAGGTAGATCACATGCTACTTCCCTGCTTTCAACCATTCAGTTGTTCCCCATTATTCTTATTATGACTTATTATTCAGAAAGAAAGTTTGGCTTAAGGAATATGCTTGTTACAGATGTATCTCACTCCCAATATAAGGCTACCACAGGATGAATTTGTCCTGTGTATTACCATACATTATCATTTTTCTATTTCTTATTCTATTCAGCAACTGTTTATCCTTTCACTGTCCTTTCATGTTCTTTGTGTCCAAGGCTTCCCAACAATGTTTGCTTTGGTTTCCCTAAAGATTACTTCCACAAACACTGCAGATTTATTTCACCATCATCATCTGTATACTCCCAGGATCGCAAAGCAGGGATGTAAGTGCAGTAGGAAGCAATGTCAATCATTTGACAATCAGCAGTCAAAACAGCACTGCTAAACTCCTAAAGATAAAGGTCAATGCCACAACATTCTCATGTTAATAAGAAATAGCAAATACTACATATTTGTGTCTCTGAAAGAATTTTCTGTGAATCTCCACATTACTAGTGAGGGAAATAACGTAAGTTTGGATATTAACATTAAAGACTCCACCACTTGGAGACTGTAGATGTTGGACGATAGTTTAACCTCTCTAGAAAAAAGGTGTAGAGTAGAAGAATGATGTACCATGGAGAGTGAATAAATACTGGCACACTGTATGATTCAGTGTTCAATATATAATTATATTAAGATTCTGGATTGCTAACAATGAATATAATGCATATAGAAGTATGAAAAATAATTCTCTCTTACATGGTTTTCTGTTTTGTTTTGTTCTGTTTTGTTTTGTTTTTCCCCCAAACACTTATGTCAGTACAACAGTTTCCGAAGCTGAGACACTGGATCACATGTGTGCCCTGACACCTCTTTGTTTGATTATATCTGTTAGCCCCAAGTAAAGAGCTCAGACAATCATCAAGTTTTTGTATGTCAGAATCCTTTGTAGCCCTCCATTTTAAAGGAGGAAATTAGGTAGTGAACTAACATCTGTATACCATTGATTATGTATTCAACAATTTGTTAAAAAACTGAATGTGTTATTTTATTTAATGCTCACTGCAATAGAGGAGAGAGAATTATGGCCTCCATTTTATAGTGAAGAAACTGAGTCCAAGAGAGAACTGACCTATTGAAGTCTAATAGCATCACTGAGACATAAAGCAGACCACTGAGTCACAGTGGCCCAGTGTTTGCTCCATCACACAAAGGCAGTCATCCTACAAGGGGAAAGAAGCATCATGGTATGATTTCAAAGGTTTTTGGCTCTGGTGGACATCATCTTACAGTAGGAGTTTAAAGAGATTTATTTTTATAATAACCAACATGAATTGGGTGATAAAATATGGAGCATGATTGGTTTTTCCACACCAAACCATTAACCATACTAATTTAATTCCATAGTAAATATCCAAGAAGGAGAAATGGAAATCTCTACTTTGTTCCACTGAACAGAATACTAGATTATTTCATCTCAGAAATATACACAGGTATATCCTATTTTAAGTGAATTCAATACACAAAAATTGAGGTTTTAGAAGTTTGTTGAACTGCCTCACTTTACAGGGTGATTTCACTGTGTTGAAGTGTGTGAGGTGTGTCTCTGTGTGTGTGTGTGTGTGTGTGTGTGTGTGTATGCAGCATATTCCTCTAAAGCTTTTAAACTATTCTTATTGAGATTTTAACTATTCTACTGGGAAATTTCAATTAATACAAAATTTTAAGAACACATTCCTTAAAAAGAACATGACATATAATGACAATTTCCTAAAGTTTTATGCCAAAATTGTATTCTAACATTAAAATATTTAAAAGTCAGTAGATATATCTGTACATTAATTTGGTGTATAACAAATATAAAACACATTGCAATCATTGCCCAATGAACGCCAGGCATTATTACATGGTAGAAATTCCTCTTACTACCACCACTTGCCTCATTTCAACTTATAATAATTAGAAGAATTTTAATCTGCTCCTGGGAAAAAGGGCTCATTCATTATCTTTTTAGGTTTGCTCAAGGGCCTGGAAACAGGGGGATGTCCTTACATGACCTTTAAAGATCCCTTCCAAGTCCTATGACTCTAAAATAAATTAAAGTTTTATGACCACATTATGCATAAGCATCAGTGGGTCTGGAAGACAATGAGGATGAAGTCTGTGTTCAGACTCTCCCTCCTAGTACTTATGCTTCCTATTCATTTCATGCATAACTAATTTCATACAGCAATTGGTAATCGCATCTTGGTAATGACACCACAGGCATCACAAAACAATTGCAATCATGGCTGCAATTCATTGTAACTACAGTTAAATGCCAGCACTATGGCTGAAATACCGCCCTGACCCACCCAAAAGTAAGGAATGAGAAGAGCAAAATAGAGCTTTGAAATTGTCACCTTCGCAAACTAGCTGTCAATTCTAAAGAGCCTGGGTTCCTACTTTTAATGCATTCTCAAGGACATAATAATTTAAGGAGACAGTGAAACCTGGAAGTTACCCTTCCTTTCCAAAACCAAAAAGGCACATTCCTAATGTATACCACTCCACCAATGCCACCACGTTTGTTTAAATCTCATTGTTTCCAAGATTTGCTGATGCTTATACATAATGTGGTCATAAATAAAATGATATCTATTTTTCTGTCATGTGTTTCATTGAACCAACAAAAACAAATTCAAGGATAAGAAGTGATTATGAAGACATGTTAAGAGAGCAAAATCAGTGCCCCTTTCTTCCTGGAATTTAAAGACAGCATCTACCAGAGATACCTTGCAAGCTTTTTTGGGGATGTGCTAATAATCCTACTACAATGATTAATAGCATGGCTTTTATGGCATATATTTTATTTCTCACAAAATACATTCAATTCTATTATTGTATTTTATACTCCTAAAAGTCCTGTTAAGCATATGAAGCCAATATTGATTATTTCAAAATCACAAATAATGGATCAGAGACCCAAAGAGCTAAGTAATATTGCTGTTGTCAGCCAAACTAATTCCTCATTACAATGAAACTGACTAACATCTCTTACATAGTGTATTACAAGCCTGAAATCCAACTCATCAGCCAGGGAACCAAGATGGAACTTGACTATCCGTGGCTGGGACACTGAGCCTGGTCTGTCTGTCCCCCAGCTGATGGGAACTGTTGCTCCAGACTCAGTTGTCTTCCAACTCCTCTGGGATAGTACAAAGAAGTACAAGAGTAAAAAGTGATCATTCTTTGCGACTGTACCTTCCTTTTAATTAGTTAATAGTAAAGACACTGGCTTTTAAGTCAAGTCAGAATATCAGTGCTTCGAATAGCTTCAAACACAAGGAAGGAGTTGATGCTCTAGCTCTTTTTTAATTTTTAAACACTGGGGGGCTTAGGTGAGGTAAGTCTAGTTTACCCTGGTCAACCCTTTACTAGTCACCATGGAAAAACAGACCTGTAGACTTCATATGTTACTAATATTACTAATATTAAACAGTACCTATTTACATTTGATTTAACATGGGTACATTTCAAGTAATTTATCCATGAGTTTGTAAGTGACCTTGGTCAAGGTTAAATCTCCCCAGTCATTAAATGATGTGCTTTACTCTTAAAATAACCACCATTATTTTCATTTGTGGACTCTAATTATTCTATTTGTCTAAATGATTACGTTTCAATTTTCTTCCTCCAGGTATATCAAATCCATGTTTTTAAAAAATCAGAAATATGTAACCTTGAATGACTTCAAATGCTTCAACAGTGTCTGTTTTGTGTTAAGTAATAATGAGACTGCAGATCAATGAGTAAATATACATTAACATGCCCCTAGGAACAATGCTAGTACCACTGGCAGACTCAAAGGACCTAGACCACGTGAATAACTATTCACCAGCAACTTAGTGCTAACCATTTTTTAACAAGAGTTGTCAGCTGAAACCCTCCTCACAGGTCCAAAAGAATAAGGCTCAAAAAGGAAAGGAGGGAATTACGATTTTAGAGATAAAGAAGCTTAAGAATTCAGACCTACTTCATTTTCCTAAAATAAAAGGGGGGAGGAGGGAGGTATGAAACGAAGGCAGGGCCTACATACAATGGAAAGAGCACTTTGGCTTTTGAATTGTCAGAAGTTCACACTAACTAAATGTATTAGAAAATTACATGGAACAAAAGAATTAATAAGCTTTGAAGCCCCCAGGAAAAATAAAGATAGGGACTCTGATCTATACTAAAGATGTTAAAGCAATAGAAACATGTTCCACTCACTACCAAAAATAAAAAAAGAAAATGAAAAAAAGCAAAATTAACAATAAATAAATAGTTGGGAAAAGAGCAAATCAAAGCACATTAAAGGAGGATAATATCAATGTGAGTTTTCACATGTTAAATTATTAATGATTATTAATCCATTTTAATTTCATTGTTATGCTTGATATAAAATTTGTTGGATCTTGCTTGTGTAGTTTCAATGAAATTATTTTACATACATATTGCTGTGTTACTCTTACACTACAAAACAATAATATTTTTAGAGAAGGAAAATTGGTTGGTCCCCATTCCAAATAAATAGTGTCTCTTTAAAATTGTACAGCTTAGAGTTCACTACTCATTCACTCCAAATCATGTTTTGAATTTAATAACATTCCTCAATATTCAACCTGAAAACTCTTATGAATGTGTAGAGAAATATACCTATGTTGCCTGGACTTGGGTATAAAGCACATTTTAGCTTAGAAGGAATTACTTTAAGTATTAAATCCTCCTTTACTTTATAGAAACCATGAAGTTTTAGCAATATTTTTTTGGATACAAGTCTACTGAACAGTTCTTAATAAAAATAAAGTCCCAGCCATGAACACTTCAGACTTTTCCTGACGTTTTAATTTCAAGAAAGAATAAAATGCAACTGCAGACCTAGTCACTCACAGGAAAATGAACCCATGCAGTTTTGCTAGATTTATAATTATATGCTCAACGTATGTTTCCATAAGAGCCATTTGATGCTCTTTTTCTTCCATTTCAGGTTTGGCCTTCAGAATAAGCTTAGGGGATCCTTTCTTTTAAGATGTGAATGCAGAGTTGTATGTAAAGTGCATCAGAACATGCCTTGAAATGTTTATTACAATGGATCCACTATTTTGGATTATTTTTCAATTTGCTAAAGCATTTGGTAAAGCCTTGTGCTCATGTGGTTGTGCTATAAAGTTTCCTTACACACACACACACACACACACACGCACGTGCACACGCACACGCATGCGCACACACACAGAAGCACAGATGCTAGAGGGACAGATGCTGCACAAGATACATTTCTGAAGGAGTTTGTTTAATCTGCATAATGGTAAAACTTTACTACTCTCTGTTTCCCTTGATTTGAAAATCAGAGGTTGCATGAAGCATTTACAGCTGGTTCCAAGTAGTTCTTTATTGTAAATAGACTTTAATAATAGTTAAGGGGTAATGCACTATCACCAGAAAGATCAATGACTAATGAAGCCCTTCCTCTATGTCATCCAAACCTTGTTGCTAATGTGACTTTTCCTTCCTATCACAATTTATTTATTTTTGAAATTGTACAGAGCTAGCCTCTTTCACATGGAGATAGACACCCTCCTTCTACAGAAATGTCAATATTCTTTATTTCATTTGTTCCACAATAGAGCCCCCAATCTGCTGTGCTCAAATAACATTATGGCATGGCTCCATTTTTCACATTAGAAAGTAATCAACATAGAATCAATAGGAAGCCATGTTTATTCAATAATTAATTAAATTTCCTAAAGAAATGGATGTACAATAATTTAGTAACCTGTGCTACAAAATGATCCTTTTTTCATTTTCTTATTTTGGCCAAGGTTGTCATCACCAGTTTCAAAAGGATCAGACTAGAAGTATGAGAAACCACTGAAAAAGTACCACAGGAGACAGGCAACGTGACAATTGGAGAAGTAAAGACAGATATTCATTATGCTCAGACCTCTAGAATGTCTCTTAAGATGCTTTAACAAAGACTATAAAGTTGCCTTCAAAAAAGGATGACATCATAAAACATCTAGGATAGAAACACACAAGGATAATATCTATTGAGACTCACCACTATGACAGTCTATCTGTGTTCAGGCTAGTGATATCTGAATAGCGGGTGTCTATCTATGGGCATGGACTCTTTAAACTATGAAACTAATGACAAAAAAAAAAAAAAAAAAAAAAAAAAAAAAAAAAACTCATCAAAACTGAAGATTTTAAAGTTTTAAGTTCCAGAAAAAAGGCAGGGTAGTCTTGGCTGAGAGTATGGGCTCTGGACCTGGGTTTCATGAGGCTCAAGTCCTGGTTTTGCCATTTACCAGCCATCTGACCCTGAATTAATTCTCCTTTCCATGACTCAGTTTCCTTATTTGTAAAATTGGAATAATAGTATCTCTATTATATGGCTCTGAATATTAAATTAACTAATGCAGAAAATGGTTTGTAACACAAAGTATTCAAATGTTTATTTTTATCATGAAATACAGAAGAAGAAAAAAATCTGACCCCTGGAGGTATACTTTCTGCTCAGTTTCTCTTTGAACCTAAACATGCTCTAAGGAATAAAATCTGTTTTAAAAAATCTGGGGTACACACTCTACCTCCTGTAAGGAGAAATACTCCTTTCCCTCTACTTTGTTCCTACATGGAGGAACTTACATTAAAATAAAACAACACTCCTAGTTTCTCTGTGCCTCTGCCTCCTTTGTCTCTGGGGAAATAATTACTTTCTGATTAATGTGTTTGGGAAAAGGTGCTGATGATTCTCAAATAAGCCCCTTGTCTCTCCTATTTTCCCGTATGTATCTTTGCTGGAAAGATCCATTCTGGTCTTGGTCTCTACATAGGCTGGGCCCCATAGGTGTGGCCTACTTGCAGACTGGCTGGATAAATCTGTCTAACTCTGAGGTACAGTATTAGCAAGACCAGCAGGGCCTCACATCTAAAGCCACGTCCTCCAATTCAGCTTTTGACGTAGCAAAGCTGATAATTGATTTCCATCTATGACTCTTGCGTCTAGCTTTCAATTTATTTTGAACTTGGATTGGGAAATGCAGTGTTCTTTATTCACCCTCTTAAAGTTCCAACACTCTTCTTGAAGATCCACAGTGCTTACCTGTTTGTACCATACATTGGGTTACCTTTGCTTACCTTCGAACTGCCCAAGAAAACCAAAGTGTTAATGTGTATGTATGTGCGCGCTCGATAGTGAGTGAGTGAGTGAGTGTGTGAGTGAGTGTGTGTGTTTATGTGTAATGTTAACTCACATGGAAACAAGTCCTACCAGACTACATTTTGGACTGTGTTGGTAACATAAAGAAATTGTTGGCATTCCCAATCAGTTCCTAAAAATGTTAACATTAGATAATCTATTCAGTTTAAACCTCAATTTTTCTTTTCTTTTTTTCTTTTTGTATTTAAAATAGGGATAACACCACCAACACAGTGGCTTAGGGTGAAGCATAAATGAGATAATATGTGGCAAGTCTCTGGCACATAATAGTACCCTCATCAAACGCCTTCAAAGAGAATATCTCAAAACACGACACCTCATTTCACTAAAAATGTGATTCTCCTGAGTTTCGTGTCACATGGTACAAGAAGTTCTCAGTTACTATTGGCCTGGTTTACCTACTTCAGGTTTCATTCTAAATGCCAGCTTCCTCAGGGGGTCTTTATTAATAAAAATTGTCTCTCCTGCATTTTACTTCCTCTTGGCCTCCTGTGCTTCACCACACTGATCACAATTTCTAATGTCATATATATTTTTACAGTCATTTGCTTAAAATTAATTCCCAACAAGAATGCCACATTCACAAGGAAAGGATCTCAATCTGTTTGATTCAGCACTGTACATCGAGAGTCTAACACACGTGAGACACCAAATATTTGTTAAATGAATAAATTAAAGAACATTTTTAACTATATTACAATTCGAGTGTCACATCAGGGTAGATGCAAACAAGAGTTCTTATGCATCCTTTCACCTAATGTATTAAGGTATGATATGCTTTTGTTTTTTAAGGACCGTCATAACCAGAGCTGAACAATATCTCACTTGATAGGCTTTATTCTTTGAAAATCAATAAACATGCTCCGAAAGTGAATTAGAGAGGGTGCAGCTGAAATGGAGGCCATCAAGCTGCTGTTGGAGTCACAAGGGCCAGGCATGTCCACCCACACAACTTGTCACAGCATGGGGGTTGCTATATCTGCTACTCAAGGGGACCAGTCAATATTTATATTCACCTTGGATCTCCCCCATGATTTCCTTTCCCAGAGAGAGTGCACTTGGCCCCATTAATTTCCCCAGGAGCATCTTTGATAAAACATGTCAGTAGCCCTCAAGGGAGGGCTATTCGCTTCAGTATGTAGAATTTGCCTGTGTCAGAGGACAATCTCTCTAATGACATGATTCATATATACACAGCCCTCCCTTTGCTCTTCCAAATGCCTCTATAAAGCAGCAGCAGTGAAATTTTAAAAGGTACTTACTTAAAATACAGATTGTTTGCAAAGTATATTAGCTAAAATTCAGCCAAGCCAAACTCAAATAAACTAAGGCCATAAATGTAATGCCATGCTTTATTGTATCTTAAGGCTGGTAGAGTCTTATGTTAGAAAGCCACCCCACATAGCCAATCTTTCTGCCGTTCTCTTTAATAGCTAGTAATAAGGAAAGCTCAGAAAAGACATGCATCAAGTCCTTTGCAGTGGATGGTTAGAAGGGACAGAGGAACCGTTCTTAGATGTAGTTAAGTGAAATCTGTTTCAGTGCATCAAGGGACAATGAACATTACAAATCTCTCTCTTTTTCGGGATGTAAAGCAGATGCATGGGATACACCTAGCTTTACCTCCTTCAACAGCTCAGAAGGGGACTGGTCACTCCCAGATCCTTATTCAGGTGACATACATATTTAAATACATACATTATGGGAGGCAAGTCAGCCTGATTTCTTGGAAAGAGCACAGACAGAACTGGGTTTAAATCCTGGTAGCTATTTATTCAATGTTGCCTTAGGTGATTTATGTATAGTACTCTCTGAGCCTCAGTTTCCCATTTACAACTTGGCTAAATACTTGTGAGTCGAATGGTTATTTCTTAATCATACATAACATATGAGACATGTAGCACAGGACCTGGAACCCAAGTTGTACTAAATCAGTTTATTCTTTTGTCAATGTTTTTTATCATTATATGGTCTAACAAGGGCCAGGTCAGGTAAGGTACATGAGTGAGGTTGGCCTTTTATAAAGATGAGATTAATGGAGATCATCATAAAAGGGAAGAACTGAACAGTGACAGGCACGCAAACTGTCCTGACTTCCTTTTCATGACTGTTTCTTCAGCCCTTCCAACTATCGTTCCTGTATTTCTCACGCAATTCTGGTCACGCCTTCCTTTCATTTTTATAAGGACCCTTATGTCCACCATCCTAAGTCTAAAATAAAGATAAAAGAATAACAAACAACCTTTTCTTGGTCCCACATCTCCTTCTAATGACATCCGAACTCTCCTCTGCCTCTCTCATGCAAACGCCATCAGTTTACTTCATTCCACTTAATCATTTCCTCACTTCCAGCCATTAAGGTGGTTACTGACCCCTCAAATCAAGCAAAATTGCTGTCACTAAAGTCAGCCTTAACTTCTTAGATGTCAAATCCAATGACTATTGTGTACTATTTATCTTTCATGAATCCATTCTCTGCTTCATTTGTCAGTACGTTCATTTCTTTAAAATGCTCAGCTTACCCTCTTACCTCCTCCGCACAGCTGCCTTTCTATCTCTGTGAATGCTTCTTCCCCTGCCCACCCAGTAAACACTGTGGTTCCCCAGGTTTCTACTCTTAGGCTGTTGCTCTTCTGATTCTGTGCAATCATTCACGTCACCTCAGCACCCTCATGGTTTCTGAAACAAGCCTGTACTGATGATTCTAAACCCTCTATTACTAGCCAGTCTATGAGATATGGCTTCCAACTTTTATATCCAAATAGCCTGTTAGACTTCAACGATATTCAGCGAACACCTTGAACTCAATGTGTCCAACTTTGCACTCTTATACTCCCTTCTATAGTCTGCGTCTGTTTTAGATCCTGAGCCTGCACAGCTGCCCAAGCTACAGGACAGGGAGTCTCTTCTCCATACTCACCCCTTCCCAACCTCCATCAGTTACCAAGGCCCTTATTTTACGTTCTAAGGTTTTCTCAAAGCTCTTGCCTCCTTCGTGTCTCTACCACCTGTGTTCTCTAGACAAGTGCAGCTGTGCCCTAACCAGTTGTTCCTTTCAATAGTTCTTTTACCTAACTGCCGAAATGATCTATTTAAGTATAACCCTGATTATGTCATTCAACTCTTCAAACCCTCCTTTGACCCTCCATTACTTAGTAAATCAGACCACGTGTCTCCTTGACATCACAGTCCCTGCCTGCCTACCAGCCCAGGCTCGTCTCTCAAATTTTAGACTTCCCAGGCATTGGTTTGGCACCACTGAGCTGCATGTACTACGAAAGCTAAATATGTACAGAATCTCTAAATCAGAAATCCTACTCTTAGCAAATAAACTCCACAGAAACTTGTTCACCAAAAAAGGTTCATGACAGTACATATTCACAATATTGCCAACCTGTAATCTACTTAAAGAACCAAATGCATTAGAAGGCATTCAAAAAAGATGGTATATGCATTCAATTGAATATGTAAAGTAATGTGAATGAATGAAATACAACTGCACACAATATCATGGGTGCATTTAACAGACATAATCATGAATGAAAGAAGCCAGATACTAAAAAGCATATGATACATAATCCCAATTATATAGGTATAAACACAGGGGGAATTAAACTTTGGTGTTAGTAATAAAACAGTGATTATTTCTAGGAAGAAAACTAAACACACACAAAAACCTCCATCGGCTTGTCACCTACCCCAGAGTAGAAACCTCAGTCCTTTTACAATGGTCTATAAAGTTTACAAGAGCTGCTCTTATACTTTTGTTGCTCTGACATATATCCTACTAGTCTTTTCCTTACTGATTGCCTCAGCATTCATTTATTTTTTTCAGCCCTGTCTCAGGGCATTTGCACTTGTTATTACTTCTGTCAAAAATGCTCATTCTTCAAATATCTACATTTTTGTTTCCTAATTTTATTCAGATATTTACAATGCTGTATTCCCTAGTGATGCCTCCTTCAGCTTCTCCTGCAATGACCACTACCACCTGCCCCAATACTTTTTTCCACCTTTTTTGAGATATAATGACACACAACATTGTGTGACCTTAAGGTGCACACGTTGATATGCATATATATTGGAAAATGATTGCCACCATAGCATTAGTTAACACCTCCATCATGTTACATAATTACCCTTTCTTTTTTTGTGGGGAGACGTTTAAAATCTACTCTCTTAGTAACTTGCAGGTATATAATACAGTATTATTAGTTATAAGCTCCATGCTGCACATTACACCCCCAGAACTTACTCATATTATAACTGGAAATTTGTACCTTTTGAAAAACACCACCCCATTTCCCCATCCCACTCCCAGTCCCTGGGGAGCACCACTCTATTCTTTCTATGAGTTTGACATTTTTAGGTTCCACATAAAAGTGATTTCATAGTATTTATCTGTGTCTGTCTCACTTATTTTATGTAACGTAATGCTTTCTAAGTTCATCCATGTTGTCAAAAATGACAAGATTTCCTTCCTTTTCATGGCTGGATAATCTTTTTCAGATATTTCATTGATAGTGTATATAAATGCAACTGTTTTACGTATATTGATTTTGTATCCTGCAAATTTACTGAATTCTTTGATTAGTTCTGACAGCACTTTGGTGAAGTCTCTAAGATTTTCTATATAAAAGATCATATCGTTGCAAACAAAGACAATTTTTCTTGCATTTGTATGTTTGCTTTCTTATTTCTTATTTGTTATTTAGCCCTGTGCTTATTGTTTAAATAGAAAACACCAAAGAAAGCAAAGCACGGCCCACTATTCCAACAGGCTTTGAAGGTTGGAAGCTAGGATGCCCCTGGATACAAAGGGTAGCACAAAGCAGGGCTTATGCATCGTGCTAATAGCAAATTATTATCACTTCAATGTTGTGCGTTAAGTTTGTTAATTACTGGAGTTAAGTTTCAACACGTCTTTAAATGATCACTATCATTCCTAAAATATGGAGGTTTAGAATTTGGACATTCAGATATAAAAATATTTGGTAAAATAACTTGAAACTAAAATCATCTTCAACAGTATTGATTCGTGAGGCAGTCTTTTATTCCTTTTGTCAGTCAGTCTTCGGATCACATGTTCAATTGATCTTGGTCTATACCAATGGTTGTTAATTTAGGCTACCTGGTAGAAACACCTGGAAAGATTATTGAAAATAACGTTGACGCCTGCATCCCACTGCCAGAGATTTTGATTTCCTTAATCTGGGGCACAACTTTTTTAAGTTTCCAGGTGTTTTAGTTAAGGTTCAGAACCACCATCTCCATATTTACCACTTTTAATTTGTGAAGTGCGTATAAATATTTAGAATTATATGGCATTTATTCCTTTTTACATTCATTCTTTTGCTCTTTCATTCCACAAGTATTGATCACCAGCTCAGTAAATGGGCCAGGTACCACTCTAATGGCAGGAAATATGCTGATACATAGAACTGGTGTGGACTCACCACAATGATATTCATCATTATAGGTACCTAGAGTAGATTCTATTGTACGAAATGACATTGTCATCTCCTTGTGTGACAACTCTCACAGAACCATCTCTTTGAATTACTGGAAGTTGCCTCAAGTCAAGAAGACAGTTGCTTCCGAAGTCAAATCATGGAGTGTCAAGATGGTATGCACACTGACAAGAAATCCTTCTCCCAGTTTTTTTATGTGTCTTTTCCTTATGAGCCATGTGAGCCTTTCTTACTTTACCCTCCCAATTCCTTCTTTCTCCTGCCAGTAACTTTTATTTATTTCCCAGTTAGCCCCTCACTGTTAAGTTGTTAAAGTTCGAAATGCTTACGCAGAGCAGCACTTAAACTTGAATTCATGGACTAAGCTAAATGAGCTGAACATGTGAAAAACTACATGTGATTGTGGTTCTGACTATTCATTTTCTCTATCAGAGAGGCAAGAAGATATCACCCAAAGCAAATCCCACTGATTACATATAAACGCTTCCTAATTTTGTGTCTATGGCCAACATTTAATGCTAGCATACTGCATAAATACATACCCCTACTATTACTAATAGTTAACATTAATTGAGGGTTTTTTTAATCAGGCACTCTTCTAAGCACTTTATATGACTTTACTACATTTTCAGGGGAAATAATTAGATAATATGTGCTATAATTTTTTCTATTTTAAAAGAAAAGGAAACTGGAGCACAGAGAATGGATACACATGTGTTGGCCTTTCTGTGTTAAACAAAAGAACATGGACTTGGATGTCCTTTAAAATTTACATATATCCTCAAAACACCTCTCACTGTTTGAACTGCAAACTCTTCAAAGCCTCTCACACTGCACTTCCCTACTCTTGCTTTTTTTTATAAAAGATGGCCTTGTTTTCCAGTGAATGTTGTCATGAGTCAGGTAGTTCATGAGTTTCAATTCAGCAGGATTTTCAGAGAATAGTTTTGTAATGTTTTATATAAAAGTAAGGATGTCAAAAAACTAATCCGTGGTATCAGAGTTTTGCCAGAACCTTGTTCAGACTGAAATGAAAAACAGGAACTCCCATGGGCTTCTCTTCTATAATGAAATCATTGAGATATGAAGGGCCCCAGAAGGAGGACTTTCGAAGGTCTAGCCATTGGCAAATAAGAAACCAATTGAGATTTGTTTTTAAAAGAAGATGGTGTAATATTCCTATAGTTTGATATTAGGAAGGAAGCCAAAAATATGAATAGTGGACCATCTGGAGAAGAAATATAATGAAGAAAGCCAACAAAAATATAATTACAACAACTGGCTTAGAAATAACAACTGTATTTATTAAGAACAGCCTAAGTAGGGATGTCAAGAAAAAAAGTTTGAGTTAAATTTCTATTTCAGCTTCACTGTGGAAAGAGGGAAAAAATGCTCTGGTGTGGAGACTCAACCCAAGAGCAAAAGATATGAGAAGAATTTTGTAACATATCAGATGTGAAAAACCCATACTTAAATCTCTGTCCTTCTGTTTTTCAAAAGAAAGCAATAGTTGAAAAGCATGAAATACATGTGATAATCAGGTTGGTTCTACCTGGCAGTACAGAGATGCAGTTGATGTGGTGTTTTCCTCCAGCATCTTAAATCTGACCATGTACATAAAAACACACTATCCATACAAACACTTTCAGAATGAAATGATTAAAATATACTTAGATGTAGTTATTCAAAAACAATTCATAGTACATTAATCAGAACTTCTCCACTTCCGAAACTAATAAAATGGGAGTGTGTTGAATTGATAATTGTGAGGAACAAATATGTAATATATATGTACAGATACTCTTCATTCACTCAAAATAAGGCAACTATCATGCTAAGCATGGATACTGAAATAAATATAATAATATACACTTTTTCTCAGGTTATCACAGATTTGGGGAGAGAAAAAAACATTTTCAATTATTAGATACCATATATAAAGAAAGAAAATAGGAGTAGAGTTTTGGTGTCATGGTGAAAAGTGGATTCTAGAAAGGCTTCTCAGAGTAGATTTACTGAAGGATGACAAAGTATGTCTTAGGAGGAAGTGGGGAGGGGCTGTGGGGTCAGATGAAGGACACATGAGAAAAGCTCAGTGCCCTACCTAAAAGAAAAGACTGACACACTGGGAAAACATTAAATTCTCGGTACGGATGGAGCAAAGAGTGAGTGGCAGATGATTCAAGAGCAGTAAGCAGGGACACATCATTAGGGCCATACATGCCAAGCTAAAAAAGAGTTTTACTCTGAGATTGCTAAGGAATCAATAATTGGTTCTTTGCAGGGGAGAGACACAAACTGATCTGCCGTTGGATAACAAGCCACATCTTAAAACTTGATTACATTATTCCCCTTTATCCAAAGGGGATACATTCCAAGACTCCCAGTTGCTGCCTCAAACCACAGATATACTGAACCGTATATATACTGTTTTTTCCTGTACACAGGTACCCATAATAAAGTTTAATTTATAAATGAGGCACAGAAAGAGATTAACAACAAGAATTAATAATAAAACAGAACAATTTTAACAATATACTGTAATAAAAGCTGAACACGTTCTCTCTCAAAATATCTTATTGCATTGTACTCACCTTTTCACTTAAAGGAGACACTTTATGGCCTCTTTCTGGCGTATCCAAGTTGCCAACATCACTACTCTTGCACTTTGGGGCCATTATTAAGTAAAATAAGGGTTAGTGGAACACAAGCACCACAAAACTGCAGTAGCCAATCTGATAACCAAGATGGCTACTCAGAGACTAACAAACAGGAAGCATCTACAGATGGAGATGCTGGATAAAAGGGAGATTCATGTCCCAGGTGGGACAGAGCAGGACTCGTGAGGTTTCATCAAGCTACTCAGGTCAGCCCACAATTTAAAATGTATAAATTGTTTATTTCTAGAACTCTCCATTTACTATTTTTGGACTACAGTTGGCCGTGGGTCACTGAAACCTCGGAAAGGGAAACCATGAATAAAGGGGAACTACTATTTGCAATAAACCAACAGAATCTGGTCACTGAGATTCCCCATCCAGAGCAGCAGGAGTCCATAAGGTATTATGGGAAACGCATGTGGAGCTGAGGGCGTTACCCTTGTGTGGTCTTGAATACAGGTGTCTCAAATGGCCAAAACTAATCCTAAATTTGTACCTCCTGGGAAATGCTGGGACTTTTGATCTATCCTTTCTGAACATAGCCTATTTCTTCCTCTTCTGCTACACAATTTGGCCACTATCTACCTCCTGAGCACCATCTTTCACTTGCTGAAATTTTATTCTACCCCCCACTCTGTGCTCCAGCCCATCAACTGGCCCACCATTGGTCTCCACGCCCCCTCCCAACCCCAGGCCTTTTATTCTGTCCCTATTTCTCGGTATGGGCTTTCCTCCTCTTTTCTAAGACACATCAAGTTTCTTACGGAGAAGATGTTCTCAGAGAGAAAATACTCGACTTCTCTGTCTTGGTAACAACCGCTGCCCGGCCTCTCAACACTTGGAATTCCCTTCTATAGCACCTTTGCAATTTGCAGATTGTTCTAGGTAATGACTGATTTTTTTACTTCTGGAATGTAAGTTCCAGAGGAACATGACCAGCCGGGGGAGCCTAAGCCCTTGACTGCAGTTCCCTTCAGAGGCTGTAATACATTGTCTGTGAACCAAGTCTGGTGTGTGGAGGGCCACGTTACCCCCTGAGATCTTTGGAATTGCCTATGGTAGGGCCTGAAACATCACAGAAAGGTTTGGCTTGTTTATTTGCACTTTAAGAGAGAGAACTTTTCCAAAAATATTGGTATTAGAATCTATTTTTTTTTTCCTTTATGGTGTTTGCTTTTTGTGTAACATTTGAACTGCTCTTCAAGAGACTATACACTTATTTTCTCCTATTAGTTTTATACTATTTTTATTTTAAAATTATGATTGCTTTTGAATTATGATAAACTTGGTATAAGTGTAAAGCATGCATGGATAAACATATTTTTCTTTCACAAAGGTATTGCCTCTAGTTTTACAATGTGTTAACCTTAAGGGAGGCTGGGTGAAGGGTTTACGGTACTTCCTGTACACTTCCTTACAACTTTCTCTGAATCTATAATTATCTAATAATAGTGTTTTGCAGTGCCTTACCCAATTGCCCCAACTGTAAGCTACTTTAATGTTTCAAATACCTAATTAAATGAGTATGTTTTCCCCCAGATATGTTTGTATAAGCTGTGAATGTATTGAGACTTTCATTACCACTTGCCCTGAACTAGAGGGCTAATTATTGGCCTTCTAGTTTCCAGCATCTTCTCCAAAACACTAATCAGATAACATCATTGATCTATTTCACACTCAAAAGTTAGAATGACTCCATTTGAAATAGGACATCCCTTTGACTAAACTCATTCGTGACAACTTCCTTCCCTCAGATT
Organism: Rhinolophus sinicus; assembly: GCF_057876585.1. Lineage (NCBI taxonomy): Eukaryota > Metazoa > Chordata > Mammalia > Chiroptera > Rhinolophidae > Rhinolophus > Rhinolophus sinicus. The sequence goes on along the minus strand of NC_142503.1, from coordinate 187,019,664 downwards.
ATTTATCTTCACCCTCCAATAGTTCTAGACCTAACGAGGTTGTTTTATAGCTCATGCAATCATTTAGGCCGCCTTCTCATCATGCAATTCATTATCACATTCTGTACAGAAATTCTAAATCAAGGTAATCACTGATGTTGATCATGAAATATAAAATTATCTGACAAGTACTTAATAGTTCAGTTTCAAATGTGTAGTGTGGAAAGAATATGGGTTCTGAGTTTCATAGCCTCGGGAGTACTTTGAAAACAGCTAATAGATATGTACAGTGTCTTGTATGGCAGATAATAAATATTATTCCCCCAACTCTCACCTCCCACACGGTTTCTACAAATGATGGAGGAAGGGAAATACCAGAAACCCTTGATGGTGAAAATTTTGAGAACCAAAATCAAGTTGCAACTAATTTTATAGACAACACAAGAAAGGCACAGTCGGGACTAGAACTCGCAACTCTTCATACTCAACTGAAGGCTGCACAGCTATGTTTACCATACAGTTAAGACTGTATGTGGAGTTTTAAAATGGAGGTCATGGACATTAGAGCCATGCGGGACCTTGACCACCAGTGTTCTGATATTAGCCTCACCAATGTTTTTGATGGAATGGATAGTGACTGTTTGATTTCCATCATCGTGGACATAAAAGCTCTGACATTCTTGGCAAGTGAACCTGGGTGGGTCTCCTAGGTGACTAGGAGTGATGAGAAGTCAGAGGGAGTTGGATTCCCACTAACGATAGGATAATTGGATTGGGCCACAGGTTCATGGTCCGTCTGGGGCACACGCTCACTTGCTGACGTGAGAGCTTGCAGCTCACGTGCAGGCGTTTTATAATCTACACCGTGTTTTCCTCAGGTTTTCTCCCTCTTCTGTGACATGATCTCAGGCTTCAGAATCCAGAGCAGTCCCTAAACCACATGAGGTCCCTGACAGCTAGAGGTGTCTGTAATCAAATCCTGTTGTAACTCAGAAGGGACACTTCTATTTCAACAGTGAGGGCCACTACCAGAATGTGTGCCTTCACTGATACAATAATGGTTTTGTTAAAAATTAGCAACTTCCTTTAATACATTTGGTGTGTTTCCACTAAGCAAGGTAACTGGCAATAAATTAAACTTTTTTCTATAGACTTAAAGTGGGCAAAATGTTACAGTTATCACTGCTGTCTGCTTTGACATAGTGTACAAAATATATTCGTGAACATATTTGTTGGTAAATATTGCCGAGAGGCAATTTACATTTTACTAAAGATTAAAATGGAATAAGGGGTAAAGCCTGCAACATATGTTATTGGCATTCTTTATTCAATTGAAATGACTAAATTGACTTTTCTTTTTTCATTTAGGTAAAGTGACCTTGGCATTAAATGAGAGTTAAGACTTCTCTAAAACTTATAAATTAAAAAAAATAAATAAAAAAAAATGAATGTTTAAGCCATTGTAGTGATACAAAGGAGATTTTAATAAGCTCAAAGAGAGCTATAAGTATACTATCTCCCAGAACACCTATATGGGAATTTGTCATTTATTAACTTAATCAATATATCTCCAGGCAGAATCTGGCCCTCAAACTTGTAGGGTTGGATTTTATTTGCTCAGCACACTAAGAATGCATTCATCAACCAAGACTGATCTATAAGTCTGAAAAAAATCTATCATTTTATAATGAGAAATATGACTGTCTCCAAGCCTACAATATGCACATCAGCAGATCAGTGTATTTCATCCTCATAAATTACCTAGAAGGCAAACTCTTATTTGGATCACTTCTTGTTGAGTGTGAAGACAGATGTAGAGTCACCAGTTGGCCTGGCTAGAAGGGCTTGATCGAAGTGTACAGGCTGGAGGCAGCATCGTTGCCCTTCGGAACCACTGAATACAGGGCTCTGCTCTTGGCCAGGGCTTTGTTGGAATCTGTCCCACATTGCCTCTGGTCCCGTTCTATGGTTCCATGCGACCAATTCCATTTTAATGAATATATTCTTTCTTTAGAGATCTGAAAATACTTGACTGAGATACATGGAAGTCTTAAAGGGCTGAAAATGACACCATCTGTTAAAATTGCTTTTTTAATATGTATCAATATTGTTTATGACCTAAAAGTGTAATGTTCAAAGAGTAGTTCTATTGTCCATATATATATATATATATATGCCTCAATATTTTACTAAAACCAGCCACTATTAAGAAAACAAACACAAATTAGTTATGTTTCCCCATTGTTATAGCTGATGGTCAGCACTAAAATCAGCAAGTTCTGTTTATGAATTGCAGGACGAGCTGATCATAAGTTCTTTACTATTGACCATTTAGACACTAGTGGACCTTTTCTTCCTGTTTATGTTGCTTAGGCCCATCCTGAAGGCTCCACTCCAAAATCTTTTTTTTTCAGCCCATGACATAGGTCCATGTTGGTCATTCCATTAGGCCCTGCTATATATGTTTAAGTATATTTATTTTTTGAGTGCAGTCTTTCTCTAAATTATTTCTTATGTTTTCTTCCAGCATTTGAATTAAAAATTATGGGATTTATTTTTTTTTTAATTTAAAAAGTAAGTGTCAACGAATATAAATCACCAAACCTAAGTTACCCTGAAAATTTGTGACAGAATTTTAGGATGATTCCTTGGTTTAAATGTATTTCTCCATGTTACAGAAAAATCTTTGTTAATTTTCCATCTTTTCGCCTTTTTTCCTAAGGAAAGTTTTTAATATGAATGTATATCATTATACAATGGAGTTGGGTTTTTCATTGATCCTTAATTACCTTCTAGACCAATGAAAATCTTTTTTTATTTTTATTTTACATATCCCAAAAATAATTCATATGTGAAAAAACAATCTATCCATAGAGTTGTATCCTGCTTCTATAGTTCAGTTGTTGACAGGAAACAGCTACTTAGACAGAGGCTGTGTTTCCCAGTAACACTTGCATCTCAGCATGTCTTGTAACTAGCTCTTCTAATAGATTGAGAGTGGAAATAATATATATCATCTCTACACTTTTCTGCTACCTTCTGCCTAAATGCAGAGAGGTCAAACATCCTAAAGGATGATGGAGTCACAAGACAGAAGGAAACTAGTACCTCTCATCATCACATGAAAAGCTAATCACTGAATACCCATATCAAGCTCTCATGTAAGCAAAAACATTAACTTCTTTTGTGTTCTTTCAAATGATCACTAAACATTAGGGAATCTTAAAACATAGAAAGTTAATGTGAAAAGAAATGTTAGAAGTCATTTAATCTACCCCTGCCCAAGCACTACTCAAGAGATTAATCCCTTGGAGGACATATTTGGGTTTGGGAAAGAGGAAAGAACATAAGTAAGAAACGTATCTTTCCAAAGCTGACATTCCAACTCTGGTAAATTCATTGACCTTTTCTTCACTTATGCAGCTGACTTCATAGACTTTCAAATGTTACACTTGGCTCTGAACTAGAGCAAGGTATGTGGAACCAAGAAAGGGGCATCTCCTGATTGAATAGGAGCATAGACCAACGGATGAAGAAGAATTTTATTTCTAGGCTCTTCAATCACGAACATGACCTAGAGTGATTTGGAGTACTATGTTTAATTGAGGGACAAATAGACAAAGAATGTGACATCAATGGAGAATAACCAACATTAAGTGTACAAAAACATTCTAAAAGAGAAAAATAAAAATTGAGGAGAAGGCAAAGGAAATGGGCCAAATCATGTAAATAAATGGGAGCAGACACCAAATTCTAGACTCAAATGCCTCAGTTCTATTCAATTTGTATTGGTTTTCTGTCAAATTAAATTAATGTACTTGAATATTCATTGTTTTAAATGCTTTCTTGGATTGTGTACAACATCCATTGTGAAAATCTGAGAGTGTATCTAACTAATAAAAACATTTTTTTTGCCAGACGCTTTATATGTCCTTAATTGTTAAAAATGCATGAGAAACTCCAGACCAATCTGCTTCCAACTTTTACTTTGATGGAATTGTTTGCATATATGAAAAAATAAGATGCATAGATGAGATCCCTATGGCCAAACAGGAATGCCTCTGTCCCATGCCAAGGTAATTACATTTTCTCATTGACAAGGTGACTTTGTTGTGGCAGTTGGGAAGCTGATCAAGATGAGCTTCATCATACCTGAAGACCATGCCCATCCTTGAACAACTCAAGAAAACACCAACCAAACAGATAAAAACCTGAACAGCATAAAAATTTAAAAAATTAAAAATAAATAAATAAAATCCTCCATATTTCTACTAAGCCTGTCCTGGTTAACATGGGGATGGCAGCATTGAGTAGGGTATTTATTCCATGATGTTACTGTAAAAATTATATTAAATTTTTAAAAAATTAATGCAACATAGTACAGGACCAAGCAGAGAGGAAATAAATGGAACAATAACTAGTTTTTGTTATTGTGATAACATGAGTCCCCCTTTGTTACCCCATCCTCCATAACTCAGTCCCCTATCCCCTGTGGACCAGTTCTGTGCCCTCCCCTTAATACATCTTAGGGCACTTAGCCAATGCATACATTGCCATCATTTCCACTTGACACCCTTTTCTGCCATCCAATTTTCTATGCATCTCTGAGTTCACTTCTGTCTGACTTGTCACTACGTTTCATGCAGCTACTGCTCTCACTAATCAAATATGATCCAAAAGATGGGGTAACAGTCTCTCCTTTCATTCACCAGTTAAAAAACAAACAAACAAACAAACAAACAGGCCAGTAGTATTCAACAAACATTATAGTGAACAATAATTTACTATAGGAAATTACATGAAAAACAATAGCTGTCTATAGGTGGGTTCCTTTCACAGAGTTCTTGATTCCCAGCCTGGCTTCCTATTGCTTGCACCCATTCTTGTTAAGGGGTATTAGCCTAAAATAACTTAATTGAGAAAAGGAACACATCAGGATTCATGGAAATAGAATGTGCAAAATCATGATGCAGGAGAATATTGATGGTTTCCAAGAATTTATAGGAAGTAAGAAAGAATATGATAAAGGAGACTTCAGTCTTACCAAGCTAGAGTGAGATGAGCCAAGAGCACAGCTTAGGCCACAGCCCAACTGGACTAATATGTGCAGCTCTTCCTCACCCTGTATTGTAGCTGATACACGGATTACAGGTGAAGGTACACATGACCATCCAGCTATACCTTAGTGGGAAGGCTGCAGGGCATTTTGCCAAGGCTTAACATAGGAAACAGTGACAACACAAAGGAAATGAACTTGGGTGAGAATGGAGACTTCAGGTTCAAGAGTTTCTTGGCTACCAAAGAGCCACTGACACTTCAATTGACTTCAGTAGTGCTCAGTGTAAGTGATGAACCAAATATTTCCTCAATGCATTGTTCCTTACCTGCCTTAGAAGCCAGCACTACAAGGAAGGAAGGAATCCCTTCTTGCTCTCTCCAGTCCCAAAGAGAGTTGAACCCAAGTGCGTAGGCTGTCTGATGAAGACAATGGATCAGTTATATTCAAATCACTTCTCATCCCCTCCAAAATAAACAATGGACTTGTTTGTGTGTTTGTTTGTTTGTTTGTTTTTTCCCAAAGCAGATTATAACTTCTTTGATTTCTGTTTTCCATCCTAAACCTTGTCTTTCATTCAGCTCTTCATGTGACAAATATTTAGCTGCATCAGCACTTTTCTGGTGAGTGGGCATATAGTAGTGCATACACCAAATGAAATCCCTGCCCTCAAGTTGATATTGTGGGGAGAGAGACAGGTGAGACACAAATAACAAACATATAACAACAGGTGTTCGTAATCACAATAGAGAATAATAATGTCGGAGACAGGGGACAAGGGATTAGGGGAGCAGAACTGGATACTCTCTCATGTAAGATGATCAAGAAAGGCTTCTGAGGGGAGGTGTCATTTGAACAGTGAAGAGAAAGAAATACCTTTGCCTGGTGCTGTAAGCAAATAGGAAAACAATTGCTGAGGGCCTGGGTCTGGAGTGTGATTGAGTTTCTTACACTTTCATATCCAAAATCTTCTTTTTTTACGTATGTTTTTCCCTACATAAAGGGAACTTTTCTTGCAAAATGCAGAATTTGCAGGCACCTCTGGGATGCAGATATTGTTACAGTGCTATTAACACTTTTCTTCGCTCCCTCTCTATTGTATTAGAATAATGGTGACGATCGTTATCTTTATTATTGTTATTATTAACTATAGACAAAGACTAGCCTCAAATTGGATCTTGTAGAAAAGTAGACAAAGAGCAGCTAGGGGGAAGGAAGCTTCATAGTTTGAAATACTCATCAACCAACATTATCCTCAACCACATCCCCTCAATTTGCCTTCTGTTTATATGAGAATGATGCTCTGTCATATTGGGCTTCTGTTACTTAATATGCGATGCTTTCCAGAGATAAACAAGTTTAAATCAAACTGCGGCAAGCAGGTATTAACCAAGACTAGCTGGTCAGACATGTCCTACGTATAATTACAGATAGCCTTAGAAGACTTGAATTCACATTTTGTGGCATTTAGAATCTGGCTGAAGAAACAAAATGCACGCTCAGAAATAAGCAGACATTTACAACTGGGCAACGACAATCTGTTGGATGAAAAGATACATTGTGTATTGGATCTTGTTACACCAGTCACATATAAAAAAAGTCACTCTGAAATGAGAGCACAGAGAGAATAGGAGTAAATGACTTTACATGGAGCAAGAGTGGATTGAATCTTCACACCACGCATTGTGCACTGTCTGGGGGCATCACTTTAACATTCCAAACCCTGGAATGTTACACAGTAGACTTTCTCCCAAGCTCTTCACCTGAAGCCTTCCCCAGTTCAGCAAGCAGCAATGCATTCTTCTAGCTGCTCACGCCTGCAACCCTGGAGTCACCATCCTGTTGTTCTCTCAGCCCCATATCTAACTCATCAGCTAATCTGTTTGCTATGCCTTCAAAATATATCCAGAATCTGACTATTTCCCCCAATCTCTACCACAATCAATCCTGTCGAAGTTTCAAGATATCGCACCTGAATTATTACACAATCCACCTCACTCACCTCTCCGCTTCCACCAAAGTTCCCCCAGCAATCCAGTCTCAGCAGAGCAGCCAGAGTGATCTACTGAAAAGTTATGTCAGATCATATCACTTATCTGCTCAGAATCCTGCAATAGCTGTCCAGTTCACTTAATGAAAATCCCAAATCCATTCAATCAACTGGAACTCTGCCAGATATGTCTCATCTCACGCTGTCTCCTTGAACTTGGATCCCACCACTCTTCTCCTTTGCTTGTTGAGCTCCAGCTGCCTGGTCTCCTTGTTACTCCTCATATTCATTGAGTATTGTCCCATATTTTACTTGCCGTTCCCTCTGCGTAGAATGATCTTCTCTGTGCACCTACAGGGCTCATTCCCTATGGCCTTGACTGCCTCACATCTCAGATCAAATGTTACCTGGGTAGAGCAGGGCCCTGGCCTCTCCTCCCATGCTTCTCTGAGCCCTCCATTATCTAGATTCTGCACTTACCATAGATCATATATATTTGTATTTTCAAGTCCCCCACCCCCAACCCCACAACAAAGTAAGCTCCACAGCAATGTGGGGTTTGTGCTGTACACTGTGGCTTTCCCAACATCTATAACAGCAGCAGGCACTGCAAGCTGGCTTTACTCCAACTCCAGAGATACACTCAGCTTGAAACAGCACTCTCGAAACTCACATAATATTGATCCTGCCACGTGAAATGAAATTGACAAACATCATATTCTTCTTCTTTTATTTTTCTCCTTTCATTTTTTCCTTAAGTGTGAACTAAGTCTGACTTTTGATGTTTTGGAACCTTTGAACAACACTTTCTTGGGGAGATATTTGTCCAAATGTCACAAGTAACTACAGGGGATGCAAAATAGATACGACTTCATTTGCAGGAACAGTGACTTTCTGCTTCTCTAAAATGTATATTTTAGTATTATAATGTATTTAAGACTCCATGTACTTCAACTTTTGTCTCATTAAAAATTCACTGTTATGTATTTCTTTATAAACATTAATTAATGTGCTTTTTTTTTTTTTTTTTTTTTTTAATTTACCTGCTCTCCACCCTCAATGTTTAAATGGTTTACCTTTCTGGTACCCCCGCCTTGATATTTTTTTAATATAAAAGTTTTACTGATATAAAAAAATTAAAGTCTTTCAATATCAAAACATAGATACTATGGAGGACCTAACCCTACCAGACATTAAATCATGCAACGAAATCTCTATAGTTAAAAAATCAAAATCAAAATAGATACAGTTCTAAGGAGTTAACACATATTTCTAATAGCTATAGTTTTTGCTGCCAAAAGCAGGGCAAGACAGCAATCTTAATGAGGCTCAGAGAAAAGAAATGATTTGCCCAGTTTCACAGAGCTTGTACTTGTCAGAGTCACACCCTTCATACAATGGTGACTTGAAATATTGGGCAAACAAAATATTGTTCAGGCTGGGAATTCTAAACTATCAAAGTGCTGTATAATTTGAAGTTTTCTTGAGGTACTTACACTCTGATTGAGGATATAAAATACATGTTCAAGAAATAACGTGCAGACGAGGTAGATGTTTCACACTGACTTAAAAGCTTCCAATTTTGTGGCTGTATTTGGTTTTCACTACAAGCCTAGCAGGGTAACAGAGCATGCCTTAGCCTCTCTATCAGGCAGGACACACAGTTATGCTGTAGTATCAAACAACCCTCCAACCCCACTGACTTTCCACATCGAATACTGATTTCTTCCTCACTGTACACGTCCTTGCATATGGTACCTATGTCTATATAGTCTCTATTTAGGATAATGCATTTCCGAAAAGAGAGAGAGATGGTGAACACTGCATCTTCAAAATGACACAACTCAATTCTCCTTATATTTATTGGTCAAAGCAAGTCATATGTGTCAGCTCCTGAGTTCTGAGTGGAATGTGTTCACCATCCATAGAAGGGGAACAGCATGTCCCAAGTTCAAGCCTTATGTCAATGGCATTGGGAAGTACCACCCTCCTTTAGAGGTTATATTCAATACATAATACAGTCTATTGTCCTACCTAGATCATTCATATGAGGAACCTAGAATTCAGGGAAAGTAGAAAGTATTTGGCCAGAGTGTAGAATCCAACTCAAACTGATAAATCAAGTCCTAGTGTTCATTATTCTACATTATCATTTGATTTATTTCTAAGTTGAAACCAGAAGACTGATAAGTGAGGGCAGGCCCCGACCTTCTTAGGAGGTCAGCGGCAGGACGGAGGATTGCCTTGAACAGAGGTCAGCCTTGCCAATGAAGAACCAAAAGCCTTGTGCTCCACATGCTACCCCCACTCACCACCACCCCCAGCCACATCTTCACACCAGGTCCTATGAAGTATCACATCTTAGAGCGTCTCTGAGGAGCTTGGGCATCTCTGAGGAGCTCTAGTCTCCAGACAGCAAAGTTTAAAGATAATTATTCTAGCCTGAATTATGTGAGCCTCAGTTTTTCCAACAGTCAGAAGCAATTGAACACACTGCTTCCTAAGGTCCTTCCTAACGCTAAGAATCAGTGAAAACAAGGCTTACTTGGTCTCCCACAACTGATCAATGCTCACTGTTTTTCCGTAATGTTCTTTTGTCATAATCAGAGACCTAGAGGGAAATGTTTTTCAGTGGAGAGATATGACACATATGAGTATCTAGTGGGAGGTAAAAAGTATCTTTTTTAAAGGATCAATCTTATACGAGAAAGCAATTTTTCCCTTTAGTGTTCTTTAAAATAAAAATAATGAAGTCAAAAGTATTGTTAAATTCATTCTTGGCAAAACCCAGGTTGTGGGAAATGCTGCATTAGAAGCGATCCAATTTCTCAACAAATATAGAGATGCAATTTATAGATTAAGACATGTCTTAAAAGTGCCACTGTTCCTCATTTGAGCATACTAACTGCAAACGTTTTACGTGATAATGAGGGATATTTGGAACCTGACTGCCAATTTACAACTATAGAATTATTGTTTCCAGTTTTAGAATATTATATCTTTCAGAAATACATATTGCAATATTTACAGACAAAATGATGTCTGGGAAACAGGTTTCAATACAATGCTTTGGGGATGAGGACAGTGAATAGAAATATAGATAAAATAAGCATGCCCCTGAGCTGACAATGCTTAATGCTGGGTGTTGGTGAGAACATCAGAATTTCTTACTATACTCTTCTCTAACTTTTTGTAGGTTTGAAATTTTCCATAGTAAAATATTTATGGCAATTTATGGTAGCAACCCCTGTCCAATATGTAAGACCACAGCACCAACTTTGTTGTGCCTTTTTTTTTTTTTTTTTTTTTTTTAATTCATGAAGCTGCATTCATCTGCTAACTCCTATCATTTTATTTATTTATAAGTTGAAACCAGAAGACTGATAAGTGAGGTCAGGCCCCAACTTTTTTCTGTGTTGTGATATTTAGATTGGTGAGGTCATAGACACAAATCAAAGTCACCCTATTTTCATAGGCTGCAGCCAGAATGAACAAAATGAATCCTTTCCTTACTTAGAGTATGAGTTTTGGGGGATGAAATGTTAATTATATTTCAGCGTGTCCCCATGGACATTGAGCACAATTAGCCTGGTATTTAAAACACATAGAAGAAACAAGAATTCTCTGTTTTAATTCCTCAAGCTTAAATATTCCCCTTTATATTTGCAATAACACAAGGATTCGAATGTGAAGAGGAACATCCAGGACTGAATACCTTCATCAATCACCGTGTAGTAAGCTTAACAAGTACAGTAACTCCATTTTTTTCTTCCTCAAAGAAACTCACTCCTAGAACACATATTTACAAGGCAGCCCTGACCTTGGTGTGTGATGTCCACATGAGGTTCCTACCAGTCAGCAGTTCTTCCTGCAAAATCTACACGATGGTATGTGAATTTAATTTTTAACACAGCACTTTTGGATCTGAGATGTCAGCTTGCCAGCAAAATCCAATGTGAAATCCTTGAATATATTTAACTGGAATCGCTGGTGACTGACGCACCAAACACCCAGAGCTGGAGCACTGAGTGCATGGTCTTGAACAAGATGCTGTCTTGTGCTTCAATGCAGCTCAGTCAGAAGCTGGAGAAATCCAGCACAGTGCAATGTTGAGCAAGTTACTCATGCAGGTCCGGTCATATGAGAGTGTTGTATGTTCTGGGCACGCACATGGTCGTTGTGTGTGTGGTATTTTATGAATGTCTGCTGCTTGTGGTGTTTGTGCACAAGCCTAACCACTGGCTATGTGAGAAGCTTTGGGAGGGGGGATGCGTACTGTAGAATTTCTGCCCACAGAACACAACTGTCTTCAGGTTAATATGGTGAAACAACGCCTGAGTCAGAGTACTACATTTAGATTTCCTTGGTAACTAGATCACAACGAAGATAGATTCAAATTACTTTCTCAGAATCTCCTCAAATTTCACCCAGTTTTCCTCTCTGTATTATTTTTCCATTTCCTTTTGGGACCTACCCACGGCATTAGTCCCTCATGGTCAGGTAGAGAGAATAAATCACGTTAAACAAAATTAAGGAGCATAATTCTGTTCTTCAGAACAAAGCATACAGTTGTTAAGGCCGGTTCTGGACCCAGTTTGCCTTGGCTTTTTTATTGCTTACTTGCAGTGTGACCTTGCAGAAAGTACTAACTTCACTAGGCCTTGCTTTCCTCATAGGGAAACTGTAACAAAGAATAGGCTTATTTCACAGAGTTGTTATGAATTTTAAGAAATAATTAATGAAAGTCCCTGTTTTTGTATGTGATACATGGTAGACGTCCAGTAAATTTTAGCTAGATGGAAAAGAAAAAGGAAGAAGAAAGTTGTCCGCTTTGGTTTAACAAAGAAACATCATGAGACAGGGGGGGATGGAGATTAAAAAAAGGAAAGGGAACAGATATAGATTAGAAAAGGAAAGAATGCTGAGAGAAATACATACGCCCAATATGAAAGACAGTGATGCCAGCAAGGCAGCCAAATAAAACATGTTCTTAGGGGAAAACGATCCTCCAGATTTGAGTCTTTTCAATTCAGTCCCATCTTTGAATGCCGGTTGTGTAATAGGTGCTGCATAGGACACTGGATATTTATACATTGTATTAACCACAATAATGAATTCTTAAAAATAAGACACTACTTGCCAGCAAGAGATCGTAGTCCAGCGAGGGGGCAGGGGAGAAAAACAGGCATTATGTCAGCAAAAAGGTTTAGTGCCCTGTCAGGGGCAAGCAGGAGACCTGTTGGAGCTCAAGGGATGGGAAAGGTTCGGTAAGAGTTAGGTCCAGGGGAGGTTTAGCTGAGGACTTGGCTCTTGACTGGGGTCCTAAAGGAAAGCTAAGATTTTGTCTATTGAACTAGAGTGAAAAGTTGGTCCCAGAAGGTACAAAACCAAGTGGACTTAAATAAGGGTATTACTGAAAATCCCAAGGACTTCATATGGGAAGGCGCCTACCAACCAGATCAAGGGAGTCAGGAGAGAGAAGATCAGGACTATACAGAGCTTTCCATTTGGATTTTATTAGAAAAACAATAGCATCTCTTTAGAAGAATAAAGCAAGGGAACATAGTCAAATTGGCCAGGGTGGGGGGAGGGTGTAGAGGCAGGGCCAAGTGGGAGAAGGCTAGGCAGACAGACAGGAGCCATTCTAGATTTTTAGACATTCTAGACTTCCAGGCTTCTGACTTGGTGACACGGAAGATTGTGGGGATAGTTGCTGAAAGAGAAATTCCAAGAGAAGGGGCAGATGAGAAAAGCTAGATGATGAGTTTGGTTTTGTTCTGAGTTGGAAATCCATGGTCAAGCACCAGATAAATCCATTCAATGTAGTTGAGTATCACTGGGTGATGATCATTGCGGATACATACATTTACGTTTTCACTATATAAAATGTTGCTTGACCCTATTAGTCTTTACATAGCTATTTCTATGTCTGATTTCTTTAATTAGATTTAAATGGCCCAATACCAAAAGCAAAGTTAGGTATTTCACTCTTACCCACGGAACTCTCAGCACAGCGTGGACACATAATAAACAGCTGGGTAAACTAAATTGAAATTTTTAGAATAGGAACTAGTTCTGGAATAGAAAAAAAGCTTGTTGGGCTGTTAGTCGATTAAAATGTTAAAACGTAAAATAATTTCTAAAATAAAAAAGATCACTTACGAATACATGCAGTCCTGAGTCTAGAAGCCTTCAGTTTCAATTCTTAAAGTTAGCTAGTTTCATTGGAAACACAGTATAAGACCTATATGCTTTTAAGATAAAAATTATTTACATCACCTTAACCCAAATTTAAACTACTTTTCTATTTTATTTTCTATGGACTAACATGTACTACTTGAGACCAAGGCCTCAAATCCCTCATGTTTAATTGTTTGCTGAGCATCTGCTGTTGGATACACATCTTCATGAACCCTCCGACTCCCTAGGTCCTGATCTGAACTCTTCTTCCAACATAACTTACCTGTTTATGACATCCCCTCCCCCAATTATCCAGGTTCAAAGCTCTGATGCAGCCATGACTCCTACTTCCCTCCTGGTATGTGCCATCATTTGCCAAATCAGCCTATTTATTCTTACCTTTAAGCCTTTTCATCACCATTTTTTTTCCCTTTAGTTTTACTTTCCTTTCTGCACTTCCCACCAACACGCTTGCCATTTTATTGTTCCACCCCTTACTTGTTAAGAGTGTCCGCTATTATATATTCAAAATGCATGAGCTCATTTTATTCCACAAGGAAAAATTACTAAGAGGAGAGACAATCCACATAGAAGTGGAGATACTGTTATTCATCACAGCTTCTTTTCCCTCCAACTCCAGGAACCATAGGGTGACATCAAAAGGTCATAAAATACCATTATAATACCAGACCCTGGTTGCCAGGCTATATTTAAACTCCAACTTTTTCAGCAACTGAAAATTGTGTAGATATGGGGCTGCCCACTCAGAAGGCTGCAAGTCAGGGAAAAGCTTTATAACACTACCCAGTTTGTTTTTTGTTTTTTTGTTTTTTTTTAGCGGATATTTTTAGAGAATTAAAATGGAAAACTGGCCGTAATACATTGCACTCAGTATGAAACCGGTTTACAGACCATAGGGGATTCCTTTTTATTTTAAGTGGGGAAATAATAAAATGAAGAACATGCTGACTCTCAAAGCAAAACACAAGTACCTTCTGTTTGGAGAGAACGGGTGTAGGAGTCATCATAGCATAGAATCACAGGGTTTTCGAGCTGGATGTGGCCACAGAGATCATTCCTTCCAAAGCCCTCAAATTACAGATGAGGAAACAGGCTGAGGGAGTGTGCCATTTTCCCAAGGTCACAGTTACTGAACTTTTCAGCAGGGACTAGAATTTGAATCTTTTAAGTCCCGGTCCAGTCCCCTTAAATCCTAAGAAAAGATGGAAACAAGTGTTATTTCTCAAGGAATCACTAATCTACTTGCAAAAGCAGATTTTGCCTACCTGAAAGGATACAGTCTGTGTTACCATGTGGTTTAAAATATGAAGCAGTTACCCCACAATTTTTTTGGAAAATTCTTTCAGACGAGTTCAGTGTCTTCCTGCTGGGTTTCCTGGTTGTCCTGGGAAACTTATCCCAGGGCCCATGGTTACTTCTACAGGTTTTGCATACAAGAGGCCAAACCAGCGGCTTCTGAATTATGATCCCTCAGCTATTTGGGGTTTGGCACGCCTTGCAGTTTAGCAGAGAAGTAAATTTTCAATTTCCAGAAGAGTGAATTTGGGAAGGGGGAGCAAAAGAAATGTTTTTAACTGGAAAGTGAAACACAAACTGTGGACTTTACCATAAAAAGTAGACAGTAATTTCATTGTATGTGAAAAAATATGTGTGTGTGTGTGTGTATGTATGTATATATATATATATATATATATATATATATATATATATATATATATATATATATGGAGAGAGAGACATAGACAGAGAGACAGAGAGACAGAGAAAAGACCATGAAAGACCATAATAACAAAAATACATATCACACCTGTGTGTGCTAGCCAGAGGACTAGACAGACCACTTGCTGAAATTATCAGGGCTTTGAAAGAAGGCCCCTAGGATGAAAGAAAAACTCATCTCTATACAGAAAAAATCAGCCTCTTTTCTGATATGACTAAGAAATAATTATTCTCAAAGATACTGAGCTCTTCCCCTCCACTTTTTACAGCAGGACAAGAAATAGCAAAATGGCATTCACTAGGGAGAAATTCTATATGTCCCTGAAAGTGTGTTGGAACATACCAGAGAATTAACAGCTTCAAGTCAGTAGGTTCCTGGATCAGAGAAACCTCCTGGTGAGCGTTTTTTCCTTGGGTTCAGTTTTTTGAACTGGCTATATTTCCAATCAGATATACACACGCATATTACTAACAATAATACATGCACTTCATGTGTGCACACATGAGCACACGTACACGTGCCTGTATAGTCAACACATGGCTACAATTTTCTTATTGTCCCAAATTGAATTTGAATATACGGTAAGCCAGCTGGATGATGATAGTTTTACAAGGTCTGGAGATAATTTATCAATTGAACTTCAAAGGTCTCTTAGCCTTCCTGCACTGGTCATTATTAAGTAGGAAAATATGTAATCATTGGAGAAGAAAAATACTAGATTTAAACTAAGGTGAACTGATCATGATTCCTTGTAAGTTTCCAACATATCACGCAGCCCATCTCCTTGTTTTCCTAATCTGCCATTCTCTCAAACACAGTCATCACTCCCCTAATGTCTTTAGATCTGGAGTGAAGTAGAGACAAATAACAAATTAATAACGTTTAGTATGCCCTCTTTGTAGGCTCACATTGTAAAAACAAAAAGATTTGATAGTTTGGAAATCTGTTGTCTGCTGAGATTCCACGGCAAAATGCATCTGAAATTTAGAAATGGGCAGGGCTGGAAACATGGGAGAGGCTAAGAAGAATTAGAATATTCAGCTATCTCTCAAAAGCTTTAGAAGAAAATAATCTCTTAGAGCATTTGACATATACCAACACTTGTGAAGCCACTTGCCAGCACTTGAGCCTTTAATCTTTAGAATAGTCTTGGAAATACGTACTCTTTCAGCTCCCATTTTACATATGAGAAAAGTTGATCTCAGGGTAGTTAAGTAATTTTAGTCAACAACCAGGGAAACTGGCACACTGCAACAAGTTGGACTGACCGCTCAGTAGATCCTCTTAGTAGAAACTGGGAGTGAGAAACAGAATAACAGCAAATACTGTATTTGGCAGATGCTCTATTTCTAGCTTGTAAATAAAATACACACAGAAAAGAACACGGACCTATGACAGGTTAAGTAACAGTTTCCACTGCTTTTGTTTTTGTTAACAATTGACAGTTAAGTTGATTTGCAGTTGGCAGATACCTTTTTAACACCTGTATTTCTAAGAAAGTCTTCTTTAGGTAACATAAATACAAGAGATTTTTTTTTTTTTTACAAAGAGTGAAACACAGTTATCTGCCCCCTGACATAATTAATAATTTAATAGCTAATGTAAGACAGGCATCAAAATAGTTTCAAGGCAAGCCAGATGCACATCTTATTCTAATAGGAGAATAAAAAAGTATTCTCAAGAAAGATGGTATTTTAATTGAGAATTAAATATGGATAGAATCTGAGCAGCTGATATGGGAACAAGATTTTCTTGGTAGGACAAATGCTAACAAAGGTCCAAGGTGTAAAAGCTTGGGCCCAGTTCAAAGGTCATCTGGTACATCACCCTGAGTTGAATAGTGTGAAGGAATAGTGAGGAATAATAAGATTGAGTCCATGTTTTAGAGAAAATTACATTTGCCTGAATTTTCTTCTTGCTGTTTTTTTTTTGCTAAATTGGTTGATTATAATAGTGTTGTGTTGGAGTATCACAAATTGCCATGCCAACAGATGCTAGAACTGGAAAGCTCCATGAAAACATTTTATAAATTTAAATTAAACACCTTTAGTGAGTCCTAGCATTACTCAAGACTCAAATACCCTAAAGGAACATAAATATTAAAATGTTGTTTTATATTTATTCGTAAAGATATATGTGCCTCTATGTTCAATGTAGCATATTCATAGTATCCAAGACATGAAAACAATTGAAGTGTCCTTAGAGAGATGACTGGATAATGTGGTACATATATACAATGGAATACTACTCAACCATAAGAAAAGATGAAATACTGCCATTGGCAACAACATAAATGGATCTTGAGATTATCATGCTAAGCAAATAAGTCAAAGGGATAAAGTCAAGTACCATATGATTTCACTCATATGTGGATTATAAAACTGAAAGCATCAAATGAATAACGATAAACAGACACACATGAAAAAAACTCATAGACACAGACAACTGTTTAGGTGTTAATCAGAGGGAAAGGGGATGAGGGGAGGTAAAAGAGGGTAAAGGGGTTCAAATTGGTGATGGAAGGAGAACTGACTCTGGGTGGCAAACACACAGTGCAATACACAGATGATGTATTATAGAAATGTACACTTGAAATCTATATAATTTTACTAGCCAATGTCACCCCAATAAATTCAATATTTTTTTAAAGGGGCTTTAGCTTTGTATGCAAAACAACATGGAGCACTGGAGACTATTTCTTTTATAAACACTCCTTATTGCATAATTATCTGATGACATTCCCACAGCCTATCAAGAAGATTCAAGGCAATAATCAATTAGGATATTATTGCAAATGTCTCCCAAAAACAAGCCAAAAGTGTTTGTCTTTTGTTTCCATTTGGCTATACTCATATATATATACAATCAAACAACACTACATTATCTGTAGCATGCCAGGCAGCCTAAGCCTACTAAAGTCTTAAAATCCTGCCAGTTTCATCCAGGTTTTGTTGTTGTTTTAATGCAGTGTGTTTGAAATTAGGAAAATGAAAAAAAGAGAAAATGTAGTTTGTCCTTAGATTCACCAAAGTGATTACTATCTTTATTCTCACAGGCATTACATTTTTTAAGACCTCTACAATTCCTGGTTACTTGTTTGTTCCCAAGTGGCATATAGCTTAAATTTAACAACCAGGAAAGTCAAGGTATTGAAATATAAACTTGTGTCCACTGTTGAAGACAACAGATTCGAGTACAAAACAACACCAAAACAACAACAACAACAACAACAATAAAAACTAGTTGGAAGTAAAGTTGTAAAAGCTGCATTAAATCTTTCAGTTTTCTGGGGAGGTCAACTGAAAGCCCCCAGAAATGCCAATAGTCCGTGTTTCAAAGGATAAAATAGAACAGATCCCACAAATCAGTGGTTTGTACCTAAAAACAAATTTCTGGTTTGTTAATTAGGAAATGAACTCTGAGGCAAATGCATGATCTAAATCTGTTTTGGACCTGATTTTGCATATGACTAACCTCTTTGTTTGAGTAGAATCAATGCAAAGAACTTAATATCGATGAACTTGAAAAAATGTGTATACTTCCTTTCCCTCAAATATTGCACATACTCCCATGAGAAGATATTTTTCTCTTTTAAATCACAGGTTTATGTTTATTACACATTAAATTTAATCAAAAATAGAATTTGTCATAAGGATTTCTTTCACAACAATACTTAAAAATAGCCTTATGATAAGGGGTGGTACTAAGTTAAACTGCTTAAGAGTGAGTGTTGAATTTAATGTTCAATTTAAATGTGACTAATATGCTAATGGAAGGAGAACTGACTCTGGGTGGTGAACACACAATGTGATATACAGATGACGTGTTACAGAATAGTACACTTGAAACCTATATAATTTTACTAAGCGATGTCACCCTAATTAGTTTAATAAAAATTAAAAAAAAATAATTAATGAATTAAATTTACCTGGCAAATCCTCAATAATTCACACAGTAATCTTTAAACTTAGTTACATATTTAGACCTTGTATTTATATGTATATTTTATACTTTGCTATATCAGTTGGCCAAATTATGATTGTGCAAATAGTCCCCTACCCAGAAAGATAAATGCTTTCATTTTTTATTAGTATATCAAATCGAAATTCTAAATTTGTTCAGTGAATTTGATAGCTTTCCACAATCTAGTTCTTTCTTATCTAGCCAAGCAAGCTTGCTATATCCAAGCAATACATTGTCATGTCCTCTTCCTCATCCCGTGTCTCTTCCCACTCATGTATTCCCACTTCTAGCACTTCATCTTTGTACATCTTTCCTCCATTTCTATGAAACCCATGTGTTCTGCTTCTCTAAATTCAACAAATCCTTCAAAGTCCAGCTTAAGTTCCCTCTTCCAGTCCATGACAAACAGTGACTTTGGTGAATAGAAACTGTGTTCGCAGATAGTGTGATAAAATTTAGCATCGTTAAACATATCATATCTTCCATTTCTCTTGTTTTATGAAAAGTAGTTATCACAGTACTGCGAGCCCAGAAAGTCCTTTATAAATTTTCATATTTCCACAGTTAATTTCACTCTAGCACCTCTGTAAAGATAGAGTGTAAATTTCAAGAAATCACTATGTATTCTGTCCTTGTACAACTGTGAATAAGTCACCAGGCATTTTTGTTCAGTTGTTTAAAAGCCTTGCTATACTATTAACTCTCATTACACATCTAAAAAGGTTATAGTTTCAGATTAAAAGTAACTCACCATTGCAAAATACAGCATAATTAAATGCATTACAGACTACCATGATCGTATGTATCAAGATCTGTCTGCTGTGGTCTTTGAACACTGGACTACACGCCAAATAGTCAATTATTGTAAATAAACATACTTCCAGTGACATGCAAGCTCTTCTGAAGCATCACTGATGTATATTCACTGGCATTCCATGGAACTGAAAAACGAATGGTAAAATAGCACCAGTCACTAGGGCTGCAATTCATTGGATGTCCGGGTAAACAGCTGCTCTGCCTCCATTATTCTGGAGCAAGTAAATCACAGGCAGGATGTATGGGTTTGCTCCTGAAAAGTGTGTGTGTGTGTGTGTGTGTGTGTGTGTATGTGTGTGTGTGTTATAAGATCCTATCCCTCTCCATTGGCTTATACTAGGTTTATATTTCAGATTTTTAATTTTCTCTCTATAAATTTTAATTCCAATTTTAAAAATTGCTGCTTTGCCTTCAACATTATTTTTTTTTAATTTAATCCAAGACCAAATGATTAAATGCATTTCAAAAGCTATATTTTTTAAAAGTCTGGTAGTAAATATTTCACAATAGTTATTATACTGATTTACCACTTTGTTGCTGATTTATCTCCATTTTTAAAAGTGTTCTTGTACTTACAAATACTTTAGTCAAGTCTCCTTTTTTTTTTTTTTTTTTTTCTGGACTCAGTTTTTACCACTCTTTCCTTCTCTCAATCATGCTTTCAAGTTTTTATAGAATTTGGAAAGTCAAAGAGAACAGTAAACTTGCTCAAATCCTTTAAAAATTTATAAAGTTTAGATCCCCTTTTATAACTAAGAGGAAGGAAAAAACACCAGTTGTTCTCCTTACCGTTGTTCTTGCTTTAAACGTTTCTTCATTTTAAATAAAAATTATTGTTTTTATAGCAGATACCCAGGAAGATTCATAGAGAAGGAATGTATGCGTAGTAACAGATTTGAAATTCCCCAGAGCACATGTCTGTCAGTAAGAACTTGTCAGATCAGGTGAAACTCTGATAAAATGGCAGGTATCAGCATGGATCCATTCTTGTCACTGTGACTGAAATAAAGAACTGAACATTTGCCAAAAATCATTTTCAGCAATGTCTCCTCAGCACATGCTTTTCTGAGTATCGAAATAAACTGAGGCTTTTTTTTCCACACTTGCACAGCAGAACTGTGGGGACAAGAGATTAAAGCTAGATTAGGACCAAACAAGAACTGTCAATGTAAGTCTTTGGGGGAAGAATAATAACAATATAGAGACAGAGAAAAATTCCATTTGTCATGTGGAATCATAGATATAGGGAGGCTACAAATTTGAGCTTCGGATGGACTTTTCTGCAACCAACCATAAAAGGAAGGAGATCAAAGAAAAGAAAAGAGAGAGACCAATAGATCAAACCTGATGAGCTTATGTGAACATTTAGTTTGAGACATGCCTCAAATCAGCTGTGCCTTCTTGGACTTCCCAACTGCATGAGCCAATAAATTCACTTCTATTGTTTAAATTTATGTGAAGTGGCTATCACATAAAATTCTCATTTTCCTTTCCAGTAAACCAGAGTGATTGTATACTCATGAGTTGACTTGGCCCATCTCTGTCTTCTGGTCCACGAGCCCTCTTCCAGATGTGGATAGGCATGCAATATTGACATCGTGTTGAAATTACAAAGACTTTGAACAGAATAGTTCCGAAGAATTGTCCCTGCCATAATTTTTCTTCAAAGTTAAGTGTGTGCTTTCGGTTTAGGATGTGAAAGAGCAATCCTTGCCTCTACATGTCAGTAATGGATCCTGAGAACGTGCACCAGTAGGATGAAACATCAGACTCAAGACTTTCCCTGAGCTACATAGCCAAGCAGCCCAAAATATCTATTGTTTTTTTCCTTCCAGCCTCAGTCCTTACACCTCAAGGAGCCCTTTAGATGATCCAGCCCCCAGCCCTGGCCCCACACCAAGTCATATTATGGATAGGGCTTGCTCTCAGCTGATTATCAAACCAACACATTTCAGATGTTGAAGAATCTCTCTTTAATGATGATGGTCAGGTACCATGGCAGACTGTGCAAGCAAGACTCGGAACAGGTAGGGGCCATTAAATTTCCATTAAATTACATCCTCTGGGAGCCCCTTACTCTTTCCTTCCTGAAGTCTGCCTGTGTTAGAGGAGGAGGTTCTCCTTAGAAACAACACCAAGGGTACATGTCAACCCATGAGGTTTTCCCACTTTCCATCATAAGCAACTGCTTAGCATCACATGCTGTAGGGACAGAGCCAGGAGTGCTGTTTCCAGGCTCTCGTGGAAAGGTGCTGGCTCAGGTAGTAAATGGCCATCAACTGTGATTGGATGGCCATCAGCTGTGGCTAGTTGGCCATCAGCTGTAACCAGTGAGCCATTGGCCACTAATATAACTGCCGTGGCTATGCTAGCAAAAAATGGGAGCCAGCAAGAAGATGGTGGCTGTGCTAGCAAGTGCCGATTGCAGTTAGCAAGAGCAGATTGCAGTTAGCAAGTGAGGTTGGTTGGCAGAGAGAAGTGGACGGCGGGTTGCAGATAGTGTGGCTCCGGCTTCCTGTGTCTCCAACCCAGCTGCCAGCGAGAATATAGTCATATGACTCCACTATCTATGGTGCCGTGTGTGTTCCTTTTTGGACTAGCCATATCCTGTGTTCCCATGTGGGGAGCGGGAGCTGAGACCCCGCCTGACACCCCACATGACACATGCTATTGTTTTATTATGACCATCCTGTTGTTTTCCTTTCTGAATAAAGAGTGACATCTATTTTTTCACCGTGCATGGCTTTTTTACTAATTACATTGATTTATAAAATGTTCCTTCACTAGAGGTAAAATTTAAAGTCCAACTTCACCTGGTTAACAACAGGAAATAATTCTCATGTACATATCTTCCTTTGATTTTGATGAATTTTATTTTTTTTTTAACTTTGAGAAGTATTACAACCCAAGGCATGAAACACTGAACGTATATGTTTTCTAAATAATGCTAAAATTTCATATATATATATATATATATATATATATCTCCATAAACCCTGAATAAATAACAAGAAGTAAAAACTTACCAAAGAAATGGAAAAGGACCTTTCATGGCTTAAACTATTTTGGGAATATGCCTGTAAAACAAATTTTACATGTGATCTGAAGTGCAAGCCAAGGAAGTACATATGGTGAAACTTTAGCAAAATCCTGACTAGGGGAGTAACTCACAAAGGAATTAAAAATCCTAGCCACATATTTAATTTTTTCACCCAAACTGTTAAAAGTTATGTCATTTTTCACTAGAGAATGTAGGTTGGCTAATGGATTTAACACTACCATTTGGTCTAATTTCCTGATGTCTGTTCCAATCATTGTATAAGCCTATTTGCAGAGGGGGAAAAACTCTTAGAGCTTTATCTCTTTGTTTTCTATGCTCTCCCACATGCGCTCTGTTATTTTGTTTATTTATTTATTTTTTTTTACTCATTGAAAGCTGAGGTTGATTGAAAAGGAAACAATTCAGGATAGAGATGAGTTTTAATGTGTTATACCCACCTCTGAAACCAAAATGACTGAGATGAAAACTTTTTCCAACATAAACTATACTTTGTAAGTCAGGATGGAAAACCTAGAAGAAAGAAAAAGTGCTTTGCTCTGTTTACATTACGTTTTCTGGTTTTAATAATTTTCATTCTTTCCTATATGACTCTAGTTTCAGCTTCTAAATTTCATGTTGCTCTTCATAACAAAACCTATGGACGATGACCCTTAGCAATGGCAATTACCTTCTTCAACACTTGGGCTGCCCCTTTTTAACTTCCTTTCCCATATGAGAGAGCCTCATCCTTGAAGTACATCTCTTTGTCTTGGAAAGATTCTTAATAAGACTTTGAAGCTCTTCTTTAGAAGAGCTTTTGGGATCCTGATGTTTGGCAGGCCACATACAAGCTTGATTAAAATGTTTTGCAGCATTCATTACTAATCCAGTCATTGAAGATGAAAATTGAGAGATGTGTCTGAGTTCCAATGACAGCCTCAACCCTGGAGAGTTCTGTGACCTTGGATGAGTTCTATGACTTATCTATGTTTACTTCCTTATCCAAAGTAGAGATAACAATGGTTTCCACTTGACAAGACTGTTATGAGGAATAAGTAACAGAGTGCATATTTTCAGTAGAACGTTCAATACATAATGCACACTCAAAATGAATCAATGATTCCATTATTGTTATGACCATTGCACTATTAGGCTTTTCATTCAGAGTTAGGCTCCTCATATCATTGAGACTTTACATGCAGACGAATACTTGGGTTTGGTCATGTTAGGAAAAAAAATGTCTACTGTTCTTTGTAAACCTAAATACTTCATATACTTTCATAAAAACAGGCAAACATCTGTTTTAGAGTTCTGAGTTTGAATTATCGTGGTGGTGTTAGTCACCATAATTTATACCCTCCTAAATGCATACAGTCAATGCACAGGTTTACTTCTTATGTGTCATATACGAATATTTAGAAGAGACATACTACACTTTCTACATCTTAAAGTGAAAGCCACTTCTAACAAAGCCTAAAGAAGCACATATGACTTCATTATTGGTATAATTGATTTGCTTGATTTTTATTTACAGTTCTTCACTATGTTCCAAAAAAACTTAGTGGTAGGTCGATAGATGAAAAATCATGCATAAAATAGGAATGAGAGTATCATATCACAATCTTAGGGTGGTGACTACTGAAAATTAGAGCTTTGTTTCCCTCAGTGTTTCCTGGAAGTAAAGAGAAAGAAGAACCAAGTGGGACCAGAAAACTACAATAGAGTTGGACCTGAAATGGGCTTAGTTAAAACGAATGGCATTTATGAAAATGTAGTAGGAGCTCAAAACTGTGCTAAATATCAATACATCACACCCCATTCATTCTCACAGCAACTTTACTTTGTGAAGTAGGTGTGCTCATTTTAGAGCTATGCAACTGGAGTAGTAATAGCTATCCAGGGTATATGTATATGTATATATTGAATATATATATCCAAATACGCACACATGTATATAATCTTACACAATCTTTGAAGCCTTCACTTGCAAGGAATATAATTACGTAATTTGAGAAAATTGAGTAACTAAGTATTTTACTGATTAGGAGAAAAATGGAGAGAAATGAGAGTTTCATATGTGTTTAAATGGTCAGATATGGCCTCATGGCAGAAACATTTCCTTGATGGAGGTATAGGGTTCAGAGACTTAGATAAGGAATGTGATGAATTTGTAGGTAAGATGAGTTATATATTCAAAGACAAATGGAAATGGCCAGCGTGCGTGTGCCAGTATCTACTCACTCTAATATAACTGTATGCACCTTGGAAATGTGGGTAAAATAATACTGTGGTTAAGTAGAGGCCAGTCACCACCAATTCCTTTTCTAACACAGAATCACAAAATTCTTCCTTATTCACATTTAAAATTTAAAACAATACATTTACCTATTCATTTTTTGCAAAGTATCCAAAACAGTAATTTGAAAGTTTCAAACTGAAGTTAGTCTGTTTTTCTTATACACTTATTATATGCAGTTAGAAGGAAAGAAAAAGACAAAAAAAGAAAGAAAACACCTTGCATACCACATCCACTTTAAAGAGAAAAAAAATCCAATAATACTGTGTGAAGCAATCATGAGATTTATTAAAGACTAGAGATTATTTTGACCAAGTGTTGACAGTCTAAAGTCCTGGATTTAAAATTACTTTAATAGCTTTGCCAAATGTATCTTAGGCTCTAATTAATGTGAAATGTTGAAAAAAAAAAATGTTTGAGAGCAAAATAGGTCTTAATTTCCCATCCTTAGTGTAGTATTTACTGAATCTGGAAATAATGTAGAGGTATCTGAGATCTGTTTATTTATAGTGAAATCACATAACAGACAAAATATTTCTGGCTCATCAAGCTTAAGCAACATTTCCTCATAAAACAAATGTACAATGGACAGCAGGTGCCAAAGGAAAATTTCATCAGACACTAGCATGACCTACACATCTCCTCTGATCCTGTCTACACCCACAAAATATATTGGAAAAATTAATCTTGTACAAGATTGCAGGACCCAACCATGACCTTAGTCAAGTTTCATAACTTCTCAAAACACAAACAGTGCCATCATCATGGAAAGAATGTCGTGGGTCAAAGCGCCATGTCACTCTGAATGACAGAGGAGAAGGGACCACTGTTTTGTTAACTTTTCCCTATAGAAACACACCCTATACCAAAATACACTTTATTTGATTATTTTCCTAAAGGGTTTCATAGTGTTTAATCAGGAAGATACTATTCACCCTGGGATGATGCATGGTAAAATAAAAGAGGAATTTTCTGTCTCTTCTTAGCTGCTCAAGCATTTAAAACAATTTTACTAGTGTTATCAAAATGTATCTGACATTAATTACTACTTTGTCAGGATGGAGTCCATGGTTCAGGTTCTGTTACCAATTTTTGAGGCAGCAGGTAACAGAGTAAATGTGTCAGTGGTTCAACAGTTAGACAATCAAAAGGTTGCATGAGCAAACTCTACACTAGGTAAAGTGAGTGCAAGGAAAACATGCAAAAACATTCTGTAGCACAACTTTGTGAAATTTTTTTTTTTTTTTTAATTTTGGGGTGAAGAGATACTAAGGCAGATTTGAATTCATCTGATTGCTAAAGCATTTCAACACTGATATAAGTCTGACAGTAAATAGGTTACAAAAACTGAGTTTGTGGATTTTTGTGACCCCCCCCATCAGAGCAGAGCCCGTTTTGTCATTGAAGAATTAATCCAAATACACCAAGTATTGACTATGGTGGAATATTTTACAGCTAAATCTCAGAAAGTATCCCCCTCCCCAGCATCAGTAAATGCAAAGCATTCTAAAATCACTCAGAGCTTCAGGATTTGGGAAGTCCCTTAATTAGATTAGACCTGAAGGCAATTTTACACTGAACCAATCTGATGTTCACCATCCCATTCTCCTCCCACTTGGACATTGCTGAAGATACTGCAGACACAATTGTTTGAATACTTCATGTGCGCTTCATGAACGGATTGGAGATGGCAAAAACTGGAGTGTGGGGAGGCAGTTATCCTTCCTCAGAAGTCTGGAAAGGAGAAGCTAAGGCAATCATCATATTAACCAATCTTGAAACAAAGGAAGTATCCCCCAAAGACAGGGCATGCCCTTGAAGGGAAGTTTCTCACAAAGCAACACAACAACCAGTTAGGAAGGGAAAACAGCAATTTGCAGGATGGCCTGAAACAACCCCGATATCCTTAAAGCACTGATAGATAAATGATGATGGGAAACTGCTATATTTAAGGATAAAAGAATTTCTCTATTTCTTTAGGTGAAAGCTTAGATTCCTTAAGCTAGATTTATTTTTAATTTGATTAATTCTGACTATTCAAAATGTTGTTTAAAATGTAACCAGTACTTGTCAAAGACTCTCTAAATCAGGTTGACAGATAAAATACAGGATGCCTAGTTAAATTTGAAATTCAGGTAATAAACAAATATTTTTATATTAGTATAATCACTTTTATTTGCTAAATTTGACAACCCTAACTATAGGGACTAAACTTATAATCATAAAAGTATAAAATATCTTCTTGAAGAGTCATGCTATATCTCTACAAATGATTATGTTAACTAGGAAATGGGCCAATTATTAAAGGAAAGAGGTAAACAGTTTTGTTGTTTTTCCTCCGTCTTGCTCTGTTTCACAGAGGATTGAGAAGGCATAGATGGATTTTGGATAGTAAAGGCAAGATCACAGGCACCCATATGGATGGAAGATAAGATGGGCCCTATAACATCTTGGTTGGAAGGCCAGGACAGAAGAAGACAGTCCCTTGGAGTTACTTTGAGAATATGATGGCCTATGGACATAACAGGTGGAAAACTGACAACTAGGATGGATCTGTAAAACACAAACGTTATTAGAATTACCCAGAATTCCTTGGGAAGGGGATTCTGACAAAAGACTGAAAATTTTGTGGCCAAGCAAGATGGGGTTTAAACTATTATTTAAAAGGTCACTTCAAAGAGAGATGGGATCCCTATGATTAAAATACAAGTACATCGGTTTAGTCTAATACCTTAGATTAATACCACTATCCCACCCCAACTTGAATGTGACAAGTATGCTACATTGACCCAGAGTCTGAGTTATATGTAGACATAGACGGAAACACATTTAAGATTTTTAAAAGCTAAAACACACTTAACTGCTCCACTCTTTTTCTCTAAGTAGGGCCCCAAAAGGTTCTTATTTTAAATACCATTGAGTCTAACCTAGCTGCCAATGTATGTCAATGTAAGTGGGCACACATTCTTCAAAATGCCTAATACTACCAAGACCAGTAGGAAAATTCCTTCTGACCTAAAGCAATATTATGGATAGCTTTAGATGCTGCATTATAAATATACTTACCTCAAAAACAAATAAAAGCAACCAAAATTAATTCCCCAAGGCCCAAGAAATAGTTCCAAAGGTATCATAAATAAATGTTCATCTCTTCTTGCTATAGTAACTTACTTTATTAATAAGTGATTTTAAAACGTAACACTAAAACATCACACCACTATGAGCTACCTTTCAGGGGTCTTCTGATAGTTTGCTTTTGAAAGATGTTTGTATGTGCATGGCTTTTATATTAACTTGTATTTATATGGTATTATCCAGAATAAATGCTTGTATAACTATCTACTCACAAAACTTGTGAACTATTTAATTAAGTACTGAAGAGTTCTATTACTGATTTTTAAGCTCCTTGAGGTTTTATTTTCTCTTTAGTTGTGTTTAAAACAGAGAGTGAATGAATGAGTGAGTGAATGAACGAACTAGATGGATAGATTTATTGATTTTAAAGGCCCACTTTAAACTGCAGTGAAAATCAATTAAGGAGTGTTCTGTGACATGAATAACTTCTCTAAAGAATTGCTTTCCCAGATGACTATCAAAGTTTAGAAAATAAAAGAATTAGATTACCAATGAATATGTGAACGTTCACTACCCAGACATTCTTTGTGAAAAAGTCCTCAACCCCCATAAAGGTTGTTCGATACCATTTTCTTAAACCCAAAGAGAACAGATTGTGTCCTTCTTCCCATATTTTCCATAGAGGGTAGATGCCCTCTATGGAAGGCATCTTCAAGGAAAATGGTCGAAACCATTTGCATATCTTTCTGTGCCTACACAAGTTCGAGAGGTAAAGACAAAGCGATGGTAACAAGCATGAGACACTAATGAAATTGTTCCATACACAGGAAATTTCCATTCCAGGTTCCCTAATCTTTGGTCATCTGCATGTCCAAAATCTTGCGGTCTTGAGTTAATGTAGCCTTTTCCAGCTGGTCTTTTTTTTTTTTTTTTCATGCTGACAGCAAGGAGAATAAATCCATAAAACGCTGCAACCACAAAGAGTAAAGTCTGATGGTAAAGCTATTGCTTAGCTTAGGGTTTAATAATACTATTTAAAGCCATTTTACCTCAACACTGACAAAACAAATCTACTTTAATAAGGTTAGAGAACAAGAGTTATTGCTTTGTGATAGCTGCTCTGAGCAAGGCTTGGGCTCTGTCTCTAAGAAGAAAATAAGTTGGTTAAAAACTCAAAATTTTGGTCAACCAACCACTTGTTTCTCTTACCACAAAGTCAAACATATTGTTTAAATGACTTCTAAAATAAATCCAAGGAAAGTAGACATCAATCAAAAATGGACAACAATAATTCCAAATAAAATCCCTTTTCATGAATCAGGAAGACAACCAGTTGCATCAAGCAGCTACCTTGAGCGAATTACTAGCACGCGGGCCAGGAGGGATGAAGTAAAATGTTAAGATATGGCTTTTTTCTTCAAGTCCCTACAATATAATGATAGGAAATTAAAGGTTTGAGAATGGTCTAAAGATTTGGTTGATTAGGTTCTAATACAGTCATTCTAGAGTATTTTGAACTATCCTCTACATTAAGAAACAGAGTGTATACCACAAACCGGTATGCACAGAATACTCACCCACATATACATACATAAAACAGATAACACACATATTACATATAAAGAAATCTGATGTTTTTATTCTATATTTTTAATTTAAATGATGAGTCATATCCCACGATTTCAAAAACATTGGTCTAAGGGGCAGGACTGTGACCCCCTTAAGGGCAAGAAGGCTGTCTTAAATCTATATTCCAAGGAACTAGTCCAGTGTCCACAGTTAAATGAATGGCTGGTAGTTTTTAGTGAATGACTGAGTAAATGAATAAATGAAGTATATATGCATTGTATTAAAAATAAAAGAGTAGAACTTTTGGAAGTGCTTATTATAATTTCTCCTATATTGTATCACTACTGTTGCTAAAAAAATATGGTAGATTTGATAGATGAGTAGATGGATGGATGGATAGATAGATACATAGATAGATATAGATGATACATACATACATACATACATACAAATATACATACATATATACATAGAGCTAGATAAAGTTTTCCCAGTCAGTCAAATAAGTTTTACAATCTTTTGCATCTCTCTCTAAGGGTTCTCAACTAATAAAATGATATAGTTAAGAACATGGATTTGGGAGCCCGTCTAGCTGTATTCAAACCTATCTCTGTCCATCTCTTTGTGACCCTTACCTTGTGCAACTTACATAACCACTAAGTGGCTGAGTTACCTCATTTGTAAAATGCAGATAGTATTAGATCGTGCTCCAGCAGCTACTGAAGAAGGTTAAATTATTATGTATATGTAAAGCCCTGAGAATTCTAACATATATAAGGAACATTGAATAAGTGTCTCTCAAAATGCCTTGATCGATCCGGAGTGGCAGACATCTTTTTTCCCCAGTGTATCCTAAAACACAAAACCTGAGACACAGAGATCAAAATTTGTCAACAGTGAAAACATGTGACATGGGCAGGTTATGATGTTTCCCATGACAGAATTTTCAAACACCCTCTGAATAGTCACAAAGGACATGGATGTTGCCCATGGTCTCTGAGGAAACGTTGTATTTTTCCCCATTAAACAGCAACAGTGTTGATTATGTAAGATTAACTCCAGCCCCAACTCAAAAGTAAGACCTGAGCAACACAATTAAATAAGGATACTACCATATGCTACCTATTGTACCACTGAAAGATTGAAACATGGACTTTAATCCTGTCCGAAGTCTCTGAGGATAAACCATTACTTTGACCACAAGGGACAGGCATGTAATCTCAGGTGGTGTCATCTGAGGAAAGGAGAGGGCATTTGTTTTATATTTGAGTGGCAAGAAACTCCCATACTTTACATGTTAAGGTACAACCCAGGAACGACTGCAGCCATTTTGTTATCTCGAGTGAAGTCAGCCCAAGGATGAAACCAACATAAGGAGGAAGGTGGGTTTTAGAGGGTCCTTGAGAATGGAGTTGATCAACCACTTGAGACCTGCTCTATCTCTGGACATCTGTTGTGTGAATGTATTGTCCATATTGTACAATGGACAGTTTGAGTTCAATTCTCTGCAGAATTAAGTTACAATCATTCAATGAGGGGTTCATCTAGATGACTTACAATATCTCATCCAAACTTCCCAACAACTTGGGACTCATTTTCTGCGCCTTCTAAATGGAAAATATTTTTATTTTATTTTATTTTTTCTAATATGTTCATTTTATTTAAATATTTACTAAGTTTTTAAAAATAAAAAATATCCTTAGGGTTTCAAAAATAAATCCAGTGCTTACAATGTGTCAATAACAGTACTAAGGATTTTGTAAATATTATTTTATTTAACTTCATAACAAACCAATGAGGTTGGAATTATAACTATACTCCATTCAGACAAAGAAAATTAGGCTATTAAAAATGAATAAATTTGCATTTAAGTTATATAATTAGTAAATGAAGAACTGGAATTCAAACACAATTTTTTTTTTCTAGCTTTTAAGAAGTTCTTGACCATTATAGTCTGCTGCTTTAAACTAATATGTATCAGGTACTGTGTTAGGTAGATGCTAGAAGCACAAGTCAGTATAGTCCAACAACATTTTTTTGAAAGTATACAAATATTATGCACCAGATAAGATATACACTGAATAATTGAATCAAATAAACTTAGAAAGGCATAATCAGAAAGAAAAAAATAATAATTCTCCTCACCAGTGCCTTCAAGTATAGTCTGAAATATTTCCATTCTCTGTCTCTGGGCTACTGTGGGCAGACTATGGTAAATTTCAGTTCTCAACACAGTCTCACTTTCAGATATTAAGAAGTCTAGACCATCTAAACACACAGAAATAACAACACCATAAATGAACTCATAAGTAAACTATGAACTTGGGGAGAATTATAATATGTCAATATAGGTTCATCACCTGTAACAAATATACTACTCCAGTTGGGGTATGCTGATAATGGAGGAGACAATGCATGTGTATGGTCAGGGGGTATATGAGAAATCTCTGTACATTTATTTCAATTCTATGTTGGAGTAATTATCCAGAACTTAACCTCCCAACCTTAAACAACTAGAAAACTAAGCAAAATATTTTAAAAAAGTGGTTTTCAGACACTGAATAAATATGCAATATACGATACTTCATAAAAGGGAAAAACTTAGGTGAACCTACAACAGTCCCAGTGTTCTGACTGGAAGCAATTTGTAGGAAAGAGGAATCCAAACAGTATCCTGCAGTCCTGCTGAGTTCAGGAGACCAAGGCCAGAGTTTGAGGATGCTAAAGCAGGTGAAATTCATGTGACAGAGTTCCATAAAAAAGAGGGAGCTCTTTAGGAAATGAGATCAAGATATTTGCTAAGAAGCTCTGTTTTAGCATTTAAGTATTATCACGCGGGGTGGCATGCAGGATCTCTGGTCCCGCTCCCCACATAAGAATTCAGGACATGGTGAGGCCAAAAATGAACACCCACAGAGCCATAGGTAGGGGAGTCATACCACTATAGTCTCGCTGGCAGCTGGGTTGGAGACACACGATCTGCAATCCACACTCGGCCACACTATGCACTTGCCAGCCACCATCTTCTTGCTAGCCTCCATTTTCTGCTAGCGTTGCCATGGCAGTTATATTAATGGCCAATGGCTCACTGGTTACAGCTGACGGCCAACTAGCCACAGCTGATGGCCATCCAATCACAGTTGATGGCCATTTATTACCTGAGCCAGCACCTTCCCTCGTGAGGCCGAGAGCCTGGAAACTGCACTCCTGGCTCTGTCCCCACAGTATTATATTACCGATGATATTTCAGTTAAACTAAAGGAGCAGAACCAGCAGTATGGAGAAATATATTATATTATATTATATTATATTATATTATATTATATTATATTATATTATATTATATTATATTATATATACGGGCATGCATATATATTAGGTTGGTGAAAAAGTAATTGTGTTTTTTGCAATTATTTTTAAACTTTTAAACTGCAATTACATTTGCAACAAACTAATGCATACTCTTATACACAACATACATGCACATATAATAATATAAACACATAATATATAATGTATTATTATATAAATTATAAAATAAAAATATAAGCATATTTTTACAAGGAATTTGCTTATGAATTCAGAGCTAGTAAAGTTAGTCCAAAGCAAGGCAGGCACTTAAGAAGGGAAAATCATGTGCAGGCTCCAACCCTATGAGCTTGAGCTGAAGGTTAAATCCACAAGCAGGCAGTTAGGAAGGGGAGATCCAGAGAAACAGGTAAGCAATATCAGATCTAACTACTGCTTGGAGTCTTTCTGCTCAGGAAGAGGCTACACACTCTTTTAAGGGCTTCTATTTGACTAATTCAGGCCTCCCAGGATAACTTCATTTTGATTAATTCCAAGTTAACTGATTATGATTTTAATTCCATCTGAAAAATCCCTTCACAGGAACACCCAGATTGCTGTTTAATTGATAAACTGGGAGAAGACATGTGCATGCTACAAAATGGCTGCTATCTCCCTTGTAGCCCATTCTAACTTGAAAATCCCTAGAGGGGATTCTCAGGAGACTTATTTAGTCACAAAACTTAGTACATCACAAAGTGACCACAGAAGTGAAAAGTAAAACTTCAGAAGGTAAGCAAAGAAGGAGCAGAAAGGCATAAACTAAGTAAACAATTCCATGAACTCACAACAGAAGGCAAAATAGCTGAATTTCTATAAGCAAGAGTGGAAAAATTAGAGAGATCTATCTCTGGGTGAAAGGCTATTCCAGTCATACCCTAGCAATGTTTCAAAACAGAATTGAAAGGATCAAACTGATCTGCCAGCAAAATGACCTCAATGGTCCTTAAAGAAAAAAACAAAATCCATGCCCTCAATAACATAATTCAAAATGTCTATCACACATCCAAAAATTAGTAGACGTGCAAAGAGAAAGGAAAATATTACCCATGACCAGGAGAAATGTAGGTTGTTTAGTTTTATTGTTGTTTTAAGTTCAGGGATAACTATGGTGAACTTTCATTAATGTGGAAGTTGACTGATCAATGTTAAAAATCAAAATGTAGAATAAAGCTGATACCCATATTCAATATTGTAGTTTGCTTTTAGTTACAACATTTCTACGATTTCTTTCCCTAAAACATCCACAGCTGAGGTACTCATTTGACTTGCCTTTTTCACCTCTAGGTATCACCACAATTCCTGGTAGTAACTGACTCTGGTAATACAGAAATGAGAGAAATGATGGAATTACCTAACAAGGATGTTAAAACAGCTATTATAACTATATTCAAGTATTCAGAGGGAATATGAACATAGTAAAGATGTAAGTGGAAAATATAAAAAAGAATCGGAACTTCTAGATAGGAAAAATAAAATATTTAAAATGAAAATTTCACCGAATGAGACTAACTGCACATTAGACCCTGAAGATGAAAATTTCATTGATATTAAAGACGTAGTAACAGAATCCATTAATAATGAAACTCAGTTAAAAAAAAAAAAAAAAAAAAAAGATTGAAAGAAAGGGAACATAGCCTAATAGGCGAGTGGAAGAATATCTAGTGCCCTAAAACATGTGCATTTTAGCTTCCAAAAAAGAGACAAGGAGAAGGACAAAACAACCGCAATAGCAGAAATAACAAACAAACAACAATTCTAACATAGTTGAAAAAATCAATTGAAACACACACACAGTCAAAGAAGTGCAAAGAACACAATGCAGGATAAATACACAGATGCATGTATAATGCATGTGTATACATGCACAATGCATGCATAAAGTCACAGATACACTACAAAGTATATCAAAATGAAGTTACTAAAAATCAATGATAAAGAAAAAATCCATTAAGGCAAACAGAAGAAATAAACAATTACATATAGAAAACCAAAGATAAGAATAATCACAAACTTCTCATCAGAAACTAGGCAAACCAGAATAAATATTATAACATCTTTATAGTGATAAAGGCAAACACTATGAAACTAGAATTTTTACCAAGTGAAAATATCATTCACCATCAACGACAAATAATTTTTCAGACAAACAAAAGTTGAGAGAATTTATTACCAACAGATTGATAGCACAACAAATGTTAAAGAAGTTCTTCAGGTGAAAGGTAAATTACACAAAAATTTGTACACACAATGGAATAAAAAAAAAATGCTATAATGATAAATACGTGACAAAATTTAAAAGTATATTCTCATTTTTAAATTTTCTCAAAGAATATTTATGGTTTAAAGCAAAAATAATAGTAGTGTATTTTAGAGGTCATTACATGTGCATACAAGTGTAATTATGACAATAATAGGAGAAAGGATTAGCTGTATTGTTATACAAAATGGCAAAATATAATATCAAAATAGGCTATATTACGTTAAATATACTATAAACCCAAGGGAAACCATGAAAAAAGAATACACAGAGGTATACCTCAGAAGAAATGGGAATAACACTAAATGGTAAATATACTTTATCCCAAAAGAAGGCAATAAAATGAAAAATAAATTTAAAAATGGATGTAACAATTGGAAAACAACCAGAAACATGATAGATTTAAATGGATAATTATTAAATGTAAATGTTCTAACACTCAATTGATAATCAGAGATTGTCAAAATAAATAAAAATGCAAAACCCATTAACTAATTTCACCCCAATAAATTTAACTTAAAAAATTTTAAACCCAACTATATGCTCCCTATAAGAAATCAATTTTAACTAAAAGGATACAGAAAGATTAAAACTAAAGGATAGAAAACTGTATACATGCAAATTCTAAGCATATAAGAGCTGGAGTTCTTATATTAATATTAGACTAAGGCTCTGAAGAAAGCATATTATTGGAGATAAAGATAGATGTTTTATAATGATTATGTTAATTCATAAAGAAGACATAACACTTGTCATTCCAATAAACTTTAATTAAAAAAAAGAAGACATAACAATGATAAATGTGCATGTGTCTTAAAATAGAGTTTCAAAATACATAAAGGAAAATTAATAGAATGAAAAGAAATAGACTAATCTAAAATTGGATATTTCCACATTCTTCTCTCATAATCAGTAGAATTAGCATATAGAATCTGAGTAAGGTTATGAAATAATTAAATAGTATCAATCAACATGACCCAAATAGGCATTTCCATAACAACAGCCGACTATACACTGTGTACAAGTGCACATGAAACATCCAACAAAATTAACCATATCTTGAGCCACTAAATAAGTCTTAGTAAGTATAAAAGTATTGAAATCATAAAATATTCTGTAACCAGGATAGAATTAAACTAGAAGTCATTAACAAAATGTATTTGGGAATTCCCCAAATTTTTGGAAATTAAAACAATATATTTCCAAAATATTACCATGAATCAAAGGAAAAAACTCACAAGCAAAATTAGAAAATATTTTAAACTAAATAAAATGAAAGCCACAACAAATCAAAAGTGTGGGCTGCAACTAAATTAGTACTTAGAGGAAAAATCTTAAGGATTTATATTAGAAAAGAAGAAACACTTAAAACCAATGATCTAAACTTCTACCTTTTGAAGCTAAAAATAACAGAATAAATTAAACCCAAAGTAAGTATAAAAAGGAAATGATAAGCATAAGATCATAAATCAATGAAATAGAAACCTGGAAAAAGCAACAGAGAAAAACTAATGAAACCAAAACCAAAAATCAAAAATGAAAAAACTTCAGCTAGACCAATGGAGAGAGAAAGAAAACCAACCCATCTTAAGAATGGAAGAGGAAAACTTACTAGAAATCAGACATTGAAAGAAGTAATATCACAAATAACCTTAAGATATTAATTTCAAAAATTTAGTTTACATAAACAAACTGGTTGAAAGATCTAAAGTACAAAAACAAGCTAAAGAAGAAATAGAAAATATGAGTGCCTTTATATCTGTTAAATGGAAATCATAATCAAATACCTTCCCCTTTAGTTCGCAAACTCAGGAGTGCCCAGGGTCAAAGCTGAAACCGGCCGCTGTGCAGGGAGGGCAAGGAAAGACTGGAGAGACAGAGAGGCCACTCCCAAGTGGTTGGTGGTAGTTTTAATAACCGAGGGAACTTACTGTTATCTTCTTCTTTGTCTGCTGAGCTGTTCTGTCCTCCCCTCTGGTTCCCAAGGTTGTTTTTCAGGACAAAAGTGTGAACCTGTTAATTTTCCGTGATTACTTTGAGAAGCTCATTAAAAATGGTCCTGAGAAGCAGGATGTATATCCTGATCAGAGGGATGGTTTCTCTCCCTCTCTAGCATTTTTCTCAATATCTTGCTGCAAAAGCAAGGTGCTTGTGCCCCAAAGTGAAAGCAGATGCAAGGGGCATTGCCCCAAGTAGGAGCAGCTGCAAGGCGCCTCCTAACAAGAGCTAGTTCCTTCCTTCTCCTGTTCATTTCTACTGTTCCACCTACCCTGGCAATTTCAGTGCTCAGTAAGGATAAGCTCTACTGGCTATCACTTAAGGCCCACTGGGTGCATCTAGTAAGGACTTCTATGTGTGCCATAATGTACCCCAGGCGAGAAACAGAACATGCCCAAATGACCTTGAGGAGAGGAAGGCTGGCAATTTTTATTACTGGATTCCCCTATACCCAGGGAGATCTTAGGGTGCAATGATCCAACTGCCCAGGCAGAAGCCTCAGCCAAAATTTGTGCCACACAACTATTGAATCCCATTCGGGGCTACCCAATAAATACCTGTGAAGCACAACCAGTCAGTGCCAAACCAGTCACCATGCTTTAATGTGACCGAATGACTAGAGAGTTCCAGTGACAGTCATCTCATTTCCCTGGTGCAGTTGGGTTGGTCCTGTTTAGAGTGATTTTTCTGTTCCCAACATAGGGGTTCCTGGACGCACAAACATCCATAACCCAGTGTGAGTCACATGAATCCATCCCAAATCTGAGAGTAGCCACCCATGGTGCTAATGTTGGTATTTTTAATACCGTTCCAGGCAGTTTGATGAGCTGCCGGTGCAGTTTGTTTGACAGGAAAGGAATACCCACGCCCAGTGGTATTGATAGCCCGTGCCACAGGCCAGATTTCTGGATCAGTCTTGGGAGTATCAGATGACTTAAGAGTATGGATCCTAACTTGTTCTTCCTTGGTGCCTTAATGCCTTCCAGTCCCCTCCCTGGAGTGGTAACACCCACCATGGCAATCCTGCAAGCTAGACAGGGGCAGCTGCCCACATACCCCAGAGCTGGATTGATTCTTTTGATGGGCATTCAAGTGGGTCCAGTGTAGAAAGGTTTTTCCCTCAGTAGCCCATCCCATGACTGGATACCACAGGATCAGCAGAAGTTTAAGGTCAGAAACATAGATATTTAAGAGAAACTTATATGGGAATGTCATGCCCTTCTGTAAGAATTAAACTTGCAGTCTGATCCTCAGATGTTAATGTGGCTACAGCTTTAGGAACTTGGCCTGGTTGTGCATAACATACATGTTGGCTGTGGAGGCAGGACGGTCAGGTGTGAGGAGTTGGACAGGTGGCAGGATACGCCAGACCAGGACCCCCACCGTCTTCCCTCTCTTAATGGTGTGTGTTCTATTCCAATTATAGTGCATCATAATAGGTCCTACTTGCAGTGGGATGACAGGAACTCAGTGGAGACAAAGTAGTTCCCCTCACCCAGGGGTGCGAAGTAACTCATCCATCCCAACGAGACTCCCCATTGTGAATTCCAGTAGATAATTCCTTTCCCAGGCATGATGGGGTTGCTATTCTCTAGTAGCACAGCACATTGATCCTCCAATGATGGCAGCCTAGTTTGCATGGAGACAGGAAAACCTGGGTTAGGCCAGTCGCAGTGTCCACACAACCCAGAGCATGATTAGAACCCTCACTGACAGGGAGGGGGCCAAAACAATAAAGTTGGTAATTGCTCATCCTCTCATCATTTGGGAACTCTGGCAGACAGCCCCAGACTCCTTTGGCAGTTGCCTTAGGCGTTGTTCAGAATACATAGGACATGCTGTTACTGCATTAACCAAATCACTGTATTTCAAGAACAATCTGGAATTCTTGGCAATATGCCATCCCACCCGGGCATTTCAGTGGCCACTCTCTCCATGAACCCAATCTGCTGTATCTACTGAAGAGCCAGGGATGCTAGGGATCCTACCTGAGCTTCCCAGGAGGTGACAGTGGAGACAGCCTCAGGCTCATGAAGGAGAACTCAAATGTCTTCCCACATATTTTGGCCCCACAAGGGATCATTCATGATCACTCATCCCTTAGTTTTTCATTGTCCAAGACACAGAGTTAATCCCTTTTAGAACAGCCCAACTGTCAGGGCAAAGGGTTCATGGCCGGGACTCATGATTGATCACCAGCCCAAATGCTCTGAGTTCAGCCCACTGGCTGCTGCAGTTCAGCTCCTGTTTCCTTCCAGATGGTGTCAGTGTTGCGGGGAACAGCCACTGCAGTCCATGTAGAGAGGTTGTCCCAAGACTAGACCCATCTGTATGTTAGGCATCAGTGGGAACTTCCGCCACTCCACAGGGGTGCCACAAGAATGGAGCAGGGATCTAGATTCTCTACAGGGCCTAGTAGCACCCCCATTTCTAGAGACAGTGGGCTGGCCCACAGAATACTCCTCTGCTTCAAGTAGGCATGCCACTCAGTCAGTGTGGGAGTTTGAGCCATGGCAGAGCTGGGCTGATGGAACATATTCTCAATCCACCCCTTAGTGGGAAGGGAAGTTCTTACTAACTATAATATGCTGTTCCTTAGTGAGAAGTTCTACCTGGAGAAGCTGTGAACACTTGATCTCTGAGGGTATGTAGGGGTCTCTGCCCCCTTCCAGAGCTGGGACCAAAACCCTAGGGGTACCCTCTCCTGCTGTCTCGGCCACAGTGTCTGACCCATACTCATATGGACACATCTAACGTACGTTAACCCTGCTTGGGAGATTCCCAGAGCTTTCATCTGCTTCACTTGGATTTTTGCTGCTCTGATCCCCATCCCCCCATGTGCCCTCTCTTTACCAGGTGGCAGAAGGAACTCCAAGCGTTTACAAGGGGCTAGTCTTTTTCTTTTTTTTCCTTTCATTTAGAATGGGTGTGGGGAAAGGGGGAGAAATATCTGGTTCCTTAAGTGACACAAAACACCATAACACTATCTTCTCCTCTGTGTTTTCTTTTCTTTTCTTTTCTTTTCTTTTCTTTTCTTTTCTTTTCTTTTCTTTTCTTTTCTTTTCTTTTCTCTTCTCTTCTCTTCTCTTCTCTTCTCTTCTCTTCTCTTCTCTTCTCTTCTCTTCTCTTCTCTTCTCTTTTCTCTCTCTCTCTCTCTCTCTCTCTCTCTCTCTCTCTCTCTCTCTCTCTCTCTCTCTCTTTTAATTTCTAGCCCTTTCTTATACCTTTGGGAAGTAGGTAAGGGTGTTGGTAATCAGAGAGCCAGTTTGCCCAACTCTTATTAAATCTTACAGTGATGTGCGTAGCAGCCCTCATTACAACACAGGATTTCTTGGCACCTTTTATCTTTAACTTTGGGTCATTAGACAAATTAAGACATGAAGAGCAGTTCCAGTTGACATTCCATCGCACATGCTGGATTTCTGAGGTAACAATGTATTTTAAGCCCTCCAGGAGATCAGAGGGAAGAGAAGAACACAGATGGATAAACAAAGCATCCAATAAAACATAGTCAAAACCAATGAGAGTCACACAGAGATTCATAGCCTGAGGAACTCACAGTCGGATCAGAAAATAAATCAAGAGTATGACTATGTAGAGTACAGAATGGGAGGTGTTTTATGAGAGGAAATGACAGGTAGGAATTACATTTTAGAGGAAAAGCACAGAGACTAGACCCCTAACTCCTCACTCATTATATCCATCCCTACTAGTTTTAATATATATATATTTTTTATGTAATGCTCACTGGTTACTTTATTTATTCCATGCTTTGCAATTGCTGTTATTTTTATTTATTTATTTATTTTTAGGCAATCACCATTTTATGTCTCACAAGAAATTACATATAGCTATACTTTTTTTTAGATCCTCATTATTTCTCTATGGGCTGCTGAATTTTACTTGGGGTATGATTGGCTTAAATAAACACTTAATGTCAGTATTATGTGCAGAGAAATAAATGTATAGTTTTATGTATATATCCACATTTATGTTGCTATACACAATGGGTATAATTTGCCAGTGTAATTGCCAGTTCTAAAGATATCTAACTGCCCATAAGTAATTGTAAAAATTAGAAGTTTCTTCTTTTATATTTGCCCAAGTTAAAGAATATAATTAGCTAGTTAAATGTAATTAAACTTCTACGACTTCACTATAAAGATCTGTGTGAAACAGAAATGAATTGAATCCAATGACAGTGGATTTCCAAGAAACATATAGTATGTCTGCTTTGTCCGTTTTCCTGTCTCCCGTTTTTGCTCCCTTACCCCATCCTCTCTCCCCAGTGAGGACTTAAATATTAGGTAATCAAAATAATTATCAAGGAAAATATGTACACAGTAGATGCATCATTAGAATTTGACCAACTATCACCTCACTGTCATTCGGTAGTATTAGGCTTGCAAACCAATAATAAATGAAGTGATTTTAAAAAAAGGGATAAAGAATCAAAATTACTGGGCTCATGCCTCTCTGAGAGCCTCCTTACATTAGCCAACCCTGGATTAACAAGTGTGTGCTTTCATTAACAAACAGCTGGGCACACCTAAGTACATTTTGCATGCAGTATTAAAGCAAGTTATTTTCCAACTCACACATCACTTAAGATTAAAAAAATAAACAATGTATAAATTTGCTACTTCTTTTTAAGTGTCAAGAGGCCCAAAAGGGGGAGGGGGGAATGAACATGGCATGAGAAAAAATATTTCCATCATGCTCATTACACACTAGGTACTATTCTAAGCACTACACTTTAAAATAATTTAACAAATGCTTCTCTAGTGCTTACTATGTGCACGTTACTGTCCTAAGCCACTTTATTCATATTAACTTATTTAATTATCATAATCACCCTAGGAGTTGGATAATATTAGTCCCACTTCACCTATCGGGAAACAGAAACTGCTGAGATGTGCTGGAATTGAGATTGAACCCCCAGGCC
Source organism: Rhinolophus sinicus (assembly GCF_057876585.1). Taxonomy (NCBI): domain Eukaryota; kingdom Metazoa; phylum Chordata; class Mammalia; order Chiroptera; family Rhinolophidae; genus Rhinolophus; species Rhinolophus sinicus. The sequence goes on along the minus strand of NC_142503.1, from coordinate 186,977,408 downwards.
TTCTGGCTTCATTAGGTTATTTTTATCATGAAAGAAAGCAAAAACAAGTTTCACTTCAGGCACAGACCTTAAATTTGGCCACGCCAGGATTTGAACTTGGTTCTATTTGCTCTCAAAGTCGATGATCTCTATTTATAACAATAAATGCAGCAATTCAGATCAAACCAGTTGACTGCATAAAAAGAGTACAGCCACAGTCTGAATTTACAAAAATTGACGTGTGCTGAGCTCCAACTATATACATGCGCTAGGTCTCAGGACTACAGTAAAGAAAATGAGAGGTTCCCCAATTTTTCCAGCAGTAAACATGATGATTTATACTTGGTAGATATACAGTAAGTGTTTCTTTCATGAATAAATGATCGATTAATTTTAAAATTACCTCCCCTCCTGGAACTGAATTTGAAGAAGGGGGGCTTAATAAAGAGAATCAGGATCTAATCTGTCCTGAGCAGGGGGTAGAGACAGAGGAGGTTTTAAGAAGAAATGACAATTAATCTGAGATCCAAAGGATAAAAAAAGGGCAAAAAAAAAGACCAAAAAAAAGACAAGAACCAAATGGCCATTCCTGTATATAAAGCAGTGTGCTGCCATTGTTGAATCATGTTTTGTTCAGTTATCTATTGCTGCTTAACAAACCTTCCCCAAATTAATGTCCTAAAATAAGAATTTATTACTCACTCCCATGATTCTCAGGGTTGACAGGTGAGCTAGAAAATTGTTCTTGCCCCAGGTGTTATCATCTTGGTGGTATCCAGCAAGTGGACAGGCTGGTCCAGTGGATACAAACCATCTCTGGCATCTTGGCAGGGGTGACCCAAATGCTGAACCCAGCTCAGAATGTCGCCCCAAGGGTCTTCATGTTGATGGTTTTGGTTTGGGATGGGGGGTTGTCGAACTTCTTCTATGGCAGCTCAGGGCTAACACAGTAAGCATTTCAAGAGCCCTGAAAGGAAATCACCAGCCAGACTTCTTACAACCTAAACTTGGAAGGTCCAACTGCCACTTCCTTTGCATCATATTAGTAGTCGAATAACTCACTTAGGCCAACTCAAGGAGAGTAAGAATTAGACTCCAACCATCAAAGAATTTGCAGTTGTCTTTAATCTACCACACTCTTGTAACACATTGCATTTCAAATCACAATAGGGATACAAGCCCGACAAATGCTCCTTCAGCTAAAATTCTGATTAAGGCTGAAGACATAACTACCATCCTAACAAGCACTCATGCAAACCCAGCCTCAAACATCAGTGAAACAAATCCTATCTCTTCACTTAGATGGATCAGGCAATTGCTATGGATTGTAATTAGCATAACAATTAAGACAGAAAATAAAGAGATGTAAGATATAGGCTGTTTCCCCACCAACCTGAGGAAAGGCACCCTCTGAATTTAACCCTTACCATACCCGAACCCAAATGCAGAGATGGGAATTTGATATGTTCAAGAAAGATTGTTGGATTGGTGTTTCTCTCCAGTTGGTAGATCAGATGTATACATTTGCTGTTCAATTTACATGAGCAAGAGTGTTTTTATATGTCCCTTCCTCCTTTATCCTCCATTCCTCCCCACCACCTCAAAATAAACCCCACTAAATTAAAGCCATTTTGTTGATCCTAAAAGGAAGTTTCTCTTAGTAGGGAATATATAGTAGAAGGTTGTTGGTTTTTTTTTTTGCTGTTGTTGTTTTTCGATATCTTTTAAGCTTTACAATTTATTTTAAGTGTGTTTTTTCAGGACCCATCAGCTCCAAGTCAAGTAGTTGTTTCAATCTAATTGTGGAGGGTGCAGCTCACAGTGGCCCATGTGAGGATCGAATCAGCAACCTTGTTGTTAAGAGCATCACGCTCTAACCAACTGAGCTAACCAGCCTCCCCTAGTAGATTTTGATTCTTGTACATGTGCAGTGCGCCCTGCTGAGCGGTTCACTTCATCTGGCATTGCTGGGAAACTGGTAATGAATTTCCCTGACAGATACATCCCTGGTCAGATCAGATCAGGGAAATGAGCTCTTTGGGGTACAGGCTTGTATGGAATTATAACAGTATGTGTTCACTGACCCCAAGTTGAAAGAACGTTTCATTCCAATACTCTGAAATGGAAACTGATAGTCTCTGTTGTTTTCATTGCTTAAAATGCACATTACTATGAGGGGCTTTATTTTAGATTAACTTGAGTGGTAGCATAGCTTTCCATGAAAAAAAAATCAAACATTCCATATTTTGCTAGCAGCATATTAGTTACCTGAAAAAAAAGTTTTATGGGTTTACAGAAAAGAGAACGAAATCCTGAATTTAAGTTAAAATACCAGTAGTCTCTCTGTCTCTGTCTCTGTCTCTGTCTCTGTCTCTCTCTCTCTGGCTCTCTCTCTCTCACACACACACACACACACACACACACATTCTTTCTACTATTCTTCTGTGTACTTAAATAAAAGCAATACATTCTCCCACTTGTCTCTCTGGTACAATACCTATGGAAAAAGATTGTGAAACCTCAGTTTGGACTGAATTTGAGCTAACTGTCAGCAATTTGGCAGTTAGTTTCTGAAGTTAGGTTCTCTTTGAATTTTAGTTTTCCTTGGACACCGTACTTGCAACCAAAATAGTCTCCAGAATCGGAGCCCACGGTCTGGCCAGCCTATGTCTGACCTTTCCGGCAGATGTGTATAAATTGAACAGATTGCTTTTCCCAAACCAAACTGCGTAATCTTGGTTAGGTTTGTTTTCCATGCAAATACTTAGACAGGCTGTGGTTTGTGCTCCTGGGTGTTGGGAATAGGATATACGCAGAACCCAGGTCAATGACTAAACCCAGCTGGATCTGGAATGACCATTTTTAATCTTGGGATGAAAGTTTGATACGTTAGGGATATTAGTTGATTTGGTCAGCAAGATTTTTCTTTTCTTGCTAACACACAAATTATGTTCTGAACAACCACTTGACAAGGTGAGCAGAAGAATATAGAGAAATTACCCAATTATGATTTGGCCAAAATGCCAAATCTGTCCAGCACAATGACAAACGTCCCATTGGGTGAAGTCAGTGATGTGACAAGGTGAGCCCACCTATGGTTATTTCGCAGGATGATCTACCACCAGGTAGAAAAAGGCATGGGGACATCCCTCCCCCACCCTGAATGACCTATGTGCTCCAGCAACTTGATACAGGTGAGACACTTGAGGAGACAGACTCTCAGCCCAGTGGGAACTGGTGTTCAGGGGCCAAACACCTTCGGGTGGTTTTAAGATACATATTCTCAGGGTTTCTGGAGAGTGCACTGGCTGATTGCCTACAAGGAAAACATAGGAACTAAGTTTATGAGTGAACATACAAAACTGGTGCCTTGCAGAGAGCCTCTTGAGAAAAGGTCTTGGAGCTGTGACTCCCCAAATGACAGGGAAAAATCATACTGCACTGATGTTCCCCTTGAGAGATAAAGGGACCCAATGACCAGTATGTCTCACAGACAACTGGGGCCTCTAAATGGAGCAGAAAGTTTAGCTCAATAAAAGGAACAGGGGGTGTATAGATCAGCTGACTTGTATTTGACTTTCATTTCTGCAACTTCTAGCTGTGTGGCCCTGGGCAAGCCATTTAACCTAGCTGTGCCTACCTTGCAAGTAATATCTTCAGTTTTATAGCAAGGCTTAGTGAAAATGTGTGTAAAGCCCCTAACGTTATGCCTAGTACATGGTAGAGCTTTGTAAACGGTAATCTCTATGATCACTCATATTTTATGTGACAGCATCATTTATTGAATGAGACAGAACCAAGTTTGAATATCAGATTTACCTCTTCGGAGCTGTATGAATTAGAACAAATCTCTTTCCCTCGTTCAACTTTAGTTCCGTCATCTTTATAATGGGGGAAACAATAATTACATTGTAGGGAGCATTTGATTATTAAATCAATGACATAATAAAGTGCCTAAGACAGTCTCTAGCATTTAATCTTGTCCTTTTATTATGTCATTCCTCTCCCTACACTTTTCCCAGATTGGGGCAAAAATGAATAGGACTTGTCGAGAGTCCCTTGTTAACTCTCCAGGGAAGACAGCCCCAGACTTCAGTTCAGCATTAAGACAGAACTACAGCAGAAGAAAATGTGGCAATACACTCAGGGGATTTGTTACAATTTGGGATGATAGAGCACATCCATAGGGAAGAAACACATAGGGAAATCGGTATTAGATGTACGTATTCACAGGAAAGGTTTCTGACATGAAAACATGGGACCTCTTGTACCTGGCAGAGCATCTAAGGGGTTGGGAGGGACTTGCGATTGGTGCAGAGACTCGAGTGGCTTCTGTTGTGATGATAACCCGTTACAGGCTCAAAACTCCAGCCACACATCTTCTCTTTCTTGAATGCTCTGCAGTTAGGTGTTAAATGATTTCACTTCAAATTTTATTTAATTTCAGTATTTTTTCATATTTGCTCTTTTGGAGCACTCCAGGTCTTTTTACATCACTCACTTAAAAGGCATAAAGCGAACCAGAAACCACCAGGGATAAAAGAGCTGATATTTATGCCGTGGTACTTTAAACTTTTTCCTCCCTAAACTCACACCCAAGAACTAATGTGTCTATAGGTCAATTTGCATTTTGGCCACATTTGAAGCACTTGGCTACAGCAGCCTCTGTGCAAATTCACGCCACATGTGGTACTAATTGGTGCTGTTGGCAGTTTAAGAAAAAAGGCTGGGATGGAGTGGGCACGGAAGCCTAACAATGCCTTCACACAATGGCTCTCAACAGGAGTTAGAAATTAGAAGTGTGAGGAAAAAGATGGGCCTGTGTGACAAGGTCAATGAGCTGAATCTTTCAGCACTTTGCAAAAAGAAAAGTAAAAAGAAGCAGGAACAAAAAAAATTGAACTACATATTGTATTTTGTACCAAACTTCCAAAAACAGATCAACGAGACCTTGTTCACTTAACATGTACAGTCAAGGAGCATGAATGTGCAGACGGAGGAAGGAACAAGGTTCAAAAGGGTGCTTGGGACTGTCTGGAGAGTCAGCCATTGCTCAGGGCCAGCTCAACTCCCCCCGGGTCAATTTCTCCATCTGCAAAGTAGTCACAGGCTTTCATAGCCTTCACTTCCTACCAGCTAAGGGGAGCAGGGGGCAGATATGTAGTGCTTTGATTTTGCAAACTTCAAACCCAAATACAGGGATCTCTCATAACATCTAAGCTGTGGGTCTCCATAGGCATGAGGAAAGCGGCCTATGGTGTTGGGGATAATTATTCCCCTAGACAGCTATGTTAGTCTAGCCCTTCTAGGTTGCAGGAAACAGAATTTGCAAGAAACAGAATGGAGCCTCAGGGAACTGGGGTTAATTGTAAGGATACACTGGGGAGAACGAAACCAGAGCTGCTTCAGTCGTCATATCACATGGTTCATGGAACTGGACTTTTTTTTTTTAAATTCAAGATACAACAGCAGCTTTGGTTTCCCAACGGCAATTATAATCATCTTAACATGCAGCTTTTCTCTCTTCTTTTTCACTGTGCCTATGTTTGCTTCCTTCCACTCATAGCACAAATAAAACCAAAGAAAGCTCCCTGATATGACCCTATCAAGTTCTTTACAGACGCTTCAGCTCTCTTTTCCCTGAGAAATAGGAATGCAATTTCAAGGACCTGAAATTACCGGGGCACTTATTGCCTCTCTCTCTCTCTCTCTTTCTCTCTCTCTCTCTCTCTCTCTCTCTCTCTCTCTCTCTCTCTCTCTCTCCTCTCTGTCTCTCTCATTCTCCTATAAGGCCCACCTTTAAAATTTGCCAGGCCTGAGGCAAGGATATGAACAGAGACCCCTGGGCAACCCCTCTTCCCTTCATACCCCCAGTTCTGCTCCTCAGCATGAAGCGCCTCATGCATGTATGGGTGTCTCCCATCCCCTAAAGTCCAAGCTCCACCCATTTCCTTACACCTGCTCCTTCAAGACCCTGACAATGGCCACTCCTCAGAGCCTTCAAGAGGCTGACTAGGGAACAGGTCTGTGCAGGACCAGAAGGGGATTCGGGGACATAGGGTCAGGGAATGTCAGGGCCCCAAGCTACCTAACATGACCTAGAAGAGGCCCCTTGAATCCATGCACTTCTTGTCCTATAGGACCAAGCTCATGAGGACCATCTAAAGTATAGGAGCTTTGGAAGGGCCCTGTGTTGCCTCGGTCTAAGATAACCTATTTTGCCTCCTTCTCCCTTCTCAATCTGTAAATCTGTCCTAAAATTATTACTACCACCACCACTATTACTATATGACAAATGGATGCAAAGTAATATTTAATACAAGGAATCTCCTTGTAAAAATTAGGTGGTTTCTCTGCATATCTCTGGGGGCTGGGAAGTCCAAGGTCAAGACACTGGCAGATTTGTGTCTGTGAAGAGCCTGTTTCCTGGCTTGTAGATGGATTCCTTCTTGCTGTCACCTCACATGACAGGGAGAAAGAAAGAGAAAGGGAGCCCTTTCATGCTCCTTCTTATAAGGACACTGATCTCATTTTTGAGGGCTTCATCTTCAGGATGAAATTACCTTCCAAAGGTCTCACCTCCAAATACCATCACATTGGGAATTAGGTTTCAACATATGAACTTTGGGGTCACATAAGCTTTCAGTCCATAACACAGGCCAAACATATTCTGAACAGTACAAACAGGAAGAGGACAGGAGGCAGGAGGCAGCAGTACTTTCAAAAGCAGCAGGAGTGAAAGTGAACATAATGAAGAGGAGATGTAAACACAGGTAGCAAAATGCTTCCCAAAAGAAATCAATGCCGGAGCCATTTCTAGGACTGGTTGTGCATTGTTCAAACCAGAGTTAGTTCTTCTGAATCCCTTTCAGAACTGATTTCTAAGCATTGTCACTCAGTTAAGTACTCACTTTAAACTTAGTCCTGAATGGTGTAGTGTAGGTGGTGCCACGGCTGAGCCAGGGCTGAAAGCTGCAGAGATCTTAGGTAGAATGGACATCTTCCCTCACCAGTCACCCTTCTCATCAGCTTTCCCATATCACATGTGAGGGTTTGCCTTTATTTTTTAGAATTAAAAATTAATTTTAGGAGGTTCAAAAGGTTGCTCGGGAAAGTGGTAAAGTTGTGATACGAATCTATGTCTTTCTGACTCCCAAAGCCACAAGGAAAGAGTTTTACTATCAAGGATTTATTCAGAACACATGTTGTACTAACCCAATGCTGATCTTTACAGATTCCTCTTAATAAACTGACAAATAAGTAAATAAAAGCATAAATTTAGGAAATAGCAGAGGCAGCATTTCAATTATGGTCTCTCACCTTATACAGTTTCTTCTGATATTTAACCTGTCAACCTGGATAACGTGTTTTGTATTAGTCAGGATGTGATAGGTTATGTCATGGTAACAAATGCAACTAGCTTAGACTAGTCTAGGCTTCACTTCTTTTAGACTTGTTTTTAATGTGAATTTCAGAGAGGAAAAAAGGAACTGGAGATCATGAAGAGAGCATTTAACTCTTGATACCTAACCAAAGGTTTTATTTGTTTTTGTTTTTTTTCTAATCTGTTTAGATCTATACCAAATTGAAATGACTTCAAACCTATTATATGAAACTTGCAAGAATGTGTTTCCTAGTTCTAGATTAAACACAATATTGAATTTTTGTATTTTTAGGGAAAAGCAAGAAGAGAGGAAAAATAAAAAGTTTTACTAGAAGGTTAATGGATATTGCAAGGTTTTCCAATGGTGCTAAAAATCCTCATATTTTCTTTTGTCGAGACATATGTTTTTTTAAGGTGCTACAGAATGTTTCCCGAATGTTCTGTGCTCTCCTTCTTCAGAGCACACAGCAGGATTGAACATTGCACACTCTTTGTTAAGTGGGGCCACGTGACTTGTGTTGGCCAATGAAATGTGAGTGGAAGTCATATGTGTTATTTCCGCGAGAAAATTTTAAGAGCCAATGGATGAGTTGCCATGTCCCCTGTCCCCTGCTGTGGTATGCTGGAGACATGTGGTAGTTTGGTGCCTCTGTCTTCCTGAGTCTTATGATGAACAGATTCTAACTACTAAACCAGGTTATACCTTCAAAGTGAAGGAGAAGTAAGTAAGAGTAGAATCAAACTACTGAAGTGTTACACTTGTTACCACAACACAACCTTGTACATCCTGACTAATACAAAATATCTGAGTTTTGAAAGGTAGTGGATTAAAAATGAGAAAAACCTGTATTGTGATAACTATGTATGGTGTCAGATGGGTACTAGATTCCTCATGGTCATCATGTCATAAGTTATATAAATGTCTAATCAGTGTGTGGTATACCTGAAACTAATAAAATATTAATTTCTAGTATTTCAACTGTAATTCAAAAATAAAATAATTATTTAACAAAATAAAGTATACGGTCAAAAAAAGAAAAAGAAAAATGAGAAGAAACTCATAAAAAATTCAGAAACTACGATTCAAATCCTGACTTTGCTATTTCCTAAGTTTATTCTCTTCCCTCCTGCTTCTTTATCTCTAAAGTCTAAGTATCTGATGGGATGATAAAATTGAAGTTTTTGACAAATTCTCTATTTGGAAAAAATGAGATTTAAGAATACATTTTTTTTTTTTTTTGCTAATATTTTATTTTAAATTAATTCAGAACGTTTAGTAAAGAAGAACCTGAGCAGTTAGGACATGTAATGGAGTGGTTAAACCATGGGCTTGAATGTTGATAGGCTGAGATTTGAACACTGGTTTTCATGGTAAAGTACAGTCTACGTCTATCTTATCCCTTATCCTGGGTACATATTAGGAACCTAATATCATGTGTTAAATAAATGAAGCCATTCATGTTCTGAGTCTTGCTTCTTAATCTACAATACATTTTCTTTAAGAGCTGTTTTAAAAATTAAATGAGATAATGTTTAGCAATGTTCCTGGGAAGTAGCATAGACTCAAAGATGGAGGCTAGTATATTTATTTTTTTCATTATTACTTAAACTCCACAAAGTTCACCTTAATTGGGAGCAATAAGAGTTGTTTGAAAAGGGGAGAGGGGGAGTTAAAAGACAGAACAGCCCTGTTTCTGGAAAAGGGAAGACAAAAAGGAATATTCAGATTCCGGAAGAAACGAGGAATGCTAAATCATGGAGAGAGTCTGCAAGCTGCAGGGGGACATGTGGAAATAAGAAGGGCTGATATTGAACACATATGTGCCAAGTACATCACATAGAATAGTATGCTGTCAATATTAACTCCTCCATTTCACAGATGATGAAACCATATCTCATAAACATTCACAACATTGATCAAAATACAGAATCATTGGCAGAGTAAAAATGTAAGCCCAGGCTTGTTTGATTTCATATCCTGTGTTACTCAACTATCATGTGCTGTGTTCTGGATAGCACCACTGAATAATTTTGTTCATTTACCCTTTAGACTAATAACTTGCATTGTTACCTTTCCGGGTGACACTGAGGCCTATTTGTAACATGTTTTTGCCTAATGTATATTGAATGATATATCATAAACTGTGTGACAGGGAACCAGAGGTCATTTGCCCTCTCAGGCCAATTCTAGGTATGCTTTGCATCAAAAGGGCAATTGTTCAAATGATCTTCTTGGTTCTTATTGCCAACATGTAAGGAGAACTTGACGATGACAGGAAATCTACAGGGATATAGCCACAAATCAGCAGTAGCAGAGAACTTCACAAAATAAATTTTAATATTGTCCTTCTATTCAAGATTCACGTAGGAAATATTTTTTTTGTAGATCACATAAAGATCTATGAGAGTTTTCAAACTCTGAAAAATGACAAAGGAGAAGTGCTCATTTATTTTTTTGCTATTTTGGTATACTACACTGCTCTAGGGAACAGTGGTGTGTATCATTTGCCCCTAACCTGGACCTTGTGGATGCAAACATAGAAAGAAAAAGAAGCTCTAAGCCACATAGAACTCAGACTTCACTTGGAGTGATAAAAAATAAAGAGATGAAAGCAACATAGTATGATGAGCCATATACAGAGATACAATCCCTCAGAGAGACCTCCATCCCACACAAGTGGATTCAAAAGTTTTTTTTGCAGGAGTAGAAGAATTGGCAGGGATTGGATAAGTACAAAACTTTGGAAATGGGACATTGAGTGAAAGAGGAAAGACGTTTGTAAAGAGCAAGGAGCATGTGCCAAGGAAAGGAGGCACATCACTTTTACTTCCAAACCAAAGCTTTCAAACCATTTCATCATGTTACCATGCTTTCTTTCCCTTTGTCCGTAAATCCATGAAAATTTTGGGGGCGTTGTTCTTTACTGCAACATAATGCATCTTCAAAGCTAACTATTACACTAAAAGTTGACCAGCCTCCTCATGAGTTGACTGTGTGAGCTAGTTCAGGCCAATGAGACCTAGGCAAGAGTCTGCTTGGTTGGGGTTTGGGGTTAATGGCAATTCTGGGAAATCTGTGGGTTTCCTAAAGAAAGTAGATGTGGCTTGCTCAGATATTTTGTGCTTCTTCCCTAATCTTCTTTAACTTTTCAACTTTGAACTGACATGATCATAAAATGACAAGTCTAAGGACAAAATTCACCTCATTATGGATGAAGAAGAGAAACAATACAAATATAATATGGAGGTCCTGATAGCAAACTTCTCGTTATGTGGAAAACAAGTTATTTGTCTGAGTTACTTTAAGGTGAGTTTCTTAATATTGAGTCACTTTAAGTTGTGTGAGTCACTTTAGGTTGAGTGTCTTTTGATTGCATTCCCAACTATACTAATCCCATGTTACCCCAACCATGTCCATCAGGCTGGAACCCTCTCTGTTCTCCAAACACAGCTTGCTCACCCATGTTCCTTTGCTCCTGCTAATTCTTCAATATGCGATGGCTGTCTCTTCCTTTTTGACTGATCCGAGTTCACATTGTCTAAGCATAGCCCATGCCCAACATCCCCACAGAGGTAATAAATGATTAATTGCCCAGGTTTCAGACTCAAAAACCAGCAGTTGAAATCCAGAAAGTATATTTTGCTGTATAACTATAAGCAATTCATTTAAGCTTTATGGGCTTTAAATACACTCACCCGAAATTGGGATAGTCACTTAAATTCCACAACAGTCTTGTGCACATTGAATGAGATTACTTAATAAACCTATCAAAGGCCATGATTTCCACTGTAGAGTAGACAATGCTCCCGTAAGGTACAGTTTATTATCACATAAATCTTTGCCACAGTCTACTTATCTTTCTCATCCCTGAAACCCTGCTAGTTTCCTTATTGGTTAATGCAATGTCATCAAATGCTTGATTCTTTTGCTAAAATCTAATTTTGTATTTCAAATGGGTTATCTTGTCTTTACCAAAATACTCTAATTGCCTTATGATCGAGAACCGTAAAAAACAATTTTCCGCCTGTAATGTGCACATGGAATTTGCAGTTCTGAACGAACAGCAGGTGCTCATCAATAATACTTCAGGCAGCACGCTAACCAGTTTATTTGTATCACCTTTTAATCCTCACAATCCAGTGAGGGAGGTGTGATTATTATCCTGCTGTTGCAAAGCAGTTGTGCGGCACTGGGCGGGGGAGGGGGAGGTGTCTCATCATTTGCTCAAGGTCACAGAGTTAGGAAGTGAGGGCTAGGCTGGGATTAACTCTCAACTCCTCTGACGCTGGGCCCCTCTCTTGCACGTCCTACTTCCTCATCTATAATAATAACTCAGGCATGCCAGCCGACTACCAAAGGGCCACCAACCAATACAAGTTAACTGAACATGATTAACTGCTGGTAAGCGAGCCATCCTTTTTTCTCATTTCCACATCGGCGGAAAAAATAGATTAAAACAATGTGTCTTACAAAGTCATTGTGCTTCCTTCATTTAGTTCCTATCAAAGTGCACTGTCTATTTTCCTCCACTAGTCTGTATCAGGTGCGTCATATTTCTCTCTGAATGCCAAGGACATAGCATCACTCCGAGAACACAAAATATCCCAAACAATTATTAAATAAAATAGTACTGGATATAGAACTTCTATTTGGAAAAAAACACACAAAGACTAGAATATGTCAAGCACCTCCTGAAACAAAGTTGGTATTTCAAATTTGTAAACTAGATAGAAAACCATAAAATTTACATTTTTATATTAATAATTAATTATAAATTCAATTTTATATTTTATAAGGTATGTAATTGATTTGAAATTTTTCATGCATTTTTTTAAAATATAAGTTGCAATGAATACCCTGTCACTTCCATGTTTAAATAAACTAAGGTACCAACTATCCATTCATTTGGACACCAGTCATTGCACTTTGACTTGGAACATAAAATAAGGAATTATAATTCCCTGTTCTTTGTAGAAATGTTATCTTAAGGCAATGTCACAACAAAACCAATATCAAAAATCAATATGTAAATGTAAGTGTAGCTTTAAACAAGGGAAAATGATACTCAGATAGAGCCACAATCATTAATTAAACAGAGAAGTTCTCCAACCTAGATTCTCTCCCTGGAGCGTGTGCCAAATGTCAGCAATTCCAGCAGAAGAACCCAAAGTTGGAAGACCGTGGGCAACTTCCTTCTTCCTGTGACGAGCCTTTGCTCCCACATGATACTGATCACCCACCGGCAGCTGGACCTGCTGACAGCAGGAAACGGTGGGGATTTGGTGCTTTTTCTTGGCTACAAAATTCAAGCCAAAAAATAAACAAATCTGGATGCATAGAAATGCTTTCCTTTTTAATCACCCAAGATAACGTGCAGTAGGAAAACAAACAAAAAACGTTACTGTCCTCCTACAGGAGATTATTTCTTCTTGAAATAGCAGAGATGAAAGGACTTTAAAACTCAAATATTCATTGTATGAAAAAGTGTTGCCCTTCTTAGTGGGACAGTGGTCTTTATTTGGAATGAGAAATGCCTGAAAGGGTAACACGTTTAGAGATTAATATAAAAACAGCTAATCCTAGAAACTTTCTGGGTATCATATCTCTGCACTACCTGTGTCATTCAACTCCACGCCTCCTACCACAAACAGATTCTCGGAGGCAATTGTCCTGTGATCCTAGAATGGACCAAGGTTGGCTGTCGAGAAGGCAGTCCCCAGGAAATGCAATTTTCCAACAATGCAACTGATCCATTCGCCAGCTAAAAGTATAAACAAGCAAACTGAAAATTCATTTGTATAGTCAAGAAGTTTCAGTTTTAAAATATACCAGCGGTGCCAAAAAATGTATCCACATGACTTGTAGTCATCTTTTGTTATCAGTGTATATTGAGTAGCACAATTTTAATACAGTTTTTGTTTTCCTTTCTTAAAATGTGTATACATTTTTTTGGCATCCTCTGTGTCTACAACCTCCAGTGCTCAAAACAAAACATTTTCTTGTATACCAAAGATTCAGACATCAAATATTTATAATAAATTAAATTTTAAAATTGGTTGAGAACTCATGCCCTATCACCACCAAATCAAAAAACCCTTTCTTTCCCATCTTCCTTTTTCTCAATTATATCCGTCCCTGTCCCTCTACAAGAGATTTCATCACATGCACTTAAATGATTATTACTTGTAAAATAGCATTTTGTCACCTACTTCACTGAAAACAACTGAGAGGCACAAATTTTGTGTTACTATCTGTGAATTATTCCCAGTGACCAGGAATGTGGTATTACAAAAATTCCTCAGTTACTTCCTCAGTGAATCAATAGACATGTAAACACTTAGTTATAGTTCAGAATACCAAAGACTGGATGCCACTATCTATCCTGCCAGATCAGAATTTCCAAGCTAGAAGCAACAAGAATGACTCAATTTTGCCAAATTGAACCCCTAGCTCTTTCTTTTTTTTCAATGTGTGATATTCTATTATAATAAATCTTTGCCAACAAGACTAGGGTACAGTGAAACAGCAAGAAAGCAATAAGAAGCTCTATTTATGGGAAGCAAAATACAAATGTAACTTTAATTATCTGAAAGACTGCAAGTTTTGTTATAATTCACTTCCAATGCATATTAAACTCTGACATAGTGGGATAAATAGAAACATTCTATCAAACACAGGTAGGCACAGGCTTAGAAAGAGTCTAATTCATGTTACCATATTACATATTGTCATTACTAACAAACAAATCTGGTTTCATATCATTATCTACAGCTTTAGGTGATATATCGGCATGGTCCCAAAACATCCTCACAAAAGGCAATTCAAATCAGTCCACCATCCAGAATGTTAGTTATTCAACACTAAACATCTGTATATTCGAAGCTCTCCAAATCCTTGATTTTTTTACAGTTTTTATCCAGATGGTGGTTCATTTTATACTTGAGAAACAAATGAATTCCACAGTCTAATAGTTATACAAAAGAAAAATAATAACTTAGGTTTGGAGAATGAGAATGTAATAGTCATATAAATGATATTATGAGTCAAATAAGTAGATACATCTAAACTACCATCTAGATCTTCAGATTATCAGGAACACTAAATCCAGAATTCCATCAGTATTCTTCATGGAGTTCTCTTTTGCCCTCGTAGCAGAGAACACATCTGATGCCCTGAATCTCTGTCTTTCCTCAGTGTCCATTTTTCACTTCCTATGTATATCTCTGTGTGTATCGCTTTTCTATGGTCTGTAATAAATTGCTACAAATTTATCAGCTTAGAACAACACACATTTATCATCTCACAATTTCGGTAGGTCAGGAGTCCACACTCACTATACTTGGGTTCTGTGCTCAGCGTTTCACAAGACTGAAATCAAGATGTTGGCTGCGCCATATCCTTATCTGCAGGCTTGATTAGGAAAGGGTCTGCTTCCAAGTTTGTTGGCATAATTCATTTCCTTGCAGCTTTGGAAGTCAAGCTGTCTTGATTCTTCAAAGCTTAGTAACAGAGTCAGTCGCTCACTTCAGAGAACTCACCTAACTAGGTCATGACCACCCAGAATACTCTCCATTTTGCAAAAGTCAAATGTGTAGGGACCTTAGTCCTCTTCATGTATTCTGTGGGTTAGGAGAAAATTGCAGGTTCCTCCCACCCTCGATAAGAAGAAAGTAGACAAGGGTGTGTACACCAGAGGGGTAAGGATCTTGGGGCCACCTCAAAATATTGCCTATCCCGTCTTGTCAAGTCAGGGATTTGCCACTGTCATAATTCCCACCAGCTACCTCCACACATACAGGGTGACAGAGCAAAACTTAGGCTTTTAAAAAAGGGTCTCATCTTTCAAGTTCTTGCCACAGATCGTGCAGCCATGAGGCTGCACAGCCAGGAGGACTCTGGGTGGCAGTGAGTTAGAGTATGAGGTAGAAAGCTTCTCAACCTTCGTGTACTGGGAAGGCTACTTACTCACTGGGGAGTATTTAATGCCAGGTGAGGGAGGTGGGCTGGTGAAATACCATCCTCATCACCTTGCCAGGACTCCATGCAAAATCACTGCAAGTAGTGATTTTGTTTCTTCCACCAACGCAAAAACAATGTTTCATTTTCTACTTCCAAGTAAGAAAAGTAAGAGAAGGGTGTGCCGTCATGTAGTAGCTTGTGTCTACGTCATCAACAAAAATGTAATTTTCAGTGCTTGATCCTGAAGATGCTTCATTCCTAAGTGTGTGTGTGTGTGTGTGTGTGTGTATGTGTGTGAGAGAGAAAGAGAGAGTCTTGTATTCTGAAATCAGGATTTCATTATGGATTAAAAGGGGAATATTTCCAAATTATAATTCATTAAGTCGGATATGCTCTTGACAGTAAAAAGAACAACAACGCATTCATTTTTCTCACTTGAATGTTCTGTCATGTTCAGTCTACATTGTGGTGCTTTTCTAGCACTTTACAAGCTGGTCAGATTCACTGAGACTTTGCCAGTTAATTTTGAAGCTTGAGGAATTAGTTTTATTTCCTGCAACTGATCAAAATGTACCTGAGGAACAGCAAAAATAATGGCACAACCAGGGATATTGCAATTGTTTCTAGAAATTGTAAAAGAGGCAATCAACTGAACGTGAACTTGCTGTGACTTCTTCCTCATGGAGCCACAAACGTATGCAACAGTTTTCAGGCACACTGAGCCTTTCATTCAAATCAAGAAAAAAAAAAAAAAAATAGCTTATAGTTTTTGTCTCTACCTTTTGCACTATAAAGCTCTCCCTGGGGACCAGCAGTGGAGTGAGCTCATACCTCTCTATTCTCTTTCCAATTTTATTGTAATGGTGTAAACTGCACCCAACTTCCCTCAGGAACATGTGGATGTTGTATGCACTTTCTAAAAACTTGTGACTGCTTGAATTTCCCACATCAGAAATAAGAAAAAAACAATTACTTGAAATTACCCCAAGATGTAAGGCATCAAATAATGATATTCTCCTTGGCTTAATAATGCAATGACTCATACAGTAAGTCACAAAATATTTACTGAGACACTATGACTACATGCTGGGTAGTGTTTTGAAAACCAGAATCATAGCAAGGACCAGTAAATGAGTTCTTGATCTCCTGCCCTCAGGGAGCTTCCATTCTAGTGTATAATAGTATATAAGATGGTGGTAAGTGCGGAGCCAAAAGGTAGAAAGTGCAAGAGGACTTTTGTTTATAGAGGGTAGTCAGAAAAGGCCTCTTCTACGGAGGGAACCTCATGCTATATATTCAATTATTTAGTCATTACCTTTGTCCTCAGTAGAATGTAAGTTTCATGAGGACACTCATGTTCCACACCCAAAGCCTAGAAGATGCTTGAATGAACATATAAATCGGAAAGCCGTGTCATGCAAGGTGAAGAGAAATAGTTCAAGAAAGAGAGTGTCCAAGAATGCCCAGTGCTTCAGCAAGCATTAGTTATGCACAAGCGGAATCATTTCCGTTCGAGTTAGCAATGAGCACAGTGAGCGCAGACTCTCTAAAGTGGTACCTGGCTATAGGGGATTAGATGCTGAGCGGAGGACAGACACATGGAAGCAGCTGCACACACTGCTGTGTTTCCCCAAAAATAAGACCTACCCGGAAAAGGAGCCCTAGCATGATTTTTCAGGATGACAACCCCTGAACATAAGCCCTAATGCATCTTTTGGAGCAAAAATTCATATAAGACCTGGTCTTATTTTGGGGGAAACATAGTATTCACACAGGCCTTGAGTGAAGGCATCCAACCACGCACAGAGCTGGGGAAAGAACATGCCAGACGGAGAAAAGAGCAGATGCAAAGTTGGAAAGGCAGAAGCAGAAGCACTCATAAAGAGGCTGGTGGAAGTGGAGTAACCCAGCGAACAGGGCAGGAAAGAAGCTGCAGTGGTGGCCTCGTACACCATGTAGGTCCTCGCATACAGGGCAAAAATGTTGGATTTCATTGGCAATGACTTGAAAAGCATGTGAAGGGTTTGAGCAGGAGAGTGAAATGATCAGATTTATATTCACGGAGAACTAATTGCAGACACGCATGATGGAAGCAGGGAGACCTGTTAAGAGTCCATTGCAATAGACCTAGATGGAGAGGCAAGTGTGGAGAAAGCGAAACCTGATTGCACAGATTCCACAGATAGAGCCCAGCGCATGACTTGTGGATTGGAGTTTATAATGATGCCTTCAATTACTGAGATATGTAAGATTGTAGGAAGGGAAGATTCAAGGTGGGATGATGTTATGGACTGAATGCTGTGTCCCCCAAAAATGCATAGGTTGAAGCCCTAACCCCCCAGCGGGGCTGAAATTAAGGTTAAAAGAGGTCATAGAGTGGGAGTCTGTCTGATCCAATAGGATTATTGTCCTTATAAGAAGAGATACCAGAGAATGGAATTATTATGGCAGTAACATTTGATTTAACTTCCCCTATAACAAAAGTTTCAGAATGCTGAGGTAGGGCTATGGACTGAATGAATCATGCCTCCCCCCAAATGTATGTGTTCAAAGGCTAATTCCCAGTGTGACTATTTGGAGATAGGGCTTTTAGGAGGTAGTTAAGGTTAAATGAGGTCATGAGGCTGGGATCCTAATAAAAAAGCACTGGTGGCCTTATAAGACAGGCAGAGAGATCCCTGTCTCTCCACAGGAACGCTCCAAGGAAAGGCCAGGAGAGGGTACAGCAGGCAGGCAGTCATTTGCAACCCAAGGGAAGAATCCTCATTAGACACTAGCCCTGTTGGCACCTTGAACTTGGACTTCCAGTCTCCAGAACTATGAGAAAATAAAATGTCTGTTGTTTAAACCGTGCAGTCTGTAGTATTTTTTAATGGCAGCCCAAGTAGACTAATAATAGGAGATACATAAAGAATTCTGCTTTGGATATTTTAAATTTGCGATCTGTTGGAACTCTGAGCTGAGATAGCAGGTGTTGAAGTGTCTGGAGCTCACAGAGGGTAGAGCTAGAGATGTAACTGTAAGTCCTCTGCTGATAGAGGGCGTCTGTGACCGTTAACACGGCATTTAATTTGGGGACAGGATGTGATCTCCAGGGATGAGAGAAGGAAGGAAACGGGCCATCCTGGAGCTCTGGGGAACGCTAACATGCAGAGGTTGGAAAACAATGAAAAGGCCAGGGACACAACATTGGAGAAGTGGCTGGTGAGAGAGAAGGAAAACCAGGATTGCAGAGCAAAAAAAGCTGGCCTGCAGTGGGAATAGGAGAAAGTGAGGAGAAAGAGGAGAAAGAAGACAAGAAGTTAGCAAAGACAGGAGACTCCACAAAGCCCTCAGGCAATCTTACTGCTTTCCAGAATTCCCCCATCAGAGAGTCTGAGCTGACACTACAAACAGGAGGAATTACAAACGTGCACCTTCTTCTGTTTAATTCAGAACTAAGTCGAAATTACACTGCTCTTGTAATATTGTAATACATAGAACCATTTCTACAATATTCTGTCACTATCTGTAATTTAACTATGCGAAGTTAATTGTCCAAACTCCAAATGTCAAAATTAACTATTGAACATAGGTGTATTCCAGGGGTATAGTCAAAATAGTTAACTAGTCTGACATTCCAGAAAAAAAAAAAAAAAAAAGGCATGACCGTAAAACCACTCCAATTAACTTGAATATATTCCAGCCAAGGAGGCAGTTTTTAATTAACTGATTGTTTTGCCTGTAATTAAATGGCCAGGCAACCTCAAGAATAACTTGGAGAATTATTATTATATCTATATTTTCAGCACAGTCTTATTTCTGAACTCCAGATCTATATCCCCAAATTCTGTTGTATTATCTCAGTCTGGATGACTGATGGAAAGACTTAAATTCAACACCGCCCAAGCAGAGTAAGCCATCTTTTCTAACAAAGTAGCTCCTCTTTCATATTCTCTATCTCCCTGTGGCTGGGATGCTTTGCATATTTCATGCCCTCCAGTGTATCTTACACTATTAGCAAATCCATTTATCTCCTGCATTCATCCATGACTGTGGCCTCTGAAAAAGGGGCAGAATGAACACCACCTCAAGAATGGAAAGGATATGACATAAGGGAATTCCCTCCCTAGTGTTGCTAGAAAATGGGGAGCCCCCTTTGCGTCCTTGGTATGTGACAAGAAGAAAGGAAATGGTGAAAGAATAGTCCAGAGAGTCCTCTGTTTCCCTCCCTCTCAAGGTTGTAGAAGTTAAAAGTCAAATAGGAAGATCTTGAGATCATTATAGCTTGATGTCCTGGGAATAGCCTGGGATAGGTTGTCAGCCTCTCAGAGAAAATTGACGTTTGTCTGGGATCCAGACCTAGTGCACCATGGGAGCAGTTGCATAGCCTGTTTGGGAGAAGATGCCTGGCGGGGGGGGGGGGGGGGGGTTGCGTTCCACTGCCAGTTGTCCATGGTCAATGCAGGACACGCAAGGCAACAGAAGTTACCACCTGTCTTGATAGAACCAAGGGATGCTGAGAGACATGGACCAACATTCTGCTATAGAAAGAGGACACCATCACAAATACAAACATCAGTAATAATCATGCACGATGACAGCATCCATAGAGAGAGTGACATCTGAGACCATAAGCTGAGATGACACACGTCACACCTCAGTAGGTTCAACCAGTCATCCTCTGGCAATGTCACTGCTGCTCAGAAATCTCTAAGTCATGATACCCCATTCCTCCTCAAATCACAACATGGCATCATTTTAGAAGCACAGAGAGAATATACAAGATACAGAGCATTTACCTGAAAATGGGGTTTCTTGAAACAGACTTAATTTCCTCCCTCTAAATACTCATTTCTATTAATTGCCAATTTAAGATTCAGTCACCCTTAGACATTGGTGGAATGGGGGCTTCTTAAATATGCCTCTTCCTTCCATTTTTCTGGACCACTATAGCATTCTTGTCACTGGTCTTCCCATATCGTCCCACTCAGAACCATCCTTCAAATACTGACTGAAATGTTATTCTTTTCATTGCATTGGTTACTTTCTTTAAAATTTATCTTGGTTCCTGAATGCCTGGACAGTATCTTTCACCTGTGCTCCTTGGATACCTAGAACAGTGGTTCTCAAAGTGTTGTTCCCATACTTGCAGTGTAAGCGTTTCCTAGGAACAACTTTGAAATGTGAATTCCTGGTTCTCACCATAGACGTGTTACAGAGTCTGAAACTCTGGGGGTGATGCTAATGCAGGTTCGCTTTTGAGATCTACTGTCCTAGAGGATCCATGAAACTAACTCAGGAGTCACAACGTCTAGTCACAGAGTCCTGTAGGGAGGCTCTGGGCAGGGAGAGAAAAACTCTAGGCCTGCCAGCTCTGTTGCAGACAAAGACGATCTGTCCCCATTTTCTTGTACAAATGTCCACCTGATACATTATTTGTGTAAGGTGTGAGGTTTAATCAAGAGTCTTTTTTTATACCCTGTGTATATCAAAGTACTCTATCACCATTTGTTGAAAAGGCTACCTTTCCTCCTTTGAATTGATTTTGCGCCTTTGTCAAAAATCAGTAAGTCATTCATGTATGGGTCTATTTCAAAGATTTCTATTGAATTCTGTTGGTCTGTATGTCCAACCCTCCATTAAGACCACACTGTCTTGATTACTGTCGCTATATAGCAGATCCTAATATTGGGTGGAGCGATTCCTCTCATTCTCTTTTCTTTCAAGCTTGTTTTAGCTATTCTAAGGCCTGTGCCTTTCGAAGTAAATTTTAGAATAAGTTTGACTATGTCTACAAATTCTTGCTAGGATTTTACATTAAACTGATAGATCAATTTAGGAAAAGTCAACATCTTTATTAGGCTGACTTTTTCTTTCCACGAATCAGTATAAGTTTCCATTTATTGAGCTCTTCTTAGATTTCTTTCATCAGTATTTTGTAATGTTGAGCATACAGAACCCACACATATTTTGTTAAGTTTAATACTTAGGTGAGTCATTTCTTTAGAATGATAGTAAATGGTCCTGTGTTTTATTTTCTCTTCATAATCTTTCCCTGAACACCAATCGATGCTACTTTTTTTTTAATTCCGAGTCATAAATCAACAGCTTCAGACTCTCTTGAGTGTGCTCTTCATCTCTAGCTTCAGCTCTTCAATTGTTCTTCCAATTTCCAAACTGACAACTCAACACGAAAGTTCCAAATGTATCTCAAATTCAACCTATCCTAAAACAACCTCATTCTCTTGCTTCTTCTACCAGCCTTTCCTCTCATCTTCCCTATTTTGATGAATGGACTGCCTGCTTCTCTAGTTGCCCTACCCAAAATTATAGTCTTTTCAACCCTCCTCTGTCATTCCTGTAGTCAATCAACCACTAGATCCTGCCATTTCTACTGGCTACCTCGCTCCATCCTCAAATCTGCCTATTCTTTGTGATGTCCAAGGCCACTGCCCTGGTTCCTTATTTAATTGTATCTCACTTGTACCACAGACACAATAATCTGATTTCACTCCCTTTTTCAAGTCTAATGTACTCCAAGCCATCATTTCTTCACACCACAGCCTGTTTAAGTTGAATTTTTTTTTTTTTCAGTTCTTTCCTGTTGCTTATAGTCTTAGCAGGATGCAAAAGGCTTTTTATAACTTGGCTTTTACTGCATTTCCTCTATAAGCACTCTGAACCTAACATTGCTGAATCCCTTGCACCCCTTGCACCCATCCAACAATCTAATCTCTCAATTTATCTGTTTATCTTCTAGGAGTCCTTCCTCATTTTTCCTGATTAATATATTTCTCTTCATGTGTAAGGACTTAATTTTATTAACCTGTCATTAGTGAAGACTTCCCTTACTCTCAAATATATACTTAGGTAGTTTATATATATATATTGTTTTATGATGACTTACATCAGATTGTTTTTCAACTCTATTTAGCTGTTGATCTATAAATTCAATATAAACTCTATTAGCACAAAGATTCTACTGCATTCTACTTTGTTTCCAAAACTCCTTATAAAATAGCATGGCCCACAGTAGAGACATATAAATGTTTTTGAGTGAAGTGTTGGACAGTGGAAGAGAGATGTGCACACAAATTATTATAACACAGGACCAAAAATGACACATTTCATTGGAGTATAAACGGAACATGAATATATATGAGAAGAAGAAAATGTTATGACCCAAAAGATTTGATTTTGGCCTAAAAGGACAGGCATTACAACATCAGGAGAGAGAGAAAGAGACATGTCATTTTATGGAACAGGTACAATATCACTAAATATATGGATATAAAAATCAAAGTCATCTTCAGTTACAGCTGCATAGTCTTACTGGCACATCTGTGTGGTAAAAGGAGAAATGAGTATGCTGAGAAATAAGAATGTAAGAGATGTTAGGTCTTACTGTGAAAGGGTTCCAGTGCCATGTTATGGAATTAAAACAGCAGGAATGCAAGACCCAATTGAGCCTTTCTGAAGGTGATGGGTGGGTTTTCAGAAATGTGTTTTGCCGTTAAGTATAAAACAATGGGGTTTTATACTTTACAAACACTTAAGCAGTAGGGAGGATGGAAAGTGCCTTCAATAATTCAGGACACCTGTAACATGGACCTGAACTTGGGCAATGAATATTAATAAACAAAGAGCATCTGGTATCTGACTTCTAACTCTGATGGTTCTGCATTTTCATAGGAGGCCCCAATGGGTATAAATAACTTTATCTGCATGTGCTTTCAAAAGGGAAGACAATATTTTACTATGTGTTATAATACAGACAGCACATAAAAATAAGGCCTGATCCAATAATGAAGCAGAATATAAGTTTTAGGCATGATTTTGACTTCCTGGATGCTAAAAGGTCTTGCCAAGCCAAGTAATTCTGATATTGAGTTAAGTAATCAAGAATGAGGAGAGAAATTATCACAAATCTAAGCAGGAAAAACATGCTATTTTATATGAGAACTGAATATGGAAGAAAAATTAACAAAGCAAAGGAAGGCTGAAAGTTTCTACTAAAACATTTTTGAATGATTATATAAAATTTACTAGGCTTTTCAAACCTGGGTGGTTTTTACATGTCTAACAGTACGCTATTCATAATACCACTGACTCCGAAAACTTGATAATACTGTAAACATATTCATATTTGTTGTGTATGTGTTTATTCATATTTAGAAATATGGTACTTTTTACACACATACACAAATGCACAAACCAATATAGTAAAAACATTCTAGATTTACCATGAACCCCACATGACCATAGTTTCAGATTTCTTAGGCCCTCTAAATCATGGCACATATCAGATAAATAGGGCCACACTACAAAAGAATTCATATTTTTATCTTTGCTGAGACAGATGGAAATCCATGAGAATTACAGATAGGAAAGATTTTGGAGGTCAGGAATCTTCTTACTCCTGCCAACTCAGCTGCTGCTATAATTCGTTATTGCTCTAGTTTGAAAGCGGTAATGGAAGACGTTTACAGGTCCTTTCGAAAACCATCTCCTCTTAAAATTTCTATGGTCCCTGTTTCTGAGCTTATGGTTTGACCTTCATTTTGTCTAGGCTTTCTTGTGATGTAGAGTTCTCATTCAATACTTAAAGCCAGCACCACTCACTGGGCACTTAAACAACAATGCAATGCAGTATGTAATTCATTGTTTAATGGATTTTCATGTCTCCTTAACTAGTTGGAAATGTCCTTGAGGCACAGACCACATAATATCTACTTTTTTTTTTTTCCTCTGTAGTGCCTAACAACTCACTGAGTGCAAATCCATACTACCATATCTAAACATACTGTCAAATTGAGGTTACTGTTTTGAAGACAGTTGTGGAGTTTGCCTACATGGAGTCCCAAAAATTGCTTTTTTATAAATTTCCCTTCCTATTTATGCTGGGTGATCACCTTGCTTATCTCTCTTACAGAACTTTTTAGATGCTTGTGCAATGTTCACATATCAGACCCAATTACCGAACCCCGCCCTGTCACTATCAGACACACAATTGGTTCAAAAATATCTCTCTGGTAAGAGTTGAGGGAACCAATACTGCAGGGTCCACTCTGCTTGCTCTAATAAAGCCAGTCCCCCACGCAGCTCATCCTACCAGAAGGCTTTGCTAAGTAACACTCAGCCAGAAGAGTGAGGCAAGGTGGGATGAAGAGTATGAAGACCACCAAAGACCTCACCAAATTCTGCCACGAAACTAATTGGAGAGAAAAAATTCAAATGAACTGGCCTTGTACTCTAAACTCAGGAAAAATCCCATTGATTTTTACAGGGGTGCTAGAGGGGGGAAAGACTGGCAAAGTCAGATAGGTCAACCCTCAAACTGAGGCCAGATTCCAGAGAATTTTACTTTGGGCAGCCATGGACTTGCTCAGCTGCTGCAGAACTATGCCGTCTGCTTCTAAATCTGCATTTTTCCCTATTTACTAAATTTCTTCAAATTACTGGTTTATATATGCCATCTGTTTCCTGCCAGAGCCCCAATTAATATGGCTTATATTCATACACCAGGAAATCAATTTTTTAAAGATAGATGGAAAAGAAGAGAAGGAAGTGGCCATGGAAACTTAGTGTTCCTGGGCCTCATCTTTAAAAAATAAAATGCTGTTTTCCATCTCCCCCTCCCCCCCCCCGCCACTCACAACTCATGGCTGATATAATAAGTCCCAATCGATCTCCAATATTCATAGATAAGAGAGTGGGCAATTGTGGTGCATCCCATAGAATTTCAACCTAGAATAAAAAAGGAAAAGATCTTCATGTTGGCGGCTTGGTAGAGATTGTCACGCCATCAATTTACAATCTGATAAATGGAGGAAATTTAGCTTTTAGACACCTGTACAGAGTGGATCCTGGAGTTAATCCATTGGTTGGTAGCATTGTTCCACTTATTTTTTTTCTGTACTCCAGGTCCCCTGTCTTGACAGATAATTTTTTATAGTATTATAGTTATTCTTCTCCACTTGAAGAAATATTTGGACCCCAACTTATTCTTAACATTGTAGCTACTACTCTGTTTGTCATCATCTCACTTAGTTTATTGAGGTGAACGCATGCTATATATGTTTATGTTTTGATTAACAATACTCATATAACCCTGCCCTTTGATTTTCATATAACCATGTTTATAAAGAATATTTTCATATCATTCTCTAGTTAGAGTCATTACAAAGAGCTGTAGATATGAAAGAGGTCATTTGCACCAAGTTTAAAGTTTACCCCAAAGCTCTCTCTACTTCATAAACTTTATTTTGAAATTCTGATCCTAAATACTCAAATTAACATTTCTCAGATGGAAAGACCAAGAATCCACCCCTGACTTTGTAAGTAATGCATTGTGTTTAAAAATGACCAAAATACAAGCTGGCATAGGGTTTTATATTTTTTGGAAATTATTTATAGTCTTAAACTTGCATCATATAAATATGCAACACATGTGTAGTTGCCAGGAAAAGAAGTGAAAATCCAGAATTATTTTTCACCTTCATCAAATAATATGGTCAGTGGGAAATGATCATTATTTTCAGAATATTTCTGCAAAATTCTCTACTTTTATCCACAGAAAACAGAGTGTGGCATTTTCAGATTCACCTCTGTTTATAGGAACATGAGTACTTCTTTAAGATCTCCAGGAACTATACCAGATTTGATTATTCTATGTTTAAATAATAATTTGCAGTCATTTAAATCTGCTTTAAGTGGAATCAAACAAGCAAAAGAAAATAATTCAGCAAATTTGAGATAATATTAGTGAAAGAAATGTAAAAATGTTTTGAGATCTTCACATGGGTTATGCCCACCATTGTTATTACCTTAATATACAAAGTTTTAATACCTGTAAGAAACAGGGTCTTCAGTATTTTATATTCTATATCAGCTTAACTTTACTTATTGCACAATTTAAATCTCTGTTAAATAGTTCGAAGCACACATCTCTATTCTTTCAAAAAGCTTTAAAAGATAGTAAATTAGAGCTCTAGTTAGAAATTATTTTCTAATAAAACACTGTGTTTGGATCATCAAATTTGGTTTGAAAAGCCTACATGCCGGGGAAGAAACCCGCTATGGCTCATACAGCTGAAACATCTGCTAAACCTTCTGACACAGACTAATAGGAACAGGAATATGTTCTGTAAACTAAAAAGCAAATGGCAATTGCTGAATGTGTGGCCGTTAAGCGACATTGCATTTTTTTCTATCTGTAAACAGTCCACCAGCCTTTGAGCAGCAGACAAGCATGAAAATGCCTCAGGACAAACCCCTGCAGGGCTGTCCCTTTAAAAAGGACTCTTAACAGTATGAAGACTTGTCTTTTCTGAAGGATGTAGACAGTTCTATCTCCACTAATACTTAGAAACACAATTGAATAGAAAAATACGTCATATTATTGGAGAAATGGACAACGTACACAATGGATGTTATTATACATAGATGAAATATAATCAAATAGATATCTCACTATGTCATTAAGGATGATGACCCAACATACAGCCAAGAAAGACTTTCTGTCATGGCTCAGAAGCAATGAATAAGCACAGAGTGTACTACTCAGAAGAGAGACAAGCCATAGAAGAAGCTCATGAAATGGCAGATATTCAGGTTCGAGTATGTGATTCTTTTTACACATGATTTAGATTCACTTTGGTAGCAGCTCAAACTCCATTTTCTTTTGAAATTTTTAGGATGATTTCTGTTAAGATCAATCTGTTTTCACTCTTTGTATTTACTAATCCCTTGTGATGAGGACTCACTCAGTACTTTGAGTGTACAGAACCTTACAAGCTCCCAATAGTCTCTCTGGACAGACATTGAAATAGGCCTAAGAAAGTTGCCATAGTCCCCAAAAACTAAGTTCCGTGGTGCTTACTTAGGTGAAAAGAAGAGGCATTTTTCTATGTTGGGTCAAATCTCAGCCTTAACCCAATTAGAATATTGGAGAGAAAAGAGTCTTGGAGTTACTTAGACGTGGGTTTCCAACTGACATCTCCCACATTGTTTGAACATGAACAGATTATTAAAATCAGTGACTGTCAGTGCTACCTCTGCAACTTGCAGGTTCATAGTGAGATTTTAATGTGATAATTGATAGGAAGCACCCAGCATAGGGTCTGGCATAAAGGAGATGCCTAATATATTGTATTTTCTAATTTCCAGGATCACATAATATTTACCTCATATGATTTTTGGGAGGATTGAAAGAATTAATGGGTAACACTTTTAGAATGAACTGTGGTGCATATTGGTGCTCTTTAAAAGTTTGTATTAGCTATTTTTGTTACTACCATTAATGTTCTAGGATCTCAGTTATATTCATTCAGTAATGGAGGATTAAAAAAATAAGGGCGAGAGAAATGACAGATCAGTGAATGAATCACTCAAACCAAGTATTTGTCTTTACGTAGAAAAGAAAAATCTTAATAGGTGACTCTTTTTTATTATAATACTTCGGGAACTATGTACTTACTTAATATATATTATTGCTCTATGTATTAGCCAGGGTTCTCCAGAGAAAAAGAATATATATATATATTCTTTTTCTCTGGAGAAATATATATGGAGAGAGAGAGAGAGAGAGAGAAGAGAGAGAGAGAGAGATTGAGAGAGAGATTGAGAGAGAGATTGAGAGAGAGAGAGAGAGAGAGAGAGAGAGAGAGAGAGAGAGAGAGAGATTTCTTATAAAAGAATTGGCTCATGCAATTACGGAGGTGGACAAGTTCCAATATTTGCAGGGTGAGTTGACAAGTCAAAAATCCAGGAGAACCAACGGGATAGTTCCTGTCTGAAGGCCAGCGAGCTTGACACCCATCAAGGGCCAGTGTTGCCATTTTAGTCTAAAGGCAGGAAAAAGGCATTGTCCCAGGTTTAAGATACTCAGGTAGGAAAAATTCTCTTACTTGGAGGAGCACCAGCCTTTTTGTTCTAGTCAAGTCTTCAGCTGACTAGATAAGACTCACCCGCATTAAAGAGGGCAATAACTTTAGTCAGTTTACTGATTTAAATGTTAATCTCCTTCACAAACACCCTCCCAGTCCCACCCAGAATAATGTTAAACCGAATATCTGGATACCCTGTGGCCCAGTCAAGATGACAAAAAAGTATCCATCATACTCTAGATATTCCAATGTACTTATAGAGACAAGAAACATTCCTTTAAAAGTTTATGTACTCAACATGGTATTAACTCACTGAATAGCACCATCCGAGTCCTACAGGTACCGTGTTTCCCCTGAAAATAAGACCTAACCAGACCATCAGCTCTAATGCGTCTTTTGCCGCAAACATTAATATAAGACCCAGTATTATATGATATGATTTATTTTAGATTAGATGACATTGTTTATATCATATCATATCATATCATATCATATCATATCATATTATAAGACCCGGTCTTATATTATAGTAAAATAAGACCTGGTTTTATATTAATTATTGCTCCAAAAAATGCATTAGAGTTGATTTTTCGGCTAGGTCTTATTTTCAGGGAAACATAGTAACGCTCATCAGGAATTTGCTGAGGCCCCACCATATGTCAGACACTGTGCATTGAGTCTAGTTCACAAACAGAGACATTAAAATGAGTGCAAAATATACTTTGAATGACATGACAGGGAGCTTGGACTTTATCTTAGAAAAAATAGGAAGTTAAAGGCAAATTTTAAGTAGGGAAATAATTGAATCAGACGTTTTTAAAAAATGATTGCTTTAACAATAATGGTTAGGGTGATCAGGGTAATATTTAATTGTTTTTTGGCTCTTCTTCTTTCCTGAGCTTCTAAATATGAGAACACCACAGAGCTCTGTCCTTGTTATCTATTAATAACATACTCATACAAATATCACCCCTATATATTCTCCGTCCATAAGGATAACATCAAATATTTTGGCATTTATAAAACCATGAGTAATATTAAGGTTTAGTAATTGGTGTGGCAAAGGAACGAGAAATTCGAAAAATACTGTGGTACTATAACAGTGTCCTGGAAACTTCCACTGGGCTGGCTAGACATGTCCACTTTAGTAAGATGATCATGGGGAAATTGAATCAAAAACCATAAGGAAAAGAAGAACCCCTGGTAAAGGCAGTAGAATAACATGGTTACACAAACTCTCCCATGGATAACAATTATGAAATCTGGAAAACTCTGCTCAAATCAATAGCTGATAAATAAACTGCCCATGTACAAGGCTCCCCAGGGGTCTGGACAAAAACAGTGATGAAAGATGAATTTGTTCCTGAAAGTTTGAGCCACATGTAGGGAAGTTTTATGAATCTGTGGCTTTTACAACTGAGAGCATATGCAATAGTCAGGTTAATTCATGTAAAGCTAGAGCTTGCTGGCCTGAGGTGTCTGAGACTAGATCCCAAGGATGAAAGAGCAGCTGGAAATGAGGGGGGAATCCCCAGAAGCAAGAAAATGATAGACATTGAATGTTTAAGTCTGAGCGAAATCTCTGTCCAAATTTGTGGCTGACCATCAAATTATGTAAACATAGAGAAGACCCCCAGGAATCAGGATAAAAAGGTAACAATTGGAAGACATAAATACAGAGCAAAACTATGAGCCATTGCATACTGTTAAAGAGACAAAATTTTGAGTATGAACCCAAGGCAAGTTAATTACTTAGTAAAACAAAACAAAGACAAAAACAAAAAAGCAGTAATTTTCAGAACACAACAGAATTCAGTGTTGCTACAATACTATATTGTCAATTCCACTTTTCAAACAACAATTAGACCTGGAAAAAAAAAAAAGTAGAACAGGAAAGTACACACTTAGTGAGGAAGTAGGGTAGTTAAAATAATCTGAATCCAAGCGGACCCAGATGTTGACTAGCAGACAACAACTTCAAAGCAATTATTTTAAATACAATGAAACAATGAAAGGAAAATAGAGTATCAATCAATTAACAAATAGGGAACCTCAACAGAGAAATGTAAAATATCAGAAGTGGAAATGAGCTTGCTGAAAAATAAAATAACTGAAAATAAAAGTTCACTAGATGATCCCCATAATGAACTGGAGATAGCAGAAAAAAATTAGTAAACTTTAAGATTAAAAAGTACTTAATTCAACAAATGAAGAGAAAAAAAAACAACAGTAAAATAAAATGAAAAGATGAACAGAAGCTCAGAGCACTGAAGGACTTGCGGTCCAACCTGTGGACAACCTCAAAAGGCCTAATAAGCATGCAATTTGAACTGTAGAGGGAGAGGAGCGAGAGGATCAGGAAACAAATAAATAAATAAATAATAAATAAGATGAAATAAAAAAATTTGAAAATGCAATGAGTGAAACCCAAGGATGGTGAAAAACAAAGTTAACACTTCCAGATCCAAGAGCCTCAGAAAACTCCAAGCTAGACAAACACAAAGGAAACCACTCCTAGACCCATCATCTGTAGACTGCTAAAACCCCAAGATGAAAAGACAATAAGGAAAGATGAACACACCCAAAGATAGAAAGCATTAACTTATAATCTGGAACTCAGGATGTAGCCGTAAGTGTGCCATAATGGAGAACAGTGGAGCAATGAGAGCAGGTACCATGAGAACCGGAGCCATCTACTCATGACATTCACATTAGCCTTCAAGGTCTGCCTAGGTTTGGCCTTCCATAGCATTTCCATGTTTTGAAAGTTTCAGTGGTTGGTAACGTAACCTCTTAAGGTCACTGACCCTCTAGTTGTCCTATGGGAAGATGTTAATTTCTACTGGGCCCAATGGCAAGGCAAACATTGCTTTTACAATTGGGAATGTTTGTTGGCAGTGAAAGCATTGCCTTTCTCCAAAAGCACAAGCATTTACTCTTGATTCTCCTGTGAGGGTCATCCCAAAAGTTCCATGTAGCACTCTCTCTGTCACGGTCACTTCTCTTACCATGGAGTCTACTGAGTGATAAGACCCAAGAAAACCTGTATCACAGTCTGTACCATTTTCAAAGTGTTTTTGTTTTTTTTTACTTTGTTATTATTATTATTATTATCATTATTATTATTATTATTACTATCATCATTATTATTTACTCTGAACTCCACTGGAAACTGGAACTTTGAAGGTTATACAGTATGTGGGGCAGACCAACACAAATGTGTTTCTTTCTTCGTGACAGACTGAGCAGAGGCAGCACTTGTTTCTCAGTTTAGAAGTGATATACTGATATGCACCAAATTATTAGGTTTCTAGAAGTTTCACCAATGCAACAAGTCCCTGAAGTTTCTCAGATATTATTTTACCCTCTAACAAGCATGAAACTTGATAAGTTCTTGAAGGTGTTTGCTACTTCCTGCCTACGCAGTACAATTAACTTCATATCGTTAATATAATAGACTGTATCTCTTTGCTATGAAGATTCCCAAGTCCCCCTTTGTATACTGTTGATGGGAATGCAAACTGGTGTAGCCATTATGGAAAACAGTATGGATGTTCCTCATAAAATTAAAAATATAACTGCCATATGACCCAGCAATATCATTTCTGGGTATATAAATAAAGGAAATAAAATCACTCTCAAAGAGACATCAGCACTGCCGTGTTCATTGCAGCATTATTCACAATAGCAAAGATATAGAAACAACCTAAGTATACGAGGTCGGGCAATTAAGTTCACAAACTCATCCTAGAAAAAGTGCTACATACCTCATTGCTGAATATCACTATGGTCACCTTCGAAGTACTCTCCTTGCAAAGCTATGTGCCGACGCCAGCGCCTAGTCCACCCTTCAAAGCAGTTTTGGAACTCTTTTTCTGGAATGGTCATCAGAGCTGTCCTCACATTACCCTTGATGTCATGAATGTCATCAACATGTCTTCCTTTCAATATTTCCTTTACCTTCAGGTAAAGAATGAAGTCATTGGGGACCAGATCAGGTGAGTAGGGAGGGTGTTTCAATACAGTTATTTGTTTACTGGCTAAAAACTCCCTCACAGACAGGAGCTGGTACATTGTTGTGATGCAAGAGCCATGAATTTTTGGTGAAAAGTTCAGGTCATTTTCATCTAACTTTTTAATACAGCCTTTTTAGTACTTCTAATAGTAAACTTGGTTAACTGTTTGTCCAGTTGGTACAAATTCATAATGAATAATCCCTCTGATATCAAAAAAGGTTAGTAACATTGTTGCAACAAGGTTGCAAACTTAATTGTCAGAGCTATGTCAATGGATGAATGGATAAAAAAATGTGGTACGTATATGCAACAGAACGTTATTCAACCTTTAATAAGAAGGAAATCCTGCCATTTGCAATAATACAGATTATCCTGGAGCCCATTATGCTAAGTGAAATAAGCCAGACACAAAACGACAAATACTGCATGATCTCTCTTATATGTACAATCTAAAAAAGTTGAACTCATAGAAATAGAGAGTAGAAGAGTGGTTACCAGGGGTTAGGTGGTAGTGGAAATGGGAAGATGTTGATCAAGATACTTCTAGTTAGAAGATTAATACATTCTGGAGACCTAATGTACAGCATGGTGACTATAGTTAATAATAATGTATTGTATACATGAAATTTGCTAACAAAGTAGATTTTAAGTATTCTCACCACACACACACACACACACACACACACACACACAATGGTAAATAAGTTGATAGATAGCTAATTAACTTAATTATGGTAATAATTTCCCAATGTATAGGTGTATTATAACATCATGTTGTAACTGAAGATATGCACATTTTATTTATCAATAATACCTTACTAAAGCTGGAGAGGAAAAGAGAAAAAATAAATAAAACCAAATCACTTATAGATTATAAAATGGCCAATAGGGTAGGAGAGCTGTCCTAACCCACAGGCAAGAGAGTAAGGCTGCACTGCATTCCTTGCCAGTTGTAAACGAATAATTTCTGATTATCTTTATTACTAAGGATGTAGAAAAAAAAAACTTTTTCCTAGGCCAATAATTGCATACCAGGTGCCAAAGTCTCTATGTGTGTCAGTAGAGATATCACATTTGGATTTACAGCTATGACTTACAGCATGACCTGGTTATGTCTACAAAAATCTAAGTCATTTTTCATGAACAATCTAGCTTTCTTACTGACCAAATTTGTAGGTTAAATAGGGATGAGATAGTAATCAAGACTCTTACGTCTATCAACACTTTTATAAAAGTCCTAATTTACCATTCTCCTAGGGATCTCATATAGCTTTTGGTTTTCTGTCTTGGGAGGATCATTTCTAGAGACTTCCACATGCCCTTTCTCACTATAAAAGAACATAGTTTAGGGAACCATTGTGGAGATTCTTTCAATTGCTTAGTATATCTATTCTTACCATACAGACTGGATCTGGAAAACAAAACAAAACAGAACAAGGGATGGACCCTCAGTCTCACTGGAAAGACTGAAATAGATTTGTCTAAGACTTCACCTATCACCTGATCTCTGTAAGTCTCTTCAACCAGTGGGGCAGAGTGGTACTTGAAGTCTGGTGACTCTTGTAAGTTCAAAGCTACTGTGTAATAGCAACAAGAAACTCTGGGAATTTACCTTTCCAAGATCATTGTCACTCTGAAAATGGCCACTAACCACTTTGGGGAAGGCTTAGGGGAAGACGCATTGTGTATATCTGCAGCCACCTTACAGGGTCTTCCTCAAAAGAACATCCTCAAGCAATCTAGATCTATAAACTGGTTGATATACATGGCACTGGCTGAACTTTGGTTTCTTTTTATGAGACTTAGAAAGTGTCTGCTTATGTACGCATCAAGCAGCATCTTAGGAGTTCTACTCAACCATTTAATTCTTCAGGACTCTGTGATCAATTATCTATCACAGCAGATCCTGTGGGTCAAAACACTCTGATTACAACTCTGTCCTAGTGACTTATTGTGATAACTATGTCTACCTTGTTGCTAATGATAAATGCTGCCTCTGAACCTTTGGTAGAAAGGTAGCACTCACCTGTGGCAAATCAGAAATAATTGAACCCTAAAGATAAATGTCATGACTTCATTCTCTTAACACTATTTAACCTCCTGCTGATGCCTCACACTATTGAAACTCCTCTGAAAGCCAAAGGCCAAAGGAGCACAGTGATACAGTCTGGAGCACAGAGCAGGTTGGAGAAGGATGGGAATGAATCTAGAATAGCAACAGGAAGGTAAACTCCATGACGGCAATGACGTTTTCCAATATCTTCCCTGCTGTATTCCCAACACTTAGAATAACAGTCACATGGTACATGCTACATAAATATTTGTTGAATGGATATATAAATGTATGAAAGGACATATTCAAGATTGCAGATATGTGGCTACATATCAGAAAAATTACAAATAGACAAGGCAAAAAGACATGGGGAAATGATAAATATTAATAGATACCATGGCAGTTGGATTTCCAGTGGATGATGTCTGTCTGTGTCAGCGCTGCTTGCAAAGGGCAGGCATAAGCCTGGCTTCTCTAGATGAACAGTGACTCTTTGAAAAGACTATTTGTCACCACTTGAACATATATGACAATATTTCAGAATCAAAAGGAACTCCTCGCTGTACCTTAAAACATCTCTAAGTCAGTCTGTAGAAATCTGTGATTCTACGCATTATCATGACATTGTGTTCAGTACACTTTTTCCATGTTAAATGATAAACCACTTGGGAAGAGGAAGATTACCCACCATCAAGTATAAACAAAAATTGTATGCCCTTTCTCAAGAAAATATTTTCATTGCGGAGGACAAAAAGAGAGTACTTGGGTATTGGTTACCTACAGGGAAACAAAGAAGGAATATATTTGTAATACTGGGGAACCAATAAGAAAGGAGTGACTCAGGACATAATGATAGAACTTACAATTTGTTGCAGAATAAAGAAAAAAACAATGGCCACAAATTCTTTGAAACTCTTCCCATCAAAAAATAAAGTCAATTTCTAAACCACTGGCCATTGGCTTACTTTGTACACTGGGGTATGAGTAGATTTGACATAAGCAATGGCTTGTACATTGGGGGCTTGTCTGCTCTTGCTGCTCAGAATCTTTCCACTTCCATAAGAATGGACCTGTGCTAGGCTGCGGGATGATGAGCTATCCGTGGCTTTTCCCCATGTAAGGTTAAGCCAGCCATCACACAGGTAAGTGAGGCACCACTAGACTAAGTGCTGCCAGCCACCAGATAGTTCATGAGGCAATCCTAAATCATGCTATCCCAGGTAACTTGACCCAGACCAGAAAAAAACCACCTCGTCAATCCACAAAACCATGAAAAACAATCAATGTGTATTGTTTTAAATACTAGGTCTTGAAATAATTTGATATGCACCAAAAATTAACTTATAAATGAAGTCACATTTTTTCCTATTAGCAGAGTATTTTTCTTCTTCTTGATAAAAGGATATAATCACTGAATTTTCCTTGATTAAAAAAAAATGCCTAAACGTTAAGAGTGACAAGGATACATGGAGGATGAGGATATTTGCTTGAGAGGCCATAGTTCTGTCTCTTGTCCTTTTTTTTTTTTAATCTAATTTGCTTCCTCTTCACCATTTCTCGCTCTTCCCACAAGAATCCAAATTGGTATTGGATTTGTTGTGGGCAGAGCCAATCATAGCTGTTATGCATGAAGAAGTCTCCTTGTCACTAAGAAACACTTTAGGGTCATTTGTCAACTTCCACACGGGGCATTCATTTCTGTTTCAATTGCAGATTCCCTAAGCATTTAAAAGCCACCAGTACTCCTGAGAGGTTTAGGTCATACTTTAAACCATTTTCTGTCACTTTTGCTTTTCATGGGAAGAAATTTCAACTCCATTTTCAAGAAGAGATTTTGTTGGAGAAACAACATGAGACTATGGATGCTAAAGGTAGAGGGTGGCAGAACAACTGATTAGAAATAGGAAATCATCTTGGGAAAGGGAGAGAGCTCTAAAGATCCAACAACTCTAAATGTTTCCCTTAGTGGAGATGATCATATGACATGAGTTCTATTAACAGTTCCTATTATGGAGTCATTTGTAAGACTTCTGTAATATTAAATATCTACCTTTCTCTACATTCCTGTCTACAAGAAGATAACACCAAAATAATTGTCAAGAACCTGAATATGATAATCCTTGATTCAAATGTTATATACCAGATACTAAATGCAAAACAAGCTATATATATATATATATATATATATATATATATATATATATATATATATATAATATTTATTACATATATATATATATATATATATATATACACACATATATTATATATACTAATCATGCCTTGGACTTATAGTTTCGCTCTCCTCCTCAACCTTCCCCCAGACTTCCACAATTATTAAAATTATACTTTCAGCAGTAAAGAAAAAAAATATTGGTATTAATGTGATAGATCTTTAATTTTTAACATACAAAGGAATACAAATTATCATCTCTGAATGGTGTTATTTGATTATAATAATGAGTTCCACCTCAGAATGATAGAGAGCCCTTTTTTAAGGTTATATGAAAAGTAGCTACCAAAACAATGTATCATTTACAAAATAAGATTTGAGCTTGCCCTTTGTCCTGTCACTATTCAAGAAAATGATGTAGTTTTTGAAATAAGAAAAGCAACAACCTTAAGCATACAAAATAGAGTGATTTAATATTTTGCAGGCACATGGCACCTTGTATCCCAAAGAGCTTTACGCCATAATAATTTGCATTCGATAGTACTTTTCTTGTGAGATTTTTCAAAGCCTATTACATTAATGTGAATTCAACTATGATGCATTCCCTTGAAGTAGGGATTTATGCCTCATATCCCTGTTTTACAGACAAGCACATTAGGTGCTTTGCTGAAGGGTACACAGCAACTCGTAAGTCAGTTAGAAAATTGATCCTAGAAATTCTAATTTCCTATCCCTTGTTCCGGTACCTTGACAAAACCATTTTCTAAATAGAGAAACATTACTCTTCAGCTAAATAGCAAATTAAAGACATGCTGTCTCATGTAATCTTGTAAATATGCTTTAAAAGCCACCAGTACTCCTGAGAGGTTTAGCATCTGGTTCTCATGGTGGCAAAAAGGAAATGGAGCTGAGAGTGAAAGAGCGTCTGAATTCTCTTCAATAGTCAGAGGTAGACATCTGCCCAGAGTAGAGCATCTGGGGTTAGAATCTTCAGATTCTCTTTGCAATAGAGAAGTTCATTTCACCTCTGCCCTGCTGGAGAGTGCCAGATTTAGCAAAGAGACAACATGGTAATGAAGAATCCTAAGCAATCTATGGTAAACAAATTTAGTATTAAGAGCTTGTAACCTGTGGTATCCATGTTCTAAGATGGCTCCCAACAAGATTTACTTCCTGGTTTCCATGCTCTTGGGATTGTCTGCTCCACAGTGAATCAAAGCTAAGTCATAAAAAGCATTAATGCTTCCAGCTTGTCCTCTAGGATCACTCATTCAGGGAAGCCAGTCACCATGACATAAGAATTCTCAAGTATCCCTGTGGAGAGGAAATGAGACTTTTCTACCAACAGTCAGCACCAACTTTCTAGCCATGTGAGTGAGCCATCTTGCAAATGGATTCTCCAGCCCCAATCTAGTCTTCAAATAACTTCAACCCCAGTTAACTGTATCCGCAGGATATACCCAATGCCAGAACTTTCCAACCAAGCTGCTTCTAAAATCCTGATCCACAAAAACTGTGAAAGATAATAAATGACTGTTATTGACCCAGCACTAAGCTTCGGAGATGGGGGTTGTTGGATAGCACCAGGTAACTAATATATAGTCAAACAACTGATAGATTTGAGGAATATATATCAGTAGTTAAGTTAATTGTTTCAATTTAATTCAACAACTATTTATTGAACTTCTAGTTTCCATCAGGGAGCACAGAAGAGACACCGGTGGGTAATGACCAAGCCTTAAAATGAAAGTCATTTATCACTTAGAAAAATAAACTAAAGCAAATACTCTAGCAATAATTATGCAAGCTTCAAAAGAGAAAAGATATTCTTTAGGAAATTGCATGAAATCCCTACTTAAAATTATGCAGTGGCTCTCCGCAGGATTTTTGAGTTAAAATTAAACTCTGTCATATTTGGCCGCTAACTAAGCCTCATCTGATGCTTCTCCAAACATTCTGGCCTTCAGTCTCTTGATCATGCCAAGTTCTTTCATTCCCCTGAGCTTTGGCACAAGCTCTTGGGTCAACCTTTGCAGCTCTACCCCTAACCCTGATCATGTCCCTTATCTGATTAACATCTTCAGGTCTCAGCTTAAATGCCACCTTCTTTAAGAAGCTGTTTTGGAGTACTTTTGTAACACCTGGGGCGGGGGGTGGGGGGGTAGGGGTTGTGATGATGGCGGGGTATCCACACACACATACATACACATAGAAACATGCTTTTTTTTTTTCTACCATCGCAAAACCCCTATTCATTTCCCTCAAACAACACATTCAATTTGTAAGACAGGCCCATGTCTGTTTCTTTACCCACTGACCTTATGTACCCATTGGGTAGCTCAGTGTCCTCATATATTAGATGCTTAATAAGTATCTGTGAATGAATAATCAAAAATTTAAAAGGTAAACAAATCACTGGGAACAGTGAAGGGCTTGCTAGATCATTTTAGGAAAGGCTTCCTGGAAGCAGTGACACTTAAGTAAGACTTATCAATTGTCCTAGGTTTCACAGGGTCAGCATTCATGATAGAAATTCTTCCAAGGGAAGCACTGTATATGAGGAGGGCTGAGGAGAATGGTATTGATTTTTCAGTCTGTTGTGTTTGTTTTGTGTACCAAGTCTTCATTCTTCTCAGAGAAAACACTAAAATGTATGTTAGCATGTAACACAGTGGTGCCTGGTAGAACTTGTAGGGAAGAAAAGCAATGCCACTACAGCTAAATAGTAGCATTCTGAATGGAATCACGGCTGTTGATTCAAAATTTTAAAATGACACGAAAAAGTATAGCTCTCCATCAGTAGACGTTCTGAGGTGAGAGTGTGGGAGGAGTCGGTAAGGTTTCTAAGGATGATCAGTAATATTTAGTGTCCATCCTTCTTACTTCATTCTGATACATTGTCAATATTTGGGGCAATTGTGCAAAGTCTGAAAAATTGATTGAAATACTGATGAGAACTACTAGACATAGGCCAATTTAAGTAAAACACCTAAGAATGGGCTATCAATATGAAACAATGTTCAATTAAAGAACAACCTACAATATAAAAATATATAGAATTGAACTCTCAATTGCTTTATGAAGGGAAAATCACAGACACCATGAGTTTAAGTTAGGAGAGTTTTTTTCGCATTGATTTCTATCTAAAAACAGTTCTTTTTTGAAAAATGCCACAAAATGTGCTAGCTCCTTTCTATGCTTGCAAAATGACAAGTTCAATTTTTAAAATGCATATTATAGGTGTTTGTGTTCCTGGGGTCTTTCTAGTCTGGATTTTTGTTGTTGTTATTGTTTTAATCCTTGTCTTGTGGAAACGGTCCTGTCTTTTCACACTTCTCAAATCAGCCTTTCTAAGGATGTTCCCATCTCTCTAAGCCTTTGTTTATTCATTCTTCCTCTAGCCTGGGAGTGCCTTCTCCATTTCCCAGCCTCCACTCCACTACAGAGGTCCAGAGTACTTAAACAATGTGAGTTCCTCAGAATGTCCCACAATGATGTCTTTCCTCCAAATTTATGGAATCTATTCGCTCTATGAAATTATATCATATAAAATCATACAATGTCTTATGCCAGCTCTTTTATAATCTTATATTGTTGTAGAACATCTGTTCACTTTTATTGTAACTTGATATTATTTCTCTTTACGGAGCTTTAATCTCTTAGAGTTTATCTACCAGAAAACTTATCAACTTGCGTTGTACATAATAGAGTATCAATTATTATTTCATCTGGCAGATTGTATTTTCCAAAGACTATGACAGCAGTCTCTGTATCTCACCCCACGTGCACTTTTTACAACATGATGCCAATGGTTCTCCCAACCAGAGACGGTGCCTATATTTCATCTCCTTGAACCTGGGGGGAACCTCTGGAAATTTCTCAACTATTGTGGTAGAAGTGATACTGACTGATCCTACACTAGATCATAACAGCAATATAGTTCCCGCCTTTTTTTTCCCCCTCTTTCAGGCCATGTGTCTTTAGAGCCTAGAGTTACTGTGCAGCCACCATTATGAGTAACCTCAAGGATAGATCACATGGGATGGATGGAGAAAGATGCAGCTGTCACAGCCCCCAGCTATATGAGTCTTCCCAATCCAGATACCTGACAGGTGAGCACAGAAGCTTTTTAGAGATAATTCTAGCCTGAGCCACAGTTTGACTAAAATAGTGAAGAGACCGCTAGAAAACACTGCCCAGCTGAGCTCAATCAATGCCCCAGAATGTGCAGGAAGATAACAATAGATTATTACTATTGTTTTAAACCACTAAGTTTGGGGTGAATTGTTATACAGAGAGACAACTAAAACAGATGGTAAATTTGTAAGTTTAACTTTTGTATCTATCTATAAGGCATCACACAAATACAATTAATAGGGCATTTTCAACAATTTTCAAATATATGTTTATTTTATTATTTATCAATTATATTCTTAATATTCCTTAGTGGTTTTTTTTTCTATGTTTCCTAGACATAGTCTCACTTGTTTATCTATATCTCTCTACACTAGAATATAGGCTCAAAAAGGACAAAGATTTCCCTGTTTTTTTCATGGCTGGATTCCCAATAGATAGAATAACAACCTACATCCTTGGTTTATAAGTCATAGTAGGACCTGTATATTATTCTAGTTACTATGGGAAGTGAACAGACAATTTAATCATAGGTATTATGGATTAACTGATACGTACGGATTCCTCTGGCTTTTATATGCGGTGATTGAACTATGAAAGAAAATTGTGGCTGATGTCTTCATTGTGTTTGAATGTCCACATTTTAAAATTCATGTATTAGACACAATGTGCTAATTTATCTTTATCTTTTCACTGCTGAGTTACATTGCAAATTCCATTAATTTTTCTCCCCATTATAAATCTGAGGTATTATTCAGTAGTTTTCATTAACAACGTACCCTTTTTATTAGGTATTGGTTCTGAGTGTTACCTGTTCTCAAGCTCTGGGAAGTCTCCTTTCTCTCTTTTCAGTCTTTTCTCATTATTTCTAAGTTTTATAGGCTGCTAAAAATTTCTTCCCCTGACCTTACTAGGGCTTTCAAAAGGTATTGAATTAGTATCATCCAAATTTAATGCACTGTTTGCTCCTTTTCTGTCATTTATAAAGAGGTAAAACAAGACCAGCTACCTAGTCTTTTGTTATATTTCTTGATTTGCTACCATCAGCCAGCCATCACATTCCAGTTCATAAAGCTCCTAGCAAGTACAATTTGGAAAGATGCCCTTTAAAAACAACTGATTTCAGCGTTGTTTTTCCCAATGCATGTTTTCTCTGTGCACCACTGTTGACCTAAGAGCTCTGAATATTTTCATGAGAAGTAAGAAAGAAACTCAGAAAAATATAAAATAGAATAAAACATCGCTGCACCTGCTTTCTAAATGGCATTATTTTCTATGAAATGAAGAAATTTGATCTGAATGGAGTAAGGTAATTCTCTCCTTGACACACAGTTTCTTAAAGGAAAAAAAAAAATCGAGAAATAAACTAGCCAGCTGAGTTGATATGGATAAAATCAATTTAGTGGGAAATTTGAGGTAGCATGGGTTTAACCCTTTGTGTGCTTTCTTTGTTAGTATTCTTGGCTTCTGTTCCATAGGAAAGGTGTTTTATGAAAATGCTTCACAGATGGAGATCTGGTTTATAACTCATGTGTAAATCTACGGTGATCCACATGTAACATAAATCAGAGCTCCTTCCTTTCATTCTGATTGCATTTCTTGCTGCTACAATATTGCCACACATTTGGAACATGGAGATACTTTTAATATAGTGACTCTCACTTCCAAGATATTTTTGATTAGACAAAAAACATCATCAGATTTTAAAAGCAAAATGGCATTTAACAAGGGGTTAGGAACATTGTCTCCATCACATAATTATACTCAATAAGCATTACTTTGCCAGGCTTCAGAACAATAACGATTGATAATCGTCTCTACCACCTGAGGCTCTGAATGACCTTCAAATGTCCTTTGGCAATTTGCCATGAACCCAAGTAGGAAGGACACCCCATGCCCATAGTCCCACACACCAAAGAGTTCACTATGCTTTTATTGTTATTATTATTCACTTTATTTTATAATTGTATGTCTTTAAAACATAAGAGATCAGTACACATATATCAATTATTGGTAAGAACAGAACATTTGGTCAAATCAAGTAAGGACAACAAGATAAGGAGTCAAGTATTTCACTGACACTTCATAAAGCATTTGGGGTCCCATTTCTTATTCTTCTCATCACCATAATCTAGGTCAACACAATTCAAGTGAGTCTGAAATCAAGAATAAGAAAATGACCAAAAGAGAATAAAAAAGACATTGGAGTGAATGAGTCAAATCTAGACTGCCCTCAGCTGTCTCAAATCTCCTCTCCTTCCTCCAATCCTAACCTTCCCACAGCATGCCCCTTGTGTAAACCCCTTAGTTCTGTAAGCCCTTTCTTGTAGAGAGCACACATTCACCTTAATCCTATGAGGTTCGCAAGGGGAATATTGTGCTATATTGGATGCAGGGGATATGAAGATGAATAAGACAAAAATCTCTCCCTCAAAGACTCCTCCTTTTCTATGCAGAAGAGGGCGAGAGAAGCAATCACATATAACTCAATGTGAGGCCTATTTAATTTAGTCAGATGTTGGCCCAATCATAGAGTTTTCTGAGAAGCACAAGGTCTTCCATGTTTAGGAACTCAATATCTGAATGAATGGATGGGTGATTTAAAGCAGACATGGTTTTAAATCTAAGCTCTCCACTTTTTATATGCATGACAAAATTTTCTATAAATAATAGTTAACAAGTTGATAAAATAATAAAAACGAAGATATATTTTAAGATGATATGCACATGACCAAGGGCCAAATGGAAGCTTAAGGATCTTCTCTTACGCTGAAAGTTAAAGAGTCTTCTAGTCAGAAGAATCAGTCATCTGGGAGGACGAAACACTTTTTAAGTTGTTCTAAGATTCTAACAGTCTTAAAAGTGATTATATTTAAATACACGAAAAAGAAGACTTGAGAACATTACTGATGAGGGAACAAAACAATATGAACAAAAGTACAAAAACAGCAGCCATGAAATCTTCTTCAGCTTCATCAGTTTGTCCACACAGGGACAATTATTTCAGTCTGACTCACTACCCCAGCCAGCCTGAAAATACATTCCCACTGTCAGCAAAGCTAAAAATGGACCTAACATGCTTTAGACATACAATGCTGAGAAAGACTTCCGGCTTGAGATATATATTTTACTAACAATGATCTGGACCCCTTACATTTCTAAGTGAGAGTAAGAAATGTT
This sequence comes from Rhinolophus sinicus, assembly GCF_057876585.1. NCBI lineage: Eukaryota > Metazoa > Chordata > Mammalia > Chiroptera > Rhinolophidae > Rhinolophus > Rhinolophus sinicus. The sequence continues at coordinate 186,933,660 of NC_142503.1, read as the reverse complement.
TCAGATCTGACTTCATTGTATGTCGATCTAGTGCCAGTTCCAAACCCAGGAAGACAACCTGTTCAGGCCACATGTATAAACACCGAAACATTTAGGAAGGGTGCTATTTGGGAACAATTCATTTTATGGCAGGAGCTCACAGGTTTTCTGAATTAGCTGTATCAAAGCCTGATATCTCAAGTCAAAAACTGTTTCCCCTGTTACCACCTATACTTCGGACCAACTGACTATAAATCATAGTTTCCCACAACCTGCTCCTTCAGTTCAATTAATTTGCTAGAATGGCTCACAGAACTCAGAGAAACAGTTTACTTACTAGATCACCAGTTTCTTACAAAAGGATGTAGTTCAGGAACAACCAGGTGCTTCCTACCCCATACATGCATAAGGCAGGATATGGAGAAAGGACTCAGAGCTTCTATGCCTTCTCTGAATGTGTCACTCTCCCAGCACCTCCGCATGTTCCCCAACCTGAAAGCTCTCCAAATGCTTTGGGGTTCTTATGGAGACTTCATGACATAGGCAAGATTGATTAAATCATTAGCCATTGGTGATGGAGTCCACCTTCAGCCCCACTCTCCTCCTGGAAGGTCATGGGTGGGAGTGGGGTGGGGCTGAATGTCCCAATGCTCTAATCATATGGTTGGTTTTCCTGGCAACCAGCCCTCATCCTTATGTGGGTTCCAAAAGTCTTCTCATTAACCTAACAGAAGACACCATTATGGCTCTTGTCACTTAGGAAGTTCCAGGGATTTGGAGAGCTGTGAGCCAGGAACTCTGGATGACCAGATATATATTTCTTATAAATCACAATATCACACCCATTTTTCAATTTAGCTCTCAGGGTTTTCCTGGGGGGTAGGGGAGAAAGCAGCCAACTGCCCTTAAATAATTGTTTGCTCTGATATTAAATACAGTGGCTAGTAAGAAACAAATATCATCAATATGCTATAGTGCATTTTATAGCAAAATTATTTCCTTCTTCAAAGATGAGCAATTTTATTAAAGGTTCACAGCCAGCAGCCTGTAGCAGAATACAGGCGAATAGTATAAAACAATACCACTACCTTCCAATTCCTGATTTTCATCTTTACTCATATTTTCAATAGTGTAATTCTCTCTCTCTCTCCCTCCCTCCCTCCCTCCCTCCCTCCCTCCCTCTCTCTCTTTCTCTCTCTCTCTCTCTCTGTGCAAATTCAACAGTATATGCCATGAATTTGAACAGAGGGACCATCTAGTGGTTAGGTTTTCCAACAGTCTACAATTGCCTCCACAAAATGGGAAAGCACTATTTATCTGCAAAGTTAGAAGAGAACAGGGCTGACATTCCATTTCTTGAGTATTAGCAGAGAGAGCTGAAGTGCTTCCTTCTGTTCTCTAACCATTCTGTGGTGCCTTTCCCTTATCTTTTACAGCATTGAGAAGCTCTTTAGTCCACTGTCCTTATTCTGGGCTAATGTGACAAAAATGCAGCTTTAGAGAAAGAGATGCACACTCATCTCCCAACCTCTTTCTATCCCATGCTGCCCACAGAGAACAGATAGTGGCCGAGTAATAAATGGACTGGGAGATGTAGTCATCAGACCTGAGAAACTCGTGGTGTGAATCCTTGCCCTTGAGAGAATTTTCTGAGTAGCATTAGCCAGGCTTATTTTCTGACTACTTGTGGCGAAAGATCAAATAGAAACGGAATGCTTCAGAGCCATCCAGACAGCTGTCTCACATTTAAGGCATCTTTCTTATGTGAAATATCAATTTCACTGCAGCTCTCACTTCAGATTCAAAAACCTGTTTTTTTCCAGTATAGCCCATAAGGGAAGAGCTCTGAGATATATATTGGAGTGGCCTCATTACTCAGTTCTGTTTGTAGCTAGTAGCCTAGAGAAAATGCATCTTAGATTTGATTGATTGATTGATTGATTGATTGATTGATTTTTAAATCATTCTTTTTTTCAGTTACAGCTGACATTCAATATTATTTTGTATGAGTTTCAGGTGTACAGCATAGTGGGTAGACATGTATATAATTTATGAAGTGATCTTCTTGATTAGTCTAGTACCCACCTGGCACTAGACATTATTGTTGCAATATTACTGATTATATTCTCTATGCTGTATTTTACACCCCTGTGAGTATTGTGTAACTACCAATTTGTATTAATCCCTTCACCTTTTTCACCCAGCTCCCTAACCCCCCCCCCCCCCGGCAGCCATCAGTTTGTTCTCTGTATGTGAGTCTCTTTCTGTTCTATTTATTTTTTTTTCTTTTGATTCCAAAAGAATTAAATTTCATGCTTAACCCAGAGTGTCTCTTTCAAGAAAATTCTTGCTAAATTATTTGAGCAGCATTATTACCAGGAATCATAGCCAGACTTACTTGTAGGCAAAGGTAAGTCTGGCTAGCACACTAACACAATTACACATCTGAAATTATTTTTTTAGAATAGCCAATACAATAAAATCATCTTCAAAATGTAATCACTATTCATCAAGAGTGCCAAGACAATTAAATGGGGAAAATACTCTTCAGTAAATGGTGCCATTTACTGTAAAAAAAATTTACTGTAAAAAAAAAAAAAAAAATTACAGTAAATAACTGGATAGCCACATGCAAAAGAATGAATTTGGACTCCTTCCTCACACCACACAGAAAATTAATTCAAAATGGATCAAAGATCTAAATGTAAAAACAAAACTACAAAATTCTTAGAAGAACACATAGAAATAAATTTTTGTGACCTTGAGTTACACAAAGATTCTTAGATATGATAACTAAAGTAACAAAAGAAAAATAAAATAAAATTAAACTTCCTAAATATTTTAAAAATTAGTGCTTCACAGAACACCATCAATAAAGTGAAAGGACAGCCAATAAAATGAGAAAAATATTTTAAAATCATATATCTGATAAAAGACTTGTATTTAAAATACATTAAACAACTCTTAAAATTTAATAATTAAAAGACAACTCCATTAGAAAATGGGCAAAAATCAAAACAGTCATTTCTTCAAAAAAGACATAAAAGGATAAACTATGTGAAAAAATGCTCAACATATGATCTAGAAGTCCTACTCCTAGATATGTACTGAAATAAAATTAAAACTATTCCATACAAAAAAAAAAAAATGTGTAGGTGTATGATCACAACTGTTTGACTCATGATAGTCAAAACATGGAAGTAACTCAAATGTCCATCACCTAGTGAACAGGTAAAAGCAAGATGACATATCCATATAATTGAATATTACTTGTAAATAAAAGAAAATGAAGTACTAATACATGTTGGATATCATGGATGAATCTGGAAAACATCATACTCAGTGTGAGCACATATTTATGATTCTATTCATATAAAATTTCCAACATAGGAAAATCCATAGCCAGAAAGGAGGTTAGTGATTGCTCAGGGCTAGAGGGATGAAATAATAGAGTTGAGTGGAAATGGGAGTAACTGTTAATGGGTATGGGGTGGTTTTAGGGGGTAATGAAAATGTTCTAACATTCATTGTGGTTGTGTCTTTGTGAATATACCAAATACCCTTGAATTGTACAGTTTAAATTGGTGAATTTTATGATATTTAAATTAAATCTCAATAAAGCTTTCAGAAAAAATGTCATCAGCAGCATTGTTAGAACCAATTTCTCAAGATTGAAACTATAAAGTTGAAAGAACTTATGAATATCCCCTTTACAGAAAATTACATAACCTGCTAATACATTTGTGTGTGTGTGTGTAAAGCATATTTATTAGCTTTACTGAACTCTTCTTCTGAGTTTAATCATATTTTACTTTATTCATCTCCTTTTGAAATTGATCTCCATGTTGAGACAAATCCATCCCATGGATTATTTTCTCATGAGTCATCCATGTAGTTCCCAATTCCTTTACCTTTAATGCTTCTTATAAAACCAAATCAAGGAGACAAATAAAGCTCTTGACAATACTGTTTAATGTCTTAAGTATTTTTAGTGCATGATAAAGAGAACATGCTCACTGCAACCTTTCTTTCTTATCTATGGAGAACTAGATCCACTCATTACAAGATCGGCTAACACCGGAAATACGGGAATAATGAATCTAACTGGGAAAAAATAATATATTTATCTCAGCTTAGTATTGATCTAAATTATAAAGGCAAAACCTATGAGATAAGTTATATTTTCAATCATCTGGTTATTCTGCGATCTTTGAAACTTTTGTATTAATAGCAATTTGTATTACTAATCATGATAATATTCTTAATAATAATTCAACAATACATTTATTCGACAGTCAAGATTGCTTAAATTTTAATTGCACACTTTTTTTAAATCTAAGAACCAGCGGATTTTTTTTTATATGGGGTTAAGTTTTAAAATAATTAATGTAGCTTACAGAGTTAGTTCTATAAAATAATTTTACTAAAGACAGCATCGTAAAATCTCACTGTGACGCTATAAAACATCAATAAAATTTAATTTGAAAAGTTAACAAAGTCCATTGAGACTCAACCACATTTTATGACAATTCATTGTAGTTACTATTAATACTGCCAAGATGTAGAAATATTGTGGCCAATAAGCTTTCCTCATTTTTTTCTAGAGTTACCACTGCGGTGTCTATAAGCACAATAGTATAACTATCGCAGAGTGAAGATTATAACACATAAGTGTGGTAGAAAGACCCAGAAGGGAACAAGAGGAAAAGAAGATTTACAGCATGCACATAATTTTTCTTCTTTTTTAAACTTTATTGAGCTATCTTTAACATTATATATATATAATGTTATATATATATATAACAGATATTTATCTTTATATATCTTTAACATTATATATAATGTTTATATATATATAACATATATATATATATATATATATATATATATATATATATATATCTGTGGTGTACAACTTAATGTTTTGATTTATGTGTACATTGTTGAAAGATTACTACAATCAAGCTAAATAACTTATCCATCACCTCTATATAATTACCATTGTGTGGATGGGTGTGCGTGTGTGTGTATTTGTGTTGAAAAGATTTAAGACCTATTCTCTTAGCAAATGTCAAGTATACAATATAGTATTGTTAACTATTATCACCATCCTGTATACGTTAGCTCTCCAGAACTCATTTGTCTTGCATATCTGAAACTTTGTACTCTTTGACCAACATCTCATTCCCCCACCCTTCCCCTGGCAACCACCATTCTACTCTCTACTTCTATGAGTTTGATGATTTTAAATTCCCCATATAAGAGAGATCATGCAATATTTGCCTTTGTGTGTCTGGCTTATTTCACTTAGCATAATATGCTCCAAATTCATACATTTTGTCACAAATGGCAGGTTTCCTTCTTTTTTAATGCTGAATAGCATTGCATATATATATATATATATATATATATATATATATATATATATATATATATATATAATAATCCATATAGTTAAGATATGGAAGCAACTTATATGTCCACTAATGGATAAATGAATGAGGAAAACATTTTCTTCAGCCATTTATCCATTAGTGGACATACAAGTTGCTTCCACATCTTAACTATTGTGAATAATGCTGTAATGAACACGTGAGTGCAGATAAATTTTCAAGATCCAGATTTCATTACCTTTGGATATGTATTTAGATGTGGAATTTCTGGATCATATGATAGTTCTATTTTTAGTTTTTTGAGGAACCTCTGGACTGTTTGCTGTAACGGCTATATCAATTTACATTACCACCAAGAGTATACAAGGATTCTCTCTTCTCTACATTTTCACCAACACTTGTTATCTTTTCTATAATAGCCATCCATCCTAACAGGGGTGATGTGATATCTCATTGTGGTTTTGATTTGTGTTTCATACCCCTCAATTTAAAATATGTTATAAACCTTTGGTAATCAAAACAATATGGTACAGGCATTAAAATAGACATATAGAAGTGATTGCCCTGATAAGCCCAGTACCCATCTGACACCCTACATAATCTTTACATTATTGATTATATTCCCCATACTGTATTTCATATCTCCATGACTTATTGTGACAACTAATTTGTACTTTCTAACCCCTTCACCTTCTCCCCCACTGCACAGACTGTGTAGATGCCTGACCACTGCACTATATACCTGAAGCCAAAGTAGAATAATATTATATATATATATATATATATATATATATATATATATATATATATATGGATGTAAAGTACAGCATAGGGAATATAGTCAATGGTATTATAACAGCTATTAATATATTTGATGTCAGATGGGTAGTAGATTGATTGGGAGGGGTTATCACTTTTTGAGGGGTGTAAATGTCTAACTATTACATTGCTTTGTACACCTGAAACTAATAAAAAAGAAAAAGAGACATATAGGCCAATGACACAGAACAGACAGCCCAAAAATAAATCAACACATTTATGGTTAGCGGATCTTCCATCAGGGTGCCAAGAACACACAATGAAGAGAGGCTAGTCTCTTCAGTAAATGGTGTTGAGAAAACTGGGTATCTGCATGCAGAAGGATGAAAGTGTACTTTTTATCCCATGCCATATACAAAAATTAACTCAAAATGGACTAAAGACTTAAATGTAAGACCTGAAACTATAAAATTACTAGAAATAAAATAGGATAAAAGCTTCTTGACATTGGTCTTGGCAATGACTTTTTTGGTCTCAATACTAAAAGCAGAGGCAACAAAAGCAAAAATAGACAAGTGGGACTGCATCAAACTAAACAGCTTCTGCACAGACAAGGAAACCATAAAAAGAGGAAACAGGAAGCTGATAGGAGACAATGTTTGTAAACCATATATCTGATAACAGTTTAATATCCAAAAAATATATAAGGAACTCATATAATAACAATAACAACAACAAAAAAATAACCCAATGGAAAAGAAAAATGGACAAAGGACCTGAATAGATATTTCTCAATAGAAGCATACAAATGGCTGAACAAGAAATAAGCAAAAAACGGTACTCTTCATGCACACACTTTGGACCAATCTTGGGGATCTATCTGATAGCTGCATACAGACAGGAAAACAAAAGCACATGTACAAGATGTTGACAGAAACCATGGTTGTAATGATTGAAATGTTGGGATCATACAGAATATTGACCAGTTTCTAGTCGTTAATCAGCCTGCATCAGCACTTTCAATAGAATTTTAGAGGCCAGGAAATGACAATCTGTTGTGGTGTGTGCCTGCCTGAAAACAGTCTGAAGAGAGCTATTTACAAAGATGCAGACAATCCACCACGTGCTTGCTGTGTCCTGCTCAGATTTGAAAGGCATTTATCAAATGTCAAATGGGAGCCAGATGCTCTGGCGGGAACTATCACAGAATCTTACTGGATAAATCACCAAAAAAAGCCATATTTCTAAAACAGTCAAGTGGGTCCCAGTCTTCACTTCAGCAAGAGAAAAGATTTTTCATTCTAGAATACCAAGTTTCCAGATAAACGCAGGTTGTTCATGATGAATGCAGAAAGTAGTCTCGTATAAATGGACCATAAATCAGGTTCCTTTCATGGGTCTCATCCAATGTACATTTCCCACCACAAACACCTCACTTTTTGCCTCCAGGATTTTGTCTCTACTACCTTCCTTTTACTAAAATAATGCCCGTCCTTCTACGCTCAGTTATCATTGTAAGTGCTCTATGAACCAGTCTCCCCCAACCTTCAATTTCTAGCAGATGTTTAACAGATGTTTAGGGCACTACTCAACTATTTTTTTATATAAATCATATATGTATATATATGATTTATATATGTATGATTATATATCATATATATGATTTATATAAATATATATATATAATTTGTAATATATACATAATATGAATAGCATATTTTATAATGTATTTAAGATGGTATGGATAAGCAAAACATATACAGAAATAATTTAAAAGATTTTTACCTATATTTTCCCATATGTGATGAGGATGTGTTCATCTCGATTAATAGATCTCTACATTATCTCTCTGGGTGAATTCACAATAGTCCAAGAGAGACATATGGATGCACCAAAATTGACTTAACCATACCAGTGTTATTAGATACTAAAAAAGCAACACTGTAATAAAGATCCTTACACATATGTGAGTGCACACTTTGTTTTTACTACCTCCTTACATCAAATTCTGAGATACGGATTATTCACTCAGATGTCTTGCAGTATTCCTTCAAAAAAAGTGAAATTAATTTTTGCATTTGTGAGCCAGATATGATGCTTATTCTTAATTGTCTCAGCAATAGTGGGTAGCATCACTATTATTTTTAAATCTTAGTAAATCTGATAGTGAAGAGTAATATTCTATTGTTTTAATAGTTCTTTTTCTAATTACTATTACAATTGAACATCTTTTCATGCTTCTTACATTTTTCTAAGCTTTAATACAGATTATATTAAATGGAAATACCTATTCTTAGATGCTTTCCTAGAATTTTCTGCAAAGCTCTCTAGGCATGGTGGTGATAAAAAGTATTGTTTTACATACGGTTTTATCTTCCATTTTATAATAGTAAGAATTTGTATTTCTCTGTTTCCATGAATAGCACTGTCATTGGTTTATCTTTCAAAAATTTAATCTTACCTTAATTTGTAAATTATGTTAATTTTCTGTTGGTATCTTTTCTCCTTAGGGGTGCGTGAATATGAGTGTGTGTGTGTGTGTGTGTGTGTGTGTGTGTGCGCGCGCCTTCTCTTGATTGCATAGTTCATTTATTCTAATTTTTTCTTTAATAATAAAAATACTAAATGTGCCAGTTTTCCTCTTTATACATCTTATAATAAACACAAGTTTTTATATGTATTATTGTTATAATTACAGTTTTTATTTCCTCTTTGGCCAAAGTTTTATGTACATTTGTTTTAAATTTCTAGGTATTTAGGAATTTTTATTGATTTCTTTGGATAAAGGTAATTTTGCTTCTTTGTTATTGGAGGGTGGTTAACTATTTTAAAGTTCTGTTCTATTGCACTCAAATAGCATAACATCTAAAATATCTGCTTTGGGGACTCTGACATTTTCCTTGATTCATAAAGATCAAATTTTGAAATATTCCATATGTATTTGAAAAGGAACTATAGCCTTTGTATGAAAAGAATAGAGTTTTATATACATATATTAAATATACAAATATATTAACAAAATCCATGTAATTAATTGTTACCTGCATTATCTGTCAAAGACAAATTATGTTAATACATTGCTGTCAATTTATATGATTCACTTTAATATATATTGTCAATTTCATCTTGCTTTTCTAACTGCTTTACCTTACGGCAATATTCGATATTCTGTGTTCATCAAAATTACTTCATTTTATATTATCGTCGTGAATTACATCTTTCACTAACAAACCTCCTGTCTATTCTATTTAATGTTTTTGCCTTAAAACTTACTTCATAGTATTAATAATGCAACACTGTTGGAATAGTGATAGCAGCATTAACTTCAAAACACAACTCTGCCACTTAGTTAAGCTAGGTAATCATGAAAAAGTCAGTGCATGTGCCTCAATTTCTGTAGCTATAAAGTGGAGATAATAATAGTACCTTCCCTCACAATATGTCTCCAAGTGTTTAGAACTCTGTATTAACTATAGCATCTTTTTCTGTTTACATTTTCCTGAAAATATGTGTCTACTTACTTTTACTCTCCTTTCCACTTCACTTTCAGACTATTTCTTATACTTAACATCTACTAATACTTTGTATTTTGAAGGGAATGACATTGCACAAGTATCAACTTGTTTAGTGGATCTCCTGTGTGCATAACAAATAGAAGCTGTGCCATCGATTGGGATTTGGAGCCAGAACACCCCAAATCTAGGGGATCCAACCTCTCAGTCCTGACACTTCATCATATTTGGGAAAGTCATTTAACCTCTTTGAGACTTAATGTTCTTACTTATAAAATAGGAATAGCACCCACTATAAAAATCTTTGATGAGGGTCAAGTGAGATAATATACAGGAAAACCCTTCAGAAACTAAAATGTTATTACACCATTATTTGCTTTATTGCTATTGTTATTGAAGAATCACAAGCCCTTTCAGAATCTCTTGGGACAAGATAGCTTCAAAATTCAGAATATTTATAGTATTTTAGAAAAGCAATTCAGCATACATTCCAATTAATAGATTTAGAAAGCTCTGAACTTATAATCAAACACACAAATATTTCTACAGCAAGATAGACAAATATTCCCACTAAGTGGGGTAAATAAAGATTACACCTAGCTTCAGGACCATTTAGGACACATTTAACTCTCAATCAAGTTACAAAATTTTACATTTCAGTAGCATTTTGGATTTTGCAATTGGTGATGAGAAATTGTTGACCTGTATTTCCATGGTTTGAATATTAAATCTGTTTGTCTTAGGGGTAGTTCGTGCAGATTACATTTTTAAAGAACATTTATTAAGTGTCTTGATGTGTGTGTCATGTAAACAACTGGAGAGAACATGAAAAAAAAAGAAAGATCAATGTACTTCATTAAAATTTAGTACTTTCACTTATCAAAGAACACTATCAAGAGAATGAAAAGACAGGAGATTCAGGTCAAGATGGCGCATTGGTAAATGCTGTGCTTACCTGCTCTCACAACCACATCAAAATTACAACAAAACTACAGACCAACCTCTTTGAGAATCACGCAAAATCTTGCTGGACTGAAGGCCTACAACTAAAGACTTGTAGAAGGAGCCACCTCAAGACTGGTAAGAGAGGCAGAGATGCAAAATGGGCTGGTTCTATACCCGCGAATGACCATTAGAAATTGGGAGGTATATTTTGATTGCCGAGGTCCCCCCAGAGGACTGTGGGGTCCCAGCCCACTCCTATCCCAGGGTTCCAGTACTAAGGAGAGACGGCCCCATACTTTGTGGCTGTGAAAACCTGTGGAGTTTGTGACAGATTGAGACACAGGGCGGCTGCACTCCCAGGTGCTTCTCTTAAAGGCACCGTGCATAGACTTACTCATCGATGGAATCAGTGGCTGTGAGCTCCAGCACTGGGGCAGCAGCTATTAAGGCAGCATGGACATATGGTGGGGAACTAAGTTGTCTGGCATGGGACAAGGACTGGAAGGCAGCATTCTCCTGGATGAAAGAACTGGTGGAAGCCACAATTTCTTTGGTGAGCCTTTCCCCTTCCCAGCGTGCAGACGCCAAACTTTCAGGCATACCCAAGTTGCTTCCAGTGGTTTTTTTCATTCAAACCACCTGTCTTCGTTCATGCTGCAGACTTTCTTATGGTCTCTGAAAGGTTCGCGGAACCCAGACAAGTAGCATCTGCCTTGAGCATGTCCTGTACCTCTGGCTAAGCAGCCCTAAGCCCAGCAATATTGGCAGCTGGCTTTGGTTCACAACTTGGCCTCTCAAGACACTTACAAGCATGGCACAGGTGGCAGCCATCTTCAGATTTATGTGTGGCTCCCACCAGGTTGCCCCAGGTAGGGCATGGGCTGTGCCTGAATTTGACCTGCAGTGGATCCCCTCCAAGATGGTTCTAGGGCTAGTGCCCCTAGTGGCCAGCTTTCAAATAAGCTGGAGCATCACCTCACAGCTTCCAAGAATGACACACACCAGGAGCAGATTGGGCAGGCACCAGAGCCCTGCTGAGGCAGATCCTGCTCTGTTGTGGTCAAACCCTGGACTACAATGCCTCCACTGTAGTAAAGGCCACTCCTTACAACCAATGAGGCTGAGGGTCAATCCCACCAATTGATATGCAAATAGCAGGTTCAACTACAAGAGGAGGGCACACACAACCCACACAAGGTACACACCTGAAGTGTGTGGCTCAGGTGACCAGAAAGACTGAGCCACTGAGCCCCACAACACACCTATTACACAAGGCCACTCTACTAAGACTGGAAGACAGAGCAGCCCTACCTAATAAATAGAAACAAACAAAGGAAGGCAGGCAAAATGGGGAGACAAAGAAACATGTCCCAAATAAAAGAACAGAACAAACTTCCAGAAAAAGAACTAAACAAAATGAAGATAAGTAATCTACCAGACTCAGACTTCCAAACACTGGTAATTAGGATGCTCAATGAGCTTAGGGAGAACTTCAAAAAAGAGATAGGAAACATAAAAATCGAGATAGAAAACATGAAAAAGAACCAGTCAGAAATAAAAAAAAAAAAATACCATAATGGAAATGAAGACTACATTACAGGGAATCAACAGTAGATGAGATGAAGCAGAGGATCGAACAAGTCATGTAGAAGATAAGGTAGCAGAAAATACCCAATCAGAACAGCAAAAAGAAAAAAGAACCCAAAACACTGAGGAGAGTTTAAGGGGCCTGTGGGACAACATCAAGCATACCAACATTCCAATCATATGGGTACCAGAAGGAGAAGAGAGAGAGAGAGAGAAAGTCATAAAAAACATATTTGAAGAAATAATGACAGGAGACTTTCCCAATCTGATGAAGGCAATAGATATACAAGCCCAGGGAATGCAGAGAGTCCCAAACAGGATGAACCCAAAGAGGCCAACACTAAGACACATCATAATTAAAATGTAATGGTTAAAGACAATGAGCGAACCTTAAAAGCAGCAAGAGAAAAGCAATTAGTTACCTATAAGAGAGCCCCCATATGACTATTAGCTGGTTTCTCAACAGACACTTTGCAGTCCAGAAGGGACTGGCAGGAAATATTCAACGTGATAAAAAACAAGGACCTAAGCCAAGATTACTCTACTGAGCAAAGCAATCATTTAGAATCAAAGGATAAAGAGCTCCCCATACAAGGAAAAGCTAAAGGAGTTTATCGCCACCAAACCAGTATTACAAGGAATCTTAAAGGGACTTATTTAAAATGAAAAATATAAATAATAACAATATGAATAATGAAATGGCAATAACTACATACCTATTAACAATTACTTGCAGTGTAAATGGTTAAAGGCTCCAATCAAAAGATAGGGGAGCTGAATGGATAAGAAAATAAGACCCTTACATATGCTGATTACAAGAGACTCACTTCAGATTCAAAGACACACAGAGATTGAAAGTAAAAAGATAGAAAAAGATATTTCATGAAAATGCAAACAAACAAACAAAAAGCTATACTTAGGGATAGTAATACTTATATCAGACAAAATAGACTTTAAAACAAAGCCTATAACAAGAGACAAAGAAGGACCTAGTAATCCCACATTATTCTACGGAGAGTGCTTATTCATATATTCATTGCAGTATTATTTACATAAGCGAAAGCAACCTGGGTGTCCCTGAATAGATGAATGGATGAAGAAGAGATGATACATATATACAATAGAATGTTAATCAACGATAATCTGCAACAACATGGAGGGACCTAGATGGTATTGTGCTAAGTGTATTAAGTCAGACAGTGAAAGACAAATGTCATATGATTTCACTAATAAGTGGAATGTAAAGAACAAAATAAACAAACAAACAAAACAGAAAGAAACTCATAGATACAGGGAACATTTTGATGGTTGCCAGATGGGAGAGAGGTTGGGGATAGGTGAAAAGAGGACAGGATTAAGAAGTACAAATTGGTTGTTATAGAGTGGTCATGGGGATGTAGGGTACAGCATAAGGAATATAGTCAATAATATTGTAATAACTATGTATGGTGTCAAATGGATACTGGATCTATTGGGGTGATAGATGGGAGGGGGTTTGGGGGCAGGGCATAAAAGGTGAAGGAATTAAGAAATGCAAATTAGTAGTTACAAAATAGTCATGGAGATGTAAAGTATAGAGTACTTTGTTATAAAGTATAGAGTACTTGTAGATGTAAAGAATAAAATCAATTGTAATAACTATGTACAGTGTCAGGTGGGTACTAGTCAAGGGGGTTATTTCCTAAATTATACAAATCTTTAATCACTATGCTGTATGCCTGAAACTAATATAAGATAATATTGAATGTCAATTCTAACTGAAAAATTAGAAGGGTGGGAAACAATAAAGAAGGATAAGAGGTACAATGTGCAAGATAAACAAGTAAGTCTTGGGGATGTAATGTACATCCCCACAGGAAATATAGTCAATAATAATGTGAGCATGGTGTGATGTCAAGATGGTTCCTGGACTTATCTTTATGATTACTTCCTTAGCACAGGGAATGTAATCAATAATATAGTAATAACTATGTATAGTGCCAGGTGGGTACTCTTGAATAACTATGATATACACCTGAAACTAACATAATACTGTATGCTAGCTATGTTTTAGTGAAAATCTAATAAAAAAGAGAGAGAGAGAATGAAAAGATAAAGTGGGAAAAATATTTGTAAATCATTTATTTGACAAGGGTCTAGTAAATGTGTTTGTGTGTGTGCACACCTTTACTTCTTGTCTTAATTACATAGTTTATCTAAAAAAAGACTATTTCTACACAAAGTCAATGGGCTTAAAAAGATATTTACTTTGTTTCAGTACGGTATGTGTACTCTAAATATACATTTAGCTAGGAGGTCATGAACATTACATTTCTAAAATTTGGATCTAAGCAAGCTCTACTATCCTAAAGTTGTGTATTTTCTCCTACTTCTACTACCTGGTTTTCTGATATTCCTAGCTCTTAATTTTTAAATACAATTTCTAAGCTCTCAGCTTTCAAGTTCTTTCTTTCTTTTGATCATCTTTGTTCTCAACTTCTCTTTATTTACAGGATCTATAAACTTTAGAATGCATGCAAAACTCTCCGTTTCACTCTACTTCTTGCCTATTATTTTATGTGGTTTATAAAACTCCTTCACTCAGTAACATCTTGCTGAGTGTGCAGGGCCAATTTTGTGTAGGTAAGCAGTACAGACCAGCATCCCAGGTGTGATGAGACAAAATGGCCTAGGGTCCCCTTTGATTAGTACCCAAATCGTGAGTCAGTGCTCATGTTGCTATGATGACAGAAGTGTGAATTTTCTACTTTTTCTCAGGTGGCACCTGTCTCAAAAAAAATCCAGGTCAAAGCCAGGTTAAAACCTAGGTCAGTTTCTTTTCTTTCCTAATTGCAGTTACCTTAAAATCAGTAAAAAGAATTCATGGTTCTAGCTTTAGCTTTTTTGTATATTAGTTCAATGTAGTTGGGATTTCCATCTTATTTCTTTATCCTCATACTGATAAACTATGTAGAAGCTGCATTTTAGAATTTAGACTAGTAGCTCTATATTAGCCTAAACACATTTTGAATGGAAAATGTTAGGTTTTGAATTGATTTTATTTTAAATTGTTTAATTAATTTTGAATAATGCATAATTTTACAAAGTAAATATTTGGAGAATCCTAATGGTTAAGAGAACATGCCTCAGATTTTAAGAACTTGGATTGAATTTCAACTTTACGAATTAATTTACAGATGAATGTTCGGTAGGTGACTTTGAGCAAGTTACTCCGAGTTGTATTGTCATTCTTCTCATCAATAATAGTGTCACTTCAGCTGTTGACAGTTTCAATTTTTAAAATTTACAGATATAGAAAAAAATGAAAATTTTCATAGGTTATTTTTAAGAGGTTATTATCCATCATCAGAGAGATAAAGAAACAATTTGACGAGAAATATGCTGTCTAAAGCAGGTCCTTCTGAAAGTCTTGACACCATCAATGTGTTAAGTTTACTCTAAAGAAATCATCATTTTTAGATAAATATATCATATGGTTTTCAAATGACTATTGAGCATCTATATTTATTTGGTTTCATTTTCAGTTTCTGGGACCCAAAACCTTGTGTCACCTTAATTACATTTTCTACTGAAGACACAGGGAGAAGGAACACAGTGAGAAATGGAAATGGGTCAAGACTTCGCATTGTAACCATCACTCCTTGTACATGGAATAGAAGACCACATGACACCACATCAGAACAAATCCTATAGATTCTTCTCTTGACAGCACATTCTTGAAACACAGTCTGGAAGATCAATTTTTTTTTTTTTTTTTTTTTTTTTTTTATCACTGAAACCTTCATGAAAGAACGTAAAAAGCTGCCCCAACATTGTGGTAACTGGTCAAATTATCATTGGACAAATTAATGGCAATCTCTCTGTATTGTCTCAAGTCGTGAGATTCAAAAACACCATATGGAAACCAGGTACAAGAAATTTTACTAATACTTAGGAAAAAAAATCTCAATTTCAAGTTTGAATTTCTGTCCTAACACATATCCAATTTCTTTAAAGGATACTTTAATTCTGCTTAGAGGCAAGCATATTATTATGCAAGTTATTTTAATGGTCGATGTCAGTTCTCTATATCCTTTGATGTTCATGTGGACTTGAGGTTCCCTATCCCCTTAAAATATCCATAGAAGAGACAGAAATTGCCAGACAAATACAGAGATGAATCTGGTGGTCTACCTTCCACTTTTTGGACACAGACCTGTCATCACACCCTTTCAAAACACATTTTCACCTGCATGCACACACTGGGCATTCATCAAACTCATTTCTTGAAATGTTCCTGATAGTATTCATTCTACTTTAAACCACCTGTCAAAACAACCCTTTAATTAGATTATGCTGTCTGGCTTTGTGAAAAGGTTTACTGTACTCAGTTGTCCCTGCCATAAAATTAATAGTTTGACCAACTTCTAAGGAGACGGATTTTGCACTCGTGAAAGTCAAATTAAAGCCACCTTTGCCAAACAGGGGGAAAAAATTGGTGTGTCTGAAACTTTGAAAGCAGCACTTCATTTATTATAATCTTTCGAGTACCAAAGTACAAATTAGGTAGAACTGCAGCTGCATGAAAGCCCAAGTTATAGCACATTGCTCTTATGACCCTTTTAGTAGGCAATGCCCCTACAAGATAATGAACAGAGAATGACTGTACCAGAGCCAGCACTGCCAAATTTCCGACCAAATTTGCAATAAGCAACCAATCATTCAGTAAATTAATATTCCACAGACTCAAATGTTACATAGGCCAGTCACTGCACATCATTTCTAGACCGCAATTCTGATAATATTTTCCAAGAACAAGGCTCATTTTATTATTAAAAGTCAAGAGAATAAGATCAATTTAAAAAATGCCTTATAACTTCAGTCAGGAGTTGTTATAAAACTTCTTTTGGACCCACATTCTTTCAGCTGAAGTAGCAAAGTAAATAAGACTCAAGATTTTTTCATCCTGAAGACAGAGTGATTTGGAGTTTTGGTTTGGGATTTTGTATTTCCCTCAACACGTTGCATAGGTGGGTCTTCTACTGATTTGGAAATAAAATGATTCATGATTCCCATTATTATTTAAGGTGTACAAAGTCTTAAGGTCTCGAAGGCAGGGCCCAAAGTAGACAGTAGAATTGACTAAGACAAAGTGCTCTGCTATTTTTCACAGAGTTGAAAGGAGTCATCAGAAAAGTTGCAAAAGCACTATGCTTTACATTAAAACATAAAAGGGTAAAAATTAATTTAAGATGAATATTTATTGATTACTTTCTCTTAACCCCACATTTTCATTTAGTAAATGAACCTTATGAAAACTTAATGTGATAGTTATCATCACCTATAGTTGTGTAGAGTTTAATAGAAGTAAAGAAATCTGGTTTCTTGTTTTTCCCTTTGGTAGTACTGGATGTGTGGTTGTGAGACAGTCACTTAACTCTCTAGAGTTAGGTCATCTCTCAATATCATCTACAAGCACGATTCCGGAAAAAAATAGAGTCTATGGGAGGAGATGTTTGATGTGTCTTCATATTCTCACAAAAGTTCTCAACCTAATTGAAAACCTTTCTGTAACAATATTTTTAATGTTTCATTTACTATTCTGAAGTAAAATTCATATATAATACAAACTGTTTTTTTCTTAATAGTCAATCTAAAGCGCCCAGTGTTTCACAGAAGAATAACAATAAAGACATTTATAATGAAATATTCCATTTTAATTTGTAAATGCTCAGGCTGACTATACCAGGAGATATAATAAAGTCATCAGATTATTCTATTAATTACAGAGAGCATGTTTAGAACAAAAAGGGGAAAGACCATCACAAGCGATTCTGTACAAAAGCAGAGATACAGGTGGACATTAGAATAAAACACAGTAGAAGGATAAGTAAATAACAGAATAGACTGCTCTGTGAGAAAAAGGGAAATGGATTTAATCAATATAGGTATAAAATGCTAAGAACTATCATAGATCGTTGAAATGGAGAAAATGAGGAATTGGAATGTTTGTAAATGATTTAGACTATTTATAAGTGTAGTTTGTAAATAACTTATATTTTCTTTACCAAATATTTATGTAGTTCTTTCTGTATGCCTGGTTCAGTTCTATGATTTTTATATGTATTAACTCATTCACTCAGATGAATTACCCTGTGACACTGGAATCGTTATTTTGCAGAGGAAACTGAGGCACAAAGAGTTAAATAAGGGCTTATCCAAGAACCCACACCTAGTAAGTAGCGGAACCCGGATTTAAGACCAGGCTTTCCGATTCCAGTGTCTAGACACTTGATTGTCATGTTATAACACAATATACACTTGGATCCTGGGATAGAACAGGATCAAAGAATCACAAAATATATCTCTTGTTTAAAATCCTACCATATGTCAAGGCATACAATTTGCTTCTATTATGTAAAAAAAGGCCTTGGAGACTGCATCGATCAATACAAGACAGGAGAAGTAGGATGCATAGGGAAAAAGAACAGAAATAAAAATCTATAGAGAAATGGTGATTCAAGTCTCTAGGAACATCATGAAAACAGTTTTAAATACAGGAAAAACAAAAATAAAAAGTAATTTCAACATGTTTTTTAAAAATTATATTTTTCATTGTACTGCAGAAACACTCAAAATAGAAAGTCAAGAACATGAATTATTTTTTCGATAACCTTTATTAATAAAATTTAATGAGACACCTACATTTCATAGGTCTCCACTAATTTTAATAATATTTTTATCTGGCTGTGAAAATGAGTCTCAGATAGCCTGTGTTACAAATTTGCATGCAAAACCTACAAATTGAGATCCAGATTCAAATTCCAGGAGAAGTGTGGCCACACATAATGAAAGATTCAAAATGATATGTAATTCTTGGTAAAGTTTAAAACGGAACAACCTCCCCTTGATTTATATAATATTTACATTTCTTGGATATTCGATTGGCTTTAAAGTCCAAAAAACCTGTTTTGAATTTATATATAAAATGGAGTTTTAATTTACAGGTTTAGTTATAAACACGCATTTTGGCTCCATGAAGTATATTTAAGAGCACTGCAGGATATGCACAAAACATTTTTGCAGAACAATCATGATCATTGTAGGATGTCTAACCTTTCTGGCCCCATTCATAAAACTCTAGTAGTGGGCGCTCCCCAGATGTGTGATAACTACACATAGCCCACATACATTTTCAAAATGTATTCTGGAAGGTGGTGCCTCTCCCACTGAGATCCATTGATTTAAGGCTTTGCATACAGACGTACCTAAAGCAAATTTCACAGCTTGAATGTTATAATTATGTAAGCGAATATATTCCTCTCTTTTTGGCAACATGTTTTAGACTGATAATGCTGCTGCTTTTTTTTTTTTTTTTTTTTTTTTTTATAAGCTTCCACTAAAAGAAAGCATAAATGAGTTTGCATTTTTGCTCCTGGGTCATTTCCCACAATTATCATTCTGTAAGAATATGGAAACAATAGGAGCTATATAGGGGCAATGCAGAAGTTGTCTTATAATATCACTATAAATATATAGGTTTTAATGAAAATGTAATATAGTGTCTAATCTAGGAATGAAATCCAAACAGACCATGTGTATCGAGAAACCAGACTGTGTAAAAAACAAATCAGTCTGAGAAATTTATGCGCTGGTTACAAAAAAGAACACAGAAATTCATTTTCAAAATCAGAAGATTTAAGGAGTTCTGTGTAGAAGACTGAAAATAAAAGTGCTGAGTCAAAGCTGGATTAGTCCTTGGAAAGGCAACCTCTAATTCATACTGGCTATCAAGACCATGTTCCTGAAAAGAAGGACAATGATCTTATTTATATCTTAAGAAAATATATAAACAACTCTACAGCAAAGCTAAATATTTTAACCTAAGGAATAAGACTTATTTTATTTGTTATGGTTTTCCATTGGAAATATTTTGTAATATGTTGGAAAGTAAGGCTTATTGAAATATATTAGCTTAGACTAGGTTTGGTTAGATTAGATAGATGTGCATGTATCCATGTGTACGCATGCATATACACACATATATGTACATACATATACATGTATATGTAATAAGAGAGAGAATAAGAATGCATGAATTAATTGTGCATTATTTCAAAGCCCCAAACTAATTTACCAAATATGATAATAGTTAACATTTTTAAGTGAGCATTGTGCTATGCACTACTCTAAGCACTTAATGTATTGATTAATATAAACCTTATAATAACTTTAGAAGAAGATGTTATTTAAGCATTCCAATTTCACAGCTAAAGAAAATCCAAGATGAAGACTTAAGTGTCAAGATTAGAATTCAAGCCTTTTGGTCCCAGAGTATTCTCTTAAATACTATATTCTATGGCTTCTTTCTACTATTCTATCAAACATCAATTCTGAAAGCTGTTCCATCTGTATGATTTAAAAAAAAAAAATCATGAAATATTAGTTCAAGTTAAAGCCAAGTTAGAATGATCCTATTGCCTTGTAGACTTTAATGGACTAATGCACATTATGATTTATCAGAAGACATATTCCAAATTTCCTGGACCACTAAATCCTTTTAGCATAAACCATTTCACAAAAAACAGTGTTTAATGAAACACATTTTGAAAATGCTGCATGACACTGCTTTTAAAAAATACATTTTAACAAATATATTAATAGTAATTAATAATTGCATTATTTCACTCTTAAAATTAAGTTGTATTTTCAAATGCTCTATATCAATTATTAAAACATATTAATTCATAAACTCCAGAATCTAAGAAAGTTGATGGGGTGTGTTGTGTGAGTAATATATACATATATATGTATATATACTTATATATGTACATATATGTGTGTATATATACTTATATAAATACATATATATGTATATACATATGCATATATATGTATGTATACATAATAGTTTTTTTACTTATAAAAATAGTCTTCTAAGTATTGAAAGTTTAAACAGATTTACTAAAACTTTTTGAATAGAAAATTCATTAGAGGGTATGCACCACATTTCCGGAATCTTCTTAGAGAACCATGTGCAAAGTAGTATTTGTCTTTTTAAAATATTCAATAAATCAGTTGTGATGGCTTTAATGGAGATTAAATAAATCGATAAAATTAGGCTGTTTTCATTTTAGAAGCATCAGCTTTGAGCTGGTGATAACCCCATATGAAGTTAATATGTTAAAAAATCAGAAGTTCTCTGCAATCTAGGAAGTGTAATAAAATTTAATGATCTAGAATATATTTTGATGGATTTAGTGCTGGCGAAAGAAAGAAAGAAATAGACCAAGCAATCCAGGAAAAGGGTGCTATATTCTCAGATTTTTATAGATCGGTCACATAAACTCCAAATATTTTTATGTCTTTGACATAAACTCTAAAAATGTTTAAAATTTTCTGCCTTTGATTTTATGTTTACAAAACATAAGTTTTAACTTTCAAAGGACAGCTAGATTTTTCTCATCAGCAATTTCGAGATATTTATTTTTAAGCTCAATTTATAAATTTGAAATAACTTTTATTCAAATGAACATACATTATCAGTCACCTGCAAAATTTATTAGGTACCTTCCATGGATCTAACACTGGGGTTGAACTATGGAAGTGCAGAGGTTTTAGGCAAAGTTCTTCTCCATGGAGTATTCCATTTTGCTGATTCCTATATCTCATGGGCAAATAATTAAGAAATGTTGATTTAAAATACATTCAGGTATGCCTCTGCGATGTTCTCAACTCAGTCTTCACAGGTATAACATGGTGAACATATATGGTCTTCTGATATCAAGACTGATCGTTTTCTAATTTTTTCCTAAAAATGACTGATTCCATTTGCTGTTAAAATGCACTATTCCTCATCCTTTATCGCGTTGATTCTTGCTTTGTAACACAGAAAATTGCATGAAGTAAGAGAGTTTCATCAAGGATAAGCCATACGAAACAGCCAAGTATCTCATATCCAAAAATAAACTATTGGATACATTAATTTCCATGGAGATACCTAGAGTAACTATTTAATACACATCTATTTCCCCTTTGTAGAAAAAATATATGTAGTTTGAGCTGAGTTTTACAATTCACCCCTAGAGTTTGGGTGTCACATAAAAACAGTTTTAGAATAGAAAAAATTTTAAAAATGACAATACACTTCTAAGAACTAACTTAACCTTTTCCACAGGTCTGATAAATGTAGTTTTAACATGTTGAGTGTAACATTTGGAGTTTGAGACAGACGAGCAAGAAAACTAGGTGGAGCTGCTGAAAGAGCTCAATGTGAAAATCACTTCATTCTCTTTAAGCTAATTCTGGCAGAAAGGGAATCTGACATCAGCACTGTGAACAATGAAGCAAAAATTTATATCACCTCTTTCAAGTCTTGGCTCAAGTTCTTCCTTTTTATACATCTCTTTTACGCACATGTATCTAATAAGTACTACATGAGTTCTCTCTTTCCAATGTGTGATGACTTGTTTGTTCCTCTGTCACTTCTATGTGTCTAAATGAGACCTTAATTGGCTAACGTATCCTTTTCTTCCTGGCAATGCATTTATTTTCTACTTATTTCTTCCTGAATACATACATAACAAGTTACCAAAATTTCCCTACTTCATAAATCCTCTTCACAATTTTTGCCATACCCACTTAACTACTTTTATTTATTTATGTTTTCCTTTGCATTTTAGACTCTCCGTTTTAGGTTGTCTTTCTTTTAAAACAATGCATTATTCCAGGATACCATGATTTATGCGCTGGATTGTGTCTGAAGATCCCACCTTGAGATCCAGGGAGAGCTATGTCACTCAAAGATAGTTCATTAGTATGTTCCATCCTCCTGTCCACTGAACTTGTTTATATAAATTAATTTAATTAAATCAACAAATTAATTCAATACAATTAAATCCATTTTTACTGTTTTAATAGGGAAATGTGAGAACTGGAAATTGAACAGGGAAATCTGCTGAACTACCTGAAAATAGAAGCTACTTTCTAGTGGGATTGCTCACCTAGTATACTTTAAGCCGGATTTGCTAGTACCGTGTTAATACTACTCCCAGTCAAAGCCAAGTAGAAAAGCAGCGCCAGAAAACAGAAAAAGTTTCCATATGACTTCCTTTCAGCACCTGGGTCCAGCTACACTTTAACCTCAAAGATCTGAACATTTCAACCACTTGAATCAATATACTCCTGCTGCTTTTGCTTAAATAAGTTTGGGATGAGTTTATGTCTCTTGCCACAAAAAGAGCTCAATCATATATTAGCACAGTGTTCCTCAAAGGCATTCTCTGTGATGACAGCACAAATCAGAATCATTTTGAATTCTTTAAAGCATTCAGATCTCTGTGCCCCAGCCTTAACTTACTGAAACAGAATTTTTGGAAAATGAGGCCTGGGAATATACATATGTTATCATTCCAAAGTCTAATCGTCACAGATCTGGAATCTGTTTGCTCCTTTCCATTTGCTTAAATCACCAGGCCCCCAAAATGTACTTCCATGCCTCCTTCAAATTAATTACACAATTCTCTCACCTCTGTTTTTCCATCATTTTGAAAAAATAACCTGATCATCCCTTGTCTATCTGTCTGGTAACTACTGTCCCCTTTGTATTTCATCACAGTTCAAGTCTTATTCTGGCTTGACCTAGAAATTTCATTCAGGAAACTTCCTTAAAAGAAACAGCATTTACATTATTGAAATTTTGTAAAAACAGAAATTTGAAGGGACTTTATAGCAACTAGTATTTCTATCTGATATGGATTCAACAATGTACCCAAACGGGTACATTTAGGGACTCAGAGGCCTTTTTGTGTGCTAAGACAGGGAAATTCCAGTATTGTCAAAAGATTTCTCAAGTTAGAGCAGAAGGATGAAACAATCAAATACAAGGACAAGCGCAATCAAATCAATCATGGGCTGTTTGGATGAAGAATAAACGAAAGAAATATGTGAGTGTGTGCGGGCTGTCTTGAGGGAGTGGACATAATTAAAATAACTGGTTAGGCAATCTGGACAATCTGGGTTCAAACTTGCTATGAACAAGCAGTCAGATCATTGGTGCGGGCACTTTTCCCCCTGGCTGTGTGTTCACACTATAATGCTTCCTCCTGTTTGCGTCCTGGTGGTCTGTTTGTTGGAGGTCTTTTTTTGTTTCCATTCAGTACAGTTTTTGACTTGCTCTCCACTTCCCTGGTTGGTTCATTCACCCTAATTATGATTATCTGATAAAGAGTGGAAGTGACACTCTCAAACCACTAGTCCAAGCAGTCTCATTAGGCAGGAAACCCTGCCATTTGTCTAATTTAAATAAAAAGGTGCGTTTAACACAGAACAAACCCAAGCAGCCAGCCACAGAAATTCCTTTCATCGGATCTATTTACTTCTCTTTGGTATTCAGTATGATCTTTTAAGCAACAGGCAGTTATAATAAGAGTTAAATGGCCCTCTAGTTTTTCAAGTGGAAGCCAGATTTAGAAGGTGTTCGGTTTTTGCAGACCTGCTAAATTCCTAGGCTTACACATTTCAGTAGTTAATCATGAAGTAGCTAAAAAATGTACTGCTTTTTGGAAGTATTAAATAACTACAGAGGATGTTTTGTTATTTAAAAACTTCTTAGAAAACACAGCGGGGAAAGCAGCTCATGAATTTCATTCTGTGGCATCATTTTCAAAAAGGTTAATAATTGAATGGTGTTGTCACGAAAGATGGAGTATAGGGTTGTTATGAATGTATTTTGTCAAATGAGCAGTCACTGTTCACATTGGCATAAAATGCTGAGACTGGTTGAGTTTAAACGACAACACTGAAAACAGCTGAGACCCATAAATAGTGCCTTTTGGACTCAACTCTCTCCTTTTGTCACTCAGATATCTACATGTTGAAGGATGTAGGGATTTCAGCTGCTTCTCACCCTGAACCAGACTTTGGGAATAAGGGACAAGCTTGGTTCCATGCGATGGAGGTGAGGTGAAGGTTCCTTACTAAATTATTTGAATCCTACAGGCACTAAAAAAGAGGTTTCTCCCCCTCTGATTTCACAGGAGGCTCTTCTAAAAATGGAGAAACTAAAAGAAAAAACAAAACAAAAAACAGGAGGAACGGTAGATGGTCGTGCTTTAATATTCAAAATCACACACTTATTATGTTTCATCAGGGATAAATCTGATTCTGATTGATTCCATGAACACATGAACCATAAACGAAGACCATACTTTTTTATATACTTTCTGACTTGATAATACATAGTGTGTGGATTGTAATAACATAGCAACAACATTCTTTGTTTTTAATGACAAAGTAGCTAGAGTGGTTATAGAGTCTGACTAAAATAATCTCATCATATAAGTAGGATATCACGCGGCCGGCTCCTTAGTAACAGCAGTTATATATGATGATGGACCTGGGCAGTTTAATTTCACATGCGCTTCCATATCAGGCCCTTTACATGATGTTGGTCTGTCTTTCTATTTCCAACTGAATTCCTGATTTGGAGAGGGGCGAGTCTAGCCTCACTGATCTTTCCTACTCAGAGACATGTGTGCAGTTGAACTTTCTTGGGAATTTTTTCTGCAGCTCTTGTACTTTTGTGTTTGTCTCTCTCCTGCTTTCCTGTCACTAAGAATTGGGCCATTGGTCTTTTTTCTTTATATATACCAGCCTTATCATATCCTTTAACAATAAAAGAGAAGTTAGGGTCAGCAAGAGGTCATTCCCTTATAAAGAGAAGGGTATTCTGTTGACTATTATACGAGGGGACTGAAAAAATGGAAGAACTGGAAGTGTACATTAGAAAGTTTTCTTGAGAAAATATGATCCATGCTGCTCCATTTCTAGTAAAGAACAGACAGAATATAGCAGAGTCCGGTTACCTTGGTGGGTTTTACTCAATTGAAATGATAAAAATTTTATTGTAGTCTCACCTGATTTCAAGGGAAATTGTTTATTCAGATGCAGATGAGCAATTATGGCATCAAATCTTTGGGGTCCAGATTTAATACTCAGCAGCAATCATGATAGAAAATACCACACTCACACAAGTTATTGTTAATTGCTGTGATGTAAAACAAGGTTGGTTTGTTTAAAAGACAAACTCTGTGATGACCCACAAAGTATGAGTATTTTCCATGGAGATTTAAGGAAAGCTTATCCTTATTCTTTTAATGAGGTCCTTGAGGCAACCCCAAGAACATCAGACTCTTTTAAATACTGGTATTAGCAGAGCCATGTGACGTTCCAAAGAGGCTGACATGCGAAGGTTTTGTTGCCATAAGTAGCCCAGAGCACACCTATTCTATTTGTGTCCCTGTTGTCTATCTTGGAAACCAGTGCCCTTAAAATGAAAGATTGATGAGATCGTCTTCAGCCCTGCTTTAGGCAATCACATTTATCCCTCATCGTTTTGCTTCCCCAGCCCTGACATTTAGCCTCTCCTTACACTGCTGTCTGATATTACAAATTGTGCTGGGTAATTTCCTGCAGCCAAAACAGGAGATTTAGAAGCACCTGGGAGTTCTGGAAATCTATCCTGCCCGTCATGAAATGCTTCCTGTCCTGGCTTAACAGCCCAAGGGAGAGAAGAAATGAGTCTACGTCAGGGTAGTGGGACCACTACAAATAATAGAATCATAAGACCCACAGAAGGAAGAAAAAGTTTACTTTGTAAGAATTACTATCTTGACACCCTATAACTAACATAAGTTAGGATATTTCTTAAACATTACTTAACCTACCTACCTTAATATGACAAGATTAGTTTCAGCAGAATTATTTCCCGGAAAAAAAGGGGAGGGGGGTGTGATTTAGCTGGTAATTGATACTCCTAACCATGGTAGTAAAGAAGTTTTTGTTTAAAAAAAAAAAAAAAAAAAGAGGCTAGGGTGTGGGTGGGAATTAGCTTACTTGAGCCACTGATGCACACACAGTACACTCCTTATGCACAGGCACTTCCAGGGCTCTCCTGTATCCTCACCAAATGCCAGAGGAAAAGGATTTATAGTAAACATTGGCTATACACCTATGGAAACTGCTTATTTTGCTTGAATCAAGGAAAACAAGAAAGGCTTCACTCAAGTGTTATTCCCCCACCCACACCCACACCCCAACCTATCTATGTATTTGAGATTTAAGCTAGCTAGTAGCTTGGAAGAATTATAAACTTATCCTCTTTTAACAGAAAAGTCTTTTGTAAATTCTGGTTTGGAGTGAACTTGTCTGATTCTTTTCCCCAAAAGAATCAAGGGGCACAGGATGATTCAGAATCCTGGCCACTGCCAGTCCCCATCTCAGTTTGACCAAAGTCGAGCACAAGCATGGCTTTCCTAACGTATGGAATCTCTACAACTTCCAAATGGAATATCCCCAGCAACAACCTGAGGACTGTAGACAAGCAACCACCCACTGTCCGCTGTCCTCCAATGACAGCGCCACCACGTGGCAAATGTACATACAAAGTGAGTTCTTAGCCTCCAAAATAGTTGCCAGCAGGACTGAGCCTTACAGATATTGGAAAGATGGCCAAATTTATAATTTCCCCCAGAAACAAAGAAAATAAAGGCTCAAAGAAGTTAATGACTTCCCTGAGGAAGCACAGTTATAAAGTAACATCCTATAAGAATGTACATGGACTGGAATTCCCAAAAATCTTAACAACAATTTCAGGGTTCTTTGCTACCCTCTTCCCCACCTCATATTGTGAGTCATTATGCTTTCAGACAAGAATCCAAAAATATTACTCACACTGAGTGAGGCATAAGAGGTGGAAACAGTTTAATATGTCCTTCTTGGTATGAATTATCATCCCCTGAATAGAGCAGGACTAAAAGCAGTTAAATCTGTAAGGACCTACAGTGGAGAAGGGTCAGGGCAAAAGGTCACAAAATTCTCTGAGCCCCTAAAATCTCATTAAGCTGATATACCTCTTCAATATATTTGTTAGGAAGTGTCCCATAGAAGAGAAGTCTAGAATAGGCTATATCGTCAACCTTATCATCTACGTTCTGTCAACGCCACTCCCCAAATTCAGGTTTCCAGATCTTCAGTAATAGAAAATCACAATTGTTAGTCATGTCCACAGGGTATCTGGTATTTGAGGTGTGATCAAACAATATGGTGAATGTTTAACTAAAACAAACGATACTATAATAAAAGACATATTACCATTAATCCCACTTAAAATACCCCTCCTTGCTTCGAACACACGTATCTCATTGTCGTGCCACTTTCTGAAGCAGATTTGAAGTCCTTTTTTGTGAGTGTCTTTAGTTGTGCTGTTGTGGCTGCCTCAATGTCCTGAATCGATTCAAAACGTTTACCTTCCATGGTCAGTTTGACTTTGGGGAAGAGCCAGAAGTCTCACGGTGCCAGATCCCGTGAATAAGGTGATGAGGACACACTGTAATGTTTTTATTTGACAGAAATTGCTGTACCAGAAGCAATGTGGGACATGGAGCGGTGTCATGGAAGAGGATGAAACTGTTTGCCCATTTCATGTTAATGTGTTGTTCGTGGTCCATGATTTACAACACACTTTAAAACACACCTTCTCTCAACCGTAGCTCACACCCAACTGACTGCACTGAACATGTTGAAACTTGTCACACACTGTTACTAAGGTTTGATGCACCGCTTCACATATTGAATATCCCTGACTTTCCGTTAGATGGCACTCGGCAGCAGCATTCACTGTATTTTGTGATCACAATGGAAAGGCTCTGTGTCACACATCGTTTCTGGTATGGCAATTTCTGTCAAATAAAAACATTACAGTGTGTCCTCATCCACCTTATTCACGGGATCTGGCATTGTACGACTTCTGGCTCTTCCCCAAAGTTAAAATGACCATGAAAGGTAAATGTTTTGAATTGATTCAAGACACCG
This sequence comes from Rhinolophus sinicus, assembly GCF_057876585.1. Lineage (NCBI taxonomy): Eukaryota > Metazoa > Chordata > Mammalia > Chiroptera > Rhinolophidae > Rhinolophus > Rhinolophus sinicus. The sequence goes on along the minus strand of NC_142503.1, from coordinate 186,904,634 downwards.
AGGCAGCCATGACAGCACAACTAAAGATACTCACTAAACAGGACTTCCAGATGTACTTCAGAAAGTGGTAAGAATGATGGGATAAGTGTTTTCCAAGTGAGGGGGAGTTATTTGAGGAGGATTGATGGCAATGTGTCTTGTACTGTAATAATTTTTTATTTATTTATTTAAACATTCACCATGTTTTTTTATCACACCTCATAGATCAACTATCTCTCTCTCTCTCTCTCTCTCTCTCTCTCTCTCTCTCTCTCTCTCTCTAAATTGCCTAGTTTTTCTAGTATTACATACACAGTTTGGGCTAAACTTTGCATGGGCACCAACTTATTTTGTAAACTTCCTGTGTGCTTGGCAAATAAAAGCTATGCTATCCACTGGAATTTGGAGCCAAAAGACAGGGCATCCAACCTCTGAGTTCTAACACTTCATCACCTTTGTGAAAGCCATTTGATAAAGAATCTCTTCTAGACCAAACTTTGGTCAGTGTCCTCTTAGCTCTCTTTCTGACTATTCCTCAATTTTGGGCTTTTATGTCCTTCCTTGCAGAATCCAGTTTTAGCAAGAATCCTGCTAAATCAATTTAGCAAGAATCTCCTTCCTTGATATATGATCACCCTCAAAATCTGATCAAATTCCTCACCCCCCATCCTTGTTATCTCATCACCATGGCCTGCCTTCAGCAAGAATTGGTCAAGTAAGTTTAGCCAAAAATTTCCCCTTAACCCTATGGTTTCCTCTTAGTAATTTTCCATCCACTGACACCCTACCCACCTCCCCTGCTCCTGGGCTATAGGTTTCACTTGTCCATGCTGCTTTCTGAATTGAACTCAGTTTTATGCTGTGTTCTCTTTTCTCTTTTTGCAATAGGTTTTTTGTTTTGTTTTGTTTTTAATAAAATGTGTCTTAACTGCTTTAACTTTTGTCCTGCTCTGGCTTTCTTTAAAACACTTAATCTCTTTGAGCATTAGTGTTCTTACTTGTAAAATAGGAATAATGCCCTCTATAAAAATCTTTGGTGAGGTTCAGGTGAGATAATATACAAGAAAGTCCTTCAAAAGCTAGAAAGCATTACACCATTGTTAGCTGCTATTATCATTGCAGGTTCATAAGCTCTGTCAGCATTACTTCAAACTTCAGAACATTTTGGATTTTAAAAAAGTAATTCAGCTGAAACTTGTTAAGAAAATACATCTTAACTGTTCTTACCACACACATACACACAAAGTGGTAACTGTAAAGTGATGGATATGTTAATTAATTTGATTGTGGTAATCATGTCACAATATATATGTATATTAAATCATAACATTGTACACCTTAAAAAAATAAAGTTTATTAGCAACCTGAGGAAAAATGATAATTCAGTTTATATGACAATATTAGATTCAGTGGAGTCTGGGATAGCATCTCATTATTAAACACATTAATATTTGTAAAACACAATGGACTAATATTCCCACTAAGTGGGAGAAATGAAGACTATCACTAGCTTCATGACAGTTTAGGACAGGTTTTACTCACAATTGAATTACAAAAATTTTCCATGTCGATAGCTTTTCAGATTTTGGAATTTGTGATGAGAAATTGCCAACCTGTATTCTCATGACTTCAATATTTAATGTCATTCCTTCTTGGGAGGTCCATGTAAATTCCACTTTTAGTGAACATTTATTAAATGTCTTAATGCGTGGGGTACTGTGTGAGCCCTGCTTGTCAAGTTGTACTTGTATGAACAACAAAAAGCAAAAAAGATAAATTGAACTTCATCAGAATAAAAAACTTTTGTGCATCAAAGGTTATTATCAAGAGGGTAAAAAGGCTACCCATAGGATGGGAGAAAATAATTGCCAGTCATTTATCTGATAAGGATCTAGTATCAAGAGTACATAAACCATGGAATCTCTAACAGCCAGAGACCTCTGGAAAATCTGTATATTTGGGCCCCTCGATAAACTATTGAGTTGTCACAGTAGGTTATATTTAAAAACAATAAAGAGAGTGTCCAAATCCTGAGTTTCATGGGGGTGTTTAGAATTGTTAAGTGCAGTGGAACGTGGGTTCTGTGAACCTTGCTGAAATGAAGCCCTACAACTCAGGACTTGCAGAAGAAGCCACCTTCAGACTAGTAGGCATAACAGTGACATGGAATGGCTGGTCACACACACCCATATATGACCATTAATAATCGGGAGGAATATCTGCTGTAGAGGGTCCCTCCCAGAGGAGCAAGAGGTCCCAGATACACTCCAGTCCAGGGATCCATGCCAGGGAGAGAAGTCATCATAATTTCTGGTTGTGAAAACCAAGGGAGATTGTGACTGAGTAAGGCAGACAGTAGGTGGCTGAGTTCCCAGCTGCTCTTCCTAAAGGGACCACACAAGGACTCACTCACTGATGACTAAATCACTGGCTCTGAGCTCCAGTGCTGGGCAGCAGCTGTTAAGGCGGCAGGGACATATGGTGGGGAACTGAGTCGTCTGGCTTGGGACAGGAACTGGAGGGGCAGTTTCCTCCTGGATGAAGGAGCTGGCAGAAACCAGTGTTCCTTTCTTGAGCCCTCCCCCATCCCAGCATGCAGACGCAGGTGGCGGCCATATCTGAGTTTCCACCAAGCTGGAGACCATGCCCCTGTGATGCAAGACCATGCCGTGCCCAACTTTTGGGCACTCCCAAGCTGCTTACAGTGGCTTTTTCATTCAAACAACCTGTCTTGGTTCATGCTGCAGAATTTCCTATGGTCTCTGAAATGTTAGCGGAACCCAGACAAGCAGTATCTGGCTTGAGTGTGTCCCATACCTCTGGCTGAGCAGCCCTAACCCCAGAGCTAGCAGTAGCCAACCTTAGACTCTTGAGGCACTTCCAAGCATGGCACAGAGGGTAGCCATCTTCAGATTTCTTTGTGGCTCCTTCCAGGTGGCCCCAGGTGGGGCATGGGCTGTGCCTGAACTTGACCTGAAGTGAATTTCTTCCAAGGTTGTCCTGGGGCTGGCACCACCAGTGGCCAGCTTTAAAACGAGATAAAGCATCACCTGCAGCCTCTAGGAATGACACACACAATGGATGAATTGGGTAGGTACCAGGGCCCTGCTGATGCAGACCTGCTCTGTAGGGTCAACCCCTGCAACACAACTCCTCCACTGTAGTCAAGGCCAGTCCTCACGAACAATGAGCCTAAGGGACAATCCCTCTCATTGACATACAAATAGTAACCAAGGCACAACTAAAAGAGGAGAGTACACACAACTCACACAAGGGACACACCTGGAGTGCACAGTCACGTGACCAGGAAGACTACACCACTGAGCCCCATAGAACATCTACTATATAAGGCCACTCTAATAAGACCAGGAGACACAGCAACCCTACCTAATACATAGAAACAAACACAGGAAGGCAGTCAAAATGGGGAGAAACATGTCTCAAATAAAAGAACAGAACAAACTTCCAGAAAAAGAACTAAACAAAATGGAGATAAGCAATCTACCAGACTCAGACTTCCAAACACTGGTTATAAGGATGCTCAGTGATCTCAGAGAGAGAACTTCAACAAAGAGATAGGAAACATAAAAATCGAGATAGAAAACATGAAAAAGAACCGGTCAGAAATAAAAAAAAAAAAAAAATACCATAATGGAAATGAAGACTACATTACAGGGAATCAACAGTAGATGAGATGAAGCAGAGGATCGAACAAGTCATGTAGAAGATAAGGCAGCAGAAAATACCCAATCAGAACAGCAAAAAGAAAAAAGAACCCAAAACACTGAGGAGAGTTTAAGGGGCATCTGGAACAACATCAAGTGTACCAACATTCAGATCATACAGGTACCAGAAGGAGAAGAGATAGAGCAAGGATTTAAAAACCTATTGAAGAAATAATGACAGGAAACTTCCCTAACCTGATGAAGGCAATAGATATACAAGCCCAGGGAATGCAGAGAGTCCCAAACAAGATGAACCCAAAGAGGCCAACACTAAGACACATTATAATTAAAATGCTAATGGTTAAAGACAAAGAGAGAATCTTAAAAGCAACAAGAGAAAAATTTTAAATTGAAAAAGGGGGTAAAAGATTAATAATATTGTGGTAGAGTGGCATGGTGTCAGGTGGTTTCTGGACTTACAGTGATCACTTCTTTAGCATAGGGAATAAATCAATAATGTATTAATAACTGTATAGTGCTAGGTGGGTACCATAGAATAACTGTGATGTACATCTGAAACAAATATTGCATGTTAGCTGTATTTTAATTAAAAACTTTAAAAAAACAATAAAAAGAATAGAAAAAAAGGAATGCCTAATAAGAAATGTTTTTTATAGTTCATAATTTTGAAATGTCCTGTGACCTTGTCCTCGGTTTATGTCAATTCTGCAATACAGATGCTCATCTAACAACAATGGAAATATCATAGAGATGATGGGCAGCTCTGCTTGTGTTTTCATTGTTTTTCATTTAAGCATCACTCCCCACTTTATTTTTTCCAGCTTTTTGTATCTATTGTATATGTGAAGCATTTCCAAATCGCCTTTGAAGGAAGCAGTTTGACATGCTAAATTAAACAGAGCTCCAGAGACATTTGTTTTAGGCAGCAAAACAAACTCAAATAAACAACAACAAAAAAATGCCGAGCCCATCAGATCTGAAACCATATTTCTCCTTGTCTGCATGTTAAATGGCCATAATATAAATGAATGTGAATCGCTTGGCGAGCTGTGAGAAAATAAGCTGCAAATTGCAAAGCTGGCCAGTGAATGTTGAAATTGGTGGAATGTGATGATAACGCAATGGGTGGGGACCTGAGCCTTCATTAGAGATTCTCATTTCTCACTCATTTCATTTCCAGTGATAAAGTCCAGTGAAATGGATCTGGGTAATTGCAAACTTGATTGCTACATCAGTTTAGGGGAAATGAATACAGCCATTACTTTTTTCCTTTCTCTATCTCTTCTCTCTCTCTTGCTCTTTTGTTACATCCATGGGATTTTCAGTAGAGCTTTTCCAAACTATCAGGAGAATCAAACTCTTTACTAGTTTTGACATTTCTATGGCCTGCAGACAACCAGTGCAATTTTCTCTTTTTAAAATGAGATGTGATAGCATCACCAGATAAACCCAAGCTGAAGACTTGGTAGCTTGGATGTGACAACTCTGTCTACTGCCAAGAAAAACAAAACAAAGCAAAACAAAACAAAATCTCTATTTGTCCAAGTAAAGGTTCTATAAGGCAAAGAGGAAGGCATGGAATTTATTCGATAATACCAGTGACAGGAAATAGACTACAAAACCTTTCACATCAAATGTTTTTGTTTAACTGCATTCAATGCTTTTATAAAATTAAACATATTACAATTTGTTCGCCACTTTAAGTAGATTTTGTAGGATTGGTCCAATAGTCCATTTTTCAAATTAAACTAACAGAAACAGCTGAGCTAGATGCTCACATCTGTTTCCTGTCATGCTAAGAAATCACGGTTCATGGAAAACAAAGTCTCACTCACTTTTTTATTAGAAGAGTTAGATTTCCAAATGGCTGGCGTATCCCTTTTGAGATATGTTGGCGGCAAAGATGGGGGATGAGGAAAGTGAAGAGGATGTACATAGATTATGTTAGTGATGATATTGGTAGGTTTCTAGGTGAACACAGGGAAACCTAACAGAGTCAGCTTGACCGACTTCCTGTCGGGCATCACATCCTTCAGGATCAAATTTCACATTGGAGGATTTGATCTTATATCCCTATTCAAGAAAGGTTACGCAAAATTGTGGGATGAGAACTTATTGTTATAACAATGGGTTGGACAAGGGAATTTGACCCTTGTTGACTCTAGTGATCAGGTCTAAGACAGCAAAATTCAGTAGGCCGTATCTGACTTTACAGTCAAGAGTGATTCTTTCTTACCTGTTTTGGTTTTTCTGAATTGTGTGAGTGATTCAGTCTCTAACGCTTTGTTCTGTCTCTCCTTATATTAGGCTTCTTGTTATGAAAACCATGTCTTAAGGAATACCTGATTCATACAGATTCAGGCAAAGTCTGTCTCTCTCAAATTCTGAGCATCGACAGTTCTATGGTGTGCTGGTTAATTTATGTGTCAACTGGACTTAGTCATGGGGTACTCAGATATTTGGTCAAATATACTATGTGTGTCTGGAAGTTGTTTCTGAAGATTAAGTATTATAGGTTTTCATCCTTAATGTGCTGGACCTCATCCAATCAATTGAAGATTTGAATAGAACAAAATGGCTGAGTGAGAAGGAACGCCTCCTGCCTGACTGATTGATCAATCTGGGACATTGGTCTTTTCTTGCCTTCAGACTTGAACTGAAATCTTGGCTCTCCTTGGGTCTCCAGTCTGCCAGGCTTGGGACTAGAATTTAACACCATCGGTTCTCCTGGTTCTAGTAGATACAGTCCATACTTTTCAGAAGGAGATCACTCTCCTTTTAGTCATCTTAACTTTTATGACCTGTGACAATAATTTTGTACTTATATTCAGAACGATCATCAGGCAGAATGTGTTATCATAATCCATTGAATTTATTCTTTTCATAGAGTGCTTAACTGGTTTATCCAAATTGATACAGAATCAGAACTTGGGCTTCCAAATCCTTAAACCCTAATGCTTTCAATCATTTTATATTGATGCTTAATGCTTTACATAGGTATTTATGTATTTGTTTTTCTCCCAAATCCTAGGCTGTCAGAGAAATAAATTTACATTTCTCAATATGATGTAATTAAGAAGAGACGGACTTTGACTCCTAGAGTCTGAGTCTGACCTCATTAGATTCCCAAACCTCAGTTTCTTTATCTTTTCAGTAGAGCTAATATCACATTCCCTTCACTGCATTTTTGATGTAAGGATGAAAGTAAAGTACTTTGAATCATTTTAGAAGAGCCCACTGTTGGTGGGAAAGCAGATTGGTGCACCTGCTATGGAAGGCAGTGTGGAGGTTCCTCAAAAAATTACGAATAGAATGACCATATGACCCAGTAGTCCCTCTCCTGGGTATCTATCAAAAAAATCTGAAAACATTTATACATAAAGACACGTGTGCTCTAATGTTCATCACAGCTTTATTTACAGTGGCCAAGACATGGAAACAACCAAAATGTCCTTTGCTAGATGAATGGATAAAGAAGTTGTGATATATATACACAATGGAATACTATTCAGCGGTAAGAAAAGATGATGTAGGATGATTTGTGAAAACACGGATGGATCTTGAGATTATAATGTTAAGCGAAATAAGTCAGACAGAAAAAGTAGAGAACCATATGATTTCACTGATATATGGTATATAAGCTGAAAACAACAAAAGAATAAGACAAACTGAAATAACAAAAACTCATAGACATAGATAATAGTTTAGGGGTTACCAGAAGGTAAGGGGGCGGGGGGAGCAGGACTCTAGAAGAGGGTAAATGGGGTCTAATATATGGTGATGGAATGAGAACTGACTCTGGGTGGTGAACACACGATGTGAGATATAGATAATGTATTACAGAATTGTGCACCTGAAATCTATGTAATTTCACTAACAATTGTCGCCCCGATAAACTTTAAGAAAATAAATAAATAAATAAATAAATAAATAAACACAAGCTTAAATAAAAAAGGAATGAGGACTTTGGGATAGCAAAGTGCTGAGTTCAAACCATTTCTAGCTGTTGAAATGCATCACTACAGGAGCATGACATGTAGAACAGAGGAGTAAATCAATGTTTTCCAAATTCACCATGCTCACCATGGAAAACTCTCACCCATACCTACAATGACTGTGTAGTTCTGCATTTAAAGTCTATTTTTCCTTTGGTCTCCGTAGTCACGAGCAAGAGCTGCTTTACATGTCAGACTTCACCCCTCTCTTAAATAAATTCAAGTGTCATGCAGGGACCCAGCTACCGCTACCCGCACAAGAACACAGGACCGGGTGAGGCCAAAAAGGAACACCAACGGAGCCATAGATAGGGGAGTGATACCACTATAGTCTCGCTTGCGATTGGGTTGGAGACACAGGGAGCAGGAGCCACACGATCCTCAATCTGCCATCCTCTTCTCTGCCAACCACCCACCCACCCCTAGCCCAGCCTTGGCAGTTATATCAGTGGCTAATGGCTAACTGGTTACAAATGATGGCCATCTACCACCCGAGCCAGCACCTTTCCTCATGAGATTGAGAGCCTGGAAACTGCTCTCTGGGATGGACTCTGTCCCCATAGCAAGTAACTGTTGACTTGGTAAAGACACTGCTTCTCCAGTGCAAGCAGCACATTGTCCTATCTTTTCTGAATATGCTGTTTATAAACAGAAGTAACAAATGTGAAATGCCTCAAGGTGACAGGTCCAAGGAAGCTAAACTGAAGGAGGTAGAGGTGGGATGAACGGAGAGCATGGCTCCTGAGGATTTGGAAGGACTCTGGGCAACACAGCCTCTGTCTCTATCACTCTTCTCCTGGCCTAAATATTTTTTCATTACCACAATAATTCTGAAAAGTCTACCGTTGTGGCTAAGAGGTCATATGGTACTGCTATGAATCCATGTGATAATTCAAATTTTCACAGCAAACTCTTTGCATGTATAGAATGTGTGAAATAACCACAGAATTACATAGACTTCTATGAAAGGAGTGTGAAGAATCAAATGGAAAAGAAATTGGAAGTTACCATCATTTGATTTGGTAGCAATTAGAACTCATCTTTACAATGGCCCCATTTCACACACCTGCCAGTAACTAGCCAGTTTAATCCTGATTCACAATTCTATCAGGTAGGTGTTATTATTAGTTAATTTTCCAGGTGAGAAAATTGAGTCAAGGCGAAGTGAAGTAACTTGCTAACACCAGAAAGTGGTAAAGCCAGGTTTTTCTCCCTAGTACAAATCCTAGTCTTCTGAGTCTAGATTCTATCACATCTTGTTATTCTCTGGGCTGCAGTAGACTGTAAAACCCAGGTGATCATTTGCAACTGATATCTCTCCTCATTGGCTGGTTTCTGATGGGTCTTCTGACAAGAATGCTGAATTTCTCTATCAAGGTCAAAGTCCACCAGAAAATATCTATCTTGATGCTGACACCAGCCCATTCATTCATTTGTTGGAGGTACGATACAGACTACCCATCTACTGAAATGAGTTCCAGATTCACTTGTGTCTCCCTAATTCTTTAACTTTCAGACAATATGTTCCAGACTCCCAAAATTACTCCCAAAGAGCAAAAGAAATCAAAGAGCCCAACTGGGAGGAAAAATATTGTTCAGATACTTTGACTTTAAAAAAACACAAAAGGAACTTTCAAATTCATTTTCTGGACCTGAGAACTTAAAATTCTTTCCCAATCAGCACCACATCCAATAGAATGAAATCAGTGTCACCCCCCAGAAGAGCTCATTACCTCTCCTTCTCTGACATGCCAGGAGGCAACTCGTTCCCCCAATGCCAGCTGTTTCAGAAGCTTCAGGCCTGCTTCACCTCTAGGGACATTAGATTTAACCTTTCAATCTCTTTGATTTTATCATCTAATCATGTAATTAAATTCCAATAGTCAAGTTTCAAGGGCAGGGAGGCAAGGGCTGGGCAGTTCCATTTAGCCCAAGCAGATGGCAGACAGCACTCCTGGACAGCATGCTCAGATTGCATGTTGCTTGCAGTTATGTTGAGTCCTCGTTAAACACATGCGACAAAAAGGTAAAGTCAGTCTGCTTAAAGAATGAAAGCCTCTTCACCTGCTTCCGTGAGATAAGGTGCAATGTATTTTTAATGTACACTTTTATCTCTCTTTGGCAGTCAAGATGGTTTCCACATGATAGCCAAACCATAAGGTAAGCAAAGCTAATGGGTCTGATTTGTAGACACCAGATGGACCCCTAGGTTCAAATTAATGCATTCTTTCTTCTTCTGTTGCCTGAAGCTTTTCAAATGTTGAGGAAGAGCTTTCAGGATTGAGTTTAAAGACGCTTCTTCAATTTATTTAACTGTTGTTAATAGCCAGGTGTTATTTCAACATCTGGTGGAAGTCTGTTTTATGATTTTACCAAGAAGACACCAGCAACATCTCCAGCCTTGTTAAATTAACAATGTGTTGGGGAGGCTAGTGTGAAATTGGGGTTTCCCTACACTGCAGGTAAACCTGTAAATTAGTACAGACTGGAAAGAATGTGATAATACGAAATAAAAGCTTAAAAATTTTCATGCCTTTGCCCAAGTTTCCCAACTATTTGAGGTGTATGAGCAAGAAGATATACATGTTGCCTTATACAAAATACTGAAAAAAATTCCTCTGAATATACTTCATTGGACTGCTGATTAAAAAATATTGGTATACCAATAAGATAAAATATTATGTTCTAAAAGTAAATTTCATAAATATAAATTGGATTCAATCAGGATTCAAACCTGTTTAAATAGATTATCCAAATTTTATTTTTTTCTAATTAAAGACTAGACACACAGATATGAAAATGGTGGCATTAGCTCTGGCTGGTGAGATATAGGTAATTTTAATTTTGTACCTTATGTGTTCTTTAGATTTTCAATAATGTATATGCCAATTACATACAGAGAGACAGTTATTTACAAATTAGTACCATGCCATTTTTATAGCTGTCTCAAATCTATGCTATTATTTATCAAATGATCACAAACAAAAAAAGCTGGTCTCCTGATTGCACGCATTCCTTCAGAAATTCATCAGGACAGTATTTGGCACAAACATCGATGTCAAGATACCTTTTTTTTTTCTTTTTACCAGTTTTTATTTTAATGTCCCTTGCATTTAGTGAAATCATTCTGATTTTCATCAAATGACTGAAAAGCAAGACAATATATGACACTAAATCAGTTAATATAAAATAACACTGATATGAGGTGAGAAATAAAATTTTGGAATCATATACTCTTAATATTACAAATTACAAAGCTACAGTTTCTTTGTACTTCACTTAAAAAAATAAGCATGGTTTTTCTGATTTCTTCATTCATTTCTTGGAAAGACTGCTACACAGTTCAGTCCCCAGGTCTCTCCAAGAGCAACACACAGGGAAAGATTCATACATGTGGACTTCTCAAAATGTCCTTGCAGGAGAGGGTAAGTGGCAAAGTATCTCTGTGGCTGAGCTCTTAATAAAGCCCACATCTCAGGACAGGGTCTCTCCAAGGTAAGTTTGGTGAGAATACAGCGTGCTTGGTTCTGAGTTGGTTTGTGCGTGTGTGTGTGTGTGTGTGGGGGGGGGGGTTCTATGAAAAGGTAAGGATTTGAATAGCACTGTGGAGAATACTAATTGGTTCCCTGGCAGAAGCATTTTTAGCTTTGCTAGAGGTTTTCCTGAAATCTCCAAAGGATACAGTTCAATTGAGATTCTAGAGATCACTTGCTAGGACGTTTGCTTTGAAAGACTTAATGGAGCATCCAGAGTGACTCTGCATAGAACCTCCGGATATCCTTCACTCAGGCGTGACTAGCCAAATGACACTCTATTGATACCACCAGAAGATCTGTCATCTGGGATGACCAAGTTGGTACCTTTCCAAGTTACAACTCTTCCTAGCAAAAACTATTCTATGTGTAGAGTTGCAATTTCTTTTATTTTGCTTTCTTTTTTAGCTTTGCTTGAAACATTCCATTCGTATATATGACTCTGGTTATCTCTTCAGCTCATCTATACAAGTGGATCACCAATTGAAAATGTTATTATTTTTTGAAGTGTTTCAAGGTCAGATGTATCACTGTAAATGTCTGGAATTCATTGTCTTCCTCTGTCCGTGTAGGTAATCACTATTGTCCCGGCTGTTGCACATTAGCTGACTTGGGCCAAAACCTGATCTTCCCCTAATTGTTCTCATGTGATTAAAGACAATTTCCATTCACAGCATAGAATATGACATTCCTCAAGCAGATGAAATCAAAGTGCTAAAAGTTCCACAACTTCCGGGTTAAATGATTTTAGGGTGTTATTGCGATTAATGGTTGAAAAGCACTAGAGTCTCTTTCCTTCCCTTTATTAAAAAGAGGAAGATAACAGCCGAAAGTGTTCAAAATAATGAAAAAAAAAAAGCATGAATAATTTCTAGGTTTTCGTAAATCACTAAAAGTATTTTTATGATATTAGTTTAGTTATGTATGTAGTTTGAGCAACTTAATTTGATATAAATTAACATGAACCAAACACCTTACCGTTCAACTCCTATAATTAGCTCACTATTAGATGCAGATGCTATTTAAGTTGTAGTCTAATAAAAGACATAATCTCTTCTTCAATTTTGGAAAAGTTTTATATTTTTTAGGAGATTTTTTAAATCTAAAAATAAAAATGGCTTTTGTTTGATTAATCAGATGAAGAACATTACAAGAATTCTCAGAAAATATTTTCTGTAGCAATAACAATGACAACAAAAAACCCCTAACTGCTATCTTGGGTATCTTTCAATGAAAAGGAAGCATGTCAGGAAATAGAAATCTTTCCCAAACAATTAGAAAAAAAGTTGCACCCCAGTAGAGATGTTACTGCATATCAGAGAATCTAATATTGCTATTTTAAAATTCTCCAATAATATATCAGCACAAATCATTAAAACATCTTCTGAGCTAATAAGATTATTAAAAACATAATTATCATTGACTTTAAATAATATGTTTATGAAAGTATCTTCAGTAATATTAAACATACTTTCAGTAATATCTTGTCTTGCCTCATAAGTAAGAAATAATTGATATTCTTTACCCATTGCTTTCCTTATGAACAGATAACTTAATGGTAATTATCTGATCTAAATTATGCTCGGTGTGTTTTAGAACCCCATATTTAATTCAGAAGTCTTCTTTTAAATGTAGCACACAAGAGCTCCCAGCCCTAGTGGGAAAGCTTATACGAGGACACAGGTAATGAAGGACAATAGCATATTTCAAATTCCTCTTGTTATTCAGGAAAAGTGAGAAAGTATTGATTAATTTTAGATTTTAACTCAAATATGCATGCTGAGATTTTTCAGGAAACCACTAAAAGAAATATTAGGCTGGTGTAATAGTAATTGCAGTTAGAAAGTTAAAAATAATTGCAAAAACCGTAATTACCTTTGCACCAACCTAATAGAACATGAATCTTTCAAATCAGTGGAGAAGAAAACAAAACAAACAAACAAAACAAATGAACAAAAAACAAACGAACGAAAAACAAGCAAACAAAAAGAAACTCACAAGAGGCACAATTTAAGCATAAGCACAGATGGGCTTAAAGGAAAAGGAAACAAACAAAACAACAACAACAAAGAAAATACAGCCAAAAGAAAGCTGGTATAACTATATTAATTACAGTCAACTAATACAGTTTAAGGCAGTAAAACAAGATATCTCTCTGAGAAATTAAGTGGGTCATGCATAATTATAAAAGTAATGTCTCACCAGAAAACATATAACTATTCTAAAATCTACCCATTTAATAATATACAGTCAAAATATGACACAACTGACTGAAATTGACACATGCCCGATCATTTAATACATTATCCCAATAATTGGTAGAACAAACAGGCAAAAAAAAAAAAAAAAAAATGTGGCAAGAGATAAAATGCAGGTAACTTTAGCTCAATCTAATGGAGTTATTACACAGATTTCTATAGATAATAATTAAGGGGAAAGAAAAAAAACAAACAAACACTTTTTCAAAAAAACATTTGACCACATTTTACAAAGCCATGAAACAAATCAGAACAAATACCAAAGAATTAATTTTTTGCAGGTCATATTCTCTAACTTAAGTGAAAATAAATTAGGGATGAGTAATTAATAATGTCTACCTATTGAAATACTGAGATATTCCAAATGATTTATGGATCAAAGAAGATATATCCATCAAATTAGAAAAAGTTTTAGAGATGAATATTATTTATTTTATGTTGATTAATATCAATAATTATATTACATAAATATGAATTATAATATTAAAATTAATAATTGAAAATTACATACAAAAGTAGAGGGAGGCAGCTCACTTAGTACTTAGAGGGAAATATTCAGCTTTATATTAAAAGAAATTACTACAGAGAATATAGCAAGCTAACGTTTACTATTCAATATATGTAGAGGACTTGAACCAATAAGAAAAAAAATGAATCAATTACATTTAAGATTCTGGAGCCAGACTTCAGGGCAATCATAAGTCACATGTAGATAATGGACCTGATGACAGGGGAAGGACCAGAAGTCACCCAGAGGTATGGAATTTCTGCTCACATCACTTACGGAGCACTGCCTGTGGGCAAAATACTCTACATGGGTGCTGTGAGTTCAAAGGACTGGTAAGTTATAAAAAAGAAATACAAATCCTGTGCCTGCTTACACATGTTTTAAAATCTATTCAATCAATAAGTTTTTATGTAGGTCCTTATATATGGGAGGACCCTCTGCTTAACTGAACTTTCAACGGCCTTCTCTGGGCCATATTTGCAACTAGACCTCATCCTCGGGCCATGTCCTCAAGCCTCCCTGGCCCAGCTGTAGCAATAATCCTGCTCAGTCCATTTAAAGAGAATCCCTTACCCTCGATATCTGATGATGTTGGCCTGTCTACAGGAAGAATCCTGTGAAAGTGGTGTAGCAAGAATACCCTCTACTACAGATGTTCCCTCTTAGCACTTTTCCATGATTAAGTCCTCACCCTGCTCCATGCTTGTAAGTCCCCACTTCACTTTGCTGCATGTAGAATGGAGCCAAGCTCTATACTGAGGTCTCTTTTCCCGTATTGCGGTAGTTTCTAAATAAAACCTGTTTTGACCACTTCAACTACAGTCAAGCTCTGCTTTTCTTTGACAGTGCTGAGTATTGCACTAAGTTGTGAACAAAATAACTCTTGTCCCTCCTTTGATGAACCATATAATTTAATAGGAGACTGGCATTGAACACATAATCAATCACAGAGATAGATGGCCACTCCGAGTCAGCGTCCTGTGTAGTTCTGGTAGACAGCACTTCTTATCTCTATGTAGTCAAAAGTCCAGTTCAAGAAATAAAACCTACCCTGGGTATTTAGGCAAGGAGGGAAATTAGGTACCTAGAAAACTGTAGGCAGAATTAAAGGAGCAGAGAAAGGGGCTGCCAGTGGAAGCCTGACGTTAAAGAGCATGTGCCAGTGATTGCTCTCTGGGAATTAGGTAAACACCGCTGCACGGCACAGCCACCACCCCCAGCACAACTGCTGTTGACACTCATGTCTCAGTGAACTTGGTGACTGAGACAACACGAGGAAGGCCTCCACCTCATGTTTGCCTTTCAGAAGGTATAAGTATAGCTAACGGTGCCTTTCAGAAGGTATAAGTATAGCTAACCTCTAATTTCCATCTACGCCTCCAGCAACATTTTTAGGAAATTAATTTTTAGGCTTAAGGCTTCTTTAGTGCAGGATGGCACCCGGAAGCATGTGGGAGTGGATGCTGAGGGCCAACTGACTGTCCAGTACAGTGCACCCTTTGGCTACTTAAGACCCAGAACTTCAACTTCAAAAAAAATTAATTTTAACCTGCCTATCATACAGCAACTATGCCTTATGTAAATAGAAATGGCGTATCATCTCCCCAAAAGTTATTAGTCTCTGTATCCATAGCTGGGTTATTAGCACTTTTCAGCTCCAGTCAAAATCCTAACCTGATAGTCTGTAACTTGAAGACCAAATTACAAACATCACAATTTATATAAAATTGTAGGGGGAAAGGAAAGGGCTACAAAGGAAAGTCAGTGCATACATAACAGAGAAAGGGAGAAAAGAGGAGTTGTGATAAAGTCTTTATTCTGCAACTGATCACAGGACCACAGTTGTTTATGACACCTCTTCTCCTCTTCCCATTCGCATTGCTTTTTACCTCAACCAGCACTGTGACTGGTAAGGGTTCATTGCCTGGTGGACCCAAAGCCTTATTCCTGAAGGGTCATTACTCTTGGTGATTCTGCCCATATGCAGTTGTTATAGCCTCCGATTCAACATTTGACAAAAGCATATGGAAGTACGAAAGCTGCTCCTAGAAGATGCCCTGGGTTCCATACATACATCTTGTCTGTGTAGAAACAACTCTATTTCTCTTTGATCATCAGGATCAATTGCGCGAGCCAATGCAGTTAACTTATTTGTCTATTAGTTAAGGAATGTGGAAAGACCAAATTATCCAGTGGTAATGTCAGAGTTCAAAGGATTCACTATTGTATATTTTTGGATGGGTGGCATTCTCCCTTTGAGTACTAAGACCTCTAAACCATCACAGCTCAAAGTCATGTGGATGGAGAGCTAAATATTGTGATCAGTCTTTAATGAAGGATGTCCCCTCCTTAGCTGCCCCCTTTTCCTGTTCCATCTCTTAGTTTCCAGACATATACTTTGGTATGATTTGCATATCTTATATTGTTAGACAACATTGAATTCTGCTGTAGAAAACATGAAAACAAAGCTCACAAGATGTGTTAAGTAAGTTAGTAACCTACAAGACATATTAAACATAGACAAAGTAAGTATGTCTTGTTTGTGCTGAACTTAAAGGGATGGGAAGACCAAGAGTCATCTAACATTCATAATATTCTAAATATACATGAGGCTACATGTATTCTTGACACACTAAATGTACCCAAAATTTGTGAGGTTGTGGATCAGCTACACATCAGTGACATTCATCCTGAACCCATGTGTCCTGTGCCCCATAAATGCAAATAAAGTCCATGGCTGTTCATCCAGTAATCGACAAGCTACAGCTCTGCTCAGGTGTACATGTCCCAGTGCTTCCTGGACAGAGTCTGTCGGCTCCGGGCAACTTCCATCTCATTGGGACCCTTTCTTAAACCTGGACTCTGGTCCTCATAACTGTGCCATCAGAGAGGAAGGCTAGTCTAATCAAGAGGCAGAACTATAAATATCTTCACATCAAGATTCAAATACTATGGTCTATCTAACCCACTTGCGTCTTATTATAAAAAGAGTGTTAATTGACCTTAGCTCTTTTCCCTTACTTCTTATCATATGCTTTAATTGAATAAGCCATCTGATTTGAGCATCTTCATTTGATCTGTGAGCTTCTCTGTTCAATGACCTCTGGAATAGCTTTAGGAAATTCCCCACATGGCATTTAACTATAGAATCAAAGTACCATGTATTCGTTACTAATTCAGATTATATGTTTAATTCTGAAAAACAGAGTCCTCAACCTCCAACGGTATCTTCTCCACAGTGGTGCTATAACCGAGTCTTCAATAGTATATTATATATTTTTAAAAGGCCAGTTGCCTCAGGCAGCTTGTGGTACATGATAACACAAGTGAATCTTATTGACTTGAGTCCACTTTTTCAATCTCTGTACTACAAATGAATCCACTGTTCAAAAACAATGTTGTATGGGTCACTATTATGCTGTTCCATTAAGTAAGTCAACACATGGTGAAGAGAGAAGCAACTTCATATGCAGAATAATTATCTATTACAATATGGATAAATAGTTGTCCTTTACATAATGGAAGGAATCTAGTATTAACACCTGTCATCAGATATGCCCCCATAGTGAATGATGCAATGTGAGGGTATCAGCATTTGTCTCTGATGTTGGCAGTTTGGGTTCTCAGTATTGGCTGTACCAAATAAGCTGTGTTGTTGAATCTCTGTTTAACCTACATCCTTGCTGTCATGAACTCTTTATTTATGAATCCATTGAGCAAGCAAGGGAAGTTGCCTGAAAGAAACTGCCTGACAATCATATGACCTGTTATATGATTCACATAATCATTGAGCAATTCCTCAGCTAGAAATATCTTCTGAGGAGAAATCACATGGGGCATTAATATCCACATAGGCTTTGCCAGTTCTGACAGGTCCTTCCACATATCTTTCCCTGTATCTCTTTATCCTTCGGGAAACATTTGTTTCCAAGAAAGTGAACAAACAGATGTAACACTCAAAGATCTGCTCTCATGCGTATTTCTCTTCTCTAGTTTTTCTGGTAAAGAGGTATGGATTAAAGAAGTGGTAATGTGACAAGATACAGTACATTGTGAGGGTAAACAACTGCTCAAGCAACAAATTTGAACATTCAGCCTATCTCATATATACTGTTTCCACTTGATATAGGTGTTTTCTTGCCCAAGCTTAACTTTGTAGTTGGTTGATTAAAAAAAAAAAAAAGATAGCTAGGTTTATCGGGGTGATTGCTTTGTAAGTTATATAAATGTCTAATCACTATTTTGTACACCTAAAACTAAGATTATATATATATATATATATATATATATACACATATACATATATATATATACATATACATATATATATATATATACACATATATATATAAAACTAAGATTATATATATGTATAAAACTAAGATCATATATATGTATATATATACATATATATAATCTTAGTATGTATATGTATACATATATACATATAATCATATATGTATATATATATATAATTTTAGTGTTAGGTGTACAAAATACACCTAAATCATGGTTGCATGACCACTTGAGGTCCAATGTCAAGCATCTATTAGCAAGGCAGGATCTTTTTCTCCAAAGGAGATTAATAATCTCAGGAAAAAGACATGATTCGTTTCAAAACCCCAAAGGTCTACATTATTAATCTCCTATCAGATTTGCAAGATTTTCCAAACTGCATGGCCATCTGCCTCCAACACTTTAGGCACCATTGCATTTGCTGAATCATGGCAATGACCAAGTGGCTGAGAGAACAGTCTGTACCACAATCTGGATAAGCTGGAAAGTCTACTCTTGCTCTGGAACAAACTGAAAACTCACAGCTGTAGCAAATACTTGGTAAAAGTGTTGAAGCAGCACACCCCATAATAGTACATGTTGCTTTCAAACACCCAAGAAGCCCACAAAGAACTGGGACTATTTCTTTCGAAAGGATGTCTGCACATGCCCCACCAAACTCACCAAAGTTTGAAAAAGAAGAATTTTCATGGAGGATTTTCTCTTACCTGCTGGCACGTGAATTATGAAGCTGTCTAGTATATCCTTTGTTCCAGTCACTTGATGTCATTAAATAGTACATCTGTGTGACATCTTCTATAGGTGAGACAATCAGAGGCCCTGGGAGTAATTCATGATACAACCATGAGAAATGTTACCCAAGGTGAAAGTAAACCACGTTGGTGTTCTTCACTTACTGAAGTATAAAGAAAGACACTTGCAGATTAATAGCTGCATACGAGATGTCACAGCACAATTGATTTTGTTCCAGTAGAGACCACATTATCCACAACATTAGCAACCGAAGTCACCACTTGATTAAACTTACATCGATCTGCTATTTTCCAAAACATAGCCAACTTCTTCATGGGTGAAAGAAGCAAGTTAAATGGGGATATCACAGAAATCACCACCCATATACCTTAAGTCTGGGAATTGGGTACGTGGCTGTGACACTCCACTGTGATAATTTGTCACATCTGGGTCATTTCTTCAGTTGTACAACTTAATACATTGTAAGTTGGTTGAACATGTATTTTATTCACAAAGTTATGATGAGGGATTGTTCAGTCCTAGAAAATAAGTTAAACCCTTTTCCTACTCTTGACGCCTATTCTCTTGATGCTTATTATAATCATATCCACTCTGTACTTGACAATACATGTTAGCATTTGACATTTGTCACTCCAGGATTCCATCATTTCCACTGAAACCCATCATTCCCACTGAAACATGGAGCCAATTTCATGGGCAGATTCTATACCTTCATTTCTGTTGAAAAATGGCCAGTCCTCATCTAAGTATTGCTAAATGCCTTGGTGAAAGAAATACCCTCTGGATTCTCTTAAGAAATTAATTAGAGGTTAAAGTGAGTCATATGATAGATAAATTGCTCCAATATTCCTATCCCCCCAAATCTCAGATTCTACAATATGCCAAGGAATTCTTGCATTTCAATTTAGTTTGGCATTAGCCATCACTGAGTCCAGGTTTCAGTCAACCAATCCAACAAGCAGTTACAATCAGTCTGGACTGTTTGAGCAAGCACATTAGATGTATAATCTGGCAGTTGCACCCATAGTGGTTAATTTGGACCAATGTTTATGATTTTTCCTATTTGGTACAGTTCCCTTCAAATCCACTGCCACACATATCCCCCAGGTTTCTGCTGATGAAAAAACCAACAAACTCTTGACATTTTTTTATGTCTTAGCATTTTCCTCCTGGTTCACACTTTGACCTCTACTCAGCCCACATTATAATTCAGCAATAAACAAGATCAGACACTGTGTACCATTTTTTGCCAACAGCAGCCCTGCAGCTATAAGATATAAAAGATTTCAGGAAATAGTCATGGATGCTCCCTGGGCCTCTGAATTGCCTTGAGCAAAATATTTAAAACCTTGAGCTTGTTGTTTTCTTTCTCTACACTCTTCAGTTTAGTCAGAATGAGTTAGCCTACCCCACAATTATTATATTTATATTCCCATCATAAAACTCTATTGAAGCAATCACAATCCACCAAAACCTTGCTTTAATAGGTATTTCATTTCAGGTGGCCTCAGGTAACTATTTCAGTAGCTGACATTTTTTTTTTCATTGCTATCCAAGAATTACCAGTGTTACATTATGCACTAATCCGAGTGTCTCTTCTCTCTCTCTCTGAAATAACTATTTTATTCATGTGCTTTTTTAAATTAAATTTATTGAGGGTGACATTGGTTAATAAAATTATATAGGTTTAAAATGTACTTTTTTATACTAAATCATCTATGTATTGCATTATGTGTTCACCATCCAAAATCAGTTCTCCTTCCATCACCATATATTTGAACCCCTTTACCCTCATGTACCACCTCCCCTCCCCACTTGGTCCTCTGGTAACCACTGAACTATTGTCTGCGTCTATGAGTTTTTGTTCATTTGTTTGTTTGTCTTGTTCCTTCGTTGTTTTCAGTTTTATATCCCACATATGAGTGAAATCATATGATACTTGACTTTTTCTGTCTGACTTATTTTGCTTCCATGATAATCTCAAGATCCATGTTGTCGCAAATGGCAGTATTTCATCTTTCTTCTGGCCAGGTAATATTCCATTGTGTATACATATATACCACACTTTCTTTATCCAGTCATCTATCAAAGGACATTTTGGTTGTTTCCATGTCTTGGCCACTGTGAATAATGCTGCAATGAACATCAGATTCCTCTTTTATACTCAACTATATTAGTCAACAAATAACCAAATTCATATCCTTGAGTAAAGAGACCTACCCCCAGTTTGGGTACCAAATACTTTATCTAACAAGATAAAATGCAAAAACAAAAGGAAATGATTCCAGTTATTCTAAGCAAGAAGAGATTTAATTCAAATATTAGGTTGCTCAAAATCAGTGAAATGGCTAAGGGAGACAAAATCTGGGACCACGCCTAACCTTGTGTGTGCAAGGACATTCTGTTGTAGCCTTTATCCAGATCAAGGCTCTCCTGCCCCTGCCTCTTGACCCCAGTGAAGTGAGTGACCAGACACTAGAATACTGATGGTGGCTCCCTTGCCTGGCTGCCTCTTACACTTAAGCCCAAACATTAATAGGCATCCACTTCACTTCTGCCTTGAAAATTTTGCACACATGCATATAATTGGCAGAACATAATTCACATGTGAAAACCTACATGCAAAGGAGTCTGGCCAATGTGGTTGATTCCTTCCAGAAAGAAAGGTCTATAGAAGGAAGTAGGAATACCAAACACCAACTAGGCTTTGTCTAAAAAGTTGGCTCTCACAGCTTGCCACTCTAGTATTCAATACTGGGTTCCCTTCTTTTGTTTTTGGAGGTTATGTTTCTAAAAGCCCTCTCTACTGTTTCCACTTTAGTGGGTTTTAGCAGAAATAAGTCATAGACTAAATACATTGTGGGAGGAATTCGAATACTGCTTACCCACACTATGAAGGACTGCACTAGATTTCATACATGCTATACATACATTTAAGCTCATTTAGTACTTACACCCAATCTACAAGGAAATTATGGCTACAGTTTAAGCAACTTACCCAAGGTTCAATGACTAGTAAAAAGCTAGGTCAGGGTTTCCACACAGACCCACATCTGTGCTGCAGAAAAGCCTAAGGTAAGATCTGTACTTTAGAAACCTTTAAAGCCTAAGGTAAGATCTGTACTTTAGAAACCTTTAGGCTCTCAAGCTATTAGTGAGAGAGAATAGGAGGTGGCTTTTAATGACATGTTTGCCAGGTTGTCTGAGGACTTTGTTATGTTCTCATCAAGAGGCTTAAATCGTTTTGCAGAGACACTAGACTCTAATAAAAAAGATTGAGCCTGACCAGTGAGAATTCAGCACATGTATATAGACATAATAATATTCACAAAGTACAATTATTAAAAACTCGGAAATTTATAGCAGCAATGACTCTGTAGTGCAGACACCTTAATGAGAAAAATTATTATTATTATTATTATTGTTATTATCATTATTAATGAATTCTGTCTCTTCTAATTTTCTTCTGGAGAGAAGGAAGTCAGTGGCTTTCTCAAGGATTAAAAAAAAAAAACTCTCAAGATATCTAATACTTGCTATATGAGTCTATATTTGGTGACTCCATTTACTTCCCAAGGGAAGCTGGGACATGATCTGCATTACAAACTAGTAATTACATGATTCTAAATGTGGTCAGTAGATTGGTCGGGTCATTAGTCCACTGAGTGCTTTGCTATCCTGACACAATAAACAGTTTGGGGAATTAAATGCTCAGATTGGTCATTTCCAGATTGCCTTGGCTTAATCTGCAGAATGGCCCAACAGAAGCTCACAGCAGAGTAGGCAGGAGTTAGGGAGTTAGAAAATAACAATAACTGAAAGAAAATCTACAAGTGAAGCAGTGCGCTACACCTGATTTGAAATCCTAAACCTTGTATTTGAACCTTACTCTATCACTTCCTGTCAGATCTTCGCTAGTCCTTTCAGGGGGCTTAAACCTATTCATCTTTAAAATGGGTGATGAATTTAATGCCAGCAAAAGAGTCTATAAATATAAACTCCATCAACGCACAGTCTAATCCTCACCAAAATCGTAAGAGAAATTCAGAAGCTATCCAACAGGATTGAGACATATCATTCACGGCTACCATTCTTTGGGCACATTAAAAAGTAAAGGAGCCAATGGAATCAGAAGTCTCGGACTTACTGGTGGGCCCCCTCAGCTACATGTATTATCAAAAGTAAATTTGGCATCTTGAATATCTGATGGCCTTACTATTCATCCTCTTTTCGCCCATGTGGGGTAAACTGCATTCAAGAAAAGCTGCTTATTTAGAAACCGTAAACCACTTCAGAAAGAGAATTCAATTCTCTTTCACGCCTGTCAAGATTTTTGTCGACTAAACAAGAAGGCATGCTTATAAACAGCTTGCCATCTGGTTAACTGCATTGTCAAGGAGTATTAGGGCTGGCAGAAGGGAACAGGGCAACAGTGAATGGGAGTCCCAAATTTCAGGCAATGCTTGAGAAATTCTGTAGGATCCTGCAGCAATAGTTACAATAACTGGATCATGAGAGACAATTGTTACAGAGTAGACACTGCCCACTCTGGAAGTGCTTCTGGCTTTACTTTAGCTTTTATCTATCCACAGGAGACATGTGTCCTACCACATGAATCATTTTAATTGCTTTTTTCTTAGACATTTTTATTTTCATATAGAGTTGATAAACTTGGTTTTACTTGGCTTCAAAGAACTAAATGTTAACTTTTATTTTTTGTACTTCAGGGTGCTTTTTTTTTAATTTTTATGTTTAGGATATATTATGATTATTTCTTCAGAAATTTGACGATAATCAGAGAAGGGGGAAGGTTAACACAGGTTAACCAAAATGGGTTTGCTATAAACACGCAGCAAAATTTAGGCTTCACACATGTTCTTGTATGTCATTCAAATTTATAGAATTCTGCAGTCAGAGGTTGTAACATGAAATTTACTTCACTTTGTTCAATAGTTGGGGAAAACTTGGGGCTCAGTCTTTCCTTTTCACATACTTATAGTCCGATCTCTGGGGAAATTTAAGATAGCCTTGAGCAGAAATGCTGTGTAGGCTTTGGCAGATTGGGTTCCCAAGGAAGCAGACTCTGAGACAGAAATTAGCAGGCTAGAGGCTTACTAAGGAGGGCTCTTGCAATGAACACCTGTGAAAGGGATGGGAAGGAAGACAAGGATAGAGGGAAAAGTGAAGCCATGATGATGTCTCAAGAAAAGTCTAAACTGAGCCTGCCGACTGTTTGGGGGGTGCCATGACCATTCAGAGCTGATCCAAGTTGGGATAAGATGTCCAGGCCTTCATACTACCCCACAGCAGCAGTCATCATATAAGGGTGGCCTTAGGAAGAGGACAGAACCTTGGTGAATACTGTCAGTTCAGCCTCAAGCTTTCCATCAATAGCACAAGAGCACTTCCTGGAATGCCAACCACACAGGCCAAGTTTGCTATCCTTGGTACTGCCTCCACATTGGGGAACTTTTCTGGTGGCCATCCATCCTCATGGCCTGCACTCCAAACTCTTCCAATTCTCCTTTCTCTATCCACACTCAATTGTCTGTTGTTCCATCCTCTACTGGTAATTATTATATTTGGATAAGACACAAAGTCTCAGCTCTCATCATAATGGCTAGTAAACTTCACTTGAAACTAGGTAACATGTACACATTTTGGTAATGATACCCAGAATCAAAGGTATGAAGATACTGGTGGGAATTTGAAGCATAGTGAAGGATAGAGCAAAGAGTAAGGACAATAAGGAGTTCAAGCTCCTTTTAAATGACATAATTATGTGGGTTCATCTAGTTAGCCCTACTATTAGTAATCATGAAAAATTTGTAACAGTGTGTGCCTCACCAGCTCTTCCAGAGACAGAAGAAGCTCAAGAGGAAACTACTGTGTTTGAAATCTTAATTGAAGTCAAGCAACAGATGAGCATACCCAAAGTATGGCAGGATTGGTGGATCCACGCTCAAGGCTACATCATTCCTGGTCACGTGAAGCAGCATCACCGTCTGAGGATCTCGTGAAGGAGCAGGCGGAGAGATGTTTGTACACATTACAGGAGGACAGGAAAGTATGTAGTTCTTCCAGGAGCAATAGAAAAGGAAAGAGATGGGAATGACAGGAAGAAATTGGGTGGAGTTAAGACAGCTAAGCACTAGGCATTGTAATGGTAACTGTAAATTAATTCTCACACCAACACTACGGCAGGTGTTTTTATTACATCACATTAGAGATAAGAAACCAAATATTAAAGGTGTTAGTTATTTAGCTAGGGAACGCAGCTGGTAAGTGAATAGGCCAATATTTAACTCCAAAGGCAAGGCTATTTCCACCAGCCCATATACCCTGGGCATCCTTGAATAATTTTTAATAATAGCAGTTCAACTTTCTAGCACTTGGACAGTTCATAGTTTAAACTACTTGTTAATGCTTTTGATAACATCTTGGTTAGATGTAATTATTTTTTCATATTTTCTAAACTACACCTGATTATTGAAATTATACTCATGCAAAAAATGACTTGTATGTTTAAATGTATTTATTCATATATCTGCAAAACATGTTGCTTATTTTTCCCTAAAAATGTATGTCACACCACAATTAACTTGCCATCACTTTGATCACTTTTCTGTAAAACTTGTTTTTTATTTTGTTTCTGTTGTTTTGTGTTGTTTCAGTTGTTTATTTTGTATAAACATTTTATTTATGTTTTTCTCTCTTCTTTATGCTAGTTTGTTTGTTATTTACTTTCAGTTCACTTTTTTAAAAAAACTCACTTTATAGTAATTATTTCATTAGTTAAAGCTTTCTTTATTAAAGTAAATGATTTCAAAAACAACTCTTTGAAGTTTTGAATTTCTCTCACTCTAGAAAAATAGTTAAGATTAATAATAATGTGTTTTTACCCCAGAAGACTTCACCTTTGATTTACTTGTATTTAAAAAGTATTAGGGACATTCCTGAACTGCCAGGTAGAATTTTAATGTTTAAAAAAATATTAAATAATTTCATGATATATACTTTGATAAATTCACTTTAAAATGCTATTTTGGTCTTTTATAGAAGTAGCATAATACTTAATTAACTTTAAAAAATAATCATTGTATTAATTTGGTTACATTTTATTAAATTCCCTTTAAAGAATTAATTAACTTTTAAAATTTTCATAACAAAGAGTTAGTGAAAGACTGCCATACATAACAGTTTGTAAAAGAGATGAATAGATAATGATACCTCAATCTGAGTTCCAATGAGCACTTTCTACAACACAATTAAAAGCCATTCATTTAAAATATCAATCATTAGACTGTTGTAAATTATTGGAAAGTCTGCATTATATACACATCTTTAATAAAACAGTGTTTCATTATTAAATTCAGGTGTATCATGTAAGCACATGAAGCTATTGTTAACTGGCAGGGGTATTTAGGCAACAATTTTAAGACTATAAACATTTTGAAATTAACATCCATTGTTATCTGTTAAGTAGTAATTTTGTAAATGCTTTGAAGGTCCTGGAAAGAAGTATTTTCTAATTATTCTAAAAACTCGTCCCTTATTTATTTAAGACCAAAATTGCATTCTTTTTCAAGTTTCAATGATAAGAAGTGTCAGAGTCAAGAGTTGAAATCTGTTCTCTTTCATCAAAAATAAGCCACATTTAGCATTTTCCTGGATATTGTTTTCATAATTCCTTTCCTGTTGACTAAAGTTTAATAGCTAATGCATACAAGGCCTATAAAAATAGAAGATGCATTCAATGTTTTAAGAAACAATTTTGCTTTATAAAATTGTTATTGTAGGGAACTCTGTCTTTGATACGTTTTATAGAAATAATGTTTTATAAATATGTCTACCTAGTAATATGGCTTGAATTTCCCTATTTTGAGGGAAAGGTAATTGAGTTAATAAGAATGAGTTTTGTTTCACTTGCTTGTCTTTCTATTCATTTGCAATTTTTCAGCCATATGGATTTAAATGAATCACATTCACTGTACTGGACACTTAGCATAAATTACCCCATTGACTTCTCAGGAGTATTAGTATTCCATTTTACATATGAGGAAACTGAGGCTTAGGCACATTCAATAACAGCACACAGGTACAAAGTGGGAGTTCTTTACCATTCCACAAATCCTGCTTTTAATGAACAGGCATGTTGCTTCCCAAACATTGACTTTATTTGGTGCTATAACTTACAGCCAACATGTCAGTCTTTATAATAAAGACAACGAAATTAAGTGTTTGAATGCTTTCTCTTTTCTATCCCATATACATCATCCTGAAATTTATAAGAACATAGGACATAAGTCAGCCCAATTTACTAAAGCTAAACTTCATGGAAAATTAACAAGGATGAAATTGAATTTAAAGTCCAAAAGAACTTAAGAAATCAACCGAACTCCTATGCTTTGGGCTAGAAGAAACAAGCCAGAGAGATGAATGGTTTTATCCAAGATCCAAGGGAGACATGAGGTATGTAGCCCAACTTTTTGGACATTTATTCCATATAATTTCAGAAAGTAGCTGACATCTATTGAGAATTTGGTATTGGTGAGACCCTATGCTGTATTGTTTTTGCTAAGTTTTGTAATTTCATTTGTACAGGTGAGGAAATTGAAGCATAAATGTGCCCAAGGCTGACGGTTAGAATGGAACAAAAATGAATCTAGTTCTAGACAACTTTGAACTCAGAATCAAAGGAATTTATCATGTTTCAATAATTTTGTTCCTCATCCAATAAGCTATATAGAAACGGCTGTTCTCAGATGGTAGTGACCTCCATTCCAAAGCAACTGGTTTCCTCTTACTTCAGATACACCAGTGGAGTATACTGTATTCCACCTATGAGAGCTGATATATAAAGTATTTAACAATAGAAAGATCTGGGGACCAACCTTTCAAAACAGACACTGGACCAAATGAATAGTAATTGGTTATGGACCACGGGAATGCCAGTAGTGATTTCTAACTACCCTGAAACCAATTAAACTCTGCAGACAAGGACTAGAAGAGAAAGGATATTTCCCCCCTACCATTCAAATATCTGATATTCTGCATTTATTGAGCAATAATAAAAAGGGAAATAATGTTAATATAGACCCCGTGAGGGAGCTGCTTTGAGGCTATTTTACCTACCAGCAACAGAAAGTGTACAAAAGGGAGAAAAACAACACTACCCAGCTGAAGAGGATGTGTGTCTCTTAATTACAGCTAGATTACAAGATTAAGAATGGTATTGATTGTAAAAAGTGACTGCATGACAGCTGGTAGACTATTATATCTGCATTGCAGAGCCATTAAAATGCTCTTCCATTTGGTAGCTACGATCCCCACTATCTGTCAACCAAATGTGGATGTACGTCGTGTGTTTGGTCATGTAGAATGAAATAAAACTATGTCATTTAACAGAGAACTCTGAAACAAAGTTACTATCTTGATTTTAAAATGTTTTCACTTTCCTAATGTCTTCTGAACACTCCTTCTCAGGACCATTTGATACTCACAGTTCCTGAATAAATTTTCAGCAATAACCACACCTGTATGTGCTCGGCAGATCAGAGAGGAAATATACTACACCACAAAGGAGTCTATTATCTTCCCCTTCAATAATGCTGTTCAGTGGTGTCATGCGGGATGTCATGGCAGGTGGCATGCAGGGTCTCTAGTCCCACTTCCCACATAAGACCGCAGGGCATGGTGAGGCCAAAAAGGCACACCCACGGAGCCATAGGCAGGGGAGACATACCACTGTAGTCTCGCTGGCGGCTAGGTTGGAGACACAGGAAGCAAACATCTGCCATCACCCCACAAGGGGTCATCCTGCACCAGTCTCGCTTGCTAGCTGCAATCCGCCGTGCTAACTGCAATCTGCTCTTGCCAGCCACCATCTTCTTGTTAGCCCCCATTTGCTGCTAGTGTAGCCACAGCAGTTGTATTAGTGGGCAATGGCTCACTGGTTACAGCTGATGGCCAACTAGCCACAGCTGATGGCCATCCAATCACAGTTGATGGCCATTTACTACCTGAGCCAGCACCTTTCCACGTGAGGCCGAGAGCCTGGAAATTGCACTCCTGGCTCTGTCCCTACAAATGGTCTCACTCACTTGGACGGAGAGCCTGGTATTATTCTGCTTTAACCTGTGATACCTCACTTTCCCCAATGTTTCCAGAAAAAGAGAATAGGGAAAATGGAAAACTCCCTGTAAGACTTGTATTGGAAATGGTTGTACAGGTATGTGGAATTTGAGATGCAAATTACCTTTAAATAGATGATCCTTTGTCATGCAGGGACCCTGGTCCGGCTCCCGCTCTTGGCAGGTGGACACAGAGCATCATGAAGCCAAAAAGGAACACCAGTGGAGCCGTGGATAGGGGAGTCATACCACTATAATCTCGCTGGCAGCTGGGTCGGAGACACAGGAAGCAGGAGCCACATGATCTGCAACTTGCCATCCGCTTATCTGCCAACCAACCCACTCCACTTGTTAGCGGCAATCCACACTTGCTAGTTCAGCCACGGCAGTTATATTAGTGGCTAATGGCTACCTGGTTACAGCTAATGGCTAACTTGTCACAGCTGATAGCCATTAACCACCCAAGCCAGCACCTTTCCACGTGAGGCCGAGAGCCTAGAAACTGCCCTCTGGGACTCTGTCCCCACATCTTTACATATAATTCTGATCTTAAAATGCAAGAAGTTTGTTTTCCTCGCATAAAGTTGGCAATGTGTCACCCTGTGCCTGTGAGTTGGGTTTGGCTGAAAAATACATGGTGCTTGATTTTATATATTCAGTCCCAGCTACTGTGTTAACTGTTCTACATGACTTCAATTCTGACAACCACTATATGTATTAGACTTCACTGTCTCCATTTACAGCAAAATAATCCAATGCCTATAAACTATAGATTATTAACAATGCCAATTGGCAGGTCAATGGCAAAGGCACGTTCCCAAAATAAGTCAGCCTAAGTCTGACTTCTTCATAACCATCACTCTCCACAGTCTCCCTCTTTATAGGATTATCCTTTCTAGAAGAGAACTATTTATTTTCATGGTAATAGCCAAGATAATACAATATGAACCTTTAAATGATGTGTGCCACATTTTAGACATAGGATGTGACACAGTGAATGACTGTCCCTTTTGATATTGCTGATGGAAACAAACAAAAAATAATATCTACCTCTGCTTTTACATGTGAAGAATTCATTTTGACGAGCAAACTGTCAAAATGGTTTACTTCAACTTTGTGTCTACCCATACTTTTCATGATAATGACATTTTGTTGCAAGACAATTCTTTATTTCTTTATATGCCCGGCTCAGGGCTTTGAGATTGTCTGTAAAATGTGAAAAGGACGTTCTTCAAGTCATTTTAATAGCTCTCTCAGCCTCCCTTGTGGGTGTAGACATGTCCTGATTCCTTCTAAAGCTTTCGAATCAGATTAGTGTGTGGCCAGCAAATAATCACCGAAATAAAAGTTCTGGAAAAAATAGTAATGGGTAAACCAAAAGATTTTAAAGAAAATGTACATGTTCTGCTGCTTCTTGTAAAATGCATACTGTGGTGTTTGAACAAGGCCTGTTCCACATAATTCAGAATTCCGCAGCTCTTTCTGAGGCTTATTTTTAAGTCGTCCAGCCACAGGGACAAAGTAGCTGTTATTTGAGCTGCTGCTCTGGGTGGGTGGAGCCCGTACCCCACAAGGAGCCTGATATCACTGTAGTGCCTCATGTGCTCCATTCACACTGTTTCTAAAAGGAGGTATTGGGCATCTGCCAGAGACTGGATACCATATTCAGCTTCCAATGAAACAACAATTGATAGAATGTGTGCTCTGTCTTCAGGGGTGTCAGAGAACAGCCATGAAACAGACCCATGAAAACATGTAACACAGAGGTGCTATAAATAGAAGTATTTTAAAGTTACACTGCACCGGAGGAGTCAGATGGTTGACAGGTGTGATTCAAGAAGCTTTCTCAGCCAGGTTGTGGGGGTGGTATTTGAATTGTATCCTGAAGGAGGAACATGCCAGGCAAAGGAGAAAGTGAATGTCATAGAATGAAAAGACCTTGAGCAGAATTACAGTCTGAGGAGCTTGAGATCTCTTGGAGATAGACTGAAAGCTTTTGGTCTATTCATTTTAAATATGTATCTAAAATATAACACATATGACTGAGGAGGAAATACTGGTAAGGAATGCCAGGCATGGCGTATGCTCGTATGTTACACAAGGAGTTTGATTTGTGTCTTGAAAATAAGACGATGCCACCGTCAGGTATTCTTTTTAGGTTACCTTTTGTCCCACAGTGTGTAGGAAAGGTTGAAGTGGGAACAGACTAGAGGAAGGGTCTCAACCATGTCCGAGTTAGGAAACATAGAAGCAAATGTATGTGAGAGAGCGCGAAAGTGCTGGAGCGAGGATGACTGGCTGATTATCTACATACTGGAGGGTAAGCATTCAAAGGTAAAGAGGCAGGAACAGCCTAGACCTTGGGTTGAATACCAGCAGCCTCTTGGAAGGACTTTTGATGATGTAAAGTTTACTCTCCTGGAAGTCTTATTCAGCACCAAAACTAACCAGGCCTCCGCAAATATCTGCTAAATGAAAAGAAAACTAACAAAGGTCCATACTACCCAAACCAGAGAGTTTGGCAGACTCTGAGCCAGCACAGTTTCATATTTGATTAGGAAAAGATTGACCCAATATGGAGGTTTAATATGTCATGGAAATGATAAGAATCCCCCTAAGGGTATATTGAAGTTTTCATCTAGTTTAGACTTCATATAAGGAAAATGGACAAATGCAATCATCAGTTGGTATGCGTCTGCTAAAATGACATCTGGTTTGGAATATAACATTAAAAAGTTTTTATCTTTAACTTTCTGTATAACTAATGAAAATAAAGCTTGTATAATATCCTCTAAAGAACACATTCTTTATTTGTGCTACAAAAAAAAAAAAAAAAAAAAGGTGTAAGTGCAGAAATCAGTCTGCTAATGCCCTAATAGATTCTGACATATGAGCATCTTCAGCAGGATCTACAAAATACTTAGAGCAACCTCTCAAGTATAAAAATATTCATTACTAAAAATAACCTGACTCAAGGCCTTTTAATAGTTCTCTTAGCTCACCCTATGGGTGTAGACATATCTGGATTCCATCTGAAGCTTTCAAATCAGATAAATGTGCAGCCATCAAATAATCACAAAAACAGAATTTCTATTACAAAATGGGAATGGCTGACCAAGGGATTTTAACCACATAAATATTTTGAGGTTTATAAAAATATTACCTTGGTTTGTGACAGTAAGTAATATATGCATCTGGAGTGAAGTTATGATATATCCATCATCAAAAAATCTTAAGCCATTGACTAAGAATTTGTCCTAAAGGCTAATCAGCCTTAAGTCAAGTCAATTTATTAACAGGCAAGAAAACAGTTAAGAAACCATGTTGTCATGCTTGGGGTTAATTCCTGACTCTGTCATTTACAGGGTTTGTGATTATGGACCAATCATTTCACTTCTCAGGAAGCTGAGTTTGAAAATCTGAAAAATTAAGAGAGTGCACCTTACAAGATTAAAGACAAAATGCAATCAAGTGTATCAAAGCATTTTGAATACAGTTTTACATACACATAAGTGCTCAGTAATTGTCAGGTGCCATTATTATTATTTTAGATTGATTCCTATTCTGGTGCATAACGGAAATTTAAGAGGTTGCCTGTGTAATTACCAAATACAATTCTTAAATTTTCAATTACTTGGTATAAATTTGAAAATTTAATTCAAATTGAGTTCTGATTTTATCAACTCACTGTCATGGTTTCATCTATTAAACAACAAGATCATCTAATATATACAACAGATGCATCATCAAATTTACCAACACGTATGTATGTCTCTTTTGTCACCTTAGATACTCTGTTGAGTTTAATGAGAACATGTTAAGTCATTACATGGGCTCTCAGACTCTAGAATGTGTTAGAACACGAGTTTATTACACAATCTGTAAGCTCCTTAGCAGTGGAGTCCTATTTTTCTCTGAATCCCTAGTAGACCATAAGATCATCCTCTGTAGAAACTGGATGAGGAGGAAATACATTGAAATGAAGAACAAATTTCTTCAGGAACACTGTAGAGTAGAAAGTATGCTTGAGTTGGCTAAGACTGTATTTTATTCATCTATGAGACCTCTGAACTCAGCCCAGTGCCTGGAACAGAGTGGAGTTTAATAAACTTCTTTGAATGAATGTTATTCCTTGACTAAGGGTCTGGTCTTTATAGAATGAGGTTTGTAACTCTTGGCAAAAGTAACAAAAAAATACACGGACATTATTTTACATGAGATCTCCCAAATGTAATATGAATCCCGTTACTACTGTCTTTCATAGCAAATTTTCCAACAGAGCTTCTACAAATAATTAATACTAGTTAACTGAAACGTCATGATTTTATTTCCTGATTCAATCTCTGTGAAATATATTATTAGTGAAATGGCCAAGAGGGGATAGAAAAAGGGGTTCTGGAAAATCATGAGATTAATCCGGAGTTGAACTTGAATAGAAACTTTTTCATGAGTGTTCTTTCAAAGTATGGGTTGATGACCTACAAAAAATTCTGAGGTTGAAAAAGACCATAACAATTCTTGAGGAAAATTGACATTTAAAACCAATAGTGTATATTATGAAATAGGAAAAAAAGACTATTCTGATTAGGTAACTACATTGGTATTTATATCCTAAACAACATATATTTCACAAATACAAAATAACATGCTCAATGTATGTGTGTTATATTTAAAAGGTATTCATAGGAACAAACAATTTAGTGGGGACATGAAGATTTCATGTAAATCCCTCACATGAAAAGGATCAAACGGCCTTAAAACACCGACGTTGTCTTCAAGGTAAGAGAAAACGAAAAATCCTTCATTCTTATCATCCTCCTGCATCATCAGGAAGCATCTCTCATTTATCTTTAACACTAAAGAGTATTGCCTATAACCCAATAAACTTACTCAGATAAACACAATGTGGTTTTCTTTTAAAATAAGCCTTTACTGAATATATCAACAAGGTACTGTATAGTGTAGAGTGAAATTTGTAGTTAACAACGTGTGCGACATGGTAGGTCTCAGAGGATGTGTGATGCAGAATCTTCCAGCCCCTTGCAGTCCCTTGTCAGCGAGAACGCACTAAACACAAACCAGAAGCAAATCAACATATGGTTTAAACAATAACAAATCATTAGGATTAACTTTCAGTGAAGATATACTGGTCCTATGAGGGACACACAGTGGCAATGATTTCTTCACCTTGCCTTGAAAAGGTTTAAATCTTACATCCCATAGATATCTTTACAAATGTCCCAGCGTGTGCGTGTGTGTGTGTGTGTGTGTGTGTGTGTGTGTACATGCACATGTGTTTTATACTAGTTTAAAAATGTCTGTTGCGATGGCCTTGCTTTGTGCTCTTTTGGTGAGTGTGCTGTTAGAGAAACAAAGACTTTAGCAAAATAATCTGAATTGTGTGTTATAACAACAGTATTATATGTGTACAAAAGTTTCTCCCCACAATCAGTGACAAGCATCCCCCATCGCCAACAGTTCTAATTCGACCTTCCTGAAGAAATTAGAGAAGGAGGTAAGCTACAGCTTCCTACATTAGCATTTTAACTTAAAAAAAAAAAAAAAAAAAATAAGAGCATTGGCAAGATTCGACAAGACTAAGAACTAGAACGGGTTCTTTTTGTTTGTTTGTTTTATGTATATATGTATCTCTTTCCCATTGGGGCACTCTTTTCTGCTTTGCTTTCCCACGCAGCTGGAAATGTAAGTCATGAGCAAAACCATTCTTCTCACGTTCTAAAAGCAAAACTTAATGTCTCCTTGTTCTAGGTTAGAGAAAAATGCTATAAGCAAAGACATCAATGGAAATTAACCACTTCACTGTCAAAAGTTGCAATGGGCTCTGCAGCTAAGGTTGGTTGGTCAAGGCCACCTCTGCCCCCTGTGGGTTACAACAATATCGCCTTTTGTTTAGAATGGATGCTCTGCTAACAATATGAAGAGCGTGTCCTCCTCAGTGGGGAAGGAAATTCTGACTCCTGTGAAATGACGAAGACCCTTAAGGTCTGTACTAGTAGGAAATGGATCAATAATATTAGCTACTTCATTACTACCTTTTACCAGACTGGTCACATGACACACCTTTTTGTTTTTAACCTCAGGAAAAAGAAAATATCTAATATATTTTAACCAATATCCAGAAAATTAGAAATAGCATTGTTTCTCACAGGGTAGAATGTTTTCCACTTGTTACACAAGGACAATAGGCAGGGGAACACATTCTTTGTCTCTCCCTGCGATTGTCCCGTGATGGGCCGCTAACGCATTTGATGGTTTTGAGGAAAGCCCAGGGTCTGTCCATGATCGAACACATCTTTCCAAACAAGTAGGTATAAATGACAGCCCTGGGAATGAATAACGGTCAATAATATGTGTGATCATGGCTATGTCTTTTCCTCTTAGAATTTCCTCTGCGTGGTCACATACTGTCTCAGATCACCTCATTTGGTCAGCATCAATTTCTTTATAAACCAGTGAGGATGGCTTTGTTCATGCTCTTGGCCTGCACCTTCAACCTTGACTCTTGACCTCAAAATATAGTAATGCCAGCAAGAAAGGCCCAGAGACAGTGCAGATGTATTAACAAAAGTCATTCTCATGACTAAAAATGTCAATCAAAACATAATCCACCACTGATGGTTGTTCAGTGATTTTCCTAAGACACATCAGACATTAGAAATCCCATAATGTGCTTTTTATCCTGGTGTAGGTGAGAGCCTCAGGGATGCTATGACAAATGGGGGATTGATTTTCATTTTAGCCATCTTTGTCATGTAGTGCACAAGATCAAACTAAAGTCTGTAACTAGATACTATCTCTTTAGGAACACCTTCTAGCAAAGGAACCTCTTCAGATTACCCTAACCATTTCACATGACTAGGTTCCCGTGGTACCACTTAAGTCCCAAATAGTTCTGTGAATCCCACAAAACATTATAGAAGCCTCTCCAACCTTGATCTTCTTGGCTCAGAGCAAAGATATTTCAGCAACCAAGTATCCTACTAGGGGTTATACACACAACACTAATAAATGAGAAAGGCTATTTTGTGGATAAAAGTGGGGGAAAAACTGTCAAAAGTCAGAGTACCATCATTTGAACACTTAGTTCTATCTACACAGCCCAGGGGAAGAGGACAGTGGAAGGGAATTATCCAGTTAAATACACAAAACCCCATGTCATTGTCCTGAATTTTAGATGGCTTACTGATACACGGATCACCTTCATGGACTGCCTTATCCCTTCATTATGTGGACCCAGCTTTAAAAGCGCAAAGGCCAAAACTAACTAGCTAATAGACTAAAATGGAAACCAAAATCACTGTAGAATTAATTCAAATTAATTTGCAGCTAATTTCAGCTCAACTGACTGCACAGTTTCAATTCTTGTGTCTACAACATTATATCTTCAGTTATATTTTCTGCTTATTCTGTGGGACAAGGGAGATTAAAACATATAAGCTGGGGTTATATTATTAAGGAAAATAAAGCTCTTACTATAAAGAAAAACTTGCATAGCATTTCATACCTAAACTTTTACAAAGACGACAAATCACAGTTCTATTTTGTTTAGAGAGAGAGAGAAAGAGAACAAAACTATTGTGACATTAACTTCATGGGCCCCTAAAATAATGGCCAATGGTAAAGGAAATAGGCAACACAGAGTGAAATCCCTAAATTTAATCTTGAAAAGAATTCAAGGGTGTCTTTTATAGATAATGTATGTAATCTATAGCCCTTCTACATCTCAGGGTTGAAAAGGAATAAATTATATATGCTTTCCGAAGATTGGCATTGCTTAAAAAATATTTGGAATAAAGCAGGGACTTCCCTCTCTTCTCTCTGCCCTTTGCTCTGTGTCCACTCTGCCAAGACGAGGGCAACAAACCCTGGCTCTCTCACTCGGTCATTTTTCATCTGGTATCCTGTTATTATAAGATTGATGATCCCGCCACAATTCCCAAAGAAGAGGAACATCCAAGATTGAAAAGGAATACATGAAATTTCAAAATTAGGACAGGATCAAAGTCAGTCCAAGGTGGAAACTCAATATTGCTCTTAAAACAAACAAACAAACAAACAAAAACATTATTTCGACCAGCTTTGATGTGTCCTTACAGAATTATTACCAGTGAAAATAAGTATACATTTTAAAGTATGTAAATACAGATGGATATTCTGTGCAACCAAAACTGGCATCTGTAATTTTCTTTCAAATTTTGAGCAGAGGGGGGAAGAAACAACAAATGAAGCATAACACAGCTAATTATGAAAATACATGTGAGGTGATTGGAAGACAAGAATTTGTGAGGGAATAAAGGTATTAATTCAAGCTATTTCAACATGATACTAACAAAGGCAGTTGACATAGTATAGTAGAACCACTGATCACTTGCTTTTGTCTAAATGGTATCAATAATTTTTAAATAATAAGTGGTTTTAGTATATTGCAAACATTAATCCCTTGTCGGTCTAAATATCATGTTGACATAGCTGCAATGAAGCTACCCAAATAATTCTCATTATCAAAAATAATTCCATTCAATATAATCTTCCCATTATTTTATTAGCCTCTTCTAAAAAAAGTATTCTAGAATATATCTCTGTTGAAGGTGATTCAACCTGACATATACTTTGAACAGTAACGCTTTTAAAGGGAGTTTTCTTGCCTGGACATCATTCCTGTCCCTGAAGATGACTAAAATCAGACCCACATTTCTAACTGTTATCACATAGGACTGGGGAAACATGAGGAATGATTTCTAAGTTCCCAGTCGGAAAGCCAACACCCAGGTTTAAGGGTCTTTTCAAAGCTCCTGCCATTTTCTTGATTCTGTCAGGTTGGGTTAATTTATCTCACAGGAACTGACTTCCTTGTGATGCTTTCTCCATTTCCTGTTTTGGGTCAAGTCAGGGTAAACTACCTCCTTTCTTATATTTGGGAATTTTTAACTTTTCTTCCAGATCAGGAAGTATAGAAATAGCATGGAGATATCTGGGCCATTTCTTGTTTGAACCCTATTATTTATCCGACCATGATGAGTCCATTTTAATCCGCCCTCTCATCTTCCTACCAGCTCTAGGAAAGGAATTTTTTCTGACAGCTTCGACGGCAAAGTGGTTAGTGGGCCTCATAAGGAAGAATCACTCATTCTTTTGCCTTGGCGTTGGGTTCTCTTTGTACAACCCTGTACAGTACTTCAGCAACTATTTTTTTTTTAAGATTTAAAAAGCAAAGAGTTACAAAACTGTTTGTAATTAACTTGAAATAGAAAAGATAGCACTTTTTTTTAAATCCCATTATATAGTACACCGTATAAATTACAGAGTATTCAAATGCACAAATGCATCTGTGTAACATTTATCAAATGTAATTTGCGTGTCTTTACGTGCACACACGTGTGTGTTCTCAAGAGTGTTACTGTCCGCCTTGATGACGCTGGACCTCTGGCTGTCACGTATGGCAGTGCTCCAGGTCTGGCACACTGCTGTTGCAGTATCGCATGTTATTGGGGATATGGCAGTCTGTGTAATTAATGCCCCCGTTCGGGGTGTAAATGGGCTGCAGTCTGAAATCTCCTTTAAGGAGCTGATCGTTATTTAAAGAGACGATCTGAAAGCTGGTTTCTGTCATCTCCAGGATGGAATTGTCCTTCTTCGTGCCTGCCTCGCAGTAGTCATCTTTCCGCCGGCCTCGGTTGTATTTCCACTTCTGGGAGGTGTAGCGCCCCTTTTTGTGCATGTGCCAGCAAAAGACGCTGAGCAAGACCACGAGCACAAATATCACTGCACCCCCGATCAGGCCCGCCAGCAGAAACGGGGAGCCCATGCTGTGGGAAGTCGTCTGCTCGTGGCTGGAAGCCGTGTTGCTGCCATTGTTCAAATAGGAGGCATGGGTGGTGGCCTCAGAACAAATGGTATCTTCTACAGCTCGGTAGTTAAAAGCATCCAGTGGCACTAAACAAATCCGATAGGTGGATCTGGGCTCCAAATTGACCAGGCTCAAATGTTGCTTCTCACCACTGAGTATGCGTTCCTGAACAATGCCCCCTACTAAACTGTGGCCCATTTTCACCCACGTGAGTTTGTATGCCATCACAGTAAAAAGAGAGAGCCAGCTGACTTGAATGGATGTGTCATTCACAAAATGGATAGACAGTTGGATCCGTTCGGAAATAGGTGGAGTCACTCTTTCTCTGCCATCCCAGTCAGGAATCGTGGGAAGTTTCGAGGTGGTAGGCGTTGGAGGCGGATAGCTTCTGCTAGGGGTTGGGACGGAGAGTGTGGGAGGCTGAGTTGTTGGAGAAGCTGTACTTGGGGCTGGGGTGAAGAGAGGCAGGCCAGGGGTCGTGGTGGGACATGACAAAAGATTCATATTCAACTCCCTGACAGCCATCCCCCGGACTTGTTCAGGACCTTGGCACATGAAACCTCGCACGTTGAGAGATGAAGGGATGTATTTGAGCCACTCTGTGACCCACTTTATACTGCAGTCACAAAACCAAGGGTTATTCCGAGCAGTGAGCTGCTTCAGGTTGGAGAGATTATCGAAGACCCCTTGCGTCAACATGCGCAGTTGGTTGTTGGATATATCCAGCCGTTCCAGCTTACGGAGATTTGAGAAGGCTGTCAAAGGGATGTGGTTTATCTGGTTGTCCTGCAGACAGAGGCGGATCAGATGCGTACCTGGGAGATCCGGTGGGGGGTGGGAGAGCGAATTCCTCACGATTGAAAATTCCTTGAGCTTGGTAAGATGGCTGAAGGTGCCCTCAGCAATGCCCTTGTTGGTCAGGAGGTTCCCGTCCACAATCAGACGCTCCAAGCTCGTGAGGTTCTGAAAGGCCATGTCTGATATGACAGCAATTCTATTTTCATCCACTCTCAGCTCTTGCAAGTCCACGGGAAGCCCAACAGGCACACTGCTCAGGTGATTCTTGGATAGAAACAACAACTTGAGGCTAATAGCCTCCCGGAAGGCCCCGTCTTCCACCCCCACTGTGGATATAGAATTGTCATCCAGGTGCAGCTCTTCGAGCTTCAAGAGCTGGGCCAGGGCCGCTCGTGAAATGGTCTGAATATTGTTTTCCTGCAAATGGAGAACTCGGACGTTCTTGGGAAGGTTCATGGGGAACTCATCCAGTTGGTTGCCGTAAAGGTAGACCGTGTGCACCGACTGTACGTTGTGCAGTTCTGCAGGAAATCCAGCATTATTAATTTGGTTGTTGTGGAGGTAGAGTACGGTTACGCCCTCCGGGATCCCAAGAGGCACTGAGGTCAAGCTTCGCTCGTTACAGTAGACAAAGTTCTTGTCGCAGCGACACACGCTGGGGCAAGCCAGGAGTTTGGACACTTGTGAGTAGAGCCCCAGGGAAATGACAAGCCAAGATTTCAGGAAAAAAGCCCCATGGCTGGGCCACTGTGTGGTCTGTAGGCCCATTTCTGATGTACAGAAAGAAAATACAATGTGGTGGGGAAAAGAAAAAAAAATAGAGAGCAAAACCAAAATGACTGGATGAGGTTCTGTCAAAGTCCAGAACTCCAACTAGAGGAAAAGTCCTGAAGACCCACGGTAAAGAATCTTCCTGTGGTCTCTGGTCTTATCAGCCTGTATTGCCCTCCTTGTTATTGTCCTCCATGTGCCAAAAAAACAAACAACAACAACAACAACAAAAAAAAAATATATATATATATATATATATATTCAATAGAGAGAATTTTCCACACGGGCAATGAATGAAGCCAAGTTATCAGTGGTCAACAGGGGCCCAGCTGGGCACGCAGAACTCCCTTCTTCTATTGTAGGTCAGGTCAGTGCTGATCAGCCTATGAACTTCTTGGTTTAGCTCAATGTGCAATCTGTTGTAGAAAGTAGAAAGAAAAGAGTCAGTTCAGGGCAGTAATGGAAGGAGTGCTGATCTGACTGTACACCTTTCAAGAACGACATGACTGGGTCTAAATGACTAAAGGCATGTGATTTGTGTTAAGTGATACTTTAAGTTTAGTTGAAAAGGTATTCAAGAAATGAAAATGACTCAATTACCTTCAAAAGAAAACCGTACTGTTACCTCTCACTATCAGTGATCCTATTGTGAATTTTACAATCCCAATCAGTACTTTCTCATACGTATGCATTTGCATAACCAAATAGACAGGTGTACCGGGCACCTTGCTGAATCAATCCACTGACTCAAACGATGATCACCTACAAATCCAACTGGTCGCAGTCTTGTGTCAAGACGAAACAAGTGACTTAGTGACTAATAAAATTTAAGGGAAAAAAATATATGAAACACTTTCCAGTTATAAATTAACAAATACAAAATAGGGACTGACAAAGTCATTTCAAGGACACAGCCCTTTAATCTGACACTGACTAAGCAGTATAAACTTAATGCACAGAAAAAAGCATGTGTGAAAGCAGAGAGAAGACTTTTTTTCCCCACGTTTTGCTTCCTCTCATCTTCCTCTTCCTCCAAAATAGCTTACACTCCAGTTACCAAATAGAATAACCAAATTGCAGTCCATGCCACATTTCCACTTATCCCCTCTTTCGGGACTTCCAGGTGCACACGAGATACACTGATGTGGTCCCTTTGAGAAGCTCATGACTGGGAATACATTGTTTTTCGACAACACAACCTTTCTCCTATCTGTGAGTTTCTTCTTCTTTTAAAGAAGGACTTTCAGCAAATTTTGAAATAATAGAAGACACAGTTGGGGAAGTAAAGGCAACCC
This sequence comes from Rhinolophus sinicus, assembly GCF_057876585.1. Lineage (NCBI taxonomy): Eukaryota > Metazoa > Chordata > Mammalia > Chiroptera > Rhinolophidae > Rhinolophus > Rhinolophus sinicus. Next base: position 186,862,761 of record NC_142503.1, on the reverse strand, counting down.
ACAGATAGTAATCGTGCCTTCTTGCTCCTGAACGTGTTCCATCTGTTTTTAGATTAAAGAGGTAAAGAAGTTAATTGAAAGGTGCCAGATTTGATTTTCCTACAAAATAAGCTAACATGACAGGACATGGCAAGCTATGAGTCTCTTAATTCTCACCAATACCTAGAGATTGAAATAACTTATATCTAAAAGCACAGAGGAACTATTTGAAACTGTCCCCTTAACTATCTTTAGAAACATAATTTAAAAAGAGAAAAAAAAAATTAAGTGTCAAGGATATTTTAAATTTGTTCTATAAAATATTGTGAACCATCTAAAAAAATGCCTTTGATAACCAGACATGGTAAAATCCATTTTTTATTATTCAGAAACCTTAAAAGGGTGTGGGGAGTCTCTTTCCAGGCAAAAACAGATAAATGCGATACTTTATAATAATCAAGCATTATTTGTTAAACTTACAAATGTATGGTTTGCCACTGACGAGGAGCCATCCCCTCTGGTAAAATCCCTATATGGAATTTATAATACAACCAAGGGAGGTATAGGAAAAATGGGTGAAATGCCATCAGCTTGGTGCCATCCATAGCCTTCAAAGTTTCACACCATCTCAATGTTCCTAGTAGCTTGCTACTCAGGTGTGACCCCTGGTCTGGCAGCATAAGTTTGACCTCGGAAGTTGTTGGAAACCCAGAATCTTCATGTTAGTGAGAGCCTAGGGTGCACACATTAAAATTTGAAAAGCACTACTCTAAACAGTGCCATCTTATTTGATCACTCAAATGTTTTAATTTAATGTGAAATATGTGTGAGAGCATGTCAAATGACTCTTTTGTAAGGAGTAAAGGCATATAAGGCATACAAATCACTTTTGTCTCTAAGAAATAGTCTCAAATCATATATGTCAATGACATCTTATAGGTGGAGCAGTGTTATGACTATGTATGTCCCTTGGCCCCAATGGACTCTTGAAAAATGTTTGAATGACAAGCACTGATGCCTGGTAGGAGCTTCAAGAGCTGTTTGTAATCAGAGGAGCCCATTTTTATAAAACATGATTTATTTGAGAACAAAAAAACTGTTTGATGTTATTAGCATTCACTCTTCAAAAGAGGGAGGAAAGTGCGACCAAAAGAATAGAACTTAATACATTTTTCAGTATTGCCTAGTAATCTTCAAAGTGTGATGGCAGCACAAAGTGAACAGAATTGGCTGTTCTGGGGGGAAAAACAGCTGTTCCAGGTTCTCTAAGTGCCTATGTAAAAATAATAGATGTTTAACTGTGCTTACATGCCAAGTTGTAGGGCCTAGAAAACAATAAACCAATACTTGAGGATGACAGAATTGACTTCGGAAGTTAGTCAGCTAGCAACATCAAGGCAATAATCATTGGGAGTTAACAAAGTGTCAGGGAGGGACCTGGGGACTCGACGTATTCAAACTGTAAATTTTCCACTTGCCTGAGATGTGTCCTGTGGAGGAGGAGAGAGAAAGGCCCATCAGCCAACCCTCTGTCCCAGGTAGTCATTGTCCCCTTGCAGGTGGGACTTACTTAGGATTGGTTCCCTTATAGTTATGTAATAAAAGGCTGTGGTCCTGAAGAAAGCTCCTCATAGGATTCCATGGGCCATACTGTCCCTGTGTATCCACCTTCATAGGGAAAAAGTCCCATCTAGATCACAGTGGGTTGATCAGCTATGTGACAAGTACAATTTCTTCCTTGCTTCCTTCCTCTCCTTCTTTTTCTTTTTTTTACAAAATATATTCTGTTCCTTTTCTTAAAGTTAGGTATGCCCCCCCCATACCTTTTTACATTCGTTGTACTTGCAAAAATATTTTAAAATATGTGTATGTATATTTGTATGTGCACAGAAAACATTTACAAATACGAGTCGATTACAGAAAGTTGGACAATTATGAATGAAAACCAACTCTCAGAGTTTTCTTTGAGCTTCTTGGGAACCCCACAAAATAACTGTGCATGGTAGATTTGTTCTCATCCTTGGATCAACAGCAACCTATATATTATGTCAACCAATATATTCTATCTTTGTTCAAAATAGTGCAAGTGGAAAATTATAAACACATAGGGGAAAAAAAAACATTTTTAAATTTCAGTAGGCTACAATTTCCTCTATATTTTCAGCTCTAATTCCTACTGCATACTGAGGGCAGATATCCTTTTATACCTTAAGCTGGAAACTGTATTTAGAGAGAAAGTAGTATAGTGTAATTGTCAAAAGCCTAAGCCCTGAGTTCTCATCCTACCTCTGACACCTGGGTAACTGTAGGATTTTGGGTAAATTACTTAACCTTTTAAGTCTTAGTCTCCTCATATGAGAAATGAGGATAATGATAGATCCTAATTCACAACACTCTTGAGAGGATTAAGTAGGATAATATTTGTGCAAAGCTTATATGGTGTCTGACACACGGCAGGAATGTGATAATTATAAACTATTATTCTCTGTGTACCTGTTACTGATAGTAATATCCAAAGAGGTGAATCCCAATATGTAGAGCAAAAATAAAATCACCAATGACCTGCCAAGTTCTGTGCACTTTCACTTACCTCAGGATGTCTCAACCTCAGCACTACTGACATTGTGGGCCCAACAATTCCTTTGTTGTGGGGCTGCCATGAGCACCCAAACATATCTGCAGACATTGCCATATGAGGTCTGACACTTAAGTTTGCGAACTCATCTTAGAAAAAGTGCTACATAACTCATTGCTGAATATCACTATGGTCACCTTCTAATTACTCCCCTTGGGAAGCTATGCACTGATGCCAGCACCTAGTCCTCCCTTCAAAGCAATTTTGGAACTCTTTCTGGAATGACCATCAGAGCTGTCATTGTATGATGCTTGATGTCCTGTATGTCATCCAAATGTCTTCCTTTCAATATTTCCTTTATCTTTGGGTAAAGAAAGAAGTCATTGGGGGCGAGATCAGGTGAGTAGGGAGGGTGTTCCAATACAGTTATTTGTTTACTGGCTAAAAACTCCCTCACAGACAGTGCCATGTGAGCTGGTGCATTGTCGTGATGCAAGAGCCATGCATTGCTGGCAAAAAGTTCAGGACGTCTAACTTTTTCATGCAGCCTTTCAGCACTTCCAAGTAGTAAACTTGGTTAACTGTTTGTCCAGTTGGTACAAATTCATAATGAATAAAAAAGGTTAGCAACATCGTTGCAACAAGTTCGCGAACTTAATTGTCGGACCTCGTATATGTCCCCTGGGGTGGCAAAACCTCCCCCAAGTTGAAAGTCACGGACCTGTACCATCTTCTAAGTACCTTAGAAGGTTAACATTATTATTCTGATTTTATAGAGAACACTGAAGATCCATTTCTAATAAACAGAACCTAAAAATGCTCCTTGCCACGGACACCAGAAAAGCATGAAAATGCAATGTTTTTCATTCATTTATTCAACCTGTATTTTTGGGGCACTAGAATGAGGACACAGTCTTTTGCGGAGCTGATGTGATTTTTGGGCTTCCTGAGGCTTAGTTTCCAGAGGGGAGAGAAATGACTAAGCAGGGGATTACGGTACTGTGTGAAAAGCTCTAACTTAGTCCAGCAGGTATCAGGAAAAGAGCTAAGGGGAAGGATTGTCTATGTGATGATCTGAAGGACACGAATGTGCAAGCCCAGGAAGAAATCTGAGAAGCTCTGCACAAAGATCCAAGCTGGTTGTAATGTGGATCGAGATGCGCAACCCAGCTCAGCCGAGGGAAGGAATTAAACTTTGACTGCACAGGACTTTCCCCCCGTCTGCTTTGCACTGAGGTAGTCCTTCCTGTTCCCAGTAAATAATAAACGAACCTATGTTTCAAAATAATTAGCCATTTCATTTGTGAGTCTCTAACTGTTGGGAATAAAAAGATTGTGCTTTATAAGATGAATTTCAAATATTAAGAGCAAAATTTTTTTTTTATTTTCTTTTTTTTTTTTTTCTTTCTTTCTTTCCTATTTGTTTCAATGCTGCATTGAACACATTTCCCCTGCAGGAAACTGGAGATTATGAAGAATGGCTTAATGGAAGGTGCTCGGTAAAAATAGAAATTTTCATTTAAAAGCTGAAAACACAGTTTGAAAAGCCTGAGTGTAAATCAACATCGAAGAAACGCTTTTTGGAGACAGCGAGACCCTGGCTCTGCCAGTCCGTTAAAGATGACAGGACCAGCAGAGGTTATTCCAGGCTACTTTACTTTAACTCTTTTCATAGGAAACAAGACTCAAAGCACAAATCATGTAAAAGCTTCCTGCAAAGTGTTTCTCTCCTAGTGCTTCCTAAGAAGGGGTTTTTTGTTTGTTTGTTGTTGTTTTTTTAGTTAATTCCAGGAGCCCATATTCCAGGAGAGCTTAGTAAACTCAGACTATAAAAACCATAGTACAGAAAATCGGAACTGTCAATAAGCATGCCCGGTTGCATAATATAATGATACTAGGACAAAACTAATAAAACCTTAATGTTTTCAGCATTGGCTAGATTGTGACAAGACAGCACATTGCATGAAGTGACACAAATGAGAAAGCTAACACGAAGAGGGGTTCTCCTACAAAAGTATCGTAGGGTACATCCCACTTAGAGCTTCTGGAGTTAGGCAGTTCATGCTTAAAATCCGACACACACAGGTGCAGGAGCCTAAGTTTACTACAAATGTCTTTATTACAATCTGGAAACACTAAAGCAATTTATAGATCTTGTACACATTTCCACATTCCTGAAGATAGGTTATAAATACTGTTCGTACAACAATCAGGAGAGTTCAATAGTTAGCTGGCCAAGATGTGGGGATTCACAAAGGAATTTGGGGAAAATATAAAAGTAGACACCCCCTAACTGGAAACCGTTTTTCCATCTCATTCACTGAAACTCAACCAAGCCCTTAAAGTTTCTCATTAGACAAATATTTTTTTCTTTGCTAAAACAAAGAGAGAAAGAAGGGAAGAGAGAAGGAGGGAAGGAAAGAAAGGAAACACTTTAACAGTTGACAATTTCCTGGCTCCAGTCCGTCTAGAATTGAAAACATTAAAATTGGACTTACAAAAAAAAAAAAAAAAGCTATTCTCCTGGCAAGCATAAAGCTAACACATTTGAAGAGTTGTTCTCACAAGATTTCCAATGCAGTTGGTTCAAATAATAAGGATAAGTTTAGAACAAGCAACTAGTGTTACAAACTCAAATGCATAACCTTTGAAGACACATTCATTACTGCCACAGACTGCTCTCAATTTCTTAATCCACTGGGGAGCTTCCACTGACCATCCCGTGGGTCCATTAAAATCTGCATAATTTAGGACTGCAAAACTGGGCCTTCAGGGTGTTCAATAAACCCAGTGGTGAGCAGACACTAAAAGAGAAGAATTTTATTAAGACAGCACCAACAGAATTAAAGAAAAAAGGGTATGGTCCACAAAGGATGAACTCCCTACAGCTCACATCTATATACTTTCAGTACATTTCAAAGGGTTCATTGAAGTTCACTCATTCATTGTTCAAACAGATACTGAACACCACGTGTTTCAGGCATAGAAAATAGCTGATTTATAAACTCTTATTTTGGGGAGAGATCTTTCCCATCATCTCATGCAGTGACTCCCCCAAACCCAAGGTTAATCCAAAGCACTAGGGGAAGGTGATAAAAAAATGAAGGTTTCTAGGTCCTGCCCTTGCAGATTCTGATTTGATAGGTCTGCAAAGAAGGCTGGGCATGTACATTTTGTCAGCTTTCCCCATTTGTATCTGATGATCAGCCACTTTAAGTTTCGGCTACCCAGGCACTCACTATCAGGAATTGCTTTCAGAGCATTGAGACAACTGGTCCTTCTCTCTCTGGGGTCAGACCAACATGTGAGAGGTGGAGTGGTGGCATGGTGGTGTATAAGGAGCAAAGAATTTAGCTTTGACCTCAGCTCAGCCACTCATTGATGGCATGACAATAGTCACCTGACAACCTTTCTGAACCTCACTTTATTTTGTCTCAAGAAAGGATAGTAAGTCGTACTTACGAAATTGTTGGGAAGACAAGATAAGGCATGTCGAGTTACTAAGAGTGCCAAGTAGTGATTAAATACATTCCATACACTGATTTAAGAGAGGTGAGATGGTGCAGTGAGCATGAGCTGGGATCTGGGGACAGGTGTCCTGAATAACTTTCTCACTTACTAGCTGTGCTAACTTGGGAACATTACTTTACCTTCCTGTACCCCACATAACTCATATATAAGTAGAGAAAAGGATGTATTATTCACTTGTGGATGTTGTAGGACTACAAATCACTTAGAATATTGTCTAACACATAGAAAACATAAACTCATTGTGTGCTGGTCATTCCTATCACTAGCTTAATAACAACAGTGGATACTACTCAGCCATGAAAAAGAATGAAATCATGCATTTCCGACAACATGGATGGACTGTGAAGGTATTATGTTAAGGAAGTAAGTCAGAGAAAGACATCTACAACATGTTTTTACAAATAGGTAGAATTTAAAACAAAACACAAACAAATTCATATAACACTGGTGGTTATCAGAGGGGCGGGCTGAGGGAGAAAAAACTGGGTGAATGGAGTCAACTGTATGGAGAAAGATGGTAAATAGAATTGTAGTGATGATCACTTTGTAGTGAACACAGATGTCAAGTTACATGTTATAACCCTGAAAGTTATATAATATTATATACCAATTTTACTGCAGTAAAGAAAATAAAAATAACAAGTAACGAAAAGTCTCCTGCTCCAGGCAGCTTTTGTCCCTAAATTTGGTAGAGTTTCGGTTCTTTTAAATCCATCAAATTTCACTTTCCTCTAACTTTCATTCATTATTTTGATCACAATTTCTTTCCTTTGGAGATACACACCTACACCTTCCCAGCCATCAATCCTGCAACTATGTGGACATATTTATTGGCTTTCTGCGATCTTCTCCTCTCCTGTGTAAATGTCCCATTTCTTTCATTTCCTCCAGACTCTTGGCAATTCTGATGCCTTCACTGGTAACGTTTTCTTGATATGTGTGGCCCAGAATGGAAAACAAGACACAATGTAGTCTGATCAGCACCAAGGACAGCCTAGCATATACTTGAGGAGTGACCTCTCCTTGCCATGGAGCTAATTACTAAAACGGTAACTATGGCATGGCCCCTGGTGTTGAGTAGAAGTTCATTTCAGATCAAATAACTCTTTGCACAAAGCTCTTTACAATTCCAAAAGCATTTCAATATTTCATTTCATTTAATCACACAACAACCAACAGGAAATATGTATACTGACTTTGAATGAAGTCCATAGAGATAAAGCAATTTGCCTGAAGCCATATAGATAGTTTAGATAGAAGATGGTATTGTACATTTTCCATAAGAAAATACTCGCTTTGAGTATGATTTTCTTATGAATGGTATTAAAACCAACACCAACTTCTCTGAAAAAATGAAAGCTCCCCCTACTGCTTCAATTTACAAAACTAGCAATAGCCTAGTACTTGAAGCAGGTAACACTTCCAAGCTGGACCGGTGCATACGTGAAGGGTGATTAGCCAGGGACCTGCGATCCACTCTCCTCACGTCACGACAAGGCTCAACGGGAGTAGAAAACCAAGTGGCTGCCCCGCTGATGAGCAGCATTGAGGTGCCAAGAATTGAGGGTGTTTGAAAGATTTGACAGCTCCTTACCGGATGGTAGAAAGACAGACAACAAAGTTTCCTTGCCTACTGCAGTGTCAAAAAGTCCCAGATTGGTTGCCATCACATTGTACAGCTTGGGAAGATCTTTATGTGGGGCCGCTGTGGGAAAAGCTATTGAAGGTGAAAATAATTGCCAACTGCCCAACACACGACCTCTATATGTATACTCATCATTTGGGATGAGGTGCCATAGATATCATGAGTTCCATGAATTTCATGGGGGGAAAAAAAAAATCCATAGAAAGTGGAATCAGTAACCCACCAAACAGTAAATTTAAGGAAAATCTTGCTAGAACTTTCTTTTCTCTACAAAACACAATATCCATGCAATCCCGTAAGAGCACTTAACTCCAAAAAGCCTGAAAGGTTTCTTCTTTCATCTTCTGCCCTATAATTCAAACTTGCAGTGCTCATTCCAGCATTCATCTGGAATGGGGGAAGAGATAAGTCCATTCCCATCATCCCTTCTTCCTGCCCTTTCTTTTTTGGAAGGCAATCTATGCTGGGATAGAATAAGAGATTTGAGCACAATGTTGATACAATTTTGACAACTCAAAAGAAGGAATAAGCAGATAATTATACTCATTATTCATTCCTAGGCTCCTGTACATTTCCAACTTGAGTTCAGATGCAGATAAATATTCAAATATCTATTGAGCATTAGCCAATGCTAGTATTGTGAAATATTTACAGAGCTATAAAGAATAAGATTTTATTATAGCTAATTTACAAATGAGGAAATGACCTTGGAGAAATGTGTGACTTACTCAAGTTCAAATAGTAGCAAATCCTAGAGATAGAATTGCAACTCAGTTTTCCTGGTTTAAAAAAATCAGTGCCCTTCCCTCTCCTTTTCAGTTTAGACTTTACAATCTATCATTTCAAAAATTCTGCCAACACCCAAGATTCCCTGACCTTCTGTTCTTTCATTGCACCCATCCAACCAACCGCTCACCCAATCACAAGCCCTATCTCCCCAGTGCCTGCCTGAGTTTCAGATTCCCACTAGAGAAAGTCATCTAACAATACAGACTAGGTCTACCTTAAACAAGAAATTCTCTATCTAAAGTGAGACCTCACCCCATCTAGCAATCCTATTATACTTCTCTGGAAAAATCCCTCCCCTATTCTCCTCAAAGATGGCTTCAACCCTCACTCTCGTTAGATCTCCAGACCTTTTCCCCTCACTCTCAGCAGAAAACCTGATTTGAATAAGCAGTTAACTAGAAGACATGAGACAGGATCTCCCACATCTTTCTGTTGCGAAGCATATGAGTCCACCTTCATCCTTACCTACTTTACCTACTTTCTTTTCCTTAAAGGTTGACCATATCATCTCTTCCTTGGAACCCTTGCCCTACAGGCCTCTCTAGAACATAAGTCCCTATCTTTTCCTTCCCTTTGTGTGTATGTAACTTCTCACTGTCAAACTTTTCAACATTCTCCAGTATTTTTCCTTTAAAAAAATAAAAATCACCTTGACCAAAATCCTCTCCCCCTGCAGCTGTTGTCACATTTCTCTCCTGACTTTTAGCCAAATTCCTAAAATGAACAGTCCATCAGAAATGTCTGTTCTCTCACCTCCCACTCATCTCTTATCATCTCACTCCACACTGGTTCCTGCCTGACTTTCCCACAAGCATCTCTCCCTGATGTCAACAGTCAGCCCCAGGTTGCGAAATCCAAAAGGCTCTGCCTGTCTCCCTCCTACTTGATCTCACAGCATCATTTCGACTTGTTGTGCATGCCCTTCTAGAAACATTCTCAGTCCATGGTTACCATGACACCAGTGTCTGCTGGTTTTCTTCCAATTCCTTCTTCTATTTCCTATTCTTCAGGCTCTCCTTCTTTAATTCTAGCCACTCAGTGTGAATCCAGTAAGCTCAGGTCTAGGGACTGGTATTCTTGGCCCTCTATAGGCTATGGAATTCAAGCCTTAAGCTTAAATTATCATCTCTATGCAAATGAATCATATATGTAAATCTCCATCCTACACTGTCTTTTTAATTGCTTATCTTGACTTACTTCAGTATTTCAAGATCACTTACAACAGGGGTGTCAAAACTGCAGCCCGAGGGCCAACTGCAGTCAATAATACATTGTTAATTGGCCCGCAGCAAATTCCAAAAATATATTTAGTTTACTTAAATAAACCAGGTGAGGCAATAAGTACTTCACCTCGAGTGAGTGGCCCGGCTGTTTGTGTATTTTACCGCATATGGCCCTTGGTAAAAAACGTTGAAAAAAGTTTGGGCACCACTGACTTAACAATTTAGCATTTATAATTTCAGATACTTTTAAAGAACTTTACATGCATTGACTCCTAATAAAACAATGCATTTTATACTGTTATTACCCCCAAAGAAGGAATGAGTGTTCCAGGTAAAGGAGCTTCTCCAAGGCCAATCAGCAGATAAGTGACAGGCATGGGATTTGAACTTGGGCATGGTTGGAGAGCCTTGCTCCTAACCCATGTCCTGCCTCCCTGTAAGCTGCACGCAGCCAGAGATGAGTCTGCTTTTGCTCACTAATGTTTCCTCAGAGATGAGAGAAGCACGTGGCAGAGATTCAAGAAGTGTTTGTGGAATAAATGAACGGAGCAAAGAACGACCTTCACATGATGACTTTGTTTGAAGAGGCCATCTGTAAAAAATGCTCCGACATCTTCCATGTGAGGTCTCTCAAGGGATCACCAAGATAATATTTCAGAACCAGCTTTAAGGGGTTTAAGCTACAATATCCTACCCAGAGAGATTGAGGATAGATAGATGAATGAAGTGTCCCCGAACACAAAGAAGTTCGATGACCTTAGAAAAAAGGGCATAGAACATGCAGCTAGAAAATAATTGCACTTACGACAGCACTAGACTTGTTTTACAAAAATAACATCAAATTATGTGTTCTTATTGACTGACAGCACTACTGAAATAGGGTCAGTATGACCCACTGTTACCAACTTCATCTGATGAAAGGCAAGTCTGATCACACTAGATACCTAATACTTCAGTTCCATGATGCTTATGACCTGACTGCAGGTAAGTCTTTATGACCTACCATAGAAAAATATAGATATTTCTCCTGTAACACTGATGACTTATAAATATTTCCATAAGTTCAGTGTGACAGTTCAACTGTGCTTTAATTGCACACCACTTTACCATTCCACCGAGTTAGAATCAATACAAAATAGGCCAACATCTTTGAGAGAGATAAAAACACTTATGAAAAAAATAAACTGAATCCCAAATATGAACATGGCCCATTTTCCCACCAAAATATTGTACCATCTATGTAATATGCATAATGAAACAGAAAATCGGATGTCTCCTTCACAAGGAGAATACAGATTTCAGTCAGCAATATTGATTAGCACATAGAATGAAATTACATAGTGTGTATTACCAGGTGAGTTATCTGGTTTTGAGTCTAAAAAATGAAAAATTCATTGCTTATGCCTATTTTGGTATCATAGGGAGAGTTCTGAATGTAAATGGTGTAAAAATTCCTCACTGAATAAATAGATTTTACAATGTACCTTCTCGTCTTCCAAATACCTGTCATGCTGAAGTGTCAGGCTATGTTCAGGCGACTATTTCTGGATTTAGGGGATGAGCAGGGACAGGAAACAGAATAAAGATGATCATTTCTTATCCTTGACCCTCTCCTTCTCTCAAGGACATTTCTCCACCCTGAAACATGATCAGATGTGGGTTAAGATAAAAATCAAGTGATTTCCAAGACATGAAATAAAACCCCAGATGACAAACATCAGCATCATATCCAATGTAGCTACGAAGAGCACACAGGGGATAATTGAAAAGAAAATAGTAAAAAATACAAAAGATTTTAAAAGCTACCTTAAAAAAAAAAAAAAAAAATCTATGCTGGTGGCCTTTCTCATTTGAATAAATTTTGAGATATGTTCCCCAAACACAGAGGAATTTAAACATATAAGCAGATCCTTTCTGAGGTTTATATACAGTCAGGCACTGCTTTCATTTATGGACACTGCAGGTTTCCAACTTTACCAAAAAACAAGAAGATACTTTCTTAAGTGTATTTTGTTTCTAAAAAAGAGCTCTTGCAAAAAAAAGAAGAAGAAAAAAAAAAGAAAATAAGAGACATAACTTATTTTTTTGTTTGTTTGTTTTGAATAGATTTTGGAGTTTTATTGAAATCTTACATGAGCAAGAAATTTAAAATCCCATCAGAGAACAAATCTTCATGGCTTTAACGTTTAAGCCAAATAAATTTTGTAAGCTAGATTTCAAAATGGTGGGAAGTTATAACAATTTAAAAACAGTTAACCTGCTTCTAGGAATGCAAAACATACAATCATAGGTTATTTTCAATACAAGAAAACTTAAAGTTGTTTGCTTTAATTTCTTAAAACTACTAAGACAAAGCACTAGCTTATATTTTTATTTACAGCATACTCCATACTCCTCTGTAATCTATCTCAAATCCAAAAAAATGAAACTGTCCAAAACCAAAGGGTCTGCAAAATCATGATTTAACAGTGTGCTCAGCTTGTTTTGAAGCTAAAATGATGCCTGAAATGATAAAAGCATTGTAACCCCCAGGAAAGCAAACTATAGTCTTACTCAGTCCATTCCACCCAGGCCAACGTGCACATAGCTGCCACCAGAGGGAGGCAACACAGCTAAAAAATGGCCCCCGTGAGAGAGAGAGGGAGAGATAGGGACAGAGAGGGAGAGAGAGGAGTCACATGAGAAGATAATTTTGACTGATTTTTCATCTTTGTCTCAGTTACTTGATGGTTGTCCAGAAAACAGTTCTAATCTTCAGTTGCAAATAAAATTTAAAAACTAAAATATGAGAGTGATGTGAGATTTGGGATGGTAAGCAGATTTCAAATATTGAGATTGATAAGTGGAGGACCATATGTTCGAAACCAGATCACATTACTCATCCTTCCTTAGCTACACCCTCACAATCAACTGCAGTGCAAGGACCCCAGTCCTCAGGAGAATCGTGGTGTGTCTAACAAAGTTCATCTTCTAAAATACTACGTGGAAATGGCAGGTCTGCTCTCAAAACACTCAAGTAACAGGGCAAGGAAGAAGACACATGACTGGGCAGCCACTTAATGTGATGTGGATTACCAATGGGGCTCTGTCTCCTCTAACACCTTTCTACCAGTTTCCTGACAATTAAAATTTTATAATGATAAACCAGTCCCTGTGGATAAAATGCTACCCTCTCTAGACAGGCCAATATTCTTGGCAGACATTCTAAATCACATGAAGTGTCTCAGACCATTTCCAAAAGCCAGTGTGGCTGAATGCCTACTGTGTGCCTGATACAGTGCAAGACCCTTGTGATGCAAGGTGAACAAGGCAAAGTCTCTATAGTTAGGAAGGTAGTTTGTTTAAAAACCAAGACAGAAAAAAAAACAATCAAATAAAAACTACAAACTGGAAGTTAGGAAAAAATAAGATTGTGAGTCATGTTATGAAGGACCTATCAAAGGGTCCTGGACAATATTGGGAGGCTGTGGATATGGGTTTGGATATGGTGGTCATGGATCTTGGAGAATGGGATTCCCATAGAATGAGGAATTATTACGGATGGGGGACCCAGGACAAGGGAGGGTACTGCATGGGAGGACAGAGGCTAACACAATAGGCTGTGTAATAGCAGACACAAACGTACAAGGGAAGAAGAGTCGGATTTCTTTCAAGAACTGAAAGACCAATGTGGCTGGAGACATTCTGTGAGGAATGGGGTGAGTGGAGGAGAACCAAGGTTTCGGATGGGCCTGGTCAAGCAAAGCCTTGTGGTTTTGGCAAGCCATTCTTATTCTTAGAGCAACAGAAAGCCTACGATCAATGGACCAGCGCAAGGAGGGTATGGTGAGAGGAAGTAAAGATCGAAAGGGATGACCTGAATCCATACAGCAGAAAGTTGAAAGAAGATTTTGGGGAGAGAAAATAATGATGACGGAGAACAGGACATTTTATCAAGAAAAGGAGCTTGGGAGGAAAAGCAAGGTCTGAGCTACTCCTGTCAGAATTTTCTCTTCAAGTGCCGTGTTTCAGAAAGCGTCCCAAATGCACCCCCCAACACACACACTTTTTTCCAGCTGTCGCAAATTCTCTTTAGAAATAGATGATGTGTGAATAATAAACAAATGAAAGAAACACAGTTTTTAGTAAACAAGAACTTTGATGACAAAGTGAGATACCCATGGTAGGTAAAGATAGCCATGTAATTAATTAGAAGGGTCTCACCCCTTCTGTGAGCATGGACTCCTGCCACCCTGCTTAGCATAATGTCCCTTCCATTGGGAAAGGCGGAGACCACCTGCTGTTCCCTAGCAAGTAAATTGGACTCTACCTATAAATTATTCTATGTGGTGAAGAAAAGCATTGGCTTTTTCTTTTGTCTTTTTTCTTTCTTTTTTTTTTTTTTCTGAAGCTATAAGCACAGGCTGGCAAACAACCATAGATAATTTGAAAAAGCAGCTTTCAGTGACCCTAGTGACAAAAACATTGCTAGTGCAGTCCAGGGATTGATGGGTCTGCATCATTCATGAGTGGCTGTGCTGTGTCCCCTGAGCACAGGGATGGGGGCTGCTGTCCAGGCTGTAGCAGGTGAGGGTGGGCCCCCCTCGAGGGGTGCAGGAGCTCGTGCAGTCTCTGCTTCTGTCTGAAACCCGCTCACATGCTTTAAGACTAAAGTCTCCTCACAAGCAGTGAAATGGTCTTTTAGGGAAACTCATGGGGTATGGAAACTGTGGGTATTTAGGGTCAAGACTTAATGAAGTGAATTCCCACGTGAAACAGCTGCCTCCCTTAGCTACCTTTGGGTGTCGCTAAGCCCTGACCCCAGTGTTTTCTCACAATGTTCTGTCCCTCTGATTCTCTTGCTCACTCTTCATGGAAGTTAGAGAATGGGGGGAAAAAATCTCAAAACTCATGGGAGTTCCTGAAGGAGCTAAAACCAACCACAGTACCACCCTCAGACCTGCAACCCACACCCTCCCTTCAGGGCAAGGTGTGCACAGGGTCAAGGGGCATGACTATCGAAGCCTGGATGGCCCCTTCTCCCAGGGCCTGTGTGGGCTTCTCCACTGGGTCTGTCCTCCTGTGGTTCTGACACCTTTAGGCCCATTTATCTGGGGACGGGAGAGTGCAGATCAGGTGTGTGTGGTGCAAGGCCCTAAACTTAGGATTCAGGAAGGAACCCCTGTGGGAAGAGAAGAGGCTGGGAACTAGTTCTCTCTGTACTGCCACTTTCCACGCAGATCTTGGTAGAGTCGGAGAACTCTAAAGTCAAAGCTACCTGGCCTTCCAGGACATTCTGGAAAGCAGATCAGTTATAGGCTAACTGTGCACACTTTTAAAATAATTTGTTAATAAGATTTAAAACTTTTGAAACATTAGAGCTATGGTGGGCCTTGTCAGGTCTGCTAATGGCAGTGACTCTTCACCTGATGAGTTACTGAATAAATAGAAACATCACCATGAAATTTTATCTCCTAAGCATATCTTCAGGGTGAAAGAAATACAAAAATTTTAAGAAACTTATTAATAACACAAGTATTGGTAGAATTGCTAATTTAAGAAACAGAGAAAAAAAATCATTCATTCATTCATTGTTGAATGCCCACTACATCACAGGTGGTGGGTTTTTATAGACTGAACTGTGCCCCCCAAAACTTATCTGTTGAAACCCTAGTCCCCAGTACCTTAGAATGTGACCCTATGTGAAGATGGGGTCTCTACTGTCAAGTTAAAATGAGGTCATTAGGGTAGGCCCTAATCCAATATGACTGGTGTCCTTCTAAAACTACAGAAATACACTCACTTCAGTAGTTCATCATAGAATGCAAAATAAAGATATGCCACAACTAAATGTAAGACAAAGTGATTAAGAAGCAGCTCACTTCCATCCAACTCGCGTAGCAGGACTACAAAGCAGACTTGTTTGTAAACTGAAGGAAAGACTTCCTTCTGAATGCCTACTTGGAACCTAAGCTCAGCTTCCAGACCTCCCAAAAGTATTTCTTATTCTTGGGGCTGAAAACCTTCCATCCCCAGGTAAGGTGGTCAAACCTCCAGTGTTTCAAGAATCCATCTACCCCTTACTTTTCAGGCCAATGAATAATGACTTCACACTTTCAATGACAATCCACTAACAAAAAATGAAAACTGGTAGGTGGTTATTAAGAAAAATATTAATAAGAACAAAAGCATTAATAAGAACAACTTTTCAGACTCTAAAAATCACTGATGTGCTTCAATTTTTTACAGAGTCCTCCACTTCAGTAACTCCCAAATCTATGCATCTGTCTCAGAGGGAAGCATCCATGGGAGAAGGGGGCAGACTCCCAGGTAAAAGCTTGCTCAACCCATATTATAATGAGTCAAGCCCACTCTAGCTAACATAGCCTCCTGATGTCTTGGGTTGGGGAGAACACTACCACCTGAAATACAATAGACTGTGCATTCTCAGTGAGGGCGTAGCATCCCCAGGGGGATAAAAATCAGGACTTGGGGAAAGGAGGAGAACATCTTAGATATGATGAGAGTTGACAGCCCTCCAAGTGGCCACAGTACATAAAGAGATACGCAGTACTATTTATGGTATTAAAATGTCATAAGTGAAGGGGATCTTTGGGTAATAAAAAACAACCTCTTTAGAAGGGGGCAATGAGGAAAAGAAGTTTGAGAGACACTGCAATAGCCTACCAAGCATAGTAGTGAGGAAAATAGCTAACATGTGCTGAGTTCTGTGTGACATTGTGAAACGCACAATGTCACATGTTTGAGATTTGCCAACTCATTTCATTCTCATGGCAGCCTTAAGAGATAGGTATTATTATTATTATCATTATTATATTACCATTTTAGTGTTGTAGAAACTGAATCATAAAGTGTTTAAGTCATTTTCTCAAGATTACACAGCTTATATATATAGCAGCTGGCATATATATGCAGCAGTAAGGTCCTTATCAATACTCCACCTGATCAATATATCAGAAAGTACTGTGCTCTAGCAGCTACTCAGGGTTTCTTCTAGCACCTTCACACATGTTCTTGACTGTTGAATTCTATGCCTACCCAAAGCTCCAAACCATATTATGCCAGTTATACCTTTATACTGTAATTATATCATAAGAACAAATATTTTGCCAAGTAATAAAATTAGAGTACAAAAAGGGAGTAATTCATATGGAAAACCTAGTTGAATGGTTTAGAAAAACATTGATGGCAAGTCAGTTAAATTTGCTGGCAAATTGGGTGGGAAATGGATAGGACAGCATCTTAAAAATCTATTAGGACTCTACATGCAAATTACTCTCCAAGTGTTGAAATGTTTTCATTCTAACATAAGAAAGTGAATGGGAATCAGAATTTGGTGGAGAAAAGAAAATCAATTCAATCATTGGTTCCCAAAGCAGACGAAAACCTGGGCACATTCAAAAGCTTGGCAAATTCATATCCACTTAAAATTGTGTGTGTGTATAAGTTATTATCAAATATTTTTAGGATTTCTTAATTTGTCTGAAATAACTTCCCAATTATGTGTGATTGATATTAGATAATGTGTACACAATGCAAATTTTCAAACGTGTATCACGGTTGTATCAGCCTTAAAACCTGGAAACCCTGTAACTTATTATTGAGGCCAAAACCCAAGCTAAAGTGATACGCACATCCAATCGTGAGAGCTACCATTACCGAAATAAATAATACTCCGTATTTCTGAGTTCTCAAAAGCAAAATGCACCTGAGAGCAAAACCAAACACTGGACTCCGGAAACTCTTTCTTGACAAGAGAGAAAGAGACACAGAAAGAGATAGAGATGATATACAGAAAAAGGGAGAGAAAGAGAGAAGGAGATAGAGAAAAAAGGGAGGAGAGAAAGGGAGGGAGGGAGGGAAAGATGTGTAGGTTTAATAGAATCCCATGGAAATGCCTGGGATGATATTAAAGGAAAAGATGAAAAAATATAGTTGAAGTATTTTAGACTCCGGCATTTCTGACTATCTGAATATTTATTTATCAGGTGCACTACAGTTCAGCCCCAAATATGGATTCTTAGTAGTGTCTTCTTTGTGACCTGTGATGATTCTGAACCCTCCCTGTAAAAGAACCACGTCTTTGCTAACCAGCACTGGCAGCAGAGGAGGCTGGGAAGGCCATTGCAGGGTCTTGTCTTCACATTTTCTTTCCTAATCCCCACATTCCATCACTCCATGCAAACACAGCAGGAAAGACTAATTTCTTCCCATTTTCTAAGCTCTCTTTGAAGACATTTCTCTAGCACTGCTCTGATCTGAAGCTATTTAGAGCAATTTAGTTTATCTGCACCCTGTTATTCCCTCTACCATTAGTCCAATTTCAAAAACAGTAAGAACAACAACAAAAAAAAGTCTTCTCAGTTTTAAAAACAATCCTTTGTCTTTTTTATCTTGCTTCTAATGTTTTTGTTGTGTGTTTTTTTCTCCCTTTTTAGTGCAGTTTTTCAGCTATCTCTCAACTTCTTCACCCACAGCAATTTGTGCAAACAAATGCTGCCCACAGCCATCATTAATCCTTAAAATGTGACCTACTGTGAATAATAATGTTCAAAGACTTGGGCTTCTTTGTGAGAGATCAAAAAAAGTCAAAGATATAACTGAGTTCTTGAAAAATTTACAATTTAGTTGGGTAAATAAAATACCCACATCAGAGATCACCAGGCAACAGATAAACATGTGGAAAACACACAAAACGAGGCATAATTAAAGGAGGACCTGGGTAAAAATTTGGAAACATCTCACTCCTGAAAGGTCTACTAATACAGGCATATCACTTAACATACCTGAGCATCATATCACGCCTCTTTATGGAAGGAGACGGATTCAATTATACCTAAGCTCCTTTCCAATTTTAAATAAGTGATAATTTTCCAACCCACCCCAACCCCAGCCCCCCAAACAACAAAAAACTCCACAAGAAATGTTTTTTTTAAACTAATAAGATGAGGTGGGATTAATTTAGAAAGGGTAGCATTTGAAGTTCTTGAGTTCATAGAAATATATTAAAGAAAGTAATACATGCCGGCTTCACCAAACGCAGTACGTTTTCGCACGTCAAAATGGTGCCATCAAGATAGAATGAAAAGCCATTCATTTTATTACCCAGAAAGCCACACAATTTTAACCTGTGAAGTTTTCTCTTTGCTTAACCCAGGTCTCAGTTACAGACTAAGATCCAACAAAAAAGAACAGAGAGGAAAAAATAAAGATGGAACCCCTTCATCTTCACTGAGAAGTTATTTGTCTGTCCTTATCTTGTCCTCAGCAGAGAGCGTCACTCATCAATGAACAGTTAAGACAGGGTCATTCTTTATATGTTGTTTTGAGCTTATCAGTCAATTCCATCATCCTAGAAACCATTATGACACAAGTCGTTTTTTCCTTCTTTAACAATGAATGCCCCAAACCTCAACTTTCCTCTTCTCTGTAGACACAAGGGAAGGGGCCTCTACCTGCTGTTCTCTGGCATTTATATCATTGAACAACTGAAGCAGTTACCAAGTAAGCACTTACTAAGTGACGGGCTCCGTAGCAACTGATTTTAGGAAGTTCAGAAATACATCAGTTCAAGTCCTTGCCTTCATGTTCCTTAGGAGAAAGGAAGACAAGGAAGATGGGGAGATAAACAACTGAAGGCAGAAGGTCATAAATAGAGGTATCTACAAAATTATACCGAGGCAGAAAAGAAGGAATATTTGGAGAGATCTGAAAGATTTGAAAAGAAAGTGGCACTTGAGTTATAAAGAAGAAAATTACATCAAGACCTCTCCCAACCCCTCAAAATAAACCCAAGAATAGAGATGATCATTAATCTGGGGTGATGGCAGATTTTCTCTGCAATATGTCTTCCAAATGGTTATTAGTTTTATTTTATACAAGAATGAAGAGTCCCCACGCAGAATTCTCATGCATCAAAGGATACACCACCCACTTATGATCTTCTAGCAACTTGGTTCCTAATAAATAAATTGCCAGATTCATTCAGCTACCAGGAAAATAGGTCACTGGAGTGGGAAAAAAGGTTCCCAAAACCAAATTACACCTGCCTTTTCCATTTCGTACTTCATAATAAGAGAACATTTGCCAATTCATTGTTTTCTGTACTGAATGTAGAGCCCCCTTTAAGCGACTCTCGCTCTGGAAACTCTAACTTGGCTTTGAGCAAACCCTGACTAAGACAAAGAGAGCACAGGATGTAATCAATCCTGATTTCTCCAATTTGTCCTCCAAGGCTACAGAGTGCTTTAATGACATCAGAAGTGCCATCTCGCCTTCCAATGGAGAAGCTGGGTAGGGAGAGGAGCCAGGAGCAGAGCAGGAATGATTCTGCAATAGTAACTCCAAATCGGAGCACAGGGAATAGGTTGTTTCAGCAAGAAGCTAACACTGAGAAACTGAAATAAATGCATCATCGCCGGAAAAGATAGTTGTGGTAGGATGGAGCAAAAATAAATAAATAAATAAACCCTCAAGGTAGAAACAAGGTAGTTATATATGTATTTTCGTGTATATACATATACATGACATTTTTATACGTAATTACAGGATAATGTGTGTTTTAAATATATATATGTATATGTATACATATATACACACACACACTATATATATGTAAAATACACACACACACACACAAATACATTTATATCTACAAAACACATTTCACTACCCTTTACTATCAACTAAGTATGTAATGACAAATTTTAGATGTTATTTTTAAAAAGTGTCTATTGTGAAAAGGACCTTTACTCCACACTGACCAAGAAGCGTTGTTTGTCATAGTCAATGAACCCTTCTACCTGACCTCCAGGAGCAAACACTTGTATAACTTGGTGTTCAAAACATTCCATGGTGGACTCAGGGACAAATCTCCCATTTCTGAGTACTGTATGCTGGATATAGGGCAATCCTTCTGCTGGTTCTGTTTTTTAGCCATCCACCTCTCTGTGGCTTTACCAATAATAACAGTAATTATTAAAGACCTAATATTTGCATAGAATTTACAAAGTATTCACCTATACATCTCAACGAGGCAAGTCTTATCATTGGTCCCATTTTCTAAGTGACAAAACTGACGCTCAAGCAGTTCCACAGATTTGCTCAAGCTTACCTAGGCAGTGGGTAGCAGAGCTGGGGTTTAAGTCCAAGTGTTCTGATTCCAGGGGTTGTGCTCCTTCCTTTGGGGTGATAAGTTTTTTAGGGCTTTTCTTCCCAGGCCACTAATCCACTGCAGCTTGCCACTCACCAGCGGCTAGGACGGCCTGCTGTCTTCTGTTATCCAGAGGCCAGCCGTCTCTTTGGGGAGCTGGTGATGTGGGGCATAATTTTAGTCCTGGCAGCCTGGCTGTGCTCCAAGACCTCTTTATTAGGATCACACTGCGTCATTTAAAGTTCAAAGGGGCTTGTAAACAATGCTGACAAAATGGCTCAACAATGGTCTATGAGTTCACGGCCATTCAAGTCGGCCCTGATGTGTCGGAACTGCCAGTTTACTGCCTACCCTGGGCCACTTGCTGTCAGTTGGTCTCTTTCGCATTTCGCTTCCCTTCAATCTCATCCTACAATCACTTCAGCACTTCAGCCTCTATCTCTGCATCCTCAGAACCTTCACCCCTGCCTGGCCTTCAGCTGAAACTTCTTCTTTATGAAGTTAACCTTGTCTTTATGAAGTTAACTAGGAGACATATAGCTTCCATTTGATTCCATGGTTTTTAATATATAAAATGGCGGCAACATCTATCTTTGTGGAGTGATAAGACTAAATTAGTCCTTCAACAAACATCTACGAAGCACCTGGAGTGGATAAGGTGTGCAGCATGTGTGTAAGTCAAGGACGTGACCCCAAACTTGGTCTCCCCTGATAGCAAAGATGATCAGGTCCTCTTTGGCAGCACAGAGTCTACCAAGCTCCCACTCCATCTCTCTCCTTGCATTCATGTAAATGACATTATTTCTATGTCTTACTCTCTGGCTCCTTATAATCCATCTTACACTATTCCGAAATATTTTTGAAACTTCTCTCTAAAAAGTCCACACTATGATTTCAAAAATCCAAAATTCAATGGTCTCTTTCAACCTTCCTTCATGCTGACCTCTCTATAGGACTGATACTCTGGACCCCTTTTCCTTTCCCTAAACTCTCCCCTCCATCAGTTTCTCTGATATCCTGCCAGTCTTCCTCTTACTTTTCTGACCATATCTGTTTTCTTCCCAACCCCTAACCACGGACAGTCCTCACAGTTCTATCCTCATGCACCTTCTCTTCCATACGTGATGAAATGCTGCTGCTTTAATCTTACAAAGCTGGATCCCAAACCTTCAAACCAGTGCCAACATCTGATCAGAAATTCAGTCCTGTGTTTCCATAACTGTGGGTATTAACAGCCACACATCCATCTGGAACTTCAAACCAAATTTCTCAGGCCCTTCTGACTTCTCCATTTTAACCAGTGGCACTGACATCCTCTCAGTCACTCCCAGTAAAGGAGTTACCACTTCTCTTATGTCCTCCTAACCTACCACCCAAATGAGTCATTAGTGACGTCAATTCTTTCTTCACAACTCCCTGTCCATATATTTACTGCTTCCCCCATAAATAAGCTAACATGCATTCGCCCCATACCTCATTGTCTCTCTTGTCTAATCACCCCGAACTACTTGTGGATAAACATCCTGGAAGTATCTTTGTATGGCCCTACTCAAAATTTTATTTGTCCTGCCTGTGAGGATAATGCCATTTAAACTTTTCTATTGCTGGATGCAGCCTATCTTTGTATTTGGGTCCTGGATTTAAATCTCAGATTTGCCACTTCCTAGCTGTGTGACCTTGAGGAAGTTACTTAATCTTCCTGTGACCTGGCTTCCTCATTTGTAAAATATAAATTCATTTGTTAACTCACTGACGAAAGGATGAATGAATGAATGATTAAACTAAATGCCTAAGGTGCTATATAAGAAAGAGACAATGAATTTGTTGTGCTTGGTATTTTAAACCTACTTGATAAGTCTTCAACTTTAATTATTTAACTTTGTTAGTCCAAAGTGGTACATAGAAGGGGGAAATATAGAAGCTTCACAATTAGAGAAAACAGTGTTCAATTCCTGAATATTCTAATGAATAGCCATATGACATTGCTAAAGTCATTCAACTTCACTGAGTCGAGGTTTTCTCTTCGTAAATAGGGATAATGATACCTACTTTAGAGGGTTACTTTAAAAATTGGGAGTAGCAGCATGTTGTATCTATGGTAGCCATTGGGCCACCAACCCAATGGTATTTATTAAGATATTCTTAAGAATGATCTGGGAAGGTAGCGGCCAGAACACAGCCAACTGTGACATTATTTTTAGCTCATTGGGTCAAAAGTGTTTCATGGGGCCAAAAGCTATTTGCATTTGTCAACTGAATTTAAAACAAATGAATAAAAAAATTCCTGTTATTTCATCCTAATGCATAGCTGCACAAAATATGCTATATATGATTAAATCAACTACTCAACACTACTCTTTAAAGAGAGGCTGTCTCAATAGTAGAAAGCAGTAAATCCATGGATTTCAGAGACCTGAGTCTTGGTCTGAGTTTTGTCACTAACTAAATGTGTGGCCTTGGGGAAAGTAATTTCATTTCTCAGGTTTGAGTATTAAAACCATAATGGGAAGATGGTTTTTATAATGCCTAAGGTCTCTTTCAACATGAAAACCCCCCGAGTTCCAAGAATGGAGTGCCACCCATTGGATCCAATTGAGAAGTGGCTGAAGATTTTAAGAACTTCTCAGAGCATCTGAATGTTAAAGTTATTTAACTTCCCTGAGTCATAAGAAGCCAGCCAAGCCTTACGATGAACAGAGTAGAAACAAAGTGTTGAGAAGATGACAGAGAAGACTTGGTTTCCTGCATCTGCTTCCAGTATCTGGTTTATAGTAGCTTTCACTTGTACATTGCAAACCAAAACCATTTGAAAATCTAAGGAAGTTTAGAATTCCAGCATAATGCTTTTACTCAATTAAAAAACAAAACAAAAAACAAACAAACAAAACACCTGTTTAATTCCAAGATGAATAAATGTAGTCAGACTTGTGTACACAGTTCATCAATGGCAGACTTGTGTCCATTTTCTCTGCCATTGATGAACTGTGGACAAATATTAAGCAAATCACTTAACTTCTTTAATCCAAAAATTCCTTACAACACGGTTGTAAAGGTTAAATGAGGGCACTCATGCAAAAACTTCACTTAGTAAATGACCTGAATGGAGTGAAAAATGGTGATCATTATTTTCATCATTAGACTTAGGTTGTGTCTATTTGAAGTAACTAGATTAACCATTTTGAGTGAAACAACTGAAATGAAATAGTGATGAGTGTAGACAAGCCATTAAAGAGTTTAAAACTGAGGAGATCAAGGATTTATTTCCCAACTACAGACAATTATGTTTATAACTGTAAATAAGTTAATTTTGCTGGTGTAAAAAAATACCAAGAAAGCATATTGTCTCTACAGTCCCACTCGGCGGTAACATCCTCTCCGTCAGTATATAATTTTAAGGCACACATCTTACTATATAGCTCACCAAGGCCTTTACGTTTCTGCACAGGCAGAGATGACGGAACTGTAGAGAAGCATGGAGTCTCTGTCAACAGACCAGACTTCTCACACGTTTTTTAAACCTTCTGAATATCTTTAAGTCAACTGTACTTTGTTATTTCTGGTATTAAGCTTTTAACTATGAAAATAGTGCAGCTTAAGAAAAAATAACCTCAGAGAGTTTGGTCGTTTAGCTGGGAATGGCAGCCAGCAAAATCTAATAAAATAAATAAAAAAGACAAACTTATAATGGCACCTCTGTGATGTCTTTTACCGTAAAGAAATCAAGTATCTCCTAATTGCTCATCCCATTTACTCACATATTACTCTCGGTTAATAACAGACCATGTAGTGAGTAATTTGTATAAATGTAGTTCATGCCTAAATAGCTAATATTTCTCTTCATTTTTCTTTCATGCCTTGACACATCTTCTCTCATTTTCCAGCTCCTTGAACTACATATTTCCTTATTATATTTTAATTGACTTTTCATATTAAATTTTGCTTGAAAGGATGATTTGAGTTTAAAAGCACCAAAGTAGTCATACCTTCTGAGCAAAGTCTTATGTCATGTTTAATTTGATCCAAATTTTGATAGCAAACTCTGGCTTTCTTCTTTATTTCTTCCTATCAACACAATACAATCTAATAAAGGCATAGCTAAAAATAATAGAGAGAAGAAATAGTCTCTGTCATTCAAACACTCTGATTTCACCTTGACTTTCTCTATCATGAAACTCTATCATTTTTAAATGTTTGCTTGCTTTCTTAGAATCAAATCGTTAAAAGCCATATGCTATTTCCAAGCTCTGCATTCTCATTACCATTTAAAGTGTGCTTAAAATCAATTGAAAGTCAACACATCACATAACAAGGCACAGCTAGCATGTTCTGATCTGTGCAGTTGCATGGTAACTGCTCTCCTGTGAAACATCTGAATTCTCCCAGGTACCATGGTGATAGGCAGAAAGAATTTAAACAGTGAAAATATTAAAAAAAAAAAAAAAGAAAAAACACAAAAAAAAAACAGACGGAAGAAAGAAGGAAAAAAAAAAGAAAAAAGATAAAAAGGCCTTTCAAAAGATGATGGGTTCAGTTACTTTAGAATTTCTAAATCTGAAATTATTTTATCTTCTTGCACATTGGACAAATCCAGAAAACAAATTCTCACACTGAAGTCCTTTTTCCACATTGAAAAAGAGCAAGTTACTTCAAAAAAAGCCTGCCTTATGTTCGTGTCAATCTCTAGCTTAGTCAATGATTCTACAAGGTACAATCATGACAAACAGCAAACAAAGGTGCTAGAGCTTCTCAAAAAAGAAAATCTACATGGAAAGCATGTGTCCAACTATTTTAATATTTACCAAAAGGCGTGATTCATTTAAGTTTATGTTTCTTGTGAATATGAGGGCTAATGGTTACTTAATGGACCGCCACCTAAACCCAGGAGAGCAGGTTCTCTGTCATTCTCCAGATCTGGGAGAGAAGATAACGTGTGAAAACAAACCATTATAAAGTTCAGCGGAGCCTTGTTTCCTGCCCCCCCCCCCCGGGTGAGATGTGGCCTCCCGGTCCGGTGCTGGGAGGGAGACTGTTTGTTGGACACCAGGATTTTAAAAGTCCCTTCCTGAATAGTCAAAAATGAACTGTAATTTCCTGAGAGATGCAGCCATAATCCTGTCCAAAGATGAATGAAAACAAGCCCAATCCCAAATGCAGAAATCTCGAAGACCTCCAAACCTGCCCCAGGGACTTGTGCAGTTTGACTCTGAGACAAAGCAAGCAAGGAACATGCTCACCTCTTGCTAGTCAATTGAACGATTCTAATTCTTCCTCATGGTACCAAGAAAATATGTACATGAAGACAGGAAAATACAGCAAATCACAAATGGCCTAAGTTTCTCACTGGGCCTGTTATTTCATACGGAGAACTTATTCCCCTACAGAAATAGCTATGCAGTTCACTTCCAGGCTCTTCTATATTAGAACTTTAAAAAAGTTCTGAATATCAATCCTACTGATGTCCTTTGAACATGGTAGATACTTATACCTTGGATAAAACCAGGACATTAATTCCTAAGCCCTTTCCATATATCAAAAGGATCAAAAGGTTCTTCTAGAACTTTGAAAGGAATCCATGACTTCTCATAGCTATGTGCATATATACACATACGTAATAAATAAGCATAAATATATATTCAAAATGTGTGCCTACACATTTCTTTACATTGTATCACTAACCCTCACAAAATATGTGTAAGTCATTAATGCTGACCCATTATTGAGATTTAAGAAAAAGTAAATCTAAATTTAAGAAAAGTGAAATAATTTGCTCAAATTCACACAGATTATAAACATCAGCTCTTGAGCCTAGGATTATGTGATTCTCAAGACCCAGAGTCGTTCTGACATATCACACACTTCTATTAGCTAATTATTGTGGGTGTTTATAGAACTATTAAGAAAAATTTAGTTCTTATAAGGATTACATCAAAACTGAACGGAGAAGGACTTAGGATCAACTAAAAATGGCTCAGATGGGGACAATTCCAAAGGCTCAACTTCGTTCGGAGCTGAGGAAGAAAATTGTCAAATGTTTATTGAGCATCTACTGAAGGAAGAGGGATTTAGGATGTGTGGTGAAGGGCCAAGTGGGTACCATTTTAAATAGGGCATTTGAGAGCAGACTTGCAGGATGGAGGGAGCTGGTACATGAATACCTGGGAGAAGCAGCTGGATGAAGCTCTGATCATGTACACACACATGCACACTCACAGGCACCACACACAACACAAATCCCCAGACCTGCCCCAATTTTAGTGATCAGAGCCTATATTTCTCCTCCCCTCCCTTCACTGAGGGCAAACTTGAAATACAAATAAGACTTGGACAAGATTCCTGCATCCATCTTCAGTCACTCCATCACCACCTGCCTTTCCAACCTCCTGTTCAAGTGCCATATCCTTTTACAGACTTGTAACTTTCCTTAGGGTCAAACCTCTGCGTCTTGTGTCTGTGGAATTTCTTTTGTTTTTACTCTGCTGTCCCTTCCTTGAGTCAGATGGTTTGTTCCATCTGTCCTCCCCTTTCTGCAGACGCCTTTCCCGGGCCTATTCTTATTCTCAGTTAGAAGTTAATATCATCCTATTTTAACAGCTCATTAATATTAGGAGACCCTGTCTAATCAAGATAAATTATTGTAAACTGTATTCTTATCTACAGAAAAGCCCTGGGGATCCTAAAGAAGGAAGCCATGCTGATGGGGAACAGACAGTGGGCCTGGTGTTTGGGACAGAACATACAGCCCCATGTGTTTCCTCCCACCAGCCCATACTTCATGCTCTCAACCAACGGAAGATGCTCATCTTGGTCATGTCAAGACAAGAGCTTAATCTATTTTTCACATGACTGCTGAATTACCAGGGTGTACCAACTGCAAGTTGAATTTTTCTAGGTAAACTGGATTGAGGAGCTTAAATCTAGAGTCAGTTCATTAAAATATTCAGAAGACCACAATTTGAGCAGACTTCAAGTCTCATTATTGTTGAAAATATAAATTTTAGCTTATGTAAATTATTTTACGTAAAAACATATTTGTGGTCAGTGTCAACAGTTTCATTACTTCTTTGCTTAGTATTATTTAATAATAATGTATAAATATTATATACTTAATATGAAACAATATTGTTTTTAGATAAATTTAGGAACACATTAAAAACAGATACTTGTGACCTGAATATTCTAAATAAGCAGAAAAATTATGGGATCCACAGTATGTAAGATGAACAGGAATTTTTAAAATGTTATTTTAAAAAATCAGATGCAGAGTACCTTTAACACGCAGAGCAAGATGTAAAATTATTTCAATTCAAGGAAAAAAAAAAAAAAAAAAAACACAGGAAACTAAGACCTACGTAAACAATGATAAACAACCAAAAGAAATTGTTAGCATTGGCAATGACACAAAGAGTCCAGGATCTATAAAACATTAATTGGTCCCCATGTAGACTATAAATACCCAACAGCATCCTTTGGTTCTAGGCCCCAAAAAGTACACAACATATTTAAAATCCTACCAGCACCATATGAAAGGTATGATAAGTCTTAAATTAACCTACTGGCTGGCCATGAAGCCAGGAGATGAGGCACAGAAAAAGCATTTGAATCTCATGTGTGACAGACAGCCGTTGACTTCATGGAATTTCAAAAATAACACAGAATGGATCTGCAAAGACTTCACAGA
This sequence comes from Rhinolophus sinicus, assembly GCF_057876585.1. NCBI lineage: Eukaryota > Metazoa > Chordata > Mammalia > Chiroptera > Rhinolophidae > Rhinolophus > Rhinolophus sinicus. The sequence goes on along the minus strand of NC_142503.1, from coordinate 186,834,189 downwards.
AAAATGTAGTAATTTTAGGAAAAATTTAAAATCTCATTGATTAACCATTTGAGAGCCACACTCAAAGAAACAAAAAAGTTAATCTAGAGATATTATGTAGACATCAAGTCAAATCATCTTTTTCTTCTTCTGAAGTTAACCTAAGTGTTCTTAAATAATCATAATACAATCCACTGGCAAGTATACAACATAAGAAGAAAAGAAAATGTTATCCAGGTGTGAACTGAGATTTAGTGTACAGTGGATGAAGGTGTATTTTGTGTATTTTCCAACTACTGATTTGAAAATATGCATAATATTTATGTAATTTAAAATATTATGGATTGACTACAAAGAAAGCCCTGTGCTCATGGAACTGACAACATGCATGTCCTCCACCTCTGGGCCACTCACACACTCTGATAGCATCTCGCATGAACAGGCGCTAAAGCGATGTGTGAATCGATACCCTTTTACCAAGAAAGGTGAAAGGGTGTACCAGTTCTTCTTACTTCATAAACAAGGGCGGGAAGGTGCAGGTCTCCACTTACTGTGTGCCACAATTTGCAGCCCAATTGCTACCAGATTGAGAGAGATACCAGGATGTAGCTATTGGGATGTAAAGAGCAGGGGGGAAAAAAAAAGGATCTATATCATCTTCCTTCTCTAGGTCATTTTCTACCTTTTCTATTGTTTTCCATCATCACAGAATATATTGATTAACATTAAGAAATATGAAAGCCATCTTTATCTTATCACTTGTTCTTTCTTATACACGATTTTTGTTCTCTTCCTGTCACATCTATTTTAATGACCCATCTCAGGCAGGGTGAAATCAATTATGTAGAGAAATATTTAACTGGACGTGTTAAAAATCAACTTGTAATTTACTTTATTATTTCAATTTACTGGAGTAAGTCATTCATTTCTTGACTGTTTCATGTGTTTAAAACAATAAGATAAATGTACATTAAATTTATATAGCAGTCCATGTAAGTATAGTGCCTCTTTATTCTCCACATCTATGAGTCAGGGCTTAGCTCACAAAATATTGATTAAGCAATAAAAATGCTATATATTCAGCAGACAAATCTCAACTCATTTATAAATTAGATAGCCATGTACTCTTGTCACTCACTAACACAAAACTAATTAAAAACCATTTAGTTGCCTACTAACATAGATATATGTTTTATGCTCAGTGAACCAGTTTTTGTGCTAATTGGCAAAAACAATTGGATGGCTATTGTGCAGGCCCAAGGTGATGGGATTGCTGGTCCTCTAAGCATTCACCAAAGTTGCTTTTCAAGTGTTTAATCAGATCCTGCACCATAACATCCCGAAGCAAGGGGCAGGGCTGGGGTCTGTGCCCTGTCTGTGCATCTTCAGATCTTCAGTCCAAGCTCTTTTCCACTACAAACTTCCTAACCTAGAGAATGAATTCCCACAAGACAATGCACTTGAAACACACTTACATTAAGAGCGGGTAAGATATGTCCTCAGCTTCTAGAAAAGAATGGATGGCACCAACATCAAGACACTACCGATGTGTGCTTTTCATTTTGTTTTTTCAAAATGGTTTTGTATTTACCCAAATGCTTGGTGACTAGAAAGTGTTCACCACTGAGAAAATCAAAACCAAGCTGAGGGTGGCTGGGGAAAGACTGGTGTTGCTCCCTCCTGACTTCTTTTTACAGTATTTTACATACTGATGGCTGACAAATAGACTATTTCAACTTGAAAATTAATCCAAATGAATAGTGCTTTTTTCCCCCAAAATTAGATTTACTTTTCAATAAATTGAATATCTTAGAATTAAGTGTTTGACAGTTAATATCCCACCACTCTCCCAAGTCAAAGGTCAGAGGACTTATGATGGAAAGATGGTTCTCATTTTATCAAAAAAGGGAAAAAGAGCACACATGATTCACTCACTTGCTCAAGGCCACTCAGCAATTCAGAGGAAACTGCAATGAGAGGTCTGTCTCAGGGAACACATGACTGTATAACCCAAGCACACATTGTGTAAGGGGAGAGAGATGAATGAGCCATTTAAAAATGCTTACTGTATGGTTCTTCATTTGGTTCATTCTAGAATGTTTAATCTAATCTCATCACCACCAATAATAAAGGAAGCTGAAATAAAAACAATCTCCCAGAACATTCCCTCATCATTCACCATGGGAGAGTTCCAGAGGTCTCAGTAGGGTAACTAAGATAATACAGCCGTGTGGATAGAGTTTAACCATGAGACATGTATGCTAAAGGGGGTGTGTTAAAAATTATTATCATTTTAATATCATCTTTGAAATAAGAGCTCTTATTCTAAGGATGAGTTTTTGTTTCAAGTCTTAAGGGTTTGGATTTCGTTCTTTTGAACTGTCAATTGTGAAGACCACATCTAAAGAGACATTTTACATTTGTCTGCTGAACGTGTGGTCTGGTTTGAGTAATAGCAAAGTGTTCACTTAAAAAAAAAAAAAAAATCCACACTCAGGTCCTTTAATTTGTTGAAATAGTTAGAACTTGAAGAGCAAGTTCTAGTTCAAACGACCTAAGAATCAAATATGTTTTTCTGCTGTAGGTGGTGAAGAGGGACAGAAACCACAAGATTATATATCAAATGAGCAAACAAAACAAATCGGGAAAATATCAGAGAGCAGAAGTAGTTCTTCCACAAGAATTCTTTGGAACTGTTGGCACATTGATGTCTGCTGTCCGTACCAATTAAAATGACCAAGATGAGCTCTCTCTCTTGCTCTTTTTTTTTTTTTTTTTCATTCCTTTAGACAGCTACCAACTGATGACAAAGCAATTTCAAGGCTAAAATCTACTCTTGCCCATTTCCTGAAACACTGAAAGAATGCAAATGTAGTGGGGTTTTTTTTCAATATCCTTTTGAAAACAGAGTAAAATCGAGCTTCCTCATTCGATGGTAAAACTGGAAATTACAACACCTTCTCTAAGACATAACCAAGATACTGATTATATAAAATAGTGTAAATTTCCCTATGCCAAACCAGAGATGACTGATCTATAAAGGAAAGCCAACTCCAAAAAAAAAAAAAAAAAATCTTTACTCTTTTTAATATTCACATGCTACCTTTGATACTCACATGCTACCATGAGTTCCTTTGACTCACCTAAAATCTATGAGAGCTAACTTACCTTCCTATGTTGTCCTTTTAGATATGAACTTCTTGTGACTTTGAAAAATACCATGGCCCCACTATACACATGATGGGATCATTACTAAATTGATCCCATGTCTACCATGGCCATGAAAATTTGCCTGACTGGTATTCTACCTTCAATTGTTTTAAAATAATATTAAACAAAGAGCCCTTTTTAAAGGGCTCTTTTATATCTATATATGGACACCATATTTTCAATTCCTAAATTGCGGAAGACTTGGCACATAAATAGAGGTGAGTTTTATCAGGATTATGAAACACCAATTTTGGGTATCATTTATTTTCTTCTTTTTTAAAATTTGATTTTATTGCAATAAGCGTACTTAAGATCTACTCTCATAACATAGTTTTCAAGTGTACAATACAATATTGTTAACTACAGGCAGAATGTTGTACAGCAGATGTCTAGAATTTATTCATCTTGTAGAATGGAAAATTTTGCCTACTGATTGAGCGTTATTTCTTACACAGAACTGCCAGTACCGTAAGCAGAGTAGATAAAAGCACAAGCTCTACAACCCCTGGGATTGAAGCCTGGCTCCACTATTTACTGTGTGACTGGCAGGCAAGTTACTTAACTTCTCTATGCTTCCTTTACCTCTTCTACGAAAGTAATTAAATAAATCATATATGTGTGTTTACATGTACATATAGCAAATATGTGTGTATGTATGTATTATATAGGTATGTGCATGTGACCTGTAGAACCAATGCCAACAAGGTAAATTACATAAAAAGTACCTGCTATCATTTATCACTGACAACCAGCAGAACTAGCATCGGTTCTCCTGAAGAACATTAAGAAAGGAAAATGTATGTACAATTACATTTTTCAATTATTCCTCAATAAAGCCGGAGAAAGGACAAAAGGAAAACGCACCACTCATTTTCAGTTTCCCAGCTTTTTATGTAGAGCTTCTAGAAGGTTCCGGAACCAGATGGAATTGTCAAATATCCTGTGATTTAGATATATCTAAATAAGAAGAAAATAAAATCCATCCAACCTCAATCTCAATAAACTTAATTTTGCAGAATCCAGAACCCTAAATAATATATTCGGTACTATAACACACAATAAAATACCAGTCATATTAACACTCATGCATATATAATTACACATAAACACAGTGAGTCTTTCTGTGTACTGAGATTATAATTACTGGTTATTTTACTCCTTAACTTTGGATTTTACAAATTATCTACAATAAGGTTGCCTTACATTTGTGATCAGAAATAAAAAGGTTTGCATTTTTAAAATTGCACTATTTAAGAGATACTTTTGGTATTCTCAGTATAACTGAATATTACTGAGCCCCCTTTGAGTGGGAAAAGGAGGATGAGCATACTGATAACATAAATACTGCCCCCCAAAAAATGACAGTATGGGATAAACTGAATGTGAAAAAGATTAGTAACAGAAATAAAACATTTGAGCAAACAATCTTGCTCTTTCATCACAGAGGGCAGATACTCAACTCAGTCAAACCTGAGGAGGGGTGGCCTTGAAAGGCTTAGTGACTTGAGGACACTTATTGAGTGTTGATGACAGATGACTTGACAAGCATCATCTCCACTAATCTCATCTCCACTTTGTAGGGAGCTATTTGGACCACCGTTTTACAAATAACCAAACCAGGGTTCAAGGTCACTCAGCCAGTCAGCCGCCTCGGTGGAATGCCAACCACATTTCCTGGCTCAAAGTTAAATATCCTTTCACCATGCCACAGAGGCCCTCATCTGCCTCTTGCCTTTCCTCAGCCCTCTCATATCGTTATTCATTGCCTCTATCAGGCTCCCTGCTTCAAGCCCACCCCCTTCCATGTTTTTTGGATGCTGCCCCATTTGCAATGAAAAGTAAGCAAGAGTACAAAAGCCTCATATAGCTCCCACACAGAAAGCCTGACTAAGGTGGGGCCAGCGATGCCTGAACCCACCAGTATTCTCGCAAACTTGCAGCTGCAGACATGCACACCGGCTCTGCAAGGCTCATAAAGCAGCTTTCAGCACCACTTAGAACCCTGTGTGAGCGGGCATCTGCAGCGGCGGCCAGCTACTGCACAGTAAGTAATTCTCTGCTGAACCCAGGCAGGACTGCTGTGTGAGCAGAGAAGCGGGCATGGGAGCCCAGAGAAGAATGTCTGTCCTCTGTGAGGGCATATTGTTATGTCCTGAAAGGCAGGAAGGGGAGACAGAGCTGCAGAAATGTCTAAGCACTGCAAGGCTGACTGTCTTGACTCACGCAACCTAAGCACTCAATGTCTCCTGCAAATACAGAATTAAGACACCATCAAAAGGGTCTTTCACGGCTTTCATTAGCCCCTACATTTTTTTTTTTCATTTGTACTTTTCAGTGCTTTTTTTTCTTATGTCATTGTTTAAACAAGGAAATACATGTGAAGTTCTGAGTCAATACTATATGGCCTGGTCGGTGCACAGCCCGTTCATAAAAGACATTTTCTAGTCCTGGGCAAATATTAATAAACTCTTGCATTTTGCGATGCAAGTAGCTAAGGAGCCCTAGTTCACCAGTGCTTAAATCGAGAGGTGAAGACAACAGAGCAACTTATTAGCAGAGCCTTCCTGAGACTGGGAGCTCTCAGGTGAGAGAAGGGAGAGCCTGTATTCCCTGAGAGATAAATAAAGAAATCCGATTGCAGGGATAAAGACAGTCCAGTTCACCACAGGGGCCAATCAGTAACAAAAAACAAATGCCAATCACCACCTATCTTAAAACACCCATACATCCATTGTCAGACTCTGATTAGCTTAAGAAAGGCCCATTTTCCCTTCCTTCTCCCTGATTTTCAGGAGGTTAGCTGCTGCTATCAGAGCATTATAATCAACACGCAGCTCTCATGTTACATAAAGGGAGTTGTATTTTCTTCCTTGAACAATCCCTTGAAGAAATACCCTTACATGGTGCAGAGAGTCTGATTTTGCCTTTATCCTGACAAAAATGTGCTTGGAGTTTCTCTCTGTGACATCTGCTGCCTGGTTCTGGGTTTATCTGGAGCTTCAAGTAACTGTTGCCGAAACAGGATTGTTCTGCTCCTAAAATCCATTGCTTTAACCCACATTTGAACTCTGTTCATGGGACAGAGCACCCACCAGTTGCCCAATGGATTAATTCCTTGATTGCGGTTGGGGAACTCTGTCCACTCCAGGTAACCAGCAGCAAGGATTTGCAATGGGTTCAACGTGTTTCCTGAGTTTTTGATTCAACAAAATGGATGCACTTTATATATTCTTTATCATCATCTCTGTTTCTTTAAAAATTATGACATAGCATAAAAATTAAATGAATTAAAATGAATCATCATAAATAAATAAATGCCCCCTAAGTATATACTATTGGAAGTGTTGGGAGAGACAGTCTAACCTTCAGGGTTGATCCCTCCCAGTAATTTTCAGCATCTGTAGAGATTCTCTTTCAATGATTTTCCTCACACAGTTCCTAGAGCCCAAACCCCTCACAAGGACAATCTGACTCCTCACATGGGAATTTTCCTTAGGTTCTTCTCTTTCAGAAAGTAAGGGCAAGGACGGGGGAGTAGAGAGGATACTTAGCTTTAACCTCCAGTTGTGCAGTGAAACAATGTGAACATTTTTAATCTGAAAAATTCTGAAGAATATTATAGAAATACATAGCAAAAAAAACCCTAAACTATATCTAATATACACACCTACGTGAAATAAACACTAACTACAAATGAAAATCAGTAAGTGGGCTGGAAAAGATCTCTAAGAGTTATTGAGCAAATAATGTCTACCTTTAGGTTCCCAACTGAAGCTTTCTCTCTCTCTCATAGAGGTTCCTAAATTAAAACAAACCACGATTACCCTTTAAACACACACCGACATCATATAATGAGAAGGCTGTATTACATATATATCAGAATAATGTTCCTCTGGCTATTAAATAGAATGGTATCAAAACTCCCTTTATTTTGCCTTACCACCAGCTTGTAGATTTAAGAGTAGGTCCTAAGGATACCTTAAACCTAGTATATCCCACAGGGTATGGAGTAGTAGCTGTTATTAAGTATGTTCTATTGTGAGAGGGTACTGTTTCCTATAAACATCCTCTCATGAACCTGGAGAACATGCCAGAAAGACTTCTTATATACAATTTGGAGACACAAAAACCTAGATTCAGAAAAATAACGGTCGAATAAATATTTAAGATTCGTTTTTCCTCCAAAGCATGTGCTTCTTCCACTGACAAACTGCACTGATGAGGCTCCCTATTTGCTACCACCCCCAAGAAAAGAAATAGCCAGTGTGAACTATAAACTCCATGAAAAGAAAACCATAACACATAAAAGGAAACACACAAGTTAATGCCAAACTGCAGCCATCTTTGCAGGGAAGGCTGTCATCCGTAGTCAAGACTTCATCCCTCCAAAGGCTATGACCCAGGGTGAAATGAAGTGACAGAATCGCATCTGTCACACATCCTAATTACACTGCAAAATGACCCCAAATATTAGACCTATTTTCATTCAAGTGAAATGTAGAAAAGGAACTTTTGGGTACCAACCATCCTTAAAACCTCCATAAATAAACACATTGTTTTCTGGATAAAATTTTTAAAAATTACTTAAAATCTTTTTTTCTCAATTATTTTAAAATAATTGATACTGCAAAACACACTTTGTAAAATGCATGCAATGTCACCATTGCATACGGAGAATTTAACACGTTATTCCAGAAGAACATGGAAATTTTCACCCTGGGATCCATCTCCAACACCACCATCGTTGTACTCACAATTACGTATGAGTGCCCTTGAGAACTGGGGTTTTGAACCTAAAAGACAGTTATAACCAACATTTTGTTCCCAAAAGTGGAGACGTGGTAGAATTTTCTAAGCTGTTTGAACTAGGACTCAATGGTACTGTCAAACTATTGTTTTCCTTTCTTTGACCACTAAATGTAGAGGCCAGTCTTTTCTGGGAATAAGTGGTATCCTGTAATGAGCCATGTGAAGCCATGGGCTTGTCATGCAGAGCACTGCTTGCTCTGTTCTAGAATCCTGGAATACTGGACAACTGCTGCTGCCTCCGGACCATCTCCAAACAAATGGGAAGCTAATTTGCATAAGCCTCATTTTGATTTTATTCATCCTCTGCCCAAGTCTAGATCAGGATGCCTAATACCATCCCACTGTGGGAGGTCGCAGGCATTTAAAGGGCATTTGTGGTCAAAGAAGGCATGGGTTCCAGAGTTGAGTTTCTGTTTGAAATTAAAAGCTGAAATGAGAGAAAGTCTGTTGTAAGATACAAAGGAAAAAAAAAAACACAAAAACTCAACTAAAGTATAAACATGGAAGAAACCAGAACCATCGCTATAATTTTCTCTCTCTACTTAGGAGCTAGAAAGCCACCACTTAAGGAGTGCTTATGATGTACTCCAGACACTTTACCTGCATGTCCACATTTAATCTTTTTTTTTTTTTTTTTTTTTTTTACTCTCTGATATACAAGTAATGACCCAGAGGAAAAAGAAAGTCAAAAGGCAGGTGGTTTTCTCAATGTTAAACATCCTCTAAGCAGCAGAAGCAAGATTCACGCCATAGTCTCTGGCTCCAGTCCCATTCCCTCTACCCAGCATCCAGGTGACCTCCCTTCTGTTCACCTGTTGTTTTCTGACATAAGCCTACCATATCACAGGAATGTGTCCTAATAAGCGTAGACAAAATCTTCAGCAGTTCACTCAGTTTTTGAGTGTTTTATTCTCCTTGAACATGAAATAGGCTGAGACAAACTGTTAACTTAAACGAAACTCTATTTAGGGCTATGAGCCAGGTTTGTAGGTGTGTGTGAATATTATTTTCCAAGAATAAATCGGCTCAATGTCATAATAAATGCATGCACACAAACAATCACACACACACACATATATAGGAACACGTATTTCTTGAGCAAATGTGATCCTGTTACAAGAAAAAAAAACAAAATTACTTCTGAAAACTCTACAAAAATTCTGCAACACTTATAGCACCTTCTCTATCTCATTAATTCTGGCCTGAAGTTGCTACTGTCAGGCAATCCAGGCGTACTGGCCAGCAGACACCCACCTGCTATTAGGCTGAATGGGCCTGGCATCTTGACATTCTATTGATTCCAATCCAAAGCTTATGTAAAAAAGGCAGCTCAGAGTCCAAAAGGAATTTTAGCCACAAATACTTTGGGAGAAATCCAAACAACTAAAAACAGAAAGAAAGACAAGATGCAAATCTGAGTGACAAAATTGAGACAATCCAAGCCAGACTGGTGAATGTTCAAGGACAAATCTACAAATGACCCAGATATCCTCTTTTGATAACTACTTATTTTAGGAAATTCCAACAGCCTATGCACTGAGTGAGCATTCCCTCCTAACCTGGACTATTGGTATATATGTTCACAAGAGTATTTATTATTATGCCAGTATGTTGTATGCCAGTATTATGCCAGTATGTTGCTTTCAATTTTTGCCCTCTGACACGTGTACACACTCAGTAGAAATTTGCTGTACAGTCCCAATCACGACGAACAATTCAGGTTCCTAAGCAATTAAGATGAACCAGAAACTATATAAAGTGGTTCAGAATACTGCATTCTTTAATCTTCAAAACAACCCTACCAGCTGAGAGTTTTATTTCCATTTTACAGATAAGGAAAATTGAGGTTCTGGGAGGTAAAGTCATTTTCTCCACGTAATTGGGAAATGAGATACTAGGGGAGAAAAAGCAGCAGGATTCATTTATAAATTCTCTGAAACCTCCCAGCCCTCCCCCACCTCCCAGATCACCTAAGCATAAATGAAATGGGTATCCGTTCAATTTCCAAATCCTGGCACTCATGGCTTTGGTAGCAGCTGTTTGTCACAGTCAACTCTACATAAATAGATTGGCTCTGGAGGTGTTCTTTAAAAACCAGACCAATTCTGTCTTACTTTAGCCAAGAGAAGACACACATTTCAAAATAAAAGTGAACATACAATTTTTGAAGGAGGAGAAAGAGAAACCTGTAATCCCATTGAGCAGCATATATTTCAACTGGCCCCACTCCTACCGTCCCACTCCCCACTCCCACCAGCCACTGCACAGCTCCCACTGACTTCAAAGACAGCTCCAGGAGAAAGGAGCGTGAGGTCTGTCAGCGCCAGCTGGAAGGTGGACCTTATGCCTAGGGGAGGGTGGGTGAGGAGTACTACTCCACTGCAGACGCCAGTCATCTCAAAAAAAGAATTCCAGTGTTTTCCAAGAGCTGATTGCTATCAGGGCTGCCGGGGAGGATCAGAGGGTATGAGGTTCCAACCGGGAGGAATGTGTTTCTGCTGCCCAGATATTTCCCAGGTTGGTGAGATGGTTCCAGGTTTTTGAGTGCTTGTCTGGGTTTGAGGAGCAGGGACAGCCGTCTAGATGTCAATTAGACTCAATGGACCCCTTTTACCATGACAAGGCAGCAGTATTTCACCCTTCAAGAGAGCTAGCTGTCTGTGACTTTGTGCATTTCTATCAATTGAAGCAATGCTTTTTTTTATAAAAGAATGCTCCTGAATTGAGCTACATAAAGTAAGTCAGATAACCAAAAAGTTCCTTAAAATCGTTTGTTACATTCCCCAACCCCCATTTGCCCCACACTGTTGCGGTGTCTATTTTCTTTGCCTGAGTCAGGGGTTGGAGGCTCTGCCTGGAAGTCAGGCAGATGCATTCTTCCCTCTGTTCTGCCTCTGATTTACAAGGTGACTTCTTAGAGAAAGCCACTTAGCCAACTACTCTTGGTTTATCATCCGTCGGTTATCATTGTTACTGCTGCCATTATCATTCAAAATGATTATAGACTTATAAAGATGTTCTCATCTGATAATAATGTTCACAATATGCTTTTACACTGCCGAGTTAACAGTGTGCCCATGATTTTTGTTCTGGCACAAATCACAAAAGCTGCTGCAATAGAATGCTTAACAGTTTTCTAAATGGTTATATGAAGAACTGGGGGGGAAAAGGTGCTAATGTATTTTTATTAAACAACAAACTGGATGTCCTTTTGTGCATAGATGACATTTAAAATATCTGGCCTTTTCCTCAACTCACAGTTTGACAAACTCTTTAAGGGTAATGATTGCCATTTGCTGAATAAAGGCCCAAGTCTGACCTTGACCTTCTTACTCAAGTCCTATTGACAGCAGGGAAAGTAAAACACACATATTGAAGGCAGAGCAAGATCCTCGGAGGCTAATAAACTGACTCAAAAAAAGTATACTGCCCAGAAAGCAGAACAGCAAAGAGAAGTGCTGCTGCAGGAAATTAATAAAACTCCAGGCATCTCCTTTGTAGTCACAACAGCCTTGGGCTTGTGACTACAATTCTTTTCATGCATGCACTCAACTCTCCTTAATGTCAATAGGGCTTCTGCAATAGTGCTGCAGGAGAAAATGGATTCATACGTCATTTAAAATGAATCATTTCACTTCCTCTCCTCCATTTTCATACATATTGACAAAATATAAAAATACATTTTCTTAAAATCAATTCTGCTTTGTAGTTTTCTCCTCTAACAGCAAAAGCAGACATCAAAATTATAAGATCTGATAGCCTTTGAATAATTATTTAAATAAGGTCACCCACAATGGAACTCCGTGGATCGCAGATTCGCCAACCCAGAATGAAAAACGCAAATGGCAATGTGTTACAAATCACTCCTTATTTATTTTGAGATTTGAATTTCCATTTTATTTTTAACAAGCGCTTCACAGTTCACTGACAAATGTCCTGAGCTATATTTAGAGGAGTAACAATATTTAAGATCAGGCGCACACATGGGCAGAGTTGGCTTTTCACTCTTTCTAAAGAGAAATACAAAGCAGGTGCACACCGGGTGAATTCCATGTCAAGGATTGGGGTCTGCCACCAGAATTTCTGCTCCCCTCTGAGCGCAGGGTGTTCCTGATCTTGGCAGCACATCTGGAACATTCCCAAGGTGGGTTTGTAGTGCCCTGCCTCCCATGCAATACAGTATTTCCACCATCAAGCAAGCAATTAGTTTTAATATGGAGCACTGCAAATCCGAAATGAGTGTGAAAACAGAAGAACAAATGGCTTGTTAACCTACCCACAAAAGGTACAACCAGTTTGTCCTGCCATTGCTTTAGGAATTAGATTTTCAGAAATTGGAACACACAAGTCTTTGGCTTTCCTTGAAAAAATGCCGGAGGCAAGGAATATGCTGATTGCTTTTCAAAGGAGGAAAAGAAAGTGTTGAAAGCTCTTAATAACCTATAAAGTTCCAAGTTTGCAAGCACCAAACACAAAACAATGATAATGTTTTAGCACTTTATAAATGTAAGTCACTCTGTCTACTGTTTGGAGAAAGCAAATACTTTTAGACAAATTATAATGCCACTGCCTCTATGCCCAAAGAGAAGAAAACAGCCAAATACTTGGAGACACCAGAAGATAACCATGGTGATAAAAATACATAGCTCAAGTTCTAAAAGGAAAATAAGAAAACACAATAATTAAAATAGCAACCAATCTGAAAGAAACCTGAATAACTGAGGGTTTGGTCAGGAATTTCTGAGGCTGCCTCTGACCGCCACAATGTTAAATATAGCATGACAAACTTCCAGTTATAAAATAAGTAAGTTATGGGAATGTAATATACAGCATAAAGGGTATGGTCAATATCATTATAATAACTTTGCATGATGACAGATGGTAACGACACCTATTGTGGTGATCATTTCATAAGGTATATAAATATGGAATCACTATGAGGTACACCTGCAACTAATAGGATATTGTATGCCAATTATACTTCAATAAAAATTTTTAAAAGAAATGTTTATTACAGAAGAAAATAAAATGTTATTCATTGTCTCTAGCAATAAAAAAACAGATAAATAAATATAGCACAGATTTTGAGTAAAGGAAGATCATTTTATCTCAAGACTGGTCACGGGTAAACTCGATGCTAGATTATCAATCAAAGGGAACACAGAGTATAAGTAAACAGTAAACAAGCTCACAGATAAATAAACATCCTTCCCAATTCTAGAATATGCCCTCACAAATGGAGTGTTTTTACAGGCAAGAGGGAATTAAGGTTTGCTGAGCTCCTTAAAAGCCGTGTCCCTCCCAGACACTGTGCTAAGCACTTAACATATATTACTTGCTTTAATCTTCCGGATAACCCAGCCAAGTAGGTAGCATTATCACTTCTTTACAGATAAACCATCTGACACTCAGAAGTGGAGGAGCTTAGCAGCAGAACTAAGGCTAGAAGGTGGCTGAAGGGGACAGATGCAGCCCCATGTCCACTGGTGTTAAACTGCATCTCTTTGGTCCCCTTTGGAAAACATTTACCCAGGACGTGCCAGGCAAGGTATGAAACCTGTCTTCCCTCCTACACACGCTCAGTCTCCACAGCTTGAAATTGCTGCTGCACATTGTCCATTCATTAGCCCATTGGACCTATGGTAAAAAGTATGGTCTGGGGTAGGATTTTCAATACTTGTTGTAAACACCATTGTTTTGGGGCCTCAGGGATCCAATCTGTTCATCTCTTATCACTCCACTTAGCTACTCTTTGCATGAGATTACCAATGGAGAGGCTCTGTGCCAATCTCAAGGCAGAGAACTATTCCATTTCCCCAGTTCTAACCAAGCATGGACTTACTAAAAAGGTGAGCCAATCTGGAGGCACTTATTATTTCTTTCTTGAGAGGCAAAGCCCTGAATCCACTGCAAAACCATGTTTTGAGGGAAAACAGAGGGATTGGTAGATATTTTTGAAGTTTGAAGAAACCTTTCAATAATCAAATTGTCATCAGCCCCAGAAAGTGGGAAATGGGATTCTAAGTCACACAGTCTCCTATTATTCTACCCACTCCAAGGTACTGAGATGTATCAGATATACATATTCTGTATTTACCTGCAATTTTATGTAGGGCCTGTTTTAGACATAAGGATTGTGTAGGACGATCTGGGTTCCGGTTTCAAGATGTCAGTGAGACAGTTAAAAGTCTGGGAGCAAAGGTTGGGAAAAAACAACCCTCAGACAGATGACGTGGCTGGGTCCAGTTAGCTGAACTTGGCAACCACCACCAGCTATCACAGGCTCTGTGCTAGTATCTACCGTATTCACAAGAAAAGTGTGCCCATTTAGTGCATAGAAAATCACATCAGATAACTTATTAATAAGAGCTTAAGCAAAAATGTTTGCTTATCTAATGGTTACAGGTCTTTTCAGCTGAATCAGTCTACAATAAGTGAGGGAGGTACCCAGAGATCAATTTCAGTGAAAATGACTCTTGTAAGCTCTGACCTGGTCTGCTCCTAAACAATGGCTGATGCCTTTGTTTCTTACCTTACTCGGTACTTACTGGGTAAATGTTTTCCAAAGGGGACTAAAGCAACGCAGTTTAACGCCAGTGGAAAATACTCCATTTGGAAGAATAATTATTTGGGAAGACAACAAATTGGTCAATGGGGAGGTCACAGATTCCTCTTAAAGCCTCACGTCAAAATAGAATTGTGCAATTTAGGAGAAGGTGGCTGTACCCACATGAGAAACTGGAACAAATTTCCATATGAAGTGATGGCTTAATAGGAGCCATGTGGCTAAATTCCTTTTCACTCTTAAAAAAAAAAAAGAAAAGGAAAGAAAAAAATCTTCTGTTTTAGAAACAGTGAATGCAGCACTGGCAAAACGCAGTAGAAAGGGAAGAAAATGAATGAAAGATTAAAAAATAAAGCATCTCCAAAATGTCTTTCTAATATAATGGTCCTGAAAAGGATCAAGATACACATCACAGTGCGGCACCCAAACCTCCACAAACATCTCTTTGTCTCAGACCCTTTTTGACCCCTCAGTATGAACACTTGTGAAAGAACCAGAGATTTCTTGGCTCTCTATAGCATGAAAGGTTGTCAGGTGAAAGAAAATAAGATGCAAATGGTGCATGAGACATATGTATGCAACAAAACAGTCACTGTTGATCAGAGATTCAAATTAACCGGGCATCGTGTATTTTTACTTATTAAATCTATTATCCCCATAACGGAACAATCAAGCAGTCCTGAGAAATTTTGAATGAACTATTTTTAAGCTGGTTAATGGTGCAACCAGAGGTCCTTAGTCCATATTGTGCTTCATGGTGTCCTAGGAGGCTCTCTGAAAAAGCAGACTCCTGGGACCTTCCCCTAGAGATTCATTCTCCTAGGGGCCAAACATCACTGCATTTACAAGCTCTCAGGTGAATCCTAATGCATGCACATTTGTGAATGACTGTTTTAACCCAGAGTAACAAAAAGAAATGAGGAAGACAAAGAAGCCAGATTTTTCTGATGGCTGAAATCACTCCATTAGGTCTTTAAAGGTGGCTCAGATGTCTTAAATTTAAGACAGGGTTAACTTGAGAATGTCAAAAAGAGATCATGTAAGCTCAAATATTGGTTAAGAAAATATTGTCATGGACCACTTCTTCATTACCCAGATGAGGACCCTGAGGGAAAATCACTCACTCTAAATTAGCAATCCAGAAGCACAACCAAGAATAGAATCTCTGACACCTGATGCCAGAATTTACCCTATGCTGTCATTTCTAAACAATTCCTTCTTACATCCTGTTTCTTGAACAGCTGCAAGAGTTGACACACCCAACAGAAGGAGCTGAGACATTTTTCTGCCCTCAGCTAATGTGCAACCGCCTTCGTTACAAAGTTAACTGTCCAATCAAAACATAACATAAAGAAATCTACATTTGAGTCAGGAATTACCTTAACGGATGTAAGCTGCTTCTTCACTGTATCAGTAGATGCTAATATAGCATTAAAAGAGAGTAAAGAAAAATCTAATTGCACTTCAATGAAAATAAAACTCAATCACTTTTTGATTCCAAGGGTGTGTGTGTGTGTGTGTGTGTGTGTGTGCTGTGTCTGTGGCAGGAGTGATAAAGGAGGAAGTGTTGAGTGTTTCATTCTCTTACCATCAGCAAAATTTCTTCTCTGTGATATACTGGTCATTTAAATTAACTCCCCACCACCCTTCCATTTACAATTGAAATGAACTTCCCTCCCAAGGAGGCTATATGTGACAATTCTGAGTTCTTAATTCTGAGGTCCAAATGTCCAAAAAGATGATTCAGCCCAGGAAAGACGTTAACAGACAAACTGTGGCTACTCAGTGATAAAAATGACCAAAAACTGGGAAGGTCAAACTGAAGCACAGGCCTGCATGCAATGTAGAGTGAGGACTGCTGTATGTGTGATGTACCCAGCACAGGGAGTGGTACAAGTCTTACTAAATGGTAAGAATGAGAAAGAAGAGCATGCGTGCATTTCCGTGGGCCCAATGCGTCAGCCAGTCCCCATACATTTGCCAGTACTTAGGTACAAACTACTCCGCGCCTAGCTACGTGCAGAACAAATGAGCTATAAAATAATATCAAGGCTACTATCTGCACATAATTGTCTTATAATCAATTAATCAATGCATGTTTAATAACAACCCCCACTGTGAACATGGGACCTGATTAATTGATGTAAAAAATACAAAAAATTCTAAGGTGTGCTCCCCTGCTCCCCAGGTCTTGTTTGAAAAGATAACAGATACCTTCTTGGGAAGCTAATGAAAATGATATAAATAACAATAAAAGCACAACATAAAAGTATGAGTGGCAGGTGATGACTAACTGATGGATAGTCAGAGAAGAGGTCATTCCGATGAGCTCTGAGGAAAGGGAACCGCCATGCGTGAAAGCAGTCTGGGAATTCTTCATGGAAGATAAGACACTGGGGCTTGGCCTTGAAAGAGTAGGATTTAGATACGTAGAGAAGAGGAAATCCTAGGTTTATGATACAAGTAAAGCCACAGAAATGATGCAATAGGGCTAAGTGATGACTTAGAGATCTCTAGTACATTCTCCATGACCTTTATAGCCCTGAATGCCGGGCACAAAAGTTGGACCATTGCTATTAATACTTAGGCCTATGGTTCTAAACATTTTATTCGTCTTGCCACTATAACACCATCAGATAATAAGAGTGATCATTGTCAAGGCACCGCCACACAAACATGTGGCGGATTGCATTCCATTGGTTGTAGATGATATGAAATCCTAGTAAATTGGCACTAACACCGTCCTCCCACCACACACACACACACACACACACACACACTTCCTTTTCACTGACAGCATAACAATGGTGGCTCTTGGCTGCCTTGGGAAACAGAAGCCACGAAGAGTTTTGATAAGCTGAATCAAGAGACATGATAAGGAAAGAAGGTGCTAACTGTGTTCTTCTAACATCACACGCAGAGTCTGATTAAACAGAGTCCCTCTGCGGCTCCAGTGGACTCACCCCAGCCCACCTTGTTACGATTCTTCCCACTGCACCACGGTAAGAAAATCCAGGAAATATTCAGTGCCCATGATTAGTAATCACTTTTGATTCTCTTTTTTGGAATCAGTTTTGATCTAGCCTTTGGACATGTCAATGGAAGGGAGGAGCCCAGAGTTTAGACAAACCATTTCTCCTTTCTTATGCCCACACCAACTACCCAATCCATTGGGTTATACTCTTTTTAACTGCCAATTTTGAACTGTGAAATGAAAATGTCACTTTCTGCATTATTTGGCCACCTAATAATTTCATAATCCTCCCTACCCCACAACATTCTTTATATTTATAGTTTGTTCAAGTTTCTGAAACTAATATATGGGTGTGATGATTTCCGTTTTTAAAAGAATTTCTAGAATAGAAAAATTTTAAGGCAGATCCAAATATATATATATATATATATATATATATATATATATATATATATATATATATTTGGATATATATATATATACACACATACACACACACACACACACACACACACACACACACACACACACACATATGTAAAAACACTATAGCTGTCAACATAAGAAACGTCCCAACCTGTAGAGAATTTTTATAAGGGTTTATTTGAGCCAACCTGACGACACATACCAGGGAACACGATCCCAAATGCTCCCAACAGTAATAGTTTTGTAACTTCTTTTATGCATTTGAAATTAAGGAGGGAAAGCAAGGAAGAGTGGAGAAAGCAAGGCGGGGACTGGATTACAGGGTAGTTTACAAGATTGTGTGCTTTTTAGAAAGAGGGGTCTCAAAGGGTAGTCAGTTATTAGAAGGTAGGGTCTGAAAAGATGCATGTCAAAGGTGTGTGACCCTAGATGCACAGAAACAATGGACAGGGCTTGCTTAAGGCAAAGATAAGCCTTTCACTAAAGAATTTATAGGCCTGAGGTGTGACTACCCACCCTGACCTGCCCAGTTAGGAGTTTATGATTTATTACAGTGCACTTTTTCATCCACATGGCTGATCCAAGCTAACATCATGGTGACTTAAACTGATGCACTCTTCGGGAGAAACACATTAGCCGACAGCATCCTGTGCTGAAGTGTAGTATATCCATTTTAAACCACTTCAGCAAAACAGATGAAGAAAAGCCCTGGGTTTCAAATCCTAAGGCTATCACCAGGGCCCAAGATACACTATTATCACCTTACACTACTCAAACACAATACCACTGAGAACCACAAATAGACACTGTCTTAAGAAACAGGTTGTACAAACACTAGAAGCAACGAATGCTTTAAAAATCTAAACTCTTGACTCAGTGTAGAATGCAATGAAAAGTATAATGGAATACATTTAGCTACCCGAAATGTTTTCAAAGAAATAATGAGAATTTGAAGGAAAACAAAACATAAAGCATTCCTTAAAAACCACACACTTTACTCTTTGCTTTTTCATTAAGTATACAAATTAAAGCACATCTATGCAATGTTTTAAAAATAATTGACCGCTAAATGTGAATTCATTTAGCTGCTTCCAATACTGTGGTCAGGTTGAGGTAAGAAAGTAAAATTATGAATCCTAATACCTAAAATGAGAAAGGAGTTGAATTATTACATGTTTAATTTTCCTGTGTATCTACGGACTTATTTACAATATCCTCACATAAATTCTAATCTAGGAAAACCAAGAGATTTCATCTTTAATACTCAATGCAAACTTGGCAAAAGAACGAGAAACCATCTTTGAAGGAGCCAAGACATAATTTATGTGTCAAAATGACAACCCTACCCTCTTGGGTGATGGCTGTCAATACCGGGAGGATGATGGAGATATACAGCCTTATTTGGTGTGAAAGCTTGTCACTTTCTGTTCCTGGTTTTTTCCTAAGGCTTAAAGATGATATGCCCATTTGGAAAAAGCCTATTTAAAGAATACTGTGGTAAATGAAATGGACATACCGACATCTTATAAATACCACTAATAGTCACTGTCACATCTAATTAGCATGGTCCCAAAACTGAACTAGCCAAGAAAACATCTTGGTAATGACAACACTTGTGATCATTTTATGGCTAATGCAAAATTGCTCCAAAAGTACAGGGAAAAAAATGCTTTAATAACATATTTCAGGTTTGGTAGTCTGCCATTGTCTCATTGGTGTTTAGCAAGATAAATGTATTTTTTAGTAGCACTGATAAAACCAAAACAAACCATGGTAACCAAAGAGCTTGGGGACAAAATAAACCTCATCTGAAATTCTTAAAACGCACTCCTTATTGTGACTGTCTGCAGACTTTCATTAGAACTCTAAAGTGAGCCCACAATGTCCTGGTTCCTAATGGGTCCCCGTCTCTGACGTTTATCTCTAAGGACCAAGTTGAAGGCATCCAAGTCGCTGTTTGCTGCAGGAAATGATCTCTTGCTCCTGTAGTGCTTACCCTGTCCTCATGGTCACAGTCCCAGCACAAAGGACTCCATACTGGGTTCTGCAATCTTTGTCACTCCTGGTGCTATTTCTTGATCAGCCCAGAGAGCCAGCAGACCTCAAATTTCCCGTTCACTCCACCCCAGGCAAGAAAAAGGAAACCTGCGTGGGCAATCATTGCCTTAACAATAGATGGTCAGCTGCCAAGGATGTGGGGTAATGACAAAGCTCCTTTGGACAGACACTGTTCCTCTTTTCTTTCTAGGAGGAATCTAAGAACAGTGCTCAACGGCAAAATGACAATCACATGTTCAGGATAAAATGTCTTCTGTTTGTCCCACAGAACTGTCACTAGTTGGCCTCAATGCCCAAAAGGTCCACCATTAATACAGTCTTTTTTAGTGACCATTGTAGTTGCTAGGAAATTACTGTTAAAATGCTACGATTTATCATAAAGGGTTAACTGATCAATTATTATCATAGCTGGCATTACCAAAATAAAGGTAAATTGAACTGCAAATCCTTAAGGGAATAGTAGATTAGGGAAAAGGGATGGAACACATGAAAGGCAGGGAGAGGTGACTAATATATACCAGGCACTGTGCTAGACATTTCTATATCATGTCAGTTAATCATGACTTTGGTAATGGGTTTTCCACTTTACAGTGAAGCCAGGTTTCAAAAGATTAAGTAACTGACAAGAGAAAGGTAATGATCGCAAGACTAGCAAGAGAGAGCAGCTAAGATGGACCTCCACAATGAGGTGTCCTCATTAATTAGGAGGGTATGGGGGGCAGACAGGATTGGGACACTGGCTCCCTGAGGCAGCTCATGGAAACAAAGAAGAAAAGACAAAAGAAACAGCGTGGTCAATGGGTTCTGATGCTCAATCACCATCTTTTGAGCCATTTAGTCCACAGTTGCTCTAAGCTTCCTGAATGTGAGCACATTTTTAAGGAAAATCACCACCGATATTATATAACAGAAGGAAAATTAAATTCATTTGCAAATATACACAACACTAACTGTTGTCTTGGTACTAGTGCCTCACACATGGTCATTAGGGTTTTCCAATCATCTTCTAACTTCAGTGTTCATTCTCCTTATGATAAACCTTTTAATTGCCCAAGCAGGGCAGAGATACTCTTCCTATCCAGTGAGAAACTGAGGGAATTGCTGAGGGTAGAACCAGAGCAAACCATGTGTTCTGCCTCAAAGGCCCATGATCTTCCCCCAGCATCCTCCTTCCCGCAAGTCAACACGGTTCTATGAATAGAGGCTGTCCTTACTACCCTTTCACTATCTCGTCTTTATTAGTCCCCTTGTGAGACAGGAAAGGGGCCAAATTCTCAAGAGACCCACCATTAGGAAAGCAGGGATGACTAATTTCCAAATAAGTAGTAACACTCCTTGCCAGTTGTTCTGTACAAGCCTTCTGTTACTCACCTGCCGGGAGAAGAGTAAACCATGTTCTTCCTAGAAATTAATCGAGGTAAACGGTCCCGTCATCTCTACAGGAAAACAAAATTCACTTATAAGTTATTTCGTCGGTGGTAGACCCTATTCTAAGCCTTTTACAGACATTAACTCATTCAATCTTCACATCAACCCTATGAGCATGTACTGTAATTATCTGCATTGTACAGAGAACGATGCTGAGGCAGAGTGATAACAACACTTGCCCAAGCTTCTAGATAAGTGGCAGAGCTGAGGTGTGAGCCCAGGTGGTCTGGCTCTGGAATCCATGCTCTTAATCTATATAATATGACAACAGAGCAAACACACGCAGCAAATAGAGACAGTGCATGCTTTCCTAGAAAGCTCCATTGTGATCTAACAGAGGAAGTATGCAGAAGGAAGCTTAGAGGTTCCAAATACCTTTGGAGTTTGCATTATGTGCAGACATCATGCCAGGGAGGAGAATATATCAGTGTTCAAGACACTGCAAACGTGCCCACAGGGTCCTGAGGGGACGTATCAAATGTGCTGGCTGAACTGGGACGGTTCCAACCATTTCTGTAATGCTCAACTCTACTATCCTGCTCCCAATTTATTCATGTGTTTTCCAGATCCCAGCTCTTTAAAAACAAAACAAAACAAAAGGCCACTAAGCACAAGCATAATCACATTTTTTCATTTGAATAGGTTCCAATAGCTGTGTCCTTCCTCCAACTTTCAACAATACTGGTTGAATCATGAAAAATTTTGTGTGACCTGTGGAAACTATTTTCATTACTTTTTAGTCACAACACAAACATCAGTACTGTTTGAAAGTACTACACTGGATTCCCCTTCATCTGGCAGAAACGGACTGTTTTTTCATCATGAGTAATTCACAAGCGATCAAACTGAAAAATATTTACGCTTGCTTCATTCCTGGGAAGCTGAGACATAGAAGGAATATGTTCCTTGTTATTTGTGCCAAAGATTTGATATCAATACTGAGACTATTTTTCAGCCTCCAGATGACATTCTCTTTCCCTGCAACTAGGCCAGGAATATAAACCCTGTGTATTCTACCATACATATTGGGACCAACTACAAAAAAAATACCAAATATTGCATTTTCCAAAATGCTTTCACCAAAACAGCAGCAGAAATGTCCCATCTTTCTTTCACACACGCGCGCACACGCACACACGCGCACAACTACTTCATGATTATTTACCAAGTGCTGAAAAATCAAGCCGATCCCCTGGATTCCTTGAAGAAGCCATTTTATTCTTGGAGAACAGCCCCTGATTTCAGTCTCGAATGGAGTAATAATGTGTTACATTTATTTCTCAATGAAACTTTCCTTTGTAAGTTTCTATAAATCAGACTCAGTAATCGCCCAGTGAATACCATCTTCCCGGACCTGTACATGCATGGGTGGCTCACTGGGGTACTTCAGGCTACAATACCTGTGACTTGTTTTCCCTCTAACACATCTAGAAACTACAACCTGTTGGTTCATGTGCAAGGCCCCCAACCAGAGTGAATTAAGCAAGTGCCAATATGGAAGTGGATCTCCCAGGTCTCTCCTGTGTTGTCCTCCAGTCTCCATTGTGACAATCATCAGGATAATTCATGAGAAAACTACTGCTGGCATAGTCGCATTTGCAAATTCCCCTAAATCTGTCATTTTCCTATTCTGGTTTATCTGTCATCATGGCCTAGGTTTGGCAGAAGACAGACTCATCTTTCTTATTCTAATGATTGGGGTGGGGGAGAATCCTACAAAAACTGGTCCATTTTGCTTGTTCATCCTCTACTGAAAGGACGCCCCCAGCAGTGAAATTTCTGTCTGGAGGACTAACAAAGAAATGGCTTTCTCCCTGAAGTTACAGCCTGTTGGTAGGCATGTTGTAATAAATTCCATTATAGGTTCTAACCCTTCTAAGGGCCCTATGGATTCAACAGGTGTGAACGCAGCAGTGTCTCCTCAATTTCCTCTCATAACTTGCAACAGCTCTTTCAATCTAGGAGTCTTTTTATGATATTGCCAAGTACCTTTTAGGCATGACAGACAACGCAAAATAGCAACTCTTTTTAAAAAGCAAACAACCTGTATTTTAAAACCACTAATACCCTGAGCACCAAGATTCTCAAGCATATATATTTTAATACTTCTCCATGTATTTGGTTCCTGAAATCATCTGAGAATTTAAAAAAATAAATAAATGTGGCCACTAGCCATGCATGTACTAAAGAGGTGGTAATGTTTCTATTAATAAAATTAAGAAACTCCTGGGGTACCAGATGCTACATATTACTCTGAATAGTTCCATCAGGGTCATTATTTTTATAACCAACCCATTAAAACAACTGCAGAATCTACTTCTCTCATATCTACAATGTAACTTAAAACAAATGTGACAGATTTCTTATGAGAAAAGTAGTAGCACACAAGAAATATTATGACAAAAGCTATCTTTATGACTCTATACATACTGAGGATATTACTATCACTCTTCCTATGCAAAAACAATATATGACACCCCAGTCTGAACACCATTTGTGCCAGGAAGATGTTCATTATCCTAATGTCCAAAATAAAAAAACAACAAAAGTTTTTAAAGTAGGATATTTCATTCATATTTCCTAAGATCCCTGGGGGGGGGGGGGGGGGGGGGAATGGAGTTGACAGAAATTGAAGTCTAATTTAAAATAGAACTTCAGGATTTCTGTGGCTTTGAACTTTGACTGTTCTTATAAATTCTGTTCCTCAGACTGGCATTGTTCATAACTCCACTAATCTTTCCTTGCTGTCATAGAAATGGCAAGACAGAGACAACATAAAACCAGTAATCATATGATAAATATCTTATCTTTTTCTTACTACGAAATGACTAGTGTACATTCAACAGCTTCCCTTTTAATATTACATAGAGAGGGTGCCAAAAAAAATGTATACATATTTTAAGAAAGGAAAACTGTATTAAAATTGTAATACTCAATATATACCAATAACAAAAGTTGAATACAAGTCACGTTTGACTTCTGCAATTCCAAGTGATGATCAAAGTGGTTACCATCAGCGTCCAGATGATTCTGATTATGGCAAACTACTGCATGAGCAACATTGACCAAAGGGTCCAATTGTATACATTGTGTTGGTGCCACTGGTAAGTTAGGTGGAACACATCAATTCAGGAGCTTTAATTCTCTTTAATGTTGAGGAAGCAACATTTTAAAATCCCAAAGACTTGATCGAATTATAAAATTAAATTGGTTAAGCCCAGAATTGCAGTGGAGAACTAATCCATGTCTATACAGGAAATGTGATAGAGTAATTTAGTGAAACAAAAGGAAACATATTTAAGTCGGGTATTATTATGTACACTTAAGATAAGACAAGATAAGCCCCATGAAATATATCTAAATGTATGAACCATCACATAGAATCAGAATAATCACCGCTACTAGGACTTACACATGACTAGTACTCTTCAACTTGCAAACTACTTTTAGATACAGTCTCACAACTGATCACTACAAAAAACCCTTTGAGATTAGCACTATCATAAATCGTATAATGAAGATGCTGATTTGCAGAAATATAGAAATGCATAATTTAAGAACTATTACATTAAATTACATGTCATTTGTTTCAATCACAATAGGGATAGTATTTTTCTGTAGTAGCATTACTCATGTCTATAAAAGACATAAAGAATGGTTTCTACAACAGAACCTTACTTTCTAATACTTTCTTTTATGTTATGTATGAGTCTAATGGCACATGCACAAAAACCAGCCCTTTTTGCCGAAGTCAAAATGTCTTCACATAGATCCTCCAATAAATACATTTAGAATTGTCTTGGTTGGCCCAATGGAGTTGTAGTGATTTAGGATTTAATTACCTAAACTTATTTCTAACTCAGGTTGTTAGTGATGGTTTTTGTTTGTTCAGTTTTTTTTATTATATGCTATTTTTCTAAGACAATTCATTTGTACTAAAATAAGGTAAACCTGTGTATCTTTTAACATTCCCAAATCGCTACTCACCGTAAGGGTTAAAAAAAAAGAAAAATCACTAAAACTTATAAACCTATCCATCCAATTCAAGCAATATGTAGTCATTGGAGAAATCAATTCATGAGACATGGAAAAAACAAAACAAAACAAAAAGACCCCACGTCATTTGGCTATACTATTCTCCATATACAGGCAGAGAAGATCAGGTAGCCAAGTGCCACTCTGATTTTCTGTCATGTAAACATTGAAAATAGAGTCAGTGAAGAGCAAAACTCCCTGTCTGCCTTATATTTCCCTTGATAAGATCAGCTTATGAGTCAATCAAAAAAAGGGATCAATGCCCTGACTTCTGGCGGGTTTATTCAAATGTAATATGTCGGACTGCCTTTTTTAAAGGACTATGTCATGCTAGGATTTTTACACATGTCAACACCATCTCCTTTTTCAAACTCTAGTATCTTCAGTGAGTGTGAGAGTCAACTATCATCTATTAAGTTATGTATACGAGTAAATACCAGACACATCCATGCTCTCCATCTAGGAGGAAATGGATAAAACATTTTTTAAGAGATAAGTCTACTCTATCTGTGTTTGTTTTTCTTCCCCAAGATCACACAAAGTAAGGAGGGGTGGGGGTGAGGGTACATTCAATGCATCTGGCATTTGATTAACGGCATAAACTTTGGAATCAGATACAGCTGGCCCATCTCAAATCTCATCACTTCCTGGTTGTGTGGCCCTGCTGATAGGGGTAACTGCTGTAATATTACTTGGACATAACCATGATAATTTATAAATTTTAAGGTTTCTATAATGATTAAATCTAGTAAGGCAACATTATCCAGAAAACCGTAATTCTCAAAAACGTCATGTTTATTTCAAGGAGTAGCTATCTAATCGATGCTTCTGGATGTCTAACTTTCTGTAAGAAAAAAAAAAAAAGATTTAAAAAATGCATTTCTTTAGTATTTATCTTTATATTTAACACTGTGGAAATAGTCTTGGAAAGGCAGAACAAGAAGCCCAGGCAGGCTCTAGGGCACACATTGCCTGTAGGCCTCTGGGACTCAGAGGCCTTCCTTGTCTCTCCTTGCAGGTTCCTGTTACAACCCATTGATTTTTCCTCACAGTATAAAATTTCCTCTGCTTAATTTCATCGGGCTATTCCCCCTGGGTCATTCTGACCAATTATGTTCCTTGTTGTTTATACTGTTCAACCATCAATAGATTTCATTTTGAAGAACCCAATGCAATCATGCGATGGCGTTCTTTTCTGTTATTGAACTGTTGTTGCCTGAAGAATATCCTAAAAAAAACACAAGAAAATAATTGATGCCCACGAACAAAATAAACTTTAAGACAACTATGAAATAAATTAGGATAGTTGGGAACGAGCCTCAAGTAGCTGACATTATATACCCTTCCACTTTCTCCCTTACTCCAATACTCATCTCATTTGATCCTCAGAACAAATCCACAAGTTAGTATTATTAACCTCAGTTTATAGAGGACGAGTCTGCATTTCCAGAACGTCAAATAACCTGCATTAAATCCTCACAACCAAACAAGGGTAGAGAGTACCCTCGCACTTGGTCTGATGAATGCCAGCTGCCACACATCCTCCATGGATAATCCAGAAATCATATAGAGATATTTAAATTTTTAATAGCATTCCAATTCTTTTGGTTTGAACTGAAGAAATATCTACGTCTGTATGAAGTGAAATGTCCTAAGTCAGATGGACACTAGAAGCTGACCAAGTACATAGTAAACTCTCAGGAGAACAAGATGCTTCTCCTTCCATGGACATTCTCCCCCGTTGCTCGTTAGATGCCAAACATTCCATGTCAGAAACTACTTGCACTTGGTCCAAGGAGTTACCCATAGTTTTAAAAAGTAAATACTTTCGAAAACACACTTAGCATTGGTGTCAGTCATTGTCACTGTGGTGAAGACGTTTCCAACTTATCTCAAGATCAGTTTTATTGGCAAGACAGCTTGAGGACAGAAAAGAAATGTGGTGACAGAAGTGTCCCATAGAAGTGAGGATGGGGAGCTCTGGAGTATTAGGGACACTACTAAAGCCAAATAATGGCAACAAAATACAAAGGCGACAATGACAACAGAAACAATTTTGTAATTTTTACCAGAGGCTGGGGCTGTCTAAAGAACTAATGATTTTCAGGACAATGTTATTGTACATTTTAAAATCAGGGAAATTTACTATTCTATTTGGAAAGGCTTCTGTTTTATCTCACACCTGCTTTATCATTGTATACGAGGCAGCTATTCTGCAACTTTATTGGTTGTCAACAATATCATCTGTTGCAATAATAGAGGGAGAATTTCCATGCCGGCAAGAGCCGTGCATCAGGATGCCTTGTCGTCTACCTGCCAGGGTTCTCTGAGGGGCCCAGTATATTTCCAGCACTCATTCTGTACACCTCACAATCTAACAGATGGCACCATTAAGCAAGTGTCCCTGGTAGTCAGTCTCTTTGAAAATAAGGGCAAAGAAATGCAGAATCAAATTAAGTTGACTAGAATAATACACATCCTCGTTCCTTACAGTATGCTGACAATGGCTGACAAATTTCTAGCGGATATAATCTCACAGAACATGCACAGTAACGTTTTACAACAACATAAACTGAGATTGTAAGATACCTTGATAAATAGCTACTTTCTCACCCCAGGCTGTACTCTACTCTCTCCAGATACTTGCACAGCTCCCATTACCATCAAACAACGAGGGGAGAATTACGTACTGCTCAGGAGACAGCTTCTGAAACTGTGAGATGTTAAAAAGCTGCATTCAAATCCTGGGATGGAGGAACACAAACATGCTGAACAGAGTACAGTATCGTTTTCTAAGGCAAAGAAATATACTGTACACTGTGCAACAGAAATGTAATGGGGGGAAAACCTAGTGTTCTCTGCACTGACGGTGAGCCGCTAACAAGGTAAAATTACCAAATATTGGTGCAATTCGGAGCTTGCATTTTCTGTTTGGGGAATTATCATAATGTGACAAGGTTATCGTTATAATTAGGAGGGTAATTAAAGTAACAGAGTAAATGCTCTTTAGCATTTTTCTTAGTCAAAAACATATAATTGTAGATAAAAAGAACATATTCATTTTTAAAAAAAATTTCTCACAAGTATCACAGAACCCAAAAGCAGCCAGACTAGTTACATTGCTACATAGTGCCTTTCATTTTCCTTCTCATGAACTTTTTTTTTCCTTTTAGCTGTTACAAATTCCTTGTCACATAGCATGGATTCTATGTGTGAAGACTGGCTACAAAAAGTCAGTCCTTTATTTATGTGATATCATTTCTAATTCTGATAGGTTAAAATGTTTTTTTCTCTTTCATGCCTCCTGATTCTGAACTTAGTCTCAATTAATTGTATGTTCACACTGTCTCACCGATAAAAAGGAGGAAAACCCAAATCGTTTTACCAGATGGCTCAAAATCCACGTGCAGACAAGTGAAAAAATTGTAAATAAATAAATAAAACCTACCCATCCCTGAAGAGTCAGAGCTGGAACAGACAAGGTCTGTCTGGCAGAAACACTTTGAAGTACAGAAATGAGGAAGTGGCATTAAGAGATTTGTTTAAATTCCTGGAGGGAGAAAGGAGTGGACTGGGCAGAGCTGTGAGAAAGTCAACATTTTTGCTAAAATCCTTTGGGTATCCTGAGACAGATTAAAAGCTTCACCCACTTGACATGAAGTGAGAGTGATGGAGACAGGCCCTGGAAAGTCACTGACTAAACTCTGCTAATACCAGGGAAACCCTGGGGTCAGAGATCTAACCTGTAACCTGCCATCTAACCTTAGGGTGACACCAAACAGCACAGACCAGGGTCAGAGTAGTGAGGTTCAGGAACATCATTGGAGGGGGACTGAGCCATGGGACTTTGTGCAAGTGACACCGAGTCTGTGAGCCTTCCTTTCCTTACCTGAAAAAATGACCCTATTCATCTAACTTGCTGAGCTGCTACAAGGGGAAAAGGAAAAAGAAAAAAAAGTGTAAAAGGGCATTATCAACGACATCACATATATTACACGTATTCGTATGTACATGTTATCAAAATACTGGAAATCACATAGAAACGTTACTACAAGCAACTTTGGTTTAGCTCCCTGGCTCCCTTTCCTCTGGGCAGTACAAACAGTGCATTCAAAGAACATCTGAACTATCTGGAAAGAAAAGAACTCATATTCACGTTGCTGTAAATAAAGCCCCGAAGTGATTACTTACTGCATCTGGTAGACCTCTTTTTGCTGATCTGCTTATTTCTGTTTCTTCATCAGGGATCAGCTCAAAGGTCACCTCCTCATGGAGCCTTTGCAGGGTCCCAGAGGGGAATTGAGCCCCACTTCTACTCTGCTCCAGGTCGCTGTCTACACCCCCCACCATCACAGCTTATGACACCTACTCCCTTGTCTGTCCAGCATCAGACCGGGAACAACTTGACAGTGGCTGAGTCCTCTGCACCTCTGTACCCATAGGCTGAGCACACGCTCAGAAAGTATGGGTTGATCGGGCTGAATAACAAAGTATTTAGCATGTAATTATGACAGTTCCATGTGTATATGTGTTCATGTATGCATATGCATGTGAACTTATCTACGTGTATGCGTGTGTTTAGATGTTCATGCATCTATGCACGGACATATATTTTAAATAGTTTTCTTTGATTAGGATACTAAACCTTTAGGAAGTGGCTAGCCACCCACATTACCCGATCCAGAGAAGGTGACGTGAATAACCGCTCCTTTATTTCAGAATACATTATTTCCCGAAGCTTATTATCTGCTCTGGCAGTGGCAGAATCACAGTAATCACTCTAAAGAAACACTGTGTCCAATATGCATGATACAAAAGCACTGGCAAAACAAAATGGAAATCTAGAAAGGAATCATGTAGCAGGAACTCCCTGGTGAATAAACACCTCAACGCTGATGCTCTTGATGCTATGGCTGCTGTTCCTCTGAGTATACGCATCTTCCCCTCTCTTTTGTGATGTGATTTTAAACTGAAAGCATTAGGTAGCAAGGAGCACTGTAATTAAAGCTTCAAACAGAAAATGATTGAATACTGAAAGAGACTTCTCCTTTGAAAGTGCATTTCAATTCTCTCCATGTCTCTAGAAGAAAAATGCTTCTGACAGTCTATATTTTACTCCTGTTTCATTTAATAATGCATATCGACATTTACCCAGGAACATCGGCCGTTGCTTTACTTCTCATTTTAAATCAGCTAACCACCTGCCCATCCCCATAACTCCAGCTCTCCACTCCCCGCACCTACCCAGTCTGTTTTCTCTATTCCCCTTCACTTATTTTTCAAATTAATTTTTGAAGCAAAGATAATGGTGGCAGGGTAAAAACACAAATTCCGTGGCAACCTTAAATATAACTCCAGGGGCAAATGAGAGCCTTTTGCCTCTTTCTCTGCTGACAAAATGTCAATGTCCTCACCCAATTGAAAACACACAGGACATACAATATATTCCACGAACCAAACAGACCACACAAAGGCTTCATTATGCTTGTGTTCTGTAAGGGACACTTTCTACAGAAGTCCATTACCTGCTTTCCAGCAAAGGGCACCAGCTTAACTATTTCTGCAATCCCCATTTTCCTTCTAATATGAACTACTGCTATACAAAACACAGTTCTCAGAAATGTCTTTTTTTGTTTTGCTTTTACTTTTATATTGTCTGGGTCTGTATAGGGACACCACCTAGTCTATCTCCCTTTTGGAAATCTAGGTACCCTTCTCATGAAACCTAATATTCATAATGCAAACTTAGGGAAGACAAATTTATGTATCACTTCATTGACTACACATTGAGAAGCTGCATAGGTATTTATGAAACTTGCTCTCAAGGTATCTGCAAACTAGTAACAGAACTACCCAATTAAAAATAAAATTATAAAAAAAAAAACCTGTAAATTAGTCAGGGCTTTAAGTTTCCAATTGAGTAAGGGGATCTGTGTTTTTTCTTTGTTTGTTTGTTTAGGCGGGGTTATCACTTAGAAAACAGGAAGAGTTCACAAAGTCATTTACTAGACTAATTACAAATGGGACAGAAATTGTGCTTGTACAGCATTATTTATAAGCTATAGGAATAGCTAATACTTAATGTGCATGTATTACCTGCCAGGCCCTGTCCTGAGCACAGTGTGTGCAGGAAGTCCTTTAATCCTCTCAATAGTTTTATAAGGGAGACTTTACCTCCATACTCTAGAGGCAAGAATTAAGGCCCAGGGAGACAAGTAACTTGTCTGAGGTAATAGCTGAGTAACAGGAAGAGATAGTCTTTGAACCCCAGGAGTCTGGCTTCAGGATGAGCTTAACCATTTTCCATTAGTGCCCCTAGGAATAGGTGCGTCCTGCAGAGTAGAGCACAAGCAATATTACTAGGCTTAACACGGATGCTCTCCAAGGGGGGTCCCCAGACCAAGCTCAGCTCTGGTTCCATTTTTAAAGCTAACAGAACTTTATCACTGATGTTGTGAAATTAATAGACCACCACTTGTAGGTGAAATTTTGGGAAAGAAAGCAGGGTATCTGGAATGTAGGATAGAGCTTGTCAAAAGTAAATAAATAGCTAAAACAAAGCCCCTATCAGTGAAATTCTGGTGCCTTCACCGACCCCTTGCACAACCCAATGGGCACTGTCTCAGAAGAGAGACTATTGTATATGAAATCTATGTAATTGTCTATAGAATACCAAACTTTGTAAAAAATGTTAAATGTCTAGACAGTGTTGCTTATTACTACTGCTTTGATTTAATTTTAAGGGAACAATCTATATATTCCAGACGGTTTAATGTAAGTAGAAAACATCTATATTCACACAGCTGAATTTATCAACTTAATGGTAAATTTCTTAATTGTATGTATTCTATCCATATTACATTAACATCTCACGGCTAGAAAACAGAAACATGTACATCTGAATGCTTATTTCTTCCTCTAACGTTAAAAGCTTAAACAGTCATTTCTTTTCTAGTTTTTAATAGTTGGCTTTATCCCCATTGTTTTCTCTCCTTACCAGATTCATTTTAAGGTTTTAGATAGGGGAAATACTTATGTTGCTGGCCTATAGCATCTTGTAGGTATCTAGGCATATTCTCACATACTGATGAGTCATTTCCGAAGGTATAGCAAGATTATTAGGGCTGCTCACTTCCTTTGTCCCCTTATATCAGGATCTCAATCTACTATGACATTTGGAGTGAAAAGCCTACAATACTTTGCCACCTGTAGACTCTCCGTCTCTCTCTTTCAATAAAGATAGCTTTTACACTAAGAGTAAAATCAAATTTCTAACTTGCATACCAAGTCTCTAAGGACCCAAATTACATTACCAGAATGAAGCCTATCTCCATTAGACAGGCATTATTAGATGTTATAGGTCTTTAATCCACATTAGTGCCTTTTGCAGAGTGTGATGTATACCCAAGGGGTGAGGGTGGATGAGGGTGGCATGTGACAGAGCATCACCTCCGACTCTGCAGGACAGCAAATCCCCTTCAGGGAAAAGGGACCTCTAAATCAGACCTTAAGGGGCCTCCTGTAGTGATGGTGAACTGTTCTCTGAACTAGGCCGAGTTTATTGAAATTCATAGCAGCAGCTCTCTATTTTTACATTCAGAGAGGAATGGCTAAAAGGACATAATCATTCCTTGAATTGGGTTAAACACCAAACCCATATTCACAATGCTAATGGTTTTGGTCAAAGTCAGTAAGTTCAATTTTACCAATAATGGTTCAAGTAAAAATATCACGATTTTAAAGAGGGTGAGATTGTCAGCTCTATGAGGTAAGTGGAATCTGTTGTCAATTGTAACTGGAACGTCAGGTATCTGTTAAGAAATGGGGTGGAAGATTCAGAATAGGTATTCCTACCACACGGGAATATTCTGATAGGATCTCAGAGTTATCTGCATGCCCCTGGCAAGCTTCAAAAAAAATGAAAGTGTTGTTCATCCTGGACTGTATTTCTCAGGTGTACTAACATGTCAGGAAATGAAGCACATAATACTTCCACTCCGTAGGAGGGTCTGTGCAGCCTGTGATCACTCACTGTCAAACGTTTATCGTCTACAATGTCTTTTTGTAAGATGATGGTTTATTAAATCCCTCAGGAAGACCACTATACTAGCATTTAGAACGTTCTGGTATTTGGGACTTCAATAAATACTTGATAGCTGGGCCTATTATGAATCATTTTTACTTAAATCCATGTGGTGTCCTGCAGAGCATAATGAAGCCCTTTAATAAGCTGAGCTCTTTGAAAAGAAAGTAAAATGTTTTCCCCCTTTTTTCTATATGAGAATGAAAAGAGAAGGGAGGCTTGGCTTTCTATTCCTGATGAGAATGTCTTTCCAATTTAAACCCCTAAAACCACCTTTGAAAAGTATCTGCCCTATCCTATCAGCTAATGAACATAAAATTCAGTCTATTCTGTTTTTGTAGAAATCTGGACAATTGTGTCAATTACATAGGCAGAGCTGAGTTCAACACACTTCAAAACTCATCTGTTATGCAATTTCTTCCTTAGGACCAAAAGGCTCTGCCCTCTTCCAAAATTACAATGCAGAACCACCACCATCACCACCAACAAAACTATTTACAGTCACCTATTGGATGTAAACTGAAATCTTCTTCCCTTTTTCCTTCTCCCTCAATCTTTCCATCTCTCCTGCTCCCTCTCTCACTACTTCTTTCCACCAGTATTTGTTGAATCCCTACTGCATACCTGATTACTCCTGGAATCTGAGGTAAAAGCATGAATCAGATGGCCATAGTCCCAAGGGATTCAATGAGGAGAAGTGACCCTTAGATGATCCCAGTAGCATAGCCCCCTGGGAGGGGTGGGGGGCTGTGGAAGAGAGAGAGAGAGAGAGAGAGAGAGAGAGAGAGAGAGAG
This sequence comes from Rhinolophus sinicus, assembly GCF_057876585.1. Taxonomy (NCBI): domain Eukaryota; kingdom Metazoa; phylum Chordata; class Mammalia; order Chiroptera; family Rhinolophidae; genus Rhinolophus; species Rhinolophus sinicus. The sequence continues at coordinate 186,799,828 of NC_142503.1, read as the reverse complement.
AGATCGAGAGAGAGAGAGAGAGAGAGAGAGAATGAATGTGTATTATTGGGGGCGAGGCATTTAAAAGGTGGCCACTACTAAATACTCGTTTTGCCTTTCAAGAAGATTTTATCATCACATCTGTCTTGATATCATGTTTCTTGACCACTAAACCTTTATTGCTGCATTATCCACTGCATCCTTTTGCTCTGTCTGAAAGCTGCAAAGGAGAGTACGTGCCCATTACCTAGCAATGACTACTGCAGATAGTTGTACAATCTTACCCGAATCAAAAGAGCCAACAGGTGAAAGTTGGCTGCTGTCTAAGTATTCCATGCTTTCTTCACTGTATCTGTGGTTATTGCATGTCTTTAATTTGCAAAAATCCCATAGTTAAAATTTAACATGGGAATCCCATACTCAGCACTGCATCAAATAACACCATTACCCTGTAGTCTTCTAACACTAGATCCTGGAGGTTAGGCTGGTAAATTTTTTAGAGACAATGCAGTGCCAGGAGCATCAGGTATATGAGCAACAAGACTCATTAGTTACAGCAGTTTAAGCTTCTTAGAAGGATTTCTGGAATAGCTCCCTTTTATCAAAGGTTTCACAATTAGCTTTCCAAATCCTGCCATAAACTAAAAGGTCTCCGTGTTTCACCTGTCTGTACCAGGAAACGCCATGCTATCAATGACAAAATCATCAATATTATCATCATGAAACATTTTCTGAGCTCCTAGAGGGACCCACGTCTCTTCTCTGAGGAGGTTTGTGGGATGTTCCTCTGTGATCATCTGCCCTTGGTAGCTTTGAAGGGCATGATATAGGCTGTTGGGTCAGTAATGCAGACATACATTAATGTCTATTGCTTTCTGAAATCATCATTGATACTTACCTCACCTATTTTTGAATAAGCCATGCGGGAAGACTTGTTAATATTTACTGAGCACTTAACCGTACCAGGTTAAGCGCTTCGCAAGTATTTCCTCATTTAATCCTCCTGGCCTCTCCTTAAGGAGACTTTGATTATGCTATCCCCACTGCACAGATGAGAAAAGTGAGGTTTACATAGATTAAGTACCTTGCCAAGATGCCAGAGCCAGGAAGCAGTGAAGGCAGCTCAAGCCCAAGCAGACAAAATCCAGAGCCAAGCTCCTAACCACTAATACTAGCTCCCTAGACTCTGACAATTAGAGAGTTACTGGAACCTCCCAGTCTTGCACAGATGGAGAAACTGAGGCTCAAGTAGGTTGAATAATTTGATAAAAATCAAAGATTTTTTTAGAGACAGCTCAGACCTTCTGTCTACCAGCTTGTTGATCTGTTGAGCATCCCACACTGCTGGTCCGACCCAATTCAGGGCATCGGTTGTTAATAAGATGACTATTTGGTACATAGCTCCACAAAACAGAAAGCGACAGGACCTTCAGCATTTCACTTTCCTCTCTGGGAATCTATGGGATAGAAATAATTACACATGTCTTACCTACTACAGGAGATAAGAATGTAAAATGATACCCCAAAATACAAGCTTTAAGAAATAAGAGAAACACGACTTACAAAATTGGAAAAGATTATGAAAAACGGCACCAATCTTCAAGTTTTACAAGTCATATCATAATTTCTCACTGGCAACAATTAAATTAGGTCTTCAGTTATTTGATTAGGGTCGACTGCAATCTTAAATAAAATGAATATTTTAGGCATTCGAGGGCAGAACCACTATGCATATTCATCCATTCCATGCATCCATGCATGCATGCATGCATTCATCCATCCATTTATTAAAGAATTTAGTATTCAATGGAAATCAACCAACAACAATATACTAAGATTGTACTATGCATAATACTTTCCATAACTTATTTCACTTAATCTTTATAAGAACTCTGTAAGATATTAATGTATTCATTTGACAAAAGAGGCTGATAAAATTTATAATTTGCCAAAAATTTCACAGTCAGGTAATAATAGCAGGCTGGAATTCAAACTCAGTCTCACCTAATATCATTCCAATATTGAACAACCACACTGTTCTTGAGATTCCATTTACCTGGAATCATGTGTGGATGTGCGCATGACCACAAGTTACTGACCCTCCTACTCCTTCCTGTCAAACAGGACAAGAGGAAGTGACACTGGAGCCTCTGTTGCTCTCACGTGGGTGTTACAGAGTTAAATCATAGAGTGACATAAAAAAAGGAAACATTTCACTTTTTCTATGAACCCCCAATAAATAGCCATTGGAGAAGGCTAAGACCTACTGTACACACAAAAAAGGAGATTCTAGAAGATTATTCTACCCATGGTATGCCTGTGCTTTTCTTAATCTTCTCCCCCATGGCCATTTCCTAATTTTTCCAATGTCATTGCTTATATCATTTCAGTTATGACCTAGTGGTCCTGTTCACCACATTTCACAGATACCAACTATCACTCCTCCATCAGCAACAAGGAAATGGGACTTGAAGTTTAAATCCTTTCACCTTTCCTATTAAGAGTTCAGTATAAAGGTGGTGTCAGAATCAAACCCAATTACCAGTTAAATTAAATTAGGGATCTGCCTCTAGATTTCATTATTCACAAATCTCTCCATCACTTAAAGGCCAAGAATTATCTGAATAGTCATTTTTTTCAGGAATCTATTTGCTATGTATTTCCATAGCAATTCCATTAATTACTTAGAAATATAGAATCATGGAACAGGAAGTGGCAATGACAAGCCAGTATGTTTGCACACCTGTCAAAAAGACCAGATTTAAGCTAAACCATCAAGATAATTATTCTCATTCTTTCAAAAATCGCTAATGAAGGCAATGCTACAATTTTCCCATGAAACCTTTTCCAGATTCCCAAAGCATTTTATACAAGGAGATCAATATTTCCACATGTAGGAAAATATAAGCAAGGGAAAGCTCTAATAATCTGTTTGTTAAAGGGAAAAAAAAAATCAGGTTGTATTCTTGATCCTTCTTTGTCTTATAACTGTGTTTTCAGAGGATAGCTAAGCCTTTAAACCAAAATCTAGATAAAGACTAAAAGAACACTGACTTTTCACCAGAAAAGAAGACTATAAATATAATTATGCATCACTGTGGGGTTTTGATGTGCAAAACAACTTCATCATTTTAGATGACACTAATATTATGCAGAAAAAGAAAAAATATTCATTAGCCAATTATAATTACATTGGCCATTCATGCTAAATGAAATGTGTCTCATATCACATCATATTTTCCACACTGTGGTCTGCAATGAAATTATTTACTTGATTTGCCTTTTTTTGCTTCCCTCTTTGTAATGGCTTTTGCTTGTTGTTCACCTGTTTTCTAATAGACATTCCCTAGGGTTCTCTAAGAGTAAATGTTCATTCTTAGAAGCTCTCACTTGAGAATTTCACCTAGTGGAAACACTCACAGCATTTTCCCCATAGAATATATTATGAGCGTTGCAATTTTCATGTTTATAGTGACAAGCTGAAATTTAGTAGAAAAATTCTTTTGTGCCTGTTGATAAGCCAGACTCCTCTGCAGGCAGTTGTTTTTAAGAGCACTTTCTTTGGGTAATTCTTTTCTAATAATCCATGATACCTACTGCTTTTGAGGCGATGAGACTGCTGGAAAGATTTCCTGTTTCCCCAGAAAGTAAAGTGATTTTAAGAGTTCTTCAACAGTGAGTGGCCTGAGACCAGCGATGCCTATTTCTAATGTATCCTATCCTCTTCGGGACCCCAGAAATAAATGCTATTATAGACTAACCAGGCAAAGGTACTGTGGCCCCACAGAGAGCCCCTTTGGGGAAAGTGGCAAAGTATTACAGAACTGCCTTATCCAGGAAGGAAAAAGAAAACAGCCATTTATAAGCCACAGCATTCCTATTATTTTACGTTGGAGGGGAAAAGGGAAGGGAGTTAATGCTCATTAGTACTTGATGTGTGGCAGGCATTACCTAATCTATTTAACACAGCGACCCTATGAGATACACATTATTTTTCCTCTATGCAAAAATTGAGGAAGTAGACACAGAGACTAAGAAACATGTTTAAGGGACCCTAGCTGGTTGAAGCAGAACAAATCCAGTATGTCTGAATCCACACTTCGTGGCCTTCCCAATCCCCTCAGCCTAAATCTTCATGCAGCTCCTTTTTAAAAGGAATACAATTATGGAGATAATGAACAGTAACAAAAAGCATGGGATTATTGTATTTTTCAAAATATCCAGATGTCTTCAAAGATTCCAGCAAGCCGGAGTCTATGGTTTTGCAATATTGCAAGTATTTTTTTTCAGTATAAACTACCAAGCCACAAATTTTGGCTATCAAGCCTCTGCTATAAGAATCCAATTTAACATAATCAAGTTCTAATGCCTCTGATTATTTCTATTTGCTCTTGCCTAGAGGTCTGGAAAGACTACAGGTTTTACAAACATAAACACAGGGCTCATGATGCTGTTGGAATGTTCTACCTTCCTGTTTTCAAAGCAAGGGCGCCCTGCTTTGACAGGATTCCACAGAGGGAACAAAGGAAGCTTCTATGAGATAACTTTAGAACTCAAATTCATAAGAGTTAGTTGTGCAAACTTTGATAATATTAATTTGCTCAATATTTAAAATCTGATGGGAACTGGACTATAGAAAGGAGACATAGACTCCTGCAGTATGTGAGTTTCACAGAGGTAGGCAGGCTGGGGTCCGGTTTATCTCCTCAAACATTTATTGAGCATGGCCTTTGACCTAAATGAGCTCACAGATAATGGAGACAAAGCATTTGGTAATGAGACCACAATAAAGATAAAACTAAGGAAACACCCTAAATTTAGTTCCTAAGAAAAGACTGAATTTTGGGCTGGAAGATTAGGGAAAGATACAGAAGGAACGGCCTTGAGTGTCAAGCTAAGGTGTTGAGACTTCATCTTGTAAATAATGGAGAGTAAGAGGAAGAGTAACTTAAGTACAGTGTGAAGGTCAAGGGTGGAAAGACACACCTGAGCTTAACTACCATGGACACAAAAGAACCAAAGTGAAAGGACAAGGACAGAATTTTTTGAAGACGCATAAAGCTAGCGACAGAATGGTTGACAATGAATGAAAGGGTGTAATCAAAGATGACTCAAAATAGTGGTTCTAGGCAGCATATCTTGTTTAATAAAGAATATGAATTACTCATAAGTGGAATGGGATTTACCGAGAATGATTAGCTCATTCTAAAACATACCCATACCAAAGCACAGCAGAAAATCCAAGCGAATTCAGCACTCAGGGTGGAGAGGGAAGAGTGACACTGAGTAACAGGCTGATCATTTAGAGATGCATGTGGTCCAGACAAACCAGGCAGCCACTTCCAATAAGCGTGACACTGATGCGTGCAGCCGGATGGCTCAGTTGGTTAGAGGACGAACTCTGAACAACATGGTTGCCAGTTCAATTCCTACATGGGTCAGGGAGCTGCGCCCTCCACAACTAGATTGAAGACAACTAGCTGCCGCTGAGCTTCCAGAAGGGCGGCCAATGGCTATTGCTTAGAGCTCGAGCTCTCAACAACAAGGTTGCCGGTTCAATTCCCACATGGGATGGTGGGCTGTGCCCCCTGCAACTAAAGACTGAAAACGGCAACTGGACTTGGAGCTGAGCTGTGCCCTCCACAACTAGAATGAAGGACAACGACTTGGAGCTGATGGGCACTGGAGAAAAACACTGTTCCCCAATATTCCCCAATAAAAATTAAAAAAAAAAGTGACATTGTCATGTTTAGGTTTCTTTCACATGGCCTGATCACTTCTCCGTTGCAAAATGCAGGGAGTAAATGTTTCTGATTCCATCCAACTCAGCTAGACTCCCACTGTCATAAACAGAAACACCACAGAATTCTCCAGAGGGCCAAACGGAGCTGGTGTTTTCATGTGGTCGTGGATCTGGTTGGCTATGGAGCCATTCACCGAACTGCTACCACACCTGGGCAGAGCCTGCTTTCATCAGCAACCACATCAATGAGCCCATCTAGACTGACCTAAAAATCAGCAATAATCTTATGCCACCCCATCCACAGTTGTCTTATGACAGATAATGGGCATATGATGACAAAAGAACGTAGAAATAACACTAGCCATAGTCTAGCTGCCTAGGGGTAAATGAACAAATTAAGGAATCGATCACTTAATGTAGACAGCATCAATAATATTTACATGGAACTAGGAAGGACAAATCATTGGAGGGTCTTAATTATAATCTCTGAATTCATAAAACACAACCTTGACACATGCGAAGATGAGTGACTCAGCAGGAGTGGGGAAAGGCAGCTGTGGTCAAGAATCAAACTGTACATGGTGAAAACTTGCAAGCACATACTGCACTTATTTTCTAATTATCAATGTGGAACAGCCTTTCCCAACCCATCTCTGGGTCATTTTTTTTCACCCAATAAAGTCTACCGCCTGAGCAATTACATAGATTTAGAAAAGAGAATCTGACCTATTTATAACACAGTCGATTCTCCATTATTTCCAGGCTCTCTCAGAGGCCATTCGCTTTATGTTATTATCTGACCTCTGGGCATTCCATTGTCCATTATCACCTCCACAGGGAAAAGTAGGTGAATCTCAAATTCATCCATTTAACTATTTATTAGTAGTGCTGGTAAAGGGGTAAAGGCAGAAAATGGCGAGTGTACTGTACAACAAATGCACTCCTTAATCATTAGGCACTTATCCACAGACTTCATTCTTTCAGTGAGCAATCACCCTGAATTAGATTTTTTTAGGGCATGGAAAAATTTACAGTTGAGTTTGGAAATTACCCAAAGCTCACCTGCCCTCTAAAGGTAATTAACGACTGCTACAAAATAAGATAAGCAACCTGAAGCAATTCTTCCCCGTGTGTAAAATGGGGTTATGAGCAATATTACTAAACAGAACCAACTTAGCAGGGTTTTTGTGAAGATTTAAATGTGATAATATACATGAACTGCATAAGCAAAACTTTAAACAAACTCTATGATCAATGCAATTATTATCACTGTTGTTAATTACTGTTACATCATTAATCCCCCTGGATGAGAATGTGGCCTTACTAATATTCAGTGTGATTCAAGGATCAGGAGATATACTGTTTCTAAACCGTCTCATAAATTATAAATTGACATTATAAAATCTTTCAGGGTGGTGTTATAAGACCCCAGCATTAAAGCATAGTAACATCTGAGGAATATCTCAGATGTTTCCCATCGGCATGGAAAGTGGTGCCAAGGTATAGACATCCCAGAAGGGACTAAGGGTTAAGGTAGGGACATAACAAAATATGCTCCACCATCATCTACTCCTTGTAGCCACTGAAAATTTTGCTGAAAAATGGGGAAGAGGGACTGGAGTGTATTTATAGGTACACACACACTCCACATGCATGCAGTTGTCTCTGTCCATTAATCAATAATCCACCATGCAAGTAGCCAGGTGTTGTTAGAGTTGTTTCTTGGCCAACAAGAAGGATTTAAAGTCCAACTTCTGTCACCATCATGACCTCATCAAACCCTAGCAGTTTAGAATTATTGTGACCTTTCAATGCTCTTTGCTGCATTCAGTGTGCAAACCATGAAGACTAAGGTGGGTCCTGCTTTATGGAGACAGAGTGATTAAGGAGTTATGATTTCTAGTCTTCTTTTCTCCTCTCTGAAGGGCCCTGGCTCCTCAGATGTCACCATCTGGAAATAATGTGCCTAGGGTAAAATAAACAAAATAAAAACAAAGAGCAAAAAAATGAAAACGAGAGCAAATGCATGCATCTTTCACAAGTTTTTTGCTTTGCTCTCTTTAATTATGCCAAGAAAGATACACAAAGTTAATGTGATGAGTTAAATTTCTCATGCCATGGAAACCACATCTGTGTGAATATCTACTTCACTGATGGTTTTACTTGATGCCAAGAAAGAGATATCATCAAGTGAAATTATTTCTTCTTTAAACAGATCTTCCAGTGTGGCATCTGAATTGCCTCATGTGTGGTTTGGAGAGCCTGATGCTGATCTGGGTTGGGTTAACAGTAGGCATTTGCCTGACAAACCTGCTTAGAGGAAGGTAGGAAGGTAGTGGTTGTATTGTTTTCCCCATATGGGAATGAAAAAGCACTTCTGAGGAGCCACTCCCTTTCACTAGATTATGAATCTCCTTGTCTTCCGGATGGGCCAGCATGAGGATGCATTTATTCATTCTATTCATTTGTACAGAACCTGATGCACTGGGCTCTGATGTTAGCACTGGGGAGATGGAATGAATGAGCCAAGGTTCTTAGAGCCTACTGGGGTAAACAGACATGTGAACAGTCCAGTTATAATACAACATGAAGAGGGAACCAATAAAGGCAGAGAACAAATGCTGTAGAAGCCCAGAGTAAGGAGTGATTGGCTGGGAGAGAGGTGAACTTCATGTTGGTCTTAAAGGAAAAGAGTCTGCCAAAAAGAGAGTAAGCAGGTAATATTCTAAGGGTATGCGAAGAGTATAAGCATGAGAAAGGCCAAGTGTGAAGAGGAACACGCCTTCCCATCGTTGGTACATGGCTGCAGAGGGTACGTGCTTAAGGATAAGGCCTGTGTGAAGGTTTGAGATCCGGATCGTCACATCTCACATGTCATGATAACAAGGTTGAGCTTTATCCAGAGGAACAAGGAATCTAAGCAGTAGGTGACGTAGGCAATATGATGCTATTTATCCTTTTTAGGGAATTACCTCCGGCGATACCAACAGCAATCCAGTCCAGCGGTTTAGGGCATACTGATAGATGATAGAAAGATCACACAGAAGACTGTGACTACCAAGAGCGAATCCAGCCCTGACGTTTGGCCCCATTGAAGGTTCTTTCCTAGAAGAGTAGGGTTAAATTGAGCAATATTTCCCATGTGGCAAATGCATAGAAAAAAATACTCGCAGAAACTCACAAATGACTATACACCAGAGAAACGATTATAAAACCACTGAGTCTCTGGGTCGGAAAAATTTCTAAAAATTCTCTAAGTCAGCAATCTCCAAACCTGGAAGCTTTTGAGCATCTACATTCAAAGGCTTCATCATAGATTTAATAAATCAGAATCTCCAGGCCTAGAGCCTAGGAACCTGCATATTTAACCACCTTCTCCAGTTAATTCAGATGGATAAGTCAAGTTTGGAAGAGGACAACTCTAGACCAACCCATCAGATTTCTTGGTGAGCAGAGACAAGTTCTTCTTTGAAAGAATAGCCCAAATGTCCAGCAGGAAACTTAGCGTGGTGCCTTGTGCAAGGTAAGGAACCAACCTTTGTCAATCCTCATTTCTAAGCTCGTGACTTGAACGGATGTTTGCCTTGCATTCCTTTAAGACTCCGAGATTATTAGAACTGGGTTTTAAATTCCATTGCTGTCAGCACTACTGGACTTGTTCTTGCCTATTTGGGTAAAAACAATTTTTTAAACCACTTCCCAAAGAATTTTAATCTCTCTTACATGTGCTAAAGCTGTAAACAAGGTCTTATTGTTTTATAGTGGATGAAATATTGGTTCATAAGATACTTACTAAGATGTTAACAGTCTACAAAATATACCCTAGTGCCTGCTTCTCTCTTCTCCAATTTGATTCATTGTATGTATCTACATAACATTATTTCTTACATGACCTTAACAGAAGCTTCTGTGCTTCCAAACTTGGAGGTCTGGGGCATGCCTAAAATCTTGTTAAACATAACTCTCCTACATCAATAAATTTACAGATTCATAGTATCAAAAAAAAAAAAAAAAAAAAAGAACCAAATCTCAATTGTTAAGTAAAACGCAAATGTCATACTATGTATTCATGCAATTATAATGATAATTGAAAAATTATCCCAATATTGCATATTTTGGCCAGTGCCTCTGAGCACTGTATTTGTTCAGAAGTATCTGTCATAGAAGCAGTAAAAAGCTCCTGTACTTAAATTAATTGAAAATTACTTTCTAAAAGAAATATTTTCATACTGAACCGATAACCCAAGAGCACTATTTTGATTTTAACATCTATCATTGAACAAGCAAGGTATAACCATTCTCTAAGTACAGAAGGCGGCTTATATAAACCTACCAATAATTTACATGTTAATTTTCTACATTAAAATATCTTCATGACTCTGCCAAGAGTCATGTGTGAGATGAACTATGTGAAGAAAGTGTTGAAAATTCACTCTGAAAAAAAAACCTCTGAACACTGACAAAGACACAAGAACAGCTCACTGCGACCAGTATCATAGCCCAGACCAGAACTTGGTACAAGCTGCAAGTCACCAGTGGAAGGATGCATGGAGGTGTGTGGGTGTGTATGGAGAGGCACCGCTTAAACGCTGTCAATTGTTAGGAAAACTACCGTTAAGCAGGACCCAGCTGACACCATTTTCTGATTCCCCAAACTTAGACAAGTTCTCATTTCTGCCCTCCCTCCCCTCTCTGCCCCCTCTGTCACCATCAGCCTACACTGTGCACCACCAGCTATGAGCTCATTCTGCCACTGCGTGGAGTGCTTATTTCCTCTGCTGTCCTTTCATGCTCCATTACACGCATAAATAATGAAATTTTATTTTGCAGGAGAGGCTGCATCCTGTTAGTGAACAGGTTCAAGGAGTCAAAAGCTTTCTTTGGGATTCCAGAGAAATGGCAAAAATATTTGTAGAGGGAGAGAGTAACATAATGGAATCATTATCATGTTGGAGACAGAATGATCTGCAGTCAGCATTTATTAAGCTTCTACTGTGTGCCAGACAGGTAGACATTTTACCTAATTATCTCAAACCTCAGAAGAACAGCTCTGTGCGTGGAAAGTATTTCCTCCCATTTTATACTTGAGGAGACAAAGACTAAACGACACTGAAAATTTTGTCCAAGTGTACAAAACTAACAAGTAGCAGAGCTAGCATTAGAACCCAAGACTCTCCCTTTCCAGAAACATAAGGTTCTTTTCATTAATACAGTGTATTCCTGGGGCACTTATTGGGGTTGACTGCACTGTTTTCAATCATGTACAAAACTGTAATGCAATTAGGTTTTGTGTTTCCCTCTCTCCTCACCAACCCAGATAGCCTCCGTGGAAGGATCCGGCCTCTTCTATGTTTGTTGCTCCAGTCTTATTCTTTGCCTGGTACATAGTGAGTGTTAAAAATCATCAACTGAATGAATAAAAAAGCTTTCTTCATCATGTGGTGAATACCATCTCCCTGCACAAGAATAACTATATCCTTCATGAATACTAAGACATTCACACAAAAATATGTTCCCTCACTGCCTTTTGTGCATTTCTTTACTTAAGAGTTTCCCTAGGGCTTTCTTGGAAAAGTATACCTCCAATTAAAAATAAAGGTTATCTCATTCTATCATATTAGTGACATATGGGTTAAATTGGCACCATCTAGCTTAAAGGTATAACTGTACCCCCTCCCCATAGTATCAGAGACTTAGATTTGTTTGTGCATTTGAAAAATGTATACAAACTCCCCACACATATACCTACAGATTTTTCTCATTGTATTAACAAAACTCTTCAGAGGAGTAGTAAACATTTTCCTTCTTCAAATATTATTATTATGTCATTCAGCACCAGATTCTGTGAAAGTAACTTGTCATGTTAAAACACAGTTCTATGGCCAGATACTACTCAAATACTAATCAACTTAAAAAAAAAAAAAAGCAACTGTCAGACCTCTGACAAATAGTAAATCAGAAACTGAAATGAACGTTGCAAGCTACAGACTGTCATACATTCAAACCACTGACAGACATATTCCTTCTGACCAAGAATTGTGCTCTAACCACAGACACTTCACAGCAGTGTTTTCTGCAGGCTTCATTAAGTAACCTTAAAACTATTAGAAATTTACCTTTACAAGCACCCACATGTATACAAATTAGGGAAATAAAATCAACTTGAACATTTAAAATTAAGTGTCTCAGATACGGCAATTATAAAAATAATAACTGAACAAAATATGGAGAAATAAGTTGTAAAGAACTGTCCCACAATGTTCTGTGACACTAACAAAGTCAATATAAGGCTGAGCTTCAGAGATTATGTCAGTGTCAGAATAAATCATGTCTTTCCATTTATCGATAATGAGCTCAGGACATTTGCCAAACTACTAAAAAAGCAGTCCTTTGCACTAGTCTGCCTTACTTTGCAAAACAAACGTTTTATAAATCATCATATATCTTATTAACGACTGTGTTTTTGTAAAAGGTAACTTGTTTGGCTAACATAAAAACCCAGTGAAAAGGGGAAACAACCTTACTTCATAGAACATTCATTGATGGTTTCTTCCCCAAAGATCCTCAAAGGAGTCCATCTGTGACAAATTCGGTTTCCAACATCAAGCCAAGCTTTCAGGAAAGGAAAGTTTGGCCCTCGCACCCAACTAACCCCAATTACACTTGATCACTGAAAAGAATACTTGTATTAAAATAGAGCAAACTCACAAAAGGAAACAATGCACCATTAAATGAATGGCAGAAGTGAAGAAGAGGGCCACCAGACAATTTACTGGTTGGGTGATATCCACAGTACCCAAAAAAGCTCCTGCAGAGCAGAGCACTCTGGTTACCATTTTATTTATATAAACCCTAGAACTATTCTAGCGCATGACAATCATGAAGTGATAAATGTCACCAATTCGAATAATGTCTCTGTATGGGAATATAAAACTTTATTGTTATCAGGGTATTTTCACACACATTAATCTTATCTGACCCCACAACAACCCTGTTGAACTCTGCAGAGACAAAATTAGGTCTCCAGGAGATTGAGCAATTTGTCCAAGGTCATAAATGTAGAAAGGAGTGTGCTGACATGAGAAGGCAGGTTTTCTTTATAAAAATACATCTTTTCTTTCCCCTAAAACAACCTCCCCATTGCTTAGTCCCCGCCACAGTTAAGTCCCCAATCACAATGCCCACATCATAAAATTATCCTCATCCAGAACAGGCAAACTTGTAAATAATATAATATTAGAGAGAGTGAAATTCTACTTTTTTAATCTACATATTTGTATGATTGCTATATATGTTTTACTGTTTTAGAAAAAAAAGATCCAACTCTGGTCATTTTGGGTGGGTTCATAAAGAAGGAAACTTCTAAACTGTATCTGGAGAATTCAACATCTATGCAATAAAATGTAATGGCCATCATTTTGTACAGTCAGATGGTGTCAATGAGAACTCTGTGCAGCCTTAGGCAGCCCTCAACTTCTTTCTAGCTCCAGTTACCCAATGAGAGGCTAGGCGAGCAAGGCTTTCTCATACTAACTCTCAGAGGCAGTTGTGAGGAATAAATGAATTTCTGTGTGTAAGAATCAGAAAATGTAATAGAGGAGAGGTACATAAATGGTAGGTAGGTGTGAATGTACCTTAAAATCAGTTTCATTCCTCAGGGCCTAAGCAGAATTTCCTGGAACCTCTATGGCAAATGCTTAGCCAATCTCCTCTTCTAAACTTCACCTCCTCTTTAATATATTTACGAAGAACATTACTATCTCCTGCATTAGTCCTTCTTCAAAATATCTGAGTCCCAGCTCTGGAGCAAAGTGGGAGAGGAAACCATCACAGAGACTATTTTGACACTGGATTTCATAAACGTGATGCCCATAGGCAGCTGGGGCTAAGAGTGACACCAACATGTGGACCTATTTCGGGACTGATAAGAGTCTAATGTTTTCCATTCAGCCGCATGACCTCTGTTGACTTCAATGGACAATAAATTTGTGAACCGATCTTAGGAGCCACTGTTCTTTTACTCCCTGTTGAAGTAGGTTTCAGTGTTCTGAGGCTTAATGGCATATATGAATTTGGGTACCTGATATTTTTCGGTAGGTTTAAATCCAAAAGCCCTCAGGTTCTTAAAAGGTTCAGCTGGAAGAGTATTTTATCTGTGCCTTGAAAGCTCTAATAAAGAGAACTGAAATACACATATAACATATGACCTGTGACCTGAGGGGAACAGAAGACCTTTTGCCAAGTTTCTTGAATATTTCCTTAAAAGCAACCTTGTAAGAAAGTGAGAAAAAACAGCTCAGTTCTAATGAGCACCTAATAGGTAAGAGCACCAGAGATTTATTTTGTGAATGCTTCAAAAAATGGCTGAGGTCTTTAACCACTAAACTTCCAGAAAGCGTGTGCCCTTATTAAGTATCAGCAGAATAACCGACCAGTGTTTAAGAATCATGAATGTGGCCTTTTGACTTCCCAAATTATATGAGGATATTTTCTTTGACCTTCCCTTATTATAGATCCGTAAAAACGACACTGCTTTGTTCAAGCGACTCAGGACACATGGTGCTGCATGCTTCTGTAGAAACACATCCCACGTTAAATTAAGTTAGAGGTGGTATTTGAAAAATAAATAAATAACGAAGTTCCAATTCACTGCAAATGGTACAGGAGGCCAGTAAGTGGGAAGCCTGCAAGAAAAGGACTTCTTTTAGAAAGATGTTTTACAGGACTTTTTCTGCATCATTAACTCTTCTGGAATCCTGAACATAGCATGATGAATTTCCCTAAGAAGTAGCTACTGTTTAATTTTGAATCACTTCAAAGAGCCACAGCAGAAGAAATCAAAGAAAACCAAAAAGGCCAGTAGATGTGAAATTCGCCAAGGGGGGAAAAAGAAAAACCATGAAGGTTCTAACAGATTTTGACCATGTACTGAAAATACCACTGATTATTTTGCTACTACAGTGTTTTACTGTTCCATGTGACTGAAATAAGCCTCTGTATTCATAGGAACACAGGATATTTTTATTACAATATTTGTGTCATAGCTCCTTAAAAGGGAACATATTTTAAAACCTTGAAAAGAATCTGTGTCTTAAAATGGTTCTTGATATTATATGTGAGTGTGAGTGTGTTTTACTATAAACAGATACTTAATTGGGAGGTCCCATTGCTGAAAAGAGTAAAGAAGTACTGATAGTCTTACTCCTATCCCCAACATGTAGTTTTTAGAAGAAAAACATAATTAAAAAAAAAAAAAAGAGCAAAGCAATTTGGAAGGTGGAGAAAAATAAGAAAGTTGGCTGGGGTACTATAATGGTTATTTAACTGTAATAATAATAAAATAATAATAATAATTGGTCTTCAAAAATGTCTTGCACAAAACCTACGTAAGGGAAACAAAAAAAAAAAGAAAACCTCCTAAAAATTCCATATCTCCAAATACCACTAACATCAAAAACCATCTGGAAAATGTCTGATAATGGGTATCCACCCACCTCAAAAATTCAGTAAACTTTGTCTTCAGTTACCGTTTAGAATAATCAACTCAAATTGAGATTCCGATGTGAAAACCCTGAGAAGACAAAGCTGGATTAAGAATCAGATTTTAGGTCTCCTTAAAAGACTATCTGTTTATAGACACCCTTCTCATACCCCACTTTGCCTTTGATCCGTACAGTAAGTCACAGAAGCACAGCTGAATTTAAAGACATACACACACTGCTGCTATGAAGTCCAGTTACCACATATATGTTCTGAGCTTGAATCAAGCTTCCCTGAGGGGCAATAAAATTTCACTAACATCCAGCAGCACTGTGAGTCTCAAAACATTAGTCTACCTGACTGTACAATCCTTTTATTGGCAGAGGAGAGCACGGGTTTTATTGATGTGGATTGTATTGTCAGTGCTCTATGGAAGAACCATTTAGCAGCCTATTAGCCTGTAACATTTTTATTACTGTTGTTAAATATCATTCCCCATACTGAACGCTGAAATGGAAAAATCAAGCTCAAAAATCTAAATATCCAGAAAGAACTACAGAGCTGTTGGCTTCCCCGCCCCCCACATAATCTGCAGACTCTGATGAGAAGAAAGGAAAACAATGAGTATTCACTTCTCGCAGACAGAGGTCACTAATGGACTGAATTCAAATCACCAAGGCAGTAACCACAAAGTTATTAAAGTAATCTAGTGAAAAATGAACTTGAATTGAAATTAAAGACACCAAAAGATGATTATCCTGGAAGGTCTGACCTGAATAGAAATAAAATGACATCACCTTGACCTTTTCGGAATCTTCCAAAACCAAGAGCCACCCTGTCAGTCACCTTTGCTGTTTTCTAACTTCAGTATAGAAGCAGCAATTCTTCCTTGTAGAATACAAAGCTGAAGAGTCAAACTAGGTCCGATGCTCATGCTGGGTCTCTACAGATTAAGACTCTGGACTTGTACATATTTGAGCCTTTCTTGAAACCACAGCCTCAAACTGGGAAGATATAAGGGAGCTATGTCTAAATCCTAAATCAAACTCTCCGACAGGCCAGAATATAAATGTAACAGGCATCAGGGGACGTTCAAATTAGACCCAGCCTGTCAAAATCGAACTCCGGTAAAATCACATCATCTGAAATCTAGCATACAGGAAAAATCATGACAGTCTTGGGGACCCCAAGGTGCCCAGCATGGAGTCATTTGGGAATCTACTTTCTTCTGTTAAAAGCATCCCCTGGAATTTCTAAACCCACAATGAAACTACTTACATGTTAAGACATGGGCATTAAAAAAAACCCAGCATTCCTTCCATGCTATATGCTAGCTTTGTAATAGTTTCTGCTATAGTACAGCTAGCCCAATTCTTTTTACAATTTCTTGTACCTACTGGCAGAGACAGGGAATCATGTTTGAAATTCCATCTTGCAACCTCCTCCAGTCACAGATATTTGCAACTCAACCTGACAGTATGGTGTTGAACTGTCCACTGTGATTATTAAAAATCCTAAATGGTTTAACCCTATCCTGTCCGGGCCTTTGAGGAGGGGAGGAAGAAAGCTTGTATTTGGGGGAGCAATAATGTTGTAAAGAAATAAGCAACTTTTCATGGTATGTGTATTACCCAACGATTTATTGTCTTCTAATATGGTGGCCTGTCAATCTTATGGATCTGGTGCATGTTGCTTAGCGATTAAAAAAAATGTCCAGTTCTAACACTGACTTAAAATTATACATTAATACTGCAACCACCAAATATGTCCCTGGACAAATACCAAACTGCATTCTATTTACCTCAAAATGTTTGGGGTATCCTTTCACTGTAGATTTAAGAAGGTCATGCCACTTATATCTACAGACAATATCTTCCCGATATGGAAGCTAGCCTTCATATTAGCTTTTTGGGTAGGAGAAAAGTTAGACATAATAAATTTAGCAATAAGCCTGAGAGTAAGTGGACATGCCCCAAAGCTCCCTGAAACCCTGGGTGATAAAAGAGCCTCCCAGCTGAGTTGGGAGCAATAGTTTCCACTTAGGAGAGGCTTTGCATAGCAAATGCAGCATGCAAAGAAATCTAATCAGCACCTTGCACTCCTGCGCAAACCTTTACACGGAGTTGTGCCTTGCACCTGATTAGCTTACTGTAAGCTTTACAAGAGATTCCCTCCACTAAAATTAATCAAAGCTCTTGAAGACTGATTTCCATTTACAAGAAGTCACTACGAGTTTCCAGGTGAATAAATAACGATCATAATAAAGATGATAGCAGCAAACGTTGAGCTGCTTGGAAACCCAAAAACTCGACTGTGCGAGAGGGGATGTTGGGGAGTTGGGGCTAGAATCTTTCCGCTCTCGGAGTGAAAAGCAGGAGCTATTTTATTGTCTTTATACTTAGCCTTAGTAACGCTGCTATTCCGGAAAGGAGAGCTTCTCTCCGTTGACCCCTCCTCAGTGAACACCTGCGACCACTCGCCGCCCCAGCACTACCGTACATCAGGCCACCGAGGAAAAACCGGTCTCTCTGCAACACCATAACCCCACACACGAACGAGCGCGCGCGCGCGCGCGCACACACACACTCACACACACACACACACACACGCGCGCGCACAAGCATTGCAAATTCACGTTACCAATGGTTAGTGCGTTTCATCTCCCTTCAATCAAAATGTGACTTCTAAAGTTCCTATTTTATAACGCCATAAAGTGAATGGAAGGAGGGAAGGAGAGCCCCAGGGATGTCAAAACCGGGAAGGATAATTTTCCCCCTACTTTGAAATTTTTACGCACATCTACCCCGCCCCCATTTGCTTTCCTGCGCCAGCCGAACGCGGTGGGCGAATGCGGGTGGGTTCATATAATTTTTAAAAGATGTTAAATAAGGGTAAGAGGGTGAGGGTGGAAGTGAGTGAAATCCATGCATTATTTCCCTGGGTTGAAGAATGCTAAAACCACTGACTCCACATTCTAAATTTCCAACGAGCTACAAGAGGAGGCACCAGCTGGGGCCGAGGGTTATCATCCATTCCCAGGAGAGATTCGCTTCCTTGCACAGCTGCCCCCGGTTCTCAGAGAAGCGCCACGGGCCCCTCTAACGTTACTGTAGATCTCTCGGCGCTAGGTGCCTGTCCCCGGGATCTTGAACTTCGCCTCCCTCTCACTTTCAGCCAGAACTGGAGAGAGTCAGGAAAGGCGCTGGGAGGGAGCAGAAGCCCAGCGGAGAGGCTAGAAGAAGAAGGTTGGGGGTGCCTGTTACCTGCGAAGGTTCTCGAGGTCTCCTTCCAGCCTTGGTAATAATCCCGGTCAGCGCCGCGTCCTCCCCCAAATCCAAACTTTTGCTTGGTCCTCCAGGTGGCGGGGGCGGCGACGGTGGGTGCTGCCGGAGCCCGGCCCTTTCGCCCGCTGCGTCGGGGCGCGAGGGTGCAGAGGCCGAAGGCTCAGAGCGGCGCGCGCCTCCCCGTAGCCGGCCGATGCCCGGGCGCCCCGCTAGCCTCTCTCGCTCTCGCCTTTCTCCCCTACGGAGTCGCGGCATCGTCTTCCCCAGTCCTCCGCCACCTACGCCTCCAGGACTCGAGCATGCCACTTTCTCTCGGCTCCGGCCGCCGCGGCCCCCTCCCCTCCTCCTCTGCCTCCCCCTCTCCGCCTCGGTCACGCCAACGAGTCCCGAAAGGCGGGCGAGCGAGGAAGGCGGCGGAAAGAGGCCCCGCGGCGCCGGGGCTCCTCGGAGACAGAGGACCCCGGGGGGCGTCTGGAGAGCCGGGCGAGCGCGCCTCGGACGCCCGGGTGCCCACCTCGCAGAGCCCTGCGCGTGGCGCTGCGCGGGGCTCGCTTGAGTGCTGCACCGGCTCCGCGTGGGTCGGGAGGTTTCTCAGACCTCACTGCTGCCTGGATGCGACGCGGCCCGGCTAATGTAGGCGCCGCGGCCCCCACCCCCACCCTCCTGACACCCCCGGGAGATGTTTACAGTAATGAATTCGCGGGATCGCCTCCGCGGCTCCCGCGCTCCTCCTCTCCCCCAGTCCCTCGCGCTCTGGCGCGCTCCCCACTTCTAGCCCTCTTTCTCTCCCTCCCTCGCTTACTCCCTCCCTCTCGGAGTCCCTCCCACATTTCTGGTTTAAAGAATGCTTGGGAGGCGCGGCCGCAACCCAAAGCTTTCCAAGAGGCCAAGTCAGACTCGGCTCTTAACCCTGTCCTCCCTGAAGAGAGTTGCCAAGCGCGGGGCTGACACCGCGGATGACATCGAGACTGTGCATGCCGCCTCTTCTCTCTTTACCCTGCACCATCTCACCCACCCCCCAACTCTTAGGGATAATGCCACCATCTGAACACTGAAAGCCGATTTACCTCCTTCCCACTTGGTGTTGTACTTCCAATATCTATTACTTAGATACTAAGACATGATCGAAGCGTGAGAATAGAGGGTAAAAATATTACAAGTCTCTCAACCAAGATGGCGTTATTTCAAATGCAAGTAAAGTTGGTGGTTTGCCCCCCACCCCATCATTAGTTCCCTGATCCCGGACCTTCTTAAATAACTCTACTTGGGAATATAATCCAAAATTGAATATGATTATTTTAAACACCCCATTTTTTTCTCCCTTCACGCTGGCCTCCGGAAAGAGCGTTGTTCACTTTCCCCAAATATTACAACGGACAACCAAATTCAGCCTCACAGATTTAGGAAACGGGCTTGACAGCTAAAGAAGCCTGATTTAAATACAGGCAACATTTCCAATTCCCAATCTCTTTGCAACAGTGAAAAAGTAATGTAAGAAAACCAGGTGCACGTCTCTTTGGAGGGGGTGTCTTGTTTTCTCCTCTAATTTCATTGCCGCAGCTCCTGCCTCCAGTAAGTTGCTGTCATGTTCTAACTAGTCTGTACAGAGGCCGAATCTGAACAGAAGAGGGAGAGCGAGCTCGCGCCAAGTGCTGGGCTGTGCAGAGACGCGCCGTTGGTGGGGCCAGGCCAAAAGTACCCACGAGCTTGAAACTAGCACAGGACAAACTCCCGAAGGATCCGTTCGGATAGCGCAGCAGAAGAGTTGGGCAGGGGCGGTGGCCACAACCAGCCGGCTAGGGATGATTTCTGGGTCCTCAGTTCAAAGCCTGAGTCACTTGGCACCACTTTCCCAATTGTTTTCATTTCCTTCGCATCCCTGTTAGGTCTATCGCCTCCACGCACTTGAGCGCTTAAATCGTGTTAAAACGACTTGGAAAAACGCCCGATTTGCCTCCCAGGCACAAGCCACGCACAGATCCACCCAGACGCACACCGGAGAGGCACGCTGGCACACACGACCCAGGCAAATAATGCATAAGGCAAAGATGGCTAAGAAAATGCTTTGACTGACATATACATAGCCAGCTTCTCCCCAAACTCAGTGTGTGAGTAATATCCGGAGGGTGGGGCACATGGCTGGGGGAGTTAATTGGACTAGGACAGTGAGTGCCATCTTGCTAAGAGGTTCCAGGAGCAAAACACCAGCGACGACAGCAGCGGTGGCCTCCGCCTCCACCAGCAGCTGCCGCCAGCGAGAGCCTCACACGCTCCGGGAGTTTCCCGGGCATCAAGTGTGGGTCCAGCCCGCCCCAATAACCCCCTTTCCCGATACTTCCTTTCCCTGGTTAGTGCCCAGACTTCAACCTTGATCTTGCCCCGGGGTTACAAACGAGAAGTGACCGTGCCGGCTGAAACCGAGGGGAACTAGCTAGAACCGGTGAGCGCGGTGGAGGAATCTGTACAGCCGGCTCCCAGCCCGCGCAGGGACGAATTGGCAGCTAGAGAGGCTCTGCTCCCGCCCTCCTCACTGTCACCTTGCCCCCCTGCACTCAGCGCCTAGAGGTGTTAACCACCCCCTCCCCGCGTCCCACGCAGGCAGCGCAGGGAACTCAATCGGTGTTCAGCTTAGTGGGCTGCCCGTGTCCTCACCGCCCCCGATGGCGCGCGGAGAGGACGCGCTGGTCCTAGCTCAGTGCCTGGCCACTGATGACCAGACGGGCTGGAGAAAGACTTGGTTTGGGAGAAAGTAATCCCCTCCCTAACTCGAAGGAAAACGAATTAGCATCCCCCGCATCTTCTTAGCCACTAATCGATCCCGGATTGCGGGCAGGGGGCGTGCTGGTGGCTTTAGACGCTTGCTCTCGATAATAACACTGGTGATATTAACAGCAGATGGAGCGGGCTCAGGGTGGGGACGTAGGAACGTTCACATTCATTCTTGGGATGTGAGAGGCTGGATTCCGGCAAGTTTAGTGGCTCTAGAAACTTAATTTAGGGTGATGCTTCCAGCAGGCTAGCAAATTTGCGTTTTGACTCAGAGCTCAGTTACAAAACTCCTTAGAGGAAGTGTATTCGACCTGCTAATAGACCTCTCTAAAGTCGGGGGAGAGTTAAGCAGCTTATTTTCTCTCTGGATGAAAGATAAAGACTAAAAC
The DNA here is from genome assembly GCF_057876585.1 of Rhinolophus sinicus. Lineage (NCBI taxonomy): Eukaryota > Metazoa > Chordata > Mammalia > Chiroptera > Rhinolophidae > Rhinolophus > Rhinolophus sinicus. Next base: position 186,778,184 of record NC_142503.1, on the reverse strand, counting down.
ATCCCACCCACCCGATGATTACCCCTGCTGGTTAACAACCACCCCCACCACACACACAAAAAAAAGAAAGGAAAGAAAGAGAGAAACCGCGTGGTGCTAGCGTAGTGGCAGCCCCGGCAGCTACTGAAAACTCCACCTGGCACCACAGCCCTTTTACCTGGCGGCGCGTCTCCTTGCAATGGGCTCATCCAAATCCGACAGGGTCAGGGAGGTGGAAAGGGAAGAAGCTGGCGCGACAGCAGCGGGGATCCCGGGGCATGGTATTGTTTTAGGGGTCGCCGCCGAGGTCCCTCCTGCCCATCGTTGAGAACTGCCAACTTGGTCCCGGAGCTGGGTGGACACAGCGGCAGCCCTGGAGCAGCCGCCTCGCCGCTGCTTGACTACCAGGACCTAGGGCCAGAGACGCACCCTGCGCGGTCGCTGCTCGACGCCTCAGCGCCGAGATTGCAGCTACTGATGTTCTCTCCCAGAGCTGGTTCCTCTGTGGTGACAATGGAAGATGCCAAAATTGCGAGTGACGGCGACAGGTTTCGAACGTACAACTAACTACAAGGTACCCTGCTGGAGACTGCAAGCTACTTTCCCCCTCCCCCTCATCTCCCTCCTACAGGGGAGGGAATTAATTTAACCCTGTGTGCGCCTTACACTCCCTGGAGAAGCTGGAATCGACTAGGAAACCGCAGGCGGCGGCTCCCGGGGCAAGAGCTTTGTTCACGTGCGTTACCAGTGGGTGTGTTGCTATCTGGGGGCACTCGCGTGGCAAGACGCCAGTGGCAGGCTTCCAGCGCCAGACTCCGACATGGGAAGGAGCCCTAGCATTTCATCCGGACCAGACCCAGCCCTCGGAATCTATTTTTTGCCTCCGGTTACCAGATTTGTTGAAGTTGCCAGGGAAGTTGGGTTTTATTCCTTTATTTCTTCCCCCCTTCCTGTCCCTCGTATCATTTCCTTTCCTAGAGGCTCTTTGAATATGTGGAACTCTCTGCTTGTTCTAACTCGAGCTTTTAACTGTTTTGCGTGTGCGAGACGAACTGTGTAAGGAACCCACCTACCCACGCCACATTTAAATGAAATAGCAAGGAAAACTGCCTCCCACCCGTGCATCCAGTGCCCGCATTAGCCAAATGACCACGTATTCAAATAAGACTAAAACACGGGAAAATGGAGAGGGGTCGGGTTTGAGGGAGTCGGCGATGTGACTAGAGAGATGGAAAGGTGGGGATGGAGGGGGGCACAGAGCCTTAGAATGGTATAAACAGGAGAACTACAAACAGGAATGACGATGCAGAAAATATACGAGTTTCAACATTGGAAGCAGCAGGCCAGCTTTATGCGCCTAGATTTTGATTGGCATTATTTCCCCGGCTCCTTTGGGAGCGGTTAAAGGAAAAACAAAACAAAACAACAACAACAAAAAAACAAACAATACAGCAGCGTCCGCCTCGGTCACCCAGATGCTTTGCATTTTGTAGCAGCTTCGTTTAAGTGCTCTGGACTCCCAAGAAGTTAACTGGAGTTGGAGACGAGTCTTTTCGTGGACGCGGATGTAAGTTTAGAAAAGAGAAAACTGACAGCAGAATGCTTCTGCTATCACCGTCATACCCAGATGAGCCAGAGCGTCGCCCCGAGCGCCAACTCAGACACCTTCAACCGACCCGTTCTTTCTCGAAAGAAAGAAAAATGCCGAGTCTTTAATAATGATTCAGAGGGTAACACGTGGATCTTGCGGAAACTGAGTTATTTTAAAAAGAGAAAATGTGTTTCTCCACCAGAAAGATGTCCTAATCTCTCTCTCTGCAACGTACCCCAGTCAGTGAGAATCTGCAATAGCCATTTCAAAAGCCTCCCCAGCCAGGCCAGCTCGCAGAGGCGGTGGGTGGGAAAGCTGTTTCCAGCCGCCGGGTGCAGAATTCCGCTGTAAATCCTTCTAGTGTGCCAAGGGGGCAGCAAAGCATAGGGATAGCTTGTCAGGCTGCAGAACCAACGCGAAAGACCACATTTGGGGACAAATACTCATCTACCTGCTTTTAAACATCCATCTTCCTGTGTGTGTCAGTTACATAAGTATGCACATGATGTCTTTGATACCTTGATCTAAGATAACAGTATATTATTTTATCTTTAAGAATCCATTTTTGATTAAAGGCAAAACAGAACCTTGTACAGGTTTAACTTTCTGATTTATGCTCCTGGAAAATGAATAAGACTGAAAAAGGAAGAGGGGATGGTTGCAGATGTACAAAATTTGTATTTTATTAGTGCTGTTTCCAAATTATAAGAAAACAGTATCATGTGGCTGTGCTCCCTCTGTGAGAATGTTGGTGCCATTACTGTAATCTGGATGAGGAAAGTGAAGTATGGAACAATATCACACCAAATGTAGGAACATAATCTCTGTAACAAATTTCTTATCCGCATGATCTATGAGTCAGCTTTAGAAATACGTGATGACGGGGCCAGAGGAAGCAAAGGAATAGCAAATGTGGTTCGAGGGCTCCAGAGTATGATAATTTTTCAGACTCACAAAACTGTGATACTAAGGTTATTTTCATTGAGAAATTATCACTTATCCATAAGGATAGGGAAGTATAGAGACAAAAAAAAAAAAAATCTGTGAGCTTCGAAAAACAGAAAGTCAGCTCATTAGTTATGTTTAGGCCTTCAGTCCTCAATGGGGTTTTCACTTCAATTGAAATTTGACTTCCCTTTCAAATCCTTTAACACCCTCTCTCCATGTCTCTTGTACCCTCCCCCATCTGCACATGCACACTGTACATTGGCCTGTCTTTCTCATACTTGGTGAAAGGAAAAATAACACAGGATTCTGAATCACAAGATCATGGTTTAAGCCCAAAGCCCTGAAAATTTTGATCTTGGATAAGTTCCGTTTCGAGCCACTGTCTACTCATTTATAAAATGAGCATAAAGATACCTGTTTGACCAGCCTCATATTGTTGTCACATAATGAGTCAGTGTATGTGATCAGTGCTTTAGAAATCTGAGTGGTTGTTGCTAACGATATTATCTTTGCATCACACAGTCCCAGCCTTCAAAACAGAGGAAAATTACATCAATCTGAACATAGTTTCCCCTGAAGTGATCATCTTCGAACACTTATCAAAAGGAAGAAACCAACACTGCTACATTGCCATTAACTGAACTGCACACTTTATTCATACTTTATCAGTTCTTTTACACCACTGTCCTTGTTTCTGTTTCAGGATTCCATCTAGGATACTGCATAGCCTTCAGTCAGTACATCTCCTGTGCTCTGTGACAGGTCCTCAGTCTTTCCTTGCTTTTTGTGACCCTGAGAGTTTTGAGGAGTAATGGTCAGGTATTTTGTCTCTCAGTTTTGGTTTGTCTGATGTTTTGTCGTGATTGAACTCTAATTATGGGTTTGGGGAAGTAATACCATGGAGGTGTAGTGTGTTCTCATCACATCATGTCAGGCAGTACAGGATGTCAGCATGACCTCGTCACTCTCTAGGTATTGTGTGCAGGGTTTCTCTACTGTAAAGTTATTTGTCCTTTTACATAATCTATTCTTTGGAGGTAAATCAGTAAGCCCTGCCCACCCTCATGAATTTGGAATTTTTAAATAAGCCAAATAAGCAGTTAGTGCAATTTGTAAACATCACCCCACCTCACCCCAGATATCAAATTCACCCAGAAATAATCTCCCAGGAAATTCCTCCTGCACGATGCTATATCCTTAGGAAAGTGTTCAACAATCTCTTCTTGGCTATATATTTTGAATCATCTTTAACTACCGCATGTTTTACAATCCCCAAACACAGTAATTCCCAAATCGTGTTGATTCTATTCTGAAATGCCCCCTTCTTTTTCAATCCTCATTGTCATATCTGGTCGGTTTAGAATTCCAACTTCCCTATGAAAAGATGACATCCATGACTTCTTATCCTTCTTTCTCTTTCTTGGTTTTCTGACAGTATAGTGTTCACTTCATTCTCCTTTAAAGTGATAATAGCTATCTACATGATTGTTTCTGGACTAGACCTAAGAGTCTCAAAGAACTGAGTCAGTCTTAGTTTTCTCTTCTCCTGGTAAATACTCAAATTATGCTTGTTGACTTCATGAGTAAACTCCTCCAGCAGGTAGAGAGAATAAATCCTTTCTTCTAAGAAAAGAATTTTTGTAATGAAGTCGATGGTGAACACACTGGAGAGGTAGCTTTTCATTTCTCTCATGAGTATAAACTACTTCTAATGCATGGTATCCTTTTTTGTGAATGTGGCTTGATTTATGTGAATCCATGACATTGAAATACATACCCTTCTGATTTTGAAACACCACACTACAGTATATAATTCATCTATTCATTTAATAATCATTTGTAGAAAACACAAAACATGTGTCAGGAATGTGATGAATATATTGAGTCCCTATTCGGTCCACACTCAGTCTAATGGAGTCACATAGACAAATAATTATACACTCATTAGGGAAATATAACAATTTCGTTATAGGCAATGTAGTTTAGTGCCCTGAAATAGTTTTTCTCTAGAGGGAAGACCTCATCCAAGTGATGATGTAGCTCTTTTGACAATGTATGGATTTTACAAGGGACTTTGCAACATCATTTTTATATCCAGCCTTCTCCATAGCACAGCCCCAGGTACCAACTGGAGTCCTCTGTCTCATGGAAAGCTCTTTGGGCCAAGAATTGGAAAATCAGTGTGGAAGTAATTGCATGAATATCCATTTCCCCAAGCCTTGGTTTCTTTGCCTTTCCATGCAGGTTACAAGATGATTATGCGTGAACAGAAACAGAAGGTACATACTGACAGGAAACAAATGCACGTTAAACCATGGAGATTTCCTTTTACATAAACCTGCCATTTGTTAAGCAGTTGCTCTCTGTTCCAAAGGGAAGCTGGCAAAAACTTGAAGCAAATATTCTGCAACAGCACTGGGGAAGAATAAGTAAGGGAAATGCTTTCTAAAAAAGGGTATAGGCAAGATATAAAGATGTAAACCGTTTTAAGAAGAGATGAATGATATACCCAAGGACTTATTCAAACCTGGACGCTACCATTGTAGAAATGTTACTGAGCTTTCTATATCTGACTGTAGTTCTGATGAAGAGGGAGGTGCCATTTTAATCTGAGAAAACACATTTATCTGACTGGCTATATAAGATTCTAAATTTGTGTGTGTGTGTGTGTGTGTGTGTGTGTGTGTGTAATTATATATATATATATATATATATATATATATATATATATATATATATAAAATTTCCCACTACACTATACACACATATATTAGAATAATAAAATTGCATTATATAGAAAGTCAAAAATAGTTTTTGAGACTGACTCATTATGAGGAAAAAAATATCGTATCTATTAAACTTTGTGTAGTTGCAAGAGCCCTAAACTTGGACTTGGAAGATGGTACTTCAAGTTTCCACTACATTGTCAGGGAAATCACTAAGTTGCACGAAGCCTCAGTTTCTCTTCTGTCAAAAGAGCAAAACCAAAATTGTTTTCCAAGGTTGATATATAAAGAATAAGTGAGGTACTTCCAAGTTCAAAATAAGAATAAACTGTCATTATTTATATAATGATTGTATTTTATGTCATTTAATGTGAGATATATTTTACTCTGTTTTTACTTTAATCTTAAGCCATGGGTTTACTTGTTTTGCTATTTTTTGCTTTTCTGGGCACCTTGTTTTACACACTGCCCCAGAGTTTCAAACATACAGAGCTGCCTAGTTTCTGCAAAGTTGCTCTGAACAATACTTTCAGGTGCCACTCTTCACTACCAAGTTTTTAACTACCCAAAAGATAAACTTCCTCAGCTTAAGGCATCGTTAGTTTATTTTCTCACTGTATCATTTAAAAAATTAATATAAATTGCTATTGGCCAATTTCTTCCACAGTTCCTCCACTTAGCTGTAACTAAATTAACTAAAAGAAAGTAAAGTTTTTCAAGTGATTCTTTTTTTAATCTTCTTGTTGGATTATTTTAGCCCTTGAGTTTTCGGGATGTAGTCACCTATTTACCTACTCAGTTGGAACAACTTGGATTTCATGTTTTCCGCTTCCTCTACTTGAAACATTTTTTAAAAATAAAATGAACACTAAATTTAAAGACATAGTTCCTCACAGATAGTGTCTTTTTCTCTCTCTCTCTCTCTCCACCTTTGAAAATTTCTATTAGTACAATATTTTGTAAACATGTTAGAAAATCATGTACTATGAATGCGACTGAGCTTACTAGCATTTGGTTTTTACTCTTTATCAATGGTACAGGAGCAGGAGTTAAAGTCTCCTTCCTGAAAACTGAAAAGTCACTGTGGATGACTATTTTTTATTTTATTTTTTTTTATAGCATGACAAAAGCCATGAGGCTCCTTTCTCTGAAGGTCATTTAAAGCTTGATTTTGAAAGGCTTTCCCATTTTCCTTGCTGGTTTGAAGGGATGTCTAGTGAATCTCAAACACAATATCAAATCACAGAAAGACTTGAATTGTTCTGTTTTTGGATTACGTATTTATTTTTATTTCCAGGGATTCTGCGATTTTTTACATAGTGTGATTTCCTCTTCCTTTCACTCCAATGCTTTACAAATGGTATCGTGTTAGATTATTAAGTGCAGCAGATGTAATAATATGGATTCTAAGTTAGAGTTATTAGAAAGTCAAGCAGTTAACATTAAAAGTACCTCTATTTGTAGAACCTTTACTCCTGGCAGTATTCCTAAATGAATTACTTTATCTGAACTCCCTAACCCCACCCACATGTACCAAGGCACAGAAATAGTGAAGCAGCTAGGAGCAGATGCCATGTCCCCAGAAGCCTCTCCAGAGTTTAGCCCAGTACCCTGCTGTACATGTTATCCTCTCATCAGTAAGATATTCTTTTCTTGTCACTATGGAAAAAGCCAAAGGTATTTAGTTATTTTTTCTAACTGTCTATGAAAGAAAAGCCAGATTCCTTCAAAGATACGTGTAATCCTCACACGTCTGTCCTAAACAGACAGCCTTAAAAATGATAGAAGTAAGTCTGTAAAAGCTAAGGCCTCAACATCTTTACGGAAATGCAAATCAAAGCCACAATGAGATATCACTTTACTCACACTTGAATGGCTATAATAAAAAAGACAGACAATAATCACTGTTGTTGAGTAAGTAGAGAAATTGGAACCCTCATACACTGCTGATGGGAAGGTAAAATAGTACAACCACTTTGAAAAACAGTTTGGTGTGAAGTTGCCTTTCAACGTTAAACATACATTTATCATATGACCCAGAAATTCCATTCCTAGGTACATCTACCCAAGAGAAATGAAAACATATGTCCACACAAACACTTTCACACAAATGTTCTTAGCAGCATTATTCATAATAGCCCCAAATTGGAAACAACCTAAATGTCCATTAACTGGTAGAAAACATGTAGCATATCTATGCAATGGAATACTATTTGTCAATGAAAGGGAACAGAGATTGGATACCTGCTAAGGCATGGAGGAACCTCAGAAACATTTTGTTCAGTCAAAGAAGCCATAAAAGAAGAGAACACATATTGTATGATTTAATTCATAGAAATGTACAGTCAAAGCAAAGTTTATGAAGACAGAAAGTAGATTAGAGGGTGACAAGGGGGGAAGAAGCTGGGGGTGGGAAGAAAGAACAAGGATTAATAGTAAACATGCGTGAAAGATCATAATGTGAAGATAAAAATGTTTTAAAATCGATTCATGGTAATGGATGTATATGTTGGCAAATGTACTACAAGTATCATTGAATTATACACTTGAAATGAGTGAATTATATGATATGCAAAATATGTCTAAATAAAATTATTTTTTAAAAGCTAAGAGGGTTGGTGTCAATGTCTATGAATATATAAGCTGGGTAATAATCTAGTTAGATCCCCTCCATTAAAAAAAAAAAGTAATCTTGTTAGATTCCCTCAGTAAATAGGACTTGAATTATCTCAAGAGTGATAAATAAAGACTGGAGAGTATTAGAAATAGTAAACTAATATGTAAGTCGGAACCAATTCCTCTTATTCGCTACTTCTTCAAAACAGCAGGTAATTTGCAATCTGATTAAATCCACGTGTGTGACCCCTAAAATTCAGAAATAGAATAAACAAAATGCAAAGTTGCATATTCTTTCCACTCCATTCTCTAAAAAAAAAGCAAATGAAATAACATTTTTAAAATGTCTATGAATCAAAGGGAAAACAAATTTTCTGCTTTTGTATTAAGTTCTCTGCTCACCAGACTCCTCTGCCAAAACAGTGTTCTATTTTTACAACACATGGTACATTTTTTTTTTTTTACTGTGGATCAAGGAAACATGATGTTTTATTAATAAAAATCTATTTTTGATATTAGAATTATTGATTATTTTAACACATACCTTGAATAGTTTAGTTCTTTCAGATATTCATCAACCAGGAATCTTCTTGCTTTCCTGTCCAGCTAGGGCAATACAAATATCATTTTGTAAGGATGTCAATTTTTTTTCTAGAAAAATAAGAAACCACAAGACAGATGGGTTAAGAAGAAAGTCAGACACAGTATCAGTTGCCAAAAGAAAAAAAGAAAAAGACAACATCTTGTCCATCAAAGAGTTCAGATCAAGAGTCTTTTTTTTCTCAAATGATGACAGCTCCAGAGTTCCGAGTAACCAGAAAATAAATAAGCAAACCTACTGAAGGTGTTTCTCCATGGTTTCCACTGTAATGTCTGGTATAGATAAACATGTCATTTTACTAGGAGGATTACCTGGGGAAAAAAATAGCTACAGCAGACAAAGAAAAAAGAAGAAAATTGATTAAGTGCATATCATGCCTGTTACACTGGGATGAACTGTCATCATGCTTTTCTGGATGCTGCTGACGAAAATGTCCAGAAAGAATAATATACCTTCAACAATATAAAAGGATTCAAAGTACAAATTTATAATCTTCACCTGAGTAGCTTCAGGACAACCGACATAGCGGCTCTCAGCCGAAAATTGGCCCTTCTTGGTATTCTGCGTTCATTTTTCTCAAACAGGAGTTTACCCACTAGATGTGGTGAAATCGAGTTTGTGTGATCTTTAATGGCCTTTTTACAGCCAGGAAGACCTTGTTTTTCAGGCTTCAGGAAACTGTTGATAGAAAGAAGGAGGTTGGAACTGTGAATAGATCTACTGGACCTGAGAGTCATCCATCACCTAGTCACAACAGCATCCCAGATGGGAGAGAGTAGAGGGTGGGCATATTTAAGGAGGTGTGAACTTTGAATGGACAGAAAAACACAGTTCTCAAGGTTTTGAGATCAACTTCTTAAACTGACTCAATGAAAAAATATTTTATCATGGATATAAATCATTACAAATATATATGTAAAATTTTCCATATTACTCTCAGGTTTTAGGATAAGAGTAGAAACTAGGTTGGAAGGGATTGAGAAAATTTGCTAATTGGCCAAGTTCTTTGCCAATGCGTTATAGGATGTGTTTACGTCTAAGAACATGTTGTGGTCTATTTGGAATAGAATCAGGCTGAGTTCTGGTATCAAATATATTTCCAACTAACTGAGTATTTAGGAAAGCCACTCGATTTTCTTAGGCCCCAGATGTCTCATCTCATAGGTGATAATAATTTCTGGCAAACTTGCTCTCCATCATTTGGTAAGCATAGAATAAAATGATAAATGTAAAAGTAAGAGAAAGGCATTTCTGTAAGCAAAGGTGTCATTCTTATTTAAAAATGAGACTGTCTCCTCTTTAACCCCTTAGTTTGCTTGAGGATGAAAGCCAGGGTAACTCCTCTAGGAAATGATCGGGTTCTGGTTTACATTTCTTGTTATGAGGGCGATAAAGGGCTGATCTTTAGATGTGAAGAGTACAAAGTCCTATGCTTGGGCTGGAGTTTGCAAAACCTCATTAATCATGCTCCATTGTGTTATAGGTTCTGTAAACATTGCAAAAGCATAAAGTACAGCCCTTCTATTAGTGACATCTTTCCAACCTAACTCCAGGAAGCCTTTGAGATTTCCTTAAATGACTGGATTTCATTTCAGTCATTAGTTAACCCTGCCTAGTGGGTGATTCTGAATCCCACCAGGCAGGAGAAAGGGGATATGTATTCAAACAGTACAAACATGGCTTGTCCCAGTCACATAACCATTTAAGAACAGCAGGGAGCCTTTCCTTTCTCAGGATAAGTTAAATCACTTATGTGAATCCCATAATATATAAAAATATATTTTTTTGATTGCCTTTGGAAACAAATGCTATGAAGTTGTAGTTAGAAAAAGAATGCTGATAATCTTTTCCTACGGATATTGTGGGTGAAATTAAAAGGCAAATATTATTTCTTACAAATTTATACATTCTACTGGCAAAATCTTTTTAGGTATGAATGGGCCACTCTAAACAACTAAGAAGCCAGGCCACTCTTGGGACTATGAATCAGAGGACACTTGGTACTCACTAGGACTCATATACTCAAGATTCCTCCTTATATTTTGGTTACACTTAGCTTCAAAGTCTATAAAATCCACTATGTGTAAATATTTTGTTTATTTATTTATTTATTTATTTATTTTATTAATATTTTCCTAAATGGAGATGTTTTAAAGCACATCTATCGGATGGAATGCAGTTTTTTGTTTTGTTTTGTTTTGTTGTGTTTTGTTTTAGCTATAATAACAAAACCCCAACAGAATTAATGTAAATGAGATTGTTTAAATTACTGTGTGGGTAAAACTCATAGAAAAACATATCAATGTATATTTTATTATTATTAATTCTGCAACTTAGTTGAAGAAGAGTATATTAAGTCCCAATTTCCAAGTTATTTGGGGAGGTCCAGATGTAGTAAATTGAATAAAATCATTAATTTCTTGGCTGTTTTTCTTGCCTTTGACGCCTTTTATTCATTTACACACCAGGAAAAGCCATGGATGTGGTGGTTGATCTAATAAGGGAAATGTTGCTTTTTCTATAGTAAGCAAGCTATTTTCCTTCCATATAGGTCGCAAGGAAAACTTCCTGAGTCTAATAGGGAAAGAGCAAATGGCATGATCTGAGACAATCCATAAATACCTGTGTATAAACAACTCAAGATATACGACATTCTTACAATGGGTCACAATTAATAAAATGTTTATGGAAAATAAAGCATGTGTTTCCTATACCTATAACTTTGTTGAGATTCATTGAGCTTTGCTTTCTATCTCCTGTCTCTTTCTAGCTCCTAAAAGTTTTGCCTTTCATACTAAAAAAGACTTTTCACATATTTCAAAATAGTGAAATTCAAACTAAGCAATTACTAAGACTAATAAGAATTAATCATCATGCATATCCAAATAATTGCAGATTCCAAATTAGAATCATTGATAACAAGATAATATGTATGTGATAATGTCAACATACTTATAACAAAGGACTCTGCAGCATTAATACAGTTATGCAATTATTCTGTTTCTTGCATATCATAACCAGTGAACATGTCTAATATTACATTATCTTTCTCATAGCTGTAGTATATTACCTACTCAAATTTAGCTAATTTTCCAACAAAAATCCATATTCATTCTACCGTACTTGGACCTTATTGACCTGTCCTTAAATTGAATGTTCTCTTTCTACTTTTTCAAACTTCACTTTTTTTTTTTTTTGTATGTGCATGGTATCCACGTTTTATTGCTTACCTTACTAAATATTTCTGAAACCCAACTATGTGCCAAGCACTGTATTTAATGCTGGTAAAGTAGCTGCAAGATGTAGATTATTGCAAAGAAATAGACAAGGAAGTGAAATTACAGTACATTTGTGGTAATAAGAGCTAGATTAGGGAAAACGTAAAGTTCTATGGGAGAACATAGGAAAGACACCTAACTCAGTCTTTTGGAGTCAAGAATCCTTTCTTGTAGGGTGTGGAATATTACAGAAACTTAAAGTTGTTGAGAAAGGGGGAATGGAGAACCAACAGAGACAGTAATGGGGCTTGCAAGTTGTGTTTAAAAAGTTGAGCTTTACATTGAAGTAAACTGGGAGCCATTGAAGTTTTCCAAATAGGGGAATAGTAAGATCCAATTCGTTCTGTTGCTCCTCACTCAGCCATAGACAATATGTAAACATGAGTGTGAATGTATTCCAATAAAACTATTTACAATACAAGGCCACTGGCAGGAATTGACCCATAAGCCACAATTTGCAAAACTAGAGAGCTGCTGATGAGGTAAAATGGCAAAGCTTTGCTCACTGGCTAGAAGTAAGGGAGAGGGAGATTTCTGGCTTAGTCAATGTGTGACAGATAACTTACCAATGGGTGACCCTAAGTATGATTAAAGGTGCATGTATTTATATTATATATCATGTAGAATTTTGCAGAAGGCAATTACACAGTTAGAAAAGTGATTCTAATTTGGAGAATATCTTTAAAATGGCTGTACAAATGAGTTCGATTAAGCACTGTAGAATCAAAGTGTAAGCTAGTCATTCCATCTTTTAAAAAAATTACGACAAAACTTTATACCTGAAAAACGAATAATCATTTTTTAAAACATGGTAATTAGGAAGACAGAATTTGTTTGAGCACTACTGAGTTCTAAGAATATAAGGTGCTAGATATGGGTAAAGTATTACGACGCAGTAACGTGTAATATTTTGAAATGCTTAACAAAGAGTCCCACATAAGCTGCAGAAAGAGGCGTTAAATATGGAACCATTTAAAGAAAGGAAATGACTCACAGGAAGAGAGCCAATCTGAAAATTCAGAGAAATATAGGGAGGAGACCAAGGAAAAATCCAGAGTGAAATGAAGTAACTGGGGAGCAGATGGTGCAATATCTCATTCTGAAGAGATAAGAGGAGTGAAGAATCTGCCTTTTCTCCTCAAAAAGTTTCATTAGTTATATTTGTATTCCATTTCTTTCATTTTGGGAGTAGTTTCATTGGTGATTTATCTTTATTCAAGTTTGGAATTTTACCAATTTCCCATATAATGTCACTGCTTTCACCTAAAGATCTAGGATGCTCATGCCATTTTTTTTCTTACCCACTCCATCTCCATTTTTGCTTCCATCTTTCATATTCTGCGGAGGAACATAAAGTCAGTGAGGTTTCACCCTAATGTGATGTTAAAATATTTTGGCAACTCCTAATTACTGGTTTCTGCAAGACATTTGGGAGATATTATATACTATGAGTAAAGGAAATCCTTTTACCCTTCCTTTTTGGCATGCTTTTCTTCAGCTATCACAGTTGGACCATCAATGGGAGAAGATGTAGCTTTTAAATTCTTGGCAAGTATAACTTGGAACTTCAACCTTTTATTGGTTTTAGCATCCACAATCCAGATATCCTGCCCATACCCCCCTCCCCGTGCCCCTTCACCCATCCCCATTCTCTGAAAATTTTGTGTCAGTGTCTTCAGCATCTGAAAACTTTTGGCATGGAAACCACCACCAAACAATGAAACATTTCCTTTTCATGTACATTGAGTCACGTCAATGTGCTTTAGATCTTGAAAACCCGTCCCAGAACTGTCTAAATGCCCCCATTTTAAAGGAGGGCATTGATACAAATGTCAAAAACCTATGACAGCAGGGTTGATGCCATCCCTAGTGCTTAATTCCAACATGACAAGCCCTGAGTACGTCCAGATGTATGCGGATAAGGTTTCGTTTAACTTGCCCAGAAATAGAACTTGGAGGAATACAATTGAAGGCTATTTATTTAGAGCCTATATGTACATATAGGCTATATATACTATATATGTATGTATATAGTAGTTTACATTTCCAGAGGGGAAAAAAATCCGTTGTCCAGGAAGTAAAGCAAAATGCATGGATTCTCTGTGTTCCCAAAAGCAGATCCTAAGGCTTACTATATTTTTATTTTTATCAACTTTAAAAGATCCTCCTAGTTATACTGTCCATCACACAAGCCTAAGAACAGATCCTGAAGCTTTTTTCTTTAATGATTGTTCATTTTAATGATACAAGGCATAGGTTTTTAAAATTAAAAAAAGAAAGAAAAAGAAAAGAAAGAAAGAAAAAGTGCTAGCTTTCTACCAAGTATATTGTTAGAATAAGGTTGCGTCTATCCAGGTTTATCTCCAAGTTTCCTGAAGACGGTCCACTGTATTCAAATGTAAGGAATATTTCTATTCTATCACATCTAAATTAGAGCTATAAAGAGCATTATATGTTTATTGGAAAAGTCTGAAGATTTATATTTGACATTGCTTTGTCTTAAATTATATTACTATATCCATTACTCTGACTAAATAATGAAGATTAATATGGCTTAATCCTAATTTAATTTTCTAACAACGAAGTGTCTGCAGAGAAGAGGCAAATTACCATATCTCTTTATTAGGTTCATTAAAACCACTGAAAGGTGATATTTACAATTTGTTGTAAAAACTTATATCTTTGGCTGAAACAAATCCAGAGTAGGTGATCAAGATTGTAACGCTTCAAAATGTCATAGCCACCGTGCATGGAATAGATTTTAGATAATTCAAAACACGAAATCAATGCTTGAAAAACAACATGTTAAAAAGTTGTATTTCAGGAAGTAACTACTCACGTCACTGGATAATGTCCAGAGAGTCACTGCTTAAAATATGCTTATTAATCTGTATTACAACAGGTTGAATTTTTTAATGCAGCAAAAATTACCCCATCCCTGTCAACTTACTAATTATACCAGTCTGTGGATGGAAATGCATTCCCAGCAACCTCTAACCCCTTTGCTCAAAAATCACCAGAAAGCATAGTCGACATGCATCCCAGACTTTGCGTCTAATTAAACGTAGGTCTTAACTCCTCAGAGATATCTAAGAGGTCTCCAAAAAGAAGACTGGAGTTCTTCAGTCTCTTTCTTGTTCAAGCCTCTCAGAAGTAACAAATCTGTTGCAATTGCACATAATCTAGATACTCATAAAGCAATAACTTTATCTCAGCAAATAATAACTTACTACACATGTGCCAGATGTCTGTGACTGGTGGGGGGTGCAAAGCTGGATAAGAAACTCTCCTAGCTGTGATCCTTCAAAGTTTGTGTAGTTGAAATTGGAACAGAGATCATTAAGTTGTTTTAGCTGACGAGAATGGTATGTATATATATGTATGTATAGGATAAAAAATCCCATCAATTAAGGTCTTACTCCAAATTATTGGTTTGCTCGTCTTCTAGATCTAATCTCTTTTTTATTAAGCAGGTCTCTGCTAATTTTATTAGCAATCTGAAGGTTGTCAAAGTGACAGATTCTTCATTTTTTTTAGTTAAAGTTTATTGGGGAGACAATTGTTATTAATGTTACTTAGATTTCAGGTGTACAATTCTGTAATACATAATCTACATATCACATTTTGTGTTCACCACCCAGAGTCAGTTCTCCTCCCATCACCATATATTTGATCCCCTTTATCCTCATCTACCTCTCCCCGCCCCGCTTACCCTCTGGTAACCACTAAACTATTGTCTGTGTCTATGAGTTTTTGTTTCTTCATTTGTTTGTCTTGTTCTTTTGTTGTTTTCAGTTTCATATACCACATATCAGTGAAATCATATGGTTCTCGACTTTTTCTGTCTGATTTATTTCACTCAGCATAATAATCTCAAGATCCATCCATGTTGTCGCAAATGGTACTATTTCATCTTTTCTTATGGCAGAATAGTATTCCATTGTGTATATGACCCAACAAATTATTTTTGTACTACTTCTCTGTTGATTTAACTAAAATAGGGTTTTAAAATATGTCATTCCTGTGCTTTGTAATTTCCTGTGAGTTTACAGGGCAAGCCATTAAGTTAACAACTGAAGCAGCAAAGAAACCATTCCCCAGTAATTAAATAAGTTTCAAAACCTCTAAGATTCAGCACAGGTACCTGCCAGAGAGAGAGGACATGAGCAGCTGCCTGCCACAGAACATCTTTCTCTTCGGGTCTTCCCACTTTCAATACTGCTGCCAATTTACCCCCAACACCCATTGGGTCCCTCACTTGTAAACTTGAATATTTCACCTTAACTTAAAAAGATCAAAATCCCTCCCTTTGATTGTATGTTGATCAAACTTACTCTGGAAGTTCTCAAATCTTTACTGAATGGTCATAGAGAATAAATAGGAACTGAAAGTAGAAAATAAAAAAAAAGAAACAGAAATATTTCCCCTGATAAAGTAGCAGAGTTTGAGTATTCCATATCTAGCTTCCTTTAGCATCTGCTAGCTTTATCTTGTTTAACTAGTTAATTAACTCTAGAAGCTATCATGGGTACTGATGTCAAGGGAGAGGAAAGTCTGGAGAACAAATAGAGTGGGTGGAGTTTCAGGCATTAGACCCCTTTGGTTTTATCTATTCTATTTACATTTCCAGGTGAGGTTTCCTTTCACAGGCCCAGAATTTTTAAAACCATTACACAAATCGGGTTGAGCTAGCTGCTTTCTGGTCCATGTGTGACAAATGCATGGCATGAGTACTGCTGATTATACCCCATTGTGTCCATAGAAGGGATCACTATTTTCATGTAGCCCTCTGTGATTCCCGACAGAGCCTGGGAATCCTTCTCAAGCCAGCGTTTCAGATCCTTACAATACTAATTGGTCAGTATTAGCACATAGTTTAAACCCAAGTATCATCACTCCTGTTTTAGTCCTTTTTTGGAGTTTCTTACTTTCTAGCTCCAGGCCTATTGTGATGTGTGCAAGAATGTCTTAATTCCTGAGGGTTTTTCTTACAGAATCATTGTCTGCTCAGTGTCTTAAGTTGGAAGTCGAAAAGTGAATTCTATCATCGCAATAGCTCTTGGATTAATTCCCCGTCATCATTTGTTTTTCTAAACATTACTTATAAAGTGTTCTTTGGAACATGATTCCTGTTGGATATGCCATGAAAAGCATTCCTTAGGCACATATACAACATGATTCCTGTTGGATATGCCATGAAAAGTATCCCTTAGGCACATATACGTGGAGAATGCTACATACTGTAGCCCCTCATGAAGAGTAACAACGTGTAACAGCTAAAAAAAGATTCCAAGATTGCGTTAGAGAACCCTGTGCGCTTTAATTTAACCAAGCGTTTCCCAAACTTATTTGAGCACAGAAAACTTTTATCCAATGATACTTTTTAACAAATCTGAGAACACATTTTGGGAAGTGCTCCAATAACTTGGCCCGTTTCTTAACTCAAACTTCTCCCTTCAAGCCATCTTATTTTTTGCCACAAGAATTATCTTTCTAAAATTACGTAGTTGATTATATCCTCCCTGGGTTCAAAAACCCTAACTGGCTTCATATGAGCTGCAGAACAAATCCAAACTCTTGGTTATTGTGTCCAAAGGTTGAGGTTCCTTCTGCAATTCATATTTGTTGTATTGGCAATGCAGAGAGTATTTCTTTGCACATGGTAGGTGTTTTATCAAGGAATCTGCTTCTCTTTATCTCCAGGTCTTTTTCTTTGTCATGCAGCAGACACTGACATTCTCCTTCACATTTATGTCTTCCTGCTTTGGATCAGTTAATTCCCTCGGCCTGGAATAGCCTTTTTCTTTACCTTTGCCAACCAAAATTCTTATTTAAAGTGCAGCTCAAAGATCATTGTAGGTTAAAGTACTTCCTTTACCTTCGGCATCCCTAAAAGAAGCTAAGTACGCCCTCAGACATGTTCCCAGTATATACACTCTGAATATCCTTCTCTACTTGTTTCATTCATGAACATGGATGGCAACTTCTTTACAGTGCTATTCCAGAGTTTCTCAGCCTTGGCACTGTGGTGTTTTGGACTGGAGAACTCTGTTGTGTAGAGCTGTTCTGTGCATTGTAGGATGTTTACCACCATTCCTGGCCTCTACCCACAAATGCCAGGAGTACTCATACCCTCCCTACAGTTCGGGCAATCAAAAAAGGTCGCCAGATATTGCCAAATGTCTCTTGATGGGCAAAACTGCCTATGGTCAAGAACCCCTGTTCCGAATCAACCTGTGCATCTCCCTGACCTTTGTCCCATCCTTATAACCTGTGGGTGGAAACGCATTCCTAGCAACCTCTAGCCCTATTGCTAGAATTGATGAATTCATTGAATTCAAAGAATTCAATTGTTCTTATTTGCCCCTTGAGCATTTGATTATAGTTGACAGGAGGGGAAAAAAGGAAAAGTGAAAAAAAAAAAAAGAAAAAAGAAAAAGGAAATAATATATTCTAAAAATGCTGTCATTTGGGAAATCTTGTGAGCATCATTATTTTCTAATTTTAGATTTATCAGAGTCAAGCCTGAGAGGATGCAGGAGGGATCCTCCCCATTCAAAGATTACCCAGACCTTCAAAGTCTATTTCTCATTTCCAGGATATTGTTATTCAAAAGTCGTCTTTTGTTTTGTGTCCTCTCAAGTATTCACATTTGGTGACGTGAATACACAATCGAGCCATTAAGACTCTTTAACTGCATTGATTTGTCTTTTTCTTTCTGTTTCTCTTTCACTAATGATACAGAGTGATTTGTCTCCAGACGCTTTTCTTATCCTTTAGGAAAAAAAAAAACACACACACAAAAAATCTCATATTTATTTCTTACAAAGAGATGTCTTGTGGCGTGAAGACTCATCAAAGTCATAATTACGTTTCATTTGCCTGCATTGAGCTGTCTTTCATGCACCTCTCTCTGCATTCTTACTACATTTTCTGACTTACTTTCCAATCTGAGCTGTCTCTCTGCCTTTAATTTTTTTGGCTAAACAACAAGGTTGTTTATAATTTTCTGGATGTCCTCAAGCCAAAAAATAATGTTGATGCTCTTTGTATTTTTATTTACAAAAATTGCTAAAACATATAATTTGTCATTAACCTTGATATATTTCTACATACTCCATCAACACAGGCAATTTCTATGCTTTATTCACAAATACTCACTTCCCACCTTAGATGGAGGGGCTGAATGGAAGAGGTTCCAAATTCACTAAAATGTTAAAATCTTTATCTGCACCTTGTCTGAATGATCTGGGCTTTCTGAATCTCAAATCTGAAATACAGGCCTGGAATTAGAGAGCAACCCCTCTCACTAGGCTTCTTGCTTTTAAAAAAACTAGCTAATTCAGGATGAATTGCTACATGCAGGGAACCTCTGTTCCGGAGCCTCTGGTGTTTAATGAAAATTACAACAGACATCTTGTCACTTGGATTTGTTTAGCATGACATATTATTTTGTACCCAGGGGAATCTTAATTTAGGATCCATTTGAGAGTCTTCAGTCTACAAATGGGGAAACCCTGGTTGAGAGACATTAAGTAGTTGGCACTTTTTAAAGAAAGCTGAAAATGAAGTTAAAAAGAAAAAGTCTTAAAACTATTTTTTTACTCCTCTAACTTGACTCTCCAAGTCCAGTTGAGATTTCACAATCAGACGCTTTTCATTTCATCTGATTTTTGGCCCAGCAGATGGGCAAATGTAATTTGAACCTAAACACAAATAATAGCAAAGGAATTGGCATAGAGTCAGTCTTTCCCCTCCCCTCTCTTATTTCTGCTTTTAGCTTAATTTCTATATTGCCCATTGATTCTATCTATTAAGACACTGAAATATATCTTCCCAGATGTTCACCTTCTATATTCACTGGAAGAAGACAGCGTTAGTTGTAGTTGCTCACCACTTACCTCCACAATTGTACACTTAGAAATAAAGATTATCTACTATATGTTTTCCCCTATTTTAGAATCAAAACGCAATACTTGTCTCAGGGTTTTCACTGACTTTTTCTAGTTTAATTGCATATCTTCCAAGTATACTAAAAATGTTGAAAATGTCAACCCAAGAAACATTGTAGATCAGTGTTTCTTGAAGGGTGGTTGTGTAGACCACCTGGGCCAGAATCATCTAGAATGCCTGGCAAAAATGCAGATTCCTGGGAGGGGAGGCAGAGTTTGTCATCCCGAAACATGTCTTTTGGGATATGGATTATTTTAAGGTAGTTGTCAAGAAACAAAACATTCAGGAAAAACCTTTGACTTTCCCCCTAACAGCCTCAAAGGAATTCAGACACAGGACCTGCTCCAGGAAGGGAGTCATCATCACAGATATCTACAGTTTAATCTGAACGAGGTGTGACAGACATGGAAGAACCCAGCCTGGCCTCTTTGATCAAAGTCCTCTCTGTGTTCCATTGTTTCAGATGGCTCAGCAAACATTTATTTACCAAACTTTTGCTTTTCCATCTCCATGTGAATAGCCTTCCTGCGCTTTGATGTCCCAAACTATATCCACCCCCTTCTCTTAGCTCCAGATGGAATGTAAGTCTCCACTGCCCAATGTATCCTAGGATTCCGTATGCCATACATAATAAGTAGTTTGGTTATTTCCCCCTTGTTAATCTATCTCATGTTAATTTGATTATTATTCCAACTTAAGTTTTTTGCAAAAAAATTTGAAGGTGGGAGGAAAATTAAACTTCCTCCCCCACACCTGAGAGGGCTCATCTTGACATACCGAATGAAATATTTCTGAGCCTAGGTCCCAGGATTCTGCATTTTAATAAGAGTTTCTCCATGGGGTTGTGGTGGAAACTAATGTTTAAGGTGACTGCCTTAGAAAGTGACTTCTAGATTCCAAGTGTTGGGCTAGGTGGCTTGCAGGCTATTCTGAATACCTGTCTTTCTTTCATACTCCACATAGAAATCCGTTAACATATTCAAAACAGATGCAGCATCTGACTCTTTCACTGTGTCCGCCACCAGCAGCTCTTGCTGAGATCATCTCAAGGTCATTCTCCTGCTTCCGGCTCCTCTCTACTTCAGCCGGTCTCAACGCAGCACTCAGAACGTTTCATTTTAAAGTAAGTCAAGTTATATCCCTCCTTTGTTGAGATCCTCCCCGAGAGGCTGCCTGTCTCTCTCAGAGTAGAAGTCAAAAGTCATTACAAAGTCATTACATTGTAATCTGGATGCTCTCAACTCCTGCGTCTCATCAGCTACTGCTTTCCCCTGGCTCAGTGCTCTCCAGTCACACAGACACTTCACTCTTCCTGGACATGTCAGACCAGCTTCCACCTCATGCTCACCAGGATTGATTAGGCTTCTCCCAATTACCTGCTGGGCCTACTCCCTTTACTCCCTTACTTTCTCCAGATCTTTGTTTAAAGCTCTCAGTGAGGCTTTTCCCAACAACAATCCTATTTGAAATGAAATTGCTATGGACACTTCCTATCCACCTTCTCTGTTTTTGCCTCACACAAATCACTATCTACTTTTCTGGACGTTTGGCTTATTTTCTTTATTGTAATCCATTCTTCAACTATAATCCACAAGGACTGGGAATTTTTTATTTAAACTTGTTTTGTTCACTGCTATAACTCTGCCCCCAGAATGGTGGACTAAGACAGAGACTCAATAAATATTTGTGGAATGAAATGAAGAAATCATCTCATCTTAACAACTCTGAATTTCAAGTGTTATTATCTCTATTAACAAATAAGGAAAACAAAGTTTATAAAGCAAAAATAAATGACCCATTCAAAGTCATGTGGCCCGTGTAGAGCTGGGCGAAGCTTTACTCTGATGCCAAAGCATCCATTCTTCCCCTGCCTCCACAATACTTCTGAAAGATAGTCTCTGAATTCAGTTTCTTCCTTCTCCAAATAGAAAAGTGCCTTAAGCCCCAAATTACTACATTACAAGGATGAAAGCGAGAACCTGAGACAGCACATGGTTCTAGTGGATACAACTGGTGAAGCTCTTCCCTGTTTCCTGCGCCTTCCTTAGTCCCGTGGGTATCCACAGCCGCTCACAGGAGATCCTTATTATTACATAATGCAAGGTAGATGGACCTGAATCTAACGCAGACTTTTTAGTTCTCTTCATTTCATTTTATTTTACTTTATTTTGTTTTTCAAGTGTAGTGATTTGTGTCAATCGTACTTCTCCACTTGTGCCATATTATCACTGTGAGTTCAAGCAAAATATCTCTCTTACTTTACTTACCGTTAGTTTTCTCTTTTTATCCCTGATCTCCATTCCCATGGCTGTCACCCTGTAGACATTTACTACTATGTGTTTAATAAATCTTTAAATATGTATGTATCCTTGTAAAAACATTTTTAAAGAAGAATGTGATACTGTTGTTGTGTATATATGTGCTCAATTTACATAAGTGGTAGTATACATACTAAAATATTACTTTTTCACTTTTTTTACTAAGCATTATTTTTTTGTTTTGTTTCTGAGATCTGTCTGTTTCTTGCTTCTGAAATGTAGTATCCCATAGCATGCATCCTTTACATTTTGTTATCCTTTTTAATCTAGTTATGTGTCCCAATGCATTCCCTCAAACAATGCCATGGAGAATATTTATATACTTGGACACTTACAGACACGTAGGAACAGCATGTTGTAGGTGATAGGGTACGTGCTCACTTATTTCGCAAAGTATTACCAGACTGCTTTCCAGATCTGGTTACACACTTACCAGTGAGCATAAGGAAGCTTAGCTCTATACATCTTCACCAAAACTAAGTGTTGTGATTTGAATGAATATAAAGCAGCATCATTATAACATGAAATTATCTGATGACTTCTTGCGTTTGGACTTCACTTCATAGAATTAGTATTTGACAATTGCCTATTTTAATATTTTTAACATTTAAAAAAAATGGATTTCTGTCTTTCTTTAAAATTTGGAGTTCTTTGTATATTAAAGACAGCAACAGTACGTTTGTTTTAGACATTTTAAATACCTTTCTTTAATCTCTTATCTGTCTGTTAGCTTTATTTATATAGCTAAAAATTTATTTATTAGATAAAGGTTTGTATTTAAGAAGTTTTTTCTTATTTTTTTCTAAGTCAAGAAATATTTCAAGGGTATTTATGAGCTTTCTCATCTATTGGTTTGAATGCACTACTGTTAATTGCTTTTGTAATCTTTATTCAGTATGTTTCTGCATTTTGTGTAAGGTTAAACAGCAGTCTAAATTCTCTCTATAAAAGGAACCTCTTTGCCCCATACCATGCATCAAAGAATCCATCCTGTCCTCTTTGCTTTGAAGCACCATCTTTATCACATACATATGTATATTTTTATATAACATTAGTTTCTTTGTAGAAACTGGTCTATTTGTAAGCTGTATATTTCTGTTTCATTGACATTATTGTTCTTGCACCTATGTCATACTCTTTGTCTTATTGTAATCATGTAATGTATCTTAAAATTTGGTGAAGTAACTGAACCTAAACCAACCTTGGTTCACCATTTACAAACTAACATAATTACTTTAGAACCATTATTATTCTATATTAATTGTAGAAGTTTTATTAATTTTCTAAAAACAAAAATCAGCTGAAAAAAATTTTCTGATTGTTTTGCATTTATAGAAAAATTGGGAAAGAATTGACATCATTACCATGGTGTAATGCCTCATCCATATAAATGCTTAATCATTTCTTTTATTCAGATTTCTCCTATGATTCTGTAAATGTCTTTGCTTATTTGTTACCTAAAAGTTTTGGTGTTATTATAAAGTGCATTTATCTTTTAGTTGTTTATTAGTAGTAATCACTAGTTCTTGACCAGTGGGCAGGACTTGGAATAGTAGAGATGGGCAAAGAGCATTCTAGTGAGAGGGACAAACCTTAGTGAAACTCCACAGCCTGCAAAGACTAGAGATAAATTGGGAATGGAAATGAGATTCATTGTCTGGCGCTAAAGCTATCTGAAGAGAGCTGTTGGAGAATAAGGATAAAGCAAGTAGTAGAAGGAGATAGATGGTGTGTTAGGAAGTTTAGCTTTTGGATGTAGTGTAGCATGCTGATTGAAAGCATGGGTTCTACCCAGAGTCAAACTACCCATATCCTGGCTCTGCCACGTTTAGGTGGAGGACCCTGCGTCTCTCTGTGCTTCAGTTTTCTCATTGGTAAATAGGGATTATGACAGTCCTGACCTCATTAGAGGACAGTGAAGATTAAATGAGTTAAGACATGTAGAACCTGGTGTAGAATAAACATTCAATAAATGTTAACTTTAATTGTTATTCTTGTTATTATTGGAAGGAAATGGGAAAACATTATAGATTTATATGTGATTTTCCCAAGGTCAGAAAAGAGGCCAATGATATAGCAGAGTAGAGACTTAGGTCTCCAGATTCTTAATATAGGATTTGTTGTGGAAACAAATAAATATATTTTAAAATCTTTGAAAACCATTTATTGAAATTTTTTTAAGGGTTGGTGCCTAATTATTGAAATATTTTAAAGGACCCACTAACATCAAAAGTATGAAGGCTATAGTGCTCTTAATGAATGAACTAGCATGATAAACCCAAATGCTGCCTGCATACATCTAAAAACATAAATGATGTTTGTGTAGCCAACCATTGAATTTACATAAACACCATAAAAATAATTTAATACATAGTTGTTCTGACAAGTAAAGACGAGGAAGGTATAATTTTAAGAATCTATTTAAATATGCCATCATGTATTATATTATGAATAAAAATAAATTCTTAATCAAGTATTTACTTTAAACCATAAAAAAGATTTCAGTGGCACCTTTGGAAATTGATGGCCTCTTGGAAACTGAGAACGAAGCAATAAAGAAGGATTTAAAGTGAGATTTATTCACCCTCAACATGCCCATGTCATTAAAATTAGACTAATAATGGAGACTTTTACTGAAGGCAGCATATCAAGAAAAGCTGGTTAGCACTGACTAGCTATGAAGTAAGTTTTTGTTTCTTTTTCAAATTTAAAAAATGTAAATTCTTTCAGCTTTTCTAAGGAGTTCCATAAACATGGGCAAAGTTAACTTATATTTTACTATCATAGTACCCCATATTCACTTACATATGAATGATTTTAGAATTGAGGGATCAATAACAAGATAATTTCTTTTGCTTCTTAAATCAGCATCACAGTTTGTCCCATTCCATTTCCCCCTTTCCTCACCGTGCCCCCCCCACCACACTTTGTTATTTCTTATGTACAAGATTACCTCCATTGGCGGCCTGTAGATGACAGACTTCTTTGAAGACAGGAAATGTGACTTTCAAACAAGGAACCCTCCAGAAGGCGCTGTACAGGATGGATAGTGGTCAACCCTCAAAAAAAAAAAAAAAAAAAAAAAAGAAAAAGAAAAATGGCTAGTGCCAGAAAGGGCTGAAATGATTTGTATTCAGTGACAAATGACTACTGTTTCGATTGAAGAGGCTTTCATTTTGTTTCAGATCCAAGATCCAGCAAGGAGACTGGTGGAGTGTTTTTTGTTATTGAGAATCACAGAAACATGTTGGTTAGTGTAGGAAATAGCTAGTGGCAAATGGTTTGCTGGTCTACCAGATAAGGCTTTGAGTTCTATAAACTAGATGATTCAACATCTCACAAGGTCTAACATTTCCCAAGAATCCACTGAATATAAATTCCACCAATGCCTCTCTATTTTGTGTTCAGAACACTCAAATCCCAGCTACCCTATTCCTACCGTCCCAAATGCACACACAGTGTTAAATCTTTTTTGTTGTTGTTGGTGGTGGTGGTGGGGGTTGTTCCCACTAAAACATTGGTAAAATAAAGAAAGTTTAAAGCCTGAATGGCTTGCTTTGAACAGAATAGCCCAGATTCATACATAAAAATTGCTCTCCCTGGTTTCTAGGACCTCTATTCTTTGCATAATAACTCTAATTTGGTTAATTACTAGGATAGAAATAGAAAGAAAAAAATTCAGAAAAAATAACCACCTCCCCTAAAACATATCTTTTAATGATTTGAAATCGGAAGTCCATGGACAACATTTTTATGCCATTCTTTTTCACATTCTACTTCCTTTGTTACACTCAATAGGAAATGTAAACCATGTGTACGCAAAAATATATATCAACTTGGCCTTTACATAAAACTTGTTTACCTTGGTCTAATACTTATTTAAATTTTAACTCAAGATAACAACAAATGTTTAGAATTTTTCAAGCAGTGTAGCCCACCATGCTGTTTCAAAGATGTACAGAATAAGTACTACTGATCACATTTTCAAAAAATTTAAAAAACACAAAAACACAACAAGTGTTTTGTGTCCCCCCAGAAATGAATATAGTCCATTGATAAATGTCTTTGTTGCAAATGGAGAAAATAGACTCTTAGTCTGCCTTGGCTCCAGTATTTAGCAGTTGGCATCTAATTGATTAGTTATCAGGGGTGGAATCACAGGGCGAAGGAACTCCCTTTCTCCTGATTATGGATTGCATTTTTGATGGTCAAATTGTTGGTTGTGTCTTTCCTCAGTGACAGGTTTTGTGTGATGAATGCCTGTAGTATCTATTTTTCTTTGTCCCTTTCACACAAAATATGCCACAAAATTATCACCCATCAAAAGATAACTTCTATTTAAAAAAAAAAAAAACACAAAACACCCTTCATCTCCTCTTGTTAGTTAATCTTTAGCTTCATGCATGTCTTTAACAATTAAGAGCAAAATGAAAGACCACAAAGTTGCTCTACCTAGTGCTGCCAGTTCAACTTCAACTATAGCTACATAGCTCTAAGCTTCCTAGGTTTCCACACAAATATGTTCATTTACAAGGAATAGTTCATTAAGTGTATTTGTTTTAATAAAATGTCATTCAACAGAACACTTTTTTGCAATTGACCTAAATACTTAATAATTTAACAGTGGTTCTGTACATTGTTGTTTGTTGACACCCTCAGGCAAATACACCTGATTTAACAACCATTTGTTGAAATGCATGAGTGAGATACATTTTTTCTATATAGTGAATATAAATATAACCTCATTGCACTTAACTGATACATTTATTAGACTAGCTTGTTTGTACGGAAACGAGATCTATTCAAGTTACTTTAAAACCAGTGATTTAGAAACCAATTGATCTATAGAGGAAGCCCGTTGTTTTATTATCACAGTTATGGTGCTTTTCTTTTATGCCAGTTAAATTTCCCTACAAAATAACTTCCTCTGCATATATGCACATTGTTCTGTGCGTTTTCCTACCTTTTCTGTGTGTATGGACATTTATTGTCATCTTGGACATTTTCTGCCTTAACTCTCTCAGGCAATTCCATCTTGCAGCTACCCAAAACCAAATGTTGAGGAGAGGACTCTTACTGGCTCATCTCACTTTCTTAAACAAGTCTACAGTGATGAAAAGTTAGTTAAAACTGCTGTGGTTTTCCCTGCACTGAGTTGTGGCTCACTCCTGGTCTAATCAGTTAGGTCCAGAAGGAAAATTATTAGTATGTGAGCTAAAACATGGCTTCCTTAACCAACTCTTTAGAGTTTTGTGGATAATAGGTGTCACTTTAGAAGAAGGATTTAGGAATATGGATGATGCGATCTATTAAATGTTTGTGTCCCCCATGAAAATGCTTTTTTTGAAGCCAAATTCCCAATGTGATGATGTTTGGAGGTAGGGTCTTGGGGAGGTAATTAGGTCATAAGCATAGAGGTATCATGAATGGGAGTAGTGCCCTTATGAGAAGAGACACAAGAGAGATTGCTGCTTCTTATCTCTCTCCTCCTCTGCTTTATACCATGTGGAAGTACAATGAGACGATGACCACCTGCAAACCAGGAAGCAGGTCTTTACCAGGCACTGGATCTGTCAGCGCCTTGATCTCGAATTTCCCAGCCTCTAAAATGAGAAATAAATGCATGCTCTTTAGGCCACGCACTCTATGGTATATTTGTCATGACAGCCCAAACTAAGACAGATGACACCCTAAACTGTGTATGGTATAACTGATTAGTTGGTTGGTCTGTTCTAATTAAGTTTTCTTTATTTTGTAAACAGGTTCAATGACATAGTTTGAAGGTAGAACCAACAAATTTACTGATGGAAAAAATCTGGGTTGTGAGTAAAGTATAATTGTCTTGGCTTAAATGGCATTCAGTTTGTGTTAACTGAGATGGAAAAACTGCCTGAGACATAGGTTAATTGGAAGGTGGTGGTTAATTAGAAGCTCAGTTTGCGATATGTAAATTTGAGTTGTCTGTTAGAGGCTCAGATGCAAATATTTTGCAAGAAATTTGGTATTTAGGTCTGGAGGTCAGGGGAGAGTTACAGGTTGGTGGTATAAATTTGGTAGTAATCAGCATGCCAGTGATAACTAAAGCCAGGAAAACATAAAGCTAAGGTCTGAGATAACTAGAGCTAGGGTCTGAGATTAGTTAGTAAAGAGAATGGGTTAGTCTGCGTGGAGCACATCAACATTTAGAAACAGACATACATGAGAAGAGGAGTCTATGAAAGAGTGGTAGGAAAATAAGAGGAAAATCTTAATGATTGTGGTGACCCTAAGGGCACTTTTTAAGCAAATGCTCAAGTGTATAAAATGATGCTGATAGATAAAAATAAGTGTAGATAAAGAAAAAAAAATACCATTGTATTTAGTAATATGGAGGTTATATTAGTCATCTCAGGCTGCTATGCAAAAATACCAGACTGTATGGATTAAACAATGGAAATTTATTTTCTCATAATCCTGCAGGCTGGATGTCCTAAATCAAGGTGCTAGCAGGGTTGGTTTCTCATGAGGCCTTTCCTTGGCTTGCATATGGTACCTTCTCACTTTGTCTTCACATGGCCTTTTCTCTGTGCTTGCACAATCCGGTTGTCCCTTCCTTTTATCATAAGGACACCGGTCATTGGATTAGGGTCCCCCAATTGGTATTGGTCCAAAGTGTGTGTGCCTGATGCTTCAAATGGCCAAAACTCAAAACATTAGAGTTTGGAGAAAGGAACGTTTTATCGATTGACAAGTCACCAACTGACATAATTCTCAAATGTGTCTTAAGAAAGTACAGAGTGTAGGCTCCTTTGATGTCAAGAGAAGGGGAAATGGGAAGGGAAAGAGGTGATTGAGGACTGGAGATATCTGTGTGCCAGCAGGGGTCCAAGGAAGATTGTACGAGTTGATGTGAGTCTGGTCATGAGGTTCCTGTGAATCTTTGATAAAGAATCATTATCTTAGTACATACTTTTCGTATCTCCTTGGGAGAGGCAGCTCCTGGTGAGGGACACTTTTTGTAGAACTTAAGCCACAAGCAGAATTCCTCTAGTGATTGGCATGTCCATATGCAAGACTAGGCAGAAGCTCTCACCTTGACGGCTACAGGAACAAAGAAGGTTTGCACAGATGGAGTCAGAGACGCCGAGCATTTCACTCTGCTATACCCTTATGACTCCATTTAATCTTAATCACCTCCTTAAGGTCCTGTCTCTCAATACTGTCACATTCAACATATGGATTTGGGAGGGGTGGGACACAATTCAGTCTATATCAGAAGTCACTGATGAATTGATGACCATAGTTTTGTTGCCGTGGAGTTGTATTAATGACCACCTGATTTGAGTGGTTTGAAGATAGAATGGAAGGAGAGAATTAGAGACAGTACATATAGACAACAACTATAAAGAAGTTAGGCCACCATTAAAGAAGGCAAGAAGTGGAGATGGACCTGGGAGAGCAATGATGGAAAGGAAGGGGAGGGGGGATACACACACACACACACACACACACACACACACACACACACACACACATAAAACTAGGTGGCAAAAATACAGCTAGATATTGGTGCTCTCATGGGTGAACTGTCTCTTGTGTTGCAGAATGTTCTGCTTTTGTGCTGGATTGAACTTGAAGTGACCAACAGAGCTGCTGGAGGCTGCAGAAAACCGGAGATGAGGGTTAGGAAGTGGGTAGAGGATAACTGGTGGGTTTTACAATTCTTTTGAGTATTTCAAATTTTAGTTATTTATAAGACACTTTAAGATATTATACATTTCGGCTAATTGACTTATATAAACATAATATAACATTTATTAATATTACTACAGTCCTTTTGTATTATTTTTGTTATTGGGGATCCTAAAAGATGAACATTTTTGAAGTGTTTGTACAGGTTCTTACCTATAGCCACCTCAACTCAAATGTAAATAATTGCCATATGTTTAAGTTCTTAAACTGCCTTCATTTATGATTCATAGTGAATCCATCAATACTCGATTAACTATATATCCTTGAAGAACTCCAAACTATTATTGCTGTGTGCTACTTTTTATACTGAAAAGAGAAAGGAAATATCTGCTTACCTGGCATGTCGGGTACTGACTGTTCTCAATGAGCGTTTCTCTCTAGAGATAAAGTGATTTTACAGCATGGTATATTAAGCTGGCATTGTGTTTGGAGTCAGCAAACCCAGGTCTGCATTTTACTAGCCTTATAATCCCGGGTATCTTATTTTATCTCGTCTTCAGGTTTTGCATGTGTACAATGAAGATCATATTACACGTTCTTATAAATATTATTTGAAACTACACTTGTCTGGCCTACACTTAGGCCAACTTTCCCCAGAAATAAAACCAACCTTGACATAAATGGTCCTTAGTATTCTGGATCCATTTGTAAATAATATGGTCCGGGAATTCATGTGAATTTCTGGTCATCTCAGGAATGTAAACCGGGGTCCTGAAGTCAGAAGTTGCCATTGAAAAGCAAAAGTAACAGCAAAAAGCTCAGTGTTTATTTTAGAAACTGGGATCTAATGGGGATCAGAGCTTTTAGCTGTGGAGTGCCAATAAAGAATATAGATACAGAAAGGCCAGTTCCATAAAGACAAAGTAAACCAGAGACCTCAGCTAACTCTTTTACTGTAAGGTGGCAAATCTGATGGGTTTTGACTTTGGTTTTTGCCATCTTATAAAACTAAAATAGTATATTTAGAAGAACTCGAATGAAATCACTCTTATTCTTTGCTTTTATAGACAAAGGAGTGCTTGGCAGGGGAAAAAAAAAAAACCTGGGAAAATGCTTCATCACAAAAGGAACCCCTGTATTATAACTTATTCCTCCTTTAGTTTTTGGATGTAGAAAAAAGTAATTATAGAGAAAAAAGCAGAACATAAATCAAAGATCTTTTAGAGAATAAAATTATTCAGGTTTTTCTATTATCCCATCATGATTTTCTCTAGTTATAAAGTATCAAGTTTCTTAATTATTTAGGTAGCTAAAATATATGACATGCTTTATACTCATATACAACATATATGGCAATATACAAATAATAGGCAAAGCTAATTAGCAACCTATCACTCTTATTTAGACCAAAGCCACCTCTATTGAGCTCTCTACCTTGTGAATATAACCTAGCTTTAGGACTGTTAATTAATCTGCTCTTTAAAGCCATACATTTTTAAAAGGTAAGGTTAGTGTATTGTTACAGAGCACAATGCTTCTTGTTGCCCTTTCTCAGAAGGATTGGAAGCATTGCATTGCATATTTTTATAGGGTTTGTTAAAGAACAACTACTCATATGTCTTTGAAAGCTGAGAAATTCGGAAGGTTTTTAAAAACTGAGAAATCTAGAGGTTTCTGGCTTATATGTGAATGACAAGGAAGGAAAATGCCATATGTTGATGAAAGTTAGAATCTTATGATATAACAAGGTAAATAATTCATCTAAGTGTTATTTAGGGCACAAAAGAGGTCGTCTTCCAACCAGGCTCCATGTACTTTTGAGACATGTAGACTTTCAGGGTAGATAAAAGAGGTGGGAGAGTTCTAGGGACACCAGCGTCTAGACAGCCTAGTTCATCCGCATACTTTCCTAAAAGTAATCTGCCTGAGATGGAAGTTTAAGACCCTCTCTTTCACGTTACAAAAATCGTCTTCCTCCATGTTACAAAATAGTCTCTAGTGTTTTACCTGAAGGTGTTAGACCTTCCAGCTGCCAAATGATAATAAGAAAATAAGTAATTAAAGACTATGTGACAAATTCCTTTGCAAGTCTGTTTCCCCCCGCCCCCAATTATTTTATTTGCTTAAAAAAAAAAAAGAACAGGAATCTGATTGACTTGAAGAATGATAGATCATAAAAAATATTTTAGGTGGTAGATTACGATGTAATTTGTGTCATAAAACTCAAAAGCTGGGTCTATGAATTGAGTCTCTCAAATCTCTTTCATTCCCAACTACTTATTTATGATAACACTTTTTCTCAGTACCACATCCATCTAAAACCAAAGACAATTATGAAAAATAGCGGGGGGGGGGGAACTTGATGCCCAGCCCTGTGTTATTTTATTAACAATTAGCATTCATTCATGACACATGAACCTAGGGAAATAACAGAGTAAAATATCCCAGTCCATCTTGTTATGGATCTTTTTATAATAAAGTTTCCCTTTTTATTTTAATAATTTTCATCAAAATACATAAATTAATCACATTGGTCAGTTGAACACTATTAATGTCTGTAATGACTAATAATCATTGCAACCAACCAGAAAAAAAAATTGTGATATTTACAGATTTAGAGTTACTGGAAATTTTGAAATAAATTTCAATTTTACCTATATATTTTTGTTGTAGGCTCATATTATTGGGCAATGAATAAAAGATTTTCATTCATAAAACATATTACATTAGGATCACATTCTGCACAGGAAGAGATATGGAATTATCCATTTAAAGATAAATAATGGAGTGATTTTAAATTTATGATGGGGGGTGTCAAATTGTGGTATTTAGGTTCTACTGGATACATTTAAAAGATATATTGTAATACACACAAATTACACACTTTGCAACTATAAATTCATGTTGAAAAACTTTAGATGCCATCTTAAAATTGTGTGAGGTTTATATGGCTTTGCAAATTATTTAAGGGGGCACAAGAGCAAAAGATTAGAAGATCGTTTCAGGACAGAGAATACAGACCAATGAACGATCAATTTCTGTACGTGCAGTGGGGTTTAAGCCTAAGGAGTTAGGCACAATGAGTGTCAGGGGTCATTGGCATGGCATGAAGTCCAGTTTACAGACTAAGAGACAGTCTCCTAAAACAGGTGGTGAGCAGGATTTAGCTAATAAGTGAGCGGGTGAGGAAGCAGAAGGGAAAAGTGCTCCAGGTAGGTAAGAGCATGACCAGAAATTCTAAGTAGATGAACATTAAGTTCTAGGCCCTAAAAATAACAGTGTAGCCAGGATTGAGAATTTTTATTACAAATGGGGAAACAGGGAAGGAGGGGTGAGATGGGAGGGATTCCCCCATCAATTTGAAAGCTGAAGTGTATTCATTTGCCATTAGGGTCTACCTTTTTAGGACATATGAACAATGGACTTGAATTATGATTTTCCATTTTTCATTTAGAGCAAAGGTCACAAATGTCTTCTGTAAAAGGCAAGGGAATAAATATTTTAGACATTGAGGTCCCAGCCACAACTATTGAACTCTGATGTTGTGTCATGAAAACAGTCATAGGCAATACGTAAATGAATGAGTGTAGCACTGTTCCGATAAAATGTTATTTAAGGACATTGAATTTTAAATTTCATATTATTTTCACATTTCTTGAAATATAATTTTGCGTGTGTGTTTGTTTTTTTATTTCAGATGTTTAAAAATTTAAAAACCATTCTTAGTTCACAGACTGTTCAAAAACACAGGCAGTAGACAGAATTTGGCCCCCAGCCGTAGTTTCCCCATCCCATTTGGAGTATTTCAAGAATTTTGTGATCTATTCTAACTCACATCTTGAGCTCTGACCCCAATGGAGCCTCGTGAATCCAGCTTTTTTCTTCCCTCTTAACATCAGAAGTGCATAAAAAACAGGCACATTGTTTACAATTTAAGAGAGTTGAGTTTTATTGATTTATTGGTGCTTCTGTGTAGAAAAACCTTAGTGATACGGAAATCCTCCTCCATTTTAGTAACAGTCTACCAAAAGGGCTTATTACTCTCTTTACCTGCTTGCATTTTGAATTCAATAGCTTTTCATCCTATGTAGTCAGCATCTAAAATTTTGTTATCTGGGGGTTAAAAAATTCATTTGAATAACATAATATAGTGAAAAGACCATGGGCTTCAATGTCCATGACTTGAGCTTGAGTCTTATCTCTACTAGCTAGTTCTTGAGCAAATCACTGGGCCTCAGTTTCCTCATGTGTAATAATAGATGTGATAATAATAAGCTTTCTTATTATTGAACATAATCAGTGCTCAATAAATAAGAGCTATTCTTGTTGAGCTGTTGTGAGAATCGCGATAACGGATGTAAAATGTGCAGCATGTGCCACATGGTAAGTATATCATATTCAATAATTAATAGCCTTTATATGAGTATACTTACTTTTTGCTTATAATCAATAGAGAGATCTGGCTAAATAACATATTATTTATAAAATTCTCCATGCTTTATTATTTTTGAACCATAACCTGAAAGTCCAAATAATCTAGCTATTTGCAACTTGCAGTGACTTGCATCTTGATTACTATTGAAGGGAAAGAGGAAGTTGTTCTCCTGGGTACTGAATCTTTTCCCTCTACCTGACTGAAACAAATATGAAGGGATTTGTTTTAAAAGTTTTATTAAATTTATTGGGGTAACATTTGTAAGTAAAATTACATAGGTTTCAAGTGTACATTTCTATAATGCAGCATCTGTATACCGCATTGTGTGCTCACTACCCAAAGTCAATTCTCCTTCTATCACCATATATTTGACCCCCTTTACCCTCTTTACCATCCCCCTTCCCCCCCTTGCTCTCTGGTAACCACTAAACTGTTGTCTTTGTGAGTTTTTGTTTGTTTGTTTTGTTTGTTCGTTTGTTGCTTTCAGTTTTACATGCCACATCTTAGTGAAATCACATGGTTCTCGACTTTGAACACATTTCTAGCTGATTTTGGTCCTGCCTGATCTTCCAGTCTCTGTAGTCTCCCACTGCTCACAAATGTGTCTTCTTCATCTATCTCTTACAAGATAGTCATTTCCCTAGTTCCAGGATCAGTTTGAACCTGAAGCTGAGTAACTGTGTAGCAGTTCCAAGCCACTTCCTGGTTCTTGGTGGGGAGAATTCCAAACAATCACTTTTTCGTTACCCCCAAAGCATTTCCCCAAGTGCCCCTTATGCACGTCTATCATATGTACATCTGGATTTCCACTTTGGTCCTTTTCCTTATTTTTTATTCTAGGAACTTCTCTAAGTGCCCCATTTCCCTCTTGGAACGGAGGTCCTGATTCTTAGAAGTTTCATTTCCAGAGTGTTTGTGTCTTGCTCATGAATTCCAGCCATGTGGCTAAAATCCTGCCATTTGCTAACAGAATTTCTGTCTCCAACAGGCTATTGAGCCTCCACTTCTGGGTATTGACTTTGCCAAATTCCTTCATGGTTGCGCTTCAATCGTGTGCTTTCTCACATCGTTTTGGATTCCTGTTGCAGACTTCTCTGCTGGGACTGAGACTTGAGGTTATATCACATTGCCTAAGTTTTCTCATCTGTAAAATGAGGCCAATAGTATTATTTACCTCATGGGATCAAAGTGAGATTAAATGAATTAATACACACAATTACTTAGTGGGACACGTGCATAATCAGTGCTTAATAAATAATAGCTATTCTTGTTGTTGTTGCTGTTGTTCAAGTGTTTGGAGCAGTGTTTTTAAACTTGTCACTTGAGCCATGTCATTATTTTGCCCACTGGCATACTTCCTGCACTACTGTTTTTTAAAATGTATTTTTCATAGACTTAGAAAATACGTAAATATAGCCTACTCCTAAACAATGATTAGATCCACGTTGCTTTGATGTGCCATTCTGTTTCATTGAAACTAAGATGTCATTGATTATAAGATACAATTATTTTTTGGTAACACGGAGAAAAAGCGTTGTCAATTAAACTATGATTTTCCGTTAATTTTAGGAGACATTCTGATATCAGAGATGTTCAAATGTCAACGCATGTTTTTGGAATTACGGGATCATCAGATTTTTCTTAGAATCCCTCCTTCGTAATTTTTTTTAACACTATACATACTATCTCTAGGAGTTCTTAATCACGCTTGCAATTTAAAAACCATTTGCATTCTGATGACTCCAGCTCTATGTGTCTGGGACAACCTCTGAACTTCCAAAAGAGTTCTTTTTATCAACTTGTGCGACATCTCTGCACAGAGACACACCCAACTGAGCATGTTCAAAGTTAATTCCTTTATTTTCCCTAATTTCTGCCCCTTGGTCTCTATTGCTTATCTTAATGAATAACAGCACCAGTCAATAGTTGCTCAAACCTGAAAACTAGGTTTCATTTCTGACTCCATCCTGTCATTTATTCCTCCATCTCATCAGGCTCCAGGTATTGTGGATTCCATTTGTGGGGACAGAGGCCCAGGGAGCAGTTTCCAGGCTCTCGGCCTCATGTGGAAAGATGCTGGCTTGGTTATTAGATGGCCATCAGCTGTCATCAGATGGCCATCCACTGTGGCTGGGGGGCCATCAGCTATTACCAGTTAGCCATTAGCCACTAATATAACTGCTGTAGGGATGCTAGTTGGTTGGTTGGTTGGCAAAGAAGCAGATGGAGGATTGTGGCTAGCAAGTGGGGTTAGCAAGTGTGGATGGTGGATTGCGGATCCTGTGGATCCTACTTCCTGTGTCTCACATGGCCACCAGCGAGACTGGGGTGCAGGAAGACCCCCTGTTGGGGTATTGGCAGATGTTTGTTTTTGTGTCTCGATCAGCCGCCATCGAGAATATAGTGGTATGACTCCCCTACCCATGGCTTGGTTGTTGTTCCTTTTTGGCCTCACCATATCCTGTGTTCTTGTGCGGGGAGCAGGAGCTGAGTCCCTGCATAACACCACCTCTTTTTTCTAAACCACCTCCTCCACGTCCTCACAACTGCAACTTTAGTTTCACTCCTCTGTCTTCTCAGGATTTATGGATTTACCTCCTGAGAGTATGCCCTTCCTTCAGTGTAGCTACCTTTTCCTATCACTCGTTCCACACCGTGGCCAGACAGACTCGCAAATAAATGCTCAGGTTCTTTTTTTTAAATCACAGATTCAGTGGCTCCCTATTTCTTTCAGCAGCAAGTCAAAAATCCTTAGCATGCCACCCAAGGCCATAATGTGAACTTACTCAGGCCTAGTCTAACCTCAGCCTCCTTCGCACTCATCAGCCCCCTCCACCCTCCAAACACTCACGTCCACCACTCTTCTTTGGCCAATCCATTCCCTTCACCTGTCCGAGAATGAGCCATTTTCTCTCTTGCACTTCTCTGCAATAGCCTTTTCTTCCTTCTTTCCCACTCTCTTGTCCCTGCCACCATCTCTCCTCCTCCTTTTCCTCACGTCTCCTTCTTTGCTCTTCTTTATCTTTCTCAGCTGTTGCCACGTCTAAGGAGCTGTTTCCATCCCAAGTTCTGAGGTAGGTGTAGCTGCTTTGTGCTTCCAAAATCTCCTATGTTTATTATAACTGTAACTTGTACTGTATTTCTAGGTGAGATTTGAATACCACTTGACTCTCTCCTAATAGATCTTCTTGCAGGTGGATACTTTAGTTTTATATGGCTACATAACAAATCACTCCAAATTTAGTGATTTAAAACAACCAAGCATTTATTATTATCTCTCATGTTTCTGTGGGCTGCCTGGGCTCAGCTGGAACATTCTTCCTTGGGGTTCTCATTTGGATATAGTCAGATGACAGCTGGGGCTGGAGTCAGCTCAAGGCTGTCCTGGGCCAGATGGAAAAGATGCTTATTCCCATCTCTGCTAGTTGATACTGGCTGTTGGCTGGGAGCTCCTCTGGTTCTATCTCCCAGAGCACTAAGATGTGTCCTGCCCAAGTGTCTTGGGCTTCTGTCGGCATGGCAGCAGCGTTCTTAGAGAGAGAGCCCCAAGAGCAAGCATTCTCGAACACACAGGCAGGAGATTCTGGTCCTTGTAAGATGTGGACTCAGAAGTTCCAGAACTTTTGCTGTGTTTAGTCAACACAGTTACAGACCCACCCAAATTCTGGTGGAAAAGAATAGATTCCAACCATTGATGGGGTGTGGCAAGATCACATGGCTGAGGAACACGTGGGATGTGAGATGTTGCTGTGACCATCTGGAAACACCATCTCCCTCAGTGGGACATGAACTTTGAGCTCTGTCTTCCCCGAGTCAATCACTGTGCCTGGCATATAGTAAGTGTTAACAATCTCCAAACAGAATAACACACAGATTAAAGCATGGCCTCTGGAGCCATATCTCTTGGGTGGTATCCTGCCCGGTCCACTTTTCTAGTCAGTCCTGGGATCTTTGATGCAGCGTTCCTCCATGATCACACTAGCAAACTGCAGGGAGACTCTACCTCAGAGCATGGTTGTGAGGAATACCCAAAGTACTGTATATAAAGGCCTTAGGACAGTGGCTGGCACACACACTCCAAAGCTGGCTACTGCGACAGGGAGGAAAAGGACTGGCCCTACAGTTGTTCCCCTACCCCCAGTCCTTATTTCAGACCTTCCAAATCTGTTCTCTCCTGTTTTAAACCAATGGGCAAAAACTGGCTGAGCCCCAAGTTACCATGGTAATTAAGTTCCTGTATAAGACACCCCATTTGGAAATCTGAAACATACTGAATATTCCCCTAATGACATATATAATAGTGTCAGACGTCAGGATTTGGTGCATGCTATATTCTTATTAGTTACGTGCTTGTCTCCAAGTTTATTTAGTACTCCCAACCAGCTGCAAACTTCTTCAAGGGCTAAGATTCTGCCTTCGTGCTGCTGTGTATGATGGCTTTGGAATCTGGTACAGCGCCAGAGATACACAGGCATGGAATAAATACTTATAATTCATATATCTTATTATCAGCCTGCTGATAATTAAAGAGCATTTATAAGTAAAATTCTGCTTATCGCGATTTAATAAAGAGATAGTTCTTGGGATTTGCAAAGAGAAAAAGAGGTCATGGGAAACCACCCTTAAGAAAAGGCCCAAGTCATGCATTCAGCTCTATTTCCATGGTTTCTAAGAGAGTAGTGTCTCATTGCTGGTACACCTGCTCCCACCTGGGCTCCCATGCTGGCTTGGTCTTTGCCAAGAGAGTCACTGAATGGAAACACGTAGCATTTGGCGAGGAAGGATTGCCTCCTGAAATGGCACTCAACCTCAGCTAGAAATCTTCTAAATAATTAGTGTGCGAGCCTTTCCTTAAATTCACTTTCTTCAGGACTTGTGAACACCCTGGAATTAGATGCCCAATTTTATGTGCATGTGTAAAAACTTATTTCTTCAGAGAAAACCCATGGTTTTCATGAAGTTCTCTGAGTGACCCCTAAGAAAATAAAAATTGATAACCACTGGTTATAAAACTTGGGCAGAATCCACTGATCCTCGATATATCCTGGAAGTTGTTTTCATCTGACCAAAACTGTAATGGTGAATTTACTTACTATTTCTCTCACTTTCAACAAAAAACTGGAGGGTACCTTTTTACAAACCTCCCATAAAATCCATTAGTGGTACTTTCCTATCCTAGTGGTCTGGAGTGTGGTAAACAGGAATTTATTGCAGAGTAATATTGGTCTAAAATTTGGACCATGGGAATTTATGGGCAGGGTATATGTCTCTGACTATACACTTCTCTTTAAAAGAATTTGGGACATAAAAAGGAAAAAAACAAACAAACTGAGAGAGACAACTCTAGACCAAATCAATTAATAAAATTCCTTTGTTCCAATACAAAACAAAAATACACACACACACACACACACACACACACACACACACACGCACATACACACGAGTGAATATACAGAGGGTGCCAAAAAAATGTATACACATTTTAACAAAGGAAAAAACTGTATTAAAATTGTAATACTCAATATATACTGATAACAAAAGATGAATACAAGTCATGTGTATACATTTTTTTTTGGCATCCCTGGTATATATTTTTCCAAAATATATATTCTTTCATAAAATGCCACAAAATTATTTATCATGCTTTTAAAGTGTTCTCAGTGTGTGTGATTTATAGGAAGACATTTATTTTAAAATGATCAGAGGCACTTAGGTTCTGCTAACTCAGAGAAAACCTTGCAATTACATACCAGAGACCCTATCTATATTCTCTTCAGAGGCAGAATTCCTGGGGATTTTAATCCTTACTCAGCTTATGTGGCTGAAGAAACACATATAATTACAAGTCAATTCCTAAATGTTTCCTTTTAACTAAGTCCCAATATTTCTAATACTAGTAGTGAGAACAGCAATAGTAGCTTTTTATTGAGAACTACTATGTGCCAGTTTCAATGCTAAGCATTCCATGTATCATATACAGTTATTTACGCCATGATAACCTTCAGAATTGCTTTCTCAGATTTAGGCAAGAATGGCATTCTATTTCCTGCTTTTTGACAGAAGTTGATTGCTGGTACAATAAAATATACACACTTCTATGGTAATACTTGCTATAGGAGGTTAAAATCTCCTGTGATTTTTCTCCAGGGCCCTTATTTGCTTAACTTTTGCTGAATATCTACTATCTTCTAGACATGGTGTGAGCTCTACAGTATTAATATAAGAGCAAGCAAGGTAGGCATTATCCTCGATTAGCTTATATTCTAATTGGGGTAGGACATAGCATGTAATATGAGTGTTAATTTATGGATAAATTGGACATTGTAAGCTGTGAGGCTAGGTCAAATTTATTGCATTGTGCTCTTTGACGGACAGTATTTTTCTTTCAACTCTGTCACTTTTGGGGAATATGTTACTGTCATTTGTTTTATGTTAGAAAAACAGTCAAATTAGTGCATCCAAATTGTCTCTCACTGTGGAGTTAAAGCTTGTAAAGTAGGTAGGAAGTCTTGCCACACACTAGATCCTGGGTTTTACTGTGAATAAGTGTCAGGAAGAGGCTTGCAATTTTGAGTTACTCTTGCAGGTGTTGTTCTAGTTACAGTAATGGTGGACTAGAGTTACTTTCACTGCAATTAATTTTTTTTTAAGACATGATTGTTCCTTGGCCATTTCCAAACATTCTTACTCAAGACAACATGTAAATATTGGAGTTAGGCCTAGGAAATGAAATTAACACAGTCAGAGACTGATGGTGATATTAGAGATATGTCTCAGATCCGGGTTCTGAAATTACCTTCTCAAAATTACCTGGGGTCTTGCTAAAAATGTAGATTTCTATGTCCTAATCAAAATCTACTCAATCTCAATTGATGGGCTCCATGACCCAAAATATGTATTTTAACTATAGGGATGGCTTCCCAGACTAGGGGAAATATGAAGGCAGCCCTGAAAGATTCAGCATGGGCATAGAAACCTCACTTGCCTAAGTGTCAAGAGAACTAATCCAATTTTTTGGCCCCACATGTACTGCTAACTAGCAGGATATTTTTGAGTTGAATCATTTTAATTATCTGGCTTTAATTTTTTTGTACCCTCCCTCCACCTTATTCCCCAAATAACCCCATTAAGTTGTACCAAAACATGACTCTCTGATAAAGAAGTACGAGTAATTAGGCAGTATAATTCACAAACATAGCATCAGATAAGGACAGATTCTTCAGTCAATCAATTAGCACTCAGTGAACATACAATGTGGGAGATTTGAGAGATGTGTAAGACAAGGGCGGTGTCTCAACAGCGTACCATCTGTTTCTGGAAAATGAAGTTCATGTAAGTCAGAACAAACAATGTAATGCTGAAATGGTTAATGCAGACAAGTGCTATATGAGACCAGTCAGTCTTGTCAGATAAGATGTCATCAAAGCAGACTTCCGATGACCCTTTAGGCTAGCAAAATTTAAATTGTTGGGAGTTCTAATCAGACAGTCCATAAGAAAGTCCAGAAAGCTGTGAATCGATTTTCAAAAGAGAAGCAAATGCAACGTGGGAAGAACACTGTTCAGTCAGGACAGCAGTGGTCACAGAATTGTAGCTGTAGAACCTGCCTGGTTATTTTGTCTGTTAATGGTAAACTATGCCTATGACATTTTAACTGGAAGAATCTGTCCTTGGATGATGGCTGTAAGAGAGTCAATATTTACTACTAGGAAACTAACAGCGCAAGAGAATAGAAAAGTATATCTCTAGACCATTAAGGGCACAGATGGAATGGGGAAGTAAGGGGCCGGTATGTACTCGGGCCTCCTCGGAAGGGCCAGGAGGCCCAAGATCTCATCCCACAGTACCCACCCATTTCTCTGGATTATGCTGTGGAACTTGGATTGCCAAATGTCACCACTGACTACCTTGAATGAGTCCCTTCAAGGACATTATTATAGTCTGAGAAATTCACCTGGGCAAATGCCCTCAAGCAGATCGTGGTATAGGTCATCCATTGTCCAGGAGGGTAAGGTTTTTCAAAGAGTGGACGACCAATTTGACAACAGAGACTTGAAAAAGTCTAGAAGCAGGCAGCATTTTCAGAGATTGATATGAAAACTATGAATACGTAAGCAAAGTTAGAAATCGGGGACATCTATATGAGGGAACCTCCTATGAGATGTTAATTCCTGGGATGCCCATCATCTGGTTTTGAGGTTCACGTCTTCTTCACTTCTCTGGTTTCTAATGAGGAAAGCTTTCCCCTAAACCTCCCTGGCCTCTTGCCCCAGTCACTCACTTACTCTTCCCCCAGAGAAGTGTTGCATTGTCAGAATGCTGAGTTTGGGTAAGAAAATCTGTAAGCACAGGGTCATGCCCCTCTCTCTCTGCCCCAGAGAACAAGCGTGCTCACAGAGAAGATGCATTCGGTAAATTTAAGGGAGGGGGAACATAGGCATTTGGGTTTCAGTAGTATCTACGCCTTGGAAGGGATTTTTTTCAATAAGTTTTGAGAGAAAAAGAAAATCAGCTCTGTGTAGGATGATACTCACATCTTCAGAAACGTGAGAAAAAAACTTAGCTCTGGCTGTTCAGGAACGGCCACCACTGCAGGCCATTACCACCTTTGCTTGCCTGGTTTCCGGCCTCCAAGGCAATTTAGAGCCACACTGCTACCCGCTAGGAGGATTCTGATTGAAGTTCTGGTTTGAGCACAAAACTTGGAAGAGGGCTGGTGACCTGACCTTCTGAGTGATGCAGGCCACAGGCTCCCCCAGAAGTTTCTAAGGAAAATGAGGCCTAAAGATTAGGTCGTGGCCACTTCTGAGAGAACTGAGTTAGCTGCCTTGTGGTAGACTGCATCATGGGTTTGGAAATAGCCCCTGATGAATTGAAATTGCAACTCAGGTACCAAGTAAGTATACGATCTTGAGCAGCTCCCTTAACTAATTTCAACATGAATACTTTAAAACTGGAATAATGATATCGTATGGGGAGAGGATCCATAGGCAAATAAATTGTATGGATAAGGCTCGATATATGTTAGTTGAATTAATTAGATGTAGAAAGGACAGATTATCAGACCTGGAAGAGTCTTTAGTGCCCATCTTGTCCCTCATTTCAAGGGAGAAAGGATGAAGAATAGTGAATGGGTCTGAGGTTTTACAGCATTATAGAGATTCAGTCCTGGAAGGTACTTGAGACTATTTACTGCAATGCCCTATTGTGAAAGTCTTAGGTCTATAGATATGAAGCAACCTCTGGTCGTCGCACAAATCAGAAAGTCTGGAACAGGGCTTAGAAGCCAGTATATTGCATCCTAGTCTGATGCCTTCCCACAATTTTGTGCTTAAACCTTTAGCCTGTGGTTAAAACAGCAGCAGAAGCTCAGGATTTTGACATCCCTGATGAGTGAGGAAGAATTCCAGAATTCTCTCCTAAAATTTCACTTGCGCCAAA
Source organism: Rhinolophus sinicus (assembly GCF_057876585.1). Taxonomy (NCBI): domain Eukaryota; kingdom Metazoa; phylum Chordata; class Mammalia; order Chiroptera; family Rhinolophidae; genus Rhinolophus; species Rhinolophus sinicus. The sequence goes on along the minus strand of NC_142503.1, from coordinate 186,734,624 downwards.
GTCAAAGTCAACACAATGTAGAAACAGTTCGTGTCAGACGGAAGAGAACTCCCTGTTTTTACCATTCTCTCATTTCCAGGTCAGACCATTGAATGAACAAACTGCATTGGAAATCAGCCAAGCTGTTGAATTCTCAAACAGGTTTATCCTTAGAATGGGGATGATTTTCTTTTATAGGATCATGCAAGGGACACTGCTATGATGATTCAAAACCACTGGCCTCCATGTTATCATCAGGAAAATCAAAACATAATGCATGGGATATAAACGAATAGAGGTCTTGTCCTTTCTCAGACCACAGGAGCTGATATATTTTCACTCTAGTGTTTTAGATGAGGAGCAGAGAAACTTGCATATGACCTTTGATGCAAAATTCCTACAATGCTGGCCATAAGGCACATTATTTATATTACTTTTATGTCTCTGGGAACTGTCTATAAATGTAAGACAGCTAGGGGAAAATCCTCACATATCTGTGGGTGCCAAAAGATTTATGTAGTTCCGAGGACTCTGAGACACTGAACCCAGAGCGTTCTCCATCACTGCAGATGGAAGTATTGATAAATGGGTGACAGTACCCTAACTCCAACCAGATGCTGCGTGGTGCTAGCCCAGTTGTCAGCCTCTCCTCTTGGCACCTCTTGAGACTTGAAACCATAAGGTTCTAAATTTCATCTATGCAGTTTGTGTTCTAACTCATAATCCTTATAGAAAAGTCCCACACACTAGCAGGAAGGGGCAAGATGCCACACGCCCAGACTAAGTACTGGAAACATATTTTCATCATACTGTTTGGCAGACTGAAAAGGTATATACTGCTTTGAGTCTGTCGGCTTCCAGCATTCAAACCCCTGCATTTGCTTATCCTCACAATAACGAGGCTTGTATTTTTTTTCCAGGCTTTGGTCATTTTCACATTTTTATGAATTGTGACAGGAATACCAGACAGATTTTAAACCTGTCGGCCCATGACATTTTATTGCCATTCTACAACCTTTCACCAGCTCTTCCCACACTTCTGGGTGTCAGGCTGATGATGAGCCTCAGTTCCCTGGAGGCACTTTGAACTCCTTTGTCAAACTGTGGCTCTCATTTCTTTTGGGTTCCTGGGCTGCTGTCTGCCTGTGGTAGGTTGCTAGGATTTTTGCTTTTGCTTTTTTTTTTTTTTTTTTTTTTTGCTGGAAAAATAACAATTCTAAGAGAGCTTCTTTAGGAAAGAGCATGTGCCAAATCTTCCTTGGAGAAAAAGAGATCTCAAGAGAAAACCATCCTTGGATTCATTGGTCATTGGCAGCATCTCCAATTTTCAAAGCTTCCAAAGGTCATAGTGTTGCAGCATGACTGTACGTTAGTCCGTACACAGATGATTTCTGCCTTCCCAAACACATCACCGGCAATATTCTCTAAATGTACTTGCTACATTTTTATTCCAAATGCAGGTAAAATAAAGCACATTTCCTGGTGAATTCCACCATTCTAAATAATCTTAAGTCAAAGGACTCGATTATATATATTGGAAGGATGTTGACGTTTGACATTTTAAAAAAAGAAAATAGATAGGTTTAGAGATTAATACATAGTGGTGAACTTCAACTTGTATGCCTTAAAGATATTAGGAGAGAAAACAACTATCGTGTACCAACATTTTCCTAAAGATGAGATATTTTGAATACCCAAAAAAAGTTAGGCAATATGTCATGCTAGTACATTAAATTAAGCACAGTTGGCTTTCTGAACATCATTTTTATTTTTCTCATGTTGCCGTGAGTGGCTTAACGTTTAGCCATGGGTCACAAGCTGAGTGTAGACCTATGCTTAGGAAACGCTACTTGGTATCGCCTCCATTCACAACACAAACTGCATTCCTGTCCTCTAAATGGAAACACCAGCAGGATTTAGAGAATAGCCATTGTCCTCTGTGCTGAATCAAGTGGAAATATGCCATGGCATTTGTGATTACTTTAATTAGCTAGTGAAAAACATATTTGACTGTAAAGCTGTCATTCAAAATTCCCTTTTGTAGTCTAATCTTTTTTCGGAGCCTACCCTTGTTTTCCTGAGCTCTCTTTCCATGTATAGGAGTCTGAAAAATGAACTTGCTTGGCTTAAACAAAGTAAGAGAACCACCTGATCAGTTCTTACTCTTTCTACTTTAAAGCAGGTTTAGTTTCTGGGAAGCAGGAATCCTCATGTTCCAAATTTGTCGTTCTTTCCTCTAGGGGAATATAAATTTGGTGTCTAAACAACCTGACCAGTCTAATGGGCAATCTTGCAGCTAGAACTTAGCTGAGTGCTTTGAAAATTTCCTTCTTGGTTTTCTCAGTGGGTTGCCATTTCCCTTTCACCAGCCAACTTTCTTAGGGGTAAAGCACCTGACCCTTCAGGAATTATAGAGCCCAAGGGCTGCAGGTAATTTCTTTTGACTAGACCGCTTTATAGTCTCTTGACTAGGACCTGTTCTTAAAAAAAATAAAAATAAAAATAAAAAATAAAAAAAAAGCACCTTTTGCAATGTTTCATTTGGCAGAAAATAGCTACTTCAGATTTGTTACAAATTACCCATGGAGATAAACATACTGAGGGCATTTTATTTGAAACGCTACCTTTCAAGTTTTTCAGCTCTGGGCCGGTGCTTACAGTAGATGAGATAGTTCAGTAAAGGTTTGAGAAATGGATATATAGGATACATACAAAAAACCTTCAGTAAAGATTTGAGAAATGGATATATAGGTCCAGACCTCATGAGATTTAAACATTTACAAACATGTTTTTTTATTATTCTCATGCCTACTGCATTTAAAACACTGCCATTGGATCTCACAACTTGTGGTGAATTCTCTTTAAAATGCATCAATTTAACATTTCAAGATTTTTATTTAAAATAAAACAAAGGGGCTAAAACAAGGAGTGGTAAGGTACATTCTCATGTGCCAGGATTATCATTTTTACATCACAAGGGTTGTTAGAAAGCAAACTACCTTAGCTGGTAAAATAGTTCATGGTTAGCCCTTGTATCTGTTTGTTCTTTGAATGATTTTTTTTGAGTGATCTTTGAGGATCTTGAGTGATTTCAGACTCTAACACTCTCTCACAGGTGCTCAAATTGTCACAGGGTAGTCACCCCTCAAGAGGACCTTGTACTCTTGTTAGAACTTAGTGTTGTAATTGTAATCCAGGGAGAAAGTGGATAGGGAGTAAAATATGGAATTTTAATCCCCAGATATCACACCCCAAATTACACAGACATTTCTAAGTTAATATATCTTCTTTTTCTTAGTAAGTGCTTCATCCCTCCTTTGTACTCACTCAATTCACTGTGCAGAAGGTTGATGTTAAAATACAATAAATCATCATGTAGGCAGCCCAAGGCATCTCTGTGCTTGAAAAAAAACTCCATAATTATAATACTGACAGTGGGCATGTACTGAATGCTTTCTGGGTGCCAGGCACTTGACTCAATTCTTTCTATGGATGAAATCAATCCATCCTCGCGATTCTATTAATAGTATCTCTTTTCACAGATGAGGCAATGGTGCTTCAGATAAATTATTGTCATGGGAGTATTCTCCACCTAAGAGGTAGACCAAAAGCAATTTAAAAATATACATTTTTTTACTTTTGTATGCAAGGTGAAGCTCTGAAGAATTTACGTGTTGGCACAAATCTACCTTTACACCATTTTTTCCAAGTATTTTCTGAATGCTGCTGGGAGCATGGGAAGTGGGTGGGAACATCTCATGAGCTATGGTAGATGGGGAAAGTCTGGTCTCAGTGCACTCAGCTTCTACATCCACTGCCCAGATTGCTCTGCTTCCCCTCCGGCTCCTCCCTGGGATCCAACTCATTTTCTATACCTTGTTTTAGACTTGTCACAACCTAACTTCTTCCAGGAGACTTCCCTATCTTATAAACTCAACTCTCTCTCTACTTTGCAGCCTTCTTGTTTATCCTATAGCCTCAGTCTGCACTTGAAGTGTGGCTTCAGAAATGGGTTCTTATTTACTTTACATCACTTCTAGCTTCCCACTCAGAAAATGGACTCCTTCAAAGTAGAGTGAGATCTTCTGTTTCCATTGTCTTCCCCTCCACCCTGATCACGCTTTCTAATGTTTAGCCCTGGGTTTTGAGCAGTAGTTGTGCAATATGTACTTTTGTCATGTGTTACTCTAAGTCTTAGCCAAAGGGAATTGGCTTGAATTTTGCAAAATGTATGGAAGCTGTAACTTTTCCATAGGAGGTGTTAAGGAAATAGGTGTCATAGAAGATCTTTTAGAAAAGACAGGCAACATTCTGGGCTTTTGTGGAAATTCTACCAAAAGGCAGAATATTCTCCACCCAACAGAGAATGAAGGGTCACCTGTTTCTTTGAACAGGGCTTTCTTATTCAGAAACCTATTGAAAAACAACTTGTACAAAGCCATTAACACAAATTAAAATAAAAATAAAAACCAAAAACTTCTATGCTTAGGCCTATGACTTTGTGAATTTAGAAAATACACTACTATTTTAATCACATTGTTTCATGTTAAAAAATTAAAGCAAATTTAACTAACATTCTTCTCTTATTTCTTCTTTGGTTCATTACGGAAAAAATAAAATATATAAAGGAAAAATGTGTTGGCTATCAGTTTCTGAGCCAACAGATAACATTCAACAGAAAAACACTCAAATAGGAATATCAGCATCATGAAATACTGAAAGAGGGGTTTTATATTTTTGGATGAGTATTAAAACTTATGCTTTACTTCTAAATAAAGTTGAGCCAGGGCTCATGTAATTAATCTGCTGAGTTTCCTGAAGATATCCTCTAATATCTAGGGAGTAAAAAAGTATTTCCTGTACCAAAAGCATTTTTAATAGCTCTTCTCATGAACAAAGAACGGTCACTCTCATTTCCCAGTTCAATGTGCCAAAATTGCTGGGAAAGTTGTTTCTCATTGTTTCAGCATTAAGTCAACATTTGAAAAATGGAGACCTTTTTTTTATTTCTTTTTTTTTTAAATCAAAGATTAATATCCAGGTCATGGGTAATAGAAATCTCACCAGGTTTGGTGCATTGGGTTTATGAAATTGAAACAAGTGGCTCTATTTATTATTAATAAAAATATATGGTTGTGTTTAAACTAAATATCAAAGTCTTGGTTGAGTCTTAGGGACCAAGTGACTCCATGATGTAAGGCCCCCTTGCTGCCCTTTTATGATTTTCTGCAGAGCTCTTCACACAATTTACAGCCTTGTAATCAGTGGGGTCCTATAGATCAAGGTGTAAGAAGGGTAAAATATGTTTTGTTAAACAAAAATAGTGAAGCACTTCATTGTGGTTTATAAATTACTATTTAGTTTCTACTTTTCTGCTTTCAGATTTATAGCATTTTTCTGATACCCATATTTTTTTTATTTATATACAGAAGAAAATCCAATTACTTCCATTTATTTAAAAGAGAGCTGTGGTTTAAAAATATTATTACTGGGATGTTAAATGCCCATTCATCCTTGGACAATGTACTGTCTATTTGTTGTTAGTATATTAAACAATCATTTCTCCACAATGTATTTGTACAAAAATTGCCAAGGCAATGAGTATCATTTAGTTAAATGTATCACAGAGTTAAACAGTTAACTTTTTTTTATCGCAGAGAAAACTGGATACCACAAACAACAAAATTTTCACTTATAAACCTATTATTTTAAAATATTACACCAGATTAGATGCATACATGCATGCATACATACATACATACATAATAGATAGACAGATAAACCCCAAGTGTAGAAAAATTCCTGATCTAGTTTTTCCCATATTTGTCAAACTTTATTTGGATTCATTGAAAATCTGGTAAATTATTTGCCCAATGCTCTGCATTATTAGATCCAAATGTTTGGAGATGTGATTAATTTTAGGCTTTGCGTACATAAATCATTAAAAAAAAACATGAAAGGAGTATTTTCTTGTTAATCCAACATTCTGGATCTCATCCTAACATGGGATGCTGCAGTGACATTAACTTGAATGGGTGCCACTGGTTGGAGTGTCAGATAAGAAATGAGAAAAGGGAAATTGGCAAAGACATTTTCATCATCATGAATTAATATTTAAGAGATGATTATGAAGAGACTTAACTGGGTGAAAATGTGAGAAGCCTAACACTCTAAAAAGAATCAAAGTGTTCTCAATGACTTCAGAATCTTTTCACATTATTAATTAATATTGATACTACATACATTGAAGTAGTATTTTTTAAGTCTGTCCCCCCTGGTAGGCTAAGTATTTTACTTACATTGTCTCATTTAACCCTAGTAGATAATTCTATGAAACAAATATTCTTATCCCATTTTTCAGATGAAGGAACCAAGTCTTAAATTTCCATAAATTGCTCCGGGTAGGCTGGCTGCTTAATGGAAAAGCCCAGGATTGTTCCTCAGCAGACCCTAAGCTGTTAATTCCTGTTCTGTAACATCCTTGGCCTCTGAACTTCATCCTTGTTTTTTGACATTTTTTTCCAAAAATTTCTAATAAACAAAACGGATTTAACTTTTGTTATTACTTCTAGAAATTCACCTAAGTGTCCTTGTATCTTTCAGGGGACTAACACTTGTTAATGTATAACATTAGTTGTCTTTCTTTTCAGAAGATAAGCAATCTCACTATGGATCAAGGTTTCCAAAACTTGTGTACGTTTCATTAAATTTTTCTTAAAAGAGCTTGAAGGTAAATTGGAGTAAAGTGGAATCTTTGGTCAGTTTGATAAGAAATGGAAGGAAAGGACTTTGCATCAATTAATTATTTGCTCTTCTTTAATTCTAGTCACGGTGCTGGGCACGTTACATCTTTAAACGGCAGACGAAGTTGGTTAGAAAGGATTCGTTGACCCCATTTCAGAGAAAACTGAGATTCAGAAAAATAAGTTAGAAGCTTCCTAGATGATGTTGGACCCAGACCATCTGACAATGAGGCCCCTTCTGTATCATGTTATCCTTCAAAGCAAACCCAAAGACACACAGAACTTGGATTATTTATCTTTTTCTCCATTCAAGTATTTCCAATATCTTGTCAATCCACTCCATATTTCAAGCATTGCAATCTTGTTTTCTTAATGGACAGAGGAAAATAGCAGGAATTTATCCAGGGAAAGGTAATAATGATTGAAAACATTAGTAGTCAGGAATTGATTTCACAAAATAAATACACTTCTTTGGAGAAGGATTAAAAGTTATTAAAGGTATAAAGACCTGTCTGAACAAAGCGTTGGAAAGATAGAAGCTATTTTATACTTAAGCCATAATACTTTGATTCAATGTTAAACGGTTTAGTGAAAACTGAAATGAAATAGGTACCAAAATGGATCTTTTTTCCCAACATTCTAACCAATAATATTTCATGACTATTTAAGTATGAGATATTGACAGAAAATGAACAGAAATGTAAATATACTTCAAAATCATTGTTTTTCTTTTTCTTCATATATTTTCTGCCTGTTTGTAAAAACAACATAATTTTGTTAATTGCCACAAATAGTCGTAAAACCCACCACTTGCCATTGTGTTATTTCCATTTAATGTTTCTACAGTGTTGTGCAATGTGAAAATTTTGCACAGCAAAACACAGCCAGTACTGTCAGCAACTGAATTACCATGTGTTGGCAGTATCTGTTAAAATTTGATCAGTGTCTAAGTCTTGTGAATAAGATGCCTGATGCATGCAATAAAAGAACAGACCGATGACCCATAGTAGATAGAATACACTTGCTTTTTACCTCTGCTGTTAGTAATAGTATTTAGCCTATCTTATAGTAATTTACATCAGTGCCCTGAGGCACAGGATAATTAGGTATTTCCCTGCATTGTAAAGAATGGCCCTGGACTATTTTTTCTTTTGTTCCTTCTGTAGCTTTGCCATTTTATCATTTTTGTTAAAGCAACAGTTACCTTAAAAGGGAGTAGAATGGAATGTATTCATTCACATGAAGTCTACAGGAGCCAGTGAGAGATTTCAGATTTATGAAATTGTTGTTCCCAGAGTTAGCCTGAATCCTATTTACTCCAAACATCATTAGCGTCTTTGCCAGGAACTCTGACAAGCTGAATAAATATATACAGGGGGAATCTTGGAAGTGGGTAGATAGACTGGTGACTCGTGATGGGGTCAGAGCCTTTGCTATTTGCTTAGAAACAGATCTTTTTCCCTGGCTGCCATGGGAAGGAAGTGTTGATGGAGAACGGTTAGTTTCAGAGCAATGTGGTTGGGGCAGCTGGAAGGTCAGGGGTTAAACATGTGCTATCTCAGCTATGCAGGGTGCAATAACAACTTAGGCATCAGGAGAATGATCTATCAGGGCAATTAGTCAAACAGGCCTTGTGGTAGCCCAGATGGGCCTGCCTCTGTTTGCATCTGTTAATCAGGTTGAGATAAGAATCCTTGTGAACCTTTTTGTTACCTTGTGAAAGTAGACACCTGGAAGGTAAACATAAGACAATGATGTCTTGAAAATTGATTTTGAAAAGGGACTACTGCTCCCAGATAGGATTAAATAATATTAAATAATTTTTACTTCTGGCTGTTCAAAAGAAGATGAAGCAGAATTTTGTTTTTCGGTGTTTTTTTTTGCACGTACTTAGTCTATTCTCTCAAGAGCAGAAATTACAGAATTGGACATCTTAAGATCAAATATGAAACTTGGCCCAGGTGTCCGAGAAAGTGGGGAAGATAATTTAGATTGTTGTAGGTTTATTTTCTGTCCCCCAAGATTTTTCTGTGAAGGCCACATTTTGTTATAGTCCATAAACTGATGTAGACATTCTAATCATTTGCTTGTCGTGGTTCACATTGGACTGATTTAATATTTCTTCTCTTCTATTGTAAATTCCTGGAGGATACTGACAAAACCTTTCTTTTGTCTTGAGACTATCATACCAAGTCCTGCAAGAGTCAGAAAAATTGTGAGAGGAATTTCAGGACTATCTGTGACTAATTTTAATCATAGTAAAAACTCAGAATTGGAAGCTTTCAAGACAATACTTGAAGATGTCGCTTGAAGAATTTTCTGTGCCCTGAATATGTGTGGTCATACTCTGTCCCTTTGTTCAGGTGTTTTCTTCTGCCTAGACTACTGGTATTCTTCTATTTCTACCCACTTGGTCTGAAACTGGATGTGCCCTAAAGCATATCCAGAAAAGGAGTGTGCCTAGGTCTTCGACAGCAGCAAGAAAATTGATGAGTGCATATGTGTGCATCTTTCCTCACCTAATTTGAGGTTACTCCATGATCTAATGATTCTACCTCGCATTACAATGTCTGGTTCTCTTCAAATCTAGTTTCATAAGTTGTATTCACACTCCCCTTTACCAGCAGAACAAAGCATATTTGGATAGGACGGGATTCTTTCATCCTAACTTCTCATTTATCCACCTCCTTGCAAAAAGCCAAGCCCAAGAGGTAACTACCCAGATGTGTGTAGGAACCATTTTTATCCCGCTGGCAGAAGCTGCCTGTGTGATTTAGGGGATGTATTTAACTTCTCTGAACCTCAGTTTTCCCCTCATCTATAACTTCGAATAAAGGTAGTACCTATGTCATGTGGTTCTGTGGGCATCAATGAAAATGCATGCACAGCTGGCTCACTCAGTGCTTACAATACAGGAAGCGCTGCATAGATGGCCCAGCTACAGCCGTCACTCAGTACCTGGTGAGCAGATACACTGAGTTAGAGGTCGATGAACTGCCTTACACTGCTGATGGTTTACACCTCAACTTACGCTGTGACAAAAAATATTGTGGCTTCCCTAACAGTGAAGATTATTTTGCCAGATTAAACTTTTTAAACTTCTGTCTAATGAACTTTATGTTTTAGAGCACAGCAAAATTGAGTGAAAGGTACAGAGATTTTCCATGTACCTCCTGCCTCCACACAAGCACAGCCTCCTCCGTTGTCAATGTCCCCACCAGAGCGGTACATTTACTACAGTTGATGAACCTACATCAACACATCATTATCACCCAAAGTCCATCCTTTACATTAGAGTTCAGTGCAGATTAAATTCTTAGGGTTTTGAGTATACTCAGTGATACCTAGTCCTTCATTCAATTATTCATTATTGTTCCTGTTTAGCAAATTTCCTTTTCCCTAAGTTGTGACATTTATTGCGCTAATAAGATACGATCTAGATCTGCAAGGGGCTTATAATATAATGTTTATCATGTTTAACTAAAATCTATCGTTTCTAAGGTATTTTCATAAAGGGCATGTTATGCTACCCGCCATGGGGAGCATACGTCTACCAGACCCATGTTCTACAACTGTACACTTACAAGTATTATAACATGTAGGTTTCTGCCAAAAATGTAAAAGGGTGTGTTTTCTGAAACTATTCATTCCTACAGTAAAAATGGGAAAAAAAACAAAAACAAAAAAACAATTTAAATCCCAACTCTGATAATTTGCTATTGCAAAGCATTGTAAATAAAAATTTTTTAAAGTTCTAGGCAGATGCTCATTTCATTTTTAAGTTATTAGATTCTGGGACCACATTAAAGGCCAGCAACAAAATAACCTGCTTTAGCACAGGATTTGGGGTCATCTGATCTGTTTTGGCATTCAGATTTTCATTCAGAGTTATGTTTCCCAAACAGGCCCCATTATAAGATCCTAGGCTGTCAGATCCAGTCTGGATAGATATATATATATATATAATAAGGACCCTGCAGACACTAAGGAAGTGAGTCTGGGTGAGGAGCGTGTACCTGCATACATGGACAGCAGTTTTCATGCCTGAATCTGAATCTGCCAAGCCAAGCTCCCAGACAACTGGAGAAAGCCTTATACCAATTGGAAATCGGGTACCTGTCCTTGCAGAGCCAGCTGCCTTGCAAGGGAATGGGGTAGGAATCGAGTATATAGAACAGAGGGTTGGACAACACAGGGTCAATGCAATGCGACCACAGCCTCCCTCACCTGCTTAGCTCCAGCCACTCTGCCTTTCTCTGTGTTCCTGAATGTGACATGCTTCTTTCTACCATGGGATCTTAGAAAGGCTCCTTTCTGCCTGCAAATCAAGTCTTCCCCTTAACTTGGCTAAATAGTTCTCCTTTTCAGTTCTCATTCAACTGCTAGTTAATTTAGGAAGACCCTCCTGATCTCCACACTGAATCTGGTATTCCTAGGTGTTCCATCATTTGTCATAATATGTTAATGGGATTATTCGATGAATTCTTTCCGCCAGTGGAGTAGTTCTCGTGGCTCAGGTCTTGAGTCTACTTGGCTTTGGATGACTAACACCTGGTGTGTTGGAGATGTTCATCAAATGCTTGTTGAATTAATTACAGAACATGCATTCTGGTAGCATTAATAGAAGAAAAAAATACAAGTAATTAAGTATTTATATTGATTTTTCTAGACATATAAAATGCTATGTGATTTAACCAGATCTTAAAAATTCCAAGTTTTGGTTACACTATCAAATAAAAGGAAAATGAATAACTTTTACTATGGAAAAGTGACTTTACTTGTGATTACAAACTATAGCCCACTTTTTGTAAATTAACCAAGTTAAAATCAATTTAAACAGTGGTACTTATTCTTTTCATCATAAAAGTTTAATTAGCTGTCTTTTGTGATTAAATAGGGCATCAGACCAGGTTCACCTTTTGCCTCTATTTATTTTCTTAAAGGAGCCAATTGAAATCCAAATTTCACTTGGACCTGGACTGAATTTGCAAGAATAACAAGTAAAAAGTCAGCAAGTATTCTAAATACTTTAATCTTTACCTATAAACTGGGCAAACCACAGATATATTGATTCTTGCTAATGGCTTATGTTGTACAGCTGTTGAATCAAGAATCTATCAAACATTACATGTCTATTGTAAATACTTTCTGTTTCCAAAATGACAGTGGTGTAAAGACAAATAAAATTTTGAAAAATGGTAACTATTGGTGACTTTCAGATTTTTTGGCTCAGGTTAGTGAAATGATTCACTGAAATAATATGGAAAAATTGCTGAAAATCATATTTCAATGTAGGTAGGTGAAAAATGCATAACTTAGAGATTTAGGATGAATCAAATTATTCTGGGGAGAGACGATAAGTTAAAGAAAACCTTGTCAAAAAATCCTGACCTCTGAAATGATTTAACAGACAGAATCTAAGGATACCTTGTGATCTTTATTTTTATAGCAGCTGTAAAATCTACCAAATTTTGGGATGAGTTATCATGATTTAACATTTAATTTCTAAGCATTGCCATGTATGGGATGAGTAATAGCAGAAAATACTGGCTCAAAGGAGCATGAACTATTGCTACAGTAAGATAGGACAAGAGCAGCAGGTGATGGATGAAGCTGGAGAGGTAAAATGTAATGAAAGAAACCAGTGACAGAATGGATGAGTCAACTAATGACTAGAAGAATAGTTGCATCAGGAAAAGCTTGACAGATATCATGAGTCTGTCCACCAAGGTCAGGAGATGACCCAACGAAGGAAGGTCAACATGGCCACGCACTTCAGGACAATGGATCAAGAGGCTTTGGGACACAAGTCACGTTGGTGGCACTCTAACTCATTATCACTTTTCTTCATCTATTTGTCCTTTCAGGGGATTAACAACCCATGTTAATTTTAAATTTGCTAACTGCTATATATACATGGGCATATATTTGTATTTCAGGTTAAATAACACAGAAGTGTTCAGTCAAGAGTATGTCTTTCATTTTTGTGCTAAGGATGGGTTGTTAGATCTCCTTGCGATAGATTAAATTGCAACTCCAATGTATTTCCATGATTTTCTTGTCAGATTTTTGTATCATTTAGGTTGTAATTTTCTAACTCTTTCCATACTGTTCATGTATTATATAACCAATACTCTGTAAGGAAGTTGGACTTGATAACCCAACATTTGTTGTGAAGATGAGCACCCCGAAACAGTACTTTTAAGTGACAGTTTTTGAAGTAACATAATATAATATAATATAATATAATATAATATAATATAATATAATATAATGTAATATAATAGTGCAATTTGACCTTACCACAATGTTTTGATTTTTCACGTTTCAAAGAATCCATACTCCTCACAAGGCACAGACAGCTGTATTTTTGTAGATCAAAGTATCTAGGTTATGATAAGAGGCTTATGGTCTCAATAAGATTCTCGGGTTAGAAATTTACATAAATTCGTATCTAGCTGATCTCATGAGTTTCAAAGAAATCTCTAAGGATTGAAACTTGAAATACATACACTTTTTTTTTCTAGGCCAGTTGAGAAATGAAAGCATTCTTAATTATTTCAAGCCCATATAGCGGTGTACAGTGTAATTAACTCTGATGTGTGTTTCACACCCAATTAGAGGGTATTTTAGCACTAAGATAATTGGACCTAGCAACACCTGGGAAGTCTAATCAAACAAGTTGATCACCACATATTATTGTCCTATGATCCTCTGCAGTTTATGTTTTGCATGAAAAGAATGGTCAAGACATCTGAGAAAATGCTGCTCATTATTGAAATATACTAAGGCCTAAATCTAGTTCAAGGTGTTTCTGTTTATTTAAAAATCCCTAACCTGTTGCTGTCACTTCATAATCCTTATGTCCCTTTAACTAAAGATTTCATCATTGCTTATCGGGATAATACCAATTCATTTGCCTTGGTTGTCAATGTTTTGTGATATTTTCTTAGTAATGGGGATAATCTGTTAACATCTTTTCCTTTGGATTACCTAAGGATCCAGTATAAAACTGGAGTTAGGGATATAACCTGCATTCTGGAATTTTCAGGCACTACCAACCACAGGTTCAAGAGATAAGAGTGTGGTCTATGGACGTGCAGACTGGGAGCTCGTTAGAAACGCAGATTCTTGAACCCAGCCCCAGGCTTATTGCCTCTACACTTTAAAAAAGATCCTCAAATGATGGCAATGCACATTAAAGTTTGAAAAATATAGCCTAGGTAAAGTAAGAAATCCTCTAGGGTGAGGCCCATGGGTGTACGTCTTTGTCGTCCTGGTAGCACCAGAACATGACAATATGCATGGAAGAAAGGTAAAAAGGAAAGAAAGAAGGAAGAAAGGCAGGCAGGCTGTGCACCTGGGAGTCACAGGTCACGTGCTTCACAGCGGATGGAGCCTTCCAGTCCTATCTGAACACAGTGGCTCTCAGAGTTCACGCCTCTTGCCTGGATCCCTGTTCTTTCTGGTTCTGGTGTTTTCCACCTCCTGCTGATTTGAGGCTGCTCCAATGCCACATTCACATCCTTGGCTCAGGCTGAGCTGTACCTTGTGAATCCTGATCCTCCACATCAACACTGTAGCAGCATGACTTTCTAGCTTCCAACAAGGTCACAATCATCACTTTGCTTTACAGATTTATCAAGGAGCAGTGGTCACTCACTCATCCAAGCCTGCTTAGGTAAAGTCTTTTTCACATCTTTGTTTGTTTGTTTGTTTGTTTGCTCCTGGTTTGAGTAACATGTCATGAGAAAGTCCTGACAACAAAGACCCTCTCCTTAAGTAAAAAGTACAGTACTCTTTGCTGCCTCATATAGGAAAACCCAATTGTCTCATAGCTGGGGCTTTCACACAAGGCAAACGCACAAGAGAGTTCTGTAAACCCTGGCTTTGTTCCTACAGACAAGTAAAAACTTTTTTTTTTCTCTTCTCTCCTCCAACACAGTTTTTGAGGGGACTATACAATCACTTATAATTTCATTATGGTATTTTGTTATTACATTGGAGTATTTTAGATGGCTTTTAATACTACATTTTGGCCCAATTTTAAAACATTCATTGAGCCAACTAATCAAAAAATATACTAATGCTAAAATTAAAGTTAATGGAAGCTGAAGAAATACTTCTTGAGAATTTAATGCCTTGGCCTATTCATTTGCAATTTTAAGTTGTTGTTTTTTTTTTTTTTTAAATTGAGAATCCACTGGGTGCTAGATAAAAAAAAATATAAATATAAATTTATATATTCATTGCCTTTGGGAAAAATAACAATGTACTTAAGAAAATAAAATGTGGATAGAAAATGTACAAGTAGAAATAATAAGTATCAAGAGAGGATTTGAGGCATCAGAAATAAAGGACCACTGCCAGCTGAGTCGATATCTAAAGGATTCATATAGGGAGAAGAGTGAAGCCCAAAGGTTTTTAGGGTGGAAATTAGGTGAAGGACTTATGGTGTCTATTTTACACTGGAAAAGTTATTGAATAAAACATGAACACAGTCATTTCTGAATAGCAAAGACAAGTTACTGCTTTAAAAATCACCATGTCCCATCTTGAGTTAGATTTATTGCTGAGAGATGGAGGAGTGGGAGGTGCGGAAGAAAATCTTCTATATACCTCCACAGGTTTAGATAGCCTTATGGTCATAGTGACTAGAAAACAAGGCGGCAAGAGATAGGTTTGAAGCTATGTTTATCTCAAGAAAGTAGCAAAATCTACTTAGAAGAAAAGAAAACGTTCTGTTCCATAGACAGTCAGGAAGTGTGTGTGTGTGCACGTGGGTGGACATGTGTGTCCATATTTCATATAAAGCCCCAGTATTTTTTGGATTGTTTACATTTCAATGGGTTTAGACTCTTATAGAAACATTTTCAGTATATTTATTACTCTCTGGTCAGTAGCCAAACATTTCATGTTCTGTAAATTCCCATAGTTTACGTAAGTAAAGATAAGTTCCTCATTATTTGCCTTCTGTTGCTAAATTTACTGGAAGCCAAAATGATAGTTTCCAAGTAGTACTCTATTTTCAATAGCATATTCCATTTCTCAATATAAGAAGAATTAAAAAACAGAAAAGATACTCAAGGTTTTGTGCATTGGGTCTTGTAGACATTTCCACAAGGAGAAATCAAAACTCCTAAATATTGATCTTCAGTGTAAAACTTCTAACTATTGATCTCATTTTCCCTGTCAGGAGCATGCAATTACGCTATCCTAGGCAGATCTTGGCCAGAATTATTTCATATTTAATCAGCTCTTTGATATAGAAAAGTGTTAAAAGTTTATTGAACATCTCCCTGTTTCCTCTACCATTCTTGATTGGCTTTCCTGTAGAATGACAGAGACTCTTGTGGTTGAAATAACAAAGCTTCAGGAGGCTTTTTTCTTTGACTCTTTTTGCCTTCAGTATTTTAGCCCTCCATCTCTTGACTTCCCAGATTTGTGAACAGCCGGAGCAGGTTTTAAAAACCCAACAGTGCTTGGCCAAAGTAAACTAATTTTCATGGAATATCAACACACATGTTATGATCTACAATTTCTCTGGGTCTGACATCTCCGCTCCCTTTCTGTGAATGACTCAAAGCATAGACTTAATGCTTTGGGGCTCCTGGGATGTCTTTGTTCGAAGCAGATGGGCTAATAAATATGCACAATATCTCAGAATACAAACAGAGAAGCAGGTTTAATTTTAGAACCCACACTCCATGAAAACATAGAATGTAAAACATGACTCAGTGAAAGGCTCTTCATAACTTCAATCCTTGAAATATTTCACTGTGTGGGTCAAAAGAGTACATTACTAGTGATAGAATATTCTAGAATAAAACACCCACAGTAGAAAAAGTGTGGGGAGTTCAGGTATTACCTTTGTGATTATGGCTGTTTAACAGAACAGGGAAACATTCTAAATCACAAAAAGACAGATAATTTCCTGACTTTTTAAAATTCTTTTGCTGGTCTATACCGTAAGTATAAAATGCTATGGCATTTGAGGACTTGGTCTTCAGAAGGCTCGTTGCTAACAAGGCACAAGTCTTGGTGTTTCTATCATTTGATATACAGCTGTTTAAACAGAGTAGGCTTAGACCAGTGACCTGAAGGGACATTTGCACTAGAGCTTGCTTCCTCAAAGGTTCAAATACAGTTTTACTGTTAAAATGGATGAAAAGGGCACCAGTAATATTTTCTCAGCAGAGGGAATCTAGGAGAAAAAATAATAACGTCAAACAGATTTGAGCACAGGCTTCAAAAGATATGAATGCATTTCCTCTCTGCAGCTATCCTCTAATGCCCACCTGATTCAGCAGGTGCTCCATTTTCAAAGGTGGAAAATATTTCATCAAATCCCTATGAAAGTAACCTCTCTCTCTCATACTGACTCCCTTAGATTTGTACCTCCAAGAAAAACATTGGCACTTTACCCTGGGTCCCTGGAGTGAGTTTAAATCTTTGCTTTTGTGCACGTATTTTGCTTTAACAACTGAGTTGTTTGTGTGTCAACACCTTCAGAATGGCTAGCCCCACAAATCTAGTAAAATATAAATGAAAGGAGGCAGCATTGCACCGAGGCTTCCATTTTTGCATGTGTTGTTACCTATACATTTGACAGTGAACAAGCCAGCTCATCTTCTGTGGGTCTTAGTGTCCATAGATTGTGAAGATCCTGTATAAGTTTACAAATTTATTGTTTTTCAAGTTTAGGGGCCCAATACACCCTAGGAAAGTATCTGAAGGAGCTATACTTTCTGTTGTGCCTCTTGCTGTGTTGTATCTAAATCTCCAAGCTTTTCTTAGTTGCTAAAGTCTTTAACGTATCCTTTCCTTGCTAGTGATCTTTCTGCCCAGAAATTTCTCCAATTCTCTACGCCACCACAGGTAACAGGGGCCTGTCTCATTCGCAGTGCTTAGCTAGATTTTAGCTGATTTGATAACTCCTCTATTTCAATCAGCTGGAGAATGTGTGAAGGCTGGCGTCCTACTCCTTCAGATGAAATAGTTGTCCTGAGAAACTGGAGGCTTTAATGACTCCAAGGTGGAATTTGGAATACCCCAGAGAACAGTTGGGGCAGTCGTTTGACATCACAGTGATGGTTGACACGTATTGAGATGGACCACCTCATTCTGTATTGGTAGGAAGGTACATGGGTGTGGCCATTCTCAAAAGCAGATGTAAGTCAAGTGCCCTCAAAAGGTTCATTATCTTTGGTCCAGTTATTCTCTTTCCAGTAGCCTATTCTCAGAAAGTGACCAATGATTCACACAATTATTTGCTAACAATGAAGAAAAAAAATAACAATGTTTTTAATAATACTAAGAACTAGGTTTACTAAGTACCTGCTATGCACGGTGCTGTGAAAATCACCTGCTATGGCTTATCTATTTCATCTTCCCTGCAAGCCTCTGAACTAAGTATTATTCTGTATTAACTTTAACAGTGGGGAAAAGGGGACTGATTAAGGTTAGGATACTGTCATGCAGGGTGTCAGGCGGGGTCTCAGCTCCCACTCCCCATATAAAGCACAGGATATGTCTAGGCCAAAAAGGAACACCCACACAGCCATTGATAGGGGAGTCACACCACTGTAGTCTCGCTGGCGGCTGGGTTGGAGACACAGGAAACAGGAGCCACACGATCCGCAAGCCTCACTCTACCGCTTGCTGGCTCAGCCACCATTTTCTTGCTAGCCCCCATTTTCTGCTGGCGTAGCCCCAGCAGTTATATTAATGGCCAATGGCTTACTGGTTACAGCTGACGGCCAACTAGCCACAGCTGATGGCCATCCAATCACAGTTGATGGCCATTTACGACCTGAGCCAGCACCTTTCCAAGTGAGGCTGAGAGCCTAGCAACTGCACTCCTGGCTCTGTCCCCACAGATACCAAGTTTCAATTCACACAGCTAGAGAGCTCAGGAGGAAGGTAGTCTGATCTAGGTTTCCAGCACTTCGGCAAAGTGTGAACTACATACTTGTCCTTGAAAACCGAGGTCTGCCTCTAGTGGTCACACTGTTAATTGCAATCAAGCAGCCTTTTCAAAAAGGCTCGCCGCCATATTTATCCCAGAGCTCCTCCTCTGCATTGCCCTGATTAGATGCGACTTGGAGTCCTTTAGAAACAATGAAGGTCAGTATGACAGAGGTACTGGGAAGAGCAGAGGACTAAGGAATGGGACACCCATGTGTTAACACAGGTACATGGTAGGAGTAGATTTCCTTACCCCCATCTGAGGGCTCTGTGCCTAGTTCTGTCCCATGATTCGAGAGTGAAAATGATGCATTTCTCCTCCGGGCTAGCATAACTGCCATCTGAAACCCTTCAACGGCTACGGCATGAGACAGAAAAATGCAATTTTTCAGATTGCTGCTGCTCTATCTATCTTGGTCCCCACATAAAGATGACAATGACGTTGGACAGAGCCCCAGTCAACCCACATGCAGAAGAGTAAACTTTATGCATTCAAGCCACTGGGATTTGAACCTGTTTTCACCATAGCATTACCTAGCCTGTCCCAGTGGAAGAAACCAACATTCTATCCCGCAATCTACCACTCACCACCAATGGTCAATTCTGGCAGAAACGACAAGATTTAAATTAAGACAATAACAGTGACGTAGCTGACTCTGCTTCTGCAGTAACTTCAGAAATCTTGTATGGCTGTCATTTTGTTTATAGAAATATCAGAAGAGAGTTAGAGTATGTTAAGAAACCAATGAATCCATTCATGTTTTCACTCCCATCTTTGAGGCCTTATTTTATTGAAAAATGAAATGTCAATTGAATTCCCTGTAAATTGCCTCGCTAATGGCATCTAACTAAATGTGTATATTTTGACTACCTTCACCTATTTCTCCCACTCCATATCCTTTGCACCCAACCATCACCAATCTGCTCTCTGTTTCTATGAGTTCTGTTTTTTTAGATTCCACATATAAATGAGGTCATACAGTACTTGTCTTTCCCTGACATTTCACTGAGCATAACATCCTCAAGGATGGCTGGATTGCCTTCCTTTTTTTTAATGGTTGAATAATATTTCATTGTATATATACAGCTGGTCTCTGACTTACAATGGCTTGACTTGTAATTTTTTTAAGTTTGTGGCGGAGTAAAAGTGATATGCATTGAGTAGAAACCACACTTCGATTTTTGAATTTTGATCTTTCCCAAGTTAGCAATATGTGGTACAATATTATCTCATGATGTCCAAACAGTGGCAGTGGGATAATTTTGCCCACCTGTAGGCTAATGGAAGTGTTCTGAGCACATTTAAGTAGGCTAGACTATGATGTTTAGTAGGTCAGTTGTATTAAATGCATTTTTCACTTACAATATTTCCAAGTAATGATGAGTTTATGGGGACATAAACCCATTATAAAACAAGGAGCATCTGTATACCACATACCTTTATCCATTCATCCATCACTGGACACTTGGGTTGTTTTCATGTTTTGGCTATTGTGACTAATGCTGCATTGAACATAGGGTGCAGATATCTCTTCAAGATAGTGATTTCATTTCCTTGGGATATATACCCAGAAGTGGGATTGCTTGATATAATGCAATTCTATTTTCAATTTTTTGAGGAACCCCCATCCTGTTTTTCATAGTGGCTATACCAATTTACAGAGAATATTGGTCTTGATTCTCCAATTTCAAAACGAATAGTCCATTCTCCCTGTTTACCCGGTACCTAAAATTTATGGAATCTTTTTTAAGTAGCAATTTAAATATTTATCCTTGAGTTACATGTTACAAAATCTCTGATATTAGAGATCGTATCTATTATGGATAATCCTGGGATCATTCTATTAAATATTCTAATGATATCCTTGCATGAAATTAAATATATAGGCAATTATACACATGAACTTTGTTACCTGAGGTTCCTATGCACTTATGTGCGCTTCAGTGTAACTGATCTGAGAGGCTGCAAATGAGGCCTACTTTTGCGTAAGTTTTATGTGATTTTTTCCTATAAAACTAGAGGTAGTGGTAAATCTATTTTGCTAATGGTGCCTCCTGTATGTGACTACATAAGATGAAATCCTTTCCAACATTGTTTTTAAAACCAGTGGTGTGCAATCCTGGCGAGTTGGAAGCAGAAGTTGGTGGGGTCTTCACATGTGTATTTGAAATATACATTTATTTCTTCATACATGTTGATTAAGATACATACTTCAGGTTGAGCTTCTGTTTTAAGATATGACCGTAGAAAATATTTCATTTAGATAAATGCTGTATTAATTTCTGTGGGATAAAAATGTGTATAATTTACTGTATTTCCTTTTTTCTGCAGCTGCGAGGAAGCTCCAATTCCAAAGTCAAGGGGATGATATTACTTCTGTCATCCCTAACGGTGGAAATATTTGCACCATTCTTTAATTTATGGCTTTAATTTCCTGCTCTTCTTCTAATGAGAACTGTCTTATTGAATATGCCTCTTATTGCACATCATCTCTAAACAATTTTGTAGTGAGAAGAGTTATAAGGAAATAAATGAAATAAAATCACAACATCCCAAACACTTCATTTTGCCGTTCAGTAGTTTTTATGCTGGTTGTTAACATCTGCATGAGCTTTTGAAATATTTAACCTACTGTGTGGTTTAACATCCTTTGTACCTCAAGGCATCTCAACATCCAGTAAACTTTTAATGCCCCATCATTTTGTGAAATAAATAAGGAAGTCACAGCTGAGCCGTTTAAACACAGGTAGGCCAGAGACAAATTAATTCCTGAAATAGTACTTTCTCTTTCAATGAGAGAAAGAAAAAGTGCCACAGATTTATTATCAATTGATTTACAATGACCCAGGGTCGTTTCTGTTGAAGAGGTACATTTCACAAGTAGAAAAGATGGAATCAATCCCCTCAGTTTTGGATTATACCTCAGCTTTTGTAACTCAAAGAAAAAGCATCACAAACTGAGTTGCCAGCTGTTTTGTATCTCATGTGGCAATCAATAATCCAGGTAAACATTAACTCAGAGTAAATTGGTATCTAGGCACCTTCACTTCTGCAGGTCTGAAGAGGCCAACATTTTTCTAGGGAGAATAGGATCTGGTTCTCTCAGTAGTCTCAATAAAGGAAAAACAGCCACCTGAACAGCCTGGCACATTCCCGGTGGAAAGACCTCTCTGCCCCCTTGCCTTGTGACCAGACCACTGGTTGACTCTCTTCTCCCTGAGATCTCTGAGACCCACAGATACTTAGAATCAGTGTTTACCTCTTTTGAAGCACAAATTTCCAACCCTGGAGAATGTCATGTAGCATATTTCTTAATTAGATGCCACTAGTGAGGCAATGTACAGGGAATTAAATGGATTGACATTTCATTTTTCAATAAAATAAGGCCTCAAAGATGGGAGTGAAAACATGAATGGATTCATCGGTTCGTTAAAACACACCCTAAATCTCTTTTGAAATTTCTAAAAACAGAATGACAACCCTCGAAGTTTTCTGTAGTTGCTGCCTAAGCAGCGTCAGATACATTTCTGTTATTGTCTTAATTAAAATCTTGTCATTTCTGCCAGAATTTACCATTCACGGCAACAGGCAGCTCCCCACCCTGCTCGTGCAAGTTTCAGGACAGAGAATTAACCATCTTTTGAACATATCAAGAATTTTCCAAAATGTATATAGAAATACCAAATACAAGGTGGATTTGCTGAAATATTTCCTTGATATTGGTGTTTCGGAATAAAACTCTGGGCACACTTGAAGGTGGAAGCTCCAATTGGACATTTGTTGGGTGATACAATTTGTATTTCCTCCTCCTCGTCTTTTTTTCCCTCCCATAGTTTATGGATTGTCTTGCTTTGGCTTAAATTCTGCTATTCGACGAAGTAAAGGTTTTGCTAAGATCAACTTCACTTCCAGTAATAACAGTTTCCTTTACTAAGGCTCTTTTAATTGAATGATACTCAAAAAGTTAGGATTACATAAAACCCAATTCAATCTTGTCATTAAAAAATAAAAAACCTACTTCTTTTGACACACCTATGGTTTTTTCTTGGTACTTTTACTCAGCTAAATGGTGGCAAGTTCAAGATTTCTCAAATCTATATGCAACTACCCTCCCCAGTTACCCCAATCTTGAATTTGGAAAATATCTTAGTATGAGTTTCAGAAGTAGTGCCTGATTTCTTAAGCCCTAGATCTTTGGTAGCCAAGGAATGGTGTTACTATTTCTAAAGTAAATAATTGAGCCAAAACAAACAAACAAACAAACAAAACAAAACAAAACAAACAAAAAACCTTCACAAGAAATGGGACAAGGGGTTTTTTCTTCCTTGTAGTACTTCCTTCTTTTCTATTTCCACAGAGACTGTTAATAGTTCTATGCCTCTTTTTCCCTAAAGGATATAATGAAAAAAATTTTTAGCAATCATTATCTTTATTTTCCATCTTTGTTGAGGTATAATTTACGTACAATTCACACATTGTAAGAGTACAATTCAATGATTTTAAATAAATTTATAGAGTATGCGACCACCATCACCATAATCCAGCTTTAGAACATTTCCATTATTTTCTAAAATTCCCGGAGTCTACTTGTAGTCGGTTTCCCATGCTGCATGGCGTGAACAGGAAAAAGGAGCAGCTCTTGTTCCCAGGTAAGTCAGTGCCATTTTGAGAGGTGTATGATGGACAGAATGAATGCTCAGACAGTGAACTTACAATGAACTGGGAACAACTGATGGTATTGAGATGGAGAATTATTTCTAATTCATACTAAGTAACCATGCAGAAGACAGGAGTGACTGAAACTTCATGGGATACCCAGACAATAACAACGAGAGCAAATGTTTACCTGGTGTTAATGCTGGACCATGTACTATTCTAACCATTTAATGTAGGTTTGCTTACAATGCACACAATAACCCTATGAGATGGTACCATGACCATCCCCATTTCACAGATAAAGAGACTGAGACCCATACGGAGAAAGCAATAGGCAGATAAGGGACGGAACTTGGATTCATACCCATGAAGTCTTACTCTAAAATTTACAATCTACTCTCCACTTCTTATCAGTGTCACCTGGGTTACAAAACTTGACAAGGTGAAAGATAAACATTGTAGAAATTGGAGCCAACGGATTAGCAATAGTTCTGGCACACAGAAAAAGCAGACCAGGAAAGAGGTACCTTTGTGCAGTGCAAAGGCTATTTCACATTGTCTGCACTACTAGTAATGCAAGCAGAGGTGTAATGTAAAATGTTTTGGTGTGAGAGGGAAGTAGTACATGGGTAGAGACTGGTCAAGCACACATGCAAAAGTTTTGTGCCTTGGAACAAGTTTTCTCCGGCAGGGGCCATGCTCTCCATTTCTGCAAACAAAGCAATATCCACTAATGACTTTTGTGTCCATGTTAGCTTGATATTTTTCTATTTTCCTTTTTTCTTGATCTGCTCAATTAATATTTTCCTTTTCCTAAGCCCCCCTTCCCTTCCCAGCCCACACTATACTCTTTTTCCAGATGTGTGACAACCACCTCTTGGTCTCTAAACAGATTTCAGACTAATTTGTTTAATGGTGATGTGTTCTCTTTTTTGCTGATACTGGAAGATTTTAGAAGTCTAAGGAGACTGCTATGGAAGCCGTTCCATGGTAACTCGAGTTCCAAGTTTGTGAATATATGTCCTGGCAGCTTTGCGAACTCAAGTACTTCCTGGAGTCCAGGGCCAAAATGGGAAATGCAGCTGGGGCAGATGTTCTGGACTTAGAGTTGCTGTCTTGGTTTTAAAAGCTGAGAGATTAGATCATTTAAGGGTCTCTGAACAGCTAGGCCAGGTGAAGAGCTGGGAGGAGCACCCAATAAATGCATTTCCATATACTCAGTGCTCTGGCCTGTTAGGATTACTTTGGCAACAGTTTGCAAAGTGGCAGCATATTTGATACCCCAATAAGTAAAGGAGGAAAAGAAAGGGAAGATGTTGCATTATAGACAACAAATGTACATTAACACTGTCCTCCTGAAATGATGTGTAGGCTTGCAAGATCTCGTTAAGGAAAATGGATTCACTCATAATAAATTATCTAAAAACATCATAACAAAAGTATGGTTTTCAGAAACAGATAGAAAAGAGTATTCATTCCTGTGGTGTTTTCTTTCCAATGGGGTAAGTACCCAGTTCTAATTAACTTTTTCAATGAAACAACATCATCATAAAATGCTGTTGCCTTCCTGAGAGGACTAAACGCTCATGTAGAAAATAATTAGACTCAGACATTTAACATCTATATAAATATTGTTTTCAGCACATTGCTTATTTTTAGCTCTCATTTTCTAAGATAAAATATGTCTTTTCTTGGAGGAAAAAAAAGGTTATAGAAGGAGCATCCTTATATAATCGGGTGTTTGCTTTTTCTTAGCTTTTTAACCACAATTACAAAGTTTATCCAATCGTTGTTTAAATAATTGCACCTGATCAGGTAAGAACACTTTTCTCAATTATCAGTTGAAAACTGTGGCTCTGTGGAAACAATATTTTTTAAAAATGTATAACAAGAACATGCAAAATAGTCAAATAAGCTAATTTTTATTGGGTCTCGTCATTGTGCTGGACGATTAGTTGAGTACAAAGCTCTCTGGGCCAGGAGCAGTAGATCTGGCTTTAGTCCTGATTCACTTTCTAGCTGTGTGACTCTAAGCAAGTTATATAACTTTCAGTTCCTTGATCGCTTCATCTGTAAAACTAATTTCATTTTATTAGGGTACTTCTAGATCAAAGTTGTAAGTAGCAGAAACCTACTTGGCTGATTTAAAGAGAAAAGAAATGCATTAGAGGGTACAGATTAAAGGTGGTTCACAAATCCTTGGGGACGACCACAGACCTGGTCTTAGAGGTCAAAGAAGCACAAACAACACTGATAATCAGGCTGGGGTGCTGGCCCTCGAAAGATGACATCCCATTGTCTTTGGGCACGGACTCTACCACCTTGCACCGCCGAACCAATCAGAGCTCGCTGCTGAAACCACTATCATTGCTATTCTGGAAACAGTGTAGCCATGGCAGCTGCCACCGCGCTTGTCTGCAAGGATACTGAACAGCCTCTGCTTCCTTGTGTTCCTGGTCTGGCCCGGGCATGTCTGGGTGATAGGACCATAGTGTGTCATGGCTATGCTTCAGCTGCGGGGGGTGGGGGGAGCACAACACAAAGATCTTGTTTTACTTCCTCCAAAAAATAAGAAAGCCCCAAGTAGAAAAAGAGGATTCCAGTACTGCACAGCTAAACATATGACACTAAAAGAAACATTGCAAATTCTACCATCTTCTAGAATACTCATTATAATTGGGGGGATGGCATTCCTGAAAATGTTCTGACGCTTGCCTGCTGTGTTTCTTAACAGCATCTCATTTCACTTTGATTTATGTCCTGGTTTATAAGATAAATTATGAAGTCAACCTACTTACAATGGGTGACATCATTTCACAGATGATGAGAAGATATTTATAATTCATTACTAGATTTCTATAGAATTTTCTTAATCTCAAATTGAGTTTCTCTCCGGCATACAGTTTTATTTTGACAATAGGCTCACGGGGTAGCCAGGGCAGGCATGGTGAGCTACTTCTTATAAGTAAGAAACTGTCACTTGACAAAGATACGCTGATGTTAATCTCAGAGAGCCTGCACCATTAATCTCTGATTGCTCCAACCAGTGTATCAGATATGCCACCTTCACGTTTATTAAAGTGGAATCTCACCTTGTTCATGAGAGTACCCTGAGGAAGACAGAGAACAGATGGCTGAGAATGTAGAAGGATGAGATCTCAGCTGTCATATTCTGTGCTCTAAACCAGAGCTTCTTAGCTTGGGGCGCGGCCCTCCATTCTTGGGGGTGGTGAATGGATGCACCGTTAGTTCCCAAGGCTGGTTGAGGACTGAGGCCCTAGGCTCAGGTGGACAAACTGTCCATCCTTTTCTCTATTTTAGTATATGCTCTGATTTGAAAATGTTTGGGAAGTACTGCTCTAAGCAGTCGAGTAGAGATATTCTAATCCATTTGAAAAATGTTGCTCACCCATTTATTCATTCAATGTCTACGTATTAAGGGCTCTGATATTCCAGAGATGGAGCCAGATGCGAAAACATAAAAAGGCGAGAAGATTCAGCTCCTGCCTCTGGCTAGTTGTTGTATACTGGGGAGGCAGGCAAGCGACAGGAAAACTCAGGTCAAATAAGGATGCTCATAGGGAAAAGTACAAGAGATGAAGGAGCATTCAGAAGGGGCTTTTAGCCATGTTTGGTTGCAGGGACAGCATGGGAGTCCTCTCAGAGCAGATGATTTTTAGCTGAACCCTAAAACAATGGAAGGAATTTTTGAGGCAGTGGGACACGAAGAGAATACTGTATCATATGCAGATTGAGCAGCTGTGCAAAGACCTAGAGACCCTGGAGGCCTCCTTCCTTTTAGGGCATGCAGACACTTCAATACAGCTGGAGACCAGGTTCAAGGTGGGTAGAGCTCAGAGACCAGGCAAGGAAGTGCCAGGTCATGTATAGCCTTCTAGATCATGAAGGGTGTTCCATGCTAAAGCCATAATCTCTAATCCTATAAATATATAGAAAAATAGAAATTTTCTGTTCTGTGTTCAGTACCATTGATGTTAATGGTCTAGAAGTTGACTTACGTAGTTCCAGTGAGAATAAAACCAATAGCTAACACCTTTTAAGCACTGGCTATGTGGTAAGCACAGTCCCAAGTACTTACAGCTCTTGAATAATTTCATCCTCCCAACAACCATATGAGGCATTATCCTCATATTGCAAAGGAGGAAACTGAGACATAAAAATCTTCCCATAGGTTATGAGCAGCTGGAATTTGAGCCCATGTAGTCTACTTTCCAAATCTTTGCTCTTAGAGATAATACTACATTCTCATTACAAAATTCCACTTAAAGACATTTCCATGATTAGAATATGTTTGCTTTATGAGTTCATGTGAATAATGTTATTTTGAATTATTTGGAATTACAAGCACTACAGAAACATTACTCATGCTTCAGAGTCATTAGGCTTACTGCTATTATAATAAACTCATCCAATAATAAAGCATATGTCCTTGTTTTATAAAAAAGATTGCTTCCTTTATGGCACGTAATCACGCTAAGCTTTAGTTTTTCATCTACGTAAAACCAAAGATTATGTTAAATGAGATGATTTTGGAGCAAGTGACATGTACATAGTCAAGAATGTAATACGTGAAATGGAATCTGACACTGCAAAGTAAGACATTTGCAACAATCTCACAATGTAAATTGATGAGATTTCTTCTGGAGTTTATTTGAAAAACAATAGAGAATATATTTCTTCCTCAACAGGTGTATCATTTACCCTAACTTTATTTCTTCATTCTTTCATTGGTTCTTTTTATTTAATAAACTTGCTTTGAGCTATTTTGTATCTGTCACCATCCTGGTTCCTGAGGACACAATGATGAACACTAAAATGTCCCTCTCTTCAGAGGTCTTTCAGTCTCAAGGAAGAGTCAGACAGATATAAACAGAAACTATAATGCAATGTGCTGAACGTACTGACAGTGCAGTGCATAGAGTTTGATGGGAGCCCCAATTAAAGGGGCCTATCCTAACCTAAAGCTTCAACGGGGAAAAAAAAGAAAATCACAGTAAAGGGGATGCCTCCAGATTTTGTCAGAATATGCATCGTTAAAACTTTAGTTCAAGCAGGATAGAATTGGTTACTAGAAGAGCAAGATTCTAACCCCTGCCTTCTGCTAATATATTCCGTTAACCAAGCAAGTTTGTGGAGCTGTTTCTATGTTATTTTCCCCTCTCTGGCCACACTTTCCAGATCTGTTTCCATAATATCTAAAAGCTTGACCAAGTTCAGCCTGGAATTGCAGAAGGCTCTGTGCCTTTCACAAAGCTGCCTTCCTATGGCTCATCATCCCAGGAATATGGCTCTTCATTAGTTCCCAGCAACTGGTGCGAAGACATTCAGGCCCCAGAATGATGTGCAAAATCCAATACAAATGCTGTCAGCATTTTCCAAAATTACCCTTTGAAAAATCATCGTTGGACACATGTCGGAATGAGATTTTTTTTTTCTTTTTTTTGAAATAGAGCTAGCGTTTTCCCATCCAAATGTTCCTTCAGAAGGTTTATAGCCCAATGAGGGCTCCTAAGACAGCACATGTGTTTGGTTTACTATCAGAAATGCTATTTTAGAAACACGTGCAAAGAATTAGAAAGATTATAATAATATCTTCTCATCCTGAGAGTTGTGGAAGTACTATCATTGTATAGCATTTCCAACAGTGATGTTATGGTTGTAAAAGAGCAGTTCTCTACAAGTGGGAGCATTTATATTGAGGAGAGATATTTTGAATAAGTTCCCATTTCACTCTTTCTACTCTGTCGCTCATTGTTTCTTAAATTCCAGTTGCTTTCTGACACCTTGGGTTCTTCGGGAAGTTTCTTTGTGGCCCTCCTAAAAAGCCAAGTGGATTAGTCTCTATACTTGGTTTATACCTGAGATTCCAAATTGCTCTTCTCTCACCTGCTTTCCCATTCTTTAAGGCCCAAATGTCATTCTAGTTTCATCATGAAGCTTCATCTGAGACCCTTGAGACTTGGCTTTATGAGGCTATCCCTATTGGTGGGCTCCATCATGGGGTAGAATAAGTTTTCTGGTCTTCGTCCATCAGGCTTGGTGGAGTTGGGATGTGGGGACTAAAAGACCTCAAATCCCAGAGGCTATAAACAAGAAAAGTTTATTTTGTTCCAATGCTCCTCTGCTGGTGGGCTGGGGACTGGATTCTGTTTTACCTCAACTGAGACTTTGGTTGACAGTGAGGCCACTAGCTGGAACCCTTCCAGTTGCATGGGCAGAGGGAAAGACAGCTCTGGAGAGTCTTGCACTAGCACTTTTATGCTTTATTCAGGAAGGGGCACATGTCACTCTGCTCGCAACCCATTGGCTAGTACTAGACCCATGGTCCCTCCCAACCACCAGGGAGCCAGGAAGTGCAACCCTACTACATGCCCAGAAGGTGGAGAGCCATAAATATTTGGTGAACTG
Organism: Rhinolophus sinicus; assembly: GCF_057876585.1. Classification (NCBI taxonomy): domain Eukaryota; kingdom Metazoa; phylum Chordata; class Mammalia; order Chiroptera; family Rhinolophidae; genus Rhinolophus; species Rhinolophus sinicus. The sequence goes on along the minus strand of NC_142503.1, from coordinate 186,704,849 downwards.
CACTAATGACAACCACAAAGCTCTTCACACTGCGGTTTTATTGAGGGCTTTGGCACTTACTAATGACGTATCTTACTCTGGGCAAGTGGCTTAGCCGTTTAGCTGCTCTGTGCCTCAGCTTCCCCTTCTGTGAAAGGGGAGAATCCTTGATTCTCCGTGGTTTCTGGTAAACAATCATTGACTATAGAACTCATCTCAGAGATCTCATTTGCTGTTAACCTTTGGTCCTAAGTAGTAACCTGAAAGTGTCTTATTTCCTCCTTAAGAACATAAGTTGCTCTGTTGAATTGACCTCTTGTAACATTAAAGAAGAGTTAGAAGTTAACGGTCCAAGTTGTCACCAGAATTGGCAAATGAAATTTGACTCTATGATCTTTGCTCACTAAGGCAAGAAAGAAAAATTAGAAGGGGCATGGGTTGACATCAGCTAGAAACTCATCTTTTTGTCTCAGAAAAAAAAATATTGTCTTGCAAATATCTCATAAAACGTCCCTTACAGTTCAATTTTTGGAAAGAGTATTTCATTTGGTTTATTCTTCTCAATGAAGTAACTATGCATGAATCAATGAATGACGTTGGGTACTATGGATTGGGTAATCATGTTCCAATTTCTGCTCCGTCATTTTTAATTGACACCTTATTTGCCTCTGTTGCTAAAGAACAGATTTACACACTGCTTGTTGTCAGATCGATGAGCGTTACAAGCAATCAGGGTGAAGAGTTACAAAGCCTCCCTGTTATTCTTCCTGAGGCATAAAACAGTCAGTCGGCTTCAAGACAGAGTAGGGTAAATTATTCATTTTAATGTTGTTGACTTAGGCCCACCTGAAGAGATGGCCCTGCCAACCTACAATAAAAGTGGCATTATTAAAGACTGCTCCCATCCTGAATCTTTCTGCAGGTATTCAGGCTTCTGTGTACCACAAGCTGCATCCTTCTCTATGCATCAAAAGAACAGGCCAGGTCATAAATCGCTGTCATTAATTGAAGCTGCTTGCACACTTAGTTTACAATTTCTCATATCCATAATTCAGACAATGTGTATTCTTTCACCAGATGTGAAATTTATTGCACTTCATGGCACCATTTAATATTGAGCTTTAATTTCAATATATTATAATGCTCTCTGCACTAACCCTTGTCTAGCCATCTTTGAACTGTGTATTCAAATATTTTCAACTAGAAGTGAGATTAGTTCAGTCCAATATGAGTGTATTTTGAATCCTGTCTGATTAACCCTATCCCTTTGACTGGTTATTTATTGGCATGTTGATTCAGTTTGGACAAGTAGGCAAAAGTGATAGCATGCTTTTCTCCCCCATCCTAGTGAGAATTGAATTATTGATCCCAGAAGCAAGGGACTGCCCTGGTGCTGTAGAAAACGAGGAATTGTGAGACGTTACAGGACTCGTCTGTAATTCTCAGCTCAGTTTCTTCATGGCCCCCTATGTACACTTCATAAGCTATTTACAACTACATTTAGTTTTCCAACTCCTCAGGCCATTATGTCTTTGCTATGCTGTTTCCTCTGCTAGGAAAAGCTGTCTCCATGTACTCTTTTCACTAACTCTGAGTCATCAAAGTTGCAAAAATCAGCTCCAGCAATATCCCTTCCAGAAAGCCCTTCTCAGAACTCACTTAGATTTCCCAGTTCCACCTTCTAATAGATGGCTCAGTAGACAGCACCTATCAACAATTTATGTGTCTAGATCCTAGACAACAGTTCCTTTGAATTATTTAACTGTTTACAGACAGTTCCTGGCCATGGCATGCAATTAATAAATATTTGTGTAATGAATGAGTGAATATCATTGAACTATGACTTTAAATACAATATTGACAGGAAATATCAATCGCTTGCACATACGGAACACTTGCTGTGTTCTAGGCACTGCCCTTTGCACTGTATCTGTTGTAACTCACATAAGGTGATAAAATTCCTATGAAATAGACACTGTTATTACCCCATTTCACAGACAAGAAAACTGAGGAACTGAAAGGAAAGTCACATGCTCAATGTCACGCAGCCAGTCAGTGGCAAAGCCAGCATTCAAAGCCAGTCTAGCACCAGCGCTACTAAACGAAACTACCATACTGTTATTTCTCGTAGTGTAAATTTCTAAGGGTCAATTTAAAAAATAAACTGAGAACACAATTCCTCCTTCCTGTACGTGCTTATTCCTAATAGTTGTTCTTTTTAGCTTATACAGAAAGTAAAGCAATAACATGTTTCTGTATTTATTGTAGCTTTAGTAATTTCAGCTTGTAAATTTGCTTTGAAAGCCCTAGTGTTTAAATATTAATCAATGCTATGGAACCTTCTAAGCAAGTGCTGTCAGTGAAAGATCAACATTAGTTACATTTTTACTTCCTGACAAGTTAAAAATAAGCTTATAGTAGCCTTCCTACCTTCTGGAAATATGTTGGCCTCAAAACCCATTGTGTGAGTCAGAAGAAATTTCTTGCACTCAGCTTTAAAGTAGAAATGTAAAAATATCAGCAAATAAACAAACAAAAAAATGCTTATCTTCTTTATTAAAGATTTAAAAAAAAAATCCTTTAGCTGTTTTCAAATACAAGCGAATTCCCCCATGTTTAGATAAATGTACTTACTGGCTATGACTCAGTAAGACATCTTTATACTGTTGTTCCTGGGAATGTTTTTTTATCTCCTTTTTTGAGAGTTCCAAACTATTATAAAATATATGACCCAAAAGCTTTATTAAATTGTGGAAAGTTTAAAATTTCCACATTTGTTAACAAAATACTTTTAGACACAATACTTTTAACCACAAATGTGCAGTGATGCCCTGTGCTAACAGGATTTATAAAGCTGTTATCCTGTAGTTCACTTTATTAGTTATAAGATTCAGAGTATGTTATTTAAATTTGGATCAGTTAAGTTAATAATATGACTTACTTTATGAAATGAAAGTATTTAGAACAGCACCCATCAAGAGACAGAGTTCAATAAATTGCTGCTGCTGTTGTTATTAGCTTCAGGCAAGGTGATTTCATAAATGGACAAGCATTTGGAGAATGCCAAACATCTCTTTTCAATATGTCAGGTTACCTTCTGTGACTAGAGGTACGTATTAGTTTGTCTGGACTTCCATAACAGAATACCACAGCATGATCTAAACAGCAGAGATTTGTTTTCCCACAGTTCTGGAGGCTGGAAGTCCAAGATCAAGATGACGGTGGGGTTGGTTTCTGGCAAGACCTCTCTTCTGGCTTGCAGGTGGTCACCTGCCTACCGTGTTCTCACATAGTCTTTCCCCGCTCTGTGCACACTCCTGGGGTCCCTTCTTTTTCTTATAAGGACAACAGTTCCATGGAACAAAGGCCTCATCCTTACGACCTCATTTACCTTTCATTACCTCCTTCAAGGTATGATCTTCAAACATGATCACATTGGGGGTTAAGGCTCCAAAATAGGAATTTGGGGGAAGAGCAATTCAATTCATAACAAGGTTAAACTTCATTTGGGGATGCTAATAGAAGTCTAAATGTGAAGTCCTTCACATAAGGCCTGGGTCAAATTACCCCGTCCCCCATTTACCCCACTGGAGGTTTTTAAGAAGTCATCTGATTTCCATTTTAAATAAATGACTTCAGCTCCTGTTTAGAGTTCCACTCATCAATATGCCTTTCGGCCTCCAGCACCGCTTCAACAGAAACTTCCACGGTATTTTCTATGGATTTCATTTTATTTTATTTTTGCTGGGTGGTAGGGAGTTTGATTACTACTTGACACCAGGAAATAAGGGATTCAGACACTGAGGGGAACAGGGAACAGTGGACCATTTGTCTGGGCATGCCATCAGCTTCAAGCATGTCAAGAATGCTGTTGGAATGGCTTTGCCATCCCTGGAATGGTTGTCGGGCCACACATCAGTCCTTCCTTTGGATAAGTGTGAAATTCCTAAGGTTTTAAAAATAACAGAATGATATAATAGGCTCTCATTCTAACAAATTGAATCTCAAACACAATTACAATAAAGAAGATTTGTGTAATGATGACTTTTAAAATTGAGACTAAAGTGTCTTAGACCACAAAGCGATAATGGCTAATTCCACAATGTACGCAGAACTATCCATTTGTCAGTGAAATCCTACCTCGGATGCTTAGATCCTTATCATCCTTTGTATAACTGCCCAGGGTCTCTGTTTAGTTATGATGCCAATTTGTTGTATTAACAACTCGTCACAGAAAACGAACACTGTGCTGATTTTCTGAAAGTCTGCAAGTAAAAACTGAATTACGGTTAACTCTTTATAGTAATCCACTTTAGAAAACCTGTGTTTCCCTTCCCAAATCTGCTAATATTCAAAATAATTTCCATTATGACCATGTGTTTATGTAAAACCTCAAATTAAACTATCATTTTATTTTATTCATTATGGCTAGAGATTCTATTTTTATTTTAAGTACTGTTACGGTCTGCATTAACTAAGTAGTGGTATCTTACAGCCACTAGTTTTGCAGGTAAATTAGACAAAGCATTAATTATCTGTCATCTATAGGAAGTCCCCGGCTGACCACATTTTCATAAATACTGAAGAAGAGCTCTATTGAAATAATACTGTTGGGTCAATATTGTAAAGCAAAGTAAAGATATTAAAGGTAGAGCTACATAGTTAATAATGAATAGAGGTCACAATGCGTAGAAATCTAATTAATGCTAACACAGTGCATGAGTATTGTTATTGGTTGCTGGTTTTTAACAGTGTTTATAGCCTAGCTTTTTACAGCGTGGCTTCTTTGTTTTTCCTTTCTTTTCCAGATCTGACAGACCCAAGTAAGTAGCACAGTAGTAGTGCCAGAAAGATCATCATCCAGCACCTTTCTAGTAGCTGACTTTTCTGGCTGAGCCCAGGGAAACTGAACCTACATTTGTCTCTAAGTAAAGATGAGAAGGCCATTGGGAGAAGGAATTGAGTGTGAGAAAATTCAAGCCAATGCCAGTGTGATTCTGGCCAGGGGCAGTTTCATCTCTCACTATGGAGTCAGTTGTTCTGTATCACTCACATTTAAATGACAACAAACCTAGCAGGACCTGTGAACTTCTGTGGTTGTTGCCAGTGTGCTTTCTGGTCTGCTGTGCCATTTCCTACCTCTACCCATAACTGGGTCTTTATTCCAGCCCCTACCTTAAAGTTTCCTTTTTCCCAGGAATCACTTACCTTCCCAGGATTTGGAATAGTTGTTTTATGACACAATAGCTGGAAAAAATGCATAAGCTGTATGATGATGATCTTTGAGAGAGGAGGAAAGAAAAAAGAGGAATGACGAAGCAAGGGGATTGTCTAGCTTTGGAAAGCCATCACCAGTTAGTAATTGTTAGAGAATGACTCAGCGGTCTGGCTCTAACTTTCAGACAGATTTAGGTGAACTGGAGACAGATCAACACTAAGGCTTATTCACGCACAGGCATGGCTGGATCAGCCAAATCCCATCAGGACAAAGGAAGGGCAAATACCTGTGATTGTGTCAGGCAAATCCTACTTTTACCCTTTGGAATGCTATTACTTTAAACTTCCGACGAAAAGCTAAGACTGTCCGGTTGTACTCAAGCACATAAGACTAAAACACTAAAATGCACTTCTTTTAACTACGTATTTTGTACACATTTATTTGAGTTTATTTCATCCATTTACTAAATGCCTGCCGTGTGACAGGTGCCAAGCGAGGCATTTACTGACGAGTTAGGAACATTCATAGTCATTTTGTAGATGAGCAAGGAGAAGCCTAGAAAAGTTGACTGATTTTCTCTGAGCCACACTGCGGTTTTGCGCTAAAGAAAATATCAACCTTAGTATAGTATCTGTACATTTCCCATTAAATTCTTACTTCACCTTTTTTTTTTTTCATTTTGACTATATATTATTTGATAATATTCAACAGCATTGGTTACCTTGCACATTTTAGGTATCATTCATACAGCTCCAGTGTCTGAGGCTGAGAATAACACATGCTTCATTCAAATACCAGGGAAGAGGAATGGAAGCCGACTGTCTGTGATGAGACCACTGAGCCTTGCATCCATCATGAAAACACTGACCCTTAGTCTCCTCTCCTGTCACACAAGACAATTACATGTCTTTACTGCCTCTTTAAATCGATAGTTCGGCATTCTCTTATTTGTAACAAAAAGTTTCTAATTGCTAGACTGAAATAATAAAGATAGTACAATGATAGGAGCAAGTGAAATGAAAGTTTAAACAAGTCTTCCCAAAATAAACCCATGCTGAACATATTCTAGTAAGTGAGACCCAGGCATGAAGAGGCTGTGTTTTGGATTTACATAATGTGGTTTACTACCAGAAATGCTAGGGGACTCATTACAAAATTGTTCACTTTCAAACACGATGTCAACTTCAGGAGCAGTAGAAACAGTGTTGTAAAGTATCAACGGTGGAGGCGTCATGGACGGAAGATTCTGTCAGTGAGCATATGTTATAACTCAGGCTGTGCCTAGGAGGGCATCCCATGATATGACTGGCTTGAGATTCTAATGTTCCACTTTGGAAAAAGTGGTGTGGGCCGAAATTCCATTGCATTTGGTGTATCAGGGATAGTGTGTAGTCTGTTTTCAAGGATACCAGCATAAATATTAGGGTTGCTCCATCAAGAGTCTATATGGAGTGCAAAATAAGATGTGACATTCTATACAATCCTGTCTATTGCTACTCATGAGAGCTAAAATTCGTTAAGCGCTTATTATTTTCCAAGCACTGTGCTAAATCTTTTTGATGTGTTCTCCTGTTAGAGCCTCACACTTTGGTGTGATAGGACTTTTATGGTCCCCTTTATGTATATGAGTATGAAGAACTATGGCTTGAAGTTGTGAAACAACTGGCCTAATACTATCGCACTAGTAAGTAAAAGTCAGCCAGGATTTGGGAATGGGCGGGTGACTTCACTTCGTTGTTCTGTTGTCAGCTGTAACTACTGTACTACTTACGAGCATTTTTATATTGCTTGTACACCAAGCAGATTGTTTCCTTGCTGATGTGTTGTTATATGTTTCTGTCAATGTTGCCAAAACCTGAAGACCCGGGATGCCTTATAATTGAAAGGAGGTAGAGAACACCTTAATCATGATTGAGATGGGAGGCAAGACAGAATTAGAGGGAGGTAGGGGCATTGCACGGAACAGCTGAGTTTTTGCTTTGGTCTTTTCCCCACATGCTATGATGAGCACATGTGCAAGCTTGGGCTAAAAGGAAAAGGGATTAAGAAGAGAAACCAAGTCGGCCCTTCTCCTTGGCATCTGGCGTATCATCATGAACATTTGGTCAAATGAAATATTTAGGATCAGATAAAGCCACGTTTAAATTCCATTCTACCGTTTTGTTGCTAAGTCTTGGTTTTCTTATCCAAAATGCTTGATAATAATGTCTACTTCTTACTGTCACTGAGGGAAGTTATGTATGTTTGTGTTTGTCTATTTATCAAACAAAATGTTGGCACAGAGATAAAACAATAAACAATAGTTATTTTATATATATATATATATATATATATATATATATATATATACACACATATATATACACATATATATGTATATTAGTTGTAATAATACAAGTTTGCTATTAGGTATTCATAGTTATTATTACCTTGCTATTTGCTAATTTATTGCCTCATCTGACTTTCCAGTCTCATCTGTATGTTCTGAATCTGAGTGACCCCTCTAGGAGTTCAGTGATTTTTCTTCCTTCATATCCAACTGAGTGGATTTATTAACTGCATCATCATTATTTGAATTGAAAAATAAATATATTTTAATCAGAGTGTATCTAAGGCAAACCAATTCATGTATTTAGCATGTTATTATTTCCCATTAAATATTACCATCTTTGCTCAAATTGTGGTGTAGATAAAAGGCTATGATGTTTATATAAAGCAGTGCTTTATGGTCCTTGAAGAATTAAGGAATTCTTTAAACCCTTCTGGTTTTCCTGATTGTTACAGGTGACATAGGAAAATACTGGTTAGGTATTAGTTTTAATATAATATACTTATATAGAAAGGGTTCGACCAAATAATAGTTAAGGGAACTTTTATCTTGAAATAAATGATTTTAATCAATTTGGATTACCGTTCATGTTTCATGATGGTCCCCTTCTCATTAGATGCCTTGACAATTAAAAAAGACAACACATAAGTCGCATTTAGCACAGAACCTAGCATACAATAAACACCATTAAATGTTAGCAATTACTGCTATTGTTTCTCTGTTGTACAACTACAACTATAGCTTTGTGAACAATAATAACAATATGTGGTGGGCAAATTAATACAGGCTATTTTCCTTCTGTACCAGTTTTTAAGCTACTGTCTTTCTCAAGTCCAAACCTATCCAGCTAGATTTTACTTTGTGATCCTGAAGAGAATTACATTTCTCCTTTACCCCCTAGCTTCTGTTAGGCTCTGCCAATAGGGGGTCCAACAGGGAAATTGGAAGGCAGGGAAAGGCAGAAGGGACATGCTCTTATCTGTTGTTTATCAGGGTCACCCTTGAAACAACTCTTTCCACTGGCATTGACAGTAGATCCAATCACTGCAATAGGTCCTACTTAATAGTTTTTCTCATACCCTAGAAGCAGTCCCTCAGAGCCTCCTCAGTTATACCAGTGCCAGCTAATCTAGGTCCTGAATTCGGGCGGTCCCTCCTCCAAGCTCCAGATCTTCCAAGCAGGGCGCTCTCTGCAGAGCTCTGGGTTTAAACTCCACAGGACCCACCCCTAAACTTCTACATTTTAATAATACCGGCCGCTTCCATTTGTTCCCTGAACCTAGGGGTGATAGTTGTTTCCCCCAGTGATTACTTTTAGGTATCCACAGTATCCCTCTTTTGTCTTTCATGTCTGTGATACCTGGTTAATTTCTCTGTTAAAATGATTAGTGAAGTTTCTCTTGATGGATGAGCTATTTCATGTCCCTGATAGCAAGCACTGTATTGTGTAGGCTGGCCAAGTCTTTTACTATGTGCAAGCTAATTCTGAATGTTGCTCTATAAGGTTATAGAATGTCAGAGTATTTAAAAATTAGATCTGTTTTCCCTAATAATTGTGAATGTGCAAGTTTTCAGTTTAAGATCTCATAAGTTGTCTACCACTTAGAACCTTACAATGTAAAGAAAGTTGTCTCAGGTGTACAATGCCCAAGAATATTCTTAGGGTAAGGAAAAGCTGTACTCTAACTTAAAATTTGTCAAGAAAATAAAGGTTTTGTTTTGTTTTCCCAGAAAAGATGTCACTTAAAGTTTAATATGTAATTTCTAAATGATCCTGTTGGTGAATTGGGGTCCTTTCTGTTATGTTTCCTAGTTTTATTTGCACATTGTTTGGAGATTATTTTTCTCTCTCACTTCACCCCTTCCCAGCCCGATTTAATTTGTAGTCACAGATTTTTTTCTTTTTTAAGTATATTCCTGCTATGGGGTCTTTGTGTTGTTAGAAACTAAAGACTTAATGCTAATCTGGCAACTGTAACAAAAGTAATGATTTTAGCATTACAACTAAAAGCATAGCAAATGTTGAAAAACATTAGGGAGGGAAAAGCCAGCCAAAAGCTACCCATGTGAAGAATGACTCGTCTTAACGCAATCAAATGGGGTTCTCTTCTCATAAAATTCAAATAAAACCTAATCCCACAAGAAGTTAAGACTACCCTGTGTACGCACTAATTAATTCATACTTGGATAGCTTACATACAGAATTAGTCAGAAAAAAACAAATCTCTCAAGTTGAGCCAACTACAAGATGGAAATGAACTCTTCATGTGTCAGGGGTAAAAATAAATTAGGGATAGGCTGGAGCTTTTCACTTAATGTAATCACTTGAGATGTGAATCTAATGGATAAATATTTGCACAATATTTATTACTAAATCTAGTGGAAAATACCGATGTTTATTGAGGGAAATAAAAGCTGTAATATCAATTATTTTGGTTAAAAAATACATTTACACTCAGGTGGGAACTAAATAAGTACAATTATAATGGGAACCAGAAATTCTTTCTTATTTGATATCCCAATTTTAATTCAGAGTAGAGCCAAACAAAATTAATTACAACTACTTGGCAGAATATGTATAGTCACATTCTGTACTTCTTTCTTTATTTGATCTCTCTCCATATATAACTCTATCTAGAAGCCTAATATACTACGTTTCTTCTGTAGACACTATAAAGAATTACTATTACTTGGCTTTTTCCTAAATACTTTCATGGAATGTTTGAGTTTACTAGTTAAATTTATGGTGTAGCCCTCAAAATCATTTACCATGTGCTAAAATTATTAGTATACTTCTATGTTTCCTAGAATAGATTAGCACGTTCACTGAGATTCACTGAGATTCATAATTACCCTATTATTTTTTTAAATTTATTATATATTTGTTAGGGAAGAAGTATGTTCAAGTGAAAATACAGAGTTTTGGGATTAAAATCTGGGATCAAGTCATATCTCCCACAAACAAAAGTGCATAGCAGAATTCTGGGTCTCAAAGTAGATGATTCTCTAGAACAGAATCTCTATGAGGGTAGATATCTTACTCTGTCTCTCACAAGAGCCTAGAATGGTCCCTGGTGCGTAGTAGGTGCTTGACAGAGAGTTATTGAATGACAGCATAATGGCTGTAAAACTGCACTGTGAACTGTAAAGATATATGAAAATATTATTTTCTTCTAATATACTATGATCAAATTGGTTATTGAGTGTTATTGAAGCAAGATAGATAATCCCTACCTTTCTTATAAAATAAATCCTACCTTGGATTTGCACCCTGCTAAAATATATGAACGTTATCATACAAGGGAGAATTTGTTGAGCTATGGAAGCAGGGTTTTTCCAGACTAAATCACATTAAAGTACAAAAGGGGAGTAGAGTGTGTTTGTCCGTGTCTCTGCGTATAGGCACATGTGTTTATGAGTGTGTTTGTGAGTGTGCATTGCTACTATTTTAGTCTTAAGGCTCTTAGACAAATGTGAGACACTAGTCTGTGAGACAATTAGAACTGTAGGACCAACAAAATATATAGAATAGGACTTTGCCAAGTCTTAATTCAGCACTTTCCAAGACCACCTATCACTGAAAGTTTAAAGTAAAGGAAGAAAACAAAAAAGGTTTGTGCAGTAAGTAGAATCACTTTCTACAAATCCTGAGATGATAAAACAAATTGCAAAATGAATTCACTTAGTCTTCTGTTTTTATGGCTTGGATTTAACTGAGTCTTCCATCTTCTTAATTTCCTACAGGAGACATTCTGTATTTTGGGAACACCAAACTGCTCCTAAGTCTAAGAATCCTTCTTTGTACATTTTGCAAAAGACTATATATTTCGTAAGTCTACAAATGGGAGGTACTTCTTCCTTTATTTGATCTCTCTCCATATATAACTCTATCTAGAAGCCTAATATACTCCTTTTCCTCAAGTAGGTAGGTAGCCATGAGTGACGAACTCTTCAGAGTTAGAGCATTCTGGAGACAGACTTAACTCTTTCCTCTTAGCTGGTCTTATTTTAGGAAAGTGAACCAGGAAGGAGAGAGCTGGAAAGATTTGGGATTCAAGTGTGCTCAAGGATAGGTTCTAGGATGGACTGAACCAGCAACATATATAACCCTACATGTTATAGATTCAGGGGAGCTTATTGGGTGGTGTTATAAAGGTCCTTTCATATTATAACCTGCCTTACTGGCCCTGACGCAAAATGGCCATTAAGACCCAAAGTACACATTAAATTCATTCCTGCATTGTCCTGTTCTCAGAGTGCCCAGCAGACTCTCAAAGAGTCTAACTTACCTTGTGAAATGTACTCAGTCCCTGAGAACATGAGATTAGTCGGCTGCAAGGAAATGTACCAAAGGTCTAATTGGTGGTAGAGGTTAAGAGAGTAAAATAATACAATTTGTGACGCAGCACATTGTTTGCTAGTTTGATCCCAGGTATTGGTAACAAGTTAATTAATCAAGTATGCTCTAGACCATGCTCTCTAAAGGTGGAACATTTTATACAAGAAAATTCAACACAAAACAGAGCTAATTAAAAAAAAAGTCACACCTTTTTCTTCCCATCCACTCTTACACTCCATCTTTTAATTTCTGGATTTCTGAGAGTATGAAGGATTCGGAAGCACATGGAAATCAGAAGTGGGGGTCACTTGCTAAAGTTTTGGAACCCTGGCACTCTAGAGCTTTTTGATTCTCAATGTGTATTGAGAGGACCACTTGCATTTGTATTGTCTTAGTCCTTTTGGACTGCTGTAACAAAACACCACAGACCGGGTGGCTTATAAAAACCCAAAATTTCTTTCTCACAGTTCTGGAGCCTGGGGAGTCCAAGATGAAGGCCCCAGCATGGCTGAATTCTAATGCAACTTAAGCACCTCCCCCCAAAGCCTAACCTCCTAATACTATCAACTTTAGGAGTTAGGGTTTCACAAACATTCAGACCTTAGTAGGCATCAGGTGGTGTTTGAACTAATAATTCAGATTCCTGGCCCCCAACACATTCTGCTATAATTTGAATTTTGGGGGGTTGGACTTTGGACTCTCCATTTTAAACAAATACCCAGGTAATATGTTCATTTACATTCGGGGACCACTACTGAACTATCTACTGCCCTTAAAGCCATGGCAGTAAATAAGAAAAAATCTGTTGCTTCTTTAGCTCCCAGATATTCAGTTCCTTGGATGTAATAATAGATGTATGTTATCTTATCCTTTTTCTCTCTCTTTTTTTTTTAACTATCTCCCCTTGTGATTTGAATCAGCATCCTTGGCCATGCTCTTTCAACAAACTCACAGTGTCATGCAGTCATTTGTTCATTCATACACATAACTCAGAACATGAGGCTTAAAGATAATTTAAAGATGAGAAAGTCTGCTATTCTAATTGCCTGAAATAAAGAAAAAAGGTCTAAAAACTGAGTAGGAACACTCACTATACCTGTTGTTTTCTGGGTTCATTTGGTTATAAGGAAAATAAATACGTTCAAATGAGCTCAAGTCATGAAAAAGTACCAGGTAGCAAGGAAATGGGGAACATCATAGAATCCAAAAGCAGGAGGTAGAACCAGGCTTCTTGCATCTGGAAAATGAACAGCCGAGCAATTTCATCATTTTCCGGCTCTTCTTCTTTTATTTCCTCCTTTCTTCCTGTCCTCCTTCCTCCTTCCCTCTTTCCTTCTTTCCTTTTTTTCCCTTAAACAAAGGAAATCCTTTGTTGGAATCCCTATTATGGTCCAGGAGCCAGGGATACACCAGTGGAAACAAAGCACAATAATCACTTCTTTTATGGATTCTATAATCTCTCGTGTCTCTCTCGGTCTCTCTCGGTCTCTCTCTGTCTCTGTCTCTCTCTGTCTCTCTCTGTCTCTCTGTCTCTCTCTGTCTCTCTCTCTGTCTCTCTCTGTCTCTGTCTCTCTCTCTCTCTCTCTCTCTCTCCCTCTGTGTGTGTGTGTGTGTGTATGTAAACAGCCTGTAAATAAATAAACATGTATAGTATGTAGTATGGTGGCTACTGATAGATTATGTAGAGAAAAATAAGACAAGGAAAAAAGCAGGGGAGTCAGGAGATGCAGTTGTGAATAGAGTGGATGTTAATTACTGTCTGGCCCCTTGATTTTCCTGTCATGGTTTCTGTGTCTGTTAGCATTTGCTTGCCCCCCTGCCCCCCCCATGTCTTTGTGTCTCCTTTCACATCCCCTCCCCTCAACTCCAGCTGTGTCCATGTGTCCTCCTATAGACTCATCTTGTGTCTACTTGGTCCAGTTCCACATGATCTTTTAACTCAAGTGCCTATTGCTAACTACAGTACACAACCCTGAGAGGCTTTGACAGCTTCAATTGGACTCTATCTGGACAAAGCCCTTCTTACATTGGCATCTGTCCATAGGATACTGTTCAGCCAATAGACAGATTCTCCCTTGGCTACATATTTTTACTTCATCATGTGAATTATCTACTGAGCCTTGGAGGACCTCCATACAGAGTCCTCTACTTTAGATATACACTCTCTTTTGCTCTGTGTGAAATTTATTGTTTTGGAGATGTGGATCAAAGATAAGAACCTAGTTCCCTCTTTCTTGGAGGGGAACAAGACAAGTAGGCAAGAATCAAATGTTCTTTTTGGTAGGCAAAGATTTGTAGAGGGGAAGAAACATAAAAGGAGAGTATTTTGAAACATTAGAGTATGGTATTTCCTTGAATACCCTTTAATTTAGGGTATATATATATTTAGCAGAAATACCAAAAGAACAAAAATGATCAAAACTCAGGTTTTTTGATTTTCAAAATAGACTTTTAATACTTACTGTAGAGATAACAGTTAAAGGAAAATTTCATTTTTTGTTTGAAAGTCTCAAGATTTTGAATATCAAAAGCCATGGGTACAATTGATTTGGGTGTTAAGAAATTATACTGGAGGTAAATGTTCTCTCTGTGTTTTTGTGATTACAGAAGAGATAAATCTATTTGGGTTGGGAGAGAAGAGTCAGTGAAGAGAGTAGTAAAATGAGATGGTTGTGGGGCTATTTGAGAAAAGGTTCTGAATCCTGCTACATTCTCCCTCTTTGGACCACATCTCAGAGGCCTGGTGAGGAGCTGAAACCAACAGATCATCTAAGAACCAGTGCCTTACTTCCCTGGATGGAATGTGGGAAGTGAAAGCCTGTAAACTGCACTTTCCCCAGCTCCTATCATATCACAGTGATGGGGTAGTAGTAGAATAGAAAATGTGGCCTCTTCAATCAAAGCAGAAAGCTCAATCTAGGTAGAAAATGGTCCCCATGTTTCCATTTACTACAAGATTGAACAGAGGAACATCTAGAGGTTTCTTGTGGATTCCTCCCATGCTAAGGGATGTGAAAGTAGAGAAATGGCCAAAGGAGCTGAAGATACGTCGTGGTAGTGATGCCAGCAACACAGGTAGGGCTCTAAGACGGTAATCAGTGATGCCATGGGAAATCGGATGCCTTGCTGGGGCGAGATGAGAAGTGCTCAGACTGGAAAGCAGACGGGATGATACACACCTTTGTAGGTACTGGATTATATAGGTGAACCTGGAGACAGGACCTAGACACTGAGTAAAATCCACAGAAATGAGCACAGGAACAAAATATAGAGTTAACTGAGTTTACCAAGAACTGACAATGTTAGAATGTTTGATAACAAGAGAAGTGAAAGTTCCAGAAAAAAATATGGTAAGAAAAAAAAATGTTGTATTCTTGGCACACCTGAGCTGTGGCCTGGGAGTTTCATGCCCGACACACACATCTGATTTGACACCAGCTTCACTTTAAAAAGAAAGCATTTGCTATCGTGATTCATCACATTTCTCTGACAAATTGTACATGTTTGGTAATCTCCTTCACATGGCTCCAATGTGACTAAAAGCATGGTGACTCAGGAAAACCCACATTTCTTTCAACCTTGATTATTTTTGAAAATTTTTTTTGGTAAAATAATTCTGATTACATATCACAAGTTATTGTAAACAGCTGTTTTACTCCCTTAGCCTCTGAACCTTCAGTGCTTATTCCCACATTACCTTTGATTCATACATCTATCATTTAGTCTGATGAGCTCTTCAGTGATTGAAAAAAATGCTTGCTCTTTCTGCTTTCCATGCCATCTCTCCTCATTCTGATTTAGTTTTAGTTTTGATACAGCTAGAATATACCTGCCTGACAAGATTCATGAGCTAGCTACTTTACATTAAAATTTTAAAATGCTGAGTACATGTTCAAACTCTATAATAAGCCTTTAAACATTCCATCCTCACCCCCTTCCACCAAACTCACAAAAGCGGGCAGAGAGAGAACTGTGCCCATTTTTCCGTAATTATGTCCAGACAAGACCTTGCATGGCCAGCAGGATACAATGAGAATGGGAAACAAATGGATTCCAAGTTTCTAAAGCATAGTATACAAAGCTTGGAAAGGGAAAGAAAGAGTGTGCTCCATCCCTGTCCTTTCTCCCTTTCAGTCCTGCCAGACATTTCCTTTGTTCTATTTTCTATCTCACTGAGATTAAAGTGCTGATAGTCCCCTTTTTGAAAATGATGTCACTTTTTTTTCCTTCTTGCTTTGGCAGAGAGCAAGTTCGTTACAAATCTGTGTGACGGATGGCTTTGAAGAGATAAGGCAGAGGGGGGAAAACACATTTGGGGAAGGTATGAAACTCAAGAGACAGGTTGACTATTAAGCTGGCAGTAAGAGAGTTGATGAAGGGTAAGGAGAAACAGAGGCTGGATTTAAATATCTCTTCCATATTTGAATATCTCTTCCATATTCTCTTTTACATCCACTAAACAAATATTTTTATTGCCTTGATAGTTTTATCCTAAAGCAATCCCGTGAGCCAAAATTCATTTTGTGCTTTTCCTGACAAGATCCATGCACTTTTGATGACACTATTTCAGGCAGGTCATCGGGGATGTATTTGATGTACAAGGTGGGAAAACATTTCCTTTTGCAGTTAGAAAAAAGAAAACATTTGGTGCTGAATCAGATTTACTAGACTGGCTGGCCATTGGACTACGTGGCAGTTTATGTAAGAAGCATTTCAGATGTGAAACCAGGTTCAAAGCATAATACAGATTCTGATGCCATTTATGTTGTATAAAATGATCAGTGACATGCAGGGCGTGGGAATTTAAGGATCTTCTTTTATCCTCATGCCCAATCATACTGCAGGCATGGGCATACAAGTGGTTGGTTGCAAAGGCTAATTTGTTAAGGTGATTGGCATCTAGGAATTAAACACACACGTACACACACACAAACACAGAGCCTTTAATGCTGATAGCATCTTGCATAAACAAGCACGTCACCTTTATATCTCTAACTGGATTTCAGCTGTGAAAAAAATCCTGCTCTTTCCCATGGATGGATATTCCTGAACAGATCAAAATACTTTTTAAGAATGTGTTTCTGGGTGAGGGATGGAGGTGGGAATTTACAGAGAAGTGAGTAATGGATAATGAGATGGAGAAGGGACCACTGAGACAAATGCTTGCCAGACTGGAGCATATATGACAAGACGTAATTCCTTCTTTCTCTTCTTTTGTGGATCTTCTGTTCCCCCTGTCACTATCACTCACCTCCAGCCTTCGCTTTTAAGTAATAATAGAAATATTTATTACATCGTGCATGTCTGTGGAGGATGGAATGTATGTGGCAGATGTGTTTTCCATTCTCTATCCCTCATGCCTGCAACATATTACATATCAATAATAACATTTAATTTTTTTCTTCTTTTTCTTTTTTTAGTTTCCCATCAGGCTTGAAGAAACCCTGCTTAAAAGCAGATGCAGTGTTGTTATTCCACTGTTCACATCTCCTCCCCATGCTCTCCAGTGGCTCCCCATTGCTTGCAGGACAAAATCCCAGATACCTATGCTTCCACCTTTTAGTTTCTTCCAACCTCTCCTCTCTTGTTTCTTGACAGCATTTCCATTCAATGTTTACTTGAGTCATAATGAATATCTGGTGCCTGAATGCACTTGGCTCTTTCGTTCCTTTGTTTGTCCTTTTTCCTCTGACTGGGTTGCCCTCTTGGGTCTTCCACATCTAAAGAGCACCTCCATTTCCCTCCAGTGTGAACTTTTCTGTGAAGTCCGCCATTTCCACAGGAAAAACTGATCACACCCTGCTTCCGGCCACACCTTACTTTCTACTTATACTTTGAGTTTAGCACCTTTACTCTGTTTTTTTAAAATGTATATGTCATGATCCAGGTGGTAGGCTAGACCGAGCAACTATAAACATGTCTGGTCAAAAGTGAGGGCTCACGTTATGAATGTCTGGTGAATAAGCCGAATAAGACAACAGGATGCTTGAATGCAGGCAAAAAGATGTCAGGACTGTATGCCTTCTTTCTTCATTTCTTAGTTAAAGTTTATCCTTAGAAAATACAAGCCTGAAGAGGCTTTGAATTAGTAAAAAATTAATACAAGTAAAAAGACCCAGTTTTTACCAAAGACCCAGATAGGAAGGTATTGTGGAATGCCATGATTCGTACTATAATTGAACATCTCAATGCCTAATAATTTCTGTTACGGTTTATTGTTCACGAACACTTTTGTCCGTGGTGTGTGAACAACTTTCCCTCAGAACTCTCTGCCCTAACTCTCTGATTCTGTTGGAAAGCACAAATAAAATACGTTACAGCAGAGCAAAAGTGATCATTAAAATGTCTGCAATGTATCCAGATACATGTATCTTTTCAGATTTGGAAATGACTACTTTCTTGATGTTCCAGAAAAACCCCATCAGACTTTTGAGTCTCTTTTTTCTTTGTTTGATTGATTTTTGCTTTGTTTTTCCAGTAACGGATAGAGCGGCCAAGTCCATTTTGAGCCTGAAGCTGATGGTGGTTGAATGTGAGTGCTCCAATGAAGCCGGTGACCGCCCTGGGGCAGGCTTCTTGTGCAGAGCTGAACCTCCTCTGGGATCAGATGTGGATGCTGGGAACCATGTAAGCATCTATCCACAGCCATATCCATATCTGTATCCATATCAATATCTATGTCTATCTTCATCTATCTATCTATAGGTGCTGACACCGGGGGACGAACCACAGATATTTTTATATTTCATGTTTTTCTCATTCACTCGAGCACTTTGCTTTTCGACATGTTTTAGGACTTTCTGACTCTCAGCTCGTCTTATATTAGTGCCAGGACCAATGCACCAATGGCTGGTATCACATGTGGAATTCCAGAACTCAAGGTCTCCCTAAAGTCTTTGAAATTAAAGGGGTAATGGGAATCTTCAGAATGCCGCTGAAGCAATGATACTTATTTGGTGATCCCAGTTCCAGAATAATTTAAGCAGTTAGTATAAGCAATATATTTTTACAGGTAGTGCCTGCTTACCTAGAAGCGTCTGGAGTGGTAGATGGTATCAGAATTTTCCTTTGAGGCCTAGGAAATGATTTCAGAGTGCAGAAGTAAGGTGGACAAGTGTTCAGAGGTAGGAAGTACAGAGTGCAATTCCAGCCACGATCCTGCTTCCATGCTACTCCACTCCATCAAACAACCTTTGATAAATGGCTCTCAGAAAGTTTAGGCAAGCCTAATACTGGCAATGACATTGCCCTATTAAGAATAGCAAAGCATTGGCTAACAGATGGCTGACTGGATTTCTAAGTGCTTTGTCAGAACTCACACTAGCCTCCCCAGTTTTCTACCTTTAGCACCATCCCAGAGATGTGCATACCTGATTTAAAGGAAATCAATTAGGTACTCACGCACTTCTTCCATTTCATTACCTTAGAAAAGGAAAAACAAGAAAACAAAACAAAACACATTTCAAGGATTTATTTAACAATCAAACAGGTATTATTGGTAGATTAAAAAAAATAAATAAAAAAACTCCATATACTCTTAGCTCTCAGAAAATTTTTTTGGGAAATCTGCTGTCTCTTTTGTCTGGTTTCACCAAGTTGCAAAACAGATCCAGACAAAAGGCTTCAAGTGCAAGTTGTTTATTTGGGATGTGGTCCCTGGAAATACTGAATAGCAAAGTGAGGAAGTGGAACAGGCAAGGGAAGGCCAGGAAAAACAAAGAAAATGTATGTTACAAAGCAAGTTCCCAATGAGACAGATTGCAATTTCGTCCTGACGGACTTCTCTGGGAGCCAGCGCACCATGTGAAGCTCAGAATCATCCCACCCAAGAGTGAGGCAGCTGGGTGTTTGATACCAACGTGCCAGTCACTGGGCAAGGGCTACTCCTGGGCACTTTCCTGGTTCTTCTACAGGCAGAGTGGGCTCTTATGGCCAGAGAAGAGTCACAGACACTGAAAGTTGGAAATGAGCCCTGCAGGCACTGCCGTGGTAAGACCCAGGGGCACGTGGGTCTGGCTTGGACAGCCTTGGTTTCATCTGCTAGCAACATGCATTCATGCATTCAGTCAGGAATGATGCGAGTTTTTTTAAATAGTAATCTTTGCTGTGATGATGAGTGAACCCCCCACGCCCGGGGGAGAAGGCATAAAGCATATTCCCAGCACGGCTTCCAGCAACATCAACAGCAATGCCAGCACCATCACCATCACCTTTTAAGTAGTTCATGATGGTCCAAGAGTGCTACTAACAAACCGACTGTGAAGTACTGTGGAAGGCACCTTCATCAATGGCCAACACCCAACAAGCAGAAGCAGCCGTAGTATAACACTCTTAGAAATTCATCGATTATAATGAAACTGTTGTAGTTTTACGATTCATGTTGTTGAATATAAAATAGGTTTTCAACTCATATTTGTGGAATAAATTATTATTTATTGTGGAATAAATTATTATTTATATAACTTACTGTTATTATTATTACTTACTATGATTATGAACTCTCTGGTGGAATCGCACTATGCAGCTTTTGTTCTAGAAAGCATGAATGTACTCCTTAGGCCAAGCTGGGATTGCTTAAACTGCATTTATCTGCAGCCTTACTAGGAGTATGTAGTTGGAGTCTGCTGATCAAGTTAAGGAGACTTACAGGCATGTTATAAGCAGCACTTATATCACAACAGGCTCTTTATATTTCGGTGATGCCGTGACAAAATTTCCTGACCAGAGCTTTTTCTAAGGCCATTTTGTATGTCAAATTGCTGTCACTCAGGAGGTGGTATTTACGACTGTTGTGACTGTCACAGAGGAACCAGACAGGGCATCCGCCAAGAAACCTGGTGATAGTCAGGATGGAGAGGAGTCCTGGGTCATCAGCACAGGCAGGAATTTCCCTATGACGTCTCTGATTTTACTGGCAAATTGTAATCTAATCAGAGCAGCAAAATTGATGTTTCGATGCTTATTACTTTCAATAATTACACAATTTCAGTTTCACTTGGTCTTGTTTTTTCTCTCATTCATCTTTATATTGTTACGTATGCATTTTCGTAGGCCACACCAGATCACTATTTAGGAAAAAAAAAATAGTTTCTTGATCTGAGAGCAGCTTATTGAGCAACCGTGGGCTCAAAGATGTTCAGGAGAAAACAAGTCTCGTCTTCTGGGGTCTCTATTGTCTTCTCTTTTAAAGATAGGTTACTTCCCAGTATATGAATTCAAAGAAACATAACACTGTTGGTGGGAATGCAGACTGGTGCAGCCGCTATGGAAGGCAGTGTGGAGGTTCCTCAAAAAATTATGAATAGAATTACCATATGACCCAGAAATCCCTCCCCTGGGTATCTACCCAAAAAATCTGAAAACATTTATACATAAAGACACGTGTGCTCCAATGTTCATTGCAGCTTTGTTTACAGTGGCCAAGACATGGAAACAACCAAAATGTCCTTCGATAGATGAATGGATAAAGAAGTTGTGGTATATATACACAATGGAATATTATTCGGCAGTAAGAAAAGATGATATAGGAACATTTGTGACAACATGGATGGATCTTGAGAGTATGATGCTAAGCGAAATAAGTCAGACAGAAAAAGTAGAGAACCATATGATTTCACTGATATGTGGTACATAAGCCAAAAACAACAAAAGAACAAGACAAACAAATGAAGAGACAAAAACTCATAGACACAGACAATAGTTTAGTGGTTACCAGAGGGTAAGGGGGGTGGGGGGTGGGAGATGAGGGTAAGGGGGATCAGATATATGGTGATGGAAGGAGAACTGACTCTGGGTGATGAACACACAATGGGATTTATAGATGATGTAATACAGAATTGTATGCCTGAAATCTATGTAATTTTACTAATTGTCACCCCAGTAAATTAAAAAATAAAAAAAAAGATAACACTTTTTAACATGAATCAAAATGATTGTTCTAAACACACAGTCTGTTTATTTTTAAAGCCAGGCTATACATATTGCTTTACACTACGTACAGTTTAGAGTAGATTTTCTCTCTCTCTTTCTCTCTCTCTCTCTCTTTCTTCCTTTGTCCCTCTCTCTCTCTCTTTTTTTTTTTTTTTTTTTTTTTTTTTTTTTTTTGTTTGATAATTTTTATGAGTTTATTTGAGCCAAACTGTCACTGTGTTGGGGAACAAGATCGCAAGTGTTTCTGAAGCAGATTTTTACTTTCTGTTCTTTTACAGATTTGTTACAAATTTTTAACTTCATCATCCAATGAGAGTATGTTGTTTTGCTTGTGTATTTTGGTAGCAGGAGGATAAAGATGAAGCAGCATCTCTTTGGTTTTTTGGTGTTCTGAACCTTTCTGTTGCTCTTGCCCATGAAAGGCACAGAAATGTTTGGTATATGTCTATGTAACATGAAAACTAGGTTCCAGAAGGGGGTTGTACATTTAATTGGCCCATTTCCAACTCCTGTGACAAAGAGTGAAACGACCGGAATGACAGCACCAGTCCTCAATTCACAGCTCTTTTAAGACTTTAACAAAAACACTCGCATCCCCCACCACTAAACAAACAAATAAACAAACATTGGTAGCATTTTGAATATCAAAATTGGATAGAAAGTAAAATATATAGCACTCTCCTGTAATAGCCACTTGATAAAACCAACTTTCTGATTAGGAATTTCAATTGAATTGAAGAGAAATGCTTCAATTGTCTATACTATATCAATGACCTGGATGCCAAATGAAATTTTCAAAAGACACATTTATTTATCCATTCATTCTTTTGCATAAACTGACAGAATTGGGCATTGAGATTTATGAGCATCAATTTAAAAAGTTCCACCTGTAAAATCATGCATTTTAGAGGTGATGTTACATTTCTCTTCTATTCATATTTCTGATGTTTGTCATATATGGAAAGTTTCAATTTTTCAGTGGAATTCTTATTCTTATTATTATGAAAGAGCATTTGTGAGAAAAACAATACTTTTTTAGACAAATTCAATTTGTTTGCATATAAAATATAATGTGAAAATTAATACTGGACTGTGTTTGCAGTACTGTGAAAATACTGCGATCTTATTTTGACTAATTATACATCTTAACTTATTCTATAATGAAACATTTAACTGAGACATATTCTTGTTTGCACTTCCTTTTAAAGTAGAGGTGTGAGTTTTTCTATCTTGACTATGTTCCAATTTGTGCCATAAAAATACTTTTTTTTGGGGAAAAAAAAAAAACTTCTATGTTTTGAAACTACCTTTACTTTTCTTGTTTAGAGTTCATATTTACTCTAGAGATGGTTGCCAATCAGAGTAAGATGATAGCCATACAATGAGCTATGGATGGTTTGAGAGAGAAGATAATAATTGGCTATTAAATATATTTTTCAGGGTTACAAACTACAGCCCCTGAGCCAAATCTGCCCTGAGGACTCTTTCTGTATGGACCTCAAGCTAAGAATAGTTTTTATATTTTTAAATGATTGAAAAAAGAATATTTCATGACATAAAAATTACATGAAATTCATGTTCAGTGTCCATAAATAACATTCTATTGGAACACAGTTGTACTCATTTATTACATATTGTTTATGACTTTTGTGCAATAACACAGAAATGTTGAGTAGTTACAACAGAGACCATATGGCCAATAAAGCTTAAAATATGAATTATCTGGCCCTTCACAGAAAAAGTTCACCAACTCTGATCTTGCTCTCTCACTCTCCTATATATACATAGATCTAAACACAGAGGGTGCCAAAAAATGTATACACATTTTAAGAAAGGAAAACTGTATTAAAATTGTAATACTCAGTATATACCGATAACAAAAGATGAATACAAGTCATGTTTGACTTCTGCAATTATAAGAGGTGCTCAAAGTGGTTGCCATCAGCATCCAGACACTTCTGATTACACGAACTACTGCTTGAGCAACGTTGACCAAAGTGTCCACTTGTATACATTTTTTTGACACCCACCCCCATATATAGACCATAGATATATCTGTAGATCAATCATAGATCTATGATACATCTATTTATGATCTATCTATGATAGATCTATCTCTACATATCTATGATCTAAGTATGTATCTATGATCTGTGTGTCTATCAGGGGTGCCAAACAAATGTGTATATGGACAATTTGGTCAATGTTGCTCAAGCAGTAGTTTGCCGTAATCAACAGCATCTAGACGCTGATGGCAACTACTTTCAGCACCTCTTGTAACTGCAGAAGTCAAATGTGACTTGTATTCATCTTTTGTTATCGGTATATATTGAGTATTACAATTTTAATACAGTTTTCCTTTCTTAAAATATGTATGCATTTTTTGGCACCCTCTGTATATTCTAATTATATAGATCTAATTATGTAGATCTAATCTATCTATCATAGCTCTATCTATACTTATACATCTATGACCTATCTATTTACAGCTATATCTATATCTATATCTATATCTATAATTATTGATCTATAGGAGAGAAAGAGAGGGAAAGATTATTTCATATAAAATCCATAACTGACATTTAATCTCAACTGCATTTGGACAATTTTATACGAGTATGGAGAACTGAATGTATAGGACTCAATATTCTTGTCCTAATTTATACTTCATGGAAGTTAGCAGAGAGGAGGCCCCATCCTTTGAGCACATAAACACATTATTTGCCCACCTTCATTTAGATAAATCCAGGCAAAGATGTGGGAGGTGGTTTGCACCATTAGCCATACACTGAAGTTTAAATAAACTTTTCAACATGCCATTTCTCTAGCTATGCACAGGCTCACACAGTGTCATAAAATGTCTTACATTTACTACATTTCTAAAAAAGATACAGTTTGTGCAGTAGGTAATTGTCACATTCTATAGAGACATTATTGAAATAAATTCACAAAGGAATCAGTTATTTCTCTCTTTTGCCCACAGATGGAAAATCATCGAGTCACATAAAAACCTTACGATTTTATTTTATAATTTTATAGTTGAAAATATGAAGCTAACTGGTGACTTGGGTATTTGTTACTTCTAAGTTGTCCTTCCACTGATTCTAATGGCAGAAGAGCAAATGTTTATGCATAGAGGACCACTGTCCTTTGTTGCATGGCCACGACCATTTTTCTGAACTAGGAAAACCACAGAGAATGAATCTTTTGGATTCTTGCTCTATGTGCCTAGTAAGTACTTTTTTTGGAAACAATGTATAAGAAATGTATCTCATAATTTAATTTACAAGTAGTTTGCACTAATACTAAATTGCGGAAAGACAAAAATTTTGTGTGTTTTTTTTCTATTAATGTTACTAAATGTCTGTACTTGTGAGTACTTAAAATAACTGATACTTTTCAACTATAATCAGCAAAGTTACTTAGCTTTCAGTAATAATTGTCTTATTAGGTAATTCATGCTAGTAACAAAATGATCTGGTTAGTGTAGCTATGGAACTATCATTTAGTGATTTTAAATACAAAGGTGTTTAAGAGTTTAAAAGGCAAGCAAGCACGCATTAAAATTCTGTTGAAATAAATGCCTCCCATTTCTCATTCTGAGATCACCCTGTAGGTAGTCTTGTAGGGTAATAAGGACTCTTTGAAATCATTATTTGCTTGGTGTGCTACTACTAATAATTTTTCTGTGTTGAATGAATTGAAGATAAAGATCTGCTATTTAGGTCTGAAAGTTAAGTGTAATCTTTTAGGAATGTCGGGAGGAGGCAAGAAAGGAAGTGAGAGGCTTTACATTACATTACATCTCCCAATCCTGGGAAGACATAAATCAAAGCCAAGACTGAGGAAGATGCCATGAACTCAGATGCTGTCAGGAGTTACCACTGTCCTTCCTCTGCAGTCTGTTCAACTAATCCCACCACGGGGCTGATGCACTGTCTGTATTTCATCACCTTCCGATTCCTCTCACTACACTCGCCCTCTCTACCCACAAACACTTCAGAACAATTTTTTTTTTATGTGAATACAGTGAAACTGACTCTTGTTTGCAAGCTGCCAGTTCGTTACTGGGGAAAGACTTTGTCCAAAGTCAGACAGGCCCATTCAATTTATTTCATCATAGGCTACCCAAGTAGCTGAGAGGTTGTTAGAAACGATCATTTCTGGTATACGAAGCAATCTGTTTAAACACTAATTTTTTGAACTGAAAACAGGTTATACATTTGTTTGCTTAAAAATAGAATTCTTACAAATGGTCAATTTTTTTAGAAGAAATATTAAGAAAAAAAAGATTACTTGAATCCTCACAGCCTTTGATATCCCTATCATCCTGTGAAACCTAAGGAGTATTTCTTTACTTTCTTTTCAAAACAATTAATTAGAAAAAGAGCAAGCGACTTTGCAAAATAGGGGAAAATGTTGATTTAAATATATATAAAAAAAATACTTCTTTTAAGCACTTGGATGCATATACATTTTAACAGTATATTAGTTTTACTTATTATATTCTATGTTGTGCTAATTTTTAAAAAATCATCTCCAAATGTTAATCTATTGTTTCAGATGTGTACACACTATGTCTATATAGTCTAATAGTCCCAAACTATTAGAATAAGCCATCATGTGACCTTAAACACAACAGCCACATTATTGTTTAAGAATGTGAAATTCAAATTTGCTTGGAATAAAAAATTCCAAGAAATTCAAAATGCTTAGGAATTAAAAGCCAGTTTTCAATTCCTCCTTGTATTTGCATCCAAAATGTTTAGGTTGGTTAGAGGTAAAAGCACCAGACTTCTAAGACAAATCAGTTTCATTTTTATTTTTATTCCTGTTGTTGCAGGCTTCTCTTCCAAATTACATTTTTAATAAATTTGATCTATAGCCATTTTGAAGGGCAAAAGCCCATAAACACATCTTTCTACTTTAATTGCCTTTATAAAGCACTTACTCAAAAAGCTAGTTTTTCTTCCCAGTTGTGACACCAGTTTTTATAAGTGACTCTGCCAGCCTCTCAAGACTAACTGAAGCTCACTGCTGAAAATGAATCATATACTGTAGGGCATTAATATAGTCACACTTAAATTTATATTGAAAAAGAAGTAATTGCCTTTTCAGGGAGGTTGTGTGACAATCGCAGGTAAAAATAACACTTAGCTTTACAGTAACATATGTATTATATTCTACCACTTATGGTCCCATGGTCAGATCATTGTTGTCCGTAATTTGAGGTAGCTAAAGAACCACACCTTTTGTCATAGAACAGGCTTGAGCAAGTTTTCTACTCTTATTTATGTGTACACGCCTCCCTAGGTGATCTCATGCAGCATCATGAACTTACATTCCACCTGCACACCCACGACGTCCGGCTCTGCCCCCGACCTGACTGCCCCCTGGTTCCAGCACACATCGTCCACTTCGGCCTCCACTTGAATGTCTGACTGGCTCCTGAAAATCAGCCTGTCCAAAGGAGGACATCTGAGTCCATTTACCACCTGCCTTCCCCATCTCAGCCCATAGCCGCAGCACTTAATACTCAGACCGAAATCCTTAGAACAATCCTCAACTCCTTTTTATATCCTATATTCCTCACTTATTAGTAACTCCAAGGGGCTTAATGACCTTCACCATACAAACATGTACACACAGACTCTGACGCTGTCTCAGCATCTACTCTGCTGACACCTGGACTAAGCTACTAACGTCTCTCACCTGGACTAAAATATGCTACTGACAGATTTCCTTGCCTCCAGTCAATACTTAAAATACCAGCTATCCTGTAAATTAGACAACATAAATTAATTGTGCACTCTTTCTCAAAATGTGCCAGTGGTTTACATCCCACTCAGAAGGAAATCTAAGTACTGTGTGCTACTATGTGCACCATGGGCCAATTGCTGTCTGTCTTGTTGCTCACCTCCTTCCACTCTCCTCCTCACTCACTTTGCTCTGTGCACACCGACCTTCATGGTTCCTGGAAATAAGCCAAACCCAGTCCTTCCCTGGGCAGGTGGGTGCAGTGTGGGTTCCCCCAGGAAGGCAAACAGGGTACAATTGGAGACCAGAGGATGAGCTTTGCGGTGGTGGTGGGGGTGGGGTGGGGGAGGGAGGTAAGTTCAGGTCCAAATGAAGGAGCAAGGAGAGGATGGACTAGATTGCCCTGAGAATAAGGGGCAGCTCAGAGGATGGTGGCATCAGGCCCCAAACACTGCATCCTGGACCATCTTCCCAGAGGAAGCCGGCTCTCTTGGGATCCTGGGATTTCAAATGGACTGTTCCTTCTGTCTGGAATATTGTTCTCAAGATTTTTGGATGGTTCACATTCATACTTCATGTGTTAGTTAAAATATCAATTCCCTGGGGAGGTTTTTATTTTTTTTTTTAAGCTAATCTAGCCACGTCTACCCATGCTCTCATTCTGTAATGTTGCCCACCTAAAATTTTTCTATGTAGTTCTTATAACTATCTGACCTTTCATTATATTTATTTTTTTCAATGATTTTATTGCCTCTACCAATAGAATGTTGGCTCCATGAAAGATGGGAGGTAGTCTCTTTTTTCCTCACTGTATCCTTTTTGATCCTTTGAAAAAGAAATCCTCCCATGTGGGAATATTTGATTCCACCCCCATCAAGATAGCTGCTGGATACCAGATGTGGAAATACAAATTAAACCTAAGCACTTCAATATTAGGCCTCAGACAGCAAATGTACTTTCTGCCTCCATCACAATTCCCTCCAAAATTGACAGGACGTAGGAAGGGAAAAGCAGAGGGCAGTGAGGGAAACAAATGTTGAAGTGTTGGTATTCTGAAGGTTGTCAAATACTGAGACTATGTGGAGTGGAAAAGTTAAAAATTAGGTATGAGCTTTCCACTTTCATGCCACATAAAAAGACAACTGGGTTAAACTGGGAAGTGAAGATAGGGGCTCCATTGCCTTTTTATTTATGATGTGCTATACAAACTCAGCAGCTACAATGGACTGAATGTTTGTGTCCATCTAAAATACTTACATTGGAATCATAACCCCCAATGTGACTCGATTGGGGGTGAGGTCTTTGGGAGTTAATTCGGTCATGAGGATGGAGCCCTCACAAATGGGACTAGTGCCCTTATAAGAGGCCCACGAACTAGCTGGTTCTCTCTTTCCACCATCTGAGGACACAAGGAAAAGT
Organism: Rhinolophus sinicus; assembly: GCF_057876585.1. Classification (NCBI taxonomy): domain Eukaryota; kingdom Metazoa; phylum Chordata; class Mammalia; order Chiroptera; family Rhinolophidae; genus Rhinolophus; species Rhinolophus sinicus. The sequence continues at coordinate 186,675,878 of NC_142503.1, read as the reverse complement.
CAGCTGACTGCAACTTGAAAGAGGATGACACCAGAACCCCGCCAGGCTGGTGCCTTGATCTTGTACTTTCAACCTCCAGAACTGTGAGAAGAAAATTTCTGTTGTTGATAAGCTATAGCGTATGTGTTTTGTCATAGCAGCCTGAACTAACGTACAAGTCATCACATCTTAGTAGTTGTAAAAATCTCTGGGAAGCGTTTTAACAAGGCATACTCTTTACTCCAGCTCTGCAATTTTGTTTCTTTATCTCCAAAGGATTCTAAGCAGGTTAACATATTTTGAAGAATGGTGACTGGGAGCAATGAGCTCTCTAAATTATTTTATTTCAGTAGTGAAGAGAGAAATATTCATTTCCTTTAGATGCACAATTAAAATTATTTTCAAGATCATCAGGATTAGTGCTTAATGAACAATGTAGTTCAGGAAATATCAATCCTTACTGATTCATTTCAAAGTGTTCACAGGCATTGTTTTCACGAATCTATTGGTAATTTACATAGGTGTTATCAAAACACTTTCAGCATTGCCTCAGCTTCTCTGTTGGTAAAAACTGAACAATTACAACATCCACATCACATGATATTCAAACAAATTAAGTGATGTAAAACACTTTAGAAAAGTGTCTGGTACACAGTAACCTCAGCGATTATTACTAATACATTAATATAATTTATAAGTATTCATAGAAATGCAATTAATGTAATATTAATCAGAATTACTTTAGATAACTTAAAGTTTTGTTCATGTGACTATTTATATTCTTAATTTGCTCACAATAGCTTTTGCTTTGGGTATTAAACTGATGCCTAAATATCCAAAAATTCTGGGTTAATTGGTACAAAAACATTTTATAGTATAAAAATCACTTAAAGTGAATTTCAGTCAGTATGATAATTAGCTTAATTTTGATTTCTAAAAGTGACTTGAAATTGGTATTTATTAAATCCAGGTTGTTAAATTAATATATATATATGTATTTTACTGTACAAAAAATCAGAAAATGAAGTAAAAAACATTGCCTATAACATTACTATGTAATTCAGTAATATGTTCCATGCAAAATTTCATTTCATTGCGCAAAACAAATTTTACAAAAGTGAAGCTATACAGAAGTAGCATCATACTTTACATATTATTTGTTATTTTTTTCTAATAAAGTATATTTTTAAATTTTATGTTAGTTTTCATTTTATCACTTTGTTCATTTATCTGTCCCCTGGAACTTAAAAATATCACGTGCCTTTGCAACTGAAGTACAGGCTCCATTTCATCAGGGGAAAAACAAAAAGGATTATGCCCTAGTGTAACTCCGCCAATGTGACCTTCCAGGATTCCTCAAAGAATGAAAAGATTCCAGGTCTACTATTCCCACAGTGATCTCTGAGTGAGGACAGTGAGTAAGTGTTACCGAGAGCTGCCCAATGGCATACTTTAACGATAACTGCTTCTTCAATTATGCATAGTGGCAATGATATATTTGAATAGCAGCAAAAGTGAAGTCAAGTAACACTTCATCTACTTTAATTATGTATTATTCAGAAAGAATTATTTCCCTAACAAGAACGCTATCTCAAAATTGCAGCTCTGTGATATTCGCTTGCCTGTTTAACCCACACCTCAGCTTCCAACCACTTCGTGGTCCGATACACTTTGCAGAATATTGTAGAGGATTCTCTTTCAACTGACAAGTGAGTGGAAATCATGCTAACATGTCTTTTTTCTTTTTCTTTTTTATTTGTTGCTGGCTCATGCTCTACAGACAATACACCCATCCTTCAACTATACAGCTTCAATATAACTGTATCTCCCTTTATTTCTCACTTTTATGTCTTTGTTTTCAAAGGCAATGGTGTGTAGATAAAAGCTTAGGTGTAAGATAGCCGGAATTAACTTTGAGCTCAACATTTGCTTGCTGTGTGACCTTGGCCACGTTACTTAAACCTCCTAATTCTTGATTTTCTAATTTGTAAAATGCGGATGAAGATACACTGCTTACAATTTGGTTGTGAAATTTGAATAATAAGAGACAGAAAGATCATCTTTCATCCCATGCAGCCTCAATATATCTTTCTTCCCTTGCCTGTTACAGTATTCTACTTTTGTCCATATTTTCTTGTATACTTGTCACAGGTTTTAAATTTTCTCATCTTTTTTGTTTTCATTATTTTCCAGAATAAACTCAGCTGCAGAAACTATGACTGGGCCCATCCGGTTTATCCTTGTCTTTTTTATATCTGTACGTTTATTTTCTTTCAAATCAAACATGTTCTTAGTTGGGAAAGATTCTGAAGATTTCAGATAGAAATGCAAAAAAAAAAAAAGAAAAAAAAAAAGGTTCCACCTCAGTGCCTGACCAATGTTTTTCCACCTTCCCAGGGTGATGGTTGTACACCTGATATACGAGTCGTATAACATATTCTTATGCATTTCCAACTTAACTGACATATCACCTTCCTGCAAGGTTTTCTTAACCTAAATGGTGTAAAATAACCTTAGCAATGCTCTCCTTTGTCATGAACTGGAATACAGTGCACCAAATACCTATGACCCAGGCCTTCCTGGGCTAAATCACATCTTTCGTTACACTAGGATCTTTTCCAGCCACAACATTTTAATCAGCAAAGTGATGTTTGCCACTTCTAGTTTTTGGTAACTTTTCAAATGCATTTTAAAATGTCATCACAGGACTCTTTCCTTTGTTGTGTTATTTCACCTTTACTCATACAACTTTTTAACTGAAATAAGATATCCAGTTTCAGGTCAGACCACTGAGGCTGGGGACACCTGTCTTTGTCATCTGATTTCCCATTCTCCAGGTTGTGGAGTAAGGGAATCACATGGAATCACTGAGTTCTTCATCCTTGACCTCTTTCCTAGTAGAAATCCACGTGGCTTTAAAAAAAAAAAAATTTCCTTAAAATTGAAAGTTTATCCAGTTTCTCTTTCCACATCTTTTTGTGCCAATCCCTTGATCTCTGAACCCACCACACTCTCCTCTTTTCATGAACAAAATGAGACGTTTATAGAGGGTGTCATTATTTTTGCTGTAACCTTCTTTTCTTTTTTCTTCATTTGGACCCTATCAATGCAAAAAGTCCTCATTTTGCTCCCTGATTTGTGCTCCAATCTCTCATCTCTGTTTTCTTCCCACTGCTCTCCTTCAATAGACTTGAAACTGGGAATGTCTTGGCTACGATTAATTCTTTCAGCTTCACTCCTTCTTCACAGAGAGCTTCTCTCTTTCATGCTCCACTAGGCTCTGAGATGCTCACAAACGAGGCAATGTTTTCTCACCTTGATGTCTCCTCTGGTATTTGAACCATCTCCCTTTTCTGTAGGAATCCCTTCATCTTACAAATACCTTTTCCAATTTATCCAGCTTTTAGGAAAGCTATCAGAAAAAATTATTTGAAGAGGCAACCTCTTCAGTTTTCTTTTATACATAAACCCTAACTATCCTGTGACCTACCCTCACCAAGTATTTTTGCAGTCTTTCTGCATATGCATACAGGTAAACATGTTAAATTCTGTATCCATTTCAGATTGACTCTACATATTTGCATGCTTTGCTTAGTTTTAGTTTTTTTTCTAGTCCCATGAATTTATTTCTTTCTAAATGAATTGTATATTCCCTCCAAATGGGACCATTTTTCTTTTTTAAGGGAAGGAGACATATCCTTAAGGAATCTATCCATTTATATTTCTTGGTGCCATTGGCAGGGGGCAAGCAGGTGACTGCAGCATAGGCTATAAAGCTGCATCTCTCTTTTCAACAATTCACGTCCATAACCATCTGTCTTAGGGTTCATTTACCTCTCAAATGTCTATGTGCCCTGTCCAGCAAATGTGATGGCTTCAAATACAGTTACTTTTGGCACATCTATTTTCCATTTCCTAGACTCACAATAAGACAACTTCATTTACTTTGGGCTCTAATGCTTGTTATTTATCCTACTTGTCCTTCAAGATTTTACGCAAAACCTATTTTCCTCTTTTCGTGCATGACTCCTAATGACAAAGAGATTCCTCACATTTATGAAGTGCAGTATCTCTTCCTAATTTCTTCTACTTCTTTTTATTTTTTGGACTTGAGTTTCATTTATTGTGGACTTAAAAAATTTTTTTTGGTCCTCGATCTTTTTATTTATTTAGTCATAAATTTGTTCTCTCTTATGCCCTTTCTTTCTTTCCTCTGTAAACTTCCCCCAAATGTATATCTCTAATGTGAACATTCTCCTTCCTTCGGCAGAAGCTCTAGTTTTTTCCTTTTCTTTCTATACCAATTGATTATCACTACATATTTCATCTGCTTTCTTTCTCTTTGTTCTTTCACCACTACAATTTGAAATTATCCTCTTTCAATATTTCCTTCATCTTACCTGAAGCTAATTTTGTGCTGCCTTCTCCCTCTCATAGCCCCTGAATAATTTATCATAGACATTGAAAATCTGGAACTTATATTATTTTAATTGTGTATACCTCCCTTTTATTAGGATGTGCTTTGAGAAATTTGCATAGACATGCAAATATAATATTTCATCATAAAGATTATACATACAGTAATAACAGCACAAGCTAACATTCATTGAATGCTTGCTAATATTTATTAAATGCTTATTAATATTTATTGAGAGCTCACTCTATACCAGTCCCTCTGCAAAGTGCTTTACCTAGCCAAACTCTTGGAAGCAGGTACTGTTAGCTCTTAAAATTATAGAGAACAAAGCTGAATTTTGCAGATGAAACCAAGCAAGTTAAGGTATACGTAGTTTGCTGAAAGTCACACATGAGTAAGAGATTGAACTAGGATTCAAACCAGCTAGGATTCAAATCCTCACAGGAAGAAACCTCCCTCCAGTATAAGCTCTGTTTAGGCACCATCACAGTATGGGGCCAGACACAGAATTAAAGGCCAGTGGAGATCATTCAGGTAGACAGTGTGGCAACATGGTATACACACCCCCTCAGAATGGTGCAGCTGCCCACCTGCTCCAGCTGAGAGGACTGCGTGCTTGTGAAGTGGGACTCGGTCTGTGCCAGTTTCTGTTAAGTCAAGACAGCTAGAAATCCAAAGTATTTTGAGTGTCAAATTTCCCATTAGAAAAGTTGCATCTGATATTTAAAAACATATAAATATGATGCCAGCAAAGCAAAGACATCTGCATAATGCAATCCATGGGTTTCTATTGGAAGCTTCTCTCATGTCAGAGGATGTGCCTTCCTGGGCGAGTGCAGTCTGATCACCAAAGTTAGAAAGAGCACTTATGCCTGTTCATATGCCCCTCTTCTTTTTTTATTAATGCACAGTGTATTTCTGGTGAAAGTAGTGAAACTGTTCAACTATATGTAAAGCAAAAGGTAACACTGTCCTTTTAATCTGCTCCCCTCTTCTATTCTTCCTTCCCACTTTAGATTGCTTCTTTCCAGACCTTTCGTTAACGCTCTTTTGCTATGCAATATATATATATATATATATATATATATATATATAAAAGAATATATACAGTATGAAGCAGAGTAATTAGACATATGACTATGAAATTACATCCTAATTTAAGTGCTGGAACTTTACAAAAACATTTAAGCTATCTATGTAGCATGATCCCATTTCATGCTTCCCCCAACACATGCTAAATATATACCATGTATTGATTGAATTTTGTACATATTATTGTCCAGTTATTTAAAGCTAGTTTTATCTACCTATGTCTTTAATATCATAAACTGTCTAGTTTTATTAATATTACTCTTTATGCTTTATAAAATGTTTCCTTTAGACTTCCGCATTATTTTGTTCTACAGGTACACACTGTAACATTAATTTTCACTGCTGCATACTATTCCCCTGTGTGACTATACCACAAAATTTATTAACTTATTATTATTTCAGTGATTGATTTTTTTTTTTGTATGTACAATGTTGCTAAGACTATTTATGTACCTGTCTCCTGGTGTTCATGTGCAAAAGTTTTTCTCAGCAATGTATTGAGTAGTGAAAATGCTGAATCTTAAAACTTGGTTACACTGAGAATAGTCCGCAGGTCAACAGTATCATTATCACCTGGATACTTGTTATAAACGCAGAATTGTAGGTCCCATCCCAGATCTATTGAGTCAGAGTCTGCATTTTAACCAGATTCAAGATGCCAGGATAGGATAAGTTTCCTAAGGCAATCTCTTCGTTTTATATAATTATTTGTTTATGCAACAAAACATTTCCAGGAGGAACATTGTCTACAAAAGGCTTATTACTAAGAAAATCCAGCCTATGATTACTTTGTATATTTTACCATAAAATATAAAAGAGATCACCTGTGTTTTTGCCTTTTGATTGTTTCTTTTAACTAGTACCACTGGATGCTATTATACAAATGTAAAATGATTTTCCCAACTGGTCATCATATGTAGGCGATATCTTGATTCATGTTTTTAGCAAAACTTTCGTATCAGCCCAAATGAAAAGCTTTTATACCAGTATAAAAGTGATTAATGTCATTTTCCTTTTGATATATTTTTGTGTGTTTTTTTCAGCATGTATCCTTTGGTCAGAGATAAAACTAATTTTCTTTAAAACAAAAACTTTAAGGTAGATTACTATCAATTCTAACTTACACTTGGGAGAATTGTGACATAGAACTGTTTAATATCTCTCTCTCCAGGGTCACGAAAGTCACTACTGACTAGTCAGGAGCAAGTCTTAAATTTTATTACTTATAGTCAGCTCTCTCACTGTGATGCTATAGTTTCCATTTGTTAGATAATATTTTTACCTACTATATCTTCACAATTATTGCAATATAAGCTGTGCGTGGTCTTGAGATGTTTCTTCTACATTTCAAACGTTTAATAATTAGGCATGATACAATGAATCTGCAACTAGTACTAAATCACAAACTACAACACATTTGTGATGATATATTTGTATTTCAGATATTAAGACAACTAAAAAATGCTCCCTAAAAGTTAATGTAAACTCTATCTACTAATATAAAATTCATATTAGGTGGAAAAAGAAAAGGGAAGAAAAACTATATTTTATTATTGAATAATTTGAAGTTATTTTGTCTAACAAATAGTTAATGGTAAAGAGTACGAACACATTCACCTGACTATTGAGCTACCATGATTTTTGAGATTTGATAAAAATACAATTGTATATTTGTCTCATTTTGTCTCATTAAAATTTATTCCAATGCAATTTATTTATTGCCATCCATAGAACAAAAATCAGGAAATGAAATTACTCTTATGTTCTCTCTTGGAAATTAATATTCCTATGGTTACTTTAAAGAAAAACAAAAATAAATAAAATATACTGGCAGTTCAGAGCTTTAAAATATCCATTCTTAGATATTAATTAATTTTGTTAATTTTCACCCTAAAGGAAACCCTTTTTCCTGCCTTTGTTTTTCTACCAATTTCTCCAGCACTCACAGCTTTAGAGGAAGGGGAGAGGAAAAGAATGAGGGGAAAGAGAATTTCTTGCTTTAGAATGAGGATTTATGATGACTGTCTGTGCTCTGTCCTATGAGATGTGTAAAATCAACACTTTTGTTTTTCCTTTGTGAAGTTCTTCCAACAATCAGTTTATGGATATTTGTGATTTCTCCTTTTAGCCACTGGTTCTCCCAGAGCTCCATTCCATATAGACTGCTCCCTGTTGGAGAATCTTTCTGAAGAATCTTCTAGGGCAGGAACAAAAACAGCTCCATGAAGCTCTCTCTCCCACATCTGGCCCACGAGCAGCAGTTACACATCCATTGCTTGGAATACAGGCTCATCTCTGATTCCTGAGTCCGTCTCTCCTTTGCCTGCCCACTTTGTTTGCTTGATTTCTTAGCATGACAGTCAGATCCCTGGCCATTGTGCCCCCCACTGTCAGAGAGAGATATGCAGCTCTTCACAAGGTAGATCAGACTCCCTTCTCTCTGGATAAGCAGAAGAGGAAAGGACGCTTCCCGGGAAGTGGGTAAACTTCCAATAGAGCAACATCTCTCTTTCTTCCAAACAATGAAAAATAAAACTCTTCCACAAGCCCTCTGCTGGTACACTCTCTGCGGAATGTATACCCTCCTTGTGTGTCAGGAGCTCAAGCACTAGGAGATAGGTTATTACAAGGGTATTTGGAAAGTCTGAATTTTGCTTTTGCATTTTATTTTGGCATCCGATATCTGTCATACGAAGGTTGGCATACTGAGTTGGCAGAGACACCAGCTCTTCAATTTTACATCCTTATTATATAATAAAATCTTTACTGTGCGAACTTTCTCAACTTTGTAAAAGTTCACTTGAACCTTTGGAAGGAGGAATGTGAGAAGAGATTAAGGGATGGAGACGTTAGCATTGACCGAACACTCGCTGTGTCTCAGGTGTTAGAGGTTCCTATTTGGAAATTCCTGTCTACATTAGCAGATCCAACAGTGCAAACAGGGAGAATTTATCATCTCTATCATCTTGATAAGTAAACTGACGCTCCGATTTTGTTTTGTGCCAAGGGTGACACTGCTGATGAGCAGGAGAGCAAGGATTGGACACGTCCATCTGAATGACTCCTAAGCCTGAGAGAATTACTATTTCAAGTACACCACTTTTTTCTTTAGAATAAAATAATGTATGTTGCCTATTACACCTCCCTGCCCATCCTGAGGACGCATTCTGGAACCAACCAACTAGGCTCAAATCCAAGCTTTTACACATGACCTTGGTTAAGTTACTTAACTTCTCTGTGCCTCAGTTTCTCATTTGTAAAAATAAGAATCATGATACCTGTACTATTGGATTTTAAAAATAATTTTAAAAAATCATTTTTACCAGCCTCATTGGGGTGTGGGTTAGTGGAGCACCTCCCGCTGTCATGCCAGAAGTCATTGGGTTTTTATGAGGTTTAAAGAGGTTACTATTTGTATTTTAATAAATTAGTGGAAGAAAAAGAGAAAAGATCACTAGACCTTGACTCAGGATCCACGACGTTTGAAGTCTTTTAGCCGCTAACTATGTGACCTTGGGAGTGTCATCTAAATGACCTCACGGCAGCAAAACAGCCCATCTTTCCATTTTATTGGGATGATGTCAACTCCTGAACATGGTTGCTCTGACCTCCTGAACAACTCCTGAACATGATAGTGTATGGGTGAGCATCGTGCATTAATCAAAAGGCAAGATAAAGTTACAGGACCAGGCCCCACCGCTGACTATCTTCCCAGGTAGATATGTCTCAGTGTCTGTCTGGTCTCAGTGAAACAATGAAAAGTCACAAAGGACATACAGTCCAGGAAAGGCCTCATGCACACTGAGTTCTATAAATGATATGGCTATAAAAGGAGGCTGAAGTCGTCCAGGTTGAACATTAATTTAGCTGCAGCCATACCCTGCACTGTTTAAAGTGTAGAGAGAAACGGCACCTTATTAACATCTAAGAGTGTGTTACAACTCCCATGCACCAGTCAGAGGAGACATGGTAGGCTTAAAGAACAAGTTTTATGAGCCACAAATTGCTCTTGAAATTAAATATATGGAAAAACATAAGCATTTCTCCAACACATTCACCTTAGGAAATGGCGATACTGTTGCAAGGATAGTGCTTGATAATGTTTAAAAATTAATTTCGGAATAATTTCTAGTTTTATTGATCAAGAGCTGAGGCTGCTTCTTAAAAAGGAACTGCGCTAAAGTATCAGTTCGAATGTTCAGAGAAATCTTATGGGTTTAGCCAAGTCAACAAGAGCTACCTCTGCAGGCAAGAAAGGAGAAGTCCATGCTTTGTTAACAAGACCTTAATTTGTCACTCATCAGCTTTATAACTCCCAGAGTCCTCCAGTTAACATTTACCTTCTTCTCTTTGAGCAATTTCTGCTTCATAGTACAATGATTTACATATCTGTCAGCAGATTGTGAGTTGCTTCTAGGCAGAAACTGTGTTTCCTCCCTGAGTTTCTCAGCACCAGCTAGCTCATTGTCTTCACATGGAATAAATACAGAGGTTTATTAAATGAATAAACGCATCTTTGTACCTATATACATATACCAGGGGTGCCAAAAAATGTATACAAGTGGACACTTGGGTCAGCATTGCTCAAGCAGTAGTTCACCGTAATCAGAACTGTCTGGACGCTGATGGTAACCACTTTGAGCTCCTCTTGTAATTGCAGAAGTCAAACGTGACTTGTATTCATCTTTTGTTATCGGTATATATTGAGTATTACAATTTTAATACAGTTTTCTTTTCTTAAAACGTGTATACATTTTCTTGGGACCCTCTGTATATTCATTCTAAGATAATTTCCACTGACTCCAATATATGTTTCAATTGTGTTCACTACAACAAATAAAGCTTTATGGCCACAGACAATGACTGCCTAAATGTATATTATGATCACTAAATAATATAAGTTCCAAGAAACTTGATTGCCTCCGTAAAGAAAAATGATGCTGAACCAAAAATAAAATTTCCAACTGGATTTTTTAAAACAAACTTGTTCATATCAAACACTATTTGCTTTTGACAGATTTTCTACCCGGGATGGTGGAAGTTACATGCGAGAGATTAAAATACAAACTGAAAGGAAAGTAACAAGGAGCAAGTTGTTTTAAAAGAACTCTGTTTACAACTCTGTTGTTACTTAATCTTGTCGATAAATGATTTGTTCTTAAAACTCTGAAGAATAAACAGTGTTTTAAGCAATTCTTGAAATTCTTAGTGTTTTCAAGGAAGTGATTGTGATCAGTGCATTGGATGTGACTTCATCTAAGGAATGATTACTCTTTACAATAGAAAAGCCAAGAAGAGCTTGATACCATTTGAATGTTTCCTAAACCCTATTTCAACAGTTCTCAGATTGAACTCCCTTTTTTCATGTGCTCGTAGTCCTTTTGTGTTTCTTGTTTCCATCACTACATTGCCTTCCTTCTAATCACCAAAACTAGGCAGTTCTGGATTCCACTGATACCCATCTTTCTCATCACCGGCCACATTTAATGGATCAATTATACTCTGAAAACTCTTTTAGGTCTTGCCTTTCTCACTGCCCCTAGCTCAGGCCTTTGTCATCTTTTTCCTACTGTAATAATCTTCTAACTGGCCTTCCACTCTCAACTGTGCTTTCTATAATACCACTGGATTTATCTTTCTAAAACACTAATATGCACACACTGCTTCCCATGTTAAAAAATAAATAAATACATGAACTGTTTTTAAAAGCACAGATATAACCCAATTGCATCTGGCACCCACTGGCTGCGTCTGATCAGCAAACATGTTTTGTTTGGCCCATGGTATTTAAAAAATGTATTGGTCAACATTTAATAAGCTGGGGAATTAACTTCTGGTATTCACTGCTTTTCCTGTAAAAGACCAGCTGGGAATGGAGGGTTGACATTTTTCCTGCTGGGCTGGTTTGCTATCACCATATCATCCATATCATCCTCCCCTACCTCCCTTGCCCGCCCCCCCCCCCGCCCCCCGCCAAATAAAGCAAGTTCTCTCCATTACACTACAGTGCCCACCACTGCCTACTGTCTCCATGTCTCCTTAGCAATGAAAGTATCCCTCAGGTGTCTGTTGTTATAACTATTTTACTGGGTTTCTCTTACACCCAACCCACCTCCTCCACTGTATTCTAATGCCCGTAGCATTCATGTTCCTTCACACAGTATTTGAGGCCCTTATAAGCTGGCTTCATTCTCTTCTTTCCATTTTGCTTTCCTCTATTGCCCATCTTGTGTCTCAGCCATATCAAACTGCTCTCTGCTCCCAGAACATGCACAGGCCAAGGAGTTAAAGGAAGACTGTCTGGGGTCAAATTTAGTTTTGACCTTTATTAGCTCTATTATTTTTGACCAATCACCTAATCTTTCTCTGCCTTAGGTATCTCATTTGCAAAGTGGAGATAACCGTGCCTACCTCATCTGATTATAATGAGGACTTAAAAGAGTTAATACGTAAGAAGCTTTAAACACTTCATAACTCTTAGCAAATCTCAGCAATTGTAAATTTTCCACCAAGCATTTTGCTCATTGTTCATTTTATCTTCTGAATATCTAGCCGAGTGCTGTACAAATGTTCAACGTCCGGAAAAAGGTTGTGACTTACATAAAAGTGAATTGTGGGGTTTTTCTCTGATGAACCAAATACATATGAGCTGAATTAATCTTGAAGAGCACGATGTGCGATCCACTTACTGGGAAAGTAAACAAACAACTGAACCACTGGTACAATTGAATACTGTTTCTAAGGACGATGAATGTGGCAGGACAAGGACCAGACTGCCACCACGGTGACTGAGCTTGTGCTTCCTTTTCTCCTTGGTACACACCCTTGAGGAGCAGCTACATTCAAATGACACTGGGGTCATGCAGGCAGGGCTCCGAGAAGGTCCCTATCTGTCAGTGCACACTGTGCGTATGCAGCCATTGTCACCAAAGCACAGGTGAGGGTAAAGATAGTGGCAGCAGCCATTTTGTTGAGGACTATCGTTTATAAAATGCAGCCCCTCCCTGGTGTGGGAGACTCAGTAAGTCATCTCTCTTGGATTATCTCATTAATCCTCTTTCCCTCCGTATCACTCTATGATCAGAGTCAGCAATGCGGTGCAGTATGCATGCAATAAATATTTGCTGAATGAATAATTAAGTACAAGTAATATGCCTCAGGTCGTATAGCCATATGAAACCACGATGTGAATGTAGTTCTGAGTTCTCTTCCCGGCATCCTTTCAATATATTCCATGATTGGCTGTCTCCTCATTACTAATGGATACAGGTTTGCTCCAGTTCTACTGAGCCACTTATATTTCATTAACTGTCTCTTACAATTCTGACTTTATATGCTCTTCCTTCATTCCTGGAAGTTTCTTTGTTGTTTTTTTTTTTTTTTTTTTTTTCCCTCTGACTTTTATTCATCTTTTGAAATACAGCTGAAGTGTCTCATCCTCCCCTGGCCCTTCTTTTGGGTCAAGTGCCCATGTTTTTGTCCCATAGTCAGACCCATCTGCATACCTTTCCATTACCACTCATTATAGTATACCCTTCTCTCCACTCACAGAACATGAAGCCCTTGGTGGCAGAGAACTTACCCCACTGTATTTTGTGGTCATATACCTAGAAAGAGTTATCAACAAAGTATAAATACTCAGTGGATATTTGTTGCACTAATGTGTCGAACAAAAGACACCATAGTCCCAAAAGGATAAGTTGGAACTATAGAGATAGATTACAAGACTGAGCAACACATTGCAGGATTCATGTAACTACTTATTGCCCAGGACTCACTATTGCCTTTTTATACCCTTCTTCTCTTTACACTTCCTACTGGACCCAATAGACAAAAATGATTACTTCCCAGTAGAGCTTCTCTACCTATGCTCTAGGTTATTTTTTCCGCTTTCTATTACAAACTTAATTTGCCACTACCCCCAATTTTCCTTTTTCCAGCTCCGTGCACTGTTTCAAGACCAGAAAACCTTTAAGCAGAGGTTTGTAGTCCGTCTCAAAACTAAGAGCCAGTATGTGACAACAAGAGGAGGTATTTCAACAGTAGTTGATCATGAAATAGATGAAATCATGAGACCACATCAATATTGTTAAGTGCTCTTGTGAGCATAGGTTAAACAATGCTTCTATGTGGGAGGTTTCAATTAGAAGCCTAGAAGGTACAACTTGAGAGAAAATGAGTCCTGAAACGTTTCAAAGTAATCGGAATACCAGGATTTGAGTGTAAAACCTATTTCTTTGGAGAAGGGAGACGGATATGCTTTTTATTTCCAGTCTCAGATTATCTCCTAAGAAAGTAAACCCAAGACTAGGTGAGAATTGTGTGGTTTCATTCTGTCAAAACATATTGCTGCTTATAGGCTTAGGGATGCTGCCAATAAAATATTTCTTCAACCCCTGAGGTTCTACAAGAATAGACTCTTGGATAAGATTATTGTTAACAGCCCAAGTGTTGATATAGCCACGAGTTAATAGCTACTGGCGAACAGCAGCCTTTTTTGTTCTGTAGGAACAGTTCTTCCTTTACTACTCTGCCAAACTAAGCACATTTGGTGTGTTTTCAAAGTGGCACACAGGAGGTCAATGCATTAATCATTCTCAAATAGTGGGAAACAGAGACTCCTGTCTTGGAAGCCACTGGAAACGGGGTCCTTTCTGTTTTCAGTTTTAAGCTAGTAGGTGATATTTTCCCCCCTACAAATTCTTTCCTTCCTTTCCTTGCTTCCTCCAGGGCTTGTATATTTCTCCTCTCTTGGTGTTAGAATTCAAATGACTACGTCGCCTTTCAGTAGACAATTGAGCGAGATGGGGTGAAAAAAGGGTATTTTTAAAAATCATAATTTGCTCTATTTACATACAGTGTATAAAATGTGTGGTTAAAATATGTCTTTCCAAACTTTCCACTATTAAGAAAGCCACCTCTCTGGGTGCACTGGTATGCTCAATGATTGGAAACCACATGCCTGCCATAGGTAGTTGGGACATAGATGAAGATAACTTCAAAATCCCCCCTGGTCTTTGAGTTTATCTTGCTGGCTTGTGATTTAGTGATAGATTGACATGGGTGGGAGGTCCAACTCTAACTCTTGCTAACTATGGGACTGTGGGCAACTTACACAACTTCTCAAAGTCTTGTGTTCTTCTTCTTTCAAATGTGTATAATTATAAGCCTACCTCCCAAAGGAGTCATGAGGCTAAATTTGAAAATATATGTTAAAAAAAATCTTTGCATGGGAAGGAAATTTCCTTATAATTTTCCCTCTCTTCTCTACCTCCTTTTTCCTCCCTAATTTTTTTTTTTTTTGGGGGGGTGGATTCTCATTTCCCACATGTGAAACACATCCCTTTGCTCTAGTTGCTTATATGAATTCCACTAGAAAACGATTCATATTTTAATTTATTTGGATCGCTAAACAAATAAAAGGCAAGGATTTTTTATTCTAGCCCAAATTCTAGTTTCATTGAAAATGAACTAATTTGGGGCATGGGTTTCCTGAGGCCTCTAACTGGAAAGGACTCGAGATTTTGGATGACATTGATGCAGCTGGCTCTTTTGTTTAATAGAGGGGATCATATGGCTGAACATCTAGTGTAATATCAGATGGAACACAAGAGCCTTTCCTCTCTACTCTCCGGATCTCTGTAAAATGTCCTGTTTGTTCTGAAGGTCAAAGAGAGTTCTGAGCAGTAAGTGAATGAAGAGCATAGTAAGCCTGACCACTTTGTATTAGAAGTTTCCAAAGCTGATCAGCCAACAGAACGCTGACATTTTATTTGTTTTCATGTGAATATAAAATCCAGACAGTTAACTGATTTTGAACCCCTACATTGTGGGGTTGTATTTTCCTTGATAAGCATCTTCCTCTCCAGTCTTACCTTTGCCATGAGTGCCCAGTTTTTCTTGTGTCTTCAGCCTTCCTCATCCCTTCACCTAAGCAAACCCATATAGCATTTGTCTAATGCTTAGCACACTCGTTGTTTAAAATAAATGAAGAAACAAACAAATGAAGCCACTTGGGGGAATGGTTTCCTTCCATTTAATTCTATCCTGTTTCTAGTGCTCCCTCCTTCAACTATGTTTGCTTTTTCCAGTTTTCTTGACTCCCCTCACCTTGTATAGTCAATGCACGGTTACATTTCTCAAACTGTAATTCTGGCTTTTCTTAATAGGCTTTTTTCTTTTTGAAAAAAACCTGATATTTCTTCCTGGTTAAGTTATATCTAGTGACTGAACTAAATGACCCAGGTCTAGCCTGACCCAGGTAATAAGGATGTCACCATCCCCCATTTCTCCAGGGGCCTCATAAGTACCAGGTGTGCCTTTAACTTCTAAGCAGGAACTAAATACCACTGTAACCACTTGACCCAACAGAGACCTGGCTGCCCATGTATGGCCCCAATGTTCTCTCTCATTTTTCAACTGATTTTAGATTTCTTCAAACATTTCCTATATTTGCAGTTAGTTATTTTTCATCCATAATTATTTTATTTCCTTTTCTCACCATTACTTTTTAATGCTCATGTCTTTCTAACTTTTTATCACTTTCTTCTTCTTTTTTTTTTTTTTTTGGTATGGGTATTTATGGCTTGTGTTATCATGAAGTCAAGATAAAGAAAAGAAACACTTAACATATATAAAAATAATCACGAAAAGAATGACAATCATTGGGAAGTACAGCTTAGTCTAGAAATAAAAATGTACTCTTGTAGGACACCAAACACTCTTGGGGCAGTCTTCTAGTCACATGTCCACCTCTCTGCGTCACCCCTAACACAGTACCAGACAGACAGTGAGAGTTTCACATCTGATCAGTGCACAACTAGATGGACTCCTTTCTTTTCTGAAAATTGGAGCTGGACACCATGACAACAAGACGTTTGTCATATGTGATGATATCATGTTGGGGCAACATTGGCTCGACCTGGGCCAGCTGAAGGGATGATTTTACACTTGTAAAGTGAATTTCATATAGTTGTACATATAGCAGTAGTCAGGGACATCCATGCATTAAGAGCAACACTTTAATGGATAGGCACAAATATTGTGTCCACACAGGTTGCAGAATTGGGGACCTGGCTGCATAAGGAGAAATGTGAGCATGTTCAACACAGGAAGCCTCACGTCCAGTGCTCTTTTGAATTCACTGATGCTGGATTAGGTGCCCTAGATATTTGGCACTCATGACTCACTCGCTGTAAGATCTTGACAAAAACCCCTAACCACTCCAGGGCTTAGTTTTGTCATCTAAGCAGTACAACAGTAAACATTAAAAACTACCTAAACTAGATGATTTCTTTCAAAAGTGCTTTGTCTCCTAATGTTTGATTTATTCAGCTGTGGGTTAGTATACATGAAACACAACAGCGATAGGCAAATAATAAACAAATAGTAAAATATAGCATTAGCTTCCATCACCATTATTATTAGCAGCAGTATTAACATTACTGAGTAGGCTTTGTGAATATGCTACCCACATAAGCAGAGGTCTGCTGGCTAAATAGTTGCTGCTCAATAAATAGGAAGAGAAAATTAATGAAATAAGCACATGACTTGACTTTCCTGGTTCACAGTAATTATACTTTTTTTTTTTTATCAAGAAGCCATGTTTTTCATTCAAAAAATAAAAAAACAAACAAACATTATTACTGATGAGGAACCAACATAGCCTCTACCAT
This sequence comes from Rhinolophus sinicus, assembly GCF_057876585.1. NCBI lineage: Eukaryota > Metazoa > Chordata > Mammalia > Chiroptera > Rhinolophidae > Rhinolophus > Rhinolophus sinicus. The sequence goes on along the minus strand of NC_142503.1, from coordinate 186,658,715 downwards.
TTCCCCACCACATTCTTCCTAAGAATAGAAGATAGTTCCTAAACTCTCACTGTACTCTAGAAAATGCACAGAGACTTCTTCATGAGAAAGTATACATTTTCTGGGAACTTCACAAGTCTTCTAATAAGTGCTTCAGAAATAACTGCCAGATTTAAGGACATTCTTGAAGTGGGTACAGTAAGGGATGAAGCTGGAATGAAAATCTGCTGCTTGTGTGTGGTCCGTCCCCTCCCTGGGGCCCCACCCTTCTTCTCCAGAAGACTTGCCAAGTGCATTTTACCAAGGGGAAACAATCTCCAGGGTGGCATTTCTTTCCCCAAAATGTGAGAAAATGTATGATTAAGAGAGAAGAGTTTCAGAACTGTTCGAATGGGTGAGAGGGAAAGGGGTGATTTTTAACTTCCTCCATTCTGGTATTTAACCAAAGTGCAGTGGTAGTGCTAAGAAGAGGTAACTGTATTTATTTGGCCATTCACCAAACATTTTCTGAAGATCTATTATGGACCAGGCAATACAGTGCAATACTGAGGAGAAAAAAGGATGCTATGTAGTCCCTTCCTTTGAAGGCAGTGGGGAAAAGCAGAACTATATAACTGAAGCATGGTGGGCAAATCTTTACAATGTACAGTATGAAGGGAATACAGAAGAGGAAGTGCTAGTAGTTCCTGGGTGAGGCAAGGATGATGGGCAAAAGAGTCAAAGTACTTTTAGGCAAAGAAACAACAAATGCAAAGATGGAGAAAGAGTGTAGCATAGTTCTGAAGGAACTTAAAGTAAAAACCAAAGAAGGCTGCACACAGGTGTTGTTCACAGGACAGGGCTGGACAGATTGTCAAGAATCAATTGGGAAGGAGTTCATTCACCATGCTAAAGTGCTCGGAAGTTTTTAAAATTGCAATGGGAAACAATACTTTTAAATAATAAAAAGAGTTCATCTGTTTTGCATTTTAGAAACATGAGCCTCTAAACAGTTTTAAATCTGGGTTATGTGTGTTTGTGCTGGGGGAGAGGGTTGGGTGAAATTAAGATAGGTTGGTCAAACAGGAGGGTATTATAGTAATTCTACTGAGAAACTATACAACCCTGAAATAAATAAGAAATAGAGAGATGCAAAGAATACGATGATATGGAGTGTGAAACGAGAGTAAAGCATGATCACCTAACAAATGAAACACCTAGAAGTACAAAACCTACCAAGACTAAATCATGAAGAAGAGCTGAATAGAACTGTAACTAATAAGGAGATTGAATCTGTAAGAAATATCTTTAGACAAAGAAAAGTCCTGGACCTGATGGTTTCACCGATGAAGTCTACCCAAATTTAAAGAAAATAATACCAATTCCTTTCAAACTTTTCCAAAAAATATGAAGAGGATAGAACATGTCTTAACTAATTCTATGACGCCAGGATTACTCTGATACCAAGCCAGAAAAATACATTACAAGAAAACTGTATACCAATATCCCTTATGAACGTTTATGCAAAAATTCTTAACAAAATAGTAGCAAATAAAATTCAGCAACATATTAATGGATTATACACCATGACCAAGTAAGATTTATTCCTGAATGCCAAGATGGCTCAACATATGAAAATTAATCAATGTAAGATAACTCATTAACAGAATGAAGGAAAAATAACACATAAACATCTCAATTAGTGCTGAAAAAGTATTTGACAAATACTTTTTAATGATTAAAAACACTCAACAAATTACAAATAGAAGCAAACTACCTCAACATAATAAAAGCGATATATGAAAAACTCACATTAAACATCATACTCAGTGGTAAAAGTGCAAGTTTTCCTGTAAGATCAGAAACTAGACAAAAATGTCCACTTTTACTACATCAATTGAATGTAGTATTGGAGCTTTAGGTAGAGCAATTTGACAAGTAAAAGAAATAAAAAACATTCAAACTGGAAAGAAAGAAGTAAAATTATCTTCATTTGCAGATGATTATAGGTAGAAAATCCTAAAGATCCCACACACACACACACACACACACAGACACACACACAAACCAGAATAAGTCATTTCAACAACATAGCAGAAAACAGTCAACACATAAAAATCAGTTGCATTTCTATACACTAACACTGAACAATCTGAAAATTCTGAAAACAATTTAATTAACAATAGCACCAAAAAGAATAAGATACTTAAGAATTAACCAAGGAGATAAAAGACTTGTATAATGAAAACCACAAAACATTGCTGAAAGAAATTAAAGTTTTATAGAAATTAAACCCATCCTAAAATTCATATGGAATCTCAAGGGACCTCAAATAGCCAAAATAATCGTGGAAAAGAAAAACACATCTGGAGGCCTCACAATTAATGATTTCAAAACTTACCTCAAAGCTACAATAATAAAAACAGTGTGGGACTAGCATAAATATAGATATATAGGCCAAAGGAATAGAATGGAAAGCCTGGAAATAAACCCTTGCACATATGATCGAATGATTTTTGACCAGGGTGTTAAGGTCATTGACTAAAAAAGGACAGCCTTTTCAATAAACGTTGGATTTGTTGAAACTGGATTTCTGTAATCAAAAGAATGAAACTGAGCCCTTAGCTAACACCCTATACAAAAATTGATTCAAAAATGAATCAAAGAGTAAATATAAGACCTAAAACTATAAAACTCTTAGAAGAAAACATAAGGCAAAAGCTTCATGACACTGGATTTGGCAATGATTTCTTAGACAAGACACTGAAGGCACAGGCAACAAAAGTAAAAAAATAGACATATTGGACTTGAAAATTTTTTAAAAATTTGCATCAAAAGATAATATCAACAAAGTAAAAAGGCAACTCACAGAATGGGAGAAAATATTTGCAAATCCTGTATCTGATAAGACACATAGGGAGCTTCTAAAATTCAACAATAAGAAAACAAACAATCTCATTCAAAAAGGGCCACAGGATTGAATAAACATTTCTCCAAAGAAGATATACAAATGGGCAATAAACACATGAAATGATGCTGAACGCCACTGGTCCATTAGGCCATGCAAATCAAAAGTGCAACGAGATACAACCTGATAGCCATTAGGATGGCTACTATTAAAATAATAATAATAATAATAATAATAATAATAAGTATTGGCAAGGACCTAGAGAAACTGGAATCATTGTTTACTGTTGGTGGGAAAGTAACATGGTGCATTTGTTATAGTAAACACTGTGGGTATTCCTTAAAAACTAAAAAGTAAATTACTATATGATCCAGCAATTCCACTTCTGGGAAAAGGGTCCCAAAGGGAATTTGTACACCCATGTTCATAACAGCATTATTCACAATAGCTAAAACATGGACGCAATGCAAATGCCAATCAAAATACTATCAAAATAAATGCATAAGCAAAATGAGGTATATACGCACAATGGAACATTATTCAGCCTTAAAAAGGAAAGAAATTCTGACATGTGCTACAATATGGATGAATCTTGAGGACATTATAAGTGAAATAAGCCTGTCATAAGGCATATACTGCATGATTCTACTTATATGAGATACTTACAGTAGTCAAAATCACAGAGACAGAAAGCAGAATTGTGGTTGCCAGATGTTGGAGGTGGGAAGAATGGGAAGTTATTGTTTAATGGGTATTGAGTTTCAGTTTTATATAATACAAGATGAAAAGAGCTATGAAGAAGGATATGGGGTGATATTTGCACAGAATTATGAATTCATTTAAACCATTGAACTGTACACTTAAAAATGGTTATGATGGTAAATTTTATGTTATGGGTATTTTACCACAAAAAAAAGAAAGAAAAAAAAGTGATCATGTGGATTCTTACCTGTGCTCTCAGGTAGCCGGTAATGCTCATCACCCGGTACAGAGAGGATGGATTGACCTGGGAGAGAATAGCTTCATTTTGTCCTGGTTCAGTTTGATGAAACACTGCAATTTCATGCAGTCAGCTGACTGGAGCTCATAAGAAGGGTTTCTGCTGGATATTGGGTTACCAGGATGGACTCTATGGATCAGTCTATGTGCTCAAAATACAGCTGTAGAAAGAAGGAGAGATAAATGAAATCATAATATAGGCGATGCCTATAGAAGGTAAGAAAATGTACCCCAGTGCTACACTGTTTGAATTCAATTTCTATCCCCATAATTTACCAACTGTTTAATCTTGAGCAAATTATTTAACTTCTCTGAGCCTCTGTGTTCTTATCTGCAAAATGGGGATAATAGCACTATTTATCTTGGCACATTGTTGTGAAAATGAAATAAATTAATACTTTTAAAAGTGCTTGGACCAGTGCCTGACACAAAGTTAAATGTTAGTGTTACTAGAGATTATAATAATGCATGAGAGACACCCGGAAATGTTTCTGGTTGGAGAAAACAAGAACACTGAGAAGAAAATCCTGGGGGGCCCCAGCATTTAAAAACAGAAGAGTGAGCTTCTTTATACAAAAAGAATAAAACCGTGAGACAGAGCAGAAGAGCGAGGAGACTGAGAGTTAACTGTGTTATGGAAGTCAATGGAGCAAACATTTTAGGTAGTGTTTAATATAGGCAAATGCTGACTAACAATTCAAGTACGAATAAAACACAAGAGAGTCTTTGGATTTGTCAGCAATGATATTTTCAGTGGGAGGCTAATATCATACCAGCAAGATCAGAGTGCTGAGAATAAATGAAGGACAAGCATTGCCAATACTTTTTATATGGTGCTCTTTCAAGAAGCTTGACAATGTGAGGAAGGCGGGTGGTGCAGGGGTTTCTGGAGGGACATGAAATGTGGATAGAATATTTTTGTTATTATTATTGGTAATTTTTGTTGTTTTTAATATAGGAGAGTAATAACTATGCTTATAAAACAAGAGGAAAGTAAGCCTGAAAATACATGAAAGTGAAGAAATAGATCAGTCAAGTTTCCTGATAAGAAAGAAAAGAGAATTTTTTTTGCTCTCTCTCAGTGACACCAGAGAAATGCCGGGAACATCTGCTTTCCCTCCACAATCCGACCCAATCCAACCCAGGTCCTCACAGCCTGTACTTTGAAATGAGTGTTCTCTTATGATCTGACATCAAACCGAGACCAATCTATGCATTTTGCTGCTCTCCGAGTCCTATAGTTTGTACTGCCCAATACAATAGCCAAATGTGGCTATTTAAATTCAATTTTAAATGGAAATTTAACTTCATTAAAATTACATGAAAAATTCAGTTTCTCAGTTGCACAAGGTACGTTTCACATACAAGGAGCTCCTGATCCCGCTCATGGCATCACCCCGTTGACGTCGAAACCTAGGAGCATGGTCCTCAATAGCTTGCTCCCCACTGTGCTTGTGGTTTTCTTTTTAGTTTTTACTGTGGGATTGCTTTGTTTTTTCATCTGTATCAACCCCTTAGGTTACCATTCTTCCTGTTGAAATCCGCTTTGGGTTTGCCACAAGCCCCTCCCTTGAAGAACTTGGTAAATGCTCTCTTGCCCATTGCTTTTGGAAGCACTATGAAAACTGTCTTCTTTGTTGAGCTCTGCATTCTACCCCCAGAGAGCATCCCCTTCACATTCAGAATCTACCCCTGTGCTCTTTCCATTGTAAGTCAATGGCCAAGAAGTTCAGCAGGTGGACTTGGGATTCAGGAGGACCAGCTGCCGCCACATTTTTTGGAAGATGGACAGGACTCTTAACAGAGCTCTGTTACCTCATCGGTGAAATGGGGATGGAAATAGTGGGTTTGATGAGGACTGTATGACACAAATTTGTCAAATTAATAGGACACATGCCAAATTGCATACTGTTCTTCCTTTCCTTATTTTTCTCTCACCCTTCCTCTTTCCTCCTTGCCCCTCCATGTTCTCAGGACTATGTCAGAGGCTATATTTGATGACAAGTACAGAGCCCCTTGAGTAAGCAGTAGCTTCAGTGAAGAGTAGTTTGCTACTTGCTTTACACCATGAAAGTTGGAGGGAGGCATAGGCTAGCCATGGTCCACTGGCTGGAGGACACAGAGACGGGATGTCTGATTTCTTGACCTTTCCTTCATGCTTGTATGATTGCTGCTGCAAGGCCAGACATCAAGACTGTGATCTACACTGAAAAAGCAGAAAGAGTGGTCCTTATCTAAGGAGGAAAAAAGTTTTTCCAGAAGTCCCCAAGGATTCCAGAAGGTTGGCTTAAAGGTACCCTCCCCTTTCATTGTAGAGAAAGGGAAGGGAAATATTGGTGAGTGGGTGGGGCAAGGTAACCTATAGACTCTTCCATATGGATAAAATATGAACTCCTTTGTGTCCACTTTTCTTCCCTGTCTCTCCCTCCCCTGGAACCCTCCATGGTTCCTCTGTGACTTCATTTAATAGAAATTCTTATCATTCATCCAGATGTGTCTCCATAGTAGAAATTCGAGTAGCCCTTCTCCCAGTTGCTTTGGGAATCTCACTCCACTCCCATGCAATTCAACCTGGTATTTTTTATATTCACCATGTAGGTTGAACAATATATAACAGATAACTTGATTTAAGGTATGTTTCTATCTGATTATAATCTTTAATAAAGCATCTGGGATCAACAACTGTTCATGTCTTCAAAAAATATAAACCACAGCCATATACTTCTCCACAATTCTGACCGCATACTGGAATGTGTAGACTTTACATATTCAAAACAGATTATACTTTTTAACACAGCATAATACAATGACATAAAAGGTCTTTTCATAGACACAGGATCAAGAGGTTCCATTTGGTAATAATTTATCTTTTTCCATTTTTCATATTTGTGATGTCCATTTTCAAACTAAGTAAGACCTGTGCATAACTGTTTAAAAAATTTATTTGAACACACACATGTATATTTGTTGATATATGTGTATACCATATCCTGCTTTTCATATTTTATAGTTTTATTCATTCTCATAATTCCATTTTCTGCTATTTTAAAAAATGAAAATATTAAGAAAAATGTATAACTCAGAGACAGCTTGACATATGAAACACTCTCTAACTTGGGGGTCCTATGAGTAATGTCAAAACTTATAGTACCATAAATAGTTGAACACAAATATTGCACATAAAGTCAAGACTCTTGAGTAAGGCGCTCTGTGAGGAATGTTCAAAGACCCTCCATACTTTTAACTTGAGCAACACCAATGCTAGAGCTGTGAACATCTGTTTAGAACAGTTTTCCATTAAGGACTGTTCCTTTTACAAGGAAAACCCTGAAGAAAATGTCATGTGCTTACCATTACATCATGCTACAGACTTTCTACACGTCTGTTAGGCACAAGGTTATATGAGTTTAAAACCCCCCAATAAACTGTCAGAAAAAGCGGCCCCAGTTCATGCACAGTGGACATTCCCAAAGGTTGTGTGTTGAAAGGACATTACAGCCAGATCCATGCAATAAAAATTGTATTTTAAAATATAGTTTTAAAATAAAAACAGTATTGTGTAGGCTCCCACGAAGCAATCTTTGTTGGGGGCAAAGGGAGGCAAAACCCAATCAGATCCAAATAAAGCCAAAACAACGCCCAAACAAATATGATTCACAAAGCAAATGGGAAGGGAGAGGATTCCCAGAACCACAAATAACCTATGTTAGGGATTGTATTTATCCCTTAAAAGGTTCCAATTTTTTTTTTTTTTTTTTTTTTTTTTCTGGAGTAAAGTGTTACACCCCTAACAAAAGCGTGTACGAGCTATGAAGGCAGTATGCCTTTCAGTGGCATATGGGCCTTTGAGAGAAAACCACCTAGTCAGCACTGTAAGCAAATTAGAGACTGGAAAGTTTAGTAGCAAGGACACAGGATTTGGACTTCCGGGTCTGGCACTCTTAATGATGTAAACATTATTTCACTTGCCTAAGTCATTTCACTTGCCTAAAAACTAAATTTCATTAATTAAAAAAACAAAACATAAAACCCCATCACTATTGGAATTCCTGACTCACAGGATTATTCCATTGTAAAGGCAAATAGTGACATGTGCTTACAGAAGGGATTTGTGAAATGTAAAATATGGAAACATTGTTTTGTAGTTTTTTTTATAAACAAACGGTAACAGGAAAATAAATGAAAAATTTTCAACACCAAAAAATACCTGGATTTTGTATTCAGTCTTTAAGTAAACTATGAAATATTTGAAATAGATAAAAATATTAAAGAACATAGGCTCTTTTTTCCTAGAGCCTAAAAAGTCATTTAATTTTTCAGTATCCTCTTATATGTATAGCCTATTACACTGAAAATAATTCTATGTTTTGTTTCATCTAATGTCTAAAACTAGGGCTACATGTGTTACAATTGGAAAAATCCTACTTTACAACATTTTTCTATACTGTTGCTTCAACCACTACTGATGGATAAACTGGAGATAAAGGGGACTCATGAAAGGGTAGGGTAGAAACTCAACCCACTAGTTTCTCTGATCAGGAGGCTTTCATCAGGAACAATCCTTTTTCACACATCAGAAAAAGCACTTAGAAGAAACTACATTATCAAAAGTAAGTAAAAGAAAGGTATCACTTTCCACGTCAAAGCTTTACTACATATAACTGAACTCCCTTCTAAAAAATATGTTTGCTCTCATGAGGTCACGTTATTACTGTTCCAAAAGGGATGACCTCTCCTAATAATCTACCAAATGTATTTTAGCACAATGACTAGGCCTGCAAGGCGTATTGAGCTTGATCCTTTTCTAAAGCATAGAAATGTGCTATTCCATACTATAGTTACCAGCCATATGTGGCTCCTTAAATTTAAACCAATTAAAATTAAAATTAAAATCTCACTTCCTTAGTCATACTATCAATATTTCAAGAGCTCAATAGCCACCCGTATGTGGATAGTTACTATCACAGAATATTTTTTTTATCACAGAAAGTTTTGTTGGCAGTGCTGGCCTAGCATCTCTCCACTGGGTTCATGATAATTTCATCTTAAAAATCAGAGAAATAAGTATAAAAAAACGTTCACAGTAACATAAAGTTCAGATCTAGGATTGATAGAAAAACTAAGGGTTTGGCCCATATTTCTGCCTTCTTCCAGGTGAGATCATGTCATTTGTACTGACAAGGTGAAGTGACTGAGATCCAGAAGCATCAGGTGACGGATTCAAATTCATACAGTGAAAAATTGTCAGACAAGATTTGAACTCGGGTCCCTTTTTTCTTATGCAATGTTTCCTTTACAATTTCACACTGCTTCTCCTCCATTTATCATGCTCCTTTAAAAGACAAAATACAACAGTTTTCAATTTTATTGACTTTGAGGATAACTCCTTGTGAAATTTAAAACCAGTAAGACCATGTCATTGAAAAAAAAATTCATAAAAAAGCCATGAACAAAAATACCATCTCATCATATACAATCCCTGAAAAATAATTGTTAAACTCATTGAACTTCAATGTTCTACATGTGGCAAAAGATAACCGTAGGCATTTAATTTCACTAATATACATAACAACCCTATAAATGAGTATTACTGTTCTAATTTCATAGATGAGAAAACTGAAATTTAAAGAGGTTAAGTAGCATGCCTGAGATCACAAAGCTAGACAGCAGCAGACATCCCAGGGTTTAAATCTAGGTGTGTCTGAGTCTAAAAGCCCTTTTCCCCAACTGTAACACTATAATCAGCTGTGAAGAATATGTGTGTATGTGTGTATGTATGTGTGTGTGTGTGTGTGTGTGTGTGTGTGTGTGCGTGTGTGTGAGGGGGGGGTGTTCTCTAAGTTTTCACCCATCTCTAACATTGCATGAAGGTTTTGTGTGTGTGCGCGTATGTGTGTTTGAACACTATTTTTCATAGTGCTCATATATTTCTGCTCAAATTTCCACTTTGACATGTTCTAGGGGAATTGATTCATACAACGATAATAGAAAAGGAGATGAGGCTAAAGAGGTAAAAGAAAAAAAAAGGATTCATTAGTTGTTTAACGATAGTTATCAAATATAAAAAGCAAACAGTTCTTCACTACTCCCCTGCTCCAACTCCTTTTTTTTCTCTCTTTCTCCCTCTATCTCTGTCTCTCTCATTCTTTCTTTCTCTTGCTCATACTCATTCTGAGAAAGAAGAATTTAGTTTTCTAAATATGGGTAATATTTACATCCAACAGGAGAGATCTGTTCTTCTGAATAGTAATGTAAATGCAATACTCATTTTTTTAAAATTCCAAAAGAAAACAATGGAAACATGTATATTGAGTATTTATGTTATAGAAGTCATGCCAAGTGTTAGGTATACAAATATAAATTCAAAAGCATCTGTGGACTAAGGGGCATATCTGGAATATAAATGATGAATTTAAACAATCTCAAACTAAATGATAACACCGTAAAAACCTTTGAAATATGAGTCTTTCTGGGACAAGTATCTGTTGAGAGATTACAATCGGAAGACCATAATGCTGTTTATTAAAATAAGTACTTATTATGAGAGGGTCACTGGTAGTGACAAGAATACAATGACAATCGTTTCTAATACGTGCCTCATTCTATCCTGCCTCGTTCTGGGTAAAGGGAAGAGAATCTATGTAAAATAGCAGTGCTCTTTGACTTTGCCATATGTTTCGTACATGTACCACTAATGATGAATTTCCTTTTAGTACACGAATAATCTAATTCCTACCTCATCTTATCTTGAAACATATAACGAAATAGATACATATGTTAGCACGTGTCCAAGCACATCGGGTAGGCCCATCATTATTCTCAAAACGTTAACATAACATTATGGAAATATGAAGAATTTTGCATTTTAATGAAATTCTTTTATATTAAATGTTCCCAGTCTGAAAAGTTGACTCTAGCTTAATTGATTCAAGCAACAAATGAGGCATATGATCTGGAGAAATGTGCCCATCAATATCCTTATCGAGGCCAAATGTAAGCCGAGCATGTCTGTACTGTTTTCCAGATGACCACCAAAAAAAACTCATTCCTTTAGAGCTATTTTTCATACTGCTGTATCTTTCAATTGATCCAATGCCGAAACTCCATGCTTTCAAACCATGTGCAAGCCATACATTGTCACACAGGGCATAGCGATCTTCTTTCAGCAGCTGATTAGCAGGCCTTGTTACGGCCTCACACAACTCATGCTCAGAGAAGACAGAAAACAACAAAACTGGGAAGCACTTTCCTTCTGTTTTTCACCTATCTTCTTTTCAAAAGCCCATATGACAATACAATTTTAAAACTAAGTACACAATATTAGGTATTAATTTAAAAGAACTTGAGGGAAATCATATTATGCCTTCAGAGTACATTTAATTTAAAATTTTAAAAGCAAATGCTTTCCTTGTACACTGTGTTTGCCTTTGCAGAAACAGGAGCATGCAAACTGATTCTCATTTTTACTAAGCGGCCACCTGTAATTGTGGGATTCTCAGAGAGCCAGAAAGTGAAGTCCACAGACCAAGGGAAACAGACACGTTCTTTAGGCTCAACATTTATTTTCCCAAGGCTTGTTAATCATTTTATCTATTTAAGTTTTTAATCTATTTCAATATAATCTTCCTTTGCAATACTTATGTCTAATAAATAATAGCTCTCAAAATAATTTTCTGAGAGACAGGAAGAAGCATTGACATTCAGTTAAAGTCCCCGTCACAATTTTAAAAAATTAAGGGGGAGAAAACGATGAAAAATCATCGGCATGGCATTTTATTATTTATTTGTTTTTATTTATTTCCTTTTACATCAGCACTTTGGTTTGACAATATGCTTTCTTGTATTTTTACATAATCCTTAGGCAATACAATTATGTAGATTTTTATCTGATGAATTCTTTTTTTTTTTTTTTTTTTGAAGAAGAAGATTGTTGGAGAAGGGACACTATTTCAGTCCAGAGAAATAAAATGATGGGGAGGTTGTATGTTAAAATACACAGCCGATCCAAGGGAGGCTTTAATTTGCTGTCTCTGAGCAGCCTGGCCACACAGTATAATCATGATACGGTTTCATTTAAAACATTCAGACCTTTGGCATACAGACACAATGCCAGTTTATGACTGACCACTCAAAAAGCCATCTCCATTCCCTTTCAACTCTCCAATCAGCCAGTAATGCAGCAACCACTAGTGTATTTAAACATTATAGACCAGTGAATTAATAGAATATCTTTAGAGTCTTTCAAATAATCGTGCCATTAGGTTAAAGAACCTTGGAAGTTTAAATTACCTTGATTACCTTAATCTTTAGAATAACCTGGGTTTGCACTAAAAAGCACTTGCTACTAGTTCATTCATTGGGTACAGTGTAGACAATCCCTGTTCTCCCACTTTTACAATGATGGAAAGAAAAACAAATTTATGTTAGCCTAAAATGTTGGCAAATTCATCTCTTTGACTTTAAATAATCTCTTGATGATTTAGTCATGTTATTTAACTTCTTTAACCTCAACAAACATTTACTGGTCATCTTCATCAGAATATGAAGTTTCGACTGATTGAATACAAGTTGATGCATGAATAGTACATTGGCAAATCCATCTGAGACCAGAAAGCAAGAGCATAACTGTAAGAAGCTCCTTGTTGAGTTACAGACAAATCATAGTTTGATTTTAAATATCGCCTCAAAACCACAGCTCTATTTATTATGAACCCTACACAAACTGATATTGTTTTCTAAAAGGGAGAATATTCAAATTCATACATGTGGATTAAACTCAGATCTAAAATATCACAATCATACAATTTTAAGTTATAAGGGTGTATTTGCTCCTCTACTCGCTTTTCCTCTTAAAGCTGCTTTGGCTCAGGCCCTTATTGTATTTGCAAAACACTCCTATTCTTAGCAGCATTTTTCCCTATAACTGCCCCTTTCCCACTGCAACAGAACGGGCTACCTAAGCTCAATTTGATTGCTCTCCTCCTGCTTTAAACCCTCTGCTGCCTACGCATATAACAAAGTCCAAGCTCCTTAGCCTGTCACACAAGGCCACCCGCCATCTAATTCCTTCTCTGCCTCAGTTTTTTAACCATTTGACAACTCACATATCTGGTTATAGTTTCCTACATATGCAAACATACCGCGCGCACACACACACACACCACAGTAGATACAATAATACTTTGACAACTACTACACTAAGTGAATGGAGCTGCCTATTTCAAGACCAACAATCCGAGCCAGCAAGAGCCAGCGCAATAGCAGATGGCCTTCAGGTGGTCAGAACAGGTTTTTTGTTTATTTTCTGTGAATTTGTTATAACCAGGACTGGCCTGTTGGCTGATAAAACTCCCTGTAGTTTTTTGTATGCATCGTGAAGATTGGGTGAGCGGAATCTAAGGAATGAAGTAGGCCAGTAGAGAAGTCAGAATCATTTCATAGGAATATTAAAGATGCATGACCTTAATTTGTACTTCAGTTAGGTGAAGCTGTGAGATTTTTTTTTGCTTTTATGAGTCAGCTCAATACAACATGTTAACATGTGGTGGCTTTCTAGAATCTTCCCAAGGTGAGAATGCCCCTCTCATCTCATTTATCTATTTAACATCCTTTAGTGACTTAATAATTGAACATAATGTAATTATATAGGAGTTAATTTCATAAGCTTTAATTTACTTATGTACTTCAATAATTATTTAAGGATTATGTAGGGATCAGAATATTCATTAGTTGATTTATACAAAACATGTGAAGGAATTATAATTGACTTGCAGAATACAGTCTAAAAAGTCAAATGTTACTGATATGTTACTTTTTTAATGCTAGCTACCGTGTTTCCCTCAAAATAAGACCTAGCTGGATAATCAGCTCTAATGTGTCTTTTGGAGCAAAAATTAATATAAGACCCAGTCTTATTTTACTATAAGACCGGTGTCATGCAGGGCACATGCAGAGTCTCTGACCCTGCTCCCCACATAAGAACACAGGACATGGTGAGGCCAAAAAGGAACACCCATGGAGCCATAGTTAGGGGAGTCACACCACTATACTCTCGCTGGTGGCTGGGTTGGAAACACAGGAAGCAGGAGCCACACTGTTTGCAACCCTCACTGCGCCGCTTGCAGGCTCAGCCACCATCTTCTTGCTAGCCCCCATTTTCTGCTAGCGTAGCCCCAGCAGTTATATTAGTGGCCAATGGTTCACTGGTTACAGCTGACAGCCAACTAGCCACAGATGATGGCCATCCAATCACAGTTGATGGCCATTTACTACCTGAGCCAGCACCTTTCCACATGAGGCCGAGAGCCTGGAAACTGCTCTCTGGGACTCTGTCCCCACAACTGGGTAATATAAATATAATATAATATAATATAATATAATATAATATAATATAATATAATATAATATAATATAATATAATAATATAATATAATATAATATAATATAATATAATATAATATAATATTATAATATAATATAATATAATATAATATAATATAATATAACATAATAATCTTATTTTACTATAAGACAGGGTCTAATATAATACAATAAAATATAATATATAGTACCAGGTCTTACATTAATTTTTGCTCCAAAAGACAGTTAGATCTGATTGTCTGGCTAGGTCTTATTTTGGGGGAACATAGTAGGAAAAAAAGATAATTGAAATAAAGCTGTTACTATACCTTAGGTCTTAGGCCTAAATTATTCTTAAGTGTCAAATAATCAAAGTGTGTGTTTTTTGTGTGTGTGTCGGGGGGCTTTTAAAAGTCAACTTATGTCCTTAGTGCCAGGAAATACAACATAACGAAAACAAGTCTTGTGATATTTCAGGCACTATTAATGAAAGGAGCAAGTAAAATCTTAGGAACACACACTTTAATTTTTTATTTCAGGACCTCTTTAATTCAACATTCAGTTTGAGCAATGCATTTTCTTGACACTTAGTTTTTAAAAATTATTATACAGACATCCTTTGGAATCCTTCTCTGCATATCCTCATATGAATATCGTGACACCATTTTTTTCATTATCCTTATATTTATTTACTGTAAACTCTGGCTCTTTTCTCTTTGGACTTTAACCTCTTATTTCATATCCTAAATAGTCCCAATCAAGCCTCAGTAAAAGCAGGGCTGGCTCTTCTTGGTTTGTGTGGAGTAATTTCCAAGCCAGTTGGTTTTCAATGAAATGCAGGAAACAGGAAGAATCCACATTAGTCAGGACATACTTGCACAACAATTTCAGGATTAATAAGCTCTATGAATTTGTAATTTTAATAGAGATGACAAAGCTATACATGAGAAATAGGTTTTCTAAAAGAATGACACCTGTATTTTAAATTGATTGACTGGCTTGTGGGGCAATTGTGTAACTACTAATTCATATCCTTAACAAAGTTAGTAAAACTCTCCTCTGGAAGGGATGTTGGCAGAAGCAATACTGCACAGCTGGCCAAAAAAATGTCCATCTTGCCATACCAGGAAGCCCAGCTCCAGCACGAGAATTTTGCCCAGGCTAAGAGAAAAGGCCCCAAGTGCTCATTATTCCACTGGCCATATTGGAGTAGTTTGATTTTGTGATCAAGCCAAAACTCTTTGAAGGATTGTGGTTGTGGGTTTCTGTGGTAATGAGAATTCCAAAAAGGCATTTACCAAAAATCTTATAATACCTTCTGCCCTCTTGAAATCACTTTTCTTCTCTGTGTCGTGCAGGGACTCTGGTCCCATTCCCTGCACAAGAATGCAGGATATGGTGAGGCCAAAACGGAACACCCACGGAGTAATGGGTAGGGGGTTCATACCACTATATTCTCGCTGGCGGCTGAGTTGGAGACACAGGAAGCAGGAGCCATACATTCCGCAATCTGCTGTCCGCTTCTCTGTCAACCAACCAACCAACTAGCGTAGCCATGACAGTTCTATTAGTGGCTAATGGCTAACTGGCCACAGCGGATGGCCATCTCATTACAGCTGATGGCCATCTAACAACCGAGCCAGCACCTTTCCACGTGAAGCTGAGAGCCTGGAAACTGCTCTCCTGGCTCTAGGTCCCTACACTCTGAAAGTGAAAAAAGACTGATTCCACAACAATAAAAAAAGTTGTTAGTTTTAAGGAGAAAATAATATTTAAAATCTGTTTAGATATTGACATGGATGGTATTAGGTTGGTGCAAAAGTAATTGCGGTTTCCGCAATTATTTTTAACCTTTTAAACCACAATTACTTTTGTACCAATCTAAAAGTTGAAAAATGAGTAGTTTGGTCTAGGACAGGAAACAGGAATTGCAGTCACTAAAGAACCATTTCCTTTCCACCCATGTTCCGCAACTACTGATGCCAAGGGTTTTGGGAGTCAGAAACACCATATTTATTTTTTTACAGAAATCCTCATCTGATTCCAGAAGAGAAGTTAGGAATAAAAATGCATGTATTCAAGATGACTTTTATAACAAGCACTCCTAACCACTTTTGCTGGTGATATAGAGACCTTGCTACTTAAATCCCCTTTTCAAACAGTCTGATGAAGTTAATGCCACCAAACAAAATATTATCGATTCTATTAATATTAATAAATCACATCAGTAGTTTCTTACACAGTACCACTTTAGACTTCAAATAACAAATGGATATGCAAACATATTTCTAAGGAGAAATTTAATTTCCTTAATTAACTTTGAGAATAGAGTTTCTGACATATGTTTTGCTTCTCATGAGTATTTCTTTTTCATTTTGGAAAGGTGGGCTTATAGTCCTGTATTACGACAAACAACTTTACAACCAATTTCTGAAGGAAATTTTAAATTGTATTCAACCATAGAAAATATTTTTGTGTATTTATTTTGGTGGAAGACAAAAGGAGAAAAGAAGATACGATGGAGATTATTTTGGGCTCTTCCATTCGATGAATATTTGCTTGACAACATTTTTCTTATAAAAATATGAATTACAACTATTTTTCATAAATGAAGGACAGTAGCAAGAAAAATTTCGTATATCTTTAAAATACGAAGAGCTCTGAAAATTAATATGAAAATCAATTACTTAAAGAGCTAATCCACAAATAGAAGTATTCAAAAATGAGACTAACTGTTATGAAAATACTGTTAAACTAAAAGAAATGTTAGTAGCAATAAAATACCATGTTTCATTATCAAACATTCAGCAAATTTTTAAAAAGTTAATGATGTATAGTGGCAAAGACATGATGTAAGAGCTATTATGTACTTTTGGTAGTGATCTAAATTCTATGAGCCATTCTGGAAACCAATTTGAAGTAGTTACTAAAACCTTAAATAGAAATCCATACCCTTTAAATCAGTAATTGTATTTCTAGGAATCTGTATCAAAGAAATGGCTAGAAATTGTGAACAAAGATTTATGTAAGAATATATTGTTAATAGAATTTTGGTTGTACAATTTTAGAAACATAATATCCAAAAATAGGATAATGACTAATAAATTATGGTGCAGCCATGTGATGCACGGTTGGTATTATAGTAAAGAATGTTGTAAAAAGTAATTTTATAATTAAGTTTCACAGTTGGAGGGAGTGTCCTGAAAGCAACTGTCACATGTGTGCCCTTCCTTAAGTTTAGATAGGAGAGAGAGAGAGAGAGAGAAAGAGAGAGAGAGAGAGAGAGAGAGAGAGAGAGAGATTCAACGCTGCAGCGAGGGAACTATTTGCACAAGAGGCCTGAGGACATTTCCTGAAGGGAAGAAATAGACATCTCAGCTTTTTCTTCCTGGGATTTCAAGATCATGTATCAGCTCTCTATGGCTGTGTAAAAAGATATCCCAAAACGTAGTGGCATAAAACCACCACCATTTCATTGGCTCACAATTTTTTGTTAGCAGTTCAGGCTGGGATTTGCTGTGTGGTTCTTCTGCAGGTCTCACTTGAGATCACTCATGAAGCTGTAATCAGCTGATAGCTTGGCTATCACTGGATGGTTAGGAAAGCCCTGTGCACAGGTTTGAAGTTTGGGGCTATCAGAAAGGTTGGCGTTTCTCTCCATATTGTCCCTCATTATCAAGGATGCAAGCTCAGGCTACTTCACATAATAGACCCAAACAGCAGGAATTTCTAAAAGGAAGGTGCAAAGCCTCCTGGGGCCTTGCTCAGAAGACATAAAACATTGCTTCTATTGTATTCAGTTGGGCAAAGCAAGTCACAGGGACAGCTCACAGTCTAAAGAAGGAAACATAGAGTCCCTCTTGGTAGGAGAGGCACAAAATCATATTGCACAGGGCATACACATAGGGAGGGAAGGAATTACTGCACCTATCTTGGTGATCTGCCATAAATAGTAATACCTATGTTGGTAGGCTGGGATGGTATTGACAAAGGACGATTGGCTGGAAAGAATTTCAGAGGAAAATTCCTTATTAGAAGGGAGAAGACCAAACTGGTAATCAAGCCACACCACTCCAACAGTTAATTCTTTTAGGAGAAGTAGTTTGGCACTATAGATGGCTGCGACTTAAAGCCCTCTGGATTTAGTAAAGTGTCTCGATCTGGGGAAAAAGTGATTGAACATCTTTAATGGGCATTAATATGCTGACAGTCTCGGAAGTTTGAGCATTTGGTGGTACTGGGTACCGTGTGGGAATCTGAATGAACAAGATTGCTATCATCATACCAATGGATCACAATCCACTGTGCAGGGCGCACATTCATCTGTGTTGTCATTTGGCAGAGACATATTTTATAAAATGGTACAGGGCTCTAGTCAGACTATCTAGTTCTTTCTCTCTTCACCTGGTTGGACTGAATGACTCTTCCTTCTCTACCACTCATCCTGGTTCTTGGAAATTCCAGCAGGATGAAGATCTTGTGTGAAAGATTTCAGACTTCTCTTTGAGAGAGAATGAATAAGAAAGAAAATAAATTGCTATTTATTGAGTGTTCACCAAAATCAGATACTCTTGTAAATTCCTTAGAGGTATTATTTCATTTAGTCTTCTGAAAAACCCGGTGAGGTATGCACAGCAGTATCACCTCTTACTCATATGTGCATATGAATATAATAAGTAAATGTATATTTAATTATGTGGTCCCGCCACATTTCCCATTCTACCATATCTCTGTATTGTACACAAAAATAGAATTGGGACTCAGTTCACGAGAAGTCCATGCCCTGCAGACTCATCCTTGTCTTATAAACTGCACACTGGGTATATCTGATCCCATTGCTGCATAGCTGACCAGCCTCGGTCCCCATATTACCTGAAGATGAAGCATGGCGATTACTGCAAAGATGAGTGCATTCCTCCATCATACAGGCTCATGCCTTTGCCATCTGACAGTTCTGGATGGAGAACAGAGGTGGAAGAAACCGAGGGATCTGGTTGGACTGGGATTGTCTGAATATTCGTGCTTTTGTGACCTCATCAGTTGTTCCATGCATCAGAGGAGGAGGTGTGTGTAGTACAAACACACACACACCTCCTGCTCTGATCCTAGAGTGTGTAGAGTTACTATGTTTTCTCAAGCTATCCTCTTAAATCTAAGCCAACCTGTGCTTTTGGGAGGGCCAGAGTATGCTGTGTAATATGGAAGAATGTTGGCTATACTAACACTCAAGACACAGAGGCTGCTGTGGATTTGTTTGAAAGAGGACATTGAGATCACAGTGTATGCAAAAGCATATATTTGATTGTTGATATAAGGAATTTAAAAATTAATTCTGATGTGCATGTCCCTTTTTGGGGTGAATCCCTCCTATGGGATATGATGCTCCTACTGTACTTTTATGTACAGTATGGGAAAACTGAGACAGTGAAAAGTTAACACACTTTGCTAAAGTCAACTAACTCATGAGAGTGGTGGGAGGATGTGAACACATGCAGAGTCTGACTCCAGAGCCTGACTATCCGAGATGATATTTTGGGGAGATAAAATGATGATGGATCAAATATTGGCCAGAGCATGAGGAGAGTGAGTTGTCAAAATAGATATGCCATGGTAACTTCTCCACGATGGAAGAGGACAAGTTTGGGAGGACAATGATTTCCTTTTGCACATGCTGAGTTTGAGATGCCATTAAGACATTCAAGTGGGCATCAGGAACTCAAAATTTGACACCAGTGAAGTTTCCTTACAAAAACCACAATTGTCACATATTGGAATGCCAAAGAAAAACTTGGAATGATTTAATAATATCTCTGAATTAACCAGAGTCAATCATGTACTTTTTGGTTAAGTGCTTAACTTATTTAGACTTTGAGTTGAAGAATTCATGGACTTAAACTGATCACTCATGTCATTTGCTACTTTTTTCAAAGAAAAATTCAGTCAGGGAAGAGACTGAAACTGCTATTTAAATCCTATTAGTGTGAGGTCTGTGCTGTAACCGGAATGTTTTTATTTTAGTGGAATTTCACTGTAACTGGTGTATCATATTTCTGACATACACAGACTTTCCTCCTAACTCTCACAATCTCTTGCAAGCTATCCAGTGACCCATGTTGAATTAGCAAGTGACAGGAAATCCCTTTGAAGACTCAGTACTCTGAGTGCTATTGCCTGACAAGCAGCTATCTTAAAAAAAAAAAAAAAAAAAAAAAGAGAGAGAGAGAGAAAAGAAAAACTGAAAGCTTTTAATCCTGCTGGTTTTGTAGACAGGTTTAGAGAATGAAGAGTTGGTCACCACTATACAAGCTATGGATTATATTTTTTCTGTCTTCATCCTTGCACACATTTCTGTGTTTAATTCTAATTTTGTCATTATGAATGCCTTGTGCATGCATACTTTTACATTCTTTATATTGAAATATTTGAGATATCAGGGTCTAACTTTGGGATTGTAAGGAAAAGTGATAAGGAAACACTTTTGGGCGTTTAAGATTATTTGGGAAGGCCAAGAAAGTATTGTATTAATGAGTGTGTCTTCCTAAACCTTTGAACTTCTTTCACCAGTACTTTTTCAATCCTGATTATAAGTAAAAGAACCAGGGAAAGTATATGAAAGATTCCATTGCAAACAAATAAAATGAAACACAAACTGAAAAATGAAAACAACCCCCTCACAAAAGAAACATGAAGCTGTAAATATATTTATGTATAATCTCTCACACACACGCGTGTGCACACACACACACACACACACACACACACACACACAGCCACTCTAATCTTTTCATTAACATCCCTGTAAAGGTGCCGATTCCTGATAAATTCCTTGTACCCCAAACTCCATCTCAGCATTTGCTTCAAAATAGCCTACTTGTGACAGTATCATATACTGAAGCTCAATATATGAAACCAATCACAGGAAAGCTTTCAATGCTAGAAAAAGCTACCCTGGCTAAGTCAGGGCATGGGACCTCTGCCCTCCCCAATGAACTGTGCCAACCAGGCACAGAGTTTAGAAACCCTTTCTCCACTCCATTCCTCTCATTGATAAGTGGAAACAGGCCTAGTGGGCGTTAGTGACCCACAATCACCCTAGCATTTGAATAGCATCTGAGCTCACGATCTTTATTTCATTTTGGTACTTTAGGGCTGCTCCAGGGTCAATCACATGCCATCTCTCAAAGTCACCCAGATTTTAAACTACAATGATATTCAATTATGGTTATAAAAAACATTTTAAAATCTGTAATCACTATTTCGATTTCTTTCCTAATTTCCACTCCTCAAAGTCGCATCCACTTCAGTTTCCAATGCAGCCCTCCTTAATGGATTTGTGAAGCGGAGTTTTATAAATTAAATGAAAGCAGACTAGCTCTGTCAGAGAACACGGCTTACTCTGGTTAAGTCATCTCTCTTGCAACTTAATAAAACCCATTATGATGGGACTTTGGGTCTCAACAAAAATGAAAATCTTCCTGCATTTGTGACTGACCAACAGATGAGCACATATTCTTGATTAAAGGATTTAGGCCATGCTATGAGCTAAGTACAGGGTGTGGAGGTTTGAATCTCAAGTGCTCTGGCTCAGAGTGATTTAGGGTTTCAAATATTCTGGTCCAAAGAAAGTTATGTATGGTCTGCCTAATGCAGTGGTTCTCAACTCGGGGTAATTTTGCCTCCCAGAGGGACCTTTGGCAATGTCTGGAGATTATTTTTGGTTGTCACACTGGTACACAGACACCAATGATGCTGCTAAACATTTTATTAGGGTGGTGAAAAAGTAACTGTGGTTTTTGCAATTATTTGTAACCTTTTAAACCGCAATTACTTTTGCACCAACCTAATACCATGCATCAGACAGCCCCCTCAAAGAATCAACTGACTAGAAACGTCAATATTGTGGCTATTAAGACCCACTGATCTCATGTCATTGTCCCGTTGTCTGAACAGAACCAGCAAATGACACTAGAAGGAGGTCTGGGCCAGGAACTCCAAAAAGGAGTGTGGCTGTCATGCGTGAGTTCCTCTGACAGAGGTTCTGAAGAACACTTTGACTTACTGTGCTTGACTGCTTAGATCTTAATGCCCCTTACAGGCTGAGCTCACCTAGGCTAATTAGCTGAAACTCTTGCATATGTAAGTGGGTGTTCCCAGAGCACCATGGGAGAGAGGATGATGCCATGATGAAATGAGGCTTGTCAAATTAGTTGTAATTAAAAATAGCTTAGATATCTGTCCCCCACTGAGATCAAAATGCTGTCTGAGGTTGAAATGTTACTTCAAAAGGGGATCTGATATATAAAAATGGCAACAAATGGACTGCTTTATGCTTTCCAGCAAGATTAAAAGTGAGCATTACTTTTTTATTTTTTTTAATTGCCTCTTAGTTTCATTCAGATATGGTATGTTTCATTAGATTTCTTATATATTGTTCCTCATTTTATTAGCTGGAAAGAACATTCCATGCTGGCAATCTGAGAAATGATACTGGCCCCATTTCCACTTTCTCCCTCAAATCCTGTATGCTCAACAAAACACAAAGGTATTGTTAGCAAACCGTCCATACCCAGGCCCCTGTATATTGTGTATCCTCAGAGTCTCCTGGAATATTGACTTGCATTTTCTAGATAGAAAGTATGAATAACTATTGTGATGTTAGAGGTGAGAAGGGAGGGATGAAATAAAAAAGACCATCCTCTAACTCAGAAAGTGGGGGGGGGGGGAAACAAAAAAACTGTTCAAAGCAACAAATGATATATAAAATAAATTTTGAAAGTTTATAACATAGAACAAGAAAGGGAGGTAGTGTGAATAAGGAAGAATGGATACACCTCGGCATGTAGAAAAATCCTGTGAGACAGACATTTCAACAAAAAATTCCACATATATTTTTATTTGGGCTAGTTTTCAAACTTGGATTCAAGTAGAGAATCATACAGTCTTAGCGTTGTTCTTGGCTCCTATCAAATTAAGCCATGTGCCTTCCCCTTTTAATTATTTCAGGGGAATTTTCTGTTAATACTGAAAAATCTTTTGCTTTGTATGCTTTTTTTTTGGTATCAGGATGAAATTAGTTTGAATAATGTTCAGGAGGTTTCAAGTGAGTAGAAACTAAGATTCATTTCCGAGTTAAAGCTAAATATTCTTTTCTGTTAAAAAAAGATTTTTTTGCACTAAATGACAAATTTAATTCTACGACAACTGACATTTTTATATTATTGAGTCTTCCTATTTAACAACGTAGTAATTTCCCCCCATGTATACATGTCTCCTCTGTGTATTCCTATAAGTTTTATAATTTTCTTTATATTGTTACACCACATAGACAAAACAAAGGATAAAAATCATGATAAATCAATGGATGCAGAAAGAGCATTTGAGACGATACAATATTCATTTATGATTAAAACACTTAATACAATGGATATAGAAGGAAAGTACCTCAACATAATAAATGACATGTGTAATGCAGGGACTCAGCTCCCACTCCCTGCACAAGAACGCAGGATATGGTGACGCCAAAAAGGAACACTCACAGAGCCATGGATAGGGGAGTCATACCACTATAGTCTTGCTGGCGGCTGGGTTGGAGATACAGGAAGCAGGCTCCACACACGATCCACAATTCATTATTTGCTTCTCTGCCAACCAACCAACCCCACTTGCTAGTGCAATCTGTGCCTCCCTGCCAACCAACCAACCAACCAACCAACCAACCAACCAACCAACCTTTCTAATTGCAATCCGCAGTCCGCTTCTCTGCCAACCAACAGCACTAGCGTAGCCACAGCAGTTATATTAGTGGCTAATGGCTAACTACTAACAGCTGATGGCCACCCAGCCAAAGTGGATGGCCATCTGATTACAGCTGATGGCCCTCTAATAACCGAGCCAGCACCTTTCCACATGAGGCCAAGAGCCTGGAAACTGCTCTGCTCTCTGGGACTCTGTCCCCACAGTCATTCAACAAATTTAAAAAAAAATATATTCAAGTTTAATCTTTTGACATGAACTCAGAGAAAAATACTTCTTTAGTTGAGCTAAGGAACCAATCACTGCAGCACATTCTAAAAGAAGACCTTCTCCTTCATATTAAGGAGCCATCTAGGAGCTGTTTATTTGCGTCCCTCCCAGCCACCCAGCTGTTAACTTCCATTTGTGGTCTTCGTGCTAATTGCATAATGTCCCTGATTCATCCTGCTGGTAGATCTGATCCCCACATTACCTGGAGGGCAAGCTTTAATTAGAGAAATTTCTGAACAAATTGTCTAAAGCGCTTGTTGAACATGATTAAATGCAAGAAGCGCCCCCCCCCATCTTTAAAAAATAATAAAAAAAAGAGCATTTACTTTATACTAAAACTTTACAGATAAAAAGCAACATCAGTTCTAATTAAGGCCTGTAGAATGAGCAGCAACATTACCCATGAAAACCAATTGGATTTTGTTGTTTGCAGCTGAAATATATATGACTCAATGTTGCATTTATTCAACAGCTTTTGGCATTTCTACTTTGCCTCTGTCAGAACTAACAAGGTGAAACAGCAAACTGATTGAAAAAGGATAAACTGTGAAAAGATGATACCCTGATGTGTAATGCTAATTCAACTGTGGCTTATGAGAACAGATTAGAATCATATGCATTCTCACCTGCCTATCTCCAGGCACTTGAAAAAGCTAACATTAAATTAAACCTTCCATATTGTTAATAGGTAGCAAGATACCATATGAATTAATATGCAACCATCTCATAGTCAACTGAAGTGCAAATACAATAAATATCGTAATAGGATCAACAAACTTGGAGAATCCAAAAAGCAATTAAGGTCAACTTCATTGTTTAGATGGAATATTTTGGCTTTACGTCAATGTCATAACAAAGTGCAATAAAATGAATTTGACTAGGAGAGTTTAGAAATCTCAGTCATCTTTCAGCCTCTGTGAAAAGTGTATTATTCTTAATCATCAGCCGTTTTTTTTTGTGTGTGTGTTTTTTTTTTTGATGCCTCTTATGTTGGATCTCTGTTAGAAACTACATTAAGTTTAGAAATTGTACTCCGTGTTTGAATACAAAAGCAGGACATAGTAAAGTGTGATTGATTATCTGATTCTTTTGAGTAAACCTTTGAATAGAATTTTGTTTTGTTTTGTTTTGTATCCTTGTCGCCAGCTTTCTTAGTGAATATTAGCCCTGGCTGCATATTAAAATTACTTTTTTACAATGTCAAGGCCTCAACTCAGCCCAACTAAATCTGATGACCTAGAAATTTGTTGTAGACATAAGAATTTTTGAAAGGCATTCCTTCTACTTCTGAAGCACAATAAGGGTTGAAAAACCACCAAAGTATATAATCATTGACTTAATCGCACGTGAAATAGCGATCTTCAGTCAGAGCTCTGGATGGAGAGCTAGAGGACCAAAGTTACCATCCCATCTTGGCCACTATTTTCTGAGGTGACCCTGAGAAAATCATTTAATTTCTCCTGGATACAATGATGAGTAATCTTTTATGTTCTGATTTAAGCAAAGGAATTAAATTAATTTTAATTTCATCATACGTTCATTACCTCTAGTGTACAGTGCCGAAAAGAGTAGAAGATCCAATTTTCATGCTCTCCCATGTCTCTTGTCCTTAGTACGGTATCTATTTTGAAGTGATTTCCGTAAAGCAAATCCCTAACTCCTGGGAGGTGGGTTGCAGACAGTTACTGCACCTGATGGGAAGCTCAAAGATACTCAGTGCAGCCTCTGTCTTTACAAACGAATGGCTTCCTCCCTTGTCCATCATGGAAACATCATGGGTATCAGTGATGTTGTACCGTGTTCCATGCACCCAGGGATGTAAAAGGACAATCGGACTTAGAATAAACTAGATATGTATGAAAATTAAGCCCATGAATAAATTCCTATTCATAATCCAGACACCTCTTGACTCACTCATGGTTTGATGAATTCGGTGACTCATTTATTCATTCAATACTCCACTGATTCATTCATTTAAAAAAAAAAATGTATTTGCCAGGCAACAGATCAAACATTAGACAGTGTCAGAGGTCTTCAGTGGAAATTGAGCCCCAGCTCCCTGTAGTGCTAACCACTCATTAATTCCACACTGCTTTTATTGGTTTTATTTATTTGCTTCTCAGATTTCCCCAGGCCAATGGACATCATTTCCTGGTCCTCTGGAGTAAGTATTGGAAAAAAGAAGCTATCCTTCCTCTGGGGTTGCTCATAAAATAGGATATTCGTGCTAAGCAGCAATCAGCCATCATGTCACCAGAAGGAAAGAAACCTCCTGAAATGGAGTCAATGAAGAGGAGAGTCACATGATAGAAAAAGTAAGACTGATGCCATATGATATTAACTGAGCCCCTGGATCCAGCTGTATCTATAGCTGTACTTTGTACTTTTCATTTACATGAGCCAATAAATTTCCTTGTTTGGCTTAAATAAGTTGATTTATCCTTTGCAAATAAAAGAGTCATGACATATACTACTCTAATATCTTGTTCTTGAAAAAGTTACATCTTTACCATTCCCTGCTTTATACCAAAATCCATTCATTCATTCATTAATTCATTCATTCATGTATTCATTCACCTATTCTAACAAGACGTAGGTGTAATAAAAAGATACTGACTTTCTTTGCTAGTTACCTGTATAATATAGCAGGAATATCTTAAGATGTATTATTTACCTCAGGCTGCCATAACAAAATACCATACACTGGGTGACAAACAATAGAACATTATTTCTCAGTTCTGGAAGCTGAGAAGTCCGACATCAAAATGCCAGCCCATTCAGTTTCTGGAGACAGCTCTCTTCCTGGCTTGCAGAAAGCTGCTTTCTCACTCTTTCTCTTCCTCTTCTTATAAAGCTACTAATCCCAACATGAGGCATCTGCCCCTCCCCCCAGCTCCCCTGCCCAGCCCATGACCTAATCAAACCCTAATTACCTCCCCAAAGCAACTATTTCCAAATACCTAGGTAATATTAAACACAGGATGGATTTTTTAAAACAATTTTGAAATTCCTGTGTCTGAGCATCATGTATGTGATGTAGGTTTTTTTTTTTTTTTTTTTTTTTAACATTCTGCCCTCCCCCCATACAAAGACAAACGGTTTGAGAAACTATCTTACCTAAAAGAAATTTAGGAAATATGGAATATTTTTATATACCTAAATAGCTTATCTAATACTGCAGGAAGTTTTGTTTATTAACTTCACATCCTGCTTGGTCTTTTTTTGGTTAAACAAAAGAGATTTTTGGATTGTTTTTGCACATTTTCTAGATTAATTACATAGATGGAATTACAAAAGGTATATAATTTTGTTATTTTTTTCATCTCACATTATATCATGAGGATTTTTTATTATTATTTCATGATCTTGTCTTGGTAATTATTTAAAATTTTTAAGTTTGGTTAACATGTCACTGAATTGGTAATACCAGAGGTTGCATCCTTAAGTTATTTTTAGATTTTTTAAAAATAACAAATGACACTGTGAAGAGAAAAACTTTAGTGTTTGGATTTGTCCTGAACTATTGTTAATTTTACTAATCAAAATATCATTAGCTTGCTTAAAGGAAACAGTTATATTAAAACAATAATTTATAGTGAAGCCAAAAATGTATGTTGTTCTTTATATCATCATACATTTATCAGTTCTGGCTCTTAATTTTAAGATTTTTAAAAATTTTATTATTAAACAATACATATTCATAATCAGTGAGGTATAAAGCATAGAAACATATAAAAAACCAAATTAAAATTGCCAGTAATTTCACTACCTAACCATTCTCTTCTAATTGCTTTTTGTAAATTTGGCTTTATGAAATTAGTATCATACTGATTATACATATTGATTTTATTTTTGAAAACTGCATACTAGTAGCTCTTTTCATTAAATTAACTATTTTAAAATTCATATTTAAATCACAACAACATTAAATTCGGTAATTATGGCCAATGCCAAAATAAAACCACATTTTAATGGCAGAGGCTATTTCTAATTCTCACAAATGCTGCAATGAGAATTTTTAATGTATATTTTAGCAACATAGTTTGATTATGTTTTGAAAATGATTTTTTAGGATTCAATTGCTGTATAGTTGAGTTCTAAATAATGCTATTGATACATTATATCAATTAGAAATTGTCAGAAAATCATTACTTAGTATTCTTTGTGTTTTTTGACATTCACAAACAACTCAATGACTAGTAGAAGATAGAAAAAAACACTAGTCACTGTTAAATAACACACAGATGGACACACACATTAAAATAAGTTTCTAGAAAGTCTTACATTAATACTTTTTTATTTCCGTTTTAAGCACCAAAAATACATGAACATATGAACACAGCAAAAACATGAAAAAATAAACAAAGCTTGTGCCTAATTATTTATCCAATAATTAGATTTAGTGGTCAGATTAGAACAAATCATGAAATTTTTGATAGAGCATTTGGAAGAATTTCACACCCAAATTGACATGAAAATATTTCATATGACAAGATGTCAAATCAAATTATGTTGACATAGTTCCCCATTAATCAAAACAGAGCCAGTTTCATAACTAGTTAAGCCATTAACTAGGTGTTTCGTTGCATAATGATCCTGTCCTTTTATTATTTCAAATTCATTGGTTGCAAACAGAAATTGTATGCAAACAATTCCAGGTTCTACTTAAAAAGCCCTAAAAAGACATTCAGGATTAATGAGAGAATCAGTTGAGACGTTTTTAGATGCAAGTGACAAACACACTGTTCACATTTCAGGTAAGTGAGAACTCTAGGAATGCAGCCAAATCCAGGCACTCCTGCATTTGATGTCATCGGGACCTCTTTTCTCTCTGGGTGTCTCCCTCTCCCTCTCCCTCTGTGCTCTAATTTCCTTGGTGTAAGTTTCATTCTTTGGCATCCCCCCCCACCCAGTCATGGTGGAAGAGTCTATTCTTATTGCTGTGCATGGGAATGTAATATTTCATGCACAGGGCTATTGGCCATTCCGTGCTCACGTGGTCCTTAGTATTCACTATCACAATGAAAAAGAAAAACCGAGCCTCTTTAGCCATAGTTCTTGCAAGTGATGCCTCTGGTTGGCCCAACCCCGGTGCACCAAGCCTGATCTCAGTTTCTGTGCACTCTTATTGACCATATCTGGGCCCTCTACTCTCAATATCCCACAGGAAGCAAAGTAAGGGAATGCAAAGTGGTGAGGCTATCCCTTAGCACATAGAAGGAGATATGGTTTCTAAAAGAAACGAAGAAAAAAAAATTATCTTTCCAGCAGAAGCGGGAAAGAATGCAAGAAAGGCAAAAAGCACACATCCCTACACAGGTGATAGACTAGAAGGGTGTTTATCTAGCAGATGTTGGCGTGATCACTATCTGCTCCTCATTGCCAAAGAGTGAGTTAATACTTGTATTATTTTTTAAAAGTAATTGTTTTAAAAAGGTATCTGCTTTTACTTCTACGTTATATAATTAGCCTTCCATGAAAATAAAATTTTAGTCAGAGGAGACTGGAGGGTATGCACCTGCTTAAGAAACACTTAGGAAACTTGCGGAATGTTTCAGACCCCAGGTGCCGGTTAGCAGAAAACCGCATAAGTGACAGGCTTTTGTGGGGGGTGCACTAAAGAAGCACAAAGAAGTCCAAAGCAGTCAGGCTCAAGATATCAACATTAAGTAGGTCATTATTGCCTGACTGCTGAGTATAGATGACAGTTTCTTTGGAGAAAACAAAAGCCTTGAAAACAAAAGTGAAAATAACTTAATGAATTTGATTGGTTCTGTTTCTCGCTAGAACACTAAGACACTTTAGTAGAATTAAGAGGCATTTCAAGGAGAGAGAAGAATGGCATGATTATATATATATATATATATATATATATATATATATATATATATATAGCATATATGCATATGTATATGTATGGAATTTATTTTACTACTTTCCTGGGAGTGAGAACCCAAATTCAGCTAATGCAAATCACTCAAAAATTCATGAGAAAGTACCCAGACAATGAAAGAGAATATAATAGAAATTAAAGAACAGTCTAAAATTGAGACTTTTAAAAATGAAATATGGGAACAAGTCTGTGTGAGGAATCTCACATTGGGCTTGAGTTGAGAGACAGACAAGATAATGAAGGGAAGCTAGGAGAGAATAAAGAATAGACATTAGGATAAGATAGGAGTGGCATTTAGGATTTGGGCAGGTAGGAAACAAAGGCAATCATCTAGAAGAAATATTGTGGCAGAAAAGAGTGGATGTGGTAGAAAGAGAGCTGATGGGCAAGAAGGCTGGAGCTAGAGAGAACCTTGAGTTAGAAAGTTTGTCTTCAAACCTGAGCCAGCATGCTCTTCTCTCCTTTTCCAGGGTTTGGACCTTTGGAGGCACTCCATGCTCCAAAATTATTTTTGAACTTTCCCTTTTTTAAAAGAATTTACCTGCTTTTTGTCTATCCCATTCATTCAAGGTCCTACTTTCTACTAAAATTGTAAAATTGCAAATAGATTCTAAGAAATCATAGGTGCCTTTCAGTTGGGACCTTTATGGATTGCCGTGGACAATTTTCCAATGGATGTCAGCAATGATTTATTGAGTACCCACTCAATGCTAGGCACCTTTCTCAGCAGCATGGGTGAGGTGAGGAAGACAGAATTTGGGTATCTTAAGAGTTCATGCTCCGCAATCAGAGTGCAGTCTCAACACAATATAGTAAGGACTAATTTTATCATGGCAACAGTGTTTTTGTAGCGATCAGAATGGAAGTGATACATTATGCCTGGGAAAATCAGAGCCTTCATGGAGGCACTGCCATTTGTTCAGAAGACCTGGAGTTCGAGGAAAGGATCCATTAACGAGAGAGAAAACACAAGCAAAGCAGACAGAGTAGGAAGAGATTGGCATTCCGGGGACATGACAGGTGACGTTACCTGTGGGTAGGATAGGTCTGGTAAGCTAGTGGAGGAGCCATTGGGCAACTTTTCAATGACCCCGTCACTCACACAGAATCTGAAACGCTGGCCCTTTAATAAATTTAGGATCGTTTTTCCTACAAAAATTCCATCTAAACCTGGGGTCAGCCAACTTTCTGTAAAGTTTTAGGCTTTGCATGCCCATAGGGCCCTGTCACAACTCTTTTCTATCAGACTGTGAAATCAGCCACCGACAATATGTAAATGAATGGGCATCACTGTGTTCCAGTAAAACTTTCTTCACAAAAACAATCAGCCATCCCACAGGCCATCAGTTTGCTGACCCATGAATGATGTTAAGGCAATAGTTAGATTAGAAACTTCTGCATGGGAGAGCGAGGAAATGGTTTAACGTTGCAGAGCTGTGATTCAGGCCACAGGATATGTCAGCTTGTCTGTTTGGTGTGCCCACATACTCAAGCCTTTTAATGTCTTCTAAGAAAATGTTTCATCAATATTTAAAGGGATGTTTAATGGGCTCAACTCACTAATTTTTAAAGCCCAACTTTACATACATTTTTAGCTAAACTTTGACAGCAATAAGGAGTTTTAAGACCCTCTCTCAAATTTTTCTTTTCTGTCTCACCTACAAAATGCTTTCCAATAAAAAGGCATTTTTTTGTATGTTGCAGATGCCCCAGTTTTGCATTTTGTTTAGCTGACGTTTCTTCCTTTCTTCCTTCCTTTCTTCCTCTCTCTCTCTCTCTCTCTCTCTCTCTCTCTCTCTCTCTCTTTTTCTTTCTTTCTTTCTCTTGAAAATTTGTACAGAATGACAAAGAGGGAAAAACAAAACTTTCTGGAATAGAAGGCACAAGAAGGTTGAGTGGCCAAGAGATCAATGTAGTTTTCCCTAGAGCTTCCTGGGCAAAGCACAGAAATACTGATAAGTGGCTTTGCTTGTCAGAAAGAGATTCAGGTTGTGTCTATACAACACTATCACAACTGGAAACACTGGCTTGATTTTTTATTTTCCACATACTCAAACAACTACTTTGACAAATTTTCCCACTCAATTGACCTTTGTTACAAGTTGTAAAGATGCAACCTGAAGCACCTTTGAGACCATTAGTTTTTGATCCATTGCTTTTGTCCAAACAATAGCAAACAATTTAACTAAGGGCTTCATTTATTCCACTTGTCCCATGTGATTT
This sequence comes from Rhinolophus sinicus, assembly GCF_057876585.1. NCBI lineage: Eukaryota > Metazoa > Chordata > Mammalia > Chiroptera > Rhinolophidae > Rhinolophus > Rhinolophus sinicus. Next base: position 186,626,352 of record NC_142503.1, on the reverse strand, counting down.
TCCAGTTTCCATTTAGATGTTAAAGTGTTTTCTACAGGCCTCTTTCTCCCTCTTCCAACTGCTACTTCTCCCCAAATAGTTTCTCTTTACATTCGGTAGTGGCTTTCTCTGTGTTAGCAACATGAATTCTTTTATATTTCACTTAATTTTGTTGTTGTTGATTTGCTAATTTTGCCAAGTGCAAAAAGACAGCAGTTAAGCCTAACTCCTAGAATTGCTATATCCAAACCAGTTTTCTTAATAATTTAGAAACTATTGTCAGAATCATGTGTATAAGTGATTTTGAGATAATGATGTTCATGTTGAACTTTACAGATTTAAAGAATCTACCTAAATATTTTAGCTACATACAATAGAGCATAATTGGAAGTTTCTAAAGTATAATTGACACATTAATTAAATTTTCCATAAAAGGTTTATTCTTATCCATGAACAATATTGCTTTTTTAAATGTTAAATTATTAAAAATTAATATGCTGCAGACATATGGTCAAGCAGAGCAGCATTTTCCCTAGCTATTGCATAAGAAAAAAGAGTTTTCCTAACACACATTTGCCTTTTCCACTGGTCCCTTTATCAACAAGCAAATAATCAATCTCCCTCCTAGTAGTACCATTTTGGAGGTTAATGAACGAGCTAGTAGCCTCATTCAAGGTCATTATTTTAGAGTGCATTCTGGATTTCTCTATTTATCTCTCTTTTCTTTGTGCTTCCTTTGTGCTTAAGACATAATCCATGCTGGCATTTCTATTTTAATAATTTGTTTATAGTTTCTATATTCTTTAAATGGTGAGTTTTTTAAAAGCCAGAGTCATATTTATTAATTTTTGGACTTTGGTGCCTAGAACTGTACCTGGCAACCAGCAGGCAATTTATTCCCAAATGCACGCATATCTACTACAATGCATTGGTCAAAGTATTGTGTAACATTTTCCAGTCTTTGGGGTCAAGTATTAGAATTTGGTCCTTTGTTTGGTTACAGTGTATCTTTGCCTTTAGTGTATATAAATGGGAGGAGATACTTCTGTGATGGAGATGGTACTCCGTTGTTGCTATGTTGTCATTTGAGAGGCTACGTTGCCTTAGCTTTATTAACTGTCTGCTCTGATGAGAAGTCCTTCAAATACTGATTCTCTCCACTGCAGGTTATCACTAGAGAGCTAGATTGAAGGGTTTATTAACCAGCCCGCCATTGACTTGATTCCCAGATAATCAAGTAATTGTGAGTTGACTTGTGCAGAACTGACCTTTCAAAATGGGAAAAATGCAATTCATACTAATACTGTATATTTTGCCAACAGATTTAGACCAACTAGTTAGGAGAGAGCATATCTTTGTTGTTAAGAGCATAGGATCAGACAGTCTGAGTTCTGAGTTCAAATTCCGAATCTCACTCTTACTGGGTGCCCACTTGGAACAGAGTCATCTAAAGTGACTTGGTGAAATGAATTAATACCTATATATATGATGCTGCAAAGATTCAATGTGATGAGAACAAGACGACAGACAAGCTCTTTCTCATCAGGGAGCCTATGTCCTAGTGACCCTCTAGAGTTAATACATCTAATGACCGAGGACAGTGCCCAACACACAGTAATTATTATCGCTGCTATTAGTGGAAATGATTAGATCACCCTGCCCCTCCCCGACCACAGATTACAGGTCACTCTTCCATCACTGGTACCTTCAGATAGTCAATAGAAATCTGCATTGTTAGAGTTTTGTTTCGTTATTCTGAAAGGGATGTGCCCAGAGGCTGCAAACATCGAGGATTGCAGGCCTAGGGGAGGTTGAAATGCCAGGAAATATTGGAAGTATCAATTCCCATCCTTTCAACATATTGGCAGGGTTTTCCCTAGCGACCCTATTTTTATTCAGTCTACACTTCTCCAGCAGCAGGCCCTCACCAACCACAACTTGGAGGGCCCTGCTGAGTTTCTGGTAAGGAACAGAGTGTTTCCTCACCACAAATTGGAGAAAGCTGGTGGGCAAAGGTGTAGCATTGCACTTTCCTGGACCATGGCCTTCCCTCGTTTGGCCAAGAGGTTCAGTTTGCATTTTTGTGGATGATGGGAAGCAATGCTGAACTTTATAACCTTGACTCACATCCTTCCTCTTAATGGCTCTAACCGGACAACTGAAATAGATAGTGCCTGATGGAAAAGAGGCTTTATTTGACCCGTATGTGAAGTTAGCCTTCGAATGCTTTTCTAGTCTCTCAGCTATAGACAATTAAATGCCTACGATTTGTACTTTACAAGATAAAATAAATGAGATAGCCTTTTACTGGTAAACAATCGATAGCCTATTAAAAAAATACCTTGAATATCATTTTCTGATTTTTGTAGAGGGACAAAGTTTTATTTTGGTCTTTTAGGATTTTCCAGTAGAGCTGGAATAATTTGAGATTAGATTTTGGAAATAACATCTTCAGGAATAAAACAATGCAATGTGCAATAACTCAACTTGATAAATAGGTTAATTGCAATAATGCTTGGTATAAAGATCTTTTACCACCAAGACTTTTGAAATTTATCAAAACTCATATTATTTATGTTTGTCACTTAAAGAATTTAAGGGGGTTATTAACATTCCAAGGCACAGACTGATTTCCTTTGAGGAGAGATAATCTAGTGGTTATGAAATAAGCATTGGCTTCGAAACTGGGCAAATTGTGTTTAAATTCTGGCTTTTTCACTTACTTGCTATGTGACTTTACATAAATGATTTAATCTTGATTTTTCTTATCTGAAAAATTGGGATAATGATACCTGAGACTTTGGTAGTACAATAGGTGTTCCACAAAGATAATGGAGAACAAAGAAATTAGACTGTCTGTAATCACTACCTGAGGACTTAAAAAAAATAACAAAAACCTGGGTTCCCAGCTCCAGAGATTCTGATATAATTGGTTTTGAGTGGGGCTGGGACAGCAGTGTTTTGTTTTGTTTTTTAATTCAGGCAGACACAGTCCCTATCCTTTATGGAGGGGACATCTTAGTAAAAGATATAGATTAGATATAGATATAGATATAGATATAGATATAGATAGATATATACACATATATCTATCTATATCTATAATGAATTAAATTGAATATGACTTTTGGAGTCAGTAAGTTATGACTTACTATTTGTGTGTTCTTGGTTAATAACTTAATTTTCCTAGTATTGGTTGCCTCATGTATAAAGTAAACATTAAAGTTAATTCATTTAATGTTAGCACAGTGATTTAGGACTGACATGTACTAGATGCCTCCAAAATAGAATCATTCCCTATAATTTAAAAAGTGTTATTGCTTGTAATTTTGCCTCCAAAAGATACTATGGCTCTGATTATTTGGGTCTACAACATCTAATCACCCATCTGTAATATTTAATTTAAAGATGAATAATAGCTCTCAAAGGTCAAGGAAAATCACATCTCTATCTCGTCAGTATTGGGGTCAGTTATAGCCTCCATCCCCATGCCAACTCATGACTACTATTACTGCCTATACATCTCTCTATAAAAATGTATCCATCAGTCATGGTATTGCAGTTGTTCAGAATTGATCTATATTTCAGTGTAAAAATTCAGCATAAGCAGCATCTTTTTATGATTTTGTTTTCAATTTCCATCTTGCACATTTTAGAGTTTCATCTTATATCCTGGTGTATGTAAGAATGTATGGGAAAAAAACAGTTAACATGGAGGAAAGAAGGCCCAACAAATGCTCTCATCTATATCAATTTTAATTCAAGTTCTATTTTATTTCAGCCTAATCATTATAAACCTAGGATTGCCTCATAGGCCTCTGGTTCTTAATTAAAATCTCTAGCACATTGCCTAGAGGGAAAGTTTACTTTTCCATGTTTTCCTCCTTTTATACAGAGTTCCAGAACATTAAGATTACAGCTCTTGGCCTAAGACTTTAGCCTTATATAATCAGAGGGTGATTTTCACCATATCAAATCTGGAATTTATCATTTTTGGCAGTCTCCAATTGCAAATGAAATTTCCCGGAATATTATGAAAGAAAGACGTTGGCGTATAAAAGCCTCCTGATTTATAGTACAAGACCTTGATTTTAAAATAATCTTGTGGGACAATGTGGCTTAATTCTAATTTTTCTCTTGATTTTATATCTTAATGTAGTTAAAATAAACGCTTTAATTTGAGTAATCAATTAAAAATTAGGGACATGTCCATTCTGTATAAAGGCATAATTAAAGGTACAATTCCTTAGTTCTTTTCCTTATTTCAGCTTCTTTGATTTTGGTTCAAATCAGAACACATGTACATATACAAAAAGGAGACTCTTTATCATGAAAATGTAACATATGATTATGAAATATGAAGTCTATTCCCAGAGTTATACATAAAATTCAGAATTGCAACTCACCAGCAAGTGAGCTAAGAAACGGCCCCCCACTGCGTCTCAGAAATCACACTGTGCTTACCTTAATTTCATGACAGTAGAAATTGAGATGTACTAGGTAGGAGTTGACTTATCATTTCACTCAGAGCCCCTACCTTTCTTTTCTTTCTCCTCCTAGATGAAACCTTTCCTAAATTATTTGTGGATTGAGGATTACTCTTCCTTGAATACCATATTCATCATGTGACCCGTGTCCTGCTCAATCCCATTAGACCTAGAATGAAGTCAGCACTCTCTACCATCTGGTCCTAAGCCAGCCAGCCAGTCTCAGCTTTTCGCCCATGTGATTTTCCACTTGAGCCTCGCTTAGCTCTTCACAATGTCCTTAGTGTGTGTCATGCATTCACATCTGGGACCTTTGCATACATCTTTCCCTGTGTTTGGAAAGTCCCTCCTCTGTCTCTCTACCTAAGTAGTTCAGTCAAAATGCCCGATCTTTCATGCAGCCTTTTCTGTTCATGAACTACTATCATTTTTCTTGTCCTTTTAATTAATCTTTACTGCTTCATTAGTCTACCCTGTTATAACTAATATATATATATATATATATATATATATATATATATATATATATATATATATATAATTTTGTTTCTCTTCAGTTACATTGAAAATTACTTGGGAGTACACCTAGATTGCTTTTTCACCTAAACTTACAAAACAAATAAAAAAAACCCAAAACTTTGTTTTTAAACAAATATTTATCAAGCACTTATTCTGTGTCAGGTACTCTTCTAGACATTTGGGATGCATCAAAGAACAAAGTGTGCCCATTTGCAAAAATGTAAGAATTACTGCTTTCTTTTCGTAATTTGCTGAATCTTATAAGAACGATAGCTTTAGCTAAGTTCTTAGTCAAGTAATTATGATGACACTCAATGAAATATTCAGTTCATTACTGGTGAACTTTATCAGTTTGACTTATGATTCGATACACCTGGAGGGAAGGGGAGAAATAAAACTGATAATTACCAAACAAAAGCACAATACAATAATTTCCATTTCATCTTCACAATCAATCTTGAAAGGTATGTAGACTCTCAGAGCATGCATTTTAGTAAAGTGAAAAGATAGATGTATTAGAAGGTAGATGGCCTAACAGAAAAGTCTTGGTCTATTTATAATATTTAAAGTACTTTCTTATTCACAGATGAATGACATATATGTCTTCTGAAACCAGTTCTAGCTATCTGGAATATCTGGTGTGAGGAAGGGATTTTGACACAAATGACCACTAAAAAAAAATTATCTTTTTAATCATTTCAACCACATTCTTGGTTGAACATTGGTATGTTGTTTTCTAACAAGTCTTCAATTCTCTTATGTCAACTGGGAATCTTACAATTCAATTTAATTCAATTCTGAAACGAACAACCGGGAGTTAGAGCAAATCCCAGGTTAAGAATTTAGTCCCAAGACTGCCACTACTTCAGATGCCAGCCACAGATGGGGTCCCCAGGCTACCTGAACTTCTGTTTGGCAGACTACAAACTCTGGAGTTCCCACAACGTAATGCTCCACACTCACACCAGGATTGATAATTCACTAGAATAACTCACAGAACTCAAGAAAGCTCTGCACTTTTAATTACAGTTTTATTATAAAAGATACAACTCTGCAACTGCCAATTAGAAGAAATTTGTAGGGCAAGGTGTGTGCATGTTGGGGGGAGGGAGGCAGGTGGAGCTTCTGTGTATTCTCCTTGCTCTCCACCCTCCCACCATGTTATTGTGTTCACCATCCTGGAAGCCCTCCAAACTTCTTGATTTAAAAGTTTCTATTGAAGGTTCATGATGTCAACTTGATTGCTGAAATCATTGCTCATTAGTAACTGAACTCAATCTCCAGAGTCTCTGACCTTCCCAAGGTCAGGGCTGAGCGTTCCAAACTTCTAGTCATCAGGTGGTTGGTTTCTCTGGCAACCAACCCCCATCCTGAAGGTATTTAGAACCCACCAAGAGTCATCTCATTAATGTAATCCCAGATATGGCCAAAAGGAGTCATTCTGAATTTAAGAAAACAGAAAACAAACCAAAACAAAACAACAACAGCAACAACGACAAAACCCACTATTGTCACTCAGGGAATTCCAAAGGCATTAGGAGCTTTGAGACAAGAAGTGGGGACAAAGACCAAATATATAGATATAGATATAGATATAGATATAGATATAGATATAGATATAGATATAGATATAGATATCCATATATAAATATATAGAGATATATATTCATTCTACTACAATTGGAAATATCCAAGGAACTTTTAAATCAATGCCTGGGCCACTCTGTTAAAGATCCTGATTTAATTGGTCTAGAGTGGAACGAACCCCATTATGGGCACTTTTTAAAAGACCTCCAGGTAATTCTGATGTGCAGCTAGGGTTGAAAACTATTCTTTAAATAAGAGGGGAGTGGGGGTGTTAAAAAACTGGTAGACAGTCAATCATCAAATGTTTGTTGAACTATGTATGGTCCATGCACTATGCTAGATGTTGAGGAGATAACAGCGAGCAATCCAGATGTGTTCCTTTTCATATGGCGCTCATAGTCCAGGAAGAAAGATAGAAATTGCATAAATATGGTGACTATGATGGAGCTGAGAAGGTGAGGAATAGAGTGCTATGAGAGCATGTAGCAAGGGGCCCTGGCATGATGAGGAGGTGAGGGGTCAGGCTAGGGAAGCCTTATTTGAAGAAAAGACTCTGATGGGAAGTCTAAAACAATGAGTAAGAGTTAGTCAGTCAAAGAAAGGTGAGGGTTATTTTTCTTGGCATTCATTTCTCAAAGTGAAATCCATGGGATAGTAACATCGACATCACCTAGGAGTTGTTAAAAATACAGAATGTCAGGCCCACTGAATCAGAGTTTACATTTTACTAAAATGTCCCCAGGTTAGTCTTTTGCACAATCAAGTTTGACAAGTATAGCTTTTGGTAACTTCCCAAAAGGAACTGCTTATAAATTCCTCCATGAAATCCCCAAGGCAGTTTTGCTTCCTGTCCTTAAGAGAACTGATCATACAAATATTTCTATGATTCCATAAGCTACCCTAAGAGCTTTCCAATAAAATAATTTTTGCTTCAACTAATAAGATTCACATTCTGTTGTCTCCAAGAAAAGTGCCCTAAGGACTACAGAGAGTTTCCATTCTCAAGATACTAGGAAAAATGACCCAAACCCAAATTATATATTACGTTTTCAATTCAGTATTTAATAATATATTTCTAACATTTTGAACTGAATCTGAAGTAGTGTTCATTATTGAATGAGTATATAGTTTAAAGCCAGTTAATTTTGACTGATGCTAAGAATTTTGTGCTTCTGGTTGGCTGAACGAATTCTATCTATTTCTCAATTGTATGTATTTAGTTTATGAGGACTATGTTAGTTACTTATTGTTGTATAATGGAATAACCCAAAAGTAATAGCTTAAGAAAACAATAAGTACTTACTATCTAATAGTTTTTGTGGGCCAAGAATTCAGGAGTGGCTTAGCTGGGTCATGTTTACCCAGGGTATCTCCTGAGGTTGTAGCCAAGATATTGACCAGGGCATTGCAGTAGCTTGAAGCTTCTTCACCTGGGGTTGGGGGATCTGAGTCCAAGAAAGCTGAGCCCCATGGCTGACATGTCACTGTTGGCTGTTGGCAGGAGGCCTTAGCTACTCACCACTTCCCCATAGGTGTAGTGAATGTCTTCACAACATGGGAGCTGGCTTCCTCTGGGGAAATTGATCCATGAGATCAAGTCAGAGCTAAAACATCTTTCATGAGTGACCCTTGGAAGTCATACTTTATCATTTCTGCTATGTCCTCTCGATTACCATGTTGGCCCTATTCAATGGGGAGTGAGGGAGACTCATAAGTGTGTGAACACCAGAGGGAGGATTCATAGAGCTAACATGTAGGGGAGTGAGCGCAGATCATGTAGGACCTTGAGGGTCATTGAGACTTACTGGGATCACTCTGCTGCGCTGAGAATATACTGAAGGCAACCAAAGGTAAAAGCAGTAAGTCTAGGTTACTTTTGCAGCAATCCAGGTAAAAGGTGATTACGGTTGGTCCACGGTGGTAGCAGTGGTATGGTGCGATGTGGTAGAGTTGCCACAGAAAGAACAGAATATCCGTTTTAAGAGAGATAACTTTTTAAAAAAAGTAATAATAATGATGTTTAAGGGAGTAAATTAAAAGCATGAAGTACCATGATTGTGATGAAGCAGAACAATGGCATCCAATAGGAGGATTGGTATGCATCTAAGATGCTGTTTGATGGTTTTGGAAAGGACTCGAGCACACTACCTACAAAAAGAAACTGATTTTTTTAAAAGGAATTTTTATGTCCTTACTGAGTTACTGGCAAGAAGTTCAGAAATATAAAGATGTTAAAAAGAAAAGGGTACTAGGAGGTTTAGAAGAATGTTCTTTTAAAAATATGCTAACTGATGATCAAAGAAAAGCTTGGCAAATTCTCCTGGCAGGCAAATAAAAAGAAAAAAAAAAGATCAAAGAATAGATTTGTTAAATAAGGTAAACGTATTCCTAGAATTTTCAACTAGCTATTTATAGACACATATTCAAATGTCAAGCCCAAATTAAAATGGATATCAATATTTTCTCTCTTGAACACAAACAGGCACAATTTATGGACTGAAAGAATGTATATCAAGTTAGCACACAATCCCAGGGTAATGACAGAGTCAGTGCCTTACTCTGGCATCTCTAGCATGAGCATGGTCAAAACAAAATATCTGTAGACGTTTCCAAATTGATCATTCATTTTACAAATATTTGAGTGCCTACTGTGAACCAAATGCTAATAAATTATTCCAAAAACATTTTAAGTGATTTTTCTTTTTCAACATATGAAAACAATAAGTCTAAAATGGGATAACATTTTAAATTTAGTAATCTAGACCTGGAAAGAATCATAAAGATAATTTAATCCATCTTCCTTGCCCCCAACCATTTGCTAGATAAAATAAAGGGGACACATAGAAGTGAAGCAATTTCTTAATGTCACATGGCTAGTTAACTTCAGCGTTGGTATTGAAAAGCAGAGATCTCTATTCATGTCTTTATCTCATTCTGTTATAACCACAGTCACTTTCAAAATTTTTTTTTCTTTTTCTTTTTTTTTTTTCACTAAACCATTGAAAATGCATGTGTTTCCTGTTTGGATTCACATTGGAGTGTATTCATGGTTCTGTGAGGACAAGTGAAAGGAAAAAGTGGGAGGATATTTCCCTGGCCTGCTATGGAAATGTAAATCCAAGGCCATCCCACCTTTGCAGTGCAAGGGGGGCGCTCATAGAGTCATATACAGACAAGCGGGTTTCATTCACACTTGTACCCTCAATGCCTCACAGTACCTAGTACATGCAAAACACTCAATACAATGTTGCTAAATAAATGAGTAGACTTCTCTCCCTTCCCTGTGTACTGAACTTAGAAATCTAGCAAAGGTTAAATCAGGTGGATTAAACAAAGCTGTAGCTTTCAGTGCCTCCTGGATGACTTGTCTACCTCAACCCAAGTAAAGGCAGAGGCTCTTAAAGACAGAAGACCTCAGTGATGGAACCTGGCTCTACTTTAGCCCAGCCTGAAACACAGGTAAAGAAAAAGATAAAGAATGCACGGTGAGATTTTCCTCCAGATACAAGGGGAGAAGAAAGTGATGTGAGTGCCGATGAGAAGAAATAAATGAAATACTGCAGGGAGAAATCAAACCCAGATTACTATTTCTTTTAACACTGCCTGCAGTGTGCTTTCCTCCTATTGCACTTGAGCTATGCATGTCTTGTTAAGCCAGTGTCTTTAGAAATTCTGATTCCTATGAAATTTTACCTATAAAATCATACTCCTGATCCTTAAATTAGATATAAGAAGCAAAACCATCAATTTCAAGAAGGGGAAAGGAAGTTGTGTAAGTGTGGCCCCCTAAACATGTATAGACAGTTTGTTTTCCATCTTAGGTACGCAACAGCAATTTCATCCTTCATTGAAACTTGTTTTTCAAAATGAAACTTGGAAACTAGTGAGTTGTAAGACTAGGAAATGCCTTCACTAGAGTGATCATTTTAAAGTTTCATAGAAAGGGACCTCATTCCATAGCTGCATGCCTGCCGTTAAGCGTATTGCCAGATTGTGGTTGATCACTAAAGTGTTTAGCGATCATGTTTGTCCTTCTGTCCAACATGAATACGTAATTATTTGCAGCCAACCAAGTGACTGTAATGGAGTCCTTTATAAAGATGAAATTTTTAAGAGTCAAAGTCATGTTTTATGTGTGGTGAAAGCTGAGCTCATTTTTGAGCAAAAGGGAAATGACTGCAATCATGAAGGAAATATTACTACTGGTAACTTGAATCTCTTGAACACACGAGGACATGTGCAGAAATGTATACACAACTGTGTATGCACAGAGGTCAACGGCTTGACTTTCCACTTAACTCTTTTTTGCCTGGATCCAGCACTAAAATGAGGTGAGGGAGGCACTTGCTTTGGGTACCAAATTTAAGGGGAGACCAAACACTCATTAATTAAGATAAAGATCAGTATTCTGTTCTGAGTAAAAGAAAAAAATTAGTAACATTGATCCTGTTTTTATTTAAAATGTAGACATTTCTTTCATCATGGATTTTTTTTACATTACATTTGATTTTTTAAAATACTGTATTAAAATATGTATTTTGATTACTGAGTTTTTGATGTTCCTTAAATTTTGCCCCTGAGGAAATGCCTCACACACCTCAGGCACCTTACCCCACCCAAGCTCTGCTTGAATGATTCTGCCTTATTGAAGAGAATGCAAGAACAGTTCAAGGATTCCAGTCTATGATTTCAATTCCTAAGTGAGCATTAAGAATTTTTTAGCCCCTGAATAACCGTCCAAAAGTATAGCCACATGGGACTTTTAGAAGGACAATGGAGAGATTGAGAAGAAAATTAACACGTTTGAAATATATCGATATAAAAATCTAAGGCTAAATAAGGACCTTGAGGATCAGAAGGTATATCCATGTTCTGAACTTGAGTCTCATTTACAACATCCACCCAAGAACACACCTGGATGTCTGCAGTGATGGGGAATATGCTACTTCCACAGTCTATTCTACCTGAAATCTGTTAGAGTGTTCTCCCTTCACACTGAGACATCCTTCAGTCTTTGTTCTTGAAGTTTCCCACTTTGGCTCATTTGAACTCCCTTGAACTATTATTTAACAAGACTAATCCTTATCTCATGCGACTAGACCCTTTTAAAATGTGAAGGTGGATAAAATGACTCCCTCTTGAAGTAATTTTCCTTTGGATAGTTATCCAAAGAAGATAGTTATTAATTTTCTATTATATGTTGTTTTGGAAATCAAATTCTATGGAAATACGAATAAACATCCCAATACCCATAACCATCACAATTCAGTGCTTTGATTGTTTTTCTTAGTTGTGATCTACTCAACCCAGGCTGGTCATGAGAGTCTTCTGATGAAATTTAAATAACATGAATGTTTGAAACTAACACTTCAGAGATTTGTCTCCTTAGATCTGGGGTGGATTTCAGGTACCCTTGTTCTTTAAAAGCTCCCCAGATTTGAATGTTTAAGCGGGGCTGACAACAACTGTAGTCCTACCACTCAGAGGAAGAGGAGCATCCATTTGCCTGTGATGTCCTCCATGTTTGGCAAGAGAAACTGCAGGTTAAATATTTTATTTACTTCTATAAAGTCAGTCCCTTCCATTTATTTAAGCTCTTCCTGAAAATGCAATAATTGTTTTATTGTTGAAAAGAGATTATGTGGGGATTATCTATTTTTCCTGGATTGCTTGTGGGGTAGAAAAATTGGGTAAATACAGTGGTGCCCTGAAGCAATGGGTGACAGGTGTTCTAGAAGCCAGAGAAATCTCACAGAATTTTCTGTATTTTAACTCAGAGAAAACACTTAATTATCTTGTAAAACACTATAATTAAAGATAACAATAATAATACTTTACATCAAAAGTTTTGTGCCTATGTTGTTATCTCTTTGAGGCCTCATGAAAACTCCATGATAAAGGAAAGAAATTCATCAGCATATCCACTTACTTCAGTGATCTCTCCCTGGTGACATTTCTAGTGCCAAGTATGGAAGAAAGGCATTCTAATGCTAATATTATCCATTTAATAATTTAGTAAGCACTATCATAATCATGATATCAGTCTCTCGGAAATATGCTATAAAGTACTTAAAAAAAAAAAAAAAATATATATATATATATATATATATATATATATATATATATATTTAACAGGACAGTTAAAAAGTAGCACAAATTAACCAGATTTACGTAATCTAATATTTTTATTGTCCTTCAATTTGGCTAAAAGATAAAAAATGATTCTTAATTATTATTTTAAGATAAGCATTCATTGGCTCAATGAAATTTTACTGAAGCATGTGTGGTCCTGCTGGCGGTTTATTTGGGCAGAATCAGAAACACTTTTGAGCCTGGCTGTATTCCCCAGTTTTAAGCTCTTTTCCACTTTTAAGCACATAATAGCCACAAGAACCAATTCAAAAATGTTGTTCTATTCTCTTTCTGAATTGGGTCTTTCAGAAGAGGCTACCTTAGTTTAGATGCATGTCTTTAATTGAGAGTAATTTAAATTCTAGGGTCCATTTTACTTATGAGCAAGGGTTGTGTGCCAATCATTGTGCTGAGAAATCTAGATTGAGAGATGAATAAGACATAGTACTTATTCTTACGTGTCTTTCTTCTAAGTCTCAAAGAGCGGAAAGTCTTATAATAGGGTTAATCTATTTCAGATCTGGGGTGGCTCCTGACTGCAGCTTGGATCTTACGTGGATCAGCTGCATTTCCTCTAATCATATATAATGAGATTGAAGCCAGAGAACTGTGGTGTCAAAAACAAAGAATCCTAATTCTTGACCATTAAAGAGGAGTATCTAGATTTTAGAATGTGGAATATTGCCAACATGCTTTCTAAATCTCAAATTGATTTAATAAATCCCACCATTTGTCAAACCCTCATTTGTCAAATAATGTCAGGAGCTTTGTGCATAGGAATTAACCAAAGTAGGATGTACTTATATATTCAGAACTGATTTTTTTTTTTTTTTTAAATCTCTCACTTTGAACTTGCTAGATTCTCTCAAGCAAATTACTGCTGATTCGAATCCTTTGAGTCATAATTAAATTTTATTGTAAATGCAGGTTATCCTTGACCATTCTTTATCTTGAAAAGTACACACTGTCAACTCAATCTACAAAACTATCAGTAGGGAGAGCAAAAAGGAGGTAGAAAATGTGGGAAATTTTCACAGAAATTGCCATGCTTTAGTTGTTCAACATGTCATGTTGGATTCATTTAGATAGAAACGGCTTTCACAGAATGCCCTCCAGACCTATTCCCATAGGCTGTTTTGCCATCCGTAGTATTAAAGAGTATCCATTATGATGCCTTGGGGCTATTATTTTAGAATTGATTACAAAGTGTTCATGATGCATTACCTAAAGTGGAATTATTGGCTTTAATTTCCAAACAAAGAAAAGAAAAATCCAACCAGTAGTCTTATTAAATCTGAAACAAAGAATAGATCATGTTTTGGACTTCATATCTGATTTAGAAAATACACACACATTTGTTTATGATACATCTCTGTTAATATAATTTCCTTGACCAAATAATAGAAAATTTATGCATTATATAATCTACTCTAGATACCACTTTCTCCTTTATTTGTTTATGCAAAAAAGGGCACATCTTAAAATCCACAAGCATCCAGCTCATAAGAAGGCATGATGAGGTCTCATCTTCCTTAAGTTTGACATTCAGATACCATTGAAAATACATGGAAAGCAGTAAACATGTTCAGAAAGCCTATATGATGAATATATTGATTTCTCCCAACTTAGAAATCAGAAAGTAAAGATTGTATGAAAATTTAAAGTGATTGCCTTAAAGTTGTAACACCTCACCCTTGGATCAGTAGCTATTTAAACAAATTTTTATTTTTATAAATTGAAGAATTTTTTTTTTTAGCCCCAAGAGGTGGAGATACCATTGTGTTTGTGCAGCCAGTGTTTGGAATCATAGATTTAGATACTCATGAGCTCTAAGAAATCCTTTAAGTGGTTTCCAGAGTAATTATTCTAGTTTTTTACTTTCTCTTTTATGCGGTGGCTTTGAACTCCTCAAAAGCACAATTCTGAAAATATATTCTGGGCCTCGAATGACAAATTATGTTCCAATATGTTATCAAGAGAAAATGGAATAACGATTATGCAAATTGGATCTTTAATTGCTGCCCTCTATCACTCATAAAAACTTGACTTGGATCCTGTCCCAGAGGCCATTCAGTCATTGAGTAATATCCCGCCCCACGGAAGCCATTGCATATAGACTACCAGGCTTATCACAAGCATATACATGCAACATACTTTGTGTTCAATTGAGCTAAAGGTCATTTTGACAGAAGCCTGAATGACTTACTGAGCACAATTTTAACAAATCCTTCCACTTTGGGACATTTCTGAATGTAGGAAATTTCTTTTTCCAGAGATGGATATTTATTGTTTCTCTGACCACCTGACGTCCACTACCTTTTTCTAATAAAGAATATTTTTTTCTCTCATTGTTGTCTGCTGTCTTGGTGCAACCATAGGTTAAAAAGCTCATTGCTCCCACTTCAGAAGCTGCAACAGCTGTTCTTCACCAGATGTTTCCTCTCCCAGCCCAAGAAACAGGTACATGACATGATCATGGGACTCTACGTCCTAGGACTTTAAATCTTGTGAAGGGTAAAACAAAGATGAAGAAAGACACATAACTGGGGGTTTTCAAGTCACTGTAGTAATGATGTGCTAATCAGATGGTTCCTGCAATTTTCTGCTGCTGGCTCCCAGAATTCCTTGCATCCAGCCTTTTATAAAGTCAGTCTCTAGCCTTCCTTTAGTTTTTGTGGCTCCTAATATCTTTCCAATCCATCTTGTTTGCTTAAGTCAACCAGACTTTGTCTATATGGCCTGCAAGCAAGGAACTCTCTCATCAAAGTTCTCACGAATTTCCCCTTTAGTTCATAAATTTACTTTCCAGAAATTGTCCATATACATAAATCCTGCTTTTAAATATAAAATCCTACATTCTCTTTAACCCGCTTACTGTGGTCAAGCAAAAAGCTTCCTACAACTTCTACTTAGATTGTTTGAGTTCTAGACCTCAGACAACTCTGATCACATTTTTTCCCTGGGGATTAGACTCATGTGGAACTTGTAGTTAAATACAACCTATGAGTCTCCTCCCAGTTTTTTGTTTGTTTGTTTTTGAGGAGGATGAGCTGGTTTTCAGTCCCATTACCGTCATAACCATGTTATGTTTAGTTACTTTCCAAACTAAATGTAAGACTAATTTTTAACTGTTATATTTTGCCTAATGAATTACATCCATTAATTTGGCAACTACCTGTTATAATTTAGATGAAACATAATATTTTTTCAAAATTTAATTAAATCATTGATAAAAATGTTGAGTAGGCCAGATCTCTGTAGTAAGCTACCAACAACATGCTTGTGGTACACAGTGATTTAATAATCAATGGCTTTTTGATGATAGCTGTTTTAAAAACTTTGAATTACTTAACATACCTAATCATTTCACCATATGTAAATATCTATTTATAAATCTTTTAAATTTCAATTCAGTCCTCATTTCTCTGTAATTCCTCCAAATACAAAATGCTCCTATTTAATAAGTAGCATCATTTTTTAATGGGAAAATGCAGCACAATAACTTAATCACTGATATAACATGTACATATAACTGAATCAAGTTTCAGAAACAAGATTAATCACTATAGTCAATGAATTGTGTTAGTTTCTATTCTGTTCTATAATATTGCTGTTTATTAACCTAGTCATATAAGATTGCTGGCTTATATCACTATCAATATCAGCTTCTTGGTTGTGATATTGTACTTTAGTTATACAACATATTACCATTGAGAGAAATGTATGCAGGGCTACTAGAGATCTTTTTGTACTACTTTTTACAACTGTATCTGAATTTATATTTATCTGAAAAAAATTAATAAAAGCTAGTCATGAACTACTAAATTTAGATTGTGATCTACTAATGATTGATCAATAGAAATTTAGAAGATACTATAATAGAGACATTAATAAAATAGTAACAAAACAAGGGTGACTGGTATTATCATTGTTTTTTCAATGTTGTTGTAAAAGTTCTAGTCACTGAAACACAATTCAAAATATGAAATATTACTAGAAAAAAGACAAAGCTAGAATAATTTCCAAATTATAGGGATATTTATGTGGAAAAATGTTAAAAGTATAATTGGGAAATTGACAAAAGACAGAAAACAATGACCCACAGAAGAAAACATTTTAATAACTAAAAAAGTAAAATTGTTTAATTTTGCTATAAATAAGATTTTTATTTTCACTCTTAAATAAATGCTTTTTAAGAAAACATTAAATTTTATATTTCTGTGAATTTGGCAGGTAGTATCTCAAGCTGTTCCTGTGAAAATAAATTGGTACTAATCTTTTAGAAAGCAATAGTGAAACTGTTAACCTATAAAACTTTAGTTCATATTTCTTTTCTCAGTAAATATATGCCATGGACTCTATTCTAAGAACGTAAAGAACTTGTGTAAGAATGTATATGATAAGCTGTGTTTTTGCAGCTGAAGTTATAATAGTAACATAATAAATAAATAAAGGTTTGGCTTAAGTATCCACTACTAGGATTTTGTTTAAATATATTTATGGATGGATTATATACAGCCTTAATAACGCTTTTTATTAAAAATATTTAATAACAGGAAAAATAATAAAATGTAATATTAAATGACCAGAAGAATATTCATTAAAGTGTTAATAGTTGTTTTTATCCTGGTCAAAGGCTTATAACTAATTTTCATATTCCTTTTTGCACCGAAACAATATATACCACCTGAAGTAGTTGGTTCAAACCCTTCTCAATAAAGTTACTTATACTAGTCAGTTAGAGTCGCCAACAAAATACCACAAACTAAATGGCTTAAAAACAGATTTATTTTCTCACACTTCTGGACACTAGAAGTTCAAGATCGATTTTACTCTGAGGACTCTCTCCTTGGTTGGTACTTGGTTGCCTTCTCTCTTTATCTGAACATGGTCTTTCGCTTATCCATGTCCCCATCCTCTTACAAGGACACCAGTCATATTGGATGAGGACATACTCAATGACCTCATGTGACCTTACTTCTTCAAAGACCCTATCTCCAAATACTGTTATATTCTGAGGTAATGGGGGGTAGGACTTCAAAACGAATTTTAGGGGAACACCATTCAGTTCATGACAGTGCTCTAGACAGATCAAATGTTTACATAGACATTGAAGTCAGTCTGCTTTTATGGAAATAAGTTGTCATGGTTAATAATTAGAGCAAGAAGATTATTCGACTCTGTTTGATAGAAAAGCACCAAAGCTGCCATGGTCCATGAAGTTGGTGATATTCTCTCAGGTCATTGTACAGCTGCTGGGATGGACTATCAATCAGATCCCATAAATCTAATGGGATGAACTGATGGGAAAGAAGGCTGATATACAGACTTCTATGTGTGCTCTTAGGAAAGAGCCATCCATGTGTATCATGCACGTATGGCTCTGTGATTACAAGGAGACTGCCTAGCTGGACACATTCAGTATTTACTAGATTTATAATGAGGAAAATAATAACCACAACAACTGTTATGGCTGGTAGAGGCAAGTCATTCTCACTAGAAAACCATAACCATGCGAATAAGATCAAGACACAATACTTAGGTGAAAGAGGATTGATCAGCAACACAACAAAATAAGAGTTTCCACATATAGACAGTTAGCCAGACTGTACAATCCTTAGCTGTCCACGAGGATTCATTCCTGAGGGTTCTAGAAAGTATCTGTTGTATTGCTGATCATTTCAGTTATATATAAATAATGGCGATTGAGTACCACCTAGAAAAGAAAAATCTCCTTTAATGATTCCAGATATTTTAAATCACCATCCTATTCAGGAAAATACCCCTCACGTGTATGTGTGTGTGTGTGTGTGTGTGTGTGTGTGTGTGTGTGTGTGTGTGTGTGTATGTGATACAAATATTAGTCTTACTATATTAAGCACTTTATAATGGGCACCAAATAGAAATTAAGAATATTTTAAAAATATGATCAAATAGTACAAATAGAAATCCTAATACTTAATTCCCCAAACTCTGTGATCAGAGTTTGAACATGTCCCTTGGGGTACGTGCAATCTACTTTAGGGACCTCTGATCCATATTATAGGTGTTTAGTGATTAAAGACACTGTCTTTCCATTGATGGCAATCTACATAGAAATACCAAGGAAGCACTTATCAGGAAGGGTAGATGTGGTTCCTTTTATATTTATTCATCTCCTCATCAATCAAAGCAATATTCAGCTGTGTCATTAAAATATAAGGCATTTTACAACATTACTATCATAAGAGCCTCTCTTTTAATAACATTAATTGCCAGCTTAAATGGACAAATTGTAGAAGCATTTTAAGAGGATATTTTCTCAACTCTTCTAACAATTCTTCACTGAGGGAGCAAGCGGCACAGTTCTCATTACCAAAGGCTAGCCCTATGTTAATATCCATTTTACTAAAAGCCCCATTTCCAAATCATACAGGTATGTTTATCTGTCCTAATTAATTCATTTTTTTATAAGGCAAAATAAGTAGCTTGTAATCTTTAAGCCTATGAGCATATTGGGCTCCCCTTTAGATTGTGTATTTGAATTTATTTGATTTTGGGCATGTGAAGTTTTATGATTTTTTTCCCACTGTAGCTTTTTCGTTCTTTTTCAAATATGAAACCCTAGTGATAGTCTGACTCTATCTATTTTTTCCATAGGACTATCTGTATTGTCGCAGCTGGCGAGTCATCGTCGGATGCTGAACAGCACTTCTGATAAATTAGTCTGCTGTAGCAGCATGTTTTGCCTGAGAAGAGGAAACCAAACCCACTTAGGATGTGCAAAGACCCTCCTCAGACCCAGCCTTTCCCAAGCCTTAGCAAACAAACATTTCTAATTTGAGCCTCCACACAAGGAATACATCACCACTCACACAATCATGGAAGAGGGGATTTTTAGCTCCTAGCTGATGAAACAATTGAAGGAAGCCAGAATGGAGAAGACAGTGGGGTATTTGGCATAACAAGCAGCGTGGCCACAGATGTACCATCACCTACTAGCTTTGATATTGGCCATTCTATAAAAGGCAGTGTTTACTTCTCATTGCCATGACTAATTGAATTTGTTACGTCAGGCTGGAAAACTATTCCAGGTGAAATATAAGCAATTCTTTGCAATAACATTTCACTGTTGTGTACTCACATAACTTAGCGTTTATATCACACTCAATTTACGAACGCAGCACACCTACGAAAATTAATGCTGTACATACACTTTCCAGTCACTACTGAATAAGTGCCTTTGGCAAATATGTGGCCTCCTCGTCTTTTGAACATCAATACTGACAGTTTGTAAATAAATGAAGGTAATAAAACAGTAAGAAACACCTTCACACTCACACTGACATTAGTGAAGATATAAAAGAAAAGGTTTGATATTTGTAACTTTGCTCCCCAATACCTCACTCAGATTATTTATCCATAGAGTTCGTAAAACTCTGGCGTTTAAAATTGTCGCATGTGTCAGCAAACAACAGTGAAATACTCAAGTCTGTCAACAGAGATTACTGAGAGGCTCCTACGTAGCAGATGTCACCTCAGAGAAGCTGACATCCTGGCCTGAGGAAGCTCAGACGGGCAGGGCCTCTTGGAGAGCAGGTCACAGGACTTTCACTCTGGAACATTGGTCAGGAAATTGACTCAGCGGCTTGTCTGCTCCACACTCTCAGTTTCTAGTTTTCAGCTTCAGTTTGTTCCTCCAGTCTATACTCTACACAGAGGAAATCTTAATGACTCAGCTTGTGTTTTCACAGCCTGCTGGCAAGTCCCACTGCACCAAGGAACATTAGATAGATGCAGTGGCACAAGTGATAGGTAGAAGATGAAGCTGGGGATTTCTGGAGCGATGACTGGGGCACCTAGCATACCTGGTTTCCTGAACCAACCATCTAGTACACTGGATCCAACCAAGGATTCGGTTCCACCAGCATCCAAAGACCTTACTTGGAAAAGGGCACACCAACAGGCCTTGCCTAAGTGAACCCAATTGTCTGCTTCCGATCCTGAGCTGTCTCTAAATTCACATCCCTTTTGTTGCCACCTTGAACACACTTGACGCACGCAATTAATGGTCCTTGTCATAGCTTCTCCACTGCATAGCCTCCTAAAGCTGTCACTAAATATTGAAATATAGATGTTTACAGCTCATCCACCTAGAGAAGTGGTTCTCAGAGGGAAGGGGTTTTGTTTTCCAGGGGACATTTGGCAATGTCTGAAGACATGTTTCATTGTCACAACTGAGTGAGTGCTACGCGACATGTATCTTGTAAGAAGAGGCTGAGATGCTGCCACACACTCTGCAAAGCACAGGAGAGCCCAACCAGAGAGACTCACCTGGCCCAAAATGTCAATAGCACCGAGGCTATTCTGAGAGGCATTCTGAGACTCACATCCTGGGAGGACATGTATGCAGGCTAATTTAGAACAAACCAGTCTCTGAGCTGGAGCAAGTCTTATTTCCTGAAGTCAGTTCCCTGGTGTGAACACCCACATACACAGTGCTGGTCGTCCGAGGTGACACTCATCTGATGTGGCATTCCTTGCCAGGATGTGAAGGTTCTGGCACTCATATAGCCACAGACTCTGATGGAACTGGGGAAGTATTTCTCTTGACCTTTATTCCTACAAAGACCAGTGTGCAAAGTGGAGTGACAATTCTACATCTCCCCAAACATCTTCCCCGTGGCACTCACAGAAGCGTAAAAACCTGAATGCAAATAGGACTTCTCAGGCCCAGTTAAGAGCTAACAGATCAAGCCCTCAGTCATCCTTGGTGACTTCAGTGAATTTGGGGAGGCTTATTCAACTTGATCTTCACAAGTGCTTGGAAGTCAAGTGAAGGGGTTGATCAATCTAGGGAGGAGTTCACATTTATTCTGGATGTTTGCTCTATGGTAGGCCTTGCGCTGACTTGGACGAAATTGTAAAATTGAAACATGTACCCTTTCACTGACTATAGAATTTTGTCTCTCAAATAAAATCTGTCTCCCTTTATGAATGTAATCTTTCCTTTATGCCAATGGTAGCACACAATGCCAGGACTACTGTTGGTGCCCAATAAGTATTTTCTGAACATGTAAATTTTTGTCAACTCTTTACACTTCCCCAATGCATATGAGAGATGCATTCACACTCCCATCAATGACAATAAAATGTTTATGCTCAAGTAGGTGAGCAGTGGGTTGTATTTAAATATGTATCAGGTGGGAGGAAAACAAAGAGAGGGACGTGAAAATTTAACAAACTCTTCCAAGTGTGTCTGATTCCCCAGACCTCCAGCGTGACTGCTTTATACTTTCTTAGCAATATCTCAATCCCAATGAAACCTTTACTAGTTTCGAAAGCATCTTGAATTTTGTTTCTGCATCAATGCCTATCACATCCTCTGTTCGTAAGTTTTCCTAAAATCTGAACTGCAATAGCAAAATCATGGCCAGTCATTTTAAGTATTTACTACAAGCACTACTGAAATGTCTTTTAAACTGCAATTACTTTTGCACCAACCTAATATGAGGCACCCGCTGTTGTTTTCCCCATTACACAGATGAAACAACTGAGGAACAGAAAGGTCTTGTAAAGTTGGATACTGGCAGACTGCCTCAGGAGACTAAGGTATCCCAACATTTCTACCTATGCAAACCTTTTCAGTTCTGTTTTGATCCCCTTCTATGAATCCAGTCACTTTACGTGTCAGGGATCTGCTCCTCAATTCATAGCATTATTTCATACCCGCTGGAATTCATGGTGCTCTTGCTTCTAATTTTTCTGGTATGGTTGTACTGCATATTTGAATTTGTGCCTGGGTATTGGATAGTGTGATCTTTGAGGGTAAACCCTCCTATATTCACGTCACCTTTTTATATCTTTCGAGAGAGTCTGCCATTATCCTGACCACTAGCAGATACATCTTCAAAATCTATAATATGATAGTTGTGTGCATTTAGTAGTTATAAATAATCAAATGGAATCCAGAAGGACAAAAAACAATTTCAACCTTATTCCAGATAAGTTTTTTTTTCCCTTTCTTTCTTTCTTTCTTTCTTTCTTTCTTTCTTTCTTTCTTTCTTTCTTTCTTTCTTTCTTTTTCTTTCTTTTTTTCTTTCTTTCTTTCTTACTTTTTTTTTTCTTTTTCTTTAAATGCTTAGTGTTCTAACGCTACAGACCTGAGGCACTGCCCTATACCATCACCCAGAGTCTACTGTCAGGGGCAGTGAGCTCGGCCAGGCCAGATGGCATGGTGATTGACACGTTGGTTGGTAGTCAGGTAGACATACAGGAAGGCACTACTAGGTGTTTCTGATTCAACCACTGACTCTTTACCACTCACTCTGTTTTCCTACTTTTTTTCCTTGTCATAATTTTAACTACCATTGCAAGTGGACAATTTTAGAGAATTTTCTCACAGAAAGTAGAGCCAGTCCTCTTCATCTGCTCTATCCCTCATCCCTGCTACTATAACAGTTGATGTTGTTGTTTTTTTCATTATCACGTTTATGCGCCAAAACTCCTTCCCATGATTCCCTGTTTCTGAAGACGGTGCATGTACTTCACTGACTTTTTTTCCAAAGAAAATTAATATACTTATTAAAACTTAAAAGCATTTTTAAAACATTCTTAAGAGGGATATATTTCTTAAGTGTGTGTTTGTTGATATCAATAGGTGTTTGGTTACAAATAAATACAAATGTGAGTTGTGAATGCTAGTAAAAATGAGGTACCAGATTTGGATCTCTGGGAATTTACATGTGTGATGTGCTATACACATGTACACCATGTGGCCTTGCTCACTTGATATTTCATAGTTTTTTTCTGGAAAGTAGGTTTGCAGCTTAAGCAACACACATTAAAACTTTCATATTACATAGTAAAAAGTCCTCTAGACATCGTAAAGACAAGATTGACTTGAATGAGACAGGATGCTGATATAATTTGTAATCTATTCAGTCAATGACAGAGATGAAAGATAACCCAACCAATGTGATACTTGGTAAAAAAAAAGAAAAAGAAAAAAAAAGTGTTGCAAAAATAATCAAATGGTTAGAGGACGAAGCTATATAACCAAAGCTATGAAAGGCCAAATATGGGACTTTGGGGCTAAATGTTGGACACCATATGCAAATTTTATAGCTCACTCTTCCTGAGTAAGAAATCCTGTGCATGATTTAAATGTCATAAACATTTTACAAGTCTTTCCTAGCAGCAGATTTCCTGTACTGGGAGTTAAAGGGCAAGTGTAAACCTGAGAACATGTTCTACATATGTATGACAGATATAAAAACACACAGAATGACCTTTACAAACATATCAGGCTGACCACTTTTATCCTGGAGTGAAACTGCCAGACTGAATCCACATTTTGATGGAACCATCAATATGTAAAATCTATAACGATGAAAATGTAGTGGCCTCCTTTATAATTATATGGACAATCATCTCATGCTGTGTGAGTTATGTCAACTTTTAATTATTCAGAATTGTTTCTCTCTCTCTCTCTCTCTCTCTCTCTCTCTCTCTCTCTCTCTCTCTCCCCCCCCCCCCTAACTGAAATACAATAAGAGACACAGTTCACCCAGATAGAAAAAGAATTTTCTCTAATTGGTTTCCAATCACTACACCAATATGGTTAATTTTACAAGTTGATTATGGCCCACACAGTGTAATTGCAGGAGCCAGGAGCTTATTATTAGTTTCCTGCCTTTAAATAACTCAATGGAGTTTGCATTACTTGAGTACAGGGTCGGGACAGAGGTAAGAGGAAGGACGCAATGAGAAGAGGTGCTCACCTCAAGGGACGTGGTAAGAGGAGAAGACTGAATGATGGATGGACGGCAGATGGAGTTAACTTTTTAGTTTTGCCCAGGGTCAGATCAAGGTATAAATAGAAAATAAATGTGTTCTCATCATTGTCTTTTCTTTTCGCTGCCACCGTAAAAGAAATTCCTCAACTGGCTTATTTATCCTCAGAGTAGAAGTCTGGCTTTGTAAACGATAGTCCTAGAAACAAAAGTTTAAACCCTAAGAAAGGAATCTGGATCTGTTTGTTGTTGTTGTTTGTTTCGTTTTATTTTCTTAATTCAAATTATGGTCTAAACCAGTTTATCAGTAACATTAGTTTGAACCACTCGGGAAAATGAAAAGTTGCAAGTGAACAGATCTTGATATGCCACGATAAAATCCAACCTATTGAAAATAGTATTCTTGTGTGTTTTGGTGCTTTTTCTGATGTCGTGGAAACACCACCCTCAAACTGGAATTGGAGAAAGCAGCAGAAAACAGATAGCCTGAGAATACAAAGTATGGCACCATTTCAAAGATCTGGAAATGATGTTTCATTTGAATGGCTGATGTTTAGAGTGATCTTGTCGTCTTCCACTAATTCTAAAGGACGTGGTCAGCAGGCAAAGGAAAGCCATGCTGCACTATTCATTGGATATATATATTCAGCAATCTCAACCATGAAAGAGTGTTTTCTTCTCTGATTCAGATTGAAAGCCTGAAGAATGTGAATCTTAAACATGCCGGATCTTGAGAATTATGCCCTTACATATCTGGATACTCAGGTTATTTATTTTTGTAAGAAACATTTTACAAGGCTCCTTTTAATGTCTGAGCCAGTAGCACAGCCTTATGTACATTGAGAAGATATAAGCCTAAGAGAAGTGTTGTTCCAGCACACTAAATGAATTAAGATCATCAGACATGCCCGGAGACCACTATGGAATCTAATATATAACATCAGGAGAGTTTATTTTTCCATGTATCCTTCTTCCAATTACTGTATATTCTAGCTCTGCCACTTTATGTAACATTATGTAAAGAACTCTCTATTAAAGTCATAACAATATACTCCATTGCTTCTGGTCCACTTTGCACGGGATAAACAGCCTACACGTGTTATTCATTTGAAGTGCATTTCGTCTGCGGTCGCTGTGACTGGGGCTAGATAACAAATATAACAGCATGGGGGAAGTAATGTGATGCAGATGATATTATTAGTATTATTATTTTATCTGGATTTTTAATCCAGCTCACAAGAATGTTTTTCATGTCAGGCAAAAAAGGAGACTGTAACCCTACCACTGGACAATCTGTTAATAGCAACCACCAAGGAAATATAATTTGTCTGCTTTGATAACTTTGTTGAGAGAGTTTTAGAAACTACTCTGAAAATTAGCTATCATCCACTTGGAAGGAAAGATGTGATTATAGGAAAAAAAAAAAGAATTTTCCCACTGGATATGGCTACTTGTTTAAGCACAATCATAAAACATTTTGAAATTAACTTTCCTTAAGAGTTTAAGTGAAATATCAGGTATGTGGCATTATCAGAATCCTGAAGTTTATTATTTTCGTGCTGGACTAACTTTTTATTCCATGCTCTGTTCCTAACCAGGAACTTTTTCAGATCTTATTAGTATGATATTCATTTTGCATAGGCGGTTTGCCTTGTTGGCTGATATTTTTTAAGCAATATGTCTTGCTTCATCTGTTGGATTAGAAAACTACAAAAGGAGCTATCTTATTATAGATTTCAAACTTAAAATATTACTGGTCACCCAGAATACTTGAGACTAACTATGTTATATCATTCTATTTTTCACATTGGACCCCACAGCTCTCCTTCTTTTTCTTTCTTGATTGTGTACCTATCTATTGATTCTGAGTGTTTTCCCTGGACCTGGCCTATAGGAAGTGATCAATGAATGTTTTAGAATTTAATAATTGTCTAGCTTTTACTCATTTAGTGGTATACTTAGCAGTATAAAAAAGAATTACAGTAGTCCCATGAATTTTAATTTACGTCTAGTTACTACATCTAGGTAGTAACTTACTTAACTGGTTGAAGCTGGTCTACTCTGAACTATCTTCTGAACTATCATAGCATTTATTTATTGAGGTAGCTGAGAATTCATTTCTTTTTTTAAATGTCAGTCTTCATCAACTCTATTAGTTACACCAACAGAGATAAGGAAGCAGTATCGATGTTGAATTATTGAAATACAAGTTTTGGACAGAGTAGGATTGTTTCTTGTATCATACAAGGACTCTTCTGAAAGGCATTTTAAACTGAATTAAATGCTCATATAAAGAAATGTTTGGATACACTAAGCTGTTTATTATTCTTATGATCACTATTCCACAATTCTTAATTATGTTTTTCATTATATTTTTAAATTTACCTCCTGAAAATAGCGTATATGTAAGCTGACTCAATAGGGAATAAACAGAGGAAAAAAGTGAAATACATTGGCTTAATATGCATGAGTTTATAAAGTGAAAAACAAAAACAAAAAAAACACCTACATTGATAGCGTTTATCCAACTGGAAGTTATAAATTTTTACTTGATGAGCATTTCTATGTCAGAAAGAAAAGAACTTTTTTCTCTGGACATATAAATAGGGAATCAATAATAAGTGGTAATATTCTTGGCAATATTACTAGAACTAATTGTCTACTAAGAAGGTAAAACCTCTTAGTATGTTTAGATATGTTTTAAATAAACATATCTAAAACGTGATGTATAAAAGCAAAAGCCATTGAATTTTTATGTCTCCACCTTTAGATTAAATTGTGTTCCTCTTAAGTACTGGTGGTACCCCTCACTCAGATGCTGGGAGCTGACTGTTGTAGTTATTCCATAAATAAGATACTTTATGAGTTTGACATAATGCATGCAGTAAGCCTTCGGTGTATTAGGACCAAGCTAAGTTCATTATATTTTCACTACCGCACTGCAAAATGCATTTTAGTTGCTGTCCAAGTTATTTATGTCTTAAAATTAGATGTAATCTTTTCAAAGAAGTAAGGTGAGATATTGGGGGGAAAGGACCAGATGTAACATTTTCAGCTTTCCATTTGTGAACTGTGTTCTTGGAGCCCAGGGACCCCAGCAACACAATTACGGTTGTATTGATCTGCTGCAGTCATTACAGTGCAGACAGATAGACTGGGGCTCTGCAGTTTACACATTTATGTGACTTCTCCTGGTTTTGGGTTGTTTTTAAGTGAATCTAGAGTTTCAAAAAGGTGTAAAATTGACACTCTCTGAGGCCCTCCAGGCTTTTGTGAAATAGTAGTAAAGGAAGTGAGGCTGGAGCTTCCCCACGCAGTTCTGAGCACTAAAGTGTGATCAAGGCAGGCCAGCGGAGCCAAGGTACCAGGCCCTGAGGGCAGAGCATGGCTGCAGCTCCTTCCAGAATCCTGTAGACATGTTTGTAGATGGTAACGCTAGCTGCCATTTCCTTAGTTCTTACTCTACACTAGGCTGGGTGCTAAAGTGTTTTATACCCACGCTTTCTTTTTACTCCTCATTATAAACCCAAATGGTATCCTCTGGAATACCCGTCTTGCAGCTGAGGAAACTGAGGCATAGAGGAGTTAAATAACGTGTTTCACGTCACAAGGCTGGCATTCACATCGAGCTCAGAGCCTGAAGCTAGTCCTTTTATCTACTCCACGCCAAGTTCACCATTTGCCAAATAAAGTACTTGACTCAGCCTGCAGCGCTGGGATTTCAAGCTGTTTTAGTCCTTTATTGAATAGACCATGTAACCAATGCAGCCTCGGCCTGCACATGTATGCTAGGTCTCCTCTCAAAAGCTCAGTTTTTATGTTTTTAATTTCACTTGGCTCTAGGCTAGTGTGTCCCAATCCAACGAAAATGTCAGAGTCTATCTTCCACTGTGGGCCATGGAGTTTGATTTTCACCCTGAATGAATGCCAAAAATAAAAATCTGAACTGCTTGTCACTTTTTAAAAAAATGAAGATTTATAAGATTTAAGAGAGGGCCCCAGTGTAACCAGAAGACAAAGATTGGTTAGTGGAATCTGAGGCTGTTCCAGCTGTCTAGAGAGCTCTGTGAGTCTCCTCCAAACACCCCTTCTCCCATGGTTGCTGTCGTCATCTAGACCCGGCTCCTTCTCCATTACGTGCCACCAGAAGGGAATTATGGAGACTGGGCTACCAGCTACCTTCAGGACTCAGACCAGTCAGAGTTTGAATCGTGACTTAATACTCACAAGCTCTCAGTTTTCAAACAAGTAGCTTAACCTTTTGAAACCTCAGTTCCCCTGTCTTTAAACAGGAATGGTAATTTATATCTGAGTGTCCAACTCTTTCTTTCAGGCTGGCAGTTTTCCAGATTTTCCAATTGCTGCATAACTGTGGGTGCTGGCATTAGAGAGGGACTCTCGGCTCCTTACATTGCCCACATACGTGTATGAAAAAGTTGTGTCTCAATTGTCACTGGTAAGAAAGAGGTGGGGGTGTCAGGGGTGGATAGACTGAAAGTCATGGAAAACGTCTGGGATTGTTTGAACCCTGGGTTGTTGTAAGTGGTTGGAGGGGAACACCAGGAATTGTAGGGAAGGGAAAATAATTTTCGCTCTACCCTTCTAGGCTCTTGACTGAGACCCCGATGTAATAAAAGACAGATTCACAAGAGAAAAAAAAAAGACGTTTAATAACTGTATACCTACCCCCTGTATATATGAGAAATAACAGAAAACTGAGTCGCTCCCTGAAAAGGTCCAAACCACCATCTTAAATACTATTTCTAGCTAAAGACAAAAGAGGATGTTGGGGGTGGGGGAAGGTTAGTTATGACAGGTTTTCAGATGAAACAGAGCTAACAAGGTTGTGGGTGCTATGCAATTTAAGTCAGGGTGCAGAGAGGGAGACATACTTATAAACGGAGATGTCCCTACTAAAAGTAAATGGCACTTATGAAAGGGTAACTTCTTGGTTTTCAGAGCTTGTCCTGTGTCTGCTGTTTCTTAAAAATACTCAGCCTAAAATAATCCTTAGGCCAAAGGGGCATATTTTGGGGTGCCATAATCTGCTTCCCTTCAGATTTGAACTCACAGGGAACAGGGATGACCTTTTAAATACTGTGTTTGGTACTAGGGACCATTTCCCTCAGCACTGAGAGATGCTCAGAGTCAGACAGAGGTCTGATGTTTGTGGGGTCCATGCTGAAAGAGATCATTTAAGGTTCTTCAACAATTTATTCTAAAGACACGCCTGGAGATGAGATTTGTCCTTGCAGTGAAAGAACTTCCTTGAGGGATACTTCTGAGGTAACACTTTTAATTTAGTTAGGCATTCTGCCAACCAGGCACATGCTTGTTCGCAGTACAGCTTGATAGAAGGGAGGAGCCCAGCTATCAAATACCTGCAAATTATAACTTGCTCATAAGCAGACCCTGTTACAAGCTGAGTGAAGTTCTCCTGTAAATTCGCTTTTGTCACTCACAGAAAATCTCCTTCCCTGAAGCTTCTCCTGTCAACCCAGTCTCTGGAGAATTGCCCAACCATCAACATCCACACTTATCCTAGCACCTTTGTTCTCAAAATGAACACTCTCTTTGAAGACTATAAAGACTAAAATTCAAATATCATTATAAGTCGTTAAAGAAACAAGTCCATGTGAATATAAACACCCATCGAAAAGGCAAGATGCAACAACACATATTATTTCCCAGGTCCCAAAACAGTGATTAAATTAAAAGATTTTCATGAGTGGCTCTAATTTCAGTGAGATGGGCCAGAAGATGCATGAGATGACAAATATTACCCACAGAGAGTTGAGGTGAGTAGTTCTTAACTCCTTTTTATCTTCACATGGTGCCTAAAATCTAATTGTATTAGTCTCCTGTTGCTGCTGTAACAAATTACCACAAACTTTATGGCTTAAAACAACACAAACTAATTATCTTATAATTCTGGTGGTCAGAAATTCTAAAATCAAGATTTTGGCAGGACTGCATTCCTTCTGGAGGCTCCAGGGGAGAATCCATTTCCTTGCCCTGTCCACTTCATACAGGTTGCCCACATTCCATGCTTCTTGTCATCACATCTCTTTCTGTGATCCTCCTGCATTCCTCTGATAAGAACCTTTGTGAATATATTAAGCCCACATGAAAACTCCAAGATGATCTAATCACAAGTTTCTTAACCTAATCATATCTACAAATTTCCGTTTCCCATGTACGGTGACATATTCCTAGGATCCAGTGATTGGAGGACCCATAGATTCAGCCTATCACACTAATCAACTGACATCCACTGAGCATTTGCAAGTCTTTCCTTCCTTCCATTTAAAAGTATTGAGCATCTCTTATAATGTAAGTAATCTGTTAGGTTTTAGTGACACAAAGATGAATAAAACTTTGTTCCTGCCAATAACAATAAGAAAATCATCTAGAACTTATTAAGCTCTTGATATGTGCTAAACTCTCTGGGTATTTAATTCTTCTTTTAATCTCATATTAAACCTATGATGTAGGTGCTATTACTTCTTCCACTGTACAGCTGAGAAACCCGAGTCACTGAGAAGTTAAGTAATTTCCTAATGTAAACAGGTAGTAAGAGGTAACATTAGGATCTGAATCTAGGGAGCCTGTCCCTGAGCCTGTCACTTACTTAGTTTGCTGCCAGATGGTCCTCTTTATAGTTCAATATATACGTCTTGGCCACATAAATCTTTCAGACTTCAGCTAACTTTCAGAGCAGTTCCTGGCACATAGTAAGTACTCTGTAAATCATAATAATGGCAATGATGAGGGTGATGATGGTGACAATGACGATGATGATGATGACAGTTATGGTAATGATGACGTGAAGAACAAATTGGCTACTTTTATTCGGGAAAGGTTTGGCTGAGGAAATGCTGAGCTCTAATGTTCACTTACTCATTAGCACTGCCAGGATATTACATCTGAATATAGAAGAATCAAATTAAGGGGAGTTCCAGAAGACAGGTCCTGATGAGGTAGAAGGAGAGTAGAGAGTTTTTGGTTGCCATTTTTATCTGAAGTCTCTGCTATCTGCTCCTGGAATAAAACAATGTATTTGTCCTATGGCTTCCCTAATTACCAACTAATTAACGAAATGATGGATAACTAGTGCCCTTTTCCAGTGGTAGAACAAGGTAGGTGGGCCAGGGCTCTAAGCAAAGGGCTGTGATGAATACACAGCATGACATCTGCCATTAGCAGCATAATCTCAGCTCCCAGCACAGTAAAAACACAGTAAAGCCAGCCAATCTTTTTTTCTCTTCCTTTCTTTGATATTTTATTTCCTGTCGTGATATCTTTCTGGCACATTTTAAGATCAGACATCGTGGACCCATTAATTTCATGCCCATCTTTATAACACATATTTATATAGAATGTGTAAATATTAAAATAATTCTGATATTTGCCAGTTGAATGTATAATGACAGATAGATAGATACACAAATATTAACTGTCTCTGTATCTATATTAGCAGCCACACCAGCCATTTTTTAAAACTGTTCTGTGATTAGATTTACTCTAAGTGATGCTCCCTCTCCGATGTCCAAATCCAGGAAACTTTATATCATCTCACACGTAAGCTAAAATTATGGAAGCACACAAATGAACATCTCAGCTTATTAGCAGCTACAAAAGGAAATTACTACAAATTCAAACTCAATCATGATAATTGAATTTCTATGAACTATCCTGGGACGTATAGTTTTACTAACAGGGACAGAAAGAAAGTCATTTTAGTTGCTAACGTGACAAAATGGACCCCCACACAGATGAAGCCCCACATTTTGCTTACTTTAATTATTTAGTTCATTTTCTCAGCCCACCTACCCGCCCCCACTCTCACTATACTGTCACCACCGCTGTCCCTACAGTGATTCTGGATTTCAATCTTGAGCTTTATTTCAAGCTTGTCATTACACTGGCTTTCTTTTTGCTATGCTAGTTTTTATTGGTGAGTCTATTAAAGTGAATAATATTTAAGCCTTTGAACAAAGGTATTAAATTAAGCCTAAATCTAACCACTTATAGACCAGATGATGCTGAAAATCAACTTAGCTAATGAGATATCCAGATCACATTCATGCTGGAAAAGCACATGGGTAATCATTATGATAGTTGTACAAGGTTTATGTGAGAAAGCCCTGAAGCTTGTAACATGTAGTTTGGAAAATTTGGGGACACGACTCCAAAAAGCTTTCAAGCAAATTTGCACATGGTGGCAGCACTGGGCCTGGCCAGTTTGGCCTGAGGCAGACGCCTCCCAGGCAATCTTTGTACCAGAGATCCATGCCCTTTCCAAGCAATCCGTTTTCCTTCCTCCTGTTTTTTCACAGGTGTCAACCCTGCAATACTTAGAAGATCTTCTTGCCAACTCCTGCTCTCTCTCCCCCTTTATCTTTCAGATGTATTGCCCTCAATACATTTCCTGTACTTTTCTGCCTTGGCATCTGCTTCCTGTAAAGCCCAACTGTCAGAGGGGCATGATCTAAGATACATTGCCTAGCTTTTAAAGTCATCATAAACTAGACTGATAATGCCTATTTAAACTGGTTCCTTAATCTTTCCCATGCTAACTTTGTAGGCAGGCAGACTCTAACCTATGCTGTGGTGCCCCTTCTAATATATGTTTCATTTATGTAGGCTTTGGCTCATATCCTATTTTCTGTGCTCCATGAATTCAAATCCTAACATCTCAAAATTCACTTTAATCCCACAGACTTTGTGAATCCCAAGCAGATTTATAAAATCTCTAGAATTCTATTGCATTTAGAGGAGAAACCTCATAGTACATCCCTTATTTAGCTTATTTAATTTTAATATTCTTAAGGTCAATTAATAAATCTCTTATATTCCTTTTCTCCTCTCATCAGCTAGTAGATTTCTGGATACGTAATATCTTAAAAATTATTTTTGTTGATGAATTCAGACCTATGCACCAATAATTGAAACGCTTCAAAAATAATTGCAATAGGCTGAAGTTTAACAGTGGCTACTATCAGATACAGCAGTAAAGAGCTGGATCTCAGAGCTTATAAGGGAGCAGTAGTGTTTCTAATTACATTTCAAACTTGTTAGGTAGTTGTACTGTGATTCACTGATAATGAGAAGTCTGGGCACCAGGAGGAAGTATAATATAGAAGTGGCTTTATCATATAAATCACATAAGATATATATATATATATATATATATATATATATATATATATATATATATATGTATATGTACATAAAAATATATATATACATATATATATATATACATATACATGTATATATATATATATATATATATATATATATATATATATATATAAAATCACATACCACCTTGACCAAACCAGTTTTATTAACTGCTCTACTAATGCAAACCACTTTCTGGAGGAAGGGGGGAACACAAATAGTCTCTGTCTTCTATTTTTCCTAAGCCATGATTTATTTAACAAGCCCGAAATGGGATCTTTTTCAGGAAGTAATCTTGACAAACATATGCTTATCTCCTTTTGACAGCAACAATAAACTGAGAGTCAAGAAAGCAAAGATCAGAAAGAAAGGACATGCATGAGTTATGGGCGGGTGTGGCTTTGCAAGCCTGGGTCTAAGGGCTTGCCTGTGAATTAGAACTGACTTAGCAGGGGGAAAGTGGGATGTATCATGGCTAAAGAAAAGGGAGGCTCTTTTGTGAGACTTAGGTGCCTTCTGAAGGGCATATGACTCAACAAGACAGCACTTACTGGACTGGTGGGAAAGAACACAGACAGTGTTTGAAAACCTGGTATCCAACATTAAGAGAGCCAGCTCCTCCCCCGGAGGCTGAGGAGACAGGGGTCGGGAAGCTTGGAGCCTGGAGCTCCCTCATGTCGAGAGACGTCATGACACGAGAAGAACACAAAGAAATTTCAGAGCATTGGTTTAGCTGCTTAACTTCCTGATGGTTGGTTGACATGTCTCTTTTTGCATTGGAAACAATGCACCAAGGGAAAACCCTTGATGAAAGAGACAGTTCTGCCCACTTTTATAATTGTAATACCGTGCTGATTCATAAAAATTTAGTATATGATTTCTTTTGAGCGTCATTTTTAAGGTCACCATTTTACATGACAGAGTCAGGTCAGTGGCAATAGGGATAAATGGCATTTACTACCACTCTCGTTTTCTGTGTTGTTGTTTTTTTAATGTGCTCCTTCTGCTTCATATTTTCAAAACTTGTTAATGACAAGGATTATCTCCCAAACAGAAGGTTTTACTCTAACGTGGATTTCTGTCAAAAATAAGTCACAGAATTACGTTTTAGGGTGATTTTATTTACATAAATGTGTCTAAAATCTCATCATCCCAATACCTTATTTTTATATTCTCAAAAAGAGATGGAACTTCTTGCAGCTTGACTATTATTTCTTGGTGGGCTCAGTTCATAGCAATAACACAATATTAATGGTCCAAGTCTCTGTCCTTTATCCATCTAGTATTAATTAGTTTGGAATTAGGTTCAGGTAGTACTAAAAGAATTCAGGGTACAGGTTTAAGATCTCTGCAATGACTTACGCTGTTTACTTAGATATCATTGTCATGGCTTATATGAAACATTGGTGAGTACAGACTTTCCAGTTCTCTGCAAGGAGGAGTTGCAAAGTCAAGTTCAGCAAACAAGAGTCCACACCCCTCTGTTTGTAGAAAGCAGAAATGAAAGCATTCTTATCATTCATAAAAGGTGTTTTTTTAGTAACTATTCTACAAAAGCAGTTAAAGATATATTGAGCAAACATTCTGGCCCCACCTTCTAAGAGAAACTGGTTACGTTTGTTTTTCTTTTGCTTTACTCCAACCGATGCTGATGGAAAAAAGTCCTTTGTTGACCTCTGCAGTCATGGCTTTTTGATGATTTATGCAGATTCTTAAGTTTACAGCGTCCCATTAAATTTCCAAGTATTGAAAACCTAAATTTGAACCAATCATCAATGCTACCTAGTTTTAACTAATATTTTAGAATAATCAATTAGGTATCTGAAAGTATGACAGAGAATAAAAAAAGATGTGTTTAAAGTCACAAAAGCTTCTTATAAAATGCCCTCTTACGTAATAAATATGTAGACTTAAGAACATCCGAATGTGTAGAGAGTCATTATAAGAGTTTATTTGAGCCAAACTGTTGCCGCGTCTGGGGAGCAAGATCTCAAATGTTCCAGAGAATAATAATTTTGCAGTTTCTTTTATGCATTTGAAAATGGGGAGGGAACATATGGAAGATTACATGGAAGGGAGACTAGTGAACAAGACTATGTGCTCTCCTGAGGGTGGTTACGGATTATTTCAACGGTGCGTTAACCTAAATGCACAGAAACAGTGGACAGGGCTTAGTTAGGTCAAAGATAAACCTTTTACGAAAACGTTATATGCCTGAGTCTTGACTACATCCTGTGACCTACATGCCCAGTTAGGAATTTATGATTAGATCACCCTGTGAGGGTACTTTCAATAACACTCCTTTCCTCATCTACAAATATAATGAAAGAATGCAACATATGTGTCATCTTTAAGAAACATATCCTAGGTGACGACTGTGAAATAATTCCATTTTACTGTAGTAGTTGCAGAACATTTTTTTTTTTTACATGCTTGACTTCAAAATAAAACAGAAACATCACTGTTTAAACGACACCTCTCAAGACTGAGCATTTTGGGACATTTCATAGACACAGTAAGTTATACTGAGCAAATGTTCTGCCTATAATAACGACGACGTGACTCACATTTAAGATGGTGGAAAACTAAAAAAAAAGAAGAAAGTGTTCTAGAATACTCCGATCTTAGAGGTAGGGATAGTTAGCTCCTAGTCTACAGGTTCTGGAGACAGAAGCCAATGTCTGGTGGGTGGCATGTTACCCTAAGGTTATGGAACTCTTCTGCTCTGGGCCACTTTCATAGCTCATTCCCAAAGCCTTGGCCATAAGCCAAGACATGCTACAGACGGACTCAAATACAACTTTCAGAATTTTGATAGATCTGCCAAAGTAAGCGGTCAATTAGCATTTATAAGAATTTCAAGTATTACTACTACTGTATTCCACTTCTCTAAAAGGTGTTAATTCACTCAGACCACTGGGTGGGACAATGCAAGTACTCTCTGGTAAGTGAGATTAATCTTTTAATCCTTTCTAAATGATTCACCAACCTGGCTTTGATCATTTTAGTTTAATAGATGTAACTGGCTTAACCATCATTCATGTTTAAGGTAAGCATGTGCCTCACGCATGACTGTTCAGTTCCCTCCTTGTCCCAGGGGCAAGTCTGGGAGATGAAGTAAAGCCCAGAATAGTATGTGGAGGGATAAAAAGACATTTCCCAGTGGTTCTTAAAATTTAGTGTGAATCAGAATCATCCACTGGTGCTTAAGAATGCAGAATCTGGGGCCTGACACCCAACAATTCTGATTCAGAAGGTCAAGGGTAGGGCTGGATTTAGGAATCTCTGTATCTAACAAGGACTTTTGGTAATTCTGATGCCAGGAGTCTGAGGGTCATCTCCTACAAAGTTCAGCCGTATGCCAATGAGGGCTTTGATCTCTTAAGTAACCCCAGCTTCCTTTTAAAAATAACCTTTTGCATTAGAAATGCTATAAAGTGCTTATCATGTTCTTGAAGATAGTGGGTAGTTGACTCATCTTCTGTCCCATAGGCACTAATTGACATTTATTCTCAGCACAGTCACTTCCAGAGCACACATCTTTAATGATAGCACAACCCTGTGGTTATAAGCTTCATAAATGGAAATATACACAGCAGTGGTGGCCTTCTATTTATATACTCATTTCAAAGAGAAGTCAGAGCAGTTAGCTGTGTGCCGTCTGTTTACTAAACAGTGTTGAAGCAATGGGTGCAGACAGAGACCCTTTCAGCTTAATGTCTACCAGATGATTAAAAAAGTTTCCAGTTAGTTTCCTGCTCACAACCTAGCGAGCAAGGCTGTAATACCTGTAAAATAATTAGGGTACAGCATGTGCTTAATTTATTCCAAACATTGCAAGATTTCCACATTAGCATTAATGGCTTGCTTATAGTGGAACCCAAGAGGCCACATAAAATAATAGGAGGCTCAAAAGTTGTAGCTGAAAAGGAGTGTTAAAAAAATTGTGCATACTGTTTGTGGTGCACTCCACCAAAAAAGGCTGTGGTTCAATGTTCACATTGTTCTCTCCAGACAGTACTAATTTGTTTCCAATTAAAAGAAAATGGATTGCAAATGACTTCACAGAGCAACCTGGTCAAAGGAGTAAGGTCTAGCTTATAATGTTGCCTCAGGAGCAGTGCTTTGGCTGCAGGGCACAAATCTAGGCGTCACTGAATAGAGTAGCTATGTCTGCAAGGAAGAGTTTGAGTTACTCTGGTGCTGGAATTTATGGTGCTGTTTCAGCTAATTATTAGTCTCTATTTAGGTAGTCTGCAGACTCTTACAAGTCTTTGTGAAGGGTAGAGGGGAATAAACTTGCATCGTGATTCATTTTGAATAATTGTTAGTGTTTATCCTCATTTTTAATAGTGTAAAGCTTTTCCCCAACTTGTCATGAGAAAGTAATTGTTTCCTTATGATCCTTGTCTCACTGCTATCTGGACGATGAGCTAGGAGGCAGGCAGGGAGACCGGAGAAAGAAACTGTTCTCAGTAATATGACAAAAGACACTGAAGACTTGTGACCCTCTCCCATCCTTCATAACTAAAAGTTGGGAAATTCTTTTTATTCCTGTTTTTTAATTAAACTCCAGGAAGCAACAGACATGTGTTTGCTACCATCAGCAAAGGGGGAAATGCTCTTGAAATGCGAATATTAAGATGTACAAAAGCTTAACTCACCTACATTCTCTTCACCTTCCTTCCACAGTTAGGAGAAAACGGGACATTGACAATTGTTAATTAGAAACAGAGAATTCCTATACACATTCTCTAGAGAGAATCTGGATACCCAAGGTATGATTGTGTCTATGTGGACTTAATTAGCCTTATGCATTAAGAACTACTAGTCAAAGTAAAGTCTTTGAAATAAGAAGTAAACTGTTTCTAGCAAGAAAAATCCATTAAACTGGGTCAAATACTGGAATGCAGTGAACTCAGATAACTGTCCCTGAGATCTGATTTGCTACCGGTGAGGACTGTGCTTATAGCAAAAGAAACAAATTCCAACTGGAACTTGTTTAAACAAAGCAAAAGAGATTATTGGAACACAAGGGGTTATGGAGGGAAAGAGAAGTTCATTTGTCTAAGTTTTGATGAATAAAGATTGAGCGGATGCAGCGTTTGCCACTGCAAAATACGCCTTTTGTAATATTGACTGTTTTCAGCGGGCTATTTTCAAGAAGCAAAAGACCAGGAAAAACCTCTGACCTCCCCACTAACTGCCTAAAAGAATTTAGATAGAGGACCTGCTCCAGGAAGAGCCATCATCATAGATAACTAGTTTAATATAAACTAGTGTGATAGACTGGGAGGAACCTAGCAAGGAACCTGCCCAAGGCCCTGTTTACGATCGATTAAAGATCTCAGTTTAGTGAGGTTACATAATAGCATGCAGATTTTTATTCAGTAGAGATACGAAAAACTTTTCTATGGTAAAAAGGTAGTACCCAAGTTAGGGTTTTTGTGCTACAGGACAGTAGCCAGTTTTGTAACTCATCTATTCATCCTATCCTAACTTTCCTTTATTAAGCTGACTATAAATACCTAGATCCACAAATATTCTCTAAAACAACCTTAAAATCATACTGGTTCCCTCATTAACTAAAGAGTTGAATAAATTTTTTAACAAGAATTCATGGTTCACTGTATATTTGCATGGGAATTATGATTTTACCTTTTGGACTATTACACTGTGAGAAGATAAACCAAGACATATTAAAAATTGTAAGAGTTTATTTGAGCAAAAATTGATTTGAACTGGACAGCATCCAATTTGGCAGATAGAAAGGAGCTTCAAGGAGCTGTACAAAATGAAAGACTTTTATAGGCAGAAGGGAGGACGAACAAAATAGATAACTAGGCAAAAGTGGATTGGTTATTGCAAGATTACGTTCCTTTTAGAGACGCCAGGGGTCTATCAGACAGACAGATGAGCTAACTAGTGCTGATTAGGCAATTCCTGATTGACTGGATGAAGATTCCGTTTCTGGGAGAGCCCAAACTGTCATGAAATTAAGTCTTGACTTGCAACGTGGGGTTTAACATAAGCCACTCCATTTTGGGCCTGTTGTGCTGTTTTAACAATACTTTAGCAATAACTAAAATGTATTTATAATACAGTCACTGGTATAGTATAAGCTAATTTCAGTGTGCAAAGACTTTTAAGGAACTTGTTTTGTACTAAAATTTCCCTAAATAAGGAAAACGGACTTTCTCTTGAGAGAAATGGACATTTTCCTCTTTTAAAAAATAGATTTCTTACTGCTGTCCAACTATCTCAGTTCTTTTGTGCCTGTGGGGACACTGAATTTATTGTTCCCTTTTCCTGAACTGCTCTGGTCCCAAATGCAAACATGACTGAACTCCCTCATTTTTCTTCAGGTCTCTGCCTAAACATCATCTAACAGGAGAAGCTTTCTTGACTCCTCAGTCTAAAGTAAGATCTTCCCTGTGCCTTAACCTAATTTATTTTTCTTCATATAACTATCCCGTGACATACATCTATGGGTGCACTGCCTATTTTCCTTCATTAGAATATAAACTTTATGAGACCAGGGGTATTATATATCTGTAGAAGATTTACATTGTTGTCTGTATTGGTTTCCTGGTAAAATTTATATTATTTGTCACAATACATACACAGAACTAGTAAGAAGGCAGATAGAAGACCTTATCAGAAATCAGATGTATAATGATTTTAAAATAAAACAAACAATAGTAGTAGGTAATATTGAGCACTCACTATGTGTCAGACAGTATTCTAAGTACTGGATTAACTTATTTTATCTTCACCACAGCCAATGAGGTAAGAATTATTATTATCCCTATTTTTAAGGTTAAAGCATTAAGGCACAGGATGGTTAAGTAACTTGCCTAAGGTCACATAGGAAGAACTGGAAAAATCAAGTCTTAATGTCAGGTAAACAAAAGCAGGTTTTGATATCTCCCCACACTTTCTTACTAAAAGGAATATAAGCCCCACAGAGGCAAGGATTTGGTCCTTTGTTTTGGTTCAGTACTGTGTCCCAGGGTCTAGGAGAAAACTGTCACATAGTAGGCATGCAGTGATTAAGTGACGTATGAATGAATGATTTCTTTCTTTTTGTTTGTTTGTTTGTTTGTTTGTTTGTTTTTGATGGTCTTCTATGTTTGAGACACTTTCCTTAGTACTGGAAATATGATTGGCAAACAAGAAGTCACCTCTGAGAAGAAATACAAGATAAACAAGTCAATAATTCACTACGGAAAATTTAAGACATTTGAAGTGTGACAAAAATCATGCCTTAAGTAGCTGTTATATTTTCTGCAATCTCAACTCAGGAATTCAAATATTTGCTCTGACTCTGGGAAATTTGGCCAGCCCTGTCAAAATGAACAGTGGTCAGCTTCAACAAGCACACTAGGGCTCAAGAATTAAGACGACCTCTCTTGAGTCAGAGAGCAGGCCACTTCGGGTGTTTGAGCTACAATTTAGCGCTCAGCTGCCTGTGCCTGTATCTCCTCTGGTGACACAGGGAGTGTGCTGGTCCCAGTGGGCCAAGTAGGATAGAAATTTAAAATAAGATGTTACCCCCTCAAGGTCTATATTTCCCCTGGTCTAAGTAGGTCCATAACTGAATTGATTTATTTAATAATTTTATGTGTGAAAGAGGTAGATATAATTATTGCAATTTTAAAATAGGGATGTAGGAGTGAAATAACTTTCTTAGGGCTGCCACATCTGCAGCAAAAGCCACATTATGATTAGACCTCAAAATTTCTCGGTTTTAAACATTTTCTGCAGGAAAATGAATGAAATAGTGCCTTAAACCCAGAAGTCTACCAGCAGTCTGGCTAAAGGTTTAGCATTAGTGGAGGTGATATTTTAAAAACTTATTTAAAACGTAACACAAGGAGCACAGTTTTTGGGTTCTGGTAAAGTAACAGGCAGTTCTTGAAACAAGCGGCACTGGAAATAAATGAACAAACAAAACCGAGAGCGTTGAGGACATATTGAAAAAGACTTGTAAAGAATGACGCTGTATTAAAAAAAAAAAAAAAAAAAAATTTAAAAAATGATTGCAGCTGAGAGACTGCAATCATGAAGAGACTTTCACACAGATAATTTTTATTTTTATTTTTTTTTAGAATTTGCAGTACGTATTAAGCTTTGCTCACCTATTATCCCTGTGCAACCTGTAGGAAGGCTGGCAGAATAATTAGCACCTGGATTTCTGGGTTAAAGAAAACAACAAAAAGCCTTCAGTCATCTGATTGATCATCTGGTTTATTTTCTCTTCCTTTTTTTATGGTTCCCCTTTACTCCCACTGTGCACAGTGAGGGATCAAAATGAACCCAAATGGGAAGAAACAAACAATGTTGATCTCCTTTGAATTCTTAAGAAACAACTCAAGCAATTTACAAATGTTGGCCTGAGATAGTAGTGGTTTTTTAGGTTGCTTTTAAAATGTCAATATCAGTACAATTTACTATTTTGAACTTTTACAAAGGCATTTTCATCAAGGAAAAGATCATTTTTCAGGTTGAGAAACAGCATTCAAATTGAGGTCAAAATGGAGTAAAAGCTTTCCATTTCAGAGAAGGATGAGCAACTTCTATTCTCTCTGTCCTTTAATTGACCAGGAAACAAAGGTCCACGAGGGTTCATAGCTGAAAAGACTCCTTTCCCTTCTTAGTGTCAGAGGAATGCTAGAAACCACATCTTTCGGTTTCACTGCATCACAGTACCTGAATTTTTCAATGTATGGTTGAAAATAAACAAGGACTATCAGGTAAGTACTTCAGAAAAGAAGTATAGACATTTAGGAAAATTCTCCTTTCTTTATTATGATGAAATATTCAACTTTGTGTTCTAATAGATACATCTCCAGAACTTGACACGACTATGGCTCATGCCAAATACCAGGGTTAAATATTGTCAGAGATAAGCTGAACATGTTGCTTTTCATAGGTAATAATATAAACTAATATTATAGAGTCCCTGAGTTTCAAATGTGTTTAACTCTCCAGGTGATAAAATTAACCCATTTTCCTCTAGGCAATGTTTCTTCAATAAGGAGAATTCCGGGAAATGTTGGAGAATCTTTTGTATTGCCAGAGCAAAAGAATTTTGGACAAAAGAAATGGAAAGAGGTCTTCCTTGGGTGAAATGGATAGGGGTCCTCAGCTTTGGAGAAATGAAGAAGAAATAGAAAAGGCATTCTCTTACCTAGAATCAGATGGGGAAAAAGAAACTAAAATGTAGAGAAAGGCACGAAGAAAAAGGCCAGAGAAAGAGAGAAGGGTTGAACAATATTAGAGCCTTTAAAAATAGGAAAACACAGGATGAAATGTGTAATGAGTTAAATGGTGAC
Organism: Rhinolophus sinicus; assembly: GCF_057876585.1. Taxonomy (NCBI): domain Eukaryota; kingdom Metazoa; phylum Chordata; class Mammalia; order Chiroptera; family Rhinolophidae; genus Rhinolophus; species Rhinolophus sinicus. Next base: position 186,583,350 of record NC_142503.1, on the reverse strand, counting down.
TCCCCAAAGACAAGTTCTCATTATAATTCCTAGAACCTGTGAGTGTTACCTTAGATGGCAAAAGATGTGACTAAATTAAGGATCTTGAGAGAAGGACGTAATCCTGGATTATCTGGGTAGCCTTAAATGGAATCATATGTATCTTTATAAGAAAGACACATGGGAGAAGACAAAGAAGAGGTAAAGGCAATGTGACCACAGAGGGAAAGATTGAGCGACATGGGGACAAGCCACTGAATGCCCGGCGCTGCCAAAAGCTGAAAGAGGCAAGTGAGGATTCTCTGGAGACTGGAGAAACTGTGGCTCTGCCCACACTTTAATTTCAGACTTATGACCTCCAGAACAGTGAGAAAATAAATTTCTGTGGTTTTAAGCCACCCAATTTATAATAATTTGTTATAGCAGTCACAGGGAAGTAAAACAGAGGGGGAGAAGGAACAGGTGAACATCGGCATTTTTCTTCTCTTTAGCCTCCCTGTGGCTCTTGAGCTATTAGAGGGCATGCTCATGGAGGGAGCAGGGGAAGGTTGAAAATTTGAATACATTTCCTTCAGAAATACCAAAAACCTCAGCATTCTGGGTGTAACCATTGCAGGGGAGCAGAACGTATCACCCCAAAATATGCCTCTTTGGTATAAGGATTATTTTAGGCTGTTTATTTTTACGAACCTGCAGGCAGAGAAGTAGCTGAAAAAAACAAGAGCAGAGTAGAAGTTACCCTTTTGCAAGAGACATTTACATTCCCAAGGGAAATTTCCATTTATAAGGGTGTCTCCCTTTTTGTACCAAGAAGAGAAGTATGATAACCTCTAGGAACTCTTATCAATGGTCGCTCCAAACATCTTTTCTCTCTCGCTGGAGACGTTAGTTAAGGTGGTGGCTTGGGCCAAATTCCCACTTACGGAGTTATTGCAAAGTCCTGGGTATTTCCCATGTATACAGGATGTATGCATGTCATTAAATTTCTGTTTTTCTCCTCTTAATCTCTCTTTTGTTCCATGGGTAAAGGGAAAGAACCTAAAAGGGTAAAGGGAATATTCTTCTCTCCTACACCATGTCCCAGGGCCTTTATGCCTTCTTGTAACAGCTGCAATCTGATGGGATTATAGTTGCATATGGATTCAACGAATTGGTGAGAAGAGTATAAATAACAATAATAATAATAATAAATTTATTGAATACCTATCAGTCCGGTCCTAGCAGGGACCAGAATGTGTGTCAAACAGTTCCAATTAAGAAACTTTAATACCAGTAATACCTACAGAGGCATGGTCAGACCTAGACAAACAAAAAAACAGACAAATGAGGGACAGCGCTGCACCCAGAGACAAACAACTGTGGAAAGTGATTGCCATCCATAATGTTGAAAGGACACGGAGAGGAAAGGGTTGAAACAGCCCAAGAACTTGAACTATAGAGGAAAGACTTCCTATAAGGGGCTAATGTGAGAAAATAACACATCCTCTGGACTCCTCTACTCTCCATATTTCTCTACAATACTACTTCATTTCTGCTACCAGATATGTGGTTTCCCGCACATCTACCATTCTGGGACACCAGCTGGACAGTCTACCATTTAACTAAATTCTGACACTATATGTTACTGGTCCAAAGTCTGTGTATCCGAAAGGCCAAAACTGAAAACGTCAGAGTTTGAAGTAAGGGAAGGTTTATTGATCCAGAAGGTGCCAACTGAGAAGATGGGAGCCCTAGTGGTACCTCAAATTCCTCTTCCCAAAGTACAGAGTTCAGGCTTCTTTTATGTGAAGGAAAAGGACATGTGAGTGGATGTTTTTGTGAAACTCAAGCCTAAAGCAGAATTCCTCTAGTGATTGGTGTATCTATACTCGTATGCAAAACTAGGCAGAAGCTATTAGCCTAAAGACCAAGGGAACAAACCAAGATTGAATGAGATGGAGTCAGACAGACGGAGCATTTCCCTGTTACGTATCTACCTACAGAAAATGTCACATCCCACAGGTGAATGGCTCGCTCCCACAAGACCGCCTTCCTCCACCCACTTCAGATGCCGATAACAAGCGCAGGTTGTCACCAGTGCTTCTGACATTCTGGCTATAAATTAGATGTTCTCACTACCTCCTCTTCAGGATCTATTAATTTGCTAGAGTAGCTCAGGGTGCCCAGGAAAACATTTTACTGACTAGATTATTGATTTATTATAAAAGGATATAACTCAGGAACAGTCCGATACAAGAGATAATTAGAATGAGGAATGGGGAAAAGGCACGGAGCTTCCATGCTCTCTCATAGCACTCACGTTCCCCAATCTCCACATGTTCACCCACCTGGAAGCTCTCTGAACCCCATCTTTTTGGGTTTTTATGGAGGCTTTGTGACATAGGCACCCCTGATTGAATCATTGGCCACTGGGGTCTTTTCAATCTTTTGCCACTCAACCCTCACTGAGGTCAGGGAGTGGGACTGCAAGTACTAACCCTCTGATCTACCGTTGGTTCTCCGGACCTCCGGCCCACATCCTTAGGTTATCAAGGGACTTTCTAAAATTCATCTCAGGAACATGAAGTCAGGTGTGGTTGAAAGGGGCTTGTTATAAATAACAAAAGACAGCTTTATTGCTCTTATCACTTAGGAAATCCCAGAGGTTTTAGGAGCTCTGTGCCAGGAACAGGGATGAAAACCGAATAGATATTTATTATGATAAACCACAATATCACAAGGTTATATTCTTGGGGCTATGCAGCTACTGACAGCAATGTAGCACAAAAACAGAAAGTTAGTAGAAAGAAAATATTTCAACATTTCTTTCCCTGGCCTGTGACCAGGCCTGCAAGGGAGCCTGGGATGTGTGGTTCCTAGTGGTGGGGCATACAGGGCATAGAGCCAGATACAGAAGGAGGGAGAGGGAGGGGATGAAAATGGAGGATAACTAGCTCATCTACTTTGAATCAGGTCCTAATAAGGCCCTCAGAAATGTTTGCTCTAGCTCTTACACCAACCCTCAAAAGATATGTATTATCCTATAGTTGAATGCTAAAACTCAAAGGAGGTCATTCACCAAGGTGACCTAATCTGTGTACTTCTCCTTGCTCGGTCTCCTCATTATATTGGCCTTTTTTACTCTTCAACAGGATACTCCCATTTCTGGCCCTTACACTTACCATTTGCTCGCTATACACACCCTTCTGTCAAATGCCTGCTCAAGTGTCCTCTCATCATCCAACCATCCTTGGCCACCCTTCACTCTAATTTCCTATTCTTCTCAGCCCTGGGCTTCACCTCACACCTTGGGTTGCATTTACTTAGATGTTGTCTGTTATCCCCCATTACAACCCAAGTGTCATGAGAGTGAGACTTGCACAACCATATATGTCTGTGCCTAACACTTACTCGGTGCTCAGTAAGTGTCGTTGAATGATTGATAATGGAGCAGGCTCAGGATTTGAACACTTGGGTAGGATTCTGAAGCCCATTGTCTTTCCATAATCATGGGCTGGGATTCCATGGGAGTGGAATCTATGTGCAACATATGCTCCAATGAACAATTAGTGGAAATCACAAGAACAACAATCATAGCAAAGCACAATATTTAAAGAGGTGACAGGTATCCGTGATCAAGATAATACAATAAGGAAAAGCAAGATCATCTAGATACAAATGAAAAAAGTCCAAAAAGTTGACTGGAATTTTGTTTCATCAGCACACACACACACACACACACACACACACACACACACACACACACACAGTCACATTCACACACACACCTCATCGTCATCCTCATCGTCGTCATCCTCAAAAGGAAGCTCCCCTTCCTTTTCCGGAGGAACAGCTGACACACGTGTACCAGATCCCACACACTGATATCTGGACCAGGCAGATAAGCAGATGATGCATCCACGCTGTGGACCCAGGTGGGGGCTTGGACCAGTCGGAGGTGTTTGTGCAGATCTTCCCGCTAACACTGAGGTGTCTGGGTGCCCTCTCCCTAAAGCACTTTTCACTTCCAGTTTCACAGAAAGAGAAGCAGTCTGGGGAGTTCAACCAAATGCTGCCATAAATAACAATATTGAGACAGAGGGTGTTTCCCCCTGTACTGGTATCGTTCTGAGTGCTTGCCTTTGCAGGGTAGATTTTCCCCTCTTCAGTCCCCTTTTGGAGTACTTGTCATGTAAAATGTCACACAGAACATAATAGAACTAAAAGCCTTGGTGAGGAATCACTCCTATCTTAAAGGTAAAGGATCTGTTTCCCTTTATTTTCTAAGCAAGCTAAGAATTATTAGCTTTAAAGATGAGGGATGTGAACATTGATAATTCCAGGTGCCAGCTGACCATACAGTTAATTTACGAAAGGAAAGGGAGGGTTTTGGAGTTTCAGTGGCAAAGGCTTCAACTTTCTGCCATCCTTTCTCAGGGACCTTGAATGGCCTAATAATTATATTTAATAATTATTGACTAATAAGCACCTTTATTATATGAGCCACGGTGGGTGGGAGGAGGGATATTTGTTTTCCCAACCCCACCCTTCCTCAGCTAAACTCTAATTCCTTGTGTTCTTGCACGTGAATTCATTGGCTGGACCACAATGGCCAGCTCTGGATGTGATGCTCACAGATGTTTGTCCTTCTGGAACCACTTCTCCAGAAGGCACTCTCTTCCCTTTCAGTACACTGCTCCTGAACTGTTTTTGATTACTTCCTGTGTGAAATCTCTTCCTCCTTGGGAGGCAGCTTGGCCCCTTTCCCTGTCACCGGCAGTGCAGAGTGGGACGCACCTGACCGGGGTGCAATCCCCAAGCACCTTGCAGTCCACACTAGCTACTCAGTGGAGGCATTGTTGACCCTCTGAGTGATGCTAAGTTTGCAGGTGTAGCATTTTGAGCACCAGGAGAAGGGACCCACGTTCAGCCTCAGAACATGGCACTTTATTTTTTGCCTCTTTACACATGACTTTGTGCACGCCAGGCCAATCTTAGTGCTGGGCTTCCTGCTCGTACTTTTTCTCTTTGTCTAGCGTAGGGCTTTCTCTTGTCCCATGTGACTCCAAGGGCCATTTGTCCTGCCCCCCCCCCCCCCAGCATATATAATATTTGCAACACTGACACAAGATTCTCAGGTCTCTATGAATGGCAGAGACCAGCAAATGTTATATCCGTGCAGTGCTTGCTGTCCCTTTTGTGCCATCTAGCCCTGAGGTTTCTTCTTCTTTTGATTGCAGTGCTTTTTCTCTGCTTCTTTCCTCATCTATGACTTAAACATTTGCTTAAAAAAAAAAATGCTGGAAAATAAAAACTTTCTTTTCTAAGGGAGGCCAAAGAATTAGGAAAAAGACAATGTCATAACGTGTCTTGCAGGGGGAAAAAGAAACCAGCTCTATTCAACTAGTGAGAACAATTATTTGTTATTTTAGAGGCAAAGAAATCCTGCTGTCATAATTAAATTATTGAACTGAGAAAGCAGCATTGTTCAGAGGAGTGATTACGAGCCTGGACTCTGGACTCAAACAGCCTGAGTTTGAACCACAGAATCCCACTGGCGAGGCGTTTAACTTTGAGTGATTTACTTTACTTCCCTAAGACTTAGTTTCTCCTTGCAACAAATGGGGATGCTAATAATTGTTTTTGCAACATAGTATTGTTGGCAAGAAGTCATAAGCCCTTAGCATGCTACACATGTAATAAGTACTCAACAAGTATTAGCAGTCGTTATTAAGAATTTTAGGTGTGCATTTTAATTCAAATAAGAGCTTCCAAGTAACAGCTTATAACCACATTTGTGAAAGGTTACAAACTGTGATGCTGAGAATGGGTCTCATTTCTGTCTTTGAATATAAACAGCACGTTTAGTGTTCAAAAATTCTAACCCTCACTCTGAACATTGTCATTGTATTATTTCCTATCTAAAATGCAAGCATGCTGAGAAGAATCACATCAGTTTAAGATGCAGGCTCTGACACAAGCATTTCTAATATTTCCTGATGCCACTACGCCCGTATTAAGGTTGTGAATCATGTAAATGCATTTAAACTGGGCAGATTCTGCTAAGAATAGGGCATAAACGGAAATAAAGTACAATTTTTCATTCCCTATTCATTCTTAAATCCTACTAATGTCAGTGAAAATTATGTATTTATATAAAGAAAAAAATAGATTATTATTTTGGTCTACTGCTCTGCAAAGTTTTTGTACCCTGAAATATTAGATTTCTTTGCTTTTAATGTCCTGTTCTAAGCACCCAATAGGTGTTTAATGCATGCTCAAGAAACAATGTGTGAATATCTAATGCTGCTTATGTGCCCTTCAGATTCTAACAATCAGTTTGTGCCCAGTCAGTTGTATGAAGGTGGCAGTGAAACAAAACCATTTTCCACATGTTCCAAATTCTGTTTTAATTTTTCATCTAATCTCTAGCACATTACTCCCCTCTCTCCACACAAACATACACACACACACACACACACACACACACACACAGACACACACACACTTTTTAATGCTGCAGAGCTCTCCCTGGAAGGCAGAAACACAACCTTGGCACATGGAAATGATTATAAACTCTAATTTTGGAAAATAATTCTAAATTGGCATTAGTAGGTCTGTCCTTTATCCATAGTATTCACTTAAGCATGAATCGTATGTGGCTAGGATATAATGCATATATCGATTTTGATTATTTTTCCCTTCAGGCTGTGTCTTAGTTTTTGGCCTTGATCTTAAAAGTAAGATAGATGTTAGGCATTATTATCTAGCAAAAGGAGTAAAAAATCAATTTTATCTCCTGGCACTTCATTCCCTTCCCTTGCAAGGGCCAGATAGTAATGTTGCAACAGCTGTAAGCTCATCTTTACTTATTAAAGTTTGTGATGCTCATCTTTGCTGGGAATTCACTAGCCTGGGCTCTGTGTTGTATCCAATGTGTATTTTCAGATGATAAATGTATAATGACTATAGGAACCAATTTTTCATGGTAATAATAATTTCAAGAAAACACCTCTGTAAGGATGAGGTAACATTAAAAAAAAAACAACAATCAAAAAAAAAAAACTTTTTTTCCCCCAGTAATTTTAGACTTACAGAAGAATTGTAAAGAGAGTAAAGACAGTTCCCGTACACCCCTCACCCACCTTCCCCTAGTGTTAATGCCCTACCTACATAACCAGAGTACAGTTCTCAAAACTGAACAATTAACATTGGTATAATTGTACTATATAACTTACAGACTTTCCTCAGATTCCCATCGTTTTCCTACTAATATCTCTTTTCTGTTTGGGGATTCAATCCAAGACACCACATTGCATTAAAAAATACCAAAAAATAACCCACCTATTTTTTGATAAATATATATTTGAGAAATATATATTTGCTAATGGCAAGAATGTAAATGTAACTGAACACTAAATCATAGAGATCCTTTTCTATTTTATTTAATTTTTTACATTTCTGAAGGTTGCCAGTAAAAGAAAGAGGCTTGGTAAGTCAGTCACTAGTCTAAAGGGATGGTTTCCAACCTTACTGTCATGACACACAGGTGCATTTTAATCAGTGGACGGATATACAGTCACAAGCAAAGTGCTGTTAGTAGTACAGTATTGAAGTCTATGAATGGTTTATGCACGTCATAAATTGAGCTGAATGAAAGGTTAGTTTAATTGTAACCCTATTCTTACTTGCATTTTTAAATGCTTTTTGGGGTGAGAGGGAAAGAGGTGGTATAACAGCTATGAGCTCACAATTGCTCATAGACTTACTTATACTCCTTAATTGCTCCATTCTTCACCTTTGACAAGGCTATGCCTCCCCTAGACCTTCTCTAATTTAAAAAAGTTAATAGAAACCAAGAACTTCAGAATAGGAAGAGTGGCTGCATCAGTGTCCACTATCTTGAGGGAATAATTTGAAAATCACATACTTTGGCTCTTTTAATCATCTTGTTTTTCAGTTTTGACTGTCACCCTTTGAGATTTTTATCTGGAGCTTTGGGACTCCGGTAACATAAAATAACACTGTATTGAAAATCTGCTTAAAATTCTCCCTTCTCTTTGGTGTGTGTGTGTGTGTGTGTGTGTGTGTGTGTGTGTAGGACCATGTTTGCTGTTGTTGTCCATTTTTGGAACATATGAGTACAAATACGTTCATATTTGCTATGGTACTGTCCCCAAATCCCTCCCTCCCTTCCTCTTTCCATTTAAGAGTGTCTAATGTGGCTCAGGCACTGTGCTAGGCACAGGGAAAAGAAAGTTAATATAACATAGCCTCTTCTCTCATTTAGATTACAGCTCAGTGGAGGTGATAAGAGACAATCAACAAGAGGCCCCAAATAGTCATACATAAAAGTTATTTTTTACAGTGTAAGTGCCTAATTCTGCCCAGTGAAACAAAAGAAGTCTTTGGGAGGTGATGTTTTAAATAAGCCTAGAAGGATAAATAAGTAATTCCCAGAAGACCAGCTACTAGGCGAGAGTGGGAAGGTGATGCCAGGTACAGAACAGTGTGTTAAAGTATAGTGGAAAAGGCATCTGAGAACATGATCTTTTTAGAGAAATTCAGGTCCTACTGAAGGGCTGAAGTATCAGATACTATGTGAGAAAATAGCAATACATGAGATCTGAAATTATGCCTCTTAGAACTGGGGCACTGATCTCTGTCTGATCAAAGCAAGAGATTATAACGTTTGAACTAAAGCAGTGGCAAGAGCAGATGAAAACATGAGGTAGATTCCAGAAATAAGGAAGAGGGGAACTGGTTGGGAATGAGAGCAGAGTCGATGTAAGGAGACATCCAGGTTTCTGATGTGGAGTACCTCGTTTGAGGGTAATATAGGGACAGAGGAGGAGAAATAATTTGATACCTGATGTATATGTTAGAAAGAGGGAAAAAGGGATGTACGCCGTTTGGATATGATGATATTGAGGTTTCAATATGACACCCACTTTGAGGTACGCAGTAGGAAGCCAAGAGAGAGGTGTGAGTGGGAGAAATCTATTTGGAACCTGGGAACTCAGATGAAAGTTGAAAACATGGGCTGAAGTGGGGTTATGAACTCAAGGGAAGATAAAAAGAGGAGCAAATGGGGTAAAACTACACTTAATATGGGGACAGAGAAAGAAGAACTGAGGCAAGAGAATGACATGGAAAGACCAGAGTGGTGGGTGTAAAAGGCAGAGGCTGATAAGAACATGTCAGACCACGAGAGGGGAGAGAATCTCAGGATGAGCAAGGTGAATAGTATCTGGTGTGGTACACGGGTTAAGGAAGGTGAGGAATGAAAAGGGATGTGCTCCAGACTTGGGAATCGTGAATTTGTTGGTTACATTAACAAGAGTAGTTTGACTGGAATAGTGGGGGCATAGGACAGGAGTGGGGGACATAGGACAAGAATCAGTTTACAGAAGGTTGAGGGTTGAATGAAGAGGCAAGCAACCAGACACAGAGAGCATAGATTACACTTTTTAGGAGCTTGGATGTGACAAGAAGACTGGAGCAGGACTGAAGTAGAAATACACAGAAGACAGGTTTTCTTTATTGTGTCTTTTGCTTTTATTTGTCCTTTTGTTTGTTTGCCAACAAAGAAGGAAATTACTTTGTGGGAAAGGGGGGGCTTCTTGTGAAGAAGGAAGATTGACGATACAGAAAAGAGGGAATCAGAGAATCTCCAGAAATGCCCCAGAAAAACCTAAGATCATGTAAATCTAGACCAAATGGGAAGAGATTAGCCTTGAAGAGGAGCGATGTAATCGTCGTCCTTGGACGTACAATGGAAGGAGGTTAAAAGGAGAATAGCTTTTGATGCATCTGGATGGGGCCCAGGGTCAGGATATGATGGGAGTTCTGATGAATGATTTCTGTTTTCTCTATGATTTACGAGGCATGTTTAAATGTCATAATATAAGGAAGTAAGGCACAGCGGATTTGAGGAGCATGATGAAAGTTCAGAATATCTGCGGAGAGAATGCAAAAAGGAAAGGACTACTGAGAGTCATTGATCACTTGACAAAAACTGGTGCCTGTATTTGTATAGAGTTCAGAGTCTAGATTGCCATATATATATTTCCCACAACCACCAGTCAGGACACAGCAAGAAGGAAGGAAGATTGCAGGACTGAATCAAAATTGAGAAATTTCCAAGATGTGAATGGTGGGAAGATACTGGCAAAATGTAGTGCATTGTGTTAGTAAGGGCTTAAATAGAGTGGTGAACCATGGGATCTAGAAGAGTTAGGAAAAAGAGTCTAGAAAAAGATAATAAATCCAGGACAAGGTAAATGGATTCTAATAAAAGGCAGGGGGTCAATGGGGAGTACAATCACACCTGAATTAAATGATTGGATTGACTATGTAATTGAGAGGTAACCGAGGCTGATTAACCTCCTACATTCTCTCTCCACTTACTTGCAAAGTTATCAAGCTTTTGACAACAGTACAGAATTTTGGGCAACACTGTACACAAGAAAATGTGCTTTACTCTCTTATGAGAAATAAGCAAGATTAATTTAAAAATCTCCCTATTATTACTCTCCAGGAATAGTGTGCAGGAATGAGGTCAACCGCAGGAACCTACTGAGAATGAGCACGCCATTGTTGATTGTCTTTTTGGATGAAAACCTAATGTCATTGCCTATCAGAGATTAAGCTAGCGCAATTTTATGGTAAACATAGAAACTGCCTTACAGAGAATTATTATTTCAACAGGTGCAGTCTTATACTCGATAGTGATCTAACAATTGGCTTCATGACTCGTATTGGGCTCACAGCATCCATTGAAATAATCTCCTTGGATTGATTCTCACACATAGACATCATTAGAGGGTATGCTTACATTATGGTTAGTCACAAGGTATTCATGAAAAGGTCTCTGCCCAGATAAACTCTGACCACTTAATGTACTTTATCTTGTTTGTTTTCATTAGTGATCAAAGCATCATAGAAAAATAACTTGCATTATTCTACTTAGAGAGGGAAAAAGAGCTACCACAATGTTTGCTGAAGTTCTGGTATTATTACTACTAGGGCGTAAAGAACAGCTCTTTCACTCATTCAAGAAATAGTTATCTAATATTTGTCAAGTTCAACGGGCTTAGTGCTAGGTAATGTGTGAGGCATTTGTTTATAGCACAAAAAATTTACTCTGCCGCAACTGGTCCTTAAATGGTGGAAGGAACAGCTGGAGTGATTCATTTATTCACAGTAAGATAACATTTGCTAGAATTTGTGCTCAGCATGAGCAGGGACATGGCCTGCTTAGTTCATCACTCCATCCCCAGAGCTACAGATATGAGACATGTAGGTCCTGACGTGTGATGAACACCCGAGTAGTATCTGGGGGATGCAGGAATAAATGGTTTGAGTATGGATCCTGCAGATGCGAGAGTTACGTATACTTGGATTATATTATATAATCCAATATAATCCTTGGATTATATTTCCTAGTGTAGGGACACAGATTGACACACACACATATAATAAGCCTCACACCTGAAGCAGGCTACTTCACCTGGACCCTCAGACTTGAGGGGGTCATGGATGTAGATGGGGAAAAAAAAACTTACATCATTATTTTCTCTAACCTCTGACTGAAATTTTGCATTTCCTCGAATTATAAATGTAGGAAACAAACCAGAAGAATGTGAATTTGCCATCAATAAAAAAAAAATCACAGTTAAAGAAAAAAACTGCTTTACAGGTATTGCAGACATCTCAAAATGTCACAATATTCATTACAAATTTGAAATTATGGTAGTTATTAGATTCACTGTTAGATACTGTGTTCTTAATGGTTAAAATAAAGAACTCATATTACCATATCAAAACAGTAGTTCTTTTGAATAGTTCCATAATTAGATTACTCTATAATTGGTTTTCTTTGTAATTCTGTCCAATTTATTTTATGATTTTAAAAACATTACTCCAAGAAATCGTGCGGAGATAGATTGCCAAGATGGTCCCAACAATTCCTCTCATCCTTGTTGGTACGTTCCTTTGCACTGGGACTTTGTCACTTCTCCCATCGACAGGTGGATTTCTTTTATCCCTCTTGAATCTGGCTTGGACTTATGACTTGCTTTACCAACAAAATGCCACACACAGGATGTGACTTCTGAGCCTCCTCTGGGAAACTTGGCAGCTTTTGTTCTCACACTCTTGCTGCCCCCTTTCCCTTCATGTGTAGGGAAATGAGAAGCAGTCAGCTGATGAGGGGTCCAACGAACATGATCAGCAGAAATGGAGCATGAGCCGGAAGTCTGGGAGTGTGGAGTCAGAGGGATGTCAAGCCATGGTGAGTTCCGGTGGGCAACTTGGAAGGAAGACGATGCCATGGGAAAGGAGGTGAGTGTTTCAAAGGCAAGAGTATTGATATGTTGCTCATGTGGATGATAGAGCCAGAGTTGAGTCAGAGGGAAAGTGAGCCAGAAAAAGAGGGTAATGCGTGAAGCATAGTTTACAAGAACCAGAAGATGAGAGCAATGAAGAGGGGAGGGGTAGAGCGGGCATGCAGCAAGGACTGCGAATTTCTCTGTCAGGAGTACGGATAAGTGCCTAGGCTAGAAAAAGTGGACCCACCCACCACCTTTCAATGTAGAACAAATAAAACTCCACTGAATAAAATGCGGGAGAAGCCCTGCAGATTCAGGAAGAATCTGCTTCAGTTGAAATGTGGATTGGAGATGTTAGGGAGTTTAGTTGGGTATGGGTGGGGTGTTCCAAAATCCCAATGAAAGGATTCGGAAGAAAAAGGAGCTTGGGAGTGCACATCAAAGTAGAGGATGCTCAGAGCATCGTGGGGCTAAAAGTCAGGTGAGTCTGGGTGCTGGTGTGGGTTCCAGTTTTCAGCAAAGATTCTGAGGAAGACTTTGGTCTCAATAGTCTCTAGAAGCATTACTTAGCCTCACAGAACTTAGCTGTGACATGACTCTGATGTCTGTATTGTGGGACTGGGCATCTCTTTTCCTCTTGCTTGGTAAGCGAGGGTGGCGGCTGGCAGAGCATGTATGGTGGCCACGGTGTTGGTGGGCAGCAAGAAGCAGGCCAGTTCAGGTCACCTGCCTTTCCACGTAGGGTGAGACTGCAGTGGCAGCCGCTGAACAATCCTGTGTGGCGTACGAGGTCGGGCTCTGCCTGGAGTTAGCCGGTGGTCGGTGTCCTGTCAGTATTCCAAGGGTCCTGGGTGGCCAGCAGCTGTGTGAAAATGGATTACCACAAACAAACTTCCAGGGCTCTCCCCTTGTATATTTACAATGAATTTACTTAGGATAAATTTCCAGAAATGAAACGTCCGAGGAAATGGATAATTTTAGAGTTTTGGGTATATATTACAAATTCCCTAGCACGAGGTTTCTACTACGTTCCATTCCCACTTGCAGTGAAAGAGAGCTCTTTCCACATTCTCTTCTGTACATGAAGTTTTAAAAGTTTAAAATTACTGCCAGTGTAAAACATAAACCTTGGCATCCTGCTGTTAATTTACTTTGTCTTTTGTTTTTATTAGCAAGGCTCTGAAAAAGGACCACTTGTATTACTTTTGTCTGTGTGAGTAGTTCGTTACATGCCTTGTCCATCCTCCTATTGACATTTTTTTCCTAAGATCTCTTTATGTAAATATTAACATTCTGCCTGCATTATATATATATATATATATATATATATATATATATATATATATATATATAACTTTACAGATATTTTACATTTTTAATATGGAAAAACATTACGTATTTGCTCTCCCAACTTCATTCCCAGGCTCTGTTTGGTGTGAGAGTGGGCGTCTTGCTGTAGAATTTGATCCATGCAATGTAATATCGATACCACCACTGGGTATTTGCAGAGATTTACATCGAGAAGTGAGTCAGAGGCTCCTTTCTCAGCCACCCCTTTTAGTTCATCTTTGGATTTTTCGAAGTTAAGACCAGGATCTGGTTTGAGATCGTTGTCATCTGCTTTGAATGTAACAGATATTTTGCAAAATGTAAACAGTTGACCTTTCCAGCAGAAGCCTTTCCAGCAGAAGAGTGACAAAAGCCTATCTGAGAGGTTTAAAGAGACAATTGGAAGCATGCAAGCTCAGGTCACTGGACTTTCCATGCAGGGCGAGGCTTCTATGCCAGCAAGTAAAGAGAAAAGAAGAAAACACAGCTCTTGAGGAGCTTCCTTTGGAGGAGTTACTAAGAAATAGTCAGTAGCTGAAGCAAGATGTGTGAGCAAAGGACAGTCTCGATTTGGCCCATTCCAGACTCTCAAACATACAGTAATATGCTAGTCATGTCCAGTTTTTTCTTTTTTTTTTAAACATGAATTAATAAGATCTGTCCACATTAAAATATAGGGTGTTAAGTTTTACTCTGTCATTAACTATTGGCAAATTTAATAATTTTATGCACATACTCCACTGTATTTCCAATAGCTTAATGCCAAACATTTTCAAATTCTTTCACAATCTATTTTTCCTATGTGTTCCCAAATATTAGCTGAAAATAATGTGACCGATTCACTTCAGGTAATTTTCTGTTTGTTCATGTTTTTGTTTTTAATTTTTTTCTGCAAATGACTGTCCTAAAAATTCTAATGAAATGTAGACAGTGTGATTTTCACTACAAAGAACGTCCCAGAGTGCTAGGTTAAGTTTGATCCCTGCCTTCAGGAACTTACCTATAAGAGGAAGGAAACATCAACTACTGGCAATAAGACAGCATAGCTAATGATAATCCCTCATCTACATGACACTACTTGGTGTACAGTAAATATGTGTTGAATGAATGCAACTGTGTTTTAGCCCCTTCACCCCTTTGCAGCTTCATTTCCCTGACTTGATCTTATGCTATTCAGATCACTTAGCTTTATTATTGGCTCAGGATTTGTAAATCCCTTCCAGATGATCTGTTCGCCACAATAAAAGCCACTTCAGCAAACCTGCTGCGTAGTCTACTGGATATTACAGAGAGAGAGGAAGGATGTTTTTTTCCCCCTTGAATTCACATTCTGACAGCAGTGTCACATACATGAGAAAGAAGAGAAAAAGAAAAAAAAATGGACATTGAAATTATTAATACCATGGCATGGCAGAGGAATAGTCAAAGTTTGTGGGAATACTATAGGTGAGGGAGCTTCATGTCATGTGTTGATACTTTTTTCGTCTGCTCTGTGTTATGTTTTGGGTCTATAGGAAAGCCTGGGGCTACTCTGATATCATAACCCAACAGATTCTACCATGCTCCATACTCGTGGCACCTGGGGCAAAGAATGTCAGGTCTGACCACGTCAAAAGTCCTACACACAATTGACTACTCCAGTCCTACGTGTCGCAACTCCCTTTCTAACTCTTGGCTTGTTTGGTTTCTTTTCCTGGATTTATACTTGCCCCTTGTTCCTAAAGAAAATTTTGACTTAGTAATTTGATTCTTGATACACACTTACATATAGATCATTGTTGACCCTGTTTTCTTTGTTTCTGACCGTTCCAGGTCCTCCCTACAAAGATAGTCCATGACTCCCAAGTACAAGCCTGGCTTTAACGCATTTGACGAATTCTCCTAATGTACTCTTATGTCCAAACTGAAAAGAAAAAAGAAAAAAAAGAAAGAAAGAAGAAAATAAAAAGAATGGTTACTTACTCTTATCTTGATAGTATTTAAACATAATGAGATGCAAGGCAGAGAAGATTTGATGAGTTGGTACAAGTAAAAGGCATATTTCAAAACGGTATATGATGCTCAAGAAGAAGGTGTGTGTGTGTGTGTGTGTGTGTGTGTGTGTGTGTGTGTGTGTGTGAGTGTGTGTAGGTCAGGAAGGTACGGTGTGGGTGATAAATCCAGCACACACAGAAAGGAGATGGGCTGCCAAGGATCAATGAATAAGCCCTCTGCTCAGTCTGAGGGCCTGGAACTCAGGGTCAGACACTAAACTGGTGGATTAACTGAGCAGAAAGATTAAACATTTGCAACAAGCTAGGGAGCTTGAACTCTCTTTAACTACCTGTAACAAGTTCTCTTGCCTCATCTTCACCAGAACAGAATGAGGGAATTGAGCCATCGATAAGTTCAATCAAATCCTCCGAGTTCCCTTGGTGAGAAAGAGATTGCAGAAACATGATGTTGACAGCGCAGCGCTCTCAATAAAGATGTGCTTCCACAGCACTGCTTCGGGGTGGAATGGGAAGGATCTAATAAAAGTGGAAATGACTTTTATTTTCAAAAAGGAAAAGATTACTTTCCATGAAAGAGTGAATAACATTTGTAAATGAAGTTTCACTCATGTTAGAGGCTTCCAAATCGAAAATAAAATCTACGCTTCCTCAGAAAAACCTTATGCAACTGCTCTTTTGTAACCCAAGTCTTTCCTAATAAATGTTCATTCCCAGAGTATACCATGCAAAATGAGACAAATCGATTTCCTTTCCAACATGTGCACTCCCATGCACATGATTTTTTGTGGGCTAAAACTCTCTCTACTCGGCCTTAATGAATCAGCAAGGAGAGAATCTGAGTTCCCACAGTTGTGTGATAAATCCAGCACACACCTTGTATTCATGAAAAACAAATGGTTCTCTCCCCATGTTAGCACCATACAGCGTTCTTCAACTCTTAAAGGAATTGTGAATTTTGAAAGAACCCCTGTGACAAGGTAACAACTTACAATTTAACAGACTAAAACATATGTTAATCTCTTTACACTTAACTATTTGGCTGGTTAACAAGAAAGAAAAAGAAATAACTACTAATTTAACTTTTACCATGGTAAATTCATGAGGAATGAATTTTCCAAATAACTAAGGCAAATTCTATTAAAGCAGAAATTAACTAATTAGTATCTTATGTACCAGGGCAGGTATTAGGCATGTTTATAATTATTATTTTATTTAGAACCTTGCACATGTCCCCCCCTCCAGTAGATACTGTCATGGGAACATTATAAAATATTAAGGAATCTAGCTCAGAAAAGTTAAGCAACCTACATTTATGCAACCATTTAATACTAAGCCTTTGTAAGAAATATTATTTTAATGGTATTATTCAACAGTGCATATTACACTTTAATTTCAATAAAAGAGATAGTAAACATAATTTAGCTTGTTTTCAATTACTTAACCCACCATTTCAAAGAACAGTTATGTTCTTTATAATATGCTAATGCATAAAGAGGGAAGAGATATGTTAGAGGTAACTGCTTTTGCACAAAACCACCCCAGCTGCTTGCATTTTGAAATTCTAATACTCAATTTTAATATATTTTCTCTGTCTTTCTCCTCTATCAGATCATTAGCTGTCACCTTGCTTTGCTTTCAAAATACTGGCCACTAGTAATAAAATCTATCTTTCCTGAAATCTTATTTCTAATCTCCCATATACTAGGAAATTAGGTAAATAAATGCACTGAATTGTGCATCAGAAACAAGGTAAATAGATCCCAAGTATGCAAGAAAACAGGATTTTTCTTTGCCACAAGAACGTGAGGGTTTTGCATTACTTTGCATACACTGAGGTCCCTTTCTTTATTCCTTACTTAGTTAAGTTTTGCCAAAAGTGTTATGTTTTACAGTCCAGCTCAAAACATAACTTTCGTTTGCGCTCTCTCTCTCTCTCTCTCTCTCTCTCTCTCTCTCTCTCTCTCTCTCATACTTTTCATTTATGTTTTGTACATGCAAGTCAGTGAGCATCACAGCTTGCTTTGTCATTGAGTCCCAGTGTGGTAGATTTTGTTCATCTCCCTATGTGCCGTATAACTAAAACTCAGTATGTATGAATTCTATTAAATTTCCAGTGTCCTTTCATCTCTGAACTTTAGTCAGAACAGCTTGAGAGTCGCATAAGGCAACTATATCTCCCACAACAAAATGATAATGCCTACTGTCTATTAGGTTTCTATGTAATCCAACCATTTACATGTAACATCTCATTTAATTTGCACAATAAAATGCCAAGGTCGGAACTGTTATTACCATTTTAGAGGCGAGTAGGGTAGGCTCAAAGAGGTTCATTAAGCTGCTAAATTGTTTTATAGCTCATCAGGGCTAGAATTGGGATTCAAACATAGAGATGTTGAACTTCAGAGCTTATGTGGTTTTTTTTTGCCCCGTGCAAGACTACGTACACGTACACAGACATGTTTAGTACATAGATATGCATTATATAATAAAACATTATGTATATAAACATATATTATGCATTTATAATGTGTCTATGCCTATGTATAGGAATAGATATATTTGTATATGTGATTTTAGATGGAAGGATAGGTAGATAGATGATCATAGGCCTACATATAGTCCTGAAGACAAGCTAGAGATCAAACTTCTCTTGTAGTAGATTCGATTTCTAGGATGGCAGAGTCTGTTGGGCATGTGTCTTGAAAGGATAATGAATCTCTGAAGCATACCCACTCTGAAAACATTAAGTCAGCCTGGCTTGAAAAGCTGTTCTGGACTTCCTCCTTGAAGAACAAATGACTGATGATTAGGTGAGAGAAAATGAGAAAGAGGATGACATTGCAAATTGGACTTTGACTTTCCTGAAAGAAATTCTCTTTTAGAAGACAGTCTTCCTCGCCCCCTCGCCTCACTCTCCCCCCACCACCACATCTAGTCCTAACCCCACCACATCTTCTTCATGTTCTGACAATTTTCTCTGTGTGTTTTAATCCAATGACCATTGTGGAGATATAGAAGAGGATAATGTGAAGAAAAATCTCTAGGCTGGCTATAACCTTAAAGAAAAATGTGATTTCCAAAATCCCAAGATTTTCCTGAACACCCAGCATCAGATCTGCTATGTGCAGTAACAAATTGGAAGCAAATCCCATGTTTCCTGAAGAGAAAGTACACCTGCTGCATATCGACCAAGTCAGGTCTCTCCCGTCCTTCCCCACTGCTCCCACCTTGATGGAGGCCCTCACCATCCTCCCTCTGAACTGGTGTTATACTCGTGTCTAATCTGATTTTCTCTTCTCTGCTCCTCTGCCTCCTTCAAACCATTCTCAACATTACTGGTTTCCTAACCTTTTTTTAAATGCTCAACCTATCAGTTAAAAAAAAAAAAAAAATGCACGTAACTAATATAGGTTTGTTAACTTAAAATTAAATATGTACTATTGTATTTATTATAAACTATTTGAAAAGTAGACTTTTATAGGGAACACATATGAATAAATATGAACGGAAGTTCTAACTTTTTCTTCCCATACCCCAGTGCACGTGCCCCACTTTGAAGATCATTCATATACATTCTTCCCAGTTATCTTTCTGGAGCTCATCATCTGTGAAATAAGACCTCAGTTTTTAATATGCTCAAGCGTGTCCTCTCATGATATAGCGCTTTGCATCTGTCAGGCCTCATCTTGGGTTAGTGAGTCTCTCCTATATTTTAACTTGACATTTTGCTAATACACAATTATTTATGCTTTTTTGAACAAATTATGATACATGTATCTCTACGTTTAAAACCATTTCCTGTGCATTGAATGTTTTTCTTTCCTCTTCTTCATTAAAAAAGTAATTGCAACATTTAAATCTTAGATCACTTTCTGCAGGGAGCCTTTCATTAGCGGCCTCACTTCTTATTAACCTGATCCTTTATGCCATCGGTCTCCAAAGTGAGGCAGGTACTCAACAGGCAAGGAAGATAATTGATTTAGGTGTGAAATAAAATAGCACTTTATGTGGATTGTTATCTCATCTTTTTAGTTTTATAATGCATTTCAATATAGAAGTAAATTTATTTATATATATTGAATAAATACTTTATATATAAATATTGTATATATGTATACATATACAAGTATATATAAAGTACATCATTAACTTATATCTATTGATACTCAACTTACATACTCTAATTGTTTTTTTTTACACAGAAGAATAACTTGTAGATTTATAAGTACACTTTCTACAGTTTTTATTTTTAAATCTTTGTAGCCCAGAAGCCAAAACACTGTTTACCAGAGTATGTATCTAATATATCTGTATTGACTTAAATAAAGAAGGCATAATTTAATATTTCATTTCTTTTCATTGTTCTCTGTCACATATTTATTGTGCCAAGTTTTTTAGTCCAGCAAATTGCATGTCTTTGGTGAGGTTTTTCTAAGTTGAATATAAATATAAGACTTTTTGCCCCCTAGAATCACTAGAGAATTGGAAATACACATAAATTAATAATACATCTAAGTTATCATGGAGTGACTTTAACACTGGGGTAAATAGGACCTAATCTTCTAAAATATAATTTACAGTTTCTATGTTTTTGTTTCTTACCCTTCCCATATTTGTGTGTCCTTGTTAAAGAATCAGATAAATGTTGGGAATGCATTTATACCAACGAACTCATCTGGCTTGTTGAAAATGAAAATTTAATAGCAGCTTTCTCCAGAATTTTAATGTGGTTTAAAAAACATTAATATAATACTACAAGATACTACTGCCTTAGGAACTGAGTTTTTAAAACTTTCTCATCTCTCACATATTTCCCATTCTCAAATTTATTAGTGGAGGAAGACTTGTGGTTTGAATTTTACCCATAAGGATTATAATGGAGCACTTTTAAATTTTGTCAAAATTGGGTCCTTAACATTTCAGGAAACAAAACGAAACACTGCTTTTATTCTTGTTCATTCTAGAGAGAATACACTGTAGTATAATGCAATTTAGAATTTGGGCAGCGGGTATCCCTCAACAATTATCCTCTTTTTATTTCTTTGACTTTGGATTTAAGTATTCCATATGCCTTCCATTTCACATTATTAAAGACATCCTATCTCAAGTGAGGAATCAAATGAGCAAATTAAAGAAATCCAGCACACTGAATTAGTTGTTCCTTTTCAAAGAATTTATGCATACAAGTGAAGAACACAGATCCTTTTAAAAATTTATACCCATCCCCGTCCAGTGCTGCAAGAATTAATGTTTTGTATTTCCAGTGTTCTTGATTTGACTGAACAAAATGCCCCAATTCCTAATTCTAGTCATATGTTCACCCGCATGTAGATTTGTCCCTTCCCTGCACACACAATGAGTATAAGCACTAATTTACACCAGCAGACTGACATCAAGCTCAGGTAGTAAAAACAATCATTTTTTCTTTCTACTGGAAAAAGACAGTTGGCTCATTAAGTATCTTCTCCTTGTTATTCTCTTTTGGTCTTTCTCATAAGAAGAATATATTTTGGTCTTCCTCATAGGAAGAATTGTTAAATCATTGATTTAAATAATTGATCTCCTTCTCCTGATTCTGATATTTCCCAGCACAGAAAAAATAAAAATTATAAAGCATTTAATTTTGGATATATTTTTGGATATATACATTCTTGAACAATCTAATTTTCTCAGGTGAATTATAGAAAATGATCAAATACATAGTTAAAATATTAAAAGTTGATTGTATACTTACAAGATCATAGTAATTAAAACAACATTGTTTTGGCATAAAAACAGACACATAGCTCAATGGAACAGAATAGAGAGCTAAGAAATAAATCCATGCCTATGTGGTCACTTAATCTATGACAAAGGAAGCAATTTACATTGGGGTAAAGACAGTCTCTTCAATAAATGGTGCTGGGAAAACTGGACAGACACATGCAAAGAAAAAAAAATGAAACTGGACCATCTCCTTCTGCCCTATACAAGAATAAACTCAACATGCATTAATGACTTCAATGTAAGACCTAAAACCATAAAACTCCTAGAAGAAAATATAGAAAGTAAACTCTCAAACATTACCCTGAATAGTATGTTTACTGATACATCTCCTCGGGCAAGGGAAACATAAGAAAAAAGAAACAAATGGCAAGCACATCAAATATCAAACAAAAAAGTTTTTCACAGCAAAGGAAAGCATCAATAAAACAAAAACGTATCCTACTGAATGGGAGAAGATATTTGTCAGTGATACATCTGATAAGTGGTTAATATACAAAATTTATAAAATACTCATAAAATTCAATACCAAAAAAATCCAAATGATACAATTAAAAAAATGGGCAGAGGACTTGAATCGACATTTCTCCAAAGAGGACATACAGATGGCCAATAGACATATGAAAAGATGCTGAATGTCACTAATTGTCAGAGAAATGCAAACAAAAACCACAATGAGCTACCACCTCACTCCTGTCAGAATGGCAATCATCAATAAATCAACAGACAACACGTGTTGGTGAGGATGTGGAACAAAGAAACTGCTGATGGGACTGCAAATTGGTGCAGCCACTATGGAAAACAGTATGGAGGTTCCTCAAAAAATTAAAAATAGAACTACCTTATGACCCAGAAATTCCACTGTTGGGTATTTATTCAAAGAAATTCAGAACACTAATTTGAAAAAATATATGCACCCCTATGTTTACTGAAGCACTATTCACAGTAGCCAAGATATGGAAAGAACTGAAATATCCTTCAGTAGTAGATGATTGGATAAAGAAGTTGTGGTACATTTATACAGTGGAGTATTATTCTGCCATAAAAAAGAATGAAACTTTACCATTTGCAACAACATGGATGAACCTAGAGGATATTATGTGTAGTAATATCATCTATTAATATATGTATTGCTATACGTATAGTAATATTATGTATAGTATGCTAAGTAAAATAAGTCAGTCTGTAAAACACAAATACCATATGATCTCACTTACATGTGGAATTTAAAGAACAGAATTAACAAACAAATCAGAAATAGACTCATAGACACAGAGAACAAACTGATGGATGCTAGATGGGAGGGGTTTGGGGCCATGGGTGAGAAAGGTGAAGGGATTAGGAAACACAAATTGGTAGTCACAAAACAGTGACAGGGATGTGAAGTGCAGTATGGGGAATAGAGTCAATAATGTAAGACTGTGTATGGTATTGGATGGGTGCTGGGCTTGACAGGGGAACCACTTCATAAGTTGTATGTATACTTGGCCACTGTGCTGTACACCTGAAGCTGACATAAAATAGTATCAAATGTCAATTTAAAAAAAAAAGTTGACTGTAAAACATTTTGGTTTGTCTTTTTTTCAGGAAATTAATTAGACCACTAACACCACTCAATATTGGAAACTTATATTACACTAGGTATTATGAGATTTGGAATACCAAGTACAGATATTTTGAAATTTACCTGAAGTTTTATTTACGGAAGTTTCATCAGGACTCTAAATTAGAGTAGGCAGATTTAGGGGAAAAAAAATCAGGGCTCCTAGTTAAATGTAAATGTCAGAGAAACAACAAACGCTTTTTAAAAAGAAGTATTTGGAAAATACTTATATTTAAAAATATTTATTGTTTATCATAAATTCAAATTTAATTGAGTATTCCGTGTTTTTTCTGGTAACCCTACTCTGTAGTAACAGAGGACATGACTAGACCCCACGGTGACATCCTCAATCATTCCCATACAATGATTATAGTGGCATCTGAATTTTGAAATGTGTTTTTATTTTTGCCCTGGCTATGAGGGAGCTCAGAATAACACTGTGCCATCAGTCACTCCACCATAACCATCCCTTTCTGTATTAGTTGCTTGAAACTCAGAGGTAAATTTTGGGTCTATTTCATGCAAAGTGTCAAAGAAATTACACATGCATTTTGAGCAATAATTTTAAACCTGTTTTAACTGCTTTTTTCTATCCTTATTTTGCATTTGCTCTAATTTAGTCACTTATTTTTTTCCTCTTCCTAGGAGAGAAAGGTATAAAGAAATAAGTGAAATAAATGTTTAATAAGATATTGATAAAGACCTTCATTGATAAATGTTTTCTTTTCTGTGGTCCTGACTTTAACCCAGTTAAAGCATGCCATGTCAAATTCTTTTAGGAAAAAGTCAGGGTAAGTAAAGTATTTGCCTAACTTCGTTAAATGTGGATGCAATACTCAATATCGAGAGAAACAGGGAAATTAGATGAATATAAAAGTAAAACATTAAGCAAGGAGTCTGAATGCACTTTAAAATAACGGGTCTTTAAACTTCCAGGGACAAATTCTTGCTTTAATTTTGTCTTAGTCACTTTTGCTCTGCTTTGCTCTAGAGACCTTTAAGCTTCAGCAAAGACATTTAGCTTGCCATTAAATTAATGGTAATTCCGCCTTTTATTCAGTTAGCATCCTTAAAACAAATATTTGAATTTCTATCATGGGCAAAGAAGTATGCTGAAGTATAAAAATGAAGTTACAAATCAAAAGAAACTTGCAAAGTGTATGTTTCAAGTGGAAAGACATTATACCACATAATTTTACATTAATAACTAGATAATAATTTTTAACTAGTTTAGATGTTTCTTTTTATATTTACCTCTGCATTTCTAAATAACATACTTACACTGCTCTTTCTTGGCTTAATCAATTTTGAAAATTACCTATGGATTTCCTATAGTTTAGGTAAGAAATTAGCTTTCTTATACTCAGTATTCCAGTCCCAGCAATGCCCCACCTCCCCATCCTTCCTATGAGGTTAGATCATAACTTTTGGCTCAGACAGTACGCTTCATTTGCATGATTGTGCCTGTATACATACCTCTATTACTGACTCAAGTAGTAAACTATGTACTTCTCTTTCTTATTTATCATTCTAGGAAAACTAGAAAGCGTGGTTAAGATTTGACATGATTTGATGGAATTTCAACTTGACTTGTCTTAATGAGCCAGCAAATAAGAAGGACGAAGGATATATTCCTGATTAGGATAAGAATAAGTGGACACAGATCCCACTGTCTCCATGATGGAAGAGTACCCAAAGTTAAGTGGTCACTGCCCGCCCACAGGGAGGAGCTTTCGAAGTGAGAAGAATCTGGATATGGCTTGCTACCTTTCCTCTCAATCTTCATGGATTTCCAGGAGGTAACAATGACACTTTTCTTTCCTTTTTCTTTTTAGATTAGTTTCCTATGTATCTATTTTCTTTTGCTTCCCCCCCACACACACCTCAACTAACTTTATAAGTCCTAGCAAGTATTTTCTGATAATAAAATATTTCAGATACTGTATCAATTACATTTGTTTTCTCTGGACCTCTCTTGTCCCAAGTTGTACTGAAGCTCTTTAGGCTGCTACAGTTTTCATCCTAGCATTTCCATTTTCTGCTCTCTCAGATATCCCTATTTTGTAGACTCTGTATCTTCGTTTATTATCATTTTCTTCCCCCCTTTTCCTAGAATATCTATTCTTAATGCTTCATATGAGGAACATTGAAAGTTACACATCTTTACTTTTTCCATGTCTAAATGTTCCATTAGTCTACTTACTCATGCTTGTTTAGTCATTTGGTTAGATCGGGATTTCTAGATTGAATGTCATTTTCCTTTAGACTTAAAGGCATAATCCATCGTCTTCTTGGTCCCAAAGTTGCTGCTGTCCTAAGCTGTTATGATTTTAACATTGAGTGAAAAACATCTGTATGTAAATATCTCAGCAACACTTAGCCTTGAAAAACTTGAACATACAAATTTTATAGCCATCCATTTGGAAAAGACAGCAAAAACCGTGAAATTATGAAGTGACTAAAGTGTAAAGTTGGGAGCTAATTTGAGTAGGATTCTCATAAATTCTCAGGGGTATATGATGAAGAAAGAAGAAAAAGAAGAGCAGTATAAGAATCAGATCATTGAGTGTCAAAAAGAAAAAGAAGGGAAAAGTTTCAAAAGAAAGGTGTGGTTAGCAGTGTTACTAGGAGGGCATTTTATGTATTTTATCAGTAAGATATTAATAACAATGTTGATAGTAATTGGGATAATATTGTGAATTGAGGGTCAAGATAAATCATCTGAAACATCCCTGGACCAGGTCTCTAAAGAACTGGATTCTAGCTTCTAAATTTGTGGTTCCCCTTGAGCAAATCATCAGTCTCTGATATTCTACTATTTATTTTTACCCTGAGATGACTGGACTTCCTAATTTTAAATGTCTCTGGCTTTTAATGTCATATGGCATGTACTTTATATATTCTGAAGTACATTCTTGTCTAGGATCACATTTGAGTCTTAAAAATCCTATGAGGACAGTAGGATAGAAAACTTCTTAATCATTTTACACTTAACAAAACAGAGAGAGTGAATTAAACCGATTGTTTTGAACAGAGACAAATTTAGAACCAATGAGGTCTCACCCAGGTTGATCCAGGTTCTTTCCACTATTTGATATAAAGTGTCTGATACATACACGACATGAAACTCAGAGGTAAATTTTGCTCTAGTTTGCTCTTAGCAATGCATTGTTTCTGCCAAAATCTAAATCTATATACACTGGTTCTCAAAGTATAGTTCATGGTTTTATGGAACCAGAAAGAACTTTTTAATGGATCATATGAGTAAATTAACATAACCTTTTAAGGCCTATCTCCTGGTTTTTTGTCAGATGAAAAACATTGACAGTGTGCTTAAGAGAAAGGCACAATTCGTCTCAAGCTGGTCATTTTTAAGTTGTTGTTCTTTCTTTTTAATTATAAATTACTAGTTTAACCTTATCATTATCAATTTAATTTGCTGTGGTTTTGGTTAACCCTAGAGAATACAATGATATATACTCTTTGGCATCCAAAATATTTTTTGTCTATAATTTTCCAATAACTAAATGTTCAGATGTTTATACATTGTGGTTCAAATGTGAATCATATACGGGGTTATTGCAGAGGGAGACGGACATAGAAAGCATGTTGCCCATTTGTTTTCTTTTTAAAGATTATTGTAACCAATCATTTTCATCACTGAGTTGTATCCCCCTGTGTTTCACTTTGAATATGTTTTAGATGAGGCAAAACACTAATCAAAATGTGTTGTTTTTTATGGGCCCAGGCACTTCAGTTGACCTTAGATTTGACTTGTAACTCAATGCAGACATGTGTTGGG
Organism: Rhinolophus sinicus; assembly: GCF_057876585.1. NCBI lineage: Eukaryota > Metazoa > Chordata > Mammalia > Chiroptera > Rhinolophidae > Rhinolophus > Rhinolophus sinicus. The sequence goes on along the minus strand of NC_142503.1, from coordinate 186,556,569 downwards.
ACGTGTAACATCTATAAAAGTGAGTTGTTATAGTACTTTAGATGGTAGACCATCTTGTTTTTTCAGTAAGATTAAGCTAGTTGTACTGAAAGCAATAAAAATCTAGTAAATGATTATTTTTTATATGCAAGTCATTCAAATATTATTTCTGACGGGAACACTAGTGTGTAATGTAAGCTTATAAAATAAGCAATGCTTGATAGTAGCATACATGAAATAGAATCCACTGCTCTGGGTAGCTCTCTTGGTTGTTATATTCCAATGCTCATTACATTCAAATGTAAAATGTCAGTCACCAATCTCTGTATATACTTTAATAGTCAAATCTTCCTCTGTCTCAAAGCAGACAGCTCCATGTTTTTTTAATTGGCTCAACTAACCAATTGTAATTTATTACATTCTTTCCAAATCTGGCTTATTGGACAATGGCAAAAATTGAGCCTTATACTGTGACAATAATCAAAATTATGGGGAGATAAAACAAAGAGCAAATAGTTTCTCTATGTAGCCCCAAATGATCTAGGAATGTCTCTCTCTTATGCTCAGATTCTTTACTATAACTAAGAGCTATGCACCTTCCAAAATAAAAATACTAAAGCATAGTAACCATGAAGTTTTAATATAATCTTACTTTGGAGGCTCACATACTGTATCATAAGAGTTTATGGATGAATAAGTTTTTCATTTTTCTATAACCAGGCATTTGGTTTAGTGTATTTCAGTAACCAAATTGTGGGCTAGATGTTTCTGTCATTACCAGCTATCTCATCAGGTTTAGGACATGGAAGGGTGACATAGTCTTGAACAGTATATATACCAAAGAGTGTTCATCCATGGAGCACCATCATCCATGACATTGATTTCTAGATCAGAGAGAAGCTCAGCCTGCCGATAAGTTTCAAATCTCATATACATCATCTTATATACTGAGCAACTAAGGAGTCTATTCATCTCAGAAGTCCATAACTACAAGAATTTTTCATATCGTTTACTGGTTTCACCTGAAATATAAAAAGTCCTTTGTATTTAACATATTTTTTAGTTTTGCTTTGTTTTAGTTTATCAGGATGTTTGTTTGGAGCTCAAGAATCCTAGTATCTCATTTCTCCATTTAGCACCAAGAAAGGTGGTGGGTACATATACTTCCAAGCTCTTTGGCTCCCTGAGAAAGTCCAACTCTTACTCAGAATAAAAGCAGTCATGCTATAAATAAATAAACTGTATAAATTGTGGGATTATTTTTTCTGAGCATTTACTGGCGCCATTGAAACATACCCCACACCTTTATTTAAAATAATTAGTAGGATTGGGTTAGATGTCTGTGATAATAAATTGTTATTAATATTGATGTTTCGTCACATAAAAGTTTCTGCTAAAGATATATATTATAAACTGCCATTCAGTTTGTAAACTCTAAAATAATTCACATGCTTTTATTGATTAAATGAGGTATATGTAGCATATTTCAACATCAATAATGCCTTATATTTTCAAGAGTTTTATGATTTATAAATATTTTTATGTGAATTAACTCATTGGATTGATGCTGACATATCTCATATCTTTAGTGAATATGGCATTCCTTTTAATAGAGAAGTTGAAAATAAGGTGTGAACTTGAATTCAGTGACTAAGAAGGAAAAAGCTGGAAGAAGATTTTCTAGAATAAATGCAAAGTCTGCTACTGAGGAAGGGGAAAACAGGAAGGATCAAGTCCAAGTAGGAACTCACATAGGAACCAGAATCTAAGGCATGATCTGAGGGCAAAACTGACAATATGCAAAGAGAAGGCAAGCCTGGTTCTCCCACTAATTAGCCACATGACCCTGGAGATTATTGACAAACTATTGGAGCCTCAATTTTCTCATCTGCAAAATATCAGTGATAACAGTTATGCTCATCTCATAGAATTTCTGTCAGTGTGCTTGCAGGAGAGTAAAGTAATAGATATATATTTTCTGAGCATTTCCTGTTATATATATTACTTTACTCTCCTGCAAGCACACTGACTATATATATATATATATATATATGTATATCATATAGTGGTATATATATATATATATATATATATATATATACCACTGGCATCAAAATTGCTTTGTGGAGAAACTGAATGGGTTATAGACAAAGTCCTTAATTATACGACTTTCATGCTAGCTGGTGAAGTTCCCAGGAATGATCTAGAATCAGAGGTGGCCAAACATGAGAGAGCTTATATGACTTTGAAAACGACTTTAGCAGAGATCCAAGATAGCCGAGTAGATAAAACACCGTGTGTCCTTCCTTCCATAAACATGGTAAAATTACAACTAAATTATAGAACAATCAGCCTGGAGAACCATCTGAAGTAGGACTGAACAGAAATTTTATAACTAGGGGTATCAAGAAGAAGCCACATCAAAACTGGTGGGAGGGACGGAGACATGAAAAGGGTTGGCCCCAAACCTCCGTGCGGTGGTTGAGAATAAGGAGGGGGTATCTTGACTACAAGAGTGAGGGACTACAGCCCGGAGTGGTGCTAGGAAAGAAGCCCCCGCAACATATGGCTGTAAAAAGAAGTGGGGATTCGGACATCCCGGGTGAGATGGAAGGTGGCAGGAAACCCAGACACCCCCTTAAAGGGCCTGCACACACTCATTCGCTCGCAGGCACTCACCCTCAGCTTCGGTGCAGGGACAGTGACTCAAGTGGCGTTGAAGCCATACGGGAGGCAGACAGAAGTGTGTGGCTGTCAGGTGGGGGCTGGAGGACAGTCACCATTTCCCCTGTGAGGGAGCTTCCTCTCAAGCAGCTGGCAGGCAGGCGCCATCTTTCCCGTGTTGACCCCTCCCCCACAGGCCATATCTGAATCTGATTGGCCTGCTGAACTCTGCTGAGACCCCACCAAACCCAACTCCCTGGCCAGAGGCACTTTCTCCTGAGCAGCCAGCCCTACCTACATTGTACTCTTTCTTGGAAAACTATCAGAGTCCAACAAGCCCCAGGTGGGTGACGACTGGCCTCAGTGTGCTCTGAGACTTTTTCTGAGTAGCTCCAGGCTCAGCACTAACACCAAACCAGAGTCTACATTAACCTGGTGACCACAACTCTTTCCACTCTGTGACTGCCTGAGACCCTGCCTCACCCAGCTTGTGTACCGCACAAGAATTTATTAGTAGCTGAACCTTAAGGGAGCTGGCAGGTGGCAGTAGGCATCAGTTGTCCTGGCTTTTACGGAGTTACCCTGGGCCCAATACTGTTTGCAGCCAACCTCAGTTTGCAGCATGGCCTCTCTCATGTGCCTCCAACTTTAGCACAGGTAGCAAACAACCACAGATCACTTTGTAGTTCCTACCAGGAGTTCCTGGCCAGTCATAGGCAGTGGGTGACCTGGGCCTGCACCGGAGCCCCTCCCAAGAGGCCCCAGAACCAACATGCTTGAAGTTTGGCTTCAGACCACAGCAGAGCACTGCCCAATCAGCCCCACAAATGACACACCCAAAAGAGCGGTCTCAACAGGCATCAGAGCCCACTGGGGCGAATCCCACTCAGTGGGGTAAGTCGCCTGCATAGAAGCCCATAAGCTGTGGACATAGCCAAACCCCACAGTCAGTCAGTCTGAGGGTCAATCCCACCTACTGATGTGCCAATAGCAATCCAGGCTCAACTATAACAGGAAGACACACATAACCCATACAAGGGGCACTCCCGGAGCACCCAACTCAGGTGACCAGGGAGACTGTACCAGGGCTCCACAGAGAACCTATTACATAAGGTCACCTGGCCAAGACTGAGAGACGTAGTATATCTACCTAATACATAGAAACAAACACAGAAAGACAGCTAAAATGAAGAAACAAAGACGTATGTCCCACATAAAAGAACAGGAGAAAACTCCAGAAAAAGAACTAAATGAAATAGAGAGAAGCAACCTACAGGAGAGAGAATTCAAAACAATGGTTGTAAGGAGGCTCAAGCAACTTAGTGAGAACTCAACAAAGAGATAAGCATAAAACAGTACACAAAAACTATGGGAAAAAAAGCAGTCAGAAGTGAAAAATATAATAACTGAAATAAAGACTACACTAGAAGAAATCACCAACAGACTAGATGAAGCAAAGGATTGAATTGGCAATTTGGAAGACAAGGTAACATAAAACACCCAATCAGAACAGCAAAATGAAAAAAAGAATCCAGAAAAATGAGGATAGTTTAAGAGACCTCTGGGACAACATCAAGTGTAACAACATTCACATCATAGGGGTACTAGAAGGAGAAGAGAGACAGCAAGAGATTGAGAGAGAACATATTTGAAGAAATACTGACTGAAAACTTATTCTAACCTAACAAAGAAAATAGACACACAAGCCCAGGAAGTGCAGACAGTCCCAAACAGATGAACCCAAACACACCCACACCAAGTCACGTTATAATTAAAATGGCAAACGTTAAAGACAAAGAAAGAATCCTAAAAGCAGCAAGTAAAAGGCAACTAGTAACTTGTAAGGGAGCCCCAATAAGACTATCTGCAGGTTTCTCAACAGAAATTTTGCCAGCCAAAAGGGATTGGCATAAAATATTCAATGTGATGAAAAGCAAGGACCTACAACCAAGGGTGCTCTACCCAGAAAGCTATCATTTAAAAATCAAAAGATAGATAAAGTGCTCCCCAGACAAAACAAAGCTACAGGAGTTCATCACCACAAAACCAGTATTATAAGAAATGTTAGAGGGACTTCTTTAAGATGAAGGAAAAAATATAAAAATTATGAATAATAAAATAGCAATAGCTACGTATCTATCAAAAATTACTCTCAATTTAAATGGATTAGATGCTCCAATCAAAAGACAGGCGGGCTGAATGGATACGAAAACAAACCCTAACATATGTTGCCTACAGGAGACTCATATCATATTGAAAGACATACACAGATGAAAAGTAAAGGTATGGAAAATTTTATTTCATGAAAATGGAAATAAACAAAAAAAAAAAAAAAAGGAAAAAAGAAGCTGGGTGAGAAATACTTATACCGGATGAGATAGACTTTAAAACAAAGGCTATAACAAGAGACAATGAAGGACACAGTAATCCCGCATCATGGTATTTATCCAAATGGAACCCAAACCACCACTTCAAGGGAACATGTGCATCCATATGTTCATTGCAGCATTGTTTACAATGGCCAAGCTGTGGAGGCAACATGGGTGTCCGTCAATGGAAGAATAGATAAAGAGAAGGCGGTACAACGGAATGTTGCTCAGCCAGGGAAGGGAATGGGTTCTTGTCGTCTGCGGCAACATGGATGGACCTGGAGTGTATTGTGCTTGTTGATGTGTCAGACAGAGAAAGACAGGTGCAATGTGATTTTGCTTATGTATGGAATTTAAAGAATAAAATGAATAAACAAACAGAACAGAAACAGACACATAGATGCAGAATACATTTTGATGGTTGCCAGATGGGACTGGGATTGGAAGTAGGTGAAAAAGAGGAAGGGATTAAGAAGTACAAATGGTTTTTATAAAGTAGTCATGGAGATGTAGGGTATAGCATAAGGAATATAATCAATAATATTGTAATAACTACATATGGTGTCAGATAGGTACTAGATTTGTTGGGGTGATATATGGGAGGGGTTTGGGGGCAGAGTGAAAAAGGTGGAGAGATTAAGAAGTACAAATTGGTAGTTACAGAATAGCCATGGGGATGTAAAGTAAAGCGTAGAGAATATAGTCAATAATATGGTAATAACTATGTATAGGGCCAGGTGGGTATGAGACTAGTAATGGGATCACTTCTTAAATTTTATAAATGTCTAACCACTATGCTGCACACTTTATATTAATATAAAGTAAAATTGAATGTCAAAATAAATAAATAAATAAATAAATAAATAAATAAATAAATAAATAAATAATACACTTTAACAGACATTGGCGATGATGGAAGTTTAGAGATAACAAAGAAGAACAGAGGTTATAAAAGAAAGAGAGCACGAGGATCACAGCAGAGGCAAAACCTGAAGAAAAAGGCAGCCCCTGAGATACTCCTGGTGGTATCATGGCTAAAGGATTCTAAAAAATGATGTAAAATATTAGATTTTAAACTGTTTATGGTCCAGTGATTTAAAGTACTCATGTTGTCCTTATCTCGGGAGCCTGGTACACAGATTTCTGTATATAGAGGTGTTTTATATAGCACATAAAGGGGTCAGAAGAATTTTCAGTATGGATTTACATATGTAAATACTGGGATAACATATTAGAAAAGTAATTTTTAGCTAGACGTGTTAAGGGAAAAAAAGCTCTCCTCTAAGAATGTCATAGTTATGATCCAAGATGCTGTGTGACTGTCTGGAAGTGGGACAAGTTTGAGATTAATTTTGACTCTCGATGTCAGGGTGACTGACCTCAACCAGCAACTTGGTTAAATGATATAAAATTTTTTCACCACTGCTGATATATAATAAATGATACTGACAGTGATCATCACAATCATAATTTTATAATTAAGACGTGATTTCTCTGTATCCAAAGCAATTTTATTTTGCAAAAAAGTAGGATTTTAATTATTCTGAAAAGTCTGGTCCAAAAAACTAACATATGATACAACACCTCTGTAATATACAGGTATGTATTATTGCCTATGTTTTATAAAGCAAACTGATTCTCCATGATAACAAATCTTGAGTGGCAGAACTGGAAGTAGAATTGAGGTCTCCTGATTCTGAAGTTCTTTTTGGATATAAGGTGTATCCTCAGAAATAATTTACAATTAGTAAACTTATTATTCTCTAGAAGTTAAAGTCCTAATAGCATAGGAATTTAGCTATTTAACTGATATAAAGGCAAGTATGCTGTAGTTCAGTTTGTGCCTGTACAAAAATAAAAAATAGAACCAACGTTTAACAATCAGAGACTAGCTTTCATAGTATTAGTTAATCGCAGATTAATCAAAATGATGAAGCCAGTTAGGTGGTAGCCATGATGAAGACTAACAGGGCTGTTTATATTGGTTATACGTTCTGAGAACTTGTGTGACACCATGTCTGAGGGAAAGACTTCTGGTTTTCATTGGACTTTTCTCTTAAAAAAAAACATTAAATTTCCTCAGATTGGTTGAGTTTGCCTCATTAGAGTAATAGAATCTCAGATTCTTTAAGTGTCAATCATAACAATACTCCTGTATTTTATTGAAGCAATATCTTTAAAAATGTTAGATAGCTTTTCAGTTACTTATTTTGTGAAAAATGGAAAACATTCAATTCAAAAATTAATTGATTTTTTTATTTTATTTTCAAAGCAATTAACTTTAAAAATCATGTATTTTTTGAGGACAAATGAAAACAAAATTATCTTAATTAGAGAGTAACATGGAATGTTATTCAAGTGGCTTTCATTTCTGTAGTTTTACTACATAAAATAGTCTGGCACTTCAGCATCATTTTGTTTGCCTATGTTGATTTTGTTTTGTTTGTAGAATTCATGAATTTGATCTTTCTCCAAATAGTGAGCTAAGATATATCTGTTAACCTCATTGTGTCAGCTCAGAAATGGAATGATATGGCCATGCTATTTTGCATTCAAATCTGTTGTAGGAGTTAAAGTGCATTAAAGAGTAGATAGCAGTGTAAAATTAAGAAATAATAATTGTGCTGATAATAATGGTGCATGTGATAATAATATTAATAGACGAGGCATGTAGCATTTGTAGGCAACACTCCAGACGTGCAAAAGCAGACAGCATGACTTTTTAACCTTGCAATGATTAGCAAGTCAGAGGACAAAATTCTTCACAAACTGCCAGCTCTGATCACTAAAGCGAGAGCCATTTATGTAGCATCAACAGGCGATAACTATGGGTTTTGCTTCTTTCTACTGGGAAGGATGAAAGCCTTGTGCTTAGCTTGTTGCTTAAGTCAACAAAGAAACCTGTCTCTTATAATTCAAAGCACTCAAATACAAGCAATCTTGCACTCTCCCCTAAATATCCAGAATCACTTCTTCATAGAGGAAAAAAATGTATATACCTAAAGAAATAAAATAAAATAATGATTAAGTGGAAGAGAAAAGCACTATTTTGACAAATAATAGACCAGATGCTTAATTTTTATACTCTCTGCAATAAGCCACATTCACATTGTGACTGTTGTTTCCACATTCTCTGTTAAGAGCTGAATTCTAGTGTGTTTAAATGAGGCTGATGTAGACTAATTCCTTTGTAGCTTTGGCTAAATTCCCAATGGAGCATACTTTAGCTGATTACATGTATTTCTCTTGCATTTAAAAGAAACATAGAATCTTTCACTTCCTGTTTTGTTGTGCTGGAATGCTCTGATCAGCTATAACACGTCTGTCTATTTAGAGATGGCTACTTTCAATGCATATGAATTAACACCCATCAGCATAAACATTCTGAGACGTTTTGGTATAAGACAATTATTGAGGCTGAATTTAAATTAAAATCATGAAAAATATTTTAAACACACTGCATGATATCTTAGAATTGAGAATACAGCTAGTTCATAAGTTCCAAAGTCTAATGGGAAAAAAAAATAAAGGAGAATATACTTTTTAAATATTATCCAAAAATAATTATGATACTGCATTGTCAACTGTAATTATATATATATGGTCTCAGAATGTGGAGTACAGCATAGGGAGTAGAGTCAATGGAATTGTAACAGCTATATAAGATATCAGAGGGGTAGTGCATTGGGGGAGCGGGATTATCACTTTGTGAGGGGTGTAAATTACATTGTTTTGTACACCTGAAACTAATTTTAAAAAAGAAAAGAAAAAATAATAACAATTATAATGATAACTACAAAAATTACAAAACCTCAGCTCTCTGGACCCCTTAGATATATATAATGTACAGAAGCCAAATTTCTGGTGAGGCTAGAGTTAACCTACTTTATAGAACTCCCGCCCCCCTGAATTTCTTTTTTTCTTTTTTTACACATTTTGAGGTTTTCTAAATAAATAAATAAATAAATAAATAAATAAATAAATAAATAAAATGTATTAGATATTAATCTTCCTTCTCAAACTAAATGCTCTGGACGTAACTCAAAATTCCACAGACAATTTATATTTATTACCCCTGTATTCTGCTGTGATACGACATTGCCCTAAAGGACATGAAGGTTTGTGTGCTGTTTTCATCCCTGTGCTCAGTCATTCAAAAACTACACATTAGTTCCATGTACTGCCTTCGGCACTAGGAATAAAGTGGTGAATCAGGTAACATCATTTCGACCCTCATGATCATACAGTCTAGAAGGGGATTAGATATCAATCATACATATTTAGTAATCATATTTATTTAGTAATCACAGATATGATTGACACAGAAAGAAACAAAGGTACAGGCTTCTTTGCCTTTGAAATAGCTTGTCCATTATTCATGGGATTTTTTGTTGTTTATTCCATATATATATATATATATATATATATATATATATATATATATATAATTTTTTTTTCCTCTGTCTTTTAAGATCAAATGTTTCTATGCTGAGACAGTGAAAAGTAGACAAAGGTGCTGTGCAGGTTTTGGTATGCAATAAAAGTAAAACATAAATTTGATCATGTTACTTTCCTATATAACACCGCTCTGTGGTTTTCCATTATCCCCATTATATATTCAAAAATCTTAAGGCAGCTTACAAGGCCCTTCATGATGTGAGCCCAGCTTCTTTTTGCAGATTCACTTTTTCAACACTTGTTACATTCCATGAGTCCATTTTACTGAATTTCTTTTGTCTACTAGTATGCTTTTCTCTCTTGTCACTGAATGATCTTTGAACATGATCTTCCTTTGCTGAAATTCTTCGTTGCTCCACCTCCATGGCCTCTTCTAAACTTACGAATTGCCTTTTCTTTTTCCTTACTTTCTCCCTCGATCCTTCAAATCCTTCAGATCACGATCTTAATGTCACTTGTTTCATAATTTTTTGTGGTTCATCCACCACTGTTCATGTCAGTTAATTGGTCCTCAAGTGTGTTCCTTTGAATCCTGTTAACTGAGCTCTCATGGTCTTTAAACTTATCTAGCACTGTTTTCACTACTAGCTTGACACTTGTATGGAGAGAAGTATCAAGTATTTTCAAAGACTTATCCCTATCTCTTGCTACCTGCTGAATACATAATGCCACTGCATAACTACTCGTAGAATGAAAATGTCATAAAATATAAGGTAATATTATCTTATTTATAATTATATTCCTCACTGCCAAGGAGAGAATGGGTATTCAATTAATACTTATTGAATGTATGACTATGCAAGTCTATTGGAAGGAAAGATCTTTGGAAATTATATTTAGGGGAACTTTGGTGCCTGTCATTTGCTGGTGGTGAGAAACTTTGGTACATTTTTTTCAGTTACCTCTGCATTCCTGGTTTTATTATATTGTAGGTAAAGAAGAAAAGGGTTACTTTTTGTGCACACTTACCAATGAATTGTATTTGATGTGTGTTTTTGCAGACATTAGCCCTTACAATCTTCTGAATAGCTCTGTGAGGTAGGAAGTTGGCTTTACAGATGAAGACATTAAGGCCCAGTTAGATTAAGCGGCATAGCTGGGATTCTCGTTCATGTCCTCTCACAAGTGCAGAGCCTCTTTCTACTGTATCAAACTGCTGGTTAACTGTGCTCCTAAAGATAAAACCATTGATGATCATATTCAGAACAAAAATTGAATGATCTACTTTAGTATGATGTGGTTAACATGGCCTGTTTGGGCTGCTATAACAAAATACCACAGATTAGGTGACTTATAAACAACATAGACATGTCTCTCAAGTCAGGAGGCTGGGCAGTCCAACGTCAAGATGTCTAGTGAGGGCTTACCTGCTAGCTCATAGATGACTGTCTTCTTGCTATAACCTCACATGTCTAAAGGGGTGTAAGAGTTCTGTGGGGTGTCTTCTGTAAAGGAAGGCTCTTCCCAAAGGGCCTACTCCCCAATACCATCATGTTAGGTGTTAGGATTTAATGTATGGATTTTTTTATACTAGTTATGTATTTACTTATTTATGTACTTATTTACTTATTTAGACATTGAATATTATTTTGTATTAACTTCAGGTGTACAGCACAATGGTTAGACATTTGTATAATTTAAGAAATGATCCACCTGACTAGTCTAGTACTCACCTAGCCCTTTGCATAGTTATTACCTACCAGATAATTGAGTATATTCCCTATGCTTTAGTTTACATCCCCATGACTATTTTCTAACTACCAAATTGTACGTGTTAATCCCTTTACCTTTTTCACTCTGCCCCCCAAACCCTCTCCCATCTATTACCCCCACGGAATCTAGTACCCATCTGACACCATACATAGTTATTACAATATTACTGACTATATTGCTTATGCTATACCCTACATCCCCATGACTACTGTATATCAGCCAATTTGTACTTCTTAATCCTTTCACCTTTTTCACTCACCCCCAACACCTCGCCCATTCGGCAACCATCAAAATATCCTCTGTATCTATGAGTTTGTTTCTTTTTTGTTTATTTGCTTATTTTGTTCTTTAGATTTCACATATAAGTGAAATCACATTACATCTGTCTCTCTGTCTGACATATTCCACTCAGCACAACAACACATGGATTGTGAGGGGACACAAACAGTCTATGGCAGTGGTCATTTGAGAGGCTGTGATGAAGATGTCTTCATGACACAGGGGCCGCATGGATACAAGATATTATTCCAACTTGTTCCAATATAAAAAGAACATTGGGTTTAGAGTTAGGAAATCTACACACCAGTCTCACCTCTATATGTCACATTAACTTTCATAAGCTCTTTTGTAGAATTTCTTCAACAATAGAATTTAGATATTTATAGAGTTCCCTTTTTACCATATAGATTGTTTATGAGTTTGAATTGAGATTTTTTTTTTTTTTTGTAAATTCTAAAGTATGCTTAAATTTTTAAGCAGTTTCATCAGTCTCAGAGGCACAAAAGGACAAAATGTGCTTGGATCAGCATCTCCTATATGCATATCATGGGTCTCAAGGGGAATAAAGCCATAAAATTGTGATTGATTTGTACACACGTATTACCATTAGTTGAAAATGCATGTTCCACTAAGGGTGAATGAAGACAACAGATTAGTAAGAAAGAGGAGCATGTACTTTTTCTTAAGCCTTTTGTATTGAAAAAAATATTATAGATTTATAGGAAGTTACAAGGAAATGCATATGGGGTCCCACACACGCTTCATCTAGCCACCCCAATGTTAATGACATGCATAACTATAGTGCAACATGAAAACTAGGAAATTGACCCTGGTATAGTCCACAGAGTTTATTCAGATTTCACCAGTTATACATGTAGCCATGTGTCTATGCCATTTTATCTTATGTGTAGTTTTGTGCAACCACTCCACAATCAAGATAGTTAACTATACATCACCAGAGGCTTCCTCGTGCTATATGATTTTAGCCACATCCACACACACACTTACCCACTATCCCTAGCAACCAGTAATCTATTCTCTATTTTCATAATTATATTATTTAACAAATGTTACGTTAGTGGAATCATGCAGTTTATATCCTTTATTTTTCTTTTTTGCTCACCATAATTTTCTTGAGGTTTATCCATGTTGTACATACTAATTGTTTGTCCCTTTTTATTACTGAGTATTCTTCCATGGTGTGGTTGTACCACACAGATTGTCTAAGCTTTCATCCATGGAAGGACAGGAGCAGGTATTTTTAATTACAGCAATTAGGAAATGATAGACATTGAAATTATCTAATATGACCAGAATAATAAGACAAATCATCAGTTCACCCAAAATCTCAATGAAGGATCTTTTAAGCATCTCCACCATATTTTTCCCCTGTGTATCCATAAGAAAATATATACCTTGAGCCCTAAAAAAAAAAACGCTTCAATAAATTTATTTCTTATAATCATACATAAAATAATCAATGAGTTACAATTGATTTTACAAAGTGTACAATTTCAAATGCTTGCTCCTGATCCATTAGCCTTTTATTATTAATGACCCTGGTGTGCGTGTGTGTGTGTGTGTGTGTGTGTGTTTATGTTTGTGTATTTCAATAGTGAACTTCTAGAGGGCAGGGGCTGAAGAAAACTCATCTTTATATCCCCAGGGCCCAGCACATTCTCTGGCCTCTAGATTACGCCTAATAAATTTTGTTGAATGAAATACAATTCCAAAAGTCAAATGGCCTTGACAGAAGCTATTTTCAATGCCCCTTTGATGTAGGCAGGTAGAAAACGTGTAGGTTAAGTGACTTTGTTAAGGCCCAGGGTGTCCACCAGGGCAGGCTGCATTTCCCAGTATATTTTGCATCCTTATTCCAACTTTTCCCTGCTGAACTTTAAAAAAAAAAAATAGTTTGGCTTCTAAATGGATAAATTAAGAAAATAAATCTTTTTTATTTTAGACCAAAATAATAAAAAAAACATAGCTGATTTATATTACTTGACTCGGGGTATGAGTGTTTTAAAAAGTTTGTCAGCCTTCTTAAATAAAAAAGAAAAAGAAACCATTGCATTTAAAGAAATACCTATAGTTGCTTGCCTTATCAAGGCCAATTTAGAAGGAGAATTGTATTTCATTGGCATTTTGAAAATAACCCTCTCTCTAGTCTAACAAGTACTTTCAGTATATTCAGTCTTCCCTAGGCATTGTAGGAGTATTAGATAAAAATAAAACTAATACATCCAAATGGATTCTTTACGTCTAAAACCCATACAAATTCTGGAGCAAAGAAAGTTACCATTGTAGATAAAGGGGCCTCATTATGCTATATCCCAATGTCTTTGACCCAATGTGTAGTGAAGGTAAGTGATGCCATATTTAGCAATGTTCAGCAATAATATAACTAAGGAATTCTAACATTCTTTTGTGGGTGATGAATATGGAGGCTAAAATAAAAAGGACCACTAATCTGAAAACTCAGAAGAGCTTTCCTGCTAGATTTTGTAAAAGCTTGAAATAATTTGAGAATGCCAGGCCTGAGAAAGTAGAGGGCTAAAAGTTTTGTTACCTCTGTGCAACACGCTTAGTTTTATTTCATCCAATATAAGAAACGTAAGGACAGAAAGTAGAGCATTACAGGTCTCACAATCTCTTGTTTCATCACAGAGGAATATGTTCAGTGAGCAATAAGGGGACATGGATACTTTGCATGCTAGCAAGACCTGGGCTCTAGACACTGCATTGCTGGAGTTTACAAGCTAGAGTAAATTGGGAGAAGGAAAGGGTCCCCAAAAGAGTACTAGAGCAGAACAAGGCTCTCTCATTGGTGGCTTGCTTATTTCTTGCCTGATTTTACTGCTACCCAATACCCAATAATAAGAACTTTTAAAGCTACTAGACTATTGAAACTTAGACTTTCCTGCCATACTCAAGACCTTTCTGTGTCTAAGCTTGCAAAATATGGCAACGGGATTTTGGAAGCTTTCCTTTCCTCCCTTCTGCCATCCTCTCAAGGAGGCTGTCAGAAAGCTGAGCTGTTATTTTTGACATCAACCCTCTCTTTCTAAAATAACCTTTGAAAGATTTTTAAGTGTAAATGAATCACATGGGTTCACATGAGCTTATAGATTGCATTTTACTCCAAAATAAACAGCGTGAATAAGACTGAAGGATAAAAGTGTTTGGTTTACTTTTACTCTGGATGAGATTTGGTCCAAAATGCTTCAAGCTAATTCCAGCTCCCAGCCATCTGACAAATTCTCACAAGTTCTTCTCTTCTAGTTCAAAATTTCCCTTCACTGGCACACACTTTGGCAATAACTCTTTGGAATTAATTTCTATGAATGGCTTGGCATGTTTTTGAATGGTGTCTATCGAACGGGGCAACTATATGAATGCAATACACTGCACCTGTGATGAACCCGCTTAAAAAATACCACCAAGAACAGCCTGTGGTATAAATAAGGCAATATTACTGAGTAGGAATGAACGTTGATAAGAGACGTTAATATTTATAGTCGGGAAAACCTGAATCTACAGGTCTAGCAACAGATCATCTTGGAATGTATCACTTTAGACAAAAAGGAAACTTTCTCTAAGGCCAGAAACCAACTTATGTCCTATAGTTGGATTTTAGATCTGATATCATCAATTGATTCTGAAGTTATGCGTGACTATGAATAAGTGAGAATAGTTAACTTTTGTTTCAATTAAGGGTAGGTGGATTGATGTCATTCTACAGGATACGGAGATATGATTGGGAATCTGCCACATGGCATCTTCTATATTATCCTAAATGAAAAACGTGCCAAAGATGCATTTTATGAAAAGCTTAAAAGCCTTTTATACAACACAGCATGCATCTCTTGCAGATAGGGAAGTGCAAATCCAAAAGGAAAATGATTAGTTGTGGACAATTTCACCATGCCCTAGTCGATCCTACTTTCTAAATATTCTTCAGATCACTGCCTTTCTCTCCATCCTCACTGCCACTATGTGAATTCAAGCTTTGGATGTTCTCAAAAGGATCACACCAATAACTTTCCTCTTCTGGTCGTCCAAAGTCCTCTTTCTAAAATTACACTGTGTTCCTCCCTGTATTACATCCTTCAACAGCTCCTCCATTGTCTCCAGAGTAATACCGGGATTTTTTACCCTTTGGGTTTTGAACCTTGCCTATGGTCAACCTAATAATGTTCCCTCAAGAGATGTCCACATTCTAATCCCCAGAATTTATAAATACGTCACTTTACATTGCAAAAGGGAATTTGCTGCTGTCATTAAGTTAAGACTCTTAAGATGAGAATGTTTTCCTGAATTAGCCAGGTCGGTCCAGCATAATCTCAAGGTTCCTTATAAGAGAGAAGCAATAAGGACAAAATCAGAAAAAGGAGATGTGACAATGGAACTAGAGCTTGCAGTGATGGATTTCAAAGATGGAGGAAAAAACACAGAAAGCAAAGAATGCAAGAAGCCTCTAGAAGCTGGGAAAAAGCAAGGGAATGAATTCTCTCCTGAAGCCACCCTGCTAACATCTTGACTTTAGACTTCCCACCTCCAGACCTATAAGAGAACAAATTCATGTTGTTTTAAGCCACTAATTCAGTGGTAATTAGTTATAGCAGTAATTGGAAATGAATTACAATGCCTAAGGAATGCCACATAGTTAGTATTCAATAAATAATTGATATGTAAATTAACGAGAAAGAGAATCAATACTCATAAAATCTTGTTTCTTTCTGGTTTTTTTGGAGGGGGTCAATGTTGGTATATTGGATGATAATCCTGTGACGAGGATTATAATGATATAGAGGCCTCCATCATTGGAATAATATGTGCTTGCAAACTGCAACGTGAATATTTAATATGGAAATTCTAGATTATTTATTCATCACAGAGATGGGCAAGGCATATAAATGCAGTACAATGGTTAAGCACGAACCCTCTGGAGTTAGCCTTCCTGGATTCAAATCCGGGCTCCATTGCTGCCTGGCAGTATGATGCTACACAAGATTTTTAACCAAACTTGTGTACCTTAGTTTTCTTGTCTATTTAATCCCTGTTTAAGAAGGATATTGTGAGGACTGAATGAAATAAAACATATAAAGGATGGGGAGGTGTTTCTGGCCTATATTAAATGCCCAATAAATCTTAATCATTATTATTATTGTTGTTTTTATTGTTATATGATAAGGTTTGTTCTACAGGACTCTAATCACAGATATAAATATACTGAAACATTTTGGTTGTCAAAAGTATTAAGAGCTCAACTGGACTTATTTAGCAAACATTACCATTGGATGTGTGTTTATCTAGTATCTTGGCAGTTGCTTGTCTGTAGGCCATATACTGATGTTATGTTCTCTCAATAGTAAAAATGACATCATTTTGACTTTTACAGTTTATTAGTTGCATGCAATAAAACAGAAATATTTTCCCAATAATCTGGTTATACTTTTTGTGGTTTGAATGATTCAAAGGACAGGAAAAAGTTGAGTGAACACTAAGACTAGCACTCATACCTAGTCTTACTATCTCTGACCAAACATACTGACTTAAAGTAGAATTTTAAATAAGAAACTGACTGTTTGTTAGAAAATGAAACCCTTGATAGTCACGAAGATTTCAAACGGAATTTTCTGAGGACAGCTTTTCTTTTTATTAGGTTGGTGCAACAGTAATGGCGGTTTCACCGGTTGAAAATAATTGCAAAAACCACAATAACTTTTGCACCAACCTAATATCAATGACGTGAGACACTTTTTTTATTATTGTTTTGGCCTCGTGTTTATAAGTTTGGGGCCTGGCAGTTTTCATGACGATTGTTCTGTTTCAGATTGAAAACCTGGAATTCATCTGCTTTACATGAATTGCTCTATTCAAGTATAACAGTCTTTGAAATGTTTGATTTTACTAGCTTAGGTCACTCTCAGTGCTGCTGGTGGTGCTGTGTATGGTGACATAAAATGAACACACGATTAACTTTTACTAAGTTACACACATTGACAGTGAAATGGAAACCATAATATATATTACTCTGGTTCAGTTGATTAAAGAAGACCCCATAAAAACAACTGGAAGTTGTCACTTCTGTTTTATATTGTTTTGTTTTCCTTTCATAAAATAAATATTTTTTTAAAAACATGCCACAAACTCAAATACGTATGAATATGCTTTTGTGACATAGTGGTGTTCTTGTAAAGAATGTCCATTTGCCTGACCACACTGTCAAATAAAAGAAGAGCTGTATCTAAACTTTCCATATTTTTCTAGGATAGAATCATTTTTTGAATGTCATGCATGGAGGACTTAACTAGATCTGATATTTGATATAATACCATGTTTTCAATGGCTACAATATCTTTATGTACATCTGTTAATCAGCAGTTTATTATTACCAAATATTTTTATGAACATGTTAATCTATTTCTTGTTTATTTATTCATTCAATCATTCATTTGTTCATTGGAAAATGTTTGGACACTATTGTTTCCAGCTTCACACTAGATGTTAGACAAACACTGACAGTGGTGTAGAACCCTGAACTCAAATATTTAGATGTAACATATAGCTTCCTTTTTACTTCATTTCCAAAACAAGTGTCATTGCCACGTTAATTTTGCTTTTGCTGGACTGAGTCAATGTGGGTCCAAGAGAAGACATTTGGAAGACACTTGGATTAGAGTAATTTTAGATTTTCTGATCTGTAAGGAACCAAACTGAGAGTACAATTAGTTCTATGTGCCCTGTATTCTGTATTTTGTGCAAACATAATTGCCAAAAAAAAAAAAAAAAAAAGCCAAATGCTTGAAGAAGCAAATATTGTTCCATTTATCACATTAATCAGCTTGAAATATATTTTGTTCATATTCATCTCATCGTGAAAGTACTTGGTTTCCACTTATTTCTTAAAAGATAAAATCAATTAAATTCAATAAATATGTTAACGGTTACTATGTGCCACACATTGTGCAAAGTGTTACATGCCATAGCCGCAGCTACTAGATAATAGCAGAAATAACTAAATTGGGCAAGAAAGAATTTTTAAGAGGAAGCTAGACTATTGGGTGCCCATTATTGAAAACATAAAATACAAATATGATGAAGAGATGGAAATGTCCAACGAACAATTAGAAATGTAGGTTTGGAAGTGGGGAGAGAGACTGTAGCTAAAGATACTGACTTACAAGTTGAAATCTTAATTAAACATGAGATTTCTGAGGTAGACAGAGGCTTGCAGTTAAAAATTTGGTTGGTTGGGGTGGGATGGAAGAAAAGTATATCCCAAAAGTGGTTAGAGAAACAGAAGGGAAAACCTGAACAATGGAACATAGGGCTCATTTTTGTTAGCCTGTGAGTTAGGAAGTCAGGTGGTAGAGCCCAGAGAACCTGGCCTGTTGCCATTTGGGTTCTGACACTCACTACCTTTGTGATCTGAATGAGATCTTTTCCTTATCACTCAGTTTCACAATCTGTAGACTGGAGACAATACATAGCATCTCAGTTGGGAATTTGGGGGAGAATTAAATGGCACATAGAGGGGACCCAGTGTTATTATAGTTCCTGTCTCTAGCACTATTATCCAGGACGTCCCTGTGTCCACACAACAGTGGTCACTACACCAGCAGAGATCTGCTGACCTTACATCCATAGCTGAAACCTGTTACAATCCCCTCTCGTAAAACCCACCTCTAATCCCTTCCGTTTTAAAAGCTATTTCCTGTCTATCTTAGTTTCCTGCATATTGTTGCCTCATATGTTGTCTTAGTCATGCGGCTCACAATTTATCTTTCATGTCCTGATTCATCTCTAGACTACAAGTCACTTGAGAACAGGTAAGTTCCCTTATAGTGGGAATATAATAAATAAATAAATAAATAAATAAATAAATAATAAATAAATAAATAAATAAATAAATAAATAAATAAATCTGTATTGATACTTTTAAGACACCAGAAGTTCCCTCATCTGACTTAAACAGGTCCTGTAGTTAGAGCAATTAAACAAATGAGTATAGGGGAAACATATATAAAATGTAACATAGATATCTTAAATTTTATGTCAACTTTCAACAGCACAGGCAGAGAGTATCAGGAAGGTAGTCCTCAGTAAATCAGCCCTAGCATGGGTGCTGTTAATCTCCCCGGAGCAGTGTCTGTGAGTTCTGGCTCAATTTAAACATCTAGGACTGAAGTCCGTGAAGTATATAATAACATCTTCCATGCCATTTGGGCTTGAAACGTCAGCATGACCATTGATGCCTCACTTTTTCCTAATCCCTGTCCATATCCCATCATCACACACTTTTTTTTATTTCCATTGCAGCATCCATTTTCTGAAATGGATGGATACTTGTTACCTAACTCTAAGACCATCACCATTGCAAAATGACGGGTCTCCCCACTTCCAGTATGTCTATTTTATAAGTCATTCTCTGCATGGAGGCATTTCAAATCCTTAACTTTTATAGTTCGTGTATCTTCCCAGCTCCTCATCATCTTCCTTGCTTTGAAAACTGGCCCTGATACGCTGACATTCTGTGCATCTTTGGACTCTGAGCCAGAGAAGGTTAGTGGTCCAAGTGTGAGCTCTTGGACCCAAACTGGGGCCACCAAATAACCTCTTCCAGGTATTTAAAAATGGACAAAGACATCACAGTCATGATCTCCTGGTGGATGTCATGTTTAATGACTGCCTCATTTTAATGACTGTCATTTTTAATGATGAGAAGTTGCACCAATGAAGGTCTTCAGTGGAGATGACCTGTATAGTTCCTGCTCTTTCCTAGGCTTAGTTTTTCAAATCTTCATTTTTTTTTTTTTTCTTTTAAGTTAGCTAGAGCCATTTTTTACTATTTGAAACCCAAAGAATACTAAGCATTTGTTTGTACTGAAAAATCTAAGCATAGTTTTGATTGTGCTGTTCTAATCAAAGGGTTAAATAACTTTATTGTGACCTTACTCCTTTCACTCTCCTTCACATATTTCCTCTAATTATTACCATGTGTGAATCTAATATGACCCTACAGAGATGTTGTTAAGAGTGTGAGTCTTGGCATCGCATTGCCTAAATTCAAACCCTTGTTTTTCCACTTACGAGCTGAGTGACTTTGACGAGCTACTTCAATTTTCTGTTGATGACAGTCTCAATCTCTAAAATAGGAATAATAACGATGGCACCTATTCGCAGTGTCCTCATGAGGATCACATGATTAATATTCATAAAGAGCTTAGACTAATTCCTAGTACAAAGTGAAGATTTAATGACTGTTACTCTGATCATTATTTGTTGTTCTCAAGTAATACTTTGTGTTTTCCAACCCCTGAGTTTCCTCCTGTTGATCCTTCTCTATTTCCACAAAACTTAGTAATAGCTATTGATCAAATCCAGCTCAAATGACACCCTCTCCAAAGAAGTCCCAGAGCCCCAGAAGCTTAAGTGACTTTCTTTCCACGGTCTGCCCATTGCGCTTCATCATAGGACAACCTCAGTTCTTGCCCCAGAACAATTCCCACACTCTACCTTGTGTTTTTTTGTTGTTGTTGTATATGGACAGTATTTGCCTTAACTTTACTAACACACTCTAAACTCAGAGGGAACCACATCTACGCATGATCTGCCTCGTGTTGTCCACACTTAGCCCAATGCAGCAACGTTAGCAGTCTCAAAAGAAATGTTTGCTAAAAGAATAGCAAGGAAGAAGTACTTCACGTCTCACCCTCCTTCCCACCGTGTGAGAAATAAAGTATATAAATAGTATCTCCTTTAGACAAAGGAGGGGAATGGTTTGCTCAAATATATCCAGTGATTTAGTAACACATTGGGGGCTGGAGATCTGATGCTGATGTCATCTTCGAGTCTATTTTTCTCTAACTCATTCCATTCTGAGCTTGGCCTTCTGGCTCGCTAACAACAGACACACTTAGATGGTAAGGAATCAAGAAAGCAGCAGTTATGGTGATTGGTATTCACCCTTGAACATAAATTTGTGATTTTAAGTGTGATTTAGAACATACTTTTAGAAGACTGTGGAGAGTGATGAGTCCTAGAAAGACAAAGTGAGCATAAGTTTGCTTTTTTCTTTTTTTTTTTTCGTGGAGAAAGTTCAAATAGTTCTTCCTCTTTAACTCTTCCTTCTACTGTGACTCAAGTTGGGACCTGTGGTAAAAGTAGTATCAGTGGGAGATCAAAAGAAGCGGTGCCAACTGGCGTCCATTAGTACAGCTTCTTAGTAACTCAGATGTAAAGAGATTTATAGGTCAAAATTGAAACTCAAGAACAGGGTGGTAAGGGGAAAGCAGAGTCTTTGCCCATTATACATTCAAATCACATGTGTGCTTTCCTTTCCTGAGCACTGAAATCAGTTCAATTTAATAAGAAAAAAAAAATCACTAGATTTAACATCTCTTTGGCTCCTCAGCTGACATTTTTTCTAATGAATTTTCTCAGTGGGAGTTTTTGGCAAATAAAAAGTCTGAATGTAATACTCCATTCTCCTTTATTGCTTTTCATTTAAATATTATTGGGGACATATTTTGAAATAAGAGGAAACAGGATATACAAACATCTCACTGCTTTCAGAACACATGCATGGTTAAGAAAAGATGAAATCAAAACTAATAAGCTGAGGGCTGAATAAAAACTTGCCATCTAATTAAATATAAAAAGACTGATGGACTATAATATTGAAATTTGACCTCGATTGGCCTGTTTCAACAGGAAAATAACTTGTATCTTCCATGTATGTTAATACTTTTTTATTATTGGGTTGCTAGAAATTTCTCCTCTTACTGTTCTGCTAATTATAAGAATAGGACTTCAAAATCTTTCTTACTGTCCTCTTTCTTTTCAACAATCCCCAATTTGCCCCCAAAATCTTTCTTTGAATTACCATTGGGACTCTTTATTATGACTAAAACATCATCATACAAGAGGATTTCTATTTTAATGGTATTTTATGTCACTTTGAATTGTGAATTATTTTGTTATGAATCCAAGAATCTTTTCTGTGTCATTGTGCAAGCAATCAGAAGACGGAAATCATCGTGTGACAAAGCCATGACGTGTTCCTTAAATTATGATTGAACATGGATTTATTCCACAGATACCATTGCTGTGGCATAGTAATCTCTAATTGATCCATATCAGATCTTGGCTCTTGGTGACACAAAAGAGGGGATGCCGTACTAGAGCAGATACAGAGCAGGGGAATATGAAGGGCCTTACGGATCTACCGCTGCTTACCCTACTGTCATCCAGCCCCATTTTCTTTTCCCTGAGTTACCATAGATGACAACCATTCACCAACACTGTATCTACCATTGGACTGAATAGAATCTCATTTCCTCTGTCCTATGATGCACTTTCCTAACAGTGCTTTGCAGGAATGATCATTTGTATTCTCCCTAAATAAGCAATTTTGTGATGATCACTTTTAACTGTAACCTTAAAGGCTAACTATGATATATAGATATGGGGAAAAGAGCATCACAAAATCTCTAAACCTAAGGAGAGTTAAGCAGAAGCAATGTGTTTAATTCACTAAATTCTATCAAAAAGATGTGGGTCATGACCACATTTATATCCATTGTCTTTGGAAAATGATGTGGTGCCTAATTATAGTTACAGCTTTGCATGTGGTCTATGGCAAGATAAGGCGTGACAGAGAGTGGCATGGGTGAATACGGACAGAGCCAATGCAGATTTCTCAGGCCAGATGACGTATTTATTGGCGAAATGAATTTGGAAAACTATTTGCAAGGACACATTCATAAGGCATACAATTTTTGGATTTCTAAGCTAGGAGATTATTTCAGAAGACTTTGTGAAACTAGCAGCATATGCTTTTTAACTCTGTCTTTAAAGTGATCACTCTATGCTTCTCAGACACACACTTACACACTCAACAAATATGTCTTGAGTTAATTTTGTTAATACTGACAGAAGAATGGTATTGCATAAATAAACCAAAGCATCCTTATCCCAGGCAGTCGAAACTAATCATGGGTGCTGTCAGATCCAGTAAATAAATAAATAAAAGCAAACAAAATAGCAAGCTAGTGTTCAGTGAGATATAATCAAACCTTGGAATTAAGCTTTAAAAAAATTGAATTGCCTTCAGGTAAAATTATTTAAAAAAATAAATTTCCTTTAGGCAAATTTATAACGAGGGGTGTGGGGGGTGCATGAAGAATCTTTTTTTGGACCACATACTGGGACTCACCACATTTGGGGCTTTGCTACAGTTGTGGTTCCTAAATCACGGAGACTTAAAAAATACAGATTCCTAGGGCACTCCCAAGACTAACTGTATTCAGTGCTAAACTCCAGATTCCTCTATAAATAGCCTATTTGATGGATCCATTTGCAAATCCAATAAACATCTAAGCCTTAGCTTCCTGAAGAGAATTTGTGCTCCCCTTCCAAACCCGATCACCAAATAAGCTTTCAAAACCTATTCTTACTCAGAGCACCTATCTAAGTTAAAAAGTACAAACATTCACCTACTTGCTCATTCTAATAACTAGGAATTACCTCCTCTGTGTTTTCCAACCTCACACCCAATGTACTACCTAAATTTATACCTGTACCTTCGAAACATCTAAACACAGCTGCTTCTAACCATCTCCACTGCCACCACCCTAATCAAAACCATCGTTTGTTCATTCCTGAAATGCCAAACATCTAACTGGTCTCCCTCCTTCCATGAGTCAGCAAAGAAGACCCCTGATGATCTGCCCATCTCGCCAATCTCATTTCCTTCTTTTGGGATTTCAGTAATAAGGACCACCTTGTCCATCCTCAACCATGACAAGAAATGGTCTTTGCAGTGGCTGCTCTCTCTCTTCATGGAATGTCTTTCCCAAGAAGTCCCCATGGCTTGCTCCCTTACTTTATTCAGTGCTCTGCTCATCACCCAAGGATACCTTCTCTTAGCATCTCTTCACTGCTCTCTATCATTGAATAGTTTACACTAAATCAATTATCACTAATTGGAATTATTTTATCTTCCTCTTGCTCTCTCTCTCTCTCTTTTTTTTTTTTTTTTTTTTTGCCTCCCTCTTTCAAATTCAGGTCTGAGTCTTTGTCTTGTTCCCTGTTACATCCACAAAATCTGTCACAGTTTTTTGCCTATATGGGGAGGGAGCACAATAATTACTTGTATTTTATAAAAATTTCCCAGGTGATCTGCTTTCAATCAGATTGTGAAGCTCTCATCTACAGTCATTAAATAACTATTATGAATCTTCAAGAGCAATCTAAAAAGCATTGGCTACTATTTTGTATGAAATATTTAATACATGTGGTGTTGTAGACTGTCTGAGAGGGTGCTAGTTTTTATTTTATTGTTTTTGACCCAACGGTATCTCCTCATGAAGAAGATAACATAAGAATTTTATTTTCTCTTTTTGGAATGCTAATTTTGAGGAAGGAGAGATACAGAACTGAACTGAGTCAGTGTTGGCCAGTCTTCTTTTCAGATGATTGGCAACATAACTCATTTGAGCGCTTTGGAGATGTAGAGGGCAGAAGGATAAAGTGGATTCAGACCACTGGGGGATTCAGTCTTGATTATTTCTTTTGATCTGTGTCAAGTGGTCTTGTTTCTGTGATCCTCAGTTAATTCATCTGTCAAGTGGGAGTATCAAACTGAGCTCTCAGGCTTATTCTGATAGTTTAGAAAGATATACTTATTTATTTTAAGTGCAAGATTCCTGGGCCCTTTTCCTGACGCCACTTATACATACAGATATGTAGATATACATACATGCACCTATTCACACTCCCATTCACATGCACACACACGTAACTTCAATTGACACCCAAAAGGCGTACTGCAAGCTGGGTTCTTCCTGTCCTGCCCCCTATTTCTCTTCTACAAACATCATTTTGAAGGTAATTTACTATTGAACAAGGTAGGAATAAATGCTCAAGTAACTCTTTTACCCTTTCCCGCTGGTTCCCCGCTTTTCCCTTCCTGTTTCTAAACAGGCCTCTAGTTTCCCAGGGCTTTTCAGAGCCCTAGGTTAGTCAAGTGGTGGTTATTTTCCAAAAGTCAAAATATTTAAATATGAAAGTTAACTTGCAGAGGCGCAAGATGGAGTCTTGGCAAGGTGAGGCTGTGATACTGCCTTTCTTGGGGAGATGTTATTGGCTTTTGTGCAGATTTGTCTGGTACCATTTTTAAAGTGAAATCTCGGATGGGCAGTTGGGATGCAGATTGAGCTCTGGCATTGTGCTACTTTTCACAGGTGGCTGGTGCTGAGGTGTTTCCCTGAGGACATGGAGTGAGGGATAGAAAGTCGTAGATGTCACCTTCAGAGTGAAGGATGGCACCCGGTTTTGTTGTTAACAGGAGTCCCATTATAATAGCTCCGTATCTTAGGTAGAACGGCGAGACCACATACAATTATGGAATATTTTAGCTAAGCAGATGTGCCTGTTCAGTATAAAGATCACTCAATTCTTTGAAAGCTCAAGAGCAGAAATGACTTCCCTATAACGTTAGACTTGGGAAATCAAGGCGGTACATCAGCGTTTTTGCCCTGAAAACTTTATGCCAGCTTGTTAGTCTGCAGTGGGAGAAATATTCACAACCCCTGAGAGTGTTATTACTTACAAAGAAGAAAACGGCTGGAAAACGGGCAGGATGACAGGGAAAGGTCTACTCTGTCTGGAATATGTCTCCAGAGGGACAGCGTATGAAGTAACCACTTATGAGGGGGATCATAGCCTGTGGTCCCAAATCATAGGACTCGAAGAGAGAGCAAATATAAAAACATAGGGAGAGTGCTATTTCTGTATTCACTGCACTTGAGTCTAATTCAGTTGCTGGAATTTGGGATTTAGACTGGAGTCTGTTACTTAAACCTTTGCTAAGGGACCTTCGGCATAGTAGCCTCGTATGAGTATATACCTCTTTCTTTTGTGTGTGACAAAGGAACTGGCTTTTCCAGCATTTAGCAATTAGCGCCAAATGCCTGTGCTTCTGTCCATCTCCACAGACAACAGAAGCACAATGGCCAATAGGTTTCTCTCCTAAAGTTGTTGAGCTGCAGACTGGCAGTCCCTACTTGGTGAGCTTTGTTTTGAAATAACACAATTTCCAACTTAATCTGTGCTAGGACACACTGTGATCCTTCATGCATTTGGCTTAGGTGTGTTTCAAGCACTGAATGAACAATTATTATGGAATTGCAGTTATCTGCTTAGAAAGTAATGGTTTTCTCAGAGGGAGGGGTGAATGTTTTCAAACTAATTGTATTTCTTCATTATCAGTGTTTAGCGGAAATCCTTTTGAAGCACTTGACCAGCTAATTCAGAATAAATTAAAAATATGTTTGCCTCTCAAACTTGACAAAACATATTATTACTAAAGCAAGATTATCTGAAATCAGGAAATAAATGCCTAGAAATTACTTTCTGTTTTTATCTTATTAACCCTTCTCCTTAGCCTGGTACCTGAGAACTTCACCAACAACTATGAGAGTCAAATTTAGGAAAGAGTCACAACAAAGAGAGCTGTTTGAACACAGACTATTCGTTCATTAATACATTTATTTATTCAAAATAAATAAATGCACCAGCACCTACTATATACTAGGCAATGTTTCAGGCACCAGGGAAACAGTAAATAAAATAGCCAAATTTCACGTCTTGGTAGAATTTATATCCTGATAGATCTGTTCGAGAAGTGTCTGTACCCTTGTTCCTTGTCATTCCAAAGTTTCAGTTTTCCAACAGAAAAGTTAAGCTTGGGACAGATCTTATTTTTGTTGTTGTTGTTGAAATTACACATTCTAGGGAATTTAGAACTGGAAAGGACGCTATAGATGATTCGTTTGAACTACTTCATTCGCATTACAGGTGAGTACAAGGAGACTCCAGAAAGGACACACCCAAGGTCGCGATGTTGCCTAGTCCCAGATATTTTAGTAGTAATCAGGGCTCTATACTCTGTTTCCTTCGGTGTTTGCAGAAAAAAAAAAAAAAAAAAAAAAAGAAAGAAAGAAAGAAAGAAAGAAGACAAACAAAGAAAAAAACACACAAAGTAGGTGGCTTAAAACAAAAGAAATTGATTCTCTCACAGTTCTGGTGGTTAGACGCCTGATATCAAGGAGTTGATGGGGTTGGTTCCTTCTAAAGGTACTAGGGGAGAATCTATTCCATGCCTCTCTGCTCATTTCCGCAGGTAGCTGTCAATCCTTGGCTTTCATTGGCTTGCAGCTGCACCATTCCTATCTCTGCCTCTGGTATCCTGCAGCATTGTCCCTGTGTGTGTCTGTTTCCCTGTGTCTTACATGACATTCTTATAAGAACATGTGTCATTGGATTTAAGACCCACACTAATCTAGTATGATTTTACCTTAACTGTAATAGTATCTGCAAAGACAATATCCAATATGGCCACATTCACAGGAATCAGGTCTTAGAACTTCAACAGATCTTTTTAGGACACAGTTCAACCCACAATATATATCTAGTCCTGTGCTCTTTATACAACACCAACCTGCTTCCATCTTTGAAGAAGTGTCTGTTCTTGTGGTTATGAACTTCTGTTATTGTGATTAGAAAGAACTCTTGGAGCTAAAGGAAACATAGATTTTAAAAATCGTCTATTCTCTCACTTTTAAAAACATAGATGAAGCCGATTATGGTTTTGAGCAGCATATATAAAAAGAGCATATTTCTACTATACTACATTGTCCTGAATTA
Organism: Rhinolophus sinicus; assembly: GCF_057876585.1. Lineage (NCBI taxonomy): Eukaryota > Metazoa > Chordata > Mammalia > Chiroptera > Rhinolophidae > Rhinolophus > Rhinolophus sinicus. The sequence continues at coordinate 186,528,391 of NC_142503.1, read as the reverse complement.
CACACCTAACCCCAAATCTTCCATATTCCTTAAACAATTAAGATCTGCAAACTAAAAAAGAAAGGAAAAATAAAATCCATAATGCTAATTAAGATTAGTGGCATTTACTTCTGTGCCCCAAGGTAAAGGAATATGGTTGCCACACCCCCAGTACTTCCTCAGCTCTATAAATTCTAGGACAGCTGACTTCCTGTCCTGGAAAGACAGAACTCACTCTTGAGATCCTAGCTCATTTGTAAGGTATTTCCAGAACAGAGTCAAAATTGTGCCAAATGTTGCAAATCATATATGATCTGTGCCATGAGACCCTCAAACGATTTCATTTACAAGCCCATAAAACATACTGTAATTTGAACTGCAGTCCTGCAAGAAAGGGGTCAGGGCACCATTCCCTCTGCAGGGTGGGGCCGCCCTGGCATAGCCTTCTCATGCTTTCTTCTGGTTGTATTTGCCAAGACTTTTACTTTTTTCTCTTTCGACTTGGAAAAGAGAAAAGCCATTTTACCATGTTAATGAGGATGACACAAGTGACTATAATATTATCCTCTGATTGCCACGGAAAATGAGCTTTGAATGTTTCTGTCATAATTCGATTTACCATAAATTAGGCAAAAGAGCCAAAAAAAAAGTTCATGCCAATTGAGGAAAGGCATAAAGAAATTATGAATATATTATGGATTAAAAATATGATTGTGCTAGAGGGAATAGAACAAGAAAGGTAGACTTTAATAAAACAAGACAGCTGCATTAAAATAAGACTGTTTCATTCAAAGGCGGAATCAATTTTCAGGGAACAGTTAAAATACCATTTCAGATATCTTTTAGGTGTCACTTTAAATCTTCTCAGCCTCACCAGTCTTTGCTCTAAATGCCACCGAGATGACCAGATCTCTGATTAACTTCACACAAGCATAGTCTAATGGTGTCTCCAATTCAAATACCCTTCCCCGCCCACCTGGATGTCCTGTGATAGGGTGACCAACTTGTCCTGGTTAGCTAGGGATTTTTCTGCCTTCCACACTGAAAGTCTCAGTGCTGGCATACCAGATTGGTTGTTGGCATGACTGGACCCTGAGGTTTGAGACACCATGAGCTACAGGTCATTGCCCATGCATATGCAGCCTTCAAGTGTGGGGCTTACGGTTCTGTGGTGTGAACTTTTGTCCAGTAGAAGTTGGGAGCCGATGAATAAATTCTTCCTTCTTTCCTCTCTGTGGCTGATTGTCTTAACGTGCAGTTTATGCGGCTTCTCGGAAAATGGTCCCCTAGGATTAAGGAACAAGTTGTGTTTAGAGGCAGCACCCAAATCAGCTTTCCCTCCTTCCCTGCATTACTGCTCCCTTTCCTCTTATACCCATTCCCTGAATTTTCACTCCAGAATAAAAAGTAACCGCACAGGAGCCCTCTCGCCTCAGGCTTCACTTTTAGTGAACAAAGGCTATAGAAGTAGGCACACAGAAGTGAATCTAGAAAATAAACCTCTAGGATCATATTGCGGACTGGATTACTCATGGCCATAAGCCCTTCCCTGCTAGTAGGAACAGCGTATCTACAGCCTCCAACATGCATCCCACTTTTTCAGTCATTCGCCTACGATTAGTTGGGATCAAGTGCAGAGAGAAGGACTGTGGTTGTGGACAGTTCCAGAATGTTGACAGCTTCCCCATTCCAGGCTGGCCACTCTCTTATCTGTTGGAGGACCCTTTCAGCACGGAATTAGCAGTGCGCAGATGTAATCTAGAAGGACAAGGCAGTTTGCCCCTAGAGGACAAATCCACTAGTGGGGGATGAAAGTTAGTAGATAAACTATTCAGACTCCACAGCCTCTTATGGGACACTTCTGGGTCCTATTCCACATGGTTTCCCGGAGCTCGCCCAGTGGGGTTGATGTCCAGGTACCCACAGTGGTAAGTCACTCACAAAGGCACAATTACTAGCATTTCTCCCTCCTCTGACTCATTCCACTTTATTACTTAGGGTTTGCTTTTGGAACAACCCAAATTAAATCACGCATCAAGATGGAAACCCTAGCCTCACTTCTTTGGGAACAATACAAATTAATTAAATGTAGACGGGGTTGGTTAGCAGGCACTTTCATTGGCCTGATATGGCACCAAAGACATGCAAAGGGATTGGAATGTGCCAGAGAAGCATAAGACACTTTATGTTTTCAGGGAGCATCTCTGATGAGGCAAAATAGAACAGAAGGACTCTATTGTAAGAAGCCCTACAATTATCAGCTCTCGCTGGCTGAGATAAAACTTCTGTAGCATTCTCTCTGCATGTGTGGTTTGTCTAAACTCTACTCCATAACGGTAGGTCCTCTATCCCTGACAACAACAATGGTCACTAATATTTATTTAGCAATTTGATATGTACCAGAAACTATGAGATGCTCTCTATACATTATTCTATATAATCCTCATGACAACACTATGCTCTAGATTCTATTAAAATCTTAATTCTAGAAATGAGGGAGCTAAAGCTTAGAGAATTTATTTATCTCTTTATGGCTCTATTGGAAAATTATATGAAAGTAAAACAGTGTGACCTCTTACAATACTATTCACTTTCAATAATTAGTAGTTTGCCTTATTTTCAGGGTCCAAAGGAAATAGGTATTTTTAATCATATGCATATGGCTGGCGAGGAAACCAGCTCAGAGAAGCTTAGTAACTGTCCCAAGAACATGCACTGCAGTGTGTATTCAAGGCCTCAGGTCTGTGGAGCCCCTGGTTGTGACGTTTCCGTTGCCCAATATGCTGACCCACAAAAGCCATATCAGCACTTCTACCTACTCACAAGGCCAGCCTCAGTATTACATTTTTACTTTTATTTTTTTAAATATATGCACATAGTTTTAAAAAAAAATCAAACTACAGTAGGGTATAAAATGTAAATCCTCACTCCCATCTCATCCTCTTGGTAGAGGCCAAAGGAGTTAGCTTGTGTTGGGTCCTTCCAGAAATTTCCATACACATATGTATGCATATGTATAGACTTACGTATTATGTACACATTTTTTTTTCTTTTTAACTAATAATATTAGAGATGATTCTGTTAGCAGCAGCTGTGGAGAGCCTGTCTACCTATTTTAATGGCTTCGTAATACTCTACAGAGGAGCTATAATTTAATTAAGCTTCCTGCTGACGGTCATTTTTGCTTTTCAGCCTTTTACAAACAATGCTGCAGCAAACATTTTGAACACATTATTCTTTTGAGCATGTATATGAGCGTATCCATTGGATAATTTCCTGGGAAGTGATATCAGAGGATCAAAGGGTATTTCTTTTTTTTTTTTTTCCTATTAATTACCAGTTGATGTATTAAACACAAGAATTTCCAGGGAGCGTTTCTGTGGTTAATGAGTTGTGACTACATTTCTTTCTTCCAAGAGGACAGAGGGACATTTTCAGGTGACAATGGTCTGCAGAGCATTTGTAGATAAGCACCGCTGTTGGGGAAGACGACTTCGGGACCCAGTTCAGTTTCTGTTCATCCCCTGCTCATTGTTCCTTTTTGAGCTCCCCCTGAGCTATACCAGGTGTAGGAGACCATTACAGAAACAGACATTCCAAATTCCACTGCATCTCCATAGGGTGCAAGGGACCACTGCCAAGGCCCGGTTAGTGCAGGAACTGGACACATTCTTGCTGGAGGAACAGAGAACCTTATATCCACAGCTTAACACAGAGTTAAAAATTCAAATATCTGATTTGTGTTGGAGAGAGGGCAGGCTGGGAGAATTTGTTCTCCCTGAACATCCTTTAATTAAAGCAAAAAAACAAAAACAAAAAAAATTTGGCAAGTTTTATTTCTTGATTTCTTAGAATATTCAAAATGGATTACTAAGAACAAATAAATATATTCAAGGAGTTTTGACTCACAGACATAGTACAGTTTTTTGTCTTTAGATTTATGTGTGGTATAAAAATCTGTGCATTTGTCACCCTCAGTTTTTTTTTTCTCTCTCCTCTCCCTCCTCCCCTCCCCTCCCCTCCCTTCCCCTCCCCTCCTCTCCTCTCCCCTCCCCTCTCCTCTCTTTTCCTCTCCTCTGCTCTCCTCTCCTCTTTTTTCCTCCTCCTCTCTCTCTCTCTCTCTCCCCTCTCCTCTCCAATTCAGTGCCCTAAGGCCCAAATATGTTGGAAATCCCCAGGCTCCTTTACCTAAGCATTTTTTTTTCTTTCTCTCTAACCCTGTGCCCCAGGCTGCAGGAGAAACCATTTCCAGGAATGTGCCACTCCTTCTTTCCTCCCCTGGGGCAACCTTGTAAAGTCTCCAAAAATGCAAAGTGAAGACTTTATTCAACAATTGTGAAAGTCTCCTGCAATTCATGTTTCAATTACTAGCTGTGCAGAACTCAGTTTCCTATTCTAAGACCATCCCAGCGGTTGCTAGAGGGTCCACTTCCAAGTCCAATATTGAGCTGTCCATTTAATGTGTTGAATTGTTCTTTTATTTAAGTTTTCCTAATTCCCTTTACTGGGCTAGAGTCCCTTTTGCTGCTGTTGATGCTGCTTCCTCTCCTTTCAATGCAGACTCATTTGATCTCCAGCTACTCATGAGTACATCATGTGTGAGCTGGGCAGCAGGAGAGGTGCAGTGCAAGTAGCCCACCTCCAACATTCCTGCCCCCCAGCTGCCACCGCAGTTCTGCCAAAGTGTCTCTGGGCAGATATACAATCTCAGGCAGGCACTGCCAGTTCGAGGATGCTTAGGAATTCAGAGAAACTTCTGTGACACAGACAAAGCTGTATTTCCTTCTTGGGGTCTAGACAACTTGAACTTGGCAGACACATCTGCACACCGACATGCCTCTGTTAGGATTCCAGCCCTCAGTAGACAGATAATTATAAATGTTTGGATTTAAATGGAATGCTATAAGATGGGCAATTACGACACCAAAGCATGCTCTTAGAGAGGTTTTCATTTAGATACATTTATTTATTCATTAATTTAGTTATTCAATAAATATTTCTTATACCCTCCAAGTGATGTGTCTGGCAGTCAAGGTACAGAAGGGTTTTTTTGTCTTCGGCACTTAGTGGACCTAACCTGGAACTGAATTTAAATCTGACGTGTCAAATACATTGGCAGGAAATTTCTGTGCAAATTCTGAAAACAGATAAGCACAGTAAGGGTGCTCATAAATATTAAATCATATTTGGCCTGAGCCGTCTTAGTCTTAAAGGGGTTTTGTGAATGTGTAATTGGGAAGACACAAGTGAATCACGCATGCATTATCATAACTTGCATCTGAAAATTATTCCAGATTGATTTCCCATCATGGTGGTAATAAGTCACCAGGAATCTCTGTAGTTTTTGCCACAATTGATCAACTTGTCAAAGAGGAAAATGAAATAACTCAGAGTTGTTGAAAGGAATGTGGACAAAAAGGGCTTGTCTGGAAATTAACCTCACAGGGTGATCTGATCATAAATTCCTAACAGGGCAGGTCATGTTGGGTAGTCATGCTCCTGGCATATTACTTCTTTAGTAAAAGGCTTATCTTTGCCTTAACCAAGCCCTGTCCTTTGCTTCTGTGCATCTAGGTTAACACACCTTTGAAATGTCCCCCTTCAGAACCCTCCTTTTGATATTTGACCACCCTTTCAGACCACCCTCAGGAGACCAAACGTAACCTATCCCCGCCTTGCTTTCTCCCACATAATCTTTCTTATGTCCCCTTCTTAATCTCAAATGCATAAAAAATGTAAAATTGTTATTCTGAAGAGCATTGGAGATCATACTTCCCAGCACATGTCATTAGTTTGGCTCAGATTCACGCTTATAAAAATTCTGTACAGGTTTGGATGTTTCTTACGTCATTAGGAAGATACGTTTAAGATACTTTTAAAGCTGGTGATGAGGCCATCCAGTGAGTTGAGAGGGACGTGGCTAGTGGAATCGTACAGACAGCAGCTTTGGGGAACTGGCCCTTTCTTCCTTGAAGACTATTTTTGTTGGATTTTTGCTGGATTGGATTGTTTGTTGGATTGTTGCTGTTTTTTAAATACAATTATGAAATCACCTGTCAATATGTTTTCCTGAAAACTCTAAATAATTTTCTAAGACTCAATCATATGCCGTTTCATATTAGATGCCATCAAAGAAAAACTGAAAAAAAATGCTTTAGAAAACATTTTACTTGAATTGCATGTAATTAAAGAAAACATTTTCTATCTACACAAACATTTACTACTTACATGTGTGTCATTCACTTAAAACAGTGTGTGGTTCATTTGCTGTCTTAAACATGTATATATATATACACACGTATATATGTACATGTATATGTATACATATATATATATACATATACATATATGTGTGTGTATATATATATATGCATATATATACATATATATATATATACATATACATATATATATTTTTTGTTGGTTTTATTTGTTTGTTTTTTGACCAAATGCTAATATTCTGTTCATAAGACACATATGTGAGACCATGTGCTTAATTGAGTTTGTGGGGGAAAAAATAACTTTATTTAATTAAAAATTTGTTTAAAATTTAGCCAGGAAATTGAAAGAGGATAAAAAAATTTAGTACTAAAAGAGGGAACGGCAGGAAGCAAAGGCACTAAGGTATGAGGCAGAGTAGTGCAGCTGTGAACCGCACCCCAACATGTTCAGAGTGTGATTTATAAGAAAAGGAGTGGAAAGAGAAGAAACTATAGCTTAGCTGGGTCTTGACACAGAGGACCTTCTAGGTCACATGAACAAACAAGGGCTTTGACCTGGATATGATCAAAGTTGACTACTGAATGTTGACTTTAGTCTACTTATGCATCAATTTAAAATCTGTACAAATCATACATTTAAAAACACACAAATTGCCTAAAGACCTAGAAGGCGCAGAATTTGTCTATTAGAGTGCATTGGCATTCAGAAATAAAACAATTTCTATTTTCTTAGCAATTGCTATATAGTGTAGCAATGTTGTTATGGAAAAATCCTTATTGTAGAGTGATAAACTTACAAAACAAAGGCAACTAAGTCTTGAAAACAACACAATAGTGAAGTTCAGTGTTAGTAGATGTCAACACCCTTACAAAAATTATTCCAAAAAAATCTCCTTTTCTGTAAACTCTAAGAGGGTAGGAAGCACATAAGAATTGTTTCCAGAACTTCATAAATTAAGTTTTTATAAATTCATACCCAGAGAGGACAATATATGAGACCATAGGTTCTCAACTGGAGGCAATATTTCCCTCCAGGGGATACTTGGCAATGTTTGTAAGCACTTTTGTTGTTACACTGGTGGGAGAGAGTGTTTTTGACACATACTTGGTAGAGGCCAGGATACTGCTAAACACAGGACAGTCCCATACAACAAATAATTTCCAGCTAAAATGCCACTAACTCTGTAGTTGAGAACTATATGGTTTATACTGTGCTTCCCCAAAAATAAGACCTAGCTAAACAATCAGTTCTAATGCATCTTTTGGAGCAAAAATTACTATAAGACCTAGTCTAATATTATATTATATTATATTATATTATATTATATTATATTATATTATATTATATTATATTATATTATTATATTGTATTATACCTGATATTATATTATATAAAACCAGGTCTTATACTAAAATAAGATTGGGTCTTATATTAATTTTTGCTCCAAAAGATGCATTAGAGCTGATTGTCTGGCTAAGTCTTATTTTCGGGGAAACAGAGTATATCTCAATCATTTAATCATATTTTTCATTCTCAAGAGAATGATAATGCAAATTTCATCATGTCTAATCATGTACATTTGGACATATGAGGGAGTAGTCAAGAAGTTGTTTTTAAGGTTATCAAATACATACCCTTCTTATATAATGAATTCTTCCTCAAACAGAATCTTACAAAATCCTGCTTTGTTTTGTTTTTTGTTTGTTTTTAGTACTGAATTTCTTTTGGAAAGTTGTTAATGCAAAATAATTGCTTTATTAAACTAAATTATTCTTGAAATAAAAGTCATTTTTAGTAGAGTTCTAACAAAACCTCTCCAGTTATCAATCTTTGTTTTGAGTTAAAAAATGATCAAATGATTTCATCAGAGCTAGTCTGAAGTAATTAAACATTATATTTCTGGATACCATATTAAAATAACCATTGCATCAAAACATCAGTGGAGACAGGAACAGATTCTCATTATATGAGATTAAGATTCTCTAAATAGTTATATAAATATATTTTTTGGTAGTCAGACATGTTTCTCTGCTGTATCTAGGACCATACTTACTTTGTTAGTGCCCTGTGATGCAAAATTAAAAGGAAAATATCAAAGTGAAAATTTCTTTTCTTTTAGGCATTCATTCACTTTTGATAATCTCTGTTAATTAAAGCTCTCTTATGTCACAACAAAGATTACTACAAGGAAACCTAGTAATATACCTATTTACATTGTAAGACTTAAGATCGCCTTTACATTTCTTCATCATGCCAAAAGTTAAAAAAATAAAATAAAGACAGGAATCTGTATTTTCTGTAAATATGAAGTAGTGTTAAATAACTGAAACATTGAAAAGGACAAACATCAACTGCACAAAGGTAATTATCAATGATCAAATGAACTAAAATAATGTAGCAATGGCATTTTGGATTATTACCTTTACTTCCATTGTGAATAAATGGGGTTGGTGAGCTTCTGATGTCCACTCTGTACGCTTGCTCTCAGATGTCTGACACTACATCTCTCAGATTTAATTGTGAATTTGGATCTTCTAAACTGCATCTGTCTAACTGATGCATACTGAATGTCTAATAAGTGAATAACTTTTTAAAATACCTGTTTGTTAAGGTTTTACAAGTGTGGCTGCCTTTTTATATGTAGTTGTGAGAAAATAGGATGGTAACTCCAAAATTCTTAAAAGTTGGCTACCCTTAAACTTGGCTACCGTTTTAATCATTAAAACTTGAGTCATGAATTTTGCAAGGTGCTGCCTGGGAAAAAAGATACCATTGACATTCAATATTTGGAAAATCTACCTAGATATCACTTTCTTGAAGTCTCAATACACATAGTAAAAAGACACCAACAAAAACCTGCTTGATTTTATTTATCCTAGCAAGTCTCAGAACTACTCACATCTACTAAATCTAATGTTTCAAGCAACAGATTTTAGATACAACTGGTTTAGAATATTTAGTCTCACTCTTCTATTTGATTTTTGTTTTGATTTAATTGTATCTTAAGTCTTGTTTCCTAATTATGTGCTACTTTATTTCTTTCTAGCACATGCATCAGAAATGTGAACAATAAAAGAGGTTAAATGTAGATTTCTCTCCATTATTTTTTATAAATGATTTAATGAGGATAGGCCACCAGTGAATTTTTCTTACTACCCCAAACACATATCCTGAAACAGAAATGATGAGGAATCTGCACGAACAGCAGCATTCAATGCAACATTTCAGCCTCTTCTGTGCTAAAATAGCACAACACATCTAAGACTTTGAGTTGCATTTCTCTTTTGAGAACTTGTCATAAATTGCATCAAATATAGGGAACATTTGTTGGGCACATTTGTGACCAAATTTAATGCTCACCTATAGCTATACCATTGTTGTTGTCCTTGGTAGATAAAAATGGTATTTATCTTTTTGTTCAAGCTAGACTGTCAGATTTAGTACTGCATCTTTAGTCTTTCCTATAATTTCTTCCGAAGACTTCACTTTAGGGCTCTGCTTCCTTGTCTGAAAAAAAAAAAAAAAGAAAAAAAAAAAAAAAAAAGAACCTGCGGAGAATTGAATCTCATGGGGCAAAATCAAGAATAGGAATTGTTCTAAATCCAAATCATTCTACAGCCCTGCCATCCAGTTTTCCTCCACTGGAAATGGACGAATATGTTCAGATCAGAGTGTAAATTGGCATGAACCTTCATCTGAAATGCAATAAAGTTAGAGAAGATTAGATGATTTTTAAAAATGTATCATTATTCATATTCAGTGCTTCCTCTGCACTTCTGTGTACCATCTGGTTCTGGTGGTCGAAGTGCCAAAATACCATAAGGAAAGTTGTTTTTGTGGTATTTCCAGACCAACCAGAATCAGAAAGTACCAGAAATCTCTTGAGAAAAGCTGCTGTCATAGGACACAAAGCCTAGTTTGTCAAACCAAAGAACTTAAGAAGAAAAGTAGCTAAAATCAAATTACTATCCAAAACCCACGGTTCTGGGTTTTGGGTTTACCAGATATCTTGCACAATAATAACAACAACAACAAAATACACCCTCATAAAAGTATCCTATTTCTTTATAAACTACAATTCCCTTTCTACTCCTTAATTTATCTCTATTATATTTATGCATTAATTTTTAAGGAGAATGTTTGTGGATAAAGTCATGAAATAATTGAGAAAATGCATTATGCAAACTCATTAAATGGATGGCACTAAATTTAAAAGCCTTTACAAAGTACATGTTATATGTACAAAACTATCTGATGTGATCCTGCTTATGAGCCCTTTGATGTCTAAAGAACTCTTTTACATGCAATTCTACTTCTATACAGGACATTACAGCTTGTCAAATATGAGGGATCTTGAATCATGAAAGACTCAATCTGTGCTATAAACTTACTGCCCAGAAGGTTTAGAGTGGGCTGTTAAATTTGGCAAGATTTCCACTTCTGTTCAATATCCAAACCCTCTGAGATTTATTTGACACTGAGTCTTATTCAGCTTAATTTAGTTCAATTGAAAAAAAAAAAAAAGGGAAAACAAAAACAAATACAAAAAACCTCTAAGTAGGAAAAGGATTTAAGTGATGAGCACATTGTGAATGTCAGTTATTCATACGTTCATCAGGTGTGGGAAGCAGACTCAATAGTATGTTAAGGAGAGAAACTTAGCATGCCATTTTCTTTCCTTCTTTCTTTGTTTCTTTATTCTTTTTTTTTTTTTTCTGTTGTCTAAATGACGTATCCTATTATACATAGAACACAAGCTTTTGTGTCAGATAGGCATAGACTCGAATCCTGGTTCTACACCTGTCAGTGATGACCTAGGAATACCTACTAACTGCTCTGATCTTAAGTTTCCTCATCTAAAAATATAAAACCAGTTATTTCACCAGGTTGAAAAGATCAATGAGCTATTGAGCACAAAGTCCCAGAGCATAGCAAGTGTTCAGTCTCCTCCTCACCACCTCCAGCTGTATATGAGGGTCATAAAATGATAGACAGCTACAAGGCAGATGCTTAAGAGGCTGGCTGTTACAAAAGCATATTGCAATTTTTACTCAAGTTCTTTTTTTACCCATTGAAAGAGGAAAGAATAACTCTAAGGATGCAATTCACATAAGCTTGGGAGGCAATCATATTCTCCATTAGGAATATTACCTACTCAATTCCCATAGGCAATAGTCTGAAATCTTTTATTGCATGAAATAGCAATGCTTTGAGAGGATCACGATCTGACCTGAGCTGTACCTGAATCCATGTAAAAATACAGCTCTTATACTGGAATTATTGGGTCACTTGTAATGACCTTGAGCCCGTCCCAAAGAGGATCTTCTCCCAAAGAAAATTAAAGAAAGTGAAAATAATTCAGCCTCATTTTTAACTGAAAATAAAATTCCTCTCATTGAGTTTTAGGGCTGTATTATCTGTATCTGGTATGTGCACTCTGATATAGTTTGCTAGAATATAATATCTGGTCCTACGACAGATCGTTCAACTAGTTATTTATTTCTTGAGACACTTGCTTTCTGTTTTCAAATCGCAGTCTCAAGAAGAGCATCTCTGATTTCTTTCGTTTACAGAATTTAACTTTTCTGCTCTCTTATTCCCTTGGATCACTGGAATTGAATTGAATCACTTAAATCATTCATACTCCTTTGAAACTGGTTTTTCTTTATATCATTCCCCCATAATCTACTTAGGAAAGCAGTTAAGATGTCATCCTATGAAGCACCAAAGGAGAACTTTGCCTGAACTTTCCTCCTTCAATCCTGCGTCGTGCAGCAGCTGACAGTTGCTCTCTTAACTTCTGTTACCCAGCACTGGGGTTCATTGTCCAAGCAAAACTAATATGAGTGTTTGTGTGTGTGTGTGTGTCTGTGTTTTCTTTTTTTTAATTTTTTGAATGATAGAGCATCTATACCGTTCTTCTGCCTGGAGCTTTGAGACACTGTCTTATTAGGAATGCAATCTGTCACGTAAAGCAAAGTATGTCCAAAGAGAACTCCATTATCTCTGTGTTAAGTTACAGTACTTTCATTAGATGGTGACATTCCCGAGACAGCACCTGCTGCGTGGCTTTGGGCGGCTGGCCAGAAATGAAAGAGAAAAGCGATGGGCGGTTTAAATCTGAGCGGTGCAGCCTTGCATTGCTGTAACAAATACCAGGCACTGAACAGTTGGGAGAGTTGGGGGAGTCTCCATTCGTAGACACTTGAGTTCAAGGTGTATGTAAATGCCCCGGTCATTGTCAGAAATTTATGAACAGGCAAATAGTAAAAATGTTTTCCTTCTTCCTAGGTGCATATATTTGACATAACTGTGCACACTTCCTTCTAGAGAAATGGCCCTTTGGAAATTTGGGAACACTGTTATAGCCAATGGCTTCAAGTAGAGACTCTTACTAGTACAAAATGAGTACTAAGATGATGGTATTGGTGAAAGTTCATTGAATAAAGGCAGTAAAAGGAAAATAATTCATATACAGGAAACCCCCGCATAACACGGTTGTTAGGTTCCTAAAATGCCATGGTATGTGAATCTGTTATACGAAACAAAGAAGTAGTACAAAAATGGGGGTCAGGTTCTAAACAAAACAAAACAAAACAAAAAACTATTATATTTTTATGATTTAGAGAAATATCTTTATTAAAGCAATTTTCACCAAAAGTATAACCGATTAATATGTATTAAATAATGTTTTCTTCATCCTCACTACTAAGCTTTTATTACATTCCGTATTGTTCGGGGATTTCCCTAATTTCAAATGAGATATCTTTTGCTCTTAAAAGCTCTTATTATGCTCCGTGTTGTTTGGGGGTTTCTCTAATTCTCAAACCATGTTAGAGCAAAACCGTGTTATAGTAGTGCCGTGTTATGTGGGGGTTACCTGTATATATATTTCTTATTGAAAGGCTAGTATGGGTTTTTTGCCTATAGAAATATTTTGATTTTTAAAAAAAAATTTTCCTCTTCATCAGTTTTTGTTGCAAATATTGTAGACAATGCAGAAGCAAAAACCTCTTGAACTTATGGTTGATTTTGAAACGTCCAGATGGTCAAATGCCACGAAGTTAACTCACTGTTCCCTTTGACTCCTGTGCCACATGGTAAGAAGGAAAACAAAAGAGGTGATCTAGAAAACCAATCCAATGATGATGGCCGTGGTGGAAATTGTGAACTGCTATTTCTTGATAATTAATTAAACTTCAGAGAAATAGTGCTGTTTGGAAAAATCAATGGCATCTATTAAAAGAGAAGACTACAAATCCAATTAAGCAGTGCTCCTTTTTCATTAAAGTGAGGCTTAATTCAGTAGAAACCATTGTTCAGCAATTGGACACTGAGGCATTCCTTTTTTCTAACTAAATTGATGGTGCACTGCTATTGACTTTAGGGTAAAGTCTTCTGTAAGAAGGCTTCTTGGCCTTTTCTCCATATATCTACTGACCTTAGAAAGGAATGACTTTATAAGATGTGACCACATGGCTCACACCACTGTGAGGTAAGTGCAGAGCTCTCAAAAGTCCCAGTGGGGGAGCAGAAAGCCCCGTCATTCAGAAAGTTACTGGGTACCCACTGACATGATTCCATAACAGTTCTCGGACTCAAATGAAAATTCAACTTGTGTTGTGAAAGTTATTGAATATGTCCCAGTCTCCCTACAGAGTTGTTTATGTGTGTGTGTGTGTGTGTGTGTGTGTGTGTGTGTGTGTGTGTGTGTGTGTGAGAGAGAGAGAGAGAGAGAGAGAGAGAGAGAGAGAGAGACAGACAGAGACAGAGAGAGAGAAAGAGAGAGACAGAGAGAGAAAGAGAGAGAAAGAGAGAGAGATTATGGAAGAATAGAGAGTTTATGTCATTTGAACAGCAAATCTCATTATATTATGTTTTGCCTAACTGACCCTCTCTCTTCAATAGGTCCGGACTGAGGATATGAAAAAAAAAAAAAAAGCAGATTTCATGTCATGAATGTAAAATTCTGAGCACAGTAAATGCTGTGCTTCATTTCTTCTGGGAATTCTTATCAATCTGATAGGCTTGTTTATGGATCTAAGTCAGAGTCTTAAAAGCCTCTATATGCCTTACTGAGATGTGGAGTGCTTCTAAACTTTAAAATCAATTGCATCGATTGAATTATAGAGCATAAGTGAAGACTAATGGTTTTTATGTTCATTAACTTCTAATTTACATAAGATAGAAGATGTTAATATGCTCCCAGAATCTGTGGGAAACCATTTTAGTTGAATGAGAGAAAATGGGACTTCGGTTTTCATTTGCAATGGGTCGATATCGCAAAAATGAAAATATATGATCTTCAGCACAAATTCCATGATTTCCCTATCTTTTCTATTGTCAAAGAAAATTTGTGAACTCTGTGTTGAATCAGTGTAAGCTCTTTATCAGCCGCTCAATTACTTTTATAAACAACATGGGTTTTCACTTAAGTTTTACCAGAAGATAAAAAAAAAGTCATCAATTTTGGATTTTTCTAAAGTGCAGAAAAGTCAAACAACCAAAATCAGGAATGAAGAGAAAGGCAAACTCTGAAATAGTTTCAATTTGAATTACATTCAAATAAATCCTAAATAGTTCTGATTTGCTTGTGTGTCTCTGTGTGTGTGTGTGTGTCAATTAATAGTTCCTTTGTTTCTGTGTTTTTTATAGCCTTTATTAAATACCAGAATGATGTTGATAAGATGTGTAATTAGAAATAATAGTATTTGAGGAACATCTAAACCTCATGGGCAAATTGCTGAGGAGTTAGAAGAATCTTAAATTATTTTAAAATCAGGTCCTGGATGTGATTTTCTTCTGATGGCCTTGCTTTCTGTGGAGAACAAGACAAGAATGATTCCCATTCTCCAAGTGAGACTGTATTTTTAAAATGCTAGATGGTTACCTTGTTATCATATTTCTTTTTTTCATTCAACATTTCCATTTTCAAATTATTTTTGAAGTGGATAGGTGATAGTATTTTTTTCTGAGTAGTACTTTATTTGTTTATAGAATACTTTTAGACATATTCAGAATGATTTCTAAATAAATTTGGATTCAAATTCAAACTCTCTTACAGTTTTGATGACTTTGGTCTATATAACCATCCATAGACCCAGCCTATAAAGTGGGGAAAATATTTCTACATCTTGGTTTTTATTGAGGATGTGGGGTGGAAGGAGAAATTATTTATGATATTATTTGTCAATGAGTAGTTCAATGACTGAAACATAGAAGGTGTTTAATAAATAATGGGATCTCAATTATTGGTCTACCTTACCTACTTTTGCCCTAAACTCTACTTTTATACTAAACATTTTTCCCTTATTTGGGGAGACAAGTATTTGCTCTTATTTTCTAGTTTGATTTTACTCCGTGCACCCTGTGTTATTACTTAGGATTAGGTTTGGCTGCATAAGACATGGTGTTACTCGCTTGAACTACAAATGCAGTGAGGTATAAAATAAGAAGCCAGAAATGACCCAATTTTAAAACAGAGATTGGGAGTAGAATAGACATTCTCCAAAAGACTTCAGTTAAAAAATCAAAAAGCAACTGAACAAAAATGTTTACTGTTTCTTTAAGTCCCATGTGTTATATTTGACGTTAATATAGAGGGGGATTAGAATGTTAAATATCTATGATAAATAGAGTAAGCCAGTTCTCTACTTGTCCCAAACCATCCCATTCAATATAATATTAATATAGAAATCTCTATACTTTCATTTTTTTTTTAATGCTATGTCATTCTTTTTTGCCAACTATCACACCGTTCCTTTGGTAGATTATAATCAGGTAGCTTAAAAGCATTTTAACTCATTACTTACAGTCGCAAGGTTGCTGTCTGCAAAGAAGCATTAATGTCAAATAATAAGAAAATATTAACTTTGCTCACTTTGTTTCTGATATGCATGACCAGAATCAAGCCGATCATTTTGCACGTAAGCATATTCTCATTGGAGATGCTTCTGGGGAGTCCAGAGATAGCTCTAGGACCAGGGGCATTGAGGAAAAGGATTCAAGAAAGAATTCTGGGTTTGGGCACATAGAATAGTATTGTTGACTGCCAAAATTGAAAAAGAAGAGGAAGGAAAAACCAGAGAATAGAGAAAATTCAATGAGACAAAAGTATGTCTATGACAGATATGCATTATGGGTATAACTGGTTAAAGAGATGAGGACGACAGCTGAACTCTCTGATCAGAAAGGATGGTGGTCTGAGAGAGACACGGCTTCCTATTGTTACTGCTGTGCCCGTGACCTTCACTTGTACAACTGCAGCTTCTGCTGCTGCTACGCCCTCTACCCACAGCCGCCAGCACCTCTACCTTCCACTTACAAGTCTATTTACTATGTTTCAGACACTAGGCTAAGCTCTTTTAATGCATTTTATCATTTCAACTTCCTAAGAAGACTTTGAGGTCAGTGTTAGCATCCCAATTTTGCTGATGAACAAGATAATGTAATTGTGTGCTTATTCTCACACAGGACTCTTTGACCACAGAAACTGATGTTGTTAAAGGAGAGACTATGAGAAAGTGGGAGAGGGAGAGGGCTGGGGAGGGGGAGAGAGAATAAGCAAGGAAAAATGTACAAATCAGCATTTTAGGATGAGGTTCAATTGTTGCATAAAGCAGAAAATCCAAAATAGTACTGGCTTAAGAGTAAAAAGGTTGATTCTGTCACATAACAGCATTATGACAACAGGCAGTCCATGATCAGCAAGCATCCCCATTCTATAATTTTATCTCCTTCCGTATGCAACTTATGGCCTCAAGACTGACTCTTGGTCCAGGTAGAATGAAGGAAAACAAATAATATCTCCAGGTAAAATAGAGATTTGTATGAGAAAGAAAACAAAGTCAAAGTATATTACTTAGCTCAGCAAAGAACAATATGTACATAGTTTTAATATTACAGACACCTAATATTGATATATCAATAATATGGTTTAAATATTGGAAGGTAGGTGTGTGTGTGTGTGTGTGTGTGTGTGTGTGGTGTTTTAAATAAGCTATATCTTCAAATAATTTATAGAGCTATAGCAAGAAACAGTATCAGTATAGCAGTGTAAGTGCAGTATTCAGGAATACAGAAGTAAATACCAGTTGAAACAGTGATAACACTTGAAAGTAGATGGCTCTGGACAGCAGGACTAGAATAAGAACTGCAGTGGAGGAATAGATTATAGTGTTTCAACACAAGCCTTTCTTATTTGTTTTCTTAAACTATAAAGGTAACAATTGTTTTAATATAAGTATGCATATTATCTTATTATCATAAATTATGCACATGTGTGTATATATATATATATATATATATATATATATATATATATATATGCATGTATTTTAAAGCAAATAGCCAGAATTCCACAATCAGGAAATTATCATTATTTACTTTTTTGGTGTATTTCCTCCAAGTTTTATTATGAATACTTCTTAACATAGTGCATTCATTCATTCACCCAATATTGCTAAGCACCAACTATGTGCCAGACATGGGGTTGGACACTGGAGACAAAGATGAATGAAACATTCCCTAATCTGAAATGGATCACATTCTATGAGAGGAGGTGGGCACCAAAGTAGATCACACAATAAGAGAGCACGTGAAATCAAAAAGAAATGGAAAGGGACAGAGGAGACTGACCTGGAAAACCCCCAATTGCATAGAGATTAAACGATGTATTTCTAAATAACACATGGGTCACAAAAGAAAACCTCAAAACAAATTTAAAAATATTTTGAACTCAATGAAAACACCATTCATCTAAATTTGTAGAACAGAGTGAAAACTTTACTTAGAGGGAGAGTTATAGTATTGAATGCATATATTAGAAAAGAAGAAAGTTCTAAAATCAATAATCTAAGATTCCACCTTATAAAATTAGAAAAAGAAGGGCAAAGTAAACCCAAAGTAAGCAGGAGGAAAACACAAAATAATAAGAATTAGAGCAGAAATCAATGACATTGAAAACAGGAAAACAGTAGAGAAAATCAATACAACCAAAAGCGCATTCTTTGAAAAGATCATTAAAATCAATAAGTCTCTAGTCAGGCTAACCTAGAGAGAGAGAGACAGGAGACAGGCAGAGAGAGAGAGAGAGAGAGAGAGAGAGAGAGAGAGAGAGAGAGAGAGAGAGAGAGAGAGGAAGAGAGAGACACAAATTTAATCATAAATTTATCTAAATTAATTTTTATGAATGACTGTGTTTAACAACTAGATCATAAAATTCCTGAAAATGTAATTATCTCTAATGAACTCATAAGAGCTGATGCCAGCACACCACTGGTTGTCTTATGAGTCAGTAAAATTTCCCAGAGATGGTGAAACTCAGGTAAGTCTTAACATGTAAGTAAGAATCAGCTGCCAGATGGACTTGGGGATGGAAAGGGAAATAAGCACATTAAGGCTCAGGGGTCACAGAGTGGTGTGGGGAGCATAATGTGTAAATGGAAATAAAAGCATTTCTGTGTTTGAGTTGGAGATGAAATTCTCAGAAAGCAAGGGTCATGATAGGAAGGAACCTGCAAACTACATTAAGGAGGTTGGAATTTATCTTACAGGCCGCGGGGATGCTGCTGAAGGATTTAAAATAGGGGAGTGAATTATTCAGATTTATGACTGAGCAATGATCTCTGGCCAATCCTTGTAGGGTGAATTCAAAAAGGAACAAGCCTAGAGACAAAAAAAACTTATAGGAAGGAGGCTGTTGTAGCGGTTCAGGGAAGTGATGATATGAGCTGATTCAGGACAGTTGTACTTAAGAAGAAGAGGTGACAGATTCCAGAAATACTTAGGCAGTAAAGTCAGCAGAACTGGTGATTGATTAGAAGTGGGCGGGAGTGAGGCAGAGGGAAATCCTTGATGGCTTCCAGGTTTCTAGCTCAGTTTATGGATTTGGGGGCCATGACCAAGAAATAGAATTGAGGAGGACATGTGGTATGCCGATTCATTCAGAATCTGTAAGTTGAATATCAATTATTGTGGGCTCTCTATGTGGAAATATCTTACAGGTCTAGCTAAAGATAAAATTTAGAGCATCACTGACATATAGCTGGTACTTGCAACCTCAGTAGTGGCTGAAGTCTAGAGGGAAATGTGGGGAGCGATAAGGGATATGGGCCAAAGCAGAACCTGAAGATACACCCTGAAGATATACCCAGAGGGACAGGGCAAGTTCTGGAAACAAAAGGACTGAGCAGAGAGGTAGGAAGCAAATAAGAGACCACAGCGAATAGCAGTCCACGAGGAGACCATTTAAAAAGCAAGGATTGAGAAATAATGTCAATAATGCCAAATGAAATGCAGCTGCCATTTTATATTTTTTGCTTAAAATGAAAATATGATGTTTTTCTCATAAATTTAAAATTTGTTGTAAATATCCTCTCAGTTTGGTGTTCTTACTTT
This sequence comes from Rhinolophus sinicus, assembly GCF_057876585.1. Taxonomy (NCBI): domain Eukaryota; kingdom Metazoa; phylum Chordata; class Mammalia; order Chiroptera; family Rhinolophidae; genus Rhinolophus; species Rhinolophus sinicus. The sequence continues at coordinate 186,508,792 of NC_142503.1, read as the reverse complement.
TAGAAAATTTTAGTGCACAAATAGTATGGACTTATTATGGAAAATTGATAAAAATATAAAAATGAAAAGGAAGAAACAGAATACTTCACTTCCCAGAGTTAATAGATGTTAACATTTGAAATTTACATGATTTTAGGACTTTTCTGTATGTGTGTGCATGTATATATACATATAAATTAATATATATTTAATTGCTCAGCAAATGCACTGACTACTTATAAAATATTTTAATGACTATAATATTCAGCATAATTTGTATAACCCATACCCATTATTGGACACTTTAAATTACTATTATTATTTTCTTCTATTTTAAAAATCACTACACTAAACATCTTGTACATAAAACTTTTTAATGTAATTTCTTTTTTCCTTTAGGAACATAGTCTAAATGTAGAATTAACCGAGTTAATCCATATGGACAGTTTTAAGTACCTTGACACATTTTGTCAAACGCTCCCAGAAATACAGTCTGATTAGACTTCCACCAACACACTAAAAGATCCTCATTTCCCCGAGACCTCAGCAGTGTGGCGTGCTCCCCAATTTTATCTGTATTTTAAAATAGTTTCCACAGAGCTTTCACCTGCGATAAAAAGCATATTTGAAAGCCAAATGTTTTTACATCATGTTATAAACGAGATGTAAAACCAGGATGGGCTAAGAGTAGCAGGTGATACCTTATTTTGGCAGGGAAGAGTTTTACAGCTTCCTATCTGCAGCCTCTGTCGTTGAGTTGTTACCCAACTGTGCTTTGCTCCCACTACAGTGCTTGTATTGAAACTGCTGTACGTATCAGTTTGAACAGCCTTCTCTCTCATGTCCAAATTGTAAAGTTTCTCAAGTTATTTCTGAGAGCTCCCATGCCTGTTACACAATACACAATTTAACATTCAGTTACATACTTTCCTGGATGGTAGGTCCATTTGCTTTTCTTACTTGGCTGCAAGACCTTGAGAGTAAAGTGGATGCCACTTTGTTTCAGTCTGCCATCCATGAAATATGTAAATGACATTGGGTAGGTATTTAGGAAATAGAGAAGAATAGCACAAAGTCATAACACCACTGGCTTGGCACTAACTAGCTAATTGCCTATTCTAGCCAAAAGTAGAATTTAGCTGAAAAAAATTTTATGAACATTTAAAAGATATATATGTAACAGTTTGTAAACTGTTGTGATTTTAGAAAGTTGTGACCTGTGTTGTGTGTGTGTGTGTGTGTGTGTGTGTGTTATGTTGTAGAGATGTGGGTAGGGAAACGGACAGATCTAGATGACCTATTTTACAGTATGAAAGCTAAGTTCAGGAAACATTACGTGATCACTTCAAATACAAAGATGGTCAGAGAAACGTTGATCTAGAACAGGGGTGTCCAAACTGCGGCCCGTGGGCCAACTGCAGCCCATGATCCATTGTTAATTGGCCCGCAGCAAATTCCAAAAATATATTTAGTTTACTTAAATAAACCAGGTGAGGCAATACATACTTCACCTCGAGTGAGTGGCCTGGCTGTTTGTGTATTTTACCGCATATGCCCCTTGGTGAAAAACGTTGAAACAGTTTGGACACCCCTGATCTAGAACTTAGATCTGCAGACTTTCTGGTCGATGATGGTTGTACACCACCAGGCTACACCTTTAAAATGTACATATTTTCAATTATATTCCTTCGTGTGCAATGTATTCAGAAATAATTGACAAAATATATATTCAATCCCAAACTTGTAAACATTTCAGTAATCTTAAATGATTGGAGCCAGAGAGAAACTTAGAGGACTTCACAAATTTTCACTTTTTCATTATTTCTCCTAATGCAAATAACTTCTCTGTCTAAATATCCATCTTGTTTTTTCTTTGCATGTTTGCTTTTTCATACTCACCTCACCTTCATTTGAAAATATGATTCCTATTTAAATACCTAGGTAATATGGCTTTCAGTTAGCATTACACTTTTATTTCTTTTGAAACAATGTATTACATTTGCTATCGGTGTCCCTATAATGTATCTTTGTGTAAATAAAACCACAAGTATCAGAAAATCTGTTTAAAAAGAGAGGCCCCAGCTCCTCTGAGTAGAACTTAATATGTGTTTCTGTGTGTGAGTGTTTGCATGCGTAAACTCTCATGTACTAGCAGGTTATAGAATTTAAGATATTTTAATGGTGTTGATGGTGATGAATGGGTTACTCCTCAGTGTACTGGTTATAATTTGACTGGCTTGGGTAACTTTGTTAAATGTTGGCACATCTGTACCTTCATGTTGATATGTGCCTGTGTGTATGGATATGTGTTTGTGTAAGCATCTACACACACACCCACACCCACACACATGTGTGGATGTATATATGGAATAATGAAAATAAACACTCAGGAGGAATATCTGTCCCTTTAGATCCCATCAAATGATATCTGTAAGTTTTCAAAACCACATTAAGAAATCTTTGACTTCCCAGTGTACCATGCAGACGTATCTCTTTGTGTGTTTAATTTTATCAGCAGTTAGAGCTCCAGGGGTGTTGCAACATGTGGTTGGTGTTTCACATCCTTCTGGAGCACCTTTCCAGCCCTCCCCACTCTGAGTGGCGTGCATGCATGCCCGTGGGTGCCCTGGCACTGATTAAGGGGGGGCTGCATAATTGAATCCAATCTGGATGTCAAGGGTTTTTCAGTCTGACCTGAAATCCCAGCTTTCTCAGTAGAGCACACACAGCTCCCAACTCCTCCTAATGCCTGCTCGGATACCGCTTCTATAATGAAGGAGCCCCTGTCACAGGAAGGACTCCTGTTTCAAGCTGGGTTCTGTTTCTTTCTTTCTATTCCCGGGATGTAATTATCTCATGATAAGCACCTTTGTGTCTAATGACTTAATTAGGTAATCACATAAGTGCTGTAAATGATGTTTTGTGTGATGAAAACGTGTAGCATGTAGTAAACCATCAAAGTTCCTCAGTGCTGGACAGGAGAGCATAAATACCTCGTCTAGGAGTTTAATCCCCTACCCGCCTCCCCCCACAGGGTGTTTTTGGGGTGGGAGGAGATGGGAGGAAAAAAACTTTATACTAAACAGATGGGGGAGGGTATAATGGTGTTTTCCTGAGCTCTGACACTTTTTAAATTTGCCCTACACATATACACGCAGAGTTTAACGTGTAATTGCTGCTTTTTCTCAAAATAAGGCCCATTAGCCAGAAAGCGGCAACAGCTGCTTGAGTGCTGTGGTTTCTTTCATTCTTTTCCTTTCCTTTTCCCTTTACTGTATTTATATGTGTTGGGGATGTGTTTAGCAGGTAAAAATGGGCATTTTTGGAACCATAACATTTCAATTTTGTTCCTGCATTCAGAGGAACACACTTCAGTGAAAGTGACACAAGATGTTATTTTGCCAAAGGTCATTAAGCAAGTGAAGTGACTTTCCCTACAAGTGTAATGTGACTTTTAGAGCAACAATAGACCCATTACTGTCGTGTCTTCCTCAATTGGTTTATGTATGAAGGGTTTTGCTGTGAACTTTGGCAAATGATGTTTTTAAAATGTTTACTCTGCTACAGTGTGTTAGCCCAAAAACAAAATTAAGAAAGAAAATGTAGGTTAAAAACAAAACAAAACAAAACAAAGCTGTCTGCCCTTTTTAAACTCTCTACTCAGTTCTCCTTATGTTAAAATATTAAACAGTTATTTACCATTAATTAAATAAGTGAAAACTACAAGAAACTGGCCAAGTCTTAATTACGGTAGTCCTGTTATTAGTTTATTAGTTTGAATAATTATGTAATATTTTATCCTGCCCTTCCCAAATATTTTGCTTTTTTTTTTTTTTCCATTTCACTTTTTGCCTTTTCCAGAAAGTGTTCTGGAATCATGCCAGTCTAAAATAATATTTTCTTAACTTAAATTTTTATAGCCTTATTTATATCATTATCTGTCAGTTTATCTCCAATTTATTCATGCCTTTATTCATTTTCATTTAACACATTTTTATAAAATGCCTACTATACTTTTGGTTCCAGAGAGGCATTTTATTATTTTGTTGTATTAAATTGCCATTATTATTCTCATCATTTTGGACAAAAATGCCATTGCACTTTCTGTTCACGGATTTATTATACTACACAACAAGGTTCTAATGATTCGATTTTTAAAAAACTTGTTTTGCCAGGGACCAGGGACCAAATATCCAGCAAACGTTTCCTTTTATTGTTGGTGTTATTACAAATAAATTGTACAGTGACTATTTGTACATTCTATCTATCTTCTGGAAGAAGTCTAACAGCAGACCCAAATGAAATGTAGCAAAGTGCGCTGTTCAGGAACAGGGTGTGGGCTCTAGCCCAAGAGTTTACAGGGAAGCCCTCAGTTTCTCACGTGAAGAGATGAGATCAAGATGCAGCTAGGAATTGACAACTGGAGTATAGGAGTGATGGATACTTTTGCATTCCTACCTGACCCTGAGCAGTGATTTCTGACAGAAAATGGTAGGGCGTCCTCAAACAGTGTAACAAAACTTTCCAAGTTACTAGTTCCTATTGAATTGTCTTTAAGAGGGCTCACGATCAATGAGAGTTTCCTTAGCCTCAGTTTCTTCAGCTGGTGAGCATCAGAATCTCCACAGAAACTTCATAAGCATTTGAGTGCACCAAATTTCCAAAAGCACAACTGCAGTTGTTGGTTTGCTTTAATGGATTTACTAGAATAGGTAAAGAGCTTAGAAACATCACTATCACCTTAAGACTAAACGTTCTAAAATTGTGGAACCATTCTAGAGGCTTGGTCTAGGTCCTTAGATGGGAATGGCTGGAGCTAAGACAAAAGAGAGGCATTTTATCGGTATGGAAGCAAACAAGAAAAATAAAGCTGACCCTGAACAAGCTAATCAGAGGAGGGTGTGCTTTCAGGCATGTAAACAAGCGGGCCCACTGAGCCCCAAGTGCCTCATCCTTGTGACGCAGTCTAGCAAATGTTAGTTGGACACACATTAGATAATCCCCAGACCGCCATGTTCTGGACTCCTTGAACAAAGAGCCATCCAGTTAGCCACAGATGTGTATAAGCAGAACGATACGAGAGAGAGGAAATCGTTTTTGAGAATGCTAGATTTAATCAGAATTTTGCAAAAAACAAAGCAAGACTTCTGATAGAGGTGAGAAAACAGAGGCAAAGCCTGTCTGTATGATAATGAACTCTGTACCACTTGGGCTTGCCTCAGTGAAAGGGACCATGATCTGCCTTAGAAGTGCTAGAAAAAATATCAACATAACAGTACCATCTACCACATGGATGATACGTCTTGAGATCACTGTTTTTTTTTTCTGATTTCTGAAAGTTGGCCTGATGCAGTCTTCATAGGTAATTTTGAAGAAGAAAATGGACATATATCCAGGCTGCTTCTCAGATGCCATAAGTAATAGATGTTAGGTCACCATAAATCCTCAAAAAGATTTTCTGAATTCACATGAATTAAAGAAAAACCCTGGAATGTGAGCAGAAAAATAAGGTGTTGGGGATTCAGAGCATGTTCTTTTGTACAGGTTGGGCATCTACTGAATTAAGAGCTAAGCTCCTAATAAATTCTTATAAATGTATATAGGGTAAAAATAAATGATAGAAATATTTTCAATGAAGGTAAGTAAGCATGATGCCACAACTTAATATCACTTTTTTTTTTTTTTTTTTTTTTTTTTTTATTAGCACTTATAACACTGTGCCCAGCAACAAATGCCTTGCTTGGGGAATATCTTTGAAAAGAATAAACGAAACATGAAGACTATCTTTTAAATGTGTGAATGGAAGATGAGTGATAATGCAATGCTTTCCATTTAAATTATTATTTTGTGATATGATGCACTTGGAAATAAGACCCATGTTAATTGGCACCAAGAAGATACCGCATCTTATTCAGCTATTGATATCCTTAGCAAAAAAAAAATAAATAAATAAAAATAAAATCATATTTGAAGCTGAAAAGTAAAATAGTACACTGGGAGTGGTGTGGTGAGATGATGGAGGAATGAGAAGAGCCAATGTGAAATTTCAGGGTGTCCCTGTCAGCTTCTATCTGTGTTCTTATCACCTGGAAAGCAGATGACTTTGAACACTGTTTCTGTGATTCACTTGGAAACCTGAGTCACTCAAGAGTTCAATATTTCAATTCACCACAGAAAATCAAAGATATGAGATTGAATTCATTTTAGTCCATATTTTCTGTTTGTATGGAGACTGCTCTAAGCAAATTCCATCAGGAAATTCCTTATGCCTAACCCTGATCTCTTGTGCCATAATTGACACTCATATCCATGATCTCTGTCCTCAGTACAGATTAAAAACAGCTGGTTGCAATTTGCAGCAGTAAGATGCTAACAGAACCTGCAGCATAATTGGAGACCATTATTAAGTTGTCCCTCAGACTCACATTCCAGGGCTAAATAATTTATCTTCTTTAACCTTCCTTATTACTCTTGTACTTTAATCTGTAAACCATCCCTGTGTTTCTCTGAAGGTGTTTGCACAAGGTGTGATGCTAGGAAAGCCAGGAACAAGTCTATTTCCACATGCTCTCCATGAGTCAAGTTCCCATTTCGGCCAGGAGAGCAAAACAGACCCAACCACAGGCCTAGGAGTCTTCAGAAGGGAGAGCTGGCAGTGGAAAGAGAGGGAACCAATCAGAGTGGTCGAGGTAATAGAGAACCAATCAGAGTGGTTTCAGGTCATAGGGAACCAATCAGAGTGGCGTAAAGGTTAGCCTCAGGCATGCTGAGAAAGCCTGTTATTTGAGCATTGTGAAGTCTGGGTAGCAAACTACAAAGTGCCAAAAAAGGTAGGCAGATGTCAAATACGTGGCCCACGTCACTTGTTCAGGGCTCAGGAGCACAGCTAAGAAGCCTGGACATCGGAGGTTCTGGAGCTAGCCAAACATGATTTTTTAAAAAGGCCAGAAAACACGAGAAACATTCGGAGCACTTAGAGCACCAAGAAAGGAAGGAGATGCTTAGACTGAGCCGATGTTGTGCTTCCTGGAGAGAGCCTCTCCCTGCTTGCTTTCCAAGAGCCAGTTTTTATGACTTGCTCTGCACACTGTCCCACATTCCCCCAATATAAGGTAAGTAAGTTTGCACAAGTGGCTGCGTTAAGAAGTGTGAAGAGCAATTGTGAACAACCTTTAAAAAAACACAGAAATCTATTACCAATTATTATTGAGTGTTCTCTTGATAAATATCTATTGTGTACCTGCCATGCATCAAATGCTACATTGCTATTTCACTTTTGGACTATTCCCTCAAATTAAGTCCTCTTCATTTTTCTAAGGAAAGAAATACATAGGCACTTTCATGAGAGAACATGAAGGACATAAGAGGAAAACATAAATCTCTGGCTTAACAAGATAAAGTTTTTCATTTATTCCACAAAAAGATTGTTGATTACTCGCTACAGTTTATTACTAAATAAAACTTGATATCTGAACTAAAGGGGCTTACAATCTGTAAAGAAGCTTGCAATTAAAATAAGCCAGTAAAACTTTGCAATGCATAGAAGAATAAAAATGTCATTCTGAAATAAAAACTGCTTAACGAATGCTCAACCTCTAGACAGGCTAAATATATACATGGAGATTTTACATGGCTTGCACTGATGGTAGCATTTTTACAAACTTTTTTGCTTCATATAACACTTTACAAGTTAAAAAGTCCTTGTAGATTACTTCTCACAAAATTTTCTGTGGCCTGGGTTTAGATAAGATAAAAGGAATGAGTTTTATGAATAAGAGACAAGTGGAGCTGGATTTCCATAGTCCAAGTAGAACATTCTATCTACTAGCATTTTTATTTTTAACCGCAACTTTGGTAAACTGTTTTCCAGATTAGCTCCTGGTTTACATGTCGTCTCCATGCAGTTGTGATAATGACATCAGGCAGTTTTTGAGCCTAATTTTTCTAGTTTTAAAAGCAGCTAGCGAAGTATGTAACCAAAGTTATTATGGGATAAAATGTGCTTGTTTGTTTGCATCTTTCTTTTCTTCAACAATACTCCTGAGACTATTATGTTAATAGTGTCTTTTAAAATAAAGGTATTTAAAATATCACAGATGAAGAGGAAGACTAGAAGTAGTAGGAAGGGAAAAGAAATAAAAAAAAAAAGCACGAAATGTGAAAAAACAGGCAAAATAGCTTGAACGTTAACAGTGCTAATTAGAAGACCAGAGTCAGAAAGCTTTGGTTTAATTCACCTGGTTTTGGAGCTTTTTCAAATAAATAATCAAAGGTATGCTAATAATATATGGATTTTACATTGTCAAAGGTGACCATTCTTAGGGAAAAAATAAAATTCAGAGTAGTAGTGTTAGTATTTTGCCCAGTCCAAGAAAACTCAGAAATATTGATGCCAAGAGAAAGTTTCCTATTTTCTTTTGAGTGACAGAATCAGATATCAACATTGTCATACAAACAGCCAGGTCTGGGATTAATTCCTTGGCCAAGATGAATAGACACAAAAGACTTTTCAGAAAAATCTGTGCTTAACTACTCTCCCTGTGGTGCTGGTCTTTAAAACAAACCAACCAAAAAGAAGGAGGGGAAAGCATTCTCAACAGATGAAAACTAAACAAATAAAAGCCTACAGTTATTCATTTTAAAAAGGAAATAGGCAAGCTATCCAGTAATAATATCTGTCTACTCTACGGCTTATGTTTTCTTTAGGCCACAGTTATTTCGTGATTATTCCCTTGCTTAAAAGTAGGCAATCCAAAGCTATTAAAGAGCATTGTTTTACATAATAACAACAACGTCAGGTGTAGGTCTAATAATCTAGTGTTTTTTCATAAATTGTTGATGTAACATTCGATGCGTATTCATTCATTTACCTAGCATGAGCGGTTTCCGGTGTCAAAATGCAAAGTTACAAATACTATAACAAAATTTAATACATCAACTGAGAAGCTCCACTTATCCAACACTCTCTATCCCCAACCCCAACCTGGAGCAAGATTTACTGCCTGAAAAGATTCTATTTCTCTTTACTTAATTATTCTAATATTTAATTGTTCTTTGTGTGTTCATGAATTCCGTTGGCCATTTTTTTTTTCTTTTTTCTTAACAAATGTACACACATACATCATTTTTACCATGTAATTACATAACCAGAGGATGCCTGCCTTGACTAACATCCTCTCTGAGAAAGCATTTGGACCTTGACAGTTGCTGCTCTAATCTAATAATTTAATGTGAAAATTGATTTCCAAGTTCTATCTATGCCCTCCCCTTAACAAACATCAAACATTAAATAATTAATCCGACCAAGGTATACTTGATGTTTTAAACCCTGTCACAAATCGTGTAGACTTCAGTGAAGTGCAAAGTTGGGGAAAGGAAAGAAAGATAGCAACTATAATATGTAACAATAAATAAATTATGACCTGAGGTTTGGTAATATTTAAACTTCCAGATAGATGCCGTGTCCCAAATTATGAAGATAAACACATTTTTTAGGGAAGGTCAACTAATAAGTTGAATCTTTGATGTAGAGTGATTAAACACACAATTTTAGGACTATGTTTTGTGATAATGTCATCATCGTTTTATTTACTAGACTCTCAGGTCAAATTCTACATTGTCAGACAATTAAGTTTGTGAACACATCCTAGAAAAAGTGCTACATACCTCATTGCTGAATATCACTATGGTCACTTCTGAAGTACTCCCCTTGGGAAGCTATGTACCAATGCAAGTACTTAGTCCACCCTTCAGAGCAATTTTGGAATTATTTTTCTGGAATGGCCGTGAGAGCTGTTACTGTATTACCCTGGATGTCCTGAATGCCATCAAAATGCTTCCCTTCAATATTTCCTTTATCTTTGGGTAAAGAAGGAAGTCACTGGGGGCCAGATCAGGTGAGTAGGGAGGATGTTCCAATGCAGTTATTTGTTTACTGGCTAAAAACTCCCTCACAGACAGTGCTGTGTGAGCTGGTGCATTGTCGTGATACAAGAGCCATGAATTGTTGGCGAAAAGTTCAGGTCGTCTAACTTTTTCATGCAGCCTTTTCAGCACTTCCAAATAGTAAATTTGATTAACTGTTTGTCCAGTTGGTACAAATTCATAATGAATAATCTCTCTGATGTCAAGAAAGGTTAGCAACATCGTTGCAACAAATTCACGAACTTAATTTTCAGTCCTTCCTCTGTGTGTGTGTGTGTGTGTGTATGTGTGTGTATACATATATTTCTTGTAAATCACAATATCACAGATATGTAATAAAATAAATGTAACCAGTTGTGATAAATAAAGTATATAATAAAAAGTATATATAAATAAAGTATATAATGCACCATATATATGGGATACAGAAGTTGCATAGTTTATAGTCAAAATAATACTTAATTCAATTAATAACAATGCATACTTATTTTGGTAAGGGCCTCTGACCAACTCTAACATTGTAATTCATAGATGAATTTAAAAATTAGCAGACTTTTAAGACGTAATAAAATTCATTTAAAAAAGCACTTAATTCTTCATTAGAGATAATAGGTCAATAGGGATATACAATTTAAACTCTACGTTTGCAATATAAATAGATAGCTACCACACTGTGTTTTTGTTCTCTGGGTTTGTTAGACCTAAATTTTTGGGTCAAGATACACAATATCACTGCCTATGCATATTATAGAATTATTGTAATAAGAAGTATCTTTAGTTCATTATATACTGGGGCAGAAACATTAAAATTATACAGAGCTTTTAAAAAAGAAAAAAAATGTCCTAGGACACTGTGAACCCTGCTTTTCCAAATATGTAATAACTTCTGCAGGAAAACAAATGAATAATTATAAATAATTAGGGACAGGTAGTTCATTGGGAAAGAGATTAATAAGTAGATTTGTTAGATGCATGGGTTACAGGTAAATTATCTATCTCTATCTCTATCTATCTATCTATCCATCTATCTATCTATCTATCTATCTATCATCTATCTATCTATCTATCTATCTATCTATCTATCTATCTATCTATAGAAAGGCTGAAATAAGGCTAAAGTGTAGGCCACTTATATTCTTTTAAGTGAGATGATTAGAGATTATTCAGGAGCCACTTTCAGAAAAGAGGAAACAATTCATTCTGTTGTTTTTCCTTAATTTGACAACTTGAAACCTGTGTGGGGGAGGAAAGATAATTTTCCCTCTACCCTTCTAAGTCCTTGGTTGAAACTCCCCTGTAATAAAATACTAACAGGAGAAAAACCAACAGATGTTTCATAACATGTATACCTCCTATATACGTGAGCGATACCTGGAAAACTGAGTAACTCCCTGAAATGGACCAAGCCTCCACCATAAATATAATCTCCAGCTAAAGAAAAAAGAAAATGTTGGGGACTGTGGGGGAGGCCAGTTATAAGAGCTTACCTGAAAAAATCCAGTAAACAAAGGTATGGACATTGTGCCAATTAAGTAGGTGCCTTCTCCATTGATAAGGTTTCGTAGAGATTTGGCCATCCTCTTCTTCCTGGCACAGAGAAGGGGGACACCCTTGTAAATGGAGATTTCCCCTATAAATGTACATTTCTATTTTAAAAGGATAACTTCTACTAGATTTTCAGAGTTTCTCCGGTATCTGTTGCTTCTTAAAAATAAACAGCCTAAAACAATCTTTATGCCAAAGAGGGACATTTTGGGGTGACAAATTCTGCTCCTCTTCTAGAAAGACTTGGTTCTTGTGAAGCCAGTAGGGGGAGGGAAAATTGATTTCCTCCTACCTTCCTAAGTTCTTCTGGCTGGACTAATAATCAAATTGTCATGAGACAGGTTAACAGAAGAAAATGATGAAATGTATTACATATGTATCTATGGGGGCTCCATAAGACTGTGCCCTGAAACAGTCGGGCAGTTGAGACTTACATGTTATCTTAAGTTAAGGAAAAGAGGGTTGTGATTCAGAACTTCATGTGGTGGGAAGGTGACTTACATAGAAATGGAAAAGAAAAATGTTGGTAAATAAATGTTTGCTGGGCCATCTTAAACTATGGGACATAGAGAGGACTTTGATAAAAAAAAGGAGCTTTGCTGGGTTCCTCCCTGCTTACCACACTTAGTTCATATTAAACTATAGTTGTCTGTGATCATAGTAGCTCCCTTCCTCGAGCGACCAGGTCCTCTTCCTAAATGTTTTTAGACAGGGGGAAAAAAATCAAAGATTTTTTCCTGAGTCTTTTCTTTAAAATAACCAGCTTAAAATAACATCTCAAAAGACATATTGTGGGGTAGCAAACTCTGCTCACCCTCACCAGGAAATGAGCAAACGTGTTCAAATGTGTGAAATCCATGGTGTTCCATCCTGCTAAGGAGGGAAGGCTGTTGCACTATATGATTTTAACATAATGACAGGTACAAAGTCCCTAAAACCAGGATATTCAGATCAGGGGCTAAAATCTTTTGAAAATTCTGATAGTATAATTTTGTTGAGAAGCAGTCTTTGAAAAATGAATCCACACAGTTTTGGAGCTACATTCCAGTCAAGGAATAATAGGTATGCAGGTTTACATGGTGGGGACTGGTTGTCTATTTATCTTCCTCGCACAGAGAGCCAAAAAGGGAGACACAGGCAAAGAGTGATACCATGCTTTATGAGTTTTATTAGGAGAAACGTGCTAGAGAATTGACTTTGAATCAACATTGCGTTCTCCTATAGTTTTGAAAAGGAGATTTCATTTTGAAAAGGTGAGCTCTTTTTTTTTCCTTCCTCTTAATTCACTTTATTTTTTTTTTATAATTTGAGAAAAGTTCACTCTGTATTTTGTTTATATGTCATTGGCAACAGGCCTGTAAATTAGCCCGTGATCCCTTCTGTATTTACCTTCATTAGAGACCATCAAGGGAGTGGTGTCTAACTAAATTCCCTTAATTTTCTCTAAACATTTTAAAACAGAAAACAAATGAATAAGTTTTAAGATATGCTTAACACCTTGAACAAACACAATGGAGTTCATTCCTGTTAAAAATATTGAAGATTGCAAACAGAAAACCTGAACGGATCTCAACAATTAACAGAGCAAATAGAAGTTTCAATTATCATATAAAAGAGCACTAAAAAGGGGGTCAAGAGACCATGAGGTTCAGATTGGGGTTAACGTCACGGAGCATGACATCACCTCACTGAGCTTCCATCCACTCATTTACGAAGCAAAATTATTCAGAAAGGCATCTCAACCTAGACGTTATTGTCAATTGGGAGGAATTCTTTGTTCTGGGGGACTGTCCTGTGTGTGGTAAGATGTTTAGCAACACCCCTGGATTCTACCCCCTGGATGCTACTATCACCCCCACTCAGCTGTGACCCCATTCCAGACTTTGTCTGGAAAAAAATCACCACCCCTGGTTGATAAATGCTAGGCCAATAGTCTCTACGCTCCCTTCTATCTCACAATTTCTATACTTCTAAAATTGAACCGCAGCCTGAAAGCACTCATTCAGATTCTTTTCTCCTCTTGGAAATATGCTAAGAAAGTTGGCAATGTGTTCCATTGCAGAATGTTACTGGGGCTGAAAACGATTGAATGAATATAGGGATTTTTCACAAGAATCTGCAAAGGGAAAGAAAAAAACGCCATACCATTTGAGGTGCGTTTAGTTTCTGCAGAAGAATTGGAAACAGCATAAAATGACAAGCACCTTTGTATCTACTGACCTTCTCTGATAGTCATCAGCCCTAGCAAATGCCTGAGAAGTAAGAATGTCTTTTTGCTCAGCTCACTGGAATCCACCAGAGTTCATTAAGACCCCAGCTACCAATTCCTGCTCAGAATCTCTTTCAAACCACGCACTTTCTTTGCATTCAGCACCCAATCACATTTGCATACTTTTGCCTACCTCTTAGACAATTTTCCTGCTGTGTCAGGAGAAAAATCATTCTATTCTAGTTTTTTTTCTTTCTTGTATTTACAGCCAAGAGCTACCTTTGCATTTTCCCTGGCTGTGAACATTGTTTTCCTCTCCCTATTGCTCTGATTACTTGATATATTCATGACACTGGTACTCAGACTTTTTTCTTTTCTGTTTTTCTTTTCTTTTTTTTCTTGGAATAAAAAGTAAAGGAGAGAGGACTGGATAGGGCCTCAGTAGACTGGGGGACACATTTCCCGCTTCCAGACTAATCAATAAGTAACTGCTTGCCCCACTTAAGTTTCTCCTTTAAAAAATGATGTGTTTGGACTACACGATCTCAGTCTGAGTTTACCGCACGTCCGGAGTTTTCTGGCATAGCCCTGTGTTTTCATATTCTGATTGTGAACTTATATTTAACAAACCATATGTCCTAATTTTAAGTTAGTAAAGCGTGCTCACTACATCACTGATCTATCGTCCCAGCCAAGTCTAAAGACCTGAGATCCTTGGGGTGCCAGAATGACTGAGAGGTTATTTTTGTCTTGTTTTAAAACAAAGAGAAAGCATGCTCCCCTTTAGGGGCCGGGCTGCTTTTTTGTTGTGTTTTCTTTGCTTGTTTGTTTGATCATTACCTTCAGTGCATTGTGGTTCTGATAATCATGAAAGTGTTTTAGGATGTGTCAGGAGGAATTGGGATAGCGTTGCTCTAGTGCCGCTAAGGCTAATGGGATAGTAGTTATTACCAGCCAATACCTGTCTGCAAATCCTACTAGATTCAAACATGGACTGTTGAGGTCTGGAATGATTCCATGTAGAGTCCATGTTGAAGAAACTCCCTTCTTTTAAACAAAGCCTCATTCTGTTGGTTTTAATGGTAAAAATCTATATACTTAATCTAACTGTCTCCCACTCCAGGTAAGGGGATTAATCTGTTTAGTAGTAAATGGATGTGTTCCTGGGAGCCAAGAAATTTAGCCAATGGGTTCATTTTCCAATTTTAATCATGAAATATGAATACGGTGATTGAAGCCATCTAGTTGCCTCTGGGAAGCCAAAATAATTTTTCTTTTTAGAAAGAAAGGAATACCTGTGCTACTTCTACTCTGCTCACCCCTTTCCACTGTTGAATGCTTTATTTGTTTGTCATGCTGGTAAACATATCTGTATAGCCTGTAGATAAAAGTGGACACATCAGTCTGTTTAGCTAATCCTAGCATTTGTCCTAGTGAAAAAAACGTACATATATTTTTCTCTTTTTTTATCAGCAATGGAACAACCCTGCTCTCAACAATTCTTTCCCAGCACTTATTTCTCTACACCTCTCTCCTTAATAAATAGCCTCAGTATTGAATGCATGGCTTTTACGCCTCTATTAATCTTGGCAGACTGTGGAGATGCTGAAACATGTTGGCTAGGAGGAAAGAAGATGCCTTTTCATGTGGTCTTGCAATGCAAACATTTTGGAAATGTTTGGTTCCTCTGTCACACTGAACTTAGACTCATTCTTATTGGAGTTCCAATGGCTTTGTTTCAATAGGGAAATTGGTGCTTTAGTGAAAGACTTTGGTAAATGGTAAAAACATATTTGAAGAGATCCTGTGAGTGAACAAAGTTTTTCTTTTCTTTCCTGATTGGGGAAAAAAAAACTACTTTAAAAATAAATTAAAATGACTTTGCTAATCCTTTCCATAGAGGGCTAATTGTTGTTTAGAAATCTGAATTTAATATAGTCACTTAAACCAGAAATGTCTGTCATGTGATACAGTAAGGCTCAGAAAATGAATACATTTGCTGGAAAAACATGAGATTTTTTTAAACCAACGTTATGAGAATTTTTATTAACTAAGGTGATTATATAAATTTTCATCCCAACTAGGGCTCTTTGGAGAATGGGAGGAAACACTATGAATCAATATGCTGAGACACACTGTAATCGGATAGTCTTTGGAAAACCTGGAGCTATGGCAGCTCTGGAGTAGCTCGCAGCTGACGAGGCAGAGGTGGAGTCCCTGTGTGCACGCATCAGCTGAGAGACACTTTAAAGACATGACAGAATTCTTCAAGAGGAAGATGAATTATAAATTGCTTCAGCACGTATTTCTGTTTTAGTCACAGTCTTTCTCTGAATAGTATCGAACATACAATAAAATAAATCTTCAAAGCATAACAACCTCTTAGATATGCAAAACACTCTTCAAATGAAAGAATTGCAAGGGATGTGACAAACTTTACAAACCAAAAGAATCTTTTCTATGACTAACTACTGGCCAAATCCCTTCAAACTAAGCAACATTTACTTCTGTAGAAGAATAGCTTGTACTCATAACCATCTATTTTCCTATATATCATGTTTTTCTGGATGAAAATATAGTTAATTAATGGTTAATAGTTAATAGTTAATTAATAGGTAATGGTTAAACAAAGCTTTAAAGAAGAAAGGTTAGGAATGTCACCAGAGATAGAAGTTGAGGATATGTAATATCTAACGTGAAATCTGGCCAAGTACCCTGTTCCCAAATGCTGTATATGGTAGTAGGCCAGGAAAATAAATTACATACTTCATCTGAAATGTTTTTTGTTTTTTTTCTTTAAAGTCTGCTTCCATATTTGGACATCCTATTAAATCATAAAATATTTTATCCTTTGTATCTTCTACCTCATAAAAGAAAGACCATTCATTCACTCACTCGCTCACTTATTTAACTAGCCAACCACTCATCCAATCAATCATTTCTAGATGTATTTAGTGAGCACCTACACTATGCCTTACACTTCTTACTTGCAATTCCAAAATTCATAAAGCTCTGAACACCAAAAGATTTTATAACCTATGTGGGTGCAAAATCTGACCTGGCCTGACTAATTTTGTAGAAAACTCAACCAGAATTGACAGTAGAGTATTTTTAATCTTTTCTATCCTCCTTACTATGAATAGTCACATACTTTGCTATAGAATTATTAATGTGCTTTACTATAGTTCTGCCCAGATTAATCTGGGGTATTATATAACATGTAACATATGCAATCTGAGAAGTTCTGAATTCCAAATTACCTCTGATCTCAGGAGTTTTGGGTAAGGTACTATGGATCTATAGCTTTCATAATATTAGGAAATTGAGCTCCTAGAACTGACAAGAAGTAATATATTCCCTTCTTCAGAAAGAAAAAAAAAATAGCTGGAAATCATGCTTCATTCATAAGTTCTCACTCAGTCATGTATCCCTATGAGGTGTCGTCTGTGTGTGTGTGGCTAACATTTTTTTTTTTTTTTTTTTTTTTAAGAGTCAAAAGAATCCAATTCTCTCTCTTTGAAGGGCGGTGGACCCCTACCAAGAAGATACAGCAACATCCTGTCAAACAGTGGTGAGTAGTCTGTGCCCATGTGGTCTAAAATAAAAATAATTGAAACATGGTGTTACTGAAGTTTCCGGCTTCCCTGCATAGTCACAGAAAGGAAAAGGACAGTGAATGGGGTGGGGTTTCAAATTACAGCCTTCCTGTCCCTTAGACATAAACCAACTAAAGACTCCAAAATCAGAAGAGGGCAAAATAAAAAGACTCCAGTATTATCAGGCAGAAAAGAACGTGATAGTTGATGATCATTTAATATATTATGAAGTGGTTCTCCATCCATACTCTGTTTTCTCTCTCTAGAGAGAGAAACTTCTCACAGCTGCGGAAGGGGCTCAAGTTACTGAGGTTGCTGAATTAATACACTAAAAGTCACCATTAGAATAAAAAAATGGCCCACTCTTTTGAATGCATCCATCATGGCTGGAAATATCTTTAACGTTCACAAGTAACAAAAACACCCCATCTCAAACCATTGCACTACATATGAGTCATCTCGTAATCTTATCCAATCTTTGCTTGGGTGCTTTCTAATTTAATTGGCAGAACAAAGAAAGGTAATGCATTTCAACAATGGCATACATAGCACCACATGAAAGCCCAAATGACATATGCAATGTGCTATTCCAAATAAAAGACCAAAGCTGATTCACTGGGACAACCTCTTGGGTTCCAAAGGTAATAGCTATGTTTGGATTTACAGAAGCATATCAAGGTGAAGTGAATGACTCTGGAGTGTCCTTACTACGAACACAGCAATAAAAACACCCTAGTAGTTTGTCTGGTTTGGGAAAAGAAACTTTTTTACAAAGGGACTAATACAGTTTTGTTTTGTTTTGTTTTGTTTTGTTTTGTTTTGTTTTGTTTTTGATACATATTGAAGTAGCTAAAAATTCAAAATGAGACTTCAAGTTCAGGAAATAAAAAGATCAAGTGGCTCCTTTCTACGTGTGGATTACAATAAAGGTATGTAAAGCTGAAATGAACAACAGAGTGTTTTTCATGTCTTGTAATTTTATCATTCTCTAAAATAATATGAAAAAAATACTGTAGCATAGAAATCAGGTGAGATGGAACAAAAACAAAAGGCTGGTCGAGTTTGATAGGATAATCGTCATCACAGGTAAATTGGTAAAACAATTTAGGCATTTTGTGTGCGTATAGACAGCAATCAAAGAATCAGATGAAACATACATAGCTGAGCCTGTGCTTGACTTTCATGTAGATTATCAGTGGTTATGCAAAGCTTCATACCGACAATATGACATAGCACCCCGGAATGACAATGTGTGTGGTGGCACAATAGAAAAACTCATTAGGTAATGTTGTGGCCACTAAATGTTCTACGCCTAACTCCCAAGAGTTCTTCCTCTCTGGGGAACTGCTCCTCCTGCCCACAGAGTTGGGTCCACGTGAGTGTGTGAGCGCGCGTGTGTGTGTGCGTGTGTGTGTGTGTGTGTGTGTAAACCTGTATATGATCGGGTCTTCCTGAATTCAGTAGACAGATGTAGACATACAACTTAAATTGGGCCTCTCCCAGTCTTCTTTCTCCTGGGAAACAGGGATTGGGACTCAGAAGCAGCCCAACTCTTGAGCAGAAGCGATGGGAACCCAGGGGGTGTGGGATGGCAGTCTCGCCTGCCAAGAGAAAGAACATTCACTAAACCAGGGCAGAGGAGGAGGAATGAAACAGGTGTACAAAGAGAAGATCAGGACACGGTGGGTGCTGTCTGGACTCCTACTGGCTTTCCATCTCCAAGTTGAGCTACTTACCTGCCTTCATGTTTTGTAAAACAGTTCTGTATCTTTATAATAATTTTTTTTATAATAAAGCAACTTTTAATCCAGAGCCTATCTCTGGATTATCTGTGAGCCCAGATGAAGTGCACTTTGAATTGTTGGGACTCCCTCAGCAACCTCAGTCCATGCACCTTGCCCACAGCCAATGCACGATTCTTCTTCCCTAGGATGAAAACATCTGGTACACTTGCATTGCCTTTCAGTCTCCCAGCTTCTGGAGGGTTCCACTGGGTTCACTTTTACTGGTGGTAAATGGCATCATATCTTCCCTTGAGTTAATCTTGCAAATAGATAGAAAATACTTGAAGAGGCAAAAAAGTCCTCTGACATCTGCCACAGTCATGGAGTAGGTGAAGTGGAGGGCAGAAGGTAAAGGAACTCAATTTCACTGGTCACGTTTGTCTGTCTCGATTTCTTCTCTTGACTACCTGATGTCTCCTCAACACTCTTCTTCCCTTTTCATCATAAAAATTCAGTTCTAATCTCCCCTTGGTCACTCTTCCCATGATCCTTTGAATGTTGTTATTTATTTGTTTTTAACAACATTTACTGTAAAAGTTGATATTTATTGAGACTTTACTGTATGCTAGGAATTGGCTAAGAGCTTTTATTATGAATTTATTATTTCTTCCAAAAGGAACCAGGGAACATTTTGTAGATGAGGAAGTTGAGCTTTAGATTGATTAACTGAGGCACATATTTATTAGCTGCAGGAGGCTTATATGACACCAGCACACTAAGTAGTTTACCGCAGACTGATTTCAATAAAATTGAAAGTCATTCCCATTGATGCCAACAATTGGATTTTTACTCATCTAACTCAGTTTACACCAATGTTGCTGAGTTGATACATTCCACCTCTTATACCTAAACTTTTGCCTCTTTTAGTCTACCTCAGCTTTTTCTGGATCCCGACAACTAAATTGACTCATCACTTCCATTGGCCAATGCAAGCCAAACTCATCTCTTCACCTAATTCCGTGTAGAATTTTTTTTTCCTTGTGTCTGTGGAGCTTCTCATTATCATGTTCTCAGACTCTGTGTCCTTGTGTTGGGTTCTTGTGTTTCTCCTACCTACTTATTTATATATGTTTTATTTTACCGAGGATCTTACGCCCTACATTGTATGCTAATTAGCTGGGGGGGGGGAATGAATCCCACAATTAATATGCACCTGTCCCACAATGTTTGCCCAATTAAAATTACACCATTGAACTATTTTTACTAGTTTTCAGGTCTCCTCAATGAAATCTGATGTCTTGCCTTGAGTCTTAACTCTTTTTGGTTCACTTATCCTATGTTCTATGTAGTTTTCTGTTACTGCATTAAAAAAAGCCCAAATACTAAAACAACTATTTTGTCCTATTTCATAATTGTGTGGATCAGGAATTTGGGCAGGGCTTTGCTGGGCAATTCTTCTGCTCCAAACGGTCTTGACTTGGTATTCGGCTGGCAGCTAAGCTGGCCTGTGGGTTCCAAAATGGCATCATTCATTTGCTTGGCACATTGGTAGGGATGGCTGCCTGGCTGGGCTGGGCTCTTTTCTCTGTATATGTCATTTTAAATCTCTCCACATGATCTCTTTATAGATTCTCTATCATGGTAGCTCTAGCTAGGGGAATAAGCCTTCTAAGTGTTAGTGAGTAAAAGTTGCCAATCTCTTAAGGGTGAGGCCTGGTACTACAAGGCATGATTTCTGCTGTATTTTGTCAGTTAAAACAGTCAAAGAGCCTGCCCAGATTTAAGAGGAATAACTATAGAATCCTCTTCTTGAAGAAAAGTGTCTGAAATAGTTTGTGGCCCCTTTTAACCCACTACACCTGGGGAAGTTTCTATTCTTTGTCAGTGGGCTTTTATGCATAGCCACGTTTTCAGTAACCATAGCTAGAGCTACCAAGCTACTGCTGGCTTGTTTTCTGCATATTTCTTCACTGCTTAGGTTAATATGCCATGTGAAACTGATTAGACACCTTGATACTGTGTCTTACACGGACAGTCACTGTAACTCAGTCTCATCCCTTAATCTGTTTCTATTCTCTCCGATAAGACATCTAGATTTTCCATCCAACCCAGTTTTGATGGTGACACCACACATTGTATGTGGAAAAATGCTTATATCAGCTAGTAATTATAGTGCAGAAGTAACAGTGGCTTAATCAATATGGACATTTATTTCTATCTCACACAAAAGGAATCCAAAGGTAAGTAGCCAAGGCAGGTACGATGCATCCAAATCTAGGCAACATCTTATTGTCTGCTCTATCATTGTTAATACATGGTTCTGATCCTTAAAATTACTTTATGGCGACTGGTTCTCCAGCTATCACAATGGCATTTCAGACAGAGAAGAAGGAAGAGAGTGCTGAGAGGACGCAATTTGTTTTTTTGTGTTTTTTTTTTTGCCTGTTCTTTGTCCTCTTGAGGAGTCTTCCTGCATAGTCCTGCCCAACAGCTTCCACTTAATATTCCTCGTCCCACAAGAGAAGGTGGGAAAAGTAGGTTTCATTTGGGCACATAACAAACTGATATAAAATCAAGCTTCTGTTACTAAAGACAAAAAATAGAATGGATTCTAAGTAGGAAACTGGAAGTCTTTTCCTCAAAGCCCAAAACTGGCATTAGCCTTATTTGAGGTCAGAGTAAGTGACTTATATCCCAGTAATGAAAGGTTTGAAAAAAAACTCTCCTTCTTGTATAACACTTCCCCAGCTGCCTTGCAATTGGCCCAATTACATGATTAGAACTTGACATTTTAATTTAGAAATCAGTGTGTTTTTTTTAAATTAAACCTAAGACTTCTAGACAAGATCATATGATGGAGTCTATTATTATTATATCTCTTAGAGAATTAGTTGGTCAAATAATTTTCCTGGAAGAAGAATTAAGAAATCCAAGGGACATTAGTACCTAAAGTGAAGACAATGGGAAAGAGAATGATAATTATGGAAACTTCTGTCCCTTTTATCACTTTTCTGAAGAGTGTCCCTGCACCGTACAACAGCATGGCCGTATTTTCAAGTGATTCTTCTGAAATGTCATCTTTTACTCCAGTAGGTTTCAGTATCTGTTGGGCTTCATTAAGCACTAACTTACAAAATCTGTGTTTCCTCTTCTCTGTCAAGAATATACCCTTAATATTTGGGTTCTGAAGACATGGACAATGCAGATGATAACAAAGCTGGCAGGGATGCATGGAGGTCTTTCCAAACCAGGAATTGTGCAAAACACTTATATGCACTTTTTAATTTAAATCTCACAACAGGATTTGAGGTAGGAATTGAGGCCAAAATAGGTTAAAGACTGTTCATAATAAGATTAGAAAGGTAGTTAGTTGCAAAGTTATGTTTCAAGTCCCGGGTCTGTCTGAAGCTTCAGGCACCTTCATTTCCTTGATGCCTTCCATTCCAACTCTTAGTTCTTTGACGTAGTGCTTCCCAGTGAAGCTTAGTCCTCTCATAAGAGTTCTGGACTTCATCAAGTTTCATCCAGTTTTAAATAGTCAGATAGGCAGGTGTGATGCTGTAAGAAGACTCAGTGATACCACTAGAGTGGTTTTCCTCCACCAAAGTAAAAATAGGATGAGGATAAGAAAACTAACATTAATGATCGAAGGTGTATAGAGGCAAACGTAGATATAAAATAAAATTTCAAAAAAGATGAAGAGAGAAGAATACATTTAATTTGTATTTATGGAGTGCCTTCTACGTACCAATCATTGGGCTAGGCGAGCTTCATCCTTGGAAATTTACACTGCACAAAGATGCATAGTTGGCTGCTTCCCTTTTCCCTCATTTCATATCCTCTTTCACTCCCTAATTCTGCTTTAGGGTCCTGCTGGGTTAAGCAGAGGGTAGACAGAGACGAGAGAAGAAGAAGCTGAAAAGTTCTTACACAACTGGTACCACATGGATAGTGTCAGTGTACCGGATGGTGGGTGCTGATATATCTCCAGAAGAATCCTCTTGTTGGAGTTCTTTTGACATGGGCAGGTGTCTTCTGGCTAGCTAATTTTAAGTGTCTCCCTCTGGCAGTCCTGGGCTTCCAGTACCCTATCTTCTGTTAGGGTTGGATTTCATCTGCCTTTACCTGACTGATAACTAGTTCACGGGAAACATGCCCATTATTTAGCCTTGTTGTTTGTGGACTGAAACTTTCTCTGGTGTAGCTGTTTCTCTGGATTTTCCCACTCTAGTCACCCTGTATAGTGTCTTCAACATGAGAGCTGAGCACAAGCCTGCAAAGCCAGGTTTTAATTATTTATAAGTAGGGTGACCATATACCCTGGTTTTGTTCAAACTTATTAATAAGAGTAATAACAATCCTATGCCTGGTGAGCTAACACGTCACTCGGCATATTTTTTGTTTTGCTTTTCAGACTAGGCTCCAATACAATAGGAAAAGTTATATTTAGCATCATTTTATAATAGAAATTGTGCCAAGACAGCTACTAAGGGTTCATTCTATTCTCAAGTACCACAAGTACCACATCTAATCATGAAGATCACAGTAACCATCTTTCACCATCATCACTACCAGAATGAAGAGGAAGCAAGTAGGGGAAGAAGCATTTTATAGAAAAAAAGATGAAAGACCAAGAGTACTTCCTCTCCCTTGCCTCGAAGTCTTGATTCACCCAGATAGAACTTGTTGAATTAAACAAGCTAAACGTAAACAACTCTTTTCAAAAGTTTGTTTGTATTCCATAGGACACATTAGCTTAATTTGATGCCCCATTCCTGGAAGCTTCATTTGATAACCCGTTAACCTCAGTATCATTCTGAGATTCAAACTAAAAGAAGTTCCAAAGTCTTCTATTTAAGAACATTTTCAAGTTACTGAGATGTAATGTACTGAAATGTAATATAATTGTACGTTATTAAAATATTTAATAATTTTAAAATGTCTCTCATTTACTCTGATCTTCACTTCAAGATGGTTCTTTCCGTTAGGCACTTAAGTTTTTACTTTTGCTTTTTGCTTTGGTTTTTTTTGGACTTTCTATAGGCTTACAGGAAATTTCAAAAAAAAGTCTGTGAATTCCTGTAGACACTTGCATTTTAGTGTGAATGTGGTCATTGTGCTCACAATGTATTGATGACTTTATTTGGTGAGGTAAATATATTCGGTATTATACTTTCAAGTCATCAGTATGTAACAATATTTAGAACACTAAAGTTTTATATAGTTTCTGCAATAAACTCAATATCAATTACCAGTTATCATTGGAAACAAAGCCTTATTATCTCATTCGCCACTAACTCATAAAGAGCCTCAGGGATATTTGATGCTCAATAGGGGATATCTCAGAGTACAGAAGTATAATTACAAGGAAATTTCACGTATGTAAGAAATGACTTAAAGTAAAAATTTACCAAATGCATATTTTTGTAGATGATAAAACTTTCTAGTTGTACAGTGTTATAGAAAACTATGCTATTAGTAGATTATCAGAAACTTGTATTAGTTTCATAGATCTTGCCCAACATTTCAAATGCTTGGTATAATAATTTCTCAAAATAAATCAATGAATTTAGAGTAGCTATTACTCTTCCCAATTTTGAAATGCAGTTGTAAAAGCTCAGAGAGCTTGGGTGATTCATCTTTGTTTATGTAGCTGGTTTCTGGCCCAGCTCAGACCACACTCTGCCACACTGCATGCACTTTCTAAAATGTGGTATATTGTAAATAAGAATTTGCTAAATCAGGTGGGCTCCCCTGATGGCTTTTATCACTTATTAGCACTAGCTTTGGACGTTACATTGCATATACAACTTCAAATGACAGAAATCTTGTCACATATGACAGTCAGTGTTTCAAAATTAGCCTTGATGAATCCTTCTATCTACATCTGTTAATTCTTTCTTAAAAGAGTAATTCAACAAGCACTGAAAAATATCTGGGTGGGAAGGAAGTTTATAATTAAATCCAAATGGAATTAGGCAGGCTCTTTGAACCTTCACATTTTGGCAGATTATTACTGCAATATTTCCTGGAGTTGGTTAGTGCAAGTGGTACATCCAAGTCACTTTGTTACTTTTTTTTTTTCTTTTGAATGCTGCAAAAGTCTAATTGTGGTACTTACACTTATTCTTTTTCCTGTGTGTATCTTAGACCAAGGGATATCAATTTTTAGCAATATTTTACAAATTATAATAAAAACCTCATTTTTGAGATTTGATATTTGCCTTTCCTTGACATTCTGTCGTCTTCTTTCAAAGCAAGTGTTACATTGAAAACAATTTGAGAGAAGAAACTGAGCTTCCTCCATTCTAGAACATTCATCATACTTATTGAGACTGACATGAGAGTTACCTACTTTTATCCCAAAGTTCACTTTTAATATTCAGTTGGCCATTTGTAGTGCATGCTGATGTTTGCTGTTAGATAACACTCAGAATGTTGCTATGAAAACTTGGTTGAAATACACAAAATGCATATATTGGTTTATTGGTCAGAACAATTTAGGAAAAACAATTAAATAGCTTAATCCCCTGCCTCTTACAGACTTTCATCCCATGGCCAATGCCTTGCTAAAGAATAGAATTCCTATGCTTCAAATCTGTTCATTTGGAGAGGAAATGCAGTAATTATTCTCTAGGACACATAGGACGCTTGCCTCAATCAGATCACTATTAGCCAACTCAAAAGAAAGTGCTGAAGGATGGGCCACAGGGCAGTAAAATTTTGGTGACAATGGGGGGAAAATGTATGGCCAAATTCTTGTTCTCCAAATCATCAGTAATTACATGTTTCTGTGGTCTTATAGCTAACCTCTGTTGCTCCCTAAACCGCCCTACCCGATGTGTAAAGAGATACTTCCCTTGACTATTCAGATCATTCAACGAGTACACATGACTCCCCAGTGATGGAGAAACACAGTGGAGAATACCAAGAAACAGAACATGTTCTTCAGCGTCCAAACATTTAGGTCGGTGTTTATGCAAAATTGGTGGCCCTCTTTAACCCTGTTCTGATGTAGCATAACAAACAAATAGGACTGCCTCACAGGAGAGAGGCAATGCCACATGGACATAATTTATAAGTTAATTAGCACAGTCTACTGTGGCCAAGTAGTGACAGATGTGACACCTGCTTTCAGGGAAAAAATGAGAAAGAGGAAAGAACAGCAGAGGTCAGCTTCTTCTCTAGGGAGATTTGTGGTCACACACAGGTCACATTGGCTGGCATATAAAACAACATTTTTAATAGACCGAAGTATCTTTGAAAGGCAAATTATAAATGTGACTGCAATTCAAAAGCACAAACTAAATTCTCAAACCAAATGAATATATTTATTAGGAGGAGGCACTTACTCACCAAGAGTTTAGAACATTAAACTGTTTTTCATATTTAAAAAAAATTTAACTGGTTTCCATAATATGTTACACAAAAGTTTTCTATAATCTTTCTTTTCTTAATTAAAGTGAACAATTAAACTGACCACATCTTTATATAGAATAAAGTCAGCAATGAAGGGAAGTAGTTTTTTAGTAATACGGGAAATTCGTTTTGTTTTGCCAGGATGTATAATATGAGCAAAAATAATGCCACCACATAAGAATTCTGACTTAGACTATTTTGAGTCAAACTGGGATGATCTGTGGACATAAATGTATGCAGTATTTGATTTAAACCAATTGCTTCTTTCAGGGTGTTAAGAATTCAGCATCTGTTTGGGCAATCAACAAACACACATAAAACTGTCACCACCCATTCAAGTGTTGACCAGCTTTTATCCCTAGGCTGAGGTGGACATTTCCATGCAGGAAGCAGATTGGGGGGTACTCTGGAGATAACATGTTTGGGAGAGTGAATGAATGCAGGATGGGGCAGAGCAAGAAGCTGAACGGCAAGGCAGTTGTAATGGTAGAGAAGGAAAACAGTTTTCTCAGCCTTCTTACCGTAGTGTCCAACGGTAAGACCCTGGTTGGGTTTCAAAATTAAACTGACAAAGATGGATTAACAGGAGAACAGCATACAAATTTACTTATGATACGTTTTGCGTGATACCACAGCATTCACGAGGAAGTAAAGACACAAAAAACAGGCCTACATATTTTATGCTAAGTTGGATTATGAGTGCACAGTCATGGAGGAACATGGGAGTATGGGGTGATTGGAAATTGGGGGAATTTAGCAAGGCCTGTCAGGACTGTTCTGGGGGGTCCCTTTGTCTTCAGAGATAAGGACGCCCCTTTCCTCTGGGTGTGGTGAGAGCATCTCTTGGGAAGGTTTTTATGATGTATTTCAGGAAAGAAGGGGGAGGTAGGAGGAGATTAGTGACCTCCCTGCTTGTGCCATTTCCTCAAACTCCTTCTACTAAAAATATTCAATATGTCAAAATGGGGAAGCATGGCCTGGACCCCATCACAATCTAGGCCCTAGCTAAACCTACAGTGAACTCAGATACTGGGTCAGCCCTACGAGTTCAGATTGGGCTTTTGCCTTCTTATCACCCCCATTCCCTAACATCATCCAGTCACATAGATCTTTTTTAAAACTATAACCTATGACAACTTCAACTCATTAAAATCCCAAAGTCAGAGTTTTCATTGTGTTTTTAAATAAAAAGACTTAAAATCAAATAATGAATCTAGGACAATGGTTATCAGCGCATAGTCCTCATACTAGCATCATCAACAGCACCTAGGAACTTTCTAGAAATGCAATTTCTTGGGCCACACCCCAGAACTAGTGAATCAGAGGCTCTGGGGTGGGGTTCAGCAACCTGTGCTTTCACTAGTCTTTCTGGGGATTCCAATACCCTCTGAAGTTTGAGAACTATAGATCTAGTGACTTTAAAACATAATTCAAAAGCTGGGGGGAAAAAGCTATTCAAATATTTTTAAAGTTATAGGGCTGGGTTGGCACTATGAAAGAACAGGTAGCAGCTCATCCTGTTCATGAGTTAGACTGTGGCTTATGTAAATTTTACTCAGTTTTTATTGACTGCCTGTTTCACCTGGTTTCTGCTATGCATGCAGGTGACACCTGGATGTCTAGTCTGAAGGTGATGCACCTGTGACAAAGATCGTATCTGTGGTTCGTCCAACTATGTCCTCAGTTAGTGCTGAGCAGGGGACACCTATCATGTCACTTGACTTGATGAAAAGAAATAAAGAAGTCTTAAAAATGACAAGCATTTCCACTTTAACAAACCTCAATAAAATCAGGAAGTAACTTGTCTGGGGTTTTATGATGATAATACAGTCAAGATGCTTATCTTATGTAAATTTAAGATCATCCAAAGTATAATTCTGAATGGGAATTCTGTGCTATAGGTTTACACCCAACCTTTTCCTTGTTCAACGCTTCTTGTTTGTTTGTCATTTCAGGGATATTGCTTTGAGTATAATATTGCTAGAAGAAAGTGAACAGAACCTAGTCACTCATTTCCACCGGGTAGAGTATGGAAGGGGGAAAACGGTAATTACACAGTAGAAATCTGGCAAACACGGCCTGAACCAAGTGGTCAAGGTTAACATCACCAGTGATAAGCCACATTGAGTGCATGCACCTAAAACCTCCTTCCAGATGGCCGCCTCCTTCTTAGCATTCAGGATGTGCTCAGACGTGAGCTCCTTAGAGAATGCTCTGGGCTGACTTATCCAAAGTTATCTCCTACCTAGCTCTAGGACCTTCTAGTCAAATATCTGTTTTGTTTTCACCATAGGTTTTTCAATATCTGAAATTATTCTATTATGTATGTATGTCTCTGCGTGTCTTCTGTCATTTACTTATTTCCTCACAAGATGAGAAGCACCACAAGAGTAAGCAATGCATTTTTCTCATGCTTCACTATCTGCTGAGGATTTAGAATAGTTTCTCTCACATATTATGCACTCAATCAATACATTTTTCTTAAAGGAACTTATTCTGGTCTCTAGGAAACCACAAATATCAACTTTGGAATTTGAATTCAGTTTAACTCCAAAATCCATCATTTTTTCACCAAGCACCTATGTAAAGAATATTATTATCATCACTATAAATAATAATTATGGACACTTATTGACTTGATATGGCTTACATAAGTTGTATCCCACAATTATAGTAGGAATTCAGGTATTATTATCCTGGTTTTACAGATGAGAAAGCGGACGTACTGAGACAAAAATTTTCCCAAATTCACAAAGCTAGCAAGTCATAGACTTGACTGAATTGGACACTAGATTCTTACCCATTGTGTCAGCGGCATTTAAAATTTAGTTACATCAGAATTACCTGAGGAGCCTCTCCAAACTCCAGATTGTACTGGTACTATCTCTAGAGACTCAGATACAGTGGGCACAGGCTGGAGCTCAGTTACCAGCATTTTAACTCACCCCAGATTTTCCAACACAAGGACCTAACATTGCATTTTATTCTCGATTCCAGTAAAGCAGACTACAAGTGACATATGGTAACAGTGGTGGGGAGACAAATGATATAGATTTTTAGAAAAATCCCTCCAAAGTCTGGATTGCCTACAAGGAAAGGCCGGGTTCAGGTGATGTGTCATAGGCAACAATCATTTTTCCCAATGGCCTTTAGGTCAAGTTCTGATCAAGTCTGCTTCTGATTAACCTGTGGGGACGGATGAGATCAGAGCTAGAGTGTGTCTGGTTCCAAGGAAATTAACACACCTCTCTGATGGAATGAATGACTCTTCATTCAGAAAGGTGACAAGAGAGTGAGTTTCCTGAGGGCTGACTGTGGGCTGTAGAAACAGAGGCCAAGTTTTAATCTTAGTAGAGGAAGGCTTGCCATTGGCGTACCTGACTTTTGACATGAATACTGCAGCTGCTTGTACTCAGGCTTTAAATTCAAGTGAGGGAAAGGCAGGGTCTGTCATTGGCTGATGATGGATTTTCATCAGCTCATAACAAAACTGAATAGCTCAGACAGCCTGTTGAAATAAATTTAATCTTATTTTGTAAAAGAAAAAAAAAAAGAAAGAAAGAGTAGATTCATTTTTAGCAGCTAAATTCAATCCTGTGTGAAAGTAAAGCTAACATCATTTGAACTGCCACAAGAGCCTTAAATCTCCCCCAGGAGTTCTTTGCCTGCCCTTTCCTCTCTCTCCCAAGCCTCTATCTCTTTTCCTTCAGGGAACCTGGTTTCCTATTCATGGGGCTTTGGCCCCGTCCTGGAGTTTCCATTTCCTGTCAACACTAACATAAGCGACTCATGGTTAGCATGCATTTGGTTATGATTGTCTCTCCAACGGTCTTCCCTTGGGATTTCATCCTGCTGCTTGGATGGAAGGTCAGTTAAACTGAAAGGAGGTTCCATGTTGTCTCAGGTCTTTCTGTGTCCCGAAAGAGGCAGACAGGCACACAGCTATTTAGCCATTCTTTTGGGACAACGTTTGATCAATCAAACTGACTTTTCCATTTTCTGCTGGGTTAATGGTTATGATGTCAGTTGTTTGTCTTTTGTTTCCCTACCATTTGTATCCATCCTAATGCATACCCTGAGCCAATACTAAAGCTACTTGTGTGAGCTTAAGAGTAGTTGTATTGATAGTTATTGACATGCTAGGAAAATAAATATCAGTCTAAAGAAGACAATAAATATAACTCATATTTCTACTACTCAGAGATGGCCACTGCTAATATTTTGGAATACATATTTCTAGTCTTTTTTTTCCTATACTTGTGTATCTATATATGTACACATACACAAACGGATACAGATTTTACAGCTGTCCGTTGTTTTCATGGGTGGTTAGTGCCATGGCCCTTTGTGGATACCAAAATCATCAAAAAACAAAACAAAACAAAACAAAACAAAAAAAACCTCAATAAACTAAAATTATTTGGGCTTTACTTTATTGGCTAAAATGTGAAGTTGAGGAGAAATAACCTTGTTGTAAAATAGAAATGATTATAATGGACTGACATAGTACTGCTGGAAATAGGTATTTATAAATATTGTTGTTTGCAACCTCCTGCTTTCCAAAGAGCACCTTACTAGTTGTGTAATGCTTTACATAGAGAGATGATTTCAGCATCCTCCCTAAACGAACAGTTCCACTCCCTTTTCTTTATTGTTGTTTATCACACTTTTATAGTCTCACTAATCAGCTGCAGTTATGTTAAGCCATCAGAAATGACTATTTCATCACTTTCCTTGCTAACACGGGTGGAATGACCAATACCCTGGGGCCCATTCAATTTCCATCTTTCATTGCAGACCACAAATTCTGCCTCCCATAATACCCAGTGATATGGGGCAACAAGCAGACACGAAGTAATACTTGAGGCATTTTAATATTGGAGGAGTTTCTGCCACACCCAACAGTCCTTTAAATGCCTCTCAGTACAAGATCATCCTGTGAAATGCCTGGGCCCAGAGCAGGAAGGAGGGATCTCATCACAATTGGAATGCCTGATGAATTTCATTAGTATGCTTTCCCAGTGAGCACTATTAAAACAGAATCCATTTAATAATTCATGTTCAAAGGTTAAACAAAATTCTTCATAGGTCAGACTCACAAAATAAGCATTCTTTGGAGAGCAAGAATGCTACTACCCATTTCTATTTAGAAAAAGTAAACAACCTTACAAATCCCATTCCTTCAAAGATTTACCTGAATTTACATGAGGATGAAATCTAGGACTTCAGTAAGGAATACAAATATGGATTTATATAGTACATTTACTCATTTAATATATTAGTGCCTGTTATCTATGCATGTAAATTATTCATTGAGGATTTGCTTTGTACCTAGGACACTTGTGAGTTCTGGGCAAGCAGTGGTGTACAAGCCAGTAAAACTCCAGTTCTCACCGGGTGGGACAGGTAATCCAAAAGTAAGAAAATGCATAATTGACATAATTTCAGAGAGTAAATAACAAAGAAAACAAAGCAGATGATAAGATAACGCATAACTTGCCTGTAGCTATTCTACATGTAATAGAGAAGAAGACAGTCTTTACCCTCAGGTATATTGAAATCTAATGAGGGTAATAATACCTTAAGAAAGCAAGTGGAATACATTAGTATTATGTGCAGAGGTGGTTATGAGAATACAAAGAAAAAACATTTTACCCAATTTTGGGTGGCCTAGAATGTCTACGAGGGAAAGGAACGGTATCAGAGTAGAATAGTTAAAACTCTCAGCATGGAAAGAGAGACATAGGTTTGA
The DNA here is from genome assembly GCF_057876585.1 of Rhinolophus sinicus. Taxonomy (NCBI): domain Eukaryota; kingdom Metazoa; phylum Chordata; class Mammalia; order Chiroptera; family Rhinolophidae; genus Rhinolophus; species Rhinolophus sinicus. The sequence goes on along the minus strand of NC_142503.1, from coordinate 186,476,644 downwards.
GCTTGTCTTTCCTGTGTGATGTTTGCTTGCCACTTATCCTCTTATTTTTTTTCTGTTTTGTAAAATAGGGTGCATAATATCCCCTCGAGGGAAGGGATAGGAAGAAGGGTGGTGTTTGAGGCACAGAATGGGTAAGAGCCTAGAAATAGAAGTGGTTCACAGAGAGTAAAGAAAAGCATTGAGGTAGAGATCTGGTCATTCAGGAGTGTGCTAAGGAATGAGGAGTATATTTTGGGCAAAAGGGATCCCTTGGACATTTAAGTGTTTCAAGATAGCTCATTAAACTTGTAAATTAGACAAATCAAATAATTCTAATTTTTTTATTTGACCTATATTTTCCAAATTTTCTACAATGAGTTTATACTTACAAAAATTTTGAATTCCTAAAGCAGTTGGGAAAAAGAAAATGAAAGTCAATTGAATTAGTTAAGAAAGGTGAAAGGCCTAAAGTTAGCAATATTTCTGCACAAATAACATGAAATCAGTGTGTAATATCCTCCAAGTAATTGTATTAATCCACTGGCTTCTGTGTATCAGGGCTTTATGACACAGAGGTGGATAGTCTGGGAAGATGGACTTTTTTCTGTAATCTTTGGGATTATCACACGCATCTGTCATCTGTGTGAGATAACTGAGTATGAATATTTAGACACGTGGGAATTCTGCTACACCATGTAATAGAGAAGCCTGGTCTAGGTAACCTGTTTATAGATCTGCTAATGCTGAACATATGTGCACCCTAAAACCCAGGAATCCACACCTAAGTATATGCCCTACAGAAAAGTGTAAGATGCTCACCAAGAAAATACACAAGCAGCACCAACTGTAAACTCCCCAAATCCTCACTGGTAGTCGAATGAGATAAGTATTTTTTGGTATATTTGCACAAAATGGAATAGTATACAGCACAAAGAATGAACAGACTACAGCTACATATGAATAACACTCACAAATGTGATATTGAGTGAAAAAGACCAGAGAGAAAAAAGTAGATACTGTAAAATTGTGTGTATGAGTGTGTGTGTGTGTAGTTACCCTAGTAAACTAGGAGGGCTTCCAGGATGTTAGAAATACTCTGTTTCTTAATCTGAATTCAGTATACTCTACACTTAATGATGACCAAATGTGAAGGTAAATTTAGGTTTTGTCTAAGCATTGGGGATCTTTTTTCCCACCTTTTCGGGAATTTCCAATTAAGGGCAACATTATGACTCTTTATGTTAGAAAATGTCAAAACTTTTAATGTATGTGGTATAAGAAAAGACCATAGAATATCTTGTCATCATTGTCCAGCCACAAATATTATACTGTGGGTTATACATTGTCTTTTCACCCAGACTAAGGGTAGCTACAGGCCAGAAGGTTAGTCATGAGCCAGTCCCCTGAACCCTCCATATTTCAGAGGCTGTGAATCAGCTTTTCTTCATGTCAGTAGAATGAAACCCTAGGATCATGGAAACTATGTTTGGCAGCTTTGGTACAGAGTATGTTCTGAACCCAACAAAAACTACAATCTCTAGAGACAAACAGGTTACCCTGCAATAGAAGCATGAAGGCTTGGGTAACTCAGGTCACATCAGTACAAAACACCACGAGACAAACCATTTATAAGGTTTTGATTAAGGTCTTCTCTTGAAAGTGTTGTAAAGTCACTTTTAGAGGCTCACCCCTATGAAAAAGCCCCAGTGGGAATTGCATAGTACCTGAAGGAGATTGAGTCCACTACTTTGAAAAACAGAACTGTACAAAAATATTGCCTATATACACAGAATCCTAGACAATGTTTACAGGCCGTCTAAAATAATACTTCACAGTCTTTCTTCCTAAATCACAATTGTGCCTCGCAATTTCTGCCTTTCTTTATGGATAAAGTGCTAACTATTGGGTTTTAGTTACACAAACAAATAAGTAATGAAGCTTACCTCTGTGGACATCATATTTACCCCATCCCACTCCCATTCAGCCCTTGCTTCCAACCAACCCCAATAAAAATATTAATGAATAGCAAGAAAAAGAATCTAAGGATTTATGCATTCATCTATTACCAAATAAAAGATAATATTTTAATGGATTAACAGCTTCTTATATTAGGATATGAATCCAAAAGCAGTAAACAAATTATGTTTCTTGTACAAGTGGCTTTTTATATTCACAAAACTTCCCCTATTTTGCTGACACCATTATCAACCATCAAAATAAAGTAAGTAATCCACCCCCATTTCATATGGCTAATATTTCCTTGATAGCTTTAAAACTATTAACAGATTCGGTAGCTCTCTTGTATTCCTTAAACACACATGTTGGCACATTTCAGCAAAAGCTAATTGGAACGTTCTTCAAAAAAGTATCCCTTTATAGTCTATTAAAACAACAGCATCAACAACAGCAACAAAAACTTGTCAGTCAAGACTGCTATGCTGAATACTCCTCACAGTTTTAACTTTTTTTTTTTTTCTTTCTGGCTATCTCAATCACTTTGCCTTTCTCTCGACTTGGCCACTTCCCAGGAACTCTGGGACCTCCAAATCAAGCTTTCTCACAGTGTGTCATATAGTGTCATGTCTTGATTATTCATTTGTTCATTTGAAAGCAACGGGCTATATTTCCTAGTGGAGAAAACCAAAATAAGCACATGGCTTGCATACTGTTTTCCCCTTTTTTGGCCCAGGGTTGGTGGATATGAATAAAGCAGAAGCTCAGTTTTAGAGAAAGGCTCTCAGTCTTGGGCCTACATCCAGCACATACATGGCACACCAAGAAATACAAACTTGAGCATTTCAAAAAGAGTTAGATTAAACAAAGATGGAAATTCATTCTTAGACCTGAAGTGTTTTAGGCAAAGATTATAATCATTTGAGATTGGATGCTAATAATGCTTCGGAATCATTATGACTGTCCCAAAGAACAATTGAGTATTTGCCAGTTCTTAAGGAGAAATTATTTTTAATGCTAGTCTTTCACTCTGCATGAAAATGATATTACTCTGCTCTCTCTGTTTTGGTCTATGTTGTTTTCAGCTGCTTGGTATCCACTTTCCATGAGCCATGCTCCTGGGAGCGTCTTACTCATAGTCTCACCGCTCTCTCCCCAGCTGCAGGTATGGACTGGTCCCAGGCAACCTTACCATCCTGTCCACTGGCAAAAACATCTGGTTCAAAAAGTGAGCTCAGGAACCAAGTAGTGTTACTGAGTCCTTGTTCCCAATGCTTTGAAAGGCCAAAACTCAAAATGTCAGGGTTTGGAGTAAGGAAAATTTTATTGATTGAGAAGGTGCCAACTGAGAAGATGGGCAACCTAGCGGTGCCTCAAATCCATCTTAAGAAAGGAGAGTTCATGCTTCTTTTATGTCAAGGGAAGGGGAAATGGGAGGGGCAAGAGGTGATTGACAACCAAAGGCATGTGCACGCTACAGGAAGACTATGCTTAGTCTGCTGACCCTAGTTGACGTAAATTTGGTCATGAGAGTCCTACAAATCTTTGAAAAACAATCATTATTTTTGTACATACTTCCCTTATCTCCTTGGGAGAGACACCTTCGTGTTAGGGGCTATTTTTGTAAATCTCAAGTTACAAAGAGAATTCCTCAAATGATTGACATGTCTACATGCAAGACTAAGCAGAAGCTATTGGACAAAGCAGGCTTGGAGTCAGAGAGGCCAGGCTGTTCACTCTGGACAGCAAGGCCCGAGGACTTCACCAGGAAAGAAATATGGACACTGGTGGAAAAAGACACCCTTTCTTCACTGGATGGTTATGCCTGGGCTTGCAGCAGCCATATTCTCTCCCACATGGAGAGATCTGATCTGCAGTTAGAGAAAATGAGAAAGGAACACAGACAAGCACAAACAAGAGCTAAGCAGAAGCACTGTTCAGACACATCTGTTCCTTAAATGCAAGGATCTATGAAAAGTAGTCTTTGCACGGGGGCTGAAATCCTCAATGCTGACAAAATGTTATTTACAGAGGCAGCACATTGAATTTTTTAAAGCTGTTATTGTTCACTTATATTATCAAATAAAAATTGCATCCCTAGAGGTTGTATCATGATGAGCTCTCCAGAATCACTGAATGATCCCATCTTACCATGTTTCCCCAAAAATAAGACCTAGCGAGACCATCAGTTCTAAGGCGTCTTTTGGAGCAAAAATTAATATAAGATCCGGTCTTATTTTACTATAAGTAAAATATAGTCTAATATAATATAATATAATATAATATAATATAATATAATATAATATAAGGTATAGTATAATAGAATATAATGTAGTATAATACCAGTCTTTATAATGTAATATAATGTAATATAATACTGGATTTTATATTAATTTTTGCTCCAAAAGATGCAGTAGAGCCGATGGTCCAGCTAGGTCTTATTTTCGGGGAAACACAATATCTGTTGCATGACAGCCTTTTGCTTACTTAAAGATACCCAGCATTCCCTAAGCCTTGCTTTCCAGAGGCTAAGCATTGTCACGTAGCTCTACTAAGAGAGACAAAGCTGGCTGGGAATGAATATCAATCTGACCCAGCAGGACAAATCCTTTGTTCCTATGACAATTCAATGCTAGGTCAAGGGTGATAACCAAGTAGACAGTAGGATCTTAGATGCAGTCTGAGTATAGAAGTGAAATACGTGAAAGGTAGCAGATGTAAAACAGAAGAACGTCATATCCTGGAGGTAAAGTAATGTGAAATGGCCTCAAGAGCAGTACTATTCTCAGGTTTTATAAAGAGTAGGTGGAATAAAATAACTGAGCAAAAACTTAAAATTTCAACAAAGATCTGTCAGTTCTTAGGAAGTGCTAAAAGGAGTTAGTGGGAAATAATTATTCAGTAGCAAATTAAAAATGGAAAGGAGAAACCAAACTGAAAAATAGTGGTATTTCAGAGTTTTTAAGTTAATTAACTAACTGAAAAATTCAACTTGTTCTAAAATCAGGTTATAGAGAAGAAATCAGATTAAATTGAGAAAATCAAAATATGAAGATCAGCTGAAATAAGAATATTTCATTCCTACTGGTAATTTAGACCAAACACAAAGGTGTGATTTGTTGGGGGGACTAGTTTCCTTTTCCTGACACACTTCCAAGCCCCAATATTTTGTCAATTCTGAATGGCATGAGGCCAATTCTGTGATCGCTCCCAGTTAGGATAGTGGTTTTAAAGGTTCTAAAAGAATCCCCGGTGTAGCCTTTAGAAAGAGAATAAAATTAAGTTTATTCCAATATTCATGCACCTACTGAACATTTAAAGATACAATTTAAAACTAGAAATTCTTTTAAATTATCTGGGCCAGTAGTTTAGTCCCAGAAATAATATCTTCTGTGTGGTAAATCTCAAAGTTAATTTAATGTACTATTGTTTCATCTTTTAGTTTGGAGACCAGTAGATGAGAATTTCTACACCATCCCAAAGAATATCTTTAACGTCAATGTTTTTACCCTGGGATTGTGCACTCTCGCATTCCAAGGATGAAGACGTTTTCTCTAGTCTTCAGTCTGGGAGTATCATCTCTGGCCTAGTTTATTCTGTGAACCCCAAATAGTCGTTTGCCTTATCAAAGTGGAAGAGTGTACAGTAAAGGAGTTCCAGGGCTCAGATTTGAAGTCAGACAAAACCCTGGGTTCAACTCCAAGATCTCTAACTCACAAAGTCATTCTGAGCCCGTTTCCATATCTATAAATTCAAAATCATGTTTTATCAACAGCAAAAAACCAATAAGCCAATTAAAAAATGAGCAGAAGATCTGAATAGACATTTTCCCAGACATACTGCTAGCCAATAGGTGTAAAGGTGGTCAACATCACCAATCATCAAGGAAATGCATATCAAAACCACAATGAGATAACACCTCACAACTGTTAGAATGGCTATTACAAAAAAACACAAGAAATAACAAGTGTTGGTGAAGATGTGGAGAAAAGGGAACCCGGTGCATTGTTAGCGGGAATGTAAATAGGTACAGACACTATGGAAAACAGTATGGAGGTTTCTCAAAAAATTAAATAGAACTGCCATATAATTCAGCAATTCCACTTTTGGGTATTTAATCTGAAGGAAATAAAAACACTAATTCAGAAAGATACCTGCTTTCTCATGTTCACTGCAGCATTATTTACAATAATCAAGACATGGAAGCAACTTATGTGTCCACTGATGGATGTATGGACAAAGAAAATGTAATATCTATCTATCTATCTATCTATCTATCTATCTATCTATCTATCTATCTATCTATCTATCATCTATATATCTATATCTATCTATCTATCTATCTATCTATCTATCTATCTATCTATCTATCTATATCTATATACCTATATATAATTATACAATGGTATATTACTCATCCACAAAAAAGAAGGAAATCCTGACATTTCTGACAGCATGGATGGACCTTAAGGGCATTATGCTAAGTGAAATAAATACTGTGTGACTTATTTTTATGTGGAATCTAAAAAATATATATGTTTGCTTTATTGATTTGTCACGAGGGCTTGATTATTTGTCCAAGCATTTAGCATATTGTAAGTACTAAACCCTTAGAAACTTCTTTCATTCATGTGAGAACATGGGATACAAACTATCTAAAGAGAGATAAATTGTAATTACTAAAGTGGAAATGCGTAACAAATGGAACATAATCTCTATTATGTTTAGAATTCTAAGCTGTCATCATCAGGATAGCTTTTTGCTCTAGAAACAATTTAAAAATATTTTGCCAGATACTGTGGTTATTGGTGGGTATATGTAACTGAATAACATAAATGGCCTTTCCTTGAGAAAGCTATAGTGTAGGAGCAAATGAGCAAAGCTGTGTGCTAATTACACTGTTAGATCTCTTATACGATGTTTCAGCTCATGCAGGGAGTGGTCCAGTTTACAAATGGATAAAGGAAGCAACCTATCTATGAAGGCTTTTTGGAGGAGGTAATGCAGAGATTAGCTTTGAAGGAAGTACAGAAACTAACCAGGGAATACCATCCTAGGGAGAAAAAACAAAAAAGGCTAAATAAAGGCACTTAGGCAGGTAAAACGTGTCCAAGGAACTCTAAGCTCTGGGATAGTACTGCATTGATAGTTCTAGAGACACGTTCTTTCAAACTTCAACATTACATGGGATTCCGATGCTTTACCCATTTTCCAGCTCAAAGAGAAAGGTAGAAAGCATTTCAATATAGTTATTTGTCAACACATAAGATCATTCATAATTCTGAAAGTATAGTAGCAATCCCATTATAATGAGACAAAGGATGTCCGCTGTTATTTAGTATTTCCATGGGCTATCTAGCTATGCAATAAAGCATGAAACTGAAATAAAGTTTATAGTTTTTTTCAGGGAAAATGTGAAACTATCATTATTTATATATGACAAGAATTTCTTCCCGGAAAATCCAAGAGAAGAAACTATTAGGACTAAATTTAAATTTGGTTTTCTCTCCATTTGTAATAAAGTACAAAGCTTGATATGTGTCTGATGTAACCAACAATCACTTAGCACAATGTGCAAAAAGTTTCCATTCATAGCAGGAGCAGCAACAAAAAAGCTTGGAAGTCATTGTAATGAGAACTCTGCTGAACTGAATCATCTGAATATTTTTGCTGAATATTTTAAAGAAGATTTTAAAATGGAGAGAAATACCAAATCCACAGATGGAAATTGAATATGGTAAGCCAATTCTTCTTTCCTGCTTAGATTTTATGCAAATCTAGTAAAAATCATAGTGTGATTTTTTAAAACTTAATCTGAATTTGTGACTCATTTAGAAAAATTGTTAAAAAAATAGTTTGAAAGAAACACTTCAAAGTAAAATAATTGGTGTCTATTAAATTCACTATTAATAATTAGTTACATACATTTATAATAAAACTATAACAATAAAGCATTTTAATATCAGAACAAATAAAATACAAATCTATCAAATAAAATATTCACAAAATAGACAAATATCTGTATTTACTGTGCAACAAACGAGGAGGTGGGCTCAGTAGAAAAAGAAAGCATTATTTAAAAAATAGCATTCCATTTTACTACCTTACTTAATTACAAGTTTAAATTACAGAAAAAAATGTAACAAATGCAATCAAAACAACTAGAACCAGAGAGGTGGGAATTTACCTGATTTAAGGATAAGATATAGTTTTGTAATACTATCAGAAGTCATGAAACAAAAGTTCTATACATTACCTCATATACAAATTTAAGGTTATTGTGCTTCAAAATGTGCCCTAAGTGCAATTAGAAGTTAAATATGGAAATTTTTCTGAAGAATAACTTGACAAAGAATTAATAGCCTTAACATGTTGAAAGAAATTTTTTAAATGAAAGAATAAAAGCTTGAGAAAAAGGAAAGAATAAAGGGTTTATAGATTACGAAATTCAAAAGTCCAAGAGGTATTTCAATATATAGCTACCTTGACTGATAAGAGAAGACACAGTGATTAAGTTGAGGCATCATTTCTTTTGCCAATGAAATAGAGCAGAATAGTTTGCTGTTGTATTTCTAAATAAAATATGCATTGTAAGTGTGATGAGAAGTCATCTAGAATGCAGGCTCTTTGAGAGTTAATATATCCTTCTTTGATAATCATGCCCCTTATCAATACAGTTAATAATCAATTAACAATTGTCAAATTTAATTGACATCTAGCCACCTCAAGATTAAAAGAGTCATCTGAAGTTTAAATGAGAAACAGACAAATGTAAAGCACAGTTTTGAAGGCAATCCTGCACATACAGAAACATTGAATCCCAAAATAATGAGTGAAGCTAAATAATTGCGATACTATTTATAATTTCCTGAGGTCAATAAATTTGGACCAAATAAAAAACTGTGATCACAAGTTAAGTGAAATATATGACTTGAGGTAAAAGTAAATTAGGAATAATAACTCATATGCAAAAAGTTAGTTTTAGTTGAGATTTGAAAAATAGGTGGGGAATTAATGAGATGGAAACTATTCGACAATAATTATTCTCAGTCTTAAGGTCCACAAGGGTAGGATTTTTACCTCTAGAAAGGAGATTTTGCTTAATTCATATCTGTCTAGAGGGTACCTACAACATATGTCTGAGTGTTTTATATACTTTGATATGAATCAGAAAAAAGAAGGAAAATAAATGATCCAAAGCCATGGAAACTAAAAAAAAAAGCCTGGCCAAAAGTTTGTTCTGAAAATTTTAACACAATTTATATAAAATGGCCTCTTAGGTCTGCAGCATGGTACACGATAAAATTGTACACTAAATAGAACCTACAATTAAAATAATTAAAATGCTTCATCACCAAGGCAATTCACCTTTATAATCTCATTTTATCATATGATTTCCTGTTATTTAAAGACAATTTGTATCAAGTCCACTCCTCAGTGGAGGAACTGAATTTGCACCAGGAGTCAGTGGTAAAATCAAGCCTAGAATATGTTGCTCCTGGCATCCTCCCTACGCAATGAACTTGCCCGTGGCCTGTGGTCGGTGAAACACAAGCTACAGAAGCAGAATTTCAGCATTTGATCTGTGGTTTTCTTCCTTGAACATTTACATTCTCTACTGCTCATGTAATAATGAACCTACTGGAATTATTTCTGTGAAGTTCAAGTTTCTTCAATGGGATATGAAAGGCAAGCGGATGAAGAAAACATGCAAATAATTATATAATAAACATTTTAAAAATATGCTAAACTTCTTAGTGACCAACAATCCAAATTATAATAGTGAAATACCAATTCCACCTATGACATTGCTAAAAATGCAAGGACTTAGGAAATGTAATATTGGTATGCATGGGGCAAAAGGATCACCCCTATACATAGTTGGTGGAACTAGAATAACTACAACACTTTTAAAGGGTAAACAAAATTTAAAATACACATATCCTTTCACTTAGCAATTTATTTCTAGAAATTTATAACTTACAAATACCTGCTGAAATGTTTAAAATATATGTTTTTGTTGTGTATATACTATATATAATAATTGTGTGTATATATGTATCACAGTGATTTAAAACAATGAATAATTGGAGGAAACATAATGTGGAGGGTGGGTTAAATTACACCTAAATATTAGATAGCCATTAAAAATAACAACATAGACATTTACACATTGATTTAGAAGAGTGAATTCAGATTGCTAAATATAAAAAGGAAATTGCACAAAATATGTATAATGTGACTTAATTTCCTACTTTTTAAATTAAAACTATATTTAGTATGATATCTGTATCTCTATGTATCTATATCTTTATCTCTCTCTCTATATATATATATATATATATATAACATTCCACAAGAGTAAAATTCTGGAAGGCGTGATGAAAATCTGCTTGGATAAGACAGAAAAAAGCATTCCTGCTGTTAGGTTGGGTGGAAGCACAGATGCAGATACAGTCAGCTGCTAAGTTACCAGGAAATGATGTTTCTCCCAAGGTCAGGCAGCAGTTGGAAAATGTCACGGAGACCTCCTCTCTGAGTGACTGCTGCTTCTTTCCAGTGATGGCCCAGTTCTGCTTCACGATACCCATCTTTTCCTGGGGATACCCAAAAGGTAACATGCCCCACTTCTCGACAGCCTTCCATCCCTGGTAAGTCCCACTTCTCCTAAACCTGCCTCAGAAACAGCAACCAGTCTAAAACTCATCTGAGGTCTTTTAGGTCTCCCTCAGAACCCTTCAACGGGAGCCCGAACCAAACACAAGACACTTCCCTCTTTCTGTTTGTCAAGGGGCATCCCATGGTTCATCTGGATTGTCTGCTCTTGATTCCTTGAGTCAAGAAATTCGATTTTGTCAGACTGTCAGAGTACTGCTTTATTCCCAGTAGCCTTTGGCAACTTAAATTCGGTTTTAACACCACCACCAATACGTATGTATATAAAGATATTTATGCAGGCAACTATCTACCTACATATTTAACATCTCTCTAGGTAAAACATAAACTGCTCTGGAAGGTATGTATCACATTTAAGCAGCTGTGACTCTGAGGTGTGTGTGTAGAGGAAGGTTGGAGAGAACTTTTGTGGATAATTTAAACATTTCTTATTATAATACTCACAGTGGATGTGTATTACTGGGATATTCATTTATTTTTTAAGGGTGGAAATTAATGAATAAAAATATTAATTTACCTCAGCCAGTTCTAGGTCTCTCTATAAGTACAAACACATCCATTACCACTCACATACATACAACCCTTCCAAGAAAAAAATAAACATCTTAAGTTTAGATCATAGAAACTATGACTATAGGCAGTTATTCCATCAATTGTTTTCAAAATCCAAATCTGTACTTCAATTTTAATTTGAAATGTATGTTTTTCTCAAAGTAAAGCTTAAATAAGCAATAAAAGATTTTGTATATATAATGTATAATATATAATATTGAATATATAATTATATATGTATAATTTATTGCTTATTTATATATATATTGCTTATATATTATTTAAAATACTTTTATTGTTTGATAACTATTTATCTATACCTATACCTATATCTATATATAACAATTTTCTCCTGAAAATAAACTGGAACTGAAAATCAGAATAAAGGTTTACTTGACCAGGATTTAATTTACTCTCAAGGTGTGTTTCTCCCACATGTATCTGGCTGCAAAGAGCTTGTGGATTAGAAAGAGAACCAAGTAGTAGCAGGTAATGGGCCATGCTTAGTCTTAATTACTGGCCACCGCTGTTCTTGGTTCTCTAAAAGGGAACACAGATGGAAGAGCAATTAATGCATAAACTAATTAGTCTTCTCATTTGCCAATTGTACATGATAAATAAAACAGATTGCAGGAAATAATCAACAGGTTGAAGTAAGGTGAGGCCAGTAGGATGAGATGAACAGATACTTATGGATAGATTGGCAATTAATTATAAGACAAATTATTCATTTCCTTGAATATTATTTTAGCAAGGAGTCAACATAAAGAAGCAAATATCTTAGAGTTATTTATTTTATTAAAATAAAAATGGAACCAAGGGCATTCTATACTATTTCATTTTGGCAAAAAATTTGATTTGATGCAAATAAATACTATGCATAAATCCAATTTTTAAAGAATCCATCCAATTTTGCAATGTATAAACAGCTACTGACTTATCACAGAATGGAACATAAATTTTCAACACTAATTAGTCAATGTAAAAATAGAATTTTTTGAGTTGCTCCTTCTCTTTGGAATCTTTTATTCTAAACTTATTTTGATAAGAAAAATATTTATTGCATGACTATTGGGTTCAGGCAGTGTGCTGTGAACATTATTTTTATATACTTCACTAAAAGAAGTCACAGACCTGAAATAAATTAAAATGTGGAGTAAATATTGAACATCCCCCTTTCAATGTTGACTGCAGAGAATTGAGCTATTGGGCTCTTCTTCATATTTAAGTGAGAAAAATTTGGAAACATGTGGAAGAAATGTCAGGATAATGGACACTGAGAGAGGACAGTTCCTATGAGACAAATACAGTTAAATAAGAGTAATAGAGACAGAAAGGATATAAGACATTTTACAGTCAATCCATCATCTCATTTCTTATTGTAGAGATTCCTAGCAACATTAAACCAGTTACCTGGATATTTAATAGTGAAGTTGGGCTATAATATGTTGATTTCCAGGCCAATAACTTTTCCATTAGCAAAGGGATATAGATAGAGAGTTAGAGAGATAGAGAGATAGGGAGATAGAGAGATAGAGAGATAGAGAGATAGAGATAGAGATAGAGATAGAGATAGAGATAGAGATAGAGATAGAGATAGAGATAGAGATAGAGATAGAGATAGAGATAATGACACCAATAATGTGAAAGAGTGAAAGATGTTTTAGAGGATGGACAGAGACATTCTTTCCATTGAAATGAATACAGGTCAATTTTCCTCTTCTCTTTTATGTTTAAGTTCAATTTATTTTCCTCTGTCCTCTTTCCTTCCTTCTGTCTTCCCTCTCATCAGTCTGCTTTCTTTCCTTTCTTTCTTTCCTTCCCCTCCTTGCTTCTGCCCTCTCTCCTTCCTTCTCTCCCAACCATTCTCTCTTTCTTCCTCCCTTCCTTCCTTCCTTGTTTTCTTCCTACTCTCTATGGCCAGTAAAGTAATATCAGAAGTAGAAGATGCATCAGGAAGCAAATGCTGGGAGGTTTTAAGTTCTACATAGTGCAAACTCTGCTACAAGTCCCACAAAGCCACTTGGGAATATAGTATTTTGAGAAGTCTATAGAATATAGGAGTATAGTGTAGTTATTTTTCAACAGCAATGGGAAGATTGCTACTGACATTTTGTTGGAAAAAAATATTCATAACATGGGACACTCTTTGGTAAACTGCAGGACTTTTAGGACCTTTGGCCTCTGGCCCTAAATGCCAAAGACACCCTCAATCTTTGTGAGGACATAAAAAACCCCACACATTTTAAATTACCATACAGCAGAGTGACTGTATGCTTGACTGAGAATCACTGGTGCTTTCAAAATAAAGCCTTTGATTTGTCTTCAGATTTTATCACCTAATGTCTATTTAAAAACAACAACAACAACAACAACAACAATGCTTTTTCTTCAACCACAGAAAGAAATTCAGCTTCTTCACACAGTTCTTATGAAGTGTGACAATGTATGCAAATCATTTTTTTTATTTCAAAGGATTATACAAATATGGGAGGTAATTCTCATTTACTGAACTTCACATATAACCTTACATTGTTGTTATCTTTTCATTGTTTCCTCTTTTTTAGTAGTCAAAGTAATATTGAACAAAGAGTTATCCTCCGTTTCCTTCTAGAGAACTATAATGCAAGGAATCCATCATGGTGCTTAGAAATAACTCAATTCAGTTTTTTTTCAACTGCATCCCTCAGAGCCCAGAGCCCAGAGCTTCCCTGAAATGCACAGGCAGAAGTTGGACCAGGTATCTAAGCTTCATGCCTCACTGTTCTGCTTAAAACAGAACAGTCCCACTATTATTATTTTTATAGTGGACTTTTCTTGTCTTTGAACAAAAACTTTTGTAACTTAAAAGGTTCCAGCAAATATATTTATAAAGCATATATTTCATATAGCTTTTTTCCTGATGAAGGTACAGCCTAATTATAAAAATAAATTGGGCTATAATTTTGTTGTTTATGTGTAGTAAAATCCTCCATACCCCAAGACTGAAAATAATCACCACTGAAATTTGGTCTATATTCTTCCAGAGCCTTTCATGTGCTTATATAAAAGGGATTGCACTCTGTATACTTTATAATATTGGGTGTATATCTTGCCACATCTGTGTATAGTCTATTCCATCTAATTTATGATTATATAGTATGTCATTTTCCAAATTTTATTTCTTTGTAGCTATTTTATTTGCTTTTATTACCTCATAGCACATACAGTTTGCACAGTGCCATCCTCCATTTCATATACTAATTGATCAACAAACGATATTGTTGATGGAACAAAAAGACAAGGAAGCAATCCTGGTGAATCATCTAATTTGGACAAAGAAAACTGTTTATGTATTATAAATTAATAAAATTTCAGCTATTGACCAATTTATTTTGACTAATAATAGAAACCTATATGTGTAAGACATTTTATATTATACTTTCAGAGTGACTTCACATGTATGATCTGATTCAGTCTTGAAAACTGCCCCAGAAGGTTTGCAGAATGAATGTTGTTATACTCATTTTACAAATGCAGAAACTGAGATTATAAAAAAAGGTGAAAGTGGTACATATGGAACCATAGCTCAGATGTTTAAACTCCTCCTTTGAATATTGAACATTATACTAGTGTAATCACTGGAATATATCCATTAGAAAAAAAAAATTATTAACTGCTACTTTGTTTTAAGATTGAGGACTGACAACAAATACCCAGAAATTATTAATAGAATTTTTAAAGCCCCACATATGATCAAAGTCAATTAAGTTCTTCCAAAATTATTTTGTAACAGCACAAACAGTAACAAACATATCTGCATACACACCATATTTAGAGTACGCATTTCACACCTAACTTTCTAACAATAATAATACAACTAGTTAATTTTTTAACTCACTTAAAATAGTCCAACAAATATTCGAAACACTCATGCAGTATCTATTTTAATCCTTAAAACAACCATATGAGAGAGTCAATATTGTTTTCTATGCTTCATAGATAAAGAAAATGAAGCTCAGGAAGAGTAAATTTTTCCAAGGTCATTTGGGTAATAATGAAGTACCTGTCTTATTCTGGACTCTTGGAATCAACCACTATCCTATGCTGCTGCTCAATAGCAAAGCACTGAACATTATTTACATATGTAATTCTATAATATGGTCCTTCACCTAGATCCTAATGAAAATCTTAAAATGAGATTCTAGCGTAGTAGTCTGCTATTTTTATTGGAGCAGAAAGGACACAAAGAAAACAACAACAAAAAAACTCAATGATAAGAAACACAAGTGAATATATTATCAATTTAGTCACAAAAGTTTATTTAGTATTTATTTTGTGTTAAGAACTTCGGTAAGGCAAATATTGATCTAATGAGAATTCTGTCCTCCAGAAGCTATGGTTTTTTATGTAATGTTGACGACCTAACAGGTGTGGTCATTGACCTCCTATGTTCTCTTTGAGTATATCACAGTTTACCATACTTGGAAAGTAGGAGAGTGGTATCTGTTTTAGGGCTCTAGGGAGATTTTTGTGTTTGTTGGGGTGGTGCTGTTTCATACAGCAGTACAGGGACTGGAATAAGTGCATGATTCCATTTTTATTTTATTATTTTGTAGTGAAAAGCATTCCTTTTGAATCCAGTCTTTTTCATTTTTATTTCTTTAAACCCCATTCCATTTCCCTCATTTTCTCTTACATTCTACTATACATTTCTCTGTTAAAAAGTTGAACCAGAGAAAGGCATGTTTAATAGAGGTCAGAAAAAAAGCCAGACATTTTTCTCTCGCTTTTCATGAGTGGACTGCAGGACTTTCTGGGGAATATTTCTTGAAATGCCAAACCAGATGTTGTAAATGTCTTCTACCCAGTGCTAAAATCTTTTCTCCTAAAAGCTGTTAAAATTTAATAGCAGAAATATATCATATTAACGCCCAGACTGCTACATTAAAGTAACATTACTGTTCTTGAGTTACACCCTCCGTGATCTAGTAAATTCTGAGAAGGAACTTCTACTCTTGGTTTGAGCATCAACATGCAGTATTTAGGGTTTACAAAGGTGGACACTCAACACAGGAAATCATTTATATTAACCAGTAGGCACTGACAGATTGGGTCCAACAAGGTGATATATTATACATTTCAACAATTGTCAGAAATATTTATTGAGAACCCATTGTGTGTAGATTGGTGAACTTCGTGCTCTGCGGGGGCACAAAAAATAAAATAGATGATGGGGACCTTTACCCCGACAAACTTAAGAGTTTTTAGAAAGGATCCATAAATCAACTTGAAGATTATATTAGATGACTTCTAACATTTTTTTCCAGCTCTAAACTTCTAATGGTTTGCTACAGTGTCCTCCTTTCACATATTTTAATTTAATTCCACTTGACGAAAAAAAAAAAAAAAAAAAGGAAAGAAAGAAAGATTTGAGGTGGTTTATCATAAGGACCTCATTTATTTAGTCTAGGAGACTTCAAAATAAATGGGTAATTGTAACAGGAAGCTGAGACAAGATGGTTACTTAAATTGAGCATTAAATTGTGCTTACTTTAATTTATGGGAGTGATACCTGAAGGTCTTAACATTCTATACTGGGGCAGGAAGAAGAACAAGAATTAAAGCCACTTTGTGAGATTTGCCAAAAAAAGACCAACTTGATTGTTGTTTTGAGAAAGAGCTTAGAGATGCATGCAATTCTGTGCAACTTGATTCTGACTTAAGTCAGGAAAAAAAAAACAAAGAAAAAAAAAAACCTGTGGTCGGGGGAAAAATTGCTGTAAACTTCAGGAGGAGAGAAAAGTAGAAACAGGATGATTTATATCCATTTGAGAGTCTAGAATGTCCTCAGCTGTGGAACAAATGATTGGAAGATGGGAGGCTTAGAAGTGTCTGTAAGCTTTGTTTGTCTAGAGAGTTGCCCCAACTGTTTCTTACTGACCAATACGCTGAACACGATTTATGAAGATACGATTTTGAGTCTTTGCAAGACATTGATAAAAGGAACAATTTTCATATCAAGAGCTACTATCAATATCGGTTTTGGAGGGCTGGCTTTATGGGGACAGATATAGATCCTGGTTGTGGGCCTGGGGGATAAAGCCAGCCCGTGGCTGCCCCTCGTGGCACCTTCACCATTGAAATCATTCTCCTGTCAGACAAAGACAAGATTTTTAGTTCTTCAGAGTAGACACTTTATTGATGTTGAATTCTATATGCACTATTTAGACAGGCATTAATTTAAGGCACTTTGAGTGACATAATAGAAAATACCTTCAACGGCAGTTTTGTAGAAGACATAAATGCATTTTTCACATGATTGCTTTATTTTAAGTGAGCTTCCAAGAGTGTAAAGGGTCGGATAGCAAATTGTAGTTCAGCTACACAATATCTATGTATCCCTTTTAAGTATGAAAGAGAGTTCAGAAAACTTCTTTAAAAGTTCACTAATCTATTCATTTAAGTATTTACTATGTTAGCTTCTTCTTCGTTTTTTTTTTTTTTTTTTTTTTCATTAGAGGGAGGAGAAAGGAAGGCACTGAGATTTTTTGAGGACTGCTAGGTATGCCAAGGAATGGGTGAAGTGTTTCTATTCTGTCTTCTAAGATCTATCGTTTGATCTTATTTTATCAACACATCAATCTTAGAGGAAAGTTTCAGTCGTTTTGTCTTTCAGAGGCAACGTTACAGGTTCAGCGAGCTTAAGTGAGTGATCCTACATCAGACTCTGTCATGAATAATGCCTAGATCAGAGTTGGACTCCAAACCCACATGACTTTAAAATCAGGCACTGTCTCTTGCAGAGTGGCTGGCACATCTTGATGATAAAATAATTTCTCCTTTCAGGCCTCCTGTGATGACAGCTGCCTTTCAATATAATATTGATTATATTGATCTAGCCCCTCTTTGTAGATTGTAATGAGGATACAATCTATAATTTGGAAGATAGATGGTATGTATTCACATGTCTTTGCCCCGACAGTTTCTACCTCAGAACATGTGTAATGTAACATAGCCCTGTCCAGCGGGAGAATCTTCCCTCTGCCAATTTAAGAAAATCTAGATGTGATCTTTCTAAGGAGGATATGTTAACATTTATTGTTGAAAAGAACTTTAGATAGAGATATTGTACAAGAACAATTATAAATCGATGTGCCAAGCAGTTGAAATTTAAAGCACTTTGAATTAGTCACTTCAGTGCTGAAGGAAGAGCTTCATGGAATAAATACATTACACAACAGGTTTGAGTAAGTAGATGAAAATGGATTGCTGGGGGGATGTGGGAATTAAATCTGACAACTCCAAATTCAGCCCTGACGTTATGGAAGGGCTGATTCATGTTTTTCAAAAAGCAGAGATCATTTATCAAGCTCACTTTTATAATCAGGACATATCAGACCATTAGTAACAATCATGACAATGGTTACACTTTACTGACTACTCCCTGAATCTCAGATACTATGGCATGCTCTTTGCAAACCAATATTTGCTTATCCCTCAAAAGGACCCAAGGGGTTGATTCTTCTTCTTCTTTTTTTTTTTTTAATTCTGATTTAACAAACAAAACAGTTTAAGGTTAGAATCTACATTTTTCTGTCCAGAGTTAAATAACTAATAAATGATAGAGGCAAGATTTAAAACTAGGTCTGTTTGACTTAAAAATCCAAGCTCTGACCTTGGAAAGCCATGTCACGTTATAAAAGAGGATGCTGGCTGGGTAGCACAGTAGCACCATCGGGTTTGAATTGCAGCTCCACTCAAAGCTTCAATTTTCTTATTTCACAAATTGGAAATGTTGATTTCCAGTTTGATTAAAATGAGTTAATATATGTAATGTGCTGCCTAACACAATAAGTGATCAATAAATACCACTTATTGTGATGTTGTGGTGAGTTACAAACTATAGTAATATTTATATCCATCGTATCTTGCACGAAGTTTGGACTACATTTTTATTCTCTTTGTATAGAACAGGGCTAAGCAAGGTATATGCTCACTAGATGTTTGCTAAGTGAGCACTGAAAGGGTATAAGTTATGAGCCTCATTTGTAATTTATTCTCCTTTCTCCAGGCTATCGTGTCCATTGCTTGGGAACCTGCCCATAAACTCATTTTAGGTAGAAGTCCCAGAAATGCCATTATTTATGTTTTGAAGGAAACATTTCTAGATGTTGTAAGAGTGGAATATTTACTATAGTGTCTCACCTTGGCTAGGAACATAGATACATATTAAATTTCTACAAGAACAAAGTGGGAAAGTAGCTTATTGAATTTTATGGAGAAACTCTACCTTCAGATATTTAGTAAGAAAATGGAGAGTAGTTTGGGAGAGATGAGATACAGAGGGAGGAAGAATTATTTATTAAATCTTTTCACAGAGTTCCTTTGGAAGATCTGCTCAGAAGAATTTTGTTATTCTCTCTTGAGCATTGTTAATAACTTTTCTTATCCTTACTTAACTTCGTTAAAACCACCAGCTTCGTAATTGCTCTCAGGAGAAGACATTGAATGTTGTTTTGCGAATAAAAGCAATAAAAAAATTTAAGGTAAAAACAGAGCATTTTTGCCAAGTAAACTTACTTCTTTGAGATTAAACACTCCCTCTTCTAAGTGCTGAAGGGATTTTGAAAAGACCCCATAGACTGACCCTTGACTAATTGTAGTGCTAACAGGGGAACTCTTATAAAGTAGATAACAAATGGCCATTTATTGGAAATGAGGACAGTTTTTCAGTATGTGTGTTGCTCTCAGTGTCACTCCCTGTTTCCCTGAAGAATTCTCCAGATGTCTAAGTGCTGTGTAAACTGGCTCAATGCCAATGTTAGTGGACAAACCTACTTTTTCTTCTTCCTTCCCTCCCTCCTCTCTCTCTCTCTCTCTCTCTCTCTCTCTCTCTCTCTCTCTCTCTCTCTCTCTCTCTCTCCAATTTGCCCCACCATTATCATCTCTCTCTCCCTTTCTTCCCCTTTTCAATAATAAATACCACAAGGCCTTACTTTATCCACGGCACAATAATAGGTTTAGGGTAAACAGAGGCGAGTGTCACATAGGCCTGCTCTCAATGGCCTTACTGCCTGGACAGGAAGACAGACAGTTAAGCAAGTAGTTCAAAAGGCAATATCAGGGTACAGTCCCTAAAAGAATTTATTCTGAAGTCAAATGGCATTCCAGGGAGAGGCAGGACACAAATAAATCACCTCACATGTTGACAGAAATGCAAGACAGCTTAGAAAAATACAAGTACATTCTTCTGCAAAATTGAGCAAATTACTATTGCTTCTCATTCTGTTTTGTATTTTCATCTTTTGCTTGGGGTCATGGAGTGACCGAGACGATATTAAATATAACTGCAGCATGTTCTCCTCTTTTTGACCTCTGTAGTCAGTGACCTTTCCATTACTTTTGATACAAATGAACACTGTCCCCACCTCCAAACGCTTTTACTGTTGACTTCCCACACCACACTCTCCTGTTTCCATCCTATCTTACTCTTTATCCATCTCTTTTGCTGGAATCTCCTCATCTCTCTTACATCTTACATTTTAAAAACCCGGAGCCCTTTCTCCAGACTTCTTTTCTATTGTTTTCTATTGCTTCTATGCCATCTTGGTGATTTTATCTAGCTTCAAGGAGAAAGTTACTCTGATGTATGTAGTATGGACTTCTTATCTGAAATGTCTTGTTCCTGTTTTATTTTTCCTCCTAAATTTTAATACTTTCTCACACACCAGAGAGAATTCATCTTGCTTATTTTCTATCTCCTTCTCCTTACATGTAAGCTTTGCAGAAATAGAGCTTTTTGTTGCTAATTCACTACTTCTCATAGGGCTTAGAATAATGTATGTTCAGAGCAGGCATTAAATAATGGTTTTCTTCTGTTTTGACGCTGCATGGGAAGAGCAGGAATTCTTCAAGACACACAGATTTCATTCCATCCTAGTTTTATAAGTCCGAGAGTTGGATAACATCATCCACCTTACAATGGTAACCAGTGTCATTCATATCACAGCTGCCATTGAGTCCATGATGAATTTGAAAGTCAGGAACATTCTTTCTTAGATTTTTGAAAAAGATTTCATTGTCTGATGAAAAACTGCTTTTGGGAAGAGCTCCTTGTGCCTTCACCAGCATTTCTAGATTTGAGAAACTGGTCCTCCTTTTTCTTTTTTCACATTCATTTATTTCACATTTAGGAGTTACCATATGTTTATGCCACAGTAACATTCTAGAATGGGAACTATGACAGCAGATGTGCATGTACCTCACAGTGGCAAACGTTTATTTTATTTTATTCCTAATGTTGCTTGGCTATTGCCATTGTATATGATATATAAGATGACAATTTATGCACAGACTTGGGATGGAATGTGTGAACCTAACTAACGCCCTCTTCAGGTGGTCCAGAATTCTCCGAATTCGCTTTTGCTCTAAGGAGTGCTATTAACCAGGATGTAACCCATTTGTGTGCACAGTGATGGAACAGCCCTGACTCTGGCAGTTCATAATTTAACCAGTGGGATTCCAGGTTCATTCACAACTGGCAGCCAAAAAGAACAAAATACCTCCGTAGGACCAGATGTGAGAACTGTGCTGCTTTTCCTACTCGGTTTTCTTTCTTATTTCCTTTCCTTTTTGTAAGTATTATCATCATGAGTCATCCACCTGCAGTCTAGAGAGGACTAGCAACTGGATCTTGTACTCAATAATGAAAAAAATATAAGACTGATAAAGTGGTTCAAATAATCATACTCGAAATCCAGGGGTTTAAACTGCCACCTGAGTACCGAGACCCACCCATTACCAAAACAAACACTTGAGTGAATAAAGAAGCAGGGTGCCTTTGTAATGATTTACTGTCTTGCTTTTTAATGGCAAGTCTAAAACCTCTCATAATATTTTCTATACCTTTTGCTTAGAAGGAAATTATTTTTAATGTTTCATATTAAAAATGATCGTAACTGTACTCCACTGTTGCTAAGGTTTGGAACCGCATTTCACACTAACTGCCACATCGTACCTGTTTGTAAATGATGGCTAAAAAGGCAAATCTTTAAATAATCCTCATTGGAAAACTGGAAATTAATTGCCACGCTATAACTAGGTACGTGGAAATGAAGTGAATAAGGATAGAGAAATAATTGCTTTTGGGTTATTTCATGGCTGCAACTCACCCTGAGGCTGAAACCTTTCAAAACGCCTTTTAAAGTTTTATCATATTATGAAGTGCACCTTTTGAAACAGTTAACAACATAACTGAACATGCAAAACTTTTGATCGTATTCTCTTGTCTACCCATTTCAATGGAACTTTAGCTTCTGTACCACCAAATGCAATTACCAATCAAATTGTGTTTTCTTTATTATTGCTATTTTACACTATCTCAGACACTTGAAATTTTGAGACTATTATTATACTTCACTTTTAAAACAGAAAGGCTGAAGGCCTTTGGTTCACTGTTCAATTACACTTTTGGGCTATTCCATCCAATACTTACTCAATATCTTGTGTGTTACTTTTATGGTCTGATTTTGATTTCCTTGCTAAAAAAAAAACACCTAACTTCAACTGGGAGTAACAATTAGAACTATCTCTGTCAATTCTAATCCTGAGGCAAGGGAACAAAGAACTTTTAAGAACAAAATAGGCATCTCATATCCAGCCTCCTACTTAGTAAGAAGTTTCCTTAGCAGCTATATCTCTTTTGGTATTGATTCCAACCAGATTCTTGCCCTCACCTGAGCCATCCAGGGTGGAGTTTATCACACTTACTACCTTGCTAAATGTTTTTTTCTAGATTATGTCATTCCTAGTTTAATGTCATGGACTATTATAAATTCTGAACTTGGCTTTCCAAGCTCACAAGACATGCATTCATATTCTGTCTACTTTAGTTGGTGGCCAGATCTAGGGAAAATGTAGAACTTGAATACATGGTTTCCTCTATATTCAGACATTGTCTCCTAGATACCCTCCTCTCAATAAGTCTTTCCAGAAAAAATCAAAACACTACTACAGTGAAAGTATACATTGATATAAGATGTATTTTGATTTTAGAACATTTTAAATTAAAAATATTTTTTTTTAAAGAAAGGAATACAGTAATTGTTGTTGATAAACCTTGATTATTTGTGTAACATTAGAGGGCTGATGGGATAATTTTTCTATTGTTTTCCTTTCTCCTTCCTTTATTCCCTTACTATATGAATCATTTCTACCTTTAGTATAACTGAAGTCCTATTGCTCAACTCTTAAAGATATTTAGAAAGCAAAGCTTGACTAGAACTCAGTATCACAATGTTTATATTTCGTGGAAAAAAAAAATTCAAGACTTGTTGTTCTCCTTTAAACACCATTCTTGGACGTTAAAAAAAACATGTGATGAAAAATAAAGGAAGATAAAAATCAGCTTTTAGAATTTGAAGTGTAGGCTATCCACCTTGGAATTTACAGACTGGAGCATACCTTGAGAAGAAACATTTATGTGACCTTTGAGATTTATGATCTACTGGTACATTGAAAATAACCGGCCATGAGAATTCACGGGAAGCTACTTATATAGCACCCACTGGATGAGCTCATTTTATTCAAACCATAAATTTCACTGAAAAAAATTACTGAAAGTTGATGAAAAGCTTTGTATTCTGAAAGAAAAGCAAAACCAAACGACACAAAATTCTGCTGGAAAATCAGATGAACCCAGAGAAAGTTAATGTAAATGTTCAGAATCACACAGACAGATGCGTTCAAGTGAATACTGAGATGAACATTGAAGACCCATTTTTGTTGCTCGCAGCCAATGTTCAAGCCCCAGAAATTGCAACAGCAAAACACAAAGGAGTCTCAAGAGAAACAGGTTAATGTGTAGTTTCTTCAAGTGCATTTTGAAGTTCTTTGAAACAAATGGCATAACTGCCAGGAAAAAAATATAGCTACCTGTACAGATTATGCTTGCTATAACTCATTTTCACATTCATAAAGCATTCTATTACCACATGATTGTTACTTGACTTTATTTCATGACAGGTGCAGGTAATAATATAGATATGGATATAGATGTAGTTATAAAGATAAAGCTATAGAAATTGGTCTGTAAAACCTTTCTTTGTTCCTTGGCCTACAGCATATCCAAATTACCCACATTGTATGAGCAAATAATGCCAGGGGGATATTTTAACCATAAATTAAGTATCAATGTTTTAAAACCCTGGTGATGAACGACAATGTGTTGTGTTGAGCATAATAAGTGTTTCTAGCCCTTGCTTAAAAAAATATATATGTTGATTCATCCTTATATGTGTCAAAGAGAAAAAGAAAAAAGAAAGAATAGCTCTGTCTTATTCTGGTCCAAATCTAAACCTGGTGTCTATAAAGGTTCAGTCTGTAAAGAAGACTGACTCCTAGGCACGGATGTTCTGCTTTAGCAAAATTCATTGTTTTTAGGTTGCTCAGGCCTAGAAAAGGAATTTCCAGGAACATGTTCACTTCTTCATTTCTCATAATCTCCAAAAAGATTATCATTTGTAGTCTGTCAGAAAGGGAAGAGAATCATGCTCATGATTTAACTCACCTCATCCTGGTTTCATGAAATGCATGTTAGGTTCTTGTACTCACAGCAGCAGAGAGTATGCTAATATTACTGTGTTTGCAAGTTTAGTCATCATCAGGATAGAAACAAGCTAAACTGAATATTTTTAAAAAGTTGATTTTCGTTTAATCACGATTAGGCATCCTCTGCATTAGAACTCTAGATCTAGTCTAATTAAGGAAAAAAATTTTAATAACTTAAAGAAAGCAAGAGGGGAAAGCAGTGGCCTGAGCTTTTTTTTATTAATTACTCCACCTGCAAAGCCATCTCTGTGCCTACCAAGGGCATGTGCCTGTGACAGGAAGAGAGCACAGATCCAGGAATGTGGTTAGAGAGCAACAGAAGGGAGCATCACATCAAAGGAAAACCAGTTAGAGGAATGAAACCTTTCGGCAGGAACGCTGAAGGAGAACACAAGCTGTTTATGCCGCTATGCTTTCCTTTAGAAAGCCTCGTGTGCCTCAGATGTCAATCCTTGTCCTTAGAAGTAGCAGCTGAGTTCCAGCATCATAGGGCACAGGACCCATGTTCCCAAAAGGCATATCTTTCCATTTTGCTATGTAGATCCTCTGACATTGACATTTTTGCTGATCCATCTGATACAGTGTCTATGAAACCATAAAGCACTAACACCTTTTTAAACAGCAAAATAACCAGAACATATGTGTTCAAATGGGATCTTTACTTCAAGGTAGTTGGGTTGCAAAATCCTAACTTACTCTAGCGATCAAGGTATCTTTACAACTTCTCATATGTTATAGACACTGTTGAGTACCACTCTCAATACAGAAACTGTGCCAAAATTAAAAGCGTGGAGCTATTTCCTGGAGTTGTCACATGTTGAAGATGCTTAAGTAGTCACACCCTTACAGGACATAGACAGAATGTTTATGGAGACATTTGGTTCATGTCAAAAAGTCCTTGATATTTGGTCTTGCCCAAAACCTTCACAGAGACATTATGTCCATAGATCATGTAAATTCCACTGTCCTGCCAAATTTGAACCCAGACCCACCTACCTAACGTCATGTGCCATTACTAGCCAGGCTAATGAGACAAGAAGGGTGTTATTACTAATAGTAAAACCATATGACCAAGAAAACATGATAGTATTTTTTATGTATTCATCCTATAAGCCAAAGTACAAATAAACGTATGGGCTGTTTGAACCCAGGAACATTTTCTTAAGCATGGACATTTTGGACAAGGCCAAATATCACAGACCTTTCAGTATGGATCACATGTTTCTGTAGACATTTTGAACAAAACCAAATGTCCACTAACCAATCACACATGTAAAAACAAACATTTCAATTGTGTGTGTGTGTGTGTGTATGTGTGTGTTTAATCAACTTTGTGTTTTAAAGAGAAGATAATCAGGATTAAGAGTTAGATGGTATTGGGGGGAAAGTTTTAGGACCAGAAGGACCAAATGCAAAGTGGTTTCCCAGATAAGTTATCTGAACTATTTCTGACAAGATTCTTATATTAGTCTATGAGGCTGGAGAAATGTGTTTGCCACCACATTGTGAAAGGACTTTTTATGTAATATTTTCTCTCCTATAAAATGAAAGTATCACTTTTTCATCTGTACTCAGAATATCTGGAGAATTTAAATGAGGAGATGTATGTGTAAATGCTTTATGAAATGAGAGTTATACAACTATCATTTTCATGTATCATTAGATATAATACATGAAAATGTAAAAACAGTACCAGTAGATTGTGGAACAAATGGTCCGTTGAGAACCACTGAGGTGTGTGAAAGTTTTCATGAGTGTGGTCAATCTTGGATTGGAAGCTGAAAGAACGGAGGGGCAGGGTTGTACAAAGGGAACAGAGAGGATGGTTTAGCTGGGATGATTGTATGTGAGAAGCCTCCAAGGACCAACGTACTTGTTTATTTCAATGAATGTCAATCAGCAGCTTGTGCAGCATGGTGCAGATCTGTTCTAGAGATTTCCCTCACAGACACACGAAGCTTTGAAATGCTAATTTATTCCTTAGTTTATACTGTAGAATGTAATTTCCTGTAACCTTCTAACCATTTGACTCTCAGTAGGGAAGTGTGAACCCAATATATTCACTAATGTGTCAACTTTGTTCATAAAAGGCCATAGAAGCACCATTTCTCTTTTATTGGCAGTGTATTCTGGTTATTGTTATTGTCATTTACATATATGTCATCTAAAATAAATATACCTTGCTTTCTCCTTTAGGGAATGTGTATTTGACTCTGATTCTGTTATGTTCCAGCTACTGAACTGTGGACAGATTGTACTATTTATGCCTCAATTTCTTCTTTTTCTTCCTTTTTTTCCCCCATGAATAATGGAGATGAGGATAATTCCTTATAGACTGCTCTAAGGATTAACTGAACTAATTCTAAAATTGTTAGTACAATGCCTGGATCATAGCTGTCACTCGGGAAAATGTATCTATTATTACACATGATAGTAATTCTAATACTTGCTCCTGATATACTCTGAGTGATAATATTTTATGCAAACGCTTTCATCTGGAACTGGTTCACAGGGATGGGATAATAATGAATGCAATCCCCACAATGAAATGGCTTATCAAAGATGTTTTCAATATTCTATTTTATTGAAGGTGGATTCTGGCCAGAATCAACAACCAGGAAATTGTGAAAGTAACCGAAAATATTTTACAGACTAGGATCTCACAATATCTTTTGTGAGTTCCTTGTGATTGACAAGTATTTAGACTTAATGGTCTTTGAATCTCAGCTGGTTGCTGTCCACTCACGGCCTGTGATATAATGAAGTAACAGATTCTGAACAAATGGAAAGGAAACCAGCAGGACTGAGGGACTTTGCACAGATTGTCATACTTTATTCACTGTGCTTTTAACGTAAGATATACAGGATGACTATGTAAGAGAATACTACCCATATTGTTGGGAAAAGAGAAGTTCTTTCCAAGCAGCACAGGAGAAATAGAAAATCCAAAGAAAATATTGAAACATTCACATACCTGAAAATGGAAACCTCAAATGATGAGACTCAGAAAGACAAAAGCCAAATGACAGATTGTATGAAATTGTGTGTGTGTGTGTGTGTGTGTGTGTGTGTGTGTGTAACAGGATTATTATATAAATAGTTCCTATAGATAAGTTTAAAAAAAGGACAACAATTCACAGAGGAATTAAAAATGACTGATCAACACAATAAAAGATATGTTCTGACACTGTTGACAAAAATTCAAAGTACAGTATTAGGAGATACACTACTTATTAAATCGGTAAGAACTCAAAGGAGTAAATAGAAGCCAGTGCTGATCTTGCTCATTTATTTCCCTTCATTCTTAGGCTAAAGGTCTTGTATTTGTTATCGTGTACAATAAAGGTAAGAATGGGGCAACATAGGATATATAAATAGTATTACTTACTTTTTAAAAATGATGTCTTATTGGGGAACTTTTAAAGCCTCACAAAGATATTACTTTATAATACTCTGAAGCCATAGACTGAGTAAGGAAGAGTTGATGGAAGTTACTGAAAAGAATATTTCTGATCAAAATAAAAGCTCACATACCTTTTTATTTGCAAATCATTTTCTCTCATTAAAAAAGACTTCATTATTATTTTAAAGTAAATAAAAATCACATACAATAGAAAAATTTGAAAAAAAAACAATCACTTCTAATTGCAGCATCAAATTCCAATTTCAAGCTTTTTCACTTTTTATCCTTTAAAATATACATGTACATGTATCTCTAGATAAATGAAATTAGTTTGTTTCATAGCCTGCCTTTCATTTAATTGTGAAATCATTGTGTCAATATTGGTCTTTATAATTGTAATGGTTGCATAGTATCCCATTATATGAACATAGCATGCATTATTTATGTAATATTCTATTGATGGGTATTTGAATTTATTCCTAAAGTGTAGTTCTTTAAAAATTAGATCTAACAGTCTTCCAAAGAAGTAAGCAATTCATTAATGAACAATATTCAAGAGAGAATGATGGAATTAATGGTAAGATAGCAACAGGACTTGATCAACTCTGAGATCCTTTTTTGACCCAAAAATTCTATTATTCTACATGTATTGAGTTGAAATAATATCCCTAAGCCCCTACTCCACAAATTCACAGTCTAAGCATGTGAACTTATTGGGAAATAGGGTGTTTGCAGATGCAATTAATTAGGATGAGTTCATACTGGAGTAGGATGGGCCCTTAATATAATATGACTGGTGTCCCTAGAAGAAGAGGAGAAACCCACAGAGATGCAGACACAAGAAGGGAGAACAACTTGTGAAGATGGAAGCAAACATCAGAGCGATTTGTTTATAAGCCAAGGAAAACTGTGAATTGCCAGCTGCACCAGAAATTAAGAGAGAGGAAATGGAACAGATTCTCCCCTGAAGACGTCTCTTCATGGACATCCTTGAGTTGAATCATCTTGAGAGTATTTCATAACCCTTTCTTTCAGACAAGACACTGAGTTACACACTGCAGCAAGTAAAGACAATGAAGAACTGGAATCCGGTCTAACCTTTGGATACAATTACATTTTTATCTCTCCTCTTTAAATCAGTTGGGTTGGACCCCTTTTAGGGTATCGTGCCAGCCACTACACCTTGGAACTGTATGCCGCAGAGAAGTGGCACGCTAACAGCCAATAAGCCATGCAGGAGCATAAAAGGATGTCACATGGACCAAGCTGGGCCAATCAGATGAACTCGTCTGAGAATTTGTGAATGACAGAGAGACAAGGAGTTGGGAGCTGGGACGTGTGGCATAACACTATAGAGGAAGTCCATTAACTTTACTGCTCTGAATAAGCTGTGGCCTTGCTACTTCCCTAGGCCCAACTTTATTACTCTTCCTCATATTCTATGAGTTACCTTCCTACCCTCCCAATACACAACCGTTGTCACTGAAGCTACCTTGAGTTGGTGTCTCAAGCAGCTACTGTCATATAAGAAACAACTACAATATCTCAGGAACAAATAACCATCAGTATTTATTTACCTCAGGTATGCAGGTTAGCCAGGGGTGAGCTAGTCTGGACTGGGCTTGGCTGGGAATATCTGGCGTTTCCTCATGTTTCTTGGCCTCCTCCTGGAATCATCTGGCTCGTCCAGGCATGTTTTTCTCATGGAAAGAGCAGAAGTGCAAGAGAATGATGGAACAAGCAAGGTACCCTGAGGGTTAGGCTATGAGCTGGCATGCTGGCACTTCCTCATTCTATTGGCCAAAGCAAACTCATGGGCCAATGAAGGAAGTATATTCCATCCACTGTAAAAGGACACTCTAGTACTATGTGGTAAAGGGCATAGATACAGAGAGGAATAAAGAATTGGATTGACTTCCTGTTATTGCAGCTATAGGGGTTCCTAATTAATATAGACTCAGGTCACTTTCTACTACAAATTAGGCATAATTTATAGTTTTATCAATCCAATGTCTAAAAACAGCTTGAAAATTAAAAAAACAAAAAAAAAAACAAAAAACCTGTGTGTTTTCTGTACCATTATGTCTGGGATGGGTGACTTGCCTTCTCTTCCCAACTGAAGCAAAGAGATGAATCTCACTTTTCTTCATACTGTTTATTTTTTATAAAAGAAAAAAAAAATTGTACTTCTGGTTACTCTTAGTTCTTCCCACAATTTAGCATTTCAAACATTTGGAATTCGTTTAACTAAAAGGAAAAAAAAGAAGTTTAAAAATGTTAGCTGGCAATGTTCTAACATATTGGAAAACAAACAAAACCGAGACCCTGGCCACCCATGCTGGGATTTGCTGCCTGTGACTATGTGATTAGTTGAAGCTCTTTGCAGGGACTGTATGTATGTATTTCTTTGGAAAATCTGAGCAGGGGACAGACAGCAAAGATGCCACATGCTGATATCTGGGCTTTAAACACTATCTGTTCAATCTCTTCCCGTACCTAGCTTTAACTTTAGGATGCTTACTCTTATGATTTTTTTTTTTTTTTTTAATCAACATCAAATGTGAATGGAAAAGACTAAGAGTTTTTATTTAAGAATCAGATTGCCTTTTGTTTAAACTTCGGTTCTGCCACTTTCTGGCTGTGTCGTTTTAGATAACTTAACCTCCCTGTACTTCAGTTTCCTGAGAAAGTAAAAAAGATCATCATACTTGCTTCATTGAGTTGTTTTGAAAATCCAGAAAGTAATGTTTGCCAATAATATAAGGCAAGCACTCAAGGAATGGACGCAGTGGTAGTAAATGTCATGCAGTCCATTTGTCAGCTTTTGCTGACCACAATGGACGTTTATTTTTCACTCACAGGTCACGTTGCGCTGGGCCTAACTTGGGCTCTGTTCCTTATCTTCTTCATGCTGGCACCCAGGGAGAAGCAGAACTTATCTTTCATATCAGCGTTCCTCTGGCAGAGAAAAATGAGAGATGGTGGCACCAGACATAACCCTTAAAACTTGTGCTCACATAACAATGGCCAAAGCTAGTCATGTTGCCAAGTCTGCCTCCAATTAAATGAGAAGGTCACAAAATATCCCATTGGGACAGATCCAGTAGGGAGAGATGGGATGCAAGTATTTTTATAAGAATATGATATATTCCAGCAGGTTTGCTTGTTTGTGAGATAGCCAACATTTGTACGGGAGTGGGAATGGCATAAGAAAAGGGGATTGTAAACATGATGTCTGCTTCTGATTGTGCCATCAAATTTTCATTGGGATCACTGGAACTCATCTTTTATATCACATGAAGCAAGGCGTTAACCACTCTATAATTTAAATGTTCAAGTAAATGTATTTATTTTTTGTAGATAAAGGATAGAATTAATTTTGACATATGGATGTAAGGGGCAACTTTTATTTAAAAAACGTCACAGCATGTGTTATTGCAAGGGACTATCACTGAGTTAGTTTGTGCATAAGGAACAAATGTGAAGAGTGGCTACGGTCGTTCATTTCTTGAGAAACAAACAAGTGCTGGGCACTATTCTAGGTTTGCGTGATGCATCACATTATAAAAGAGACAAAATCCCTACCCTCCTGAGGTTACATTCTAGTGGTAGAAATAGACAAAA
Organism: Rhinolophus sinicus; assembly: GCF_057876585.1. Lineage (NCBI taxonomy): Eukaryota > Metazoa > Chordata > Mammalia > Chiroptera > Rhinolophidae > Rhinolophus > Rhinolophus sinicus. Next base: position 186,444,867 of record NC_142503.1, on the reverse strand, counting down.
AAAACTATATAAATCAATAAATAGAATAAGAAGCATAGTAATCTGGATAAAAGAACTAAGGGAAGGCAAGGGAGAATGGGAGTATAAGAATGGAGAGGGAAGGATCAAGGCAAGCTATTTAGCTAGAATGAATGATCACGCAAGGTAAGTTCCACTGAAAAACTTTGAACATGAACTTTAAGGAGGTGAGGAGAAAGTGGATTCCGCATAACAGGAATAGCCAGGGAGAAGACTGTGGTACCTGCTGTGCTTGAAGAACAGCAAGATCGATGGAGAGAAAACTAAGTGAGCAACAGGGCAAGTAGTAGGAGATGAGTTCTGATAGATCATGGTGGGGAGGGTGGTGTGCAGGCAAAGGACCCTAACGGCCATTGAACGGCACTTAGCGTTTACTCTCAGTGAATTGGTGAGTCTGTGGTAGGTCAATTTGGATAGTCAGTTTGGATGGAAATACACTGGAGGAGTCATGGACAGAAGCAGGGACACCAGTTTACGGTGCTGTTATGGTTTCCACATGGTGGACAGTGGTGCCTTGGACAAGTGTGCGAGCTGTGAAGGTGGTGAGAAATGGGTGGAAAATGGAAAGATTTGATGGTAGAGCCAATATGATTTGCTGACAGTCTGAGTATCTTGAAAGGACTGCCATAAGAGCAGTTAGGAAGAAGACAAGGAGTTAATTATGGTCAACCAGTGTTTGAGCTGCCATGCAACTGGAAACAATGAGTAAGCCGTTGGATTTCAAAAGAGAGTTCTGCCCTGGAGATACACATTTGAGAGTCACTGAAACGTACTCGGTATTTAAAATGATGAGAATGGCTATGATATGACATCCAGCGCATGACTATAGCTAGTGAAAAACAAATTTGAGCCATGGGGTCTGTGCTAGATTCCTAGGGCTGCCGTAGCAAAGCACCACACATTGGGTGGCTAAAGACAATGCAGATTTATTTACTCACGGTTCTAGAGACTGGAAGTTTGAAATCAAGGTGAGAGCAGGGCCATGTTCCCTCTAAACCTGTAGGATTGCACGTGGCATTCTCGCCTCTGCATCTCTTCTCTTTTTCTTATAAGGATACCAGTCATATTGGATTAAGGGCCCTGCCTATTCAGTATGACCTAATTTTAACTAATGACATTTACAGTGGCCTTATTTTCAAATAAGTTCATATCTGTAAGTACGGTGGGTTAGGACATATCTTTTTGGGGTGCACAATTCAACCCATAACTGGGCCTTTAAATTTTAAGGGAAATGAAACACATACTATCTTAAAAATCACAAAGGCATCGTGTCCCCCCAATCCATATATTTAAGCCTTAGACCCCAATGTGACTGCAGTTGGATGTAGGGCCTGTAAGGAGATCATTAAGGTTAAATGTGGTCACAAGAGTGAGTGGTGCTCTGATCCCACAGGACTGGTGTCCCTATAAGAGTGTAAGAGAAGAAAGAGGCCTCAGGGAGCACAGGCTCATGGTCTGTCTGTCTGTCTGTCTGTCTGTCTGTCTGTCTCTCTCTCTCTCTCTCTCTCTCTCTTTGTGTGTGTGTTTCTGTGTTTTTGTGTACAGAGAAAAGACCATGTGAGCTCACAGGGAGAAGGAGGCTGTTTAAAGGAAGAAAGCCGTACCAGAAACTTCATCTTGAACTTCCAGTCTCCAGAACTATGAAAAAATAAGAAAGTTCTGTTGTTTAAGCTACCCAGACTCTGGTGTTTCGTTGTGGCTGCCTGAGGAGACTAATACCCAAACCTTTAGTTTCTTTACTCTTCTGACTGTACTAAAACGTCCATTGTGCTATGCATGCTACTTTACACATAGTAGGCACTCAATACAGATCTGTCATTTGATCTTTCGCCACCGTGTTTCATCTTCCACAGGACTCCTTAAATAGACTTTTGAACTGGAAGTGGAAGACAAGGAAATTCAACTTTGGAAAACTTACCAAAAAAAAAAAAAAAAAAAAAAAAGAGGAAAGGGAAAAGCCACATTTAAAGAGCTGTTATCCTGTGATTAGAAAACCACTTGAACTCCCTAATAAGCCTTTAAATGCTGAAGAGATAAAGAAATGCCATCCTAATGGATGAGCGCTTTTTAAGGATATTGAAAATGGCCCCTGTGCTCCACCTGCAAGATAAAAGGAGTTGCTCCAATACCTTTTCTGCACGTGATAAGAGCATCCATCCTCTTGTTTCAGTCTACAGAACTGGTGTGGAGAGATAAGGCCCCTGACTGCTGAGAACCCAGGCTTAGGGGACCCCTGCCCTGCAGCACATACTCCCTACACACTGACATGGTCTCCTCCTTCACTGGGGGACCAATACATGGCCACTCTGATGTTCACATGCCTCCAGTTGCTGCTATCACTTCACTGTCACAATAAAGGAAACACTATTATTACTTTTTTTTTTTTTAAATGGAGAAAAGCAGAATCCCTAGAATGTGATATTTCGAGCTAGAGGTGAATTTGAACAGGTTTTATCAGTGATCAGTATTTTTTTGTCCACTTCTGCCTGACTTGCCAGATTATTCTTGGTAAGAAAGAGAAAGAGAGCTATGCTGTTGCAACTGTGCTAGATGTTGAGCAATGTCTAAAAAAAAATAGACATGCACTTGTTCCTTCCTTTCTGGATCAGGGTTTGTTGTCCTTTTCCCATGCCTGTGTGTACGCGCGTGCAGGCACCTGCCTGTGTATGTGTGTCTGCCCACAGTTTAACGAGTTTCTGTCACCAAGGGAGGCATGTGATGTTTCTGTTCTGTAGCACTGCCCGCTCTTACATCTGGAGCCTTTCATTTAGAAGCCTTAATAAGTTATTTCAATTACCTTGTCAGGCTTAAGACGGCAGCAAATAGGGAGATTTTTTTTTTTTTCCTTCTAGGGTGAGATTACATTTAAATGATAATAATAAGTACCGAACTCATGTGAAGGCCTACGCCAAAAGGGATGGTGGCCTTCCTGGCTGACTGGGTTTCCACTGGATGCTTGTCATAACTTATCAGCTGTAATCCTTGTGTGGAGCAGAGAAACGGACTCCCAGGCTGATAAGAGAACTCCTTTAAGCAGGTCCCAGGGTATGAGGCTTCCTGACATGTGTAGTTTGGGGGTTTCTTTCTGCCAATGATTGCTGTGATCCAGCTCAGGCCCATCACATTTTGTCAAGTGGCATTGACCCTTGTCTACCCCTTTTATTCTCTCCATAACCTCCCTTATTTCATTGTTTAAAAAATATTATAATACCTCTGTAGGGCAGCTCGAAAGATGCCACGGTTCCTTTTCCCTAAAAATAGGATGTCTGTTTTATATAAAATCCCTTTCCGCACAGCCTCACCCACATTTGCTTGTTTTCTTTAGCAGAGGCCAGATCTTAAAATAATTAGTCTAGGATGAGGGAAAAGGGAGGGGCAGGAATGTCAGGGTTACTTTGTAAGGAAAAAACAAACAAACAAAAAAGACACACAATAACTTGATATTAATATTTCATGTTTTAAAATTATAAAATGAGCTAAGAGACAAGGAGAGTACTACACATGATTCACCCCAGTGTTATCTGACTGCTATCTATGCATGCAAACAGTTTTTAAACATTCTTTGGTTATTTTATCTATGCACACATATTGAGATCTATATATCACATGCTAAAAATGATTGAGGTGGAACATCACTTGCGAATGCATTTTCTCCATTCCTGAATGTTGCAGAGGAGTGGTTTTGGAGCCTCTTGAGTCTGCTGCCTTTCCAAGGTCTAAGAATATTTATTATTTTATGTGATCAATACATTTACATTTTATGTTTAAATAAACCGATTTCATGTGCATCTTCATAAACTTTGAAATTTTAATTTTTATATTCATTATCCTTCCTAGTGAGTTCTAAAAATTCTTACATGAGGCTTTCCCTTGAAGAAAGAGCGTAGAAAGGCCTCTTAGGATTAGGAATCAAGAAAGCCTGGCGATATAGCAAGATCGGGCTCCTGAAAGTAAGAAGGTCATATGGCAATAGGTAAGGGTGATGAAAGATCAGCACTTCACTTTTTTTTCTTTCTTTCTTTTTTTTTTTTTTAGTTTTGAATACAAAAGTCTTTTACATTTACAAAGGTCATATGTCTATGTGATGCCAGCAAAGTCAAAGGAGCCAAATTTCTGTTGGTTTAATTTGCAGGAGAAAAATACGAGGATTAATATTTTGAAGTCCTCTTTAGAATCCAACTTGAAGCAGACTGACAGTGTCTGTCATTGACAACAGTCCAATGGCTGCAAAGTTCTTTGCAGTGGATGCGTTTGCATTTTACCTTCAAGGCAAAACCCTTTGGAAAATTAATTGAAACCTCCTGGTGAAAATCATCAAAGTCCAGGGTATCTTTGGATGTAATTTGAGGCTACGCTATTGGAGTTCAGCAAACAAGATGAATCAGTCCAGTGTGGGAGTGTTTGCTCCTACCTTACTCACAAATAACTCCACGCTTACAGCTAATCTATTCAATACCAGTTTTATGGAATGTTGGATTAATGATGAGCGGGCATTAAACTTGTTTGTATTTCAAACTTGCTTCAGACGATCTGGTAAGTTTCAAGACCTCATTTAGAACAAGGAAGCACACTTATCCTATAAAATCGCAGAACCTCGGGAGGCATTTCTTTTCAAAGGCTAGAGGTAATTCTCGGCCAGACCACCACTCTCCTCCCCACCCCCCAGCTCCCCACCCCCGTAGCATTTGAATCTCTGTGGTTTCACTCTCAGTATCAAATGAAAACAAGAAACGTTAGAGGTCGCTCCAAACCCTTAAAGTTTGCTGGTCAGGTTGGCTAGGAAATAGACCCGGAGCCAAAAATCTGTGTGTGGAAGGTTTCTGAGACACAGCACATTTGGAAAGAAGAGAAGGGAGAACGATTGGACAGAAGGAGCGCTGAGGTGATCCTCCAAAGTTGTCTGGAATTGAGACAAGGGGTCTGGGCGTTGTGTCCTCACAAAGAGGATCTGCAGTCATTGGAAGCAAGCTGGCCCCAGGGAAGAGTTCCCTTGCATTGAGATAATTCCCAGGGAAGAGGAAGAATTCCACTATTGTGTCATCAGCAGCTTAGGGAATAAATGACTGGGTCCCAAAGGGTGATTGAATGGCACATCCATCATCCATTTGAGCCCTCTTTTCTAAAAAAAAAGTCAAGTTTCCTGAGATACAAGATCTTTAATTTAGAAAAGCCTAACTTTATAAATTAAGGTGAGAGAAAGTCAGGGGAAAGGGAACTGTCTAGGAGGTATTCACTTCTATGTTCACACTTTAGAAATAATCTTTTCATGCAAAAGTAGGAATCTGTATTTGATAGCACTAGGATTTGTAGGTAAAACAAGACCTAGCCTAAAGATTATAGAGCAAGGAATCCTTGAAATGAGGCAAAACCAAATTTAAATCAGCGATCTATCCCCAAAATACATCTATCCAGTTGCCAAGAATACAGAAAACCTGTGTTAGGTCTAAAAGAGACAAAGGGCAAAACAGGAGACACCAAGACAGAGGAAGAAAGGGAAAATTAGGGAGAACTTTTTTATCTGGGGAAATCTCAAAAGGCAAAAGGGATAACAATAACACAATAACAATGCTAAGGAAAATAATAATGGGGGTGGAAACAGTGCTGATAATTGCTTACCATGTGCAGGGCACTGTGAGTTAATCATAATCAGACATTAGGTGGGTGGGTTAATTTGGGCCCAAACTCTGAAGCTGTTCACCTTTGGTACAGTAGGGATTTGCAAAAGATGCTGAGGTTATTCAGATGTTAAAATTCTCTATGACACTTCTCCTTGTCTCCTCTCTTGCTCCTTTTCTTTTTCCTTTTTCTTTCCTTTTTTTTTTTTTCTCTTCCTCCACTTCTTTCCTTTCCTGTTCTTAAGGTTTTTGGTGCAGTTTCTTTGTGTGTTTTTTTGTTTGTTTGTTTTTGTTGTTTTTTAATGTTCTCCCTACTCTACACAAACCCAGAAAGGGGAATCTGGAGTTTCTGTGTGACTAATGTTACAATGGGATTGCTCTGTCTACATAAACTGGGATGGAATGAAGAGTCACAGGAAAGTATTTTTAACAATCTCAATTCATCATCTATGCTTAGAACCACTTAATGAATGATAAAATGTTTCAGCTGAATAAGAGGTAAGAGGTGATCTAATTTAATTGTATGATTTTCAGACAGAGAAAGGAAAACCCAGAGGGCTTACATAAATCAAGCAAAGCTGAGGAGATGAATAGTAATGGGGGAGGATGAGGCAGATGCAGACAGATACAGGGATTGTCCACTACAGGAATTTCTATACCTGGGCTCACACCATTATTAGCTGGGTGACTTTGGGCAGCTTTCAGTATGTGTCCCTCCCTTCAGAAGTGAAGATGCTAACTCATAGAGTTTTGTGAAGATTAGCTGAGTTAATGGAACTAAAATGCAATGGACGATACATGGTGAGCACACAATAAATGTTTTTACCCTCACCTTACCCAGTGTGTATCTTTCAATTCTGCTACCTGAACGCTCCCTCCAAGGATAGCAAAGCACGCTCTGACTCTTCTGATCACTTTTATAAGTTAAAAAACAACCTCCTATTGATTACCTCAGTCTCCCAGAGCTTTTAAAGTAACTTTTTCCTCCATCATATTAAAATGTGTATGTCGGTGGCTGCCACCTTTCTCTTCTCACACCTTCATATCTTACACATTGTGTAAGATTCTCAGGTGAATCTTTGAATCTCAAGTGTTCCTTGGTGACATTCCTCTGCTAATACAAGTTTCGGAGACACTGCTACTGCCTGTAGATCAAATCCACACTCTCTAGGTTAGCATTCAGAGTTCACAATCTGGCCCAGTGTGTCTTTCCAATCTTATTAGTCATTTACCCTACCTTGTTTCATTAAATAAATGATTGATAACATGCCATATGGCCAGGCACCAAAGATGCATGTATAAACAGCGTCTGTTCTCTTAGAACTTCCAAACTAGTAGATGAGCTAATCTTCCCCAGAAGCATAACACCATTGCCTACCTACCTGATTTAAATTACATGACCTCCACTGCCTGGAATGCCTACCTTCAAATATACACATGACTAAATATTGTAATCTTGTCCACATTACCTCTTTCAATTAGGAGTTCGTAATGCTTTGCAACTAGTAAGCTCCCTTTTTACTTTGTATATAGAATTTACAATATAATTCCTTCTTTATAGTTAGTTATATGCAGTTATTTGTTCTTGCTAGACTATAAGGTTCTGGAAAACAAGATAAGTTTTGTCTGATACTTGCATATTACTTAATGTCTGACATATTGTTCTACAAATAGAAAAAAAAAAGAGGACATAGTATGAATGGCATTCAACAGTGGCATTGCTATTCAAAAATATCTTACCAGAGGATTAACTTAATGGTGTAGATAAAGGATGGCTGGGAAATATTGGTGGGTGGGGAATGGATTGAACTTTTGAGTGCTTTGTATAGGAGAACTTTGTATATACAACTTTGTTTCCTAATTAGTAATAAATTCCTGTTATAGAAATCTAAGTAAAATTTGGTATCATTATTCATATACTAAATGTACTATTTATATATTTTTCAAAATGTTACTGTTATCAGTTTCATCATTCATTGACCTTTCAAAAAATGGCACTTTTGGTTTTGTACTGGGGTAATGTCTAGGAGGATCTACCTGGTCCCTGGGTTAAAAAGAAGACATCTGCTGCATTAGTACGGTACAGTCCCCAGTATGGGACAGTCCTCATAACTGAGAAATTCAAATTAAATGAGAAATCCAAAAACATAAATGATATGAGGCTAAAAGCAGCTGAAAATTCAAACGGACCACTTCCTTATGAAATCATTAATGCCACAAAGCAGGAAATAAGCCCCTTACGTGGAAAACCTTTTTAGCTCAATAAAAAGCATGTGAATAGACTTAGAAAGAAGAAAGACCACATTTATATGACTTAATTGTAAACTCAATACTGTAAAATGGGATTTAGAGAAAAATGTGTAAGCAAATGTATGATCACAATTTCAGGTGATATAGAATCTAGGTTTTAAATGGTAGAATTATTTTGTTTTTATGTAGATCTTTATTTTGAAGTTATTTTCCATTATGTCGTTTCAAATAATTTTCTTTTTTTAAAAAATTATTTAACAACTCTGACACTGTACCTGTTCCACATTATGTAGTTCCTGTAAATCATGTGAGATTCTCCTAGCAAACAAATGGGAAAAATGTCTGACTTTCTTGAGTCTTTACTGTTTTTCTTTTCTTATCACTGCTCAAGAATCCAGTAAGTACTTTTGCTTATCTTTAAAGCCAGAGACTTGTTGGTACTACTACATAGTTGCAAATGCAAACACTTTCAGGTATTTGCCAAAGCATTTCAATCTTAAACATTGTAAGGAAATTGTAAAGGGAAGCCATTCAAAACACTTAAAAATCAAACCCTTCAAGGGGTTTCTCGAGTGGGGAAAAAAAGCAACTTTATAGAGTTTATAGTTAGATTGGCTGATTACATAACAGGCGTAAAACCTCCCCAATGTCCATCTTCACAGAAAGAAATTAGAAAAGAAAAGAAAAAAAAAAAAAAAGGAATAAGTTGGCCTAAATTCCGAGAACTGTCTGAATTTGTGCAGAGAGAAGACTTGGCCATATTTTTAAAGCCATGTGGTAATAACATTAAAGCCTGCAGTGGTGGAGGTTGGGGGAAAAAGAAAACATTGGCTGTATTATGAGAGGAAACCATGCAGACTGCTGTGGACAGGGATGGGGCTAAAGGTCAAAAGGCTTCTCCAGGATTGTTTGACCTTTGAAGAGTCAATAAACTCTCAGAATACAAGATATATGCAAATATAAGACTTACTATCATAGCTTCCAATTCCTAACTTTCCATTACCTGAAAAGATTATTGTGAAGTTTAAGAAAATCCAGTGGGTAGCGCATTCTCCAAATTTTTGAGAACCTGGATAAGAGGGGGTATTTATTGTCAGAGCTTTCATCATAGTGTGAACAGTGTGTCTGGCTGGATAGAAGGAATTGCACACACACACACACACACACACACACACACAAACGGTGCACACAGAAGGATCTCTTTTAGTGCATCTTTGTATTAAGCGAAACTTCTACACATGCTTTTTTTTTTACACTAAACTTGAAGATGTATGGTTTAATACTGCAACTGTGTAAGTTGATTTATTTTTTCAATGCAATAATGCAGAAATAGAACAGAGAATCAAGTGACATTGGGACATCATTTCTTTTCCAATGACATGAGAGAGCGCAATCCATCTTTAGAGATGACAAAACTGAAGATCACTTAGGCGAGCAGCTAACATGTGGAGGTAGCAGAATTTAAGTCTAGTTCCCTTGACTCCAAAGAACATACCCTTCAAATATAGCATGCTGGAGAGTGGGCCAAGGAAACTATGCCTGGAGATAGAAAAACAACCATCTCGTAGTTAGAATATTTTGGCTGATGTATCAGAAAATCAACTCAGACAATGGAAAAATAGGACTGTGTAGGCATTTGGCAGGGAGGGGGTGAATTTAGCTTCAGGTAAGGCTGGATCCAGGGGCTGCTATGGTCTGGTTAAGCATTGCCTCTGCGTCCCTTTCACAAAGTCTGTCTGTGATTGTGCTGTTATTTTGGATGGTAGGCTCACTATAGCAAGTAAGATGGTTTGTAACAGTTCTAGATTCATATCCTCTATGTTTAGCACCAAAAAGAGAAAAAAAAGAAACTTCCCTTTCCCCTTGTCTGTGCATCAAGGCATTCCGTGCTTCTCCAGATTCCACGTGTTGTCTCCTGTGGCTCAGGGGGATGTACGAAAAACATGATTGACAACTGTGCCAGTTAACAAGTTATCCAAATCCATTACATTCCATCACTTACTCTTGGAAAGTAGATTTGGGCCCTTTAAATAGATTTCCTTTGCCACTTAGCACAATCTTATGCTTTTATCAGTAGAAAGCCTGGGAGAAACATTGAAGGAAGAAGGGGCTATTTTTTCTTGTTCTGTTGGACTAGCTCAGGTAGCTCCTGCAGTGAGCAGCTTTTCCGGCATCCAGCTCTTGTGCCACTTCTCCAATGCCCGGCTCCTGCAGTGCAGATAACTTCTCCAGTACCTGCTTCCTCAATGCACAGTGGTCAGGGGCGCTCCATGGCTGGCTACTTTCTGGAGGATCCCTCTTGGAAAGTTTTATAATGGAATGCTTCTGATAAGATACCACCTGTGAATGGCTTTGCCTTTCTCCAGTATCCCAGAAGGCAAATTATCAGCAAGTTTTACCAGTGAGGCATCACAGTGACTTCTCTGCCATCCACTGACTCACAACTGTGACATCCTCGACAAGGCCTGGATCTCAGCCAGGGCGTGGGAAAAGGGCTCTCCTTTGTTCACTCTATCTCAGTTAGGTGTATTTGTTTTTTAATGGTGCCATAATAAATGACCACAGACTTGATGCCTGAAAACAACATAAATTCATTCTTCCAAAATTCTTCAGTTCAAAAGTCTAAAACCAAGGTATTGGCATGATTGGTCCCTTCTGGAGACTGTGAAAGAGATACCATCTCATGCTTGTTTCCTAGCTTTTGGTGGCTGCCAGCAATCCTAGGGGTCCCTTGGCTTGTAGTTGCATGACTCCAATCTCTGCCTCCATCCTCACATTGCGTTCTCCTGTGTGTGTCTTCACAAGGACTTTTTAAAAGGACACACCAGTCATTGGATTTAGGGCCCATCTTCATCCATATGAACTCATTAACTAATTATACCTGCAAGGACCCTATTTCCAAACAACTCTGAGTTTCTGGATGGACATCACTTTTGGTGGAACACTATTCAACCTAATGCACTATGGGAGTACTTCTTTTGATCAATACCTTTTGAGGCTCAGATCCCTTTTGAAGCATCTCCAACAGATGGCTAACAAGCTTCAGTGTGATGGTTAATTTTATGTGTCAACTTGATAAGGCCACAAGGTACTCAGATATTTGGTTAAACATATTTTCTGGATATGTCTGTGAGTGTGTTTGTGGATGAGGTTAACATTTGAATCAGACAACACAATAAAAGAGTATCCACCTTCTTTAATGTAGGTGGGCCTCATTCAATCTGTTGAGGGCCTGAATAGAATAAAAGGGTAAGTAGAAAAGAATTATCTCTCTTTGTTGACTGTCTTTGAACTTGTCTTGGCAGCTTCATTCCCATTTTTCTTTTTTCAAACCCTGCTAATCACCTCTTCTGTTGAGTCTGATAAAGTACACAGCTAGAGGTGTCAGCCATCCTAGGCTAGAATCCTGACGCTGTCCCTCTAGTATATATAACATTGGGGAGAAAAATTTACCAACATAATTCTTAGACATTATATCTGAAAAGTGACAAAATAATAATTCCACTTCTCTATTTGTTACTCAAAAAATCACTTTCTCCAAAATCAAGTTATGCATTCTGCCTCTTCTCTCTGATTTTGGACTTTTTCATGCTAGTATGGCCCATGCAGTAATTAAGAGTATGCACTCTGGCGTCGGACCACCTGATATGAATCCTGCCTCTCCCACTTACCACTTTTGTGACCTAAGGCAAATTCCTTAATCTCTCTAACCCCAGTTTTCTCATCGACAAATGGGATGAATATTTGGGTGACTGACTGTCTTGGTTTGCCCAAGACTTACGGGTTTTCAAGGACATGAAACTTTCAGTACTGAATACAAACTTGAAAAGTTAGTCACCATACATAGCACCATCTCACTGAGCTGTTGTGAGGATTAAATGAGAACCTGAATGTTTGGTCCTTAGAACAATACCTAGCATAAAGTAAATACCCAAGAAGTATTAGCTGTTACTTCCATTAGTCTATTATTAATCTCCTTGTAGGTATTATACAGATATTCATTTTTAGGTAAGAAATATCTTTAGAATGCTTACATGTAAGAAAACTATGCTTTGGGAACTTATCTGATATTTGAACACAGTCCCTGTTCAAAAAATAAATAAATAAATATTTGAGTTTAAAGGTGGAAAAAATGGATAAAGAAGTAGTTGTAACATTAGGAATAATTAAACTGAAGAAGGAAATATAAGCAAAGAATTTTAGTAAGGAGTAGTAAATGAGAGCTAAGATTTTTGCTAGGAGTGTAATGAACTTGGACGCATTGGTGTTCCTATTTCAGGTGTGGCCTGTGTCAGCTACATGCAGTGTCGGACTGCAGCAAGCTGGCAAGTATGAACAGGAAGTAGGAAGGTACAGTAAGGAGTGGGCTTTGTGCCATGCTCCAGGATAACAGAACCCTGTGAACTAGCTGACATGGTAGGAGAGCTATTAGGGGCCTGGCTAGAGTCAGAGAAAAGAATAAATAAGGCAAGAAGCCATTACAGAAAGAAAATATATTTAAGATTAAACATATACATCACCTGTAATAGTTAATCACTGATAAGTAATTGTTATTAACACTTGGGGTACATACTTTTATATATATATAAACATATACATACATATATGTATATATATATGTGTGTGTGTGTATATATGTATATATATGTATATATATATATATATATATATATATAAATTTTATATTTATACTCTACAACTTTTTAGCCATTATCTAACATATAATTGACTATTCATAAATTATTGAGTCATCAAATCTTTAGGCTAAATCTTTATAGATGTATTTTGGTAAATAATAAAAATATTATATCCATATTTTGCAAACTCTTTTATAACTGATTTTTTTCACGTAAAATATGCTCGAATACCATCTTTTTAAATGATCTCTAAAACATTTGGAATTATAGGAAATCAGTTGTGTGCTTCATTTTATAATTAACACAGTATTATGACATAGACATAGGAGGCTATCATCAAGGCTATTATTTACAGGCAATTTATCATAGTGGAAAGAGTGTAGTTATCATGAGAGATGAATAGTTGTTAAAATTCTGGATCTTCCTTGTTTTCCTATGTACTATCTATGAGAATCTGGGCCAACTCTAGGCCTCAACTTATTATTATTATTATCCAGTTCATAGCATATTATCTTCACTTAAACAGGCAAAAGGTTTACTCCACATGGAAGCCCTATTTCTAATTGTTACATTCTAAAGGTATTCCTGGTAGAAAAAAAAGACACTGAGATGAGCATCAAAGTCATATCAATTCGATTATTAGAAAAATTAACATTTTTTGTGGTTGTTCCTCAATCTGATGAAGTGAAATATATCAACTACACATGTGTCAAATGACTTAGCTAAGTCCCTGACTTACAGTGGTCACCTCCATGTCACTAAGGAAGCATAACTTAGCATTCAAAATTCAAGCTAGAAGGAGTACAAAATGAATAAAAAAATGGAGAAAAGTGTCGATTCCTCTTCCTTCTGCCCATTGTGTTTAAGATAATATTTGCTTGTTTTCCCATTCATGTAAAATAATAAAAGTTCAATATTTTATCATGTGTTTCTCAAATCTTATAAGAGATTAGAGTATATCTTTGCCTGTTTTGAATGTTGTCAATGTTTGGGTGTTTAGTTCAACTTCCAAACAATTTTGTCTCATACACCATGATCAAGTGGGATTAATTCCTGGTAATAAAGGTTCAATACCCACAAATCAATTAATGTGATACACCATATTAACAAAATGAAAAATAAAAATCATATGATCATACCAATAGGTGTGAAAAAGCATTTGACAAAATCCAGCAGCCATTTATGATAAAAACTCTTAGCAAAGTGGGAATAGAGGGATCATATCTCAACATAATAAAGGCCGTATGATAAAACTACAGCTAAAATCATACTCAATGGGGAAATGCTAAAAGCATTCCCCTTAAGATCAGGAACAAGACAAGTTTGTCCACATTCACCACTTTTATTCAATATAGTTCTGGATGTTCTAGCCACAAAAACCAGACAAGAAAAAGAAATAAACCTATCCAAATTGGAAGGAGGAAGTAAAATTGTTATTATATGCAGATGACATGATACTATATAGAGAGAACCCCAAAGCCTCCACCAAAAATAAAAATATTAGAACTGATAAATGGATATAGTAAAGTAGCAGGATACAAAATTAATATTCAGAAATCATTTGCATTTGTATTTGCATTTGTATACACCAATCACAAACTGTCAGAAGGACAAATTAAGAAAGCCATCCCATTTATAATTCAAAAATAATAAAATACTTAGGAATAAATTTAACCAAGGAAGTAGAAGACCTCAACTAAGAAAATTAGAAGACACTGAAGAGAGAAATTAAAGAAGATACAAATACAGTGGTACCTCAGTTTTCGAACGTAATCAGTTCTGGAAGACCGTTCAAGTTCTGAAACGTTCGAAAACCGAGGCACGGTTTCCTCATAGACAGTAATACAAAATAGATTAATCCATTCCCAACCTTTAAAATCAACCTCTAAAACGGCAAATTTAGCATGAATTTTACTATCTAATGATACCATAGATGCATAACATTTACGGCGTTCATAAACCAAAATGTTTGTCAACGGAGATGTTAGAAAACCAAAGTACCACTGTAAATGGGAAACTATGCCATGCTCATAGATAGGAAGAATTAATATAGACAAAGTGCCTATACTACATGAGGCGAGATATAGATTCAACACAATCCCTATCAAATTACCAATGACATTTTTCACAGAACTAGAACATGTATTCCTAAAATGTATATGGAATCATAAAGGATCCCAAATAGCCACAGCAATCTTGGGAAATAAGAACAAAGTGGAATGTATCACACTACCTGCCATCAAATCATACTACAAGGCTACAGTAATCAAAACAGCATGGTGTTGATATAAAAACAGACACATAGATCAATGAAACAGAATAGAGAGCCCAGAATGAAGTCCATACCTATGCGGTCATTTAATCTGGGACAATGGAAGCAAGAATTTACACTGGGGCAAAGACAGTCTATTTAATAAATGGTTCTGGGAAAACTGGACAGACACATGCAAAAAAAAATGAAGCTGGACCACCTTCTTACACTATATACAAAAATAAATTCAAAATGGATTAAAGACTTAAATGTAAGACCCAAAACCATACAACTCCTAGTAGAAAATATAGCGAGTAAATTCTCAGACATAACCCTTAGTAATAATTTACTGATATATCCCCCCAGGCAAGGCAAACAAAAGAAAAAATAAACATGTGGGATTACATCAAACTAAAAAGTTTTTTCACAGGAAAGGAAACCATCAATGAAACAAAAAGGCATCCTACTGGGAGAAGATGTTTGCCAAGATACATCTGATAAGGGGTTAATATCCAAAATTTAAAAGAAACTCATACAATTCAACACCAAAAAACAAACAACCCAATTAAAAAATGGGCAGAGGACATGAAGAGACATTTCTCTAAAGAGGACATACAGATGGCCAGCAGACATATGAAAAATGCTCAATATCACTAATCATTAGAGAATTGCAAATAAAAACCACAATGAGATACCACCACACTCTGGTCTGAATGGCTGTCATCAATAAATCAACAATCAACAAGTGTTGGCGAGGATGCGGAGAAAAGGGAGCCCTCATGCCCTGTTGGTAGTATTGCAGATTGGTGCAGCCACTATGGAAAACAGTTGGAGGTAACTCAGAAAATAGAAAATGGAACTACCTTATGATCCAGCAATTCCACTCCTGGGCATCTATCAAAAAAAAACCCAAAACACTAATTCAAAAAAATATATGCATCCTTATGTTTATTGCAGTGCTATTCACAATATATTGGCCAAGATATGGAAACAACTAAAATGTCCACCGATAGACAACTGGATAAAGAAACTGTAGTGTATTTATACAATGGAGTATTACTCGGCCATAAAGAAGAATAAAATCTTACCATTTGCAACGACATGGATGGACCTAGAGAATATTATGCTAAGTGAAATAAGTCAGATTGGGAAAGACAAATAGCATATGATCTCACTTATATGTGGAGTCTAAAGAACAGAACAAACCAGCAAACAAAACAGAAATAGATTTAGGGATATAGGGGGGAAAATGATGGTTGCTAGGTGGGAAAGGAATGGGGATGGGAGAGAAGGTAAAGGGATCAGAAAGTTATTAGTAGTCACAATACTATCATAGGGATATGAAACACAGTTTGAGGAATATAATCAGTAATGTTGCTAAGATTATGTAGGGTGCCAGACAGGCACTGGACTTACTAGGGAGACCACTTCATAGACTGTGTAGATGCCTGACCACTGTGCTATACAACTGAAGCTGAAGGTGAATAATATTGAACGTCAACTATAATCAAATATACATATACCGGGAGTGCCAAAATAAAGGTATACGAGTGGACACTTTGTCTACATTGCTGAAGCAGTAGTTTGCCATAATCAGAAGTGTCTGGACACTGAAGGTAACCACTTTGAACACCTCTTGTAATTGCAGAAGTCAAACGTGACTTTATTCATCTTTTGTTATCAGTATATATTGAGCATCACAATTTTAATATAGTTTTCCTTCCTTAAAATGTTTTGGCACCCTGTGTGTGTGTGTGTGTGTGTGTGTGTGTGTGTGTGTATACATATATATATCGAGAGAGAGAGAGAGAGGCAGAGAGAGAGAGAGAGAGAGAGAGAGAGAGACAGAGAGAGAGAGAGAGAGAGAGAGACAGGATGTGGAGTGCTGCATAGAGAATAGAGTCAGTGGAATTGTGACAGCTATATATGATGTCAGACAGGTGGTAGATTGAGGGGGTTCTCACTTTGTGAGGGTGTAAATATCTAACTATTACATTGTTTTGTGCACCTGAAACTAATAAAAAATAATAATAAAATAAAATAGGTAAAATAAAAATAAAAAACAACTTCATCATTCAATTGTAATCTCAGAAAGATATACCTCATTTATCTTCCATAGCTTCATTAAGATTTTTTTAAAGATAAAAATGACAGACTGAAAATTACACTATTCAAAAGAAATAACTTCCATTTTCTGAAGGCAGAGTAAGTTTCTAGTTTTGGCTAGACAAATTGTAAGAAAATTTCATCACCCTTCATAGACACAAAGAAACCTTGCAAGATACATAACTGTACAGTAATACCTCACATCAACTTCATACCTCATATATCATAATCTCAAACATCCACTATTTTTAATTGCCCCCATTAGATAATTAAGTTTGACTTAAGGAGAAAGTCACACCTCATCTGGGAGGAACTCCAGCATACACAGACTAAATGTTTGCTTAATGAATACCTATCTTTACAAAGCTAACTGCTTTCAAGACTTAAGACTGGACTAATGGGTATTTTCATTCACTTAAAATAGACCACACAGTGATTTAAATTAGATTAATGAAGGGCTATAATTTCCTCTCATTAATTACGAATTAAGAAAAAAATCATTTTTTTCATATAATTATGAGTTCAACAAAAGATTGGCCAGAAGATTCTGTTTCTTTTTTTCGTCATTAGAAATGTAGACTTTTACTTTTAAATGATGATGAAAACTAAGAAATCACCTAAGCTTGCAGATTTCAACTTTTTTAAGCTGTAGGATGATTTGTGTTTTGCAAACGAAATCTTATTCAACGTACCAAAATGTAAAGAGGTTATTTATGTTTGACACAGGGCTGTGGCCCCGCTGCAGAACTGCTGAGCAATCCATTGTGAAAACCACCGATATGGCACAGACTTTCTCATTTTAGCTACAGATAGCCAGGCTTGTGCTGGTCCCAGAATTGTTTTCATTAATCTTTAATATTTCCTTTCATTTCATTCATCTTCTCTTCTGATGTTAGCTTGCTTGCCCACTGAGTTCCTGAAGGGCTGACAAAAGCCATGCAAAAAGGCAGTCTGCTTCAGCTCTTGAGGGTTGATATTTACAGCAAACATGCGAGTTACTCCCTGAATCCTGAGATGTGGAAAGCCTTTCTTGGTCAACTCCTATGTGATATATTTTTTTTATTTTTAAAATTTATTTTTCAACTATGCTTGACATACAATAGTATGGTAATTTCAGGTGTATACCATAGTGGTAAGATGTTTATATACCTTACAAAATGATCACCTAACAAGTCTAGTAACCATCTGACGCCATACCTACTTATTATATATTAATGGCCGTATTCCTTATGCTATACTTTACATCCTCATGACTATTTTTATAATTGCCAATCAATACTTCTTAACCTCTTTCTCTTTTTTTCACCCATCCTCTCACCATCCCACTCCCCAATCTGGCAACCATCAATTTGTTGTCTGAATCTATGAGTTTGTTACTGTTTTGTTTGTTCATTTATTTTGTTTTTTAGATTCCACATATCAGTGAAATCATATGCTATTTGTCTTTCTCTGTCAGACTTATTTCACTTAGCATGATACTCTCTAGGTCTAGCCATGTTGTCACAAATAGCAAGATTTTACTTTTTTATGATAGAATAACATTCCATTGTATATATGTACATTTTCTTTATCCATTCTTCTGTCGATGGACAGTTAGGTGCCTTCCGTATCTTGGCTATTGTAAATAATGCTGCAGTGAACATAGGGGTGCATTAATCTTTTTGAATCAGTGTTTTGGATTTCTTCAGATAAATACCCAGAAGTGGAATTTAATGGGACGGCCTGGATTTACTTTAGAAGAACTTCTGTGGGATCACTACACCACCATTGATGTCACAGATTGATGTAACCACTTCAACGGACGGAGGGAGAGCTTAATGCTTTCCTCTTATCCTAGCATGAGGAAGACATTCCAGAGGAAGTGGTTAAAATGATAGAACTTGATGCTCCTTCTATACATTAACTAGTATTTTTTCACTTTTTTATTTTTTATTTCTCATTGATTCAGCAGGCATTTATAATATATCTTTTTGGTCAAAAATATTGAGCCAGCAGTTCTATGGATAAACTTGCGTGCAAATATCACAAAGAAAAACACCAGATATGTTTCTAACAATACCGTTTTCCCAGTAAGTGGTACAGGCATTCTGTTGTTTAACAAATGATTACAGAGCCCAGTAAGAGCTCCGTAATCATTTGTTAAACAACAGAATGTGTGTTTGAAAGAGGTACCATATAGAGGAGAAATGGCAGACACACAAAAACCTAGATGTTCTCTTTCCTGAAGGAAATTTGGTGCAACTTTACTTAATTGCCCGGCCAGCAACCCTGCAAATTTGGAATTATTTTTACTTTAGTCATAAAGGAACTGCAGTTCATTAATTGGTGTGATGTGTCTAAGGTCACACACCAGAACAAGAACCCAAGTGGGTCTGAACAGAGAAACATGGCCCATCTTGCCTTACCATGGTTATTCCTTAAACATTCTAGAGAAATACACTACTTGTATACTAAAACCAATACATATATAATAAGATTCAAATTAATTCAACATTTTGAGGCTACAACAGGAGACTTCAAATACATTTGGCACTAATCGGTTTCCTCTAAGCTATATTCGTGTATTTCTGCCATTAAGTTTTCTTCTATGTTATAATTTGAGGAGCACTGACTATACTACATCACCTCTAGTTAAAGTGAAAAGTGGATAGGTACCCTTCAAGAATTAAATCTGAGATATTTAGATGATAGGATTAAAGTGTTGCATATTCCTACGGACGCAAACAGTTTACATTGCAAATACTGGAGAGTGATGTACAGTTTGTTTTGAGGAAGAGGAGCCAGAGATACTGAGACGTACTTCCTACTTCCAGGATCTTGTATGTTCAGGTCAGGGCAGAGGAGAGATGCTAAAACTAGATTATCCTGATTCCTTCCTTCTGAGTCTACTTTGAAGCCTGTGGTTCCTGTTATGTTGGATGCCTCTGCAACTTTTTGTTGAACAACATTCCCAGGAACTAGAGGTGGCCATGTGAACATTAACAAAAGGCTATTGATATCACTTATGCATAATAGTATGCAACTTATACCTAGGTGTTCCTGTAACTGCAGGATGGATCGCAACAATTTCTAACCAGTGTCCTATAATGAGTCATTGTGTAGTGAGGAAGTCAACACAGCGGGCGAAAAAAGGCATGCCGACCTTCTTTCCTGGTTTGTGCTCTTTCAGTCGTTCAGCAGCCTCACACAGACTCATCTACTTGAATGCCAAGCAGTTTATAGCTCCTGTTGTATAAGATGGAAGCCTTCCTCAGAAAGAACCACACTACGTTAGGGACTGCTTTCCTGCAGGAGGGTGGAGAATATCAAAATGGAAACACATTGAACTCTTAGCCACAGAAAGCTTTGTGGAGTGAGTTTTCTATCTGTTGAAGGCCACTGATAAGGAAAGATGTATGTTTCTACTCTTGGGCAAAGGTACTTTTTTGTGGGGAAGCTGCTAATATACAAGTTGAGCCAGGCAGAAACAGCAAAGGCTGAGATCTGTGCTGTCCAATAGGACAGACTAGCCTCACATATCTATTGAGTACCTGAAATGTGGTTAGTCCTGCATGTTTAAAACATAAATCTTTGATATATTGGGTTAAATAAAACATGTTATTTACTCTACCTACTTCTTTTTACTCTTTTCAATGTGGCTACTAGAAAATTAAAACTGCATTTGTGGTTCCCACTATCTCTGGTGGACAGGACAATCCTAGATTACAAAGAATGTGTGTGTCGTTAGAGCATTTGTGAGGATAGAGGCTTAAAGCCATCACTGAAGGGTAGAGTCACATAATTTACCATTTACCAATTTTCAGTGTAAAACAGAAATATTAGTAACTATGCCAGAACAATAGACATCAATTAGGACCTGGGGTTCCATTCTGTTCAACATGAGATTAAAATGTTTACCATTCTAGTTTTTCAGGCTATTGCCAGATATCAGGGACAGAGGCTCATTTTACCCATAAGCCAAGTGTATGATAACTGCTAACTTCCCAAACCAACAGACTGAACTGACATCAGATGTGATCAATTCTATTTGTTTACCATTGCATATACCTAGCACACTGTTGAATGAATAGTTGACGGAATAGATGGATACAATGACTCCATGTTCCCGGTATTTAATAATGTGAGTTTTTCCTATTGTATTCTCAAATCTTTTTTTTTTTAGAAAAGGTTTTACAAAGGCTTACTTCATTTTCAAATCAATATGTATGATTTAATAAAACTATTTTAAAAAAAAACAACTTTAGTTCTTTTTAAAATTATGTCCTATTTAAATTCTTTTTTGTCTTATTTTTAAACCTATCATATATTAATAATTACTTTGAAAGAATCAAAATCTAACTACTTTGTAAGTATGGTAATTCTTAGCTTTTTTTTTTTAATGTTTCAACAGTGTATATAAAATTAGCATGATGATTCAAGCCTAAATTAATTTTTCAATTAAAACATTTCAAATTGTAATCGCAAGTCTGCCTTGTAAATCTCACAGGCTCAATTCTCTTGAATATTATGCATATTTAAATGATCAAATATTTGATCATTTGAAAATTCCTTAAAAACTCGCTGATCAAAATTTTTACACTTAATTCTACGTCTTTCAATGTTTGAAGATACTTACTAGTAAGGAAATGATTATGCCATTGTGAAGTATTTGGGGGAATACCTGTGCTAACAGACTCCACGATAACAAAGGTATCAGCTGGGATGATGCCTGATTGCTTCCTAGCAACACTGATGGAACCCATTGGCCTTACTGAGAGTCAATGAGGTGGATCCTCTCACTTTACTTATACGGTGAAGGTATGATTGTCCTTATACCTGTGTCTTTCACCTCCAAGACTGCTCACACAATTTGTGGGGGCCACTGCAAATAAAATTGCAGGACCTTTTTCCAAAATTAGTGAAGAATTTCAAGACCAAGATAAAGACAGCAGAACTTTCAACCAAGTGCGGGGCCCTACTACGCAAGTGGACTACGTCACTGAGCAGGTTGCATGTCTTGTTCATGCCTTTGTCCGGGTTTAGGCTCTGCAATTCCCACCTTAGCTGCCTGATTGAATTTCTTATTTAAGTGGCTCCTAAGTGAGTCATGTGTCTTTTCCCTGAGACCTAAAAACCTTTGATCATGAAAGAATATTACTTTTATTTTATTTTGTTTTGGAAATATTTTCCCTGTCTGGTAAACCCTACAATATCTCCAGACATAAAACTACCTGAGTTTTTGCATATTTTTCATTGTTTTTTTCTCACTGTGGTCCCAGTTTTGATGGCATTCTTTTCAGAAATCATCTATCATTGTTTCTGGCTGTCATTGGGCCCAAAACTGAAAACAGACAGATAAATGGTTGATTTAGTCCTGGTTTGACCAGCCTCTTCTCTTCTCCTCCCTCCCTCACTTTCTCTGTTCTTTCTTTGTTTTCCTTCTAGCCTTTCAATAAATGCATATTGCACAGATAATTACCTCACAAGCATCATGAAAGGTACTAACGGTAAATTCTTACTTTCAAGAGTTGGTTCAAGTATTTAGTCTACATAACTTTTGTCTTTCTTTAAATGTCTGCCATAGCACTTCCAAAAGTGCTCAATCAAAACACCTTTTCAAATTCCCAAAGTGAGCTCAGAGCACATGCTCTTCTCTCTAGAGGGATACAATTCAATGCAAAGGTTTAGGCCAACAAAATATTTTAAACGTAAGTATATGGTTTAATGCTATCTCTACATTTGCAAGACTAGCTTGGGGAAGAAATGGACCATGTTTCCCATAGAGGGAAGGTTGCACTATGGCTTCTGTCAGCTCCAGGCAGGGGACAGCGCATGCTTATTGGAGAGTAAGGCACGGCTGGGGGGAATCAGTGGTATTTTCCTGATAGTCTGTAGAAATTTGTAGCACTCTCCATGAGTCTCATAAGTAAGGGAATGGATAGTCATCCCATCAACACCAAGGCATAAACTCAAGTCACGTCAAATTCAGAGGTCCCACCCCATAGGGTTAGTTGGATGGTGTTTGACCTAATTGAAGATTGTCTGCTTAAATGCTTCAAGGTTTTGCATCAAGAAAAGGGCTTGCTCTCTTAGGCAAAAATAATGCATAACGGCAAGTCAATAACATAGTTCCATTTCAAACATAGCATGGGGACCTACATTCAAATTGTAGTATCATCACCAATTAGTGTCACACAGCTTTCTCTGCAAGACTTTAATTTCTAGTGACTAAAGAAATTCTCATTTCACCATGATATTTGTGGGGAGAGCCCTAAGCTCTATCCAAAGTGAATTTCTCCAGGATCCCTAGAAAGAACTTTTATTTTCAAATCATATTTTATGTGAGTAGATTATATGATTTGGACACTTGACTTAACCAAACAATGGAATTAGATATTTATTTACCTATAATTTTTGTTTATTATTATTATATGGGGATAAACTATGGGTGTTATCTTGACTTTCAAATCCTAATACAATACAATAGCACCAGGGTAGTTTATGTAGTTAATCTAGGTTCATTCCTAATTTTTCATAGTAATTAGTGAATTGTCACATGCATGATTATAGGGAAAGAAAAGGTTAACCATATTATGTAAAGCTGTGCATTGGGTTGACAATCTCTGTTCTTTATTTTCAATTTTAATCCATATTTGATTACTTTTTGCTATTAAACTGAGAACACATACTGCCATAGAGCAGCTAAATAAAAGTAAGAAAATCCAATCACTTCTTAAAAGTTAATTGTAAAAATTGAACTCAAGTCTCTCCAATGCTTTGCAATGCCCGTATTTAATACTTAACAGAACTTGTACCAGAGGATCTATAGTATTAGGTATTTTCTATATTACAATCTCATCCAAGATGTGGTGTTGAAAGACTGGCCTGAGATGATGCAAGGGACGAACTGAGACTATCTACTCATTCATTTTCATAACTTCAATCATTTGGAAGGATGTATAAATTCACATGCGTGGGGTTGCTGGGAAATGGTGATCAGTGGTTTTTGTAGTTACGTGTGTTGGCCAATACTTTGTCTTACATAATCTCACCAAGTTGCTCTAAGGTTGTTTTTAAAATGTGGAGGAATTTAGATTATTTAGATAGTGTTCTGCCTCATCCTACAACATTGGTAGTGTAATTTACATAACTGTTTTTTAATACTTTTGAAATAATATTTTTCCTAATTTACATTTATGTTAAAATCAATTTTGGGAAGATATTATGCTTTCAAATATATCATCAGGCCATAGAACAGTAAGTTGAGTCCACCTGTCACAGCTTGTCTAGAATATAATTGGGTGAGATCTCACAGCAAGAATGAAATTCATCATGTCGCCACTGGAGAAATCTATCAAAGTCTCCATTTGTTTCACTATATCCTTGTCTGATCAAATCCATTTGAATCTAAAATTTTCTAATTCAAGGACTGACATGTAGACAGGAAACAGCTGGTAAAAGGCCTCAAGACGCTTTATGCTTTTTTATGTAATTACAGGCAGTTTTCTAAGAATATTCAAAGGGATTACTTACAATTATAGTTCATTATGATATAATAGATTCCCACCCACCCCCGCCCCAGGGTGGATAGTCAAAATTTATAACATTCTTATTGTAGAGGTATTTATACCAAGTTTCTTTTCAAGAACAAATTACGGAAACATCTAAGGCAGCATAAACCCAACTATATTAGATTTATTCTTTCCTTGTATTCAGGAAGGAATTATTATGAAGCTAATATTACATGTATGTAAACTGAAAAACTCAGGGCCTGCCACCATAACACACACCCAATCAATCAAAAGTATTTTTCATTGTGCAAATGACCTCGCATGTTCTAAATTACCTCACATGATTTTTATACCAACCATATGAGGAGACGATGCTAGTATTTAATTTGATAAAACTGAGTCTCAATCTTTTTCAGTTATTTGCTCCGGATAACAGATATGGTCAGTAGAAGTAAAGCCAGATTTTCTAACTAAACTTTTTTTTTTGGGGGGGGGCTTTAATAAGGAATAGGAAAATAGCATTAAAAAAAGTCTTTCTTATAACAAGATGTTCTTTAGTTCTCTGTATGTAGTGGATTACTACATATGCCTGTGATTGGATTTTATAAATAACTTTATAAAATCTAGCATCTCGTTGTCACCTGTTTTAAACCATGACAAAATTATATAAAATTCATTAATGAAGAAAAAATATATCTCATTGTCATGCGGGGCGGCCTGCGGGGCCTCTGGTCCCGCTCCCCACATAAGAACACAGGATATAGCTAGGCTAAAAAGGAACACCCACGGAGTCATAGATAGGGGAGTCATACCACTATAGTCTCTCTGGTGGCCAGGGGAGACACACGCAGTAGTAGCCACATTATCCGTAGTCCGCCATTCACTTCTCTGACTGCCAACCAACCAACCAATCAACGCAGCCCCGCAGTTACATCAGTAGCCAATTGGCTAACCAGTTACAGCTGATGGCCAACCAATCACAGCTGATGGTCATTCACCCCTGGAGCCAGCACCTCCCCAGGAGGCCAAGAGCCTGGAAACTGCTCTCTGGGACTCTGTACCCACACTCATTTTAATTTAAGTTTATATAAAACTGGATATGCATGGACTAAATAGAATAGACCTGTATTTCACTGCTATTAAATATTTCATATTCTAATAAAGAGTCGAACTTGTTCTCTTTGAACCATTATATATATATTTTTAATATGGCTCTCCAGTACTATAAAATTATTAAGCATTTATCTGTTATTAAATGAACATGTAGAATCTTTGGAAAAGATATAATTATATGATGTCTACCTGAGTTAAGAAACAAACCTTCATATGGAGACAAATGGTGAGATTTTATTTTTAAACTACATCAAACTCATTAGAATAGAGCATTTTGATAACATTAACAATATCGCTGAAAGGAATTTGGTTGCAAGTAGCAAACTGACTCAAGGTAGCTTGTATTATACTAAAAAAAGGAGCAAATATTAGAATGCATGAGTTTGTATCACACAGTCATAGGCCAGGAAGTATAAGCTGCCAAATTTGAGACAAAATTTGTATCTCTGATCATCTTTTTATATCTTCTTCGCCTCCTCTAATTGATGACCATTCTTTCTGTGCCTCTCTGTGGACATGACTAAAGAAATTAAGATATTAATGTATCTTATATACAGATATTAAGCAAACAGAAAAGCTTCACTATCATTCCTGAACTGCATTTAAAACACATTTGAAGAAAAACTATGATTGCTCAAACTCAGTCATGTTTTCCTTCCCCTGTTATCTAAAATGTAATTTCAGAGTTATATATTGGAAACATGGTGACCAGCTCTTTCCTTAGGGAGTAGGCAGACTTACAAAAACTATCTGTTACCCTGTTTCCCTGAAAATAAGACCTAGCTGGACAATCTGCTCTAATGCGTCTTTTGGAGAAAAAATTAATATAAGACCGGATCTTATACTATATTACATAAGATCTGGTTTTATATTATAGTAAAATGAGACTGGATCTTATATTAATTTTTGTTCCAATTACAGCTGATTGTCTGGCTAGGACTTATTTTTGGGGAAACACGGTACTACATAATAGTCTATGAATTAAAAAATTACTCTGAGTCAATTGTCTCTGCTACTTTCAAGGAAGATATTTTTACTCAATTTAAAATTTGATGCTATCAAAAAGGAAAAATGTTATTTCTGCTTTGTTTGGTTCTTTGCTTTGTTTTCTGAACACTGAAAATCTACATATAGTGCCAAGACAAATTAAAAATGATATTAAGAATGGTGAGATATGCCATTTTTGTGGGTTGGAAAATTCAGTAATGTTAACAGGTCAGTATTCTTCAGTATTCTTCAAAGTGATATCTAGATTCATCTAAATCCCAAACAAAATTCCAATAGGCTACTTTACCTTTTTACAGAATACGACAAGTTAATTTTAAAATAAAAAACAAAAAAAGTGAAGAACCTAGAACTTGTAACAAAAACATAGGAGAATAGTTTTGCAACTTTGGGGTGAGCAAAGATGGTTTAACAACAAACATACTACCCTTACAAAAAATACTTAAACTTTATTGAAATTAATATATATATATATATTATTTTTATTAATATATTATTTTTATTAATATATATTATATATATATATATATATATATACACAAATACCAATTTTTTTAATAGGGAAAAGACTAAACAACACTACAAAAAGTATGCAAAGGCTAATAATCACACAAAAAGGTACTTAATATCACTCGTCATCAGAGAAATGTAAAGCAAAATCACATTGAGATACACTGGAATGAGTAAAATTTAAAAACCTGCCAAATCAAATGTTAGCAAAGATGTGAACTGACTGGATACTGTTCCTTGGAGTGTAAAATTGTGTGACTTTGTAAAATTCTGGCAGTTTTTATAAAGTCAAACATATTATGGGTAGTGATTTCACTCTTAAATATTTACCCAAATGTCCACAAAAAAGATTTGTTCAAGAATGTTTGTAGAAACTTTATTCATAATACCTCAAACTGGAAATAATCCAAATGTCCATTAATGGAAGAACAGATTGGTATTTGATGTGTTTTACACAGTGGAACACTCCTTAGCAGTTTAGAAAGCAGTGAACTGATGATAAATGTACCATGAGCAAATACTGAAAACAGTATACCTATTGTGTGATTTAATTTACATGAAACTCAAAAAAAAAAACACAGATGAAACACATCTCTAGAGTAAACAATAAGATTGCTGACTATCTGGGGTAGGAATTGGAAGGGAGATAATATGAGGGAACTCGCTAGAGTGGTAGAGATAATCTATTTCTGGATGAGAATTATGGTTTCACAAGGTTTTGCATGTTTCAAAACACATCAAATGGTGCATTTCGTATTTATGCATTTTATTTCTTGTAAATTTTACCTCAAATTAAAAATAAATTAAATAAATAAATAAATAAATAAATAAATAAATAAATGGTAGGCACCGTTTTCCTCACTCGCTCCCCACTTTTCTCCTTTCTTCCTAGAATGCAAACCTGGTGTCTGGGGCTCCAGCAACTTTCTTGGACCTTGAGGTGATGTTCAATGTATAAGGCATTTTCTAAGCATGATTTAGCAGAAAAATAAATGGAACTTAGGTCTCCAACAAACATGCTCTGGTGTTTTGGATGGAATGTTTACTTCAAATATTTATTTTAGGGAAAAAAAAGTCTTATTTGTTGTTTGGATTTTCTGTTATGTGCAGCTGAACAAAATCTTAATGCTATATAAATAGAGAGATAGAATATATATGTGTATATATTTTATGTGCTTTAAATATATCTTATAATCTCAGACATTGATAACAATATATAGGTTTACAGAGTAGATAGAAATATTTATGAGTTCATCTGATCTTTCCCCCTCTATTTGGATAGTATCAAATATTACAAATGGCAACTGTTCTTAAAACCTGTAAAGAAAAAGACAACACTATCAACTATGTATCCCAGCGTCTTCTATAAGAATGGTCAAGATCCCACCTGCTGCAATGCAAGATCATTTTTAAGGGGATGGGACATACAATTCTTGGTAGAAATTCAGAAGTCATCTAAGTCTATATTTTGTATGAAAGTTTTGAACAGTGTTTCCATTCTGTAAGAAAACCATTGAGGAAAATTCAGAATATGCTTAGTAAACATTCCCTTTCCTTCCCTTCCCTTTCCCCCACTTCACTTTTCTTTTCCACTCTTTCCCATTCTCATCCCCTTTCTTCTCTCCTCCTTCCTGACCCTCCGCTTTTCTCTTTTCCCTTACTTTCTTTTCATTCCTGTTTCACCATAATATATATTGAATGTAATAGTAAGTGGAGCATTCTAAGTAGGTGATTACTCATTAAGTATTGGGATTACAGTGAGTTCAACTACTCTGTACATCTGTCGTGTCATGGTCTCCGAACAGCACAAGTTCTCCAACACTGTACATGAGCGCCCATTGCTGCAAAGCCAATATCTGATATGTGGGTTCACATATATCAGTTGCACAAGTTTAGAACTTTTTATTTGAAATTTAGAATAATGTGATGCAGCTTATAATTATTTACGCTGAACTCCTTTTAAATCAGGGGAGTAAACACTATGAAGATACCGCAATTTGTATTCAGGATTCTTGGTAAATTTTGTGTGGAATTGTACCGATCAGTATTTAACACAATTGCTTACAGAGGAAAAACTTCCCATAAACACTTCATCCTTCATATTTTGGTATTGTTTTCTGAACATGTATTTAGTAAGTATGTTGTTCATGTGCATTGGACACCATTACGTGCCAAGACCTGGGCATGTGGCAGAAAAAGTCTTTGAATAATTTAAAATCCCTCATTGTCCCTTATTGTCAGGGACAATAAAAGGAATGAGAGGAGTAAACTTTCCCCTGGAGGTGATGAAAACCTGTTACAATAATGGGATCCCATTTAAAAAATTTTTACTTATAGTATAAGTATATAGTATCAGAAATAAAGCGAAGTATTATAGTGTGCTCATGGCAAATATTGAAAAATTTGAAGAATTATAGCTTATTTTATAAAATCCATTTTATCCAGTAACTTCTTTTTACTGAGTTCCAAATTCCATTTGAATGTTTCAGTATTTTAAATAAAATTGAAGTCACTTACTAGTCAAGTAAAACCTTGTTCAAAATGATTTAATAATGCATACTTGTGCTAAAGTTATCTCCATTTCTTAATATTAGTATTTACAATAGATTATTAAAATACTGAAAAATATTTTAATATGAATAAAGGATGGGGTGTTGCAAATGATGGTACTGAAATTTCTATTAGTACATCATATTTTTCCCATTAATTTAACAACAAATTTCACCTCCATTTTTGAGAGATTCTTAAGAGGAAACTTAAATTACTTAATGTAATGATTTTTTGCACTCATTCATTAAGTATATTTGGAGTGTACACTATTACACTAAAATAACTCTTAGGAAGAATATATTAAAACAAATATGTATGAACAAATTACTAAAAGGCTTTCAAATGCTCTGAATTAATGCAAATATCTGAGTGGATTCAAAGACAATCTAGAGTGTGGGGAGATTTAACAGATATAATCTTGGATCTCTACTGACTTTTTAGTGATAATAGAAACTAGAGAGGCATTCAAAGCTAAAAAAGGTACAAGTGTATTAGTGATATTAGTAAGATAGAAACGAGTTAAAGACCTTGCCATAGACCTTGATATTATTCCTTGAGAGATGTTAGAAAGAAATGTTTTTAAAATACTTAGTAAACATTTAATAAAAATATCTACAGACACTGGAAATAAGCAGGGGTTTTATTATAGGAATAAAACATCCCAGAATAAACATATGTCTTTTTCTGTAAGTGTGTTAGAAATAGAGCAAGGGAATCCCATAAAGTACTACTTTGTTACATATAAAATAATTTACTATTTTTACAGAATAATCTCATGGATGTGAAAGAAAAATGAGGTCAGCGTCACAGAACAGCTACAGAAATGAATATTTTTGAACAGATATTTCAAATAGTGCTGATTAAGTATTCAATATTAATTTGAAGGGAAACTTAATTATGCCACAGTTTGTTTATTTTTTAAATCAGACTATGCTCAACCTTACTTATAATTTTTCCATTTACTTTGATGAGTATTCATAAAATTGTGTCAATGTATGCTTGTATAGATAGTAGGTAGATAGGTACATAGACAGATAGATAGATGATAGATAGATAGATAGATAGATAGATAGATAGATAGATAGACTATTAATCAGAATCAAATGTAATAAAAAGAAATTTTATGAAGGCCTGAATGAGAGCTCCAAAAGGAAACCAGGTGCAGAATAGCCTCATATCTAAAGAAGGCGTGGAGTTTTTATTCGATGGCAAACTCAGTTTGAACCGTTGGTATCATGAATAGACACTGTATTGGTCTAGCGTGCACTGATATAATGTAGGTGATATGACAAGATGTCTTATAATCCCAATATCCTTTCTGTAGCTCATCCTGTAAATATTCAGTTTGCTATTAAATTTGCTATTCAAATTTAATAGTATATTTTTAAACAGTATATTCCTGTTATCTGACAGGAATGACAGGAATCATTGAAGGGCAAAAGACTATCTCATGTCAAGGAAATGGAAAAAAAAATTGACATTTTTGCCATAAAAAATAGTTAGAGATGTTGGGGGGATATATGTACATATATATGTGTTTGTCTTCACTAGTTTAAGGGTTGTAATATAAAATTAATTAAACTTTATATGGTACAAAGGGACAGGTAAGAATAAATGGTATAAGAAAGTTACTTACTGGTGCTAACAATAACAACAAAAATAGAAACTTAAAAACAGATAGTCAAACAAAAGTAGATACATTGTCTCATTGTGGGAATGTGTCTTGACCTTTAATGAGTTCATACAATTAAACTTAGAGACTTTAGTTCATTCATTTATTTGTTTAACTCTTCATTTATTTCTTCCCTGACTCCATATATTTTTAGCACTTCCTTGACAAGGCAATGTACTAGGTTGTGGAGATACACAGATTAACATAGAAATCTTCCCTCAGATATAGATGCATTAGTTATTTATTGCTGTGTAACAAACTCTTCTAATCTTAGTGACGTAAAATAACAATAATCACTTATTAGCTCTCATGGTTTTAGTGGGTCAGGTATTTAGAAAGAGCACAGTGGAAATGGTTTTTCCATGCTCCACAATGTCTGAGGTTTCAGCTGGAGGACACAAGGACTAATGGCTGGACTCATCTGAAGGCTCATTTTTTTCGTGTTTGTTGGTATATGATGGTTGTCAGCTGCGACTTTAGCTAGCATGGTTTGCTACATTATCCATGCATATTCTGTCTGTATGTCGCAAGCTTCCTCACAACATGGTAGCTGGTGTCCAAGAAAGCCATATTCTATTGGTCTAGGCAGTCACATACACCCTCTGGAATGCTGGGTGGGAAGTCAGTTATATTGTAAGAAGAGTGTATGTAGTGGTATAAATACTACGTCACAGTAGACCTTAAAAGTTAGTTTTTAAAATAGCTATTTTTAATCATTAAAAAAATCACCACCTTTCATTAAAGATGTATTTACCAAGGTAACAGTCATCTGGAAGTCTCCAAAGTGTGAATATATAAAAATAAGTCAACTCTAGTACTAGTTACTGATTACCTCATTCTGTAGAAAAGAAATATATATATGTATATATACACACACACACATATATGAAAAAATATAGGCTGATGTCATCACTGATGCTTTAAGTGTGTTGAGAAATTAAAATGAAAATATAATAGACACAATAAAAATAGACACATAATAAGGTCTCAATAACAAGAACTTCAGAAACATGTTTGACCAAAGCATAGCTATTTTCTCTGAAAATTATCTCCATCTCCCAAACGAAGCTAGAGTGCATTGGGATAATAGATCTATATACTACTTCTCAGTTGAGTGCTTAGCATCCTCTTTGTATTCTGAGACCCTTTTCCTTTAGCCAAAGCTGATTATACAGAGATAGACTTCTGACTCAGGAGGAAAAATAATTGGTTGCTCAGCAGTCAATAATATTGTCACCTATTTATGAGAACTAGTACATAGAGGCAGAAGGAATTGCAAGGTGGGACAAGGTACTAGAGAAAACTACATATTTTTGCTCTCACTCAGAGCCTCGCTGATTTCCATCTTTCTTGAAACCTAGCTGTTCACATTTTCCTTGAGATACCAATTTTGTATGGGTGTGGTATGGCTGTGTGTGTGTGTGTGTGTGTGTGTGTATGAATGTGTGTTTGCCTTTGTTCATTTTGTGTTTCTTGGCAAGAAAAGAAAATTCTTGTCTTTGACCATCTTTAACAAAAGTTCCTCCAGACCTTCTTTTTTATTTCTCTTAATTAAGCTCTTTTGTGCTAAGTTTAAGTTACCTTGCATTTGAATTTTTAAAATGTATTAATCATTTTTTTAAAAAAATTACAATTAGTAGGTTAATATTATAAGTATCAGCCCTACTATGCTTATAAATAGTCTCTCATATAATTTAAATTTTTAATAAAAAGGGTTTGTTTTATCTGTGGATTTATAGAATCTGGTTATTCGACAAAGTGCCGTAGACTTACCTTTGACATGTACAGTAATAACTCACTAGTGGTAGACTAAAATATATGCTTAATTCCTGTTGATAGAATTTTGTGCTATCGATTGACTTTATTCAGAAGTTCATCTATCTTTTTTTTTTTTTTTTTTTAAGTTGAGGATTGGAAAACATAATGCAGAAAATAGAGTGGCTTTTAAAATATTTCCAGTCTATTATTTATGGTTTAAATTTTTATGCTTTGATCCCTTTAAAACTTATAATTTTGAGTGTCAAATACTGGCCCTTGCAAATCACAGGTCTTTCCTTTATAAATAATATGTCTGTTTTGAGTATATTGGAATGTAGACCTAAAAAAAAAATCATGCTTTTTTTTTGTTTTGTTTTGTTTTGTTTTGTTTTGTTTTGGTCCTCTTGAAAGAAACTTCCATAGAGAAAATTCACATGAGTTGGCAATAAGGAAGTATTGGGGGAAACCAGGTTAATTCGAAATTTTGATTACGACTGAAATATACATCTCCACATTGGCTATTTTTTTAAATCTATTTATTTTTTCTTCTGTGTCCATGAGATTGATTAACAACAATCTACACTGAGTGATGGATTTATTCAGATTTTGTCTGTAGGATGGAGGAAAAGGCCCATTAACACATGATACCAGGTTTCTTTTGACTTATAACTACAGTAAATATTAAATCAGCCCAATTAAATTTGTTGACTTAATATTCACAGTTCCTGCTAATAAAGTATGACCCCAGAGGTAACTTATAAATGAGCTATGGCACAAACTTGAATCACACATTTTGAAAAGCTGGTGAGTAATGTAGCTAATGAAGGGCCTGGCTGACTGCATCGCAACCACACCTCAAGGAGGTATTGCTGCTCCTTGGCTATTGTAGTTTATGTGGTAGCTTGTGTGAAGTAAGAAAACAAAGCATTATTTTAATTAAAATGTCTGTAAATGGAAAGCCATTGGTAGTGCTCATTAAAGACATGAACGAAAAGTAAACAGTTCAAAGAAATGATGATTCATAGTAAAAAAAATTAGGTATTTTGCTTTAAGAATAATCTTCTGCCCTTGGCATTTTCTGTAAATCTGTTGGATCTAGAGGCTTCATAATATTGAGGTTTGTTTTTTGTTTTTGTTTTTTGTTTTTGTTTTTTGCAAAGCTATTTCAGGGATTGTAGTGTACTTTTCATCAATGGACACATAATGTCTGGTTGTGTTTCTCTGGGGATGTTAGAGCCACGGATGGTAAAAGCAAGGGATTATAAAAGGAGCTGTTCCTTTTTCCTATTTGTGAAATATTTTTATACATAGAAACTTTTGCACATTTACTAATTGGTTGCCTATGTGCAATTTATATAGAAAAGAGTGGATAAATGATTGATTCCCTTTATTTATCTGTTTAAAAATAAAGCACCAGTTTCATAGCATCTTCTGAAAGGATCCATTATATTTTGTGTGTATAATGGGTATCATTATGAAATCACATAATTTAAACACAGTTGATGAGTTTAAACCACTGAAATTATCATTTGTACTGATGCTCAAATAATTCCATCTGTGACCAGTGGGAACCTTTTTAACTTGTCTCTTGAGTCATTTTGATGTGACTCTTGTAGTATTTGACAGTTCCTTGCAATATGGTAATGGAAGATGACCCAAGATCGTCTTGCACATTTTATGATCCAGACATAAAGTTATTCATTTTTCTAAGAATCTCTGGTTTGTTTTAGTTTCCAACAGATTTCCAAGGTTAGGATCTGAATGCTAGTAAAGTTATTTATTGCTACCACCTTGATCATTATTTCTAGGCTGTTCCAGTGGTCTGGGCTACTATAGAAATGCTATAAGCAAAATACAAATCATGAAAAATTATACTGGATAAACTATCTGGTGAATCAAAACTTTTCTAATGTGGACTAACCTCCAGAGATATTTAACAAGCAAGGTAAATTCATGGTTAGTACATAACTCAATTTAAGACTTCTCAATTCAATTAAGTATTAAAATATATCCTGTAATTGTTATGGGGAGAATTTAATGCTTTAAAAGCCTTATATTACAATACCGTGTATTGTTAGATAAAATGTAGATGTTATCATCCCTTGACTAATATAATTAAAGGATAGTTCTGTTCTATTGTGTATGTGGTAAACGGTTTAACAGTGACCAAGCATTAAGTTTAGATAGTACTGAAATTCCATGTTTTTTTATGTTTACTACAGAATAACTTCTCACTCACCTTTAGTCAGTACATTGTATTTTTTTAAATTGTGTAATCTAAAAGGAAATGTAAAATTTAGGTCTATAATTAAATATAAAACTAATTGTTTCACTCTTTTAGGACTGTCTTTAAATGCTGTAGCAAATACTATGGGCACCCTCTCCTCTCTCATGCCCCTCAGTCCAACACAGGCATGACCTACAGAATTCCCAAACATGTCAATGGCTTTCTGAGTCTCCAGCTTTCGAGGTCAGTACAAGAGGCAGCCCGAATTGCTAGGAAGCTAGTACCCTAGTAGTAATCCTGAATCAATGAGAGAAGGGGGGATAAATACCCAGTTTTCTTGTTTCTTAGTTGGTCACCTATGCATTAATCCACCTTTTATTGGTTTTCCTCCCTTCCTTGTAAGAACGAGAATAACCACAATCATTGGTGATGCAAGGCTGATAATATAAAATCACCCTTATCAATTATGCAGTTCAACCACAGAATGTCTTGCGACTTGCATATACATTGTTCTTTGCTCAGGTCTTCTCCTGGCTTGCACCAGACTGCTGTCTTATGAAATCAACGAACACACAGATGTGTCTTCTTCTGATGTTCCACCCTATGTATCTTTGAGTCCAACCCATGGACAGTAATACTGTCCACTCATTTCCCTAATGATACACTCTTGAGAATTATCTGTACAATGCTCTTGAGGTATTGTAAGTAATCAAAACTCTCTTTTGTTTTTGTTTTTGTTTGTTTTTCTTTTGTTTTCATTTTTATTTTTTTGAAGAGAGGGTGTTTTATATATAATTTCAATTCTTCACTCAAATCCTTGGTCCAAAAATCTAGCCATGGTATCTGCTTTTGGAGGCATTGAAGCTAAGACAGTTGAAAAATATACTAATTAAAGATTAAATGTTAATTACTATTCTACACCATACCAACATAAAAACAGAAGGACAAGAATGAAAAAGAATGAACCCTGCATGTGATCACCTAGCAGTAGCATAAGTCACTTTCTCTCTCAGGTGAATTAACTACCACTCACAGAGTTTAAACATTATGCACGAGATCACAAAGCCAAACGCTACCAGCGAGATCTGTCTTCCTCCTCAATGCTGTACCACCGATCTGCTTTCATGGTTGTAGGATATACTCTTAGTTGCCCTTACCTGTGATAAAATACATTTTTGCAAGAACTTAATGGAAGTGGTGATAGAATCCATGACTTTATACTAGAGATATTTTTTTCTGCAATATAAGAAATCTTGATGTTTACCATTTGCTATAAACTGAATTATGTCCTCCAAAAATTCATATGTTAAAGTCCTAACTCTCAATGTAATTGTTTCTAGAGACAAAGTCTTTAGGAGGCAACTAAGGTTAAATGAGGTCATAAGGCAGGACTCTATTCCGATAGGAATGTGGCCTTATAAGAAGAGAACAAAAAATGATTCTCTTTCTCCCCCTCACCCCTCTCCAAGTAAATACACAGTGAGAAGAGGCCATCTGCAATTCAGGAAAAAGAGCTCTCACCAGGACCCAACTATTCTGGTACCCTGCTCTTGGACTTCTAGTCTCCTCTCCAGAACCAGGAGAAAACAAATTTCTGTTGTTTAAGCCACTCAGTCTATGGTATTTTGTTACGGAACCCTGAGTTGACTAAAATACCACATCTAGACCTAGTTCATAAAACCCACCGTGCACAATTCTCTGTTTTTTTTCTTAGAAATTATGAGTGGAAAGTGGTAGAATCCTGGAATCACCACCTAAAGGAGAATGACATATTGATCGTGAACACTTATTTTAGAAGTCCTGTGATAAATCAACTTTTATTTACGAGGCCACTTAGCTTTGGGGTGTATCTGTTATAGTAGTCAGGGTTACCTTACAAACAGAAATTGGTACCTTGAAGTAGTTGAGTTCTGCCATAGCAAACAGCTGAGGAAGTGTCACTGATTTGTAGGCAAGTGGCAAAGAGTGAGCACACTGATTTCAGAGGCTGGGAAGATAGACAGCCATGTCATGCTGTGGCAAAATACTTGGGTCACGGATGAGGACGATTATTCATCTACTACTCTATTCTTACGTAGACTTAGAAAGCATGTGAGTGATCGTGTGTTTTTAATTTATTTCTTACTTATAGTAAGGTGTAAGGATATGCTGAACTAGGAAAGAGTTGATCAGTTTGCAAGCAGAGGCAAAGGGAATAGAGAGGGCCTTAAATTTTTAAGGCCTCAAAGGTTTGAAAAACTAATTGCTTCAAGATCACAAACAGCAGAATAAAAAAAAAAAAAAAAAAAAAGGCTTTGACAAAAGCCCTCAAAAATTTTCAGATTTTTGTCCTGTAGAAAATCTTAATTTAATATATGACCTTCTATCTACTATTTTTGGTAGTCTCCAACTACCTACATATATTAAACAGAGAGAAATTCGTAGAAACGGGAAAATGAAGAAATACTATAGTCTTCCAAATAATGCATAAGAACTTGAGTATAGTCCTTGGTATAAGGTGCCTAATAGAAGCAAATACATGAAAAATGTAAGTTTTTGAACAGTATTTTCAAAAGAGCTCCATGAATCTAAATTAAAGAAACTATGGACTGTTTTCTCATAGAAACAACTTTTGGGTGCTGCGACTTAAAGTGTGAGGAAGTGAGCTGTGAAAACAGCCAATCACTCAAAGGGAACATACTCACAAATACCCATCTCAGGTATGGGCATGTGCAAGAGAGTCTGGAGAAGAAGTTTCTGGAGAGCAAAGTCATTGGCCACAGAGAACAAAAGACAAAAGAGTTCCCCCAGGGACTTGGATGAGGACGTCATCTACACCTTCCCCTCACATCAGGGCATAGAACCTACGACATCTGCCCATCGCAGGTTCATCTTGCTACAAGCTAATGGCCACGGTGTATCTCCCATAATTGTGTTTTCTAAAAGGGAGTTTTCATTATAGCTGCCTTGTGTTCATTCTATCATTTTGTATCACTGACTGAGAAGGAACATATGATTTGTCTTCTTATATCATCGAAACTGAATCATGGGAAGTCACCTCTGGTCTTTGATGAAGAGATGTGTGGTTACCCAGAGGTCCTGGACTTTGAGCTGGTGGCAGTAACTGGATGGAACTTTGGTTTACTTCCCTTGGGGAAAAAGGTGAGTATAGTCTATGTGTGGGAGAAAGATAAATATATTTGGCACCCAAGAGATGTTAAATTTTTATAGCAGAGATTGGGTAAATGGTCACCAAATCCATTCCTCTTTCACTTTGGCACTGAGGTGAACTACATTTTTCAGCTTTCCTTGCTGCTGGCTTCAGCCATTTGAGTGGATTCTGGTCAGTAGTATGTAAGACTAGGCCTAGAACTAAGCCTGCCTCTTAAAAAGACTGAATGGCATTTCATTTTACTACTAATAGTACTTCACCTACCTACCTACCTACCTGTGGGAACAAAAATAAAACCTCAAGATTAGTTTAAAACAAGTGCTCAAAATAAAGTAAGTTCTGTTTTTGTACATCTTAATTTTGGTATATAAATTTAACTTGCATCTAAAAGTTATGAGATACTCTGCACTAAAGAGATCTGTTTAACCCAGAAACACATT
Organism: Rhinolophus sinicus; assembly: GCF_057876585.1. Taxonomy (NCBI): domain Eukaryota; kingdom Metazoa; phylum Chordata; class Mammalia; order Chiroptera; family Rhinolophidae; genus Rhinolophus; species Rhinolophus sinicus. The sequence goes on along the minus strand of NC_142503.1, from coordinate 186,406,074 downwards.
TTCCTAACCATCAAAACCTGTTTTATATATATTTAGTAATATCACACAGAACTGATATGCTGTGCAGATACAGTTCAGAAACTTGTCTATGAGTTAAGGGGAATCACAATTCAATTTGGAGAAGGTAGTGTCTCCACCATTAGAGAAAATTCTATATAAGCACAGGTGTACTAAGTCTCTTATGTGCTGTCCTTGCTGGTTTTCCTTCAGCCCCAGTTCCTGATGTTCCATTAAGTGTTCCTGTACAGTAGCCCCAAAGTCTCCAATAGCTGGAAAGTGCCTTATTTGGTCACCCGCATCCCAGAAATCCTTCCCATCAGTGTTCAACTCTACCTCAGCATCCCTTGCTTTGACTGATAAAATCCAGTGTTTGTCACTAGCAGAAAAGCTAATGACAATGTCACATGGTGTCTTCTTTTTGGGTAACTGAAAAAACTCCAAGCTGAAGGTTGGGGAGCATCGAGCCCACTTCTCAAGGCATGTGGGGGCCCCTTGGGGACAAGATTACTCTGGAGAGATTCAGAGGAGGTACCCAAAATAGGGCTAAACATTTATGTATATATGTATGTACATATGTATGTATAGATGTGTGCATCATGCATGCATGCATTTGTATGAAAGGACACCATTCATAGGCAGAATTATGGTCCCCTCCCTATAATGTCTCACCTTCCCTGGGGAGTCAGCCCTACTACCTGCTTGAGATGATTGTTTAGTTTATCACAACTCTTGGTCAAACAAATGATGCCCCACAAAAGCAGTCTCTTTTCTTGTTCCTTGCTCTGCACACTTGGGGTTACAAGTTGACAACAGGCCCACTCTGAGGCCCAAACATTTGAACCCCAACTTACCCCACACCTTGAGTCTCCTCTATGTCTATTTCTATGAATTCCCTCTGTACAATTTAATTAACAAAAGGTTTAATGTTGTATTTCCTTACACAAAACTGTTTACTGTTTGAAGTTCATAAAGAGATTTAAGACCAGAAAGAAGTCTAGCACCTGTAACAATACTTCCATTACCTCTGAGTAATGGTATTTTGCTCCTGAGGATAATGACAAATGATGTTCTCCCCAATTTGAATAGGGGAAGAAGAAAGTGGAAAAAACACATTCATTCTCACCTGGTGCTTTCTTCTCTGTTATGGGTTGAATTGTGTCCCCACCCAAATTCCTATGTTGAAGTCTTATCCCACAGAACCTCAGAATGTGACCTTATTTGGAGATAGAATCTTTACAGGAGTAACTAAGTTAAAATGAGGTCATCAGGGTGGGCCTTAATCCAAAATACTGCTGTCTTTATAAAAAGGGGGAAACTGGTGACAGATATATACACAAAGAGATAAAGGCAGAGAGTGGGGTGATGTTTCACAGGTCAAGGAATGCCAGTGATTTCCAGCAAACAAGCAGAAGATAGGGGAGAGGCTTGGAACAGATTCTGCCTGACAGCCCACAGAAAGAACCAACCATGCCAACACCTTGATCTCAGGTGTAAGCCACCCAGCTTGTGGTTATTATGGCAGTCTTAGGAACTAATACACCCTCCTTCAAGGACAGAGTGAAGAGCATGTTGTTAATGCAACCATCAACAATACCACGCAACAGAAACTGAGTTCTCACATCCTGCTACCCAAGACCTCCTCTTGTCCAGAAGCCCCTGATCTTGCATTTACCAACCCTTCTGTTTGAGTTGGTTAGTTCCCACTCACCTTTTCTTTTGTCCAACTTGGTAGAGGGTGGCTAAGGGTGGGAGTGAAGGTAAGAGGTGGGAGAGAGTGGGGAAAGGTGGGAAATTGGAGGCAGGAGGTCTCACTGCCCCCTGCCTGTAGGGAGATTAACCTCCTTGCTTGCGGGTTAGCTCCCAGTGAATTCTCACTAAGGCCACAGTATTTCAGAGAAAAAGAAGATAATGAGTTTCATTTAGAGCTGTTAGTTTGCAGCAGTAGTACAGATCTGGAAGTGAAAGGAGAGCTATAAGATAGAGGTATAGCCCTGGCAATGTACATTTCTGAGATTAGATGAGAATTTTTAGGAATTCTCTGTATTCAAAAAGAAAGACAGCTGAGGGTAGAACCCAATAAACCAAACTTCAAGGGCAAAAGGATAATAAAATCCAAATACAAACTGACATTTATTATCTTCCTATTGTATACTGGATACTGTAAAGATAATAAAAGCCAAACACATTCAATATTTACTAGACGTCAGGCACCATTTGAAGTTCTTTTCAAATGTTAACTAAATTCTCTGAAACTATAACTGGGCAAATACTATTATTATCCCCATTTTTCAGATGAAGAAACAGAAGGTCTAAGAGGCTACCAAGTCGGAAGTGGAGGACAGGTCTGCAAAGCCAGGCTCTCTGGCTCTGGAGCCCATGCTCTTAGTAGCCACAGAACACTGCCTGTGATTAAGAGCTTTAAGTTATGAACAATGATAGGTTGACCATGTGTAAATTTATAGATGGGATCTCCCATCATACTCAGAAACACTCTATGAAGTAAGTGCTAATGAATTATTCCTATTTTGCAGACAGGTTGCAGAAAGTTGAGACAGGTTAATTTTCCAAAGAGACAAAAACAGTAAATAGTAGTGTTTGGAATGTAAGTAAAATCTAGTGAAATCCAAGATCCATCCATGTTGTCGCAAATGGCAGCAATTCATCTTTTCTTGTGGCCAAGTAATATCTCATTGTATATGTGTACCACATCTTCTTTATCCAATTATCTATAGAAGGACACTTTGGATCTTGAGATGATCACGCTAAGCAAAATAAGTTAGAAAAAGTCGAGAACCATATGATTTCACTCAGATGTGAGATATAACACTGAAAGCAACAAGTGAACAAGACAAACAAACAAAAACTCAGACACAGACAACAGTTTAGTGGTTACCAGAGGGTAAGGGAGGAGGGGAGGATGGTAGAACAGGGTAAAGGATGTGAAATATATGGTGACGGAAGGAGATTTGACCCTGGGTGGTGAACACACAGTGCAATCTATAGATGATGTATTATAGAATCATATACATGAAACATACATAATTTTACTAATCAATATTAGCCCAATAAATTTAAAACAAACAAACAAAAAAAACTAGTAGAATCCAAATGAGGTATGTCATTGTATTAGTAGGATCATATCAACGTCAATTTCCTGGTTTGGGGTATTGTATTATGGCTAGATAAAATGCTATCTTTGGGGAAATCTTGCTAAAGGATACATGGGACCTCTTTCTACTACTTTTGCAGCTTCTTGGGAGTCTTAAATTATTTTAAAATAAAAAAATGTTAAATACAGTTTTTAAAAAGGAGTGCTTGATTGCAACCTAGGTTTCTCTTCTCTGAAACACACACACTTATATCTTCTAGGACTCACTTCTTTTTCAAGAGGATCAGGGGCAGATAATGAAACAGAAGAAAGTTAAAGAGGAGAGAGAGAATAGAAAAAAGACAAGAAAATATATGTAAATCTATATACACTATGTGGCATTCACTGTGCTATTAGGCATTTTAAATGCATCCGCGGTGCACTCACCGTGACCCTCTAAAGAGTGCATCCATCATAAGTGTTTTTATACTGAGGGAAAATTCAGGCTTAGGGAGGTTAAGTCACACAGGTGGAAAGTGTCAGAACCAAGAACAGTCCTTATACCCCTCTGACTCCACGCATGTTGCCATTTCTATCATAGCAAGCACCCTGGCAGAACCTACAGAGAGAACTGTATTAGGAGGCATGGAAGCAGAGATCTCAGGGTTAGAGTGAAAATGAACAGAGTCAGGTGAATGAAGCCTTTGGATGGAAGAGTTGGACAGCTCTTGCAGGAAAAGCAGTTTCATTGCATGACTGAGGCAAAAGGCAATTTTGTAGTTTGAAAGGTCGGGTGGTAAACGTGTGAGGATGGTCTTAGTCTATGTGGGCTGCTATAACAAAACACAATCAACTGGGTAACTTAACAACAGACATTTATTGCTTACAGTTCTGGAGTCTGGGAAGTCCAAGAATAGCACTCCAGCATGATCGGGTTCTGGTGAGAGCCCAATTTCTGCCTCATAGGTGATGCTTTCTCACCGTGTCTGCACATGAAGAAGGGGTCGATGAGGGGTTTTCTCACGCCTCTTTTATAAGGGCACCAATCCCATTCATGAGGGCTCCACCCTTATGACCTAATTACATTCTAAAGGCCTCATCTCGTAATATAACTTGGGAGGTTAGGATTTCAACATATGAATTTTGGGCGCACGTAAACAAGAATATTCATTGTAATTCCTTTTCCAGTAAGTCTGAGGGCAAATGATCGACAGTGGGGAGAGTGAAGAGAGGGTCATGGGAAGATTTCAGGGGTGGGGGGAGAGTGTGGGGAAGACTTGACTCTGTGTCTTTCCAGCAGGGAAGGAGCTTATGGGATGAAGAGATGGAATACCCTGTACTCTAAGCTGCTTCGTGGGGATGACTGCTATCCAATATCTGTTTTCATTCCCTGAGGGCCTATATCCTATGGCCAGGCATATAGATATACCAGAAATAAACACATGAATTTGGATTGACTGTTTTAACATCCCTAAATGTCATCACTCAGGTCCCAATTAATGTAGTCTTGCCATAATCTGAAATCCTGGCCCCCCTGCACAAAAAGGGCCTTGCCCTTAAGAAGCCTGTAGACATTCAGCGGGGGTGGGGGTGGGGGTGGGGTTAGTACAGTGCTGATCAAACTTAGCTTTGCGAGCTGTGGCAGGACCTGAGGAGATAGCTGCACACAGCAGTTGAAGTTTTCAGTTGCCTGCTGTTTCCTCTACATAGCTGTCAAAACTGACAAAACCTGTCATGCTTTTCCGGGCTGTGCAGCCATTTAATAGCAAAAAGGCATCATCATAAGAAGCACAGTCAAGAGGAATGACATTTTTGGAGATGTATGGATGGATGCTTTTGTTCTCAGTCTCCTTACAAGAACTTAAATGTTGAACCATTCTTTCGAGGCGTCCTCATCGACCCTATCCCTCAGGAGTGGCTTTGGAATGTACTTCCTAAGACAAGTCCAGTGTGTTTGATGGGCATTGTGCCACTTTGCTGATGGAGAGATCAAAAAGCCTGGAGGTCAGGTGTGGAAATGTAAGGCAGTATATATAGGTACGATTTAAGAGCAGGACAGTTCAGAATGTCCAAATGTATTTAAGTTTCTACACCTGTCACAAAAAAGCACTTTATTTCCTTTCTTATGTCTAAAATAATAATAACCTTAAATAATAGAGCCAATAGCTGGTTTGATTCAGGTGCTCAACCAGGATGGAGTAAAATTAAATAATGTTGTGTTGACAACCAGTTCCTTTTGCGTTGGAATGAGAAAAATTTTGTTTACCAGAAGAGTTGTGCAAGTCTAGGTTTTTAAAGTTTTTATTAGTCAAGGAGGATTAGGTCCAAGAAATAAATTAATGTAATAAGCCCTCATGGAAAACATGTAATATGAAAGGAGTATGTCTAATAAATGGGATAGGCTCAAATATAATTAAAGTCTTCAAAGTCACAAAATAGATGTGTGGAGAAGTAGTTATGCAGCCAGATACATGTTTCCAGACCCCTCTTCCAATATTCAACATGCTCCCTTTCTCTCTGTCTCTCTCTCCCCTCCTTCCTTCCTTCTTCCCTCCCTCTCTACCATTCTCTCTCTAGGTCTTTCTGCCTGCGTGTGCATTTTTATTCCTATTCAATTCCTCTACCTATTTTTCAATTACACTATTATGTAAACAAATATATATTTATTTATATAGTTTTGGATTTATTGTGCTTCCTGAATCTAAGGATTTGTGGCTTTCATTAATTTATCAAATTATAAACCATTATCTGTTTAAATTTTGCATTTTTTATATTCCCTCTATTGGAATTTCAAATAGATATGTTACAGATATATCTATATCTATATCTATATCTATATCTATATCTATATCTATATCTATATCTATATCTATATCTATATATCTTACACACTCATATTTTTCATCTCTTTGCCCCTCTCTGAAGCATAGCACATTATCTTTTGCCAGCTGGATTTGCAGTAAACTAATTTTCTCTTTAGCTTTGTCCAATTTCAACTCAGCAAAACTAGTTTTCTCTATCAGTTTTATAATTTTGCGGTGTGGACTCATTTTGGGTGGGATTTAATGTGGAAATCCTGTGAGACACTGATTTCAGTTTATTCATTTAGGAAGAATTTGCTTTTGCTTCTCCCAGGGTACCTTTAAGTTAATTTGTCACCTCGAGATTATGAATATTCAGAAAGATATTTTTTCCCCTCTCAACCGGATTACAGACTGAGGCAGCAGCACTATTTTTACTCAGTGTCTCATTTTTGCACATAGAAAAATGTTTTCTAGACTGCTCTTATACTGATTGTGTGGTCCTGCAACGACTGTGACTTCTTGTGTGTGGTTGGTGGAGGACTGGAGCCTATTAGATCCAGCTCTATATTTTATTTAGATCCAAGGCTTCTATATTCTGTCCTCGACATGAACCTTGAAACTGAAGACCCACTTACTAAAATTGCTAAATGCCATCAGAAACCTGTAACTTCAGCCTCTGCTCATTATACTTATTGTTTTGTCTTCATTGTTTCCAAACTAAGCATTTAAAAATGTTTTGTGAGATTTCATGCATGATTTAAAAATGATGTTAGACTGCCATAAAGAAATTAAGTCTATTTAAAAAAAGATGTTTAGTATGTCTTATCCAGAATGTGTGAAATGGAATTTGTTGTGGAACGCTATTTCTCAGGATTAGTTGGAGATCTTACCAGAAATAGAAGTATTTCAAATGTTTTGGAGGAAAACCAAATAGAAATGTTTAAATAAGATTAAAAAAGAGATATTTTATAAAAACCAGAATAAGTAAGAAGACTATTAACCTGCCTTCAGCAAGAATTGACAATTGCTGGAGTGAGTTTGGGACCAAAAAACTCATGGGTATTATAATTATTGGATGACTTGTTTATATCCAAATTGCACTGAATAATTATTGACATTTTTTCAGATGATCCAAATATTTACCTAAATTAATTGTCAACATTCATATGTTTCTTTCAATGAGCTACCTTTGAAAGTCTTAGTGCTTATAGTAGGAATCTATCCTAGTTTTCATCATTGTTTTGTATACGAGTAAAACATTCCATTGCTAAGTCTAGGAAAGCATCCCCCTCACCTCCAGTTAAGAAGATTTCAGGAGAAATAAACATAAATATGAAGACTTTTTACATTCTCTATATATTTCCCTCTAAAATTTTTTGTAAATTATTCTCCTCCAAATCTAGGTATACGTGATATTCCTTATATGTTCCTCCTTTACCAATTCATTTCTCTATTTATTCACTTTAGAACTTTTTAATTCTTGCTATGGATCAGAAACTGTTCAAAAGCACAGAAGAAACAGTGGAACAATTTCACGCACGGGAACAAATGCATTTTGATCTCACAATGGAATGTTTTACAACATATGGGAGCATTTATAGATGGCTAGGCGCTGTGCTGATGCTTTACCAATTACCATACCGTTCTCCTAAGAAAGAACATGTTCTCATAAGAACATGTTATATTCTATATACTTTTGAATTGGGGTAAGCTTTAAAGTTATTTAACTATAGATGTTGCTTGATCATTAATGTAACCATTGTGCTAAGCCAGTGAGTTTCTGGGGGCTGTTTGGTAAGAACATACGTTTGCTCTTCAGTAGCCCACAGCCTCTACCTTGCTCTTCGACTTAATAGCGTTATTTACTTTAACGCTTAAGAGTATAGATCCTGGAACAAGCCCGGTTGGGTTCAAGTTCTGCCTCCTGCTCTTCAGCAAGTTACTTAAACTCTCTGTGCTTCAGTTTATATTTAAATGGGATAAAAATATTCTCTAGCACACAGGGTTGGTGTGAGGAGTTAATAGATTTCAGTGTCTGGAATGCAGTAAAAGTTAAACAAATGGTAGCTGTTATAACACTACCCTGTTCCATTTTATTTTCAGGCTTGTCTGGACTATTTGGAATTTGAATTTGCGGCCCCTATCTTTAGGACTATAAGATTTTAAAAGTCATGAAACATGGGGAAAGAGGAGATGGTTAAATTACAGCAAAGACAATAAAAATTATAAATAGAATATTATGAGCACACAAAAGAGAGCCTTTCAATTCTTGTTTTAGAAATCATGTCATGTTTGATATAAGAAGTGGCAAGAGAACACATCTTAAAGTGTGAAGGAGACTATTCTAGGCCCAGGAAACATTGAGAATAAGAAGAAAATGGCCTACTAGTGTAATTCTTTGTTTATTTCCTTCATAAAACGGTTCTTGAATCTATTCTAGATGTTGGGCTTTGGAATCTAGAAGTTGAATTAGAAAAAATAAAGTTGAATGAGAAAAGATCTCTGCCATTTAGGAGTTACCATGCAGGAGTATGGGGAGAGATGGATATATAAACGAGGAATTATAGGTGGTATGGTCAAGGAGAACAGTGGAGAGAGTACTCAAGCATGGTGAGGAGAAGACTGATAGTAGAAAGTTCTTGAATGGAGGCAACAGATGATCTAGTCTTAGGCTACAGGTAGTTAGAATTCCACGTAAATAAAAAAAAATGTAGAGAAAGGGTGAGTGAGGATAATCCAAACAGAGAAAGAAATATTTGAAAAAGTTTCAGAATTATGAAAATTATGGTATGTTCTTGAATGGCAGTAGATACGCGAATTATGTGAATCGGAGACAATTTCTTAAATTTGTGCCTGGTAAATTTAGACATTAGCCATTTTATGTGCCTTAATTTTTCATTTTTTTTTTGAAAATTCTTCATAGTAGGATATTTCGGTAAGAGAGACAATTGTCCCATTGCACAGATAAGAACAATGAGGTTCAGATAATTGCATAGAATGGTTTACATTGTTAATAAATGGTAGAAAGACTCAGATTTGTTGTGAAAAATACAGGGTGTAGATGGGATATGAAGAGGTTTATTTGGCCTAAATTAAATGTCATGTTAAAAACGTTGGATAAGAATATGAAAGAAGTTTATCATGGGTGAAATCAATGTCAGTGCAGTAGGGAAGGTCATTTGCTTCATGTACAACAGGTGATCTAAACTGCTTGTCAATTTCCCTACCTCTAGATCGTCTGGACCCACATTCTCAATCTTTTCCCAAAACCTGTGGACCTTGGTAGAATACTCATTCTCTCTAAAGCTCAATATTTAAGTGGAGGGGAGGCCATTCACATCAAACGCATATTGTTTTATAAGTTCCCTCCAATTTAAACTAATGAAAGTCCCTATTACCCTCAGAAGACTGACTAAACTTTCCTTTCCATCATCTTTCCCCTTTATATCTAACTGCAGTGCTTATTTTAAGTTTCTCTTGAAGTGAAAAAAAATACATTAAAAATGAAAGTTAAAAAATGTTTCCATTATCTAAAAATCGTCCACTCAAACTAACATATTTGGAGACAGTTTTTAAAGCATATTAAATATGCTTTATACAATTCAGGTACAATATATTAAAAACATTTTTAAAACATTTGGATAAATGGTTGGCTTTGGTAAGCTATTTTCCCCTGGTATCTAGTCAAGCAGAACTCTGTCTTAATTCTTTTTCTCACATATTATTTTATGTACTTAGAGGAAATCTCTGTTAATTTAAATGAATTTGACAAATGGATTTAGCAGATGAACAGATGTATTTAAAATATAACAGATGGGTCTCCATTTTCTTAGGTGAAGTGATCTATATCCATTTTATCAAGTTACAATTATGCTGGAATATGAGGCTCAAATGATACACAAAAAATTAGAAAATACTGATAGTACCCCATAGATTAAATGGACCTTAATATTTTATTAAAGTTGAAATACACATTTGGGATATTTCAAAATGTTTCTTTTATTGGAAGGAATCATATTTAATATATAAAATAAGCATGCCTTCAAAGCATTTGATATTTTCCAAATATCTCATAAATTATCAGCAGATCCGATTAGTTTATGTAACTTTCTTTAAAGATATGTGACCGCTGTGGTGGTTAGGAGGGAATTATTTAGAAGTATAATATCAAGAAGACTTATTCATTAAAAATGAGCGTCAAGATGGTAAAGTCACTTGATGAACAGAATGCAATGTCAGAACTGGTTCTGTAATCCAGGTCCCATGAGTTCTTTAGAGTGTCGGCCCTTTCCTTGTAGCTATAGGATTAGTAGTAGTTAAAATGACTATAAATAGTTCAGGAATTAATGCTACATATGGAACTTTGCCTATGATACTTAAAATACTAGAATGGCCACCACCTTCTTCCAACATTGCTTGTCAAAACATGAGGTTAATAGGTTGCTTGATCACTAAACCTTGGTGAGCTTGTTTTCCACTTTTTCCTGTTGTTCTGAGAGGTTTCATTTTATCTTTAAAAATAATAATGTCACTATCTAAAATATAATATTAATTTGAGTGCTTGAAACTGAATTCCAAAAGTGTACCAAGTACTACTAAATATGCAAGACCTGGCGATGTGCCACAATAACATTTTTCACCACTTCTGTTTAAATTACAAGTAAGATACTTAAAGTATTTGGGGATTATAGCTAGTGCAGTTTTCACCAACACTATAAATAAAATATTTAAAATTCATCAAATATGTGCATATCACTGCTTATATAACTGTGTTATCTATATCAAAACTTCAATTTGGAGGATTTGTTGGCTGACTTTTGCATGAGTTATGGTATGACTAGACATTGCAACACATAATAAGAAATCATAGTAGCTTCAGAAATAAAAATGTTTGATTATCTATTTTGTGTACAAAACAGCTCCATAACTATGTAGCTTAAGACAACCACCACTGAATCTTTGGGTCAAAAATTCCATCAGGTTTCAGATGCTAAGGCCCATCTCTGCTCTACATGGCTACTCTAGAGGATCTAGGATGGTGACATTCGATGGCCTTGTTTTTGGTTACCAGTTTGTGGTATCCCACTTCTCTGGCTTCTCTTTCCACAAAGTCTGTCATCATTCAGATATCTAGAGCATACTTCTTTACATGGCTTCCATGAGAGTAAAAACAATGCTGCTTAGTCCTCATAGGCCTTAGTCCCTAAAGTCACAGAGTATCACTTCTACTGACCAACGAAAGTCACAGATCCAGCTGAGATTCACATGGAAAAGAACCAGATTTCACCTCTTGATCATGGAAGTGGCAAAGGCACGTTACTAAAATAAATGTTTGGACACTAGAAATGAGGAGAGATTCTCGATTCAAAATCTATGTTCCTGCCACAGAAAAAGAAACTAGAGAAGAGTACAACAAGACTATAATAAGTAGGAGGAAGGAAATGATCAAGATCAGAAAGAAAAGAATAAAACTGAAAGGAAAACAACAGAGGAAATCAATGAAAAAAGGAAAAAAGGTTAGTCTGAGAAAACATCAATTATATTGGCAAGCCTCCAACAAGACTGATATAAATAAATAAGGAACAAATCATAGGAATTTAAAGAGGAATAATACTACAGATTCCATAGCCATTAAAAAGATATTAAGGGAATACCACAAATAATTTTTTGCTCATAAATTTAACAACTGAGAGGAAATGGACCAATTCCTCGAAACCCACAAAGTATCAAAATTTAAACTGGATGAATTAGATAACCTAAATAACCCGAGATTTTTTTTTTTAATTGGATGATAATTTAAAACCTTCCAAAAATTAATCTCCAGGCTCAGGTGTTTTCATGAATGAATTCTACCAAACAGATACAGGATTACCACAAACTTTACAAAATCTCTTCCAGATAATATAAGTACAAGGAATGCTTTGCAACTCATTTTATGAAGCCAGTATTACCCTAATCAAAATAATAATAATAATAATAAAAAATAAAGACAAAAACAGTACAAAATGTAAATTACAGATCAGTATCTCTCATGAATTTAGAAACAAGGGTCCTTGAAAAAAGTATTAGCAAACAAAATCAAACAGTGTATAAAAATAATTATACATCACGACCAAGCGGGATTTATTCCAAGTATGCAAGGCTAGGTTGACATTCAAAATCCAATCAATGCAATCCATCGTACCAACAAGCTCAAGGAGAAAATTCATATGATCCTACCTACTGACAAAGCCCAACACCCAAACATGATAAAAACTCTCAGCAAGTTATGAATAGAGGGTATTACCTTAACTTGATAAAGCACATTTATGAAAAATCTAGACTGAAAATCATACTTAGTGGAAAAGACTGAATGTTCTTCTCTAACAAGGGCACAATGTAAGGGTGTCTGCTTTCACTACTCTTATTCAACATAGTACCAAAAATTCTTACCATTTTGATAAGGCAAGGAAAAGAAATAAGTGGTGAACATTTTGGAAAGGACGAAATAGTGTCTCCATTTGCAAACAAAATGATTGACTACTTAGAAATTCTCAAATGATCTAGAACTATTAAGTGAGCTTGGAAGGTTGCAGAACAAAAGATCCACATGCAAAAATTAGTAACATTTATACATACTAATAATGTTCACGTAGAAAGAAAAATTAAAAACAAAATGTCATATATATCTCTCACAGAAAATTAAATACTTAGGTATGTACTTGACTAAATAAGTACTGGATCTGCATGCTGAAAATTACAAAACTACAGTTGGTAGAAATCAAAGAAGACCTAAATAAATGGAGAAACATACTGTATTTATGAATCGAAAGACTCAACAGTAAAAATGTCAAGTTTTTCTTTTATTCATCTATAGGTTTAATAAAATTCCTATTAAAATTTCAGCAAGCATTTTTGTAGAAATAGACAAGCTTATTCTAAAATACATATGGAAAGGCATAAGCCTTTGAACAGCAAAAAGAATCTTACCAAAGAAGTTTAAAGTGGGAAGAATCACTCTACCCGATATTAAGGCTTAATGTATAACTACAATAATCAAAACTGTGTGGTATTCTCAGAGGGATGGATACACAGTAATTGGAACAGAATAAATAATTTAGAAATAGCTCACACAAATATATTCAACCAATTTTGAAAAAGGTGCAAAGCCATTCAATTTAGGAAAGACAGCTTCATCAGTAAACGTGCTAGAACAACCGGCATCCATAAGTTAATTAAAAATGGATCACATACTTAGATATAAAACATAAAGTTATAAAACATTTAGAACAGACATAAGAGAAAGTCTTTGAAGAAAAAAATAGGGGAATATTCTTAGACTTAGATACCAAAAGCATGATACATAAAGCAAAATTTGATAAATTTGATCTGTCAAAATTTAAAACACTTGATATGCAAATGCCTGAAGAGAATACAAAGACAACTTATAGATTTGGAGAAAATATTTGCCAACCATATATCTAACAAAGGTTTAGTGACTAGACTACATAAAGAACTCTCAAAACTACGTAGTAAGAGCTACTTCACTGAAGAGGAGACACAGTTGGCAAATACGAACATTAAAAAGTGTTCAATATTGTTAGCCATCATTGAAATGCAAATTGAAAAGCACAATGAGATACCACTACATGCCTATCAGAATGATTAAAATGAAAAAATAGTGATAGCATCTATGGTGAGAAAGCAGAAACTAGACGTTGTCACTCACATATTGTTGGTGGAGTGGTAAAATGGTACAGCAACACTAGAAAACTTTTGCATTTTCTTTAAAAAAACTAAACGTCCAACTACTATATATCCCAGAAATTGCACACCTGGGCATTTATTTCAGAGGAGGGAACACTTATGCTCATTAAAGAATCTGCAGCCAATTGTTCATAGCAACTTCATTCTGAAATAGCTGAAGACTGGAAATGGCCCCTATGTCTTGCAACAGGTGAATGATGAAGCTGTAGGATATCGGTACTATGGGCTACTTCTCAGCAATAAAAAGAAAGGGTCTATTGATACACACAACAACTTGGATTCCTCGCCAGGAAATTATGCTGAGTAAAAAATGCCACCGCCAAAAGGTTACATACTGTATGATTCCACTTATAAAACATTGTAAAAAATAAGAAAATGGAGGACAGTTTAGCTGTTGCCAGAAGTTAGGGACAAATTTGGGAAAGGGACAGGTGAATGTGTCATGAAAGGGCAACATAAGGGATCCCTGAGGTGATCCCTGTTTTAAATCCCCACTGTGGTGGTGGCCACAAAAAAACTGCATACAACTAAATGCACACACACAGGAGTAGAAAACTTGAAATCTGAAAATTCTTGGTAGATTATATCGATATCAGTACCCTGCTTGTTTGCAAGACTAAAGTCTTGCAAAATGTTATTCTTGGAAGAAATAATGAAATAACAAGGAGTCTTCTTGCAAAATCTCTTACAACTGGGGTGTGTCTACACATGGGAGATGGGAGATGGGAGACGGGAGACGGGAGGGATTGTGGCCACCTTTGGAAACAATCTACACCCTGAACTTTATTCCTTACTCACGCGATTTCCAAAATTGCCATAGGCATTCATGATTGTCAGAGACTTCTCAACGGTGATTTAGGCACCTTCCTTCTTGAGATTCCATCATTTTCAATAAAAAGTTTCCCCATGAGTCAGCAGAGGAGGACTGGATGTGTGATATGTATGTTTAATAGAGTTTGGGATGTTTTCACGGGCCAGACCTAGAAGTGTCAACATTTTTTTCTATTGTTTTGACAAATATTTACTCTATATTTATGATAATAATAACACTTCCTGGTGGATAATAATTTTAACACTCAGAACTCAATTCCAAAAATGTGCCACGATTTGGCAAAATGTGAAGCTCAAATGTTTTACACAATAAGATTTCTCATCTTCTATGCTTAATTTAGGATGAAGACATTTTATGTTAAAAAAAGTATAGCTTTCAGTAACCCATTGAATGGGAACTCTGTTCCATTGAAGAGAACTCCATCATTTGCCAAAACTTAACTGCAAGGGAGACGAGGTAATGTAATCTTACTGTGCCAAAAAAGTTGCAGATTTCAAAAGTTGTAGTGAATGGCAAACAGTGTCCCATTCAACAGTTTTGGACACAGATCATGGAGAGGCTTGGATCTAGGATCATTCTATTAAACATTTTTGTAATAAAAAGGTAGTACTTGTGATTGGGCAGTAACCCAGTTTTCCCTAGAAATAGCTATAATTTGACAGCCACAGTGTGTACCTCAGCAGCTCTGAATGCCCATACAAGTTTCCCAAGTTATTGCTATTGTGCTCTAGAGCTACGTATCACATAAGGAAACCCACTGGGAAATGATTTCCGTTATATCTGAACACAAACTGTAAACCTAGAAATAAGAATTATTAAATTTTAATATATTATAGCATTTAAAAAGGCTGTTAACTTGCTAATAAGAAAAACAACTTTGATTTTCTCAAGTAGGGAAAACAGTTAACTGGACTTTTTTACGTCACAAATGTTACCTCTTTACATTTGCCTAAATGGAATATAAGAGAAATATGCTATTTATAGACCCATAGTCAAATTCGTTTTCCCATTTTGGGCCACAGTAATCTCATATCTGTATTTCCAATGTTCAAATATAATTACATGAGTGAGTGCTTTAATAATCTTTTTTCATTATAAACAAATATGGAATGTTTGCATAATTTGAAACAGAAATAAATCCCAACCAAAATACTATTAGATGAAACTGTGATAATTATATAAAGTTTTAATAAATACTATTCATGTAGAATGTCTTAGTACCTCTGAAAGTTGCACTTACTGCAAAATGAAGGAGCCAGGAAACATTTTAAGAAGTGAAGTAGAGACTCTTAATTAAACATTTAAGCAAACAATTCAGAAAAAAAATAATATATATGTATATATATATATCAGTTTAAATATTTGACAACTTGAAATAAATCATAAGACTCAAATCTAAAGAGAAAACTCCACTGGGGAAAACATGTTGGTAGCACTGGATTTTAGCTTTTCTTCCAAGAACAATTCCTTTTGTAATTTATAATGCCACAATGAAATATACACAAAGCAAAATAGGTAGACACCTATGTGAAAAACAAAACAATGGACACTCTGTTAATGCACATATTCAATGTGCACTTCATAGAATTCAATTTTGGTTCTATCCAGTAAATGCATTTCTCCTTCCAAAGCTATCCCATTTCACATATGCCTCCAGATTTCATTATCAAGGCTATCCCAAGAGATAAGATAAGTGGTCACATATTTAATATAACTTGAGATCTGATATTGAAAGACACTAGTCTCAAAATAAATCCTCCATCTGCCTACCAGAGTTTATGAAATTACATTATTTCAGGTGTATCCTTTACTTACAGTCTTCATGTTTCAAAAATCACTGTTCAAATGCAATTAACACCAAAGGGGATTTGGGATAATAGTATTACTATATCTCTTTAGGTTGGTGTCTACAACTTGCAGAATTAGGATTGGCCAGCATTTTGAAACATCTTTAAAACATTACATTTGGCCATAAAAATGTGTAAATCAAAACTGTTACCTAGATATATGAGGTGCATTTGAAAGAATATTAACTTTAAGACCTTTATATAGCTTTCTTAGCCCTTACAGATCAAATAGATGAGTATAATTAGGGAATTTGAATGTTATATTAATATATTTAATTTAATATGTGTATAAAATTTTGCACCCCACAGATGGAGCATTGCAGTACTATGTCAGTCAGCTATTGACGACTAACCATCGCTCAAAAATCTCAGTGCCATATAAAAATAAACAGGTATTTCTTATATGTCTTCAGATAACTTGGAATCATTTTGCTAATCTCAGATGCACTCATTTCATGCAACTGTAGGTTGGTTGGGGGTCAACAAATTTAGGAGGAGCTTGACAGATTTTAGAATCTTGAGGGAGTTCCTGTTCACCTCTCATTCTCTCTGCACTCGCAGGGTAGCCAGCACGCCTTCTCATGGCGAGGCAGCAGCACCAGTGCCAAGTGGAAACAATGCTTGTTAAGGCTGAATGTTGGAAGAGGCTCACTGTGATTTTCACCTGTATCCCATTGACCACACCAGACAAGGCTGAGCCCATATTCAAGAAGAAAGATACGCATACTCTAAACAGTTTGAGCCAAAACAAGTCACGTGACCAACTTCAACATCAATGGAGTAAGGACGTAAACTCCACTGGGTGTGTGGGTTAGAGGTAGGAGAAAGAGTGACTATTTCTGAGCACTAATTTACTACAAGCATCTTTTTAAGCATCCACGGAGTATTCTCAAAAAAAAAAAACACACAAAAAAAACACACTATGAACTTTGCAACAAAGTGAATCTTAACAAATACCTCAAAAAGTAAATTTTACAGGTCATCTTTTCTGACCACTAAACACTCTGGCTGGATATGATTCATAAAATTTTATACCAAAAAAGTAAGGCCTACAAGGACTCCACAACTGATTGCCTGTGGTAAGAGAGGGAAAGGGGCAATCTCAGAGGGTCACTAAGTTTCCAGCAAATTCTTGGTTTGCTAAAGCATATTGTTTGTTCAGGTTGAAAAAACTCTTCACTTAGAGTTAAACTCTATCAGGTAACTATGCAGGAAAAACTTAACTGAGCTGCCTAAAAATACAGTGGGCTGCTGGGAAAATTGTGTTTTACCTCTCACAGGATGGGTTCTGCAATGTTGGTCTAAATGGTAAGTTGCGGGCTATGATAAAGTGTCATTAGTTCACAATAATTTAAAGTAAATATACTGTCTCTTCCATGAAGTTAAATTTAGTTAATTTCAAGGTCTGCCTCTTATTATGAGAGTTGATTTTCCCTATATTTAATTGTTAAAATGTCCATTCCATCTTAATAAAATGTTTGTGAGCCCAAGGGGCAGTAGTTTTTTAAACTTATTAAATATTATAAAATTTACTTGTTCCTGAAATCCAAAAGTCTGAGAGCATTCGTACAATTTTTAACACTTTCTGGTTTTGAGCTCTCAGGAAAGGAAAGAACTGGCTGATTTTGCTTGGTATTGGATCTTTAGAATCAGCAGACTGTCCTAACTACCCAGTGATTGTTTCGAATAAAATAAATGACAGACATCATGTTGGCAGAGACTGGCTAGAAGCTCACCAAACCTATTTTTCCTTCTACTAAAGAATAGCTGTTCCAGTCTCCTTGCTATTACATGTGGTTAGAGACAGTGCGAGCACCAGAAAGTGTGTCAAACCGATATTTGACACATCCAGAACTGGCACTTTAAGTTCCGTCACACAAGATCATCATCCATAGCTCTCTTCCGGTCTCTGTTGGCCTGATTTGGTCAACTTACTTTTACTCTTTTATTTCTTGGTGGTTAATGTGGGCAGAGTCATGTGAGTCAATCACTAAATACCTATGTATGAAGACATTGGTTCTTGTACTGATTAAGGAACATTCTTGTTGCAAGGAAATGATACAAAATTTTCGTGTAGGCTGATGGAGACTTACTAATGATACATCCAGTGTCTCTTAAACTGTAGCCATGCAGGAGGAACAAGACATGGTGACTATTTCTCTCTCTCTGTCTGATCTGTGCTTTGAACTGCAGAATAACTTAAAATTCTTCTTAAAGAATCATATGTATTTTTTAAAATTTATGATGCTAGTTATGTCTCTTTTGCCTAATAGTTGAAGCAAAAGATACTGAATTCTCTTCTACCATGTGTTAGGGATAGTAGTAAAAAACAAAACATAAAACGAACAAACAAAAAAACCTTTAAAAAACAATTTGTAATGAATTCCTACAGGTGATATGTCTATATAACTGAAAATTCTAAGTAGAAATGGCAGCCTAATGATTTCTTATTTCCAGAAGAAGGTTTTAAACTTAATTGTCTATTCCCTTGGAACCCTGCTGAACCAATGCAGTGTCCCCAGTTGCTTCCCTCTGAGTTTATGTACTAATCACAAGTTTCAAGTACAAAGATTACTATTAAATTCCATAGTAATACGGATTTTACATTATGATAGATTTCTGCTTTTCTCTCTCTCTCTCTCTCTCTCTCTCTCTCTCTCTCTCTTTCTTTCATCCTCTCTCTTTCTCTTTCTTTTGCTGCTGGACATGGAATTATCCCTTTTTATAGCCTACCTAAACTAACCCAAAGGAAGCATTTGTGACAAATTACTCCTGCTAAAATTCTGAGTAGCATTTATCAAAGAATATTTATTATTCCTCTTATTCTCTTTTCTTTATATAATTGGATAGCTATAATGGTACAGGAATTTGATCAAATTGTTATATCCATTCTTGTCTCAACTAATTTACCAACTTGATAGCCATTATGTTCAGAGTCAAAGACTTTTTTTTCACATTCACCAGATTCTAAATTCTCTCATCACTTGCATATCAAGATATCTAGTTTTGAACACAGAATATAAGCTATTTAGAGCAAATTCTGAAAGACTTTATATACCCATATGTAGAAGTAAAAGATTCACAAATCATTCTCTAACAGATGATCACTTAATGATTCTAAACACACACACACACACACACACACACACACACACACACACACACACACAAAACAGATAAACTAGGCACTTTCAAACAATGTTTTCATGGCTCTGAAGAAGAAATCTGTGTCATGGGCCAGAACTGAAATACGTGAGCTACATGCGACATTTTTCTAGCCATATCAGAGACTTACAGTAAAAATAATAGCTATCATTTACTGAGGGTCTGCTCTTTCAAAGTCATCTGTAACTATCTCTGAATACTATCTCTTCTACAAGGTATGTACTAAATTCCTGATTTCTAGATGAAGATATGGGAGAAAGGTAACTTCCTCAATGTCAGAGAGACAGGATAGTGTTTGGATAGGATTCAAACTCAACTTTGGCTTTTTTTTCCCATACGACCATGGAGAATATCTAACAAAATCAAGTCACGAGAAGACGGCCAAAGTGCATAGTTGAAGCAGTGCTGGTGTTTATTTGACTGTACATAGACTTCTTTCATAGAACCATGTGTAAAGTATATTTTTCTTTTAAAAAGCTTCAATTACCATAAATTGTGGGTTTAAGTCAAACTGGCATATAAAGTGACTTGCATTTTTGCGTATAAACATTTAGGTTTGGATTTAATGTATAGGTTTACTCATCCAGTGGCTTTGCCAAGCAATTACAGGCCTGGGGGCGACATCAGGAAACTCCAGCTGGCTCCCACATAGCCCTTCCTCGGTTGTTCACAGGAACCCAGGAGGTAGGTGGAGGACTGGTGGAAGTCTTAACCCGCTTTCAGCTGGCTTCTTAGTACCATAGTACACGAGACTTGGAAAGAGGTTGAATATTGCTTTATCCAATTCTCTTACTGTGGAGACAAAATGTAGGACTAAAAGGTAACGCTCTACGCTCAAGACCACATCCTAAGCTACCAGCAAAGTTTGAGTCACTCAATTCCTCATAAAGTGCTTGCCCCATTCTCCACTGAGATATGGGCTAGGTATTTGGATACTGAGAAAAAGGCTTATTTTATTTATTTATTTTTTTACGTAAATTCCTTCATTTTTCCACCTGTGTGTCATGACTGGTGAGAGTCACATGAGCACGGAGGTGCAGACACTGTACCTATTTGCACAGTGAACAGCTTGATCTGAGTGTTTTATTTCTTATCTTTATCACAATTCTTGGCATCTTTTTTTTTTTTTTTTTTCATAAATGAATCATGAATACCATGCCTTTGCTGATGGTATTTTAGTGTGCAATTCTTGGGACATCTTGAGATAGCATCACTCAGAAATTTTTGCAGGAGTTGGATTCTTACAGGATGTTTCTCTTTGTGATGTGGCAATGACGAAGGTGATTTTAATGTAGGAATTTTTGGCAGCTTGAACCTTGAGTGTATAAGTGTAAACCTTGAGTAACGCTTCATCCTGTGAGGTTTGAGTGGGCTCAATTTGCTGAACTGAACAAATGAACCAAGAATTTAACTTCACGTTGTTTTTTTCCCGATAGTTAGAATTGTGTTAACATTAATATATTGCTTCTTTCTTTTGTTTTCCCAAAGACACACACTCACATACACACACACACACACACACATGTCACGTAGCTTGTGAGGCTTAATTACAAAACATGTCAGGTCAAGTAACTGCAAAGATATTCTGTCGGGTGATGAAATACATCTTGTGTATTATTCTCTGTGCTTTTAATCCACATTCAAATCTCTCTTCTATCAAAACTTACCTATTTAAAAAAGGAACAGAGTTTGTTTTACCTTTGCTTTTTATCCATGAATAAAACAACTGTCATAATGAAAATTTTTTTACACCACCACTTTGTATTCACAAATAATATAAAACCTGAAAAACGCAAAACGGAAAGACAAAGAGAGGAGTCAGCACTACATTTTAAATGGACATTAGTAGAATGCATTGACCTTTTTCTGATCATTTTTCTCTTCTAGTGAGACGCAAAGAGGGAAATACTGAATGGACGACCTGCAGCCAGCAGCAGCCTTTCATGAAACTGTTAGTCAGTGTCAGCAAATGAAACTGACAAAAGGATCTGGATGAAAGATTGAGTAATTATTTTTCTGTGTTAATGGCCCTTTATTTGTGGTTTTTATGCCTATGTTTGTTAACAGTAATTGCCTCTCCTTTACTGTTTATTTTTAATGAGTGCCTTAAAAATGGAGCAGTAGCTACTGTAGAATTTATTCTCATTTTGTTTACCATAGAAAGAACAGTGGGAAAAACAGGACTCCATCTCCTTAAAAGGAAAGTTAAAACTGTGCATCAGAGAAAGAAAGGAAAAACAAATACCTTTGGAAGTATGCGCATGGGATTTTGATGATGAAAAAGCAATAAATGAACAGCACTAGTTGTGAGCTGGGTCTCTCTAATCCATGGAGATTCAGCCCAATATAACTACTTTTTTTCTGTGTCATAATTATAGTCTTGGTTTTAGGTGTCCATGGGAGAATACAAAATAGATTGTTTTTAATGCAAAATGGATTGCATTTCCCCATATACTGCAATATTCAGGACCTTTCTTCCTTTGCAATATTACATTAAATGTCCTGAGGTTGAGGCTCATCAGTCATGTTTGTGTCATCAGTACTTAGTACATACTTTGGGGTAATAAGTACTGGATATTTATTTATTGATTGAAATAAATAACTGTAGCTACTATTAGCTTCTAGACTAAGCAAGTAGAATGATTGCAGTTCCCAAATCAGTGACGTATATTTGACCGAACATGTCTAAAATATAAGCAATTGAGATTATACTGGATGTATTTACAACTTAGAAAATTATTATGTGTTTATCTGTAAACTGATGTATTAGTTTCTTAGGGTTGTTTTAACAAATTACCACAAACTGGTTGGCTTAACACAATAG
Source organism: Rhinolophus sinicus (assembly GCF_057876585.1). NCBI lineage: Eukaryota > Metazoa > Chordata > Mammalia > Chiroptera > Rhinolophidae > Rhinolophus > Rhinolophus sinicus. The sequence goes on along the minus strand of NC_142503.1, from coordinate 186,383,768 downwards.
GAATTTATTATCTCACAGTTCTGGCCAGAAGTCTGAAGTCTAAGAGTCATCAGGGCCATATTCTCTCTGAAGACGCTCAGTAAGAAGGTTCTCTGGCCTCGTCCTAGCTTCTGGAGATCGCCGGCCATCCTTGGCCTTTCTGAGCCGTAAGCTGCATCACTCCAATTTCTGCCTCTCGTGTCACATGGCTGTCTTCCCTCTGTGTGTCTGTTTTCTCATTGTAAGGACACTGGTCATTGGACTAGGAGCCTCCCAGTCTGACGTCATCTTAACTATATTTGCAAAAACCATATTTAAAATAGGGTCATCTTCTATTTTTCTTTTACAGCCTTATTAAGTTATAATTAACAAATGAATTTTTAATATATTTAAAGTGCACAACATGATGACTTTCTATACCTATCCATTGTGAAAGGATTCCTAGACAGAAAGTTTGTATGCATTTACTAAGCTCTTTGCATTTTCCTCAATACCCAGCCTCTGACAAGCACATTCTACTCTGTTTCTGTTTGACTTTTAAAGAAAATATATTCTACACATAAGTGTACCGTACAGTATATGTCTGTCTGTGTCTGGCTTATTTCACTTAGCATAATGCCCTCCAGGTTCATCCACGTTGTTGTAAATGGCAAGATTTCCTTCTTTTTTCACAGTTGAATAATCCACATTTTGGCTATTGTGAATAATGCTGCAATTAATGTGGGGGTGCAGATATCTCTTCAAGGTAGTGATTTCATTTCCTTTGTATATAAACCCAGAAGTGGGATTGCTAAATGATATGTCTATTTTTAATTTTCTGAGGAACTTCTATACTGTTTTCCATAGTGGCTGCACCACTTTACAGTCCCACCAACAGTGCACAAGGGTTCCTTTTTCTCCACATCCTCACCAGCAGTTTTTATTGTTTGTCTTTTTTTGTAGCAGGCATCTCACAATCATGAGGTGATCACTCATTGCAGTTTTGATTTCGTTTTCCAGATGGTTAATGATGTTGAGCACCTTTTCATATACCTGCATGTCTTCTTTGCACATGTCTATTAGGGTCATTTGCTTATTTTTAAATTAGGTTATTTGGATTTTTGTTACTGAGCTGTATGAGTTCCTCTATTTGGGGTACCAGCCCCTTATCAGATGGGGTTTCCAAATATTTTCTCCCATTCTATAGGTTGCCTTTTCATTCTGTTGATGGTTTCCTTGGCTGTGCAGAAGCTTTTCAGTTTGATGTAGTCCAACTTGTTTGTTTTTGCCTTTGCTTCTGGTATGAAATACAAAACATCATTGCCAAGACCAATGTCAAGGAGCTATGTTTTCTTCCAGGAGTTTTACAGTTTTAAGTCTTAGGTTCAAGTCTTTAATCCATTTTGAATGTTTTTTTTTTTTTTTTTTTTTTTTTTATGAGGTAAGAGCAGAGTCCAGTTTTACTCTTTTGCCTGTGGATATACAGTTTTCTCAATGTCATTTATTGAAGAGACGATTCTTTCCCCATTGTATATTTTTGGTGACTTTGTCAAAAATTATTGATTGTTATCTGTTTTTATGCTAATATCACACCGCTTTGATTGCTACAGCTTGGTCTGATTTTGAAATCAGAAAGTGTGATGCCTCCAGCCTTGTTCTTCTTTTGTCAAGATTGATTTGACTATTTAGGGTTGTCTGCAATTATGTACAAATTTAAGGATTTTTTCTTTTTCTGAGAAAATGCCATTCAAATTTTGATAGGGATGGCATTGAATCTATAGATTGCTTTGGGTAATAGGGCCATTTTAACAACATTAGTTCTAATTCATTGACAATAGCATCAAAAATAATAAATATTCCAACCTACTACTTAGGAATAAATTCAATCAAGGAGGTGAAAGCTTTGTACAGTGAAAAGTATAAAACATTGATGAAAGAAATTAAAGAAGACACAAACAAGGCCACAGTCTGAGGTTCCCAATAGACATGAATTGGGGTGGGGGGAATTATTTAAGCCAGTACCCTCTGGTTGAGTTTATATCCTGGTCGCATCACTTACTGGTTGAGAGGCCTTGAGCAAGATATTATACTTTACATCTCTAAACTTCCGTTCCCTTGTACGTAAAAGGAGGTCAATGATGTTTCTACTTAACTCATGCAGCTATAGTGAGGACTCCCTGAACTAATAAATGTAAAGCCTACAGCACAGCTCTGATACATCAAGGAGCTCTAATAAACAACATCTCTGAGGCAAATATAGTAGAGAGTGTGATATAACTTTTATGACAATGTTCTTCAGTGTAGAACAGTGACAAAATGCTAAAGCAAAATCTCTAAACATGGTCTTAGGAAACACCAAGAAATGTATAGTGGTTATGCAAATCTCTAGAAAAACCCGAAGGGTACAACAGAATATGTTGAGTAGTTGTTCATAGATTTCCTCTTTGGATAATGCATTGTTCTAATAGAATCATACCAAAGAACATGTCATATAAAGTTAAAAAATAGTAATAACAACTAGAAAAAAGGAAAAGTACTTAGTGTGGGAGGTTAGAGAGGGGAGGCAATGCAGTGAGCACTGACTTACAGTGTTCCCTAGGGCGCAGTTTGGAAACAATGAACCGAGAAGGATGGACTGCATCTCCTTCAAGGAACATTCGATGGGTACTGTTTCTTCCTATCAGATTTGTTAGAAGAACTGGGAAGTAGAGAATTCAATGTTAAGAGCAGGTACATTCACCTAATAGACACGAAAGCAGAGTAGCTTTAAACTCCTCAGAGAGTAAATCCACAGCAACAATAGCAGTAACGATGACGCTAGTCATTTTCTGAGGGATTGTTCTGTGCGTTGTTCTAAACGTGTTCCGTGTTTCATATCACTTAATCCTCACAACCCTCTGGAGGACACACTATTAATTTTTCTGTCTTTCCTGAAGATAAAACCGAGTCACAGAGAAGTGACATTAATTCATGAAGTGATGCCTAGTGAGTGACAGAAAAACACATTGAAATTAAGCAGTCTAAGTGAAGTAAGTCAGACAGAAAAAAGGCGAGAACCATATGATTTTACTAATATGTGGGATATAAAACTGAAAACAACAAAGGAACAAGACAAACAAATAAAGAAACAAAAACTCATAGACACAGACAATAGTTCAGTGATTATTCAGTGATTACCAGAGGGTAAAGGGGGCAGGGGATGGTAGAAGAGGGAAAGGGGGTTCAAATATATGGTGATGGAAGGAGAACTGACTCGGTGGTGAACAAACAATGTGATTTATAGATGATGTATTGCAGAATTGTACACCTGAAACCTATGTAACTTTGCTAATAATTGTCACCCCAATAAACTTTAATTAAAAAAAAGAAAAGAAAAAGAAATTAAGCAGTCTGATCTGACACTATTGCCCAAGATTTTTACCCTATGCTGCATTTTACCCTTAATTGCATTAGAGAAAAATAGCCACGTTTTTGTACTTTTTGGATCGTGGGAGACCCAGGTGCTCCCTCTATTAGCGAGTAGTGTAAGTTTGAGGATGAGATCTTGCCCAGCCAGAAGTGAGTGTGTGGACCCTAATTAAGTAAGCTTAAATTTCTTCCTTCAAGTTTGTTTTTCAAATATTTATTTTGTGCCTATTATTCACTAGGCACTCAGAAAACAGAGCTTTCTAAGCCTTGTTTTTCAAGGTGGCATGTGATTTAGGAGACCTCCATGTCTCCTAGTCCCACCCAGTGACTGAAAACAAAATGACACTCTCCATTAGTCTTCTTAAAAGCTAGACAGCAAGGAAAGTCACTGAAGTGATGCAAATACATAAAGTTATTAAAATTACATACAGGAATTGGAATTTAAATTGGATATCAAAAATCTGTTTGTTTGTTTTGTTTTTTTTTTAGTATGGAGTTGATGGTTTTATTGAATATTCTACCTTTGGGTGCTGGTTTAAAAATTGATTTTTTTTTTTTATTTTTTTTTTAGAAATTATGTTCCTTTCTCAACTATTCCCCTTCAAAAACTATATTGATTTAAAAAAAAATCCAAGGTCAAAATAATGGTCAATCTTCAAATAGTTACTGCGTTTGACTTGGAATATATCATGAATCAAAAATAATTTTTGAACTGGTGCAAATGATTCATGGAAAAGTATAATGTGATTTAATAAATGTGTCTCCCTACATAAGTTAAAAATATTTGAGCCCAAATTAGCAGCATGTCTTTTTCTGTTTCTACATCTGAGAATGAAATAAACCACAGGAGAGATAAGTTTCCTTTGTCTGATTTAATGGCTTTTGGGGAGATGCATCAGTGTAAAGCCACGTGACTCCAAGGGATAAGAGTAAAGAGATGGGAGTGAACCTACGTATCAGGGAATAACACTGATACAGTAAACAACTTACAGTCCCAAGGATACTTGGAGATACATTTTTAACCTTGCAACTTCCCTTTAGGAATAAACTGAGCAACTGAAAATGGATATCCACCCATGATGTTGTTAATACAAATAGGTTCATTAACATCATCTTGTAGCCAGCAACAAAATTTCTTTGAAAATTATGCCTAGATTATGAAGATATTATTCTCAGAAACCAAGGGAGGGAAGGGAAACTGGTGCTATTTTGTTTTGCTTTCTTCACATCTAATAAATGGGGTTGCATGCACCCGCGCATGTGTGAAAATGCACATTTAATAATTTGGAGGGAAAAAGCTGTTAGAAGAGGTTCTCTGCAAACTTAGTTAGCCCAGAAGGAATTATATTAACTACTTGAATAGGAAAAGAGAAAGAGGAAGAATATTCAATTGAAAAATATTCAATGAATGCCTTCCATGAGCCAGACTCTATATAATTATCTAGAAACACAAGGATATAAAAAGATACTTCTTGTCCTCAAGAAACCCAATCCGGACAAGGGACTGCAGGCAGAAGCCAAACATTCTAGACTAGCTTGCATGATGTAAGTAGCCAGGGTAAGATGTAACATGGATACAAAGATAGATTGAAGCCAAGTGACTTGATTGTAATACTGAGAAGTTAACTCTCTCTTTTTCCTATAGCCAAAGAAGTAACAAGGACAAAAACAGTATTAAAAGATTTACTTACCTTATATTTCACCTATGTGTATTTTGTGTATGTTATAGAATGAATGTTTATCTCTCCTTTGAATCTATGTGTTGTAAACCTAATCCCCAGTGTGATGGTACCTTGGGGTGGGGGGGAAGGCTTTGGGGGGTAATTAGGTCGCGAGGGTGGATCCTTTATAAAGGGGATTCATGCCTTTATAAATGAGGCCCGTGAACACTCCTTAACCCCTCTGCAATGTGGTGCAGCAAAAAGATGGCCTTCTAGGCAGTGAGCCTCACCAGACAGTGAATCTGCCAACGTTGTGATCTTGGGCTTCCAGCCCCTAGAACTATGAGAAATAAATGTTGGTTGTTTACACACCACCCAGTTTACAGTATTTTTGTTATAGCATCCTGAATGGACCAACACAGTCTGAAAAATTGGATAGAGGAAAGGAATTTTATAGATTGTGAAGCAGATAAATTCATTACAATGTGCATTCATTATGCACATTGATACAGACTTTTTCTTTTATTTTAATGGAAATGGTACATTTTAAATGGTGTTTTTGCTTGTCTGCTTTTTAGAAGTGTTTTTAAGGCTTGCCGTCTTCTACCCTCTTTAACTTTATTTCAGGGTTTGAGCGAGAAAATTCTTAACTCTGAGTGATAATGATAAATTTGGCCTATGCAGAAGCACTCCGTGGGGATGCTGGGTCTCTGTGGCTCAGGTATGTTTAATTGGTGGTGGATGAGTCAGTCAAGGGTGGCCTGAAGGTTGTGATGTGTCCTAAAATGAGGGCACATGTTGGCAGCGTGCCTTCCTTTAGCAAGTAGCCAGCTCTGGGAGTTTGCTTTCCACAGTGTGATTTGAATGTGTAAAAAAACCTGTGTGGCAATCACAGCCCTGCAAATCTGGATTTTTTTATTCCTCTTTTAATTTTCAGATGAAGTCCCAAGATAAACAGTGGGAGCCAGCCAGTAAGTACCTACTGCAGGGACAGAGACTGGAAGGGGTACTGTACTTCTGTGTGCAAAACAGGACAGCTTGTGTTGGGATGTTTGGTTATTCGCACAGTTTATTTTCTGTGTTTTAACATTTGGGAAATAACAGCAACTACGACCTTTTGATTGTGGTTGTTTTCACAATGGAAGCTTTGCTGAAAAAGTCTATTCCATAGCAAAAAGGTAAGGTGGGAAAGGAGGCTTAGATCAGTGTTTCTCAAACTACCCAACTTGAATAACTACTTTTACGATTTTCGATTTTCTTTTAAATTTCCAATACGTTGAAGACCAAAATTTTTGTAAAAATCCAATAAAAGTTACTAGAAAATGAAATAAAAGACATGCAAAATGTAAGTCCTCTATGTTTATTATTAGATCCAACAGATGTCTTTTCCTTCTGTGAAGCTGCTACACAGGTTTCTAAATGCTTACTCTTTCCTTCCATACGTGTATCTTTACATCTTGCAGAATGACTTTAGTCAGGGGCCCACACTTGGAGTTGCAGGGGCTTAGAGGATTCTGAAAACTGTCAGAAACTCCCAGAGCAAGTGATACAATGAAGACAAAAAAGTGATACATAACACTTTCCTTAGTCAAGACTAACATTATTTCTCTGCATTAACCCAAGTTGCTTTCTGATTTACCTAAAAGGAGGGAAATTGTCCCTTAGGCACTAAAGCAGTAGATGCTAGTAGAATTCAAAATTGCAAAGCTATTTGCATGTGTGTTGTGTGTGTGTGTGTGTGTGTGTTTGTGTTGTGCGCACGTACATGTGTACAGTCAGAACTATATAAACAGCCCATAATCTGGGGGAAAATTGAAATCATGAAATTTCCAAAAGTAGCATCAAAAGAAACATATACTTGGAAATGTTGGCAATCACGTCCCATTTCCAAATTCATCCTTGTAAAATTTACAAATATAAAATGGAATCTATCTTGAGGAGAATCACTGAGTGATATAACTTCATCTTCAGAGATATGTTTTCTCTTTTGCCTTTTTCATCAGCCAGTTTTTCCCTCTGTAAAGGCTTTCCTTTTTCTAACTTTATATTTCTTCTTATTGAATGATGAAGACACTTCAATCTCCATTTCTCTCTCTTCCAAAACAAAAGAACTCCTGGTTTTTGTTTTTGTTTTTTCCTGAACAAATGACTATCTAGAATAAAACCTCTATTCCCAATTGTCCCTGAAGTCAAGTGTAGTCTTGAGACTAAACATAGACAATGGGATCTGAGCAGAAGTGTCAGGGCAGGTTCTGGGAACCATACTTAAAAGATAGCTGGCAATAATATTTTGCTCTATTTTCTTCATTGTCTCTATCTAATTTCTGGTGGGAATGAGGAGTTTCATCCGTCTTGGATTGCACTGTGGTCCTGGAAGTAGAAATCACATATAGTGGAATGAAGTGTTTGACGGAGCCAGGGTCACTAACATCCTGAAATACCATCCCAATTCCCTACTATTTCAAACAGATTTCCTCTGAAATTTTTGACCTTGAAAGAAAGCCAACTTCTGCCTTGTTTAATCAGCTATTACTCAGACCCAAACCTTATCCTAACTGATAGGAGTGATGATAATGGAAGCATGTTACAAGTACATGTATGTGCTTTCCAACAACATGCCAGCCATTAGCCATAGGTGGCTATTCAAATTTACGCTAAATTAAATAAAATTTAAAATGCAGTTCCTAGTCACCCTAGCACATTTTATGAACTCAGTAGCACATGAGACTGGTGGCTATTCTATTGAATAGAGCAAAAATTGGAGAGATTTTCCCATCACAGCAATTTCCTTTAAACAGCACTGATATAGAGGGCAAGACCTAGCTTAATTCTCTTTGTAACCAATAGATATTTACTAAAAGATTTTCATTACTGCATCTTTAAAATTACTTACATTACAAGTCACCCAGATAAATCAAATAAGTATGTGAGAAGAATAAACTATATATAGTAAATTTGGACATAATTAAACGTCTGAAAACAATCACATAGAATACAAGACTGTTCCTGGGAGGGATGGGTGTAAATTTCAGGGGATAATTCATGGCCTGGAATAAATAATTCTGAGTTATCCATCTCCCCATCCTCAATCCCCAAAATTTTCACATTGATTATTTGAAGTAAAAGTGAACATCAAGGACATCTACAGGGAAAAGAAGTTGGAGAGGGGGAGATACGACACAAAAGTTAAAACATATACGTATCTCGGTCAGCTCTTGGTTAGTAAAATGAAGTTATAAAGGGCAATTACATTTCATCTGCAGTTAGGATAATAGAAGACATAAGCACTTATTTTGTTTAATCATGTAATTTTCTTTTTCTTTCTTTTCTTTTGATTTGAAGCCCACTGGCTTATTTTCTATATCATGATTGTAGCACCTGATTACCATGTTTCCCCAAAAATAAGACCAGGTGTTATACGTGGGTTTGCTCCAAAGGACACATTACGGCTTATATTCAGGGAATGTCATCCTGGAAAATCATGCTAGGGCTTATTTGCCGGTTAGGTCTTATTTTCAGGGAAACAAGGTATTCTAGCACGCCAAGGCTTCCAACAGTTTGCCTATGAAATATTTCCCTTATTCAAGAGTGTGTGAGAAAGACATTTTCACAAAGAGGAAATGTAATAGAATACAGAAAGTTTAGAAATTCATGCTAAAAGACATCATCTTGCTACTTTTTGTTTTTGTTCCCCCCCCCCTTAAAAGATATCCAGAATACTATGCCTTTCTTCATACTGAATGTTAGATTTGCTAGTTTTAAATATGCAAGTATATCCCTTCCAAGGAGGCCTGAGGTGAAAAAAAAAAAAATTCAAAACTTTTATAGTGCATTTTACTATATAATGTGATTATGAAAATGGAAGACTTGTTTTCTTGGTGAACTAATTTTTTTGCCACTCTTTTCTCCTAATTACAAGGGCAATCACACTGAACCTCATTCATATGGAAATGTATTAGAAACTTATTAATGTGTTACGGGCTCTGTCGTGAAACCCAGTGTATAAAAAATTCTAACTAAGACATATATTTGTGATTCAAGAGTTCAAAATATTTATTTTGCTTCAAGTCCTTTTCCTGAGCAAGGAGTAATGTTTTAATTAGCTGTGTTTGCTATCTGTTGCTCTATGTCAGCACTAGGCCACAATAAACGATGGTTTTCAGCCTAGAAAGGTATCAATCATGTGATGTGATGGAAAGTGCACAGGATTAGGAAGACCAGTTTAACTCCTGGCTCCTATCAGTTGTGGGACACAGTTAAGTTCATCAACCTTCCTGAGGCTCCATAAAATGAAGCCTGGATTATTTACGTCCTCGTGGTTTTGTGAAAATGAGGTGAGAAAACGTATGGACTACATTTGTGTCTTAGTCTCCTTGTGCTGCCGTAACTAGATGCCACAGACAGGGTGGCTTAAACAACAGACATTTATTTTTATAGTTTTGGAGGCGGGAAGTCTGAGACCAGGCTGCCAGCATGATCAGGTTCTGGTGACAGCTCCCTTCCTGGCTTGTAGACGACAGTCTTTATACCGCATGCTCCCAGGTCCTTTCCTCCGTGTGTGTGCATAGAGAGTGTGAGAAAGCTGATGTTTCTCCCCACCGAGACACTAATCCTATTGGACCACGTACCACCATCATAACCTCATTGAACCCCAATCACCTTCCAAAAGCCCAGTCTCCAAATACCATCAACTTTGCGGTTAAGGCTTCACCATAGAGATTTATGGAGAACACAAACCTTCAGTCCATAATAATCTGGCACACAGGAGTTTACTGAAAAGTGCTCAAACACTAAAAGTAGTCAATTGTCCTGCACAGCAGTGTAGGACCTAAAAAGGAAAAACAGTCCTGATCACAGATATATGTTTGAGGATTTCCCTTTGGTGTGAACACTAGACCAGAATTTCCTGTAGCTTCTTTTGAGGAATAGAAGCTCCAGAAGATGCTCAGAAAGAAAAAAGGAGTTTCCATGTTCAAAGTCTGATGTTAAAACAAAACAAACAAAAAAAAATTTAAAATATTATTCAAAGCCAAATATTCTGAATTTATTTAACTGTATGATCCTTTCATGATTTAGTATAGCTAACAAAATAAGAGTTTTATGGAACAGAGTCATAAAACTGTGTAAGATTCTATTTACCAGAATCTTATGAATAAGATTTTATCAGGTTTTCAAAAGAGTTTGCACTTCCAAGTTAAAGAAGAGGTAATTTATTAATTCAATATACACTCTATCCATAATTGATCATAAGGCCTGAAAACAAAGATTTGGTGAGACTCCCTTATGTATATGTATGATTATTCATATACACATAAATATATTCATACATATACACATACATAAAATATGTACATATACAGAAACATATATGTATGCACATGTGCACGTACTCAATTTACTATACATAGCCCTCCTGTAAAAGTTTATGGCAGCCCAAACTTTGTTTAAATAGTTTGTTTATCTGTTGCACCATAAGGTAATTGAAAATAATAGCTAGCACATTCTAAGAATGTGCTGTCACTGTGCTAAATGCTCTACATACCGTGTTTCCCCAAAAATAAGACTGGATCTTATATTAATTTTTGCTCCAAAAGACACATTAGGGCTTATGTTGAGGGGATGTCATCCTGGAAAATCATGCTAGGGCTTATTTTCTGGGTAGGTCTTATTTTGGGGGAAACATGGCATGTGTTTTCATTTACTACTCAAAGTAAGTAGGAGACAGATTCATCTGTCAGTTCTCTTTTACGGATTTTAAAATGGATTCCTCAGAGACGTTCACTAGCATACCCAAATTTGAGTATCTTGGAAGGGATCCGTGCAGACCAATGAGTCAGGCCTTTGCACAATGCCCTTTCCTTGAGAATGAGCGAAACCTGTGACTTGCTTCTAACCAACAGAGAATGGCAATGATGAAGGGGATTTGCCAGTTTAATCCAGGTTGTTAATAAACTGATTTTGCATTAACTAAAAAGGGGGATTATCTTGGATGGGCCAACCTAGTCAAGTGAAAACTCTTAAAAGAGGAGCTGGGGTCCTCCCTCAACAAAGTGGTTTGCTTGATGACCTTGAAGAAACAAGTCACCATGGATTTCACAGCTGCAAAGAATTGAATTCTGCCAACAACCTGAAGGAGCTTGGAAGAGGACCCAGAGCTCTGCAGAGCCTGGAGTCTCGACTCACAGAAGGTGGGAGATAATACCTGTGTGGTGTTTTCTGTCATTAAGGTTGCAGTAATCTGTAAACATAGCAATAGAAGACTAATACAGAGAAGACGAAGGGTTTAATCTCAGGCAACCTGCCGTCTGACTTTGCATTCCTAACCCCTGTGATAGCCACTCTCTTACAGAATGAAGCTGTGTCTGGGGCTATCCTGTAGATACGCAGCTATTTCCATTGTGTTACAGAAGTTTATGGGATCAAGGACTACAAAAAGGGGAGTTGCAAACACATCTTATGTGAGTGTTCTTGTTTTTTTTGTTGGTGTTTGTTTATTTTTTTAAAGTGTGTTTTTCCAGGACCCATCGACTCAAGTAGTTGTTTCAATCTAGGTATGGAGGGCACAGCTCACGGTGGCCCATGTGGTGATGGAACCAGCAACCTTGTTAAGAGCACCGCGCTCTAAACAACTGAGCTATCTGGCTGCCCCATGAGTGTTCTTGTTTTGTTTTTTGTTTGTTTGTTTGATTTTCCCTATTTAACGTGATACTTAGAGAAACTGGTGGATAGGCCTAGATATAGCTTGAAAGTAACAACATTCATTTTTTGGAAATGGTTCTATCCTTACTTGTATGACCTTGGGATATTTCTATGTTGTCTTCTGCCTCAGTTGTCGTTATGACATTGAGTTATTTTAGTCAATTTATAACTTGAAGCTAAACCTATTGATTGTACCACACAGTGACTATAAAAAGGATTCTCTCCAATGACAAGCATTTACAAAATATTAGCTTACACATCTAAAAATCTATTTCAAAACTCACTTAATGAGTTCCTAATCAGTGCCAAGTGCTATTTATCTTCACAAATTCCTTAAGTATTGATTCTTCTTCCCTCTCTTAACAAGCTGGAACTAAAGCTAGGGAGCTGCCTGACTTGCCTCTATGACCACGAGACAAAACTCAAAAGTCCTGATTTATTGGGCTGCTAGATAAAATTTGGCTTGTTCTGCTTTTTTTTTTTTTTTTTTAATCCATATTCATTGGCTGCACATCTTCAATATGTTAAGGAACAAAGGAAAATGTCAGATGATTTCAATCATGTGTTTTGGTATCATACCAGATTATGCAATGTCTAACCAAACTATCAGAAAAACAAGGAAGTGGGTCTCTGTGTTGATTCCCAGATCACATTTAAAGTAACATAATTTTAAATTTATGTCTTCAACCTCACCCCTTATTAATGCACCGCTGCATCTACCAAGAATTTAGGAACATTAATTTTCTCTTATCAGATATTGCAAAGAACTGCTAATTTCATTTTGTTTCTGTTTAGTTTCATTTCTTCCTTCTTGGAATTTCTGTTTAAAAGAGATTTTAACAGTCTTCAGTCGCATATGGTGCATATGCTGACAGAATAGGCAAACCAGCTTGAATAAAACAAGAATAAAAATAAACCACATGGAACTAACTCCAAACTTTTTGGGAGGTCCTCAATGGTGCTGCTTATTTTGTACATGTTAATTACTCCTGTTCGGAAACCAAGAGTGGCATCTTCCCAAATACCTAAATATGGTAAGAAAGATGGCATTGTTCTCCAGATCAAAGAGTCTAACTAGACCTATGAGTTCTGGAAAATTCTTCATATTATGAGATTTGCAACCTCTTTTAATGAATAAAAACCTTCAGCAAAAGATGAGAATTACTGGATTTGATTTGCCGAAGGATGAACTTGACAGTTTCTTTTTGACGTTATATTATAAAAAAGATAGAAGCTAAAAATAACAGGCTACATAGCAAAGAGTAAGTTCCCAAACCCAAATATTTAAATCTTAGCTACTCAAGAAGCCATGGAAATAAAATGGAATTTTCTAGTGAAAGCCCTTTGGCATTGTCTTCCTGATGAATATTTTCAAAACACACCGAGCAATTTACATCCTTAGGGATAACTTTTCTCTAGTTGCTCTGTATGTTTACGCATGTTCAACTACTCAGTGTATTGTCTATCATAAGAGAAAATTCATACCATTCGTAAAGGTTTGGACCCACGTGATTTACCAGACTGATCGAAGATGTGGATACAGGATGCGTTAGTGTCTGGATGATGTTTCAGTCTGTATAGGGAGAGGAGAGGAAAAGCACAAAAAGAAGTGGGGCGAATTTATGCTGAGTGGCTTCACATGGATATCTGACAACATCTCTGCTCTGTGCTGCTTGAATAAGAATTAATCAGGAAATCAGGTGAAGAATATTGGGTATGCACAGCGAGAGAGGAAACAAAGCAACTGGTGCTTATTCTCTGGAGTTTATAATCGTGATGGTGTGATAAGACAAGAATTTAAATAACGCATAAGTTATTTAGATGAAAGAAGTCACCATCTTTACCATTGCTTTCCAGTCAATCATGGACATGATAAAGTCTTCAAAGAAGAGATGGGACATCACCTTTTAGTGATGAAATGTAAGATTTTAAGAGGGTTAAGGAAGTGAAGAGGCTGTGCCAGAAACTGAGAGCTGTGTGAATAAAGTAAGGGAAAATATGTTATATGCAGGATATGGCAGGAAGATGACTTTCAATTGAATTCTGGTTTAACTAGGACAGGGTTTGCAAATCCATGCGTCTTATGGGGCAAAAGTGGTAATGCATGTGAGAGAAGTAAGTGGGAGGTCACTTTCCTAAAGTCACTTACTTTTTAAAAAAAGATTTTGCTTATCAAACACGTAGAATATTTCTCATTTCCAAAAAGAAAACACTCACCCCCTTTTGGATTTCCTCTCCTCCCTTTCTGTAATATGGGCACAAAGTAATAATATCTCTCTGGTTAAAAAAAAGAAAGCAACAGTGTCGGCATATGGGTAACTCCACTGATGCTTGACTTCCCATCAGGAGATCCTGGGAAGCACAGAGAGACTGACCTACTTGGGCTCCTGCTCTGTCTAGGAGAGGCAACTGCTACCAAGCTCTGGCTATTGTGAGCCTACGAGGAAAAGAATTGCTAAGGACCAGAGTGTGGCTTGTGCCAGAGAAGCTCATACCTGAGTTTAAGTGTAAAATCTCTCAATATCTCTATTCTTGGTTCTTTTTCAAACACTGTGCAAGCCAAACAATGCATATATATAAGCAAGCATGCCCTCATCTGCCACCAGAGTGCAACTTCTGATAGTGAAGAGAAGGGTGCCATAAGACTGTAAAGATAAGAACTTTTAGAAAATGAAGAATTAGTCTTCAGGGTTCGGTTTGTAGTCTCTAATCCAGGCTCTTCCACAGAGCCCAGGTTTGATTCATTTGGTAAATGCTAAATTCATTCTATTTGCATAGCATATTCTCTAAAGCATTTTCAATTGGAACTGATTTTGTGTTTGAGAGTGACAGAAGAATGTATTCCAGCAAGCTGATATTTCCTTCTGTGAAGAGCTGCTATTCCAGGGGGTGACAAACACCCGTCTTAGCCCTTCAGCGTTTTTATATGTGTTGAATAGGTTCCAGAAGCATAGATCACTTTTACTGCAGCATGCAATATTTTGATAATAAACTTTTAAGCTCTATTTATTGGACTACACAAACAAAACCATTACTTTCTTGGCTAACACCAATACCTTATCTAATGGGAAAGATAAAGAGTGATGTCAGTAAGAGATTTTAAAGAGCATTTGATACTTGGAAGAAAAGCGTAATCAAATCACCTAGTATTTATTTTCTTCTGTGTGCCTGGCATTAGAATATTGATTGATACTGTCTTCTATCTATTCATCTCATACATAAGCATGTTGTCTCTTTGTGTGTGTGGTGAGCTCTAAATAATTGTTTCCGTGCCGTGAGAGACACAGATTTTACTGCCTGAGCAGAAAATATCTGATAATTGCAGGAGATTTCAGAAGGACAGAGAGAGGAGGGGGAAAAAAAAAAAGAGAAGAACTTTGATTCTGCAATATTTGAAGCTGACTAATGATTACTAGATAATTTATGAGCACTTGGCCACATTTAAATATAGATCTGACAAATGGGGAATATATTTTAATCCTAGATGGGAGGTAAAATGCATATAATGTTTCACTATTTTCCAAAGTGTTTTTACCTTTACTAGATCATTTGATATATAATATATAAAATAGTACTGTGAACTGTGGTAGGAATGTGATGGTGTGTGTGTGTATGAGAGAGAGAGAGAGAGAGAGAGAGAGAGAGAAACAGGGGTTTGGGAATTATTACTCTTGTCTCATAAATGTGGTCATTTAGCTGAATTTGAGTGCTGTATTCATAGTTCCATAACTAGTTGGTAACAGAACTGAGCCTCCCGGCCTCCTAGCCACAGTGATTTCTATCACAATAATAAATATATTTGCCGCTCCGGTATTCATTCTATGCATCTCCCATTATGTATCCATCAATGGTTAGAGTGGAATTATCCTCATTCCCTGACCGATATACAGTAATCTTTAGAAACAGATGCCACATCAGTGATTGGTTCACGATGGTCATAGAGAACTAAGTTAAGCCTATGGTTTTTCCACAGAGATTGTGGGGAGAAATGAGTTCTCTTTCATTCATAAAGTATAAATGAGAAAACGAGAATGCATCTGGCCCTGGGAGCTGCTCGCAGGCATCCTGAAGCCATGCGTGTACTCAGCTTACTCCTTGAAGGCTGAGGGAAGATTAACTTAAAAATAACTGTTAAAGTACATATTTAATCAAGCATTGAATGGCCTTTCTTTCTTTTTTTTTTTATATATAGTAATCTCTATGGATTTAAAAAAAAGTAACTAAAGCCAGTTTTGTTGTTGTTTCTATTACCCCTAACTGAAAATACCCTGAGTGATACACAAAGCCGCACTGGTAGAAAGGACCTTCTCTTCATCTAGAGAAAAGCTTTAGACTGAGTAAAAGCTCATGGGTAAACTTTTTCTGGATATTCCCAAATATTTTTGGAAACCTTGATACAGAGGAAAGAAGCATGTACATATGAAATTTGTGTGCGTGTGGGGGGGCGGGGCGGTTCTAAGTTAAAGAAGTAGGTTTGGGTTCACATAGCAGATTGTGTAGCACGTGGAAATGCACGGTGAGGTATTTTCTTTGCCCTTCTCATAGTGCAGAATTCATATGCTTCCAGGGAGCGGGAGCTTCATGAACAATGAGAGAAAGTGTCCTTGGGCACTGACACTGGCTCACTGTGGGAGCGCCATCAGCCACGGCAAAGGGGAAACGCCTGCAAATGACTCTGAGAGCACTTTCATTAGCCCAAGAGGATGGGGGCTGGCCGCTGAATGAAAAGTACATAAAAGCTATGATATAGTACAGCAGGCATAGTGGTTTGTAAAGATGTGTATGTCTATGTGTATGTGTGAGAGAGACGAGAGAGAGAGAGAGAGAGAGAGAGAGAGAGAGAGAGAGAGAGAGAGAGAGAGAGAACCTTTGTTGGGAGTTGCTAAGGACTGTGAAAGTCCTGAGATTTGCCTTCCTTATAAGCTAACAAGTCAGAGTGGCAGTTTTATGAATTCTTGCAGAAGATGAGATTTCTGATTCAAAGACAAAGGAATTTATTACTTAGCACAATCACCACGAGCACCAGTTAACCCTGACTCACGGTCCCATAGCGGTGCTGCAGAGGGGCACATATAAATGCTGCACACACAGGGCATTTGCATCATACCTGCGGAATCCAGAGTTTAGAGAACCCGAATCTTTTATGTAGAGCAGTAAACAAATCTGACCTCTGCTTTGAATCAGACACTATCTCTATCTTGTAAGACTGTTGACTATCCAAATATCCCTGAAAATGTGGTCCAAAGCAAAAAGGTTGGTATTGTCTCTTTTTGAAAGATATGCAGAATTAAAAGACACCGACTGAACACTGTCTCCCCACAGAATTTTGCAGTATTATCTGGGATTCTAGTATTGAAAGGTGAATGTTGAACTATTAGTTTTCATATTAAGAAAGGGTCCTATTATAACTTGAGATATAAAATAAATATCAATGAGTATGTACTGATATAAATAAATGGTTGAATAAGTCAGTTTATGGGGGAGAAGATACTGTTCCCTTAGTGAGAGGGGCCTATCTCTGGACTCCTCACATGTAAATTGAGCCTTGCCTTCCTTCCAAAGTGTACAGTGTGGAAAGTGGGGAGGGTAGATGGGTAACTCTACACTGAAGAGACCTGGTAAACACTACCTCAGCCAGATGAAAAAGGCCATCATCAACAGTCATATCATGTTGAGAGTATGTATCCTTAATATGCTATGATGAAAATGGCCCTTTACCTCGAGGGACATCCTCCCAATAACCTATGACCCCACTCTGATCATGAGAAAAACATCAGAAAAATTCCAATAGAGGGGCATCCATGTTGCCAATACTTCTCAAAACTCTCAAAGTCATGAAAAACGGGGAAAGTCTGAGCAACTGCTATAACCAAGAAGAATGTAAGTGGACATGATGACTAAATGTAATGTGGTATCCTGGATGGAATCCTGGAACAAGAAAATTAATTTAAAACTAAGGAAATCTAAATAAGTGGTTGTAATAATGTACCAATATTACTTATTTAATTGTTACAAATCTATTATAATAATGTAAAATGTTAATAATAGGGAAACTGAATGTGGGATGTATGAGAACTATCTGTACTAACCTCTCAATTTTCTGTAAGTCTAAATATATTCTAAAAAATAAATTTTATTTAAAAAATTATGAGCCCTCCTATAGCCCCGCAATTCTATTCCTGGGTGTATAACCAACAGAAATATGTATACATATTTACTTAATATACAAAAAACAATGTTTATAGCATTATTCTTCTTAATAGTTCCAACCTCGAAATAATTCAAAAGTCTTTCAATTTTATAATGAATGTATATACTGTACTATATTCATGGTGCTTCTCCATGCAACAGTAAGAAAGGATAAACTGTAACTACATGTAAAAATGCAGGTAAACTTCACAAACCGTACAAAAGACACTATAAAAAGTATGTATACTATATGATTCTATTTATATAAAGTCAAAATAAGTACAAGTTAGCTATTTTATTATAAGGCAGGAGAGTAGGTACCCTTGAGGGGAAGTAACTGGGAGAGGATCTCGAACACCGTGGTCCTGGAAGTGCTGGTAATGTTTTCTTTTTAAATCTGAGGGCTGGTACCAGTGTATTCAGTTTTTGAAAAAATTATCAGGCTGTACTACTGTGTATATATAAAATCACAAGAGGACAGACTGATAAATTTTTATGACAAATTTATATATATAAATATACATATATAGAGATCTCTCTCTCTCTCTCTCTCTCTCTATATATATATATATATATATATATACACACACATATACATATCTCAATATATAGAGATACATATATATATATATATATATATATACACACACACACACACATATCTACCTATCTATATATATAAAAATACTTCATACTTCAATGAATTTTTTTTCTCAAAAAAATGTTTGCATCACACTCACAGGCTGTTCAAGCATGGTTACATCACACATATGAATAGATGCTCTGGAATGAGCTTTTATACAACTGATTAAGTTCTCCAAAGTGTTAGAGTAAAAAAAAGGGCAAAAATCAAGAAAGAAAAAAGAGAAATGTAAACCTTAGGAATAATATGAAAAATATTGTCTTTTGAATTGAATTTCTAATTTTAGCTTTAATTCCTTGAAATGAGGAATAGGGTATGGTAGCAAATAGCATAAGAGAAAGGGAAGTGACAAATTATTATACTTATTGGTAAAGGGTTGAACAAGCTTAGGGAGAATGACTGAAGATATTGTCTCATTCTTGTAAGGGGATAATGAGATCATAGGGGCACTTCTCATAAATGTCAGATAGTCCCCTGTGTCAACAACAAAATGGTGCATCACCATTAATCAGTCCATGTGCCTTCCTTAGCATACTGGTAATAAATTAACAAGTATCATGATAATATAACATCTACCATTAATGAGTGCTTACTCAGAGAAGTGATATAAAACATGAACTCTGGAGTCAGATCGTCTGAGTTCAAATCCTGGTTCCAACACTTATTAGCTATGTGACTTTAGGCATGTAATGCAACATCTCTGTGCCTCATTTCTCCCCATGAAGAATTGGAGTACTATTAATAACATCTTTATAATGGTATAGGTATGAGGATTAAATGTAAGCTCTTTATGTAATAGTATGATCACATATCAAGCCCTGCAAATTAATTCATTAAATCATAGAACAAACATATATAAGGAAGTCATTTTTTATCACCATTTTACAACACAGGAAACTGAGACTTAAAGTCCTTAAATGACTTGTCTAAGTTCACATAGCTTGTAAGTGATGGAACAGAATTTCAGCTTCAAATGGCCCTTCTTCCTCCCCAGTTCCTTTCTAGTCTCCCAAACTTCCTCAAAAAAAAAAAAAAAAAAAAAAAAAAAAAAAAAGTTTTAAACTATTAAGATAGATTTTTTTTATCAGGGATAGAATTCAGTCTTTTTTATTTTAAAGAACTTTGTAACTACCATTGGTTGCTCTTCTCAGAACATGTCCCCCATTATTTTGAGGACGATCTAAGTGTTAGCTCATCTAATCATTTATTCAGGTGAATTAAATCTACGTTTTTCATCTTCTCCCCTTTGTGTTGATGAAAAGGATTGCTCATTATCCAGTATAAAAGGCTTCTTGTTATGTGAAAAGCAATTATTAATCTAACAGGAGATAACAACTAAATTTAAAATTTCACATATTCAAGAGCTAATTAAGGGGCCTTGGGTCACACAACCTCATTCTGCACAGATGATCTCTGACTTCTCTACATCTCATTTTAAAATTACTCAAAATAATTAGTCACCTTCTTATATTTATCCATGGCAAATCTTGGAAACTCATCAATTACACATTTATAAAATACTTCCTGACCTTTGGATGAATTAGCTTTGACTATGTGGTCAGTCTTTTCCTACACTTTTTCACTCTACTTTTAATATACATTTGAAATTTTAAGAAGCAGGTTGAAATTTAGACTTTATTTTCACTTGTTAGTTTTGACAAACAAAATGAAACAAAACAAAAAATCTTTTGTGCCTTGCATTAAAGAAAGAAATAGACATCAAAACTGCAAATCATGATCAAAGTCAATTTTTAAATTTCCACAAGCTCAGATTTGAACTTGAGTTTTACAGGAAATGTACCTGAGTACATGAGTTTGCACTGTTATACTTTTGTAATAATCAATGAAACTTTGGTCATTTTTAAAAATTATTTTGCATTATATGAGTAAATAATACAAATTGATATCAAAATATCATTCTTTTTTGGTTATTGTACTTCGTAACATGAATCATTACTATCATTACCTTGATAGTATAACGTGAAATCGACCTGATCTAGTGACTCCTGTTTCAAAGTTTTTGAACTCTTATTGTTATTTACATGTAAAAGCCTGGAATGTTTGTTATAAATCATGGATATTTCCAATCAGGAGGAGTGTGTGGTAGTGTTACATAATAAATAGTTTAGGATCCAGACTATTAACACCCCAGGTTCTCACCTGAAACCCAAGGAGAGTTAATATTTAAGAGCAGTAAAGAATCATAGGTAGATCCAGTCTTAGCTGCAAAACAGTTTAGAGTCAGCTCTGGCCTTGACTCTAAAGGTTGTCTGCTCCCTTTCCAACTGATCCACAAGAAATAAAATGAACTCTCTCTGGAGAAAGATGACACCATTCTGAAATTCTACAATGTATCACATGCAGTGTCTGGCATGCAATCAAAAATTACTAGGCACACCAAGAAATAAATTCAAGAGAAAGAAAAAAATAGATGAGCCATTTACTGGAGTTATCAGATATAGACTTTTAAATAACTGCTATCAATATATTCAAGAAAATGGATTATATGATGGATTTTTTTTTTCAGAGAATTGAAGTCAGTGAAAAACAATCCATTGGAATTTTAGAAAATGCACTAACTGAAATTCAAAATTCAATAGATGTGTTAAAGCACAATCTGCAGAAGTTATTTATTAGACAACTGGAAGACGAGCTGGCTGAAAATTTATACTCTAAGGTATGGAGAGCAAAAATAGTGACAAATATGTAAAAAGATATAAGAGAGACATAGGATTGGTGAAAAAGTGTAATGTATTTATATTTATAGTTTCATAAGTACATAGGACAGAGAATGGGGCAGAAGCAGTATTTGAACAAGAATTTCAAAATACTGAAGAAATGGACAAGAATTTCCCCAAACTGAATAAAGATGTTAACCTATAAATCCAAAAAGGACTTCAGAGCTCAAGTAGGTTAAATATGAAAGTAATCACATCTAAACTCATTCAAGTAATACTGCTGATTTCCATGTCAAAGAGAAAATATTACAAACAGTTGGGAGGGAGAGGGAAAGATTTATTACTTCAGATCAGCAATAGTATGACATTGCTGATACTATTTCAATGGAGATGATGAAAGCTAGAAAAGAGTGGAATTATATTGTTGTTAATCTTTAACATGATGCAATAAAACAACTTCAAAGTATTAACAAAATCCATTTTTTGAGATACAAAACTGAATGAATTTGTCACCCCACATGAAAGCATATACTGAAAGAATTTTATTTTTCAGATCTAAGAAATATTATCTCAGATAGAAAAATAGAGACATAGGAAGAAACAAAAAATAATGATAAAGGCAAATGTGTGAGATATACATATAAATACTATGCAATATAACAACAGCAGCAATAGTAATACTGATCAAAATTATAATACTAATCATGAGGTGGTGAAGGAGGGTGTCTTATAAGCTATAATAGTTACAAAAAGGCAAGAAAACTAATAAAAGGCATAAGGAATGAAAGAAATAAAACTTTCATTGTTTACAAACTACATCCTGTTATTAATAAGGAAAATTCAAAATGATCTACAAATTGGATATTAGACGTAAGTCAATGTAGTAAGTTTTTTTTGATAAGTCAATGTACAAAAATTAATTGTATTCCATGTAGCAGGACCTAAAAATTAGTAATTTATATTTTAACAGAGGTGTGAGTTCCTTGGAGATCTGATCAGTTATGTTCTAAACAGGCAATGGTTCTCTAACTTTTATGCATAAGAATCACCTAGTGGCTCATTAAATGCAAATGGCTTGTCCCTACCCCCAGAGTTCCTGATTCAGTATGTCTGAGGTGGGACCTAAAAGTTTGCATATCTGGGTGATGCTAATGATGCTGGTCTGAGGACCATCTTTGAGAACTATTGCACTAAGGAAGCCATCTTTCTCAGAACTCCGAAGTATGTTTTTCCGTAACTCATTTCACAACGAATAATTTTTTTTCCTCATAATTTTTATATTTTTTAAACTTTTTATTTTGATCTTGAATCCTCAATTTGAGCAAACAATTATTGAGAGACTACAGTATGGTACCACCATTTTAGGTGCTTGAGATTCATCACTTAATCAAACGAACAACAAGCACACAAGAAATGCTCTGCCTTCATGGAGCTTTGATTTTGTATTTATAGTGAGAAACGTCAAACTATGTTTTGTGCTTAATGTGAAAGCTTTCCCAAGACAGATCTTTTTTGTATTTGTTGTTGTTATTGCAATCTTTTTTCACCCACCTCACTCACTGTCAATTTTTTTTTTTTTTCTGTAGAAGGAAGACACACATTACAATTAAATAAATAAATATTCTGTCCTAAAAAAATCCTTTGACAGACTAAGACGTATAATGCATTTTATTATTATTTCTTTGAAATATACTCAAATACCTTTTTTGTTTGGTTGTTTTTTTGTTTTGTTGTTTTATAAATACTTAGCAATGCCAGTGGCAATGTTTGAAGTTTCTCAATTTCACATGAAAAATTACCCAAGACTGATATTCCACAGGCTTTTCCTGGTGCTTAATAATAAGCATATTAAGAAAATACCCTTCCTAAACCAACATAGAAGACATATGCCTAGAAATTTCACATCTGCTTTATTGAATACTTCGATTAAACAGTAATTGCTGTATTTGTTTTCAATGTGGTTAATGCTGGTGAGATCAAGAAAATTTTCTTAATATTTCTATTCATACACTTTTTTCTACTTTTATTTTCATGTATAGAGAAACAAATCCATATATTCTTGCATATGTATATAGTTTATAGAGTATTGCATTAAGTCCATTATAAAATATAACTTAAAATATTTTTAGGATTATTAATCATCTAGACAACTTTTAAAAAATTTGCTATTTATTTATTAAAGCATTGATACACTCACTTATATTACAGTAGAACCATAAATTAGTAACATGGTAAGAAATGCCGATAAATTGTTCTATTACCGAGTGGTTGATGGAGGGAATATGATTGGAAAGGTGAGTGGCATAGTATCAGAATTAAAAAATAAATTGTGTTCAGGACATGAAAGGCTTTCCCTATTTTGCTAAGGTATTTGAATTCTAATATTAGAATTTGATAGCCTAAGTGCCTATCTCTGCTCTACCATTTAATAACCCAGTGAACTTGGACACTTCTCATAACCTCTCAGATTGTCAATTTCCTTATCTGTAAAATTGGTGTAATAACAGCTCTTCAAAGGATTGCTTGGAGTTGAAGCAAGCAAAAGTTCTTAGCTCAGAATCCATCACAAAGTTAAGTACATAATAAATGCAAGCGACTACAGATATTGATGCATATTAATTACAGACAGTTAACTCTGTTGAGAGTAAGAAAATGGGGAATGAATAAGAGGTAGAAACAGAGGCAAAACAAGCACACTGAAATGTTTCCAACCAATGTTTTTTCCATTGTGTAACACACCACTAGTTTGGAAAAGTTTCAAGAAGCACTGTTTCAGAATCAAATACATCTAGAAATCGTTGCACTTTATATCTCCTTTGTGAGTATACCTATTTTCAATATCCTTGAGAAATTTTGCAAAATCTTTCCAAACATCTCCCAGATTTTTCAAGACTTGCTAAATGTGGATCTCCTACAATGTCGATTATGTCCTATACAAATTTTGTTCTGCAAAGCATGTTGGGAAATGGTGTGGTAAAGTGCTGGTGATAGGAAAAGAAAGACAAGTCACAGTCAAGGGGGATTACAGATGGAACATACAGATATTTTATAAGCAGGAGTACCATCCCAAGGCGGTAAATATTATGTCAGCATTAACTATTTCTTGATTTGAACAGCAATGGCAGTTACAAAAACTGTAAGCACTAAAGAGCAGGAGATTTTATAAGCAATGTTATATGTCTGATATGGTGGAAAATAATAGTGTCAGCACATTCCACATGGGTAATTGCTTGTCATTGTGCATATTCCCAGAAAATTGGACCCTTTGCTCCTAATTTAAACACCCGTTTTTGCCTAATTATGTTGTGTATTTACATTTCACATTATCTTTGTTAACACGTGGAAATCCAGCTGGTGACCTAGCAGGAAGTCCCTTGAAGTCATAACTCTTAATTACCTTCCCTGGAGCCAGAGTGGTTTGAGTCGAGAGGTAGTCAGAATGGTTTATAGGAAGGATGCTAGAAAAAACACACAGATGTACAAGCCCTGGTGTTTTGGTCTGTAAGCCATTGCTTAGTGTTTTATAGCAGTCAGTAGCACAAGCTTTAGACTCAGATAGAGCTGGGTTCAAATATGAGCTCTGCTGTTAACTTGTATAACTTCGACAAGTTACTCGATTTTCCTGTGCCTCAGATGGCTCAGTATTAAAATGGAGAAACAATAGTACCTAAATCCACAGGACTTGAGAAAAGAGAAATTGGGGAAATATGTATAAAGCACATCACACAGTCTCTGAAATATAGGACACACTCATTAAAGTGTGACTTTCTTCTTATAATTGTACTATTATTCTTATTATCATGATTTCCTGTGTGTAGTAAGAAGTGATTCAGCATTTGCTGCCAAAAATTATGATTGTACGTGATAAACGGTATTCATTAATAATAAGGAAATCATGATGATTTCTCTCCTTCTCTGAGTCATTTATCAATTTGATGTTTTCTATCTTTATTAAAAACATCAATACATCAGTTTTTGTTTCATATTTAATATTAAAAATATTACTATTTTGTTGTGCTAACCACATTAAAAATATATATCTGTACAATTTGTACAAGTTATTAGTACAATGCTTCAAAGATTTTAAGTGGTGAATAAATATTAAATAAACCATTGAAATGAAAAGCAACATGTCAGATATTTCATAATATCAAATATAAATAAAACATTTCATGATTATCAAAAATGAATAAACTTTAGCCATGATATAAAAGTACATAAAGCTGCATAGTAAATCAACAGAGTGAGAAATACATATGTTTTATAATGGAATTCAAATGATGTAAGTGTGGGAAACTGCTAAATTTGTATGTCCTGTCTCATGTAAGAGCAGGACTGGTCATACCACTGTAAATTATTTCATATGCCTCCTTTAACATAAGTGTCATAATAATAGTTACTATTTCTTGACTCTAGTCCATTGGGCAAAAATTATGCTAATTATTACATACATTATGCCACTGATATGTCACAGAAACTCTATAGAATAAGTACATTATTCTAATTTTACATCTGAGAAAACTGGGAGAAAACAAAAGTGGAAATTGCCTTAATCCAGCATTCCTTCCCCTACCTTTCTTCTAGTGAAAGAAGATGGACTTTGGAATTTAGGTGGGGCTAGTTATAGCCTTCCCCCTCACCATCTCCCTGGAATTTTTTCATGGATGGGCATTTGTCTCCAGCTGGATCAAACTCATTCCCATAGATTTCTCAAGCTTGAGTTGGTGAGGAATAGTTTTTCCCTGCATTTCTGGTTGGGAATTCTGTATTTATACATCTGAAGTGATTTGTGAAACATTTCTTCTGCATAGGAAATGTCTACCTTAATTAAAAGACAGTGAGTTTCATACAAAGAGAGAAAAGAGAGAAATGCGCAATGTGAAGACTTTGCATGCAGCAATTTCTCAATTCAGCTTCATTTCTGCCTTTTTGTGTTCTTGTCAGGTCACCCAGCATTTTATTTCCTTTTTAAGCTAATTACAGTTGGATTTCTGTAACTTTCAATTAGAAGAATTCTTCCTATTGAAGTCAGAGGTTAAACATATTATCCAAAATTACAAGGCTGGTTTGTTTTAGAGGCAGCAGTTAAAACCTAGGTCAGTCCATGCAAAAACCTTGACCACAAGAAACTCTATCACAGTTTGACAAACATAGTCAGCAATCAGTGTGGGCAAGATGAATATCTTTTAAGGATCCTTGGACGTTTCCCTCATGCTGTAACTAATGTGGCAACCAGGGGATGAAACGAAGCTCTCAACTCTCAATATCAGGAACCACTATCACATTAAGGTCTTTTAAAACAATTTAAATCATTTTTTGTGTTTTGTTTTTTTTTAATAGCAGATTATTGAGTAAACAGCCCAATCAGCATCTTTTCCTATGCAGATGATCAGTTGTGATGATAACACAGAGTTATCATGCTCACACAGTTTTACGTTATGTTTCTAGAAATTATCATCCTAGATTGGTGGCATCCATGACCAGGTGCGTGGATAAGAGCTAAACAGTGGGCATCGCAAAGGAAAGCAGACAAACCACTGCAGTTTCTCTTAGCCATTGAAAATAATATACCAACAACTCAAATACTAAGAAGCTAATGATGACGACTCAGTAATGAAAGTGTACGGCCATGTATTTTGATTTTGTGGGGAGCATCTTTCTAGATTGAAGCTGATAAGCTGAGGCTATTAACATGTGGATGTAGAAGTTTTCCTGATACTTTGGCTTTGAATGTCATTTATGTTACTAAGTGTAGTAGTTCACATGAACAGCGGATCCGCAATCTGACCACCATGCAAGGACTTCAAATGGACGCCATTTTGTAAGTAAAACCATCCTGCTTTCCGTTGCCAAAAGCACAATCAGTCTGTGGTGACTGGAGCTGACATTTCCCCTCAGGGCAGATGTTATGATTTCCCACACTTTCCTAGAAGGCCTGAGGCTGCCAGAATATTTCATGGGCGCTCTTAAACATCACCCAACATGAGCTAATATTTCATTTTAACGGCAGTTCTGGGAAACACAAATGGAGATGTTGGGTTGGAAATATACGAGGTGCACTGGACAGGGGGTGTTTTGATTTTGAATGCAGAGGATCTCAAGAAAATACATATTCCTCTGAAACTATTTCCGTATGTTTCCTGATCCACAGCTTTCACTACACGAGACATGGTGTTATCTTGATTAATGCCTTCGTCCCAAATGCATGATGAATGGGACTTTACGTCCATTCAGGGCCTTTCTCACTGTAACAAGATCAAAGCAAATATATTTCATTCTGCTGTGAATGTATTTTTTTCCTGTTGTATAATGCAAAAAGATAACCCATTCAAACAATGGCTCTACTTTTAGACATGGCTGGAAAGGAAGAAAATAAATTATTTTTTAAAGTTAAAGTCTCTTTTCTTCTGTAAGAGATAATACTTTTTCTTCTCACTTAACATGAAAGATTACAAAATGATATCATCCCTTCCCTTCTATTATTCACTGATGCCAAATTTTGGAAAACAAAAGAAAGGTGACATTTACCAGTCATGTCAAACAAAATTTTATCTAAATTTTTCTATATTTAATTATGATAAAACCTTCTCATGTTTTTCTACTAAAAGCAGTCTTTCAATGAACATCCTATGTATCTGTTTATCTGTAAGTTAGGTTCTTAACAGTGGAGATGCTGAGCCAAAGGGAATGTGTACTTTAGAATTGTTTGCATACTTATCTTGAATTAACGCTTGAAAAGTTATCACAATTTGTATGTTTACTTGTATATTTTGAAAAATAACATTGTCAAATATATGAAATTTAAGAAAATGTTTTTATGTGTGTGTTATTATGAGATGGAGTTGAGCATCTTTAACATATGTTTTAGAAAATTTGTAATGCTTTGTCTTTTTCTTTTTATTTTTTAACTCTATGTCTTTTGCATATTTTTTCCTGGATTTGCTATTTTTATTGATTTTAAAATTATGTTCATATTAAGAAAATTATACTTTTATGCCTAAACTATAACCTGATTTTTAAAGTCAATTAATTAGTTAACTAATTTGTTTTCAGTTACCTTTTGGTATTTTGAAGGAAATTTTTTTTATAACCACACAAAAACTATAAATACTTATATTATTTAATCAGTTGATTTCTTTTAGACATTTAGGCATTTGTTCTTAAAAATGTTCTTATCCTAATCAATTATTATAAAAGAAAAAAGGATATAATTTTCCTATTTATAACCTCATTTTTACATGAAAATTTTTGATTCATTAAAAAAATTGATTTCTGTATGAGAAAGGTAGAATAGGAAGTGAGTTCCCACCCCCCCCCCACCCACCCCAGATGGATGTTTTCCCAACACCATTTCCTTCATTCATTATGGAATGGAGCTGTCAAAATGAGGAAAGTTCCTTAGGTAATCTGAGCTTCAGTTATCAACAAACTTATTGCAATGTTTCTTCACTGAGTAACAGTAAGTATGTAAGAAAATAGTCAATGTGAAAAAAAAAAAAAAGCAATGATCATAAAACTTTTAGCTTTGCTAAATTTGAATCTACTTTTTCACCTTGTTAAGATTTTGGTTCATGTGTACAAATTAAAGTCCTAAGATGGAAATTTATTACAGTAAAATCTATATTTTTACTTAAGGCAAAAAATTTCCATACACAAATTCTACTGTTATCCAGACAAAGATGATCGTCCTATGGGACGATTATTGACATACTGATAACAGCTGTCACGTGAATACTACAATTTAAAGTATGAACTTTAACCTTATTCTTAAGTGATGGGAAAGGGTTTTCTTTGACTCATTGTTTCTTGTGGTCCACACCTTGCAATTGAAAGCCAGAACATACTAGTTCAAGGCATTTTAGCTGATCGATTTAACATGGCTGGATTTAATCCCTCACTATAACAAAGTTGCTACATACTCCCCATAATGATTTTGTCCAATATCCTGAGATCAGATACCAGGTGTTGATTTTATTATAATAATACTTTAATTAATAATAATTAGCCAGAATAAGCCATTATGAATTTTGTTCAACTAGATATGTATATTAGTATATTTAGGTTTTAACATGGTGAAATGCAGCAAACTTAGTGATATTTACAATCCATAATGCACTAAGTGCTGACTGTGAAATAAATAAATAAATAAATAAATAAATAAATAAATAAATAAAACATATTCTTTGCAATGTCCTAGGGGAGTCAGGGAGAGAAATTCTACAGAACTGAACAGTCAGGCAGTCCATAGGGACCTGTTACCTGTAACGGGTATTGGGCCAGTACACAATATGAAAGGGCATAAATAAAATGTGATGGAGCTAGAAAGAAAGAGAAACACTCTGTTTCCACAGGGACATATGAATTATTGTGAGAATATTCTAACAACAGTTATATAACTTTGTGTCAAAACCCTTTATTTAAGTGAAAGATCAGAGTTGAATTTTGTTTAAAAAAATGAAGGTTATGTCCCCTATCTATCAGTGTTTTGACTTGGATGATAGATTAAAAGCTAAACACTTCTAATTTTAAATATGAAACAAAAACTTTACAATAATAAACTAAGCATGATATGGAACATAAGAAACATTACTTTCATCTGACAACATGAAACTGGAATAAGGACATTATGAGCTGAATTATTTTCCTCCAAATTTCATATGCTGAAGTCTTAACGCCGAGAATAGGACCTCAGAATGTAACTGTACATGGAGGCAGGGCTTTCAGGATGTAATTAAGGTAAAGGAGGTCATTTGGGTGGGCCCTAATCCAACATGACAGGTGTCCTTCTAAGAAGAGGAGATTAGGACATAGGCATGTACAGGTGAAATACCAGGTGAAGACAGCAGAAGACAACCACCTACAAAACAAGAGAGAGGCCTCTGAAGAAATCAACCCTGCTGACACCTTAATTTCAGACTTGGTACTTTGTTAAGGCAGGCCTACCAAACTAATACGATGGGATTCATACATAATTCTTTTTCAAAACCTTTATTTTTGCAATTCAAGGTAATATGTTCTATCTAATATTAATACCTTTGCATATGTTCTTATTGCTTCTTAAGACAATACTATAATTCATGCATTATTAATTCAAATGTAATGAGGAAAGTCAGGTTAAGAGAGTTTAAGTAATTTGGTATTTTATACAGCTTATATGTCACTGAGTCAAAGACTGAAACAGATATAGCTCACTACAAAACTTTTCTTTTAATCATTATGCTATATTCACGTGTGCCTGTCTTTGACAAACGATGGCCTGTGAGTTGTTCAAATGGTGAAATAAATGTTCAAACTTTGACTAAAAACAAAATAACATCATTTTCATTGGCTGAAGTATTTAAGGATTGCCTCCTGTCATATTTAGAGTCCAAGAAATTGATGATAAACTAGGAAAAAAGAACACAAGTTTAGGACTAGAAGCTTCTTAAGGAAAGCAGTTCTGCATATTAAGTTGATAATATAACTTACTTAGTGTATCTTTATTGAGCACCTGTTTAAGGCACTATAAGAGCTGAATGTAGCTATAGTACTGACTTGATAGAATTTAGAGTTTGACGGCAGAAAATTAAAATATCAACTACAAACTTGCCAATGCTATGAGTGCACAGAATAATGTGAGAACTTAGATGTGCCTTCTAACCCAGACTTTAAGAAAGGATTTCTACGCAAAAAGAAAGAGAATCTCAATAAAATGTAGGGAAGCATGATAAGAAAGATGCATTTGTAGAGATAAATAAGAAGAATATATGAATAGAAACTTCTAGTTGTACCCCATTTCTCAGCAGGCTTTGAATTTTCACACAAAAAAATGATACATGTATATTCTTAGCTATAAGGATCAGAGTCCTTCCTACTAATATCAGATACTTTATTTTGTTTTTATAATAATATATAAGACCTCCCAAACCTTAGCCAAGTACTATGTCTCTATTTTGGGCTTCTCTTATAAAACCTGGTTTTCTGAAGCTATAGATCCTTGATCACATGTTGTATTAGTTTCCTGGGGGCTGCCTTTAAAAATTATCAGCCATTGGTTGGCTTCAAACAACAGAAATGTTTTTCTCTCACTGTTCTGGAGTCTAGAAGTCTGAAATCAAGGTGTTGGTAGATATGGTTCCTACTGGAGGCCAAAGGAGAATCTCTTCCAGGCTTCTCTCCTAATTTTTGGTTGTTGTTGGCAGTCCTTCACACCCGTTGGTTTACAGCTACATCACTCCAATCTTTGCCTCAGTCTTAATATGGTGCTCTCCCTGCACCTCTTCTCTGCTTTCTATAAAGACACTAGTCCTATTAGATTAAGACCCACCTTAATGATGTCTTCTTAACTTGATTTCCCTATTTCCAAATAAGGTCACGTTCACAGGTATTGGGATTAGAACTTCAATATATATCTCCGAGGAACATAATTCAATATAATATATGCCTTTACAAAAGGGTCCTCTTTGACATCCATGCTGCTTATATGAGTAATTGATAGCCAATACTGTGTAACAAACGGCTACAAAATCTCATTAACATACTGTAAAAGCATTTCTTTTGCTCAGGAATGTAGAGGGTGGCTGGCTGTTCTGTTGATCTGAGCTGGGCGCTAGGGTCTCACTCTCACAGTCCTGAGTTAGCTCTATGTGGACTAGAAGTTTTTGTTTATTTTGGTTATGCCCTCTCACATGTCTGGATCTTGACTGGGATATTTAAAGTGGCTTGGTTCTGCTCCACATGTCTCATTGTCGAGCATGCTCATTTGAGCAGCAAGAGAGGAAGTGAAAACATATACAGGCTTGTTTAGGTCTCTGTTTGTTCAAATTTGTTATTATCCCATTGACCAAAACAAGTCATATATCCAAGCCCAAAGTCAGAGAGGTAGGATATCACCAAAAGACAGAGAGAGAAAGGAAAATAACTTATTTCCTTCTCCTCTGTCTACTCTTTTGTTTCCATTTCAAAAGTTCCTCTTTCAGTTTTTACTTTGCACATGTAAGTGTTCCCTGCCCCCCAAAACAAACAAACAATCTTTCAGTTGTCCTCAGTGTTGTTTTGGATACAATAAATGTTCTTTCTTTAATATATGATTTGACATTTTTCTTTCTTCTTCCACTCTTAAAACATCAAACAAAACTCATACTTTAACATCTGATCTCTTTCTTCCTCATAATCTACTGTATACATTTTCATTAAATACTTTAGCACAAATATTTTTTTCACTTTGAAGCATCCTTTCCAAAATAACAACAAATGACTCCCCATTACTCATCTTAATACTTAATCCCTCTGGCTCTTTACTAGCCTGGTTTCATATATTAGTGTTCTCTATCAGAATTAGAGCTTCACAATGGCAGGACATTTTCTCTATTACATTGCAAATGAGTAGTACAGTATCTCGCTGAGCAAGATATAGGGTTCAGTGTATATTTTGAACAAAATGAGGATCCCACACTCCCTTGTTTTCTAATTAAAATGATACCTTCCCTTTCGTTCCTGTCTTTGACGTTTGCCTATATTGTAACATCAGCCTAAAATGCCATCTCTTTCCAATGGTAAAATACTCCTCAAGGGGATACAAAGCAGAAACCCAAAAATTCCCTTTCTTAGTGAAGGTTCTAGTCTTTATAGAGGAATCTTGTTTTGGTACAATTTTACATCCACTCAGTTTATATTTAACCAGAAACATAACAATCTCCATTGTTTGTGGAGAGGAAGCCATATGAATAAGTGATTATAATAAAAACATAGTCGTTGTCATGACAGAAATATTCATTAAAAACTACAGGAATATAGATAGGGATGCAGTACAGCATGGAAAAGACCCACAAGTTTTCCCTGAAGAGTGAAAGAGAGTAGAATTCCTCAAGCAGAGAAGGGCACAAAAATAGAGGCATGGAGCAATAGGACCATGAAGGAAACAACAAACAGAATATTACTGAAGTGTCAAGAAGTCACTGAGTGGTGATTTACAGATTGATGGGAAAAACAGCAGGCATGAAGCTTCTCTTGGAGGGTCTTTAGGTTAAAGAACTTGAATCGCGTAGTTTCAAGATGTTTTAAAACCTTTTAAGCAGGAGACTAACAGACCCAAGTTCATCTTTCCAAACCTCAAACAGAAAATAAGTCTCAGGACCCGGTAATTTTTACTCTTATTTGCAGCATGTAAAAATAAGGAAGAAGGAATTTTAACCTAATGTTAAGTACAGGTCTAGGAATTAGAAAAGGAAAGTAGAATTTATGGAATAAGTACAGATTTATTTGAAAGGCTAGATTAATTTTCACATGCTTATGCATGAAATGTTATTGCCTAACTATTCCATTATGTGTTAATAATAAAATAGGCCATATGTGCAAAATGGATGTGTCACACCAAGAGAAAATGTTTAAAATGCCAAGTAAATACCACAACAAATGTATGAAAAATGCTTTACTGATGGTTTCACTTTGCAAAATCTTTTGAAGATTTTTTTTTTTTTTTAATTCTTTGTAACATAGAAAGGAAGGGTTCTGTTCTTTATAGAGGAATCTTGTTTTGGTAAAATTTTACATCCATTCAGTTTATATTTAACCAGAAACTTAAGATATTACGCTTTGTAATTTTTTTTTTTTCAAAGTTTCAAAACATGTGGAGCTGTGAGACTGATTCTCAGAACAGTATGTCTTTCAGAAAAACTTAATAGATAGTGTCGAGTCCTTTCTTCACTTTAAGGTTTTCCTTTTTCAGTTTTTATTGTTTAAAATAAAAGTTTTAGAAGACTGAACATCACTTTCCTTCTTTGATCCAATGTTTTTAATTTGGCAAATATTCACTTATCAATTTCTCCACTTCTGTGTCTCAGAAAGACTTTCATTTGCATTAAGTCAATAATACATCTGATAACAATGCCCATTACCAGTGGACCCAATCTTTCCTACCGAAAATCCGCCATTGCTTTTGGGATCACTTAGCATTCTAGAAGAATTCCGTTCCTTTATTCAGCTCATTTGGTTCCCTCAAGGTACCAGCCAGTTCACTTTAATATTTTATTAGATATATTTTCATATTTGCTTTGCCAACTTTTGAAGGTGACAGGCATTTAAGTTTGTTTATTTTGTCATGATGAACAGTCTCACTTTTTTCTTTTGTCCCGAGAAACTTTCTGTTATAATGTCCAACTGGAAGGATGTTGTACACGTTGAATTTCTGTGGAATCACCACCTCTGTGGCATCATCAGCAATGGCACTTTGTCTCTATCACCCGTAGATACACTGCAGCCATATAATAATGGCTTCTGCAAAGATAGTCATCAGCATTTCCTCTGCTCGTGCTATACTGAGGGTACAGCTTGCTTTGTAGCAAAGCTGGTTCTGGTGCAGTGTTTTAAGAAATTTATGGGACTGCAACTTTGTCCAGAGCTCAATTACATCTGTTTGCATTTCCTGCATGATGTAATGTGTGAAAACATAGGCTTTAAGCTCAGGCAGACCTTAGGTTTTGCCACTTACTAGATGGATGATTTAATTACCTAATTTTTATGAAATGAAGAAGATGGTTGTGAATACTTCTATGTTTAGCAATTCAGGACTAAGTTAATTCAGTCAAAACTTCTGACTTAGTTTCAAACATAAACCATTAAAATAGTTAAACATATAAAATCAAGTTCTTGAAGACATCAAAGTAAATCAAGTTGTAGTGATGCAAAAGCCAAGATCCAGGAGAAGAAGGCGAGGCAGCGAGATAAGCCCAGGATCTGTGACAATCTTTTCCCTGTGGCATTTTCTGATCCTGGAAAAGTTGCCTTAAAGGTGGAAAAGCTGAGCGGTTCCATTGGAAGTCTCACAGGACAAGGCAGACACAGAAAATGGGTGTTCAGAGCCCACCAAGGCTGGAAAGAGTCTAATAAATCCCTACACTTTGAGTTGAGTTCATGAAGTAAAGGCTGAATGAAAGAAGACTTGGGAAACATTTGCAAGGACTGAAGTTGAATTAAAGTGATCCCAGAATACTAGTCTTTTAGCCTGACAGAAATAAAATTGAATCACCTGTAGGAAATTACAACAACATTCAGAGCCTTGAATTATCAAAGTGTCCAACATTTAATGCTAATCACAATAATTTTTTTTAAAACACAGGGTCAGCCCTCACCAGGAGCTATTGTGAGTACTTTATACATTTTAATCTTCTTAATCTTTATAACAGCCCAAGTGATCGTTTCTACCATAATCCCCATCTTACAGATAAGGAAATGGAGACAGAGAGGTTATGTAGTCCAAGTTCATTTACCTAAGAAGTAAGTGACTTAGTGTTCTATTATAAGCTATACAGGTGTCACTAGTACCCATGCTCATAACTGTAGTGATTATAGCAGCACAGAATTGCCCAGGCCCTAGCTGAACATTACAAATGCTAAAACACATAGCCTGCCTTAGAGGACAATTCATTAAACTCAGCAGAAAACAGTATTTTGTTCATTTCAACAGATAGAGAATAAGTATCCTTGTCAAGGTCTTAAAACATCTTACTATTTAAAGAGGCCTACCAGCTCATTACTGAGTTTAACATTCTCCATTGCTCTGATAAACTTTTTTATACCTTACTGTAACATTATGAGAAAATGAAAGGATCTCAGTAGGGAAATGAGTGAAATTGTTTTCTTTGTTGTTGTTTAAAAAAATAATAATAATTCCAAGACCAACTGCCTTTCAGTTTCAGTGTAGAATTGTTTAATGCTCCTATTGTTCTCTGAAAACAGCCAATTCCTTACAAATTCCCCAGACTCTTGCTCAATGGCCATTTGCTATTAAGGGATATCTCTGGAGGCAATTATGTATTTTTCGAGATTGTCATATCCTAGGGAAAGATGTTTTCTTGAGGTCCTTGACATAAAAGACCAAGTGAAAATGCAATGAGCCATACAGGTCTTTAAACACTTATGACCCCACTGTCATATTTGTAGGGTGACACTCTGGAATTTCTTCCTTAGGTTTTGTATCATCTGTCCTGGAAGATGAGGCTGACACTCAGTGACAGAAGACAATTTTGAGCCCTGTGAATCTTTCACACATCTCCTATTGGCTTCCCCAAAGAAACTTTACCTATTAACATGTCTGGCAGGGTTCTGACTTAAGCACTGAATTAGGCTGTAAAAGACACTCATACAGGGCAGCACATTAGAATGGCTGTTTCCTCAGGTTCGCTAAGAACATTCAGTTTGCCTGTGGAGTAAAGTGGCTCGAGGGAGTGATAAAAGTTGTTTCTTTGAACCAAGGCTAAATATTTTTAGGGAATTTTTTTTTTTTTTTTTCATTGCAACGTATCTCAAAGTTTTAAAGACAATCATACTTTTCTGTATCATCCCTTCCAGAATGTTTTCACCTGGTGTCATGAAAAGATTAAGGCAGGCAAGGTGATGTCTTGGCCCTATCACACACTAACTGTGTGGTCGTGGACATGTTATTAGGAGGACATAGGTTTTACTTTTCTCCAGCAAAATAAAGAAAAGTCCGAGGAGAGAGAGAAATACTAAAAGGGAGGAGGTAGCTTTCAGCGGCTAACAGCTCTGCTTTAGATTTAGATAAACATAGTTTGAACCCTGGCGTTGCTGTGTGATCTTAGGCAATTAACATTTTCAGCTATAATTTCCCACATTTTAAATACAGAGGTACTACCTATATATCTGGAAGTTATTATGAAACTTAAAAGAGATAATACACATAAAAGACTTAGTAAATTACCCGGCATATAGTAAATCACAAAACAAATGTTAGTTGTTGTTTATTAGATTATCACCCAAAACATCATACTATTCTTATTACTGATACTACAGTTTAACTCAGGAAAAACCTTCTAGGCATAAACTTATTTTATTAAGTGGTCCCCTGGTACTATAGACTTCGCTGTTGAAATTGAGTAATTTAACTGTTGTGAATAGTACAGAAAACGAAGAAGTCATATGAAAAAACAAAAACAAAAAAAAGAGTTAAATATGGAGTAAAGCCCAATGGTTACATGTGGAATGTTAAGAAGAGCAGAAAGTTGGACAAGAAAGCATGACGGTACTCAAATAAAGTGAGCATAAAATCAGGAGCCAGAGTCAGAATTCCCCAGATATTGAGATTAAATCCTAGTGTTAGTGCTCTATGTTCTGTTTTATTCTTTTTCCTTTTTCTTTCTTTAGGGAACAGGACTTTCAGACTTCCACTTTGAGTTACAAAGGCTGAATTCATTGCAGTTGGTGCAGATCCATGTTAAAAAGATAAGCAAATCATCAAACAAAGTTGCATAAATGGACCAGACTCAGGAAAAGGGATAGAGGTCATGGGTACGGAGGTTCCAGTTTGAAAGGAATCAGGTGAAGTACTAGGAAAATTAGCTCAGAAATCTGGGAGGAAGTGGTATCTTAACCAGAAGGTTAAGCTCACTAGTAGACTAAGCATAGGATCCGGGAGAGCCATCAGCAGAAGTCAGAGTGAATTTTAAAATCTCAGGTTGCTTTATTATTGACTCTTCCTTTGACCTCTCCTTTTAGAACCACAGCCTAAAAATGTCATGCTAGCATAAAGAGCTAGAATTGATGGACTGTAAAAAGAACTGTGGGCTGGCCATGTAATCGTAATTTCTCTTGCTGTCATATTTTCCCCCTAAATTAAATGATTTTGACCTTGGACAAATTGCTTAGCCCCTCTGAATATAAGTGTCTTTAGTCATAAAACTGGAAATCTTATACCTTCCATACAAGGCTTTTTTTGAGATTCAAATGAAGTGACATATGTAGCACCCTTCAGCCAGAACCTTTATATATACTACAAGCTCAATAAATCAGTATTTATCCTTAAGAAAAATAAGTTCGATACGGCCAAGGTAGGGTAGGTATTAGAAGCTTATTTCTTTACGTATGTAATCTGCGTATTCATCATGGCCACTACTACATCAACTTGTTCTTTCACCTGAGTTTTTGAGTGGTTTTGAATAGCACCATAAACTGTACTAACTACCAAACTGAGAACTAGTCAATCAAATAGCACATGTTTATTGAACATGAACTGTAAGTCGGCACAAGTTAGGAGCTATGCCCACAAAGACAAAAGGTAAAATTCTTGTTCTCAAGTGCTGAAAAGCAGTGACAACAAGGTACTGACACACACACACACACACACACACACACGCACACGCACACGCACACGCACACGCACACGCGCGCGCGCGATGCGTATCTTTCACTATAGTGGCTTTTGGCAAGTAACAGGCAGAGGCATAATCTGAATTTTTTTCCTAGAGAACATATATTCTGTGTGCATGTGTCTGTTGGTATCATTAAAACTTAGAGCCTTTCCAAACTGGGAAATAGTAGCAGTCTGGAGAAAACTTTCTTAACTGCTTGTTTTTTATAAGTATTTTATAAGCTCAGTCTGTTTTTCTTTCCAATTGTCATAAAGTAACATTTATCAAACTATAAATGCCCTTCTTTGTTATTTTAAAGAAAGAAAATTTTTGTTTTAAGCACATTACTTAACTATAATAAGGCTTAAAATATCAGTAGTGACGGAAAATAATTTTGTGATTGGGACAGTTACTATCTGCAATAAATAGATATATCTACTAGCAGAGTGTCAAGTTTTCAATAGATGTGTTTGTAAATTGTAAAGTTCTAGTTAATTAGCTACAGTGTATTTAAAATGCTGCCCCAGAGCTCCTCTTAAATCTTGCTTTTGTAGCATTAATTATCATTCAATGGGACTTTTAACAAAATTAGATTCTGAATGAATCAAAGGAGAATTATTCCCTCGAACATTACTCTTAGGCATAGCAGATGATCACAAGATGTGGTATTATTGTTATTATCTCTTGCAAATTAACCTCCTTTTTTCCAAATATAATTTAGCAAGGAGATGATGTTCTTGGTAAATAAACTACAGAGTTTCTTAGCGACGTCAATCTAGGCTAATGTATTCCAAAGGTCATACAACACCAGGCATCATCAGGAAGGAAGACCCACATCAACATCAAACAGAAATACTATTTTTCAGTTGTGTGAAATCTCAGTGTTCAAATGCAAAGGGCCCTGGGCTTGGCTCTTCTCCTTAGATCGATTTGTTTCTGAGGCTGTTTTTGCTTTTATGAAAAGGAGATAATTACACTAGTTTTCCTTACCGCACAGTGGGTTTTGTGAATTAGCATATATAAATCTCTAGGGGAAGTATCATGAGTAGATCTTGGATCCATCTCCATGGACCTCCAGATCTACTCTTCACTATGTTGCCTGGTTCTTAGAGTTGGTCTGGTCCTCTTGAGGGTGGAGTCATTCTATTTTCTAGATATGCCTCACCTTGGGGCTGTGTGGCAATTACCTGTGCATTTAATGACCTTGCCTAGGGCAACTATTCTTGAAGTTCCTATCACAATTCCAAGGTGTGAGATAATCTCCCTGGTACATATCGCTGATGGGGTTTTTCAGGCCTCTCACACTTCCCAGTGGGCATATGCTGATGAGGTTAACTCTGGACCATATATGCATGTCTGGGATTTGCACTTCAGAAAGGAAACAATGGAACTAGCATAGCCCACAGAAGATACTGACTGAATTAGTGGCTCCACATATTTGCGTGCACTGCAATCGGCAGGGAGCTTACTAGAAGCAGATTCCTGCACATCTGTATCAGACAGTCTAACTCAGCAGGAGGTAGTTTGGGAGTCAGCAATTTTCACAAGCATTCAAGGCAATTCTGATCTGTGGGAAAGACTAACAATGCTGGGTATATTTTGAATAGACAGCTACTGTGTTTCCCCGAAAATAAGACCTAGCCGGATAATCAGCTCTAATACGTCTTTTGGAGCAAAAATTAATATAAGACCCGGTATTATATTATATTAATTATATTATATTATATTATATTATATTATATTATATTATATTATATTATATTAAAGACCTAGTCTTATATTATAGTTAAATAAGACCGGGTCTTATATTAATTTTTGCTCCAAAAGACGCATTAGAGCTGATTGTCCAGCTAGGTCTTATTTTCGGGGAAACATGGTATATGCATGCTACCAACATAGTGGACCAATGGCTGAAAGGTGGAGATGGGGAAGTGGGCATATTGAAAATCTTCACATGATATGAGGTAACATTTAGTGATACTCTAGCCTTTGTTTTCATTAAGTATTTGGAAAAATTAAAAATAGACAAATATAGGTCTTCAGCCCCTTTCATGGTACAGTTTCTCTCTTGCTCCTATTTCCTCTTATCTAACTTTCTCATTAGACATGGAGGTGAAAAAGCCCCCTACAGACTCGTGAAATTCACCTTTTCAAGCCCCAGTGTCAGCATTTTTTCTCCAAGATTAATTTCATAGCCGCTGCTCTTATATACTGTATCAGCTCTGCATTGCCTAGTTTTACCTATAGAACTAGGAAAGGATTTGTAAAGATTGGACCCTCCCTTATTGTATACATCCCGTTGCTCAGTGAGCAAAAGTTCAATATTATAGTCCAAAACAAACTTCATTTCCAATAGACATAGTCTACATTAGACTTAACCATTCTTAGGATATTTGCATTTGAACAGGGGTTCCTTAATTTTGATTATTCCGTAATTGGTAACAAGCATTTTTTTGTTTTGTTTTGAGTAATTCTTAACCTGCTCTGCCCCATCCCCTGCCAGATATGAAGAACAAAGTCAACCAATTGAGGGGGAGTTTCCTGCCCATGTGACGTAGTGAGCACATGCCTATGTACTGACCCCCAACATGGTAGAAACGAAGGACTACTCTTTAGACTCAAAAGTGACAAATACAGGGAAGTAAGGGCTAACCAAAATGTGTGAAGACTTTAGAATCAGAAGGAATCATGTTAAATTATACATTAAGACTTAGCAGTTTTGTGTCTATAAGCACATTCTTTACCTCACAAAATCTTGGTTTCCAAATAAGATAAAACATAGATGTGACATACTTTGCAGCATTATTGAAGGCATACAAAATATGTTAATTTTATTTCCTTTTCTTCCTATTTTATCCAGAAGGTGGAAAGCTCATATAACTTATTATACCAAGGATAGAAAAGGCAAAATTTAAGAATACAGTTTCATAAAGAAAGATAGTTCTTAACCAATCTATGGTCAATCCCTATTTCTTTTACTTTTGTTTCTAAATTTTATACTTTTTTGTTTGTTTGTTTGTTTGTTTGTTTGTTTTTATGGGCAGCTTAACAAGGGACTCAAATAGAGTTTATTTCTTTCCACTTCTCAATATCTTCCTGGTCACCTAATCGCCATTACATTAAATATGACTTTCTCTCCAGACGGACTAGCAGAGCCAGTGTCTCCATATTAGTCTGGTTCCCTCTCCCGAATCCTTGCAAGGACATCCGTGGACCAACAGAAGGCAGCCACTCCTGAAAGGCCCAGGTGAGTAATGACATTCCAAGATACAGATCAGAGGCTGTGCTGTCAGGAAGAACCAACCTTATCACCACACAAGCACTCTAAATTCAATTTGGGAAATGCCCTGGGCTCCAGTTTCTTATGTGAAAGACTACTAACTTTTATTTCAAATTCCAGCCACAATAAAATGCATGTAAAGTTAAAAGTAATAGAAAAGATTTTCTTTCTTTTATTGTACTTTGGATCATGTACAATCAGCCAATCACCCTTTAAGCCCAGCATCCTATGAACTTCAAAGAAATGATTTCATTGCTCAAGTCCTTTTTCTGCTGTTACTAACATGGAATACTCTGGGAGGGTATTAGTGAATATACAAGTGGGTGCCTTTTGGAGTACTACGCTAAGCACTGTGACTAAATCCACCTGTCCTCAGTGAGCTGCCTGAAAATTCATAAAGGTAGGATGTAAACAAAGAATTACAACACAATGCAGTTGGTATTACATTTGACATGTGGGGTGACAGGAAAATCTTGACTCAGTGTACAAGTTTTGAGAACCTCCTAAAAGAGTGGTTAGGTATTTTCCACCTTAAGAAAAGAGGTGGTGTATAGCTGAAGCAAAGCTATGGGTCTAGAGAAATGAAACAGAAATAAAGGGGAGATTGGAGATTTGGAATAAATTAGCTATTACTACAATAAAGAATGAAAATATGTGGAGTGGAGTTGGGATGTGAGAGATAGAATATGATGGTGGAAAGGATTTTTAGTGAACAATAGTTTATAGCCTACTCTGTAATTTGTGTATTTCCAGTACAAAAAATTAAAGTATGGGAATAACAAGAACATCTGTGTAACATAAAGGATAACTTTACCAGAAATGTGGAAGGTTGATGATATTAGAAGCAAGGAGACCAGGCATTAGGGTGTGTAGTAGTTAGTAGTCTAAGCCCTGGATAGTGAAAGTTTAAACTGGAGGTTCTCAACTGGGAGAAATTCTCCATCTCCCCCCATTACCTAAACACACACACACACACACACACACACACACACACACACACACACACACGGGATATCTGACAATGTCTGGAGACATTTTTTTTTGCTGGTCACAAAGGGAGTTGACATTAGCCCCTCATGACAAAAAATTATTTTGTCCGAAAGGTCAATAGTGCGGAAGTTGAGAAACACTGGTCTAAACAAAGTCTGTGACATAGAGATAGAGATAAGGCTGACTTTGAGAAAATTATAAGGAAATGTCAGGATTTATGCAGAATGTGAGGAAAAGGAAAGAATCACAAACCTCTAAGAATTTGTCAAAATAGGTATTTAGATAGCCTTAATAAACTTACTTTGAATATAATAAAATAGGCTGATATATTACCTGGTTAAAGTTTGCAATAATTTGTTATCCGGAAAAGATTGAAGGTTAAGAACAGATTTTTGAGTTACTTTTAAGTTATAGCGGACGGCATGGAATGAATGAGATAATTAAGGAAGGATTTAGGCTTTGTAACAAGAGACATGTGTCATAATCATCTGACCTACCTCTGAGATATTCTAACTTGGTAGATTGAAAGTAGGACCTAAGAATATGTCTCTTAAATATGCTTTCTAAAAGGCTAAATAATAAAACTTATCATGGCTGTCTTTGTGACAGGAAGAAATAGTGTACAGGGAACAAAGAGAAAATAATCTTCTGTGATGATATCTAGTTTTGTGGAACTCAGTTCGGATTCATGGACCTATTTTAAATAATTACAAACCACAACTAAATAAAATAACATTTTCTAAAAATCTAAAGCCAAATTAAACAATATACTTACCTGTATTTTGAGTAGGTGGCATAACAGAGAATCTATTCCAGATGGTTTGATGATTGAATAAGTAAGATGTGGCATACATACACAGTAGAATACTACTCTGCCATAAAAAAAAAAATGAAATAGTGCCATTTGCAGCAATGAAAGGTGCTTGGTATGGGATGGATCTTGAGATTATTATGCTAAGCGAAGTAAGTCAGAGAGAAAAAGTCGAGAACCATATGACTTCACTGATAAGTGGGATATAAAACTGAAAGCAATAAAGAAACAAGACAAATAAAGAAACAAAAACTCATACACACAGACAATAGTTCAGTGGTTACCAGAGGGTAAGGTGGGAGGGGAAATAGTAGAAGAGGGTAAAGGGGGTCAAATATATGGTGATGGAAGGAGAACAGACTCTGGGTGGTGAACACACAATGTGATATATAGATGATGTATTACAGAATTGTACACTTGAAACCTATGTAATTGTACTATCTATTGTCACCGCAATAAATTGTAATTAAAAAAAAAGTAAACATATGCTATGGACTGATTTGTGCCCCTCTACCCTGCCCCAAAATTCACATGTTGAATCTCTAACTCCTGATAGGATGGTATTTGAAGATGGGGCTTTGGGAGCTAGACTTAGATGAAGTCATGAGAGTAGCATCCTCACAGTAGTATCAGCACCCTTTTAAGACCTAACCTAACTCTCTGCATCTTAAGACACAGTGAGAGATGACTATCTGCAAACCAGGAAGAGGGTTCTCACCAGGAACCTAATAGACCTGTCCTTGATCTTGGACTTCCCAGCCTCCAGAGATGTGAGAAAATAAATTTTTGTTGTGCAAGCCATGTAGTCTGGTATTATTTATTTATTTATTTATTTATTTATTTATTTATTTATTTATTTAATAGCAGTGTGAGTTGAATAAAATACTCTGTGTGTCTAATAGTATTGCTGCTTTAAGTAATCATTTCAGTGGTAGTAATGACAGAAATGTTATTCTGAGGCTGTCGAATGTGCATTTTTGAGCTAATATAAATACACAATTACTCTTATGTCTTTAAACAATGGGAGTTTGAGAATATAAAAATTTGAGATACAGATATGTGATTCATGTGGTCAAGTAAAATTCTATTATCAGTCATAATGTATTTATCTTTTTTAAAAAATTGCATAGCTTCTAACTCTGATCACTAAAAATTCATAAAGTCCCAGGAGCAATTAGCATTACTAGCACCAGACTGTGGTCTCCCAACACCATTTCCCAGGAAAAGGAACCAAGATTGCCCTGGAGAAATGGCGGGATCCAAGTCTGTGTCTTGGTTCCTTTTTTAAAAAGAAAAATACAAAATAAAACACAACACCTCAGCTGTCACCATAGAAGGATGTTAGGGTGCCAATTCATTATTTTGGAAACTGTTCAGAAAGGGATAA
Source organism: Rhinolophus sinicus (assembly GCF_057876585.1). Lineage (NCBI taxonomy): Eukaryota > Metazoa > Chordata > Mammalia > Chiroptera > Rhinolophidae > Rhinolophus > Rhinolophus sinicus. Next base: position 186,338,941 of record NC_142503.1, on the reverse strand, counting down.
AGACCCTTCATCATGTATTTAGCCTTACCTTTTCCATACACACTGTACCTAAGAGTAAGAAACTAGTTGGATGAAGCAGAGTCTTTTAAAATAAATTGTCCAGCTAATAAAATAAAGAAAGAATGTTAGAATAGCATCATTTTGCAACTCCTATTAATGTAATGAATCTAGGTAATAATCATTAGTTTCTGCTAACATCACAAAAAGAGAGACCACCAAATATGACATGACCTTTCCCTTATAAAAAACGCAAACCTGAAGTTGATGGGACGTCTAGATTTATTTTCTGAAAATATAAGAGAATAAATATAAAATGACACCTTGAGAAAACAATCAGAAAAATCTAACTGGTGATAAAAAGGAGAAACAACAGAGCTTCTTCAACAAATAGATAGGGAGGGAGGGGGAAAGAAAGGGAGAGAGTGAGATGAAGAGAAGAGAAGAGAAGAGAAGAGAAGAGAAGAGAAGAGAAGAGAAGAGAAGAGAAGAGAAGAGAAGAGACGAGACGAGACGAGACGAGACGAGACGAGACGAGACGAGAAGGAAAGGAAAGAAGGAAGGAAAGAAGGAAAGAAAGAAGGAAGGCGGGAAAGGAAGGAAGAAAAGGGAAGGAAGGAAGGAAAAAAGGAAGGAAGGAAAGAAGGAAGGAAGGAAGGAAGGAAGGAAGGAAGGAAGGAAGGAAGGAAGGAAGGAAGGAAAAAAGGAAAGAAAGAAGGAAGGCGGGAAAGGAAGGAAGGAAAGGGAAGGAAGGAAGGAAGGAAGGAAGGAAGGAAGGAAGGAAGGAAAGAAAGAAAGAAAGAAAGAAAGAAAGAAAGAAAGAAAGAAAGAAAGAAAGAAAGAAAGAAAGAAAGAAAGAAAAGAAAGAAGAAAAGAAAGAAAGGAAAGGAATCCAGGGGAGAGGGTGGGGAAAAGAGATATTTTAGGAGACTGAAGAGATATGTATATATCAACCACCAACTGGGACACATAACCTTTATTCTAATTCTGATACAATCAAACAAGATTAAAAATAATAGTTCAGAAAACAACACTATTGTAATAATGTAATTATGTTTCAAAATATCCCTTTTCTAAAATATTCACTGATATATTTTTGAATGGAATATCTGAGATTTGCTTTAAATAAATGTGGGGGATTGGGAAGTGAAGGGGCTTTAGAACAAGCAAGGTAGCCATGAATTGAAATTACTGAAACACAATGATGTGTGTGGGGGCTGATTTTACCCTTCTCTATATTTTGTATATGCTTGAAACTTTCATAATAATGAAGTTCTGTTGTTTTTTTTTTAATTTTCAAGTAATAAAGTTTTAATGGGATGATTATTGATGCGGACTATGACTAAAGAGAAACAAGGTAAGAATCCAAAGGCTGGGAACACAGGTTTGAAGAACCTATGGAAAGGTTGAGGAAGGGTTAACATCAATAGCTGACCCTCAGGAAGAAAAGACAGCATGACCTTTGGTGCAATTCCAAGGGGTGCTGGCGGAAGTTCTGAAAAGATTGAGCTCTAGTTTCTGTACTTATCCAGAATTAAAAGTGAGCTCACCCATAGAATTTGGTTACATATTGATCTGAACATCAAAGAAATTACTCTGTGTGTATACATGTATGTATACACACATTAATAATAATGCAGGTTTTATTTGAATCTATTATGTTTTTTTATAGGTTTCCTTAGTGCTGTGTAATATATTTGTTTTTTAAACCCTCTCATATTTCCCCTAACTTCCCTGAATCCCACCAACTTATACAATACTACATACTTAACTGCTCCAAAGAAATTTGGTGGGTTAAATTGAATTGGATTAGATAAACAAGGACACATATGAAAGGAAAGAACAAAGCCCTTGGATCGAGGATTATAGGAAAGGTGGAAAGATTCATCTGGGACCCAGGAATGTTTAGAAGGTTGCAGAGCCTTGTTCCAGATTTTAAGCCTCCTTTTTCCATAACTTTATTCAAGATTCAAAACAATTTTATATAGGCCAAAGATTGTTCAACATTATCATGAAAGGTAGCCTTAGTGAAAAAAGAATCCGCAACAGAACAGTCTGCCAATTTTGTGTGGAAGGGAACGTGTGTGTGTAGAACATGTTGCCAGGGTTTTAAACCCTAAAGACTTGTATGTAAGCCTTTGTCACTACTTCAGGCCAACTAGTGATACTTCCTGTTTTCAGTCCCTCAAACTCACCTCAATTCATTCCCAATCAGGACTAAGATTATGTCTGAACATTTAAAAATGGCCACTCTAAGGCAAGACCCTTTCCAGAGTGGGGCCTCTCTGGCAGTCTCTGTGAACCACTGTCCAGTTTGTCTAACACCTCCAATTCTAAGGACAGCATGAAGATTACACTTGGGTAAAGAGGCCTGAGCACAGAAACATCATGGTGATTTGTGACCTGGTGAGAGAACTCTGACACTTCCGTTTGCTTTTTTTTCAACCTCTAAGAAATACCATAAATATAGGGCTAATTCTGCAACAAGTAAATTTCACGTCTGTGACTCAATTTTTAAATTGGTCAATACAAAATATAGTTGCTGATCAACCCCATATGACTGTGAAACATTTTAATAATTGCTTGAAGCAAGCATACATTGAACAATATGGCAGAGTTAACCAGAAAAGAAAAACATGAATTGTTAATGCTGGCAGTCAATTCTGCTTGCCTATTTTTCAGTTCCTATGTGCAGGCCTCTCAGAACCCCATTGTGTAATAAATATTTACAGCATTGGGCTTCATTGTGCATATTATCCTTTGTGGTATGTGCCCCCAACTTAACAATTCTGAATCAGGAAATAAGCCCTACTCCCTCTGAAACAATGACAACCTGTACATTGCATAAATTTATGCTTTTGAGGACCAAAGAGTCCATTTAAACACACATTGAATACTGGATGCCTCAATAGTGATGTCTTGAATTACCTCAAAAATAATTGAGCCATTCAGAAAACTCTAGATTGTTCCGCATGGCATTTAAGCCTATGGTATAAGAGTCACCTCATGTGATGGTAGTGTCATGTGACCTGGGACAAATGGCTTATAAAGCCCAGACAGGTTAAGAGTTGTCAGAGCCTGAATGTGCCTATTGTATTTCAGTAATTGCCACTTAGTATTTGATTTAATGAAAACTTAGAAGTAAAGAAGGTTTCTATAGACATGGCTGTTATGCTAATTTTTACTATGCCCTCCTCTGTCTTCCCAAACTACATTTAGAAACCTGTTTTCTATTAGAAAACCACTTTCACTCTCCCTGCTTTCTACATACATTCCCAAATCTCTCAGTGGCCTCATTAAAGACAACTACTGTAAATTATAGGGTCTCTGGTTAACTAACTTGGCCTGTCCAAATCTAAAGATGCAAATTCTATTGTATATACTGGACAAAATATGTCTGCCTTACATAAATGTGCTATCCAATCTTCTTTAAGAAGACTGTTTCTTGGTGAAATTTGTTAACTATTTCCAATTATTGGAGGGAGTATATGTGGACACATTTAAAACACCTTGTTATATTCTCTCAGGTCTGACCTACGAAACGGTGCTTTATTTCTTTTATAAAACACCCATTGATAATAATAAAGTCAGAGCGTCTGGAAAGAGCTAGTTTCATCACATTGAGCCCTTCAAGTTATACAAGCTTCTGCAAGCTATGGTAGTGGAAAATAATCATTAGGAACATCCTATGGGAACTGAAATTCCAAAGCAGGGTCTAATTAGCCATTATTAGAGTATTAACCATTGCTCTATTGCTAACTCTGCCATGGACAGACTCCAAAACTTGAAGATCCAGGATTCAAATTCATTCTCTTATTAAAATTTACAGTGATTTTCAGTCCATGCAACAGTTAGAAGTTAACTGTAAAACCACATTCTTGTGTGTGTGTGTGTGTGTGTGTGTGTGTGTGTAATGAATGAAGGCAAAGAAGAAAGGAAAAGAAAAAAGTAAAACATGACTGTCTCTGTAATCCCATACCAAGAAACTTTTGAGTGTCTTAAGGCCAAATTAAATTTTCTGTTATTTGTTTTCTTGTTCTAACTGGGACGAGCAACCAAAGGCGATGAAAATCTACAAGATAAATTACTCTGGTTTCCAAACTGATTGTGGATACTACAAAAATGACCAGAGGAGTAGGCTCTGCCCACCACAAGTGAAGAATGTCAAAGCATTAGGGCTTTCTCAGAGATTTTCAAATCCCTAGATTATCATTTGACCTCCTCTCAAATCATTTCAAATCCTTGGAAAGGCAATATTGAAGAAGGTTAATCATTAGAAATGTAGCCAATATCTTCAACTAGAACAACTGAAGCATTTACTAAACCAACATACAGCTAAAGCTAGCTCATTAGCAAAAGAGAAAAACTAAAAATTGAAGAAAACATGAGAGCAACATGTTTTTGGTGTAGCAGTCATAATGGCTTCAATCATAGGTAAGATGGACAGCTGTCTTTGAGTATAATATGAAGATAGTGTGGAAAGCAACAGAGCCGCAGAATACCTCTACTATGGGATGGAGAGGTCCAAGATGGTGGAGTAGATAAAGACTGTGTCTGCTTCCTTACATGAAGAAATTAAAATTACAACTAAATTGTAGATCAATCTGGAGAACCATCTGAAGTCTTGATGGACAGAAGTTTTATAACTAAAGGTATAAAGAAGAAACCACATCAAGATGGGTAGGAGAGACAGAGAGGCAGAACTGGCTAACCCCAAACCTCCATGTGGTAATTGAGAATCCGTAGGGATATCTCAGCTGTGGCAGTTTCCCCCAGAGGAGTGAGAGACCCCAGCCCCACTCTGGCCTCCCCAGCCCAGAGTACTGGTGCTGACAAGAGGAGCCCGCACAATATCTGTCTGTGAAGAACAGTGGGGATTTTAACCATCCCATGGGACAAAAGGTGACAGGAAAATAAGGCATTCTTTAAATGGCCTGTGCACAGATACTCTCATTCTTAGGCACTTACCTTGGGCTCCAACAGAAGAACAGTAACTTGGGGGGCTGTTGGAGACATACAGGGGGCAGACTGAGATGTGTGGCTTCAGGTGAGGGCTGGAGAACAGTCGGCATTTTCCCAGTGAGAAAGCCTCCTCCAGTGCAGCCAGTAGGCTTACACCACCTTTCCCGTGTTGAGCCCTTCACCTCACAGGCAAATATGAATCTGATTGGTCTAGTGAGCTCTACAGCTCCTCTTGGGTCTGTCCTGGACCATTCATAAGAGGCCTCAGAACCAACATACCTGAAGGTTGACTTCAGACCACACAGAGCACCACCCAATTAGCACCGCAAGTGGCACACACAAAGGGTGTTCTCAACAGGCACCAGAGTTCACTGGGGAGAATCCCACTCAGTGGGTAAGCCCCCTGCACAGTAGCCTGTAAGCTGTGGATATGGCAAAACCCCACAGCCAATAAGCTTGAGGATCAATCTGACCCACTGACATGCCAATAGCAACCAAGGCTCAATGATAACAGGAGGGCACACAAAACCCACACATGGAACACTCTTGGATCAACCGGTATAGGTGACCAGGGAGACTGTGCCACTGGGCCCCACAGAGCACCTACTACATAAGACCACCTAGCTAAGACTAGGGATATAGCATATTACCTAATACATACAAACAAACAGAGAGACAGCCAAATTGAAGAAACAAAGAAATACATCCCAAATGAAAGAACAGGAGAAACCTCCAGAGGAAACTAAACAAAATAGAAGTAAGCAACCTACCAGATACGGAGTTGAAAACAATGGTTATAAGGTTGCTCAAGGAACTTAGTGAGAACTTCATAAAAGAGATAGTTAGCACAAAAAACCATGAAACCATAAAAAAGAACCAGGCAGAAGTGAAGAATATGACAACTGAAATGAAGAATGCACTAGAAGGAATCACCAGCAGACTACATGAAGCAGAGGATCAAATCAATTTGTAAGACAAGGTAGCAGAAAACACCCAATCAGAACAGAAAAAAATAAAAAAAAGGATTTAAAAAAATGAGGATAGTTTAAGAGATCTCTGGGAAAACATGAAGCATAAGAACATTTACATCATAGAGGTACTAGAAGGAGAAGAGAGAAAGCAAAGTATTGAGAACTTATTTGAAGAATTAATGACTGAAAATTTTCCAAACCTGGTGAAGTAAATAAGACATACAAGTCCAGGAAGCACAGAGAATCCCAAACAAGATGAACCCAAAGAGGCCTACAGCAAGACACATTATAATAAAAATGGCAAAGGTTAAAGACAAAGACAGAATCTTAAAAAGCAGCAAGAGAATGGCAGCTAGTAACTTGTAAGAGAGCTCCCATAATATTGTCAGCTGATTTCTCAACAGAAACTTTGCAGGTGAGAAGTAATTGGCACAAAATATTCAATATGATGGAAAGCAACGACCTACAACCAAGGTTACTCTACCCAGCAAAGCTATCATTTGGAATTGAAGGACAGATACAGAGCTTCCCAGACAAGCAAAAGCTAAAAGAGTTCATCATCACCAAAGCAGTATTACAAGGAATGTTAGAGGGACTTAATATGGAAAAAACAAACAAACAAACAAACAAAAAACAATGATCAAAATTATGAATAGTAAAATGGCAATAGGTACATATCTATTAACAATTACTCTCAATGTAAATTGATTAAATACTGCAATCAAAAGACATAGGATGGCTGCATGGGTAAGAAAACAAACTCCTTACATATTCTGCCTACAAGAGACTCACTTCAGATTGAAAGACACACACAGATGGAAAGTAAAGGGATGGAAAGAGATATTTCATGAAAGTGGAAATGAAAACAAACAGACCAAAAAAAAAAGTTGGGGTAGCAATGTTTACACCAGACAAGATAGACTGTAAAACAAAGGCTATAACAAGAGACAAAGAAGAACCCAGTGAGCCCACTTCATGGTATTTATCTGAAGAAACCCAAATGCTCCTTTGAGGACACATGTGCATTCATATGCCCATTGCAGCACTTTTTATAGTGGCCAAGCTGTGGAGGCCTGGGTATCTGCCAATAGAAGAATGGATAAAGAGGAGGTGGTACATATATACAATGGAATATTGCTTGGCCCGGGAAAGGAATGGATTCTTGCCATCTGTGGCAGCATGCATGGACCTGGAGGGAATGGTGCTGACTGGAGTGTCAGTGTTAACTATATTTCAATAAAATTAAAAAATATATAGCTGTACTGCACACTTGCCACTTACACATAAAATTCTGAGCCTGGAGAGAACAAAGCACCAAACTGCAAACATCCCAGGAAGGAGTAGCTCCTGTGACATTTATTCCAGGTAAATTAGTCTGTTAAATCCTATTCAAGGCAAATTTAAATTTGGAATGAGTGAATATATTGCAAACACACAAACAGCAGTAGAAAAAAAGAAAGAGATCTAGATGTGATTGGCAGCTAACGTAACGTAAAAAATGGCTTGATTAGGATACTTAGAAGCCATAAAATCTAAAAGATTATGGCACCGCTGTCATATATAATTCAGAATAAAATAATAAAACTATTAAATAGATTGCAATAAATCCCAAAGGCCACTGCTATTCTGTTTCCTATTTTGAACTAACGTATCGATCCAACTATATTGTGTCCTCTGCACTTGCTTTGCCTGTCTATCGGGTATTCCACAACAGGCTGAAGGTGGTTTTGATAGAAGAACTGTACTAAAAGGGGTCATGGACAAGTCCTCCATATTTCCCACTTTACAATTCACTAAATGACTGATTGATTCCAGACAAAACAAAGAATAACCTCCCATAGCCTGTATCTTTTAGTGGAAAGGAGACTACAATCTTCTAAAACATTGTGTAAAAAAATCAGGCACTTTTTCCTCTGCACCGGATGTGGAAGGAATCAAACTAAGTCCTCAGCCTCAGTTTCCCTATCATTCTATTTTATCTGACATTCTGTGAACCCTAGCTGATGGTGATATTAGGCAATCACAGGTAGGTATATGTACTGATGAGGGCAGGAAGACTCATGAGTGAGCACTGATGAGTGAGCAACCCTGGAAAGAACACGTACAACCTTGTACCTTTTCTGAACCAATGATGCCAAAACTTGCCTCAGTATCAGAATCACTCAAGGGACTCTATTCTAGGTCCATTGAATCAGAATCCCCTGGACATAAGTTCTAGTCTTGCGTTATTTAATTCATCCCTCAGAGGATTCTCCTGCTTTTAGCCTGGTACTTTTCTGTGGCCTGACAGTTGCAAACTACTGTTCTTTTTCTATTGCTTGTTATGGGCATTTTATGTTTCATGCTATAAATTATATTCCCAAGAGAACTTACAGCAACTTTTGGACTTTATTCTTTCATTTCTTTTAAATTCTTATTTCCTCAATGCCCTTTGTCAGTCTTGGAGATCTAATTCCTAGCCCACATATATTTTCCAGTGCTTTTAAGTGTATTTTATAACAGATATTCAATATGTACTAGTTGACAGATGGAGTGGAATATTCCACACCTTTCATAGCCCCAGGAATGCCTTCCTGATCAAGCAACTCAGTCCACAGGGTTACAGGTACCAAGTTTTAAACAGACGGTCAAATATCATTTCAGAAAATCATAAGCTAGTCATACCTACTTGTGAGATTCATGGCAGAACCATAAAAATAAAGCACTGAGTGAGGAGATCTAGGTTCCAGTTTAGGCTTTTATATTGATTTGTTGAACAACTCGAATAAGCCACTTAATCTCTCTGAACCTAAGTTTCTTTATTTGCCACTTCAAAGTTTTATTATCTGCTTTATCTATATCTAAGAGTGCCTTGATGGTCAAATTAGTAGAAAGTGCTACACAATGGTAAGGTATTATTATTAATCCATGAAACAACTTCTAAAACTCACTCTCTTAACCCCAAGGTCAACTTTTTTTTTTTATAGGTCTTCCACATTCTAATTTTCAGTGATCTTTCTCATGTGTGGAGATTGTCAAAGACCTGGTACGCTTGAGAATTCTTTCTTGTCTTGAAGTCTAGATAATGGAAAAGAAAGACAGCATAATTTCTACTTGTTGCTTCTTGTATGTTTCCAAAAGCCATTATAACAAATTACCACAAACAGGGTGACTGAAAACAACAGAAATTTATTCTCTCACATTTCTGGAAGCCAGAAATATGAAATCTAGGTTTGACCAGGCCAGGCGCTCTCCGAAGTCTGTAGCTTGTGGGGGTCACTGCCAATCCTTGGTGTTCCTTGGTTTGTGAAAGCCCAGTTCTAATCTTTACCTTTGTCTTCTCATGGCCATCTTTCCTATGTATCTGTGCCCAAATTCCTCTCTTATAAGGACATCAGTCTTTGTATTAGGGCCCGCCCTAATCCAGTATGACATCATCTTAACTTGATTATATCAGCAAAGACTATTTCCAAATAAGGTCACAGTCACAATTTTTTGAGTGGATATAATTTTGGTGGGGGGGCACTATTCAACTCAATACACTCCTATAGATTGTTTTTTTTTTCTCCTTTTTTCTTGAGCCTCATTTACGTCCACTTTTTCCAAGACAAACTTTGAATTTCTTTTTAGAAAATATAAAACTTACAAAACATCCCACTTCTTTTAATATCTTATTGTAAAAATAAGTTGAATCTTGAAAGGAGATTTGGATTAGAGGGTTTAAATCTTTGGAGGAACAGATCAGTTTGTTAGTGAGAAGGCGAAAAGAAAGATTGTGGGACTACTGACAAAAACAAATCAAAATGTACCTTAGGACACAGATCCGTGGAAGGTAGGGGGCATTTTATAGCTACCTTAAAATAGTAGAATAAAGACCATGAGCCAAAACGGAATTACAAAGTTATCTGGCAAACTTTGTACATGTCGACAGTGAAGCTAAATCAACTCATCTGGAAATAGATCTATTTCTCAATAAAACAGTTTTTATAATACTAATGGATCTAGATAATTATTTCAAGTTCAATGTTTTGCTTATTAGTAGAACCAAAGTCCTGCTTTCTGGATGAGAATCAATAAAACAAGAGAAACTATGGTTGTACAATTTAGTATGTAAACATCACACATTTCATTACAAAGAGTATTAATTGGGTAGATTGTAAGCATTTAAACTTAGTCACTAAAATGAGTCTGAATCTATCATGCTTTTCTTTCTTGTCTTACTCATCAATAAATTCAGAACTAAGTTTAATCATGCTCAGACTGTGTCTATTTTAATGACAATATAATAACAAAATCTATTGGTACATTGGAGTTCCCCTCCTTGTCCATAGTTTTTCACTTGCTAGAGTTTTTAAAAAATGCGTGGCATATGTTTCTCTATTTTATTGTCAAATATACAACAACAGATAGGTTAAATTGGTGGCATAGAGTATCAGGTTGCTGAACTATATAAAATTGATTATCTACAACAAAGGTAATTTCATATATTTTAAGGTTATATAAACAAACAAACAACAAGAACATAACACAAGCAAGTTTGCCACATGTCCTTCTTTGATAGGATTACTAGAGTGTTATCTGTGGGAAATGCATTCAACTTTAATTGATTCATTAAACAAACATTTATTAAGCATTTCCAATGTGCTCAACAACATGAGAGGTGCAGAGAGCTAAAACAGATATGCATGTCCTTGTTTAACTTACAACCCAACTGGAATGAAAGGCCTGGTAGTTAAAACACAATTTTAACATTCAAACAATATCTATTAAAACTTCATGATGCCTCACCCCCTGACACTGAGAGGAAATTTTGAGCAAAACATGAAAGATGATCTCTTCTCTGGCATTCTGGTGGTTTATAATGAATTTAATCACACAAACTCAAAATTTACCTATAGTATTCAATACTTTTAAAAAATGCAGAGTGTTAAGGGATCTTAGAATAGAGACCTATTCTCTTTTATTGGACTTCGGCAAGCTGAAGGTTGAGTAAGAAAAAACTGGACTAAGATATGTGAGTGGGATATTATGGATGGGGGGATTTCTGACGGGGGGGTAGTTGCTGTAAGGAGAATGTGGCAGAAGTGAAGGACGAGAGGTGAGCATGGTAGGATCAGGAGGGTCAGACAAAGGAGGGCCTTGAAAATCTCTTTAGGATTTTAATCTTTATCTTAAAATCTCTATGATGCCATTAAATGCTTTGGCAGAGGAGTTTGAGAATCCAATTTGCATTTTAAAATGGTGTCTTTGGCTGCATCAAAGAAGAAAGACTGGATTGGAAAGGAGCAAGTGTGGAGGCAAGTGCGGTCTAGAGGCTCCTGTATGCATATTGCATATACATGCAACGCATAAGCTATTGCATAATGGTGGTAGGAATAAGGGTGACTGGTGATACAGCAAGCGTGTTCACAGGGCATTGCTGAACCATGGAGCAGAAACACACCACCCAGAGTCAATGCAGATGGTGCCTGGCCCCAAAGATCGTGTCCAACAAGAGTTTCCAAAGGCAAGTGAGACTCTCACTGCATCTGCAAAGCCCCTAGCACTACCATATTCTATCATCTAAGGGAGTTGAAAAAGTAGAGACTAGACAAAAATATGGGGCACTCCCTCAAATGTGTGTATTTATAATTTATCATTTTGACCCTCAGTTTCCACATTTGAAATAAGGGAGCATAATACATTCTCCATAGAAAGAATGTTTTGATCCAACAACAAAATGTAAAAGAAATTTGACAAAGGAGAGAATACTGTAAAAATATAAGTTATTATTGACTTTTTGCATAATTTTTGACAGCTTATCTTCCCAAAATATGGGCGAGAATAGGACAGAATATTGTCCCCATGCTTAGAGAAAAGAACATTATTGTCTCCTTTCCCATTATGTAACTTTAAAGATTTTAATTCTGAGCATTTTATATAGAGTTCTGCACCCTGTGGGTGCTCAATAATTACTTGTCAACTGACCTCTTTTTAAATGTTACTTTTAATCACCTTGCAGAGAGAGTTTAAAGTAGGCCACAGAAGGACAGGGTTGATAACCTAATGGATCTTTAAATGTCTGGGAGTGTGCTGTATTGCATTTGAATTCATAAGCTATAGGAGCTTAATTTCTTTAGAGAGAAACTAGTGCTCAATGAGCTTCTTCTACAATAAAGATCTTTGAAAAAAAATTTTTGAAAGGAATAATTATTTCTCTCCCAGGATGACCTTTGCTTCATACACCTCTGGTTGGTAAAACTGCATAAGTTTTAGATGGAAAATGAATTCTGTAGAACTATATCTGTATTACCCTTTCAAGCAAAAGAAAGGAAAGATAATTTGAAAAGTGTTCCAAGAAACACCCAAATTGCAAGGACAGGTTTTACAGAGTCTCTGTCTACAAGCAGAGCACTTGGCTTGACCAACCCAGGGGAGGCGTCCTTTCCATTTCAAAGTGGCTTTCTGAACAGCTGAGCCGCCAGGTAACTGGTATGGCAGCTCACAGGATTGTTTTGGTGAACTGAAATGAGCAGTGGTATAGCCTTTCTTCTGGATACACTTGAGCTTCCTCAAAGGCAGAGCAATGCTCTGTAGCCTTAGGCTTTTGGGATCTCCTGGGCATAGCTTTCAAAACTCCAATGATCATGTAAAATTTTGATCAAGTCATCAACTGTTTCAAATGCTTGTTTTGTTTGCTTGTTTTTGGCACCAAACTTTGGATGACTTGTAAATATCTGCATGGCAGTTATTTCTAGGTTCTGGTAGTTTTCAAACATCAGACACAGATACCTCCATTTTCAAATATCTTGTCATTAAGATCATAACCTTTGGAATTAGAGATAGACACAATACATGAATAACAACCTACCAACAATGAAACTTTACTGAAATTCCCTAAGACTCAATTTCTTCACCTGTGTAGTGGGAATGATGTCAAACCCATAGGATTGCTGGCAGGATTGAAAAGCAAAACTCTTAGCACACCCTTTGACTCACTGAAGTATCCAATACATGTTAGCTGTTGTTCTCAGCTATCTCTGAGGGTTGTAATTATTAGGTTGGTGCAAAAGTAATTGCAGTTTTTGCAATTATTTTCAACCTGTTAAAAACCACAATTACTTTTTCACCAACCTAATAGGAGTATATATGTACAGTGACTTGCACAGAGTTGACGTAGCCTTGCAAAAAGTATTAGTCCCTCTCTTTAAGATTTTTTTTTTGAGGTAAGTAATGACAACTATAGACATTTTCATATTACCCACTATAGTTACAAATTACATATGTTAGTTAATTATCCCATATACTTAAACAAAGACTATTTATTACCATTTACACATGTACAAGTTCTCTGAATATAACTTTTATGTTTTCATGATAATTCAAAAGAAGTGGATCACTTGCAGTGCCTCAAGGTCAGATATATTCCAATACTAATATAATGGAAGATGGTTAAGACAGTTTGACTAATAGAGTGCTACCTGACAAAACAGCCATTATGAGAGAGCAACCAGGTAGAATTTTAGAGCTAAAACAATACAGAGATTGTAAATTTAATGTCTCATTTTACTGATGGAAAAATAAATATATATTCACTTATTGGTGTTTATATATATATGTATACATATAGATATAGTATATACTAATATATATGAATATATACCGTGTATCCCTGAAAATAAGACCTATCTGGACCATCAGCTCTAATGCGTCTTTTGGAGCAAAAATTAATAAAAGACCCGGTCTTATTTTACTATAATATAAGACCAAGTCTTATATAACATAACATAACATAGCACAATACAATACCAGGTCTTCTATTAATTTTTGCTCCAAAAGATGCATTAGAGCTGATGGTCCAGATAAGTCTTATTTTCAGGGAAACACGGTAGTGGTATGTATATATTAATAATTTCACCTCTGTATTTGCTTGACCATTATAAGTCGTATACACAGACACACACACATATATATGTATACCTATCTATCATCTATCTACCTATATAGATATATATCAGTTAAAAGAATAAGGTCCAATGCTCAATTCTACCAGTATTAGTTGTGTTAGATGTGTCAGATAATATTGTCAAATCTGTATGTCTTGGGGGTTGACATTAATAATAGCTTATTTACTTACTGTGCTCTACTAAATTATAAGACCCAGTTATGTCTGAAAACAGCAAGGAGGCCAGTGTAGCTGGAGGGAGCTGATTGCTGGAGGGACAGTATTGCTAGGTCCATAAGAGAAGGGATTCTGGGGTAGACTGCCAGTGCCTTTGTCAACCACTTCTTTGCTGTGTGACCAGAACAACTTTCTTAACTGCTCTGTGCCTCAATTTCTTCACCTATAAAATGCAAATAATAATAATACTTGCCTGATCGGGTGGTTGTTGTGAAATTTAATGAGTTAATATTTGTAACTGCTTGGAACTTGTATTAATCAGGGTTCTCCAGAGAAACAGAACCAATACTATATATACCAGGGTAGCCAAAAAAAATATACACATTTTAAAAGATGTTGTCTATGTATTACTTTTCGAAGCTGAATTGAACTATGGTAGCAATACGTAATATGATGTTTGCTCAAAAGATGACGTTAATCAAATGAATGCTAGTGTCATTTATTGTATGACAATTTTAATACAGTTTTCTCCTTTCTTAAAATGTGTATATATTTTTTGGCACTATATATATATATATATATACACACACACACACACACACACACACACACACACACACATATAGATATGTATGAGGAGATTTATCATAGGAATTAACTCATGGGGTTATGGAGGCTGAGAGATACCATGATCTGCGGTCTGCAAAGTTAACAACCAGGAAAGCTGGTGGTGTCATTCAGTCTAAGGTCTGAGATCAGGGAATCACTAGTTCAAATCCCAGAGCCAAAGGCCCAGGAGTGCTGATGTTCAAGGGCAGGAAAGATGGATGTTCCAGCTCAAGGAGAGAAAAGAAGAAAAACTTCACCCTTCCTCCCCTTTTGGCTGTATTTGTGCCCTCAACAGATTGGATGATGCCCACCCACATAGGTGAGGACTGGTCTTCTTCACTCAGTCCACTGAATCAAATGCTAATCTTGTCGAGAAATACATTCACAGAGGTACCCAGAAATATATTTACCTGTTATCTGGACATCCCTTAGCCCAGTCAAGTGGACACATAAAAGTAAGCATCACAGCACTCACAAAAATAGAGAACAGAAGAGGAGGTCAGAAGGGCAAGAAGCAGCCAATTTTTAGAACATTCACATTTACTCTGATTGAGTTGGGAAAACATTATAGGTTTTGACTAGGGGAATTGCGAGATCTGACATACATTTTAAGTAAGACAAACATTTGTATTTTGTTTCATTCTCAACTGATGAATTAGTTGGAACGAATACCTTGAAGTTCAGATCCAACTTGTCATCATTTATTTTATTTTACCGTTGAGGCTCTCAACATCCAATTGCAAAAATCTCTTGTGTACAAAATATCCTCAGGCACTTCTAAGGGCTAATTTATCCTCCATCACCTGTTATCCTACTAATCAGTAATAGAGTACCACTCATATTTTCCCCATTGCTACAATCTAACACAACCTATTATTTCCAAAGTGCTTGACCTTTAATTTCCTCAACCATATTACAGGACATATATGTTGGTCCAGCTTATCTCACTGTGTTACTTTACAGTCAGCTGAGAAAAAAAAATATAAATGAGCTCATAGAAATTAGTAAAACTGTAAAAACAAATATTTGATAACCTGTGGCATTAAAGCACTGGGCTACTTAGTTCTTTATTATCTTTTTAAGTTGGTAGAAATCATTTGAACAGAAAAATCCTGCTTATCATTTCACAGACACTTATTTGAGTTATCACTAAAACACAACATTATTAGAGAGAGAGTCTATATTCTTTGAAACATTAAGGAGTCAGATTGTTGAAAAACAAGGGCCTAAGGACTCCCTGTCATACTTTATCTCCTCAACCATTTCCACCTTTGTCAAGCTGACGCTAATCTTTCAGAATTGCAGTTTGCGAAAGCATTTATTCCTACTCGTTCTGACTTCCATCCCTTTTCTGCATCAGAGAAGAACGAGGACAGTTTCTACTCATTCATCCATTTTTTTTTTTTTAATTTTATTTATTTGTGTTTTTCCAGAACCCATCAGCTCCAAGTCAAATAGTTGTTTCAATCTAGTTGTGGAGGGTGTAGCTCACAGTGACCCATGCAGGGATCGAACCGGCAACATTGTTAGGAACATTGCGCTCTAACCAACTGAGCTAACTGGCCGCCCCCTCTACTTGTTCATTTTTAAATCCATCTATTCTCTTCATGTACTTTTGGAATTCCTATTTTGTGTCAGGTGCGGTGCAAAGTTCTGTGTATTTTTTCTTCACTTCATGAGTTACTAGTTTATCTGAAGGTTGACATTGTGGATCTTGAGTGCTTTAACCAGTACCTCAAGCAGTGAGCAACCAAGTACCTCAACAATTATACAACTGAACGTTGTCTAAAGCAAAAGCAAATGTAGCATCAGGAAATGCATGTAGCAAGCCCTACAATTGCAGATTGCTCCAAATAAAACCACTTGACTAAGGGCTGATGCTCATTAATGGAAAGTTTGTTTGTGTGTTGCTCCAGGATGAGGGTGGTTGTGGGTATGGAGATTAAATGTTTTGGTGATATTTAGATTATATAGAGGTAGGTCAGTGTGTCTTAATGTTGAAAATACACTAAAATCATGTGCAGCATAGAAAATAGTATACATAATAGTATACATAAATTTACTATTATATACTTTTAACTAAGTATTTGAGTATTTTTACCTTGACTCATTAAGAACTATGCTATATTCTGTCACCAAAATGAATATCCTTTCCACTCAGTTTATAGTTTCCCACACACATGCCATTCTTTTTTTCTTTTTGGCTCTCATCAAAGAGCAATATAACTTTAGTTATAAACAAATGCTAGAAATTGCCAGCTGGATGCTCTACTTCTAGGCAATGACAATAAAAAGGGACTGATGAACAACAGTTCATGTTGTTGATGAGATGCAATTAAAGGGGCAAATAAGGACAAGCATTCCACTTGACACACACACACACACACACACACACACACACACACACACACACATCAGCAGGCCAGTCAGATTTGACCAAGTTGCTCTATTTTCTTCCTTTCAAGTGCCTAAAGATTCCAGGAGTCCTGACATGCCATTTGAGTTTTCCCCAGATTAATCCCATCATTCTGAAAATATCCAAGCTTAAAGTAAGGATGATGTCAAACACAGAAGTGGTTCTCAGCTCTAGGGATAAGGAGGCCAGCGCCACCCAGAGCCACATGACAGCTTATTGTAATGATGTCCATAACAGCATGATAAGACCTGAAGACAGTGTCTGTGAGAATTCCAACAGCATGCTTCAACCCTTCCATCACGTGGCATTTTCATATGAACTCATGAAATGACACAGAAAATACATTTGTGCATATTCTGTTCCTGCAATATTTACTGAAATTGTACTTCCAAAGGTTAATATCTCCAAATTACTCAGCATCCCGCTGTCAACGAATTTAGGATTCTCTGTAGAATCACTCATGACCAGATATCTTCAAGTTTTCTTAATTAACCAGTGATCCCTTTTTTTAACTTAGGTGGAAAATAACAATGCTTTCACTCACCTACTGAATCTGGCAAAGCTGGGTGGTTTGTCATATCAGTACCAGCGATAGGAAGGCAGTAAACACAGGGCTGACAACTGCAAGCCTGACGTCATTGAGGTCTGGGTTTAAATCTCAACTCTGTTATTTACTGACAGCAACTTAGCAAAGCTCCTTGAACTTGCTAAGCTTCAGTTTCCTCAAATATAAGCAAAGACAAATATAATTTCTAAGAGTGTTCTCATTAGGAATTAATGGGGGGAGGGGTGGTAAGCACGTAAAGCAATTTGTGCATAGTAAATGCTCAGAAAAGTTATGTGGTATTACAGACTCCGAAGCTAGAGCATCCCTAAGCTACACAATGAAATGCTATGGGGATTTAAATAAGATTTTACTTAATTTATTATTAACAAATTAAAAACATAAGAAAGAAAAACTCGGCAGAGCTTTTCTTTCTCTTCTTGGATGTCATATTTTACTTTACAATTACAAGTATTACTCAAGACTAATTATACCTCAATTTTAACTCCAGTTTTATTAATGATAGAAGTTACAGAATTTCAGTCCATAGGGTGGAGAGGATAAAATGGTTTATTACTTGGTAGAAGAAAGAAATAAGAAAGTTATTTATCAGCATCAACCAATAATTGCACAATTTTGAATTGGAAATGAGTGGGGAGCAATGTTTGAGATCTCTTAGACAGAAGAATCTGAATTGCTATGAACACCCTGAGTTTGCACCTTGGCTTGACCATCAACTCAATTTGTCAAGTGTCTGCTTGTGCCTCAGCCTTCTGGTTTATAAAGTGATTCTACTTTCCATTATTTACAAAGCATTGGTTAATACCTGAAACCTATTTTGAGAGTATTGTCACTGAGGATTTTGCAGAGTCAGACAATCTACAGCAGTAGGGAAGCTAAGTAATTTCAAAGCCATAGTTTCCACTACAATGTAGATGTCAACGTTATGCCAAATACACCCATTAACTGAAAATGCTGCTTTTAAATCAGCCTGTTGGTGCTTGTAGCTTCGTCTGCTTATGTGAATGTATTTGTGTTCACTGCCAAGTTATGCTTTGAGTTGGTGAACACAGATGCCCTAACGTAGGCTGGAAATACTATGTTTTGAAAAAAAAAAAAAAGTTACATCCTGAATTTCTGCCTGTACCTCCTGTGTGTTTTTTTCTCAATTGAAATGATCATATAAAAGGAAATATAATTACATGATTCATTTACTGGCTGCAAGTAAAGAATGTGTGAGTTTGTAGAGCTGTTGCACACCTTTACAGGGCTCTGAATTCCTTTCAGTGGACTTACACATTTCAGACAGGAGATACTAATAAGGCTCTTGGTTTCACTACGTGCTGCCAAAAGAATATATATAACAAAACAGGACTGCTCCTTTCTGATTTGCTTGTCCCAGACATGTTACTGCAGATGGATCCCCAGAGGACCATTGAAAGTGAGCTACTCTTTGGAAATGAATGAGCTGACCCCTCCTCCTCCCCCACACAGCCTCGCCTTAAAACAAACTAGTTCACATGAGAACAAAGGAACGCCTTTTCAAAGACTGAGTAAATAAAAGCAAATATTCTTCATAACTAAAGAATTCCTTGGACCAATGTTGTCAGATTCTTAAATTTAATACAGAGTATGATGTGAAGGTCATCCACTTTGTGGTCATCCATCAGGATGAAACATAAAACTTAATCACTATCACATTTGTAGAAATGAGAATAAGCCGCTTGTAACCAGTTTTCCAGCCAGTCTCAATAAAATGTTTTTCAGAATATTTCAGTTGCTGTATAAGAAGCTACTCCTGAACTAAGTGGCCTAAAGCAGCAATGATTTTATTTGTTCATGATAATGCAGGTCAGGAACGTGGGCAGAGTGCAGCTTGGCGGATCATGCGCTCCACATGGTATCTGTTGGGTGCAAGGACTGCTGGGAGATCCAAGATAGCCTCACTCAGACACCTAGCTTATGGTGCTGGCTACTGGCTGAGAGTTGTGTCTGAACTCTGTTGCCCTTCTCATGGCCCTCTCAATATGGGTACTTAGGCTTCTTCACAGCGTAGTGGCTGGGTTTCAGGAAGGAGCATTTCAAGAGGGATGAGCAGTAGACACTTCAGATTGCTTAAGGCTCAATCTTTCAAGTTATATAGCTTTACATTTGTATGGTCAACACCCCATTCTGCTAGCCATTTCCCATTTCCCGATGATTCGTCAAAGCCAATCATTGTACCAGCTGAAATTCAAGGGGAAGAGGCACAGGACTGACCTTTCAAATAATAAGTAGCAAATAATGTGTGACCATTTTTAATCCACTACAGCCTTGTGAACCCAATACCAGATCAAAAAGTTAGCTCTAGAAAGTAAAATTTGCTTCCTTCAGTTTGATTTTAATGTCTATTTAAACACTGAATGCTCTAAAGAACCAAAGAACCTGTGGTACCAACATCATGTAAAGATACTCGAGTTCTAGGACTCAACACAGTATGTATTATATTTAAAAAGCTTGTTTCAGATGGAAGGAATACATTGTTCAAAAATATCTAATTTTCCCTGAGATAGACTTAGGGGATGAGCTCATATACATTTAGGCTTAG
This sequence comes from Rhinolophus sinicus, assembly GCF_057876585.1. Lineage (NCBI taxonomy): Eukaryota > Metazoa > Chordata > Mammalia > Chiroptera > Rhinolophidae > Rhinolophus > Rhinolophus sinicus. The sequence continues at coordinate 186,318,775 of NC_142503.1, read as the reverse complement.
AATGTTTTAGAATGTTGCCATCTTTCTGTTGTACCGAGACAGTAAACAGTTGAGCTGAAAAAAAAAAAAAAAAAAAAGAAAAGAAAAAGAAAAAGTGGGGTGGGGTAGGAAATTGTCTGGGTAAGTATATGGCACTATGCCTAAAAAAAGAGCAAAAAAAATCTCTTTGATCCTGTCTGGCAATTTGGTACCTGTGCACCTGAGTCTGGGTGCAATCAGATAAGCCTGAATATTTTGCTTAGTACAGGTTTGACAAGCCAAGATACTGGTTAAGATTCTTAGTGTTGATACTGCTATTAGATCCAAATAGCATGACTAAACCTAGCAGAATCTGAGGAACACTTTTAAGATTCCCAGCTCCCCACCCTTTCCACCCCCCAAGAAAAATATGTGCATTCCATCTGTCAATTTTTTTTTTTTTTTTTTTTTTTTTTAAGACTGAAGGCATCCATGGAAGGTTATTAAGTCTTTTTTATTATTCCTATTTATCTGGTGGGGAAATAGGTTGGTGTTAAGTGATTTGCTCAGATTTGACATTTAGCGATAAAACTTATTTGAAGTTCTCATCTCCTGCCTCTCTATGAAGTGATTTTGTTTTTTGTTGATTTTTGCCCCCAACTGGTGGACACACACAAACACACACACGTTATTATATGCAATTTACTAAATTCACAAGAGAACACAACCTTACGTTTAATTATTTGATGATGCCAAGTTCAAGAGATGTTAATGATGTTAATTACTAACCATATAGTAGCATTTCTTAAGTCAGGGGAAGGGGCTTTTGGTCTTGATGATAATTACAGCAAGGATCACTGAGGTTAGAAAACACATTTTTAAATGCTCTCTAGTCATCCATGTTGTGCTCTTTCTTTCTAAAGCCTTCAGTCGCATTGTGAGGAGGGAAATATAAGGCAATGCTTGCAGAAGCTAGTAAACTGGAGCCCCTTCCCCCCACCACATTAAAAAAAAAAAAAAAAAAAAAAGCAACCCTCAACTTCAGTGAATTGTTGTCATGGAGCCAAATAATCTCAATATTTTCAGATCTTCAATATTTCAAATAAAGCCAGAAATCCAGATTTTTATATGTACTCTCCACATTTTTAAAATGTTAGCAATAATTCAACATTAAAACTGAGTGTGGGCCAGTTTTCTGGGGGGCCAAAAAAAATGACATACTCAAGTGGCCATATATACATTTGCAGGGACATATCAACTGCTATGCATAAAACTTTAGTTTGAGTTTCCTTAATGGCTTTTGTTCTTTATTTAAGTAAAGCTAAGACATCAGAAATGTTTTCCTTTTATTGCTCCTTAAGCCCCCTAAGGAAAATACACATAGAAAGGCATAATATATGAGATTTCTGGTCAAGATGCCAAAGTAGGTAAACACTGTGCTTACCTTTTCTCATGACAACATCAAAATTACAACTAAAGTACAAAGCAACCATCATTGAGAATCTCCTGAAGTCTTGCTAAACTGTAGCCCTACAACTAAAGGATATATGGAGGTTGTCACCTCAAGACTGGTAGGAGGGACAGAGATGTGGAACGGGCTGGTCCCACACCTGCGTTTGACCATTACAAATGGGGAGTCTTTTCTTGGCTATAAAGGTCCCCCCTGGAAGTGTGAGGGGTCCCAGTGCCACACCAGGCTCCCCAGCTCAGGGTTCCAGTGCGGGAAGAGAAGTCCCCATAATTTCTGATTGTGAAAACCCGAGGAGATTGTGGCTGACTTGAATGGAGGGCAGCTGCACTCCTAGGTGATCCTCTTAGAGGACCTGCTCACAAACTTATTGCTGATGAACTTGCTTGCTCTGAACTCCAGCGCTGGGGCAGCAGCTCGAAAGGCAATAGGGACATATAGGTAGGAACTGAGCTGTCTGGCTACAGGGTGAGGGCTGGAGGGGCAGTTTTATCCTGAACAGAGAAGCTAGAAAAAGCCATTTTGTTATTGTTGTTGAGCCCTCCCCCTTCCCAGCATTCAGAAGCAGACAGCCATCATATCTGAGTCTCCATCAAGCTGGCTAACACCATTCATTGGCCCATTATTGGTCCCACCAAGGTGATTCGGACACCTCACCCCATCCAGCTTTCAGGCACACCCAAACCCTTTCCAGTGGCTTTTTCATACAAACTGCCTGCTTTGGCTCATGCTGCAGACTTTCCTAAAGTTTCTCAAAGTTTACAAAACCCAAACAAGCAGCATCTGGCTTCACTGTGTTCCATACCTCTGGCTGAGCAGCCCTAAGCCCAGTACTTCAAAGGCAGCAGCTGGCCTTCATTTGCAGCTTGCCTGCTTAAGGCACCTCCAAGTGCAGAGTGGACAACAGCCATCTGTAGATTGCTCTGTAGCTCATGCAAGGTGATTCTGGGCAGGGCACAGGCTGCAGTTGAACTAGACCTTCAGTGGATCCCCTCCCAGGTGGCCCTGGGGCTGGCACAACTACTTGCCAGCTTGGAACTGAACCAGAGCATCACCTGGCTGCCTCCAAGGATGACACACCCAAAAGGTAGATTGGGCAGACACTTGAGCCCTGCTCCATAAAGGAACTGTGCTCCATAGGGTCAGCGCCTCCACAACAGCTCCTTGACTGTAGTCATGGACAGTCCTCACAACTAAGGAGCCCAAGGATCAGCCCTGCCCACAAATGTGCAAATAGCAACCAGGGTTAACTATAACTGGTGGACACACATAACCCACGCAAGGGACACACCTGGAGCACTCGGCTCTGGTGACCAGGGAGACTGTGCCACTGAGCCCCACAGCACAACTACTACATAAGGCCACTCTATGCAGACTGGGAGACAGAGCGGCCCTACCTAATATATACAAACAAACACAGGGAGGAAGTCAAAATGGGGAAACAAAGAATCATGTCCTAAATAAAAGAACGGAACAAACTCCAGAAAACAAATAAGCAAAATGGATACAAGCAATGTACCAGACACAAGAGTTCCAAACACTGGTTATAAGGATGCTCAATGATCTAAGGGGAACTTCAACAAAGAGATAGAAAACATAAAAAGAACCAGTCAGAAATACAGACTACAATAACTGAAATGAAGAATATATTACACTGAATCAACAGCAGATTAGATGAATCAGGAGGTCAAATCAGTGATTTAGAAGATCAGGTAGCACAAAACACCCAAACAGAACAGTGAAAAGAAAAAAAAAAAAAATAAGAGGACAGTTTAAGGGACCTCTGGAACAATATCAAGTGCACCAACATTTGTATCAAGGAGTACCAGAAGGAGAAGAGAGAGAGCAAGGAATAGAAAAACTATTTGGAAAACAAATGATGGCAGAGATCCAAGATGGTGGAATAGATAATCACTGTGCTTGCATTCTTCTGTGACCACGTTAAAATTACAACTAAATTATAGAACAATCAACCTGGAGAACCATATGAAGTCTAGCCAAACAGAAGTCCTATAACTAAAAATATAAAGAAGCCCCATACCTGCATGTGGCAGTTGAGAACCAGGAGGGATATCTCAGCTACTTTGGTTCCCTCAGGAGGAGCGAGGGACCCCAGTCCCCCACACCAGGCTCCCCAGCCTGCAGTACTGGATCCAGGAAGAGGACGACCACAACACCTGGCTGTGAAAAACATTGAGGGATTCCAATCATTTGGGTGGCATGGAAGACTGCCGGAAATCCAAGTGTCCTCTTAAACGGCCTGTGCACAGGCTTACTTACTCGCAGGCAAGTAAGAGGCTCCAGCAGAGGGACAATGACTCGGTGGGACTTGAGGACAGTCAGCATTCTCTTGGTGAGGGAGAGAGAATGCAGCCGGCAGGAGGGCACCATCTTCCCTGTGTTAAGCCCACCCCCTCTGGCTAAGTCTGAATCTGATTGGCCTGGTGAGCGCTGCTATTCTGCTGACTCACTGTACACCTGAAAGTAATATGAAATAATATTGAATGTCAACTGTAGTTGAAAAATTAAAACAGGGGTGGGGGACAGAGGAGATCAAGGGGTATAAGAGATTCAAAGTTCCAGGTATAAAACAAGTCATGGGGATGTAATGTATAACATAGGGAATATAGTCAATGATTGTGGGGACAGAGTCCCAGAGAGCAGTTTCTAGGCTCTTGACCTCCCATGGAAGGGTGCTGGCTCGGGTATTGGATGGCCATCAGCTGTAACTAGTTGGCCATCAGCTGTAACCAGTTAGCCATTGGCCACTGATGTAACTGCCGTGGCTAAGCTAGCAAGCACGAATTGCAGCTAGCAAGCGGGGTTGGTATGTTGGCAGAGAAGCAGACTGGACTGTGTATCGTGTGGAGCTTGCTTCCTGTATCTCCAACCCAGCTGCCAGCGAGAATATTGTGGTATGACTCTCCTATCTATGGCTCCGTTGGTGTTCCTTTTTGGCCTCACCATATCCTGTGTTCTTGTGTGGGGAGTGGGAACTGAGTCCCTGCATTACAATGATATTGTGATAGCATGGTACAGTGTCGGATGGTTGGTGGACTTATCATGGTGATCACTTCTTTAGGTACATAAAAGTTGAATAACTAGTACATCTGAAACTAATATAATATTGTATGTTAGCCATATTTTATAAAAATCTTTTTAAAAAGAAAGGCATAATGTAAAGATAAATGTGCAACATCCATGTATACATACAAATAGTAAATGGTTTCTAAGGTATTGTAAATGACACAGTCTGGTAGATTTCAAAAAATGACCATAAAATCTCCCCTTCCTATATGTCCATTCATTTGCCACTTCTCCCATCAAGAGACAGAGTTTATTTCTCCGTCCTTGAATCTGATGTTGACCATATGCCTTATTTGGTTATTGAGCCATTAGTGAATATGACACAAACAGAGCCTTGAAAGGCACTTGTGTACTAGACGGTGCCTCTCTGTGGAACTCTTCAACTATCATGTGAATAAGGTCAGGCTGGCTTGCCCAGAACCATGTGGAAAGTCCAGCTATCCCAGCTGCCCCGGGGTGCCAGCTGATCCCCAGCAGTGTTCCAGTTGATCAACCCAGGGCAGAAGAGTTACCCGGATGATCACAGAATCATAAGAAATAATAAATGTATGCTATGTTAAGCTACTCTGATTCCTATGCTACTAAGGAAAGACGGGCTTTAGGGACAAATACTTTATGTCATTAAAGTGTGACATTGGACAAGTTGCTTGAGTCTGCCTAAATCCCAGTTTCCCCAATAAAATACTAGTCAACATATGGGAATAACATGGCATACATCTAATCAATATTTGTATCTATCTATCTATCTATCTATCTATCTATCTATCTATCTATCTATCTACTATCTATCTATCGTCTATCTATCTATTTATCATCTATCTTCTACCTATCTCTCTGACTGTCCATCCATCCTCTGTCTATTACTTAAGATTGTTCTTGGTGTTGAATACCATAGAAAGTAGTGTCAAATATCAGTGACCTTTCTCCTCTGTTAATTTAAAAGTGGCCTACATAAAAGTATAACAATGTTTCTGCTTCCAAAGCATAGTCCTAGATTTTTTTTATTTATTTACTCTTTGCAACAACCTTGCTTGACATATAAGGTAACCTTCCAGTGAATTAAGAAATACCCAAACTAAAACTCAGAGAGTTATGGCAGTTGGTTTAGGGAACAAAGCTAATGATGCAGGAGGCATTTGAAACCAAGTACGTTGTCTTGCAGTCCTTGAAGGGTAATATTTTTCCTGGAGCTCCTAAGTGAAACAATGGTGTAATTTTTGTTGAATAATTATCCAGGGTTCAAACCTTAAATGAAAATATTCTAATTTTTGGAAATATTTTTAAATGGCAACTTTTGAGTCTGCCAAGGGTGTACTTTCCCAGATGGTTTTATATGTGGACAAGGGAAAGTGAAGATCTAAGGATCTGATGGTAATCAGATCTTACGGGAATGCTTTTTAGAACACCTTTTCTCTTTCTTTGAGTTGTACTGCTGATCAAATTAAGTAAAGATACCTTTAATATCTTTCAGATAGAGACTGAAAATACTGTTAGAGGCTTTTTTTTTTTTTTTTTTTTTTTTTTTTTTTAGTATTCCTTTGTTTCCATTTTAAAACTATCCATGGTTATACATCAAAGCTGTTGCTAGTCTCACCCTTGATCCTTTTCTGGGATTTGACCCTCCCACACATCTTCTAAACTCTGTTTCCATTTTATTTTTTACCTGTCCTGTCTCCTGTTTGTAACCCCATAACTTTAAATATGTACTGTTTTTTTCTCTGTCTTCCCAGTGTTTATAGAAAGATTTGAACTTATATTTACAGATCTTTTTCCCTCTTTCCTAGGGGAAAAAATAAATAAATAAATAAAAAATATAAACAAACAAAACCTAAGTTTGTTATATTTTATTCATAAGTCCAAAGCTAAGCTCAGGAACAATTCTACTCACCTGCTTAAATTATGGCTAATATCCTCATATCATTTTTATCTGTGACTCTGACTATGGGTGTTTGGAAGCAAGAGGTTGATGGATTTTAATGTTTTTAAATTATTATTTGTTGTGTTATATTCTACTGTTAGGGTTTATGATTTTTTGGTGTTTTTTTTTTTTTAAGTAAACTTCCTTTCAGTTGGTAAAGCACCTCCTTTCTCGTTCTTCATTCTCCCTCTCAAGTACATGTGGGAGTTGCTATTATCACTAACATCTGGTCTTTGAGACCTAAAATTCTAACTATAGACTCGCTTAAAAAAAATACATGTGCACAAAAACACAGCTGTCTGTAGGTTTCTTTTGATCCCACTGTAAAAGAAGCTACATGTCATTTTCTTCATTTGAGACTTTTCAAAGTGAGGGAACTAACAGACCTGGGACTTCTCACTCTCGTGCTTTTCATCTGCCTCCTTAGGGCACAGCATGTGTGGGAATTGTGGGCAAAAAGACACTCTTTTATGCATTGATGATTATGTCATATTTTGGTGGAAAAATAATTTGGACAAACTGACGCATCCATTCACTTTTTTGGGCATCTTCTGAAAGACATTAAACATTGAGCCTGTTTCAAATTTGCTTTTCACACTGGGTCGTGTTTTGATAAGGATGGGAAGCATTATTTGAACTTATTATGTGATCATCCTAATTTCAGAGTCATTTTAGTGACAGATGAAGGGCTTGTATTTTTGAACTCATCAAATGGTAAGACAGATAAATCTGTAAAATTATTTAAGTTTTTCATGAAATCAGTATCAATGTCATTATGCCATTTTCCCTTGTCTGTGCAGCACAGAAAATAAAGTTAGAACCACCAAACCTTACACAGAGGAGATTACACAATAAAGTTAGGCCTGTTAAACCTTGCAACCCTCGTTTAGAGATAGGAAAACAAAAACTCCAGTTTCAATGATAATATTAATTTTCACGCACACTTTTTCTAGAGATGAAAAATTGCAGCAAAGCAGGAGTCTATTTTCAAAATTGCACCTTGAAGATTTTTTTGGCTTTATTAAGGTAAAATTGATAAATACGATTGTAATATATTTTACGTGTACAGTATGAGGATTTGACATCTGTATGCATTATTAAAGGATTCTCACCATCAAGTTATAGATCCATCACTTCACATATTTACCCTTTTTGGGGGTGAGAACACTAAAGTTCTGCTGTCTCAGCAAATTTCAATTATATAATACATTATTATCGATTATACTCACCATTTTATACATTTAGTCCTCAGACCTATTAATCTTATAACTAAAAGTTTGTATGCTTTTACCAACCTCTCCCTGTTCCCTCCACCTCCCAGCCCCGACCAAATATCATTCTGCTCTCTGTTTATATGAGTTTGGCTATTTTTCAAAGATTCTACGTGTCAGTGATACCATGCAGTACTTGCCTTTCTCTGTGTAGCTTATTTAACTTAGCATAAAACCTTCCAGAATCATTCATGTTTTAGCAAATGTCAGGATGCCCTTCTTTTTAAAGGCTGAATAATATTCCATTGTGTATACATATCAAATTTTCTTTATACACTCATTCATGGATAGACATTCAGGTTTTTTCCATACTTTGGCTGTTGTGAATAATGCTTAAATGGACACGGGAATGGAAACATCTTTTTGACATCCTGTTTTCATTTTATTTGGATGTATAACCAAAAGTAGGATTACTGGATCATATGACATTTCTATTTTTAATTTCTTGAAGAAATCCATACTATTTTTCATAGTGGCTGTACCAGTTTACATAGCCACCAACAATATACAAGGGTTCCCTTTTCTCCACATTCTCAGCAGCATTTGTTACTCTTGTCTTCTTTTTGATAATAGCCATCCTAAGGTATGAGATGATATTTCATTATGATTTTTTGACACTCAATATTATTTTATATTGATTTCAGGTACACAGCATAGTGGTTAAACAGTTTTATAATTTAAGAAATGACCCCTATGACTAGTCTAGTACTCACCCGGCACTATATATAATTATTACCATATTATTGACTATATTCCCTATGCTTCACTTTACATCCCCATGACTATTTTGTAACCAGTATCAGTTTGTATTTCTTAATCCCTTCCCTTTTTTATCCCGCCCTCCAACCCCCTCCCATCTATCACTCCAACAAACCTAATATTCATTTGACACCATACATAGCTATTACAGTATTATTGACTATATTCCTTACACTATACCCTACATCCCCATGACGACTTTCAACAACCAATTTGTACTTCTTAATCCCTTCTGCTTTTTCACTCATGCCCAAGCCCTCTCCAATCTGCCAATCATCAAAATGTTCTCTGTATCTATGGGTTTGTTTCTGTTTTGTTTGTTTCTGTTGTTCTTTAGATGCCACACATAAGTGGAATCACATTGCATCTGTCTTTGTCTGTCTGACATACTCCACTAAGCACAATACCCTCCAGGTCTCTCCATGTCGCTGCAGATGGAGAACCCATTCGTTTCATGGCCGAGCAATATTCTGTTGTATATATGTACCACATCCTCTTTAACTATTGATCCATTGACCCAGGCTGGCCATTGTAAACAATGCTGCAATGAACATATGGATGCATGTGTCCTTTTGAAGTAGGCTTACTGGGTCCTTCTTTGTCTCTTGTTATAACTTTTGTTTTAAACTATTTTCTGTGGTATAAGTATTGCTATCCCAGCGTTTTTGGGTTTTTTTTTGTTCTTTTAATTTCCATTTTTGTGATATATCTCATTTCATTCCTTTACTCTCCATCTGTGTGTGTCTTTCCATCAGAAGTGAGTCTTTTATGGGCAGCGTATGGGTAGGTCTTGTTTTCGTATCTATTCAGACATCCTGTGTCTTGATTGGAGCATTTAATTCATTTACATTGAAAGTAATTGTTGACAAATATGTATTTATTGCCATTTTATTATTTATAATTTTGATTTTTTTTTTTTTTTTCCCCATCTTGAGGAAGTTCCTCTAACATTCCTTGTAATATTGCTTTGGTGATGATGAACTCTTTTAGCTTTTTCTTGCCTGGGAAGTTCTTTATACATCCTTCGATTCTAAATGATAGCTTTTCTGGGTAGAGTAATCTTGGTTGTAGGTCCCTGATTTTCATCATGTTGAATATTTTGTGCCAATCCCGTCTGGCCTGCAAAGTTTCTATTGAGAAATCAGCTGACAATCTTATGGAAGCTCACTTATAATTTACTAGTTGCTTTTCTCTTGCTACTTTTAGGATTCTCTTTGTCCTTAAACTTTGCCATTCTAATTATAATGTGTCTTAGTGTAGACCTCTTTGCATTCATCTTGTTTGGGACTCTCTGCACTTCCTGGACTTGTATGTCTATTTCCTTTACCAGGTTAGGAAAGTTTTCAGTCATTAATTCTTCAAATAGTTTCTCAATACTTTGTTTTCTCTCTTCTCCTTCTAGTACCCCTATGATGCAAATGTTGTTATGCTTCATGTTTTCCCAGAGGTCTCTTAAGCTATTAATATCATCAATTCATTGGATTCTTTTTTCTTTTTGCTGTTCCAATTGGGTATTTTCTTCTACTTTGTCTCCCAAATCATCAATTTGATCCTCTGCTTTATCTAGTCTGCTGATGATTCCTTCTAGTGCAGTCTTCATTTCAGTTATTATATTCTTCACTTATGACTGATTCTTTTTTATGGCTTCTGTGTCATTTTTTTGTGCTTGTTATCTCTCTGTTGAAGTTCTCAGTAAGTTCCTTGAGCATCGTTATAACCACTGTTTTAAACTCTGTATCTGGTAGGTTGCTTGCCTCCATTTCACTTAGTTCTTTTTTTGGAGTTTTCTTCTGTTCTTTCATTTGGGATGTATTTCTTTGTTTCCTCACTTTGGCTGACTCTCTGTGTTTTTCTAATGTGTTAGGCAGATCTGCTACACCACCCAGTCTTGGCCAAGTGGCCTTACGTAACAGGTGCCCTGTGGGGCCCAGTGGCACAATCTCCCTGGTCACCTGCTCTGGGTGCTCTAGGAGTTTCCCTTGTGTGGGTTTTGTGTGGCTTCCTGTTATAGTTGAGCCTTGGTAGCTATTGGCACATAAGTTGGTAGGATTGACACTCAGGCTGATTGTCTATGGGGTTTGGCCATATCCATAGTTTATGGGCTGCTACGCAGGAGGCTTATCACACTGAGTTGTATTCATCCCAGCAGGCTCTGGTGCCTGGTGACCCTGCCCTTTGTGTGTGCCTCTTGTATGGCTAATTGGGCAGTGTCCTACTGTGGTTGAAGCCAACCTCCAAGTATGTTGGTTCTGGGGCCTCTTGCAAGGGGCTGTGGTGCAGGCACAGGTCACCCACTGCCTGTGACTGGCCGGGGACTACCTAGTAAGAGCTACAAAGTGATCTTCAGTTAACCCTGGAGGTGCGTGGGAGAACCCACACTGCAAACTGAGGACATCTGCCACCAGTACCAGGGCTGGAGTAGCTCTGCAAAATGTCATAGCTTCCCAAGGCCTGCTGTCACAAGTGCAATCCTTTAAAGTTCAACCACTGATAAAGCCTCGTGTGGTATGTGAGTTGAGTGAGGCAGGGTCTCAGGTAGTCACTACAGTGGGAAGAGTTGTGGTTATCAGGTTAATGTAAATCCTGCTTTGGTGCCAGTGCTGAGCCTGAAGCTACTCAGCAAGTCTCAGAGCACAATAACTCTAGTCATCGCTCATCCAGGGTTTGTTGGACTCTGACAGGTTTCCAAGAAAGAGTGAAATGCAGGTGGGGCTCACTACTCTTGGAGAAAATGTCTCTGGTGTTGAGTGTTGGGTGGGGTGAAGTCTCAGTGAGTCAACAGGACAGAGCTGCGGAGCTCACCAGACCAATCAGGTTTAGATTTGGACAAAGTGTAGGGGAAGGGCTCAACACAGGAAAGATGGCTCCCACTGGCTTCACAGGAGAGGGACCACTCACAAGGAAAATGCCTACAGTCTTCCTGCTCTTCTCGTAAAGCCATACAACTCAGTCCGTCCCCACCCCACCGCCCGTAGGTCTCTGACACCCCTGGAGAGTTACTGTCCCTCCACTGGAGCCCAAGGTGAGTGATTAGGAGTGAGAGAGTCTGTGCACGAGCCCTTTAAGAGGATGCCTGGGTTTGCTGCTCCCTCTTGTCCCACTTGGATGTTGGAATTCCCACTAGTTTACAGCCAGATGTGGGGCTCCTCTTCCTGGCACCAGTACTTTGGGCTGGCAAGGTCAGGGAGGTGCTGGGGGGTCCATTGTTTCTTTGGGGGGAACCTCTGTGGGCGAGATATCTCTCCTGCTTCTTAACTGCCACACAGATGTTTGGAGTTAGCCGGTTCTGCATCTCTGCCCCTCCTACAACTCTCAGCATAGCTTCTTATTTATATACTTAGTGATAAAATTTCTGTTCAGCTAGACTTCAGATGGTTCTCCAGGCTGATTCTTCTATAATTTAGTTGTAATTTTAATTTGTTCATGGAAGGAAACAGGCATAATGTTTATCTAGTCTGCCACCTGAAATCTCATTATGATTTTGATTTGCATTTCCCTGATGATCAGTGATGCTGAGTACCTTTTCATGTATCTGTATATCTTCTTGGAAAAATGTCTTTTCAGGTCTTTTGCCTGTTTTAAAATTATATCTCCTCCTCCTCTTCCTCCTCCTCCTCCTCCTCCTCCTCTTCTTCTTCTTCTTCATCTTCTTCTTCTCTTTTCTATTTAGTTGGGTGAGTTCTTTGTATAATTTGGATAATAACACTTTATTGGATATATGGTTTGCAAATATTTTTCCCCCATTCCATAGGTTGTGTTCTCATTTTGTTGATGGTTTCCTTTGCACAGAATTTTTTTCAGTTTGATGTAGTCCCACATGTTTACTTTTACTTTTGTTGTTTTTGCTTTCGGTGTCAAATTAAAAAAAATAAATAAATAATTGCCAAGATCAATGTCAAAGAGCTTACTCCCTATGTTTTCTTCTAGGAGATATATGGTTTTACATCCTATGTTGACGTCATTAATCCATTTTAAGTTAGTTTGTGTGCATAGTGTAAGATAGGGGTTCAGTGTCTTTCTTTTGCCTGTGGCTATTCAGTTATCCCAAAACCTTTCACTAAAGAGATTATCTTTTCCCCTATATATTTTTGGTGCCTTGGTTGAAAAATTAATTGACCATATATGCATGTGTTTATTTCTGTGCTTTCTGTTCTGTTCCATTGATCTATATGTTTGTTTTTATTCCAATACCATACTGTTTTGATTACGATAGCATTGTAATCCAGTTTGAATTCAGGAAGTGTGACGCCTCCAGCCTGTTCTTTTTTTCAAAAGATTGATTTGACTATTTGGGGCTTCTATGATTCCATTCAAATTTTAGGTGTTTTCTTCTTTTTCATTGGAATTTTGGTAGTGGTTTCTTTGAATCTGTAGATCATTTTGTGTAGTATGAACATTTTACCAATATTACGCATTCCAATCCATGAATTTGTAATATCGTTCCATATACTTTCATTTTCTATAATTTTTTTCATTAATGTTTTATAGTTGTCAGTGCACAGATATTTAACCTCCTTAATTAAGTTTATTTCTAAGTAGTTTATTCTTTTTATTGCAATTGGAAATGGGATTGTTGTCTTAATTTCTCTTTCTGAGAGTTTGTTGTTACTGTGTAGAAATGCAACAGATTTTTATATGTTGATTTTGCATCCTACAATTTTACTGAATTTGTTTATTGTAACAGTTTTTGGGTGGAATCTTTAGGATTTCCTGTATAATATTATGTCATCTGCAAACAGAGACCATTTTACTTTTTCCTTTCTGATTTGGATGCCTTTTATTTACTTTTCTTTTCTAAATGGATGTTTAAATATTTATAATAGTTGTATCTTCTTGACAAGTTGGGTGCTTTATCATTATATAATGACCTTTTTGTCTTTTGTTACAGTTTTTAGAAAATAGTCCTTTCTGCATGAAATAAGTATAGTCACCCCTCCTTTGTTTTAGTTTCCATTTGCATGAAATATCTTTTTTTATCCCTTCACTTTCAGTCTATGTGTATCCCTAAAGCTGAAATGAGTCTTTCATATATAGGGTACAGTCACCTCTCTCTCTCTCTCTCTCTCTCTCTCTCTCCCCCCATCTCTCTTTAATCTACTAAGCCACTCTATGTTTTTGATTGTACAATTTAGTTTATTTTCATTTAAAGTATTTATTGTTAGATTTAGACTTATTGCCATTTGTTAATTATGTTCTGGGTGTTTTGCAGCTTTTTCCTCCCCTTTTTATTCATTCTTGCTCTCTTCCTTTGTGATCTGATGATTTTCTGTAGTGCTATGCTTTGATTCCTTTTTCTTTATCTTTCGTGTATCTACTATAGTTTAAGAAGACATCCCAACAAAGTCATATCTTTGGTTGAAGTTTGAAAAAAAGTGAAAAGTATGAGTTACTGGAAAGGTTAAACGTGTCATGGACTGTATAAAAACATAAAGATAGGAGTGAGGGATATTAAGTCCTACTGTAGGTAACCAATGAAAAGTTTGGGCCACATGGAAAAAGGTTTATTTTGGGCATAACAACAACAGAAGAATGCATGAACCAATAAAGTCTCACTAAGTAAAAGATATTAGGATGGTGCAAAAGTAATTGCCATTTAAAACGTTAAAAATAATTGCAAAAATGGCAATTACTTTTGCACCAACCTAACATAATAAGGGAAAGGTAACCTGAATTAGGTGTAAATAAATTATTACTTATATTTTCTAAAATTTAGTAATGCTGCTTTCAAGCATACATAGCAAAATGGAATTCTTACTGTCCACTTAGATGTCATTGGGAACTCATGCTAGTGAAGAGGTAAGAACGAATATCCTCTAACTGGAACACTAAAAGGACATATTTTTATTTACTTAAACAGGTGCAAAGATGTGAGAAAGGACTTTTTTTGTAGTAAGAATAAAGCAGTCATATATTCAAGAGAGGAAAAGTCTGGTTGCCTTTGGTCCATAGCAAGAGGTAATCATCAGAATCAATTTCTTACTGATTTTAAATCCTAATCAGTGACAACTTCATATAACCATGCGTGTCAAAGCCCACTACTTAGTGAAAGCCCAAACTTATAAAATTCAACTTCCCAGCAACAGTTGACTCCAGGAACACTTCAGCTCTGAAAGATCACCAACTCCTCAACTCCAATCGTCCTATATAAGATCAGTTCTTTGCTGCATTAAGAAAGACTGCTATATACAAGCCCAGCTCTCCCTTAGATAACAAGTAATATATTAATAGTTCAGCCTTTCCTTCCAGATATTGAAAGGTAACCTTTTTCCTTTGAGCGTAGGTAGATTTTTTTCTAAGAATTTCATTCATTAATTAATGATTAATATAAAATATATGTATTATAAAATCTAAAATGGTGAAAGTCATTCATTCAAGAAATTTTGTTGGTGCTGAGAAGAGTAAAGGACAATCCATGTTTTCAAAGAGCTCAGACACTCAAGCTGGTAATTACAATTCAGTGAATTAAATGACCCTCCTGTGTATTCCCATACATGGAGGGCTATTTTACTAAAACTCAAGTGAGGATCCAGAGAAGGTTTATTTCTGAGCTCACTCTTAAAAAGAAATAATAATACAATAATAAGCAAGTAGGGAGATGGCCATTAAAGATGGATACCTAAACCACATGGCTGTTAATGGAAGTAAAATGATTTAAACTGAATTTAACAAACTGAGTTCAATGTTGCTATCAAGTAAAAGGTGAGAAGCAGAGAACTTTGAAAAAGTATTTGAGAGAGGTAAGCATCATCTAGATCTACCATAAGTCAGTCTGGATGAGGAATGAAAATAGGATGGTGGTAAGAATGGAGATGGTGGAGGAATTACTTGGAAGTAGTATCAGGAGACAGGCTAAGTGGACATGGAGGGAAAGGATGGAGAAAACAGTCATTACTCATCAAGGAGGAAGAGTGTGTGTTACCAAGTGTAATTGTGATTAGAGGTCATGAACCAATAGTAGAGATTACTGTATAAATCTTAAAAACAGAAATCAATATATAATTCTCTTTCTTTGTATTTCTCAATTTGCTTCACTGAATGCTTAATTTTGGAGTGTAGTATCCTTTTTCAAGTCTTTCAACAAGTTCCATTATGAAGGCTTTTGAAAAAGGGACATTTTCCTTGAGTATAAAATGTGAGGGTGATTTCCAGCCAATAAGATCCAACTTCTTTAAGCAGGACACAAAACTACATACAACATCTGACAAATTGACAAGTATATAAATAGTAAAAATTCTTGTTGCATGTCACTGGACTTAGTTTGGAACAAGATACAACAAAAGTTTTAGTGCCCACTTGGTCTTTGAAATATAGTAGCCATCATTTGGTGTTCTTTCTCTATGGATCCTGAATGTATGGTGGCTATTTTTCCCCAAGCAGAGGTCTTTTAGTAAGTGATTTTATACCTGGCATTTTTACATATTAGAAGCAGACCTGCTTGAGGCTATGCTAAACTAAACTATGCTTAGTACAAAGGATAATAGTTCAGACTGTATCAATACAGGGCAACACAGATGTCTAAATTTAGAAAGTTTGGTTTACTTCTTGTTCAGCAAATGTGCAAAAAGGTTTCTGTGAGGTTTTCATAAGGGGAAAAAATCAGATTTTCTAGCGTTTCTATCATAGTGTTAACAGGTTTTCACCTTGTGTCCTGTTTTGACACTTGCATACATAAATAAAGGAAATTGTGAGATCATAGGTTTCATGAGAAATGTCTACACAATTTTATTACATAAAACAGCTTTTGCTTTCTATTAATATAACAACACACAAGTGAGGGAGCCCATTACTGTTAATTACATAACTGAACATGGAGACGAAAGAACAAAATATCAATTTACTTATTTAAGGAGAGTTTTAAATAATAATCCTATTTCCTTCAAGTTTATAATTTTAAAATCATGCTTTAAGATATTCAGGAATATTAATTCATTATTATATATGTAGGTATACAAATATTTGGTAAATACATTTAAACATATACATAGATACATGACTATATGAATTCATACATATGTACATACATTTTAAGGTTATTATATATAACTGGAGGTATAGGAATATGGGTATTGGTTATGACATACGTTATGGCCACAAGAGTTGAGAGGACCATGGCATCCCTTTTCTTAATCTCATGAGAGATGGTTTCCATATTGGAGTCATAGAATACAAAATAGATTTCCTCTAAATGATAAGAAAACCCTAACTTTGTTAGGTTTCATAGTCTCACCAGCCTATGTTTATGCAAAACATAATAGAGATAGCAATAATATAACTGTGTATTATTGAAATGAAAATGCAAGACACTTTATTTTGTGTATGATAAGATGTTTACTACCACTCCTGCAGGTCTCAGCTCATGAGATAAGCTGCTTGTGCCACAGCTCTTTTCCCATTGCATTGTACAGCTTTCAACAGAAGCAGTCATTAAGCAACAAAATCCTTTAATCTATTGTGTTTTATTCATTTTTTCCATCCCCAACCACTAACTCTATCAGTTTTGAAGCAGAATATGTTCTTAATACATATTGGATAGATGGATGGATGGATGGATGGATGGATGGATGGATGGATGGAAGGATGGATAAATAAACAAGTGAACATGTTCTATTAGGAAGACCACATATTCTACCATCTCATCAGCTTTGGTGGGAAGTGATTAGGTGGGGGTTTAAGGAAAGATAGCAACTTTATGTAACAGAAAAGCAGAAACAATGACAACAACATTTGGGTTTCTGGAAGATCAATTCCGTATAAATCATTTGACTAACAATCTGCACTTCCTCTGAATTGCTAAGTACCACCCACTCTGCTGATTAGAAGTTTTCCTATATATGAGATCGACATATGCAGATTAAAATATCAACGACTAACAGGACATATGGCTTAATCTTTGCTTTAAATGAAATCTTACGGAGCGTGAAAATAGAATCTTCCTGACAGCCCAATCTCTAGTGTTTTTTTTTTTCTTCTTCCAAAAGCAGTTATTGGTTTATCATTAGTTTAATCAGAGACAGACTAAAATGTGTTTGTTTTGCACCCTCATTGCAGCTGACTTGATAAAACTAGAAGAGCATATTGCAAACATAATATGCAGTGACATTCTGAGGCGAATGTCTAATTCTGTCCACTTGTTACCAGGTAAATGCATCTAGGGGGCTTCTAGAGCCATTTGAAAGCTCTCTCCAGTACAAAGAAGATAAAAGAAGCTTTTAAAATATACATATGCTAGAAATCCATTCCTTTACTCTCTGGAAAATTCTCTTTTGACCTTTTTCTATTGCTTCTTTTACATTGGTGATCCCTCTTTTATCCATATTCTCATAATCTTATTTCAAGAGGTGAATAAATGGTAAGTCATTTTCTGATATTATTGTTTGCATTCTTATTCTTATATCCACCCTCTACACTAAATTTTACTCCTTCCAGTATTTTCATTAACATTATCACTACTCTCAAGTCTTCACTTAATGTTTTCAGTGACTATTAAATATGGAACAGGCACACAGCATACCTTATGGGCTTTATTATTCTCTAATGATTGAGTCATAGAGGTGAAAGGAGTAAATATAATTTTTAGAAAATAATTATAGAGCCCTTTACCTGAACATACTGTTTACATTTGACTTTTTGACATGTCATTCTGAGTCTTACGTTACTCATATCCCAATTAGGCATAAAATGCATTAATAGGGAGAATCATAATTAGTTCTATGCCACTGTCATTTGACTGATTTAACCATAATAGCAATATATTTTTTGATATATGAGAGACAATTGACCTGTGCCTCACCAAATATGCATAGTTGACTTAGTCATGAAGTCTTGGAGTTTAATTTATTCTTTTTTATACTTAGCTCTTTGTCCTAGAAACAGTAGAAGCTCACTCTAAGCTGAGGTTACTCTTGAATTAGGAGGGAAAGGGGAGAATGTTTTCACACAGGTAAAGGAGCACCCCTGAAGATACAAAATGAATTATAGCATTTGCGCTTAGAGATTTAGTTTATGATTTATAAACTTCACTTAGACTATTTACAATAAGAAATTTAGAATCAAAGAAAACATACGACATTTTGGATTTACTCTTTACGGAATAATAGCCCTTGAGGTGGACTATTTTAATAAAATTTCATATGCTGCTATACATGTAAGTTTTTTTAAATTAGTTTCAGGTATACAAAACAATGTAATAGTTATACATTTATACACCTCACAAAGTAATAACTCCCCCAGTCTGTTACCCCTCTGACATCGTATATAGCTGTTAAAATTCCATTGACTATATTCCCTATTCTGTACTCCACATCCCGTGATGATATTTTATATATATATATATATATATATATATATATATATATATGTATGTATATGTATATATATAATGTATATATATAATATATTTTATATATATGTATATATTATATATATATGTATATATATAAAATTGACATATATAATTATATATTTGACATCCCATACTATTCAGCTTCAGGTGTATAGTGCAGTGGTCAGGCATCTACACAGTCTGTGAAGTGATCCCCCTAATAAGTCCAGTGCCCATCTGCCACCCTACATAATCTTTACAACATAATTGATTGTATTCCCCAAACTGTATTTCATATCCATATGTCTATATTGTGACTACCAATTTGAAGTTTCTAATCCCTTTAAATTCTGCCCCATCTCCACCCCCCTCCCATCTAGCAACCATCAGTTTTTTTCCCCCTTTATCTCTGAGTCTATTTCCATTTTGTTTGTTCATTTATTTGTTCTTTAGATTCCACATATAAGTGAGGTCATATGGTATTTGTCTTTCTCCGTCTGACTTATTTTACTTAGCATTATATTCTCTAGGGCCATCTATGTCATTGCAAATGGTAAGATTTCATTCTTATTTATGGCTGAGTAAAACTCCATTGTATAAATGTACTACAGTTTCTTTATCCAATTGTCTACTGATGGACATTTCTGTTGTTTCAATGTCTTGCCTATTTTGAATAATGGGGCAATAAACATAGGGGTGCATATATTTTTTTGAATTAGTGTTTTGGACTTCTCTGGGTAGATTACCCAAGAATGGAATTGCTGGTCATAAGGCAGTTCCATTTTCAATTTTTTGAGGAACTTCTATACTGTTTTCCATAGTGGCTACATCAATCTGCAATCCCACCAACAATCTGCAAATCCCACCGAGGGCTCCCTTTTTTCCACATCCTCGCCAGCACTTGTTGTTTGTTGATTTATTGATGATAGCAATTGGGACTAGAGTGAGGTGGTATCTCATTGTGGTTTTTATTTGCGTTTCTCTAATGATTAGTGACACTGAGCATTTTTTCATGTCTGTCTGCCATCTGTATGTCCTCTTTAGAGAAATATCTCTTCATGCCCTCTGTCCATTTCTTGTGTCGTTTGTTTTTTTGTGTTGAGTTGTATGAGTATGTATATATACATTTTGGATATTAACCCCTTATCAGATGTACCACTGACAAATATCTTCTCCCATTCAGTAGGATGCCTTTTTGTTTTATTGATGGTTTCCTTTGCTGTGAAAAATCTTTTTAGTTTCATGCAATCCCAATATTTATTTTTTCTTTAGCTTCCCTTGCCCAAGGGGATTTATCAGTACAAATAACACTATGGATAATGTCTGCAAATTTACTTCCTATATTTTCTTCAAGGAGTTTTATGGTTTCAGATGTTACATTTAAATCTTTAATCTATTTTGAATTTATTTTCATATATGGTGTGAGGAGGTGGCCCACCTTCATTTTTTTGCATGTGTCTGTCCATTTTTCCCAGCGCCATTTATTAAATAGACTGTCTTTACCCCAGTGTAAATTCTTGCTGCCATTGTCATAGATTAAATTATCATATGGATATAGATTTGTTTTGAGGCTCTCTATTCTGTTCCATTGAACTATTTTCTGTTTTTATGCCAATACCATGCTGTTTTGATTAGTATAGCCTTGTATTATGATTTGATGTCAGGTAGTGTGATACTTCCCACTTTGTTCTTATTTCTCAAGATTGCTGTGGCTATTCAGGGTCTTTTATGGTTCCATATAAATTTTAGGATTATATCTGCTAGTTCTGTGAAAATGTCATTGGTAATTTGATAGGATTGCATTGAATCTATATATTGCCTTAGGTAGTATGAACATTTTAACTATATTAATTTTTCCTATCCACAAGCCTTTCATGTGTCTCCATTTATTTGTATCTTCTTTAATTTCTCTCTTCAATGTCTTATAATTTTCTCAGTAGAGGTCTTCTACTTCCTTGGTTAAATTTATTACTAAGTATTTTATTGTTTTTGGAGCAATTGTAAATGGGATTTTTTTTTAATTTCTCCTTCTGATAGTTACTAGTGTCTAAAAATGCAACTGATTTCTGGATATTAATTTTGTATCCTGCTACTTTACTAAATTCATTTATCAGCCCTAATAGTTTCTAGGTGGGGTCTTTAGGGTTCTCTCTATATAGTATCATATCATCTGCATATAATGACAATTTTACTTCCTCCTTATCGATTTGGATGCCTTTCATTTCTTCTTCTTGTCTAGTTGCTATAACTAGAACTTCCAGAACTATGTTGAATAGAAGTGGTGAAAGTAGGCAACCTTGCCTTGTTCCTGATCTTAAGGGGAAAGGTTTTAGCATTTCCCATTGAATATGATGTTAGCTGTGGGTTTTACATATATGGCTTTATGATCCCTGTATTCCCACTTTGCTAAGAGTTTTTATCATAAATCGGTGCTGGATTTTGTCAAATTCTTTTTTCTGCATCTATTGATATGATCATATGATTTTTATTTTTCATTTTTTTAATGTGGTGTATCACATTAATTGTTTTGCGGATATTGAACCAACTTTGCATATTAGGAATGAATCCCACTTGATCATGGTGTATGATATTTTTAATGTATTGCTGAATTCAGTTTCCTAATATTTTGTTGTGGAATTATGCATCTATGTTCACTAAGGATTTTGGCCTACAAAGTTTTTTTTTTTGTTTTGTTTTGCTTTGTTTTTTGTTTTTTTTAAAGTCTTTGTCTGATTTTGTCATGAGTGTGATAGTGGCATCATAAAATGAGCTTGGGAGCCTTCCTTCCTTCTGGATTTTTTGGAATAGTTTGAGGAGAATAGGTGATAATTCTTTCTTGAATGTTTGGTAGAAAATTCTCCTGCAAAGTGATCTGGTCGGGGGCTTTTGTTTTTGGGAACTTGTTGATTACTGATTCAATTTCATTGGTAGAAATTGGTCTGTTTAGATTTTCTGTTTCTTATTGACTCAGGCTTGGAAGATGGTATTCTTCTAGAAATTTATCCATTTTTTCCAGATTGTCTAATTTGTTGGCATATAGTTGCTCATATTAATAGAATTTTCTTAGAATTTTTTTCTATTTCTGTGGTGTCTTTTGTCACTTCTCCTCTTTCATTTCTAATTTTATTAATTTGGGTCCTCTCTTTTTCTTGATGAGTCTGGCTAAAGGTTTGTTAATTTGGTTTATCTTTTCAAAAAAAAATCTCTTGGTTTCATTGATCTTTTGTACTGTTTTTTTGGTCTCCATTTTGTATATTTCTGCTCTGATCTTTATTATTTCCTTCCTTGTACTCCCTTTGGGCTTATTTTGCTTTTCTTTTTCTAGTACCCCTAGGTTTAAAGATAGACTGCTGATTTGAGATATTTCTTATTTCTCTAGGTAGGCCTGCATTGCTATGAATTTCCCTCTTAAGACTGCTGGCACTGCATCCCATAGATTTTGGGTCATTGTGTTTTCATTTTCATTTGTCTCAGTGTATCTTTTGATTTTTTCCTTGATTTCATTGTTGACCCATTCATTATTTAGTAACATGTTATTCAGTCTCCATGTGTTTGTGTGTTTTCTGGTTTTCTTCTTGTAATTGTTTTCTAGTTTCATAGCACTGTGGTCAGATTACACACTTGATATGATTTTAGTCTTCTTAAATTTATTGAGACGTGTTTTGTGGCCTAGTTTGGAAAATGTTCTATGTACACTTCAGAAGAGTGTACATTCTGCTGCTTTTAGGTGAAATGTTCTAAAAATATCAATTAAATCCAACTGATCTAATGTGTCATTTAAGGCTACTGTTTTCATATTGATTTTCTGTCTGGCAGATCTGTCCATTGGTGTCAGTGGGGTGTTGAAGGTCCCCTACTATGATTGTGTTACTCTTGATCACTGTCTTTATGTCAGTCAATATATGTTTTATATGTTTAGGTGTTCCTATGTTGGGTACATAGATGTTTACTAGGGTTATGTCCTCTTGTTGGATCAATCCCTTTATTATTATGTAGTGCCCTTCTTTGTCTTTTTTATAGTGTTCATTTTAAAGTGTATTTTGTCCTATATAAGTATTGCTATCCCAGGTTTTTTCTCATTTCCATTTGCATGAAATATCTTTTTATATCCTCTTGCTTTCAGTCTGTGTGTGTCTTTTGATCTAAGGTCAGTCTCTTATAAACAGCATATGCATGGGTCTTGTTTTCATATCCTCTCAGCTACCCTACATCTTTTGATTGGAGCATTTAATCCATTTACATTTAAAGTGATTATTGATAGGTACATAGTTATGGCCATTTTATTATTCATATTTCTGGTCTTCATTAGTTTGTTTTCACCTTTCATTTGTTGAAAGAAGCGCTTTTAACATTTCCTGCAATACTGGCTTGGTGCTAGTGAATTCCTTTAGCTTATTCTTTTCTGGGAACCCCTTTATCTATGGGTCCTTCAATTTTAAATGATAGCCTTGCTGGGTAGAGCAATCTTGGTTGTAGGCCTTTGTTTTTCATCACTTTCAATATTTCCTGCCACTCCCTTCTGACCTGCAAAATTTCTGTACAAAAGTCAGCTGATAGTCTAGTAGGAGATCCCTTGTAAGTAACTAGCTGTCTTTTTCTTGCTTCTTCTAGGGATCTCTCTTTGTCTTTAACCTTTGCCATTTTAACTATGATGTGTCTTGGTATGGGCCTGTTTGGATTCATCTTGTTTGGAACTCTGCACTAACTGGACTTCTATGTCATTCTCCTTCACCAGGTTAGGGAAGTTTTCAGTCATTATTTCTTCAAATATATTCTTGATCTCTTGCTCTCTTTTTTCTCCTACTGGTATTCCTATGATTCGAATGTTGTTGCATTTGATGTTGTCCCACAGGTCTCTTAAACTATTTTTCTTGTTCTTTATTTTTGTTGTTGTTCCAATTGGGTGAATTCTCTATTTTGTCTTCTAAGTCACTGATTTGATCCTCTGCTTCATCTAATCTGCTGGTGATTCCTTCTAGTGTGTCCTTCATTTCAGTTATTGTATTTTTTTTTTAATTCTGACTGATTAGTTTTCATGGTTTCTATATCCTTCTTTATGCTTGCTAGCTCTTTATTGGAATTCTCACTAAGTTCCTTAAGCATTCTTATAAGAAGTATTTTAAACTCTGTGTTCAGTAGGCTGACTGCCTCTGTTTCATTTATATCCATTTCTGGAAATTTCTTCTGTTCTTTTATTTGGGACATGTTTTTTTGTTTCCTCATTCTGGCTGTCACTCTGTGTTTGCTTCCATGTATTAGGGAGATCCCCTATGTCTCTCAGTCTTTGCTGAATGACTTTATGCACCACTGTTCCCCAAAAATAATACCTAGCCAGACAATCAGCTCTAATATGTCTTTTGGAGTAAAAATTAATATAAGACCTAGTCTTATTTTACAATGATATAAGACTGGGTCTTTAATATAATATAAAATAAAATAAAATAATGTAATGTAATATAATATAATATAATATAATATAATATAATATAATATAATATAATACCAGGTCTTATATTAATTTTTGCTCCAAAAGACGCATTAGAGCTGATTGTCCAGCTAGGTCTTATTTTCGGGGAAACAGGATAGTATGTGTCCTTTGTAGTCAAATTGTTCAGTCTCCCTAATTTCCTGTGAGTGTGTTCCAGAGGTGTACCTGAGTTGTGTGTGTTCTCCTGTTGTAGTTGAGCCTTGATTGCTTTTGGTTTGTCAGTGTATAGGTTTGGCTCCTGGGCTGAGTACCTATGAGAATTTGCAATGCCCACAGCGTATGAGCCGCTGTGTGAGAGCTGATCCCTCAGCAGAGGCTTCACCCCTGTGAGCTTTTGTCCCTGTTGAGAATTCCCTTTGGTTTGCTGCTTGTAGGTCAAACCAGGTAGTGCTCTGGTTTGTTCTGATGCTGGCCTCTGGATGTGTTGATTCTTGTGCCTCCTGGGCAGGGCTCTTGTGCAGGGCAATTTCAGAACAAAACAAACCAACAACCACCACCACAACAACAACAAAAAAAATATACTCACACATAAAAACAACAAACACTCAATACAAACAAACATACTAAAACAACAACAACAAAAAGACAAAACAAAAAAGAAAAACGAGGAAAAACAAAAGAAATGAAAAGAAGAAGAAACAAAAAGAGAAAGGGATAAAGAGAAGAAGAAAAAAATATATATGTATATATGAAACAGCTCAGGTCTTGGTAACATCCACCAGCTATCTCCATGTTGTCCACTACCGAAAAAAATCAACTCTGCATCTTGTGGAGGTGGTGCTGGCTGCCAGGCACCCAGAGAACCCCTGTCAATGCAGCTGTAGGTGGGTGAGGCTATGGGGTGTGGTCAGTAGTTTTTACAAAGTCAGTACACTTTCTGCTTTCCCCCACACAAACACACACTGAGAACACCACAGGCAGCCACTGGAAGGTGGGCTTCTTCTCTGTGAACATGTTGCCTGAGTCTTAGGGCACCTCTTCCAAGGGAGGATGTGGAAGGTAATAGATTTCTGAGCTTCTGAAAACCCAGAGCTGCCTCTGCAACCTGATGCTAAACCTGTCTGGGTGTCAGTGGCTGTAGTTGCAACTATTCTGTTCTGTAATCTGACTCCTCCTACTCCTTCTGGAACCTACTTGTAACTCTTGGAGGCCAGGGCTGGGGGGAGCTCTCGGGGGATGAGAGGGAGGTGTCCAGGCTCCATGTCTTTTCTGTTTTTTGCCCAGCCAAGAGGGCTTAAGCCACAGTTCTCAGCTGAGGTCTCTGCCTCAAAACTGGGCACCACTATCTTATATGTGATCCTTCAGGCAGGACTGTGGGGCACAGGGAGAGAGCCCGCAACCTGCTGTCTTCCCTCTGCTGAAGTTGTTGTGATCTCCAGTCTGTGTCCTGGGACCTGTGGGCTGTGTCTCTTTCTTCCTCCCCCTGCGCCCTCTTTACCTACCTTCAGGTAATTCATTGTGCGGGTCTCTTAGCAGTTCCTTGTGTGATGAGCGGAGAATCTTTTGTTGAATTACAGCTGTTCAATTTGTTGTAACTTTCAGGGGAGATTTCAAGAAACACCTCTCCTGTCACCATTTCTGTCCATATCATTTTTATGACGTACCATGCTTGAACCTTTGAAATTTGGTTTAGCTAATGGGTAATTTTGAAACAAAAGGATAGAAAATAAACTATTTTTAATAAGCACATCTTTATTTTCTAAACAAGAAACTACAATCTAGTCATGTACTTGTTTTCCAAAATAAAATATCACAGACAGAAAAATTAAATATGCCCACAATCTGGTAAGTTAGAGAAACTCACTATTAAAAATTTGCTTGACTCCCTTTGAGTTTTTTTCTAAAAGAGGTTCCAATATTTTTTACAAATTTGAGACCATGTTTTTAAAGCAATGTTTAGTCTATATTTCTCAATGATGATTATCTTACCAATATTTTCCTTTTTATGTAATATTTTCAAACTTCTTGTTATTTGCTGTATCATATTTTGCTATATGGATGTACTCTAATTTATCTTAATTTTATTATTTTCTTGAACATTTAGATTGCTATATGCTTCTTTTACATTCTTTTTTATTGAGACACATTAGTTAATAACATTATATAAATTTCAAGTATACAAATTATAATTTGCTATCCATATACTCTATTGCCTGCTCACTACTAAAAGTCTAGTTTCTGCCCGTCACTATATATTTGACCACCTTTGCCCATTTCACCCTCCCCTCACCCCCTTTTCCTTCTGGTAACAATCTGCTGTCTAAATCTATGAGTTTATTTTTTGCTTTTCTATTTTATATTCCACATGTGAGTGAAGTCATATTTTTTTGTCATTTTCTGTCTGACTTATTTCACTTAGCATAATAGTCTCAATATCCATCCATTTTGTTGCAAACCGCAATAGTTCATCTTTTTTATGACTGAGTAGTATTCCATTACACACACACTCACACACACACACACACACACACACACACCCCATCTTCATCCATTTATCCATCAATGAATGCTTAAGTTGTTTCCATTGCTTGACTATTGTAAATAATGTTTCAATGAACATAGGGATGTACACATCTTTTCAAATGAATGTTTTCATAATCTTTAGATAAATACCAACCTTCCTAGAATGTTGTGTACTTTTATTATTATAAGAATGTTGAATCAAACATGCTGTATATTCAATGTGCATACATCTATATTTTGAATAATTTTCTTAAGAAAAATTTCTAAAAAGAAAATAATTTGGTAAAAAGTATGAAAATTTTAATTTATGTAGGTATGTGCCTGTAAACTATTTTCCAGAAGAGTTTTATCAACTTATATTTATTTTAATCATTAATGGACGTGATTGTTTTTATAACCCTAGATAACAGTGACAGCTATTATTAATTTGTTGGCAAAACATTATATTCCTTTTAGATTAATTAACATTTATTTGATTATGTATAACTTTGACATAATTGCATTTACATTTAGTACATTTTATTTTCCCATTACTGTTTGTTTGTGTTCCTTGGCTGTGGGCATGTAATTTGATATCCTCAATAAATGGAACTGAAGACTATATGATTAAAACAATTTTTAATTATTATCAATGAAATACAAAATACATTATATTTGCTGGAAATTTATTTTAAAAAATCAATTGAATGATTATATTTCTAAATTTACCTTATTTTAAAAATATGCTTAAAAGTGGAGGATGACTTTTGAGTGAGTGTTCCTTAGTGTCTTAATACTTACCATTGCCAGTACATCTACAGTGATTGAAAAAATTGACCCAAGGAGTTTAGAATGATCTAACTGCATAAGCCATCTCTAACCAAAGTGAGGGCTAATGCAATTTTGGGTCACAGACCAGTGGACACCTGAAAATTAATAGAATTTCCTCCCCCTTAACCTAGGTCAGATTCATCCCCAAGCTCATAAAGGTGAAAGGCTAATGTTAACTCAATTACTATGTCATAGGATCTTCTGATTTACAGTCTGTTAAGATTTGAACATTTCCAGTTAAACTGACATACTTGACATTAAATTATAATAGCTCTTTACTTTCCTTCCTTTGCTGAACAGCTCTGTTTATCCTCTAACAAGGTCAAGACCTCAAAATAAGAGACTGAATTTCTTTTATGATTTGAGTTTCTTCATTGTTCACCAGTGAGAAAATGCACTGTAGAAGAGTTCTTCTTAATCTAGGAAAGCAAGATTAATTAGCTCAGTCTGTATAAGGATAGATATATAATAAACAGACTGTTGGGCAAATAAATCCCGAACGTAAATATTTCAGGTAAATTCACCACATGATATTTTTAATGCAGAATTTCATTGAATTATGTTTGGTAACTTATGCCTTTATTTCATACAAACTAAGTTATATGCCTAAATGAATAATAGTTATATGTCCAATCAATAGAAAGATTAAGCTCATTCTTATTTGAGTTCTAGGAGTCATTTTATTTCTTCCATAATCAGAATCATCATAAATAAAGAGTGGGTTTTGATATTTAGTACATACCTAACAGAGTCATTGAGAGCATTAAATAAGCTATTGGATTGAAGGCAGTGAGTGGTACATAGTGAGAGTATAATAAATAAATTTAGCTGTGATAATATTCATAGTGTTTATAGTTAAGCAAAGAGATACCTCTGAAATTTATATATGTCGAACACTCCTTATAGCTAATGTATTATGACTTTTTATTGTTTAATTGAATCTTTACAAATACAATGACAAGAATACAGAAAATATTTGTGTAAGAATCATAAGACTTTTCTTTCTCTTTTAATGATGCTTCACTTTGAGGTGTATTTCAAACAGCAAAGATCTGAAGTTTAATATCTAAAATACATGTTTCTATGAGATTTATTTATCAAGAGGTGAACTTTTCAAGTCTGTTTCTTTATACCGGGAATGCCAATAAATACATATACATGACTTGATTTCATCTTTTGTTATCGGTATATACTGAGTATCACAATTTTAATACAGATTTCCCCCCCATTTAAAAAATTTGTATACATTTTTTGGTGCCTTCTGTAGTTTTAAGAAAAATAGATAATGACCAATAGCTAAATAACCGAAATCCCTGCTCCTCTGCTACTCTGACCATCCTTTGCACCAGGCTTAATCTATGTGATACTGGATATATTAGACATGATGTCAACTTGATACCACCACCATGCTTTCCAAGGATGAAAACTGTTTCTCAAGTTGCCTTTCCTATATGGTTCTGGCTTGACTATTTCAGTGAGAGGAGTTCATGTTAAACTTAGAAGGTAGAAGTGAACCAGAAGTTATTATTCTCAAGAGGTGGACACAGCCACAAACTCAGGTAGACAAAGAATCAAAAAGGCTTCCAGCAAGCTCTTAAGATCCACCCACTCATGTCCTTCAAGATAAGATTTATAATGTTAACATGTGTGAGCCCTGATGGCACTTCTCCCATGACCTTCAATGGTAGCTTCCCAAGCCTCTACTTTCTCAGCTCTCCCAATGATCATGTTTGCACCAATTAAAGTAAAAATCTTTCTATCTGAAATACAGTGAGTAACTTCTATTCTCCTGATGAAACGATGAGCTGATAATACGGACAAATTTTAAGCACAGGTTTAAAATACTTTTGATTATCGGTTCTTATAAACAAATTTGAATAATTTTACATATTCAAAAATACACAGTGATTCTATTGAATTATCTTTTAATTAATTACTTGCTCTGTTAATACAATAAACATAGGATATCTAGAGTGAATATACTGATTGAAAGTTATTTATTTATTTTTTCAATTTTTTTTTTTTTTTTTATGTATACGCAAATGAAGAAAATGCACCAACATATAAGATTTTATGGGCGATGTAGTCGGTTGAATAGTGCCTCCTGCAAAATTCATACCTACATGTAACTTCAGAATGTGACCTTATTTGCAAGTAATGCATTTGCAAATATAATTAGTTAAGATAACATGATACCGGTTTAGGGTGGACCCAAAATTCAATGATGGTGTCCTTATAAAAAGAGGAGAAAACACACAAAGATACATACATATATGTGAAGATGGAAGCAGAGATTGGAGTGATTCAACTTTTAGCCAAAGAATGTCAGGAATTGCTGGGAAGCACCAAAAACTAGGAAGGATAAAGTAAGGATTCTTCTTCAGAGCCTTTAGAGGGAACATAGCGCTGCTAACACCTTGATTTCAGACTTCTAGCCTCTAGAAATGAGAGAGTGAATTTCTGTTTCCTTAAGTCACCTATTTTGTAGTAATTTGTTATGATAGTCCTAAAAAAACAATGCGAGCTTCTTCTAATAA
Organism: Rhinolophus sinicus; assembly: GCF_057876585.1. Lineage (NCBI taxonomy): Eukaryota > Metazoa > Chordata > Mammalia > Chiroptera > Rhinolophidae > Rhinolophus > Rhinolophus sinicus. The sequence continues at coordinate 186,288,695 of NC_142503.1, read as the reverse complement.
ACTTTCAAAAGATATATGCCATGATATTTTAAATGCTGTGAAAAAAAATTGAAAAGCGTCTCAATCATTTCATCTTATAAATCAATGTGACAATGTCGAATAACAAAGCAAACAAAAAACAGCCTCACATAACTGTAAATACCAAGATGTTAAATATAATATCAGCAAACCAAATATCCAAATTAATACCTTAGACTAAGGGTTAAATACATTACCATGTAGATATATTCCAGTAATTAAAGGGTGCTTCAATATTTATAAAACCTATTGACAACATCTGTTATATTATAAGGACTATGGTGGAAAATATATCATCATGTTAATGCATGCTAAAAAATCAATTTAATTATAAACCATTTATTATTTAATAAAAAATAATTTGTAAATATTACAAATAAAAGGAAATGCCTTTTAAATGATAAAGAGTAGCCATTTCAATCAAATAGCCACCACCACTAGCTAAATGGCAGAACACCAGACACTTTATCATTAGGAACATTAATAAATCATGGATGTCTGCTGTCACTAAGTTCGTTGGCCCTATATTAGAACTTCTATCCAATATAATAAAACAATGAAATAAATAAGACTTGGACAGAAGGGACAAACTTATTTTATCATTATATGCAACTTTTATGGTCTATCTTGAAAGAAAATGAAGAAATCTGCTGAAATGTACTATAATTAGTACTATAATTACAAGCTCATAAAATTTATAAACAAAATTAATCCTTTTGCTATGTACTAACCATAATAAGGTAAAAATAAATAAAGAAAAGTTATTTGCAATAATACCCAAAGTATAAACGGGAATAATCTAAATTAAAAATCTGTAGGTTTTTATATAAACTTACAATGTGTTAATATGTTCTATAATAGAAGAGTTGCATTAAGTAGAATGATCAACAGTGTTCCTGGACTGGAAGATGAATAATAATAATATATATTTTTTGCTCTAAATTAATGAATAAATTTAGCAATTTCTACTTTTGTATATATAATAAATGATATCCAAATAATTTTAGAAGAAAGGAAAAGTGACATTGGCAAATATGCTCTTCTATATATTAAACTATAGTATGAAGATTGATGGATGAGAAAAGAAAGTTAAAAACAATGAATTGTTAGCAAAATTATGAATATAATAAAGCTGATCCCTCAGATCAGTGGGCAAGGGATAGATTATTTGAAAAATCAGATTTGGGGACAGATAGGTTATTATTTGTAAACGAAAACTTAAAATTCTTTTTACCTCATATACCACAATAAATCCCCAATGGAATAAAAATATAAATGTAAAAAACTGAAACATAAAGAGCTAGGAGAAAATGTAGCTAACATTTATTTAAGTTTGAGAAAATCTTTTTGTGCCTGACATTACCTTGAACGATGTGTCTGCATAATATATTGTTATAAATTTTATGTGAAAAAAAAAAGAGAAAGATAGAAACATCACCATTAATAAGACAAAGAAGTAATTACAAATTGGGGAAAATGATAACATATATGATGGGTAGACGGTAAATACTCATATGATGATATATTTTCAATTTGTAAGTTTAAACAAACTCGTATTAAATGTTGCAGGGGAAAAATAACTAGTGGATAATATAGTCTTAGCACTGTACACAGAGTGACTGCTGGTTGTATGTAAGCTTTTATTATTTTGTTAGAGGCAGTATAAATGATATGAATCAATAAAAGATAAACAGTCTGCTAGAAAAAAAAATGAGCAATTGGCATACAAAGGAATACACTGAGAAAGTTCACTGAGCCAATAAATCTGAAGACATTGAAATTACATAAATAATCCTATAAATGTAATTTATAAAAGTGCAACATTTTTACATAGAATATTGGTAAAATTTTTAAACAAATGATAACAACAATTGCTAGATAGAATGTTGGAATAGTATGTCCACATATGCTGGTGGCAAAATTCTAAATATGAAAAAAAATATTTCTGCAGAGAAATCTTGACCATATATATTTAAAATGAAAAACAAACAAAAAACTACAAAAATGAATGTGTTAATGCAATTTACCTTTAAAAATTTATTCTAAAAAAAAAAATTGGTATAGAATGCAAACATGCTTCTTTCAATACTAAAACCACACTGAATACCTAGAAATAAAGGTTTGAGTGAGAATAGTATCTTCATATAATGAAATATTGTGCTCTTAGAATAATGTTTGAGAAATTACAAAGCAAACTATTCAACAATTATGTGTATAGTAAATACCTTTTTTAGTAAAAATTAAGTTAGGTAGAAGTACATATAGAAAAAATATCTAAAAAGATGCAAATAAATATGAGTATCTTACATATGCATATATATTTGGGTAGTAATATTATGACTTATTTGTTCTTTATCCTTAACCTTTTTTTCTATTTTTTCATCATGAAATTGCATTTATTGGGTAACTAAATGTTAGTTGCTATGGCAAAGAAGTTTATACAGATTAATGTTTATTTACATTCAGTTGTGAATCCCATATTGCATTTTTAAAGGAAAGTTTCAGAACACTTACATATAGCATAATTCTAAGACATAAAGAAAAAAACAACCTGAAGTACATAAACCAAAATGTCATTTCTAGTGGATGGATTTATAAGTAAACTATCGTGTTTTCTTTGTATCTGTATTTGTAATATTTTCATAAAGAATGTAAAAAAACACACATCAAGTTATTTAAAAAATATAATCAAATACCTATGAGGCCAAATAGCTATTAAAAATTAAAATAGCCTATTTCTGAAGTAGGTTTCAAGTTATATATCCTTTTTGAAGTGGATTTCAAGTTATATATCCTTTTTTAAAAAATTATGTCCAGTAAGAATTTCAGCTCCTATGTTGACATTGCCATTTTTCATAGTCTACTTTTTCCCAATTTATGTCATATCCTGCTTCCACAGGCATACAGCAGGGGCATCTTCCAGGGGCTGTCAGAAACATACAATCTGCAGCCCCACTTCAGACCTACTGAATCAGAATCTGCATTTTACTCAGAGCCTCAGGGAACTTGTATGAACATTAGTTTGTGTTGCACTGAGTTATATCACTCAAGTCTACCAAAAAGACACTTCTTTTCTGATGCCGTTCTGACCACTCTAGGAAAAACAGCAAATCTTATTCCTCTCTATCTCTTTCTCCTGATTCATTTTTCATCATAACAGTTACCATTATCTGATCTTATAACTTACATGTATTAGTTATTACATATTCCTTTTTTTAATTCTCTGCCTTCTATGAGTTCACAGGAATTTAGCGAATGGGCTTATCTAGTTGTGAAAAGTGTGAAGAGTTCAGAACTGGAAAGCAAGATTAGGTCAGAGTCGCACATGGAGATAGGATCTATTATTTATGCAACAAATATTTCTTGAACTTTTACTGCGTGCCATGCACACCAGTGTTCAAATCAGTCCAAAGTCACTGTCTCCATGACACTCATTCTAGTCAAAAGAGATAGGTGAATTGCAAAATGAATAAATCTGGGGCATTAGACAGTGACAGGTGCCAAGGAAAAAGTAGTGGATGAGGGATGAAGAGCGTTGGGGTTTGCAATTTTGACAGCCTTATTATATAGGGAAGGCCTCACTGAGAAGGTGACATCAACGCACACTTATTTAAAGCCTATTAACTAGAAGCTACTGTACTTGAGGTATTGGAGGAAGGGGGTAACAAAAAAGAAATTATGAAATAGGAAGGGAAAATGTTGTGGTGCAGCACATGGGTTTGTTTTTTATCAACAAATAGGAAGCATTCATAACCAGTCGGAGGAAGGCTTGAGAAAAGTGGGAAATACTTGAAATAGCACATATGGAATCCATTAGATGTGGGGATCCTACTTTGGCCCCTCCCACCGCTCTCCCAGGAATGAATTGTGGGTCCTCCTCTGTGCTTTCCTAATGCGTTGTGTATATTCTGATCTTGTATTTAGATAAGTAAATAACACATTTGGGATCCCACTAAACTAAGAGCTGCCAGAGGGTACAGTCCGTGACAGATTCCCCACTAAATCCCAATGTCACAGTTCAGGGCCTGATATACAAAAGACTATTAATAAGTGTTTCTGAAAGGTCACAGAATGGAAGGGCAGAGTGATGAGGAAAAACAACATAAAAACAGACAGTGGTATTTCCTTTAGATTGGAGACTGGAAAAGCAGCTGCAGCAATAACCTCAAGAGAATGAGAGAGCGCGAGATGCTGGAGAGAACATTGTTGAAATGGCTGAACTGGGCATGCCGGTTGCCTGGAGGGGTCGTCCCAGAAAGGGGCTGATGAGCTTGGAAAACAGGAAAGTACCATGGGGATCAAAATCATGAAGAGGCAGAAGAGCAAACTGATCCAGGTCAAAGGAGAGGGATAGGCAGACACGGGACGACAGTGTCTATTTCTTCATCATGTTTGTGGTCAGGGCCTGAGTGCCAGTCAGCAGTTAATCATTCACAGACTAAATGAGCACGGAGGCTCAGGTGGGAGATGCAGTACGTAAATTTAACTAAAATCAGATTCTCATTAAAGACACGTCTAAGGAAACATAACTTTTAATAGGGAATTGATTAGCTTATTTTCTCTGCAACAGTAGGAGAAGGAAAATGATGTGGGCTCCTGGCCCTTGACGTCAGGAACCAGCTGAAGTTTGCTGGTGATGGACGTAGCAGCTACCCTGTCAGTGTGACTCTAGCCATCCCTGCCAATGCTATGGAATCCAATTTAACTGCAGGTACAGCTTTTGATAGGGCCACATGACTGGTAATGGAGTCACTAAATGTATTACAAAAAGAAAATAAAATAAAGAGTTTCTGAACTGGGTGGATGTATCCAGTAATGTTTCCAAATAACTTCATGTCTTCTTTATAGGCTGGTTCAGCTTGTGCATGTGAATCCCAAGGAAATGTTTCCTCTTCCTGGTATAAGACATGAATGTACATTTATCAGAAAGATCGAGAGTCATTGAGTGCAATTACTACTACAATTTGCAGCTCACCAGGATTATCACCCTTCACTACCAGCACAATGTCAAACCTCTTCCTAGGTCATATTTCTCTAGTTAACACTTAACACAGGTTTATTTCTTTCTTTCTTTCTCTTTTTTTTTTTTTTTTTTTTTTATTATGAGGCAGCGGTACCCTTGACAAGATGTGCTTATGGATTTTTGAGCTTATGGATTTTAGAGTTCCGTTTCCTTTGGGTGATAAACTTGGATGAGAATTATGACTGAATATAATAAAGCCTTTGTCTGACGAACCATCCAGGGATTCTTATGAAATGGGGATTTTCTTCGTATAAGCAGAAGCAATATGTTCTCCTGATTAGTACTTGTTGACTGCTTGTTGACTGCCTGGGAGCCGAGCGCCAGGGTTGTTGAGTTATGGTCCCTGGTCTGTCAGGAGCAGACTGTGTAACCTTGTTTAAGTTATGTTACCTCTTAGCATTTCATTTGTAAAATGGGTGTAATCAGACCTTCCTGACAGGAATGTTGTAAGGGTTAATTAATTGTTGTTTGTTAAGTGTGCTGAGATTGTCAGATTAAAGCATTAGGGAAGTGTCAAGTTGGTGTTATTATGGTATTATTTTTCTTTGTTTGGTAGGAAATGCCATTTCTGTGTAATTTACTTTAACAGTAAAATAAGCCATTTTAATCAATGCACAATCAAGCCTTTATTCATTGAGGACGAGGGTGTATACACTTAGCAAGCGCACTAGTGTCAGCTGACACAGGGCAGAGATCTGAAAATTCTGCCTTGGATACAAAGAAAGCCTAGAAAATGAAACTCGGGGCGATCAGATTCTGAGTGCCCAGGAGACTCATGTTACAGACCGAGCATAGTCCCTTATTAGCAGAGGAAAAAAGCCTGTAACCTTAGCAACTGATACCCATTCTTCCCCCCAAAATAATCCATGTCACCAAGACTTTTTTGAAGTGATTATACATATGGCCCAGAAACTAAATATCATAACTATCTCATTAGAATCCAGAGGGGATTTTAAGCATATAGGTTATTAAAGACTTTCTTAACAACTTAGAAGTGGACATATTTGGATGTGATTTTATTTGTAACAATACACATCAGCCATAGTTTACAGGTTTTGACCATATGTAATAGCGGGTGAATCTTGACTTTTCCAAAGAGAATACTGACAGTTATATCCGAAAATGTTATTTAGCAACATAGATAAGTTGCAGTATTTTTAAGACACTATTTTTTCTAATATGTATGTTACTACATATAACAGATAAATATAATAAATAAATAGACTGATATGTACATTTACTAAGAAATAATCACTCAGCACAAATGTTTACACTGAAAGAATTAAACTGTGTGAGACTTAATTGATTATAGGTAGGCATTTTCTAAATAATATCTTATAAATAATTACTATATAACCCACATCTATAATTTTTAGTTATTTTCAGTATTAATCAAGCTCTTCGTGATATTCAAGAATCATAACTAGTTATTCAAAACTCCACAGATTTTACAACTTTTTTTGTCCACATGGATTTAACATTAGTGTCATTTTACCCTAGTACAGACAGATCTACAATCTCCATTTTGAAAAGCTGCAGGGATAAATTTTCCATTTAACCAGTTTGCAAACTCATGTTGATGGAGGAGCCGTCCTCACAATTGCAATGGATCCCTAATGGTCTCTCTGCTTACTTTCTTGCAACACAGAAGCCAGATCAATCCCTTTGAAATGTAAGTCGGATCATGTCACACTTATGGTTAAAGTCCACTAGTAACTTCCCAGTACCCTCAAAGCAAAATCCATCAGGGCTCAGCGTGGGAGCATCTGCTGCCACTTCTCTGCCCTCATCTCCTGCAGTTTTCCTTGCTCGCACAGTTCTTACCTCATTGTTTTTCTTCATGTACATCAAAAACACGATGCTTGGTCTGCCCTATGGCATTTGTACTTTCGGTTCCTTTTGCAGGGGTCTTCATTCCCTTAACTCAGTGATGTGCTCAAACATAACAGAGTGTTTTCCTAGGAAACCCATCTATAACAATACCGCTCTACCATTTTGCTGCTATTACCTTCTCTACTTCTAACTTTCTCTATAATGCTTTTTATCATCCACCGTAGTGTATTCTCATCTCTCTTAGAGAGCAGAGGCTTTGTTTTGTTCACTTCTTCAGTGCATAGAAGAGTGCCTGGCACATAGTAGCAGCTTAATAAATATTTATTGAATACTTGAAGAGATATCGGTACTTTCCAAATTATTCCATAAAGTTTAGTCATTGCTAATTATATTATTATTTATTGAATGTTTCCAAAGTAAAGTCCCTAGCTTTGATGTGGCTTAGCAGTTCTTGAAAACGACTCAACATTTTATTAAGGAGCATCTGTTTGGAAATTCTCCAGAGCTGACGCTTATATTTTATGTGACAGCAAGTTGTAGATGAGGGACTTACATCCTCCCGAAAGCACTTATGGAGCAGACACCCACACACTCAGCTCGAGAGCTCAAGACTGCTGCTCCCTGGGGAAAGCAAGCCTGTGGCTCAGTTGCAGAGTGTGCTGTTGTCCATCCTCAGGCTTACATTTTTAAATACAGGAGGAGAGTTTGGGAGAAAGGATGACGTGAGGCATATAAGTTTCCCAGAGGTTTTTTTTTTTCTTTTTAACTCAACTTCATCAATTTCATTAATTTGATACCATTTTATGGTTCCTAAGAAAATAAAAAAAGCCCATTACTACATATCTAAATATTTGAAATCCTGATTATTCTTCAAAATCAATCTCAATGTCACCTTCTTTATCGATACCCTTTTCCAGCATTAGCTGCTTCGTCTATTATCCTTTCATGCACCTTTATGAGAACACATACATGATTCTATATCTATATCTATATCTACATCTATATCTATATCTATGTCCATATCTATATGTTTTCCCAACCACATATAGATCAGGACAGTTCCATGACCGACTTATCCCTTATCTCCAGCATATAGTTCAACATTTAGCCTGGAGAAAGCCACTTAATAAGTATTTGTAGAAGGTTTACATGTGCAGACAGTCTCATTGATTGGGTTCTTACACATCTATCTTCAATGTGTGTATGTTCAGATTACTTCATAAATCAATTAGAAATTAAAAACACTTTTAGAGCCTTTGGGAATGTGTTGTGCATAGATGTCAGTGACATCATCATTGTTGCCATAAACTATACACACACACACACACACACACACACACACACACACACACACATATTAGTTAAACACCTACTCTAACTCTGGGTTGCCAATGCATTGCTGAAAAGTTGCGTGTATAACTAATTTGTATCATTACATAATGGTTTAATTCTGCTATTAAAGCTAGGAAGTGTAAATACCATTTAGAAAAACCCTTTGGTGCATTTCTTTTTCACAAGAAAAATCATGTAAAATTATGAAGAAAAGTGATATATTTTAGTTACTAGAGCAAGGAACTGGAGTTTTGGGGTTGCAGTTTTAATTTTTTCATATTTTTTGACTCTGAACTAATGTAGCCTGTTTTATGTCTTTCATTTGTCATTTGTGAAAAAGGAACTTGAGATGGATAATAGGTGTGGATAGGCAGAAAAATATTCCCCAAAGATGTTCATAGTCTAACCCCTGGACCCTGTGAATATGATACCTCATATGGGAAAAGGGACTTTGTAGATTAAGGTTAATGACTTTAAACTGGGGAGATTATCCTGGATTATTCAGGTGAGCCCAAACTAGTCACATGATTTCTTTAAAGCAGAGAACCTTCCCTGTCTATTGTCAGGATGGAACTATTACTATTGAAGAATGCTCAGAGATGAAACAATGTTTCTAGCTGTGAAGATGGACTGAGGCTACAACCAAAGATTGGTTGTGGCCTCTAGAAAATGGAAAGGACAATAAAATTAATTCTTCACTAGAGCTTACAGAAAGGATTTTAGTCCAGTGAGACCAATGTCAGACTCTACAAATTAGAAATACCTATGTATGGTTTTAAGCCAACAGATTTGTGGCAATTTGTTACAGCAGCAGTAGAAAACTAATACAATACCTTGTTGCCTTTTGCCTTAAAAATTTCTCAATTCCACATTTTAATGTTTAAATCTCAGTTATCATCTTGGGGTTGTTTAAAAGCGAGGTACATTCATAACAGAGATTTCTGTCTTCTAAATGTACGTGTTTGATATATTTCAGAAAAACCTCTCAATTCACTGGTCGAACAAAGGATTTTTGTAACTGACTTCTGTACTCCTTTTACACAATAGAAATCAAAGCCTGTGAGAGCTCATACCATTTACTTTATTCAGAATCTGGATGATGCATTGCATAAGTAACAGCATAATAGAGCCCTCATATTGTAATCTGGGTAGATGTATGCTGTGCTTTGAAAATCAAATATTGTTCCCTTTGACGTTTTGACAAGTAATTTCGACAACAATATACATTTGGCTAACTCATGAATGTAGTACTTCTCGTCCTCTGGATTGTGCAGGGTTTGCACTATGCTAAGAATGACAACAATTATAGAACTCACTTGCATCTGCCAAGTGAACAGATGGTCTTGTAGTTTAGAGGAACAATGGTGAAGAAAGAAAAGGAGAAGGGCTGAGGGTGGGGGTAGCTGGTAGGGTGGGATAAAAACCTTACCAGCCAAAATAGCACTAATAACACTAAAGAAAGATGTGGACAAAAGCATGTTCCAATTTGTTATTGAAAGGTATAAAAAAGGAGAAGAAAGGTCTTACTTATTTAATTCTTTTTATATATTGGTATTGAATTTAATTCCAGTGTACTTGAGACCAATAAGCTATAAAATCATAATGTTGACTTTCTCATTTATGGAAATAATTATTTGAAAGTATTGTCAATATGAGTATGGTGTGGGAAGACATTTTGCCTTTAGTAGACTATATATTTTCTTTTCTTTCTTTTCTTCTTCTTTTTTAATCTGTGAAAGAATAGAACACAAATAAGAAGAACTAGAACTTTATCCTCATAAACTTCAAATATTTTATACAGAGTCCCTTCGTAGGACCAGTAAGGTAATTGTTTTCTTTTATCTTTTTTGAGTCATTTACCTTCACTAAGCAAAGTGGAATATGGGTGACTTCTGAGGAAGAGCTCTACTAAATAGGTTGTGTGTGTGTGTGTGTGTGTGTGTGTGTGTGTGTGTGTGCGCGCGCACATTTGTGTGTTAGGTAACCAAGAGTCATACGTTCTTGCTTTGAGGGATCTGGATCACATTTGATGTTTTATCTTTAGATTTAAAAACATTTAACCTTATCCATCTATAAGGATCCTCTTGTTCATGCAGTTTCCTCATAGAGAAAATTGAATTTTCTTTTGGGTTATATTGAGGTGAGAGTCTGTACTTATATATATATAGTCTTAAAAGCTATTCAGATATTTATTTTTCTGTTCCCTGAATAGTATTTATGGTAATTAATTACCAAAATAATTATGATAACTCCCACTTATGAAATATTTTATTAGGCACCATGCTATGTGTTTGGTCACATATTATTTCATTTAAAATGCATAGTGACACTCTGAAGTGGGTATAGGGTACCATTTCCCCCTTTTTCAAGATGAGGCAATGGAGACTTTCAAAGTTTGAGAGACTTACTGAAAGCCACATATTTAATTCATTGGGAGTAGGGACTGGAAGTTAGGGATCTTACTCCAAACTCTCTAATTAACCAGTTTAATTAGTTTGGGTAAGTTAGGCTATGATCACACAGGTATACTGTCACTAGTTGAACTCAATGGATATTGATCACTCATGTGAAAGTGATGAGCTGGCATTTGTGTCTGCAGGACAGCTCTCCCCAGTGAGCACACACAGAACCAGGCTTTGTGGGCCTTGGAGCGCAGAACCATCCCCTGGGTAGGTGTTGCGATGGTCTGTATTTCCAGAGGAAGGAAAGGGCAGGGGATCACCCATGGGAGGACTTCACAGGCCAGGCGTGGATCTGACAAAAGCATGTCTGCCCATGTTCTTTTGGAGAAAACTTTGCCTCTGCCATACCTAACCCACCGTATGGATCTGTAACAGCCTTTTTGTCTTGTCCTTCTTTGTCTCCAAAAATTGTTTGATTTATTAAAATAGTTCAAAGGGCTCCTTGAGACCTGTAACTTTATGTGGAACGGAGGAAGACATTGAAAGGTTGGGAAACGGTGAAAGGCAAGTTCTTTTGTCCTCCACATTGTCACTTAAGTTTCCTCTTAACTATTTTGAAGGTCTTCATAATGCGATGTTTTATTGAAATAACTTTTTTCTCATCGTTTAATTTCAATGAATATTTTTTAAATTAACTTAAATTTAATAAAGACTTTCAAGCTTTAGGCATTTCAAATTAATAATCTGTAGTGCCTATTTGTTTTTTAATTAATGCCTCAGCTAGTATTCATTCTTAAAACTGGCCATGATCGAAAAAGAGCAGAAGCAACTCAGCTATTTTTGATAACATGGAATGTGAGAAAGGAAACTTACAATCTTTCCATGATTATAATAGTATTGACAAATACAGGAGTACCTAATTTTCCATCATTGTTCTCAAATGAAATGTTCCAGGTAGGTATATTTTCTACATAGAAAATACAAAATTTAACAGCAAAAACACAGCAATCTTTCTTAAATATTTTGCATTCGTTTTTTATAATTTAAGCTTTCCATGAAATCTTAAGTTTGTAAATGTGAATTTCCTTGTTGTGTTGTTCTCTAAAATAATATGGCATTGCCCTTCTGGAAGTAGAGATGTTACCAATTCAATGTCCCAACTTTAACCAGTCCCAGACAGCTTATGTGTCCTGAATTTTCATTTGTAGTTTTTACCACTCTTTTCTATTTTTCCTTTGATTTAATGTGTCACATTGTTACCTTAAGGCATTTTATATATATTTTTAAATTTAACATGCATATATTGCATATGATTGTATGCAGTAATAATCATTGAATAAATATTATGCAGATTATATTTATATATTTCCACAAGCCTTCTTATAATTTCCTACTAATTTACCTGGTATGAAAAGGAAGCAGATCAGTCTGAATCGTGTTAATGACAAGGATCTAAAATGAAAGCAATTTGGTCTCTGAAAAGCTTTCCTATGTGTAATGAACACAAATTTAGAATCCTTAGCACAACTATTTTGGTCATTTTATGCAAAGGAGGAGATTTATGTCCTGTTTCTTATCTTCAATTGTGTAAAGATAATGGGGGAGAAGTAACACTTACATAAATGGCACGTTATTTTATAGCTCTAGAATCTATGTGACCGATGTCAGCCCAGAACTGTAAAAAGACTTCGAGTTCGTCTCTTGAATAATTTCAATATTATGGATCCACTTTTATTTTCTTCTCTCTGCTTTATTTGGATATCTCTATATTTTAAAGTGAAAACTGAGCATAGAATTCTTGTTCTTTATGCAAGGAACTATTTTCCCTCTTCCACAGTACACCAATAGATTAATGGCCTTTTACACAATTACACCCATGTTTGACATTTTTAGTGGCAATCCTCCCTATCACTTACAGAGAGTTACTCTAAGGTCTTTTCCATCTTTCCTTACAGGTTTTGTTGTTGTTTGAACAGTGGCTATTTCCTTTTCCAGTGTGAATGAATGTCATAACTTTTTCTTCAATATTTTATTCTCCAGAAAATGCAAACTATAAAATTGGGTCTTGATCATTTTCCATGAACATCCAGCCTTCTTATTGTAGAAAAAAAAAAAAAAAGAAAAAAGAAAAGAAAAAGAAAAAAAATTGTCCTACTATTATCTGAAAATTAAATGATACAATAATTTCTGTGCCAAATTATAGATTTTGGTTGTAGCTGAAATACACTTTAGAGAGAAATCATTGCATTAAACAGTCCCATTTCTATCTTCTTCGACCCTTTCTCCATTCTGTGGTATCCCACTCTACCTCTGGTAAGTCACACTCCATCTATCATTGCATATTTATTTCCAGAGACGTCCTGATATCAATTGTTAATTATTGGAAATTAAAAATAATAGTTTATTAAACAGACTAAATACACAGCACCCCTCTAAGCATTAAACACATATTGACTTACTGAGTTTTAACCTTATAATACTTCCAGGAGAATGGTCCTATTCTGATAGTCACTGTTTTATATACGAAAAAATCAAGGTACAGAGATATCTGTATATTGCTCAAATTAACACATTGCTGAGTTGGGTCTTAAACTCAAGTATTCTGGATCTGTAGTAATGTTCCATAAGGGACAGAAATTAACTGTAATGTTATCGACCCCTAACTCCACATTGCACCATGAATTATTAACTAAAGTATTTTTAAATTTCACTTCTTCCAAAATCATACAATGAAAACCTTTGTCTTATTTTAAAGGCTTGCAAATTCCAAAGAGCTTAAAGGGAAGTACTTGTGGAAAAGAATCCTTTAGATTGTCTGATATTCTATCCCACATGTGCTACTTCTACAGTGTCAGGCTTAGGTATATTCCCTACTTATTTCCAACTGCAGTCTGTCCCTGAGATAAAAAAATCAAGGAGCTGTGTTTGATTCCTCCATCACTCCTTCATTCATCTATGCATGTACTCATTCATCATCATTCCTTTATTCAGCAAACACATACTAAATGCTACCTGGTGCCTAAGCACTATGGTTGTTTTCAGTTTGGTTGTTTTCAAAAGTAATGTGATGCCGTTCTTGACCTAAGGGAGCTCACAGTATTTGGGAAAACTAGACATACTAATAGCTAGTTAGAGTGTAGTGTGGTAAGTGTCACAACAGACATATGAATAGATTGCGATGGGAACATAACGGAGAAAAGGTCTTGCTAGTGGGGGGATCTGTGTCACATGAAGGCTTTACGGAGAGGGCAAGGGGACCAAATCTTTTAGGATATGTAGGATTTCATCGCACGAGAAGGGAAAATTTATCTTATCAAGCATGCTTAGAAGCATGAAATGGCCAAGTGTATTCAGGAACTGTTGAAAATATTAGAGCGACTGAGGTACAGGATAACTAGAGTAAAGTTTAGGGCAATGCTGTGAGATGGGGCAAGTGAGAAAAGCTGAGGACCAACCGTGAAGGTCCTTTTACCAACCTAATAGATGTAGAATATTCCTTGTATAGTGGACATGATGTGATTGCCCCACTCCAAGCTGGGTAAAGAAATGGAGTTGTTGTGTGAGAAATGGGATGAGAATGCAAAAATCACATAGAAAGGGATGAGTTTCTGGCATCATGTAGAGGTATTAGAAATGAAAAGCAGGGAAACAGAACTATTTAGGGCTAGAATTAACAGATGTGAATTGGTCTGAAGCATGAGACAGTAGTAGAAATGCAAGGTGACACCAGTCAAAGGGCATACATAGGAAATGCAAGGAAAAGGACTTTGAAGGGAGATGATAACGTTCTCAATTTTTAACATGTTCAGCTTGAGGTGCTTATAGATATTCTATATAGAAGAGTCCAATGCATTTAGGTCTGGAATGCAAGAAAAAAATGGGGGTGGTGGTAGAAATATATATATATATATATATATATATATATATATATATATATATATATATGTGAATATATATATATGAAATATATATATGTATGAAGAGTGAAGAGCTGTAATCAAACTGGTGATAATTGAAGCCAACAGAAATTGAGAAGATTATACAGAAAAGAGTATGGTGAGGAAAAGGAGAAGAAAAATGAGGACTCTTTGCTAGAACTGAAATGGCAAATTGAATTCATTTTACAAGTGACAAGTTAAGGAACACTTAATGGAATGCTTGGTGCATTTAAAGAATAGAGTTTGTTTTATTCATATATCTTGAAATTATTTTTCTCTACCATACAATTGGTACCCGAATTTTAAATTGGCCATATAATAGCATGGGTATTTATTTGCTTTTGTATAAGTATTCCCTCCCATGAATATTGTTCCTTAAAGCAGGGGCTCTATGAATGAAGTTCTATATGATTTAAAATTTCTTTGTTCTCAGAATGTCAGGAGGGAGCTTATTTTGCAATCAGTTTTAGTCATAAAAGGAGGCATTTTCATTTAAAGCAACACCAGATACTTTTAAAAGCTTCTAATATTGGACAGACTCTTGAACTAGGAATGAAAAGATTTATAGTTTCATTCTGCCTTTATCCGTAACTTACTTTGTGAAGCTGACAAGTGATGGTAACTCTTGTTTTTTTTCTTCTTATTTTATGTTTTAATTAAAGTAGAATTAACATACAATATTATATTAGTTTCAGGTATACAATACAGTTATTCACATTTATATACCTAATGAAGTGATCACCATAAGTGTAGTGACCATCTGTCACCATACAAAGTTATTACGATATTATAGGCTGTATTCCCTATGCTATACATTATATCTCTGATGAGATCAACCCTTTAATCATGGCTATATTGCCTGTAAAATGCTGTGAGCAACTATGATGGTATTTTAGATGTCTTCTGATTCTATACTTTTGTGAGAATTTTTCTCCTTTGTTTTGAAATTTTGCTGTTTATGCTCAATTTTCCCTTTCCTCTAAACTTGGCCTTTGTGAAACTATCACAACATTGAGACCCTAAACCGAGTAACTAAACTCCGCCTCCTATAGTCAAGCTTGCAGACTTCAACTGGTTGGTCTAGATTTTTTCAATAAACATCAACGCAACTTAAAGCATGAATCAAGCTCATACTGGTATCCAATGTACAAAACAATATAAAATCTAATAGTCACCACTGAGGAGTTTATATTAACTAGGATAATTTCTGTATACACTCTCACAAATGGCTCAACATTAAGTAAAGGACAGGTGCTCTTATCATGACAGCGTTATGTAAAGTAGTTCTTTTGTATTTATACTGCAAACCACCCTTTCCTTTCATTGTGATATAAGTGTATTTGATTTTAATCAATTTCATTACTTTCCTGGTAAACAAATGCAAGTTAACCTGTAATAATTGTTGTCACTTGAAAAATGAGTTTTTAAAAACTGTTGTATTGGTAGTTAATTGGGAAAGAATCTTATAAGCATTTTATACCACTACTCATATCACTTTAAATCTCAATATTTTTACCAGTATTGCTATTTGACAGGACTAGATGGAGCCTGAACCTTACAAAACTCTTTAGCTTTTAAATGAAGATACTCAGGTGTGGTAGAGAATTATAAAAGGCTATAACATTGTATATGATCTATAAAAACTTTGAATAATATCCAATATGAGCCAATTTATGTGTAATAATTACTGATCTTTGCTTCCAAAATCACTTTAAAGTAAATATTTCAGGATTAACCCAATTTAAATTGATTCTAAGCTCTTTGAAATTAGATCCTGTGTCTTATTTTCTCTGTATCTCTAGAATCTAGCTCCCTTAGTAAGACTTTCAGATATTCACTAAAATTTGCTAAATAATTGCATAAATAACTTGCTATCAAATTGGAATTATATGTACTTGATTTTTCATAGTTATGCTTATTCACTAAACACATTGCTGTGTACCTACTATGTGCCAGACACTGTTGCATATGCATGCGGGAGACACAGCATGACATTCATGGAACTTTTAGGATCAGAAGTTATAAAAAGCATTAAAAAGGTAATTTGCAACAAAGTGTGGTATCAGAGTAGAGAGAGCACATCCTATTTTGGGAGGTCATATCAAGGGAACCTACCCTCACACAGTTAATTATTTAGATATTGCCTTGTCCAGAAACCTGGGACTAGATTGAATTTCTAGATAAGCTGAGAGCCGGGAAGCCATTCATACAGGTGCACCACTGTTTTAGCCCTGTCTGGTTTCTTTAACAAAATACTACAGATTGGCAGTTTGTAAACAATAGCAATTTATTTCTTACTTCTGGAGGCTAGAAGTCTGAGATGAGGGTCCCACGTCGTGGGGTGGGGTGAGAGCCTCTTTCTGGTCAGAGACACTTCGTTGTATTTTCACTTGGTGGAAGAGTCTAGGGAGCTCTATGGAGTCTCTTTCATAAAAGAACTAATCTCATTCATCATGGCTTCACCCTTATGACCTAAGCGTCTCCCTAAAGTATAATCTCCTAATGCCACCACATTAAGTGTTAGGATCCCAACACAGGGCAGGGGTGGAGGGTGGTGGTGGCAATGGGGGGATACGAACATTCAACCCATAGAACCCACTCTCTACCTTATAATGAAATCATCTCTTCACCATTAGAATACAATGATGTCCCAATGTACCATTATAGTTGTTCAGAAATATGACAGATCATGAATGAGCTACATATCATGCAAAATATGTATGTCTTGGTTCTAGTTATTCTACCACAGTGTGAAAAAAATTGAGATTGTCAGAAACTGATAAGAACACAGTGTATGCACCACCATTAGGATAGATATACCAGTAAATACCATTCCACACTTCGTCCCCAGCTTGGTGATTACGTTTACTTGCAAATCTCAGAAGTGATGCAAGGAGAATTTATGGAAGGAACTTTAGACAAGATAGTGCTGCTTAATAGCAGATTTTGTTATTTGTAAAGCAATGAACATGGTTTTAGTTTTTGGTAAAACAGGAGGAATGACTACTCAAGTGATGTGTGTGTGTGTGTGTGTGTGTGTGTGTGTGTGTGTGTGTACGTGCGTGTGCACTTCCTCTGAGAGCTGGAACATTCTTGGTAGGCCCTAAAAGTTAAACTAATTTTTTAAACATCGGTGTTTATAATAATCAAAGTTATATTAGGTTTACGGGTTTATCTCCTTTTGTTTTTTGGTTTTGTTACAATATTTTAAAAGCTTTCATTTGCATTCATAAGAAGAAGACAGAGTGATTTAATTTAAAATGCTATTTTTATAAAGTAAAATCTGAAAAATAAATTATAACACTTCACTTCAAATATCACTTATGTCTACAGAATTAGGATGAACTTTTTAAGTAATAGAAAGATGCAATATGGTTATCAGAGACCTTGAAATTTCCACACTAGAAATGTCATATAACATATATTTTATTCTCTCAAAATAGACTGAATAGAGGAAAAATCCTTTGACGAATTGGGATTTTGTAATTTGTGCGCAGAATGAAGCTCAATATGGGATAGATCTCTGCTTGGGAAAAAGAATCCCCTCTACAACCCTCTGACATTTGACTTTATCATCCAGTGATCCCAAGTTAGGGACTTAGTAAATTTATGAAAATAAATGTAATAATATAGAAAGTCCCTAGTCCTCAGCGACAGATAGGCTACCATCCACTATTAAAAATAGGTGAGCGTTTTACTAAATGAAAAGGAGCACTGACAGTAGGAATAATTGTGGGCCAACTGGGTCATGGAGCTTGAGCTCAGGTGCAAAATAAACCTCAAATCAATTTGTTTTGTTTGATTTGCTTTACATTTCAGTTCTTGTATTGTACTTAAGAGCAACTGTGACTGGAGTGAAAGCAAAATCTCTCTTTAATAATCTAGGCATTTTTATAAAAAGTGAGGTTAAAACTTATTTTGGTATAATCTACCATATATTTATTCATCTTCACTTAAAAAATTATTCCTAATAATCCAGTGGAGAAAAAAAAATAGTCATTTTGACAAATGGTGCTGGAGGAACTGGGTATCCATATGCAAATGCAAAATGAAATTAAATCCATATCTCATGCTGTATTAAAAAGTAACTTAAAAATGGTTCAAAGACATACATATGAAATGTAAAGCTTCTAGTAAAACACACACACACACACACACACACACACACACACACACGGGAGAAAACCATCTGGAATTTGGGGTTAAGCAAAAATGTCTTATCTATTACAACAAATCAGGGTCCATAAAAGAAAAAAAAAATGCACTTCACCGAAATTAAAAGTTTCTGTTCTTCAGAAAACACTTAAGAGAATGAAAAGACTTGGAAACAGACTTGGAAAAAATATTTGCAATCACATATCTGATATAAAACGTGTATACAAGATACATAATAAACTTCCAAAACAACAGGAAAACAAACAACCCAATTTGTAGACATCTCACCAGAGAAAATGTATGGATGGCAAATATGCCCACGCCAAGAAGTTTTTTGTTACAGTGGAAATGCAAATTAAAACCATAATGCGATACTACTATGCATTTGGTATTAAAATGGCTTAAATTAAAAAGACTGCCCATACCAAGTGTCGGTGAGAATATGGAGGTACTAGGACTCTCATACCCTGTCGATAGGAACGTAAAATGATACGCTTTGACAATCATTTGGAAATTTCTTATAAAGTTACTCACCCCTACCATCTGAACCATCCACTCTACTCCCAGGTATTTATCTAAGAGAAAAGAAAGCATATGGCCAAACAATGACTTGTACACAAATGTTTATAGTGACTTTATTTGTAATAGCCCAAGGCTGGAGACCCCCAAATGTCAGGCACTGATAAATGGGTAAACTGTGGTATATTCATACAATATACTACTCCTTGCATTAAAAAGAATGAACTATTACTGATTCATACTGCAATATGAATAAATCTGAAAACACTTATGTGGAATGAAATAAGACAGGAGAAAAGTGTAACCCACTAAAGAAGGAATATTTTTCTGTGAATTCCCAAATGATATAAATGATGTTGGATCTGCTAGCAGTTTCTGGGTGTGGGTCGGGATCCTGTCTTGGAAGCCAAAGAATGGATACACTGACCAGGGAGAGGCAAAAAGTTGTAAAGGAAGATAGTTTATTACAGGCAGGAAAAGAGGTTGCAGCTCAGGAGCAGGAGGGAGTCCCGAATGGAGGAGCCCAGTGACTGAGGCAAAAGCTCTTACTTTTATACCTTCCCCTGCCTGTTTGGGGAAGGGGGCTGGAGCTTTCTAATGGAATTCATCTATCAGGTTTGTCCTGTTTCCCCATCCTGAAGGGATTAACAACTAACCCATTCCTGTCTATCAGATCTGCTCCTTTGTCCGGCCAGAAGGAATTTGAGATAATTTATTAACCTCAAGGCTTATTCTCCTGTCCCTGTCCTGGAATGAAGGAGACATTCCAGGACCTGGAGTTTCAGAATACGGCTGTTTTTTTTTGTTTATTCCACCAGGGACACCCCTGTCTACCTAGCAACATGCTAACTGTCCTGTCTCACTACTGTACTATTGCATTTAGATATAATGTGATCAAATGAAACAAATATTGACAGAGTAAATCAGTGGTTGCTTAAAAGAAAGGAGCTAGAGAGGATTATAAAAAGGCATGAGGACACTTTTTGGAGTGATGGATACCTTCATTATTTTGATAGTGGGAGGGTTTCAATTGCAAAACTATACAATCTAAATACCGGAGGTGCCAAAAACATGTATACACAACTTGTATTCATCTTTTGTTAACGGTATGTATTGAGTATTGCAATTTTAATAGAATTTTTTCCTTTCTTAAAATGTGTATACATTTTTTGATGCCTTCTGTATATGCAGTTTATGTGTGTTAATTGTACTGTAAAGAGGTGTTAAAAAAAGTTTCTTGTCAAGAGTCTCACAATCTAGAGGTTACCTGACCTCTGAATTTCTCCTCTTCTAGAAGTAGCATTATTCTAAGAGATGCTTTCTCAAGACCTTGCTATACATTGTTCATATAAATATATCTTACATCTGTAGTATAAATATATATACATATAATATAATGTATAATGCATATTATAAAATATATGTAATATACAGTATATGATATATATTATACAAGTATATACTACATATTATATATATATACATATATATAATTTACTGACTTTATGCAAACAAAACAGATGGTTTTGACTAGCTGCTAATTGTTGACTCCTTTTTCTTTCTGATTTGATTAAAAGAAAAAATAACACAGTGAATGAAGCTGTAAATCACATGTGGACTATTTCTCTCCTTTCCCTATTTCCCTGGGGAAAAACAAACAAACAAACAAAAAACAATTCAAAGGCCATAATCACAGACTCTGAAAAGGACCCCATCCTGTCCACTAGATGTGATATTGTCAGAGTAGTTTAATACCAGTTTTAAGCTACTGGCATCAGAATGTCTACAGTAGAGTAATGAACTGGAATTCAGAGTTTTGCAACTCTCAGAATGGTAGCTAATAGCACTCTCTTCCTTGTTCTCTGATTCCACAGTGCAATATTTTTCTTTTTTTACTTTTTCTGGTAAAGCAAAAGTAAAATGATAGTCATATCATAAAATCTGAAAATTAAAGATTTTTTCCAATGTATATAACATAAAATTGTTATTCAGGAAACTGAGAGAAATTGTAACTGCATTTTTCCTTTTAAAAAATTATTTTCAAGAATTGGGTTGATTCAGTTTCATTAGTGGCTCTAAATCAGGAAGGCACTTCAAATTTACAGGTGGAACTTTTTCAAAATGTGCAAGCCTGGACCCCCGTTTCACACCCACTAATTTGAGAAAAGAAAGGCAAAACCTGGTAAAGTCCCCAAAATCATTTTGATATAAACTGCCAGTAAACAAGCACTGATTTAGAAGACAGAAAATAAAGAGAAATGTGTCTCCATAACTAGACATAGAAGGACCACAATGATTTAATCAGATTCCTTTCTGATATTAGAATAAATAGCATAACCTTGGCCATGGGACAAGAGATGCTTCAGTTGATCCAAAAAGGATTTAGTGGATTGACCAAGTTCCATCTTAGCCAAGTTGGAGGGAAAATATAAACTATAAAAAATGTCTTTGAGGGCAGACAATTTCACCACAATTGCACTCTTACATAATCCCAGAAGCCAGATATCATAGATTTAAGTATTTGAGTTTTTCATAATGATTTCAAGGCAGTTGCAATTCTTATATACACAAAGAGTCATCAGGTTGGGTTAACTTGAATCTGTTGAGCTCTGATATAAACGCAATACTTGCAAACCTCTGTATCTCTGGAGTGGTGGAGCCACACAATGCATTGAGCCTTCGGATTCAGAGACATTGTAGACATGTTTAGGGCTTGAGGATATTTTCTATGTTTTATCTGTAATAATGTTTGTTCTCTATGGGGTTTATAGCTTGATTGATAATCTGAACACAGAGCTCTATGATAAATGTTTTATTTTGAATATGTGTTTCCTCTTGATGCTCACAACAACCTTGGGAGGTATGTATTATTACCCTATTTTATACTTGACCCTGAAACATAGAGAAGACCAAGATCTTGCCGAAGGGAACCCATCTTCAAAGAAGTAGGACCAGGATTTTGATTTATAGCTATTCAATGTCAAACTTCCATCACCTTTGCTTGAAGTTTGAGAACTATTTGCCTGCAAATGTGGGTTTACAGCCCAGGCCTCTTTATTCTAAAGCTTTGGAATCTGAAGTTGGTACAAGGCTTTTGCTTCTTGAGCTGGCCCTGGTCTGTTGTGCTTTAGGGAAGCTAGGAGAGCCCTCCGGCTCTTTAGAACCTCTGCATTTACTTAGTAAAAGGATGGGCAGGAGTCCCAATATTCTGAAACTGAATCTTTCTTCCAGAAATTCATGAAGTATGATGGAACTATAAAGGGCTCTCAAGAGGAAACCCAGGTGATGTTAAAGAGTAGACAAGAATGGCTCTATCTCACATTTCAAGGCATTTTGAGGAATAATAAATGCAACCGGGCAATCCTTACTTCCGTTACTTTCATACAATGTGCTCTTATAAGAGTTTAACTCAGATGGAGTAATCATCACCATCATCTGGGATTTTTGAACCTCTGGCAGTGTTTTATTTATTAACATGTATAATGATTAATTGTATCTGTCATCTTGTCTGGCCCAGGGGCTCCCAGATTAAACATTATTTGTGGGTGTGTCAGTGAGGGTAAGATTAGCATTTGAATTGATGCACTCAGTAAAGTGGATGGTTCTCCCCAAAGTGGCTGAGTATAGTTCAAGCCACTGAGGACCGGAATAGAACAAAAACATAAGATTCGCCACTTTTTTCCTGCCTCACTGATTGAGCTGGGGCATCTCATCTCATCTTCTCTGGTCTTTGTACTGAAACTTACACCATTGCTCTCCTGGTTCTCAGGCCTTTGGACTCAGACTGAATTATACACTCTTTCCTGAGTCTCCAGTTTATAGACAGCAGGTGATGGGCGTCCTCAGCCTCCATAATCATGTGAGCTAGTTGTTCATAATAAATTTCCGAGATATACACTTTTAGTTCTACGTGTCTAACTCTAAAGGTCAAGTGTTAAATCACTGATTGTGTAGATTCGTGGCTAATAGTCACTGCATGTCTGGTACGAGAACTCTAAAGACAAACTGGGTCGTTAGACTGCCGTGAAATGTGGTCTGAAGATACCATTTATTTCTCACTATTCTGATTAATTGCTCATTTGGATAGCTGATTACTACATTGTCCGAGATATTAATCAGTAGCTAGTCAAACAATACCTCTAATTTGGTTTAGAGCACTTGGCTAAGAATGATGTGTCAAATTCCCACTGGTAACCAAACCCTCATGGCCATTGCTGAAACCTCATCACAGCTTGTTTTGACATTGTCCCAAAAATAAGATTTCTGGAATTTAAGGAAATCAGGTTATTTAATGTAACAAGTTCTGTATTATGTGCCAATACAGATTTGGCATTCTGTATTCTGTGGCAAGGAGAATTCTCCGGCAGGACTAGATCATGACTGGGGGCAGATTTTGTAAGAAACTTCAGAACATACAGATGAGGTGATATGTAGCAATTTCTTTAGCTGCTTCAGTGATAGCAAAATTCCCCTAGGCAGACAATGGATTGTCTCCTACTTCAGTTATAAATTGCTATGAATAAAAACAATCCAAAATGTAGTAGCAAAAAACAACACTTATTTCTCACAAAACTTTGGTTTGCTGGACAGGTCTTCTGCTGTTCTCCCCTTAGTTTGCAATCAGTGTGGTAGCCAATATGGCAGACCTCCTGGTGTCTAGTATTTCCTACTCCTGGCAGGATGTTAAATGCCCCCATTTTTATTCAATTACTAGTCTCCTCCTATTCATCCTGGCAGAGTCTGAGAAGTGCAAATCAAATGTGATGTCAAGTAAAAGTTCTAATTAAAAAAAAAAAATCAGCTATCCAGTCTGTTTCATATCCAATTCATAAATTATTTATATTTTTTAAATGCTCCTATATATATTTTTTATTTTGATGGAAGTGTTTTGTGCCAGGTGACAAATCAATGAGTTCTCATATATTACTTGTTTTCTAGTTGACATTTGAAAATTATAATTACTATACTATAAAATATAAGCATCAAAGTTAAAAATAAAATTCTAAGTGGATTTCAAATTTAGGTTTAAAAAGCAACCAGTAAATAAAATAAATCCTGAACGATCATTAAAACATACAGAAATAGTACTTTTCATAAGAACTGCAATGTAAAATCCCAGGTGATTGCATTCATACACTTATACTTGAAATTTATGAACACAACCAAAAGAACTGGGGGATGATTTTCATGTGGCAAAAATATTATTGTGTTTTTGACACAAAAAAACACCTACTAGTAATAAAAATGTTTTTAACTAGAAGGGCATATTTTTGTTCTTTCATCCATATTTGCACTGGAAACTGTTGGCTTCTCACTATTAATTGGAGGAGAATCTATTGTTTTGGAGGAAAGGAAATTATCAGTGTTGGTTAGTAGAAAAAGAATGTAGAAGTCAGTGTAAACAAAGCGATGAGTACAGTTACAGAGACCTTAGAAATGCCTGTGTGAAGATATTCTTTGAGTACAAATATGAAGGGAAGCAAAAATCCAGTTGCCATCGGGAAAAAATGAAACAGAGGTGCCGATTCAGACTTAACTACATGTATTGCACTCACTGTCAGTAGCTACAACAATAAGGGGCCCTTCCCATGGTGAAAATAATTCAAATAATGGAAGCATACATTAGAGGTGAAGCCAAGAGCTAACGGTGGTCTGGGTAGCCCCATCTGGGGGATGGGGGATGTTAGGAGACATTTGGGAAGGGTTTATACTATATTTAAAGGGGATGAAGAAATGAAGGGAAATAATATTAGAATCAGTATGTAAACAGAGTTAATTCAAGCATATGTACTAAAGAGAACTTATAATTACTGTTGACCTGTTGCTCTTTTTGCAGAACTGGTCGAGTTTGTGAAAATAATGAATTATGTAGCTGGCTATTCACTGCAGTACATTGAATAGTGGCCACCCAAAAGATACATCCATTCAGAACCACGAAGTGTGACCTTATTTGAAATAATTGTCTTTGCAGATAGAATTAAGGTAAGGATGGTGAGAGATTATCCTGAGTTAGGGTTTGTCCTAAATCCAATGACAAATATACTTATAAGAGACAGAAAAGGCAAAGAAACACAGAGACACACAGGGAGACACAGAGGGAAAGGCCATGTGATGATGGTGGCTGAGATTGGGGTAATGTAACTATAAACCAAGGAACACCAGGGATTGTTGCCAGCCAGTAGAAGCTAGGAGAGAGGCATGGAAGAGATTCTCCCTTGGAGTCTCCAAAAGGAACCAATCCTACTAACACCTTTGATTTCAGACTTCTGTCCTTCAGGACTATGACAGAATATATTTCTGTTGTTTTAAGCTACTAAGTTTGTGATAGATGCTGCTTTAGTCCTAGGGAACTAACACAGTCATTTGGTCATTCCTCTTCTATTGCACTAACCCTGCTAGTGTTGTTGTAAGAACTACACAAGATTCATAGAAATACATGTAAAGCATTTGGTCAGAGTCTGAAGATAAAAGGCTCTTGATAAATCTTAGTCACTGTTTTTTGTTGCTAGAGGAGGGAATGGTGGTATTACTATTATTGTGGTTCCTAATAATTAGTTGGGCCAATGTATTTTAAATAGCAACATCAATTTGTGTAAAAAATCTTAATGAAATCTCATAGCTCAAGGAGCCCATGTAAGTGTAAAGGCAGGGTTTACCAGAATGTACTGACATCTTTCAGACTTTCCAAATAAGAGTCAATGAAGTTGTGATTCCAGGAGCTGCATTGAAGATGTCAGTCAAAGCCTATAGTAGCATAGACCTATCTGGTGAAACCAATTGGCTCGTTAGTGGCCACTGTGACTTCCATTTCTCCTAAAATGTTCACTGTTTCTAAATGATCTCTAACTCAGTGACTCTTTTAATTTTACTTCTAAAATGGCTGCTAGTTGTGATGAAACACATACTAAATCCACCCTAACGAAACATACCCTATACTTCCTGCAAATTAATGAAAACAAGGAGGAAATAAAACATGTTTTATCCCCTATGGCCTCTATGGTTATGTAGGGGGAAAGTTTCTCTGAATTATTTTGAATAGGTATGTCTATAATAGAAGAAATAAATGAGAATAGAAAGGAAAATCATATGATTGATGAAATAATGAACTTATAAATAGCAAAATTACCACCTCTAACCACCAATAAATGCAGAACATTTTACAGATAATTGATCATCTATTTTATAAAGTGTTTTCTTGCAAATACAATGCAGCTAATATGATGTCAACTCTTCAGTTTGATATACAACATATTATAATTTTAAAAGCAATGGTGTTATAAAAAATTCATATGATATAATAGTCAAATAAATTTTCAAAGAAAAAATATGTATTAAAATTATTTCTACAGGGCCTTGCTCTTCTAATGGAAATGCTAAATACAATAAAAAGAAAGGTTTGCTAATTAAAAGCCATTTTTAAGCTTGCAATTTCATTTTCACTATTTAATTCAGTAGGAAGGGGAAAATAGTCATACAATATTTTTAAAAAGGGAACTTTAAAAAGATACCGCATTTAAGAGATGCTACTGCTGATTTATTTGATGTTCCATTACTTATTTCTATATTGTTTCCACAAGGAAATTGAATTGTGTAAGCATAAATGTGCATAATTTAAAATTAAAATTGAAAAGTACTAGTTTGGTTTTGTTTAGTTTAATTTAAGCTGGTGTAGCTCACATTACAAAATTGGTGACTAAAATTTCTACAGAGTCAGAATGGGCTTGAGTAATGATTGTAGGCTTCATATTAAACTTTTAAATGATTTTTAAATTTGAGAGGCTCATAGTGCATATCATCTTTTTCTTTTTTCAGAATTATAGCTTAGAATTCAGTTTCTTCTCAGGGAAGAGCACCTGAGAATACTGAGTCCTGTTCAAAGATCGTGGAGCTGGTGAGCCGTTGGACTAAGGTCTTGTATCGATTTTGTTACTAGGTTTCTTTAAATCATTCCTTACAAAAATCACAGAGAAATCTGGGCTCAGATAAGTTATTCATAAATTGGAGAAATGCCTAGTCTATCCACTTTACAGTCATTTAAAAAGATACATTTTGGGGAAAATGTGACGGTATTATACAAGTCGATATGTGATATACAAACATGAAGTAATGATAATACAGGTCTTTTTAGAATAAAATAATGCAGTTATTAGTCACGGTTCAATCAGGAAAATGGAAACCATCCTAAGCATTCTGAGAGAATGATTTAAAACAAAAGTATTACAGGGTTGAGGCTTGTTGAAGGTTGGGGAGCAAAGACCAGGAAAGCTGCCAGAAGCCTTCAGAAAACCAGCAGACACTGCAGTCAGAGCAAGCTACTGAATCAGATCAGAGGACTGCAGTGTCTGAAACGGTTGTTTACCCAAGGTTTCTGTTTTGGGAGCAAGGAAAGCTTCTGTTTCTCATCTGTCAGATCACGCGGAAGTGACTCTCATTGGCTGAATCTAACCCCCCATACCAAGGATTCTGGGAAATGTAGTTCCAGCCACCTCTACTCCACCCCACCCTCTACTAGAGATGGAGAAAGATAGAAGAAAATGATGCTATAATACAACGGACCATTATGTCATAAAAATAGTAAACTGAGTGCTAAAGCACACATCAGCAGATAAAGGATTCATGGGCTCTCTGGTCCCCCCAAATTACACTGTATGTACAAATAAGGAATCACGCTAACTTTGCTAAAGACTGAATCTATCTTCTGACCCTCTGTGTGTCTAATGTACTCTATTGTTCCCTGTAATCAGGTGTGATTGACTTCATAGGTAGATATTACTGAAAACAACATGTTTTAGCAGAACTTTGCACCAAACTATGAACGGAGTCCAAAATGTTTGATAAAAATATTTTACATGTCTCTTCAAACTCTAGGAAATCATATATGCTCTTGGATAGAAGTTCATGGTCATCAGTAAGTCACAATTTTAAATCTGGGCCCATAGCTTCCGATTGCTGCCACAAATAGAGGCATCTGTGAACTTAGAAGGACTTATGGTTCACTTGATGGGCTAATACGGGCTGTAAGATAAGGTTACTAATGGGCTATAGAGAATACCTCAGGAAGTATAGTGTAGTATTAAGAACACAGACTCTAGAGCTAGGTCGCTTTAATTTAAAGCCAAGTTTCAAAAATATACTAATAGTGTGACATCTGGCAAGTTTCTTAACATTTCTGTGCCTCAATTTTCCCATCCATTCGATGGACTTAAAACATTACCTAATTCATAAGATTTTTGCAGGAATTAAACAGTTTAATACATGTTAAGCACTTGGAATACAGTTTTAGCTATTTGTAGAGTATGCTGTCTTTTTGTACTTATTATGCTTAAGAGTACATGTTAGGGGCTGTAGTTATTTGTTAGACTTATTAAAATCCTAATACAGCAGGATAAAATGCAATCCAGATTGACTTTATCTTATGTCTACTCTGTACCTGGCACGAGGGTAAGTCCTCACATGTTATCTCATTCATTTTTATGTCCCCACCCCATTCATTTGTCTCCTGACATGCTTCCACAAGAGTATGCTGATTAAGGAAGATATACTCTGAAGCCAGACTGCCATGTTTCGATCCCAGCCCTACCACTTACGAGCTATCTGACCCTGTACAAGTTGCTTAAGCTCTCTGTTTCTTCCTTTGAAAAATGGAGATAGCATTAGCACCACTCTCTTCACATTGAAGGTTAAATATAAAACACTTAAAAGAAGACTTGAATATATTTGGTACTCAGCTATTACTATTGTCTGCAGAGTGATCAATTTCTGATAGACCTGTTGACATATTTATAATTCCCAGCAATTAAAAGCAGTTGGCGCAGATTTCATGCAATTCCCTATTTACTAATATGTGTTTGTAACCAATCACATGCCTGTTTTCCTGGAATTTTGCAAGTATTCAGTTTGAAAAGTTTGTAAAACACATACAAAAAAGTGAATACACATACATATGTATTTTCTAATAATCTGCATATTTTAGCAAAACTTGCAACACTCATTTATAGTGTTTATAGTTTTGATGTCATTTCTGCCAAATACAACTGAGAATATGAAGTCTTTTTTTAGTTTACTTCCCTTGACTTAAACCACTGTCTATATGAATGTACTCCCCATACCTTAAACATACACAGAAAAAAGCATACATAATACAAAATACCTAGGAATGATTTCTGTATTTCCCTGTATTGTAAGGAATGCTGTTTCCAGTCTCTAAGCAATATTTAAATGAGTCCTGAGAGTTCTAAGAATAATTTCATGAATTCCTTTCTTTATGGGTGACTGTAACCAAACACCTTGCTGGAGCCCTAGACTCTATTTTCTCAGCTTTAGTTGTTTAATTAAGCATTAAGTTGTTTATAGACAGGAAACCCCAACACAAGAATTTCTTTCTCAATCTGTCTCTTGAAGAGAATCACTGGATCCAGTCCAATAGTAATAATAAAAAACCCACTAGTTATACTAATTAACATTGTTTTTGTAATAAAGATTCTAAGTTTTGGAGTGATGCCTTGAGCTTGAATGAAATACGTTTTTATTTTTTTCACCATGTGTATTATGTTCTCTGTAGCATTATTACAAAGATATAATTTAATTTATAGATTTTCTTGGTTAACAAAAGAAATGGAATAATATATATAATATCATCTCTTCATGTTGTGGTCCTTGATAAGCTGATCTTTTTTTTCTTTTTTTTTTTTTTGCATATAACCAACTATCATTGAGTCATACATAGAGTATTCCAATAATGTTTAAAAAGCTCTGAATTGCTTGAATCGCTATATTTATGGATTTATACACTTGGCAAAAAACTTCCAGAGTTTGTGTAACTTTGTTAATGGATATCAAAATGTATTTTATTTTTAAAAAATCACCGCAGATGTAAGACAGTGTTAAATATACATTATATCAGTTAAGTAAACTCAATTGTTACCCCGAATATCATGAAATTGTCACATACCAGTAGTCAATAAATATCCCTGATCAACTACCATAATTCTTAAACCAGTAAAATGAACCCTTTTTTTCCACAAAATAAATTTACTAGCTGACTCTTAAAAAAGGATTCTCGGGAATCCGAGTCCATGAATAATAAGACTTAAATAGTGTGTTTGGAAGTAGAACTTTTTACAAGTAGAACTTGCTGTGTTCCATTCAGATTGGCCTCCTCTCTTTCCTGGTGAAGACACTGGGATTCCTACATGCTATTCTCTCCCTGTGGAATGGTATCTTCTTTCTCTCTCCCTCATTTACCTGGTCACATTTATGTAGACATACTATTTTGTCCATCTATATCTATATCCACACACACACTACACTTTTTCTCCCCAACATTTACTGCAATTATACATTTATTTGTTTATTTTTTTCTCCATGACTGGACTGTTAGCAATGTGATGATGTGACAACAAGGACGGTGTCTTCCCTAGAACCAGCTTAGTGCCTGTCATTCATAAGGTCAGGAAACATTTATGATGTGAGAGGCATTCTGGATAGATATGGATATAACTTAACAGACTGAGATACAGACCTAATCCTCATGAAGCTTAGTCTTAGAGTCTAGTAATGAAAATGGATATTAAAAAATCATCCATATGATATAGATAGAGACACAGATTAGAGATAGAGATACAGATAGATGTTAGCCAGTTCAGGCTGACCTAACGAAATACCATAGACTGGGTGGCTAAAGCAACAGGAATTTATTCCTCATGGTTGTGGAGCCTGAGGAATCCAAGATCAAGGAACCAGTTGATTTGATTCTCCAGTGAGGGTCCAACCGTCGGCTGCCTTCTCTCTGGATCCTCACTTTGCAGGGGATGGTAGGTGGGGTGAAAGATGAAGGGAGAGAGAGAAAAAACACTCTCTGATGTCTCTTCTCATACGGAGACTACCCCATCATGGGGGACTGACCCTCATAACCTCATCTAAACCTAATTGCCTCCAACGGCTCCATCTTCAAATACCATTACTTTGGGGGTAAGGACTTTGACACAGGAATTTTGATGGGACACAATTCAATTCATAGCAGATATAGATGGAAAAACTAGACTGGGTGATAAAAAAGGCTTTGGGAGGAAATTGCTGTAAATTGTTAGCAACTGCATGCAATGAAATAACTCAATGCAGTTTATATTTTAAAAGGATGACCTTGGTGAGGAATGAGTTAGGGTCATAAATCTGGAACTGGGAAGCCAGTCAGGAAGCACTAAAAGTGTTTCTGCCCTTGTACCCTACCCCTGAGCATCACTCAGCCAGGTCGAGGGTGTCATGCTATTTCCTTTCGTAGTCCTGCCATATTGAGTGAGTGTTCGTTGGCTTGCCCTTAGCTGGACTCAGAACTCCTTGATGATGGGAAGTGTGTTTTAATTTTATCTTGAGGACCCAGCAAACTGAAGGCACCGAGCGACAACAGCCAATATTTATTGAATGGTTAAATGGCCATGTTTGTATCATGCCGTTGACTTGCAATACAGTTTCCAGTTTTTGCTGGCCTCCGACTGTCTGACCCTCAGTCTTATTCTATGCCGTGGTGTCTATACACACCTTGATTCAACATTATTCTGCTTTTTTATGCCGCATATCATTCAGCTTTGTTCCAGTCAGTCCCAGTCTTGCTCTGGTTTTCTAATCTCTAATATTCTGCCTTATCTGCATATCCTGTGGTTGCACCCACAGTCCAGGGATTTACTTCTATGGTGGAACAAGGTGCCCTCTCCTATGGTTAGTGAAGGAATTTTGAATTGGGGTACCCCAGGTGTTTCTTTGGTCTTCCCTACATGGGACAGGCATAATGTGATCCTTGGGTTTGAAGCAGAGTTACAAGTAATACATTAAGAGCTGTGAATTCATCATGTCTAAGTTTGGCAGGAAAGTCATTATCAGATAAAAAAAAAAGAGCTTGTTAATATAGGTCCGATCAGCAGATAATATCCACGAGGAAAACTAAATAGGTCATATTTTCCTAACCATAGATATATATGTATATGAATGAAGAACAGATCACCTCATGTTGTCTATCTTGTTTCCCTGCAGGCCTAGAGAACTGGATAAGTATATTGTGCTAACTCATGTTTAAAGGAAATGCTTAGAGCATGTTTACACAGTTTTAATCCCTTCACTAACCACAAGTCCATAAAACAGGATTAACTTTTTCCTCCGAAAGTGATCATGGAGCTTTTTTCTCCATCTCCTATAGGAGTAAGCTTTGTATCAATTTTGACAACATGCAGTTCTTTTCTTTCTATACATGGTTATGTAAGCGCGTTTCCACCTTGAGGGGTACAAAAAAATTAAAAGGATGCTGACATCTATTTCCTGTTATTTTCTTGCCCAGGACATTAATGTAAAAGTTAAACATAATTAACACATCCTTGCTGCCATTCTCACTGCACAGGGCACAATTACTGTACCACAGGCTCTCCATATAACCCTCAGCTACCTGCAGCCTTAAGCAATTGTCTCTCTCAATGAGGGGAGGTGTGACAGAACACTTGTGTCAGGATAATGCCTGCCACTCAAAATCCTGCTGGAACACAGCTTCAGTCACTTCAAATTTCTATTAGGATATTGTTACATATTTTTTAAATTTTTATATGTTTATTATTTTTATGTATTCTAAGAGATATTGTGATTTACTATTAGTGCTTTGTCCCTTTCAATAGAAATTATGGTGCCACAATAATTTTGTTAGGGGAAAAAAGTACTGGGTGATAAATAGTGTAATGCTCTTACTAGAGTCTTCTCTGATTTTTATTGTACAATTGGTAGCTTCCTTGTCCCCAAGAAGATGCTGTATAAAAAAAAAACGCTGAGAAGAGAGAGAGAGAGAGAGAGAGAGAGAGAGAGAGAGAGAGAGAGAGAGAGAGGAGTGGAGGGAGGGAGAAAAGAAGGGAAAGTAGAAAAAAATTCAATCTCAAATTCTTCTTCTTAACGACCAACAGTAAACCCTTTCCTAAAAAGTGAAGAGATGTTGGTTTCCAATCTAGTGACTGTGACCTATTGGAATGTTTAATGTTCAACTGCCAGCTCCTTTACCCTATAAAGTATTTACATTTTATATGTAAAAGAGTAGAATAATATTAGAGTAATGTGCATCTGGTAATATTAATAACATTATTATTAGAGTAATATTAGAGGAGAATATTATTAGAATAAGAGTTTGTAGGGGCCTATAGCCCCTGTGAAATAAGGGTATTAACCATGCTTGCTGTGCCTAAATTTACTTTAGTGCCTGCCACCACTAAGATGTTAAATATATTTGCTTAATGAATGAATGAATTAAAATTATATGAGCTTCAATGTTAAGCGAATCTCTATTTCTCTTCACCAACAGACCTTATTCAAAATAAAACTTTTGCAAACAAAATTAGCAGTATAATGAAGACATGTCTTTTCAAAATGTAAAGCATTATTAGTAATATCACTGTATGAATTTTATTAATCTACTACCTAATATACCACAGAATTGATATTTTGGGCGAGAGCTATCAGTGGTATAGAAGCAAGGGGTGGCTAAAGTAAAGGCAAAAGAGCTCTACCAAGCATCATGTGCCTGGTCCTTTACAATAAAAAGAAAACCAAATCTTCTTGGAACTAAATAATTTCTATTTTTCTGTCCCCAAAGGCAACTGCTGCTGGTTGAGGGCCGTGCCTATAGGAGACAGCTATCCTTGCTAACTGGACGCACTGGAAGCATAATGGTTTGTTTAAAACGTTATCCTTTTTTGACTTCAGAGTCTTTGTTAATGTAGTATATATTATTATAATTATAATACAAAACAAAACAACAGCAGCAAAAACCTAACCACTTTTTGCTTGTTGATACTATGCTACTCAGCCAAGACCTACTCACACATTTGAGATGGTGTTGTTTTCTTCTTTTTTGATCAAGAACATATTTAAGAAATTTCAAAATTACCTCTAAAACCACGCCTTTATAACCTATACTATACTATACTATATCAGCTTTATGCATACCCATTTTTGTATATATACATACTTTCCTGAAACACTAGAGGAGTAATCATAGATGCTGACGCAGAGTCCATTTAATTGAGATCTTGTATCATATTGTACCACTGAAACATAGTATTGTTTTATGATAGAAGACCAACTTGAGTCCTCATCAAGGAGATCAAATCACATTATATAATACTACCATCAGTGACATGTATGATTATTAACAGTAACAAAGTTTTGAAGAATTAATCTTACTAAACCATTGATCGGGTGACACATCTCCAAGTGTTTACTCTTTTACCACTCACATTAACTGATAAACAAGACTGCTTTATGCATATAACTTTCTCTTTAATTATTATTTAAAAAAATTTTAAATCCAGGAATTGGTCTTAAAATGTAGAAATTGAGCTGGGTCACTGCAACTAAGTCATGATCAGTAAGAGCTGCCAAAGGGAAGCAAAATACAAGTAATACATGAAATATGAAAAAGCATCCAACTTTCTGATATCTGTACCAGGTTTGGAATCCAGTGGGTGATTAAAACCTATGACATGTGTAATGGTTAATTTTATGTATAAACTTGACTAGGCCATTTTATACAAATATACGGCCAAATACAATGCAGATACCTCTATGAAGGTATTTATCAGATGAGATTAACATTTAAGTTAGTAGACTTTGAATAAAGCATATTACTCTCCGTAACGTGGGTGGGACTCATTCATTCAGTGGAGAGCCTTAAATGAAAAAGGTTGAGGTCCCTGAGCAATAGGGAATTCTCCCTCTAGATTGTCTTTGGATTCAAGCTACATCAACTGTTCCCTAGGTTCCCAGCCAACCGACCTGCTCTACATATTTTGACCTTGTCAGACCCCACAGTTGTAAGTGCCATCTCTCTCTGTCTCTCTGTCTCTCTGTCTCTCTGTCTCTCTGTCTCTCTCCATACATACACAAACTTACACGCATCCTATTGGTTCTGTTTCAATAGAGCACGCTGACTAATACAGCATGGTCTCTACATTCAGGGAACTCACAATCTAGCGTATACACACAAGCTCTGTCTGACTCTTACAGTATCAGAGATGTAACTGGCGTGTATCATAAAAAGTTAGTATCACAAAGACACTGACCCTGAGTGGGAATATATTTTCTGATATAGAATGGGGCAGCACATGTGGGTGATTAGTAGTGTACTTGTATATGTTTTTCCAGTCTTCTCACTTCCAACTGGTCATGCAAAATTTACTTGTGAGAAAGCGGTGGAAAGATCATCGGAGAACGAATTACACAGACAGGGTATTTGTATGATAGACCCATTGGATATGTCCCAATTTCTTGCATAAAATATCAGTAATAGGAACAGCCAAAAAAGTGCAGTTTAAAAAAAAAAGCATATAAGCTAAACATTCATTTTAAATACTGAGCACCAACTACATACAAAACATTGCAAATCATGTGGGGAAAGTTCTGACATTCAAGAATATTAGAATATAAGGATCTAGTTGGAGAGTTAGGCATACATAATATTAACTGCAATACTGTGTTATAACAATGGATATTAATCTTATGAAGAGCAAGATCATGTTTCTGAGGAAGAATTGGATTCACAACCATATTCTGCCAATGAAGTAATATTCAATTAGACAAAACTAGAGTTTTATTTCATAGCATTTGGAATACTCTATGTTCTTGCAACAAAACGTGACTGGGAATAAATCTGGGTAATGTCCAACTCATGGATTCTATTTCCTACCCTTATTTTTCAAAAAAGCTTTAAAGGATTCCTAACAGAAAAGAAACAGCCGTGTTTTAATCCCTGCCCCAAAAGTCTGAAAGATTGAGTGAAAACAGTCGTTATGTTGAACGAGCTGACAGAATAAGAGGAAATTTTTGTAACATGACAGGTTGGCATTGTATCAATAAGTGATGAGATTATAATCTCAATTGGAAATATAACAAATTGTCAGATTTTCACTTCAAAGTGCTTGTTCTAAGAGAATTGTCTTAGTCTGGATCAGGTTCATGGAAATGGTTTGAATTCTTTTTTCTCTAAAAGATCAGTTTGTTTCTAGTCCAGAGGATGGTTAGCATTTGTTTAAAAGTGATCTCTGCCTATTGGTAACATTTAACTCTAAAATGTAATTAATATATATTGGAGAAAACATAGCAGTCGACATTTGCTTATTGTTTTTTTAATTGGCTTGTTGTGTGACCTCGAATTAGTCATATATTCTCAGACAAAGAACTTGAAACAGAAGTCAAGAGTTGTCTTAAATAATTCACAAATTAATCATTGAACATCTGTGGACCTTTTTGGTTGGATTACCCCTGAAGTATATTATAATGTCCATATTAAGAAAAATATGGAATCAAGTAAAATTATATTCTCAAAGCACGTTGATATGTAAATCTGCTATTGATAATTATTATCCTGTCAAGTTAATTCAATTCTACTCATCATTATCTTATAATGAATGAAGACTATCACTGAGTAGGACTTTCATGATGCTAATATACTGTGTTTCCCTGATAATAAGACCTAACCAGAAAATAAGCCCTAGCATGATTTTTCGGATGACATTCCCTGAACATAAGCCCTAATGCATCTTTTGGAGCAAACCTTAATATAAAACCCGGTCTTATTTTCGGGGAAACACGGTACATAATTTAACAATACTCTAACAGAAATAACATCAGAGTTTCCTGAGTAAGTCCTTTGTGTTTTCAAATCAGCATATTATATTACCCTAGGGAACGTGGTTTTAAGATGCAAACTTTAAAGCTTCATGATGTCACCACGTCTGATCAACCTAGTATAAAAACAAGTGGTATAGATAAAGAAATAAAATTAGTCAAAACAAACATTGGTTATTAAGCTATGACACCTGTTTTTAAATGGGAGAAAGAAGTATGTTAATTTGGATATGAGAGTAAGACAGGGATGTGGATGATACGATGTAAAAAGTAATTTGATCTTGTTCCTGTTCTTTTATTCCTCCTTCCTGCTCCTCCTCTTTCTTTTCCTCCTTCAACTTAGAACAATTTAGCAATGTAATCCTTTAATATCTGCTCCTTTAAATTATGCTTTCCCCGAAAATTCCCAGACACAAAGTTATTTGTAAGCATACTGTAAAAATATGAAAAATAATCATGGTGCAGTCAATAAACGTTGGAATAAAATAGGCAAAACATTCAGTCTTTACTGTACAACTTACTAGCTAGGCCAAGTAACTTAATCTCTTGGGACTTCACTTTTTATCTTTAAATTGGAAATACTATGCTTTTTTCCAGGAATTTGTGATTTAAGCCAAAAGGTGATAAGTCATATTTTGTGATGAATGAAGAAGTAAGCAATGATGTGAAGTACTAATTTTATGTGAAAGATCATTTTGACTTTTCATTGCTGCACATGATTTCATTAGCATGCTTTTCATGATGTTTATATAATTCAAAGTGACATGGAAATATTTAAAATATTTAGGAAGAAATTTTGTTCTTTATTAATTTTTTTACCTAAGTACAGTTAGGCTATAAAGTGATAGATTATAATATTGTCCTCTTATTAGTCTATGGCTATGTTAGAATGTAATACAGCAAACAAATAGTAATAGTAATAATACCCATAATACACTAACCAAATAATTAATTACTTAATCATCAAAGGTAAATTAAATTCATGAACTTTAAGCAACATAAACCAAACTGAGATTCATATAAAGTTGAGGATACATTGATGAAAAGATTACCAGATGTTCCTGTAATTGGCTGACTATTTAGCATTCTGCCATATATAATAACTATGAAGTCAGTAAATAATTCTACATCTTGTTAGCTGAGTGGTATTTTAGTTAATTATAAAATTAAGTGTTTTTATTTTAATGAGTTGCACAGGAAGGGTATGTGTACCACGGGATCAATTATTATTGTATCATTACCATTTACTTCCAAAGTACTAATTTAGAAGACTAAGGATCAGGGACTGACTTCTGTCTTAACTAATCAGATGTTAACATTTTCACATTTAAAATAAAATTTTGAATTAATGTCCCTTAATCTGGATTGCCTTCAAATAGTAATCAAAAATACAAATACTGCCAATGCCTATTAGATAAAAATAAAATATTAACTCAATAGCGTTGATAATAGCATTTCCATAGTTCTCAAAAAGAGCAGATTTGAATTTCTTCACCTGGTGACCTTAATTATCAGACAAATAGTAGAACTCCTCTGGGAACTAGCAATGTGTATGCAAACTTGAGAACAAAGGGGTGCTAAGAATTACCTTCTCTAAAAAGTATGGCGAAGAACTGTACTAGATATTTTTGCTAGGGGGTGCTCAGGGGCAGTACACCCTGAGTGGTTGTGGTTTGGTGGGGAGCTCGATGCTCATGGAGAGGGGTGTCTCACCACCTTCCCCAAACTAAAATGATAGAGAGGTTCTATAAGAGAACAGTTAACAGAGATTGTGTACCTACAAGAAAGGGAAAAGGGTGACAACTCACCCAAGAGAGATGTCCTGAATGGGAAAACATGTAAACATGTGTGCTTACTCTAGTTCTCCCACTGAGGCAAGAGCTGAGCATGAAGGCAGCGTCCTGTGGAGGTTGTGAGAGTCGATGATCATAAGGAGTGGTGTTGCTTCTTAAACTTTCTCTTTTTTTCGGCATTTCTGTTGAGACCTAGTTCAGGATGCCTCCAAGAAGCTACCCTACTTGACTATTTTACATTTAGAAAACATCTAAAATGAAGCAGAAAAAAGATGATTGGAGCCAAATTGAACAGCATGAACTATGGAATAGTATCAGTCTTACGTGCGTGTAATCAGAGATTCATAAAGAAAGGAATGGAATGCAGGGGAGAATTAAACTTTTTTTTTTTAAAATAATTGCTGAAAGATTTCCAAATTTGATGAAAACTCTAAATCTGCCTGTCTCAGTCCATTTGGGCAGCAATAACAAAACATCACAGACTGGGTAGGTTATAAACGAAAGAAACTTATTTCTCACAGTTTTGCAGACAGGAAGTCCTCAGACTTAGGATGCCAGCCAGCATGGCTCAGTGGGGGCCCTCTTCCAGGTCCCAGACTTCTCATTGTATCCACACATGATGGAAGGGGCTAAGGAGCAATATAGGACCTATTTTATTAGAGCACTAATTCCATTCATGAGGGCTCCATCTTCATGACCTAAGCACCTCCAAAGACCTCATCTCCTAACGCATTCACATCAGGCGTTAGGATTTAAACATGTGAGTTCTGAGGGGACACAAACCTTCAGACAATAGCACTGCATAACCAACAATCACAACAAACCCCAAGAAGAAGAAACAAAAGTAATATCAAATTGTTGAAAACAGTAGAAAAAAGATAATTTCTTTTAAAAGAGGCACATTACATACAGAAGAACAAAGACAAGAATGTCAGAAAAATTTCCTCTAGAAACCATGCGGACTAGAAAGCAATGAAATGTCAGCTTTAAATTGCTGAAAGAAAAGGAGAGGAGAGGAAATGAGAGGAGAGGGAAGGGGAGGGGAGGGGAGGGGAGGGGAGAGGAGAGGGAAAGAAAAGAACTCCCCACCTTTATGGGTGTAGAGTTCCATACGTGTAAAATATCTTTCAAAAAATGGAGAAAAAATATAATAGTTAATTTTAGGTGTCAGCTTGGTTCAGCATGACACCCAGTTTTCAGTCAAGCAGCAGTCTCTATGTTTCTGTGAGGGTAAGTTTTAGATATGATTAACATTTAATTCAGTAGACTTTGAGTAAAGCAGATTACCTTACACAGTGTTTTTTGGGCCTCATCCAATTAGTAGTTGAAAGTCTTAAGAGGAAAGACTGAGATCCCTCCAGGAAGAATTTTTGTAGCTAATATTGAAGAATGTATTTTTTTTTATATGTAACTTTCATATAGCAATTATGCTTGACTCTCTTTTTGCAACAGATTCACAATACCTTATTCATAATTCTGAAATTAAAAAAGTTCTAAATGTTGAGAGTTTTTAAGCTAAGTTTGGCACCAGATCTTATTCCAAGGCCAATCTGATCTGAACAGATGTTAGCCTATTTACAGTCTTTGTCTTAATTAATGTGAATATTCATAGGTTTCATTGAAAAACATTAATGTATTTGATTATGGGGTGCTGCTCCCAATCTGTTGAGAATGTTACATAATGTATGCTTATGCACCTTTTTACCTTTCTAAAACTCAAAACTTAATTCTGAAACATATGGACGTAAGTGCTTCTGTTAAGAAATTACCAAGGAGAGTTATAATTTTTTCTTATAGGGTCTCTCAGATTTTAGGCTATCATATTGCCAATGGTTAATAACAATATTGTTATTTTTCCTCCCAAAGCTATTTCTTTTGCTTTGTTTTTCTTGTTTTACTGCAACGGCTATGTTGTAAACATTGGCTGTACAATAAAGCAGCATTAACAGGTATATATATATATATATATACATACATTACAAATATATATTTACTTTAAAGATATGATACTAACATTCAATTATTTATTATACAACTTTTTTGCACAATCAAGTTAAAGAAGTTATTTTCTAGTCCCATCTTATTTTTTTCACAGTATTTTTCATAA
The DNA here is from genome assembly GCF_057876585.1 of Rhinolophus sinicus. Taxonomy (NCBI): domain Eukaryota; kingdom Metazoa; phylum Chordata; class Mammalia; order Chiroptera; family Rhinolophidae; genus Rhinolophus; species Rhinolophus sinicus. The sequence goes on along the minus strand of NC_142503.1, from coordinate 186,247,926 downwards.
ATGGGTGTGGCAAAGTAAAATCAGCTTTATATTTAAGTGAGCAAATCAACTTGACTATGCTGTATTATATTTTGTATATATTTCTAAATTTAGTTTACTAACATTGGTCTAATGGATTTTTTAATCCTCCATCCTAGTCTGGCTTTTTATCAAAATTATAATAGTCTCAAAACAAGTGAGGGGAATCTCTTTTTTTGTTTGTTTGTTTGTATTTTCAGGAAGAATTTGCATAAGAATTGGGTTATAAAGGAAAATATTGATCTCAACAATGATCTGGATTGAGGTGGGGGGGGTTCCCCTTACTTTTAGTGGGCATATTTTACAGTATTGATTCAAACCTTCAACAGTTGTCTCTTTGGGACTGATTAGTTTTTCAAATTTAATTTTCGTAAGTTACATCTTTTGAGATACTCTCCATTTCATCTATGGTTTTCAATTCTTGGGCATAAAGTTAATGATATTCTCATTTTCTTAGTCTACATTTTAGCTATATTATATACCTTTTCATTTTAAAAATATTTACAAGTATTTGCATTTTCAATATTTTGCCTTTAACACTCTTGCTATTATATTGTTTATTATTTTCATATTTGAAAGAACACTATTCTAGGTTTTATGCCTTTCCATATAAACTTTAGAATTAGTTTGTCAACATCTATGAAATATCTTGCTGGGGTGTTTTGTTGGGATTGCATTAAACATATAAATCCATTTGGGAAGAACTGACCCCTTAGCAATATTGAGTTTTTTAATCTATGAACATGGAATATGTCCTCATTTATTTAGATCTTTTATTTCTTCCATCGGAATCTTTGTAATGTCCACATATAGATTTTATACATATTTTATTTGATTTATTTCTAAGAATTTCCTTTTGGAAGAAGCTATTATAAATGGTATTTTTTCTAATTTCAAATTCCAGTATGGGAAAGCATTGACTTTTGTATATTAACCTTTCCTCAGGTAAACTTACCATATACTTGCTTATTAATCATAGGAGTGTGTGTGTGTGTGTGTGTGTGTGTATGTGTGTGCGCGCACGCGTGTATCTATTCTTTGTGATTTTGTACATAGAAAAATCATGTCATCTTTTGATGAAGACAGTCTTTTATCTCTCCTTTCCAATCTGTATACTTTTTGTTTCCTTTATCTTATTGCACTAATTAGGACCTTCAGTATAACAATGAATAGTAGTGGTAAGAGCAGACATTTTTGTCTTGCTCCCTATCCTAGGGGCAATGGACTGTTTCTTACCGTTGAGTATGATCATTCATCCCTGTCACTGCCAGAGCCATAAGGGGCTCTTTCTGATGAAACACTGATTGTGTTCCTGAAAGTAAAATCCACCAAAGTGTCTAGGTTCCTCTAGGACTGCAACCTCTGGGAGTTTCTCACTCATATTAGTTCCTACTCTTCCTCCAACAATTCATCAAAAATAACATTTAAATGATAAATTCTACCAGTTTATGGCAATAGTGACTTCTGCTCCAGGTGAGTAGATCTTGGCTGTGACATTGTGGATTAGCCTTTCTCTCTAGGTTTTGCTGTGGTAGTTTATTTTGCTATCTCAAGTCTCTGAGAGATCCAACAAAAGTCATTGATTTTTGGTTTGTTCAGCTTTGTCTTGTTAAGACAGGAGTGATGATTCTAAGCTATTTACAAGTCAAAGCTGAAACCAGAAGTCTATTTAATTTTTTTTTTTTTTTTTTACTCATAGATGTATAAGTTTCTTTGTTCACTATTTTTCTTAATATTTTATTGCTTCATGCTAGTTTGATTTACTTCTTTCAGTTCATTCTTTAAATTTATTTTAATAATGGCCTATAGTCATAATCTCTCAGTCTAACTTCGTGTACCGTTCCTGTAGTTCATTGTCATTCTGAATGACAGTGTAGTTGGGTAGAATTGTAAGCTGATAGTTGGACTATTTGAGCATTTTGAAGATATTATCTGACTTTCTTCTGGATTAACCTATTGCTATTGAGAAGTCTGTTGTCAGTCTAATGGCTACTTAGCTTAAATTAATTTACCTTTTCTCTGTAATTTCTATAATTTTCCCTATTTACTTAGTGTTCTATTTATTCTCTAAAAGGTATTTAAATTTAAGTCAATCTCATTCGTCTTGTTTTGGACCTGTTCTAGACTCTATCAGTTTCATATTATGAATCAATTTGGGGAGAAAATGACCTATTACTAGTTTTAGTATAGTCTAATATCAATTTAGACTCCATTTTAAAGATGAAGAATCTCAGCATCTGGGGATTAAGTAATTTGTGTGAGGTCACAAGGTCACAAAGCTCATAATTAAGGGATATATAACTGGAATCCACATGTCCTTTGGATGATGTATGGTATATACTGTTCAAGATATGCAGAGTTTCTGAATCAATACTGTTATCTGGAGAGTTCAAGTGACTATGGATATAAATCATGACTGTAAATCTTGATTATTTTCTGTCTTTTGTGCATGCCATTATTAGTTTTCAACATGATTGAACAATCTTCTGTTTCAGTAAAAAAGATTAGACAATTATTTAAGTTTTTGCCAGATTCATTACAGAAGTATTCTGGTAGCTAGTATTCAAAATATACCTGTCATTTGATCATACAGTAGAATAAAAATGCATTTTATATCAATAATGAATACACATAATCTATTGACTTTATGCTGAAATAGCATTATTTGCCTTCCCCTCAACTTTTAGAATTAACTGTTTTTGAAAAATGAGTAGTGAAAAGTCATCACAAGAGTGTAGAGTACTTTTCTTAAAGAAACTCTAACTGGTTAATTTAGTTTATTCAAATATTACTTAGCTAGGCCTCCATCTGAGTTCCAGAAATACAGTTTCTCTGATTGTGCTACTCCACAGCCTAAAAGATATGAGAACTTCTGGGCATTTCAATTTTCCAGCTGCAAATAAAATGTAGAATGTGAAAAAAAAAAAAAGAAAAAAAAAAAAGTAATTTTTCAAATACATTTTCAAACTGAATAACTTTATAAATAGGTGGAAAGAGGGATTTTGAGCCTGATGTCAGATGACTATTTACCTGATATATTTTTTTTTTTTTCTTGGGAGAAATGGAACAGTAAGTAAATGTTTTATTAAGTGTGACACTGAAGGTTCTTTATGGGTGAAAATCTCTATTTTTATAGGATGTATATTTAGTGGTCCATTCGTAACTTGCTAACCTCTATTCAACGTTTGGATCCCATTTTCCAGAATCATGAAGAGTTGTAGGAAAGTTAATGACAATGTGCAAGGCCACATAGTAAACTAATGTCAAAATCTGAAACCATGTTCTTAAATTCCTGCTGATTCCATCGCTATCCTGAACCTCTGTTCCTCTATTTTCATTTAAAATAGACAAATATACGCATATACATGCTTGTGCTGGTGTAGTATAAATGATACGTCTAGTATATATATATAAATCTTGATTATTATATATATATATATAGCATGTATCTAACTTTCTTATATACTTTCAAGTCATTTTGTAAATAATGAAGGAAATAGAAAAACTGATAAGTGAATAGTGTTCGTTTCCCCCTGTACAATCATTGACTAACAGAAGATATATTTTCCAAGTAAGTAAGTATGCCTGTGTCTGTCTTTCTGTATGTGTGTATGTGTATGTGTGTGTGTATATGCATATATTCTGTAAAATCCATGGAAATGTAATTACTTAAGTTCCTTGTGGGGCTCATGGTTTGCCAATGTGCCTTTTAGTTATTTAGTTATCCCAATTGATAGCATTTGGAATAAAATCTCATTTTTAAATGGAGAAGTAAGTGACCTAAGCTCTTTGATAAGACTCTTGACTGAAAAGACTTCATGACAGAAACCTCCTATTAGAACCCAACTGTGTTAAATGGTGAAATGTTAAAAGTACTTCATCACAATATAGAGTGCTTTTTCGCTCTGCCTAAATGCAGCCTGGTACTTGCCTCACCTTGAGTCTTTTGTAATCTGTGCCCGAAGGAACTGTATTATGGAACAGTCAAGAATAAAATGTATTCTTTCTGATTCTTTAAAAATCAAGTCCCAGCCTCCTTAATAAGCAATCTGACGAGGTATAGTATATGTTCCTTGGGTAATCAGCCAAGCTCACACAGAAACCATAAAGGGGCTCGCAGGGCTGCTGGGGTGAGTGGTTCCTTATGAACAGCCCCATTGTTGTCACAATTAAGGCCAAGAGGGTCCTGATGGCAGAGGCTCTGGGGATGTCTGAGGATAGGGTGTGGGGGAGGAGGAGACTTGGGAATGTAAACCACAGCTGTCCTTCTGAATCCTAAGAGGTCCCCCTTGCAATGCAAAAGATGTTAATGTTTGATAAAAGCAAGACAAGCAAGCACACTTAACATTGCTGCTGCTACACCATGCTGTTTCAATATGTTGTTAGTTTGGAGATTGTAAGCTCACCCACTTCACCTTTTGGACTACATCCAAGCAAGCTATCACAAAACATAAATATCTGGATTTTTTTATGGGATAGATATAATTTAAAGTGAAGTGGACTTTTAAAAACACAATTTCAAAATTATGACTGGCAGAGTCCGTGATTTTAACTGTGTGCTCAAGGAAAATACACAGTTAAGATTTGATGTCCTCTCATTCATTAATGGAAGGCAAAATGACACATACATAAATACAAAGAGTTTAATTGACCTTAACCATGTATGTATGTCTTATAGATATACTAAGAAATATACAACTTGACAGTAGCTACATCTAGGGAGGAAGTAAAGGAAATGGAATTTGAGGGGATACTCAAAGAAGATTTTGCAGTTTGTAGATTAACTTTTTTTGCAAGAAAAGTCATGTATTACTTGTATAATTACAAGTTATATACAGCAGAAAAATTAATAAATTATATAATAGTCTTGTATAGATAGGTGTATGTTTGCTGTAATTCTACCCAGTAAATTATATCATAAAGATAATAACTGACAAAGGGGTTACATTTTCCAATAGGATAATATTATAACTCTGGTTTTAATCACTGATGAGAGTTTTACTGTCTAAAGCAGCTACCATGTGCTAAAACAAATAAAGCACTTGAGAGTTGTGTAACCTAGTAAATCATTTATTTAATTTAGATATTTATTCAGTGACAACTACATGGGAATTAATGAAAATAATTAGCACACTGTTTACAAGGAACTGAAAATATATAAATTAACAAATATTTAATTAATTAATAAACAAACCCAGCTAGAAATTTCTGGAATAGAATTAAGATTCTTTCATTCTGGCCCAGAGTGTGATGGGATGAAATTCATAAACTCCTGGTAGAAATAGCATTACATGTAATACTATACAGACTGGAAGACAAAACATAGGGATACCTGAGACAGATTAAGATATGGGTTAATGTCAATAAAGATCATACAGTCACAAAAATGAAGATGAGGTTCATTTATTTACTCCTTAAAATACATTCATCAAGTTCTAACTACAGACCAAGCATTATGTTATGTTCCAGAGATTCTAGATAGGTAAGACAGTGATAAATTTCAATTTAGGATATTTACCATTTATAGGGTGGGATATACACATATTAGCACATATATGGAAATAAATATTATAGGTACTATTATAGACATAGGTACAAGGCAGAGTGACACACACAAAAAGAAATAATTCATTTTCCTAAGGAGGAAAGTTTCATGACAGAGCTGATACTTCAGTTGCATCTTGACACGTAAGTATGAGTGGGCCAGATACACCACCACGACTAGGCAGTCACGGAAAGACATCCCCCAGCTGAAGCGGGATTACCACAAGAATGAATAGAAGAAAGGAAAGTGTAGAGCAAACAGATTACAAAGCATTTCCTGTAGAAGATTTTATATAATTAGGTTTTAGTTTAATTAATATAAGCCCACATATATGTCTCCTTGCTTTAATTTTAGTTAAAGCAAGGAGACATATATGTGGGCTTATATTAATACTATTATTAAAATCTATGTGGAATTCAAATTGTTGTCTCCATTCCAACTCCCCCAATCAGGGATAGAATTCAAGAAACACTGTGAAATATGTGTAAATTTATAACTAAAGGTCAAATTACTATGTTAACTAAGTCTTTGTCAGTAAAAAGAAATTTTAAATATTTTAATTGTCACCTACCATGTGTAAACCGAACTCAAAAAATTTAATTGGTATACAGCAAAAAAAAAAAAATATATTATATAGGATGAGTTTATATCTGGCATATAATGAGAGTTTATATTATGACTAAAAGAAAGCTACCTACGTATTAAACAATAAAATAAAATTAATTAACTAATATCATTTTATCCTACTAGGTCCTAGAGTTTTAACTGAGTTTCTTATCGGTTTCAAGCTAGGGTCACAGACTGGGGGAGATAAAGTTTGGTAATGTATCAGTTATCAATGGCTAAATAACAAACAACCAAAACATAGTGGTTTAAACAACAATGATTTATTTTTTGTTATGATTCTGCCAGACAGCCAGATGGTTCATCTTCTGGACTTACCTGGGTCACTAGTGTGATTGCATTTTTGCAGAGGAGGAGAGAGGACAGAAGCTGAGGCTATCATTAGGGCACCTTGGTTCCCTTCCTTATGGTCTCTCCAGGTGCCTTCCTTTGCCGTTCTCACAGCACAGAGATCTGGAGGCAGTAGTCTGAGAAGAAGCATTCCAAAAGCATGAAAACAGAAACCACAAGGGTTTGTAAAGATGAGCTTTGGAAGCCTCAGTTTCACTTTGGCTGCATTCTGGTGGTCAAAGCTAATCAGAAGAAAAGGCCAAATTCAAAGGGGGGTGAGGATGATATCATTTTTGATTGTGAGAGTGGTAAAGTCTTATTGTGAAAGACATGTGGGATATGAGCTATTTTCATGGCCATCTTTGAAATCAATTCACCACTGTAGGTTAGTAGAATTAGCTAAAATTTTAAATGCAGTTTGAATGAATTGAGGCAATGTAAGTGTTCTCCAGTTTTCCAATGTCTCCATCATACCCTCTTGTCTTATACCAGCACTCTTCCAACTATCCATCCTTAAAAGTATTAGTTTTCTATCCCTAGTTTTGAGAATGTCATTTACTTATTAGAATTCAGGAAGATGGAGACGACATTATAAAGTGTCCCTAAACTCTTCCTTTTAAAGTTCTTGAAGAAAATTTAGCTGCTTTCATCAACTAGAGCCTGATTTAATAGCATTCTAAAAGTTTGACCTAAGAAAAGCAAAACAAGACATTACTTCCCTGAAATGAAATTTTTTTAGTTAATATCATCTTTCAAATCATAGGCCCCCACAGATATTTATAATAAGGGTAAGAAGATTTGAAAATACAGCCAAACTGGTTGAAGAGCAACATTAAATATGGCAGCATGGGATGAATCAGTGAAGGTCAGGAACCAGAAAAGCTTTCATTACTTTGTATAAGTTTTACTTGGCAGCTGGAGGAGCAAGTGAGAGAATGAGATGAGTGGGAAGGATGTGGTGATATGTATCATCCCATTATCTCATAACCAGGGCTGCCACAGAGCCCACAAAAATATTTGCTTAGATAAACTCATGGTCTTGAAACATGAGTTTGACTTACTTCTGTGCTTTTCTATTGCGTATACCATTTCATTTTCTCTGTTTGTAGGATGAGTTAAATTAAGCTTGATATTCTATGAGAGAAATTCTGGCACAGAGGCATTTTGTAAATATTATGACCATAAGTCTATAGCAAAATCACGGTAGCCGTGTTAGCAAAAAAACAATATTTAAATGCTAGAACGAAGTAGGTGACTGGCTCGGTGAAGATAACCACTTTAATTTCAGCATACAAGTTTTAGTTTACGCATCTGGAACAATCAGGTTATTAGTGTGCCAAGATTTCTATCAAATAAGTTGTTTGGCAATATGTTGACCTTGATTTTATAAAATTCTGGAAGGGCATAAGTTTTTATTTTCCGGGAGATAATTTCTAAGACTCAAAAAGCATAGTATCCTGTGGTTTTAATGCAGTCTATTTATTGGTTTCCAACAAAGTTTGTACACATTTTGTAACAGAAAGTCTTGAAATATAATCTCCATTGTAAATACTAATGAGTAAGAAGAGAGTGATGCCATGAGATTTTGTATTTTAGTAATATTTATCTCCTGATTTCATAGTACACTAGGAATATCCATGTTCAATCCTTGGGGATCTAGCACTTTACAGTTTTGTAATCAAATCATGTGCTTCTACCAATGTGGCCCGATAAAGCCATAATCTAAAATAGCGATTGTGAACTTCAGTCATAAAAATTAAATTTTGAAGTAAACTTTACTATCACTTTTAATCTAAAAACTCTACAATATTCCTGACTCTTGTTTCCCACTTCTTTTCAATGATTACACTACTATTTGTCCTTTATATTAAAAAAAAAAAAAAAAAAATCCTTCAATGCCAAGCATTTACCTTGGCATCTAATGTAGAGTCCACACACATTAGCACGCAAACACAGGCAGCATTTACTTCTGATCAATCTGCTCTTTTTGCAGCTCCAGGTACAGCTTTCTGGGCAGGTAACCAGAGGAAGTTCAAGTTTAATATTCTGCAGTGGCCATCTTCAAATGCTTACTAATTTTATCTTTGAAGTTGTGTTTTATAGGTGAAGTCCAATGGGATAAGGTGGCAGAGGCTTGGACAGTAGGCCCACACATAGTCCATCCACCACTTCCAGAATGGAGTCTCAGCCTCCCAGACCCCACACCCACATAGTGACCCCGGACACCCTCACAGGGGCTGATGACTGGGTTGTGAGTGTGGAACCATGCTTGCATTCGCCTTTGGCCATGGCATTGTCCTGGGTGTGAATGAGTGTATGAGGTGAGTAGGGAAGGGTAGGGGTTGATCACACTCTGTGTGGCACTCAGCAGGGCAAGGCTCATGCACCCGATGATTTGGCAGATGACGGCATGGTGAGAATCTTGCTCCCATCCCCAATCCAGGGACACAGAGCACACAGCTCATTCCAGCATGAAAGATGCTTCCCCTTAGGGAATGAGACAGCAGGCCCTGTGAGATGGGGAGATTCACTCTTCCTCACCCCCCAACCCCCACACAAAAGACTATGCATTTTCATTTTGCACTGGGGTCTGCAAATTATGCAGCTGGCCCCAACTATTCCTTACCTTCTCCTCACCTCCAGTCATACTGAAGTATTTTGGGATTCTCAAATATACTACCTTTGCACTTTGGTGGTATTATTTTTTTTTAACCTGTAATAGTTTTATCCCACTTGAATATCTGGAAAAGTCTCATTCACTCTTAACATAGTGCAATCATAAATTTCTCTCTGATAAATCTACATCCCCCACCTGTATTCCCCCAAATAGATTTAGATATTCCCTCGTGTTGCTTCAAAATGATCAGTGGATACTTCTCTCTGGCATTTAGCATATTGATTTTTAGGTGCATGCCATTCCTTTTATTTTGAAGGGCAAGGCCTATTTTATTATAATCCCAGAATGTAGTACATGCTGCTCGGATAATAAATATTTGTTGAAAACAAACATTTATCTTGAATTATAATAATTCATATTATTTATAATATCTCAGTATTACATTGAATAACTTTTCCATAATATATGGCTCCCAGTAAAAATTTTGAATAGCTATTAAGTCTATTTAATGTGAAATACAATTTCTTGAGAGTGGTATTTTTCCATTCTCATTTCAAGAACATTTCATGAACACACGCTCACACACAGGCAGATACATACTCAGATATAAACAGTGGGAAGGTTAAATACTTGGCCTTGTTGATGGCAAGTAGAGAAAATTAGCCAATTCTTGCATTGTTTTTGTTCATTTGATTTTAAACTTAACTGTCTATTAGCTTAAAAAATCACTAGCCCTCAATAATGTGTGTAAATTTAAACAAGTGGCTTACATGATACTAAGGAGAAACTTGCAAAATGAGTTGTGAATTCATTTGGTGTTTTTTGTATTGGTTTTACTTCATATGAGCTACTCTGTCTTTAATGCTTACATACAAGCATCAGCCCTATTTTAAATTTCAACTAATATATGGTATTTGAATTCATGCTTTTTAGACATGTGATTTCCAAACTTCAGCTATCTGAGGCACGCAATCACAATTTTTGCTATGTGTTTGTACCACTTATATGTTTAGCTATTTAATATGTTATAATATATAAAAAATTATCTTACTGTTAATGCATCTATTTTAAAAGAAACACATGTAACACTACCCAAAGAGGAAAACCTGTGGTGCTTCCCAGAAATCAGAAGAGTAAATATAATTTCAATGTAATCATAATGATGTGATATATTTAAAAATAATGAAATGAAAATAAGATAAATAAGATGAAATGTAATTAACTGTTTCAAAAGGAAAAAAAAAAAAAAAAAAAAAGAAAGAAAAAAAGCATACCTGAAAACAAAGTCCTGAATGAGGGGGACTTTTTGTCATCAGTCTCCACTGCAGATAATCAGTTCAACATTGTTTAATTTAACAAATGATGTGGTTCTCCACTAGTTAATCCACCAGTATTCTTGAAGCCCCTGCTTGCCAGATCCTGTTCTCATCATCGTAAAATAATTCTGCTTTTCAGTTTTGAGACTCACCAACATGCAAAACTCCAAATCATTTGTGGATGTGGATTTGTATGGCCGAGACAAAGTTCTGAGATCTCCCCTCACCTTTCTTTCCAAAGCACATAGCCAGGTTTATTCAGCAGCTTCTCATACAGTCAGACTCGGCCCAGCTCCCTGAATTCGGGGAAGTAAAATGTGACCAACATGATATAGACTGATTTCAGGCCTGCCTTGCTATTAGAAATATCTTGAATGTCCCTCCAGATCTCTCTCAAAAAAATGTAGAGGCCATCTGTTCCAGAAACAGTAGCTGAAGCTGGAAGAGTGGAAGAGAGCTGCCCAAACTGTGGCAGGAGCAAGAAATAAATCTTTGTTGTGACAAGCCAATGAGATTTTAAGGTTTATTTATTACTGCAGCCTATCCTGGGCTATTCTAATGGAGGCAGAAAGGCAAATAATATTTCAAAGACTTCTCTGATAAGGATAGATTCTGGCAATTAATTCACAATCAAAATGACATAAGTGAATGTTGTTCAACAAACTTCGCTTCAAAAAAGCATTTGAAACGATTGCCAGAATATATTCTTATGCGTGCCAAACTATTAATGCTGCCATATAATGGGAAAATGTTTCTTATTTGCTAACCACGTCCATAGGTTTTTAAAAATTCATATGGAAATCATTAATCATGTTTTCAAGTGTGTATTCATAATATCTTGAAAATATTCAGATGAGACAATTATATTAGGCAATAGAGGTTCTTTAGAATTTTTTTTTAAATTGAATAAATGACTGAGATTAACAGCTATATTCATGAGGCCCTGGGCTTATTTTGTCTAAGTAATGATGCAATAATAATGATAACTCCAGTTTATTGAGCCACATATTTTTCAATGCTTTACTACAGCCAATTATTTGATTCTCACAGTAACTCTATAAGGTAGGCAGTATTATTCATCCCATTACACAACTGAAAACGCTGATTCTCATTACGTGGATTGTAAGTGGATTGTAAGTCAAGGAGCCCAGTTCCAGAGCCCAGTGCCCTCTTGGCACACTTGTTCAGACCCAGTAGGTGCTGAATCGGCTTCTGGAGTCAGAGCTCACCAGCAGTCCCTGGGGTTAGTCCCTGCACTAACTCTCACTGTAAAAATGACCCATTCAACATGCTTCTGATTTCATGTGTTCGGTTGTAAGGTATGGCCTCCACTGACTTGCCTTCAGTAAATTAACAAGAGTTAATCCTTTGCTAAATAAAAATCACCCTCATGAGGTTACTGGATTATTCTTCATTTATTGTGTATGGAGGTTTTTCAACCAGTTCTAATGATGCCACGTATCCACGGTGATCTCAGAGACACTGGCATCTTAAGATGGCTGACTCTGCTGTTGAAAGCACAGTTTCTAGGAGGCCAACAGTAAGTGATCAATCTCTTTTCTCGAAACGTCCTAGAATGCACCTCTAAACCCAGAGAAATTTGCTGTTTTACAAACATGTGCCACTGACAATAGGAGTAATCATGGTAAATGCTAGGGAGTGTAGATGTAGAAGTAAAATATAAGAGCAAAATTCACATCTCTTCTACTATGAAAAATTGGGCATAAATCTATGTAATTGTCAAACATTGAATTTTTATATTTAAATAAATAATAGAATTACCTTCTGTCTTTATAAAAATCAAATGTATGAAAGTGAAGACAGCAAATAATAAAATAATCCCCAATCATAACCCTGCCACCAGAGATAGGTAGCCAGTATTGCTACAATATTGCTAATATTGTTGCTATGCAACAAATATAGTACATTAATGATATCATTTTATACATATTATTTATACTGTTTTTAAGGTTTTTTTTCTAGTGAAAAATTATCAGAAGCACCCACCAAGGCAGCATGCATAGACTTGCTTTATCTTTTTAAAAGACTGTTTGGAATTCCATTGCATTGACACACTGTAATTTATTAAACCTATTCCATATTAATCAACTTTTGTCCCCAGGTTTATGCGATCACCAAAAAATGCTTCAGTGAATACATTTTTATTTACTTCTTTGGGATTTTATACAAGAATATCTGAAGAATGAATCCTTTCAAGTGGAACTTATTGGCAAAAGAGAATGTATCTTTTACATTTTGACAGATACTGCCAAAACAGACTATAATTTTACATTCAGCCAAATTAATTTTACTGGTGTTTCATGCCAGTGATTCTGCCTTTGGTGTATTCATGTAGGCAGCTAGCTGTGAATGGAAGAATTTGCTGAGTCAATTGATATAAATTTGCAACCCAAGGCAGGCCTGTGATATCTGACATCAAAGGCATTATCACAATGTAAATGAAAGAATTTAAAGACCCCAGGAGCCATGAATATTAGGCTTATCTATTCTGTGCATGTTGTCCATGGACCTTTGACTATGTTATGGTATTTTTCTCTTCTGTCTCATTGTTATAAGCAATTGCCAAACTTCTGTCACACAGGAATTGACAATTTTGACACTTCTGTCTCAACCAGGAATCTTAGTGGAGAAGATGGCAACTCAGTGGCAACCTGAAAAGGTTTGAGAGAAATCAAAACTGTCCTGGTCAGGAAGAGGAAGTTCACTGGTGGATGCAAGTGGATGATCATTTACCATCAGTAGAGGAAAGACCAGTAAATCATCTTGGTTTCAGGAGTATCTAGACATGCAGAGATTTCTGGTACTTCCATATGGACTACAGTTTTATCAAGGGGAAAAATATACTAAATAGAGCTGTCCACTAAAGATTTAAGTTTAAGATTTTGTTATTGCCTATTTTTTGTTTGTTTAATTGCAAAAGCAAGACTTGGAAATAAGTCCTCTGATTGACACCAGCTTGTTAGTCATTGGATCTGATAGTTTCTAGACATGAGGTAATTTCTCATCCCCAAACCCTTGAATATAAGGAATTGTGGGTAATCATGAAAGCAATGGCCTACAATCTTACAAGAACATCACATGAAACTTTCTGGTCGCCTTTTTTAGTATGACTTGTAACTTTTTATCTTGCTGTCTGTTCTTCGAAGGAAGCAAAATAGACCAACTAGTAATGCTTGGGACAATGTAATTCCTGTGTTCAGAAACAATGGTAATCTATCTGAGATCAGATTTAATTTACAAATGAAGTTCTTGTTATAAATGGGCTTTTGGTCCAAGTTCATCTGACGTAGGTTATTTCTCCAGGTATCATTATAATGCCTGGTATTGGTTCTTATGGACAAAGCGTCAAGTATAAAACTTGGAAGCCTGTGTACCTCCACCCTGCCCCAATTAGGTCACAGATCATCCTGAAAAAAGTGAGTGTTAGTATCATCACAATAGATTCCCCCTGTCTTGTTGAAGCAAAATACTGTTGGATTCTTAAGAATGATGTTGGATTACTGTAAGCCAACCGGACAGTGACTCCAGTTGCAGATGATGTTTCTGATATAATTAGTATCTTACAGAATATTAATATATCACCGTGAATTTGGAATGCAATTACTGATTCGATTTTTAAATTTTTTCACTCCATTGTTTTCAGATTCTAAGAGGCAAGTTTCTTTTATAGCTGGGGCCAGAATAAGTACTTCATTCTTGACCTTCATTCTTGAGGTAAGTCTTACTCAAGAACCTGCATTCTTGAGGTAAGTCTTACTCAAGAACCTGCATTCTTGAGGTAAGTCTTACTTGGTCATGATGAATAAATCTTGCCATATGTTACTGGATTTTGTTGGTTAGTTTTTGTTCAGGAGTTCTGTGTAAAAACAAAAACACGAGATATATCGGTCTGTAGTGTCCTTTTCTTTTGATATTTTACCTGGTTTGGATATCAGGGTAATACTAGTCTCATAAAAATGAATTGGGAACTTGTTCTTTTTTCCTCTTGTGAAAGGTTGGTATTAATTAGTCTTTGAATGTTTGGTGCAATTCATCAGTGAACACATCTGGCCTGGGTTCTTCTGTATTTTTAATTACTAATTTGACCTCCTTATTTGCTATAGGTTTATTCAGATTTTCTATTTATTGTTGAGTAAGTTTTGGTTATTTGCATCTTTCTAGGAACTTATCTATTTTATCTAAATTATCTAATTTGTTGGCATATGGATGTTAATTGTACTCCCTTAAAATTACTTTTATTTCTGTGAAGTTGGTAATGTTGTCGCTCTCATTCTTTATTTTAGTAATTTGAGTCTTCTTTCTTTTTTTTTATTTGGACAGCTAGCTAAAGATTTCCCAATTTTTTTGATCTTTCCAAAGATCCAACCCTTGGTTCATTGATTTCCACTACTATTTTTCTAATCTCAATTTCGTTTAGTTCTGTTCTATTTTTTATTATTTTCTTCTTTCTACTTGCTTTGGTTTAGTTTAATGGTTGTTTTTTTTCTTTTCTTTGTTTTTTCTTTTGTCTTTTTTCAATAGTTAGGTTATTATTGATTTGAGATATTTCTTCTTTTTTAATTTAGGTGCTTGCAGCTACAAATTTCCATCTAAACTATGCTTTTGCTGCATCCTGTAAGTTTTGATATGTTGTAACTTTATTTTTATCCATCTTAAAATATTTTCTAATTTCCCTTTTAATTTATCATAACTTTGACCCATTTGTTATATAGCAATGTGTTAGTTTATGTCCACATTTTTGTGAATTATACAAATATCCTTCTGCTATTGATTTCTACTTTAATTCCATGTGGTTGAGAACATACTTTGTATGATTTCAATCCTTTTAAATTCATTGAGACTTGTCTCATGGCCTAACATATGATTTATCCTAGAGAATGTTTCATGTGTGCTTGAGAAGAATGTGTATTCCGCTGCAGTTGGGAAAGGGTCCATTGATATCTGCATTGTCTAATAATATGTTAAATTCTTCTCTTTCATTGATTATCTTCCACACAGTTCTACCCATTAATTTGATCTCTAACTATTATCTTGAATTTCCCATCTCTCCTTTTAATTCTGTCAGTTTTATTTCATGCATTTTTTATCTCTGTTGTTAGAGAGGAAATTTATTATTTCCTCCCCTATAACGTATTTCTTGCAGAAATCCACACCGCTCTCGCCTTTGTTTCTATGCAAATATCATGCTAGTGGGAGAATTTTTCATGGTTAGCTTTACACTAGGTGAAAATAACCATGACCCTAGTCACCAACCATATTCAACTGCTTTATTTTATCTCACCTTTTATCTATAGCACTCACATCTTTCTCATACTATGTAATCATTTTTGTTGTTTGTCCACTATCTTAACTTGTAATTCATCAAGGAATTTCTTTAGTTCATTTCTTAATTTCTGGCTCTTAGCCAATGCTTAGATTGTAGTCAGTGCTCATTAAATATTTGTTGAATAAATTGAACAAATGAACTAGAGCAGTGATTAGCATATTTTTTCTCTAACGAGCCAGATAATCAATATTGTATGTTTGTGGGTCATACCTTCTCTGTTGCAACTACTGAACACTGCCAATGTATTTTGAAAGCAGCCATTGATGCTATGAGAACAAATGAGCATAGCTGTGTTCCAATAAAACTTTGTTTACAAAAACAGGCGATGGGAATGATTTGGACCACTGGCTGGAGTTTGCCAACCCCTGAACTAGAGGAGAAAAGTTCAGGAAAAAGCTCAGTGACTGACAGTGACTTTAGGAAATACACTAAGGAATAGCGTTATAGGCATTGTCTGTGGGTGACTATTGTATCGTGGAAGGGGTGGTTACATTGTATTCAAACCTATCAGCACTGGATTATGTTGGGCAATAAAAATTTTGGATGGATGTCACAAGAATATGGGCATCTATGCGTAGCACACATGGATTTATTTTTTATTCTACAAATGTTTATTGATCACCTATCTGCTTGGCTCTCTCTTAGTGGGAAACATATATTAGACATATTGGATTGCAGTGTGTTACATAAGCTTTCGGGTATGGATCTCTTCTATGTTCTCTGTTCAGAAAATTTGCTCATTCCACAGTTTGGGCAATGGTTCATGTCATCTTGCTTCCCTGGCAGTAACTTGTTAGATCATGAGGAATGAATACTGGGCAACAACCCACCATATGAAAGATTCAACTTAAAAAGATGAGCTGAGGCAGAATGTTTACTCTTAAGCAATTGGAACTTGGAGGCTTAGAGATCAGGGAGAAATGGAATTGGAGTCTCTGAGTCCTTTTCAGCAGTGGACGGCTAGAGTGAAGGTTTGTCAACTGCTGGGAGCTTCCGAGAACTGGTTTCCTCCAGGACCACACTGACGTCCCAGCTTTATTTAGGTCTCATTCTAAGTTTTTAAAATTAAATCTTTAAGCTTCCTTGATTAAACTATACTAAACTAAAACACTTCTCAGACTGAATTTTATTATCTGGAATAGCTTGTATTTATAATTTTAGTCCAAAATTCAAGCCATGTCTATATCGAGCATGTTCTGTTACTTTCTAACTTCTTGTTGTTACTCATTTGTTTATTTTCACCATGTGGCAAGTGAAAGAAGAATTTACTTGAAATCACTTATTTTAATTCAGACGGTTTATTCTTTTCAGGTATTCTTTTTTCTCCCCTGAAATGTAAGATATTTTGTTTCTCAAAAGAAAAATTCAGTGTCTAAAATGGTTGTTTCATGGAAGAACATTTTGTTTCAATGTCATTTCCATACATAAGAAGATATAAGATGAGAAATTATACCTCAATATCAATGCGCAATTAAAGGTGGCTTGGAATATTTGGGGGTCTATTAAAATTGTCGAAAGAAAAAAAATAGGTAATTAAATGTTAACATTTGACAATAGCACTTTAGCTCTTTTAATGAGACAATGAGACAGAGAGAGACAGAGAGAGACAGAGAGAGAGAGAGAGAGAGAGAGAGAGAGAGAGAAAGAGAGAGAGAGAATTAAAACATTCAGCAATATTTATATTACTCTGAACCAATCTCTTATGTTATTGTAAATTACTTCCTGAATTCCTCCCTACCCAGCTATCGAATCTTATTCTCAAAATTGTTTTCAGGTTTCTCAGTCTCATTCCTGTACAAAGAGCCTTTCATACAGCCCTAAAAACAAGATATAATACTATTTTGCACTTGACATTATGACAATGTTTCTGTTTATATATATGTGTGTGTATATGCATGTGTGTTTATGGACATAGGAATGTGGGTATTCATGTAAGCCAAGATACATTTAAATACAAGAGCATTGATACACAGTTTAATAGTTTCGTTGTAGAAGAAAATTTTGCATTATTTGCATTGTTTTGTTAATTAATGAGTGTTTCTAATTTCAGACACAACATGGGGCCAGCTAAATGAACTAGGGGAAGATTAGTAGGGAAGAAGATGAAAACAATAAGATGGAGCTAAATTACATAAAGCTCTGTAAGTCATAGTGTGGGTTGATTTTTACTCTGAGATTGGTTTCAAGCAGAGGAGTGACAAATTCTTTTTAAGAGGATCACTCTGGCTGCCATGTTGAAATGGTTTAACGGTTCAAGGTTGGAGGCTGTTATAATCATCCAGGCATGAGATCATGGTGGTTTGGGTCACAGCAGTGGTAGCGGGAGGTTGTTAGAAGTAGTTAGATTTAGGGCATGTTTTGCAAGCCAAACCAGTGAGATTTGCAAATGTGTCATGTGAGAGAAAAAATAATTTTCTTTTTTTTTTTTTAAATATATCCCTCCAGTGTATCTTCCTGCATGTATAAGTAGATATAGTGAATTACCCAATTTATTTTATGAAGTGTATCATGCTATATAGTCTGATGCGGGCATTTATGTATTCATTTCATTTCAGAAAATGTTTGGCGCCCTTCTCAGGTCTGCGTATAGAATGCACAGTCTCTATGTAATGTATCACTGATAATGAACCTTTGAGTGGTTTTTGCCTTTTGCAATGAAACCCTATGGTTCCATGATTAGCCTGGCAAATGAGTCATTTTTGTTTGTGTCAGATAAATCCTCTGTAGTAGGATTGCTGGGTCAAAGCATAAATATATTTGTTATCTGAAGAATTAATTCTCAAATTAAATATTTGGAAAAGCTTTTTGAAATGCTGCTATTCTCTTCAACTTAAAAAAATTCTCTCTCTATGATCTGTGTACTTGAGTGCTTTGGGATTGTTTGTATGTTTATTCTAAAGAAGCTCAAAGAAAACATTTTGGAGGTCAATCTCAGAAATGTGCAGATCATTATGGTTGAATTATTTTATATTTACTTTGTTTCCTTGTCTTTCTTTATATTTCTATAATATTTTCATTTTATTGAGTGGTGTTCTGTTTAAAGCTTGTATAAGAAAATTATGGACTCCAACTGTTAGCCAGCCTGGGTGTGAATATGAGTTCCATTTATCTGTGACCTTGGGGATTTTACTCAAATTCTCTATTACCTGTTTCCTCATTGGTAAAATGTGAATAATAACCATCCCATCTCATTGGGTTGTTATGAGGTTAAGTAATTTAAAATATATAAAAGCATTTAGAGCAATACTTGACAACACAATGAATGCTACTCAAGTGCTGAATAGTTTTAGAATTCACTTCATCAATTTTGTGAAAAGATGTAGACACAATAATAATCATACTATTTTGTTTATACATATCCAGCATTTATCTAAATAGGAGAGTACATACAAATAAACTAAAATTAATTAGATTTGATTTCTTTAATTTATACACAATTTCCTTACATGCAGAGTATTCTAAAAATATCAAATTGGGAACCAAAAAAGTGTTTTTGAAAGACGTTCTGACTCTAATGAGACAACTAGATAGTAACTACTTTGAGATACACAGGTAAAACCTATTGTAGGCTTAACAAATTTAAAAAGAAAAAGGAAAAACAAATATATATATATATATATATATATATATATATATATATATATAATTGCATTAGATAATTATTAAAAGTTCCTTAACTGTAATTTTCATATTTTTAAATTAAATATACATATGGATTCGATATTGCTATGTTCTGGCTTGTGCAACCATTTCCAAACATTATAAAAAACACAAAGGTTATTATGGATATTTTTAAAAGTTGACAAAGAATCAATTTCATTTTTTAAAAATAGAACAAACCTCCCTCCAAAAATGGTTTAAGAGACTCCCATTATTTCAAAAATTAAAAGGACATGACAACCAGCAGTCAATACAGGAGATACCAGCTGGGGTGTGGAAGGAACAAAAGGGCTTCTGGGAGTGAATGATGTCATGGTGCTTGATCAGAGTTCTTATATGAGTGTCTTCAGTTCATGGAAATTATTTTAGATGAACGCTCATGATAGGTGATCATTTAAAAACTTCATTTTTAAAGAGTAACAGACTTAGCATACGTTAATGCATGCCCTTGAGAGAGCTAAACATTCCTCAGAGAGCCTTCACGATTCACACTGGGCAACGGATTAGGAATCTTTCAGGTGGTGATTTGTGACTTTTCATCCCAGCTTTGAGTAGAGCAACTTCATATTTACCTGTTTAATATTGCAGGGTTCTGAATGTGTTTTGGTACAATAAAGATAACTATCAGGTTTCTAGGACTGTTATAACAAAGTCACACAAATGGATGGCTTAAAACAACAGACATGTATTTTTTTCCCAGTTCTGGAGGATGGGAGTCTACAATGAAGGTGTCAGTAAGACCCTGGTCCTTCTCAAGGCTCTGAAGCCTGTGGCTGCAGCATATCAGTCTCTACCTCTGTTGTCCTGTGACATTCTTCCCCTTGTGTGTCTCTGTATGTTTCCAAATGTCCCTCTTCTTATAAGACCACTAGTTATATTGGACTAAGGACCCACTCAAATCTGGTATGACCTCATCATCACTTGATTGCATCCTCAAAGACCCTATTTCAAATAAAGTCTCATGCATCAGTACTGGGTGTCAGAACTTAAACATATCTTCCTGGGAACATAATTCAATCCATAACAGTACCCAAGGCTAAAAGAAGCTTTCAAAGGCACTGGATTAGAGAATGCAAACCCCATAGAATTCTGAGGGACCTCTATTCAGTGTGAATAGAAACATTGCCTTGGTATGATTGAGTGTGCCTAGTCCTGTGGCCCATTGAATAATAAAGCTGCCTTAGAACATGTTTCACTGAGGTGCAAAATCTGATTGATGTCTTCCCCAAGGGGGAATAAATGTTAAACTGTGCTCAGGCTCATAGGTCCTGTGATGATGAAGATATGCACTTGATCAGAGTTCTCCAAGAAGTGAGGGCCGATTGGAGGTCTCCTTTCCCCCAAGAACCTCCCTTCTCTGCCAGACTGATTATCTTATTCCTTCTGTCTGGGCATGTAACTGAACTTGGTCTGCTAGATCCTGAACTTCACCCCTAAAGTTGTAGAAATCCGTGTTTTTCCCACAGCAAGATGAGCCAAATGCTTTGCTATCTAAGTTGAGACCTGGTTGAGCAACACACTTGTGATTTATGTATAAATCAACAATGTCTTCCTGTTCGCAGCTTATTCTTATAGTGTGGTTTAATATTTCAGCGCTATACAGAGGATTATAGATTTCATTTCGTCTGTTGAACCACATATTCATTTTCATATATTAAACCACAAATGACTGGAAAACAGAGTCTAACTGACAGGTAGCCATTGATGTGAAATCCAGTAGCAAGTGTTAGGCTCTCACACCTTACCCTTGAAAAGGCTTTTGAAATAAAATGAAAATTCATCATTCAGAATTAAATGTTTTATGCTGCTGGGAGCTAATTACCACACGCATCTCAGAAGTGTGTGCTTATCTCTCTTCCAGGCCACTTGTCTTAAACTGTAGGCTGCAGGTTCTACAATTTGTGCTAAACCCTCCAGTTGCCAAGTGGGATAAGGGCTGTTGGCACAAATTGTAATCTCCGGAGACTCTAGTTTGCTCCAGGTGAGTGGAAATGCACCTGCTCCTTGCCAGCCCTGGCAGGATTTATTCATACTGGAGTGGGATTAACAGCTGTCAACTCTGAGATCTACCTGAGAGAAGAGAGTGGTGCATCACCAAAACAAATGCAAAAATTCGGAGGCTGTTTTGTCCAAAAGTAGCCCTGGAGAAAATAAAGTTGGCCACTGCTGTGCTAGATTCAATTTTTAAGTCAAGCTTCTTGAGGAAATACTAAGATGAGCTTGACAAACCCCAACCACTCATCTCCCCATTTGTCCACCCTGCCCTTTGTACCCTGTCACTTCTTAATCTGGGCAAGTCATGGAGTGATGGTTTTTGCCTCTTGAGTCTACAGTAGATACCCGTTTAGGACCTTAACATCCAAGTTGTTTCTTGTGAAGGAAGCCATATATTGTCTCTCTGGAATACTTGGTTTTGCCCCTTCAGTTCCTAGAGTGCCCATTTTTCTGACTGCACAGCCACCATCCTCTTTAATAACTGTGTACTTCTGTGTTGCACTCTGCTATCTAGCGTCTGATCTATTATGTGCCTCACCTTAGGCTTACCCTTGACTTGACCTTGCACGCTGTGCTTTATTTTCATCTCTTGCTCTTAACAACCCTCCATATAGCTTTCATATCAATCCTAAAATGTTCATGTTTCCATTGACCCAACTCCACGTGCCCACTGATTTCTCAGCTTTTCTCCCGTTCTTTCATTATCCACTAACTGAAGGAACTCAAATACCCGAGACTTGTACTGCTATGCCTGCATCGCTTCATACATCATAGATATTGCAGATCTATCCCCTCCATTGTTCCTTTCTGACATGACCTGAGCCATGGAATCCTAACACCCTTTTGCAGGCACTCACTGTCAGATGATCAGAGTTGGCACTTGAGATAGGAACAGTTTACTGTCCCTGCCCTTGTCTGGGCTTGTAGCCAGGCTCCAGGTCCTCGCCCTAGGTCCTTAAGTGCTTAGCCCTGAATGGGTTACTGCTCAATAAATACTGGTTAAATGAATAATATAATGAATGGATGGAAAAGCACCAGAATTCTGGGACTAGTTATAGAAACTGCAATGCTAGGATTCACAGTGCAGTTCCAGTACTGACTGCTGTAGGGCCTTGAAAAAGTTCCCAAACTCTGTGAATGTATCTGTAAAATGGGCTTAATGTTAATAGTGCCCACTTTGTAGGACTATTGTGAGACAAAACCAAATGATAGCTGTAAAGTTCTGAGCACAGTGCCTGACATTTTATACATGCTTAGTATGTACTGGTCATTATTATTGTTATTTTTATCAATTAACTGCTATATTCACTAAAACTTATCTTTTTGCAGGATTTCTATTCAATTTGAATCTGATTTATTTTTAATGTTTTCTATTTCTTTAAGCACTAGAAATAATGTGTTTGCAGAGTTTACAATTTTGTCTCATTCTAGAGGGGCCAGTTTGTGAGGTCATTTAAATGCTCAGCAAAGAGGAAACCCCCCCAATCAAGAAAGGCAAGTTTTTTCATTTCAAATGGACTTGATCTTATCCAAAGAAAGTGTTTGTATATAGATATATTTATATGAAAACTATGGTGAATGCTATCAGTTAATTATTTGAAATCATTTGATGCCCAGGGCTATTTATAAAAAGTGTTATTATATAAGCATGTATAACTATGCAGGCATATTTCTGATGCAAGTATATGTTTTGTGATATGTAGTTACAGAGTTCACTTTCCTCTTTGTTTGGAATTTAACTCTCCAAATGTGTCAACCAGAGGATGATGGGAAACCTGACAGTATACATGGCTTTGATATCACTTCTTGTTGAACTCTCCTAGCGATTAGACCCACATGCCAAGTTATGAATCAAGGGATATTTTGCCAAGATAATGGGATTGTATATATTGACCACTGAGCTGGTAGTTTTATGTAAAATATAAATGGCTCCTTATGCAAAGAGGATAGATATAGTATCAGACCAAAGGAACATACAACCAAACCAATGTCTTTGGCTCCTCCAGCTGTTTCTACCATCAGGATAAAAACGGAATCTCTTATTTAGGAGATGATTGGTATGTTATGTTGCTACCTGTCGGAAGAGTAGTGTTAATCATACTACTCAAAAGGCCAAAGACGGACTTTTGCCCAACTGAACCCTGATTAATTTTGATGATTCAGTTATTTCTAAAAGTAGTCAGACTAACAAAAATTCTTGAAGTTGATGTGCCTTTATTAACGAATATATAGAATTCACTGTAGTGATTATTTTGCCTACACTTTGAATTTCTATTTCTTCCCTCCCTGCTTTTCATAGGGATCAAACACATCAGGAAGGAGAAAACAATGATATTCTCTTATAATATACTTGCTTGTCAAAGTGGAATATTATCAAGTGTTCATTTGCGTTTTAAGATTTGCCTGATGAGTCTTTCACTATGGAGTTTCTAATGCTAATTTTTCTCTCAAAATTTAGTCTATGGTTGGACATGTTAAGTATCAGATCATTATTCCTATTTATATTCCACCCCTTCTTAGAGACAGATACAATTTACCAGATTGAATATTTCCTTTTCTTCTTTGCAGATTCTACAATACAAATATTGTGTACACATTTTTGAGCCTGGGGAAACATTCTCTTTAAGGGAAAATTGCTCTTTGGTACTAATTGCAAATACATGATTTGCCAAAAATCTATCTAGAGAAATAAAGGAATAATTTAAACGACCTGAAACCTCAGGCTCGGCTATAAGCTTCTATGAAATAAAAAGGAAAGGAAAGTTATGTTCTATAGGGAATACAGTTTCAATATGCAATTTCGGTGCTAAATATAACAGGAATTAGAATGATGAAAACAACAAGATACTAATAGAAATATGTATGCCTTGGGGTTGCCATTATGACATCACCATATTCCTGTCAATTACTTGGGTTATAGCTGTAATGTATTTTCTGTAAACTGAATGTGACTGGTTAAACATGGTTATATGAACACTTCAGTGCAGATAAATTCAGTGAAGTAAGGTTTTACCTGTTTGAGATAAACATATCTGAGTTCACAAGACTAAATCTATTGGTAAAATCTGAACAATTTTGCAAACATGCATGCTTTATCTATCTAGGTATGAGAAATAAATTTGTAAATTCCTAGAAAATTGACTAAATTTCTATTTTTTCTCCAGGAACTGACAAAGTGTAAATCTCTAATCAATGGGAATGTCATTGGTGAACATGTTTCCATTCTATTTGATCCAAATGGTTATGGATTTGTGCATTGAAACAAAATGTTCCCACTCAATGACAGACTAAAGATGCATAGTTTCTTGGATGATTAATTTAATCAAAAACTCATTTAATATAGCTGTTCAGACAATATGGGAAAAGCTTGGCATCATCCCATAAACCACATCCCAGATGAGTCTAAATGAAAAACAAAATGGTCCGGAAATTGTTTAAGTGGATATTTTACCACCGGAGATTTTGAGCAAATATAAAACTATCTACAAGTTTCCTAAACCTTTCTTCACTTCACTGGTTTGCAAGACTAAAGAGGCCCTCTATGCTGTTCCTAACCAATGTTCATCAAAGGAACAATATTCATAGATCATGAAATACTTTCCAGTGCATCTAGGCATTTCTGCTCTCACTGTTAGGTTGTGTATTTACCAAGAGACATTTATTAATTTAATTAACATCAATTGCACATATTATGTACCAAGAACTATTTTGGATTCTGAGAATATAATAGTTAAACAAACAAACAAACAGAAACGGATTAAAAAAATATTCCTGTCCTCATGACACATTCTATTTGAAGGATAGACAGACATAACAATGACAATTTGTAAGTATAAAAGATACAGTAATTTAGATAATGTCAGTATTTCCTGCTGCCTAACAAATCACTATAGACTTGTTTCAAACAGCAAGAATTTTATTTGCTTATGATTTTTATGTGTTAAAAATTTGGATGGGTTCAGTGGGTGGTTCTTCTGCTACAGATCTAAGATGGACTTAGTCACATGTCTCGTATTTGGTGCTGGCTATCGCTACCTGGTCCAGGGGACCTTATTTTGAAAAGCTTGCCTGTGTTTCATGAGACTCATCAACCAGGTGTCTAAGGTAGACTTCTTCACATGATGACCCCAGGGCAGTACTCTAGGAGAGTAAAAGGAAACCTTTGAAGCCCTTTGAGGCGTAGGCTTGAAGATTCCACAATGTCACCTCTACAACTTTCTTTTGGTCAGAGAAAGTCATAAGATTAGCTCAGATTCAAGGAACTGAGAAACAGAACCTCTCTTTTGATGAGAAAAAAAAAAAAAAAATGTCCCTTCAAAGAAGCAATAGTCATTCTTGGCTCCTTATCCGGTAGCAACACTAGCTCCTTTGGCAGTCAGGGTCGATTGCCACACCAGTAGCAAAATATCTTTCCGTGTCTGCAGGACCCTTGGAAATAGGAACCCAAATATTCAGGTATAGTGTTAATTTCAAGTTCAGTGGAGCACTTACTGTGTCCGATAGGGAAAGCATGTCATGGAAATGCGTTCATCTAACCCATACTCTTGCTTCCTAGACCTGAAAGTTCTAGTTGTGGGGACTAAGCAACATTACTGGACACTGGTGATGTGTATACAGTGCATTGTGGAGGATGTGCGCTATTCCTATAGAATGCCGTCCAGGAGCTGATGCCTTCATTGAGCCTTTCATAGGATCTTTGACTGTTGCACTGAACTGTTTGTTTCTAGTTGATGGGACAGAAGATAAGACCAGTGGTATCCATGGAAGAGAATGAAAGTCATGCATTTCATAATTTTCTAAAATTTCCCATAAAGGTCACTGGGGCATATATCGTAATAGAGCTGCATGAGCCCCCTAGGTAAGAAATCACGATACCTGGATCCTTTCCCCATTCTTTCACCACTGTCTCCATAATCTTAAGAAAGTGATGGCATCTCTGTTCTAAGATTCTTCATCTATAATTTGGAGAAGTCAACTTATAATCACTAAAATCTCTTCCAACCATAAAATCTGATGTTTTTAGGCTTATCAAACACAATCTATATAAATATTATTGAGCATCTATATTGTTCCAGAAATTATGCTGATGATTTACATGCATTTTGTTATTGAATCCCAAAGGTCTGTGAGTCTTTGAGATAGATAGTCATATTAATGTACAGATAAGAATATTGAGAAACAAATATTTGATTACATGGCCCAGGTCACCTAATTAAATAATTGTTGAACCAGGATTTTAGCTCAAATTTGGCTTCAAAAACTATATTCTTAATTACAGTGTTATACCAACTCAAGATTTCTGAACAATGCTATTGTTAATAATAAAATAATATTTCTTTGTGTATAAAAATAAATTGCTTAATAATATTTGTCACTATAGTTACATGTGTGGAAAGAAAAGTAAAAAAAAAAAAAAATCTGTAGTTAAATAAGAAAACCTTTCCAGTTGGAATTTAGCATGATTCATTTTTTGTTCTTAAGGACTTTTAGAGAGTAGTCCATTCTACTTCCTTTATATGTATGAATGAACATAGCTATTTTTTTCTCTTTTTTAGGTCTGCATTTATCATAATATGGAAACACAGTTATATTTATGATGCGTTACTCTTTTAGCAGACTATAATTCTCTCTTTGAGCACAAAAGATTATTCTGGAAACTAATGTTCTAACTTTACCTGCTTGGAATGAATTTATACATATACAGAGGGTGCCAAAAATTGTATGTACATTTTAAGAAAGGGAAAAGCTGTATTAATTATACTGCTCAATATATATGGATAATAAAAGATGAATACAAGTCACGTTTGATTTCTGCAATTAAAAGAGGTGCTCAAAGTGGTTACCATCAGCGTCCAGACACTTCTGATTACGGTGAACTACTGCTTGAGCACAGATAACATCTCTTGAAATGTGTATACATTTTTTTGACACCCCTGGTGTTTGTACTGTAAGCTGTAAGACTCTAGAAGATAAGTCTGATGACCCCTTTTCCAGTAACATTCTCACTGTTTTCAGTTTATAACACAAACAATAGGCCCTCATGAATCCCCTCACCCCCCGCCCACACACCCACATACAAATATTTCTCTTCTAAGAATCAGTAGCCTCAACACCCTGTCTGAGTCATAAAGAAACAGCCAGGCTCATATATCCTATAGATAATTTATCTTATACTCTCAGCTTCCAAGACAGTCCCAGTTATTCTTTCATTAATATCATCTACTTTGGTTATTTTTAAAATCTATCTTAGCTTATGATATACTACTTAGAATTTAGTATCCCTGAATACCATTTTATTATTTCCTTCATGTTCCTAACTTCCTCATAGCCATTTCTATAACAGATATTTTTCTGATATGAATTATGTCCCAGCCTCTCCCAATTTAATATTATCAAAAATTTCATTAACATGCTATATGCACCGTCTTACAGATCATTAGCACAAAACCTGAAGGAGTGCCCTGGATATTTCTCCCAGAAGCTCTAGTGCCTATTAATCATTATCCTTTACTTATGATCATTAAGTTCATTTTTAATTCAAGTGACTACGTTATTCCCTGGGACCATTTGAACAGAATTTACAAGGAAATCTGCAGAAGCCTTGCCCTCCCAAGGTCTTAAAATATATTTTAAAGAATCATTATAAATATCTTATACTGTGCTGATATATTGCCTAGCAGACCAGTTGTAAATCCCTTGACATGCATTAAAGATATTCTACAATTGCTTTCCCTCCTTCTTTCCTTCCTTCCTTCCTTCCTCCCTCCCTCCCTCCCTCCCTCCCTCCCTCCCTCCCTCCCTCCCTCCCTCCCTCCTTCCTTCTTTCCTTCCTTCCTGCCCTCCCTCCCTCCCTTCTCTCTCTCTCTCTCTCTCTTCCTCCCTCTCTCTCTTTTTAATTTTGTCATTTATATTTTAAATTAAGATTCACCAAATGCCCACCCAATATACATTCACTTCTCTTGAGCAATAGCAGTATCTCTGACAATCTCCTCTCACGTTGTCTCACTCTGAAAATTGTTGGCCAGTTTTTCTCACCAGGAATACTTTCTTCCATACTTTTAGCCAGTGCTTTTCTTTCTCCTTTTTATTTACCTGGGCTATGAGTATGTGCCCTTCCATTTTTGTACCCAGCCCCCCTCCCCCCACACACAAATTCATTCCTTCAGAGCAATAAAAATATGGTCTTTTCGCTTATCATTTTACTACCTGCTATAATGCCAAACACCCAGACAACAAATTCTTGGGCGTAGTCACTAGTTCAGTTACATTTAGCAGAGTCAGTATTTGTATTACTTATGTGGTTTTGTTATTAATGATAAACATAAGTGTTCCCAATGTGATGCATAGTGTCATGGGCTTTGCAGTTCTGCATTGAATCCTTGCTCAACAGGCTAAACAATTTGTGATTTTTGTGTAATTATTTAACTTCTCTCAGCTTTATTTACCT
The DNA here is from genome assembly GCF_057876585.1 of Rhinolophus sinicus. NCBI lineage: Eukaryota > Metazoa > Chordata > Mammalia > Chiroptera > Rhinolophidae > Rhinolophus > Rhinolophus sinicus. The sequence continues at coordinate 186,219,027 of NC_142503.1, read as the reverse complement.
CAGCAATAAATTCATGATTATACAATTGACTCGGTATTATAGTGAGGATTAATGGAGATAGTATCAATAAATAACCTGTTTTCTTTAATAGCATGATCAGTTTTTAAAATTGCATTACCTATTTTTTCCCTCCTTTCAGGCATAGCCCACTCTTTCTGTCATTTTGTTTTGTTTTCTGAATCTGCTGTGAACAATGGGTCACCTGTTTATATTCCTATATACCATTCAAATCTGACTGACATTTCAAACAACCATTAAGCCTGGCTTTGAATTCTTACTAGGCTATTTTCTAGTTGCATGATTTGGGGCAAATAACTCCTCAGATGACAGTTTCATCCTATAAAGGGGAAGAATACTAGAAATACCCATCTCAAAGGGTTGTGCTGAAGTGTAAAGGAGAAAATGAATAGCCAGTTTGTAGCACGGTGCCTGGAATAGAGCATGGATTCAATAATGTCAGGACAAGTCACTGGGGCAATGAGATAGATAGAACATGAAGATCATTTATAGACTTTGGTCTTCAGTCCTCGGTTCCTTTCTCCTTTCCTCTGAGCCTTGATTTTCCTCAGAGTGGAGGGACAAAAACTAAATGGATGAACTGCTTTTGTTTTTCTATGAAATGGTTGACACATACATAACTAGCTCCCCGTATTTCTAAGCAGAAATGAAATGTGCACTTGATGAGAGGGACACTCCCACATCAATCAACGTTACACCTTCTGGATCCTCCCACCGTCAGCCTCTGACTTACCACACACCAGCAGGTACTTCATTTAACTCTTTGACAACTTAACCTGAGAGTAAATAATGCTACATGTTTTAAACTCCACTCTGTCTACAATTTGCCTGAATCGTATAGAAACACAACTTAAAGATTCACATAAACTATTTTATTGACACCAAATAAAGACAGCTTAAAAAAAAGTTTTTAGTTAAGTAGAGTGATCCCGGGGATAACTAAACTTATGCTTTGAGATGTCATTTTTCTAAGGACTTGAATCTGGGGTCATTTTCTCTTGGTGTTCCATCCACGTGTGCCTTATGGATCATCTTCTTTTTCTACAAAGTAATTCATCTCTCTCCTTTAACTCAGAATATAACCAGTAACAGTGTAATTGTCTTTTTTTATTATTTGGCACTTATCTAAGATTGTATTATTACAGATTGCAAACAATTCAAAGCAAGAGGCACATATTTGATAATGTTTAGGACAGCAGGGTGTTAGTCTGTTTAAATCCTTTTTAACATAAAGAACTAAACAAATGATCACTAATCATGATAACTAAGGAGCTCAGTGAAATCCCACAGTATGCAGAGGCATTTACAGTTAATTTGATCTATAAACATTTGCAAAATATGCAAAATTGTGTTTAGTAATACAAATAATAAAGTCTCCCCAATTTTAGTTCTGCGTTCAGCCACATCCAATGTTTATAGAGTAGCTCACGTGAGCCCAGCAGTGTGTTAGGGTAATGGATACACAGCTGTTCCCTGGCCTTGAGGAATTTGCAACTTGTTTCTTAGTTCATTCATTTATTGTTGTCAGTCAAAGTCAATCAAAAAACATTGAGAGACTGACAGCTACTGTTCCAGGTGAGTTGTTCTTGTGCTGGCGAAGAAGAACATGCTGAGCCCTTAAACTTGAAAATGAGTGTTTTTATATGAATGTACCATGGGGAACAGTGTGACAAAGAGGCAGCATTTGCCTCTATATCTATGACAGCATTCTAAGGTGGGGGTCACCTAGAATCCTTCTCCATGAAGGGTGCTTTGTTCTGTTGAGCCCTTGGGTATTAAACCCGGGGTTCCACAATAACTGCCGTGAAAAAGACAAGTTGCTCTGAATAATACAGTAAGAAGAACGTGGATTTCCCATGGGCAACCGGCAAGGAAGGGGGTGGGGGATGGGTAGACATGGAAGGAAGACAGAGCTAAAGGAGACATCAACACCGTAGCAGGCTGAGCGCTGCTCAACAAGAACTCTCTTCACGACTCTCTCAGAGTCATCATAAATACATACATACATACATACATAACTCACAAACACAGAGTGGGATTCAATGTAGTTGGAAACTGACCAAAAGCTCAATTCCTAATCTGAGATGGCACACAGTAAAATTTGCAAAAGCAGACCAAAAAGAGCTATGGCTAAGAGAGAACCTGATGGAGACTTGGCCTCCTGAGACTAAGCATGTATTTGGAGGGGGGATTACGGACTTCCACAGGCTAAATCGTTGGAATTTGGATCAAGACCAATTTCTAGATGTTAGAGGGTCAACCACTCCTCCCTTCTCCTCCTCAGTGGAACTCTTAGAGTATACGCAACACACACACGTATATAGATATATTCATACATACATATATTTCTATATAAGTTTCTATATATGCCTATATAGTATATATTATATGTACTCTATGTGTATTTTCTATATTCTAAAACAATTCAAAAATTATTATATGAAAATTGCAGAATTGTGACAAAGGAAAATGGAAGATTTATCAAGAAATGTTTCCCAGATGTAGTGACCTTGAAAAACGAATACGATTTAGCCATGAGAAATTTATCAGTTTTTAGAAAGGACATTCTAAGTGGCAAAAATAGTGTGAACAAAAGCCATAGTGTCCCCCTATGAGAAAGCATTATAAAGTTTCACTAGAGGAATTGTATCTTGCTTCCCTGAGTGGCTGGCCTTGGTTTTAGGCAACTCTTTGCATATTAGACCAACAGATCCTTTCCACCACCCCAATTTTCTTTAATAATTTCAAGATTAAAGGAATTTTAGGATTGGGATGTGAGTGAGTTGTCAATCGTTTGCAGCTGCTTGGAATACAGGAGCATCTGGACTTAACTAAAGAATAACTCAGTGTGTGTTGTTTGAGTGAAAAGAGTTTTATATCAGCCAAAGAATCTCCAAAACTTCAGTACGCTGTGTCTGTAGCGTGAATTTCCTCTCCTCTACCCAATTAGGCAGGTGTAGTATAAACAGAGTTGAGAATATCAGAACTTAGTACCAAATAGGACCCAAAATAAGTTGCATTCTTATCAGGAGGTGTTACAAAGTAATCTAGAATTTACGTCTTCATCACATTTTCATAAGATTCTATGCAAATATGATGCCACTCTCAAACTGTGGATAATAAACACATATGGTAATGTGTTCATAGCTGGTATAAGCTGAATATACAGGTTGAAGAAGGTTCAATAAATTTACATTAATCAATAATCTATTGTTAAATGAAAGTATTTATATTTTGAGTATATTTACAACTTTGAAATTAACAAAGTAAGCTAACACTGAAATATTACCGTAGCAGACACTATGCTAAACATTTTCATTGTATTACTCCTAATTCTACCATTCTAGCCCATTTTTCTGTTAAGATAAGAAAAATAAAATACTAAAATAGTACCATCTGTGTTAGTAGATAACATTTTTTGAACTCTTAACAATATAAACTTTTCAAGCATTTTATCATTCATTTTTTAAGTAGCATTATGAGGTAGAATTTATTATTATCCCCATTTTAGGTGAGTAACTAAGAAATAGAAAGATCAACGACCTTGCTCCAGATCGCCTGTGTACTTTATGGAGCAGAACTGAAACCCAGGTAAACTAATTTCAGAACCCATACTTTGGTCAGCAAACATTTTCTGTTAATGGTCAGATAGTACATAGTTCAGCTTTATATGCAAGACAGTCTCTGTCACAACTCAATTCAGATATTGTAGCACAAAAGCAGTCGATGATACATAAAATCCATATATTTTTTACAGGTGTGGCTGTGTTTCAATAAAACTTTATTTATAAAAACAAACAATGGGCCAGATTTGGCTCATGGACTGTAGTTTATCAGCCTCTATTCTATAATTGTAATAGTACATGCTGATATGTGGAGCCATTTAATGTAGATCCTAAATTGCATTATAACACTTTAACAAAATATTTTTTAATATAGTAGAAGGACAGCATGAGCCTCTGTCAACCACTATACTGTACAGCAACAACCACTTTCCCTTAGGAAGGATGTTTTTCAATCACAGCTCAAATATTAGGAATACAGTATGAGAAATCTTATTTATAAACTGGATCTGGTTTATAAACCAGATCCATATAACACCCAGCTCACTTTTGGATTTCTAAGCAGTTTGTTCCATGTGTTTGCTAAAAAGTGTAACACTGTTTTTTGCTCTTGTCTTTTGTGGTACTTATCAAAATTGTAGTTCAATTACTGTTTAGTTAATTACCTGCTGAGATATGCCTTCCATGAGGGAAAAGACTTTGTCAGTTCCATCATAACATTGTCACCTGGGCACACTATTGTACCTTGCCTATGGTAGGCACTCATCTTTTTTGTTGTTGTTGTTCAACTTAATCATGTATGGACTTAGAGAAACTTGAGTTGAATTCCAATTCCTCTACTTCTTAGCTAAATCATTTTAAGTAACTCTTGATCAATTTCAGTTTTTTGTTTTCTTACCTCAAAGATGTTAGAGATAATATTTTTATTTGACATACTGTTAAGGATTATATAAGATATTTAATATGACTGCTTTGTAAACCATAACACAATACACACATAATTTATTTTTCTAATTGAACAATTTTTTCAAGATTGTATTTTAAATGGGGCTTGAAATAATAAACAGACTACTACTTGGTGATTGATACACCTGCATTATGAATATCTCCAAGTGCACTTTTTTCCTGGTATATTTTTATTCTTTTTTAGACTAAGATGATATTAGAATCGGCTTTTTGCAAGTTGTGCTTTTCACTACATGTTTGGGCCTTGTCTGCTTTTCCAATCATCTATATTCTGCAGGCTCTGGGTGATAATCATTTTATAGATATAGGACATTATCCTTTTTTAACTGATTGCCCACTTCAGCAGAGTAATCATTTAAGAATCTGCTAACGATGCCCTTTGATGGTTTTTACAGACACAGCGCCACATATGATGCATCTGCAACGTGTAAATATCTGAGATTGTTTTTAATTGTGAGAAGAGATTTGTCCAAAAGAATCAAGAAAAGCACAAAAGTACAATCAGTGTCATATAAAAGGTACAAATTAGCATCAAGCAACATAATTACCTTGCAATTTCAATCCATCAAATATATGTAGATAATATGCTTCTCTAATGTGAGTACAGAGTTATTTCTGAAAGCAGATGCTTCCTATTGCTGTCTGGGATATGTCTGTGTGTGCCTGAGCCTTACTTTTGTGGCAGTCTAAATAAAGTAAAACTCTCTCCTAAAAAGCATGGGCAGAATATCTGCAAACTATTAATCTTCATCCATTCTTATTTTGTAGGCAGTACGTATGCCACTTGCTACATCTACTAGAGATCTTTCCCACTTTTTTCCTCTTTCTCCTTCTCATCCAGCTTACTTTCATCCTGCCTTGAGTCTTTCTATTTGACAGACACAGTAATCTATCCATGCAAAGTTTCAAAGTTGTCAATATCAGTTAATATTTCATGATATTGAACATGTGACTATGTATTATAAATGCACTAAGAGATAGGGCCCATCTTACCTCATTATTAGCAGCCCTAATTTGATGTGTCTCTTTTTTTCTTGACTCTCTGGCTCTTTCCTTTTCTCAGGCTCTCGTATTAACTTCTGCTTTTTCCCCCTTAGTTCTCGACTTCATTGATTCATTCCTTTGTCTTAACACCTGTATCATCATTTTAATTTCTCCCTCCCGACTTTTATTTGCTCTTTGCCTATTTAGTGCTGAAAGAGTTGGAGGAGCAAAATTTGGGTAACATGATTTTACCTGCATATCTGCAAAGAAAACTAGTTATTCATTTTCAATCAGTTGGTTTGAAACCATGGACACACATTTGTTTTTTCCTTGGGGATAGCGGCAAAGAGCATACCATTTGACTTCAAATCCCCTTACTCTTTCACATAATACCCTTTCTGTTTTGGGTTTAAAATCCTTTTTCATGTTTTTTTTTCCCCCCCTAATCAGTATCCTCTCGAAGTTAAGGTATGAGAGCTTTACTTAAATTTAGTGGTTCTGAACCCTTAATTCAAGACTGAAATATATTGCTGATATTCAGGGTCGGTGCAGAAGTTGCTAAGAATGACTCTGTCAAACTTTCTGACAAATTGCAGAACAGCTATTCCTATGCCATGATCCTTTGGAACTCATCCACTAGCACAGTAATTGCTGTGAAAGGAGACAGTGTTACAGCAATCAAAACAGTAAATTGTAGAATTAAGAGACACTTCAGATTCCCCAAGGCCCCCGAGCCTCATATTACTTTTTTGATTGTTTCTTGAAAGGGCAGTTAAAAGATGGGGGAAATAACTTTTGACATTATAAATATAGAGTAGGAGGTGTGTGAGTATGCTGTTTTTCCCCCTTTACTTTATCTTTTCTTGAGCTATTCTGTAGTTTAGAAATGTATCTATTATGTTCTGATTTTGTAGTGTGTTGTTCCAATTTCTGTTTTATTTCGGAACACTACACAGTCATTAAGATGCTATCAAATGTAGACTTCTGAGGTTCCCCCTTCAACTTATTAATTAGGGCCAAAGCTCTCAGCTATTCGACAAAATAGGCTTTACTCTAAGTGAATTCACTCAAAATTGTAAAAATAAAACCAGATTGTTTAGAGTCTAGATTCTAGTTTTAATGAAGTAAATTGGGCAAGTTCTGGTAATACTGAAATAGCATATTGTAAGTGGGAAGCTTTAATGTTTGGGAAAATTTATGTAGCTTTTTTATTAGAATTTTTTTCTGAATAGGGGGACACTGCCCTTAAATATCCATAACAGGATAATACTCAGCATTTTCATCCAACTAAAATTATTTTATCTTAGTCACTAATCTGTCTACCCTCCCCAATTATCTTTTTATATTTGTCTACTCATATACCATTTATTTTTCATTTAATAAATGAAGAATATATACTAAAAAAGGCCTTTGGTTCCTACTCAATTTTTGGCAGTTTTACTGACATACTTCTCATAAATTGCAGTCATATTTTTCTCTTTCTCTTCTTCATCCCCTTCGTTGTCTTTAGCCTCAAGTTTGGATTTTAAAAAAGGAGGGAAAAACGTACCCATTTCTTCTCTCCATTCCTAATCAAGGTGCCACCCTAATCAAGGAACTTGTCATCTCATGAGGGCGTAGAGATGCTCCATAAAGGTTTTCCCAGGCAGAGAAACTATCACAAACAGAGCCCCTGATTCATGTAGAGACAAGTGGAGATTTAAGTTTATGTTTGAAAAGCAATGGCTAATGTGGTGTTCAAACTCATGTGATACACTAAAAAGATAGGAAATTCTTGGTCTTTAAGAGCCTGAATAGTTGCATTGCCTTTTTTACGACAGCTCAGTTTACTCTAGCTAATATGAATATCTACCGCACAGTCTAGAAGAGTGATTTGCATGCAGTAAGAGCTCAATAAATAAATGCTTCCATTATTATTATTTCTGTAAACTCAAATGTCACCCACTGACAGCTGAAGGGAATGAAATGTGTTCTGCTTTATGGACGTGGGAAAACAAGATCCTGTAGAGATGCTGACTTTCAAGGGAGCTAAACTTTTAAGATAAGTGACGCACAGCAGCGCTGCAACTCAAAGGGCTGTCGCTTCACATTTGTACCCCAAAATATGCAAAATTTCACGGATATGAAGCCTGAGAATGCCAATGATCTATGATGACTGTTTTTACTCTTTAAAGCCACATGCCTCGCCTCTCGACTCAGTGCAAAGCCTGGTGAGTGGGGCAGTTAGTTTTTGGGTAAACATACTCAACCATATTCTCCTGAGGTTTACTTTATATGTTGCCAAGAGCCCATTATTCTAATTCTTAGCTTAAGCTTGGACTAGAAATCCAAATCTGATTCTCCAAAATCATCTGTTCAGCCAGTTGTTCACTAACCTTGTAGTCAGTATTCTTCCAAAGTGAAGCTGAAATATCTCCTTGCTCTTATGACACCGAGATTGCTGCCTAAGGCTTCATAATCCCCTGTGATGCTTCCAAATTTATCAGTGTATTCACTCATTCATCATTCATTGATTCACGTGTGAATTATTAATTGAATCCATTATTTATTGAGCCCCAAAGATATGCTGGCATTGTGCTAAAAGCCAGGTAAGATTGGTGAATAAAATTGGCCATGGTTCCCTTCCTAGCAGGGGCATTTGCTTTCAGATGTGTTGAAACAGGGCCTCAGACACCCATAATCCCATCAAGTTGTGATTCAGGAGATTTGGGTCTCCATATCTACTTTCATGTTTATTACTCAGAGGCAGAAATTATACACCATTTAGCATTTTGTAGAACCAGCTCAATATTTAATGTGTGTGTGTGTATAGCTATATATATCTTAATGCTGATGAAGTTATTTTCATTTACTTTTCTCTCAATGTTTAAGTCCTTAGTGTTTTTCTATTATAAACATATAAAATATTCATAAGTAAAATGGAGGGAATAAAATGACTGATTAAACTCTGCATGAGAGGAAAAGAAAAAAAAATATCCTTGACCAAAATATGTAAAAATAGTTCAATCAAAAACTTGACTTTTTTTCACTAAAAACAAATCATTACATTGCTCTGCATGAAGTTACACAGAAATTCAATTCATTTATTATTAAGCTATAAAATGGCTAGGACATCTATCTATCCCAGCAATTTTGATTTAATTTTTAGCAATAATTTCAGGATATTTATCCATTAGTTGGTACTTTATCCCAATCTCCCAATCTATGGCTCTATGTTGCATTCTATGATGCTAAAAAAATGTTCTCTTATGGCCTATGTTTAGTTATTTTTCTTTTTCTTGTGATATTTGATCAAATGGCTATCCAACTTAGATTGCTGTCAAGACAGAAGTCAGGAAGAACCAACTTTAAGTGAAATATCAAGATGTTTCTTCTAGAAATCTCAACACCAAATATTTAGAGCACTTTTTTTGAACTGTTTTACATGCTGCATTGCAAAGCTTAATCATATCTATTTTCTTGATTTGGAACTTAATCTATCATTGTTGACTTAGAATTAGTCTACCCTTGACTGTTCACACCAAATGAAGGGGAAACAATAGTAGAGGCAGCTTTGTCAGTCAAAAGATCATGTAGAACAGTCTCCATCTCGACTGAAAACCAGTGATTCCTAACCTAGTTTATTCTCAAAACTACCTGTAAACTTTTCTAAACATATAGATGCATTTGTGTAAAGAATCAGAACCTCCAGTGTTTGGTCTTAGAATTTTGATAAAATTACTGGCGTAGTATTTTCTTCCTCTTCTTCTTCTTCTTCTTCTTCTTCTTCCTCTTCCTCTTCCTCTTCCTCTTCCTCTTCCTCTTCCTCTTCCTCTTCCTCTTCTTCTTCTTCTTCTTCTTCTTCTTCTTCTTCTTCTTCTTCTTCTTCTTCTGTCTCCTCCTCCTCCTCCTCCTCCTCCTCCTCCTCCTCTTTTAATCACCCTCAACCTTTAGTTTTGGAATGGCACTATTTTTCTTCAAAACTATTCCACAAACACAATCCTGTCCATCCAATGGGAGCTGACTTCTCCTTTGACCTCAACTCTTTAGACACATTTGACTAGTTTAAGCAGAGGCAACCAGCTAACCCTATACCAAATTAGTCCAAGAATATTCACCTGACTCAAATTTGGTCAATTCTAGGCCTTTTCCATCATATTTCAAACCAGGATGTTACAAAACTATGTCCTCCACTGATAGCAGAAGCTGTGGATAAGGATGTGAATGAAGCTCAGTAATGGTTATGGCTCTGTGTTTGTATTAATTTACTAGGGCTGTCTACCAAAATACCACAGACTGAATGGCTTAAAAAACACATTTGTTTTCTCACAGTTCTGGAGGTTTGAAGTCCTAGATCATGATGTCAACACTACTGGTTTCTTCTGAGGCCTCTCCCCTTGGCTTTAGATGGCTGTCTTCTCCCTATATCCTTACATGCCCTTCCCTCTGTATGTCTATGTCCAAATTTCCCTCCTTATAAGGACATCAGTCATATATTGTATTTGGCCCACTCTAATGACCTCATTAACTTAATTACCTTTTTAAAGACCCTATGTCCAAACACAGCCACCTTCTGAGGTAGTGGGTGTTAGAACTGCAACTTATGAATTGGGGGTGGGGGGTATGCAATTCAGCCTATAACATCTGTACCCTGCCTCTCTCTCCAAATTAGGTTAAAAAACATCAGTTGACAAATTTGGTCAATTCAAGGCCTCTTCCAGGATATTTGAAACTGCAACATGACAGAGTATATTCTCCACTGATAGCAGAAGTTTGGATGTGGATATGAGGTTCAAGAGGTGTTTTGGCTTGGTATTTCCCCCTATGAAGTGGAAGCCTAACTACCCTGACAGACATATAAGCTGACAGTCAGATAAGAGAACAGATCAAAAATGGATGGAGGAATAATCTCAGAAGTGTTCAAGTCATTGGCTGTCTTTGTTCTTGAATAGCAACTACATCCATCATCTTCGGTAGTTCTGTTTCACGTCCTTTGTCTGGATATATTGAGCCAATAAATTTCAATCTGTCCAAACTATTTTGAGTTTAATTCTAATAATTTACCTAGGTGATTCAGATGTTCCTCAAGATTTTGGTGTCACTGTTCTAAACCAACTTGGTCCCTGTCACTAAAGAAAATGTCAGATGCCGTATCTAACTGAATTCTAAATTTTGATTTCTCCTTTGTAGTCCTCTTGCACCTCTTTTTTCACAAATCAAATCTTATATGCCTGAAAGTTTCAGCTTGGAAATTAACCTCTAGAGTAAATGGCAACCTGTGGAAGATATTTAACCAGTTTCCCCCATTCTCCAGCCCTATCCCACCCCTAGCATGTAAGCAAATTACTCTTGCTGTTTTTCGAACCCTAACTCAGTTTGGTTCTATATCATCATCCTATATCCAGTAATCTAACCCTTTAAGTAACTTGAATTCTACTTTGATTTCTGGAACTGAGTTATTGCACTACTGAATTGCCTAATGCCCATTTTCATCCTCAGTTTTATCCCTATTTTTTCTCTAACCTTTGCCCTCCACATTTGCCCTGAGAACTTTTTACTGAGCTCCCATCTGTGTTTGTAATCACCTACGTATCAACTGACAATGTAGTTGACTACCTGCCTAGTTGACGAATGAAACTAGTTGAAATCACCTATCTTGTTCTCTCAACTCCATTTTTAAAAGCCTCAAGTAGCACTGCCATAAAATTCTAGAAGTCTCTCTTCTTCCATTATGTTGTCAAAACTTTTCTTGGACTCAGAGTACAGACTGGCTTTAACTCATTTCTAAGGCTCTCCTTCTGCCTCCAGGCATTAGAGGGTTGCCCCCCACCCCCAGATACCTGCCCTAAGCTGATGGGTGTTTCCAATACTAGGTACACTGTTTTATCTCTCTTCCTTTTTGAGAATAACTGGCTATGCATTTTTAAATTCTCAGATGTAACTGTGCTGAAATAATAAAAGACAGGAGGCAAACTTTCACGGTGGAGAAACTTGTCTCTCCTTGAATTCAACAGAAAACAAAAAATATCTCGATAAAGTTGCTGGGAAGGTGTTAAGGTATCAGTAATTTACATTGTGATGCTCTTTTATCCCATTGTTGAAAATATCAAATTTATAAGACCTCATGTTGTTTAGACAATACAAAGTCGGATGTGGAAATGTGTTGACAATTATTCTTAAAGAGAGCAAGAGTTAAAATAAAAGCAACAATGATGGTTTTTTTGTGGTCTGTTTAAGGTTGTCATTTGTGGGTAGCCTGGAAATAGAGTTTTCATCCCACATCAAAAAGCTTTCTTAGCTTCATGCTTATAGGGACCTCTGTTTGCCTGCCGTCTCTCAGTCTTCTCATTACAGCGAATCTTGGTTCTAGTAGCTGAAGACCTGTTAGGGAAACAACAGTAACTGTCCAGAGCAGGGTGCCCCAATTTACTCTGCCAGATCTGATCCTCTTAAAGAAAAGGGTAGGATTTTTGTTGCTTATTCTTTTTTTTCTTCTTATGGGTCCATTAATATAATTATAGACACCCAAAGTTACACAGTCCCTTTACTCTAGATATTCACAGATATATGAGGAAGACATCTAAATAAATGTTTGCAAAACAAGATGGTAATTAAATCAGACAGAGTATTTGCTGACTGCAGCTATTGCCCTGAAGACTGAGCCTCACTCTGTCTTTATCGGGGACAAGGGGAGAGGTTATGGCTGTCACAGTGTCCTAGATTTCTCAGAGCAAGTTAAGCCTAACAGCATGAGTGTAAGGATGACACATAAAGGACAGTGGGTGACATAAAGTATTCCAAGGAAATGCAATTACATGGCTAACTGCCAACTCCTGATTCAGTATGGTTTATTCAAGAAATCATGAGCAGAGGCTTTTCGCTGAAGATGAAAGTATGAGGCATGATGGTGCTTTGAAGTGGGTTGAGGTTAAGTTATAAGAGATAAACCTGGAGATAAGACTTGGAAAGGAACAAAAGGATCAGATCATGAAGAACTTTGTTGGGACTTAGAATTTACCCATAAGGCAGTGATGGACTAGTGAGGGAACTTAAGCAATGAAGTGAGAACACTTCAGGTGTCTTTTTTAAATCACTGTGGGGAGCTCAGTGACTACAGTAAGCCTCCAGCTGATGACAAGTAGTCCAAGCAAACTGTTAATTCAAGTTAAACCACCAAAAATATAAATTAAATATCATGTAAATAATGGAACAAAAGCTTTTGTGGTGGTTTTATCTTAAAAATAAATAAATAAATAAAAGTAACGTTACCCAAATAAGTTTATTTTGTCTTAGGCTAAACTACATTCAGGTTTTTTTTTTTAAGTTATGTGGTAATTCTTATGAACAAACACTATATATTATAATACTTTTTTCTTATAAAATTATGTGATAACATATTTTGGGTCCTGGAATTTACATTTAACTTTAATATCATTAACTTCAAAGGGTCAAACTTGTAAATATATTGGAGAGTTTTTTGTTGTTTTTTTCCCCAAGAAAGTTGTCTTAATTTCTTGATAGTCCCTTCATTTTTATCCTAATTAATTACATCTTCCAATATTGCTAAATGGCGTAAGCCTTCCAATTCTTATTTGAAATGGCTTTATGTATGATTTGCAGACCCCCTGCTTGGCCACACAAAACCTATTGTTGAATTAGAGAAAAAAACAAGAAAGAAAAAAGAAAAACACCCCTTTCTAAAGACAAAATTTCCATTACAAATGCACAACTATGATAACCAAATGGAGAGTGCCATCCAAACAGTTATGCCGCAACTGCCTAACCCTTGTGATTGCCTTAGCATTTGAGATCTTCTCCAACAACAATTTCATCTACTCTATTAAATTGTCCTTCTTTTGTAAGATAAGCAAGATAATGTTGTAATGAATTTGCATAGCCAGATGTTTGCAACTATTGTAAACATGGAAAAAATGAACTCTTCAGAGAAGACAATCTAAAGTATAGAAAAAGACACTGGTTTTAAGCAGATAATAAGACTAAGGAGAAATACATTTGGTAAGTGGTGACCAATTAATGTCTCCTAATGACAACTTTTGCTTCTCTACACAACCTCTTAAATATGAGGAGTTGGATAGTGTACACTTATACATTGAAGATGGTCTGAGATAAGAGAAAGGGGAATACTGAAAAAAAATGAACAAAATAATAGATGTGGAATATACAACCCATATGAGTTGTTTATTTGCTGGATCCAATAAATAGCTTCACTTTCCTTTGGCCAACTTTGAATTAATTGTTAAATAAGGAAAAAGAATAACAGCCTAACTATAATGCAATTATAGAGAAAGGCTAAGATGAAGCATACAGCTTTGTGTGAAAACTAACCGAACCTGAGGATAGGCAAACTGGCCACTGGGCCAGAGGAAGCCAATGTCCCCACACTGAGGACCTTCCCTGGTACAACATATGCCATGAAGTAGCAGGGAACAACCACTCCCTGTGGATGTCCTGCTCTCATGAGGACACAGGGGCTTCATAATTCATTGAGAGAGACTGAGCAAGAAGAAGAGAAAATTCAGGCAGATGAAGATCAAATCAAAACATCACCTTCTACAGCTGCTTATACAGCTGTTACTAGGTATGTGAGAACAAGGACTAGCAAACACTGTTCTGCATTACTTACATTTCCCAGACTGTCAAAGCAAATCTGCATAGCCTCACTCTTACCCTCCCAGAAGGTAACTCAGGCTGAGTCAGGCCAAGAGAAGAGTGAACACTGATTGAGCCCCATTTCAAGGGCACGTGACCCATGCATTTGCATAGGGCTGCTACAGTCAGAGGGCTCTGACTTGGAGTTTAATGATTGATGGCCACAGCCTTGAAATTCTTAATTATTTCATCTTAGAATATGTGCCTGGTTCACCTATAGTCCATCTGTTGCTCTCCCTCCACTTCCTTGAGGAAAGCTTTGATTCTTGGGTCCCTGGCACTCTAACTCATCTGGCCCTCCCTTCCTCACACCTGCCCAACCCCTTCCTCCCTCTACTTCCCCAAACTCACCCTTTGAGAGCCTGGACTTAGGCACAGGGAGGGAGGGTCTGGCAGCCTCTCTCATCTTGGGATGGGGCGTGGCAGTGGCCATCTTGCTCAGGTCTGGGAGTGTGGAGCCAGAGCCTAGAGGTTGGGTGGTGGGGGCGCAATCCTCTTACTCACTCCTGATCCTGGCATGGAGTATGTCCCAATATGGAGCCTGCAACCACTTGGTGGTCACCCCTTGACATAGTTTGGAAAGGCAGGTGACAGGCCTTTGGAAGGAGAGATTCACTATACTTCCTCCCCACTGACTCAACCATCCTGTAGCTGTGGGGAGGGGAGCTGTGTGTATCATGGCGTCACAGGGCAGGGCCAGGCCCCTGGGAACCTGTGAGGTATCCACTGACCCCATCAGTGCCCCAGGACCTGAGGGAGTGCAACATTAAATAGCAGATAAAGGATATCATGACAGGTTCAGAGGAAAGACCATGGGAGGAAAACGTTGTATTTCGTGGTGGTTTTAAGGGCACTTATTTTTTTTCCCTTTACATGTTCATTTTAAATTGGTCATGCAAATAATGTACAGACACTTGTAATATCCAAGATGGGTCAAGCCACACATTCCCTGTTCCTTCTGTGACTCACCCATGTGGGTAGCCATCGAATGCTTGCTGAGGATGCAGAGAGGCCCAGAATATTATTCAGAGGGAGTTTTCTTCACATGCAGTCAGAGTGACGGTGGAAAAGTGTTCCTTTTCACGAGTTATAATTAACCTGCATGCACTGCTTCACACTGAGAAGATCAGAGCTCTCTTAGGGACAAAGACTCTCATATGACCAAGGCAGAGCTATTGGACTTCCTTTGTTTCCTTTCTGGTAGGGGAATTTTAACTGCACTATACACCCAATTGCTCCTGTGTTCTAGAGAACTGGGACGGAAGGCTGGGGTAGGGGTGGGGACCCCATGAAAATGCCCTTAGGCCTTGGGATCTGAAAAGATCTTATCCAGAAGCACTTCTATGAAATCTTTGGCAAAGCTTAACCTCGTCTCAGTGGTTGAGTCTGTTTCACACGTAGGACAGAAAGACAACGATGAATGAAAAGTTTCTTTATGTCCAGATCAGCCTCGCTAAGGCAGCATTTGCCGAACGGGTTACCAGCACCAGCACGGGAGACAATCCGTTAAGCCGCCAACAGAATTCTTCAGTGGATGGTGGGAGGCGGTGAGGTAGGGGGACTGTGGCCTGGCCAGAGACCTAGTATAATAATCAGAGGGCTGAAGCTTTGGGCACAGTCCCTTTTCCTCATCTATTCTACAATTCTGGGAGGCTAGGAGGTGTTTGGAGTCACCTGACTTCACTAAGGGAAAGAGGCTTGATTGAGTTTTCAGACTCTGACCTAAATGAGCATGTCAGAATTTTTGCTTCAGCGGCAGTGGCATGGTTACAAGGATTGAATCAAGCACTGCTGGGGAACTTGGGAATTATCTGGAAAGCAAAAGTCACGGTGGGGAGGAGGAAAGCTGACAGTATAACACGCAGGGCTTGGAGCTGGAGCAGTTTGGATACTCACATAAGGTGACTCTGGGGTACTCGTGCCTGCGG
Source organism: Rhinolophus sinicus (assembly GCF_057876585.1). Lineage (NCBI taxonomy): Eukaryota > Metazoa > Chordata > Mammalia > Chiroptera > Rhinolophidae > Rhinolophus > Rhinolophus sinicus. The sequence continues at coordinate 186,202,919 of NC_142503.1, read as the reverse complement.
TGCACCCATTACTCACTCTTTAGTAATAAACCTGGAATCCAGCGCTCTGGTGCTCTCTGGCCTTCTTCCTCTTCTATTCCAAGTGATTGGCCGTATTTCCTCTTTCCTGATTTAACTAGCAGGCTAGCCTTTGGGAAAATGGTGTTAAAGAGAGAAATCTGTAAAATGACGTATCATTTGGTGTGATTTTATGTCTTTTAAGAGGTCTTGGAAACAGCAGCCTATCTGTCCCTCGTGTTTAACTCAATTCTCTAAGCAACAAAGTTTTGGACACAAACCACTAATACTCTTCAAATGGTTCACTCTCAAAAGAGCATTAGGGACTTTATTCCTTGGCCCAACTGAGGAGAGAAAAAATGCCACAGCACTCAGCAGGGCCATTCAACTTTCACCAGCTGAGACAGAGTTAAGCCTTTAGAATTGTTGCCCCCTAAAGGAAAATAAAACACAAGGAGAGGGAATTAAGATGATCTTGCATCATTAAGCAGTCATGTGCATTACTGAGAGATGTTGCTTTCTTATTGGGGCTATTAAGTATCACTTTGAATAATGGCTCCAGAGAGCTAAATGCCAGAACAAAGGCAAAAGGAAACATGAAAATATCAGGAATTAAAAAGTCAGAACTGGAAAGAATCGATGTTTCCTGTAATAAACGTGAAAACTCCTATTCACCCTCACATATATGTACATAAAAGGCACATTGAAAGCAGAGGAGAGAATTATCTCTCTTAAAAAATCATTTCTACAATCTAATGAGTCTCTCTAGCTTTTATGGACCCTTTTTGTGTTCTGCAATAATTTATATCAGTGTGTTCAACTTTTATTTTAATCAAATGTAGAGGGGTGTACTCATCATAATAAAACACACTCTGAAGGATTGGTCTTGGAAATTTTTGCACTTAGCTGGGAGTAGATGTTTCCTTTTCAAATTGAAGGGGGTAGGATTGATACATTAAAATGTTTGTAGCATAGCAGAAATGAGAATGGTGCTGACAAAGCAGTACAGTTTGTCAAATTTCTCATGTTTGCATTAGATGAGAACTGGCTCATGTGTTAGGACTTGTGGTGGGTGTGGGTGTGAATTATATATTTTGTTTAAGACGAAAGCTTATTATTTTTTGAAAGCCTATGTCTTGGATTAAGAGCTAAGCTAGTTCATGGCTCTTTAATTTAGGGAACGTCCTAATTAGCTAAATTAAGAGGAATGTGTTGTATATTAATGTTACTCATCTCTTTCCGAAGACCTTTGGAGACCAGAACACAGGCATATGCTAACGCAAAGATGAAAGGGCATTCTATGGAGAACCACATTTTGCCTAAATCATAAGTTAATGACAATGTAAATAGGCTGGAAGTTTGGAGGAAAAAATATATATAGTTTGATGAAATAACACTGAAGATAATTTGATGCCATCAATCAGATAACACCCTGATTACCCAAGGCTACTATTAAGAGGGGCACAGAAGACAAACATGTGAGAGACCAGGATCTAACACCTTTACTAAAAACAGGCTTAAAAAGGAACAAATAGTTCAGAAGTCAGTTTGGAAGCCTTTATTTATGTTAATTGCAGCCATTAAAGGTCACAAAATACAAGTGTGCTGCATAGGATCACACATACGGTGAAATCTTTGGTCTCAAGGTGCAGTTAGGTCAAGTTGGAGTTTAATTAGTGCTGGGTCACCACGGTATCTCCCCAGGTGAAATCTGAAACTAGCCCCCATATACGGAAAGCAGGGAGAGACCAAGAAAGAGGCAGGTCACTCCTGATAGGAAGGTGGCAGATTTAATAAGCCAGGGAATTCACGTACAGGACTCGGGTGGCCAAGATAAGTAAATCTCCACGTTAACCACCACACCTTAAATGTTTATATGGAGGCTTCACCTGGGTTCAGCCACTTATCCAGGCCAAATCATCTCAGCAACATGTTGCTCTGTCAAGGCTGCATCCTTGAACACAGTTCCCACTGTGAAAATGGTGGGCAGAGCATACATCCAAGTACAGGACAGGGGGAGTCTCCGACTGCCTGCCGCCAGCTCCTCCGTGGATCACCCAGCAATCGCATTCCCATGTCCCCTTCCAACAATTACCTGTCATTTTCTAAACACTTCTGAAGTTTTCTCCTTTTTATCCTGGCCTCACCAACTGATAAAAACTATAACTTTGATGGAGGGAAAAAAATGGGGTTGAGATCATTGCTTCTTGTGATTTAAGGAGAATCTGGAGTCATGTTTATATTTGTGCCACAGACTCTTTAAACCTGATGACTTTCAAAGGTACATTTCTATTTTTCCACCTCATGGCTATACCACTATTACTATTTCTGCTATGACTAGGTAGAAAGAGAGAGGGAGAAACAAGGGCAGAGAAGAATTAAAACAGTTATTCTTTATACTAGGTGAATCAGAAAGATCCAGATATTTGGGAAAATATCAATTATTCTAGAATGTAATGTTTAATTCCAAACACAATTAGGCAGCAATGGGTCCCTCCCCAAAATCCTCCAAAAAACTTGAGAATTGAAAAAATATATATTTTTGTCTCTGTAAGGTCGGTTATTCTGTTTAGTTGAAGTTGTGGAAAATCCTTAATATAAAAGAAAGTCCATAAAATACAAAATATGTTGACACTACCGGGGTCTTACTAGAGAAAACATTTTTGATTATTAAAATGTTATATTCCTAAAAATTCAAAACTGAGTGATTGGAGAAATTCCAAATATCTGAGAAATTTTGTGACACAATTTTAAACATTCCCTTCAGGAGAAAGAGTGACTAGACTATTTTTACTGAGAAAGTGTCTAATATTCCATGTATTTGGGTCAGTTTCCTAAATAAGGAATTGAAAATACACACCTGCTATTATACTCATAGATGTTCAAATTGTATTGTATAGATTTTTAACTTTAAAATGTTAGTTATATCTGTGATTTACTTGCATCAGAAACATTTAGTCCCTTTAGCTCAATATAGTTAAATTTCACATCATTAAGGAAATTAAAACAGAGCTTCTGCCTCATTGCACAAATCAAAATATCAGGTCTTAGAGTCAAATTCAGTCTTCTTAATGCTTAGTTTGAATTAATAGATTAATGCCTTGTTAACTTTGAGCTCTTTGGCATAGAATTATTTCTACACCCTCAGGTAATTGACAGAAATACTTAAACAAATCTCTTTACCTGAGACAGTTATCTAATTTCATCAAGTGTCGGGCTTCACCTCTTCTGTTGTCTGAGGCCAATTGACTTCATGTGGCATTTTGGCTGCTTTGTATTACGTTCATGTATTTTTCTGTTATAACCAACTGGATGTTAAGAAAGGCACCGAGCTGTGAGCATGGACAATCACACCTTGAAAGACACGCTGTTCCAGTTTGGGGTGCAAGCTGAGTTGATTTTGAACCATCCAGGGATGCATGTCAAGTGTCAAACTTCTGTCTGTGTCCTGTTATAAATTCCCCAGGGACAGTCTCTCATGTACTTGACGAACCATGCAACATTAGAGCTTAGCAAGGAGGAAAAAAGGTCAGTTTTTTCCCCCTTTGAATCCAGCTGGCATTCAACATATTCTTTAACACAAGAGGATTGATAACCCATGCAATATTAATCTGGGTTAATATGCATTTTTAATACAGCTACAGATGCAATTCTTCTTCATACATGTCCAACTCTATAGAATCACTCGCTGCTCAAGTTTTTCCTGCTCATATTTGTTGTGGGAAATAACTATGTTATAATAAAATGTGCACAAGAATGTTGGCTCTTGAAATTTTCTCTCCTCTTCTGCATGAATCCAACCCTAAATTTATTAATTCTTTGTGCAGTTTACACACACCAGTTTCTTACAAGGGTTGTGAAAGTCTTCCTTGTTTGAAACATAGCCAGCTGAGTTACAAAAGTGTTAATCACGAAGGATTTAGACCAAACAGGAAAGTTTCCTTATGGGGAAGGCAGAAGTAGCAGTTGTCAGATGTGACGCTGTGGCCATGTGTCTTCCTAGGGCAAAGCCCCAAGAATTTGTTACAGCTTTGAATAGTACCGATAGCAGAAAAAGTAAAAGAAGCCTTCCATTGAGGCCAGCTTGCCCTAGATTTCTAGGTCCCCTAACTTCACTCAGTGGTACCTGCTTTCCTACCTTTGAGTAGTGACCACCTGGTTGCCTTGTTTCCTGAGAGGTGGTGACTCGCAGCTGCTACACCCTTCTTATCTCTGATTTGCTTTGTCTGCCTCTCATGCTTGCTCTTGACCTCTGTCTTCTAAGGCGCCTCCCTTCAACCCACCATCCACAGCACTGTTATTCTTAGCCTCTGCCTTAGCTCTCTCAATATTTATCATAAGCTCTATTTCTCCCAGTTCAGCAGTGGAAGGCATTAGATATTGGCAATGGTTCTCAGTAAATATTCTCCAGTTAATCTGTAGCTCATAGGAGCCTCTACTCACTCCAAACCCTGCTCCCTTAGTATGTTAGTATTTGTAATATTTTTTAATGTACTGACATAAATAGTGAGTTTAAACAACATGCCATAGTGGACATCGTAGAGTGCCTGCCTTCAAAGACCATGAAGTTTGTGGGAACAGAGACAGGAGTACAGTTTCCAGGCTCTCGGCCTCACGTGGAAAGGTGCTGGCTCAGGTAGTAAATGGCCATCAACTGTGATTGGATGGCCATCAGTTGTGGCTAGTTGGCCGTCAGCTGTAACCAATGAGCCATTGGCCACTAATATAACTGCTGTGGCTACACTAGCAGCAAATGGGGGCTAGAAAGAAGACGGTGGCTGGCAAGCACGGACTGCAGTTAGCATGGTGGAGTGCAGGTTGCAAATAGTGTGGCTCCTGCTTCCTGTGTCTACAACCCGGCTGCCAGTGAGACTATAGAGGTATGACTCCCCTATCTATGGCTCCATGGGTGTTCCTTTTTGGCCTCACCATGTCCTGTGTTCTTATGTGGGGAGCGGGACCAGAGACCCTGCATGACACCCAGCATGACAAAGTTAGAAAAGTTAGAGAAGTGAGAACCGAGATCACCTGCCTCCATACAGCTTACCTGCGGGCACCTTCATCTTCCTGTATATTGTCTGTGCCATGTTAACTAAATAGAACATCCGGAAGATTCTTGGCCTTTCCCCTTCTTAAGCTGTCACCAACTACGCCCTCCATCTCCTTCTGGGACATTCTCTGCAATTAAGCAAAACTCTACAATTCCTGTCATTCTTTTTTGACATTTGTATCAGACTGGAAACTGTTTTGTAGCAAGAGTAATAGGAAGTTTTAGCATTCTGGCCACTGCCTAGTTATGAGTTATTTCTTGACTTTTGGGATGTGATTCAAATGAGAATGTCACCAAACAAACATGACTGTGCTTTTGGTCACAGATGATTTTTTAAAAATTAATAAGCTCATTGATTAGATAAGTTCAGATGATGTTGATGTAATGAGAAACAAATGGCATCGTCCTTGTTTTTACACAAATATTTTCTGTGGGACGACTCTCAGGATTGCTGTGTGCCATGTCCCATGGAAGCTGGTTCTCCATGAGCTTGACAGATCTGGAAGACAAATTCAGTTTGTGTAACTCTCCATTGTAACTATTGTGTGTTTTATTTCAAGTCAAATACATGGCCCGCAATAAATAAAGAAGCCAAAATTTTAGTTATTTCATCTTTAAAACGAGAAAAGGAAAAAAAGAGCATGGAGGCTGGAACCTGGCTGGAGCCTGGGACCTGCCATTTAAGTGTGTTACCTGTAAATGCCACCTCCAGAAAACCGATTAAGTTTTTGGATTTGAGGTTTTGTGATTAGAAGAGCTAACATATTAAGTCTTCTGACTGACAAAAGTACCCAGTATTACCGTGTTTCGCCGAAAATAAGACCTACCTGGACCATCATCAGCTCTAATGTGTCTTTTGGAGCAAAAATTAATATAAGACCTGGTATTATATTTATTGTATCATTATACTATACTATATTATATAAGACCCGGTATTATATTATTATATTAGATTAGATTAGATTAGATTAGATTAGATTAGATTAGATTAGATTAGACCCGGTCTTACATTAAAATAAGACCGAGTCTTAAATTTTTGCTCCAAAAGATGCATTAGAGCTGATGGTCTGGTTAGGTCTTATTTTGGGGGAAACATGGTATGTGCTAATGTGTCAGTCCCTTGCCGTTGGTTAAAAAACACCACAAGGTGAGCCACTGACGTATTCAAAATAAAATGGAACATTCTACTGCAAGTTGCATGCTGTGCTGGAAAACAAGAGAGAACAACAATCCCCACCTAAGTGGGACAGTAAGAAGCATGAAACCTCGCAAGAAAAGAGAAAAGCCGTAGGTAGACTCACCTGTGGAAAAGACAGCTTTCCCGAGTGGCAAGGAGATGGAGGAGGAGGAGAGCTACAGGCACACAAAGTGATGCAGCGGAATAACTACCTCGTTAGAGGGGATGCACTGGTCAGGGAGGTACTGCAGTACCAGGGCGCCTGGCAACCTCGTCAACAGACGAGTCAGACACCGCTAACTGCAGGGCAGCCCATAGCTATGCGCTTTGCTTCAAGAAATTCCTGAAACCCAATTTAATGTGATCAAGAGATTACTCTTCTGAGCAAAGAAGCCTTCATCTCAGGATCACAGGTTGCTGATCTGGGCGTAAAGGTCAGTTATCAAACAGCTATTTATAAGACTGTGACAAGATCCTCACCTCTTGTGTCCACCAATCTTAAACTGATACCATGCTAAGGTCCGGCTTCCAGCTGCTTGAAAAAGTTAAAAATCGAGAGACAAGGTTGGTGGAAAGAACAGCAGGTTTATTCCGAATGCCAACATGCTGGGAAGATGGCAGACTCCCGTCCAAAGGCCATTTCCCCGTTCCTAGACGGGGCAGAAGGTTTTATAGGTACACAAGAAGAAAAATGGACAGGGGGAGTGGGTCAGGCAGGTCTGAGGGCTGACATCCTTTGTGGGGTCTGGTCTGTTTTAATCTAACATTTTCTCCGGATTCTGGACTTGGCCACCATGGGGCCTGGGGCTTTATGCATCACCAATAAAAACTGCAAGGGAGTTGCAAATTTTATTCTGGTGTCCGGGCACCTGAGACTTAAGAAATTGCTCTTTGCAGGTTAGGATTCTGCTGATTAAATGGATTAACAAGGTAGTATGTGTAGCCTTGAGAAACAGAACAAAGCAGAGTTCTTAAGTCAATCAGTGAGGGGAGAAACAAAGAGAAAACAGCTGAGTATCAGGGTAGCTCTAGCTGCAAACTAGCTAAGTCTAATTACGTTATTGATTCCTGAATTTCACCCTTACAAAACTATTTTATCATGAACTGTCCAGTTCCAATCAGTTTTCTGACTTGAAAAAATCCACCTTAAACTACTGACACCCAGATTCCCAAACCCCATAAATAGCTGCTGCTGACCTTCCCCTTCTGAGACACAAGTAAAACTCTAAAGATGGTGCTCTTTCTTATTGCACTATGCTACTAACCTTGACTGTTTGATCAACAGGTATTCTGGTGGCCCTTTTGCAGGAGTCAGCAGTCTCCAGAAGGATCCAGGTAATTTTCTTAATATGTGGTAAATGCTAAAATAATAAAATAAAAGCATGCTCTGGAAGAAATTGGAAGGGGCCCCTGACAAAACCTTGGAGAAGGAATAGAAAGAGATCTGGAGATAGTGATGCTTGCATATCTGTACAATCTGGTGAAGTAAACAAGGAGAGAATGGGATGGGGGTGGCCTGAGAGGGGGAAAGGGTGTTTAAGAAACAAGGAACGACTAGAGCAGTGATTCAGAGACATTAGGAAGCCAGATGGATTTCTGAGATTGTAGTGGCTTCGTGTGGCTGAGGCACAGAGAGGGAGATAGCAAATGGCAGGAAATGCGTGGGAGAATTAAGCAGGCCCAGTGGCTGGTGGTCTGGTGGGTAGACTTCTTAGAAATATTGAGGCTGAGATGCCACTTAAATTACCAAACAATTTTTGGTCACAACAGTTAAAACAAAAATTTTGGGGCTGATGGTAACAATGACTAAAGGGAACAAGAGAATGGTTCCAGGAGCTGATAGTTCTTGATCTGTGCTTTGATTATATGGCTACATTCAGTTTATGGAAATTCTTTCAATGGTACCCTTATGGCCTGTGCATTACACTTCAACCAGAAATATAAGGAAAGAAAGGAAGAGAGTGTGAGTGGGTGAATGAGTGAGTGAGGGGGAAAGAGAGAGAATATGAATTATTTCTATCTACAAATAACTTACTGTTGCTAGGCTGATGTAATGAAGTTTTAAAGTTCAGGGGGTGGAAATGCAAGTAGTATAAGTAAATTCACAATAGTATTGAAGTGACTATCTGGAAGAATATTTTTGGCTTTGTTTACATTCATGGGACTTTGGAACTTGGGTGCATGTTTGCAACATTTGATGTCAAGTACATTCACTATAGGCAAAGCATGCTTTAAAAACAAAACAAAACAAAAAAACAAAACATGAAGTATGTTCACAAAGAAACCTTAGAAAGTGCTTGCCATTTACTAGATTTGAAAAAAAAATTGTGTTAAAAATGTATTACAGTAAGTGTAATCTTACAATAGGAAAGAACTATATATGCCTTTATAGAAACTAGAAATGATGTCCAAAACTTATTAATGAAAAAACAAGTATATTACTTTCCCAGGATTGCTCTAACAAATTACCATAACTAGGTGGTTTAAAAAAAAAGAAACCTTTTTTCTCAAAGTTCTGAAGGCTAGAAGTCCAAAATCAATAGGTTGTCTGGGCCATGGACCCTTCTAAGCCTCCAGGGGAGGATCCTTCCTTGCCTCTTACTAGCTTCTGGTAGCCCCAGCAATCCTTGGCATTCTCATTCATTGTTCCAGTCTTTGAGTCTGTCATCACATGGCATTCTTTCTGTGTGTCTCTGTATGTGTGACTCTTCTCCACTCACAGTGGATTAATGCCTACCCTAATGACCTCTTTTTAACTTGATTATATCATCTGCAAAGATCCTATTTCTGCATAAGGTGACATTCATGGGTATCGTTGATTAGGAATTCAACATTTCATTTTGGGGGCACAATTCAACCCATAACCACAAGTTATAGCAAGATACATAGTATGAGCTGATTTAGATAAAAATATGTATACATGGACATATAGGTGTGGATAGTGTGGGACTCTCAGATAGTGCTACTGGTAGAAATGTAAAACAGTATAACCACTTTGGAAAATAATTTAGCAGTTTTTTTAAAACAGTGAACGTACACCTACCATATGATCCAGCCATTCCACCCTTAGGAAATGAAAGCACATGCACATACAAAGACTTGTACACGAATATTCATATCAGTTTTAGCCCCATAATGGAAATAATCTATGTGCCCATGTATAGATAAATGGATAAACAAACGTGGTCTATCCATACCATGGCATGCTACTCATCAATATACAAGAATGAACATGCTACAACATGGATGGATGTCAGATGTATCATGTGAAGTGTCACAAGCCAGACTGGAAAGGCTATATATATTGTGTGGTTGAATTTATGCACAATTCTAGAAAATGCAAACAAATCTAGAGTGGCAGAAAGCTGATCCGTGTTTACCTGGAGACCAGCAGAGGACATCACAGAAGGATTATAAAGTGGCATGAGACTTTCAGGGCTGATAGGAATATGGTGAAGTTTCCATAAGTGCATATGTCAAAACTTAACAAATGTACACTTTCACTATCTGCATTTTATTGTATGTCTATTGTATTTCACTAATGCTGTAAAAATAATAATAAAAGAGACAACAAGCTACAGAAGAAAATGGAATAATGTGTTGTCAGAGGTGATGTTTACATGTCAAAAAACTTATGTTATTTGCATGTATGTTACTCCAAACTGTTGGGTATTCTTAAGGTGCTTGACATTATAAATCTAGATTGTCTAATTCCTGGCTTCTTTGGCCTTTCTTTAAGTTAGGAATCAAAAGGGAAAAAAATCTGTCTTAATTTTTTTTGTTTGTTTGTTTAGTATTTTCCTTGTTTCTGACCAATGAAATACGATGGGAGAAAATACCGAAAGTTTAGCTTACATGAGAGGTTAAAGAATTTTAACAATATTATCAATAACTTTTTCCTGATTTGCTTCAGTATTATATCTCTTTTGAAGGGAGCTCCAAATTTGTTAGAAATGATATAGTGACTGAGAGTGGAATAACTGGATAGGTAAGGGTTGTATTAGGTTTTCCAATAGCATGGTCATACTACATCAGGTGGGAAAATTGCCTTGTTTGAAATAATGGAATGAGCAGATTTTGTGTTAAAGATCTTATTTGGGTACATCTGCCTACTTAGCGGGATGTCTACAAGAATTATGTTAGATTTTCTAGAAAAGTCTCATCTCACAGGGAGAAAATTAATTCTATTTTACTTTAGTGGGGAAAAAAACTGAACATATTAGGGTACTTTGGTTGCTCAGTGACAGAAATTCAACTCAGCCAGGCTTAACCAGGAGTGGGATTTACTGGCTCTTGTTGTAAATCAAGGTGAAGTCGGGCTTCAGTGCTCAGACAATGTCTATTACAGTATAGTATTATTTAGGCACAATCTGCATTATTGTATGAAATAGTACTTTATTTTGGTTAGCTAGGAAATACCTGTAGTGTTAAGTTTTCTTAAAACTTTTAATTCATGATATATTAGTTCAAACTTAACCATCTTCTATTACTTTACCTTCAACTTCACGGTATAAAGTAACGACTATGGTGGGCGAATCAGAGCCTGTTTTGTCCCCAGGTTCATCATTTTGGGAGTCTCTGTGCCCTTCTTGCTGTAGTGATATTTTGACAAAACTGGGAGCTCCATGCCTGGCATCAGCCTCCCTGTGTGCACCATGCAGCTATTCTTCTCCAAGGCTTTGGAAAGCTCCCTGCAACCAGAGTTCCTATAACTTTGGGATATATTGCAGACCATCAGGCATCTTATGCTCTGTCTACGAGTACACCAGGAGTTAACCTTTCTCTTTATTTCTGGACTATTTCTGAAAGCATTTTTTCTGTTACCTCCCTTTCTGAGACAATGGCTTACTCTTTTCAAAGACTTTAGGTATTTACAGGGGGGAAAAATGTCTATACGTAGTTTCTACTGTTTTCCTTACAGACAGCTCTGAGGCAAGGGAATACGAAATTAGCTTTCTGGTTGTGATGGATTAGGAGAAAAATGCAAAGTTTAACACAGATAAACAGCTCAAATACAGTCTTTTTTTTTTTTTTTTTTTACTGGGGACAAATGCAATCTTGCTACTGCTACTGCATTATTCAGGAATGTTTATGATAAGAAGTTCAACATTTGCCAACAAAGCATTTGTAAACACAAAAGACAGCAAAAAATTCCTAGTTTGGAAATATCTGCGCTTGCTGTAGAGACTACTTTTTGTTTCAGTCTTGAGATTTAAGCAGAACAAAATATATGTGTTTTAAGACTGTGCTTTTAACTCCATACACTGTTAAAGATGGATTGAAATAAACGTTGGCAAGTAATTGCTCTGTAAGTCAACAAGCCAATTTTTCTCTTCCAGAATAGTCTGAACCCTGATAAAATTTATCGCACACCTTGAACCCATTCTACTTAGAAGTGAGGTAGAATTTAATCAAAGTCTATCTTACTTGATTTATATAAACAGAGAAATGCAGAGAAAATACATGTAAAACTTTTTTTTTTTTTTTTCCTAATAGATAACTCAAGACCAATAGGAGAAAATATGTATTGAGGTGCTTTTAAGGTTTTACTTAAGTTGCTAAAGCTTCTAGGAGAAGAACAGAAATTAGAAGTGTTTCTTTCCTATTTCTCATCAAAATAATGGACTTCATATGAATACGGCCACATACTGGTGAGCTTGAGACTATTTGAGGGATGGCAGTTAGAAATACGCTGCTCAGCACCTTCACCCTTGGCAATTCAGTTATGTTCTGCTGACATACTTGACCGTATCTTCACTATAGTTTTTATCAATAAAAATAAATATTAACTATTTTCAGGTTGGTTTCTGGGTTGTTGTTTTTTTTGTTGTTGACTTTGTTAAAATTGTGGACAGTGATTTTGCTGTCATCCTTTATTTTAATGTTTTCTGTCACCTTGAACAAGTGACAGTCTTTCCACACCACAATTTCTTATCTGTCAGGATGAGGGTGAGATACGGATGGAGTAAATGCATGTAAATATAATATAGATGTAAATGTAATACCTTATGGGAAGAAATCATCATTTATACATTTTTCTAAATTCCCCTATATAAAATGATTTTAAAATGATTTCTCTAATGATTTTAATCATATAAGATGATATTTATTCATTCACTCATTCAAATGCTAATTCATTTAATGACTATTTTTGAGTGTTTACCTACTAGATATGGTGCCAAATACCAGTAATATCACTACAAACAAAATAGAAACAGTCTAACTTGTTTCCATAAAATTGACCATTGTATGTAGAGGGATGGGGTGAGAGGAGTAGGCACACAGAGGGTTGTAGGGGGGTGATGGACCTCAAGCAATTCCATGAATGAAAGATGTAATTCTAAGCTTGAAAAAGGCTAGAAAGAGATATCCATAGTATGATTGGAGATATGTTTTGTGTGGCTTGAGAAGTGACATTTAAACAACTCCTGGAAAATGAGTGAGAGTTCAGCGGGTTAAGTGTTGTGGGAGGAACGTTCTAAGCAATGGGCGTATATGAAGGCCTGAGATAGGAAAGAGTATAAAGCATTCTAGGATTTGAATGAATAGAGTTGGAGTTTGGATTCCAAAGGACAAAAGAGAGGGAGTCACTGAAGAGAGGTAGGCAGACCTGAAGTGCCTACAATGGCTTTGAATTTTTTCTAACTCCACTGGAAGCCATTCCAATACTTTGAAACAGAATAGAGTAACATGATCCAATGTTCATTTTCAAAAGGGTTACTCTGACTGCAGTGTGGAAATTGGCCTAGAGGCAGGCGGAGCAAAAGTAAGGTGCTAGTTGGTTAGTCTACCAATTGCCTGAAAGAAAGGTGGCAGGGATAGAGACTGTTACGGTTATTTATATGTGTCAGCTTGGTTAGGTCCAGGCACACTATTATAGATGTTTCTGTGAAGATATATATAATTTAGATGAGATTAATATTTAAATCAGTACAATTTGAGTAAAGTAAAGCAGATTATGCTCCATAATATAGGTAGGTCTCCTTGAATCAGTTAAGGGCCTTAAGAGCATAAAAGATTGACATTTCAAGCCAAGGAAGAGGGAATTCTGTCAGCCGAGTGACTTTGGACATGAGCTATATCACCTCTTCTATGGGTTTCCAGGCTTCTGTCCTACTCTACAGGTTTTGGACTTGCCAGCGCCCTCAATCAGTGAGTCAGTTCCTTAAAATAAGTCAATATCTCTCTCTTCCTCCTATTCCTTTTTGTTCCTCCACCTCCCTCCTTGGCTCACTGCCTCTTTCTTTCCCTCTACACACACACATACACACACACACACACACACACACACACACACACACGTGATATTGTTTTAGTTTCTCTGGAGAACGGTGAATACTAATACACAGACCTAGTGATAGAGATAAAAAATAGAAACCTTTCTTATTGGAGGTTTCTCATCAGTTAAGATTTGGCGGATTGAATATAGGCGCTTAAAGAAAGTGAGATGTTTATAACTCCCAGGTTTTTGGCATGAGACGCTGGATCCGTGCAATTGTCCTTTAAGGATAAAAAAGAGCACTAGAAATGGTAGGGAAGTGAGGAAAGCAAACCTAGAAATTCAGTTTAAGACATACGCGTACTACATTCCAGACGCATATAAGGTTTCCAAAACAGATGGAAGTATGAAGTTGAGTGTTACAGAGACCTAGAGAGAGGTCTTAGTTTGAGAAATCAATTTGGGGTCATCTGCATTGATAGGATACTTAAAACTGTAAAAGCAGAGGTGGAGTATAAACAGGAAGGAACAGAACATCCAGGGCTATTGTGCGATACTAACATTTAGGAGTCTGGTAGAGGAGGCAGACAAAGCAGATAAGATGAAACAGCTCTATTCTTTGATCACCTTTTGGAAAAAAAAAAAGAAGAAGAAAAAAGAAAAATGAAACAGAAGTAGAATTTGACCCAGTGGTTACAGACTCAAATTCACGTCAAGGACGGACAGATGAAGCAGCCCGTTACAACAAAGTAGGTGTTTGGCTGCTTTTGCTGTTATTTACCTAGTTTCAGGGCAGACTAAAAGGATTTGATGTAACAGAGCAAAAACATGCATGTCCATGAGTCCTGTAGTTTGCTAGCTGTGAATTTGAGACCTCAGATTTAAGTCAGTGCCAAAGATTTTCTTTTAACTTCTGTTATGAGCTGTGTTCCAAGTTGATTAAAGATAACATGGCAGCTGAGTCACAATTAAAGATTAGTTTTTCACAATAAGAGTATTTGAGAGGAAGATGCATTCCATTTTTATTCAATCATTTCTTCTGTCAAACAATATGGCTTCAAAGAATTTCCCTTTTCCCTCTTACCAACCTTTTGCACATTGATATGCAAATGTGAACTTTCTTCCCAGTTTCTATAGCACATCATACAAGTTAAGGGTATTTATATCCTAATAATGTATGGTGTAATAACCCTGAATACATTTTTGATCTTTGAATTTTAATTATGTCAATGATATTTACTTTGATGTGAATGTGTTTTTCTCAGAAAGACCAAGGTTTAGAATAAGTAGTCAATTTAGTAAAATAGCCTTTTCATCATTTTTTTATTATTTCTTGAGTTCCTACAGTGTTCAGCGTATTTCAACTTATGCTTAAGACTCAGGTGGTATGTAGTGATCAAACTAATTTGGAAGCAGCATTTATACATTTGATCTTGCTCAGTTTTCTGCTTATCCACTCATGATGCTACTGAAATGACCACAACACACTGATGTGATGTGTGTGCTTGTCTTTATCATCTATTGTTTAACTAATTTATTTATTGAGCATCCACAATGTGTAGAGCACTATGTCAGGTTCTGGGGATATGAAGACCACATGGCCTTTTCAAGGAAGGGAGCCATATTTTGAGATAGTAGTTATAATCCAATGTGATGTACATATTGTTTATTAAATGCAGTGGGAACACAGAGCTGGGAGTGTTTAACATAGTTTGGGACGAGGGATGAAAATGGCCTGAGACAATTTGCTTGGGACGGGGGAAACTGAAACTTCAAATATAACTAAAATATTCTCAGCAAAATGG
Organism: Rhinolophus sinicus; assembly: GCF_057876585.1. Taxonomy (NCBI): domain Eukaryota; kingdom Metazoa; phylum Chordata; class Mammalia; order Chiroptera; family Rhinolophidae; genus Rhinolophus; species Rhinolophus sinicus. The sequence continues at coordinate 186,187,671 of NC_142503.1, read as the reverse complement.
TCTAGGAAGGGATTTTAGACAAAGGGAGCAAATACTCTATGATGACTAACTGAACTAGAAAATACTACGGCATTTGAACAAGAGAACAAACAATATAATACAATTATTTATGTTACATAAAAATTAGAGAAAACATGTCAGTTTACATATTGTCAACATTGATATGATCAAGCATTTATTATTTACTTTTGTGGGTTACTGAGTTGGTTTGTTGAGACATAGTTTCATGGCATGGGCAATATTTTTGGGGAGTTTATAGGATGAGTGAAGCTAAGACTTACATTAGAAAGATAAATATCAATGCCAGTATATTAAAATGGTCTTGTAGAGGCATAATATAATGGCCTGGTTATACGACTTATATGCAGATTTAAAAATGTCTTTCCTTTGAAAAGTATTGTTTTATATTAGAATAAAGGAGTTGGAAATTTTATACGCTTTCTTGATTGTATTTGTAAAAAGAGTATGGTATTTGCAAATGTTGATATCTTCGATATACACTTTTCATCTATTATAAATTGGCCAGTTTGGTTCCAAATATATATGTCACTTAATGAGGCTTCTAAAGGGGCAGGTCCCTATTAGACCCTGGAAATACAAAGATAAATGAAGCATTTCTCTATATTCAGAGGCTTACAATCTGGTGAGGAGTGCAAATAACCTTGCCTTTCTATGAAACAAGAGCAGAGGTAGCATGTGGTCCTGTGTGATGAGGGGCAGCAACTAATGTTCACAAAAGCCTGGATGGACTTCAGGAAATGGGGTCATTTGATCTGGGATTGAAATCCGAGTAGGAAATTACCAAGAAAATTCCGGGCACAGCAGGTGTGAAGGTGGGGAGACTGATGCTAATTTTGATGTCTGTTTATAGTTTGGAATAGCCAAAACGCAGGATATGGCATGGAAGAGCAGGAGTGTAACACAGGCCTCAAAACAGATTATGAGAACTTTGTACACCCTAAATTTGTATTAATACAATAACATCTCGAGCATGTTACTATGGTAAAGGTAATATGTGCTTTCCATACTATACTTATTTGGTTTTATTTTTGTTTTTAATTATGTAAATTTCAAAGGCCTTTTTTTTATCAGACTTGAGAAAATCAATTTGAGAATAAAGCAAGTTAAAAGGGAAATACATTTCTTATTTTAAAGAACAATGCTGATACTAAATAGTGTCCTTATTTCTTTACATTTGAGAAAACGCTTTGCACATTTACTTTATTGTAACTCTTCACCTTCTCTAATTGTCTACTTCTTGGGACTTATCCAGTATGGGGACCGCTTGTAAAGTCACCACAGAGTCACAATACCCTTTGCATTTTTATTCTCCAACATGTGTTGAACTGGAACACATTCCGGGGCATCTTGAGATCCCTGGGCTTGTTTGGCAGTGGCTAGTGTAGCAGTAAACCTGGGACTTCATTTCAGGGAGACTCTTTTTATAACCCCAAACCCAATGAGAAATGGAACCACTAAGTGTTGTGATCACATTTGGCAAAGGTCAAAAATTGTAATCATAAATTCCCACATTTGAACAAAATGGTGTCTTTGTACAAGTTTCTTACACATATTGCTTTCAGGAATCTTAACCTATGGAGCCCTGAGAGGGGACAGATATCGAAATTATTATAAGCAATTTCCAAAAGTATATGTGTACCAAAATTTGTATATATATAGTATACATAGACATGCACACTGTTTTTACAAATATATGGTAGTTATATATATATAACATTTTATAAATATTTCATGATATGGTAGTTAATATTATAAAATTACACATCTATTTCAAAGAACTGTTGATTTCAATACTTTTTTAATCAAAACCCATATTCTTAGGTAACATATGTTAAGATTATGATTATTATTATGTGAGATGGCCCATGACACATTCTTGACATTAAAAAGGCTACTTAATCTTACAACTTTGAAAAATGATAATTTAAAATTATTTCTATCTTTGGTTGTTAGAATTAGCGATATCCATTAAATGTTCTCCTTTGTTTTGAAAATTTCATTCTGATGTTTTAGGACTATAATAAATTTGATTTTTCCAAAAATATTGTAAAAAAGACAAAGGCACAGGTAATATTTCTAAGATCTCCTTGAACTTAATGAAATACTGTTAAAGAATGAAGTGATAGGATTATGGTGCTTTTGCTCCCCTAAACTTGTCCTTCATCTGGCACTTTACAAAGCAAAGGATAAGGCCAGCATGCTCCCTTTTGACCTCTCCACCACCAAACTCAGGGGCAGGACCAAGGGTCACCTTCTTTCTTGTGGCTGCACCTTTACCAAGACCATCACCACATAGATATTGTAAAATCTGGAGCAAAACTTGTTCCAACATTATATACTTGAGAATGTGCTCTATAGGTTTCTTGTGACTTAGAAATTAAAATTATTCATTCATTTGTGAAAAATAAGTCAAAAATCCTGCTATAGATAACAAGTTCAGAGTAAAGCTGCTTGGTCCAATTTTACGCTCTGAAGCAGCAGTCTGGTCATTCAGTTATCCTTCATCATCATGATTATTATATACAAGAGGCGAATGATATTCAGGAAGATTTTTCTCTCCATGAAATGTTGACTTTCTCAATAGGAATACAGTGTGAGCTTTGGGATAAACTTCATCCAGTCTTAGAAACATCGGAGACCACTCGGCCTTATGTGAGCGTGTGCTAAGACTGAGGACTGATAAACCCAGCTGTATAAGCGGGAGTCCTTGACCTAGAAGAGCCCAGACTTCTGTGAGTAAATAAACAGAGACACCATGATGCAATCTGGTTAGTGCTGCTCCACAGATATGACAAATTAGGTCAAGAGGATCAAAGTGGGTATTGCGCTCCCACAACCATTCTTAGAATAATGTAAAGAGCTTTTGAACAAGCCAAATGAAAAGATGAAATTCTGCACTGGTTCGTAGTTTGTAAAACGAACCTCCTGTTGCATGGCATCTCTGTTTAGTTAGAAAGCACAGAAATTCTAGTCTCCCATTACCTTCTGACTTCTGATTCTAATGGGCCATATGGTTCCCGATTCTTCTGTAAGTAACTCAATGCTTTGTGTAATTAAGAAGGCATATGCTTCCTGTACGAAATCACTGTTAGATCTCCTTCGCATGGCAGAAACCAACGTGGGCCAGGTTGCCATCAGCTTTTATCTGCTGCCAATAAACTTGAAAATTGCTTAATAAAATTCAGAGAAAATTATGATACATCTTACAGTTTTCAAGATAACCACATGTATTATTCTAACTTATTCTGATACTCTCTGCTCAGGAGACCTTAGCATCTTTTCACTTTCTACATCTCTCTTCCCATCAACAGGCTTTTATGGTGACAATTTGACCAGCTATCAGACAAAGCTACAATTCTCTTTAGAGTCATTTTACTCTATTCAAAATTTATGTACTCTATAGTAATATTCTAGCTCACTAATTTTTTTAATATCTTACGTGGAACTTTTTTTTTTTTTTTTTTTTTTTTTTTTTTAAAAACCTAGTCTCTGCAAAGCAAGAACTGTAGGTGTATGGTCAAACAAATATGAGTCATGTTTAATTTTACACATGAAGGGAACAAATAGTCATATCACTTTTAGTTTCACGTGTTGAGAATTGACTGTCTTGGATCTTAACTCAAAATAGTTACAGAATTAAGTCCCTTATCATGAGTCCTTTTTCTGCTTCAGGGTGCTGGAAGGATGATCTACTACTCCTTTCCTTTGTTCTGCTCAGCACCCTTTAGAGATAACAGAAAACACTAATTTTACTAAAGTAGTCATGTCAGAGACCCTACTAGGAGTCACATGGTGGGTTTGACACGTATCAGAATCCACTGTAGGTACTGGGAATTCTGAAATTTAGACACTAAAGGGAAAAGCGAAGTGATGTATGAGTATATGAGATAATTTTTATCTGTTCTATAAGGACATGTGTTAGATTGCAGCAATGGCCATTATTATTCTGTACCCCTTCTCATATCCGTGCCTTTGGTAGGTAACTTTGTAATAACCTTCCACCATGATTGGGGAAAACTTCTCACCTTTTGGCTCTGGCCTTGGCCATGTAACTTGGCCCAGTGAAGGAGGAGAAATAACAGTGTGCCAATTCTGAGCCTAGGTTTCAAGATACCTTGTCTTGCATGCTTCTGATTGATTTCCGGTGTTTCTGCTATAGCCCGAGAAGGACATTCCTGGCAGTCTGTTATTCTAGGAGAAAGCAGAGACATGTGAGCAGAGCCAACCCATAGATAGATGAGGAACTCACCTGAGCTGAGCTGAACTCGATGGACGCCTGAGAAATACTAGTTGCTTGTTGTATGCTAGTGAGTTTTCAGGTGATTTGTTTTGCAGCAAAGGGCAGTAATCTGCATGTGATGTGCCCTAAAGAGAAATCCACTGCCAGAAGTGGCTGGAAATGGATAATGGATAATGTTCAAGAAATGGTTATGGATGAAATGGATAATGTTCAAGATATGTCATTATAATTGTTTGGATCATACCACTCAGATAACCCAGTTAGCTCAGCAAGCTAATACCTTTAGATGGGTCTAGAGATTCATTGTTTCCATGTTGTCTGTACTTCATGCAGGACTATGTCTTTTGACCTGACTATAGGACTGGCTGGATTACAAAACAATTTAAAATAGATAAGTAATCATATGACTTATTTTGTGCCTGATTACTAATATATGCTTGCCTGTTTGGCAGATTTCTAAGACTTGCTTTCACTGTGAAATGTGGAGGCTGTCACTAATGCTTTGCACCAAACATTTCTGGCTCTTTGTCTCCCATGGCACATGGTGTTCATGGTTAGAAGCTGTAAGAGTCACTTCCTGACTGAGCATTTAATTGCTGCTACGAGAACTTCTAGGACTCTTTCCCTTTGTCCTCTGCTATGGCCTCTGACAATGTTGGGTCCCAGAGTGAGAAGAACAAGGACAAGGTCAGAGCCTTCAGGCAACTTCCAGTGGACATAAACCCTTGTTATCTTAACCTCTGAGATTTTTTCCCCGTATTGCAGCATAGCCTAGGTTCACACACTATTTGATGGCAACAAGGCTATTGAGGAGATAGAGTGCTCACCTGTCTCTAATCACCTTGAGTGAATGATAGTAATGGAACCTGACAGTTATTGAATGGGTAATTTGGCAAAAGTGAGGTTGATATATTTCTATACCTGTGACTCAAATATAGCTCCCTTTGCCTAGTTGAAAATACCTATTGAATCTTTTCTGGACTGAAAATCAGCTGATGGGGCTCTAATTCCTTCTCAGTCAGTATGTAGATTGTTTTAAATAAAATGCCTGATTTCCCATGACTGGGCTCTACTCTGAAAATGGGGAGACTATCTGGTTTTAGAAGGCTCCAGGTGGTTGAGGAATAAATCATATATGACATGGAAAAAATATATTTTTTGGAAAGTTAAGATAGTTAAACAAACTTAGGATGTTTTCATTTTAATTTTTCTCTCAGCAAATACTCTGGGCCAGTCCTGGAGAGAGTCTTTGCGCCCCAGCTGGAAACTTCACCAGCTCACAGGAAATGGGGAGTCTCAGAAGCTTTCACCTCCGGGCTGCTGAGACAGGAGATTGGAGCATTTGCTGAACATATGCATAATGCATTTCAATATGCTTTTCATGTGGGCGATCTCATTTAGTCTTCCCGCAGTACTCAGCCTTAAATATGAGACTTCCTCTGAAGGATGCTTCATAAGCAGTTGAAGGTAAACTGGCCAAGACCACACAATGAGAAAAAATTAGCAGCATTTCTACTTCAAACCATTCCTTTTTCTCCAGGGTCATGCCTTCCTTCTGCTATAAGTTGCCTGATGTTCCATCCCCACCAGGACTCTCCCTTAAAACACATGGATGACATACATACTCTTAGTTCATTTTGGGGTATCATGAGCCTTTTTCCTGGGTGACCAAGTTCAGGTAAGAGGTCATACACAATATGCAGTGGCCCTGCAATTATGTCTCCCAGGAGATATGCACCTTTTCTGATCTCTCCCATTGGTCCGCTTGTCTTTCTCATTCTTCAGTTTCTTTTCTTGACACTTTTTCCCTTTCCTTTTCTTTTTTCTTTATACTTTCTCCATTTAGTACTATTTCCTTAGGGACTTGGTGAGAGGAAAATGAGTTAGGATTAGATCATTGGGTAAGTAAGTGAGGGAAGAATGCTGAAGCATTTTAGCTGTTCTGCTCAACTGAAATGAACTAAACATGATTGATGGTAGCTTTGCATTATTTCCAAAAGCCAAGTGGTTAAAAACCTGATAAATGTCCTTTCTTAAAATGCAATTTAAATAGAGTGGAGTATAGCTTATCTCTTATCTCTTTATACAAATCTGATTGTGTAAGAAAAGAGCAGAAAATGTGTTAGCCTAATCTCACACCAGAGAAACCAAGTAGAATTATGCAATACTTCTTACCCTGGATATTCATGAAATGTAGACGTTTCAAGCTTTGGTATCCGGAGGAAATTTGCCACTACTTTACATGAGGATTACATTCAAGTTCAGTCCTCAACACATACGGTCAGAAGATATGTTTATATTCCTTGGGATAGCTTTTATAGGGGGAAAAAATTACAACTTAATCCAACTGGTTTAAATTTATGTCAGGAAGTGACAGTAGAAAGTTCTAGGTTTGATTTGATCAGGGCCTCAACAATGTCAGCAAAGATCAAAGTGAGGCTTTTTTGCTTCTTTGTGCTTTGATGATTATCCTCCAGCGTTCAGCGTGGCTGCCTGAGTTCCAGGCATTGCAGCAGGCATGGTAGTGTGCTGCAGCAAATGAGACTGTCTTTTCCTTTGACTTACATTTTAATAGTGAGGCAGTCTTTCCCAGGGACATCGTCAGTGAAACCTTTTTGGCCCGTATCACATTCCATGGTCATGCTCAAGCAAAATAGATTGAATCTTGAGGTTAGAATAAGACCACCCACCCTAAGGGAGACATTTGTGAACTCCATCAGCTCCTATAAGAAAGAAGGGAAAATGTCTATAGTATAGATACAAATATGAGGTATGATGAAAAACTATGGTGAATGCTGCTACTGCGTGCCATCCAACAGAAAGGTAGGGATCTTCAATAAGGGAAGCTGTGTGTCGAAACTTAATAACAGTGTGTGACAAGTTTCAACTTGTTCAGTGCAGTCAGTCTGGTGTGAGCTATTGTTGAGAGAAGGTGTGTTTTAAAATTTGCCATAAATCATCCTCCATCATGACAATGCTCCGTGTCACACATCACTTCTGGTATATGGCAATTTCCATCAAATAAAAACATGACGGTGTATCCTCATCCACTTTATTCACTGGATCTGGCACCGTGAGACTCCTGGCTCTTCCCCTAAGTCAAAATGACCATGAAAGATAAGTGTTTTGAATTGATTCAGGACATCAAGGCAGCCATGACAGCACAACTAAAGACACTCAACAAAGAGGACTTTCAGAACTGCTTTAGAAAGTGGCAAGAATGATGTGATAAGTGTGTTAGAACCAAGGAAGAGTATTTTGAGGGCAATTAATGGCAATGCACCTTTTACTGTTAATAAGGTTTGTATTTAAACATTCACTGTTTTCTTTGTTTGTTTATTTTTTTTTATCACCTTGTATCTCTAGTGGGCATATAACAGTGACTACTAGGGCATTTGAATTTGTTTCCATATTCCTGTTGTCATTTCTACTGAAACTCGTGGGGGTACATAGATGTCATATTTGTTTGCATGAGAGAGGAAAAAAAAAGAGTTGATTCTTAAATTGTTAGCTTCAGCAAGCTCATTGAAAGTGGCTTCTTGACTATTAGGAATAAATACAAGAAAATGATTTTGTTTCTGGTGGTAAATTCCTTATATTTAATTCCAAATAATACTTCTTCATTAACCACATTTCTTGTTTATTTCTTCTCTCATTATCTATGTTTCCATCTTTAATGTAGAGATAACACCTTGTTCCATTTTGCAGCCCACATATAGCAATATCATCATCATTAAATGTTTAACTTGTTCCCAGATTTCTTAGTCATGGGTATGTATTGCCAAATACAGTATGCTATATAGGGAAGAAATTACTTTGGGCAAGAAGAAGCTTATGCATATGTGTGTATTGTGGTGGGAAATATTTATTGGTAAAGATTCCATTTCCTTAGACCGAAGAACAACATTGAGAAGATGATCAAGTTGCTGCAGGAAACAATGAAAGGAAGGAAATGTTAGTCAAGGGTGAAAGGCACCATATGTCCACCAGTACCTGGGCACAACAGGGAGTCGTCCTAATAGCTGTCTTAATGCACCCCGCTGTGTGTAGGTATTGAGGACATATGGTATATTTCACCCCGAACTGTGAATTTCCTGAAACAGCTGTAATGTTCTTTTAATGTAGTTTGTGTGGGCCATTATATATAAGCAGAGATATTTAAAGCACCCCCCCCCTTCTCCCACTCACAATAATCAGAGGACATTTGTATGTTTTGATTCTAACTATTAGACTTTTCCGAGTTTAAAATGTTACCTGCCCATCCCTTCCCTTTTTCTCTTTCTCCATAAATCTATTTTACTTTCTCCTTTTCTCAGTCCTGTTTCTCCATCCTCTTTCTTCAGTAGTTAACAAAGGGCATTATCGAGGAAAGGAAGTAACACTTCTTTCAAGTTGTTTTTAAATTTGACAACTTGTATATCAAAACTGTTTATGTGAATTTTTATTCGAAAAAATGAATAAAGTTTGGATCTCAATTTCAAGTATGGGATTTCAAATATATTATTAAAAGTAGCGAAGCCGTGTTCATTATCTCCTAAGGGGCAGTTTTTTTCCTTAGGGACATTTTATGCTTCTCAATTCAGCACAACCAGTGCTGATTTGCAACCTATGACTTAGAGAAAGTTTAATGGGATTCTTAGATTCAAACAGTAAACTATATCTCAATTGTGAGAATGAGAAAAAAAAAAATTATGAGGGCCAAGTTCGGAGTAAATTATGATAAAAATTATATATGTACCTATAGTCAAGGATATGGATGAAAGATATATTTTCAGAGGGACGTGTTTGATGTGAAATTAATTTGGAATAGGTGTAACTACCAAAGAGACAGTTACACCTTCCAAAATCAGTGAAGATGATTAATAGCTCAAATAAGACACAAATGACACAATCTTAGACAACAATTATTTCTCAAGATTCACTGGAGGAAAAAATGAAAATATACAGCACTCAATAAAGACTCAAATAATTGCTTACTTAATAATGACTAGAGGTTTAAAAAGAAACAACTAGTATGTAATAGACCACAACATTGTGATTTCACATAAGGACAGTTTATTCTTTTTGACTTATGATAAATGACAGAATTACCTCATTTTAACGGGATCTGCCTAACTTAAACATACTTAAGTCTATTCTTTGAAAATCGATTTTTCATATTTTTCTTGGTTGTGGAGGGGGGTGATGTGTAGCCATTATTCCTCCTCAATGATTAAGAACTGAAATGTACACACAAAAATTATAGAGCCAGTCATGATAAACAAGACCACCTGCTCTCATTTCTGAGATCTTGACTTTTGGTAACAAATGGATCTGGATAGGTACAGATTAGGTTAATAATTCTTCCAGGCATTTTGTTGGGTGAAAAAGTTTTCTAAGAGCATACCCTATGACCTAACTACATACAAATGTTTTAACATCAGTCATATAGCTTCTCAGAAGAGTAAAAGAGAATTAAACTAACTCTACAACCTTTAAATGTATGATACGCTATGGCTACAAAAGGTTTACTTTTGTTCAGTTTCTGATAAAAGGATTAACCAAGTATTAGGTTGGTGCAAAAGTCATTGCTGTTTAAAAGGTTAAAAATAATTGCAAAAACTGCAATGATTTTTGCACCAACCTAATAAAACTAAGCTAAAGAAATGTGATATAGGAGTATACTTGAGAAAACATATTACATGATTGGCATAAGTATATCTAAAGGTATATACAAGGTCTTTATGACAAGAAAATTTCTATATATTCATTAGAATGGGACCAGATTATAAGTATTACTCAGGCCTTTTTCTATTATTGTTTATCTCTTTTAAAGTATCTCTTTTACAGCATTTTATAATTCTTACTTAGCGGTAATGTACATTCTTCTTAATTAGTCCTTGTAGGATATTTTTTCCCCCTGTTTGCATCAAGTTTCCAGTCACTTACAAATTGAGAGTCCTTCAGAAGGAAGAGCATATGTGGCAAAGTGAAACAGTTTAAGATTGAGGAATGTAACACCTGGCCTCTCAACCCAGCTCTGTCCTGGTTCGCTGCACCTAGGGTCCGCCACCTTAGGGCGAATGATTATTTAACTTCTCCAGTCTTAATTACCTTATCTACGAAATGAAAGGGTGCATCTACAGCAGTGCTTCTTAAACTTTAATATGCATACAAATTACCTAGGATCTTAATAAAAATGCAGATTCTCACTCAGTAGATCTGGGATGGGGCCTATGATTCTGTACTTTTAAAAAAGCTCTCAGGTTATGCTGGCATTGCTGGGGTCGTTTGAGCAAAAACACACATCCCAGTTTCTCATATCCCTTGGCTGCACAATAGAAGCACCTAGAGAGATAAATATATATATATATATATATATATATATATATATATATATATATATATATATATATATATATATATAGCCTGGGTCCTACCTCAGACAATACAATGGAACTCTTGATGTGGGGTCTAGGTATCAATATTTTTAAAGTTACCCAGGTGATGCAAAAACAAAGCCAGATTGGTAACAACTGTATGAGATGATACCTGATTTCTGTTAAAGTTCTCTGATGACCTTAGTAGAAAAGATATACTTTGTAAAATCATGTGTTCTACTGCAAACTGGAACAACCTGTCAACTACAGGAGATTGGATAAGAAAATGAATAATTTTTCAGATAGTGAATTCACATTCGTGCTATGTGTCTCTCACTGAAAGTAGCAAAACAAGAAAATTGAAAAATGTAATTGAACACCACCAAGAGTACCACAGGGAGAGTAAGAATCCATTTAAAAAAAAAATGGTTTGGCTTGGTGTAGATTGTAATATGAAGCAAGGAAAAGACAAAGGTCAAGGCCACATTTAATTAATCATGGGAAAAGCCACATGTAATTAACAGCTGTGTGGGATAAATATCCCTGTCTGTGTGCTTGTAAAGGTGAAATGAATCTGCTCAAGGGTGGGCCTGTGTGACCACAGGAGAATGTTCAGTTACTCTTAGTTGCGCTAACAGATCCTTTGGTCCTGTGGGACAAACAACGTACCTAAACCACCATAATTCTAATTACAATCAACTCCACCTCCTGCACCCTCTGCCCAAGCTCAGGATTTAGTTTGCTCCTTGAAGCTTAGCACCTTTTGACATTTCTTTTGTTTACATTAAAATGTAAGGGCAGAGACTTTTGTGGTATTTTCCTTCCTGTATCCATGATTCCTGGAATAGTGCCTAGCACAAAGTATGCATCTTGGGTGAATATTTGTTGAACAATTAAGTAAATGAAAGAAAGATATTTAGAAGACAATGAACAAAATAGCAAAGAAAGAGGGAGACTATAGATTGCAATCTCAGTAGATATAAGGATCCAATGATTCCTACTGGCCAGAGAAATCATTTTATTGGAAGGCTTTTATATGAAAACTTGGCCTGATAAGCTATTGTGTCTTGAACATTTTAAGATGTTTATGCCATAATGCTATCACCAAGTGCCAAAATATAATTAAAATTTCCAAGAAAACCCTAACTTTTTATGAGTAAAATATTTCAAATATCACACTAGGTACTTAAATGATTAAAATCCTTAACTTAATTAAAAGGCAGGAAATTACTCCTGCGTGTTTGCAAGATGAACCGACAACTTTCAAGCTGTTTTTTTGTTTGTTTGTTTTTGTTTTGTCTTTCCAGAAAGCTCTATTTTCTGATTAGATATCCTATCCTTTGGGGACACAGTTGATTCCACTATAAAATAATGGCACTCTTATTCTAAATTTTGAAAATAATTTATTCTAAATTAATCTTAAATTCTTAGAAGAATTTAAGGTGGCAATATTGAGAATCCAACAGTGAGCCAAAAAGAGTGATACCTTTTCCATGGCCTTGCTTTTGAGTCAGTACCATGGGAATTTTTCTTTGCATGTGGTCTGGGTATGAAAGAAAACATGTGTGTTCACTGAACATACATAGGAAAGGTGCGGTCTGGTACAATCCATGGTTCTTTAATGTTATGTGTGACTGGAAACAAAGAAGGTGAAAGGAGACACTGGCAACAGAGGTGTGGTTTACATTTATTTTCTGGTTTAATGGGATCTTCGATAGCCTAAAGACTTGTTAAATAATGTGGAAGGGTCAACTGAAATGATGATTTCTTGATAGTCTTTATGGATATTCCACTTTATTGGTGTTGTTTTTCTTTCAGTTTCCTTTTCTTTACAGTATGTACAGGAGGGGAAATGTCTATTTAAAGCAGCTCTAGTTAAAGACTCTAAACATTTATGGTTTGTTGTCTGTAATGATATTTTGGAACTTGATTTTGCTAGTGTGTTTAGATAATTACAGGTTCTTTTCTGCTGGGTTATTCCTCCGTTCTGATTTTCTCCACTCCCTTCCATATTAACATCTTTTGGTTTCCAAAATCTAAGTCAACAGCAATTATCTTTTCTTTAAGTGGTGCTGAAAACACACAGTTGAGTTAAATCATGTTAGCTTTAGTTAAAAGACACTTGAATCAAATTGTGAATTTTAGGGAAAACATATTCTTATTTGTGCTTAATAATGTGGTTGGATCAATGGAACAAGGAGAGGACAGTTTATAAAGAGAGGCCTCTTTCCCCTCCATTAAGTTTAATTGCAAACATTTCAGCCATAATGAATCACTGCTGACCGTAGGCCACCTCATTGTCATTCTGTGGTCATTGTGGCCGCTTGTGGGTGCAAGTTTTGTATGTTCAATGAGTTGTGGGAAGAAAACTGTAAGCCTAATTGTGGATATTGTAGGAGCCCTTTGTAAGTTGCTCATGAAACTGGAAAAGGGAAAAAAAAAAGCTAACAACTTTTGAGAAGACTTTGGCCCACTAAAACCTAAAACTTTACTTCATGGAAGTTAAAAAAAAAAAAAAATGATCCCTTTATTTTGGGTTCTCTGTATTAGTCAGGTAGAACAATTTGAAAAGCCATTTATGAGAAACTTTAAAATGCACTTTGCGAAAACCACCATAACAATATTTTTGAAAATTGTTTTGAAAAGGCTTGGGCTGTTCAAAGAACCGAGCAAACAAAAGATGCAAAATTACTCTAGTTGTTGTTAAGCATACAACCAACCAGAAAAAAACAAAACTGGCTGCTTTGGGTTGATTGTAGAATGAATATGGACATGGACGCCATTACATGGCAGAGTGTACTAGTCACTAGAAAAGAGAAAGAAAGTCATGGTTACTGGGGACATGCTACCTGAAGCATCATGAACATGCAAACATTTGCTGATAGAAAGCATTTTAATAGCTATTGACTCGCTAGAGTCAGAAGGAAAAGATGAACAGAGGGGGATCACAATGGTGATATGTCCAGAATAAATTTTTTCCATTAGTAGGTATAATTAAGAATTCTGGTTTGTACCTATTTGGATGAACTTCACTATGGTAAATTCAGTGTTTAAATGAAGAAGGTAGGAATAATAGGGGTGGAACAGTAGAACTTATTCCTCTTATCTGATTATGAATAGAAATGACTACTAATTCTAGGGTGTACATGACTTCAGCGATCTAATATCGTCTTAGATACACCTAAGACGACAAGGATAGATGTTGTCTTAGATATAAAAAAAATAAGGCATAATAGTAACAAAATATATAGGCCAACACACACACACACACGCACACACACACACGAGGGTGTGTGTGTGTGTGTGTGTGTATTGCTGTATGTATAGGCATACATATACATGCAAGAAGAAAAAATGTAAGGTAACAATGTATGGAAAGATTGAAAGTAACTGAAGTGGTTACTTATAAGATGAGAGGTGCGATGGGCCCAGAGAGGGGAACTTTTGTTATATAACTTTGATTTTTTTTTTTTTACTTGGAGTCATGTACTGATTTTGTAATTTTCAGCAAATTATTAAAAGAAAAAAAGTTAAATAAAATTAAGCCTTTGAGAGGGAAAGTATAATGCTAGGTGATTAACATTTCCAAGCTTCAAAGTAGGTAGGGTGGCCAGAAGCAGCAGCTAGAAAAGTCATAAGTGCGAACTTCAGAAACACATTCCTTTTTCATGGTCTTTGTACGTGTTTGTTCCCTTACTTCCTCCCGTGTAGTCACATGGCTTGAGGCTCTCCTCACAGGTAATGAATCACAAGGCGGATTCCTTCACTTCATTTTTGTTTCTGACAAAATGTCATTCTTCGGATGGCCGTGACCCCTTTTTCTAAAATATTGCCCGCTCTGCTTCCCTATCACACTATCCTGGACTGGTTTGCTTTGTAGCAGTTTTCACCGAATCTAACATGCATTCATGTATTACGTTAACATGTACGTCTAGCACTGAAATGTAAGCTCAATGAGGGCAGTGCTTTTGGCTTCTTCTCTCTTTACCAGCACATAGTGGTTGCTGCAAACAAAGGCATTGGCGAGGAGAAGGAATCGTACAGATGATGTCTTCGGAAATGCTGTCTAGGAGCAAAAACCAAATAGGATGGAACATAAAATAGGATGCCAAACATAATATAACCAACCCTTTTGAAAGTTAACTTGCTTCGCTTTCAAAAACTCTTTATATTTTATCTTACATTTCACGTGTCTTAGATATATGACTGTGGCTGTTTGTATTAAATGGAGAATTTTCAGTGAAAGATCGGTATAGGCAGGATTATGGCTCAGTATTAAGTCTGGACTGTCTCTCTTCCCAGGAAGGATACTTCTGATGTGTATAGTAGTTCCTAATTTCTCATCGTTTCTACTTATGGCTATCATAGAGAGTCTAAAGGAAGAAATACATTAAGAAATACTTCAGTCATAGTAATGAACTCACATTTTTCTTTTCCTGATATTTTCTGTTTAATTCATTATTTGTTGGGCATTCTTAATAGCATACAGCAACAAGTACAAACACGCTCATGTGTGTGGGCTATTTGATTTAAAAAATTCTAGTTACAGTGTCTATATCTTGCTGGGAAAATATCTTGAGGTTTTGTGTGTTTTTTTTGCCAAATAAAAATCAATATGAAATTCTATCTAAAGTTGTTCAAAATTGTAGGTTTTACAGACCCTCTTTTCCTTATACATACTTGGAAGTACAGCATGTGCCAGCTTTTAGAGCAAATAGCACCTGCTTTAAATACAATAAATCATGAAGATAAAATTTTTCAGAACTTTAAAATGCAAATATTGGCGAGGCTGATTTACTGTTCTAACTACAGTGCAAGAAAAATTGCAAGATACTGATTTTTTATTGGTGTCTCCTTGCATATTTTATCAACATTCCAAAAATTAATTTTATTTTCATTGCTTAATTGAGTAGCTAGATTTATCTATAAAAGATGTATAACATCACTAAAAAGAAACCCCAAGTGAAATAGTGAATTTAAATTGCAAAGTGGTTCAAATAAGTGTGTGAGATATTATTAATGTCATAAAGGCTAGACAGGATAAGAAGATTTTAAAATAACCAAATAAAGAGAATGAATGTTCAGGTTAATATAAATTTCTGACATTGAGCATTATCTAGGGAAAAAAGTTTAATTTGCTTTAATTTGAATAGATGAAAGTGTTTCTATTCTGAATGGTGCATATATGTGTGTGTGTATATTATTCGCCATGAGAAATACAGCATAATCTTCATGTGGCAGTTTAGAATCTTAGAATCACTCAGGGCATTTTATGAACCCCCCCCCCCCCCACACACACACACACATCACCAGTGTTGAAAGTGCATCTCATTATGTGGAATTATTTGTAAGAACACAGATCCCAGAACCCCCCAAGTCCTAGCACCCTGGCTTTTAAAAAGTATTTCTGTAATCTCATGCACCCACAATTTTGAGAACTACCCCTTAGCTATATTATAAAAAAGAAAATAATACAATAACTATAATAATTATAGCAATATTAATACTAATATTTAATATTCCAAACATGTTATTGTTTACCACCATTCTACTCATGTTACTTGTATTAACTCCCTTACTCATCGCAATGATGACGCTGTGTAGTAGATATTACCCCAAACTCCATTTTACTATTGGAGAAAGTGTAGCGCAGAAAAGTTAAGAAATTTGACCAAGTAACACAGTGTGCAAGTGGCAGAGGCTGGAGTTGGCAATGGAACTAGGGGAGCTTGTTTTCAGAATTCCCCTGTGTCTGATCCATGCCAAGCACTGTGGGTCATTGGTAAACACAGCATAGCCCACTTCCAAAGAACTTCAAAAAAGTGCAGTGGGAGATAGACAAACACTGAGACTAATGCGAATTTGATTTAGGCATAAGGTGATCAGGAAGAGAGGAAAGAGTGTTAATCTCTACAGAGAACTCTTTACAGAGAAGGAAATTCAAAAAGACTGAGTGGACATGGCACGTAAGATGATAGCAACGATCCAGACAGAACCAGCCGTTCTGCTAAGTCACGGAACATTAAAGCACAGCACATTTAGGAAGGAGTCGTTTAATGTGACACAAATAGAGAGTGTAGAATGAGGCCAACAGAAAGGAGGTGAAGCTTGAGAGGTAGGCCAGGGAAATCACGGAGAAATGGGCTTTTACTGGCCAGCCCAGGTCCACAGGCCACAGTTGTCCAGGTTGTATTCTGTGACAACAGTGCCCCCTTGAGTTGTGCAGGGCAAAGCTAGCATTAATATGGGCAGTGGGGGAGTGGCCCTGGGGCAGTGTTAACGAGTGGGGTCGATAAGATTGGATTTGCTGTCCGTTTCAACTGCTGCTCTATAAAGCATGCACTGGCAGACCACTATCCACCTAACGTATGAGTGAATTTGAGGAGATCTGGTCAAGTATGATGTGCTCTAAGGGCAGGGGATTTTTTTCAAAATGAACCATTTCAAGGAGTGAGAACAGCCCTCTATTATGAAGTTCAAGGTTCACTGGACTCTTCCCTCAGGTTTCTCAAATATGTTAATACTTTTATAAAGTCGTCACTACTGAGGGCAAACACTCTAGAAAGAAACTAGAAAGAAACGTTACCTTCTGGCAGTTTAGCGAGTTAACCAATTTCATGAGTTCTGTTATAATCAGGTTCATTAACCTGTTACACATAAGGTCACATTGTTTCCTCAAGGGAAGGCTCTACCTGCCTAACCCACTTGGCAGGGTGGGGCAAGGGGTGGCTGTGTATAGATAAAAGTGAAGTGGGATACGTGATGTGTCTACATTTGCAAAACTCTGTTATACTGCTGTTCCTTAAAGGTAAATTTTTTAAATTGCATATTCCTGAAATTAGACAGGTTTTGTTAGTAGATTTTATTTTTCATGGAGGCACTTGATTTAGATACAGGATAACAGTGAAATTGTATTTGTTTGGATCAGGAATTATAAACACCGAGGATAAGTGTCAACACCTATCTTTTAAATTACTTTGTATTTAGGCTGGAGAACCAGTGAAATCTCTAAGTTTATACTTGAACTTAACCACTGTTTAGCAATGTAGAGTCAGCCTTATAAAAGTAGATTATAAGAATATCCCAAGTGTTTGGGTGACTGGGCAGAAAAGTACCTCATGAGTTTTAGTGTCAGCTGGTGCAGTGTAAAGTAGTGAAGAAGAAAACAGTGAAACTGTATGGACTGCATACAAAAGGCCTCTGAGGTATTGATTCACATCCTTGGCTCATAGTTCAGCTTGTAGCATGTGCCTTGCAACTGCCCAGTCTTTCTTCTCCCCTACATTATCCTTATCTGTCACTGCATAACTTAGGCCAGCACAATGGCTTGAGGGGATCAAGAAATGGCTTTAAATTGAGCAAAATTTTCTGAAGTCATTTTGACTCTATCAATCGCTATGTAAGTGGGCCAACAAAACAGGACATTATCAGGAAGGGCACTGGAATGCAAATAGAGTTTTTCCTGCTGGCAAGGGATAGGTTACACATATACAGAGGGTGCCACAAAAATGTATACACATTTTAAGAAAGGAAAAAAAAACATTAAAATTATGCTGATGGTAACCACTTTGAGCACCTCTGGTAATTGCACAAGTCAAACGTGACTTGTATTAATCTTTTATTATTGGTATATATTGAGTATTACAATTTTAATATAGTAATAAAATAAAATTTTTAAAAAATGTGTATACAGTTTTTTGGCATCTTCTGTATATTTGTAATGATGTGTGCAACAGTGCTCTGTGTTTCAATTAAAAAAAAAAAGAAAAGACATACAAAACAAGTACACAACACATAAGATGGGGGCTAAGATGCTACATTTTAAATTAGAATAAAAAGCACCTGTGAAGGTGAGTTAAAAGTATAAACTATTTCAGGTTGTAAACGAAAAAACAATTATCCTAATAACATTCATATTTATTCTGTGTGGACTTTAAATACGTTATATACTTCCTCATTTGCATCTCCCACGAAGCCTGTAAAATAGAGAGCATAATCCTTTCTCTTTATAGGAAAAGGAATTGAACCTCAGAGGGATGTCAGAACAGGCCACAGTCAGTAGAAGAGTGAGTTGAAATTTACAGATTTTTAAAAATCAAAACCTGAAAGAAAAAAAAATAAAGCTTATTTTAAATGCAGTGTTTGATATTATGTATAAACACTAGGGAATGCTAGTCCACATGATGAAGACTACGTGTGTGTGTGTGTATAACATATTTATAATATATTCATATATGTATATAAAACATTTTTTAAATAGGAAGAAATAGAAATGGGTTTAAAAGCATTTGAAAATTTATTCAATATCCACTGCTATAATTTGGTGCTGACTCTGTCTTTACAGCTGCACTTAGGAAGACCCCCTGTCTTCTTGTGGAGCTGACCTTGAGCTCTTCTCAGGGAGCACTGCAAGGCCAGTGTTTTCTAGAACAACCTGCATTGCCTTTGACTTTGAAAACTGAGAATTTTAAGCTATAACTGAAGTTGTGTTTGTGGTAAGATTGATCAAATTGGTCACCCAATATGATCAGAAAGGAAAAGAACATGGGGCAACGTGGTGGAGATAGAATATACATTAGAAACACTGTTAGCCCCACTGCAATTTTTCTAGGAGTATAAGATAATAATTACAATGGAAATATTCCTGATATATACCAAACTGTTATGATAATACAATAATAGGTGTGTAGTACCTGTATCATTATAGTGATGAGATAGAGCAGAATCAAAGACCTTGAAGAATTTAAACAGATATCACCATTTTTTTAAAATTATTTTAAAATTGTTCTAATCTCTATTACCCCATGACAGAAAATATTGCTGTAAAAATCCAAATGGTTTTCAATGTACGAGGGGAAAATAATCCCTTGGTAAAGCTTATATTTACATTTTTGGTGAGGGTTTCCTGGGTTGCAAAATTTTTGCTTCTCAAGAATGGCAAAGAATGAACACACTGAGAAAACACATTTTATGTTTTGATTGTATAATTGGATCCAATTCGCGTATTTATAAAACTATGTTTGTGAAATAAATAATAAATCATGATGGCAGGTAATGCTATCCTTAAACAACTATTTTAAATGTTTAACAAAATGATCAAATCCATCTGCAGCCTTTCTTCTTTATGTGAACTCTAGCAGTTCAGTCAAGCTTTTCAATGTAGAGCAGATCGAGAGACGGAAGGTGATGCATTCAGATGCGTGTTATGTCAAGGCACCCAGAGCACACATGTCTGTAACAATGATTATAACTACGTTTAAAAATCTTGTTACGTGAAAAGCACTGTGTTAAGTGTTTTATATACACTATATTGTTCAGTTCTCATAGTGGTTCCATAAGGTGATAATATCGTTATCTCCATTTTTAGCAGATGAGAGAATTTAGCTTATTATTAAAAATTAAAAATTAATATTAATTAACCACATTAGGCCAAGAGAGGACATAACATTTTCAGGTACCTTATTATAAATCTATACTCTGAACCATCAGGCTATTGTAACACAGGGATGTCATAAATGACTTAGAAGAACTCCAGTTTCTGAAATAAACAATTAAATCACATCTACTCTTCAAGTTAACTACCAACTCATTATGTGTGTGATGGGATAGGTGAGAATGAAAAGGGTTGGTTATTCATATACATTAAGGTATTTTAGTCTACATATATAGGTAATATGTTTTATATGAAAGGGAGTGGAGAGTTTTTACCATATATACTGCTTGGAAAAGCCTCTTAAGGCTCACTTTTAAGTGTACAGATAGAAGGTTATGAATACAGAAAAACTTACAGATAAAGCATAAATATCTCCAGGCAGTCCCATACCAGTAGTCAAGGAAAGGAATAATTGATGTTAGAGAGTTATTTGCAACATTTCAAGAAGACACGAAATAAATAAATAGAAATTCCATGGAATAAGAATACCTGGTAAAATGATTTTTTCCTTTGTGTTTATGGGGGGTAATAATTAAACTTCTTGCTTGGTGCTGAAAATATCTATAACAAAATAGCTATATGTTATCTATTATCGGTTTATCAATCTGTCTATCATATATTTGGGGGTATTTTTCAAGTGATAGAAATAAAAATTAGTGTGTGATAAATGCAATTAGAATTTGATCCAATTTATGTAACACCTAGTAAGTAATTCTATAGTTTCTGCTAAAGCATTTTAAAATACAGTGCTCTGATATGCCGAAGGATGATTTAGAAAGAACAGAAAGCAGGTTGTTGTAACCACTGATACTTGAGTAGCTGCCGAGAAAGTAGCTAAAGTAGAATTAATTCAGGAACAGTCGGCTTTCCTTGGGTATCAGGTGCAGCTGACTGGGCAAGTGCTGTCTAGTTGCTCTAGGCCTGTTTCTCTCACAGTCTTCTCAGCCAGAATACATGCGCCTGGACATGGGCACAAGTGACCCGGCCCCTTTTCATTTCTACACTAACGTTGTTCAAATTGCTGAGCACCATGTCATAGGAGGTTATGCAGTCTGTTTAGGAGGTTTTGTCTGTATTTTTAAAATGAAAGATATATGAAAGAACTGGCACCGCCCGAATGCATCTCATGGACTAAGGGTAATAGTTTTATGAAAACTTTTGTTTGGAACCATAAATGTGTGTGATGGGTTGAAGTTCGGCAGTGGAGAGATACAGAGATTTGTGTATGGGCCATAAAGTGAAATGTATTTCTGACTGAATGGGGACTAAAAAGAAATGAGTAACATTGCCCTAGATCGTCTATCTTTATGGGAAAGCTGATAAAAACTTGCAGTGTAGTCCCCCCTTTAAATTGGAGGTCTCCCCAGCCAAGTTTTCAGACTATGTTTAGGAACATGATTTGCTCTACTTTCTGTGTCTGTAGATTCCATCCTTGCTTTCTATCCTCCTATGATATAAACTTTATTTTGGCACATAGACAGGGGAGCTTTCTAAACTCTCTCTTAATTGACCAGTCCAGCTTTTGTGCTGTTTCCAAATTAAATTTGCCCAACCGCACACTTGATTAAGAACCCTTTAATATTTCTCCATGTAGTTCAGGTTATTTTTAAACTCTTTAATCTGGCTTAAAAAAAATCTTTAGCCATTGGCCCTTGCCAAAGTTTCCAGCCACAATCTCTATTATTATTATTATTACTATTTACAAAGAGCTAAGATTCAGCAGAACCGAAACACCTGCTGGACCCAGGCTTTGTGAGGGTATTTCACACCTCCATGTTTAGGATTGGTTCTGGCCTTGTTTACTGTTTATTCTTTTCTTTGTTTAAATCCGTAAACCTTCAGTCTGTTCTAGAAGTCTCTATTCATGCATCCTCTCTTCTGTGGGAACTGTATTGATACAGCCCACCCCAGCAACAATGAGATGGTTTATCTTTTCAGACTTCATGTTCCTTATGATGCTGTGTTTTCCATTATATCTTAGGCAACTTTTTATTCCAACAGTGTACTTGTACCATCGTAAGATATTAACACATACTTGTTAAATGAACAAATGTCATGTCGTGTGTGTGTGTGTGTGTGTGTGTGTGTGTGTGTATAATTTCCTGGACACATGTATTTGATTGTTGCTCTTTTTTTTTTTTACTAAAGCTGAATAAATATTAATATACCAACACTGCAAAATTGAAAATGAATCTCTACATGATATAATGAAATCATCGTCCTTTAGTATACGTGATGCTTTGAGCCCTGCAAATAACTGCTTGCCTAAGCTGTTCTTGATGAGTTATTATCTTAGTCTGCAGAACAGTAAAGGGATGTGATTTGTTTGTGTATTTATAAATAGTTGCTGTATGAAGTGTGTTTTGGGGGTTTTAGGGGGAGGAGAGAGAGAAGTAATGCTATAGGAATGACAGTAGAGAAAATGGGGGAGAAACAGATGGTAAAAAGAAGACAAAATTGTTCTTAATTTTTTTTTTTCACCAATAAGTTTGGTTCAAAGAGTATTGGTGCCTACCAGGAAGTATAAAATAAGATTCAAGGCTCAAAAATTTTTTGAATTAGCCATTCACTATAAAGTGATAGGGTTATAAATACAAACTCAAACTGCTTTCAGTTTTTTAAAACAAGCTCAACTGGATGAAAATGAGTGACATGCTTAATTATTTAAATACAAAGAGAATGATTACTTAAGATAAATTAAAATTTTGACTTGTTATTTTATAGAATTGTACTCATTTTCCTTATGGAATAATTTTTTTCACCTTTAAACATACACCACAAATTAAATAATTTTTCTTGGCATGTAGTTTTTCAGCCACACTACTGCTATAATAGATAATAAAAGGGGGACTGAATTCGTATCTTAGAAATGTAATCATAAATAGATATTTCTCACTAATGTTGGCAAGTGTGATCTGAAATACTGGACATATGTGTAACGTACGAGATTAAGCTGACATCTGTTTTTCTGATAGTGAGGTGTGGATTTCAGAGACACAGAGAGTTAGGGGATGATGGACCCAGATGTCAAAGTACAGGGTTAAAGAGCAGGTTGGGGAAGAGAAGGCAATGAATACATTTTATGAAATCTTCTTTATGAAACCTCTTGGGCTCAACAGTGTACTATGTGTGTATTGTTGTAGATTATTTTTAAAGAAAGGAAGCTAACATATGTTAGGTCTTGTTATGGATCATGACTTCCTCAAAACAGCCCTGTGAACTGGATAGTCTTATACTCTTTTTATAGGTCAGATAATACATTTTTTATGGGTCAAGCAATATGTGCATATTTCTCAACAAGCATTTCCCTCAAATCAGATTATGAAATCCTTATAGGCAGGGACTGCACCCTTAGACTGGATAATGGGGTTCACTTTCTTGGAGTCTGTGCTGTAGAGAACGCCCCTCTGCCCCTGCTCTAGCTCTGCCCTTCCCCATGGAACAAAAGGTCCATAGGGCCATGGGATGTATCCACTTGGAAGCCATGTCCTACCTATCTCATTTGTAGACTATGCCTCTAGTAAGTGAAAATAAGCATAAACTCCTGAATCCAGTATTTAAGATGTGGGCGTGATTTATCCCTGCTTCCTCCTTTCCTGGTAGCCTCTACCTTGCTCATCAAGCTCTGGCCAGGCACCGGTCTCATTTTATTCTTTGAACACGTCAAGCTCATCCTTGCCTAAGGATCTTGCACCAAATGTTTCTTCTGCCTCCTGTGCCAAGATCTCCATTCTGAAGGATGGATTTCTTTCCTGTGGACAGGTTTCAGATGAAATGTCACCTCCTCAAAGAGGCTTTCCCATCTATGTCAAAATAACTCTTCTGTTCCTCCTTTTTAAGTTTTCGTGTGTGTGTGTGTGTGTGTGTGTGTGTGTGTGTGCGTGCGTGTGCGTGCGTGCATGCGCGCATGCCTGAGTGCATGCATTGGTCTGTATGAAATACAAATTGCATGAAAGCAGAACTTTGTTCTCCTTTTCATTATCTTCTGTCAAAACTCTTGTGCCCAGAATGGCACCTGGAACATAACACTCAATAAATAGTTGATGAATTAATGGTTATTGAATGAATTTTTGGTAATAATCTACATGTTCACTGAATATACTCTGTTTGAGGGAATCACTCAATGAAACAGTGAATTAATGAAAGGTTATATTATTCTTCTGGCTCCAAAGCCTATCGTTGTTTCACTGTTACAGACTATTTTTGAGTGACCTGTAGTGGAGTGAACCCTGCTGGACCCCTACACTGTCACAAAGTTTGAGACAAGAGGGTAGTTGTACACTCTAAAAATTATTGCAAATTCTTTTCTTTCCTGTCCTTGCACTGTGATATGACAGATTCTTCCATCAATAAGCTGAGTCTGTCTCTTCTCCCTTTGCATCTGGGTCAGCCATATCACGTGCTTTGCCCAGTAAGTCACTGGGAGACATGGTGCCATCAGAGAAGCTTTCCTTTTCTTTCTGCCCCAGGAAACCCTGAGACTGCTATGTGAAAAAGCCCAGGGTATTCTACTAGATGAGAAATATGTGGCCAGTCTCCTCTGTTGCCCCAAGTGACTTGCTATCAACTGCCAGGTGTGTAGGAGTGACACAATCATTGATCATCTATCATTCAGCTGACATTCCAACCACAGACATATGATTGAGGTTAACAGTGATCAGCTGAGCTGGCTCAGTGCAGAAGAATCATCCACCAACCAAAAGAATTGTGAGTCAAATACATGGTAGTGGTTGTTTTATTTTACTGAGTTTGCAATTTGTTACACAGCAACAACTAACTGATACTGAGGCTGTAGAGAAACAATAAAAAATAACTCCTGCTCTAACCATGCCCTCATAAGTTCAGGTAGACTTTTAAAGTGTAAATATTAAGCTAAAATACAGAGAAGTCAGTTTTCAATGGCCACTTCTAAAAAAAAAAGCATTAATGAAATGCTTCAACTGTTTGACAGAAGAAGAAGAAGGAGTAGGATTTGCCTTGATATGGATGAATTCAACAGTGAATCATTTTCATGTATCTCATACATACTATTTGAGTGACAAACTGAAAACAAGTCACAATTTAAATAGTTTAGAGGTTGAATTAGAATAGATGACAGCCAGTGTTTCTCCTAAATGCTGACATCACAGTATTTTCCATGAACACATGAGTGAGACTGCACTTTTAGAATGTTCTGTTTGATCTGTGGTGCAAATGAATTTGGATATGGAAAATGATTCTAACATTATGGCTGAATATCACATCATTTTAATATCACTGAACAGTATGTTTGATACACACACTGACAAACACCATGCTATTTTTCTTTAAAAAATAACTGAAAGTTTTGTTGAGAAAAATTTTGGCCACCAAGCATATTCTAGTGAATGATTCCAATGCCACACTAATCTATGATACTTGAATTTGAATTAGTGATATTATAAAAATTTGCTGCCCATGCTTCCACTGTTGATGCTCATGTCTGCTAAACCAGATGTCTGTTATTCATCCTGTCACCTACCTGTTCAACTGCTAATCTCAAGGAAGACAAAGTAGCTTGTTTTTGTTGCTGTTGTTATGTTGAAGAATCCCTAAGATGTAAGGCTGAGTCAGATTTTGATCATAATGAAATTTTTGGTACATACTCACTTGTCTTCTCATTTCCCTAGCCCACTGGGGTACTTTGAACAGCCAATGGAAATATGGCTCAGTCTAGTGTTATGGCTTCCCAATCAGAAAGTCATGCATGCTGTTCCCATGTCTTACATAAGTGATCTATCCAGGCCATTCCAAAATGCCATCTGCCAATACAGGCACTATTCATTGGAATAAAGGAATTTCTCATCATTTACCAGAAAAGGAATTATGGACAATAACAACAAAAATAACCAAAGAACTGAGAATGGAGTCTGTCTCTTCCTCAGTCAAGTGAAGACTTGAAATAGGCTGAAACTTTCTACATACATTCAAAATTTAGACATTAGTCAAATGATACTGTTTTACATTAAACTATTTCCCTCCTTCTCTCAAATACAGCCTCTTACACTGACTCTCCAATGATGAAAATCTTGATTTACCCTGTCTTGGCTATGTTTTTTTTCTAATCATTTATTAAATACTTTACATATTCCTCCTGTGGTAGTTTTAAAATATAGCCAAGTCTTAAAATAAAACCAAGTTTTAAAATATAATGAAGATGTGCCCCTTAATTCCTCTCTCCTTAACTGTGGGGAGTTGGGAGAATTATTAATGACCTTCTAATAAGGAGAATGTGGCCAAAGTGATAGTGTGTGACTCCAGAGATGGGGTCATAAAAGAAACTGTGGCTTCTTGGTCTCTAGTGGCTAACTCACTCTTGGGAAGCCAACTGCCATTTTGTGAGAACGCTGGAGGAGTCCTATGGAGAGGACCATGTGGCAAGAAAAGGAGTCCCCTGCCAACAGCCATGTGAGTGAGCCATCTTGGAAACATACCGTCCAGCCCCGGTCATGTCTTTACATGACTACAACCCCAACCAACATCTTGACTGCAATTTCATGAAAGAACCACAGCCACAAACAGCAAAACTGCCTCTGAATTCCTGACCCACACAAATAGTGCAATAATTAATGTGTATTGATTTAGATTATTAGGTATTGGGGTAATTTGTTACTTAGCAATAGGTAACTAATACATCCACCAAAGTAATCAGTAAACTCAGTAAAGCTATCAAATAAAAATATTTCTCAAATATTGATCGTCAGTACCTTTCCTGTCTTAAAAATGGGTAGTGTATCTAAAATGTCTTCTTTCTCCTTCCATAAAATCTTTAGGACAAAGGCTTCATGTGTAACTAAAATTATATATAGAGTATAGAGCTGAGAAATTATAAGTACATATATAATTTATGTATGCATGTAATTATCTGATCCAAGATGCTGAATCAAACTTGCTGGAAGATAAGCATCTTTTCCCCTGTATCCCTAATCCCTATACATTATACATCCACTGGTATGTCAGGACATTCTTTTTTTTTTTTTTTTTTTTTTTTTAAGAAAGTGTTTAGGACTGGTTGTTGATTGGGAGTTGATGCTAATAGTGAAAGACTGAGTAAGATGTGAGAAATTGTGTGGTTCATGGCCAGCTTCTTGGGTTAGATTTGATTTCTGTGGTAAAAAAGAAGGGACATTAGGCTGACTTATCCATTTAAGAAAGATTATGTCACCTAGCCTGACAATCATTTGTCCTTGCACCCAATGTTCCATAAAATATGAAATTTAGAGAAGGCCATTCTCCTATTCTTGCATACAAACCGTCAATACTGTATATTTCAAGTTATTTTGGAATATCTTGAGATACATGGAAGTTGCCTTGTACAACATGAGTTAGCATCCTTAGGGAAAAAGCTAATTGGAGGTCACATAATGAGGTCACATAATCAGTGGTCAGCCTTTGGCTTCACAGGCATGGCCGGAGAAAAATAGACCTAAGAGCAAGAGGAGATAGACAGGGCAGAACCTGTGTGGGGACTGTACTGGAAAAGTTGTTTGCTCATATGAGACATCCCTTTGAGGATGCCCAGAAAAACTAGAATATTCTTAAGGGGACAAATCTTTTAGTAATTAGGAATTTGGTGGGTAAGAAATATGCATTTATTTGTAACTATCATCTGGGAAATCTTGGACATACATTGAAGTTGATAAATATACTTCCAACTTCTAAAATATTCCTTCCTTTGGTCCCTCTCCTCTTTCCTTTCTTCATTCTTTCTTTCTTTCTTTCTTCGTTCCCTCTATATTTCTTTCCCTCCTTCTCTCCTTCCCTTCTTTCCTTCCTGTCTTTGTTTTCTCCTCCATTCTCCATTCTTCCGTCTAAGCCGCCACCATTTTTGTCTCTTCTTTAGTCTACATTGTTTACTTTACCTCTAGAATCTGGATGCCCTGGCTGAGTTAGGTCTCCGATTCCAGTTGGCCTTGTTGACATGGGCTTTTTGCCATACGTGAGCTCATGGGCACGTACACACATCCTATTTCATGTTAGACACCTCTGTCTGTTTCTTAAATCTACTGGCGGTGCTTTTGACCTTATTCTATGGTCTATCACACATCCTTGGAATTTAGAAAATTCAGTAATTATCCTATGTCATTCCAGACTTCTGTTGGTGGGGGGTTGAGTGTTACCTTGAAGTCTTTCAATTGCAGCAGGTTGAAACTTGGCATAAATTTTGACAGCCAGATGCAGTATTTCTTCCTGATTGCATGGCTCATAGTCAGTTAATAATGCATTGTTTTCTGAAGTAAAACTCAGTGGAGGTGCAACATCTGGTTTCTAGCGAAAAAGCCTGACTTAATTTACTCCAATCCCTGGTGTGATTTACAAAGCACCAAAGAAGGTGGAATGCTTTGACACATTGTGGAATACCGACCGACTGTGTCTACATTGGCAAAGGTTTGCTAAATGGCTCATTTAAAGCAATCAGTGAATCTTTTCTTTGGTACCACCCTAACAGCCAAAATGTTTACATTTCTAAATGAAAACCTTTTTCTTTGGGTGAAAACATTTCTAAAAAAAGTAAATGCTTTGGACATTAAAGGCAAAGACTATGTTTTCCTTTGAACAGTGGAGATTGTGAAATGTTTTCCAAATATCCCCAAACATTATGAGGAAAATGCGAGCATTTGATAAATTTCTGCCTGAATAGCATTATTAGTAAAATTTCAAGCAAGTTCAGATTTTCCAACAGGCTACCAATTCTTGCAGTGGAATAGTAGGATATTTGAAAAAACATTCAAATTTCAATGCTAAATTGAAAGCTGATGTGAAGAAAATCACCAGGGTAACTGAGCTCAGCCCTCACATATATGCATGATTTTTATAAATTACCAGCAAGACAGAATAAAATGCCTTAGTTTTTTTTTTTTTTTTTTCCATTTATTTATTTGAGATGAACTCAGACTTTGAGGTAATTCATATTTTAATTCACATTTACTGAGCACCCACAGCATAATGTAGTAGGTAGTATCAAGAAAAGGTCAAAACTTGATATTGGATTATGAAAATGTCTTTGCCATAATCATTTCTTTTTCTAACTTGTACGATAATTGGTACACGGAGGGAAGCAGGTGGTTACCACCAGGTTTTATGCTTGTTGAGTTCATCATAACAAAATCAGTCAAATCTTAGTGAGTTAAATAAATAAAACTAAATTTTCTATAACAAATATAAATGAATAAATATAATTTTCTACAAAAATAAGCAGGAATTATTGTCTTAGGTTCAAATGATCTATAACAATAAATCATTGTAGTGAAGGTAGAAGATCACACAAGAACTTCTCATAAACTTTACAATTTCAGGATAGAATAAGTATAAAACTCACATGAAATAACCATGCCATCATGGCTAATTATATTTTTACTGACATCGAGGTACGTACTAGTTAGTATTTTTCTCTTATCATGTATGAAATCATAAGGTCAATACGTGTATTGCATTCTCATAGCCTTGTGTCAACATATATATTTAAAATTTACATCTTTGTTTGGCTTTTAAAATCAAGAATGAATTTGAAGAATTCAAACTTTATAATTTGCAAATTCTACATCTGTTAATAAATTATGATAGGATCTGTCATATAAATTATCTCATGTAACTCTTTACAACCTCCCTGACCCATAATATTGTTCGTTTTTAGCAAGATGAAGCAAGGCGAAATACACTCAGTTGCACTGGAAATTTAGTAAGAGTGGAAGAATACTTGTTCCTTCTCACTGTCTACATTTACTCTAGTAGCAAAGTGTATGTTTTAATCTGATTTGCTATTAAATGCAGTCATCTGCTCAGCCTTACAACAGAATTATGCTTTACCCCATTTCCATTTTGAACGTTAGTTTTCTTTTATTTTAAATACAATATGATGCAATTTCTTACCTTGTAAGATGTTTATGAGTATTAAATGTCACAAATTTGAAAATTCTTGGCACTTACTAAATATGTACTAAAAGATTGTGGGATTCAATAAGAACATACACAGAATGATACTGCTGATGAATTTTACCCTTTGCATGTGAACATATTCAGATCATTTCCTAAAAGTATTTGAGCATTTCCTCCAAAGCCTAGGGCAAATTGTATAAGAACTTCTAGGCCGTGATAAAGACTTTGGCTTTTATTCTGAATGAGATAAGAAGTCTATGCAGCATGTTGAGTAAAAGACAGATATGGCTAGCAGTAGTTAAATGACATAAATTAGTGATCTCAGCAGAAATAAACATATCTTGGACTACAGTGGTAATTGTGAATAGGATACGCAGAAAGAGAAAACAGAGAAGATAAGGATGACCCCAAGTGTTTCTTTGGATTAAATTTCTAGAAAAGTAGAGTTGCCATTTACTAAACTGAAAAGTCAATACAGAGCTGGTTGGGATGTGAGCAAATAAAGAATCAACTTAGGGAGATACTTCTCAAATATCCAAAGAGAGGTGTTCAGTAGGAGGGGAGAGGTAGGTGTTAGAGATAGACATGAGCTTTCCTAATTTCTTGATAATGTTTAAACGCATGGCATTTCAATCACTGGTAGAGCTTAGAAAAAAACAAAATTAAAGAACTAAGTCTTGGGATATTTCAATGTTTAGAGTTTGGGAAAATGAAAAGATCAAACAACAGCAAAAACGACGAAGCTGAAAGTGAATAAAAATCTTGAAATTGCAAGTGTAAACAAACATATAATTCTAAAAGTTTGTCCAAGGCAATATTTCCTAAACTATTGTGGAATTTTTCTCAAAAAAGTAGGTTTTATGTTCAAATATATTTTCAACATCCTTCATATTATATCACCCTTTGTGAAATTTTTGATGAATATTTTTATATTAAAAGTTCTGAGAAACCCAATAGCAAATGAACCTTTTTATACTGTTAATCACAATATTTCAAAAAAAAAAAATCCCTGAAACCTGTGCTGAATGATTTCATGGTTCTAAAATTATTTTTCTGTTTCTTTGCCACATATTCCTAGAATGCCCATTTTGATGTGACTTGGCTGTGCCTTTAAAATTAATAGCTAATAACATTGTCTCCAAATATGTTTGCATCTACAGTAATGGAGATGGAGAAAACTGTCTAGATTTGGGCTATCTTTTTAATTTCACAATGTATAGAACTAGATCATAAACTGAAGGATGAAGGTGAGAGAAAGAGACAATTAAGGATGACTACAAGATTTTGATGTTAGCAGCTGGTTAAAGTCATTGCCCGTAAGTGAGATGGGAAAGGCATGGAAAGTGAGTATGAGATCACGATAGCTTTGTAAGGTAGGAACCGTGTTTCCCAAAAAAATAAGACCTAGCTGGACAATCATCTCTAGTGCATCTTTTGGAGCAAAAATTAGTATAAGACCTGGTCTCATTTTACTATAAGACCTGGTCTTTATGATATAATATGATATGATATGATACGATACGATACGATACAACACAACACAACACAATACAATATAATATAATATAAATAATACTGGGTCTTATATAATATAATGTAATGTAATATATTAATGGGTCTTGTATTAATTTTTGCTCTAAAAGACACATTGGAGCTGATTGTCCAGCTAAGTCTTATTTTCGGGGAAACACGGTAGTTGGAATGAAAAATAACAGTGATTTTCCAGTAGAAATTTTGATATCATCTTTATAACAGTAGAAAACCAAAAGTTAGTGGTAATGGGGAAAATATTAACAACATGTGAACCCCCTGCTGTGGTCACTTGTAATCTTGTGATGGGTGGTTCAAAGCAATAATTTCAAGTTCCATCTCTTCTACCTTTTCCTAATCTAGCCTAATACAGCCTGTCCACTTCTCTCTTCCTTCCTCCCTCCCTCCCTCCCTCTGCATCTCTCCTTCTCTCTCCCTCCTTCCCTCTCTCTCTCTCAATCTCCCCTAACTTGTTGTTCTAACATGTAATTTAGAAAAAGTGTCTTACATGCAGTATACGGAAAGTTGAAATGCAGACTCAGAGCATTGACTTTAAAATTTCTACCAAACAAATCATTTAAAATATGATATACCAGATAATTAGTTTTTTTAAGTATTATATTCAGTAGATCACTTTCCCCATTGCATTTCCTTATTAACCAATTAGAGAAGTTGGGTTGCTTTATAAATGTTGTCATTTTTGTCAAATATCACTTGGAATGCTTTTGCATTTTTATCTCTTTTTTTCTGTGTTGATTGATGTTTGGCTTTATCAAATTAATGGTTTCGGAATCATTATACACAGTTACATATTTGGGTCAGAATCATCAAACATGAAGGGAAGGCTGATAACATTTGTTAAAAGACTTGAATAATTACGTTTCATTTTTAAAGGCAAAAGTAAACAGAGGAAAGTCAGAAAGTCAAATTTCGTTAATATTAAGTAACTACTCTCATCTTCACAGTTGCAGGAAAAAAGCAAGAAATCAGTCTTACATTTCTCCACTGCAAAATGATAGCATTGCACTTATGGAGGCTGCTTGCTTCTCTGTGGGAAATGAAGTTGCCCAGTGTTGGGCCTGTGGTCCTAGGTCCTGAATAGTGCATGTGATATAGACAATGTTTTCCTCATTTTACGCAGAGAAATCAGACTCAGAGAGGTTAAGTGGTGTGTTGGTTCAATAATTGTCGAGTTAAGTTTTAAACCCCATCTTTAAGCTTTATATCAGGAGCTCTTTCTTTGGTATCCCCTTTCAGTCTATGAAGCTCTTAATGTGACTGGCTGATTCTCCTGCTGCATGGCCATGGTCTTCCTTTTTTACATGCTGGTCAAGAGAAGTCATACAATTACTACAAGTTCATGAAAAAGGCACTATAAGATAACAGAATAAGCTGTTGATGCTGATCAGGCTCTGGCAAAGCTTTCTGCATTCTCTATTTGCTCTTTGCATATAAAATGAAAAGAATAAAGAGCCTGAAAGTCTGAAGTACAAGATGTCTTCTAAGAAATTGGAGTATTACCAGGGCATGTAAGAGTATATGGTGTGCTTGACTTTGATGGTGATTCAGTGAATCTAAATGGACCATGCCCAAGAATATATAGGAGAGCTCTCAATAAAAAAGCCACATTTCTAATCATGTAAGTGTTTCAAGACTCCTGTAAAAACTTGGAAAAATACAGAAGTAACCTCTGATGTTTATAAAGAGACACCATTGAAAATATTTTTTTGGCATATTTTTAGTGAATTTTTAGTACCATTGATTCCACATTTATACAGGGTTTCCTGCATTTTTTTGTCACATTTTATTGTAAGCATATTCTCAACTTATTAACATTTATTAGTTAAAATATATTATAATGAAGAAATATTATCACATGGTATATAAATGCTCTATAATATATGTATTTTGTTGCCCTTCTGTTGAGGTTTAGATGATTGTTCCACATTTGTTGTGAATAAAATTTTGGTGAACATGTTGATTGTTAAGTCTTACGATACTTAATATTTAAATATAAAATATATTTTAAAAATTATGTTCTCACATTTATCATTTAAGTTGGCACAATCAGGAGTAAAGGCAATGACGTTTCATAAGCCCATTCTTTGAACTAGTTTATGGGACATTGCCAATACTATGAAATATTTCACTGGATTAAAATAAAAGCTCTTGGGTTTTGTAAAGATAAAACAGCAAGTATGCTTTGAGCCTAGCATTTTGCAATATTCAATCCTGAGCCCGGAAAAATAGCCTAATGCCAATTGTAAATACTCTAGCATGATTAAGGCTGATCTATTCAGAAGGAAGCCCTGCTTTCTAGTTAAAATATAACTGAACCAAATACCTTCATATATCTTTTCTGGAATTCTTACTTTTCCCTTTAGGTATGGTGTTAGTCATTATGCTGCAATTTTGATTATGTGTAGAATATTCATATTTATGTAGTTGCTGACACCTCATCCTGTCATGTTTTGAATGCACATGAGTAGATAATGATAGTGATTTATTATGATAAAAGTAAAAAAAAAATGACATAAATTCACCTAAAGGAAAATCTTTATTCTGAAGATAGATGGTATATTTAGGGCAATTTTATAAGCTTTATAGCTTTTTTGTTTCTTTCTGCATTTTCTTAAAAAATGGAAATGTTAACCCTTATACATATGGAAAAAAATAAATGGAGAGAGTCCCATTAATTCATTCTCTTAGAAACTAACAGAAATGGGGAAGAAAGGAACATTAATTATTTATTCACAGATAATATATTGATTAGTTGGCATGTGTAACTTACCATGACTCCAAACTGTATCAGAAATTTAAATATTTCAGGACTTGGGTATCAATAAGTTGTACATTACGTTCATTGATCCACCAGCATAGGTGTGGGTGTTTATGTTACTTGTCATCTCTAGCTTACATTGCATCAGTCATGTTGGTAAATTGATGTTGTAATGAAAATCATATTGTGCCAGTACCTCCTTTTTATCAGAGTGAAGCTATTGGATTTTGTTTTACTTAAGTAAAATGTATCCTAATTGGCTAAATATTTTTAAACATTATATAGTGAATTAAGTAGGCTCAAATTTCCAGTATAAGGTAAATATAGTAATAGTTTATAGTTGATACTATACAATACTATACTATACTATATTATACTATACTATAGAATAATAATAGAATAATATATTTCTTATTACATACTCTACAATCTCTCTCATTCTTTGTATATTTTACATCTTAACACACATCTGCACACAAAAGTAACAAATGTCTGCAAATATGCAGTATATAACTTTATGACATATATTAGTCTTCTAGGGCTGCCATGACAAACTACTGTAGACTGGGTGGCTTGAACAACAGGAATTTATTTCTCATAGTTTTGGAGGCTAGGCGTCCAAGAGCAAGGTATTGGCAAGTTTGATTTCATTTTAGCGCCCTCTCCTTAGTTTGTAAATGGCCGTCTTCTCTTTTTCTCTTCACTTGGTCTTATCTGTCCTAATGTCTTCTTCTTACAAGGATACCAGTCATACTGGATTAGAGGCCACCCTGATTACCTCATTTGACCTTAATTAGCACCTGAAAGGCCCTATATCCAAATACAGTTGTATTCTGAGATACTAGGTGTTAGAATCTCACCATATGCATATTTGGGGGAAACAATTCAGTCTATAATACTGTATGATGACATTTCCCAAAGAGTGTTCTACTGAACACTAGTATCCAGATGTATTAATACTTTAATAAAAGGATGTGTTGGTGAAATACATTTGGATAATGCTAAGTAATATACAGAGAACTGTATGTTTGTTTGGTTTTGCTATTTTGGTGAGTGTTTTTACAAACGAAAGCATGGTAATTTCCAAGAGATGACTGCAGCATTCAGGCTATCCTAAATTTACTTGACCAAAGGATCTGAGTTTGTGCTTTGGAAAAGGCAGCTGCCGTATACATTCTAACTCTTGTCATTTTTTTTTTCAAAGAGAATAATAAGAATCTGACACATTTGAAATATGTATATATCTTAAACTGGGCCCAATTGTAGTTGGGTTAAATAATCAACTCTACGATATTTGTGGGAAGGAGCAAAAAGCTCCACTTGGTTGACGACTGATTATAATATCGTCTGCTATAAGCGATTACTATTAATTGTCATTATATTTTTCTTAATACAAATGTTTGTATCTCCTTTCATTTTTTTGGGGGGAACAGATAATGTTTGTATGTCATACAAATTATTAACACTTAAGCATAGATTAATAAAATACTAATTTCCCTTTTTCTTACAAGACCTGGAGAGAATAGAACAAAGGAAGGTAAGACTAAATGGGAAGAAAAATAAGGAAAGGCCCAAAATAGTTGCTCTCAAACCATACTCTGCATTTAAGCCCCCTAATGAGACTTTGAATTATGAAACTGTTCTGGCCTCATCCCTAGCATTTCTGATTCCAATGGTCGAGGGTAGGACTGAGGTATCTGAAAGCTCTCATCATGATTCTGATGTGCAGTCAGGAATAAAACTAGGTCTCAGAAGAAGGAAAACGGTGTGCAAAGGCATGTTACTTCTATTGGGGAAAACTGCAGAAGCATCAAGCACTATGGTAAGATGACCAAAAAAAAAAAAAAAAAAAAAAAAATGACAGTGACTATAGGAGGTGAAAAAACAAAGGTCAGCTGATCAAATTCCCTGAATCAGTCAGTCAAAAGGAAGTGATCTGTTGGCACTTAGAGCAGCTAGAACAGTTTATATCTTGCAAAAGTCAAGCTCTAACACATTAAGCAACCCCTCATTACCCCCATCTTCAACCCCTGGAAACGACCATTCTATTTTGTCTCTATATTTGACTACTCTAGATGCTTCATATAAGTGGGATTATACAGTATTTGCCTTTTGGTGACTGATTTATTTCACTTAGCACAATGTTCTCATGGCTCATCCATGTAGTAGTACAGTGATCCCCCCCACACACACACACAAGGATTTTGTTAACCAAAGGTCAGTCACACATTTTCCAGACAGAGTTTCACAGCCATAGGGTTGTTCACGTACTTTTTATGTAGGGAAGTCTCTGAAGAAAACTGTTGCATGGTGCTCATTGCTTTTATCAGGGATTATCCAGAAATTTAGTGCAGCATCTGAAAGGCAGTGCACTAAAGCCATGCTTCCCGTCATACTTCTCAATGTGATTGGATCTAAATTGAATTTATCTCAATGCTCAATTTAAAATAAAAAGTAATATGTAAAGTTGTGAACCAAAGATGTGACGTGTCATCTGTACTTGCTAACCATTATTTTGATTATCTGATGTCCTACAGGAAAGCATATGCTTTAGTTGCTTTTCTGTTTTGATTCTAGTATGCATTTATCATAACCCAAGAGAATTTGAAAAGTCCGAATATATAGATCCAAGTTAAATATGCACTTCAAAATGAAGAAGAAAGTCCTGTGGGTATTAGTATTTTTGGCCTCACCATCTCACTCTGGGAAAAAGAAAAGGAGGCTCATAAAAACCCACCGAAGGACATTTTTGGGTTCTTGGGGCCATATGCTGAAGAAGAGACACTGACTGAACTTAAAAATAACTGCATAGTGTATTTTGATAGTGGACATCTATCTATCTGTAGGTTACTGACAATATTAAACAGTCACTGTTATCTCATTTAGGATTCTTCGGTAAAGATGAAACAAAGAAAATTAACGCTGTGATCCAGATACTTTCTCAAAATTATCTAATAGATGGATATACAAGAATGAAAATTTTAATATAATTTGGTTTAATTTAATCCAGTGTTTTCTGGGATGCTAACAAGATGGTAGTTTTCTCTGGTGTTTTTATTTGTTTATTGGTTCTATTTGTTTTGATTTCTGTGTCTAGCTGATGATTCAGAATTAGAGCAGCTGAATTACGTATTTTTTGTAATGATTTATTTTAAAATGTATCTTACTAGTTCTTAAGCTCAAAGTAAAAATAATGACCATCATTTTTTTCCTCACACTCCTGCTTGATCATCTCTTCCCAGGAGATGGAAAGAGAAGCAACTAAGATAAAAGTCATGGCAAATATTAATAATTTTTAAAGTATATAGTTTATTACTAGTTTGGATTAAAATACCTGGGGTAATTAATTTTTTTCCTTATGTAGAGAGCTTTTATTGAAAAAGTGACTAATACTCTTATTTGTTTCTTAGCACTTTCTACAAATAACTCATTTTGACCCAATGCTAACTGTATTGTGCTCATTTCCCAGATGAGAAATCTAAAGCAAATAGTTTATGTAGATTGTGAATCAAATCCAGATCTTGTTAGAAGACCAAGACAATTTACATTGTAGCATTTTGCCTCAGAAAGCAAAATCCTTAAGAAATTACTGTTAGGTGAATTTTAATTTGTTTCAGAAATGGAACTTTAGTATCATGTAAAATGTATTTCATGTATCTACCTCTGAGTGATCATGTTGTAAAAAAACATAGTTCAAATTGGGGGTTCAGAAAATTATTAAAACATTGCAAAACTCATATATTCATACACTGATAATCCAGGAATCATTTTATTTATTTATTAAGGGATGAAAGGAAAAGAGTAATAGAAGAAAGAATAAAGATCAGATGAAATTCTCCCATTTCTGTGCCAGACACTTTCATATATGGCATCGAAATTCATAATCACAGCACAGTTTTAAGGTGGAGTTATCCCCATTTCAAAATGAGGACACTGAGAATCAGAGAGTTAAGTTAGAGAGTATTTGTTTGCAAAGCCTAGATTTAAAATAAATTCTGATTTGAAAACCTTTGCTTTATCCATATCATGGAATATGAACAAATTTCTCTAAATATTTAGTGTTGGTGGAAATTACAGAGAAATCTCATACAAACATTTTTATTACATTTACACCTTTTATAAAGTACCAAAATGAATGATTCTCCAAAAAAGGAGAAATTGTACTGCAGATGATGATTTAAGAACTCAATTTTTAGCAAAGCACAGTTTCCTTTTGAACTTTCCCATTATATCTTGCTTCTGAATATGCACTTCCTAAAATCTTCATTCACATGTTAAAGGTAGGTCTATGAATTCTTGTTTTTGTCTGTAAGCTTTATGTTAAATTATACCATAGAAAGAGTGTGGATTTCTAGATTTATCTTGTAAATAAACTATAAAGAGAACATGTCACAATTTTTAGAGACCTCCAAAATTACTGCCTTCATCAAGATATACTTTCAACCTCCAGTTCAAGGGGAGTAGATCCAGGGCAGACTTCTTTCTGTTTGTCTGCCCCCATTACAATTTAGCCTTGACCTTGGCTGACATTTTAAGGCATAAGGACAACTGAGCAGAGGTCTCATTTAATGAAAGTCAGAGGACTGTGATGAAGTCCACATGGGATAGAAATGGGAGGAGAGTTGATATTTTTACAGAATGATGATGATTAGTAAAAACAGACTCTCTA
The DNA here is from genome assembly GCF_057876585.1 of Rhinolophus sinicus. NCBI lineage: Eukaryota > Metazoa > Chordata > Mammalia > Chiroptera > Rhinolophidae > Rhinolophus > Rhinolophus sinicus. The sequence continues at coordinate 186,148,746 of NC_142503.1, read as the reverse complement.
CTCCCTCCCCATGTTTCATTCTGTATACAGATTCAAGGCTAGGACCCATGATCTCCTTAAATTTATTGTCTATTGACAGAAATATAGCAGACGCTTTCAACACAAATGTATCTCATTACAGAGAAATTCTTATCCTTATGAAATGTTACATTATCAAAGAAAATAGCTGAGAGAACAGGTAATGCAAAGTTTATTTTATGGTGCAACCTCAGGCTAAGGTTGCAGGAATTAGCAGAATGTTGAAGATTAAGCTGAGAATCAGCTTTTACAAGTGCATCAAGGACAGTGCAAGAGACACATTTAAAGAGGATCAGACTGTGCATTCCTTGTATCTTAAAAGAAACCCAACTAAAACATCTTCATAGATATGGCGATGTGTGTGGAAGATGGAGATAAGGGCATAGAATATATGAGAGGAATAACATCCTGCATTTTTCTGTTTTCACTGTATAATTTCAGACCTGGTGAAAGGTTTCCCATATTGTGGAACCCATGTTTAGTCTCCATCTCTGCTACTGTAACTACTTTTTTTAATCACGTTATCAAGGTATGATTGCCATAAATAAAAGGCTGTACATATTTAACGTATACAACTTAATGAGTTTAGAGATAAGTGTACATTGTGAAACCATGACTACAATCCATGCCATAAACCTAAAAGTTCTCTCCCTTCCTTTTATCTATTATTATGATTGTTTGTGTGCATGTGTGATAAGAACATTCAGTGTAACATCTACCCTTTTAGACATGGCTACTCTTTGCAGTTCATTGTGCAACCACGAGTGAGCCAAGTAGCAGAGCTGGCTCACATTTACTCACTGAGTCATTCTGTCACTTGGCTTAGCGCCACTTCTGCAGTGGGAGTTCTCTGGTCGGAATTAATGTTTTGTGCAATGAAATTCATCCTTTGTTCCCACATCTCCTTGTCGCTGACTCTCCAATCTCCCTCTTCCAGCAGGTCATTGCCCAGCCAACTAAGCCATTTGAACCATCCCCACAAGACCCTGGCCAGAGTATTAAGCAGCCATGTGTTAATGAACTCTCCCTAATTCTTTTTTCTATACTGATGACCCAGGGCCCTCAGGATCCATTGTTAAGTTATTCTCTGGGTTCCTCAGAGCACATCCTGGCTAGTCCTACATTCCCTTTGTCAAATTATGTCTCCCTTCCTGTAACAAGCCCAGCAATCTCCAGATGAGGTGGCTGAGCTGTGACTCTGATTATGAGTATGCTGCATAGGAGGCTAGATGGCAGCAGATCCTCAGCAGGGCAAGCATTGTACTGTAAGGCATGGGCACATTTGAGACCTTTGTGGACTCATCAAGGTAAAGGAAAGACTTGGTCTTCCAGTAGGGAGTGGGCCACTTCTGCAGGTCCACAGGGTTTGGGGCTTCAAGGTTCTTGAATATAGAAAATTCCCCTTTCTATATATCCACATGTCTAGTCTGAGGGTGCTCGCCTTCCTACCAGGGTTCTGCATCTAGTCGATTTGCTAGCCTGAGAGGTCAGCATCTCTGATTTTCAACTGTGACTGTCCTCCAACCTGCAAGACATAGATTCTCATTGATTCAAGGAGTCCTTCTGACTTTCACACTGTGCTTTAACTTGCTGATTCACGACCTAAGCCTGTTCTTTTTCTTTTCATGGAACCAGTGATGCTTACTAGTTCTACTTCATCTCCCATTATACCCAAAATACTGCATCAGCCAATGAATCACCTTCCACCTGTACCCAGCCCAGCCCACATGGGAAAATCCTAACACCCACAAAGCTGCAGCCTAGGGGTGATCAGACTATGAAAACTCCTCCCACGACCAGTAATGGGGCCATGGTTTCCACCCATCCAGTGAGAAATCAACTCCAGAATCCCATCCATGATGTCTGCTACCTAGAACAATGCCAGGTACCAACTCTTCGCGTAGGTTTCCTAGGAGTAGTATCAGAATCATTGAATCTTATTTAAATGATTTATTTGGGGATTGCTCTTGGGAAAGGGAATGCGGGAAGGAGAATAGGACAGGGGAAAAAGCTAAACAATAATGTGGTATTGGCTGGAGATCAGCTTTGTTATGATCCTATGAGAAAGCTCTCAACTCTGGAGCACAAATTACAACACAGAATCATTCCCACATGTTATACTCTCGAGAAAACAGCATAAATTTTTTGGGGAAAGTAAATGTTTTAGGCTTTCTGGGCTCTTTAGTATCTTTTGCAACTACTTTATCATGTAGTTTGAAAGACAATGTATAAATCAATGAGCATGGCTGCATTACAATAAAATCTTCACAAAAGCAGGTGATGACTTGGTTTGAGCTACAGGCTATCTGTAGTTTGCTGTATCCTGCTCTAGGGAAAAATGGGCTACCATTTGGCTGAAGGAAATTCTCCAAAGAAGAGTGAAACTGTGAGATCTGATTGGCCAACATTTCCAACAGATGATAGATACAGTACCCTGGCAGTAAAGGGGATGTGGATAGGACAGTGTCAGTATTCACTGCCGGAGGAGAATCGGGGAAGGCTTCCTGGGGGCAGTGACAGCTAGCCTGATTCTTTAAGGAGAGCTGATGAACTAACAACATGAGCAAAGGTGTGAAGGCTGGTTACAGTGCCTTGTATGCGGAGAACTACAGTGAGTTTGGAATTAAATGTGAACAGTGAAGATGATGCTGCAGGTAGATAAGAAGCAGGTTGTGGAGGGCATTATATATTATCCTGAGAACATTGACTTACCTTGTAGGAAATGAAGAGCTATTGGGGAGTTTAAAGTAGAGAAGCAGGTTGGTCTCTCCAGTGAAGAAGCAGGAGCCACAGTCCTTTGTTGCTAAGTCTATCTATCCATATAGAGATTTTTAGTCATTTACTGTCCGCAGCACTTAATAAAACTTGGCTTGTTTTAATTCTCTTCCAAAGCCAATGTGTGATGATTTAGATCCAGCTTTGATGCTGCCTGCTGATGGTGGCGTATATCCTCAAAGTGACTTTCCAACAGTGAAGTGGGATTTGCATCTTTGATCAATATGCTTCCCCCGACCCCCACCCCGCTTCCTTTGGAATAGCAACAGATGTTTGAAAGGTGTTTCTCTAGATGTCAGGGTAAAGTTTATGGCCATGAAATGTAGGCATTTGCTATTGCTGAATGAAGCCAACTGGTCTAGCTATAAGCCATACCTTGGTCTACTTAGTCGATGCTTTGGTGAATAATCAGATTTATTCAAGTGTCAGAGAACCATCAGTTCAAATCAGAGTTCAAATCCCATAACATATACAGCCTCTTGTGATCTTTTTGAAAAACAAAATAACAACAAAGACACCGTTCTTCTTTTTTGTAACTTCTCTGACTAAACCCTTCATACTTTACTATTTAGGCCAAGACCAAGGGAGAGAACGAACAGCCCTTTAATACTCTTCTGTGTATATGTTGGCTGGTTTAGAATAGCAATACCCCAAAGGAAGAGAGCACTAGTAAGAGCTGTATTGATATCTGATGCTACAGATGACAGTTATTTGAACCAGGAGAGTCTCAGTGACAGAACGTTTAAGAAAGCCAAGTCTCCAGAAAAGGGACCATACAGATAACAGTGGTGGCCTTTGATAAATAGGTCAAAGCCTAATTTTTTTGTCTCATTTTCTGTATTTGCCAAATACACACAACTATTTATTACCTTTCACAATGCGAATCAATAAACTCCCTTTTAATAAAGAAATGGCATTATTTTAATCTGAATCAATGATCTAGCTTTAAAAAGTCTGCATTCACAAGCATGTGGCAGGCATGTGCACTGGAAAGTTATTAACATGTTCTAATATTTATGTAACACCTTTGCTCCAGAAAGATGACTTCAAGTCTTTGTGTTATGCAATAGAATAGGAAAAAATTTATTAGCTGTTCTTTTGGAGCTTAAAGGTCCTGTAAAACTCTGACATTTAGTAACAATGCGCTGTACAGATATCAGTCCTCCAAGCACTTAACTGTTGTTTCTGGAATAAACACTGAAATTTTCTTCTAATTGTAGGGCAGTGTAGTACTCAGTATCAGGTGTATTGATAGAGGACAGAGGTTTCAGTAACCAGAATCGGGCATTCTCTGAGAGTTATGGATTAACATTATATTTGTAAATTTGTATTGGGTAGTAAGGTCTTGAGCAAAATTAGAACATTTTTGGATAGCATATAACAGGTAAAAATTTTTTTCAAAAAAGCACTAAAATTATATATATCACTTTCCTGATTACCATATAAAATAAGTAAATGCTATTTAATGATCACTACAGGAAAAAATACTGTTACTCCCTTCTCTCCATCTGACGTTCATAGCTCTATAGAGGTAAGGCAACTTGAATCCTACTTCAGATTGAAGATTAAAGCAACTTTACCCATTGTCAGATAAGAAAACCATGCAAATAAAGCAGCAACCTCAATTCTTCTCCCAACACTCAGGCCCATTCCAGTCTAGCATCAAACATGGTAGCTGGCTGCTAACTTTCATGGACGCATAGTAAATTTGGGGCCTGTGGATCACTTACACAGTTCTCATTCATAAGCAGTGTTCCTTCTTACCCCCTTCAGTGCTCTAAGTTCATGGTCTTAAATCCCTTCTATAGACACTTCCTTCTCCCTCCTTGTCAAGGAAGGGAACACTTCCAAAGACCAATGTGCTTGACTTTCAATTCCTTTAGGACCTATTGCAATAGGATAAACTACTTAATCCCCGTTTCATCTGTTTCTATTTCCATAAGGAGTCCTTTGAATATGATTTTATACATACAAAGCTTTGACAATTAAGTTCACGAACTCATACTAGAAAAAGTGCTACATACCTCATTGCTGAATATCACTACCGTCACCTTTGAAGTATTCCCTCTGCTATGCACTGATGCCAGTGCCTAGTCCACCCTTCAAAGCAATTTTGGAACTTTTTTCTGGAATGGCCATCAGATATGCCATCGTATTACCCTTGTGTTCCGAATGTCATCAAAATGTCTTCCTTTCAATATTTCCTTTATCTTCGGGTAAAGAAAGAAGTCATTGGCGGCCAGGTGAGGTGAGTAGGGAGGGTGTTCCAATACAGTTATTTGTTTACTGGCTGAAAACTCCCTCACAGACAGTGCTGTGTGAGCTGGTGCACTGCCATTATGCAAGAGTCATGAATCATTGGCGAAAAGTTCAGTCGTCTAACTTTTTCATGCAGCCTTTTCAGCACTTCCGAACAGTAAACTTGGTTAACTGTCCAGTTGATACAAATTCATGATGAATAATCCTTCTGATATCAAAACAGTTCGCAACGTTGTTGCAACAAGTTCGTGAATTTAATTGCCCAACCTCGTGTGTGTATTATAAATAAAATAAATAGAATTTATTTTATAAATAAAATTTGTATAATTATTGCAAAATTCATATATATGTATACACATACATACGGAGAGAGAGAGAAACAAAAAAAAGTATACACATTTTAAGAAAGGAAAAAGCTATATTAAAATTACAATACTCAATATATACTAATAACAAAAGATAAATACAGGTCTTCTGTATACATTTTTTGGCACCCTCTGTATATATAAAACTAAACCATTTATCTATTCCTATTCTTTTTATGAAATGTATAGTATGTGAGATGAATTTAAAAAGAACATTTACAGTGTAAGCTCAAATAAGTGAACCAAAGTAGTTGAACCACCTGTACAAAAAAATTGTCTACAGGACCACCTGTCATTATAGTTACTGATAAGTGAAAAAAAGTGGTGGCCAACCTGAGTCATGAGTTACCTCACTGGAAGCTGTGTCAAGATTAAGAGAGAAGACAAAGGGAGAAAAGAAAGCAGAATTAGTGCTTTATAACCTGAATTAGTAGGATCAATTCCTCTTAGTTGTTACTATTTCTATAACTTTATTATTACCACATTTCTCTACTCAGAAACAAGACGAACACCACATTTCAGTCAATTAACCTTTTCAAACTCTTGTTGACTTGGATGACATTTGTTTTCCCAAGTCTCTCCCAGAAAAATGTTACCATACATTAATTGCAATTCCCTTTACTTCAGATAGATATGAGAAGCAAAACAAGATTTTATTGTTGCACTCATTATTAGAATAACTCCTGTAGAGATCATCTAGAGCCCAATCTTTGCCACTGTAGCTAGAGAAGAAGTAACACTACCTCTCATCAAATCTAACAGGAAAATCATAAGAGGTCAGTTTCAAGGGCATCACCAAATTTGGGGAGAGAGAGTCCTACCTACAGTATTTTAGCTCTGGATTGGAAAGTATGTCATTGCCTGCTGACTCGTATGGGACCAAGGTCATTAGAAATGTAGCATGCGATTATTTGCTAGGAACAGACTGGACTTTGGTAACTAAACCTTAGAAGAGCTGGTAAACAGTTTAATGCCCCCTATGCTCTGCCCCGTATCCATTTGAATAATATGATATGCATGAGGAATTAATTTATGTATTTATTTACTTGATAAGAAGATGAATCTGGTATCTTTGTGTCTTTGGAGGGAAAGAGAAGGTGATAGAATAACATGAGAGCAGTTTTTCATGAATAACATGAGAAGAACCTAGGAGCTTTTGTTTGAAGGCTTGGTTTTATGCCCTCTGGAGAGAAAGCTGTTGGAGTTGTATTTTTGAATAAATATGTAGCACTGCAGATGACAGGGTATAAGAGATTATTTAGGAGAAAATGCTTCTTTTTAAACCTCCATCCCTGCTCTCACCGCATACCAGAAAAGAACTTGGGAATGGCACCCTGAACAGTCTAGGTCTGCCACTAACATTTTCACAGGACATTATCAGTGGAAGCAGTGAATAGCTGCCTAAATAGGGTTACTTAGGAATGAAATTATAACTGAGGAAGGCATGAGGGTTGGGATAGGCCATGTCAAGGCACAGAGCCATCTAACTTAGACCTTATTATGAATGTGGCCTGGGGAAATGTGTGTTATGGAAGTTACAATAATATATCTTTTAAAACAAAGGAATTTATGAAGAGATAAGCCATTCCTCAATTTAAAGACTCCTTATTTATAAACCGTTTTAACTCTCTTAATTACCTGCATGTTTTTCTTTTCCTATCATGAACTACTTCTGGCTACTCCTTTATGTCTAAGTTTTCCAAAAATTTAGCCCACTTCATTTTCTTAATGTCTTTTTTCTTGAAAAAATAAGGCAAAACCAAAAATGAAATGCAAATAAACTTCAAAACAAGAGCATCAGCTTCTGTGATTCTCATTAACTTTCTTCATTACGTGTTTAAATATATTTAGCCTCCAATGATGGATCCCCTTGTTCTGATGTCCAATTCCATTTCTTGTCTTTTTTTCCACTACTTCTTAAATTCCAGATTAACAAACCCAGAGAGAGATAAGACATTTACTTCTTACTACAACCCATTATATCAACTCAGAGAAATCTCTCAAGGAAAACATTTTTCCAACTGGTAAAATCCATATTTTAATTTAATTCTGACTAAAGTGACTTACACACTTTAAAAGTAGCCTTCATGTGAAACTATATAGACAAAGAGAAATTGCCTAAATATTAAATATGTGACTGACATTCAAATATTAAATTAGAATGAATAATTGAAGACCTCAGCATGTTTCTTCTGAAAAGTTGCCTCTGGTATGTCTCTTAGTCTCTCCTAATCAAAATATTGATGGAACACCATATCTATTTATAGATTTCATGACTTAAGGCAATAATGAAAACTTATGATTTTCTGGATTTAGCTCTCAACATCTAGTCTGTTCAGTCTGAGTCAGAAAAGAGGTGACATAATTTAATGGTTATCCTTAAAGATAATTTTTCTCTTTTTCATTTCTTCTAATAGAAAGAACTGATTTTGTTTTTCTTTATAAACTTAGCACTTCACAAGAAAACCACTATAAACATGAGCACTCTTGAATAATGGCTGGGGATTATTCAGTTGCCTTAGCTAGAGGTCTTAATAAAGACATATATGAATGCTTTAAATTGTTTTTTTCCAGATAAACCAAATTGTCTATACCATTCTTTTCCAATATCCCTGATTGTATTATTTTGCAGTTACATGTATTTTTTTTTTTTTTTTTTTTTTTTTTGCTTTTGTTTTTGTGTTTGTTTTTTTCACTTGAGCAGTGCTCTTCAACAGAACTTTTTGTGAAGGCAGAAAAATCCTATATATGTGCTATCCAATATGGCGGCCACGAGCTACATGTACCTGTGGAGCACTTGAAATGGAGCTAGTTTGAATGAAGAGCTGAATCTCAATTTAAAGAGCCACATATGGCTAATGGCCACCAAATTGGAAAGCACAGCTCTCTACAGACTAAATTTTGATTTTGGTTACTAGTAGCCTTAATTGATATGACTGTTTTTATTGAAATGATAAATTAAGCTTTAACATTGGGACAAAAGATATGGGGCAGCTACCCTCCAGTGTAGGGTCTGCATTTTCCTATAACATTTTGCCAATAAGGAATATCCATGGTTTCCCTTTCTCTTTATAGATTTTGAGTGAAGAACTTAACTGTCAATGGAAAGTGTTGATTATCCTTACTGAGATAAATTCATAATATGTCCTGAAGATGATTTAGGGAGTAAAATTGACAGGTGTTGTTTAAGCAGAAATAACAAAATTCACATAAATCTCTGCCCATTCGTTTGGAATGCGAGATGGTGACATTTTTGGAGAGATTCTCCCCCTTCAGCTTTAGAGATAATACTATTTCACCAACTGTTGGAAAAGTCGTCCCTCTCAGCACTCACTCTGGCTGGGCATGATTCCCTCCTCCTGGGATACAGAAGGACTCTAAAGGACTTGCTCTATTATTTTTTTCTTTCTGTCTCTGAAAAAGTTTCATTCAGAGAACCAGTGACTCTGGCTTGATAGAGAAAATATTGGAGAGCGGAATCAAATAGCATTCTTCTCCATGCTTCAGTGAGGGAATGTGATCACCCCTTCTCACTCTTCTTCCACACATACATCTCCCATTTGGTGGTAAGGGACTTCAACTCAGTATTCGTTTTCTTTTTCTTTCTTTCTTTCTTTTTTTTAATTAGTTTCAGGTGTACAAAACAATGTAATACTTATACATTTACACCCCTCACAAAGTGATAATCCCCCTCCCCCAATCTATTACCTCTCTGACATGGTATGTAGCTGCTACAATTCCATTGACTCTATTCCCTATGCTATACTCCACATCCCGTAAAAAAAAAAAAAAAAAAAAAAAAAAAAAAAATATATATATATATATATATATATATATATATATAATTATAGTTGACAGTATTCATTTTCAAAACAGTGCATCCTTTACACTAGCAGCTGATTACCTTTTTTACTTAAAAAAAGTCCTGAAATTTCACCCTGTAGTGTTTAGAAGTCAGTCACTGTTCACTGGAATGTTCTCAAGAGCTTACTGATTAGAATTTCATGTTTTCTTTCTGTCACCGTGGGCTTAGAGCAAAGTAGCCTGGATAAATGTTGACTCAGCTATATCCACTTCTTAAATTAAAGTGCTTTACTTGCTGTGCCCCAACTTTTTATAGCAAGTACAGGAAACAACACAAGTGAAACAGCTTCTTCATATGCCATAGTTTCAAAATCAATAGCACTTCAATTGCCAAACAGGTTCTTTAAACTTTAATGAAGAATGGATTAGTTGGTGGAATAGGGGAAATTCAAGCTTCTATCACTAGTTCCTTTCTAAGGTCCTTTTGGTATTTCTTGAAACCTATAGAGTCACACTTTTTTTGTGCTTTGATATCCCACATTTTTAAGTGAGAGGTGTCTAAATTATTTCAAAGGAAAAGAATGTCTTTTCATGAGCACATACAATTACTCTTTTCAGTAAAATTCACACATGTTCACTTTCACCAGATTGCTAACAAGGAAATTAGATTAAACTTTGAGTGAGCAGGCGGTCAGCGACAATATCTCTCTTATTTCATCGTCCATTGTCCTAAAATTACTTAAACTAGCTCCAAATACACAATGAAAGTTAATATTTATACAATCAATAGCACATTCTATAAGGAAACTGGCCTTCTGCCTATTCCATCTTAAAATGAGTTTAATTACATAAACAAAAATAGCCTAAAAACCAGGTATAAGTTCAGTGTTCTACTGTTTCAATTTAGATCTAGTTAAAGTGTTTAATTTTTATCTTCAAAAGATCAAGGGACTACATTTGAATATATAAAATTTGCATAATTTCTGTATTTGCTTAATGAAGGGAGGGCCACTGTGGAAATCAATAGTTCTAAATTCCCCACATTTGATGTTTGTCCACCTGTGAGTCATTTGATCCAGCCAAGGAGATTTCTGTAAGTGGAGTCCTCACAAGCAAATTAGGAAAGAATTGTCATTTCTGGCTTTCTGTGGAAACTTCATTTAGTCATTCATGGAACTGATATTTATAGAGAACATACTATATTATAAGACTCTTCCTAATACTGTGTAAAGGGATTCAGACATCTCTGTGTTCATAGACATTCCATTCTAAGAGAACAAGACAAGTCAATCAACCGATTAATCAAATATGTATCAGTTGGGAATAGTACTATGAAAAAAAATAAATAAATCAAGGAAGAGGATAGGGAATACCGTGAGGGGTGGGGGGTGGCCACAGTTTTAAATACAGTGACCATGAAATTCCTCTTGGGGAAAGTGGCACATAGAGAAGTGAATGAAGAGAGAATGTGAGTCTGGCAATATCCAGAAGGAGGCCATTCCAGCCAGGAAATAGCAATCGCAGAGGTCCAGAATGGAAGCATATCAGGCATGGATAGAGCAAGGAGGCTGTGTGGCTGAAGATGACTGAGCAAGATGGTATTGATATTAGGTGATGAGGTCAGATAAATGAATAGAGTAGGGGTGCACATTGGGCTATGCCAAGGCTTGTTGGTGCTTAGAGGGACTTTGCCTTAAAGCAAGATGGGATGATATTGGAGGATTTTGAACAGAACAAAGCAATGATCTGCCTTCTGTTCTAATAAGCTAACTCTGTGCGTTGTGTTGGAGACTGTGGTGGAGACTAATACAGTACAACTCTGAAAAAGATAATAGTTGTTCGGACCCAGCTGTAATGTTTAAAAGTAGCAATATCCTGGATATATTTTGAAAATAGAGGAAACTTAAATAGCTGCTATATTTAACATGTGGTGTTAGCCAAGGAGCTGATTGAAGAATTTTTTGACCTGTTATCTATGCAGTCAAGTGGAGAAGGTAGGTAGGGCAGAGAGATGAATCTGCAGTCAGAGAAGTCCAGCCTGGAGATTTCAAAGTGGGAATGATCAGCTTATTTAAATTCATGAGGCTGGACGAGAGCTCCCCAAGCTCTCATCCAAGGTAGCAGAAAAGAGAGGTGCAAGAGTGCTCTCTGGTCATTCCAACTTTTAAAAGTTCAGAAAATCATGAAACATAAGCGAAGGCAACAGGGAAGGAATGACCAGCATGGGGAGGGGGGATGGGGGGAACCTGTCGACCTGGAAGCAAAGTGAAGAGTGTTTGAAGAAGAGAGGCAAAGATCAACTGTGTCAAATGCTGTTCCTAGATCAAGTACTGAGGACGGAGAACTTACCTTTGGAACTTGCAGCTCATCAGAGGCCTGACAACAGCAGCCTTGATGAAATCTGGTGGTGAAAGATGCTCTGGAAGGTTCAGGGGAACAGAGACAGGGTAGCTGAAGTGGTATGTGTGTTCAAGAGAATTTTTTTGTTGTTAGTTTATTTTTAATGGAGAAAAAGAGTACAATTTCTGGAGGGAAGTTTTGAATATATGAAAAGGTTATTACTAGTCCATAAATGGGGGTGTTGGGCTTGTACAACAGAAGGGACAGCCCATCCATGACAGAAGAGGGAGAGCCAACACATGGGCCCAGACACAAGGAAGTAGAGAAATAGAAGGGACAGGTGGAAATTTTCTCCCAGTGGCTTCTCTTTCTTTGGTGAAGTTGGAAGCAAGTTTATCAGATAATGGAAAAAGTAGTAAAAGGAACCAGAAATTTGAAAGAAAATAACCATCTATGACAGTAGTCTTTAAAATGCTGCTTGGATTTTCCCTGTAAATGAATCTTGAGAAATACTGTTTCTTCCTCTTAAACATTTTAAAATAAACATCTATAATTTTTTACTATAAATTTAAGTATAAAAAGGATAGTTTCTTACATGGAATTATTGACATTTATAAATTAAAATATTGTATCACTTTAAAAACCCATTCAGTGGAATCTGCATAACAATTCTAAACCCACTGTTATCCTTGTTAAATTATAATATGAACACTTTTCTCTATCAGAAATGTTAACATTACTCCCCCTTTTTTTTTTCTATTGGGAATGGAACTCCAGAATTTTAACCTAAGGAACTATATTTATGCTTGAAAATCTTTTATTACTTGCCGTCTCATACTTCTCTGTAAGTAAAGTAGGTACACAAATAAACTTTTTAAAATTTTAATGTGGTGTAAGCCAGGTAAACTCCTGGCTTTTTTTCTGGAGTTAAACAACTTGAAAAGAATTTGTACTCAATTGATACATGTAACGATATATAATTATTACACATAATGTAATTATAGCTATGGTATACACACACACAAACACACACACAAACACATATACACAGAGGGTGCAAAAAAATATGTGTACACCCCTGGGATATCTATATCTGTATCTATATATCTATATCTATATCTATATATCTATATCTATATCTATATCTATATCTATATCTATATCTATATCTATATCTATATCTATATTTATATGTATTCCGGGGATGACAAAAAATGTACGTATTTTAAGAGGTTATATATGTAATACTTTTCAAAGTGGAATTGAATTACAGTAGCAGTGTGTAGTACGACGTTCACTCAAAAGATGACATTAACCAAATGAATGCTAGTGTCATTCATTGTATTACAATTTTAATACAGTTTTTTTTTCTTTCTTAAAATGTGTATACATTTTTTTGGCACCACACACGCATGCACACACTGTATTAGTTGGATCTGCTGGGACCACATATGACACAAATAAGGCATAGACTCTTGCCATAACTTCTTTTGATGAACAAGGCACTACCTCCTTCGACTGATCACAGAACTATCTGGTTCAGTGTAACAGGACATTCCTTCAGGAATGATTCTTTCTTTGACAATAGCAAGAGGAAGGAAGAAGTGAGGTCGTTACATGAAAATTGTCAGTACTTACCATATTCTGTCCTTAATAGAATAATGTAGGAAAGATAAATACACGTATCCCCACAAGGTGCCCTCATTATAGGACACCTGTTACGAAGGTTTCATATTCAGAAATCATCCCTTTGTTTGGTTTCCTACAGTTTTTATATGTGAGCCAATGCACCATAGTGAAATTCAGGATGATTGTGAGATGGACATTTTATCCATTGTTTGAGGATAACTGTGTAGAAGGAATAGGAAAGAAAACATTGTCTGACGACGATATTGCAGGCATGTTCTTAGATCCATTTAAGGAATAGTATATATGTAAGTTCTACATCTGGACCTTGATTTCCTTAGAACAAGTCATGTCATGGAAAAGCTTTATGTACTCCCTGGGGTACACGTACTCATTCCAAAGGAAGCCACTGGTCTGGAAGAAAGGGTGAATTGATATTCTGGAACAACGGTTCTCACCTAGTAATGATCCTCCCCACCCCAAAGCCCACCCTAAGAATACATTTAGCAACACTTAGAGACATCTTGGTTGTTACAAGCCAGGGATGCTGCTAAACATCCTACAACACACAGGACAACCTACGCAACAAAGAATTATCCAGTCCAAACTGTCAGTAGTGCTGAGACAGAGAAAACTGTTGTAGAGCCTCACAACCGAATGTGAGGTCCAAAGGCCAGTCTCAATAGCCACGTGTGAGTGTCTTAGAAAATGCAGAATCCGGCATCCCAGATGATTCCTAGTCACATTAAAGTCTGAAAGGCCTCGGATTAGGGAGGGGCAGTAGGATTTTGAGCAGCACTGGTGGGCCAGTTGGCATGCATTCCAGATGTACAGTGGAAACTGTTTTCTACACCTCTAAACATTTGATTTTTCTTCTGTTAAATTTGTAGGAAACGTGATGAAAATATTTTTGGATTAACTAAATACAAGATAAACATTGTTCTTATGTTCTTATGCATCTTTAACAATGATGATGAGTTACATATAAAATAAAGCCTTTGTGAAAAAAAGAACAATTTTACATTTGAAATCAAGACATCCATTATAACAGAAAAATAGTAATGTTTTTTGTTGTCTTTTCATGTCCAAAATTGAATTTAAAACTTTTAAGCTACTCCAAAAGACAAAATACATCTGCTAACACATCTGCCTCATATCCAATTGATTTGTAAACATTGCTCCTATTCCCTTTTTTTTTTTTTTTTGGACGATTTGTTTTCTCACAATTCATCTCAAGTCCTCAAGCCATAATACTTATTTTTCTTTGCTTTTCAATTTAGAATTTTTTTAACTAATACAGAAGAATAGGGGTAAAGCATATAACAATTATTAAACTACTGCACATATTACAAGATAAAATGATAGTTAGAGCTAAATTCTTAATACTAACTTATTGTCATCCTCTTTCAAACTATTTCCTGGTGACAAAAGTCATTATCTATTTCAGTTTGAGAAATGGTAATTGAAAAACTTCAGTTTCTGTTCACTAAAATGAGCTTTCAATTCTATCAAGGTACTTGTATCTGAATTTCTTCAGAAATGTCTAAGATTCTCAAGGAGCCTTTACTCCTTAAGAATATTACCTTTGAGTGAAAGCTGCAGTTCCTTGAGAAAAGTTGAGGCTGTTCATATTATAGAATGTTTGCTTTCTTATTAGTATAGCTACTAGCATTTAAGCTGAATTTCTTGAACAGAATTCCATTGGGACAAAGTAAATGTTCAATTCATTTACAAATCTTCTGATAAAAATATTCTGCAGTGTGGAGATTTTAAAAAATTCATTGAAAATAATCTTTATTATTTACCTCACCGTCTTCTTATTCAAGCCCTTCATGCCTGAATTGCTATAATAAACTGTTAACTGCTCTCTCTGATTTTGGTCCCTCCTCCCGCCTATCTTTTTTGGGTACCTTTATGTAACTTTCAATATGCCATTACTCTTCTCAGAATTCATTGTTCTCTTCTTTAAACTGATCTAAGATTATGCCTGCACTGTCACTAGGGGCTTCTCTCTGACTGTCAGAGCTCTCCATTGTGTAGCTTCAATATCTCCATCTAGCTTCATTCACATTGGCTGTCTCTTCCCCTCTTTGGAACATGCCACCTTTTTATCTGCCCCTTATATACATACCATGTCAATGCTGCTTCTGTAACCTTGCTCATTGTTTGTGTTTTCTAGTCTAAACCCTGGTTTCCGTCTTCTGCTAGGCCAAATCATAGTCCTCAGTGAAAGGCTCATAGCCCAAATTCTTCATGAAACCCTCCCTGAAGGATCTACCTCCGGTTGATAATAATACCATCTTTTTTTTTAACTTTCTCCAGCTGTCACTATATTACCAAATGTGTTGCATAATGGGAAATAAGTGTTTTCTTCTTCTTCCTAGTTAATAAGGTGTAGCTATGGTTAAAAGTAAGAGCTTCCAGTTCTACCTAGTGTGAAATACTGTTTTAACCAATCATTCACTAGCCTAGTATAATGCTTAAGTGGCTTAATTTTTGTGTGCCTCAGCTTCTTCACATATGTGACTTTACCTAACTGGTCCGCTCATTGTGAATATTTATTCTAGGAAAAGTACCTGTCAGAGTGGGCAGCACTCAGTTCACATTGGACATGTATCGTCGTTTTCATCATCTACCTAATAGAATATAAGCTCCTTCAATGCAGAGGTCAGCTTGTCTACTTGCCCTGGGACACTATAATTAGTGCTGAACATATTGTGATGCCAATAAATACTCATTTATTAATGTATTTTATTCTTATTTGCCTCTAGCTTTGATTCCCAAGGCTGTACTGAAATCGCTCTACTCTTAAACTGTGTGATTTCGGGTCATGTCAGTATGTACTGTAAAATCCCCCAATCTTTATTTTTCTGCAGAGGCAACAAACATTTTTATCAGAAAATTACTGTAAGCTGGACATTCAGCATGTGTTCTCCTTAGATCAGGTCTTCTGCAGGCACATATGAGTACGGAGTTTCATTATAACCATTCTAGAATGAGACGTGCTTACAACAAGCTTCAGAGCACTGTAAAATTTCAGTGTGGGCGTATTTTCCTTTTCCTTTTTGTATATGTCTGTTTTTATTTCAATGTCTCTAGAATTCCACGTACTTTGTTTATGTCCTCTTTACGGAAGGTCATACATTCACCTCTGCTAATTTACCATTCTTCCTCATCGCTCCTTCCTCACTTCTCAATAACCCCAGCTATTCTGTTAAAGGCAGTTCACTTGTAAAATGAAAAAGGAAAAAATAATCTCCTGCCAAAAATGGCAGTTCTGGTGAGCTAGGGGTGGGGATTAGGGAGGAGAGCTTTGTTTCTAGGAGAGTTTTGTTCCAGCCAGTGACGGAGAGCTTTGTTTCTAGGAAATCCAGACTGAAAAATGGGCATGTGCATGTGGGCACGTATAAACACACACACACACACACACTCACACAATCTCACACACACACACACACACACACACACACACACACACACACTTATCCTTCAGAAGAATGTGTCTACTTATGAATCTCACAGGCTCACAGGGTCTTAGGATGTGTTAATGGAAATAAGGAGGGTAGTAGCCATAGTGTCTTCTGTGTTGATATGTGTATGGACCACTGTATGCAATCATTGCAAATATAGTTATTGTGGGACCTATATATGAAAGGCAATGTAGTGTGTGTTGTGGGGGATACAAAAGTGATTAAAACTCACATGCTTCTGGCAAAGCTTACATTATCAAGACTATGTATTGTTTGATTCATGGCTACAGTATGGACCACTACATCTAGGGGATGCTATAAATCATATTATATTAATCAGGATGGTGGAAGGGAAAGACATTTATAAAAAAATTGATGGTTTGAAGTATATGAAATTATTAAGCCAAGAGAAAAGACTGAACAGCATATATGATAGTTATTTTCAAGTTCTAGTAACTGTATCTGGAAGAGATATATACTCTGGATTAGTGTTTTATGGATATCTCCTTACATAGACATGAATGACTAAATCATTGGCTTTTGGTGATTAACTAAATCCCCATCTCTTCTCCCTCCCCAGCCACCTCCCATGACCCCACAGACTCCTCTTCTCATTATTTCTTTGTTTCTGATCCTACATAACTTGGGCTTCCCATGCAACCTCATGGCTGTGATCCCACCTACACCTGTTATCTTTTTAGTTTCAGTTTCCATGACTACTTTTTTCATTACCTCTGCATTTTTAGGTCAAATTCTTTAGAGAGAATTCAGTCAGGTCCATCTTATTTGAGCCAGACTGTGTCACATGTCTATGAATTTACTGCTTCCAGGGTCAACTGTCCTCATAAGCTAGGGGTGGGGTCACTTCGTTCTTTTGAAGCAAGTGTTTGGATTTATGATCAAATGTCCCATAACAAAACTGCGGTCCCTTATGAGATGCATGAGAATTCTTTGGGACTGCTTTAGAGAACAGAAGAAAGAACATCCTCATTACTTACTTAAATGTCATATAGACTTTCTTAATAACCCAGATGCCATATCACTAAGAAAGGAAGTCAAATACATATATTGTAATGGACAGAAATTGTGAGTCTTAGGTTAACTTCAGAACCTTCTTAAACAAAAGCTGTTTTTCTACGCACAACACTTCTGACATATCAAATGCATGGATTTTCCACCTGAAGCAATTCTCTCCAATTCCCTGCAAACACCAAATGGGAGTCCTAGAATTCAATTCAATCCTGGCACTCACTACCAGATTCAGTGCAGATTTCTCAAGTTAAGGGGGCTTAGTCCTACAAAACTGTCCCCCATTTCACACAGCAATTGCAAGTAGTGGGTCCCTAGGTTACCCACGCTTCTGACCAATTTGGCTGCAAAGCAGAAATTCCAACAACCCCTTCTTCAGGTTTGATAATTGGCTATTATGACTCACAGAACCCAGGGAAACACTTTACTTACTATTACTGGTTTATTATGAAGGATATTATAAAGGATACAAATGAATAACCAGATAATGAGATGCATGAGATGAGGTCTGGAAGTCTCCTGGGAACTTCTGTCTTCATGGAGTTTGAGGTGTGCCAGCCTCTCAGAATGTGGATGTGTTTACCAACTTGAAAACTCTCTGAATTTCTTCCTTTAATATTTTTATGGAAGTTCCACTACATAGATGTGATTGATGAAATCACTGGCCATTGGTGCTTAACTAAATCCCCATCTCTCCTCCCATCCCCAGAGTTGGGAAGTTTGGGGATAGGCCTGAAAGTTCAGCCCTCTCTAATCACTACTTTGGTTCCTCTGGCAACCAGCCCCCATCCTGAAGCTAGCTAGAGGCACATCAGAGTCACCTCATTAGCATAAACTTAAGTCTGGTTGAAAGGAGCTTATTAGGAATAACAAAAACCTCTCCTCTCCCATCACTCAAGAAATAAAAAGGGTTTTTGGAGCTCTGTGACAAGAATTGGGGATAAAGACCAAATAATATTTCTCATTATAGCACATTATCACACTTGTATTATAAGGAGATTCTTCTGTGAAATACGGTAACTAGAGCCCCTGATTTACAGACTGGACATTTCTCATTCCATGGTGTTCCACAGAAGGTTGTCCCTTTAGGGAGATTATACTCAGAATCCTTAAAAGGGCTGTGAACTGACAAGAACTGAATAATTTACAAAGAAAATACATTCAATGATCCATCAAGAAGAAATGATAGCTTTAATGAAGATAGCATGCAATTCTGGACAGTTCAGCATGAGCTAAGAATAAGTTAGACAATACAAGGTCATTTAGACCTCAATAATGCACTATTTAAGGGGATTTCTGATAATATAATTATACCTTCCTTTTACTAAAATTTTACCTCTTGCATGTTTAGTTTTTTTATCCAGATGATATTCATCGATATGTGCCAGATAGATAGCAGAGAATAATGTGTTATTATCAGTTACACTCTTTCTAATCATCAGAACCACCTTGAAATGTTGGACTTATTTTTATTTTATAGAGGAAGGAATTGAAATTTGATAATTAACTTCCCCATATGTGGGATCAACAATACGTAGGCCCCAATCTAACTCCAAACTTAGGTTCTTTCACTATATCATGCCCTGTCTTTCTATCTATTTAGAAGAAGAAAAAACTTTTGGCCAATTGGCCTGTCAGAGAGCATGCACCACCTTTGACTTGGATTGATCATACAGTTTCTCCCCGACTTTTCAATGCCGCTTATGACTAAGAAGTGAGTGTATCTTTTTACTCTTCTACTATATCAGGTAGTTCCAGCCTTTACATGCGTTTGCTCAATAAAACATCTGATCTCAAGTGCTCTGTACACAAGGACCTCGAAGAAAGTTATTTGGCGGAAAATGCCCTAAATGAATTCAGGAGCTTCAATATGAATGGGAGATGTGTAGAAGGAAAGAAATAAAAAATATGCTATGAAGGCTTTTTTAAGACTGATTAGGCTTTTCCATTTGTGTACTATATAAGATTTTACTAGAATGTTCAAAATTAAACCACATTAAAATAATCAAAGCACTCTTAGAAATGACTCCATAATAATGATTGGGACTTGAAGATACAGCTGGTTTTGGTTAAATACTGGCTCTTGAAAACTATTTGAAGTAAAATGAAAAGTAAGAAAAAAATTTCCTTTTTAATTGTGCATATTTTAGAACATTAATATAGAGTGTGATCAAGTGGGAAATATGGCACACAAATAAATTGCTGTAGTTTTTAAACTCAGTGTCCTTTTGAAAACATACATATTGAAAGGCCTGATAATTTTGCAAAGCTGTTTATATCAATCAAATATCACCAGATTTTGCTCTCCATACGCCAGCAAACTGCTCCCTTATTTTGCTTCCGGCTACTCAGGCAACCAAATTATATATAGTGCTCTTCTCCCCCACCCCCACCCCTTCCTTCATTCAGAGGGCTTTGTTTATAAATCTCCAATTATCATATATAGGAAGTTTAGATGCATTATACCAAGAATGACCTGATTTTGATGCCACACCCTGAGCTGAACCGGCTCATGCCTCTTCTTCCTGAACAGTTTTCCTATAAAATATGCTGGACTAAAGAAGGTAGCAGGTTATACTGGAAATGCTATGCAGCAGATCAAGGACTTTAGCTTCACTTATAGGTAAAACATGATTTAGAAAATATTTTAAAGCAGTAGTTTCAATGTAATTGTAGTGTTCGTGATGATGGTGAAGATTCTTAATATTGAAAATAGGAATACTTAATATGTTACAATTTGCATGTCATCTCAGATTCTCAGGGATAAGCAGGACTGAAGAAGCAAATTATTGTATCAATTCTATTGTATGTCTTTGGACTGACTGCAAAATGAACTGTCATCTCCTCAAAGCATTTTTTTGTTTGTTTGTTTTAGTGTTTGCATTGCCCCTTTCTCTTTAGAAGGCCTAGCTTTCATATATATTCCGATTCTTTATTTCGAAGCCCACAATTAGTTTTCTGTCTTCCTTTTGAGCATTCCTAATTTCTTGGTAGAAATGTTCTTTTCTTCATTTTTCCTGATTTCTGTCCAGCAACCCTTCCCCCCTTTGCCCATTATTTCTACAATGTGAGGCTCTGGCTTAGGAACTTTCACCAACTAGTTAGGCCACGTCTTTTGCCTGGGGAGGTGAAATTATTGACTAGCTGGTCAAATGTGTTGAGTGGAATGCTCAACAATCATTTCTTTCCTTTCCCTGGTATTGAGACTTTATGGAAAGCTAGCTGAAAACAGACTCCTTTTTTTCTTTTTCTTTTTTTTCCCTACCTGTAATTTGCCATATGATATTCAAAAGTCCCCCAAAGAGAACCAATAACATTTTTTATGTATTTACTTTCAAAGACAAGAGTCTCTGTTCAGATTAACATCTGAACACGTGCCCTCACTTAAAGACAACTGGCATAATCTGGTTAGTTGCCTACTTACAGTTCCTGTCCCGATTAGAAACTCATATTCTTTCGCCATACTCAAGCATGCTAAAAATATGTAACAAGTCGGAATTCCTCTCACTTCTTCAGAATTGCCGGTCAGACAGCTTTCTAATCTTTCAGCACTTCAGTTTATTCTATAAAATTTGCTTAATTCATGAATAATATATAATGTATGATCTCTTCCTCCCTTTTCCCTACCCCCTCCCCAGTTTTTAAGGATTAAGTTAAAAATTCTGTTGAGATCTATGTGAACTGACACCCCATTTTCAGAAACATTTCTTATGTCTTAAAAAACAAAAACAAAAATCCCACAAGGAATGTGCATTCTTAGCTAAGAAACTATTAAATGCCCTAATGAAAAGTGGAAAATTAAGTCACTTCTTGAAATACTTCTGAATATCTGGCCACTATAAGACTAAGAGAGTTGGCCACATTTTTAATTTCATTTCTAAAGGTTTTGTCATCACATAGAGTAGAATTTTTTTTTTCTCAAAAAAGAAGAAAAAGAAAATGATACCCTTCATACACATGTACTCACCTCTCTCCTACTTTGGGTGTGTTTTACCTGTGCTTTGATAGTTGTATGTAGCCATGAGTAGTAGGCAGAGGAAGCAAAGAATGATACAGAATCATGCTAGCTGACAGAACTTTGTTTGGGATCTTAAAGAAAAAGACATTCTATTCTTATGAGAATAGGTTAATATGTAAAATATTAAGAACATCTCTTAATAACAATAAGGAACTAGAGGCTTCTTTCTACATTTCTGTTTTAAAACCATTTTAAAGTATAATTTCACACCTACAATAAAAATCATGAATTCTCTACTATCACTAATACCATAAAACAGGAATGTTAATTATGTTTTGTACTTTCAATTCCACAAGACAGTCATTCTCTCTACTTTGAAGATATGCCAAGACCACAAGAATCTGAATGCCACAGAACACCTGCAAACCAGGCAAAAAGGAAAGAAGAGAATTCCAAAAGTCAGAATTTTATTTACTTGGATTTTTGCTGTGAAGTGTATATTAGTACTATTAGTTTATTTCCTTAAATGGCAACATTTTAAAGTGTAGAGGCATTAGAAACATAAAACTATACATTTTAATTATAAAAAAGATCAGAATTAAGCTAATATTAAACGTCGTTAAATACAGAATAAATTACAGCATTATATGTGTGTATTGGGGTCTCTCTTTAAATTGGTGTTGGAGATAAAATGATTTGTTTAACTCATGCATTATGGGAGAAAATAGTTAAATGATTTTTCTGGATAATTCTGGAAAGGCAAAATATGTTTTAAAGACCACAGCTGCAAGACTAATAGCAGGGGAAAGAATTAGAACCAAATAGTAATGCATGCACATGTGCGCATGTGCAGCACACACTCAGAAAAGAGGCGAAGAGAAGAGACGATTCTTCTTTCTTATAAAAACCGTTTTCTTGGATATATTTTGTTCCTACTTTCACTACCAAAGTCTTCGTGAAGGATAACTTAAATTTGGATAATTGAACACACAAGGAACAGAAGAAGGTGAAAGATCAAGGCTATGAATGTAAAAGAACCAGCAGCCAATTAAATCAAAATGATCCACAGGACCTTAGAAGAAGATAAAGATAACGATAAAATACATTTGTAAAATTCTAAACAGTTTACAAATCACTTTATCCATGCCTGCCAGATTATTCCTCTGTCAAATGAGGATAATGAAACTAGAATCAATGAATAGGAAAAGCACCTAGCCCAGTGTCTGGTACACAGTAGATGCTGAATAATTTGTTACTATAATGACAATAATAATTAGACTTACTAGAAGTAGTAGTAATAATAACATAGTATAAAACATATTCAGATTTTTATCTTATTTGTTCTCCCAGAGAGACCTTTGAAATACATATTTTTTAATTTGGTATCTCAGACAAAGTGATTTGGACAAAAATCGTATATTCATAAGTTACCAATTATAATTATAAACTTCATTTATTACAGACAAATAAAGCAAAAGTCTCCTGACCCCATGTTTCATCTCTTTCCACCCTTCTCCCTCCCCAGCTGTGATCAGAAAGTCTATTGTTTATATAGCCATGAACCCAACTTGGAGTCCTAGACTCAAAACTAAAAAAATCAGTGTGCTCATAATCAAAGTAAAATTAGATTATAAATCTGCTTATATTTAGGTCTTCTTTATTGTTAACCTTAGATTTGATCTATAAACAGGAAATGTGTCTGGGTAGGTAATAGTATGGAGAGGTAAAGGCAATCCTTCAAGACAAAAACATTCTGATGTTTTCTAAGGTTGACAGAAATGCCACATTTTTTTTTTTTTTAATAAAGGAAATTTGCAGCAATATCATTAAGATTTTTACAAACGTACTTATCCCTTGCCAAAAAACAAACAAACGAACAAAAACCAACCAAACAAACAAAAAAAACAAGAAGAAAAATTTTGGCTTAGAAAAAAGCCCATTAAAATTTTAATGTAATATAATTTGAGCAAGCGTTCAAAGGACGTTATTTTCAAAGTTTATATTCATATACATGTACATATGAAATATTAACATTATATGAATTATATGAGGATCATATGAGTTATAAGAGTATTATATGAATTATAATTACATATGAAATTTCTTCCGAGGCCTACATTATTTTCTTTTGAATATTCTCAATGATAGTACAACTTGGTTCCAGAAAATCAATTCTTCCTTAAAATTTAGTCTGGTTACTGTTAATACGTCTGTCTATCTGTATACACACACACACACACACACACACACACACATACACACACACACATTCTCTCTCTATATATAGGTATGTGTGTGTATTTGTTAATAGGTATTATGTAGATTTCTTTGAAAGATCCTTATTATCTAGCTGAAGAATAATTGGATTTTGCAACCGAGGACTCACCTGTCCTCTGAGCTCTGGCCCAGAGCTGCAAGGGCACCCGCGTATGAAGCACTCCACCTTCCTTTGACTTCTGAGAGTCTTTAAATTTTCTTTTGTTTCTGTTTTTGTCCCTTCTCACTACAGGGTACACTCATAGAATTTCTTTTTTAATTAAACTTTGATCTAAATCTTAACGAGATGGTAGTTTTGTTTATATTTAGCTCAGATTGTTATTCTGTGTTGGAGAAAGACGGAAGAGATACCCAGCTTTCTTTTGTACATCCAATGTCTCTTATGGCATGGCATTTTGATGCGTTAACATGTAAATGAATCAAAAGTAGACTTTGTACTGCTTAAAACTCACATAGGCAAACTGAGACAGATGTATTTTCGTGAAATATTCTCAAGACATTTGGAAAGAATAATGACATTTGTTGAGTATCAAATGGAGCAGAATGTCTTCAGGGGAGTGTGTGTGTAGAGACAGACCTGCATTTACATGCATATGTATTATAATAAAATCATAAACTAGACTTTTAATGAAAAGTATTGAAAATTCTATGTCCAAGGAATATTTGATCCTTCAAAGTACTCACAGTGGGAGGCTCTAAACTTATTCCAGTCAAATTGTCATTGCACAAAACTGTTCAGGAATTTCTTTTTAGAATTATTTACAGTGTTTTTTGTTGTGTTTTTTTTGTTGTTGTTTTTTTTTTTTTTTGGTTGGGGGTGTTGTTGTTTTTTAAAATATTCTCAGTGGTGGTAAATCAATTCCATTCCTAAAGGTTAGTCCAAATACAATTTGAATTGGTGTGAAATTTGGCATAATGCCTGTCTGTTCAGCCCTCACTGAAGAACTTAATCCTGGCAGCAGCAGCAGCAGCAGGAGCTCCTCATTATAAAGCTTTTCACTTACAAGATGGCCCCATGGCATGGATCCCAAATATCATGTTCCGATAAGCCCCATTTGGCACATTGGTAAAAAATTAAATACGCTTTATGCTTTAAATTTGAAATGGGAATGCAGTGGAATGTGAGAAATATTTCTTTTTTCAGTTTGGAAGGCAAACTCATCAATCACCTATTAGATAAAAGATGCCTTCACATTGGACCTGTCAATAAAAGGATTAATTAACATTTCCAGGTTCTCTCTTGTAAAAACACACCTGGATACTACTTTTCCTTGACACTATTAAGGATTTAGAGTATTTTCTCTAGTTGTCTAGTCAAATGTCTTCATTTTAAGAAAAATGCTGATCAATAATTATAAAGTAATATAAAAAAGTATTAGGTTGGTGCAAAATTGTGTTTTTTGTGATTATTTTTAACCTTTTAAATCACAATTACTTTTGCACCAACCTAATATATATCTATATTATATTATATAATATAGATATAATATATATCTATATAATTATATGTGTATGTATATAATTACATTATATATATATATATATATATATATATATATATATATATATATATACACACACACACACACACACACACACACACACACACACACACACACAGATATATCTATATAAATATCTCCCTGGCACCTGGAACAGAGATCCTAAAACCCTTGTAATTCTCGAAGTGATAAGAGCATTAGGAACATCTTTTATGCTAATATCTGGTTTTGACCCCAGTTCCTGACACAGAGCTCCTAAATCTCTTGGAATTTCCCGGGGGTACAGGAGAATCTTTTGTTCTAATAAGGAGATTCTTAGTAGGCTCCTGGATAGCTTCAGGAGGACAGCTGGTCACCAGAAAGACCAAGCCATGATTAGAAGCTTGAAAATTTCAGCCCCACCCCAAACCCCATCCTCTGGTACGTGGAGGAGTTAGTGATTGAGTTAATGATCAATCAGGCCCATGTAATGAAGCCTCCATTAAAATCCAAAAGCACTGGGTTTGGAGAGTTTCTGTGATGGGAAGGTGGTGTTCCCAACTTCTCAGGGACAGAAATTCCTGTGCTTGGGACCCTTTCGGACCTTGCCTATGTATCTCGTCATCTGACTCATCTGTATCCTTTATTCTATAATAAAGAAGTACATATAAGTATTTTCCTGAATTCTGTGCGATGTTCTGGCACATTATTGAACCCAAGGAGCGGGTCATCAGAACCCCAATCTATAGCCAGTTGCTTAAAAGTCCTGGGGACAACCTGGACCTTGGCATTTAGCATCTGAAGGAGCAGTATCCTGGGGTTGAACTCCTAACTTGTGGGTCTGATGGAACCCCAGGTAGATACTGTCAGAACTGCACTGAAGTGTAGGCTCCCTGCTGGTGTCAGAGAATTGGTCTGTGTGGGAATAATCCCACACATCTGGTGTCATAAGTGTGAGTGTCATTCTAGTATGAGAGTAAAGGGTGATGCGAGATTTTTTTCCTAGACAGTAATTCTGAATGATTCCTGTCATGTTTAAAAATATTCCCTCTGACTATTTTTGAGTGTAAAATACTTCTTCTCTCAGCTTTCTTAAAAATGGATTCCCTCAATTTCTGCTCCAATGTAGATCTCCATGGAATTCTCTACTTATATTAAAGGCAGCAAGGGTTATCCCAGTCAATTAGGGGAGAAAAATGATCATTTTTGACTATTCCTCCTGTCCTGATGGCTCATCAGTCCCTAACTGCTTGACCTGTGGTGACAGCAATTTGCAAACCTGGCCTCCCCTCCCTGCCCCCACTGTGTGATATTGACTTTCTCCCAGACTATTGCCATTGCTTCCCCGAACATGGTTCTCCAGTTCCAGGATGTTTGCATTCATAACCTAAAACAGTGTTTGGTTCACTTTATTTCCTTATTTTAAGGAGTCATCTAATCACTTCCATTGAAAACAAACAAACAAACCTCCAGAGCCTTCTCTCTCAAGTGTAAACTCACCCTGACGTAGAAGAACATCCACGTCTTTACCAACCCTTCCAATTTTATTTATCATTTGCCTTCAGATGTTCTACACTCCATGCACATACCCATGATGGTCTGTCATGTTATTCCCTCAGCCTAAAAATACCAGTCATGTATTTCATGTTTATAATTTTGTTTTGTTTTTTTAGAACTCAGTTACGATGCTTTATATATTAACACAACTTCTCTGCCCTGCTTACGTGGAGGTTCTATCTTCCTCATCTAATTCATACAGCAAATGGATTTGCCTCCACTTTTTGCTCACCAGTTTGCTTTTTCCCCCATGTTTTGTATTATCTTTTATCTCCCTGAGGAGATGGCAAGATCATTAAGGGCAGGAACAAGTCATTATTCATGGTTTCTGATTTTCGCTGTATCTTTCACAGCATAATTGCTCAATAAATATCTGTTCCACTGACTCCAAATACATAGATAGGATGCACATGATGTTTATATTCTTAGGAAGTTTCTCAGGCAGAGGGTCATTACTGTAGGAATTCAGAAACAGTGGGAAGAGAGAAAACTTTGATGCTCTGTGCTGTCGTGCTTGTATCCCTTCCACCCAGAGGTGATGCAAAGGAAGGAGCCCAGAATCAGAGGCTTCTGGTCAGTTCCTCAAACTGCACTAGTATTCACATCATACAGACAAACAGCTTAGGATCTCAAGCCATCAGTTTTTGTCTCTGAAAATGAAAATAATATTGTCTACTATATATACTATACTTACTACAGAGGGTGCCAAAAAATGTATACACATTTTAAGAAAGGAAAAGAATCTATTAAAATTGTAATATTCAATATATACCTAAAACAAAAGATGAATACAAGTCACATTTGACTTCTGCAATTACAAGAGGTGTTCAAAGTGGTTACCATCAGCATAATTTTAATACAATTTTTTTTCTTTCTTAAAATGTATACACATTGTTTTGGTACTCTCTATATATCTACTCAAAAGGGATTTGTAAAAAAAAACAAAAAAAGTGGGATATATTCAATAGCAATTCATAAACTTTGAACAATTATCCAAAGGGAAATCTTTAAAGAAAATTGCAGGTAATAAATATCCATCTCCTCTGAGTTATAGTTTTATAAACATCAGTCTCCTATTAACAAAATTGTCTGGTGTGGTGCTGACTGAAAGGGCCAATCTCTCTTGTCCCTTTCTTTTTTCCCGTTTCATTGGTAATTCATATATCATTGGTAGTGCATTTTGTATTATAAAGCTTGAAAAGCTAATAATTATCATTTTCAAAATGAGACTAAGTGGGAAATTCATTTTATTTAGGGTCAGTGTGCTGCCTTAATATCCATTATTTTTTCCTAATCAGTCTGAGCTGGAAACACCACGTTTCTTCCTCACGTACCTCTGGGTGTCAATCAACAAAAAAAATGAATTTTATTAGAAGCTGTATTTTTAACCAAAATATAATTTGATTTCATTATTTTCTTTGAATTAGCTGTCAACAAAATGAAACTCATGATGGGCAGAAAGAAAAGATCATTGTGTTTTAAATCAGAGAATTAAAAACAATAAAATAAAATAAACAGCACTGTGATATTTAGCCGATACTATTTCTTATCAAAAAGGTGAACACTAGTGTCTTAAATCAAATCTTACCTGAGGGGAAGGTAGAGGACAGCTTTAAAGGTAAGTGAGTCTACGTGAGAAGGTACAATTGTGTAAACCTTGTACAATCTCCTTTCTGGAAATTTCAGCTTCCAGTTGCAGGAAGCTTTTAATTTTTTTCGTCATTACTTACATGTGATCAGCCTTGTTCTATTTCTCTCCCCTTTCATCTTTTAGTTTTGGAGTCAGGCCATAATTTTCCAAATTTTTGAATTTTTGTTTTAATGAAAAGAGAAAACAAAAACAAAAAACTAATGAGAAACATGCAAAAAGTATTTCACTTAACCTTTTTCAATAAAAAACTCTTGAGTTTTCAGTGATATTCCTCCATATTCCCAGCTCTAGACTCCTGCTTTTACATCTATTCTTCTCCCTTCCCCTTTTTTAAAAAGGTAAATAAAATACAGTGGCTTCCTAAGATGTGGTAGGCATCTGGAGACCAGAAGACCAAGGGTAGCCAAGTAAAAGGAGGATGGTTTAGAAGATAAAACACGTGCTTTGAATTCAGTTAACTGTCTTGAGGTTTTTGTAGTTGTTAAAAGTCAGGTACTGTTTTCGGTGGCCATATAGTAAGGATCCAATTGCAAGGAGGGCTTAGTCCCAGCCAGTGGCTACCACGAAATGTCAAAATTTCAGTTCTATGGGATGGAAATTAGGGCGTGATTCCTGTAATTGATGGTACATAATCTGTGAAAAAAAATCTAGAAGATAGAAGAACTGGCACATATGAACTAAGTTTAGGTACTGTGGCTGGGGCTGGGAGGTTGTAGCGGGGGGTGTGAGGGAATCTATGAATGGAGGGATACTGGACACCCAGATTTGACATTAATATCACCAGTTCTAGAGTTTACCAGTATCTAATGCTGAACTTACTGGTGTCCTGAAATGGTAAAGTTCAAGTACCAAATTCAACTAAGAATTCCTGTGAAAGGAAGGGAATTTTTAAAGGAAACTCATGCCTAAATCTATATTGAAAGTACAGTGTTATCGAGCCATTTTTCAGGGAATTAAGGTTTGTGTATGTTCAAATATCTAGTCAGTTATCTAGTCAGTATGTGCTCATACTGACAAAACAATCACTCTTGTCTACTCTGTCTGAATAGACAGTTTCTTGTTTATTAGTACATTGATAATCATGAGGAAACTGGCATAAATGAAAATCTAGAATTCTAATTTCATATTTTCCCACCTCATTGATCGGAAAGATTTATGATAACAAGTAGCTTTGATTAATAGTGAAATCATTCTTACATATTTGCTTTGATAATCACGTCACCATAGAGAACTTTTCACTTACATTGTTTCAGTAAACAAGCACATCCTACATCAAGAATGTTGCTAGTTTCCCCCAAAGTAAGTTTTATCTCATTCCTTTCTTATAACACTCACCTACACATATCTTAGTTTGCAGGTAAAGGTGTGAAATTTTGTAATATTTTATTTCTACATGAGATACAAAGTAGGAAATAAAAATGAAGGTTAAATTAAAAATAGATGTGGTATTAATTTCACATTATAATTAGAAATTCACATTAAAGACAGAACACAAGTTGATGAAACAAAGATAATGGTGGAAATGTGGGTAATAGTTTTATGTTGCTTCTCATCTTAGATGTGTTTTTAAAATTACTTGTGAAGAATGCATTTGCTTTTATGACTGTCTTTGCTATGCCATGTAAAGCATTGTCTAATTAATGATTAAAGTGAAATATAATTAAAACTGGTTATTTAGATGAATTGATTTGGTTTGTTCAAATAGATTGGTCATTTCCACCAAAATAGTTAACTGGGAATGCTTAAATAAATATTTCATGGAGAATTAGCTTTCATATTCAAATCATAAGACCATAATATAGCATTTGTGATTAAAAGTTGGATTTTTCTTCTTTCGTCTCTCAGGATGTTTCTCTGTAGCCAGGGTAAATTAGATCATTAATCACAAATATTTTAGGTAAAATCACTACTTATGTAAGCAATGAACTAGATAGAATTGAACCTAGTAGACGAAAAATATTTTTCCAAGATTACTAAATAATCGACATTGAAAAATTGAGCCTGAGGGAAAACTATAAAAAGCACTTTTGAAATCTTCAAAGAAATAGTCTATTTTACTGGGAGTTCTTTGGGTAGCAGGAACTTTATTCTTTTTCTGCTCCTCTTGTGGTATTAATTTACTATTAAAAGTAAAGCATGAAAAACTTTAATGACATTTTAGTAGGATTTGTTATTCATGTTTTATATTTGTGGTAACCAAAACACAAAGAACTGAAGTTCACACTGATGATTTCAAACCACAGGCTTCAAATTCTAGAGGGCTGTGTTTAGTGTGTTCATGTGATTTAACTACCTACCAAGGTTTAATAAAAGTGTAAAAGAAATGAACACAGTCAAGACAGAAGTGATTTCTACTTAACTTGCATATTAAAAACACAATTTCTGAAATTGTAGACCTAGATAGTATTTATCGATATAGTGATAATTAGGGTATAATAAATCCAGGGTTTTAATAGAGCAGGGCAAGATTACATAAGTAACGTGGATCTTATGCAAAGATGTTCTTATTTTAATTTGGATTATTTAAATTACTGCAAAATAGTTACTTGGGGCCTCCCCTTCCCGTTTTATTTATCTTTTCTGCCTTTCTCATGCAATTACTCAGAGACATTAAGGGTCACATGTATAACAACTGGTTTTTAATTTATTCTTAGGCGCTATCTTTTCAACACTGTGTACACTTACTATCTAATAGAACTGCATAAACTCCTTGAATATACACAATTAACTTTAAATCTCACAACCGCAGATTCTATATAGGATGAACTTTTCAAATCTCTAGTAGTTTAGAATTATATGAAGTACCATTTAAATTGATAACAAAAATAACTACAAATTTTGGAAATATTTAGATTTTATTTAAAAAAGAGTTTGCAGAGCATGACCAGAAGAAAGCTTGTATTTTTGGATATAGTTACTTACCTTCCACCCTGTCCCCCCAATGTGTTCCTTGGTTCTGCCTCATGGTCTTGTAACAGCAATTCTAAATAATATTCTCTGTTGCCAAATAGAAAATATTTTAAATTTTCCTCTCTTTCTGGTTATAAAAGAGTATTATCTGTAACAGAAACATGAAGAACTTCTGTGCCCAGGCAAAAATTTTATGCCAACATCAGGAGATGGTCAATCTGCAGGAAAACTGGATTGGTGTATGTGGGTATGACAACTTTCAGACATAAGCATGTAGAGCTAGTAGTAATGATTTTGGGAACAAGATGGCAATATCACAAAAAAGAAAAATTAATATTTCAAGTGATAAAATATAGAGAAGGGAACCGATGAAAGGAAAGATAGCGGAAATCACATAAGGAAGGCCGTATCAGTATGGTCTTAGGACACTAATATTTATAACGTTGTTTCTTATACCCTAACTCCAGAAATGTGTATGTGTGGGACTACATACATATGTACATGATGAGACTCTAAAATCAAATACATTTTAATATTCCAACATGGCTTTCACAGTTAAAATGTGCTTACCTATAAAAATCTTTAGTTTGTTTCCAGGCACCAGATAAAAACAATATAAAAAGTGTATTTTAGGATTGCTTTTGATAGTAAAGGCTGGGAATAGAGAGAATAGAAGCAATATTTCTTTCTTTCTTCTACACAGTAAATCATTCCTTTCGGTTTCTTTGCTAATAAACTGTGGCTGGCTGTGTGAGAGGATAGACCCCTGTGAGTGTGAGTGGGTTAGGATGACTGTGATGGAGTCTTCTGAGAGGAGTGGGCCTGCACCAGTGTGTTAGTTTCTTCAGGTACAGGTATGGGTTAGTGAGAGGCAGATCTATGCAGTTCTGAAACAGGCCTTAGAAAACAGGGAGAATGGACATATCACCAACTAATCTTCACATAGAGCTTGTCTCTAAATCATGTCCTACCCTGGGTAAATACTGGAAAAAAACTATTCAGATATCATCTGTTAGGATAATTGGAATATCACAGACTTGAGTCAGAGCCTGGCATTTTGTAGATAACATTAAAGAGAAGTATATCATGGGAACAAGGGCTTTAAAATATATTCCTCCACTAACTTGTAAAGTACTGAATGGGAAAGGAATCAAGATATGCTCTTTCTTGGGTAAAGGCACTTCATATAGAAAATAAACTTTGAAAAGACAGAAACAATGGAATCGTTCCACATGACAATGCAGCCTTTGTGAAAACGGGAAGATAATATAATACCTATTCCAAAGAATTAAAAATAACAAGTATCTTAAAAGGCACAAAATAATTAAACAAGACTGATGTTATAAAGAATATGACTTCAAGTACCAAATTCAGTACCAAGTTCAAGTACCAAGCTAAAGGGGAAGAATAAAGACGCTGAATTGAAAAAACAACGAAAAAATTGCTAATGTCATTTCTGAAAAAATAGAAAATAGAGTGCCTTACTTATGCATTAAGAGCTTGAAATGTTAAAGGCATCAAATAGTAAATGAAATATTTCAGCAATGTTAAAAATAACTATTTTAAAATTAGAAAATAGCATCTCCACTATTATTTTAATCCTCTGTATATGTTACTGATATTTATATGTATCTTGAAGGGTCATTTCAGGCCACTTAATGGGACACAAATCTATATCTTTGATTATAAAAACAGTATTTTATCTGTCAGTACTACATCTGGTTTTTTCCTCCTGAGAGCTCTCAATTTCAGACTTAAAAACAAAAAATGAACCAGACCGAATGGATTTGCTTAGTTGTTCTGCCTTCGTGGTTCTCAAATCTTGTGTCTGGAAAAGCAACATCAGCATGACCTCATCAGAAATGCCAGTTTTCTGAGATCCACTGAATCAGAAATACTGAGGACAGAGTCCAAGACCAAGCCCTCTAGGCAATTCTGATACACGCTGAGGTGCGAGGTCCTTAACTATCAAAACTCAAATGGCTTCTTCATGTCCAAGAGCCTGAACTGTCAACATCTCTCTGAATTTCCTAAAGGGCCAGGCACTCCTTTCCTTCCTCAACAGCCTGCTCCAGTCTTAATCTGTGCTCAGCCTCACTGCTTCGGTGCTAATTCTGGAAAATGGTGTCATTCTGCGTTTATATCCGTATATACTCGTATGTGATCCTGGTGAAAATTATTTATATTTAAATCCGAGTCCCCTGAAGATATATAGTAACTTAGCCCACAGGACTCTTCCTTGAGCAGTGGACTTTTTAACATCATGATGTTTCAAGTAAACATAGTGCATGCTCTTAGATACTATTAAACCTAAAATTTCAGAGGGGATTGAGGGGCACTACAGTTATGTAGTAAAGGAGACACAAATATATTGGCAGAGAAGTCAAAGTTTTCATGAATTTTTATAGTAAATATGTCTTTATAGAAATATCAGTATGGGGCTGTGGCTTTAGAATCTTCTCCCCTACCAGGTGTAATTGAATGAAAAATGTTTAGTGGCCCTCGTGGGGGTTGGACTAGATGTTCTCCAAGGCCACCTTTAATTCAGACCATAGAATTTCATTTTACAGAAGCACTGACTGTGCTGAATGGCTATCAGGGGCTTAAGAGGAAAGGTGCTATAAAGAATTTAGTACTTAGAAAAGGGGAGTTGAAAGTGAAACTTCAGTGAAATATCTCTTTCAGTGAAGTATATGAAGATCTATATTCTGAGCTTTGTTACCACAGACAAAATACTTTTGATAAGTCTCAGAAGACTCCCAAGAAGGAAGCTAGGGAAATACATTTCTATGATTTTCTTTTTCCATTGAAATTTATTCTGTAAAGTGTAGCATATCAAAGCAGAGAGTCTAACGTTGCTGGTTTTGAAACAAAGAACAAAATGAAGAAAGAAAAAAAAAAAGCAAACTTATCACCAAGATCCTCTCTGCCTTTCACCTAGATGGTTCACTTCTACCAGATAGTTAATGCTGTGGCCAAATGCTCTGGTTGTCACTTTTGACGAGTATAGCTTGCTGATAAGGCACAGCTTCTCTGAAAAGCAACAGGTGCACGAGTTTCAGCTGGTGTCTCTCTTCCTTTTAAACAGTTATAATTTAACCTGAAAGCTAACTGCTCAAAAGTAGGGACATGGGTAGCATTCAACTAATGAGCTACTAACTTGTTTTATTTGTTTTGGAATCAACAATAAGAACATGTAGGGCCACGGTGTGACTTGTTACACAACCTTTAAAAAAGGTGAGACTTATTAGAGCTTTAGAAGGATATAAGCCATACTAAATACTTTTACACTTAAGGAAAGTTTCAGGAACTACTATCTACAATAATAAAGGACTACCCGGAATGCATTTAATCAAAGGCATTGTCTTTGTTTTCTATTGCTGTTGTAACAACTTACCAGACACTTAGAAGCTTAGAAAACATGAACTTTTTATCACACAATTACGTTTGGTAGACGTCCAATGAGGGTCTTGTTAGGTTATAATCAGGATGCCAGCAGGCCTGCATTCCTTTCTGGAGGTTTTAGGGGAGAATCTGTTTCCCTGCCTTTTCCAGCTCGTGGTTCATTTCTCCATTTTTAAGACCAACAGCATTGCATCTCTCTCGAACCATTTTTATGAAGTCTCGTTTCCCTCTGATTGTCCTTTTCTGCCTCCATTTTTATGGACCTTTGTGGTCACATTGGGCACATGTGAATAATACAGGATAATTTCCCCATCTCAAGGTCCCTTCTCTTAGTTACAGCTGCAAAATCCCTTTTGCTATCCAAGGTAGCATATGAACAGATTTCTGGACTCAGGGTATGGAGCTTTTGGGGGATCCTTATTGTACCTACCACAGGCAGTGATGAAATTCCCAGAACTTTAAATCTACTTCTCTGACTACCATTTACCTGAAGATGGCTGCTCAAATCTTACAAATACAGAAATAGTTTATTTGCCTTTTTCTTCTTTTGGAAATACAAGTAGATGGTGCTGTCTTTTGATGTGCGTTGCCTATAAAACATAAATGGAAAAGGTGGGGAAGGCAGCTGATCAATTATTTCATATACACACTGAGCATCTAGCGGGTGGTTGACATTATGCTGGATGTTGGGCACACAATGATGGATGAAATGTGAGCTGGTATAGCTGATGTGCTGGTCCAACCAGGCCTTTTCCTAGGTGGAAACAAACACAACAGTAAAGTCCTTGATGTATAAGATGAAGATAAATAGCACGATGCTCTGATTCATAACAAGAGGTAATTTAGACTTGAGTTTAAAGTAGGGTCAGAGGAAGGAGCATTTAAGCCAGGAGAAGTGCTAGTGGTAGAATTGATCAAAGGCCCTGCGTTGATAATGAGCTACCTATGTCTGAGGAAATGAAAGAAAACTCTGATAATTGGTATAGTTGGAGCATAGAGAGGAGAGTGGTGAGAGGTAAGATTTGTAGGTAGTCCCTTTTGCAGGGTTTGAATTGTATTATAATTCAAAGAATAATACTGACAATTTTAAGGAGGACAGAACTCTGAGCTGATTTATATTCTTAAAAATCACACTAAAAAAAAGACATAATTAAGAGATGAAACCATTAGATAATTAATCCAGGTGAGAAGAAAATGGTGATTTAGGTGAACAGAATATTAATAGGGATTGAGAGACATATAAAGACTTTATATTTTGGAAATAGAATTTTGATTTAGACTATAGTGTCAAGACTTACTCTCAGATTTCTGATTTTAACAAATAACTTGATGGACATTTAATTTACTGAGCTTGGGAAACTATTATATTTCCTCATTTGTGGGGTCTGGATGATGTTAGAACAATACCAGGGGTGCCAAAAATGTATATACATGACTTGTACTCATCTTTTGTTATCGGTATATATCAAGTACTACAATTTTAATATAGTTTTTTTTTTTCTTTTCTTAAAATGTGTATACATTTTTTGGCACCCTTTGTATTTACAATTTTGAGGAGTCACAGACTAAGTTGAAAGTTTAAACACAAAATTTTGCATGCAATTTTTTGGGGTTAATAAATCCCCTTTATTCTCTGTTTCACTCTCTAGATTTAAAAGCTCTGTACTTGAAGACCTTCAGCAAATTGAACTCTCCTGTAAAATAATCATCTATATATAAGATGAACTATTACCATTTTAATCGAGGCTTAAGTTCCTTTGTGACCAAGACTTAATTTTATTAAAACTAGCTCATCTAATTTCTATCATTCATGATCTTAGAACTACATTGAATCCTGGTAAAAACACATTTTTATGTATTGGTGCTTTTATTGCCTTTTCCTCTTAACACTCGGTCTCTTCTCATGAAATTTCTACACTATTAGCATCTATCTCCAGTAGTCCATTATCTGTGAAGCTTTTTCCTATCTTGCCAGTTAGCGTTAACTATTCCCTTCTTTGGTTCATGAACGTATTTATGATCCTATATGTCTCCTGAACTAGAATACAGGCTCACCAAATAAAGGCACACATCTGGCATCTTTGAGTCTCTGTTATGACAAGCACAAAATTAGACTTAAGAAATACTATTAAATACGACGATTGAATTGATTTCCCATATTTTCCCAGAGATGATAGTACACCTTCCAAGAATATATATTTCTTGAATCAAAGATTTACTTAATAGCTTACAGAAAGTGTTCCTCTGTGAATAAAGATACATTATCTTGCAATAAAAACACTGAAAAATGACCTTCATTAGAGACAAACGATCCCATGCAAGTGTGTGTCGTTGCAGTGGCACTAAGAACTCGCATCAGACATCGAGAATTTAACCAGCCTTGTTGAAGTCATGACAGTTTCTCAGCAAATGCAGAATACTTTGACTTTTCCATAAAGTCTGATAAACTATTAACTTCCCTACAAATGGTCTTATTAAATCAAGACTGAGCTATTAAAACAATTTTTTATGGAATTTGTATTATATATATATATATATATATATATATATATATATATATATATATATATTTTTTTTTAATTTAATTTAATTTTTTTCTAATACAAATCAAAACACGTTAAGAAATTTTCAGGGGAAAATATCTCAACTGCGACTCTACTCATTCACAATGTTTTCATTAGATCATACCTGAATTAATATCTCTTTTCAATCTCCAGAAGAAACATCTTGTATATGTGTAATTTAGATTATTTAGCATGAGTCAAATATTTCATTACAAACAAAGGTTACTGAGAAACTTAAATTGTGATCAGACCTAGTGGAGGATTTACAGTACCTCAAAATAAAATGCTGTTATCGAAGAAAGACATTTCGAGCTGTTAGTAACAAACATCCATTATTGGTCTGCAGGGGGATGTTTGTGGTACAAATAAGTATCCTCATTTTATATTGCATGAAAATATGTTTCTCAGTTGAGTAAGTATATTGAAGAAATATAACTTTAAAAATAACTAATACATTTCATGAATTTATATTCATTTATCTTCATTTGGTACCAACATATTATTCTGATTTCTTCAACTTATATTGAATAATGAATAATAAAGCTGCTAGGGTCTTAGATAAAAGGTAGGTCTCACCCTTCATTGCACAGAATATGATGTACACTCAAGTGGTAGTAAGTCTTGCCGGTTTCCTCTCCTGGAATAAGTGACAATTCTTTGGCTCAATCACAGACCCTCTGGTTCCTAAGCAAGTTTTCTCTCTACTGCTTTATACTATCTCTTTGACTCTCAACTATGTCTTTGTCCAATTCTTACATGCCTTTTAAAAATTTGAGCTCATAAGAAAATGTAAGAAACCCTCTTCCTGTGCCTCATCTGTTTCTTT
The DNA here is from genome assembly GCF_057876585.1 of Rhinolophus sinicus. Lineage (NCBI taxonomy): Eukaryota > Metazoa > Chordata > Mammalia > Chiroptera > Rhinolophidae > Rhinolophus > Rhinolophus sinicus. The sequence continues at coordinate 186,110,431 of NC_142503.1, read as the reverse complement.
TCCTCCCCCTCACCTCCCAGAACCCAGTTAACAGCAAGCTTGTGACAGGAGTGACAGTCACATTATCTATCCATCTGTAGCTATCTATTTTCGGTCTATCAGTACCTATCAGTGACTTAAGGCCTGATCAATCAGAAGGGAAAACCGCTGCACCCAACCAGCATGTCTATGGCAGGGTGCCCTTGCTCTACTGTGGCTGACTTGAACACTAGGGCATTTATTGAAAACTTAGTGTTTCAGAGGATTACTGGGAGCTGGAGAAGTGTGCTTGGAAATGGAAGGAACTAAGTGAAGTCTGAAGCACTAAGGAGCCCCAGACCAGGCTGTCTAGATGCTTCTGGCGACTGCAAATGCAAGCTCTGAGGAATAGAACCACACTGCATTCAGATACAAAGTCTCAGATAATGTCCATGGACCGTGTAGAGGAGGAAATCCAGTTCCTTCTACTAATCTGACTAGGAGAGCATGCCGACCAAGCAAAGATAACTGCCCCAAAGGAAATCAGGATGCACTTAGGAGGGAGATGGGGTGCTGGACAGCAAAAGAAATGACAAATTTTCACCACTGTTTAACATAATGAAGCACATGTTATATCATACCTAGTCTTAGTCCTTAAAACTTAGTGTCTTACTTTTCCTTGTCCGCCCATTGTTAGTAGTTTATCCTCTGAGACCTGCAGCCGTTGTTTTCAATGGTATTCATCCAGCGTGTTGTTTATGTTACATATTTTATTGTACTATATATTATCTATTGTATTGTGTATAGGTATTCAAATATATATGAGAAAATATATTTCCCAGGCACAGGGTGAGAAAAAAAACAATAACTAGCATTTGCAAGCAGCTTGTGATTAAACATTGTGTAAGCTGTGTGCCCATAAATACCAAAGAAGTTTAAGGAAGGAGCATAAATGCCAGAAACACTTAAACTATATTCTCAACTATGCCAGAAATTATCAACACGTCTGAGTAAGTGATGAATCAGTTTACCTTTTTAACCTCAAGTCTTATAAGCCTTCAAATAAGGATATTAATGTAACTAACTCATGGGATTCAATTAGGTAACTTGAAACATGCTTATCACAGCGCATGGCATGTTAATAGGTGTTCAAAAATGTGTGCTGGCATTATTCATATTATTGTACATTGTTATTATTATTTGAAGTAGTATGGTTTAGGCAGTGAAGTTCAAATTCAGCAGAAGTATCCCAAGGGCTGGCTCTAAAACAACCCAACAGAGATCCTCTGAGAGCCCCACTGCAGTGGTGGTAATTGGTGCTGTGGGAAATTGCAAACAGGAAACCTAAAGCTCATTATGGTGTGTTGTTTCTCCGTGCTGAATATCACAAATGCTGGGCTCTCTGATCTGGAATAAAGACAATATGACCTCCTACTTTTTATTGCGGTCGTTGTTACAGCTGCTCAAAATATCTCCTGCATAGAAGCCACATAAAGAAATGTTCTTGTGTTTATAGTTAAGCATTACTTCTCAGCCAACAAAATTCATGTTGTGTGAGTTGTTGCAAAATACATTCAGACCCAGTGCTCCAAAATAGGAATTGCAAAAGGAGCTTGGTAGAGAATAAAAATGACATTTTTCCCCTGTTTCTTCTTTGTAATGCCACAGATCAACTGAGTGGGAACATTTTTTATTTTGATGAAAACCAGGAGAAATTTCGTAGAAACATTTAAACACAACTTCCATTGAATTTAGAATGGGAGTTCCAAAGAAGGATAAAAAAAAGTATATATTCCTTGTGAAGAGATCATTTTGGAAGCAATTATACAGCAGATACTTTTTTTTTCTTAAGAAAAATTCCTTCATCTTGAAATGCTTTCAACATGTCATGACCTTCATTGGCCCTTTAACTTTATCTGGAAAAGATCTACAGGTGTCAGTCTTTGTATCGGCCCACCTTCTTCTATGCAATACTGTTTCATGAAGCACCTACTGAGTGCAGTGAGCTTAGGGAGCAAGGATGGGCCTCATAAAATACATGAAAGTCTTAAGCCACATTCTGTTTTCCAAATGACTTCAAAAAACTGTGGAGCATGTTTTAGAGGTTTTCAGGTTAAGAACCCAGGAGATTTATAGACATATGTCTGCTCATAGCAAAATCAATAATACGAAAAAACTTTGTTTACTCTTTAGTTCTGTATATTAAAGTAGAATGGTAATTTCTTCTGTAGTAAATCATGATGATTTAAAAAGCATTTTGCTGTAGCTAATTGCTTGGTAAGTTTTACCGAGCAAGTTTCAGTGTTTTTGGTATTCTTTTCCTGGAAATTATTCTCAAGGAATTTTCTCATGTTGCTTTCACCTTCCAGAAAAACATATATAATTGAAAATTAAATTGTGTTTCTCTTGGAAATTAATGAAAAAACTTTTATAGAAAACTTGGAAGATTAATTTTCAATTTTTTTTATTCCATATTAAATTCCATGCTATTATTCACCCTTAAAATTGTAAATTGCGTTCTATTTTTTATTGAATATTACTCAGCAAGCTAAACCAAGACTGACAGGGACTGTTTCTGATTATAGATAATGCAAAGGATAAAAGAACATGTGGACTTTGATTTCTTATAGATCCGAGCTTTGCCATTAAAATCATCTAACTTCTGTGTTGTCACTATGACGGTAATATGTTTGAGTTCTAAAAGGATAATTTGCAATATGCATATATTTTTAAAATATAATTTCCATAAAAAAAAACAAAAAACTTTGAAACACCAGTTTCTGCAATAATAAGAATTATTTTAAGGATACCTGTCAGCACTTCTCAAAGATATGGTGGAAATATATTAAAGTTTTTTTTGGAAAACTTTGAAATAACATAACAAATACTTTGTTAATTATTTTCTTCCGATATTTCTTTCTAACAACCCACATTCTTGTTCATTAATGATGTTGAGATGCCAAGGTCTAGAAATTATTGTGTCCACATATTGCCACCAAATCAGACTGAGAACTAATTGCCAGCAAAAAAATCTGTTGCTTAGTGTCTAACATAAAACGTGACACAAATGAAAAAAGAAAAAAAAAGAAAAAAGAAAACGCAGCATGCAAAATATCTAACATTGACATGAGGAGGCAGAGGATCGTACCATGTGAATTAATCCCATCCCACCACATCATTTTGCCTCTGTTAGGCAAAATACTTTCTTTTTTTAAGAAGTATTTTTCTTACTGATCTACCAATATATACTAGACGACCGTTTTTTATTCTAAAATATTTATATAAATTTTTAAAACTTAATCAAATATTGATTAAGCTTCTCCAATGTGATATTTTTAACTTCAAAGGTAACTGTGATGTAGCATAATATAGTAAAGAGAGAATGGAGAACAGAGTTATATATATGCACAAATCTCTACTTCACTCCTTACCAGATGTATGGCCATGAAAGCATCTGTTAATCCATTCTAAATCTGTTTTCTCCATGCTAACCAATACTTAGAGTTATGGGGATACATTGATATAAAGCCTATAAAGCAGCTTGCAGAGCATATAATAAACACTAAAGAAATGTTATCTGATATTCCCCTTGCCCCATATTACGAGAAAGCAAATCTGGGTAATGGGCTTGTTGCCAGTTGTTTTGCTGGAGGAGACTCAGTAGTTGTGAACAAAATAGCAATTCAACTGGATGGTATATGGAGCAAGAAGCAATTCAGTCAGGAGACAAGATGACAATATGTAAAAATAAAAATACAATTGACATACAATGCTTCTTTTTTCCCTCATCAAATTCAGAGAAAAGCTGCTGGAATGCTCTTTTGCCTTTTTATGAGGAATATTATCCCTTTATTATTCCCTTTGTTTTCCAGACTACATTTGGTATATCTTTTGAGATGACTTCATCTCAAAAATAAATGAAAGAATAAAAATGTGACTAGGTAAGAGGAACAGGGTAGGAAAACTCAGAGCATGATTTGTTTGGTCTCCTGACCTTCTCCTTTAGGGAAACTCCTGATAAGAAGTTGTTCTTTCTATTTAAAAAGGAGCAAGTGACATCCAATAATCAAATGCCATTTCATTAATTCATGTATTCATACAATAGATATTAAGCACCTGTTCTTCACAGTGTCTTGTGCTATGGGGTGGAGATACAGTGATGAAAAATGTAGATATTGATTCTTCCCTCCTGACATCTACAATATGAAGAGGCGAATAAAAGATTTGTGGCGGCAGCGATAAGGTTAGGTTTGTGGGGACCAGCATGCGGTATCATGGGAACACAAAAGGGTGATCTCACTCAGAGCCAGGAGGGAAGCAGGCCATTTAACGGAAAGTGGGATCTAGAAAATACCAACTTGTGGAGGCAAGGGTATTTCAAAGACAAGAAATGACCCTAGAAAGACTTTGCAGAAATAGTTGGGAACTTTTAAGAAGTGGCCATGGCCAGAGTTTATGTTCTAGCATGAGATGAAGGAGGCATTAACCAAGAAATTAAATAAAGGTAAACTAATCCAAAGCTGCAGGGGCCATGTTAGCACATTAGCAAATGATTCTCAGGGAAATGGTGCAAGAGTGAGACATTTCCAGCATGCATGTGAAATTAGAACATTTTGCTTTGGAAAAGAGTAATTATTAGACAAGAGAGCTCTTAATTCCTGGGGTGATTTTTAATTTTTGATCAATATATTTAGTATTTATGATGTAAATTCCTAGAGAGAAGCAAAGCAAACCCTCCACATTTAGTATTTAATGCGCGTAAAGCCTCTGATATCACCAAGGTGGTTAGCATCAAACTTTTCCATTAAAATCAATATATTAATACCAATATATCTTCATCAGTCATCTCTTCACTTCATTTAAACTTTATCAAGCTATGCTATTTTCTAAATTCTCAATCACTGAAAAGTCCCCCCTCATTATCTCTCCTAACTGATCCTTACCAGATGAGAGAGTTTCCAAATGGAATGTTTTGTTTTAGTAAGAATGATTTTTAAGAATTCTAATAATGTTTTGTTTGGTTGGTTCTATCTCATTTGAAGTCTCAATTTTCTTATTCTTGGTCTCTGATGAAACTTTAAAAACTAGAAATCTAAGTCACCTATACTCAAAATGTTCTCTGTAGATGAAAGGCATCAGTGTCCCTAGGGAGTTTGTTAGACATTCACTCCTTCAGCCCCCATCACAGAAATACTGAATCAGAATTTCTAGGAGCAGATCCCAGAAAGTCAGTCTTTTAAGAGATGATTCTTATACATGCTGAGTTTTAGGAAACATTGGTCTAAAAAGCTTTTAAAAATAAATATTATTTATTTAATAAATCATACTAAAAATTAAAAGTACTGAGATTGGATACAAAAAGTGCAAATCATGGAATTCAAAAATATCAGTGAATTGACCTCATCAAAATTAAATAAAAAATGTTTGCTCTATGAAAGCCTATGTTAAGAGTATGAAAAGATAAGCAATAGACTGTCAGACAATGGAAGACAAAGGACTAGAATGTAGAATACTTTTTTTTATAAAAGTCAGTAAACAATGAAAAAAATTCATTTAGAAAATGGGCAAAATACTTGAACAGACAGTTCACTAAGAAGATAAACACGTACATGAACATGTATCCAACATTATTACCCACCAAGGAAATGCAAATAAAAATCACAATGAAATATCACCAAACACCTTCAGAATGGCTAAAATTAAAAAAAAAAAAAAAAAAAAAAAAGAAAGAAAGAAAGAAAGAAAAGAAAAAAAACACCACCACCAAATGCTGTCAAGGACAAGGAGAAAATGGTATACATATTCCTGATGGGAATGTAAATGGTATAGCCACTCTGGAAAACAGTTTGTCAGTTCACAAAACGAAACATACAATTACCATAGGACCTTACAATTGTACTCTTGGGATTTCATTCCAGAGAAGGGAAAACTGTTTATACCAAAACTTGTACACATATGCGAATAGTGTCTTTATTTGTAATAGCCCCAAACTGGAAACAATGCTGATGTCCTTCAACAGGTGAATGGTTAAACCCACTGGTGCAATATACATGCAACACTAATGAGAAATATTCACAGAGGAACTGTTCATATGTGTAACAATTTGGATTTCATTTATAGAATGTTCTTGCAATGACATTTTAGAAATGCAAAATAGATTAATGACTGTCATAAGTTAAGGACCGTGTGGAGTGTGTGTGTCACAGGATGGTGGGTGTGGTTATGGGGGACAACATGAGGGACACTTGTGCTAGAATTGTTCAGCACAATGAAAACCATCTATGACAACCCAACAGCCAGCATTATACTCAACAGTGAAAGATTGAAAGCTTTTCTTCTAAGATTGGGAAGAAGACAAGTGTGCCCACACTCACCATTCTATTGAATATAGTACTAGAATTCCTAACCAGAGAAATTAGGCAAGAAAAAGAAATAAAAACCATCTAAATTTAAAAGGAAGGAGTAAAATTATCTTTGTTTGCAAATGAGATGTGCTTAGATATAGAAAGTCCTAAAGGCTCAGCCCAATATCCCTTAAGGCTAATTAACAAATTCAGTTAAGTTGCAAAATATAAACTTAACATACAGAAATTAGTTGCATTTCTATTCACTAACAACAAAACATCTGAAAAGAAGTAAACCAATTCCATTCACAGTAGCATCAAAAGCAGTACATTTTAGGAAACAATTTAACAGAAGAGGGGAAATATCTATTTGTGCAATGAAAACTACAAGACTGATGAAAGAAATGGAAGAAGATAAGGAAATGGAAAGATTTCTCATGTTCATGGATCAGAATAACTAATATTGTTAATATGTGCGTACTACTACCCAAAGCCATCTATTGATACAATGCTGCAATGCCTAACAAAAGTCCATTGCATTTTTCACAGTAATAGAAAAACAATCCTAAAACTTACATGGAGCCACAAAATACCCCAAATAGACAAAGCAATTCCTAGAAAAGTAAAGCTGGATACATTATACTTCCTGATTTTAAACTATACTACAAAGCTATAATAATCAAAAAGAAGTATGGTATTGGCATAAAAATAGACACATAGTCTAATGGGATACACTGAAAGCCCAGAAATAAATGATCACGTTTATGATCAACTAATATTTGACAAGGGAGCTTAGAATAATCAATGAGGAATAGATAGTGTCTTCAATAAATAGTGTTGGAAAAACTGGATAACTACATGCAGAAGAATGAAATTGGACCCTGTTCACAAAAAATTAAAGACTTATGTACAATACCTAAAATTTTAAAATTCCTAGAAGAAAACATAGGGAAAAAGCTCCTGGATATTGGTCCTGAGAACAATTTTTTCTAAAGAAGGCATACAGATGGCAACAACTACTTGAAAAGGTGCTCAACAGCACTAATCACCAGAGAAATGTAAATCAAAACTACAATGAGATATCACCTCACACCTGTGACAATGGCTATTATCAAATAATCAGAATATTGCGGATGAGGATGTGGAGAACAGGGAAGCCTTGTGCACTGTTGGTGGGAATGTAAATTGGTATAGCCACTATGGAAAACAGTATGGAGGTTCCTTAAAAAATTAAAAATAGAACTAATGATCCAGAAAGCCCACTTCTGGGTATATATCCAAAGGAAATGAAAACAGAATCTCAAAGAGCTATCTACACTCTCATGTTCATTACAGCATTATGTACAATAGTCAAGATATGGAAACAAACATACATGTCCATCAATTGATGAATGGATAAAGCGGATATCACACACACACACACACACACACACACACACACACACACACAATGGTATAGTATTCAGTCATGAGAAATAAGCATTTTCAATAACTTGGATAAACCCTGAAGGCATGATGTTAAGTGAAACAGACGAGGCAGGGAAAGACAAATACTGTATGATATCACTTACATGTGGCATCTAAAAAAGCTTAACTCATAGAAACAGAGAGTAAAGTGATGGTTACAAGGGCTGAGGAGTGAAGAATTGGGGAAATTGGGGAGATGTTGGTCAGAGGGTACACACTTCCATTTATAAACTGAATAAGTTCTGGGGATTTAATGTACATGTTTATTATAGCTAATAACACTGTACTGTATTCTTGAAGGTTGCTAAGTGATTGCATCTTATATGTTCTCAACATAAAAAAAGTAAAAATTGTGTGATGTGATGGCGATGTTGGCTAACACTATGGTGGCAATAATTTTGCAGTATTAAGTGTATCAGATCAGCATATTGTGCACTTTACATTTACAAAATTTTATATGTCAATTATATCTCCATAAAGCTGGGGTGGGGGAAAGAAAAAGTAGATTATGCTAGTTTTTCTCCATTAATGACTCATTCAGAGAACCTGAAGTGCATACACACTAGTTCAAATAATAAAATATACAGAAATAATTTTGTCTTTTTTTTTTTACATCAATCATACTTTCTTATTTTTTCAAAAAGACTGTTTAAAGGGAGAATAACAATTTTCTTATTGTGTAACAAAATTTGCTAAAGATAATAATGTCTAAATGTAGATTGATCAAAAACTGAATCTGCCTTTTGCAAAAATAAGTAAGATTGAAATCTAAGGAAAATGCCTTACCGCATTGTTTATAGGAATGGTTGGGAAGTCATCTGGAACATCCCAGAAGTCAATATTTTTCAGATCCAATGAAACTTATGGTTCTTTTTTTTTTTAACCCACCAAAACTAACTCATTCCTTCTATTTTCTGGCTAATGTTAAGCATAATTTGAATGTCAGTCATCATTTTGCCTTCAAAATGACTTTGCTTGGTCTGCTGTTGCATAAAACTCAAGGGTCACAAAAGCCGTGGACACTGAAGCATGACAAAAGGCAGAGAAAGGCTGTTATGTTTCTACTTAATATTTCTTTTCTGTGGATTCTAAGAAGGCTCACTTTCTGGAAGCTGCTTTGTCCCAAAGAATAAACTGATCCCACGTTTTCCTTCACATCATGACTATTTCATCCCTTCTACCTTGCATATGGATTCATCAAGAGGATGCAAGATTGGTGATTGATCTTGTATTTTGTTAATTGGCACAAGATACCACATGGGTACTCGGCAGACAGAACAGATGATTCATGACTCAACAAATAAACTGAAAAAGCGCTGTACAAATGCCAAGGCATTTCATGATATTTGGCATGCTGAATTCTTCTTGTGACAAAAATATTTGCTATGAAAATCTTTCATCAACATTGTGAGATAGAACTCTATGATAGATTTCTTGCTAAAAAAGGATATGTGTGTGTATAAATCTTCATTATTAAAAAACAGTATATATATATGCATGTATATATATACTGTTTTTTAATAATGAAGATTTATGAATAGAAAAAAGTTCTTGGCATTTTACACTATCCTCAATGATACTTTCTTCAGTTTATATAGAGAATGTCAGTCCCACTGAGAGGTTGAGACTGAGTTTAGCTTATTTTTTTCCTTAAAATTTTGTGAGGACTGTGAAGACAGTCTTGTAAATTCCCTCCAGTGAAGAATGAGGGGCTTATAACAGCTAAGTCCTCCACGTGATGACTCCTTTTCATCCATCAGAACTCCAGTTTTATCTTTCTGTACAGTAGAATCTTTGTCACAGTATATTCAAACCCTTGAGAGAAAACTTTCCATGCCTTCAGGGTTAATGTTTAGGGAAAATGAAAACAAACTAGTGTCAGGAACCAAGTAGAAGAGATCCCTCATGTTCACTTGGATCCAGAAGGAATGAACTTGATACATGCTACTCATGAAATGTGATATTCTCTTGGCTCAAGACCAAAGAAAATAGGAAGATGAACTAGAGTTTATCGTATTGAAGATGGTGTTTACATATATCATATCCATACTGAATGTAGGCTTGGCTTCTTGGGCTACTTTCAAAGTTTTTTCTGAACTGGGAAAGAATCTGATTGAACTCCCCAAATGTCATTTGCTGTTATGTCCCTTAAACCCTGGACATCAGTCAAGCCTGAGGCTGTGACCTTAGATAATAGCCATCAGCAAACCCAATTCTGAATATTTTGCTTAGGCCTGAAGTATTCTCCGTGTTTAAGGATTGCATGATCATTTTACCAATATCCACTTGACTTCTCTTCATTGTAGAGTTGTCACAATCTGGGGCAATGAACACCAACATATCAGGGCTGGCCTCTAATGGACAGTGTCTCTACACTTGTGGGGCCAGGCTTAAACCAACTAGGGTGTAACACCCTCCTGGTGACAACACAGTTTCAGGACCTAATAAGGTCAAAGAGACATAGTAAAACGTTTCCTGGGGATTTTGTTTTCTCAGTTGTGTGAGAGAGCAACATTATGGGACCATCTCTTTCCCTCACTTTTTTTTTTTTTTTCCCAGAGATGGAATCCCAGGATTGTCATATTCATTTTCTCTGATTAAGAAACCAATACAAACTTAACTAGAAGCACAGAAAAAAGATCAACCCTGAAGTCTGCCCTACCCCTGAACTTCCCGTTACATAAACCAGAAGTCCCTTTTCATTTAAAATACTTTGACTTTGGTTATCTGTTACTTGCAGTCAAGGTCATGCTAGTGTGCATACCTCTCTGCCCATTCTTCAGAATTCAGGTCAACCCAAACTTCACTTCTATTGATAATCACTAATATTTATGGAGTTCGTATGAGATACTGGGTGCTGTTCTGAGTACTTTTTATAGATGTACTAATTAATCCTCTCAATAGCCTTTTGAACAGAGTCTATTACGTTCTAAAATGTATATAATCACAGAAAGATTAAGTCACTGGCCCAAGGTCCTACAAGTAGTAGGGAGAATAAGATTTAATACCTGGGAAGCATTACTCCAGAAGTCTCTTCTCAACCATTATATGACACCATCTCAGTCTATGCTAATACTCATATTAGTTCCATATAAATTCCTATTTTCAATTGTTTTGCATTTATTGTCTTAAAATTATACAATTAATACCTCATGTTAAATTGTCCTGGGCTATTGTCACCCTGTATTTCTCACCAAATGTGTTTTATATTTATTGTTTCACATGTGTATGTCTACACCTTCCTTTTTGCCCAGGTCCTTTGTAATGGACTCTGGTTAACAAAACTCTTACATTCTATAATGTTTTGTAAACACAGGGAATCCAGTATGCACAGGAATATCAATACAATCTCAAAATCATGACAAGTTTGGCTATGATAAAAGTAGTCACTGCATTGTTGCACACTTGGATAATGGATTACAAACATTAGCCAACCCTCTTTCCACTTCCTCCCCTTCCCATATAAAATTGGGAATCATAAGACAGGAATTCCTTGAATATTCTTCTCTCATTCCCACCATTCTCTAAACTCAAACACTTTAATCACCACTGTCTCTTCTCACACATTTTGTCTAAGGCAAATTCTGTCTCTGCTTCCTATTCACTCTCACCTGTTAGGTGACCTTGGTTCATTGGCTCTTACATTTTTTTCTTAGATATTCAACTGTTTTTTTTTTTCTTTTTACTGACTCCTTTAGCTTGTCAACAATGTTCAGACCCTATCTTGGGAAAAATTACATGATATGCTACACCACACCCCCACATACCCTCTTCCTTATAGCTCATCTCCTTTTATAGCTAAGCTCCTTGAAAATATCTCCTTTCTCATTTTCTGTTCCTAATTCTGCCTACAACTCAAGGGAAACTAAGTCGTCATTGCTAACATCATCACTGGAGCCCTTTAAATTACTGGGCTGTCTGCTTCATTTGTTCCCATTAACAGCTTCCTTCTGGAGTTCTCTCCCTTAGCTTCAATACTGTCGTCTATCCTCATTGACTTCCTATTAATCTGCTTCTAGATATCACTCGTGGGATTCTCTTCCTCAATACTTTAAATGCTGGTGTTTTCCACTCTTGTGCTTGGGAGTTTCATATATTCCCACTTTTTTGTTGTTGTTGTTGTTAATCAGAAGTGGCCGTTTTTCAGACTCTGAAGAGAAGTCCTCTGCATGAATTCTTTCTAGCCTGATACCTGAAATCCCAACATTAGTGCTGGAGGATCAAACAACATATTCTGATTTCTAGAGGAGTGAAATATAGCCTTCTTTGTTTATCTTCCAATATGAATAACATCCTGAGCAATGTAGGTTCTGTGTAGTGGATGTCAGAAAAGTAGAGAGAGGTGAGCTATGTGGGGAAGATGTGAGGCACATGTCTCGCACGCTTGATAATTGTGTTGAGGACTTTATCTAAATAAATCATAAATGTTTCCAACATAGATGTGTCAGCTAAGACAACTTGTTGAATGCGTGCTTGAGGCTACATTCACTCCATGCTAAAACAGCTAAAACAAAAGGAAAAAAAAAAAAAACTCATTGTTTGGTGTGAAATATCATATTTTAAATGCTCTAATACTTGACAAAGGGAAAGAAGCTTTAAAATGTTGGGTGGAAATCCATGTTCCTGTCTTGTGTTTTAATAGTTTATCTTTAGACTTGGTCTGTTAAAATGATTTTACCCATAAAGGAAGAATTTATAAAATTACAAAGAAAGGAGGGGTGGGAGGGAGGTAGTGGAAAGGAGGAAGGAAGGAAGGAAGAAAGGAAGGAAGGAAGGAAGGAAAGAAGGAAGGAAGGAAGGAAGGAAAAGAGGAATGGAAAGGAGGGAGGGAGAGAGGGAGTGATAAAGAAGGAAAGTTGGTGAGAGGGAGTAAGGAAGAAAAGCAAGAAAAAAGGAAAGAAAAACATTTTTAAATATATGGAATGCAATATAACATAATTTTGAATTTCCTTAATTGTTTTAACTTATAGAGCCCAGGGAGATGAAAGAAAGAGGGAGCTAAGAAAACTTGCTGGTTCTTAATGGGTTAGCAAAGGGTCTCAATTAATGCTGCTGTGTTGTTTATAGTAAACAAGGGGAGCGCATATTACCTTTAAGTTGTGCCTTTCCCATGGCCTATATTGTCTAACCTTGTACTACACTTAATCAAGTTTGATGGGCTGCATAAGAAAGGAGGAATTCCAGATAGTATTTGCTCTCATTCTTTTATTCCCTGGGTAGATACAGGGAAGAGGCCAAGACATGAGCCTGAGGAATGAAGAAGTTTCAGAATAATACACTGACCTCTAGAGCAAACTCGTTCCACATGAAAGTGTTCATGTTAATAAAAAGGTTAACATCATTAATTCCATGATCTCTTGTTTTGACAGCCAAGATGAATCTGTGTGTTTTCTTATACAGTTTATCCTCTTTTCTGGATAGATTACATCTACAGACATGGCAGTGGGTTAATTAATACAATTTCTGGAAAGAATATATGTACTAATGACCATCAGACAAATTGTGAAAGTATTCAGGGCATTCATAATAACGTAAACTTTACAATGGTTTTACAAATGTTTGCAAAAAATCATCTCCCTGTATTTATATCTACTTTTGAAATCACTGGGAAATCAGCTATTGCAATCATTGTAAAACATACAAAGTAAAGAGAATTACAGAGAAAAAGGAGCAGTAGCCTCTTCATGGTCCAGTTTAAATATAAAAATTCCTTCTGAACTGATTGCAACCTTGATCAGCACTTTCCAGATATAAAGAACCAATAAACTTCCATTGTTTAGCTAACCTACTAGCTCTCTAAAGGTATGCTGAGCATCAGTAATAGTTTTCTAAATGACTTCTTAGAGCCATAGAATTCAGGTCCTAAAGATCAGAAATAGATTGTAAAGAGGGGATATATTGCTCATGCATTTGTTGTGATATGTCTACGAGTATATCTGGTGCAGTGATTGAGGGACATAAAAAGGGAAAGTATGTGTTTAAGTGCATATGCTAAGGGTTCCTTGGAGAGAGAGAACATGAATAGTTAGCTATTGAAAACACAAAGAAGAGATGAGGGTGTCGCCAAAGCGATTGCATGCATGTCCTGATTTAGCATAAAGCCAATCCTTATGCATAGGTATATTTTTCACTACATCAGCTCTAATTGCATGCCAACTTCTGCATTCCAGCCTCAGATTGTCAACCACTGGCCTAATCAAAGCAAACCTGGATTTCCGTCCACTTCTGTTGTAGTCTGTTTTAGCTGGCTACTCATTAAACATTTCCAACCTTTTTTTTTACCACCTCCACAAAAAGGGCTAGAAGTTACTTTCCCAGGGACCTTTTCTGTTATAGCTATTAAGCCCAGTTTCAATTTATGAGAAATAAGTAGAACTCTGCTTATGAAAAGGGTATACTTCTGGAAAAACAAATGCTTTCTTATTAATAAGGAACAAAATGATTTTCTGCATTTTCCCATTCTTCTTACCTTCAGAATAGGTGACATATCCATAGCTGTCATATGTGCATAGCGCCATAAGGACATAGAAAGACCAAGAGTCTTAGGATTGCCAGGTAGGAAAACCTACTCTCAGGTTAGCTCTATATAAAACAGCTACTGTTGTTTTGAGCTACTATAGTCTGGCTTTCTGATTCTTACAACTCAGTATATGTCCATGTGATTCAACATCTTTTCCAAAGAAATATTTTTAGTATTTTGTAAATTATAAACATATTTGACTTTATTAATATAAAACTCCACAAATATGCTTTTATTGACAGAATTAGCAAACTGATCACATTAAAAAGACCATGCTATCTAAAAACATAGAAATCTTATGTAAACAATACATTTTAACCCAACACTCTCAGAAATCTTGATAGACTTCTGTATTTAATCTCTATTGTCTCACATATCACTTGTTTTATTAACTCTTTAGCCTCACAATGTGAGTCTGTCTTCCCATCAATTCCCTGTAATGATAACAGAGGAACATTGCACGATTCATGAATTGTGCCACTAGAAAAGTCATGTAGAATACAAAAATATGTGACTCCATTTTATCATGCAGTAAATCATTTTAATAATTTTATATTTTATGGCTCAGCATTCGAGAAACTTCTATAATTATACAGTGTCAGCACTCATGGCCAACACATTTTTCTACTTGTCTTGCACCATCTTAATGAAGCACAGCCTAATATAATAAAAAGAACATGAGGGTATGACACCTGAATAGGTAGTATGTATGACTTACTGTATGGCTTTATATGATTTTATCAATATCTGCTTAAGCTCCATCCTCTATATTACATGGAGATAATCTTGCATATTGTTGTTTCACAATTAAATAACAATCATTAAAACAATCCTTTGTAGAACTCGGCACACTCAATATTTTCAATATATGTCAGTAACTTTCTATCCTTCCCTGATAAATTCATTTGTTTATGCTTTTGTTGTTGTTATTAAAATATTTATATTTACAGTTGACACGTGAATATCACGGGTGTTAGGGGAACCAACCTACTGATAATCCCCCTGTAACAACATTCGGTGCTTCACTAACGCAGATTCCCAACCATGGAGTTGACCCTTGAACAATGTGGATTCAGACTGTGCAGGTCAATTGAAAATACCCACATTCAAGTGGATTTTCTCAGTTCAAACCTGTGTTGTTCAAGGGTCAATTATACGTACATTGGATGCTTGTTGAGTTAAAATGTATAGCTCAGTTTGTGTTGGGAGGAGCAAAAGAATACATACCACCATTTTTTACATAATAATCTGTAAAACACAAAAGGTAAAAGAGAAATTGTCTTTCCTCATTTTAAAGAATAATAATGAACATTTTGAAAGCTGACAATGTGTTTGATGTCTGTTAGGGCTA
Source organism: Rhinolophus sinicus (assembly GCF_057876585.1). NCBI lineage: Eukaryota > Metazoa > Chordata > Mammalia > Chiroptera > Rhinolophidae > Rhinolophus > Rhinolophus sinicus. The sequence continues at coordinate 186,094,791 of NC_142503.1, read as the reverse complement.
TGAGTGGTTTACCTTTTTTAAACCTCTCAAAAACTCTATCCATTAGCTATAATTTTGATCACATCCATTTTGTAAATGAAGGAGAAAAAATTCTGAAAGTCTAAAGAACATACTCAAAGTTTAATAGCTCATCAGTGATGAAATTTGGTGGACCTCAGATGTGAATGAAACCTCCGAGATTCTTAGAGCCTAATCTTCAAATTCTTGATACACTGCCTGAAAAGGAGTTGAGAATATATAATTGAACGCCATAAGTGAAGAAAACTTCTTCCTACTCTTCAAAAACCCTTCACCATTTTTAAACTGAAATGACCCATTTTTTATATTCTCTTGACCCTCTTATTCTTTAGAAGATGATTGCATCATTAATGATCTGATTATGATCTGTATGGCACATAGTTCAATTCCTTTATTAAAGAGCATATACAATATTGAAAACATAACTTCACAGTAGTATGATGATTACCAATGGCTGAGGGAACGGAGGAAAGGGGAGATGTTGGTCAGAATATACAAACTTTCAGTTATAAGATGAATGAGTTCTAGAGACCTAATATATAGCATAGTTAATAATAATGTATTATATACTTGAAATTTGAGAAGAGAGTACATCTCAAGTGTTCTCACAAAAAAGATGACTATGAAATGATGGATGAATCAATCAGCTTGATTGTGGTAATCATAGCATAACATATCAAACCATCATGTTGTTCACCCTAAATATGTACAACTTTTATTTGTGAGTCATACCTCAGTAAAGCTGGAAAATAAAGAGAAAAAGCTTACCTCAAAAAAAGAAGAAAAAAAGATGCTTCTCAATTTTTGATAAATCTGAAATCCAAGACATGTCCTGTAGCACAGTAGCCTTTATGCTGTGTCAGCAGGCATGACCACATCAACAGAGCTACTTAAAAGAAGCCAAAACAACAAACATCTGAATTATGCTCTGCTGACTTCAAATAAATATTTCATTCCCAACATTCAAGGATTTTCATATGTGACAAACAAAAATGTCTAAAATTGCTTAGTTTCATTTATTCATATCCTTAGGAGATGAATGTAAACAGATCTAAAGTCTTGCTTAACTTTTAATGCATTTTTTAGAAAAGATGTGAATTGTGAATAGGCTGTTGGAAGCAAGCCTTATAAATCACCTGAGCTGCCCCACTATTGGCATGTCTTGGAGTCATTATGTATAATTGGTTAATGGTGTATTTATTCTCACATTATTGGATCAGCTCCAGGGATAATCACTGATGAGTTTCAAAACTCCGGGAGGATTTCTTTGCAGAGGTAAATGAATTAAAAAACAAGATAAAACTAATTACTTTTATTTAAATTCAATTTGGGGGGTAATCGTTCTGTCTTGGGGGTCTTGGAGCAGTTTTCAGAAGTGATACATTTGCTTTAGTTTGCTAACTTGCGTTTCCCTAGAGCTGAGATATTAAATCACTGGTGATGAAAATCAGAAAAGAAGTCATTCAAACTAGCATTCATGGTAGAATTTCCAACCTTAGTTCTTTATGATTTCTTCTTTCTGGTACCTTATCTTATTTAACTTTGCCTTTGGAAACGTGATAAATAGGGAAAAAAGAACCATTTTCAGAGGCAAAATCAAATGCGCTTTATATAAAGGTGTCAGCATTTCCAGAAACTATGCAAACACTGCAACAGAAAAAGACTCACATGTACTTCATTGAACTCACGTGCTCTGATTAGACATAGAGAATGCCAACTGTATAGGGCTACACTTTTCATGTAAAGCAACTGGATATAGTTGAGTGATACAAATTTAAAATGTTTTATCTCCATATGCTTGGCTGGATTAGTATTTTCTTTAAATGTCTGATATGATATCCTTAGAGCCCATTTCCTTTGACATGAGGACATAAATACCATTCAAATGTGAAGACCCCTGGGATAGGTTCATAAAATAAGTATTATGCCTACTGTATGCTCCATGAGATAAATAGGAACGTCTTGATATATAACTTGGGATAGGGAAAGCGATGCGGGGACAACTTAATTGCATAAGGCTTTGGTGAGTATATAAATTAAAATTAGATTCAACTGCATATAAAGGAAGATCTAAGTAAAAGTGGTTTGAACAAGAAGTGAGTTCTACCATGAAAGAAGTCTGGATCTTAGGTGTTGCTAAGTTGTTGCAATTATTTTATCCTCAGTAGAGATCAAGGATCCTTCTCTTTTCTTGATGTAATACCCATCCTTTTTTGCCAATCCACTAACTTGTTGAAGCAACAAATAACACTGATTGAATGGCTGGAGGAGAAGAAAGATGACAAAAAACACATAACGCAAATTATCATTGCCAATATTCAACTATTTGTGTGCAGCAGAAGCAAGGAAAGCCAATCCACTGGAAATCTGGAAGACCAGCAAAAAGTTAGAATAAGACCAGTGCATGGAACTGAGGAAAGGTTTTTAGAAACCCAGGTAGCTCTGGGTGCCTAGGGACTTCCACATAAATGGAACTCAGTTACACTCTGATTTTTCTCCCTTACCATTTCCCCATCTTTTTTCTCATTCTTTAGCTCAACCAAAGGATAAAGGACTTGTTGCTCTTGTATTATGTTTAAGCCATAAGATAGTATGTATCACTGGCCATTTGAATCATTTATAATTGCACAGAAGCCACATTTCATCATTTATGTCTAACAGCATGTCAAGTGTCCAAATCATAGGTTAAAAGATGCCATAAAAGTTGAGTTGTATAAAATATATAAAATGAGATGTTATTGGATGAACAATTAATTGAATGTCTCCTCCCCTCATTGCTTTTTATATAAAATACTAAATCATGATATTGAATTTTATCTTTGAGGGGCTGAAACTCTAATAGACTAGACAAAGGGTTTGCCAACTGGATTAAAGATCTTTGTCTTTTTAGAAGTTTGTTGTAATGGCTTCACACACTAAAAAGGTAGTGAATTTATTCTTCGTGCCCATTGTAGTGCATGGGTTGTAAGAGGTTCTCTATAAGTGTTTGCTGAATAACTAAATGTATAAATAAACTAATACTTAGGAGAGTCACAATAAGATAAAGGTTTAAATGTCATCATCATTAGTATTTACGGACTTCCAAGGTTGCTGTGCTCCTTTGTACTGTAAGCTGATTCTATCACACCAAATGACAGCAAAACTGCGTTCAGCTTTTAAATAACTGCCTTCTTGGAGATCATACCACTGCTGAATAAAGAAAATCATTCAGTTATTCTTCCCTTCTGTCAAAAAGAGTTAAAGCTAGTGAAATTCATTTAAAAAATGTGTGTACCATATGTGGATTACTTATTATAATGCCCTCTTTAAAAGGCCCAAATATGTAAAAATCAGATAGAGTACAGAGGTGCAAGTTCAAGAATGATACAGCTTTTTGAAATCCGATGTAAATTGCTTTTCCTTCTTTACAATTCCAGGAGAGAATAAGAAAGTGCTTTTTTGTAAACTTGGCAGCCCTTGAATCTTTTAGTTTGTCTTATTCATGGTTCTACTTGGGATCTGATGAGCCAAGGCTATTGTTTATAAGACTTACATCAGGGACCTTAATTGGATAGTGGCAGATAAGTGACTCAGAAGTGACTGGTGCAGAAATGGGCAAATGCCAAAAGACCCAGGCCACTCCTGATGGGATATAATAAGATTATCATCTACTGAAGTCACCACTACCATTTAGGTCAGGGGAATGAGAAGGGCTTGATATAGAGCAGTAGTTACCACACCATAACTATTTTTGCCTATTGATATCCATATTCCCTTAATTTCACCCTGGGAAAAATGACTGGAAGATATAGTAGGCAACGGTTTATCCACGTAGTATCTTACTAGAAAGACTCTTGTTTTAGTATCAACAAATATCACCTATAGACCCAGAAAAAATAGATTCCCACTTAAGTAAATCTGGTACAATAGAGCTGGGATAAAGCTCCAAGAGCTACAGTTTCAAATTCATAAAATGCTCTTTGGAATAAAGGTCCATAGGTTTAGTTCCTATGTTTTCTTCTATGCAGTTTATTTTTTCAGGTCTTATGCTTAGGTCTTTGATCCATTTTGAATTTTGGTACATTTGGTCTTTGATCCATTTTGGTACATGGTTCATTCTTTTGCATGTGATTTTCCAATTCTCCCAGCACCATTTATTGAAGAGGTTATCTTTTCTCCATTGTATGTTTTTCGCTTCTTTGTCAAAAGTCATCTGTCCATATTTATGTAGGTTTATTTCTGGGTTCTCAATCCTATTCCATTGGTCTGTGTGTCTTTTTCTGACCTCAAAGGCAAAGGAAGTAAAAGCTAAAATAAATGAATGGGACTATATCAAACTTAAAAGCTTCTGCACAGCAAAAGAAACCATCAACAAAATAAAGAGGCAACCAACTGAATGGGAGAAGATTTTTGCAAACAACGCTTCTGATAAGGGACTAATATCCAAGATATGCAAGGAACTCATACAACTCAACAACATCAACAACAACAAAAACCCAATTGAAAAATGGGCAGAGGACCTGAAGAGACATTTCTCCAAAGAGGACATACAAATGGCAAATGGACATATGAAAAAATGCTCAACATTACTAATCATCAGAGAAATGCAAATAAAAACCACAATGAGATATCACCTCCCCCCAGTCAGAATGGCTATCATCAATAAGACAAATAGTAACAAGTGTTGGAGAGGCTGTGGAGAAAAAGGAACCCTCATACACTGTTGGTGGGAATGCAGATTGGTGCAGCTGCTATGGAAGGCAGTGTGGAGGTTCCTCAAAAAAATAAGAATAGAATTACCGTATGACCCAGCAATCCCTCTCCTGGGTATTTACTCAAAAAATCTGAAAACATTTATCCATAAAGACATGTGTGATCCAATCTTCATTACAGCTTTATTTACAGTGGCCAAGACATAGAAACAAACAAAATGTCCTTCGATAGATGAATGGATAAAGAAGTTGTGGTATATCTACACAATGGAATACTATTCAGTGGTAAGAAAAGATGAAATAGTACCATTTGTGACAATGTGGAAGGATCTTGAGATTATAATGCTAAGCAAAATAAGTCAGACAGAAAAAGTTGAGAACCATATGATTTTAGTGATATGTGATTTATGAAACTGAAAACAACAAAAGAACAAGATAAACAAATGAAGAAACAAAAACTCATAGACATAGACAATAGTTTAGGGGTTACCAAACGGTAAGGGGGGAGAGGGGCTCTAGAAGAGGGTAAAAGGGCTCTAATATGTGGTGATGAAAGAGAACTGACTGGGTGGTGAACATACAATATGATATATATATATATATATATATATATATATATATATATATATATATATATGATGTATTACAGAATTGTGCACCTGAAATCTATGTAACTTCACTAACAATTGTCACCCCAATAAACTTTAATTTAAAAAAAAAAGAGCTACAGTTTCAACAACACCCCATGTAATTCTAACATAGACCACTCCCCGACCCTACCTTGGGTAAACCTGGTTTGGAGGAATGTAAGCATTTCTCATGATTTGAATATAGGAACTCATTATGTTTGTGTTTTGATAGAGAAACATAATGGATTTTCTTTTTAAATAGATTATTCTGAACATTTGCTTAGATTTGTAATTATGTACATGACTATAGATAATTTCAGGGATATGAAGTACCATACATCTCATCCCAAGTGACCTAGTAAATTTTATGCAGAAGGGCTGAAACACTAACTTGCTATAATACAGCATGGATTCATCAAAAATTCAGTCTTTAAAAGTATTTGTACCAAAGTTTGCAAGAGCAATATATATACTTATAGTATGATTGCACTCCAGGCAGGGTGGAAGTGCTAATTTTTTGACTCCTTGTATGTTTGAATAAACTTACTGGCTTTTAAAATAACTACGGAACTCATAGAAATCTGATATAAAGAATATTACTAAAATGTAGGGCATCTAAATTCTTTGCTCTCCATATTTTTTGCTCTCCATAATTTAGGATTCGTTATCAGGCTGGAAGATCTCCAGAAATTTAGTTGCTATTTGCTCTCTCCAGAGGTACAGTAACTACGCTACGGAGAAGTTTTTCTAGAATAGGATTCAGGTTGAAATCTCACATCTCTTCGGGACTTTATGAGAGATTGCTTCATCTCTAGGGTTGGTAACATGCTAGAGCAAAATTTATTTCCCATAGGAGAATAAGGAAGCCCCTCTCAGACTCCCCCCCCCCCCCCGCCCCATTTTTTTTTGTACCTGCTGCCGCCTACCAAATTCTCTGTTTAATTGAGACCTCTTCCTCCAAAGCAGCTCCTCTGGCTTCCTAGCTCCAGCCAGCCCTACCCATTTTCACTTACAGAACAATTTTGTTTCTAGTGTCCAATTTGCGTTCTTATTGTCATCAGCTGACAGTGTATTTCCATTTCTGAAATCGACATACTGTTAAAATTCCAGGGAAAAAAGGATGGAAAATATAACCATATTTCAGACACAAACTTATTCTCATTGTTGAATTTCCTGGGAAAGTCTTGGCGACAAGGAATAAGATAGGGGTTTGAGGAGATATGGCAAGCAATCTGGCACATTCTATCAGTTTAAGACAGGACAGCGATTGGGTCATCCCAGTAGTCTAACAGAATCGGAGTCTGGGATTTTGTATCAGATGAACGGGGGTTGTATCGTGGCTCTTACACACACAACCTGAATGGGCTTTGACAAATTATTTTACTTCTCTGGGTCATAATTACTTCATTTGTTAAAATGTAGTTAATATCTATTTTGATGAATTACTATAGTAATTAAATTAGACTTTGCATATAAAATAGTTATTAAAGTGAAATTTAGCTTAATGTATATCACTTGCTTTTCATGGTTCATCTTTTAATTTTTAAATTGCGTTTTCGATAAATTTACTGACACTGTTTTCATTGAATTTTCTGTTTATGGTTTATGGCATTACTAGTTTTTCACATGTATTGATGCAAAAAATAGAGCTAATTTATATATGATGCAAAAATAGATACATTTATTTTAAAACGAATAAAATAAACATTTATTACGTAAATAAAATTAATAAATATATCTGTTTTTTTTTAATGTCAATTTAAATAAATAGAATGTGTAACTAGTAGTGCAAGACAGATTTGGATATTCCAAAATATTTTAAACTGGCCTGAGGTTGAGAAACCACTGTTGGACAAGCTGCCACTCAATGTGTTTTTCCTCCTTAATCCTTCATCTTTTTTTCCTTCTTGAATGCAGGATGTAGAAATATGGAACGTGAGAGATGGAAGGGTATCATTACTCTTCACTTCACTAGGGCAAAAACCATGGTGAAGCGACATTATATTTACCTTTCCAAATGCTGTTTCTTTCATGCAGTTCTGTCCCAGATGAGACATTCACCACAACACGATGAGGCCACATCGCATCAGACAAGTAGAGTCATGTTAGAAACGCAGGTAAGACAGAAATATTCCTTTGTGTCTAATCCCTCTTCAGAGGCATGCACCAATTTGTTTACCACTGAGGTCCAGAGTTCAGAATTGATAATTTATTAATGGCTAATAATGCGTTTCTCTGTACTCAGAGTTAAATGTCTCCTTTGACAGGAAAATTCAAATACAAAGTGATGTTTTTCCAATCAAATACAAAAATTTCTGCTTTCTTTTTAATGTAGACTCTTTCAGAGAGGCTGTACAATGGGGTCAGAGCTTAAACACATTATTGTTTTAAAAATAATGCTTGAAATGTGGGGAAACAAAGTTCAGACTGCAGAACAATAAGATTAAGAAGACCAAGGGTTGCTTCATGAATTGTCAGGCTTGTCCACCTGTAGGGGACAAAGCAAAACAAAGCATTTGCTATGAGATTACTCCGGCTTCTAGCAAACTTGGCAATACCTCTAATATGTCTTTTTGTCTCTCTCTTACACACACACACACACACACACACACACACACACACACCTTATACATCAGGCCTGAAAATAAAAAAAAAACATTTCATAAGATGCTGGTCAGAGTTCTATCTACCTGGAAGTTTCCATCCTCTTAGCTATTTTGTGGCATCTTTAGAACTCCTGCTAGATATCCTGAGGAGATTTCTCATGTGGTCTTGAGAATTGTTAAGTGGGAAAAACAACTCTTATAGCACATGGTATGAAATGATGGTAGTCCCAATTAAAATTAGCAACTGTTGGAGTGATTCATAGACCTTTGAAATCTCTCCTTGTCAAGTGCTTTAAATAATACATATTATGCAAGCGGCAATCTACCCATCAGAGCTGAAGTTTGTGTCACATTTGATTCATTTTCCTTGGTTTAGTACAATGGACCACTTATGGGAGGATACAACATAAAAACGTTTGTGTCAGAAGAATAAATTATATCATCAAGACCCAGTTTTTTTATTGTGTTTTTTTTTTAATTCATATATTTATATGTGGCCTTGTAACATAAGCTCTGAAACTAGTTACTGCTCCCAGCAGGGAAGATAAGTTTGCAATTCACAAATCACTCATGTTACACATTTGTTGTAAAAGATGATAATTTGTTGGTGGAAATATACCTCTAATCTCAACTATAGATGCTGGTGTATGGGAGTATTAATGTTCTCAGCCAGTGACAGAACATACAGAGTATAAAATATTGAGGTATTTATGAAATGTTTCTGCATTAGCATTATTTTATGAAACCAGATTCTATGTCTTAAAGAACACTTAATGTGCAGATTTTATATTCTAAAGAGGGTGCTAAACTGTTAGTGCATCAATTACTCTTCCTTCATGTAAAAATTAGCCCATATTGAACGCTCATCTGTGACTTATCCTCTGAACCCTTTCTTGTCAGGGTCAGAAATGCATTTGTGGGAACGACTTGTCATGACTTAAAGATAACCTGCCTAGATGTTCTTAATAAATTAGAGTGTACTGTAGATAGCTCAGGATTTGGAGTAGGAGGGCTGCCATTCTTTATTCAATCTCTCTCTACCTTACAAGAGGCTGTGAGATTTATATAAAATAATTTATGTAAAATACTTCCAGTGACATCTGGAATAGAAGAATGGGCTATACCTATAGATCCTATGTTATTTTTTGAAAATAATGCCTGGTGCACGTGCTCTCTCACTCAGCAGTTAAAAATGAGACAGGCATACCTTTCCCCGCTATTTTCTTTTCTAAGAAAATGCTCCCTGTGTGTCTATGTATGTGGATATCATGAATGCATATGGGTGGGCATACATACACACACATGAAATACTTTGTTTAAAATATAACCTCTCTAGGATTCTGTTTACTTATGTGATCACTGTTTGGGTTGTATTGCATTGTGTCTAAGGTTCCTCTGTAGCTCTGTGATGATTAATTATATGTACCAACTTGATTGTGCTAAGGGATGCCTGATAGTTGGTGATACATTATTTTTGGATGCGTCTGGAAAAAAAATGAGCATTTGAATAGATAGAATGAATAAAGAAGATCACCCTCATAAGTGTGGGGTGCTGGGGGTGGGGGCATCATCCAATCCACTGAGGGCCTGAATAGAACAGTAATGAGGAGGAACAACGAACTTGCTCTTGCAGTTTGAGTTGGGACATCCATCTTCTCAGGCTCTCAGATAGTAGTGCTCTGGTTCTTGGGCCTTTGGACTCAGACTGGACTTCAACTATTAGCTCCTCTGGTTCTCAGGACTTTAGGTTTGAAATGGAATTATACCACCAGCATCACTCCAGTTCTCTAGTTTGCAGATGGCAGATCATGGCAGATCGTATCGGTTCTCTTTTTCTGGAGAACCCGGACTAACACAAGCTCTAAAAGTCAATTATGATTCCAAGAGCCAACCTTTATGCATGTATTAAAAACAAACAAACAAAAAGAAGAATATTTCAGATAGGTGATGTGAAGGAGGTAGGATATGTAGAGGTAAGTGGGAAAGGTACTTCAGCTTTACAAGCGCTGGAACTGTATCTTTTAAATTCTGCGTTAATAACATTTGACACATGTTATGCACTTGATATTTGTTGATGTATCCATGCACAAGTGAATAAATGGATGGATGGGTGGATGGAAGGAAGGAAAAATATGACAGAATCCAGGCTAAGAAAATTCAAGTCAGTTGAAGCATGCTTGTGACAGTAGTGACGAAGAACATGACCTATGAAGTGATTAAGGCCTAGGTTCATTCTTAAGTTTGCTAATTATCAGTTATGGGACTCAGTACAAGTTACAAACTCCTTGAGCTAAATTTCCTCTTTATAATAACTCTAGATAGTGGGTATTACTATTTTCCCTGTGTTTCAGATAAGATCAATGAGACAGGTAAAACACTCTGTACCTGTCTCATAGTAAGTAGCTAAAAACTGATGATGATGATGGTGGTGATGATGATGATGGCTTAAGAGCAATGGAATCTGAATCTATTTAGTGTGTCTACTCTCCCTCCCTTTCAGTCTATTATAAATATTCACTCCATTGAAGCATATTTCTCTCACAAGTCTCTTAAACGAAAGAGAAAGTGATCATGTGACAATCTCATTTTGCTCTCCAACTGGGTTACAGAATTTTGCTTGCCAGCTTATGCAGTTTAAAGCATGCTACTTAAATGTAAGTACATTAGTTAGCTTTTTCTGTTAATACTTCCAAAAGTCAGTGGCTTAGGACAACACACTTTATTATGTCTCATGAAATATGTGTCCTCTGGGCAATTCTTTTGGTTGGGGCGAACTCATGCAATCAGTGGTTGGGCATGGGCTGGGTAAGCTATCAATGCTCTTTCATGGGTGAGAAGCTGGCATGATGTCAGCTTGGACAAGAACTATGATGTGTCTGTGTGTCTCTCATTGTCCAGCAGGCTCTCTGGGCTCATTTACATGGTGGTGGTTGCACAACTCAAAGAAAGGGCCAATCCCAATGTAGATACACTTTCAAGGCTCTACAATGCTGTGCTTTCTAATGACTTTTGGGTCAAAGCAAGTCACATGGCCAAGCCTAGATTCAGAGAGTGAGAGAATACACTTCACCTAGTGGCAAAATCAATGGGTTATCCATACAGGTATGGGAGGAATACGTACCCATGGTAACCGTGGTACTATTGCAATCTACCACATTCTATTTAATAACTACTTACTATTAGGTTAGTGCAAACGTAATTGCCGTTTTAAAAATAATTGCAAAAACTGCAATTACTTTTGCACCAACCTAATACTAAAACTAGCCATAAGTCCCATTTAAAATGTATTCTTTTCCTTCCATATCACCCATGAATGCAGAGACTTTCTCATGGTGGTTCTTACTTACGTTTAATTGAATTACCCATTTTGACTAAAGAGGAAGAATCTAAGCTTCATAAGTCATTCTTCCTTTATAACTCACACTTTTATTAAAATACTCACTTTAATTAACTTTATTTAAGGTACAAAATATGACTCCTAGCTTTCAACTACACATAAAGACTGTCTTGAGAAAAAAAAAAAAGAAATTTAAAAAGGATTGACATTTGCTCCCTAGTGAGTCATTTAAACTCACTACTTCTGGTTCTGCAATAAAAATGGGAAACTAATTTGATTTTTCTCACCTATGAGACAAATGAGACAACAAATGTGAGAATGCAGCATCAATTATGAGTCAAATCTCTTAATAATAAATAAGCAAACAATCAATGTCTTCGATTTTAACAGTTTTAAAAATGAAACCTTGTTTAGTTATCTGTCTCTATGTACATTTAAAAGTCTAACAATAAAAACCAATTACATTTTGATTAATTGCATTATAAATATGGAGCCATTATATATCAGAGACAGTTTATGTATGCACTCAACAGTTTTCATGGCATGAATTTTTCCTGAGTCTTTTAATTGTTTTGTTCTTTGGGGACTTACAAGTCTTTTGTCCTTTGTTGATCGTTGCAACTTGGAGAGATTGGGTACTGGGGTCTAGTGAGTAGAGGCAAAAGATGCTGCAAAGTATCCTACAATATACAGATCAGTCCCTCCACTTCCCCAACAAAGAATTATTCAGCCCAATATGTCAGTGGTGCCAAGGCTAAGAAACCCTGCTTACCTGAGTGGAGTATTTACTCTAGTGTATTTTATAGGGATGGTAGTTAACGATGCACATGAGGATGGCAGTGATATACAGGGTGAGGTAGAAGGGTGGCTGTTTTTCCATTCCTACTACCAGAAGTGGCCACTTTCTCACAAAGGATAGGATGGTGAGGAGCCATCTCAGATCTGTGCCCACTGAGTGGACCCTTGCCCTTCCGGTGTTTCCCAGTGCTTACTCATCTCAATGGCCTCCTCCTTATCCAGATTTACCTGAACATATCCCTTTTGTTGTTTTCTTGAAGCATTATCTGACCTACTCATTGGGTCTTTAAAATTGATGAGGTACCATCAGCCATTTCAGTTTTTATCAAGGTAGTGGATGTGAGAGAGTTGAGTTCTGGCATGTGTTTGAGAGGTGTTTGTTTTGACTGTCTGATGGCTGCATACCAGCCTGAGGGAGTCACAAATGTCGCTGGTGTGCGATGGTATAATTTTCCTGCCGCTCCATATAGTCTTCTGTGTTAATCTCCCAGCATGTCTGGCAACTTTCAAAATAGAAGTTAAAGACAATTCCATACAACAGTGAAACAAGATTCAGAGTCCCCATTCGTCTCTGTGAGGACAGAGAAAATTGCTGATGTGCAGTGGACCATTTTCATTATTGAGAACAGAGCCACTCAGTTTTCACCAGGGCTAATTGATTTTCACAGCTGGTACACGAAAATCTAAGGATGATGTGAAACTTAAAATGTCCCTTTGTCCAGATTCTGAAGCTCATGGATTCTCCAGGGTCTTAAAATGTGGGCTTCAATAAGAGATGCTGAAATCTTCTAAAATAACTTTGGGCACCAACTGGAAAAGAGTTACTTGCTCATGTAATGCATGGTGTGAGTAGGTTATGTCTTGCCATATGGCATCTTTTCAAATTCATTATTTTCCCCTTTACATTAATTAGCATGGTATTTCACGGTATAGACCGGATTTAACCCCTGGTACCAAATAATGCCCCCATCAAACATGACATGTTAAAGGATGTTGGTGTCTGCCTTCCCTTTGCCTTACAGATGACAGAGGACACGACCTACAGATGAGAAAGTGTCATGATCATAGTCATTTTGTAACTTAATTTCTCTATTTTAGAGGAAAGTTGGTTTCTTATTCCTTATTATCAAAATAGGGAAAGGCAGTGGGAATTGGAGGCAGGGTTTCCATACAGAAGAACAAACAGGGATGTATTTACTGGAACAGGGATGAAAGGGGATGATTTGATCATATGGGATAGTGTCAGTGTCCTAATGGCACAAATATGCTTATATAAGGTAGCACAGCACAATAAAAAGCATGGACATTGGGTCAGATAATTCTGGCTTCCAATCTGAGCTCTGCCACTGAGAAGTCAAGGGATCTAAGATAAGTTCCATTAGCCTCCTTATAGTCTTGTGTGATCTAAAATGCATGTTAAAGGGTCAGGGATGGCATAGCCCTGGGCACACTATCTCCTTCCTCTTTCATTTGCCTCATTGGAAGTTACGTTCAATGTTGGAGTCTTGCTCATCGAAGCTTAACTTGATATTGAGAACTGAACCATGGTGCAGACCTTTCTGTATGTTCAGCAACAGAATTTTAAATTTTAGAATGCAACTAGAGTGCTATTTTATCTGGAGAATGTCTGTAAAACACAAAAGTAGTGGTAAAATACGTCACTAAATCCAATAAAGACTATTATGTGAACCAGCAGCCAGCAAACATTTAACCAGGGTCTACTTACACAGAGCCAGAGAGCCAGTTGCCCTTTACTCAATGTATTTCCACTTTCTACTAAAAAAAATGAAAATAAGAAAATAACTAATGACAAGTAGTTAAAGAAGAAAAAATAAACTGTTTCTAGTGACACATGGTCATTGCATATTTATTTCATAAAAGAAAAATGCTTAGTTATGTGATATCTTAGATGACAATGTTCACAAATTTACCTAGAAATTGGACTTGACCTCATGTTAAAATTATTTAAAAAACACAATTTTTTGGCAAGATATTTCCAATAAAGTGTAAAATCATTAACATATTGGGGGCTGGCAGGTAGTCTATGTATATCTACCTAGATATAAATAACATATATTAGGAATAAGAGTGGGGGATAGTTGCAATGTATATGAGTCCAGTATTTATCAGTACACAACTTGGTGTTATCTGTGTACTCACAATAAGCATATAAATAAGAAGCTAGAGGAAGGTTATTTTTAAATAAGGGAAAAATTAATAATTGTGTTTGTATGCCCGACTCCACATAGCACTAATTGTGTATTGATAGAAAGCATCCCTAGAGAAGATGATCCACTTTTAAAACTTCATGGACATGCTTGCATAGTAGGAACTTTATGACACTGTGCAACAGACAGACTTGATGGTAAAATAGTATTTGGAGTTGCCATTAAACTGCATTAATGTGCAGCTGTGCTTATTTTGCATGATGAGGCACAACATTCTTCAATACTTTGGTATCCCTTTTAAGTAACTATAGTATCCTCTAATTTTCCTTTGAAATACTTTAATTGTTCAGACAAAATTACATATTAAAGTGATTATATATTGTCCTGTTATTGCTTTTTGCAGCAAATTGTCAAGTGGAAGTCTTCAAAATCGTACAGTATACCAAAAATTTGTAACAATTACATTTTTAATCTGGTATGATGTTTCAGATATTTTTAATATATTTTGCTTTATTCGCTTTTGGTTTCCTTCATTTATAATTAAACTTGAAACTTAAAGAGTTTATATTATATATTTTAAGTTGGAAGTATTTGAAGATAATATCATATTCTTGAATTTTTTTTTCTTTTTTCATTAAAGAGATGCCTAGCCCCTGGTATTCAGAATGAAACCTTGTGTTGGAAATGTTCTCTGAGTCTGGAGTACATTTGTGGCTCCTTATGCTTTGAGAGCAGGGAACACAATATTTTTAAATATGAGCAGGAGTGCAATGTACCTAGTGCCTGATAGAGACTTCATTTGACGCTCAATTCAAATCCATCCCACTGGGAATGGGTACTTCTGGAGGTTTCTGTAAATGTCTTATTAATGAACAAAATGGCTGTCTCTTAAAGACTGCGAATTTTGCTCTTTACAAGTCTCTATATGGACTTCACTGTAAACCCTGACAGTTTTCATTTATAAATTTTACCAACAAACTTCAATAATGAAAGAACAAACTATTAACTTTTATTGTCTCTCCTCTACCAACTCTTATACTTGTCCCCCTATAAATAAACTTTAGAATGGGCATTTTCATTCTATGCTGTCTAGATTCAGATCTCCACACCAGATTTGGATTTGAAGAGGCTGTCAGAAGCAGAAAATCACGTTTGTTTGTTTGTGTTTTTTTAACTTCATTGTCCCGCTCTTGATTTTTGACCTGAAACAGAGTTGTTAAAGATATTAATTAAACCATAGTGGGAGAGAATACATTATTTTCCCCACTGACATTTACTTTCTGTCTATTTTAGTCATTTATTCAAGAAATATGTGCGGAGCACCTACCATTTTCTAGGCACTTTGGATACATCAGTCAACAAAATAAAGTTTCTTGCCTTCATAGAACTCACTTTCTAAAGGGGCATGACAGACAAAAATGATCAAACACCATATATAAGTATATTAAATATTTTGTTGTAAGGTGATTGTACTGTGGTAAAAAGAGACAGTAAAAAGGAGTGAAGGATGCCAAGAGTGCTGGACAAGTGAAGGAGAGACAGGTTACTCTATTAAATAATGTGACAGAGCAGGGATTAAAAACATAACTTAACGGGATGAGGAAATTTGCTAAGCAAATATCTGGCAGAAGTGGATCTTAGGATAAGAGAGTAGCAAGTGCAAAATCCCAAAGGTAAACCTGCCTTTAACTTCCATTAATTTACTCCATAAGCATTCATTGTCCACCAAAAGATGACAATTATGTAAAATGGCTTCAAGTAAAGGAAAAACGCTGTACAGATGGAGGAGAAAATATTTACTTGCAGATAGAACAGAAATTAAAAGAATATGGAGAAGGCATTCAGGTAAGATGACTAAACTGACAGTAATATGAACAAAGGTAAAAATACTCTTTCCTAATAACTGCATATTTTTAAATGGCTTCAGTCCTCTAAATCTGTCAGTAATATAAAGAGTTGAAGGAAATTATATCCATAACATCACTGTTCGCTGCTATATCCACCAGATGCTAAGACAATTCTTGGTATCTAGTAGTACTTAATAAATATTTGTGAAATGAAATATTAAATGATCTGATATGTAAGATCCTTCAGGATCTGGCCCTAACCCCAATTTTATTTATTCTAGCAAATGCCCTAGGTCCCCAAACAATTTTTTCATGATTTCCTTCTTCTTGTGCCCCCTTCAGCAGTAAATTTAAGCTTCTTCTTGGCTTTTCTCTTCTATAAGATGGAGATGACGTAATAACATCACCTACCTCGAAGAGTTCTCATAAAATTTTTAAAAATGCACTACATTTAAGGTACTTGAAATGTTCCTGGCACATAGTTAATGCCACATAAGCTTTGACTGTGTTTACTTTTTGCTTCTCTTTGTAACACTTATTGATGAATAATTATGTAGATATTAGACAGTGGTATTCCTATCTCTTCCATTAAGGTTTTGTTTACAATATGAGGGCAAGTTTTAGATGAGGATTTTGATCATATTCGACTATGCATTCAATTCAGGATCTTTTAGTAGTAGAGATTCATTACAGTAAGAAGGTTCATAGCATACATGTCTCCATCAATCAGAACATCCACTGAAATATCAGCTCACCAGAGCCTGTTATATAATAAAGTCTTGTCTAACCATTCATTCATCAAACAATGGTACAGGTAATGGGAGTTACCAAGACCATGATTAATGCAGAGGATGACGTTGCTGAAACAAAGGAGTGGTATGCAATCTATCTTATTAATTCAGAATAAATATTTCCCAACTCTATTTGCTGTCTCCAGTAGTAGGACTGTTTTAATGGTGTTTGTTAGTCTACAGTATATGAGGTCTGACAATTCAGTTAACAAACTTATCCTAGAAAAGTGCTACATACCTAATTGCTAAATATTACTATGGTCACCTTTGAAGCACACCCCTTGGGAAGCTATGCACCAAAGTCCACCCTTCAAAGCAATTTTAGAATTCTTTTTCTGGAATGGCCATCAGAGTTGCCATCATATTACCCTCGACGTCCTGAATGTCATCAAAATGTCTTCCTTTCAATATTTCCTTTATCTTCAGGTAAAGACGGAAGTCATTGGGGGCCACATCAGGTGAGTAGGGAGGGTATTCCAATACAGTTATTTGTTTATGGCTAAAAACTCCCTCACAGACAGTGCCATGTGAGCTGGTGCATTGTTGGGATGCAAGAGCTATGAATTGTTGGTGAAAATCTCAGGTCATCCAACTTTTTCACACAGCCTTTTCAGCACTTCCAAATAGTAAACATGGTTAACTGTTTGTCCAATTGGTACAAATTCATAATGAGTAATCTCTCTGATATCAGTAAAGGTTAGCAACATCGTTTTGGTTCTTGTTTTGGACTGACAGAAATTTTTGGTTGTGGAGAACTGGCTGACTTCCATTGTGCACCTTGACACTTTGTTTCAGGGTCGTACTGGTACACTCATCTGTCATCACTTGTGATAACACGGCCCAAAACATCGTGTTGCATCTCCAAAAGGCCTTGGCAAACTTCGACTCTCATTTGCTTTTGTTCATGGGTGAGCTCCTTTGAGAACATTTTTGCATATATCTTTCTCATGCCAAGATTTTCAGTTAAGATTTTCTTGTTTCTCTATCGATGTTTACTTGGTCTACTATGCTTCTCCTAGCCGACGATTTTGACACATAATTTGATTAATTTTTGTAATGTTATCATCAGTTCTGCTCATTACTGGCAATCCTGACCTTTCTTCATCCGTGTCGCATTCTCTCCCCTCAGAAAAAAGTTTAATCCATTTGTACCCTGTCATTTTCTTCATGGCATTATCCACATAAACTTGAACTAACATGCCCCGATTTCACTTCCAATCTTGCCAAGTTTAACAAGAAATTTAATGTTGGTTCATTGCTGTAATTCAAGCTCAGAAATTCTTGTGATGGCACATAAAAACACAACAATAATGAACGCCACTCAACAAGACACCGCCACACATTGACACGGACACAACTGTGGGACACTGATACGCCAAGGTTATGAAACCTTACCGAGCTGTTTGGACAGTGCTGCCGATGTAAGCACATGGTGGCAAGTTCACAAACTTAATTGTCACACCTCATAGTTAATCTATATTTGAAACTACAAAATTCCTTATCCCATTCTCTTACAATGGTTAATTTGGCTAATGCTTGTCAGTCCTGGTGAAGAAAGCACAAGACGTTGCGTGGGGTAAGGGTTGAGCATCAGAAGAGCCGGGGTTCAGTTGGCCACATTCCATCTTTATGAAAGAGCTCTACAGGGAAGAAGCAGAAGGTACCCTCCCAAGCCTTAGTGCCATTCTAGTTCTTGTAAAAGTGGCTCAGCTGTGGAAATCTGAGGGCAGAATAATTATTTCACAAAAGAAAGGACTATATTTGGAAAGAATTTCTTGCCTAACCCTATATAGCCAAACACCAACAATCATAAAACCTAATGCTTAGTGAAAAACATTGGGTTTTTGTTGCGTCCCGCGCAACAAGAGTTGTGGGGAGCGAGGAGGGCAGCGCAAGGTTAAGAAAGACAGCAGCCAAGAATAGAGTGCAAGCTGGGCCAAGGGACTCCAGCCTCAAGGACTGAGCCCGGAATCGGGACAAAGCATAGCTTTCATTAGTTAGGTGTGGTAGTAAAAGAAGTAAAGCTTGTGGATCTCAAGATCTGTGAATCCCATACATTACAATAGGAAACTGATTTAAGCCAATCACCCTTGCCTGCAGGTCCCAGGATAAGTACTTCCCCAAAAGACAAAATCTTCATGCATATGAATAGATGGAGAGCACATCATTGAGTCACTTCCCCTGCAGGTTTGTGGGAAGGAATGCAGCCACAGAGGCAGAGGATCTCCTTAGCTGGGGGAAGGTGGGGGGCTGTGCCCACCTCTATAGACCCAGTGAGTTCCCCAGATGGTCCCCACGTGGCTGTGTCTGGCTTGGGTTGTCCCACCCCCCCCATGGGGAATCTTACCCATCTTTGACTAGCCAGCCATCTTTTGGGGCCAAACACGGAGACATAAGGTGCAAGCACAAAGGTGAAGCAAAGTCCCTGAAAGGATCCATCTCACAGACTCTCCTTTCTTTAGGGGAAGGTATGAGGAGACAGAGGGGTAGGCTGCTGTGTGGCAACAGGATTTGGACTGTAATCAATCAATCAACATGTATTTATTGAAAATTCACTGCATGTTCAGCCTTATAGAGGCTCAATGGGAGAGAAAAAATAATGAATTTATTTTCTCCCCTCATTTACTGATGTCACATTTCATTTTAAAATGTAATATGAGGCAGATTATGAGTGGAATAGTTTTAAATAAATGAGGAAATGAGAACAAAAATAAAATAAAGCTAAAACAGTAAGTAAGAACAATAAAATTACATGCTGTATAGTTCTGTACAGATGCTAATGATGGACTATGAATTTGATTTTCTAGGAGCAAGAACACAGAGAAAAGAGCTAGAGAAAAGAAGACTTAGATATCTCATGGTAGCCATATTTTTGAAGACAAAACTTAAAGAAAACCCATGAGTACAAGGTTTAATCACTTCTGTAGTCTCCGTACCAAACACTGCATTTATTGAGCACAAGTGTGCACTCCGTAATACATATTGAATTAGCAGGGGGCTTATTTTAAAATGTTGGAACATTGGACATTAAATCACATGTATTACACCTTTAAAGAAATAGCCTATATAGGAAAATGAACTAGCATGAAATCAAAACTCTCTCCAAAAATCTATTATACGTGGTCAGCATTGTTGCTTCCTTCAGAAAACTTATATGCACTTATATGAGACAGGATTAATAAAATAGTAGTCATTGAATTTTAGAGCCTTAGATTTATTATTTATAATACTTTCAAGAAATATCCCACTTCAGAAGCCAGGCATAGGGTCTTCACCTGTTATATAGCCAGTATTTTAAAGTAAATAACTCTGTGTTTTTCCTACTTCGATAAACTCTGCTTCTCCATTTCGTCTAAGACATATCACAGTCAATTTTAAAGTTCCATGAATGCTAATGAAAAGCCAGGGATAAATCTAATTAAATTTTGTGCCAATGTAGCATTCTAATAATTGCCTTTAATTTGGAAAAAAAAATAATAATTCTCTCTCTCTGGTGAACCAAATCGTAGCACAGCCACATGTCTTCCAACACTCAGTATCACGATAACTGAATTTTCTAGGGCTTGTCATTCCACTCTCATTTTATTCTGGAAATCACAAGATAAATAGATCCTGCACTGATTTAATAATTTATATTAAAACTCAGAAAAGGGATGGAGAAATGGCCCAGATCACAGTACCACAACACAGATAAGGTTACAAAAACCAAAAATCTAAATCCCTTGTCAATGGACCTCTAGTAAGGAGCCTTTCATTCTAAATAGGGTTAACTGGGCATTGCTGTGTTATTTAAAGCTTTCTCATATGGATGACTATAGGAATGCTGCCACCTGGAATGCATTATAAAGGTTAACATAAAAAGCATACAGACAGGGAAAGAGGCCTTCTGCCTCACCTCTTTTCCTGCTTCCCTTGACCAAACAGCTGAGAGTGTTGATCTTCTGGGGGGAAAAAATCTGATCAAGACCTATTCACTAAAATTGATAAAATGCTCCATTACCTCAGGATCAAAGAGAAGTCAAGAAAAAATTACACCTAAGGGGACCTGGAGAACCCACTGAAACCTATCAACAGGCAGGCGAGTGACAGACCAGGAAGCAATTGTAGAGCCATCAACCTAACTGCCTGTGAAATCTGCCCTGGACCCAAGCTCTGCCACCAGAGAATATCATCTCTAGATGAGAGCACCTGGGACCTGTCAGTCATCCAAGACCAGAGAATTAAGAGTTATAATTGTCTCCACTTCATAGCCTTAGTTGTCAGTGAAGTGGAAAAGTACTTGGCTCAAAAACAATTTGCTTTTTAAAGGACTCCAGGAAAAAAAAAAAAACAACAACAACAACAAAACGATGTGATTTGTTTACTTATGGTTGTTAAGATAGAAACACAGAACAAATTGTATTGAAACTTACTAACAATAATATATATTACTTTTAATAGTCATTCCTAAAATACTATCCAAATTATGACCCTCAATATTGGTAGATAAGAATACTGTAGGGACATTTTCTATAGACACAATTGGTTTTTACCAATTGTTTCTATAATTTAACATATTTTGCTTAAATCACAAACCAAAAATTCAATAATTTTTGAATGAATCTTAAAGAATAGAAGTTATGTGACTTATTTAAAAAGTCTCAAGTCCATTACAGAAAGAGCAATATAGTTCATTTTGTTTTTGTTGGCATTATATTTCTCCACTATAGTGTGTTAATTTTTTTGCAATGCCGTTCTTTGTAGTCTTTATTCTAATAGTAATGTAATGTTAAACCCAATGACAAATCTTGAAAGAGCACAACTTATATCAGCAGGTTTACCAAATCCTCTTTTGATAAAAAGGAAAGCCCTCCTCAGAATATTTAGAGGCCTAAACAACTAAGTTTTGAATATGACAGCATGTGGCCAGTGTGCAGCTATGGGTTTCAAATGGCCGTTTGTAGTTGAGGTGACTGTTGGAACCATCTGTAGATGTATCTGATTAGCGATGAATCATCACTTATAATTCCAAAGTCTTTGGTACTTCAGGAAATGTTTTCACATATGCTATACCATTGGATTCTCATAATTCTATGTGACAGATGATCATGCTGTTGTTTTTTGCATATGTTGTCTTTTATATGAAAACTGTAGCTCATGAAAATGAGACCTTAACTTTTCTTGAGCACGGTCACACTGGTGGTCAGTGGGAAACCTGAGGCTTGTGTCAGCGCCTTGGTATTCCAAAACCTCAGTACTTTCTCCTCCATCTGGCAGACCTTGCCCAGTCAAGCAGATTCACTACAGTTGTCACAATGTAGGCAGTCGTCTATTCGCCTAGTGGGTGTGTAGAGCTTTGTCATCTAAAGCTAAGCTACTGCTACTATTTACAAGTTTTACATAGCCACACAAAAAATTCTAAATTGTAGTTTGGTCAACTTTATTGTGTTCAAAAGCTGCCCACGTCTCAGCCTCTTGAGAACTTCACATGCATTTTCAAGATCAATGAACATTTTATAGTACCTTTGATAGATTCCCCCCCCCCCCAATTCTCTGTTTGCTCAGCAGAACAACAATCAAATATTATGTATGTGGCTTATATTTTTCCAATAGCATGCATTATAATCCTGCTAATGAGAAGAACTTGCTGGTTCAATGCAACTTAAAGTACACTTCTGCCACAGATGAAGTTTTTCTTTAAGGATTTGCCATCTCTTTTTGTTTGTGTCTTAGGCCAAATTTGGTATTCACAGTTTGTGTTTGATTTTTCTTTATCTCCTTTCAGGTACAATCGTCTTTCTTATGATACTTATATTACACCTTCCTTTGCTGGCCAAATTTCCAGAACAAATATGCTACAATTATACTGGTATTCCAAAAAATACCATCCATTGACTTCCTCCTGTATTCAGCCAGCTAACATTTCCTGACTCAGGTCACACCCAAACAGACTTAACTGTCCTGTGTTTCACTTCCTCAAATTCTATTGTCCTCACTTTGTTACCCTTTTATTCTCAACCTGGAGCAGAATTTCTCAAACAACATTTCTATAGCTCATTTTTCATATCTATCCCTTTCCTCTCCATTCATATTTACCATGTTTTTCTGATATATTTTCTGAAAGGGTTTCATACAGAAAAATATTGGCTGCTAAATTTAACTGTTTCTATGGAAATATTTTCACTCTGCAATTTTTTTGCAAATAATATTTTTTATACATCATCTAAGTTTGGAATTTTAAATTCTATAGAGTATAGAATTACTGGGAGAGACAATTTTGTTTGGCTGCACTCAAGTATTGAAATTTCCCTGTTTAGAAAGAATATAGACCAGTGGCTTGGATGGAAACATCATATTTGAAACTGTAGATGAAGCCATTGATTTTTTTTTTTTCTCCTCCAGAACAGCTTCCAGTGATGTTGGTTTAATCGGGGGTGGAAGCCATTTTGTGTACTTCAGCAGAACAGCTTAGTACCAGGTCAGATGGTTTACACAGTAAGGTTTGAAAGTGAAATCTAAATAGACCTTTTCTTCCAGCGTTAGAGAATGTTGGAAAGTTTATATTAAGGTACAGTCCATATTGGAAAGCTGTTTCTTCATATAAGCTGTAATTGTTGAGAATGAAAGGGATATTAGAAGGCATCTCTGGAGACAGGAAATATGCCTGCCCCGTACAAGAATCCCATACACAATATTGCTGATAGTAGTAGGATCCAGCCTCTGGTTTACTTCACCACAATCAGAAACTGCCTTCTCCATTATTGAACGACTCCCTGCTGTGCCCCCTTAGACCTCCTTAAACTTCTCAATGTATAATCCTACTTCTGTCAAATGAAGTAACAGATCATGATTTGATTCCTTCCTCTACCAAATCCTCTTTACAGGAGTGAACAGAAGTATTAGTTCTCAGTCACCTAATCCCATTCCCCTCACATCATATTCTTTCTTTTTTATGCAATGCAGTTTATCTTTCTCCAAAGTAAAAATGTTCTAAGTGTCCTGAAACCATTCAAGGAATTCAAGTTAAAAATCCATTATTCAAAAGGAAGAAGGAATTTGAGGAGAAAGTAATGTGGAACTCGCTAGTAGGTGGCAAGTCCCATAAAAATATGAGGAGCTATGATGGAGCAGAATGGACTTTTATTACTACTTAAATCACAAGTATGATAGCTGCTTTCTCAGTCTGCTCG
Source organism: Rhinolophus sinicus (assembly GCF_057876585.1). Lineage (NCBI taxonomy): Eukaryota > Metazoa > Chordata > Mammalia > Chiroptera > Rhinolophidae > Rhinolophus > Rhinolophus sinicus. The sequence goes on along the minus strand of NC_142503.1, from coordinate 186,070,737 downwards.
TATCTCTTTCAAAATGCTAATTTTCTATGGCTTCTCCCATATGGGGAATACCAGTAACGTTTGATCAGCTATTTTGGGGTTAAGGGTATTTCAATCAAGAGAATAGTGATGGAATTTCAGAAAACGTTTTCTTCCTTCTTTCTCCATATGTCATTGTTGAATTTATCCACAAGGAACGTAAAAAATACTAAAAGTCTTAAGAAGTATGCAAATCAGGCATCAGTAATGTTGCTTGGGGAGGTGAAGGAGGGGAGAAAGGAAGTGAGGGTTGAGACATTGAAACCCTACCCCTCCAAATAATAAATGAAGGACTTCCTCTCTTCCACAGAGCCATACCTTTCCTCTCACGCCCCATTTCCTTGCAGCTAATAAACCCTAACGAGATAGCAATGCCTGTGCACTTCTGTGTTATACAGCTGTCCTTTCTCACTTTTACTCCTCCAGTGGCTAATTTATCACTCTCATTACATGTACTCACTCGTTCCCCTCCTCCCCCTTTTCCTTTTGTCATTCATTTTCATTCCTGTGATTCTCTCTCTCTCTCTCTGTCTCTCTGTCTCTCTCTCTCTCCCTCCCCCTCCCCCATCCAGAAATAAAGAAAGCAGAATATTCACACTCCATATCATTACCAGAGAGAAGACTGCCTGCCACCTGAGTGGCAGACAAAAGAAAAGGATACGAGGGTATCTTAAAGCTACTTAGGTTTGAAATTTCAATCCAACAAGTTAATGGCAGGAACAGAGCAGGAAGAAACATTGACTCTATTGAATTACAATAATGATATTCGAAATGTAGCATCTTTCTTCTTTCTCTTCTTTTTTCTTCCTTCATTTCCCCTTTCTTCTTCCTTCCCCCCTACTCCCTCTCCCCCTACCCCAAGATGAAATTAGTTTGCATGTCTGTTAGAAAACAGCTAATGATGCCTTCTTAAATGTGCTCATGTTGAGCATCTATACTCAGATTCAACACGACTGTCCCAGTCTTATCGTGACTTTTGGCAGCTTTTTTGGAAGGAAAAAAAAGTAGTGCAATTTTATCTCCAATCAAAAGTCAGAAGAGAGACCTCAGATCTCTTGTTTGAGATGCTTACTAAAGGATAGTATGGCCTGGGAGAAATGTAATATTAGCAGCCACAATTTTTCTACTTTAAGGTTCAAAATAGCAGGAAGTGGCAAACTGCTAAGTTTTAAAACTCATGAGTATTTTATTAGAAATTTCAACTATCTGTTTATGGTTCGTTGGCTGTGCTCATCAAAATAGTGTTTGCTGAGGGTGATAGTGGATGGAAGAAGACTTCAAAGCTGGTTAATTTTTTTTTCTTTTTTTACTTGAATTTAAGGGTTGCCGAGAGTAAAAACAACTTACCTTACACACATTCTTAGTTCACTCCCAGCTAGAACTTTGGAAGGTGTAACTGCTCTAAAAATGCCAGACCTGATGCATTTACTCAGGCTTCTTTCCCTGTGTGGGTTGATGGAATTGTTTATGTGAACTAGAAAATTTCTATTCCCTTCCATAACTATGACCCAAAAGAAGTAAAACGCTATTTCATCACTTTAACATTTTGAAGATGGAATTAGGTCTGGCCTTTCTTAGTGGCCAGAATTTATTTTTTTCTCCCTTCAAAGAAAGCATTTGGCAGGAACTAATGTACAGAAAAGACAAAAAAGACAGACATTAAACACTACAAGATGTGAATTGAATGGTTAGAGGGTAATTTGCAGATCTTGCTGACAAGAGGTACACTTGATGGTGGGAAACAGCAGAGAGGTTTAGATTAGTTGTGTGATGAAGGAGATGCCTGAGAGGGTGAAAGCCAAGGCTTTGCAAACTTTGTTTTCCTTTTCAATGATGCGTTCAGATGAGGGTCCTTGGACAATGGTTCTGGTAGTTTCAGAGAACTGATGATATCCTATTGTTTCCTAATATAGGAACACCTAATGCTAATAAAACTGAAGGAAAAGATTGCTTTGAATGAGATACAAATTAGGAAAAGGAGGATCAACTCATATTAATAAATACTATATTATCATTACAAAAGCATCAATGACAAATAGACCAGTTTATGACTTTACCTCTGATCCTTTCACAGACAGTGAAATTTGAGATTTTGTTTCCTAAACTCAAAGCAGCCCTGATTCAGTGACAGTAGAAATTTCTGTCTTGCTGAAGGTAACTGGCCCAGATAATCTAGAAGGCTTTAGAACTATGCATTGTTGAAACCACCTAAAATAAATGCAATGGATTCATGGTTCATATTGTCTTTCCTGAAAGCTGAAGTAATATTTGCAGAACAATGAGAGCTGGGATTGGTTTTGTCCAAATCACTGTCTTCACTTGCCTGATGTATTTCACTAGCCACCTAAAATGGAAGATCTGACGTCAGCCCTTGCTCTCATAAAATCAAGTTTTACATGGTAATCAGGGGGATCTTTTTTCAATTTATATGAGCTTTATTGAGATATAATTCATATACCATAGAAGTCACTCTTTTAAAATTATATTTCAATTATTTTTAGTATTTTAGTAGAGTTGTGCAACAATAACCACTATGCAATTTTTAGAATATTTTCATCCCTGAAATGTGTAGGCATTTTCCACTTTTGGACTTTTCCCATAAATGGAATAATCCAATATGTGGTCATGTGAATGCCTTCTTTTTCTTAGCATGTTTTCAAGATTCATTCATGCTATAGCTTGTATTAGTATGTCATTCCTTTGTATTGTTGAATAATATTCCATTGTATGGAAATACAACATTTTGTTTATATATTCATTAGTTGATGAACAGTTGAGTTGTTTCTAATTTGGAGCTATTATAAGTAATGCTGCTGTGAACGTTTGTATAAAGTTTTGTTGGGATAGTTGTTTTTATTTTTCTTGAGTAGATATTTAGGAGTAAAATTGTTGGGCAATATGATAACTCTATCTTTTTTCTTAGAGGAACTGCCAAACTATTTTCTAAAGAGGTTGTAAAACTTTACATTTCCATTAGCAATAAGAGGGATCCTATATCTCACATTTATGTAGCACTTACTAGTGTCTCATTTTTTAAATTACAGCCATCCAAGTGGATATGAAGTGGTATTTATTGTAGTTTTGATTTTCATTTCCCTAATACTTAATGGCATTGAGCATCTCTTCATGAAGTTATTGACATTTGTACATATTTTTTGGAGAAGTGTATTCAAATCCTTGTCCATTTTTGAAAGTCGGGTATTGATCTTTTTATTGTTGAGTTGTGTGTGTTCTTTATATTTTCTGGACAATGTCTCTTACCAAATAGATGGTTTGCAAATATTTTCTCCAATCCTATGAGTTCTCTTCACTTTTTCTTGATAGTGTCCTTTAGAGCACAAAAGTTTTTAATTTTGATGAAGTCCAAATTGCCTTTTTATTTTTCTTTTTTCTTTTGTTGCTGGGATTTGGGTCATATCCAAGAAACCATTGCCTAACTAACTCAAGATCATGGTAATTTACTTCTATGTTTACTGTTCAGAGTTATATACTTTTAACTCTTACGTTTAGGTTTCTGAACCATTTATATTTGTGACTACAATATGCCGTAAGGCTCTAACTTCATTCTTTTTTCATGTGGATATCAAGTTGTACAGCACTTTTGTTGATAAGACTATGCTTTAGACACTCTTGTATAAAATCAGTTAACCAAAGCTGTGCAGATTTGTTTCTATACTCTCAATCCTACTCCACTGATCTATATCTCCATATTTATGACAGTACCACACTGCCTTGCTTTGTGGTAAGTTTTGAAATTGCAATGTATGTATCCTTAAAGTTTTTTTCTTCTTCTTTTTGCAAGATTGTGTTAGCTATTCTGGGTCCCTTGCACTTCTGTGTGAATTTTAGGATCAATTTGTCAATTTCTGCAAAAAAAGGAAGCATAGATTTTGACAGGGATTATTGTTGAAAGTGTAGATCAGTTTTTTAGAGTATTGCCATCTTAACAATATTAAAGTTTTCAATTCATGGTCACAGAATGCCCATCCAATCAACTAGGTTATCTTTAGTTTCTTTCAGTGTTTTAAGGTTTTCAGTGTGAGTTTTGTACTTCTTTTGTTAAATGCATTCCTAACAATTTTATTACTTTTGATACTATTGTAAGTGGATTTTTCTTTATTTTTTTTCCTTTATTTTTTTATTGGGGCCTATTGGGGAACAGTGTGTTTCTCCAGGGCCCATCAACTCCTAGTCATTGTCCTTCAATCTAGTTGTGGAGGGCGCAGGTCAGCTCCATGTCCAGTCACTATTTTTCGTCTTTAGTTATATGCAGCACAGTCCACCATTCCATGTGGGAATTGAACCGGCAGCCATGTTGTTGAGCTCGCTCTCTAACCAACTGAGCCATCTGGCTGCCCCTTCGGCAGCTCAGCGGCAGCTCGTTGTCTTCAATCTAGTTGTGGAGGGTGCAGCTCATGGGCCCATGTGGGAACAAACCAGCAACCCTGTTGTTAAGAGCTCATGCTGTATTCAACTGAGCCATCCAGCAGCCCCAATTTTTCTTTATTTTTGCATTTTCATTGTTAGTGTAGAGAAGTGCAATTTATTTTGCCTAGTAACCTTATAATATGCAAACATGCTGAACCATTAGTAGCTATAATAGATTTCTGTGGGTTCTTTATGATTTTCTACATGATATAATGTCATATTATATGTGAAGAGAAATCGTTTTACTTGTTATATTTCATTATGGAAGGCTTTTATTTCTCTTTTCTTGCCTGATTCTCTTGGCTAAAACCTCCAGTATATATTTTTTTATTATTATTAAATTTGTTGGGGTAACATTGGTAAGTAAAATTATATAGATTTCAAGTGTACATGTCTATAATACATCATTTATATATTTCACTGAGTGTTCACCTCCCAGAATCAGTTCTCCTTCCGTCACCGTATATTTGATCCCCGTTTTCCTCTTCTACCACCCCTCTCCCCCCTTAACCTCTGGTAACCACTAAACTGTTGTCTGTGTCTATGAGTTTTTTTTTTTTTCTTTTTTTGTCTTATCCAGTATAAATTTAGAAGTGGCAAGAATGGAAATTTTGGTCTTGTTCCTGAGTGTGGAAGGAAACCTCCCTATCTTTTATCACTACGATGTAAGATAAGAGCTTTTCATAGATACTTTTTATCAGATTGAGGCTATTGCATTCTATTCCTAGCTTTGTAAAAAGTGTTTTTTATTTAACCATGAAAAACTGTTGGGGCTTGAAAAATAATTTTCCTGCATCTATTGAGATGATCATGTGGTTTTGCCCTTTATTATATTAACAATGTATTTTATAATGATTGATTTTGTATTCCTGAGGTAAATCCCAGTTGGTTATAGTATGATCCTTTTTAAATGTTTGTTGCTGGATTTAATTTGCTAGTATTTTGTTGAGGAATTTTCATCTATAGTTATAAGAGATATAGGTCTGTAGTTGTCTTTGATATCAAGATGATATTGGCCCCATGAAATGCAGTGGGAAATGATCCTTCTCATACTGTTTTCCATGGCTAGTGAAGGATTGATATTGGTTGTTCCTTAAATGGTTGGTGCAAAAGGGATCGAATATATGGTGATGGAAAGAGAACTTACTCTGTGTAATGAACACACAATGTGATATATAGATGTTGTTGTTTAACAGAATTGTATACTTGAAATCTATGTAACTTTGCTAACAATTGTCATCCCAATAAACTATAATTTAAAAAAAAATATGGTTGGTGTAATTTTCCATAGAAGCCATTTGAGCCTGGACTTTTCTTTGTGGGAAGTTTATTGATTACTGATTCAATCCTTTTAGGTGTTTTAGGTCTATCCAAATTTTAAAATTATTTTTGATGACTCGTGGTAATTTGTGTCTTTCTAGGAGGGAGTTCATTTCATCTAGGTTATCTATTTTTTTCGCAATGTGATTGATCCTGATATTTCCTTATAATCTGCTTTATTTCTCTAAGACGTGTAGTAATATATCCTCATTCATTCTTTATTTTATTAATTTGGATCATCTCCCTTTTTTTCAGGCTTAATCAGCCTAAAGTTTCATCAACTTTATCGATCCCTTCAAAGAACAAAATTCTTAGTTTTGTTGATTTTCTCTATTACTTTTTTATTATATATTTCTTTCATATCTATTCTAATCTTTATTATTTTCTTTTTTCTGTTTCATTTGGGTTTAGTGTGGTCTTCCCAGCTTCTTGAATAAATCCTGACATTCAAATGGCTTTCTATAAAGAACTTTTAAAGTATAAATGGGTGAATGAATAAAGAATGCATGTGACTCATTGCCAACTTCTTTTACACTAATGCTTCTTACAATAATGCTGGATAACAGGGAAAGTTAACCATACTATAGTCAGCAATTGAAATTGAAAGAGATACAGGTCATTTTTTGTAAGTGGGATGCCGTGAAGATTTATTTATAAGATAGCAAAGAATTAGATCTTATAGAGTCTTTAAAAAAAAAACTAGAAATATGTACTCTGAGAAGAACTATCTACTTTGGATATCTTACTTAAACTAAGCATCTCCCTTGCTGCTTCCTGACCCCCCTTTTGCCCTTTCACCATCAGAGGTATTTCAGATCCAAATTTTCTCTTAATAGTCTCCTGTCACTTTGTTTCTAGATTGTGCAAAAGGAAAGTCCCAATCAGAGCAATGCCTGTTATAGAAAGAAAAAGCAAAAGCAGATCAATCCAGCATAGGAGAATAATTTCTCTAGAGATTTTAAAGATGAAAAGAATTCGTCATTGGGTCTTTGATTGATAGTCAACACTAAGAAATGTGCAAGTGTCTGAACATCTATGCTGTTTCTGTTTTAAAAACACTCTGAAGATGATTTTCCATTATATTATCCAATGTCCCTTAAAGAACCTGAGCATCGAATGATAATTCATGGTTCTGTAAACAAAGCTTTCTTTGCTTCAACAGGACATATTCAACAACAAAAAAGCAAAATATTTTTGAAAAGCAAAGGCAAATAATATATTAGTCTGTGGCTCAAAAGAGTACCTGGAACAAAAGATTTATTGATTCATTTAATATATATATATATATATGGATATTTATAAAAACATATTAATCAATAGATAATGGATGAATAGAAATACATAAATTAATCAATACAAGAATGACATGAAATATAAGTGGTGAAATGGTCAAGTGAGCTGAATCATAGTTTGATTGCATTTTCTGTGATTCATTTAGATGGCAATGCTTACATGCATAGGTAAAAGCCATTTACACATAGATGCTCTAAAAATATGCATTGTACCATACATGAAAACAGACCAAGTTATTTCTGAAATGCTAAAAAGCAAAATCATAAATTATATTTTAATAATCTATTGAAATGCTTTTTCCTTACCTATAAAATGTATATGCTTTTGTTATATACAAATACTTTGAAATTCAATACCTCTTAAAACTGATGATCAAAATGAGGGTATAAAGGGTTCTGAAGAAGAAGCTGTATGGAAACAGGACTGCAGAGCACTGGCTTTATTCTGGCTGGAAAGAAAGCCAAGAGGAATATGTCCTTCTCGTATAGAAACACGAAAAATGAGATTATACCATTAAGGGGAAGAATCTCTGGGCAGAATGAAAGGGCCTAGGGTTAGTACTCTTGATAAATACATATGATCAATGTTTCCTAAATAATAGGGAAATGTAGTACTGGATATCAGAGGGTTATAGAAAGAGTTAACTTTAAACCATAATTTATTTTATCCTGTAAGCATAAGTATTTATCAATTATATGTGTATGATTAGAACAGGCCTGTCACCTAAACTAATGGGAAGAGTTCTACTTTCCTGAAGGTAATATGTGCTCTATGTGACATTTCAATCTGTTTATTACTGTGTGAACAAATATTTTAAATCATGTGCTTTTTAAAAAAGAATCACTGTACAAGAGAATCCAGAGGGAATTCGTGGGTAATCTCAGCCTTGGACCTTCTAGGATGATGGCATTTGAAAGAAAAAAACAAATAAACCAAAATACAAAAGAAAAAATAAACAAAAGTTGAGTCTTTAGTTGATAGTCAATTCATCACTTTGGGCAGGTTTCATCAGTCACTAAATTCAACAAAAGTACCTTAAAGGATGCGTGATGTTTTTTTACATTTCCTTTGATTGCCTATTAGCTCTCCCCTTCTGTCTCCCAATTTCCCTTCTCTTCTCCTCAGTTTTCCTTTTGTCTTTACTGATATCTCTCTCTTTCCCTCTCTCTCTCCCTTCCTTCCTCCCTCTTTTCCACCCACCATCTTTTCTTTTTTTAAAAATTATGACTTTATGAAAAATATGCAACTTTTTCTTGGGTGACCATGGTATTTTGATGTCCATTAACATATCTGTGACTTCTTAGTATTCATGCCTTAAGCTTCATTTAAGTCTACAATTGTAAAGACTTGTAATAGATTCTGGAAGGAGCAGCAAGCTTAGGAACACTGTCATCAGAATTTAATTTTATTTTTGCATGAAATATTACCTTTCTTTTCAAAACAATTTTATAATTTTAGCCAGTTGTCTAGGCTAATTGTAATATTGTCTAATAGAAGAAATACAATGATCAGGTGGAGAATTGTGTCAATGTTTTCACTGAGAAGTACAGCAGAATTTTCACCTTTCATAAACTAGTTGCTGGGAACAAAATTTGGAGATATAATAGAATTGGATGAAACCAGTCTCCCAGCTCAACCTGTACACATTTGTATAGTCCCAGTTGGATTTTAAGATTCAATGAGTAGGTCAAATGGAAAATTCTGAGATTGTTTAGAATTCTGAACCTAGACATCATATACCAACTGTACCAAAAAAATGTATACACATTATAAGAAAGGAAAATTGTATTAAAATTGTTATACTCAATATATACCAATAACAAAAAATGAATATAATTCACATTTGACTTCTGCAATTACAAGGGGTGCTCAAAGTGGTTCCCATCAGCGTCCAGACACTTCTGATTATGGCGAACTACTGCTCGAGCAATGTTGACCAAAGTGTCCACTTGTATACATTTTTTGGCACCTCTGGTATATAGTTACATATATATGAATGAATGTTTGTTGAATATATGAATGAACTACGTAATTATTAATGATTTATTCTAAAATAAACCATAATAATATGGGCAACACTTTTTCTCCCTTTTGGGAATTCTTTTGCTTATTCATAAACTTAGCAATACATTAAAACATTGTTTGTTTGCAATTATCTAGCATCTATGCTTTTGAATGGGGGAACAGTTTCAAAATACTACCTATTAACAATTAGAAGAGCACTATATAATCTTTAATAATTTTAAATACCTGACATGTTTATGTGGACCAACAGGAGTTTCATAATTATCTAATATTTAGAATTCATCTTACACTCAACCAACTGAATAATTCAATTTACTCAACTATTTTCTTTATTATACACACTTTTTTCACACTAAGAAGCATAGGGATTAATTATAAGAGGTTATGCATTAAATTTTTTCAAGGATAAATTTCCAAATATTTTTTTTCAAATATGCATTTGAATATGGTTAAGCTTGAAAGTTTTAAACTAGTTTGACTTTGCCCTAGTCATGTATGATGGTAAATCAAATGCACACACACATACACTCACACACAGATACACGCACACACACACAAACTATAAATCACGTGGAAAAACCTGTGTTATCTGCATTTCACCAATAGTGACAATCACTTAAAAATTTTAACGCTTATTTTTATATGACAGTGAGGGTTTATTCTTAATGAATCCCTCCTTACAAAGATTTGATTATAGGATTAAGTAACAAATATTGAGGACTACCCTGGTGCATTTCATGGATTTTAGAGGTTGAATGATCCCATTTAGTGATGTGCTCTGGGTAACAGAAAATGAGAGTGATTTTCTTGTTTCTTGTTTCTTGATTCCTTCTGTGTTTTGTTTTTTTTTTTAATTTAAATTTATTGGGGTGACTATGATTAGTAAAATTACATAGGTTTCAAGTGTACAAATCTGTAATACATCATCTACATATCACACTGTTCACCACCCAGAGTCAGATCTCCTTCTATCACAATGTATTTGACAACCTCGTTTACTCTCTTCTTCCTTTTTCCTTCTGATGTTTGAGATTTTGAAGGTCAGAGCTTGTGAATATTCTCCTTACATGGCCACATCAGAGAATCTAAGAATGGTGGGAGTAAACTTGGAAACAGAAGATACATTCCAATTTAGAAATAAAGTCTATAATTGAAAACCCAAATTTAACATTGTAGAATTCCAAGTGTGATGAGTTTTAGTCATACTCTAGTCCAACCTGTTCATGTTCTTTTTGAAGAAATGTATGTGTTAAGTAGATTCATGATTGACCTATGGCCACAAATTAAGTTATGAGCAATGCTTGTCAATGTCTGGCTGACACTTTTTGCTAAGAAACTATAGTAATGGAAAGGTTCCTGGAGGTGAGAAGACCTGAGAGTCACCAGGTATAGACTGTGTTCAGGACTTGACCAAACAATGGAGATGTGTCTTTTGCAGGGGCTAGGTCCTAAATTCAGTGTATAAGATTGAAATTGAGTTATATCAAAAATTAGCCTTGAAAATCTGGTCCCGTCTTCCAGAGTGCACGTAGTATGCATAAAAAATCCAACTTGGCATGCATTAAAATGGATCACTATTTCTTTTATTTATAAAGACGAAATAATTGACTAGGATTTGGGTTCCACTTTGCACAAAAATTGCAAGTCTTTTGAAATTTTCTTGTTGGTTACTGATAACTGGTTAAGTTAAATTTACATATGATGGGTCTCTTCCATAATATGTTTCTGTAACCCTAAGCAAATAACCTAACATTTTTTAATTCCAGTTTTTTAATCTCTAAATTCAGTTATTTATTTATTTATTTATTTATTTATTTATTTATTTATTTACTTATTTATTTATTGTGTGTGTGTGTGTGTGTGTGTGTGTGTGTGTGTGTGTGTGTGTGTGTTTAAACGGGTCTTCAAGCTTCCTTTCAACGGTGGAAACTTACCATGTTGAAACATAATGATGTTCAGGTATTAATTAAAATGGTAGAGATTTTCAGAGTGACTGATGCTATGGTCTGTGATCCTGATCATTTTTGTATACCCCATTGATGCAGAGAACCTTAATCATGGAGCTTCTCAATAATTGTTTATGTGATTAAGTATAATATTTATTTAATTATTGAGTGTGAGTGGTTGAAAGTGGTTTTAAATATTTTCTCAATATTAATGTACTAAAATCTTTCTTTAAATCCTTTCCACTGCATTTATACTTCTATTTAAATCCTTTCCCCATAGAGTTGGTGAAAACTAAGTTTAGTTAAGGAATCCTAATACACGCAATACACAGACACACACACGAACATACATCTATACATCTACACAGATATGTCCACTTGAATGTAACAAATTCCCACCATGCTGTTTCATTTCACATTATAAGCCATTGATTAAGTGGGTTCAAGTTTATTGGGCCATAGGTGTGCTATAATTATAAATAAAAGGTCGGAAGATAAAAGCTAGACGATAGGTAAGGATAGCTAGATGGGCTCCTGCAATGTCCATTACAACATTGAAATGTGGTTGTTCTGTGGAGTCTTGTACTGTTATTTTTTTTTTTTTACCCAAACGAAAGCAAGCAACAAAACAAAACAAAAACCCTGTTTTTCTCTATTCAGGTTATTTTTTTTTAAGACTGTATTGCCTTTATATTAAGATGTGAAATTGCTACTACAAAATATGTCATTTTAGCGGCCACCCAGTGCCAGTGATATAGAAAGCCACAGGCAGAGTGTGGCGCATGGAGAACACTATGGTGACTGCCATCATGCCCATGAAAAGGCTCCACACTTCCATTGTCACAGTCGATTACCAGCTGTTCTGTGTTGTTACTCACAAAGACTTTATTTTTACATCCAGGGCAGACAAGGACTTCTGTGGGCTCCTTGGCTCCTGGCCTAGATTTTACAGGATTCTAGGTTGCGTTGAGTATTCAAAATGTTTAAGAGGCTCTCATTCAGGCAGCCCAATCACCAGGTAGAAAAACTATAACTAGATGATGCTAATGTTTTCCCCAACAGCTGACAGACTGGGCCGCTGACTTTCAAAGAGTTGCTTTCATTAAGCTACCTCCCACCCAGTGAAACTCAATTGGAGAACAAACTCTCTACTTGCCTCTATCAAACCTTCCTCACTGAGATCTCACTACATGGGGTCTTGTAAATACTACACCAGAGGGCGTCCCTTGGTGCAGACCAGTTTGTTTCCTTTAATGAAGTTGAGCAAATCTTGGGCTAATTTAACAAATTCACATACTGCCTGGATGTATTCTCACAATATTAATGAAGATCTGATGCTTCTTTTGGAGCAATCATTAATATAAGACCCAGTTTTTTTTACTATACTATAAGACCTAGTTTTATATAATATAATGCAATATAAGACCGGGTCTTATATTAATGTTTGCTCCAAAAGACACATTAGAGCTGATTGTCCGGCTAGGTCTTTTTTTGGGGAAACAGGGTAGATCATACTCCTCCCTGCTCCTGTTTTCAGAATTATTCCTCATCTCCTCTCAAAGCCTGTAGTAAATAAAAGCTGAGCAGTATGTTTAGATGGAGAGGTATGAGGCGCTGCCACCGACTGACCACAAGCAACGGATCCATGTTTCAGAGTACCATCTTCTCTTCCGGTATTGAGGCTCTGGCTCCGTTTAATAGGGACTCAGTGCCTCTTCCCTCAGGGTCTCTTCATCATGATATTGTGTGAACTGAGTTTTCACACCTTACTGACATATTTCAGCCAGAAATTAGAAAAAAATAACACATTAAACATGCTTATCGAAAAGAGTGGAAAGAACAGAAAGATACTAGTTCAGAAAAGAAGGGACAGGTATCGTATAGCAAAATTCACTCTGGATTCACAGTGGATGTTAATCTGAGTCAGTAGATTATTAACTGAGATCAAAAATGGTTTCTTATGGGAAAAATAAGAGGCAGACTCCTTACAGAGTGTTCATTTATGGAAAATGGAAATCAATGCTTAGAGTCTAGATGTGAACAAGAAAAATGGAAATGACGTTTTGACTTTCCATCGAATTCGAGGTGATTTTGAGAACATGTCAGCAGTTGAATCTGGAGAATAGATTAAGCACAGAACTTCTTTGGGGATGGCATGGAACTGGGGAAAACACAATTAGTATTTCTGAAAATAAAGCAGACTCCTCTATTTATCACTCATTAGTTCTAGCTCACTTTATCATCTACAGTGCTCCCTTTGAGATTTTATATAACATTGATGTTATCAAGTATCTGGGGAAAGGGCCCAAGCATCTTAGGAGGAAGTAATACCTTGAGTTCTTATTGGAACTTTTGATTCTGGTGTGCTCCCCACATCCAACAGAGTCTCTATTTAGGTTTAAAAAGTCCTAGGTATATCATCCTAAGAGGAGTTTATCCCCAAATGAGACTGGTTGTATGCTGAGGTGTGGCAGCTAAATCACATAGCTAAGACAGACATTTTGTTTATATACAAATTTTGGTTTGTCTTACATTTTCTTTTCAATTGGGTTGTCCATTTTTGGGGGGTATCATATAGAGAGGTACATGGTTGTGATGGCAAATGTCGGTTATCGATGGCGACTTTTTACCCAGTGTAGTGTGGCCCTCTGAAATGGCAAAGTACTCTTTGTCCAGGAGTTAGGATGGTATCAAGTAGCTAGAACTTTGAGATATTCTTAGCTTTCTGAAGAGACAACACAAATGTACAAATTCATCCTTATTCCTAATTTGTTGGAACCTGTTGCCATTTCTAACAAGTGATTACTTGGTACAGGCAAAATTATATCTCACTTGGCCTTGCCCTCTCATCATCTCTCCTGAGTTCCTCCTTTTGCTGTGCTTCTGTGCTGAACAGGTTTTATTTTAACTCCAGTTTTTATGTTTTTGTAACCCTCCCACTAACTTCCCAACCCTCAAGACCCAAGAAGTTAATGTGCAGCATAGAGATTTTGTCATATGCTTGTTCTTCCCAATTGTTATTCAGATTGCCAAATGAGATTTCATGCCTAACCACCTGCCTAGAAAACAAGCTGGGCAGCAGTACCAGGACAAAAATTGATTCTCAGACTTGCAATTTGAAGCCAAGTAGGGAGGTAAATGGCAGCCCCATTAAGATTCAGAAAATCAGTTTTTTTCTGGCAGGATACATATCCTTTGTCCACTTTTAATAGCTCCAAATGTGTAGAGAAAATGTTCCACTACAGGCATTATGGCAACACTATTAAGAAATAAAAAGAACAGAATGGTTTTCTCTTGGTTGTTAAAAAATTAAAATTTCTTGGTGGCTGGCTGCAATCTAGATCCACATTTTTCTTTGAAGGAGAGTGTTTAATAATATGCTTCATTACCTGTGCCAATACCGGAAGCACATTCTCAAGGGAGTCAAGGCAGAAAATTTGAGACAAGTTTCTCCCCAAGTGAGAAAAACGGAAAAGGACTGTGAAGAGTAGGATTACTGCACAATCTCTGAAGGCCATTTGAGAAAGTCATCTAAACATGTGAAGGTAAAATACTATGAGCATTTAAGAGAACTAAGCCAAGGGACGCAAGTCCTGGCAATAAATGTTAATGTGAGGATATAGAGAACTCAGTATACACAGGCAAATGATTTCTGATGTAAACAGATTTATGATCAATGACTAGAATTAATTTTAAAGGAAAATGTAAAATGAAATCTTCTTGATCGAGTAAACATATGTTGTATTCTTTTTTCAATTAAAATGGATTAAGAAAATAAAAATCAGGATTCTAGCTCAGTCATGTTACTGCAGGTGAATTATATTCTCTGCAATGCTGTTTCCTTATTTGTAAAGTGAAGTGAATAATGACTGCTTTTAGGATTGTAAACCGGGCTAAGCCACGAAACCAACCAAGCTAAGAAAAATACAGTTCCATAATTCATCCAAGTGAGTGCTTTGCAGGTAGTCTCTTGGTACAAAGTAGCCTAATCAAGAATTTTTTGTTTTTTTTGTTTTCCAAGATAGCTCTGATGGAACTTTTGGAGAAGGTTGATTCTTTTATCTCTATTGTATACTTGTTTATCAAAGATGTACCTTCACAGCCACCTGGCCCTGTGCTCTTTCTTCCATTTCAGGAGACATCACAATGTCTATACCAGTTAGGATAATTTGGGTTGCAAGAGACAGAAATACAACCAAATTGACTTTAAATATAAGAGAATTGATTGATTCAAATGACTGAAAATCAAATGGCATAAGGGACTTCAGGTAAAGTTTGATCTGTACTCGTATGTATATAAGCATTTATGTAATATATAGAGAGTGATGTGTGTATAGTCATGCATATATACATATATAGATATTTAAAGTATATCTGTATCTATACAGAGGGTGCCAAAAATGTATACACATTTTAAGAAATGAAAAAAAAAAAAAAACTATATTAAACTTATGCTGATGGTAACCACTTTGAGCACCTCTTGTAATTGCAGAAGTCAAGCATGACTTGTGTTCATCTTTTGTTATGGTATATATTATTGCAATTTTAATAGATTTTTCCTTTCTTAAAATATGCATACTTTTTTTTTGGCACCTTCTGTATATATCCTATTGTTTCTGTTTCTCTTTAGAACCCTGACAGATGCAGATTTTTATACATATAAATATGCATAATATATGTGTGTGTGTGTATATATATATATATATATATATAATGTATATAATGTATAAATATACATATATACACATACATACATTTGTGTGCATATATGTGTGTGGATGTGTGTGTATAAATGAAATTTGTTATGAGGAATTGGCCCATGTGATCATGGAGACTGAGTGGTCCCATGTCTGCCCGGTGAAAGCTGAAAGCCCAGGAAAGCTGGTGAGGTAGTTCAAAGGCTTGAGAGCCAGTGAGTTAATGGTGTAGATTCCAGTGAGTCTTAAGGCCTGAAAACCAGGGGCTGAGGCCAGGAGAAAATCAATACTCCTGCTCACAAAGTCAGGCAGAAAGTGAATTCAGCCTTCCTCTACCTTTTTATTCTACTCAAGCCCTCAGAGGATTGGATGATGGCCACTCCCACTGGGAAGGACCACCTCCTTCACTATGTTCACCAATTCAGTGCTCATCTGTTCTGGAAACACCCTCGCAGACACACCCAGAAATAATGTTTAACCACATACCTGGACATTCTGTGTTTCGGTAAAGTTTTCAGAGAAGGAAAAAAAAAGTCCCAGGCCAACCAACTACCACAGATAAAGGAAAGGAAAGAAAAGAGGGAGAGAAACAAAGAGGGATATAAGGATAAAGGGAAGCGTAAAGGATAGGAATAAAAAAAGAAGACAAAAGCAAATGGATAAGCTCTGAAAGCTTTTGGATGACTCACATATGTAACTACAAGAATCTATTTTAAGTCTATTTTTAATTTGAGGAAATTGTTTTATTAAAGGGCCTCCATTAAACTGACTCAAGTTCAACTCATATAGGCTTAAGTGAAACACTGTTTTATGTTTTTCTCGCAGCAATAATTTTTATTTAATTCTGGAAAGTTTGAGATATTCCAAAATTGTCATCAAGATCATGTCTCTCTTTCTCTTTAAACGGCTTTTATTTATATTGTCTTTATTCTCAAGCAAGCTACCAGGTTTCTGTGAGAAAGGCCCTCAGAATCTCCAGAGTCACCAAGTCCTTAGCACCTGCAAATATAGAAGGAGAGAGAAACCATTTCTGATAGCCATAGTGAATGCTGGAAAAGGGCTCTACCTACCATGTATTTAAGTCATTTCTGGAATTCTTATACATGTATCAGGGGCACATCTTTCATTGTCCCTTCCCCCCTCCCCCCCCGCCACATACCCCCCCAAACACTTGTCCTCTCCTCCATGGTCAGGACCATGTATTGATGATACCATCTGGAAGAGGGGAAGCTTCCAGAAGCTTTGGCAGACCAACTACCAAAGATAAAAGTAAATGTTAGTGTTTATTTGGTTCGTGTATTTCCTTGTTAAAAATCTGGAAGAACTTCAGGAATGCAGTTAGAAATTTAAGCCTGGTTTGACTACAGGCCTACAAAGATGTAGTGTGTGTCTCAGTTGTACCTCATCTCTAAAAGGGATAGATACAAACTAGTGACAGCTAAATGTATTGAGTGCTTAGCATATGATAGGCACCTTCACTGTGTTCATGCAGTGAATAGGATCTACTTTCTAAATATGAGGATCAAGTGAGATAAATTAGGTAAATGGTATATGATGGTGCAGGACACTTAGGAAGCACTCAGTAAGTTTTAGGTTTCACATTTGTTACTGCTCCAGATGATGATATTAAAGGTTCAATAAAAAATATGTGTTATCCTCTCACAGCTGATACACCCTCAATAAATGTTAAATTTGAATGATTTAAACAGTATATTGACAAATATTTCTTGAAGAATGAATTATATTCTTGCATATAATTACAAATAATTAAGCTAATAGTATTTGTAAAGATTGTAACAGACTAGCATAACAAAAGAAAGTGATATTCTAGACGTTTTTATTTCTCATTTCCTCAAGACTTTTTATAAAAGTCAATAAATCCTATTTTAGAATAATCTTTTTTAAAAATAATTTTCTATTTAAGTGTACTAATAGTATTAAAAATAAATACAATAAAAAATAGAGTATCTCTTTATGTCATAAAAGGAATAAATTCAAGAACAGGGGAAACTTACAAGTGACATTAAGTAGAACGAAGAAGAAATAATGACAAGCAAAATTATGTTGGTCTTGGATTAATGTTTAAAAAGAGGAAATTAATTTTATTTCTCAAATACAATTATAATTCTATTAACATCCTGTTCGATGACTAAAACGTGGTCCCAGTATGACTGAAACAGAGTAAAAAAGAGAATTGCATTATATTGAGATTCAGTGTACTCAGATTAAGTAGGGCCACATAAATCAGATTGATATTTTTTAGAATATATCTCAAGGACAATGGGAAGCTATTGGAGTATTGGAGATGATCAGATTTGCATTTTCAGAAGGTTTATCTTCAACTGTGTGAAGAATGGATTGAACCTAGGCAAGGCTGAAAGCAGTTCTTTTAAAAATCATTTGCTATTGCCATTTGGTAAAAGGATCTTAGCATGGACTGACGTGGGTTGCAAATTCCACAGATATGTATATTTCAGATGTATTATAATTGGCTTTATTTAGTGATCCATGAATCAGGAAGCATCTACTCTAGAAAATTCAAACAAGCTTCAAAGAGTTGTACAAAGTGAGCAACAGCAAGGAAGTTATACAGGGCAAATCCTAGCTGGTTACACCAGGGTTGTGTTTCTTATATGGGGCAAAGGGACTTTTGGAGCTAGGTTATGGAAAACTAAAGCTGAGCAGGAAAATTAGGATTGGTTTGTTTTGGGTTTTGATTGCTTATCCTTAAGGCATTTATCAGCTTTGGTTTGGGATTATTTACACAGGCTGCTAAGGTATTGGAACTACCTAAGTCTGTTGGCCTTCTTGTGTAATTAATTTAGCACTGCATATAAAAATTTGCTAACTGGTGCGTATGTAGGTGAGTGAAATGGAGTATCTAGAATCACTCTCAAGCCTCTAACTTACTTAAATGGGTATACTGGTAATGTGATTTCCTGAGACAGAAAAAAATGGCAGATGAGGTTTGGTGCGTATTAACGAAGGGTTGAGCTCTACATGTGTTTTGTTTCAAGTCGTTCAAATTAAAGGGTTAATTAAGCAATTGGATATATGATTCTAGAACTCTGGAGATAGAGCTGGACTAAAGATAACAGAGTTGGATGTCATACGTAATAACGCCATGTCAGTAGACAATTCCTCATGGGAAGAAAGTGCAGCTTAGTAAGAGACGTGAACTCAAGACAGAATCTCAAAATTTTCTACCATTTAATATTATATAATCCAGATTTTTTGTTTTTTGTTTTTTGTTTTTTTTCCTTTGGGAAAAATGATTATGAAGCAGTGGAAGAAGCTCTAGAGTAGAAAATAGCACTTCAGGATTATGACCCTCCCACAGCTTTTCTTTGTCATCAATTTTTGTAGAAAATTGTGCTAATCAGTTAACATTTCTGGGTCATAGTTTCATTATTTGTAAAATGAAAATTAAACTATACTAATTCTTCTGATCAGAGTCATTCTTTTTAAAATGCAGATTATTGGATTACAGTGTTTGCAAGAAAGGCCCAGAAATCTGTAGTTTTAAGAAGCACCCTGAGCGGGAACATATGCATGGCATAATTTCTATAGATCCTTTTAAGTTCAAAGTTCTGTGAGTCAATATGAAAAAAGCCTTGGACAATATAAAATAAAAGAAACAATAAAGGTGGTAAATTCATTTCAAAGAACAGGTTTGAATTTGGGGCTAATTTAAACATCTTTGTTCTTCTTTTATTCAAACTGAATGCCTCACCTTTAGATTTGCATCAAAATTTGAAACCATCTGTCTTAAAACTGATGGCTTTAGTGTGTTAAATGGTGTGCCCCCCGTGGGAACCAAGTACATAATTGGTGACTGGCTGACTTAAATCCTTGATTAGAGGAATTTTCTCTGTAGCATATTTGCTAGTTGAGGTTCATGAATTTTCTTTGCTTTTCTTAGAATGTTTTCTTTATTTTTGAATGTTTTCTTAATAGGATATATTTATTATCAATCTATCTAAAATGAAATTAAGTTTTAGCTCCTTATCATGTTTCAGCCAGATGATCCTTTAAAGCAAGCACTGAGTGGAGATTCAAAAAGAACAAAACGAGCCATCATTATGGGTTTGGAAAGTTAATTTGAGCACAAATTAGCAATGGTTCCTATAATGATGACCAAATGTCGAATTGCTCCCAGAAGTCAAAGAAGCTGATTCTAATGTGTGATTCCCAGATTCGTTAAGGTTAAATTCTAAGACTTAGCAACGTAGTATTCATGTGTAAGATAGGACCAGTCTACTAAGAAAAATGAACTTCAGTGACCTGCAGATTGAAACATAAGAACATGGCAATTTCATTTGGCACTACCCTGATTATTGTTGAACCAATAATGATTATGTTCAGCATATTGAAATAAGAGCATTTGTGTCATTTCTACTCACTTAAGATAAACTGGATAAGTCTAAATCTTTAATGATGGCTGAAAGAATTAGCGTTTCCACAAGATTCCCAGAATCACAAACATTAAGATTGATATCTTAAATGTCTCTGGATGGTTGATATCCCTTATCAAGAATGTTGATTTTATTATAAATACTTCTTGGAGTTTCTTTGCATGTTAATGGAGAATGAAAAACTTTCAAATTTTCTAAGTTGTCTGTTAGTCCAGTGCAAAAGTGCATCATCTATTTCTGATTAGGGTTTACATATTTGAATGCATTTCATTCTCCTATAAAAAATTCCATGAATAATAGGCAAAATACTACACAAAGTTGAATTGCTGATTTTTGTCTTAACTAATTCTTTGATGTGGTAGCAGTGCTTCTGGTGAAGAGCTTTTTTTCCTTTTAATAGTCCATAAGCTTTGTTTTTATTAATTCGTTCAACAGATATATACTGATGACCAACTATATATCAGACATGATATTAGCCAGTGAGAATAACAAGAAAAAGACAGACGCTTTCTTAACCTTTATGAAGCTTATGCAATTAAGGCCAAGATATCCTTATCATTTCACATTAAAAGTAAATGCTGAACCTTCATGTTCCAGCCATAGTAGACGAGTCATCATTATTGAATTAGCCTATGTGTCATGAATAACTAGACAATTAGACAAGATTTCCAGGCATTAGACAACAAGCAGAACAGGACTACAATCCCTTGATAGGGAAAACAAAGATTATAATCTCTACAGTCATTGTGGCTTTCAGCCTAGAAACACTTCTCAGACCACACCAGAGGGAAAGAAATCCCAAGTATTGTTTATCAGTCTTGCTTACAGAGATTGGAGGTCAGGGAAGCAGACCCCAAGTACTGTGGAAGATGGAGCTATATAAAGAAATAGCTTCAGATATCTTCATAGGAGTCCCCTTAAGTTGATACAAACAGATATTTGCAGAAGTAGAAAAAAACAAAAAACAAAAAAAAACAAAGACGTTAAGCATTTCCAAAGCTCAGACAGTGCTGGGATTTCCAAAGCATTTCCAAAGCTCAGACAGTGCTGGGAATGTTGGATTTCCATCTAGCCAGAACAGCAAGACCTTGCTGATCAATTAGAGACATTTTTTAGAGAGTCCATAAGATTGCCCTTTAGGAAGGACTATTCAGCTCTAGAGTAAATGCTACTTAATGTCATTATAACTAGGCTTAACTGTAAATCTTGAAAGGATCATTTTGATCTACAAGGCACATAAAGGCCTTGTAAAAACAGACTTCAACTCTATAAAAGGACACATCGAAACCTAAACACTCAACAATGTAACATTTACAGTGCCATTCATTAAAAAAAGAAAATAGAGTGACAAATGAAGAAGCAGCAGATTGTAATCATAACCAGAAGAAAAATCCGTTGACTGAAACAGAACTAAACATGACAGAGATGATGGAATTTGCAGACAAGGAACTTTAAAAAAATTGATTATAAATATTACAAACATGCTCAAAGATTTAAAAAAAGATATGAACATAATAGAAAGAAAATAAAAGATATATTTAAAAAACAAAATGGAAATTTTAGAGAAAAAATAAGTCTGAAATGAAAAATCTACTGAATGGGATTAATGACATAGTGGATAGAGCAGAAGAAATAATAAGTGAGCTTGAAGATATAGTCATAGAAAAATATTCAAAGTGAAGCACAGAGAGAAAATAATTGAAACATAATGAACACTTCAGTGGATCTGTGGTAACACGGGGGTCTAATATGCAAATAATTGGAGACACAGAAAGCGGGAAGGGTGAGGGAGGACTGAAAAAAATATTTGAAGAATTAATGGCTCAAAGTTTTTCTATTTGCTATAAACTGTAACCTGACTTGATTTAAATAGTTCACTAAACACCAAGCAGAATAGATACATAGTAAACGCTTCAAAATATCAAAATCAGATTGTTGAAAACCAGTGCTAAAAATAAAATCTTGAAAGCAGCCCAGGGAAAAAGATGCATAAAGAAAAACAGTAATTTTCATCAGAAACCAAATCAGATAAAAATAAAACATCTTTGACGGGCTAAAAGTTTTTTGTTGCCCATGATTTTGGTGTCAAATCTGAGAAATCATTGCCAAGATCAATGTATTGCAATTTTTCTACAGTGTTTTCTTCTAGTAGTTTTATAGTTTCTCATCTCATGTATGTCTCTATTCCATTTTGAGTTGATTTTTATGTGTGCCATAAGATAAGGGTTCAATTTCACTGTTTTGCATATGGTTATCCAGTTTTTCCAGTACCATTTCCCCGTACTGTATTCTTGGCACCCTTATCAAAGATCACTTGGCCATATGTGTATGGGTTTATTTCTAGACTCTATTCTGTTCCACTGGCCTATATTTCTGTCTTTGCCAGTACCATAGCCTTTAGATTACTGTAGTTTTGTAGTATATTTTGAACTCAGAAAGTGTGAGGCTTATAGCTTATAGTTCTTTCTCAAGATGGCTTTGGCTATTGGGGGTCTTTTGTGGTTTCAAATGAATTTCAGGGTTGTTTTCCACTATTTCTCAAAAAAAATTAAAAAATTAAAAATAAAAGCCTTTGAGAGATAGATAAGGATTGCATTAAATCTGTAGATGGCTTTGGGTAACACTTTAACAACATTGGGTCTTCCAATCAATGAACACAAGATGTCTTCCCATTTTTTGTGTCATCTTCCATTTCTTTCAGCAATGTTTCCTACTTTTCAGTGTATAAGCAATGAAAGAAACAATCAGCTAAATAAAAAGACAACATTTAAAAAAATGGGAGGAAATATATGCAGACCATATATGCAGACTATATAGTATCCAAGATATATAAGAAACTCTTAGATTTTGCTCATAAAGTCAGGTAGAATCCATAAATACACTCTTCTACTTTTTTTGTGGTTTTATGTGAAGGGTGATTGAAACTAACTAAATATGTCTGTAATGACTAAAGCAACTTTGAAAGGACCTTGAAGTTCACAGGAACACCATCCCCCTTTTCCCTCAATATCCCTCCAAATCTGAGCTACTTTAGTGCCCTTAATTTCCGATTATGATAAGCTTTTCTCTTTCACTGTTTACCCTATCCTCCCTATTTAACTCTTACACTACATATTCCCAGACACTATGCTTATCCATGTATTTTAACTATATATGTTTTAAAGTTTGTTGTTTATGCTGTTTCTTGTGCTCTTCATTTTCCCCAAAATAAAAGTTTTTGTTACAACTTAGTTTGTTTATTATATATTTCTAACATTTTCCTCAGGTATATTAAATGATTGAAATAGTCATGTTTTGGACCATACTAACTTTCTTATTTGGAACAGATAAATGATATTGGTTTGTAATGGAATTCTTTGGTATAGTCATTTTGTATCAGTAGTATGTTGATGTTATTATCCCATTCTATTACATCTAGTATTACAGATGAATAGCATGATGATAGTATTAGTTAATACTTTCTTTCTCTTTATAATAAGCTTTTTCTCAGCCTGGGAAATTGTTTAAAAAATTATTTTATCCAGGCAATTCAGAATTTTCACCAAAAGTTTTGTCTTTTCATCTGGAAGTGGTGTGAATTGACTCTTATGAATGAACACATAATTCTCTGGCAGCAAAATAAATTGCATCTTGTTTAGAATGTGGAGAGTATTTTCACTTAAACTTGAAATAATTTATAACTTTAACATGGACAGGTTTTATTTCCTATTGCTGAGTGGAACCCAGGGTTGAATATGAGCCCTGAGCAAAAATATAATAATGTAGTAACTATGCCATTCAAATAATACATAGAATGATGAATCAGTCTCTCTCTCTCTCTCTCTCTCTCTCTCTCTCTCTCTCTCTCTCTCTCTCCCCCCCCCCAGATTATGTGTGTAGATCAATTGCAAAAATGATCCCAATCCTCCACTTTTCATATATATATATCCTTGCAATGTCACTTTGTAACTTCTTCCATTAAAGTCCATTTATCTTTCAACTTAAGGTTGGCATGGCCTTGTTTTGTCAAAGAGAATGCAGAGTAAGCAGTACTATACCAATTCAAAGTCTAAGTGCAGAAAGAATGGGTGCCTTTCTTCTCTGTCTAGCAGAAGCTGGCCACTGCAAGAACCAACACAGATTAGCATGGTTGAGGTTAAGAAACAATGCAGAAGAAAAAGCCAATTTATCCTAACCAGAGTCCCTCATGTGTGATAGAACCTAGTCAAGATCAGCAAAGCCGTACATACAAGCTGCCAACAACTGTCCACAGAGTCATAAATTAGCACAGCTAATAGCAGAAGGACAAGCCAGCTATTTTGTACACTAAGGAAACACATACCTTTCTACTGTTTTAAGTCACTAAAATTTATTACTTGTTCCTTGTTTGGCATTGTGTTCCCAGCATTACTAAGGTAATCAAGGACAGAAAGAGCATCTAAACTAAATGTTTTATTTTTAAGGTAAACTGAAGCTGGCATGCATTTCTGTGCTATTGACAGTATAGTCAATTAGATCTGTTCATATTAGCCCCATTTCATCTATTCCACTTCTAGGGCTTATCCAACTGTTTTATCATGCAAAAAGAAAGCTTTCTCCATTTTTTTTTTTTCCGTGTGTTGTGGTTTATGATTTGCAGTAGACTTAAAATACACTGCAGACACACCATGATTGTAACTGTACTAAAATACATGAAAAGGCTTTCTCTAATCATGATGTTGAGTAAGCTCTGTAAGGTACCAACAATTTTAGATGGCACCTTGATTCATGTGAAATTTGAGTCCATTTATAAACATATTCTCATTTGGGATAATTTTGATGTTTATTTATTTTTTTATAGATAATTGAGAGCTAATAAACTCTTAACTAAATAAAACATTCATCTTATTAGCCACCCATCCCTCCTCTCTTACCCACCACTAAACCTCCAGCCATTTCTCCCTAAGGATTTATTTTCTTTTATTTCATTTTATTTTGTTTTGTTTTCTTGTTTTATTTCAGTGAAACCATTTTTGGTTGCAAATGACAAAACTCAAACTGTATATAATTAATTCAAAAAAATAATTTTTTAAAAAGAAATATAGTAGTTCATGTAACTGGAAAGTTTCTGGGTACATCTGGTCCACATCTATGGATGTACAACTGGATCAGTGAGATGCATGATACTGTTTGTATGTGATGTGGTCTCCCCATCTCTTCATCCATTTGGCTGATGTACTGGCATAATTTGGTCAGCCTTCTCCATATAGTTAACATGGCTATTCCAAGCTTTCAATCCAGAGTAAAGAAAGGTGCCTCCCTCTCATCTTCATTAAAGAAAATTTCAAGCCCGGACTCAGATTGGCCTTCTTGTGTTACATGACCATCCCTGTTCCAGTTTTTGTGATGCAGAGGATGGGGTTTTATCATTGGTTTGGGTCATTTGTCCAAACCTGATATATCAGTAGAATACTGTGATGGGCAACTGTAGGAAAACACTGTGATTGCAGAAGAGGGAAAAGTTTGCCAAAAACATGGGGTTATTACTAAAACAAGAAATCTGTGATGGTAAGACAAAATGATAGATGTTAACTACGTTCCACTAGATTGTGTCTTTTTGATGTGGCTGTGGCAACAGAATTTTATTAATTCATATCAGAGATGGTTTTTCAGGTGCAAGGCATTTGTTACATTAGGCTGGGAACATTACTGTTATCAGTTGGATAACAATAGTTTTATAAAACTGAAAATAATTCAGGTTAAATTTATTCAGAAAATGGGGGAAATATATTGAAATTACCATTTAGATAACCGAATCCTGTCCTATAAACATTTCCCACACTATTTTGCAACAATAAAATGTAATGGAAATAGCAAACAATGAAAGGATTTTTATTCCTGTTTCTAGTCACGTTCCCCTTTTATTCCTGGTTATGGAAGAGTATATAGCTAAAAAATTAAAGTAAATGAAATTTTGGTGAAGCACAGTATGCATAAAGTGGTTTAAATAATAAAATTTAATAAAAGTATATGATATTATGTCCTATAATATGATATAAAATCAAGTTTTTAACAAACATGATTGTTTTTTTTTGTTTTTTTAGATCTGTGGCATACAACAAGACAATAAAAGTTCAGCCAGTTTCACAATTCATGAATATTGATGGCATAAAAGTTATAAATGAAAGATATTTATAATAGTATGATTTATCCCAATGTTCAGATGAATAACTTTTCATTAAATTCTATTTTACATATATATTTTAACATTCATATCTAGGCAATGTAATTCCTTTTAACGATCTGTATCCATATAGTGGATAAAGAATTTACTTGGGAAAACTACACATGAAAGTCAATAATTAGCAAGACATGATTTAGATGAACTCCTTGGTTTTATGTTTATACATTGTGACTTCCTAGTATAAAGCAAGCCATGGATGGTTAACATTTCCATAAATTTACTGAACTATATTGCAGAGATTTTTATTCTTATTTAACCACAAAAGAGAATATATCACCAAGCTCAGGTGTTGTCAGAAAACTCTGGGCATCACAGTGGGGAAGGCCAAACAAGATAGTGGGGAACTGAGAAACTATAAACAAGTAACACTCCATGCACCCGCTCATAAAATATGGAAATATAATGTACCAGATAGAATAAAAGTCATAAGAAATAATGGAAAAGCATAGACTTGAGGAGTAGAAAACCAGGCAGATTTTTAATTTAGAAATCAAAGCTTACTGAACAAATAAGGGAGTGAATTAGTGAGTGTTGTTTTACTTGAGTATCAATTATTTATTAAACACTATGAGTATACAAAAATGAATGTATCATCTCACTTCAAGGTGGTAATTATAATAACTAGAAAGATATAAAGCATTAAATGTAATTTAATGATAGATGTATTCTTGTAGACAGGGTCTAAATGGAAATGAGAGGGAAAGGAAGGAGAGGGAAATTCTGTTGGTGTAATGAGAATCTGAAATAATTCTACCATCAGAGGTATGAAGATGTTAAAAGGAAATATACCTTAACATCTGTAAATATTTGTAATAAAAGTTAGTGTTACTTTTCAAAAACATGCTCAGAGATGCAACAAATCCCTTTCCCTATAACCCTCAAGCGATGTAACTGCTTCTTAATTTAAATGACTCTTGAAGTGAATAGAAAAATGAGCTATAATTTGTGAGACCATTGGGAAAATAGAGATAGGAAGAGGAATAAGATTGTTTACTAATGACAAAACATGAATTGAGACTAGCAATCTCAAGGCCAAAAGAGCAGCTGGCAAACTAATTGGAGTTTAGTAAGATTGTAATAGAGTATGGGGGGGCAGAATAGATCAGTGAGTCAGATAAGTAACTATTAAGAAAGACCAGAGAGGATGAGCCAGGTCATAGATGGCTTCATTTGTAAGCTTTTTTTTGTACTTTATTCTGTAAGGAACGATAAGATTGCCAAAATGTGCTTTAAGCAAGTCAGTGAAATGATTTGTTGTGCATTTTAGAAAAATATTGTTTTAGATGTTTGGAACATCTTTCTTCTGGGAGGACAAAATTGATCCCATAAAATATTGTCCAAAACTATAAAAGAGGGAGAAGGCAGTCTTATAGCCAAATGAATTTAAGAAACTCTTTATTGAAGAAGGATATATGATGATATCACAACTTTAATTACAGCCCTCCAAAGGAACATCAAATGCCTAACCTTCCCTGGATTAATTTGATAAATAAATTTTTTCTTCCAGAAAAATCTGTGAATATTAATTTGGGAAATGCTGTCATGGAGGGAGGCTGGAATGGAATGTATGAGTCTGGAGGTAGGCATAACTCTTAGGATACATTGAAATGTTTCAGGCAGATGTTGGGGGTAGGAAGGGAAAGGATAGTATGTGTTGATTGGCTGAAATAGATCCTGAGCATAGTAGATAAAATTTAGTGTTGGATGTGATCGGTCAGGGAAATGCTTGAGTCAAATTATTCTTGGATTTCTGACTGGCGTTTTTCTGTGTTATATATGCTACATAAAATTTACTCTGAAACATATAGGTTTAAAACAGCACACATTTATTATCTCACAGTTACTGTGGGCCAGGAATCCAGATACATCTTAACTGGGTCCACTGTTTTCAGGTCTCACAAGTCTGAAGTCAAGGTGACAATTTAAAGTTAGGCTGCGGTGTCATCTGAAGGCTCAACTGGAGAAGGATCTACTGCCAAACTGGCTTAGCTGTTTGTTGGCAGAATTTGGTTCCTCTTAGGCTACTGGAATGAGGGCCAGTGTTTCTCTCAGGCTATAGTCCAGAGGTCACTCTCTGTTCCTTTACACATGGATCTCTCCATATGACAGCTTGCTTCATCAGAGTGAAAAAGGAGAGAGTGCAAGCAAAAGAAAGATTGCTAGCAAAACAGAAGTCACTGGCTTTTATAGTCAATGCTCAGCAGTGATATCCTATCATGTTTGCCATATTCAGTTTGTTGAAAGCAATTCACTAGGTCCATTCTGCCCTTAGGAGGAGGGAATTGAGCAAAGGCATAAATAACAGAAAGCAAGAGTCATTGTGAGCCATTTTAAAAGGCTTCCTGCCACACTATCTAATGGTAGATACGGAAAGAAATCTGCAGGGGCTTTTTTCTTAGAGATAACTCTTGATTAAAGCAACAATAATAGACAAGAAAAACCAAAAAACAACTCTCTCTGCCATTAAAATGAATTATACTTTATCTTTATTAAAAGAACTGAAGATTATTGGACAGCTCTATGTTAAACTACATGATGTACCAAAGCATTTTTGTAATTTATGGAGTCCATGAGCTGAATCTGATAAGTGATCTGTGCACGCAACTGTGAATATTTTACAATGTGTTTAATACACACAAAGCAAATGAATCCAGAAATAAACACAATTAGTAATTAGAAAGTTTATTCCAAGGACAGCTTTCATTTTTACTAAAAGCTTTCTTGAAACAAAACTCTATTTTTTGCAGTGTAACACAATACCCACTATCATTCTCTTTTTTCTTTCTTTCTCCTTTTAATGTTTTACACATGGTGTGAGAAACCATGTGTTCCTGGTTAAGGACTTATTGTTTGCTAAATTGTTGTGGCCTTTAAAATTCTTCACACCCCTTTATCTTCTCACCCCCACCTCTCAATATTATAAATAGACATAGACATGCATTTTTCAACTAATGGAATACTTGGTCCCGTGGGTGATCACACTCAAGGCCATTTAAAAGAATGTAAACATCAGTATGAAGAATATGGTCTGTGTTTCAACTTTGTAACTAGCTCCAGTCAGATTAGCTAGGCTTAATGATTTAAACCCAAGCTTTTGAGATACCTAGCTTAAGGCTAAAAGATTGGTATCTGGAAATGATAATTATTGATCATATTCTAAACAACAGTTGAATGTTTCTTTTATTTACAAAGATGTAGAGATATATTGTCCCCATACCTTCCTAGATAAAGTGAGCTGGCCGAAATCTAGTTGAAGTGAAGTAGAAGGCCATTTGTGTGTGTGTGTGTGTGTGTGTGTGTGTGTGTGTGTGTGTGTGTGTGTGAGAGAGAGAGAGAGAGAGAGAGAGAGAGAGAGAGAGAGAGAGAGAGAGATCTAACTTGGAGAGTCAGTATGGCAAATTGTTATATTTTAATGATATATAAAATTATCATTCTATTATAATGATAATGAGTTTGGGGAACAAACCACACTGTTGCTTATTGTTCAATTTAGACAAATTAATCTGACCCATGATTTTATCATCTCTGTAAAGACATTAATAACATTTATCTCAAGGAATTATTGAGAATTTAAAATAAGATATCAGACAGTTGTAACTACTAGAAGATCAAAAAAGCAAAGATATGGGAATCAGGGCAAGGGGAGAGGCTGATTTACTCTGGATGGTCAAGCAAAAGCCTCCATGAGGTAGCAACGTTACAGCTCAGATTTGAGTGGGAAAAGAAGCTAGACTGGCCAAACTCTGAGGAAGAATCTTCCGGGCTACAAACATCTGGAAAGTACAAAAGACCTAAGTCAGGGACAAATTTGATGTGTTTGACTAAAAGAAAAAGACCCATGTGGCTACAGTGTGCCAAAATGAGAATCAGAAACTTTGGAAGAGGACAAAAAGCTAGGCCAGATCCTTCACATAAAGTCCTTATAGTTCATTCAGGAGCTTAAATTTTATTCTGTGTAATTGGAAGCATTTGAGAGATTTTAGTAGGGAAGTGATGTGGCATAATTTATGTTCTAAGAAATTAAAAGAAGAGATTACTCTGGATGCTGTGGGTGGAATAGATTACACAGGAGTTACAGATAAATTAAAAGTTCTGAGGTGATCTAGCTATTCAGCTAAAGATGATTTTGGAATGGGGAGAATAAAGGAGATGTAAAGATATGGGAAAATTTAGAATACACGTTTGAGATCAATCCAATGGGACTCTGACTGAATGAGTTCAGAGGTGAAGACAAACAAAAGGCAAGAGAGAGAGAGAGTTCTAATCATTGGGAGGAGGTTTGAGGTGTTTAAGATTTTAGAAGAGTGGAAGGTATAAAATAATTATCTGGGGAGATGCAAGATTGAACATTAGAAAGAAATGGAGTGAGAATTACCATTTGTTACTTGAGGTGCTGGGTTTAAGTTGTGATTGTTCAGCTCAGTTTTACATCATCTCTAGCTACGTGTAGCTGCTTGAGTACAGGCACAGAAAAGTGCCGTGTTTCCCCGAAAATAAGACCTAGCCTGACAATCAGCTCTAATGCATCTCTTGGAGTAAAAATTAACATAAGACCCAGTCTAATATTATAGTAAAATAAGACCGGGCCTTATATTAATTTTTGCACCAAAAGACATATTAGAGCTGATTGTCTGACTAGGTCTTATTTTTAGGGAAACATGTTAGGTGTTTAAGTCGATTTAGTGTTTTCAGTCGAGGACAACATAATGAGAAAGTTTAAGAATATTTGTAAGGAAATTATTATAGTGATATACTCTGTGGTATTATTACATAATTAAGATGAATAAAAAAGGAATAAATTACCTCGAGGATGTTTGATAGAAAGACTAGGGAAGACCAATGGAGATAACTTTTCAATAAGGCAAAAGGATTGTTGGAGAACATAGAAAAGTCATCACCTGGAAAAAGAAGAGGTGGTGTGAGAAATTTCAGTATTTAGATGTGAAATTTTGAGAAGTAACGTAATGATGACAAAAATCAATGGTATGACACTAATAATGGTCAAATTAAGACGAGGTAATAAACCAGTATATATGAGGAGGTCAATGATATTTGTGCCCTGGGTGTCATATGGGTCATTCAGGGAATCCAGTGTATTAAAGTCACCAAGAATAGTGCTAGCAGCAAACATGGAGAAAGCCAATCATGAGCCAAGTGGTGAAATCTTAAACAAGTAAGAAGATACATCAAGGATGTCAACAAATGATAGACAGAGGGCAGCGGTTGCTATTATCAGGTCATATACAATTCAAAGTAACTAGAGTTTTTGAGGGAGGAAAGGAGAGGTGATCTTAGAGTGTAAAAGGGAGGAAGAAGGACTCCTGTTCCACTCCAGGCCCTGTAAAGAACAAATGGTTTCCATTATGAAGGGCTGGGGGATGTGGCGATCAAGGGACAGACAGATTTCTGTTAACCCATGCAGATGAAGAGAACAGTTAGAGGAGAGGCAACAGAAACGAGTGTTTTCAGAGGACACTGTAAAAGGCAAAAGACAAACTTTGAGCTTACATGTGTAGAAAAATAGGCCCTTTTTTTTTATCTCATCTCTGATGATCTAGTTTAAAATGGGGATGAGTATGAACTTACAGTGTAATATGGTAACTGATGTGTTAGGGAATAAGCTAGTAGGAACATCTAATCTAGTTATCAAATAAGATAGGGATTCACTGAAGTGCAGCGAACAATCCCCAAGCAGTGATCAGTAGGAAATATTTTTACTGAGGTTCTTGGATGGAAGAAGATCCTTAGAGCTCATGTTCCTCTTTTTCGATTCCTAATTTTTATTTATGGTATCTGTATTTTTGTGAACAACCATTCCAGATTATTTATTTTTACTTTTTTAGTCTTTTAGACTCGTCTTTGTCTTCTATTATTATTATTATTATTATTATTATTATTTTCTCTACTGTGCCTCTGGTTTATATTTCATCGATTTTCTGTGATTTATTTTATT
Organism: Rhinolophus sinicus; assembly: GCF_057876585.1. Taxonomy (NCBI): domain Eukaryota; kingdom Metazoa; phylum Chordata; class Mammalia; order Chiroptera; family Rhinolophidae; genus Rhinolophus; species Rhinolophus sinicus. The sequence goes on along the minus strand of NC_142503.1, from coordinate 186,038,440 downwards.
TCTGCTGGTTTTGATAGCATTTTAAACATTTTGTGATTACTTATGTCTGACAAATTGCTCATTAATTAGAAGATTTTCTTCCTGTTTGGGGCTGAATTATATCCCCTTCGGCTTTTATATGTTAAAGCCATAACACCCAGTACCTCAAAATGTGACTGTATTTGAAGATATGGCTTTTAAAGTAGTGATTAAGGTCAAATGAGGCTCTTAGGTTGGGGCTTAATCCAATCGGAATGGTGTCCTTGTAAGAAGAGGAAATTCAGACACACAGAAGAGACACTAAGGATGCCCAGGCAGGGAGGAAAGACAATATGAAGATATAAGGAGAAGGTGGCTGTCTGCAAGCCAAGGGAAGAGGCTTTAGGAGAACCCAAGCCTGCTGACACCGTGATCTTGGATTCCTAGTCTCCAGAATTGTAAGAAAATAAATTTCTATTGTCTTAGCCACCTAGTAGGAAGTATTTTTATGCTTTGGTTCTAAGTATTTTCAATTTTACTGTATGATTACTATGGTATGAGTTATTCAGAACAATGTTTATTTTCCAAATGTAGGAGATATATTTATTATTGATTTCTAATTCATTGGCAATATGGTACAGAAAACATACCATCCATAATTCTATTAAAAATAAATACTGAGGATGTGTGAACTAAGATACCAACACATTTTGTAAATGTTGCATGTATGCTCTGAAGAATATGGATGCTTGCTTGGTTGGAAGCATGGTTGTCCATATATCCATTAAAATGGAGTTCTCATTTTGTTGTTCAAGTCTCCTATACTATTATATAATCTTTTATACAGTCTTTTGTCCTATGGATTACTAATAATAATCTATTTAAATCTCTCACACTAAGACTGGATTTACTAATTTCTATGTTCTAAAATTTTGCTTGTATATTAGAGGATATTTACTAGGCTGATCAAAATATGTATTTATTATAACGTCTTGCTGAATTGAAATGCTTTTTGTTTCCAATAATGTCTTTATCTTAAAGTTCTCTTTGTTTGAATTTAGCATAGAACATTGACTTTCTTTTTTGCAGTAGATGTCTGGTTTATCTATGGTCATCTTTTGTTGTTGCTGTTTGTTGACGTTAGATTTTGATCCTCTTAATTAATGAAAATACATGTCACATTTTATATGCCAGTCCCAAAGCTGAAGGACATATTCTTGATTATGAAGGACAAGTTAGTAAATATGGAAAATTAAAGAGGAAAATGTTATCAAATATACCCTGCAGCCCTGCACGAACAATTTTATTCCCTATCCTGCCTCCCACTGGTAATCTGATTTCCTTTTTCTGTAACTTCCGGCTCTTACCTAACAGAACTGCCCAGGGGTCACTTGATCTAATTATTTTCTCTTTGTCTAAGAAAAACACTTAGGCTTAACTTTGGCAAACAGGGACGATACTGAAATGCTTGTTCTCTGTGTACCAGTACTCTCTGTTGCGTGTATCAACACATCTACAACATTAACTCCCATCTGCTCAGTGAATGAAACTTTATGTAAAGTTAGGGCATTCAAATGGTGAGTTGTATGATGACACACAGTTCTGAGTTTTTGAGACTCTGGGATCATTTGTTTTCAAAGTAGCATGATTCTACGATTCCAATCCAAGCAGTAGGCTACTTTCTTCTTAAATCACAAAACCAGGTGTATCTGAAGTCTTATGTGTTGGAGGAAGAGAGTGGCTAATCTATTCAAACATAAACAATACAGAAGAACTCTGGAGATATATTTGGAAAAATTGAAAAAGTCACTGGCTTCTTTCCTGAAATGGGGTCGATGGATTTGTCAGTAGAGACCTTCTGTGAACCAGATCTTGGAAGAGGAGCCATCCCGATAGACTGTTCATGGGACGCTGCCTGTGGCTGCTCTGTTACATGATGTGCTAGTTATATAGCGGACGTCTTCATTAATTTGGACATCATTTCTGTTTTGGTATGATTTTGCTAAGTCCAAAAAAGGATTATTTATATGTTTGTTATAAACGTTTTCTGGAAGATGGAGTATTCTAATAAATCAGTACATGAGGACTTTTAGGCAGAAGAAAATACAATGTCTTGTTCAATTGGGATAGTGCATTTGGTTTTGCTTCTATTTACAAGCAGCCATGAATTGGATAATATAAATACCTTGAATATCTACCACATTAAAAAAAAAAAAAAAAAAAAAAAAAAAAAAAAAAAAAAAAAAAAAAACATGTTAAATGAAGACAAGTTGAAGTTTAAAATCCTTCTCTAACTGTTCCGCCTATTCATACATATCTAAACCTGTACTTGTACTAGTACATTTGTTTCATAGGACACTTCACGTTACAGTCGTGTGGTCTACTGTTTGTTTTAGGTGCTAGAATGATAGTCAATCTCTTAATTTAAACCTACAATAACTTTTGTTTTACTACAAATTGGTAAGTAGTAACACATTTTTATTTACCATTAATCAATCACAAACTAGAGTATAGTAATAAATTCTACATTAAAACATAATGAGCTACTAATTTTATTATAGCAAGTGATTATTTGATAAAATAGAAATTTCATAAGTACAGATTTAATTCCTATAACAATTTTTTTCAGTGAGGTAGATAATACTTTAAATTTTTACAAATTCTGTGTTACAATACTACGCTTATGTCATGTCTCCTCTGGTTAAAGAAATAAAAGCTCAAAGCAGTATCAGCAAAAAACAGAAAGTTATTAGAGTTGAAAGTAAAATACAATTATCTGGATAAGTGAATAACATTTTTGAGAAAATAAACAAAATGCCAGAAAATAGGAAATGATTTTGGGGCTACTAATTTGGTCATTATTGTAGGAGAAGATATTTCAGTGATAGAGCAGGATACAAATATACTATCTACCTCCATGTCAGTCATATTGGATGAATTTCAGGGAAAACAGGAAGATAGCCTATTTCAAAGACTCCATTAAAACAAATATGCCATCTCTGATTCAGATAAAATGACATGAAATTTGAAATTTGAATATTAAATTATTGGTCACTTTTGTTGAAAATCATCCACTTCAATTACAGTCTTTTAATATAGGATATTAAACATGGTGTATGTAGGGAGTTTTTAGAAAAACTTAACCCTTCTTTCTTGTATATGTTGAAACAGTGATCAGATCCTAATTATTTTGCTATGCCTCAAATAATTTTTGTTACATTTTATTACATTTTAAATGTTTTCAGGATGGAAAATGGTGATTAAATAATTAGAATGGGTGCAAAAATGAGCAGTGTTATCACATGTTTATTGTAACATGAATAAAGATAGGGATTTAAGTATTCTAAATTGAAGTATAATATTTAAAAATATGAATAACTGCTTTTCTGCATTAAAATTATGTGAGAAATGTGGAATGCATGTTCTACATAATTCTGTTCTTGGCAAGACTATGTCTAGTACTGAGAGACTCATTTGAGAAATAATGTGAGTGTGGGTTATTTTCTTCATTTAACAGTAACCACGACTGAATTTAATAACATTCTGACAGAATTTTATGCAGAATACAAATGCAGATAACAGAAAATATTTCACTTGCTTTGTGCATTGATATACAAAAATCAAATGATTAAAATAAGAATAGCTATAATGAAATAAGGCATATTGAATTAAGAAATGTTAAATATTACTCAATTATTATAGTCCCTAATGTAAGTAATACAGAAGAGATAATTGTTTTGCACATTATACATATGAATATTTGGGGGAATTTTGTTTATTACTTGACTGGAGAAAACATATATAGATTGTTAGCATGCTTTTAAGGCAAACTAATACAATACAAAAATAAATTCAAATGAGGGAATGCTTTTTAAATCATTGTACAAGGCTATCATATTTTGTTATTCAAACCAAAGATTCCATTAAAAAGAAAAAATGGTAGGCGAACCCCATTCATGAGATAACACATAACCTAAACAAAATATTGGCAAAACAAATCCAGAAATATATCCATGATATAATGTATCAGGAACAATTAGTTTTGTGGGTTTTTTCCATTGTAATAATGATTGAGTAACATACTACTTAATTAATTTAAAATATTTATGTATAGTATTTTCCTCTAACTAAAATGTGAGCTCTGATAAGCATGTCTGGTTTGTTCACTGCTAAGCCCCATACTTAGGCTAGAACATTCTATGGTAAGTTGTCAATAAGTGCACGTTGAATGGATCCCAGAAATAACCTTAGGGAAAAAATGTATAATTTTTATGTGACATTCTAAATATTGAAGAAAGTATAAATGCCTCCATAAAAAACAGTAAGACGCTATACCTAATTTTATTTAGAATTAATAACAGAGTTAATTAAATTTCTATATACTAGCAACAAACAGGAAAGCTAATTTCAGGAATTACTTTAAGCAAGATAATACAAAAATGAATAGAGTAATTTTTTATAAAAAAGATTATATACGAAAAAATATGCAAAATGTATTATTGTAAGTTATACAAGAATATGTATATGTGTTTATGAATACATATGTATGTACATATGTATATGCAACATAAAATAAATAGAAAACAGTATCATCCTTATGGAAAGGAAGAAACAAAATCCAAAATTTAGCAATTGTACCAAATTAATTTATAGAAGCTGTAGATTTTTTATTGCATATTGCAGTGGGGTCCTTCAGAGAATTTGACACAAGTAGATTCTAACATATATGCAGAAGAGTAAATGAGCCTATAAGAGCCAATATGTTCTTAAAAAACAAACAAACAAGATGAGAGGACTTGGATAATTAGCTTTCAAAGTATCTTATAAATCTATGATAATATAGTGTTTATTGGCACAGGCATGAAAAGGGTTGACCAATTAAACAGAAAAGGGAGTCCAGAAACAGACCCTTACATGTATAGAAATTCATAATGACAGTAATAGCTCTGTAAAAGAGTGGCGATAAACACTTCAGTTCATAGCAGTTGGCTAACTGGTGCTTGATGAGGGGAAATTATATTACACTGCTATTCCAAAAAAATAAAATAAAATACACAGTAAATGATTACAGCTAAGCTTTATAAAGCATTTGCCTTAAGCCAGGAGTTGTGCTAAGCCCTTTATCTCCTTTCATTTCCAGACTAACCCTTTGATTTAGCTACTATTTTAGCTCCCATATAAAAAATTAGAACAGTACCCACGATTGGAAAGCTCAGGAGTATCCGAGCCAGATCTAAACTTTGCTCTCTCTTCCCAAATCCACATACTCACCTCCTGCCTGGTTTTATATTTTTCTATGAGGAACATTAATAATAAAAAACAAACCAAACAAATACATAATAATACAATATTTATTTAAAAATTAATACAGAATATGTGTGTTTTCAGATTTTCAATTAAGTACAAACACTAAAAAATCATAAGTTGGGAAACCAGTGATATAAGGTCTATTTTATAAAAATACTATTTTTTAAAAGATGACTTAAACATTTAACCTGCATTAAAAGGAAATTTAGTAATATCTAATTTTACTGATGCCTGTAAGGCCTCTTTTAAATAGAGGTCTAACATCCAAAAGTACATATTCTAATATTGTGAGACTTGCAAAGAGAAACTAACAATATGAAAACAGCCAAAAAGGAATCATATTTTATTGCCATGGAAAATTGGCTGAATGTTGACTTATTATCTTATAAGCAAACTTTTCTTGGAGAAACTTCATAAAGCTTGCTTGTCGTGAGGGACCTTTAATAGCAAAACCTGGAAAACGTTACCTATTATTAGCTTAAACTATTATATTTACCTGTTATCCTTATAACACTGCCTGGATAAAGAGTCTGTCAGTGTTTCCATTTCATTTAGGAATCAGCCACGACACTGCTCTGGGCTAAAACCTGGCATGGGAGTCTAAAGTCAGTTTTATTTTTCCTTAAATAAATTTTGAAATACTTTGCAGCTAAGCCATTTTAGTTTGAATAAAACATAAATAAATGTAACTGACTCCAGATGCTTTTGGTGCCCACTGAGAAACAACAGAAAAGATATGTGTTTTCTTAAAAAGTAAAAAATAAATCTGAAAGCAATGAGCAAAGTGTGCCCTCACTCCATATGAACTGTGTGTCTTAATTTAAATGTGTGCTTGCTTTTAAATTAGTCTAAGACTGCATGAAATTCATTTTTCTTGGTATATTTATAGTAACTCACAAACTAGATAGTTCATGTAGCAATTCTTTAGTTCTAGATTTTAAACAAACTGCACACATATATCAATCATTCTGAATTAGACTATTGTAGCATTTTATATGCATAAAATTGGAAGACCCTCAAGCTATCTTTGCCTAATAAATCTGGGAAAGATCGCCTTCATCCTCTCTACTTTTAAATATATCATATAACCATTGCTGTGTGTTGATTCAGCCTTGGAGAAAGGCGCCCAGCAGGTTGGCAGGATAAAAGCTTTCCTGTTTATTCAACTTTGTGCCTCTGTAGGGTGTACAGTGGCAATCAGAATGGCATGCCTTATGTGATATATATATATATATATATATATATATATATATATATATATATATATATATATATATTCCATTTTCTAAATCTACCAAACACAGTTGGCAAAATGGAAAAACTGAGACAGACCACCAACAGACCTCAGACTCACCTTGAGTGGTTCTAGACATAACTGACAGAGTCTGCCCAGGTGTCACCCAGCATGTGTACATTTTGCTGGCACTGTTGCCACCCTCGTGACTCTGCTCCCTCTAAGCGTCTGAGTGTGTTTCCCAGCATTCAGTATTTATATATACACAGAGGAGCTCCCCCTCCATTTCATCAGTGTAGGAGTACAGGGTTGGCAGGAGGTCAAAGACTGGCAGGAACAGCTATCTCTAAACTCCTGTTCAGAATTCCGCAGGAGTCACAGACACAGCCAACATGGCATTGGATCCTCAGAGCACTGACCCAGCTTCCTAAACAAACTAGGTTCAGGTTCAGAGAGAGAGATTCACTGGACAAAGAGAGACAAGGGAGAGAAAGTCAAGAGTTCATCGTGGAACTGGGCCTAGATGAGCATTGACTTGAAGGTTAGAGGGCAGAAGCATGTTCTCTCTCCTTCCCATCCTCAAGCATCACTGTCCTCTTCTAAACTCAACTTCCATGGCTCTAAAATATGAATAATGATTAATTATCTTACCGCCATTGTAGAATTGTATACTTCAAGTAAGATATTGCAGCTCAAATGTATTATGGAATTGTGAAGACCTACACAAGTAAAAGGTTTTTTTTTGTTTGTTTGTTTGCTTGTTTGTTTGTTTTTAATAGAAAATAACAATAGTCAGTTAATAGCTTTTAAGGAAACCAGTAATACTGATATGGAATTGATAATGTGGTATGCTGGAGTTACTAGGTGCAAATGTTGCCTCTACCATGAATTCCCTGTGGGATCCCAGAACACACACAACCTCCCTGAGTCGTCTCAAATTCCTCATCTGGAAAAGTGATTACTAATTTTTGTGAGAAATAACCGAGATAGTGCTCAGAGAATATGAAGAATTTATTAGGATTAATGACATGATTCATAGATGAACTTTAATAACATATTTATCAGTTAGGATTGGATTCGGCTATCTGAAGTTTAACCAAATAGACAGTTATATTTCCTCCCATAATAAATTCAAAAGTAGGGCACACCATAGAGGTGATGGTGGCTTCATGAAGCCATGGGGGTAGTAGGTTTCTTTTCCCATCCTGCCCTCTGGACCTGTGGTTTTTGTTCCCCTTGTCACATGATGGCTGTTCCATTTTCAGGTATGGCATCCACACTTCAGATAGGAAGATGATATAAAAAGCAAATGGCACAAAGATGCTGTCAAGTGAATCTACTCATTTTCGTCACTGAAAGAATGACTTTCTTGGATACCCACGTGGGATGCTTTTGTTTACATCCCCATGGCTAGAAATGGGCCAGAGAGGTACTCCTAGTTTCTAGATAGTTTTAGAAAGTGGACAGGTAAACAAGATACATAACTGCACAGAATAAAATTATGGTTCTTTTTATAAAGAATTAGGTGAGGTTGGTTATTGAGTAGACTTCCATTAGTAATCCAGATGTTCAAAAGTTAGGGTAATGCCTGCATTATTATGAATTTTCAATTTTATGTCTGTCAGGCTCCCCAAATAAGTTGTAGACTCTCTGAAAGCAGGCTCCAGCTTTATTATTTCTCTTGAAAGTGCCACAGCACGCTACAAAGTTTGTGTACACTTTAGAAACAAACATTATTTTTTTAACAGTCTGGGTTATAATGATAGAATATCTGTAAATATAACCCTTGGTTAATCATCCAACTTTGAAACTATTTATTTTTCTTTCTGTCTCTTCAACTCCATGAAAATCCTCCATAGGCTGTTAAACTTGCAGGGATATCACTCAAAGACAAGGTATGACACATATTTTATCGGGAACTTCTGTATGGAAAGATTCTGTGACTGAATAATTCTCCAAACAGGAAATGGTATTTTAGTGGCACTTCTATAACTATAGACCTTATATGCACTAAAGTGTTTCTTTACAGCTCCCCAAAGTGTAATTATTATGGATTTATTCCTGGTCTTTATGAATGTCTAAGAGAACATAGCCCTATGAAACTCATTTCCTTCCCTCAGAAGCTTAACCCAATGGACTAGAAAAATACGTGACCTAGAGTCTTATTTTATTTGAAATACTCTGACTTCTAGGTTGTTCTTATGACATGTGACATTTGTTTGATATACAGGTAAGAGGATCATAAAGAAGATGTTTATAATGGGCCTTCCAATTGTTAAAAGTCTGGGAAATAGAAGGCATCAGAGCAAGACTTATTAATTGGATTGTTTACAAAGGAGGTCATTAAATAGGAATTTGTATAGTAATATGTAGGACAGGCTCATATAACTTATGTCTAATGGATGAAAATTTTTATGCCCCCTTCTTTTGTCGAGTGACACTCATATAAACTCGGCTTTTTAGAACCGGTCCGAAGGTTAAGTCTCTCTCCTCTTGAATTTTTAGAAAAGAATCTATTTTTTGACTTTGCATTTTTAGTCTTTTGCTATAGAAGCTTACATCTAGGGAAATTATTAGAGCTAACATTTTCAACATGCTGTTTTTTTGGATGAAACAGAGAATGGCCTCTGACTTTTATTGTATACACACACACACACACACACGCACACACACACAGAAGGAGGAGAGATTCTGATATTGTGTAACTTAGGCTCTGGTGGTTTTACCTCAGCTGAGACCAATTTTACATCTTTAACATGATTTGTTTGATTTAAGGATTAGCCACCACCCTACCCGTTGCCCCTTGAGGTTTCAGTTATTTAGCACTGATGTCTACCCTTAGTAAAATGTATTCACAAGGCATATATGACCTCTTGACTTATTACACGCCCAGACTGATAAAATAGGTTTAAAACATGAAGTGACTGAAGGAAAGAGCAGTATTATTACAGATCATCATGCTTTTACATCCAACTCCAAGGTACTTTGCAGATTAATTTGTTTAGCCTTCTATCATCCCCTGAAAGAGCATGCATGTAACACTTTTCCCCAAAAATTTAACAAGGAAGCCCCATGCAGGTTTTATATCATCACTTCTAATTCATGCAGGTTTCATTTGTTTGTCAGGTGACTCCAAAATTTACATCATTGCCTGTGACATCATATTTGAATTACATTCATAAATGCTCTAAACCATACTCTCATACTCTCCAAATTGACTCCTTCTCATTAATGCCCTATACAGCCGAGACTGAATCCATCCACTCCTGTCCGTCCCACTGCTACCCTATGGAACAGGCTGCCATCATTCTCTCTTGGGTCACTGTGCTAATCTCCAAACTGGGCTCCCTACTCTATTCTTACTCAACCCCAATCCATTCCCTACTTGGAAGCCACAGTCATCTTTTAAAAATGTTAATCAAGAAGAGAGTATGATAATATTGAGATTATTATGCTAAGCGAAATAAGTCGGACAGAAAAAGACAAGAACCATATGTTTTCACTGATATGTGGTATATAAAACTGAAAACAACTAAGGAACACGACAAACAAATGAAGAAACAAAACTCATAGACAGACAACGGTTTAGTGGTTACCAGAGGGTAAGGGAGAGGGTGGGGTGGTAGATGAGAGTAAAAGGGATCAAATATATGGTGATGGAAGGAGAACTGACTCTGGGTGGTGAACACACAATGTGATGTATAGATGATGTATTACAGAATTGTACACCTGAAACCTATGTAAGTTTACTAACAATTGTCACCCCCAATAAACTTTAATTTAAAAAACAAAAAGAGATCAGAAAACTCCAACTCTCAATTTTTGTTTTTCTGGTGGAAAATGACAAGTCATTTCCAAAATTAATACAGAATATTCAAAACCATTTTTGAAAGACAAACAGACTATTCAAAAACCTGAGTTCAAGACTTATATTATAAAGCTAGATTAATTGAAGTCAACAAGTAGATTAATGGAACACAAAAATAGTCCAGAGGTAGATTCACTCTTATATAGACATTTGTTTTTCTGACATTTTTTTGAAGAGAATTTTCCCCTCCTCTAGTTCTGTTTGAAATCTTTGCTTATTGTTTGAGGTTTCAGTTTCATGATGTGGCTCCTTTCTTAAATTTATCTTGTTCGTAATAGTGGCAGTTTTTATAAATTCTGGGTTAGTCCTTCCATTAGGTTTGGAAAGGTTTCTGCCTTTTTTTTTATCTTGCAACTTACTTTTCTACCATTTTTTTTTTTATTTCCTCCTTTTGAAATTTCAATTAAATATATGTGCATAAAGTTTTAACATCAGTCTCTGGCTGCTATGGACCTGTTTGAGAATGGCCTCCTTGACCCACAGCACGGCTACTCTACAAACAAAAGAGTTAACATCATGGTGAATGTTGTGATGCTGCATCTGGATTGTGAGAACATGGGCGTGCAAGTCAGAGCCTGTGTGGCTAGGATGGTCTATCAGATACATGGGAAATAGAAGCTGTAGCTGCCGTGTGACCCCCATGCACTTTGGGTACTTGGATTGCTTTGGTGACTTCTGATGACATGAAGATGCTATATTTGCTGTATCTTCTGCCTCATATCCTTCTGTAAAGTTAAGGAAACATAATACTAGATTAAAACATATGTGTTTCTCTTGGGTGTGATTGCCAATTTCAACACTGCAACAGCAGCTATATCCTTAAAATACATTTTAGAGCTTCCTGTTCTCCTACCTCTAACTCTTAAAGTCTCTCTCACACTTGTTTACTCTGAATTCTTCTGCTGCATTCTAAATAAATAAATTCTTCAGGTCTATTTTCCTATCCACAAACACCCTCTTTAGCTGAATCTAATGTTAATCCATTCATTAACTTTGTGTTTTCATATACATCATTTTCATTTCTAATTTTTTTTTTTTATCTTCTGCACATTTGCTGGGTCAATTTTGTAGTTATATCTTTATTGTAATAAATATGTCATATATAATAGTGTTATAGTTTGTATCTGGTTACCTCAATATTTAAAATTGACTTTTAATTTTTCTGCTCTCAGTGCTGGTAACTAATATCCTTGTGGGTTGGGTGATACTCAGTTTTGAGCTAAGATTTGTTGGATTTTAATCTTTGGCACTCCTGAGGGACCCCGTGGTGGATGAAACATGTTTTGCATTTTACACTAATTGAAGCCAAAATGGTACATTTTTTTCTTCTGGTCTTCATGTAACAATTCTTAACTGACTCTACGCAAACGTAGAGATGTGGATTAGATGATATTAATCTCTTAGCAGATTGAAATCAAGCCCATTTGTAAGGTGTTCAGAACTTGGAATACGTTGTTCCTAGTGTCACCATTATAAATAGTGATGAAATGCCCAGAGTGTACTGCATACCTTATTTGAAACATCACACTATATAAAAACATTTTTTACAGTAATATACGAAGTAGGATGGTTCTGACTTAACTATTAAATGAACAGGAGAATTTAATTTAACAAACAGTTATTGAGCACCTATTCTGTGCCAGGTTGTGTACTAAGCCATGGGGCTCCCGGTGTCGAACAAGAATTCTATGCCGTTATGGGGATCGTACTGCATTTGCTAAAAAGTCTTATATTTCATATCCAATATTGAAATATGTTGAAACAGAAGGTTTAATAGAAGACTGCTGAAACATAACAACTTAAAGATAAGCAATCTGTTTTTTGAAAATGATGGGTGTTTTGATACTTCATTGCCACAAATTTCATTTTCAAACTTTCTGATTTTGTTCTTTCAGGGCAATCAATACCAAAACTCTTCTGTTGATTCAGATTACATATGTTAAACACATATGGGCAAGCTGGCACTGGGGATTGAATCTTTTATTTCAGTATTTTTGTCTTTCTTATCCTCACTTTAGTCTTCCAATTCCTTGTAACTACTTGGTAGAAAGTTTTATCAGTTTAATAAATATCAGATGATCATGGTTTACATTGTTATGATAAATAAATACAAATATAAACATATACAAGCACAGACCAATGCACAAGCAGTAGTATCTTTGTATGTCTTCCTATTACACTCCATTAATCATCTCCAAGTAGTACCATTTTTATTTCAAGTGTTGGCATGGTCTGAAATTCTAAAAAGTATTGTAGATCAAAATTTCCTACTGCTGTTATAAATTGATACAAGAGAATACATTCAAACTGAATATGATTTTTATATTGAACTGAGTGTTAACCACAGGCAAGCAAAAATCTCATAATTCTGTATTGTAGTTAAGATATTTGATGTGTTGTGAACTTGCGTAGGTCAGTTCGCCAATACATATCATGTTTCCTTGAAAATAAGACTGGGTCTTATATTAATTTTTGCTCCAAAAGACACATTAGGTCTTCTGTTCAGGGAATGTCATCCTGAAAAATCATGCTAGGGCTTATTTTTCTGGTTAGGTCTTATTTTCGGGGAAACCCGGTAGATATTAATTGAATTATTTTGTCTTCGGTTGTTTGTCTTTTAACCTTTTTTCTTCTTTCTTTTTAATCTTCCTCTGTCTTTTCTTTCTTCCTAATTCTTCTTTCTCCTTTGTAGATAATAATAGCTGCCAGTGTTGGTTTCTATTAGCTTCTCCCCACAACTTCAATACAGAGGAATATGACCTAATTCTCTCTCACATGGCAACTTTTATTAAGAAACAGCTATAGAAATAATCATGCTAGCCCTCTGTAAGGCGAATTCATCACTAGATCTGTTATTTGCCATGTTCCATTCACTGTGCACTAGCGGTTCTTTTGAAATAAACCCCATATTTCTGGAGATAGGATTTAGTCAATCTTATAAACTGCGTTAGGATCCCTTAAGTTCCTGAATGAGCACATGACTTATTAAGGCACAACCTCTTAGGCACCCTTGTGAAAGGTGAAAATGAAAGGATCAATAAATCCTAATTTTCTGCTTATGCAAAACTTTCCTAAAATGTAGGCCAAACATATTTTGTGAACTCTAGTATCTCAAGAAAATAAGTTATTAAAAAAAAATAGAGAGATTTATAAATACAATATCAAGCACCAAGCTTTTCATGTCAATTTATGTGTGTAAAAGAACAATTTAGTGTAGATTAGCTATCATTAGAAATACTGTGTTTCCCCGAAAATAAGACCTAGCTGGACGACCAGCTAGGATGCCTCTTTTGGAGCAAAAATTAATATAAGACCCGGTCTTACTTTACTATAAGACTGGGTCTTATAATATAATATAATATAATATAATATAATATAATATAATGTAATGTAATGTAATGTAATGTAACGTAACGTAACGTAACGTAACGTAACGTAACGTAACGTAACATAATATAATTTACTGGGTCTTATATTAATCTTTGCTCCAAAAGACGCATTAGATGATTGTCTGGCTAGGTCTTATTTTCAGGGAAGCACGGTATGTGAGAAATGCAATCTGTGCGAGGGAAAGCATAGTAGAGAATATACAAATGATCTAATAAAAAATTATCCATCTGAAAAAGGATGTATCAGAGTACAGCATGAAAACAGAAATTACTTGAATATTTAAATCAAGACTGGAATACAGGGAATTGGTTAACCAGGGGATAGAAGAGCCCACAAGTCAACAGAGGATGGTGATGTAACAGCAGGAGGTTATCACTATACTTTCACTGAAGGGACAGAGGGAGGAAAAAGTGTCACCCGAACTGGATGTTGTGAACACACCCTGGCCCCTCCACTGGGAACTGGGACATAAGGGGAAATGTAGCCACTGCTAGCGTTGCTACCTGAGAAAGACAGAAAAGAGAGAGATGCTCTGACATCTCCGCCCTCACTCACCTCCCTGCCTCATCTGTCCAGTCTCCTGCCTCTACCTCCCGTTGGCAGCTGTGGGAATAGTAGCCTGAAGAGAAAGATGAGGGCAAACAAACCTGGACTAGAAATTCAAATTCCTCCACAGTGAATTTATGGTGCTTTGGTGGGCTCCTTCATGACCTAACCCCACTCCTCCGCCCCAAAAGAAATAGTCATTTTTCTATGAGGTAAGCTTTAGAATGCAGAGAGTTTTTTTTATTTTTATTCTTTATGTGTGTTTTTTCTATTTTTTATTTTCCTGAAAAGAGTAGGAATTGTCGCAAGCAACAATTTAAAAACTTCTTTAATCTCTACTTTCTGTTCCAACTCGTGCTCCTGTTAATGTCAGCCCTAATATAATGAACACATTTTCTAGACCTTTCTATTAGTGAGGTGCTATGTAACATGTCCACCCTCACCCACCAATTATAACACTAAGAAAACAGACTTTATATCTTTCCTTCAAAATGTGAAATCTTCTTCAGAAACTCTCATGTGTATACTGCATTTTAGCCTAAGACTAAATTTACATTGACTGAGTTGAGAGTCTGGGATGATTTAACTCTCTCTTAACTAAAAGTTTTTTAAAAAGTACTTCAGTTCATAAAAATTTGAATTTTTTTTAGTTGGAATTTGCATATGTTAATTCAAGAGCAATATTTGGCCCTTATGAAATGCTTAACTCTGCTGAAAAGAACTTGGAATAACACTTAAATACAGAAAAGACGACTTCCCAAGGCTCTCAAATCACTTTTAACATTGAAATTATATACTTGCCATCACATGGAAATCAATGGGAACAAAAATTAGCTAAGAATCTGAAATTCAGCTTTAAAGGTTGCTCTTTCTCTAAAAAGATACAGCTTTGGCTTCAAAAAATCAGATGTTTAGTAAAAGACTTGAAAGTAGAAGAAAATTATTTGTTGGTTCTATCTAGATTTACAGTAATCCTTACAAGTATATATCACTAAACTATTTCTATTCTATGAAAACTTTGTTCTCTATTCTCTGAGTCATAGAAAGGATTTTCCTTATCAAAGAAAGGGATTTATGATGAATGACACAAACATAATCCTTAGCAACTGCAAAAGTTTCATTTGCTGATTTATGTGATAAAGGAAGAAAAATTCAAATTTTTTTATACTAGAGTCTTAGAGCACCTATAAAAGCAGGGCAAATGGGGTCAAATATATGGTGAAAAAAGACCAGACTCTGGGTGGAAAACACACATTGTGATATAGATGATATATTACAAAATGGTACACTTGAAACCTATGTAATTTTATTATCCATTGTCACCCCAATAAACTTTAATTTAAAAAATAAAAATAAAAAAAACTAATTAAAAATAATAGAAAAACAGCACAATGTGAATTGAAAGTTTTAAATTAAGGAAATCTTGTACTTTAGTGATACTTTTATCACTCATAGGTTTTGCACAGTACATGAGTCAGTCTAGAAAAATACCTTGGGGATTTTGCCATTCATGATAGGTAGTTGCCAAATATTTTCATTTTGTGTTGGGAGAGATAAGATGTGTTATACATAATTCATTTCCCTCTGAAAGTGACCAATAGTCCCTTATCAGTGTGGCTAATTTGAACTTACCATTGGCTGTTGTAATTACTTTAAACAGCTTCTAAGCTTTTATGCAAGAGATATGGTAAACCTTATCCAATCTATCTTTAGGTGATACAACACGGATTATTGTACAATCATTTTTGCAATGCATGTAATGTTGAGTTCTTATAAAATTGGCTTCGTTGTCTACACCTCTGCCATATTATTCAATGAATTCCAATTTGAAAGGATGTTTAAGATGCATAAGGAATCCAAGTTCAAATAAAGCATAAAACAAAGAAGGAGAAGAAGGAGAAAAAGTAAATATTACTATGGAAGCAGTCAGGAAAGAAATAATTGAAACCCTGGGTGGTCTCTTAGAACCCATCAAATATTTTCACTACAAAGGACCACACAGAGGATGAGAAAAACTGAAGTATTTTATTATATAGTTAACAATCCTTTTCAACAAAATTTTTCCAGTTGTTAAAATTTAATTGCTGTGTGTGTGTGTGTGTGTGTGTGTGTGTGTGTACCTTAGAACTTATGTGTCAGGAAGTTACTGGGATTCATATTAGCAAAACAAAAAAGCAAACCCATAACAGGGAAAAAAATACTCTCTTTAGAAAATTTGAGATTGGAAATAATAATCTCATCTATAACAACTATTCTTCATATTTTTCTATTGTTCGGCAACCTAGTTCAGGCAAAAAGGTCATTTTCCCGTTTTTGATTTTCTACATGAAGACACTGCATTCTGCGATTGTCTTCTCCATAACATCTGTCCTACTCACTTTTTCCTTTCCATGTTTTGTGCTTTCTTTACCAAATAAGTTCACAGCCACTTGAAAGTTAATTTAATGAAGTCTATTTTGCCGGTGATCATTGGTTTCTTTCCTTTTAGTGCAATTCAAAAACCCTCAGAACCTTGTATTCAGGCTTTCAATAATATGACTCCAATGTACATTTCTAAACGTTCCTCCACCATCCCCTTGGTTATCTCATGCATGTGAACACAACCGATCTACATTTACTGTTCTGCTTTCCCACTGGGAAACTCCTCCCTCTGAAATAACAGTATGGCTTTGTACTTGTATTATATAATTGAACAACATTTTACAGCTTCAAATGTGATTTTTCACAAAACATAGCTAATTTAGTGCTCACAGTAAGTCTATATACAATAATAATAAGGTTGTAACTATTTTCCATTTTGAACACAAGAACACTTGGGCTGAATGAGAATGAGTGGGATGAAAAAGGTTTACCTGTTGATAGCAAAATTATATTTGATATATTCTGCAGGAACCTGGAAGCTTTGAATTCCATGTCAGATGCATACATATGCTAGTGCAGACTGTATGCAATGGATCCTTTCTACTACTGGAAAGACTCAAAGATCATTATCTTCCTTTAATTGCTGTCTCCCCACAAATGTTTAGTGTAAATGCTTATACTTTATAGACCACTTAATGAAAGATTATGAAATGAGAGAAATAACATAAAACATTCTCCACCTAGAATAGTTTATAATCTGTTGACACATAAAATAAACAACCAAATAAGTTAAACACTTTGTAAATATATTAACTCTTTGTAGACTATATTGTATTCTAGCTTTATTTTTTTCCCATAAACTTCAGCAGTCAGAACTGTGATTGAGGGTTTTTCTTTTTCTGTCTGACCACCTGTTTTGGTCCTCATTGCATTATGTGACATCCATGTTTTTCTTTAGGTATAACCCTGTGATCAGAAAGATTGCTAATGAAATATGGCAGAAGCAGCCTAGGGCCTGTTTCTCATCTGGAACATGCTGGATTGCAGATTCTTATTTATCCTGATGAATTGACAGTAGAGCTCTAGAGACTTAGTTCAATTTCCTGCCCGAGACAGGAACTGTGAATATTAACCCCCCGGAAATTGTTTCCCTGAAAGATGGTCTAAACCACAGCTTTACAAGATAAACATACTCATTCTCTATATTCTACATGTTTATGCGTTGCATTTTACAATGAGGAAAATGATATTTTAATCTTTCTTTCTCTTTGCACTCATAAAGAGGCCAGGCTTTAAGAATGAAGTGCTATGCCAAGAAGCAGTCTTTGTCATCCAGACGTGATACCAGTCCACACACAATTTTAGGAGGACCCGGGTTGCAGAAGGACTGTGGACATCTGTTATCATATCCTTTATGAATTATGATCAGGGAAAGCTCCTTGACAGAATAGCTGCAATTACAATTTTAATATGCTGCTTTAGGGCCTACCAATGACCCCTAAGTGCGTGATGACTTCGTGTTGATAGCAAATGAGGACACTAACTCAAACCAGGGGAGTGCCACAGTCAGCACTCCTGGACAGTGCACCAACTGGCTTTGATGAAACTTGATTCCCAGCACTTAGTTTGTAAGGTAGAAACATCCTGCACTGCAGAGGGAGATTGCAAAAAGCATTAAATGCAGACTATTTTTTCTTTACAGGTCCCTAGACCTTAATCCTGTTGAGTTAGTATGCCGTTGTAGAAAATGTCACAAACTAAAAAGAGAGAGGATGAGCTGATGGGTCATGAAAAGTTAGCCAGGAGCCAGGGACTTACTTTAATGCAGCCTTTTCAAACCACTCATTGTTCCCATATTGTGCTTCTTTGGAGAGAAAGAAAAAAAAAATAGATGTTTTTTGACGTCTAAAGAGTCCTGGTAATTTGGGCTGAACTGAGACATAAGGATACACTGAGCAAGTTAATAATTTAGTTTTATGGAAAACCTAATAATGTATCTATGCTTCAAAATGATATTAACTATTTGGTTAACAAATATTTAGATGAGCCACTGTGTTCTGTGTGGGGAGGTTTATCGCATGTACCGTGGCAGAACTTACTTTATGTGTCAAGTACAATTCCAGCCCCCAAATTATTTGTTTATTCACCAGAGCTAGCCTCTAGCCTTCTCTGGCATAAACGTTGAGAATCTTATTTTTCTTTCAAGTGATTTATCAGTATTTTCTTCTCAAATGCATAAAATTATCCCCGTAGTAGTTCTGGTAAATACAGTTTTCTCATTTTATTTATTATTTTTTTCCAACGATCCTTTTGTACTTAAGTAGTATTTTTCTTATATTATAGAACTTGGGCAGAAGGATGATACCACCACCACCACCACGGCCACCAAAACCACCACTGTTACCAACATGGTCACCAGAATATCACCATCATTGCCATAACCATCACCATCAAAATTGCTTACATTGTAGCCTGCAAATAACTATATATATATATATATATATATATGTATATGTATATGTATATGTATATATATAACAAGTTACACACACAGTTGTGCTTCTCAAACTTCAATGAGTATATAATTAGTGGAAGATCTTATTAAAATACAAATTCTGATTTATTAGGTCTTGAGTCTGACTTGAGATTCTGCATTTCTAATAGTCTCTAGGAAATGCTAATGCTGCTATGGACCAATCATCGAGAAACAAGGCTTGTGCTTGGTTGTGTACAAAGATAATCGTAAGGACTGGATCGCTACCCATTACTAACCTACAGTCACATTCGAAATCTCTTTTAAGCACACCCAGGATGTATAAATCTGAACTTGTATACAAGCTAAATTTGTGGTAACTAATCCTCCAAAAGAATTTACTATCATATCCTGCTAAAGAGCAACTCAGTTAACGTTTTAAATATGAGCGTCATAAAAATGTGATTAACATAGGACCATTCATTGGCAAAGCTTTGTATTGAACGTGGTATAATTCAACAAAACAAGAAAATATCCCAATAAAGACAATCATGTAGAGGGAGTACTGACCTAAGAATAATATAAAAATATTAAGTAGATGTAAGACTGCGTCATAAGACAAATATGTTAGAGAATGGGTAGAAAATAAGCACATATGGTTTGAAAAGGGCTCAGAAAGACTACTGTGTTTCCCCGAAAATAAGACCTAGCTGGACCATCAGCTCTAACGCGTCTTTTGGAGCAAAAATTAATATAAGACCCGGTCTTAATGTAATATAAGACCAGGTATAATGTAATATAATATAATTTAACATAACATAACATAACATAACATAACATAACATAACATAACATAACATAACATAAACCGGGTCTCATATAATATAATGTAATACCCAGTATACTATACTATACAATACTATACTATACTATGATATAATACCAGGTTTTTTTGCTCCAAAAGACGCATTAGAGCGGATTGTCCGGCTGGGTGTTATTTTCAAGGAAACACGGTAACTCGATATCTCCATTGGTCCATTGGTAGTTCTGTTGCTTTCGAATTTCAATTTCTTAATCAATATTTCTTATCTTCTTTTGAAGCAGATAGTTTTTACCCAGAAGTTAGTCTGGTAGAGAGCCTAAAATAGAATTCAAGTTTTTGCTTCTGCATTTCTAAGATGTATCTGTATTCTACACTACTTTTTCCCCTACTCCTCTGCCATACAGAACTCAGGAGTATTCCTCATTGGATTTAGGAGTTAGAAGTCAAAGATTCTACATATTGCATTGAAACAAGTGTGATGTAGATGCGGATAGGAAAATGTGTGTAATTCTCTCCACCCAGCGTAGGTTATCTCAGTCTTATTTGCCCCCTAAGGTCCCTATTTGTTTTTACGCCACCCCACCCCCAACCATCATGACTGTCTGTAATTTCCTTTTTTTTAACCTCATTCTTTCCATTTTTGAACCTACCTCGAAAGCTCATTTATGCAAATATGGAAATAGATTTTCTCTATTCCTTTGTTAGCTATTGTTTCCAAATGGACATCTCTCGGATTTACTGACTAAGCCTCTAAATTGCCATGCTTCCCACATTCTTCTGTATTTGAGGCATGAACCTGAATTACAATTTTTCAATGGTGTGTAGCCTTCACTTCCTAGCTGCAGACAGAACAAATTTGCCTGTTTCCCAAAGGGGTAATCAGAAGTTCTCCTCCTCCTGGGACAAAAGAAAATCAAGCAAGCTTATTTAGTTCTGTTTTAAGTGCCAGTGTGCTGGTTTAGACAAGAGAAGAATGCTGCAAAGTCCCTATCTAACTCTTCTAACAGATGTGTTCAATCTGAGTACATTTCAGCACATTTAGATGTAAAAATAGGAACTGAGTTTTTTTTTTCTTTTTTTAAGTAAACAATGCCTTGTATTCCATGAATAACCATTCAAATGCGATTGTATGCACGCATTTCAAGTGTATTGAGCGTTTTTTTTAATAAACACAAAGATCGCATCATTCAAATGGAAATGATTTTTCATCTAATCTTATCTAATGTGATGGTGGCAATCAGACAGCAAAAGAATAATTGTCAAAGCTAGGCAAGGTTGCAAGAATTTTTGTATCTTCTTTGGCATCTTTGTAAATATGATGCCTCAATTATTAAGTGAGAGGATACTATGGCATTGGTAATTACCACTGTGCTTCAGGTGGAAGATTATTAAAAAGTGAATTCATCATAATTGCCTAGCAATAAGGTGGGTCTTTTATATTGTGTTGATATACATTATTATCTTATGAGGATTATGCCCCTCAGATCTAAGTTGTGTGAGTGAAAAAATTTTGTCCCTGATATTAGTGTTATTTTGATTAAGTTCTTAGGTTGTGTACACAAGTAGATGGCATTATATTTTAATTAGGTTCTTTTGCTTGAATATAAGGAAAATTCTCCATCTGCTTGAACACTTTATGGATACTTTTGATGACCGCGTTTGTTAATTATAAAAATCACTAAATTTCAGGCACTCCTTTCATAACAAGAATAATGATGTGAACACTTAAGGCATGTTCTAAAACAAAACCAGCCAACACGAAGACCCTTATTTCCCTTCTGTTCTGAACTGTGCCTTTATCCATCCTACTGCAGACACTTCATGGCATTTCTGTGGTAAAGACTATGTCAGATTTGGGAATGGAAACATCACACATCTAAGTCACAAGTCCAAATCAACTAAAATCAAACTTTTAATTGATTTACTTATTCAATTTTGTTTATGGTTGTTGCAGTGAGAGCCAAGCATGTGGCTTTTCTGATGGTTTACTGGCTTTGCCCTTCAGAGCTGTTTCTAGGCCTGATTGATAAAATGTCCAAATCCACGCGTAATACCTGTTTCTACTTACTAATCACTAGTACTATTTTTTCAGACCAATGTTCTCAAGTCCATATGAATTTTTTTCTAGTCTTGGAAAGCGTAGTACAACCCGATTGTCTAGTCTAAACTCAAAAGCCTGGACCTTGTATGTCTATCTTCCTCCTGGGTACTATTCAGATTTTTAAGGAGGCTCAGTCTAGTCTCCAGTTGCAACTAATCTCTGCAGGACTTACAATTTCACCACCTCCAAAACATGCCAAGTACATGTAAGGGCTTTGAGCTATAAGAGAAAAACAAATCCTTGTAAATCCAACTAAACACCTATATGAGCTTAGAATGATATAGAATGTAAAAATAGGCAACAGTTAGTACTCAAATTTCCATTGGGTTATACTCATAAAAAACCACGTATTTTATTAGCACAGTGGAGAATTGTTTAAATAACCAGTGCTGTATGTTTTGGAGCTGGGTGAGTTTAATGTAAGATGTTGGAGTCAGGGAGCGAGTTCTGCAGGCATCTGTAAAATGGTTAGCCTGTGATTATCACTTGGGGATGGTGGGTATTCCAAGTAGATTGCAAAGTGTGGCAATTAAGGTTGCTAATATATTTAACTTTCTATGGTGGGATCTTTACCCTTAATATTGAAAGCACTGTGTAATTTCAACATTTACTTAAAAGTATCAATATGCATACTGTACACAGATATGTATGTGTATCAATGTCTATATATTCTAAGCATTGTTTACTTTTTACAATTCCTTCTGGATGACAAATAGCTCCTAAAAGTTACAAGTAAAACACTATTGTTGTTGGCAACTATATTTGCAGACAAAACTTGGTCATTTCAATATCTTTACTAGAAAGAACTAAAACCTTTGCAATGTCTACATGAGAAAATATAAAATATCTATAAGTGAATCTAAAAGATCACCCTGACATCTTTAATGGTTACTTTTGTACTATGCTGTTCTAAATTCTTAAATATGAAACATGGAAAATATTGATTGTTCACATATCAGTCTGAGGTGGATGTTCTTGACTGAGAGTCAGGTCTCAACGTCCCAATGCATTGGAGGCCCAGGTACTTTGTGTAGCGTGGCTCCATGATACCCGACCATCTCCCTGTGGCGTGCATCCAGCCAGCAGAAACAGAGGGACATGGAGAGACAGATTCCCCCTGTTTATTTTATCAATAGGACCTACTGTGTTTCCCCAAAAGTGAGACCTAGCCGAACAATCAGCTCTACGTGTCTTTTGGAGCAAAAATTAATATAAGACCCGTTATTATATATACTATATTATTATATTATATTTTATTATTATATATATTATATTATACCCAGTCTTAATTTTCGCTCCAAAAGATGCATTAGAGCTCAGCCCAGCTAGTTTTTATTTTGGGGGAAACACGGTAGTAGCTCAGCTACCCTTAACAGTAAGAGATGCTGGGAAATTAGTCTAACACTGTGTGTGTCCAGGATGAAGGCAAAAGGTATTTTTGGTGATTAGATACCATGTTTTTATTACTTTGAAATAAATCCCCTTCAATAAACACCAGGACCTATTTACTCATCTTCAATATCATACTCCCTTTGTTCTTCTGAACAAATACATGGCTTCTCTTGATTTCAAATTTTCTTGTTTTGTTTTGTTTTTTAATTTTATTTTGTATTTGTCTGTTTTCTAAAAATATATTTTACTTCTTTTCCAGGTTTATTTTCCATAGTTCCATTTTATATAAACTGGAACCTGCCCACCTCTCAATCACTGTTCCACCCCTTACAGAACAGAGCTAGCGCAGTATTGAATATTTATTTGTGGACATGTCTTTTTGTCTCTTCCTCCCTTGAATGTAAGTTTTGTGAGTTCAGAGACTCTGCCCACCGTGTCCACTGCTTTTTAACGAGAGTATGTATAGGCATACAATTACTTATTGAAAGAATACATGTTTACATCTCTTTATTCATTCTTTCAACAAATATTTTTGCGCATTTTCTATCCAGCATGCATTGCCTTAGACCCTACAGGTTAAAAGGTTTAAAGAGTGAGAGAGAGAAGCGCCAATGCTAATCCTCCTTCAAGGCTAATGAGGGGAACAGATGAGGACACAGGCAGTTTGGAATGCAGTGTGATAAATGCATTATGGAGAAGAATAGAGTGCTTTTGAAATTCATAGGAGGGGCTCCTTACCTATTAAAAGGGGTCAATATAGAGTCTCTGGTGGAAGCTAATTCTAAGGAAAACTGAAGGATAAGGAGGAGGAAGGAGGGTGTTAGATATGAAGTATTCCAGACAGAGGAAATAGCATTTACAGAGATATGGAGATGAGATAAAAACTAGTTTACTCAGGACATTGAAAGAAATTCAATATAGCTGTGACATAGATAGTGAATGGGGAATATGGTGAGATGAGTCTAAGAGATAACTGTGAAGTTCCTACTAAGCTATGTTACATAGAAAAGCTGAACTTTATCTGAGGTCTGAGGGCAAAGGGAAACATTAGAAGGTGTAAATGAGACTGAGGCCTGACATTGATATACGGAAGGGCCCAGTGTGTAGAACTAATAGAAACGTTTCTGATTGACGATCCACTGTGATGCCTATAGCGCTGATGTTCTCTTGCAGGGATGTTGAGGGCTCTTCTTAAGACTTCAGCAGATGTAGTGAAAAGCCTCCAGTGTTCCCTGGGCAGATGTTTTCCAGATCATGGGAACAGGATGACTTTAGATGAAATTAAAGGTCATTAAACGTACAACAAGACGAGAAAAAAGATGGTTTCAGATGGAGTTTAGCCTACCTCTTCAAATTTCCTGCATTAGAAGGTCACAGAATCAAGTCTGATGCCTGGATAATTTAAAGGGCTGAGTAGTTTATTTCATTAATCATTAATAATGTTTGTATATTTGTCCTAAGATAAGGGTAATCATTTATCATATAACAGCGGAATAAACTAATTGCAACTGAAACCACCAAAGAATTTTCTCCCCTCTATCCATCATGCCATTATTATTAAAAGGTAACAAATGATTGAGGCACCAATCTGGGCCATAGAAAATCTACTCGCCTCCAACCCCACTCTCAATTAAAATAATACTCTGGTACAGGTATGTTTCTGTTTTTAATGTTATTCCCAAGAAAATGCATCCTCTTTCCTTGTTCCAGGTGTTGGGTTGCAAAAATAAGACATTTTATAATTGGTACTGTTTGCCTCTCTGAGTACGTATTTTTGCCTTTCATCCTGCCTGGATCTTACAAATTTATTCAAATAATATTTATTGAACACCTACTAGATACCAGGCAAAATATGAAGCAGTGAGGAATAGACAAATAAATGACGTGATTCCAACCAGAAAAAAAAAAAAAAAAAAAAGCTTAAAAAACATTGCATACTGTTTTCCCTTTCCAAATATTTCTGATGCACATTATTTTATTAATATCTCTGAGATTTACAGTAAAGAAATGAGTAGCTTTGTTTAATCCCGCATCCCCCATGTTTCACAAAATTGTTTCTCATGTTTAACGCCTATGGAATGCTAGTATTTGGAAGCACAATTTGGGAAAAATCAGTTTCATGGGATACTACACCGGTCTTCATCTATTCTAAGAGAATTTATCAGTATCTTCAGAATGGAGATTGGAGACCTCTATACTTAGTTCTTTACCAATTGAAGGGGAGAAAAAATGCTTTGAAATGCTAATTTTTCACATTATTATTTATAGTATTCCCAGTTGTGTATAGCTTGTGGGTGATATTTTGGGGGGAAATAATCATTTATTTAAATCCATGTAAGTGAGGCTAGTGTGACAAAAATTATTTTTTTGTTTGTTTTCACAGTAATGAAATTATTATAATTTCTTGGAACCATGTAACTATCTACCTCTAATATCTGTGAAAAGACCTTGTTGTGCCATTCATAGACAGATGAATTCCAAGGTAAGTCAGACAGAGATCAAATGATGACTCCTTAATGAAACTTTTATCATTATTCCAGAAAGAGCTATTTGCTTGGTCATTACATGGCTCTCCATTTATAACTTAGCAAGACTATTCAGATTTCAGTATTATTTCTGTACCATCAGAATGTAGATCATGTTTGGGGGGAAAAAAGGAACTCAAAAGCAAAACCCAAACAAGCTGATTAAAAAAAAAAAAAAAAAAAAATAGGCAAGTGACTCGAATAGACCTTTTTTTACATAAAATATACAGTTGGCCAATAGCATCTGATAAGATTCTTATCACTAATTATTCAGAAACTGCAAACCAAAATCACCATGAGATACCACTTTATTCCCTTTAAAATGACTATTATAAAAAAAATACAGAAATTAACAAGTGTTGGAGAAGCTGCGGCAAAATTGGAATCCTTGTGAATTGCAGATGAGAATGTAAAATGGTACAGTTTGTAAATGGTATAACATGTGGAATGGAAAACAATATAGTTTTTGCTCAGAAAATTAAACATAGACTTACCATATGATCCAGCAATTCCACTTTTGGATACATGTCCAAAAAACCAGAAGGAAGAACTTAAATTTGCATACCCATGCTCATAGCAGCATTATTCATAATAGCCAAATACGGAAGCAACCCAAGTGTTTATGACTGGATGAATGGATAAACAAAATGTGGCATATACATAAAATGGACTATTATTCAGACTTAAAAAGGAAGGAAATTTGGACACATGTTACAGCATAGATGAACCTTGAAGACATTATTGTAAGTGAAATAATCCAGTCACAAAAAAACAAACACGATCTGATTCCACTTACATGTGTTACCTAGAGTAGTCAGATTCACAGAGACAGAAAGTAGAATGGTGGTTGCTGAGGGCTGGGAGGAAGGAAGAATGGGGAGTTATTATTTAATGAGCATGGAGTTTCAGTTTGGGAAGATGAAAAAGTTTTGGATAAGGATGATGGTGAACGTTGCACAACAATGTGAATGTACTTAATGTCCCTGACTATACACTTAAAAATGGTTAAGATCATGGCATATTTTATATTACATATTTTTGCCACAATGCAAAAACTGAATGAATGAATGAATGCAGGCATTTTGCTTTTAAGAGACATGAAATTGAGTTGGAAAAGAAGTGCAGGAATACTCTACCATGATTTTGTTACCAGGCAGCAGAAAACAGAGTGGCATGAAGTGTACTTTCAGAAAAGTTATTAAATGGTGGTATGCAATATAAAAATAATAGAAACCTTACAAATAATTATAATAAATAAAAAGGTGATATTATTCAATCATATTTAGGTATTGTTTTCTAAGAAAACTTTGGAAATGAAATCTACTTTCTCTTTTAGAATGTCCAACACTAAGCCAAGACATCTTATGAGTTGTAATCAAAATATTGAGGAAATGCCTCTATCACTTGGTGATCAGAAAATTTTGTGTGACTCAGTGCTTCACCATGCACCATTTAAACTCATTTCTCTTACTTCAGTATAAGTAGTCCCCATATCGGAAAACGGTCTTTGTCCAACTCTCCTCTTTTATAAATACTTATATAAGTTAATGAATCAGGAAACTGAGGCCAAGAGACGTGGTAACTAAATGAACATTGTCTGGTCAGACAATGGCAAAACTTAAGATTTGAACCTGTTTTTCTGATTCCTTCTGTAGTTTCTCTTCTACCTCAGCAGACTGAGGCCCACAGGAAGCCATTGCTTTTGACTGTAGAAATGTCATGTTGTGTGAACATGTAAATGTTTATCCTGCAGTTTCTGTAATTTAAAATACACATTGAAGAAATTTGAATGTATTAACTAATTCCCCTTTAGGGAGGTGGCATGTGTCTCAACTGCTTGCTTTTAAGACATTTAATATAGTTGGATGACAGATGCAGTTGGGACATCGTTAGTGTGAAAAGCAAGTAAGTTTTTATAAGCTCCCATATTGTGAGACAAAGAAGATTGTCGACATATTGACTCTCTGTTCCAGTGAGGAGATTTCACAGTGGGCCTATCCCTCTAACTACAATGATCATTCAGTTCAGAGCAACTACATATAAGACACCGAAAGACATTTAGTAGTGATTTATTAAATCTATTAAAAACAGCGCCCTTTTTTATGATGGAGTTGAGATCACAATATCTGAAGTACAATACCAGTCTCTTACAAGTTGGAAATTTCAAGGGAGTCATGAAAGGTGGCACTGATGCATCTCAGGAGGTGAGTTTCCTGGTGCCTGATGCCAGTTCTGCTTAATAATGCTTTTGAGATGACCTCTCTGATTGAGCCACCCTCTCTTCTTTGGCTTTGTTGTTGTTTTTTGTTGTTGTTTTTTAAAACTAAATTGTTCTTATCTGAATTTTCTCTTTTTGTTTAGGTTTCACCCATTTTTTCAGGCTGTTCAATAGATTGCAAGCTGTTTTGCCTGTCAGTTTAGAACAGAGCACAAAACCATAAGCATTTGTTCCATGTTTTTGGAAAAGGTAAGTGATTTTTCTTTCTTTCAGAGCAATATATGGTCCAACTGCACAAGATCAATGGGTCGTTTTCAGAGAGTAAAAGTTGTGGTATGCTGGTAAATGTTTAACAACAAGAATTCCATGAAAAAAAAAAAAAAAAGCTATAATTTGTGGTGTTTGTAAATTTTTTTGATGTAAATACTTTCCACCAAGGCAGATTTCAAGCAACCACAGTTTTTCAACCAGCTCATAAAACTCCTGAAAATTTAAGAATTGGCAAGCTGATACGTACCAGCTTCACCAAAAGCTGGCTCCGGTACACCACTGGCAAAAACACGGATAATAAAGGAACCCAGAGAGCTAAGAAAGTACAGTGGAAAAGCACTTGTCTGTGATGCTGAGACTGAAAATTATGCCCATTGATTTCCTCTATTGGAATTCTGATATACCCAGAATTCAAACAGCTTTCATTTTTATTTAGTCCCGTTAGTGCTTTTGTTAGACAGAACAATCTCTGGGAAATGGCCAAACTTAGAAATTAGTACACTTGTCTTCCTCTCTGCCTTCTTTTCTCTTAATTTTTTGCTTCATGATCAATGCCCAGATGCAGGCCTTACAAAGCCAGGAATGTACAAAAAGCAATCACGCACGTTTATTCAGTGCTTATCATGTTCAAGGTCTTGCTCTGTGAGCTGTCCATGCGTTATTGAGTTTCTGCAGATGAGTAAGTTGAGCTGAGAAACGAGACCACACCATATTTATGAATGGTGCTCTAGTTTACAAAAAGAACCATGAACAAAATACCAAACAATCAAAGATCCCAGAGCTGGTAGGAAATACACAAATCATCTACTCCAGTGGTCTGATTTCACAGAGAAGTTCTTTGCAGTCTTGCAAAGAACAACTATGTACTTAAACTCTACATCAATTGTTCTCATTAGCAGTCTCATTACATACAAAATTATACAGCAAACATTTCAGAATCTTAAGGCTGTTATATTGGGAATTTTGTATATAGAAACGAGAAAAGATTGGCATGGCAGAATTCAGTAGAATTGATAATTATTCATCTTTATTGACTGACCTTATAGTCACATTTTATTTTGCTTACATATCTTTGACATTTAGCTGTACCATTTGATAGCAAAATGAATGTATTTTGGGATTATCAACTCATCCTTTGGGGACACTTTTATGAAGAACTGTGAAAAGAATGCGTTTGCAACTTTTATCAATGTTAAGAAATTGAAAAATAAATAAATGACAATTTAGACTACAAGTTAATTGAACCAATAGGTTGAAAGGCCATGGGTTTAGAGAATCAAAATGTTGTTAATGACCAGTGGCCTCATGAGTATCATTGGCCATTGAAATTTAAAATTGGAGTAGCGCTCAATCAGAATGTTTTTGATTTTTAAACTGCTCAGGCTTGAGGTTGTCCAGACAGATACAACAGCTTATGAAAATTTAATTTTTCAATTGTTTTTAAAAGTCAATTTGTTTTTTGAGTTGACTTGCTTTCTCCTTTGCTGCCTTAAGTGTCATCTGTTTATACTTGTGGGAAGGGCAATTTTTCCCAGAATGAAACGTGAACATCTCCTCTCTTCTCCTGGGGAGAAACATCAGACCAAGTTATTTCTAAAGACTCAGCCTCCTTTTGCTTGGGGAAAGGAGAACAATAATTTATATTGCTATCGCCTTTGTTTTGTTTTGTTGAGTGAACAGCCTCTTTTTGATATGCCTTTTCTGTATTATGATAGGAATAATGAAAGTAGTAGTAATAATAATAATAATGTTAATGATAATGAGGAAGAGGAGGAGGAAAGGAAAAAGAAGGAGGAGAAGGAAGAAGGCAAAGAGGAAGGAAAAGAAGAATGGTTCGGTAAAGATGAATAAAGGGACATGTGACATATGTGGAATGAGAATGAGAAAGCAAGAGAAGTGCAGGGCTTTTGAGCCAGGTGAACTCCCCAGGTGTGCTCAAGCCTGGGCCGTCTCTGGGACTGAGCTGATTGAAGAACCGCTGTAAAGAAAAGAGGGCAATGTTTCAATGCCCAGATTACCTGCCAACTCTCTACCTGTTTTCTGGAAAATGGCACTTTTCCTGCTTATGCCATCAGCATTCAGTCTTTCTGCCAGTGAGGACTAAATCCGTGATCCAGCGAGCAGCATGCCAGCAAATGGCCTGGGTACCCACCTAACTACTCTGCAAAACTCTCTTTTCAGTGTCTCCCAACTCAGGATAACTGTGAGGCCAGAGGGAAAACTGGGACACCCAGCAGGGTCATGGGGTGAGTTTCAGTGGTTGGGGCTGAAGATGAGAGTCCCAGACCGGCCTCAGCAGGGACAGTGCATAAGGACCGCTCTGTTTCTTAGCTAAGCAATATGGACTGTTTTCCTTCCTTGTCCTTGAAAAAAAGAAAGCGTTCAGTTGAAAATAAAATAACACAGCTGTCACAACTACAGGTTTATCCTCCCTTTGATGTGTAGGACTATGGAAGACACTGGAGGACTCTGAGGAGACAAGAGCAGAGAGGGCAGAATAAGTCACACTTTTACTTCTAGAAGTTTCATTGTATGACTGGCAGCATTATGCCCTGAAGGATGCATAGAAAGCCATGGTACCCTCCTAGAGGAGAAAACGGAGTTTAGAAGAAGAATAACTCTGGACTTTAAAATCTGACTTAATGGCTGATTGCTGATTCCTAAAACAGATAAGAAAGTCTTTTGAAAACTTCCCTAATATTCTTTAAATGAATTTCAATGGAAATTTCATCTATTGTGATTTTAAAATTTCACTATATTTTGGAGAGCCTGATATTTCTTGTTGCTAATTATTTATCTCATCTTCCTTGAATTTATTTTGTCTTCATTTTTGAAATAAATTTACAATTTGTTTATAATTCTTTAATATATATATATATATATATATATATATATTTTTTTTTTTTTCTTTTTTTTTTTTTTTTTTTTTTCTAAAACTAACCTCTCTGTACATGAAAGCTGATTTCTCTCCTATTTGGAATTCAGATATTTCAAGGTATGGACCTGAAACATAATTTGCCCAAAGGAATATTTTATGAAAGTTTCTTTATTAATCAAAAACAATCATCAGTGCTATTGATAAGATATGTTATATTGGGGTGCTGTTTGAGAAGAACTAAGATTTTATTGAGAGAGTTAATATATTTTTCAGTGTTATAATATCGAGAACATAAAACATAAGATATATTCAGAAATTGAAGAGAATATGCGGTATAAACTGCTAAGCACATCTTTTATACATATCTTACTTTTGACATGATCAAAGGAAAATTGCTATCATATGTTGAATACTGTTTTTTTCTCCCCCCTTCTGTAAGCACAAAATATAATCTTGAACTGCACACGAGACAATGTATGCATAACTTCAAAAGGCATATTGATCGAGTAATTAAATTAAATCTGATGTTTGACATAATGTACAAGAATCATTCCTTGACTGACAGAATATTCTGTTTTTAGCTCCTTGCTGTGGTGCCCTGAGGAAAGTGAAAGGGGTTTTTAAACATTGAAAACCCACAGTATTTGTACAGCATTTGCAAAAAGATATAAAAGTAAGAATAAAAGTTAGGTGTTACCTTGTTAATTGTGTTGAATAATGCTAATGGTAGCTTCCATTCTATGAGCATCTCTATTTGTCTTCTCATTATTTATTTACATTTAAAAAAACTTGGACCTAATAAGTAAACAAAATGGGACTAAAGGAGAACATAGACAATAATAGTTTTAGTAGAAAAGAAAAAGAAAAAGAAAAACTTCCTATAAAAGAATTAACTAAGCATTATGCCAAGTCTGCAGATTTCCACGTCTTCCATTCAAACTGTAGCAGGAGAAAGAGGAAGAAGAAAAGTACAAGCAGACATTCGATTGGTAATTGGCTTTGACCCTTTTGTGAGTAGACATCCTAAGGGGCAAGAATGGTTTCAAAGGGACAAAGAATATGGTGTAAATATGATGTAAATATGGTGTAAATATGGCGTAAATATGGTGTAAAGAATATGGAGCAGGGACTTCCTGGAGCAGAAGTGATGGTTAACAAAGTGAGTCACAGACTGAAGAAACGGGGCACTTAGCTGCCTGGCCTTTGCTAGAGCAGTATCTTCAAAAGGATAAACACAGGAAAAGCATGATGGTTATGCCAACAGGGGCTGGGGAAGCGATCAGATAAACCAGAGAGTGGCCAAGGCAGAGGCAATAGAAGAGTATCATCAGGAGGCACCATCGGCAGGAGGCCTGCAGGCTGTGCTGTGAGAACCTGCCGGTGTGGATGCGGGAAGGGACGGGGCATGTGCAATAATACAGGCGGACAACAGTGTAACCTGAAACTGGAGACGTGCAGAGAGGAGGGGATGGTTCTTGAAATTCAGATGGCCTCCCCTCCTTTGTGCTATAGTTTTAACAGTTCTCCTAATGTGAACTGAGGCAGAGAGGTACTGTCTTACTATGTGTTTTGCATGTGTCCTTGTTATAACATAGACTGGTGACCTAGGAATACTTCTTATATTGGAATTTGTAGATTATTCTTTAACTGGGTGTTGTTAATAGACTATCTTGTTTTTGCATTTCATTCTTTCAACAGATATTTATTGAGAAACCATTTTATGTGAAATACTAATGTAGACTTTGGAGACAGAGATAAATAAAACAGATAGGGTCTTCCAGCTCCCATGAAGCATACATTTTAGTGAGGGGTGACAGAAGGTATGCAAACTAATGTGCAAAATATTGTGCAAAGAATTATAATTGGCTATTGTAGCACGGAGGGACTATTGACTTCTTATGATTAGGATTTAAATGATGATCATAAGTTACCAAGTGAATACGAGGAAACATCATTTCGGTCTAGAAAATGCAAAGCCCATTGGAAAGACTTGAAGGTAAACGTGAGCTTGATTTATTAAAAATTTCTAAAAGTAGTGTGTTGGAGCTTAATGAACAAAGCAGACAGTGGTAGGGAATGAAGTCTGAGGCAGAGGCTCATGAGATGAGGTAAGAATTTGGAGTTTTAGTTCAAATGCAATTGTTATGGACTGAATGTTTGTGTTTCCTCAAAATCCCTAAGTTGAAATCTACCTCCTAATGTGATGGTACATGGAGGTGTTGCATTTGAGAAGTGATTAGGGTGGAGCCCGCATCAGTGAAATCATCGCCCTTATAAAAGGAGATCAGAGAGTGAGCTAGTTCCCTGTCTGCCATGTGAGAACTCAGCAAGAAGGCAACCTTCTGCAACCAAGACTTTGAATCAGCCGAAACCTTGATCTTGGACTTCCCAGCCTCCAGAATCATGAGACATAAATTTCTGTTGCTGATAAGCTACCCACTTCATGATATTTTGTTATGGCAGCCTGAACTAAGAAAGCAGTGTAGGACATTAGAGTATTTTTAGGTAGGAAACCAAGTGGTTTCCTTTGTTAAAAGAACACCCTGGAAAATGAATGCAGAATAAATTATAGGGAATAGGGACAAGAGTGGAAGAAAGGGGTCACCTAGGACTCATGGATGTGGAAGCAGGTGACGATGGTGATGATGGAGAGAAATTAATGACTATAGGATGCGATTTTGAGACAGGACTAAGATTTGTCGAGATGGGTTGGATGTGGAGAGATGTGTGGCTAGTGCAGTTTGGTTAGTGATAAGACAATTTAGGGAAGCAGAGTGAGACATCCAGAAAATATACCTACAGTGAGTGTGTCAAGAGTTATGTTTCAGGCATTTTAAGTTTGAGGCGCTATTTTGAAATACAAGTAGAAAATCCAAATAGGCAGTTAGATATTCAGATCTGAACTTTTAGGGAAAGCTTAAGTTTAGATATATAACAACAAAACATCATATAACTTCCATATGGCAGTTGTACCGCTAAAGGTAAGGCATAGAGAAAAGAATAAGAAATAACTGGATTTGAGAGATAACATGTTAGTTTCCTATGGACACTGTAACAAAATACCACAAAATAGGTGGTTTTTGACAACAGAAATATATTCTATCATAGTTTCAGAGGCCGGAAATCTGAAAACAGTTATCACTGGAAAGAAGTAAAAGTGTCAGGGGGACATACACCCTCTGGGGACTCTAGGGGAGAATTCTTTCCTTGCCTCTTTCAGTTTCTGATGTCTGCTGTCATTCCTTGGCTTGTGGCTCATTCCAATCTTCAAGACCAGTATCTTGAAATATCTCTGTCTATGCATTACCTACTTCTTTAGATCTGTTTCAGATTTCCTATTGCCTCCCTTTTATAAGGATACATATGGTTGCAGTTAGAGCTTATCTGGACAATCTAGGATAATCTTCTCATCTCAAGATCGTTAACTTAATTACACCTGAAAATACCACCCCCCACAGTTTTAAATTTTTAATTTGTTTTTTTTTTTTTTTTTTTGCTTTAAGATAACATTCACAGGTTACAGGGATTAGGAGGCTAGGAGGTGGCTTTTGGGGACAATTTTTTCAGTCTGCTACAAATGGTACTGAACTTGATAAATTTATAAATGTTAAAATTATAAGGACATGTAATTACTGCTGAAGTGGACTACTATGTGAAGTTCATAGGAGCATGAACGTAAAACAAATTAATTCTGGGAATGGCTAAGTAGAACTTCTGTGCCCCGGGTGTTGAAGGAGGAGTAAGAGTTTGTAAGGTTGAGGGTGGAGAGAAGGAACCCAAGCCTAGAAAACAGTATGAGTAACAACAAGGAATTATACAGGTATGGGATAAACAATGGAAAAATAAATGGACATACTTTAATCCTAACTCCTCAGCCAGAAGTGTTGCTTGAATCTCTACCATTATTCAGCCTTTGGAGGACACAAATTAATTTGAAATAAGATATTTGTTAAAAAATAATCTGTAAACTTAGATATTCTTGGGGAAATGAAAGGTGCATACGTGGACCAATGCAAGTCAATATGTAACTGTATTCCAATCTTTGTAATATTTACTGGGACTTCAGGGATAAAAATGAATCACCAGGGAAAAGATTTCCATCATGAAAGGTGGGTGGAATTTGAGTATGTGGAGAAGGTAGAAAGCACGAGGTAGTTTGAGCAGAAGAAAGAACATGATTTACAACACGATTGAGAGTTGTGTGAGTGAGAGAAAATGAGGCAAAGAGCATGATTGCGGTCCCTGGAAGGACAAAGAATGAGATTGTATAAATTAAGGTGCATTCTACCACTGAAGGGTTTCAGAGCACAGAGAAGGGGGCTCCTTAAAGCTTTTCTCAAATAGTATGGACCATGTTGACACATGCATTTCTGCCCTACATGGTGGACTGTGCATTGATCATCAACTATAAGTAAGCAACAGTTGAAACCGTGAACTAGTTTTGGCATCTCATCAATTGTGAATTCTCTGGGAGCAGAATGCATGGTTTACACCTTGGCATTTTCCCCCAGTTTAGAGACAGGAAGTTTTGTAGAAAGCCATTATTAAGAAAAAGAAGAGAGAGATTGATACAGAGATTGAGAGGAAGACAGAGAAATTGTGTTGCTGACTAGTCACTAGCATTACACAGGAGGAATACAGTGTGTGAAACCTGGTGGGAGAGTCATTTAAATGATTGCTCCAGATCATCTTGTCAGTGGTGATCTCTATTTAGACTAGCAAGGAGCTGAGCGAGACAGACTGAGGAGAGGTTAGGAAGTTAGTGAGAATTGATTTCTCTCTCTCTCTCTCTCTCTCTCTCTCTCTCTCCCCCTCTCTCTCTCTCTCTCTCTCTCTCTCTCTCCCCCCCCCCCCCATCTGGAGCATACATGTAATGTTTTCAGCCTGTCTACCTTAGTTGAGTTGATAAGATAATATTTACAAATTGCTCTGTAAACTATGGAAATTGTTCTACTAGTATAAAATATTTTCCTAACATGACATTTGATTTGAAAGGTTTGAAAAGATCCTATGTACACTTACAGGGTTATTGTAAGCAAGTGCTACAATTTCAGTGCTCAGGAAATAAGAGGTAGAGCTCTCTTTCTGCCCCCCTCCATATATTCTTTTTGCTGATTTTACAAATATTTCAGTATTGATTACAAAACAAGCAATGTGCAGAGACATGACATTTAATTTTGTTCTGCTTTCAATTATGGAGGGAGGCAGTTTATGACCTCTGTGCGTTCATTCATTTCATTTATTAAAATGTACACAATTTTCCCTGCCTGATGTTCTAAGCACACTTTTTCCAAGAGCATACTATGCCTCAAATGCTGTATTAGACTCTCGAAATACACAATTAAAGAAGCTGGGTATCTGCTTTTGAGATCACAATATAATATGAAAATAGATGCAGAAATATCTGTGTGTCAAATGTTGTGTAGCACAAAGGTATAGTGTAATAAAATAGTTAATGGAAGCCATTATTGGGAATTTCTAATTATTTATTCTTCTCAGGGAGTCAGGAAAGGCCACACCAAGAAGTAACTATTAATGAAAGAACAGACTCTTCTGGGAGAATAATAAGCAGAATTCAGATCAAATAATAAATATGATAAAAGGCTCAGATTTATGGAGTAGTACGACACATTGGCAATCTCTGTCCTTGACATAGTAGGCAGGTGGGTAAGGTCCCAAGTGAAAGGGCCATAGTAGATGAAGGCATTTTTAGGAAATTGAACTTCGTTTACCTTGTTTAACGGGGAGTCATTGAAACACTTTAGGCAGAGGAGAGTGACACGTTCAGGTTTGCATTTATAGGTAATTTACCAAACAAAATGAATAACCCACAACCAAATAAGATGCTCTATAAATATTAGTTAAGGACAATGTTAAAATATTTCTGAAAAGCACAGATGGTATTGTGGTAATTACAACTCAAAAGTCATTGTTTTAATGATCAATATTTCAGTATCCAAGTGTCCAGAGTTGATGGAGGGGAATGAGTTTGTGATGCTTCCTTCTTTTCTCTTTTCCTTGTTTCGGAGGTTTGGGCCCTCTGGGTCTCTATGCATTACTATTTGTGGGGCTGTGCTATGATGCTCAATATGGTAACTCAGGATCCAGCAGTTCTGGGTGGGCAAGTCAGGACTCTGCAGCCCAAGTATAGTACTTAAAGGAAGAGAAACCAAGGGAAAATAATCACTATAATATAACATGTCCAGAGAGGCAGCTTGACCTTTCAGAATCCTACAAGCTGCAGCGGATGCTCCATTTGCTGCCTGGAATAGTAAAGAGATACATCTCCCCTACCAGGCTCAATATCTTTTTGGAGAGAACCCCACTGGGGAAAAAAGTGAGGGATTTATGTCTGCTGAGTGAATGCAGCACACATAGTTGTTTAGGAGTCCAGGATTGAATGTCAAGGAAGAGAAAGCGTATCTATAATCCTAAGGGTATCTAACATGTATCCGGAAGTACAAGATTGGTTAACACACAAGACTGTAAAACTGAAATGCTCTGGGAAAGAAGACATGGCAGGGGGTCTATAAACAGAACTAGGGACAGACTTCAAGAATAATCATACATCTTGTGACACCCTACCCCAGTCAATTTCCTTGTGATTCTCAGGCCTCCTTCAATGATTGCAAGGCTTTTGTTTATGAGATTCATGTCTGTTTCTCGTACTCAGGGAGTAAAGGCCAATGCTGGTTTCTGGTTTCTATGATTATCCACTGAGCCTACCACAACATCAGGGAGACAGAAGGTACTGAATAAATAAACACAGTTACCTTTTATGGAGGTCCTATTGTATAGTATTTTAGTGATTGTTACATTTTTAACATGCGTACAATCACCTGGGAATTTTGCTATATGGTGGTTTTTGATTCAGTGGGTTTTGATTCAGTTGTTTTGGGCGTATCAATGATGCTGGCGACACATTGAGAAAAAAGAAGTTAGACACTTCTGGTTGAACATCTGAGGTCTTGAAAGCTTAGTAGCTTGTTCAGTTCATCCAGCGGGTTGAACCTTGGATTATAATCCAGACCAGGCTGACCCATCCTTCCCAAGCATGTTGTATGCTTTCCTAAACTCCAGCCATTCCTAAATGTGTCCACACAACTCCCCATTCTCCCTTACAAAATTATACCTGTCTTTCTGGGCTCCTTGTCTGGTGAAACATGCCTTGTCTGCAGTCCACTCTGAATTGGTGGTTGCTGCCTTCTTGGAGATGATAGCATGCGTTAGGAAGACTTTCATTTCTCTAGACCTAAACTAAATAAACTAAACAGCTTCACCGGTTACGAATTATTGTTGGCCTCTCTGAATGCACAATGGGTCCTCACACTGTGATCAAAGGCGGAGTCTTTTTATTTGCCCAACCCAGTTGAAGTTACCTCAGCTACCACACACAGAAATGGGATTGCGCCTGGAGAAATTGTGAGACCAGAGATGACAGTTCAAAACGAGGTTGAAAACATGGCCAGGGCTGATTACCTGCAAATAGCCAGCATTTACTGGATGGCAATTATGCTTCAATCTCTGAAAGATTAGTAGAGAACATTGGAAGAAAATAGAACAATTTAACTTCATCAGAAGTCTTCTTTATTCTTCTTAAAGTAGTTTATGTGACCGTATGTATGCATGTGTTTGCTTCATCTTTGAACATGGCTGTGATAATGTACCATATAACTTTTGCCTTCTACGGAGTGGGTTTTACAAGAAAGAATAGGAGGGTTTCATTTTTCCCAGCTGTAAAGATGCAAAAATTTTAAATTAAAAATAACCTTTCTGCTGATTCCTTGCATAATTGCTATCTTGTTTTGCTAATACTGTGGCTGAATTATAACTTGCTGAAGCCTTGGGGATTTGCATGCTGGTTTATCCTCTGAATTTGCATTGACATGGTTTTCAGTCAAGTGTGTGACTAAATCCTGTGGCCATGAGCTAGCAAAGCTGGCAGCATTTGCATTGAAAATCAGTAGGAGATTAGGGGAAGGATGAATCTATACAGGCTCCCTAAATAGATCCAGTGATGAAAATTTTGAGTCTGTCAAAATACTGCTCACTTCCATTAAGTGTCATCTGCGGCTGCTAAAACCTTACTTGTACTTCCATCCAAAGACCAAAGCAACACTAGCAGACATGGGGAAAACATAAAGGCAGCTTCCAATATGACACGTATTTGTGAAATGACCATTCCCCACATCTTTTTATAGTGTTTTTTGGAGAGGAAATTTGGGGACATTATGGCTCAAAATAAATTTTCTGATGAAAAACAAAACAAAACCCACAACATTATTTTATTTTCTTGTCCGGGGTAAATATGTTCAGCCAGCACTTAGTTTGGAGTGTTTCATGATGTTGTCACACTGGCATCTATGATATTTTAAAGGCAGTCAGCAAGATGTTCTATAAATTAACACTGACAGGACTTCTTTCTAGACTGGGCTTTTTCCTTTCGATGCATTGCTTATAGATTGAGGTTTCCATCTAGTGTGATTAGACATCTAGTGATTATGCTCCATGCAGAAGAAGAACAAAGAACTTTGACCTCAAACCTAGTTATTTTTAGGCTCCGATTGTCATTGTAATTGATTTACTTGGCACCACAGACTCTTCCTGTTTTAAAGTTGAATTTGGGAATGCACTCAGGTCACCTACGGGAGGACACTAAATCTCTGAGATGTTTAAGGGACAGTCCTGAAACTACACATGAGCCCCTAGTGAGCCTATTCAAATCAACCTTCTGCCAAAAAGAGGGGAAGTGGATGTGGAAAAGAGATGATTTTTTTTTTAAGTGGGGATTATATAAAATGATGCCACAGCATTGATGAGGTTCACATTTACTTCTTGCATTTAGTCTCCTCCTGATGAGCATCGGTGTTGTGGAAACAGGGCTAGGAGCCGCCGTTCCAGAACTTCATTCTGTTACTGTGATGGGGACTTGAGTTCAGATGCAGCTTGAGAGCAAACGCAAAGGGGTAGTTCTTGCTCTCCTTTGGAAGAGGTTTACCTCGGTTTGTGGACCAGGTATGAAAGCACATCCCTGTTATCCCACCATGATGACTGAGTTTTGATGTCCCAGATAATGAAGCAGCAATAATGTCTAGGCCAATGGGGAAAAGTCTACTGTGGACTGTCTCAGGAGATTCCAGCTCTGGAGAGGAAAAGCCACAACCCTTGCAATCTGTATAAATGTGTACTAGAAACAGGTTAGGGAGCTAGGAATGTCGTAACAAGTCTAGACAAATAACGTTTACATGAGTAAAGAAAGGAGAGTTTTTGCAAGAAGTTATATCACTATAATATGAAGTATGTTTTCTTATGGAGTGAAGACACACACACACACACACACACACACACACACACACAAATAAAACTTATGAAGGATAAAATAAGGTAACTATATAAAATTACCATAGCACATCAGTAAGTTACAGAAAAAGAAAAGAAGGATATCTACTGACTTAAGAAGGCTGAGTGAGGTTTGAAATACTTCTCTAGCAAGGTCAAACTGCTATATATATGGGTACATTTCCTCTTTGTATTACCTCTTCCAATTTTTGGATTCCTATTTGGTTTTCTGAGCAAGGAAAAAGAAGATTCAGGAGATAAAAAATGCTGTTTTTTCAAACAGTAGGAAGAATATTCTCCTTTATGATTAGCTTACCTCATCGTTTCAGATTTTTGTTCTCTCTCTAGTAGCAGTGGGTTCACATTCAAAGATCAAGTTGATCAGAGAAACCTCGGGTTCTCAGGGATAGTCCTCGGATAAGTAGTATCAGCATTACCTGGGAACGTGTAAAAAAGGTGTGTGATTGCTCCCATCCCAACCAACTGAATCAAATTCTAGGGGCAGAGCCCAGCAGTCTGTTTTATAAAAGTTCTTCATGTAATTTGGGTGCACTCTAAAGTTAAAGAACTATTGTAACAAATATCAAGGTCTCTACAGTGTTTAGACTTTGTTCATATTCAACCTGCCCTAGCATGGAAGTTCTCAATTTAGCTGCTTGTTTTCAGACAAGATTTTTTTTGTTGTATGCATTAAAGTGGATGAGAGTCCATGTTCTTAAACTGATGCTGAGCTTTTTCTTCATAAAGAAGAATCAGCACACCATTTAACAGCTAAAAGTAATGTCTGTTGTTATGAATTAAATAACCAGTAGGCCAGCCCTCCAGTTGTCCTTCATAAATATGTGAAAATATTTGCCTCGATTTTGAAAAGAACTAGAATTTTTTCATGAAACACTTTCATTATATGAAGAATATTTTCAATAAAAAAATAATAAAATATTGTTTTAAAAGCTAGTCCTCTAAATTTCACTTAATTTACAATGTATCATCTTATCATATTTCTGTTCATAAATATTAGTTGCCTGGCGGCAACGGTACATTGTTGTTAACTATTTTAAAAATGTCATAAAGTATCAAAAATTAAAGTTTCAATATGAAAATATTCAATAAAGTTAGTGCTGTTTGCTTTTTTTATATTTCACCAGTATTTCTCTGCATGTTTTAGTCTTTCTTTAAGAGATAGAGTTGCATGATAGTTACATGTTGATCTGTATTTTGCAATATGCTAAATACTGAAAATGTATGAAAATTATTTTAACCGAATTTTTATATAAACCTAATTCAAATAAAAATGTACTGGGTGGATTCAAAGAGTGTCTAAGCTAGTATGTACAGAATAAAATCTCTTTCCAACATCATCTACAATTTTGAAAGTACATATGTCAAAATAATAGTTTTGCTCCTTGTTTTTTAGCTTTCGGCTGCCTCCGTGAGATTTTGTGTGAAAACCAGTCCTGAAGGCATTGTGAGTATGGAAGCATTCAGTGTGATTGCAATACCTCATGTAGTCAGTCCAATCAGGTAATTTCATAAATTATCTTTCTCTATAAAATTCCCTGTGCTGTTTAGCAAACCTAACAGGTTAAAATGGTTTGGATTTATGTTGGTTCAGCTTCCTCTACATTCAATCAACGCACTATCTATTGATGTCAAAACTGTGTATTCAGGGGCCCATGTTGGAGGTAGATACAGCAGTATATCCATCCATCTGGGATTGAAGGCAAGGGAAGTTTTATTTGGGGAATAAATAAATAGATATTTTTCTATGCGTGCATGTGTGTATAAAAAATATACATATGATATATATATATATATATATATATATATATATATATATATATATGATTTTTAAAAATTAAATTTCTTTTGTTTTCCAAGAGCTTCTGAAGGACTTTTCTATTAACAGCCAAAGCAGATGGGTTTCATTAAACTGCCCAGACCATTCTTTCTCTAATCATCTGCCTGACCCAATCTGAGGGGAAAAGGGCAGACATATGAGGAATCTATTCTTCTCTAACCCTCTCTGCAAGGCATCTGCTAAGACCTCATTCATCACCGTGAAAGCTGTGAATGGATAGCTGCACAATACCCCAAGGTCTCATTGGGAGCAGTGGTATAACGCCTAACCTCTCTCCTGGTAAAGCAAAAGCAACATGTACCTTTGTCAAACTGTCAGCAAACACTTCCCTCTTGATACAGTTTGCTCAACCCAGCCTTCTGCAATGTCAACTGGCCACAAATGTTTCATTTTGAAGAAAACCCCCAACCTTGGCCTTGATGTGGTTCTCATACGTGAATACTTTTACCTCTGTGGTAGCTGAAAGTGTATGGGATTTGTTTGCCTTCAGAGGGATCCGAACGATTTAGGAAGCAAAATGGTTTTCAAATTTAATTGTCAAATAAAACTACTAGGCTATGTGGGCTACATATCTACTTAGTAAAATCAGCCCCAAATATCTCCTTCATCAACCATGTCCAAAATGATAAGAGATCATTCAATCATCCATAATATAGAACTTTTGCTCTCCTGGCAGACTTGAGGAATAATTGATGATTGTAATGTAAACACCATACACCAATCCCTCACTCTCAACGGACAATGAATGCTAATATAGTGTTAACTGTATGGCCTCCACTTACTTTCAATCATGAATGCCTTAACTTTTCAACCAAATGAAATTAAGGCTGAAATCATCATGTTAATTACAATGTGAAATATCTCAATCACTTTGTTTTTTTTAGAGGTAGCATGAGAATTATAAAAGACAGATAATGGCATTTGTTATGCAAGGTGTGGAGTGGTCCATTAAGTCACGGAAACTTCTTCCACGTAGCAACGTTCACCCTGCGTCCCCCATAATTCCAGTTCCTAGTTGTCAAAAGGCTAAGGCAATTAAGAAATCAACATGATATTGTTAAGAACTCAACCTTTCCTTAGTATCCTTGGAGTGTCTTTAATCATACAGCAGCTTTTTATTTGTTTGAATACTTTTTGTATTAAACCACCTCTCCTTCTCTAAATTGTTACATAATTACTAAGTATCATAGAAGGAATTTTCATTTATGATGAATTCACTTCACTCTACTATATGTCAGTGTGAGTTTTGATGTCCTCAAGGATGACTTTCTGTTCACAAGTATTTTGATTTAAACATTATGTATTAAATTTATTGAAATTACATGTCCTATAATGTAGTGTTTTGGGGTTCTGTTTTGTTTTTAATATCAGTTAGTAAGTATAGCAAATAATAGCAATCACTTTTTTTTTCCAGTTACAAACTTATTTAAATATACATATCAAAC
This sequence comes from Rhinolophus sinicus, assembly GCF_057876585.1. Classification (NCBI taxonomy): domain Eukaryota; kingdom Metazoa; phylum Chordata; class Mammalia; order Chiroptera; family Rhinolophidae; genus Rhinolophus; species Rhinolophus sinicus. Next base: position 185,994,454 of record NC_142503.1, on the reverse strand, counting down.
ATTTTAATTGTGTATATAGAATGATTATGTTTTCTTTATTAAAAAAATACTTAAATTATTTAATTGACAATAAATCATCCCAAGTACTCAAGTAAATCTTGTGAATTAGATAATAAAATATATATGATATTCTCTTAAATCATTCATGAGTATGTATAAATTTTATTAGACCTTAATATAAAATTATAAGACTAGATTCATTACTCAACATATTTAACAATGGAATTAAATATTGACCCTGCTTGGTGAAATTCTCAATTTGCCAATATGTACAGCATATTTTGAAATCAAAATATTAATATTCCAGGTTAAATTCTTTTAAATGTTTCTCTACTTAATTTTCATCTTCTTAATGTTAATCATGTAACTCGATTATATATTATAATCCACCCTAAAATCCTTGGCTTTTCCTATTGTGATGGCTGTAATTGGATAATAACCTGAAACATAAATTGGGATTCAAATAGCACACCTGGAACTCTTTTTAGAGTCTGTCATGGAGACTTTGTAACTTAAGGGAATAGTCAAGTTATATTCATAATAAACGTTCATGCAACATTATTACCTACTTCTGACAACTTACAGAAGTCTGCAAATATCACCAATAAGTCGTATCTTCAACAAGATTTGGCACTATTTTGTCTTTTTATACATTTAAGTGATTCTCATCTAGGTATACTAAGTAGTTTGATAGGAAGGACTCTACAAGTCTTTAAGATAATAAAATGAAATATGACTGAATTTTTAATTTTTCTAATAGTTCAAGGGTACCGTCCATATCATTTATCCTGAAATTATGGAAAAAAAACAAACTTGTGTGGTCATTTATGTTCTGAGCCTGTTTTGAGGACTAATCAACTCCCTCCCTTCGATTTACCTGTTTTTAGCTCCTATCCTTTCTTACAAGAAATCCATAAGGCAGGATGTCACACAGTCAAGCCTTTCATAATCTCATACCATATTTTTTTGTCATTATGTCTCAATGCAGGTGCCCTGATTTTTTTAAATGGCTTTTCTTACTGACCATCACCACACAATAAAGTGACTTCCCTATGCAGAATCAGTGAAATCTTACATACACTTTAAGGCCAAAATCTAATCCCACCATATCTGTGAGGTGTTTCTGCCATTATTTCACTAGGATGTACATGCAGACACCGCGGCCCTAGGCTTGATAGCAATGGTTCCTAAGCCACACTGGTCAGAAGTCCAGACCACCACTCCTCCTGAACAACAAAGGGCGACAGCGCAGCCAGGAACAGGAGTTCTATTCTTGCTTACCTGCTTCAACCAGAGTGGAGACCCTTATGTAGAAGCTTACATCGATAAGAATACCATAGCTTTTAAAAAAGAATGAAGGAGTCCAAAACAAAACAAATACTTCCTTATCCTGCTACGTTATAAACGCCAAGAGAGTGACCATTTCCAAAATTCCTTTGTTTTCCCCAACACCACTGTGCCTATAATTTGGTGAAGGAATGAATAAAATGCTATTGTATGGGCTGAAATGTTGCTAGGGATTAAGAAAGAGTAAAACATTTTTTTTTTTTCAATTTTTTTTAGAAATACTGTGGTATGGAAATAAAATCAGGCTGAAAGGAAAGCTAGTTCGAGACTGTAACTAGCTTGCTGTGCTAGCTATAGCTAGCTGTAAACTTCTTGATTATTAGGTTCCAATTAAATTGAGTAATACTTATTATAAACTCAAAGTCGAGTGCTGCTACAGGGAGACAGGTAATAATTATGATTAAGAAATTGGGCTTTGAAGCTAGACTGCTCAAGTTCAAATCCTGGCTATGACTTATTGTTTTGAACTTGAACAAGTTACTTAACCTTACTAAGCCTCAGTATTTCTATCTGTAAGATGGAAATACCTTATGCAGAAATACCTTGTACCTCAGAGCAGTTGTTAGATGAATTAATTCATGTATAGTGTGCAACAGTACCAGCAGGATTATGCCAGGAAATACTCTGGGCGTCATAAAGCCCTAGGCAGTGAAAATACACCTCAAGTTGTCTCAATGTGTATAATTTCTAGCACCAGATTTTTGAACTGTTCAGCATTTGAAAATTCTACATACAAGAGTGCCATCATTATATGTCCTTTGAGGTTTGCATTACAATAAGATATGGCCAAATCATGATTCTGATTCTCTTTTTTTTTTTTTTTTTTAAGTTTATTGGGGTGACAATTGTTAGTAAGATTACATAGATTTCAGGTGTACGATTCTGTATTACATCATCTATAAATCCCATTGTGTGTTCACCACCCAGAGTCAGTTCTCCTTCCATCACCATATATTTGATCCCCTTAATATTAACAAAAACTGTAGCAGCATCTTTTCTGGACCCTTACCCAGAAATAATATATATGTATTTGTATTGCCGGGCTAGCTTATAAAAGTTCCTGTTATGTTATTCATTCTTTATTCTTTTTTTTTTTTCCCTCTTGAGGCAAGTTTCCTAAGAACAGGACTTTGGTAAGGGAAAACGCTGTCCTGGTTTGCCTCGGACTTCCCAGTTCCAGCACTAAAATTGTGATATCCAGGTACCCCTCAGTCATGGGCAAAGCAGAGCAGTTGATCACCCTAGGACCTCTTTCTCTAGCCCCTAAAATATTCAATGTAGTTTCTCATAGGTGAACAGTGTTCAATTAACATCTACTAAATTCAAATAAATTTAGTTGGTCGGCTGTCAAAATCCATCTATCCGTTTGCTACACACCAGGCATATGCTTCAGCTGTATAGCCCAAGAAAATATCTGGGGCTTTTGTCATTGAAAACTTACCAGGTAAATTTGATGTAGGTCCAGGAAAGTCAAAGAAGTAAATGCAATAGTGCAATAAAAGTGAACTACCCAGAAAATTGTAATATCCAGTGATTAAAATTTTAACCTGCCTATTGCAAATTGTGGGAGAGGTTGATATTAACAGGACAAAGTAGTCATCTATTAAATTGTCTCCAGTTAACATTAACTTTTAATAAGACAGTAATTGTATATTAAATAAATACTAACAGCTTATTGTAATGTAGTGATCGGCCATTATGGTAAGGGTTTTTAAAATATCTTTCTTTTTAAGTATTCAAAGTGTTTTGATAAATGATACTTTTGCAAAACATATTCAGCTGAACGAGAACATTAAATATCTGTGCTTAAAAAAAAAAAAAAAGAGCATGGGCAATGCCCTCTACTAATTATTAGTTCTCATGCACACTGAAGGAGACTGCTTGGTTATTCATCTTTGGAAACCCCCACCAGCTCCTTGATCTTGGCAATCCCTTGAGAGCTAATGCAAGCCTGATACATTCATGCTTTGCACTCCCAGCTTTAGTGATAGTGCATCAAAAGGGGAGAAGTTCATAAGTCATACTTTCTAGTCCAGTCCCTGTTAGAAATATCAACAGAGCCTACTTTCTAAAGAGTTTTAAGTACTTCTGACCCCTGTTGGAAACAGGAAGGGCAAAGGTAAAAACACAAAATAAAAATAAAAAAGTAAAGGAAACAAAACTGAACTTTGGGAAAAAAAAAAAAGAGGAAGAAAGAAAGTAAAATGCGTACTTTGTACTTGGACTAAGGTTAGGCTATTTTTTTTCTTTTCTTTCTGCTTACTAATTCCTCCACCCCGCGATCCTTGCGAGGGCAGAAAGTCAAGCAGCCTTGTCCGTGTGGACCTCTGTACTCTGGGTGACTTTTCGAAGCTCAGAGCTCCCACTGACTTCAAAGAGGGGAAAGGCCAGGGAAGAAATCCACAGGGTGCTGAGGGAGAAAGGGCCAGAAACAAAGCTGCAATTAAGTCATCTGAACTGTAGTGTTGTTTCTTTATTATCATCCAGCGGGTTCAGTTAAGTTCTATCTTTGATATTACATAGTAGATATATATTTTTTTTTCTCTAGGTGAAATGGAAACATCTGTATGTTCTTGTAAATCTAAGCTCCCACAAAAAAAATAATAATTCTGAGTGGTTTTACATATATATATATATATATATATATATATATATATATATATATATATATAAAATATATATCTCAAACCGGGCAAACATCAGGAATATGGTCCCTTTCCTGTTTATCTCGGTCCCTAGAATATAGAATCTGTCCTGGCAGCATTCATCATTTTGGTGGTGAGGAATTAAGCCTATAAGGTGTTCACAATCACTTGACCAACACAACTGGCATGGAGGTCTGATGGGGTGAAAAGAGGAGGAGGCCATGAAAATGAAGAGAGGAGGAGATAAGATGCAGTGAAGCAAGATGGCTATTATGTAAACATTTGGTCACATGAACATTTTTCCAAGTGTAAATTTCATGCACCAGTAATGCCATTGGTCCTCCTCTCCCACATACAAGCACTTTATTCTTGACCTATATTTTGAAAGGACCAAACACATGAATTTGCTTATAATGAGCTTCATTTGAAAAAAAAAAATATTCAAAATGTATATCTTATTTATATAAAACCATTTTTATGTTCAAATCCTTTTTTATTAACTGTAACTGTTCTTAACTGTTTTATGTCCTAAGTTTGTTTTTTGTTTTTTTTTTTTTGTCCTAAGTCTTGTATTAACTTTTTTTTCTTTCTGGCTGTCGTTTGGTCATTTCAAAGCCCTGCTGTCAAACATCATTTCACAGTCTAATTTCTAATATTGCCACTAAACTTTCTGTATCTCGTTGCAGAATTCTTTCCTTGAACATCACATTCCTGTTATCCTTCTTCCAAAACCCTAATAATGAGCTTTGCAACTGTGTAACTAATTTCTTCCAGAATTTGTCACCACCCAGTGTTCACACCAACTGTTATAGTTAGTACATGAGAAGCTAGCTGTACCTTCAGCAAAGTTCACCGTCCTTTTTATCCCCCAAATAGCCAATAACTGATACTTGTTTTCATCACCAAAGTATAAACTTAGATGCCATGGCCTGGTCTTTACTGAAAGTACCACAGTTCCCCGAGAAGTCTTTATATATATTCTTGATAAAGCACATGAAGGAGTAGTGATTGAGCCACTTACCAGAGTAGAATAAGTTCAGTCATGGCTTTCTTCCTACACCTTGTCCTGTGTCCCAATTACAAAACCCAGGCTCCCATGAAATTCGGTATGTTGTGTGTTCTAGCCTCGGGCTCAGCAGTGCGAGCGATGCCCCTCAAATTTGGCCCCACCCATTCCTTTCCTCTTGTCTATGGCTGCTTTTGCCTTCAACTGTGTAACTCAGTAGTTGCAATAGAGACCATATCATGGTCCACAAACCCCAACATATTTACTATCTGGCTTGAAAACAAGTTTGCCAATCTGTTGTCCATCCACGAGCAATGGTAATTCCTAAGATAGAGTCTCTATCCTGGTTTCTAATTTCCTTCCCTTTCCCATCTTAAGAAGAAATCTCAAGATCCCCTTCAGCTTTCTCTTTAGCTTAGAACAGGGGTTCTTAATCTGGGATTCGTGAAGGAGATTTATTTTTGAGGCATTGTGTGTGTGTGTGTGTGTATGTGTGTGTGTGTGTGTGTGTGTGTGTGTGTGTGTGTGTGTGTGTGTGTTTGTATATTTTCTGGAGCCGCATATATTCAGTGCCTAAGAATATAGTTGAGATTCAGATGATTCTAATGTTTGAATGCAAGCTCTAATAGTTTGACTATGGGACATTAATGCAGATTACTAAGACATAGAACTCTCACTTCTTTCATCTAAAAAGAGAGAACTATTAATACCTGCCTGGAAAGAATTTGTGAGGATACAAATGAGTGTGACATTGTCTGTACCATCTGTAGGGCTCACCAGCAGCTCCTGCCTACTAGATTGGAAACCTGTAGCGTACTCAATGCCAGGACAAGTTTCTTGCCGCACTGGTCCCTGAATCAAACTCAAGGTAAAGAAAATTTAGCCATCATAATAATGCCAAATAAAGGCTTACTAATCTTGCTAACTTATTTAAGAATGATATGAACTGTGTCCATGCTTTCATGGGCAGACAGTAGAATAATGAGATGCCGTACAATGAGCTTAATAAAAATGCAGCTTGGAAAAGCATGTATCAGTGCAAAGGCTACAGCTAATTTCAAAGGGCAGCCACAAGTAAAACCTGGATATTTCTACAAACATTTAAACCTGTATCAGAGCTTTTTAAAAGTTTAATTTTACTTGCATACTGTTACCACAAATTTCACTGTGACAGAAAATGAACAAAGCAAAATAGTCAGTCCCCTGGCTTAAAGGTGATTCAAAGAAAATCAATGAAGTCAAACTCTAGAAATCTGATTAATATTCTTGAATATTGTGCAGCATACCTATATATTTAATTGCTAAAGATGAAAAAGATAAGTTGACTAAAAGTGATTTTTTTTTTTTAACCCAGGGAGTGAAACAGAAATTACAATTTTAGTTTTAGAAAACATATCTGCCTATTTAACATCCCTTCCAATCTGAAGTGGTACCAGCAGTGTTGAGAATGACAGTACATATGTTATGACTGTTTGAATTTCAGAAAGCCTTTGGTTAAATTCTGCATAATTGGTTCCTGCTTAAGACAGAGCTTGCAAGAATCCAGGAGGAGACATGGGAGTAGATAAAGAATGAGTGAAAGAAACAAAAAACAGACACTCCTGGTAAGAGGAACCATGCCCACTCTGGGGAAGTATTAAGAGGGTCCCACATGGAGCAAGGCTTAGATCTTGGCTGCCTTTTATCTGAGTAACTGATTCAGACAGTGGGATCAGATGTAAGTGGTTACGTTTGCAGATGCTGATTGGAGGGCAGTGAACATGGAGAAGGCTTCCAGAGAAATTCAGAAGGCAGGGATGTACCTTATTACAGCACAGAGGACCAACACATGGCATTTCAGAGTTATAAACACATTAGACTCAGAATACATTTACATAAAAATGCAGGGGAAAGAAATAAGAGGTAGAACCTTCAAATACAGATGTATATGACACAGGATAAAGTAAAAATCCATAGAGCCTGGATTTGAAAGTTTACAGGCTTACTACTTCAGAGTCTCTAATATAAGGGCTAATTAGGTTAAACTATTTACATTAAAATGGCACCGCTCTGGGGAGAACTATATTTGCTTGGGAAATTAAGATGGATTTCGGGTTCTTTTACAATTTGTATGCAAGTTCAAATTTCAGGTCATTTAACAGTGAGCAAAGAAGACATTACAGACTAGGAACAAATTAGCAATGCAGTTCCAACTTTATGAATGGCCCTCTACAAGTCAATTTGCAAAATGCAAAAATAAAAGAGAAAGAACAGGCTTGGGGCAGAGACATGGTCTCTTCCATGAGCATGGTTAATTGAAATGTGGTGGCACAACATCAGCCTGATATATTTGAAAAGATGACCAACCCACTAAATGGAGGAATCTTGGCATGGGTCTAAAACGTTCTTTGCCTCCACTTTATCAACTTAGAAGTAAACTGACAAAAAATACGTATTCTTCAAAATCAGTTTCACATGCAAATGTCATCATGCTAACTTCACTTTCAAGAAAGCAAATTAGTCATTACCATTACCAGCTTTCAAAATGAATGGGAAAATGCGAGCAACAGGAAGTGAATTATTTCCTTAAAATACACAGTCATATTATACGAACCATCAGATGATTCACATTAACTTTAAAAAGAAAACACTTACACGGTTTGTAGTACACAACGCTGTTCTTGTTATTGTTTAATTGATTGCACGAAATACTCCAGGGTGATGACAGAATCCCCGCTTGTCTTTGTGATTGATCATCTAAGAGTAAAGGACAGAATGCAGAAAGTCAGCAAACAAACATTTTAAAAACGAAAACTCGAGACAGGAATTTAATTTTTAAACTGCTCAGCTGATACTCATAAAAATATACTAGAACTGAGAAGAGAAAATAAAACTTGAGATCAAATTAAAGGTTTGGAATTATTTGAACAAACAGTTCGTTTCAGAAAAGGTCGCGTATAGTCTGGCTGAGATTTAAAGATCTTTTTTGCTTAATTATAAGCAAACAAACTGACAGAGACATTCACATCCCCGAGATTCTCTACTCCGAGAAATAAAGCCAGATGCTGATAGAAAGTAAGCTGTGTCTATTGTGTGGGCTGTCAGGATTGTGCTCTGAAGATTTTATGGCCGTTTCTAGACTCCTTAAGAAAATCCGTTGAGCAGTTATCAATGTTTCTTGGGGGAAATGCAAGTAGGGTGTTTGTCATCGTAGAGTTAAATGCATAACTTTGAAGTTTCCCAAATCTTCTTTTATTATGATTTATTAACGAGGATTCAGTCATACTGTTATTTCTCTATAGAAATATTGATTTGTCGTCATTCAAAAAGTTACTGGTCCCAGCACTTTATTGAATATATTCTCAGACAGGCCAGTTTTCACTGGAAAACTAGAAAGTGTGTTGTCAAGTTTTTACTTCAAAAATGTTTCTTCTTTAATTTTTTTTTATTTCCAGAAAAAGGAAATGTTGATCTGTATCTGTATTCTCTATAACACATATTTGATAGGTGACACAATGTTAAAAAGATACAATAATAATAGTTAATGCTTATTGTTTATTTACTGTTTCCCATGTGCTATGGGAATGTTTTATGTCCTTTATCTCTATATGAGACCTAGGAGACTAAGTTTATTATCTCTGTTTTACTGATAAGGCAGTGGAATCTTAGTGAAGTTAAGTAGCTTGCCCAAGATAATGTCAGATCTGGGAATTAAATCCAACTCAGTCTTCTTTTGAAGCCAACATTAAGAAAGATTATAAAAATTAAGTAGATATGAATTTGAAAATATTTTTTTGAATGCCTATTGTGATTTTTGCATTATTACGAGTACTGGGGGAAACATCAATGAACAGAGGAATTATTGTAACATGCAACATATTTTTTAACTTAACATAATACGGTATCTGCAAGTCTGAGCAGATAGACTACAATGGATAGTCAAAACCACTTACCAAGGAGAATGGGAATGGCTACCAGATGGAGTTTTTTTGTTTGTTTGTTATACATACTTTTCTGAAATGAGGCCAGATTATACCAAATAATCATGTACTAAGTAGAGTTTATTTTTCCCCACATATCCTTTTTTTTATGATGCCTCAAATATTACAATGAATAGATTATATGGGATGACCACTGTGCTACCACCAATTCTGTGTTCAACATACATTATATATACTGCCTGCAACAACTGCCCAGAGCGGGTTCTGTGATCTCCAACTTGAACTTAAAGAAATCTTTGCCCTCTGAAGATGACATTCTTGACAGAGCAGTGTATGGAGGCTCTGATTGTCAAATCCAACTCTCTCTGGCTCCAAAGGACACGTCCATTATAATGACACTAAAGCACAGATATTTGAAGCACACCTCCTATAAGACTGGAGAATCCTCAAATAGACTGTGGGTAAAAGTCCTCACAACCCTAATGTTTAAGATTGATTACCTGATTTCCCCTTACTCTGCAGAGCAGATTCTACAATGGACAGTCTAAATAAGGGCAAAACCCAGATGCTAAGCATTAGTTCATACATCTTTCAATCCAAGAAGGGTGAACCCTGAACAAGAAAACAGTTTGTATTTCAGCTTTAAAAATTATTATTTAATTAAATTAAATGATGGAAATTACTATGCATATGCCAACATTTATCAATATATACGCAAATAGACAACAGGACAGGATATTGAATCCTACATTGGCTTAAAAGTTCTGCTAGCTTGTATTTATCCCTCTTTCACGTAGCTATTTTGCATTCAGAAATCTCCTTCTCATGTGGCTAAAGCGTTCATGCTTTAAAATAGCACTTACTGAACTGCTGGATGATGTAAGAATGTCTGCACATCTACCCCATCCTTCCTTCCTTCTTTAGAATTCCTTTTATGGTTTTTACAGTAATCAAATGAAGAGCATTTGGAAAACTCCACAGAGACCATCCGTTTTCAAAGACTCATATATTTGCTTTTAATAGTTATTTTTTTCCATGAAGAAAATTGATCACCCGTGTTGATTGAATCTTGAGAGGACATGGTCCTGGTTGTCCCTTTTCCTTCCTTTAGCTCTTCTCCATCAGAAGAAGCTCCAATGGCCCTGCACTGACACCACAGTTTCCTAATTAGCCCAATAGAATTTGCCCTTTGCTGAAATTACAAGAAAGGAGTAGAGGAAAGAATATTGGTTTTTGCTTCTTGGGTTTTTTTTTTTTTTTTTTTTCCTGATTTTAGTTCAACCAATTTTGTACTTGTTCTTCTATCTACACAGACCATGCAGGTAAAGAAATAATATACTTGGATTAGTTCATAGAATCATACTAACAATACTATGAGCAGACTTGAGCAAAATTCCACAACTAGTAAGTGGCAGAGCAAGATTTGACACAAGGTTTTTGATTGCTAAGCTCCTACCCTGACTGTACCTCCCCTCCCTCCCTGATTCTACCTGTCGATGGAATTTCATCACCACATGTCTTGATCTTTTTTTCTCAGCTACTTTAAGATCTGGGGAAGGAAGGGAGACTTGTAAAGGTACCCAGATTAGTCTGTATTTTCTTTGATGTCCAAATAATGCATCAGTATTTTTTATAAATGACAGTAGGTTAGGACATAGGGCTTTGAGCAACAAGGAATGTGTCTCCAGCAAGTACAGTCACCCAAATCCCAAGATCTAGCTAACATGAGACACTTGTTAATCCATGGATATGTTAAGAGAAAATGCCAGAATATCAGTTGTTGGAAGTTTTTATTGGACATGTAGTTCAAAGTAGTGTTTATTGTGTATCTGGGTGTTTGGATCATAGAATTTCAGAATTGAAATCCATATTGGATGTGCGCTGTTCAATTCCTTTTTGTTAACGTTAGAGAGCCTGTGACATACACACACACACACACACACACACACACACACACACACACACACACACATCATACTTCTCTTCAGACTCACATATCATTAAACTACTCCCTGACATGACAAGTTTGAAGATTAAGTAAATATTTTTTTTTAAGTGGCTTAGAAAGATCAAGGGGATTTATAAGATGAGGGCAGGAAAGAAACCACAGTTTCTTTCTCAAAGCTCTGCTGGAGAAAAGAAGCATATGCCTCTGAGAGTTTCTACAGGGCTTCTCCTCCCACTTCAGGTTTTCCTTTGGACTCACTTTGACAGACATGGGCCTGTGAGTGTCTGTCAGTCTGGAGCTTTGCATATTTCTGGTGTGGGTTTCTGGTGTCTACTCAAAGCAGCCGAAGGACTTGTTCTCATTTTGGTTATTGTTTATCACTCGGGAACTCGAGATGACATTCAGCTGGTGTGAGGACAATACGTTTGTGAAAAAAAGGAAGAGGACCACTTGATAAACAGCAGGAAACAGAAAATGTGTTTGCATCAAATCACTGGCAAAATGTCCCACCTTTTTCAAATATCAATCCTTGGATTGGTGCTGTTTCTGGCATTCCCTGGCGTCCTATAGTAGATATAGTAGATATAGTGCCATCTTGCTTTAATTCAAAAGAATTGTAATCAAAATCATCATAAAGCACCAATGAATTTTTACTTATTTGGATTTTATATATTTTATTTATTCATAATTTTCACTTTCTGGAGAATCACATTCCAAGAAAGTAAGCATATTTTTCAAAATTTTGGGAAACCAAAAGCTTTTAGGAAATTGTGGTATAGTAAAACCCAACTCCTAGACTTATTTTTTATATAAGGAAAATGGGACCTGCATTTCAGAATGATGACAATTTATCATTATGGAAACTTCAAGTTTTTGACCTTTATTTTAAAAAGTTATTAGATTACCTATTTATATATTTAGCAACAAAGTTTGAAACAAAAAAAGAGATTTAAGAAAGATATTGCTTACCTGCTAGTAATACAGTATATTACATAAGAAAGTCATTTTATTACAGAGTATTTAAACTACTCTGGCGCCACTTTAAGAGTTTTATTTTATTCTCCTTTGAAATCATGCCTATAGATTTGGAATTGCATTCATGAGAAATTTAATATCAACATCCATCTACCTAACTACCTACGTGCCTATCTACTCACCCGTTTTTGCCTTTGTCACTCCTTTTCATCTAACTATGGGGTAGGGATATGTCTTCATATCTCTACCACTCCTTTGTTGTTAATCAAGAATGAAAGAATTCCCTGATAAGATTTGATTATCAGTTTGCATTGAGAGTATCATCTTTACCTCAAAGGATCCATATCATTTGAATATATGCCTTGCATATTATTTGGAAAATCAAATTTTTAATAAGGCCCCAAAGTAGAAGAGCAAGCACCCGATTGTAGTTCTCCCAAATGAGTTAGTTCTGCATACGGTAGTGGCTTCGCATACCATTAAACGTGATTTAGGAAAGGAACTTCTTTTGGAGTAAAAAGGGAAACTGGTCTGTGTGTATGTACGTGTGTGTGTATTTCTATTTGACAATAACCAATATCAATTATCTCTTACCTACCAAGTATATTGTTAGATATTTAGTAAATATTTCAAAGAATTCTTACTGTGAGATAACTATAAGAATCTTTATTTTAAACATTAGGTTACTGAGTTTCTTCTACATCATCCAATTTGTAAGTAGAACAGTCAGAATTTGAATCTAAATTTGTATCAGTGTACCCTCTTCCATTTACAGCATTTTTTGTAAAAACTCATTGTTCTCTTAGGAAACCTAAGGAAAAAAAAAAAAAAAATCACTAAATGCAATAGCCCATGCATAAATTTCAACTATAGAGAAGGAAAAAAGGTCCAGTAATTTTCCAAATACATACATATGCCTGTATTCAGATTGTTGTGTTATTTTTCTTTTCCATTATGTGATCTCTTTTTCCTTTGATTTTTGTCTCTTCAGTTCTCCAAAAGAGCTAGTAGAATGTCTTCCTGTGATAGGTTTTCTATTTCTCTCCACTCTTTAACATGTTTACACACATTTAATTCTTACCCATGTTCATTAACTTGAAATGAAAAAGAGAAGATTGTTCAAACAGGTACCAGCAAATTAAGGTAAGCACAGTTTATGTTCTTCACTCATTTGTGCACAAGGATCTGTCTCTGGATTTAATTAGCCAAAAAGGAAGGCACAGGATATGTTGATCAGTCCTTCTCAGAGCTGGAAAATGGAGAGTGTGCCTGTCAGTGAGGAAGCTTGGCTTATGTTTAGTTCACAACAGGAGTATAGTCTCTTCTTTCTGAAGTGAATAGCATGACCTGAATTTTATATATTCCCGAATCTTTTTTATACCACAGACCAGAAGTACCATAATTCCCTAGACATTTTCTAGTCAAGAGTTTCAAAAACCCATTTTCATCACACCTTGTAGATGATGCAAACATTTACCCATAATGAAGGTATATCTACTACTCACTCAATAATTAAAGAGACTAGTAATGGAAAAGGTCAAGACCACCAAGACACAGAGAGTAAACCACTCACTGTCTCAGGAGATAATGTCACATTGTTAATGTATCTTCGTCACTCTACACACCTATCACTCTGTGGTCCTATTGCCAGTTTGCCATTTATATGGCAAAATTATAGCTAGTTTTATCATTCCCCACCAGGAAACTATGAACTCACTGAGAGTTATGACTTAGTATTGGGAGACGTCATCAAAATGGTGGCGTGAGGTGAAACTCTGGAAATCTTCCCTGGAATTTACAACAAATTGGAAAACTATAACTCCACAAAGGACTCCCTGCACAGCAGACACGCGAGACAAAGAGGCTCACTACTAAATTCATCTAAAGGGACACGGTGCCCTATGACCCAGGTGAACTGTTAACAGAGGAGAAGCCCGCCTTCCAGGGAACCCGCCCATTGTGTGAGAAGCTGGAATAGTGCAGAGAAAATATAACACTACAGTGTATGAGAGAGAAAAAAGGCTGCAGTCAGAGAGAAAATAAAACATTCTACAAACACGTACTGGAAAACAAAAGAAAGACCGCTTCCTATCAACCTGTTGCAGAATCCACTCCTGTAGATGTCTAGGAAGAGAAATAATAAATCATTAATTGCCATGAATAACCAAGGCAACAAGACAGCTCAGAAAGAAAGTGAAAAGTCTCCAGAAAATGAACTTAAAGATATGAAAACATGTAACTTTAATGACAGAGAATTCAAGATTTCAGTTCTGAAAAAACTCAACGAAATGCAAGAAAACACAGAAAGACTTAGTATTGGCTATTATGTTTTTCACTTTTTTTCCTGCACATCTGTCTGCCCTAGAATCAGTTGAGTATCATATATTACAGGATGTTGGTACATGTGTGTTTTCTGAGTGGATGTGTGAATCACAGATTGAGTTAATGAATCTGATCTCTTGTTTTTGCTTAATGTCATGGTCACCTGGAATATGGTGTGTGTGATATGCTGAGAACAACACCACTGAAAATTCAAGTTCCGTTCTTGAGACACAGTGATTATAGCTCAAAACTGCCTTTGCCTCATGTGGTAAGGTCTTTTTAGTCTGGAGAGTCAAACATATGGGTGATGTGTTTAGAAAGTATGATAAAGACTGAACAGAGACGTGTTAAAAGTCTGAGATAAGTTATAGATGCCTCTTGATTTCTATACAATGGGACACACCCCATTCATTCTTAGCATTGTATGGATATTTCTTTCTTCTCCTTTTCTTTAACTTTTGGATAGCTATGCCTACCAGGTTGTTCTCCAGAGCAAAGGTATTTTAATTCCAAAATGCATTTGAGTTTTCATATGGCATTAATAAAACTAACATTATTATATGAAAATTTAAAACTGCATTGATGGCTTTAAAGAGAAAAAATGACAGTAGAATAATTAGAACCACAATGTGTAATCATGAGACAATTTCCTAGAATGTTGCTAAAAGTAACTTAAAATGATAGTGATGGTGTAAAGAAAAGGGATTTCTGGATTAGTAATTATGTGTATGTGCACAGAAAGGAGAATTCTGAACACATGGCTTAGAAATAATAAGCTTGTAGCTAAAGGTATCTACAAGAAGGAAATAATAGAGAAGCAAATTTTAAAACTGCACTTTGTTTCAGCCTCACATACACTCAGCCATTAAGCGCTTTGGAAAACATATATAATTTAATAAGCCAAAAAGTTTGCATGATGATTCAGGTAGATAAAAATAGTAATAATTTATATAACATAACTAGACCCATTCCAGCAGGAGTGCAATACTGGATGCCACAAGACAATGGGAAAGACCTCTGATGTTTAAGCAGTGGGGAAATGACCCATTGTTATAGTCCAGTACCTGTTTGAACTATAACATTCGACACAAAAATCTTATGGGAAACTAATAAAGCTGCACATCTCCAAACTTGAAATATATCCAGAAAGAAGACAATGGTGTATTTAATTCTCCCAGACTCCTATCAGCATTTTTTTTTCTTCTTTATCAGTACCAGTCAGTTTCCATTTCATAGTCCTAGTTTTTGTTTTCCAGCAACTTGGGAGTGAATGTCACTGGGTCTTGCCGTGGTTTTGACTCTAGATCCTGCTTTTCTGTGAAGTTCCATGCCAGCTAACTGCAATAGTTGCCCACGATCTCTGTCCCTTCAAGTCTTAGAGAGACAATGTGATTGGTCATTAACCAGCTGATAGCTGATATTTCCCTTGGTCCAATCATCTAAGGGCCGGAGAAGGTAAAATTACACCACACCTCAGTTTCCCCCTACGGAGATTTCGGAAGCAGAATATTTTAAAACATATATACTTTGTGCATAAATATTATTTTGAGCTCAATTCACATTCCGTGGAACTGTAACAGAAATATTTGCTCTCTCACAAAAGGCTTTAGAAAATACATCATCTCCAAAATCTCTTTAAAAATGTTGAATTCCTACTCTAGGCCACTTAGTGAGGGCTACATACAACAACACAAAACTGATAAAATTATAAAATTAAAGGACTATTGGTGGGCATTGATATCAGTTATACACTGAGATAAGCATTAAAAAATAGGAATACAGATCACATTGGAAATCCTCGTGATTCTTTATAAGATGATATATAATACAGTGATTAATAATATTTAAGAAATAAGACACATGGTCTCAAACCATAGATTTTAATACTAAAGACAAGGAAATATTGAGAGGAAAGCATATCATGCTGCATGCAAGTTAAAATATTTCATCATTAAAAAATGCAAATGCAAAACATATGTGTGAAAAAATTATGAACTTCCATGTTTTTTGCCTATTCCTTCTTCTAGTAAAAGCACAAATTTTTTTCTGAAGGATCTATCCCCTCAATGTCGTCTTCATTTTTTCCCCAAATCTGTCTCTTGGGAAGGTCAGAGGACCAAGATTAATTCAGTGAAACTCAGTCCTTAACCTCCCCCCCCCCAAGTCTGTTATTTAATAGAAGTTATCTTTCTTTTGGACTTGAAACTGATAGGTTGAATGTCTGGAATTTGGTAAGATCAACATGTAGTGTTACTACCTGGAAATTAACTTTTGAAGTTTGAGATGAAAAGACACTAACTCCTGCTGATGCAATTTATGCACCTGGATGTAGCCATTCTTGTCAATAAATTCTGATTTTTTTAACACCAATGTGATTTGTATTTCACTTGAGGCAATATCAGTTCTAAATATTACTAGAATGTTTCTCAAACTGTAATTTTTTTTATGTGTATGGTGTTTTGCTTTTTTTTTTTTTTTCCTCTTTAGTTCTGCCTAAATAGGACATGGTTGTTCTCATTATTTAACTTGGTTTTAATTCCCTTAAGTCCCTTTAAATGGATTGTGAGACCCTTTCCTGGTGGGTATTGTTTGATATGGTAATTTTTCCAAGGGTGCTGTTTTGACAAACCTCCTAGAGCAGGTTGCTGGGATTTCTCTCATAGTGAAGGAGTGGATTGCTGTCATGAAGTTATGTCACTTTGATGTTAATAGGCTCACAGGAAACCTGCTATAGAAATGGAATTCCACTGAGGAAGTGTGTGAGGTTGGCTTCCTTTGTCATCAGTCCTTTCCAGATGCAAACAAAAGAGATCATGTCCCCTCTTTCCAAGTTCCTTGGGGACAGTTCACCTATCAGGGCTGCCCTCTTCCAGGAGCCCTTGTATCATCAGCAAGTTGGAACACTCTTTGGAAGAACAGTTTACAGCAAATAGACAGGAGGAGCTCTATGGCGCATGTATCTGGTAGGGCTCCCAGATAAACGTCACCTTTGCTCTAGCCTGCCCTGGGGAAAAGCCTGCAAACAATACACAGTGAAGACAATTTCTGGGGACACCTCAACGCATCAGAACCACGTGGAACTCCCCCCAAGCCACACCTGTAAAATTAGTTTAACAAATGTTTTACTCACACAGGGAAGTGGAGGGAAGAGAGTCAGAAACTTACTCTGAGCCTGACTTTCCCTATTATTATTATAAAATTGAATTTGGATTGGATTCTTTCTGAGTCAACTGAGAATTTAGCATCAAAGAGAACAAAGTACATAGACCAGGCTGTAGAAACAAACAAAACCGCAGATATAAATGACACAAGTCATAAAACAAGGTGATCAAGGAAAGAGCAAACATATATTATGACAAAAAAGGATAAGGGTTGGCATCCCCTATTTATACACCTCAGCTTGGATTAAAAACCAAAAGCTAACTATATGCTTCTTACCAAAACAAAAAGTCATGTAACAAAATGCCACAGAAAAAGGATGGTCAAGGTAAAAGCATACATGGTGGGAGAGGGGAGGGTAGTGAAGTAATAATTCCATAAAAATTAGAATTCAAAGCAGAAAGTATTAAACAAAGGGCTTATTTTCTAATCTTAGAGTGTATAATCCAAAGTGAAAATATAGCTGCCATAATCCTTTATGAGTCAAATATTGCATCAACATGCTATGATTTAAAGTAAAAAATGAAATAAAGTGAAGAATATAAAGAAAAATAATAGTAAGAGACACAAGTATATAACTCTTGCTCATGACACATGCGTTTATGAAAAGTATATGTAGCAAGCTTTTATTTCAAACACAAGTGATGTATGAATTTCTTTAAAGAAAAATGCAAATGCCAAATATTTGCTCACATTGATTTTATTATATTATTTAAATATATAAAGATACAAAACCAGGTATAAATTTCTTAGGTCCTTACCAAACTATAAAACAAACATACAAATTAAATATAAACACAGTTTTAAAAAATCAATAAAATTCTAATTGCAGTTGATTTTGTATTTAACATGCTATTGTATGTTTTAAGTTTCATTTGTTTTTGGGTCCTTTGATTTTGATTATAATGGCCCATCATTTCTGACATTTTTATCACTGGAGAGTAAGTACAGCTCAGTGATTAAGTGCGTGAATTGCGATAACAACCAATTTTGAAATGTCTCTTTACAACTTTCTAGGAAATCTTTTTGAAAAGTTACTACTTAACTTCCCCGTGCCTCAATTTTTTGTCTGTGAAATGGGTATAATGAGAGTAGCTACCTCGGATATTGTTGTAAATATTGTACTTCTAATAGTGTCTGGCACACAGTAAATAACAGGTATACTCATTTTTAAAGTAACCTGATTTTAATTTATTTTCTTGTATTTTTGTGAGCCAATTATTTATCTTTAGTCAAATACAGCTCTTGTATATAAAATGAAATAGTTTTTTTCTGTGAGGCCTATGCTTATGTACTAGTATAGTTTTAGCCAAATAACTTTTAAAAATTTGTGAGTAAAGTTTAACAATAAATCATAAGATTTCAAAGAAATGCTTTCCTTGATGTAGAATTTAGAGGCTATTACTCGACCGTGGAGTGCATATATTTTACTTTCCTTCTCTGTTAAGGGTACCTCTATGGAAATGTTTGAGATACAGAAGTTCAACAGTGGTGTTAGAGAACCTACAAAAATATTATTTTCCATTAATTTCACTCTTTACTAGACCTTAATAAAAATACAAAACATTAAGTTTCATTTATTAATACAACACACTCACAGTGTCAATTCTATTTTGGTACCATAGTAACAGCTATTGGAGGGGCAAAAAGACACAATGATCCTAAAATAAGATCTCAACATTAAATGACCAAAGGAAAAGATATCTTTTAGAAAACAAAACAAAACAAAAAAAGATAGGAACAAATAAAAGCTGGTATTTCATGCTTTAAATTAGAGTCCAAAAATCTGGCTAAATGGTTGACTGTGATAATTGAAAATATGGTAGCATAATATAAGCTGACCAATATATTTTATTAATTTAAAAATATGTCATTCCACTCATTTGTAATTAAGACTAAATAAAGCATACATAATTTTATTCAACCTAAAGAAGGAGGTCATCAAGTAAAATATTCCGGATGGAGTATTGAAAAGGCTGGCTGATTTCACAGTCAGCTAATACTGGTACTTACAAAAGCAAAGATATTATATGGACCATTAGATCTCATCTATCAAGGCACCAGCTGAAGGCCTGTGGGGCATGAGAAGGATTTTCCGTGGATAAATATCAGGATCCAACTTCAGGTGTTGTATTTCTTTTTCCCTTTAAGCTGCCTTGGAACCATCTTTTGCAGATCACTAACAGTAGGAAAGCCATCAGGATTTCTGATTGTGTCTTACTGAACACGTGTCTCCCTTTCTTCTCATGGGCCATGGGAAAGAGCATGTGGTGTATGTCAGAAGCAGCAAAAGGCAGGCGTGATACAGGCTGTGAAAGAAGATGCAGAGAGGGCAATAGGCTCTCGGAGGAATTCTCTACCACGAACTCGTAATCCATAATTTACTGCTACTTGTGCTGAACCGAAAATGGAGGCACAGTGTGGTTCCTTTCTGGCCACGTAGCGCTCACACAGTGACACTGAATGGGACCAGAAGCTGCTTTGCACAATATAAACCACGTCCTGCTGTGGTTTCTCTGTCTTTTTCTTTTGTCACTTTATTTGCAGCCACCCTTAGGAACAATGTTTTCAAATCCTTGATTGAGGACTTCTCTCAACCATATACGGCATTCAGGATAAAGAATTATGTCTTTGTTTATTTTCTTTAAATATCCATGGAAAACACATCTTTTCCCAAGTGTGTTCTAAAAATATTTGCTTTGTGAAGATAAAACTATCATTTGGGGAAACAGATTCAGATCTTGTGCCAACCATAAACTCAGCCCTGTGTTTTGTCACCATTAGATATATTTTTTGCTTTCTTTATTTTAAGACTGCTTCACATGAAATGGCTACTTTCATTAAAATTGAAATGCTATCTTGATGTTATCTTGCTTTATACATGAAATTGAAGTGGGGGAAGGCGAATGAAGTAAAATTATTCATAAACCCCAAATTAAAGTACGCTGACAGAAATTTTGACAGGAATTCTAGGATCAAGATTAAAAGGAAAGAGTGATTTAACCACCAATAGTTTTCTAAGAAGGAAGTTTTTGAATCATGATAGATAGTAATTTATATAATATCTAAATAATCAAGGGGAAATAATTAGTAAATTCCTAGTATGTACTCTTTAATCACATTAAACTTCTATTTGCTAACATACAAATTTATAAGATGCTTTCATTTATATTTACCATTAAAATCAATACCATGAGATAGTGATTGTGTTTCTCTTTGCGTTTCGCAGATGAGAGAAAAGAAATTCCTAGAATTTCACTGATGAGCTTATATTTATACTGTTCATAAATCATAGATCTGAGACATGAATCCTTTGTCTAGTACTTTCTAAACCAGGGTTCTTTCGACTACAACACAGACATCTCACTTTTCTTCTTCATTTTTATCATACATATGTATATATGGGAAATCAATATTTGCTTTGGAAGAAAAAAGAGGTGTTCACAACTTTAATTAAAATGTGTGTTTCGCTGTCAACCTTGCTAGAGATCTGTGACCCTTATTAATCTTTTATTATTTATTTTCCAAAACCAATCTTCGACTTTGATCATTTTGTATTGTGCTTTTTTTTTCTTTTTAACATTCTTTAAGGTCTACTTTTTATAATTTTCCTCTGTACGAGTTGGAGCGTGTCCCCCTTAAAGATATCCTCAAGTTCCAGTCCTAGTGAATGTGGTTTTAGGCTATAGGGTCTTTGCCGATGTAATTAAGATGTACATTAAGATGACAGCATACTTTAGTAAGGTGGGTCTGTAATCCAATATGACAGGTGTCATTACAGGAAGAGGAGAAGAGACACAATGACAGACAACAGATGGAAGATGGCCATGTGACAACAGAGGCAGAGATTGGAATTACGCATCTTGTTTAGAAAGGACAAGGAATATCAAGGATTGCCTGAAACCACCTGAAACTAGGAGAGAGAGTATGGAACAGATTTTCCTTCCGAGTCTCCAAGAAGGAACCATCTACCAATACTTTGATGTTGGACTTCTGGCCTCCTGGATGGTGAGAAGATAAATCTGTTGTTTTAAACTACCCAATTTGTTATGCAGTCTTAGGAAACTAATATGTCCACCTTCTTTCTTGGGGTTTAATTTACTGCTCTCTCACTTCTTGAGATGGATCCTTAGATCATGATTTATAGGTTTTATTCTTTTTAAATGTGCCTTCAAGATTATACATTTCTTGGTAAACAGAGTTGTATACCACAAGTGTTGATATTTGCATTTTCATAGTTATTCAGTTAAATATTTGTGAATTTCCTTTTGTCTCAGTTATTATGTAGATATATGTGGATATTTTCTATACATCTTGTTTTATTGAATTCTGATTTGATTCACTTTTGGTCAGAGAAGATATTCAAAATTATTTTTAATTTCTTTAAATTTCTTGAACTGTTTTGTGACTCATCACATGATCAATATGAGTATAGTTTTAGGGACACTTGAAAGAACGTGTAATCAGTCAATTTGGGGCATAATAGTATTACGTAAAGCATGTTAATCTGATTATTCCTATCTTCTTTGTTCTTACTGTGTTTTTTTTCATGTTCAATCAACTCATAAATGCTGCTTTTTACATACATTATTAGATGCATGTACATAGGTAGATTACTTCTTTAATCAACATGAAATGTCTCTTTTCTCTAGAAATGATCTTGCTTTAAATCTTCCTTTCTCTAGTACTTGTATAGCTCTATGGTTTCTTTTTAGTTAATATTTAAATGGTAGTGTATACATTTTTCATCTTTTTACTTTCAAATTTCTGTATAATTATATTTACAGTATGTTAGTATATGGTATGATTTAGTTGGGTGTTTTCTTCTTTTTTTGTAATGCAGTCTACCAATCTTTGTGTTTTTTTTTACATTATGTGTCATTGACAATGATTATTCCATATATATGTACTTATTATCTAAACATTAATTGACGTAAAGTATAAAACCTTTTCAAAATTTATAAATATCAGGCGTCCTTTAGGTAAAATTGGTAATTTTCTGGGCAATGAGTATTATGGCAGAGATTTTGATTTACTAAATATTTGCAGGGTTAGAATAAATTTTCTATTCAACATTTCCCAGCAAAGAGTAAAAACATTCTTTATCTTAGATAGTTATCTACACTTGTAAGGTAAGGGATAAAGAATGGTGTGTGCTGATTCTGTCTTATTTGCTTCCTTCAAATGCACTATTGCATTCCGCTTGTTTAATGCTCATTTGATATGTGCTCTCCTCAGGCTTGGTGAAACAGAATATCATTTTATTCTTCAACCATTTTAACTTCAAATAAGATACAAAAATACTCTGTTAACTATCTCATGTGTCAGAAGAAGGAAATCAGAAGATAGAACTTAAAAAAGTAATGGATATGATGTTTAGATAGTTCTGTTGGGAGTAGAGGATATAATATGATTAAGGAAATCAGGAATAGAATATATGTCAACATGTATGTTCATTTTAGGGTTTTCAACAGACCCGCTTGACTGAATATAGCTGTCTTGGTCATGTATTCATAAACTTAATTCATGTACTATGAGAGGATATCGTGGTACTTGGCTAAAACAGATTTACAGGTGACATCAACTTAATATTTTAGATGATGATCGTGTTAACACTAACAAACAAGAAGTTTGTCTTGCATTTTACCTACTATATACAAAGGAAGTGGTCTAGATACTTTGCATGTATAACCCATTATTCAGATCAGTCTTATAGATTTGCTGTAATTATCATATTTTATACATATGAAGAAGGCTTATAGAGGTTAAATAAATCGCTAAAGACTCAGAATTGAGAAGTAGGGAAGCCATCATTTGACATCAGCTTTGTTGTTGCTGTTGTTGCTGTTGCTGTTGTTCAGAGTCTTTGGCCTTTGCTCAATGCCTCACGGTCTCTCCACAGGTCTTACACAAGATAATCAGTGTTCTGAGACCCTGAGAAGTTCAGCAATCATACGATAGTTTTGTTAAGGAAAAGAATGGGAATGAGGCAGAGTAGAGTGTAATATAGTGGTTCTGGCAAGTAGTAAAACATGCAACACTAAGGTAAATAAATAATTAAAAAGCAAATGCTATTGTATTCTCAATTTAGCTTATGGGTGTATCTAGCTAAGACTTGGGGACGGTGGAGGACTCTGCTCTCATGAAAGGAAGTTGTTAAAAATCAGTTGAAAAACTGGTACAACTATTAATAAAGATAGTTGGCATTTCAAAGTACATGAAAATCAGGTATTCATTTATTTATATTTTCACCAATGGTTTGAGCACTGACTATGTACAGATACAACTAAGTAATTGGTAGCAATACAGGTAACATCTGTAGACAAGGAGACTGCCTTCTCAAAACTTAAGTTCTAGCTTTGGATATTCTGTCAGTAGCTTCCAGTGTGAAAATGGCTGTTATAATCAGTGAAACAGTGTATTGATGGAGTATTTCAAGGTATTCCAGTCCTAGTAGCCAGTGAAGAACTTATGAACAAAGTGATAACACATAGGACGTCTAAAAGATAAGTGAAAGTTAGCCTGACACGGGGAGGGGAGAGGATGGCTGAGGAGTATTCCGAGTGGAGGCAGAGATTCTGCTATGGACAGTAAGGAAGAGAAAATACGCCACATTCACAGATCTAAAAGTCTGTCCCCAAATCAGGAGGATCAGTGTTTAACAAATGCACAAATTCAAGAAGTTAAGCTCAAGTCCAATTATTTTTTCTGTGAATTTCTGCACTACCGTATGTGCAATCTTACTCCCCCCCTTCAAAAAAGTTTTGATTCTTTTAAAATGGAAACTGTGCTTAAGGAGCTTTTATGGGTAACTTGAGAAGTTTTAGAACTTTCACCCAAATATAGATTTTTGCTAACAGGGGGGCCAGGAGGAAATTGGTTATCGTAAATACATGAAAGACAATCTATGACTATGTGTAAGCTGAAACAGGATGGTTTTTGAGAGGGAGAATAAAAAATAAAAAAAAAATCCTTGAGAAGCCCTAGCAAAATTAATCCTTTCCATTTGTATTATTCATGGTGAATCAATTAGAAATGACCAAAGTAACTACTAGGAGAAGAATATGAGAGCATTTCATCAACTGGTATATTTCCAATCTACAGGAGAACATTGTGAGACAAAACTGGATGAATAGTAACTTTTAAAACGCAACTGTCCTGGTATGTGCCTGTTTAATTTCATTTTTTTCCTATATTGAAACTAACTAGTCCATATACAGTTTTAACCCTGAATTTTGCAATATGGATAGAAATATAAACCTGGAATGAACCAGGATTAAAAGTACTGAAAGAAGAATAAAGCAGGTTACAAGAGATTTGTTTTCGTTTTATTTGTGTATATGTGCGCATATGTCTCAATGACAAGTTTACTTTTTTGTAACTTTAAAGTGTCAATTTAGCTTTCATATAAAGATGTCAGAAATAGAAACAGTCTCCCAAGCATTTCACTTCAATAAAGACAGTTCAAATATATTAGTAAATATATATTTAGAAAAGAAGATACTAACTTATTGCGGTTTAGTTTTAAGTCATATGGGCTTAAATTGTTATATGAGACTTGAACTTTTTGCTTGCAAACGTCTCACTTTTACCTTCTCAGCTCAAATCAAATTACTTGCTATTCAGCGGCTGAGTAAACATTCAACAGATGCCACTTTGGTGTCAGTTGCTCCTAATTGACATCAAGGACCATGTCTTAGTTATTCGTGTAACCCCTACCCCCCATCCCCACAGTGCAGAGCTTCCAGTTTTTAGGATGGTAGCAACTCTAAGAATACGTAAATGGTTTCGCTAAACCACATATGGAGTATCTTTTCATATTCTTTTTCACATAGGAGATAGATTCAGTAGGGCAGGGAGGGATTCTGGAAAACTTGCAAAGGAAGAGAGGCTAGAAAATGTCACCTATCAACTCCAACATCTCTATCCCTAGGCCCATCCATCTCGATTACCCACCAGGGAGAAAGGGAAAGATATGATGTCTCCACTGTGAAAGTTCCTGACCTCTCTCTGGAGGTAAGTCACTGATTTGACACACTCAGAGCAGCAGCTTCAGAAGCTCCTGTCTGCTCTTGGAATAAATGTTCGGCTAATGGAGTTACAACTATTCCCCACTAGGCTCAAGCAGCAGGGACTGCTCATGACGTTCTGAAAAGGCGTATCAGAGAAAAGAAAAGGATCATAGGACAACAATACCCAATCCAAACAAACTAGCACACAATTATAAGTACAATTCAAACACAAATAACAACTATCCTGGTCCATGGGAAGCTGTGGAGATTATAACGTAAGAGTCATCATTCAGATGTAAACAGAGTGCCCTGGGAGCACCAGGGAATAGCAAGACCCTGAATGCTGGGTCAGAGAAGCTTCCTGAAGGGGCTCATAACACAGATGAATTTTAGAATATGGGTAAGATGCAGCCAGGTGTAAGGGGTACACTTCCAGGAAGAGAAACATGAACAAAGCCATGTGGATGTGGGACTGCACGGAAGCCAGGAATATAATGTTGAAGAATAAGTGAGAGGGAGGAATAATGAAGATGGGTAGTAAGCAGTTCTAGAATCTTCTGCACAATGTTAATGAACAGTTGTTCTCTTTCTACCTTTCTCTCTCACACTCCTACAAACCCTGGACTCCGCTCCCCTTTAGAAGCTGTGTTGGTTTACATTCTAAGTATTGATTGGGTTCAGTTCTTCCTCTCATTGCTCAGGCCACTGCTTTTGGTCAGAGTCTGCTAGACTATGCGAGGCCATGCCACCATGTATCTTCGTGGCAGGTTCCTCTTCATTGAGCCACATTAATCATATTTCATTAGGACCACGGGTCAGTTTCACACAGCCCTCCAAAGGCCCAGCCTGCATTTGTCTTCCTCACTAGGGTATCCTTATTGGCTATGTGAATGGTGAATAAATATCGACTGAGAGAAATAAACACTTACTTAAACTATTGCCATTATCTCCTATCTGCTTCCCCGGAATTTAGTTTCTCCCTGCTCATTCCACTCACCACTTTGCAACATCAGTGCCTTGAAGAAAGAGTCCTGCTTTTCTTCAGGGAATAAATATACTGTTTTCATACAAAAATGTAAGTGTTTATTTATAAATATTTACTAAAGAAAGATTTCTGAGCAGACTCCCACGTAGCAAGATGTTCTGAGACAAGTGCGACAATTTTAGATCATTGTCATAGACTTACATTTCTTATTTCTCCTTGCTAAGAAACTTTTGAAATAGGCCCCCAAATTTTTGAACTGAGTCAAGTACATTTTGTTTTTGACACAATTTATGGTTATTTGAATGAAAGAGATGACAATCAGGTGTTGACAACCTTTTGAAATGTACTTAATTCTCAAAGATTTCTAGCAATGAGATTGTTTTCTCTGTTTGAAGAAAAAAATAAAAAAAACACTCACATATTCCTTCTGTCTTTGAAAAAGGCAGATGTCAACAAATAGATTCCCTGATGAGAACAAAATAATTTATTTCTCCTCCACCATATTTATCAGGGTAATTAGTTGGAACGCATATGACATAGGGGATCCTGCACCAAGCACATTTCGGATTTCAGTCCTGACCATGTCACTGACTTAAATATGGGTTTCATTTCTCATGTGCGTGAATCTCCCTGGCACACCAAATACAGTGACGTACCACAAAAAGACTCTTACAAACTGTATTAGATGTCATGATGGAAAAACACTCTACAAAATGAATAAAGTGGAGGGGTTCTGATATGCATTTTTGTTGACACAAAGAAGTACTAAGCATTAGTCGTTATGTGCTATCTGCAATGACTGTTTCAGGTGAAGGAATCGAGAAATAAATAGGCCACCACCTTTCCAGTCCCATCGGAAAGGTGCTCATTGCTTAGTTGGGGAAGCAGACATAAATAAAGATTATCCTTTATTCAATGAAAATGTATTGAGTATGTGCTATGTGTTGTATACTGTTCTACCCAGTGCGGATACAGTAGTCTGAAAAACAGATACAAGGAATCTCTGCTCTCAGGAAAGCTTGAATTCTAATGGGTAAAACAAACAGCAATCAAGGTGTGAGTGTGTGTGTGTGTGTGTGTGTGTGTGTCTAGACGGGAAAAAAAGAAACACTTGGAAGGAAGATATATAATATTGTTTGGGAGTATGGGAATTATAGACAAGCAATTAGGGAAGGTCTTGTTTAAGCACCTTTTGAATGAATACCCAAAGGAGGTGCGGAAGCTAGTGTCATAGCTCATTGAGGGAAAGGACATTAAAGCAGAAATGAAAGCGAGTGCAAAGGCCCTGAGGTACAGGGTGCTTTGTCTGAGAATAGCGAGGATGTCAGTGTGTCTAGAATCTAAGACTCAAATAGCAGCATATGCAAAGGTTTTCACTAGGACAGATGATGGTAGAGATAGATTTCAATACAGACTTTTGTGAAGACGTGGTATTTGAAATGAGCATCTTTATTTTCTAAATATCCTGACCTCACTAGCCAGTGGTGATAAAATGTGCTCTTATTTTGCATTTTTACCTTATTTTGCAAAGCTACATGGTACAGGTTGTCTCTGTCAGTTTGATTGCTAGAGATTGACTTCTTTCAGGTTGTACCTCAGTCATTTCTGATTGTCCTCAGAAACATACCTTACATGTCCCCCCACACTCTTCAATGAGCTATGGTCGCAATAAGGATGTGTCCTGTTACAGACTTCCTTTCTCACCTGGTTCCCAACTCTCCATCTGTGAGATCCCCTCATGAAAGCTTACTTCTGGACTTGACCCAGGAGAACAGAGCCCTCCGTGCTGAGATATCAGTAATAGCAATAGGTGAGGCTGATGGTCTCCTACCCAGTGGCCTAGTCTCTCTGGCACACAGATCCAAGGCTATGTTCACACCAAGTGCCTTACACATTTTCTCAGGCATAATTCCAACCTCCCTTCACTGTAGGAGTTTAGAATAGGATCTGAGAAGGGTGCGGATGGGTTGTATTTATGCAGCTTCCCCTTCCTGGCCTGACTCCTTTCAACCCCCCTACACCAGTTATAAAACAAAAACTCTCATGTCTATGATGATAAGTGTCATAGGAGGGGATCGTGAGCAAGTAGAATCAGAAGGGGTGGGTTTTTTATTGTATTAACGATTCCAGTCAACCCCAAGGACCCTGCAAAACTAAGGTGGTTAGGAGATGATTAGATTACCTTCCGGGCAGAGACAACAGTATGTGTAAAGGCATTTTGATATGAAGAGGTAAACATTTTTGGTGTTTGGGCTATGGCCATCATAAAAGGAATGTAGAATGAATCAATAGAATGAAAGCCATAAAGGGAGTCTGGGATCATATTATAAAGATATTTAAGGGATTTGGATTCTTCTTGTAGGTAATAAATGGCTGTAAGCCAGAAAGAGAATTGAACGCATTGTATTTTTTCAGAAAAAATGCTGCTTCTGCAGAATGTCGGGTGTAAGGAACAGGGTAGATATTGAAGTAAAAGGAAGCAGATGGGAGACTATTGCAATGGCTTAGGTAAGTGTTTATTTATTTAATCAATGTTTATTTGTCATTCATTCTATGTGAGGTAATGTACTTGCCAACAAAGATACCATGGCGAGCAAAATAGACCCACTGTGGCCCCTGAAAGGGTTTGATGAAACTACCAGTGATCTCAACAAGGTCGGATGGTTATGGCTCAAGGAACAGATAGATAGATGCTATGAGGACATATGGTGGCACAATGCAGCATGGTCTAAGATTAGCTCGACCATGAGCATTGACCTGGAAATTCAGAGTAAATACTTGAGACCAAATAATGACTTTCAAGAGATGTTTAGCATGTGGAATAAACACAACTTCTAGAGGAGAGAGGAATGATGAAAGTAAGTCAACCAAATCTGTTGTCTCTCCCTTCATTTAATTACAGAATGCTCCTATTCTCAATTTGTTTAGATACTTTAGGGCACAAAGAGATGTCTTCTAAAATTAGAAAGCTCTGTTCCGGGAGTTTTGATGCAAAATGTGCTCAGACTCCCTTTCCCAACACTTCCCTAAGACCCAGTTCTGCACAGAATCCTAACGTGGGATGAGTTTATATGAGCCAAAGTACATTTTGAGCACTTACCGTTCTAAGATTGGGCACC
Source organism: Rhinolophus sinicus (assembly GCF_057876585.1). Taxonomy (NCBI): domain Eukaryota; kingdom Metazoa; phylum Chordata; class Mammalia; order Chiroptera; family Rhinolophidae; genus Rhinolophus; species Rhinolophus sinicus. The sequence continues at coordinate 185,965,016 of NC_142503.1, read as the reverse complement.
CAAGGAACCGATAAATATAAACCTGTGTTCTCATGGAGTTGCTCTCGTTGTCCATAATCAACAGAGCGACCATGTTATTAAAGTTGAATGATATCAAGGTTGAATCCCATCATGTCATTTCTCTTCTTAAAATTCTGAAACAGATCGCAATTTCAAAGTTAAACCCAAAGTCTGCTTTAGGCTTAGAAGATCTAACATGATCGGCCCCCCTCTGGCACCCCCCCGTCTTTTTCCCCTATCGGTCTTCACCCAGTCATGCAGCTCCAGGCTTACTGGCCTCCCCACCTTTCTCTGAACCCAGGAACCGTGAATCCAAGTTCGCTTCAGTCTGGACAGTTGTCTTCAGACATCCCTGTAAATCATTCCTTTACTTCCTTCAGTTTTTGCTCGAATGCCAACTCCTCAATGAACCATGCTGTTTAAAATGTAATCCCTCATATCCCTGATTTTCCATTACTCTCCTCTGTTGTCCCTATAACACTTATAATCATAAAAAATGCACAAATTAATTCTTGCAGTTATTGTCCATCTCTGCCTACTAGAAAGTAACCTCCCTCTTAAGGGGCAAAGCATTCAGGAAAACAAGTCAGATTATCTAAGTCAGTTTGAGATCAATAAACTGCATGGATGGAACAAAAGTTATTTCCAACGTGCCTAGATGCTTCTACATCCTCTTCCACATCTAACAGTTTATACTGTGATGACTGAAAATGTAAAGTCAAGATATCTTTTTATGTAGTGTTTATTAATCATTTAGATATCATCTAAACCGTTTTTTGTTTTTTTTTCATTCTACAATTAAAGATTTCTTTTCACCTTGAAAATTTTGATTCTAGACTAGAAGACGAATTCTAGAGACAATATATGAAACACAGCAGTGGAGATGCATTAAAACTTGTTACAGTACCATAAAAAAGGCAGTTTGATTTTAGTATTAAAATTTGTTTAGCATTTTAAGAAGGGAAGTTGCGTTTGCTAATCAAAGAGAAAGGAATAGAAAGCATCTCCACAGATATAACACATAGTGGGTGATCAAAAAATATTTCTTCTCTTTACCTCCGCTATTAAAGTATCTTACAAATTAATGATTATATCAAAATCTACAATGTGATAGCTAGGCATAAAGAATGACAGGCGTTCCCTTTCTTCTAAGCCTCTATTCGGCTCATCTGGGTCATCTTTAATTTTTTTTTTTCTAAAAATATCCCCTGAATTTTTATGTGCATTGTTTAGGATTAGGTCCAAATGCAAATTATAAAAATATCTTCAAAGAAAGGTGCCTGGATGAAATAGAAGTTTACTTTTCTTTCTGTTGTTGAAATCCAGCATTGTTGTAGTTTTATTGAAATCAGAGGGCTGCTTCTTTCTTGTTGCATTGTCATGTGTGGTTTCTATTTCCATGTTCACACTTACAGTCCTTAATGGCTGCCAGAGCTCCAACCATTTCATCTGATTTCCAGCCAGCGGGGGATAAGATGAGATAAAGAGACTAAGGATATCCATCAGTTTTCATAAAATATGTTTCCACGTGACACTTTCATGTACTATCCTTTGGCCAGAACTTAATCAGTCAACATCTAAATGTGGAGACAATAGTTAAAAACCAGGTGCACAGTCATACAACCATTCTCAAACTTTACTGCAGTGAAGAATTATCTAGGGTGTTGTATAAAGTGCAAATTTCTGTGCACCTCTACCCGCCCATCAGAAATATGGAATCAGCATTTGTGTGTGTGTGTGTGTGTGTGTTCTTGGGAGAAAAGCATGATAAGCACCACTGTTTCTCTGCCAATACCTGGCAGAGAATGAAGCAGAAATAATATTTAATACTTTGCCTATTTAAATGAGAATTTAAAAATTCTAACTTCCACTCTACCAGCAAAAACAAAACAGAAGATCCACAAAATTAATAAATACTTAACTATGTTCCAGGTACTATTCTATTAATTTATTTTATACTTATATACATCCTGAAATGTGGTTTTAATAGTATCCATAAGCTACATATATTTTTTTAAAATAAATTAAGGTACAAAGGAGTCAGGTTACATTCTCAAAGTCCCACCCTTAGGAAACGACAGAGCTGTGATGACTGGCAGTGTGGCTCCCAGGCCTGAAGTCACCCGGCTACACTGCCTGCCACCAGTGTTCCTTGACACCAGAATGCTGATGGACCCATCCAGATGCTGCTATTGTTAGATGCTGCTGAAACTAATTAATTTACTAATGAAACATTTTTTTAACATCCACTAGTGCTAATGACTTTGTAGACACAAAGGTGAATGTCCAACTCCTTGGTGGAGAAAAAAAAGAAAGTAAATCAACGATTAAAATTCACTCATGTTCAGAGCCATGGGCTAAGTCAGGGTGTGGTGTGATGGTGAGATGGAGAAGGCACGCCCACTGCAGACTTGGAAGGACTAGGAGCAATTCAGAGAGGATATTCCTGAGAAAGGACTCCCGTGGCAGTTCATAAAGGATGAGCATCAGCTAGACAGGTATAGGATGGAGAAAGCAAGGGGGAATGCGGCAGGTATGCAGGAGAATGAAAGAGCCTGGGGCATTTCTGGCACCAAGGCTGGTGGGGCTCTTCCCAGGTCAGAGGCAAAGATGTGAGACCATGAAAGCCTTTGTTTTTCATGTTAAGTCATCTGGACTTTGTCTTTCATTCTATGAAGAGGTTTTAAGTGCAGATTCAGATTTCGGAAAGTTCAATCTGAAAGCACTAGAAAGCGTAGAATGAGAGTGAGGCTTGGGGGGGGATAGGCTGGAACTAGTATTTGAATAAAGTCAAGAATAATAGTTGAGAGCTCTCAGCAGAAGCCAAGTAAAGGGTGATGAAGATTTGAGTGGTGGTGGACTGTGGGTTCATAGGTGAACGGACTAAACAGGGTTTCCCAAAACGTTTCAGTTAGAAGGTGCTTTGCTGAAGCTAATTTAAATATGGTGACTATTCTGTATTTTAACTCTTCAGAGGTTCCATCAAAACCTAAAATTAAGAAATATGTTTAATTCGCTTAATAGGAGTTTTCCAAATGTAATTACCCCAGAATGCTTTCTTGTTTCTCCTCTTCCTCCCATTCCGCTCTCTCTCTTTTTTTTTTAAAGTAGCACCTATTAACATCCCACAAAACTATACTCCTTGAAATACAATTAGATGAAAATCTAGCCATGAGGGGTATTGAGAAATCAACATCTTTAGGACCTGATGACTCTCCATGTATAGGGGAAAGTAAGATGAACAATGGCGATGCCATTTATGGAAGCTTAGAATACAGGAAGTAAATTTGGATATAATGGGGCAAAGGGAAGGCTCAATTTTAACTTACTGAATTTAAGAGGTTTGAACAACCTCTAACTGGATACACCTGTGTCTACTAGGTGTTCAAAATATTTTATTTCAACTTCAAGAACCAGAAATCTATATACCTGTGTTTCTACAGATACACATATGTACATATGTATTTATCTAAGGTACATACTAGAGGTAAGAATGAGAGGTTATTAGGCTTGCATATATAAAGGGCCAACTCCTTCAATAAATTGTTTCTTGATGCTATATATGTGTATACACACACGTACACATGTACAATCTTGATGGAAGTAATGTTATCAAAATTTTAAACTCGAATACATTAAAATATCTCATATCTTCAACAAGTTAAATTTAAAGGAAAAAAATCACATAATTGTTTCTCTAAAAAGAAACACTAAGAAATCATTTTGCTGTAGTAAAAATAAAATATACTATTTATCCTCATTCTTATTACTCAGAAGGAACACAGTTGTTTGTCAGGGTGATGTCAACCATGAGAAATTCCAATTCAGAATAGTAATCCTTTGAGAAAGATAAAAGTAATGGAAATATTGGCTCAAAATTGAAATGACCCTACTTCTGTAACAGTAATGAGATATATATCATAGATAAAAGGGTTTCACCTGTGTAATCTCAACAAAGCAGGTCAAATTGTTTATGCAGACTAAATGTAACTTTTCTTGGAACAAAAATTATACCTATTTGTTTAGGACCCTATCTAACTCAGTAATATAAATCAGTCTAGAATCACATACATTTTAAAGTATGAAAGATAAGGAAGAATAAGAAAAACATGGTGATCCTGCAATTGGAATAAACTTCCTTGGTAATCAAAGGTAAAGGAAACCTTGAAGATTTTGGGCTTAGTAATACATTTGATGTTTATATATTGAAGTTTTCATGTTTATATGTTTAAGTTTCATATAGTTAATGTTCTTTAAAAACTCCTGGTTCCCTCCTTCCTGCCTCTTCTGGGTTCCTCCAGGATTGGCGTAGGTGCTCAGGTTAGAGGGAGAGTTGAAGATGAAATAAAATGTTTAAAAACCATTAGTACGGAAATGAGGCTTTCTCACTGATATATTCAGAAGAACTGAAAGGACAGGTTTTAAATAGAGGCTCATTGGAGAGAAAAGGAGGCAGTTAAGTGCAACACTTCATATTTGGGTAAAGTTCTGAAATATTTCTCCTTATTTCCCATTAATAGGGATGCTTTACTTACTTTAAAACCTAAAAACATTAGGTTAAGTGCTATTTTATTGGTTATTAAAGCCGTTATAACTACTTTATCAAATTTATATGTCTAAGTATAATTGAATTTGTAAAGTGGTAGCTTTTATTTTGTAGCATTTTAATAAAAATGCCTATTTTTTTTTTGATAAATGCATAGAACTAACCATACAGTGAAATACCAGACAGCACACATATCCACAGAGAGGTCCATGGCTTCTAGTCACAGCTTTGTCATCCATTTGCATCTGCCATAAGGGCAAACAATGACCTACCCTATAAAATCACGAGTGGGAACCAGAGGAGAGTATTTCCAGCACCGGAAGCATGTAAGGAGGTTTAGAAAAACGCAGATTGCCAGACACCTTCTTCACTAATTCAGGTGAACTTGGAAATATGTTTCTTAAATAATTTAAGTATGGGGATGTGGTTTAATTAATAACCAAATTTAAAGAATACTAGATTAGAAAGGTTGTGAAATGTTTACTTTCAAAAGCATCTATGGTCAATATTTAAAATACTAACATTTTGGAAAAAGAAGGGAGTAAATAATTATTTTCTAACTTACGTATTTGATACTTTCCACAAAATGAGTTGGACTTGCTTTAGAATTCATCCCCAAATTGGTACTGCTCGTTACATCAGTTAAAACTTATAACTGCATTGAGAATAAAAGTCCTGCTCATCACCTATTCTGGAAGCACAGGGCTGCCAAAGGGCAGCATATCCGAGTATCTTGCGACGATCACCTTTGATTCTGACACCAGTGCCATACTGGGCACAGTGATAAAACTGTAAAGTGTTACAGCCTAAGAATAATTTTGCCCTATCCATTAAAAGATTTACAATGTGCATATTGTGTGAGCAAGTAATTCCACCTGTTTGAATTTAAGAAGATAATCAGACTGGAACGTAATGTTTAGATACAATAAAACTGGAGAGACTCCTGCCCCCATGGGAATTTAATGAAATATAGAAAACACAACTTAAATCAGTGTTTCCCTAATAACCTGGAGAGCTTGTTAGAAACAGAGATTCTTAGGACCCTTTCCTGGCTATTCTAATGTAATACATCTAGGAAATGGGTATGACTGTATATGTTACAGCAATTCTGTAGATGACTTTTATGATATAAATATGGGTATCATTACATTTAGTAAACAACCTTAAGAAATAAAATGCCATATGACAATTAGAACAATGATTTTGTGTATATATATATGTATGTATATATGATCATGAAAACTTACAGGATACATACATTAGGTATTTAAAAATGTTAAGTGTCACATATAGTATAGTGAGAACCTGTTTTTGTAAAGTAAAATAAATATTTATTGGAAAGGTTTGGAAGAATTTAGTAGTGTTATCTTCTGATGGGAATGAGGAGGATTTTTACATCTCCCTCCTATTTAACTCTCTACATTTATTTTTTCTCCACTTACCATACATTGCTGATGTAATTTTTAAAAATAAAAGGAAGAAATGGACAAAAGAAAAGGAACGCTGGGCTGGCATCTTGTAGCTCTGTCCAGTTTGTAGGAGAGGTTGTAACGGAATCTCATTCGATGCAGCGTATTGAGACAGAACCTACGTGCAGAACTGTTCACTTCCCCAGTCTGCTATAGAAGTCCCCGCTGGCTCTGACTCGTCCCTCTTTCACTTAACACTTGCGTGCTCTTCTGTAAGTTCAGCTCTGGATTTACATGAAAATGCTGTTCTAGAAACTGTTGGAAAGTAGGATTCAATTCTATCAAAATAATAAGGTCCAGTTCAGTTTCCACTAAACTAGCACTTTTAGTAAAGATTTTTATTTTAAGTGACTTTAATTCCTGCACAGCAGTAAGTATCTAAAAGTATATTTACTCAACCCTTTACCATTTAAGCCTTTTTCCATTTGTTTGGACCTGAGTGCAGACAGAGAACAGCTGAACCTCAGTCCTACACAAAATTACTCTTATTACATAAATACAACAGAATTTGAAAATTTCTTTCCTCCAGAAAGAATAGAAAGACACTTATTTGCATTAACAAGAAAGGCTTTGATGGATTCTATTTTCTACAGCCTGCTTTTTCTGTGTTTTTTTAACATACAGAGTTTATGCCCCAAAAAATATAAAGATGAGCAAAATTCTTCTGAAATACATCTGTTGTATAACAAAATATTTTGACAAATTGTTTTTAGGTTGCAGAGATTAACTGCAGACAGGATTGCAAAATGCTGTGAAGATAAACAGCATTTTCTAAAAGCTTAATATTATTATTCTAATTATTATTATTCCTTTTTAAGCACTCATTAAAAAACCCACTGTGGATATTAGCCAGCTTAGTAGCAAGCATTTATTTCCTTCTTTTTAACATAAAAAAGCCAGTGACTCAGTCTGGAAGCATGTCCTTGCTCTTTACATGGAATTCTGCAATTGCTTAGAATTGTATCTAACTTGTAGGCATTGCATCAGAGCTTGAGAACAAAGCTGTGTCTAGCTTCTGTTGTAAATTTACAGTTTGTGACTTGTCAAATTTGTTGAAGTGTTTCAACCCATATTTTTTGGAAGTTTAATACATTTTAACATGATTGTTGAGTTAGAATAGCAGTCAATAGCCACTTGAAAAAGTGTAGCCCTTTGATCTCTTTTTGATTACACAGACTAAGCCAGAAAAAAAAAAAAAAGTTTACCTATGACAGATTAATTTATGGGAGCATAGAAATCAAAGGTCAAGGGACACTGGTTTTGATGGAAATAAGTAGAGCTGATATGAATGAAATATTTCCTTCCTCTTTGTGGTCAAGAGAGGAAGCACATTGCTTTCTTCAAACACATTTCTTTTCTTTTCAACTGAGATCATCTCGAAATAAAGATTTTCAGGGCAAAAATGTAGAAAATTGAACATTGTCAACTAAAATTAATATGGCTAATATGATCATTGGTCCTAAAATCAGTGAATGAATACAATTATCATTATTGAAATTAATCATGACCATGAATCAGTGTGTGTGTGTGTGTGTGTGTGTGTGTGTGTAAATAAAATAAATCCATGCTAAGATTTTTCCATAGAATATTGCAATCTCACCAAATACAGTAATCCCACCAAATAACTGGATGAGGCTTTTTGAAGTCATAATGATTTCAGCTTGTAGGTAAGATTAGATGTAATTAACTCTTTTGCTCGGGGTCCACACCTAAAGCAAATCCAGTAAAAAGCCATAGAAATCAAACAACTTAGGTACATTTCCAGTGACCGTGACTCTGAAATTGATACACTGGAACATGATGTTTCTCTCCACTATTGTCCTCCTCTAAAGAATCTTATGAGATAGCTCTGCTAGGGCACATACCTGTGCATATGCTATGAGCCTGGGACAGGTTCTATGGCATTAATAATCGGATCAAAGTGTTATTGTCAGTCAAGCAAAAAAAAATCAAAGGGAAATACCAAGTTGTTTAGATAACGCAGCATCTGATATGTTCAAGCTAGGGAAGGATGGCCAGTGGCGATGCCAGGTAAAGAAACCAGGGCCTATGTGAACCCTTCTCAGACACACTACATACTTTCTTTTTCAGTGTTCATTCAATACATGCTTGTTGGTGACACCCATGTACTTGTAGAAAGCCAAGAATTAGAAGATTAACCACTGTTTCCAGTCAGGACAGTGAGAAGTGGTCATAATAAAATATGACAAATTTTACAATTAGACACGGTTACACTGCGATGGGTGCATTAAAGCAGGATAGACTACTCTAGGAAGTTAGGGGAAGGTATCAGGGGACTTAGCATTTTAAATGGGTTTTAAATACTGGATAAATTTATTGTTTTGGGGGGTATGCTTTTTTATAATTTTCATTTCAAACCGTTTTTATTCTTATAGAAAAGAGCATAGATTCCTTGATGAAATTAGAAAAATGTACCACCATGATCATGATATTAAATATTAGCATCACGACGTGACTCTCAGTAGCTCTCTTGCACAACCTTCCCTCTCCTCCAAAAGATAACTCCTATTCTGACTTCCACTTTGTCAGGTAGAGAATAAAAGAATGTAGGCAGAAAAGAATGCCCTGTTTGAATATCAGGAGAAGATAACATATTGGGGATAATGGGTGTGTACTGTGTATGTGTGATTGGGTTAATCCTTAGACTTCAGAACAGTTTGGGAGAAGTCTGAATGAAGTATTTCACATTTATTTTATTATTTTTAATTTGTCATACAGCGAAATTTACTCATTTTTTGTGTATAGTTTTATGAATTTTAATACATGTATAGATTCATCAAGGCACCATGACATTTAAGATTCAAAACAGTTTCACCACCTCCCGAGACTTTCTTTATGCTAGCATTTTATAATCATATCTTCTCCCTACCTACAAAGCCCAAGAACCAGGAACCTCATTCCTTATTCTTTGATCTCTTCGAGAATGAGCACAATGCATTTGAGATCCATCCAAGTTGTTGGACACATCAGCAATTCATCCCTTTTTATTGCAGATTGATGTTTCACTTGATGGATGTGTCACAGTTTGTTCATCCATTAGCCAATTGAAGAACTGGCTAGTTGGGTCGTTTCCAATTTTTGATGATTAGGAATAGAGCTGATATAAACATTCCTATACAGGTTTATATTTGAACACAAGTTTTCATTTTTCTAGGATAAATATTCAAGAATGGGGTTGCTGGGTCATCAGGTGTTTGTTCAACTTTATAAGAAACTGTCAAACTCTGGCACAGTGGTTCTGGCAGATTTGCTTTGTGTCTTTGTGAACTGACACTTTTATCATTATGCAGTAATCCCACTTTGTCACTAGTAATATCCCTTGCTATAAAATTTAATTTGTCTGATATTAATATAGCCTCTTAAGATTTTTATCAGGGTCTGCATGGTATATCCCTTTCTATCTTTTTTTTTTTTAATTCTACCATTTAATTATATCTAAAGTGAGTTTCTTATGTGCAACATATAACAGAACAATTTTAGTCCATTCTGTCATCCTTTGTCTTTTAATTGATGTGTTTAGATCATTTACATTTAATGTAATTTTTAATCTGTTCAGATTTATATCTATCATTTCATAATTGTTTTACATTTATACTCTTTTTTCATTATTATGCCTTTTTGGGGTTATTTGAATGTTTTGTAATTCATTTTAATTTTCTAGTAAATTTTTTACTGCATCTCTTTGAATAGTTGTACTTATAATTGCTACAGGGATTATAATATTAAAAATATCATGCTTTTCACATTATACTTAGGATCAATATTTTACCATTTCAAGTGGAATGTAAAAATCTTACTGTAGTATGAGTCATTTTACCATCTTTCCTTTATGTTATAGTAGTCTTATATATTACATGCATGTACATTAAAACTCTTTGAGGAAATATTTTGACTTTTGCTTTCAACTGTCAAATATATTTTAAGAAACTCAACAGAATAGTCTGTTAGACTTACCCAGATATTTACCAATTCTGATGCTCTTCCTTAATTTCTGAGGTCTCATGTTTCATGCTAGAATCACTACCTCTCTATTTGAAAAACTTCCTTTAGCAATTCCTTTAGAGCAAGTCTCTTGACAATGAAATCTCTTAGTTTCCTTTATTTTACCTTTATTTCTGCAGGGTAGTTTTTGCAGAATATTGAATTCTAGGTTGACAGTTCTTTTATTCCATTTCAGCACTTTATAAATGTCCTGCCATTTCCTTCTGACTCATGGTTTCCGATGAGAAATCCGCAGTTATTCAGATCTCTGTCACCCTTAGATGATGTCTTTTTTCCTCTGGTTGTTTTCAAGGGTATTTCCCCTGTCTTTAGTTTTCAGCAGTTTCATTATGATGTGATGAAAAGTTCACCTTATAATGCTTATTAATAATTCCACACATTTCACCTCTTGATTACTTATTTTTATTGTTCTGTGGTTGTTCCTGAAGAGAAATTTAGTCTTTTTAATCACATTCCAAATAGTTGAGTACAGGGACTAGGATTTATTTTCTTCTTTATTTCCTATAGCATATGACAGGTAAAGGTATCCCATTGGAAATGGATTAACAGAATGTATCTTGGTCACCCTAACAGAATGTAGTGTATCAGAACGTGCCTTGGCCAAGAAAGCAGTAAGGATATGCTTTTAACTGAAGCCAGGAAGAGCTGGAGAAAATACCCAACATTAAGTCAGCCAGCCAAGTATCGATGGCAGGGAGAGATGACGGAAACTTAAGTGTGAACCAAGCTGAAATAGATGTAGAACATTCCCTTTGGAGTAGAGCTTTTCTTTGGCTATTAAAGGATAATTAGTCATTGCTATGAAGATCAAAAGAACCCAAGACTGTGGCTACAGATACAAAACAGAAAACATATTGACCACTTATGTTTCTATTTGTAAAGCATTTACCAGGACAAATCCATCTCTCTTTAGTTGTTCTCAGACATTATAGTGGTACCACTAGCAGGGTCATCTTCAGACAGGAAAGAAAAAAAGGAATATGTGCGTGCACATAATAGAAACCAACACTCTGTTATTTTTTGTAAAATCCCCACTTCTTTAAATGTCATAGAAGTACAAATATGCATCAACTGTCCTTGTTTCCAAGAATCCTGAGTTTACCCATCTCAGCATTTACTACATTATACTCTTTTTATACGTCTATGCCATATGGTCAAGAACCCCATCTCATTTTATCTTTTTACCCTCACCATCCAGCACAGTGACTGGTACTAACTAATTCATTAATATATATTTATTCAACAAATATATATTGAACACAAAAAAATGTTCCAAGAACTGTGTTGAACATTCAGAATTCAATAGTTAATCAGACCTGCAATGAAATTTGGTTGAACTGAACTTTATTTCAGAATATAACCGTACATGAATAAGAAACAAATAACATATACAAAAATATGAGTAAACAAAAACAATAATATAAATCAGAGTATTTATCAAATAACTGTGAACTATCCTCTACTGATTAGCTACTGAAAAAAAACACAAAACTAATATCAAAAGAATTGCATCCTCATCATTTATATTAAAGAAAAGAAATAAGTAACTCACAGTGAACTAAGCTAAGCAATTGAAGGACAGATTTGTCCTATCCTTTAATAAGCAATATTATTAAAGACAGTAAGCATAGTGTTTAGAAGTATAGACTCTGGAGTCAGATGGCCTGGGTCCAGTTTCTGACTCTACCACATACTAACAGAGTGACTTTGAATGAAAAATGCTCACTGTTTTTCTCGCTACACTCTTTCCATATTCTACTCACAACACTTCTGGTCACCAAATGTGTAGGTAGTTTTCCCACAGTAAGCAATTCTCCAATTCTCTGTGGACACCAGCTCAGTGTCCTACAATTAAATTAAATTCTGACGCTATCTACCTGGAGTTCCTGTCAGATCCCACAGGTTAAGATGTCAGTCCCACAAGACGACCCCCACACATATCCTCAGATGCCAGTGGCAAGAATTGGGTCCTCAGGTTACCCACAGCTTCTGTCCAACTTGACTACAAATCAGAAGTTCCCACAACACTCTCCTTGGAGAGAATGGCTCGCAGAACTCAGGATGGCTCACCAAACTCAGGAAAACCATTTACTTACTAGATTACCCATTTATTCCAAAAGAGTAGGACTCAGGAATCACCAGATGGATGAAATGCATAGGGCAACATATGGAGGAAAGGACACGGAGCTTCCTTGCCCTCTCCAAACATTCTACTCCCCCAGCACCTCCCGTGTTACCAACCTGGAAGCTCTCTGAACTCTGTCATTTACTATTTTTATGGGAGCTTAATTACATACCCATGATTGATTAAATCACTGCCTATTGGTGATTAATTCAAACTCCAGACCCTCTCACCTCTTGAAGGTTGATGGGGTGGGGCTGAAAGTTCCAACCCTGTAATCACTGGTGAGTTTCCCTGGCTACCTACCCCCAGCCTGAGACTGTCCAGGAGCCGCCATTCATCTCACTGACATACAAAAGGAAACTTACCACTTCAGAGATCCCAAGGGTTTTAGGAACTGTGTGCCAGGAAATGGAAGCAGAAGCTAAATATTATTGAAAGCCAGGGCCAGAAACCAAATATATATTTCTTCGTATACTCCATGTGCCTAAACTTTCCCATCTGTAAAATGGGGACTGTGATAAGAGTACCTAGCTCCTAATCTTTTATGGTGAGGGTCGAAGTGATAATTTATGTGGAGTGTTTAAAGTAATTTCCGGCACATAAGAATTATATAAGTTAATTCTCTCTAAGAATTAATTGTTTTTTAAATCCTTAATTTTCATTTCTGAGTAAGTGGAAGAGATGAAAGATAGAAAAGATTGCAAATCCTCTGTTTATGTTTAAAATGTCTCAATAGAAAGAATTCAAGCTTCAATGAAGGGAAACATAAGAATTTTAAAAGAATTTCCTAATTGAGAGAACAGGGATTGGTATGTGATTCAGAGTTTTCTCCACACTTGGTGTACACGTGAATTAACTGTTTTATATAGAAGCAAAGATATCTCCCAGAAAATGAATTTGAAGAGTGCAAATTGTTGGTTTTATACATACGGTGTTTAGACACTTCCCAGGACTTGAAGCGTTATTGATATGGGGACAGTTTCAAATGGGGATTTTAGGACCCTCTGAAAAGAACTCTTTCAGGAAAAGGATCCAACACAAGTTGGAATCAACCACAGTCCTTGAGGATCAGAGTGGGACAATGGCTGTCAGTATTATGTGTTCATTGTTAGTTGCACCAAACTCAGTCTGACCATTGAATATAGTGAGTACAATCTAGGGAGAAAAGATAAATTACAAATACAAGCTAGGAGTTTTAAACCTCAATATCTATGTACTTTCTATTTAAAAGCTTTATACAAAGAGAAAGGAATTGTCTCCCAACTTATTTACGGGAGTGTGGAAGGGACAGTGGGCAGTGGCCACAAATGGACCATCAATGAAATGGAGCAAAGAGAGATCAGCTGGGAGCAAAACATCCCACTGCAACAGCCAGAGGGAGCTGTAGGTGGAGGCTGCAATGCTGGAGTCTAGCAATGCAGGCAGCAGCTTGAGTGGAGCTGTTGGAGCACACCCCCAAGGTGACAGATGGCAGCCATATGGATGGTGGCCAAAGGTACGGAGTGATGATTTAAAGCTGGTTCTGGCAAAAGGAACAAAGTGAAGGGAGCATGTCTTGGTGCAACCTAATGACAAAAATGGTGAATGGTGACACTAAGGGATTATGAAACATGAGCACAGAAGGAAGCTATGGTAATTTTGTAACCACTTGCAGGAAAAGGTAATGTACTTTATAAATAGTTCATAAATACACTATGATACCCCTGGGATCATCTCCAGTTACTACAGAAGGGGAAGGATTCTGAAAGTGTGTGTGTGTGTGTGTGTGTGTGTGTGTGTGTGTGTGTGTGTGTGTGTATGTACAGAGGAAACAGATTCTACCCCCACAACTCTCAAAAGTTGGGCATAATGTTAATATTTCATTTTGTGCCCACAGACTTGAAATAAATGATGGGGATATTTGTATTTTAGTTAGTAGATGACTAGAATGATCATGATAGGGAATCAAAGGGAGGGTGTGATGCATATTTACTAATTTCCAGCTTAGCATTTGGATATCCTTCTGAGGTAGGGAGCTATCGTGTCATATGTCTTGCCGCTCCCTACCAACAATGATGGGAATGGTGGACATACATACCCCTTCTCTACATTCCTGGTAACTATTGAGCCATGTTGCCCAAGTACAACATTCAGGTACTCTGCCTGAGCCCCAAATCTTGAGGTGGGAGACTTTTTCTCCTGCCACATGGAAAGGAGCAGCATCGTTCCTTCCTGGACACGATGCTGGAGTCTTCAGAGATGAGAGCACAGAAGCAGTCCCGTGAGGAGGGGCCCTGCTGCCTGGGCTTTGGCATAGCTCTCCATCTCTGGTAGCCCCACAGCCTCGTTCTTCAGTCTTTCTTTTGATTCAGGAGCACTTACCTATCCAAAAACTTCTTTTGACTTCAGCTCATCAAAATGGTTTCATTGTGTTTACAACCAAGAATCCAAAGAAATAGAAATGGATAAATCTGTTTAAATCAGGTATTTGAGTAATTATAACAGGAATACAAAGTTGCATCTTATTTCTTTGTCCTGACTGTTTGTCTTAAAGGAAAAGTCTAAGCATGCCCTTATTTGTTGAAAATAGCCCAAACGCAAAGCAGACAGCATAATCTAGTGCAGGAGTCAGCAAATTTTTCTGTCCAGAGCCAGGTAGTAAATATTTGAGGCTTTACCAGCCACACAGTCCATGCTGGAATGGCCATGGTCATGTGAAAGCAGTCACTGACCATACGTCAATGAGTCAACATGGCTGTGCTCCAGTGAAACATTATTTACAAAAACAAACACAAGCTAAATTTAGCCTGAATTTGTCTGATCCCTGATCCAGTGGGATGAACAAGGCTTTGGGAGTGGATCGACCTGTGGGATCCAGGAAAAGTCACAAACTACTTTGAGAGTCAGTTCTCATTCATAATTAGGGAAAATAGCACCTCATGGGTTTACTCATTCCACTGAAGACTTAATTTAAGGAGAACCCACATTATAAAAGCATCATGCAGTTAGGTGTTCACACATTGTTTCATGAAATGTAAGCACATCACATGTTAAAACCTCAATGAGTAGTTGTTATAATCTTATACTTTCTGGAAAGAAAAGTTAACATCAGTGAATGCATAATACATGCATACGCTCACATGCATACTCCAGCATTCACATAACTTCCCAAAGACTAGTGTTCTTAGCTATAAACGACTTCCAAACAACTTTTTCTAAGTTTAAGTGAGTAGGTCTATTATGTTTTTGTTGCCACACCCATAAAAGTCTTCACAGTCTGAAAATAT
Organism: Rhinolophus sinicus; assembly: GCF_057876585.1. Classification (NCBI taxonomy): domain Eukaryota; kingdom Metazoa; phylum Chordata; class Mammalia; order Chiroptera; family Rhinolophidae; genus Rhinolophus; species Rhinolophus sinicus. The sequence continues at coordinate 185,949,587 of NC_142503.1, read as the reverse complement.
TCCCAGAGATAGTATTTCAAAATGTTGGCAGGGCAGTTTGCTGGATTTCTCGCTATTCCAATACTGATTCTCTTTGATATATATTTTAATTTGAGGCAGGAGGGATGTTGCTATCTACGTACAACACAGATGTGGTCAGAGGTGAGGGTTTAAAATATGATCACAGGTAGGGCTCTGGAGAGATACTAATTAAAAAGACTGACAGCTGTAGTTCAGGAATTCAACAGATGTTTGATTGGCTATGCTGGTGCCTACTTTATGCAAACAGCAGAACTGAGAAAAATGCAGGCAATGGACCTATGATACTGAGTTTATTGGAAATTTGTTCCTGGCCAGTACCTAACTTGTAATATCCAAACATCAATTATATGTTCAATCCAAAGTCAACAGTGTCTGCTAAGTAAACAGCACCGTGTTACACTCAGCACCAGCAGTCGAATGCACATTTGAGATCGATTTCCATAACTAAGTTCACCAGTTACGTATAATTAGTGAACATACAGTTTGGTGCAGAAATTGCTATGTTAACCCAAGAACTCCTTCCTGTATTCTCCAATTCCATGAAAATGCCCATGTTAACCTCATATTAAAAGATCTACATTGGCCCTGACCAGGCGTCTTATCACAGAATGGATCCATGCAGGCCCGAAATCATGAATAGGAAATAACTTAGCCTCCATGGCAGTCTCTTGCTACAATATAATTGTTGCTTCCTCAAGGTTTCTGTAAATGTTTTATCCGTTCTTCCTGATGAGCAAACTTCCCTCTCAGTTGCTTCTGTTCATATTCTAAAATCTCAAATGCTGGTGTTCTTTTCTGTTTATTTATTTATTTTTTATTTCAATCTTGGAATCCTACCTCTCAGTTTTTGCTCTAAATCCAGCCGTCTTTTACCTCCTGACTTAAAAATAATTCTGATAACCCTCTAACAAGCTCCTCCTTCTGGAAAGGGCACTGACTTACCTAGAGCTTAAGAACTTGAAAGAAGACTCCAGATTTATTTAGTGCATGTGATGTTAGTGTTATGTGTCAACTCGGAGGGTGTTTTTAGATGAGATGAACATTTAATTCAGTGGACTTGGAGTAAGCAGATTGCTCTCCATAATGTGGGTGGGCCTTGTCCAATCAGTTAAAGGTCGAATAGGAAAAAAAGGGCAGCTTCCCCAAGCAAGAGGTAATTCTCCAGCAGTCTTTGGACTTTCTCTGCAATATCAGCTCTCCTGCGTCTCCACCTGCTGGCCTTTGGAATGAAACTGCATCAATGACTTTCCTGGGTCTCCAGCCTGCCAGCCTACATGTACTTTTTTTTTATTTTTTATTTTTTTTGGCAGTTTGAGAGTATAATATGCATTTGGCTTTGCACAGTGTAACAGGGGTGGAGCGGGTCACATATGGGCTCTCGGACCCCTGCCCAACAAAAGAGGAAGAGAGAAAGTTCTCACCGGCCACCTGCCCCGCCTGTGGTGTGCTTCTGGTGTAGGTGACAGTGCCCTCATAGGTCTGCTTAATATCCAGACCCATTTCAACCAACCTCACAGAGTTGACATTGGCATGCACCACCAACCTCACTGGCACCAGCTGCCCTCATGTTGCCCCAAGGCAGTCTGAACCCCAGATCCCCAGACCTGGTAGGAGCTGAAGGCTCAAGGCACCCTTCTTGCTCTAAGAAATCTTAGACATGGAGCAAAGGAGGTCTGTGACCCGGGGCTAGGAGATAAGTCACAGCTGTGGGCACATGCCACTGGATACAGGGAAAGTCACTGGGAAGAAGCTGGTGAAAAGGAACAGGTTTCCCCACTCTGCATGACGGGTGTGGCTGGAGAGTCTTCTCATCAGTCCTGTCCCAAAGGCCAGCGGGTGTGCACTTACCAAACTCCATAATCACTTGAGCCAATTCTTAATATTCAATGTCCATTTATATATATTCACATCCTATGAGGTCTGTTTTTCTGGAGAATCCTGGCTAACACAGTACGTTGCATGGAGGGTGCCTTCTGTGTGATCTACGCAATTTATTTGCATAGTAAACATGTACAATAAATAGTGTTGTGATCCTTGTTTTTTTTTTTCCAGTTTTTGTACATAGATAAACCGAGGCACACATTGGCTATAAATTGGGGAAGTGCAGCTGATATGAGTATACTTTGGAGCTAGGGTTTGAAGATAGCCAGTCTTACTCCACATATATCAATCCCATGGGTAGACATTTTCCTCATTTTACAAATCCAAAAGTTGACAATGAGAAGGGATGAGTAACATGCCGATCATCGAATAGTTAATAACTACAAAACCAAAGCCTCTCTGATTTCAGGTTTCATAGTAACGACTAGCATAGATTAGTAACTGCAATTAAAGATGCAGACTCCGAACAAAGTACAGCAAATTTTATATTATATTAAGGAAAAGCTTGTGAGGTTCAGTGCTAATAACATTACATACATATAATTCAATTCTGATAATAACATAAAATTACAAGTACCATTATTTCTGTTACTAAGAGGTTTCAACGAGTTTTCATTGCTTTAGACAGGTAAACATCAGAAGCATTTGTGTTCCCTTGGGAAGTCAGCATTGTATCATTTGTAATCACTGTTGAGATGATTTACATTAGGATAGAAGCCAGTACCTATCAGCAAAGTTTTCAGGATGTCTCAGTTGAAGTGAAGGCAGATTGTTCGGAAAACCTTTTTCCTTACAGCTTCCTAATTCTCTTAGTGGAAAGGGTTTCCTGCCTTTGGGGTTGACCTGACTTGTCTTTGGAAGCTTCATTAGCTAATTTAGTGAGGGGGATGGGTCAGGGATAAGAGATTTCCAGCAATCCTCACACCTGGTCCTTAAGTTGGGGTCCAGAGACAAGATGTCAATATGTCTGTGCCCTGGTATGGGATAAAACATGTTGCTGTTCTGAGTTGAACTGCGTTCCCTCAAAAAAGACAGGAAGTCCTATCCCTAGTACCTCAGACTGTGAGCTTGCTTGGAAATTGGTCCTTTATCGGGGTAATCAATTTAAAATGAGGATTTGAGGGGGCTCCAATCTAGTATGACTTGTATCCTTTTGAAAAGGGGAAACATGGACACTGACACAGACACGCTCAGTGGGGGACTGTGCGAAGACATGGGGAGAGGGAGGATTGGAGTGACGTATCTGTATCTACAAGATCAAGGAAAACCAAAGATTGCAGGCAAACCTCCAGAAGCCAGAAGAGGCAAGGACAGAGTCCACACAGGTTTCATGGGGGAGCATGGCCCTGCTAACACCTTGATTTCAGACTTCCAGCCTCCAGAGCTGTGAGACAATAAAATTCTGTACTTTTAAGCCACCCAGTTTGTGGTGCTTTGTTATGGCAGCCCTAGGAATCTAATACAGTGGGGCAGATATTTATTTCTCAGGAGAGAAGGTCCTACTATCAGTCAGATTCTCCAGAGGGTCCTTGATTCAAAAAGAATGAAGAGCCACTATTTTAGAGCAGCCTGGAGAACCACCTCTGCATATGTTTAAATCAAAGCATTTTTACTTTAGAAAGTCTTTCTAAGGCTTCACTCCAAGTACCTAAGTCTATCTGAAGGCGTTCAGTTGTTTGTTTTCACAAATTACAAATAAGTCATCTTACAATAAGTACTTTTCACAATTTATAGAAAGCAACAGGCCTCTCTGAAGAAGACTGCAAACATTGAATGATTCAGCCAGTTGTTTCCTTTAGATTAAGTCAACATATGTTCATTTTAGAAAAATCGGTAGAATATAGAAAAACAGAAAGAAAAAGAAAAACCACCGTCATTGAAGCTCTTAACCGCTGTTTACATGTTTACATCTTGGATCATTTCCTTTGGTGTAGGGCTAGTCATTTCATTTAACAGAATCATCCTGCTGCGGTTGGGTTTCTGTCCAAAAGTGGTCAGACAAAAAAAGCCCAGTTCTCCAGGGGACTCGGGGCTGGGGACCCTCAAGTGCTTCTCCCTGGGGACGGAAAAGCCAGCCTGGCTTTCAAGGGATAGCATGCATAAGAGACAGGAAGGGCTTTTTAGAGGCTTTGGGTTTGAGAGAGAGAGAGAGAGAGAAGGTTAATTATTTATGGATTTTTATTTCATCTGTGCCACTTTTTAAATTACAGTGAAGGTCATTTTTACACACACTCTTGCTTGTTTATCTATTATAAGTCCCTAAAAGGGATCCACCACATCAGATATTAACATGTGCTTCATACCCATTTTCAACCTGATTTCTAGAAAGATTGTTCCAAATTACACACTAGCATTGCATAGAAGCGCTGTTCTCACAGTGCCTTACCCAGCATTGAGAATGATCTTTTCTTTAACGTGTTCCAATTAAAGAGGTAAAAAATAGAATTTCATTGCTTGAATTTGCATCTTTAATTATCAGTATTGTGTAATCTTTTATTCTTGTTAGCCATTTTTATTTATTTTTATGAGGAATGTTTATTCATCTCATTTTCCATTTTTATCCCTTGGTCTACATTTTTTTTTTCCGTCACTTTTTTTGCAAGTACAAAATCAAGCATACTTCAGCAGCCATCAGACCCTACAGAACTGCATAAAGACAATGTAACTCCCTTCCAATCCCAGTCCTTGCAGTAACATTTAAATGTGCATCTTCTTGCTCACATCTCCTGTGCTCACATAAACATATACAGGCTTAAAATCAAGTCTATATTTTGTTGTTGCTATTTTGATTAGCAATTTTGCTGCATGCATTACTCTGTAGCTTCCTTTTTGCACTTAACATTTTATTAATGCCTCTAGGTCGATATATATTTCCATTTAATTGCCTAAGTATTTCACAACATGAAAATACTACTATGTTCAAATAATTTTTCTCTTCATGGATAGTCTAAGTATTTCTAGTTTCTTTGTTCGTTTATTTGTTTACTTCCAGCATAATAAGAAATACTTGAAAAGCGCATTTAGAGACCTGTGTGTACCTGCAGTGCACAAATATTTAGCTGCACACACGTGCATCCTTATGCACTGTTGCTTTGAGTTCTGTGGCAGGGATGTCCTCAAAGATCAATCCTAAATAAATAATGGGGACTCATCTCATCTAAAAGCCAATTAGTTGAGGTAGTAATAAAAAGCCTCCCAGGGTATGTCCGTTTCTACATACAAATGGCAATGTACTTTTACAAATTTGCAGAAATTTGGGCATTTTGTATACTCACTAAAACTCATTGCTAGTGTTCCACAGAAAACTTTTTAAAAGCTAAATTATATAATTCAATAATATTGTGGATTTTGATTTCTAGCTCTGATCCCGGCATCTAATATAAAGAAAGCCATGCTTATTTTTTGAGATAAGAAGTTCTAAAAAATAAGTGACAGGAAGTAGGACAGAGGGAATGCAATTTTCTTTTAGTTAGAAGCAGTCTGGTGTTTGGCTTTCCGTATAGAACTTTGATATACTGTAAAGTAAATAAAGGAAGACTATATCTAAAGTCAATTCCTTCTCCAGTTGCTCACCATTTAAATTATAGTGGTAGACAAATTTCCAAATTAGAATAATGCACTTCTGATCAGAGGATAAAGGAGGGCAGTATTTTAAATGTTGGTTTTCGAATGGGTCACTGCAGCTACAGTCTGAGTAATATGGACTTGAACAATTTTAAACATTGAAAATGGTCATTGAAAGAAAATATTGCTGGCGGCCCGAGCCTGAATCTTGGCCTCTTACCTTCCTCCCAAATAGTTTTATCACCTGCTCCAGCCTCTTCACCAACTGCTGGACCCTGGGCTCTGTGCATTCGCCCAACCACTGGGTCCCACCAGCCAGCAGCACGGTCAGCATGGATGCACGCACAGGGGCCTCGGGCTCCCAGATCTCCATGTCCCACTCCAGCAGCATCCGGGGAACTGGGGGTCCAGGCACCTGGTTGCTAGGATGGCCAAGAGTCTGGAGGGCACAGGGGGCATCCAGTCCGAGGAGACTATGCAATGCCTGAATGACCGCTTGGCCTCCTACCTGGAGAGAGTCAGGAGCCTAGAGGCTGATAATTGAAGACTGGAGAGCAAAATCCGGGAACAAGTGGAGAAGGAGGTACCCCAGGTCAGAGACTGGGGGCATTGCTTGAAAACCTTCGAGAACCTGAGGACTCAAATCTTTGCAAGTTCTGTGGCCAATGCCTGCACTGTTCTTACTCTGATGACATCAGAGCCAAGTATGAGATGGTGAAGCTGGCCCTGCATACTAGTTAGTCTGTGGAGAGTGACATCAGTGGGCTCTGAAAGGTCTTGATGACACCGGTATTACTGGGCTGCAGATGGAGATAGAGATCGAGACAATGAAGGAGGAGCTTCTCTATGTCATTGAATTATTTTGCCTCGGTTCTTTTAACTTACCAGTGAGTCACAAAGTTTCTTTTCCTAATACATTATGGTGGGGTATTTTTTTTTATACTACTCCCCCAACCATTTTTCGTTTGTTTGTTTCTTAATTGGTGGGAAGAAATAGCTAGTGTCGTAATGTGTTCCTAGGAAGGCACTGCCCTTTGGTAAAAGAACTTGGTCTCTGTGGGTTTTCCCATGTCTCCCTCTTAGTTACTTGAGACTAAAAGGGCTTGAATGTGTAGATACGTAGAGTGCAGGCCTCCTCTGCCGAGCAAGGGAACATCATAGTGATGAAATTCTTCTCACTCCAACCACCTCTTGAACTTTACAGCTGCACAGACAGGTGACACACGACATTAAGCACCAAGGACTGGTTTTCAGCTGCAGTGCTGAGACAAACTGCATGCTAAAGAGAAGTGTTAGCTGTGCTCTGACCTCATTTGTTAGGAACAGTGGTAAAAGACACCCAACTTTGAAAATAGTTTATTTTTTAAATCTGTTACTGTGGATTCTAGTTTGGGATTCTGGTTATGTATAATATGCTGATTGATTTTCTCATTTGCTTTCTAAAGGTTTTGTTTGTTTGTTTGTTTGTTTGTTTGGTTTTTTTTTGTTTGTTTGTTTGTTTTTTTGAGAATTTAGAAAGAATGGAGTTTTGTCTTGGACTCTGGGATCAGAAATATATGATTAGCATCTGTCTGCCTTCCTGTTGCAGAAGGTTAAATACCGAGGGTGCCAAAAAAAACAAACATACACATTTTAAGAAAGGAAAAAACTATGAAAATTGTAATACTCAATATATACTGACAACAAAAGATGAATACAAGTCACGTTTGACTTCTGCAATTACAAGAGGTGCTCAAAGTGGTTACCATCAGCCTCTAGACACTTCTGATTACGGCGAACTACTGCTTGAGCAACGGTGACCAAAGTGTCCACTTGTATACATTTTTTGGCACCCCTGGTATAACTGCTGTTCCACAAGCACCAAGTAAGTTTATTTTCTCCACTAAAAATTATTATTGTTTAGGTTCTGTTTGGAAAATCCAGCCTTCATCTGCTTACGCAACCCAAAAGGGAAAGTAGTTCCACCCTTTAAAGTTTTAGGGTGTTATCAAAAGGAAAGTTTCCTGTAATTTGAGGATGCTCTATATAAACAATCATACTCCTTCCTCACCATGCCACCTTCTCCACTCAGTCAGGTCAGCATCTGACCTGGCGCTTTATGCCAGGCTGTGCTCACATCCCAACTCACTCCAAGGCCACCTCTCCTTTGTCATTTTCATTGTATTAAACCACATTGATCACTCCCATCGCTGAAGTCATAAAGTCCTTTTACCCAGCATCACAAAGCAGATGCTCAATTGTTCTCCACTTATCCTGCCTTTGTTAATCTTATTTTTCCAAATAGATTCTACTAATTACACTGAGGATGTTATCAGGTAATGAGTTTATATGTATCGTACAAGGCTGAGAACTAAACTGTGTTGGAAACTCCATAGCTCATAATTTATTTTATAGATATCAAATGACTGGAATCCCACCTTTCAAAATAAATAAGCAAAACACATAGTTTAAATTTCAACACATGAGAGCAAAATAATTAGAACTAGAATTACTGTATATGTGACACTTTACTAAGTGCCTGTTCACAGTCTACACTCAATTCAAGTTAATTCTTCTTTTTAAATCTGTTTGTTTTCTTTGGTAGGGAGTGAGAGCATTCAAATCTACTGATTTTAAGAGATTCTAAAGTCATTTTTCCAACTCAAGTCAGAGCAAGGAATTCAGTGATGTAAAAATATGACTGCAGCTTCTACCCAGCATTTGTTCTTTATTCTGTGAAGGTTATAGACAAGATAAAATACGGTGTTGTGAGGTTTTCTTGTTTGTTTGTTGTTTTTTGTGTTTTTTTTTTACAGAAAACTAAAGACCTTGTATTCCTTCATTTTTCTTTACTGATTCAAAAAAGTGTATTAAAAAGAAAATGAAAAAGTGAATCTTCTGACTATGTGGAAGAGTCTGCATACTTTCAGTTATAGAACTCAGAATCTCAGCTGACCCCCAACACTGGGTTTCATGGCTTTCCAACCTTGAAATATCTTTGGAAGGAAACATGAGTGTGGCAAGAGCCAAAAGGGGGGAAGCACAGTTGCTGCTTAATGAACAGTGTCGCACCATGATTTCTAAGATTGTCACCTGCTGGACCAGAGAAGGAGGATTTTAGATACCTTTTATTTTGCCCCCTTCTTCATCTCGTTTCCTTCCTCCTCCTTCTCCTCCTCCTTCTCTTTCTCCTTCTCCTTTTTTGTTTTTCGGTTTAGTTTTTTTCCTAGGGTGAAGCAGTGACAATGGAACTTGACTAAATGTGACTGTTGGCACATGGTAAAAGGCAATGTTTCACACTGTCTCTTTACTGAAATTGAGCACAATTCCCCACAGCAGAGTGGAAGTCATAGTCAACCATGTTCTTAGCACACATCTAACTATCGTCAGAACAAAGTAGATTTGGAATGTTGTTTATACAAACAACAATAGGCAGGGTGTATCTTTTAATTTAAGATTTGTATTTCAGTGGGGTGTATCTTTTCAACTGAACTTGAAGGAAACCAGGCTCTCTGGCAGAAGTATGGCTATGGGGCAATCAACTGTTTGCAAATGCTCAAGCAACCGAAATGTGAATTTTCAACAAAGCCCTAGTGTCTCGATTCAGAGTTTGTGTTCTAGATGACAGAATATTTCAATTAATTTGAAGTTTGTGTGTCTGTGTAAAGGTATTTTCCCTTTTAAACCAACACTCTTAAAGTAAAACAGCAATCGTCTAGTGAATAGAGATGGCTAGCAGTAGAGATGGACTCCCACGAACAGCAGACTAAAGTGCATTTTCTTTTACAAAAAGATTCTGTACTTCTGATATGTCTACCAACGATACACCCTTGTCTTACTTTGTGATTAAGTCTTCTGTAAGATGAATTTATAGATGGCTATTAGTTCTTTCATTTGTTTTTCCTTCTACAAATTAATGTGTGAGCAGACAAGTGAACATTGTAGGAACAAATGCTTCATTTTATAGTAGTTTTACGGCACAGATGACATTAATAGAAAGTATGAATTTGTGTGTGTGTGTGTGTGTGCGCACGCATGCACTTGCATAAGTGATTATTCAATTCCATGTAAAATTAAAGATTCCCCACACCTAAATGCTACTATGTAGGAGTTGTAAAACAGTAATCCCTCTCCAAATGCTGGATCTCCTTTTGCACAAGCCTTGAATCTGGATTCCATTTTTTTTATATGTGGATTCACTCAGAGATGATTTTCATAAAATCTAAGACTTTTGATTCTAAAATATAGAAATATTCTTGTTGAGAGTATTTCAAAAAGAAGGAAAATGGAGAGTAGAGAACGGAAGCAAATTTGGAGGCAGGTCTGGAGGGAAGTCTTGTCCAAGGTAATTCTGCGAAAAATTCAGAGTTGCATGTGGTCTAAAACCAAATTCCCATGTTTGTGAATGAAGAAGATGGGAACATTTCAATACAGTCTTGGAGATCACAGTGGACTCTAAAATACTGAAGTCAATTCTTGAGTCAGCAAAGCAGAAGGATTGAACTCTTAGTGGGAGGTCGGTGAGAAGAGTTGTCAGTATCAAACCTCCCTAAGCCAGTGCCTGTTCAACTGGTTCCAAATTCATTATCCTTTTAAGTTCTTTCATTAGCTTCATAAAGGAGGCATTATCTCTGTTTTACAGATGTCAAAAAACAAAGGATTAATAAAAACTAAAAGAAAACTTTTAAGAATTTATCTGTATATTTTGACATGACAAGAAAGCAAAAAAAAAAAAAAACTATGCAAGGCTTTAGTTTTGAGAATAGAATATTAAACACACACACACACACACACACACACACACACACACACACACACCTCTATTAACAACTTTCTATTTTAGGGTCAGTTCTGTTCCTTGAGTCAGTGCTTACCAAGTTGACTTGACCAGCAAATAGCAACTGGTTATAATTCTCCCTTTCTTACAGTGGTTAAGAGTTATGTTTGGGTCTTAGGGAATAAGATAAATTATTTTAATATCTGATAACTGGGAAACATGTCTTAAATAATTAACCTTTAAGATATTAACGCATATCTATGTAAAGATTTCTTATAAGTTTTGTTTACTGCATTTTCCTAATCTATACTGAATGATTTAAAAGGTGTGAAGATAAATATATTCCTAGCACACACCTTCCCTTTTACGTACACAAAAAAACTGGAGAAACAGAGGTGTAAGTCAAAATGATGAATATAATAACTGATACATATAGTTCTTCTTGTGCCTGCACTATTCTAAGCATTTTACATATATTACTTTGTTTAATTAACTTGTTGAATACCCCTGCCAGGTAGGTTATTTGTACCCCAGTTTGTCAGATAAGCAATTAAGACACAATGAGTTTGAACATTTTGCCAAAGGTCATAGAGCTGGTAAGTAGCAGGGTTATGTTTTAAACTCAGGCAATCTGACACCAGAATCTGTGCTTCTGTTATGTTATGACACGTAGCTTCTGTGAATACACAGTATTCCTTGCCTCTTCCAAATCCTCAATGGCTATGGATTTTTTTAAATGTTAAAATAGTGTCTGTTTTATTTTTATACAGATGAAAAAGAGAATGAGAGAATTCGTAACAGATGAGAAATAGTGAATTACTATAGTTTGTAATCATATAGTCTGGAAGTGGAAAATATATTTCCTATCTTGTATTGTATTACATTATGCTACTTCTCAAAAAGACCAAACTTTTCTTCAATTGGTTAGTTTATATCACCTAGATAGATTTATCACTTTACATGGTTTTTGCGAAGTATTGATTAACTTATCTATAAGCATTTCTTGAGCACCTCCTATTTGGAATTATAACTCAATATATAAATATAAAGAGAAGTTAGAATAGAAAAGACAATAGTTTACCATAATAAAGTTCAAAAACTGTAAAAACAGGGAGAACAACCAGATGCTTTCACTCTAAAAATCCACGGGAATGTATCTGCCAACATTAACAAACAAACAAAGAAGAAAATAAAAATAAAACCCTCTTAGAACCAGAATAAACTACATGTTAAATAAATCAGGAAAAGGCTATGAAAGTTTCCTGGGCTATCATGAGGGGATAGAAAATCAGTGAGAGAATCTCGCATCTCATGGTTCCTTTAGTGCTTTAAGAAGAGATGGTCACAAGTAAACAAACAAACACACAAAACTTTGTGTCCCGATTGGTAGAAGACACGTCATGAGAGCCAGAAAAGTAGAGTTGAGTTAGATAAAAGGCAAGACTGGTTGTGGAAGATGAAAGACAGGACCAGCTGCAGAACAAGAAATCTCAGCCCTTTTTAAAAACATATCCTTGAAACTTATTACCAGCCTTAGAACAAGAAATCACCATTTCCTAAAATACCCCTGAATATCCTCCTACAAATTGAAATATACAGCCCCTAATTAAGCAGACACCGATAATAGACTAAAAGAGCGTGCTGCTCTGTCTATAGGATAGCCCACCCTTGTCTCTCCTCAGCTTAAATGAACTTGGCCTTGCTTCCTTTGGACTCCTGCTGGAATTCTTCCCTGCGAGCTGCTGCCAGGACCTCACTGGTTGAGGTCCCTCCTCCAGGTCTCCCAGGATGGAGGCATTGCCAAGCCTCCTGCAACACCTTCATGTTAAACTCCACATGGGCTCATGTTTGAATTCTCTCCTACGTGAAGCCAAGAAGCTTCTTGGCCTAGGGCTTGTGTCCCCCCTTCTGGGATTCGCCCCGCTGGTATCAGAGTGATTCAAGGATCGTGACTAACTTCAAACTCTCCAATCATGCAATCTGAATTAGTAATTCACCAATCACAGGTCCAGATGATACTATGTTACCGTTGCTAGTAACAGTAGAACTATTTTTGTTTTTAAAGAGTGTTATTGTTCATTATTAGATTCTTTGTGGTTTTACTCTACAGAAAATTTTCTATTCCTTTATCAGAAAGTTTGATCTCTGTTATCTCACTGGTTAATAGGAAACTCTGTTAGCAAAACACCTTTTCCATTTAGGCCTATTCTGTAAGAGGTAAGCCAGACCCATCTGAAATGGAAAGGGCCCACACTGAAAGCAAGGGGTAACATTTCATGTAAGCCGCAATCCTGTCAAAATCGGGTGGCTTTCTATCCTGTACACATTGGAAGCCCAGTGAAATGCCTTTGAAATAGATTGACTAGGTCAGATTCAGAACTAAAGAAGGCAACTGTCTCTGTTTGCTTGGGACTCAGAGATTTCTGAGGACAAGGTACTTTCAGCACTAAAACTGAGAAAAATCTCAGGCAAATAGGAATGGGTAATCACCCTCTGAGCAGTATGCGCAAGGTGGTCCACTAAACCTGGGTCTCATCAAAGCACTAATGCTATCTGCCCTTAGAATGGGTCCTTGGCAGAAAGCTGAGGTCCTTCTGTAGCCAAGAGCCACAATTTTCTTCCAATTCCCTCAGGATTGTTCCAGCATCAGGGTTTGCCATTGTATGGATTCAGGGAGGAAAGAAAGGATTCTATGTGTTCATGGACTTGACCAAGTGGAAGTGGGAATAGCAGAAAGGGAGGGATGTAGATGGTCAACATTTGGCTGATGGACAATAGCAACTGGTGTGTTTTCAGGACTTCTTCCTCCTTGGGAACATCTTCTGAATGTGAGAACTGAAAACAAGGTGTAGAAATCAGAGCACATATTGTCATAAGCCTCTCACATTATTAAAAACACATCTCTATGATTAATAACATTTAAAAAAATGTCCGAGGATCAAGACCTGAATCAAAGTAAGGCCAATTATCAGATGTGTCACATAGTGTAAACGTGGTTCTGTGACCCCCCTGCCCCCCGCCGTGACAGGAGCACACCCAAGTACTTCATCTCAGTTAAGTAGTTGTGTAAACTCTTCAGTGACAATAAATGGCAAATTAAGAACCTGGTTTCTTAAACTTTATAAATTTATCTCATTCAAGGTCAATGGTTTTGTTACCACCACGGAGTCCAGTAAATCCAATTCTGTGGTGTGTTAATAATATATGCTGTTGGTATCAGTACTGTTAGCACAACATAAGAGGCTAGTATTCATATTTTGAAAGCCATCATGGTAAATTCCCCAAACAAAGAACTTGTCACCACTGCAAACAAGAGATGGGTCCAATTCCTCATAATGGCCGTTGCTCATTTTGAATGACCACATTAAAATGCTTCATATTTTATTCAAGGTCAATGCTCACACCTCAAAGAAAATGAAATAGAGCTTAATATTCCCATAGTGGCTTAGGGAAAGCTGATTCTGATAAGGTTTCATAGGCAAGCTTAATAAAAATTACGCTATTACTCCATCTCCCTTTAATAGCAAAAAATGTTTCTTCCATGAGATGATTGTAAAGTGGTAGTATGAGCATTTTTCAGGTTGGGATTCCAAAGTTCTAAGAAATGAGGTTATGTTCAAGGTTATTTGTTTCTGCGGCGTGACTAGAAGTCATGTCACTTGAATACATAAATGGTGTCATTTATTATGTAGTATATATTTACACTTTGGTCTTGTCTGTAACCAACCTATAGTAACCTCAGTTCCAGATCCAGATTTATGATTATTAATATAGTTATATGTAAAAGTACTGACTATAAAATTAAGTGGGTCATTACTAGGGGTATTTGACAGCCGTTTGCTAAATTCAAAAAGACTACATGGCAATATACTTCCTGCTAGACAGCTGTCCATGTAAAAAAATCTGCTCTCACAAGAAGCATCCTTGTTGACCAGCTGAATGACCCACTTGTATCTGGGCAGAAATCCATTGATTCTGGGACTGATACATTGCTAGGAGAGAAAAGGAAAATGTTCTTCCTACCCTTGCATTATAAATAATAAAAAAGATATATGAATTGGGCTTCACTTATTTAAATTTGATAACCTTAATAATCAGTACAACAACACAAGCGAACAAGTAAATTGTCAACATTTCCTCAAACACTTTGTAAGATAGCTCCTACTTTTCTAGTTTATTTCTCCATGAAACTGATGTGGGGAGAGCTTTGCTATTGCTGGTTTCTTTGTGAAAACAGCAAAGCTGTAAGGAATCCTTTTGTGTTCCTGTAGATGAGTTCTTTTTCTTACAGAACATAAGATTTCTTTGCTCTCAAGGTAAATTAACCTTAAATAGCACCGATGACAAATACATGGATAAAAAGAGGAAATGTCAGCCCCCTTCTCTGTGAAAACAGGAAATGCACACTTCAGAAAAAGACAAGGCTAAAAGAGCCACTGTCAGAATCCTTCACCCTCTTGGAAGCAACTGTGCTTCTTGTCGTTGAAAATGGAGAGAAGAGTTCCTAATTCAGAGAGTTACAGTAGTCCTAATCAATGAAGTCTTTTTATATTAGAGTCAAGTGTGAAAAATAACTATACTAATTTATCAGGATATAAGCCATTTGCCTATTGACTTTTTTGGATTTTATTTTACACACCAGGTCCTTTTCCTAGGCATACAGTGTTACTCAGTTCAAAAAGCCGAGATGTGGAAAAACAAATGCCATGATGCGGTTTCGTAAAAAAGACTGAATAGACTGACTTCTCTGACACTTTATATGCTATTTATGCCCTTGCCTAGTCTTCATGTACATAAAATTAGTTCATGCTACTTCATACGGTTGATAATGACATATCATCAGAATATCTGTCATTTGCCTAGTATAGTGCCTGGTTCGATGAATAGTTGTTCCATTTTGGCAGCTCACAGTTCAAATAACATAGGCAATCTCTTTTTCTTCTTGATGTATTGAACCTGTCTGAATAGACCAACTCCTTAAGCACATTTTCTCTGATTGCCTAAGCAAGAGAAATATTTATTTCTCTTATTTATAAATGCCTATACACTTGTATCCAGTTAGACTCGACATATGTTTATTGCAGCCTGTCTTATATTACAGTTTTGGAAGTCTTCTTCCCAGAAAATGACCCCTACGTTGGAGCACAAGAGTCATGGTTTATATTTTTTTACATAGAAAACCTTCCTCAGTCTTCATCTGGCATAAGATTGTTTTGTCTTTAGTTGTAACATGTTTATTGCGTGGATAGCAGAACCACCATCAATGGGTTGAGTCTTAGCTTTGGCACAAGATATAGAGAGGAATAGTGAGGTTTTCACATGTTGTTTCATACCCCCAGCATAATGTGATTACTGTGCCTTATTAAATATAAGATGTTAAAAATAACCTAAAGTCAATGTAACAATACACTCACATACTTAAGCAAAGGATGATGGGTGGTGCTGAAACACTCTTGACACCAGATGGGTGGCAAAGGGAAGGTTAGTGACCCAAAAGGAATACCAAAGGAAGAGTTCAATGAAAAGGTAAATGAATGCCTTTCGGGTAGGGGCAGGATGGTCTCAGGAGAGCACCACTTGCTCAACTGTGGCTTGGCTTTGTGAGTTTGCTGAGCAAATTTTTGTCAGGCTCTAAAAATCTCTTTAATGAACTTTCTTCATTTCGTCTGAGGTTTCTTGAGTTCTCCATGCAAAACTCAAGACATTGAAATAAATAAATATAGCTTAGCATGAGAATCGCACATGTCAGCTGCTTTCCTGGCAATGCATCCTAACTGGAGCATGTCCTTTCAGAGGCATCAAGCGCTCAATGTCTCAGTGTGCATCGTCCCTAGAGCTTTGGCTGTGCCTTGCTGCCTTTGCTCACCAGCAAGAATATCATGTGCAGTAAATCAGGCTGTCTCCTTAAGCCAACGTCTTGTGGCTCTCTAACCATTCTATAGATTTAGGGACTGTGCCATGTAAATAAGGAGACAGAGGGAACCAGGTACACATACAGCCCAGAGGTCAACTGGCCGTCTGTATAGATGGGGTGTTGCTGGCTGAACATTTAGAGGATGGCCCTAAATATGTTGGTTAACAGTCTGCATTTTTGTTGGGAGAATTTGGAACACCATTAACAGAAACCAGAAAGCAAGGGCTATACTTGCAAATTTTTCTTTTCATTCTTCCTATTCTCCCTCACGCCCATGCTCCTAACTCCCTCTGGCTTTCTATATGCTTTTGTTTGAATCGATAATTTAAAACATTTCACCAGATTTTACAAAAGTCCACACACATTACTTCTTCATTTGGTGGCCTTTGCCCACTGTTATAACAGCATCAAATTTAAGCCTCTTTGCTTAAAATTAACTTTTAGGGACATTGTCCTTTTCTCTCTGTATCTAGACATACTCGTACATTTTGCAATATCATTGTCATTATTCCACAAATTTCTTTATGTATTAGTCACAGATAGTCCCTGACAGACTCAGGTATCTAACCTGAATATAAGTTACAAGTGTTCACCCAGGCAATGAAGATATTGTCATTCAGTTCTCTAACACAGTATTTGGAGAAGACAACTGTATTTCGAGTGTTACAACTGTTCTGCTGTCCCTGAATAATATTAGGATCCATGTGTAAATATACAGATGTACAGTTTTCCTCTTTCAACTCAATAAGGTATTTAGAAGTTATTGAATGGCCCTTGAAAAGGTTGTTTTAAATCTTGCTTACTTTTTAAAAATGAGTCTTCAGTTGTGTGTGTATTATGAAATACAAAAAAATGAGTTTGAATATGAAATCATAAATTAACAACTCGAATTTGAACAACATATTCTCTAAAAATTTAAATTCCTAATACATAAACATGAAAAACATCCGTCCTTTCTTTTAAAATTGATATGGGTATATGATATTATCTATTTGTACCATTTTTGGAAACCTTATGCCATTCAGTAATTTATTTTTATTATCTTTCAGCCAACAAATATGAGTTTTAAATTATAACAATAATGATATTAATAATGATGTAAGATAAATATAATTCCTTCAAGGATTTCTGTAATAATACATAACTTTGTAAATAGATACCTATTTAACTTACATTCAGAGTAATTGTTTCTAGGAGAGGATCTTTTTGTTGATGTTCGTCATAGTTATCTGCGTGGCCAAATATGTTTTTAACAATTACTGAAAGCATCACTGCCCTAAATTAATCACAGTTTTTACCTTCACAAACAATGGAAGGCAATTGATGTAATTTATTTCTCATTATCCTTTCTCATTGTCCATGCTGCCATTGTGTAATATTTAGCTTCATCTTCTCTTTAAGTCCCATTAGAATCAGTCATTGTGGTTATTTCCACATTATTTTAGTGTTAATGCTTATTTTGACTTGTCTGTATTTAAAAGTTTACTTGATCAACACTGTCTCTTATATCAGACTCCTTTATTCTATGTCATGAACATCCTTTAGTACTTGAATAATTGAGCGTCTGTGAGTGATAAATCTTGATTTTTGTTTGTCCTATCATGTCTTTATTTTAATTTAATTGTCTATTGATGTTTGGGTACTCTGGTACTCTGGTGATAATTTATTTTATTGTAAAACTAAGATTGAAGTAAAGGTGGGGAAAGGGTTGAAGGACGGGGTGTAAATATTAGCTATTCTGACAGATAAACATGGAAGTAACATGATTAAAAATTGTGGCATAAGAGAAATGGGAAAATAAAAAGTGAAATTCATTGGTTGTTGTGTAGTGTGTTGTGTAGGTAGTGTGTGATATTGGGGGAGATTTTATTTAAAATGGTAGAAGCAAATACTAGAAGGATGGGAAGGGAGACATAAATTATTATAAAAAGTATTACAAAATTTTACCAGGAGAAAAACTATGCAAACTTTCTTAACTATAAAATATGCACAAAAGAAACAGAGAGCACAAAGAAACAAATACAGTAAACATAATATACACACTAAATTTCAGTGAAAATACCAAGAAATTTCAGATAAAATAAAATTCTATGTAAATATGTTTGCAAGCCTACATGAAATGAAAAATATTCTGGGAAAAATGTCTATGTGAGAAATAAAGTTATCAGAAAAAACCTGCCTCCATAAAAACACATGAAGTCTAGATGGGTTCACAGAGGAATTTTACCAATCTTTCGAAAACTAGATAATCCCAACCTAATTTAGGATAGCTCCAGAGTATAGGGAAAAAAAGAAAATTCCCAATTTTTTAAATAAAGTATAACTTTGAAAAATAGGACATTGAAATGGAAACTAAAGACTAATCTTTCTTATGAAATCAATGCAACATACTAAATAACTTCTGAGAAAACAGAAGCTAATAAAACCTTAGAAATATATATAAATGGCAAAGTGTTTTTTTCTAACAATTTAAGATACATTAGTATTAGAAAATTATAATATACCTTACTGCATCAAGAGATGTGCAAAGCAAAAATATGATTATCACCATAGAGGTTAAACAGGGCTTTGACAAAATACAACTTCAATTCATGAGAAACTCTCCAGAATATAGAACAAATACTTCCTTTAAGAAGATTTTCATCACATACACACACACATGTGTGTGCACATATGGGGTCAAATATATATGTATGTGTGTATATTTAAACATATATGGAAGTATAAACCGGAGACTAGAGAAATCGTTGACAGTAGCTACCTGTAGGAATAGTGTGAGATAGGAAAGAGTGAGCCATCCTCCCTGAACATATCTTTTTCAAAAATTTTGACTTTTGAACTATGAAAATGTTTTACATAACACAAAACAAAATGAAGTCATAAAACACAATAAAATCTCTTAAAATGTAATGAATACCCAAATAACAATAATAATTATGTGAGTCTATGCGTGCGATTGATATGGCCCTGGACTCCCACTCACTCAGTATTCCACACGTACTGCTCTGACTATGAGTTTCCTCCTTTATTTGTTATACCTGAAGGTAGCCCCTTGTTCTTTCAAATTTCGTAATATATTTAAATTTCTTAAAATATTTGTCTAGCATTTCCATGTAACGAAGATGTCTTTATTAAATTATGCTACCAATTTACCAATTTCTACAACAAAACCTTGGATAATATATTCTTAAGCAATTAAATTTCTCCCAGTCAAAATGTTAAAAAAACAAAACAAAACAAAACATAAGTAGATGTGTGTTCTTTGCCAATAGACAATTACATTTTAATTTTCTTTCCTGAAGTAGGTATCAGGTCAAGTCTCTGAAACACTCCTTCAACAAGGTTGTAAGCTGCTTGATGGGAAACTGTGCTAAGTATAGCTCCCCCAATGTTACGAGCAACTGACATAAAGCTGAATGTTTGGGAAATCCTCAATTGAAAAAATGTAAAATCTGTAAATATCCGTCATAGTCTGCTGAATTTCTAATACAGAGAACAGGACAGAATGTAACTGTCCTGTGCAGCAATAGCGATTAACTGCCTGGACCTTTGCTCATTGAGACTTGATATTAGCTATGACCTTTCAATTACCTTAACCTGTTACAATCCCGCCTGATTCTAATATATATAAAAAAGACCATCAGGTACGATTGGTTACATTTTTCTGAACAATAGTAGACATGATAGCAAACATAGTTCCTGGGTCAATATCAGGCTATCTCCCATACTTGTGGAGATAGAGATGATTATGTGACAGACCATTCATTTAAGGTCAGGTTGGCCTCAAATCACCCAAATGTTGATTTATTGATTCTGTGTACTTGTTTTTCCTGGAGGATTCTACCAAATTACGTGGTACTTGTTTGAGACTTTACTGAGATTGTAGAAACTGGGCAGCAGAATGAAACTCATTTAATCTCTGGGCTACACTTTTCCAAAGTTGCAAAGTTAGGCAATTTAACACAAACAATAGTAATCTACATAACTAATATAAACAAACACCAGGACCACTAGAGATTTCAACATAAACATTACTAATCATAACAGTGAATGCTGATTGAGCATCTCCTGTGGATCAGCACAGTTTTAAAGATGCTTCATAAAGAGACTCATTTAATTCTCTCAAGTATAGGATCTGGGTACCATGGTTTTGCATAATTCTACAATTTCTCAAACTTTCCTATTTATAAGTGGCCATATAACTTAGGAGATGAAGCAATCTAAGTTCAATTAATGCTTTTAACCACACCTTACCATTTACTCCCAGGCCACAATGTTGAAACCAATGTGGGTTTCAACATTTGTGTTTAGTGAGAGAATTAAGAGGAATTACTCTTTCACATCATTAATTGGTGTGAAATTTTACACTTCCTACTTTCTCTTCACGAAGAAATATTCAACACCGTGATGGGGATGCGGAATGGCATGAGAGAGAATTGCACTGACGAACATGTGTCATTGTACTGTGGAAAAAAATGCCATGCTGTAATTCCTGTGAACAAACCAAATGAGCAAATCTCACTTTAACTTCCTGAGACAAACTGCATGTTTGAACGAGCTTGCTGGGTCGTGTATCTGTTACTAGAAAAAATCACTTTGGAATTACAGGAGCAGTTGTCAGAGGAGCATCACAGGTGATTTTTACCTTTCACATTTGTAAGAAAAATGCTGTTTCCTATTGCAAACATTTGAGAAAGTCCTTGAGCAACATGGACTCAGTCCTGCAGACATAAGAGGCTGATTAAACACCCAAAATATGGTCCTTCTTCTGAACACCCTTGAGGACCACCTTTGATAAACAGTATCTGTGGCTGCCACGCAGGTAGAGTCAAATGACAGTGAGACATTTTTTCACAGCTCTCTCTGCCCTCTCTGCTAGATGCATCTGAGGCCTTATTTATTTATTTATTTATTTATTTATTTATTTATTTATTTTCATCTCTGGGCCTTCTTGGAACAAACACTAGCAGTTGTGCCAGAATATAGGGAGTTAAATGATGTTCAGAATGGATTCATACCCACAAGCCGGAGAGAATAATCCCTAACCTGGATACATGGATGATCCTGGATTCATGAATGGAAAGGGAGGATACTAATTTTTAACACATCCCTTCTGTTTTACTCCCAAATCTCATGCTATTGTGGGTTTGAAAGTAATAGTAGATATATTTTGAGCCACTAAATGTTTGTTGATATTTATACCTCCTAAAATGAGGTGCATACTAGCAAGTGTTTGTAAGGTATTGGGAGTTTTAGGCTCTTTTTACATACTTTGGGACAAATTTGGATGTATAGCCTGAGGCTAACAGTTTAGAACAGGAGAAAAATGGTATTTAAAGATGGATCTAATTACTACTTACTAATGAAAAGGGATTTTCAGAGAATACTATTATTATCTGATCTATGGTTTATGTGAATTAAAATTAAACTAATTAGTAAAGTTTTTTTTTTTAATTTTAGGAAGAGTATTAAAACTACTTGAGTTTGCAAGCTATATTCTGACACTTTTTATATATATACAAATTGTATAGATACAAAACGTGTATTCTTAGTAGCCTTTTATTAATTGGAATTTCTTAAAGAGTTTAACATAACATTTTTGAAATAAAAATATTGACACTTAGTTTCACACTTTCAGTAAAAAGTAACTGTAAGTTTTGTTTGCCTAGAACACAAGAATGCAAATACAAAGTTATCTAGAAAAATATAAATCAGTATGTAATAAAGTATTCAGTGGAACTTTGCAATATTGAAGCAAAAATCAAACTAATTTTTCATACTTTTTGTGGTAGGGTATAGGCCTTGTCTTGGCGCAAAATGAGCTTCATCACTAGCTATGTTTGATGATAAAAAATTACTACATATAACTACCTACACATACACACAATATGTGTATGTATATACACATTTGATATTCATTACATAAGTGTATGTATATCTGAGAAATACCACAAAACATTGACAGTCATTAATGGGTGATACCACTGTTTGAAACTTTTTCAGTTTTATATGTATTCTCAAGTTCTATAACGGTATACATTTCTTTTGCAATGGCTTTGATGTTGGATTTCAAGTGAATTTGAATACAAAGCAATCTCTCATTTTCATTATTAAAATATAAAAAGAAAAGTTTTAATCAACTTGAGTATGTCAACTTTTAAGAATGCAAATGAAATAGTCACAGGCTTACATGTAATATTTATTCTTTAGCAACAAACAATATTACATATTATCTAATATAATTTGGAATGTGTTTCTATTGTTTCAGATCATGGAAAACTTTTTTTCCAACTTCTTAATTTGAATCCTGGACATCAATGTCTTTCTCAACACTAGAACCACTTTCTAACTTCATTATCACTGTTGTTTCAAGCACACTCTATTTCATCTTTCTCTCTCTCTCTCTTTTTTTTTTTTTTTTTTTTTTTTGAGAGATAGCACTTTGAAAACTGTATGATATCGCTACTGAGAATGTGTATCCAAGTATACGAATTCTCATTTGCAGGATATCTTGACATTTTCCTGAAGTTCTCTATTTGTGATCAGCACTGTGTAAGCCCTTATTGTATTCTTGGTAGAGCCTATAAAAATGGTATAATTAAATTGACATCTCATATGTAAGTCACTCTCCCAAGAATTGTTACTAAATATGAAAGCAACTCTGAATGATTGATCTGTGTGTGTGTGTGTGTGTGTGTGTGTGTGTGTATGTACTGTGATACTGTGATTTATAATAAGAAATATATATTTGGTCCAGGTTTCTGGCACAGATTTCCTAAAACCCTTGGAATTTCCTAGGTGATGAGAGAGACAGTTGTTTTTTGTTATGTTAATGACATGACTTTTGGACCACACCTAAGGATGGGGCTGGTTGCTAGGAGAACCAACTTTAGAATTAGAAGGATGGGACTTTCCTTCCTACCCCTTGACCCACAGGGAAGGGACAGTGACTGGAGGTTTAATCAATTGCCAATGGCCAATGACTTAATCAGTCATTCCTGTGAAATGAAACCTCCATAAAACCCACAAAGGATTGGGTTGGAGAACTTCCCAGTTGGTGAACACGTGACCATGCAGAGAGATGGCACCCCTGGAGACAGCAGGAGGCTGTACTCCCTATCTCCATACCTCCTCCAGTACACCCTGCCACCTGGCTGTTCCTGAATTACATATCCTTTTTTTCATAAACCAGTAATCTAGTAAGTAAAATGTTTCTCTCAGTCCTGTGAGCCGTTCTTGCAAATTATTCAAACCCAAAGAGGGAGTCATGGGAACCCCTGATTTATGGCAGTTCTATCAGGAGTGTAGGGAAAAACCTGGACATACAACTGGTATCTGAAGTCCAAGGAAGGGGTCACTGGAACCTCCAATCTATAGGTGGTTGGTCAGAAGCACAGGTGATAACCTGGGCTAGTGACTGTCATCTGAAGTTGGGGCGGGGGTGGGGGGGAGGCAGTCTTGTAGGACTGAACCCTTAGCCTGTAGAATGTGATGCTCTCTTCTGGTAGATAGTGTCACAATCACAGTAAATTGTAGTGTACCCAGTGGGTGTCCAAGTATTGGTTGATGTTGTGTGGGAAGCCCCTCCCCCCACAGGAATGTTGTGTGGGAAGCCCCCCAGGCACACACACACAGGAATTCAGTCCAGAAACCCAAAAGATACACAACTATATGTATCTGTATCTATCTACGAGTATATACAGATACATATCTATGTATGAATTATTCAGAAAAATCATGTAAATTAACCAAACTAATAATTTGTACATTTTTTGGCATTTTTTTCCAAATAATATTTTGTTGTCTAACAGAAAGTAATTAAAAAAGAACTGTGCTGTTATAAAATTTTGCCTTAATTAATATGACTAGATTTGTGATATTACTAATATTACAGGAAGTTTTCTTTTTTCTTTCATTTTAGAACACCTTATGATTTTAATTTTTGTATTTCTTTTAAAGGGAGGCAGCTTCATCAAATAGGACTTTAAATTGTGTACCTGTCGAGTGTATAAAACTTGATTTTAAAAATAAAATTTTAGTGAACTTAAAATTCTTGGGTGATTACTGAAATTTGTGATGTGATTTTTTTTTTTTCCTCACAAAAATAAATAAATGCTCCAAGGAAAAATAGTAACTAGGGATGAATTTAATTTTCACTGTTAATTTATCGTTGCAAGAAATTTCAACAGATTTTTAGAGCTTTTTAAAAAATACACATTTAATAAGCAAATAAAAATGATAGTGTTTGATTCCCCCATCATTAATGCCCTAACAATAAACATGAGTTTTAAAAGAAAAGTGTTAAAAATATTATTTAGGAAAAGAAGAACCCTACTATAAAGCCTATAATATGACTCCTTAAATTTCAAGTATACTTATAAGAAAAAGAAGAATCTTTGTTTTATATTTTGGCATAGAACAATACAAACATTATTTTTAATCTACAATGTGCATACGTTGTATTGCTTCAGAATATTCAAGCTTGTTACTGAGGACCAAGAAAGCAGATGGGTCTGATGAAACTCCTAAGATGATTTAGGATACATAAGTAGTTGCTGAGTAGTACATATGCATGAATGTACAAGGAATGAAAGGCTATATTGACACATAATATACTTGAAACGCTAAAGACACTTGATATACGTAAGACTCCAAATGTAAGAGACACTAAATGTTCATCAGGCGTTAAATATATATGCATTATCTAAGCACTGAATATTTATGATAACTAAATATACATGAGGCATGTAAGACACAATAATCGGGAGGACCAATTAAACTTAGGGACACTCTTTCTGGGGCCAAATGTCCTCTCCCCAAGAAGCACAGAAAATCCAGAGTGCTCAGCCAGGCGTGAGCTATCACTATGGCAAGGCCAACTCACTCTTGCGACTCCCAGAGCATGTGTGTATCATTTGTCCCGAGTACCCTCCACACTGAGAAAGAGAGGACATCTGAACAGTGTACCTCCCAGGATTTGTATAATCCTTCTGCTCTCTTCTACTGTGTCCTATGTGCTAATGAACCTCATTTCTCTTTTTTTTTTTTAAGATTTTTGCAGCATGCATTTCAAATAGATTTAGTAAGTCATACAATGCAAGCATTGTAATTCAGTCTGTTGAATGTTTCTGTCCGGTATCTCTAGGATCACTTACCATGAGTGTATTTGGACTTTACAGTTATCGAGGTAATTTCCTCCATGACAAAATTAATTTGCACTCCAGCTCAGGCTTTACTATCATTAAAAAAAAAAAAAAAAAAAAAGACTCACCTATAAGCACATAACAAAGATGGGGTTTCACTGCGATATGTCTTCACACTTGGAAATAAAAGGGGAGTTTGCTCTGCAGTACTATTTTTCCACTGAAATGTACATGTTAGAGTGAAGAAAATTCAAGTTGTCTGGGATATGTACATTGTGCACATGTTTCTGAGGGTAAGGCCCGAAGAGAAATAAGATACTTAGGTAATGACCTTATAAAATGTCCATTCAAATATAACTAACTCTAAGAGACAATTGTACGTTTAAGATGAGGAAGACTGTGAAATCCTAAAACTTGAGGAAATACAGCCTGTCATATTTAAATTTGACAGTAGGGCCTGTCAGTAGGATTTAAATTTACAATTACAGAATTCTTCTCTGACTTTTATTAGGGCTTTCTGAGAAGACTAATTTCCCGTGGGGAAATTGTATTCTGTGAGCATCTCCACCTTAGTGACACCACTCCATCAAAACTATTACAGTTTTCACTAAGACTGGATTGAACAAGAGCCTCTGTCATCCATAAGCTGAGGTGGTAAACTTAGAATATTAACTTTTCAGGCAACACAGGAATATAAAAGTCTAGTTGTATTTCTTTTAAAAATGTACATAGACTTAACATGTTCACCCAAGCTGACTTGACTACATGTCAGCATACAGAATTTGAAAAAACAAAACAAAAAACAAACACATTTATAGACTGATGTATTCCTATAAACTTTGGATTCCAATGAATTTCCTGAAAGTTAAAAAACACCAAAAACCCTCACAACCTTCTCATATAAGCGGGTATATATCTGTAGATTTCCAAATCTAGATTCCCCTGTAAAGTCACAATAGAATATTTTTATAATTATCTCTCCCACCATCATCTTTATTTCCATTCCAACTGATTTTGTCCTAATTACGTAGAGAAGTACATTATCTCTAAGGTAAATAAAGAAAAAAAAAATTTGATTGTTTTATGCTTTCCCTATGACTACCTGATTTTCAGATTTCATAATTTAAGAAATAGTATATGCATAAAATATGTATTTGGAAAATGCAGAAGAACATAAAATGAAAACATATCTACCATTCATGTGTTTTTAAAAGAATTGTTGCTGTTTGCAGATGTTTGTACTGGAAATTGTGTGTGTGTGTGTGTTTGTGTGTGTGTGTTAATTAAGAAATCAATTAGGTTCGTGAACTCATCCTAGAAAAATTGTTACATACCTCATTGCTGAATATCACTACTGTCACCTTCACCTTCAAAGTAGTCCCCTTGGAAAGCTATGCACCGATGCCAGGGCCTAGTCCACCCTTTAAAGCAATTTTGTAACTCGTTTTCTGGAATGGCCATCAGAGCTGTTGTCATATAACCCTTGATACCCTGAATGTCATCAAAATGTCTTCCTTTCAATATTTCCTTTATATTCGGTAAAGAAAGAAGTCATTGGGGGACAGATCAGGTGGGTAGGGAAAGTGTTGTAATACAGTGATTTGTTTACTGGCTAAAAACTCCCTCATAAGCAGTGCAGTGTGAGCTGGTGCACTGTCATGATGCAAAAGCAATGAATGGTTGGCGAAAAGTTCAGGTCGTCCAACTTTTTCATGCAGGCTTTTCAGCACTTCCAAATAGTAAACTTGGTTAACTGTTTGTCCAGTTGGTACAAATTAATAATGAATAAACCCTCTTATATCAAAGAAGGTTAGCAACATTATTGCAACAAGTTTGCGAACTTAATTATCTGAACTCGTATGTGTAATTTGTCTTTATTTTTGAGTAATGCACATATTGTAAGCTGCTACATAATATGTTATTAATATACTTTCATGTTAAGAACATTTTCATCAACATCAATTTTAGTGCATACATGCAATTCCATTTTTTTCTGTATATATATTATTTCAATACTTTATATAAATATCTTGAATCAGAAGCATCACTACCCAATGTATGTATGACATGACCCTTTTTCTTGAACCTAGAGTGGCATATCATATTGTCATTAAAATAATGCTTTATTAGCTTAAAAAGCTATAACTTATAGTTTTAATTTTATTGATTTATTTTGTTGTTTAATTTTTCATGTGGTTATTCATAACTTTTATGTCTTATTTAATTTTTCCTTTATAAACTTTGGCCAGTTTGTCTTTCAGAGTATTTTAGAAAACTACTGTTCTTATTGTTTCTTAAAAGCTCTTTATTCTGAAATGTGTCTACAATATATGTCAAAATATGTTCTTCAAATTTCTAATTTACCTTATAGTTTTTTTATATTTATGTAGTTCAGTTGACACACTCTTTAATCTGTATATTCCTCCTTTTCTGCCCATCGGCATATAAACTTATTGTCACTTTTCAAAAATCAATGTGTACCTTAAACTATTCTTTATACATTTCCCTTAGGCAATTGCCTGTTGCTAAGAATCTAATTCATAATCAGTTGATCAATAACATTTGTTTTTTGTTTTTCAATTTCCTCAATTACAGGAGGTATCCCATTAAGTCTTCCATCATGTTTAATTGTGTCAGACTTTAATTTCCTTTATCATTTCATTCATTTACTATTTATATAAAACTATTTCATTTTTTTCTTATTTAGTAAGCTGTGACATGGGAAGCTCTATCTTCACATATTTCTATGCCCCATAGTTCAAAAAGAATACATTTTACTAAGTGTACTCGTGGTTTTAAGAAAAATAGAAGAATAAATTCATTAGGTAGCTTTAACCCAACCAGTCATTATCAAATAATTTAAATAATGAATAGAGTTACTGAGTAATGGTTGAGTTTTTGATGAATTCTTCAAGAACAGATAAAATTACCTATTTCATATGTTATTCTTTTGTTCTTTTTATCCTATACTACTTATTTTTACTACCTCAGATTTAAGTTTCTACATTGTTAGTCACACAACATACAATAATACAGTTATCTAGGAACATCCACCAAATAATTTTAAAATAGAGCTAATGCTAATTGCAATGATATTTGCTGATTTTTATGATGTGTTTAACACATATCAAGCACTTTTTTGTAGGTACTTTATCTTTGTCATCAAGGTAATCATATTAGATAAGTATTATTATCCTTGTTTTTCAGGTGAGAAATTTGAGGCTCAGAAAAACATAAATGACTTGCTTTATCAAGAATCCAGTTCTAATGACTGTCTTCTTTTTCACAGACAGGGCTTCTGTTCTTGGTTTTCCTTTATTTACACTGCTTAGAAGGGTTTATTTGCATTTCATATTATAATCAAAACTTTCCATTCATTGGAATATATTTCCAGTGCCTCACCTTGAGCCTTATTCTAGAAGCAATCTTCAATAACTAAAGTGAACTAGAGCTGTACAAAGTACTTAAGAATTCAGATCCATCCACAAAGACAATTTAGAATCATCAGAGAAAAATATCATGATAATGAACTCTGGCTGAGAATGGCCCTTATTTTCTTTTCTGATGGAGTTTCAGTTCACTTTGCCCTGAATAGATACAGTCCTGGAGAGTGACTGAATGTATAACTGTCACTTTGGCTTTAAGTCACTCTCATTGATATTTCGATGATTAGAGGAGTATAAGTGAAACCTTCCAACAGCCATACCCCTGAAATGACCTGCTTTTGATAGCTCTGAATATTGCACTATCCCAATTGGATACCCATTAAACTGAGACTGAGGAAAATGCATGCTGAGTGAAAATGATGTGAGAGCTAACAAGATAATAAAGAAAATCGGAAGGGTCCTGAGGCCTGTTGAATGACATTTGAAGTGGCTGAATTTGTTGTTTGCATTAGAATTTATCTGATATATTAGAATGTATCCATTATTGAACATTTTTTAGTTTTCAATTAATATATTATTGGCAACACTCTGCAGTTTCTGGATGCAAATTATCATTGCTTCTCTATTTCCTATCGTTATTTCAAGTAGTTGTCAAAACTTATTGGTCAACAGAAATACCTGCAATCATTCCTCAAAATAATGCAGATTTCCAACCCTGCTCACTAAACCCTGAGACAAGATAAAGTAGGGCTTCAGCATGAAATGTGTGTATATATATACATATACCAGGGGTGCCAAAAAAATGTATACACATGACTTGTATTCATCTTTTGTTATCAGTGTATATTGAGTATAACAATTTTAATACAGTTTTTTCCTTTCTTAAAATGTGTATACATTTTTTGTCACCCCTGGTATATACCTTTTGTGCTTTATGAGTAATTAAAATGGGGGAGGGTAGAGCCTGTGAAAAAAATTTACAGAGAGGCAGAGAGAGAGAGAGAGAGAGAGAGAGAGAGAGTCCCCGAGTTACAAATGTTCACTTTACTATTTTTCGACTTTAGGATGTTGCCGAAGTGACATACATTCAGTGAAACTGTAATTTGAATATTTAATTTAGATGTTTTCCTGGGCTGTGAGATGCAGTAGGCTACTCTCTTATGAGTCAGCCACACTATAACAAGGGGAACAACTGGTATCTACAGTGTACTGTGTTGCCAGCATTTTTTGGATATTGCATTTCATGTTTTCGCATCCCCATCGTGTCTCCAAAACTCTGTGTCTCCTGCGTCTGGTGAGAAAAACAAAGAAGGCAATTACTCTTGCCATGAACTCAAGATAATTGCCCAACTGTAGGCTAGTGTAAGTGTTCTGAGCACCCTAAAAGGTAGGCTAGGCTAAGCTATGGTGTTCAGTAGGTTAAGTGTAGTAAATGCATTTTTGACGAGCAATATTTTCAATGTACAATGGGTTTATCGGAACCTAACCCCATGGTACATCGAGGAACTTCTGTAAAAATAGCTTTTCGGCTTCATTCAACAATTTCTGAGTATATACCAAATGAAATCTACTTCAGACATAAAAAGACAGGGGGAGTGGGTGGCCCAACTGTGGTTTGTTATTAACAATAAACTTAAGCAAGAGTCCAAGAGGTGGTTTTAAGCAAAGCCAAAAACTTTCTGAAGAGCCAAGGAGAGGTATGTTTCATACATGAGCACAGAACATTAGATCAGTAGATCAAATGCTGAATTTTGAAGAGTGAAACAATGCTAGGGAAGAGGCGTGGCTTGGGAATGGAGACTGTTTCAATGCATGCTGATTAATTAGCAAGATAATATTTGTATGATGACTATCATATGAGAATACCTATCGAGGGCATATCATTCAATGTAAAGACGGCG
The DNA here is from genome assembly GCF_057876585.1 of Rhinolophus sinicus. Lineage (NCBI taxonomy): Eukaryota > Metazoa > Chordata > Mammalia > Chiroptera > Rhinolophidae > Rhinolophus > Rhinolophus sinicus. The sequence continues at coordinate 185,919,021 of NC_142503.1, read as the reverse complement.
TTGACAAGTGTTTGTACAGTGCTTGCTTTGTGTCTACCACTGTGTTGGAGCTGTAGGCATCCTCTTTGTCACATTTCCCTCAGTCTTAGTCTAAATTCAGCCTCAGGATTAAAACCGACATGAAAGAAGCTCCGTTTAGGTAAACACTGATGCATGTTGGTACTTAGGTTGACAATTTGTTCCCTGTCAGCACTTCACTGGCAACTTAAAGTTTCTTTTATGTTGATCTTGGCAAGGAGTGAGCCAACAAAAGCAAAAACAATAGACTCAAAATGCGTAATGCATTATCCTTCATTGTGTTACTATGTTTGTTTTTCCCTTGAGGAGTCAAAGCTGCTACGAAAGCTGGGGGAGCTGAGCACTTGTTAAACTGTCTACACAATGCCCAAACAGTTGTTGAAAAGCTTAAGAAAAAAAGTATGTATTCAACCAGTTTCTGTGTAAGAACAAACTAATATTTAGCTAATCTTCACCACCAGATTACTCCCAAAGTAGAATGAAAGCAATTAGAGAAAAACAAAAACAAAAGAAAACTGTGAGGGCAATATACACATACTCCCCAGACTTATTTTAAAGAAGGATTATAACTGATTTGGAATTGTATAGACATTAGTTTAATTCTACATATTGAGTGAAGCTTCCCTAGAGAATAAAAAACAATTTACAAGTATATTAAGTCTTTATTAGGTTGCAAAGACCCCAAATTTAATCATTTTTATTTTGAAATCATTAGTTAGATGCATTCTTATATATAAGGTTATTTCATGAACATAATTAAATATCTTAATCCCTTTTAAAAGGCAAATTATTGAGTGAAATGAATAGCACATTCAATGTTTTAAATGCAAGTATAGTTGAGCATATGTTTTTGAAAAAAATAATTTTGACTTATATTTTCTTTGGTATACAATTTATAAAAATTAAATTGATGTTACACTAGGTTCTTTATATCATGAATGGATTTTAAAATAAGAGGAGAGTATATAAAAATAGAGGCCCTGTATATACATTTTTATTTATTTTGGAAAATTATTTTCAATTAATCACAAGTTGAATCCTTAGGTACTTTATTAAAAGTCCGCACTAACTTCTATGAGGTGTGAATTTATCCAGACTGTCAGCTATGTTAAAAATAAAATGCTATTAAAAATATTGAATCAAAGTTATGATTTAATAGGTATGCAAATCAGGGAAATGCAAAATGTTTAAATCTGTAAGAACAAGATTTCCTCGCTTGGAGTTACTTACAAACGGCACTAAGTTCAAAGTTACCCTTTTTTTCTTTTCTGGAAGTTATCATAATTAACTAAAAAGTCACAAGAAACATTTTTGGCAGTGGTTTAATCCTGTCCTTCACATACTGATCACACATAATGAGCTAAGAGATTTTTCTCAAATTTGCGATTAATATTCACCTTTGCATGAACCTTATGCTGAGACAAATATCCAAAAAAGAAAAATTTCAGGAAATGACAAATGCACAACAATAGGTTTTTAAAGTCCCTGGTTGTGGGAATCTTAATTGTATCAACAATATGATCATCGGTGACATTATTCCTCAAGGACCCTCATGCTGCCTAACGAACCAGGGAGGCTCTCCAAGAGCCAAACCATTTGTCAGCGTGGAGGAACTCTTGCTGGGAATCCAGGCTTACTAGACATAGCTTTCTCCGTTGCCAGGAACTTGATTTTTCAACACATCTTTCTGAGGGGTCGTGCCTTCAGAATAATCTAATTGGGTCCCACCGTGGAGGGTCAGGAATAGTGACTGCAGAATGCCATTCTCAAGTGCGGGAGTGCCGGAAAGTTACCAGTCAGTAAACAACATTTACTTCAGGCTAAGCCTTACCCTTTGTAGGCCTGCATGGAAAATAAATAAATATTAGCTCACCTAGCAAGTTGTTGTTAATCCATTCAGAACCTTTTCCTTCAATACACTAAAGGGCTGGGGAAACCCTGGTGATACTGAGGAGGGAAGAAGAGCCAGAGCTTGGGCAAACAGCAGTTAAAATGCACTGCAAACAGAAAGAAGTGGCTTTGCAGGTATACTTTCCATATTTCACAGTTTTGCAAGCAGCTAACTCTTAATGGAAAGACAAACTGGTACACACCTGGATCATGATTCTTTATGAGAGGCAATGCACAGCTGTAGCAAAGTGACATAGTAAAACCAAGGAGAAATAATAAATAGTAAAGTGACATAATTTAAAAAAATAGCTAACTGTTGACTCTCCTTGGTTCAACTTTTTAGAGTGCAATCTGGCTATACTTATAAGAATTACAAATATGTGTGTCCAGACAATTTTTGGTACATTGCATGATGTATTTTTTTTAATTCTCTTTCTGTATTTTCGCTTTTGCTCTGATCCTATTTAAACAGATAATTGAGTTTTCTTTCTTTTCTTAAGAGAAGTATATCATTGAGTGAAAAGTACAAGTTTGCTAAAACAGCTTTACCTTTTCAACCTGTGTTCTTTTAAATGCTTAAACCCATTGAAAAAATGATGCCAAGTTTTTTGGAAGTAGGATAAAGAAATACAAAGAGAGGGAAAGGGACTAAAGGAGATTCACACAAGTTAGGGGAACACAGCCCTGAAGGTCCCCTACATGGGGAGACCCAGCCCCTCTTCTCATGTATTTCTTCAGAAACTTGGCAAGTCCAAAAGCAAGAATATTGCACAGGCAGCTGACTTCTACCCACTGTGCTTCTGAAGGCGGCACTGCTAGTGTGCCTTCCACACCCAGCTCCATCTCCAATGGAGCACCTCTGAGTGGGTGTTGATACAGAAAAAGTAAATTGGCCCTGGTGCATAGACTATACTCGGTGGTCAGCGGACGTAAGGTGCAGGGGACTTCTCAAGTATTCCAGCTCTCTTTAGGTGCTCCTAAAAGACAATGGGATTACAGAATTCTTCTAGCTGGCAAACATCAACCAGAATGTTTCACTATCCATTTGTTTTGTATGGATATATTAATGGATGAGGATTTACATAGCACATGAGCAATGGATGAGTGTTTGGCTGGATGTTTTGGATGAGGAAACAAGTGTTAGAAGGCTCAAAGAGAATGGGCTCAGGATACGTGTTTCAGAACTGTGTTACATTTGAATACAACACACACACACACACACACACACACACACACACACACACACACAAAACCTCCCTGCAGACAGTACAGTCCATAAACCCACAGATAAGATGAATCGCTATGGATTCGGTTCTTTTCCTCCAGCAACTCAACTGCTTGTTCAAAGAACTCATGAACAAAGTGCATCTAGTGGCAGCAATGGAAGTTACTGGTGGACTCAAAAATATAGATTCCATTCATTTTGATCGACATGGTAATTCCTACTTGCTTGGTGCAAAGTGCCATCAGCAATAACCAATTCTGAGACTCCAGTGGAGCACAGTGTCCTGGGATGACCAACTAGACACCTGGTGGCAAATCGATTTCAGTGGAATACTTGAAGGGGAGTAATGTTCCTCACCACTTTTTTCACCCCTCCTTTCTACCTTGCTTCTGCCAGAACCACTCTTTGTAAAGTTGTGGAACCTGTTATGCCATTGCCATGATATCATGCCCAGTATTATTACACATCAAGAAACTCAGTTTAGCAAATTGTGTTAGTAAAGGAGCCAGGCCAATGAAATTCATTCGTTTTATCATGTACCCTTTCATCAGAAGCAGTTGACCTTATAGAATAGAGAGCCATTCTATAGAAGATTTAGTTACAATGTCAGATTTAGATACATTGTATTTGGTGTTGGATTGCTTTTTATGAGGAAACAATATGTAAATTTGAACTAGTTCCTGTTGTAACCAGAATATGTTAGTCTAGGACACATGGGGTAGAAGTGACGATGGAGTTACACTGATAAACCTGCCATGTTTCCCCGAAAATAAGACCAAGACAAAAAATCAGCTCAAATGCATCTTTTGGAGCAAAAAGTAATATAAGACCTTGTCTTATTTTACTATAAGACCTAGTCTTATTTTACTATAAGACTGGGTCATGAATAGAATAGAATAGAATAGAATAGAATAGAATAGAATAGAATAGAATAGAATATAGTGCTGGGTCTTAATATTAATTTTTGCTCCAAAAGATACATTAGAGCTGATTGTCTGGCTAGGTCTTATTTGCGGGGAAACACGGTAATGACCAACATGCAAAATACTTGGTGTATATCTCCACAACTACGGTCTCTACTATATCAAAGGTTTAGTAATCTAAGAAGGAATTTTTCCACTGAAAGAATAAAACAATGCCACATTACTGCAGAATGCCTCATGGCCATGCTTTCCACTGAGTGCACACACATACAATCAAAGCTTACAATGGTAAGTAAGGTAATTGATTCTACATGTTAAGGGGAAATAAAGATAAGCTGTGTTTTAAAGATAGTCGATCACATAAAATGCAAAATAATAGTTTTGCTAATTTCACTTTCATTTTTTATTCATGTTTCTTATTTTCTCTTTCAATTTAAAAATTTTATTGATTTTTGAGAGAAACAATTTTGTATTGTGTTTTGGGAGAAATGTACGTTCTTTGGAGATTCTAATAGAGCAGGGGGAAAATTAATGAAATGGCTGGAAGAAGATTATCATAAAATGCATTGTTTTTCATATCATACATGAATTTCACAAGATTTAAAAAAAAATTCAGCTTTATTGAGGTCTGATTGACAAATAAAATTATAAGATACTTAAAATGTACATAGTGTTGATTCAATTGTATTCCATCTATTACCCCCAGAAGACTGTTAAATGAGCACTGGTAATATTCATCCTTGCTGTTACATCCTGGTCTACTCTTTAGGGGGTAGTTTTTTCCTATGATTTCAGCAGGGCCGCCCACAGTATAATATCAGAGTTAATATCAGAATAATACATAATAATCCTATTGAACACATAATAGCAAACATGTTCACCTATTTTTTTCTTTAAATTTAAAGAGTTTTCATCCCATGAAGGACACCACCGTACATGTTATATATGTTGCAAATAAGTTCCAAGTGTATGTATCTTTAACATTTGTTTGTAGAACACTTTTTTCCTGAATTCATCAAATCTACCAGTGTTTTCTCCATTTTGCCTTCTGACACCAAGGCTCTGTTTATAAAGTTTTAGAAATACTTGCTGATATTTTTCTTCTAATATGCTTTTCTAAACCATCGCATTTTAGATTTTATTTTTATCACCAGATAATGCATAAAGCAGACATAATTCTGCCACCACTCCCTCCACTTCAGCTCCACTGAGTGAAATAAAGCTGCGAAAAGTGAGAGGGGAAGAATTAATGTGGGACAACTTGGATTCAGGTTTATAAAATCACAGCATAAATAAAAGCCACATCCATCTCAAAAAGCTTGTTCTCCAGCTGGTTGCATCAAAGTATCCTATTTCCTCAATTTCTATGAGAAATATTCACATGTTCTGCCCTACGTGAAACAGAGTCCTTTGTACTTTGGTGAATTTGAATTATAGGTGAAGCAGCACACAGAAATGTAGCTACTGCTGCAGATAAAGAAATAATTGTGATGGATATGCAAGCATGAGAAGTAGTTTTCTCTGGGTTAATCTAGGACAGTGTGTATGAGCGTATGCGTTTGTCTGCTTGTCTGTCTGTCCACCTGTCAAGTACAATGTACTGACATTACTCAGCTCTGAAGTGAAAACTTCAACCCATACCACACCTTCTGTTGATCTTCCCAGAACCCCGTACCTCTGAACAAGTGATGGGACAACATTGTAATCCATTTTGTCGTTTACACGTAGGTCACTGAATTATTTTTTCCCTTTTATTTTCTTCTTTCTTTCATTATTATTATTATTGTATTTGAAAAACAAGAAAAAATATTTTTGAAGCTTCACTAAATATCTGTCCTCTAAAAGACCTTTTCTCAATGACTGGATGGATGTTTTTCTTCCACAGGGAAAAAAAAAAAAAGTAACTGGTTCTGCTCCTACCTACCTATAGTCTCCATCAATAAACACAGTAATACAAACTTCTTTACATCTGAATAATTGCCAGGCTAGATTAACAAGCTGCTAATGTTTTGATTTACAAATTGGAGGCCCATTTGGTTGGCCTGGCCTTCAGGAAGATTGAGCTGTCTCCTCTCTTCTCTGAAAGTAAGTAAATGACTGTTTATCCATTCCCTTGATTAGAAGGCTGCCCTCCAGCCAGATAAAAGAGGTTCCATAATAAATGCGAGGCTCCTGTGTTTTGTTTTCCTTTTTGAATTTAGTACCAAGCATTAAACAGAATTGGAGATTGATTTTTGTTCGGGGACCAGTGCCAGATAAAACAAAGAGTGAGCAAGCAGGCTAGTGTGTAGACACGAGCTCCTTTATAACGAGAGAATTTCAGGTTTAATGTAACAGCAACTGGGTTATTTCAGGTGTGTGTGATGCTGTGTGTGTATGTGCGTGTGCGTGTGCGTGTGTGTGTGTGTGTGTGTTTGTGTGTGTGTTGTATGTGTATGTGTGAGTGTTCCCACCTCAGTCGGACTTCATTCATTCTCTCTGATAATCTGTTGGGAGCTGTTATCAAAGATCAAAACTAAATGTATCTCACCCAGTCTTTTAGTCATTGAACCAAAAAAAAACTTCATTTGAATTGTCTTTTCTTGAAACCAGTTTTACAGCAATACTGTGGGGATAACACACACACACACACGCAATGAAACAAAGGAGACTTCCATAGGATACATTATTTATGGGCATACACACACTTTGTTTTCCTTTTACTCTCCCCCTTCCCATCTTCTGGAGGGTTGTGGTGCTCCCTTTGCATCATAACTTTGTCACTTGGCGTTGCATTCACAAATCAATTTCTTCCAATTCATCTCCTCATGCCTTAGGGACAATCTTGTAACTTCTTTGACTTGCAGTAGAGCTGCTCTGCTTTCTGAGTTGCTGACAAATTGGCCAATAATGGGAGTAATGGATGCTGCAGCCCCTAGCTTCCCTCTGAGCCATTTACATGTCAGGTCTAAAGTGTCTCCTCTTTGGAATCCTGGGCTCAGAGGAGTACCCAGTCGCAGCTACTAATGGAGCTGCTGGTCCAAGTAAAGTCAATGGATCAATAAATAAAATGATCTCAGTTGCTAAGTTTAAAGTGCTGCACTTTGATCCAGAGACAGGAAAGTAAAAGGATGGACTGGGAAGGAGAAAAACGGGGAGGTGATAATGTAACTGAGAAGTGGTGTTTGGGTGCACATTCTTCCCATTTCTAGCCAGTAGACTGGGAACTGGAGGCACTGTGATGCTTGTGACATTAAAAGCTGATGTTGTACGCTTTATAATATATTCAACATGAACACAAGGGGTGAAGGGAGTGTTCAGGGTTGGGACGTGGGTTTGCTATTTTTTCTTTGCCTCTTAGTTAATTCAGTCAATCTCACAAGAAGTTTGGTTTATTTTTAGCACAAGATCGATGTCTACTTTTTTTCCCCCTCACTTGCATGAATCCATCTCCAAACTTCCAAACCTACTGCTTCCATCATATTTTCTCTTGGCTCGTAGAAAATGGTCTGATGTTTTTCTCAGATTACTGAAGACACACTAGTCACAACGTAGCTCTGGTGTAAGATGTCTACAGAGAGAGCAAAATGCTCGAAGAAGGAACTCAGTTGTTTGTTTCATCCTTCATTCATTCACAGCACAACAGAGAACAAAGATAAAGTGGTCGGTGGGGCTTGGCGGACAGCGGTGGGATTGGTTTCTTCGGTTTTTCATTTCCATTTTTTAGAATGGGCAGTGTCCACATTGTGATAGCACAGCACCACAATGTGTCAATCTCAAATTATTCAATTCATTGTATGCAACTTCATGTTTCATGTCTTATTATTTTATTGCAGATATTTATGACGTACTACCCTGAAGGCCAGGATTCCTTCACTACTTTACTCATTCTATAAGTATTTATGAAATTTCTACTGTGTTCGTAATGCTATGAACAGGACTAAGGGTTCAGTTTGCAACAAAAAGCAGATCTCCATGCTCAAAAGGAGATAAGTTGGGACCAGCGAGATAATAGGAGCATCTTGAATTACTTTAAACAATGCCAAGAGTCAGAAATCCAAAAGTGAATGAAACTCACATCCTGCCACGATGGTTAGCAGTAAATTGATATATACAGATACATACAGATAGTACGTAAAAAAGTAATTACTTAAAAATAAATGCTTCAACCCATAATCACGAGGTATGCTAAGACAAACATTTAACCCAGATTATCCAATTTTTCTTGTATGCCTAAGTCCAGCTTGTATATTTATTTTCCCTAAGTTTTATTTTTTCCTTCCCTTTCTGATTACCTTATCTTACAGAAACACGCATATTGCTCAACCCAAATGATCCAATTTTACCAATTCTTTGCACACTGTTACCTTAATCCTTTTGCATAAACTGTTAAACTTATCTTCCATGTCTCTTAATTAATAAATTACAGGGACAGGTATATTAGTACAGAATTCCTGAAAGATTATGTGGCTGTTATATGATCAAAATAACTTTTTATTTCCTTTCTCCATTGATTGAATCCACTCTCCCTGCTCAGTCCAGTAGTTAGTTGGCCTATTAGGTGGTGGGGGGGGGCATTCTACATATAATTATTTTCTAACGACCTCAGAGGACTAGAAATATTACAGTTTTCAGGAACTCATCATCCTCTTAAAATATTAGCCAAAATGCCTTTTTCTGGAAACCTCTACTTAGCTTTCTATGTCACATTCTTATCAGTGTTTTTCTTTTACAAATTAAAAAAATTAAACACAATTCAATTAAATCATTTTTTTCTTTTTTTCTTCCTCTCTCTCTTTCTTTTTCCTTTTTGTAGGGTGTAATATGTCTTTTAGCATTGGATTTACATAGCTTTCCTCAGACTCTGTCCCCATAAGGAAAATGTCACTGGACTGAATCTTCTCTATGAAATGCTAAGTTACAATTATCTGAGGAAAAACATGTTATACATGTGGGTCACTGCTAATAGGGCATGATTCACACTCATTAATGGAAATCATCCAAAGCTAATAAATATCTTTTGTCAACAAATGTACTATAGAAACTTTTTCCTAAAATAAATCTATTTCTGAGTAGTCTCAAGCGAGATGTGGTGTCTTATGTCCTTAGAGCTTATCCTTGTCATGACATAGAAACTTAGAATACGTATGTTAATTTGATTTGTTTTGTTTATTTTTTAAAGTTCTTTACCCATTTAATATAAGGAATTGAATCTTGAAAGGAAAAAAAAAAAGAGTGAAAGTAGAAGAGGAGGAAAAGAGGAGATATACTAGAAGAGCAAGTGGTTTCAACTGAGTTTAAATTGCGATACAACATTTATAGAATGGTGGGCAGGGCCTGACTGTCTGTGTGACCCATGAACTGAGTTTCTATTAAAAAAAAGGGGGTGCTTTCAATTTTCAGTTAAAGGAAAGAGGATGTGTCTGATACACTGGCCCCTAGGGAGACACACTGGATGGAATTTTGTCCCCATGGAGAAGAGTTAGTGACAACCCCTAATGTGGTTCTGCTCTGTAATGACAGCAGAGGCAACCAGGAGGGGTCTTGTCAAAGAAATGAGAGAATGTGAGTAGAATCATATCTCGTAACTGAGAAATCTGGAGATTTCTCTGACGACAGAGGTGGGACATGGTTGTGGGGGTGTTCAGATTAGCTGGCGTCATAGTGTGCTACTAAAAAGACATTCTAATGTGACTGTTGAGTTAATGTGAACCATTTGTTCCCACAGGGTGGGAGTTCCAGTAATATATGTACATATGAGAAAATAAGAAGACTATATATTGCCAAGTGCTAAATTCAATGGTGCAGATATAATTATTGGTTTCATGAAATGGCCAGCTGTCATGTTCACATGCTATTATCCAAGTGGCTATCAAATAAACTTGTCACCCTCTCTCCACTTTATGTCTTAGCCATCTCTGTATACACTTGAGGTTTTCTTTTCAGATAAGGGACAAGAGCCATAGTGTGAATCCTTGCCTATGCTATTCTTGGAATAACAGAATCAAAACACTTGTATTAAAGGTAACATTGTAGGAATAATTTGATATATTGTAGGTCCCAACTAGTAACCCACAATTAGGATCTGTGTTTGATTATTTACTGTTGTTATTATTGCTATTTTCTAAAGGAATGTAAGCCTTCAGTCATTAAGATCATGAAAGCTGCATAATAATTTTCCCTGATAAAAATAAGTGAAAGACAGATTTTTGAAATAATCATGAAACATAAATTCTCTTATCACTAAGTTATAAAATTTACCCCAGAAGGAGGGGACTTCATTATTTTTACTAAAGCCCCTGACCATTTAGTCTTTCGTTACCTCTAATTAATAATCAAGAGAGTGAGACCATTTGTTGAGAAGCCATGTAACTCTTTCATTTGAGAAAACAAAACAGAACCCGACGTGACTCAATGCCTGTCCACAGACTGATTTTCTCCAGCATACCTCTTAGTTTGTACCTTTGGTTTTCTAAAGGCAAACCACATTGGAAAGCTGGTGACCCATTTACTTTTATATATTGGTATATAAGTCCCCAAAGAACTGTTATGTTTAACTGTTATTGCAGATTGTATTTTACAATTGCCCAAGGTTGTGTTAAAAAGGGTGTTTTTGCTCTTTGACTTGAGCATGTTATCTGAAATGTTATTTTACTGATTCACAAATGCCTCACAAGCTGAGAGTTTTACTATCCATGTCACCAATAAACCATATTCCTTATCAGACTTCATTATAGGTTCAAGTCCAGGACCAGACATCTGGCTAAAACTGAGGCAGGAGAAATATCTATTAAATGACTTTGTTTTTATAACCTTAAGTTATATGTTATATGGATACCTACTCCCTTTTATTTGACAAGTTTCTGTAGATTGTCCAAACAACAAACTCAGTTTGTGTGAAGTTAAAACTATAGAGACTTAACTCTTTCCCTTATAAGTTTGGATCAGAGTGGCCAAACTGTGAAAATAATCTACTTTCCATATTATCTATCTATCTCTCTATCTCTCTATCTCTCTATCTCTCTATCTCTCTATCTCTCTATCTCTCTATCTCTCTATCTCTCTATCTCTCTCTCTCTCTCTCTCTCTCTATCTAATTTGTCCTCTCTCTCTCTCTCTCTCTCTCTCTCTCTCTCTCTCTCTCTCTCTCTCTCCAAATTCACCTGATAAGGAAGAGATGATCATGGTATATGACTATATTAATGAATACATACTTCCTCTATGTTCATAAAGTTCTTGATAATTTAAATAGAGCTTTGAAATATACAGTCACAGTTGGTCAGTATAATAATTCTATGAGAGATGAATAAGGCCCAAATCTTTACCTTCATTTTATATTTGATAGAAAAAGATTCTGGCAGAAAACTTAACCATTCTGTAGATATAGGCTTAGTAAATGATGGAGCTCCAGGTCAAATACTGACTTTCTGACTCCTTATCAAGACTTTTTTACATTCATAGTCTGTGGGTTCAGGAATCCTGGCAAGCATATAGTCTCTGGTTCATGAGCGCACATGATGTATGTTTAAGAAGAAGCTTTGGGATACATTTGACAATGTCTCAAGGTAAACTTTACACTTCCTTCAGCTTTATTGTATGAAACTTTATCAAGACTTGTAATTCACTTCTTTTGAAAGAGGAGAAGTACTGTTAATCTCACTGAATGCATACAATATCTCCCCCCTCCCATGGTTGCACTTTCCAAGTTTCCAGCTACTGCTTATTAACCAATGAATTGCTTCCCCAATTTCTTCATGTCACAGTACACATAGAAAATTGTATTTATGGAACATGAAGGGGTAAATGGAGGATAAAGAATATGTCTACGTGGAGCTTGGTGAAGGAATGCATTCTTTTTTATTTTACATAAGTAAAAGAAACACAGAATAAATGGAATATGGGTGATACTGAAGTTTGAGATTTTATAAAATGTCCAATAGGATCTTTTCAAAATTTTAAATAAGAAACTTGAATTCGTTTCTATGAACAAATTAATTTTTTCTCACATTTAACCTGAATATTATTCAAGATATTCAATAATTATTTTTGTAATCTATTTTTTCTTTGTTTGAAGTATAGGTAACATGCAATTTTATAATAGTTTCAGGTGTACCTAGTAATTAAAAAAATCTATATACCTTATTAAGTGATTACCATGATGATTCTAGTAACCTACTGTTACTGTACAAAGATATTACTATATTATTATCTATATTCTCTACGCTGTACATCACACCCCTGTGACTTATTTATCTTATAACTGGAAATTTGCACCACTTAATCTTCACCTTTTCACCCATCCCCCTCCCCCTTTCCCCTCTGGCAACCATCAATTTGTTCTCTATATCTATGAGTCTGTTTTGTTTTTCTGCTCATTTGTTTTCGCCCTTCATATTTCCCATGTAAGTGAAGTCATACAGTATTTGTTTTCTCTCTGTCTCACTTATTTCACTTAGTATAATACCCTCTAGTTCCATCTATGTTGTCAAAAATGGTAAGATGTTTTTCTTTTTTATGTCTGAATACTATTTCATTGTATTTGTGTGAGTGTGTGTGTGTGTGTGTGAGTGTGATACCTTATTTTTTTATTCAATGGACATCTAAGTTGCTTATTGTAAATAATGTTGCAATGAATATCGGGGTTGCATTTAGATTAGTGTTTTTTATTTTTTCAGATAAATGCCCCAATGTGGAATTGCTGGATCATTTGGTACTTCTGCCACCAGTTTTTTTTTGTTGTTGTTGTTCTTGTTTTTGGTTTTTAGTGTTTCCTTCAACAGTAACTTTTATTCACACATGTAAGTGGTAGCAAATGACAAAAGATAATTTATTACTTTTTGTGCCAATTGAAAGAAATTTATCTGTAAACATTAACAAGATTTCTGGTAGTCAGTCTCTAAATTGTACTCTAAATATGTAATCATTCTTTAAAATATCTCTCTTCCTTTTATGTTATTAATAAATGAAATGTTAAAATTTCTTATGGTTATAAAAACAGATTTGAAATTCAAACCTTTTTATATCATGAATTTCAAAATACTGATGCCATGTTTTAAATTAATTTTTAATAATTATTTTGTATGACTCAAATTAAAAGAATAACTACATAATGTCACTGATAAATTTAACCATACTCTCCCCAAATTAAGTTTTGCTTAAAATTCTTGAGCGGTATCAATACATGGTACTATATTTCATGCAGTTTTTACAGTTAAAAAAGTACGTTTATTCAAGTTGTTAAACAATTTCACTTTAATTAGCTTCTTTGGCAAACCAATAATTATTCTTCAGCAATCTGTAAAATGATAACTATCCACAATAATTACACAATAATTGTACACAGATTAAAAACAAATTTCTTAAACTCATAAACTTTGGACAACATCGTTTGCAGACAAAAGCACTTCATATGAAACAGATGAGAGTGGTATTCTCATTCTAGTTCTTTGTATAAAGTCAAAGAAAGGTAGTGACCTGCACTCTATTAGTATCATCATCTTTTAAAGTTCTGGATCTACAGGCAAACCACGATACATAAGGTCTTCTCTGTGACTAAATAATATATTACATAAACCCCAGATTTCTCAGAATAAATATTAACCATATAATTTATCTTCCAAGGCAAGACATTATGAGTAAATGGTTGTTATTAACAATTAGGCTATGGCAAGAAATATAAACAAGAAATATCCTGTGTCAACTTAATATTAATTTACTTATATGGTTAGTATTACTAAATATAAATTTACTTAATTCTCATAATAACCAATGGTGTAGGACATATTGCCCTCTCCATTTTAAAAATTAGGGTGCACAGGCAGAGAGGCAGAGAGTTGAAGTGGTTTGCTATAGATCAAACAAGAAATATATCGCAGTGCCGAGGAGATTTGGGCGCGTTCATATGGGTCTTGGCGATGGCATGTGAGTTTGCATTCCTGCTCATGTACATATAACGCATAGGGTTATTAAAAAATATTTATTTCCACTTGCATATTCATCCCAACTAGTTTGTTTTAATATTTCCGTGAAGAGAAATTGCCATTCTTCAAAGCATTTCTCTTCATGGTCTCTAACAGGTGCAGTTTTTTTTTTTTTTTTTTTTTTTTCATGTCATTGGACACATCAGCAATGCATTATTCAAAACAGTATCTTTCCCATTTCTTTGCTTCATTGGTCCCAAACACTAGCTTGGAACATTAGTTTATTCAAGGTAGTAAAATAAGCCACACTCTAAGGTGTGAAGCATTTTGGAGTTCGCAATTACTTGTGTGATTTTGTGAATAGCTACTTCAGCATGAGCTCATACTGCTGGAACTGATCTCATGGGGATCATTACTTTCTTATTCTGTACTTGCAGACACTTAAAAGAGTGAAAAACTCTTTTCTGCCCCATATAGATATTTTGTTTAGCAAGGTGTCAGTGTAGTTAACTTAGCAATATATATATACATATATATATATATATATATATATATATATATATATGTATATATATATATATATATATAATTATAACTTATAAGTAAAAGGTTTAGGCTAAGTAGAGAATTACAGAGAAACGTGAATATAAATTAAGATAATCTCCATTGTATTACCTAATTAATAGTAAACTTTGGAGTCTATTCTATTTTATAAGATAACTTTACAGCTTCAATCAAATAGTTACCAGTCTTGGGACAATGATAAGCATTTATGATAATAATAAATATAAATATAAATCTCTCTCTCTCTCTCTCTCTCTCTCTCTCTCTCTATATATATATATATATATATATATATATATATATATATACTTATTTAAGGGAGCTGTTGGTCTTTATGGTTTCAGAAGACTGCTCTTTCAAAAAATGAATGTGGCAGATGTCTCTGGTACCTCACGGCCGCATCATATCCATGTGGAACAATTTTGAGTTCAGCCACAATCGCAGAAGACAGTTCCATGCAGAACTCAAACATAATTCACTCAGGCAGTCACTTCTCCAGCAAAGCATGTTACCTTTTTTTTTGTTTGTCTTCTGCCTCAGGGCTGTCTCCAAAACAAAGAAAATAATCTAACTTAAGCCTAAACACAGTGGGAAAGTACAGGAGAATTAAACCATCTAGGGGTCACCCACAACCAGTGCGAACTGCCAGCGGGTGGAGAGATGCCTCAGCCACCCTCTTCTGAACTGGCAAGTTTAAGAGGCTGCATGGGGGCTGCTCGGAGATTCTGGGGAAGCCCCTTCTTTGCAGCCTAGAGAGGCCACAGGAATAACGTGTCTTCATACTGGCTTGTCTCTTTCCCTCTCTTACTCTTTACATGCACTCACTCCTTCCTTTCTTATGGACTCACCTCCCTGACAGACTACATGAGCTGCAGTCCTTGTTTCAAACACTGCTTTTTAATGGTATCAAAAGGAGGCATTATACAGTAATTTAAATAATATTTTAAGTTAATGTACATCAACAGTTTTAAAGCACTTAAGCATAAGGTAAACAAATACAACACTGAAACACTATTTGCAGTGAAATATCTGGGAAATGTACAAAATAAAAATATAATTCATATGCACATATGATCAAAGTGTTGTACTAATCAATTTATGAATTCTGAAATATCCATGTTTTCTTCATTGACTTTTTTGCTCAAATGGATAAGCAATTGATTTTTTTGTTTTTGGACTGTGATTTTCTATCTAATTTTCTTGCTGAATTCTATTATTTTTTTCTAGCAATCTGCATATTTTGTTTTTGTTTTTTTTCTATATAGAAAAATCATATAATTTGCAAATCCAATGTCTGTATTTTTGAACAGAACACTATCCCATTTCCTCATTCTACAGAGAGTATATAGTTACTGTTTTTTTTAGTATTGAGTATTTTAAGTGTTTTTTTATCTCCTAAACTAGATAACAATGTCACTGAAGACATGCCATGCCTTCAATTATTTTTTGTATTATTTTTTCATAGTCCATAGAAAATATGCTTTATACAGTAAAATTAAAATGTTGCAATCATATAAATGTAATAGTTTTCTATTGTCAATAGTGTAAAGTCCAGGATCTTTACCTTACAATTCAAAGCTCTTGATTATTTGCCTCCAACCCACTTTTCTATAACAGGTAATACAAGTTTCAGGTAAATTTAACTACACACAATTACACAATTGTGCTCTTAGATTGTGTTAGTTGTCTTTCTCTTCAGGTGGTTGAGGTCTAGCTGAAGAAAAAACAAAACAAAACAACAGAATGTCGATACTGAAACAAATAAGTGCGTATCTGGTGGCCTCTTTATTCTCATCCTTCGTTTCTAAGCCAAGTCAGGTATATCCATATATGCGTCAACAATCTTGAATTGTATACATTTGCAATAATCCCCAAATAATAAAATGTGTGTGGAAGAGGGAAATAACCAGGAAATCTGTAGCCATATTTAATGTCTATATTAAAGCCAATGCTAATATCTTTAGTCAAATTATCTATCTACCTATCATCTATCTATCATCTTTCATCTATCTATCTATCTATCTATCTATCTATCTATCTATCTATCTATCTATCTATCTATCTATCTATCTGAGTAGGAAGCAGGCAACACAAGTAAAGGATATAGTGGGGGACTACCAATCTCAAGACATGTTCACAATCTTAAGATAATATTTCCATAAAAAATAAATCTGTAAAATAAATCTAGATATCAGATAAGTATTCCAGGAGCAGTCACTTGCTTTAATTACTTTATGCTCATTATTTTACCTATATGAAGATAAGAGAAATAGAATAAAAACTCATTGCAACAAATATTGAGTTTGAATTTTTTTCATCTTTTGATCTACTATTACTGAGTCTTTCTTCTATTATTATCACATTTGATTTCAAATGAGATTGCATTACGGGTTCAACATGTCAACACTCCTGATTTAAATATTTAATATTTTATTTCCATCACTTCAGTCCCTTATTAAATTATGTCCCTGGAAATCAGATGAAATTATATTTTTAATCATCAAAATAATATGAAGATCTTTAAATTAATTGGCACTAATATCACAATTGGGGTTCATACTGATGATGAATATGCATAGCTACAACCAGTATCTGAAGATTTGTTTTATAATTAATTCAGTTAAAGTTGAAATAATTAGCTATATTTCAGTAAGCTAAATATCTGCTGCAATTTAAAAACAACAATAACAACATGACCAGCTTTTCCCTGATGCTTTAAATTTAACAAATTTGATAATACTATTTATGTACTCGTGCCTTATGACAATTTGTTGATCTTTACTTTGATTTCTTTTTCTCAATTTAAAATTGAGGTTTAGTTTGCTTAAAGATGCTTATCTAATATGCTAGTTTTTGATTATAGACAGATACAATTAAGTGTTTTATACCTATTCTGAATTTATATGCGATTTTGACTATGTATAAACTATGCCTGAGACAGAGATATTGATTAGAATTTAATTCTTTAATATAAACATAACATCAAAAAACAAGTTTTATTGAATGTGATATGTGATACTGTTATTATTTATTGTAATACAAGCTTCCTGAGATTATCCAACATTCTTGAGAACACGTTATTTTCTAAAAAATGTCTTTCTTACTGTAATATTTAAGTTTTATTTCAATTTTTAATTCGAGAGTGTCATCAAGAATATATGCTGAAAAGAAGCATAGAAGTATTTACTTGAGGTTATCGAAAGCTTAATCAGGATAAATCTTTAAATAGACTTTCACCACAGTTAGAAATTTGTCTGCGTGCTAGAACCCAATTACTTCCCACTCTCTCAAATAAATAAAACATTACAGCTATAACCAGGTCAAAATTAATGTTCAAAATATTTTGAAAAAGTTAGGTACTTAAAATACCTTAAAAGTAAAGAAAAATCGCTTGTATAAATTAGCATCTGAAGTTCAAATGACCATCATAAATAAAGATTAAGAAAAACAAGTAGAAATGTTCATAACCTTCTAAATAAACAATATACAAATTTTAAACTTCAAAGATCCAAACTTTAATCCTATTTATTTCTTAAAATTCACCTTTTTGTGTGAGTATCATGAAGGAGAACGCAGAGTATAAAGATGAACTATAAAGAAGAAAGCTCATTCAGGCATGAAGTTTCCATAATGCAACTCAGGTAAGAATTGTGTAGATGCCTCTCATTCTGTGGCGTGCTGAGAGAAAGGGAGCCTCATAGATGCATCATTTGCTCAAGCAACAGCTCAATAAGTAAATCAAGACCTGGGCAATGGCATGTAGTCCTTTTGTTAAATATCCCAGGGAACTAGTTATTTAGAGAGCTAGACATGTGTATAAGCAGTTTTGTCTTTACATAAGCATATATTTTACTCCCTTGTCTAAAGGTTAGAGGTCAATGTGCCAAGTGTATAGCAGCAATCATTATTCAGAAAGACTGAAGTATTAGGACACTAGCCAGTAAACGAAGAGACGAAAAAAAAAAATGAAAAAAAGAAAAAAGAAAAAAGGAAGAGATAAATCTAAACTTTACATCTTTACATTTTAGTGATAATACATTTTTTGTTTTAATTTGCTTTCTTAGCAGAACTTCAGCCCATCCAATTCATTCAATTGGAAATGAACACACACACAGATCCACATTTAAAAAATAATCCTCAGAGGATTTGATGGTGATTAAACAGATAGGTCGATGTATTGAGAACAAGAACGAAAAAAAAGTGTTAAAAGGGTAAAAAGTTCAAGCTCTTAAAAGATTTGAAGTTCCTCGTTCTTATTACATATTTTATTATTATAATTTTTTCTATGTGTGACTGTATTCAGGCCTATTATAATCTCAACAATTTGAAAGAAGAAAGAAGAAAAAGATGTGAGCAACAGTCAGATAGGAACACCCACCCTCCACATCATGTATACACCCCAAATCCAAAGATGCTTCAAAAAATATCAGCTCTCAGATTAAAAAATAACATTTAAGTTCAAAAATATGGAGTCTATTTCAGTATGTCAGCTATTAAAAATAATTTTAACTCACTTGACAAAAATCATGGAAAGATTACAAACCTTGTTATTACTATCATTGTGACCTTTTCTCTCTTTGATCTAAAATGGAAATTTAGCAGAGTGCTTACTGAAGACACTGACACCAAGAAAAACAAACTTGTGTCACAAATGCTACCTATTTGTAATAAGATGTGTTTCTTCATATATGATATCTTGAGATCTGTATTTCTATTTATCGTTTGTAGTGACACTTACATTTTCAAATTTTAGCAGCTTATAGTTTGTTATTAATTTCAACTGATTTTAAGTGGGCAATTGAGAGTCCTAAATAACATAACCATCATTATCATCAGTTAGAGGAGGAATCTGGATTAAAGATATTCCAATTCACTTGTCCAAGGATTTGAAATATCTTTGGAGGTCAGCAAAAAGGCACTTATAAATTCATAGGCTTTGATTAAGTACTTATGTTAATATAGACAGTAAGGCACATTCTTCTGCTGCTAGAAACTGGCTATTAAAACGTTCCCACATTCATCACAGAAGGAGTCCTATAGGCTCAGTTGAAGGAAGTGAGGAATTTTTAAAAGATTGATTTTATCATATGGGTTCTGGTATTCACAGTTGGCATCGGCATTCCACAGTGAATTATTCCATTTAATGTTCTACTTCTGCTGTCAGAAAAAACTAAAGTTGAAAAACACATATATGCACACACAAGTGAAACACAATCATGCAAAGGGATTATCTGGTGTCCTCTAAACTTCATGAGAAATTTTGGTGAAAATTGAGTTTATTGTATCTAAAATAGACACTTGCCACCAAATATGTGTTATATGTCAAAAAAGCAAGTATATTTAGATTAAAAGCTGTTATCTCTAATGAGAAAGAACCAAATATTAAGTAGAGGGGAAAAAGTGTACTGAACCAGATATTAAGAGTCAAGGAATACGCATCATTTACTTACAAATTAAATGCCACGTTATAATGATCTTGTGAAGGAATTATGAGAAAAGTGATAAAATTATAAAGATGGTGAAGAAGTTTTTTTTTATATGACTGTATAGTATCGGAGGCAAATCATTCCTATATCAAAATGACCAAACAAAAGAAAATTAAGATGGCATAAAAAGTAATGTTATCAAAGCTGACTATTGACTTGGGACAAAGTAGAAACCAAGAAACTACATGACTGTAGATATTTAAGTTTGGGGTTAAGATTTAAGTGAAGCCTGTGACTTTTTGCCAAATAAGTGGATAGAGAATTATGGACTAGGAGTCACTTTTTACATAATTAACTATGGAGCTGCTTAATGGAATGGAAGATTCTGCCAGAAAAATGGACCAAAGAAGTTGGCAGGAAGGCTATGTGTGAGAAGGCTGCCCCACCCATGGCCATTTAGTTTCTTCCTAAAGTGGGATATGGCCTTGGGTTAGAGGAAATAATGGACTGTCAAGATGATTCGTCCCTGAATACCAGAGGCCCTGTCTTTTTCTCCTGCATTCACAACTGTGCTTGTCACATTCAGGTAATAACTTAAAGTAATTAATACATAAATTAATAATTTCATTTAATAATAATTATAGTGAGGTAATATGCCTATGCAAAAATACCTTATAGATTATAGATTGAGTTTCTGACTAATAATAAAAGATGTCCAAGTTTGTTGTTAATATTTTCTGGCTGACTTGTATTTCTATAACATTGATTAAACTTCTCAACACAATGAAAATTAATTAAGCATTTGGAACAAAATGATAACTAGAAAAATGGGAGAGACTAGTGAAATAAAGCACATACAAAACCGAGTAAGTCAACAAAATCAAAAGTTTTTCTTTTAAAAGACTAATAACATTGAAAAACTGCTGATAATTAATCAGGGGAAAGGGAGCAAAGAAATCATTTGAATGAAGAAGAAGATAAAACTATAGAAGATGTAGTCATTAATAAGATAATAAGAGGGTGTTAGGAACAACTGTTTGCCAAAAAGTGAAAAGAATAAGAGCTAGAAGTGGGATTTGAATGCAGGCATTCAGAGACCAAGGACTCCACTTTTAGAACTTGGATGATCAACAGCTTTTAAAACTTTTATTTTCATAATTGGCAAAATGTACCTCTAGAAAATTCTAAGCAATCAACATTAAATTCGTTTAATACTTTGTGAACAAAGGTGTTCATTTATTGTACTCAGCTCAAAAGAGTTTTATATGTCTAAATATAGAACAGTGAAATAGATGTTGATATATGCAGTTGTTATTACTAAATCTCCTGTAAAATGAAATTTACAAGGAGTTTTTATTATCTTGGTATTACATTTACATTACAATTCTAGTACAAAAAAAATAGAACACGAAAATGAAAATACAACATTGTGTCAGTGATGCCACAAATGCACAGATGAGGGGTTAGAAAGAAAATGTTAATGGTATTTTTTTTTTTTTTTTGATGGGGACATCTGAAGAGGATTTTTTTCTTTTACTTATCTGTATTCTCCAGCAATCTTGTACTACTTCTGTTATTGAGAATAGTACATATGCTATTTCTAAATGTTGTTTAAAAAAAAAATCAAGAAACATTTTCAGTGTTCTAACAGAGTGTGCAACATAGGGGTGCTTCCCATGAGCTTCCTCAGTGGTCAACTGGTATCAGGCTTGGATAAGCTACACATGCTCATTTTAGGACAGAGAAAATTGAAGTTCAGAGAAACCGACTGGCACACAGGAATGTTCTGCAGATCAAATTAGATAATGGGCAAGAAAGGGCTTTAAAAACCCTAAAGGCCCATAGAGATAAGGTGCCATTGCAATTCTGGTAAAGTGTGAAACATGCCTTGAATGAAATACTCATGATCTAGTGGCCCAGAAAAATCAATAGTACGTTATTTTAAACTCTATCCTTGACTTATTTCCTACTCAAAGCGCAACTTCAGGAAGAAAAGTTAAGCTTCCTGTCCTTGACTTTCCCCTGTTGAATAACACACATAATGTTCTTTATTTCTTTGAAAAGTGATTTGGGATCAATGCATTAAAAGGGTTTAGTTCAGAATGCTATTACTACCACAGGATGACATATTACAGCTCACAAGATTTTAGGAAATGACATACCCAAATTATCTGAAGGTCAAAACTCTAGCACTGAACAGGCACACAGTTTTCTTTCGTCATTTGGGCCAAATTCCTTCATGGCAATATTTAATATGATTCTGTTGCAAATCCAGAGGATACTGGATTAGGTGTTAAAAGTACAACTGAAAACTTTTATTCAATTTAAACTAAGTGCTACTAGTTTTAAAGATAAACAAATATAGGAAAACACTCTATAAACGAAACTAAAGTCCTGGCAAAGGCACAGATAAGAGAAAAAGATAGGAGACCCAACTGGCCTGCATTGAGGGTGGTATTTTATTAACTAAAAGCAATGTCAATGGTCATGGCTGATTAAATCCTTTGATTCTTTATTGCTTGTGGTCTTCTATTGTGATCCCAAGGCCAGAAAATGAGGAACATTTCTTTGAAAGACCCATTGCCTATAAATTTAAATGTTTTTAAATATATAGATTATATATTATATACATGTATTACATATATATTATATATTAAATATATAATTATTAAATATATACATAAAATATATATACACACATATGTAGACACACACAGAGGGCGCCAAAAAATGTATACACATTTTAAGAAAGGAAAACTATATTAAAATTGTAATACTCAATATATATACCCATAACAAAAGATGAATAAAAGTCCCGTGTGACTTCTGCAATAACAAGAGATGCTCAAAGTGGTTACTATCAGCGTCCAGACACTTCCGATTACAGTGAACTACTGCTTGAGGAAAACTGACCAAAGTGTCCACTTGTATATATTTTTTTGGCACTCCTAGTATATACATATTTATATAATATATATTTAAAGACAGTCCGTGAAGGCAAGCTTAGCCCTGTTTCATGTCTCATCTATTGTGATTCTCCTTTGTATATCAAAACTGTAATTACTATTTGTATTCTCAGTGGCAATTATTGCTTACATTAATTGAGGTTTGTTGTGTTTATGGGTTTTACCCAGTTTGTCTATGTGACCATCACTATGAAATACAAACAATTTGCTGTAGATATATTAGAAATCGGTCATTAAAACAATATGCTGAAAGATCAAGATATATTCTACAAAAGAATAGAAATTTAATGTCCCTTGAATGATATAAAACTCTTTTCTTTTTAGTGAGTGTATACATTTTATTGTAAAGAAAAAAGGACAGATGGCACAGAAATGGAACCTAGGAAAATCACTTAACATGAAACCAGTTTTAATACCCTTGCTAATAAAGTTTTTTCTTTGCATATGGGCCTGATCTTTCCAGGAAAGAGAGAGACTAATTCTTCATTTTGTCCAAGGATTTTAAGTCTTTCAATACCCTGGGGCACTACACAGTGCATTAAATTACACTAAATAGCCCCAAAGAATCAACACACTTTCCAAGTCAAGTCTTTTATTTCTTTCTGCTGGGTAACATCAGCCCATTGATCATATTAGAAGGTCTAACTAACTCCCACAAGGCCTTTCCCTTATGTCAGAGCTAGCCAGGTGTGATTGTTTCCTTTCTTGAACTCCAATAAACTTTATAAGACCTATTCAACATCACTCTACTAAATCACGTAATGGCAAATTTATAACCCAGTGGCACTAAATGATCTAGTTGGTTGTCTCTACTACTGTGTTTCCCCGAAAATAAGACATAACTAGTCAGACAATGAGCTCTAACGCGTCTTTTGGAGCAAAAATTAATATAAAACCTGGTCTTATTTTACTATAAGACCCAATCTTATATAAGATTCGGTCTTACATTAATTTTTTGCTCCAGATGCATTAGAGCTGATTGTCTGACTATTTCTTATTTTCAGCGAAACAGGGTACTTGTTGACTAAATATTAAAAATAAAGTCAGCTAAGCCAACATTCATCTAAATTTGTGTTTCTGACCTTTATCATCACAAAACAAGACAAAAACTTCATGCCACACCATATTTCCCTTAATTATGTCTTTCCCCAATTGGTCTTATAAAATGGGGGAGCCAGTGAAGCTTTTTATCCCACCTTAGGGGGTCGAGAGAATAGGAAAGCTGTCACTAATTCCTTTCACCTCACAGGCAAATCTCCTTTACCCAATTAACCAAGACCAGGTGCACCCTCCAGTGAGTCTGAGGAATGCAGAGAGCTCACAAACCCTCCTTCCATCTTGGCAGAAAGAGAGTCCAGGCTGCACCTGATTAACAAGCTTTGCTGGGGCTGCAAAACATTGGAAAATGGACATGTTTTTCCCCGTGAAAGCTGGGAAAGATCATGGATGTTGCAGGTAAATAATCACTGAGCTAGCCAACCAATATCTGGAGTATTTTGTGTATTAGCGGACCTATCCATTATAAGAACTGGTTTATCAAGACAGACAAGTGGTGATCACTTAAGAAAATGAGCAACCAGCTACTCACTAAACTAGCATTTTGACCCCAGTTGTCTTAACATATCCCCATGACATATTTAGGGTGCATCACTAATTGTTTTGAATGTTCACAAGTAAACAAAAATATATTCGGATAGTATTAATGGTGGAAAAACAGCCGCATGGGGGAAGTGAACAAAAATCCTTATTTTGAAATTAGGAATGACTATCCAAAGTATCAAGCTATGACAGTTGTGGCAGCCGCAGGTAGTGGTTGTAACAAGAGGATGTTGGGGTCCTAAAGACCTGGGTTCAAAACTCTGACTGAGATATGTATCGCTTGTTGTTTATATTTGCATACATTTCTTAATCTCTCTCAACCTGTTTCCTCATCTGGGCAATGAGAAAATAAATAATAGTATCTACTTTATAGAGTAGCAGTGAAGATTAAATGACATAATGTAATCAGGGTTTAGAAGACTGGCCTGCACATAGTATGCACTCCGTAATTATGCGCTCTTTTGATTGCTAAAGACATTTAGTTAGTGAGAGAAGTAAAATAATCAAATGAAAAATATGTTTTTCTTCCCAGAAGACAAGTCTATTAAAAGAGAAGTTCGGCTTTGCCTAATAACTTGGCACCAAGTGTCTGGGATCCAGGAAATTAAAGGGAATGATTTAGAGCACTGATTTTCAAAATGCACCTAACTAGGCCCTAAAGCACTTTTTGGAGGTGCCTTAGGGTACTTGCTGGAAAAGGAAAAGAGGCATAATGGGGCTTAAGCAAGCAAAGTTTCTCACTCCCACTCCAATTAAGGAGTAGTTTCTTTATATCTACTTTACATATTAAAGTTTATCATACAATTTTATTTGGAAATTATAAAGCTAAAAATTTTAGAAAGCACACGCTTAGTGTAATTTGAAGGCAGCATCTGCAGAAATGATGTCTGTCTTTCCCTGGTGTGATCTCCCCAATCCATCTTAGATAAGCGCTGAAAAAGTCCCTACCAGGAGGGCTAATATTAAGTATTAATTCATCAGCACTCATTTGCTGACTTATTATTAGGTGACCACATGAGTTAGGATTTCTGTAGTTTCTGTGAGTGATTACACACGACCAGGGGGGCAAAACTCCTAACTGACCGCAAGTTCAGCAAGACGCAGTAGTAAAAAGTGTCTGCTATTTGCTGGTGAGATCTGGAATAAGCTTAAACCAACCCAAACAGTGATTGGAAAATCAAAAGGGCCTGTAATTCCTTAAGAAAGCATGTGTCCAGGAGGTTGCCACAATCCTCATTTCCAAGTTCAGTTTCACAAGAGGGTTTTGAGATCTCACCAGTGGAGTAAACCCACATAATACTGCATAAGCCTCATTTTTCTGTATAAAAATCCTTCTATTTTAGTGTCATCTGCAAGTCTTCTCTGACTTTTACGTCACTTTCTAAGAATTATAATGGATTCTGCCTGATTGATTCCTGCTCTGTTACCTCAGGAGTTCAACAGTCAGGGTATTGGAGTAAACACATACTGAGCTCAGGTTTACGGTGAAGATTTTAAGTTGGATCTGGATACTTTAGGGTTGAAACTATATACTGTATCCTGCAAAATATAATGTGAGCAAACATAAATTATGGCCATACATTGGCTTTGTCTCTAATGGGAAAAATCCAAGTAGTACAATCCAGCAACCTGAAGTACTTTAAAAAGAATTCTTGGCTTCAGTTACAACTCTCAAAGAATTTTAAAAGTGATTTGAGTTGTAACCAATAACAACACTGTTGAAAATGTCTTCTTCATGCATTAACTCTCTCTCACTTGTTTCTTTGAGAATCTTATTTGCCAATCCCTCCCCCCACCCCATCCCTCACTCATTCCACTCTCTATTCCAAACTTTGAAGAATTAATGCCACATTTCCTTTCTAGAAATGGCACAGAGTTGAGCACTTATTTTTTCTTCACACAAACCTAACAAATTAGAAATGAAAGTCCTCTAAGAGCCTATTAATATATTTGTATTTCCAGGTCATCTAGTGCTTTCACAGAAAGGCATTTCTTATTGACATGTTTAGATTTGTGTATAATAATAGCTGAAATGTATAATCAAATGTTTGGGCGAAAATAAAAATATTGGAAGACATTTAATAATAAGCAATTGAAAGCATTTTTCACCTGATTATTTCTTACATTGTTTCTTAAAATAGCCTCAACCTGAATCTTTCTTTGTATTAATTTTCCATGTTAATATATCATACTCCTCCTATTTCCTATTCCAAAATATTGTAATACACAACTTTATGCCATTTTACAGCCCTGGACTTAGAAGCTAATAAATTGCTGAAATTTTAGAGACTATTAAATAATTTTGCCAATTCAGGTATATAAAAAAAAATTATCCTTTTTTCTAGACTGGATTTTCCACCACTAGACGTTTTAAAACATTTTTCATTAATGAGCAAGTGTTTTTAAGCATTACTTTTCCAATGATTTTTCCTTTAATAAATCAAAGGAAAGTGAAATTAACTAAAAAAGTACTTTTTGAAATGGTCCAAGTCATATATGTAAGTTTCCTCAATAAACTTTTTAAATGTTTTCCTTTAATGTCCACTACTGCCATAAGCACATACTACAACAAAGCAAACCCTTCATGAAACTTTGTGGATATGGAATTAGATACCTGTGGACATAATAATGAGTTAAGATAGACAATATGTGGAGTCTAGTTTTTGCTTTACCCTGTTACCCAACTGAGTGACTGCAAAGAAATGTGGGTTAGATTTTGAGGTAAATTTATTCTCTGAATTTTGGATAATTACTTTATAAATCTAGTATAATACTTGCATTCCTACTAATTAGGATTACAGTCATTAGAATTTATTTAAATTATAAGAATAAAACATACCGCTTGCGTGTTGCTATATGTCTGATATTTAGAGTAATTGCACCTGTGTGTTTATACACACATGTAGATACTTAAAAGAGTTTATACATATTTTAAAATCTAAAATAATTCATTTGGATATAAGTTTCCATAGGGAAAATTAATCAAATTAAGCCCCAGTATTTCTCTATACCTGTCCAGTTTAAAATGGCAGCCATTATTCACATGTGATTATTGAGCATTTAGATTTTAATATTTTATTTAATTTTAATTAATTTAAAGACAACACACCAGTTAATTAAAGACTTTTAAGCATGTCTACAATGACTTGGATATGTGAATCTATTTTCAACTGTTAATTTTATGAAACCTAAATTCAAATCAATATTTCAGATAAAAATTTAGCATCTAAACTGAGAAGGGCTGCAATAAAAATATATTCACTGGGTTTTTAAACCTTGGTGTGAAAAATAGAATGTAAAATATCTCATTAATAATTTCATATTGGTTACAAGCTGAAATGATAGTATTTTGGATATATTGGGTTAAATAAAATATTTCCTTAAAATTAAATTTGCTTTTTTTAACCATTTAATGTGGCTACTAGAAAAATTATAATACCTATTTGGTTTGCATTATATTTGTTCTTTACAGAGTTCCTATATATTTACAGATGAAATCAAGTTGAAATGAACATAAATTTCAGGCTTTAAATCCAGAAAAAGACAGAATGAAGCCTGAGGGGACATACAAAATAAGGAAGAGGGAATTATTTGTCTTTGTATTTCTTATTAGGAAGCATACAGACCTGGAGTAATTTCTTGACATCACAAGCTTTAATAATATAATTTAGGTGGTGTAGAATGTTTTTTACTAAATATTAGATTAATAATTAAAGTTTTAAAAATGGACTGAAATACCCCCAACCTCCACAAAATAACATTTGGGTGGCATAGGTAGTCGTAACAGTGAAAATGATTTCTTAAGTACATAATGATTTATATTGTTTTCTCTTTGATATATATGCATTCTAAGCATCATCCTAAATTAAAATTGCCTATTTCAATGACATTCTCCAATATAGATATTTAATTTATTTATTCAGCAAATATTTATTTACAGACAACAGCCCTTGGTGTAGGGATGTAATAATGAATACATAATATTTAACTTAATGTTCTAGTGAAACTAACATAGACCAAAAACAATTAAATAAAAATAACTACATGATTAATAAAAATAAATAAAATATAATAAGTCTTTTTAAGAAAAGAAATAATGGAATTCAGGAGCATTTTTTATTGAATACTGGAGTGTGGAGACCACATTGGATTGCACCAAGGAGAGAATAAGAGGTGAAAATGTAGAATCATAGAAACTAGGCAGGTCTCTCTGAAATTTGACTATAGAGGAGTTCTGTGAATAGATGAAATACCTGAGGAAAGATTTGGTGATCAACGTAGGATTTTTAAAGACGGGACTTTCTAGAAAAGGTATTAAAGGCAATGTCTTTAATAACTAATACAAAGTAAAGAAATAATGATGTATGAAAGTGAGGGGCTAACCAAAGTAGTAGATTTTCTTAGAATCTGAAAGACATGTTATATATAGCTTAAGCAGAAATATGGACTTTTTTTTCTTTTGAAAATTTTTTTACACTTTATTGATTTTGACATTAAATATTATTTTATATTGTTTCAGGCATACAGCATGGTGGTTAGACATTGACATAATTTAAGAAGTAACACCCCTGACTAGTCTAGTACCCACCTGGTACTATGCATAGTTTATTAGTTCTAACAGTTCTTTTGGTGGAGTCTTAATGACTCTACCTATAATATCGTGCCATCTGCAAATAGAGAGAATTTTACTTCTTTCTTTCCAATGTGGGTTACTTTTATTTCTTTTTCTTGCCTCATTACCCTAGCACGGCCTTCCTTATTCAAATGATATATTGAATAAAAGTGGTGAGAGTGGGCATAGTTATCTTGTTCCTGATCTCAGAGGAAAAGTTTTCAGCTTTTCAGTGTTGAGTGTCATGTTAGCTACAGGCTTGTCATATATGGCCTTTATTATGCTGAACTATATTCTCTTTGTACCTAGTTTGTTAAGACTTCATATTGTGAATGTTGAATTTTGTCAAATGTTTTTTCTGCACCTATTAAGATTAGTATATGATTTTTATTCTTCATTTTGTTAATGTGGTATACCATATGGATTGATTTGCAGATGTTGAACCATCCTGCATCCTTATAATAAATCCTAGTTGATCATGGCGTATGGTCCTTTTGAAATATTGTTAAATTCGATTTGCTATTATTATGTTGAGGATTTTTGAATCTATATTCATCAGGGATATTGGCCTATAATTTTCTTTTCTTACAGAGTCCTTGTATGGTTGTGGTATCAGGGTAATGTTAGCCTTGTAAAATATAATAAGTTGGGAAGTGTTCCCTCCTCTTTTACTTTTTGGAAGAGTTTGAGAAGAATTAGTATTCATTCTTCTTTAAATGTTTTGTAGAAGTTGAAATTTCCCTATTAATTTTTTTCCTTGGATAATTTACCCATTATTGAAAGTGGAGTACGGAAGTCCTCCTCTATTACTGTGTTTCTGTTTATTTCTCTCTTCAGATATGTTATTATTTTATTATATATTTTGGTGATCCTATATTAGACATAAATATTTACAAAATGTTATATTCTCTTATTGGATTGACCCCTTTATCATTGTATAATGACCTTCTCTGTCTCTTACAGACTTTGGTTTAGAGTATATTTTGTCTGATATAAGTATAGTTCCATCTACTTTCTTTCGGTTTCCATTTGCATAGAATACCTTTTTTCCATTCCTTCCATTTTAGTCTGTATGCGGCCTTGCATCTGATGTGAGTCTCTTGTAGGCAGAATGCACTTGGGTCTTGTTTATTATTTTTATTATTATTATTATTATCATCATCATCATCATCATCATTCATTCAGCCACTATCTATCTAATGATTGGAATACTTAGTCCATTTATTGATAGATATGGACTTACTATTGCCATTTTGTGAATTATTTTCCAGCTGTTTGGTAACTCCTTTGTTCTTTTCTTCTTCTCTCGCTCTCCTTTGTGACTTCATGGATTTCAATCTTTGGCATGTTATCTAGAGCACACAAATTAAGTTTTTGTAGCAGCCTGGTCTTTGCAGATACTTGTTGAAGTGTCAATAGGAAAGAAATGAGTTTAATAGACTCTTCTCCAAAATGGCTTATTTTACACTCATGTGTGATACATTACCAAATGATGCTCTAAATTTATTTTGATTGTGTAACTTTTATTCTTTTTTCACATTTTAAAGAGTTTAAATTGCATTGTAAATGGTTAAAAATCTCCCTTTTACTTTCACCATATTAACTCTTTTGAAATTTTGTCACTTAGCAAGAGTATATGAGTATTATTACTTATGTAGAACTCATGCACTTCAAAGTATAGAGATAATTTGTTTTCTATGTATTATGTAGTTGTGGAAATTGAATCACAGAGATATCAAATGACATTTAAATAATGGCAAAGCTGGGACAACTCTCTAGGATTCTGAGTTAAAAGAGTGCCTTTTTTACTATCACACAAAGCCATCTCCTTGTAGACTTTATTTTGAAAACTGCTTATTCATTTTTTTTTTTCCTCTTTAATATATTATTCAAGGTAAATGGCTTAGTCTAAGAAATGTGACTTCAAAAGGATCATATGTGAAGCATCTGTATCTGGCACATTGTCCACAGAATAAATTCAATAGGTTTAAACTTTTAAAGTCTCCAGGCAAGAGAAAAAAATGCTGAGGATGAATGACACACTTAAAATGAGAAAGTTGTGCAGTTAAGCCACCGTGATTCTGGTGAGGTCATCAGGAAAAAATGGATGCCATGTTTAGCCACAGTAA
Organism: Rhinolophus sinicus; assembly: GCF_057876585.1. NCBI lineage: Eukaryota > Metazoa > Chordata > Mammalia > Chiroptera > Rhinolophidae > Rhinolophus > Rhinolophus sinicus. Next base: position 185,887,770 of record NC_142503.1, on the reverse strand, counting down.
AGTGACTGGATCTTGTGCCAACTTGAGATGCTTATACATTCCCCTTAAAATGTTGTGGTTAACTTCTCCAAAGAATGTGAAAGTTGATTTAAATAAGTTTCCAGAAACTGAACTGTTTATTCCAGCCTTTTCCGAAAAGCTTTGATATGTAAATCAATTTGGAAACAAAGATATTTTTGTCTCTTAATGTTTCCATCTTCTATGTGTGTTAAATGGCAACCTTGAGATACTTTCCCTTGATCTAAGAAATAGGCCTAATGTAGATTTTTTTGAAGGTCAGTTTGAGATGAGGAGATTCCATTAGATCCAACCAAAATGGGACACATTTGCACTATGCTGGGCATATGAAATTGCAGAATCTGGAAACAGACACACATGGGTTTAAATCCCTGTTTGACACTGTGGCCCAGGTCAAGTCTATGGACCTTTGGAGCCTTGGCTTCACTACCTATGAAATGGGGATGATTATAATTACCTTCTAGGTTTTGGAGGAGTTATAGGTCATATACACCTACCCCTGTTCTGACAGTGTGAGCACCCAACCAATGGTAGTTAACTGATTTGGTTATTTTTTTTGTTTTCTGAACATTATTATATGGGTCAGGACAGTGCTTCCTGCTAAATGTACTGGGAAGAATAAGACATTATCCCTGAAAAAGCAAAAAAATGAAAGAAAAAAAAATACAGCTTAGAGTGCAGTAAAGAAAAACACTTGTAATATACTGTGGTTGTTCGTACGTGTTTGTTTGAAGTCTGACCGCTTGTAGGCAATAATAATTTTTCCTTCCTTTTCTGCCAGGAAGGATGACCTTCAGCCAGTACACACTGGGGCAGCACTATTGCTTTATGTGGCTGACGTTCATTCTAATTGGTCAGTGCCTCTGCCACATAGGTTTTTAGATATTTCCCACATCACCACTCTTTCATGCCATAGTATTGGTGTCTTTAGGCAAAAGACTCAAGGTCCTTTTGACAGATGCTGAAATCACACAGATTGCTTTCCTGTTCTGAATACATTTTTTTTTATTTGAATACAAAGTCTCATTCACATGTCTTGATAGGTAAATGAATTGTGATTATTTTTAGAATTTGACCTTCTGTAACATAGACATAGATAAATGATATCAGATCTTTACCCATCAAAAAAGAATGTTTTCTCTAACCTGGAAGGGAAACCATCTTGATCAGTTTGAACTTACTCTTAGCAGGTTTTCCCCATTCTTCCATGTGAAACACCATATGACCAACAGCTGTGTTATTTTTTAAACAAACAGATTTCACTAAAAATGTCAGTGTTGGCATTTTAAAACAAACAATTAAATTAAAAGTTTGACAAACCATGAGGGAAATACTGTGGATTTTTAGAAACAGCATCTTTCACCAATTCCAGTCAGTCTTTAATTTTCATAGATGTCAGTAACAATTGGTTTTGTGTGCTGATTACTTACTATTTATCAACAAAATATAAAGTGTTATGATTTCTGATACTTTTCATTCCTAATCCCACACTGAAGCTGTCTTATTGACTAATGATAGTCAACTCTTTGGGGAAAAACGTCTCTAAGATACCTAAACAAGTCCATGAAATATTGTTTATTCAAGGAGTGGTATACAGTCATGTCTGCTATAAGGTTACATGTGTATTCCTAAAAATCATTGTGCTGTGCAAATTAACACAATAAGATTCACTATGTTTATGAGAAAAATGGACATAGCACTCAACCATGTCATTAGTGACATGTTATAAAATTAGGAGCTTAAAGGTGACAGCTAACACATGCTAAATGGTTAAGAAATGCATGATTAGTATGATAAATATGGCATCTTTGAAAAAGACTTGGAGTTTGCTTATGGAAGTGTGCATGGAAAAGGTTGCAACTCAGAGTTGCAGAGTAGAAGGAGGGTTGTCTGAAATCTGATGGAAAATCCTAACCCCGGAGGTGGAGGCAGACGGCTGTGGCTCATACACATATGGTGAACTGAGGTAACTCATAGATGTTCAAGGTGTATACAGTTTGTGTAATCCCTTGTGCTAGGATCAACTGCGTGCCATTTTCTGTGCTCATGTAATATTTCTCAGGGATGAAATTATACATGATCAGAAGTGAAATTTCCATTATGCTCAAATTGTTTCCTAGTATATCAAGGCGTTAGAATAAAATCTGTTTTCAAAACAATCATTACATCAGAAGTGCTGTATAATCATTTCACAAATCAGATTTTTGAAAGGTGAACACTAAATATTTCTACATTGAATAAAGTTTCTGATGTCCTGTGAAACCCCCTACACTGGCCTTGTAGAATGTTCATGAAGCTTCCAGGCTTTCACTCAGATGCATTTGCATTTGATCCTAACTTTACCTGTTTGATTTTGAACAAACACCCTTAACCTCTTCAAGCTTCCTTCCTAAACTATGAAATAAAGATGAAAAAGAGGATCAAATATATGGTGATGGAAGGAGAACTGACTCTGGGTGATGAACACACAATGTGATATATAGATGGTGTATTATAGAAGTGTACACTTGAAACCTATATAATTTTACTAACCAATGTCACTCCAATTAATTTATTAAAAAATTCTACCTCGTATTATTACTGTAATGATTCAAAGATAAAATTTATGCAAACTCTTTGGAGAATAACTCAATTAGCGATAGTTTCTCTGAATGTTTTTAATCATATACTATTAGTTACACATATGCCGAATTTATTGCTACTTGCATTATTATTATTAGAATGTAAATCTGTGATTTTTTAAAATAATGAAACTTTTTTAAAAGCTCATATTTGTATATATTTCTTATTTCCTTGGAATTAAGCAACACTGATTTCAGGATATATGTCCCTCTCAAATACAGGCCCACCACACATGAATCATTATGCAGTGTTTTTTTTATTGCTATAATTTACAGTTATTGTTAGGTAAATGAAAATTGTGGTTATTTTATCATTAGGGTCCTAATATTTCTAGCAGTAGCATTACAGATTTGAAGGAAAGTTTTTCATCAGAAGTGGTTGTAAAATTAATCCTGAGTGGGCTACTAGAGGAACATCTAAGTTATTTCTGGTTTCCACCTACATGGTCTGCTGGTGATCTCAGAAATAAGGAGGAACATCACACTGTTGGAATTTGAAATTAATGAGAAGCTAATAAATAGATAAGAGAGGCTCGAAATATGAGCTTTTGGATTTTCCAAAGAAAGGATCAAGTTTCCTTTGGAGATTGCTCTGGAATGGCAGATAATGTGGTATCTGCTATACATAGATAGATAGATCTCTGGCAAGTTTAGGTAGGTATTACATTATTATCATTGTTATTAGTTTTTTCTTTTTTTCTTTATTTTCAAATTTATTTTAAATGATTTTGTGTTCTTTTCCAGCAATCTTCTAGGAGATGGCAATGTTGATGTGAAAACTAACAGTCCCCGAATATAAGTATTTTTGTTTGCTAGAGGAAATAACCAAATGTCAAGCAGTTATTATAATGATTATGATGTGGGTGAAAAGTTAAATAATGGGAATATGTCCGTTGCTAATATGGCACAGAAGAGAAAATGAGTAACTCTAATTGAAACCGTCACAAGTTTTCAAAAAGTCATTACTAAATAAGTTTTTGAAGAATACACAAAAAAAAACAGGGGAAGGGAAAATTAATGAGACAGAATGTTAACACTTTAAAGCATGATGTGCTAGAGATCAGTCATTCTCTCTGCTGGAGAGTGAAGTGGGTGGGGTGGGGGGCTGGAGGTGGGACAGAATCCACTCCTGGAGGACTGGAGGACTGAGTAAAAGAGTTGTTGTACGAACACTATGCTTTTCATGTCACGGTTTCTTCTCTGGAGATTAGAACCCCTCACGCTGGAAATTACATTTTATGCTTGGGGTTTCATGGAAAAGGACTGTCGGGAATGTTTTGTATTTATTTATCTTGAATGTAAATGATAAAAACCTTGACAATAAAAGGAATCATAAGCCACTCAGTGGCGAGGATACTAAAGAAAATCATGTCATCCCTGGAGAAAGTTAGGCATCTTGGTAACATGGTGAATCATGAAAAAATTTTCCAAAAACTTGAAAAGGAAGCCAAATTCAGGATCAAGCTCAAGACCTGTTTGTTATTGGCCACTCTTGTTCTAATTGGTAATACAGAATTTTCTAAGCTCGAACTTTGGAGGCAGTTTATTTATGGGAGTTATTGTTAGATTTAGCATCTTTAACATTGTCTGTTATCCAAATACCTGATTCTCTCTAGTTATGACCAGTAGATTGGATTGATCCCTTGTTTCCTTTTGGTTCCCCACATGCCTGCCTCTTCTCTTTTCCTTCCTTCTGAGCCCTTTTTGTTTCTAGATATTTAAATTTGGGGGGCTTCAGCAATATTAAAAATACAGTAAAAGAAAACTTTTATTTGACCCTGCTTCCTATTTCATGCCATGCAATTTCTTTCTGTTTCACTGCCATTTGGTTTTTCAAGATTAATTTACACTTACTGTGTCTACCTCCTATCCAACCAATTGCCCTTTTAAACCCCTGCTATCTAAATTCCAGGGTCATCATTCTTCTGAAACAGATTCTTCAGAGACCTCACCTCAAATATTTTCTTGCTAATTCCAATGACCTTTCTCCCTCTCCATATTTTTAATCTCTGGTATGTTTCATGTGACTTAACAATACTTCTTAGACATCTCTACACTACTGTGTATTGGATTTCATTCTTCCCCTCTGGTTATTGTCTTAAAACACTGTTCTTGAAAACTGTTCTATATATCAAAATTCATCTAGTTCGTAAGTCAAAGTATTTTTAGTATAATGTTAAATCCAAAAACTGGGATTACAAAATGAAATGTAGATGTTGTAGGAATATCTAGTATATATATATATATATATTATATATATATATATATAATATATATATATAGTTATATATATATATATAGTTTATATATATATATAAACAACTAAAACTTGTTATTGTAAAACTATATATATATATATATATATATATAGTTTTACAATAACAAGTTTTAGTGTAGTATTTATGAATTTAAAGAAACAAATAGCTTATCCTCTCATAAATATTAGACACTAAATATTAGATACTTTACAGAGTGGTTGGAAGCATTAAGTTATCTAACTTCATGTTTGCAAAATGCTTATATCAATACTTGACACATTGTTGGCACATACATTTTCAAATGTTAATAACTGATTTTTGTTAAGAAAGTGTATATGCAACTCAATGACACAAAATCTAGGTCTTCATTTTTAATGAAACATTTTTTTCTTAACTCATACTGATTTGGTATTGGGAAATTCCCACTTTTTTTGTAATATTATGTACAATTTCTGTATTTGAATGCATCTTTTGGTGTGCATATTTCCCCACTAACAAATGCAGAACTAAATCCTTCCTAGTCTAAATAAAAGGCATGGCTGGACGAAAGCACCTAATCAAGGATTTAAATATGTGTGGTCAATTTTTCCATGACGAACTAGGTTTCTACATTTTGAACCAAACTGCTTTATCCCAAATTGTTAATAGTTGTTTGCATCTTATTGATCAAACATTGCAAATAGTTTTCACCTGGAGTATGCATTATTGTACTCAATCAATTAAAAAAACATTGATTACCTTTTTTAGAATGGACCTGTTTTTCAATTTCAAGCTTATTAATGGCAACAAGATTTAAACTGATTAAATAGATAGTTGTATCATTTTCTTAGCATATTATAGTAAGTGGGCCCAAGGATATTTATTTACCAACTGCTTAATTGTGAGCCCAATTCTCATTTACTTTTCATAAAAATTCTCTTAAAGTTTTATTTTTATCGAACCTTTATTTTCAGCTCTCATCACTTTGGGATTTTTCTATGTAGCATATTTCAAACACTGCATTCTTCTATCTCTACCCTAATCCTAGTAACCTGTAGTATTTCAACCTAGTAACCTGTAGTATTTTAACCTGTTACTTTTCAACCTAGTAACTTGAAAAGGAAGCCAAATTCAGGATCAAGCTCAAGACCCATTTGACCCAGGTGGTCAACTCTGAGTATCGTACAATTAGACTGGTGTGGAAGTACTGAAAACTATTTGATCTGGTAAAGAAAAAATCTGAATTCTGAGGATGCTAAGCAAAACATTTCTCTAATAAGAAATGAAGTAAACAGACACACTTTTTATTTTGGGAAAGAAAAGAAAAAGAAAAACACATAACAGCTATTTCCTTATGTTTAAACAAGTGCCATTTTTTTGGGAAAAAATTAGGTGGGACAAATTTATATTTCTGTTATGTTATTCCAGAGGACAGAGATGTAAGTAGAGGAATGGTAAATTAAATTGGAATAACAATAACAATTTCTCGTGAGATTGTACAAAGGATTTATGAAAAGTTTCAGTAAATACTTTCAAAGTAAGTTTCAAAAGTCTAAGACGTGATTACTCTTGTGGCATTGCTTTAAATAGATCATTACTCTTCTCCTAAGATTTTCAACTTGAGATTATAATTGATAAATAGCAGGCACCTAAATGACTTAAATTCTCTGAAATATAATCCCATGATGTGACCAAACAAAGTGTAAACAGGTCCTGATATAGTTGTACTTTTAATATCACATCGTGCATATATTCTCTTCCCTCTGGTCTGAACAAATCTGTGTGTGGAAATCAGTATCTTTCCTTGTTTTATTGTTGTTGTTTGTTGTTTTTTTTCAAAACATCATCACACAATTTCTGTGAGTAGCAGATTTGACTGCATAATTAGGAAGTTAGAGCCATTTCACTTCAGGTAAACAGTATATTAGCATCCCTGCTTTTTAAGTTGTTCAAGAATATTTGGAATCTCCAGTGACCACCTTTGTCGTCAATCACAAGCCTTCCTCCTACCATCTCAATCACTCTGTTTTTCCTCTCATAAAGCTTTTATTGAAACTGTTGCCTCACTACATTATGCATGGTGATTTATTTCTCTGCTCACTACTCAACCCTAGTGTGACTACACACTCAAATCTTATGAATATGTAATATCTGGATACATGCCGTCAACTCAGGGTCTCATCTTTTCTCAATACAGACTTTCAAATTTCATTCTTTCTCATCTCTTCCTCTCACAACACTCTATGTGATTGGAAAGAAATGATAGAATTATTCCATGTGACAGTATATAAATAATGGCAACCTTCTCACTTATTTGCTCCCAACAAACCACTATACATCCGAGGACATAGGTCTACTTGATAAATTTTATATATTTGTTTTTATATAGGTGTGTCCCTTTTTGTCTGGAATGAAACAATATTATATCTATCCAAACTCTACTCAACTTTCAAGCTTGACCAACGTCCATGTTCTCCATAAAATCATCCAAACTGTTCCAACCCATATTAATCTATCATGTTTTGTTTTTCTGAAAATTTGCAGTTTTATTATCTTGTTTTAAAAATATATATTGATATATTGATATATTAATACTATATCCCCACCTAAACTGTAAACTCTTTGAGGCCTGATACTGACTATTGTATTCATGTAGGTGTGTATATGCATATTCCCAAAATGCTGATGGCTTTGTTGTTGCAAAATATTTACTTCTCAGACTGCCTGGCTTTATTAGTGTCCTCTTGCCATTTTCTTTAATTAAACTTAATTTTCAAAAGTCAACTGCAAGAGGCATTTAAAAATTCCTAATGAAATTTGAAGTATAGACTTGTCAAAGTAGAGGTCATAGATATAATACTAAGAGGCACAATACTTGGATTTCAGTTCTACCTAAAACTGGTTGTCTTTGGCAGTTGGAAGATCAGTCTTTCTACTATTACATTTTCCCTTCCCACTTAGCAGGCATGATATATGAACAAATTCTAACAACACACTTTCATCTTGTTCTTATACACAGAAGCATCAGCATGATTCATAAAAATGAATTATGGGACTGAATGCCACCATCAATGATTTTCTTTCTTACGCCCATGCAGTTCAGAACATTTTGATTCAATTAACTCTGCATGCCCAAGATTCAAATAATTTTTTCTCTGCCTGACTCACATCTTAATAATTCCATTGTCATTATGCTTATAAATTGTCGGTTTTATGAATTCTGCTGCAGTCAATACTAGGAAAGAACACAATTTGGGTGACATTCAGGCTTTAACCTGAACTCGATTACAAACTTATGGAGAAAGAAGTCAGTCTACACATGAGATAAAAACATAAACATAGCAGGGAAAACACAGCCATTGTGAAAAACTGAATAAGGAAAATATAACTCCTTTTAAAATGGTTAGACATATGGTCTTGGATAAATCACTCATCTCCTGGAGCTAAATTGTCTCCTTTAATAAAACAGGAAAAATATGATATACCTTCTAGGATATGAGTATGAAAATATCTCTAAATCTGCTACTATGATACTTGGCATAAGAAAAACTCTCATTGTTTTCGTTATTCTCCCATGTTTTCAATTATTATAAGTTTATTGTTGTTAATACCTAAATTACTGAGAATGTAGAATATACCTACATTGTGATAAAGTGGGTTTTGAAACAAGCTGTATTAGACTGGAAAGACAATTACTTTATCTTCTCTATGATGCTGTTTCCATACAATTATATGAAAATACGCATAAAACTGAGGCTGGGTCTTGGGTGAGAAGAGAAATCAAAGAGGACTTCCTAGGAAAGTTGAGCTTTTAAAAATTACTCTTGGAAACTATAAAATTCACCATTATTTAAGACCTCTTTAATTACTCTTTGTTTCTTGCTGTGTTGTTAAGTCTCAGATGAATGTGAACTGTAAGAATATGACCCTATAAATGCAAGCTCTCTCCTGGGAAACCAAGTTAACTACTCACGTTAATTTTTCAGTCCTGCATATATCCATTTAGATGTGGTTCCAACTTGGACTGCAAAAGGCAGTTTTGGTGTTAAAGAACCTCAACTTACTTCAAAGGAGCATTTTTAAATTATTGCATTTTATTCTCTGAGACAATCAGATTAAATATTTATGATGGCACTATTAAGACTGTAAAATTTATGTGAGTTCTACTTCTTGAAACTTTCAGTCTCCTTTTTAGACTGTAGTGAGAAAGAAGAAAAGGGCTAGAAATAACTCCTCAGAACAATGAATTATTCTCTGAATAACATCTATTGTGTCGGTTTTAGATAAAACATTTAAATTAGGGAATATTTCAGAATTGTTAGCATTGGTGAAGTATAGAGCACTCCAAATTAGATGGTCCTAAAAGCTGAAATTACTCTAGATATTAATGACAGTTTTCTATGTATTTTAAAGAAATATCATTCTATATATTTTTTTTAATTGTCACTCCCCCCACCCCACCAAGTTTAAATGATTTTTACCTAGAGGTAAATGTGCTCAAAACTTATAAAAGTTATTTCTTCTCCTGAAACTTTGAAGAGAATTGGGAAACTATTTCATTTCATCCTTTTAATCAAACATCCGATATTCTAAGCAAGAAATTAGAAAAACACAGCAACAAAATGACATTTTGTTGTAAGTAGTATATAAAGTCAGTATGTAGACTATCAGTGAAAGTTTCTTTCTGACTAAAATGTTAACTGTTGCTACTTTATTCCAAAGTTTATATATTCATTTATTCAGCATTTATTGAGTACTCTAAGGTCAAAGAATTTCCTTAGGAAACATGTTGGAATAAAAGATGACTATGACCTGTTCTCTGCCTTTCAGAAACTTACATTCTACCGAGGAATAAAAGCCTATCACAAGTTGCAATATAATAAGGTAAGTGATGATTTTTAAATAAAGATTGATGAGCATGAAAATATTGAGCCATGATGCTGCCTGAACAGGAAACACATTTTCTGTGGCCACATGATTGAGGATGCCAGGAAGGTCCCTGTAGACTGCAGAGGAACTTGAGTTTATTTCCATTCTAGAGACTAGGACACAGTGAAACTAAGTTTTTCTTAATATGGGTTGGAGTAATTGTTGCTGTGCTATCTCCTGGTGAAAGTTTTGGAATTGGCTTTTTCTGTATAGACACGAACTTCATATATTAGACAATTAAAGTATGCAACTACATAGTTGTGACAAACATATGTGTGTGTATGTGTGTGTGTGTGTGTGTGTGTGTGTGTGTGTGCGTGCACGCGTGCCTGCATATGTTGGAAAGGTTGTATATGCTTTAAAATTAGTTGTAGTTGTACATTTCATTGGTAGCCTTAGCTACCAAAGCACGGAACATTCACTGCCAGAATATTATTAAAAAAAACCCACAAATCATATTAAGATTAAAAGTGTGTTTTTATAGTGTCCAATCATTAACTAAGGCAATACATATAGGATTTATTTGACTGGCATGTGACTGATTGTAGAACTCAGGGTGACAAAACTAGAAGGGCAACCACCAAATTAATTTAAGGCAGAAAGGGGTTATTGATCCGTAACCCTGGACAATTATGGGTTAAAATAAAGAGTATTTGAAAAGTAAGCGTATTATAACCCTAGGTATTTATACATTAGATATATTCAGATATACAGAAAAATGTCTATAAAAGAATGTTTACTACAGAATAATTTATAAGAGAAAAATCTAAAATAATTTAATTATTCAAACTTAAAGAATTAGTAGAATTTATGATTCTGCATCTACTTGTCAAAATATTTTTGTTATTAAATATTTTCATGTGAAATCATTGAATGTGAAAGGAAATATTAACAATATAATAAGTAAAAATAGATATAGTATATTTAAAATACTTAAAATATGAATATATTTCCTTTTTTCAAGAATTTATATATACTATATAAATTGTATTAAGGGTGATTTGCATTTTCTTAACTTTTTCTATATTTTATATAATATCATAAATACATACTACTTCCTTGGGTTTTCAAAAAATAGTTGCTTTAAATTGGTTTTATTAATATACTATAGTGAATATTTTTATGGAGATAGCTAATCAAAGACCTCTATAGTTAAAAAAAATAATGTGGAAATAAGACAGTGGTTAATATGAAGATGAGAAACAAATATGGTGACTGTTGCTCTCTGAGTGCCATCCAATGGAAAGACAGAGATCTTCAATAAGGGAAATGGTATGTCAAACCTTAGTAACAGTGTGGCAAGTTTCAATTTGTTCGGTGCAGTCAGTCAGGTGTGAGCTACTGTTGAGAGAAGGTGTGTGTTAAAGTGTGTTGTAAATCATGGACCATGAACAACTCATTAACATGAAACAGGCAAACGGTTTAATCCTCCATCATGACAACGCTCTGTGTCACACTTCGCTTCTGGTACAGCAATTTCTGTCAAATAAAAACTTTGCAGTGTATCCGCATCCACTTTTTTCACTGGATCTGGCACCGAGCAACTTCTGGCTCTTCCCCAAAGTCAAAATGATTTAGGACATGGAGGCAGCCACAAAAGCACAACTAAAGACACTCCAAAAAGAGGACTTCCAGAACTGCTTCAGAAAGTGGCAAGAATGATGGGATAAGTGTGTTCAAAGTGAGTGGGAGTATTTTGAGGGGGATTAATGGCAACGTGTCTTTTACTGTAATTTTTTTTTATTTAAACATTCACCATATTTTGTGATCACACCTGGTACATCAACTTGTAAATACACATATTAAATTTCTCTGAAAAAAATCTCGGACAATTGGACACTAGTTGCTGTTATAATATTTAGGAGATTCTCTTAAGTGATCTGAATAATTTGTTTAAAAATTTTAAACAAATGTAATTCTGAATGGATTTGCATTTTGTAAAGCTCCATGGATATTTAATAATGCATATTTTCTTGGCACCCACTCTATATAGTTCTTCTATTTTAAAGCAAATAACATCGAGAACATTCTCAGCTAGATATATTACCAAGACGGCTCATAGATCCTTGCAAATCATTGCAGGGCCAAATATTAATCAAATATATTTTTTTAAGTAAAATAGAAAACCTACCTCAATAATTTAAAACGTGCCTTTCTGGACTGTGATGTTTAACTACAGCTAATATTTTTAGTGAAGAATGACTTGACATGGATATTGAGTTTTAGATGAAATTGTAAGGGAAAGAGGAAAAAACTATAAAATTCATTATTAAGGATCAATGTACAATACTATGTTTGCTCACATATTTACTAATAAAGACTGGTACTTTTTGTTCACCAAACTACTTCTGTCCAATGGCTTCTCCTAGAGCTATCGATTCAGTAATCATGTTATCTACGAGTATAAGACATCTTTACAGGCAGTTGTCTGTGTTAAAAAAAAGAAAACAAAAGTCAAATCTCAAATATCTTATTATGAGTATTACCTTCCCATCTAAATATTTTCCATATAGCCTCAATATAGTCAGCATTAGCTTGATCAAATTATGTATAAGAATTTTGCCTAGGAAAAAAGTTTGGATTAGGTGTTTGGAACTAAAATTAATTGGATCTAAAGCCTCCTAAGTTTTTGAAGGAATTGTGTTTCAAAGAAACCATGATCCTGGATCCTCTGCTCATCCAAAATTGTCTGATTGTCCAAACATTAAAACAATCTTTCAGTTCCAAAACTAGCAGAGAATAAAAGTAGACTTGATCAGAACTACAGACCTCAAGGAGACTGTATTCCCAATACCCATTTTATAATGGCTGTGGATAGCATAGCTATATATTTTATTGCCCAAACCAATGCTTTGAGGACTGCAAAGGGGTGCTGTTAATAACGCAGAGACAAAAGCCATATACTAGGATGCTGTGAGCAATCCCCAGCTATGGAGAATAATGGAAGATGAAGAATATACCAGAGGGAAGAACCAGGGACTACTGAAGACAAGAGAAAACAGAGCTTCTCTCAAAGAGAAGAATCTGGTCTAATGAATGAAATTTCTGCACCTCCTTGGTAGAAGACTTTCCCAACGATGATCCAGCACAATCTCAGAACTGTCATGGACCAATGTCTGCTGTTCTCTCCCAACCTTCCTTTTTCTAAATGAGGAAGCTCACTGCTTTACCTACTCCCTATTCTTCATTGGATATTGGGTGTTGGTGAGTGGTGGATAGTGTATCATTTTAGTTCATATCTCATTACATCACAAGCAGCTACTGAGGACTATATGTTCCCTGCTGAATTTGGCCTTTTAACTGGATACAGCAACGAAAAGCATCTTTAAATTGGCTCCATGGGGGGAAAATGTGCATATTGTATGGTGTGGGGATGAGTAAAATGCATATTCTGTTTCCTAAGGTGCAGACCATGGCAGAAAGAAGTTGGCTGATTTTTCATCAAATATGTTTCACTCTCCCACTTGGCTCAAGGTAGCCTGTGTATCCCTTCTTCCTTTCTTTTATATATGACAGATTGAGTATCGGCTAATGGAGTGGGGATGGAAGTGATATTCACCACCTCTAGCCTGGCCCATAAGTGAGCCTGCATGATTCTCCACATTCTCTTCTCCTACTTCCAGCTGGATGCAGAGATCTAGGCGAGAATAATAAGGCCCTAGGGTATGATGAACTCACATGTGGAAGGAGCCAGAGTCCTCAAATCACCATCAAACACTTGTACTGATGTGTTATATGAGTGAGAAATGAGCCTCTATTGTGTTACGTCTCTGATATTTGGGAGTTGTTTCTAAGAACATTTAGCTGAGCCGACCAAATACCTTGGTTTAGTGACCCTAACAGTCCACGCTGGCACTCACTTTCAAGTTAGTCACCTATAGGATGAAGACAAATAATAATTACCCATAAGTGACTTGATTTATATGAAAGATGTGTGTCAAACTGTTAAAGTAAATTTTTTAAAAAAAGCACAGAAAAAAGGCAACAAAATGAGAGGATAGAAGGAGTATTCCCAATGGACAATGGACGCAGCGGTAAATGAAAGTCATAGGAAACAGGGACACGTAATCTATTATTGAAAATTGATCAAGATCTTGTCTGGAAGGCAGGCAAATTGATTGACAACTAAGCTTAATGATTGATTTCCTTGGCTCAGTAATGAATTCTTTGTCTAACAAAACAGAGTGAATTTATTTTTATTTTCATGATGTGGTGGATTGTTTGTGGTTTCCCACAACTTTCCTGCTGAATTGGGGACGATCAAGGTTGAACAAAAGGGAAAGTTTTATGCTTGGCTAAGTGAAAGATCATATATGAAAATAAGAATTGGATTAAGGTGAAACAAGAGTGTGGAGAGAGAGAAATGACTGCATCCCTCTAACTATATGACAAATGAATAGAGCCTACACAAATTAGCCTGGACAATTAATACAGAGGTGTGGACATCTGTATAGCTCCTTTGGTTGTTGAATGGGACCCTCTCCAATTTACCATTTCAATAACTGCAAATTTATTGTCTATCATAGTTCCTCATGTATAGTAATGAAATTGTAGGTACTCAGTAAACTAGAGGAGAAAGAAAGCTTGTTACTCCCAGTTTATGTGTTAATAATGATATTCCAGTCTTCTTTTTTGCTTTAAAAAAAAAAAAAGCACAAATATCTATATCCCCATTTAGATTAGAGCTACATTTTGGAAGGTAGGATTTTAGTCTTCGGAGTTGTTGTTTTTTATCACACATAAACATGGTATATTCTCAATAAATGTGTTAACTGATGTTTTTTTAAAGAAAAGCACCCATAGTAGATCTGAAGGTGCTCAGTAGTCCACTCAAATTAAAAAAAATAAAACCATATATATATTTAGGTGATATATATATCACCTTTAGGAGATTGTACCTTATCATAGACTAATGTTTAGGCAAAATGTGAGAGGTGGTGAAGACAATAATGGGAGGTGACTGGATGTGCACTGAAGTGAAGACACTAGTTCTGAAGATACTGCGTTGAAGGAAAGCTGCACCTTAACCGTGTGTTTAATCCTTTCTGTCCTTCCCCGTTCCTCTTTACTCAGGTGTCCGTCCTTCTATCACATGTCTGGCAAATACTTATATCAGTTACTCATAATGCTTTCCATCTGTTGAAATCATTTTTCCCTATAGTTCACTTCCATAATTAGTGTACCCAATGATTTCTCATTGATTCATTCTTTCATTTATTTATTCATTACTATGTCCTGGTTCTTACGTTGCCTGCTTTAGCTAATCTGACAAATTCTGGATCTTACCAGACTAAATGTATGTGTTTGGCTACTTTTTTTCCTGCCCTTGTTTTCAGAAACCACACAGTGGTTTATCTAGTCTCTACTATTCCGTTCTCAGCTATTAATACACAAGTACTGACATGACACATGATACCTGCAAAGAAAAGAATTCCTTGTATTGTGAATGCTGGTTTTGTTAAACAGGTGGTTTAGAGAACCGAGAGAGACCCTTGCTTAACATCTGAACTCATGAGTAATTAAGTGGAATGATTAGCAGGAATGATAAATCTTCCGCTTCTTTACACAGGGTTTCCATCAGAGGTACATGGACTTTGCCCTCAAAGCATAATGTAGTATAACGATTATTCATTGAATACTTATTCTGCGATGGCATTGTGGAAATGCTTTCTGTGAATTTCGTTCATTTCTCACAATAACACAAGAAGAGATGCTCTATTATCCCCATTTTACAGATAATAAACACTGAGGCAGAGAAAAGTCAAGCAGCCAACATAAGTGGTGAAAAATGAGCTCCAAACCGAGGTGTGTTGGAATCCAGTGCCTCATGCTATGCTGGTTTCCTCACCGTAAACAGCTAATGTGTTTATATTGCTTTACAGTTTGCCAGGTACATTTCTACTATTTTTTTTAAATGTAATCCACATAGTAATTCTGTGATAAAAGCACTATTGTTCTCCCTATTTATAGTCGAGGAATTCAGGGTCTACTGTGTGATTTACCCGAGATGTCATCACCTAGGATTGGAAATTAAGATTTACTATTATGTCTTCATTTCTCTGCTTTGCAGTCATGACTGCACAGAGAATTTCTAATCAAATCATATACACACGTACATATTCCCAATGGCCTTATTCAAAGAAAAAAAAAATTCTTCATCATTACGTAAGTAGTGAATGCAAACACCAAGTTAATGAGATTTGAACTGAGAACAAACATCGGGGCAGCTATACATTTTGGCTAAATAAAAGCAACATAGGGAATTACAAAAGGTCTTGCCCAGGAACTTCAAAGGAAATATGCTATCCTTATTAAGAGCTTTTAATACAAACTTATCCAAAACAGAATGCCTGCTATGGGTATTTTCTGTGTCACGCTTATGCATATCATTGCCCACTAGTCAATCTAAGACATTAAAAAAAAAAAAAAAAAGGAATTTCAGGTGTTAAATTAGCCACCCAGGGATACCTCCACATAGTCCCTTGAATGCAGTAAAGGAAATATATGGAATGTGACAAAGAAAATTAATTAAAAGGGGCAATAAAGACTGCTGAGTTCAAACAAACTGTGGGCCCTAGCACATACCCATTCTGTACCTGCAGGCCAGACTTCATGAAATCCAGACAAGCTCAAGCACGCTTTTATACTTTAATGAAAAAAGGGGGTTGCCATGTTTCTTAGCTATTCAGAAATCTATAGTGAGCACCTTGCATTTGAAAACTCTCAAAAGGAGAATTTATTGAAGTATTTTAGCCCTCTCTTCAGCACAAGCAGCAAAGTGCTCAATCCAGTTCTATTTTCAATAAGAGATGAAGTCATTAATATTTTACAAGTTATCCTAAGAAAACTAACAAAAGCTTTAGGGTCAGAGGTAAGAGAGTTTTATTTGGTCAGATATTTCAAGATAGTTCCAAGTTTCTTTTTTTTCTTTCTTTTTTTTTTTTTTTTTCCAATCTCCTTCTATTAACACTTTTTAAATCATTTTTTTTTTTTCCTTCGTAATATTTCCATGTCCTTTTCTCAGAAATGGCTATTGGATCCTTCCTTCATTTTCTTTCGGTGAATAGTCAAACGTGCTTTCTGTGGGATTTTTCCCTTTGGGTAAAAACCTACCATTCCTTTATCATTCATCTATATTTTTCCATTGCCATGTGTAGTGGCAACGTGGATGACAGAACTCCATGGCTACTCTATTTTCCCCATAATCTTGTCATCCTATTTTAAACTCTTCACAAGTTTCCCTTACCTGCTTTGGGATCTGCCTGCCCACTGTTTCTAAACTTCCTATTTCAACTCACTGACAGCCCTCTAGTCTACAGTTTCTTTAATTCTTTTTGGGGAGGAAATATTGAGCTGTCACATTCAAGACTGTTTCTGTACATGAGCAAAGTCAAATTTATATCGATCAAAGTGACATGTTTGCAGAGCCAACTAAACTGAAACATCCATATAATTTATGGCTTGTTATGTTTGGTGATAAACAGACATTTTAATTAAGTTTGAGGTTGAAGCTTTTAAAAATTTCTGCCTGAATTTTATTACCCACAACAAATAGAGCCTTGGATGAAGGAAGAGATAAATAGCAGAATGGACCCTCTACGTATACCCGGGCTAAGGATACAGGTATTTACACTGTTTATAAGAGATGGTGCCAAGAAATGCAATACCAACTCATAAAAGACATCTGTAGAAACCCTGTCTGTAAAGAAAACGTTTTAATTCTCCTTGAGCCAAAACTCATAGGCTCTTAAAATCCAGGTATAATAGTAATGGGAAATGAGGAATTATTTCCATAAACATAAAGCTTTTCCAAGGCACCTGGCCGTGGACAGATTTGTCCCTGAACCCGTTGGAATGACCTCATCTGAAGTATTGTTAGAGAGTCCAGTCCTGGGCTGTGGGCAGAGCACTGGAATAAACCTTAGCTCATGGTTCTCAAGTGCTTCTTTGCCCACTGGACGGCATCAGAGGCTGGAGAAGCCGAGGGCCCTTTGGACAATTTGATTAGCGACTTGTGTCTTCTTGATGGAAGGCACAGAAAGCTTGGAGCTAAGACTTAATTTTAAATATGACTTTAAATTTTTAAATATAGAAAAATCTGCTGAAATGTGAACATTCTGCTATTTTGAGAGGCAAGTGGGGGCATACAAATAATTTAAAGATTATGCATTCGTTACAGACATGAATACAATAAACTCAACATTTTCCCCAAATCCTGATGTGTTAGTTTGCTAAGGCTGCCATAACAAAGTACCAGAGATTGGTGGTAAAACAACAGAGATTTGCCTTCTCACAGTTCTGAAGGCTAGAAGCGTGAGATCAAGATGTCAGCATGGTTGCTTTCCTTGGAGGTTTCTGTCCTTGGCTTGTAGATGGCTGCTTTCTCCCTGTTTCTACGTAGTTTTTGCTCTGCATGAGTACATCCCTGGTACCTCTCTGTCTCCAAATTGCTTCTTCTTCAGACACCAGTCAGACTGGACTAGGGCCCACCCTAATGGTTTCAGTTTAACTTAATCACCTCTTTGAAGATGCTATGTCCAAATACAGTCACATTCTGAACTATTGGGAGTTAGGGCTTCGACCCAAGAACTTTAAGGGTACACAATTCAGCCCACAACACCTGGTACAGTGGAAACTAAAGCTCACAATAAGATGAATTATGACCAAATAAAGTAAGGGCCATTTTTCCGCAGAAAGTATCACATCTTGAAAAATGTTATCCAAAAAATGTTTAGAACATGATCAAATCCTGGTTGATGAGATATTTGGAAAAAAAGAATATAGACATGCAGGAATGTGCTAGCTACCGGGGAAGTTTGGAAGCACATCTGCATGTTCAATGTCTGAGAAAACAATCATATCTATCCTCGTTATTATTAACTGTCACTGTAATGATATTTCGGTGCTTACATACAATATTATCCAGTTTCAAAGCACATTCTCTTCCATTGTTTAATTTTAGCCTTGAAAGAGCCAAGTGAGTGCTGCTGTTGATATGCTGGATATTTTGATGGTTTGTTTGTGTTCGGAGAAACAGAGTGTCAGAGAGATTGAGATGAAGGAGAGCTCTCTTTAAAAGATGCCTTTATCTCCTCCTATTCTGGCTTGCACACTGTGTTACACTCTTTTCATTGCCACCAAGGAATCTCACCCTGTGATAATTTTTGTGAAATGGGCAAAAATTATATTGATACTCTGTTTAAGAGACTATAGTGTGTTGCAAAAGTAATTCTCTACATTATTGGGGATGAGACTCTAGTCCTAGTTTCCAAAAATATCCATATAGTTACCTTTGGCAGCATGATTTGGGGATTCCATTCTATTCCTGATACTAGGGTAATACCAAGATTTCTAATTCCACCTGTCATTTCGAATCTTAATCACACAAAAAGAGGCGCTCAGAGGAGTACACTATTCTCGATCTAGCAGGAAAAAGACATCTTTAACTTCTCTTTTTAAAGCACATGCATGGAGATAAGGTGTAAATTTTCACTAAGTCATGCAGCACATATCTACGCAAAAATGACTAATTTATTTTTTTAAGGAAGAGCAAATTTAAGAAGATCTGATTTGTGTTGGTTTCTCTATGGTGAAGGATGTGCTACCTCTCTCTGTAGTGGAGGTCTTTCTGTTTTATTGTGATCAGTGTAACAGGTACTACTGTTGTATTTGAGCATCTATGCACATGACAGCATTATTATCTGGCAGTATTATTTGAGAATTTCCCAACATAGAAATGAAGGAGTCCCCAAAATATCTTAGCTTTTTTTTTTTTCAGTAAGACATCTCAACCTTTTCCATCTGTGACTCTTTCTAGTAAAATTTTCAACAGGATTTACATAAAAAATAAAGTGTGTCTCAAAATGAAAGGAGATTGAGAGCCTCCAAGGACTGACTATAAGCTGGAGAATTTTTTTGGCAGCTCTCAAAGTTATCATATAAAACTCTGATGGATTATGAGGTGAATTGTGGTCATAGAGGAAACCAACACTTCAGGAAGGATTATAAATAATTAGGTCAAAAAGATCATTTAAAAAAGTGCTTTTGGGGGGTGTAGGGTGGATATTAGTAGATGTTCTCATGGATCTGGGATAATATAAACATAACTAGAATTTTCTGCAATAGAACTTGTAAAATTGTATTTTTTGCTTATAATATTCTTGTCCCCTACGTGATTATCACCAGAGTGATAACTGTCTCTTCATGGAATGATAATTACCAATTAGATGAACAAAGTATCAGTGTTGTAGGGGCCATAAAATGTGGAAATGTGTTTATTTTCAAACTGAAACAATAATGTATGCTTATTTAAAATATCCATTATATGGCCATACAAAATAAATATAGAAATCTGCCTTTACCTGTCCTCAGTCTTTTTTTATGAGAAGTAACCACTTGGTAAATGTTTTTAAATGTACATGTCAATATACATAACCTGCATAATATCTCTTTGTCTGTTGCTCTGTCTTGACATGATAAGGTTACAGTCAAAGATTTATCAACTTAGCATGCAATACAAATTAAAATTAATTTAACATCTTTGTTTCAGTCTTCCATGAAAATAGTGAGTGCCATTTATAAAATAAATCAAAATATTTTAAAATATCTTTATTTTTTTTCTGCCAGGCTCAGTCTCCATACAGTTGATTCTGTGTCTCACTTGAGTTCACAGTAATGACTGCTTCCCAAATCCAGACCAAGCTGGGTTGCTCATATCTCCCCTTTTCCCTCTTCAACTCAGCTTTTTATTAGCAGAGCAGCAGTGTCTCTGTATTCTGGCAATTTTTCTGTTATGACATTACTGGAATTCTGTCTCTCAAAGGAGAGTCATGTAGCTGACCAAACATGCCCAAATCTTTCTTACTTAGAGAGGGGAAAGAGGAGTACAATACCACAGAATGAATGCATTCCTTCAAGTTTGCCACATTTTCTTCCATGTACACGTATAGATGTACATGATTTATCATGTACACCTTTAAATTATAGTTCTAAATTTGGCCATTCACATTCTATTTATACCAAAGAGCAACATGTAGAAATGGGTTTCTTGGATTTAGAAAAAAGCAATAACTAACAATTTAATTTACTGAGGAACAATTGTCTCCCTTAGATGTTACATGAATTTTTCTAAAAGAAAAAAACGAAAAGAACACCTTAAATTTTCAGTAACCCTTGGGTCAGAAATGAAAGCATTTACCAAAAGAGATGAGATATTTAAATGAGAAAATCTTTGGGTATATTGATCAGCTGATAAAACAAGTTCCTGATTAATAAACAGAAAACAAAAGTTGAAATTGAGCCAGATGTGGGATTTGCTAGCAATGGATGGTTGGGGAGAAAAAAAAAAGTTCTTTGTAGTGCGAGTGCTGTGTTGTCTGGTTTGTTTAATTTTTGAAGTTGATACATCACACATTGTTGAACTGACATGCTGAATGAACTTGAGTGTGGGGTAGAAACTATTAGCAAGCCAAGGGCTCTGCCTTCACTCATGAGTCATCAGTAGTAAGTAAGAAATAAATGTGGATCAGTTTGTCTGGAAGAATTTCCAAACTTGTCTGGATGTTGTGGACATGTTGTGAACAGTGCCATGTTGTCTGAGAAACTTAAAACAATGTTATTTTAAAGCAGTATGCCAAGAATTGAGATAATGCAGACATATATTCATATTTGGACAAAGTGACATCTTAATGAGAGTAGAGCAATGTGTTTCAGACTCTTGAAAGCTTTGAGACCTCATCACACACAGCAGTCATTAAGAGCAGTTTAACTTCTACCCCAGAATAAGCTCAGATAGAGTGTAGAGCCATGTAACACATCTGGTAGAGAATGATAGAAGGAGATAGAGTTGTACTCCTTGGAGAGGAGAGGAGAGGAGAGGAGAGGAGAGGAGAGGAGAGGAGAGGAGAGGAGAGGAGAGGAGAGGAGAGGAGAGGAGAGGAGAGGAGAGGAGAGGAGAGGAGAGGAGAGGAGAGGAGAGGAGAGGAGAGGAGAGGAGAGGAGAGGAGAGGAGAGGAGAGGAGAGGAGAGGAGAGGAGAGGAGAGGAGAGGAGAGGAGAGGAGAGGAGAGGAGAGGAGAGGAGAGGAGAGGAGAGGAGAGAAAAGCAAGGTAAGGCAAAATAAGGAAAGGAGAGAGACATTGCCACAAAGCTTAAACTGAGCCTAATGAAATGGATTGCTTGATGTTGTAGTCAGAAACAATAAATGCCCTTCTCCATAAGGTGAGTGGGACCCATCGTAATGAAAACTAATTGAGTTAATTAACATGGAAATGTCACTGTATATTCACAACAATTTAATAAATATATTTACTCTTTTGTCTCATTTGAAATTACCTTTGGTTTAGAAATCCTTCTGCTGATGAATGATATTGTCCATTTTTGGTATTCAACTTTTATAAAAACATGAAGGTCTCTTAGAAGGTGAAGTCTTAGAAGGGCTCTTGAAGATCATCAAGAATAATTGTTAAGGACAAAGTAGCCGCTGAATTGAATCTGGGTAAGAACTACTGCAGGGAATATCTAAATGAAGTAGTCAAGAAAACACCTCCAAGAGGCTTATGAACCTGTTTTTATAGACAATATGAGAAAGCAAAAGAAGATCATTTACTAAAGAATAGGACCAACTGTCTTAACCTTATTCACCAGTCTTAGAGCCCAGATTTCAAGGATACAGGTAGTCTCTGTTAACACCTTTTTGATTTTATGTTTGGGAACTGCTAATTAAGTGTAGGACAGACTATGATTAGACTTTGCAGAGCTGTTAGCATTATATGGATTAGAGCAGAATTTTGTTTTTTCACACAACTTTCTCATGTCATATATAAGCTTGTCCCAACTCTTAAACCTACTTCAAGCTGGATTTTTCAAGATTTCCTGTATACTTTTCCATAAAATATAATTTATCTAACACTATGGATCTCTGCTAATAAACAATACAGGACACAGAAGTTTATTGACTCATCAGTGATGCTAATTTTAAATGCTACAACCTTGGCTGCAGCAGTTGAAGGAACTCAATTACAAATCACATGTGTTTAAGACCTTCTAATAGAAAAAAAAATGATTTGGAGGTCATATTTTCCCCTTCTTAAAATTTTTCTGTACATGATCTCAATGACAGTCTTTGTCAACTGTTCCCCACCATCAAACCACTTTCCAACAGCCCCAGGTGTTCATTTTGGAGGCAGTGTGATTATGGGGAAGCTGGCACCATGATGTCTTCTGGGGGGGTGTGAATGACATCAGGCAAGTCAGTCCTCCCATCTTGCCGATTACCATGCTAAGGTCAGGTGGAAGCATGAGCTCTAAGGCAGACCGATTGTGTTGAATCTCTTCTCTCCTGCACATGCATGAGGAAGCACTAGCTCCAGAAAACCATGCATCTGTCATAATTTTGGGCTAGGATCCAGCCTTAGAAAAATGTGACACTGCAGAATATAAAGGAGAGTGAATGACCTGGGTTATTGGATGACATTGTTATTCCGATATTTGCACTTTCCACTGCTGAGAAATGGTATGAATCAGGTTATCTGCTTTATGCTGAGGGTTAATGTCCATCCATGATTCGCATAATAATATTATTCTTGTTTTTTAATTAAAGTTTATTGGGGTGACAATTGTTAGCACAGTTACATAGGTTTCAGGTGTACAATTCTGTATTACATCATCTATATTTCACATTATGTGTTCACCACCCAGAGTCAGTTCTCCTTCCATCGCCACATATTTGACCCTGTTTCCCTCTTCTAGAACCCCTTTCCCAATTACCCTCTGGTAAATAATTATTCTTGTTGGTAGTCTACTTCTTAATTCATGGTAAAGGGTTTCTACCACATATCAAAAAGGTTTTTCATACAAAATGAAAGCTAGTGGCTATGGCAACAAAAGTATAAATATAGGGACCATTTTTCACTGTGGAAGTTAAACAATACGGAGGTGGATTTGATCAAAGTAAGAGTTTGCTTTAAGGGATATTCAGACTTACTCTTGGACAGATAGAAAATGGTCTTTATATACATGTTGATTTCTTGTTCATTTATTTAAACTGCTATTTTTCTATTTTATTTTATTTTTTTTTGGATTGAAAAACAAACTGTGTAAAGGGAATGAAATGTACATTGTACTAGTGTATCGTTTGTTCTTTCAACTAAGGTGTAAGGTTCAAAAGGACACAAATGACTTTAGGCATTTGCCTATTGTATTCCTAGAAGTTAGTTCAGTGGCTGACATTTACTACTTAGTTTTTCAAAACAAATAAATATTAATTTAGGGGCATGCTACATAAAAAAAGAAAGGACATATTGTTTTTGATGAAATTTACATCATGGTTAATTTTAAGTAATGGTGAGTTATCATCATACGTTCTTTCTATTCTAGGTGATATTTACCCATCATTATCATGTTGTAATGAAGTGCTCATTTCTATGGGGACTGTGCTCATCAGTGATGTCAGATAGATAGATAGATGATAGATAGATAGATAGATAGATAGATAGATAGATAGATAGATACAGAGATACAGAGATACAGAGATGTTATGATGATTAATTTTATGTGTCAACCTGACTAGATCATGGGGTATCCAGATATTTGGTTAAACTATATTCTGTTGAGTCTTGAGGGAGTTTCTGGACGAGATTAATATTTGAATTAGTAAACTGAGTATAGCAGATTGCCCTTCTTACTGTGAGTGGGTCTCATCCAATCCATTGTAGACCTGAAGAGAACAATACGGTTGGGTGAGTGAGAGAGAACTTGTTCTCTCGCTGCCTGACTGTCTTCCAGCTGGGGCATTGGTCTTCTTCTGCCTGTGGACTCAGGCTCAGATTAGAATTTATACCATTGACTCTCCTGGTTCTCAATCCCCTTTGGCCTGGTACTCAGCTCTCCTGGGTTTCCCACTGGCGACACTGCAGGTCTTGGAAGTTCTCTGCTTCCATAAACACATGAGCCAATTTCTTATAATACATTTCTTTATATATGTATATGTATATATATGTTTGTGTGTGCACATTTGTGTGTGTGTGTGTGTGTGTGTGTGTGTATATAGTATATATTCTACTGGTACTGTTTCTCTGGAGAACTCAGATTAATACCGATAGATAAATAGATAGTTAAATATACAACTAATGGGAATATATAGAAAAGATTCAATAAAAGGAAATGTTAATACTAAAGAAGTGAGGTGATGAGAGAGTTATTGAGGCATACATATTACCACTGTGAGCACAAATATTTCTATTTTATTTTTAAAATCTACCCTTTTTGTTATATTTATTAGTATACAGTTTATTAATTTATACATGTATTTATTCATTAATTTATTCAACAATCACTCATCTTTGAGCTTGCAAAGTTAATCGCACTTGATTAATAAGATACCTTCTAAAGGTGGTTAACTGCAGTGAAAGAAAATAAAAAGCCATGCAAGAAAAAACGTCATGCTCATGCTAGGGTTATGCTCAGTGTGCTCTGGGAGAGAAGAAATGGGTGGCTAAATTGGACTGGCGAACAAGACTCAATTTCTGAGAAGAGATAAGCAGTAGTATAGTAGCACTCATGACTTTCCTGTGTTTTCAGACATCGTCTTTGGTCTTTCCAACCTCCTGATGGGAATGACAGAGTACATAGCATCTCTTTTGAAATGATAGCAATTACGCCTTTATTTCTAACTCTCGAACTCGTTTCAAACCTGAGTTGGCTGCACCTATTTTCGAATAACTAGGCAAATGCGAACAGCACATCTCCGCTCTAACAAGTGTTTTATGCCTGCGATTTCGAAGACACTAACCTCTCGCTTGAAATCTGCACTGCATCCCTGATCTTTGCACCCAGGCTATTGAATTCTACCTCTTCAGGCTGGAAATGTCTGCACGATTTACTGAGGCTTTAGGCAGGGTTATGTTGGTCTAGCAGTTAAATAGTTATGTTACGAATAAAAATGTATTTAATAGTTTATTAGAAAGTCAATGGCATAATGTGTGAGGTGCCTCTTTAACAGTATACTAGAAGTGTCAGAATTCCATCCAATTTTCCACACATAAAAATGGCATAATATCCTACAGGTGTCAGCCATTTCTTTCCACTTACTCTGCTCATTAATAAAATATTTCAATACGTAGTCTCCTATATATTAATCTGGCATGTCCTAATGAAGAGCAAAGCTAAACAAGCAACTAAGTAGGTTCAGAAAAATACGTTAGGGGGTGGCCAGTTAGCTCAGGTGGTTAGAGCGCGGAGCTCTTAACAACAAGGTTGCGGGTTCAATTCCTGCATGGGCCACTGTGAGCTGGGCCCTCCACAACTAGATTGAAACAACTACTTGACTTGGGGATGATGGGTCCTGGAAAAACACATTTAAAATAAATAAAAATTAAAACATACGTGTGTGTGTGTGTGTGTGTGTGTGTGTGTGTGTGTGTGTGTGAAAACAAAAACTACGTTAAAGAATAACATAACAATTTATCGGAAGTGGTTATATTTGTCGTGGTCACTTCCTACAACACTAATTCACTGTGCTGATTATTGCACTGTCCACTGTTCAATGTTCATTATTTTCGTAAGATCTACATATCCCTGGTAAATAAATTGTCTTTGACTTAAGCTCACTGAGAAAATAATAAAGATTGCCTAAAGGCTATCTTTGAGAATAAGATTGCTATTTATGTGTTTTAATGTTAATTAATTTCCAGTGGATGTGTACTTCGGGAAATATACACTCCTATGATCGTGGCCATAGTCCAGGCAGCTTCCCAAATACACACTGGCACATAAAACACAGCAGCATGGTGCTCTGACATATAAATTTTTTCCACAACTAAAAATAGAGTTTTCGTTTTTTAAAGAAATGACCTTCTAATTGTAAACAAGGATGCATCTCTGACATTGTCTATATTTAAAACGTACAAATTTTGCTTTGAGTAGATATATGTATCAATGTATTTTAAAAGTTGCTATTGATAAATATACATATTATGTATCTGGTGCATGTGTATATATGTTTCCAGAAATACAGTGTCTGTTTATTTTGTACATACAGCTGTATTATTATATCCTTATAAACCAATGCAAGGATATACACAATATGAATCACATGTCATCATGTCATTTTTGCAATTCCTTTGAGTAGCAGAAATACATAGGGTGAATTAGTGTGTGTATAATGATAGATACAATTTCTACAAACCCACAAGAATATAGAAGAGAAATAAATCTATGCATATGTGGTATATATCCGACTTGTTCTTTAAGCTTAGTGTCACCTAGCTTCCCTTTAACATTTTATCATAAGAATAATAAAGAAATATCATCATTACATCTACCAATAGTAGATTGTCACCTATGCCTTCAGTGACCTACCATTTATCTCAACTCAATGATAAATGTATTTAAAATAGTAACCAACAGTGGTGTTATTAAGAGATCAACCTGCTCTTTCAAGGGTATTCCTCTGTTTTTAAGAGCACACAGTCTTTCAATAATAATAACTGTCTTAACAAGGCCAAATGATAACTAAATGTTTTATTTAAGTACATGTTATAGATCTATCACATTAATGTTTTCAATTATTAAGTAAGCCAAACAACTTACAGGGAGGTTAAGTGTTTCCTTCTCTCTCTCTTTATTGTTTGTTTCCAATTACAGTCAAAGGAATTTTAAGAAACAAAGATGCATGAATAATTCTGCTTATGTTTATTGATTCCATCTTGGAAATTAGGAACCTATAAATTTTATCATTTATTTGGGTTTGGAATAACATCTTCATTTCATTTCTACTGATGAGTTCATATTTAAAAAGTAAAATTATTCACATTGTAATTTTGAAAAAAATCTTGCAAAATAACTTACTATTTAGTCCTATTAATCAGTTTTACCCCTTGTCCTCATTAACTATTTCAAGAATTTATTGAGAGTGATACAAATTTCCATTTATTTCTATCCCACATAACCCAGCTCATATTATGCTGTGATTTCTGTCTATAAATTCCTAAGACTAACATGTTCCCTGTCTGCCTTATTAGATATTTGTAACACTTGCTTGCTGTGATAATTCCAGCCATTTCTAGGTGAGGCTGCTAGACTGCTCTCCATTTTTCTGAGAAATTTGAAGCAATCAGAGGAGAGATCAGCAGGCTAACTCCACCTCATCGACCCATTTCCCTGCTTCTCTGCTAACATGTGCCCATTGCCCAGAATAAAATATCCGTGTTCCTGGTCGAGGCCACTCCTCCATCTGAGCATCAGATCCCACTCATTCTTGACCATTCAAGGAAATCATTCCGGAAATTCTTTTTTCTCTTTTTTACCATTAATGTTACATTCAAAGCCGTATCTTTTCCATCAGCATAGAAAAATGTTGCTATTTCTCCAAATTAAAAAAAAAAAAAAAAGAGCAAAAAATAACTAAGTAAAGCAAAACAAAACAGTTGGGACCTCACTAAACAAAACAGTTGGGACCTCACTAAACAAAACAGTTGGGACCTCACTGATCATCTGCATCCCATGTGATTTCTGGCCTTCCTTTACCTTACGATGTCAGTTCTCATTTTCTCTAATTTCTTCTCTCCTCTCTTGTTAAACCTAAACAAATTCATGTTTTTTTCCATCCTCCACTCCACACCACTCCCACTCCATTCCCCTTTACCTTTTTAGGTCACCAGTAACTTCCATATGACTACATACAATAGTTAATTTTTAGTCCTTATACTTAGATTGCCCCCCCAAAAACTCATGTTCACCCATAACCTCAGGATGTGACTTTATTTAGAAATAGAGTCTTAGAAGATGTAATGAGTTAAGATGAGGTCATACTGGATTACAGTGAGCCCTGATCCAATGAGTGGTGTCCTTATAAAAAGAAAAAAAGAAAAAAAAAAACATGACTCAAATAAAAAGCTACCCCTTTAAAAGAAGGAAGGAAGGAAAGCAGGAAGGAAGGAAGGAAAGAAGGAAGGAAGAAAAGAAGGAAGGAAAGAAAGAAAGAAAGAAAACGTAGATATGCAGGGAGGAAGCCCATGTGACTATGGAATCAGACACTGCAGTTACACTGCCACAAACCAAAGAATACTGAGGGCTATCAGCAAACAGCAGAAGTTGGCAGGGGCAAGAAAGGATCCTCCTCAAGACTTCAGAGGGAGCATGGTCCTGCTGACACGATGATTTCAAACTCTACACTCCAGAACTGCATGAGAATTACTTTCTGTTGTTTTAAACTGCCCTGTTTGTGATAATTTGTTGAGGCTGCACTAGGAAACTGACGTAGTCCTTATTTTACTGACCAATAAGTAGAATTTAGTTGTTGTTCACTCTCTCCTCCTGTAAACATTTAATTCAGTTAGCTACCAAGACACCACACTCATCTGGCTTTCTTCTCCTTCTTTGGGTGCTCCTTATCTGTCTCTTGGCCCTTCTCCATCTCCTGACCTCCCAACACCAGACTATCATAGGGCTTAACCGTTTCTCCTTTCCATTTTTCTAATAACATACTCTCTTGGTGATCCCATTCCAGTTTCATGGCTTTAAACACCACCAATCTGCTGATGATTCCTAAATTTATGTTTCAGTCCATACCTTCCACCTTCACTCTGCTCCCTCTCTGTCTCCACCTTTATATCCAATAGGCATCTCAAATATAACAACATGCCCCAAACTGACAAATCAATGAGTAGAAGTATGCTATTTGGTATATTAATTAGTAGGGAGCATTTACAATGTTTCTCCAACAAATGAATCATAAAAATTAATAATCTGACTGCAGCTTGGATTAAATGTCTTGGTATTGTGTCTTCTTCATTGGAGTTTTGGTTTTTGAATAATGAAACATGGACCCTAAAAATTATAGTTTGTGTCTGCTACTTCAATAATTGACGTTGTCACTTGAATCAATAGATGAATATTATCTTTCAAGAAATCCTTTAGCATCCAAAATGAATCCAGTTGCACGATCCAAAAGCTCAAGTTATTAATTTTGCTTCTTTCTCCATTGCAGATCAGATGCCATTCTCTCGTACTCATTGGGCTATGAGATAGGCCTCTTACTATCTTCAGGAATCTCCTTGATTCCTTGATTTTTTTAACTGCTCCTTTCTCAGCCAGTTTAGGCTGCTATAACAAAGTACCATTGACAGCTGGCTTATGAACAACAGAAATGTATTCTTACAGTTCTAGAGGCCAGGACGTACAAAATCAAGGTGCCAGTAGATTCGGTGTTTGGTGAGAGCTCACTTCCCAATTCATAAATGGTCCTCTTTTTGTGTGTGCTCACATGGCAGAATGGGTTGTGGAAACTCTCCGAGGTCTCTTATTACAGCACTAATCCCATGCATGAGAGCTCCACCATCATTACCTAATCATTTCCCAAATGCCTCTCCTACAAATACTATCACACTTAAGGATTAGGTTTCAACATCTGAATTTTGAGAAGCTACAAGCACTTAGTCTATAGTAGCCCCTAAGACAATCATCAACAAGTCATGGTGGCTTTACACATTATTCAAAATCAAATTACTACTCCCTGTTTCCTCTGTCACTATTGTATCTCTGCTGGAATACAGCATTAGACCCTAATGTCTCTCCCTTTCAAATATTATTTCTCTACAGTCCATATGAACCAGAATGATCCGTATAAATACAACTCACATCATGCTATTTCTGCCTCATAATCTCCAATGACCTTGTATTGCACTTATGGCAAAATACAAACTCTACCCTGTCCTTGCAAGGTCCTATGTTAGCTGACCTACCTTGCATTCCTCCGTGACTATCTTCCACACCACCTTACTGTTGCTTCTTTTACTCATATGCCCTTACTCTTCTTCCTTTTTCTCAAATAAGCCAAGCTTCTTTTTACTATAGAGCTTTTGCTTTTATTGTCACTCATTTAAATCTTACTGTGAATCTTCTTCAACTGTTTCTTGTCATTTAAGTTTTGGTTTTAATGTACCCTCACAGAGGTCTTCCATTACCATCTGATTTTAGTAATGCTAAAATTCATTCACATTAAGAGACTTTGTGGTATGATATTCATAATTTAGTTAAAAGTGTCAGGTTGCACAGTTTTATAATGTATATGTGCGAATTATCTTGAGCTTTGATTATAAGGGCAACTACTGCCTTAATCAAAATTCACGTTCCTGGGATGGTTTAATTTTGCCTTTATGGCAGGAAGTATACACTTCAGTAAGAACTACCATAAGTCTTTCAGCCATCACATTGAGACATTAGATTTTATTGGCAAACTTGGTGTCCTTTTAACTGGAATGATGAATGTTTAGGATGAGGTCTCATTATAAAGTTAAAGATGTTAACAAAGTATGGTCTACTTAAACGCCTTATACAAATCCAACACTCTTGCGTGAATAGATTATGGATATCCAGAAAATTCTATAAATTTACCCTGGGGGAATTTGTCCCACAAATTAATCAGTAATAGTCCTTCCAGCCTCTGGATTTGGTTTTCTGTTTGATATTGTTTCTAAGGGGAACACTTCTGTAATGGAACTTCATTAAGTTTATAAAATTAATAAAACGAGATTGGTAAACTGTTTTGTGTCTGTTCTGCTAATAACATTTAACTGACAAACAACTGTATTGTAGCAACAATTAGTCTAGAAGTGTTTATCAACTTGTGGGCAGAATAGCTAATAGTCGCCCTCTTCAAACACATTACTTTTCTTACCTACTAAAAAGAATCTAAAAATTTTGCTTTACTGCACTAGCCTTTTCTCCTAGCCTCCTATGTGATGATCAGTGGGACAACAAATTATTTAAAAGCCCGAACTGGTTTAAACTTCATTATTCTGAT
Source organism: Rhinolophus sinicus (assembly GCF_057876585.1). Lineage (NCBI taxonomy): Eukaryota > Metazoa > Chordata > Mammalia > Chiroptera > Rhinolophidae > Rhinolophus > Rhinolophus sinicus. Next base: position 185,856,164 of record NC_142503.1, on the reverse strand, counting down.
CATTTCAATTATTCCTTCAAGAAATGTTTAGCTGGCTTTGGGGGAAAAAATTCATCCTTCAGATAGCCACTCCTTTTCCTGTTTCTATTCCTGAGATGAGATAAGAATACACTGTGTGAAGAGACAGCATTTTGTATCCCTGTGTCAAACATGAGCAACTGGTTCTCAGTTAGAACATCCTCTGGACTGTATGCCAGGCTCTTTTCCAACGGGAGCGTCTCGCCTTGCTACCATTTGTAGCTGAGTTTTGCTGCAAGTGAAACCCAGAGCCTGGTCAGCGTCCACTCATCCTCCCTGACTGAGCTTCTTATTGGTGCAGAACCTTGAGTGATGAGCCAAATTTTCTATCCACTTGCTGACCTGGCATTGACCTTGCCTTCCCGGCTTCCAATGCTTGCCTCAGGATCACCTCATCCTGATACAGCAGGCTCCATGAAGGGGCATCTGATATTTAATCCAACATTTAAAAAACAGGAAAAAATAAGGGTTCTTGAAAAAGCTCAACCAAATAGTTCTGGACATGCTCCAAGTTGGGAGAGGAGGCAGAGTGAAAGAGAAACGCTTTCCTGAATATAACACAGAGAATTCAAGCCACCGACTCAGTCCTTGCTTTTATGAAGTTCCCATAATAAAATCATCTTTCATGCTTTACAATGAAGTGCTGGGAAAATAAATGCAGAATAACCTATTTCAATTCATGGCTCCCTTCCTTCATTCTTACTCCTCCATATTATCATCTCCCAAATCATAGACAGAATCTTGGCTTGCAGAATCTTGCCTCTCCATGTAAGATAATGTTATCTTACATGACAAAAGTGACTTTGCAGATGTTATAAATGTTCCTAATTAGCTGACCTTAGCATAAAGAGATTATTTGTATTATCCATGGGAGCCAAATGTAATCACATGACCTCTTAAACACAGAAAAAGAAGGCAGAAGAAAAAGTCAGGATAATAACCAAAGTGAAAGTTAGGGACCTTGGGAGCATAAATAGGCCTTGACTCACCATTTCTGGCTTTGAGGATGGGGGTTGGAGGCAATGACTAAGGAATATGGATGGCCTCTAGAAGCTGAGAATAATCTACAGCCCACAACAGGCAAAGAAAAGGGGAACTCACCCCTACAACCACAAAATGGGGATCTTACTCTTACAGCCACGTAGACTGAATTCTGTCAACAAACTGAATGATGTGGGAAGCAGATTCAGCCTCAGTGCCTTCAGGGGTGGAGTACAGCAGCTCAGACTCCACTTTGATTAAAGCTTTGGGGGACGCCAAGCAGAATGACCAACCAATTCTGCCTGGATCATTGACTACTAGAAACCATGAGATGATAAATCTGTGTTAGATTAAGCCCCAGCTTTTGTGGTAATTTGTTTACATCAGCAATATAAAATTAATAAAATTAGCTAAACTTGAATGAAATAGGGTTATATTTTCTGTACTATAAAAGAAGTCTAATAATTGAATTCTAAGCTTTAATATTGACATTCTAAAGATAAATATGGAAGAATTTGAAACACTCTAACAATTATGGCTGAGTTTTGTCTTGTTGAATTCTAGTACCTTCTGTCTACTGTTCATGTATGATCACTAAACTTCATAATTACCCTGCAGAGATTCTGCATTGAGAGATTCTGCACTGATAAATTACTCAAAATGAGATATTAAAAAGCATTTGCTGAATAATTGCAAAAAAATCACACAATTGTCACTAAAGCTTTCCTTCAACTAAAATTAATTTATTCCTTTGCTTGTTGATCCAGGCTTAATAAAATCCATAGACCAAGAGGGCTCTTGAAGATAACTTACTTTTCCCTTTCTGATTCCATATGCTGAATATCTCCAATGTATTATTTCTTTCTCTAAAATTATAGATTAGCCTCAAGAGAATCTATCTTTTTCATTTATTTTAAATATTTAATTGGTATTGACTCTATGAGTACACAACACCTTATACATCTCAGTGAACCCAGCCCCTGTTCTACACATGGATCTTCCCCTTTTAAAAATATAAAGCAAATGTAGGTATTTTTCATGAAAATATCTGAATATAGCATTATCTTAGAATCTCTCTTTTTCCATTTGTATGTATGTATGTATCTATCATTATCTATCTATCATCTATCTATCTATCTATCTATCTATCTATCTATCTATCTATCTATCATCTATCTTTAAAACTCCCCCAGCTTAACCTTATATCTTAGATTGTTCACAATGAAAATACATTAATTCAATTATTTTTGCAGTTGTTTGTACAATAAGTATTAACTTTTTAAAAACTGTGAAAGAGAGAAAGAAAAGGAATGTGATTGGTTCCTTTATATACTGCTACTAAAATTCAGTGTTGTGGGAGGAGTGAGGAAGTAAGGTGGAGGAAAATGGAAGGATAAAGGAAGCATACCTCAAACATCATAAGGTTACTGCATCAATACTTGTAAAGTATCTATCAATGTTTGAAACCTCAAACACCATAGAGTTACTTTATCAATATCTGTACATATGACCTTGCTTTGGACTCCAATTTTAACAACAACAACAACAAATACAACATACCTCTTTTCTGGCAAACTCTGTATAAGAATTTCCCATGCATTATATAACATTTTCACCTCAAAGTTATATTGTCAATCAGGTATATTATAACTATTGAATAGTTAAAAGAGTGGTTCATAGAGGAGAAAAGTAACCAAAATTGATTCAACTAGTGTTGAAGTACCTGGAATTGAACCAAGGTTTTTGGAAATACGGTGAGCTACAAGGTATTTGTTTTTTTCTGCTATGTTGTAACAAGATATCTCTCAAACATTTCTACTTCTTTAGGTTCCCATTACTTTCACTTGGTCCAGGATCATACCACTCAAATATCTATATATACTGGTTCTATCCAGGACCCTTATCATCATTATCTTGACATTGCTGTTGAATCTGTAATTAGATCAATGTTCTAAAAATACAAATTTAATTCATTCATTCTCTTATGAAAAAAAAAAAAAAAAGAATTAGCTCAGAGTAAAGCCAAGATTTCAAAGATCAAATTTGTATGAACACTTAAAGACCCCACTATCTGTTTAACATAAGAATAAATGCTATGAAGAATAAAAGCATTAAGAGCCCTCTTCCTTTAAATAGTGGACAATTTATTTAGACAAGTGTTGAGATGTACAAACACAAAATTAAAATATTATAGGATAGTCTACTAGTGTCGACACATGGATATGAAAATTTGCAATGTAGAGAACTAATTTAGCAAGTTTAGGATGGTTGGAAAGGCTATATAATCAGAATGGTTCAAAGACTATAATGAAAGTAATTGGGCTTAAATCAAGTTGAAAAATATTTAGATAGTTGAATGGGAAGAGTGAAAGACATTTGAGGGGTTACAAAAATACACAGATAAAAATTAACGTGGGATCTTGACATTACTGTGGGTACCTTCTGGGTCACCTTAATTCCACGGATAATTTTGAGATAAAATAGGGAGAGTGTTAGTGTTTGACATCAGAACTTAACAGTTTGTTAGAGTCATGGAGACTCATTTTTTGAAATTTTATGGACAAAGTATCACCATGCAAATGCAGGGTTTTGGATAAAGAAATCTGACATAATATAGGATGAATTATCTAGAGGAAGCTGGAAAGTGAGAAGAATAGTTAATAAATTTGGAAGAAGGAATGGACAATGGAAGCTAAGGGAATACAATAACATATGAACATTTAAAAACATTCTTCTGCATGTGTGTTATACTTAGCAGTGCTTGGGAGTTTAGAAATGTCACTCCTTTTTCTCTGGCTCGATATTTAATAGATACCTGGCATAGAACTGTGGTGGGAGAAGAGCAAATAGATAAGAGGATAGAGTGAGCCCAGCATTCAGTTTCAAACTACTGCCCTAGATATCTCGGTAGAAAGGAATAGTGACAGCAATTTACTTTAGCATCATAGCATCTAGTTGAAAGGCCTGTGTGAAGCCAACACCCCGTGAAATGTTCACCAACTTCAATTGACACCTAATTCTTTTTGTACTTCTGACATTTCTTTCTGATTATGTGGTAAACACCAATTGAAAGCTTTTTCTTCCATATGCTGATTAGATAAAGCAAATTAAATAATGGCTATGGATGAGTACTGTCAAAATTTAAAATACCAAAGGAAACCTTAATTTACACTGATTTTTCTGGATGTAAATTTGGATTTCCTTAAACAGTCTGTTATTCTTATGTTATATTATTAAATAAAGCAATAATCATTAATTCAATCAGCATGTTTTCCATGCTGAGAACATAGCACTAAAGTAAACAATATCCATGCCTACTTAAAAAAAATATGTTACACTTAGTATTAAAATATTTTATTGATTCACATACAAAAAAGTTATGCAAGCATAAGAGGCTGAGTTGAGAAAATCATCTTCCTTACACAGTGAGAAAAATCTGGCCGACTTGTCAGAGTCGAATAGATCAAAAGGAACCATGTTTCCATTTTAGTTTGAAAATCTTTTTCTTTTGTTCCACTTTAAGAGCTTACACCATCAAGATCCCCATCCTGGACCATGCTGCTTGATTTCCTCATCCCATTTCTCTGTGTATAGAAGTCCTATAATAACATGGAAAAAATACAAAAAAGGCGATGTTTCTAGTTCTGTCTTCCATTCACCAGCTTTGTGGTCTTGAACAAGTCACACAAGTTTAGAAACCTTCATTATTTAATCTGAGGAGGGGGAGGGGATGTAAGAAGGAAATGAAGAACTATTTAATTGAGACCCTGAGTATGTAAAACCACCTGACATCGGTTTAGTAGTCTAACCTTTCCTTGAAGATTTTTACATAAATTATGCTTGATAACTAATAAGAATGGGAACACTTAATATATGCAAACAAAACAAAACAAAAATGGCAGGTTATGGAATAGAAAAGAAATGCAGAGTTAACCTTTAAGGAAGCCAAAAGTAAGGAATTCAAAGAAATTCCAGCTTGGAGCTAGCATTTCCTAAAGAATGGCAGATGATTGATAAGGGGAAAATTTACCTTCCTCTGTTTCTATCAGTGCTTCTGAAGAAGAAGGCTTTAAGAACCACTGAAAGGACAGAGACAACAGTTCGGTGGGTACAGTGGGTTCCCAATCACAGTTATTATGCCATTATTGTCTTACTACAAGGGGAGTGTAGTATATCTTTTTATTTGAAGGAAAGTACTTTACCACATGTTTCCAATAGTGTAAAACACTCCGGCTGGCACATCTTGGGCATTCAGCATATGTTTTTGTGATTGATTTCTACTCCGTACATCCAAGAAATGCTTACGAATCCTCTTGAATATGTTTCCGGCTAAGATACATTATAAACGCTGGAAAGACATTGTTTCCTCTTTGTCTTCCACACCCAAAGACAAAATAGCCAACACTTCCTTGCTTTGAATTAACAGCCAAAATGACTTCACTCAGTAAAAACTTGGGAGTAAACTCAGGCAAAAATTCAGATATAGTCACATCTACACCCACATTCATAGCAAGGCCCTGAGAAAAGCTTCACTTTCCCTAGGTGTACCACTGATGTAACAGGAAGTGCTGCTATAGGAAGTCAAAAAACATCTAATACGTCTGCTGATTGACCAACTTGAGTTATTGTTTGCATGGGAAGAAACAGAATTTTTGTGCTTTTGTCACTGTGTAGAATAGATTTAGTAATATTTACCTCTGGCACTATCTTGAATTGTATCAAAGCAGAACAAACAAAAACTAGTTTTGCAAATGGGGGACAATGATTTTTCCTAAGTCTTTGTTTGTATGCTTTACCTAAATGTTGCATAGTAGTTGAAATTGACTAGCATTCTCCTCTAGCAGGATTCCTACAGATCGTGAATGAGGAACTTGAGTTTTGCTGCTTGGGTCTTCTGGATGGAATGTGTAAGATCTAAAAACAGAATAGAGGATGCCCTGTGTTAAGATTCTGGCAGTTGCATCTATCAGAGGCCCAGTGACATTCTTTCCCCAGACAAGCTTACCACTACAGGTCTAAGCCCTCTGACTCTGTGACCCTCTAACTTAGAACCATTGCACACAGTTCTTCTCAGGGCAGCTAGTAGAGAGAAGTACAGATGTGGGTAGAATAAGAACTATTTTAAAAACACTCTCCTGGGTAACAGGTGAATTGTTGGCTACGGGGTGGCATAAAGTGCCACTGAAAAAATGTGCCTGTGTCATAAGCCTTTATCACCTGGTGTTCACCTCTTGGAAATGTCTAACATTTAAGCATCAATCTCTAGCAGAATTGAGACAGGGACTGTAGTAAATAATTTACTTAAAATACTTAGCAAATCAGAACTACTTCCAAAATACTAAGCATACTGGGCTGTTCTTTCCTTTTGCAATTTGTTACCTCAATGTCTTTTGTCATGTTCTTAGGAAAGCAGTGCAGTGTCTATGTTTCTATATTTTCATATCTGTTCTGATAATGAACATAGTGTTTATCTTTCTCCTGTTATTCTAAGACTATGTTCAACCTCTTTCTGGACAGAATATATGTAAAATAGCAGGGGTCATTGTAAAAACAGTTTAAAATCAATGAGCTTTAAATGAAAACAAGTTACTTTATCTTGTAAAGTTTGAACTCCCCAGCCATCTGTCATATTCACACTCCTTATATTTACTGTGACTATAGCTGTATCATTTAAATAAATAGTCCTTGTTTTCTCAGCCCATTGCATTAATATTGAGGAATTTGAAGCCAATAGAAATAAACTTATGCTTCTCATGGAATTACAGAGCTTGAATTTGATCCCACATCTATGTGATTAACTACTGTTGTATACTGACTCTCAAACATCTATTGAGTATCTCCATTTGGATAGCACACACTTAAAAATTTTAAAAATAAAGAAAAAACACAAAGTGATTTTTCTTCCTCCTTTCCTCTTCATAACCCTAAACCTGTTGCATCATCTTCATCTTTAATCACAAGTGTCCATATTGTACCATGTTACTATTACAGGAGATCTGGGGGTCCTCTTAGTTTCCAATATCATTTCTTATATTCACCCAACAATTGCTATGACTAAGTTTTGAGTAGCCAGAGACTACCAGAAATACAACTGTAATCAAACAAAGTTTGGTGCATTACCCATTGTCACAAAAAAAATGCCACACAGCATGGGACCAATGGGGTGTCACCATAAGAAAGAATGGGCTCGCTCTAGGATTTGGGTTTGAATTAGCTGACTGGGGGAAGACTTCAAGGAAGTAAGAGTTTGCTGTGGATTGAGTGATGTCAGAAAGCAGAGACAGTTCGGTGACATGATATCTTAAATTATATAGGAAATGAAAGTAATTAAAGAAGGCGAAAAGTGTAATTGGTTTAAAAATGGCACTCACTCAGGTAAGCTAGGCTTGTGATGGCTGAGCATTTTTGTGGTTTGCACAGTGTGCAGAGTCTGTGCGCAGATATGCTTATGGAAGTGTCTAGCTTGGGTCCCAGTCCATCACAGTCATATATGGTACTCTATCATGATGATGGCCTAGCTGTTGGTGTCAGGTCGTACTCTTTAGCCCTTGCTGGCTCTGGTGAGCCAGTTATCCCCATCTGTCTCTCCCTCACACACACCTTACCCCTCAGGTGGATACCACCCTCCAAAGCTGCCTGACCACCTGCTATTTTATATCTACATGTCTTTGACGAGAAGTTCCCTTCTCAAAGAATACATCTTCTGTATTTTTAGTTCTCTAACATCTTATAATTTCAGCTCAGTACCTCCCTCCGAAAACTATCTTATAATGAGCCTCTTTCTAAATGATGCTCCCTCCCTTTGATACCTCCAAACATCATCAAGAGCATAAACTCTATGAGTGTGTGAGCTGTGTAGTGTTATACTCAATGAATACTAATTAAACATACGTATATAGATTATATTAATTGTGCTCTGCACCTAGCACAAATAGTGAGCTATCACAACATATACATTGAAAGAACAAGTGAACGGTGATTTACCTTATGCTTGTCCTTGTGTGAAGATAAGGGTAATAAATGAGGCAGAAATGGCTAATGATACCTGACCCTCAAGTGGCTTATATCAAACGATAAATAGTGAATGTTATTCATTCAAAATTAGGTAAATTTAATTAAACTACATGGACTTCAGCATTGTAGAGGTGGTAGGGGGGGTTGTGAAAAAAAGAATGAGTTAAGAGGAAGATCATCTGAGGCCATATGGCTACAGTGGAATTCATGACTGCACAGGTGAAGAGGCTTCTGATTGGTTTTCAAATTTTAATGCTATGGAAAATGATAGCTTTGTGCATGGGAAGAAATACGTTCATTTTGCTCTACCAATTTTTTATTCATGTATTATTCGATTGACCATCCCTGTCATTTTGCTCCTTCGGAGCTAAGAGAATTTCTGTTGTGGGGAAGTGCCCATGTTAAGTTCAGGGCTACATGGACAAAATCATTTGCTTTATAATTTGAGAGACAGAGAATGTCTCTGTAGCATGTAGCACGTTTAGAATGAAAATAAATGACAATAACACATAAACAGAGTATCTAGATTTCCCTTGACAGAACAGCAATGGGGAGAAATTTGACAGCTCCACTGTCAAGGGCTAGTGGAGGGCAATATGGTTAGTCTTTCCTTTATGTGAGCAGTTATACAAGCTGACAGATACAAAGTCTAATTTGAATAATTGGCATTTTTATCAGGCTTTAGTTGGTATTTCTACCATGATACAGGAGGTAAATTCAGTGTTGTTGGCTAAGGATTTTAAAAGAAGGGGTGCAAAGAGTACCGCCATGTGTAAACATTTAAATGTTGATTGCTGTTATTAGCACATTTTAGTTCATTTTCTTCTTAGAAACCAGTGTGAACTAGACAGGGCAGAAATTATCATCCCCAGTTAACAGATGAGAATACACAGTTAATCTGTCTAGTACCACAGAAGACATCACTAATAGGTCACAGAACTCCTTCCTACAGAGTTGATAAAATGCTGTATATTCCTTTTCAACAAAGAGCTCTGAGAAGCTATTCAGGTGTTGTCCTCAAGGATGGATTTATATGCCCAGGAAGATACAGCCAGAAGTGACTTTATGACTCTAAAGCCTCCAAGGTCAAACAGTTCTAAAATACGAGAACACGTTTAAAAGTATGCACTCTTTTGAGGGCACTATCCCACTGATGACAGTATTATCTGATATGCATTATATTCTGCCTTATTAAATATTTCTTGTCTTCTTTTTGTAAAATTTTCACAAAGATGTTTCACAAAAATAAAGAGCTCAGAAAGAGTGAGAAAGAGAGAGAGAGAGAGAGAGAGAGAGAGAGAGAGAGAGAGATCCAACATCTTTGAACACCATATTATGTGAGATATTTTGTATTTTATCTTATATTAACAGTGAAAAATATCTTTAATATATGTGACTGATTGGATAATTTTATCTTAAAATGGCTATGCTTAATTTAGAGTTTTAAGAACATTAAGCAAGTACTTCAAATAATTACCAAAGCTTTTAAGGTCATTGGACATTGGCCATCCATTAAATATTGACTATAGAGGGAAAAAAATGTGATGTATAGTTTTACTATGAAATCATCTCTATTTGTATACTTATACACATTGGCACATTAATGAATATCAATTGGATATATTAATAGATCTGTATTGATGTGTATAATACAAACAGACGATATTTAAGCTTCTAAGTTGAAAAATACAATTATTTGGGTGATTTATATTTATTTTATATAACAAATACATACATGTCACTTATGATGTCCTAGGTCCCTTGTTTTTTTCTAATCTGCATAAATGTAGATGTTGGTAATATTCACTGTACTCCCATAGGCTCATGATGTATGGAAATTAGTTGTCCATGTATCTTGCTAAATGCCGGGCTCAGATGCAATAATGAGCACGTTTTTTATTTTTTAACGTCATTACTTAACGTCTCATATAGACAGATGTTCTCTGTGGTATCTTCTCATCCTATTTAGCACTGTTAGCCTGAAGCCAACTTAACTCTCCTCAGTAGTTAGAAATAATACAATATTCTACAAACAACACATTTTCCAATGCTTACAGATCATAATTGTAGCAGTTCTCAGCCCTGCTCTATCTTTCCAGAAAAGCTGACAAGCTAGTAACTTAGAGTAAATCTAAATAAAAATGCTCCAGTGGCTCTCTGGAATTTGATTATGCAGACTTGTCGTAGACACCACACAAACAAAATTTCAACTTTTAAATTATATTAACAAGAAGGACCGTTACAAATGTCTTATGCCTAAAGGAAATAGGAAAAGCAGTAAGATCCAGAGCACACTTGTCAAATTGAGGCTAAAAAAATCTAAGGGTCCAAAATCCCCCCTTATAAGTATTTGCTGTTTAGTTATTTCCCATTTCAATGACAATTTAAAAATGATATGATAATTATATGTTGGATCATCTTGGTGTCTATTACAACCTTACACTGCAGCTCAATTTCAGCGTCATTATGTAACTTGTGATCTTCGTTTATGTTTTTTAAATTATATTGACATTAATCTGTATTGATAGCAATATTTTTAATATGATTTCCTATCTGGCTGCCACAAGGCTTGCATAGTTTAACATTAAAATGGCAGAAAATGTCCATCGCTGCCAGTACAAACATTTTGAATTCTTGTACCAGTTATACAGACAAAATATGTACTTTTCAGTGGAAATTTGAAGTTGAATTTTATTTTCATTGAATATCACTTTAAGTCTTTTAATAAATCGAAACTTTGATTCGGCATCGTGAAAATCTTCTTACGATATAGTCAGGGCATATTTACCAGGGAGCTTATACTGAAGTTTCAGGGCCCCTAAATTGCATCGATCACTTGCAAAGTCCTTGGAAGTATCATAGAACTAGGTGTATACAGTAGCTCTCTCCTTTCCAGCCCCCATCCCAAGTTTCACATTCCATCATTTCAGTTACCCACAGTCAACCATGGTTCGAAAACATTAAATGGGAAAATTTCAGAAATAAACAGTCTGTAAGTTTTAATTTGCTTGTCAGTTTGAATTACATCATGAAATCTCACACTGTCCCACTTTGTCACCCCAGCACATGACTCATGCCCTTGTCCAGTGTATCTACACTGCGTATGCTACCCGCCCTGTAGTCACTTAGTAGCCTTCTCTGTTATCAGATTGACTGTCACAGTAACGCAGTGCTTGTGTTCAAGTAGCCCTTATTTTACTTAATAATGCCATATTCACATAACTTTTATTACAGTGTATTGTTATAATGGTTCTATTTTGTTATTGTTGTTGTTAATTTCTTATTGTTCCTAATTTACTAATTAAATTTTATCTTAGGTATGTATGTAAAGGAAAAATCATAGTATATACAGAGTGGTACTATACGCAGTTTCCGGCATTCACCGGGGGTCTTGGATCCTGTCCCCATGGATAAGCGGGGACTACTGTACTCTCATATATTTATGTAAAATTTAGAAATTTAAGGTGCGTTTAACACATTTCTTAATACCATGGTCTCTTTCTAGTGCTACTTCCTTCCTGGAACATCTCATTTCATGTCAGGTAGGGAATGGAGTGGCAGTGGGACTAATTGGGGTCTAGATATAGTGTAGCAGTTTGCTAGGGCTCTGATAAGAAATACCACAGGCTGCGCAGCTTAAACAACAGACATTTATGTTGTCACAGTTCTGGGGGCTAGATCAAGATCAAGATATTGGCAGACTGATTTCTCCTGAGGCCCCATTCCTTAGCCACCTTCTCATAGTGTCCTCATATGTTTCTTCCCCTGTGTATGCACATGTCTGGCCTCTCTCTCTCTCTCTCTCTCTCTCTCTCTCTCTCTCTCTCTCTCTCTCTCTCTCTCTCTGTTTCCTAATCTCTCTTCTGATAAGAACATCAATCGAATTGGATTACAGCCTATTTTAAGAACCCATTCTAATTTAATTGCCGCTTTAAAGGCCCTGTCTCCAAATGCAGTCATATCCTGAAGTACTGGGAGTTAGGGCTTCAACATATGAATTTTGGTAAGACTGAATTCAACCAATAAACCTATATATACATATATGCATACACATGTTTATAGGTACATCAAGTAAAGTGAAATTATTGTTAGGCATCTATTGTAAGATTAGGCCCATTGCATCACCTCTCTGCATCCAGACAGAGGGTCTTAATGTAAGTAGCGCTTAACATCAAAAGGATATTAATAAGCAGAAAGAAACAAGGTTTAAAACATACAGAGCAAAACGTATTCTATGGGACGTCCTTTCATTGTTCAGTGTATAAACCTGAAAGTTAAAAATTCAGCTCTCATTCGCATCTTGTCAAAAGGGAATATCTCTGCTATCAGGAGTATCAATCATGCAACATACACAATTATCAATGTAACACATATAAATATTTTTATGGAAATCCTATAAAATTCATTGGAATTCCTCTATAATTGGGCACATACCTGACTATTAAAAACAGAGATTCTGCTGTGTCTGAAGTCACACACTTTATACATTTCAACATTTCAGAGTCCATCTTTGAGTACCAACTCATCTTGCATAGTTAAAATCTAATAATTCCAGTTGAAACATGCAAACTTTCTAGCAATGTTGCAGAACGACCTGAAGAAACATGCGTTCCAGTGTCAAAAGCTCTCAAACTCAGTCATTAATATGGCAATGGATGGGGTATAAGAGTAATTTTATTACAAAATTGTGTAGCTCAAAACAATGCATTGGCAATGTAGCACATTTGGATTACTATGGTGCATGCTTTGATTTTCAATTAAACTTACATATTTTAATCATCAAGAGCTTAATGATAAACATGTGCTATTTTCTCAATTTTTATATGTGAGTTGTTAGCATTTTTCAAATATATAAATAGTTGTGACATTTTTTTATCATTCTAATAGCAATTACTTTTATATCTAATTTTAAAGGTCTCCCTAAGTTGTGTAAGATTCAGACACCACAAATTTGGATTGTCCCACATTTGGTGGAGTAATGTGCTACTTAATTATTGCAGGCAAATAGAAATTATTTTAGGGAGACAAAACACATAAATGATACCATCACACCAATTGAAACTCATATACATCAATGTGTGCTTTGTGAATAGAGCTTTTAAAGCAGTTGTATAGATGGAAGTATCTGTAGAACTCGATTAATTTGGCACATGGTATTTAAGATAAGCAAACTGACCACATATTTGATTGATGAGAGCTGATTTTGTGTCAGTAAAATAATTTATCATATTAAACTGACATTCTTAATTAAAATTTTAGTGTTGCTTGTGTTTATAAAGTTAGATTTCATAACTGTATTAGAATGATAAAATGAGGAGTAAACCTAATTTTTTACAGTACATTATTAAGCAACATTATTAACCTTATTATAAATGCAATTTTAAGCCTAATTTGGGATTTTTGCTTTGTTCTTTATTCAGGTATGAATAAGAAAATAAAAACTATCCGATCAAATTATGATGTTAAACTGAAGAAGTTGAAATGCGAGCACAGTTTTGGTCTAGCAACTAGTTAGCATTAAGACATCCAGGGTCTTTGTTGTGACATAATTGCTGAATCATTTGTGGAGTTTAAATGAGATGTTCTCTCAAGATTTCTTTTAGTTCTGAATTTCTGAGTCTATGATCAATGAACGCAGATCTAATGATCTTAACTGCTCGGCCACGAAGAGTGTTCTGTGTCTTGGCTTCTTTCCCTGCCTCTATCTTGACAAATACCTAAGGGATATAGGTTCTTTGCCGTGCTTTATAAATCCAGAGAGGAAACACAGAAAATGCTAAACAATTTATTTTCAAAGTACATTGTGTCACAATTTTTCTTCATAGGTCATAGAAAATTCATTTAAATTTGGCCTTATTAGCATATATTTTGTCTGATCACTCCCCTATTAACTAGTGAAGGACTAAATATAGGTATAATTTTGTCTCACTCAATCTAATCATGTAGAATTAACCCAATATTGTAGGTAAAAGTTTATATTAGCTCTATATTATGTTATTCAGCTTAGTATAAAGTGGTGTTAGAAATAATCTCTATTATCTTATTTAATATAAATAAATAATAATATAAACATATATAAAAAATGTCTACTTTGACCAGATACATATCAGTGCATTATTTTGCTATAGTTAACGAATATAAAAAATAATTGTCCTTTGGTGTCCAGTCCACTAAATTATGTGAATTATTAAGCTAGATAATATTTTCACAGAAAGTCTAAAATCTAAATAGATGACAAAACAGTAAAACAGACTTTCTTGAGTGACTGTTCCTGAATGTCTTTTTCAAGGAAAAACTCTTAAATACATGAACCTCTGAAATAAAAAAAATAAAAAAAGACTGATTTAAAAAAAAAAGTCAAATCTAAATATAGCTTTAAAATGCTCTGTGATTTATTCAGAATAATTTGATATCGATTAGATATTGGAGAAGATAGAGAATCTAAAGATCATTTCCAATGATGGTAATTTAAAATCTTCTGTGTTTTTAAAGTGGTGTCACAAAATTAGTAGGCAAGAATATTTTCAAAGATGATATTAAGGGAGAATGGGAGGTACAGCCCAATATGATGCTACTAGCCCCGTTAAAACACCACAATATTTAAAATAATATAATACTTGCACAAATCAATGGAAAGCCACAAATAGATACAATGACATATACAAGTTCAATATGTATGAAAAAGTAAGCTTTAGTATCAGTGGAGTAAGAAAAAAATACATGATAAATGAAGGCAAGCTAACTGAATAACAATTTTGATTACAAAATTATAAGGGATAAATTTTAATCCACTCACCGTACCATCATTCTAAGTAAATTTTAAATGGTTAAAGAGCTTTACACTAAAAAATAACGTATGGGGAAAGCAAAACTAGCCCAAAACAGAATAGAATATATCAAAATTAGGAGAAGTTTAACTTTTGCTGTTTGTAATGATGGTGATATCATAAACGGATATTTGTAGAGATTTAATATATAGAAATGCAAACGTTCTACATACTTACAACTTTAAAAATGCCAAACAGTTTACATCTATTCTGCAGAGACTTTGCTAAATCTATTAACATCAA
This sequence comes from Rhinolophus sinicus, assembly GCF_057876585.1. Classification (NCBI taxonomy): domain Eukaryota; kingdom Metazoa; phylum Chordata; class Mammalia; order Chiroptera; family Rhinolophidae; genus Rhinolophus; species Rhinolophus sinicus. The sequence continues at coordinate 185,841,081 of NC_142503.1, read as the reverse complement.
TCTCCTAGTAAATACATGAGACTAGCACATGAAGAGACAAGTCACACTTAATTTAAAAATCATAAGCATCCAAAACAACTCTTTAGATTTATTAAGTAAATAGATTATTGAAAAATGAAAGGGCATTACTGTGAGTGGATGAGGCTCGTGTGCTCAACTATTGCTCTTGGCACAGTAACTTCAAAGCAGACTTTTAATAAGCAATACGCAGTGCAAAACAAGAGCCCTAGCAATCGTCATGTCCTGTGATTAAGGAATTCCACCCTTGGACTTTATCCTAAGCAGACAAAATATATAATACAAAGATGTTCATTGCAGGATTAACTAATGTAGCACCAAACTGGATGCAGCAATTTCCATAGGACATATAAATCAAGTCACTTGGATACAATACAAATTTATTCAGCAACTAAAAGAAAATAAAGACAAAATAATAATATGATAATTAAAATTAAGTAATCTATTATATATCAAATGTTCTATTATGTAAACATACATAATTGTTTTAGATAATATGTAATAATAAAAATTGTTTTGTGTTTGGGTGATTAGGTTATGGATAGTTCAGTTATATTTCTGAATTAATGCTACTGCTTTAAAAAAGCCTCACTTTAAAATAATTATTTTCATTTCCATTCACTATTTTTTACACATCAAGTTGAAATACATTCAGATATTGTTACCTTGTTTTGGTAGGAAACTTAAATTTATTTTCCATCTTATTGCACAGGACTTTCAATTTGCTTTTGTCTTTGCTCTCTTTAGGGAGTGTGTGTGTGTTTGTGCGTGTGCGTGTTTGTGTGTGTGTGTGTGTGTGTGTGTGTGACTCTTTTGCCATTCAGCCAGCTAATCTTCAGAGAAATATGCATTGTTTCTGAAAATAGGATAACCTCAAGGAAGCAATGTGAGCTGTGCACTTTCAACCTGCCTGCTTCCTGCTGCTCCAGACTCACTGTAAATGATGTAAAGTGGCATTATCTTCTTCCTATCTTGACAGATACTGGGTTGAAAGAACACCAGGTGGCCACCAGGCAGTGGATTGTCTCCTTTGTTCTATTTAACCTAAACCGCCAAATGACAACCTCAAGAGGCTGGAGTGGGGCTCAACTCTGAGACTCCCCTGGGAAATTGCCTCTGCCAACATTTCACATACCAGGTGTTCAGTTGTGATTATTGGTGATGTATTTTTGTTTTACTTTGTAGCTTTAATGACAAAGCACTATGCTTTAGTTTTTCTTTTTCTTTTTTAAGGGATTAAAATAAATTTTTGAAAAGTGTTTGAATCTAATATTTAAACAGCAACACCATGTACCCCCACTCCTAATCTGCACATTCTGGAGAAACTGAAATTCCATCATAGGAAGCTGACAAGGAGACTCCATGGACTCATTTGCCAAGGATGTCTATTTCATTTCATTTCACTTCGTTTCTTTCTTTTCTTCCAATATATGTTCTGCCAAACTCCGAGACAGGCTTTCGTGATAAGTTGATGATCAGAGAGAAAATCCTGCTCTCACGTTGCTCACTGTCTGTGGGGGAGACAGACAGATAAACAGAGTGCTACAAAACAATGTGGTAAGTGTTCTCTCATTGGTGCATGCAGGGTCTATGGTGCAGCGAGAAAAGAAGTCCTAACATGTTCCGAGGCTTCAGGGGATGGAAACTGTCTGGAGAAGCATTCAGAGAAAGACTTCAGAGAACCATTAGGCGTCTTCCAGACATACAAAGGAAATAAGACAAGAAACATCAGGAATGTTGAAAGCTTGCATGGGTGGTGCATGAAAATTGTTTTGAAACTGTGTCCACAATACAGGTGACCTAGATAGAGGCTGTTGTCCGGACTTGACTGTAAGATCCTTGGGTTCGGTTACTGTTATTTCCCAGCACGAGCATATGTCTAGCATGTAAATACCTTAACATGTGTTGGCTAATTGATTGGTTGAATAAATGAATGACTGCTACTTCCTAATCTGAGATAAAATTAAAAGCCAAGCCATGAAAGTTCCACTTATAATGTCTGTTTCCTTCAGGAGACCGGGGAAAGTGAGACCCTTGCAGCTGTGATACTGGGCAGAACAGAGTCTAGTGCTTTGCATAGAGGAGGAGGGACAGGTGTCACTCACGCTGTGAAAGGACGCCTCCCCTCTCTCTGGTGAGACTGAAGCTGCCCTTAAACCAGTGAACAGGCAGCTTGTTTTAAATGCATGGACCATTGTGACCCTTATTTTCAGAAGGGCTTTAGGAACCAAAAGATGTGTTTGTAATAAATAAATAACTGTTCCAAATAAGGAGCCGGAGAGTATACACAGGTTGTAGCAGGTGTGTTACAAAATGGACGTTTAATGCCAATCTTACAGAGCTGTAGCTTCTTTAATTACAAATGTTCTCATTTAACAGACATACCACAGTGTGTAGTCTAACGTTAAGCTGTTGAATTAAATCCAAGAGCAAAAGTATTAAGCAACAGACATATATAAATATATAATATCCACCAATTATAATTATGCTGGAAGAAATTTTATTTCTTGAAGGAGTGATATTATTCCTAAAACAGTGAAGTCACAACATATGTTTTTAGTCATCATTTAAATTAGGCAATGATAAAAAAAATTTCAATGTTTTTGATGTCTGACATCTGGAGTACATGTATATCGCGAGATTAACATATACAGAAGGTGCCAAAAAAACTGTATACACCTTTTAAAAAAGGAAAAAAACTGTATTAATATATACCGATAACAAAAGATGAATACAAGACAGGTTTGACTTCTGTAATTATAAGAGGTGCTCAGAGTGGTTACCATCAGCATCCAGACAGTTCTGATTACAGCGAACTACTGCTTGAGTGATGTTGATCAACTCTATAAATGTGTATACATTTTTTTGCAACCTCAGTATATATATATATATATATATATATATATATATATATATATATATATATGCTACAATATGTTTAAGACTATTACATACATATAAATGTATACACATACACACACACACACACACACACACACACACATATAGTCACCTCAATTTCAGATCTACAGCAGTGGAGGGTTTCCCATGTTAGAGATGGTTGAAATTAATCGTAAGACATGTAAGTTGAACAAGTCTCTTAAATATCATGTCAAATGAATATACTTTATACTAATCTTTAGAAAATCAATATATGAGAATAATAATGTATATAGTCACTATATCTAGTAGCACCTCTATATTTTAATTTTGCTAATCAGAGCCTATAAATTAATAGAGTTTACCTAAACTAAACAAATTATTACTTTGGCAATTAATTTGCATTAAAGAACTCAAACAATGCTTAAATAGCCTACTTTATCAACGGGAATTACATTAGTTTAGCCCAGAGGTTTGTGAACCTGGTCTCAAGGAATAGAACTCACCCTAAACTAAGATTTCTCCATTTCTATTATTAGCCTCCATTGTGCAAATTCAGCTGTCTAGACCATTATCAAGCTTTAAGAAGTAATCTAATCACTGCAATTTTTATCACTTTAAAACATAGTCCAGGAAAGAAACAAAACTGAGAATGAGAAAATGATTTTTTTGTCAAGTTTGAAGCTTAGATACTCTCACAGATACTGAAACCCCAAGCTTATTTAAGTTTATAAGTAGAAAATGAACCTTAGTCAAGATCAATGCTAATACTTGGCAGTTTTACCAATGTTTGCATATTCATTAAATTTCATCAAAGGTAACTGGACTTTAAGTGTCACAATTTATTTCCAATCAGAAACAAGTGTTTTGAAATAAAATCTCTCTTGGTTCCCCAAATATTATCTCTTTGAACTTATTAGAAATGTGTGCCTATTCCTTATTTCTGATGTATAAAAGGGCACACATCTAATCTGCCCAAATATTTGAAAAGATGAGAAAAGAAATTCCTAGAAACCATGTGTATTTACAATTGCTAAGAAATGTAAAGATTGAATCTATTTAAAGTTTATTTCTGAGTCTATTTATTTTATGAAACTTAAGTGCATTCACTATAAACCAGATTGGAAAATGGAATCAACAGTATAAATCCAGAGTCTAACATGTGTTCAACGATGTGAGGAGACATAAAATGATGCTACTTTTTAGTTGCATAAGCTACTCCCACAGGAACCAAGGGGCAGGGCAGCTCTCTTCAGCCCCAGTCTCATTTATGGTAAAACTAGCTCAGAATGGGAACTAGATGTCTGTCTTGAATGACTCATAAATCACCATGATCTTGACCACGTTGTTGGAGTAAGAACTGAATTTCACATTTCAAATAAGAACTCTTCCAGTTTGATTAAAAAAACAAACACAACTCAAAAAAAATTGGGCATCTTTCCATTTGAAAGCAAAGAAAATACAACATGCAAAGGCTCAAGCAGAGATTATTCCCATCTCCCTTTCCTCTCTCAATGTCAATGGATTTTTCAGAAGAACAGTGTTCAGGGTACAGCCCACTGAAAACTGACAAGCAAACATTCACACCATAAATTATCATGTGTCATATTCATGGCTGTGGTGACCCATCCTGTCAAAGAACATGTTTTCTTACTATCATGGAGAGGAAGAAAGGCCAAATCAAGCTAAGATATGTGGTCTTTCTTACACTAAGTGTATTATATGCCATTTCTTTTTTATTTATTTTCACATTGTTTAAAACACTTTAACGAAGGCTGTTAAAAATACTTGAGATACTTGAAAGGTGGAAAGATTTTACTGAAAAGGTTAAGAGAAATCGGATAGAATGGGATTTACACATCTTTGGAATCGCTTTGAGAAAAGCTATAAATCCCTGTTAGACTATCTATCCAGGTAGAACAAACTCTTGCTTTAATCATGCCAATGAAACATTCTGTTTACCTGCCGAAAGGGTCATTTCTGGGTTTTATATTTTAGCCTTTGGCAAAATACCAACAAGGGAAAAAAAGGAAAAGTTGACTTCTGGTTCTTTTTTTGCTATCTAAAAGAAGCAGCTGTGTGCTCTGATATTGCATTTATCTACCATCACTCAAACTGAAATTTAAATAGCCTCTCTCTTCAGTTTCATAATCATGCTTCTGCCCAGAATGATTTCTAGTACACATACACGGGTATAATCAAAATAATGCAATTCATAAAGTAGTCTTATTTCTGTGATCGAAAATAAAATGATTTCTAATTTCTTAGTTTCATTTCATTGTAAATAATTGAGATACTGTTGCCTACTCCCCTCCCCCACTTGCTTCCCCAGAGAGGAGAATATCCTACAGCTGGTTTTAGGTTCTCTTAGGTAATTATTTCTGATCTTTAGTCTAAATGTTCTTTTTCTAGAATTTTTTTTTTTTTTGCACTGTGGTGTTAAACTTTCTTAACAAATATATCCATTATTTCTCTTTCTCTGTGATGTAATTCACTATCTGGCACAATTGTAGTAGTTATGCATGTTTTTTCATGATAGTTTCACTTAGGGTTATTATTTTTTTATCCCTAAGATATGTACTCTGTAATTATGTTAATCTGAACTCATAAATCAAGTCTGTCAGGCCTTTTCATGTTTTCATTGCTCTTTTCCAAATTCTACTTAAATTTGTATCTGAGTGCCCCAAACAGGGATTGAGCCAAAATGTCAGCATATTTTGATTTCTTAAATAGTGCTACATTCAGTGGTCTATTGGAATGAAAGTGAGATAATTTTGTTATTATTTGCCTTCAGAACAGAACTGAGACTTAAAATGAATGGTAAATTGATAAAACTAAAATAGTACTAACAATAATGAAACTAAAAAAAACAATAAAATGGTAGAACCAAGCAAAGAATGGTTTTATACTTCATAAAGACCTAATTTTGTCTCATGGGTTAAATAATATTTCACATTAGTTTTTGTCATTCCATATGTCAATTCAACAATAACCTACAAAGACCTTGCTATGTACAATTTCTCTACTCAAGAAAGAATGGAGAGCTAGAGGGTGGGGGAACTAATAATTATGAATTGCACACTATGAGCCCCAGTGTTCTTTGTTAGGAGTTATATCTACTATCTGGATACAGTCTTGGAAGGCAGCGATCATAGATATTTATAAGTTGGGTACACAGACTTCAGACATAGAATGTACATTATTGGTCTGTCTTAGTTATCATCAGTGCTAGAATTTAAGCACAAAATTCATTAAGAGATACAAATATCATTTAGCAATTATTTAACAAACATTCACATCATAAATTGTCCTGGTGGCAATGTAAATTTTTTTAGATAGCAATCATATTTTCTAGAAAGTTAATTTGTGTAACATCCCACGTAATAAACAATGGATGTGTATCATTTTCCTCATAACATTTATGTACTTAATTTTGTTGAGAACCAAAATCAACGAGCATAAACAGCTCAACATAGTGACCACTACTTAACGTTGTCCATAATCATTATTTGCAAATTCCCAATCAATAATAATTTGGACATTTGAATGCTATTAAAGCAATGTTGACCATGATGTACTAATTACCTTTATGCAGACAAAAATCCCACATGCTTGTCCATTGGGTCGTGACTTGAGCATTAGATACTTGAGAAGGATATTGCAGCATTATAGACTCTCAAACTGTGGGTCAATCTATAGGATAAATCTAAGCAAAATATTTTCAAGAAAATACAGAACTGTGCAGATGGTGCTTCTGGCTTAGAAGTGGCCTGGGCTTTGAGAGAATAGCAGTCTTTTCACAGCGGACTTACCATTTCCCAAGGAAAATAGAAAGCCATTATTTCAATTTAGAAATAAACTTCAGAACAATCTTCTCATTTATTGATCAATATATATTTATTAATTCAATGAGTGCTTATGAAGTTGCTACTATTTTTCCAGCATATATTAAGAGTGATTTGTCACATTTATTTAGGTATATCTGTAACTTGTTTTTATATATTCCACACTTGTCTATTATTTTTGAAATTTTACAATGCTTTGCTTCACATTTCAGCCAGTGTTTTAATGTTACTTTATATATTCTGCATCTATTTCATTGTTGTCATCATATATTAATGTAAAATTTGAATGAATTAGAATAAATGAAGTTCCAAAGAAATTTTTAAAAAGAAGCACCCTCATTTAGATATAGGTGATGGTATTACACAAGGTTCTATCATATTTTATAGTCTCACCAAAACACATTACGCAGTTTATTCATTTTCTCTTTTTACTCATCAGGCTTGCCTGTTATGACCACTAGCTTATTCCATAGGCCACTGATTTTTCCCTGTTGGTGCTATTTAGAATAATATGCCATAAAGTCAGACTTACCATACCCCAAGAAGGGTTTTCAAAGGCTTTTTGGATTGTGGAAACATCATATGAATACCCATATGGCATCTCATTATAACTACTTTGTGGAGTTTGTGATGAATTAAAAACAATATTATACATCTTTTCTTTATAGTAATAAAGGAAACAATCAGACCTTATTTGAAGCAAGATAAAATTTTAATATTTGGGCAACATGTACCTCTGTGCATTTTAAACCCATTAGTATACACAGTTTTATTCCATTTGTTCACTTTTAGAAGATACAATGGTTATCTCTGGGTAGTATATGACAAGTGTTTCTATTTGTTGGTTAATTTATTTATTCAAATATTTATTCACTCTACACACATATGTTGGGCACCACTGTGTTTCAAGCACCACTCTAGGCACTGAGGATATATCACTGAGGTAAACAGACTAAAATCCCTATTTCTATGTAACTTCCTTTTAGTGAGTGAAGATAAAAGCCTAACAATTTTAATAAATAAGCACATGGCTTTGTATGAAAGAAGGTTATAAGTGTTATGAAGAATAACGAAACTTGATAAGGTGAATTACCAGCATTTCAGGATGGCAGTTGCAATTGAAATGGAGTTATCAGGATAGGATTCATCAAGAAGGTGACATTTGAGGGAAAAAAAATCAAAAGAAGGTGAAGAATTTCGAGATACTGTTATCTGTAAGGTAAGAATTCCAAACAAAGCAAATAGTGGGTGCTGGAGCATGACTGGTCTACTGATGATAAAGGAGGGTATCATTGGAGCTTGAGTGGAATAAACAGAAAAGAAGGGCTTTTGGGCCATTGTTAGTATCTTGACTTTCACTCCAAGCACAAGGTTTCTCAGCCTTGGCTTTATTAACATTTTGGCCCTGATAATATCTTATTTTGGGACACTGTCCTGGGCACTGAAGGATGTTTAACAGCATCCTAAGCCGTTAATTTCTAGATTCCCATAACAACTGCAGTTGTGAACACACACATACCCACACACATTAAAAACAAACAAACAAAAACACCTCCAAGTATTGTCAAATATCTCTTAGGGAACGATATTGCCCAATTACGTACCACTGCTCTAAGTAGAATTGGAATGGAGGAGTTGAATACGAGTTGAATACAGTCCCTCCAAAATTCATGTCTACCTGCAACCTGTGAAAGTGACCTTATTTGGAAATAGGGTATTTGTAGAATAATCAAGTTAAGGTGATGTCATACTGGATAAGGGTGGCCCCTAAATTCAATGACTGGTGTCTTTATAAAAGAAATGAGAGTTACTTCTGCATACAAAGGCACAGAAGTGACATAAGAAAAAGGCCTTGAGAAGATGGAGGCAATGCAGTCACATACCAAGAAGTGCTATGGATTACTGGCAATCACCAGAGGCAAGGTGAGAGACAGTGAAGGATCCTTTCCTAGGGTATTCAGAGAGAATACAATCCGGCTGACACTTTAATTCTGCTTTTAGTTTCCATAACTTTCACAGAAGTAATTTCTGTTGTTTTAGCCACCTAGTTTGAGATACTTTGTTTTGGCAGTTCTAGGAAAGAATATAGAGGCTGTCATTGGGTAATTATAAATAGAGGGATACCCTCTGACCTCAGTTTTACATCAATGGCTCTGGAAGCAGTATAGCAGTATAGACAATTTTGTGGTGAGGGAGGGATGTGGAAGCAGAAAACAAATTAGAAGGGCATTACAACCGAGATGATAACAGGTTGGACCAGAGAGAGAGAACAATGGAAATTGTGAGAAGAAATTGGAACCTCCATATGTTTTGAAAATAAATTAACAAGATTTGCTGATGGATTTGATGTGAAAGAAAATGAGCAGTGAAGAATAAGTCCAATTTCAGACTGACTATCCAGAAGAACAGAAAAGACTGAGACATCATTTGGATTTAAGATCAGCAATTTGATTTGAGACATCATATAAATATGAGATGTTTATGAGATTTCCAAGATGCATTATTGAGTAGGTAGTTTAATATATGAATCAGGATTTCAGGGAGAGTTTCATGCTGGAGAGAAATTGAGTCATTGGCATAAAAAAGGTATTTAAAGTAATAAGATTGGTCAGAAACTAAGAGAGGATGTGTAGGGGGACAAAGGAAAGTTTACCTCAAAGTTAAGAGGCCGGTAATAAGAGCTGGAATCAGCAGCAAATGGTGATGAAAAAGAGAAACCAGTGAAATGTTAGCAAAATCCAGAGGGAGTTGACTTCTGGAAACCAGATTTTTTTGCTTATTCCTATTACATAAAAATTATATTATAATTGTATGTTAGTGAGAAAATTCATAAAGCTTTTTTTATACATTGTACTCCAGGAAGATATCAATAGTTATTTTTCAACTTTATATGAAGCAGGTCAAATATATCTAATGATACTAGGTAAAAATATTTTAAAGTGCAAGGAACTTGAATATTTATTTTGTTGGACTATAAATAAAAGGTTTTGTCTCAATTACATCAGTTTAGATGTGTGTCTAACAACTTTCTCAGCCTAGAAAGATATCTCTGCATGAGAAGAATGATATTAGATAGTAACACTAGAAATTTCCTGGATTTTCCCATTTTGTGTAAGCAAGTCTTTGGCTGTGAAACACCAATGAATTCCATCAAAAAAAGGAAAAAAAAAAGGAAGAAAAATAAGAACAAGAAAAGAAAAGATAGTTAAGCATTTCAATGGATATTTATCTCTTCGTAGTCTACAGAGACTAGATCTAGCCATCTGAGTAAATACATCTCACTTTAGTAGAGATTTCAGAGAAAAAGCAGGTCTCCATTTGATCCTAAATTATGCTATGGGATCAGGAGGGTCCTAACAAGAAACAGAGGACCTATCAGAAACAGGATAAAACAAAGAGGGTTTATTCATGAAGTGGCTAATTTATAAACGTGTAGGTATAGGGAAACTACAGGGGATAATTCAGCAATCCAGACATTGCATTCAAAATGCCCACATGAACAATGGTGACCACACTGGTAAACCTTCTTTCTGAGGTTCATCTCTACAAGTATAAAAAGATCCATTTTTCATGCTGATGACATTTCAATAACACGCAGCATGATTTTATACTGAGTGAGCAATCCAGGGGCCTAGACTAAGAGAGAGAAAGGAATTAAAATTAAAGGTTAATGTCACTTTTTATAGTAGGTTGGCTCTTTTAAACAGATGTACAGAAAGGTGGCCTATAAAGCCTGGTATATTTATTAGGCATGGAGACATCAGAAAGTATCACGCAAAATGTCAAGCTGGAGCCCTTTCTCCCAGGAAGAGGAGTTACTTGGGTCTCCATGGCAGCTGCCCTTTCCCACTGAAGTTGCCAGCCTGCATGAGTTCCAATGAATTGTGTTTTAGTTGCAATTTCATCTTGGATATGAAGTCAAATTTAAAACTGGTAAAAATATAACAGGAAAATAAAAACACAACCCCATGAGCAAATAGTGCTCATTTCTCATCAAATATAAGGTTTATCACCTACGTGAAGTCTCCAAACTGGTTTTAAGTGAAAATAAGAGCTTCTCTTATTGTTGCAAGAACCAAAGAAATTAATCACTTCTCAATAATAACCTAGTGGCATAAAGCAGGAATTACTTTCTTTTTATAAGCTGCACTTATATGAACCAGGAAATGATATCCAACTGGAATTACTGGCTTTTTTGATACTTACATATCTATATTCTAGAGTTAAAAAGTAATAAAGATGGTACTTGAATAGCAACAACTAAGCTACTAGAAATTGATAGAGCCGTAAGATTTTGTATATATTTTGTACAATGAAAGGGAGAAACCCTAAATTACATATTAACTCCCCAAATTTAGTGCCATTTAGGGAAAATCAACTAATATTTGTAAGAGCTTGACAAAATTAGAATGTCACATGTGTGAAAAAATCATTGCATGCAACAGTTTTATTGAACTGTAAGTTTAATGTATTGGTTTGTGTGCGCAGTCTATTGATTTGTTTGTGCTTTGGATGTTTGCTGGGAGAATAAATGGTTTCCATATAAATTGAAACACTTTAGGGAAAAGTTAATGGTGTGCCAGTGAACCAATATTTAGAAGAATATATTGGTTATGGCTACACTTTCATATTGGTTTAATACATTAGCTTGGAACATACCGTGTGTGTGCATGTTGACTTCTTTATTAACTCCATGTTTAAAGAAGTATAATTGTTAGGAACCTTCCTTTTCAAAGGACTGAGACTTGAAACTGAGTTGACTTAGGAGGTGAAATTGTCGTTATCATCAGAATATAAACTTGTGATAAATATAGACTTGTGATAAATCTTATCATACCTAGTCATGGATATTTAAATTTTATATCAACACTCAGCATTTGCCCAGATTTTAGAAGTCAATATAAATAATTCATAATTTATTAAAACAAATTGCAGGAAGTAAAAATTATTAATATATGAACAAAAACCAGTACAAAAAAATTATTCAGTATTTAATCTACTTAGCAGCAACATGGAGTAGTGAGATGAAAGAAACCATCTTGAATTTAGAAGGCAAACACTGGGCTTTCAGTCTTACTACCAATATACTCATGAGTTCTTCTTTACTGTCATTTAATTTAAACTATTTCTGTTTAAACTTTACCCTCAGTATTAAGACAGTAGTTGCTACCTGGCTACCCAAAGATCCACTGAAAGGATCAACACTTGCTGAGGATGTCTGTAAAACTAATGTTGCATTTGAAGAGTAAAGGTTGGTTGACATATGTATGCAGTTCTGAGACAAGATCGCATGGGTTCATGGTCCAAATCTGTAATTTACTAGGTGTTTCATTATTTTCACTTTTTATACAAGCATATTGAAATATAATGCATATGTCATAAAAGTCACACTTTTTAAATGTGCAATTCAGATTTTTCTTTAGGATATTTACAGAATTCTGTAACAACAGTCATTATCTAATTTCAGAATTATTCACATCCCTAAAAGAAACCCTGCATCCATGAGCAGCCACTCTCCATTTCCCTGCCCCAAGACCCTAGAACAATAAACCTGCTGTCTGTCTCCATGCACTTGCCTATTCTGAACATTTCATACAAAGGGAATCATATGTCATCTTTTGTGATTGTTTTTTGCCACTTAGCATGATCTTTTAAAAGTTCATCCATATTGTAGCATGTATCAGTAAGTCATTACATTTTTTTAACATTTCCAAATAATATTTCATTATATGGATATATTACATTCTGGTTATCTAGTTATAGTTGATGGATACTTGAATTGTTTCTACTATTTGGCTGCCATGGATAAAGCTGCTATAAACATTCATGTACATGTTTTTGCATAGACACATGTTTTATTTCTATTGGTTATACACACAGGAGTGGAATTTTTGGTTCATGTGGAAATTCTATGTATAAGATATTATGGAGCTGCCAAACTATTCAAAAATTGCTTCAATATTTTAAAACATCATCATTATTGTATGAGAGTTCAAATTTCTCCACATCGTTCCAACACTTGCTATTGTCTTCCTTTTTATTTAAGCCATTCTATTGGCTGTGTAGTGATTTTGATGTACATTTTCCTAATGACAAATGATGTTGAGGATGAATGATGCTGAGCATATTTTTATGTTCTTATAGGATATTTCTGTATCTCTTTTGGAGAAATGGATATTCAAATCCTTTGTCCAGTTTTTAATTGGGTATTTGTCTTTTGTATTGTTTAGTTATAAGAGTCCTTTATATTCTGGATACAAGTTCTGTAACAGATATATTATTTGCAATTATTTTATCTTATTCTCTGGGTTGTATTTTCACTGTGTTGATGGTGAGCCATGAAGCACAGAGAGCTGACTTTTGGTGAAGTCCAACTTATTTATTCTTTTGTCACTTGAGCTTTTGGTGTAATATTCAAGAAACTACAGCCTAATCTAAGGTCATGAAAATGTATTCCTAAGAGTTTTCTAATTTTAGCTCTTCCGTTTGGTCTATTTTGATTATCATTATTTTTGTTGTTCTGTTAAGAGTCCAGCTTTAATTTTATGTGGATATCTAGTTGTCTGACACCATTTGTTGAAAAGATTGTTCTTACCCCATTGCAATGGCATAGCACCTCTGTCCAAAATCAACCATAAATGCAATGATTTATTTCTGGACTCTCAGTTCTATTCCATTGATCTATGTATCTATACTTGTGACTAGACCACATTATCTTTTTTACTGTAGCTTTGAGGAGGTTAGGAAATTGGAAAGTGTGAATGCTCCAACTTTGTTCTTCTTTTTCGAGAATATTTTGACTAATCTGGTTTCCTTCATTTCTATATAAAATTTAGAATCAATTTGTCAAAAACGACAGCTAGGATTTTTATATGTTTTATATATATATATTCAATGCCTTTCAATGATGCTTGGCTCAGAGTAAGCATTCTTGAATTAATAATTAAATAACTTAATGTACAAGTACACCAAGCTCTGATCTAACATAAGCCCAAAGAATAAGTAATATTCTTAAACCCAATATGATCATTTTTGAGAATTAAAAAATGCATCCTTCTTTGGTTTTAGTTTTTTGCTTTTATTTATCATGCCTGTTTGCCAATGTTAGATGGACTTCTGTGCATAAAAAGATGGTTTTTATATGTGAGAGTCCAAAGGAATTTGATTACAAAAAAAAATTGTGTTAAATAAAGGCAATTTATTGCATGTATTTGGATAGATTACTCCTGGAGGTATCCATGTTCTTACTCTACCCCTTACTCTGACCTATGGTTTCTTTTCTCAGCTTCTCCTGGTCCAGATAGCTTTCTTTATTTTTTTATCCCCCTCTCTGAAAAACAGCTTTCTCTACTTTGGTGTTAACATAGCCAATTGACTTTCAATGACTTTTTAATTCAAACTCAACACAGATTAATGAGAACCTCAGTGTCCAAATTCTAATTTCTTGTACAGAAAATAAAAAGGCCCAATTTTGGTTGGCTACTTCAGTCATTCTTCCCTTGACCACTCAGTTGTGGATGGAGATCTTCAGGGTTACATAATATAAACATAGTTGCAATGTTCAGAGAAAGATATATGTGATCTTGAATTGTACCCCAAAAGAAATTGCAACATTTAGACCTGTGACTTTATGAAAGGGAAAGAAGAAAGAAAAATATCAAAGGAATATTAAAAGAAAGATGACCTTAGTAATAGTCTGAGAGTATATAAATAGCATCTGTATAAGTTTATTACAAATAGTACTACACTATACATATACTGTTAAAATAATCATAATCATTTTAGGACCAGGGCTTCTTTGTCCTTTCATATTTTGGATATTTAGATAAGCAGTAATGGATTGAGCTAGTTTGATGTTTGGAGGCTCAGGATCTATGTAGCAGTTCATATAATAAGTAGCTCTGTGGTTTTGGCAAGTCATGCCATCTTCCCGCAAATGAACCCATCTGGGAAGAGTAGCTTGATTTCACTTCCTTGAACTATCTCCGGTTTGAGTCCATCTTATCATTGCCATAAACATGGGATTCCTAGATGATGGGAATGATAACAGCAAAACACAGTTGGTCTGATCATGACACCACCAAATATAAACTTTGCTTCTTTAAAGCAGAGATGATATGGAAAATTTATAGAAGAAAATCAATCTTTTAACAGAACACATACTTTAAGTAAATGAAATCATTCTGGTAGCACAAAGGCAGCCCTCAAGCAACTACAAACAGGAAAATCAAGCACTGCATTTTCAAATGACATCATATATATACTCAGTGCTGCTTTTACTTTAAGTGATTTCCAGTGTATGCAAGCAAAATGTGCAGCTTATTTATCATAAAGCTAAAATCCATAAAAGTCTTTCAAATGTTTCAATAAACTTATGAAAAAGTATTTTTCAAAACAAAGCCAACTAGCAATTTATTTTTCTCATGGTTGAAATATGTTTAAATCAAGTTTGATGCCATGATTCTTTTTAGACTCTACAGATACTGCGGGTTCTCCTTGACACTTTGATTACCTTAGAGAAATATATTTATTTGACCGGATAAATAACTAGAGTTGGGAAGAAATGAGTCTAATGTAAAAAAAAAAAAAAAAAAAAAAAAAAAAAAGAATATAAATTTGGAGGAATCAACCAACTCCGCCTAAATTCAACCAACTCTCCCTAAATTCAAATGAAGTTAATTTAAGGCACCTGTATTCTGTCATGTTTAGAAGATATATTATAATTAGTATAATGTGCATTATACTGGGAAGGCAATTACTTTACTCTAAGGACATGCCATTGGATTTATCTAAAGTAACAGAAATGTTCAGAGTTAATTAAATTTGTCTTATGCTAACAAGAAATTGTGTCATATTATAGGAAGATTTTAGAATACTAAAAGGTCAACTCGTATTGCAAAAAAAAAAAGGCTGCACATAAATGTTTTATGAGGGATTGGCATAGAATAACATATGAACAAAACCGTAATTGGTGCTTACTCTTCTAATTGGATTTTCTTTTAAAGTTCTGTGTTTTAATTAGGATGGTTTCAGCTGTAGGTAACAGAAAACCAGATATAAGCTTCTCAATTCCGTGATTTATATATTGGGAATCCGGAGGTGGCTCATGCCCGATGTTTGGTTTAACCTAGTGGACTTTGACCGTCTTGGTGACTGCAAAATGGAGGCAGGAGGTTCAGGCTTTTCAGTGACATACTTGGTAATTCAGGGGAAGAGAGAGCTTGTTTTATGGTGTTTTTCTCTTAAAGGTAAAGAGATGTCTTCCCCAATGTTCTATAACTAAAATTTCCCCTTTCTCCTTGCTTGAATTAGGTTGCGTTGATATTTTTGAAAGTGTCCCTGCAATGAAGTAAAAAATAAAGTAAGAGATCGTTACCCTAGACCTGAATTCCTAAAGAAAATCATTATGACACAGGGTTAGAGGAGTGAAGTACCTTCAAAGCGTTCTGACCCCTGCAGAGGTTAGTGTTAATATCTAATATATCCAGAGCACAGGTCTAAGTGTGTGTGTGTGTGTGTGTGTGTGTGTGTGTGTGTGTGTGTGGAGGGGTATGCCTGAATAAAGTTAGGAAAAATTTAGGAAAGGGAAAAGTAGGAATTGTACCTGGTAAGAGACATTCTAGCACACTCTGTGAACAACTGGTGTGGAAATATTTGATAAGGTCACACTGAACTTGAAAGATCTACTTTGCTCTTCATAACAACAGTAACAATAAAAATCTATCTTATAAAAAAGTCCCAAACACCAAGTTCTGTATCTTCTGTATGCCACGTAACCACCGAATACAAAGCAGAGTTCATTCAACAGTACTGCAACTGATCTTTTCAGAAAGTGAAACCATAACTTGCCCCTACCTCATATGACCCTATTGGCCCGATATAGATATAAACTACCAGCTAAAGTCACTCTTCTCGTTAAGCCCTGGCCCTCACTTCCCTTCACATATATCATGCTTATTATACTCCTGAATCTTGGCTCATGTCATGTAACATCTTACATATACCTCTCTACCTGTGCATATTCTACTCCTTTGTCAAACTGGTCTTTTCTGTGAAGATCTTCCTACCTTAGTGTACAGTGACTCATATCATTTCTGATCTCCAAAGGCAATTATAGTTTAAACTATTACTTTTGTTATTTGAAAATATTTGCTGGCAATGTATTAACTGGCAGACATTCCTCTATGCACACAGGATAAAGATAGGGATATTTTCATATGTAATTTTGGATATACTAGGTCTCACAATGAAGATCCCAAACTTGTTGCAACAGTGTTGCCAACCATTTTTGATATCAGAGGGATTATTCATTATAAATTTGTACCAACTGGATAAAAAGTTAATCAAGTTTATTATTTGGAAGTGCTGAAAAGGCTGCATGAAAGTTAGACAACCTGAACTTTTTGTCAACAATTCATGGCTCTTGCATCACAACAATGCACCAGCTCACACAGCACTGTCAGTGAGGGAGTTTTTAGCCAGTAAACAAATAACTGTGCTGTAACATCCTCCCTACTCACCTGATCTGGATCCAAATGACTTCTTTCTTTACCTGAAGATAAAGGAAATATTGAAAGGCAGACATTTTGGTGACATTCAGGACATCAAGTGTAATACTAGGATGGCTCTGATGGCCATTCCAGAAAGAGAGTTCCAAAATTGCTTTCAAGGGTGAACTAGGTGCTGGTGTCGGTGCATAGCTTCCCAAAGGGAGTACTTCAAAGGTGACCATAGTGATACTCAGCAATGAGGTATGTAGCACTTTTTCTAGGATGAGTTCACAAACATAATTGTCAGACCTCGCATGTGCTGTATATGTTTGTATGTTTATATCCCTCTGATATCACACAAGTAAGCTATAACTATCTTAAGTGTTAGAGTTATTTCATAGATTTGTTTCCATTTTCACAATCTACTATTGACTTTTCCTAAGAGAAAAGAGATTCAACAAGAAGGTAGGAAACACTAATTTATATATGTATGTGTGTGTGTGTGTGTGTGTGTGTGTGTATGTATATATAAATATACTTGCTTTTCATGTTTCTATGGCACTGGTAGAGGGGATAAAGGATGTCATTTAATTACTATTGCCAAGGTAGGACTGTTTCAAGTGATTCTGAGAGTTCAGCATGTATTCTATGAGAGTAGAAGCCCTGATCTTCGGAAAGTGTTGCCTTTACTTTAACCAAGTTGTACATTAAACTATAAAATTTCTTTTGTCTGATACTCTTTTGTTAGTGCTATTGATTTGGGTCTAATTTCACGTGCTTTTTATTTTTGAAGTAGGTTTTGCCTTTGACCAACACTGTCTAACTTCCCTCTCTTCCTACTATTCATACACTGATGTTACCTGTATCAGGAAGCTGTGAATGTTGCATATAAACAATGATAACATTCCTCCACCCAAACATGTGTGTACACACACACACACATGCACACACACACACTATATACACACACAGTCTCTGACCAAACTGTAGATTACCTGTCAACCTACACGTTAAACCCCAATTCTTAATTCTCAGAAGGCAAAAATTATGACCTTCCTCCTTAGCACTTGACACATATGTTTACTGACCTCAGTCTGGGTCCCATATTTAACTGACACATGTGTTCAAAGATATTCCATTGAGTTACACATTTTCCATATAAAAGGGACACTTTGTCTTCTTTTATTAAGTCCCACCAGCTTCATACATCATGCTTTTCCACTGATTAATTTCTGTCACTGAAGAAATGAACACTTCATCCCCTATATATTCCCTAAGACTCAGACTTCCTAAACACATTCCTGCATAATGTATTTCAAATATGGCTTACTTTTAGCATCTGCATTATATTCCATGCAATCTCATATAGGAATAAAGGAGTGGATTAGGGATCTCCTCTTTTTCATACTGAGTTATCCTCTTTAATGTGAGCTGGAGTGATGAGTTTGCCATTATTAAATTTGATTGACTGCGTATAACGTAGGCACTCTTTTCCTCGATTTTGACAACTATAAAATGGCAATGCCAGATGAGAGGAAGGTTAAGTTCCTTCCATCACTTTTAGTCTGTGATGGTGCACTCATACATACATAGAGATGAACCATGAGCAATCAGGTTTCTGTAAAATGTATGGGAGGCAAGAAAAGGCATAGGGTAAGATGGAGTGGAAAAGGTATTTTCACCTCACTGATTGACTATCCTACTAAAGATAACCAACTCTTATTTGAATGCATTTGTTCTCAAATTAATTTATACTTAGTCCTTGAATAATATGTAATCCATCAAATATGGAAAACTATTGGTAATTCCTAATTGAAGAAAAAGTTTATGCTATTTTATATTGTATTTTTCAGACTCTTATCACCATAGTATGAGGTATGCTTGAATATTCTTTCCTAAACCTATGAACTTTGAGAAATAGAAATATAACTTTGGGTACCCAATGATATTACAATTTTCACATACAGACATTACAAATGCTGTGTGCCATTGATTAACACAAATTTGGGAGTATTACAACTGAAACTTTTTCAGCTAATGCTTAAAGCTGAAATATTTAGGATAAGTGTGATCATTCTCAAGGAAGATCACATTTTTAAAAATAATGTCCAAAACATGTGGTGAGCTGATATTACATTAGAAATGATTTTAATCTATAATAGAATGGTTTATGAACACTGTCAAAGCCAAACACAGCATAATGAAAGTGCACTTTAATGTATTCCCATTTAATATTTTCTAAAATTTACTATTTGTTTATTTATATCGCACCTATTATCCAAATAACTCAAGACATAGTTCAAAGAATATTAAACTAAGACCCTTCATATAACACTCTCCTAAAAGGATTGAGATAATAGGAGAAACACCTTGAAAAACCATGTGTACAGTAAAGAAATCCCAGCCAGTGCCTGCGAGGCAATTTCTCTCCATCAAATGGTTTTGGGACTATATTCCTGAACACTAATATTTCACTTTAACTGGATTATGAACTCAAAATTTAAATGGTTCTGATTCAATTTTTCTTCTTAGGGAAATTACATTGATTTCATGTGCATTTGTCAAAAAAATCAAGTTTGTGATATTAAAAAGGAAATATGACAACTAAAATTTGGAGTTCTTAATGTTTTCTTTTTAATGTTACATTAAATCTACTTTATGTTTTGCAATTATAGATGAGTTTTAGTATCTGGAGCCATTTCTTAAACTATAATATAGCATCATAGTTGTCTTAAATTTATGAGGGAAATGTTTTTGTTCTCTGAAGATGCACACGACGCTTCCACAGAACAGCAATAGCAAATTCTTCTTAACAGCATTCAGTATGCAGTGCCACTTTCTGATGCTCTCCCCCACATGGGCATTCTCCTGTGGATAGAAGATCTTAAGATTTTAGAAGAAGGTGAAACTTGAGAGATTCATACAACTCCTTTATTTTGAAAATGAATATTTTGAAACCCAGCGATTTAGATAATTTGCCCAAGGTCACTGCCTCAGTTTCTCACAGGGCTGCAACTAGATTGACCCCTTGTTTAATCATCTTTCTTCTTTAAAATAGTGCTTCCTACAAATTGTTTTGACATTTTTCAAAACGCATTTCCAAGCAATGCGGGGTATGGGTATTTCTTGAGCTCACATTGTCTATGGAACCTTGAGCATCTCCCACTTTTAGGTCTCGTTCATTGTGATAAATTTGGCCTTCCAATGTGGGGCATAATATGACCAACCTCACTTGTCATACTTTTACTGGTGCTACCATGCAGAGGGCTGGATTAGGGAGTTAAAAATGTCATGAGGTTTGTCTTCTTGTTGTTAAACAGGAATTCACTTAAGACATTTTACAGCAAAAACAGTGTAAGTGAATGCCTATCTCTCACTGATAGAGATGCCTTTCACACCTCTGAGCTCTGCCACAGACCTTGCCAATTAATTATTCAGTCCAACCATTGTATTTTGCTGCAGAGGACCAGATGTGTTAAGTGTCCTGCTCAGGGTGACAGTTCTTGTTATCAAGCACCCTTGACTCTCTAATGTTTGTTATGTTTTACCCCTGGGCAATAATTTTGAGATTGGGTAAGAATGGGAGTGGAAACATGGCCTCTCAGACACAGGGCTTCGCGTTATGATTTACTAACTGTTTGATCTTGGCCTGATTAATTAAGCATATTAAAGTTCAGTTAACACATTTGTAAAATTGAGGTTATCGTAATGCTTATTTCATTGACTGTGGTGAAGATTTATTGATAGTATTTTTATTAGGATAACTTTCATGATGCTGCAGCAGTTCCATCTATTAAAAGACACACACACACACACACATACACACACACACACACACACACACACCTGGCTATAATCAATATCATTATCTTATTCTCCACTATCCTAGTCATTGAAATATTTCCTGAGAACTATTGCAAAAGCTTCTGGTAAAATCATTTGAATGAGAAAATTCTAGTGTTATACTAAATTACATGTCCTGGTCAAATTCTTCCAATTCATTATCTTTAATTCTTGATTAGATTCATATTTTAATGTTCTCCTCATGCAGCCACATTCTAGCTTTAAGGACAAAATTGATCTGGGGATAATACCAAGATATCTAATGTAATCACTATTTTCACAGGGATGAAATAAGAAAGAAACAGAACTACTGCACACACTCTGGTAGAGGAATAATATATATAAAATAGCAGGTCTAATAAATCCCAAAGAGAAGGTAATCTCCAAGTCTTTCCTATTCTCTATGTTGCAATACAAAATAATTCCACAGATTTGTGGTTAACTTTTTTTTTTTTTCATTTCTCTTGGGTATAATTACAATTTGCTTTCCTTATTGTGCTAGTTTAGCCCAAGATGGGACATTGTGCTGTTATATCAACCCTCACTTTTAAATCACTTGACTATGTACAATAGATGTGTTTAGGCGAATTATGTTTCTCCCAGACCCCAATTTATTTTCAGAAAATACATAATGTCTGCTATTAATAAATTGGCATAATAATCTTAAGAGATTATATGTGTCTACCGTCATCTAGTGGCTTCCCAGTTCAGGTAAATGTTATAGAAACTTCAGAAAATCTTGTTGCCTGTCACTCTGGCACGAGATTTATGATGTCAGAACACCAGCCTTATCAATGTACGGAAAGCATGTCATTAACTTCTGGTGCTTTGGTTTCACTTGCTTAACAAGTTGAATTTTGACTTATGTTTTTGTTCCCAGAGTCTGCTTATCATTTGCTCTTATACTGAGACATCAGCTTTGTGTTTATGGGACGCCCAGCCTCCGTCTACCTGATAGGATATTATATGATGATGGGAACCATGACCAGCCCTTACTCTTTCACCCCTAACCTAGTCTTGTGGTTCTATTCCTCCTCCTAGGACTCTGCCTTTTTCCCTTTAGGTCAAGTTAATGTTTTCTCAGTTTATGTAAGAAAGACTGTTTATCTCTGGGCAAAGTGACATGTTTAAACTTTCTCCTCTTCATAGCAGTGTAGTTATAATTTTACTAATGAACAAGTGATGGAACAGAAAATGAGCAATGCTTCACCCTGGATGTGGGGACATCAAACAGTTGCTTTTCCTCTCGTTTTCACTTTTTCGCTGTTCACACCAGCACCCATTCAGTGTCTTTGTTCAGCACACTGATTTGGTGCTACACCATTTTCCAATGTCCACATAAAGACTGAGGTGTCAGCCATAGACATTGAAGCAAATATAAATGTAGTCAATCCACCAAGTACCAGCTTGATGCCAATCAAATTAAATGCTCCAATATGGCACGCCCATGACTTCATCAATAAAGTACAGGCATTTATGAGGCTAGCTTGAATTTACACATGCAATTTTGAATAGAAGCAGACGGACCATGTCAAAATTGTGGAAATAGGCAAGTGACCTATTTCCCACCTGCTTTTTCTTCAACCGTTAAAAGGACCCCTTTCTTCCTATCTCACCCACCTACTCTGTTGCTTTTTTAGTACTTTACTATCAAATTGTGAATGACTCCATTATCAGTCATTTGCAACATTAGTTACAACAATTTCCAATATTAATCCTTACTGGTAAATTTAGTATTAATTATATTCAGTATGCATCTCATAGTCCCATTGGAATGATGGCTGGTATCATTAGAGTTTCTGGGGAGTTTTGCTATTTTTTTTTTTCTCCTAGAATTTCTGGGTAGAAGAACAAGTATCAATTTATCATCAAGTTTTAGAAGAAGCTTTTAGAAGCGCTCTAGCCTCTTCCCCTCCCCACCTACCCAGATTCCTTTTTTGGAGCAATGAAACTGAAAACCTAGCCATCGCTCTCTTTAGGAACAGCCACAAGGAGCATTATAATTATGTAGGTTAAGCATGAGAGTTAGAAACTTATTAACATGAACTGCAAAGTAAACATCAGGTTAATTATCATAAATGTCAGGCAAATACCACTAATCCTTAGTTATTATACATTTGAATAACTGTCAAAATGAAAATATTTTTTAAATATGTTTGTGTGTGTGTGTATGTGTGTAGGGAGAGAGAGAGAGAGAGAGAGAGAGAGAGAGAGAGAGAGAGAGAGAGAGAGAGAGAGAGAGAGAGAGAGAGAGATTGCTTATACCATTAAACTGGTCACAGAGAATGAACTTTTACATCTTTGTTAATTTTGAGTCTTACAGAATCATTAGGACTCACACTTAAAAAAATAAAGAATAGTGAAAACAGTTGTGTTATTTTCCTCATAATAAGGACAATGTATAAAGACTAAAATTTACTAAAGTGTGTTTGAAAATAGCTCTGATGTGATAATAACAAAAGTCCAAAAATATAGGTGTATTTCTTATATTTCCACATCATATTAAATAGGAACATTCTATTTTGAGTGGTGGTGTTGTATGTGTTTTTAAATGATAGATAAAGAAGAAATTTAAAATAACTTCATCCTGATGGAGAATTAACAAAAATATGCTTTGCAGTCTCTGGAAAATAATTCACTCAGTGAATTTAGATGGAACATACCTTCCTAAATTCTAGTACTAGAATGAATCTCTCAATGTGTCTCTTTCCCTAAAAACTTAATATTATATTCATCTATATTAAATGAGCCTTTTCAAATATATATGTTTTAAAACTTTGTAAAAGACTAATTTATGTTATTTGCCATAATCTCAATACTCTTCATTATAGAATTAAATACTAAATATGTTATGACAGATTACAATATACAATTAATTTACAGGTTAAGAATATTTTAAGGATTTGAACTCTACAATTTTAATTATTATTTATTTTCGGTTTAGTTTGATCTTCTGTAACATTCAAAGTCCTCTGAGTTTAAAGCAAAACTGACTATTTACAAACTACTTTCTCTATCATGAAACTTTCAGGGTAGTAGCAATTAATACACACCCAAATCCTACACGTAAGTCCTTCCAATTCCAGTCTCATTACTAAAACAGTAACTAAAATAATCAGTTTTACGTTAGCATAAATTCATATTGCTGAGTGAAATGCAATACTACAGTTTCCCTTGACATTAATTTCTACTGACACTTTAGGTGGCTGCAAGGCATGTCTTAGTGATGGTGCAGTATAAAGCTAGAAAGAGGAGAAACCGTGCTTCCAAGACAGCTGCCATCCTCCTAATGTGTTGTAACATTTTCAGGGGCATATAGCATCTTCCTCAATTTTTCAAGAAGTAGCATTTTTATGTTTACACTTTGAATCATCGGTAAAGGAGCCTGTGAATTTGATTATTTCTTCATTGCAAGTCAGGGTAGACCATTTCCAGATGTATTATTCCTTCTATTAAATCACAGGGCGTGAACCTGTCGTGGTGGTCTGCTCTGAGTATGCAATTCAAGGAATTTCAGTGTACAGTGTGGAATACTAAATATCACACTTACTTCAAAACCCATTCTTGTATTATGAGTTATGTACAAAACAAAAAAAATACAACCAGAGTTAGATTTTTGCAAAACTTGTCTTGTGCTGCATGCCATGCTGGTTTAGTTGAAGGTATCTGTCTGCAAGACAAGCAAGTAGCACATGGCATGATTTCGGTTTTGATTGCCCTAGTGGTGATTATCTTGATAGTACCTTCTAGGACTGACATTCCAGAGGAGACTAGTCTTTACTTACTTTTTGGTAACTGCCACTCATCAACACCGACAAGGTTATCTTCTATAGATAATGGCCAGCTATGATTAGGACAATTCAGTTCTATTTACTCGTATGTCTTGGAAAGAAAGAAAATTCATGAATAGTTATGTCAGTGTGGGATAATAAATGCTACAAACCTAGGGATGCTAAAACAAGAT
Organism: Rhinolophus sinicus; assembly: GCF_057876585.1. Taxonomy (NCBI): domain Eukaryota; kingdom Metazoa; phylum Chordata; class Mammalia; order Chiroptera; family Rhinolophidae; genus Rhinolophus; species Rhinolophus sinicus. The sequence goes on along the minus strand of NC_142503.1, from coordinate 185,816,041 downwards.
GAAATGAGAGAGTGAGATTCAAGAGAAGACAGCCACGGATGTTGCAATGGTATTATAGTATCTGGTCCAGCAGTAAATTATATCTGCCTTTGCTTGACACAGACTGACTGTAAATCAGAAACAGGGAAGGCCACATTCTCCTAGAAGACACTTATACTGCAGGGATTAAGAGATCAGAAATCAGGAGAAATTGCAAAGAACCATGAACTGAAGAGGGAGTGCTGGATGAGCAGGAAACAGCTGTATTATAGCAGACCCAGGAAGCCTTGAAACTTCCCAAAGGAGGAAATTATCTCTCTGCATCAGGACGCTTCATGATGCTTGGTGCAGAATTACTTTTCAGTTGGGAGTAGCTTTGAACTAAGAAGAGGAAACAAGTAAATTATACTCATAGCTTCTTAACTAGTGTGACTCTAAAAAGAAATCAGAACTGAGGCATGAAATAATGACTGAAATATTGTGGTTAAAACCTTAACGAAATCATATTAACACTTTTTTACTGTATATTTTTAACCACATTTAACTATTTAGCTATTCATTTATTCTTCCATCAAAGCATTTACTGATCATTGAACTGCCTTGAGTCTTGATATATATATATATATATATATATATATATATATATATATATATATATATATATATATATATATAGTATCTGCCTTATCTTAGTAATGCTCTTTTTATTACAAAGATATTCAGATAACCTGAGTTTTAGTCCCACTTTTGTCAACTATATCTTTCTAGTTTTTATTTTCCTCCTATGTAAAATGGGAATATGAGTACTGCTGTCAGGGTTAAGTGGGAATTATTTGAGATGATTTATATAAAGAGCTCAAGTACTTTCCACATTCCATGCACTGTGTTTTATAATGAAGATACGTGATAATCTTACTTTTGAGTGGTTTATATTTCACATCTGTAAAATGTTTTCTGGTTTGATTTCCAAATCTGTGAAGTTTTCCAGGGCACTGCCTTTGCATTCTGTCTTTCCTCCCCTAGGACCTAGCTCAATGTGTAGTGAATAACAAGTATTCAACAGAATAGATTTGACGTGCTCTATACCCTTGTGAGGTAAATCGGGCAGCTGTGCCACTTCTATGGTAGCCGTACACCCAAAGTCCAAATATGTTGTTTATAATGCCTGAGGGTCACGCAGCTAGGTTATGGTGAAAGCTGATCAGCGACTCAGTCCTTTGGATTCCTAACCTAAGGGATTCTCCCCCACCCACACCCAATCTACTACTTATTTTTTTTTTTTTTTATAGGAAGATGATTAAGCAGAAGGAAAGCATTGAGCAATCTTGGCTTTGAAAGAGATAAGCATTTCATCTTTGTTTTAATGATGAATTGTTATTGAGAATTCCTGAAGAGAAACATCTCCCACAAGGCCTTACATTGCTCAACCTGATGAGCAAATATGCAGAAAATCTATGAATCCAGACTCTGTTTCTTTCTCTGTGCAATACCCTCTAGACCTCCAGTTAGATAGTTTTACAGTCTCTTATGCTGCCAATGGGTAAAATTAGCAATTCACCATTGGGTACTAATTGCTAAATATTTAGGCTATAAATACTATCTTGCTTGTGGAAAATACACATGGATATAGATATATGTTCCCTTAAAGTGATTTATCCCTTGAAAACAAAATTCAGGCTGTTCTGTCCATATTCCATGTGTCACATACTGTATGGGAGATGATTTGGGAATTAGAAGGGTTGTCAATGATTTTAAGTTGAATTTTACACGTTTATTTGGCTAGTACAGAATAAATTTGGAATAGTGATTCCCTTTTTCTTTCTCTTTTTTTCTCCATTAAAATGCAGACATAAGATTTGAGCTGAGAATTCGAAGACACTTTTGAGTTCATAGAGTTCAACCTCCCACTCAGTTCAGAAATGAGCAGTGTAAAAGATTTGGTAGGTATTCATTCAGCTTCAGCTATAACTCTGAAAGTGAGTATCTTCGTAGCTGGCTTATGCCATTTGAAGAGGTCTGAATGTACTCTTCTTCAGCATATGAAAAGTAAATTTAATTTACTGTAATTTCTAAATGGTGGGTGTGGTTCTACACAAAGACTTGCATGGAATGTCTAATTTCTCTTATTCTACATGTCCCTCTGACATTAAAAAAAAATGTGTCTCATCAAAACTTTTTTACATTGATGTTCAAATTCTTTCAATTGTCATTCTTATCATATGCTTTTTAGATATGTCTATACTGTAGTCTCTGTAGCCAGGTATTATTTTTTTTCTGTAAAAGAGATCATACCAAACTGAACACAGTATTTCAGATGTGTTTTAACATTGTACAGATTATCATGCCAAGTTATCCTTTTAGTTGTGGAAACAATTCTTTTTTTCAAATTAAATCAGCCAAAGATTATGTTTACGTCTTTTGACATCTATACCATACTGCTCTCTCTCTCTCTCTCTCTCTCTCTCTCTCTCTCTCTCTCTCTCTCTCTCTCTCTCAACAAAAGCTTTGGTGGAGAATTAGCTCTCTTCATTATAGAATGGAGGACTGATTCTCTTAAATTGATTTGTGTAACTTTTCATGTTTTTCTATTACTTTGCATTTATTGTGTTTGAACTGATTATTCCAGTAATTTGAGATCTAATGCACATGTGTGTATCAGTTCATGTCCTGTGCTGCCCTACAATCCGCTGCCTGAGTTCTAATCCTGATTCTGACACTTACTAGCTGTGTATTTGTGGGCAAGGCTATTAGCATCACTAAATTTGCTTCTCTGCAAAACAGGAATAACAACTCTTAACTACTCATAAATTAGATGAAGTTGGTAACCAGTTAGCTCAGTGCCTGACACGTGAAAATTCTGAAAGAAACAACTTAGCTATTGTCATTACCATTATTAAAAATAACTAACTGCCATAGCAAGTGTGATAACATATACAAATGTTATGTATTTTTAAGACATAGTAAAAATCATGCACAGAGAAAGACTGAGCACAGATGATGAGAGCCCATCTCCAGGACTCTTACTAACCTCTTGAGGGTATTCTTCCATTTGAAGCCCACGAAATTAACATTCAGGGCAAACTCCCCTTATGCAATAGATGTTGATTACTGAGGATCATGATATTTTTCGAATTAACATAAATCATATTTTTGTTTAATTATATGTATATTTTGTTAGGAAGTAATATCAAGTTCCTTGGATTTTAGTTTCAGAAATCAGTTTCTGCGAAATTAAAAAACAAAACAAAACAAAAGCATCAGAAGTACATTTATTTATTTGTTCCTAGTTTTTGTTACACTTCTTTCAATTTCTCCTATTTTTTAAGTCACTAATACATTAAGAAAATCCATACATACATTCATTCAACACACATGTTTTTGAACTGCTACTGTGATAATGCAAGTTTCTCTCTTAATGATTTAATGATGCATGGGACAAACTGAACATGATCTTGCTTTTTAGTTTTCATTTATTTAAGACTTATAATAAAAGCATGAACAAGAAGAAAATTACTTATCATGATTAAGACTTTTCAGTTTTTTGATACCCAATTTTCATGAATCTTGGTATTTAATTTCAAGAGAAATACTGAGGTATTTTCTACAAATCTTGACCTATTATGTTTTCTCATAGCAATTCCATGAAGCTCATTTTTATTAATAAAAAATTTAGAAGCAAAATAATTTTCAATCATTTTAAGCTTTCTCTGTGGTCCCTTAACTATATTTGCCCAAAGACTGGACCCATGCTTGTCTTCATTGAATTAAAGCATAGTCTATACAGGTCTGCTTTATTCCTGACATGGATAAAGTCCTTTCAAGTTTTTCTGTGTAATTTTATTAGGAAATGCATCTTATGTAAAACTGCATATACAATTTTATATGTGCTATTTTAAATAAGAATAAAATAAATACCCCCTATGTGTTTAAGCCCATAGTGTGTCCGTCTTTTGTCATATCAAGCTTTACACTCAAAGGTAACCATCCTGACCTGGGTATTAATAAATTACATGCTTTTCTTTATAATTTCACTCAATATGTGGAAGTCCCTAAACAATATGTACAAATGTACCAGTATATTAGTTATACCAGGAAATCTTGTGTAATTTTGACTCACTGTTGGTAATAGGCTGTGAAGTTAGTTTTATTCAATATTTTATTTTTGACAATTAATTTGTGCACCATTTTTAACATTGAAAATCCACTTTAAATATTGAAAACCTATTCTATTGATCAAGTGAGTTACAGTGCATTGCACTGTATAAATAAACCACAGATGTTTTACACATGATAATATTGTGAACGAGTTATCATTTATAGATACTTATGTCTATCCTAGGGCATCTACTTTGTAAGAACAATTGTTGGAGCTTGGTATTTGCATCCTTACATTACTAGATAATGTCATATTGTTCTTCCTAGTGGATGAATCCATTTATATTGCATAAGCAGTATATGATACCTTGCTTGGTTTCACAGCCTCACCAATGCTAAGTATTACTAGATTCTATAACATTTCCAAATTATATGAATATGAAGTTGAATCTATTTGAGATTTTATGTTAATGAATGTCCCCTAAAGTGGGATGATAGAGATGTCTAAAGAAGCCAATATTTATTAGCTATTTTATTACCTTATTATTACCTATTTTTATACCCAGTGTGGGGAGAAATACTCTGGGACTGGAGTGCAGGCCTAAATTTTGGTAAAAGAGTAATACTGAAAATAACTAGGAGGCAAGAGAAAGCATGGGGCATCTCAGGAACTGAAACATTTTCAGAAAGCTGAGGAGGAAGGGAAGTGAGTGGCAAGCGTAGAGAGAACTAGGCAGCACGGAAAATAACTTGAGAACCATTTAAGAAGTTTAAATTTTACTCAATGACTAAACCTAATGAGTGAAGAATTCTTACAGTTTTGTCAGGGGGGATCTACTTATAATACTTGAACTATAAACAGATTACCCAGGCTACTACATGGGAAGTACATTAGCATACAAGTGGAGAGAATAGTTGTGACCAAAGATTAAAGTAGCCAAAACTAAGGTGGGATTGTGGGAGCCAGGAGAAATGGAGAGCTATTTTAGAGATGAATCTGTGAGAAGGAAAAAAAATGAAGGATGACAATCAAATTATTAGAAAAAAATAGAGGCTAAAAGGGGAGACGTTAACAGAAATATATGCGATTTCAAACATGTTAAAATTTGCCAAGGGGAATGCCCAAAAGCATATGCACAATAGGAGAAGTGGGTCTACTGCTAAGAAAAGAGACATATAGACTTAGAAGTTGTCAGCCACAAACTATAGAATCACTGGTCTTACACAATTATTGAGTGATTTCCAATGGGGAAAATCTTATTTCAAAACAATGGATTTACAAAAGATAAAGGTAATCAAACACAATAGCAATAATAATAATATATGTCTTACACATACACACACACACACACACACACACACACACACACACACACACACCTGTCTCATAATTTACTGGCTTCCTGAGATTGAAGAAGAGTTTTTTTCTTCACCGGTGTCCTTGGGCTTCTCCAAAACTAAATCTGTGAAGCAAAATTTGAAGAAGTGACTGAGCCCAAGCCCAAGTGACATTAACACGTGAATTTAGGATGTATCAAGAACTAAACGAATTTGTGTGATAACATTTTTTTGTTGCTAATGGTTCCCCATAGTTGGTACATGGATAGAGGACTCCTTTGGGACTTTCAGGGACATGATGAAGTTGACAGCTCCGACCTCCTCAGTAACAGCAATATGGATATTTTAGACCAGTGAATTTTTTCTTACGGGTGCTGTCATATGCAATGTAGGATGTGTGGTGGTGCTCTGGCCTTTACCCACCACAGGCCAGTAGCACCCCCTTCTAGACAGGACAATCAAAAACATCTCCAGACACTGCCAAAGGTCCTTGGTGAAGTCAATTACAATCACCCACAGTTGATTTTAGAACCACAGTTGTAGGTATCTGAGAAGGAAAATGTTAAGATGATGTTTCAAGCAATACCAGTTCCCTATGTCAAGTAAGAGCATCCTTTTTATATTTTATTCTGTTTTACAAATTCTTATCCCCTTAGCTGGGGGTGGGGGGGAGAGAGAGAGAGAGAGAGAGAGAGAACAAGGAGAGGTTTTATTAGCATTTTACCTGCAAGCTGTGCTCTCAACAACTGGTAGCTGTCGCCATTAGAAGATATGTCTGACCTGGCAGCAGCTCACAATATTACCTACCCTGTAGAAAATGTGCTAAGATGGAAATGTCATTCTCTTCCATGTAGCCAAATCACATGATGGATGAAGCCACCTCAGTAAGTACAACTGGCAGCCAGACACCTTATTCTTGAACTTGAACAAGAATGGTTCTAGTTGGAAGGATGGGGAAGAGATTGATTCTTAATTGCTTCTTTTGACAGTAGGTATTGTAGTAACTGACACTATGTTTCTGCTAAGCTAGGGATATTACTCCTGTATTTTGTCTGCATTTATTCTGTCCAATTCTCTCCAGCATCTTGTGAATTCCCATACCCCAGAGATGTAGAAAGCCTTGCAATAGCACCTGTATTGCTGATCAGATAGAAAAGTTGTGCCATTCTCTTCTTTTACACCTGTAATATCGGTGTGTATGAGATTGTTTTGGGGGCTTGAGTATGTGTGTTTTCCACATCACTTTAACATAGCATGATTTGAATGTTGCCAAAAACTAAGTATTGTAAATTAAATTTGCTTAGATACACTTAGGTATACATAGGGCCTTCCGAATGCTGATTTTTTTTTTTTTTAATCCTTTTAAACAGGAAGAAATACTTCATTAAAACTTAGAAAAATAGAATCAAGTATCAGGAAGACCAAGTGTCAGGAAGACCAAATTTTGTTTGAATAGCTATATGCAGTGAGATTGTGACAGATACTGAATAAACAATGAATGAATAACAGGAATATGATATTCCAAAAATTTTTCACAAAGGGCTACAACAGATTATTTTTAACTTACATTTTTATGAGTAAATCTCTTTAATATTTTACAATTTCCTACCCATAGATTTGAAAATCCAGCTTGTTATTAAAGACATTGTTTCTCCTTTACTTTTTTTCTCATTCCCAGCTACTGTAAGAAAAACTCGATTAGCAAACGAATATAAAGTACATGCCAACAGCTGCCCATATGGTAAAAGTGCTCAGTATTCTCTCATCTGTTATTTTTGTTGATATTATAGAAATAAAAGGGTTACAATACTTCCTGAGTTTTGAGTTAATATTTTCCACTTTTAAAAATTTAAATTATTATTTGATACATATAGAACCTGTATATCATATATGTAAGTGATGAAGCATAATAATAAAATAAACAAATACGAACCCACCATCCCTTGTAAGAAACAGAACATTAGTTATGTGTTTCATCTAAATATGTGCTTCTTTTCTTTCTCTGTTCTTTCCTTCCCCAAGAGGTAACCATTTCCCTGGATATAGTGTTTGTTTAATTTGATTTTCAAATTGCATTCGATGAAGTGGCATGCCAGGGTTTCAGATAATTTCTGTAGTTTTAAGCCACCCTAGATATTCTTGAATATTTTCCGGGATCCTTCTTATTTTAGATTCCTTATGTCCAGTTCACTCCATCCTCCTTTTAGATTTGGATTCTGCCTCCATCTTTCATTTTTGGTTCTGATTCAGATTTGAGGTTTCAAAATGTATTAAATACCTTTAACCACCATCTTTTTTAGGACAATGCTCATGCTGACCCCCTCCCCACACACACACACACGCACACACACTTTCTGTTCCTGAAAACTTAACCTTTGCTCTAATTCTCAGAAAGAGTCATTGGCACCAACACATTTGACCGGCTTTTGAGTCAAACCCACCCTAGTCATCCTAAGGAAGATGACTTCACTGAAGTCAATTCCTTTTACCTAAAGATCAAACAAACATGTATTTTATAGTCAAGGTTTCCTTCAGGCAAACCCCATGCAGCATGATTAGAAAACCCATCTCAAATTAACCTATAGTCTATCTGAAAATCAAGAACTTGCTATTCAAAAGCTGTTTCAAGAAATGTAGCTTATCCTCACTCCACAAATTCCAATCATATCCAGTGTTGGAAAGCCCTACCATGTAAAAATTCTGGAGCTGTCTTACACAAAATATTTCTACAGAGCATGGTGTGAAATCTAATCAAAATACAATGCACGGAGATAGCAGCATTGTGGTAATAATAACTATAATTAAATAGAGTACATCTCAATTTTGATAAAAATAAATTCTAAGGTGTACAATTAGAATTAAAGACTGTCAAGTCACCTCTCCTCGTCTATACAGATCTCTCCTAGAATGCATTTTAGAGTGCTTTTCTAATCCTCACTGTCACAAGTGATAGAGTTTTCACCTGTTCATGTGGGTGATTGTGCTATAACATAGTAATTATCACTGTCAGAAAAATTTTTTTAGCCTAATTTTTCTCTTTTTCAATGTTACACTACTACCCCTTATCACACTTTACACTTTCTACAATTTCAACCTTCTGAGGTATATGTATTTTCCCAATTATTTCTCTTATGTACATGTTTGCCCATGATCAATTTTCTACATTCTCTTAGTCTTCTGTTGGAAACTTTGAGCCTTTCAGTTCCCTTCATCATTCAGAAATTAATACCTTATAACAAATGAGGGCTGCATATGAGTAACTCACAAAAATTAAAGGGGCTGGTCCAATATGAGATCCTTTCCTTATCAATTATCTTACCTATGAAGCACATTGGTCAGTTGCTCTCATGTCATCTCATGTCATCTTCCACCTAAAAATATTGTTTTGCTGTCCTTCGCATGGTGTTTATAACATGTAGAATTACATTTTTTTGTTTTGTTGTTTTGCTTCGTTTTTAGTTTTGTGTAGTGGCTAACTTATTTTTTTCTTCAAACACTGATGTTTTCAATAATAAATGACTGGTTAGTTTATTTTCATTTGTATAACTACTTTACTTCCACTTGTTTCTGAAAGTTGTATCTAAGGGTCTCTGGGATCAGAAATGTTTAATTTAATTGCATGTTTTGTTAATTAGTTCATTACTTATCACTCCTTTCCAAAGTTTTCAAACTGATATACTATAACAATGGTTATAACCCAACCCTGCTATTAATCCATTCTCTAGTAACAACACCATAATTGCCTATTATTTATTGAGAAATATAGAAACTTTAAGATGATATTTTCATCTAAGTAGATTTAGCCAGAGTTTGCAAATATACTTACTCACAGATCTAAATTAACAAAATGATATCATACTAGAGAATAATTGTTTCTAACATGGAAACTTTGATATCTTATTATTAGAAGTTGAGAAAAAAATGTAACAATGGTCTGCAAACTTCAAGGAAGTGTTTGTTCATGCACTATGTTTTATTATAGAAGTTTACAACCCTGACTTGCTTTCCATACTGAAATGCTTTAAAAAGTACTGATGTTGGGCCCAACATCTTAGTATTCTACTTTTATTTATGTGACTTGGGGTCCATGCTCCAGTATTTTAATAGCTTCCTCGATGATTCATAAGTACAACAGGATTCAGAAAACTACTGTATTATATACCTATTCCAGTATCTATGTTGACCTAGCAACAGTTCTAGACTGTATACTGCCAATGGAGAATGTATGCCTTCAAGACAGTATGGCCTTGTGGTTCTAGTTATTCACTTTGAAATCAGACAGTATGCCTTAGAATTCTGGATATATTGGATCTGCACTTTGGAAAATGTTCAAACTACATAAGGATACCTCAGTTTTCTCATATATAATACTGACCTCACAGAGTTATTTTTAGGATTAAATGAAATGATATACACGCAATATATAAACTATTTGGTATAATAGTAATACTTGCTATATTATACAATAAACTGTCAGTGAATTATTATTCTTTTCACTACATTACCAAGAAGAAAAACTCACTTAGGTTTATGATTGGATAAAACATTATGAGTACTAATATATAAATATCTATTTTAATATATGCATATATACTCTTATATTAATTATACTGTATTATATTAATACATTATATATGTGTATATATATACATATATATATATATATCTACTCAAGTGGAAGAAATATAAATTATACAAAAGGTAGTCTAGAAAAAAATTTTTCAAAATTAAAAGGACATGTGTTGAACATTTATCATGCCAGGTATTGTGCTATTTCTATAAACAAGGTGATTTAATTTGAAATAAGATGGCAAGAGGCAAAGCAAAAGGTTGCTTCTAACTGCAATATTTTTTTTGAAGGAGCTAAACTGACCTTCAGCAGAGGTGGTTTCCTTATTCTCTATGTCATCAGCTCCTGAAAGCACAAGAAACGAAAAACAGCAGCACAGATGGTGAAGAAAAAGATCCCATGGAAAGATACAAATGTACTCACTCTATTTCCCAAGGTGGATCTTTTCCACAGGAGCAATGACAAAAACTTAGAAGAAAAATTGATTACAAAGAAATGAACTCAATCCAAATGGTAGACAGTCTTACACAAAGAAATAATGAAGACTAAATGTCCACAATGGGAGAGAAAATGAGTACATCAGAATGTCATGGAAGTAGTAGTGTGTGCAGTAGTTACGAACCTAACTCTGCAGGTTCCTGGCTGGGTAGCCTTGGGCATGTTACCTAACTTCTCTGCCTCATTTTACACACCTACAAAATGGGCAATTACATAGTGTTTTGTGACACTCAAATGAGGTGATCAGTTACATGCTTAAAATATTTTATGTATTATCCTATTATTAAGTGCTATGTAAGTGATATATATTATTACTAATATATCTATAGCATAGAATGTTTAGAGAGTAGTCTATTATGATTTTTATGATTATAAGAAAAGGATTATGATATCATTTAGTGATATAAAAAGAAAAATAGCATAAAAGATTTATGATTTTACCTATGTGACTATCATGACTGAAAGAAAATTGCAAAAATTCAAAATAAAAACCAACAACCATGTTAACGTGTGAAATGCATAGAAAATGAAAAGGTAAATGATTTTAGTTTCATCATATCTTACAATTATCTTTATATTCTAATTTTCTACAATAAATTTATACTAATTTTATAACTAAAATAATATAAAGTGTGTGTGTGTGTGTGTGTATATTTACACGTGAGTTTGCTTTTATTCTCTACTGAAAGGGTTGGCATAACAATGATAGTGTTTCTTCTTTAAATGTTTTGCAGAATTCACAATTGAAGCTAATTAAGTGAAATTTTCCCCATGGGATGGCTTCTAATTATTGGTGAAATTTTCTAAACAGCTATATATTACTATTCAGATTTCTGATTTCTTATTGTGTCAGTTTTATAACATGTATTTTTCAAGGAATTGTTTATTCTAAGACTTATACAATGTTGTTCATAATTTCTTATTATGTTATTAATGTCTATAAGTTTATAGTGATTTCTACTATAATTTTCCATACTTTTTTTTAATGTCATTAGGAGTTTATCAATTTTACTGCCCTTTTCAAGGAACCCCCATTGGGATTTGTTGATTGTTCTCTGTTTTATTTCTGGTTTCAGTTTCATTGATTTATGGTTAATCTTTATCATTTGCTTCCTTACATTTACTTATTTTTAATTTGTCCTTTTTATAGTTTTTTGAAGTAGAAACTTACATCATTGTGTTTTTTTCTTTAATTAGAAAATATATTATAAAAAATGTCAAATTTGCACTGAAGTAAAAGAGAATACTAGAATGAATCCATTAAATATCACCCAACTTCAGTGATCATTAATGCATTATCCATACTGGTTCCATCTATAATGCCCAACTACCATCCTGGCTGGCAATTTTTTTTTTTTTTTACTGTTCTGTTGAGGTATAATTTACATGCCATTCACCTATTGTACATGCACAAAAAGTGATTTTTAGTAAATTTATAGAGTTGTGAAACCATAAGCACAATCCAGCTTTGGAACATCTCTGTCATCCCAACCTACGTTCCATTTGGCAGTTAATCCCTTCAGCCACAGGCAACCAGTGGTCTTCTTTCTATAGATTCCTCTCTTCTGGAATTTCATTTAAACTGAGTCACATAGTATTTTGAACCTAACTATCTAATTTCTTTCACTTAGCTTAATGCTATTAAGATGCATTCATGTTAAATGCTGTTGCTAAATAATATTCTGTTACCTGTGTAAATCATTTTTTGTTAATCCATCACCAATTGATGGACAGTAGAATTATTTAAGGTTCTTGGCTATAGCATGTAATCCTGTAATAATATCCATGTATAAGCGTTTGTGAGGACATATGTTTTGATTTTTTTATTTTGTTGATATCTAAAGGAATTACTGGATTAGATAGTAAGATTATGATTATGTTTAATCTTTTTTTAAAGTGCCAAACTTCCACCATGTTTTATATCCTGGAGTAATGTGCTAAGTTTCCAGTTTCTCCACATTTTAGCCAATACTTACTAGTGCCTATCAATTTTATCACAGGCAATCCAATGTGTAAACATGATATCTTACTAAAGTTTTAACGTACATTACCCTAATGACTACTGATGTTGAACATCTTTTCATGTGTTATTGACAATTTGCATATCTTTTTGGTGAAATATCCATTTACATATGTTTGTGGGCTTAATTGTGTTCCCCTAAAAGAGATGTTGAAGTCCTAACCCCTGGTACCTGTGCACGTGACCTTATTTGGAATTGGGATTTTTACTGATGTAATCAGGGTAAGATGAAATCATACTGGAATAGGGTAGGTACCTTAGTCTGATGGGACTGGCATCTTTATAAGAAAAGGAGAGGCACGCAGGGAGAACACCACATGAAGACACAGAAGGGAAGACTGCTTTGTGAAGACAGAGGTAGAGATGGAAGCGATGCCTCTGCCAGCTGAGGTATGCCAGACTGTCAGCAAACACCAGAAGCTAGGAAGAGGCAAAGAAGGATTCTATCCAAAGTTTCAGAGGGAGCATGGCCTTTTTGATTTTAGAACTTCTAGAGTAACGAGATAATACATTTCTGTTTTCAGCCACCTAGTTTGTGTGCTTTGTTGCAGCAGCCCTAGGACACTGACATAACATTGTTTGCCAATTTTTAATTGAATTGTTTATACTCTTACTATGAGTGCTAAGAGTTCTTTACATGGGCTGGATCTGAGTGCTTTATCCAGCCCATGTAAAGATATGCAATTTGTAAACATTTTCTTGTAGTCTGTGGATTGACTTTTCACTTTTTTCTTTATTTTTGTAGAATAGTTTTAGGTTTACAGAAACATTCAGAGGCAGATACAGAGATTTCCCATATACCCCTTTCCCCCCCCCCACCCCACCACATACACAGTCTCACTCATTATTCAAGTCCTCTTCAGACCGGTATATTTATTACAATTGAAGAACCTACATAGACACATATTATCACCCAAAGTCCATGGTTTACTTTAGAGTTCACCCTTGGTATTGGACATTCTACGGGTTGGGACAAATGCATAATGACATCTATTCATCATTATGATATCATACAGAATATATTCATTGCCTTAAAAATTATCTGTGCTCTGTCTACTCATCTTTCCCTCAATCCCATCTTTTATTTTGAAATAGTGTTTTTTGAAGTACAAAGATGTTTATTTGGTGAAGGCCTTTTGTTGTTGTTGTTGTGGTGGTGGTGGTGGTGGTTCCTGCTTTTGGTGTAATATTAAAAATTATTTGCCTGACCCAAGGTCATAAAGATTTTCTCCTATTTTTTTATTTCCTATTAGTTGCAAAGCCTGTAAACTTAGGTCTCTGGTCAATTTTTATGTGTGGAATAATGTTAGAGACTAAATTTATCCCTTTATATAAGGTATTCCTATCGTTCCAGCATCATTTTTTAAGATCTTCCCATTGAATCCTTTGTCATCTTTGTTGAAAATCAGTTGGCCATAAATGTAAGAGTTTATTTCTGGATGTTACTTCTGTTCCATTGATCGGTATGTCTGTCTCTATAGCAATTTCCTTACTGTCTTGATTACAGGAGCTTGATAATAAGTTTGGAAATCATGTCGTATAAGTCCTTCACTTTACTCTTCTTTTCAAACTTGTTTGACCTATTCAGGCTCCTTCTCATTTCTATATCATTTTTTTGGATAAGCTTGTAAATTTAAACATGCTGGAATTTTAATAAGGATTTACTTCAATCCATAGAAAAGTTTGGGAAGAACTGTCATAATAGCAATTTAGTTTCCAATCCATAAACATAAAGTCTTTATTTTTTCTTAGATTTAATTTATTTCAGCAATATTTATAGTATTTAGTGTACATGTCCTTTATTTTTATTAATTTTACTCTTAAGTGTTTTATTCTTTTTTGTTGCTATTATGAATGAAATTTAATTTTTTAATTTAAATACTTTTATTGCTATTAGATGGATATACTATGGATTTTTGTATGTTCATCTTGTACAGTGTGATCTTGCTGAACTCAATGCTTTGTTCTAGCAGGAATGATATGGATTATTTAGGATTTTTCACATTTAGGAACATATTATGTAAGAATAAAATTAGTCTTATTTCCTTCTTTCCAAACTGTGTGCCTTTTATTTCTTTTTCTTGCCAGATTTTACTGGCTAGAAAGAACTTTCAGTACAATGCTGAATAAAAATGTCAAGAGGAGACATTTTTGTTCTGTTCCTGATCTTAGGGAAGAAACATTCTGTCTTGAACCATTAATTCGACATTTACTGTAAGTTTTCCAGGTGCTGTTATCAGCAGAGAATGTTTTCTTCAATTCTTAGTTAATTGAGGGTTTTTATCAGGGATGGGTGTGGGATTTTTCCAGTGTTTTTTATATATTTGTTGAAATGATTGTGTGATGCTTGTTTTTTTTTTTTTATTTTAATATCGCGTATTATATTAAGTGATTTCTGAATTTTAAACCAATCTTGCATTCCTGATGTAAATTCCATTTGGTCATGTTGTATAATACTGTTATATATTATAAGATTCAGGTTGCTAAAATTAATTTAAGGAATTTTGCATCTATGTTCTTGAGTATTTTTGGTCTGCTAATTTTCTTGTAATAATTTTCTTGTGATGTCTTAGTCTGACCTTGGTATCATCAAAGAGTGGTCTCATAGAATGAATGTGGAATATTTCCTCCTCCTCCATGTTCTGAAAGTTTTTGTTAGGATTTGATATCAATATTCAATGAAGTCATCTGGAACTGACCTGTTCTTTGTGGGAAGAATTTTAATTACTAATTAAGTTGTGTTATTTTACTCAGATTTTCTATTTCGTCTCTTGTCAGTTTTGGAAAGTTGTATCTTTCAAAAAAGTTATTGATCTGGCTATGTTGTATGAGAAAGCAACATATGGTTTTAAAAGAACAAATCTGGGAATTATGACATCAAGGTCAGATCTAGCCTTTCCTGTGATAATGTAGATAAACCATTTTCTACATCTGGGCAACTAAATATCTTATTGCCTTAAAAGGAAGTAACCAGATAACATTGGAGGGACCAAAAATAAAGAGATTCTTTCACATTAGGAACAGGCAAATGTCCAGTTGAACAATAATAATTTAGTTGTTCACTTCTGGATGATTTATTTTGAAAGTTGTTATATTGTTTGTGTTATTTTTTCACAGATGTTTTGTTTTGTATTCTATTTGTTGATACTGTATATTCAAGCTTTGAAAATACTTAATGCAATATGTTTCCTTGAACTATTTATTGTTCCTAGGGCAGGAGGCCTGGAAAACTAAGGAAACTCATTTGAAAATCAAATATGAAATTTCATGACATTTAAAACTTTTTGGCAAGTCTGTGATTGAAGAAAAAGCAGTTTGGCAGTCACAGAACCCTTTTTTTTTTCCCTCATCACAAATCCACAAGTTTTTATCATTTGTAAAAATAATAAACATTTTTGGAATTGTGAGATCATTACCAATGCTTTCTGTAAAATAAAACATATTAAATTTATTTAACTTTATTTAGTCTGGATTTCTTAATGTAATAAAGAAATAGTCACTTATGGGACATAGCCTAATCCCGAGTCTTTAAATATTTTTCTCTGTGACCCATAATAAGAAATGCATTTTATGTCACAACTTAGCACATGTTCACACACACACACACACACACACACACACACACACACACACTTTCCCGCCGCCACACAGTCATAGACATATAAATGTTTCCCAACCAGTATTTGAAGAATGTACAGTGCACTTCGTAATTGCTATTCTATTTCATTCAATTAGGTTTCATTTTGGGGGTGGGAGTGGGAGTTACCCATTAAATTATTTCATCACCCACTAATAGGTCACAACCCACAAATTGAAAAAAAGAATACAGTTTTAGTTAAAATAAGTGGTGTTTAAATCATGTACCTCACAGAGCTCAAAAATAAGAGTGACTTAAATATGCAGGAAAATTTGGGAGGTGACACATTTGCTTGAGTGATGTGTCAACATGACCACCATTTACAATACCTATGCTATCGAAACATTGTCTCTAATACAACTTAGAAGGTAAAAGGATATGTATACACGTATACATGGATATATAGTTTTTGCATTCCGGAAAATCTAAATTGAAATCCAAGCCTCATTTATTAAATGTATGATACTAGGCATATTAATTTCCTAGGGCCACCATAACAAAGTACCGCATACTGGGTGGCTTTATTAAAACAGAAATTTATTGTCTTACAGTTCTAGAGGCTAGGTGTAGCACTGCCGTGTTCCTTCTCAAATTTGTAGAGGAATCCTCCCTTGTCTCTTCCTAGCTTCTAGGGGCTGGCTGGCAAACTTTGGCATTTCTGGGCTTGCAGCTGCGTAACTTCAATCTCTGCATTCGTCACCACATGATATGCTTCCTGTGTATCTCTGTCTTCACATGATTGTCTTCTTATAAGGACACCAGTCATATTAGACTAGCAGCTCATCTTTCTCCAGTATGACCTCATCTTAATTAACTACATCTGTAAAGACTCTATATTGAAATAAGGTCACCTTCTAAGGTACTGGGGTTTAGAACTTCAACACATAATTTTGGAGGGGACACAATTCAACCCATCACACTAGGAAACTCATTTCTCCACACTCTGTTGTGGCTTAGATTTTACCTATCAAATATCACAATGTTATAAGTTATAACTACATTATCAGGAGATTTCGAGAGAGGATAATTGATTGCATTAGGGGTACCAAATGAAAAGAAAAAAAAATATTGATTGCAATTCACAAAAGCTGCAGGAGAAAAATGTACTTTAATTGGCAATACCACCGTGTTTCTGCAATCCCATTCAGTATAATCCCAAATGCCACTCTTGAAAGGCATGCTCCAGTTTGCTTTCAACTCCTAATTTTGACACAGACTCTCAAATTTCCCTCTCTTCTCTTCTTTGTCCAGTAAATAATCCTGAATTCCTAATGCCATCAATTCCAGAGTAACAACTGTAGCATGGATCAAGTTGTTTAGCTGTATTTGCAAGAATGCTGAGCTTCGGATTAAAAAAGAAAAAAGAAACCCCCATCAGCTGCCTGGCTTTCCCTTGCTGAACTAGACCGGAAAATAAATGTTTGCACCTTTAATGACCTCCATTGTCCTGACTTCACAGAATCCCCAGTGGGTGGCTAATCCTTTGGAACAATACAGTACAGATGTTTCACATGATAAGAAGGCAAATTCCAGACCAATCAGAGCCACTCCAAATGTCAGCCCACAAAAATAAAGTTAAAATACCAGGCAACCAGATGCAGCTTCCACAGTCTGATCCCTTTGTCGGTGGGTGGGTTGTTCTACAGTAAAGGGTGATATCTGTGCTTTAGTTAAGGCAATGGCAACTTTCTCCTTAGTGAGAATTGAGCTGCTCTGGCTGTTGTCTTGTATTTACCCTGTTCACTACCTTCAGTAATTCCCCTCAAGATAAATACTGTGCAACATCTCCTGGACACAACAACCCCCCTCCATCCCACCCCATAGAAATTATCGCCATGGTTTTAAATCTGAATAATAAGTAGTTCAGTTGTATTCAATTATTCTAAATAATGTTTTGACCAAGACAAAGAAAAAATCTCCAAATTTCCACTGTGAGATAAAGAATTATTTTGCTTAAATTAAAAATGTTGCAAAATGTTCTGGAATCACCTAGATAAATGCTAAAAGTTTCTTTCATTTTTATGTTTTTAGTAAAAGTACAAGGCTATGAAGCAATAATACAAGTAAAGTTAATATTAATAATAAATTTAATATACTTATTTCTTGCACATATTTTATTTTACAAATTATTATTTCTCCTATACATTAATATTTTCTTGATTCTAAGAACACACAGGTTAACAACAGTTTTTTTTTGGGGGGATGGATAACCTTTTTTTCTCTTTAAAGAAAGATATATTCAATGTATAATTCTATTGTAAGATTTTTTTCTCTACTTGAAAAACATTAAAACGTAAAGAATTATAAATATTAAGTTTGAGGAAATGCAGAAATCCTAAGCAATATATAAAAAAATGTCCATATTGTAGTGAATTGGAAAACGTTTTGTTAAAAGATAACTATTTAGATGTCTTAGGATTAAACTTATTTTAAAATTAATTTAGAGCTATGATTAAAAAAATTGTTTTTGTGTTGTAAGATGGTAAAAAAATTTTATATGATTTATGAGATGATTTTATTTTTTTTTCTTTGCAAATCTAGCTTGGCTTTAAAGCACTGTAACTAGGCCCCTTGCTAGCTACAAGTAATAGAATATCATCTCCACATTTTTCATGTGTTGGAGCCAACAGAGGTGCAGAAACAGAACTGGAAGCATCAAGTTAGGGTAATAGAGTATCTAGTCTATTGCACTGGAGAAAAATGTGACCTATAACAATTTTTTTCAGGTGAATTTCTGGGTTAAAATGAGGTAAACGAACAAACACAAAAAAACTTGTCTCCATTTGTGGGAGTTGGGGGGCAGTGAGGAGGGTTGTCCAATAACTATGCTCCTTAATCAGCGTTTCCCTTTTGGTTCTTTCTTGCCCTTATCTGTACATCTCTTGCCTCCCCAGCAATACCAACTGAAACAGTAGTGTTGCATTTTTAACCTTTTTTTGCTTAAAAAAAAAAAAAAAAAAAAAAAATCCCAGTTTTCCTTTTACTTGTTAAAGTTTAAAATTGGGAGTGTATTTGGTAAAAATAAATAAAAGATGTGTATCTGCTTAGATTGCTCATCCCATAATTATTTTGGACAATAATTTGTATCCATCTAGGAGTTCATTGTTTTTGGGGCACCATAATCAGCTACTTGGTCAACACTGCTGTTTGAACAAAAGGAGGACCTTACCTGAGCCACAGAAATAATATGAGGAAGACAGAGGAGAGGATACAAATGCTTGTGTGTGTGCACGCGCATGTGTGTGTGTGCGTGTGTGTATCTGTCTCCTTCCCTCTTTCTCTCTCCTATTTTTTTGTTATCTCTTTTCTTATCTTCCTTCCTTCTTTTATACTGTTTGTTGGTCCATCATCCTTTCTTCTTCTGTGTCTTTCTTTTGTACTTGAAGACTTTTACTATAAAGGATATTTTATAGTAAATTTAGAGTTGAAAGTAGAGGAACAGAAAGTTAAATTTTTCTTGTAAGTCAGCTCAATATGTAATATTTCACCATTGTAGTATATCATATTCTCCCTCAAATTCTCATTTTTTAAAGAAGATTTTAATTTTGTTTCTTTACTTACTTGCTTTTCATTCCATTTCTTTAAAAGAAACATTATTTGGATGCTATTAAAGTTTGTAAATCTGAACCACAGTTCACCTTTATCAACAGGACTACAGTCAGTCCATTAACGTGTTTGTTTGTTTTGGGTGATTTTCTCAAAGCTGCCTGTACCCAGGAGCTGAGCAGTTGGTAGACCTAAACATTTACAAAGTGGTTTTTCAGTGAACATGTTTGCTTGAAAAAGATAAGCCTTGTTTAAGTTTCTTCCAGGAGAGGCCAAAGCTATCCTAACTCTTAGCTTATAATCAAGTTATGTACTGGCAGTTGAGAATAGAGTAGAATAATTTCACTCAACAGGCTTGCATTTTAGAATGTTCGCGTATACAGCTCGCACATTAAATGGTGATGTGGTCTTTGTACTTGAAAAGACCCTTATGGAACACGAATAATATTTTTAAAGTTTGCAGTTGGCTGCTGACTTAGTTGATTACAGTGTTCCCATGAAAACCTTAGTCCCAGCCTTTGAGAAAAAATATGAGTGGATATCCAAGCCAAATTGATGCTAACTACAAAAGCACATCCAAAACCTCATAGAAGTTTGGGATCTTTGGGAAGAAAAACACTTTTAAAATTAATAAACATTTAGGGAGAAAGATGGGGAGAAAATTCAATGTTTGGCACCAACTGGATCTATAAAAAGGACAGATAATTTAACATTCTGCAAAGCATTTCTTAGAACTAAAACCCAGGAGATCCATTAGATCTATAAGCCTTTACAGTGAATATCTGTGGCTTATCACATTATACATTACTTATTGTATTAATACTGTATATCATATATAACATTAATTGCAATACATTAGTAAGTGGATTGAGTATTACTTTAAATTAAATCAAATTCCTGAGAATTATATTGGGACATTTTTGCTTTCCTATTTGATCAACTCCTCTCCTCCAAAAATGTGTTTTATTTAATCTGTTCTGAAGAGTTATCTTGAATTTTTTGAACTATTTCATAATTTGGGGCTTCTAAGTGTTAAGCTAATAAGAAAACTATGCATGAAGATAACTATCAGAACATGTGTAGGCTCATCCATCATACTGAAGAAATATTTAAATATTCTGGGAAATTTCTGCTTAGAGCCTGACAGAGAGAGAAAACTTATTTCAAACAATAAGAGTTTTCTGGTCACGTGCCATATTTCCTGATCCATTGTGTTTGGCACCAGGAAACAACTTGGCATGAACCCCTGAAAAATCCATCAGCAACTGTGTCAACTTTATCACTTCCTGAGCTCATGCTTACAGGAAATGGTTACAAAAACAATGATTTAAAAGGGGAAAAATTACTCTTTGCCATTTGAAAAGTTATATATATATATATATATATATATATATATATATATATATATATATGCACACATACACATTCAACACTTACTTACTATCTCCTTATAGTAAATAAACTATAAATTTGTCCTAACAATAGACAATGAATATATCGTAACACAACCGAGGCGCTTTCATCCATGAAATGTAATTTGAAAAAGCATTACCTATTTTTTACACGTGGTGGTTGCGTTTCTTAGAAACTGAAACATATTATGTGAATTTAAGTTTGTAATGAAAGGGTAGTAAGAGAAAAAAGATACATGTAACCTCAAACTCAGAAACACCATAAAGATGCTACTTGCAGACAGAAGTAGGTATTTTAACCCTTGGATGGAAGAGTAATAGTTGATCAGCGCAGCCGACCAAATGAGATAGAGTATTCACAGAGCAGAATGGCATAATGGCAGAAACAATTCATCACTAGAGATTTAAAAGGAAATAGAAATACACAGAATGTTACCTTCTACTATATTGAAGTGAGAAAACAATAAGAGTAAAAGGGCTTAAGTATTGGTGACCTGACACTTTTATCTTTCAGCCATGGACTATAAAACAAACTCATTCATGGTCCCATTGCCCTAACGTCCAGCTTGGCTACCGCCCCTCACCTGATTATTTAAAATATTTGCAGCTGAAATAGTAATAAGTCATCATTGTTAAATATATATTCCCTACAAAATAGTCTTAGCTTTTTATCAGAGTTTTATTGCCTTTTGTACTACACAAAATTTCTTTCAAAGAGCTCTGCCTTCAAATATGAGTCACTATCGCATGATAAATTAAATCCAAATATTCCTTGAATGACCTGGCCGTCAGAGTGACCTAAATAGACAGAGAAACAGACAGAGCCCAAAAAGTGAAGGAAAAAAAAAAAAAGTCAGATCTTTACCCCCATTTTATTAATACATCTGTTTCCTGTAATATGTAGTTTGTTAGGTGATATTTCTGAATATTAGACTGAATATTTGGGAAACAAAGAATTCTAGATTATGCCTATACTCATATACCTAGTCATGTCCCAAGAATACCTTTTAAAGTTTCTATAGTATCTAAAAATTCTTTCACAGATACAACTTTGGACATCAGAATTCTCGTTTCGTAATTCAGATTACTAAATCCAGTGACATAAATGAGTCATCTACTCATTGGATAAATAGCATATGTCTTGATTCAATATAGTGTCCCCAAATATTTCATGGGGCTGCAGAATCCTAAAAGAATTGAGCCCATACCTCCGATATCATCATAGAGCCTAGGTAAGGTCATCCACTGGAATGTGCCCGAGGGTACAAACTATTGCAAGCCAAGAAAGCCCATTTGGATCTCTTTTACATATTCAGCTTTCCCATTAGATTTTATTTGGAAAGGAAGATTGAAAGCAAAGCCATGCCACTCGATCCTTACTTCCCCCAGATTATTACCGTAGTTACTTAAGTACTAAATCTAAATTTAAGTTTAAGTGTGAGAAAGACTGACAAATGGATGATTAAATAAATATACTATAGGTCCTTCAAACAGACCTCCAACTTGATTTTATATGAGGTATGATCAACATACACAGTGATCATTTAAATTTGAAAAACTTATTACAGTATAAGACACATTTCCATTAATCTCCCTCAAAATACTTTCCCCTCACTTCAAGCACACATCCCATTGTTCTTGCCACTTTCTGAAGCAGTTCTGGAAGCCCTCTTTCATGAATGTCTTTAGTTGCGCTGTCATGGCTGTCTTGATGTCCTGAATTGATTCAAAACCTTTACCTTTCATGGTCATTTCAATTTTTGGGAAGAGCCAGAAATCACACAGTGCCAGATCCAGTGAGTAAGGTGGATGAGGACACACCATAATGTTTTTATTTGACAAAAATTGCTGTACCAGAAACAATGCATATATCTGATTCTCATTATTCTTGCTTATTGCATTCTATAATATCACCATGAAAACTGAGCTATTTGCTCCTAGGAGAAATACTAGATTAGGTTCCTGTGAGCCTTTTGTCATTATATTTTCATCAATGAATCAAATGTTTCTGCTTAAAGACACCTTATTTAGCATCACTGTTGATTCTTTAACATTGAACTCAAAGCCAACAATGCTATAAATCATTCGTGAATAAATTTTATCTAACATGTTTTCTTCATAAGGCACATTACAGCCTTTCAAGCTTAGTAAGTAACACCAGACAACACTGTAGCAGTATGCTTGGGTGATATTTTAAACCGTGAAATCACCACCACCACCACCACCACTACCACCACCACAAAAAAAAAAAAAAAAAAAAAATCCACCACCACAAACCTGAGAAAAACACTGTACTAAACAGACTGAGAAAAGGATACATTTGCATTACAAGAGATGAAACAAGGAAAGTAAAATCTTGCCTTGTTCATCTCAGATGGAAATATGTGTGACAGGCAAATCTTTTTTTTTTTTCCACTTGTACATATCTACAAGTGACTGTGAAAGAATTACAAATATTGATCTGGAGGTGGAGAGGGATTTACAAGTAAATTCTAGTCAATAGTTGAATTCACAAACTTGGAATCTATGAATAATGAGAATTGACTTACTTAATTGGCATACCCCCACATTTCCAAATTAAATGCAATTTTTTTCCCAGTATTTATTTTACTGGAACTCTCAACAACTATAACGGTTCAACCCCGCCTGCCATTTTGAAAGTTTCTCTTCCTTTCGTTATCAGAACATCACACTCTCCTTCCACATGTTCATTTTCCCCCGTTGGCTTCTCTTTCTCAGTGTCCTTTGGGGATTCCACCCCCTCTACCACATGCTTAAATATTGATATTCTTTTAGGAGCCTTCCCTAAACCCTTCTCCTCTCACTCAATACCCTCCCAGCAAAATCTCCTTTATACTCGAAAGACTAACAGAATTTTATCTCTTGCTCAAATTCCTCCTCTGAGATTCAGACATATATACAGTGGACTACTAGACAGTTCTATGAATTTATGATCTTTCTCCACAGAACGTGAACTTACAATCTGAAGAATTTATGAGAGAAAGAAACTTGTAAAGCATGGGTCCAGGGAAATATTTTGAAAATGACTTTAGGTAGCACACGATGGAAGGGAGTGTCCTCTTCAGACTAAACAACTTGTGCTCTTTGGCAAAGGAGAGCACAGAGGGGAAACATCACACAGTCGAGCCATATATAAGGTCTCCCATCCCAGGAGCTGGGTCATCATCTTTCCAAATGACAGCATCACCGTCACTGGTGGTACAATATTCTGAGTCCAGGATTCAGGGCAAGCTGATCAACCTGTCAGGTAATCGCATTAGGCTTCTTCCCAGTAACCAGATTAAAAGTTCCATTGTTGGTGATGTTATACATATATAGTAGCTAGAATCTATAATTCTCACACACTTTCCCCCCAAAGTCTTTTGGTGAATATTTGTACATTGAACTACTGATTTAAAAATTGTTTGAAATAACATTTCTCTGATTACATACTTATATCTTTCAAATCTGTACAGAAAGTATGTATTACTTTAAACTGATAAAGTAACTAACACCATCCATAATTATAATAAACATACAAAATATATTTTATCAGCCTTCTATAAATTGTGTCTATTCACTTTATCAAAAATTTAGCCTCTGCACAGACCAAGGCAAGTATTTACAGAGGGAGAGTGGCAGTACTAGTAAGGTTTTCATATTCAGCACGTACTCATTAGAGGAATGATTATACAGTACTTTGGTTAATACATGTTGACATTCTAAATTTCAGCTCTTTGAATCTTGTTGGTACTCAGTGAACATTTTTTAATGAATTGATGGGGCAGGTGATGAGAGATAGAGGAAAGACACATTTTTATCTCTTTTCAGGTGGATAGTTTTCCTCTTTTTAGAGAAAGAATAAACTTTTCTATATGGCCAATATTACTTGTTTTTCATTATTTTTAATGTTTAGTTTATAACTTTGTAACTTATGAAAATACTTTCTAAATTCTGATCATATTAGGTTGGTGCAAAAGTAATTGCAGTTTAAAAGATTATAAACAATTGCAAAAAACGCTGTTACTTTTGCACCAACCTAATAAGTTGATTGGTAGTTCTAATTATTGATACTACTTTAAATTTTCTTTTTCCGTGTCTTCATAGTACTTAGCGAGAGGATGAGAAAGATTGCCTTAAAGGGAGATAGCCAGATGAAAATTTACACTGTGAATACTCCATTAAAATAGTGAATATTATTACCTAGGACTGAAAAAATGACTACAATAGCACGAGAGATACTGACATAGAAAACTTGTAAATTCAGAAAAACTTAACAATGTAAAATGCAATTAAAAGCCAATAATAGCAGTTTGTTTAGCACACTGCATATTTTAAGGTAACATCAGCTGCTGCAACAAACACATCCCTTAGGTTCAATGTTTTAAATGTAATTATTCCTCATGTAACAGTCCAATGAAGTGATTCTTCTTGGTGAGTGGACCTTCCACATAATTTATGACCCAACCTCATTCCATCATATGGCTCTTATTTATAACTAAAACTTTGGAGACTTGAACCCAAGGAAAGAGTATAAAAAAGGAACAACTGCTTCTCACCAACCAAAAACAAAGTACTTTATTTATTCTTCAAATGAATGTCATTAAAGTCATCTACTTGATGACTATTGCTCATCATCAAACAGATA
This sequence comes from Rhinolophus sinicus, assembly GCF_057876585.1. NCBI lineage: Eukaryota > Metazoa > Chordata > Mammalia > Chiroptera > Rhinolophidae > Rhinolophus > Rhinolophus sinicus. The sequence goes on along the minus strand of NC_142503.1, from coordinate 185,790,298 downwards.
ATCAGTCCAGTATGAACAAATGTACTAATATATGTAAATATACTAATCCATTATGGAAAGTCCTTAAGATCAAGGACTTTTTTGTTTTGTTTAACTCTGTTATACATTTGCTTGTTGCATTTTTTTCTTATATTAATTCATCTAATTAAGATACTCTAGCTATCTTGTCTCACAAAAGGTGCAGGCCGGGGGAGCTAAAAAAAACAGAAAAAAACATGTTAAACCACAGCCAGAGATACAGGCCTACTAAACGACTGAGATTTGATCATAATACCTGCCACCATAATTAAAAGTCTCTAATATAATATTAGTTGATTGTAGATAAAACAAAACTAGCATGATTCTGAGGAGTTTTCTGGGAAGCCCAAAGTCAACAGAAGAGAGAAAACAGAGATACTAAAGGAATTAGGATTTGATGGCAGAGAGTACCATTTACAATAGTACGCCCCCCCACTCCAAAAAAAGATATATATCTAACAAAATATGCATAGGTTCCATTTGTGGAAAACTATACAATTCTAATGAAATACATCTAATGAAATAAATCATTAATTGCCATGAATAACTAAGGCAACAAGCTCAGAAAGAAAATGAAAAGTCTTCAGAAATTGAACTTAAAGATATGGAAATATGTGACTTAAATGACAGCGAATTCAAGATTTCAGTTCTAAAAAACTCAACAAGATGCAAGAAAACACAGACTGGCAGTTTAATGAACTCAGAAACACAATCAAAGAACAACATGAACATTTTACCAAACAGACTGCAATTTTAGAAAGAAACAAATTGAATTTCTGGACATTAAGTATTCAATAGAAGAATTGAAGAATGAAATAGCCAGCTTAGGTAGTAGAGTTGACCAGATGGAGGTTAGAATCAGTGACATTGAAGATAGAAACCTGGAAATGACATGGAAGGAAGAAGAAAGAGACTTGAGACTTAAAAGAAATGAAAGAACTCTGCAAGAACTTTCTGACTACATCAGAAAGAGCAATATAAGAGTAATGGGCATATCAGAAGGAGAAGAAAGAGAGAAGGGAACAGAGAATATATTCAAACAAATAGTCGATGAGAACTTCCCAAACTTGTGGAAAGAACTGGTTCCTCAAATCCAAGGAGCAAATAGAACACCTAATTATCTCAACCCCAACAGGCATTCACATTGTATTGAAGCTGTCAAAAATCAACAACAAAGAAAGAATCCTCAAGGCAGCCAGGGAAAAGAAGACGGTAACCTACAAAGCAAAGCCCATCAGATTATCATTAGAATGTTCAGCAGAAACTCTGCAAGCCAGGAGGGAGTGGAACCAAATATTCAAACTATTGAAAGAGAGAAATTATGAGCCAAGAAGAAGATACACAGCAAAGAGTGAAGGAGGGATAAAGACCTATCCAGACATACAGAAGCTGAGGGAATTTTCTAATACACGACCTGCACTACAAGAAATACTAAAGGAGGCTATTCGACCACCATCAACAGGGACAATTTGTGGCAACCAAAATATAAAATGGGGGAGAGTAAAGGCCTGAACAAGAATGTGGGAATGGAGAAAGTAAGCATGCTGAAGAAAATGGAATATTCTAAATATCAAACTTTCTTTTACATAAACTTAAGGGTAACCACTCAAAAAAAATCCAGAACTGAAATATATACTGTAATAAAAGAAGAATCAGAGGGAAACATCATAGAATACCACCACACAGAAATAATAGACAACAACAAAAAGGCATAGAAACAATGGAGACACAATCTTACCAGAAAACTAAAGATAGAATGATAGGAAATCTTCACATATCAATAATCACCCTAAATGTAAATGGACTGAACTCACCAATAAAAAGGCACAGAGTAGCAGATTGGATAAAAAAACTAAACCCAACCATATGCTGTCTCCAAGAGACACATCTCAGCTACAAGGACAAGAATAGACTCAAAGTGAAAGGGTGGAAATTGACACTCCAAGCAAATGGTATCCAGGGAAAATCAAGTGTAGCCATACTGATATCAGATGAAAGAGACTTTAGGGTGAAAAAGGTAACAAGAGACAAAGATGGACATTTCATAATGGTAAAGGGAATTATACAACAAGAAGACATAATAGTCATCAATATTTATGCCCCCAATCAGGGAGCACCAAAATATACCAAGAACTACTAACAGAACTAAAGGGAGAAATTAACCAAAACACAAGTATACTAGGGGACCTAAATACATCATTGCCAGCTGTCGATAGATCATCCAAACAGAAAGTAAATAACAAAATAGCAGCCCTAAATAACACATTAGATGAAATGGACATAATTGACATTTATAGAGCACTTCACCCTAAAACATCAGACTATACATTTTTTTTTTCTAGTGTACATGGAACATTACCAAAGATAGACCATATATTGGGACATCAAACTAGTCTCTGCAAATTTAAGAAGATTGAAATCATACCAAGCATATTCTCTGATCACCAGTCTTTGAAACTGGATATCAACTGCGAAAAGAAAGCAAGAAAAACCACAAATACATGGAGATTAAACAACATACTTTTAAAGAATGACCGGGTCAAAGAAGAAATTAGAGGAAAGATCAAAAGATACATAGAAACAAATGAGAATGGAAATACATCCTACCAAAATTTTTGGAATGCAGCAAAAGCAGTTTTAAGAGGGAAATTTATATCATTACAGGCCTATCTCAAGAAACAAGAAAAATCCCAAATAAATAACCTCATGTTACACCCTAAAGAACTAGAAAAAGAAGAGTTCAAATGAAACCCAAGGTCAGCAGAAGGAGGAAATAACAAAAATCAGAGCAGAACTAAATGAAATAGAGAACAAAAAGACAATAGAAAAAATTAATACGACAAAGCGCTGGTTCTTTGAAAAGATGAACAAAATTGACAAACCCTTGGCTAGACTCACTAAGATAAAAAGAGAGAAGACATCAAGAAACAAAATCAGAAATGAAAAAGGGGACGTTATCACGGATGCCACAGAAATACAAAGGATCATCCAAGAATACTATGAAGAACTATAGGCCAGCAAATTCAATAACCTAGAAGAAATGGACAAGTTCTTAGAAACATGTAGGCTGAATCATGAAGAATTGGAAAATCTAAACAGACTGATCACCAGTAATGAAATTATATCAGTCATCCAAAACCTTCCCAAAAGCAAAAGTCCGGGACCAGATGACTTCACTAGTGAATTCTACCAAACCTTCAAATAAGATCTAATACCAATCATGGTCAATCTCTTCCAAAAACTTGAAGAAGAGACAGTACTCCCTAACTCATTTTATGAGGCCAACATTACCCTGATTCCAAAACCTGGTAAGGACAACACACACACAAAAATCTACAGACCAATATCTCTGATGAATACAGATGCAAGAATCCTAAAAAAAAATTCTAGCAAATCGAATACAACAATGCATTAAAAAGATTATTCATCATGACCAAGTGGTGTTCATCCCAAGGCCACAAGGATAGTTCATCAATGTGATACATAACATAAACAAAATAAAGGAATAAAATCATATGATTGTATCAATTGATGCAGAAAAAAGCATTTGATAAGATACAACATCCATTTATGATGAAAACACTTAATAAAATAGGTATAGAAGGAAAATACCTTAACATAATAAAGGTCATATATGACAAACCCTCAGCTAATCTCATAATTAACGGTGAAAAACTGAAGCCCTTTGCTCTATGTTCAGGAACATGAGAGGGCCGTACCCTATCACCTCTGCTTTTCAGCGTAATGTTGGAAGTCCTTGCCAGAGCAATTAGGCAAAAGATGAAATAAAAGGTATCCAAATTGGGAATGAAGAAGTTATATTGTCACTCTTTGCAGATGACACAATGCTATATATAGAAAACCGTAAAGAACCCACCAAAAAGCTATAAAAACAATCAACGAATACAGTAAAGTTGCCAGCTACAAAATCAATGTACAAAAGTCCATTGCATTCTTATTACTAACAATGAAATCTCAGAAAAAAAAAAAAAAAAAAAAAAAACAATTTATTTTGCAATTGCAGCAAAAATAATAAGATACCTAGGAATAAACTTAACCAATAGTTTGAAAGACTTATATGATGAAAACTATAAGACATTTTTAAAAGAAATTGAAGAAGACAAAAAGAAATGGAAAGATATTTCATGCTCTTGGATTGGAAGAATCAACATAGTTAAAATGGCCATATTACCCAAAGCAATATACAGATTTAATGCAATCCCCATCAAAATCCCAATGGCATTTTTTAAAGAAATAGAACAAAAAATCATCAGATTTGTTTGGAACCACAAAAGACCCCAAATAGCCAAAGCAATCTTCAGAAAAAAGAACAATGCTGGAGGTATCACACTCCCTGACTTTAGTTTGTACTACAGGGTAACGATAATCAAAACAGCATGGTATTGGCAGAAAAACAGACATATTGACCAATGGAATAGAATTGAGAACCCATAAATAAAACCACATAAATATGGACAGATAATTTTTTACGAAGAAGCAAAAAGCATACAACAGAGAAAAGACAGCCTCTTCAATAAAAAGTGCTGGCAGAATTAGAAAGCCACATGCAAAAGAATGAAACTGGACTGCTATCTGTCATCATGCACCAAAATTTAATTCAAAATGGATCAAAGACTTAAGCATAAGACCTGAAACAATAAACTGCGTAGATGGAAACATAGGTACTAAACTTATGGACCTTGGTTTCAAAGAGTATTTCATGAATTTGACTCCAAAGGCAAGGGAAGTAAAAGCTAAAATAAATGAATGGGACTATATCAAACTTAAAAGCTTCTGCGCTGCAGAAGAAACCATCGACAAAATAAAGAGGCAGCCAACTAAATGGGAGAAGATTTTTGCAAACAGTGCCTCTGATAAGGGGCTAATATCCAAAATACACAAGGAACTCATGCAACTCAACAACAAAAAACAAACAACCCAGTTGAAAAATGGGCAGAGGACCTGAAGAGACATTTTTCCAAAGAGGACATGCAAATGGTCAATAGACATATGAAAGAATGCTCAACATCACTAATCATAAGAGAAATGCAAATAAATCCACAATGAGATATCACCTCACCCCAGTTAGAATGGCTATCATCAACAAGGCAAATAGTAACAAGTGTTGGAGAGGCTGTGGAGACAAAGGAACCCTCATACACTGTTGGTGGGAATGCAGATTGGTGCAGCCGCTATGGAAGGCAGTGTGGAGGTTCCTCAAAAAATTACAAATAGAATTACCATTTGACCCAGCAATCCCTCTCCTGGGTATCATTTATACATAAGGACAAGTGTGCTGCAATGTTCATTGCAACTTTATTTGCAGTGGCCAAGACATGGAAACAACCAAAATGTCCTTCGATAGATGAATGGATAAAGAAGTTGTGGTATATATACACAATGGAATACTATTCGGCTGTAAGAAAAGATGAAATAGGACCGTTTGTGACAACGTGGATGGATCTTGAGATTATAATGCTAAGCGAAATAAGTCAGACAGAAAAAGCAGCGAACCATATGATTTCACTGATATGTGGTATATGAACCAAAAACAACAAAACAACAAGACAAACAAATGAGAAACACAAACTCATAGACACAGACAATAGTTTAGTGGTTACCAGAGGGTAAGGGGGACAGGCGGTGGTAGATGTGGGTAAAGGGGCTCAAATATATGGTGATGGAAGGAGAACTGACTCTGGGTGGTGAACACACAATGGGATTTATAGATGATGTAATACAGAATTGTACACCTGAAATCTATGCAAATTTACTAACAATTGTTACCCCAAATAAACTTTAATTTAAAAAAAAAGAATAATTGATAAGGTAGAATTTATTAATGTTAAAAAATGAAAATACAAGCTACAGGCAGGGAGAAAATATTTGTAAAGCACCTATCCGATAAAAAACAACAACAAACAAAACAAAACAAAATGAAAAAATATGTTTTCCAAAATGTGTAATTAACTCTTAAGAATCAACAATAATAATAAAAAATAATTTAAAAAATGTGCCAGCTATCTGACAGGTACTGCAACAAAGAAGACTTATATACATGGCACATAACATAAGAAAAGACACTCAAAATAAATTTTCATTAACAAATTGCAAATTCAATTAGATATTACTATACTATTATTAGAAAGGCTAAAATCCCCAAATCTGATAATACCGGTCCATAGCTGGCAACGATGTGTAACAGGATTTCTTGTTTATTGCTGGTGGGAATGCAAAAAGGTACAGCTACTTTAGAAGACAGTTTGATAGTTTGTCACAAAGCTAAACATATTCTTACTATAAAATGAAGAATTACTTCTACTTGATACTTACTCAACTGATTTGAGAACTTGTGTCCACACAATAGCCTTCGCATGAATGTTTATAGAAGCTTGATTTATAATCCCAAAAAATTGGAAGCAGCCAATATGGCCTTCAATCGGTGAATGTATATGTGGATTGAGACACCCATAAAATGTAATAGTATTCACTGATAAAAAGAAATGAGCTATTAAGCCAAGGAAAGCCATGGATAAATATTAAATTCATATTGCTACATGAAAGAAGGTGACCTGGAAGGCTACATACTATATGATTCTAATTATATGAACTTCTAGAAAAAGCAAAACTATTGAGAGGGTAAAAAGATCAATGGTTGCCAAGCATGTAGAGCGATGGGAGAATAACGGAATAGAAAACACATTTGCAGTGATGAAAATATTCGGTATAATACTGTAATGGTGAATACATTTGTCAAAACTCATAGAAAACATGCAAAATAAAAATTGAGGTCGGGAAATGTCAGTACGTGTTGCAAAATGTTACAAAAGCATCTACTTTTATTGCAAATATATAAGACAACCTTAATGAAGGAGGTGGAGAGGCAAGGCATTGATTTAAGTAACTTTGGAAATGAAATGAGTCTGTAAGACTAAAAGCTCGTGAAACTGGACGTGAGAGATTGATACTTTTCCTTCACGGGGCAGTGGATTAGCCATGCAGATACTGATACAAGTGTACACATGTATACTGAAATTGAACTATTTCCTGAACAATGGCATATGGTAAAAACCAGGGTCTCACTGTCAGAGTGGGAATTTACAGAAAAGAAAGGAGAGCAGGCTAAAATGTTTCAGGTGGTAATTGATTAGAATTGGAAATACCAATAAAGACTCAATACGGATATTTATACTTATACCAATACTTTGCTTAAATGCACATAAACAGTTACATATAAACATTTAAATGTATACGCTTATGTATTATAGGATAGAGATGTTATATATACATATATGTTAGTGTTCACACATCTATTCCCTTGCTTCCTCAGCTGAGAGAGCGTCTAGGCTTTCTAGTAAAGACATCCCAGCAGCAATGAGCACACCAAGATCCCAGATCTTGATTTAAAATATTATTCTTCAATAAAATGAACTAGCACTCTTCCGAAGGAACTAGGGTGGCTCTTCCAAGGATGAAGGCAGGAAACATACAAGATGAGTGTGAAGCATCTTGTAGTGCCTGAAATAAGGAAGTACTCAAATAAACGAAAAGCCGTTACGTGGGATGGGAGCCAATTACAAGAGTTCCCAATGGCCAAAGCTGGAACAATTTGAGCAAGAAAACAGACAAAACAGTATTGTATGATAACTCAAAGGATAAAATAAATGTCTATGAGTCCATACTGATATAAATAAATGATTAGATATTTAAATAATTGGTCAAGAGGAGACAAATCTCCTGTACAATAGAATTCCAAATAATTTATGTAGCTACTCTACTCTCAGGGGTAACATAACTCTCCACTCCTTAAGTATAAGTTTCACATAGTAACTTCCTTCCGTAGAGTGCAATTTGGAAAAGTGGAAAGGAGTAACTTTACAGCACAAAAACCTGACAAATACTATTTCGGCCAAGTGATTAAGGTTACGGTACATCATGTTGATAGTATGTATACTTGATATAAAATGAAAATAGCAATTTACCTCTGTGATCTTCCTCCCCGAAACAAATAACCCTGGTCTAAATCATGAAAAACATCAGAAAAATCCCAATGAGGAATGTTTTACAAAATAGTGGTGTAGTATTCCTCTAAACTCTCAAGGGCATCAAAAGTAAAGTCTGAGTAATTGTCACAGCCAAGACAATGTTTAAGGGGCTAGGACCATCAAATGCAGTGAGGTATCCTGGATCCTATCCTGGAAGAGAAAAAGGACATCCAATACAAACTAAGGAAATCTAAATAAAGCTTGGACTTAGTTAATAACAATGTCTCTATATTGGTTCATTAGTTTGATGGGTTCATGTGACATATGTACCATGTAGGTGATAATAAAAAAGGAAACTAGGTAGAAAGTATATGGCAACTCTGTCCTATCTTCACAACTTTTTTGTAAATTTAAACTGTTCTAAAATAAAAAGGCACATTTTAAAAAGTTTGGGCAATCTTCTCCTTTTCTCAATCATCCCACACATCTATTGTTAGCAAGGATAGTCATATCTATTTCCAACTATAGCTCATGCCCTTTTCCAAACATATACGAGTATATCTCACTCCATAGCTTCTAGAAAGAAGAGTTGTAAGTAAGCATTAAAGAGCTGACACTTTGTGTGCGAGATGCCAGCCCAAGAACAGGAAGGTGAGGAAATAACAAAACCTGTAAATGGTGCAAGAAAAGAGGTGAAACCATGCAATCTGATGTGTTACAATACTGGCCACTGAGAGTCAGAGCAATTGTTTTATAAGTACATTTGCTCAGCGCAGTAAAGCCACATCTAGCATCAGATCATGAGAGAAAGGAGGTGAGGTTTATCTTACAAGCCTTATCTTGCTTCATATTTCCCATTGTTCAAGAATTTTCTATGGGAATTATCGTTCGAGCCCTAGGAGCACAGATCTCTTACGCCAGGGAGTAATATTCCACTGGAATCAAGAATAGAGCAGTGATGTGATATGAATGGGGTACCAAGCAAGAGACAGAAATGGCACTAGAGGGAAATAGAGACGGTGTACAAGTAACAGTGTACTGGAACAAGCTCATAATGGCTCTCAAGAGCTGGTTCTGCACATCTCTTCCCAAGGACATGTTCCGTGATATCCATCGATAGTTTGAAACCAGCCTTAGTAGGAACACTTACATCACAAAAAGCAGCACCACAGATCAGCGTTTGTTTGTTTAGAGACCCAGCTTACCAGCTCACCACAACAAGAAAGGGTTGCATCCAATGCAAAACCTAACCCTGATGAGGTTATCTCCAACACTCCCGCTTCAGAGGAGAACATCTCTGGGATCATCTGCCACCACATTTCCTTTCGATGAGTCTAACAGGCCTTCTTTCTATTCCTCAAATGTCCCAAGGCAGTTCCAGCTTTGGGACAGTGATCCTACCATTCGTGCTATCGGAAGGGCTCTGTCGATGGTGGGTCCTTTTGGTCATCTGGAGCATAGTTCAAATGTCCCAGCTTTGTAAGAGATTTCTTAACCACACAATCTAAAACAATGTCCCTCACTCTTTCTCTGTTCCTATTACCTGACATTTTCTTTCAGTATTTCTCCACTCTTAAATTAACATTGTTGTTGCTAATTTTTTTTCATGCTTTTTTCCCCCCACCCACATAGAACACTCCCCACTGGGATTCCAAATTCCTTTAAGACATGACCCTGATTCAATATCCTCATTGCTTAGAATAATGCACGGAAGATAGTAGGTAATTAATAAGTATTTTTTAATGAAAACGAAATGAATAGGTGAGGCAGCTTTATTCCAACATATAACAAGACTTATGAAGCACTCAGTTCCTTGGAGGAAAGTGACAAATTATGGAAGTTAAAATGTATTTAATATGGAGTGCGAGGCATGAAATTAAAAAACAGGCTTGCTATACTTGTAAAACTTTAAAGTGAAAAAATTAAAACAAACTAAACCTTCTTAATACAACTTCTAATTATCCCCCAGTTTTTAATCAGAAGAACAGTGCTTATAACACAAAGAATTTATTATTTTCAAGTGATGTTATGATAAAATTGATTCCTTCATAAGTTGTTGATGGAATCATATAATTCTTTTGAATAAGCATGTGGCTAATAAGTTTCAAGGTCTTTTTAAATTCATATAACTTTTACTTCAGTAAACACTTTTTTGGAACTTCTCTAAGGAGTGACCAAATATATAGGACTATGTTGAAGTGAGAGGTTTATGAATGGATATATTTCTGACAACATCATTTATAATAGACAATGTGAAAAAATTAAATTGCAGGCTAAGCAACTTATGGTTCATAAATATGGCAGAATATTAGATTGTTCTAGTTCTATAAAAATTAAAACACATTATTAATTTTAATAATTAATGAGAAAAGCAATTGTATGAAGAAGAATGAAAGGAATGTGGGTAAATTTCTTATGTTTCTTTTCTATTGGGTTGGTGCAAAAATAATCATGATTTTTGCAATTATTTTTAACCAAACCACAATTACTTCTGCACCAACCTAATAATTCATTTAATTTGGCGAATACTAGTCTAAGTTGAAATATATATTTATAATAAAATATGAGTTGTTTTTTAGAGTCTTTGCAAATATTATCTCTCTGCAACTTGTAGAATCCAAGAGTTAACAGTTTAACTTATTACAAACAATTAGAAAAGTATTACCTAGGTATTTATAATTTAGTTAGATTTTTAGATAGTAAAACATTTTATTCAGGACAATATTATTCTTCAGAAAAAAAAAAGTTTTGGGTTGTTTTTTGTTTGTTTCCACCTTAATACAAGCAGCTATGTGATCTCAGTGTTATCACTCTATTGTCACTATTTACAGTTGGTTGGAAGATTTCACAAAACAGTAGCTCATGTTTTGAGATAAAAGATGTGAAATACTAACCAGGTCTCCCTCTGAGATTTCAGTTAGAATTTCAGCTAAGCAAAGAGGTAAATAATTGAGATTAGTTAATACATCAGTGAATATTATGATTCACCAGGACTCCATTTTAGCTAGGAAAAATACATTTCCCAATTTTTCCTCCTCCTTAACATTACATATCACGGTACATTTACTTTTTCATATTCTATCACTTCCATCCCTTGGGTTTTACAACCACAGAATGATATACGACACAATGGTATCCAATTGCTTACCATTATAAAGAGTATGGACTTTAAATTGAGAGGTGAGGGTTGCAGTATTGATTCCATTTGTGACTAGTTATGCAGCCTTAGACAAAGCATTTTATATTTGCTATGTCTGAGCTTCCTCGTCTCAGAATCCAGAGATGATGTCTGTTGGGCAAGATTCAATGTGAAAAAGAAATAAAGTATAGTTCCTAAAGTGCCTCACATACAGAAAGTGTTCAAAAGGTCAGTTGCCCCTTTTCCAGTATCACTTACTGTCTAACTATATACAAACTATATTATATTCTTCTAAAGTCAGTGACCACATTAAATAGAGTAACACAGAGCACAATTATTTATATTCTTTGCAGCATCTAGCACACTGCCTTGAGCATCCTATGTACTGTCTCCATAAATATTTGTGGATAGATTTACTGACTACAAGATGCTTTTTATGGTTGAAGAGGGCTATATAAATCAAAAACATTTTATTTTTCATTTTCTATTTTTTGAGTGTTATTTTTTCACAAATCTTATACTAAAGATTCCATCAATCAACGCATTCCACCTAAGAGACTGGTTTGGTAGATTCTTCAGTTTAATCAGACTAATTAAACAGAGGGCACACTTGATGTTACTGTTCTATTCAATGCAAATATCTTCACAAAACATGCACATAAATAATTACTATGCGCATTTCTTAAAGGCATAGAAACTGAAGACTCCATCATCTCACTGCCTTTCAAGATTGTGCAAATACACAGCAGGGACCTTATTTCTTTGAGAACCAGTGCTGTTTTTAAGGGGTATGCATTTAAATGTGTCCTAAATTCACCTCCACAGTAACTGGGCAAAGGGTCAAGATTGCTTTAATCTGAGGAATATCTACGCATCACTATTTGGATGCGAATTATCTTCTGTGAAAACATCTCACTGAGATGATTGATAGTCATCACCTTCAGGCCTCTGTGAATGGATAGCATTTGGTAAAGAAACGACTTCTTTAATAAGACTGGCCTATCCATGAAGTCATTTGCTGACCACTCCCAACATGCATTGGCTGCGTAATCCAACATGTACACAAACTTGGCTGTGATTGGAATTCTGGCTCATGGGCTGCCATTATTGTGACCGACATTATCATGGAAGTGGAACCATGTCGGAAGTTATCTTCTTCTAAATGGATAGGAATGCTATTAAAATCAACTTGAACAGCAGTTCCCACTCATCTCTGCTCCCTTCACAATATCCCTACTGTTCAACCAAGTGAACTACTAGTGAAAGTTAATAAAAAGCACTTACTCTAACCATGGGTAATATAAATTTTATATTTATTTTAAATTTTAACTTAATGATGTTGTTGAACCTGAATTCAATTACATTTTGGTTGTATTGCCAAGACCTCCTATAAATAATTATACATCGGTCCACAGATTAAACGTATCCAGGTTATCATGACTTTAATTTCTTTAAGATATATTTTTTCTTGCTAAAGCATTCTTTTTGATTTCTAACTACATGGAAAACATTATATTGTATTTTCTGGGTGAAATAACTATGAACAAATCAAGATTCCTGGTCTCAAAAAATTCATACTCTAGTTAGTGTTGCAAGTATTTAATTTAATTTATGCTAAGAGTATAAAATCTATTATATCTTAATAAGAATGGTAAAACTCATATTTATTGAGCATTTTATAGGTGATAAGTACTGATCTGTGAAGACAGGATGGCATGACACAGTGTGCATGGATGATGGAACCATGTGTTCTTATTTAAATACTGATTCTGACATTTAGTACCCATTGTGGCCTAGAATCAGTCAGTTAAACTTCCTGAATTTCATTTGCAAAAAAATTGTGATGGTGAAAAATGGCTTTCATTGTTGTTGTAAGAACTAGAGGTAATGTAGGTAAAGCAACTGGAGTCTAATATATAATATAAATGGTTGATATTTTTATATTGTTGTAATATTGACTGGGAAACAATGGTAATATTGAATCAACAGGTAAAGAACAGGCAATGAGATGGATTCCAGAAGACATACACACAAAATATCAGACTTGCTATTTTTTGAAATCATCCCACAAAACTCATTGCATATATATATATTATTTAAATATAGGAATATTAACAATTGAAAAATATGTTAAATTATTTTTAAAAGAACTATATTGTAGGATTTACTCATTAGTTGGGTACCTATGGATACAATACAATGTAGACACATTATGCATATTTTCCCAATTACCTAATTTTGAAAAACAATTGAGTGAGAGAAACAAGCTTGTAGATTAAGTATTTACTTTTTATAATTTAAATGAATTAGGATATTCTTGTGGCAATAAATATTCATATTTCTGCTCTGTGACTGGTATAGTCATCTCTGTAACTCCAAGGAAATAGAATATTATTTAGATTATCCTTTTCTATAATTCTAGCATTCATCAAAGTTTTAGTTTATGGTTTATCGGTACTAAAAATTTCATGAGGATAGCAGTGGAATGTAGGGGGACTGCTTGGCTGTCTAGGCATTTGATTGGCTCACGAATAGACCAAAGATATTGAAGGACCTCAGGTATGCCATCTGCAAATATACCACTTTGGCATATTGATTATTTTGAGTTAAAGGCACTTGAAACACAGCAGATGCATGAAGGGCACTCTGACTTTCCTTTTTCTTCCTCAAAGCAGAAGATAAAATTCCCATGTGAAAGGTGCCTTCCTTGTACCAGGATAAAGAAACATTATTATCACCAGAGACAGGAAATTGAGACTGAGAGAAATCTGTTCAAACAGACCTTGTTAAAATAAGTCATACCTTCCATGAGCCTCCCCTGTATTTTACTTACTTTCACAAAATTACTATACTTTCTGTTCAAACCAATGTACAATCACTTAGGCCTAGTTACTTCTGTGGGTCTTCATTTTTCTTATGAGGACTCCTATGTACACATAAATAAAATGTGTATACTTTCTCCTCTTAATCTGTCTTATGGCAGTCCTAGCCAGAGATCGTAGGAGGGTACAGGAAAATTTCACCTCCCCTGCAGTACAGAACAGCAAGTACTGAAATAAATTCAAGAATATATGACAATTTAATATATTCTAAAGGTAGAGTCTCAACTTTTTTTAAATAAATGGTGTTGCAACAAGATTGACTTGGAAAATAATAAAACTGGGTTCAAATATTACACAATCTACCAAGATAAGTTCCAATTATATCAGATATCTAAAATGAAGAAACAAACTCGAACAAAATAAATGCTGAAAAAAAATATGAGTGTATACTTTTATAACCTAGAAGTGAGGAATTTCCAAATCGTGACTCAAAACAAAAAGACAACTGGAAATTTAGACACATCTTACTTTACAGAGATAAAAAACTCTTTTCATCGGGCAATTTACTAAGGAGAGTGAAAAAAGCAATTGCACTCAAAAACTTGCACTATGCAAGGTATTTTTTGGTAGAAAAGACACACAGAGAAAAATTTGGATTCACAGAGCTATTTTTTCTTTAGTCTTTAAAAAGTGACTGGTCTTCCTTGGTTGTGTTAAAGTCAATTCAAGTTCAATGAAAGAGTAAACAAAAACAGTTTTTTGTTTTTTTTTTTTTTAATTTTTCTCAGCTGACAGTTCAAAGAATAGTTTTCCTAAACAAAGATTGCCCTCCCATTTGGTCCATTTTTATAATTGTAATCAAATAAAAATGACCAACCTTAAAATAATTTGAATACAAATTGTCTTACTTAAATGTAGTGAATTACAAAGAACAACAAAGGTGTGAAAAGAAAACTCATGTAGAAATACAGTAGCACTAATTCTATATTTTACTCATTATTAAAAGAAAAAACAGGAAGCATTTTAATGATCTTTTCAACATCTATATATAAAAAAGTAATCATTGAGATAATACTGTAATAAAGCAGGTTACCACTTCAGGAAAAGAGACTAAATCATGCAATATATACAACTTGCCTCTCAAAATCACCAGAGAAAGAATTATAGAAATATTTACAAAAATGTTTAAGGTTCAGGAAAATTATTGGCCAGAAGTAAGAAAAAGGCATAGATTTCCTAAACACAGAAATGTCTTCTCCCAACATAACAAATCATAGCATTGCTTACACATGTGATGTAAATAAAATAGTAAGCAATTTGAATTTCACTCTGAAGGACTCCTCAGATGAACTCAGTACATACGTCAGGAGAGGGTACACTTGGCTTTTATGAAAGAAATCGAGGTGCCAGTTCTCTTGAGACTGTGCTGGAGGGATCAGCTATGTCAATCTCATATTCAAAATGGTTCGCATGTTTATCAAGACTAGTTTTTTTTTCCCTCTTCCTCAGCAGCCAGACTGGGGCCTGGAGCCATATGGTCAATGACTCACTGAGAAGGCAGAAACGGAGACTTAGGACACAAGACTAGCATTGATCAAGCTAGACAAAAACACAACTGTGGAAAATTACAAAAAAACAAACAATTCTCTCACCATATTTCCAGGGCAGTTCCACTAATGGACATCCTCACATCATCCTAGACACTCTGTATTTATTTTTCTGATGGATTTCCCTGTAATCTGTTTCAGATTATCTTGGTTTACAAAAATACTTTTTTTTTCCAAGATTGGAGACCACCAAGGAACTACCTATACTCACATACAAAATATCATTCTTCTAGTATTGAATTTAGAATATTCTTTACCTCAGTTGTTTTTTTCTTCACTAAAAACAAACACCCACCTCCTTTTTCCCTACCACCACCACACACAAATATATATATATATATATATATATATATATATATATATATATATATACAAATTTTCTAAGTAGCTTTGGGTCAAAAGATAAAATTTTACTGAAGTTCAAAGTTAGTCTAGCAGTTCTGAGATAGATTCACATTTTGGCAATTCTTATTGTCATTTATACATTTCTGTACAATCCACAGTGTCAAAGGACCTGCTGCCTGACATGTTAATATTGAAGGGGCTTTGTCTCTATTATGAGACCAGAGCAATGGAGAAGTTACCCCTTTTTACATGGATGATGGTGCTTGCAAATACTCTCTCATATCTCTGGTAACTGATGCACTTGACAGCTCTCAGAGAATAAATTTTAGCATTAGTTCTGCTTATTTTTGTCTTAACTTAGAAAGAAGACAGGAAAAATACCCATTTTGAGTATCTAGTTTTTGCCAGGGACTGTGCTAGACATTTATACACTTCATCTCACTGAAATCTCATGATTATCTCCAAATCAAGTAACTTACCCAAGGCCACCCAGAGAGTACCTAGTACGTTGCTTTGGATTGAAGCCTAAAGTATATATGACTAAACAGTCTACATGTGAATTGTCTATTTTCTTAGAACAGTTGTTAGGGTTATAGATATTTTTGTACAACCTGAGAAATTCTGTAAGGGGTCTCTGGACTTCTTTAATTGGTTTTTCTCTTCAAGTAGGTTACATGGAGTCTTTTGAGCAAATGAGTGCTGACATTTCACTTGAATCAGTGGTTAAGTCCTGACTCTATCCCTACAACACTCTTCTCTGTTCATTAGTACACATGATCACAATTCTGTGCATGTTAGATAATAAGTTTTTACAAAATAATAATGACATAATATTAAGTGGCACGTTATCAAATCAAGTATTGATAACTAAAATGGGAAGAAGGTAGCTGTCCTAAGACATTCTCCCCGCACAGGCAGTACACTATTTTAAGCTCCTTTCGCAGTTCAATACGGTAGTCATAGGTGTATAGTCTACCACAACCCTTATAATTGTTCTCCACATGGGGCAAAATGGCCATGCCACCAGCAATACCATTTAAACATTGGTATGGCCTTGGAAATACAATAACTGATGAGTTGTTTCCTTTTCCAAAAGTAACCTATTTTGCTATTATCAATTAAAACCAAACTCATAGAAAACCACATTTTCAAAATTCTTTTGCTGGATTTGACTTGGTGACATCAGCACCCAAGGGTAACTTATCGCTGGAGGACTGCCTTTCTAAAGAATTTCATCAGTCATCAAACAACTCGGAGAAAGAAGGGGAACCCAGAGAGACTAAAGGGATGAGAATAATTGGCTCTAGGAACTCGTCAAGCCTTTCCCTTTCTGATATTCACTTGTAAGTCTTGACCAAGTTGACCTGGATAGAGAAAAGGAAAAATAAATGGGATTTAACATTGAGAACATGATATCTTTCACTTACTTCAACACAGCTAGATGTAAGATGAAACAGATTTTTATAAGCCTTGCCAAATTTGGAAACAATTCACTGCAATATGTGCATAATTTGCAAAAAAAAATATTTACTAATAAAAATAGTGTTACTGATGCTCTCAAACCAGCTGTGATTTCTATGAATTTCACTCTGTTTCCACATAGAATTACTTTAATGGTAAGGATAATGAAGGTATTATCCTCCTGAAAGATACCCAAAGGACACTGCCCATAGGAATCATTTCATTCAACATTGGATTCTGCGATGGGAAGTAGCAGCTGCGAAAGTGTTGTCCAGCTGCTCTGTGAAACTCGGTATGGTAGACGGAGATGATTTATCAAGACGCGACAGATTTTCTTATTAAGAATTTGGCTGACACTGTTAAGCAAAACAGCTAGACATAATCACCCTCCAAAGTCACCAATGTGATGAGTGTGAAAAAAAAAAAAAAATGCGTTTAACAGACTCCAGAAAATAGGAAGTAACATTGAAGATGTCGAGATGTAGATTGATGAAGACTGTGGTTTTCTAACTGATGTATGTTTTTACCATAATGGTGACAGGGAAGCATCTGACTGGGTGATCTCAGCCCCAAATATGCAGATTTGACAGAGTCTCAGTAAACTATGGGTCCTGGGATACACTTTAGTTCCAAATTCCAACATTAACAGAGGCCCCAAACAAGTTTATTGGAGAAATAACACAGCCATGACTTGCAAATCCATAATGACATAGTTCATGAGGATTTGGAAACACTTGACTTTCAGCCCACACATTGTGAAATAAAACACAGAGATACTCCTACCATAGATAGCTTAATCATGCACTCCAACTGTAAGAAGAGGGCTTGATAAATTACAATCACAACTTTCAAATTAGCTTAAGACCAAAACAGTGTGGGTCAAAAGAAATGTGAGATGAGAAGCTGAAAAAATGAAAAGGTGGTCCATCATGGCTGAACTCTGAGAAACACTCTTTGAGGTCAGCTCTCGAAGACAGTTTCCCATCAGGCCAGTCCTTTGGACAACTTATACACCTTACTAAACACCACCTAGATTAATATCACCCAGAATGGCAATAATGCTTTCAGTTAAGAATATAACTGGCGAGTGTGCAGAATGGCAGTAAGTTAACAGTTTTCTGAGTTAAGGTTTTCTTTCGGTCTCTATGCATCCCAGAATTTGTGCTGAAGGAGACAACATTCCAAATACCAGCAAGTGCTGACAAAAAAAAACCAACCCAAAATGTCATCTCTCTAGTCAACATCTACTCTCTCTAGCCAAAGGACCAAGGAAAGGGCAGTTTAGCAAGGCAGGCAGTTTTAGACAAAAACTTCGCCATGCCAGCCAAACATTACAAAGAGAAACTGCAGCCCCAGTTCCACCACAGCGAGCAAAGGCCAACTAGGGAGGCCTAGAATTCTGACTGCCACTCTATTCCAGTCCAAGAGTTGGCAAGCTTAAGATACCAAAAGAGCTGACTCTTTAGTTAGAATTGGAAGATAGGAAAAGACCAACGTCCAGCTCAGCAGCCAAGCAAGAGGAGTTGCCTCTTACTTAACCTTTGTGTTCTATTCAGGTCATCAACTGATTGGATGAGGCCCCCTGACATGAGGGAGGGCAATAGGTTTTACTCAGTTTACTGATTTGAATTCATCTCATCTAGAACATTCTCACAGAGACACCCAGAATAATGCTCATCCAAATGTCTGGGCACCCCATGGTACAGTCAAGCTGACACATAAAATTACCCTCACAGTCAGGAAAATATAAAAAAAAAAAATTGTCTTTTACAATTAGTATTTGCCAGACATTTTAATAAATATTTTACATAGATGATCCTTCTGAATAATTCTGCAAGCTATATATTATTACTGTCCATCTTTTATGGGTGAGGAAACCAGAGTCAGAGAAAAAAACATTGTGCTTAATTTTAAATGGCGGGTGCAAGACAGAACAAAGATTTCAAGTATGCTATCAATTTGTATGATATCTTACTTTATGAGGCCGTGATGTTGTTTCCAAAATCCATATGCCCTTTTGGGACAGACACATAAGGGTTATCTATTTCTTTTCAGTAACGAATAAATGTATGATCATAACTCTAGTACAACACAGTTGGCAATTGAGTAATTTGAGGATAATTTAATGTCTATTATAAGGGAAGCAGCCAGAGACAGTGTAATACCATAGCTGGTAATAGCAGGCCTATTTCTATTGCCAGGGCTAGAGGAGTTCTGTAGGTCAGGGGTTATTGGCCTACAGAAGTGAAGAAAGTTGTGTGTAGAGGGTGTTCTGACCACAACTGTAGCCTCTGGTGGGGGAAAGCACTGGGAACAGTGACTGCAGGGAAAGTGTGAGGAAAGTACATATCAGAGAAGTACCTTACTCTCTTCTCTTCCTCCGGTCTTCCACACTTGCTTCTCTGCATGATTTGAATCCAATGGAGAACAAGAGGGCAAGGGAGCCCACTGGTCCCATGCACAAAGGACAGCCTCCTGGGATGCACAGCATGTTGGATAAGGGCAGAGAGGAGAACAAGGAGGGGACAAGCGATGCTCCGCATGGGAAGGTAACTCGGCCCTAAAAAGCTATTCTGGTGTTAGTGAGTTGGAGAAGAAGTCAGTTGGATTCAAAGAGGCCCTAGAAACACAGCTAAAACACCAAACGGTCAGGAAACTGCACCCTCCCCCAGTGGAAAGGAAGGCTTAGACTGCATTTCCCCAAAGCAGGCTCAAACGTGTGCTGGAAAGTACATAGATGCAGTGGACTGGATTCTCATGGCAAGCCAAGCTGAATGTCAACGTGAATGAAATGTTCTGTGCATGGCTTCTACAAGATGGGGTGAACTGATTCATTCATGATGAATTCTTACCTGGACTGCTCATTTATTATGTGGCAGCTTCCTTTTCTCAGCAGATTCTTTGAAGTAAACATAGAACTCCATTTAAAGAAAATCCAATCATTCTTGTGGTATTATTGTGTATTTTTATAAGAACAAAGTACAGTGTGTAAAGGTATTGATTCACTCTATGCATTTTCCTGTTCATGTTCTACATAGAGAGCCTCACAGTAATGGAAGCCATATGAAAAATATACATATGAATTTATATCACTTTGAGGTTAACCAGGTAACTGTCTATGCTAGCTAGGAAGCTTTCTAATTACATGATAATGGTAATGGTGATAATGGCAATAACTCACATTTGGATAGCTTCATCAGTTTTGGTATGTTTCATGAACAATGATGCTATTTCATCATTTAGTCAACCAATGTTAGCTGAATATCCATAGGCACTAAGCAATGTTGTAGGCACAGTGTAAATAGTAAATGATGCAATAAGTAGTAAGTGATGTATATAGTACATCCCAGTGAGGGAGACAGAAAAGATTGAGGTGGGAAGGAGCTTGAAGTGTTCAAGTAACAGCAGGACCACCGCATGGTTAAAACAAAGTTAAGGGTCAGAGGGGTAGGAGAGGCAGTTGGGGAACAGGCAAAAGCCAGATTGTAGTGGGATCCGAGGGTCATGATGAGTGCTTTAGGCAGAGTGGTGGGAAGACACAGGAGGCCTCTGAGCAAGTACATGGTGTGGTCTGAGTTACATGTTAAACAATCGCTCCAGCTGCTAGTTTGAGGAATAGCTTGTGTGGTAACAAGAGGAATCAGGAAAACGAAGCCCATGTTTCCAAATTAATTAGAACCAAAGCAAGGATTAAAACCCAACTCTACTTACTTAGCAAAGATGCCTTTTATCATTACACTAAATTCCATGCTCAGCATTTGAGTCACCTTTCTTGTTTCCTGAACAAACCAAATATTTGTCCGGTGCCATCAGGCCGAGTGTAAACATAAACCTCTTCATTAGAAGCATCTGTGCTGTAAACACATTTTGAAAAAAAAAAGGTGATTTTTTCCTTTTTTCTTAAAAGGACAAATGTAGCTGTCCACACCTCCGCAAGGTTACAGAAACAAAGACAGCTGTTTAGGATCCATAAGGGTCTACACGGAGGCTAGGATTACAGAAGTAGTTTTGTGTATAAATTACCATGTGTTCGTGCACATGTCATGAAATTATTTTTAACCATGCTCATGTCCTATGGGAAGATGAATGAACCGCATGTATATATCTGAGCACACATGCCTAGTACAGAACCTTACACGGGGTAGAATAGACCAAATAAATGGTTTAAATGAACTAGATGTGCATTCTCTCCTTAGCTGTTGTTATGGACTCACTAGGTATAATAATCTTACCCTCCCCGCCCATCAGTATGTTGAAGCCCTAACCCATTGTGTAGCTATATTTGCAGATAAGGCCTCTAAAGAAATAATTAAGGTTAAGTGAGGCAATAAGGAGACCCCCATTCTAACAGGGCTAACTAGTGTCCACACCAGAGAGCCCACTTGTCCATGCACTAAAAGCTCATATGAATGCACAGTAAGATAGTGGCCATCTGCAAACCAAGGAAGGAAACCTCACCAGACACCAACCCTGCTGGCAACTTGATCTTGGACTTCCAGTCTCCATAACTGAGAGAAAATAAATATCTGCTGGATAAGCCACCTTGTCTATGATATTTTGTTATGGCAACTAGAGCAGACTAATACAGCTGTTAAGAAACACAGGTTTCTTTTTTTGTTGTTATTTTGTTCTGGGTATGTAGATCAAAGCCAACAGGCAAGGTCATTCCATTACAAGGAACCACATCTAACTCTTGCACCAGAGAGAATGTCATTTCAGGCATCCTTATTTTTAGAAAATCGTGTTTTAGTTCAATACTGGAATTTCATAGCATATCACAATATTAAAGTTGGGAGGGCATAGAGGTCTAGAAGTTTTGACAGGATTGAATTCTGGAAAATGAGGAAAGTAGTTCCTTCTTACAAATGAGTAGTTAGCATCTACTTTCCATTTTTGGTACTAAAATGATTACATTCTCATTTTAATCTCATTTTATATCAAAATGGGTCTAAATATCATATTGGCTCGTTTCAAACCATGTGTGACTTATCATTTGTGAATAATCCCACCTACATTGGAAAGTTTTCACTTGATCTCCCCTCAAAGGGTTTGGTTCCACATTTCGGTCTCCTATGGATGTATAATGTGAGTTGTCAACTGTTATAGTTGGGAGTGGAAGTAGTCAACGTAGGGATGAAAAAAGAGCCAGCAATTTTCTTCTTTTTCTTTCTTTCTTTCTTTTTTTTTTTTTTTTTTTTTTTTTTTAAGAATGAAGCATTGGAAAAATTCCAGCAAAAAGGAAAGAAAACTCTCACCAAGGAAATAATCCATAAGCCATGTTTTAATGCCTCAAAACAAAGGAAGGCAGTCTATCATAGGCACATATTGTTGTTGAAAATGATTCAACTTTACCACATCAGAGGGAGAACCATCAAAAGCATATACTGGGAGAACCATACTCCTTGGGAGAAAGTTCAAGGTCAAAGATTTCAAACATTACACATAGATCATGCATTTTAATATAAGACATTGCAGACTCAGTCAAATCTCACTCCCCCCCTGCCCTTTATACATATAAATCATCGTGGGATGCAAAACAGGGACTCCTAAAACTCCCATTAAATACCCATTATATATTATAGTAGGTATCTGCATCTTTAACATGGACCGTGGTCAGATAGACAGAATCTGTTTGAAGATTTAAAAAAAAAAAAAAAAAAAAAAGTGTAGCAATATACCAGATCAACTTCCCCTCCATGAGAGTTCTAAACAATTTTCCTAGACCTCTTCTTGTTTGAAACATGCTAGGAGTTGGCAGAAATATTGAGGAAAGAGCTCTAAGAGGGGAGTTTTTGATATATTATGATTCAGACTATGTAAAAGTCAATTAACCTCTGTAAGCCTCAGGTTTTTCATTTGAAAAATGTACAGAATAATATACACGTCATTAAGCAGTCGAGAAGATTGAATGAGGCAATGGATATGGAGTATCTAAACTAAGGATCTCTAGAGAAGAGAAAAAAGACCACCATGACTATGAACTAGGTGACCCAAGAGGTAAGCATTATAGAGTTATTAGGAAATACGTTTTAGATTTAAGAAAGTGCTATGGGCTGAAGTGTGCTTCCCCCCAAATTCATATGTCAAAACCCTAACCCTTAATGTAATCATCATTGGAGACAGGTCTGTGAGGAGGTAATAAAGATTAAATGAGGTCATAAAGGTGGGACTCTAATCATATAAAACTGGTGCCCTTAGGAGAAGAGGAAGAGACACCAAGCTCTCTGTCATGTAAGAACACAGAAAGAAGGTATCTGTGTGACAGAAAGAAGGTTGCTGTGTGCAAGCCAGGAAGAAAGACCTCACCAGGAATCACATTGACCAGCATCTTGATCTTGAACAACCCAGCTCTCAGAACTGCGAGACAAATGTTTGTTGTTTAAATAATCCAGTCTAGGGTGTCTCGTATGGCAGCCCAATCAGACCAAGACAGGAAGCATTAAGGGCTACCTTTTCTTATTTGGTGTTTTGTTTTTATTTTTTAGCTCACACATATAGAGAAAGAAGTTAATGTATAAATAAGTCATATTGCCTAAAAATAGTAAGGAATATCATACAGGCTTTAGATTCTTGAAACAGATTTACCCAGCATTGACATCTGTATTAAAAGCTGCATCTCAATGGGACTAACATTTCCCCCTCAGAAAGCATGAAAAATTGTGCAATTTTAATGTGTGTCATACTTATATTATTATGAGATAATGCCATGGAAGTTTGTTCAGATCAAGATTATTTTACATGCATGAAAAATGCCACCAAAGAAGCATAAGAGTGAGAACAATAACACCATATTATTTGTGTAAAATAGCATAGTGAGAACAAATGGCTATATTTGAAAGCAGTTGGCTGTCAGAGGCATATTAAAAAAACACACACACAAACAGAATTAATTTATTCATTATTCTTATGCTTCATTAAGCTTTTGATTTAGTCTTTAGCATTGCCAGAAGGCCGGATGGTTTTATTAAGTAATTTTTTTTGAAATTATGTGCAAGATTATTATACCTAAAAGAGCACTTTTACTATTAGTGTCTATTACAGCTTGGAAATACAGCCCCGCATACATATGTATTCATATTTCTCACACACTTGTATGCATGTGTGTGTGCATGTGTGTGCATGTGTGTGCATGTGTGTTTCTATGTTTATGCATTTATTTGTATCTTAGCAAAATCAACACAGCTGCAATAGAAAACATTCATTTTTTTGGTAGAGAAGTAACATTATTGACTTATTTAATACTAAAAAGAACGACACACATTTGTCTGAATACAAATTTCAGAAAAAATGTTCATGGCAAAAATTAAAACAGTTTTTTGCAAGTTCAGTTTATTTTATATGGAAAATATGGATTCAGAATGAATCGAAAACTTTACCATGTCATTTCTCTTAATCTAATTTAACCTGAATTGAGCTAAGAAGTGGTTTTCAATCCCTAGCTTTTTATTACATCCTTGGATTTATTATGCTAATTAGATCAAGGAAACAATTTCACCCTCTCACTACTTCAGGGGCCATAAAAAGAAATTCCAACCCAGATTGGCCATGCAAATTCCTGATTTTCCCTTTGGTGACATATTTGGGTTTTTGTTGTAGTACATTTGAAGTTAACCTACCCATATTGAACACCAATTGTGTAGCTGAAATATGCTCTTCGCATGTAGAAAACACATGTTATGGTCTCACAGCCACTTTGAGCATGTGTCAATAATAGAATCCTATTAGATTTGGGGTTTAGGTGCCTGCCTTCTCAACAAGAGCTGAGACCTTCTAGTGTTTGTGGCTAGAATATGTTTGAATTCTCAGAGTACAGCAGAATACACAAAAGAAGGATTTGAAAATAAAATTTATGTTGAATTGAATTTAAAGAATCAACTACTTAGAAAAAAACTCTACCTTTTTTTCTGAGAGCCTACATTAATAAAATATCTGCAAAGCAATTGGTGTACAGATATTTCCAGCACTATAGTTAAGTTCATAGAGTTATGGTCTGAAACATCCATGAGTGAGATACGCTAAGAATGTTTCTCAACAAGGAGCCCATGTATCATCCTCTATGAAAAATGTTAAAATGATCTTCTGATTATTTTCATTATATAAAGATATAATATTTCAAATTATCTAAGATTTTTGTGTCTGAGTGAATGGGAAACCCTCTTGTACATGGCTTCAAATCTTCTTGGCCTCAAATCTTATTCCAGCCACTGCTGCTGTGAACAGTTTCACACAGGCTTTGAGCAGCTTGGCACAAGTGTCATCTGACAGAGCCTTGACAATACACAGCAGGTCTTCTGACTTTCTGCCTGCAGCTCCTCTGATGCTGAATGTGTGTGCCCGATGAAGGGATTGGCAGTCACACATGCACTATACTTATATCTTGGAGGGTGAACCAACAGAAAAATGATTTCTGTTTTTAGTCCTATGCTGGGTGGTTCTGAAACATACCAGAGGACTTCTTGGAACTCCCTTGGATCAAGCAAAACAATCTTCCCTTGAGGTGGCTAATTCAATAACATATTTTTGGATGAACTCTCCCTCTTATTCTTTCTGCTCCGAGGTCCTTTATTCTGGCTTTCTAAAATCACATTTCCAAATTAACCACTCACATATTAACCTTTGTTTTAGAGTCTGCTTTAGAAAAATCCATATGAAAATATTGAATCTCCTTTTTATTTAAAATATTCTTGGTGCTAAATGATTCTATAAAAGGACAGAGGGAGGAAAATTTAAATAATAAAATAATTTAAAATGCAGACATGATACCTATGATAAAACCTAAAAACTCAAGGAAAGTATGACTTCACAGTATATTTGATTTAAATTCCCCAGGAGTTTGAATTAAAAACGTGATGAGAACATTGCATCATCCTCAGTGCTGAGTAGTAAACACAAAACAATTTCAAGAATCCCTCTAACTACAGCAGTTAGTACCAGAGTCATGTTCAGGTAGCAATTTAAATTCCGCAAGACAAGATCCTCCCTTGAATCAAAATAATGTTATTAACTTGAAATATATTGGCTCTGTAGTTCAACTTGTGGTTAATGTTAATATTTATCACTTTTTTGGGTTGCATAATAGACACGTACAAAATGTAAAATTAGATCAATATCTGCATTTGTTTATATAACACTATATTAAAATATTTTAAGTCCACACTGATGATTATGGGTAGATTTCCCCCAAATGGATCCATACATTACTCACCTTTCATAAGCTGTTCATAGGTGAGGACCTGGGCTAACTTCTCTTGGGATTATTTATCACAATTAATAGAAATGCAGGAACCAGCTTCATCAGTGACTATAATCAAAGACTGTCACTTTATATTACATTATAACATTTATTTTTATTAAGGATGCAATAAATTATTTCCCACAGCTTTCACCAAGTTATTTTTTTTTTCAGAGTAAGATGACAGTGCATGTGAAATCTAAAGCCCATCTACTTGAAAGATCTGTCTGTATTCACTCAAGATCAATGTAACCCAACAGCTGTTTCTGATTTAAAGGTCATTGAGAATTTATAAACAGTTACTTCTTTCCTGTTTTTCTTAAGCTTAATAGTCCTGTAGTTCCCCCTCCCCAAAATTAATATAAGTCTCATGAGCAAATCCAAAGATAATAAATATCTAGAGAATACAGCCCTGTACAGAAGGCCCTTTTGTAAGAACTGGAGAGACTTGTGGTAGGCTTTGTAGTCGTACAACCTAGGTTCAAATCCTCATTCTGCCACTTCCTGTCTATGTGATATATATGACATATATAGAAAAACTACATACCATTTTGGAGTCTCAGTTTATTGCTCTAGAGAGTAAAGTAATAATAATTTTAATAATGCATGCAAATATCTTTATTTTTAAACAGTGTCTGGAATGTATAGAACATAGGAAGTACTAAAATAAATACATACATATATTTACATTTATATGTAACTGTACATCTTATATGTGATATGTACCTTATGTGTCTTTAACTGTTTCTCTAGTTAATGCTCTATTCTCTTTCCCTAGAAAAGGAATAAAAATAAAATAATGAGATGTTTTTAAAACCAAGTTATACATCGATTTAGGTTTTTTAAAGACCAGAAAAAATAATGCATGAAAATGGCTAATCACAGTGCCTGGCAAAGAAGTATTCATTGACTTTTAACTTTTGTTTCTGAAATACAAAGAAAAATTAGGATATTGTTACCTAATAAATAAAAATTAAAACACAAGAAACGATGTAAAAAAAAAAAAAAATTACTGGACCAAGTTAAAGGAAACATCAATTGGTATATTAGGAAAATAAATGACTTGATGAGAAATAGGAATTTTTTTTTTCCCAAGCAAAGGAAATGGCTTCTTATGATCTGATGAATGTGTGAGAAAGATATGGATTAACTTGCAAAATTGAGGTAAACCAGACTCAGGAAGGATAGAAACCAGGTCCAGTGTGGTCTGGGCTTTTATATAGTGAAGACTGGTGAGAAATACCATTAAAATGCCCTCATCTCACTCAGTTCCAATTTTCACGTTCCAGCATTATTCCAGCCGAATCTCATTGGTCTTGTGTGAGTCAGAAAGTTGATTAGGAGAGGAGGATGGGTGGATATATATATATATATATATATATATATATATATATGAATTGCCAACTTCATCAGGTTTGTACAATAAGGTATATACAGGAAAATCTCTCAAAGGAAAGCTGGGTTCCTATTACCAGAGGAAGGAGGAATGTCTAGCAAGGCAAAAATTATAAATGTTTACTGTGGCTCCAAAGCCTGTTATTGTCACATGCTTATAAATGTAAAGCCAGAAAATGAGTCAAAGACCTAGCTGAAGAACTGTGAAGGGTAAATGAGGTGATATTCTGTAGACCTGGTGACTAAACCTAGGATTTTAAGAACAGGCTATGTGACCTGTGTCTATCCACTGCAGCATTTTTCTGACAGAGCACAGCATCAGGGTCCCGCAGACTCAGAATAAAGGACAGAGCCATTCTTCATTCATTGGCCAGCCTCAGTAACCTAGTACTTGACACCAGGAATAACAACTACCCCTGGGCTCATCTGAATCGTTGTTAAACGTCAATATTTTTTTCAGATTTTACTTCCTACTATTGAAATCTCTTTGGTAAATCTCTTTGAAAGTGTGATTTCTCTGTTTTTTTTCCCTTTACTTTCTATATGACAGAAGCTGAAAACAGCCATGAAATTCAATTATTCTGATTCTTCATGGTTCATCTACATGAAACAGGCCATGCAGCTGAAACACAGAAACATGGGGATTCCCATTTGCATGGCATCAAACAATACTTTGTAGAATCTGTCTCAGGAGGACCAAACATTTCAGTCCCATTTACTGTTGTCATGTGTGACAAGCCAAAATGCAGAAGGGGAAAGCTCACTGCCATAGTCCCAGATGGGTTGGACAGCTTCTAGCACTGCTTTCTGAAATCACTAAGGTCAGATGCAGAGGTCATCAGAGTCAATTCTCCACTGGATTCTTTTAGCTCAAGCCATATTGTGTAATACTTAGTTTTAATGAGAGTAAATTCTTAGGTAATTAGCAAAACTTTCAAACAAAGTGTAGTATATTATGAAGCTTTTTAGAATTTTATTTTTTAAATGTTTTGTATTTTTTCTCTCCCCTTTGTGAGGATGGAAAACTATAGTAGTCCCTCCTTATCTTCAGGGGATATGTTCCAAGACCCCCAGGGGATGCCTGAAACTGCAAATACTATCAGACTCTCTATGTGCTACGTTTCTTCCTGCACATGCATACCTACAACTAATTTATTAATTAGGCACAATAAGAGATTAACAGCAATAACTCGTAATGAAATAGAAAAATTATAGCAATGTACTGCAATAACAGTGATGTGAATGTGACATATTAAGTAAAATAAGGGTTAGTTGAACACAAGCTCTGCAATAGCTACCACGCCAGTCTCTGAAGTGGCTACTAAACGGCCACAGGGCAGGGAATGTATATAGTGTGGAGATGCTGGAACTGGACAAAGAGATGATGCATATCCTGGGAAGGATAGAGCAGGACCCCAGGAGATTCATCACGCTGCTCAGAATGGTGCACAATTTAACACTTATGAATTGCTGATTTCTGGAATTGTCCATTTAATATTTTTGGACTGCGGTTGACCACTAGTAACTGAAACGGCAGAAAGCCTGGATCAGGGGGGACTGCTGTGATTTTAATCCTCTCAAAGCAGGGAATTCTGCTTCATAACTAATCCAAAGGAATCACCAATGGGACGTGAGGGAAGCGAGGCAGAGAATGGGATGAAGCCAGATATCAAGCATGTTACCACTGCAGACAATTGGCACTTAATCCCAGGGGAGAATCAGAGTCAACTGAGCTGTGGACTTATGCCCCCTGAGGAATGGAGAGTAGGTTATTATCCACCAACTTGCGGTCTCTGGTTAATGACATCCTGAGGGTTCTAATTACTAGCACTTTCTAGTCAGCCCTGCCCTGGGCAGGGCCAGCTCTGGTGGCCAGAGAAAGCCCTCAGGCATAAAAACTGTAGTTTGATAGTTGGAAGTCACATCAGCATGCCACGGGGGTATAAGCAGGACACTGAATGTGTCTGCTACAGTGGTATATGAATATTTCTATTTTTTACATGTAAAAACCAGGGCAAGTTTTCCATGTGGTTATTTCAAGAGTACAAAGGAGTCTGCTGGGCTCATTGGCATGCAATACATGCTAATGCCTATTAAAATTGGAATAACAAATTGAATGAATCTATTTTGATTTGTGTCCTTAATCCCCAAATCTATATGAAGATCACAAAAGGTAACAATGTCCCTTCCTTCTCTCCACTTTCAAGAGTGACTAGTCATGTACTGTACTAACAATACTATAAGAACACTTCTGAAAATAAATGAGTAGCATTTCATAATTTTAATTTAGTGTTTGACAGCCGAAAGCATCACTCCTACATTATGCTTCTGACGATAGCTAACTTGTGATTACCATCTATAGTCCCAGGTTAGTTCCCCTGAACTCAGACCAGTCATGCAATTTAATTACAGTTGGAGTGTACTATTTTATTGCATTATATCCTATTAACATTTATCAAGTTCTAACAATCTGAAATGTGAATGTGATTTTTCTTTCCTTATCTACTTAGGGAAATTAATTTGAGAAGAAAATGCTTATCTCTGTGCATGAAGAAGTTACCTATATATAAATTTATTCATAAAACAATTTTTATCAATTATGATTGATCAACCCAGTTATTAATAGCATTTTTCCACAGTGTACTATCTGTTTTGTGTGTGGTAAAATGTCATATTTATTTGTCCATGCATTTTTAATAAATGTTTTCTAATATACAGCTAAGTTGGAAGTAATATACAGTACATACCCATATACTCATGATCTATATTCTACAATTAACATTTCACTGTGTTTGCTTTATCACATAAATCTATTAGCTCCCTATTAGTGTTATCATAAATTACTACAAATTTAGTGGCATAAAACAGCGCACATTTATTATTTTACATTTCTGGAGGTGAGAAGACAGAAATGGGTTTCACTGAGCTAAAATCAAGGTGTTGACTGGATTGCGTTCTCACCAACCGAACACCTTCCTGGAGGTGCTGGGAAGAATCTGTGCCCTTGCCTTTTCCAGCTTCTAGAGACCACCGGCATTCTTTGGTTAGTGGTCCCTTCTGCCACCTTCATATCCAATAACGTAGCATCTTTTTCTGACTCTGATCCCTGCTTCCCTTGTCACAGCTCCTCTTCTGACTCTCTAACCTCATTCTTCCATCTTTTTCTATTCTTAGATCCATCAGTTAATGACATCTGCAAAAACATCGTTGTCACGTAAGGTAACATTCACAGCTTCACATTTTTCTATCTACCGCACCATCTAGCTTCTGTCCATCCTTCCCAATCCATTTTGTGTGTGTGTGTGTGTCTTTTAAAGTAAATCTCAGACTGCTTATTCCTAAGGGTTACAATTCTTTAGTTCTCCATTCTCTGTAAAGAAAAGTTATCTGTATCTTTAGACTTCATTTAAAGAAGAATATATTTTACAAGTTCCTCGTATTTTTTCAGGAATTTGTCTGTGTGAACACTTAAACAGTTTTGGGGCTCTCGGCATGTATTTTCACTAATCTATCTAATGTGCTCACACAGCATGCCAATTTATGAATATTTTTCATGTTTTTCTAACATTTGTTTTCTTTTTGCTGCTTTATGTAAACATTTTGTTTTCAAGAAGCCCATATTGAACTCTTCCCACAATATTGGTTGATGCATACAGAAATGAAATTTGTGTTCCAATAGGTGATTTATCCCTATGAGCCAAGTTTTGCAGCAGTGTGGCTCATTTATGTGTATACATATATGAGATCTTCAGACCATAGTCATCTTATCGCTGAAAGTATATACCTTTGACCAACCTTTCCCTGTTCCCTCACCCTCCAGCCCTTGGCAACCATTTTCCTATTCGCTGTTTCTACATGTTTGACCTTTTCTTTTTTCTTTTGTTTTCCTTTCTTTCTTTTTTGAGAAACTTGTATATAAGTGACATCATGCAGTGTTCGTCTTTGTCTGTCTTACTTCACTTAGCATAATGCCCATAAGTCCCATCTCTGTTGTTGCAAATGGCAAAATTTTATTCTTTCTCATGAATAAATATTCATGTCTTAACAATTTTCCATTGTGTATATACAGTACATCTTTTTTGTCCAGTCATTTGTTGACAGATACTTACGTAGTTTTCATATCTTGCTTATTGTGAATAATGCTGCAATGAACGTGGAAGTTCAGGTATCTCTTGATATCCTGTTTTTATTTCCTTTGGATATATATCCAGAAGTGGGATTGCTGGGTCATACAATAGTTCTCTTTTTAATTTTCTGAGGAACACTTTTACTGTTTTCCGTAGTGGCTGTAACAATGGAGGTAACTTCTAAAGAGTCAGTCGATAGTAGGAAACAGAGTAGAATCTTCCAGACCAAGAAAACAGAATGTAGGAATACCTAGAAAAGTGTTTCCCAAGGGGAGATTATTCTGCCCTTGTGGGGTGTTTGGTAACATCAGGAGACATTTTTGCTTGTCTCAACTAGGTGGGGTTGCTATTAGCACCTAGTGAATAGGGTCAAGTGTGCTGCTATACATCCTACTGTGCACAGGACACACCTCACAACAAAAAATTATCTGATCCAAAATGTCAATAGTGCTGAGGTTGGGAAACTAACCTAGAGCATGTATGAATGTCTAAAGGATGGCATATGCAGGAGACAAGTACCGTGTTTCCCGAAAATAAGACTGAGTCTTCTATTAATTTTTGCTCCAAAAGACACATTAGGGCTTATGTTCAGGAGATGTCATCCTGAAAAATCATGCTAGGGCTCATTTTCAGGTTAGGTCTTATTTTCGGGGAAACACGGTAGTTTCAGCGACTAGAACAGAAGAATGATGAGAAAGTGGGAGAAATGAGTGTGGTAATGCAGCCATATGCTACTCATGAAGGTTTTTTTTTTTAAGTTAGAGAAAGAAGTTGGGACATCATCCTCCAAGTAATGGGGAGCCAAGGAAGACTGTTTAAGTACTGGGATGATTTGACAAATCTGTATCTTTTTGGAGGAAGAGTTGGTTTATGAGAACAAAATAAGATACACAAATGAAAGCAGTTTATAAAATTCTATACAAGTTTTAGGCATTATTATTTCATATATGTCAGCCTCATCATTAAGATAGGTTGATATCAAGTGATATTTATTAGAGCAATAAAAAAGCACACCGTAGACAAGAATGTCTACCAGTACTCCCACGGTCTAATGCATTACTAGATCCCTAAATAGTCATATGCTGTTTGATGTCTATAGACATGCCACTTCTTGATCCATTCAGCTATTTATATTTCTAACTCTAAATATATGCATTCACATTGTAACCTGTCAGGCTATGAAGCCAGCTCTGTGGGTAATACTTCACATTAGACTGGCCAGTTCTCAAAGCCTTAGTAAAACTAGTTCACAAAATATGTTTTTCTATCTTTCTACTTACCTAAACACTTATGTATTTTTTATCATGTTTTTTTCTTAACTATGCCATTAAAATATAATTATCTTCTTTACCTGAATGGAGTTTCCATAGTTTTTAAGTAGAAAGGATCACTAGGGTTAATTTTCAATTAGAATGCGCCTGAAAATCCCTTATGTATGATTTTTAAACAAATGCTTTTAACTATTGAAATGAAAATACACTGGAATTACCATCCGTTACTGCATAGAACACAAATACAGCAACACATTGTGATAAATTGAAGATGTTACATTCAAATGGCCAGATACCTTGAGCCTATTGCTGATACTGTCTAATTATGTACAATTAAGAAAGAATTAGTGGTTTGGTTGGGTGTGATTATGTACCCTGGTTTTGTAGAACTGATAATGTAGGATAGACCTAGATTTCAAGGGCTGTTGTATAGAACGGCAAAATACTGCAGACATTACAAATTGATAAGTAAGGCATTGACACATTTTGGTGGAATAGGTAGTGAAGAACAAGAGGTTCTGATGGCTGAAAGAGAGTTATGAAAGCATAATGGACCACATTCAGGCTTAGGAAATGGGTAGGATTAATGAGAGATATATTATAAATTGTTCTTTTATACTGATAGCTTGTAGGAGAAATCTATTCATCTTAAAGTTGATTACCTAAAGATCAGAACTGTACTTGAAGGACACAATGTTCTCCTATACACACACACACACACACACACACACACATCACATCACATCACATCACATCACATCACAAAAATATTGACTGTACAATGTTGTTTTCAACTTCTCCAGGTCATTTCATGTTTAATGGCTATTTTTAAGGCTCTGTGAGGAGTTGATTTATGTATGTAAAATGGTTTGAACTCCTTATCTGAGACACTATTTCACACCAAGTGTTGGTTATTAGTGGGAGTGAGCATGAACGAATAAAAGACATTTTTTATTAGTGTGTGAAACAAACTTCAGAAACTTATCTCCAAACTGAAATGCACTTGTTTGTTTGCTCATTTTTTCTGATGATAATAGTAGAGACAGTTTAAGGAAGCTAAAACTTTGAATATCTTGTGCCTTGCAAATTCCAGTAAAAATAACCATCTTTCATAACTTTTATTTAGGAAAATTACAAAGAAACTCACAAACAAATGAGAAACAGAAACTCATAGACACAGACAATAGTTTAGTGGTTGTCAGAGGGTAAGGGGGGCAGGGGGTGGGGGGTGGGAGATGAGGGTAAGGGGGATCGAATATATGGTGATGGAAGGAGAACTGACTCTGGGTGATGAACACACAATGGGATTTATAGATGATGTAATACAGAATTGTACACCTGAAATCTATGTAATTTTACTAACAATTGTCACCCCAATAAATTTAATTTAAAAAACAAACAAACAAACAAAAAAAACTAAAAAAAAAAAAAAAAAAAGAAACTCACCCCCCCCCCCCTTTGGCTATTATTTCTTAGAACATCTTGGACCTATTATCAGAAATGGAACTACTAACCTTGAGTTTGGCTACTATATTTAAATGAAGATAACAGAAGATTTTCTCTCTGCTTCTATACCTCTGATAAGTTCAACCATCATTGGAGACCAACATTTCTTCCCCACATTTCCACCCAGTTCTCTGATCTCTTGAACTAAACACCCACGTCTTCTAGCTTGATATATTGGCCATTATTCTAGTCGATTTCCTCACTTTACTCTTTGACAGTTTAAATCTGGCAACTTGCAAGCTCTTTTGGTCTTCCAGCTTGGCCTCACCATTGTAGAATCCTTATGTTTCATGATCGATGATAGAAGAGATAGTAAGTTACCAATGAACATTGAGTTAGTTTAGGCAAAGTTTCAGAAATTTCATGAAATTGAACCAATTTCTGCATACTTGAAGTTTTTCCTGTGCTCTTGGGTGAGTCCCCCTAATCTTTGCGTGATTACAGTAAGCTTCATTTTGACATCCAAGTTTACTCCCTCTTATGATCAGTATATGTTACCATTGTCTACCATTATTAACCTTTTGATCTTATAAAATGAGATACTGCTTTGCATTTCTGTATAATTATAAGCAGGATACAGGAACAGGAATAGGGGATTATAACAGTTAGGTTTCAGAAAGTTTTAATAAATTAAAAGCAGATTAACGGCAAAATACCTCAGGAGTACAAAAGGACAAAGTACAAAAGCGAGACGGTAAAAAGATAGCAGTTAAAGGAAATAATAACAACAGTGGGGGTTAGGTGAATCCTAAAGCTTCTATTATTTTACAAATAGTCAAACACAAGGGAAAAATGTCGGATCAGTTCAGAGCAATACTCAGAACTTTCTGGAGCTAACATTTGTAAACCTCCATTGTGTGCGTGGCTTAGCAGTTTAAATGAGTCCTTGTCAGTGTTCCAAAGGA
Source organism: Rhinolophus sinicus (assembly GCF_057876585.1). NCBI lineage: Eukaryota > Metazoa > Chordata > Mammalia > Chiroptera > Rhinolophidae > Rhinolophus > Rhinolophus sinicus. The sequence goes on along the minus strand of NC_142503.1, from coordinate 185,754,485 downwards.
GAAGGAAATACACTGGAAATTGAGCCTAGAAAGTGGTCCAAAAGCTGTAAAAGCTCTGTGAGGTGAGTAAGCCAGTAATTGGAGCTGGGAATATGAGGAGTGTGTCATACTTACCTCAATTTCACCCCCCAATCTGGTAAGTCTCAGCTAAATGCTATGAGTTGGGGGTTCCCACCTAACCCACCTACATGAGCGTCAAACTATATTAATGTTAAAACAGTAGACATGAGAAAATGAAGTGAAAGAATATCCTGTTGCTCAGTGGTATGGATTGAATTGTGTCCCACTCCCACTCCTGAGATTCCTATTTTGAAACCCTAACCTCAAATATGACTGTATTTGGAAATAGGGTCTGTGAGCAGAATGATAAAGGCTAAATAAGGTCATGGGGGGGGGGCTCTACTCCGATAGGGCTGGTATTCTTCCAAAAAGAGGAAGGGCCACCAGAGATTTCTCTCTACCATGTGAAGACACAGCAAAAAATGGTCATCAGCAAGCCAGGAAGAGAGACTCACCAGAACACACCATGCTGGAACCCTGACCTTGGACTTCCATCCTCCAGAAGTATAAGAAAATTAATTCCTATTGTGTAAGTCACCCAGTTTTTGGTAATTATGTAATGGAAAACTAAACATCCTAATACACTCCAGTTAAGATCAGAAATCTAATTCCTGTCTCCTTCTCTTTATGCTTAATTGTATAAAAGACAGGTTCTTGAGTAATGCAGTCCTTACGTCTGAGGACATGACTTCAGTCGGAGTGGCAGGCAGAGATAACACCTGTCTTTGACCCCTCCAGAAAATGTGTGTGGTCTTCCTCATGCCTAATAGGAACTATTTTGGAGTCATTTACTTGGCTTGCTGACTGAGAGAAAGATTAGGTACGTTCTTGGTGATTACAAATAAAATATTGATAGGAGAGTAAGAGAGTGATCATTCTAAAACACACTGTCATTTCACATTTAGCTGAATGGACTAGTTGTTCATTTGGGGTGTAGAATGCATCAGTGATTAACACTATGCTGGGCACATTGAAAATTATCAAAGGTATTTAGGACAGAAAAGAGGAGGAAGGAAGGAAGGAAAGAAAGAAGGAAGGAAGGAAGGAAGGAAGGAAGGAAGGAAGGAAGGAAGGAAGGAAGGAAGGAAGAAAAGAAGGTAGGAAGGAAGGAAGGAAGGAAGGAAGGAAGGAAGGAAGGAAGTAAAAATAAAAGGAAGGAAGGAAAGGAGGTAATGAACAAGGAAGGGAGAGCAAGGAAGAGAGGAAGGGACTTAGGGAAAGTATTTATTGCTACAACTTCAAGCAGAATCCATCCTTCTGGCTCTCTAATTAAGGGGGTACAATGGATATCATAAATGCTTAATGGAAACAAATGAATACATAAATTCAGGGATTAGATAACATTTTCATTATGTTAGTTTCAGTGTTTTACTAGGCCTAGATAACTAGGATAAATCAATTAGCTAGGCATTCACACCCAATCAACATAACCTCCTGGATTAGGCTATTGATGACAACTAAAGGAGAAAACTTACAATTGACTTCAAGGGACCAACACCTCTGAACAAAGGACCATATTATGAAAAAATAGTTTCTGATAGAAGAATGTGGTGTTGGGCTATAAGGCAGATGGTGGGAACTTATATTGGACTTCATCTGTTGCCATTTACATGTTGACTGAGTTTCTAATGGTTTAATAAAATGTTTATTTTTAGGCATCAGTGCATTACTCAAGCAAGTGATAGAGTCCTTCTTTGACAGATTGTGTAACACTCTGACAAGCCGGTCCCCAGCTCCAGGCCAGGCAAAACTCAGTACTGATCCCATATCATTCAGACTAGGACCTCAGGTCCCCTAAATGATGTGTACTTCTGCTACTTCTTTCACTTTGCTTCTTTATTCCCTCCTCTCCATGTGCTCTTTCGCAGCCATATTTTGTTGTTCTTCAAACTTATCAAGACGATTTCTATTTTAGGGCCTTTACATGGCTAATTCCACTTCCTAGCATACCCTATCCCCCAGATATAAGCATGACTAATTACCTAATTTCCTTCAAATTTTGCTCCAATATCACCTGAGACCAACTATGCCGTTATTCTCCAGTGCCTCCCAACCTTTCTGATCCACCCTTTGCTATTCTCTGCATGTTCTGTGTCGTGGGTCTTGGCAGCAATGGGCTCCATCACCAGGGCTCCCTCGCCAGCTGCCTCCCATTGGGTTCAGTCAATCACTCAAGCAAGAGATCAGAGGGTGAAAGGAAAGAGATTTTGGGGTAGTCCCGCCATTCTTCCCTCCTTGTTTTTGGGCTTGCAGTTCCGAAAGTGAGTACCTGTGAGTACGTCTGACTACAGCTCCTATAGCTTGTCCCCTCTGACACGGTTATAGCTCTACACAGGCTCTGAAAACATTTCCCCTTTCCTCCTTCAGGTTAGGGGAGAGTGACAGCTTCCTGCCCTTGCTAGACACTCAGTGCACCGACATTCCTTAACCAAGCTTACACCTCTGCAAGCAGCTCCTTTGACAAATTCTCTTTAGAAGCCTATTTGAGTGCATCTGCTTTTTCGTGACCAGATGTTGTATGATAAACTTACCATGTGACCTTTTAAATGCTTGTAACCTCTTACCCTCTCCCCCAAAGTCCTCAATCCCCTTTACCTTGCTTTACAATTTTTCCTAGAACCTATCATCTTTTATAGTATTATTTATTGTTCTTTATAATCTGCCTCCCTGTGGTAGAGACAGACCCGTGAAAGCAGACATGTGTATATAGTTTGCTCACTGAGGTATCTCAAGTACTGTGGAGAATGTCTGGTGCAAAAGAGATATTGAATAAATAATTACTGAACAATGAGTACTAGCCATATGTGGTGAGTTTCCCAGAAAACGTTTCTGGCTATTGGTAAATATACTGGCAAACATTTCTTTCAGTTAACCTCAATTATGCCTTTCTGTTTAGCCTTAACAGACTTTGGAGAGGAACACAAGGCTCAAAACGGACCACCAAGTCATAATTGTAGAACTCAATGACACTAAGTTAATATATTTCAAGGTAGGTTGTTAGTTCTTTGCTTTTATTTGATCATGGACCGTATTAGGCAAGGTGGTTCAGGGTGAGCTGCAGTAACAAAGCCAAAATTTCAAAGTCTTCAAGTGAAAAGGGGTTGAAGGTTCTCAATCGTACTGTGTACTCATGTCAGGTTAGTAAGGGATGCTGATCCATGTCTTCCTTACTTGAAGACTAGCTGATGAAGCCTCCACCGTGTCATTGTTTGCAATGCTGTCAGTTGCTGTAGAAAAGGCACATGGAGAATCACATACTGGCTCAACCATTTCTGTCCTGAAGTGATTACACAGTACTTCTGTTTTCCCATCACTGATCAAAACAAGGCACACAGCCATTTGAATAGAGTAAGAAAGTCTAATTGTACCCTGTGTGCAGAAGGCGGAAAAACAGAAATATTAATGATAAGCATGAAAAAATACCCATAGGATCTGATGGCTTGAGCTGATTAGCATGTGGCAGATGTTATTAAAAGAAGTGTTATCAATATTCTTAAAAATGCATGTATGTGATACATATATATGCACATATACAAGTATAGCAATAATTAATTATATTTACTGATTATATAAATCATAATCATTATATATGTACATTATATATGCAAGAGAACAGGTACAGAAATACAGCAAAATGCAAATTTTATTTTATTTTTCACAAGGTCCCTACAGTTTATTGAAGAAGCATATTAAAACCAAACCAAAACAAAACAAAAAATACACTAAAATAATTGGTTTGTGATGAACAATGCATTTTAATATCCTTTGCTCCTCATCCACAAGATCAGAATATTTCTTGAAACAATATAAAGTATATTTAAGCTTTTAAATAGAATTGAACAAAACTTAGAAAAGAAAACCCCAAACCCAAATGTATTGATAAAGTTTAGAAATGGTGTCACATAGCTGTTATTGGAAATTTCTAGGCCCTCCTTGTGCTGTGCAAAATAATGCTAAACTGTTACACATTGTTTTTCTTTGAGAACAACATATTGTCTTCCTGCCTACGGTAAAAACATGGACCCAAGGATAAACGCACAGAGCTATCTTATATGATTTATGATGTTTTCTGCTTGCTCATGGCTCACTCTTGTTCTCTCTTTCCCCTTTAGTAATATAACTTGGTCATTTCCCAAGTATTTTAAGATGATATTCACTTTATGCCTGTCTCAATAAATTTACAATTTTTTTTCATGTTTCCTTCCAAAGAATCTGTTCAAGTCATAGATTTATTACTCCCTATATGGCTGAATTCCAAGAAGAACTATGTCAGCAATGATAATGGTGGTAAGTATGGTGTGGGATACGGAAAATAAAACAGGATATAAACTAATTCCTCTTTGCTGCCTCTGAGGTTTCCTTAAAAACACTTTATGGATACAATTAAGGTGAACAAGTTCATGATTAAACAGTAAGATGCCACAGCTAAACTTTTAAAAGTTGAAAACTACCCTCCCCACTTTTGATGGCTTTAGCGTATCTAATGCAATGAGAAAATCGTATTTTCCCACACCACACCAATTCAGTAAACAAAACAATCATGGGCCAGCATCAGGAGTTGTGCATTGTCTGCCCAACTGCCTTAAAGGGGAATACATCTTTTTTTTTCAGAATTTTTAAAGCTTATGCTAATAATAGTATATTGAGTTGGATAAACCAAAATTAATGCTTTTAAGCTGGAGTTTCTATATTTTTTAAATGTATAATGTACACATTATCTGTGCTCAGTTCATTTTATTTTCTAGTGCTAGTGCTGAATAAGTCAGTTAGCCCTTGGAAAACTGCTGTGAATTTACATCGTATTCGTTGACACAAATGTTTCAATATTTTCAAGTGTCTTTGTGTTGCATCACGGAAAATAACCATTTCCATAGATGGGAACTATTAACGATTATCATTTAAACTTTGCCTTCCATTGAGCATCTATATCATTGTATTAAACAAGAAATGTTTTCTATAAAGTTGTGAAATCCAAGTCTTTTAATTCTGATATCAAATGCAACACCATAAAACAAAAGACCCCTACTTCCTTTATGACTATTATACTATTTGGGGAACAAACGCCAGAGGTGGCTATCTTGGAAGTAGTTTCACTGTAAACTAATCCTGGAGGGTATGATAACTAACATGCATAAGCATGTTAGACATAATTTTATATTTTTGAAATGAACAGTGTTCACGTTATGTTGACAGGTCAAAAATATTGTACATGCTTCTCTGACCCTGCCGGAAAATATTAATATTTAAGAAGCCAGGGAAGAGACCAATATAAGCAGAGCAGTGCAGGGGTGTTCCAGTCTGAGGATTTCATTTATTCCAGGATGCTGCCTCTAGATAAAGGTTTCCATTGCCTGATGCATTGAAAAGTTTAGCCTCATTCTGCCACTAGAAGACTATTGAATCTGTCTCCATGATCCCCATATCCTGCCTTTTTGACCCCATTGTTCCCATTCTAGTGGAGCTAAATTTACCTCATTGTGCTTAAATCACAGTTTTTGTTAATACTCTTATACGTTACAGTCCCTCCCCACCATTCAACTTACATTTTGTAAATTATTATTGACTGATAATCATAGCTTATGTGGCCTGGAATTTTGCTTAGAGATAATGAGAAGTCACTATTCACACGTCATGATCTACTGTCTGACAATAAGGAAAACACAACAAAATCCTGATACTTTGACACTCGTGTTTTTCCCCTCTAGCCCTCTTTCTCATGGCTCATGCTCCCTTACTGCTTCTGTCTACTGTAACCTTTAATCAAATCTTCTCGGCATCTGCTTACACTTCGTAATACATGAGGGCAGACTCATGAAAAGTATGATCCCAGTACAGATTTACCCACAAAAAGCAACCACCACTTGCATTATTAATGATATATTTTTCAAATGATAGAAACTGTGCACTTTTCAGTTGGATCTGTGAGCCATGGTGCTGGGATTTTAAGTTTTCCATTATGTCTAAGCTTTCTTCCCTGTGGAGGTCAGATTTTGGGTGACTCCGTGATTCTACCTCTTGATGTCCTTATATAATCCCCTTGCCTTGAGTGTGGGTAGGATTGTGACTTATTGTCAACTAATGAAACATGTCAAAAGTGATGGGACATTACTCCAGTGATTACATTACATTGTAGCTGACTCTATCTTGCTAGCCGGCTTACCTTAGTCTCTCTCTTTCTTTCCCTCATAGGCTTTGAAGAAACAAGCTGCCATGAATCCTACTGCCAAAAAGGAAATGAGTTCTGGGAACAACCTGGAGGAAATTAGTAGCAGGCCCTTACTGAGTCCAGGGTCTGATAAGAACTCAGCCTTGGCTGCCACCTTGACTGCAGCCTTGTGACACCTGAATATTGTTCTGAGGCCAATCTCAAGGTGGTGTGTGTGTGTGTGTGTGTGTGTGTGTGTGTGTGTGTGTAGGTGGGGGCTTCCCACTCAGCCCCAAGCAATTGTCAAGACCAGGTTGGTGTCCAAGAATTCATCCCAAATCTGACACTTATCTACCTGGAGATAACATCAGATTCCGTAGTTAAGGGTTCAGTCCTACAAAACTGTAGCTCCCTCTCCCTCCAGATGTGAGTCACAAACTTGTTACCTATACTTCTGACCTACCAGATGTAAATCAGAAATTCCCACGATCCTTGCCTTGGGTTCAATTAATTTAATAGTGTGGTTCACAGAGCTCAGAGAAAGCTTTTACAGAGTGGATCACTGGTTTATTATAAAAAGATATCACTTAAAATATCCAGATGGAACAGATACACAGGCCAAGGCAAGGGACGAGGGTATGGACTTCCATGCACTCTCCAGGCGAACTCCTCTCCCCAAATCTCCACAGGTTCACCAACCCAGAAGCTCTCCAAACCCCTTCCTCTTAGGCTTTGATGGAGGCTTCATCACATAGGCATGATTTATTAAATAATTGGCCATTGGAGAAGGAACTCAATCTCCAGTTCATCTCCCCTCCATGGATGTCAAGGGTGGGCCTGAAAGTTCCAACGCTCTAAACACTTGGTTGGCTCCACTGACAACCGGCCCCCATCCTTAGATGCTTTCTAAAAGTCACCTCATTAACATAAAGAAAGACATCTTTGTCACGTTGAACATTTTGGAAATTCCAAGCTTTCTGGGAGCTATACATCAGGAACTGTGGACAAAGACCAAGTATATGTGAGAAATATATTTTGATTATCTGAATGAGCAAATAAATATACATTTTTAAGTAAATCACAATACTCTAAACAGAGAACTCGTTTAACCTGTGCCTGTACTCCTGACTCACAGAAACTGTGAGATGATAAATGTGTATCATTGTAAACTTCTAAGGTTTAGGTAATATGCTATGCAGCGTGGACAACTAATAAACATCTTACTCCCTGATTCCAGACCACTGTCGAGATACAAAACATTCTACAATTTTCTTGAGACTAGCAAACAGTGAATAGTTAATGTTGCTTTTATGTGATATACTCAGACATACAGGTTTTATGAAATATTAGTAACTACCAAGGGAAGACACTTTACTACTGTACACACAAGAACATATGTGAGATGTTACAAAAGTGTTCCTTTCCCTGCTGACATTCACTATATCCATATCTGCCTAATAACCAGGGACAGTTAATGGACCTATTTTGTAATGTTTGCCTGAGGGGAAAAAAAAAATTAAAAGTACCGCTTAACTATTATGCACAAATTCCCTTTATAAGGAGCTGAACTATTCTTTATGTTTATGTGTTTGTCATGGTTTAAATCAACACATTAATATAAACTCTTTCTGCAAAAGACTGTGTAAGAAGCACAAAGAAAGTTTGCATACAGTGCTGAAGGGGCACATACTGACATGCACAATTTTTCTCAACGAGTTTTATTTAAACTTTTTAAAAAATGCTTTTTTTTTCCAGCCTGTTTTCTCCCTTTCTCATCACACCTTTACAGATTAGCAGCTGAACAGCACCTGAAGGCAGTTGTGATATGGTGTCCTTACCATGAAATTCTTGTTTTCCACGTCTCCTACAGTTCTTAGCATTCAGTAAGTTAAATCTAGTTCTCTTTTCTTAGGATTCTTTTCCACCATGCTGTGCTCCCTCCATAGTGAATTATTTGTATTTCCCTAATGGGTTTTCCGGGGTTTAGAAAGAATAGGAAGTAGTATATTTAGAACCACTAATATTTTATTTTCTCACTCAGAAATTCATATCGGTTTCAATGGGGACACACTTTATACCTTAACATTTTAACCAGAGGCAATCTAATAATGTTGTTGGCATTTTGTATCTTGCATTGTTCAACGCTCAATATGGGAAAGGAAAACATTTAAATATGGTTGTGTGGTAGGCTGAATAATGCCCCCTCCCTACCCCCACCTCTCTGCCAATGATATCTACTTCCTAATCTCTGGATCCTGTGAATATGTTACCTTCCATTGTAAAAGGGACGTTGCAGGTGTGATTAAGTTAAAAATCTTGAGATGGGGTGATGATCCTGGATTTTCTGGGGCTCTGGTGTCTTATCACAGCGTACTTATAAGAAGGAAACACGCAAGTCAGAGTTAGAGACAGAAGATGGAAGCATAGGTCAGAGAGGCGAGAAGATGCCATACTGCTGTCCTTAAAGATAAAGAAGCAGGAGGCATAAACCAAAGAATGTAGACATCCTTTAGAAGCTGCCAAAGGCAAGGAAAAGGGTTCTTCTTTAGAGCCTCTAAAAAAAGACACAGCCCTATGGATCCATTTTAGACTTTTGACTTCCAGCATGATAAGATAATAAATATGTGTCGTTTAAGCTACTGAATTTGGGGCAATTTGTTACAGTAGCAATAGGACACTAATATGACTTATAAAGGGATAAAAAATTGCTTAGAAGGTTTAGAAACAAAAGGATCTTATGGACTTCCACAGTCTAAGAAACCCAATGTGACCAAATATTTCTCTTGTGAAGGAGGTTTGTACTTCTGTTTTTATATAGAGCTAATACCGTTTTTTTGTTTGTTTGTTTGTTTTTTTGTAGAATTAAAGCCTATTATTCATGGGTTAGCACAGCCCATATTGAGAATGCACCCTATCCTGTCACCGAAATTTAAAGCCTGCTGCTCTCTGCCAAGAACAAGTTTCTTGAACAGTTTGAACAGCTCTGAATCCGAGAGATAATTTAGGTCTGGATAAAGTGGACACTGGAGATTTTACCAGAAGCCTGGACCAAAACCCTGTGGGGACTGTCATTTTGGGTTTGTGTGGAGACCTCCCAACTATGTATTATATCCCATTAGGGAACAACTTGTAGAACTACGGTCACATCCATTCCAAACTCTCTTACCTGATTCTGCACACGGAGGAACATTTTACCCTATTGATTGACAGTAACAGAAAGAGCAACAACAAAATTCAAGTTTGAGTTCTATCCAAAGACAGCCAATCCACAGTAAGTTTGCAGATGTTACTTAAGTAGATAGGCTTCTTTTTTCCTAGGCAGGGACACAAAGACTGCTTTTCTTAAGTGACAATACTTTCTCTTTAAGAGACAATACTTTCTCAATCTCCTCTGCTTCTTATGAGAAAGGAAAATAAATTGCAAGAAGTCCAAGGGTCTCAGAATTTTCCTTGGACTACTTGATTTCCCTCGACAACAATTCTGGCAAATATGTGATTTTTCCAGCCGCTGCTGGAACATCTGGAGATGTGTCCATAGACAGCTCTTCCTTGGATAGAAAGTTAGCAAGTTCCTTGTCAGAGCTGAAACTTTCCTTCCTATAACCCACCACATATGATTACCTTATTATAGATGCTGTACTGGGCTACTTGGCCACAGGAATTCCCAAATGTAAAAATCCCCTGTGCTTACAGTAAGTACAAGCACATAATTCCCCATAGCAGTCTTCCCATCCCAGCGCTGGATGCATTTTTTTTTTTTTTTTTTACCGTAATCCAAGTTGAGGTCATGTGTTAAAAATGCAGTTATTTGTTGCCTTTATATTGTTTATGGGGGAGGGAATCTAAGAATATAGTAAACAAATTAAATGACAGAATCTTATTTCAAGCATAAATACCTTTTATGAAGACATGACTCTATGTCCACAATATTCCAAAATTGTTATATTTCTGTAAGTCACTGTGTAAAATTGCTTAGCAGGAAGTAATATTTATTTCCCATTAAAGTATATTGTGAAGAATTTTCATTGGGGGTTTGATTAAAAGTATGTTTTATCTTACATTAGGAAACAACAAAAATCACAACTTACAAATATTAACATAAAAATAAGTTTATTGTGTGATGCTTAACATGGAGAGAAAAAAGCGAGCCCACAATCCCTGGGATATTTTAGGTGTTTGACCCATAAATACAAGGGGCAGGCATCACCCTTTTCCGATCCAGCCTCTGTCTCTATTGTCACTGAGTGAACTTCATGAAATACTGTGATGTATGTAACCCTCTTTTTCCACTTCTATAATAAAAGGGAACTGGAAGAGGTTGCCTTTGAAAGCACACCAGCATTAGAGATTTCTTTTTTTACGGCAAAAATAAAACCCTCATTCCTGAAATATTTCTATCATTATTTGGTTGTTTCTGCATGGGGAACGTACACAAGTTTACAAGGCACTTCTCATCGGTTTCATATTAGTATTTAGTAATTGTTCCTACCTTTTATCATACACCTCCCCTATTAAAAAACAAACAAAAAAACGAAAAAAAGCCCCACAAATTTAATAAAGCCAGTGCAAAATGTCACAATTCTAGTCTCAAGTTGAGTATTTTAGCACTTTTAGTTATTTGTAAAGAATAAATACACACTAATCCTTTGGGTGTCATTAACCAAATACAATTCAATTCTGAATCATCCCAAGAGTGGTACCAATGGACAACTGACCTCTCTCACGGATGGTAATCAAACAACCTATTTAATGCAGGCCGAATTTTGTGCTCCTCAGTCTGTTCACCCAAGACTGCTGTGTGTATTTTATGAATTGCATGACTGCACTTTACGCAGAAATTGTTCTTTATAAATTCTAGTGCACTAATTTACCTGAGAAAGCACAAGTTCAGTTTGGTGGAAAATCAGAACATCAACATAATTTTAATATCTTTATCTTTAACTGATCATTAGTTTGTAGAAATATTATTCACGGAAACACATACTCGGCATATCTCTAAACACAAGCTAGTCAGCTTACTAGCTAGTATATGTTTCTAAAAATAACATACATATAATAAATAGACTACTTAGTGGACAAGTATTAGAAAAGCAATTTGGTATAGCATTTGAGGCTGAAAGGATCTAACAGGTCACTAATGTTTATTTTGTTTCTAAACTATGAAAATGCTCGTGATGTCAGTGGTTTTGTGTTTTGATATTAAGCAGAGAGTGGAAGAATATATGAATTTATTGTGAAAGTGGAAGTATATTAATGCAATGGTAACAATTAAAATCAGAATTAGGCATAGTCCTTAATTTATAACATACTTTCATAACAGGTTCAGAGTGGTTCTCTCTCTTTCATAAACACCTGTGAATCCGTCAGCAAAAACAGAGAACTAGAACTCTCATAATTGCTTATATCCACCTCTGTTTCCATCACATCCCTCTGCTCTTTCCAACTGATGTATCTCTTTGTTATATTTATAATTATCTTGATTTTGTTTAATGTAGTTTTTATACAATGTTACACACACACATATATATGTATGTATGTATGCATGTATATACAGATATGTAGTTTTTGATATTTTTAAATTTATCAAAAAAGATAGCATATCGTAAATAATCTTTGGGTCCATAGTTCTGTCACTCTATATTATGTTGTCATAATTCATCCATACTGCGGTATGTTGTTACAGTTCATTGTAGTTCATTCATTTTCTTTTCTGTATACTCCATTGTTTTCACACCAGGTGTCTCCCCCTGTGGCAGAACAACTGATGTTTTGGACTAAATGATTCTTTGCTGTGGGGGGCTGTCCTGTGCATTGTAGGATGCTTAGTAGCATCCCTGGTCTCTACTCACTAGATGTCAGTAGCGTTCCCCCAGTTGTGGCAACCAGAAATGTCGCCAGACATTGCCAAATGTCCCCTGGGAAGCAAAATTGGTCACCAGAGGTTGAAAACCTCTGGTTTAACATATTACTGTTTATTTATTCATTCTATTACCAATGTGCATGTGTGCTATTCCCATATTGTCTATTACTCTTGTAACCTTCTTGAACAAGTATCCTGGTATGTCTTCTTGCAAGTTTTTCTCAAGAGTGGAGATGCTGGTTTATGAAGCATGTGATCATAGAATTTTATATGATAATGTCAAATAATTTCCCAAAGTGTTTGTATTCATTAACCTGCCATATTAAAAGAGTTAGTCAATTCACGTTTTCTCCAACTCTTATAATGTTAGACTTAATATTTGCCAATTCCAGTTGAATGATTATAAAATAATATTTTATTTAAGTTCTGATTTTTATTTTCCTAGTTATTATTAAGATTGAACATCTCCTCATAGTCATATTGGCCACTTATCTTCCCTCCTCTGTGAGACGTGTGTTTATACCTTTGCCCATGATTTTCCCTGTTGCATTAACTTTTCTTCAATAGTTTGCTGGATATATATCTTTGATATTTACCTTTTGTTAGTTATATATGTTACAATATTTTCTCTCAGTTTATAACCTACATTTTTATTTACTTTAAGTGCCTTTTGGTGGACACACATTTTATGCTTTAATATAGTCAAGTTTATCTGTACTTTTGTATTTAATACTTTTATGTTAAGATAGCTTTCCTTATCTCAAAGCTAGAAAGGTGTTTATCTACATTTTCCTAAATGTTACATAATTTTGCTTTTGACATTTAAGTATGAATATGTGTATAGCTGATACTTGTGTATGCTGTGAGATATGAATTCTATTTTGTTTGTTTGGCTTTTCATATGAGTTAACTGTTTGGTTTGCTCAATTTTTAGAATATACTTTCCTTTCCCCACTGATCTGACATGTCTCTTCCTTTCCTCCATAAATCAATGTTCCATATAAGTTTGTTTCTGGGATCTTAATTTTATTACATTCATAACTTTGGCTATCGCTGTGCCAGGAATTGTTTAGTAATAAATCACACTATAGATAGGGCAAATACCTCTTATTCTTTTTTAAAAAAATTTCCCCAGAAAAGTAAGTGATACTTTCATGTAAATTTTAAATCAACTTTGGAAAACTCCATGCATTTGAAATTTTTATTGAAATTATGTTAAACTTTAAGATCAATTTGGAGAAACTTGATGTGTTTATTCAGTGTATTCTTTACTAAACTAATTTCATTAGCTCTTTCTATGCACAGACACTGTATGCCTTTTTAGCTTTTGAACATTGTTAGAACTCTCCTGTAAAACCTGTGGAGGGATGCATTCATTGTGGGGAGATTATTCATTACAGCTTCAATTTTTTCAATACAATACTACCGATACATCTGATTTTTCAGTCATTTTTGGTAAGTTATATTTTTCTAAGATTTTTATTTCAACATTTCCTATAACTTCAAAATTGTTGGGATTAACTACTATATAGAATACTTACTATATTTTAATATTTGCTAGGTATAATTATGACCCTTTTTAATCTTTGCCTCATCTGCATGAGACTTTTTTATTATACATCTGTACAACAATTTGGCTGAATATAAACATCTAGGTTGATTTGTCATCATGCCCAAAAGTTTCTTTGTAATAACTTTTATTTGTACTTTATTTCTGTGATCCGTCTTTTTGGAGGTTTATCTATTTTGTTTCTCTTTTCAAATAACAATCTGTAGTTTTTTATTATTCTTTAATCTTGTTTAGTGTATCTTTGTTTTGTATTTTATAAATTTTCACTCTTTTGAGAATGATTTCCTTCCTTGTATTTTTTGTTAGGTTGTTTTTCATCTTTTTCTGTTTTCTAAAGTTGGCAGCTGGTTTATTGATATAAGTATTTATTATTTTATAATTTATGTACTTAAGGCTATAAATTGTCCCTGGAGAAGCACTTTCACTTTTTTATCATATATTTTAATTTGCATTATTTATTATATATTTTAATATTTTTAACATAATTTCTTCTTTTACCCATAGGTAATTTAGAAGTGTGATTACCATCCTCCAAGTACATGGGGATTTATCTTTTTATTAATAAGTTCTAATCTAATACTGTTGAAGTCAGAATTATAAAATTGTCTCTATGGTAATTATTCTTTGAGATCTGTTGTTATTTGCATGACACAGTACATGCCTATTTTGTGTTATTGCATTTGAGCTTGGGAAAATTTTTTTGTAATTTTTGATTACTGTATTCATTGCATTATGTATGCATAGCATTTTCCTTAGCGACCTCTCTCTTCTGTCTCTGTCTCTGTCTCTGTCTCTCTGTCTCTCTCTCTCTCTCTCTCTCCTGCTCTCACCCTCTCTCTACTGCTCTCTTTTTCCCTCATTTATAGTTGTTCAAGTTTGCTGTGTTGTTCGCAGTTTCCATATTTCATATAAACAGATTGACAAAGCATATTACGATCTCCCACTATGATAGTAAATTAGCCAATGAAGTTGTGTTTAATTTGCCTTATATATTTGAAGACCATTTTATAAGGTGCATGCATGTACTTAATTTTATATATTCTTGGCAATCTAAGTCTAATGGCACAATATAGTGAAACTTCATTATTTACTGATGCCTTTTTCTTTAAATCTATTTTACCTGATATAGTGTTACCAGCTTTCTTTACTAGCAGCATCTTGATATTTTTGTTGTATTATTTTGCTTTGTATCATTCTATTTTTTATGTTTAGGCATGACTTCTTTTATCCTATAGTTGTATTTTATTATTTTCTTCTTTTTAAAATCCAATCCAACTCCAACATTTAACCAGCAAGTTTTGCCCTTTTATGTTTATTGTACGTTGATATGCTTAGACAGTATTTTTCCATCTTGCTTCCTAATTTCAATTATCAATAATTTGTCTTTTCCTTTATTATCTTATCTCACTGTTAAAAATTGATACCTATGTTTTCACGTTAGCCCAGTTTCTTATGATTTGTTTTTCCCACCCTAACTCCCAAATATTTATGACTGGATAGAATTTTAATTATTAATAACTCTAAATAGAATTTATAATTTTGTTTTGATTTGATTTCTGTCAAATTTTAAGTATATAACTTCCTTAAGGAAGATATGTGATTATTCTAAATTCTTACATGTCTTGCTGCATCTCCTCATCTCCTGTACTAGCTTTTTTTTTTTTTAATTTTTTGAACATTGCCTCAAAACTCATATTCATAGTGCAGGTTTGAGTAGCAAATATTCTAAGGATTCATATGCCTGAGATATAGTTCTATTATATTCTTATTTTTCAATAATTTAGCTAAATGGGTTCTTGTTTCAAAGATATTTTTCTCCTGTACTAAAAGTCATTATCACCTTCTATAATCCATTATTGCTGTTGCAGAGTGCTATAAAACTATTTTCTTTTTTCTTTTTAGATGGTCTATTCTGTCTCTCTAAAGCTTTTGTAACTCTTTAAACTTTTGTTACTGTCACTGAGGTTTAGCATTTCATACTCCATTTCAACTTGACGTTTTCTTTAATTCTAAGAAACTAATCTCCACCCTGTCTCCAAATATTTTGTCTCCATTTTATTTTTGTCCTTTTTAGGCATTCCTGTTATCTATATAATGACAAATTTTCTTTCATTTTCCATAACTTTTATATCTATACTTTCTTTTTAGCCTCTTATACTTTGTTCAGGGGAAGTACTCAATCTGAATTTTCAATTCAAGTATTTATCTTCAGCCTTGTTTAATGTACAATTTACCTCTTTTTTTCTTTACTTCAATTGCTATGTTTTATACTTAATAATTCACTGTTATGTTGTCGTTAAATGTTACTTATATATTCCTTGATATTTTTATTCTCCTTTTTATCCGTATTTTAAAGTGCTAATGTCTCTTGTTTTTAATCTTATACAATATTAAAAAAAAACTATCCTTAAACTCTTCTTGAGCTTATATTCCCTAAGGGATCTCAGCTTCTCTCTCTCATAAGGTATATGTAGGCTACATGCTAGTCTTGGCCAGCTTAGATCATCTCAATGTAAAAAGAGTGGTGCCCCGTTTGGAGAGCCCTGGGAAACTCAGTCATTCCATATCGATATGTTGTAGTTCTTTACCCTCTTACCTATAGGAAAGGCAATAATCTGAGGTTCTCTTCGCATTGTAATACACTAGCCCTGTGGGTTTGTATAGTAGTGGAGGATCCTTGATTTCATCCTAGAGGGTAGTCATGCCTAGTTGTTTCCACTTCTCCTCAGAAATTTGGGCTTTTGTGCTGCCTGGAAATCACTCCTGTAAAAAACAGTGTCTATGGTCTTGACATTAACCTTGGTGTTTTTCAGTACGAAGACAGGTGCTTATTTCCCCAAGGCAAGTATCACTGATAAAGGCAAGGAGAAGTCTCAAAGGCCTTCCTACCCCAGTCACTAAAACCACACCCATCAGTCCAGAAAAGGCCTTCATCACCCCTGTTTTTTATTCATTCTCTTTCCCTAATTTCTTTGATGTTGCCCTTCTGGGAGAGAAACATCAATGTGCATTAATTTATCATTCATATTTAATTATCTGTGAAATAGGTATTAATTTATACCTATTTTATTTATTGCTCAATTAATTTAGAAAACTAAGGTTCAGAGAAGTTAAATAATTTACTTCACATCACAGGATTACTAACATCAGGCTTAAAACTATCATACTTCCTGGACTCTAACAGACATACATTTTATAATTGATTTTCAGGAAGAAAGAAAAAGAAAAAAGGTACCAGATTTCATTATTTATAAGGTGTACATTCTTTCATATATTAACATTTTGACACGGGGATGGGTCCCTACAATCAATGGTATGTCAAAATTTAATCATCAGCTTTTTTTTCTTTCTTAGTAGTATATAATGGATGGAAAGTTAGGCTTAATGAGATAAGATATAGCTTAAGACATAGCTTACAATTATAATTGCACTCGTTTATTATTAAGACCCATGGAAATGCTATTATAATAAAATATACAAAATGGAAGTTTTAAATCAGAGGAAAATTGATGTATATATATTTCCAGATATTATACTCTGAGTTTTGGAAAGCAATGTAATTGATATTTATAAACCTATTGGCATATATATAAAGAAATAAACAATTTGTAAAGTCCTAACAATTCCAATAATGTTTCATAATATGCCAATCACCACATTTTCTTGCCACTAAACTCATTTATTTTTATATAAAATAAATTCATTTTTAGCAATCTAAAAACTCACATTTTAAAGACAGGATATTTTCGTGTTGTACTATGTGACTCTTATTCATATATCAATGAGTAATTAGAAATATCTATTTGTATCTCAATGTATATTATTAAAGATACCCAGAAGTAATGTCATGTGAACTTTTGAGTAAAGCTCATAGGTATCAAAATTTAAATGGGATAGACCTATTCCTTTGTCTCTCTCCCTGATTGTGTCGAGTTGGTTTAAATTTGGTTTTCTCTACTGGACTAACATCTCCTTGATATATGTGATTATATTTTAATTTCATTTGTAGCTTTCAATCTTAGCATAGTTACTGGCACTTGGTTGGTACACAATAATTGCCTTATGATAGGATAAATAAATTCAAATTTCTAAACTCTATTTTATAATAATGCTCTATTTATAATATAATATTTTAGGAAAATGTATGGCATTGAATTCCAAGAGTGAAGTACAATGCTTTCATATAGGAAAAAGATGAGTGATAATAATGGTACATTTAAAAATAAACTTTTCATTTCCTATGATGCACACACTGCAGAAAATTAAATAAATAGTCCCTATTATTATTAACTTATCATAATAAGAAATAACCAAACTAAATATGTTGGCAATACAATATATAAGTAATGGAAATAAATTTTACCTATACTAAGTATCACATTTATAGTAAAGATGCAAATTCCATCTTGAAGGCCCTCATATCTTAATCTACAATAGCACCTCACTTGTACATAAAAATCTCACCTGTTATCACTCAGTGTCACATTGTTCTGACCCTAGGCCCTTAATTCTCAAGATCAAACTCTTCTCTTCCACATATTATTCCAAAACAAGCCCCCCATCCATTTACTCACCAACCCTCGAATAAGCAACTATAAATATGTCTCATTTCCTCACAAGGTACTAGTAGCATGTGAAACAATATGAAAATGTATTTATTCATAGTTAATTATTAATTTCAGTTAGAGGTTTAGTATGCATTATAATGTGGATTGTAATTTTGATCTAGAGGCAAGAGAGGAGACAAGGGTACTAATTCCTGCTTTTTGAATAACTACTTTTAGCATTTTGAAACATCAGCATTTGGAAGAGCTTTCAGGTCGGGTGGCCACTGCTTTGTTTTTACAACTATTGGTCAGTGCTTTTCAAAAATATTTCCTCACTTACCCTCTAAAATAATTTTGAAAATTATGCACCTATTCACATTAAGTTGTGTTAGTTTGTAAGTTGATATATAAAATTATTTAATTTCTTTAAATTATTCAATTAAAATCGTGCAAAAGATGTAATTTCTTGCTTATTGAAATACTGACGTTTAAAATGTAACTCTTAGACCAGTTTTTGAAATGTAACCAAATGAAGTTTGATAAGCTAGCAATTGAAAAAATATCATTTTTTTATTCAAAACATTACTGTAAAATATTTATACCCAAAGGATACAAAAAACCCTTAAAACTCAACAATAAGGAAACAGAGGATTCAATGATGAATGGGAAAATGTCTGAACAGATACCTCATAAAAGAAGAAATGCAGATGATATAAAAGCATATGAAAGGATATTCAACATCATTTGTCATTAGGGAAATACAAATTGAAGCTAAAATGTATACCACCCCATGTTTATTAGAATAACTAAAATCCAAAAAATCTGACCATAGAAATGCAGGTGAGAATTCAAAGGTAAAGGAACCCAAATTAATTGCTCCTGCGAATGTAAAATGGTACAGCCACTTGGGAAGACAAGTTATCAGTTTCTTACAAAGCTAAATATAGTCTTGCTATATAATCTAGCAATTGCACCCCTAGTTATTTACATAACTGATTTAAAGACTTATGTCCTCATAAAAACTTGCATGCAAGTGTTTATAGCACCTTTATTTATAATTCCCCTCAAATTGGAAGTAACCAAGATATCCTTCAATAAATGAATGGATAAACAAACTAGTACATCCCTACAATGAAATATTATTCAGCAATTTTTTAAAATTAGGTTTCATATCACAAAAAGACATAAATAAATCATAAAGAGATACTGTTAAGTAAAAAAAAAAAAAAGAAAAGAAAGAAAGCAAACAACAAGCCTGTGAAAACACTACATTGTACAATTCCAATTATATGACATTCTGGAAAAGACAAAATGATTTTGTCTATAAAAAGACAGCTGTTGACAGTCTTTCTAGGGAAAGAAAGGAGGGTTAAAAGGTGAGGCATAGAGAATTTGTTAGGGTGCAGAAAATATTCTGAACGGTACTTTAATGGTGGATCTATGACCTTATGTGTTTGTCAAAACATACATAACTTTCTAGAACAAAGAGTGAAGCATAATGTATGCAAATAAAAAGAAAATGTATTTCAGGACCATGTGAGATCTCAGGATGGATGCAGATTATGACAAAAAAAGCGAACTATACTATAAAAAATTCAAATAACCTCACTGAAGGTGTAGAGAAAATAGGTGCTGGCCTAATAATCTTGGAAAAGAGTGGAATCTTATAAATCTAAAGGCAAAAAGAACTACACATGGGCATGCTACTATAGTTAATAAAGTTGTTTTTGATGAGGCTATGAGTTAACAATTCTGATATGTGTATGTCTGTATACTCCAAGTGAACTGGAAGTAAATGTATGGCAGATAGTGGGAGCCACATTTCTCCCTGTGAGTGGGGGAGTTTTGATATAAGGAAGGGGAGAAGGTAGAATTATTGATAAGGTAAAGGATCACAGTAAGAGACAATTGTATGAACTAATATTTAACATAATATGCATACACATGGTTATATATAGAAATAGGTGTAGATTTGTGAATATACAGGCATTAACATGCGAACATCTGAGAAACTGTCATAACCAAGAGGAGACTAGGGAGACATGGCAATGAAATGTAATGTGATAACCTGGGTGGCATCCTAGAACAACAACAACAACAGCAAAAACAAACAAACAAACATTAAGTAAAATTAAACAATTCTGAATAAACGATTAGCTTTAGTTAATGATATTGTACCAATGTTGGTTCATTAATTGTAACAAATGTACCATACTAATATGTAATAGCAGAAATTCATCCTAGGGTATATGGGACTCTCTGTTCTATATTCTCAATTCTTCTGTAAATTTAAAACGGTTCTAAAAATAATCTATTTAAAAACAAAATAAGCAAAAGAGTCTTGCTTGTATACCAGATAAATTCTGCATTTAATGTTCTCTTTATACCTGTGAAATAGGTATGAACATTAATAAACAGTAACCTCATTTAAAATAGACTTGGGAGGCTAGAAGAGAGAACACTCATGCTTGTGTCACTCAGTACACATTACTGACACCAATAATAAGGGAGGTACCTGGCATCTTTGACAGGAAGTGAAATTAGATTACTACATACTTCAGTGGGGGAAGAAAAGATTCCACCTTGCTCAGTAACAGCTCAGCTAATGGGAATCTGCCATAACTCAACCAATGAAAATTCACTATACTTCCAACTTGCAGTTTCCTCCAATGGACTCTGTTTACAACAGCCCTTCCCAACTGCATAAAAAAGAATTCCTCTCTTTGTTTCTTGGGACTTGTATAATGATTCACTATTTGACCACATGTCCCAAATTGCAATTCTTTGGTGTTCCTGAATAAACACATTTTGCTAGAAAAATATCAGGTTGTCTATTTGCTAAAGATCAACATAAGAAAAGAAAACAATAATACCTATACAAGATATTTTAGATAATAAGAATGTTTATAATCTGTTTATTTTATGGAACTAACATTATTTTATATGTTCTCACATAATTTTCTTCTATTATGATATATATTAATGATCACTATCAAATCTTTCACAATTAAAATCTTTATAAATTAAATTTTTAATTTTTGGTGAAACTATAATGCTAAATTTAAAATTTTTGATATGTATAATTTTGCAAATACACAACTGATAAAATATATATTAAAATATGAATAAATTATGATTAAATATAAAAAGGAAGACTTTTTAAATGCATCTCTTAATTAGAACTTTGGGCTGTTGTGTATATATGTGTGTGTGGTTGACTTCACTTATTTTTATGTCCAATGGTTGCCTATTATTTACTTTTAGAATAAGACTGTTCTTTGTTTTATAGATACAAATACTAAGAAAACTTATTGATGTAAATTAACCAAAATTGAAGGAGTTTTGTTATAGCAATGCCAATCAAGGTTTTGAATTTTTTCCAATTTACAAGCCAAAATAATGAGTGTTATTTATCATCAAACACTATTTAAAATGATCTATTAACAGATGATTGATGAGATTCTCCTTCAATAATGTTGAAAGCACATTGGACACCATATTATTTGTAAAATCATTTGTTCTTAAATCAGTAATGGCATTTCTCTCTCAGATTCTGAAAATTCTATCAAAAATACTTAACAAGATTTTATCAAATGGCTAGTATATCTGTGACTCTTTCACTTTGGGGCACTTCATTTCATACAATCAGAAAGCATTTAAAATTCTAAACATTAATTTCAATATACTTTTATCATCATATAATAGTTTGACAAAATAATTTTGTTATCACAAGTACTAAATACATTTTTTGTCAATACTGTCACATTCCAGATTTAGGTTATTCAAAGTATGGGAATAATTGTTATACTAATTTTATGTCGACAGGAATCTTCCTGTTAAACTGATCAGAAGAATCAGATTTACTTTCTATTAGAGAACACTTACTTTATATTTCAATTGAAATGACATGTTAATAAGCAGTTTTGAAAATATATAGAATGTATTTATAAGACATTATCGACAGTATCAAATTCAAGTTATAGAGATAATAAAATTAGCTTTACATTTTATCACAGATTATGGAACATGTTTGTTTTTGATTATCTTGTTTGTAGTAAATTGAGGCAAATGTGACTTTAATCGAAAGTTATGTACAAAATGAGGACTGTGATGCAAAGCTTAATGTCCTTTCAGTGAATGTATAGTTTGCACGTGTTGAACATTTTGTGATTAATTACATATATACTTGCATGTATGTGTGCAATTGTGTGTATATATGTGTATATGCAAACAATATATACATACACACATATTCATATATGTATATGTACATATCTATACATTCATGCATGCATGTATGCATGCTTGTGTGTGCTATATGTATACATGTATATACATACCGTTAATATTATCAGATCTCTTAATCATCTCTTTTATTTGTTTAATAAAAGAGAAAAAGCGTATTCTGCAAAAATTGACCAGTCTGGCAAATAGCACATATAGTAATTTTTGTAATGAGAAGGTTGAAAGCGTAAAATGTTTTATAAGACGAAAGATGATGATTGAAGGTAATTGGAATAAATATATCATGCCATGTTTAGAAAAGATATGATTCAGCAGCTTTATTTATTCTCTCACACACACATCTAAGAGACCATATAAATTTTTTGTCCATAAATTTAATCCTACAAATCTTAAAATGCTTGATAGTCCAAAAACTTTTCAAAGTATATTTGAAGGACTCAACTTCATGATTATATACTTTTTTTTTTCCTCACGATGATTCCTAGTGATAAATATTGTAGAAAGAATTTTAAAAAGCACTTATATATTTGGAACAAAGTGTTGTTTCTTAGCCTTTATAGGTTAATTTAGAGTTTAGTGTATTTTAGTAGAGTAAGTAGTAAATTTATAACTCTTAAAAGCTGAAGCAAAAATCTGTATTTTAGTGAACTATTTCTGGTCCAGTATAAACTAGGGCGATACTTTTTTTTTAAACATGTGTTCAACAGAAATTATAGTTAAGATTAACACATATTGGTTGAATCAAGACTTTTGGATTAGGCCTGGGGACTACTGCTCTCGTAATTTCCTTTTAAGTTAATTGCTTCAGTGTCGGCAAGACTAGGCTGCCAAAAATAGTGCAAAACAAGTGATTGGCTTATACGTAGGACTTCATTTTTCTTGAAGATCTTTATACAAATGAAATGACTTTGCATCATCCTGGGAGAGAGGGTGAAATCAATACACCTACTGTATATTTCCTTCATTTTCAGTTCGTATTAGTAATAATAACTTTCATTCAGGGCCTTTCATGGAAATTAATGACTAGTTGGAGTTAATGGACCAAAGAGCAACCCCTCCCAGGCAGTCATTAATCTCCAGGAATGCCTTATCCTGCAATTGCAATTGCTTAAATAAAAGCTTGCCAGAGAATTCAAAGAGAAATGCTAGACCTGCACTTGTCACTACAGAACAAATGGCAGTTTCGATCCAAAATATTTCTCCAGAGGAACAAATAATTTGTGTTCAATTGCTTTGTTTTCTAAGATGCTGTGCAGCATTTACAACTTTTCAAGGTGCCAATGCAGATTGTACATCTTCAGGAGTCAATGCTGGATGGAATTGTCCTAATGTGAAATTTCACCATAAGTAGAAGAAAGTAGACAGCACTTTAAGGGACTAATTTGCATTATTAGTTTTTGTGAGTATGAAAAATTTCGGAAGGCACTTAGCCCCAAAGAGCTGTAACTGAAGAAACATCTGCATAAATAAAGAGTGACCAAAAAAGTTTTTGCTGCTAAAACAATTGATCTGCATTACTTATCTTACTTACATCTCAAAACATTATCATCCATTGGTTTCATGATGTATGGATTTCATCCTTCCTCTGATTGACACTTCTTACTTCCTTTCTTGACTTTGTCCTTTCACTTACTTAGACGCTAGTGTTATCTGGAAACATGCTAAGCCTTCTCTTCTTAGTCTCTTAGAGCCGTAAGCCTTCAGTTACCTTCTATAGGGTGAAGTCTTTCCCCAACCTGAGCTGTCTCTCCACCCAACCTACTCCTTGCTCAGTGATTTCACTCTCAGTAAATGAACATCACCAAATTCCATCCTAGGAACCTCATTTTCAAAATTCTCTTTTCTTTACTAAGCCTTGTCAATTGTACTCTCAGAATAACACCTCAAATTAATCCACTGTTTGTCAGTTATGTAACCATTCCCTAATCCAATGTGTCATGGCTTTTTACATGGATTGTGGGCAGCATAATTGATTTTCCTATTATCAGTCTTTCTCCCCTCTAATTGTCTTTTCCAGATAGTAACCAATGATCTTCCTGAAATGCACGACCATGCCACCCTGCTACATAAGACCTTCGACAACATGCCATTTTTAATAGAGTTTATACTATTTTGATTTACAAAATGATCAATAATCTATGATCCTTTGATCATTGCTCATCAATGGAAAAGAGAAATATGATGGATAATCTTTAACTATTTAGAAGTCTTACTGTTATTCACGATGGTGGACATACCTTAACTTCCTTGTATTCTTGTATACAATCCCTTAAGGTGGGCAAGACCTGTGACTTG
The DNA here is from genome assembly GCF_057876585.1 of Rhinolophus sinicus. Classification (NCBI taxonomy): domain Eukaryota; kingdom Metazoa; phylum Chordata; class Mammalia; order Chiroptera; family Rhinolophidae; genus Rhinolophus; species Rhinolophus sinicus. Next base: position 185,729,763 of record NC_142503.1, on the reverse strand, counting down.
CTTCTTACCAATAGAGTATCAATTCGATACATGTGATTAAGTATAAATGTTTGTGTTACATAAGACTGTAACATCTGTCTTGCAAAGAGATGCTCTCCTTTGTTGGCTTTAAAGAAGCAAGGTGCCATGTTGTGAGCTGCCCTAAGGATAGGGCCAGATTGCAGAAGGCTGAGGGTGGCCTCTGGCCTACAGCAAGCAAATAACTTAGGCCCTCAATCCAGAGGCCTGCCTGCAAGAAGCTGAATTCTACTAACAACCAGTTAACTTAGATTGTTCTCACATGATGTAGGCAAGCCTCCAATGAGAATTCAGTCTTGGCAGATACCTTGATTAAAACCTTACAGGAAATGCACTCATGCTATGCATACATTCCCGACTCATAGAGACAATGATATAATAAATATGTGTTGTTTTATGTCGCTAAATTTTTAGCAATTTGTTCTGTCTCAACAGAAAACTAACATACTCATACCTAGTAACAGATCTACCATTGCTAAAGAGTTCAGAGGAAATATTTTCAGTATATATGTATAATAGGGTATCAAAAATATAAAGCAGAAGGCCATTTCTTATAGTCAAACACACACCTACACAAACACACTTACATAGAACAAACATATGATTTTTCATTTTAAACTGTTTTAGATAATGACAGAGAAATGTGTTAGCTAAAATGATTAAACATAAATGTGGAGATAAAATAGTACTCTGAGGAGAAAAAAAAGTAATTAGAATAGAAAGGAAAAGAAAAGAAAATTTATCAATCAGAGAGAAGATAGATGGGGCGCCCCAAGGGACATTTGAAGAAAAAGGAGCACTCACCCCAAGAGAGGGCGAAATAACAGAGACTGATAGTTCAGAGCCTTGGCTATTAATTCATGTGTCAAACTATTCACAGTTGAGGGCATAGAAAACCTGCCCTGTTGCAGCCTGGGAATTTAGAATTGAAATCTAATCATTATCTTTGTTACATTTTACAGATAAGAAAACCAAGGTCCAAAAAGCTTAAGTTAATTTTCCCCAAACCATGCAGTGTACAGTTGGAGGGGCCAGATGCCAAAATCAGTTTTGACTTACTTCATGTGCTATCTATCTATTACCCTGATTTATTTTGAATTTTAGAGTAACTGGTTACAGGGTTTGATTGATATATCAAAACAACTACTTATTATAGGCAAAATGTTTCTCTTTTTAAAAAACAATTTCTGCTTTAAAAATAAAATGCGAATGTTTTTTATTTGAAGTGTCTTTTGTTCACGTTTTGAATCCTGCCCTTTCAAAGTAAATTCTTAAAGATTTACAAAGTGTTAAATCTCAAACTGATAAGAACACTAACTTCCAGGTCCCTATATATTCTGTATCAAGGCTTCTGTCTAGAATTTGACAGATTTATACCTCAGACACCGGATTAACACCAGGGAGGAAAACAGTGAAAATAGAAAAAAATAAAAAATAATGCATGACCACTTCACGGTTAATTTAACTTTGCATCTATTTTTACCTCTTAGTATACTTCCAGGAAAATAAACAGAATCAACTGAGATAACGTATATGACAATTCCAGTATATCAACATCACTCCATAAATGACTTTACAATGTTAACTAACCTTATCTTGACTCAAATTCATGGAAACAAATCTTGACTATGTCATATTTAATATAAATGTCCTGAGGTGATAAAAGAACACTTACAATTGTTTGGCTATAGTTGTCGTTTCCTTAGAGTCTATTAATAAGGACTCATAATATACCCTCTAAATGAGCAAATCTTACTGAAGAAGAAGAATAGATATCGTATGCATTATGTTCTGTGCCTTCCAGAACTGGATAGATCACAATAATAGTGTTAATGGCATTATTCTAAGTTTAACAAGTCTTCAGACAAACGAAAGATGAAAGTTGACCAGTGTAAAACTCCACAGGGCTGGCAGAATTTTGGTTGAAGATATTAGATAAGCAGAGGGGAGAATGTGAGGCATTCCAGAGGCCCTGGAATTGTGATGCCAAAGCATCAAGGCAGAGAATGGAAGTGCCAAGGAGGACGTTAACATTCCTTGGGGCATTGATACATACCAAACAAACCACCTACGTGGATTACAAACACTGTTTTCCAAGTAACTCCTTCAAAAAAAAGAACATGCATGCTTTTATTATTCAAAGTAACTTTTATGATCGCTATCGCCTTCAACATTTTACATGTAATCCCAATGTGAGCAGACATCTCTCTGAACCTTTACATATCAACAAGACTACCTCCCAGCTCCTATTTCACAATGCCTTGGTAAGCCTTAAGCCTCCTCCAGATTTCAATCTGTGCTTCACTCAAAGTGAAGCTCTCACACCCTGGTCCTCTACTACATCACAATGGTGAACATTTCTTTTTTCCAATTTTCATTAAAAAATCAATCACACAAGGCATTCTGTTTTATCGGTTGCTTTATTGAAGCTCAGACTTCGGAAAAATTGGTGAAGAGTGCACATGAGCATGACAACTTCCCACAATTACCTCCCCCCCTTTCTACCACACATATTTCATTCCAGTAGCCATATGTAGTCATTCTCTCTTGCCATGCAAGGTAGACTCATTACCTCTTGGAACTTTGATACCATCTCATATCCTACAGAGTCAACTACCAACAAACTGTTCATCAAAGAACTTTTCCAAGATCTGCTGTTCAAGGATCAAGGCATATCATAAAAAATTTTGAAATGGACACAAAAATCACGGAATGTCTTATCCTGGGAAGTTTACCCTTTGAGGCACATTTCATCTTCATTGTCCTTGAGCTATTTGCAACTCTGCAAACTGTAGAAATTGAATAATAACACAAATAATTCTAGTCTATAAAAATGCTCGAGTTCTATCTGGTGGAATGTAGTTGAATGTCTCCCTGTAGATACCTAATGGTGTATCTAGTCATAAACTCATTGTCATGATTACTGATTGCCTATATTTGTGTGTCTTTTGGGATCCCCTTTGAAACAGCTATGATGTCTTTCCATTTCTTCCTTAATTAATGACTTAATGATATCTTCGGACCATACTTTTTACATATTTTGTAGAAGTCTAGATGTTAGCTTTTTAAAAATCTGCTCAATAAAAAATTAACTTCCCATAAAATATTTACACTCATTTGCAAGAGTTTTCAAATATTATCCTTAAATTTTGAAAAAATATCTGGGAAGGACAAAAATCAAGTTTAGGAATTTTCAAAGAATTTCTTTGTTAGTTGGCACATTCAAAAAAATTTAACTGCTTTAAATAGTCCAGGAATAGTAGCATAGCCAATTCTTAAATGCACTATAGAGTTTGCCTACTAGAAATGACAAAAGATAAGTGACATATTAGTATACTTAAATTTTGATAGTATAAACTAACATACATGCTCTTAGCTACAATCATTTTAGGTTCAATATGAACTTGGAATTCTGACAGCATATATGACTTCAGATTTTATGGCTTTGATTTATTATGTTTGAAAGAATATTCAATTGATCACACTAACAGAAGCCTGCCTGTCTTTTTTTTCTTTCAGGATGCTGAACATGACAAGACATTGCATTTGTGAAAGTTTGTCTGTACAGGATTGTGAAGCTGGAAAAAAAAAAAAAAGAGGCCACCCTATTATGAATGATTAAAATGCACATTAGTCAATTCATCCTACTAATTACCTACATAAAGTTTTAGGTGAGCTTTTATAGGTTTTATAAATGTTAATTATATGTGAAGATATATATATATATATATATATATATATATATATATATATATATATAGAGAGAGAGAGAGAGAGAGAGAGAGAGAGAGAGAGAGCACAAGATGTGGGTATCTTCTCTGACTATTGTATTTCACAAAATGTATTCCTTCAGATGACTTTTTTCCATTAACTATCATGATAACTTTCTCATTCTTCACAATGAAAAGGTGGTACATGTTAACCTGGTGACAAAGGTAAAAAGCTGCTAACTTCAGGAGGAAATCTTGACATAGGTACATAGGGGTATCTATTTGAGATTTCACACCGTGGAAATCGCTACAAACCTACTATTAATATATAAAAGACAAATTTAGAAAGTATTTTATCTACTCATATATTAAGTCAGTCACTCAAGTTTCATTAAGTAATTATTATGTGTCATGAGTTTTACTTGGAGTTGAGGATAAACAGATAAATAAAACAGTTTATTTAGGTTAGTCCTGGCAGAGCTCTAAGGGGATGAATAAATATAAACAGCTAGCTAGTAAAGGGTTTAAATCATGTCTTTGCGTGTTACAAACGGCAGGGACTTGGGTTCTTTATATAATTTAACTTTCGGTTCTTAATCTGTAAAATTAGTATCTTTAACTCAACCTCTTAGAAGCTTTGTGACAAGTAAATGCTAAGCAAGTGCCTGACACATGGGTGCCTAATGCACGTTAGCTTTTTCCAGTGAGATACTACAGTTTGGGGGACTAAGTTTTAGGGAAACTGAGTAGGAAGAGACTTAGCAGTAAGTAGAATCATTGAGGTTATGACACTTGATCCAGTTTTTCAAGAATAAGTAGGCATCTTCTAAGCAACAGGATTGAGTATATCAAGACGGAGGTGTGGAATCTCAACAGTTCAGGTAAATTCATCTATTCAGCATTTTAAAACAAAGGGAAAAATACTCTAAATTTGGGGGAATTAAAATTAAACTACAAAGTTAAAATTCTGGACAGTTAACTATTAATAATATTGAATTTGTTTAACTTAGGATAAATCATCACTATAATTTCCAGTTCTTATATGCATTCCTAGGCATATATGTACTTTTTTTCCCAGACAATGTCAGATTGGTAAAATATACTTTGACTTTCTTATGGTTGTATCTATCACATCTATAAACCAAAGAACAACATCAAATATATGATTTCTAACTGTTAGAGTCTCTCTCTCTCTCTCTAAATATATATATATATATATATATATATATATATATATATATACACACACACACACACACACACACACACACACACACACACATAACTGGTGGACTTTGGTAATCCAATCAAGATTGCTAGGAAGATTACTCAAGGGGATGTTCTTTAAATTTTTAAAAGACTCCCAATGAATAGATAACACTATTTTTTCATAATTTCTAAATTATACTCTCTTTTGCTATTCCTGCAGTTTATGATGGTAAACAAATAGGGGTGGAGGGACCATGGGGGTAAGTGGCAGGAAATGATGGGAAGAGTGGGTTTCTGGGAAGGCAAAAATTTTAGATGTGACAATAATTTCTACAGACATGAGTGCAAACACCAAAAGTACTTGAGGAAACCTTTCATTTTTAAGCATAACTTAATGTAAGCATAGGTTGAGGTAATTTTCTTTGTAATTTACATGGAAAAGCCCAGCAATTTCAGCCTCTCTTGTGGTCTTAAATGACTAAAGTCAATTTCTCCTTAAATCTGACCAGTCAACTCTTAATTTCTAATAGAAAGAGAAGCAGGTTATAGACTAATACCCCATCCTTTGACGTTCACCTCAAAATAAATGAGTTGAATTTTATAGTTTACAAAGTATTTTTAAGTACTGAGATATTTAGACATCCCACTCTGTCCCTACATGCTTTAGAGTGGTAATTAACCAAGCTCTGGTCTTCACTCTAAGATGGATGCAAATTAACAAAGAGAGGAGTCACACCTGTGGAGATCACAACAGGCCATACTGGGAAATGTTGCTTAATCTAGATAATTTTCAACATGGTGCTTTCTAAATATATCTGACTCTGAAGTCATGCAGACTGTTGAATGAAAGAGTGTGTTGCGGAAATCGCAAGCAAACCAATGTGTGATGGTTAACATTATGTGTCAATTTGCCTCGCTATCAAATCCAACTCTTTGGTCAAGTGCTAGTCTACATGCTGTTGTTGAAGGCATGTGTGGATGTGATTAACATTTATAATAAGTTAGCTTTAGGCAGGTTATCCGCAGAACATAGGTGAATCTCCTCCAGTCAATGAAAGTCTTAAGAGTGTCACTGCACAAGAACTTCATTTCTTTAGCATGCATTCTGCTCTAATCCAAGCCAGCATTTTTTAGCCTGATAGAACTGTGACTCGCCTGCGTTCTTTCCCCTGATCCTCCTACCTGTGCATACATTGTGTGTCCACTCCTTTTAATTATGAAGCCCTTAAGACATGAGGTTCTGGTCAGTGTCAAACTCACTTAAGAGTAAAGCTCAGGTCTATGAACCATGACCAAGATACAATAACCAAACCTCAAACTAGAATAAGGTTTTAATCAAACAAAGATAACACTTTGGCCTCAGTTGTGTTTCAGCTCTGGACTCATGAAAGCAGAACGACCCCACAGATCGCATCCCCTGGAAACCAGACAGAACAATGCCGTGACTGACACCAGGAACTAAAGCCATGATCAACTGCTTCCTACCTTAGCCCCGACCAATCAGGAGAGCCCATGACCCCAGCTGCCACAATAGGTACGATAAATAATTTTCCTTATATAACCTAGTCACTAGAGGCCACCCATCAGGGATCCAGGTTTGTGAGAGCAGGAGCTCACCTGACTCTCTGGGCTTGGCACTAACTCCTTAAATAACCCTTTACTTTCTTTGCTGCAAACTCCTGCTCCTGTTTTCTTTTGGCTTGGATGCATACAGGCAAGTGAACTCTTTTGAGTCCACAACAACAAAGGTAAAATTGAGGTTTCCAGATGAAGAAACAATTTTGTTTCAAGACTGCAACATATAAACCCTGCCTGAGTTTCCAAGCTGCTGGTGTGCCCTACAGATTTTGGACACAACTGTGCAATATCAACTTTTACCTGAATTTCCAGGCTACCAGTCTGCCCTACAGATTCCAAACTTGCCAGCCATCATAATCATGTGAGCCAATTCCTTAATGTGAGCCAATTCTTGCAGACATCTGCTGTATATCTATATATCTATATCTATATATCTCATTGGTTCTGTTCCTCTGGGAAACAGAACCCTAATAAAAATGTAATATACATAGCAAGTAGATCAATTTTCAATATCCAGAGTGTGAAATAAGGCTAGACTTGACAGACATCTTTTAGCATAGACAAATTCCTTAAGAAGCTCAGTTGAGTAAGAGAATGTGTACCAGGCAGGGAAGTACAAGTCAGCACTTCGCTATCATCCCTTTCACTAGCCAGCTGTGCGACTTTCACCCATGTCCATCTAAATGTATTCATCTGTAAAATGACAAAATTAGATTAGCTCATCTCCACAGACTCTTCCTGCTCTAACAATAGGTAATCTCCGTGATCCAGCATTTGCAGTTACCATCTCCAGAAGCACTCAGATATACGAAGACTCCCTTTCAGTAACATAATTGGCTGACATAGGCAGAAAGCTGATTCAGTAGAGAAATTTGCTAAAGATAAAGTGAGAAATGGGCTGGGCAGGAATTTGAAGTCCAAATATATGTGGAATGCATAAGTATCTGAAACAATTTTGATGGGTTCATTAAAGTGAAATAAGCCAAAAACCCTGGAACCCGTCTGCCCCAGATGAAAGGTTTTGATTTTGTTGCTTTGTTGTTGTTGTTGTTGTTTTGATTGCTTGTTTGATGTGTCATATCTAGTTTCCTGAATGAATCTCTTGCTATCAGGAATATAAGGATTTGTGGCTCTTCTTTCCTGCTCTGATTCCTTTCAGGCCCTGGCCTTTCTAACCATTTATACCTCTAACTCCACAAAAACTTTGTTCAGGATTCTGGGGATTCTCCCAAAACATGATTTTAAGGACTGTGATGAAAGTTTGCTATGCCTCATCCTGGGATCATCAAAGCCGTCTTCGGGGCTAGACGATGTGTCTCATATGACCCAATAACCTTGGGATTTAGGAATTTAGGAAAAGATACATGAAAAGTAACATGAATGTTACCTTCTAGAACATAATAAAAATAAACTTATTTTAGTTGTTCCTCAGGAAGATCTACATATCATGGTAATGGCAATAATAGAAGCAAAGGGGAGGATATAGTATATAGATACTGGCAATGTCATTGACATTTACACAGGAGGAAAGAAATTGGGTACTATCACAGAATACATTCTCATGTGTTGAACTGGTTCATGGGAATGTTACAAAATCTGATGTCCCTGCTGAAGGAAGCCATAAACATGCTTCTTCCTATGGAATCACAGTCTTAGAGCAAATCAAGTGAGGCTTCAGGTCCTGAATAGATTGGCCACCTCTTTCTGTATTATGCTACTCACTACTACTGTTTTATTAGTGCTAATAGATCTGTGTTTCAAATGGTCCTGGGCCCAGCAGCATCCTTATTGCCTGGGAACTTTTTAGAAATGTTAGGTCTTGGGTGCCTCCCCAGACAAAACTCTGAATCAGAAACTGTGGGGATCGAGCCCAGCAATCGTATTTTCTGATTAAGCTGGAGCTTGAGGACCAGTGCTGTGGACTAACACTAATTTGCCCCAAAATCTACTTTACCGACAAAAACTCTTCTATTAAACATCTACAGTGAGACATACGTTACTATTTCTCATGTGCACCTCAAGATAGAACCTTATATAACACAACAATGCTAATAACCAAACACACAAAAATAAGTAAGTGAAGGGATTCTGAAGTGTGCATTTGGAAAGCAATGGTTCTTTTACTTCTGTTGGCTGGGAATTATGTTTGTAAGAGACCGGTGGAAAAATTAGGCTTCTTCCTCTGTGATCTTAGACTATGATTTAAGTTGTTTGATATTTATTCATCCTAGACTTCCAGAGGCAGATAGAGTAAAATCAAAGCATTACAGACATCTTCAGACACTGCAGACCTAATATATGTAATTCTAATTTTCCGCTTTGCTCTTTATCTTTATATATCTTCATTACCAATCCACTAGTTCAAACGCTTAGCTGTAGGGGTTGAGAAGAAGTCATTTATTAAATCCAAATTCAAACAAATGTTAGGTAGTTAGAATCAATGCTGGAAAAAAAATAGAGATAGAAGGCCATTTGGTATCTTGATTAAAATTAACCAGAAATAATGGAATGTCTAGAGGAAGAAATAATATAAACACATAACACTAATTTTCGATATCCAAATTACATAACCCTTTGACTCCATTTCTCATTTATTTGCTGTTTTAGGTACAGGAAACAATTTTGGAAAGATCAGAACTACTACCACATACCAAAGATGATGATTTAAGCCCTTGAATCAAAATCTTTAATGTTTTCAAACAATCCGTAATTAAAAGTGCACCTACCTTCAATTCTAGAAATAATTTCATAATGCCAATTTAATTGGTTGTTATTAGCAGGATCAGATTCAGGAGCTTGTTGTGTCCATGATGAGTTTATCTATTATGCTCATAATTAGGACTCCTGCAGCCAACAAACCCAGAGGAGCTCAAAGCTCACAGCAGACCCCATGCCCAGAGCCACTTACACATTCTTAAATCATCAAGTTGCTACTCCTGCCACCACCAAGCGTCACCACCCCCCACTTTCCTCTTTATATTTCTAATCTACCATGGGGATTAATTTGCTTTCTGGAAACCTCAAGGGGCTAAAGCCTTTCTGCATGGGTATGTTTGCTTTTCTCAGAAGAATTTCAATTGCTGTGATAATTTGGAGCTGGGGAGTTAGGGCCTGGGGACAGGAATTATTGCATTATTTTCCTCAGACACTGAGAAAGAAGCCAGGCAGTCTTTTGAAATGCTGGTCTTTGAGGACATGCCCTCCCACTCTATTAGTATTACTATGGTTTTTGTTGTATTCATAATTATTATTGTTATTATTATTTAAAGGAACTTTATGTGTACCTCCACATATTTTACAATTTCCCTCTTTCTTCTTTTCACCAACCTCTGGGAATAGATAAAACCTACTCTTCTCATTCTGTATTCCAGTGAGAAGCTGGGATATATGTCTGTTCAATGTAAGAATTTTGGGGAACAGTTCATATATATTAGCCAGAAAACTGCGAGGATCAATTTGAATGCAATTCAGATACCTTCAAAGACTTCTGCAATTAGCTGCACTAAGGTTTATCACTTGCTTAGCCTACTTAAATACTGCACATAATGTTTACATTTATTTTCCCAATAACTACAGATCTTAAGAAAAAAATCCTGATAACAGGCCATAACATAGGTCAATTAAATCATGATCTCCAGCAGGGGACGCACGCATCAGGATTTTGAAAAGCATCCCAGGAGTTTCCAACAGCAGCCAAGATTGAGAATGGCTAGAGAAGGATTCCACATTAATTCTTTGAAGACAAATAGAACACAAGATCTGCTTGGATGTGTTCAACTTCTATAATCCATTTTATTCCATAGGAAAATATTTTGGATTATTATAAAAAAGTAATTATTTGCGTGTACTTATTGGGATTGGAACTTATCAAAAGATGGGAAAAAGGCATGTCAGCTTAATTCAGTGTCCTTCTGTAGATTGTGTCACTCTTTTCCCATTTTTATAGAGGTCAGATCGTTTTCTTCACCTAGGAAAATATCTTGTAGAAGTTCTGCCACTTAACTATATGAATTTAGGTAAGTATCCTAATCAATAAAATGGGGATAATATTACTACCTGCTTCATAGTTTAAAAGAATAACTCTTATAAGGCAATTAACACAGAAAAAAACTGGCATAAAATAAGAACTCAATAAATATTATCTATTATTATCAGCATGAGCCAAGTCAGACATTTTGGACGTTGAAAAAACACAAAATGTGTTTTTATGCTTTGGTTCTGGCTACTGAATTACTGTTATTTTCCATTTAACTTATCAGAAAAAAATGCATGAGGACGTTTTATCATTAGATTTACAAAATATAAAGTAAGTTTCTCTCTTTCACACATGACAGTGGCTCTGGTAACAATCATTGGCTTTTTGTTTCAGATATTGATATTTCAATAAGGTCCTTTTTTGGTTGATTCCCTTCCATACTCTTAAAGTAAATTATCTTGCAAAGAATAGATATGGGGTTATCTAACCAGAATTTGCTGGGGGGAGACTTTTTGACTTGTCTTTTGTTAATTTTATCTGAATAGGATTTGAGTAAGGAAGGCTGATGTCTCCACATACAACCTTTGAACAATAAAGCAAAACATAGTACAACAGTACTTCATCTTGAGAGACAATTTTAAAAATTACTCATCCTAGATTTAATTATTCATCACAGTACTTCCTTTTCATAAACATGAAATAAAAATGTCCCAGTGTCACCACATTAAATATAAATGATAATCCACGAGGAAAAAAAAGGGTAAAATTATTTAAAAAAACAAACCAAAAAAAACATGAAAAAGAAGCTCATGGGGAAACACTTAGGCAGCTAATTAAACTGCAGTATGAAAAGGGCTAGTCTTCAGTACACACGTTTACCAGTTGTGTTTTTAATTTCATCAAAGGCCAATTTTATCACTTGAGAGGATTCACATTTGACCTATTTTCAAAAACTTTATGAATTATTTGCTTCATTTGGGTACTAATATTATGGCTGTCAAATAAACTACAGGGTGTTTAGTTAAATTTGGATTTTAGACAAGCAACAAATAATGCTTTAGCATAAGTATGTCTCCATAAGTATCACATAGTATATACTTATACTAAGAAATAAAATTACCGTTTATTTAAAATTCAAATTTAACTGTGTGTCCTGTACTTTAATTCCTAATCTGACCACTCTAATTTAAATCATATTTTGTGTTTCTGATAAAAACTTTGTCTTAGCAGTTGAACAATAATGATTTTCATTTGGCCTGAACATCTGAAGCTGAGTGAACACTTCTGAGACTAGAAAATGCACCCTTTTGATATAAGAATATACATATTTCCTATGCTGAAAAATAGTTTTTATAATAAACAATGAAGGACAGAGGTTAACAGTGAAGAATTCCAAGTAATATTTAATTTTCTTGGATTTGTTTAACAGAATTAGAGATGATGAATGCACATCTGAGCTTTTTTGTTTTTCTGTTTTTTTTAACTGGGTATATAATCTGTTTTTAAAATTTTTTTAAATTACTGTGGGTAATCCAATTTATATCTAAGAAAAAACATCTACAGTGTTACTATGTAACATATATTCTATAATTATGTTCTATTATGCATAGATATCCAGTTTTGTAAAAGCTATTAAGTAAAATTTTAAAACAAGAAGCAACTTATGCACAGAACTAAATTTTGATGTTCCTTTAAACAATGTGTATGTTTTAGAGACTACGCTCTTCCTCTGGCAGCATTGTGACTTCAGGCAATTTATTTAATCTATATTTACCTGAGTTTATTCACCAATAATAAAAGGACAATAAAAATACTTAAATCAAAGGATGTTTGCTAAAATTATACACTGATAACTCATACAAAGTATAAGTTTTGGCACAAAGTACATTTCAGAAAATATTAGGTGTCATTTTGATTATTACATGAATTACCAAAGAATATCCTGAGATAGTAGTTAGAATATATTTCCCAACATCAGCAAGCCCGATTCTTGGTATTATGACTATTTCTATGCAGTGAGATTAGAGGTCTGCAGAAAAAAAGGGCATGTTAATTGTTGTCAATAGTTGAAAGTCTCCAGGAGGAACATAACATGTAGAAAAAGAAAGAAAAAAAAGAAAAGAAAAGAAAAAATCAGAAATAAGCCTAAGACCGTATTAACTAATTTTGTTTCTAGTAGATTCTGTCTTTGCCAGTCATCTCACTCTTGTCTGCAATTATCAGACAAAATCTACACTCTCAAGATACACACCTATAAAATTGTTTGGAAGGTATCTTTAATACAGAATGGCTCATGCAACTGAAAATTAGTAAAGAAAGAATGAATCTACATCAAGGATTGAGTACCACAGGGTTATTTTATACTAGTTACAGACTATCATAACTATAATTTTATATAAAACCCAAGCATGTCAAACTACTCTGACAATAATTCCAAATTTATTTCTTAGGAAATAATTGATTTCTAAAAACTGCTAGTTTTAGTCCAGTTGTTGCCTCTGCTCAATTTCTGATATCCTTTTATCTTTCCAACTCTGTGGCTCATACCCATATGTTCTGGAATGTCACTTCTGTATTAAAACAATGATTACTTTTCTTCAGAAAAGAAAATGTAAGCCTGTGCTTTCATACCTACTTAAAAGTTCTAAGTACCACTTTTTTATCGATAGTATTGTTAAGGAGAGGTTACTTCTCACTTACATACTTTGAGAACTGCCTGTTACTATGTACTTTTTAGGCCATAAATTTTCTTTCCCTTCTTTTCTCCCTTCCTTCCCTCCCTTGCTTCTCTCCCTCCCTCACTCCCTCACAACCTCTCTCCCTTCTTCCTTTCCTTCCTCTCTTCCTTTTTGACTGATTGCTCAGCTCAGAAGCTCTATATTTCATATGATCCTGGTTGCACTGCAGGAAGCCACCAGTTTGCGTTTTCTTTTTAACAAGAATACACTATATTCTGTGACCATGACTTCTGTCTTCTGACCCCTTATTCTTAGCCAAAATGGTCATAATATTTTCCTGTGTGTGTGTGTGTGTGTGTGTGTGTGTGTGTGGAGGAGGGAAGTTATGATCACTGGGGGAAAAAGCTTGATTACTGTTCAAAGTCACAGGTTTTAGCATTGCTGAAGTTTTAACTCCTTATATATTTAGTTCTCAATATCATGTGGGCAAAAAGGTCTGGTCAAGGTATCTCCTCCCCTTAAAGTTCCCTACTTATCTCTGGTCAACCATTGAAACATTAGGTAAAGGAGACAGAAGCAGTATTTGCCATCCCTCTCACACAACTGCATCATTCTAAAATTACATAGTAAAATAAAGCCTATAATAATGACAATATTAATCATAACATTGGGTTAATAATCAATTCTGTGAGATCTTACAAAGCGTTATATCAAATGATGTTTACCCATTAGTCTACAAAACAAGTACATAGGATGGAGACAATTTTTGTTTCCCTTTTATAGACTTCTCAAGGTTAAAACATTTGTCTAGCAAATCATAAAGCCGAGATTTGAACATAAGTACTGTGACACCAGAGCCTGAACTCTTTACAATGATGATATGCCATATTCCCATTTAGAATATTTAAGCTATTTCTACAGGTTTACTCCTTCTCAAACCCCCTTTGTCCCAAACAATAGACTGAGAAAATAAAACCATCTTTTCTGAATAATTGAGACAGAGTCTCATTCCTCTGTCTTGCTTTCTGTATTTGACCAAGCTTAATTGCACCTGTTGTCATTCATTCACTCATTCATTCTTCATATATTTAATAAAGATTTATTGTGAGCTTCCTATACTAGTGAATCTTTGTTACTTCTGTCACCTAAAACATTTCAGATATTATTTCTTTTTGTGCTAAAATTAAACTCTGCAATTGCTGATTGAGTAAACATTTTCAATAAGAAACATGCTGAAAGGTGTTGAGTGTCATGACTATGGGCCTTTCACTTGGTTTCGTCTGTGCTGAATTTACTTGCTGGTCAACAGAGTCCCTTTCCTGGATAGATCCCCCATTCCTCTGCTTCATGGAGGGCGTCATTTTTTATTTTGCTCCTGGTGTGTTTTCCTGGTTGACTTTCGTCTCTCTCCATTGTTTTTTAAATATGGCCACAGGTATAGTAAAGCTTACATTACAAGTGCCAAGGGAAAGTCTTGTTTGAATCTTGAGTTTTCCTTGAGTGATAGGAGAGTATTGTTATAACCAGAGGGTCTTATCTTTGCATGGACCTGTGAAGGAAGGGGTCAGAGAACTGGGATTGTGATACCGTCTGTAGTGTGATCTTGCATGTCATAAAGAAAAATGGATTTTCATCCATTTGGGGACCAGAAGAACTTCAGCAAGTTCATGACAGAAGCACCAGCCTCCAGAGTGTCATGTGGGGAAAAGTGCACCGTGAATGAATGAGCGTGTATTTGGCAAGATTTTATTAGCTGGGCCTTTTTCCTGGTTCTTCCAAAGTCAGAGTGAAGACCACACTCTAGTGACACCACCATGTTACAAGAGGAAGAAAAAGAGTTCCACAAAATGTCCAACCACTGTGATCCTCCTTTGCTTCGATCTGACCAAAATGTATTCCAGCACAAGGATTACAGTATAAACTTTATCCAGTTGCTTCCATACACAGAAGGAAACCCCACCTCCCAGTAGAATTCTCTGTTGTTTCCCATGGCCTATGCGTGTGTGTTTTCTATTTATTTCCAACTGTCACCAAATGACTTAGAGCATGGCTTGTGACCCCAGTATTCATAAGAATTACTTGGAGTGCTTGTTAACAGATTCCCCTACCCCCATTTCCAGAGATTTAGATTCAGTAAGCCTGAAATGGAATCTAAGAATTTGCATTTCTAACAATCTCCCCCCCCCCCCCCATGTTGATGCTGTTGGTTCTGGAACCACCTACCAAATAGCATTGTTTTAGAGTCCTTGGAAATTTAGAAATGAAAGGGATTGTATAGGTCGTAGACCAGAGATATGAAGTGATTCAACAAAGGTTACACAGCTACTCCATTTAAGTGTTGTAATGTTATCTATTATGAGACTCAGACTTTTTAATAGATTTAGATTCTTTACTCCAGAATCAGCAGAAGTGTATGTCCTCTACATGGCTTCCTTGGCTCACATAAACCATAACCAAGATGGAAAGGGTCAGAATGAAGAACGTGAGTTATAGCATTATCTACAGCTTTAAATAAAGCCTATTACTCTTGACTATCCTGTATCTTTCTTTTATCTTGCATAAAATGATTAAAACTGATTCCTTTTTAATGGAATAGGACCGGTTTTCACCAGAAGAGTATCTATGAATTTTACACCACTTGAAAAGTTGCTGTACTTCTTCTAAAGTTGCACAAAGCAACCATGGCAGAATCAAACAAACAAATGAACAAAAAACATGTACAGTTCCTGTTTAATACATGATTCTACACTACAACAGGGAGAATGATTACTCTTTGGCTGGAGTAGGTGTGGGTTCTATATTGTATCATGTCTTCACTGGGAATATCTCCAACTTGTGGCAGGTACAGAGTTTACCTCATTCTCTTGAAACTAATAGTTTTCTTGCCTCAATGATGTAAGTTAAGTTTTCACAACACTTTATACATTTTTTTTTCTGAGGTGAAAAATGGAAGTTTTTGATAATTAAGCAGTTTTATTTTTAGGAATACCATGGAAGGGAAGCCTTAGTAATAAAATCATTATAATGGTAAACATCAGAGGATGGCTATGCCTTCTACAGATCCACATATACTAGCTACAAGGAACAAAGTAGCCCAAGAACTTTCACTCAGCTTCTACAACACTAAGGGAGGGGAAGAGAAAGGGAGGACTAATTTGAATGTCTTCAGGAGAAATAAGCTAAAATATTGTTCAAACTTAAGAAAAATCTCATTAAAGGAAGAATATGGCTATGATGACAAATGAAAGGAATTTTAAAGCAGGGGACACTGAAATTTCTCAAGAGAAATTACTGTCAAGAAAGGATAATTCTGCCTGGCAGGTAATACTGAAACAGAACAAACCACTGTGATATGATATTATCTTAGGGAAAGCATGTCAACAGAAAACGTGGTCAATCACAAACTCTTGAGAGAGAGATAACCTGCCTGCCAACGGGGATACACCAGTTTGCCTGGTGATTAGTATCACTGGATAGAGACATTATGGCATGCACACTTTCAGATAAGAGCATGTGAGTGTGTCCATATGTTTCTTACTCTATTAATAAGCAATGTAGGGAAAGATAAAATCAATTACAATTCTTGGATGTATCACAAAGTAGATCCAAAAATATAAACATTTGTGATAAATAACACAAGGCACATATTTGTATGCATTGTTTGAGAACTCAAAAAGGGATATGAGAGGGAGACAAAATTAAACTTATAGAATATAAGTCCAGTGAAGACATATTTAAGAGACAGCCAGAAGTTTGATCATAAATTCAAATGTCTTCAGATGAAAACATAATATGTCATTTTTGGACATACAAGGCAAATCTTACCCACTTGAGTATATCAATGCAACATGCGTTATTGACTCAAAAATAGCAAATACATTGATAGTCAAAAAGATACTGAGAAAATGATCAAAGTGCTACAGATGAATTTTTTCTAACTTTTCAGGAATGGTTTTTTTTTTTCTATTTCAGAGCATAGTGAAAGAATTGCTATAATATTGATAAAACCTAAAACAAAACAAAACACTATAACACAGAAAGAAAACTAAAATAGAATCTTATAAAATAAATATTCATGAGTCTCTAGTGATATAAATATTGAGTAATTAAAAATGGGAGAGAAAATTATCCTTACAAAAGAATTCCAAACACTATACGTAATCTCACCCTCAAACAAGTGAGCTTAATTCTACTGCTGTTGAGTACAGGCTGACTTATTGATTTGCTTCCAAAGAATGGAGAGGAAAAAAATCATAACTTTATCGTGGAAAAGCTTGTCATGTTGATATCAGATACAACCAGATAAGATGAAATGAGAAGGAAACCTTGTCTCTTATGATATTCTTCCCAAAAAACCTTACCCCAGTCTAGTCATGAGAAAGCATCAGATAAACTCAAAGTGAGAAATAGTCTACAAAACATCTAACTAGCCCTCTTCAAAATAGTTAAAGCCAAGAAAACTAAGAAATGATTGAGAACGATTTGATGAGGAGATAGTAAGGAGACATAACAAATACAGATTATGTGGTATCTGAAACTGGATCCTGGCGTAGGAAAAAGACCATATATATATATATATATATATATATATATATATATATATATATATATATATATATATATATGAGATACAAACCCTCTCAATTGTTAGTTACTCAGTATAATTTAGACTAACTTCTAACTTCCAGGTGCAATGGAGAAAAGAACAATATTCTTTAAATGGTGTAAGAGTAAATGCATAAAACTAACAAGTTTATAAATCAGTTATTTTGGGAAAAAATATATTTTTGGATTCTTCCTTCAGTCCTCATATAATAATAAATGGTGGATCAAAGATGTAATACCGCAAAAAAAAAAAAAAAAAAAAAGAGAGAAAAAAGAAAATCTTACAAAGTGAATATATGGATATCAAAGAAAAACTTAAACAGAAAGCAAAGAAAAATATGATGAACATAATTACATAAAATATTAAACATATTTTTGCCAGCTCTCATATGAACAACAATAATAATAAAACACTAAAAACATAGGGAAAAACAAGAAATATAGGCAATTCCCACATTAACGGGAATAACCCATGAGAAAAACAAATTTAGCAAAGACTATAAAAAATTTTCACTGGGAAGGAAAAAAATGATATTCATGAAATGCCACCCAATTTCAATCTCCATTTAAAAATTTCAAATTAGAAGCGAAAACAAGACGTTATTTCCAATTAATTCTACTTCTTGTCTATTCCATGAGCAAAAAGTATTTCATGTTTTTTAAATCAGGTCTTTAGAGAATGATAACCCTAAGGTTATACAGACTGTTAAGTAGAATAGAAATATACCAATTCCATTTATAAAACTTGATAAGCACTGATTCCAAAATTAGACAAACAGCATAAAAATAAAAATGCAAAGCCAATCTCACCTAAGAAAATAGTGGTAAAAAATTTATATTTATAATTTGTATACAGCAATGTTTAAAAAGCAGTTATATATTTTGACAAGTCAGAATTATCCCAGGAATGTAATATATAAGGATTGCTTAAAATAAGCAAAGCTATTAACTAAATTCTTTATATTAGCAATAAAAAGACTACAAATAGATGATTACAAATAGGAAAATAAGTGTTAAATTTACATTCACACTTATAAGAAAAAATTTAGAACAAACTGATAATATGGCTTTGTTTACTTAACACATGCTATATATCAAAAATTTACATATAACCTTTAATGATTAAAAAGTTTGAATTATTCCCTTTAAGGTAATACAAGATAAAAATCTCTGCCATAGTCATTTCTTTTTAGATTTCATTGGCGGTCCTAACCAATAAAAAAGAAAAAAATAGAAAACAGATTGAAAATAAATAAAATTATTTATAATATATATAAAGAAACAGAGTAATAATACCAGTAAAAGGACTTAGTGGGTGAGGAATGAAGGAAAAAAAAAAAAAATCCTGTTTTTGTCACATTTCTCCTTTCACATACAACTGTACATCCTCTACCTCCCACATAAACAAGATTAATAACACATTTAAAATGGAATACTAACCAATTATAAAAATAGAAATAAATCATTTAAAACAAAAATGTAAAAAAACTACAAGATCTTTTTGATTTATTTTAAATATAAGCATTAAAAAAAAAACCCAAAATATTTTACTTAGATATGGGGATATATTACATCTACCCAAACAAATTAAGAAATTCAGTGCAATTTTAAAGAGAATAACATATTTTCATGAAGTTTTTACAAACCTTTCTTAAAATTTGTATGACACATGGGGATAAGGGGGAAGGTGAGAGGTTTAGAAAATAGTCGGTAACCACAAGATGGCCACAGGATTTTGAAAATTAATTTGGGGAACGTAATCAATAATGTAAAGGTTTTGTAGGGTATCCGATGGACACGTGTCCCATTTGGGAGACCACCTCAGGGATGATGTAGATGCCTGATCACTGCACGGTACACCTGAAGCTGAACAATAATGAATGCCAACTATAATTTTATATAAATATATATATGTATGTATGTGTATATATTTGTATGTATATGGTTACAGGAAGCGGAGTACAGCCTTAGGAATAGAGACAGTGGAAATGTAATGGCTCTGTGCGATGTCAGAGGGATAGTGGATGGGGGAGGGGGGTTCACACAGTATGAGGGATAGAAATGATAAACGTCTAAGTTTTGCTTTGTCTTGTGCACCTGAAACTAATAAAATTATATTTAAAAAAATTTGTATGACACAATGAAGAGGTAGGAAAAAAGGGGAAACCAGAAATTAAAGAAATTGCACTAATAGGATCAGACTTTTTCTTTCAAGAGTCTAGACTTATTATAAGTATATGCTGATTAAAATAGAGCTTCAGTGGAGCACAAATACAGAAATATACTAGTTGAACAAGATTGAGAAATTGAGCCAGAATCTTAATAATTGTTATCATGAATTAAAAATGAAGAGTGGATTTTTAAAATAAATGATATTGAGCCAATTGGCTTTTTATACAGGAAAGGCGTAAAATTTGATTATCTCACACCATACACAAAAATACATTTTAGCTGTACTAATGACATAAATGTAGAAAGTAAAATTTAAATGAATTAGAAGAAAATATAGAATAATATCTTTAAGATATGGTCCCAGGGAGGGAAAATGTAGGATATAGATATGAAAAAGTAATAAGGTCTCATAAATTTGAGTAAAAGAATAATAATAGTTTGGCATTAGAGGCTTAAAATATATATCTGCACATTTATACCCAGAATATATAAAGAGCTACTGATATATGTGAACCGGGAAATAAGCACCATGGGAAAAAGATATGAGCAGGCAATTCAGAGGTGTAAAACCAAGGGGCCAGTCAATAAGAAAATATTCTTAACATCATTTATAATTAGGAAAGTGAAAAAATTAAAATGAGATAAGAGTCATAACCCTCTGATTGGAAAATGAAAGTTTAAGAAGTTATTGCTGCTTACTGCTACTGCTGCAAAGGAGTATAGGTTGATTAGTAAGTCTGGCTCTAAGATGATACAAAATACAAAACCCAGCTGCTCAAGTCCACTTTTTTGCTTCTCTGAATTAAAGTTTGTTCATGTATCTTGATCCAACCACTTCTTTGCTGTTGTTTCCACACCTCCTTGAATTTGCTGCTGTGGGCGTCCTCATTCTTTGGAGACACATTTTTTCTTTTTAATGAAAGATTATTGGGGTGACAATGGTTAGTAAAGTTACATAGGTTTCATGTGCACAATTCTGTAATATGTCATCTATACATCATACCTCTTGAGGTATGATATCCACTGATGTCCTAAGACGTTTCATCCATACCTGGATCTATAAGAACTTCTCTTTCTTCGATATTTTGCTGCAGTGTGTTACACACTATTTTTTTCTGTTATTTATTACTGTCTTTCATGTGTTGTCTCCTCACAGAGTTGTGTGGTCTTCGTGACAGGGAACAGGTTTATACTTCTTCACAGATCTAATTGCATGTGACAAAATAGCTCCTCATAGCTTTTTTTTTTTCTTTTCTTTACTTCAAATTGTGTGTAACTTCTCCATTGAAATGGATGCATCTCTAATGACTGAAGTCCTCTCAGCCTTCTGAATTATGATACTACCAGTTTCTATCCAGTTAACATTTCCCACAAACACTCAATGAATAAACAGACTCAAGAAGCTTGTATTTTAACATAGGCTTCCAGTCGCTGACAGGACAATAAACCATATTTACCTCCCACTAAGATAGGATACTTTAGAAATCTCCTAGGCAAATAAGTACCCAATTCCAAGAGCAAATATCTCCTGTACAAACAATTCAAGCTTCTATTGATTTAAATATAAGTTTATGTAACCACTCAAAGGTGGCCTGATGGGGAAACAAGACCTAACTGAATTAAGCTAATCCATCATAACACTGACTAAAGCTCTTCATCATGTTCTACAGAAGCAGAAAAGGGGTTTCAGGAAGAGTTTAGGCAAAGGTATCTTCATATTTTACATGAAATTATTTTCTTTCACTTTTCCCAGAGAGGACATAATTCTCTAGCATTTATTTTAGTGCTGTAGATGATTTAAAAAAAAAAAAAAATCAAAATATGGCTTTGGAGTTTCCAACTGTTGGTTGCTGTGATCTGTGATTTAGGATTTGATGTTCAAGTGTTTCCATATCCAGTGTCAGGCCCTGGAAATTGTCATAGGTGGAATTATCCACATACTATATAATTTCTTTTTATTCTATATGGCCCACTGGGTTCACTTTGAAATTAATGGAAGTTTGGAACTCGCATCCGCTCTATGGCTGTTGAAGCTAATTGAGACATGAATCCCAGAGAGAAAGGTCATCATTGTGTTTCTTGGATATTGGGCTTTCGGTTACCAGATGCTTCGGGAAAAAGAATAAAGGGATCCTTTGCTTTGAATTTGTTTCCAATTCAGTAAGTGAACATAGTTTCATAATAAAATTATTAAATCTAAAAGTGAAATTGAACTTTTTTTCAGTCTCAGGGAAACCGAATACTTTCATGACCATTTGTTATTTAGCAGAGTTAGCAACTCCTTTGGTGAGGTCTTTCAACAAAGAGCCTTAGGGGATAGAAGGATAGATAAACACAAAAGGAAAAGAAAACCAAACACACATCAAATCACCAAAGGAAGAAGTTTTAGGGCAACATTTGTTAAGATATTATGTCTTTTTATCTTATGTAGATGGCAGCTATTCTTTCAAAACATTTTTCTTTCAATAGTAGAAGCATCACAATTCATTATTATGATAGCACAAGTGCACAACTCAGATTAGGCAGTGCATATTGGACCCATGGCTTTGGACCAATTAGAATATGACTTGGATCATGAACAAGGTGTTGCCTGCTTTTATTTTCTGTCTCCCAGCCTGGTGAAAATTCCTGTGAAGAAACGAGTGTGAGGAAGTGTCTATAGCTTTCAGAAATATGGCTTCTGTGAATGACCTTCTTTTCCTCCACTACAGCTAAAGTAAGGAGAAATAAAAATAATACAAATAAATAGAAAAAAGTTATGCTCAAAGAGGTTGAGGTTGCAACATTTCTACTCCAGGTACCTGATTTTCCTAAACTATTGCCTGACCCACCAAAATTCACTCATACATCTTTTGGGAAAGGCCAGTTTCCTCGTTCAATAATGAACACTTGATGTGTATTCAGAAGGCTGTCTCTTCCTCTACTGTCTTTTCCATGTAAGATATTTATTATTAATGTGACTCTGCCTAAGTCATCTGGTATCTTGAATATCATTTTTGTCATCTGGAATGGAGTAATAACGTTACTTTGACCCATCTCACAATACATTTTGATGTTCTTCCATAGGGATATGAAATAATAAGCCAAATAATTTGCCTCTAGGCTACTTGTTCCAGATGCCAAACGAGGCGAGAGTTGTTGGCTCCTCTTTTCAGGTAGGTGACTCCCACTTAGCCCAACATTTACAGCTCCATGCTTCACCTCTCCCTCAGCTAGGCCAGGGTTCTGAGCACTAAGTATTTTCAATCTGTAACTCTGTTAATCTGCCCACTGATCTGTGAATAGAAAGACGTCTGTGATTCCTCATGTCAAACCATTAATAAGTGTCCCCTTTAGGAAACATGAGGAAGGAGTGAAGAGTTCCACTTTTATTTTTAATACGTTAAAAAAAATGTATTTCACAATGTTATTTAACCTTTTAAAAATATATATATTTGGCATCAATCATACCTCTGCTGGATGTAGAAAGAATTTGGAATTAGAAAATAACCAGGTTCTCCAGGAGGTAGCAAAAGAAGCCCTTGTGGATTGGATTTTTATCTACTCTGGACACCTGCAATGTTCTCACTGCATAGTTTGTGTCTTGAAATTCCATGGACTGTGGTGAATGGCTGGCTGGATGTAATCTTGCAGCTGGCTTATCTCAGAGGGAGTTAATAGATAGAACTAGTTCTCCTGGGCCAAACAGAAAGAGGACACATTAGATCTTAAAGCTTTTAGACAAAGAAAATAAAATGTTTTATTGTGAATGGTGGCTGGGGGGTAAGGGGTTCTCCTCTTATAGACAAGAATTTAAATTTATATTTTTCAATAAGGCTAACCATATAAATAGTTGCTTCCCATTGTCAAACTCCAGACACGAAGGGAGCGTTTTGCTAAGAGTCAGAACACAGGGATATGATGTTTTGAATTTTGACCCACGTTCTCCAATTCCATGAGAGACACGAGGGTTCAGCGAAGCAAATCGAAGGAGGAAAGAAGAGAAATTTTCTTAGGTTTTTTAAACTTCAGTCATCAGGAATTTTGTTCTTCGAATGACGTAAAATTAAAACAAAGAATAAGCATGTGTATGTGTGTTGGGGGGGGTGACAGGGGCAAAAGGAACAATATGAAGAATGCTATTGTCCAAAATTTAAAAATTATCTGTTTTTAATAACATGCTCGAAAAACACTCAGAGACTGAGTTTTCTTCCCTTGAATTAAAAGATAATAAAAGACTAAGCATAAAGAAAGTGCCCATTGAAATGTCTCCTAAAATGAAAAATGTGGTTTAACATTAAGCAAGGCTGAGTTAGAAGAAAAAAATTTTTTCAACAATTATGTGAATCGAGTTGAGAGAAATAACTTTTGAAAATTATTTCAATCATAGAAATAGTCATGAACTATTAAGTTTCAAAACTTAATTTCAGTTTAGAAATAACTTCACGTAAAAATAATCTTCTAGCGACATTTTAATTTCTAGGCTAACCAATGCAAGGTGACTTAACTCATAATACCGCTGTAAAGTCATCTTAAGTCAATATGTTCTACGTATCTGAGAGAGCATACGTGTACATTTATGTTGTGTATATGCATAAATGAGCTCATTATATTTTATATACTGTTCTACAAACATGTTTTTCATCCTTTAGACATAATAAAAATATCAGTATTGTAAAACAATTCAGGTTATGCGGAAGGACTTGTAATCTAATAGTTAATCGTTACCTCTTTCACCTGAATCCTTCCCCAAACATAAATCTCACCGAAGTTAATCAATATCAACTATTTGGCATTTATACTTTTACTTTTTTTCTCTTTCTGTGTACGTCTGCGCATGAGCATGTGATGGTGTGTGTGTACATCAAACATGATTTATTTTTTTTCCAATAAGAACCAAATGTAAAAACGGTTCTACAACTAGCTTTTAAAAGACAATCTTATAGATACTGCTTCCTATCAAACTGAAGATCCACTTCATTATTTATAACAGCTATGTCTGACTCATTTAATGGATGAATAAAACGATAAAGTAATGCATCCATGAATAATTTTCACACGGTTTCCATTTTTTAAACTGTAACAAACTTTATATCACTTATATTTTTGTGCACGTGTGAATATTTCCATAGACAAGATCCCTAGAAAGGAAAATTTTGGGACGAACAATAGATAAGTTTCAAATTTTGATAGAATCTTCTAAATTGCTTTACACAAACTTTATGCCACTGTGCAATACTAACAAAATTCATGGAAGTGTCATTTTCCGCTTATACCCTTAATAAGAGTCAATATTTATCTTTTATTTTCCTCTTATTTTGTGTCAAAGTTGTTTTAATTTGCATTTGCCTCATTATTAGTGAGAACAAAGATGTTTTCATATGCTTAGTAACATTTACAGTCCCACTTCTGACTTGACTATTCATTTCAATGCCAAATTTTTCAAGTTTTAAGTTTTTCTTACTAGTACGTTTTTCTACTTTCTAGTTAATTGCTTTACCAGTTTCCTTGTTGTGTCTCTTTTGCTTTCATTTTCTGGTTCTTGCAATTTATTCCATCTTCTTTCTTTCTTTGTCATTCCTCTGTTAAATTGGGACTTTGAAAATTTTATGTTGCACAGGTTTTATCTACATAACAACTTATATTTTAAGAAACATTTTCTAGCTATGAAAAAAATGTCACCCTCATGTGGACATCCTATTTAATTTTTTTCTATGTCCCACTATATTGTCTTCCAACTGCAGTTATAATTACCTGACATTTTTCTAGGTGGCTATTAATAGTTCTATACCACATTTATTCTATTTTCATGGTTTTCATTAACTAATATAGATAGCATGTTTTACAAGCATTATCAATAATAATTTAGAATTAACTTTTTTTTCCCAACTCTTTCATCACTGATATCTTTTATATTTACAGGTGTTCCTGAATCAATTATTATTATTATTATTATTTAATTTCTTGAAATGTCTCTTTAAGATTTATTTTATGAGTTTGTGGCCTAGATGAATTTTGTCAAAGTTCGTATGTGGTTGAAAATGTCTTTATTTGACTCCCACAGACAATCATGTTATTATACCTGTCTCCACCTCCAAATTCAGAATTTTTTACCTTCAACATTTAATTATCATTTTCTTGAAATTTTAGTTACATTCTGTGAAAGAAGAATTGAACCAGACCCACTAAATAGGCAGGAAAGATATTATTTAAGACTATGGTGAAAGGGAAGAGCGATTGTACTCAATTCTACAGAAACAAAAGGCTGCAGAATTTTTAAGAGCTGGAGTAAGCAAGTGAAAAAGCTTAGGGGAATCAAAGTTATACTCCTACCTAACCACAGAAACAAAACAGATACCAGTAATATATTTCTTGATGATTCCATTTCAAAGGGATGATGTCCAGGGTGGTAGATGATTTACATCTCAAAGGGGCAGAGACAGAATTTGCAAGTTTTCTAGAGTAGATGTTCTAAGAAAAGGAAGGTAGGTCAGGGAACTGTGTCAGGGAGAAACCTGTCTGAGGGATATATTAAGGCAGCCTTAGTCAATTCCTTTAAATTGCTTTGTTGTTGTTGTTTCTGTGAACATAGAAGATATTCTCTTTATTCTTGGAAATTATAAACTTTACCCAGATATGTCAAGTTAGGAGTCATTTGGTAGTATAATTTCTGATTAAATTGTGCATTATTATATTTAATACAATAGTCCTTTACATTTGTTTTGTTATTTCTACAGTTCATTCTCTTTGAAATAATGTCAGGCACTCTTACAATCTGGGATCTCCTAGGTCTGTTTTTTTAAGCAGTAATGCTCACATCTTTGGCATCCTGTACCAGGTCCCGTGGCAACCACTTAACGGTCATTTCTGATCAGTAGTTTTGGTTTCAGGCATCTCAATTTAGTTATTCAAGTATTCTATTGCCTTTTAAAAATAGAAATGATTGTAGAACCGTTTTAGATATACAGAAAGCATTTGAAGGCACTACAAGGGAATTTCCATATACTTGCACCCAACTTTCCCTATAATTAACATCTTACATTAGTGTGATACATTTGTTACAACGAACCAACCAATACTGACATATCGTTATTAACCAAAATTCATATTTTATCCAGATTCCTTTGTTTTTACCAGGTGTCTTTTTTCTGTTCCTTGATCATATCCAATATACCACATTACATTTGTTGTCCCTTAAGATCCTCGTGACTGTGGACATTTCTTGGACTCTCCTTGTTTTTGATGATTAAGTTTTGAGGAGTACTGGTCAGGTATTGTGTAGGATGTCCGTCTATTGCAATGGATCAGATGTTTTTTCTCATAATACTGGGGTTCTGGGTTCCTGGAAAGAAGACCAGAGAGGCTGTGTGCCCTTTTCATCACATCCTATCGAGAGTACACACTGTGGACATGATTTATGGCTGTTGATGTTGACTTTGATCATCTGGATAAGGTCGTGCTTGTCAGCTTCACAGCAAAGTGAGTATTTTCCCTCTTTCTCTACACTCTGGAAAGCAGTCATTTAGTGCAGCCCACTCCTAGAGTGTGGGGAGTGATTCACTCCACTCTCACTACTGAATTTATTAAGTAATTTGGACTCTGAGTGTAAGAACCTTGGCTGGGAAGTACAAGGAATGATGCAGCAGCTATGTATCTTTCATTTTCTCCTCCTCCTGCCTCCTGGTCCCCTCCTGTTTCTTTTTCTGATAATGATTGTATTTCTCTTAGGAAAACTGTGTGTTTGTGTGTGTGTGTGTGTGTGTGTGTGCTCCGTCCTTTGAAAATGCCAGAGGCTGCTCCTTTCATCTTAGCCCTGGAGAAAAATCAAGAGCAACCAACCTTTGTCACCGACATTTTCAAACAACACTGGTTTCTAAAAAGCTCCTTTCAGTCTAAATTCTCTCGACTGCGTTTTTCATCTTCTAGCATCAGTAATAGTTCGCGGTTCTCATGTGGATGCATTGCGGACAATCAAGGACACTTTCAGTGCCTCTGGTATTCAAGAGTCCCTCTAGTCTGAAAGCAGTACAAGAATTAGGGACTGGTATGTTGGCATCATAAAACTTGGAAAAGTTTGAGCAAAGTTTTAAGATAAAGCTGCCTCAAAAGGCAACACTGATTCTGCCAACTCAGAATAATCTCATGAGACAACTATCTAGTTCCCTCTACCCCTGAGCACGTCCCCCCACCTTTATCTTTCCCACTGCATGCGTGCACACACACACACACACACACACACACACACACACACACACACTCACACCACTTTTACACATAATTCCTGACCTTACCGCTCCCTTCATAGACTTTCCTATTAAACAACTCTCAAACTGTCACAGGCTACATTACATTTCTCTACCATTGGGTGGATACAGCCTTCAATGCCTACTTACTGTCCAGCTCCCTTTTAGGACCAATGGGAACCCCAGTCACGGGATATATCAGCAGATCTGATCTCTCTTTTCGCTCATCTTCACAAACAGTCACACATAAATTGGTAATCATGTCTCATGCTCCTAAGAAGAATGCTTTGTTTAGTAATTTGTTGGATTGTTTGGCTTTTACCATTTATTCCAATTGTATGTTTAAAACACGGATGTTAGTTTACTAAGTCCATTATGCATTATCCCACTGTACTTGCTGTATCTCCACCTCCACGTGTCAATACAAATGTCTTGTCCCACATATCTTACCAAGGACAATTATTTTTTTGTTTTTGACTCTGTTACTGTATTTAATATGAAAAATCATCTTGGCAATTTTCTTTTTTATATGAACAATCAAAATACTCAAAGCAGAGAAAAAATTTTCAATGCGACACTTTATCGTTTAACTGTGATGTCCACATTCATAATATAATGGATATAAACATAATACTGCTCCAAATTCTGTTCTATTTTGAGATAAATATTATATATATGAAAGCATATTATATAAACGAAACTCAAAGAGATCTGAAGGAATTTTACACTTAGTATGGTTACAGATTTTTACTACATCTCAGTGAGAGTATAAAAGTGAAGTCATTGATAATGGAGACTTTTAGGAAATTCAGTAATATTTACAAATTTTTCTGGACATCTATAACAGAAGAATTGTGAGTTATCACTTCAACATCATTTTTGTTTCCACGAATTTTATAATTTTATTAAGTAAATGTACATGTTTACCTCAGAGAATTAGTTTGAGCTTCTTATGAATTGTTAAAAACAACATACTGAGAGAAATGGAAATAAAAGCTTTTGTTTTTTTAATGAAATTTATGAATAGAAGCTATTGGACTTGTAAGGAAAAAAATGAAGTAAGTGACATGCAAAGATTATTTTACCAAATGTATTGGTTGATTTAAAAACGTATTCTACTTGCATATGAAGCTAACCAAATCATCTATAGGTGTAAATAAAATCAAGCATGAGAAAAACAAACAAACAAACAAACAAACAAACAAAAAAAAAAACCTTTATACATATCATGAAGTTACAGTGGTCATTTTACTTCTTTTTTTTTTTTTTTTCTTATATGACACACCAAGAAGAATCCAGAAGTTTTACACTAGCAATTATATCAATGGCACCCTCTTCTAGCACTAAAGTGTGAGTTAAAGAGTCAATGTGACTATTTCACTTTAACCTCTGATCTCCTGGATAGAACTAAACTGGCATTCAATATTATTTGTTGGCTGTAATTAGATGGCATTGCTATGTATAGACTTCTGCCCACTAGGAACTAGATGGTAACAATTATTTTTATCTCCAATTATATTATCAAACATCCATTCATACTTCTCATAGGTCTTAGAAGAACATGACCAGACCATCCTGGGTAACCACTCAATCTTGATAAACTAATAGAGAAAACTTAAATTCAAGAATATTGTCAAATAAATGTTTTCAAGCCAAGCAGATTTACCTTTTTCAATTAAAAGAAAAATTCAGGTAAGGTGTTGAAAACAGAAATCCCTTAGTAATATCTGCTTTGATTTTAGAATGTGACCTGCAAAAGATAACAGTATAAATCAATTAGGCAATAAATCTATTGGAAATAGATTATAGTATTTAAATTCTTATTTCTCTAGATTCTTATTAATTTTGATGATATTAAGTGTTAGAAAGATAATTGAAAACAAAACATTGCTCAAGAACTCTCCTCCCAACTTGCTTTAAGTAGAAGTACCCAAAAGGTTAAATTATCTCTATGTCATTACTGATTCTTACACATTTATCTGTGACTTGGTTTTGTAGTAACATTAAGGAAGCCAGACACTTAATTTTTCTTTTGCATAATTATTTTTTTTTTCTATTTCTAAATATACAGTCTATCCTTAAAACTTTCTAGCATCATAGAAAAATTCTGCTTTTGTGTGGTTAATAGGATTAAAACTCTAAAATAAATACCTACCCTTTCTTGAAACTCCTTAGCATAGAAAACAATATTCTTATAACATTTCCCCCTTCCTATATTTTAAACTTAATCTCTAGCCATGTCTTCAGACAAAGAAGGAGATGAAGAAAAATTAAAGGTGAAAAAGGGAGAAATACTAAATTTTTTGACTATTTAGTGTGCCAAATACTATGCCAAGGACATAAATTAAATCATCTCCCAATGAGAAAGTTGCCATAATTATCCCCAATGTAGAAATGAGTCAAGATGATAATTAGAGATATTAAGTAACTTATCCTTAGTCATTCAGCTTTTAAGTGCTGCTCAAAAATGTTTAATTCTGAAGTATAGTCTCACAAACTTTTTGTTCTGTATGCATCAATTTATTTGTTGTTCTTGTAACTCACCATTGTCTTTCATACAGTTATCTCCATCTCTTCCTCCCCTGTTCCTTTGTGACAGGTCCTCTTGTCAGAGTCTGTTTCCATTCACTAGGTTCAGATCTCATGCTATTTTGGGTCTAATAACTAACTGATTTCTTCCAGCAAAATAAATCATATTTCTCTCTCATGTACCTCCTTTAAAGTGCATAAATGTTGTATATTGCAACTATTCTCTTGTCAGTTGGCTTTACAAACCCAAAGGCAAGGCAACATGGTATTTATCTTGGTTTCCAGAGAACTGGAACATGTGTGAAGTATTTGATGCATCTTGGTAAATGATGAACAACAATAAATGAGCAGAAATCTATCAAGCTGAATGGCCAGGGATGTGGGGGGGAAAGTGCAGAATCCACAATCTTTCTTCATTCACCAAACGTTTGCTTACATCTTATTGGATTTTTGAGCATTTTTATCACAATAGTGTCTCGGTTGGAAATATTGAAGCTTGATTTCTAATGAGCAATTTGCTTTTTAGACTTTTTCCTACACAGGTTTGGCATGCAACAGCACTCAATGTCACTATTCATTGACAGCATTCATCTTGCTTCTTTTTTTTAATAACCCCTTTTCTTTTTATCGAGTTTACTTTTTTGATACAATGCCAATGCCATATCATTGTTGTTGTTATAAATATTAAGTTAACTAATAACTTGACCCTTAGGAGCCATCTTGAGTCACCACATTTCTTTCTAAGATGGGTAGAGTCACATGACAAATGACCAGGGTAATGTTTTTACTATATGGGATTTTAAAACTGAAATCACAGCTAAATTGTGGGCGATAATAGATGGGATTTTAAACATAGTATAAGGGATGAGGGGGAAAAAAAAAAGTAGGTGAAGGTTATAATACTTGGAGAAAGAAATTGGGAAAACACAGAGGTAGAAATTAATTAGTCAATTTTGCTTTGGGGTATATAATGTAAATTCCATTCCCCCCTTTACAAAATGTTCAGTAAAATCTATGTTACTAACACCTTGTCTTTTAGAGTTAATTTTTTTCTGGGCTCTGACTACATGCTCATTTTGTATAGGGTGGATACAAGGTGAGGACAGAGACAACCCATGGGTATACAGTGGCACCTGGACTACATTTATAATTGTTATCGTTCATCCTTCTTTATTTAAGGATGATACTGTGAGAAATGGTACTGATAAGTACGTGATGTGGCAATTAAAGTTGCTGGCCTACCTAGCTGGACCATTTACAACTATCATCTAAACCATCTCCAAGAAGTCTGAGGGTTCCATATGATAGGCTGTGAGAAAATAACTATCATCCACTCGGGTGCATTCCCCTGAAACATGCTGGCGAAGTTCTTGAATTTTGCTTCACTCTATTACTAGTAATTTTTTATTAATACAAGTTTTTCTTTTCCTAAAGTCCA
This sequence comes from Rhinolophus sinicus, assembly GCF_057876585.1. Lineage (NCBI taxonomy): Eukaryota > Metazoa > Chordata > Mammalia > Chiroptera > Rhinolophidae > Rhinolophus > Rhinolophus sinicus. The sequence continues at coordinate 185,697,628 of NC_142503.1, read as the reverse complement.
TTCAGTCAGGTTTGTTTGAACAGGTAGAATGTCAATTTTATTTTTCCTTGTGTATAATACAAAGAAGGGCATTTTGAATTGCAAGTCCATAGTTTCTTTTCAAATCTATTGGTCTACGAGTAAGACTAGATGGAATCAAACAAGTTAGCCCACTGACAGACACAAATTTCAGTCTTCACTATTTCAAAACATTTCAAAGCACCAATTTATCTGTGATATCAAGAAGTACAAGACAAATATAGTCCCATTGTTTTTGTCCATTTTTAGGCATTTTGTTTAAATAACGACTTTAAGAATTGCATAATAGATCCTCAAAGACTTGGAGCTTCCACTTAAGAATTCTGTGTAATCGTTGGGGGGAGAGGGGAGGGAGATAAGGATAAAAGGGATCCAATATATGGTGATGGAAAGAGAACTGACTCTGAGTGGTGAACACACAATGAGATATATAGATAATGAAGTACAGAATTATACACCTGAAACCTATGTAACTTTACTACCAATTGTCACCCAATAAACTTTAATTAAAAAATTAAAAAAAAAATTTAAAACATAAATTAAAAATAAATAAATACATTTTATTTATAATAAAATAATTTTGAATAATTGTGACTTAAGTTTTTAGTTTTTTTTTATAACAGAAAAATAACTCTCTTAAGTACCTAAGCAGAGCTATTTCATTTGATAGTAACATATACCTTTGGGAACAAATATTTCCACACATTTATGACTTACTACATTTTTAGGATATATAAACTCTTGTAATGAGGAGTCTTTTATGAAGATGAAAAAAATCAATAAATCCTTTAGTTGAGATATGTAAACAGAGATTACTTGAAATGCTGGCTGATTTGGATGGACATGAACTCGTAGTTAGAGGATGTGTATGCAGTGGGGTGTATGTCCATGTGTATCTGTTTCTGTTCACAAGAGCTATATCCCTGCTGCTATGTACAGTAGTGATAAATGTTGAAAATTACTACAAGCTTCGAAATGGTTTGGTTCTAAAGTAGAAGGGGCAATTTATTTTCTTCTAACAGCACAGCACTTTTTCTTTTAATTCTACAACTACATCTCTCTCCAGCCCTCCCTCCCACTCACTTCCTCTCTGCTATTCCACTGCACTCTATAATGAGCCACAGCTAGAGATTACTTTCAAAAAGAAAAAAAAAAAAGACATCTCTAAATGGTGCAAATGTGCTGAAAATGTGTTCCTTCTTCTCAGGAATGGCTCTTACAGCTGCATAGGAGAAAGATCTCTCTCTCTCTCTCTCTCTCTCTCTCTCTCTCTCTCTTTCTCTTTCTTCTCTGAATTTGTGGCACACACACACACACACACACACACACACACACACACACACAGCCTTTATCTTCTGGTTTCTAAAAGTCAAAGCCATAAAGAGTGAATGCTATGGCTCTCTTGGAGAGCATTTTAGACTACAATAGAGAAAGTTTCCAGTTTTATTGAATGGGAGTTCTGCCTTAATAGAGCACACTCAGTTCAGGTTGAGTAAAAAATAATAAGTGAATAGATTGTATATGGAAGAAAGAAGCAAGCCAAAAATAAGAAGGAAGCACAAGATTTCTCTTTCAAAAACAAATTTCATCTGAAAATATATTCATTTTCCTCTACACAATTTCCCTCCAAAAGACTCAGTATGTTAAAAAAAAAAAAAAAAAAAAAAAAAAATGTAATGGGTGTTATGCTTCCTTAAATATGTTTTTACTGATTGTTGGGAAAACCTATCTTAAAAGACAGGATAAAACAAATAAATACATACAGTCAGGCAAAACAATATATAGTCTCCGTCCCCACCCCCCTCCTAGACTTCATTATACTGTACCTGTAATGAGTGTCACATTTAATAACCTCTACAAAGCAGAGAAAACCATGGTGCCTGTAATGGTAATAATAGTTGTTTGGTTTTTTTTTGTTTTTTTAATCTCTCTCTCTCTCTCTCTCTCTCTCTCTCTCTCTCTCTCTCTTTCTCTCTCTCTCTCTGGTAGTGAAATGAAATCAAGGTTACAAATTATGTTCCATCTTCCAAATTTCTGGAAGTGAATATGTGATAGTGATGAGTGGATATTGGCTGGGCTTCAAAACACAAAAGATAGAATTTCTGACATAGCAGCTTGTCTTTGCCAAATATTAATAACTCCACATCATAGTTTTCCTTCCCGTTTCTGATAGTAACACAGTCTGGGTGTGCTTCTTTTCATACCTAAGAATGATTAGAAAAAGCATATCCTCCTAGACTCTAAATTGGGTAATTTCTTTAGTCATGCATTAGCTATGGCCTTTTTTTTCTTTCTGTTCCTCAACTCCCCACCCCTCTGGCAACCATCAGTGTGTTCTCTGTATCTATGAGTCTGTTTCTTTTTTGTTTGTTCGTTTTTAGTGCTGTCTGATAACTGGAAATCACAGGCACTTCACCAAATATTATCAGTTCTGAATTTGACATTGGAATAAACAAAATAAATGTAGTAAAATCTAGGAAATCAGAGTGACATATTGGAAAAATTAGAATCTCTAAACCAACCGACATAAAATGTTAATGTATATCCAAAACTGTACACTGTCAAACCTAGCAAAAACATATCTCTAAATTCTCTTTGACTTTACTGATAAATGGAGAAAGGGACTTCCAGAACATACTTGATCCTATTAAAGTTGATTAAAATGGATGGCAAGCAATATGAACCAAGCAGCAAAAGTTTATCTTAGGTAACGAATCTGATTTCTCTAAAAGGTGAATTTTATAACAGATAAAAGAGTATTTTGAGTGACAAAGAATGTGACATAAGAAGCAAGGTGATGAAGAAATGAGCAAGCCAACATTGTGAAATAGTCTCTGGGCAGGGATCTTCCCAGAGGATTACAGTTATGTGCATTTAGGTACCATGAACAATTACAAGATTTAGCAAGAGGTCAAGAAATTTGGCTTAGACAGTAAGTTCCTGTGATATCTTTCTATCTTTGATGTCTAGCATAGACTCTGACACATAATAAATGCTCAGTAGTGTTTACCTAATGAAAATCCTAATTCAAAAAATATGCCTGAACACATTTAACCAACAAATGTATGTCCTTAATTTTAAAAATGCTAAGTAATCCAAATTAGCCTGTGCATATCTTAAGCTTCATACTAAGTCACTAGTTAATCATTACAAGTTACTTCCAAACAGAATATAAATTTTAAGTGTGCAGTATTTAAAACTGTCCAAGAATTGAACATAGTACCTACATGCCTCTCTAGCACTCAGTTCTCTATCAGTTGACATATTCAAGCTGAAGTGAGATAATGATCTCCAAGAATGAAATAGAGTATGCGAGCTGCGGATGGGAATAATTGGTTACTTGGCTTCTAAACTCCTTTCCATGGGTGTATTTTATCATTTGTTAATTTCTCTTCTATTTCTTTCGATATCCAGAAATCATGGAGGTAGTTTATGTAGAAGACTAATTACATCACTTCCTTCTTTTTTCTTAACTTTGCAAACACATGATTTTAAAAATAATTAGTTCAGCTTACAACAGGACTAACCCACTATCTACTTTGTAAATAAAGTTTTATTGGAACACAGGTGCTCATTTGTTTGTGTATTGTCTGTGTTGTTTTCCTACAATAGCAGAATAAAACAGCTGCTAGTGAGATCATGTGGCCTTGCAAAGCCTAAAATATTTACTATTTCTATACAGAAAATTTTTGCTGACCCCTGGTCCAAAAACCTACTTGAACCATCAGTATGATGTCCTCACAATATCCAATTGTCATTCCCCAAACATAATGATTATCTCATGTAATAAAAATATGATACTGATCATTGTAAGGACAAATATGGCTGACTTGCATTATTTGCTGATAAATAACAAAGCTTCCCATTCCCATGTTGAAATGATTTTTAAACTGTACTAGCATATAAACGCTTATAATTGACTAACATGTTTATTCAATATGAATATTTTCATTAACATTAAACAAACCATGTTTTCCCAGTGGTTGGCTTAGAGTTCACATAGTCAAACACTCTCTCTGATGTGTGTGAGAACAACGTTGCTTATGTTAGAGTCAGAACGGCTCTAAGAATGCATCATACAAAGCACTTTTCTCTAAAAGCATTTCTAATTTGGAATTTTCTAATAAAACATAAGTCTTACAAAATTATTTGTATGTTCTACTTAAAAATAATGATACACTATGACTTTTTCATTTTAGATGTGTTTTTTTTTTTTATGTCTTTTTGGTAACAGAGATAGTAAATGTTATATTTTAACCTGTGTTTCAAATGAAATAAAAATTTTACAATGGAGTCATTCAGCTGAATGAAAGTTTTCTAAATTATATGTGCCCTCTTTTATACTCATATGCAGGGTTTAGATATTCATAAATATTTAAAAAGTCAGCTTTTCAAATCCAATATGACTGCAATCCATTTTAACAGTTAGAACTGAATTGTTTTTGCCCCTGTATGTGAATAAGATAGACAAGCTAATTGCCCTTTTAACTTACAGATTTTCAGCATAAGATCTCATTATCATTTACTTTCAGGAATGAATTTCTCTCAAGTTCTGATGGACAGTATGGCTTCTTTTATCATAAAAGCATGAACCCTTTACTTTCCCTATCTTTCACTAAATTCCCATACAGAGTACTTAATAGAAGACTGATTTTGCTCATCATTGTTTCAAGTGCTTCTTATAATAACTTGAGAGAAGAAGGTACGTTCCACATTAGCATAATAGAATACTTGAAAAATCAATGACTGTTTCTAGATAGAAATGATTGTACCCATAATCAATATTCTAGACATTTAGGAAGGTCATATAGAACTTATTTAATACTCAGATCACAAGAATAATTATAAAGGGCAAGTTTCTATTTGTCATATATAGAGCCAATTTTATCATTTAAATACCATACAACTGGTATAATAAAAATTATTTCCCTGGTAAAGTAGCCTGGATGAAAATCTTAGCTATTGAATTTGGAGTTAATGAAACACATATTCACACACACACACACACACACACACACACACACACACACACACAGAGGCATATACACACCAGTATCGATCTGTATTGGAATAACTGGTCTGGAATAATTCCAGGCTAGGGTAGACTAGAACAAGCAGATTTCAAGAGAGGAAATATCCAGGGCATAACCTGCCGAAAGAAAATGTATTATGAATACATGTACAAAGGATGACAAGTAACAGAAAGTTGATAAGGATTAGAAAGAGTTATTCACTTTATAGTTTTGATTTGGATAAAGTTCTGAGTATATTTCCATATTCAGTTGGGAAAAGTGAATTGATCTTCTTATATTATTGCATACATTTTTCTTTATATTCTGAAAAAGTCATCAACAATTTATGTCTATATATGAATGTATATAAGTATATACATAACTAATATAATTGTTTTATTTCAATTACATTTCCTATACTGATGATATGGACATTGCCCTTAGAATCTTTTTTCATGTCAGTGAAATGAATCTAAGAAACCTAGGCCTTGATGAGCTTATGTGAGTAATTTACAAACTTGAGTTTATTTCTTAATCTTGAGGAAATTAAAATATGAGGAAAATAAAATATTTAACACATTGGGATTATTAAAAGGGGTTTTATTAGGTAATTTGTGTAAGTGAGCAATGTAAATGTGTTGTTGTATGGATTTAATTTTTTTATTCTGTGGCTACTGAGTGGATTTTCTAGTTACAGTGACTTTATTTTCAGAACTAAACATTGAGTTTTATTGTCTTATGAGTGTGTATTTGGGTGAAATCAGGAAATATTGCAATTCAGATCATTGTTATAGGTCAAGCTTGATATTCACAAGTAAATAATATATCCCAACAATGTAATGTCTAACAGCCAAAAGTGGAAATAGGAAGGTCAGTCTAGGCTACATAGGATGGTTTCGGGGATGAAACGAATCGAGTGGATATGAGAGTCATTTTGATGTAAACAGAAAAGAGTTTGAGGAAAGAGAAACATCATCAAGAAGTTATTTATTTAAATATAGCATTTTATTTTATGTAATTAATTTAATTTTGTTTTATTTTTTGTCTTGAGTGGCCTGGCAGGCGCCATTGATTCTGAATAGGGAGAATGCGAGAGGGCCAGGTAATTAATTGCTTTCACTGTTGTTTCCAGTGTTTGGGAGTGTTTGTGTGTAACATGTATGTTAAGGGTGTCAATTTTCACATGATAATTTTGAGATAACTATGAGGCACATAGCTATAGACATCGGATAGCTTAAGAGCTATGAGTGTAAATCTCAGATGTAACATTGATGCTGAGGATACTTTGGGACTTGTGCCATGAAAAGTAGTTATGGTAATTGATGAGATCATCTAAAAGAGAAGCTGATGAAGTCAAACAATTCCAGGGATATGTGGTGTCATGAGACCCCAAAATAAGAAACTGTTTTTAGAATTGGTAATGGGAAAATGGAGTGGAAGGATAGTCATCGTAGAAATGCTTCTAAATGTAGAACAATACGCACTCAGAATTTTCCATTGAGTTTAGCAGGAGTAAAACCCTTGGTGACCTGATCTGGAGAAGTTTCAGTCAAATGGGTGTCAAATGCATGGTAGAGAGATAATGGGAGGAAGTAGAGCTAATGGATAGAGACATTTCTTTGAAAATAGATATAGATATAGATATAGATATAGATATAGATATAGATATAGATATAGATATAGATATAGATAACGTATGTATTGATATGTACATTATGTTCACACATAAGTATAAGTTTTCTTGTGCCTCTATATCATGCAGAAGCACAGTAGAATATCATCTAGATTTACTAACATATCAGAGGCTGAGGGTGGGGGAAGCAACCTAAACCAAATTACTTCCAATTACCCCACTAACATTTAGTGACTAAAATGAAAAAGCCTCAATTTTCCCTATCTTTAAAGTGGGAAAAACCAAACGACCCGACTGTGATATGACATCAATGAAATAACATGTTTGAAATAGCTGTGTATCTACAAAGTATCATCCAAATATTAAGTGAGAGTATTTTTAGCACTCTGTTGGGAAACATTCTGTCAGTGACAACTTGTGTTTCATGTCGCCCATGAAACCCAAGGGTCCAAATCTTCTAAAGTTGAGATGCTGTTGTTTCTGGATCAAATACTTTCAAAGTTTCAACAATTCGGTTCTCAACTTTTCCTTGCCTTTGATGCATGCTGTGTGATTCCCTCACCATGCACTGCGGCCAAATGTGCATGAATTTACAGATAAGGAATCTAGATTAAAAAGCATCGAGTCACAGTGGCTATTTTACTTTTTCAGAGAATCAGTTCGCACGTTTATTCTAGGAGGATTTCACTTAAATATTTCCATTTAGGTAAAAAAAATAAATAAATTAATTAAAAAAAAAAAAAAAGATAATCAACAATTTATTACTGTCCTGATCATCTTTTTTAGCCTCAGCCTCATCATTCTGTCATCACCATTATCCTCATCCTTCCTGGAGCTGCTGATGCCTTGCCTGTCTGCACACAGTGCATTACTGAGAAAGATTTCTTGCCCTGTGGTGAAAGGAATTTATGAGGGTGGTTAAATTACTCCAAATTGTATTATGCATGAAATCTCCAAATCATTGAGAATAAGTGAGGGATGATTTTGCCTTTGTCAGACGTTGAGATAATTTCTTCAATAATCATTTTTGTATGCATATTTTGTAAATGTCTTGCTGAGCTACAGATTCATGCACTCACTCTTGCTAAGCCAAATTTGTGGGCTGTAGGGAAGAAAAAAAAACATTGTGGAAAAATTCAGGAATAAAATTTTATAGTCCAGAATCATAGCACCCTGCAACTGAAACACCATAATGACTTAGCAATTCTCCCTTTTACTTCATGCTTAATGGGAAAATATTCCCAGGACGGGTATTTTTTTCTAGTAAAGAGATATTCTCAGCATATTTTAGAGTAAAGGGGCAAAGTGACAGAGTGAATTAACAGATGGATAATGACACATCAAGTAAACCCATCAATAATCACTCCTGATTTCTGATTTCCTTCTCTGATGGTTACTTCTGCCCTGGACTTTTCCACGTTAAGAATATTTCTCTCCAATCTCAAAAATATACGTTACCATTAACATGTCAAAAAATTAGCAGAAATGTGCTGATTGAATACACTCTCATTTGATTTATGATAAACTGATTTCAGTGTTAATTATACTCTCGTACTTACCTGTTTCATGTTTAATGGACAGATGTCAGTTCTTCTCTTTCTTAAATGAACTTAATTATCGCCACAAAAACCATTAACTTTGATTTCTTTACAGACAGATCAATATGACTGACAGTGAAATAAATACTGCTCATTACTTTAAATTGTTGTGCAACATACAGCCACCAAATTAACAGGAAATGACCACGGTTATCAGCTCTTAAGTCAGCCTTGCCTGTTGCTTTCTCCTTCGCCTGCATCTACTGCTTTGTAAGACTCCTTTTCATAGGAACGAAAGACAATAAAGCACATAAGTATTCAGGACCAAGTGCAGAAATCCATCAGAGCTGTTTATTGTGGGCAAAAAACGAGGATTTTGTTTTTTTGTTTGTTTGTTTGTTTTTCCTGTGGCAACAGGGATTCTTTAGGAACATGTAAAAACATTATTTTACTTATAAAGGTGAATGGGAATTGCACTAACCAGTCATGGTATTATCTGGGTCTATTTCATGTCACTTGAAATGCATGAGTTCAGAGATTCAAACCAAAACACAAAGATTTTAGTGGTTTTCATTCGCATTCCTATCGTTCAAAAGTGCTTAAATCAGACATAAAAAGTTTTATAAGGCTTTCTGGACATCACATGTTCTTTCAAAGATACTATTTTGATGATTTAGATCGTCTGTTAGGAAATAATGCAGAAGAATACTGGTAACAATTTCTATGCTACAGTGGAAATATTGTATAGGAAAGAAAAAGTGCTTTGTGAAAAGCATGCTTGCATTTTTATCATTTAAGAAGCCTCAAAAAAGAGTTCAGCAATTTTGAAGGTGCTGAAATATAGACCCTATGTTTTCATCCTAACATCACATTTCATACTGAACCAGGTTCACTCAATCTTATGATAACTACTTCTATTTAACTTGCTAAACATTTTTATCATTACAGAAGGAATTTCAATTTGTAGCTTTATAATAAACATTTGAAAAACATCATCATTACTGAAGAATTACAATGCTCCAAACGTGTTGTAAGCATTCCCATATTTAAAGAAAACATCAGTAAATAATAATAATCAGAAAATATCAGTATCAAATTCCAGTAATAATTTCTGGATAGTAACTAAGCTATTTGGAATATAACTGAACAAAAAAAAAAGGGAGGATCAATGTACTCAATATGTGTAGAACCTTGGATTCCCAACATCATTCCTTATGTGTCAAAGGTGAATTCCAAATTAGTCCCATATCTTCAAATTCTTCTACTTTAAGTTCATGTTCAAGTACAAGTATATTTAAATTTGAAGTGCCACCACTTATATTCAGGTGTGTTATAAAGTGTCAGTTCCATTCCCACTCTATTTAGGCGGGCTTTCATAATTCCCATTAGTTCTTTGCTATGTGAGCATCACACAGAATTCATGGTGTATTTCAAACAGTATGAATTGACAACATAATGAAAAAAATGATATAACTCAGAAAAAGAACAAATAAATGGTGTTCATGTAGTCCCACATTCAACACATGTGTTATATACTAAGTGAAAGGCATGGTACCAAGACCGGGCATGCAGCAACTGCTAAGAATGACCTAGTCCTTACTTTCAGAGAGAATAGTAATTTAGAGAGAATGGATGGTAATTCCATTGTCAACCATATGTCTCCATATATTTTTGTTTTGTAAGAGGTAACCTCTGAGCAAGCCTGTACAGTGACATGTGAACGTTTCCCTTTAGTGATTTCTTTTTCTATATTTGTTTATTTGCACATTGTCTAGCATCCCACCAGAATGTACGTTGTTTGCAGGCTGGAATTTGGTAATGTTTCCTTGATCACTTTTGTATCTTATGGACAGAGCACAGATTGTAACAGATAAGTGTTGAGTGAGTGAATGAAGGAAAATCATCATCAACTAGTTGGTCTAGATGTGTTGGGAAAATAAAAACAGGTTTTCATTCTTCAATTTTTATAATGATATTTTTAATATTTGATTTTTCTTTAAAAAGAAAGCATCACTTTAGAACAATCTTATTATTTAGATATTTCCAATCTTTATTTTCCTGGATAAACACCATTGAAATTATCTGGATATTTTATTTTAAATAATGTGACCACTTAAAGTAAAAGACAAAAAGAAATAGCACAGTAAAATTACCTTCCCCCCCCCCCCCGTGTGAGACACTTTACTACTATATTGCTTTCATATATTATCTTATTTAATACTCAATAAATATTATTGAAGTTACTCTTATTTTTAACTTCTCTTATTCAATAGTTTTCCAATATTTTAATTAGCTTTTCTAAGTAATCATTTTAAAGAGTAGGACACTGAGGCTTAGAATGCTTACGTGATATGGTCATGATTCCTCAATTAGTAGATATTGAAGTACAAACTCAAGCTGATCTCTATCTGATTATAATATCTTAAAATAAATATCTGCACAAATGAGAAATGATGGATTTTTCAGTGAAAGAACAATATGAATACTTCTTATAAAGCAAGCATACTAGTACAGATTATCATTTAGAAAATAAATTTATAGTGTCCCAATCATTTTGAGTGAGTGTTCAATATTATTATATTATGCCCCTTTTTTATGGGACATTTGTAGACAAAGATGTAAATTCTTTTACTACCATTAAAAGTTTGGGCAGGTAGATCTCTAAAGTGTATTCAGCTACTGAGACTCATTCCATCTTTGACTTATATATCCCATAGTCCTGGCATCATCTGTGAGAAGCTGGTGGAAAGAAAAAGAGAGCATGGAGATTTTCTTCTTAAAAGGCTTTGTCTAGAGGTGGCACACTTCATTGTCTCCCACACGTCATTGACCTGAACTACTCAGACTATGTCACCTAACTACACGAGAGATAAGGAAATACCGTTGACCCTTAAACAACATGAGTTTGAACTGCACAGACACACTTTTATGAGGATGCTTTCAATAAATACTGCAGATGTCTTTGGTCTTTCTTGTGATTGCCTTAATGATATTCTTTTCCTCTAACTTACTTTATTGTAAGAATATAGGATGTAATGCATAAAACATACAAAAATGTGTTAATCAACTGTTTATGTCATCAGTAAGGCTTCCCGTCACTAATAGGCTATTCATAGTTAAATTCTTAGGGAGTCAAAAGTTATATGAGGATTTTTGACTGCATAAAGGTCGGTACCCCTCACCTCCCATGTTGTTCAGGTGCTAGCTGTGTAGTCTAGCTGTGTTCTGATGCAAAAAGGAAGGTAACTGGTTTGGGAGGAAGAGGTCATTTCCACATAGATTGACATTATTTTATTTCTCATACTCATATTTTAAAGGTATTTATCCCTCTGTTGTGGTTTTTAATTTTTGGTTTTATAAAAACAAGTTATTATTCTGTCATTCTTTTTTTTTTTCCTTTTAATTTAGTCTGCTATTCTTTTACAGATAATTTTTTTTAATCTGCTTTTATTTAAAGTTTTTTCTTTTTTTTTTTTGGAGGGGGGGGTGTTCTGCCAATTCACTAATAAACTATTTAGGCGAGGATTTATGTTTATCTACATAGCTGATGTTTAGCTGAATTCCTGAATATAAAAATGTATAACTTTCACCATTTCTGCAAAATTATCAGCCATGATCTTTTAAAATATATTTTTCTCTCATTCTCTAGTTCTCCTTCTAGAACTCATGCAGCTTATATGTATGTACTTACTCTATCTTTTTTGTTCTTTAACTTGTTTTCCTGTTTTCCATGTTTCTTTGCTAAATTTCAAAATATGTTTTCAAGTTCATTTTCTCTAATTCTCTCTTTAGATAAGTCTAATTGATTGCTTATTTCATCTATACTTTCTATAAAAATTATTAAATTTCCGTATTCACATTTGTTTTGTATTTCTGCCCGGTGATTTAGGATAATGTTTTGTTATGTGGTGATAGTTTGTACTCCCTTTTATTTACTTAATCATATTAAAAGTACCTTTATATTGGGGATACTGGGAATAGTCTATATCTGTATCTGGGTCCAAGTTCTGTGGAAGTGTGTGTGTATACACTCTACACATATTCATTAAACTGTGAGCATAAGGTTTGTACACATTACTGTAGTGCATCAGGTTCCCATTCCCAAAAAAGTTATCACAATTTGGGGACTTAAAAGAACACAAATCTATTATCGTAAGGTCTAAAGATATGAATTTTGACATGTTTCTTGTGGGGCTAAAATCAAAGACTGTCTGTATTCCTTGGAGGCTCGGGGGACAATCTGTTCCTTGACTTTTGCTCCCATTCCTTGGCTCATGGCTGCATCACTTAGATCTCTGCTTCCCTTTTAGCATCTTTCTCTCTGTCTCTGAGCTGCCTGCTTCTCTTTTATAAGGACATTTGCGGTTGTATTCTCTCTATCCAGATAATCCAGGAAAATCCCCCATCTCAAGATCCTTAATTTAATCACAACTATGAATTTTCTTTTGCCATGTTAAGATAACATATTCACAGGTTCTGGAGGTTAGAATGTGGAGAACTTTGTCGGGACATTATTATACCTACAACACTATGCAAATTATGCCTCAACATGAATAAATGAATGAATGAATGAATGAATAAACAAATAAATAAATAAATAAATAAATAAATAAATAAATTCTATTTTTGTAAAAAATAAAAACAGAACCAAGAGACAGAGCTTAAGATATTTTCAAGAATCACACTGTATCCCTTAGCATGAAATTATCAGACTTAAGTTTCTTCATTTTATATAGTGCAAATAAAAGAAAGTTATGAGAAATATTTATTTAATGATCATTTACCAAATCTAATGTTTTTTCATTAAATAAAACTCTATTCCCACCACTTGGCAATTCTTGGCATTATGTAAACATAATGCCCACATTTCTAGTTTCCTGAGAACAGGCTATTTCTAAAACTTATGACTCACAGGAATAGGGAGGAAGCAATGCATCTTAAGGGGTTCAGGTTTTCAAGTTGACAACAAATTCTACTAGACATGAACTCATCAAGTCATTATATTCTTCTCTCTTCCTGGCAAATCTAAAAGATGAGAAGGTATTGTATTGCTTAGTCCATTTATAATTGTTCCTAATCCTCTTCAAAGAGATTTGACTAAAATTTCCCTAGCTGAATTTGGAAAAGTAGGATAAATTTAGAATCATTGAATTGTTAATTAAAATACAAAAAGTCCAGAGCAGTAAACTTCTTAGTCCCTGGGGCAAGAGGGACATGCAAGATAAGCCTCTGCCTGCCACTCAGAGTCTCACTCTCACATTTATCCCTCTAATGAAAGTCTTAAAATGTTTTATGAGGAAAAACCTATTTCCCTCTATGTTATCAGTTAAGATATGTTTTCATGAATTCCAAAGGACAACTGACAGGAAGAGTGCCCATAAACTTTAGAATTGAAGTTGTGCATTGTTTGTTCTGGGAAAATTAGTATCCTATTTTATCCCTTGTGTTATAAAAATTATATGATGCATCCATTTTATTTATCTTTCATTAGACCAAGGCAGATATACTCTAACTCTTAACACCACAAAACTTGCTAATCCGAAAAATTTAGTTCTGTGTGTTTGTGTCTTAATGATACAAGACCTGGGAAGTTATATATTATGTTTTCAATTTTATAGCTTTGCAGTTAGAACTGTATGAATTTTCCATAAATATTGGGGAAAGAACACAGTAACCTTGATATCTGAGACTACTAGTACATAAAACAAAAAAGAAGACAAAAACATGTGCTCAGGGAATTTTTTTTTTCTTTCCTTCTTTCTTTGTAGTTTTTTTTTTTTTTTTATTCAATATATAAAACTTTGGACTATACTGGGTGACAATTCCAATATTCCTGACACTGAATCTAATCTTTTTCTTTGATAACAGACATTATTCATGCTTTTTCACTTTGCTTCTTTAATAAAATAACCATTACCAACAGAATTATTCTTTCAGTCTTTCTGTTTTCATTGTTATTGTGTGTATTGGAGTGGTGGGCGGGGGTGGGGGGGTGGGGGGGTGGGGGGGATGAGGCGGCAGTTTGCATACTAGCCAAGGTGGAAAGATATCTTTTTTAAATCAAAGAATGGTCATCTAGAGAACAGATTGATTGATTTTTACTTTTAGATGGATCTATTTTCTCTTATATCTTTACCATCAACCATTGTTGTAGTAAAGGGAGATAATCAGCTTATGATGAGTATATTGTTTTCTATGACAATATAGTAAAACTAGGTTATGCTGCAGTAACAGACAACCTTAAAGCATTAGTGGCTTAAAACGACCGAAGTGTGTTTTCCTTGCTCTTACTTGTCCATTGCGGGCTGTCTCTTGCTCTTGCCATGTGACCATCATTCAGCAGTACAGGCTGAAGGGAGGGCCACATCCAAAATGAGGGGGGTAGAGAGACAGAGAAAGAGAAATAGAGAGAGAGAGAAAGAGAAATACAGCAAATCATGCACTTTCTTAAAAGCCACGTTGAAAGTTCTTAAAGAAACATGACATACCCCCTTGCTGAATTTCATTAGTCAGATTGATCATAGTTCTGTCTACTTTGAAGTGTTGAAAAGCCAATGTTACTTAGGAGAGATAATTCATAATAGGACTGAATAACTTCATGTCTGCTAGTAATTTTCAAAATCTCACATTACTAATTGACAATTCAAATTGTTTCATTCTTTATATATATATATATATATATATATATATATATATATATATATATATATATGATTTCTCCTCACCTTCCCCAAGCTTGCTTGCCAAAATTGGTTATATACAAAATGCCTTCATTATTTATTCCATATTCTCATCATAAGTATTACTCATACACAGTAACTGCTTCTTGCAATGGCTGTTCATTTGGTTGGTTTTACCTCACAAAGAACAGATATCACTTCTTAAGGCAATGGATCATTTTTTTTTCCTATATCTGTTTTGGAAATTTTACAGTTGATTCCTTTATGGAGTGTTTCTATCTCCCAATGTCTCCATTAACACTGGCTTGTCTGAAGGGACTGTGTCAAAGAAAAAGATAAATATTGGAGAGATTGCCAAGTTCAAAGGCATTGATGTTCTTCAGATGCTTCTTTATTTTTTCCTTCCCATCAAATCAATGTCTTCTGTTTTTGATTCTATCAAGATACTGAGTGATCTCAGAAAACTTTAATTTCATGCAATGTCTCACTGACCATGATTTGAAAACTGTGAAGGTACATTTATTTATTTTTGCCTCTCAATTCTACTATTGGTATCCTGTAAAGAAATGAGCAGAAATAGCACATGGGTTAGTACTTCATGCCAGGTGCAGGGAGAATATACTTAGCAATCAAACTTTTGAGGACCTTAACCATTCTCTTTATTCCAGTCTTTTTTCATAGAATTTCACTATGTCTGACTTGACATATGGCATTTCTTAATATACCTAAATGTTTGCCTTTGCTTTGAAGAACTAAAACCACCTTTGAAATAATGACTTGCCAACCCTACTCTGAGTTTCTTTTGTTCTTGTACATAGTAGTGGATTCTCTATGTTTCTGAGATGAATTGAATTCTCAATATCAGTTCTTGTTTATTGTAACCAGCTTCCTGGCTTTCTCCCCTAGAGCTCAATGTTTAATAATTGTGCGTAAGGAGTGGATTTGGTCTGAATTTTGACTATTGCTATGCAGACCTTCTGTTCCCTTTCTAACCTCATTTCTGATTATTCTTCCTTTCCCTCCCTCCATAGCAGCAACTCGGCACTCCTCTCTAATCTCTGAGCAATGCAGGCAACATGCCACCTGAAGTCCATTGCATTTGTTGCTCCTACTGCCTGAAATAGTCTATCCCAGATACTCTCACGGCCAACTTTACTTCCTTTGTTTTTCCATGAATCATCATTTCTTGTGAGGCTGGCCTAGCCATGATCTAAAACTGCACAATGCTACTGTTATACAGAATAGCATAGCTAGACTAGGAATTAAATACATTGTCTTAGTCCATCCAGGCTGCTATGAAAGAAAGAAAGAAAGAAAGAAAGAAAGAAAGAAAGAAAGAAAGAAAGAAAGAAAGAAAGAAAGAAAGAAAGGAAGGAAGGAAGGAAGGAAGGAAGGAAGGAAGGAAGGAAGGAAGGAAGGGAGAAAGAAAGAAAGAAAGAAAGAAAGAAAGAAAGAAAGAAAGAAAGAAAGAAAGAAAGAAAGAAAGAAAGAAAGAAAGAAAGAAAGAAAGAAAGGAAGAAAAAGAGAAACAAAGTTAGAAAGAAAGAAAATACCATAGACCGGGTGTCTTAAAGAACAGAAATTTATTTCTCACAGTTCTTGAGAGTGAGAAGTCAAAAATCAAGTTGCCAGCAGATTTGGTGTCAATCTGAGAACCTATTTCCTGATTTATAAATGGCTTGTCTTCTTGCTATGTCCCCACATGCTGGATGGGACAAGGTAACTCTTTAGAGTCTCTTCTGTAAGAGCTCCACCCTTATGACTTAATCACTTCCTAAAGGTCCCACCTCCTAATACAGTCATATTGGAGGTTAAGATTTTAACATATGAATTTCGGGAGGACCTACCGAGTCCATAACACACATGAAGAAGGAAAGTTGATCAAATACTAATTTTAAACATCTTAGTTCCATGATTCATTGTTCCTGTGAACTTGATTAAGATAATGACTCACTATGTATCTTTCAGGACAGTGTTGGTTGTTTTTGATAGGAAATTTGAATTAAGGAAAGGAAAGAGAGCAGGTAGTGTTACAGTCAAATAAACTTTCCAGATGTACCCCTAGCTTGAGGGAAGCCTTAATCTAGGGCTCAAATGGTACGAACTGGACTTAGTTGCTTTCTTTGTTTTTGACTTGGCCTTCTCAGGGCTGCCTCTGCTCAAGCACACTCCCCAACTTATCACCCAGACAGAGCCCAGGACTGGATTGCTCTTCATTCATAGTCAGCAGAAAAGAGAAAGGGGTCTCCTTCAGTAGCTCAAGTCAAGTCCCAGAATTGGGTTTCATTCATCCTAATTGACCAGGCTTCACTGGAAAATTTAGAGTACTGTTTGGAATGGCAGAGAAAGTGAGAGGGCAAAAAAATTAAACAGTTTAGAATGCACATCTTTTCCCCATTGGGATAATAATAGTTATTGAATAACTTGAAATTGACATATTGATTTCTTTAAATTATCATCTTAATCTCTCACAGACTACATTAGAGCAATTCATTCATTGCAAGCTGTGCAGTTTTTTTCCTTAATTTTTGCTGATAAAGGTTGTTTGAAACACAGCCACAAGAACTAATTCATTTTCAAGTTGATGTGTTTGGGGTCTAATTTCAATACGTTCTTAAAGCAAGAAATATGAAGTCCCCATCATTCTCTTTAATTTGCATATGCTTGAATAGATCTTTTATATTTTATTGTAATATCATGAGTTTTTCAATGACTACACTGTTTTTAGTAACTACAAACAAATGTGTTCTCATTTTTTTGAAAAAAAATAATGCTCTAAATATCTCATCTCTGAACAATTGGAGACTAGCAAGTAATGTTCAGGTGTTTCAAATTTCTACTTCTTCAGTAATTTTAATATATTTTTTAGAGCAAGAACAGGATTCATAGTTATTTATAGTATATAATTTTAAACATATCTCATGAATACTTCCAGCTGATGCTTAAAGTTAGCTTTCTATTTATTAATAGAAATAGAGATATTCATTAAGTACAATTCCTAATAATGGTCATTTATATAACTTTTTGTCCTCAAGCAAAGACATTTGAGCCAATTACATTTGTATAACATGTAGAAAGAATACAAAATAATTCTAGTTCATTGATTTGAAGATACAAAACCAATAATTTTGATTGAATATATAAGTCAAAATTCAATCTATTAGTCAAGTTAATATAGTGTTTTGTGTAGTTCTTATATCATTACTAGCTTTGTTGATTGGCAGTGTCTGCACTCTAAGAATGATACAGACAGTTTGGGGTAGAATAAATCACGTTATCTGAATGTGATTGATATGGGATGGTTGACTTTTCTGCTTTTTATAGGTAACTTACATTTGATTTTATGTGCTTTCTCTCTCTCTTTCTCTTTTTAACTTGTATTTCTTAGAAATAAAAGAAATAAGGGTTGTATAACATACATTGTCAAGAAAAAAAAAATAGACATTACTAGTCCACTTCTCTTTACCTCTAATTTTTCTCTTTAAAATTCTCCATGAGGTCCAAATGTTTTCAACTTGCCTACTAGATGTCTTTCTTTCAAATCAAGTACCCCTGAGGCAAAAACAGTTTGATAACCATATTTTCAGAGAGTGAAGATTGATTTTAATCTGCTATTGCTGACAATGCCTTACTTATTATCCCTTTTTAATGTAATTAGTAGTTTATCAGTTTTCTTTGGTGTGCAAATTTTAAGAATAACCTCATAGTTAAAATTTGAAACTTATTGGCAAAGGAATTGTGGGAATATATTTGCATAAGAGGAATCACAATAAAGTATCTATACAAGCTAATTTAAATTTATCCATTGCTATTATATCAGCACAATGAACCCTTAGGTATTCTTTTCTCAAAACTGTCTCATTTGTCTTTTGGGTTTGGAGTTATTTTTAGTGTATTGGTGGGCATGTGGTCTAGAACCAGGAATCGTAGATAATTCCGATTCTGGAATTTTTTAGCTGGTGACTTTGGACATATCATTTAACTTTTATGAGAGTCAGATATTTCCTTTTGTAAACTGAGGATTCAAATAGTACTTAGCCTATTATATTTTATAAGTATTAAATGATGTACTAGGAGCACACACTGTCAAAAAATAGTTACAAGTAAATAGACATTTGTGGTTATTATCAGAGATTTTGTATTCTCTGTACCTTTTCCTAGCAGTCTAGCTTTAATCTTTAAAATTTTCTAATGTAAAAGTATTTAGAGTCATTGTGAGATATTAGGCTGAGAATCAAGACTGTTTGTAGTCCCGTAACTTAGCTTTCAGACTGAATTCAAGACCGTACTATGGACTGGAAGTTTGTGTCCCTCCAAAATTCATATGTTGAAACCATAATCATCAATGTGATGTTATTTGGAGGTGAACTTTGAGAGGTAATTAGGCCATGTGGGTGGAGCCCTCATGAATGTTATTAGTGACCTTATAAGAAGAGCCAGGAGAGAGATCATCTTTTTCTCCATCATGTGAGAATAAAGCAAGGAGGCTTCTGTCTACATGCCAGAAAAGGGCTCTCACCAAAAATCAAATTGGCTAGCATCTTGATCTTGGACTTCCCAGCCTCCAGAACTGTGAGAAAGAAATGTCAGTTGTTTAAGCCACCCAGTCTATGGTATTTTTGTTATAGCAGACCAAATTGACCTACATAGGCCTCTTACAACAACATGACTTTACCATTTGTCCCTGAAATTTTTTGCCCAAAAAAGATAAGTGTGTAAAATCCTTCTCAAAATAATAATTTCATTGGGTGATTCAAGACTTTCTGAAAATGAGTTTATCTGAATAATGTACTGCACAGTTAGTCTCCTTTTCAGGACAACATATTACTCATCTGGATAAATAATCCATTAACAAAACAGAAGATAGCTCAACGAGGCAAATGCTTATTTATGAGATCCTTCAAACTTCACCTTGCTGCATCCATCAGTTCTAAACTCTTATATCAAGAAAATTGTCCAGTCCCAACCATATCTCTATATTGGAAAACCTGTCTTAAAGCACTAGAACCCAGAACTTAAAAGCCTATAAATATCTACCCTCATCTCCTCTCTTCTGACACTACTATGGCTCACACAAGATGGTACTTTTCTTTCCATTACTAAGTAATACATTCAGCTCTGCTTGAGTCAGATCTGTTTGATCAACAGATTATTCTGGTGGATTGAACAGGGAAATGACAGTGAACATAGGTCAATCAGTTGCAACTTGGATGTACAAAAGAAAGAAATCCTGCTTGTGACCTGGATTCCATCACTGAAGTGGATTTGCCTTCATCTGTTCTTTTTGTACT
Source organism: Rhinolophus sinicus (assembly GCF_057876585.1). Classification (NCBI taxonomy): domain Eukaryota; kingdom Metazoa; phylum Chordata; class Mammalia; order Chiroptera; family Rhinolophidae; genus Rhinolophus; species Rhinolophus sinicus. The sequence continues at coordinate 185,677,456 of NC_142503.1, read as the reverse complement.
GTCTTCTAATGGCTGCTGTTGTTTTGCAGATTGAGTTGATGAATGGAGATAATTTCACTCTTTATAACTATTAAGTGCTTGTAATATCAGATGCTTTCTAATGGACCTTAATTTTCACAGAAAAGAATGGAAAAGTTCAAAGCTAAGATGGAAATTGTAAAGAGAGACTGAGAACATTTCTGCCATTCTGGGAGGCTCTGCTCTATTTTAGAGGATAATGTGAAAACCCTTTATCCCACAGGAAAATTGCGGTTGAGAAATTACTCTTTTGTCTTTTTATGCTTCTAAGCGAAGGAATATTGGTTTCATATTGGTGGTTCCTTTGAATATCTTTTTAAGAAAAGATTCTAATCCTTGCTAGCTTAAAACTTTTAAAATAGTTTTATATAGACGAGGAGGTAGTTTCCCACTGTATGTTTCACCTTGGATTTGGCAGAAAACAATGTGATGACTATAAGCCTTATATATTTGCATCAGGTATTAAAATAATTTGAGATATTTTGTTCACTGATACTGTCTTATTATATAAAGTGATAATGTTATACATTTTTAAGATATAGAATACATTCAGTTGTTCTCTATGGAGCTCAGTAAAATGTTCCCAAGTTAAAGTCCACTTAACATTTTCTTTCAACAGCTACTTTGTTCTTTTAAATAGGTTCAATGTCAGTGAGAGCAATATTTTTCAAAATTAGTTAGTGTTTTGTTTCTTTCATCTTTTTTTTAGGTTGACTAATGTTGAATCCATATGATTTTACATATAGCAAAGCAAGAACATTTGTAATTCAATTATTAAGAGGTAATATGTGCAATATTTAAGGTCAAAGCTTCTGACACCAAACTAATTTGCTTTTGAATTCTAATTCTACTTTTCTCTTGCCAGGAAACTTTGTTAGTAGTTTCCTAAACTATCTAAGTTTTCTCTCTATGAAATGAGAAGTATAACATTTAATTCAGAGTGTTGAGTGGATTCAAAATAAAGGTAGATTGCCATACCCATTGAATACAGTGGCTGACACAGGGCACACAGATCAATAAATGTCAGTTATTTTTATCATTATCTCTTCTCCACACCTATAAAGCCTTTTCTGCATCTATAAATATCATTGGCTTTTCCAAGACAAATATTAAACCACAGATGATGATAAACTATAATAGTCTTTTCCACCTTTCTAGATAAGACAGACAAGTAGAGAGAGCCAGAATTGAGATATATGTCCCTGTTGACTATCCTGACACATATGAAAAAATGTGATCAAGATAGCAAAGCATTCCTGGGAAGAGTGTGACTGGGGTCGCATTTTATAGTGAGGGGAGTTGGAAGTCACAGGGCTTGGATCGGAGCCTTCACTCATGAGCAGAGATAGTGTTTATTCACCTAAAAGAAGGAAGCCTGATCTCAGCTGATGGAAAAATGCCAAATGTGGGAGTTGGTCTAAATCTTTTTCCAATTGGTTTATAGTTGAAAAGCTCCTAATTAGAAACTGTTCTCTAGAAGAAAAATCTGATACGCTGCTACTTTGTCTTCAATGAGAGATATAAATCTGAAAGTTTTGGGACTTCACCAGGGTAGAAGAAATGAAAGCCAAACCTTAGCAAAGTCTGAGTTTTCAGGAAATCGGATAAGAAATGTCTGGTTTTGCTGCTTAAAGTGTTCTTTTAGGCTCAGACAATTTCCAGCTCTAGGTGATTTATTACAGAAGTGCGGAGGTCCTGCAGGTCGAAACACCTTTCAAAATGGTTTGGTGAAAGTTGAAAAGTTTTTAGGATGCTCCTTGAAAGAAAGTTTGTGAAAGCAAATAATTGTCCCTGTTTTGTGTGTTGTTATGCTAGTGAGAATAAAATGCAAGCGATGTTCTTTCATGGAGCTGGCTAAATTTCACTTACTTCCTTCAAACTCTTAATCCTCTTCCAGAAAGACCAGAGAATGAGTGGGTACTTTGGAATTTCCTTGAGAGGTTTCTAAAATGAGAGTTAATTTGGAAAAAAAGAAATCTCCAACTACAGTTTGAGAGAAATTGTATGAGTTTTTCGCTCTTTGAAAAAATGTTTAATCCCTTTACATATAATACATTCCAATCCCACCCCAATACATTCCCATCTACTCTATTACGAAAGTGGCATGAAGGATCGGCACTTGAACTCAAGAAACTTGGTAATAACATAAATGGAAACATTTAAAAATTATACAAGGTGCATAATACGCTTTAATAAAAGAGAAGACTAGGCATTAGCTCATTACTTTATGCTTGAATTTATTTTAATTTCTAGAATCTGTGTTTATGTTTCCTTAATTAAAACACACTTGCACACACATATATGCTCACAATAAAGAGAGAGAAGAAAGGATAAAAGAGAAAGAGAGAACAAAGGATGAAAGAGAGGAGAAAGAGAAAGAAAAAAGAATGAGAGGGAGAAAAGGAAAGAGAAAGGAAGGAAAGAAAGAAGGAAGGAAGAAGGAGAAAACAAACAATTTGAACTACAGTTATACAATACCAAATATTCTGATGAAAACAAAAAGAAGGTACATCGATATGATTTGATGACATTTTATAGATAAAAGTGATGCAAATGTCGATGACCGTTATCACTTCTCAATCATACGCACTTGTGATGGAAAATCCTAATCACTGTGACATTCTGGATGTGTGCATCGTTTATCACAGGCTACGTGAGCTCTTCGAGGTCAGAAAACTGAAAGATTAAAGTGATCTGAATTTGGATTTGAACTAAAATTTAAAGATGTGAATGGGCAGAGGAACAGGGAATGACATATTTATGATTTGACTATGTGACCTTAAGAATGCCACTCCTGCCCCAGTAGACACTTCTTCTGTTAACGTTTTTTACAGTGGAAGGAATCAATTCTGAGTCCTGCACTTGCCTGATATTCTAGTATCACAAGTGGCCACCTGCTGTCTTGGGAAGGGCACAGGCCCCATTGTCATATAAGCTGAATTCAGCACATACTCGCCTCTTGAGTTTTGAAGGCAGCCATGTTACTTAGTCTTACTATTTTCCCATTTGTAAAATTATAAAATCACCTTGCTAATAATACTCATGCATGATCACAAAACATGCCACGTAGTAGGTGCTCAAAAATGCTCTATTATTCCTACATGGGCAACAGGACTACAATGTATAATGCACACTGAAACTTAGGAATGACAGAGTATCTAATAGACCTTGATTTTGTGGTAAACAACATACAATTGCATCTTTAGAACTAGTTTCCAATTCCTAATTTTACTAACTTTACCTCACTTGAAAACTTATTTTGATGAAGGAATTTAGAAATCTGTAATAAAATTCATAAAATGTTATTACATGAAATTTGACTATGGATCAGCTTCTGTGGGATACTTTAAACGACTTAGATTTTCTTTGGAACAAACTGTCCAAGTGGAGACTGCTAGAATTTATCAGCAGTCTTCACAGAAGTGAAACACACATGAAAGACCATGAAGGAAAATGATGGGGTGGGAGCATATCAAGAAATGGCCTTGAGCCTTCTCATTTGTCCTGCTCGTTTTTCTCTCCGATATGGCTTGTGGATTATTCCTGTCTAAGCCTGTTCAGTTCTAAAGGGCCAACAGCTAAAAGAAAATGAAGTAAGCTCATAAGCATAAACCTAAGCTTTTGCAGGAAACAAAACAAAAAGATGTAATCTCTTTGGAAATTTAGAGATCTATGAGTCTGGCTCTTTCTAGACATTGTGGAGGGAAGTGATGATAGGCAAAATCTCAGTTTACACCAAATAGGCCTAAGTAGCCAGGCAAATAGCATTTTATAGGCTAAGAGGCTTCCCACACTTGACAATTCATATAGTCCAGATGGTGATGACATGAACCGAGGGACCATTAAGCAGTGAGAAGACCCCTCACTATAACTCTGTGTTTATGATTCTGTCCATGTGTAACGGACTATTTAAATAAACTCTAATACCAAAATTGAAACCAGCGAAATATTCTCTTTTTCAAATGTTAAACTGTATCTAATTACTGATGTGGCCAACTTTTTAAAAGGTTGTTGTTTTTGTTTTCTCTCCTATATAGATGTAATTTGAGGCCACGGTATTCTGAAATCCATACATATATGTGTCATTGCAATATATATTGATGTATCTCATATCTATAAAGAGCGTCCGTCTATACACATGCACACACACACACACACACACACACACACACACACACTCATGGCATCAACAAGGTATCATTATCATGCCATTTAGGCCAATATCTGAAATGGAAATATCACATCATTTCCTGATTATGAATTTCTTCAGAGGTTACTATTAGGCCTTCCAGTAAATGTGTATGCCAGACCAAAATAGAGACATGCAAAGCCAGTTCATGACTTATTTCCAGTAAGCAGAAATCTTACCTTTTAATTTCTTCAAATCACTGAGGGAAATGTTCAGTGATGTTGGGCTAAAGATTTAGAGGAGTTGTCCAACAAGCAGCTACTCACACATGTTTTGAATTTCACAGATAAATAATTCAAAGTTTATCAGTGCACTTTCAAAGTTAACTTACAATCTCTGCCATATTCATGTTTTTGTAACATTGCACGGGTTTCCCAAGGAAGGGCATATTTCTCTTCCTGTCTTATCGTGAGGCTAGGTTAAGTCAAATGATCAACAAAAAATTCAGAACTAAGTTTGAGGAACTTGAAAAATGTGGGTTATTACTTAAGATATATAGTAGGACTATGTGGATTTAACCTTATACAGTAAAAACATATACATTAAAATAATAGTTAACTGACTATTCTCCTCCTAAAATATTAGATACATTTCATTATGATCTGTACTACCACCACGTAGAGAACATCACGCTGTGGGAGGTTAACAATTATTTAAATATTAGTTTTGATGAAACAAACAAACAAAAAGAAGCAAGAACCAAAACAAAAAGAGCCAAGTTTTCAATCTGATCTCCGAATGTTAAGAATCATGATTTTAATACCACTGAGCTAATGGGTTACCCATTGATTCTGTGATTCTGGCCAAGTAAAACAGTGTTTTGTTTGTTTGTTCTGTTTGTTTGTTTGTTTTTTAATGTATTCCCTTTAAAAACCTAAATGCTTGAACTATGGAAAACTCACCTATTTCTATAGTTAGTGTTTGTTTTAGGCTATGCATTCATGATTCCCAAATACTTACACCTGGTCACCCTAATTCAACCTAACACAGAGCTTGGCTTCAGAGAGAAAAATCTAGCCGGATTATTAGTGTAAGAATTCACTTTTCACTAGTGTTTATGCTTCCTGGGAGACAGTGGAGCATGCCAGATAGAATACCGTTTTGGTCATTAGAAAGAGTTAGGTTTGAATTCTTACACTATTCAGCAATGTCTTAAACAATTTATGACTCAGTTTCCTCATCCATAAGGAGGGGACAATAACATACATCTCGTTGTTGAGAATATTAAGTGGAATAAAATACATGCCAAGGACCCATGTGCAACAGAGTGCTCAGATACCTATCATATTTATGACAAACTCTCACTCTCTACCGGAAAACTATATGTGCTAACAAAATACAAATTTAAAAAAATGTCCTTCTGCATTTCAAGCTTTTAATTTGCTGAGTACAAACTACAAATCCTACCTTTCACTTAAGAAAACTGAGGCTTACCTGAGCAAATAGAGGGGAATACTTGATCTCCTTGAGTCTCACTCTCCCGATTCCCCTGCTTTATACTTCTTCATTTTCATTCTTTTACAAATAAGACAGAGCACAAATTGATTGTCTGTTGACAACACCATAGATGTGTTGTTTATTCAGCTATGATAACCTATAACCAGAGAAATTATATCATGCTGAAAACTTCATTTTACCTAATTGGCAGGTGAACCACTTAAGTAATTTGTCACCAACCTTTTTAGAATTTGATAGACATTTGAAGTACTGAGGTTATCTAACTGAAAAAAGAAACATCATTCGACCTTCAAATAAATTAATAATAGTCACTGAAAGCTTCGTTTAACAATTAATCAACAGCAAAATTTATTTTGAAATAAAATTCCTTCTCATGGGCTATGAACTTGAATAGATAGTATGTAATTGTTTTAATAAAGTGTAAGTGTGAACCCTACTTTTGTGCTGTACATTTTTGTAGAGGAAAAACAATTTAGAATTTCTGTGATATAGATATAATTGCTGCCAAGATCCTATAACCCTACTTGTTTATAATGTTTTCTCTGTGAAAATACTAAAGGTTTCATTCTATTTCGCTAGTTTTGTTGTTGTTGTTTTTGTTTGTTTAAGACTTTGAGCTTAATTAGTGGTTGGCACAGTGTTCCTGGGGCTTGCTGCCCACACAGGAGCATGAACACGTCCCCTTTCCCAAAAGGTCAACGCCATTTCCCTTCCTTTCAATGTGCTAGACAAGTGATCTGGAAAACAAACGCACAATATTCAGGGAAGTCCTGGAGATGCAAAGCCATGAGTCTCAATGAGGAAAGCAAAAATCATTCTAAATAACCAGGCAGTTTATAAGAAAATCCAGAAATATCCATACAGAGCGTGGAGCTGAAAGAACGTGCAGATCTTGTTTTGCTATTGCGGGGAAGTCGGGCACACCAAATGGTGCGAGCGTCATATTTCTTGTCCTTGAAGATAAAGTATTAGAACTCTTCCCCACAGATTTGGATTTGTGGGAATTTAACATTTTGCTTTAATAATTAAATACAGGATTTGGACAGTAAACGAAAGGAAGGAAGGAAGGAAGGAAGGAAGGAAGGAAGGAAGGAAGGAAGGAAGGAAGGAAGGAAGGAAGGAAGGAAGGAAGGAAGAGGGAAGGAAAGAAAGAAAGAAAGAAAGAAAGAAAGAAAGAAAGAAAGAAAGAAAGAAAGAAAGAAAGAAAAGATGTGAATTCAAATCCAGAAAAGTTTAGATTTGCATAGGTGACTCATTTTGATAAACCATTAAACTTATTTGCCTCTCTTTTTTACATACACTCATACATGTAGCACACAAATCTATACATATCCAAATATTTTATAGATATACATATGTGTATATATACATAGTGTATATGTGACATATTTATATATGTATACATGTATACTGTGTTTACATGGGTGTGCATAAAACAAACAAACAAAAAAAACAAGGATACATACATACTTGTATATGTGTATGGGTGTGAGTATATACATAGTAGTTGGTCAATGTACCTCTGTACAAAATTAGCAGAGACTAAAGTTGAAAATAATTTATTACTTAAGTTCCTCAGCACATGGACTTTTCCAATTATGAAGTCACGAACAATCAGAAGGCCAGTTTTTCTGGCCATGGGCTAATAATAGTTCTACCGCACGACTTAGCAAAGCTTATCATATAAAAAAATCTAAGCTTTAAATTGTGTGGTTTTTAATTACATAACTTAACATATCTGTTCTAGCTCTAGAATTCTATGGTTATTTTTGGAAATGGTGTTTTGGGAAGCACCAAGAGCAGTGTTGTTTTTTGGATATATACATATACGTTGACACTAAACTAGAGAGACGTATCTTATAAAGTTATTCCTGATTCTACAATTACTTTTTTTCCAAAATTTCTAGGCTAACAGTGTAAAGGGTAAAGGGCTAAAGATCATTCTATCCTTTCATCGTTCTTAATATAGCTGGAATACACCAAATTACATTTAAATACAATGGTACACAGTGACTCCCTTCAGAAAGTTAAAGAGACTGAACTGAAAAGACTCGTCGAATAGGTCCCCATTAAGAACTCCTGGAGAACCTGGCCTTTCCAGTCTTTCAGGACCTACTCAAGATGAACGTCAGCCATATCTCCCTCCATATCGTTACAGAAACAGTGCACCTGGAACACGTGGTTGAATCCAGTCAGATTGATGCACTCTGATCTCTGCAACTTCACCCCTGACTGTTATAGCCTTCTAACTTCTACGCTAGTTACGTCCCTTTTTCCTTGATGGGAAAGAGGGGATGTCCATTCAATCCTAAGTAACATTCTTTGATTATTCCAGCCTTCTGTTATCCTTTTTATTTTCTGAATTTCAGTAGTGGTTACTGCCGAAATCATGCTCACAGTTTTCATGATAGTCTTTCCATACTGTTTATTGTGTGAAATACCTTCACATACTGAGCAATTCCTTCCTCCTGGTGTTAAACCTAGTGTATAGTAGACCTCTAACATACATTTTTTGAAGCATAAGACCTTCATAGTCAAATTCAAATATTCAATCTCTCCTGATTCCCCCTGGCTGTCCATTACTCGTATCTATCTCTATATAGCACATTGTAAATCAGTCACTCAACACACTTTTTTAAACTGTTTCCACTTGCCAGACATGGTTGAAATATTATAAATAGAGGAGTAGACATGATGTACCTACCCTTGTAGAAAATTATTTCCAGTAGGAAAACAAAAATAAAAAAATCAAGCACAAAAAGTAAGCTAATTAATTTTAGACAGTGATGTGAAGACAATAAAATAAGTTATGGGGTAGAGCTTGACTACAAAGGACTACAGATTACTTTAGTAGAGTGTTTGTAAAGTCTTTTTTTGAGAAACTCATATATGAGTGGACTCAGGGATGATGACTAAGAGCCAGAGACGTGTACACCTATGGAAAGACAGATGCAGCAAAAACAAGAACAAGTACGCTTTCCCTGAGGCCAAAAGCTTGATATGTTTGATGCACAGATAGAGGGTAGTTGTGGCTGGACCACAGGCCTCCTATAAGGAGGGAGATGAGATCAGAGACACAACGAAGGCCTCTTGTGGAGCTTTTGGTCCAAGGTGTGGATCTGGAATCTTATACTGATTACAAAGGAAAGTCAATGGAGTGTGTTAAGCAAGTGAGTTACACAGTCTTTATTTTTTTGAAATATCACTATATTGATTGTTAAAGTAATCCAATGTCCCCCAAAAGATATGTTCAAGCTTTAACTGGTGATATCTATGAATGTGACCTTTTTTTGGAAATAGGATCTTTACATAACTAATCAAGTTAAGATGAGGTCACTCTGGGTCAGGATAGGCCCTACTCCAATGACTGTTGCCCTTATAAAAAGAAGGAAATTTGGACAGAGAGATAGGAGACACACAGGGGAGAAGACCATGAGATTACAGAGGCAGAGATTGGAATGATACCTCTATAAACCAAGAAACACGAAGGAGTGCTGACAACCACCAGAAACTAGGAACGGGCAGGAGGATTCTTCTCTAAGCTTTCAGAGAGAGTGTTGGCCCTGGGGACTCCTCAAGTTTAGACTTCTAGCCTCCAGAACTGTGAGAGGCTATACATTTGTTGTTTTTAGACACCCCGTTTGTGGCATTTTGTTACAGGAGCCCATGGAATGAACACACACATTAACTTTGAATAATTGCAACATATGATAAATCAGGCATTGTCAAGATTCTTGCAATCTAGTTATGGATAAATTTTAACAACTAGATAGATTCGATCGATCAACTGATTGATATAGATAGATAGATAGATAGATAGATAGATAGATAGATAGATAGATAGATATAGAGATATGATACATATATAAAATATATATGGCATTATGGCACTTCTCCATGCTATATTTTGTTACTTTGTTTGCTTTGAAAACGCAGATTCCAGAGAGGGTTAAATGTGCAAGAATATTATGAGAAATGCCTATGAAAGAAAATAGGGAGAGAGCCAGAAAGGCTGGCAGAGACATGAGACCATGTCGCTGGTCTGAAACCTGAGTGAAAGAAAGAGGGAAGGAAGGGAGTTGAGTTGGAAAAAAATTAAGCTACTGTGCAGACTAAGAAAAGTCCAGAAAGATCACTGGGGAGTCCTTAAAATCAAAGTCCCCAGAAAAATTTTTCATCTTCCAGAAACGTTTCTGCTTTACTATTTCTACCATGTTCAGTCACTGACTGGGAGTAGCCCGTGAGACGCATGATGTTGGTGCAAACACAACGATAAATTTCAGAGCAAAGCAGTGGGGTCTGTCAATTACTTTCCTGATGCTGAGATCCGAGAGCTGTACCCTCATGGTTCCCTTAGGTAGCTTTTAAGTACCCATCCTTTATATGAAATAATTTTTCATATTTCTTAGCCATCTTAAACTTGTCCAGACCGAAGGGGGTGGAAAGGGGTGAGTGAGAAAGTGGAGGCATTAGAGTATTAGCTGGAGTCCATTTATGCATGAAACCCGTTTCCTATATATGGTAGGACTATACTTTATGGAAGGAGGGAAGATAGTGTTGAAAAAGAAGAGAAATCCCTTCATCTCGTCCTCAGTGCCGGAGTACCATAGGCACAATTCCAATATTTTCTCTGTTGTTCTGTCTATTGATGAGAACTCCAATATTCCAATCCGAGTGTTGAAAATGGATTTCTCCCTGATAATCCCATTCTTTCCATTTTGCTTTCCTATGGATTGACATTTACGTTATTCTAACATCAGTATTCATCGTGTCTTCTATGATATACCTCAGGTGTTGTTATTTCAGGTCAATAAACATTTCCTGAGGAACTGATATGCGCTGGGCACTGGGCTAACCTGTAGTGATTTCAGAGAGAAAATATGTAGTCCCTGATTTTAAGAAGTTTGCAGATAAGTGGGAGACAGTGAATCAGAGCAATTTCAGTGCAATGTGATAAGCACCATGTTAAAAGTAGTTCCAGATGTTTTTAAATACAAAGATGAGCAATAAAATTAGCTTGGCGTGGGGACTGGTTATCATAGAAAGGTCCCTGGTACACTGAAATTTGCACATCATGATTGCCTCAGTCATGGACTTTCTTATGTGTTTTCTCAGTTTACCTTCCCGTTCTTCCCGTAGGAGCTATTTGAGTGTTTGAATTTTTATTAATTATTTAATGTAAAAACTATTCAAATAAAAACCAACACTTGTTGCTTCATATGGTGTTCAAAGTAGCCCAACACATTTAAAGGGTAACAAGTATTATATCCATATTCAAGCAATGTACAGAAGTGACTCAAGTTGTAAAATAACTTAATTGTAGAGAAAGCACACAATTAAAACATGCATTTTGCTCCTAAGGTTACTCTTTATATAAATTGTTTGGAATGCATAATACAATTTTCCCATAGAATACGAAACTGTATATTACCAGGCTAGTCCATGAAAGTCTAATTAGCTTATAATGTAGCTGGTATATTATATATTTATCATGAAAGTCATTAAAATCATATTATTCACCCCAAATTGGAAAGATTAAATATCCAATAATGGTAGCCTAATAAAATAAATTTTGTTTTAGCTAATTAGCTGTATAATGTAATGCTATAAAGCCACTGACGATTACCCTGCAGAAGAATATTTTCAACCCTTACGAGTTTTCCGTTCTAAAATACTCAGTAATATAAAAATGTGAAGAGCAAAATACAAAGTTTCTCATCATTCCTTCTTTGAGAGTCCTCCAGTGTTGGTAATAGTTTAGCATGCACTCCAGCCTTTTTAAGAGAAAAGTGTTAATAAAACTGAAAAACAAACAAACACTTTTCATGATACATTACCAATAAAAATACAGATTCATTACTTATTTGTTAAATGTTACTTTATTTTATGTTCTTTTTATTTGCTTTTCTTAATTTATTTTATTTAATGTATTTATTTGTGCTTTCCTCAAATTTCAGAACTTTCAAACGCTTCTCCCTCAAAAGTTGGTTTAAAAGTCACTTTTTAGAGAAATGTTATTTGAACAATCTTTGTAAAATCTCTGTTCTCTCTTTCCCCCATACTGTACTATGGACACTCATTTTCCCTTTACCATGCTATTTTTTCTCATAGCACTTATCATCACATGACATAGTATATATCTATTTATTTAATAACTCTCACTTGTTCCAGAACGTTCATTCCATGAAGGCAGAGGCTATATCTAGTTTGGTTACTGTGATATTTCCAGCAACCTACACAAGTGCGTGGAATGTAGAAGGACATAGTAAATATCGTTGAAACAATTATTCGATGTAAACAAATCACTCTGTAATCAGAATATGATATATTTTCCAACTCTGTAAACATAATAAGCATGCTACTTTAACTCTATTCAAACAGAAAGAAAGTATATACAGTAAGAAAAACTCAGCCTTACTGATATTAAAATTTGATGGTTTAGGGAGATTTTTTTCATTAAGGAAAGAGTTCAAATAAAAAGCTTTCTTTAAATTCCAATGTAGTCTTTTGATTTAGTTCAGTGTTTTCTGGATGGTGAATAATCATTTGTTTACTGACCTTCTAAAATGCCCCCAGTAAACCATAAGTCTGTTATATGCACACTTTGTAAGCATGGTAGTTATCATGATATATTTTGGCTCAAAAACAGAATAAAAGGTGGGAGTAATTGAAGAAAAGACAAGATAAGGAGGGGCTGAGAGGCTTTTGAGAAGTTTCTGGACAAAATTTGGATGATCTGATGTAACTTAATGAATCATTCAGGAGAAGCTAAGTTATGTGGAGATAACGCCCAATACTAACCCATCACCGGCTTCAACCAAGAAAGGTTTATCTTTTACTCATGCTATGAGCATCGAAGTTTGGACAGGGCTCAGTTCCACGTTATCTTTGTCTATCCTGCAGGAGTCAGGCTGAGGAGTTGTTTTTTGTTTGTTTGTTTTTTCCCTGTAGATTGAAAAAATAATCCTTTGCAAATGGCCAAATAGGCTCTGGCTCTTTAAAGCTCTTTTCTATAGGTGCCACCCATTAGTTTTATTTATATTCTATTTGCAAATGGCAGACACATAGTCAAGAATAAATTTCATTCAGTGGGAAAAGCCAATCTCACCCTTATGCTCAGAAGGAGAACAAGAATCAAATATTTGTGGACAGCTTTAAGGACTGCAAAGCATGAGAGGCTGAATGGAGTTTATAGCTGAGAAAGTCCATGCATTATAGAAAAAGAAAGGAGCTCATTTGCAGTCAGTACGGGGCCCTAGTCAGGGCTGGGGCTGATACACATTGAGTATGCTTCCTCAAATTAGGCAATCAGCGAGTTTCCTTGGCATGAGCTACAGGGATGGGGAAGAAGAGTAAATACCTTTGTCTTAGTAATAATCAATTTTATATTTGTGTATTTCCTATTTACATGTTTCAGACACATCCTGTTCACACCTGTGTACAATATTATAATAAGTGAACACATACAGAGATTTAATAGTAATTCTATCAGTGTCCCTAGTCATCGATTAGAAGAACGAGACCAATGTGTCCTATTGATTTTCAGCACTTTCCATTTTTAATAACAGAAAAAAACCACATGGCATCAAAACTTACAATGCACTCCACTTAATGGCAAGTAACTCAAACTTAAAAGGGTTATTTAGATTAATTTGCTTTTAAAATTCAGTTATTACTATATTCAAGTAATTTGCCTATTGTTAGCTAACTCTAGCACCCATTAGTCTAGAAACCGAAATGTAACGGGTACTTCACTGATTTCTGTGTTTCTTAGTTGCCAAATCAGCCCCCTCTTTCCATTTTTTCCTTTATTATAATTTGCTAATACGTTGGTTTGGTCCCTCTGGATATAAATACAATGTAGCTTTTAACTCTGTTTATGGGATACAGGAACACACATCCTGCCAAGAGATTTCACATTGAGCTACAAATTAGTATCATGAGTCATTATTTCCATTTCATTCTTTTCTTTGTGTGCATGGAATTAGTGTGAAGATCCCATTAGCAACAGTGCCATTACAGGCAGAGCATTTTTTTAAAAGAAGAAATCAAACCAAACAATTTTCATAAAGCCTAGGCATACATGAAAATTAAAAAAAAATACACACAAAAAAAGATCTTTAGAGGTTATTTTTATCATGAAAAATAAACAATATCTAGAAACACAGTGGGGTTTTTGATGTGGGTATTTTTTCTTAACTCTTGTACCTGGAGAAATATATTAGGTATTTAACTATAGAATAGAATCAAATGTAGAAAGTAAATTGATGAAGAGTACAAAATGAATTTTTAAGGAGTGATCTACTTACCTCTTTGGTGAATTTAATTACTCCCCATCTATACTGTAAACCAAGGAAATTATTTTTAGTTTTACGGCCATAATAATTTTAAATTAAATTAAACTTAATTTGATTTAATTTGGGGCCTTCATAAAGAGAAAAACAACATCAAACAACAGAGATTTCCAATGGTGTGTGTTTTTTTTTTTTTTCTATTTATTTGAAATGTTTGAAGCAACGCATTGAGTTTAGTTGAATCTGGGTCTAAAAGTCCTGGATTCCTAGTCCTAGAAGACCTTTCCTCAGTAAATCACCTCATTTAGCTACCTCGATCAATTTATTAGTATGATCCACAGGTTAGTACGGAGCACCCTCCACAGGCCCAGAACTTTCCTAGGCACAACACAGACGTAAACCCCTGCCCTGGTCTATTTGCAGACCGTGACACGTGATACCTGTTGCTAGAAGTTCCACTCAGAGCTTTTATTATACACAATGCCTCCAATGAAACACATAGAACTTTGTTCTCATAGGAGTGTCCAGAAAGAGGGGGAAATGAGATCGATAACAGTTACTATTGCGCACCATGGGTATTCCTTCTATCTATAAGGTCGATTTTTTTAAAAAGTCATAAAAATCACTTTGTACATGAGAACATAGAAACTCAGAGGTTTAATGGCTTTCGTAACTTTATACTGAGAACTAGTCCATCTGAGCTGGGACAGTCACCCAAATTAAGCTGTCTCTAAACCTTGTCTGATGCCTTCCAGCATACGGTGAAGTCTCTTCACTGCCAGATTCATGTGGGGTACAGTCTGGTATATCTGTGAAGATGAATGAATTCAGAAGGAGGGACGATCAGAAACTACCCTGTCTAGTTTTAGGCAGGGTCAGGATGAAGGGAAGATATGAACAGAAAATAGTAAACAGAATAGATTAGCTAGTGAAAAGAATTTAGGAAGTTTGAGCTGCTTGTTGGAAGAATGGACAGTGACCACAAAATATAATTGACACCATGCTGCACAGGCTGAACATGAGTTATTGTGGGTTTTGAAGAAAGTGATGAAGAAGCAAACAACATTAACATTTGTAAGAAAGATGAAAGTGCAGTGGGTATGGGAGGCCGCAGGAGAATGAATGCGAGTTACCTACCAGCCCAGACATGAACTTGGCCTTAACTCTTGTTACTAACTCAGCCTGTGACTCCAGCTCTTTAACCTGAAAAGGTAGTATACATTGGCTCCATATGAGCAAAAACATTTAGGGGTCTCTGTGGTCAATAAAATATGTTCCAGTTAATATCTTTATAGACTGTAAGATAGTTTGTGATGTATACAGAGTGCTAAACAATAGTATATTTAATCATTTTCCAGGAAAAAGAAATTAAATATAAAGCAATGCTGAGCTTTTATGGTTTAATTGCTTTTCAATGCAAGTTTTTTGTTTTGTTATGTTTTTACTTTCCTTGGAGTTTATAAGAATTTCATCAATAGAAAAGCACTCCTTAACGCTAGAATTTATTTTCAATGCAATGAAGATCTCTTAGCGCCTCTTAATTCTATATGAACAGGAAATAAAAGGAAAGCAGAGTATCCACCTTTTGTGTTTATTTTCTGTGGATTAGCTTTGCAAACCAAACTGTTGTTTTGTTTTTTTCTGTTTCCCCCTCCAAATGTCAATTGACTCTTCGCCCAGGGCAATTTGCATTTAAGAAAATAGTGTCCCTCTGTGGTGGCCATACATGCAGCTGTTCTCAGAAGGGTCTTTTATATCACCTTTTCCAGGCAGGAAGGAAGAGAAAGGAGATGTAAGATGTTGAAGGAATGCATTCTGATGTACTGCTAAATAATGATCTTCTAATTTATTCAGGGACAGAAAATGCCAAGGCAATTCAGGAACTAAAATTGAAAAAATGGTTTAACCAGTTAATGCCAGAACTGGTGGGAATTGGAGTTTAATGACATTCTCAATAGATAGCTTACTCAAAGACAAGACTGTAAGCGCCTGTGACTTATTAGCATTTTGGTGACTCTTTGATAGCCTGTAGATTGTCTCATACTGGTATCCATTACCCCTATGTATCAATCACTTTTGATGGACGAAATAAAAATGGTCTAATTGCTGGTCATAGAAATAGAAAAACATATTTTCTCTTCACAAATGAAGAGAAAAATAGATTAGAAAGTGTACGTACTATTAACTATATCTGTTCCAAGTCACCCTCCCTTTAAGAAAAGAATTATGAATTTTACAACATCTGCATAGACCATATTTTGTTTTATAATAATAATAGTGGTGGTCACTTCTTATTATAAATGCTAATGGCCAACATGATATGATTTTTACTGCTTTAACAACTGGAAGGTGAAATCCATAAACACTGATATTTTTTTTTTTTAAAGCAAGATATGCAGTAGTGTTTTCACAGGATGATGTGATTCCTTTGTCAATCACTTCTCCATTTTCTTAAATATTTTATGTACTTCGTTATGTCACATTTATGCAGTGAGGCTAAAAGAATACCATACTGAAGAGGACGTTTCCAATATGGATCCTGCTCTAGTTTATCATATGATTATATACATGTACTATCTTCAAGTATTTTCTGCTGCTTCTCTTGAGCTCAGGCACAGGCCAATATATCTGGGTGGAAAATGTTTTATTTCAAATTGAGGTGACTTCATTTTCCATGCGTTACATCTACAACCGCCTACAAACAAACCCATTTTATTCTGTGGCTACAAAACTTGGATTCTTAATCTACTGATTATCATAAGTAATGATCAGGATTTACAAACAACTGAAAACGTTTCTAAAGGTTTACTTACATTCAAATTCAAGAAACATATAAATCCTATTTACAAGGACTCAGCTTCAAAGAGTATTTCAGTGTGGCCAGCTGAAACCTAGATTTGTTTTTTTCGTAAAGGTGATTGGCTGTTAACAGGTCAAGAAATCTCTGCAGACATGTGCGACCTCACTCGCACATGGGAAGTTCTGTTACACATTTGTTTTGATTTGTGTGCATGTGTATGGATATTCTTGCATTTATAATAATGATAAATTAATACTAATAAGGATAAACAACACAAGGAAACTAGTCGGACGATCGAAACTAACCTCAAGAACACATCCATATCAAGATAATACATTTTTGCAAAACTTTTCTATGTTGAGAGGTCTGACTGTCTTTAAATGTTTCCATTTTGGTGATTAGAGAGTTAAGGCAGATAGACAGCTAAATAACTTCTGCCCTGTTAGATTATAAAATCACTTCCATTACTCAGAAGCTCATTTCTTGCTGCAGGAGGCCCATATCATTATAATAATAGTAATTATAATAATTATCATAGCACTTATACTTGCAATTACATAGCACTGCCTATCCCAGTGAATCCCCCAACTCTTTAGAAAGGAAATACAAACTGTAGCTGGGAATCTCTTTGCCACTAAAATGCAGTTATCACCAGAGTGCAAAAATTGGCATCTCTCTTCTCTTTTGCTTCTAGTCCTTCCTAACAGTTGTTATTCAGAATAAAATATTTAATTGAAGGTCAAAAATAAAAATAATTTGAGTGAGTTGATGGTAACTGAAAATGCCTCACGTCCCCCCGGAAGACATTCTCAAAAATATAAATAATGTTCAAGAAAATCTGTTGATTTTGTTTGCCTTTAATCCAACGGAAATACTTCCGTACAGGATCATCTTCTTCAGCAAACATGTTCAATGTATACATACCAAAGAATATCCATTGACTGGCCACAGAGCATCTGTCACTTCGCATAACATTTTGGACTAGTCCCTAAGATTCAGGACTACATTGTCTAGAATATGGAGGGCACACAGTTTCAGTCTACTGTTACAGTCCTTTCTGCTCCAGCAATTTCTAAACCACACCATATTTTTGGGCTAACATTGGCTCCATTGTGAGTAGACATGGATTGGGTCTGAACAGCGCTGCCACAGTAATTGTGGGTTGGCCATCTCACAGAACATTTTGGGTTTGTTTGACTTATGTTGTTTTCCCCTCTCTCTTAGTTTCAGTGAGTCTGTAAAGATAATAAAAATAGTTCTGTTGTACTATTTTAATACTTCTGTATGTGATCATGGCTGGAATTACTCGTTTAGAATAGTGTAAGAATAAGAAATATAAACTCCAACCTTTTGACAAAAGTTTCTCATCCTTACATGTTCTCTTTAACAATGTCCTCAAAATGATAGTAATTCAGATGGGTTGGTTTTCTTCATCCTCATGTCTGCATTTCCAAACTTAAATCTTTCTTCACATGCTGCCTCACCTACACAAAATGAAATAATCTTGCCCGCCTCTAAAACTCATAACGTAGGAGCTGGCTATTTCTTTCTTAGAGCACTTAGTCAGTGTGTGCTCTATGAAGGCAAGGATATTCATCTGGCACCATGAACATTCAAAGTGCTTATCACATAGTAGGTGATCAATAAAATTATTTGACCTGCACTAAGGTCTACCTTGCACAAATAGTACTGTGTACTCAGGTGGATGTCTTACCCTTACTAACCACAAAGCCAGATGCTTAGTAAACATTTAGTAAATAACAATGATTATTGTTATCTGCCCTAAAATTCTATAAACTCATAGAGAAAAAGGTCCTAACTTATTTATCATTGTACCTTCTACAGGGCCTTATATATACTACACATAATACTTATTCAGCAAGGGATTCGGCCTAAGAATTCTGTTCACAGTATGCTGCTTAAATCCAAGCCTAAAGTTTTATATCCTTTATAGAATACTTTTATTCTAAACAATTTATATTTAATTAGGAGTCAGATTTCCAGGAGCACTTTGGAAACAAGTAGCAACTATTCCAAAAGGCCTGTCCAAACAAAATACATTTGAAATACATTTGAAGAGAAAAGAAAGAATGTTCCCCTGCCTACCCCCAAAAAGCTGGTCTATACTGAAGGACTTAATGTTCCTAGCAGATAACTAAAAAATGTGCTGAATCCAAGGAAAAAAATTTATGCGAGGCCATCTGAACTTCAAAAAATAATTGCCCTGCTAAGATTTATCTTCCCTATGATTGGGTTAATGGAAGCTTGTATTTTGGTATGCAAAGAATCCTTTTTGAAAATAAAAATTTATAAATCTCTTAGGTCTGTTCCCCTCTTATTTGACAAGAAAGTAGCCTTCACATATAATCTGTCATAGCCAAGTCTGCAAAAAATGTACTATTGGTGAGTCTTAAATGGAAACGTTAGTTCTTGGAGATGGACGCTGCTGGCCATATCATCCTAGTGGTGTGCTGTTGAAAGAATACATGATTCTTGTATATGAAGAAAAAGAAATGTTTAAAAAAAATGGCAAAAGCAATATATTGCAGTTTTTCACTGTAAGAGAAAACAATTCAGAAACATCGAGTGAAAATGAAGATGCTTGCCCATTAGCTTCACCATAAGGATACGTTTCAGGAACAGAAAGTGTGTCCTTGGTAGGTGGAATGAGTGTCATTTAGGTGGTAGATTAGTTACTGCCCTAAAATCTATCATGATGGGCTTGCGTTAAATGGCAAGGGTGTGAAATAAAATACAAATTAGGCTTAACTAGGATAGACTGCACTAAAAATGTACTTGACTGAACAGGAAAGTTCAACCAAAGTTCAGTGAGTTCATGCTTGTGTGAGGTGGGGAGAGGTGCTGGGCACGTTGTCATGTCTTCTGTGGGTGGGACCTCCCAGAGACATCTTCTGGCTTCCCAAGGCGACATAATATACACAAACATGGATATGCCAGCACTGACTGACATCCTGCCGGATGAAGTTAATTTGATCCACCTGAGGATAATTCTAGCAACTGGCGTGGTGACCAGTATGCTCCCTGTTGGTTCATAATAAATATATGTTGACCAATTCTCTACCACAGAATTTATCTGCATCGTGAATAAATACTTCTGATTTTAAAAGTTATCCATATGTTTCTGAATAATAAACTAAATTGAATGGCATAGAAATAGGTATTCTTATCTTTTCAATTGCTATCCACTTTCACTTTGATTTACATAATTCAAAAAGAACTTTGAATTCTTTCATGTGTCCCACTGAGAAAATTATTTCATGGATTTTTTTTTTTTTAACATTAAAAAAATCTGTAAATTTGGAACAGATGACTTTCCCCTTTCCAGCTTTATCTGACATTGGTGAAATTTGATAAGACAACTAGTTTCTCTTGATAGACCAGAATCTAAGACTATTTGCATTGATGAAAATAGCTAGCATTTATATTAGGAAATGTTCAAATATTTTACATTTCTTATTTAATTTAATTGTCCCAATAATGCTATGATGCTATGATGGAATTACTATTATTTCTTTTATCCCCATTCTATGGGTGAGAAAGCTGAGGCATGAAGAAGTTTATTAATTTGCCAGAGAAACGAGTCCTGTATGAAATGGAACCAGGATTTATACACAGGCCGCTTGGCTGCAGGCTGCAATCTGATAGCACTGTATTGTGACATCCCATAACTTCATGCTCAATGAAAGAAGAGGAATTACAAAGAATACGCAGAACACTGGAATGGTCCAAACTGAAAGATCAGAAGTGGGAATACACATAAACTGGTATAAAAAAATGTATTGATCAAAACTGCTAATGTATATGGGTTTCTTTTCACGGTGATAAATGTGTTTGAAAATTGATGTGGTAATAATTGCACAACTCTATAACTATACTAAAAACCACTGAATGAATATATAATATATGTATAAAAATTTCACCAAGCTGTATTTTAAGTATATGTGTTTGATCACTTAAATATGCTGTCTATTTTTGTTGAAAGGTTGTCAGGTCAGGAAAGGATAATTGATGCTATATCACCTTATGTGATCATATTTAAAGATACCTAAAAATATGATCTATAATTATGTCACCTGAACTGATTCATTTTTCCATGCCACCATTTGAGTTTTGTGACTTGATTGTGGATACACACACACACACACACAGAAACACACACACACAGATATGTGTGTATCCTATTTATTTAGGATCTTCTCTTCCAATTTCTCTTTCTCCCTTTTAAATTTTTAAAATTGTAATTGAAAATACATTCAAATAAAATTATTTCTATTTATTGTTTTTTTTTAGCCTTCTTTAAACAGTTTTCAAATTTGAAGTATGGAAAAGTAGAAAAGTCACTTTGGAGCGGGTCACTTCCTGAAGACACTTATCTATAAAATAAATTAGATTTTGGTTGCTTTGGTTATTGCCTGGAAGTTGACAGGGCATGCAACTTTATCAAAACAAAACACTCTGTTCTCAATTTGGGATATTAACATTTATAGTCTAATTTTTCTCAAGTTACATCCTCATAAATGAAAGTCTAACACCCTAGGGAAAAGTGGAGAGGCTAGTTTAACCCTGCAATATATTAGATACCTTTTAGACTTTATTCAATTTTGTTTTGCGTTGTTTTACTTGAAAACATATTTTGTGGTATGGATTGTAAGAGAGGATAAAACAAATGTATTTGTACTACATTTCATTTGTATTGACAATGTGTTAAACTTCTTCATACACATAATAAAAGGATCTTGTTGACCTTTGTGTTCTAAGCCATGTGAAAATATGTACATTTTAGATTTTAATCATAAACAGACCTAGTCTCCATTATAGTTTTCTTCTTTTAGTCTATATCAGCACAGTCATTTAAATAAAATGTTTATTTGTAAAAATGTGCGCTTTATTTGAAATAGCTGATTACAACACTGTTTGGGGTTTGTATGATACATCCTTTCAAGTGTAATTTTTTTAGGTTAAAATTCAAACATTTCATCTTTTAAAATGCCTGGTGTTTGATTTGGTACGCTTGAATTAAAGATACCCAATCTACTTGAGTCTCCCCTTATTTAAGAGAACTTTTCTGAGAAACAGGCCTGGCAGTTAACTTCCTCTCTGTGGCTTTCCAAGATTGAATTAAAATGTGCAAAATGACTTGAGATTCATGGTGAAAGGATGCTTTAGAGTGTTAATCCCCCATGAATTCTGCCTCCAGGATCCTGCTTAAATGAGCAGGAAACTTCTGGAATTGAACAAGCATTGTGGGTGGCCATTCTACGGTTAACAGGAAGAGAGGGGAGATTTCAATTAAAGATGTGAGTTAACTCACATAAATACCATTATTTGTGGGTGCATGTGTGCCTGTGTAAGCATAGGTCTGCACCGATAGTGCAGACAGGCTGAGAAAGACTGGAAAATAAAATCTATGTATCAGATAAAATGCTCCCGGAATAGAATGGACATTTTCAGGAATTTGTTTTGTGTCCCTTACCTTTCAGTACTTTCCCCATTGAATTTGGCCATGATCAGAGTTTTGGAGATTTGCAGATAAACTAAAGGCCAGCACTATGTTTTGGTTTACTGGTGAAATTTTAGGGTTTAAATTGTTTTTCCATTTCTATTTCCATGTTCTGATGTGGGGAAGGAATGAAACATATATTTATTTCCTGTGCATTACAATGAGAAAAAAAGCCCACATTTTATGGCCACACAATTTAAATAGTGTTGTTTTTAGTAGCAGAGAGAGAAATCCTGTCTCTAATGATTACTGCAGAAATTTAATTTATGAATGGTTTCCTAGATCTCCGTATTATTCATTTAAAGTAATGTTATAATATATGTAGGTTGGTGTATACTGACTAAAGCAGATTTTTAATGTTTTCTTTTACCATCCAACATACACACACACGCACAAATCTAAAACTGAATTTATACTATTAGGGTTATGATATGTTGTTTTCTAAAAAAAGTAAGATGGATTGCTTCAATTTCCAAAAATCAGTTATTTAAATGTTTTACTTTACATACATGGCAAATATAATCATTCAGGTGATCTGATTTCATGTCAAATATTAGCTACATTTGTGAAGTTGGGCAAGCTGGTGCAAGGTTGGTATAGGTAAGAAAGACTGTGAAGATATTTAAAAAATAGACTTTGAAATCCAGGTAAACTTGTGGGAAGAAGAAGAGAATAGTGACTTTATCATTTGCTTTTTAATACAACTGTCACTTACATAAGGAGATTTGTGTTTTTTCGTTTTTTTTGTTTTGTTTTGTTTTGTTTTTTAAGTGCTTTCAAGATTTGGTGCCTTCATAGCTTTTCAAAACCTGTAGAACAATTGGAATTAGGCACTTAATCCTTCAACTTGTCAACTTCAAGGAAAAGAAAATGGATTAAGCAGCAGAAGATGCCTGAAGGTTAGATGGCTGTACTCTTAACTGTCTTTAAGAGCACACCTCATTCACTGGGCTTTGTTATTTAATTAAATTAATTAATTATTATTATTTTTTAACCACTTCTCATGAATAATGAGTCTGGCTGCTGCTTAAGGAGCAAAGCTGTATCCCCATCACCATATTAGAGAATTGCCTGGTCCTATAGCAGACATCCCCACTGATGTAATTAATGAAGACTCCACTCAACCAAAACCCCCAGAGGGAGTCTGTTTACAAATGAAAAGTACAAGGTAATACTTTCTCTCTGGCTGTCACATCCTCTTTAGACATGCTTAGCATACTATGTACTCACTCTGCCTTCAATAACAAAGAGCGATTGTGTTTGCTAGCACCAACTTTATACCAAGGATTCCCTGTGGAGTTCATGAAGTTTAAGATTCAGAGACCCCGCCCCCAACATGTAAGGTCCCCTTCCAAGTCCTGGGAGATGCCCTATCAATGTGTTCATATAATTGTGCTTCCGTAACGTCTCCAAAGGTAAGCTACTTTCACTGCGATTGATCAAGACCACCAGCTTTACCACTCAAGCTTTACTTAAATTACGTTTCCTCCCAATCCAGGTGGCATTGGAGTAATTGTAGGCCATTTGGGGATTTGGCAAAAGGTGAGTTTGAGTCTGCAGTCAGTCTGGTGCTTTGGGAGGCTGGTAATCTGGTTCACAGTAATTTCCATGTATAGTTACTGTTGGCGATAGCTGTGCTGACTCTTGAGCCTGTGGTGACACACATGGGTGTATCCCATAGTGCCTGGCACTGAGAGTATGTGCTTAAGGGGAAGACAAATGTTTAAAATCTAAGGAACTAGAAGTTAGCCTGTGCAACTTTTTTTAAAGGATCTGCTGTGTAAAATTTTAGTGGAGATTTTGGTTTTCATTGATGTCCAGTCAAAACAAAGTTCTCCTCTGTCAGGAACATATTAAAAATTTTGGGTACATATATAAACTAAATGTGCAATACATTTTATTTTTCTTTCTTAATGGGAATGGCATATTGGTAAAAATTTTATATATACTTTCTTAAATGGAAAGATGTTCTGGGGCATTTCAGTGAAACAGGGAAGAAATCATAAACCCTTACTTAGACATATATGTTGTGCACCTTCTTTTATCACCTTAGATTTATTACATAATTGGGGAAAATTTTAAGCAAAAGTTAATGGAATATGAAATATATGTCATAAATATGAATGGTGAAATTGATAGACACTATTCTGATATTGAGAAGGAAGTTGTAACTAAGATTTTTACATTTTACCGAAGCAGTAATTTATTATGAGAAAGAGTTATTCCAAATAAAAGTAATAAATGTTTTTTTATGGTTGGTAATTTACATAATAATAAAAAATTATTACATGGACACGTGGTAAGAAATTTAATGATTTTACTGAAAACTACTAGTATCAACAAAAATTAGAATTCATAATATACCTGTACAATATAGACTTAGCTATAAAACAGGTAATTTGTATCAGAAAATCAGAGAACTTAAGTTTTGTCAACACACACACACACACACACACACTAACACACACTTTAAATACTCTGAAATCAATTAAATCCCAAAATTGACAATGTCAAAATTTATGTGAGTTTACTAAAACATGTGTGAAGCTGAAACTGTCTATGTGATCAATTATAATAAATAAAAAATTCAGTCAACCATGACATATGAGAAACTCAGTTATCTTTCCATTCTCATTATAGATGTGGTAGATACATTAAAATTATTCTCATATGAGGAAACAGTCAAATATACAGCCAAAATGCTTATCAAAAGCTATATTAAAGAGCTATGTCAGGAAAAGGAATAGTAAGACACTGAGTTATTTGAATTTCTGATTTTTGTAGTATTAGCTTTTTAAAATTTGTAAGTTTAAAATGTGCAGATATATACACTACATATATGTGTGTATATATATATATATTTCTATATATATAATTTTTAACCTAATTTTGCATTCGTAGCTTATATTCCTTTTCTTAAAATGAGACTCAAAAAAAAAAAAAAAATATATATATATAAGCTTCAGGTTCCTCAAAATCTGGATCTGTCCCTGCTAGAAAATCGAATATACTTTGAGTATGAGCAACAGAATGCTGGTGTGTGTTTAAGAAACAAACAAACAAAAAAAGGCAAGTTTATTCCAAGAACATTCAGCTCCTCACAGAATTAAAGGAAGAAGTAAATGACTACAATTGGGAAGGTGGTCGCCAGGATTGTAGACAGAGTCTGGGTTCTAAAAGCGTTATGTCAGAAACAAGTCTGTAGGGTATCTCCATTGGTTGGCAGGTCCTGCTGGCTTACAGCTGCATCCTTACTTAAAATTCAAATGATGGGGAGAAAGAGGTGGATCGAGTGGGTGGAGTCCCTTGAATGATAGTCTTGGGGAATTACATGGATTGAGAATCAAACAGTTTCACTAGAGAAGATATGCAAGGCAGACAAATAAAAAGTTTGCTACAACCAGGCACTGTGCTGAATGCTGATAGATATAGAGGGACAGGGGGAGATGGTGAGACAGCCTTGTGATTTTCAGAAACTTGCAGTTTTATTATAAGGGAGAGCAACATAAATGGATAGTTTGGAAACTATGTTAATGACTAGGGAGATTGGGAAATGCAGGATAGGGAAACAAAGCCCAAATCTGGCCTTCTTGGAGAGAAAATGCCTGCGCTGAGTCTTGATTCAGAGTCTAGTCTTCCTTTCTTGAAAAATATTAATATAAATGAAAATCATATTTTAGTGCATGGCATTTAAGAACTAGAGGAATCTAATTGCTTCAACTCATTTACTACAGTACCCTCTTCAGGCACAAGGAAATTGAGTCCCAGAGAAGTGATGTAATTGACAAAAGAAAATACAGTTACATGGTGGCAAAATTTTACTAGAACCCAGGTTTTCTGAATCTTACTCCAATACTCTGTTCATCATTTTACACAAGAGATGAAAGGAATACACAGAACTTGGCAAACATCAAAGTAAATAAATAGGACTTCATAGGAGGTTTCAAGGAAAGTGAGTCAAGAGATCTGTTATTTATAATTTTAATTCAGGAAACATGACTAAAGATATGTATATAAAACCTTTTAAATCAAAACACTGTGAGTACAGGTTAAAGAGAGCAATGTGTTGGGGGAAGAAATGGACATTTCGTAACAGGAAGCTATATGCAGGACTCCATGGGATTTTTTAAGCTAATTAACAGCATGTTCAATGGTGACAGCAGTGACATATGTCAAACATCATATAACAGGCTTTCAGTCTTCACTTAATAACAAACGCATAACCCATTTAGACCCAGATTCCTGTCTTTGATTTCTTAAGAACATACAGACAAATATACTTTATAACATACATATATTCAGATTCATGATTTACAACACACACAAGGATGATATTACCCAAAACTCAGGGTAATGGATAATAGAATTCCAGGTCTGGAAGCACAATACTAATACTGAGCATGGGGAAAGTGATCAAGACAGAAGAAAAGTAGCCGGCACACAGAAAGCGTCCTGCACTAACTGCATTCCCAGTGCATATGAGAAATTTTTTACAAACTCACTTCTTCCTTTCCTCCTCTGTTTTCTTCTTCTTAAAGTTCCAGGCAGACATTTCTTTCTGCAATCCTGGGAATTTTTTCTCACCGCTATGTCACTGAAAATCTTTTCCACTCTTATGTTGTACAGTTGAAACGTCTTCCTCAGCTAGGACATGTAATGTTTCATTGCCTAAGTTTATTACATTTAGGTAAGGTCCTAATCAGATTTTAGGTGTGAGTATGTGATTACACAATGAGGCAACAGAGCACAGTGATACGCACTGAGCTTTTGGGTCAGATAGAACTGAGTTTGAATCTTCACTCCATCACTTGGCAACCTTATTACTATCAGCAAGTAAGAAAATAAAATCTCCATTCCTTTTGTACTAAGGGGGCAATAATAACATCATCATATTGTGATGCTGAGCAGATTAAACAAAACAATTAAAAATCAGAGGTCTCAGTCTATCTTACTTCTTATCATCATCATTGCCACCGCCATTGATGATGACAATATTTGGACAAATATTTGTCTTCTGTGAACAAACATGTATCCTGTTAATCCACTTTTATACTTTTTCCCCAATGATTCATTTGATTTTACTTTATGCTAAGTTTCAAAGAATTTTCTGTAGTAATTTTCATGTTAGATGCTTTCTTTCTTCTTTCTTTCGCTTTATTTTATTTTATTTTTTTCAGAGTTTTAAATATGATGTGGAAAGAGAGAGAAGCAGGAAAAGCCAGGAGGTTAGCAGTGGGAAAAGAGAGGTATGAAGTGGCTAAATTACATAGTAGTTACATATATTAACCATGGTGTTTGAACTTCCTACTCTTATATTACCTTTTTCCAGGCATTTCTTTGTTTCCCTCAAGTCCTGGATACAGAGGGTGAGGAAGTTCAAACCTGCCAGGCTTAATCTTTTTAAAATAGATGACAGAGTCATCTGATGAGAATGAGGGAGGCAGGGGTGAATTCAGGGGCTTGAGTAAATTGAGCATGTTTTGCAATAGCTCCTCTGGGAAATTGTATAGAGATTCAACCATGAGTGAATAAAACGGTTAGCCAGTAAGCGCTGAGTGGTGAGAGGAGGCACCGTCAAGGGATGCGGTTAGCCTAGTTCCATGATTCTATCCTAGCTCAGCAATTCTTGGTTCAAAGTAAAGAACAGAATATTGTTGTTTGAAAGATGCTGGTAGATGGAGATTTGAGAGGACAGAGTAAAGTTCATTGTATTTGCACTGTTTGGAGGCTGAATTCCTGGGATGTGCACTGAACTGTTTGTTTTCATTGGGTATAAAATGTTGTGTTTCATACAACACAATCAGTTTAGTATTGTATACATTTTATTTTATTCTTATCACGAAGTCACTGTTTAGTGGTTGGAAAGTGTTTAAAATTAATGTGGGAAAATTATATTTCCCTTAATGTAATTTATCCCAAATGAGAAGTTAGCAATTTGAGTTTTTCATGGGCATACATCTTATATATAAATAGAGAAAAAGAAGGAGACAGAGATAAATAGCTTTAAGCATATGAGATGTACATAAGAAAGCACAGAAAATAATAAAAACCGACAGAATAGTGCCCATCACTGCAATTATAGGGATAAAATGTCTCCACATTTGTTTTAAATCTCTCTATTTTTTTTTTTTTTCAAAATAAACGAAACTTTACAGGTATACATTGTTTTCATATTCAATTTCCTGACTATTACTGAGAATGAACAAAGCTGGTTTCCTATTACATTAATTTCTTCTTTTACCATTATTCATACATCATTTCTATTTCATTTCCTTCTTTTTTTGTACCTCCTTGAAATGAAATCACAGTTCTTTTAAATATTTTCTTCACATTGTTTAAAAAATCCTAGGGCACTAACCTTTGCTATGTTTATTTATGCAGACAACTAACAATTTCTCTTCCTCCAATCTAGTACGTCCTACTTGACGTAAGCAATCTTCATTTTTTCCATAATTCCACCTTTCATGTACTCATAAAGTAGTACACCATATTTCTATCAAGTGTTTCTTTTTCTCGCTCTCTCTTTCTCCTCCCCACTTTTCTCTTTTGTTCTTAACCAGAAAATGTATCATTTTTAAAAATTAAGTTTCAACGACATATCATAAGAACCATTATAAGGTACATACAGGACAAGTTTATTTTATTCTTGCCACATAATATCACTAAATCTGAATGCTCCAAAACTACATTCAATATTAGAGGACATTTAGCTTGTTTACAATTTTTTATTGTAATTATGCAATATATATTTCTGTTCACAAATCATTATGCATTAATAATAATTTTATGTGCTATACTCGTATATCCTTAAAATAAAATTCTATGGTCAACATATATTCGTATTTTAAAAAATAGACATTGTTACTATATTTACCTGCAATATAGTACTAGTTTATATCATAACCAACAATATTTGAAAGTGAGCATTTGTACATACTCTCACCTGCATTGGATATTATCACTTATTTTCATAGAATCTGATGTTATATTTCTGTTTCAAGACTCTAAACTTCCTCCGAGCGTAATGTTGGCCACCCTCCAGAGGTTTTGATATATAGCAGTTAAATTTTATTTTCATTTTTATCTGAAAGAAATTTTTTTTAGCCTCTTCTACTTTTCTGTGTTCAATAGTTTGTTGACCCAAACCCTTCATTTATTAGAATTTATACATCACATTACTATTTATCAAGACTTTACAGGCAGTTCCCTTTTTTCTGCTTTCCAAACTAAACTCATTGAACGAAGTTACCCTGCACAGCTCACACTTCGGGGTGGGGCGTTATGGTTGACCTCCTTGAGGGACCATTATCTACATAAATTATTTAAATTCTTCTACATGGAAGATTTATCGTTTCTTCCATTTAATTTATTTCTTCAACTGTTTCTATCAGTAAGGACTCATGGGTATTTATTATATTCTTTGGTTGGTATCCAGTGTGACTGTTTATTTTGTTTGTCAAAATGTCCCAGCTTTAGTCATTGGAAGCTTTGTCAGTTGGGGCTTGTGTCCCTTTGACACCTGCACGTTAATTGTGTTTTTTTTTGTCTTGACCAAATACTTCGTTTCTGGCACTAGAAGCTGCTCCATGTTCTTCCATATTTCTTGCCCTACTCCTAGAATCAACAGTTCTGCAAGAATCATGGACCCTTTTTAAAAATATGGCCTTGGAAACCAAGTTCTGGGTGCTAGGTATGCTTGTTGCTAAGGGGGTGTGATTGCTCCTAGGCCCTCTTAGACGAGGGAGTAAGGAAATGAACGTATCTATACTAACACATGTACATACATATATCTATATATATATCTATGTCTGTAACTATATCTATAGTAAACTGAATATGAGTTCATAAAATGTCTCCAATGTAATCCCTTACCACATGGATCACTCTAGCTTCTCCCTTTATTTGTAATTTCCCACTTCAGCAGTGAGAAACCTGGCTCTCACAGTATGCCATCCGTTAGTTTAATTGTTCAGTTCTAGCATACATGTACAGTGGTTTCAGAATCGTTCCCCTTACCTCTAGGAGAAATGACTTTATCAGTTAGAGTACAGTGCTTATGCTTGGTTCCACAGTTCTTTTTGCCTTTAGCCTTACAGACTTCTTTCATTTCCAAAGTTAGTACAGTTAGAAAGTTTCTTCTAGATAGCCTTCAGTTCAGTTGTTTAGTAGATTTGTAATACAATTTTATCCTTTTGCCACAGTCTACATTCTATCTTGGGATACCCTGACTTCCTAAATTATTTTTTAAATTTGAATACATTAAAGTTCACTCTTGTTCTGTTTTTTTTAGCACGTTCTTGGGATCCGCCTTAGTCCAGATAATTTTCCTTACTCTGAAGTCAGCTTTGTTTAAAAATAATATAACTACATTTACTTTATTGGATTAGTGTTAAAATGGTTCTTTACCTTTCTTTTAACATATCTGGCTTAAATTTTAAATAGATTTATTCAAGAAATTATAACATACATGTTTTAAAAAATCTACTCTGTCCTTTTCAATCTTTCAATTCATGTATTTACACCATTTACATTAAAATGATTATTGATATAGTATTATTCATACTATATTTATAAAACTGTGTTCTATTCATTAGGTTTTTTTTTTTTTTTAATTCTTTTTCTGCCTTCTCTGCTTTTAATTTTAAATGAGCATTTGTATTATTTCATTTTATTTTCTCTCTTAGTATATCAATTCTAACTGTTTTTCAGTTGTTTTTACTGGTTGCTCTAGAATTTATAATATACCTTTTTAACTGATCTGTGCCCACTTTCTAATAACACGGTGTTGTTTTATTTTTAGTGCAAGTAACTTATAATAGAATATTTTCTATTCCTTTCTTCTCTCCTTGTAACATTGTTGACATTAATTTCACTTATCAATTCGTTACTATCAAAGCATTACAAAACATAGATGGGACGCATAGTTAGCATGTGTCTGAAGTTTCCCATTATCATGAATTATTTTACTCCCAGACTGGTTTTTCTGATTTCCAATAGAAATCACATTCAGAAAGACAAAGGAATTCTTGTTTTCTAGAGATTTCAAAGTTGCAGCAATATGGGTAGCTAATAGCTAAACAAACTACTCATTGTTTTTGAACTCGTACTTGTTAGAGGACAAGCTGTCAAGGTGTTGATATTATTTTTCCCCTGTTTTATTTTGAACGTATGTAACTCATTTAAATGTTTTTCTCCTCCATCAATTACCAAGATGAGTCTGCAGCTCTCTGTAAAATATAACCTTAGCTTTGCTGTTGCCTCTATGTGAAAATCGGATGATTTATGCAAGTGGTTAATGTATTGTATCACATAATTGCCTTAGAACTTAGTTGTTTTATAGAAAAATATGACCTGAAGTGATTTCAACAAACTAAGTAAAAATTCTTTAATGAAAGTTCTAAGGTAACTTAATTTGCATACCCAATATCTGCATCTTACCACATGATGAGAAAGAAAAGATATGGGATGATTTTCTAAGTAGTTGTAACTACAGGAATATATTTTCCACTAGAGATAATGTGACAGCAGAGTTGGGGGAGCATTGGACTAATCACAAAATCATTTTAAAGAAACGTTCCTACAAATTGTATGTACAACATATTTGGAGCTCAGCCCATTGTGCACCAAGTACCAGAAACCGTGGAACAGGAATACATCTTCCCAGAAATTTTATTTTATTTAAAGACTTGGAGAGGAGACTTCATTTAATGTTTTAAACATATATGGGTATGTTATAAAATAAAAGGGAAAGCTAAGATAAATTAAACTTTCAAAGGAAGATTTCAAGCACACTAAGTTTTTATGATTTTGCTTATATCCCCAAAATACTGCAGTGCTACAAATTTTGCTTTCCGTTTCTGTTAGGAATCCTTCATTGGAAAAGTTTCAAAGGCAGAAATTTAGGATTAGAATTAAAATCATGATTAATTGAAAAAGAAAGGAGGAATAAAGCCAATTCCCCACAGCAAGAGAAAGATAAAATATTTAGGAATTAATATAAAAAGAGATGCATTGAATGTATGTATTAGTCAGCATTCCATTAGAGAAGTAAAACCATTTTAAATGATACAAAAACAGGATTTATTATAGATAGCACTTCGGATTTTGCAATGGTGGGAGCTGGTGGAGATAGCTAGACAAGGCAACTGTCTCTTCCTAGGGTTGGACTTGACATTGCTATAGGTCTGCCAGATCAGAAATCAAGAAAGGAAGTTGGACCTGGGTGAGGATGAACTAAGATCCACAGTAAAACCTGGAACCCATAGAGACAAACTGGGATCTTATTTCACTATCGCCAATGTTGATGTCATGATCATCACCCAGGAAAACGTTAACCCTTTTATGACAGAGTGGCACAAGTTTCAAAGTGGTATTCTTATCCCCAAGAAGTGGGTTGACAAGAACAGGCAGGGTTCAATCTTGGAGAAAACTGTTGAAGATACTCAAGAAAGACAAGCTTATAGTTAAGGTAGGAATGTGCTACTGGGATCTAGGGTTTCATCACTGGAAAAACACAGGTTCTAAGGAATACAGTGTTTCAGTGGGTTCAGGAAAAAGTGAGAATTACATTATCTAGGTTATTTGTATTATAGACAATACCTTCTAATGAGAAACAAATGACATCTCTTTGTTTCAGGAAAGATTTTGTAAGTAGGCAGTTGTAGAAGGTGCTCAAATGCAGGTAGTAAAGAGAATGAAGAGCCAGGGGAATGGGAAAGAGAAGAACTAACAATTTCTGAAAACTAATGGGGAAAAAACTAAGGGAAGAAGGAAATAAAGGAAGGAAGAACAAGAGAGAGAAAAGAACAAAGGGGAAAAAGTTGTATCAAACTATCACCAGAGAGACACTTTTTATAAGTTATTTTATTTACTCCTTTCAACAAATGCATGGAAAAATATTGATTTTTTTTTCCATTTTACAAATGACTCATTAAAAAAGCAAAGAATTGAGTAATTGGGCCACAAAGATACAGTAAATGCTAGAGCAGAAACTCAAATTCAGATTTATTTCGTTCCATTATTAACTTCTACTCTACCACCCTTTCTCATGAATCCAAGCAGATAATTACAAGATGGTCCCTCTTGATGATTTCTGATTGTGGCAGTTGCTCTAAACTACTGTGGTTGGCTTCCAAATTCTGCTTGGGTTTGAAGTTGAATATCCAGAATGCTAAGGGCTCTTTGTGAACTTGTATCATTTTAAGAATACCCACTTGTAAAATAATATAAAGATATAGATATTCATACTTATATTGAAACTACACAAATTATTTTTACTGTCACTTGTTAGTGGAACTGGTTTATTGACTGGATGTTTTTCCAGCTTTGATTTCAAGCAGCGTGTTGGGTTTTTTTTCCCCTGAGCTTAATAATATAAAAGACAGATCCAAATGCTTTCTTGGCACTTTTGGATATTAGAATTGTATTAACTTATGATCTTATAACATTTACTACACCCTCACATCACATCCAGTAAAAGTCTCCCCTTTTTCCCATTTAAATCTCATCCAGACTCAGAGGCACACAGAGGTGACAGGTGTGAGGGGATGTGTCTCAGGAGCTATTCTTTTTCTCTTCTTGCCCCAGGCACCACCACCCCAGTAAGCTATACCTGCTCATGCTATTTCATGCCAAAAATTATGAGGGGCAAAAGGTAAAATAAATAAATGAAAAAGCTCCTTCAGCTGGTGGTGTGATATATTGATTGCATGTAATGGTTTGAGGCAGGTAAGAAAATAATGGGTATTTTCATAGAAGGGGGGATCAGAAACATTTTCTATACCCCTCAGATTCCAGGGGGCACTCGCAAAATGAGGAACTGGGTATGTCAGCATTAGGCAAGGATACAGCTGGAGAGAGCATTTCTGTTTGCCTCTCCTGGAAAACAGTGCTTTCATTGAAGCCTTCCTCACTTTGTTTGCCAAGTGAGGAAAAAGCCAGCCCACTCTGTCTTATCAACACTCAACAGTCTTCTAAATGAGCTTCATTTACCCTGATGAATTGCTCACCTGTAAGTACAGGTTGCAAGTAGGTGTTGGATGAAGGGTGTCAGACATGGTTTTGTTCTTTCTTAGTACCTCCTATAGAAGATTCTAGCTACTCTCTTTAAAATGTGGTGGTATTTAAAGCAATCTGTTTCAGCTTTGGACATTAGCCAATATGTTAAAACAACAGAAAATCCCATTTTATATCCTATTACCTAAGTACTAACCTTTGGGAATATTTGGAGAGAATGTGCCATAAGAATCTATTGCATTATAGAGATATAAATAATGTCCCCTGTTGGTTAATAACTTGTAAATAAGAAAGAGATCTTCACCTGACATAAAAAGCCTGGCTTTTTCTTTTTACAATAAACAAGTAAGAAGCATGGCAATTAGTTATGCTGATAACCACAAATTAGACCCAAATTACATTTTTTGTTTGCGCCTTATAAAGTAATCTGTAGCACTAGATTCTAAATTGTTCACAAAGCATTTCCAGATTGTATCTGGAAATCTCCAGTTTGTTATGAAAATACTGGCAAAATCTTAATTATAATAGTGCTACTGGGCACCATTAACCCTTTTCAGATACATTTATGCTGAAAAAATGGTAACGTCAAGGCATCAGTTTGTTAAATAAACACAGGTGTTGCTGAGTCCCTGCTGGTGGGCCATCTACAGACGATCCATTCTTTCCAAGCAGTCAAGCTAAAAAGGGAGAGGAGTAGATCAACTAGCTCAATTATCAACCTGCTGAAATTGTTCAAAAACAGAGGTGGCTTGTCATATGGCTTATGCTTTTAGTTAAGACAGAAGTGGAAGGGATGATATACCTGGTTTCAAGAGGTACAAATACTCACACATACCTATATACACTTTTTCCCTCCTCCTGCCCCAAAGGTGTTGCATTTCGCTGAGTTTAAGATGCCATGAGATGCTGTAATTTAAAATGTCGGTCTTGCCCACGAGCAGAGAATGAGTTGAGGTTTTTATACCTTCCCTTTTGAAACCCCTAATTTTAAGTATCAATGAAGAAGGATCTGTTTTTCCTTCTGGATGCACAATAAATATGCAGATTAAAAATCACTACACCCAAGATTAGGTTTTGATCTACCTATGACCCAAATGTTTGATCATATTTCTGTCTTGATGTCCATTGACTAGAGAGAGATGTGGTGTTTACAAGTACAAAAAATGTCCCCTAAATGCAACTGTTGCTGTCAGCTTTTTTTCTCTACTGAGGCATTTGTGAGAGTGAATGGTAACACCCCAAAAAGCAGGACACCAGCTAAATTCTAAGAGGTGCTTCAAGCTAACTGTTCTCTGAATCCTTTGACAAAGCCTTTCTCTAGCCCTATCCCCAACCTTAGTGAGATCGCCATGGGGCAGTTCTTGTCACTGCAGAGACTCTCACAACAACACTCACATGCGCCGTGACCTAGAACACAGGTGGCATGCATGCTCTCTGTTATTTTCCTTCTCAGTCCCACTCCTCTCTGGGCATCAAGTTATGTAAGTTGAGCTTTTGTGTGAGGGTCCCTACGCACAGGCTGTGGCCATGTGTGGAATCACAGTGTGTGTCTGGAAGACAAACTATAGACCTCCTGTTGCAAACATTTCCTGACCATTTATTTCCTGATCAACTGGGGCAAGGGAGGTGAGAGGCAAGACATGTTTTGAATAGAATGAAACAACATGGAATCCTAGACATTTAATATCAACATATTGTTTTTTTTTACAGTCAACTTGAGCACACTTTTTATTTTTGTCGTTAATTATAGCAAATTGTGATCCTGAATTAGTACAATAAGGAGAAAATGTACAAGATGAATTCAATCTGGAATACATTCTTAAGTTTGGAACCTAACATAGTGGGAACGCAAGCTGAACCAAGCACCCAAGGGAAATAATTGCTGATAAAGGTACAGACAGCCAAATGCACTCTGCCCTTCTTGATATAGGAAGTCAGCCCAGATTAAGGGGAAAATTTCTAAGCCAATCCTCCCTGATTATATTACCAGCAGCCAGCCTTTCCCTGGGCTTATGTGCACAAGAGTAGAGTCTGGTGCCTGGTGTATGTCTGTATTTATGGAAGAAGCTGGCTGTGAACCAGGGAGTTTCTCCTGCTTCAAATACTCTCCTTTCAAACACAATCAAACTGTCAGCTGGCTGGCATTGGTTTGGTACATCTCTCAGACATTTTCTTTTCAATATACCGAGAGAATCTTACTTAGACCATAAACATGAGCCTGCAGGCCTGAGTCATTAAATCCCTTTTGATCAGCAGCTTACAGACCTGATCCCCTCTTTGACTTAATGTCTCTGTGTTGATGTAAATTGCAAATGAACAATTGGACGGTATGAGAGTTTCTTTTGTACCATTAGTTGGACTAAGAATAGACAATGGATCACGATTTGTACCTTAAAATATTGTTAATTATATCTAGGAATATACTCAAGCCTGCTTTATTTTTCTTTCTGTTATATTCATTGAAAAGACTGGGATTTGGTTAAGTATTTAAAGTATGTTTTTCCTATATAGACGATAATAAAATAACAATCTGTTAATATTACATTCTGCTGAATACATTCCAGAATGTGTGTGTGTGTGTGTGTGTGTGTGTGTGTGTGTGTGTACATGTGCTAATGTCCCCCAGAGTCCCTTAGATATTGAATATATCCTCCTCAAAACTGACCCCCTCTACCTTCCTCCTATTAACTTGTCAGGTGCAACATGAAGGCAGAAAAGTAGTATTTTTTATTTTGCCGTCTGAAAGAAGTCTAGCGGTAGGCGTGTTATCTTCTGCCTGGAAGTATGAAAATACTAAGAGGTAAATCAAGTAAGAAATCAAGGGAAACAAAACAAGAATGGAAAATGGAGAAGTAAATAAGAAAGATAGAAACTTTGTTTTGGTGAAACATCATATTGACTGCTATTTTCAAAACTCCATTTTTAAGGTAAAATAACTTCTAAATGTAGCATTTGCATGTATAACATTTGAGGGGATGGGATCTCCATTTGGTTAGCTCTTCTTTGTGTCTGGTGCAGTGCTAATCCTTTCCCATACGCCCTCTCCTTGATGTGAACTGGAATTACACACGTGTGCTACATGCCTCTGTGGGAACATACAGGCTAATATTAGGAGTCGCAATTGCCTGGAGTCCCTCTTGTGAATTAAATTTTCCAGTGCAGTTCGGAAGGATCAAAAATCACTTGCTCATTAACAGATTACCCAAATGTATACATTTTTGTCTCTTTGTTTTTGCTGTTACAGTCCATTCTCTTGTAGCAACTGCCTATGATGACCATGAACCTGAAAGTGCCGCCATCTTATTCCAAAGATCATTTCTATATACTCTGCACGTGGCACAGATGTAATAGGTGTGGTTCCAGCCCAAGTTGTCTTTGTCTCAAAAAAAGATGATTAATCCTGCTAAATAAATATTTCTAGAAACAGAAATAATTTTTAGGAGGAAAGAGCAGACACATAATTCAAATATCCCCAGAATCTTTGCACACTTGTGAGGAGATAATGTTTCTCATTCCTGTCATATGACTGGGACCCTCAGCCATTTTCAGAGCCCAGGTACAGTGCCAGTATAGAGCAGGGCTGTGCCTGGGTTCTCATGTGGGCTTGCATTTCCAATGCAGGGCCTAGCTAGGAGGATGAGGTCAGAGCTTCTGGGAAAGTTTCAAGAACACGCTCAGCACCTCTCTGAGGTTGCCACAGAATACAACACTTCCAGAAGCTTTCTCCTTCCACCTATCATTGATTTATGACTATAAGTGGCAAATAGGTTTATAAGTATATGTTACTCTGAGAAACTATATCTCTAAATGTCCTAACATGGAGAAAGCCTTAGTCGAAGATAATTTATACATTTGATATTAATTTTGAGAGATTATTTTCTTTCCATATATAGATGGTGCTGTGCCATCAATGCTGCAGAATACTGAGGACAATTGAGATATCTGAATTTATACAATAGGACTGAACTCAACACTGGAACAACTGAAATTTGGATAGCAAGACAGGCCAAATTAATCTTCCATGTAGTAACATGATCTTTTCACATGAACATTCCCGTTGCTGGGAAATAAAAGACCTGAATTGTGTAAAAACCCACCTGCTTTATTAGTAGTGGCAATCTGCATGTGTGTTCATGCCTCTATAGCTAATTGTCCCTAATTAACATCAACAGGAAACTTCCCAAATGTTCTCCATTTTCTAATTTACCCTAAAAAAAAGAAGAAAAAAAAACTGTAGAGGCTGGACTCTTCTGCAAGAGAGGGTGTATGTGTGTTTTCTCTTTTATCTAACTTGTTTCCTTTCTTTCATCTTTACGTGGCAGGCTATAGTGATCTTGCCCAGTTCTCATGCCCTGCAGGTCATATAATTGAATAGTACTGGGAATGGGTAGCTCTGTTTCATCACAAGTGACTTAACCACATCCTCAAAGTTTGAAATTAGTGCAGCTGAAAATATGGTGAGAAAGGAATCACATCCAGATGACATTTTGCAAGTCCTCCCCAATCTGGTACAATCTTGCGGTTGTTTTCTTTCTGTTTCCTCTGGAGCATGCTATGGTTTTACGAACTTGAGTGAAACCTGCTAGAATTCTTCAGGCTAAGGACACAGCACATAAGTTTCATGGGGTGTGGAGATTTTCTGAGTAATTTTCACATTGCCATGTCAATCTCTTCACCATTCCTTGTTTCTGTGATTATATTATCATTAATCAGCCAGGGGTTACAATTTTGTGTTAAATCTGACACATATTAATTGCTATTCTCCATATCTTTTTTCAGGTACTGTGATTTCTACTACACACACACACACACACACACACACACACAGTCTTCATCTTTTACGTATCTTTACAACTGCAACACTCATTTTTAAAACATTATACCATTTAGCAATGGATGGTAATGGCGCTGAAATGTTAAAATACCCCGTATGCTGTGGTAGCAATGACCTTACATACAATATAATTTGTACAGCACCTTTCCAGGTGAATAGCATCATTTTTAGAACGGATTGTGGAACATCAACAGTTATTTATTTTGCATTTTTCTTCAATGACTTCTCATGGGCAAATGTGAGTTAATATACTCCTTTTTTAAGATTTTTTTTTTCTCTCTTCCTTTAAGCCAGTCTATGAATTTATGTCTATAGTTTTAAACTTCTGCATTGCTATTAGAATTGTAACTTATGTTTACAACATGCAAATATTTTGGTCTGATTAAATTTTGGGCTTATTTAAAAGTTTTATTGATGTGAATGGAGACTTCTAGGTGGAAAAAATCATAGATCTGTTTGTTACTGCATCATATAAGGCTATAATGAATTCTGAATAAGAATAATATATAATAATAATGTTTATTATAATTTATATTATATTATTAGTTTGTACCTGGAACCATGAGCTGGTGCCTCCTTATCAGGGGTTACAGCTTACACCCAGTGTCTGTAGATGTGGGTAACCAACTGCTTTCCCTCTCAACGTGTACTCTTCATTGGTCTACTCAGTTCTGCACTTGAATTCTTTTAATCTAAAACAAGTAATTGATTTTTCTCTTCATTTGTTAACTCCACAAACAATGGATTTAGTGACTTTATGTCATTGTGTTTAAATGTAAACCTAGATTCTCTGGCCTAAGAAATTTAATATTCTGTTGATAGCAATAGAATATTCAGTAGTATGATGTCTGGAGATATGGATTGCTTGGCAAAAATTGTATAGTTACCAGATCAGTTTGCAGCTAAACGCAACTCTCGAAAGAAAACAATAATGTTCATTTCAGTTATACAGGAAAGATAACGTTTTGATCATGTTAGACCTTGTTCATTCTGAGAACATTGATGTAGTTTGTTTCCCTTTAGAACTTTTTACCAAAAAAAAAAAAAAAAAATAGTTTAGTTAGACTCTCTCTCTCTCTCTCTCTCTCTCTCTCTCTCTCTAGATTTCAGAGATAAAGTAGTGTTGTTAGTAATAAAACACTGGTTGTGTTGGTATCTAACATCAAATATCATTTTCATTAGCTCTGCTTTTAGATGTCCTTTTAACCCTACTGACTACAGTAGTAGTTCCAGAATCTTAGAGGAAGAAAGATCATTTGTTGAAACCATATTTTTACAGACGTTCAAGGTGAGCCTTAAGATACGTGTTACTTTATACATAAGGCCTCATCCACTCTTACTTCAGCCTAAAGTAGAACTATTCCAAATGTGATTTGGAGATTACTGTCCTTTGTGGAATGTTTATTATGGCAATTTTCATTGCCATGACATCCAAGTGCATGATCAGTGGGCTTGTGTTTTGTATGTCTTTTTTTTTTTTTTTTTTACATTTAATTTTTAAAACAATTAATTTTATTGGATTTTACAAAAATATTCCTCATGGATTAAACTTTTTGTTTTTAAATGGTTCTTCACCAGATACAGTTGAAGAAGCATTACTGTAGGGGTTTCCTATGTTTCTAATTGTCATGACTTTTCTATTCACTTTTTTCTTACTGCACACACTTTAAAGATCTCCAGGGCAGCTTTATGCAGGTAAGTACCATTATTCAAAGTGAAATATTATACGAGTACAGACCAAAAAAGCCTTCAGCTATTTTCTTAACTTAGGGGTGTATTTATAATTTGAAGGAACATGTATACCCTTTCTGAACCTTAGAGAGGGAAATCACATCATACTCTTAAGGCTATTAGACTTTTGGACCCCAAACAGCCATTGAT
Organism: Rhinolophus sinicus; assembly: GCF_057876585.1. NCBI lineage: Eukaryota > Metazoa > Chordata > Mammalia > Chiroptera > Rhinolophidae > Rhinolophus > Rhinolophus sinicus. Next base: position 185,636,446 of record NC_142503.1, on the reverse strand, counting down.
GAGGCAGCTGTCTATTCTTTACCACACTTGGGGCATACTCGGTGCTCAATAAATAGTTAACAGACAAAATAATACAACTCAAAATGTTTGACATTCCAGAAAGCCAGCTACCCCCCTTAGACATTAAAAAGCTTCACAGGAAGTTTTTCCTTGGATTTGGACTAAGCAAGGTGCTGGGGTTACACATGGGGTCCCCAGGAATGAGCACACCAGGCATCATTGGTCTCAGCAGAGAGAAAACAGCTGTGCTTCACGGTTTGTTCAGTTACTCCAAGAAGCGCACCTCATTTTTCCTGACAAACCAGTTTGCAGAAACTGCTGCATAGAGAAGGCTGATCTTTTTCTCAGCAGGAAAAGAAGAATGCTAGCCTTTAGTAAATGTTGAGTGTCTCGAATGTTACACACCAAGAACTTAAAATTGTGGAAATGTATTAGATACATTTTGAGTGTACTCATAATTGTAAAACACACCTAACAAATCTGGAATTTGCCTGTTTTACATTAGACTTTGGATGTGTTTGCTTAGTTGTGCCGTCTTTGCAAGGAAGTAAAAGTTACTGGCAACATCATTTTATCTGTTTTAGTAATTCAGTTTTCTATACAATTATCTATGTATCCTAGGCCTTCTGTATCCATACGTCCTCTCACAAATGATGCTTGGTGTACAATTTTACTAGTGTGATTCACATAGATGTACCTGTCAGTACTTGGAGAGTTATAATTTTTGAGCCATCACTAGTGATTTGATGCTGGAATGCTGCTCCAGATTCATAAACGAGAATTACAACATTTTTTATTTTTTTTATTTTTTATTTTGACTCTGCTGAAGTTGGGCTGCATATTCCAACCTACATGCTGTGGCTGAATGAAGGAGAGGAGTTGCGAAAATCATGGGCAATGTACAATTCTTTAAGCTGTTTCTCTAAATCCCTTAGTCCAAGGTGTTTGTTTGTTTGTTTGTTTGTTTGTTTGTTTTTGGACATTTCAAATGCACCTGAAACAAGGGTTATGGACCAACACAAATTATTTACCATCTATCAGTAGTAAAGTGTGTATTTAAACTCTAAGTACTTTCTAATTCAATCCTAGTATCAGTAAAATATAATAATAATAATACACTGAATTTCAAATACATGTTTCCTACATACATACAGTTAACATTTATTTTGCCATTGCTACACTTCTTAGTGTAAAGTATTTTACAAGGAATGTAAAAGATAATGCAGTTTTCATTGATTGTAAAGGCAAAGAAAAACTAAACTATTTTTCACAGTATTTATACAATTCCTTCATTTATTCAATAAGTGTTTATTGAAAATTTCGGGAATTGCCAGGCAGTGCTCTACTCAGTGAGGGAACAGGAGGGACTCAACTGAACAAAAATGCCAATGTTCTTTCACTAAGAGATTTTTTTTTGATATACATAACAACTTTTAATTCTCTGTCTCTCTGTCTCTCTGTCTCTCTGTCTCTCTGTCTCTCTGTCTCTCTCTCTCTCTCTCTCTCTCTCTCTCTCTTTTAGTTGGTCTGTCGTTAGTCACTAAGTATCACCTCCTAAAGTGCTATGCTCTTTATGATTCTGAATTTTAATCATTATTCTCTGCAACATATTGAAAAGCTAACACAACTTCAGAATTTAAGTAGAAAAAGAATGTTTGACTCCCAGTGTGGAGTTGAATTCTACTCAGTCTTCATTACCACTTAAATTGCTTATATGTAAAAGTACTTTGTGATATTGATGGACTTTAAACTTTATTTCCAGGGATGGAAAATTTCTTTCTATGTAACTTTAGACAATTTGTTGTTGTTAATGTGTTGCTATTTCACATATGGAATTAAGAAGGCTAAAAACCTCCCCATGGTGCCCTAAATAGTGTCACCTAAGTAATTGGTACTGACATTGCTTTAAAAAGAGTGAAAATAATACGCATACACATTTATAAAATGCAAGCAATACAAAAAGTAACAATGTTTTAAAAAAGAATATTCCCTTTCCTCCTTATTCAGAGTTAGCTATTGTTAGCAGGTTCTTTTTTGATGCATTCGTCCCTAGGAAAAACTAGCTAATTAACTAATAAATAAATAAATGCATATGCCAACATATAAATATTCAGGGATCTACCTTTTCATTTTTCAAGTTTATTTACACAAGAAAACATCACATTGTACAGATCATTTCATGCTTTGCTTTGTGTAATTAATATTATATTTCATCTTTACATCATTATGTGTAAGAACTTAATCCCTTTTGTTTATTGTCTTCTACCATGTGAATGTGGCATCATTTACATCTCCTGTTCCCTACTGAGGGCACTTGGATTGTTACTACATATAAATGCTCCTTAATAAAGCAGGTAACTAAATAAATCGGTGGCAGAAACTTCGAGTGAAATCCCACCCTTGTTTGTGATTTCAGGTCCCTCCCAGGGTTTGTCAATACATGTTTTACCTGTTCCTCCAAAAAGCTGTAGAAGATATCTATCCTGTTCTGGAAGCTGTCCTGGCCTTTCTGCACAGGAAGGACCCATCGCAGGACCACTGGACCTCCCTGACTTTGCCTGTGATGGTTCAGGTTGGCTTCACAAGGAAAACACATGTTAAGTTGGTGGAACTAATCCTTCCTGGGGCCTGGCCCAGCACTAATACCTAAAGAATCAACTCTTCAGTTATCTGTGACAATGAACGATGTCCCTGTAGCAGGCTAAAACACTTTTGGGGGAGGGGAGAATAGATAGATATCTATATCTATATCAATATCTATATCTATATCTATATCAACATCTATATCTATATCTATATAAATATAAATAGATAGATATCAGATTCTAATCATGTTTCACATTCTATCAAAGAATGACTTTTGTTTCACTTACTTTTATTCCTCTAAGAGCTATCAGTAAAGTTCATTAAAAAAACAAACAAAAAACCTAAAACGTTAAAAAAAAAAGGAAAAGGAAAAACAGTACTAGAACCATGGCAAAAAAGATGGGGATAAGGTACTACATGAATGATTTATTCTTATCGATGGAAGTTGATAGTCATATAAAGAAACACCAGGAACAGGGTCATTTCACAATGATTTATCACCACTCATTACTGTTGAACATGAACATTCACGATATGAACATATAGGAAAGCAGAAGAATACATTAAAGAGTAGAGCTGTTCTCTAAGGACATGTTGGCGGCTGCAGAGAGCTTTTTGGTTTCTAAGAAAAGAAATGGCATGCTATCAATATAAAGAACTGTCATGTCACTGTAAATTCTGAGATAGCATATGTCACTGGATTTGAAGGAAATTTCTGATAAGGGATTTGGTTGGAAAGGATTGCTTCTGGCGTCTTTGTGTTGATGACAGCTGCTTCTGGGCCTCGGATATAGCTCTACTCTTGCTGACCTCAGTCGGTCAGCATCACTGTCGAACTGGCAGGACGGACAAGTCCCGCTGGCAACTCTTTCATCATCGCTGGCTGCCAGCTCCTGCTCTGTCCTGGCAGGAGGTCAGTGTGCAGAGTTCAGGATTAAACACTGTGGTTCTCACTGCCAAAGACTGAAGCACCACTTTCCCACTGAAGACTAGTTAGAGATGAAGAGGTCACAAACAGGCAACTACACAACAATCTGTTTTAATAATGTAACGGATTAACAGTTGTTGTAAATTATTGAGCTTTCAAGATTTTTATTTTCATTTATGTTAAAAATTATCTTCCATCTTACTCCAGTGCCACGGAAAGCCAGTTCTTATTTATTTTCATTTATTTGTTAATGCAGGAAAAATGTTCAAACGTGAAAGCTTTACTAGAGAAAATAAAACGATGAAATACACAGCTGTCTGAATGCTTTTTAATCGTCCTATTATCTGTTAACTGAATCCATGCGCAGCACGATAATAAAATAACAGGAAGGACAGATAACTCAGCTACGGTATCCATAAGAGAAACCTTATTAGTCTTACAAAATAAAAAAAAAATAAATAAAAAAGTGAACTATGATACTACAGGTCTATATGTGAATTAACGTAGGAATAGATGTAACTAACTTCTTGGGGAAAAAAAATAAGCTCATTTTTAAAATAAGAGATAGATTTGTAACAGAGTAACTGATCACATTCCATGAGGGACCTACTTATTTTTTTCCTCTTTTATTCAGAATAAAACGTAGGTTTCAACTTTCTAAAAACAATATGATTAAATAATTGTGATTTTATTTGCTTACCTTGTTGGAAATCAAGTTTCCTATCATCCTTTTATCTAATAGTGGTTTAACTGGTGAAATAATAATTACTCCCTTGGCATAGAATTTTCACTCTGTTTTTGAGTAAGACTCTTTATGAAGGTAGAGCTGCAGCCAGTTGACAACTATATGGAAAGTGGATTTCATGTGTATGCATATTCCTTGGTTAACATGATGGTGTTCTGTGTGTATTCATTTTGGTATGTGTGTGTGCATGTGTGTGTGTGAGTGTGTGTGTTTCAATAGGAAAATTGGAAGGTGCATTTTATTCTTGTTTCAAACACATTACACAATCCTGATAGGCATTGCTCCTTCACATCGGTAGAAAGAATAAGGAGAAACAAAACGTTTATTCTATTTTTCACAAAATTCATAGTGAGAACTCAGATGATTAGACAGACATTAGTTGATTAAAAATATATTAGTTAAGTAATTGCAATAAATGTTCATATATTTATAAACAGAACTTATAATGTGTTGGGGAGATATATAGAATGTGCTCCTAAACTATTCTAGGAGGGATCAAAGAGTGCTTCCTGAAGAAAGTGATATTTTAGTCACTACTCTTTATACTTAAGATCAATCTCCAAACCCTTGCCTCCTCTAAGGGGTTGCTTCCAGACCCACACCTTATCTTCTCCATGTTCCCTGGTATAATTACTATATTAAGTTGCTGGAGCTGCCATAACAAAGTACGACAAACTGAATAGCTTGAGACAACACAAATGTACTATCTTACAGTTCTAGAGGCTACAAGTCCAAAGTCAAGGTATTGGCAGGGCCACACTCCCTCTGAGCCTCTAGTGGAAGTTGCTGCCTTGCCTCTTGTAGCTTCTGGTAGCCCATGTATTCCTTTGTTTGTGGCTGCATACCTCTAGTCTCTGCCTCCATCTTTATGTGGCTATCTTCTCTTCCCTCTCCATGTGTTTCTGTGTCTTCACACATTATTCTTCCTGGATGTCCATGTTTTTATCCAAATTTCCCTATTTTCACAAGAATGTCAGAGACATTGGAAGAGCGTCCACCCTCATACTCTCATTTTAACTTTTTTAAATCTGCCAAGACCCTATTTCCAGACGGGGTCACCAGCACAAGTCCTGAGGATTAGGACATCAACATTATCTTTATTTAGGGGGTAGAGGACATAATTCAACTTATAACATTTACTAATATCTCTTGGCCTCCAAAGCACAGGAGTAGCATGGACTGCACTGTTCTTTCACCCCATGTTGAGTCTATTACCATTTATTGTGTAGAAACTGCATGCCTTCCTGTAATGAATTTTCTCCTATATGTTGCTTTTTACCCTAGCACAAAGTTTATTGGTTAAAAACTGAGTATACAGATTCATAAAGGAAAGACATTTTATTTTCTACAGTGATTTTCAGTTGATTTCAAACTTATTTCAGAAATAAAAACACTAAAATTCCCTGTAGTTTTTCTTGCATTAATGCCACTGTCTTGCATTAACTACTAATCTGTCAGAAAAATACTAAAAGAACAGCAAAACTCCCAACGTGATAATATGAAATAGCCTAATGTATTATCCTGACAACATCTCTACAGGCTGTCAAGAAATATGAAATTCAACAGGGCAAGATGCTCTTGTAAGAATGGGGATGATCACCTTGCACCCCTATACTCAAGAGCACTCCAGCTGCATGGGAATTTCATGCAGAAAGACAGTCTCTCTCAGGCACAAAACACAATGCTGGATTAAACCAAAGGCATTCCAATGGAAGCATCTGAGCGATTTTCAAGAATAATGAATAATTAGAAGTCTTCTGAGGCCTCTATTTAATGAGAAAGAAAAATAGAAAGATTTCCCTGGGAGAAAAAAGAAAACCCCTCAGTGTGAATTTTCTATATTTCGCGTCAAATTTACAGAACTAAATGCATTTTATACAATCTTCATATTATCCGACATTACTTTTCTTATTTGATTCCTCTGGTGTTAACATTAAAAGAAGAAAAGAGGTCAAAGATGAAAGTCCTGTAAGTAACCTAAATGTAATCAAGTCGCTGCCACCAGAACCTGGTGTTAAGTTTACAGAAACCTCCCCGCCCCCTCCCTTTTAGTACATCAGATTTCATAAGGATGTCAGTAACCAAGTCATGATAATCATCAAATAAGAGGAAGATAGAGGAATATGAATATCAATTTATTAGCTTTTATATTACATTACAATTATAATAAAAGTCAAACTCACCAATAAGAAAAATTCAACTTAGTGGAAGAAAAAAAAATTCTCTCTGAAAATAATGTGAGAAAATAGACCTTCTGAAGGCCAATTTGACAATATGCATCAACAAACATTTAAAAAGTGTATGCTTTTTGGTTCTGCAATAAAACTTGTGAGAGTTTATTTTAAGCAAGCAATCAAATGTTTAAAGCTGCACGCATGAAGAATTTCATTACAGTGTTGTTTATAGTAACAAAAACTGTAAAGTAATTAAAATATCCATCAATATGAATGTGGATGAAATTTTTATACAATGAAACACATGTACTATGCAAATGAATCTGAATCTGAACCTGATTGCTTTTCTAGATTTGAATTCTAATTTATTGGAATTACAAGGTCAGAAGAACATATTGGATGATACCACAGGGATGTAATCAGCAAAGTCCAGCCTTTTTTACAAATGAATTGCTAGGAAAGAAAAAAGGAATGGGGGAGTAGGAACAAATACACCAAGAATTTGAGAGACATATTATCTAATATGGAACTTATCTGGATCATGAAGCAAATAAAGAACAAAAAGAAAACATTCATAATAAAAACAAAGGGAGTCGATTATGTTAGGGAATTTTAATTAACTTGTTAGATAAGATAATAGTGTTATGTTTTTAAAAAGGAATTCATGTCTTTAGAGATATTTTCAGATAAATTGATATAATATCTTGGATTTGTTTACAGTGACTCAAGATTGAGGATGGAGGTGAGTGGGTAGAGTGTGATAAAGCATGATTAGGGTGCTCATTATACTTTTTCTATTTTTATAATATTTTAAGAAAAAGCATTAACAAATTTAGAAAGCATTTAGAGGTAAATCAAAAAGCACGGCATATATAGTAACTATGTACAACAATGTTTTTTGTGTAAATTACATATGATACTAAGCACACATACCTAATTGAAAAAGCTGGAAAGATAAAGCAAATGTTAGTACGTAGTGATAACCTCTGGATATTGGCATACATGTATGGCCATTCATTTTATTGCACTTTTCCGTAATTTATGACTTTTTTTTTTTTTTTTTCTTTTTTTTGCCAATTCTAAGTATAGAAGAAGGAAAATAGGATGAGGTATTTTAACTTAAAATGTGTCTTTTTATTCACTATTTTTTCAATAAACTGGCATATAAAGCATTGTCATTCTTGTATCAAAAAAAAAAAAAAAAAAAAAGAAAAAGAAAAAAAAGAAAACAGAAATCCTTTGAGGAAGATTAAGAAATAGTTCACACAGTCCCAGGCCTACCAAATGTCTCAGGGTTGGACTTATCTCCCTTGAAAAGTGATGATAAAGCTGCCAAATCTTCCCTTTATGGTTTAATGTTTTGGAAGCTACTTACAGGCCACCACCTTTTTATTGACACATTCTCTCATTAATGTGTTAGCCAATTAACTGGGCCAGAGTTTAACTTTCCTTTTCATTTCATGGCTTTGGTTTGGGAAATATCCAGCCCCTAAGGATTTCTACATATGTTTATGATAATCCAGTTTTTGTTGATTTTATAAGTTTAACTCTTTGGGGGTCATTTTTGTCTCCATACTTGGGGGCCCTGTTCTACAGTCCCTTATTTTGCTGTTTTTCTGGGTGACTAAGAATGTAAAGTTGAGTTTTATTATCTATAGCATTTCACATTGATTACTGGCATATTTCTTGTATGAACTTGCATATATTATGTCTATATGAAATATTTAAACTTCTCTTTTTTTTCTTTTAAGCATTCTATGTCTTGACAATTTTCTATTCAATGGCAGGTTGAAATGATCATACACGTTCTTTTCTACAGATGTCCTACAGGTCACTTCCTTTCTTTCTTCCTCCCTTCCTTCCTCGTTCTCTTCCTCCTTCTGTCTCTTTCTCTCTCTCGCTCTCTCTGCTCCCACGAGATCAATCCATCTATACATTTCAGTCAACTTGAATTGCTGCAATTGACAATTCATGTGTTTTAGATTTGTAGAAAATGACTGATTAAATGTCATAAGGTTATTAGCGGACTCCCTGATAATGCTACTCTAAATGATTTATACATTGTGAAACATCCACAATCCCAAATATGAATAATATATGATTCATTGAAGGTCATCTAGGTTTCCCTAATGACAGGGCTTCTTATAATTATTATGTTTCCACTATCTCAGTGATCTATTACCCATATTTTTGAAAAAATTTGGTTCAATCTGATTTGTGTAGTATGAGATTATAAATTGTGATCTCAAATAGACCATCCCTTTGTGAATATTTATGGTTTGCTTTAAGGAGGATACAAAACACAGGTAGGTGAGTTTGCTGGAAATGCATAAAACCTGGTAGTTCAGCATTAGGATTTAGGTCAGACATTTCAGAAGCAGGAAACATGGTCTTTAATAGACATAATTAAAAATAAAATTTCATAAGAATGACATGTTCACTATATTTGTGGCATTTCCTTATTCCTGTTAAGACTAAAAACCTCATAAAATAATTCTCTAGCAATACTTTAGAGTTTCTCTTTCAATAGGACAGTACGAGCAGCTGAATTTCACTTCACATATTTCATCTTCAAAGCACAGAAGTTACATCCAGTTAAAACCCACTACATTCTCTTAAGAGAGAATCTCATTGTTTTGTGAATCTTGCAAGCAAACTGTTTTACCAAAACCCAAAAGGCATTTCAAAACAGGAGAGTCTGCTCCCATTTTTAACACATGTGTTTGGTAGGTCCACAGTACCTATTATTGTCTCCATGTTACATGTCAGGCACAAGAAGCTTAAGCACCTAATTCAAAGTCCCAAAGCTGATGTATGCTCAAGGTGACATTGAACCTCAGGTACTTTATCTTCAGAGCCCACTAACTCATATTGCTCTTCTGCAAACACAATCCAGAACGAACTACTTTCAACATGTGCGCATATTAGTTAAAAGACATGATGACTGGCCTTGTCTTAAGAAATAAAACATTAGAGATAAAGTAAAAATGTTCTTTGCCTGAAACATTTGGACACGTTTTCCTCCCCCACTTCCTGAAAGTCATGGATCTCATGAGTGTGGTTTTTACTTCCAGTTCACTTCATACTTTTTATGTAACTAAAATAAGTACATTTCCATAAGCACATGCAGTCTGACTTTGAGTGGTTTTAATGTAATAAAATAGTATGTTTTGGGGATTCTTCAGCGATTTTTTTTTTTTTTCATTCAACAGTATGTTTGTGTTGAAAGTATATTTCATTGGCTGCCTAGTCTTAAGCGTTGGAAGCTTGCATCTGTGCAACTGTTTCAGAAAGATTTTGAAAAATGGTGGTTAGAATGTGACCTGCTTTAAGTCTTTGGTAACAAAATGCAGCACAGCGTTGGAGAGGAGGCTGTTTTCCTAGCTTTGCATGGGATCAAACATTTTGCCAGGCTCAGGATAGGACTTGGTGGAAGCGCCTGGATCAGTACCTTCAGCATAGACAATCTTGTACAGTGAGGGGACCAAACAAGAAGCAAGAAATGAAGTATAACCTGGGTGCCAACGGCAGTGTTCTTGTGATGGGCTAGTTTGTGGGAGCAAGTGAGGATCATTCTAAAACTAATTGCAAGATACTCTGGAAAAATCCTAATTTCTAAGCTGTATAAAAGCGAAGCCCTGACAAATGACAAAATGAGGTCAATCAGAAAATGTAAAAGGGGTATTACTTGTAACCACAGATTAATAAAGCCAGTTTTGTATGGAGTAGTCGATGTTCACTCCCTTGGCTCCTGGAAGATTTTCACAAACGTTAAGACTGACTTCTCATGAGGCACTTATTCCTTAAAGGCCAGCAGACACATTTGCAAACACGAGTTTACACATCACATAAGAATGAAAGCCATGTGAGACAAAAGGCATTTCTGTAGTACTTAAGGTCATGTGTCTTACAGAGTGAGGGTTCTGAGAAGACGAATTACGGATATGGGAAGATCCATAATGAAGAATGGGCATCGATGCTAAAATGCCCTCTTCATAATCTTATAGTCACCTCTGCTGATCAGCAAAATGAGCAGAAGGAAAAAAAAAATATGTTTTTGCATATCACATATGCTTCACTATATTTTCTGAAAGGAAAATAATATTCATAGAGGCTTTCAGATCACTGAAGTCGGGCCTCCCGAGTTTTTGGACCAACCCTATGTTGTTAGGTTTTGGGCATCAACTCAGCCACCTGTGCGACTTTCTACATTTTAATTTCACAAACACCTAAACAGTCTTTTTCTATGATTCATAAAGTCAGACATGGCCAACTTCAGGCTTTAGGGATAGAAGAAGAGGGGAAAAAGAGAGACGAAAATGCATGTGGAAAAAATAATACCAGGTTGTTATGCTAGCAAATGGTCACATTTGTTTCCAATATGCTTTGAATTCGGTGTGCAAGATTGAAATTTGACTTTTCTTCGAAGTCAGTCTCAACCCAATTGTGAATGGAAGACGTTATTGAAGGCTGCAAAGAATATCCGGAACAAAGCAGGACTCATACATGAGTAATTTCCAAGACATTACTTAGGTTAATTTAGTACATTTTTCTCAAGGGTAAAATAAACATAGTAATAATTGCCATGGCCTGGTACAGAATATTTTCAGTGGAAAAAAAAAACATTTATTTTTTTATTCCAGCATTATAGGTAATGCCACTGTTATTTTAGTGAAAGCCTGGTTTTAGTTGAAGCCGGGGGCTGTGTAATCAGTAATTCCAGAAAATGAAGGAAAAATGCCATGTCTTTGACTCAAGAAAGATGTGATGAGAGGCTCCAGATAAATTTCTCCCTAGTGATATTTGCTCACTTGTGAGTTTTTTTTAAAGGCATTTATTTGTAGTTATGACAGAGTAATAGTCCGCAGTACCATTGGAAAATTTTCCTCGACATAGGGAATTCCAAAGGAAAAATCACTTTGGGTTTTTAGTTTTTGTATCACTTTTAAGACCATGTTATAGATATTTTTCAGTAGTAAATCAGTCCAGCCTATAAATATATTGTGCCCATTTCATGATCCCCTCCCAAGATCAGGATGCAAAGCCAAGCTGAGCTTGGGATTGGCTGAATATCTTGGCATTAGAGCCTTGGCAACTGGCAGCTGAATTTCCGGACCAAAAATCTAAACTGGTATTTTCCTGTACAGTTTACTGTGGTAGTTTGGGAAAAGTGTACATCAAGAATTAACTGCCAACTTGAGTGTGTCTAATTGTGCAATTAGGTGAACCATTGCAAACTTTATAGCATTACTGGAAGAAAGCAATTATTTGCTGCCATACAAGTGTTGTGAAGTGGAACCAAAAAAATGTCTCCCAAAGCCAAAATGGGAGGAGCCTATTTTGCAGTCTAGGTATGTAGAAATGCAGCACTCACTAGAAGGTTCTGAATGCCAGGGAAGTGAACGAATAGAGGGAACGATTATTTAATTGTAAAAATGATATTGAAATGAAGGTTACAACTGTATCTTTAGCCCAGGACAATTGTGGACCATTACAAATTAAACATTAAACACTACTTATAGGCTTTGGAATAACTTTCTAGGATGCTTGGTAACTTAATGTTAGGTTAAAAAATTTACCCATAGGATTAAAAATACACCTAAGTTCAAGTTTCTAGATTTCTTCTTAGGTACTTAAGAAGAGCACCAGAAAAATAAAAAATAAAACTTACTTTAAAGTTATTCCTAAATTTTGAAACTTTCTGGATTCTACTGATTCTTTAATTTTTATATGGAAACGTGTAGCTCTTTACCACACATATACCACCTGCTTCATATACATACTAACATGCACAGTGTCACACAAATTTTACCACAATTACGGGTAGAAGTAGTAAAATTAAATAATGCAGTAGAATAAGAACCCCAATTGGTATCAGAAGACCTGGTTTACATCTTGGTTTACCAGCTGTATAGACGTGTGTGTGTGGTAGATACATGTATGTTTAGTTCTGTCATAGAGCAACAGGAGTCTATGATCCTTATATTTCATAGTAATTCTCAATACACATCTACCTTCCTTACGACTTCCTCAGGCTTGAACAACTCTACTCCCATGATTATTCATGTTATGCTTTATTTACATTATTTTATTTATAATTGGATACACCATTATATTTCACTTAGTACTTTATTATATCTATCTACATATTTGATGTGTAGAGCAGCTCTGAATAAAAGAATGCTCATACTAGGAGCCAGGCCACTTTGCTTTCAATGTCCATCAATTCTCGTGCTTTGGGACACGTACGTACGTCTTCACTTCCACAGTGACTGGAGAGCTCTAGGCATGATTTGGAAACCAGAGTTATCCGTAAATATCACTTAGAAATAAAGATGCAATATTCTGTGTAAAACATTGCTAATTCAAACTTAGGTGTTTATTAAATAATAATATACTATGGCAAAGAGAGCTTAATCTAAGATTAAGAAGATATTTCTGTATTTGAATATCTGAGTATAAATTATTAGTTTCATGAGATTAAAATAAAGAAAAGATTATCACTTTAGTTACTAACAAAAATGTGTTGAAGTTAAACATTCTTTTCAGGATAATATAGATGTTGGTGTGGATATGTATTCATATTTTAAAAGTTGTTATGAATTCAGATGATTACAACACACCAGGATAGTGACTTTTCTGCCTAAAGATTTACATGTAAAGGCTAAAATAATAAATGTGGTAGAATAAAATAGTGAAACATATTTTCATATAATTGGGATCGGATAACCTTTCCTGGAATGATACTTAGGCCAGAAACCTTGAAAAACTTATTTTACTTTCCTTTGACTAAATTTTAAGTATTTTTTTAAAAAATGTTTAGGTAATATATCTACCATATCTCTTACAGAATTTCAAAAGTATTTTGAAATATAATTTTGGGAAAAAACATTTATAACACATGGCAAACAAATATTAAATATTCTTTAGTAATTACACAGAACTCATTATTATATGTCAGTAGTAAAAAGCCAATACAGTCATTCTTAATTGTCAAAGAGCATAGTCAGTTCATGTAAATAAAGAAAAATATAACATAAAAATGCTTAAATATTGATGACAACAAACATTAAAAATAAAACTGTATATTATTTTCCTATAAAAGTAGCAAATTATTTACGTTATAAAACTGGGTACAATGCTATGTTTCACTTATTACTTTATCATATCCATCCACATGCGTGATGTGTAGATAATTATAGAACCCACTGTTGGCAAAGCAGGAAACAGACGTAGTGTAAGAATCGATTTACTCAACCTTTTTGGTTGACAATTTGGCAGTGTATGCCAACAATTAAACCAGCATACACTTAGAGTCAGAAAGTCTGCTTCCACAGATGTATCCTAATAGCAGTACAATAAACATAATTGCACAGGGGGTGGCCAGTTAGCTCAGTTGGTTAGAGCGTGGTGCTGGTAGCTCCAAGGTTGCCGGTTCAATCCCCGATAGAAACATTTAAAACAGCAAAACTTTGGAAATCATTTAAATTGCCATCAATTTGAAGAATCATTATACAAATTCGGTGAATCCACACAGCAAAGTATTAGTCAGCAATTAAAAATGCAGTACAGGGAGTTGAGGTACCTCTTAAGATGGAGTAACCACACTCTACCCCATCTTTCCCATTGACACAACTATAAAATCTGTACAGAATGCAGGGAGTAGTTATTTAAGAACTCTGAATAGGAAATAATAACAAGCTATTGTTAAAGAAGACCGGAATTCAGGTACTACTGAAATGGTGTGGAATTCACCTTTTCTCTACTTATCCTGCAACCTGAACACCGGCAGCCTGAAGCCTAGGTGCAGACAGACAGAGCTCCGGGAAAAGTCCTCTGGTTCTGGCTCCCAGAACAGGAAAAGGAAGTTCGAATGATCAGAGAGAGCATGCAATCCCTTGCCTTTGTTTTTATTTGTTTGTTTTGTTTTGCTCCTATCCATTTGCTCAAATCTCAGCTCCAACAGACCCCATGGTGTTTGAGAGGAGCCCATCTGGAGTTCAGAGAAACAGAGACTAAAGGAGGAGAAGCTTCCTCTCTGATCAGAAGAGCTTTGATTCTTAAAATGTCAGGGGAATCCCTATTGCTTTATTTCTCTCTGTCCTTTGGCTACTTGGTCCTAGATATGAGGTCATTTGCAGAACTGGGCAGCAAACTGGGGCAACTAAAGAGCCAACCTTCTTATTGGAGTCACTCTTGTAAATGGGAAAACTCAGAAAAGCATCCCTGGAAAGCAGTTTATGAACACCTGGAATAACCCACAGCTGTGCATGAGTCAATTTGATTCTAATTAGCATATAACAGACACAGAGGAGTGAATAAGTAGTAAAACAATCATACAGATATCAGACTGAGTGCTGAGTGGCAAAGTAAGACTTAATAAGTACATGGAAAAAAACAAAGAAACAACAACAACAAACAAAAAAAAAACACAAAAAACAAACGAAAAAAAAACCCATGCTAATGTTTTGGAAATGTCAATATATTAAAAATGTCAGTTCACCACATAATGATCTATAGATTGAATACAATTCTAATAGAAACTCTAGAAGGAGTTCGAAATATATAGAATGTATTCTATTCAAATATGTATTTATATATTTTAGATAAAGAACAAACTGATTCTAAATTGTGTATGGACTTTCAATAGAACTAGAATAGCTATAACAGGTTTGAAACAGAAAAATTTGGATGGGTTACACTACCTGATTTTTAAGACTTAATTTGAAGTTATTTTAATCAAGATAGTGTGATATTTGTGAAGAAATAGCCATGCAGATGAATGAAACAGAATAGAGTCCAAATGTAAATACACACAAATATGGGCAATCGATTTTTGACGAAACTACAAAATGCAATTCAATAGAGAAAGAATAATAATTTCAAGAAACGATGATAGGAGAATCAAATATATATATATATATATATATATATATATATATATATATATATGCAAAAATAAATAAATAAACCTTCACCCAAATTTCACTTCTTTCACAAAATTTCAATAAAAATGGAGCATGTATCTAAATATAGAAGATATGACTATACAACTTCTAGAAGAAAACATAAGAGCAAACCTTCTTGCCCTGAGCTAGGCAGGGATATTAGACATGAAAGAAAACACAATTCATTAAAAAAATTAATAAATTGAACATAAACAGAAAAAAAATCAACTGCTTTTCTCTGTGAAATACAGTATTAAGCAGCAGAAATGATAAGCCACCAACTTGGAGAAAATATTTGCAAATCACATTATCTGACAAAGAACTTGTATTCTAAATATACAAAGAACTCAAAATTCAACAGGAAAGAAATCAAACAACCCAGTTAAAAATAGACTAAAGAATTGAACATGTACTTTACCAAAAAGGATATAAAGAGAGCAAATAAGTTAATTAAAAGATGTTCAACATCTCCAGTTACTACAGAAATTGCAAATTAAAAATATCATACCTACATACCTATTTGAATGAAATAAATAAATTGAATTAAATAAATAAATAAATAAATAAATAAATAAATAAATAAATAAATAAATAAAAGTTAAAAACAGGGACCAGCCCAGTGGCTCAAGCAGTTGGAGCTCTGTGCTCCTAATGCCGAGGGCTGTCGGTTTGATTCCCACATGGGCCAGTGGGCTCTCAACCACAAGGTTGCTGATTCGACTCCTGGACTCCAGCAAGGGATGGTGGGCAGCGCCCCTGCAACTAAGATTGAACACAGCACCTTGAGCTGAGCTGCCGCTGAGCTCCCGGATGGCTCAGTTGGTTGGAATGTGTCCTCTCAACCACAAGGTTGCCAGTTCGACTCCCGCAAGGGATGGTGGGCTGTGCCCCCTGCAACTAGCAACAGCAACTGGACCTGGAGCTGAGCTGCGCCCTCCACAACTAAGACTGAAAGGACAACAACTTGAAGCTGAATGGCAGCCTCCACAGTAAGATTGAAAGTACAATAACTTGACTTGGAAAAAAGTGTCCTGGAAGTACACACTGTTCCCCAATAAAATCCTGTTCCCCTTCCCCAATAAAATCTGAAAAAAAAAAAAAAAAAAAGTTAAAAACAGATCAAACCAAGTGCTAAGAAATATGGAAAGCAATTTTGAACTCCTACAGATGGCTAGTGGGGATGCAAAATACTACAGTCACTCTGGAAAGTAGTTTGTCAGTTTCTTATGAAATTAAACATATATGTAACATATGACCAGGCAATGGCATGCCTGGATATTTACCCTAGGGAACTGAAAAAATCTGGTCACACCAAAACTTATACTTGAATATTTATAGTTGCTCTTTTCATAACCACCCAAAATGGAAAAAACCTAACATATCCTTCAAAAGATGGATGCACATGAAGAAACTGTGTCACATCCATACAATGGAATGCTATTAGGCTGAGTGAAAGAAACCAGTCTCAAAATCTTTGTTTCCATTTGAATGATTTTCTTGATAATACAAGTAGCTGTAGTAATAAAGATTGTATCAACATTTGCTAGGAGTTAGGGATGAGGGTAGGGTTTGACTAAAATGCATAGTATGAGAGCACATAATAGGGTGATGGGACGGTTCTGTATCCTAATTATTATGGAATTACATATATGTTAAAATCTGCATATTTGTTAAATCTACATATATGTTAACATTTATAAAATTGTACATCAAAAAGTCAATTTTACTAACACTCTAAGCAAAATAAATCAGACAGAAACAGGCGAGAACCGTATGATTTCATGCATGTGGGGTATAAAAATCAACTGTTTTTCTCTGTGAAACACAGTATTAAGCAACTAAAACGACAAGCCACCAACTGGGAGAAAACATTTGCGAATCACATATCTGACAAAGAACTTCTATACTAAATATACAAAGAACTCAAAATTCAACAGGGAAGAAATCCACCAACCGTTGGTGGAGCTGCCTGGGAGCTGCAGCACGCTGCCAGTGGCCAGCATTCTGTACAAGAAAGTATCCACTGCATATCGCTAGCCCAGGAGAAGATCAAAATTCAAAGCTTGGTTTCTACTGAATGCACATTGGTTTTGCACCATCATAAAGTCGAAAAATGGTAAGTTGAACCATCATCTGCTATCATCTGTAGTTTGAAGAGCGGAAGAAAGGGAGAGCGAGAGAGAGAGAGGAGAGGAGGGGAGGGGAAGGGAGGGGGAAGGAGGGGAGGGGGAGGGGAGAAAGACATGAAGAAAAGGATTGCTTTGCGGAGTATATAAAGAATAAAATTATGGGCTAGAGAAGGCAGCACTACTCATCGCTGACTTTTCCATCCTCGTTTCCTTTAAAGAGACTGGTCTTCATAATGAGAAAGGTAAATCAAATACTTAAGAAGAAACTAATCCCAGGATTAAATAGATGTTTGTAAAAGAGCAACAGGTACCGCTGGTAAATTCTAGTTTCAAGGGCCAATTACACACTAAAATAATTTGTTGCTAAGATTACTGACACACTGTCAATATTACAAGGCATTACCAAATACCAGAGACGAGCAAATATACCAAATTTTAATACAGTAGGAAAAGACTAATTTTGAACTTCATAAATCAGCAATTCAAGGATTTCTGAAAGACTCATTATGTAGATATTTGGGGAATAGTTGGCAAAGAAAATAGAGATGTGTACAGGACAACAGACATTCACTCTTTTGTTCAAAGAATATAAAACATTCATGTGAAGGCATTCTTTTAAGTACAATGTAAGTGAAAGAGATGTAAAAGTGGAAATGACAAGATTGTTCCCTCAATGATTTCCCAGTCTACTTGGGACGATGATAGATTTGGTAATCCAGATAAACAGAATCAGTAATGGGTTTTTTTGTTGTTGTTTGTTTGTTTGTTTTTTAGGTAAAATGTGGGGACAGAGCCAGGAGTGCAGTTTCCAGGCTCTCAGCCTCACGTGGAAAGGTGCTCACTTGGGTAGTTAATGGCGATCAACTGTGATTGCATGGCCATCATCTGTGGCTAGTTGGCCATCAGCTGTAACCAGTGAGCCATTGGCCACTAATATAAGTGCCGTGGCTACGCTAACAAAAAATGGGGGTTAGCAAGAAGATGGTGGCTGAGCTAGCAAGTGTGGGTTGCAGTTAGCACAGCGATTGTACCTAGCAACTGGGAATCGGTCGGTTGGCAGAAAAGCAGACAGCAGGTCGCACGTCCTGTGAATCCAGCCTCTGGTGAGACTATATTAGTATGACTCTCCTACCTATGGCTCCGTGGGTGTTCCTTTTTGGCCTAGCCACATCCTGTGTTCTGATGTGGGGAGCAGAGCTGAGACCCCGCAGGCCACCCTGCACGACATAAAATATCATAAAAAATTCCATTGGAGTTTGAAGTACATAATGATCTGTAACAATCCAATATGACTAATTCAGAGTATCTATAAGTAGAGCTATTTGAAATGAAACACGAAAGGACAGAATGTGTAGATGGAGAGGCTTTTCTGACTATGAGTAGTGATCAAATATATGAGAGTGAGGAAAAATGTTTCAGAGAAGCAGTGGCTTGCAGTGGGAAATACTGGGCATAGTGGACTGAGGTGATAACTAGCTTTGGAGATGATTACCATCTGAAGACGATGATGGAGGAGGCAAGGGGAAACAAGTGGCCTCACTGAGATGCTTTGCCGAAAGAAGGGCAGAACATGCTAAATCACTAAAAATATTCAGATAAAGACATATTTAGGTAGATCTCTTTTGGATTTTCAATGACTACCGACATAGAAATTTCTAGCATACCGATAGAAGCAAAGGTCATGAACTATAGTCAAAGGTGTTTTAATTAAAATAATCCTAGTTATGCTATAAAACAATAAAAAAATAAATTTAAAAAAAGAGACAAAAACATAACCACCAAATCTCAGTGGCTTAACACATAAATGTTTCTTTCTGACTCACATTGCAAATCCAGCATAGAATAGGGAGAGAATCTTCTTTGCACAGAGGCTCAAGAACTTGGGCTGATAAAACTCCATCATCACATAGTTTCACCACTTAGAACACAAGGACTCTAACACTCCTGTTTCAGGGAAAGAGGCATATAGGGAACTCGGATTTCTTGGTTGGGCTTTGGTACAGATTTGAAATGTGTCACTTCAACTTAGAGTCCAACGGTCAGAAGTAGTTACATGGCCCTGCCTCACTGAAAGAGGATTGGGAAATGTCAGAAAGCACTCATAGATTCTCAAGAAACATAGCACATCTCTACCAGAAGAAATAGGGGTTAGAGAAATCCATCTATTAGTAAGTAGTATAAAGGTTGTTGCTGGGGCTGTGGAAAAACAGGAAGTAACTTGCAATGAGAGTGATGATTAAGAAAAGAAGAGGGTCAAATTTGCTACCCAACGCAAAGCCGGTGAAGGAAACTGAAACAAAGATGAAAGTGGTGAGCTAAGAGAGACTACTGGCATGGACACAGAAAGAAGAAAGTTTCTACCAGTGGGGTTTCAGCAATGTCAAATGTAGCAAATAAATCAAATTGCTAGAAGACATAGAAGAGGTCTTTGGATCTCTCACCTGCAAGTTAGGGGAGATATTTTAAAAGAAATATTTCAGAAGAGTTCTGAAGATGACATTCCCATTTCAGACCAGGGAGAAAATAAATGGATGGCAATGAAGTGAAGACAGTGAGTACAATTTTCATTGTCTCTTGATAAACAGAACAAATCCCAACAATTTGAACCATTGGGTAAATATCTTCACTTCTCTTGAATTCAAGTGTTCTATAAAATTAAGGAGTTTAAAGAGCTTCATTCTGCAGTTGTTTCCAGCTCCAAAAGTAATACTACTACAAATAAGAGCAACAATAATAATAATTACCAACTATATTTTGCCAACTGTGTGCCAGGCATTGTACTTAATACTTACTCTGTGGTATCTAATATACACTTACATACACATTTGAAATAAAAGACTAATGAGATTTAGATTGTTGTCCAAAGTCACCCATTTATTATGAGGCTAAATTTTGACTAGAGCCCTGTCTACCTCAAGCAATATGTTTCCTTATCCATAATTGATGGCAGATTAGATGCATGTCATACATACATTCCATCTTTATCTTGACCATACATTAGAATTATGATATCCTTGCTTGTAAGTTGTCAAAATATGGGTATAGTATTAATAGATGATAAAGCAACTGTTTCAAAAGCCTGCTGATCAATGATACACTGCAGGGAGACTTTAACACTTGATTCTGCCCTCTTCAAAATTTCAATTAATGACTTTGATGAACACAGGTAAACATCAATATCTTTGTGAGGGGAGACATTTTATTGAGGTTGAGACTTGTTGAGGCTACATAGGTAGAGAGCAAAGTGACTGTCTTAATGAACATTTCTGCTGAAAAAGACCCAGAGATTTAGCTGTGAGCTCAGTGCAGCCCAAACAGTCATGCTAATTACACTGATTCAATCATTTAATGCATGGTTAGAACCTAGAAAAAGGGTGCCAGCAATCCCATTAAACGTAGTTTGACCTGAATAGACAGCATCTGGACTTAAGATATAAGAATCGCATTTTAACAGTAACACTGAAAACCTGTGGATTGTTCCAAAGTGAATTACCAGGATCATCTAGGCCCTGGAAGCTACATGACATGGAAAATGAATAAAGACACTGAGGACAGTTTGTTTGGTAATGCTAAAACTCAAGGAGTTGTAAACATTTATAGAACTGTCATAAAAAGATGTTGCAAAGATTATAAAATATCTTTTTTTTTTAGCTTAAGCATGGTGTTTAGTAACTTTTGACTTTAGTCTTTCGTTCTGTCCTCTGGAGTTAGAATAAATCAGATATGTAAATTATAGTCACACATGAAATGAGCTGTCATAGAAATAACCAAAGTTTTTAGAGTGCTAGGACTATCTTTTTTCAAACAAACAGGTCACATTAGAGAGTAAAAATGGCGTTACTAAAAATTATCCTGAAAATATACTGGACTGGTCTCAGGCAAAGTGGAATTTTCTGCCTTTTTGAATTTTCCCACCACTTTATATGGCACATATAATTATAATTATCAACCTCTCTTTTTACAAGTGAGGGATCTGAGGTCTAGTTATGTACCCAAGTTACACTGTTAGTACATGTCAGGCAGAGTTCAAATCTCACTCCAAAGTCCAGGCTGCTCCCTGCTGCAACTCCAGTCTTACTGTCTTCTTGGTAATGTATTTTAGTCTGGGAAATTATTTTCCTAAAGGCCAGAATCACCCTTTTTAGAAAAAACAAAAAAACAAAAAACAGAACATAGGAATGTTCACATTCCACGGGGAAATACCCTTACAGAGTACTCTATTTTATGATTTCTCTCTAAAATTAATTTGTGTCATTTTGAAATATCAACTAGGTTGGGCTATCTCCCCAGATAGTCAATCATACAGTCATCCAGGTAAAGCTGTGAAGGTGTTCTATAGATGTGATTGAAGTCCATGATCAGTGGACTTTAAGTAAGAGATTATACTGGATAAATTGGGTGGGCTTGATTATACTGGATAAATTGGAAGGCTTTAGGACAGAACTGAGACTTTCTAGAAGAAATTCTGCTTGTGGACTAAAGTTTCAGCTCTTTATCAAGAGTTCCAGCCTGACTTTCTTGAAATCCTGCTTTTATATATGTATTTCAGACTTATCTAGTTGGCTTCCACCATCACACAGCCAATTGCTTGCAATACATCTCTTAACATATATCTTCTACTGGTCTGTTTCTCTGGTTGAACCTGGACTGCCACGGGGGCTATATACTCACACTGGTGGAAGAAGTGAAGTAGCCAGAAATAGAAATGAACTACCGTGAGATTTCCTCCAGGTGGGTAAGTGACATGATCAAGAGCACGACAAGCTGTGCTCAGGACTCAGGCGTCAGTTAGGTGCAGGGACAGTCTCTAGAATTCAGAGAGAGAACTCAGGAGAATAAGTGTGAGATGATTTATAAATCTTAGAAAAATATTCATGAAGATGAAGTAAGAGTTCCATGAGGCAGAGCCCATGTATATTTTCCCTAACTCTGCTGGGCGATAAATAGTCTGTTTTCAATGAACATTGAATGAGTAGGGGATCACAAGGAAACATAAAACTCATATCTGGCACATGAGAGTCCATGTAAAAACCCCTTTCCAGGCAAAGAACCATTGCCTCATTTATATTAACCTATCATGGCCCACTTTTAATATCTTAATTACTTATCTCTAAATAATCCTATGGCTTTCTTCTACGAGTATTACAGAGTGTGCCATCTTGAATTTGCATCCATTCTCTGCGTCTTAGAGGCTGTCTCACCTTATCCAATTGAAATAGCCTGTGTTGACTCATTTATAAAAGGGAACATAGTGATAGCACCTACTTTTCAGAGCTGTTGTGAGAAATAAATTAAAATAACATCTGGCACAAAGTTAGCACTCAAAATGTTAATTACTCTTATTATTATATGTATCTACATCATCTTTCTAAATAGTGTTGATGTACTTTGCTTCTTAAGTAAAATAGGTTCTAGTCTCTAGGAAGTGTGAGACTCATGACTCCAGACAGATATAGAGAGCATTATAATCTTCTTTTTACTTACAAGATATAAAAGAGCAATGCTACGTCTCAATGTCAGTGCAGGTTGGAAGGTGTTGATTTGCCAATCGGAGTTGCTATTGAGTTGATCTTAAAAATAGAGCCAGGCTCTGACTGCCACTGCCTTCTGAGTTAAATGATGCTGGTTTTCAAGAATTATGTTGAGGCTGAAGGAAATGTTCTCAGACTGAGAAGGGAATAAAGGTGATGCTGGTACTTTGAGGAATTGAAGTTGGGCATTTTTCATACAAAACATCACATACTTCTGACTCAAAGTAGCAGGTACCTTTCACTTCCACTTATCAATATTATTCTGTACTAATATTTTGGGTTCTGCTGTGGAAAATCTGAAAGCCCAGTAACCTAGTCCCATAGGTCAGCTCTGAAGATTGCTTCAAAGTCAGGGAAGGTTAGTGTCCACTGACAGTGTGACAGGTAGGGATATTCCTTCCTTCAGTATTTGAAAAAGAAGTAACCAGTCAACCAGGAGTAACCTACTGTGGGAGCTCAGAAACGATGCCTTCTGAATGTGCACCAAAGGCTGGTCCTTAAGAAGTTTGCATTTTTTGAGAGAAAATACTGAAACACATCTATCTACATTGATCCTTATGGTTTTGTAATTCAATGCTACATTGTTTGGAAATCAAATAGATTCCTAAACAGGTACAATTAGGGAAATCTCTGGGGGAAATCAAGAGTTGAGCACGCCTTGTACGTGGACAGAATTTGGACTGATAGAAAGGAGAAACTAAAGCATTCCAGTTTTTTCTACATTCTGAGTGGCAATAGCAACGAACCAGTGGTCTCCCTGACTTCCTCATCTCTCAATATCCAGCCAGATTTGTTCTTAATTCTACCGTCCGTCTCCAATAATGGAACTGCTCTAACTTAGGGGAGCATCTATACAGTCATATTTTGTTTGTATATTTAAAAATGTTTATTCTGTGCTAAACATAAGCAAGAATATAGAGACTATGCTTCAAAATTGTTATCTTAACAAGGAATAAGATGAAATCTCAATGGAGTATTTTTCCTGTTACTGGTTTTCCATTTAATTTGACTAAAGCGCTATGATGTCTCTTCATTCAGGGCCCACATTTGGAAATGAGAGATTTCTCTTCCAGCATCAGCCAACTGCTAATCCTGGAGCAATTGTTTGACTCTTTACCTTTTACAAAATTGGTAACAAACAGGAATTGAACACTTATTTCATAGAATTAATTGTTAACACTTTTTCATTTCTGTCTTATAGCTCCAGAACCTGCACCTATGCAATCATGTAGGATTTTATATTGAGCAACTTTTGGCAAGCCCTTTGTAGCTTTCACTAATCAGAAAAAGAAGAGGTTTGCTTTCCTGGGTAGCCTGGGCAATCTTCTCATCTGCCACTGCAAGACCCGATTCATTGGCGTATTATAATTAAATGGAACTGGGCTTTTCTGTAGGAAAAGTAATACTCTTCTGTAGGAAGAAAGTAAGTCTATGTCTTTATTGTATATTTCTAAAAATATGATTTGGCTGCTTTTATTAAGTTGCATCTATTCAATTAATATTTAAATTTATTTTCCCTTAAAAGAAATTGTGATGGAAATTAATCTTTGAAGACAGGTCTCTAAGACTCAGCTGATTTATAATGATTTATAATGATGAAAATTGCTCTGGATACCTTAACTTGCCCATTTGCTGGGACTAAAATGAACTAAGGACTCGACTGTCTGGATCATAATTCTGACCATAGAGGGTTCCACAGACCATTGGCTAAATCCCACTTGTCACGTGTTTCATTATGACCAATGAACTAAGAATGCTTTTTACATATGTAAGTAGATAAAAAATAAAAGGAGAACAATGTTTCGTGACTTATAAAAATTACAAAGCACTCAGATTTCAGTGTTCAAAAATAAAATTTTGCTAGAACACAAAAACACTCATTCATTTATGTATTGTCTGTGGCTATCTTTGTGCGGCAACAGCAGGGTTGAGTAATTGCAAAAGAAAAGATATGACTCACAAAGCCTAAAATATTTGCTGTCTGGCCCTTTACAGAACAAGCTTGCAGACCCTGTTGAAGAATAATGGGCATTGCATTTGAACTAAACTCAGGAGCTCTTAGGCCCTGTCCTTGGTCTGTTACATATTAGACATGCATCTTTTGGGAAAATCTTTAACCTTAGTGAGACTCAGAATTCTTACTCATAAAATGAGATACATAGTCAATGTAAAGTTAGGGAGAGTAATGGTGAAAGCACACAGTGGACTGTAAAACAATGTAAAACGAAGGGAGATAAAACACATTTAATTTGACATATACATCCATTTGTGCCACACAATTAAAACGACGATAATTTGGCTGAGATTTTCCAAAATATATGTATTCAAATTCAGAAAAGCAGTTTGATTGCAAGGAAAGAAAAATAGAAGATAATCTGTAAGATTACCAAGTTGAACTCACTAGTCCATCTAACAGAAGCAAATCTGCTGCTTTCTTGATCTTGCCAAGCTCTCTGCAGTCAACTTGTAGAGCGAAGTGTGTATAAAGGTTAGCTTCCCCTTTGCACTTCAGATATGAGGACAGACATATGTGCATACAGACAGTGTATATGGGCATTTTTTAAAGTAGCAGATAAATGTACAAGGGAAAGACTGCCAAAGGGACCCACTTGTCCCGATGCCTCCGGTGGCTTTGTAAACTAATCAAATTCCTCTAATGACTAAAACTCAGTTCAAAAGCAACCAAGTTGGAAATAAATCACAGGAAGATTCCCTTTTCAGCAGAAGGCCGAGGGCAGTCTGTGTGTCTTTACGAGGGTACTAAACTCTGTATGAAGACAATTGAAGGAAGCACCGGGAAGCCTGGCGGCTGGACCCTCAGGCGGCTGGTGGCAAGAACAAGACAGACGGCCCAGGCATTCCTCTCACAATTACAGCCTTTCCGGTGACATTCCACTTGACAGAATGATGCCCCTTTTGTCAATGAGCCAAGTTCTCGGCTCCAGAGCGCCAATCTACAGTGAACAAAGCGGAGTGCCTGGGCAGGCCTGTCTTGACAGCCTGTCTGGCTCCGGGGGTGGCTTGAGTCCAGGGAGGATGTGGGACATAGTGACTTAGCTTTGGATCCTTGGGGGGGTCCTAAAGGTGGAAAAAGACAGAGACAGGAGAAACAGTGTCTCCTCTGTAGGCGATAAACCCAAGGCAGGATCAGGGACTCATCAGTGGGTCAGAAGTGACCCCTAGTGGGGTCTAAAGCAGCTTTCTTCAATTAAAATCACCTCTGCCATAATCTATCTCAGGTTGCTGCTTGATGAAGGCAAAAGGGGGTGGGGGTGGGAGGGGAAAAGAAATAAATTTAGAAATCAACAAAGTAAGAGAGAGAAAAAAAAGAAGAAATTTGAAAGAGAAAGAACACAAAAGAGAAAGTAAAAACCCAGAGCAACCAAAAGAAAAAGGAGAAGAAAATCCATACTGTCTGTCTGAGAATTTACTTGCCTTGGTGAAGGAGGCATTCATTACAGTTATTGAAGTAAGTAAGATCATATCACTCTCCAATTTAAAATCTCCCAAAGCCTGGACTTTAATGCAGAATGCAACTCCTTTGCAAAACCTGCAGGGCCCTATGTGGTCTAGCCACTTCTCCGTATCTCTCCAAGCCCATCGTACCCGTGTCTTTCTTGGTTACTAGTAACACCAATACTTTTTAGGCTCCTGAAACATGTAAGCCCCTTCCTGTCACAGGACCTTTGCACTCATTGCCCTCTCAGCCAGAAATCATCCCACATTGTTTCCATCTTGTCATTCTGTTCAGCTTCAATGTCACCTGTCTACCCAGAGATACTTTTACAGTCCACGGAGTTGAAGCGGTCGCCCTCTTCTCATCACCATCACTGCACCTTATACCATATCGTACTGTGTTATGTCATGTTATGCTAAGTTATGTTATGTTATGTTATATATATATATATATATATATATATATATATATATATGCAATTTATCTAATACTCTCCTATGGATGGATTTATTTTTATGTTTACTGTATGTCTTTTCCACTAGAATGCAAATTCCATGAGAGCAGGGTCCTAGAAATGTGCTCATCATATAGCAGGTGCTCAGTATTTATTTGTTGAATGGATGAATGAATAAAGTGCTCATGTAGACTTCTTAAAAAGTTGGAGTTGGAAGTGACTTGAAGGTATTTTGATTCAAACCCTTCTCTCCATATATTTTACTGTTGCAGAAACTATGACCCTGAGAATTGAAGTGACTTATACAAGGTCATAGAATTTATTTGTGGAAAAGATAGGTAGGACCACAAAACCTCACAACATACCTGTGATTAAGTACTGAGTTTCTTGTTGCAGAAGTAATGCCGGGTAAGTAACTCTTTACAAAGAGAGATATGCTGCGTTATAAGGATATAGCTCAAGAAAGCTATTTTGCCACGTTGTGTCCTTTCTCTAGACAGAATTTGAAAGGAAAGGGAGGATGTCTAGCTAAATAAGGAATTGAGAGTTACAATTCTTTGCTATTCCAGACAGGATTTAGTGAATGCAGAGGGCAGAAAATGATTGATGGCATGATTCTAAAATCAGTGGGCTCCCAGGAGAATGGGTTCTTCCTCGTACAGTCAGAAGGGAATCACATTTACACCAGCATATGGAAAAGCAGCCCCTTGCTCTGACAATTCTGTTATCTTATTAGGCTAACATGGATGGAATCAATGGATCCTCCATTTTTCAAATAGGTGAAATACTGACATATGTTAAAGAAACTGAAACATCCAATGGTTGGACTTCCCATAGACACTGAGACAAGTCAAGCACAAGTCACTCCCTTGTTCCTATGCTGTGTAGAGAAACGCCAACTGAGCCTGCTGGCGTAATAAAGCTGTGTCCTCCCTGATCTCTGCGTGCCACTTGAGTTTCTCGGTCCTTACAGTTTTTCTGCAACAGGTTCCTTCTGGGAGCTGTGAAGAAAATCTGTTGCAGGTCTCTCCCCTAGCCTCTGGGGGTCTGCTGGCAATTTGAGGAATTTGGGGTGTTCCTTAGTTTATAGAAGCATCACCCTGATCTCTGCTTTCGCTTTACACAGCTTTCTTTCTGTGTGCATGCCCATCTCCAAATTGCCCCGTTTATGATGTCAACAAAACTCAACCAAGTATATTTGAAGATCTAATTGGTTTTATTAAACGATCACAAACTGAGCAGCTGCCCATCTAGTTAGAAAGGTGCTCCAAGGGTTGTGCAAAATGGAAGGTTTTTATAGGAAGAAGGGTATGGCAAGGAAGCTTTTACCAAAAGAAAGGAACGGATTATGTTGGGGCTTGGACTTTTCTTTTTTTTGGGGGGGTGGTTGGGAAGGGTTTTTATCATGCAGATTGCCTCTTCTTTCTATGTGAGATGGAAAGGTCCCACATGACAGATTACCGCATTGGTGTTGACCAGCAAATTGCAGACTGGTTGATTAAGATTTTGTTTCTGGAAAAAGTTGAAACTGCTATTAGATCAGGTATTAAATCTAGATTTGTTATCACGGACTTTTAACATGAGTGGTGATATTTTGGGCCTATGGTTTTCTCTTAACAATGATGTCACCAATCATATTAGATGAGAGCCCATCCTAATGATTTCATCTTAACTTAGCTAATTCTATCTTGACAAACCTTATTTCCAAATAAGTTCACATTCTGAGGTATAGGGGGTTAGCTCTTCAACATATGAACTGTTGGGCATGACAATTCTACCCACAAAGCAAGGTTGGTTTCAACCACCACAGAAAGACAATATCATTACGAAGTTGTATTTACTTGGGGTTGGGGCGGGGGGGCGGTAGGTTCAAAGACTCCCATTAACACCGATTTTAATTTCAACAAGAACTTTTCTACTAAATGGTCTTTATATTATAGAAAACAATTCAGTCAAATAACTTTACTGAGCTTCTGTACTTAGCCAGATTTCTTAGGCACTAGAAATCTCAGCAATGACCAAAAAGATTTTCTAATTTAGTATGAGGCAGGATGTTATCCAACTCCTTGCCTCCAAATAAATATACAAATGTAATCAATATTTGGGGGGACTATGACAACAACATGAACAATGAGGTTTTTAAAGCAGAGGTGGGTGTTAGACTTCAGAGAGAAAGTAATGTGTGGGCTGAATATTCAATACAAAAAAATGGAATGCTCCTTTTGCTCATTTTTGGATCCACTGAGAAATATATTTTTATTTCTTCTCAAAAGTATAATATACCAAGTATGAAACAGAATAATCTTTAGGGTTTCAGCCCATCGTAGGGTAGTGTTGGGAATGAACTTGGGTTTGAAAATGATGCATTACATTTGTGTAGTTCTCTGAGTCTGAACCATCCAAAGGGCATGTCTCTAACACTGCTGCTGCCTGTTCTTATCCTGCACTAAAAGTCTTTTCAACTCTTAATGTGCAGTTGTATCTAAAATCTCCTCTTTCCCTCTAGTGGAAACAGCACAGTGTAATCCTGCACAGAGAGTGTTTGTTAAGGTTTAACCTGTGTAATAAACATATTTTATCTGGACTCGTGCACACTGGAGTGCCCAAGAAGCTCTAAGCCATTTGTCTCCGTGGGCTCCTCAGAGGATTGAAGCAAGAAGCTATCACTGGGTCACAAAGCAACAAAGAACACACCTCATCGGGATTTGCAGATGTGTTTCAAAACTCTCATGGTGCAGCAAGTGTGGTCTACATATGCACGATAACTCCAGGAACCCTATGGAATACTTTCTAAGTAGAGAGAATGTCAGGGTTGAGTATGTAAAAGAAATAGTTCACACTGAATTTCTTGAATCATCACAGAGGTAGTATGTGTGAGTAAGGGAGCTTACCAACCTGGGGGGATGAAATCTGAGTACTGCTGCTTGCTGCCCTGGTCCATGAGGCAAATCAGTTAATAACTCCAGATACCATTGTTTTCATCACGGACAGTCTGAACTAGGGGTTTTCCAAAAGATCCCACCAACAACAACCACATACATTATTTCTACCTCCTGCCCAATAGGTATCAACATCGGAAAACAAATGATTGAGTTATAAATATTTACCTATTTATTGAGTTATAAGTCCTATGTTTCCGTTTTATTTTAATAAAAAATGCAGCTATGAGTCAGGACTGTTTGTTGAGCACAAAATTACAGACACAAGGAGTATTACACTATGGCATTCTAAACTTTTCATGATGTGTGAACTATTCATTAATCTGAAAAGCAGTTACAAGCACCTATTGGGGATCAGATTCTGCACCAGTACCAGGAACATGAGTGTCTGGGTCCCTGCCTTCAGGGCGCTTACAATCTAAAGAGATGTATACATCAGCCAAATGAAAACAAAAACAAGGAGGATGGGAAGGAGAAAGGATTGGAGCTCCTGGTGAGGAATAGCTGTGGTGGGGAGAAGACAAGGAAGCGGGTGGAGTGAAAGGGAGCCATGCCATGAATAAGAAGATAAAAAATCTTTCTTTTGTTAATAGAGGGTGGAGGAGAAGAGTACCAAGGCTGAAAGCAAAGTGGTTAGTTCTTGTAGGTTCTACCTTTACCAATGCACAAGGTGCCATTATCAGTGACACACTGTGTTATTTCTTTTTGGAAGTATTACCTTACTCTGCTGTACTGTGTCATGACCGTCTCCTGAGAAGCAGCCCAGTGAAAATGCCACAGATCCACTGGTTGTTTGAAACACATGCTACTGAGAGAGTGGTTCAATTAGGGAAATAAATCCAGGTGTTTAATGAAGGAAGCATTCTTTCACTGCAATTTATTCAATGCATATCCATGGAGTTGGACCCCTTGGACGTTTGATCTACCTCACCGTTTCTACCACAGCATCTAGATGTTTATGTCGTAAATCTCTCAAAGGCAAGCAACAAATTGCCTCATTTTCTCCTCCACTGGATATATTTAGACATAACTAGGACTCTAGAAATTGAAGAAGCAGCATAGCTTAGTGAGGGGGAAAGTTTCAGATGAAAGTGAAAATATCTCTACCCCAGTCCTGCCTCTGCCAGCAGGTTGTTTCCAAAAGGTTTTGAAAAAGCGAGTTAGCTTTTATGGTCCTTAGTTTCTCTTCTGAAAAGTGAAAGAGCTGAGATCTGATTTCTAAAGATACATCCAGCTCTCTCCTTTTATGACTCTGATTATCTGAGCTTACAATACTGAGCCAGGAATATTCCCAAGCATTCATCAAGGACCTCTCTGCACATGGAAATATGCTAGTGTCATGTAGGGACTCCAGTCCCACTCCCTGCACAAGAACGCAGGATATGATGAGGCCAAAAGGAACACCCATGGAGCCACAGATAGAGGAGTCATACCACTGTATTCTCAATGGCGGTTGGTCGAGACAGAAGAGCAAACATCCTCAAGTATTCCAATTAGGGGTCTTCCTGTACCCCAGTCTCGCTGGAGGCCAGGCGAAACACAGGAAGTAGGATCCACACGATCCGCAACCCGCAGTCCGCTTCTTTGCCAACCAACCAACCCCCTTGCCAGCGTAGCCATGACAGCTATATTAGTGGCTAATGGCTAATCAGTAACAGCTGATGGCCACCCAGCCAAAGCGGATGGCCATCTGATTACAGCTGATAGCCATCTACTACCCCAGCCAGCACCTTTCCACGTGTGGCCGAGATCCTGGAAACTGCTCTCTGGGTCTCTGTCCTCATAGCTAGGTAGGAATTACATCAAAGTGACCAGACAGAAAAATTTGAAAAATCCCTGCTTCATGGCATTTTTGGAGGTTGAGACAGGTGTAGACTGCACCATGATTCAATTCACCTATGAATCATTACTATCCACATGATAGAAGTACAAAGGTGTGTGAATTGGAAAAGTGGAAAATGTTTGCTGAAATGATGTGTTGGGACAAGGTGGCAACTGAGAAAAATCATTCTTTTTGTCCAGTCACTCTGAGAAAAAAATGATACAGAGAGATCAACTTTCAAAAGCTGCTTTCATGAAGATAGGTCTTACCTGCAAGGGAGGGTCTTTGACTAGGACAAGCGATGGCACTTGGAAGTGAACATGGAACAACCAATTCAAGTGACATCAAGAAAATCTTCCCAAAAGGAATGGATGAGCCTGGCATGTAATAAAGAGAGATGGCAATTATCACTCCCAATTTTAGGAAATGGAATCAATTTTTTTTTTTTTTAATGAGTCCCACATGGTCCTTAATGTCAGATTTCAAAGTGGCTTGGATAAATTACAAGAAAAGCCACGTACCAAAGAATTATTTCAACATAATACCTGATCTATGAACAAAAGAAAATAATTAAAGTAAAACAATATAGAATAGTACAAAGAAAGGAAACATTTCTAAGCAATTCTCTTTCTGGAATCACCAAAAACTCCTCTATATGAAACCAACAAAAAGAAAATAGAAAACCTAAAAGTTGAATGCTGGGGTACATAACTTATAGTAACCTTGAAGTCTAACTCCTGTACTTGCTTGTTACATAGATATGGTGCTACACATGTTTGTGTATGTGTATAAATATATATGCATGAACATATAAATATACATGTATATACACATACATACTGTCATTATGCATGATCTATGTCATGGCCTTACAGTTTTAATGGGAAAATAAATATACTAGGGAAAAATGATGGCCCAATAAAAATTAGAGATATTCATATCAATCATAAGGACAATTTCATGGATTAAGAAAAGTCCTAGAGGAAAAGAAAATAAATGGTTTCCTCGAGATGTCTTTCATTTTAATTATTCAACTTGTTTCAATAAATAAAGCCTCATGAATGCAAGCAAAAGGACTTGGAAGAAAAGATTTGGCAGAAAGGCTAGAGGAAATTGTGCCTGAACTGAAATAAAGGAAAGATCTTGAACAGAGGAGTGTTACATGTTGGAATTACTTCTCCACAGAAGTTGTAATCTTCTCCTCCAGGGTGTGTGGCGAGAACCTTTATTGTTTCGTCTGCTTAGAATTCTTCCTTCTTTGGGGATTAGCAGTTTCTTCATTTTGAGGAAGTTCTCTCAATTCCAAATAGGTGAGAGTAGCGGGGGATACCCACCCGCACATCACACACTATGCACTCAAGTGGACTTTTGAGTGAAGGTGGGCCAACTGGATCCATTTCAAGGATTTTCTTAGTTGGATTTAAAGGAATAGGCAGAGATCACATCTGCTGGTGGCCATCAAAGATTTAAGCCTTGATGCTTCTGAGGAGTGAGGGGGATCATTCACGTGTTTATAAAGCCAGTGTCTTGGACAGTCACCACAATGGAACTCACACAACAAGGAGTCTTATGATGTACTTTTCAATCAGTGCTTTCCACTAATCTCTGCCTAATATTCACTCCCTTCCCCTGACCATTTTAGGCAGAGTCCATAACTTTGTGACTTTCTGCTGACTTTAGTGGGAGTCTGCCCAAGTTCAATATGGAAGTTACTGTTAATGTTCTATTTAATGTTCTCCTTTAGCTCTTAGGTCAAGTTTGACTCACAGCCTTTTCTCTCCCACCCCTTCCAGTTTTAGGGTGGCTGGTAAAGAAATGGAGAAAGAGACAAATGCCTTTTTCTTTAATTGGTGTCATTGCCATCTTGTCTTGGCTGA
The DNA here is from genome assembly GCF_057876585.1 of Rhinolophus sinicus. Classification (NCBI taxonomy): domain Eukaryota; kingdom Metazoa; phylum Chordata; class Mammalia; order Chiroptera; family Rhinolophidae; genus Rhinolophus; species Rhinolophus sinicus. Next base: position 185,602,856 of record NC_142503.1, on the reverse strand, counting down.
GAACACCTTCTGTTCAAGGAGCATTCTCCTGGGACACATGTGGGACTTGTTCTCAGGCCTCTGTACAGTGCAGTTCTTTGACTTTTGAGAGTTTCTCTGCTCTGCCTTCTGTATCCATGGCCTATCTCCACAGGTCAAGCAGCCCCATAAGACAAGGCACTGGAAACTTTGCTCCAGCCTGTTTCCTGACAGACAGGAAGATCACGTATCTCCGTCATGCTGTTCTGTGGGAGTGGAAGATGCACTCCCACTGTTCTCACTTTCCTCTATCCACCACAGCTGCACCAGCCAGTCTCTGGTGCCAGGGAAGACCATATATATACCAAACTCCTGGGGACACATGTCAGCGTCTCCTAAAAACTCTCCTTTTGAGCTCATGGTATAGCACCAGTTGGGTTTCCAGGAGTCTCAACTCAGCAAGTGCTCAGCTGCAAAGAGATGCCAACTCCACAGTTATGATAACTCTCCTGCTACTTATCAAATTCCACGAGGATGTGTGTGGTGACTCTCAGCTTTGGGGATTTAGCAGGGAATCTGAGAAAATGGAAGCGGCCCATCTGCAGAGGGAGAATATTAAGCCAAACCACAGGAAAAAGCAGGGGTTCAGAGAAAGAGTGAAATCCTGGTTGGGTTTATGTCTCTTGTTCTGCTTGTTTAGAACCAGTTTTACCTCAGACTTCCCAGGGTGTAGTTACATGAGGCAGGGAGTTTTCCTTTCGTTTAAGTAAATTTGTATCTTTTAAAATAATTTAGTGTTTTTTTGGGGGGAAATTGTCTAAGTGTGAGTCTATCCACAGTAGAACCAAATATAGCTAAACATTAGGAGAGAGAGAGAGAGAGAGAGAGAGAGAGAGAGAGAGCATCAACATGGATTAATATATAGATAGATATAAACAGATTTTGACACAATGATTCTAAGTAGGGATTGGAGCTTACTATCTGTTCTTTTAAAAGCTCTTTTTTGTTGTTATTTTTTTCTGAAGTAGAAAAATACTCAAGGATATTCTGACTTAGCAAATTCATATTTGAAAATGAGGGCATTCACAGGGCTTTATTCATGTTAAAGATGAAAAGTATAGATGTCTTTTATACAAATGGCTATAGCTACAATCTGTAAGATTCCCATTTGTTTTTACATACAGACGCACACACACACAGAAATCAAACGCATCCACTTAGAGGTCATAAAGGATATTTTGGGTCATCAAAACCATCATTGAATAAAATATACTTCAATGTTCTTACAGCATTCGGGGTAGTTAATTATCTAGTCTGACCTTGGGAGTCTCCAGAGATCAGGATCCTGCTGTCTTTTGTTCCATTAAATATATCAAAGCGTTTGCATTCACATTGGCAGTAGAAGAGTTGGAGCAGGAAAGAAAAAGGAAAAACATTTTTTCTCCATATATGAAACATCACTTTGTTCTAATAAATACAGATATTCCTTTGAAAGTCTGACCCCATTACATTTTGTTTAGCTTCACACATTTCCCAAATTCCAAGCTGCAGTGCAGGAGGCCCGACAGCGCCAATAGTTAGCTTGGGAAAACTGAAGTCATGTCAGTCTGCAGCACTCACATGGTGAAGGTGCTCACGTGTTTTTCTCCCGTGAAATATTCCATCAAATTTAAATTTAGTGAATAAACAGACTGAAAACAAATGCTTTAAAAACAAAACAATATGTAGTTCTAAGTGAAAGGACTGCAGGTATGATGCCCGAAGATCTTTATTTAAGTATATATGGACGTCCGATAACAACTCCTAACCTCGCTCTAAGGTTGTATAGGCCATGGGATTTCTTTCCCCCATTGGATTATCTGTGCCCCTGTTGCGTTGTGTTTGACTCCATAAGTGAGCCCACTCATATATGAATGGTAAATTATCTGTCCCTTCCTTCATATCTCTATCTTATCCACACAGAGAGACAACTGTATATTAATTTTGTTAAACAAACAAACAAAAAACCACAGGCCCATAATGGCGTCATTTATGCTAAAAGTCCATGATACCAAACTAGATTTAATACCTGGTCTAATTGCAGTTTCAACCTCTCCCAGAAACATAATTTTAATTAAGGAGTCTGGAATTTTCTGGTCAAAAATGAGTAAGGTAATTTGTCAAGTGGGCTCCTTAGAAAGAAAGGGAAATATGCATGATAAAAAGCCTTTCAGTTTTCTTCCCCCAAAGAAAAGATGACCAGACCCCCAAATAATCCTTTCTTTTCTTTTGTTAATAGCTCTCTTGTGCCACCCCTCTTTCTACAAAAACTAGCATTTTGTGCCCTTCTGCTTGCTAGAGGGCATGCTGCCTGATTCATGAATACCTTCATAAAGAGAATTAGGTCTTCAAATTTACTCAATTGAATTTTGTTTTTCAACAGTTTGAAAACCCCAATCTAAAGCAAAGGAGATACTTCTTACCTAAAGGGAACTAAATTTTCTGCTACCAACATCTTTGCCACAAATAACTTTCCTTTCAAAAACAATTTGATTTCCCTTTGCTTCTGATTCCCATTATGCTGATAAAGAATCCTGCCTCTTTGCGGCTAAATCTTAAAAAAATAATTGATGATCTCCTCACTATGAAGAATGTGACTAGATTTTCAATTTGGATGAACCTGATATCAGGTCACAATGAAATCCAAACTTTAAAACAATCCCAGGATTTAGCAAAAACAAAACTTTTTCTTTATTTCCTTACATTCAAACATTAAACCTAACCACATAAAAGTGTTCTCATAGTTGATGGAGAAGTTAGGATCCAGAGGGCATGTCTGGTTCCATGAAAGATGGGAAGTTAAAGTAAATAATACATGTAGAAATTTAGTGCTTAAAAGCTTTCTCATGGAAATGGAAGGTGGCCTGTGCCCTGGGTCACAATGCTTTCTTTAATGGGTCTTTTAGTAAGTAATACAAGGAACACATTGTAACTGGACAATGCACCTATTTGAAAAAAAAAAAAAAAGTCTAAAGGAGGAAAATAAATTGTTCTTTATTTGATCCTCAAATCAAAGAATGTTAATTATGGAAAAGGGTTTTAAGACCACCAAGTCTAACATCTTCCCTCTGCAAATACTAAAAGTGGATCCCAGAGAGGGGAGCTGCCCCTCTATATGGCTAGAGAACTAGTTGGGTTCATTTAACCAGTGATATCTCTTTTTCTTATGACATACAATGCCTCATATCAAGGGTACCATCTTAATCACAAATATCCTAAGAACAATGAAAATGGTTACGAAATTTAGGCTGACAGGAATTAATGTACTTTTTCAACTGTCTTCTCCGAATTTCTAAGCAAACCTGGATGTTCTTTCTACGTATTATTGGTTTATCTTTCTATGGAAATTGTAAGTACTTTCTTAAAATACGTAGACCAAAAGTTATTTTCTTGATTTCATTAAAACTTTTGTTTTCAAAGAACCAATTAAGATCATGAAAAAGAATTAGTTGGAATCTTTCTTATTTCTGTTCATCTTCTTTTCTTTTCTTGAACAATTTCCCTCCAAAGCCAGGCAAGGAAAACTTAGAAGAGTATGACACCCTATGATGACCCAAGGTACAGCATAAAGTCCAGTGAGAGAGAGAATGGTCTCCACGTGGAGATGGAGGCAGCCCAACACATAGTGTTGGATCCCCTCTGTGGTGACGAAGGCAGCCATATGAGAAGACGACCCAATATGGATAGTAAGAACCCAGGTACGGTGAGAAGAGTGTCCATGTGTGTATAGGGGGGTAGCAGCAGTGGCCTGGCTCCCCATGTTAGACTCTGAGTGGGGTAAGGAATATGCACTCAGAGGGGTGTTGTGGGGTATCTTTGTACCCAACTGTGTGAGAAGAGTGGTCTAGCGTGGGGAAAGTTAAAAAGCTAACTGATCTGGTGATGTTAGATTTCATTTGGGGCCCGTGTACTCAGGATATTCAGCTCTACTATTTAATATAAAGACAATCAAAGAATTATTTGAGAATGATCAAACGTGTACTAGATCATGGAGATTCTCTGAAGCTGGTATGTTGAAGGAGGAAAGTTCAGAATGCATCAAGGAGTAATGAATGCTAACTTTTCCTGCGTGCTAGTTCTTCCCCTGGTGGTGAATGAGATCACAGGCAGACTCTTAGGTTATCTGTTATTCTCAGATAATATAAATGTTTCCAGTTACTTTACTCACCAAGCAGCCTCAGTTCTGTAATTAATATGTCTCGCTCAGGGTTATCAAAACAATGCTGAACCTTTCCCAGAGTTAACACTCCCTTCTGTGGCTTCTCTCCTCTCACTGCCAATCCCTCCCAAAGCTCTGGCCTGGTGTAGGTAGGAGGTCCTGCAGTAGGAAAGGTGGGCATAGTCGGCTTCCCTGTTTGGCTTTTCATTCTTCATGCTTCCCTGGCCCCTGCACACACAAACACCTCTCCCCAAATCACCAGCTGTGTTACGGTCACTCCATGGTGGGAGGCGAGGAGTGTGCAGAAGTGTTGGAGAGGAAAATGGATTCACCTGCCACTGTTGTGAGCGTGGTCTCTCTGGACTAGATAGAGTTTTAAAGTTGACCTTTTCTTGGTGGCATGTGGGGATGTTCTGTTTTGTTTCCATGCAACTCTCCCCATTTCTGGGGAGCTCTCTGCAGATGAGACACTCATTCTGGCTGTCTGCTGAATTTTGTTCTCAGGTCATTTCCACACAGCCTCACTGTCATGATGTCCTATCTCCCCCTCCAGGCAGCTCTCTTTTACAAAGCTACTTGAAAACAGCTCTAGAATGACTTACATACTTACTCCTGCATCTCTCTCTCTCTCTCTCCCTCCCCCCTTCTCTCCTCACTACATCAGGACACTTCGTATTGGCTCATAACTGAACGAGTGCCAACTACTCTGCAGAACAAAGTTGCATTCAGCCTCACTTTTGTGATGGCTCAGTTGCAATGCAGGCATCAGTTCAGTACGTCTCCAAATTCCATAGGACACAATCCAAGCTCTGCAATTGGTCCCGTAGTTTTGAGGTGAAGAGTGTAAGCATTTCCTGACTCTCTCCAGGGGAGAGGGGTAAGTGTCAAGATACTGCAAAATATCTTCAAAAGCTCTCGTTGAACTCAATTTCCCTAGCCATTACACTTGGACACTTTTATATCATTGACTAGGTGAGGAGTCAAGTATTTAAACAGGACTGTTAAGCTACTGTGTCAGTGGGGACAATGATTGCATTTTGCACAATATTCTGCTTTCCAACTCATTCCTGCGTTATTCCTTCTTCTTCATACCTTTCCACACACTTGGCAGGGTTGATCCTTAGCTCCTCTGCTGACTGGCAGGGCTGTACAACTACGTGTGCCCAATAAGCTTGAAAGAGAAGTGACAAGTATCACAGGCAGGCAGGAGTATATAACACACATACAAAACCTACCAGGCCTTCTTTCTCTTTGATGTGACATGTGGCAAGGTTCTGGGTAAAGGCCTCGCCACCAGCCTGGGTCTCAGAGTAGAGCTGCTGAAGGAGAAGTCTCAGGCAGCATTTGGTAGCATAGAGCTTGAGCAAGAGACCATCCTTTGCGGTTAACCCACTGGCAGGAAACCTAATATACCTGCACTGATTTAGAAGTTTTACTTGTGAACTCTCCTTGGAATGTACGGGCATTTGCGCTGATTTCTGTTTTCTGTTACTATTGAGGTCTCTGCTGAAACAGGCAAAGAGCCCCATTTTACATTCTGCAAGCACTTATCATTGTGGTTGACAGTCTGCACTGACTCTGCAGGCACAGTGCCTGGTTTCCCAACAGAGCACATTGATCACTGGCTCTGTGTCCTTGGATAAGTTGCTTGACCACTCTGTGCCTCATTTTTTTTCCATCAGCAAACATGGGCAATTAGAATTTCTACCTCCCAGATTGTTATAAAGATGGTTATAGTTAATATTTTAATGAGTTTGGATTAATGTTTGCCACATAGTAAATTATTAGTACATCCAACACAGTTTTTGATTTCCATCTCTTCCTCACCAGCCAGGTACAGCTGAAATGACTTCCACATGCTGTTCTCTCTTCTGCTCACCACTCGGCCAAGCGGCTTTCTCCGCTTGTCTGTACTAACAGGCCACATCCTTGGCGCAGAGCATTTATCACTACTTGCAAAAGGATCTTAATTCCTCGTCCAACCATTGCTCATCGTTCCAACCTCAAATAATTCTCAGTCCTCAGCGAATCAATTTCTGTAGCTCTTGCCACTACAATTTCTGTTTCTACAGATCTGTAGAATGCAGGGGTACAGCAGGCTTCTTTGCAGTATGCTCTGAAAAATATTACTTTATTATGGGAATTGAACACACTTTTAAATGTGTGCTGCTGTATCTATGATGCACCCGAACTTGGATCACAGAAGGGGATAAACTGCTCTAGAAGATTTGGGAGTGGGGGTGGTATTGGAGCGACTTTCTTACTTGTTATGACAATGTGAATACAGTTTTCCTATTTTACTTTATTGAAATTATCGAACTATCAGCTCTCTATGCAACATTTTCAAACACGTGCTCTTGCCTCTGACTCTTGTGACCATCTTATAGTGTCATGACTAAGGTCCTGTAGGTGAGGTAGGTGTGGCTCTAGTCGGCTGGGATTTATTCAATGTCATGGGGAGTCGACAGGAAATGAACTAGCAGGAACACCGCAAGTCTCTCCTCATAATTAGAATGTTATACCTGACAATAACATTACAGGTGATTTTACAGTAGTTGAAGAGGAATACAATTTCTTGCGCGGATTGTTAAAATCTTTCAGCACTCTACGTAGAAACGTAATAGAAATGTTTCTATGAAATCAGAGATAACCTTGGAATGAGTCTGCTCTCTTTGAGTCTATGCCCTCCTTGGACATTTATTAGGACTCTAACATTTTATTCTGCTGTGAATTTTACTTGCTATCCCATTCTTTACAACTGACTTTTGAAGGTTTAATGTCAATTCCTAATGTGACTTTAAACTTGGCAAGTGTCTGAGTGCATGAGTTATAACACAAGCTTCCACGTCCCTTGTGAGTCTCCCACTTTGGTTGGATTCCTTTGGGAAATGGCAAAAATGAGGCACGTTGACACCAGTTGTAACTGTTATTTGTGAGAAGGAGATAGGCTCTGATTCTTGCAGAAAGCAAGCTCTCTGTACGTTTTAGGCAAGGGATAGTCCAGAAAAATCCACGTGTAGGAGGTAAAACTCAAACAGATTGTTAAAGTCACTGGTTTGTAGGTTTTCTGAATAAAACAGCTCGATTTATTTGGTTTTATGTTACACACGCAAAGAAGAAATAAGTGATAAACATAAGCTAAGTTTCATGAGTATGTTTCAGCAGAGAGTTTCGGGTTTTCAAAGCTAAAACTCTGGCTTTCGAAGAAGTAAAATGCCTTGTCTGCTTTTGGTTGAATGACTGGAAATCACAATAGGTCAGAATCATATGAAGCTATGCCTGGGTTTTCCTTTAGAAATAATTTCACGTTTTAACAGAAACCAGAATAAATACCTGGTATTCAGTATAGAAATGACCACAAATACAATATTTATCTGAAATAAAATCCAATTTTTATACTGTATAGCAAATATATCATGTGAAATGAATCTGTTAAACAAGGTACAAGCAGTAACTAACCACAAACCTTATACTAATGTGAAAGTGTTATAGTTTATGATGCAAAGCTCTTAGCTTATTCCATCATAAATCTGGCTTTAATTTTAACACAGTAAATCAGAGAAATTCTTTTATCAAGGTTAAGGAATTCAGAACAATTTTCTTGTGTAGGTTTTGATAAATATCTTTGGGGGAAGTTGGGGAGACTAAAGAACATTCCAAACCTTTATAAAAAATTATCTGATTTGATTCCTTTCTGAGTTACTATATATTTATCTTTAGAAACCAATGTGTACCTTTCTAGAGACCTTGAATTTCACCTGTCACCTTCTCCCATACTCTTTATATCCTACCGATTTCAGTGTTATTCCTAATATTTATTTTTAAGGCTTTAATTCCATGCCAGGTAATCTATGTAATTAGGTGCTGCTCCTGGGACTCTGAAGTAGGTCCTATCATCATCATTCGTTTACCAATAGGGGCCGTGATCTTTGAGAGGCTAAGCGACGTCCCTAATGTCTCAAAGCTAATGGTAACTCTTTTACTCAAGTTGAGACATACCTACTGCCAAAACCTAGGCTCTTACTGCTTTACAATTGTACCTGCTAAAGATTCAGTCTTATTTTAATACACAAATTGTGTAACATCTGAGGAATGTCCAAATAAGGCACTTGGATAAGTTAATATGCTTTGAACTCTATGCCCTGTTCTCCAAATTAATGAAAATATCATTGTCTTCATTCTTTCACTGGTTTACTTTATACAGTCTCCCCTCCTTGCACCATTTGGCTCTTCTTAAGGCTTGTAAGAATGTATCCTGTAAACCTCGTAAACTAATTTCCTTTGTTACCCACAGGTTTTGGTGAAGCTATTTGTTAGTTCTAGCCGGGTTGCCCAGCTCTGCTGCAGAAAGGTGAGGTCCAGGTCACAGATAGGGAAGAAATACCCTTCTGAGTCCAGTGTGCGGGCAGCTCACTGTTACCTGGTGATGGTCTTTAAGTGGTAGCTGAATCTCAGAGAAAATGTCCTGCCTGTGACACCCACTGCCCCACTGCCTGCGTGGAGAGTCTTCACACTCACCTAGGGGGTGACTATCATTTCTACTTCCATTTTTCACATGAAAAAATGTAGGCTCAGTTAGGCATTGCAGCTTATGTAGGGTTACTTAGGTGGTACATGGCAAACCTGAGTTTCTGTACCAGTTGTTTCTGAATTTGAACAAACTGCAAAGCGTTCCCAATACCACACAAGACACACTAACACAAGAAAAAACTCAAGATCCAGAGAACGCGTGAGAGGGCCTGAGGGGATAGTGTTGTTTTTCCAGGATAGACCACCAAACCTATGAAGAGGGAGTGGATGACCAAAAACAAACTCCCCTCTACATCCGAGAAATCACATGCTTATGTTTAGTACTATCTGCACTGTTCATATATTGCTTATATTCACCTTAATGCAGTTATTCATTGTAGCCATAATCTGGTTAAATTGCTATATAGTACTGTAAGGATAATAATACTATTATTAAATATTCCTCTGGGAAACGAAAAGGCTAAGTTGAATCCAATTGTATATGGAAACAGATGATTTTCAAAGAAGTATGGAACTGCCATTTTAAAACTTAAAATCCAAGCAGTGTTTGCCTTTCACATTACATATATGTTTCTATTTATTTATAAAATAGCTATTCTTGTAAAATCTACATCCTGTGGAGTGACTGTAGGTGTTTAATTGATTGCCAGTAAGCAAACCATTACTGCGCTGTAACTCTATTATAGTACCCAGAGAAAAAAAAATGCTATGAGTAGAAATAGCTTTTAACTAAAGTTTTACACATTATTTTGCAACCAGTTTCCCTTCTTATTAAATAAATATATTTTATTTAATGCTTTTTTTTTTTTTTTTTCTTTCCTCAACAGACCAGGGATATTGGAAAGTCCAGTTGTACTTCACCTGTCATGCCTGGTTAAAAGTCAAAAGAAAGAAGAAATCTGCTTTTCACATGTAGGAAAAGAATGAGCTTATTAATACACAAAGGGATTGCCTGTGAGCATGAAACATACATATGTGAATTAATCATTAGGTAATGGTTGGGGTGGTGATATAGTATTTTCTGAACTGTCAATATCTTTTGGTGGTTTAACTCATCATATTACTTCTGTTCCAATAGCAAAGGGCTATCATTTCTTTAAGTTTACTTTTATTCAGGTTCCCATGTCTCTCTGGCTCTGTCTTGGCACAGGTAACAGGGATCAACCATTTTCTGATAATTATCTTAAATCAAATTTATACATATGCATTTTATTATCTTCTGAGTCTTTTAATTGGTGGTATTAAAAAAGAGGAAGAAAAGTGGAAAAGACAGTAGGAGGAAGTTAATATCTACATTTTCTGTTTTAACTTTTACTTCCTAAGGAAGCCATAGCCACACCCTCCCAATGGAATCATAAAATTGTTTGTTTTACCTTTCTGAGGCCAAGGTGATTGTTAAAATTCTTAGGCTAAAATGAGTGTTCAACTGCATCACATTTAAGTTTTTCACTTTCCTTGCTTTCTATCAAGCAGCTTTTAATGAGGTATCATCTGAAAAAAAATAGACAAAAATAAGTTTGACAGTATGATAACTTTCCTAAATGATCCAAGTTCCGGGAAAATAAAAAAAAAAATAAAAAAAAATAAATCATGGACAGCAAGAAATAAATGGGCTTATGTATCTAAAAAGACAAGCTTTGAGTAAGAGAACTGTTTCTTCACTGTCATTCCCTCTCCATTTTTTTAAAATTAATTTCCCACTTCTACCAAAATCCCGGGCAACCACTTCCTTCATTCAGGAACCCATCAAGCTCTGAATAGCCTTGTAAGTCCCCTGAGTCCATTTTACTGAAGTTTTCAGACCCTGCCAACCCTCTCTAGATCCACTAACTCCATCAAAAAAACCTGGTAATGTATAATTTCACTTAAAAAAAAGATGTAAATAGATCTCAGACATAGGTAATAATAAAAAATAAATAGCAATAGCATTTTAGAAAAGGTTTGGCTCCCATACTAATAATAGAAAGGTACACTTAATAAAAATAAACAATATTTTATAGTTATGTTGAATGTCAGTTTTTCGTTTAATAAGAGGCAAGTCTGATAATTTGATGATGAGTAGGTGTGCTGTAACTATTTTCAGGGCAGTAGGAATTGCTATAATCTTTCAATAGCTTAATTTTCAGATCTTAATAGAGAAATACCAGTCCCCCCAAAATCATGCAAAAAATAAATATTAACATTCATTACATCATTTCTGTAATAAAAAGGAAACTGACTAAAACATAAGGACAAATATACAATGACAATATTTGCGTGAATTTTGAGGCATCAACTTTATTAGATATGTGCTTTCCAAGGTGGAAAAAACAGTGTATTTAGAGTTGCAGTTTCAAAGATCAATTTAAGTACCAATTTAACAGGTATTATGCTAAATGGATTCACTTTTATATACTCATGTAATCCTTAAAATAACCATATAAAAAACTAAAACATGCATTAAATTTTATTGTACATTGTGACAAATACTATGTATATATGTTTTTTTGGAAAAAGGACTCAAAAGAAATCTAGGTAAATATAAATAGCTTTGTTCTGCGATTCTAGGAATGTAGTGTCTTTTTCTTTCAGAATTATCTTTAATGTTCTTGCAATCCTATGTTTACAGTATGGGGAAAATAGGATAAGAGAAATACCACCCTGGTAAAAAAAAAAACAACAAAAAAACTATTATTTTAGGGTCTAAAATGGTAATTGGATAAATGTGGGTAATGAAAACAGTCACAGATGCCTACCCATTAAATAAATAAATAAATAAATAAACAAACAAACAAATAAATAAATAAATAAAAAACACTGAAATACAGTTATGTTTTACAGAAAATAACAGCTTGCTTAGAGAATCAATTTATAGAATATTGATAAATGTCCCATTTACATTTTCTTTCTGCAAACTGATTGAGTGTGAGAGCTTGATGTTATTTTGCATCAGTTGAAACAATTACAAATAAAAACAACAGAAGACCTGAAAATATCAAATATCACGGGGTTTTTTTGTTTGTTTGTTTGTTTGTGTTTTTTTTGAAGTAGTTAATTAATTGCCTGAAACAACTTGAAACAATTCACCTAACATGAACATATTTCCAACACAAGTTATTTACTAGGTTTTCTTGTATGGTATTTTCTGAGTTAAAGTCTAATCTAAGCTTCTGGATTGAGTGGAGGAAAGGAACACTTACCCTTTGGAATGTAAGACAATGTCCCTACATGGTATACTGTGAAACATTAGCTTTTGAAGTCAAAATCTCGTTTCTCATTTGGACCCTAAACAAGGCTAAATATCACCTTATATGTTAAAGCCTGGCCATGGCAATTGCCAAAGTAGATATCAACTATGAAAGTGATTTGAGGAGAATGCCAGGTGTGAGAAAATAAGAACCGCCTTCTAATGATGAAGGAGTAAATAAAAATGAAAGACTATTTTTACAGGTTGCTCAGGTGTAGTTGAGATCATTAGAAAAAGCAAATATAATCTGGTAAATTGACAATGACACATGTCTTTTTCTTGTTCTTGGCAATTGCCTTAAAAACAGAATCCTTCCTCTTAGACAAAAAATTAGGGGAACAGTCTTTTTATCTGCAACAAGTCGAATCAGAAAAGCACTTGAATCAGAAAAGGTTAACAAGATTGCTGAGTACGCAATATAGCTCAGAGAGGACATCTGTACTGTTGGAAGAGGAGAGTGTATTAAGGTTAGTAGAAATAGAGTGAGAGTCCAGTAAATACAGGACCTGAGCAGAGGTCACTCAGAACTTCTGGAACAACAGACAAAACAAGGAAGAAGCAAGCCAAAGAATGTTTACATTCTCACAACAAAACCATGTCAGGGCTGCTGAAAGCAGAGCTGAATCTTGACATAATAGAACCCAAGCTTCAGCAGAGATTAAACTGCACAGTCTGCACTTCCAGTTTCTCTGGTTATGAGGTTGCTTCCAGTGTGGTAATGACTTTAAAATGAGTAAAACTGCCTTAAAATCAGGTAAACAATAATTGGAAGCAGAGCCACGTGAGTTCCACAGAGATTCTTTTTGCACAAAATTCTGGGGAAAGTTTAGAGGGGTTTGCCTTATAAGGAGGTGAGATCATGGATAAAAGTTCATCTGTAATTTTAAGAGAGTTTCTGGGTTCAGACACTTCCCTCTCTGACCCTAAGTCCTTACGATGAATGATTCCTATAGTTAAGACTTACCCATATTGTCTCACTTAGTCTGTTTATGGATATTGTCTCTTGGAAGCAATGATGGACTGTACAAAAAGTGGTAGACCTGACAGATGTAGCAAAACAAAGCACATAAACAACAACCAAAATATATATTCCACACAATATTTAGATAATCAATGAATATACTCAATATATGTATGCCCTAAATATGTCAGGGACATATTTATAGTAAAAAGTAAAATCATTGTTCATCTGAAATTCAAATTTATCTGGGCATCTTACGTTATCTGTCAACCCTAAAAAAGAGATATGTAGACCTGTATACATAGCCTTGGGGCCTGGTAATCCAGGCATTCAGTTTGCCTTTACAATAGCCGGGGGTTCAGGGATTCTGGTGTTTACCCACCTGGAACTGGGAGTGAAGCAAAGTTAACAGAGGTCGTCTAACAGATAGCACTCAAATTTTAATGGACTTGAAAAATCCCTCAAGTCCCTCCTGTGACAGGCCTCTCTTTCATAGATTTTGACTGAGTCTGGGGCAAGTCTTGGTATCTATAGTTAAATAAGCAGTCCAAGTACATCTATTACAGAATATTTCAGGCCACATTTTGAGAGAAAATTCTAGTCCAGTCTTCCTTTTTTAAAAAATAAGAAATATTCCCATGGAAATAAAATGATGCTCGGATCTGTGAATATTTATTGTATTATAAATCAAAATAGAAAATAAAGAAATGTTTAATAATTCATTTGAAATAACAATCAGACCATTGATGTAAGAATAAAGCACATATTTATAAAAATAATTACATTTCCCAAAATAAAAAGTAACTTAGCGAGAATTGCTTTATAGTTTCTGTCTCTTTTTACAAATTGCTTTAATGTATATTTTAATAAAAGCAACTGGATTGTCATGTCTTTTTCTGAATTTAGTATTTCAATATGTTGTTTTGGTTGACTTATATGAAGTAAATTTGGCATCACACAGATATCTAGTTAAAAAAAAAGGGAGACGTTTTAAAGGCCTTTTCAGTTATTAGTGGATAATCATTTCAACAAAACAAAATGGGCAGCAGCCTTCCTACTAGGTCTACAATGACTCTGTTTTATGCTTTCCAGGAAATCAAGCTTTTAATGAAAAATGTTAAACAATGCAATATTGTTTTATATGCCTTTGCCTAGAACTTAAAAAGAATCAAATGTGTAAATATTTAATGGGACATTTTAACAACAAAGCATCATTAGATTTTATTAGATGTATATAACTTATCAATGAATGAAATGTGAATATATGTGTGCACATGTTACATAGATTCAAGTTTTCCTATTGTATATATGAATGCATATATGTGTATATATTTCTTTATGCATTCATTGTGTGTGTGTGTGTGTGTGTGTGTGTGTGTGTGTGTGTAAAAGGAAACAGGTTATTTTTCTGTTTTGTTCCAGTCACCAAAGAAATAGATTCTTGTTGCTCAAACTAGGTTCTTTCTAAATACAAGATAATGCAGTTGGCAAATTTACAAGAAAGGAACACTTTTACAAGTCTTTTATTTCATACCACAATACTTTTAAAGTGGCTTAAACATGTTCTATGTATGATGTCTCTGTTATCATTTTTTAGGGAAAAAGGAAAGAATCCAGATGTTGCAAGTGTATAGAAAATCATGTTCAAGATTTGGTTCCTCAGATCTATTACCCTATTGTTTCAGAAACAATGCTACGAAATACGGATTAGCTGATAGTATTTCTGCCCTGGGAGAAATAGGCTGAAAGAGAGAGAAAACAAAAAATAATTCTTAAAATCACCCAAAATTAGTTGTGGTAGATAATTTTGCCCTAGTCTCTGTCTCTTAATCCATGCAGCTCCTTCCAGGAGGTGAGGAAAAACATGCAAGAGCAAACTGGTTGCAAGGAAGTGGCTGAAAGCACCTGGCAGAGCAGTGTCCCCTCCCTCATTTATTCATTCTGTCTTTCCACCTGTTGTGCTTTCTCATTTCAGTCCTCTTGTATCTTCTTCCACCATCCTCCTGTCTTCATTCTATCTCTCTATCTCTCTATCTCTCTATCTCTCTATCTATCTCTCTATCTCTCTATCTCTCATCAATCTTCTCTCTATCTATCTGTCTATCTATCAATCATCTATCTATCTATCTATCTATCATCTATCTATTATCTAATCTATGTATCTATCATCTACCATCTATCTATCTTTCTAGCTACCTGTTTACCCAGCTATTTATATATGTATTGATTTTTCCTCAGCTATCCTCTGCCTTTGGTCTGATCTCTGTGTGGTGTTCAGGTGTAATGAGGTTTTCTATCCCTCTTACCTGGAGTAGTCCCATGTGGTCAGTCAGGATGACACATGGAAGGTGAGTACCGTACCACTCACAGCCATCAATACTCTGAACTACTTTAAGTACATGTGTATGTACTACTATGTATTATGCCCGCAAATATTGTGAGTGCTCAAAAAAAAACAAAAAAAGAAAAACACAAAAGTTGTTTTAATGTACCAGTTCAAAAATATGCATATTTAATTTTAATTACCACTGTTGCAATCAGAGAGGCTAGAAAATGTAACTACAAGAACACTTTTTGGGAATCAAAAATATCATGAATGGATAGGTATGCACATGAATATGCATGTTTGGTGTAATGTAATCACATCCCTTATATCAGCACTGAACAAAGAATAACAACTTGTCTCACAAGCTTGATTGAGGTTTACAGAAAACAAAGATGCTAGGAAAAAAGTTCATTCAAGTAGTTCAAGGAGATGGGAAGGGAATCTTGACTCACAACCTTGAAAAGTGCTGTTCAGAGTAACCACTTTTACCCCGAGGAGACTGTCAATTTTTACTTCCTGGAAAGCAGTTGGGAAATATGCACTAAAAGTCTTAAAGGTGTTGATTTTCTTTGACCCAATTAAACCCACATTTTAAAATGTACCCTAAAGCAATATTACAAGTAGGAAGATTTCTGTATGAGGATATTAATTATATCATCTTTATAATAGCAAAAAAGGAATAATGTAAACAAATAGTCAGCGGAAAAGGATATTTTAGATAAAGTATGGAATATCCAATGATTTAATATCATGCTGCAATTAAATACCTGGTTTTCAAAAATTACTAAGAATTTAAAATAAATATGCAAATATGTGTCTGAATAGTATAAATATATATTTATATGTGAGTCTGTGTAATAGTACATATATGTATATACATATAGAGGTTTATTAAAATACACATTATTTAACAATGTATTTTTCATAGATGAGTTGTGAGTGTGAACATTATTTTATATGGAAATAAGATTCATAAAATATTTACCAAAATGCTAATAATTGATATCTCTGGGCAATGATATTCTGGATGACTAAAAGCTTCATATATTTCTACATTCTCAAATTATTTACATGGAACCAATACTATGTTTTAATGAAAAGGTAAAATTACACCAAAAAAAATCTCACATATACAGCATTTATACTTCCAGACTCCATTGCCAGCTTTCATCAGTGATTTCTGGTCTCCGTGCAGTTCAGCAAATGAGTGAAGATGTTAAAACCACTTTCAAAGTCACCCTTTCAGCTGCATTCCTTGGGTCTTGTTAAAGTGATAAACACCTTTGGCTAAAGCTTATGGTCAGCAAGCAGCATTTTCGGCAAAATGAAATGCTCCTATTATGTGTATGAAGTGTGCTGGCTCCATGTGTCACTCCAGGCTGTCTCCACCTAGTTCATCCTCATACCAAGTTTGGGTTTTTAAATGAGCCCAGGTATGTTTTAATAACCTTGGAAGTGGGAACTCTTTTGCACCATTCCCATACCCAGCCAGCTGCTGTATATCTTGGCAGAGGCAAGCTTCTTTCTGAGGAAAGAGAAATATTTCCATTCTTTAATAAGTCATTCCAAGTTTCCTGTGATGTTATAAATAATCGGGCAAACAGCCGGCTTTATTCTGCTTAATTTGATATGGCAGATTTGAAATGTCGAAAAGTTCACTCTCAACATAAGCCAAGCAACTGGACTCTGACCAATACTCTCCTTCCTGATGGGATAAACTTTATCATCAGGCTCACTCAGAAAGGCAGCTGAGGCCCTGCCTGGTCTTCCCAGGCGCTGACGGATAGAGAAGTCTGAGCTGGCTGTGCATGCTGTGAGCATGAGGTCAGCCCTTCCTGGGTTTTCTCTGGGGGACAGACAAGGAGCCTGACAAACTTAGCTAATATACCTGTCATTCAAGGGCGGGAGAAGGCGATTAGAAAAACAACATTAAAATTAACGCGTGAGTAATTGGAAGAAGAAGAATTCAATATCAATTCAGGGTAAACATTTCCATAAAAGAGACATATTTTAGTCTCTCTATAACATTATGTGTCAAATGTCCTTTCACGACCAAGTTCAAGAGCTGATTTACACTTTGGAAGTCTGCAGAGAACTAAATTCTGGCCGAACAAATGAAGGTCCCCTGAAAACAGTGATGAAAGATAAAACTACCATGAATTCAGATGCTCGGCTGAGATTTTTAAATCTGTTGAAAGAGCAAAAACGGCATTTTGCCGATTAGTCTAATTTTTAATAGGATGTTTTTGTTGTTTTTATTCCTTTGCCCTGTATTTACAAACCAAACATACACTGATGAAATAGCTCAAGTGTGGTTTGCATTGATTCAGAAAAGTTATTTATTTAAAGAGGAAAAAATAATTATTAAACTTAATTTAATGAGTTTGAATATTAAGCAATTTCCTTTAATAACACATTTGTTTAAAATACACTATTTATAACTTCTCTGGCCTTATTTTTTAGATTTGTATTTTATCCAAGTCTGACCTCCTTTTCTTCCCAGTTTCTTATTATTTTTAAGGCTGTTCAGGTTCCAATTAAGATCGTTTTAGGAAATGTTTTCTGGAAATTAATGTATTGAGCTGATTAAGACTGGCTTAAAACAAATGTGTGATGAGAGATCAGGTTTTTAAATTCAGTTAATGCTCAGATTGTATGTGTTTGTAATTTTCTTAAAAGCCAAAAAAGAAAAAAAAAGGAATTCATTGTTTCTAAAAATACAAAAGAACTTGCTTGCACTTCCAAATCCTCACTTGAATATTTACTTTGCTTAATGAATGCTGCTTTTGCTTTGAGAAATAGGCTGTAAATATTGTGTGATAATCCTGCACATGGCAGAGACAGACACACAGAGGGTCTGCACAGAGCTCTTGAGAGGCAAGCCAATCAATCCTTTAGGATTAAAGTTTCCAGCCTTGTTGTCACACAACCCTTTTATCCACGGATTCCTTTTTTCATGGAGTGACTCTCAGTGCTAACTTTTCTAATACCTTGCCAGGCAGAAGCAACACCACCACCTCTCTGCCTAATGCGTTTGAAACTGTCCCGTAACAGGCAGCTGTCATTTCTCATCTTGCTTTCCTCTTCTGCTTGCTTACTTCACATTCACAGTGTCTCAGTGTGGCTACTTTAGGTGGGGCGTGCATTAGATTCCTAGGGCTGCTATAAGGAAGTGGCACAAACTAGGTGGCTCAAAACAACCCAAATTTATTATCTCACAGTTCTGGAGGCTACATGTCCGATATCACAGTGTCAGCAGGCCCATGTTCCATCTGAAAGCTGTAGAGAAATATCCTTTACCTCTTTCTAGCTTCTGGCAGTTTGCCAGTCATCTCTGGTATTCCTTGTCTTGCAGCTGCACAATTCCATTCACTGCCTTTCTTATCACATGACATTCTCCCTGTGTGTCTCTGTCTTCACATGGTGGTCTACTTATAAGGACACAGTCATATTGGAATAAGGGCCCACCTTATTCCAGTATAACCTCATCTTATTTAATTACATCTGCCACACCCTATTTCCAAATAAGGTCACCTTCTGTGGTACTGTGGGTTAGGACTTCAACATATTTTTTGAGGGGGAGAGGACATGACACAACCCATAATAGGCAGTGAACAGACAGTAGGTTTAACAGTCTATAATGTTGCTTTAAAAAGAATTGATCAATAACTATTCATTGATAGATTTAATACCAGACATCAATAGATTGCTTTTTTAAAAATGTTAAGCGACAATAATTTCTTGTCATAATTCTCTGGGGACAGTCACAGCCATACTGAACACCTCCTAAGCTTTACCCTTGAGAACGCTTTCTGTGCAAGCATTCTCTAACTTCTAAACTTTCTCCAACTACAGGGAGACAGGGGAAAAAGTCACCCCATATAATGCTCTCAGGTTTAGAATCAGTTGAGAGTCCCTTGTCTAAGAAGGTCAGAATAAATTTTAATTGGATATGCTTAACTGGAGTATTTAAATAGAGACATTGTTGGCCTGAACAGATTGAATGCCCGATAAAGCCAAATATAATAAAGATGTCGGGGCGCTTCTCTGGAACAAGAGAGATCATTAGGCATTTGTGTTACTTAGGGAGGCAAAGGGTAGAATGCAATTATACTACGAAATGTTACATTCTGTATTGCCAGGAGTCATTTTTTTTCTCATTTCTTTGTAGGTAATCCACTGAGATAGTGATAGGTTGTCTAATTTATTATTAGTCTAATCATGAGAGAATTTTCTTAAAGTGTCTAAGTTTTCTATGATGGTATAAGCATTTTTTGATAACACACACACACACACACACACAAAATCTAAGGTGAAATGTTTGTTTTTACATGAGGTCGCATAGAAATCCCAAAGAAGTTCTAGATATTTTGACCTGTCCCAATTCATTAAATTTAACCAAAATTTCTTAACTCTATTATATTTAAGTCATCGTTTGATAATGGTTTATAAAAAATGAAATGAGACACTTCCTTAATTTCCATAAATTATAATTTCATAGATACATGTCTAGAACTAGCTTTTGAAGTAGCCTACAATAAATGCTTTACGCATAATACAAATGCAGTGACACTGAATAAAGGCAGGGAGAGCTTAAATTACACCGGATGGATCAGAGAATCAAAAGGAAGGCAAGATAAGCAGGACTAGGCCACCGTGACATTCCAAAATCTAAGTAGTTTAACACACACACACACACACACACACACACACACACACGCTCGCATCTGTTCCTCATTCAGGATACATATTCACTGTGGTTCGTTGTGGGTAGGGGAGGCTGTACTCATTGTAACACTTAACTAGTCTTGCTTCAGAGCTTCCATGACCACAGGGACAAAAAGAAAAAAGAAAAGAAAAGAAAAAATAAAATAAAATAAAAGAAAGAAACATGGAAAATCCCTCCATGGCTCCTTAAACTTTTCTCCAGAAGGACCCGTATTACTTCTGCTCAAATTTCTCTGGCCAAAGCAACTCATGAGCTGATTGACTCCATGACAAAATATAAAGTGCCTGAGGGGGAAGGGATGAAGGTGTAAGAGTTACAGTATGCACAGAAATTGGAAAATGCTGGGATATTTTCACATACCCAAAGGGCTATCGCTGTTGTCATTTCCAAGAATTTTAGGAAGTAGAAATTGTGCCAGGGTCAAAACATTCAAAATAGGGGGATAAACTGTAAAGTAGTTGATAGCAGTTTTGTTCTATAAGCGGCAAATATCTGTGCATGACTGAAAGTTAAGGTATGAAGATAAGTGCAGTAGGAGAAAAATATGACAAGAGCACATTGTCACTGGATCACCAAAGGTATTGTGCTTGTTTGGATTCTCCAAAGCTGATCCTGAGACTGGAAATGGGTAAAAAGTAGTTTATTTGGAAAATCATGATGGCTTTCTTGATGTGTCAACTTGGTTAGGTTATAGTCCCCACTTGTTCAATCAAAGACTAATCTAGGTGATTGTAAAGCGATTTTGCAGAGGTAATTAAAGTTCATAATCAGTTGAATTTACATAGGGAAGATTTTCCTGAATAATCTGTGTATGCCAGACTGAATCCTTTGTGAGACTTTAAAGCAGGGGAGAGGTGTCGAAGACAGCAAAGAAATTCCACCTGCAGACAAGAGCTCTGGCCTGTGTTCATGGGGCTCCAGGCTGCTCCCTTCTTTCTTTCCTTTACTACCCGCCTATGGTCTTGTGCTTTTAGCCAGCTCCTACATTTGCAAAATCCACTTCCTGTTAATATGTCTCTTCTTATATGTAACTGAGGGCATACACACATATGTAAATGAGGGCACCTGCACTCCCTGGCCCACTACCCTCCTTTCCTGTGACTAAAGAATACTCACGGGGAAACGGGGAAAGAAGTGGGAAAATGCCAGGGATAGTCTGAGAGGATATGGGCTGCCGACAGTCTGACAGTAGTCTGATATGAGTGTATTTGAAAGATATTGGCTTCTGTTCTGTAGTTACTGACGGGGCGAGAACGTTTTTATTCAAAAGGAGAATAGCACACGTGATTTAATCAATAAATACTGAGAAGCTCAAGTGTGCCCGATACTATGAAAGGAGCTGAATAAATATGAGCAAAGAACAGTCTAAGTCCTCCAGAAATCTCAAATTATTTAAAAAAGTACTTGCAACAAAATTTTACAATATTTGCAATAGACCTGCCCAGCTGTTGGTGAGTGAAGGGGTTAGGGCTACCTCCTAGGCATGCGTAGAGGTTAAGGTAAGATAAAGATATTTACCAAGCAGCCATGAGAAACGTGACCCTTCCAGGCCATTTCATGAACACCACACTCAATTCTGAGGGCCATCTTTCAGTGACGACAGGGACAAAGTGGAGAAGGTAAGAGAGAAAAAGAAAAGAGCATTGCAAAGTCAGAGTGGTACAGGAAATTGCAATTCTTCAATGAGTCTGGAAAGAGAAGACCGGTTAAGTAAGCAAGAACAGGGTTTGGAGCGCACTCTTTTACTTTAAGATCTTTACATTTCCCTTATTATCTATAGGCTGATGTTCCTTTACAGGAATGAGACATTTCCATGCTTGTCCATGCCTCTCTGCTTGGCCTGGGGGCTCATTCCTACCTGGATACACGTGCTATTTATCCCTGTGCCCCTGGTTTTTCCTTTGT
The DNA here is from genome assembly GCF_057876585.1 of Rhinolophus sinicus. Taxonomy (NCBI): domain Eukaryota; kingdom Metazoa; phylum Chordata; class Mammalia; order Chiroptera; family Rhinolophidae; genus Rhinolophus; species Rhinolophus sinicus. Next base: position 185,581,023 of record NC_142503.1, on the reverse strand, counting down.
GGTTGGGATTCGGGCATACCTAACAATTCACCTCTGTATGTGAGCTCCTTCTTTCTCTTGGTCCAGCCTCACATGCCACAGGTGGCCAGATCAGTTTGATTCCAATAAGCATTCACCTAGAACCAGCGGAAGGGAGGAGCCAGAGCCCAGAGGTCTCCATAAAACCCAGCCTCCCATGTGTCCAGAGGTGCAACATTCCTGTACAAAATCCAGGCACGTGGCAGCCGCATGCTGGATGGAGGCACATGCTTAGAGCCTAGTTCCTTGAAAAATTAAGAAATGTAAATTTAAAAAACACAGTGTTTTATTTTCTCCACAGCCGGACCTAATTATTACCAGCAGGTACAGTTGGCCAAAAACATTTATTCCCCCCCCCCCGCCCCCCTATTTGGCCTGAAAGTAAAAGCCATCAGTGTCTCATTTGTTTTCTTTACTTTTATTTGAATACTGCTGAAGTAGTCCATGCCAGCTCCTCCTCATACCTTCTTTCCCATTTTATAAGCTTTGATTCACCTGTAAAACACATTTTTATAAAAGCCAGGAAAGAACGGTGGCCATAAAAAGCCCACATGCCTGAGTGCTGTTTCCATTGTCAGCGATCCAGAAAAGGCCTGGTGCTCAGAGCAGGCGCTGCTTGGCAGCTCCTGCCTGCACTTCTTTCTTCTCAAACTACTGTGCTCACAAGCCTGGCAAGGTCCGAACTGCTGAATGCAATTTTTTTTCAATTTTTTTTCCATAATAACGTAACAGTGATTTTTTTCAAACCTCCAAGTTTTACAAACAAGGTGAGGCCCCAAGGGATTTGTCCTGCCAACTCAAAGATTGGTGCCTATTGTGTCTGAAGGGGTCAAAGAAAGCAGGAAAACTAAAGGAGAGATCTCATACGAATGAACCCACACATACATATGTCCATGTGCCTTTTGCACCAAGTAAGCCACACTCATTTTCTATTGTATTTTTCCTCTGACTGTCATACATTCAAAGTTTGTGTGCCCGACCCTTCAAAGTTCAATATTCAAAATATCGAAGTTCAGAATAAGGACAGTTTAATTGATGGAGAAAGGGCTAGCTTGAGAAGATGGGGGGCCTTAACGCTTCCACCAATCCAACTTAAAAGCGCCCCAAATTCTGCCGTCCTCGATGTCAAGGGAAGAGAAGAGAGACAGGGCAAGAGGTGGGAGAGGACCTGAGACAGCTCGGCACTGATAGGGACCCTGGAAAAGCATGAAAGCTCCAGAAATCTCTAAATCAATTTGTTCTGGGTGAGTCCAGCTGATCTGAGTCAGGTCCTGGCTATTTATCAGGTCTTTGATAAAGAGTCATTATTTTGTACAAATTTCCCCGCTCTTCAGGGGAGGCACCTTCTGACAAGGGGCTGTTTTTGCAAAGTACTCAACTCTCTACCAGGATTCCTCTAGTTAATCAGCATATCTATAGCAGAAGCTATTAGCATGAAGTCCTTGGGAGAAATAGTTGGAAATGGAGGCTAGAAATAAGGGAGAGTCAGAGAGAGGAGCATTTCACTTGACTCTTTAGGTAATGCCCAGAGGAATCGCAAGAGAATTAAGAGGTAGAAAAATGTAACTTCAACATGTATTGTCCTTCTAGTTTTTGCTATAAAATTCTTAAGAGTATGCTGGTGCCCTTAGCATTCATCTCAGAAAACAAAATGTAAAACCCTCAAAAAACTTAGAGAAAACTTGGTAGATGACAAGGATCACCTCCGTACAATGCTAGTAATGTCAAACTTCCATAATGGTCCCATTTGCTCTGGATCTCATACTTACATGGTAAAATATATGACCAATATGTTCGTATTATTGATATGTGATATTGGTATTATGATATTGATATCACTGATATTTCCAGGCAGTTATTTGAATAAGGACATATGACATATGTCAGGATCTTCTGATTTTGTTTTCTTGAAAACCATTTCTATGAGGTGTGGTCAGGGCCTCCATGAGAAGAGGATTCCGTGTATATATATAAGTTGGCAAAGGTTGTGTTAACACGGTTAACTAGGTTTGTGTTCTGCAAGATTTCTCAAGACTTTAAGGTAAAGTGAATGCATTGCAAGGTCTCAAGGAGCTGGAGTTCACCAGAACACAGTCTGAAAAACATTTTGGGAAGTAAGAAGCACTTGTCAGCTTCAAAGCCTCTCACGTTTTTAACTCCAGCTCTGACCTCTGAGCACAACTCCAGATGTATGTAATCTACCGCTCACTAGACATCTCTTAACAGGGGACTTTGGGTCCTAGCTCAGCACTGACTCCAGTGTATAACACAGTGACTAGCACACCGTTTACAGATATATTTTGAATGATTTATTAAATCTCTGGAGACATGAAAGTACGTGTTGGTCTCTTTCATCTTCTTATTTAAAACTGAGTCTGAAAAACCAAAACTTAGTAGACGTAAGTGAATAATTAGGTTAGAAGAAAAGTAAAGAATATCCAAATTTACTATTTTGGTAATAGAGGAATAAAAGCTGGCCATTCTAATGGACTCACTCCATGCAGGTACTCAAATGGGGCCAATTGTTTTAGTCCTTTGGACCACTAATATGCTTCAAAACCGTATTCATGACAATAATTGCTAAACATGTCGTAAGCGCTCATTAAAAGATGTCCAGCTCTGAAATACAATGATACTGTTCTTTCTATTGAGGAATCAAGTTAACTAGAGTAGCTGGGAAAGCTTTTTTACATGTCATTTGGAGTTCTTCATTTGGCAAATAGCAATTCATTTAAACATATCAGACTGTAATTCATGGGTTCTTCCAGAGGTTGGGTTGATGGGAGGGTGGGTTTTGTATCGTTAGGTATATTTCAATTTCTATATACATGTCTATCACCAAACTGCATGGAGACTGCAAAAGAAGTTTAAACAGGATGATATAGGTGTAGTATGTTTCTTAATTCGTAATGAATGAGAAAACACCTGAAGGACTAACTTGCTTTCGGAACAAGTTTTATTTTTCCTTTTCCAGAGAACATGAAAAATACCAGTGAATGGAAGTTTCAAGAATATAGATTTCAAGTTAGAACAAGAAGTTTGGAGCAACCAAAGCTATCCTCAAATGCAATAGTATTTCAATAAAACAGTGAAAAGAGGGTTTCAATAAAGCAGTAGTATTTCCACTTTTAAATTTCATGTAGACATTGACTGTCCACCTGTTTGAGATTTTGCATTGAATGAGAAGATGGAGAAGGTGATGCCTAAAATATGTCTACAGGTTCTCTTGTCTATGTGATGTTTGTGATACTTAAATTGATCTATTTCATTTCAGCAGTGTGATGCAATATCATTTATAACTCTTAAAACAGTCAATACAGTGGCCAATTCAGGAAGTATTTGGTGGTCACACTCCGTTTCAACATCAAGTTTAATGGGGGGAAACTGAAAGAAAGAAGAAAAAGAAAAAGAAAGAGAGAAAGGGAGGAAGGGAGAGAAGGAGGGAGGGAGGAAGGAAGAAGAAAGGGAGGGAAGAATAAAGGAGAGAAAGACTTCTAAACACATCAGTGATAAAAGTGTGGATAAAAATGGTATTATAATCATTGAATTGTCATTAATAATATGTAAAATTTGGAAAAAAAAAATGCCCATGATATTTTAGGCTATTTGTAATTTGAGCACCTGCCACTTCTCTGACCATGTTTTCCATGTCTTTTCCTCTTTCTACTTCCTTAGCTCCCAGTGCACTGGCTTCTTTGCTGCTGTTTAAAGATCCCATCATTCTTCATTCCTGAGTCCTTTGTTCTAAGGATAATAATGAGGGGTGGTGGTGTCTTTCCATTTAAGCTCTAAACAACACACTTAGTTGTATGCAGTTTAGTGAAAATAAAAGTTGCTTGAGGTATGAATATACAGAATCCTAGGCAGAGTCCTTGGCTTGGTTTAGGGATTTAGAAAGACCAAAATTGACAAATCAGAGGCAAGCATATTTTGGGAAGGGACAGTGGATGGGTCTATGTGATTCAGTGCAGTGCATGTAGATTTTTGGGTCTTATATTAACAACCTTCAAAGCTCATCCACAGCAGAAGTATACTCAGAAGCCAGCTGGACAGGATGATGACAGGGGAGGCCAAAAATGAAAAGACCATGATTGGAAAGATGAATACCTGTGCTGAAAACAGGAATTCTCCCTCCTTCAATCTAGCCAAGCTACGACCACTGCTGAATTCCTACTAGCAGCAGTAGCCAAAGCTGTGTACTCCATGAGACAGCATCACCTGGAGTGTAACTCACCACTTGATAGCAGGTTGATTACATTGTACACTTTCTATCCAGTCATTTGTCCTTACCAGAACTGATAAGGCATCTATCAGCTATGTGTCAGAATCGATACTTATCTGGATATGTATCAGTACCACTGTCTGGCAGCTTATAACATTTCTGATTTTCTAGAATTGGATTCTGAACATCATTTTTCCAGACAATATGACTCTTTGAAAGCAAAAGAGACATGGAAAATGTACTTTACCATTGGATCCACTGTTTCTATTATATACCATATCATCCAGAAGCTGGAAGTATAGTAGAATGATGAAATACAGATCAGAAAAATTGCCAGCTCCAGGACAACTCCCTGCATAATTGCAACGGTACCAGTGGTGTGCTGGTAAAAGTTTCACAACTGGCTTTCCAATGAATAAATGAGTAAATAAATAAGGTAATGAATGAATAGATAATAAATAGATCTTGATTTGTACATTTGCCAATTTTCATGGTATAAATACTCCTGCCATGGCTGATTTCAAGCCACCAACATTATGTCGCTGAAAGTTAGTGGTTGGGAAAAGATTTGGGGAACTGAGAAGAGAGGTAAAAGATCACCTTTCATAATTCAGTGTAATCTGGGTCCAGCAAAACCCTGGGCACTGTCCCTTGTGGTGTGGAACGTGCATTAAACCAATGTCTGATATATGTTCCTATTTCCTCAATAGCTAGAAAGCACAGGTCCAAAAACCAAGAGTTGGAAGTAGGATTGGACATTCTCACCAGCACCTTCACTGTTTCATTTTCAGAATTTGACCTTTCAATCAACTGAATTTGAAAACCTGGTTCCCATAGAGGAAATACTCCTAAGAAGTAATGAAGAAAGGATTTCACTGAATTTGTAGGCAAGATCACCATTTAGTCATTTTGTTCTCTTCATGTCAGCACAGTGATAGGAAAACAGAAGGAGGTAAGGATCCCTGAGTAAATCTGGAACTCATGAGATTCACTATTTTCTCAGTGCCCAGTAATAGCTAATCATCAATAGCAATAACTGCAGGCTGACAAGAGCAAGGAACTGAGGACTTGTAATACTTGACGATGCAAGCTGGGGTGACTCCAATGGGTAAGTGGTGGCTGCCGGGGGAGTGAGAGGATGACTGCCAACTATGGCTTCAAGCCAATTACAGCTGGGGTAAGAGCTTTTTCCATTAACCCTCCTGTATTAAGTATTTTGTGGTGAACATGGCCAGTCATCACTTTGAAGTCTCTGTGAAAGACTGGACTTAATGGAGGGCAAAAATGGATTCAAGAGGTAGAAGGGATAAACTCTGTTGGACGCATCTCTACCCTGCTCATATCCTCCCTGCCCATCTTTCACTCCTGCAACCAGCCAAAGACATACACCTGACATTGAATTCCTTTGGATTGAAGTAATCTCATTGATTTATTAAATATCCATGCATTATTACCATGTTTCCCCAAAAATAAGACCTAGCCAGACAATCAGCTTTAATGTGCCTTTTGGAGCAAAAATTAATATAAGACCCAGTCTTATTTTACTATAAGACCGGGTCTATACAATATAATATAATATAACACAATATAATATAATAAATATAGTATAATATAATATAATACTGGGTCTTATATTAATTTTTGCTCTAAAAGACGCATTACAGCTGATTGTCTGGCTGGTCTTATTTTCGGAGAAGCACGGTATTAGTGAAAAACAGTAACGCAATGTGTTGGGAAAAATTAAAACCTCTTCTAGTTCTTCTCACCCACAAGAACTAATAAACTCTTTTCACTTTGTCTTGACTCTTTTCAAAGGTTCTTTGATGAGCATAGTAAATTCAAATTTTGAATATCTAAATTGATTTTTGGAATGCTGCTTGTACAGAGATTTGGTTGTTGTTGTTACTGATGATTACCGTATGATAAATGTACAATTATTTGTTAATTGTTACTAACATCATCAATTATCATGTACCCTCTTCTCCACTTTCCTAAATACAAGTTGTCTTATGCAATGTGTTTCAGAACTGAGGAGTTACAGTATGTGATTGATACCTTCAGGTCACTTCATTTATTTTAAGAAACACACCTAAATCCCATAACAATAGAAAATTGTGTAACTGCTAAGTTGTAAGGCTATTAATGTTTGGATGATAGAAAGATGCAAAGAAATTAAGGTGGTAAACTGACTAAAGGAGGTGAATCAGATTATCAGGGATCAGAACAGATAAACAAGTACAGCAGTAGATGGAATAGGACGAGACTAAATGAAAGGATATAGTTTTGATTTTATGGAAAATTAAAATGGGCATGTAAAGTGGGCCTGTATTATGATGTGCGGTGACATACAGTCAGAAGATTTTAGAATTAATGCCCTCATAATTGGTGTCTGTTATAGATTTTTTTTTTTTGAGTAGTGAGATAACATGAGGAATGTGGTGTTCAGTAATAATTATCTGATAGTCTCAGAGAGTTTAAATCACGTAGATCAACAAGAAAGCTGTTGGAGGTAAACCCAGTCTGAGAAAATGCAAAAACAAAACAAAATTCAAATACATTTTTAAATCCAAGTTATGGAAACCAGCTTGACAGTCTTCAAAGGTAGCAGATAGTTTCTTACTGACACTTGATTAGTTATCTTGTTAAACTATCTATTATTGATACTCTCGTTTAATCATTTGGTGCCACTTTTCTCTGAGATATACTAGAATTGTGTTCTGTGTATCCAAAGGGTCTTCAGTTCCTATTTAGGATTTGTTGTTCCATGTAGTTTAAAAAGTTGAGATAAAGCACATCTTTCTTTGTTCCCCCTTCTTATGAAAAGAACAAAAGGATTATGAACACTAAGAGTGAAATCCCTTCATTACAGCGACAAGCCTAACACACACCAAAGTAAGAAAGCTTTAATGTGTGGAAGATTCTAGATGGATATTGACAATGTTGTGCATTGCAGGAGGACTTTCATGTCCTACAAAGTACTTATACGGATGCTCATGCTGTTCTCCTCAGTCTGGTTTCTTGGCATACAGAATTGTTTATAATGAATGCCAAGTGCAAGTTGACATATATATTTAAAAGGAGACTACAGTGTTCCTTCAGCTTTTGAGCTTAGTCAGCGTGTCTCAAAAAGACTTCTCTCAAGTACTTTTTCATCTTGTCTTTGGTGTTCCAAAGGAATGACTCAGTAGGGAAGGGAGATAGGAGGATCAAGTGGATTAGGTTGTTTATTTCAAAAAACAAACTTAGAATTTTGATGGGGTGAGCCACGCACTAGGCAGAAGAGTTAGAACAATTTCTGCCCACTCTGTGTAGCCAGACCAAAGCAACATGACCAATGTCAATTCCTGCGTTGCCTGCCACAGACACTTTGATGTCTGGGGCAGTACACTGGTGTCACATCCCAAGGACCACCCAGAGAAAAATCTGTTGAAGACTTAGTTTCATCCTTAAAATGCAAAGGATGTCCTCAGAATTTTCCGTACCATGAAAAATCAAATAAAATGTCCCAAGCAAAATAATCAACAAACAAAACATCTACACATAAACAATAAACTAGAACTAAAATAGTTTACCTAGCCGCTTTAAAGTTGATGTTAACTCCCAACCTAAACTCTTCAGGAAAGAGAGCTGGGAAGTCATCTTTTACCAATCATAGGGTAGTTATTTAATTAACAGAGCCATATCTTCAAAAGGAGTAATATATGCGACAGGACCCATAGCTATTAGTTCCATTTGCCTTTGGCACGTGAAAGAAAAGGAAACATTTTAATTACAGAGTAAGTTTCTTGAACAACAGTATTATGCACCTTACCTAAAAAAAAATAAAATCCAGATGTATTAAAGTGTTGAATGTAATAAATCATTGAATTATAAGAAAACAGAACATATGTGTTAGTTCATGAGACAGAAATTTCCTATATATAAAGTAAATGGAAAAATTTTGAAGAGTTTTTCTATTAATCAAAGAAAAAGTTAAAAACTGAAAAAGCAAGAAAAGCGAAAAACAAAATGTTTGTAAAAAATTGATGGAATGTAAACTAAGTACTATACATACCACACACACATACACACACACACAGATATATATGTATGTGTGTGTGTGTGTGTATATATATATATATATATATATATATACACACACACACACACACATACATATATACATACATATATATCTGTGTGTGTGTGTATATATATATATTCAACCATTGCTTCTAATACAAGATTAGTTTCCTGCAAGATTCTGGTTATATGTTCACCGACTGATCAATACCTAACCTTGTTGTAATGCGTGTTTCTATCTAAAGAACCGTATTTAACGCACATTGTTGATTCATTAACATTAACTTCATATCTAATGACTCAACTCATGACTGAATGAAGCTTCTTTATGTGTACTTTCTCCATAAGCCATCACAGCCTTCTCGACAACACTTCAGCACTATACTTGGGAGCTATTTTGAACAGCAAAAAGCACAAAAATGCCCCAAACTTTACATTAAACAGTGAAAAAGACACCTATTTAGAGTAGGAGAATGGAAATAAGACAGAATGTAGCCTTGTTGAACTTCAGCTGGAATGTTCATGTAGGATGACTCAAGTTTTTCAACCACGATACACTGCAAATGCTCTCCAAGTACTGACTTTGGAATTGCAAATACATTGTAGTAAATAGGCAAATATGCAAATACAGAACCTGTGAATAATGGGGATTAATTGTATGTATGTACATAGGAGAGAGTGAGGGGGGACGGTGAAGGGGGAAAGGAGGAGAGAAAAAAACAGTAATGGTGGAAGAGGTAAGTCACAGAAGTTTGGTAATTAATAAAGATTAATACTCAGTTTTGGGAAACATAAATTAAAACATACTTTCAAAATTAACCTAATTATTTATATTAAAAATCTTGAAAATAGCCAAAACTTTGAAAATTATCTAATTACTCATTTGAAGAAGATAATATGTTTTTTATTGTTATAATATTTCTTTTAATACTTTATGTGTTATTATATATTATTACTCAATGTTGCTACGGTTATTTAAAAATTGCTATTAAGTAATAGAGGTGTATTAATTGCTACTATATTCATTATAGCAAACACATTAATCTTATAGAAGAATGGTCAAATTACCTCATTGTATAAAGTAAAAAACTATGCTGTCATTAAATATCATAATATGGAAAAATATTTAATAATCGGAATAAATGTTTAATACCAAATAAACAATTAAAAGAAAACATTCTATGGATATATGTAGATGTTTCATATATCTTTCTCTGTTTAAATAACTGCTGCCCACCTTTAACATAGCTGTGCTTAAGGAAAACAGAATGTCCACACTCTCATTTTATTTATAGTAAATAGGATCCACAGGATAGAATAAACGAGGTCTATAGTGAGCAAGATGTTTCCTAACAGAAGTCATATCTGTCATAATCCAAATCACCCCCTTATGACTGTAACCTGTTCCCACTTAAAAACACCCAAAAAGTTTCTCCATGGTGGAGCTAGCTCTTACTACTTCTAATTACACTTACGTCCTTTACATGTGACTTGTTTTATGGCTTAGATTACATTCAACCTTGGTTAAGATTACATTGGTGTGTTAATTAGCACTTTGCTAATTATAAGTGAGATCATATTCTTTTATCTAATCAATGGCAATTTTACTTTCTTCAGATATTGCCTTATTGATTTATTACCATAAGTAACTTATTTTCCTTTTTTCCTTGCTTGAAAAAAATTCTTACTGACTTTACTTTTCTTATTTTCTGCATATATATGTAGAACATCATACATACATACATATATACGTACATAGATGCAGATATAAATATTCATTATCTAATTCCCCTCTATTATATATGTATGATGTGTTTATGTATAAAATATACATATATAAAATATATGAATCTATGTATGTTACTACTCATTATATACACATTTAAAAATATTTCTCTAATTTCGTTCAACACCTTCTCCAGTTTCTAGCTGCTCTAATTGTTCTTCCACACACTTACATACATGTGTGTGCGTGTGCATGCACAACACACACATCAACATTCATAATTATTATTGGTGGAAGACTGAGCCCAGTTGTTTCACCATTACTCAAAGCTCTAGCATCTAGGTTTGATTTTGATACACACGCTATATTTCATTAAGCAAAAAACGGTAACAATTCACACTACAATTTTGCAACTCTCATAAAACTCCAGTTTATTTTTTTTAGTTCAATATATTCTTCTAGTAAAAAGACAGTATACATTTGACAACTTGTTAAGTTGAATTACATGCAAACAGCATTCAACTAAGAACAAGAGAGCTTGTCATTTAAATTGGTATATTTTTTAGAAGTTGTGTTTTATGAAAATATGTAACTCACTTGGCATTTAAAGACCAAAAAAAACTGGGATTAAAAAAAAAGAAAAACACAAAAAAACAGCACCAACCATATTTTGCCTCATTTAATTGATAATTATACTGGTTGTTAATTTTGAAACGTTTTCTTTCCATTGGACTTTGGAATTATAATTATATATACATATAATTTTATATCATGTATATATTTAAGCTATGAACAGGATCATATCCTTTTCAGAGCATCAGTATGGTTTTAGTAGTTTTTAATTTTGTATCAGTAAGAGTTTCAAATCCTTAGGCTACCAAAGGAAAATAACTTCAGAAGGCACATTCTTATTAATAACTTAATCTATGCAATATGCACATTTCAAAAAATATGTATCAGTTAGTCATTTATATCTAGTAAATTGTTAATAAGCGTTTATTTTGTACTTATTAATATAGATACAAAGTTCAATAAGATGTAGTTTTAATAACTTTCTGTATTCAATAAACAGAGCATTGTTTATCCTTATACAATAATATAACAGATTACATCTTCTATTTACAAAAAGGATAGTATGATGTACTGTATTGTATTTATCATTATGTGTTAATATTAGTTACATGTTTAACATATATTGTGTTTAAAATGTATTATTTCTTATTGATGTTGAATAATACCAGAAGTAGGCATCATCCATTTTCAAAGGAGTAGGCCATTCAATAGTAGCTTAGGAAGAGTAGCTGAGAATACTAAGCACTGAAAGATATCTGTAACTGACAGCCAAAATAATATATGTCCATGTTTGTCTATGCAAATGAAAACCTGCTCTTGCAAATTGGATAATTACAAACCTAGTGTCTTGGGTTTGATGCTAATTTTTGTGTATAGATATAAATGCATATTTTGCACATTCAATAGTTGTGTGGATATTAATTTTAAATACAAGTTGAGAGTACTAGGTAATATAACATTTTAAAAGATAATATTTAAACAAGAAATGTTTTATACATGTGCTTAGCTTTTCAGTACAAATATTAGTTAAGAAAATAAGGAATAATTTAAAAGAGAAAAAAGTGTAGTGATTTCTTTCCCTAACTTCTTCAGAGTTAGGGAAGTTATTTACATTATTTGCATTCAATAAAATGAACTTATTTTGATTTGAAATTTACGTATTTATGTAAACACAACTACAATGAAGATACAAAGCATTTTCATTACCCACAAAAGATCCTTTATGCCCCACTGTGAGGCAGTATCCCTCTTTGTCCCTGTCCCTGGTACACACTGATATTCTCTGTCACTAAAAAATAGATTTACCCTGTCTAGAGTGCTATGTAAATGGAATGGAGTCATACTGTGTGTGTGTGTGTGTGTGTGTGTGTGTGTGTGTGTGTGTAGTGTTTTGACCGTTTCACTCCAATATTTGACTTTTTCACTCTTTTTGTCTTTGACTCTTTCCATTAAAGTTGACCTGGCTTTATCTTTGACAGTTACCTTTTGCAAACATGCAGGCCATACTTATTATTATAACCTGAAATGTTCTTAATATACAATGATACATTTTAAGGTAAATTTATATTTTGGATTCATGAAAATTCAAGAAAAATATAAAAAGTAACAAATTAGAAGTTACAATATTTATTAATTTTGTCAGTAGGAAAAAGTGAAGGAAGGAACTACAGAGAAAAGTATATTAGATTGTCCTGTTTGTCTCTCGAATTATCATTATGTACCACAAAGACCAAATTTGCTTTTGGGTAATATTAATTTCACATTAAGAGATGACCTATTTTAGGATAGAGGCTCCTTAGGTCTAAGCAATTTCATAGAAAGAAGTAATGGGAGTAGCCACTGTGATAACAATGAAAGTATCTGCTCACGAGAGAGCAGTGATGCTATGTCATTAGATAAAACACACATTTTGATTTGTATTAGGGAACCAGAAATAGAGAGAAACGGGGAAAACAGAAATTAAAATTTTATGTATAGATAAGCTTACTCTCAGACAATAAAAAAGCACTGGGCCAAAATGAACCACTTGTGGGGAGGTTTTTCCCCAAATAACTTTAAATTTAGTCATTGGATTCCAGGCACTCAGTGCACACTTCTCCTAGCCAATGTGACTTTGATTAGGTTGTCACACAGTCTTATTGGGGATGAAATTAGCACACTCATTTGTCCTTTGCATGAAGCTATGTCTTCCTATTTAGGCTTTATTGGTAATAATGGGCATGTTTTGGTTCTCCATCTGTCCCTTATTTCTCAATTCATTCAGAGATCAGGCAGGAGCCTTAATTATCTCAATATCTCCGAGGTGTGAAACTTTATGCCAAAGAGAGTTGTCTCTAAGGGATAATCCTCAAGATTAAGAGATTTCATTTATGTATGTATGTATGTATGTATGTATGTATGTATGTATGTATGTATTTATTTTTAATGAAAATAGAAATCGTTTCTCCTAAGTGGAGGGAGAGAGAGGAGTGTTTATGAAAGATATCACTGTGGTTTAGACCTGGTCTGGCTGCACACTCCCAGGGATGTTCAAGACATCCCAGAGAAAAAAGTAGAGGGGAATCAGTTCTCTTCTCTAGGATTAGAGACAGGAAGGTAACAAGATTACAGAGAAAATAAATGCCTGCTATTACTAGAATGATGGAATTATCCATAGCCTGCAGAAGCCTCTGTGCCCTTGTGTAGCACAGATGCATTACAGAGATTCAGCTGCCCCTTCAAGAGTGCTAAGGATACAGTGAAAAAGACCTATCAGAGCTGAGGGGGCCAAGAAGCTGGAGAAAAACCGCAACTCCGTGGTGGTCCACCATGCTTTCAGATCAAACACCAGGTGGAACAAGAGAGGTTCCAATGGCTACCTGGATGGACAGGTCACTCAAAAATCACACTGCAAAACACTCCACCCCCTACAGTACCCTAAAACCATGAAAGCTCCTAGAAGTTAAACAAAGTTCTTGACAAATGTATGGTGTATTATGATCTCCTGAATTACATAAAAATAAATTTCACCTGCCCTTTATAATTAAGGGCTTAATATGGAAATTAAACTAAGAAAAATAACGATTTATTTCCCTATACACCTGAATTTTATGAAATTCAATTTTATGGATTAATTATCCTGGTTGGCACACACCACTGTGGATTCCCATTGATTTTATCATCAGCCAATGCCCTTAGGTCTTCTCCCCATGGGCCATTCGTAAATAATTTTTCCGTCACCCTGTACCCATGAAGATTTAAAAAAAAAATATTCAGGAGCTTATATTTATCACTATTAATGTTCATTCTGTTAGACATTAATCCATATATAGTTTCTTAGTATTGGCTAAATTAATAATTTGATAATAATATGATTCATCACTGTCTCATTAAGTACACAACCATTTGTTCAGAAAGGCAGCTATCTAGGTGGAAAGAACTTGAGAAAAGGAGAACGGGATTGAATGCGGAATTAAATAAAGGAGTGACTTGTTTTTGCTCTTGCTGCATTTGCCACTGGTTTTAGTTTTGTTCTTAGTGGGAAATGGGAGCAAATGGAATAGATGATTCACAGAACACTACTTCCCTTAAGTACTGCACAGGCCAAGCAAGGGTAGAGACTGGTATCCTTATCATTGTGACATAATGAAAGCCTTGGCAGAAGTACGATATTTCAGAATGGCACATGCCTTTTGAGACCAAGTGGGTGGAGTGGAAGGGGCACGAACATTTGAACTTATTAAAGCATTTGTCCAAGGACAAAGAGCTAGACAGTCAAAGGTTTAGTCCAGAAATGTTTTAACTTATAATAAAGTATTTTTTCAATAACTTTGTTTAGTCTTTCTGGGTCTATAAAGACTAAATTAAATGATTTTTGTACCCTATAGCATCTATAGACAATCTGAATATTCACCATGAACCCTCTCCCTCTCTTCTCCACGATAAATATTTGCTATTTCTTAAATATTACTCTGAACAGATCATTTACTCTTCTGATTGCCTTTTTCTGGATGTTCTTCAGTTGGTGATCAACCAACAGAAATTTGTAATATATTTGAGAGCAGAGTGTTTAGTGCTCAACGTACAACTTTTTGAAAAGTAGCAGCAGGCTACTCCAGCACCTATTAGTAGAAGATTTAATTCCTGTTGTGTAAAATGCAGACTTCTATGTGCATTTCTTCTCCAAACTGCTCAAATTAGTGTTTCAATTCACAATGTCATGCATTCACTTCAAAATTGCACTACTAAAGATGGAAGAGAAGGCTTGACATAAACACCCTAAAGCAAAATTTAAAACCCCAGACAAGTTGCTTTGCTGGGAAATAGATGCCCAATCTGTGGCAGATTTTATCCTCTTAAGTTTGTCTTTATTTGCTGTTGACAGCTCTATAAAATGGCACATTTGTGAATGACATCAATGAAATCTGTTAATGGATTTTCTAATGAAAGCTACACAAAAATTATAACAGTACTAAATATCTCTAAGTTTTCAAGTCTCTAAGAAGCTGGTAAAGCTTTTGCTACAATACAATCTGCCATATGACCAAGACTCATATTTTGCTTTCTTTAGTTTTAATAAAAATATACCTTATGACCGTATATAGTTACATAAAATCAGAGATGTCTGAATAGGCTAAGGTTGTAAAACCACTAAGCCATATACTTATTAATGACAGGGATCATGCATTGTTTGCAAGAACATAGAGTCAACATGAGAACCATTCAAGTTCTAAGTAGCATAAGAATTTAGACTTTATAACTGCACACATCCAGGTATGAATCTCATCTCTGATTTATGCAGTTGAAAAAAATACATTCCTAATTTTCAGTTTCATCATTTGTAAAACAGAAACAATATCTATCTCCTCAAACTGTTTTGTTGATTGGATTAGCTAATAAAGTTGATTAGCAAATTCTCTTGCAAAACAAAAGAAAACATAAATTCTTACTATGTGCCAATGATCTAAGCATGTTATATGAACTAATTAATTTTAATTCTCACAAAAACTTTAAGATGGGATTGTGGTTCTTTAGTTTACAGATAAGAAAATTGAAGTACAGAAAATCTAAGCAATTTACCAGAAGTTGTACAAATACCACTCAAGCTTCTGACTCTATTACTTCTAAAGTACAAGAAAATTCTTAACAACTCATAGCTGCTGTTACAATAATGACAGTAATGATAGAGTTTATGGTTTTGACAGGTCAACTGGAGAAAATAGGCAAATTACAAAAGACATTTTAAGTAAAGAGTAGCAACCTCTGTTTTAACATTATGTATAAGTAGCCCTAAAAAAAATGTCAATTCCAAGTTTTCTTTGAAATTCTAGTAAAACTGGTAATGTAAGCAGAAATAGGAATTGGAACCAGGAGTTAAATAGTGTAGTATATGAAAAAAATTGAGAACGGTAATGTGCTATGCAAATTTGAAAAAAAGCTACTATAAAAGATAATGGTATTTATAAAAACTGCCAAACATCACCTATAAGAAAGCCATTAGTTAATGGCTAAGATCATAACAGTAACAGTAGGTAAGGAGTCAAGAAAATCACGGGGCTGATCTATTCAAACGGTGCATAAATTCAGATAAAAGAATCAACAATCATATCCTCAAAATCCTATGAGTCTGTTGAATTGTTAGGGCTTAGATTTCTTTATGAACTTTTGCTATCCCATAATGGCCTTGATAGGAGTCCATTCATACTTTATAAAGTTGGCTTAGCAAGTGTGTATTATGTTAAGTTATTTAAAAGTTACCCATTTTTATTCTCATTATTATTTTTTTTCCTTTTTGTAGCACCCATGAACTCACAAATTAATCCATTGTTCAAACTGACAATTTCTAGATTGCAGAATGTGCATTTGTACCTTAGGGGTATTTTAGAGAAATAATAATCAACTAAGTGATTTATTTAAAATTCAAGTCCCAATACATGTGCATGTTTCACTCTTTTCTAATTGAAGTAACCTGAGGGTTTTAACATGAACAGTCATTCCTTTTATGGATTATAATAATTATTTCAGATCAAGCTTTAAATTCCATTTAGGTCTGTTTTAAAAGAAAGATGTAGAAACTTCAAAAATAGCATTACTGTCAATTAGGTAAATACTGGAATTTTAAGGGATTATTAAAAAATGTTTTTAAAATGATAGGTTTTCTGCATTCAGTTGTAAAAGAACTGGAAAATTTTTGTCTGTTGGATGATTAGATTTTACCTGTTTTGGTCATGTAATTACATAGCTATTACATGATAAGTAATCTAAGGTTATTATAAAGAATATATTATTATTGTCTATGTTTTATACATTTTTAGGGAGGGGAAGGGGGGATGTCTTCTCTAACTGAAAAGGCAAGAAATCTTTTAGTGCTTATTATTTTAGTAGGGATTTTTCTACATCAGTGGGTACAGGTATCCCATACCTTAAGAAATGTATCTGGATCTCATAAGTTACTTTAAATGGTTCATTCAGAGAACTTTGAAGCTCAATAGCATCTACAAGAAAAAACTAATATGATGGTAATAATTGTTTGAAAGCACGGTTATGGTCTTCTGGTTAGATAATTGTACATATATATTCATTAAGCTTCTTAAGTCCCAGATATGGTTAGACTATTATAATTATATTGAAAGGTGTTAAAATTCTAGGAATGATAGTTTTTAATGATATGCCCAAGATACCACAAATATTCTAGTGCAAACTTGAAACAGAACAGAGACTTCATTTCCAAACTTCTGATGATAAAATAATATTTTTTTTTCCCCATGAGTTTCTACTAGAATCCCACTTAGATACACACAGGCATTCTAATCTTGCATCTCTCTTGGGGACTGTTTATGCGGTAAAAATACCCGATCTGGCATTAAAGTGTAACTTGTGGCAAGTTCATAAGGAAAGGGCAAATGCTTTTTATTCATGTTCTTTTTTATTCTAAAGCACAAATGTGGTTATATACAAATTAGCTTTCCTAAAAGCATTGCTTTTATACTGTACTATATGAAGAAGTTGTGTGTGTGTGTGTGTGTGTGTGTGTTTTATAGAATGCATACAGACTCTCAATTGAAAATTGAATTGAAAATACAATCAGATGAATTTTAACAGTAGTTAATCAAATATTAGTTTTAATTGAATAGTCATAAGATGTACCTAGTATCAATTGTCTATGCTCATTTTATGTTGATTGTCTTTGAGGGGTCTAGAGAGAGAAGCATGCTGAAATGATTTGGCCAGCAAAATTATACTTTTATGTTACCATTTCAAACTTTTCTTCCACAAAATATTTTCTCAGAACTAAATTTCCATGGGCTTCACTTTTATTTTCTGAAGTCTGAACACTTTCTTCTTAAGCATCAACAATACTGGAGGGTCATGAAGAAGATGTATTTATACAATTGCTAAGTATCTTCCATCTGCTCTAGGGTTGTTCCCAGTCAGTAATGTCATTGCTTGATGCTTGGTCCAAAGGGTTAAGCTACACACAAGAGCTGATTATTTCCCTATATATCCAATTACCACTTATTGAAGGTTTTCAGAAAGTATCCTAGACTAAATGAGTACCGAAGTGAGAAAAAACAAACCTGAAAATATTTTCAAAGCTTCTTGTCCACCAGCAGGTGAACCCTAGAATTTATGTCCAGTATTTGGCATTGGTTCAAACCAACTCAGCTGACAATCGGTCAAAAGGGCAAGATACAGTGTCAAAGAAATACAAAAGTTGGCAAGTGTTAGAAAAATGTTCAGGGATCCAGCCAACCAATCTGGGATTCTAGGTAGGAATCTAACCCCAGGAGTCCAAAGCAGCTAACCAGTCAGATTAAATTTACGTATAGAAATTCATATAGAGGCAACAGTATAATAGAAAGGATATTGCAGAATTAGAAGGCCTGAGATCAAACGTTTATAATGCTGCGGAGGTGAAAGTGAGAAGTTATTTTACTTCATTACATACACTACTAAATTGAAAGTTAAAGCGTTTTGTTTTTGGATACTCACTATTATCATGTCTATCATAGTGGTGTTTGATTATTGCATGCTATTTGCTTTATATTTCTGTTGTAGCTAGTTGTGACAGATGGACCTCAATAAATGATGCTTCCTGATTTTCACGCTCACGTCTACAGTCTACATTGATTTTCTGATGCTGCCTCCACTGAGCCAGTAGAATTCGTGGAAGTAATGCAGTGACAGAGCTAGATCTAAGTCTTCTAAAGGCCTGGAGCCACCATGCAGAAATTCTGGCCCCTTTGCTGAGGAGATGACACAGGAAAACTGCATGAAGAGAAGGGGCCCCTCAGAGTACCTAGTGAGGTTGAGGAGCCCAGCTCCCCCAGCTCCCCAGCTGCCCCGAGACTCCTAGCCACCCCACTGAGGAACCAGACAGGCAAATGTGACATCATGGGCATGTGATATCAGTCCAGTCCAGTCACCAGATCACCACAACGCTACGTAACAGGACAGGCACCAGCTGATCAAAGTCAACCCAGAGAACAGTAGGAGAAAAGAAAAATGTTGTTGTTGTGATCTGCTCAAGAAAGCTTTACCTCAGTGGGCCTGAACTTTATCGAGGTCTATTCCAGATGTGAGCCTCCGACCTCCGTTTTCTTAGGACATTTCTATTAGAAAACTCATAATTGCAAATTCTTTCTCTACTCATTTGAAAGGTATAGACATCTTCTTAAATGCCTTTTGCCAGTTTAAGATTCAGGGAATGTCTTTCTCAAGGATCTGAGTCCTTTAATTAATGGAATCATCAAAAAAGACAACACCCCTGTACCCCAGTCTGCGAGAGTATAGGACCCTAACTTAGGTGGATGTATTGCTCCAAGTGTAAAACTACCTCTTGTCGTGAAGATAGAAGAGAGTTTACTTTTTCTTTGGGCAGAGCCTATCAGAGCCTATAGTGGCGTTTCAGCTATTATTGTGTTGTTTAGTTCTGTAGGGAGGAAAATTGGAGAGATGTCTGAGTAGTCAGAGACTCGATATAACCGATGGACTTCCTGTTCTGACTTTTGTCTGGCCCTGTGTGCACTGAGCAATATATATAAATTACATTAAAAGTAGAAAGATGATATTTGATGAATGATTTGAAAACTGTTCAATAGAGAAGTCCCCTGAATAGAACGAGTTATTTTAAACTCAAAGACAAAGCAATGGCATTTTAAACACTTATAGCACAAATTAACTTGTATTCTTCTCATTCCAAAATCAGCGAGCTATAAATGGCACTGTTAACAAAACACACAGTTTATTCATCAGTGCAAATGCAAAAGGCATATTGATCGAGTGTCATTAATTTACATGATTAAGTGTCAAGTGGGCGATTCATAAATTTAGCCTCATTTTAAAAGGCAAACACATCTCTCAGTAGGGGTTAAGGAGCTGAGTAGGAAAAACGAAATTAAATTCCGTCTAATCTTTCTAAGAAGTTTTAGCTTTGTATCAACAATTTAGCTCACTGTTATGGTCGATGATGTGTGGAGCTTCTAGATACACCTTAAAACTCCAGTGGAAACAGAATAATGACCTGACAGTCTTGGGGAGATGTTGTATCCTTAGTCATTTTAATACAGACCATTAAAAAAAAAAAATTATCGTGTCAGTAAAAAATGTTGGAGCTGCCGAAAGAGAATGCCTTAGGTTAGCCTGACTGAGTGAAAGGAAAGAGGAGACAGGAATAGGAATGCACATAGTTAGAGTAGATCTCCAGATAAAATGGAAAGTTTTCAAAATCTCGTTCCCATCCGTCTTATATTCTTGCATAGGGCACACCATGCTATTAACCCAGGATGTAATATTCAATGAATATTGCATTTTGTAGCATTTCTCTATTGAAAGGCTTAGGTATTTTTCATGATATATTGTTCATTTATCAAAGGTAGTTTACAGATTTTGGTTGGAAAAACTGAATGTGTGAGAGATATATAGCTGGCACTTTATGAGGAAAAGTGAATGAGGCATTTTAGAGTATTTGAATCCAGGTATATTTGAATCCAAAGAAATACTGCAGGATTGTGATATGCTGGCCAAACTGCTGTGAGGAACCTCAAGAGATGAGTACATTGAGAGCAGCCATCTTTTAGATTTATGTGTCTTATTAACAATAACCACCCTCCCCTTCTTTAAAGATGTGCTATGGTACATGAGTTAATAGGTTCTCTGTCTCCTGTTCCACCTTTATTCTCCATCATCTTCCAGTTGTAAAAGGGAAGATTTTGTAGTCTTCCTGATTAAAAATTATAAAAGAAAATATTTGATTTAAGCCAAAGCTATCCATTACTTTTTTAAAGGAAACTCTTCTCTCCTTCCTTCTCTCTCTCTCTCTCTCTCTCTCTCTCTCTCTCTCTCTCTCTCTCTCTCTCCCTCTCTCTCTCTCTCCCCCCCCCATCATTTTTTTTTCTTTTTTTCTGAGTGAACCTGTCACAGAACTGTAGACTAAAGGAAAATAAATGCAGAAAACATGAAGTAAAACATATTGAATTGTAGCTGAGTAGACTGTTTGGATGGAAACATTTTCCAAGGATTGATTCTTTGTAAGTGCTTATTTGAGTCTAGATACAGAAATTTCTGAGTCTGTAGAGATGATTTGTATGCTTCCCTAATCCTGGAATGCTCCAATTATGGAATTTGGTAATGAGGTATTTCTAAAGAAAAAGGAACAGTGAGGCCCTTGGTGATAAAAACTTCAGGTAAAAAAAAAAAAAAAAAAGAAAATGAGCACATCTGATTTAACACATGAGCAGCTCAAGAAAGGGACTTCTCTGCCATTTCTACAGCATTTTTTAATGTTTCACACGAGGCATTTGTTTCCTAGGGCTGTTCTAACTGGTTGGTTAACACAACAGGTCTGGAAACTAGAGGTCTGAAACCCAGGTGTGTCAGGGCCATAGTACCTGAGTCCTTCCTTGCCTCTCCGTACCTTTTTCTGGGTTCCAGAATGCCTGGGTGTCCCGGGCTAACAGAAACACCACTCTGATCTGTGCCTCTATGGTCACATGGCTTTATGTCTGTGTGAGTCCTGTGTCCAAATGTCCCTCATCTCATAAGGACACCCATCACTGGATATGCGGTTTTCTTCTAGAAGTACTAAATTAAAAGAATATTTATTTAAAATCATGAAAGAGATCTCCATCCTTTACATCATAGTTACCTTTTCGTCCTGCATTTCAAGGCTTTCTACCACCATCGGCCTGACCATTCCTCATCTTATTTATCCTGATAGATATGTCCTACATTTTAATAAAGCACACATTGTCCTCTTTTCCCTTATTCTTCCTCCATTACTCAATTCCTACCTCCAAGCAATTTTCCAAGAGTTTGCTTTTACAGAAATACAATTTAGCTTTTCTGCCAAGCATTTAATTAGATAACCTTTTACAAAATAACAAATCAACTACTACGCAACAGAGAAATATAAACATAGCCATATAGACACATAGGCATCAACTCCACAATTTCAAAATTCCTGGCCTGAGCAATTTTCATCAAAGGCCTTAGCATCCTGCTGGATCTTACAAAGGTTGCCCTGAAGCCGGGAATACTATTGTATACATAATGGCAGTAATCTATGTTAATTTTGAATCAGATAGAATAAAAGATTTTGGCAATAATAACTCGGCTGCCCTGAGTGACGCTCCTTTTTATTCTTCACCATAGTTATTTGGCTATTTCCAATGTGCTACATTTTCCTCAACTTTCCCACGTAACCACATCCTCCATTATTCTCAGGGACTTCATGTTCCCACCTCAAGTAAAAAATAGAAGTCGTTAGGCAGAAACTTGCTCAATTTTCTGCCAAACCATCTGCAAATGTTTTACATATGTGTGTATGCTCCCTTCTCTCTCTCCCTCCTCCTCTCACTTCCATATAAAAATATTGCCTCTTATTTTAAATTTTTTCCAAAACTGATTTCATTACATTACATTCCTCCATCTTCACCCGCACCAAAGAAACAAACAAAAAACAAACAGATTCTTCCTTGCACATTTCCTGCATCAATAATGGGAAAAACTATTAACTGGTACGTTGGGTCTCACCCATATTTGATTTAGACGATATTTAGATGAGACTTCAGAATTGATGCTGGAGTGAGTTAAGACTTTTGTTGGGGTGGAATAAATGTATTTTGCTTGTGAGAAGGACATGAGTCTGGGGGAGCAGTGGCAGAATGTTACAGATTAAATGTTTGTTTCCCCCAAAATTCATATGTTGAAATGCTAACCCCCATTGTGATGATATTAGGGGGCGGGGCCTCTGGGAAGCGATTAGGTCATGAGAGTGAAGTCCTCACGAGTAGAATTAGTGCTCTTATAAAAGGGACCCCAGAACGTTTTCTAGCTCTTTCCCTTCCTCCACGTCAGGATACAGCAAGAAGACAGCCATTTGTAAACTAGAAAGATGGCCCTCATCAGACACTGAATCTGCCAGTGCCTTCATCTAGGAGTTCCCAACCTAAAGAATTGTGAGAAATAACTGTTTGTTGTTTAAGACACCTAATCCATGTTTTTGTTTGTTTGTTTGTTTGTTTTTTGTTTTGTTTTGTTTTATAGCCACCCAAACAGATGGAAACATTGCCCAAGCTAGTGTTTTATTCATCTTTTCACCCCATTGGTGAAGGAGGAGTCCTTACTTTAGGGTTATGAGGATGGCTGAAGACCCCATACTCAACACTGGATAGGTGAGGTTGACAGCTTTTTATTAGTCACATATATTCTCAGGTTGGAGGATGAGGATACCATGCAGATACCATCGCAGCTTGGGGGATGAGGAAGAGTTGCACTGAAAAAATGAATCCATCAGCAGGGACTGTGGGAGGCAGGCTTTGAAGTAAAGACAGGGTAGGGTGACTCTTAATTCCTATAGAAAGAGTGACTGGATTGTTTGAATAAATCTGTGGGCTGGCAGTGAAGTGAAGTCTTCTACTGAGAGATAAGCGAGCATTGTGTTCAATCTCCATGAAAATGAGGGTTGCTTGGCTATAGGACCTTATCAACACCAGCACAATAGTGAGATGAACTTGCAGTTAGGACAGTCAGGGTGCTCTGGGTTTTCCCCAACGTCAAGGCAGAGCTTACGCTTAGACCTTACTCCATAGCTACAACATTGTTGGATTCTCCTTTTCTTTAGCATCCAATCATTTCATAGATTCTGTCAACTCTGCTAGTATACTTGCTCTTAAATGATCATTGCCATCAACCTACTTCCCCCTATCTCTTTACTTGGGCTAATCCCTGATTATCCATTGGAACTTGACATAGCAATGACCTCTCCTGGGTCTCTTCTATGAACTTCTTGAGACTGTGAGAACTGCCCCTTATTGTTCTTACAGAATACTTGGATTAACCCATCATCAAACACATCATCTGGAAACTATTATTTACTCTTTATTGTTTTTGCAAAATAGACTCCAAGCTTTAAGTGTCAGAAACTGTCTTTTGTGCACTGTATTCCTAATGTGTGGTACAACATAGACACACAGTAAATAGATGTTAAGTTAAAAATAAAAATGACACTGAGTTGAACATACACCTATCCTGATGTAGCTAAATCAGCACGGTCAAAACTGTTAATCCCAGTATTCAAGACATTTCTTGTTCCTTATTAGCACTTTTCTTCTTCACCCCTTCTCATCTTGCTACTCATTAGGTTTTGTTTTCATACACAACACTAGCTGGCACCATCAGTGATGTATTGTTTTCCCCAGGTTCCTAGGAAGCACTTTGCTCTTCATAGAGCAACATTAATTCTTGCTATCAGTCGGAGAACCCAACAGAGCAATGTAATTTATTTCTATTTTCATCCTTCTGGAAGTCCCAGGCAGCACCTGCCAGGGTATGGCTGTTGTATCAGAAAACCAAATGGAAAGAAAATGAATATGTATCTTGGTCCCCAAAGAGAAAGCCGTTTTCACTGCAGCTAAGCTTGACAGTTTAGGACTCCCATTTGACTCCAAAGAACATGAAACGCTCCACTACTTTTTGAAATCATTTGCTTATATGTGGCTGCCATTCACACATCCCAGCATGTTCTTTTCCTTCATACCCCAAAGGGAAGAGAAATATGAACCTCTTCCATTCAGAGATCACTGAATAATGTTTGCTACTATCAGATTTCATTGGCTTCAGTGCTGTTATTTGTTGAAAATATGTGGTTGAATCTGGAAGCCAACAACATTCCCCCAGGGTACCCATTAGGCAGAAGGGGAGTGCAGTTGTAAACAATCTGTTTTGTAAAATAGAGGTCTCTAGAAGGGAAGACATCAAAAATTGCGTTTGTTGAATATTTCATAGCTTAGATTGTACACTTTACGAACAGGGAGGGAATTGTAGAGGATAGTCACTCAAAAACACAATTTCCAGGGAAGACATTTTCGACTTTTTTTCAATGATTTTGTAGGGGAAGCTAGAATGTGAGTGAGCAGTAAAGGAGAGAAAACAAATGATATGAGTGAAAAGTGGGGAAAAATATTAACTTTCCAAATTTCTCGGAATGATGTTCCTTTTTACTGATTAACCGTGAAATGGTTGTATAAGTGTGTGCTTTGCAATAGGCTTGAGACAATTTGTTTCATGTTGCCTAGTAAACAATACAGATGGACAGATATCATAATCAAAGAGGAACCATCTGTGTAGGATTGCAAAGGTTTTTGTTTCTTCCTACAGGTGGAAAGATGGTTTGAACTCAGATGTACTAGATTCACAGGCTTTATTCTAATATCCATGCATTTCCAGGTTTCAGAAGTTAGGCAAAATCTTTAATATACACACCAAAATATGTAATTTATTTGTGTACATTCCAGTCTTCCACTGTGAGCTTGTTCAATTTCACATTTACCATTATATTACAATCCGTGGATTAATAATGCTTTAAAACTTGTGAAATTGAATTAACTAATTTGAGAATATGCCCTAGTTTACAAATGATAAAAATCAATTCCAATAAAATATATGCAATGTCATAAACATTTGATTTTGGTTTGAAGTCATTTAAAATATCATTATAAAGGGGAGAACCAAATATCATTATAAAGGGAGGACAACATTAGTGATGTTTATGGGTTCCATAATTTTAAAAAATTGTATGCATTTATTTTTACTTATTTATTGATAGACTTTATTTATACACCTTGTTTTTAGAGCATTTTCAGGTTCACAGAAAGCTTGAGCATAAAGTACAGAGATTTCCCATTTACTGCCTGCCCCACATTAGCACAACCTCCCCCTACTGTCAACATTCCTCATCAGACAGGTGTATTTATTATAATCAATGAACCTACAATGACGCATCATTATCACTCACAATTTGTAGTTTACATTAGGGTTCACTCTTTGTATTCTACTTTCTATGAGTTTGATAAATGTAAATGACGTGTATCCACCATTAAAATATCCTACGGAATAGTATCACCGCCCTAAAAATGTTCTGTATTATGCCTATTTATCCCTTGCTTTACCCTAAGCCTGGAAACCACTGACCTTTACTGACTCCATTGTTTTGCCTTTTCCATAATATCATATATTTGAAATCATATAGCATGTAGCCTTTCCTTATCGGCTTTTTTTCCTACTTAGTAATATGAAAGGTCCCTCCAAGTCTTTTCATAACTTGATAACTCATGTCTTCCGTTGTCTGGATGTACCACAGTTTATTCATCTATTCATCAACTGAAGGCCATCTTGGTTGCTTCCAAGTTTTAATAACCATGAATAAACCTGCTGTAAACACCCATGTACAGGTTTCTGTGTCAACATAAGTTTTCAACTCCTTTGGCTAAATATCAGGAACACAATTACTGGATCGTATGGTATGAGTATGTTTAGTTTTGTTAGACTCTACCAAACTCTCCTTCAAAGTGGCTGCACCAATTTTCATTCCTACCAGAAATAAATGAGATTTCCTACTGTTCCACATCCTCACCAGCATTTGGTGGTTTTGTATTTTGACTATTCTAGTAGGTCTAATAGTGGTATCTATTGCTGTTTTAATTTGTATTTCCCTAGCGACAATGGATGTTGAGCATCTTTTCTTATTTGCTTTGCTTATTTGCCATCTGACCTTTTCTTTGGTGAGGTGTCTATTCAAGGTTTCTCCCTCTTTTTTTAATCAGGTCATTTGTTTTCTTGTTACATTTTAAGTGTATTTGTAGGTTCAATGATTCTTTTTTTTCTTTGCCTCTATTACTATTTAATCTTACAAAATTTTAAAGTGATTATTTTCTGATTATAAAAGTCATACACACCTATTTTAGAAAATTTAGATAATATAAAAAAGGATGAAAAAGTCATGGTAAAAAGTGCTATAATACTAACATTCAGAGATAATATATAACATATTAGCAACATGTTGAAAAATATTATGCATTGTCTGCAGAGGCAGAACAAACTTTCTTGCCTTTATTCTTTCCTTTCTCTCTTCTTGTCTTCCTGATACAAAAGTGTCTCCCTTCTTCTGTTTCTGGAGGTAAAGGAATATGGCCTAGAAGTGTTTGCCTCAGAACAAAACTTTTTGCCCTTTCATTTAAGCTAAGTGGCACCTACTGTTTTAGGGGCCCAAGAGTGTTAAGGGGCAGTGTTTTGACAAAGAATTTTCTCATAGTTGCTTCAAATATATATGTATATTTAATTAACAAATACAAATTTGCCTTAAGAACAAGTACACAATGATATCCCTAGTACTCCAGCACCTTGTCTAATATTTCTCCCACCTTTCTCATTGAAATTGGCATTGCTCAGTCCTAAGAAGAACTGTATAATTTTAGCACATATGTGTGGATCAATAAATAATATATATTTTTTGGGGGGCATAGTGAAATGTATTTAGGTGTCATTCAAGTTTAAAAATAATTTTCAACTTTTGTTCATGCAATATTATGTTTTTGAAATGTATACATGTTGACACAAATAGATGAGGTATTATAAGTATTTTCCCATGACTTCAAAAATTTATTCTGTACAGGCATATAATATATGTATTTTTAAATGTCTGAATCATGCAGCATTGTGCTGTTTTAGAGAAATGTTTTTCCTACTACAATACTGGGGGTATATCTTTTAATCAAATGCCCACAGTTAATTTAAACTGTAGACTGGGTTTCTGTATCATCTTGAAATTATCTTGGCACTATGTAGCTTTAGCCTAAGACTCACTTTCTCACTCATTTACTTCAAGCTTTACAGAGAATTAGATGAATAATTAGGTAAAGAAATCATATTCTTGACCTCATGAATAACATCTTAGGATCCCACTTTGTTACTGGTTGTGTATTGGTATTTCGCAAGTCTTATATTTTCCAGGCGATTTCAATGTGCATAAGTGGATAAATGTTTTCAGCATCTGTAGGATCCAACAGGTAAGTTTTACTGTCTACTTAAGAGAAAAGAACCTAAGATATGATGCCAAATACAGTCATCTAGGTGGGATATTTAAAATATATCAGAGTGACTAAGAAAAACATTCTATTAGTGGATTAAAGTATACTCAGGTTGAATTAAACATAGAATAATTGGAGTTAATATATCTGGACATCAACAAAATTCTCTCCTATGCTTTTTTCAAATTACAAACTGTTAACAGATTATGCCAGAGGC
Organism: Rhinolophus sinicus; assembly: GCF_057876585.1. NCBI lineage: Eukaryota > Metazoa > Chordata > Mammalia > Chiroptera > Rhinolophidae > Rhinolophus > Rhinolophus sinicus. Next base: position 185,552,860 of record NC_142503.1, on the reverse strand, counting down.
AATGGAGAATTATGGAGTGCTGTTTTCAGAGCTGTAATGATTAAGGTCCTGATTCCCTAGTCTTGCATTTATGAGCCTCTGTGATGTAAATTGGATTTGCCTTTTTAAATTCTACCTTACTCATGTTCATGTACACTAGACCCCAGCCAAATCGACTTGTTTGCAATTTCAGCACATATTACTTTCCCCACGTGTGTGCTTTAGCTCTTGATTTTCCATCTGCCTGGAATTTTCTTCTCCCATCATATTTTCTTGTCTATACCCTCCCCTTATGCAAAGCTCTTCATGAACCCTGACTTCTTCATGCTTGTTCACCTTCTCCTCACCTTCTCTCATTTAGAATAATACATTCACTCTTTTGTTTATATTGCACCTGATTCATGGTGGTCCCTCTGCTAGGTTCCGAGCATTTAAAGAAGAAAACACAGTTCTTACAAGAATTCACACATTAGAGAATGTGGCAGTGTACAAAGAGTCTCTATAACTTAGTCACAATATAGGATGATTAAGTACGATGACTAAGGTAAGCACAGCTTCCATGAAAATGTAAACAAGTGGGATTCATGTTGTCTGGGGCCACCTAGGAGGCACTTTTCTATGTCGTAATATTTCAGTAGATATTAAACAGGACAAGTATACAAAAACTACACAAGAGAAAAGTACTACGCACAGCCCCCCTCTCTTCCCCTTTCATTCCACATGCCTAAATGAGTAGTCTAATACAAAACCTAAAATATGTGATGTAAATAAAGATGTGGTGAGTGAATATATTATTTTGTACCAGGATTACTTGCTAAAGGATCTAAGCATGGGAGTAACATTACTTAGAAAAGTTTTGTCTCAGGGGCACAGAGAGGAGTAGGGAAGTCAGGATGCAGGCACTGGTAAGAGATGGGATTCATCTTCACCTGCAGTTTTCTCCATGTCAGAACCACATGTATCTGTGGATTATCTCTTTAACTAGACCTCAGTATCTCATCATTAGGACGACTAACTGATGCAACTTTTCTCCTTGAGAGCATGCAGGCCAATGCATGGTCCACACACATTGTTCAATGAAGAAAGAGATAAGGGAGTTTTGGTTGAAGTCAATAACATGGCACCAAGTATTGGTAAGGTCGACTCCAGGGAAGGTGGTATAGCTGTCCTAACTTTTAGACATACAGCAGATCCTGGTTATTTTTCACAATGGCTAAAACTTCAATCGTAATTTGTATTGATAAATTTTCACCTTTATGGCCATTTAAATTTATAGAGTATTAACTAGAGGTTATACACTTGTATCAGAACTTTATATATTTCATCCATTTTAATCCTCACAACTACTCTCATTAGGAATTTCTATTAATTCCATTTTATTAGTGATGAAATTGAGGCACAGGGAAGTTGAACAAATTGCCCAGAGTTCCACAGCTAAAGGACAGGTGTGTTGGATACTAAAACCCAATCCTCTTCATGCTTGTCTTCTACTTCTAAAATGCATTTACAAGTTCTCAACAGCATACCTCACTGACAATTAAGGAACAGTTTTAAAACAGTTTGATTGAAAATAGACCACTTGTCAGCAAACGTATTTCTTGATTAGTTTGCTAAGGATTCTGTAACAAAGTACCACAACCAGGTAGACTAGAAGTCTGAGGTCAAGGCGTTGGCAGGGTTGGTCCCCTCTGAGGATTGGGAGTGAAGGATTTGATTCAGACATCTCTTTGTCTTCTAGATGGCCATCCTTTCCCTGTGTCTTCGCACCATCTTCCTCTCTGTGTATATCTCTGTGTCTTAATTTCCCCCCTTTTATGTGGACATCAGTCTTATTAGATGAGGTTCCATTTTAACGACCTTAGTTTAAATAGATTACCTCTATAGAGACCCAACTAAGACCATATTCTGAGGGTTAGGACTTCAATGTATAAATTTTGGGGGAAATAATTTAACTCATAACATTTGCTATGAGTGAAAAATAGCAGTATAATAGTAAAATATAGAGTGGGATTTACATTTCTTTTAAAGGGAATAATTATTATATTTAAGAAGCATAGTCTGAATGAAATAGTCATTTGAAATTTTAAATGAACACTATCTAAAATGTCTATATTTTAAGGTAATTTATAACACTAAGTGCCTCAAATATCATATTGTTCTATTAAAGACTACTCTGAAAATTCTAGTTTCAAAGATGTAATTCTTTGTGTGTTAATATGATATATTATCATATCAATCTGTATATCTTAAACTGATTTGGAGTGAATCTGACCCTTGTTCAAAGAACATTTTGTGGTTAATTTAGGACAAAGTCTAATCTAGTACTAATTTTATATGAACATATTTTTAGCCTGTTTTGAGAGGTCAAAAATAGCAGACAGTTGTTTTCTGCCTAAGAGCCACTTATCATTAAGATAATACAAATGAACGATATACTGAAAAGGGGAAAGGGAGGAAAATAATCAACAGAGCAACTAATATTCCACTTATGCAAATTACTCTCATTTCTATTTCAATGCCAAAAAACAAGCATGACTGCAAGGCTGTTCTATAAACAATAGATAACACAGCTGTTCTACAGAGGCCATTTTAAAAATTACTTTTATTTATTAGGAAGTGAATTCTAAAAAAAAAAAAAAAAAAAAAGAAAGAAAGAAACACAAATCTCTCTAACCTCTATTGATAACCTAAGAACATGCGCCTATAATTGGTGATAAACTGCCTTAATCATGGCAGAATAATGGATTTCCTACTAAAAATTCTGGTGCCCCTAAATTTGAACATTCGTCACAGATCCCCTCTATAGCATTTGGGCCTCTCAATTTCCTTCAGTATTTGATTTGTTTAAAAAGGATTTCACTGCTAAAGCAACTGGTTCCATTTCGCCAGTGCACAGAAGACTAAAAATAAAAAGCTTTATGCTTGGTTAGCCTTGCATTCAGCATTCTGGAACTGTTACTCCTCAGGAGGATAACTATTTTTCTGGAACAATCTAAACTACTGCTATGCCTCAAAGTAATTAGTGTAATGTTTAGCTTTTTTCCAACAGCATCTCACTTTGAAACTGGAATGATAGGATTATTCAGAAGTAGTCTTTGTTTTACAAACACACAATACTGTGAAACAATATGAAATGGTACAAAGACAGAGATTGCACAATATAATGCAATTCAATGCTATATTTCATATTTTGAAAATGTGTTTGCCTAACTGTGAGGCCATGGGATGCTCAATATTCATGTCCTGAAAACCCACCAGAATTGTTACCATAAATGTTTGACATTTAATGAGATAACATCAACAGTGAGCAAGGACTGCATAAAGATAATTGAAGATCCTACCCTTTGAGTTTTTCTCAGTATGACTAACGGTCTTGAAAACAAGATGAATGCCTAAATTAATATTTCCATTCAAATGCATTTCTAACAGGGTTAATTCTACACCATTCTACATCTACAGAGGAAATATTGTCAGATAATATTTGTGATCAGGTGAATAAAATGAAGGGTGGGGGGAGAAATTCTCTACTGATTTCAACTAATACTAACTTTTTAGGATGGGGGAAATGAGCAAATAGTTCTAATACTTGGACCAGGCAGTTGTTTTCCGTTTTTTTAAACTTTCAAATTTGATTTCATTACTAAATCATGATGGTCCATAAATCAAACATGAACTCCTCTCCTAAAGTCACTCTTTGGTGAGCTGAAATGGGGCTAAGTGCAAAAATGCATTATTTTCAGAGAGCTTAAATCTATGGATTATTCATACTCTCACATTAGTGAAAGCTTTTACTTGTTAAAGCTGTGCTTAACATTTTTTTTAAACAGGTGGTTTGAATTACAGAAAGCCCTGCAATAATTTAATCTTCTTTAAGGTAAATAAATTAAATTAAATTTCTTATATGTTGACATAGGATTTTTAAAGCTGTATAGACAATTTCTTATATATCCTAGGACAATATGTTTACTTGCTCCTTCACATTAGATTTTGGGTCCCAGGAAAAATTTAAAAATCAACACAAGAAATTAAATTTTTGAAAATCTGCAGGCGTGTATGTAGAATGAGAGAATCATGATCTCGTTTCATTACAAGGCATCAATTAATATTGTAACTTTCTTCTCCTCAAGAAATATTTACATATTTAGAACTATTTAGAAACTTCCTGTGGCCTGGTAACACCGAAATTTATTGATTTACCAAAACAAACAAACAACAAAAAAAGGCATTCTACAAATGACACGTCTCTCCGAAAGATACGTGTTTTTATTGCACTGGAATTCTGGATTCTTCTTGGTAGTAAGGATGTCTTCTGATGGATTATTGAGTATGAACCTATGTCAATACCCTAGCTCAGATTCTTTCTTTAGATTCAACAGCTCATTCCTCTTGGGTTTCACCAGATCCTGGCTTTAGATTCTACCCACTCTCTCCACCCTTGTGCAGCCATGGTTTTTTTTTTGTTGTTGTTTGTTTGTTTTGTTTTATTTGTTTTAATCCTCACAGTTCTTCTTCTCAACCTGCATAGCCCTGTTCCAGGGGTCTCTCGAAAATGAATAAAACTAAACCTTTGTGATGGATTGGTCTCAGTCTGTGCCAAGTTTAAGTTGAGACAATGAATGAAGCTTTTTTTTTAATTTTCAGCAGAGGATACTAATACATTATAACTTCTTATCATTTTTACGGAAAACTCAAAGTTAACTTTACCAGATCAACTAATAGCGGAACCTAGAAATATCCAGCATCTATGAAAATTTAGGGAACACTTTGCATCAGTATATTAGCTTTGCTCTAGGAAAACACATGTTTTGTATCAAATACTGAGTGAGTCTCAAAGCTAGTTGTGACAGCAAAATGCTTTCCGTAATTTGCAAGCCAAATTAGAAGTAAACCTTAACTGTTGTGTTAATAATATGTGACCTTCTTGTGTAGTGGTCTTAAAAGGAGAAACATTGGTTTTAAACCATTAAGCAACTTTTTTTTTTTGAAGGATTGCTATGTGCCAGTCACTGAGATTGATGTTCTGGGTACCACAGTGATTAATTCAGGAAGTTCATCCCCTTACGGAGTTTATTATTTGGTCAAGAAGATGCATGTCAAATAAGTAATGATTAATTTAATGAATGCGATGTTAGGGCAGGTACAGAAACTAGGGGTATTGATGCCAGGATAGCAACTGAAGTCAAGTAGAAAGCAAGGGTAGAGGGGAAGGCTCTCTTGAGGACAGTCATTTACTCTGAAACCTGAAAGATGAGTAATAACTTGCTAGAGAGATTAGACATGAAATGAGAGGGAGAAGTGAAAAGAATGTACCATGCAGAAAACACTTGTTTGAGTCCTTTAGGTGAGATCGAACAAGATAATTTGTAGCTTCACGAGTTTCTTCTTCCACCAAACTTGAATCTAGATGGATATCACAATAAAGCAAGAAACATAGGCTGTCCTTTTCCAATTTGACATCCTGGAGGGACTCCTGATGCCACAGAATTGAACACTGAGAACAATGCAAAAGATTGAATAGTGCACGATATGAAAGGCAATGATGTTTGAAAGACAAAATAAAAGTAAGTGCAACTGCAATAATTTCACCTTCATTAAATAAGTTTAATTTGGAATGCCTCTAAATATTGTTGTATATACTACGGTATATTCAGCAGATGAACTAGAATACATCATTTTCTGGTTCACTGAAGTTCTTATTAAATCTTACTCAAAAATGCAAATTCAGTAAAATGATAACACTTAAAAATTGTATGTAAAGATGGATTTAAAGCTTCAAATGAGAGCAAGAGAGAGCACAGCTAGATTAATTTGAGATATTAAAGTGGAAAACATTACTTAATTTAAAGAAGATATGCTGAGAAATTGCTTTCCAATATAAAAGAAAAATAATTTGAAGTCATTTAGCCAATTTGTCCTTAGCATGAGAGTTATATCTTTGCCAAGCAATCTTTCTTTATTGTTTATTATTTATTGAACATCAAGTATGCGGTACTATATAAATCATCAGAGACACAGTCCCTACCCTAAAGGCACACAATCTAATTCAGACAGAAAACAATTCAGACATAAAAGATGTCAAATGTGTTGATTAAAGCCAGAAGATTGAGATTCTTAATTATAAATATGTCTTTATAGCTTAGAAAGTGAAAATCATAAATAAGACAAAAGGCAAAATGATAGGGAAATCACATTCTAGGTGTGTTTTATATCGACAGTTTGCTATTATTCAAGAAATACTAATTATAATTTAGCTTGAGCGCAAGCTTACTAGGAAAAAAATAAACAGGAACATAATATAAAATTTTGAGAAGGTGATGCCAGGATTACCTTCTACTTTCTTTTAACCTTTTCCTTTCCTTGCTATTTCCTTAAAAAACCACAAAATTATGGTTTATTATAACCCTTGATTATATCCATAGCAACATAATGCTTTTATCTCATTAATTCACACCATTTTCTCAAAAGAAAACAAGTAGAAGTAAAATGAGCTCAAGTGTCCATTAAAATTTTCTCACTTTGCTTTTTAACTAGCTCAGAGTTTTTTTGCCTTACATTATCACAGGAATAAAAACAATATTTAAATACCATCTTTCACACAACGCTAATCTGTTATAAATTGGGAAGAGCATCACATGCACCCAACGTGCAATACCAAATGATGGATATAGACAGAGAGCTAGATCTACGTATCTAGGTCATACATACATTACATCTGTGTCTATATCTGTATCTTCAACACCTAGCACCTGATAGCTATTCCATACATATTTGCTGATTTGCACCCAATCTTATTGTTTTGGCTGCATCTGAAATCTAACAAAACTTGAATTCAAATATATAAAATTATAGAAATTCAATTAAAGTACACTATTAAATGGTATAACGATTCAGACATGGTGAACCTTTCTGTAAACATTATATATGACTAGATTTTAAAAACCTAATTTAAAAAACTTTTCAGAGTAAGTACATTTGAAAACTTATAAAAAGCCCAGTGTCACTGAGATTTCAGATCAAAGCACATGATGCTGAAGTTGAGGCAATGAATTTATGTTTTGTGTGATTGGAATATATGTGAACATACATCTTAGACTTATCTACAGAAGATATTTTTATGCTTTTTAATAAATCTTATGCTGCATTTGAAATGTATGAAAAGCAAGCATCTGTTGATTCACTGGTTTCATATATATATATATATATATATATATATATATATATATATATATATATGTGTATATATATATATGTATATATATATGTCTATATCCATATATATATGTGTATATATATATATATATATATATATATATATATATCTGACTTGACTGTTTTGGATTGAGAGAATCTAAGGCTGGAAGTTGAGCTGAAAATGTTCAGTAGTTGGTCACCACACTACAGTAAAAGACACTGTTAGATCACTGACCTCCATCTTTATCTGTTAGGAGAAAGTATTTGCCACTGAGCTCAGGCATTAGTCATACTGACCTAGATTCACATTTTATCCTAACTGTTTACTTTGTGACAGTGGGCAATATGAACCTTCTTCAACCTCTTTTCCCCCTAAGTTTTAATGATAATATGAATAGTTACCTAAAAGAGTTGCTCTGACTCTTAAGTCCAATGGGACATATGAAATATTTAGATCGAAATCTGGAGTCTTCTTATATGACTAAGAGAGGCCCCGGCCCCAGTTCACCTACAGTTTAGTAAGGACCAGTGCCAGTCAGTAGTGGCTGATGATAAACAAAATGACCTGAGAGTTGAGGCAAACGGAAATGAGCATATGCTGAATGTAAAAATTTTGGGGAAAAATCATTAGGCTGAGTCGGTGTTTGTTAAAAGATTTTTTTATTTTTTTTTTAAAGAGGAGCCAGCCTGGACACAGAGGCTTCTATTGTTAAAACTGCCCTTTCGAAATATTTTTTTAAATATATATATATTTTTTAATTGGGGAAGGGGTACAGGACTTTATTGGGGGTACAGGCCTTTTTTCCAAATCAAGTTGTTGCCCTTTCAGTCTTAGTTGTGGAGGGCGCAGCTCAGCTCCAGGTCCAGTTGCCATTGCTATTTGCAGGGGGCACAGCCCTTGCGGGAGTCAAACCGGCAACCTTGTGGTTGAGAGGACGTGCTCCAACCCACTGAGCCATCCGGGAGGTCAGTGGCAGCTCAGCTCAAGGTGCTGTGTTCAATCTTCATTGCCGGGGGCAGAGACCACCATCCCTTGCGGGACTCAAAGAATTGAACTGGCAACCTGTGGTTGAGAGCCCACTTGCCCATGTGGGAATCGAACCGGCAGCCTTCGGAGTTAGGAGCATGGAGCTCTAACCGCCTGAGCCACCGGGTGGGCCCCAGTTAAAAGTTTTTATAGTAGTTAGGTATCACAGCAAAGACTCGAGGTGGGGGGTGGGGGCATACATACAATGCAATGTGTCCCAACTCTATTCCCTTCCTAGAGATTGGTTCCTTTACATTTATCTGGGTTGTTCTGTGAGACAGGTTGGAGCGATGGGAGTAGAGTATCCCAATGATTCTCTGATGAGGCTAGTACCTAATTGTGGAGATGAAAAGCTGTTGGAATCGAAATGTCTTTTATGATTACCTGCAGCGTCTGCACAACTCGAATCATTGCAGGATTATCCCCATAGTCCAAACAAAGGCGAATCTGTGTCTCATTATTTTCCATACTTGCTTGCTAAGTGTCCTTTGCTGGAGCTATAAACATTCACAGTCAAAATGTGTGGACTACAGCCTGTACTTGGAAGGTGGTTTATTTCCTCAAGATGTTTCACAATGTAATATTTGCAAAGTGGCTAAGCACTTCACATGATCGATACTATTATCTCCATTGTATAGATGAGGAAACAGGTCACAGAGCGAGCAGTGACAGCATGAGGATGCAAATCTAGGTGGTATGCTTCTAGAACTGATGAGTATAACCACTAAGTTATATGCCTCAGAAGCTCTCCTCCACTTTGTAGAGCTTAACTAATTTACTTTCTAGTAATGAAAAAATAGGGAAGGAAAGAAAGGCAGTGTGATATAGAGGAAATGGATCATGTTATGTCCCCTGCTAAATTTATATGTTGACAATCCTCAGACTAGGACCTGATTTGGAAATAGTGTCACTGCAGAGTTAATGAATTAAATTAAAATGAGGTAGTTAGGGTGGGCCCTACTCCAGTATTACTGGTGAACTTACAAAAGAATGCCAGGCAAAAAGTAAAAGACACAGAGAGGAAATGTTGCGGGAGTCTCGGTTCTTCTTGCTGCCAGTGAAGAATCAAAGGTCAGCAAGCTGATTAGTATGCAAGCAGGGTTTTATTAGTAATGTGGGTTTATTAGTGATATGTTCTCAGGGAAGAGAATGGGTTCAGCCAAGGTGGGAGAGAGAGAGAAAGAGAGGAGGAGAGGGAGAAAGGAAGAGAGAGAGAGAGAGAGAGAGAGAGAGAGAGAGAGAGAGAGAGAGAGCCCTTGTCTCCAGGACTCATAGTTTGCTGGGTGGGGTGAGGGAGTTACATACTGATCTGAAGGGAAAAGGTGGTGCCTGCTCTCCCATGGGGTGGAAGTCTGTTGACTCAGATCCTTATCTTGCTCCAGACCACCTCTCCTCATCTGTTGTAAGAACAGATATGTGGCTGGAGACAGTTAATCAAAGCTATTTCTGAACTTTTTCTGTAGGCACTATGGACCCCCTCCCATTGTTCCTCCTCCATTTCCTCCATTTTCTAACTTCTACCTAACAGAAAGACACGGTGAACACAGGGAGGACATGGCCGGGTACATGCCAGATCCTTCCTTCCTTCACAGTTCCCACAGGGAATCAACCCAGGCGAAACCTTGATCTCAGTCTCCCAACCTTCACAACAGTGAGAGAACATGTCCTGTTGTTTAAGCCCCCTAGTTTGTTAAGGCAGCCTTAGCAAATGAATGCAGCTAATCAAACCAACATACCATTTTCATTCTCGTAGCTAGGAGAAAAAACGGGAACAATTCAATTCAGAACAAAATGTGCTGTCCTCTGGAGCCCAGCAAAGGCTTTAGGACCTGGGATATCATAGCAGAGGAAGTTGACATTAGGAGCAGGACAAAACACTATTTTCTCTAATTAAATATATTGTAATCGAGTGAATTTCATGAGTGGTCTGGTATATTGTTGGGCCAAAGACTCTGATGATCCCTAACTTCTTTCAGGGGCTCCGATGCCTCACTGCAAGAATCCCCCTAGGAGCTACATGGATCCTTCCACTCTCATTCCATTCTGCTTCCTGTTCCATTTCAGGGTCAGTATGGAAGTAATACCTTACCTCCATCTGCTGCTGCTCTTCTCTCCTTCCTGTGATACATTTAAGACGAGCAACCTAAGTACAACTTATAGCTTGGCCACAGAGAAAAGAGATGAGTACATAGGCTCCACAAAAACTGCATGAATATTTTTTTCCATTGATAAATGTGCTGATATGTTCTCAAACAAATGTACAGAGTTTTAGAACACAGAAAAGAAAATCCTCTCATTCAAATGTGTAGACATTTTTTTTTTTCCTTTCTTAGACATTAGGCTTTTTAAACCTGTATACATTTCTTGGTAACAAAGCTTGAATTCTGGAGAGTACCAGTATTGGTTTTTTGAGTTAAAGACTAGTGCAGCTAAGGATGGTTAGAACAGGGTGGAAGCAAATTTCTGTAAGCTCAGCTTGGGGGAACTCAGTGCAACTCTCTGATTAATAAAGGGAGTGTCCTTCACGTAGGGGAAGAACGCATACATCTGTTCATTAGTTGTGAAAGAAAAGTATGGAATACACCTCTCCTCTCTTCTAAAGCCCAGATACCCTTATGTGCAGAATTGTTTCACTTTGTGAAATTGGACTCCATCTTGTCTCCCAGATAGGTACAAGTTACTAGAGTGCAAGAGAAGGCGGTTGTTTCCATTCACTCACTTGTGTTTATTATGAGGTTATATAGTATTTCAGATTCAGGGAGGAATGAAACTAATAGATCTTACACATAAATAAGCAATTACAATGCAGTGTCATGAGAGATGATGAACATTTCTCAACGTATTTCCCAAAAGGTTTCCTTTAAGTTGCAATTTGGCAGGAAAGAGAGCAGATCCTAAAAGAAGTATTAAATATAGGAATTTTCAAGAGAAAATGTTGCAAGCTTATTTCATATGCAACCAGATACTTCATAACAGAAATGTATGCATTTCTATTTGAACTAAAAGTATTGTGTGAATTATTGCCTTATTGTGTTTAGTAACAATCAAGCATGGTTGCAAGCTTCGTTAACAAATCATTTGATTGATGAGGACAAGGTGAAATATTTCTCTGTTTTCTTGTTAATAAAGCCCCTTGGAATTCTATCTATGAATCAAAAACAATCTGCACTGGCTCCCACTTTTGATTATCTACCTGCTCAGGGAGAAAACACTTAATCGCCATCCAGGGGTTAGATAGAACAAATGCTCTTGAATTGGGGCAGAGAGTCACGTGTCAAGGGGAAGGGCACAGGCACACGTGTACCCACATGTACACAAAGCAAACTAAAACAAAACAAATAGATAAAACTGATTCCTACGTATGACCATGTAAAACCTACTTTACGAAACATGTGCTCTGGGAAGCAAAGAGTGAAATTTCCCGTGAACAGAAGACATGAGCTATAACTGTAAATCACAAACATGAGCGTGAACTACAGCGGATCGGGAACAATTTCTAAACAATACCTCACAGCTACAGGTCTCAACAAGCTAAGGTCTCAACAAAGCAGAGAATTCATCCCCCTCATGTAGCTGACTCTGTGTGTGACACTACCCATCATTGTAAAGTCACCCACAACTGGAGAAGTTTCAGGTCGAATAGTCTATATTACATTGTAAAGGTCACATTAGAAATTAATTCAGACTACAGTTTGACACAATAGCATCTTTCTTTTGGTCATGATTTCGAAGAACTCCCACTTACTAATGATGGAGATGAAGGAGAAGCACTCATCTTGGGACAAAATGTCACATGAACAACAACAAGGGAATGTTACATAAACCTGGTATCTTCAAACTGACTACTCTCTTCTCCACCAGCAATGGCCATCATAATCCACCCCAAACTGAATAAACAGAAGTTTCAATTGTATTGGTCTTTATTTAGCAATATAATTACCCACCTCACTGAGCCTCAGTGAATGTTTTAGAATGGTCTTGTATATTTTGGAGATATCTCTGCAAAAATGTCATCTATCGACAAAAAGCTCTTTATAACTCAGTTCCTTCTAATAATTGTACTTGAAATATATATTGTTCTCATGACACTCTTAAGAATAACATTCTGAGAGTTTCTCTCCAGAGTTCTGAGCTTAATTCTGAGTCATGGTGTCATCTGAGTCATGGTTGAATATCGAGTTATATGGAACAAGATTGTATGACGCTAACACAATAAACAGAAGCAAACAGATTCTCCTCCCTCTACGTACCCCCACAGAAAGAGATGTACATGATGAGAAAAATATATTAATTGAAATCCATCAATCAGCATCTGAAATATTTTATTGGGAATTAGATGCCTCCTTCTAATTCTCTAGTTCTCTATTTTCCAGAACTATGGGGAGGGGAATGACATACACAAACAAAAACTCCTACATACCAGATGACTCCATAAACCAAAACATTCTTGAGGAAAAAAAGTACTTAAATCTTCTACTTGTATAAATCTGGGTTGCAATCAATTCGTGGATTTACACAAAAGAAAATTTGATTAACGCTTCAGAATTTAAAAATGACTGTTAAGGAGAAAGTGTACTAAATAAGAAAATAAGCTACCCAAACTTTGTGCAATAAATCATACAAGTATATGATGAGCGACACAACCATTCATTCTATTAAAATGCATTTTTTGAGCTTCAGCAAGATACGGGGGGGGGGGGGGTGGTGGTGGTATGTGGTTGAAGAAGAGAGTCTTCCCTCCTAGGGAGCTCAGGAACTAGTTAGTAGTTATGAAACTATGTAATAATTACTTGTTTCCCAGTTATGTGCAATTGGGCTATATACAAAATACTAAGTGAGTGCAAAGTAAAATGCAATTAATTATGAAGGATTGTAGGATGTTATTATTTGAGCTAAATCTTGAAAGATGACTGAGTTTTTGGAAAGTCAGGGAAATTTAGTCATGAATACGTAACAGTGTTTAAGTATTAATAGTAGATTGCACATATTATGGATTAAAACCAAAAGTTGTTTTTCTCACTCAAATAGCAGTCTACCAAAATGATTCCGGTCAGTCATCTATTCTCTAAACAGTGATTCAGGACCCAGATTCCTTTTATCTTGTGGTTCTGTCATCTTCCAGGGCCTTGTTGTGGCAAGGGGAAAAAGAAACAAACAAAAAAAAACCTAAATGTCAGAATCCCATGTCAAGTTTTGGAGTTCTGTATCTCAATTCTCTCTGTGTCTCAGTTCTCTCAATAAATGATCTTATTGCTAAAACTTATGTTTTAGTCTCTGGGGATTCAAGGCCTAGACTATGATAGACTACGTTATATTTTAGAAAGTTCCTTATAAGGTGAAAAAACCGATTTCTTTACGCTAGGGTCATATCCTTATAAATACATGTTCCAGAACTTCAACCATGAGATACATGTAAACATACATTCATTTTTTTTCCAGTGTGTTTTCTTTTATAAGGATACTCCCATCATTCCTCTGACACCAGTTCTCATGCTATCCATGCTCAGTGTTCTTGTGGGTTTTATTAGCTAAGCAGTTCAGTTTGGAAAGAGCGTCCTGGTTCTTTAGATTCTACTCCTTGATCTTCTTGATTCAGAATGTATCTGTCCTAATTTCCATAACATCATGGCCGTTCTGAACTGCTCTGATAACAACAAAAAATAAAAGCTGACAAAATGATCCCAAATACATGGTGTTAATTAGTATTTTTGCAATAGTCAATATAGTGTCCTTCTCAGCTTGGAGCTGCCTATAAGCTATGGCCTCCCTTGCCTTAAACTGTAGAAAGCTAAAAGTTCCAAAAAAAAGTTTGGCTTCGAATGGAGTGATCATTGGTCACTCAGAAAAATCACACTGTGAAGAAAAAAGTTACTAATCTAACTCCCAGTAGGCCTTGCTTATTCATATTGGCCAACTTTGATGATATAGTAGACATCTGATCAAATATTAAAATGTATATTAGACAAAAGCATATTGATTTTTTTGGTAATATTGTTTATATAATTTAATTCATTTCAACTTAATGGCGTTTGAAAAAACTTTGGTGAATCCTTGTATTCTGTTCCAAACACTTAGCTTTACTTAGTTTTTATTTTAATTAGAGAATTTGGAGGATTTTCTTACAGCTAGAGCACAATAGATCTGTTACTAATAGAAACCTGACAAGAAGAAAGTTATTCATGTATGGTGTTTTTTATTTTTTTTTTATTTTTTTATGTGTGTGTGTGTGTGTGTGTGTGTATGTGTGTATGTGTGTGTGTATTTGTATATGTATTATGTATAAATAATAATAGTTCTGAAAGATTAGCTAAAGACACTCAACTAAAATTTCCTCTAAATAGAAAATCTGCAAATTTGAACCCAGACCCCTTCAGGAGTGACTGGAGTTGTATAGACAGATTAGAATTTGTTTAAATCTCATGATATTGCCTGTATGTTTTTATAAAAGATAACATAGACTTATAATTTGAAGTTAAAACAAAAAAGAAATGCTGTTGACCCTTGATTTATTTGTTCTTCCATTGGTAATAAGGAATTTGCACGTATCTAAATTTTTTAAAAAATATGGGCTCCATTTTCACATTTTAACATTATATTCCTGGAACCTACAGGGTCTTATTATCACAAAACTAAGTGCAGTGAAAGTGACTTTATTGCCCCTATGTGGCTCAAAGAAAGGTTCTGCAGTTGAGGCCCATTGACCCCATCTGCCTGACTAAGGTCATACATCTGCCCTTGAGCCAGTGCCAGGTGGCCAGGGAGATGGACCCTCTGACTTAAATCACGCTCCGCAGCTTGGATAAGGAAGTAGTGGTGGTCTCACCAGAACAAGAGTGAGAGCAGGGAGGGGCTTGTGGGTAAATGCTGAATACCATTTCATACATGGCTTAAGAAAAAAAAAAGAGAAAATTGGAAAGAAAATTAATAAGGAAATTAATAAATGTCTAATATTGCTTATTAGCTTGATTATGGCATATATGGTATAACATGGTTTTAGGCTTTTTATCATTGTGGCTTACATAATAGAGCTGCAAATTAATGAAGCAGGCTGATAATGGAACGGATTATGGCATAGACACCTCCTCCAGTAATTTGCAGTGATAGGTTTAAAAAGGAAAAACAATAACAACTCAAACAACAAAATCCCCATCTAATGCTCCTTCCAAATAATGAAATTTCATCCATAAAATATTCTCCATCAAACCTGTGTATTCTATAACTTTTCCTAATTAAAGAGAATGATTCTATTCAACATGATAGAGATGATAAGAACCAGGCTTATGCTTAAAAAGTGGGGACAATGTTTCCGTTTTCTTAATAATATGACTAAACAACTGAACATATTCGTTTATCTCTGTTGACACATTCCCATTTCCTTACTCCAAATGACTCTGGGTCAGAAAACAAACATTTTTGCCAGAACAATATTCCTTATTCAGAATGTTACAACTGATGACAAACTGGGGATTCTAATAAATATTATTTTGCAACTTTTCAATAACATTTATAACTAGAAGTGCTAAGCTATTAACTACAGGCAATTTGGAAATGGAAAAAAAAAACAACAACACTTCAAATGTGCAATAATATTTTAACATGAATGAACAGGAATTTCAAAGGAGAATTTATGACTATCAATGTGGCTCTGATGTTGTATTTTAATGTCCATCTCCTAAGTGCATAAAACTCCGTCACATAGACATACAATAATTATATAACCGTGGCTCATGATTTGAGAGGAATAAATGGATGAAATGCACTAAGAAGCAGAACCTGAAATACAGGTTATATTTTATATTTTGGGAATTTTGTGTTCAGAGAGGTTTAAAAGAAGTAAACTAACGTGAAGGAGGATGAGTTAGATGAACCACTTTGCCAATTGAAACAGACTTCCCAAACCGGCAGGTAAAATCGATGGCCAAGGGTATTGCGGTGTAGATAACCCCTGAGCTGCCTTGTGGAGGCATGTGACTCTTGCCCTTGCTCACCTTCAGGGCCTCACAGCGTCTCACATCTGGTACTTGAGCTGAGTGCACCACTTTCTCCTTTAGAAAGTCAGACAGCTCCTGATGGCTATAGGCCGACACTCTGTGTGGTGTGGGAAGGAATGGGGTGCTGGGGAGGCCGGCATCCAAGACTTTCCACTGCATGATTCAGCCCACAGACCTAAAACAGTAATGCCTCTTTGCAAATGAGCATTTCCCAGCTCATGGTTTTCCCCTTGACTTTCCTGTAAATGTAAATTAACGTTAAGAAGGGAGGGAGAATATGACCCTTAATGTTTACACTCATCTGTAGTACGAGAGGCATTTTTCAAGAGAAGAGGGCAAACCTCAAATGATCTGAGGTTTACATTAGTGTGCCAAAGGAGTGCTATTAATTGGCATCTTCTGCCAATTCAGACCTCTTCCTGATGCAAAGCCTGTCTGGAGATCTCAGGAGTGCAGGCTTTCGTGCCTCCTCCCTGGGAGATCCCATTTCATGTCTTGCCTGGAAACGGCCCAAGCACAGACTGTTATCCCAATACTTCCATTTCTCCCCTTCCTATCACTAAAAGCAGAATCTGTGGGAACTAATGTATAAAAAGAGAAAAATCCAAATTAAAGGTATTATTCAGTGTAAAAACTTCCCTCACAGTGATACTTTACCCATTCTTTTCTCTTTTTAAGAGTTTACACTTGGGTGTATTTACAGAGCTTGTGTGTGCCTAATCCCAGCTGCGATGTTTAGTCTGGTATGCTTGCTCAGTCGTTCCGCTGTTCCAGAAACACTTCACACTCCTGCCCTGTGAGGTCAGGTGGAGCTGGGAAACCTCCAGCTGCTCTGTGGCGATGCAGCCCTGCCTTCAGACTAGGCGGGCCTAGCCTCGGTGCAGACACGGCTCACTCCTACAGACCAGGTTATGAACCGGAGGGATTAGAATTCTTCCCAGCACCTGTTAGCCTATGGCTTTGCTATGGAAATTAAGCTAGGAGATGTATTCTATAAGTCTGGAAGCTGAAGTTTAAATGCAGTCCATTTTAAAAATGTACAGAGAACATGGCAGTTTATTCCTCTTTCTCTGTGCACTAAAAGGTTTTATTGCTTCTGACTAATGGTGGTGTTGCCCTCAGGGAGACCGCTATTATAAACCTCTTTGAGACCTGACAGGAAACATACTGGAAAATTTTACTGATGGATTACCCAGTATGCACTGGGGTACATGTGTTCCCATTCATGTGAAGATGGTAGGAATGATGATGGGAGGATGGAGATGGTGGGTGGAGGGCTGGTCCAGGGACATATTAGAAATAACTTTCAGCAAATGGACAACAACACATTGAACATTTCTCAAGTACAGTTTTGTTAATAATTCTTCAACAAACACTTTGGTATTAAGTGAATATTATATATGTGTGTAGGAGGGAGACCATATAATATACATATGTGTGTGTGTGTGTGTGTGTGTGTGTGTGTGTGTGTGTATCTCACTGTAGCAATCACCATGTCACGATATCTCTAAGCTCAGGATCTCTCTAGAAAACAGAGTCTGAAAGAGACGTTTGCAAGAGGTAGTTTATTGTGAGCTGCATTAAAGGTACATGGTTTAGGGATCTGGAACAATGAAAAAGGATGGAGGGAAGCCAATCTGAAGATGCGTGACTGAGATGGTTCACTGCCATGGACAAGCAGGGTTTAATATTCCTGAGATACAGCGAGAGCTAAGTATTGGGTTGGTGCAAAAGTAATTGCGGTTTAAAGGTTAAAAACAATTGCAAAAACTGCAATTACTTTTGTACCAACCTAATATAATCTGTGCCTCAGAATTGCCAATACAAAATAAAGGAGAAGGAAGTATTTTGTACCAGCTTCTGTCCCTTATTGGCTAGAGTCTATCTCATGGTTTAACTCCTCGATTCCAAGTTTGTTTATGCATTAGAAGAGTTGAATAGATTCCCCCGGTGGGGAAGCCCAGAGCCCAGGAACTGAAAGAGGGAAATAAGGTGCCATTGAGGAGAAGTGAGGTACCGTGGTGTTTCCTCAGCAATGTCTGGAAAAAGGATGGGTTGAGGGGCTGTGAGACACAGCAGGTGGTCTCATTTAGGATCCCCACAGGAAACAAAGAGTATAGGTAGAATACAGTAATTTGACAATGTGCCATTTACCAAGATTTGATATAGGAGGATCACGGGAATGGAACAGTAATGAGACTTAGTGACAACTGATCTCTTGTTACCTGAAAATGACTAGGAGATGAGTGGCTACTGGAACCTAGGCAGCGATGAGTAGGTTCAGCTTCCTCTAGAGAAGCAGTGACCTTCCAACAAGGGGCTACTAGGGAGGGAACCCTGGGAAAGGATAACTCTTCTGTGACCCTTGGTGTCCTACTGTGACTCCCCATTCACTAAAACTAAGAACTAAGAAGGCATGGAGACTGGTTGGTGTGGTTTCTACACGTCTGCCCTCTGAGTCAGAGAGAAAGGTGGAGAGAAGAAAGCTGGCAGAGCAAATTAAGACATATTGCACACTGATTCGATGGGAGTACTTGGCGGAATGACCATTTTTGCATAGATCTTGACTAATCTTCACCAATTCTACAGATGACAAACTGGTCAGAACTAAACTTGGTTTCAAATCTGTGACTGGCAATTTTTTAAAAATTTAACATTAAAAAATAATCAGAATTTTGTAAGAAGTTTATACAAAAGAAAAAATTCACTTATAATTATAGCTCTAAAAAATAATCACTGTAATTTAAAGTTTTGGGTATTGGTATAAGAATACTTGCTAAATTAATCAACCACTATTAACATGGTAATTCGGTTAATATTAAATAATTACTTTTTCAGATTAGTAAATCTTTTTGAAAATGTAATTTGTACTATTCCATTCAATTTAATCATTTTTATTATTGCTTATTTAAAGTCATTCGACTACTTCCATATTAACTAATTCACTTATTTACTTAATAAATATTGTACATACCCAGAAAAAAAATAGAAAACTACCTATCCTTATTGATCGTGTATTTTAGTGATACAGAAATAAACGGGCACAGATATTATAATGTAAGATTATGGAGATAACCAGGAAATATATAAAAGCAGAGTAGGTGGATAGAGAAGGGCAGATGAGCCTCTCCGAGGAGGGTATTTTTGAGTTGAGATGTGGATATATTGAGAGGGTGAGATACAAGTACATATAGGGGGAAAGTGCTCCAGACTGAGAGAGAAAATAAAAACTGCCCTAAAGTCACACTTAAAGTTTTGAAAGAAAACTGGTGGAGCCAGAGTGTATCAGGCAAGGGAGAAGAATAGATGGAATCTAAAGGAAAATCAGGACCGGATCATGCAGAGCCCTCTAGCTTAGGGTATACTTGGGAATTCCATGTTAATCATGATACAAACCCACCGACCGATTCTGAATACAGAAATAACATGATCTGGCTTGAGTCTTTAAGGGATTGCTCTGTTGCTGGTTGGAAACGACAATAGAAGAGCCCACTGGAAAAGGGTAACCAGGTAAATGGTTAGCATAGGTGCCCAGTGATGGTGCTGGATGGTGCTGCCTGGGCTACTGTGTTTCCCTGAAAACAAGACTTCGCTGGACCATCTTATGTTATTTTTGGCTCCAAAAGATGCATTAGAGCTGATGGTCCCGCTAGTTCTTATTTTCGTCAAAACACGGTAGTGTGGTAGCAGCTGGGAAGAGAGATGTTGCCAGAACAAGTATGAGATATAAGATTTGCCCCTTGATTAGATGACATAAATAACTACAGGATTTATACTGACATTCATTGATATAAGGAATATTTTAAAAGATGCATTCACAGTAGGGGGGGAAATGTCAATTTAAGTATTGTATGCTTGCAATTCCTGTGAGAATCCAAGAAATCATAAAAACAAGTTAGTGAATGTAATAACCCTCTTGACAGGGACTGAATATTAACTTAGAAAATCGAAATCATTTCCTCACCTACCCACAGGGAAGTCCAAACTTCATAACATTTTGCCACCTTAGTAAGAAAATGCTTGTATTTCATCATTTTAATTCTCTTGTTCTTGCAGGCTGAGGAACCTGCAATTTTCACTTTTCTGAGCCATATTTTTTGTTTCGTGAATTTTCTGGTCATTCCCTTATCTTTTATCTACTAGGATTTGAGTACAGGTTGTTAATACTGACCCGGAGTGTCTTATATAAGAATGTTTTCCCATGCAGATATTATTTACCTTTATGATACTTTTTGAGTAATGGTTACTTTTAAATCTGTATAAAGCTAATTTTATAATTGTGATTGCTTTCCATCGCCTTGAAGTTTAGAATGTCCTTTCACTTCCACCCTTTTCTACAGTGTTGCACTTTTATTTATCACACATAATTATTTTGCCTATTGACTTAAACGTAGTGAACAGTATAAAGTATTAATTATTCAATTAATTTACAAATTGCTTCTCAGTGATCCCTGACTTTTGTAAGGGCACTATCTCCAAGTCCTTATGAAATAGTGAAGTCTGTTTCCCTTCCTAAACACAGTTTTCAGTTGGAGGCAGGTGGATATATCAGTAGGCTTACAGCTACCAGCCAACAGAGTTGCAAATTATGGCAAAGAACCCAGCATTACTTGTGCCTAAAATATAGCCATGAGCCCTGCCCTGTATGCGCCTAACCTTATCTCTGGGCACTTGTGAACCAGCTTAGCCCATTATGACTCAGTTACTGATTCTGAATTAGGGCAGGTGCAATGCTTTGCAGCTCAGACTCGTTAGCAGGGATCCAGTAGGCTGGCTCACTCTGGCCAGGGTCCTCTGCTCACTCTGAGGGGTTGTAGTATTCCTATAATTATTACACAAGCCACTGACTAAAACCCAGATCCCAAGCAGCTGACACATGACTTTTGAATTCAGTCATTTTTCCCTTTATGCCGCCATAATTCCCATCGTATACAAAGTTATTTTTGCTATTTTATATTGTCCCACGAATGCTTCATTCACTAGTAAACACATATCATTCCTCCAAAATATGCTAAACAATTGGTCACACCAATTGATAAGGAAGATCGTTGGTGACTATCCAAAAGGGTGCACAACTCCACGTTCAGCACTGTCAGGCCGGGTGTGTATATATGCATACACATGGAGGAGTATGAGTGGAATAAAAAGTGTTCTCTACTAGTAAAAATTCACATTTCAAAAATTCTATTAAAAATAACCACTGATAAAATTTTGACATAGGTGAATTGGAAATATTACAGCTGAGGCCAGCTGGGAGTGATATGTAGCAGGTCCTCATTTTATACTGAAGAAAGGCAGCATTACTGTAAATCTTCATAAAAACTCATGAAGGGAACTGGAAAAATCTATTGTCTCTGAGCTAATGACTGTTTGCTTTACAACATATGTCAAACAAAGAACAAAAGTATCTTGGGTCAAAAGTCACTAGCTGTCAGAAATGAAAGACAACAGGTCAAATATCAATAATAGTAATGTTGGGGTTTGTCCTCTAAATTATACCAGTCTAACCTGCCCGATTTCTTAACAAAGTTAAAAAAGACAAGGGTTAAGACATATAGTTGCCGAAATATCAATTCTATGTCTAAGAAATATGGAATTCCTAAACTTAAACCTCAGAAGTAGACAGCTGAGTCACCCAATACTAGACATTCCTTGACAGCCACGAGCTGTCACTACAGTGTCTACAACAGTGCCAGACACACAGTAGGTGCTCCATAAGTACTGAATGAATGGCGGTAAGCAGATCAGAATTCAAATTCTCTGTGGGATCCCGGAACTCAAGAGCAAGGAGAAGCTGACCAAGCACTTCAAGTTTATTATTCCCACATTTAAGCATAATTGACAATGAGCTGGAACATGTCTACCCACTCAACAAATATTAAACTACTGATAGTGTGGGAAGTATATAGCGTATTTTATTGGTTTAGTAAAATCAACTGTTTTAAAATAATCTGCCTATAGAAAATGCTAAACAAATTCCTGATTAAGAATTTATGTGCTGAAACAGAAAACTGCCTATGAGAGATATTGTACTGCCTCAGACAAGAAAAAAGGATTTTTAGTCTTCTAAGATGGAAAAGAGAGTATGGCTGTAGACACCAGGGTTGGCAAAATGCTGTAAGATATATCAACTGTTTTTTTTACATTTATTGGGACTTTTGCGAATAGAATTATCTATGTAGAAGTAAATGAGCTTGGTACTCATTTGGTCAAGAGCAAATGAGGGAAAGCACATGAGGATAGAATCGCTGAGAAAGCAAGAAGCATAAAGAAGTAAGTGATCACAAATGTTCGGGAATTATACAAGGATTTCTGCATTCCCACAATTAACAAAATTGTGAGCTTGAAACAAGTTTACTGAAATCTTAAGAGTGAAGGGAGTTTCCAGATGATATCTGTGTTATTGATGTTTGATATTTGTTAACTCATTTGAAACCATTAGTAACCTTGCAATTTAAGTAGTATTTCTTTTTACAAATCAGAAGGCTTCAAGTAGTCACTGAGAACCTGAACAGGACACACAGACACTGATTATGAGAGAAAATTGCAAAATGTATACACACGTGTAACTGATTTCAAGGCTTGTCCCTTAAGTACTGTACTTTGTGGCTTCAAGTAACAAAATGAAATTTTAAAAAGAAGAAGTTGAAATCAAGTGCGTAACACGGCAACAACCCTTCACGGTTTGATTCAATGGTAACTAGGTTAGGTGAAAAAAATCCTTTGCATTCATGCCACTTTCCTGTAATTCCAAGAGAAATGTATCCTCATGGCCCATGGAATGCTTTCTGTGTATCTCATAAGTGATCTGACACCCTGGGCGCAATATTGTTGTACTTCCTATCTACAGCAGAGCCAATATAGACACAATGAAGGTTTACGGCATGGTTTCTTTACTAGCCCAGGTGATAGAATTGTGTGTGTGTGTGTGTGTGTGTGTGTGTGTGTGTATGCACGCGTGCTTATTCTACTTTTATCAAACGGTCATATAAAGCAAAAACGTGTGAGTTATTTTTGTTCATTGATTTATAAAGCAAACCAAGTTTAGAGAGTCCAAATGCCAACTGAATTATAAACAACAATAATAATAACAATACCAGTAATCCCCATAACTATGACATCCTCATCTCCACTTTGTGAAGTCATGAAAGTGAAGCTCTAGTCTTCATTTTCTACATATCTCCTCCTCCAGTCTGGTCCTTCTAGAGCACACTTCTATATTTTGGGAACTATTCGTCACATTTTCTAAGAAATAATTTAAAAACATTTCCTAGAATAGCAAGGCACATTCTATTTCAAAGATGGTGACTGTCTAAGTAAAACAAAAGCGTTCCTGTTTTTGTAGTCCAAATGTAACACTCTCATAGAAACTTATCATTCAAGAAGGAAACTGCAACAGAATGTCTCAGAGAATATAAACATCCTCCTTGATTTATGAGATGTATAAGATATTTGTCTCAATTGCTTGGGACACTGGAATGTTTTGTTGTATCCTCTTGAAAAAGCAAATCTCTACTGTGGTTTAAATATTAACACTTCAGCAAAATCAAAATATTTCTTATTACTCTGCACAACTATGAAATTCCCCTATTCCTCTACCCAACCACCCCCAGTTTATACGCCATGCATTTCTACCGAATTGACTTGTAATATTTTTCGTCTTTCACAAGATAAAATGATACTTTCACACCTATGATACTCTTTTATACTCTTTTCAATTTCTGTAACTTTATATTTTTATGGAAAATAAAGGCAGTCTTAAAATGAAGACTTTGGCATAGAGACTAAAAGAACATAAAGATTCTGTATACCTTAATCCTCATTTCTTTATGCGCCTTAAAGAAAATAGATAATACAGCCTCTCCCACTGTGAGCAAAATATATGGAGGTTAAAATAAAAAGGAACATAGTGAGAAGAAAATATGGGAAGGAGTGGAGAGAGAAGGAAAAGGAAAGTAAGAGAGGCACAGTATAAATTTGATGTCTCCATGTCTCAAATATGATATGGGGTAGACTTTAAAATTAAAATTTAGTAACTGATTCTTTGATTCTGCGTGTAGAATATCAAGGCACATACTAAGGAATCAGATTGCTTTAGTTCTTCTACTGGCTTTTACCATCTAACTGATGCAGGGCAAACAACCTAAGTTTCTGAACCTCAATTTATTAATCTGTCACATGGGTAAAATAACAGTATTTTTCTAATTTTAGGGTTGTTTATTACTGTTTCCAGTATGCTGAAAATACATGACACATGGTAGTTCTGCAGTAACTATCTGCAGGGTTAATAAAATAATGTCATGTATTTTAAATATTGTCACAATGTAGACATTCCCTAAATTATAGGTATTTTTAGTATTGCTTCGATTCTGCGTTTTACCAGTTGATGAGTCCTACAGCTACTGTTTCCCCCAAAATAAGACCTAGCCAGACCATCATCTCTAATGCGTCTTTTGGAGCAAAAATTGTTATAAGACCGGGTCTTATATGTTATGTTGTGCTGTGTTGTGTTGTGTTGTGTTGTGTTGTGTTGTGTTGTGTTATGTTATGTTATGTTATGTTATACTATATATTATATTATATAAGACCCATTCTTATAATAAAATAAGACCAGGTCTTATATTAATTTTTTCTCCAAAAGACGCATTAGAGCTCATGGTCCCGCTAGGTCTTATTTTCGGGAAACATGGTACCCATACTTCATTGTAGGTGTCATTGTACTTCTTGGTACAATAATCACTAGTTTAGGGGTAATTTTCAAGGTAGAGGAAAGATCCTTATCACTTTAACACCCCTCCAGGACCGTCTCATATTCTTCAATTTGCTGATAATTCAACTTCACTTGGTGATCCAAACTGATGGTTTAAAGACCACATGTTTTACCCACTTGGCCTAAGTTTCATACAAGTGCTAATTAAAGTTATTTGATAAAACTTGAATGCATATGTTGGGTCGAAGTACTTTCCTAAGGCAAAAATCTGTTTATGGACACTAAGAACTGAAATCCTGCTGTTGGCCGTCATTTGATCAAGGCAGTAGGAGAGCTGAAATCAGGGTTGTGTTGAGTCACTGAAGAGGAAAGATGGAAGAAAATGGGGAAGTCAACTGTGAGGAGACATATTCTGGAAATTAAGAGCTGCTATACAGCAATTGAATTACTTTGTTCTCTCTATCCACACCTGTAGATTCAGTGAGAAAAGGTATAGTAATGGACTAGGTCAGAAAGTATAATTTTCATTCTTTTTTTTGTCCAGCATAGGATTGAAGTAATGTCTACATATTATAAGAAAGTAGAAGACACTGGACAGTATCAACAGAACTTGGATGGGGAGCAATCCCATCACCGCAAATTATGGAAGCACACCAGGACCACCATGCACACCTAGAAATGATACCAGTTGTGGCAGAATTACTGATTCATGAAAACAGTCATAGCTCATACAAGCACCCTTCCTTCCCATTAAACATATTTATAATCCAGGGATGTAAGTGACATTAGAAATTACTCCTCATGGAATGCTGTGGTAAAGCGAACATGCCACTAAATATAACTTCTTCTCCCCTCCCTCCCTCTCTGCCTCCCTCAGTTCTGTCCTCTCTCCCCTCCCCCTCCTTGTCTTTATTTCTTCTCTCTTTCTCCTTCTTCTTTTTCTTCCCCCCTTCCAAAATCAATTTTCTTCTGACATTGTGGTTAGCTTGCTTACATTTTGGAAATCTGAGGCCAGATGCTTAGAAGAGAAAATTTCCCCCTAAATTTCTGAGTAGAATTGATGCAGCAAGAAATATGAAATCCCCTAAAATCACTCAAGTTTTCCTGGCAGATACTAAGCTCATAACCCTCTAAGAACTATGAGAATTATAGTGCAATGATCTTGATAGGGGAAATCACAGTTTAAATAAAGTCAGATTTATATACAGCTCTATTGTACTCTTTTAGGGAGCTTTGCTTTTAAACCTAGAGACAGACAGGATATTGTTGATTTAGATATTATGGGAAGGTCACATGTTAAAATTCTTTCTCCCACACATTCAAAAACCTACAACAAAATATCTCGTTGAAGTTCAGTTCCCAGTACCTCAGAAAGTCCTATCTCATTACTGCTTCAATCCCTTGGAACATTCTTATTACACCAACAGCCACAAAGAACCAACAGCTGCTTCGGATGGAACAGAATAAATTCTCAGACAGCTGTTGGGGAGAGTTTTCAACCACAAAGGAATATAAGTTGAAAAGTTCACAACAAAGTTTTTCCCATTCTCAAAGAGGGAGACTGCTATACTTACGATAACCATATAAACGGGACATCACTTGGTAAGAAAAAAAATCATGCTTGAAAGCGGTTGATTCCAATTTTCACTAGCAAATTAGCAAATGTTTTCAGGATATATGCTGAGTTATGAAGAAGCTGCCAGTGCTCTTATTAACTGCTATTTGGAATATAAATAAGAACATTTCTTAAGTTCAAGAGTGCTTGTGGTAGTCGAAAATAGAAAAAAAATGTCCTATAATACTGACTAAATTTCTGTATATAGAGTAGGTTAAATCTTCTACAGTTGTGAAAGCAATATTATAAAATAATATAAATTTGAAGACTCTAAAGGGTGCTCATGATATGTTATGTAAAAAGGTTATAAGGTAGTACATATAACATATATATATATATATATATATATATATATATATATATATATATATTATACACACACACACATGCACACACACCAATATGTAGATAATGGTTATTTATAATTGGTAGAATTTAGAGATAAATCATTATTTTTTTCTTGTCTTTAAGTGTATCCTTCAGTGAACATTTGTTATTTTAAAAAATTATAGTACCAAAATGCTTTCAAAAGCAAGTATCAATGCAAGTCACAGGCAGGTCCAGATATATTTGGAGCAGAAGCCGTGCGTCCAGCTGGATTTTTCTGGTTGCTCTGCGGTCTTCGGATCCAGTCAGTTTATTGGTGCAGTGTGTGAGAAGTACTTGAGTTAACAGTGTAAGTTCAGATTGATTTGCATGCACACAGTATATTGGAAGTGAGGGAGAGGGGGATTGAGACAGGAAAGGGAGCTGACAAAAGGGTGAATGGATGCATGGGCCAGCGCTGTGGAGAGCTGAGGCCCCATCCCAGGTGGAATCTTTGAGGACCAGTGCTGCACCTACGTTGGAACAGCAGTCCTGAGAGGTGAGAAAGCTGTGATATCTGTTCCCCAAGTTCTATCCCTCACTGGTTGAGGGGCACTCTGGTGTGTTCACTTCTACTTGTCACAAAATGTCAAAGACGCCTGGTAGGGAAACACATGACACCCCAATAAACTCCTCTGCACTAGCCTTGTAGGATGCCTGCATCTATAAGTGAATATATATCCTGAAGCAGGGGGGAGCTATTCCTGCATCAAGATGATGAGATGGGATGGTAGAAAATGGATCCTTGTGTTCAAATTCGGATGCTTGCTAGCTACATGTGCTTTAAGAAGCACTGAACATCTCTGGGTCTTAATATTCTCCTCTGTGAAATATCAACAGCACTACTTAGCATCTTCCCCTAAAAGGACACCAGGCAATATTATGTTTCGGAAAGATAAAAAGGAACTAAGATGTGCCTCACATTTCCACGTCAATTTATCAGCTGGGATTGGAAAATGCTGCCGACCACAAAATTAAAAGTAAATTTGAAACTT
Organism: Rhinolophus sinicus; assembly: GCF_057876585.1. Lineage (NCBI taxonomy): Eukaryota > Metazoa > Chordata > Mammalia > Chiroptera > Rhinolophidae > Rhinolophus > Rhinolophus sinicus. The sequence goes on along the minus strand of NC_142503.1, from coordinate 185,524,986 downwards.
GTGTCTGGGACAGACTTGTGCCTTCGCAGGGTTAATAGAATGTCACAATTTTCTTTAAAAAGTCAGGATTTCTTATTCTCTGGCGTTGATAAAAAATGTATTATCACCCCGGGTTTTAGCCATTGGCGTTTTGATCGCAGCAGATTCTCGAACTTTAAGGTCTCCGTTCTATCTGGGGCCCAAATAAATGAAATTGTCATTAGTATTTTATCAACTTAATATAACGAGGTCTCCACTCTTCTAGAAACCTAAAAAGATTCTTTTCTAAGAGTGGTAGTCGACAACATGATAAGTTCCGTTTACTTCCTGCAGGGGGAGAATGCGACCCTCAGGTCTGAGGGGAAGGGTCCAGCTTTCTTCCCTCCTGGGCCCTCAAGGTTGTCAGCCTCTCCTCCCTCACCCCCTGCTCTGTTTTGCACGTGCAGCCGCACTCACCACACTGGGGCTCAGTTCATCGTTTGCGGCTGGCAGGCTGCCAACGCTGCTTTGAACTGTGGAAAATCTGAGAAGTGCTTGATAGCTTTTTATATAGCTTGGTTTGATACCAATAACTCTTGAGTGTGGATGTCAAGGCAACAAAGCTGCAGCTCACAAAGAAAGAAAAATAATAATAAAATAAATCCCCAAAGATTATAAGTGAATAATCTGTGAAATGCTTAGAAGAATTTTCTTATTGTTTTTCAGAAGGCCTTGTTAATTAAGGTTCAGGACCAAGAAGTGAATCTGTCATCAAGTCGCCATTCCTCCTGCATGTATAACAAATTGCTCACATAAACTGTCCCCAAATCTCGTCATCTCTCATTTCCCTCCTCCAGGAACTTGAAAGTGATGTGCTGTTATACTAGTCTGCAGTTCCATTATTTGAGCATATTTGGTTTTAGCTGTAATTTTCAAATATTTTTTTGCAAATAAGATTAGGGCAGAACTAAACAGAATCTGTGAACAAGTCTTTTGACTTAATAGCATCATTATTTCATGGGGTTGGAGGAGTAGGAAAATAGGTGGAAAAACGGTGGGGACAGTGACCCCTCTCAGGTTTCCATAATCAACTGACATCCATTCCTATTAGGATAATTTCTTTACAGAAGCTGTTCAACAGAGAAGCTGAATCTTGGGCTTACATCGCTCCCCTTCCTGAAATCACAGCATCCACAACAGGCTCAGCATTGGGTCTGTGTGTATGTTTATCCCCAACAGACCCCCAGAGGGAGAAAGAAAAGCATAGACAAGCTTTAAATAAATGGAGCCATGCCAAAGAATTTGGCACAGCCATTTGTCTTTGGTACTTAAGCAGAACAGAGAAGGAAGCTCTTGGAGTCAACTTTAGGTTGTGCAGAACAATGTCAATTCAAAGTAATTGGAATTTATTACCATAAACTAAATAGGATTGGCAAGTGCTTTCTCATTCCCTCCTCAACTTTTCCTTTGTTGTAGTTAATCCTATCCAAGTAGAGAAAGGAATCTATATATTAGTGGGTTCACAAGCACCTTGGAGTAATTTTGTGAACTCTATTCAATCTGTGGTACTTGATTTATTTTTATTTTTTAACTTTCTTCATGATTGGCCTTATTGCCCCACCCTTCAGCCCCCGTTTGCTTCATCCCTGTTAACACTTTCCCATCTTTCTCTAAGCAGTCTGGTGTGGCAGTAAAGATACTGAATAGTAAAACAGAGAGATGTTTTATAATGTTCTGGGCTGAAGTGTGCTCTCCCCATTTATACATTGAAGTCCTAACATCCAATACCTCAGAGTGGGACTTTACTTGGAGATAAGGTGTCAACAGTAGTCATCAACTTAAAGTAAGATTACTGGGGTGGATCCAAATTAATATGACTGGTGTTCTCACAAACAAAGGAAATTCAGACACAGGCATACATACAGGGAGAATTGTGTTTGATATGAAGATAGCCATCTATAAGCCAAGACGAGAGGACTGGAACAGATCCTTCCCTCAGTCCTGAGAAGGAACCAATGTTGCCAAGACATTGACTCAAACATCCAGTCTCCAGGACTGGAAGACAATAAATTCCTGTTGTCTACTATACCTCATTTGTGGTAGTTTGTTTCAGCAACCCTAGAAAACTAACACACATAACTATCAGTTATTTTTCAGGTAAACCGGAGTACGCCACTTCTTGCCTCTGGGCCTTTGTTTACTCAAATGTAATACAGCATAACTGGGCCTGCACAATCTATTTTGAAGATAGTAACAAACTCAGGTAAGAGAATGGCTGTAGAAATAGCTGCAAGAATATGCTACTGTGTATACTACGTGAGGCATCATGAGTAGGTATCTTATATGTAGAATTGGATGGCGTTCAAGATTATTGTTTTACTACTAGAGTATCTGAAATTTTGTATTATTTATTTCTATGATCCAGAGACCTTGTTAAAACACAAATAATCTTCAGAATAGCATTGGGAATAGTTTAGAGATTGGGCAAACACTCCAGACAGAGAAATGGGAACTGGAATAGAACAACAGATGTAGTTATTACAGAATAGCATTGACAGAACATTCAATAATTAAAGGAGAGAAGAAAATGAACTATCATGAATGTGACTTGAACAACCTTATGTTTAAGAGATTGGTTCTTGATTCGAATCTGTGCCACCGGCATCTACTTTGCATATATTTGCATACAGTGTTCAGAATCCTGTATTTCAAGTATGAAATTAAACAACAAAATTATACCAGTTATCTTTATACTCACTAAAATGCACAAATTATTTTTAAAGCTCCTACGGTTTACCTCTGGAATGATTGGAGGCAAGCATCATAAGAAATGGAACATTGCCTCTTTTTTATCCCAAGGAAGGAGAATTCATATTTAATGAGAGTGCAGTGTATACCCATCAAAGGAAAGAAGAGAATAGATGGCATGGGAAGGGGAGGAAATGGGAGAGGTGGGGTGGGAAGAGGAGGGGAAGAGAGGGAAAGGAAAGCAGAAATAATTTAAATCCAATTTGAAGATGGATTTCCTCAGGCCCACATTTCCACTGAAAAGATACTGCTTTCTTCTTCAATCCTCAATAATTGCTCAAAAGTCTCCCTAAAAACTCAGCTGTGCGTGCTTCCCAACAAGAAATTTCAAATGGACAGACTAATATTTCCTTGCTCAGATTGAGTAATTTCAATGAAATGTTTGAATATATGTGTATTCTCTGGTACTCGATGCATGCTATATAAGTTTGTAAAGGAGCCATTATTTTATTGCATTAAGCATTTTATAAAAAGTCATCATTTATATATTTATGATAAGGTATTCTTAAATTAAAAATGAAGTATTATGATTATATGTATTTTAATTAGCAAAATAATTTTACTAATCAACCCAATATTGCAAAACGCTACCTCCCTGTACCACTTCCTCGCGAAACAGCAGACTGACATAATTACTGGCCTCTAGGGCAGAAGTCACCGCTAGAGGGTATTCCTAGGGCATACAATTTTAGGAGAGGAAGCTGGATGGAGAAGAAACTCAACAGCTTGAAGAGGTGACCCTTATAAATTTTCTTTGAAACTTAAGATTAGCGAGGAGGTTGAGGTTATGGACTCTGCCCTGTCGGTAAAGTGCTGGAGCTCATTACTGTCCCTCCCCCCACTTTTGTTGAATTTGTTTTCTACACTGATAAATGCTGACTTTGGTTGTAAACCCATTTGCCAATACTGAAACAGCTTAGATGCTCTCAACTGTCATGTTAACTCAGCCAAACTGTCATTTGCAGAAACCTTTGCAAATTTACTTTATATTGAGCTGGTAACATCTGACTAATTTCTACTAATATTGCACAGCAGCTATAACCACTTTTGCAGAGCACATTAGCCTTGTTTAACTGGCATCATAAATAATAAATTCAAACTGCTGGGAATTGGCTTATATTCCATATTGCTTTTTGACATATTTTTGGAGTCAGGTACACTATTTCACACTAATGATGCTGCTAAACCCAGATGCTTTTGTCTGTTATCCCTACATCCCAACCAAATATTTTAAAGAAATAATGCATCAGTCAATCTTTTATCATATTCCCAATGTTCTAATCTTGTCGCCAGAAAATTAAAATGTATAATTATCTAACAGTTCTTTGGCAGGCCATTTGAATTGAGCCTTGGTCTAATTTCTCAAATCCTCTTCAACCTATCCCTATCTCTGTCTTCTTTAATCTTACTTACCCCTGCAGGGTTGGTGTTGAGATCTAAGGAAGTCTCAAACTTCCATCAAAGAAACATAACAAAGGCAGTAAGGGAGACCAGTGGAATAAATTACTCCCAAGAAATTGAGAGTCAACTGTGAGCATGTCCACTTGCAAAAGTGTAGAGGGGAATCTTTCTGACTTAAGTTTGCTAAGTGATGATGTGCTGGGAGTAATATTTGCCCAGTATATGTCCTTTAAAGTGAGAAAGCATAAACAAGAAAGATACTTTTTGAAGAGGGAGCATAAGGAGATTCAATTAATATTGTAACGGGGACTATTGCAATTTGAAGGGATAAAGTTTGTAGAGTAAGGGCTTTAAAACGGCCACTCATAAATACTGGTTACTAGGTTAAGAAACATATTTAGTTTTTAAAACTACTAAATAAAAAGGACAAAACAAAAGGGTGGGAAAAGCAAATGGTACCACACGTGCTGCACCCTCTGGGACGAGATCAAGATGGATGGTGCTGGCTGTGGATGTGGATTTCATGTCAACTCCAGTAACATGGTTGGCTCTCTTTCTGTTCTTTGGATTTGTCCCTCAAGGGGCTTTCTTAGAGTGGACCCAACCATAAAGCATCACATCAGCTCCATCTCCTGCCTGCAGACCTGCTAGCCTCCTTAACTTTTTACATGCCACACGCTTCCACTCTCAGCTCCTGGTCCTTAGAACAAGATCTCATTTTATTTATCTTCGGATTCAATCATAGGAAATGAGAATCTAATTAGCACATGTCCAAATACATCAGCTTACTCAGGAATAAAGGATTTAGCCATAGCAGTACTAATACTTTGTGTGTGTTTATGTGTAATCTCACACTGAGTTTCATACTGAGGGTAGTAGGCTCTGTATGGAACTTGATATGTCTATGCAAATACTGAGAAAATAAGATGGAGACTTATAAGTCTGCAAACTGCCTTTCCCATTTTCCTTTGCCTGTTGGCTTACTGTTAGGTTCTATCAGCAAGAGGCACTGAGGACAGATTAGAAGGCAGAGGAAGGGTAAATCTTTTTCCCACTCGTCTTTCCATTTTACTTTCTTTCATAGAGTCTCTGGAGGTGGTAAATTTCTTCTTCAGTCTTTGCATCGGAGAGGGTCACCCTTCTTCCAGATTTCAATACTACAGGTGGTGGCAGCCCTTGAAGTGGATTCTGCTCCCACTTTGTGTTTATTCCTTGCTTTTGTTTTCCAGTCTTCCTGGAGTTGATAATCTTTTGTTTACCTCTCTTGCTCCTATTTTCTCTTCAAGTTTTTCCCGCATATGTAATCAATCTTTGTACTACATTACTTTTATTTAAGATATCTGATAATCAATCATTGTACTACATCACTTCTATTGGAGGCATTCAGTTTCCTTTTTCCCTGACTAGATCATGACTAATACAGGGAGAAAATATGGGAGAAATGAAAATCAGTGACTTTCTGGTTGGCTGATGCATGGGGGTGACATGTAAAATAGAAAGTGTGTGGTAATATGTAAAATGGAAAACCTTCCTTCATTTCTCCTCTATAACTTTAATGTGTTTCTTTTTAATAACTTTAAAATGTTTCTTTTCTTGACAATGATTTTGTTGAAAAATGATTTCCTTATTTGTTAAAATAATGAAATAATACTTGTAAATATATACATACATATAAATATATGTAATATATAAATACATATACATATACAATAAATACATACAATTTGTCACTAGCAATAATAAACATACATGTCTTTTCCTGCCACCCTAATTAAGACATAAAATAATCTACGTGAGAAATTCATTATATTCCTCTCCTTCCCGCTAATAGAAAACAACTATTCCAAATTTTGTTTATCATCTCCTTGGATGCCCTAGTAGTCTTACTACATATGTATTTATACATACACTATACATTGCTTGGAGATTTGTTTTATGTTCTTAAACAGTATATAACTAATAAAGTTCTATAAGTATCCTATTGTAGGTAGCTCCATTTTATTCAATATTAAGCTTGTTGAATCAACCACGTTAATATGTGTCTATTCAGAGTTCTGTTTTCTATAGTTTTGCATTGTGTAAATATATGATAACATATTCATCCTTTCCCTTACAGATGTTTCTAGTGTTTTGCTTTCACAAAGATAGCTGCTAAAAGCCATCTTCTGTATGTTCATGTACCAGTGCAGAGGTACACGGATTTCCTGGATGTATATACCTAAGAGTGGAATTGTTGAGCTATAGTATATATGCACTTTCCATTTTACTAGATAATATAACATTACTTTTCATTGGAATATTAGCACTTTATTTTCCTTCTGTACATGTGTTCCCATCTTCCTATCTATCAATTTTCATTATTTCCACAACTTGATATTATTGGATGTTTTTAGAGGGGGCAATCTCATGAGTAAAAATGATACCTCATTATTTTCATTTGCAGTACATTGATTGCTTATGAAATGAAAGACTTTTCTTATGTTTATTGGTCACAAGTCTTCCCTCCTTTGTTAAATACATGCTTGTGCATTCTGACTATTTAAAAAATTTTTTTCTTATGAGAGTTTTTTAATAGTTCTTTTAGGTATGTTGTTTAGTAACCCTGTCTATATTATATGTGCTATTAATATCTTTTTGTGTTTGGTCTTTTTATTTTATTGGTGTCAAGTGAGAAAGAGAAATTACTAATTTTAAGGGAGATGGATTTATCATTTCTCTTATTACTTTTTGGTTGAAAACATATTTTTCTATCACTGTTATCAAAAAGATTAAAGATGTCATCTTATTTTTTTTTCTAATAGAGTTCTACCTTATACATGTGAGGTCAATTTATTTGGAAATATGTAATATATATATATATATATATATATATATATATATATATATAACAGTACATATATGTAATATATATATTTCACAGTATATATATACATATACACAAATAAATATATATAAACTATATATGTATAAATATGTATGTATATATATATATATATATATATATATACTGTGTTTCCCTGAAAATGAGACCTAGCCATACCATCAACTCTAATGCATCTTTTGGAGCAAAAATTAATATAAGACCCAGTCTTATTTTATATATATAGATATAGATATAGATATAGATATAGATATAGATATAGATATAGATATATATCTTGTGACAATATATATATCTGAAGTAATTTTCTTTTTATTTTACACAAAATTCTTTCTATGCCATTGACTTATTAGTTTATGCTCATGATAATTCCACCCTATCTTATTTCTATTACTTCATAATAAATACTATTTTGTAGAGTAAATCTACCATTCTCATTTTGTTTTTTTCATAATGTGTTGCCTATACTTGTTCTTTTGTTCTTCCATATACATTTCATAATCCGTATGAAGGACCCTGAAAAATCTTTTGGGATTTTGATTAAAATTACACTGATCAATATGGGGAGAACTGATATTAGTGGTAGATATGATAGAAAGACTTGGTCAACCCCTGTTCTAACTTCCTTTTAGAACACTGGTCTCTACTGAAAAAAGAAAAACAAAAATCAAAAAACAAAAACTATATTTCACAAAGAAACTCTATTTCCTAAAAGCTCTTGCTATTGCTATCTTGGGCATAATTCAGCTTTATCAATAAGACATGTCTCATCATGTAACACTTGGAACTAAGTGAATGAGGAGGAAGGGCAGTGCATATGAAGCTTGTACTTTGCTGATGTGGAGTGAGAGGTATGGCTCTGGAACCAATAGATATGGAAGCTGCTTCCTAACCTGTGGACCAGAGTTAAAAACATGTGATCCTGGGCCGATATCTAGGACACTGACTTCTTCATCTCTCAGCTTCCTCAATGTGACAGACAGCAGTGCCTTGGCAGGGCAATTCTGAATGCTGTTTGATTATTCCCAGAGCCCATCTGTCGAAAGCTCCTCCCCAACTTTTCCAATAATGCTTTAGGTATCAGTATCCCTCTTTAAATCCCTTCCTACATTGATAAAATCCTATTCTGAAGCCTAGGCATGCAAGGCCTATATAAAACTGAGCACGGATGAAGGCAATATGGCAAGAACATGATGCTGGGTTCTCTCTGTAGCACATAGGGATGTCTGAGGACTGAAATATGAGAACAAATACTGAGAATGGCCTCTGGGATCCTCCACCCTAAGGAGGAAGCATTGTTAGAAGAATTGAAATTCTGTGGTCTACTAAGCTGTATATGGTAACGACAAAAGCCAAAGGCAGCTCAACTAACAAGATTGACTTGGTCCCCTACATTAAGAGGCATATCCGTTCCATGTATGAATTCTATCCTATTTACTTCAGCCTCTGCTTTTCTATCATATATCTAGTGTGCACATGCGCACGCACACACTCACATACACACAAATTAAACACACACACACACACACACACACACATACACACATCTCTACTGTCAATAGCAAACAGAACCGGACTCAGAGATGACACTAGTGTTGGAGCTACCAGAAAAGGAATTTTATAGAATTGTGATTGGCATGTTGAAAGATCAAGTGGAAAAGGTCAATTGTGTGAAGTGATGGGAGATTTCAGAAGAGAAAAGGAAACTGCTAAAGATAAAGCTGGACCCTAGGTAAAGTAATAAGTACATATTTTAATCAGTAATATACTATTGATTGTAATAGGGAACAGGATACAGCATGAACTGAACTCAACTTTGATTTGAAAGGCAGTGATTAGGAGTTTTAAAGGGAGAATGAGGGGGTAGGGAAGAGAATGAGCAAAGGGTCAGTAGAGTCAAGAAAGTGAAAAATTACAAAAGTTGTTCAGTGTAAATGCTGATCTATGTCTTTTAACTGTCAATTTTCCAATTTATGATCTTAGCCTCCCACCGAGATTGGAAAACAGAGGCTCTATCCTTTCTGAAGATAACATTTTAAAGGGGTGCCATCCACATTCTTGAGAAAGACATAACTGAGTTGTAGGAGCTACATATACATCTCAAAGAGGAAGAAATCACAAACACACAGACACACACACACACACACACACACACACACTCACACACTCGAGGGCTCAGAGGAGCTTCCTTAGAGTTTGTTGAAAAAGAGAATCTTTGACAAAACTACAAAAAAGAGTCAAATATAAGTAACAAAAATTTAAAAACATGGCATTGAGGTGGAGAAAATCTTTGAAGTTGTTATCAGTAATTAGACATTGCCAAAAAAAAAAAAAATCAGTGAATTTGAACATAGATCAATAGTAATCATCCAAACTGACACATAAAGAGAAATAAGGAGAATAGAGTATCTAAAAAGCAGTGAGATAATATTACATAGTCTATTATATGTGTAACTGGAATCCAAGAAGGGAAAGAGAAAAAGAGCAGAGCCAAAAAAATATTTTAAAAAAACCCGAAACAAACAAAATCCATTTTTTTGAAAACAATGAAAGACCAGAGAACTTACTTTTTTTAAATTTAAAGACACACAGAGAATGCTAAGCAGGACACATTTACATATGTAAAATAAAACATATGAAGAAAAGAATGAAAAGCGTGGAAGGGAGGAATTGATAACATACTGTTGTGATATTTTTGTACTATACTTGAAGGTAAATGGTGATAAGTTAAGGTGTATGATGTAAAACTTAGGATAATCACTAAAACAAAACAATATAAGAAGTGTAACAATTAAGTAAAAAATAAATATAGAAGGAAATGATAAAAAATGCTTGGTTAAAAGTAATCCAAAAGTATGCAGCTATTAAATAAGAAAAACAAAAAAGAAAACACTTGGAAACTGTAGAAAGTCATCAGCAAGATTTAAACATAACTAACAATAACGATAATTGCATTAAATGTAAATGGCCTAAGTATGCCAAATGGAAGACAATTGCCAGTTTGCATAAAAAACAATGACCGATTATATTCTATGTAAAAGAAACCCACCTATACATCTATGTCTATCTCTCTATATGCATCATCTCTATTTATGGTTTAAAAGTAAAGGGGATATTAAAAGTTTCCATATTCCTCAGGCTATAGAAATCTGGAAAGAGCATTACTCTACCTTAATGACAAAAATAAAAAAGAAACTACCAGAACTACATTCTTTAAACCCATCATAGAGCTGAGATTGCAGGGCAAATGAGTCGCCTGAGAGCCAAGAAAAGAAAAATCTCCTAAAGGAGAATGAGATGGTAGCTGCAACAGTGCTGTGGCAGAGCCCAGGAGGAAGAGATACTTCATGGCATTGAAGAAGGAATAAAGTTTAATAAATATTTTTTAATAATTTTTAATAAATTGCTAATAACCTTGCGTAGGTTAGTCTAATAATGCAGAACTTCTACGATCCCAAGAAGCACCGGAGTTTACAAATACAATCTCACAGGAAAAACTGGAAATAAGGTGGGAGACCAGACAAAATTTTCATTGGTAGCGCAGACATCAAAAAGGGAACTGGCCACCACTGAAGACCTCTTACACTGTTAGAGTCTCACTGGATCTTTTTCATCTACAGAAAAAGTGTCCCTGTGCCTCTATGAGAGGGTAGCAAATCCTATCACCTCCCAGACAGACTCAGGTGAAGAAACCTTTGCAACTGAGGAAAAGGCGGGGGAGGGAGGGCTAGAAAAGAAATAAAAAGGAAAAAGATCTTGAACCTAAGGGCTGGGTAGGCAGGAGTGCTGGCCTTAAGACTCTATACAAGTGCCATTAGAGGTCTCCGGCCACTGGTGAGGGCCAAGATATTGTTTCTGGACAGGACCTGCCAGAGATTCAAGCCACAAGATGAGCAGGGCCACTGAAAAAGCTCTGACCCTGAGACCTTAGCCAAAGAGACTTAGTGTTTAACAAGCAGTAAGTCTAAGTCTGGGGGAGGCACAAAAACATGGGAAGAGAACTTCTCTGTGACTCAAGGGCACTAGTAAACTGAAAGCTAAGGATGGAGCAGGATCATGGAAGAAAACCCTCAGGCATGCCAGCCTCCACACTAGGCCAAAGGTAAAGCTAGCAGAATTTGATGCTGGAGGTGCATGAAGGTGACCAAAATAACAACCCAACCCAAATCCAAATACAAGTGGTTTATTAACCACACCAAATAAAGGTACAGATTGTCAGCTTCCATTTTTTTTTTAAATCTGTATGATGTATATAAGAAATTCACTTTAGACATAGGATTAAAGTAATGGGAAAGACTATGCCATGCAACCCCACTCAAAAGAAAGTTAAAATGGTTATATTACTGTTAGAAAAATAGATTTGAGAACAAGAAATATTACCCATGATACAGAAGGAGTGTGCATAATGAAAAAGGGGTCCATTTTCCCAGAAATGGGAAATACGAATGCACCTTACAACAAAAATATAAAATACATGAAACAAAGACTGTTAGAATATAAAGGGAAAAAAAATTACTCAAATGCACAATTAGACTTGGAAACTTCAATGCTTTTTTCTCAATAACTAATAAAAAAAAGCAGAAAAATCAGTAAAGGTCATAAAAGATGTAACACCATCAACCAACTTGAATTCTTTGGCTATAATAGAACACTGCACACACAGTGTTAGAGTACAAATATTTTCAAGTGTACTTGGAACATTTATCAAAACACAGCATAAAAAATGTTCATGTATATAAAAAACTTTAATCATACAAAGAATTTATCCCCCACAACAGACTGAAACTAAAAAATAATTACATAAAGATATCTGAAAATTTTCCAAATAGATAAAATTAAGCGGGAAAAGAGGGCAGTCAAAAAGGTAGTCACAAGCTAAGTTATAAAAAAGTTGAATTGAATACAAAAGAAAACGTGACATATAATTTGTGAAACAGAACTAAAGCAGTGCTTAGAGGGAAATATACAGAATTATGCCCAAGCTAGAATGAAGAGAAAGATCTTGCAAATCAATGTTGCAACCTTCCAATTGTAGAAATTAAGGAGAAAAAGAAAATCAATGAGAAGAAAGAAAACAATCGTGGTAAGAGTAGACATAAAATAATTTGAAAACGGAAAATAATAGAGGAATAAATGACTTCTGAACATTATCATTGTAGGAAAGTTTCTCCAGATCCAACCCTGAAGGATGGTGCAAGTGACAAATTAAGGAAATGTAAAAGTGTTAGGAAGAGAAACCACAGAATGGGGAGCAGGACAGGAAAAATCAGGGAACCAAACAAAGACATAATAACCTCTTCCTGGCTCTGCAGAAAGTTCTGGGACATAAACCATGCTCAGAGTTTGCTCCACCTCAAGGCAGGGGAGATGGATTCCGTGTTTCAGAGTCAGTCATTAATGACAAAGGGGTGGGCACAGACCTGGTAAGAAAAAATGAAGCCAATATGGGCCGTATCTGCCACACTGTATGTTTATTGTCTTGTTCAAAGTGAAAAAAAAATAGCTTAATATTTGAAGGAGATGATTTCTGACACACTGTTGGGCACATGTTTTATTGTGCCTCAGCGCAAGCAAAAATGGCAGTGTTCTAAACGTGGTTGTATGAACTCCTTCTTCAGGGTGCCTTCTGGGCTTCCCAGGTGGTTGCTGGTGGTTTCTTTGGCATCATGTTCCTCTTTTATTCCTGGTCTGTGCTGCACCTGACACAGCCTAAGGACAGCAACACTGATGTGTTACTCCCTAATCTCAATGATATGTCCTCGCATGGTGATCGCTCCTCCTGGTAATGTGGTCTTTGATTTGATTGCCTTCATATGTGGTCTACAGCTGTTGTCCAGGTTCCCTGCTCCAAGGAGCTGGCAATTTGATTTGTCAAGGACCACGTCGGGTGACAAGTCAGTATCATTCTTACAGCTTCTTTCAAAAAGCTGACTGATGTTACAAGCAGAGGTGACTTTTTTCTCCTAGAGAATTCCTTGCCTGAGCTGCATGTGTTTGGGGAACTCATATTTGCAACTTGGCCCTGCTTGCCCTAGAGCAAGGGTTCTCAACTTTGACACTACTAACGTTTTGCACCTGATACCTCTTGGTCATGAAAGGCTTTCCTGTGCATTGCAGGGCATGCAGCAGCACCCTTGGCCTCCACCCCTCCAGTTGTGATGACCAAAATTGTCAAATATCCCCAGGAGAGCAAAATGGCCCCCAGTTGAGAACTACAGCTCTAGGCAGTGTTTAGGAAAAAGAACTTTCTGTGATGATAGAATGATCTGTACCTGTGTGGTCCGATACTGCAGCCATTAGCCGCACGTGAGTGTTATTCACTTGATATGTGGCAACTTTGACATCAAAACTGTATTATTAATTATATCTAATTTGAATAATTTATATGTTAGTTTAGATGGCTGCATGTAACTCACGACTGCTGTTGGATAGCACACGGCTCAAGCACACTACTGACTGTTAAAGATAGCTGGGGTTCTAACGTGCCTTGGTTTTCTTTCCCCCTGAGCTCCTACAGCACGCCCAGTGTGCAATGGGACCGTAGCTATAATGAAAAATATGTGTAATATCCTTAATGCATTACAGTTGACAAGTGTTTTCAACATATTATTAAAAATGGGCTTCACTATCCCTAGAAATATGCATGTCTCTCATTCCTGATATATAAAAGAGACTAAATGACTTTTTTTACATTCATAGCTAATATGTGGCAGAACCTGTATCAGAAGCCATATTCTCTGACTCAGAATCCGTAAATCTAATCTCCATATATTTCTTTTTCTTGATAAATGAGAATCTCAATTACGTCAATTTTTTTCTCTGATAAAAATTTCCCAACTACCTTTATTCCTTTCTGACCACTAGTCACTTTAAGTTCCCATAGCCCTACTTCTGTACGGCATTATCACATCGTTATTTATATATGTTTCCGCCGCTTTTGGTAACTTCCTGTATATGCATTGTGCCTCTAACTAGATTGGATCATAAAGATAACTGAATATATGAAATTGGAAAAAGATAAAAGATAGATTTGTAATTAGATGAGAAATAAATCTTGGTATTGTTTCTCATTTGGGACATGGGTCCCTATTACTGGTCTAATAGAAAAAGCTTGGGCTAGCCTAGTGGCTCAGGCAGTTGGAGCTCCGTGCTCCTAACTCCAAAGGCTGCCGGTTCGATTCCCACATGGGCCAGTGGACTCTCAACCACAAGGTTGCCAGATCAACTCCTGGACTCCTGCAAGGGGTGGTGGGCTCTGGCCCCTGCAGCTAACAACGACAACTGGACCTGGAGCTGAACTTAGTTGCCCTCCACAACTAAGATTGAAAGGACAACAACTTGACTTGAAAAAGTCCTAGAAGTACACACTGTTCCCCAATAAAGTCCTGTTCCCCTTCCCCAATAAAATCTTAAAAAAGAAAAGAAAAGAAAAAAGCTTGATGAGGGAACAACAAAGAATCTTTTGATCATATTTGGTTTATATTTTTAATTCAAACTGTTATTTGAAAAACTTTGGAATATTTCTAATAGAAAACTTGCAAATGTTAATTACAATTTGAAGGCAAATAAGGAAGAAAAATTCAAAGACATCATTTAGAATCAATATGAATGAATTATGCAACTCAATTATTCAGGTAACAGTTCAAACTCTTTTGTTAATTTCTTCTCAAAAGATATGCTTTGGCTTGTTAGCCAGGAAATTATTGGGATCTAGCTCTACATCCAAAGTATCAGAAAAATAAAATTTATGGTGTTAGACCTAGTTTGCAGTCATTCTATAATACACATTTTTTTCAGCACAGTAAACCATGACACTTTATTTTGACTCAATATTTTCTACCTGAAAAGTGGTTGTTACAAAAATCTTAAACTGTCAACAAAAATGGACACTGATTAAATAGTAACTGAATCTGAAAGCATTTTCTGCTAACATAACAATTGTTTTTCTAGACCCCCTTTCATCAACTGTGGACTGAAACAACCATGATAATTCTGTACAATCATTAAGTTAATGTTAAGCCTTAGGATGTGTCTATTATCATGCATTTCCAAAGTCGCTCTTTCTTCAAGCCTTTTAAAGCCAGTCAAGGCCTACTTGAGCTTGCAATGATATGTTAACTTGTGTTAACAAATATTGTTTCTTGAATGAATATTTTGCTCACCACCAATATGTATAATATCCAGATGGCCAGGGTTTTAGTTGTCAACTAAATTCTTTCATGGTCTAGAAAAATGTTAATGGACTTTACAGTCACTCAGTAAAATATTATTTAACAAATGACTTATAGAATAAATGAATATCAAATGAATTATTGTGCTTAAAAATTCTATGACTAAAAACTTTTCTATGAATAATCGTTAAGGTATTCATTTAGAAATATTGATGGTGACTGTACATGATTAAATGATGTAACACTTGGCATGTGGTAATTATAGGAGACCCGATACAAACACTGGAACATGGCAATATTTTGGAATTTAAAATTACTCACTTATTTCCTTTTTTCCCCCCATGTTTTTGAATTTGACAATATCTGGAATACATAGGCATTCAACTCTTGGCTAAAAAGGCACACTTTCCAACTGATATAATTTGCCTTCATTTATACTTAATTCATCAAAATATGCTTTCATAATATGTCTTTGATATTCATAATGGCTTTTTGGTAAATCACGGAAAGTTCTTCCTTTGAATGGGGACATGACACTGTGCCAACAATTCACAGAACGTGGTTAACTTTCTCAGAATCCCTAAGAAGGCTATAAATGAAAGAACCTTCCACCATCACCCTAATGTGATCAGAGACTTTTCACCAGTCATGAATGCCAGAGTCAGGCTCCACTCGGGGTGACTATAATTCAGAATGCAGTGTGTAGGCATTTTTAATTGAACTGATGGAAATTGTTGACAGAGTAATGGTTGTAATTGTTCACCATTTCACATAGAAAAGAATTTGCTCAGTAAATAGGAGGCTTTGTTTCCAACCTAATTTAATGGAAACACAGAAGGTACAAGAAAGTAATGTGCCAACTGACACTGGGTGTAAAATAAGGCATTTCAAAGACTTTTGTGCAAATGTTCATCAGCTGACATCTGTCAAAGCAAACTCCTGGGATGGCTTTAGAGCATATCCATTTGCCAGCAGCAAACATTTAGTGAGTTTCGTTCTTGGAGGAACAGTGTTGGTTTGTTTTGCAATGTGAACATTTGAAATACTATTTTTCCCCCCAAAAAATCTGAACTACTACAAAAACACCACCTAGCTTGGTTATACAGTAAAAGAAACAGACTTCTATGCATATGGCTACCAATCCTTTGACTAATTGAGAGGCTACAGGAGCACATGAGAGAAGCCTCACGTGACACAGCTTGTTTTATTGCAGCCTGGATAAAGACATGAAGGCCTGCAGAATATTACTTCCATCCAACACAGAAACTCAAATGGGCTCCAACCTGCCATATACTCGGTGAAAGTATCTTGTGGGTTTATACTTGTCTTGGTTGGCCTGATTTCCATTTCAATTTCTTTAAGTATCATAAAGTCTCATGGAACATAAGACTGTTACAGAATTTAGCTGTATTCTATAATTTTGAGTTCACTCTTCAGAATAATCAGGAGAAAGATATTCTGGTAGTATATCCTTAGGGCACAGCATATCTATTTTTTTCTATAGTATATTTCTTTACAGTAATGGCCTATGGAATATCTATTTTGTGGAGAATGTGTGGCTAATTTAAATTTCAGTGTTCAGCAGAACAGGCACCTCCACTTTTCTTTTCTCCCCAGTCCAATAGCATGCCCTGACCTCAGGGCAGAGAATTAAAACCAAATATCAAATATACAGAGTATCGTGATAGTGACAACCTAAACTAGAATTTTGCAGTGGGGACATTAAATGCCTCAACATATAAAGTGTTCTAAAATTTAACTTTGAGAAATATATGTATATCTATGCAATTCTTTGAAAAAAATGTTGTTTTTTTGACTCAGGGAAATCCCTTTTTAATTCATTTTTTTAGTTCACAAAATTATCGAATTGTCTATAATGATCCAATTTTAGACTTGGCATGTCCCAAATACCTTATCCAACTTCTTCATTTAGTATATAAAGAAATTAAGGCCGCGATCAGCTAAGTGAATGTTGTGTAAGGTTACATATTGGAATATTCACAGTTACTGAGTGCATTATAAGAGAGTATAGTGGTGTTGAGGTGTTAATGGCATTATTATTATCTGGACACAGATATTGTGGTAAAAGCCCAGTTCCTTTATATTTCTTCTCTATCATATTCTTTTTTAATTCAGCTTCGTAAGTGCAGACTAATATCAAAATGGGCACTGGGCAGCTTTTCCGATTATACATAACTGATGGCTTATCTGCTGCTTTAGATTATTTACAATTCTACTCCCACTGTAACAGCAGTGACTAAGTAGGAACTATGAATGTGTAAGTAAATGCTTTCAATTTAGACAACCATTCAGATTTAATTCACTGAAAAACACTGAACAATCATACTGATATTTACCATTGATCTAGGATCTACTCTTTTCTAGATATTGTGGTAACCACTTTGCAAACATAGACTTTAATTATTACAACTATTCTTGCTTGGTGTTCTATGTAAAAAAAATAAATAAGTAAATAAATTGCAGGCAGATAGATAGACATTCCTGCTTTACAGATGATAAAACTGAAGGCACCACTTATCCTAGTAGCAACAAGTACCATCTTTTTTTATCCTGACCTTAAATTACTTTGGACATCAAGAGCAATGGCCCCATAACACCTCTGAAAAAAGAGCCATGATATATATGTCTCAAAGCTATCATTTATATTCTGTGAACAAGTTTGCGGGTTATTTTTGTAACAAAACTCTGTTCTTAATGTGATACTGTCTGCTTTAAGAGTCCCGATGTTAAAAGCAAGATTAACATGCAGTACTTAGCAAATCAATGCTATAAGGTTTGAACCCAAAAGGATAGCTGTCATCAATTAAGAAACATTTGTTATATACAAAAGTCACAAATAAAACTGTATTAAGAGTCCTGTTTACTGACGTGCCATGATTGGTTCAGAAAACCAAACCCTAA
The DNA here is from genome assembly GCF_057876585.1 of Rhinolophus sinicus. NCBI lineage: Eukaryota > Metazoa > Chordata > Mammalia > Chiroptera > Rhinolophidae > Rhinolophus > Rhinolophus sinicus. The sequence goes on along the minus strand of NC_142503.1, from coordinate 185,506,845 downwards.
CACACAAAATATGCATGAAGAAGTCAAGCTTTGCCTTTTCTATAATTACGGAGGCAGGGGATCAAATCTTCTGCTAGATTCTGATAACATTCTGCTTCTATTGTGCAAAGAATCACCTATGTGACCTACCCTCAAGCTGAATATTTTAGCACAGGGATTTCTCTTAAAAACTGCTGTAGCTGAAGGTCTCATCTAATAAGATAAAGGACAGATTGTGGACTGGGAATAAGAGGGGGAGGAGTAACGAGTGTGCTCTTTCAGATTTGTGGTAAAGCTAAGTGAACTTGGCAAAGTAGGTCAAAGCTATAAAATGCATTTGATCAAAATTAATTCCATATTAATTTAGATAATTAATATGATACATCAAAATCTCAAGGTTGAAAAATGATATACATGTCTCATAAACCTATCAGTTTACAATACACTTAAATATGTATTGTCCCAATTATTTTAAACCTCACAACCACGTAACGGAATAGGGTCTTATCATACAACTGTAAGTCAGATGATAGATACACCTCTCATAGACCTAGTTGGATTTGCTACGAAGCCACTGATTGCATGTCTTACCTAAATGCAAAGCCTATCTTCTAATTTTCTGAAAATTTCAAGCAACGTATTCTCTCATGGTGGCATCTGAATCTGGACCCTTGGTATTTATACACGATTTTGTGAGTTTCACCTTATGCACTCACGTCTTGGTTTTGGTTTTCCCAGAACCAGATGATGAGACAAGAATTTAAGTGCCAATGATTTATGTGGAAGTTCACCCCAGAGAACACTGGTAGAAAAGTGAAAAATGAGGCAGGGGACAAAGAAGCCCATAAAGGTTATGCAATCAAGCCAGCTACCCCTGTGGACAACTGGAGCTTAGTTGTGCTGAGGAACCCTTGGAGACATTGGAGAATATGCCTAAAGAGTTGACATTGCAGCCAAGATAAGATGCCTAAAGTATTTATTCAGGACCCTGAGCTACTTCCAAGGACATTAACTCTCCAGCACTTTCAGTCTGCCATACATACTTTTTGACAATGTTTCTGAAGCCAATAAAAATCCCTCTGTCAGAGGCTGCAAATGTTTGTAATGTTAGCTTGTAGAAGTAAACATAGAGAGCATATGGATGGCAATATGGATCCTTTCCCATTTGCCTCCTGGGTTCTGATGAGGTATGTTCAGTGTCAAATATTTCTTTCTTCTTTTTTTTCACACTCATTAAAAGAATAAAATTGATATATTATACTATCTATCCATAGTATATCCCTCATATGAGTCTAAAAAGCAATCTTACACTTCAGATACTTTTTTTAGCTTAAAATATTTAAACAAAAATTTGGAGGTCAGGAGCAGGGTCATATTGTAGTAGCCTTGCATCATCTGACCTCTTTTCCTCACCTCTCCCCTCCCTCCAGTCCTTTCTTTATTGATTTAATTCCCCTAACTCTCTGAGGTGGAATCCATTCTCCTTACTCATGATAAAAGGTATAATGGCCATCTCCCATTTTTATTATCTTTTTGTGTATTCCCTTGGAGTTTGTTTCCTCACCAAAAATCATCATCATCATCATCATCATCATCATCATCATCACCATCATCATCGTCATCGTCATCTCAAACAAATGCCGTGCTCTCCCCAAGAAGAATGCTGGTCAATAATGTAGTTTTAAAATTCATCACAGTAGTTTGGTAAATAAGGAAACTGAGACAGAGGTGTCACTGTTAACACGTGTGCTATTACAAAGCTAAGAAATGCCAGATGTCTTCTGCTTCCAGAGTCGAGACTCTTCTTCACGGGAGACTGCTTCTCATCCTGGGTTAAACGATGTAAATAAATGTTGACCAGGACTCAGTCAGACGTGAATTAAAGTAACTTTAACTTTTTCCTCACTTACCTAGCCAACGAGACGGCTAGATGAGCAGAACGACAGAGGGTAGCTCCTAGTCAGATGGTAAAAGCCTAGAATTTATTCCTGCTTTGTTCCCAATGATTCTCATAGGACCTGTTCGTCCTTATGTTTGGACACTGTAGGTCAACCTTGCTTGAGAGTTTTCATGATTATATTCTCTTCTAGCTTCTTCCACTGGATTTCAAGGTGAATTATGATGAGGGTAGAGAATCATGGTTTTATAAGGACATAATACGGTATTTCAGTGACAGAATGAAAACAATTTTAATGCATTTTAAAAATGCTACAGGAAGTTTATTTCCATTTTCTAAGCAATTTGGAACTTTCATTCCCAGCCCATGGTAGTCCAATTATGGATTAGAAACTTTTTGTGAAAATTGTATGATTTTAGCTTTTCTCATGATTTGGTTTACTTTTGATATCTTGGGTGGATAATGCAAAAGAATGGGTTTCCCTTACTGTGAAAGCTCAACACCAGTGTGACTGTAGGAGAGTATCCCCATCATTGTGCCCAGGTGACCTTATACACGTTTGCATGGCCTACACAGGCAGACTTGAATGACAACTTAGCTGAATCTTGGAAGGACTCTTTGTAATTCTCGCAGAACGTGAAAGTGTGGGAAGCCTGTGAGGAGCTTTGAGGAGGCCATGTCTGCCTTCCTACCTCCCCCGGGAGGTGCCATGATACACTTTCCCATTGCCTCCTGGGTTCTGATGAGTCTGGGGCTTTCTGCCTCGTCTCCCTCAGAAGAGAGCTGCAGGGTATATAACAACTCAGTTACAGTCTAGATCTGGCTATTCAGCAGTGGAATATATCCCATATCTTGCATGGCAGTCATCTGCTGTCATCCTTTTTTGGTCGATGAAACAAAGACTGAAAGGCTGGCCATTCTGTCTAGTCTACCTTTCTCTGTAAGTAATAAACTATCTGAATCTGAAAGTGGCTGGTTGTATCTTCACCGGCCAAGTCTTTACCAGCCTTCGTATGGAACTTATTTCCTGTTGTACTTGACAGTGATAACCCCTTTTTGGATAGGGAAAACCTACCTCCACGACCCTCGCTGAGAAGCAGTGTTTGCTTTTCAGAGTTACTACTTTTTGTGACATTTTAGGGAAAGAAAAATAAAAAATTAACATATTTCTGTATTATCAGGGAGAACTTTATAAAAAATTTTAAATTTAGCAATGATTTTCATGGTTCTTTTCCTTTCACCAGGAATTCCCCTTAAAACAGAATGATAGTATTTAATCTGAAATAACTCCTGGCATATGCAGTGATCCTCTGTGAATGAGAATATTGTAAATCAAGACATATACACACATGTTGACTTGCAGTTACCAAATCAAAGTCCATCTTCTCAAAATAACCACCCTGCTTTAAATTTCCTTTTCATATAAATGCCCAGCTATTTTATCTAGCAAAATTCCATATGCATATATAGACTTGGACAATAATGCACTTGTACTTCTATTTTAGCTCATCTTTTAAGACCTCTTTAAAATTCCCTAAACAGCCCATCCCTTGAAATAACACTGCATTATAATCTGAGATCCACTCTACTAACCTCCTGTGAATACAGTGATTTGAGAATATATTATGTACCAAGATTTTCATATGTAGTAATCGATTTTGTATCATATGATCATGACAAAAATCCCAGGAGGTATAAATTGCTGTCTATATTTTTATACAAGGAAATTGAAGCCAAAAGAAGTCGTGAACAAGGTCTTAAGCTAATAAGGATACAGGTGGGATCACGATTCCTGACACGGAGCCTGTTTTTTTTCCACTTGGCTTCACTCTTATTCATGAGACATCCATAGTCACTGGTGATATGACTGAATATTTTTATAGCCATCCTTACAACAGTGAGGGTGAAGTTGACTATATTTTGAACTAGCTGCTTAGAAACAATGATGAAGGAAATCTCATAATTAAAAACTTTTAAGTAATGAACTACATTTGGTTTTCCTATAACTGTAAAAAAATCTGAAGAGCTGGATTCCATACTGGATCAACCAATGAGTCAGTCTGGCACGCTACTGCAGATATGACCATAGTGAGTGTTTAGGGCAACATTCTTGCTGCATTTAAACCTTAGATGGTTGAGGTTAGACTCTAAACGTCCCTTGGTTATGACATGTTCCTATCAAAGACTTGAAAACTGACTATGCAATAACTATTGTTCAATATGCCATGGGTGGAAAGGATCCTAGAGGAACTATGATTTCAAAGCAATGGCAGTAAATTAAAAAAAAAAAAAAAAAAAAAAAAAAAAAAAAAATATATATATATATATATATATATATATATATATATACACACACACACACACACACACACACACACACACACACAGATCATTTCAATTAAATATTTATAGACTCACTACGATGGTCCCTGAAATGGACCAGGAAGATGTTAGAAGTTTGGGATCCAAAAATGAGTGAATCAGATAAAAATTGTCCCTAAAGGCACATGTGAGGCTGAGCATTCACTCAGGAATGAATGTTGTCACTGCCTGAAATATTTCTGGGATTTTGTTGGTATTTCCCTCATATTTCTGTGGAGCACACTTACATGGAGAGCTGTCATCATGTCTGACCACAGTCTTTCTGTCCTTTGAGTTCAATTTCATTTTTTCCCATAAATAGTCCTCCATAAGTATTCGGGGATTCTGGCAGAGGTCAGATATTTGCTGCAAACTATTGATGGGACTATATCTCCTCCTCTTTCTGAACAGATCATAAAGGTTATTATTTTTGATCCTGCATCTTTAGGAGGAATTCTTGTTGAATTGTGATGCAGGAAGTTAATATCCACTTAGTGGATGGATCATTTGAGTCAAGCCTGGCAATAAATGGGGTGACAAATTTCACAACCTGCCTGCCTGCCTGTGATTTGTGTCTGAGATTTGAATTTGAGAAGTGGTCAAAAATCAACAAGAATAAAAGCTGAAGGATCAGGTGAGCAATCTAGTCTAAGAACATTTACTAGTATGTAAGAAGGGCTCAAGAATGAAACTGAGGTCTTTCCTTTGAGAAAGACCTAGATTAGGAAGGTTTTAAAAAGAGGCTAAAGTAGTAACTCGTTGGAAAAAGCAGAGAGACTAAAAATTATTTGATGTGTGCCTATTGTGTACCATTGGCTTTTGCTTTACATGCTTTCTTATTTAATCCCTTCAGTAACATTGCAGTTACGTAATATTATAATTATTTGATAATACACTGAGGTTTATAAAAGTAAAATGGCTTGTTGAAGGTTATACAGTTAGCCCCTGACAGCCCTAGTATTAGAACTCAGGACTCTCTCATTTCAAATCATGAACTCTTTCTTATCATAATTTCTGTTTAAGATGTAATCAGAGCTCATGTACATACATAGACATTCTGAGGAGTTCACTTTTTGAAAGTTCATTACTTTGTGCATACACCGTAAATAAAGATTACTTGAGAACCCACGTCTCAAAGATTCACCTGCCCACTTCTTGCCAGCATGCCTTTGTAAGTTTTCTTTGTTAGTTCTAAATGAGATAAATACTAAATGTCAGACATTAGAAAATATATTTAATATACAAATATCTTCAATCTTGGAAGTGGAGACGAGTTACACCTCTTGAACACTTTAAAGACTGAATGTCCTCCGTTTAAAATGCAACACTACCTTCAGCTCTCAAGTTGTCATCTATTCTCTGACATAAACAGCCTGATTCCCACATGGCATATTCAAAGCCTGCCTTGTACAGAATCATTTACAGTGATTCCATTTAAGTCACACTTTTAAAATCGTTCCCAAGAGACGCAGCTCAAATAGAGCGGAGCTGTCCACGTTAGCCACCCCACACAGCCGGGCTGAGTGACAGGCATGCTTAATCTGTTCATTTTAAATCTCGATGGCGCTTTGTCTCTGAATGACAGCACTGCCCCCAAAGCCAAGACTGCAAGTCCTTCAACTGGGCTCGGTCCCGGCCTGGGACAACATCGAAGGCAAGTTTAAACCACACACTGCTACTATGCCCAGATGCCGAGCTCACGTCTCCTGGAAGATAATTGTTTCGGCCACCACAACCGCCCCAGGTGAGGAGGCTCGGGTTTAAACGGCTTTGTCTGCAATGTATATCTATCTCCTCACAATGTGTTCAGCTTGCATTGTGCTACTGCACTAAGCCCTCCGCTCCACGTGATTTTATCATCATCCCTTTCCTCTCACACGTTCTCTTTTTTGCTTCTGCATCACGCGCGGCTCCCATTTAGTATTCTTGCAGTCAGTCTGAATTTGGTTGGATGGCCCTGAAGGTTATTTCTAACATAACACGTGTGGTGTTCTGGGACATACCTTCCACTAATCGGTATTCACCAGGCCCTCTTCAGAGTGTGGGAGTTATTACAGGAAGGGCTCACTCAGAAGGCATGTGTGAAAGTGTAGGGCTGGCAACCTCTACTCAATTATCTCTCTCTTGTAATTTCTAGAAAAAAAAAAAAATGCCATTTTTTGTGTATTTAATCCCATAATTTTCTTTACTTCTCATAGGATTATTGGTTTTATACTAAGACTGAATCTCCTGGAAGAGCAGTGAATGCCTTTTCTGACCTTCGTATTCTCTACTACTCTTTATCCTCCTGGGATCTGGGCAAACTTTGAGCCAATTTTATCAAATATAGATTGTTTTCCTGTCTCCTAATATTCCCCTATGTCTGTATCTTTCTTCTTCATAGCACAACATGGCTTCAAATTCCATATTATTAAAATATTTTAACTGGGGGAAAATGTAAGGGCAAACAAACCCAATTAACAACAAAACTTTGAAGCATATTGATTTGACTTACCATCTCCCTTCTCAGTAGAATTTATGTCCTAAGGAAAATATACCTACATATTTAAGGACAAACTCAAATCTACTAGGTAAGAGAATCTTGGCTAAGAGAGACAAGGAGTCATAACTTTACCCTGAGACCGCATGGGTCTCCAGATGGACTTCTCCTGCCCAGGAAAAAAAAGTAACTGGTGCAAAAATTAATCTGCTACGAAATTACAAAAATGATCTTATATAGTTTATTATTATTATTTTTTAAATAAAAGCAAAATTAGTACAGTGGTATGCTCAAATTTAACAGAAGATAACTGTGGTTCACTTACTTCCACGCTGATACTTCCACTTCTACATGCATGCTTTTGGGTACATTATCTAATGTTTCTACCTCAGTTTTATCTCTTGTAAGATACCGTATTTCCCCCAAAATAAGACTGGGTCTTGTATTCATTTTTGCTGTGAAAGACACATTAAGGCTTATTTTCAGGGGATGTCTTATTTTTTCATCAACAATCCATATTTATTCATGTACAACAATCTACATTTATTCATTTATTAGTGTACAAAAATCTACATTTATTCAAATACAGTCATGTCATCTTCTTCTCGAACATCGTCATAACTCTCCAAACCCCGAATTCCAGCTTGAATTTCTTGCAACTCCATTTCCTGTAGAACCATTGGCCCCAATCTCTCATGTCCAACAATAGAGCTTGTAGTGCATTGGCAACACAGCTGTCAGTGATTTTATCCCATGAATTCTTCACCCAAGTCACGACCTCTTGCAGGCTAGGCTTCACAAAGTTTCTACGCTGATTTCTCTCCATTCTATTTTCAATGTAATTATTGATTTCCATGTGCAAATGGTCCTTGAACAGGTTCTTTATTGCAATATCAAGAGTCTGGAGATAGGCAGCCTTTCCTATGGGAATCATTGTTTGATCTATTCTTCTCTCTGCAAGGAAGTTCTTCATGTCTTTAGTGCGGTAAGTGCTGGCTGAATCCCAGACTAAGCAGACCTCTTTGGCCATCGTTCAAAACAAGTGGCAGCATTAAATCAACCCAGTTCCTTATAACTGCTTGTGTGCACCAGTCTTTTTCAGTTTCAAGAACATAAATGCCTGAAACACGTTCAACCTTATCTTTCTTGCCCTTAGTGATGATTAGAGGTGGGGCTTTTTTTCCATCAGATGAATTGCCAAAATACAAGTAACACATGCACTTTCGTAACCAGTGGAGGGAATGTAGATTGATGAGGCACCCTTCTGATCAATTGTCATTTGAGATCCTTGGCCCATAAACACTGTAGTTTCATCCAATCATGTTGGAGAGGTGATATTTAGAAAAGTCGATGCCATCAACACAGGACTTGAATGCAAGTGCATGTTTAATAACGTCAGTGTCTTCCAGCTTGAACAGTGTTGATCTTGTCAGAGACAGTTCATATCGTTGAAGGAAGCCACCCAGCCAGTGTTGTGATGCTTTGAATTCTTCTGGGGATATTTCTAACTGTGGTGCCATTGCAAGGGCAAATGCTTGGATATCAGCCCTGTCTACAACCAAAGCCATTGCTCTCCTGTCAGCAATCCATTCACAGATGATGTCTTCCAGCTCAGGAAATAATGGTTGCCGACTTGATCCACACTTGTGCTTCTTAGCATTTCCCTCGTCCACTTGTTGACTGAGGTTATGGTACTCTGCTCTCCATTTTTGGACCATTCGAAGATCCAACTTCTTCTCTTCGGAGAAAGCTATAAGATTATTGCCTTGGGAGTCCTCCATGATTTCTTCCTTGTACTCAATGTAATAGTTCTTTCTTTTTTCACTCATCTTGTCTGGGGTCAAATATCATTCCCTTTAAATCTACCATTAAATCAAGTGTTAATTGAAGACTTATAAGACAGGAGTGGCAATAAAAATTATGACAGGTAAAAATGATGGTACACACAAAAGCGACGAAAAATTGCAGCCACCAAAATTCAGAAAACATTTCTTTATTTTGCACGAGTGCATTGAGCACATCCATTATAAAATACGATATATTGAATTATGAAGATTCATATTAGACACAACCACGTCCGTTTGTTGTCAAGTGCACACATTATTCGTGTGTTGTGTGTTTCTGTACTCTGACTGGTCACTGGGCAATAAGTCTAGAGTTCATCTGTTTACATAGGCGATTACCTCTCGTCCGAAGGTGACTGCTTGGGTATTTACAAATACTTAATTATAATTCATATTATCATTTATTTTAAGTATTAGTGTCAATAATATTATTTATCTATATTTAATTATATATTAATATTATTTTATAATTCAATACATCTGTTGTGTGTTGCAACAGACATACTAAATGCATCCATCTGGCCAATGATGTTAACTGGGGCTTATTTTTGGGGTAGGGCTTATATTACGAGCATCCTGAAAAATCATGCTAGAGCTTATTTTCTGGTTAGGTCTTATTTTCAGGAGAAATACAGTAGGTATAGCAGTAGTATTTACCTCCTAGGATTATTACAAGGATTGAAATTAGTGTGACAGGTAATATGTTTAGAGCAGTGACTGGATAAAAAAATAACTCAACTGACATTAGTATAACTTATACTTGCTTCTCATGAGTATTATGCCTTTATATAATTTTATCTCTCCTTTTTACTGACGAGAACACCAGGGAACCTACATTAACTATGTGATAGAACATTGAGTTATAACGTATATATGAAGAACTCTGGCTTTTTTACTTCAAACTCTGTGTTCTTCCTTTACTGGATGGCATTTTCATTTTTTTATTTGAATAGTAATTTATCACTGTTCCACTTTTATTTTAATAGTAATTGTCATTCTCTAAAATCACTCTTTACAAAATAATGACTGCCCCCCCCCAACAGATACATCCCACTAAGATATAGTCTTGATGATGGCATGACATGTATTTGTATTGTTTGTTGAAATATCTCTGGAATCTGAAACAGTGCCTGGCACAGTAATCTTTGTAGAATGAATGAATGACTAGACTATAGAGTGTGCCAGTGCTGAGGGTGTATTTTCAGCTTACTTTCCCTTTACCTAGGAGCTTATACCAACTCTGCTAGATACTTCTTCACATGCCCGGGGTCACATACAAAAGAGGACTTCTTCATACTGGGACTGGTTAGACCTTGACATGTCAACTAAGACGATTACTATTAGGGGTGGCAGACTTCACTCTTTCCACTTCCTCTTGCATTTTGTGCACCAATAGGTCACATGAATCCGAGGCTCTTTGGATCCTCTTTGGTTTTTCTCTGCTGATTGCTTTTGATTATGAAGATGAGTGTCTTAAGCACTAATCTTAGGGAACTGCACTTATTCTAAGGCTTAACAAGCATTTTGACTGGGATTGAGGGAAAAGCGAAGCATTGGGACTGAGGTAAGAGTGAAGTGTGAGACCCCATCCTAGGCTGGAATCACAGTATTATGAAGCCTCTGTGTCAGAGCTCTACAGCTGGTAATGCAACAGCTCTTGGTTTCCCATTTTGTCATTGCTCTCTGCATTGAGACCCCTTAACATGTCAGGAGAAGTGAAGGGATACTTGGCTGGAAAGGGAAGAATTTGGGCAATCGTGGGTCCTCAATCATAATGTCACAAAATATTTAGCTTTATTCTCTAGTAGTTCTCTCTTGAATTGCTATGATCCAGCTGAGAGTTGCACCAAACTTTTGAGAAAACAGGGAACATTTTCCCTTGAGTTACTTTAACGCTGTTTCTCTTGAACTTAATTATTTATCTAAGCCCATGTATTCCTAAATCTCACAGGGTTTCAGGTTTGGGAAACACGTGTGTATCCACACACAGATGCTCTTTCTATATGGAGAAGTGTGTAACTTAGTGATGACAAGCTTGGGGCTTTGATATTAGAAAAATACTGTGACTGTTCCAACTTTGTAGGCTGTGATATTGGGAAAGAAACTAAGACTTGATTTCTTCATCAGTAAAATGTCAGTAATGCCTGAGAAAAATAAATTAGATAATATTAAAATGCTTAGCATAGTGCCTGGTATATTCTAAAGAGTATCCGACTGGGGATGCTCACAAGTTCAGATCATTGACGTATGAACTTGTATATATGTGTATGGGTGGGGTGGGTGTAAGAGGCTTAAAATTTGTTGGCATGTGGTAGCAGGCACATACCAGGGTCACAAGGAAAATGGAAAAAATTGTAAAAGCAGTAGCAAAGCATCGATACGGCATAAAGCGCTTTATATACATAAAAGAAAAGCAGATCACAGTTATTTTTGAAAATCATCTCTTCCCTTCGTGCCTTTCTAATTAGAATAGGTAAAATAAGGAGAGGCAACCCCAATATATTGTTTAGATGATGAAGTAGGAAAGGATCTAGAAAGCAACCCTGGCTGAGCCCCAACGCTCAGTGTAGATGTAAGCAGGTACACCTCCTGAATTTTGACTGCTAGTATATGAGAAAGCAGCAACTGGCAACTATGGGGCATCAACATGTTATTGTAGGAACCTAATCACGTCTTGGCTGAGATCACTGAGTATCTGCTGGGTGGAGGCACCACCATCGCAGACATACCAGTTCCCCAGCTCTGTTCCATAGCTGTAACCTTGAGGTTCTGATCCCAAATGTTTTCATTACGTGACCAGTAGATTCTGTGCTTTGGCTATGGATAGGATTTAAAATTGGTTAAATAAGGCAGATGGGTGGCTCAGATGGTTAGACCGGGAGCTCTGGGAACCAGGACTGCTGGTTCGATTCCCACATGGGCCAGCAAGCTGCACCCTCCGCAACAAGAATGAAGTCAATTAGCTGCTGCTCAGCTCCCGGATGGCTCAGTTGGTTGGAGCGCAGGCGCTCAAACACAAGGCTGCCGGTTTGACTCCTCGACTCCCGCAAGGGATGGTGGGCTACGCCCCCTGCAACTAACAGTGGCAACTGGACCTGGAGCTGAGCTGCGCCCTCCACAACTATGATTGAAAGGACAACAACTTGACTTGGAAAAAGTCCTGGAAGTATACACTGTTCCCCAATAAAGTCCTGTTCCCCATCCCCAATAGAATATTTAAATAATAATAATTATAGAAATAAAAATAAAAAAATAAAATTGGTTAAATAAATCTAGCGGGTTTCTGAAATTTCAAGGGCCCTAGCTTTGTTTATACTTTTGTAATTCTTGTTGTTTCAGTGATGCAATTTGTCAGCACTTCTGAGAGAAGTTCCTTGAAGGACTTATTTGAGAGTCAGGTTGTGAACATAAAGGCATCTCTTCTGGAGAATTCTTGGTGATTATGGCCTGAGCCCTGTAATCTGCTTTATGTGGGTTCATTGAATATTGATAGAAACAGTCAAAGTTCCAGACACAGTGAGAGATATTTCAGGAGAATGTCTTCATTCATTTCTTATGATAACTTTGTGTGAAAGCTGCCATTGCTGTTTACTGAACTAACAATTCAGAAACAATCTTGGACAGATTCAATGCCTTGTCCAAGGTCACAGGGACAACTCATGGTTGGGTTAGGTGTACTATCAAAGTGTTATTTTTCTGTTTATTGTTCTAATTATTTTCTAATCAAACTGAAAATTTGGCTTTAAATTATTGAGTCACAGTATTTCTTGAAAAGATAATCTTTATCTTTACTGTTTATGCCTCGTAACAGCCTTATATTAATTAGTGTTTTTGAATGGGGAAAGGAAGCCGTAGATTAGTACATCTTGAGGTTCTGGGCTCTTCCATGAATGGACTGCAGCATCCCTGAAATGATTTACATTTTGTTTCACTTGTGTGCATATGTGAATTGTGTGAAAGGAGTGTAAGAGTGTTCTTTAAATCCTCTGAGAATTTCTAACGCCACAAAACAGATAGCAATTGTTAGCACTTGTCAAAATTGAAAAAAAATTACGTATTTCTTTCTTAATCAAATATCTCTGTTTATCTGACCCAAAGAGAAATAATACATAGCAAAATGAAAGATACCACCCTCATTATTTTTGCTTCACTCTAGAAGAAATGTAAGTCCCAAGGTACCTAGACTGTTGACTTCCCTTCTTAACCACCTCTTATAGAAGGCCATTCAAACAGGAATCACCTTCAATTCTTCAGTCAACTTGAACATTGATTTAAACGCATGGAGGTCAACCTAAATTCTAGACACAGAAACAAAGATGACTATTATGACTTCAACTGAGTAGTAAGAGCCCTATTATGTATCAGAATCATGTCTGGATAAACATGATAGTATTTCCTTTATCTCTGAAATCTTGAAAGTTGGGAATTTCCAACTGATTTGTATCATGTTATTTTAGTGTAGCAGGTTGAAATGTTGAGTAAGCAAGGAATTTTTTAAAAATGCATTCAAAGAGGTACGATCAGGTAAAATAATTGAGTCAGCAGAGATTAATTCCATGCTAATCCATTATGACTTGGAAGGCTGCTAATTAGTTATTGAGATTGACAATCAATCAGATACAGAGCAAAACCTTGATGGACCTTCATCAAAGGGAGAGGGATTACTTTTCAATATTACTTCTAAAGAACAGAAGTTGATTGCAGTCTAATATTTTTTAGAAGGTTGGTGCATGCAGGTTTATCGGTCTTCACTTTACTTATTTGTCTTCTCAGGTTTGGTGTCACAGTTATGCTAGCTAAAGAAACAGATTGTGAAGTGTCTACTCTAGTTTTCTTGTTTGTCTACTTGTTATATCAGTTGCTGAGAGATGGTTTGTTAAAATCTTCAACTGTGACTGGGATTTCTCTATTTATTTAGCGAATATTTAAAATCATTTTAGAAGACTTTGATAGGTGTATTCTTTTGTACATAAATTTCTAAATGTTTACTGAGTACTTTGCACATTTTGTGATAATAATAAACCATGCCCATCGTCCCCCAAACCTTACCTTGCTTGCTGACACTACTTACAAACCAGCAAAAATAGCCAAATATATTTTAAAAGGAATCATGTACAATTTATTTTCAGACTTAGCTCTTTTGCTCTTTTATTTATCAATGAATTCCAGATCAGTTGTTGTAATTTTATCTTGACTTATTGATAAAAACAATAACTATCTCTGTTTTATGAAAATATGTTTTTCATGTAATATGAAGGATAATAATTAAATTATAAAATAGTAGTTAATAGGTACAAGCTGGAAATTTCATCAATTAAGGGACAGCAGTCTAAAAATTTCATCACATTTAAGATTTAGTCAGTATAGAGAGATTCCAAGAAAATAAGAAAAATTTTGGTTTATGGGCTCTTTCTGAATTAGTACCTATTATTTTCAAGATCTACTCAAATGTTCTAAAAGGACATATTAGTCAAAGTAAGTACTCAGGTATAAAAAAAAGAAATGTCTCCCTTAGGCTACCTAACACCCTATTGCAATACTAATATGGTTCATTAAAACATTGTATACAAAAAAAAAAAAAAAAAAAAAGAATGAATATTGTTGGAAATGGAAAGTGCAAGAGCCTTTTATCAATCACCCAAGCCTTATAAAATCAGACTCATTAACTGACATATTTCAATCTCTAGATATCATCAGTTTCCTTGGTTTTCAAATAATTTCTGGAATTCAACATTTTTGTTACTCCATGGAGATTACATAAACCACCAGTCATCTATAATAATGGAGAATTCAAGAGTATATAATTGAAATTCATAGATAACATAGAAAAGTCATCCATAGCACAATTGACTGATTATAATTTTATCTCTCAGCCACTTCCTCATTTATAGGAAGCGACTGACCACAAGGTCGAGGTGCATTTTGGATGAGGTCAACCTTATCCGAATGGTAGCATGTGGATGAAAAGTGAAAGAAAGCATTTTTGATAAATTGCATATTGAATTACTAGTTTCTAAATAATTCAGGGTTGACCATGTAAAAATCATTTATATTTTCCTATTTTATATTATTTATAGCTACTGAACTCATTATCATTCAGAATTTTAGAGCTGAGATTTGACTAATCACTCAGTTCAACTTCTTAAAAAACAAAACCAAAAATCAAAATTGCTAACAACAGCCACAGATCCTATGCATGCAATTTTGTTTTTTCTACTCTCAAGTTTTCCCATGCATTCTACTGTTTTATGTTCTTTCTAATAATTGATCATAATGTAATAGTTCTTTCTTCTGTCTCTGTAAGTGTGACGGTTAATCTTACGTGTCAACTTGGCACCTTTTGTGTGTAAGATATGCATATAAATTAGTGAACTTTGGACAAAGTGGATTGCCCTCTGTAATGTGAGGAGGCCATATCCAATCAGTTGAAGGCCTGAATAGAACAAAAAAAATTAAACCTACTAGAGCAAGACGGAATTCTCCATCCTTCCAGCCTTTGGTCTAGAAATGAAACACTGGCTCTACTTGGCCTTTAGCCTACAGCCTACACTGCAAGTTTGCACTTGCTAACCTCCATAATAATGTAAGCTAATTCCTTATAATAAATTTATTTCTATATATGTATACATCTGTATTAGTTGGAGTTCCCCAGAGAAACATAACCAATAAATTACACATTTATTATAAGATATTGGCTCACATGATTATGGAGGCTGAGAAGTCCTAGAATCTGCCCTCTGCAAGCTACAGACCCAAGAAAGCCAGTGGTGTAGTTTGAAGATCTGAGAGCTAGAGAACCAATGGTCTAGATTCTAGTCTGAGTCTGAACAGCTGACAACCAGGAGCACTGGGGGCAAGAGGAAACTGATGTGTCAGTTTAATAGTTAGGCAAAGAGAAAGAGAATCCTCCCTTCCTCCAGTGTTTTGTTCTATTGAGGCCCGCAGCAGACTGAAAGATGCCTGTTCATATGGGGGAGAGCAGCTCGCTTTCCTCAGTTCACTGATTCAGGTAAAATATCCTCAGACACACCCAGAAATAATGTTAACCAGATCTCTGGGCATCCTGTGATCCAGTCAAGTTGACACATAAGAGCACCTATCGCAACATCCTAGCGGTTCTGTCTCTCTGGATAACCCTGACTAATACAGTGAGTTTACAAAATAGAATTTCCTAACACTATTGATAGGTATGGACAAAACTGTCATCTAATTTAATTTAATGTTAATTGATTTCCTGATATAGATCACATTTTCATGTCCACCTGAAAAAATCTCATTTCAGAACTAGCCTTTGAATATGGCTTTATCTCCTCAGATCCAAGTTTGGATAAGAAGATGGTTTGACCAAGATTATTTGTAGGGCTGTGACCCAGACATTCAATAGAATGTCAATGAAATAGAACTTTGGCCAATAACACTATTTTAATATAGTTAATTAACTTTTCGATCTTTGGAAGTTCTGTAGCCTTTGAAAATGTGAACTGACTTCAGTGGTTTTGCTATCAATGACTCCACCGATATTCATGCAGTAGAGCAGACACTGAGATTAGTTTTCACAAACTTAATTTGAACAAATAGACATGGTGTAATGTGCAGCACTATATCACATATCCATTCCTATAACTTTAGGCAATTTCTCTAAATTCATACTACACACAGATTTTGGCCACCAGGCCAGGGCTATCCAGGCTTGGGTAAAGTCAAAACATTTAGAGAACAGTGAGGATGTGGTTACTGTAGCACAAGTTTGACCATAATATCTGAAGATGGAGATCCTTTTAGGAAGCCAACTTTCTTTAGGAAAAAAAAAGAGGAAGAGAAAGAGAAATGATCACTACATCTGAAAATCTTCTGGGAGAACACACCATGGTTCCCTGAAAATAAGACCTAGCCGGACCATCAGCTCTAATGCATATTTTGGAGCAAAGAGTAATATATATGACTCGATCTTCTTTTACTATAAGACTGGGTCTTTATAATATAATATAATGTAATATAATATAATACAATACAATACAATATAATAATATAATATAATACTTAGTCTTATTTTACTATAAGACTGGGTATAATATAATATAATATAATAACAGATCTTATATTATTTTTTGCTCCAAAAGATACATTAGAGCTGATGGTCTGGCTATGTCTTATTTTGGGGGAAACATGATACTCATATACTCATTTCTTTCCTGCTCAGTGGAAACAGAAGGAATTAACAGACTGTGACCATCTCTTATTTTTATTCGATAGTGTACTACAAGACTTTACAGGTCATTTCTGAGAAGAGAATTTGTGTACTTACAGTTACAGAGGAAAACACGTCCCATTGAAGCTGCTCTTTGGTTAGAAAATGGCATAGCTTATTTCCTATATTTCAATGACATATAGGGGGAAAAATATTGTTCTTCATGTCCAAAATAAAGTAACATTTAGGTGGATATTTCCACTTGACCTGGTGGAAACTACTTGTAGATCGGCAGACATGCGTACCCCTTATTCACAGTGCCCTCAAAGACCAAACTAAGTGAATCGACACTGGGATCAAGGACATAGTCTTCCCAAAACCAATTAAGACTTTCATTTTAAGGAAAAGTCTAGTATTCATAAACAACATTTGCTTTCCATTTTCAAAGACAAAAGGGCAACAAAACACTCTGGGATGGTATGTTTTCCTTTTGGATGTCTTGGGATTTCCTTCTCTAAAAGCAAAACCTTAAGATGTAGCACAGAAAAATAGTATGGGAAAGAGAAGCACATTGTCAAGTTCTGAGACTCAGTATTATCAAATTGTCTGTAAAATGTACCCAGGAAGGATAGCCAAGTGGAGTCTGCTCAATAGATTTTGTACATTTCCTTGATGATGGATTTGATCATTAACTCAGAGGAAGGCATTATACAGATGATGAAAACAGATGCATCCAAAATTCACAGAGGCTGAATGTTGATCGTGACAAATGTTAGGCTATGTCATCAATACACAATTCTATCTTCTCTCCCACTATTCCTTTGGAATTTTCTCTCAGTTGGGGAGTTCAATCCATTTCCTGGATAAGAACTCCAAAGTCTCACTCTTGTTCTGTTCATTCTCTGGTAAGACCTAAAGGGACTTTCAATTGCAATTCAAGTCTCTACTTGAATGCTTAGTCCCATGCAATAATTAAAATGCCCTGTATCTTCTCAAGTGCAGGAGTTGTATATTAATTTTCATAATGCTCACATTGAACATTCCCCTCACCAAGCTTTATTGGAGATAGTAGATACTCTACACTTTCCTACATTTGAGGGAGGGGACTCCAGACTTCAAGGAAATACTATTCACAAAATTATCTCTGAGACATGTTTAGCTATTTCTTTGGTAATCAAGGCACATTAATAAAGGTGAAGCCATCGATATGCCCTTTGCTTTGAATATTTGTAGTTTGTATCTACATCTATTGCATTCTCCAGTCGAACATTAAATGTGATCGATATATTCCATAATGAGAGGTTATCTGAAACTGAGAATCCATGATCAAAGTATTCTCAGGCATTTTTGGGAAATGAGCACTGGGGGAAATATTCATAAGGTGAGTTCTGCAGGTTAGGAGAATTCTGGGGATGTGCTTACTGCGCAGAAAGTTGAAGTAAATTCCAATTCCTCAGAAGAAAGACATATTTGGAAACAAGAGATCAATTTCAGAGTCAGATCAAATCCTATTACAAAGCAGACAGTTGCTACAAGAAAGAGATCCCGCATATGTGAGACACATGGAAAAGCACATTGAACATACTTTATGTCAAACTAAACATCAGAGCATCTATGTAGGCAAAATTCCATGGGAATAATGAATGTAGGAAATCACTTTCCAAGAATTTATCCCTTGAAACATCAGAGGATTCATATTGGAGATAAATGCTATGAACACAGTGAAAATGGGTAAGCCCTCAATCAGAGAAGCAACTTTTCCAAAATGAGAGAATCCGTACTACACACAAACCTCATGAATGCAATGGATATGGAAAGTCTTTACTGTAAAAAAGGTTTTCAGTGAACATCATGAGATCCACAATAAATTGGTCTTCTTTGTTTAATATTATTCTACCTTCTTTAAAAAGCCAATCTAGAACAATAATCTCACTGTGCATGATAGGCTGATAATGATTACTGATCTGTAACACACTTTGATTATCTAAGAATTAAACTTTATTCTGGAAAGATGCCAGTGGGGCTGCTGTTTCATTTAGGAAAGAGCTTTGATGCATGGAGATAGAGAGCATGCTTTCTTCTGTTTCTTTTCTTTTCTTTTTTTACTTAAAGGTTATTGGGGTGACAATTGTTAGTAAATTTACATCGATTTCAGGTGTACAATTCTGTAATACATCATCTATATATCACTTTGTGTGTTCACCACCCAGAGTCAGTTCTCTTTCCATCACTGTATATTTGATCCCCTTTACCCTCGTCTACCTTCTGTTTTAGTGTCATTAACATTACTGTGGAAAATATAAATTAACTGATATAATCATTCATGTGATGCTTTTATATCTACTGGTTGTTCATGTGTCACACATTATGTGGGCAAGAAAGACATTGCTACCACCACTTAAACAAACTCAAAGATTATTAGCATGATTTTTTTTTTTTAATTTTTTTGACTTTTTCTTTTTTCTATGAGATGTACCAAGTGATTTCCAACTCAGCAATGATTTCCAACTTGCATTTTGGTCCATCAGTCCTAGGGCACAAATAATGCAAAACAGAGGAGGCTGTGGTTTAAAAGGTGAACTCTGTCTCATTTGGATTTTAAGCAGTTTCCTAGGCTCCATAATGGATTCACAGAATCAGAATCGCTGGACACATAGGTCCAGATCTGCATTCTGCCAAGTAACCTTGGTGGGGCTGGAGCAAATGGCTCAGAAAACTCTCTTACGGCTTTGCGTGTTGCTCTTTGAAGTTTCACAAACTAATTTAGGACAACAGTGACCCTGAACACCTAAGGAAACCAATGCAATCCTTTATAAAATACTACACCAGTGATTTAGTTTCCTCCATAGTTTGGACAGGCGGAGGAGGAAAGGACTGGGAGGAAAGGAGGGGCTCATCAGTGGAGTAGAGAGGGAGGTGAATATTTAAAGTAGATGTTTCTGGAGTTTTCAAGTCAAGACTGCAGCTAACATGTGCTAAGGCACTTGTTTTGTCCTTTGATTTTTAAATTATACAATGTCGTGGTCCTGGATGCTAAAAAATGTTTATTAAAGTTTATACGTATTTTCATATATGGTAGTGATTTAACATGAATGTCCTTACATAATCTGGCTGTAAAGGAGAGAAACCGCAGTCTTGCCTACAAACTCTCTGTTCCCGTGTCCTACTTGCCATCCAAGTACAAGGCTTAGTCCTATGTTTATTCTCTTGCTTTTAAGTTCCTCCAACCAGGACTGGTTTTTCCTTTTCTCTCTGCCTGCTAATCCATACCAACCTTGACAGCCACTGTCAGAAGACTTCCCTGAGCGACTGCACATAATTCTCTTTCTTCTCGTAATTGTGGTGCCCATATTTCCCCCATGTGATTTTGCACCATGCTATATGGTTCTCTTGTACTTTCCTTTTTGGTAAAACTTTTATTTTTACACTTATTTTGATTTCCAGAGGGCTGAAAGGACCCTGTCTTAGTTTCTCCACATTCCTCATATTGAATAGCTGGTACTTGGCATATTTACTTAATCAAATCAGGTACTTATCCTTGGTCTTACTAGTTTTCATAATTGTGCTTTACCCTGATACTATCATAGTATATTTGAACTTTCTCAGACTTTGAATCACAAAAGGAAGAGTTTATTGAAATACTACATTAATAAAATAT
This sequence comes from Rhinolophus sinicus, assembly GCF_057876585.1. Classification (NCBI taxonomy): domain Eukaryota; kingdom Metazoa; phylum Chordata; class Mammalia; order Chiroptera; family Rhinolophidae; genus Rhinolophus; species Rhinolophus sinicus. The sequence continues at coordinate 185,486,439 of NC_142503.1, read as the reverse complement.
TTATAATATTAATCAAAACACCTGCTTCAATATACTATATACTTTTATCCTCAAATAATCAGAATGGAAGGGATTATCAATAAGTTTTGGCAACATGTACTTTCTTTGCTTTTTATACTCACAGCTAACTACATCTTACAAACACAGAAGGGTTGATTGGTACCGTTTAGACATACAAAGCCACAGAAAAACAGACTCCTCCTATTAGGTCTCAATTAGTTAGTGGTATTATTCCTAATTTAATTTTAGAAGATTAATTTGAGATATTTAGAAAATGCAGGCATTTAAATATGATTTGATATGTTACTTAATAGCAGAATTGATCTATTGACATAGGATGCGAATGTTCTGGTTGACGGATTGTAAACAACTTGATACTGGCCTCAGAAGCACTTAATATTTATTTTATTTTATCTGCTGTATAAACAGGATCTTGTTTTCCCTTCTCTGGTAGTAATTATGGAGAATCAGATGTTTATGAACAATCTATAGTGGTCTTTACTTCAAAGCAACATATCATCAAAACCCAGGAAGGTTATCCTCCCGAAACACAATTTCCTGCACTTCTTTAAAACTGAAGTGAAGGAATGGAATGAAGACAGCATCTGATACAAGAAATGTGCGTTTCGCTTACCAGGAATGAACACATCTATTTGTACAACCCTAGAACTTAAGATCTGGCATACAGATTTGAGTCTCTAATTGAAGGAAGCAAGGGAGCTCCACTGATGGCTTCCTGAAATCCTATACGAATAATTTGTGCCAGTGCGTAGACACTGAAGCAAGACTCTCAGACTAGGCTTTGCCACCGAAGTTAGGCATAGAAGGAAATTCAATAAAAATGCATTCTGACAAGAAATTACTTTTTATGGTATTTTAAGTTAGGAATAACATTGGTAGGAATGCAGAACTAATTAAGTATCACATTTGTTTTTGCTTTTTTCCCCCCTTTCTACCCCATAAGAAGAGTATAGTTAAATGGATGGATAAAGTACAGACAAGTGTTTAGAAGTGGTAATAGGAGAAAAGTCTCTAATAAAACAACTTCTGAAAATAGAAGACGATGAAATTCAAATTCCCAACTTCAAACAGTCTGAACAGTGGTGGAAAATAAACGGTATTAGAATCATACTTTTATCAAAATGGAAAATTAAGTGCCATGCTAGAATGCATGTAATAAGTGGACTTGATAATATCTGTGCCAAACTAAGTAGGCAGACTGACCTTCGACAGTTAAAAATTCCGGGCAGTTCCCACCATGGCATAGAGGTTTAATAACTAGTAGCATTGGTGAAGCACTCTGCTAGTTTTGATATTAAAACATTATTAAAATGCTTTTTAAATAGTCTTGCTTTTAGCTTTTATTTGGGGGCTGATGAAGGATGACACAGTCTAGTGGTAAGGCAAATAACAGTGGATTCCTTTAAATGTTAGAAAAATCAATCAACTTAATAGATCACCATTTGAAGACCAAAATTTCTCTTTAAACTTTGTAAATCTCATCTTTGATCAGTAAATAGTTTATAAATCTGGGTTTCAATTAAAAGGAATAAAAACTTTTAATTCTGCTTGGGTATGGTATTTAACACAGCTCTGGGCTTCAGAATATAAAATTAAATGAGCCAGAGCTGATGTGTGCAGGAATTGGGACTTCTGTAATGTAGGAAAGAACCATTTTCTATCACTTATTTCTAAATTTGAGAACAACTAAGTCTAGGATCCTAGAAAACTCCCTTTATTCTATTGACCTGATGCTTGTCTTCCAATCCTTGGAGCTACACAGAAGAAAGGCACACTGTAAATCCTCAGTATCGCTTCTGCATGTTAAGGGCCAGAGAGCTATCAGGGCAGGTGTTTCAGAAAGGACAGGCCATTAAAAAAAAAAAAAAAAGCCAACTCGAAATGAGCTATTAAGTTCAGAGGAGCTTGCTCCCTTCACCTTACCTTCACACAGAGGGAGGCCGTTAAACTCTGACAAACAAAATGGTTTATAGGCACTTGATATTTCAGATTCAGGAAATTCCATTTCAAAGCCTTGAAACACATTAAAAAATACAGACAAGAAATCCCCATGCTGCCAGCAGTGCTGCCAGATTTCCTAGGGAATGGCAAGTAGATTCTCCCTTCCCTTCTTTGTCAATCTTTCTGTTCAGACTACTTAAAGACTTCCAGCTTCGTGAAATGCAACTTTGAACTGAGAGATACCCTTCCATTTGTCTTGAAAAGTAAATACCTCTTGGCTCCGCAATGATTCTTAATTGTTAGGCGACTCCCATGCATCTCACTTGGGGTTCTTTGGTCAGAAGGCTGCCCAGTTGATTTTTGTCAGCTGGCATATAAAGACTAAATCATTGGGCTTTCTGAGCATCAGGGAACTCTTTGCCTCCTCGCCCCCCTGCCATGTGTCTACAATACCGCTTGGTTCTGCGTCTCTGAGAAAGCTTCAAATATTGAGGAAGTTCAACAGAAAGTCTGTAACATATAAGTGTCAGAACAGCTTTCTTTGAAAGGGTGGAGACAGATGAGTCACCTATGAGCTCAGTGAACACAGGAGGGTGAAAAGAAATTGGGTGTGTCTCAGTGTGTTAGACTCTGGCAACATTGAGTGGGAAAAGCTTTAGAGCATTTGACTAGCAAGCCCTGGAGGCAGGTGTATCTGCAGATCAATAGAAGAGTTTGGGATGGAGATTCATATTTTAGGGTCATTGATAACTCTGATGATGACAGAAGGCTACACTTGGGTGACATCATCTAAAGGAAATGTATAGAATGACAAGAGCACTGAGAAAATAAGCCTAAGAGACCCTGACATTTAGGAGGAACAGAACCACAGGAAGAAATCAGAAAGAAAATTAGCAAAAATACTGGAATATTCGAATAAAAAAATGATAGTCAACAGTGTATAGACTATAGAATTTCACTAATAAATAACTGAATACTGGATTTGACAATATACCATCACTGATTGTGAAAGCAGTTTTTTCATAATAACATATGTGAAGAAGCTGGACTCTGGGAATATATTTTCATACCTATCTGAGAAAGTAACCTGGAAATGCAAACACCTATCTAGCTGATAAGATACCCAACTATTAATAGATAATCATAAGATTTGTCCTTAGTAGATTCTAATAGGGCGGAAGGCATTTCGTATTGGCAGAAAGAGGTTGATGTTTTTCTGGGTCCTGGGTCCAGAGGGTAGTAAAAGCACATTTTGCCCTTTTGTTCTCCAACTGTAGGTAAGATTTGAAGGGCCTTTCTACCTCTAAACAATCATAGTTCATTGTCTTTTGCTTCTCTTTAGACAATGTACTAGACAATACACAAAAGAGAGAGGAGATACTTCATTCAGGTGCTTTATTTTTAGTGTATTCAAGTTTATAGTTAGTGCATAAATCCTTTTCATCTTCCCTATATTCCTCTAACTAGATTCTGCTTTGTATTATCACACAGGCTTTTTATGCCCTCTAAATTTACATTTTACAGATGCTTGGATTTATGGTAGCTCTTCCTTTTGACAGGTCACTGTAAGATGTGATATGTCAGCTATTGATTTTATGAGAACATATGTTTATCTGGTTAATTTTCTCCAAAAGATAATGCATGCTCTCAGAGTGAGGTCAAGGTCACCGAAATTTTCAGCATCTTTGAAGACCAGCCATTTCTATCTACAGAGATTTAATACAAAGAGACATTAAAAAACCACACACACAGAAAAAAACACTCAAAAGTTTATTTCTTATGAGAATACCTACAATGGAGCTACAAAAGTGTATGTTCACGCTGCATGGGGAGGGATAGAAGGGGTCAGTTGGGAGAAGTAAGAGAAAATCTGAAGCCAGAAAAGAAAATCAGACTCAAGCCTAAACTCTCTTATGAAATTTCACCTAGGCTTCCTGGCTGTAGCGCTGCTTTGATCTTTTGAAAATTAACTGTATTTATATGTATCATGCCAGTAAGAGCACAGGCTTTTAAATTATATAGTCCAGGTTATCACTTTGTACCAGGTAATGATTCAGAGCGTTGACTCTGGAACCACTGACTGCCTGATTTCTCGCTTCCCTAAAACACATGGTTAACTCCCCCAAACCCTCTGAGCATTAATTTCATAGATGTCACGTAAGAGAAATATGTCATGATGATTTGGAAATTATATGAAATGATATATGCAAAGTTCCTAGCATTTAGACAGTATATAGTAACTGGTTCTTATTATTATGGCAAATAGATCATTTCCTCTTAAGTGTGTGGATAATGCATTTCTTAAAACCATATAAGAGCCAGGCAAGGTAGCAGACAGTACAGACATAAACATAAATTACTCACATCCCTTCTTGTAAAGGAGCTCACCATCTAGTGAGGCAGACACACCACTCACATGTACTGTTGTGTCAAAGAGCAAGGTTAGAGGTATGAATAACACGTTATGAATTCTCAAAATCACGCGGTACTCAGCCCAGGAGGTTCAGAGCAGGCTGAGGAGGGATGTTAGTGACCACTGCATAAAACAAGTCACTGTGGTGACTGGGGTGGGGATTGGAGAGGGCAGACCAGGCTGAGAGGACACAGTGAGAAAAGCCCAAGAGATTGCAAACAATTAACTATAATTGGCTATTGCAAATGTGTAATCTGCAAACCTGGATAGGCTGAGATTCATTTGCACTTGCAAATAGGTCTTTGGTTATCAGATTAGGTGGTTTGGACTTTATCTGATGTACAACAGGCAGTCACTGGAGTGATTAAGTAGGTGAGTTCGGGGTGGGGTCCATTGGACAGATTGCTTAAAAAAATGTCCCCCAAAAAACCGTGTGGAAAATTGACATCAGGGTCTAAGGACAGGTTTATTAGAAAGGAAGAGCAGCAGTTCCAGTGAATGGAACATAAGAGGTAGAGAAACACCTTCATTTTAGAAAAGTCTGTTATGGAAACTTTTTCTTCACTTGTGTCCGTAATAAGGACCTTTAGGAGGCAGAATTAGCTATGAGCGGTTATTTCTTGGATGGAGGAGTATAAAGAACAGCAGGTGACATTTAAGTCTCACATTGCCTTTTCTGTTCTTAGTGCTACCATTCAGTTAGCAGGTGCTCAGTAAATATTGAAGACAAAAAGGAGGAGAGTGGGCAGAAGGATCCTTTGCATCCCTGGGGATGCTGAATCCAGAGAGTTCTGACAATTCTCCATGAACTTCTAAGGTTATATTAAACAGGCATATTTGCAGGATTGGCACCACTCTCAGTATAGATAATATTTATCAATAACACACCCTGACTTAATATAGCTATATGAGAGAGGAACGCAAGGGAGGGGGGCTACTAATGATAAGAAATTCCTCAGGTAGCTAAGGTCATGGAATTACAATAGATAAACATGTATTTTACCACCAGATTACTGTCTCAGTGTATTTGAAATGCTTAGAGCTATGGTGTTAATTAACTCTGGGCCTTCCCTGGTATTGAGGCAACTTAATTAAATTAAATTAGTAGTGCTGTATATTAATTATGGTGCAGACCTAAAGAATTTAGGAAGCACTCACCTTCTTGGAAAGCATTGTTTAGTTTTTGGCCCAAGGTGGCAGAATTAGTTTGCTACAAATTTAACAAATGCTACTGAGGCTTCATCCTCTCTCACTTTCCTCCTATCCATCATCAACAACAGTGTGGATGTGAAAGTTTTTATCTGCATGACAAAAATGCAGTTCAATTCCATGACAGCAAAGTGATACATATATATATATATATATATATATATATATATATATATATATATATATATATATATATATATGTCTATGTCTATGTCTATGTCTATGTCTATATGTATATAAATATATATACATACATATATATTTTTTTTTTCTTCTGTAGGTAATTCTCTACTTAACTTTCCAAATGTACCTAGTTTTAATACTTTCGGTTTTACAAGTATATTTGGCTCCATTCCTGAAATAAATGAATTTTGTCTAGATATCCTTGGAATTGAAGTCATAAAGCAACTATAGTGTGCAATAAACCATGATTAATCAGATGTCCTAAATTCAAGGAGCCCACAGACATTATTTAGTTTGAAGTCTGTCACTTCCACAGAAACACTTCCTTTTTTGAAATCATTCACATTTGCTCTGCTTTGAAATGCATAAATAGAATCATATATTTTAAAGAAATGAGAAAACCATCTGGTATAGAACTCTTGCTCAGAGCATCTATTAATTGTTGATAATCAATTGAAAGCCTACTAAAATCTGGGAGGTGTAAAGTGGAAGGGATATATTCTTATATCTCAAACTATTTTATTCTTAAAGGGAAATTTAAATAAATAAAGCTCATGACAATGCATAAAGAAGCAAGAAAGTGTTTGATGCAAATGCTCTAAGAATTCTGAAGGGGGGATTGATTTGGACTGGGCTATCGAAGACAGATAAGTGCCTTAGCTCATCCAAGGACATGTAGTATAGAAACTCGCTACCATCTTCCCATGGCACATTTTTGAGGCGTGTGATCCTAATGACCAATACTGGACCATGACTAGTTACAAGGTGAAAATAGGCCTCGGAATCATTTTAGTCATCACAATTCTCGTAAAAAGAAGACTGGAAAGTAATCTCCGATCTTAGAACAATCCCGAATTGTTGATTATACTATACTCTTACGTATTGTATGGATGGTGATATGAGAACATTTCGATAGGAGACTGGGCTCTTTAAAGGTAATTGGCTCCCACCCCAGTGATAATAATCACATTATAAAAAAGGGAGAAATGATTTCTGCATGGGATGAGATCTTGGAATGAAACTCATAATCTAACCGCCAGTTTTTATTATCATTCTATTAGATCAACAGAATTTCTGAATGCGAGTTGAAGAGGGGGATGTTTTGATATCCTTCCCTGTCTTCTTATGCAGTCAAACCTTGCTGGATCGCCTGCCCTATTATCACCTTCTAACAACAGAGGAAGTGAGTATCAGGCCTCAGAAAGGAAGCATCCTGCCTACATTATTTTAGATGAAATGTCTCCTTTCCTAGAGCACTCTGGGCTGCAGCTGCTTCTCTGCTGAACACTAATTCAGCAAGGAAACAGTCAGGCTTTACTGATGGGCTCTTGTGTTTGTAATATTTCATTTAATTGCTCAGCAGACAGAAGCTGGTTTTATTCTACACATCTTCAAACAACAATGATACAAAGAGGAAATTATTATAATACCCAACATAATAGTTATCCAAGACGATAATGCCATGTAAAAAATATTTAGTGACTGCATTATGATTATGTTATTGGGGTAAGGCATTATATTGCTAGAAGCAATTACAGCTTGCAATATATAAGAGCAATGACTTTAAATGAACAGAATAAGCTAAAGACTTGACGTGTATGTCTGAGCGCGGAGGAGGTGTTTTCTTTTCAGGGAAGAGTGAAAGCAGGAGTTTAACTAAACTCAAAACAAAAGGGTAGCATTTTTCTGTATGGAGCACTTTGACTTTTCAGTGACAAGACCATTATAAAGAAGCAAGAGGAAATAAAAATTGGTTTCAAGTGGGGAATGAGTTTTCTTTTAGAAAAATGCTCTAATAATAAATTAAAATTAAAATAAGGAAACAACAGTAATATCAATAATAAAGTTCCTCTCATAAAAACTTTGTTTCATATTCCAGTAGTGTTTAGAGAGTAGTATTTCATCAACAGACTTTCAGGCATTACTTTCTGCATTTCTATGGCCTGATGAATGAATAGAGTGGAAATTGAGAGTGATGTTAGTGCAAGCACTGAAAGCATAATTCTCCCTTTCCCTTCCCAGTAGCAAACGGTATCCCAGAGCAAAAGAGGGCACCCTGATGTAAAAGCTATCCGGGAAAACCACTAATGTTAAAAATATCTGATGACATCTCCAGATAGAAAAATCTAATTATTATTATTTTACCCAATGCCCCAAAAGCCAATAACAAACCACACTGCTGGTAGAATTCAAAGTTTGTTTGCCTTATACTTGACCTTCCCGATCTCCCCACCGTTCACCAAACATGTCAGCAATAATTCAAGGCTTTTGCCCACCTTGAACATTCTCCCACACACAGACCTCCATCCACGTACAAGGGTGCCACCCCCTATGTATGCTCTTCCCAAATGGGAGTGCATTTATGACAGGGCGCTTTTTTTTTGGCTTAGATAATTTTATACCCCACATTAAAAATACATATAAATTATGGATAATAGTAAAGCTGCATTATGTTTAAAATGAAACAAAGAACTACAAAGGAAATTTCCTCTTAAAAGTTAAGAATGCAGATCATGAGGTATAGGTGTCCCAGCCAAACTTCCAGGAGAGCACTGGTGGAAGCTGGAATGCTACTAATTCTTTCTTTACTTCCTTGGGCTAAACTATTAATTTACTTTTATGAGATCATAAAGTGCTTCATATATACATTATTAAACATATCTTGTATAGTGTATTTTCTTTTCTTTTTTAAAAATTGTACTTGACTGAACTCTTTTCTGTAGGAGCTTTAGTTTTCCCCAGGTACTGAGAATGCAATGACACAAATTAAATTCTATGTGTTGGTATTCAGCAAAAGGCATGGATTAGACAATATTTTTTTTTAACTATAAATACCATTAATTGGGTATTGTTTTGAGCCATATTTCTATATTAGCATATAGCTCAATAAGCATGGTTTATGATTAGGGAAAATACATACAACGGTGAGGAGAAGAGAACAGACATGTTTTGTGTATCAGTGGAAGGAACCCATTGAAGGAGAGAGCAATGTGTGAGCTGTCTTCTAAAATTCATTATGAATGGTTGAAAGCATTCTAGGTCCATAGTTGTCTTCGCATATAACTTTTGGTAAAGTTCCAATTCTTTTCCTCGAAGTAGAGAAAAATGCAGAGATCATTAAGGTGTCTGCCTGTCATCACATTTTATTGGAGGTATGCCTATCACCCCCATGCTTCTTTCCCCTTTTCTTTGTTCTTATTTTTGTATTTCCATGCTTTTGTCATATTGGAAAGCATTTTTGAAAGGACGTGTGCTTTCTTCACAAGCATAACCATTACATTCTTTTTTCTCTAATTTAAAGTAAATGGATCTGGAATTTAGTTCAATTAATTAAATTCGTGACACGGAAGCAAGATCTTTATCTGAGTTACAATTTTGGAAATTATATAGTAAACAAAATGCTAGTAAGCTTCAAATTAGGTAATGTTAATACAAATTACTGAGCTGTGAGCCTAGAAATACGTGTAAATACATGTTAGGGAAATATACGTTAGTACAATAGAAATATAGAAACACGATAGCATAGAAACTAAGAACAAGGACTCTGAGCTCTTTAGGTTCTAAAATCCTGGCTCCATCTCTTATCAGCTATGTGCCCTTGGGCAATATATCTAAAATCTCTTTTCTTAATTTTCTCATCTATAGAAGTGTGTATCTATTGAAACCTAATTGATGGCATTTTTGAAAGTGTTAGATGGTCAGTATATGCCAGTGCCTGACATACTCGAACCTCTAAAATTGCAAACTATTAGTATTGTTATGGTCAAGATAATTTCACAAATCAGCACTGATATTGGAATAGATAATAAGCAGTCCATTGGAATACAAAAATGAAAAAAATTTCATTTTCAAGCTCCAAGCTACGAAAAATAAAACATACTTCCACTTCACCCCAAATGTAAACTCTGTGTCAAAACTGTTAGCAAGGACTACTATATTTCACCTCAGGCTCTCTCATGAAACATTCCATCAGGCACCCAGTGAGAATAAATGAGCTGTGTCTGATGAAGATTCAGGACAGTGGAGGAGGTAATTATCATTGCAAGTTCAGGGATTATTTAAATTTAGCATCTTTCAATAACCTTGAATAATGCTTCTAAACTTACATATAAAATCTAACGTTCTCTCATTTTTCCATTTCACAAAAGTTTACAGAAAGCTTTCATTTCATTAGGCATTATGAAAGTATGGCCATGTTTTACTGCTCATGGTTTAGTCATTCTTGGTAAAGAGCATGTTTAAAGGTGTAGAAGTGTGATCTTACCATAGTGGAAACATATTTGTGAGTGTGATGGATTAGGGAAAACAGAGTTTGGAAAGATAGTCAGGATCTAGATGAAAACCTTTATATGCCATAATAAAGAGTTTACTTTTCGTATGTAGACAAACAAAATCCTTTATGAGGGAGCTAGCATATTTGCAGAAATTTAAGATTAATTAAACACTTTCATTACAGCTGCTTTTCTATTCATTCAACTAAACTTTTGGCCCACTGGACACTCAAGAAAACTCATATTTGCAATGATAGGTATTTTGGGAGTTTAGTTAAACATGTGTATCGACCTGTTGAAGCCCTGGCAAGATACTAAGTATTTCTGAAATGCTTCTTCCCTTCTAGGAAAGTGTGTGTGTGTGTGTGTGTGTTTGCTTTTAATCCCCCCGGTCAAAATATTCACGTATCTGTTTTATTTGTGTTTTGCCTGGATAAGAAGACACATTTTTTGAAGCTGCTTCTGAAACCTTGTCATCAAACCACACAAATCTTAATTTTGCTAATCGCCAAGGTTGAGAAGCTAATATTCTTAGTGTCAAGCTTCCTGTTCTATGCTTCAGGATTCCTGTTGTAGCAATGACTTAGACCTTCTGAGCTTGTTTTAGGTTATGTATATGTGAATGCTGAGTCAAGATACATCTATAGCGGTGACTTTGTTGAAATGCTGGAAAATCGTTGTTACTGGACTGCAAATAAAAAGAATAGCTCTTTGAGGAACAGAACCCCTGCCCCCACCCCCTCCCCCCCACCCTCCATTCCTTGATATTCCATCCCACATGTGTCACACACAGTATGTTTCCATTAGGGTGGAAATCAATTACCTTTAAATACCTTCCTAGAGACTGTTTTATCCTCCTCTAGCACTCATCCTGCTTCTGGGACACTATTACTTGGGACACTGAGAAGACACACACAGGCTCTTTTCTTGGCCTTAGGTTTAGAAAGGCTCATTAGTTTCCTTTCTAGAGTCCAACTGAGAAAAGGTTGAGAGTAATGCATTTTGGGGATTGTACTTGGATAGCCAGTGCCAGGTATCAATAGGATACCTTATAGAACGTTTAGAGCACCCTTTCTCTGCTTGGCTAACGCAGGCTCATTGTAGTAGGCAGCTCAAATATCAGCTCCATTTGAACAGGCTTATTTGTATGCATTTCCATGTGTTCTTCCTCAGAACTGCATTATTGCTATGTGCAATACATTTTTATTAGAGTAATTATCATACAAAAAGTATGAATTTCCCTTAGTGTTTGTTCTCTTTCTGACTAGACTGCAAGCTCCTTGCAGAAAGACTCTCTTGTAATCACATATGAGTCTCCAAAATCTGACAGGATGTTATGATCATGTTTCCCTGAAAATAAGACCTAGCCAGACAATCAGCTCTAATGCGTCTTTTAGAGAAAAAATTAATACAACACCCGCTCTCATTTTGCTATAATATAAGACCAGGTCTTATAATATAATATAATATAATATAATATAATATAATATAATATAGTATAGTATAGTATAGTATAGTATAGTATAATATAATATAATATAATATAATATAATATAATATAATATAATATAATGTAATATAATATAATACCAGGTCTTATATTAATTTTTGCTCCAAAAGACACATTAGAGCTGATTATCTGGCTAGGTCTCATTTTTGGGGAAACAAGGTATACAAATAGCAAGTGCTAAAAGAAATTTGATGAGTAATTAAGAATTTTTGGTAATTTTGTGCTGAATCAAATTGATACGTACGTGAAGTACTATGTCATAACAGTACAACTTGATACACTTTCAGAGTAACCAAACATATATGCCAGAATCCATATCTAGAAGTACTCCTTATGTTCCTGTCCAGTCATTACTTCCATGCCAAGGCTAATCACTAGCGTGATCTCCAACTGCATAGATTAGTATGAAATGGAATTAAAACTGATGCACCGCTTGGGTCTCCTTAGGATCAATTTTATGCTTGTGAGATTCATCCATTATGATGGATACAGATTTGACTTTTTTTAAGTATGTGACCTGGTCATAGTACCAACTCCTTGTTTCCCTGTCTTAATGTAGGAAAGTCAATAGAAACATACATAAAAATTATATATATATATATATATATAATATATATTATATATATGCGCAAATTATAAAGTACATAAAATGCAAATATATGTAAAGTGTTAAAAAACTTATACAGGCATGCATATATATGAAAGAATTCAAAGACAGTATGAAAAATTTCTTCTTACCAATCTGCCTTTCTTTCATTTATTAAATGATATGAATCCTCATTTTCTTGCTCTATCTCATTTTCCCCAGGGTAAAACAGCTTTCAGGAACCTCAAAGGGACATGGTAGAGTGAATGGCCCGGAAGTTCAAGCTTTCTGTCCTGAGGCAAATCAAGCAGACAAACACAGCACACTTCAAGTATGAGATTTCAGGAATGGAGACGTGAATAGGCACGCTGGTTTGATTTCAGGAATGTTGCAATGCACTTAAAATTAAGGTCAAAGGCAACCCTGTCTGATATCCCTTACGTTTCCTGCATAGCAAGATTAGGAAAGAACAGATAATGCATTCATTAGGGCAAAAGTTGGGACAAGTATAAATAAACTTGGGGAACAGTCACAGAAGGAGCAAAATAATACTGGCTGTTTTACTCTGAAAATGAAACAACTTGTGGTTATAATTAAATAATAAAATAGACTGGTATTTTAAGAAAATTGACACCAGAAAGACATTGTTTCCTACTCAAACTCTTAATCATTAGAAATTGATACCAATGCATATTTTGCTAGTTTGGTGTTTAGACACCGTAACTTTATATAACGGAATATGTGTTCTTTCATTTATAATTAGAAGAGAAAACAGACCTCTTTTCTTAGCTTTTGTAAATAATTGTCAAAATATGGATTTAAGATATTGTTTTTCCCAGACCTTTCAGGAATAAAGCAAACACATTTTATTGCTCTCTCTCTCTCTCTCACAATGTTTAATTATATCATATTGGAAAAGTATCTGGTTTAAAGCCTGATTTCTGGTTTGGCAACTTTAGTATTCTGTTATTATAACTTAAAAGAAAAATAAAAGAATTTCCAAAATTACTATTTGCCAAGCTTAGGGAAATTCTGTAATTGGCACCTGATTTTTCAGTGTCTAGTTTTAAAGCATTATGGAAATAAAGATTCCATGTGTTTTGTCACTTAAGAAATGCATACCATTTTCAAAATTGGAAATTCACTGGTATTTTAAATTATACAGTTCAAATAGTCTAAATGACATAATCATAAGTACTTCTTATGTGAACAATAATGGCAATATCAATTATCATTTATTTTTATCAGTTATTAGCAGTTGTAATTGTTACTAGTTATTAAAAATATACATGTATATTGATTGCTGTGTGTGCCAGGCACTGTGCCAAGCAGTTTTTATGTAATACATTCCCTATTTTTCACAACACTACGAAATATGTATTATTATTGTCTCTGCTTTAAAATCTTAGGTTAAGTCATATACCTTTAAGTCATATACCATCACCCAGAGCAGGTTGATGCCAAAACCCGTGCTCATAAACAGTAGGTAAACGATCCACGGTATGAACACATGGATTCTTTTTTTTTTTTTTTTTTTTTAACTATACCACAATTGAAACACAACAAAGATGATCTCTGCACTTAAAATTAACAGTCTTCAAAACAACTTCAATTGTTTTACTTTTTTCTAAAAATGACCACACCAAACACTGAAGTCAAGAACTTAAGAAAATAACTGAGACCTACATTTCATACTGGTGTTGAGTAGGTTCTCATAGATTCATAGCTTTGGCAAGGATTTTCAAGATAATTGAGTTCAGAGATCCTTGCGATCCAAAGGAAGAAAGGGAGGTTCAGTCAAGTTGTGACTTCAGTAAAGCAACAGCTACGTAGGGTTCTGGATCCAAGTCTGGGCCTCCTAGTTACCTCGTCTACAATGGTTATTGAACGCTGGTTATCAATGGCCATTGTATGTATCTGTTATCAGAAAGACTATGTGTTTGTTTTAAAGCAGAGATACTCTATTTAGAGCTCATGAAAAGAAGAAAAAGCCACCAGAAGAATCTGAATAAGAGAAATAAATTTACCTTAGTCAGTGTACCTCATGGAAATTTTAATGCTCAGAAGCATAGGGTGAATCATAACAGACAGGCCTGTGAATCATAATTCTATGACTTTAGACAATTATTTAATATTTCTGATTGTCAGTTGTCAGATCTGTAAAATATGGATAACAAAGTCTATCTAATAGTGTGTTCTTTCTTTTTGGTTTAAATGACACATAATATTCAAAACAGTAATGCTTTATATGTGTGTGTATAAACATATATATATATACATATACATATATATGAAATGCTACATATATTAATCATGTAATATATCACAGTAATAATACATATATATGCTATCATAATAGCAATAATAATGATGATACATATTTTATAACGATCATTCATTATATATTATAGTAAGTGAATATATACATGTAATAGTTACATAATCTCAAAAGAAAAAGAATTACAAAATTCCTTATTGCAGAATTCCAAATCCCAATGATGGCACTAAAATTACTGTATAATCCACTACCTGACCACATATAGCCTTCTTCTCTACCAGGCAAAATTCCTATACCCTGTACTAAGAGCCATGTGCAATTCCCTGATCCTGCCGAGTACTTTTCCACCAGTATCTTTGTTAATATCATTCCTGCGAAAAGACATCTTTGGAGACATCTTTCCCTCTACCCTCCTAATAGTCATAAGACTAAATGTGCAATCTGTCATCTAATGGCCCAGGAAAAACTCTACTTTTTCTTGAATTCTTTCCTATATCCCCCAATATATGTTTCCTTCTTCCGAATTCCATTGTAGGTTTATCTATAATCTCTTAGTTCCTTGCAACACGGTAATTTGTATCCCTGTTATCTCATAAACTCTTTGAAAACGGATACCAAGACATGTTCTTGTATTATTCCCTGACATAGGAAAGGACTCCCGGACACATTGGGAGCTGAGCATCTGATAAGTGCCTTTCACAATTTTACAAGGGAATACAGGGCGGGAGCAACCTCAACATGGATTTAGGGAGAATCCTCCCTCACTGCCAATTATGACTGGGAGTCGGTGTATTTCAAAACATGATATAAACAGTAGTAAAGAACCTTTTCAATTATGTAAATATACACACATTCCATTTTTTAATATTTAAGTGGTTATGTTACTGTGAAACAGGTATTATTAGCACATGTGTTATTTGTTCAGTTCAAATGTGTCTGAAAATAATTAAATAATATGACAAATAGTGAAACATGTGGATGTACATGTATAAACAAAGATTGGGAAATAGTTTCAAGACAATTTGGTTAGAGAAGAGCAATGCGAAAAGAGAACGGTTAAGTTGACTCATTCTACGGGAAAATTGCCCATGGTCTGGAGGCAGTTACTGTGAGTGAATAAATGGCCTATTGCTCACAGTCTGGGGCTGTACGAATTTTGTGAGGGGCTGACAGAGCTCTTCGACATTCAATCCGTGATACACAGAAGTCAGCCAACAGGCATGGGGCTCGTGCTAAGGATAAGTACCTCTGTCCACATATAAGAGGGCTGTAATAAATGATTCCTTCTGAATCAGTGATTAGAATAAAACATTCTGGTCATGTAGTTCATTTCAAAGGTGCAAGTGTGAAAGTGAATTTTAGATAGTACCTGTTAGGAATCCTTCTCCTGCAAATTATTCCAGCTGTGGGTTTCTGGCTACTGTCCTGGAAACTATTCTTTTATACTGCAGAAGAGTCACCCTTTTTAAG
The DNA here is from genome assembly GCF_057876585.1 of Rhinolophus sinicus. Classification (NCBI taxonomy): domain Eukaryota; kingdom Metazoa; phylum Chordata; class Mammalia; order Chiroptera; family Rhinolophidae; genus Rhinolophus; species Rhinolophus sinicus. Next base: position 185,470,557 of record NC_142503.1, on the reverse strand, counting down.
TGTATGTACATCAATACACTTGCATTGTACATTACATATAATAGCACATGTATGCTAATTTGATATTGCATTGTTCTTTTTCACATATATAATATATATACAAACTACATCATACTTCTAGTATTTTTATTCTAGAGGTATCATGATATTGTGGAAATGCAGCCCTGTGATTTCCCATCTTCTCTGCCAAAGAGCATTAGTAGATGACAACATGGCTCCTTTAGGGAACATACATTTGCATAATCAGAAATAATAATAATAATAAGAAGAAGAAGAAGAAGAAGAAGAAGAACAACAACAACAACAACAACACAGGCATTTGACTGAACAAAGCCCATACATAATGCTACATTTACTGAGAAGACGGTTTGTCAAAGACGGTCTGTAGCGCACCTTTCATTAACTTACTGAGTAATAGAAAGCAAACAGTAAATAGTCCTTCTGACATTGTTCACTTACTTTATGGTCACCAGTATCTCTCTGTGTGGCACCTGATTACTTCACTATTTTATCCATCAGACACAAAAGTTCTACTCTCAGATAAATGGAATGAAACGTGCTTGATGAACTCAGAGTTTGATACTGGCAGCATTTCGTGAATGCTGACCACACTTCTCAGGTTACTGCTGTGCCTAGTCTGCCTTCACTTGAAAACTACTGGTCGCTAAAGGCTGGCTTCCAAAGGGATCAAACACACCATGGTGGACCCAACAAAGCATTAGATATCTTAACATAGGTATTGCACTTTGTATTGGCACTTAGAATAAAAATAGATTCCAGTTAAATTAAAGAGCATTATTGTGTTCGCTCATTATCTCGAGCTGCTTTTAACATTATCATATATACTCATATCTTCTACTTACCTCATTCCATTTGATCTAACTTCTAAAAATCTCCTCTCAATTTAATTCTGAACTATTCCTACCAGTCCCTGATGACTCCATTTTAAACCTGCTTATCTATATGTGTTTTTTTTCTGAGTTACTTCACCAATGTAGAAAATATTATTATAGTTGTATCAAACTTCCTCCGTTCCATAAATCTATAGTAGTAACGTCTTAAACGTTTCGATCTCAGATTGTTTTGGTTCAAAAATCTTGATCATCTCTGTGATTTTCTCAAACACCACATTCAACCTACCATAAAATGTTGATGGTTCTTTATTCAAAATATACTCTGAACTTCCACTACCTCTGGTGAGACCAGCTTTTCACCACGTCTACCCTTGCCACCCCAGTCCAAGCCTCCAGCATCACAAACCTAGATTAGTGATGCGTTCTCCAATTAATTTTTTGATAAACATTTTTGTCCCCATACACTTAGGTAATGTTATTCTTCTGCCAATGCCTTCCATTTTTCCCCCCTCAAAACAAAGCCAGAGAACTTACAGTGACTCAAAAGACCCTACAAAATTTTTCCACTAGTTACAATTTTTACCTTATTTCCTATTAGTCTCAGGTTGCACATTTTGCTACAGCATACTGGTTCAATCCCTATTTCTTGAATACAAATTACCAGGTGCTCCCAACTCAGTGTTTTCCCTGTTTGCTCCACCTGCCAGGAACACTCATCAGCAAGGTTTCCACATGGCTCACATGTTTTCTCATTATACCCTATTTGGTCCTGCATCTAAAATTGAAACCTCATACATCTCCCAGCACTTTCCATCCACCTTATTCTGTATATTTTTCCATAGTACTTATAATTTCCTAAGTATGTTATCATATACCATATTTTTATTTATTGTTTGTGTTCCCCATTAAAATATAAGAGCAAGTATTTTTGTCTTTTTGTATACTGCTATAACCCCAGCATCCATACAGACCTATATTATAGCGTATATTCCACATTTTGTTAAAATAATATGTTATCTTTTTACATGCACATTCACATCTGTCTAGATGGACTGAATACGATTTATAGTCATGACTGGGTCTCATTTTCATAGTGTCCCACTGCAAAGTGCGCTGCCATGCTTTAGACAAAGAGGACACTCATCACTCGCATGTTAATTAATGAACTCTGAGGGTGTTTTAGGCTTCGGGAGTTATCCCCACAATTGTAAGGTTGTCTCTTTGGAAGTCTCTCCATCATGCATCATGACTTAATGTGATTGGACAAATCAAAGGAATTGTTTTTGCCAAAAAACATAGCTTATGCTGATAATAAATCACAGTTGAAAGGGAATGGAGGTAAAAGTGTTAACAAGAGGAAGACATCTTATTTGGTGGTGAGTAATGAGGACAAAGTAAAAGGCCGATTAGAAAAGAAAGAAAGTTATTCCAGATGACAGTAATTGCCCAGAATATGTTCATGCTGACTCCCAGTTTCAAAAGCTAAAGATGGATAAAAAGATGGAAGCCATTATCTTTTTAACAAGAATTAAATGAGGAAATGTCTCACTCAGCCTCTTTACTTTGGCTGTTAGCATTGGAGTTGAAAAAATATTACTGGATTAGAGAGAGAAGTTAAGAGGAAGATCATTCTAGACACTGTAAGATTTCTATGCACTTTTTCTTAGTATTTCAACTAAGATATGTTTAACTCAGAATTCCTTGATTTTTTATGTATATACACTATGTGCGAAATTAAATATATTAAATATTATTTTTAATACAGATCTGTGTTTTAATTCTGTCTCTGTCATTAATAGTTAGATGTCATTGGGAAATAGAGCTAACCATCTAAAATTTGTATCATCACTTGTAAGTTAGGAATAGAAACACACCTTCCTAACAGAGTTATTTTCAATTTTCACATGTGTGGTATACACAAAACAATTAGCCCACAAAGGTAGTTTTCAATTATTTGTACAGAATCATAATGTGGTTACCAAAATTTTGTATAAAATCTTCTTGTTGTTGAATCCTACTGGCATTCGTAGGGAAAAAAAATCTAGAAAAAAAATACTTAAGCAAAATATGTTTCATGCAAATCAAAGGAAGAATGAGTAATAGCAAATAGAAAGTATTGTAAATACACGATATGTAGGCATATTTCAATATTACTATATTTCCTCAATATCTATTTGATGCTGTTCCCTTTTCAGGTCTTAAACCTCTGGTTAACCTTTCCTTTACTTTGAACTTTTATTTTCCTTCCTTTCTTTGCCTTCCTCTCTCCCACCTCCCCATCTCTCTCTTTCTCTCTTTCCACTATAGTGATGGAATAAGTGGAAATAAAATCAACAGTAAGTGATATAGTAAAGTATGTTATTATAGATTAAACCACAGAATGAGAGGATCACACACAGAATAAGTCTCCATCGCATATCGGGTTTTGGACAGACGGGAGAGGTTTTATCAAAGCAAAAGAGGCTGAAGCAAATTCAAAATGAAAAGTAATACTAAGCATCATTCTCAATTACTTACCAGTCGGTTATAGGAGTAAGTTATATCCTTTATTATGCAACTCGTATTTTCTGGTAGAACAGACTATATACTTTGCTCTATTGATTTTAAATTTAACATGTGACTTGCTCTGACCAATAGAATGTGAGCAAAATAACACTTCACCATTTCTATGCTGAGACGTTAGCATGCAGCAGGTGTTACCATTCATTCTTGTAATTCTGTCTTTCACTCAAAGGAACGTGCCTAGTTAGCTGTTAATTACAGACTGAGGAGAAATTTAAAGTCAGCTTCAATCCAACCCACATCTTGGATCCATGCTAAAGTCAGTAATTCCCTAGCTGATCTGCAAAACTATGGGTAAGAAATATTTCATTGTTATTATATGCCACTGAGTTTGGAGACTGTTTCTTGTCCAGTATTATTTTAGCACAGAGAAGAGTGAAAATACCAAGTATTGTGAGGATGAGGAGTAATTGGGACTCTCTTGCCTTGTGGATGTGAGTATGAAATATACAATAACTTTGGAGAAGTAGTTTGGCAGTTTTTAAAAATAAAGATACCCTGAGGAATATCACTCCTAAATATTTACCTAGGAGTAAGGAGAACCTGTGTCCAAATATGACTGTGTAAGAATGTTTAAAACAACTTTATTCATAATCACAAATATTGAAAAATGCTCAAATGTCCATGAAGAAGACAATGATTAGACAAAAACATGCTATATTTATGAAATGGAATACTTAGAATTTTTTAAAAAAGATGCATTTTTTTGATACAGACATCAACATGGATGAATCTCAAATACATTTTCTGAAACAAATGAAGTCAGACACAAATCAATATGTAGTGTAAGGTTCCATTTGTATGAAATGCTGGAATAGACACAATAAGCTATGGGGATAGAATTAAGAGCAATGTTGCCTTGGGAAAGTGAGGGGATTGACTGAGATGCAGTTGAGGGAACTTTGTGGAATGAAGGAAATGTTCTATAACTTGATTGGAGTGCAGTAACATACATAGATTTGTCTAACTCATCAAATTGAACATTAAAAATCTCTATATATTTTATCTTATTTGTAAATTATATCTCAATAAACATTACTGATTTTTATTTATTCTCTTTCTTCCCTCTTCATTCTTTTTTTTTCTTTTGACTGTCTTGTGATTGATTTAATAATTGTGACAGAGAGAAAATATCAACAGTGAGAGGGAGTATGAAATTTCCCTTCCACGAAACCTATTAAAAGTCAAGGCCGTAATGAGATGCTGGTCAACAATGTTTGGTTATTTGGTTAGTTCTTCATGTTATCCAAAGTTTGAATTGACATTAAAAAGAGATTTACATTGAATTTAACTGTCCAGTCAACAGTCAGTTCATAAGGATAATAAAAATATGTGACCCACAAAATTTTAATGTTTAAAAATTCTTTCATGTAGAAAATGTCATTTTATTATCAAAATATGATCAAATGAATAGACAAAGATAAACTAATCCAAATAGATTACAGAAGATATTATTTATTTCCAGTATATAGATAATGAAACAATGCTCAAAGAAAATAACTAAGCCACCCCAAATTGTATAGTTAGTATATAGTAGAACTGGAACTGAATTCAAATATTTTAAGATTTAATTCTATGAAAATAAAATTGGTCAAAAGGACTTTAAAAAATTGTCACATTTTTGCCAATCAGAACAGCTACATTCTACAGGTAAAATTAGTTACAATGTTTAGAGAGGTAATTGTGCCTGGGAGCTGGGGCAGGGGTGTCTTAATTTCAGAAAATACAGCTAGACCGTACATTCTCAGATACCATACATTCTCAGATACCGTTAGCTTCACCTTCAGTTTTGATTTCCATGAAAAATGTGTAATGTTGCCAAAGTTAATCCTTTCTAGGTCTAAGAACAGATTTTATGTCATATGTCTCCATTTACTATCATTGTTCACTTACAACATGGCAGCTGCCTGTCACATGTTGACAAGCTGTTTCTGTCTTCTCTATTCTGCCATGCATTTATATTTAGAATTAAAGAGATGTCATCTTTTACTAGGCCAACCCCAAGCTGCATAAAATAAAATTATCATTAAACTGTAAAAATAGAAATCCTATTATTTAAATTATCTTTCTATATCACCCAGTGCCTGAAAAGGTATTTTTGCTCTCCTCTTGAATTTTTCCTCAAAGCTATGATTTTTTTTAAAGCCAATGTATTTATTTAAAGGTCTAAGTTTCATAATATGGAGTAGAAAATGTATCACACATTTGTTACTGTAGCTTACCGGTGATTATTATTTTTTTTCCAAAAGAGTCCCGCCTCATTCCCATTATTTTATTGTAGAGACAATAGATAAATATATCTATAATATTTGTGATTATTCTGTGACTTATAAGCCAATTTAAATATCTATAATTCCCGCCCCAAAACTTTTAGGCTTATAGAGCCCTTTTTGTTAAATGCTCTGAGGAAGACTTCATTAATTAACACTAGTCAATATCATGGATAAAATATTAACAATTGCTACCCCTTATTGAGGTACGACTGTGTTTCCCCGAAAATAAGACCAGATCTTATATTAATTTGCTCCAAAAGACACATTAGGGCTTATGTTCAGGGGATGTCATCCTGAAAAATCCTACTAGGGCTTATTTTCTGCTTAGGTCTTATTTTGGGGGAGACACGATAGTTTCAGCCCAAATTTGTTTTTTATATCTTGGTATAGAATAAGAGATTTAAATCTAGCAAAGCAGGATTTGTTATCCTGGATATTTAGAAAAATGAAAACTCAGAGAAGTTAAGTGAGTTGGTTAACGCCACACAGATGGTAAGTAATTGAGCAGGGACAAAGCATAGGTCTTTCTGACTTTGCGTTTCAGAGCTTGGCAGTGCCTTTATCGGCTGTGTATCCCGGGGGATGCTATGTTCTATTAACCAGTTCCTTAATTCTGTGTGCATCAGGCCTCTTGGCTGCTACTGGAACTTTGTCACTCAGTATAAATATTACAGCCTCCTGCCTTCTGGCGGTTCAGCACCACTAGCTGGTCTTCACTGTTTCTAATCCTATAATCCCAACTGCTGTCATTAGGCCAGTTCTGTAATGGCCTCTGCTGCAATCTTCCCTGGCCTACGCCGGAGATCAACCACTGAAATTCTTCTGGATGTCAGGGCCTCTCTAACCTATATCAGCCTTAGCCAGCCCCTCTGTGAGCTCTGGAACAAAACATGTCCTCCCAAAGTTGTCCCTCATTAGGATTAGGGACAAGAGTTTGATAACTCCAAGTCCCCCAGCTATCAAATGTAGGCTATCCTCGGGAAGGGTATGAACTTGGGTGAAGCAGCTCTCTGTAAATGAGACAAAACTGAAGGACGGATTAAACATTTGAAGAGCTGGTACATAATAGTTGCACAATTAATATTCAATAAAGGAGTGAATGAGTGATAAAGTGAAGGCATGACAGGGAATCTTCAATAATAAAACAGATTAATAAAATAACATAATAGAAAGATAAAGAAGCCACCTCCACCACTTATTTCTGAACAACCCATTTAAAGTATCAACAGCATTTCCAAAGTAACCATTGTCAAAGTAATGACAAAATCAAGATCAAAATGAAACATTCAGTGAGTCATCTGAAAGCTTATGGAAAAACCTCACATCTGGCCACCTAGTACCCTTTGTAAATGTCAGGCTGACTGTAGCTCTCCATCACAGTGTCTGCTCAATGTAGACACAGCTGTGTAATCCTGATGGGAAGACCAAACTGTGAGCACTAGATAGGGAAACCCTTATTTTCAAATAAAATACTAAACTTCATGCACTTCTTAAAGTTGCCAGGTGACATTTTTAATTATTAAGAGTTTCCACAGTTGTATTCACCCTTTTCCAATTTCCTTTCATTGAGAAGTAATTAAAAAGAGGAAAAAATACTATCAAATTAAAAAAAAATCTCTATTTAAACTTTGTGTTTTCATAGGATTTTGTTACTAAAAAAAAATAACCTTTCTTTTCCAAACTCAGAGTCACCTTTTAAAGTTTGATGAATCACCATCTTAAGCCTTTGAACTGTGCACGTGGCATTTGTAGAAATGCATCTCTATCACTGACCAGCGGTTAGTCCATTCAGAATGCTGAAGGAAATTGATGATAGTAAGATTTTCTGATTTTTAAAAAGCACTTGGATCTTTCAAAGGCCATTACAGATTCCAGAAGTGTTGCTGACAACTGCCAAGCATTGGTGGGTACATTAGTTTTCCAGTGCTGCTAAAAAAAGATGCACAAACTGGATGACTTAAAACAACACAAACAAACAGAAACAAGTGATAAGAGTACCAGGAGCATCCTTTGTTCTAATATTTGGTCTCTGGCCAGGTTCCTGAATCCCTTGGAATTTCCTGGGTAAAAAATAATGTCTTTTATTCTTATGAGGTGACTTTTGGTAGGCTCCTGGATAGTTTCATGATGAGGGCTGGTTACCAGAAAGATCAGCCATGATTAGAAAATTGGAACTTTTGGCCCCACCCCCATCTTCCAGGAAGGAGAGGGACTGTAGTAGGTTCAGTTAATAATCAATCCTGCCTATATGATGACGCCTGCATAACAATCTCCAAAGGACAGGGTTTGGAAAGATTCAAGGTTGTTGAGCTGCTGAATACATGGAAGTGCAGTGGGGGTGGGGGTGGGATTGGGGTAGTGGGCTAGAGCACCCAGAGGGAGCGTGGAAGCTATACGCCCCTGCCCCTTACTCACCCCATATATTTTTTCATATGACTGTTCCTCTGTATCTTTTTAATATAATCTTTATAATAAATTGATAAACATAAGTAAGTGTTTCCCTGAGTTCTGTAAGCCATTCTAGAAAATAATTGAACCCAAGGAGGGGGTTTTGGGTTTGGGTTTAGGCCCAGTCGGTCAGCAGTACTGGGGACAACTTGGGATTTGCAATTGCTGTCTGAAGGGAGGACAAGCTGATGGTACTGAGCCCTTAACTTGGGGATCTGACACTAACTCCCCTCAGGGTAAGAACTGCTTGGTGTGGAAAATCCACACATGTAGTGTCAGAAGTGTTGTTTGAGAGTAAAGGAGAAACAATGAGTTTTTCTGAGACAACAAATAAAGTAGAAACGTTAGGAAAGTACGTTATGGAATAAATGAACTTCACGTAGGCTTTGGATTTAGCTTCCAGAATCACACCATAAAAAATCATTTTTAGTACTTTATTTTTAGAGTAGTGTCGAAATATGCAAACAAAAGTTGCTGTCATACAGTGAGTCTACTTATTTTTATACACTTCTCAGTTTAGTCACAAGGTCTTAGAATGGTAATAGAGTTGTTTTCCTATTCAGTGGAACCGCCTTTTGTTATTTACAGATGATAATTTGAGGCTCCTCAGAGTTAAGTGAGTTTTACACAGTTATAAAGATATGCACCAGCAGAACCAGGCCCACTGCTAGCCAGGAGGATATCTTTCAATGAACTAGAGAAATGCATCATTTTCCTAGGAGTTACAGATACGGGGACAAGTGCAGCTGAAGTGCAATGTAACCTCCACCCACCAAGCCACACCTCCTGGTGCAGGGCTGTACTGTGTGTCTTCACATGAAACACAACCTACACAGCTGTGTGTGTGCTCCTGGGCAGGAGACGCTTGAGAACCCAAGTCTCTCGATGCTCAACATATACAGAACAGAATCATTATTTGTATAACTTCACTTAAAAAGACATGGTTCACATAGAGGATGAATGGCAGTGGCCATTGATATGATCACTGAACATTTTCTAAGTACTTTGTTTAATTTTTTTTAAAACAAAAATATAATTATTTCAGCTCATACTAATTTATATATGCATTGATGTGGGCATACAGTCTTTCAACAAGTACTGGCACTCCAAGCGCCATTGTATATGCTGGAATTGAATGAGTATGGCTCTAAGTCTTCTGAGAGACACAGAATAGCCTGTGTACTTGAATACTATGCAAGAATTCTGGGCACATTACAACTCTGTCCAAACCCTGCACTAAGAAATTTGACCAAATTTTAACATGGCGTCTAGCAGCCTGAGGCCTAGTCCCTGGGACAACTCATGACCTTTGAGTTCCTGTCGGAAAAAACAGAAGGTGTCAAAAGAATTTGTTCTAGTCAACAGTTGCCCATAAACCCTTTAACTCCCTTTCTTAGTATTTAGTAAAAATATCTTACAAGTATGAATTTTTCTCTGTCCCTTTGAAATGTGTATGTATTTCCTATGACTCAGGAGTGTCTGTCTCAAGGACCTGAAGCCATTTCTTTGAAATGAAATCATCAGGAGGGTTAGGATCCTTGGGAAGACAGGATCCTCACTTAGATCACTGCAGCTAGCACGCAGCCTGGCCTAATCAGTATTTACACTGACTAACCCTTTATAATGTTCCACTTCCCCTACTCTCATTAAATGCCCTTTCATTACCTCTCTCTACTCCAGCATTCTCCTTTTAAAATACCCAGTATATCTTTATACAAACAGAACACAGTTCAGCTCTTTCCCATACTGTCTGCCGGTAGGTATTGAGTAAAATCTGGTTCACAGCTTTAACAAATAAATGACTGGTTTCGTTTTTGCTTTGACACATCCAATGACTTTCTGAAGGAAGCAAACATACTTTGAAACATGACCTGGCCATCTGGCAGCAGGGGATGGAACTGGAGGTAAGTTACCTGGTCCTACGCAGTAAACTATATGTTTGTTTGCTAGGAAGCCGTGTTAGTTTGAAGTGATTGCTCTTCCTAAAAAGGATGCTCTATTGTTGAATGATATTTGGATGACCAATCATATCCTCCCTTTTTAGAAGGCTGAACGTAGCTACAGAAAAGAGCAGGATCCTCTTCATTATATGAAGAGAAGGCAATATGTTGAAACAGGGGATGGGAAGAGAAGTAAAGAAGCAACAAAGCCAAGAAAAAGAAGAAACCATGAGGATGACTTAAAAAAGAAAAAAAAAAAAGAAAACAGAAAACTATAGAAAGTATAGTTATTATAATTGTGAGTAGAAAGGAAACACAGCAGGGAGGTGGTGGGGAACTGAGTCACACATGTATGTGGGTCTATCAGAACTGCTTTGTACACCGTGATGAAGCCCCGGGAACTTTTCTGAGTTCAGGACACATCGTTATTTCTAATATTCTTACTTCCCCACCTATGCTGACATATTTCCCATCACCCCAAGGAAACTAGATGATTTTAACATTTGCATCCTGCTAGGCTAATTAACATGTTTAGAATTTAAAATACAAATAAGACACTTCTGCCCCAAAAGGCGCTCTCTGGTTAATGAGCAAGAAATTATCCTCATTATTATCAATAGATGAGTCCAGATCGGAATCTCTGGTCATTTTGCCCTTTAGGAAAACAAGTTCTCAGTTCTAATACATTTGTCAGGATGTCTGCAGAGCAGCACACGGTTTGGAGCTGCGTAGATATGAGGCCTGGTTGATTATTCAAGGCAGCTCATAGCTCAGATAAAAGGTCAGTCTAACTCTTAACAATTATACAGTGTCTTTTTACAGCCTTCATGGTTTATTGCTTATTATACAAGTATGACAAGCATATGAAGCTGTCAGAAACATGCAGATTTCATTATATGATCACTTGCTTGCCCGTATAACCCAGACAAATTTTTTGGAGAACAAAAATGTTTAATGTTCATCTACTCAAAACAGAGAATACCAATTTTAAGAATAAATTTGAATGATTGAGGAAAGTTTTCAGTATTCTTTTTTTAAAATTCTTCAGTCCCTTTTCTATCTCAAGGTAATAGCGAAAAATCTGTACAAGGTGATAACCCCAAATCTGACCTTCCAAGCTTCTTTTGATAAAAACTCACCCTTATTCTTCAGAGGGTAAATAATTAGCTAATTTCAGCACTGAATTAATCTTGAAATTTTTGTGGAGATAATCTGTTCAAATAGATATCTTGCTTTCTCAGTGACTTTAGAAGTCCTAAATCAAAGGAATGAGATTAGGAATTTAAGCCACCATTAAAAGATGTTGTTTAGCAGGATTTGAAAACATCGGGTTAGATAAAATACATAAAGTTTGAAAAATTGTATCCAGAAATGAAACCTCATTTGGCCATGACTACAGCAATCAAATTTATCTTTTGATTTCTGTGGAATACATTTCACAAGTACTCTATTTTAATCATTATGGTCAATATGAGTGAAAATACCTAATTTTATTACTCATCATTTTCATTACTAATTATATTTTAGCTATGAATCTCAATAATATGTGTGTGTGTATATATATATATACATATAAAATATATATATAGATGCAAAATGTATATATACATATATATAAAATGTATATATACATATATAAAAATGCATATATATATGTATATGTGTGTGTTATGTATGTGTGTGTGTATATATATATACACACATATTATTGAGATTCATAGCTAAAATATAATTAGTGTATATATACATACACATACATATATACATGTGTATATATATATACACATTAATCCCCATTGAGGTAAAAGTCAAATTGTGGTACAAATTACATCATAATTTTTTTTAGAATTCATAAAATTAAGAATTAGATCCATAAATCCAACTTCTATTTTTCTGGTATTTATGACAATAAATGGTGTTATCAGGGCACAAGAACTTCTCCCAGGCTTAGAATGAACGATCTTATAAAGTAGGCACTCTGTGCTTCTTTTGTAAGAGCAAATGGAAACAGCTCTATAGGCAAAAGATTGCATTTTTGTTACTTCTATGTTTTTGAGATGCAATGGATAAGACATGTATTGCTACACATAACTACATATATTTTTTAAAAAGTGTGGAATTTAAAAAAAAAATAATACTCTGACTATTGATGACTGAAAATCTATCAAGTGAATGCAAAAACAAAGCAGTAAGGTAGAGATCTGAAATAAGGTCTCAATGTGAACTGTTAATCAACCTAACCGGCGTTATTTGAAAGAATTTCATGGAAACATTAATGCAACCTTCTCCAGGTTATAAAGTAACTCTATGTAAATATTCATTTTATTCCTTTAGTTTTGATGGGGGCTAAATGAGGCAAATATTTGAATGCACTATTGTAGAAATAAACAAGTGGACTAACAGAGGCTGCAAAACTGATTCAGTCAGGTCAAGACAAAGACTGGGGAGAAGCCTGGTCTCCAGATTCCAAGATCTGTGCCCATGTGCACATTCTCTTATCTTGGGATCAGAACCATGTTTAAATTGTACTCCAGCTATTACCCATTTTGAGTCCATGGGTCCGGCCTGGTGGAGGTCTCTGCCTCTGTGACTATCTCATTCCCCGAGTCATAAAAAAAGGAAGAAGATCCTATGTGATGGAAGATGTGATGTGCCACCCAGGTACCCACCCCTTCAGGAAAGAAGAACCTGTTACTGTGGAAATTGGAATTGTTATGGGCAGACAGCCGTTATTTGCTGGAACCTTTCAGGGGTGCCTCCGCTGAATCATATCCTTTATTCAAGGCTACGCCACTTTTCCGAGGCAATGGCATTCAAGGATTGATCAACTCAGGAGTATAAAGTCCTGGCTGTCTTACTCGGGACAGCTATGAATGATTATGTCATCTTCAGAAGTCCCTCTAGGGTTTGCCAAGGTTTCCACTTATGCAGCTAGACTTCCACTGCAGCTAGACTTCTCCCTCTGCCTAATCAACCTTGCATCCTTCTCTTCCCTTCCATAGTTGCTGTTCCCAAGTGTCCTCCTTAATAAACCCCATTCACACTGGCTGAGTTTGCCTTCCTCCAGACCCAGCCTGAGGCAGAATAGGGAAATCAATGGGCAGTGAGTGAAGGCAGCTCACCCATACTTCACGAAATGCTGCCAGTCATTTTATCTCTGAGTCTACATTTTCCTACTCATTGATATACATGTTAGATCAAATAATGTCTACTTTTCAGTAGTCCAAAAAGCTATAAAATATTATTTTCTGTACTATGAGTAGGACTAACTCTTAGCAAAACTATACACATCTTGCGCTTTACTTGGGCCAGGAAAGGGGCAGTGGAGACTTTTGTTTTCCTTTCCTCTTTTTCTCCCTAGCTTTCCCCAGGTCTTCTCTGTCCAAACAGTTGTCCGCATTTACACTATGCCCTCACCTGGGTCTCTGACAGTCACAGTTTCTGCCAAAAAGAGTATGAAAAACGTGGGCCTGGCATGTGGGTTGTCTAGCGTGGGACCCTAGTGCCTGTAGATCTTTTATATCTTCCTTCTTCTGACCCCTCCGCTTGGGTTTCTGTCAGTGCTTCTATGACTTATAGCTTATTCTTTTCTTCTCCTAAGAATGAAATTTTATTCTAAATTCTAGTTTAGTGGTCTGGAGCCATACTAACTCTACCAGAATGCACTGTCTACTGAGGGAGGGTTCCTGCTCTTTACTGCCCCATTTAACTACATGAGTTTTAGTTAGTTGTTTATGTTTGTTTAAATATAATATGAATTATGTTCTTATATGAAGAATAATAGAAATTATATACCTGTTTCTGAGGTTCATTTTTGAATAGGAACTGTCAATTACCCTCCCCCACAAGCTCAGACCCACTTAGATTTAGTCCTGCCCATACTATCAATTAGAGAGCTGACCTCTCCCCTCCCACAGGGGATTCCTATTGATTTATTAGCTTCCATGACTTCTCTTCCCTACAGTCCCATGTCTATAGTTAATTTTATAATATTAGGGGGGTAATATTTCATAATAAGACATTAATGCTTGCTATGGGCTCCATCAATTTCTGCTTCTAGGCAGGCGTCTATTTTATATGAGATTGATTAGACACTGGTGCTTCAAACAAAAGGCTTTCGTCTCTATTGATAGAATTTCAGGCACAGTCTCACTTAAAGGAGTAATATTGCCAGAGTGACTACCCTGGGCCAGAATAAGTTTATCATGCAGAAAAGGAAGACAAACACATATAGATGCCTGAGAAAACTAGGTAAGGGGAGAAAGAAATCTCTGCGATTGTAGCTCACATACAAAATCATCACTAACCACAGCAATGCATTTGGATTCATCAACAGGGCTAGAAAGTCAGCCTATTGCAACGGGAGGGACTGATACATTTATGGTTAGGAAGAAAGGAAGTAAATGAACGTAGCTTTGTTTTGCAAGGATGAGTTTGGTCAAGGCAGTTGTTGATACAGATAACTGTATTTTCCTTTGATCTTCTGAAAATGGGGGTCAACTGTTTTAATCAATGCAGTAGAGAATACACCTCACAGGTATAAATAGGCATGTCTATGACTTCAGCTCACAAGTATTGCTGAATTTAGAGGAAATAACGTTTTTCTCCTTCTGTAGGACCAATCTCTGCTTCTAGATGTTAAAAAGATGTCTAGTGATATGAGGATATCTGCAGAATATGGACAATCACTGAAAAAAATTTTACTAATAATGTCCTTTGTTATTTTAGAAAACAAAAGAGAGAGAATACTTCTAGTACTGACCTAGGTGCATCCTTAATTTGATTCAAGTTATGTTTCTTTTGAAGAAGGCTAATCCTCAGAGGAAAATGTTCAAGTATACCACAGAAGCTGATAATCAGACATTGTTCATCATGTCAGTTCTGGGAAAGGGAAGTATAATCTTGACCGTAATATAGACTCCACCTTCAAGAAAGTCTTGACTACATAATTACAGATGGGAGCAAGGGATCATAACTCTTTGGCTCTCTCACTATTTTATGACCTCTCACTGGGGATGGATAAATATTTTCTATACTGTAACTGCAGAAAATTCCCCTATTGTTTGGTTTAACAGAATTGTGTTTACTACAGGGTTCCAAAATTTTTCTTGCTTTTAATACGACCTGGCACAGTACGAGAAGCTAAAAGAGAATAGACAGACCTTTTTGCGTATTAAAGAATCAGAGAACACAATATGGAGATTCCTTCAGTAAGAAAATGGTCAAGGGTGTAAACTCTCCATAGCAGAAAAATCTCAGTTCTAAAGGAAAATACAGTGCTACAGAAAAAAATAGAACACGCATACTCATGTTAAAAAGATACAGAGCCTCAGCATCACAAAGCTGCAGCCAGTATCTTACAGAACATATCAGAAGACAGAAAAAAAAAAAAAAAAAAAGAAAAACCAAAAATAGAAACAAATCTCAACAAAGCTACTTAAAGCAAAATTGTAAGTAGAGGCAAAGGCTTTCACAAAAGAACACAACATCCTTGATACATGTGTGTAAAACTTGGTCAGAGAATCATGGGATTTATAGAAGATGACCCAATGGAATTAGAAATGATTATGGATATAGATGGATTAATGCTCACAAGGCTTGTACTTCCTATTCACTTCTTTTTTTTCTTTCTCTACTTTTTCACCTTTTATGATTTTAATGATCATTTTATATGATCCCATTTTCTTTCCTCTCTTAGTATATCAATTATCATTCTTTTGTTTAATGGTTGCCATAGAGTTTTCACTATACATTTACAACTAACTGAAGTCCACACCTTATCACATCACAGTAATGATCCTATAATAGAGTATTTCCAGTTTCTCCTTCCTGTCCCTTATAACATGGCTGTCAATCATTTCACTTTTGCATATAAAGACTTTATATCCATGTGATCTCAACAGACCAATTGAAAGATAGAGACTCTCAGTGTGGATAAAAAACTAAGTGCACCAAAAGTTTTCTCTGAGAAACCTACTTTATAAATATTTATAAAAAGGATGATTCTTCAAGAAGACATAATGATAATTAATGTATATGTACCTAACAACATAGTGTTAAATACATGAGGCAAAAACTGGTAGAAATTCTGGGAGAAATAGAAAACCCATTGTTATAATTACAATATTTTTTTTAAAAGGAAAGGATATATCTATATCTATATATCTATATCTATATCTATATCTATATCTATATCTATATCTATATCTATATCTATATCTATATATCTATATCTTTACATAGATAGATATATGAAAATAAATAAAACTGTTTTTATTTATAGATGACATGATTGTCCATATAGAGACAAAGAATTGAAAAAAAAAGTTCAATTCCAAAGAATTGACAAAAAAGTACGTAGAACTTTGATTATAGTGAGGTCACTGGACACAAGATTAATATACAAAAGTGAATTGTTTTATTTCATACTAGAAATGAATAACTGCAATTTGAAATTGAAACACATATTACATTAACATAAAAATGAAATGCTTGCGTAAAAATTTAACAAAATATGCATAGAATCTATATGAAAAAAAAACAACCCTGCAAAACTTTGATGAAAGCAGATCTAAATAAATCCACATACATGGACTGGAAGACTCGATATTGTTAAAACGTCAATTCTCCCCAACTTGATCTATAGATTCATTCCAATAGCAATCAAAATTCTAGCAAGTTATTTTAAAGATATTGACAAACTGATTGTACAGTTTAAACAAAAGGCTACCCAATGCAATAGTAAATGAGAACAACAAATCTGGAGGACTGACATGAGTCCAACTTCAAGATTTAATATAAAGCTACAGTGATCAAGACAATGTG
Organism: Rhinolophus sinicus; assembly: GCF_057876585.1. Classification (NCBI taxonomy): domain Eukaryota; kingdom Metazoa; phylum Chordata; class Mammalia; order Chiroptera; family Rhinolophidae; genus Rhinolophus; species Rhinolophus sinicus. Next base: position 185,453,655 of record NC_142503.1, on the reverse strand, counting down.
ATATTGGTAAAAGAATGAACAAACACACTAGTGCAACAAAATAAAGAACCCAGAAATATAGCTACATAAATATGGTGAACTTATTTTTTCAAAGGAGCAAGGACAAGTCAAAAGTCAAAAGAAAAAGGACAAGTTTCTCAACAAATGGTGCTGAACAATTGAAGATGTCCATACGTTTAAAATGAAAAGAAAAAATATAATCCAGATACAAAGTTTTTACCCTTCATAAAAATTAATCCTGTACCCAAATGTTAAATGCAAAATTATAAAACTTCTTTATAAATAACACTGGAGAAAATCTATGTAACCTTGGGTTCGGTTATGAATATTTAGATACAGCACCAAATGCATGATCAAAAGGATATAAAAATGACATATAACAAATGACATATAAACAACTTATAAGTTTGACTGCATTAAAATGAAATCCTCCTGCTCTGTGAAAGATACTGTTAAAATAATTAAAAGACAAACCACAGATTGGGAGAAAATATTTGTAAAACTCATATCTGATAATAGACTTGTATCCAAAATATACAAATAACTAGTAAAATTCAAAAATAAGAAACTCAATTAGAAGATGGACCAAAGATCTAAACAAATATCTTACCAAAGATGAAATATTACATCTATATTTATATACGTATATCATTTGTAATGTATGTGATGTATGTATATATATATGAAGTATATATATATATATATATGAAATATATAAATGTATATATGTATACATATATCTATGTATATCTATCTATCTATCTATCTATCTATCTATCTATCTGTATATATATATATATATAAGAAATACCACTATACACTTAATAAAGTGACTAAAATTCAAAATACTGATAATACTGATAATACCAAATGCTGGCAAAGATGTGGAGTAACTCACATTCCTTTCTGGTGGGAATGTAAAATAATTTAGTAAAACTTTGTGTGTGTTTTTTTTGTTTTTTTTTACAAAAAGTAATAAAAAGTCTTGTTATCCTATCTAGTAATAATACTGTCACATACTTAACCATTTGAACTGAAAACTTATGTTCAAATAAAGACCTGTGCATGTTTATAGCAGCTTTATTTATGGTTGAATAAAAAAGGAAGCAACAAAACTTTATTTCAATAAGTGAATGAATGAACAAAGTTTGATATACTCATACAATAAAATGTGATATTATTCATCCATAAAAAAAAAAAAAAAAAAAGAAATTGCCAAGCCTCAAAATTACATGGAAGAAACTCCAATACATACGGCTAAGTAAAAAAAGTAAGTCTGAAAAGATGACATAGTATATGATTGCAGTTATATAACATTCTAGAAAAGGCAAACTATAGAGCCAGTAACATAATGAGTATTTAGTAGGGTTTAGTGGGTGACAGGGTGCAAAATTAAGTGAATCACAGGGGATTTTTGGAAGGTGAAACTATGCTGTATGTTACTGTGATGGAGGGTTTGTGACCTTATGCATTTGTCAAAACTTACAGAACTTCATAACGCTAACAGTGAACATTAATATATGCAAATTAAAAATTATTTAGGAAGTCAGGAGCTCCATACAAAGAATACAGACTGTGACACGAGAATCTAAAGGTATTAAAAATGTACAAAGTAGCCTCATTGAAGGGGGCGGGAGGAAAACTGCTGACGTAAGAAACTGTGGAAATGTATTGCATCTATAAGGCTACAGGCAAAAGGAACTGCAGTAAATCCTGTAGTCAGGTTAACAGAGTTGTTTCCCATGGGGTACAGGTTAACAATTCTGTTATAACTATACATATACCCTGGAATTGAGCAATTAAGAAAATGGATGGTTGGTGCAAGCCAGATTTCTCACTATTAGGGAGGAAAGTAACATATCAGCAAGAGAAGGGCGTTAGAATGATCCATGTGATAATGGATTAGAGTTGGCGATATCAGTAACAATTCATATTTAATTAATTTAGATACAAATGCCTACATATAGAAATATTTAGAGATACAGGTATATATAATATATATATGCTAGTCTACACACGTGTATTTATTTGTGTCACCAACTAAGAGAGCCTAAAAGAAATGACATCCTAGTAACAGCAATTATGACCACCACCAGTTCTAAAATTTTAATATTATTATTTCAATATAAGAAACCATATATTTATAGTTTTGAGGACCTTTTAAAACTATTTATTTATAGGTGTCATCCACTGGATAAATGTTTGATTATACAATGGTGTAGGAAATACAGTTGACCATTAAACAACATGGGTTTGAACTGCTCAGGACCAGTCATAGAAAGATTGTTTTCAATAAATACCTATACTGTTGGGAGTCTGAGGATGTGAAGGGCCAACTGTATGAAGTGATCTAAGTCATTTTACATAGGTACTCGAGCATCCACAGGTTTTGGTATCCACAGGAGGTCCTGGACCAGATACTGAGGGACAACTAAGTTTTGGGGAGTCATAAATTATATGTGGATTTTCAACTGAGTGGGGCTCAGTGCCCCATCCCCCGAATTTTTCAAGGGTCTACTGTATATAAAACAAGTCAAGGCCAGAAAGCAAGGAAGTGCTCAAAACATCCACACACACACACACACACTCATAGACACATACATATACATAAATGGGATATCTCTAATGAGCTTAGGAGCAAATTACAATATACAAATATTGAATCATTATGTTGTACACTGGAAACTAACATAATGCTGTAACTCAAGTATACCTCAAGAAAAAATAAAATTTGCTTCCTTTGAACATAACAGAGAACATCTAAAGTAACCTAAAATAAATTGTTAGAAATGAGAGTATTTACTCATGAAACTGGATACAAAGTCAATATCTAGTATTTAGCCACAAAGTTGAGCAACAGATGAGTGGCACATAAGAATTTTTTTTTTTTTAATTACCATCCAAAAAGCACTGAAAATATCAACTTGTATCAAATACATGGAGATGAATTTAGTAAAAGGTGTGCATAATATCTTTCCTAAAAAAAAAAAAATAGAAAATAAATGTTGAGGAAATAAACAGTGTTGGGAGGTGTTGTACATTCATGAGCAGCGAGTTTTACTATTTTAAAGTTTATTTTTAGATTGGAGTCAATTCTCACCAAATTTCTCTAGTTTTAAATACAAACTCTATCGACAGGCAAGAAAGATGTTTACTAATGGAAATGAGTAAGCTAATTCTAAAATTTGCATTGAAATGCAAAGAACCCAAAAGAGCCAAACAAGTCTTAAATAGAAGAAAACAGTTATAAAAACAAATTTCAAGTATTGCTGTAATGCTACAATAATTAAGGTATAAATAGAGCGATGGAAGAATATAGACTCTAGAAATATTATAGTCCTATAATTTCACTTGTTTTATGACAGATATCACTGAAATTTCATAAGGAAAGGATGAATTTTGCTTTTTTTAAAATAAATAAATGATACTGGGGCAATTGGATTTTTATGTTGAAAGAAGAAATATTGATCCTTTTCTGAAACCATGAACAAAAATGTATTTGAGTTGGATCATAGATTTAAAAGTGAAGATTAAAAAAAATTAAGAAAACATAAGGATATCTTGATAATATCAGATAATGGATGCCACAACTAGCACTCAAATAGCATTAATTCTAAAAGAAAAAGTAATAAATCTTATTTTATTGAAATTAAGAATATGTATCCAGAAAAAAAATCAACAAAGTGAATTAGCAAGTCAGAGGTTAGAATAAAATGTGATATATATGTGTGTGTGTGTATACCCTCCAAAATCAATAATAAAAAGATCAACAAGCCAATATAAAAATGATGAGAACACATGAATAGCTAATACACATATGGAAATGGACTCAATATTATTATTCATACGAATTTAGTGCAATATCAAACAATGAGATACAACACAACCAATAGAATGGCTAAAATTCATTTCAAGTGTTGATGAGAATGTGGAATAACTGGAGCCCTCAATCATTGCTGGTGAGAGTGATAATTGGTTCAAGGACTTTGAAAAATTGTCTATCTGCTAAATGCAAGCATACATCTCACATATGACAAAGCTTTTCACTCACAAATACTGACCCACAAGTGATGGGTCCATATAACTAACAAAATCCAGTCACAGGAATATATATATAGCATCTTCATTTTTTAGCTCTGCTAAAAAAAATCTAAGTAATCCAGATAACAATATTTTAAAAAATGGGCAAGTAATTTGTGATTTACTCATAGACTAAATACCCCATGATGGTAAAAAAAAAATAAATAAATAAATAAAAAGGCATACTCATATGGTGTTACACAGCTGGATCTCAAAAAAATATTGCTTCAGTGAAATGAATTACATAGAAAAGTGTATATACTATTGTATGATACATTTCATATGAAGTTCAAGAGCAGGCAAAACCAGTCTAGTGTAGAAGTAAAAATAATGATTAATTTCCTGGGTGGGGATATTCACTTGGAAAGAGTAAGAAGGAAACCTCCTAGGTGCAGCAAGTTTTCTACACTTGGTTTGCGTGAAGGAGTACATTTCTGTGTACATTTGTAAGTATTCATGGAGTTGTGTGTGCACTTCCCATCAATAAAACAAAGAAACAATTAAGATACAAAATTCTGGGCAAAAGCATCATTATGGTCTGGCTTAAGGGTGGAGGGGAGGGCAAAACATGGGCACCTCATCTTCTAAGGTGAAAGCAAAATAGCCCTTCACCAAGACAGAGGGTAAAAGGTTATTCACTGAAAGGAATTTGTATAATTAGGAATGAGACACTATTCTAAGTCGGAAGTTATAAGGTCTCTATAGTTACCGTGGTAAATGACCCTAAAAGAGAACCAAAAGAAAAATTCTTTCGATTTAAATACGTGATTTTCTAGACAATAAACTGTTTTCATAAATACTTAAATTTGAGAAATCTTTCTGAGTGGAGACTTATTGGGAAATTATGCTGTGGCTTTGCACTGGAGATCATTAAACTGCCTGTTCCTGATAAAACTGTCTTCAGTTTGGAAAGTCTTAAAAATGGTTCTACCACTATTAGAAATAAAATATATCATTAGAAATCTAATAACCCTGCTGGACAGGGCTATAGGATATTAAAATGGACTCCCAGCTCACACATACTCCCACATTTTCTTCTGTATTGTTCTTAAACTTGTGTTTGTCCTATTCCTCAAGAAATCTGGATGACATAGGGTCCGTCATTCTGAGTTATCTAGCATCTATGGAAAAATTAAAATGTATTACGTGAGTATTTGTTATGAGTACCGATTGCTTATCTCAACTCTTAGTTACTGGAGTTTTACTAATTTTTCTCATATACAAGTAAAAGTCAGAAGAAATTCTTGTTGATTACCTTGCTTTCAACCCACGCACAGAAGGTAGAAGAATGTCCACCCCTTTTCTGTATCACATATGGCCATGATGTGTGTTTGCCGGCTAGACTCTGTGTGTGTGTGAATTATACACACTTCCACATAACGTATTTCATTGGGGTGGCCTCAAAATGTGGCTGCAGAAAAGCTGTTACATAATACAGTTCCCTGTATTTGATTTTTGACGTGCTTTCAGGGGCTACAGAAGGTTCAAATGCCTAGTGGACTGCTAATCCCACTACCCTCTACATTAAAAACACAACTATAATTTAAAATAAATCCACTGTACTACATAGCATTATATATATATATATATATATATATATATATATATATATATATTTACATATATATTTACGTATATATACACACATATATGTACATACGTATATATGTGTGTGTATATATATATATATATATATCTAACATATATAAACATATATCAACATATATATGTTTAGAAATAGACATGTGAATTTCAAGCCCCCCCCACACACACACACCCCTTAACTTTTTAAATGTTTTCAGGCGGGACATGAAATCTAGGAAATTGACAATGCCCTCCAGGGTACAATGTGCCCTGCTTCACTGGTTACACAAGTATAAAGTTAACGTATCCAGTACCTGCAGATGGAGAAAAACAAGAACCAGTTTCTTCCAGCTCGGCTGATTCCTTCTGACCGGACTTGACCTTTAGCTACTTATAATGTCATTATAATCTCATTTGCATATCAGTTACTATGACTCTCATCATGCATCTGATGCAATGACAGTTCTAGAGGAACCAAATAAGGAAGAAAAAGTGGGAAAATGAGGGTCCTGCCGAGGGGAGGAGATGAATGAACCATTATCAGTGGAATGTCACCAATTCTTGCCATGGGAAGAATAAAAACCCCTGATTGTAACTTCTTCAGTGCAACTCATTCTCTGAGTTGGCCTGCACTTTTCTCTCAAGTGTGTACTTTAATTTTCAATAAATCACTTTTGGTTCCCTGCATCTGTCTCACTCTTAAATTCTTTCTTGTGTGGAGGCAAGAACGCTGTCACCACTGCTCCCGGTTGAATCCTTTCTTGGACATCCCCCGAGCCTCCGGCGACAACTTCATCACTTTCATTCCTAGAATATCTTTCATTTCCTCGGTAAATTCCTTAGTAAATAGTTTTGACAATATATGTTGGTTCAAACCCCTCTCTATTTTATTTTTCTCACTTGTTCAGCTCTTTTTGTTAGTAGCTAATTTCCCTGGAGTGAGAACACTTGGTTCCTTTTAAATCCCTTCTATTTGAATCTGGGTCCACAGCTGGATTAACCACTTGAATTTCTCATAAATTTCTTGATTGTTCACACACATTGTTTCTTTTTCCACAATTCCTGAAGGAAATACATGTTTATTGTGTTAGTAGTAGCAGAAAGTATTTCAGTGACATACTACCAATGCTTACATCACCACGACTACGTCCGCCATTATGTTTGAAACCCTTCAGTGGTATAACAAACTTCTTAGAAATTAGTAAACGTTCCTTAATATGACTGTGCCTGGCAGAGTTTTAAAAGTCCCCTGTCAAGATTTTCATCTTCTGTTTTTTCAATTAAACACTAATTAGGTACTTCTGTAAAAAGACTTTGCAGATGTTACTCAGCAGCTGACTTAAAATAGGGCGAGTATCATAGATTATCCAGGCGGGCCCAATGTAATCACTTCACTAAAATAAAAAAAAAATTTTAAAAAAATATTTTACTCTGTGAAAAACAATGTCAAGAGAATTTAAAAAAAAAAAGCTACAGACTGGGATAAAATATTTACCAAAGACAAATATGATAAAGGACTATTATCAAAATATACAAAGAACTCTTAAAGGTCACCAATAAGAAAACAATGTGATTAAAAATTGGGCCGTTCCAATTTTTTATTTTAATGTAATCTAGCCTAATGATTCTGTTTTATTCCCTGTAGATTATGCCTTGGCGTAATTTTTCAAAAGTTATCACCAAACCCACAGTCATCTAGATTGTGTCCTATGTTATCTTCTAGTAATTTTATAGTTTTGTATTTTATATTTTGGTCTAGGATGCATTTTGTGTAGAGTATAAGATCTATGTCTAGATTTTTTTTTTTTTTTCATATGGATGTCCAATTTTTCCAGCACCATATGATGAAAAGACTACTTTGCTCCATTGTATTGCTTTTGTTCTTTTGTTAAAAATCAGTTCACTATATATATTTGGGTCTATTTGTAGGCATTCTATTCTGTTTCATTGATCTTTTGCCTATTTTTTTTCCACCAGTACTGCACTGTCTTAGTTATTGCAGCTTTATAATAAACCTTAAGTTCAGGTAGAGTCTGTCCTCCAACTTTGTTCTTTTCTTGAATCTACCGATCAATGGGGAGAACTGACATCTTGACAATATTGAGTGTTTCCTACAGGTGAATAGGAATATCTTTCCATTTATTTAGTTCTTTGATTTCACTCATTAGAGTTTGACAGTTTTCCTCATATAGATTTGTTTATATTTTGCTATATTTATACCTAAATATTTCATTTGGGGGTGTTAATGTAAATGGTATTCCTTTCAGTTTCAATTTCCACTTAATCATTGGTGTTGTATAGGAAAGCTATTGACTTTTATTTATTAACCTTTTATCTCACAACCTTGCTATAATCAAATATTAGTTCCAATAGTTTTTTGTCTTATCTCTCAGATTTTCTATATAGTCAAGCATGTCATCTGCAAACAAAGACAGTTTTATATTTTCCTTTCCTATCTGCATATGTTTTATTTCCTTCTGATCTTATTGCATTAGCTAGGACTTCCGGTACAATATTGAAAGCAGTGCTGAGTGTTTGCTACCTTAGAGGAAAAGCTTTTGGTTTCTCACTATAAAGCATGATGTTAACTACAGGTTTTTTGTAGTTATTCCTTATCAACTTAAGGGAGTTCCCCTCTATTCCTAGTTTTCTGAGCGTTTTTATCATGAATGGATGTTGGATTTTGTCAAAGGCTTTTTCTGCATCTATTTATATGATGATCATGTGTTTTTTCTCTTTGGATTGAATGAATGGATGGATAATATCAAGTGATTTTCGAATGTTGAACAAGTCTTGCATACCTGGGATAAATAACACTTGGTTGTGTTGCATAATTATTTTTATATATTGTTATCTTAGATTTGCTAACATTTTGTTGAGAATTTTTGTACCTATGTTCACAACAGAGATTGGTTCATGATTTTCTTTTCTTGAACGGTCTTTCTCTGGTTTTGGTTATTAGGGTGATGCTGGCCTCATAGGATGAATTAGAAAGGATTACCTCTGCTTCTATCTTTTGAAGAAGATTGTAGAGAATTTATATAAATGTTGTCTTAAATGTTTAGTGGAGTTCACCAGTAAAACCATCTGGGACTAGTGCTTTCTTTTTCTTTCTTTCTTCCTTTTTTCTTTTTTTTGAAGATTACTGACTCAATGTCTTCAGTAGATATAGTCCTATTCAGATTGTCTGTTCTTCTTCTGTGAGTTTGGCAAATTGTAGCTTTCAAAGATTTGACCTATTTCATCAAAGTTATCGAATTTGTAGGCATACGAGTAGTTATTCAGTTTTCCTTTATTACCTTTATAATGTCCATGGAATCTGTAGTTATGTTCCCCTTTTTATTCTGATATTAGTAATTTGTGTCCTCTCTCATTTTTTATAAGCTTCTACATGGATAGAAGCTTCTACATGGATAGAAGCTGATCAATTTTAATGATATTCACTAAGAACCAACTTTCAGTTTAGCTAATTTTTAAATTTGATTTTCCTGTTTTCAATTTCACTCATTTCTATTCCAGTTCTTATTAATACTTTTTTCCTTTGCATTTCATTTGTTCTTTTTTCTGTTTTCCTAAGGTGGAAGCTTAGATGATTGATTTTAGATTTTTATTTTTCTTTTTTTTTCTAATATATGCATTCAATGCTATAAAATTTATACATTTCCACTAAGCACACTTTTCATTCATCCCACAATTTTTGATACATGTATTTTTATTTTCATTTGCAAAAATTATTTTAAATTTTATCTTGAGATTTCTTCTTTGATCCATGTGTTATTTAGAATGTGCTGTTTAATTGCCATGTATTTGGGGATTTTTCAGTTATATTTCTGTTATTCATTTCTAGTTTAATTCTATTGCAATTGGAGAGCAGACATTGTATGATTTCTACTCTTTTAAGTTTAAGTTGTGTTTTATGGACCAGAATGTGCTCTATCTTCATGACTGTTCTATGTAAGCTTGAGATAAATGTGTATTCTGCTGTTGTTTGACAAAGTAGACTTTAGAAGTCAATTACATCCATTTGATTGACGGTGTTATTGAGTTCAACTACGTCCTTACTGATTTTCTGCCTGCTGAATCTGTTCATTTCTGATAGAGGGATGTTGAAGTATCCTATGAAAGTAGTGGATTTATCTATTTCTATTTGCAATTCTATCAGTTTTTGCCTCATGGATTTTGACACTTTCACATGCATATTAAGGGTTGTTATGTCTTCCTGGAGAATTGACACCTTTTTCACTATGTAATGCCCTTATATATCTGATAACTTTCTTGGCTTTAAAATCTACTCTGAAATTAATACAGCTATTCCTGATTTCTTTTGATTAGAATTAGCATGGAATATCTTTCTCCATCCCTCCATCTTTTTTATATTTAAAGTGGGTTTCTTGTAGACAATATAAAATTGGTCATGTTTTGTTTTTCTTTTTAAAAATGTTATTAAATTTCTTGGGATGACATTGGTTAGTAAAATTATATAGGTTTCAAGTGTACAATTGTATAATACATTATCTATATGTTGCCTTGTGTGATTACCACTAGACTGGCAGAAGAGGGAAAAGGGGGTCAAATACATAGAAAAAGAACTGGGTTGTTTTTTGAACCACTGTGACAATCTGTCTTTTAATTGGGGTGTTTAGACTACCAATATTCCAAGTGATTACTGATATATTGGATTAATATTTACCGTATCTGTTACTGTTTTCTATTTGTTGACTCTGTTCTTTTTTCTATTTTTTTGCCCTTCACTCTTTCTGCCTTCTATGGTTTTAACTAGGCATTACATATGATTCCACTGCCTTTCCTTTCTTAGCATATTAGTCATACTTCTTTTTTTTTGGAACTTTTTTTAGGGATCGCCCTAGTGTTTGCAGTGACAGCACATTTACAACTAATCCAAATTCATTTTCAAATTACTTTAAATTGCTTCGCAGGTAGTACCTTATAATAACAAAATAGTCCTAATTCTGCCCTCGTATTCCTTGTATTATCTTCACATAATTCACTTCACTTACATACACATATATATTGTGTATAATATATATATATATAATTATATATTATAATAACATACATATTTATAATCTAATCCCTTGTCGCTATTATTTTGAAAAAAACCTACCTGTTAAATCTATCAATAATCAGAAAAATAAGTTTTTCATTTATATTACTCCTTCTTTACGCTTTTCCTTTCTTTACATAGATCTGAGTTTCTGACTTATGTTATTTTACTTCTCTCTATGAACTTCTTTTTGCATTTATTTTAGCAAGCCAAGTCCACCTGTGACAAATCCCTTAATTTTGGTTTCTCTCAGAAAGTCTTTATTTCTCCTTAACTTTTCAGGGATAATTTCACAGTGCACAGAATTCTAAGTTGGTGTTTTCCTCAGAACACTTAAAGATATTTCACTCTGCTCTCTTCTTCCTTGTATGGTTTCTAAAGAGAAATCAAATGTTATTTTATCTTTGCTCCTTTATAGATAAGGTTTTCCTTTTCCTTTGCTACTTTCAATATTTTTTTCTTTAATTTTCTATAGCTTAAAAATGATATGTGTAAGTATAGTGTTTTTGGCACTTATCTTGCTTGGTGTTCTCTAAGTTTCCTGGTTTGTGGTTTGGTCTGATGTCAATTTGGGGAAACTCAGTCATTATTTTTAAAATATTCCTTTTGTTCCTTTCTCTCTTTCTTCTCCTCTAGTATTCCCATTACTTGTAAGATACACCTTTTGTAGCTATCTCACAGTCCTTAATTAGTCTATTCTGGTATTTTTCAGTCTGTTCTCTTTGCTTTTCAGTTTTGAAGGTTTCAATTGAGATACCCTCAAGCTCAGAGATTCTTTCCTGAGCCACGCCCAGTCTACTAATAAGTTTATCAAAAACAGTCCTCATTTCTGTTAATAGTGTTTATCTCTAGCGTTTTTTGTTTGTTTGTTTGTTTGTTTGTTTGTTTTGGTGCTTTCTTAGGTTTTCATCTTTCTGCGTACATTGCCCATCTGTTCGTTCATGCTGTCTACTTTATCTATTAGAATCCTTAGCATATTAATCATAATTGCTTGAAACCCCAAGTCTGATCCTTCCAACCGCACTAATAGGTGAGGTTCTGATATTGCTCTGTCTCTTCAAAGTGTGTTTTTTGCATTTTGGTATGCCTTGTAATTTTGTGTGTGTGTATGTGATTACCAGACATGATGTACCAAGTAAAATAAACTGTTGTGAATAGAAATTTAATAATATGGTGCTGATGTGTTGGGGAGGGGAAGCTTCTTAATATTGTGATTAGGTGTCATTCTATTAGTGAGGCTGTGTCATCGCTGGACAGTGAACTTACAAATGTTCTTAACTTTTTTCTACCCCCTCAGGTAGGGCAGAATGTCTGCAATGTGCTGGAGGTAGGTGATTTTCTTCCCTTAGGTCAGTTAGCTCTTATAAAATATTAGCATTTTAGGCTCTGATTAAACTGTTTCTCCCAAGGGCAGACTTATTAAGAAGAGTGTTCTCTGGTGTATTTCAACATGGTTTTACACACACACACACACACACACACACACACACACACACACTTCGAGAAGCCCCAGGGAATTTTTCTCCTTTATTTACTATGAGAACATGTTTGATTGACCTCCTAGAGCTAAATCTCACAAAAGCATGTGTTCCCCTGCCCTCAACCGTGGCTAGGCCCCCTTGAAGTTTTTAACTCTCAAACTTCCACTGTGAGCCTCCAGCAAACGTTCAATTACAGTTTAGATTTTCCTGATTCCTGAAGATGTTTCTGCTCCGGGAAGATGTGAACCTCTGTATCCCCTCTCTCTCTGGTGTCAGTGCTTTCCCTGTAACTTCACTGCTTTTAAGGATCTAAGAAGAGTTGTTGATTTTTCAGTCAGTTTAGCTCTTTACTTGTTGTTAGGATTATGGTGCCTTCCAAGATGCTTCCATGCAGTACTGGAAAATGGACGCTCCAAAATATTTACTTTTAAAACAATTTTAGTGATAAGAATATTCCACTTAAATATGAACAAAGTAATATGAAGCATGTCCCCTACTCTACTTGCTTGTGGAGATCAGCCTTATATCATTTGTTTGCCACTATCAAATCCTGGTGTGGATTATTTAAACTTTTTTTGAAATTAGCAAAGTATATCACAAACCCAACCCTATCATCTTCTACCTGCTCCCCAGTTGACTAACCAGTATCTTGACTTTTACATTTGACCCTTCACTGGGTCCATTTTGCACATAGCAGACAGAGTAATCTTTTAAAAACAAACATAAGAGCATGTCACTCCTTGGCTCAAACGCCTCCAGTTGCTTCTCGTTGCACATACACTGAATCTATAATCCTTACCTGGCTTCAAAGGCCTCCAGACTAGCACTTGGGTCCCATTCCCTACCACTCTGCACCCCGTTCTCTACATCCCTGCCAGGCTCATAATTTTCTTTTCCCTAAATATGGCAGTTCAAAGTACTGCCTTGGAGCTACTGTGCCAGCTATTCCTTCTGCCTGGAATGCTCTTCCCTCAGATTATCTGGATTTTTTTGTTTGTTTGTTTGTTTTGTATTGTTTCCCCTATGTTTAAATACCATCTCTCATAGTCCTTAACTAGAGTCTCAGTCAACCCAAGTTGTATTACTATATTTATTTTTATCCTAGTACTTTTGAGTACTTGATAATATCATGTATACATATATACCAGGGTGCCAAAAAATGTACATATTATAAGAGATGTTACCCATGTATTATTTTTCAAATAATACCCATGTATTATTTTTCAAAGTTGAATTGAATCACGGTAGCAATGTGTAGTATGAGCATGATGTTTGCTCAAAAGATGGTGTTAATCAAATGAATGCTAGTGTCACTCATTGTATTACAATTTTAATGGTTTTCCTTTCTGAAAATGTGCATACATTTTTTGGAGATAAATATTATATATATATATATATATATATATATATATATATATATTTCAATCAAAGAGAGTAGGGGCTTTATATGCCTGTTTTTTTCATGTGAGCTCCCAAATAGTGCCTGATATATAATAGGCTCCCAATAAATGTTTGTTAAATAAATAAATATATTAATATTGCTAGTACACAACTTGCAATACCTCATCCAGAGACTAGTTCTCCAAAAAGTTAACCTGTAAATACGAATTTTATGATATTACTGATTTTACTTCTGATGGATTTTACTTTGAGAGAGAAAGAAAAATTTATCATTATTGTTTAATTTTGAAAAGCCACTAGAATTAACTCCTTTTTTTTGGGTCTGGGTCTAGCTGTGTTTTAATGTCACCATTCTTATTTCTATTTATTAGGGACAGTGTAACTATACTCCTTTGCTCGTAATATTAGTAGGTTCAAACTGGCCTCTCATCCTTGGACACCGTTTCCAAGCTAAACCCTTTGGAAAGGGTGAATAGAGAATCAAGCAACTGATTTCTTCTCGTTCCCCCTCCTACCTACACAAAATCTAAGGAATTTTTGATCGCACATTCAAGAATATAAGAAGGAATTCATTACATTATCTTAAGAAATAGGTATTGTTCTAGTTCTCTATGGGGACCCACACATATGCCACTCTCTCATCCTTACATTTGCCTATAAGAATTTGTGGAAGCTGATACATATTCAGTCTACCACTTTCCTACTTATTAAAGTGCTCAATAATTTATTTCACCAACACATAAGAATTTATTTGTCTCGAAAGCCCTGCCTACTTTCAAGAGGACTTGAAAAAGCTTGTAATTTAAAACAGGATTCAGAACCAGACAATTAGAAATGAAATAGAACTCCCTGATTAAAAAAATAAAACAGATTTAGAAATTCTAAGTTTTCTGAAATGAAAAGATTACTGAACTTTGGTTCTGGATGTACAGTTTTCTGGCAATTGAGAAGAACTTTTTGTCTTTATCAAAGACACATGTAGGCTTACAATCTTTCTCTTTTCTGACAAGAGATAGCTTACAGATCTATGTACTCAGCAGAGTGCACCCACAGACACACACATACACACACACACAAGTGTGTGTGTGTGTATGTGTGTATGTGAGTGTGTGATTGTGTGTGTGTGTGTGTGTGTGTGTGTGTGTGTGTGTGTGTGTACATGCAGGACAATTCAAGCAGGAAGTGAGCTCTGCAGTAGACTGAATTACTGACCTCAGTGTTTGCCTCCCTGTAATAGAATGTTGCAGTCATACCGTTTCCATGGCCTCACAGTAGGCAGATTAGTCTCTGTACCCTCTTTGCTCTGTATACTCTGCATACTTGACTTTGGCTGCTGCCTTTAAACATGCTCTACTCAATAGCATGTTAGGACACGTTGAAGAAAAAGTTGCCATCTCCCTCTCGTGCCTCTGTGACTGTCAGGAGAACATAACTCACCTAGGAACTACCACATCTGCCGGGGTCCAAAGACCTGGAAGCAGAGCCGCCTGCATGCCTGCTGCCCCGCAGCTCAGAGTAGAGTGGATGCAGCCAATGCCTGCTGCATAAGCACAATATGACTGTGGCAATAGCTAATTAATACCAGTTTCTTCCTTAAGGCACACATGGAAATTATATAAAGGAAACTGAGTAATAAAAACTAACCTCCTTTTCTATGTATTTTAAAACTTCAAGCTAATATCTTTAGATCAGCATCTAAAAGGTACATATAAAATTACTGTGTGACCACAGAATTCAGGGAATATTGATATTACAGGACAATGTTTCTACGACTGAGTCACTATCTATCAGGGTCAAGTTTGGGTTTAGTGTAGGTTGATTTAAGAAGTGAGAAGAGATTAGCTCATAGTCCACAAGTGTCTGTTACGTGGACTATTGCAAGGAAAATCCTGTTTCTGGGGAAGACTCTGAATTTTGGTTTACCAGATGAAATGGGAACACTACAGGAAACAAGCATAGAAAGAATAGTTTATATATTTCAAGCAAAGACTTAGGGGAGGCAACAGTTTACAAAGAAAGAAAAGAGCAAACAACAAAAGTGTTTTTTGTTTTGTTTTGTTTTTTTCAGTCTCAAATGTTGAGGACCAAGGGCTATCATAATCAAGAGAAGTGATCTGATAGGGATTCACACCAAGAGATGAGCATAGTCTCCTAATTTAACACATCCAAGGGGGCCATACACAATATCACATTTTACTTACATATTAAGTTTTCTTTTTCAAATCACAAAAGGAACCCTATCAATATTACGTTTTCAGGGTTTCTTCATATTGATTCATATAGATCTAACTTATTAACTAAAGACACTATAGAGTAGTCCATTGTATAGAACACAATTTTTTTCTTCTTTCCATGTCAATTCCTATGTATATTAAAGTAGTTTAAAGCCCCCATATAATTTCCTAGTGCAGAATTATATATGCATAATCAAATACTTTAGGCCGATTTTAAAACATAACACACAAAATACTATATTTTACATAGTTTATGGACTATTAAATGTGCAGTAGAAATAAAACCATAGACATGAGTGAATAACCCAAAACGATCACAGTGGTTACTGCTTCTGGGGAGAGGATAGGGGTATGTAACTGCACAAGGGAACAAGATAGATTTCAGCAGTGGTCTAACTATTTGCTTTAAAATATCCGAAGAAATAGGGCTAGCTATGAACAATAGTTAATTCAGGGTTAATGAATATTTGTGTGCTTGTCACTTTATTCTGAGAGTTTCCTCTGGGTTTTTCAAGTTTCAAAATACATTGGAAGCAAAAGTGTGTATAATCTTATGATTTAAAGATTTGTCTCTAGTGTATAGCTTGTAAGAAACTCTTGCTCATGTATATGAAAACCTGTACAAAGGATGTCCTATGTTTTTTATGGTTATAAAATGAAAAAAACAAAAAAGCCGAAAAGTTTAACAGTGAATAAATGAATTATAGGGCATGCAAGATACATAAATAATAAAATATCTAATACATAATTGTTGAACATAATTTGGAAAATGTAGAAATGTTTGACGGAAAAGAATTGTCTGCATTTTTATGTTTTATGTCCTGGAGTTATCAGTGTCAATAGTCTGATATATTTCCTTTCTGTTTTTTATTTTGTGTGTGTGTGTGTGTGTGTGTGTGTATTTGGACAATTAGAGTAATGCAATAGATATAATTTAGCAACCTGTTCTTACACTTAAAATTTCAGTAATTATTTTTAGTCCACAAATATTCAATAGTATTTTTAGTTGGCAGGAAATACTGTTTCTTTGATCATCTTGATCTCTTACTCTTTATGACCTTTTCAAATTCTCTTCACTCTTTTCAAATGGCTGTCCCTCCCATATTTTTTCTCACCTTCCCATTTTCTGCAGGTCACAGTACCTCAAATTGGAATCTCCCATTACCTTAGTACCAAATGTATATGGGTACCCTTCTTATGATTCTTACCTTTTGCTCCGGTGAAGATGCTCTTGGTAAATCCATATGGTGATCCTTTTTGGCTTCATTACATACACTAGTAATTATGGTTATCCCCTTTCTTATGCATTCAACCTCACTCTGGTAAAAGATCTTTCCAATGGCTGTTTAAAATACTCAAGTGCCTCACCTTAAAATAAAACCGACCTCTCTAAATACAATCCACACATTTTTCTATTCCATCCCCTACTCGCTATGCCTTTCACAGCTAAACCACTTAGAAAAGCAATCTGTGCACACTCTTTCCTTTTCATCATCAACCACTCACTCTTTAAACCGCTGCAATCTACCTCCTCCTGACTCTAAAACTTCACTGAGACAAATGTCCAACCTTACTCATCAGCGGAATTAAATATGTTGCATATGTATTAAATAAGTAAACAAGCATATAGCACCAACTGCTCAAAAATACCCTATGATGGAACACTTTTGGGAGCTATGTAATCAGTTAATACAATGCAATTGCTTGGCATCTTTAAATCTCCTTAAGATTGTTCATATAGTTCAGAAACTTACTTACGGTTACAGAAGGAAAATGTGTATTTCAGGGTATTGACTCACTTCAGTTGCTCAGCTCTGGTTCATTTCATTCGCAGTGGAGAACTCGCTTCCTTCCCCTGGGCTAGGAAAAGAAACAGAGCAAAGACTTTAATGTGGATTATGAGGCCCTCCATAACCTTGCATGTCACCATCTTTTTAGGCTTATTTCTTTCTGAATCCTGACCAGCTTTTTATTTTAAGTAAAAACCGCTGCTTGCAGTTATCCACATATACTATATTACCATGATTATTATCTAGTTTATCAAGCTCTATTTTGTGTTTTTGTGACTATTTTCTCATGTTTATCATTTGAACTTGGGGATATTGCTTATGGTATATATACATATACTCAATAAACATTTACTAAATAAATAAATAAATAAATAAATAAATAAATAAATAAATAATGATTGTATTAAACTCTGGATGGAAGCAGTTATAGAATTTGCTTACTTTATACGCTATGGACAAACAGATCTATGAAATTAAAACGATGGTACGAGGATAAGCATTACTCTATGGTTGCATAGTATCCTGTCACTTGCCCTTTCCCCCTTCCTGCCACTTTTTGAAGTTCATGGCAGTTGTTATCTACTTTAGGAATCTCTGGGAGTTGATTTATTAATATTTTATATGGTAGGCTTACCCCTATTTATTTATGAAACATAAAGACAAACAGCAAGAAAAAAGGAAGCTTTTTATATTTATAAAATATGAAATACTTAATGGGAAAAGTACAGCTTAGTGATTAAGCATAACATTAAGCATAACAATTAAGCTGCCTGGATTTAAATGCCAACCCCACCACCACCTAGCTATGTGACTTTCTGGGTTACTTATCTAATCTCTGCTCTAGTGAACTCAATGTAAAGTGAGAGATATTAGAGTACTCACCCCTCAGGTAATTAAACTGCAGAAACCAACAACAGCAAAAGCAAAAAGCAAAAAAAAAAAATATCGGCTAATATTATTTGCATATCTATGTTTTCTGAACTATTAAACTATAATGACCCATCACCTGCACTAAAAAGGGCTTTTGGTTTGTGGGTCTCATTTAATTTTCAGATTATACCAATTTATAAGTGCTATTTAAGTATGACCTTTATAGATTAATTTCTGATTCTACTGGGTGTCCCAAATCCCTCTATGTTGAAGAATTACTGTTATAGAAAGTTGTAAATGGGAAAATTGGAAAATTAATTAAAATAGAAATACTACATAGTTTACCCTGAGGGAAAGGGAAACAAGAGTGTAAGATTTCTCCCTTAATCTTCCTCATTGATACAATCCTTAAAGTGCCTTTGGTTTAGCCATGACTTATCTCCAATGTGAGTAACTCACTGGTTTTAACAGTGACCATGTTTGTTTTTGGCTTGGCTTTTGCTTTAAATCATCCAGCTATAGCTCTTGTGAAAAGATAAAATCTTTTAACATATCATAAGGATCTCTTTGATTCAGACAAAAGCCAAAAGTGAACAAAGAACCTTGGCATATCTGCTGGAGGAAACAATTAATTTGGAGCACCATCATTCTTAATAAGGATATTCTTCTTTTATGCCATTAAAGCAAAATGAACTGAGTCAGAAACCGTAACAATTGCTCCATAATGAATCTCAAAGTTACACATAGTGCAAAAATTTAAATTAATATGTTATCTAAACTATGATGGGAGCAGTTTTTGTTGTTGTTGTTGTTATGTTAAATTGCTTTAATGCTGCCAAGGTTGTTTACCATGCATTAATGATAAAGGTGTTTCTGTCAAATAAGTAAGAGTGCTTTAATAGCTCAGACACCTGCATGTATTTTGTTGAAAATGTTATAGCTCCTTAACTCAGCTTCCACCGGCCTCCATGGATAGTAACATCTACCCTGTTTCCCTAAAAAAAAGACCTAGCTGGACAATCAGCTCTAATTCATCTTTTGGAGCAAAAATTAAAAATTATAGTAAAATAAGACCAGGTCTCATATAATATAATATACTATATTATTATTATATAATGTATTATAGTGAGCTCTGGGATTTATTTAATGGAAAATATTTTTCTTAAATATCCATTTTAACCCATTAGAAAAAGTCAATAATCCTCCATGAGAAGTGATATATGTTTTTATGGTGGGCTTCAGATTAATATTTTGTGGCAGGAACATCAATGGAAACAATCTGATTAAACTCTGAATGAAAAAGTGATGCTACAGAAGCAATAAATTTCTGCATACAGACAGTGGTGTATTAGCTTGAAATTGGGGTAATGGTGATGGTTGTGTTTATATTTATATACGGCTTGCTGCTGTACTCGTGAGTATCAGCATTTGTCTACTCTGTGTTATATCCTGAAATTCTTTTTTTTTTTTTTTTTTTTTTTAGATGATGCAATGCCTACTTACAGCACATTGTTCTATTGGTATCCTTGCATGCTGCTATTGACACTAGAGTCAACTTTTTGGGTTGTGTGTGCACGCTATTGCCTTATTTTAAGTAATGCATAGTAATGGTTCTTGAATCTGTAACATCACATGTTTACTCAGAAGATATAAAAATGTGCCAGAGTCAGCACTGGTTGGAAATTAGCACTTTTTTTTCAATAAAAAGAATTCCCTGATAAATAAAGCACAGAGATAGAGGAGGAAGAGTGGATATGAAATTCAAATGACTTACTGTCTGAGTTACCTATGGCAAATAATTCAGTATCTCAACCACTACTGCTTTTCTAAATATGAAAATGATGCTGACTTCACAGTTTTGGGATGAGTTTTGTCAGTGCCTCATTCAGCAGTGATCTACTCTGAATATTAGTCCAATGTGAACTAATATTGTTAGTACCAAACAAGAAAACAGCAACACGATGTCACCTTATACCACGTAATACTACTGAATGCAAAAGGATTTATGTACAACAGAAGTTTATAAAATAGTACTTCTTAAACAGGCTTTCTAGACCCCAGGGATCTGGCGATGTTTCATACTTTTATTTACACACAAATTTAGACCAAAATTTAATAATAATATAAGTGCATTCTGGATCATCTAAATAACCCCTATATATGCCCCTGTAATTATGCTGGTCACATAAACATTTTGCCTTTCTTGTATTGAATATAAATAGTACTAATTATTGGTACAGGCTAATAAAATAGAAGGGTAAATCTATTAAGGATACATGTTAAGGTTGGCTAAGTGATTCCATAAAGTCTGAACTGCACAAAGACACTTTTGCAAGAGTTTGAATTTTAAAAAAATGTGGTAGGAAAATTGAATTTCAAATAGCATGAGCTTATATTGACAGACTGAACTCAAAGAATCGTGCATTTATCTCAGCCACTACCATAATCACATTTGTGTATTAATCGATATTCGGCAAAACAACTGAAATATCTCATTTAAAAAATCATGTTATGAGAGTAAGTTTGAAGGGGATCACTATATTTAAATTTGGGAAAATTTGAGCACCAAAATAATGGAGGAACATAATGATCTGTAATTCTTTAGAAACATTATGAAGTTACAAGTCTATTCTGATAATAAGATTCACTAATAGAGGAGAAAGAAAAAGAGCACTTGCTATAGTACAGTTGGTGCCTCATCAGTTGATATAAGTTCACCAAATCTATTACTTATACTCCAATTTTTAAGCTGAATATTGCAATCATCACAGTAACAATTGGGTAACAAAAGAATCATAAATGGGTGCTTAATCTAGCGAAAATTTCGATGAAGAGCTACATATTTGCATGACTGTAACCTTTTCGAATCTGAACTCTAATTGCACAGTCGGAGCTGACCATGTTTTAGATAGTATAAAATGAAGATCTGTTAGATTAATTTTATTCACCCATTCATTCATTTGAAAATTTATATTGAATACTTAGATGTCAGGCACTGCTCTAACCACTGGACTTCAGGACTCATTATTTTCTAGTCAATATCTGGCTCGTGATCAAGAAAGATCAAACGCTTGATAATATATGATTTGGAGGAGGTGTCGTTTTGTTAAGTTTGTCTGTGTAAGTGTGTATTCCACAATTCTTTAACCAGGGAGACAGGACATAAACCTGAGGCAGTATATTGATATGTGCCAATGAACTGTGAATATGAAACAAAAAACTGATAATGTCCATAAAAAATAAGACGATTCTTGTTGACTCTAGTAGTTCCATACCTGAATATGTGAATAAAAACTGAGCATGACTATGCCTGGATGGATTGGATTTGAAAGCCTCTGCATTGTATGCAGTGATGGACAGAGTGAATGGGTTCATTTCCCAGGAGGTGGCCAATACCAAGGTGTTCACAAATGCTTGCAGCTCTCATGGGCGGTCCCCACGGAGCACGATCTAATTTTGAGGTAGCAGAAATCATTAGTCATTCTCGCTGCAAACTAATGTATTGGATTTAAGCAAAAATTACCCTGATGCAAAGTTCTAAAAAGCAATATTCTTCCAATCAGTCTTCATGTAAATATGAGTGATGCTGATTAAACATTGAGCATAAAAGCTATTCCTGACTGAGTAGAAAATTCACGGAGAGGATGGTAAGATTGTCATCAGGCAGCTAATATAATTAAGCATTTCAAAAAATGTAGAAGACACACCATGAAAGCTATAATTATATTTTTCTTTTAATTTAGTTAATAAGAACCAGCATATAGTTTCCTGATTTGCCAGGAAGGAAAGAAGTTGAATTTTCTGCTATGTTTAATTTGTGTTCTGCTTGTGACCTTTAATTTACATGCTTAGTTCATCACCTCCATGTTCTTCTCTCTTCGTTTTTCTTCACTAATAATCCACTAGGATACATTTGTTATCTTACAAATTACAAAAATTATAATTCAGTGTAAAACAATTGGTAGTGGTATTAAGCGTTAAGAATGTAGCAGAATCTTTCTGGAATATATGTGTAATGAGTGATGAAATATTCAAATCTGTGTTTTATACATACAGGTTCGACAGACCAAATTTACTCATTTTTAATAGGACTAAAAGAGTATCAACATTACTTAATAGCTATATCATTATCAAAATAATGCAATCATGTATATATATATATATATATATATATATATATATATATATATGTGTGTGTGTGTGTGTGTGTGTGTGTATATACACATATATATAAAATTTAATATTATTTTAAACATTTAAAAAGTTACTAAAATGTGCATGTTTCTTTCTTGTCCTCCTCTACCAATTATCCTACACCAGGACCCAAACCAAGAGTAAATCTTTTCTGTGTTCTACATATTTACATTTCAATCCAGTATTATATATAATATACAGAGAAAATGATTCTCCTGTAACGATATTGTCTATCCCACATGCATACCTTATAGCAAACCCCACCCTATTTATGGTACACCCTCAAATTGAGAAAAATAAACAGATAAAAAAATTGAGTTAAGCAATTATAAAGCAAAACTGCTCTTGCTCATGCAATAGAAATTGGATTCCAAATCACAGTTTCTGGAATAGGAGGTAGTTCAATGACAGATTTTGGTGAATGGGACCTTATATACTTATACAAAGTAAGATTCAAGTGGGCTTTATATATCTTCACAGAAATGCCAAATCTGAATGTCCAGTGAAATCAGCTAAATATGTAATATTAGCAAGATTTTTTTTTTAGCTGTCAATCTTTTTTTTAAAGATGTAGACATAAAGTGTAAAGCAAATGCAGTAGCTTCAGTAAAGACTTGATCAAGTTGCTCAGCAACACTGCTGAATCCTACTTTCATTCTGCCTTAACTTTGCATCCTTATGGAGATTCCAAGTGTTTCATTAAATCCAGCAGTACATACTTCCATGTTTATGTCTAGCAGGACAGAGAAAGGATATTTGTCTTAACATTGCCTTCAACAATCTGTGATTGCCTGGTCCGGATTGGACTGTCCTGTGCATTATCAAAATAATCATTAGCTAGCATAATGGATTTATTTGGATTTATTTTGTGACAAGCCCCTTCTTCCCTACTGGAATTGGCAGGTGAAGATTGTCTCCCCTAGAACTATGTGAAGCCTGAAATGGAAATTGGAGTTGTTAGAAGGGAGAAGGGGAGCATGAATGCAACAACATATTTCTACAATAGGCACTGTTTAACAAGACATGTGTTCTTATGGCCATGCTCTCTTATAGGCAGCAACGCACCTTTCATTCTTAAAAGAGATGCTCGATTCACAAATTCTTTGTGCATTATACAGTACAACATAGTCCAGGTTACAGGGCTATACAAGACCTAAAAGAACAACTGAACATGCCACATTATAAATGAGAAAAGGAATCAAGGATCCAGAAAGACAAAATCATTTGCCAGATATAGAGATGGTGGCAGATCGGAATCTAGGTAAATCCATTCCCAGTTCCGCATGCCTTACATTAATGATTGTTTCTTGAGACTATGTGGAAGCCATGAATCTGAGATAGAATTTCTTCTGCTGTAATTGGTGAGAGCAAAAGCACTTATATCTTCCCATTGCTAGTGGGAACTGGAGTTTCAAAGGATAGGCTTTTCACATAATGGCTTCCTCGCTTAGAAATAGCTCTAAGTATAACTTTACAAGTTAAGAGCATTCCACTTAAAATCATGAAACCAGATGCACTTTTTAAAGAAATCCAAACAATCATTATGAAAACATATTGTGTTGTACTTAGAAATTAACTTGTGTTAGTAGGAGATCCATTATGAAAACACATCATTCTTTACTTGGGGATTAACTAGTGTAAAAGGAAAGAATTTTCCATTAAACGCATCTCTTTGGTAAATGAGTGTAAGAGCATCACTTTGGAAAGACATGTACTATTTCAAAGCATAAAGAAGAGTTGGTTAATAAATGAATCTTGCACAGTGATCCCCAACCTTTATGGAGTTCCCTGGAGATAATTTATCATAACTTGTTTGAGATTTTCTCCAGTCTTTCTCTCAGGTCCAGTTGAAATTCTACTTTCCTATGAAGCTTCTTTAAATTTTTATTTTAACTGACAATCCTCAAGCTCTCTGATCTCTCACATAATAAACTATGACTACACGTGGATGCAGTAGGACACCACGTGGCATTTTATTGTTCCCTATTGAGCTTACAGGACAAAATCTTGGTTCCAAAATACGATCATAAGCTACTCCATTTCAGAGAAACTGAATTGTATCTCTTTCCAACCCAACAGCTATTTATTTAGAACTTAATATATAATAAATGTAAGGTGGATGAGTAATTGAATACAGAGAAAGAGGAGGG
Organism: Rhinolophus sinicus; assembly: GCF_057876585.1. Lineage (NCBI taxonomy): Eukaryota > Metazoa > Chordata > Mammalia > Chiroptera > Rhinolophidae > Rhinolophus > Rhinolophus sinicus. The sequence goes on along the minus strand of NC_142503.1, from coordinate 185,428,806 downwards.
TTTTTTGTTTTGTTTTGTTTTTTGTTTGTTTGTTTGTTTGTTTTTGCAAAAAGTAATTATTTTGTGATATATAAGACTTTTGTAACCTAAGATAAATGAATAAATTCTATGAGTCATCATACAAGTGGATGAGGCTCTCTTAACTAAAAAACTTAAAATTGTCTTATGGGTAAGTATGCATGCACATATTTAAAGTACTTTTCAAAATTTGGAAATATAATGCACATGTAGAAATGTGCATAGAATATAACTATAGGCTTTAATGAATCATTTAAAACTGAACACTTGAATATCAGCCTCTCTTGAGAAGAAATAAAATATGGTTAGCATCCCCAAAGCCCTATATGTCCCTTCGTGTCACAAACACTCTCTCTCTGCTAACTTTTAAATTTTACTTCCCACCCTTATTTGTCTCATTATTTTTGCCACATAAGTATGCATGACTAAACACTAACAGCATGCATCATTTTCTGCCTGTCTTCTTTTGATCAACATTATGCTTACAAGATAAAATCAGGAGTTTTATGTAGCTGTGGTTTGTTCATTTTCTGGTTGTATAGAGTACTGTTAGTATGTATACACCACAATTTATTTACCTTTTCTGCAGTCATTAGACATTTGGATTGTTTCCAAATTTAGACTATCATAAACATTCAAGAGTCTTCTACAGGTTGCCTGGAGCATATGTACATGCAATTGGGTAGGTTTTCTACTTAGGGCAAATTTTCTCAACAGAGACACACTTGGATATTTTGGGTTGGATAATTCTTTTTTCTGGTGGGCTGTCCTGTAAATTACAAATGTTCAGCTACATCTCGGGCCTCTATCCACTTGAGACCAGTGTCACTGCTACCCCACACTCGCTAATGTTGTGAAAAATCAAAAATGGCTCCAGATATTGGCAGATGTCCTGAAGGAGGAGGGGCCGTAGCACCAGGTTGAGAAACACTGACCTAGGAGTCCTATTTTTGTAAATAATAACAAACATTCTTTTTTCAAAACAGAATTTCCAATTTTCACTTCCACCTGAGATGTCCTGTTGCTCACCATTCTCACTAATACTTGGTATATTAATTTTCTAGAGCTGTCACAGCAAAAGCATAGACTGGTGAATCAAATAACACAAAGTTATTTTCTCAGGTGCTGGGTGCTGAAACTCCAACAGCAAGACGTCAGCAGGTTTTGTTCTCCTGAGATCTTTCCTGTGCTGGCAGGTGGACATTTTCTCACTGTGTCCTCACCTGATCTTTTTTTCTGTGCAGGAGCACCAATGGCATCTCTTCCTTTTCTGATGAGAGCACCAGTCCTGTTGGATTAGGCCCCTGCCACTATGATCTCATTTAACCTCGATTACCTCTTTAAAGCTCTTATATCGACATATGGTCTCCTTGGGGGTTAGGGCTTAAATATATGAATTTTTAGAGGGACAGAATTCAGTCCATTGCACTTGGTATTAGTTCTTCAGTATTTGGATCCTTGGTAGTTTCAGTTTTTATTTTCTTGATAAGGAATGTGTTGGACACCTTATCCAATGCAAATCCTCAAGGTAGTGAAGATTCTGTTCAAGTCCTTTTAGTTGATTTTTTAAAATAGATTTTTCTTACTCACTTGTTAAAAGTTCTGTAACCATTTCCTGTGTCAACTGTTATCATTGCAGATATCTTCTGCCACTACAATGATTGTTTTTCACTCTCCTAATGGTGTTACTGATGAAGATAAATTTTTTGTTTTAATGTAGTGAAATTCATCAATTTTTTTTTTTTTTTTTTTTTTTTTTTCATTCTGAGCTGTGACGTGTGTGTGGCACATACTGTGAAGTTGTGGTCAAGTTTTGGTTTTTCTTTGTGGATGCCAATTTGACCGACGATATTTAGTGAAAGACCATTTTAACACATTGTCCTGTTATGCCAACTTTGCCATAAATCAAGTTGAAATCACTGAAATTACTGTGTCCTATTATGAAGCCTACCTTTAACTTGCTTTCAGCAACATTCAGTACATACTACTATGCAGAAGTGTTTTAGGCAGCAACATTAGGATGAGAAATCTGATAAATTAATAAGAGATTCTCTCTTCTTCTTTTACATGTTCAGACTCTGAGCACAGGTTTTTGTTTTATTTCAATAGCATTGGACAAACGTTAAATTCATGACAATTGGAAACTGGAAATTCCGTCCCGAGAAATTGGACCAAATTACTATAGGTCGGTTTTACATGTCACAAAAGGACTTATAAGTAGGACATACCTGGAGCTCATTATATGTCAGATATTAACAAAGTAAGGATGATTTAAAGTAATTTTAATATTTGCTAACCACCTAATGTGACTCAGGTTACTTCTTAATATACGTATATTTTTTTAAATCCTCAAAGCAGCCCAGGAATTTAGGTCATGTTATTAGCCCCACTAATTTGTAAAGAAATGTGTGGGTTCCAAGTTTTCTAGTTAGTAGTGCTAAAGTCAGAATTTGAATTCTTTCCTATCTGAAACTAGAGTCTGCAAGCTTAAACGGTTAGGTACAATGTATCTGGATTGATGGAGAAAACACTAGAGGAAGCCACATTAAGTGTTTTCAATATTTGACGTTTTACAAATGGAAAGCAGAAGACAAATACCGTAGTACTCCAAGAATTGAGGACCAACTGTTAAAGAGTTTGTAGGTGCTAGGCATTGTGTCTATGTTAGGAGAAAATTCACACTTAATTGAACAACGATTCTTCTGAAAAAATAAAATAGCTCCCTTGGGACTCAAGAGTTTTCTAGAACTGGTGGCATTTAAAATAAAAAGTTAGAAGAGATTTCTGTATTGAATGGGATGTTGGAGCAGAAGCCTTCTAAATGCTACTCCAGATAAAACATACAGCCATTTATATTAGTATATACTTACTTTATTACTATATTTTACTTAGGTCATTTTTGTGCATGAAGATTGTGCAAAAAAAAGATAAAAAGATACCTACCTTTCATTAGCTTACAAGAATTGACAAATATAAGTCATAGGCTATATATTTTAAACAGAAAAAAATAACAAATCTGCTATCCTGGACTTCCCTTATCAAAGATCATTTTTTAAAATTATATCTTTATGTGAATAAGTGATAATAGATTCTCACTTCTTCAGTGTACTCAGTTTACAAAATATTTACTGTTTAAAATATAAACCCAACCTCCAAATCACTATCATGCTTATAGAGCTAGAGAGTTCATTTTAATTAAGGTAGTGATCAACTGTAGATCTTGAATGAAGTAGAATTCTGATTCAAAAGGAGTACAACAACAACAGAAATCCCCTAACAGGTTTTCTCTAACCCCCCAGTCCATAAGGATAACAATTATGACACTAATAAAAGTTTAAACTCTCAAGCATTTCTGAAAAATGGTAATATTGTGCCAATAATTACTATCTACAAGATTACCTCTATTGATTATTTCCTTAGCTGCTGCAATTTATGCAAGGATAGTGATAGGATTAGAATAGACTACTGTTGTAACAAACTGCTGAATCTAAGTATCTGTTGTGCGGGAGACCCTGCTCGCTCCGCCATTTGTCGGGCGGGGCGGCCTGTGGGGTCTCTGGTCCCGCTCCCTACATAAGAACGCAGGATATGGTGAGGCCAACAAGGAACACCCACGGAGCCATAGGTAGGGGAGTCATACCACTATGGTCTCACTGGAGGCTGGGCCCACCGGACGCCGACCTGCTGTCCGCCTTTCCGCCAACCGACTGACCAACGACTCTCCTCCACTCTCCTCGACTTTCTTCCTCTCTTTCGGCTCTCCTCTTCCGCTCTCTTCGGCCCTCCTCTTCCGCTCTCTTCGGCTCTGCTCGGCTCTGCTCGGCTAGGCTCTGCTCTGCTCGGCTCCTCGGCAATCCTCCGTAGCCACAGCAGTTATACCAGCAGCCAATCAGCTAACCGGCCACAGCCGATGGCCAATCAGCCACAGCCGACAGCCATCCACCACCCGAGCCAGCACCCTTCCACGTGAGGCCGAGAGCCTGTAAACTACTCTCTGGGACTCTGTCCCCACGGTATCTATAAAAAAGTATCACTTGCACAGTGTCTGTTGTAGATTGGGCCTTCTCTGGGGGACTGCTTTCCCCATTGCGGTAACTAAAGGATTGAGTCAGCTTCACATTTTTGGTTCCATTACCTCAAAGCATGGCCACAGAAGTAAAATGATAGATGTGTGTCAGTTACAATTACATCTGAAATTCAATAATTAATGCCAGAGGATGATAATAAAGAACACTTTAATGAAACAGGGTGCATCTATTCTTATTAAATGTGAAAACGTGGTTAAAATCAGGGATGGTGACTGTTTTACTTAGACAACACAATTTTCATCTGTTTCCTGTGTTATTGTGCTTGAACATTAAAGGGAAATACAAGGTTCTTTAACAATTAAATTTTGTGTATTTAGAAGAAAATTACCACATTAGCAACTGTAAGCACTATGCATGAAATATATTCATTAATTCTTAGGAAAAGCATACTGTTTAGGGTTATGTTCAATGAATGATACTCATCATAAATAATAATGACATTCCTTAAGTTTAGACTTATCAGACTAGATATATGCTGGTTACACAACAAATTTAATTTTTCATCGCACAAAGATAAGTTAAACTGTCATTCAGCATTGTTTTTCAAATATTCTTACAGAATATTTGGTAATAGATAATATTTGGTGATAGGTAATAAGATATAAATTCAATTTAGGTACACTTTGTTTTTTATTCTAGAAGAAATAGATTGTTTGGATTTAAGGAGGATACAAAAATGGAATGTGCCCCCATATGAAACAATGATTGGAGGAATTATTTTAGTAAAGAAAGTATCATCTCAGTACAGTAAAGTCTAACATAGGAGATAATCAACAAAACATTAGTTCACAATGCAATCCCACTAGAAATCAGACTTGGTATGTTTTAGATTTACAGGTTTTCTAATTTGAGAAAGGTGGCATAGTGTAGAACACCACAAAGAAACATTGCATTTTTCCTACTAAAAATAAGAATATTCATTCTCAATGTCATACATAAAAAACATATGTTGCCTTATACCTGTACAGGACAAGTTATTTTACCACGGGTTCAGGGCAGGTCAGGTTTGCCAACAAATGAGTTAAAACAAATAAACAAACACACTGGATTTTCTGAGATTTTTGGATTTTAGAATGATAAAAATTGTAGATATGAATGATAAAAATTGTAAATTATAATAATTTGCAATTGCTATCTATTTTACATATAAATAAATGCATACAGACTCTTTTTTGCTTCATAGAGAGTAGCGATCAATTCATATACTTGGTCAGCATTTGGTGTCAGCCAGCATCACTGTCACCTCTATCTTATAAATCTGAGGATTCCTTACTTCTTGCTGGAACTACAATTCCCAGAATCCTGAGGTAACTGCAGGCAACTGAGTGTGCACGTGAATGACCCAGGTGATTTCTTGATAAACATCTGAAAATCATGCAGGTGGGTGCTGCTTGTGCTGAGGGAGGTTCCTCTTCCTAGAGGTTCTAGGGGGTCTGAGAAGTGTTTGTGTGAACTCTGGAGAACTACCCCCACCTCGGTGTCGTAGGTTATGGTGCCAAGTTCCCTACAAATCTGGTTAAAATTCTTAAAACCGAAGTACCTAGAGTGACTTCTGTTTTCCTGAGTGAATTCTAAGAGAGTCAAGTGCACTCAACAAAGAAGAACCAGTTTCAAACTGTCTAGAAGAGCTGCATTTGTTAGAACTGCATTTGAATTTATTAAAAAAAAAAAAAAAAAAAAAAACGAAAACAGAATGTGCAATGTAATGAAATATACCAATAATACATTTCTAATTTTCTATATATAAGCTGTCTAACCTATTTAAACCAGGCTATATTCATTGAGCATCCTTTTATACATTTAATGATCTTTACTGTAGGCCCTTGCCTGCTTGCTACAAATAAGTTTAATATATTATGGCATTTCAAACAAAAAGACAAGATAGTGTTAGGATTTTAGTCTGCTTTCCCAAGACTACATGATTATTAATATTATTATTATTATTAAATACCTAATCCACTCTCTACTATTGATCTTTACTGACTACCTCTTGATGAATCCCAAATGAAAGATCTTCTGTATTATTTTTAGGTTCTCTAGGATTAAGTTACCCAATCAAAAAGAGTATTGCTCAATGTCATTTTATTAAATAGCTGAAAGTTCGAACACATAAATTCTCTGAATTTTTCCAGTAATATTTTGAGTTACGTCACTTATATAAATCTAAATCTGAATTTCCTACCTACTTTTGTCATTTAAAAGGACATTTATGAGAGGGTATTGCTCTATTTCCCAAATGAGAATTTGTAAAATAGACTGTTATTATTCTGAGTTAAGTGCTTCCAAAGGCTTCCATGTGATTTTGTTGCTAATTTCAAGATTTATGATACTAAATATATACTGGCTAATAAACCCATTCTTGAATGATAACTGGACAGAATATTTGGCATGGGGACAATTGTTCACAGCTGCATGCAAGATGCCACTAAATACAAAATGCCATAACTACTTATCTTTGGCACATTGCTAACCGCCTCCCCTCAAAACATAAAACAAAATCAATCTACTGCTTCCTCTTTGTTCAACTAATTTAGGAGGACAAGCGAAGGAGAAAGCACCATAGATAAAGAAAAGAATAAAATGCAAAAGATAAGCTATATAGACATATTGGAGAGACTGAGACCTCTAGGTGTGCACACAGTTCACGGTCCCCCTTTCTCTTGTTTAATAATACTGGTAGATGCTGGATTCCTATCACAAGAGTGCAACTGTAGCTTGAGGCGAGACACTAGCAAAAACAGGTGAACCAGTCTGTCCTGGGGTAAATATCACTTAGCTTCGAGTAAATGAATTCATTGTTTATCTCATGCAACCTTCAAGCTTTGTTGATGAATTATACTCAATGTATGTAATTTTAATTAACTCCTAGAGGTTATTTTTTATTTTTATTTTTATTTGTTGCCAGATTTCTTTTCTCACATCATTTTTGGATTCCTTTACTCATCTGTAAAATTCACTGTGATCTTTTAAAAAGACATGGAAGAGTTTTCACTGAAAAAATGTCTGGGCTATGTTGTTTTTGTTTTGCTTTTATTTGTGGTTAGGGAATAAACTACAAATTGTATTTCAATAATCTTAGTAGAACTTTCAACCTAATCAAAACCAGCCAGTGACTTTTGACATAAACAGTAAACAAGTGACCTTGAGCCAAATGTCCAGCTTGTCAACCTCAAACAATGACTTTATTCCAAGCAACAAGATGACCTTTGGAAATAAAGTCTTTTAAACATCCTACAACCTACTGCACGGCTATTATCTATTCTAAGACAAATCAGTAGCTTTTTAAACATCTCATCACTCTGAAAGCTTCAACCAAATGGTGTAGTTACCAATTTAATTGGTATTTAAAATTATAACATTGAAATATATTCTATTTTTAAAGCACCCACTTTTCTGAGGAGCTGATCTTATGTTTGATGTGAAAAAATAGAAACAAACAGAAATAAATGTTGCTATTTCGGGGTTAAATAATAGAAAACAAAATGAGGTCTATTAAAACAACTTATTTCTAATGCATTGAATTTACAGAACTTGTGAGAGTTGGCAGTCAACAAGCTGTTAAAGAGTTTTACTGTGAGCTGAATTTTGAGTTATCCATTTCCTTAGATGAACTCAATGGAAACTAAAGCTTGAAAAGTTCAGAGTAGTCAAACAGAAACAATTCTATGTCTAAATTATATTATATATATTTTTAAATGGTGGTATCAAATACAGAAAGAAAAGATAAATGAGAGATTCTTTTTTGCCAGTAGCAAACGGTTTTCTTGAGAAGGGCATTTTTCAAGGGGACTGCCTTGTACAGAAAATAACATTTCTCAGGATTTGGCTTAGATAAGCTTATCATGCATGGGGAAAAAAAAAAAAAAAAAAACAGGAAGGGAAGATGGGATATTGGCAAAATATAGATTTTATCAGATGTGTTTCTAGCTGAAAATAACATTTTTCTCAAGATCCAAGATAATTTACAAATGTTAGCGTTGAGTATGCGGTGGCAACAACATGTGAATATAAATTTCTGCTACGGGCTGTGTATTGTGACTACTGTGAAATGACCTTTGATGGTGGCACTTTGCTCTCAAGAAAATGTCTCTTTCTCAGTCACCCAAACTCAGTATAAATCTTTATTTTCCCTATATGAAAGAAGTTTCCCAGCTACCTACCTGCTTTATGAACCCTGAGTTGGCAACTTGACTCTTTCAAGGAAAAAAACTAAACAAAACAAAAAAAGCTGTGGCAGTATAAGCAGGAAAAATACATGCAGGTAGCAACAATGTATTTAACATTTTTCAAAGTTACTTATTTTTTTCTTTTTAATTTTTACAATAAAGATGAATTTTCAAAGAAGACAATGACTAAAAACACTATTGAAAATAAAACTCAGCTCTAATGCCATATGTGTGTTTTATATGACCATGGATGATAAACATAAACTGGATATTCATGGCCTACTGTCAATAGGTCAGACATCATGTTTTCCAGTTTTTGTAACATCCCTGGACCATGTCCCTAGGAAGGCTCAACATCTGGTAAATTGCTAATCTGAGGGAATATTAACTTCATAGAGAAATTTCCTGATCCTTCTGTACATTAAGTTGTCCCATATGCAATAATTCTAACTAGCTGAACTATACTAGGCCTAATTTAAAGTTTAAATAGAATATGAAATAATTTATTTTCTTCTAATAAACATTTATTGAGTCCCTGACTCTGTGTTTGGTTCTATCACTGGTAATGACCCCTCACACGTTTGATAAGTTGGTATGGTTCTGTGCATCAAAGTTTAGCAAACGTTGGCAAAGAGAGAGAGAGTTGGAAAAAAAAGAGAAAGAAAATGAAAGTACACTGGCTCATGCAGCCAAACACAGGCAGAACAAGGATGACACTGCTGGAGAATTATAGAAAATGGAACTAGGTGCCAACAGGCCTCTTTCTCTGGCCTCTGCTTTTCTATGTGGATGAGCTTCATTTTTATAGCTATTCAAATATGTGAAGAAGGCATTCTTCCCTTGTTATGAATTCACTGGGAATTTGTACTCAACTGAAAACCTAGTTTCTTCATTTCAGTTGTTGTGGATTTTAATATATGTGACTATTTAACCTAGAAATAGGAATTTACATTTATCCTTTATCACAATTTAACTCCCTTTATAGGAAAAAAAATTAAAGACATTAATAAAGAATAATTCAATTGGATAAAATGAGAGAAATGTACCTCTCCCCCTAGTAAAAAAAAGTTCCAGAAATTACTGGTAAAGGGATGGTGTGATCGAACCACATTCGTCAAAACTAGGCTCTTGTTCCAAGAAGGCTGCTGGATCTCTGGCCATCAAATTCTGTATTCCTGCCTTCAGGATTGGAGCATCAGAAGAATAACATGCCCCTTTTTTATCAAGACTCCAAAGATGCTCCACAGATCCTATCTGTAGTTACAAGGGAATCTGATAAGTGTCATGTTTTAGCTGGAAAGCGATGTACTAGCTATAAAATGATGTCCTGCTGCCAATCAAGAAAAAGGAAATAGAGTTATGGTATCAAGGAGTAGTCTCTACAATGTGAAAATACGTGTGTACGTGCATGTGTGCCCCACATTTTTTTCATGCAGCCCTTATTGAAAAATATCTAGTGAAAATACATAATTTAATTTTCAGTGGCACATACTGTGAAATTTTAAGTAAAGTAACTCTGAAAAGCACTTAAAAAAAAAACAACAACAACAAAGTACGAGTCCTTTGTTAGTTTGGCTTAAGTAGAAAAGAAGTTTAGAAAATACTTACATTTTAGTTGCCACAAAATTTAAGTTAAATCTCTACTGATTTTTATATTTTTTTATCATGAACTTGATTTTCTGGATGTTTTCTTAAAAATGTAGTATCTCTTCTATAAAATTAAAAATGTGTTTAAATAATTCCAAATACTATTGATTTGTCAACTTGAGATTATGTTATTTGGGGCATTAAATATATTGGAATACATCTATAGAAAACTCTATATATTCATTTAAAGTTTAGACTATATTTATACTAGGAGGTTTATTTTACTCCGATTCTGTGAGAATTAACCTGCTGACGATAAACTCTTTAAACCCATTCTGAGTTGCAACTCATATAAGGGATGGTACATTTTCACAGACTTGGAAGTATACACATATATATGTGTAGTACAGAATTTTTTTCAAGTAAAATAAACATCATTCTAATATATTAATTTTAAAACACAATGCATACTTTTTATTCCCTATAAAAGCCATTGTTAGTTTGGAGCCATCATTATGATTTTTCATCCTGCTGTAAAATTTACTAGGGATCCTTGGCATGGGAGAGGGAGACAGTCAAGTTAGCCGGGATTCATTTGTCAACATGCATTGAATGTAATCTAATCAGTCCGCTATCTCTGACGCTTTGCAACTACACTCTCATTCATTCTAGATCACTCCTTAAAAGTTGATCATGACTTTGTCTATAAAATGCCTTGTTGAAATGAAGATGTGTGAGAGATGCCATTTTTTTTTTAAATAAAATATTACATTTTTCTAAAAGAAACAGGTTAGTTTTACATTTTCTTAATGAATCAATGACAACCCCTAGAGGCTTAACTTTAATTTCAAGCCCTCATAAAATATCACTTCACAGTTTATTTCATAATCTTCCCAGGCTTTTTGTCCACTGGATCACACTGGCCTGCATTTGAGGGTTGATTCACTTCTAGCAGGTCGCTGTCATAAACACTGTGCTGCAACACCCACAATTCCCTCTTGGGGTGACAGGACTTACTAAGCCAGTGGTTAGGAGTATGACCAAATGGCAGCTGCAATTTTTAGCTTTCTTTGAGAATTGCTGTTGGCTGAAGAGGAAAAACTGGTCCAAGGTCATGCCCTTGTTTCCAGGGGCAGCGCGTATCTTATGACTGGTTGCTGTCAGAATATAAAGGCCCAAAAGGCTGGACCCTCAGCCCCAAATGAGGGCAACTTTGAAGGACAATCCCAGCTTCAGTGTTCACTGGAAAATTGTCTGAGGCCTTGGGAGGACCAGATACTCTCTCTACCCAATTGTTCCTTCTTCTCTTCTCTAATGCATACTAATCTGAAATGCACTCCCTAATGAATCCCTTTATGTTAATCTCAGTTAATTTCATTGTCTGTTTCCCAGAATACCCAATCTACAATGCCCACTGTTTCAGATTTTCTGTGAGTGCAATTTAAGTGTCCTTCCTTACTTAGAATTTAATTGTTCTGGACTTGGAAACCAAAACTTACTTAATATGGTAGCAATTTGACTTATTTCTTCATAGTTATGTTTGTTCTTAACTTTATGATTTCAAGTTAATTTTACTTTATCTTGAAGATGACAACAAAAAGAAGTATAAATTGTTGTGCCTTATTCTAATAGGAAATATCTATCTTCTCTCCTCCATGCATTATATGATGAGATTGTTTTCCAAGAAATAAAAGTTGGCTTAACATCTGAAAATCAATTAATACAATTTAGCATATCAACACAATAAAAGAAAGGAAAAACAAAAGGTTATTTCCATACATGCACAAAAATCATTTAAAATCCCATGTCCATTGCTCCTTCACACACAGAGAGAGAGAGAGAGAGAGAGAGAGAGAGAGAGAGAGAGAGAGAAACTTCTTAGTAAATGAAGAATAGAAGGGAACTTCATAAACTTGATAAAATGCATCTACAAAAATCTGTAGCTAATAAATATATATCTTTAATTAAAAGTTATTGGGGTGACAATGGTTAGTAAAATTACATACATAATCATCAGAGAAATGCAAATCAAAACCACAATGAGATATCACCTCACCCCAGTCAGAATGGCTATCATCAACAAGACAAATAGTAACAAATGTTGGAGAGGCTGTGGAGAAAAAGGAACCCTCATACACTGTTGATGGGAATGCAGATTGGTGCAGCCGTTATGGAAGGCAGTGTGGAGGTTCCTCAAAAAATTAAGAATAGAATTGCCATATGACCCAGCAATCCCTCTCCCGGTATATACCAAAAAAAAGCTGAAAACATTTCTTCATAAAAATATATGTGCTCCAATGTCCATTGCAGCTTTATTTATGGTGGCCAAGACATGGAAATAACCAATGCGGCCTTCAATAGATGATCGGATAAAGATGTTATATATATATATATATATAATGGAATACTATTCTGCCATAAGAAAAGACGAAGTAGTGCCATTTGCGACAACAGGGATGGAACTTGAGATTATTATGCTAAGCGAAATAACTCAGACAGAAAAAGTCAAGAACCATATGACTTCACTGATATGTGGGATATAAAAAACTGGAAGCAACAAAGGAACAAGACAAGCAAACAAAGAAACAAAAACTCATAGACACAGACAATAGTTTAGTGGTTGCCAGAGGGAAGGGAGAAGGGGGGGTAGTGGAAGAGGGTACAAGGGGTCAAATAATGGTGATGGAAGGAGAAATGACTGGGTGGTGAATACACAATGTAATACACATATATAGATGGTGTGTTACAGAATTGTACACTTGAAACCTATGCAATTTCACTAATATCTTACTGTATTCTGAAAGCTTTTCACTTAACATCAAGAACAAGACTAGGATATCTATTCTCACTTTAGCTACTACTCAATTAGTTGTTCTAGGCATCAAAACAAGACAAGAAAAATAAAGAGGTAATAATTGAGGTTATTAGGATACAGGATCAATATACAAAACATACTATAAATCTATAAACTTGTAACAGACCAAATAAACAATTTTAAAAATTAAATTTAAAAATGCCATGTAAAATAAAATCAAGCTATGAAATTCTGAGGCATAAATCTGACAGTGGATGTATAAGAGTTGTTCATTAAAATCTACACAATTTGCTGAGAGAATTTAAGAAGACATAAATAAATGGAGAGAAATACTGTGTTCCTGAGTCAAAAGACAACATTGTTAAGATGAAAATTTGCCTTAAATTGATCAGCAGTTTCAATAGAATTCCAATAAAAATCAGGATTTTTTTTGGCATAGATAACAAGCTTTTTCTAAAATTCATATGAAAATTCAAAGAACTGAAAAGAAAGGACAACTTTGCTTGATTTATGCTATTTGAATTCAAGTTTTATTACAAATCTACAGTATTCAAGAAGGTATGGGATCGGTCAATTTAGACAGATTGATCAATGACACAGAACTCAAAAATAGAGTCCAGAAATAGACCTAAATATATATGGTTAATTGACCAACTCAGCTGGAACAACTGACCATCAATATGTAAAAATATGAATTTTGATCCATGCTTCACACCATTTAAAAAAATGAATTCAAAATGGATCATACACCTACACGTAAAATGTATATCTATAAAACTTTTAGAAAAAACACAAAGAAAAAGTATTTTGGACCTTGGGTTCTTATCTATGACAGAAAACGTAATTCATAACAAAAATATAAATTGATTGTTTAAATATAAGAAAGCCTGTTCTTCGAAAGACACTGGTAACTGAATGAAATGACAGTCCTCATACTCAGAGAAAATATTTGTAAATCACATATCTTATAAAGAATATATGATTCAGAATGCATAAATGATAGACTACATTAAAAAAATAAGAAAACAGAAACTTAATAATTAACTACCAGATGATCTGAACAGTAAACTAAGAAAGATATGGGAAAGACAGTGAGCACTAAAAAAAAAAAAATCTATCATCATTAGTCATTAAAAATGCTAATGAACACTACGCAGAGATACTACTACATTCTTATCAAAATTTCTAAATTTGAAAAGGCTAAACACGTCAAGTGTTGGCACAGAGATGGAGGAATAGAACATTCATACTGTTCATGGGAACATAAAATAGTAAAGCCACTTTGAAAAAGAGTTTGTCAGTGTAAAAAAAGCAAAGACTCCATTTTTGATGTTTGATCCCTGACAGCCTTCAGGTACTCTTCGCTTTCCCCTTTTTGCCCCCATCTGAGCAAAACAGTAAGAAAGCCTAGCCGCTCCCTTCCTTGGAGCATCCAGAAAGTTTAAGCTATGCAGACACTGCCAATGGGAATCTTCACTCCAGCCCTACTTCTTAGATGCTAAAAAAGCTAAAGTCACCCACTTTGCTTCAGTACAGGCTGAACCAGAGCCCTTGTTCTTCAGAGACCTTTTTTTTTGTTTACTGTAAGAGTAATAAATCGTTTTTTATACCAGTTGATGCCTATGTGTCATTCAGCCCACCAATGAATAAACTCCTGGGCTGGGGAGTGTTGTTCAGTGTCCAGTAGAGGGCAATAAGTGACCAATTACAAAATTAAGAGAGAGTTTCTTTAAAAGGTAAACCACATGGTACAATCTCATAAGTGTTTACCCAAGTGAAATGATAGCATCTACCAATTCAAAGATTTGTGCACGGGTGTTCATAGCAGCTTAATTTGTAACAGCACCAAACTGAAAACAACCATCCAAAGGTGAATGGGTAAACCAGCTATGGTAGAACTATGATAATTCTGCTGAGTGAAATAAACCCTACAAAAGAAGGCTATGTACTGTATAATTCCATATATTTAAAACGCTAGAAAATGCAAGTAAGTCTGCAGTGAGAAAATAAATCGGTGGTTGCCTGGAAATGGGGGAGTGGGTATTGGGAGCAGTTGGAAGGAAAGGATTACATAAGGGCACTTGAAAACTTTTGGGTTATGGTTACATTCATTATCTTGATTCTGGTGATACGTATGTAAAAATATTTAAAATGGTAGAATTTAAATATGTAAAATGTAATATATTCAATTGTGTATCAAAAGTGATTTTAAGAAAAGGTTCCTTTGTGTTCAGTTTCTGCCTGCATCAATCATGTTTGTTTCGTTACTTCTTTATGAAGGATGGTTATTTATATTTCATATATGAATGGTAAAAAATATACATCATTCCATAGTCACAGTTCTCTTTACCTCTTCTTATGGTAAAATTGCTCTGGTATCATATATTATTAACTCTTAGAGCTTGTATCTTAGCTGTGGTGTTTCTTCTGTCAGTAATGCTTATCCATCCCTATTCTTCATTAGGTAGTGTACTGTTTTTCCCTCAAGACTCAACCATTTGTCTCCTACTCCTTTACTCAGGTCTTTGTTTCAAGTGATCGTCTATGCTCCAATAATGTCCATGCTTGTTTCCAGCAAAGTTCTCACAGGATTTGTGTGCCTCCCCCACAGCACTCTTGCCTTCTCCAAGTGGAGACCTCGGACTCCAGAGCCCCTAGTAGAGGGAAAGATGCAAACGAGGCATTATCTAATTGTTCAGCTGAACTGAGCTCCACTTCCTCCATGCATTGCTCTGTTTCTCAGGAGAGCCACTAAATTTTATGTGAATCATTTTTAATGTATTGCATCATTAGATATATAATTGTATATATGTCTGTATGCTCTTGTTTCAAAAAAACAACTAACAACTGGCTTATACATAAAAATAATGGTATTTAAAATAAAATCAGACCAAGTAAAAGAAGCACTTTGGTTAAGCAACACACAATTCAGGAAACACATTTTACTCTCAAATGTCATGATGAAAGAAACATGTTAAGTTGAATAGTATTTTGATGATGGCAGGTACCATGCATTCATATGCAAATATATTAGATTAGTACTTATAAATTATTACCTATTAATAGTATTAGTTATCAATACTTTTAATTATTACTAATTAGCATTAATAAGCAATGTAATTAGAAGTAATATAAGTAATACTATAAATAATATTTAATTAAAATTATAAATATTTTATAATTTACTAAAAATAATTCAACCTATAGTCATTACTTTTGCCTTTAGGAAATGAGTGACATGGTGGAAAACATAGGTGAATCGAAACGTCTCTTCAGTTGGATATTTTTATATTAACTATAATAATAGAAAATTAAACAATGATAGTTTTATTTTTGGTGACATTTGTAGAGCATACACATATTATTTTTAAAACCTCTTTTTAGAGATTTCTTTATTTTTTAATAATTTTTTTACACAATAGATGAATTCCTTTGTCTATATTGGGCAGTAAATGCCTTTATCTATATTGGGCAATTAGTAGGATAAAACATGCTTATTTGCTAGCAAGCTCATTCACAATCACCCCCATGGGCAAACCTCTGAAAGAGGGTTCCCTATAATTCATGCATCACTGACCCTAGCTTGAGCTGTACTGCTCCACAGCCAGTGCACATCAGAACATGTTTAGTGGATACTGGAATGTGATAACTTTGTCTAATAGGACTACATATTGGTTAACTTTATTTCCAAGTGGGAAAAGTTTGGTCATTTTAGCTTGCCTTTAGTCATAACTAAACTTTTATTACTTTACATTTTACTAAAATAAGAGTTAAATAAAGATGAGATAGAGACAACTAGAAGCAAGTAAACTTACAAAAACAGTCACCCTTTTAAACTTGTAGTGAAAACTAAAATTTGTTTTCATAGTCGATCCATTTCAAATACCAGTTTCTGCACATTTGTTCGAAATTTGGTCAAAAAAAGAATTGACATAATACTATGGAAAACTTCAACTTTTTTTTTTTTTTTTTTAGAATAATAAACATAATTTTTGTAGTAAAATGTTTTCTTATTATTGAAAATATGCCCCCTTAATCTGCCACTTTTATTTCCTGAGGCCATCAATGATTTGCTGAAAGAGCACTGTGCAGAAAGTAGGAGGGAAATCCATCCCTAATAGCAGTGACTTCCTTTGTTTTGGCTTTTTGATACTTAAATCGCTAATGCTCATCAGGAAAAAACTAAAGCAAACAAACAAACAAAAAAAACAGAATCGTGGTTATGTTTGGTTGCTGGTCCAATCCTGTCTCCCACGAAGTGAAATAGCTTCCAATAAATATGAATAAAATACATGTTGTCTGAGTGGGCATATTGTCTCATTCTTGATTTACTTTAATATTCCTAGATAAGGAACCAGCTGACAATTCAAAGTGAATGTAAAAAGCTTATTTGCCCGTCAAAAAATAGGGAAAATTTAGCAAACATCTGAATCAGAAATCAGTTAGAAATTTGTGGAACGTAAAATGATGTTATATTAAATACTGAAGAAATAATACACATATTTTCCCAAAGGCACAAATTGTTTTTTAATTGGGACTGAAGAGAGGGTGAAAAAAAAAGAAAAAAAAAAAAAAGAAAAGAAAAGAAAAGAAACTCTTAGATTAGACTGAATCAAAATTATAAAATGCATTTCTTTTGTTTTTTAGAAGTGCTTATGTCTTTCTTAATATCTTCATGTCTTTATATTATTCTAAATAAGAAAGAAAAGAACGTGGAAGTCAGCAAATATAAATATAATTAACATTGAAACCCATGTGCCATTTTCATAAGTTCCTGAAACATAAATATATGAAATATATGTGTATGTGTGTGTGTGTGTATATATATATATATATATATATATATATATATATATATATATATATATGATTATTCAATTTATCCCACTGAAGAGGAATATTAACTGCTCCATAAGTTATTCCTTTTTGATTTCATAATCAGTCATTTGTAATGAATTATTTCAACCCGAGAAATCTGGACCACCCTGGAGGTTGAGGAAACTGCAGCTGCTTCTACCTCCCCAGGGCGATTTCAGCAACTAAGTTGCTACCCAGGGAATGACGTTTTTATGTTCCATTAGTGATAAGTGTTGTTTTTATACTTCTCATGACCATTTCTCACTCAGCTTGTACATGTACACTTATCTACCTTCCCCTTCCCACTGCTCTGTTCCAATTATTTCCAATTACAAGAACTGTGTAATACCTCTCAGGAGTTCAAAGGTGGTTGTACAGTGAACAGAGAACAACGTGAGGAGTGTGAATTCACAAAAGTGAACTAATATGTGATCGCTGGCATTACTATTATCCAGTGATTTTGTGCGCAGTCTTAGTGGAGGAGTCAGTTTTCATTTTCGAGACATGCTGGTTCCCATTACTGGCCTGAAGAATCAGTTGATAACATAGAAATATCTAGGGGTAGAAATAATGGAATTTTTACTTTAAGTGTATCAGATGCATAGCATAAGATGAATAATGCCTTAGGAGAAATTCAAGTGAAATTAACTAACTGTAATTGTTAAGCATCTGCGGTAGTTCAGACTTTGTGCAGTGGAAATGATCCTTCCTGAGGTTTAACAACTTGTGGGCCTTGCATATATGCAATTGTTTACTGAACTTAACCTAAATATACCACAGGTGACTCAACTCAGCGTGTACCATAATACACTCATCATCATTATCCTCAAATACACCCTTCCCATGATGCTTCACTTGCTAAATGGTTACCACAAATCATCCACTTGCCCAAGGCACACTTGCCCAAGGCAAAGGTGTGTCTGAACTCTTTTTCCCTCATACTGTAGTCACTCTCTAACCAGCTCCTATTGATTCTGCCTTATTTAAACCCAAACCAAAACACAACACATTGACATAATGAACAGAAGCTGTACTAAATGCATGCATCAGTCTATTAAATTCTGATAAGAATCATATGAAGTAAATGCCATCGTTAATTTCATTTTCCATGATGAAAGCGACTTGTACATACGTTAATCACCGAGATGAAATTCCTATAGCTAACAGGTGGAGCCAGGATTTCAGCTAAAGTCAACGTGGCTGAAGAGCACAGGTCCTTTCCCAGTAAATAGAAAAGGTTTAAGACTTGATAATGGGTTATAAGTGGAGGCTGTGGTTCAAAGAAGACTCAAAAGTACCCCCTTATGTCCTTTGCTTCAATAAGTAGATAGCGTTACTAAGATGGGGACAACTAGGAGAGTAAGTTTGAGGGCAGTAAAATCAAGTGTAATTTTGACATCTTTATTAGGTAAGCACTGGTATGATAAGTAGACAGTTGGACATATCGCCTGAAGTCAGAAGAAGTCATAGCTGGAGATAGACATGTGGGAGCAATTGACATATAAATGTATTAAAACTATGGAACTGGATGAAAGCTTTAGAGCTAGTGAAGATGGGATGAATTTTGACACTCTTTGTATTTATTCAGCTCCTAAATCATAATAGGTACTTCAGAAATATTTGTTGAATAAATGAATATGTAAATAGTACCCCACTGTGTGCTAGGTACTAGGCTCACATTGAGACAAAACGAACAAGATTGTTCATACCTTTACTGTCTCCATACCTGTTTGTAAGCTAAATGGGTGATATAAAATATGTTATAAAGTAAAAATAAAAAGAACCAGGTCACAGAGTTATAAAATTATAGTTTAGGTATGGAGGTTCCCCCCAAAAAATAAGAATATAATTACCACATGAGCCAGCCATCCCTCTCCTGGGTATCTACCCCTAAAAATCTGAAAACATTTATCCATGAAGATATATGTGCTCCAATGTTCAGTGCAGCATCATTCACAGTGACCAAGACATGGAAACAACCAAAGTGTCCTTTGATAGATGACTGAATAAAGAAGATGTGGTACAAATATACAATGGAATATTACTTGGCCATAAGAAAAGATGAAATACTGCCATTTACAACAACATGGATGGATCTTGAGATTATAATCCTAATCGAAATAAGTCAGGCAGGAAAAGTTGAGAATCATATGACTTCAATCACATGTGGGATATAAAACTGAAAGCAACAAAGGTATAAGACAAACAAACAAAGACAAACTCATAGGCAAAGACAGCCCTTAACTGGTTACCAGGATACAAGGGGAGAGGGGTGGTAGAAGAGGGTAAAAACGGTCAAATACACGGTGATAGAAAGAGACTGATTCTGGGTGGTGAGCATACAATGCGATGTATAGATGATGTATTATAGAATCGTACACCTGAAACCTATATAATTTTACTAACTGAGGCCCTCCCCCAATAAATTTAATAAAAATTAAAATACATATAATTTAGGGTTCAGATTTAACAGTTTGATTTTAGCCAAGTAACTTTACCAAAATTCTAGTTTTGATTAATTAGTTGATGTGAATGGTGTTTCTAAGTTTAACACTGTAGGACAGAAGGGACTGGAAAATGCAAACAATATAAATTGAAATAATAAAAATACATCTAAGTACTCAATGACACAATGCAAGAAATCAAGCTCAGCTGAGATTTTGGAGAAATGGAATTAGTTAAGAAACATAAATTTTGGTTTCCATATAATAAAAGACAAAATTTTCAGAAGAGTAAAGGGAGTTATATGCTGCAATCTGGTGATCTTGTCAGTTTATCAGTCCTATTTCTTGGGGAGTACACCAATAAACAATCTTTTTTAGCATCAATCATTGGCAAATAACACTATTATTCTGGAGATATGCATACATCCCCCTGGAGGAAGACTTCTGAATGTACAGATACCATTTTTGCCTATGATTCTTAGATTTATGCACCAGGACAACTCTTAGGATGAGTTAGCATTCATCATGCCTAGTAACATTGCTATTAATGTCCTTTCTGTGTTACCAGGGGAGAAAACAAGTTTCCCTGTGTTTACTTTTCAAACACCTTTTGTTAGTAAAATCCAGCAATTAGTAACATATGAGATATAATCATTATTTGTATCTGCTAATAAACAGCATTAGCCCTTTCTTACATTTAGTTCACATTTACAACAGCAGAATTGCATGGATATCAGAAAAAAGAATCCCCTCTTACCCCTACAAACATCCCACCCCAGTTAAAAATCTGCCACTAATGATTTAGAAGAAAAATGATGAATGGGCAGTTGCAGTTGTTTTTTTCCAGCTGTTCCTTTTATCTATTTATTTTTAAACAAGTTATACTTTATTGAAAATGTAAAATAACCACTTACTTAAAGAAAAACAAAGTATCAATTTGAAAATGTTTACCACACCAACTCTGAGAAAGGATGTATGATAAATCTCTATTCTTTTTATTTAGACCATAAGTTAATAATTTTAAATGAGAAAAACTCCAGCCAATTATAATATTTGAGTCCAAAGTATTATCTTATCCAGCCCAGCTGTCAAATTCATCATAAATCTAAACTGTATTACTTCTAATAATGCAATTATCTGTTTATTTTTCCAGCATTGTCAAATGGTTACTAAGATCTGTCCTATGATTTTATTAATTTTGGCTGGGTCTAATTAGGGTTTAATGGTATGGACACTATATCTTAAATTTATTATGTTTTCAAATAGTGAATGGATAGAGGAGAATAAACAAAGGATCAGTGAATAATACTTTCTGCTCTTCTCTGAGCTCTAGAATCACTGTTGGAATCAGTGATGCATACAGATATAGCTGGATTGTATTCTTCTGAATTTAATTATCACAGATACCCATTCCTCAAACGGATGCCTGCCAAGCAGAGTAATTCAAATAGAATTTTTGTAGACCAAGTTCACAAGATCCTCAGATTTGGGAGAACAGAATTTCATTTGCCTTAACATTACAAATTTCTCTTCCTTCAGAATGTTGTGTTTTTCTCTTAACACTGGGATTCATCATTAATAAAATAAAATGTTATTCTGATATAATGTTGTGGGACTCATCTTCCATTGAAGTTCACCAGCTCCAATGGTTATGAAGCACTCGTACACTTACATAGCCAAATCTGTATCTGCTCAGATTTGGGGGAGATTATAATATTTAAATAGATAAGGTAGAGAAAAGAAAATACACCACGCAGGGAAAGAAAAAATCCACTGGAAGGATGTATATTAATATTATTAGGGCAAATCTTTTATCTGGTTATATTTATTCATATGTGAGCTGGGTTTTCATAGATGTTCGTATAATTTGTATAGTGTTTCTTAATTTAAACATAATCATCATAAAATTCCAGTATTGCACATTATATTTTTTGTAAGTTTATTCAAGTTAAGGAAATTCCTTCTATTCCTATCACCCTACCACATTTTATCTTACATATTTCTTACGAATTTTGTCAAATGCTTTATTTTGAATGTTTGAGGTCCTTATTTTTCTTCTTTGTTCAGTTTATACAGTGAATTTATTAATTAATTTTCCTAATACTGAAAAAACTTTACATTGTTGGAATTAACCGACTTTGTCATAATATTTTATTTTGCTTATACATTGCTGGATTTGCTTCCTCATTATAATCACTTCTATTAACATTTTTCTGAATATATATATGTATATATGGGAGTATTAAATATATAAATAAATATGGGAGTATTAAAACTTCATTTGTTTCTACACTTGCATATTCCTTTTTTAACCCAACATTTTTTTAACTTACATTACTTTTTACACATTTGATGTTATTTTATTTATTTATTTATTTATTTATTTATTTATTTATTTATTATTGAGGAAGGAGAACAGGACTTTATTGGGGAACAGTGTGTACTACCAGGACTTTTTTCCAAGGCAACTTGTTGTCCTTTCAATCTTAGTTGTGGAGGGTGCTGTTCAGCTTCAAGTTGTTGTCCTTTTAGTCTTAGTTGTGGAGAGCGCAGCTCAGCTCCAGGTCCAGTTGCTGTTGCTAGTTGAAGGGAGTGCAGCCCACCATCCCTTGTGGGAGTCGAACCAGCAACTTTGTGGTTGAGAAGACGCACTCCAACCAAATGAGCCATCCGGGAGGCAGCACTGCACAAGGTGCCATATTCAATCTTAGTTGCAGGGGGCGGAGCCCACCATCCCTTGCGGGACTCTAGGAATTGAACCGGCAACCTTGTGGTTGAGAGCCCACTGGCCCATGTGGGAATCAAACTGGCAGCCTTTGGAGTTAGGAGAGTGGAGCTCTAACCGCCTGAGCCACTGGGCTGGCCCTAACCCAACATTTTTAGTTATACTGCATATACCAGCAGTTTTTCTGAAAAATATATTTAAATGCAATGTATAGAAATATAAGTTTCTCAGTCATTTCTATATTTAAAATTTAAATATTGTCCACTTAATTTTTGATGTTTAACTATATTCTGAGTAATTGAGATAACCATGCAATAGAATTCTAGAGATGGGAAAGTGTTATTTTAATAAAACACTTAAGATTTTTTCTTATGTTTAGTTCGTTCTCTCAAAAGGCTGATTTATTAATAAAAGTTTGTGTTGCTGCCAATGCAATTTGAAAGGAACTCAAAGAATCTTTCTTCAAATATTACAAATCTACCCAACTAGCTTTTTCTGTCATTAAGCTTTCCAGTCTTATAAAAAGCATTCATGCATACATTCACTAGGATACCTGGTTATAATGCATGTCAGAGGAAAAAGTTAGGAGAGAGGAATCAATATTTAAGTTTGAATGGCGCTAGCAGGCAAGAGAATGTTACAGTGAAGATAAATGTGTGTCTGGGTTCTTGTGGGTAGTATGTGTGTCTACACAGGAACTACCACACTGAAAATAACTATATACATCGATTACCTTCTCCAAGCTGGTCACTTGACATACACAGTATCATTCAACGCATAGCACAACCCTGTGAGGCAGTATTATTGTCACCATTTTAAAATAAAGAAACTGAGGATTGAAGCCAGTAAGCAAAACCACACTAATTAGGAAAGGAATCAACCAACGTCCCAACCGTCTCCATGACACTCTCCGCCCCCATGATTAAAACTAAGCTGGTGGTAGTATTCTCCCTGAAAGGAAAGCAGGAAATTACGAAATGCAAATTCACCAAGGGACAGAGCAGCCCCTCTACCAGATACCGTTTCATCAGCAAACTTAAACAGTTATTGTGCAGTTATAGTTATTTAATTGAAAAATCAACTTACCAGCCCACTCAGCTTCACACAGTATCATGGGAGTCCACAGAAGGAGTGTTACAAGGTGTGTTGCAACTCATTCTTGCCTGACATAATGTCATCTGCAAAAAGAGGAGAGGCATGAGATGAGGGACACCCAGATAACTTACATGGAGAGATTATACACAATAAGACTGATTGTATGAGCAATCTACACCAGGGTTGACTACATCATTTGTGAGGCCCGCGGCACAGAGAAAATGGCCCTTGTTGAAAAAGTAGTCAACAAAAGTTTCATTAACAGGGTCAGAATATAATGCTTTATCCTTTCTCCGATGATCTGTCTCTTTCTCTCTCAACGTGGCACTGTATTTTATATTTGCTATTTCATGTCATTCTCAGTAAAAGAAAAAAAAATTGCACAAATATTATTATTTTAACACTGCAAAATACCTGTTATAAATATAAATACAAGGACTTTGGGTTTTAGAAAGAATTACTGAAATTACACAATTCATATTTTCTAGCTCATGGATACATATACCAGAGCAGAGAAAACACTGCACAAAACTAGCTCAACTTTCTTTATTGAGATATAATTGCCATATAACACTGTGTTAGCTTCAGGTGTACAGCACACTGATTTGATGTCTATATATATAGTTCAACTCTTTTTGCTTCACTTAACAGTATACTCACATTTTACCAACACTCTCTACTCTAGGCTTACAAATGAGTAAGTAATGAAGCCAGCCCTGCTCTCAACTCATAAACCTTTAAACAGAAAAAGTTTGATATATTCCTCAATGCATCACTGCTTGGGGGCGGGGGAAAGAAAGAGATCCCATTTTTAATATCAGTATCTAACTTGCAAATCTAGAACAGCAGGAAATAGAGAACAGAGTCTGGGTTTCCTTCTTTGCTAGAAGGGATATTGTGATTTAATGCAGAAACAAAGAGATATTTATATAATCATAATGATAAGCCATTTTAATTTTGCAGGTTATCAGTGAAATTTTATCCAGAAAATTCATTTAAAAGTAATATATATCAAACCCAATCTCCAATAAAAATATTCATAAAGTATAATTTATAATAGTGGCTGTATTTTTTTTCAAGATTCATTTTTCTTCATAGTGGATGGAACCAAATAAGATTCCTTAACATATCTTTATAGAGATAGTTAACGTTTCTTTTTAAGTGGAAGTGCTTAATTACCAAGAAGCTCCCAACAAATTTATTTGATTGTTTTTCCTGATTCAAAGTTATATGTCAAATAAAAAGTTAATATCACAAGAAGAAAACTAAAGGTATTAAATCTTACTATGATTTCATCTATATTATTAAATGACTAGAGAAAAATATCAGAAAATTCAGTATTGAATTAAATCCTGATGCTTTACTCAAATATTTCTTCAGTTTACATACTAAGGCAAAATGCAACGAAACGGTCCACTTTCAGTGAACTGAAATATTGAGGAATTTTTCTATGTTTTAAACTTTTGCTAGAATCATAAAGCAATTATCGTCTGTAAGTTTAATTTGACAATAAATTATTCACTACATAGTCAATTTTTTTCAGTTGTATACATTACTTTTTAAATCATTAAATAAATGTTTTATTTCAAAAACACAAGCATAAGCACCTTCATATGAAGTTCAATTTTTCTCACTCTCTAAGACCTCGCATGCCTTATTGAAGAGTAGGCTATTTCTCTCATACTCACATATTCACTCTCTTAAGAACAAAAGCAAACAAACAAACAAACAAATCTCTTTTCATTTAATATCCCCTTAACAAGTTTCTCACTTGAAAAAAATCCAAGGAATAAACAGTATTCCCATAGTAAAACACTGAGTGCCTACAGATGGTGGGCTAAAACATCTCATGTCCCTTGGTTCTATTCTAACTGGGTTGCAAGCCCACCAAAAGTCAGTAGTGAAGGACTTTCACTTCTAGCCCTGTGGGTTGAATTTGTATCAGATCAATCCTACCTCAAGAAAGTACACAAATTACCACCACCGTCACCACCACCACCAACAGCAAAAGCATCAATAAACAATTAAGGTGGCCAGAAGTCGAGCAGGCAAAATCCTTGGGCAAGGAAAAAACAATGATGCGAGCCCAATATTCTCGATTCTTTTTCCCACACTATACTGACTGGTAACAGTAAGCTGTAGTAGAAAACTAGCAGATAAGGGGATTTGTAATCATTTGGGAATTTTGCTTATGAATTTTCCTTTAAATGCTTCATTTTACTGGACTGATTAACTTCAGAATTATAGGTGAAAAATATGTAATAAATCAAAACATATCTTTCTCTTAATCTAATGGCCAGCATTCACTTATTATCATCCAGTACAATAAATTATACTTCATCAGAACTTTGTTAGTATATTTTCCATTATTCTGACATTTCATTTTAAAAAATAATTATATAACTAATTTTGTAACATAGCATGTCTAAATTAGTTAGGACCATGTGCCTCACTGTTATTTTTTATGATCAACTAGAGACTGAATTCATTTCAGTTTCATGTCCATATAACATCCCATTGCATAGCTCTGCATGTTCTTGATGCTGATACTCTATTTCCCAGCTAAATATTTCTTATAAACAAAATCTGAACAACCTAGGATCCATTCACAATAGTTAATCTGAAAGTTCCTGAGGAGTCTCTAATGCTCTATTCTTTGCTAAGATTGTAGAAATATGTTTTAAAAGCCACTTTAATTGAGACATTTGGCTTATATTCAATACCTAAATTGAGACAGATTATCATAGCAGCTAGTCAAATAAGTAATTATCTGTCGCTAGCCCCTAGAGAATGAGTGATACTATTTGACACTAGATTTCTAGCACTGTCAATAGCCAGCAGTTTTCTTTGAAAATTCAGAGTTGATGTTAAGTAAAAACAAATGCAAATAAAAGCCATAAATTCTTGGAGCTTGGTAATTTGCATGATATTACTAAGAAAGCATATTCAGAACACTTACATTTTACAAGGGTGGGCATTTAGGCATGTGTGTGCTCATAAAAAGTACAAATGGGAAGCATTACATTTATTTCCCATGAGGAGAATAAAAAAAAAAGTTTGAAGTTTAGTTTAGTGGTTTAATGTGCTTCTGGTTGTATCATGTGCTTCCAACAGTTGTTTTGAACTTAAACAAAGAAAAATAAAGAAACACCAGGATAAACGAAGATATTAAAATAAGATTTAGTAACAATAAACAAATCAAAAATCCAGAAAAATGTAGTCTTAAAGTGAGTCAGAAGAGTGTTGCCATATTTCCTAAATTCTACAAGACCAAAAATTTTGAGATGCATCAATGATTTAACATTTAGGAGAAAACAATCCCGACTGTAATATTAAGTAATATTAACACCATTTTAACCTATTGATGTTAAAATGTGTCTTTGGTTACAAAGGCTGAAATACGAAAAAAAATAAAAATAAAACTGCATGTTATAATTAGGGATATCTATGCTTGTTATCCCCAAAATTCAGAATTTTGTTATGCTGAATCACAAGCATGAAAGTAGAAAACAGAACTCAGATATACAGGATAAAAGGAAAGCTATGCAAGCTTAGTAGGAAACTGAGTATCATTCACACAGCAAATTATAAAATTCAGGAATCACAAAGTCACATACATTGAGGGGACATGCAGACACAGCAGCTAAATAAATGGAGATACATTCAAGGCTTGAGGAAAGGGAATTTTGTAAACTGGGTGCTGTGTGCCCTGTCAGTGGGACAGCCAGTGATAAAACTTAACTGTTGCCTTAAGTGCTGGACCATTCTGGGCAGTAAACAAAACATGCAAGCAAGCCAGACAGGTATCGAGACTGCTCCAATACCGCTGCTCTGCTGGTACTGAGATCACCTTCTGTGATGGTTCATTTTATGTGCCAACTTCACTGGCCACAGAGTTCCCAGGTTAAACGCTGCTCCTAGGTGTGCATGAGTGTGTGTGTGTGTGTGTGTGTGTGTGTGTGTGTGTGTGTGTTTCTCGATGAGATTAACATTTGAATTGAGGGCTTGGATAGAACCAAAGGCAGAAGAAAGACTGTCCCTGTGTTGTGCTTCACTACTTGAGCTGAGACATTTCATCCTATTTTCTCCCGCCCTTGGATTGGAATTTACACCAGTGTCTCTCCTGGTTCATACACTCCTTTGGATTCAGAATTCCCTGGGTCTCCTAGTTTGCAAATAGAGGACCATGGGACTTCGCAGAGACCATGATCATGTGAGCTAATTCTTTCTCATAAATCTCCTTGTATATTGGTTCTTTTTCTCTGGAGAACCCTAATACACTTCTCCAACCTAAAAGGCACATTGGATGCTTTGCTAAAACCACTTTCCTGTCAAAAAAACATGATATTTATAGTCATCATCATAGTCCTTCATAGGCATTAGATTGTCACCACTTTCCTAGAATTTCCGTGATCTTTAGAGGTTGAAAGTATTTCCCTTATATTGCCCTACGTAACTGGGGTTCCAAGTCTGCATTCCGTCAGATCTGCTAGTTTCCAGTGAGACAAACTTTCCTATTTTTTGACTTTCCCATCATCTTTATTCTTACGTGTACACAGACAACTAGGCAAATGATTCAAATAAGAACAATTTCCCCAAATCTAAGTTTATCTTTACCCTCTTAGTATCTCACTAATGCTCCTAATTTAGCCTTACCTTAGTATGACTATTGTTCCAGCTTTTGGGGGACTGTTTTTCTCTTTCATACCCATATTTTTTAATATTTTGCAATTTTTGAATATTTTTCCTATCTTGCTGCAATCATAAAGTCAAAGTTATACACAACTTGAGAGGTTAGTGGGAACAAATAATGGGGGAGGATTTTCTTTGTTTCAATTTCATGCAACTCATTTTAAATTTTAATTCCTGAGAAAATAATTACCAATATGAATAATTTAAATTTTTTCAGCAATTGAGGGGATGAACAGTTCTTTAAAATGATTAAATGATTACTGACGGCTTTGATTATAGACCTTATATTTGATATAGGATTGTGCTATTGTATCGATATGTTTACAAGTTTGGCATACACTTAGGATTGCTCTCATTTTTCTAGTAAAAAATACTGGAGGTATTCAATATGGTGGCATAAAATATAAATGAAGTTATTTATTAGGTACTGTAAGTCAAACTTTACCTTAGGTCACTAATATAAATGAGATGTATGCTTTGCAGACCTTCTTACATCAGCAAAATAAAAATAATTGGATCATACTTCATCAGCAAATGATGTTAAATTTCTTTTATCGAACATTAAAAGTTATAATTTTGCTCATAGAACAGTATACTCTAATGCTTAATCATATATATATATATATATATATATATATATATATATATATATATACATATGTGTGTGTGTGTGTGCCATGAAAGAAAAGGTTTAAAGGTTAAAAAAATAAAACTTTCAGTTAATGGAAAATATACTATACAAAGATGCTTATGATGAAATTAGCTTTTGAATTGATCTTTGAAATCAGTCTTTTTGTGTCTTTCTCACATATTATTACATTAGTTTTGTGAAAAATGGGATACATGAAAACACTCCAAATAAAGTGTTTATCAAGGTCTTAGAGTAACTGATACAAGTTTAGAAACAAAACAACGGAATGACTACATACCAATTTAAATCTGATACCCATTGGAAGACAATTTACCTCAACATATTTATATTCAAATTGAATTTGAACTACTTCCAAATTAGAATTGCTTATTGACTTAATGAAAACCAGAACAAAATAATAAAATCATACTTGCTGACACTTTTTTTAGTGGTTACATGTTCATTTGTATATACAGTTACAAAATAGTAAATGACATTAATTTTATAAATATTTGCCATATATCCTAATATGTATGTTTAAAACAAGTTATCTCTATTTACATTTAGCAAACTAAGTACATTATATCTGCAAACAGTTCCATTGGAAATTTGAGACAAATCAAAGCATAGGAAAGTAAAGTTAGCTTTTTTTTTTTTGCAGTCTTCATGTCCATAAATATAAAAGGCTTCCTGTTTGCCAAGGACTGTGCTACATGCCAATGGTTACATGGTTAATGAGACATAGTTCCTGGAGTTCATATGGTTGTGAAAAATAAGTTAATGAAAAAAAAAAACAAAAAAAAAAACCCTACAGATTGCAGTAAGTGTTAAATTTAAAATAAGTATACATGCAGTAGAGCTAGACAGTGGGGAATAGACACAGACAGCAGAGAATAACTCCAGGTAACTTCACGATTTGTTAGAATGTAAGGCCCATGAAGGTATGGACACAGTATGGCTGATGTACATCATGTCCCTAGAGCCTTGCAGAGTATCTGACCCAAAATAGCACTCAGTTAATATCTGTGAAATGAATGAATGAATGAACGACTTGCATATATTTTCTAGAGTGCCATTCGGTATCTTTTCTAAGCATATCACTTACATACAGACTTGAAAGATAAGGAGTCTACCTGGAGAAAAATGGGAGACACTGTTTCAGAAAGAAGAGCAAGTAAGTAAAATAATTAAAGGTGGGAAAGATGCAGAACTGAAAGGCTAATAAGGCTTGCACAGAATTATCAATAGGGGATATGGCAAGAGTTAAGTTGGAGTTAGCAGAGCCTACCTTATGTATACTATGGTTGGCCATGGCAAACTTAGATTTGTTTTTTGCAAAGTAATCAAATGGTAGTGAATTGCCAGCAAGAGGCTTTTAATAATTCTAAACTCATGAAATGGTTCAATGGATTATAAAAGAGAGTGTTATTTCATGCCTTGACCTACAACCTGCCTTCAATTTTCCTTGTTATCAGTATCTGCTGACTTCCTTTGACAGCACAGATTAGGAGATAATAAAACATCATTTATTTTTTTTTTTTTTTTTAATTTTCTGGAGTTTGAGATAGCAATTAGTTAAAATTTCAGATAATAAAGAATGCATGTAAAAATACATCCAAATCTGTTGATTCCTGAATTCAAACTATGAAAGTTTAAATAAGAAATTTGGGATGACAAGGATTAGCTGACTTCTCTGACTATAAATTAGACATATGACATTTTTATGTAGAAAGAGGCCGTGTCTTTGAAAAAAGTGGGATTTTCATTGAATTAGACACTGTGTCCCATGGGAATAAAAAACAACAACAATAATAACAAAACAAAACACAACAAAAAACTTTGCATTTTAAAACTATAAAGAAAAGGAACAATTAATTTTATATACCAATACTAATGGACATTGCAAACTGGTGGCCCTTGGGCTAAACTTTGCTATATTTTTTGTTTCGTTTTTTAAAAAATTACAGCATATATTTTCTGGTTAACCACAAGCCCCACCACACTTTATTATAATATACCATTTCAGCTGTATATATGAAAGCTACTTCCTGGTTACTGTTAAGCACCAGAGTTTATAACCTTACAATGGACCAAAAAGAAAAAAAAGAATAGGGAGTTTTCAAATGTATGCAATTGTAGCAAATTAAATAAAAGGCACAGTTTGTAAATGTCATCTTTATTCTTAGGAATAATCTAAATTAGCGTTCAGCAAACTATAGCCCAATGGCCAAATTGTACTTTCTATGTGTGTTTCTTTTTAGTAAAGTTTTATTGAGACACAACTATGCACATTTGCTCACATGTAATCTACGGTTGCTTTCCCACTATAATAGCGGAAACCATATGGTCTGTAAGCGAAAAATATTTATTATCTTTCCTTTTAAAGAAAACAATTGGAATCACTGATCTAAAGAAAAGTTAGAATAAGGCTGTTTACTTATGTATAGATCCTATTACATTGATATATGCAATATACAAGGAACTTTCTATGAACTTTGTCTTATTTACACTCGTACAGATAGATCCTTTATGCTACAACTTGTTCCAAGATGTCCTGCATGAATCCAGAGGCAGAAATGAAATTCATCTGCTGATTTAGCAACAATGCTAATTAGCATAAATCTCTAATCCACTTACATACTGCTTAGTGAAATCTGAAGGGATCATTACACAGATGATCGAGCTACCCATCTGTCATGTTAAAATAACACCACTTGCATTAAAAGATAAGTGAAGTAAATACCTGAAGCTCAGTATAAATAAGAATGTTGGATTTTAAATTAAGAAAAAAATAATAGTAAGAAAAGTATGGCAGAATAGATTTAAAAAATAAAACAAAATGTACATCCTAACCTTGATAATATCCCCCTGCAAATACTGCAAGTAGGAGGAAAGATGAATAAATCATATCATCATCAATCCAACTTCATTTTCAGTGTCTGTTGGTCTATCCATTTGGCTTTTAAAATAAAGTGCAGACACATATTTTAAAGCAACCCACAACATGATTAATAAGGGCAGCACAGTAAAGAAGCATAAAACTGCCCTGTCTCCTTCATCTGTTCTTCTGGTGCAGTGATTAACCTTTGAGTTTATGAGTATTTTTGCACTTGCTTCAGATAAAGTATTTTATGAGTTCTTCCCTTCCAGGCAACTTGGATTAAACTTATCAGGCCCAGGAAGATAGCCGCCCATAATGGCTGTTCCCTTTGAAATTATAATCTTCCCCC
Organism: Rhinolophus sinicus; assembly: GCF_057876585.1. Lineage (NCBI taxonomy): Eukaryota > Metazoa > Chordata > Mammalia > Chiroptera > Rhinolophidae > Rhinolophus > Rhinolophus sinicus. Next base: position 185,396,458 of record NC_142503.1, on the reverse strand, counting down.
TTTATCTGAGAATTTCTTGCACAAACCAGATGGAAACATCAAGGCAGAGAGGAGACAACTTGTTAAGGTCACCTTCTGCACCATATACATCATTCATGCTTAATTGATTTGCAGACCCACCTAAAGACAGATTGCCATACATTATAAATGCTGAGAATATGAAAAGATCATTTTTGCTCCCCATTAATTCCCATTTGGAATGGCTCCTGACTTTACAAAACTTTTTGGCAGCACACTCACTGATGACTGATCACTCCTTTTCAGTATAGAAATAGGGCAGAAGCAAGACGATTTATCTTTCAGTAAATTCCTAATGAAATAACAAAGTGTGTTGGGGTAACTCCAACTGCCAGTACCATACCACCCTCCAAAACATAGCAAGTAAAAAGAGATCAACTTCACCCTTGTTTTGAGCTTCTACAGATATCCCATGTAAAGGGGTACTTGACTCAGTTTCAGAGTTTGCAAACTGTCCATGATAAAGGAATCAGGTGAAATTCTGTTTCCACATTCTGACAGTTTATATCTTCATATATGTCAGGAAAATCCATCATCCTGGTACCTTTCCCAAACCTGGGTGTTCACACTAAGATCTGTGGGAGTCTGATCTGAGGTAACTCAGCGTCTTCTTTCCATGAAACGGTACCCCATTTTGAGTGTTAACTGTTTCTGTTTTTCTTCAATTTGGATAAAGAACACCACCAGCAGAAAATAAAAAATGAGTAAAGAGTTTAGTCTGTCCGTGGACCTGCACTAGAAAATCAGTGTTTTCTAATGAAACAGTGATCCAGAAAAAAGCAAGAGACTGAGACAGATGAGTCAAATATAGATGGGACTTACAAAACAGTACTTCAGGAAATGCTCTAACATTGGGAAAAGAACAAACAAACAAAAACAAAAAAGCAGAGAGGATTCCCTGGTAACACATTGTGTCTTTAGGAAGAACTTCTGTTGGGAAAACAGAACAATATACTTATAAGCAATTTATCATTAAGGGGCAATGTGTCAATGAGGCAAGAGACAGTTCCAAGCCAGAGATTCAGAAACTGAGAACATAACGAGGACAGCATGCGTAACATCAAATGCTGGTTTACAAGATAACTACTTGACCCATTACCAGTGGGACCGTGAGTGATATTCATTATGGTACTTGCATTCACCATATGGTACCATGCCATTTATTTTTATCTGATAATATTTTCTGATAATTCAACCTCATTTAATACATTGTTTTAAGAAATTTTATAAATAAGGACACAGGTCTCTAACCAGAAGATGTGTGAGCTTAGGTTTTTGATAAAAGTTTTAGTTAAGCATTATTGACCTCTCCATGAAAAAGAGAGTCTGTATTCTTCTATCCAAATCATGTTTCATAGAAGGAAACTTTGAAAAAAAAAATTCTGTCACTACTTTTAAATGCACAGAGAAAAATATATACACATTTCTCAAAATTGCAATATTTGTTTTCCTAAGATATCAAACCAGTGGTTCTAGAAAGAAGTCTACAATGCCAAAATATTTTTTCTGCTAGTATAAATGACACATATACCGACCTGTTTCCATGAAGGTTGGTTTATTATTTGAATGGGGATGATACTGGCAGGTACGATAGGAGAAATAAAAAGGATGAACAAGAAACTCTCTGGTTTGAAGTTAGGACCACGTTCCGCTGGCTTGTGAGTGTTGCGACCTGCACAACACAAGCAGTGGGGAAAGAGAGGGAGGCGGCAAGGGCTAAATTCTATTATAGAAATAAAGAGACAAGAGACACTGAATGCAAAGAAACCACAGAGGACCAAGGGACTCACAGCCTCAAGGGACTGGAGCCCTGAGTCGGGTCGTCGTGGGTATTTATTGTTTTTTTACAATAGGCATCACATGATTCTGGGCAGAGTCTGTAAGACTCTCACACCACTGATACAATTAGCATATTTCCAATACCCAATCATATTGTCCCAAAGCAACCTGTTCATGCTGTCCCCACATGATCAAGGTGTGGTGTGTACAACCCCTGGGGGAGTAGGTTTCTCAGAGCAATTACCTCATGAGTTAAGCTGGAAGCGAGATAAGTTCGCTCAGTTAACGTTCCTTAGCACAATAGGGTGCCGGACATCAGAAGCATGCGTCAGCAACTCCCAGGAAACATTGGAGGAGGGGCATCCCTCCTAGTTTCACATTAACTCATGGGGGTCCCTGGGGTCCCGTCTGGCTTAAGTCGTTCCTCCCTTGAGGAATCTTACTCGTCTTTGACCGCAGACCCAGCATACTGGGACCAAGAGAAGAAACCTATAAAACTCAACCCCTAAGAGGGACAACCCCGCAACTCTCTTTCCTTAAGGAAAGGATGGTAGGGACAAACGGTTAGGGTGCTGTGTGACAACATATGAGCCTACATGGGCTGCAAACAAGAGAGGCTCTGTGCTTTCTGAGAAACACGGTCTCTCTGTGGTTGCTATGCATCTATCAGCTGAGTCAGGTGGAACCAGAGACTTCCGTATGCCCCTGACAGGACAACTTCCATAACCCAGCTTCAGAGTTGCCATGACCCTCTGCCTTAGCATCATCAGGACAATTATTTATTTCCTTTATCTATGTATACACTGGTCACCATGAAACAAAAATAACACAAAGAAACAAAACCCAGTTCACTCAGACAATGATGTCAAACACTGGATGCTATATATAGCTCTGTATATTCCATCTTTCATCTCCTCCTAACTCTGGAGCTCCTTCTTGTGTGCTCTCTGCTAGTCACTTTCAGTCATCAGAAAGACACCTTATATCCTAGAAAACTTACTTGAAAGTTCTCTTTGTTATCTTCTCCAATGGAAAATTGACTCTCTGAGGTACATTTTCACCTGGAGTCCTCTACATAAAGGTGACTTTCCTTTTGACGTTACTCCTGCTACTTCTTCTTCAGGAAAAACAGCAACCTTTCTTACTTCTCGTGGTCATTCACTTCCTCCTCCATAAAAATTACCAATCTTTGAATTTCATGGTTCAAACACACACCACCGCTGCTCACAGAATTCATCTACCAATTACGAGGGCTCTTCTCCTGTTTTGAATATTTTACCTCCTGACTCACTGTCCCTTTTCATGCACGTAATTTCTTCCCCACTTGGTAATTTCAACATTCACATTGATGGAACTTCCCGCAAATTGTCCTCTCAGTTCAGTTTCCTTGTCTCTCAAAACTATTCAATCTCATGGTGACACTCTGGTAGACCTTGACACTACCCAAAACTTCAGTTCGTCTAAACTCAATTCCAAAACTCCACTCTCCCATATAGTCAACAGTGTTGCAACAACTATGTATAGTACCAGGGGTATACTCGACTAATAGAGGGGATGGGATCACTGTGTACATTATGTAAATGTCTAACCACTATGCTGTACACCTGGAATTAATATGAAATATAGTGAGTGCCAACTGTAACTGAAATAAAATAAAACTCTACTCTCCAATAAACAATTTCTATCTAGCTAGCTTACTTCATCAACTTTCTGACGCCCAATAGTTTTTGCAGCAACTTTTTGAAGCATATATAAAATTTTAATTCTCTTAACCTACTAATATTTAACTCTCCCTGGTTCTAAATATCATCCCTTTTACTCCGTGTAAATTCAACAGTGAATTATACTGAGCACTTTTTCCTGACATCTTCAAATTCTTTGCTCTGTTCTCAATTTTTTTTTTACTTTGGCAAAACCACAACACCAATTTCACCCATTTTTTTAAATATTGTTTCTATATCAGTGGCGAAGAAATGAATGTGATGAAAAACATAACTAAGTCTTCTAAAGAATTATTTCATAATTTTTACCTCTTACATCAAACTCCTAAAACTAGTTTAAGACCTTTCCCTGATTTATATGCTTATTATAGTTGGCTACCTTGCTTCTGTTTCACTGAACAAATAGAAAACAATTTATCTGAGTGTTCATCACACATTCTGCCATCTACATGCACCCATGTCCATGTGCTCTGCCTTTTCTTTTGTTTCTATGGAAGACATACCTGGGTTCCTAGTAAAAGTAAACCTGCTACTTGTACACTAGAGTTCATTCACTCTTACATACTCAAAAACATCACAGCAGCATTTTTTCCCTCAACTGTTTCATCAGTTTGTTCCCTTTTAACTGGATCTTTCCATCAATATAAAATCACTTGTATTTATCTTATTAAAAACAAATCTTAAACTTACCTCTCTCTTCAGATTTTACCCAATTTTCTCCTTCCTTTTATGGCAACCTTTCTAGAAAAGAAATCCTTTACGTACTTCCTCCTCAGCTTCCTAAACTTTTACCATCGCTATGACCCAGGGCTCAGTCCTGTGCTTTTATGCTCTTCTACCATCATTAACTCCCAGGCAATCTCGTCTGACCTTTGCATTTTAGAGACCACCCATATGCTGATAGCTAAGAAGTATACAGCTAGACTTCCTACTTGATGGTAATCTCTGCTTAATTGTCTAATGGTCACCTCGACCTTCACTCGTTCAAAACTCAAACCTACTCGTCTCTTTCAGATCTATTCCTTCTATACTCTTTATTGTCTCAGTATGCAGCAACTCCTTTCTTCTGGTTGTCCAGGTCAAAAACTGTGCAGTAACTCATCCTTCTTGCCTTTTCTTTTATACTCCACAGCCAATCAATTAGCATATACTGTGGGATTTTTATTCCAAATACACCAAAATTTTTTACTATGTTTTACCATCTCTAAGACTATCGTCCGAAAACATTCCCAAGAACTACGATCTTTTGCTCTTTTTTTTTTTCTATAGCTTCCAAATGATATCTGTGCTTTTATCCAGAAGCATCTTTAATCTGCTCAATATTGCAGCTAGATTGATCCTGTTAAGACTAGGTCAGATCCTGTGGTCTCTGCTCAGTGCCTTCCAATTGTTCTCCATCTCACTCAGAGAAGAAACCAAAGTCCTTACAATGGCATGTAAAGCCTTCCCGGGCTTGACCTCTGTTCCTGCCTGACTCATATCCTACTACCAGCTTCATTCCTCTCTCTTCTTTGAACATGACAGGCATGTTTCAGCCTCAAAGCAATTGCACCCCACTGTTCTCTCTGCCTGGCGTGCTCTTTCCCCACACGTCCACTGGCTTCCTCAGGATCTCCAGGTCCTGATGCCAATAGCACTTGCTCACTAAGACTTAGTTTATCCTCTACCTAAAACTAGACTCCGGGCAGTCCTTAGCATAGTCCCTGATTTATCTCCATAGTAACTCACTCATCTCAATCTAACATGCATACACTTTATTATTATTATTACTATTATTAGTATTATTTTAGTATTTTATCTGTCTCCTATACTAATGTGAATTTCATGAGGGCAGGGATTTCAGTCTCTTGTGTTTGTCTCTGTATCTCACTGTCCACCCATAACCCCATCTAGAACAGTGCCTGGTTTGTAGAGGAATCTCAACAAATTTTATCTGAATGAATGAATGAATGAATGAATGAATGAATGAATGCCTGAATGAATGAATGAATGAATGATTGAATGAACAGAAATATTATTTGTCCTCCATTCAGTCACTGTCCAATTTTGAGTCTCATAGAAAAAAGAAAAAGAGGCAGTACTTTTCGCCTGAATATAGACTTGATATTAAACTTTTAAAACATCAGAACGCTTATTTCCATATATGACACATATTTGAAGAGAAAACCCTTCTCTTCACTTCTCTCCAGACCCAGCAATTTATCAGGCAATGCTAAGGACCAGCATTATTTTGAAAATAACATTTTTGATGGACAGTGACCATACTGAGCTTTGTGCTTTACATTGAAGAGCAAAGAATACGACTTTACAGGAAAGAAAACAATGACGAAACAGTGTGTGGGGTCTGCAAATGACAAGCTCTATGTTAGCACACATGAAACACTAATTTGGACGTCTTAGAAATAACTGGCAAGTTTCTGAAGTGCAGTTAGCTTCCACCAATATAGCCTGTGGGGGCTCATTCCAGTTTGGGAATGAGCAGTGAGTGTGCTCTTATTTTGTAGAGACAGGCAGTCTGGGCCAACAAAAACCGCTTTACACACAATATAGACTCACTGTAATTTCATTCTTCTATAAGTAAGGTTGGAGATCTTAGCTGAGAACACAAGTGATGTTGTCACCTAGGCTACTCACAGGAACTCCTCTTCCCCCCCGCCCCCCGCCACACACACAGGCAGGAATGTTGCATACAAGCTGGCACTGTGCTTTTGGGGGTGTCAGTCCCATCCAAGTCTAGTGAATTTTCAAAATGTCCGAATTAGCAGAAAAAAATTCCATCTTCCTGAGTAACAGATTTCAATCATTATTTAAGGAATACAGAATGTATAGGCATTCATTTTAGAATCATGGTTCATAACTATAGGACATTTCTTTTACAAAGAATTACTTCATACGTGTTTTTTTTTTCTACAAATGGTTTATTCCTTAAAAGTATTAAAATAAACGCTAAAGTATGACACATTGAACAATGTTATCTCCAATTATGACTCTTTTTACTCTTTCAAGAATGTTCTGATCCCTTGTGTAGGAAGGATTTGTGCTCTTACTATACTGACAGGTATTAATAATATCATGTATACATAGTCGTGTTTGTTAACAGCCCTCTCTCCCCCTAAAAGGGGGATGACAAGGGCATTAGGGGAAGAGAGCCACTCCCATTTTTGCAACTGAATGCATTTACAGTGGTTGCCACTTAGATGTTTGTTTGAAAGTTATAGGTTGTTACAAAAACATGTTTTACTTGTACCTTACTGCAAAAGCTTATTGTATCCCATGGTGATATGGTAATACGAGGTGAACTTGTAGGTTCTAGAGTTCTGATGTGTGGATTTTGTTGATTTGGAGCAGCATCTACGTTTAAAATAAGGGTCATTACTCATTCCATATAAACACCACCATCTTATCAGCAACTTTACATTTACTTCATGTTGATAAAAATGGTAATTCTGTAAACAAAGGGGTCCATTTTTGACATAATCTGAAGTTGCAATGTGAAGGGCTAAATGCATCTGGAAAACCTAGGTGTCCTCCTTAGCAGAAAACACTTTTTAAGCCAGGATTATTTCCATTAGCAAAGACATCTTCAAAATTGGGTTTACTTTCTTTAAAGTATATATTTTTAAAATCACTTCTTTTGTTAGCTAACAGGCTACCTGAGATCGAGCATTGGTTTTATTCATCATGGTTCACCCCAGGGACCAGGAGAGACCCTTCCTAAGAGAATGTATCACGGAAGGACATTGCTGTTATCTCAGTGTTGCCTGTCTGAATGGAATAACACAGTTCACACAATCAGGCTAGGAGAGAGAGGGGTCCAAGTTAACAAGTCTATGTCACTGGGGTCCCTTGTTCTATCACACACGTCCCCTTCTGAGCATGTGAACCAGATGCTCTCTGGTCACGTAAGACCAGGAGTCGGCATCCAGGAGAACTTTTTGCCTTTTGTTTGTATCGCTGCTAACACCTGCCTCATTCCCTTTAACTCCCCCAAGAGCCTTCTATGTGGCATTCAGAGGAAAATAAAAACAAAACAGTGGAAAAACTGATTAGGAATTTGGAAGACGAGAACCTGCCATCCTGCTCTATTTCTGACAACTACAGAGATTAGATGCTCAGTACCACCCAGGGGAGGTGACTGTGGCAAGGGTAGAGCTTGTCATGCAAAATAGTTTATTTATTGAGCTCCAACATTTAGATATAAGCTTTCACTGCTTCATGGCAAGATGTCCTCCTTTCCCCCCATGTTGCTCAAAGGAGCTGTCAGGTCAGGAAAGGGGAAAAATGAAACAAATGCTTTTTCTCTTTCAATTTCCCAGTGGGGGAGCCCTGCTGAAATGCCAGGCATACCCTGCTGCTTTCTGCATCAACAGATGGCAGATGGCTGCTTTTCTTGTGTTTGTTTCCCATTCAGCAAATTGCAGGTCACATCTGGTCTAGCCTCTGCTTGGTCTGAGAAGATGGGAGTTCACATTCTTTATAGGTGGCTGGCTTAAAAAAATAAAGAAAAAAATGTGTGAAAGAGAGAGAATAGAAATAAAAGAGAAAGACAGAGAAGCCTTTAAAAGGGTGACAAGGAAATCTGAACAGCTGGTATGATTTCAGTACCAGTAAACCATGTAGGCAGACCCCAGCCAACAATGAATGGAACCAATTCAGAGACAGCCAAGCAATCCAGGACAGTAAAGAATAAGCTTCCAGATGTAGCAGAAAAGATATACACACAATTCATTTTACCCTCCACAGATGCTATGCCTGACCTTTTTTAAACCCTGATTTTTAAAGTAAGTTTTAGGAAAATCATTTATGCTTCAGAGTTTTAAAATATTGCTCTAAATCACCCTGGCTCCCATTAGAAGATGGTTAACATTGACCAACATTCTGTTAAATGGCCACCCGGGCAAAACGGCTGCCAGAGGAATCATGGTTACGTGCTTCTGGGAAGTAAGAATGTCTCTGAGCTAAATTCTTGGTGTAAAGAAATGGGACTCAAATTAGGATGCTCATGATAATTATCAGCTCTGGTTATTAAATATGTAGACATCAGAGTCCCAGCTATTCTGATTCAGTGGCTCTAAAACAATGGTTCTAAAATTCACTTTGCATAACCATTCCCTTGCATATTTGTTAAATACATACTTCAGTACCATACCTACACCATCTATGATTCTGATTTAGCTGTTCTGGAGAATGAGTTGATAATGTACATTTTTAATAAATATACCAAGACTTTTTTATGTCAGCGAAGCTTGAAGAACATGCATATTAAAGGCCTGAAGATCTTTCTATTTAAAAAGCCACACCGATAGTTCAGGTGTTAAAAGATAAATATCTAATTATATTATTGGTTGACATTTGGTAATGATATCTAGTTTATACAGCATTAAACCTAATATAGATATTTTATCATCAAAATGTTAGGTTTTAACCCTGGTCCTCTTCAAACACCTTGAACACTCCCAAAAAAGAAACAAGGAGAAAGATGTATATTTGTATGGGCTTGTACAGCCAGTTATATTCTAATATTTGTTTTGAAAAATGCGTATTTGTTCCAATGTGTTTAATATATTAGGGGACAATTTGGGCATAACATGAATTTCATGTTTACTTATGCATGATTTTGTCTGCAAGAAACACGGGGAAAACTCAGAAAACTGCATCCAGATGAACCAAGTAGGAATGTACGGAATGTTCAGGTGCACACACACACACACACACACACACACACACACCAAACACAGCTATCAGCTACATTCGTTTACCTCTTGTGTTAGGGGCCACATCAGTCCACATCTGGTGTTATAACTTTCAACCTGATTTCAGATAACTTATGTTCCACTAAATCACCGTAATTCATAAGATACAACTTTTCAGTCATAACCCCATGCTCGCTCCTCTTTTTAACTAGCCTTGCTTCTCTTAGCCTATTTTTCTCTTTTCACTGATATTTTTCTTTCTCACTTTTCTTTTACTCTATTTCTACCTCTCTTTCATCCTTTCCCCTGGCACACAGGGTGGCAGGCATGGGAGTCAAGTGGGTAGGCCAATGATAGCATGATTGCCCATTTATACAAGGAAACTTTAGGTCTTTTTCAGGTAAAGAGTAATTTATTATAACGTTTAGGCATTTCTTAGCCATTTAACATGTGTCGAATTATGCTGCTACTCTTACTAGTTTCTTAAATTTTTTATGTGTTACTGTCAACAATTTTTACTACTGCATCCCTATTCTTGTATTTACCTTAAGCCCCATTGCTTTTTAATAAATTATATTTTAGAACAGTTTCATATTGACAGAAATTATGAAGAAAATGGAACTATGGGAATTATGAATTCCCATGTACACCAAACTCAATTTCCCTTATTACTAACATCTTACATTAGTGAGGCACATTTGTCACATATTTGAGCCCGTATTTCTACCTTATCATTCAGTAAATGCCATATTTTACTTAGATTTCTTTAGTTTTTCACTAATGTTATTTTTCTGTTCCAAAAATCCCTTCCAGAACACCACATTATATATAATCGACATGTCTCCTTTGGTTCCTTTTGTCTTTGCCTGTTTCTCAGGTTTTCCTTGTGTTTTACAACTTTTATACAGTTAAGAGGAGTTTTGACCTAGTGTTTTGTAGAACATTCTTCAACTGAGATGTATCTGATGTTCTTCTCCCAGGATGAGACTAGGGATATAAATTTTGAGGAGGAACCTACACAGGTAAAATGCCATTTATTCACTTTATGGCAAGGGTACACACTATCAACACGATTTATGACTATTTATGTTAACCTTGGTCACCTGCATGAAGTTGGGTTTGTCAGGCCATTCCCAATGTAACAGTACTTTTTTTTTTTTAATCATCTCCCTTTGCTTGCTGTGCTCTTTGGAAGGAAGTTGCTAGGTGCACACTAAGTACATCCTACACTTAAGGAGGGAAAATTTCCACTTCCCTAAGGACAATATATCTACATAAACTGTTTTGAATTCTGCACATAAGATTTCTCTCTTCTCCTCCATTTATTTGTTTGTTAAAGCATTTGTATTTCGTTGTGTATGTGTGTGTTTGTGTGTGTTTCTAGCATTTCCTTACTTTCTGGCACTACAACATGTTCCAGGTTCATCTTATGTATATCCTCCACAGTCCTAGAATTAGTCATTTCTCCAAGACCTGGATCCTTTTTTTTTTTTTTTTTTGGAGAATGGTATTAAAAAACAAGATCTAGGTGTTAGTTGTATTTGCTGCTACTAAGGTGTCCTTGTTTCTAGGCCCTTTCTGGGGAGAAAGCAAGAAATATTATGGGTGTATCCTAACCTGTGTTAGGATTGATATGTTATTGATATTGTTATTATTGATATGTGCACATATCAATAAATATGCCTGTGTAAACGTGTATCTGGACAAAGCAAAACATGAGTTCATAATGATGTCTTCAACTGTAATGCATCATAACGTGCATCATTTTAGCCTCTTTCACTTGCTTATCTGTAACTTCCCAGTACATTAGTAATAAATCTGGCTCCCACCGTCTGCCATTAATTTACTTACTTGTTCACTCCCGGCATACGATATAGCAGTATCAGGACTGTTAACCCGATATATGCATCGGGATTAACTTTATCAACTCGAGTGTAGTTCTTAAGCATACTCTCTTCTGCCTTTACTTTCACAAACTTTACCTACTTCCAGAGCTACTTAGGTCACCAACTTTCCACCTCCCCCCCCACCTTTCATAAGATCATTTTGAACATTTGCAATGCAGTTAGATTGCTTTATCATCCTTTGCATTCTATTTTAGAACCCCAAACCTCCTAAATTTTAAAAAATTTGCATAGATTAAAATTCACTCTGTGTGCAGTAAAGATCTATGGTTTTTGACAAATGCATAGTGTCTTGTATATGTAATTACAGCATCATACATACCTACTTTCACCACCCTAACAAATCCCGTGTTTCACCCATTCAACACTACCGGGGTCCCCTTGCAACTGCTGGCAACCACTGATATTACTGTAGTTATAGCTTTGCCTTTTCCAGAATGTCATGTAATTGGGACCACATATTATGTATCCTTTCAGATGGACTTCTTACATGTAGCAATATGCATTTAATATTCATCTATATCTTTGTGTGGCTTGTCCATTCACATTTTTAAATAGTGGAAAAATATTCCCTTGTAGGGATGCACTAAAACACAGCTTGGTTGCTTTTTTTGGCATTATGGATAAAATTGCTATAAACATTCACATCAGGTTTTTGTAGAAACATATATTTCCAAATCAGTTTGCTAAATACCTAGGTGTGTGATTACTGGATCACATGGTAAGATATATTTACCTTTGTAAGAAACTACAACACAGTCTTCCAAAATGAGTGCATAACAATGCATTTTTACAAGCAACGGATGTGAGTTCCTGTTATTCTTCATTATTACTGGGAATTGGTGTTCTCGGCTTTTTTGTTTTGTTTTGTTTTGTTTTGTTTTGTTTTGTTTTCTTAATTTTAGGCATTGTAATAGATATGTAGTGGTATCTCATAATTGTTTTAATTTCCTTTTCCATAATGAAAACTCATGTTGAACATCTTTTTTGTTTAATGACTGTCTGAATATTTTCTTTGGTGAGGTGTCTATTCAAATCATTGACTTTTTTCTGATTATTTTCTGGTTAATGATTTTTGGGAGTTGTTTGTATACTTTGGACACTAGCACCTTATCAGATATGTGTTTCACAATTTTTTTTCCCAATTTGTGACGTTTACCCCCACTTTTTTAAGCAGTGTTTCACTAGAAAATTTTGTTTCAAAAAATCCCAATTGGGGAATGTTTATTTCATGGATTATGTTTTCTATTTTAAATCTAAACACTCATTGACAAAGTCAGGGTTACCAACATTTTCTTACATTATATTCTAGAAGTGTTATAGTTTTGCATTTTATAATTATGTCTATAATCAATTTTGAGTTAATTTTTACATAAGGTGAAAGCTGTGTCTAGATTCATTTGTTGTTGTCGTTGGTACATTTAATATCCAATTGTTCCAGCACCATTTGTTGAAAACTATTCTTTCTGCAGTGAATTGACTAGCTCCTTTATCATAGATCAGTAGACTATATTTCTGTGGTTCTGTGGGTTATTTCTGGGCTCTCTATTTTGTTCCACAAATGTAGTTGTGTATTCTTCCACCCCTACTACACTGTCTTGAAACGGGGTAATTTCAGTCCAACTTTGTTCTACTTTTTCAGTGACTTGTTTGCTATTCTGATGCTTTTCGCTTCCATATCAACTTTACAATTGTTTTGTCAATAGCCACAAAATAGCTTGCTGGGATTTTGATAAAGATTGAATTAAATCTATAGATCAAGTTGGGAAGAGTTAACATCGCAACAATATTGACTTTGAATTAAGAATATCTAAGAAAACGGGTTACAAGTTAAGAATACAGAATATATCTCTATTTATTAGATATTCTTTGATTTATTACTTCAGAGTTTGTAACTTCCACATGTACACCTGGTAGTTTGTTATATCTGTACCTAAGCATTTCACCTTTCCTGACCCCCTCCCCTTTTCCTCAAAATTTAAATTCCAATTCTTCATTGCTGGTATATAGGGAAGCAATTAACTTTTGTATATTAAATTTGTATCTTATTTTAATATATTTGATTATAAGTTCCAGAAGTATTTCCATTGATTCTTTAGGATTTTCCATAGATCATCATGCATTCAAGGCACAAAGAAAGTTTTATTTATTCCTTCTCAATCTTTCTTACCTTTGGCTTTATTTTCCTTTTTATTTTTTGCACCAGTTAGAGCTCCCAGAATGAAGGTGAATAGAGTGTTAAGAAAGAATATCTTTGCTTTCTCTCAATTTTAGGAATAAAACATCCAGTCTTTTACCAGTAGGTATGATGTTAGCTGTAGGTTTTTTGTAAATATTTGTTATTCAATTTAGGAAATTCTCTTCTATTCCTATTTTTCTGAGAGTTTTTATCATGAAGTGCTGTTGAATTTTTTTCAAGTGCTTTTTCTACATCAGTTGACATAATATATAATTTTTCTTCTTTACTGTTGACATAGATTACATTGGTTTTCAAGTATTGAACCAAACTTGCACACATGGAATAAAATCCACGTGGCCATTATGTATAATTTATTTTAGACATTGTTGAATTTAATTTGCTAATACATTCAGAGGATTTTTGTGCCTAAGTTAATAAAAAATATTGGTCTGTAGTTTTCTTTTCTTATAGTGCCTGCATTTCACTTTAATATTGAGGTAATGTTAGCTTCATAGGATGTGTTAGGGAGTATTCTCCCTGCTTTTATTTCTGAAAGAGATTGTGGAGAATTGGTATCGTTTATTTCTTAAATATCTACTTTCTTTTGTGATTCTTAGATAATTTATTGTCTTAAAAGAAATTGAACTGTTTCATTGAAGTTATCAAGTTTGTGGGAATATAGTTGTTGATTGTATTCCTTTGTTATCCTTTTAATGTCCAAGGTATGAGCAGTGATGATTCCTACTTCATTTCTGATATTTCTGATATTGGTAACTTGTGTCTACCTTTTTAAATATTGGTTAGTCTTGTATGATGTTTATGAATTTTATTGATCTTTTCAAAATACTGGATTTTACTTTTGTTCATTTTCTCAGTTGTTTTCCCATTTTTAATTTCATTGATTCTGGCCTATTTTGTATCGATTATTTCTTTCTTCTTTTAGGTGTAAACGAGTCTTCTCTCTCTAGTTTCCTTTGGTGAAATTTTAGGTTATTGTTATTAGACCTTTCTGCCTTTAATTTTTTTTTTAAGGTTTATTTTATGGACCAGAATGTGGCCTATGTGAATAAATGTTCTATGTGAACAAGAGAAAAATATATACAGAGTCTCCTCGATCTATGACGGGGTTATGTCCTGATAAACCCATAGTAAGATGAAAAATGCATTTAACGCACGTAACCTGCTGAACAGTATAGCTTAGCCTAGCCTGCTTAAACCTGTTCAGAACAATTAAACTGTAACTTACAGTTGGACGATTATCTTGAATTTCAACTCAAGAGTAATAGCCTTTTCCTCCTCCTCTCACCAGAAGCAGGGGACAAAAATGGGAGTTTTGTATGCATGATGGGATGCAAAAACACAAAACGCAATATCCAAAAACCACTGACAGCAAGTATTACTATAGAGTATCAGTTGTTTACCCTCATGATCTCATGGCTAGCTGGGAGCTGCAGCTTGCTGCCTCTGCCCAGAATCACCAGAGAGTATGTTACCACGTATCACTAGCCTGGGAAAAAATCAAAGTTCAGAATTTGAAGTACAGTCTCTACTGAATGTGAATCACTTTTGCACCATCTTAAAATGAAAACATCCTAAGTCGAACAACATAAATTGGAGACCATCTGCATTCGGTTCTTGTTTGACAGAGTATTTCGTAAATATCAATGAGATTAATTTGATTGATATTGATGTTCAAGTCAACTATATTCTATGTGACCTATCAAAAACATTGACGTCTCCAACTATAATCATTAAATGTGTCAATTTCCCCATGTACTTCTACCAGGTGTATTTCCTTATTTATTTTGACAGTCTGATATTAGTTGAATACGTGTTTAAAATAATTGTCTTTTTGTAGATTATGCCAATTTATCATTATGCAATGCTCATTTTTTTCCCTAATTATTTTCTCTGTTCTGAAGTCAGCTTTATCTGAAATTAATATAGGTATGCCAGCTTAATTTTAATTGGTATTGTCATGGTATATCTTTCCTCATCCTTTTATTTTAACTTACCCACATCTTTATATTTAAAATGGGTTGCTTATAAACAACCTATAGCTGGGTCTTGTCTGGATCATTATTGTTTATTAACCAATAACATTAATTATTAATTCAATTATTAATCCATTGTCATTGATTATTTATTATTAATCAATAATCTTCTATTATAGTTATTTATTAATTGATGTTATCAGTTATTTATTAATATCATTTTATTCATCATCTGCTAAATCTGTCTTTTAATTATTATATTTAGATAATTCACATTTAAAGGGATTATTTAAAGAGGTGGATTCATACCTACTATGTAAGTAGCTATTTTCTATTTGTTGCATTTATTCTCCTCCCTCCCTTTTCCTGTGTTCTCTGGCTTTGACTATTTTATATGATTCCATATCTATATTTCCTCTTTTATCATCTCAATTGCACGGTAAAAAAAATTAGTGCTTTCCATAGAACATACAATATACATTTTTAATTAATCTAGTTCCCCCTTGAAATAACACTGCACTATTTCACATGCAATGCAATGTGTTATGACAGAGCATTCATAACTCCAGTCTCCTATTTGTTATGATGAGATTGCTGTAATTCATTTCAATTATCTTTATACTAAAATTGTAAAAACCTTAAGTGGATGACTTGACTATTACATTATAAGACTCTTTTCTTTCTTTTTGTTACCACCTTTGTACACTGATATGTTACAATTTTCAGAGGAGCAATGTAAATAGATGATGGATAATAAATAAAACCAAGAGCTGTAAAGTTTCATTCTAACTCTCAAGTCCATCTGTCCTCTCTTAAAATCACTAGCTTCCGTTTCCTACTCAGTATAATGGGATTAAAAATAACATTAAATAATTTTATAAGAAAAAATATTCTCACACTACGGTATCTGATGGTATAGTGCCTAACACAAAATGAACTCATTATGATCATAACTACTTTAGTATGATTCACCATAACTGCATAATTGGGGACATTGTCCCTCTCATGCAGTTTCTTCCATCCAATTTCTGACTGAGACTTATGCTTTCCCCATTGTTCCTAAATTCTTTCTTCCTCACTTTGCTCCTCTTTTTACTTTTCAAGACTCAACATCCTTCAAACTATCTAACTGAGGTACTTATTTTCTAGACCATTTGTTCATCATTTTTTGTCAAATACAGTACTTGCCCACTCCATGCCTGGCACTTTATCAGGAAAATGGAGGAAATTATAGAACTTATATTAGAAAATTAGTGTGAAGATTAAACAGGAAGTCCATATATGATGTACTTAGTACAGTGTTTGGCACATAGTAAGTTCTCAGTAAAGGTTAACTATTACATAGTGTGATTTGACAACTTCTGTGTATGTCTGTATATATGTGTATCTGTACATTTGTGTACATAGGTTGTTACATTGCATGAGGTTTTTAGCAGTATTTTACCAATACTCTCCATTCCAGTTATACTGGGCTATTACAAGTTAATGTGTTATGCTGGTTTTCCTCATAAGCAAGGCTTTAGACAAGAATTTAAAGAGTAAGTGATTTAGCTGTCAATCCCAGGGAGCACCTGTAGGGGAGTGGATATGTGAGACAAGGAAAGAGAGAAAGCCAATCCAGGTTGCATAAAAGAGCAGGTTACCGTGATGAACTATGCTCTTGTAGAACTCTGGGAGACATAGCTCAGAGTTGTCCCACCAAAAATGCAAGGAAGTTATGGTATTGCTCAACGAACTCCAATTCAACACTACCTGAGGGCTGTTCCCTGGGGGCACTAATTCCCTTGCACCTGTGTCTGCATGATATGTCTGAATGGGATCATGATATAATATCTGAAGCAGGTGTCCTGATTTTTCATGATAAGGTATATGTGAGTGTCCTAACACCCTGCCTTCTATAACATCTACATTACTGAATTTTAGTGATTAACTTTTCTCCTACCAAACTTGACTCTAAGCTTCATAATGTCTCGGACACTAGGGTTGCATGCCCAGAGTTTTTCGTAGAATTTGGCACATAGTTTCTTCTCAACAACCAATAGTAAAACAAAAAAAAAAAGATGTTTGTTTTTAACTGTCAAATCTTAAGAGCCTTTGAGCACAATCAAAGCTGATTAACATGATATTCAATGAATACCTATCAAAACACATATTTGAGGTCAAAATGTTTGCCTTTGTTCACAAATGAACTTATATGCACTCCAATAAAATGCTTTTTTTCTTTTGTGATCATTTTCAACAATCATAAAAAAGATTATTTTAATGTAAGTTTCTAATATAACAGAGATCACCTGGGTTTGTTTCTCTACCATTCTCTATGTTATTCTCCATTCTAAGTGTGTACTCCCCTGTGTGCCACTTTATTCTATGTGATGCCATTAATATCACTTGCAAAGGTTGAGATTAGTTCATGCTTAAGTCATTTACAGTTATTCACACAGAATCTTCTTTGTGGTGCACAGGAATAAAAAGCAGCATGAAAGCTTCAACCCACTTATCAGCGTAGCTTTTTTTCTGAGTATAGGAGCTCTCTACATTCCACAAATGAGTATAATGTATCAAAAGATGCAATTACTAGAACCTAGCATTTACTAGTTTTTCACATTTACCACTGTAAAAATAACACAATCTTCTATAAGAAGAACAAAAAAGATGTAGCTATAGATGATACCCATCCTTTGCCTGTTCCAGAGAATCACCACACCACCACAGGGAGCTTAAGTGGAAACAATAGACCATGGGTAGACAGATAGATAGATGATAAATACTGATTTAGAGTTGGAATGCTGTAATATATTTGCTTTTTCCATTAATTGTGTTAAAGTTAAATAATGTTTTTAGAGCCTTTTAATTGCTATTAAAAATACATGTCAAATTTATAAAGAGAACTATTTCAGCAACTATGGCCATCAATACCGTGTTTCCCAAAAATAAGACCTAGCTGGACCATCAGCTCTAATGCGTGTTTTGGAGCAAAAAATAATATAAGACCTGGTATTATATTATATTATATTATATTATATTATATTATATTATATTATACCCAGTCTTATATAATATTATATTACATAAGACCCAGTCTTATTTTAAAATAACATGTTATTAAAATAAGCCTGGGTCTTAAATTAATTTTTGTTCCAAAAGACGCGTTAGAGCTAATGGTCTGGCTAGGTCTTATTTCCGGGGAAATATGGTAGATATCTATAGGTCAAGCTTTATTTTCATGGTTTCTTTTCAATATACAGTCAGAATTCTCTTTTCTTAAGAAGAGTTGTGGGAATAGAATTTTAAAAATATTGAGAAGGAATTGCAAACTCTTGATGAGAAATGGACTTAGCTATTTTCTTCATGTCTTGGGGTTTTATTTTATCCATACTCTGAATATTATTTAATCCTGGTAATATTTTTATCTCTAGATATTTAAAAACATCTAATAAGACTTAAATTTAATATCATACATTGATATTAGTTGTCATATACATTGTTGCAGTCCTTTAAAATTAATGAATAAATGAAGTAGAGCATTAATTACATATTTAATTTATACATTTTGCTTCAAAACAGGAAATTATACATTCTGTTTTTTTCACAGAAAAAGCAAAAAGAGATTCTTCTGTAAATATTTAATTCTCATTTCTGACCTCTTATATTCTCCAAAACTAAGAATTACAAAAGTATTAATTGTGAATTATATTAGAATTTAAGTGTTATAGAGCCAGCATATGTTAAGTTCTGTCCAATATTTTTACTTGGACAATAGTGGACAATTTGATTTACTTACAGTAATGATTAATTTGCTAATATATAAAGATATTTAAATTCATTCACAATTGGATAGATTGTCTACAAAGATGGCCACCAAAATTCTTTCCATCTTTGTGTTTTTATACCTTTTCTTGAATCAGGATTTGGAGACTATCAGCACCAATTGAACCTGAGCTGGCCTTACGACTTGCTTTGACCATCAGAGTACAGCAGAAGTGATGAAATGTGAGTTTCAGAAACCAGGTTTTAAGACACCTGGTTACCTCTCCTTCTGCTCTCTGAAACCCAAACAACATCCAGTAAGGAAGCTTGTCTAGATCTCTGGAGGATGAAAAACCACATGGAAGAAAACCTAGATGCCCCAGCCAAGAGCTAGCATCAATGCCAGGCATTCAAGTAAGATCGTTTTGAGATTGCCAGGTCCAGCTGCTTCCATCATTAACTTAACAAATGAATGCGAGGGAGACCAACAGAAGAATTGTCCAGCTGAGATCAGTCAAGCAACAGAGTCATAAAAAAGCATAAATTGTTTTTACTTAAAGCCACTTTATTTTGTGGTAACTTGAAATAGCACATAACTAATACAAAGAAGAAAAACAAAGTTTAGTCTAAATTTAACTGATTCTACTTAATCTGAAGCATCACAGATTTTAGAAGATTATTTTCTGTCACTTCGTTTTTGTAATGCAGGGACTCAGCTCCCACTATCTGCACAAGATGCAGGATATGGTGAGGACAAAAAAGAACAACAACAGAGACATAGATAGAGGTTTCATACCACTATATTCTTGATGGCAGCTGGTCAAGACACAAAAGCAAACATTGGCCTGTCCCCCAACAAGGGACCTTCCTTCACCAGTCTTGCTGGCGGCCCAGCAAGACACAGGAAGTAGGATCAACACGATCGCAATCCACAATCCGCACTTGCTAGCCTAGCCACGGCAGTGCTAAGTTCCCCCACACCAGAACGCAGGATATGGTGAGGTCAAAAAGGAACACCAACGGAACCATAGATAGGGGAGTGTCGTGCGGGAGACCCTGCTCGCTGCGCCATTTGTCGTGCGGGGCAGCCTGCGGGGTCTCTGCTCCTGCTCCCCACATAAGAACGCAGGATATGGTGTGGCCAAAAGGAACACCCACAGAGCCATAGGTAGGGGAGTCATACCACTGTGGTCTCACTGGAGGCTGGGCCCACCGGACGCGCGACCTGCCGTCAGCCTTTCCGCCAACTGACCGACAACTCTCCTCCACTCTCCTCAACTCTGTTCCTCTGCTCTCTTCCGCTCTCCTCGGCTCTCCTCGGCAATCCTCGGCTCTCCTCGGCAATCCTCGGCTCTCCTCGGCAATCCTCGACTCTCCTCAGTAGCCGCAGCAGTTATACTAGCGGCCAATTGGCCCACCGGCCACAGCTGAGGGCCAATCAGCCACAGCCGATGGCCATCCACCACCCGAGCCAGCACCTCTCCACTTGAGGCTGAAAGCCTGTAAATTACTCTCTGGGGCTCTGTCCCCACAGGGAGTCATACCACTATATTCCCCCTGGTGGCTGAGTTGGAGACACAGGAAGTAGGAGCCACAATCTGCTGTCTGCTTCTCTGCCAACCAACCAATGCCCTAGCATAGCCACCGCAGTTATATTAGTGGCTAATGGCTAACTGGTTACAGCTGATGGCCAACTAGTCACAGCTGATGGCCATCTACTACCCGAGCCAGCACCTTTCCACGTGAGGTCGAGAGCCTGGAAATTGCTCTCTGGGACTCCATCCCTACAGTTTCCTATTTGCATCTCTTCATGATTACGTTTTAAACAATTTTTTAGCATAGTAAGGCCTAGCTCTGAAACTAAATGGTAAGATCAATGCATGTCAAAGAATTTTGAAAATAGTCAGCAATATATGATACATTCAAAAATAAAAATAGGTTGATAAAGCCTATAGCAAATTTTCATCCCTGTGTTACTTGGAACAAAAGCCTATTTAGCACTTACCTTGGGGCTAAACAGTGGATTAAATGCCTCCTGGTCATGAGGCCACTTCTGGAAACATTTCTATTTGAGAAATTTGTATTGGAAGAGACAAGCCATAGCCTTAAATTCTCATTGAGAGGTATTACATCATTGAAGTTTTATCCCTATGAAATATCAAAATAAAGTAAATTTCACAGTGGAATTTTGTCTTTACTGATTTGTTAATTAGTGACAGGTGGTGCATTAGTCAAGCTGAAAACTGATTACTAAAAGTTGTCTCATCCCATAATACTTGTAAGTATGGAATGGAGACTTACATTGGTTGATAATTTAAACAGTGGACAGAAAAGTTCAGACTTGTTCTGGTCTTTGGGCAAATGCCACCTGTCCTCAAGTCAGGCTGTTCATCAGAGCCTACTCCAGCAGACTAATTCCTGTGAGGTATTCTGATACGCTTGCTCTTAGGGTGGTAAACCAGGGCCTTATATCAAGGGCAGTGCTTCATTACTAAAATCACCCTGGGAGGATCCTGAGACACCCATGAAGTTACCTCTTTATAACTTGGCAGCCACCTGCTGCATGATAGTGTCACCATAATAGTGTCATGCAATGCCTCCTTCCAGCTCCAGAGTGTACTCCTTGGACCAAAGACATTGTAAAAATTTAAATTCTCAAGCTACTTCCACAAATGACTAAATCAAAATGATTACAGAGAACCTGGGAATCTGTATTTTAAACAAGCACAGCTGCTTGTCATTTTCTTTCTTTTTCCAATGAAATCATTGGCAATGTCTACTGTTTGAGTCATGCATTTTACCTGAGCTAACCTGTGTATCTCATTCATGCTAATGTGCTATTAAAGGAGGGATGCTTAATATTAAAATCCTCCCCAGTACTATTTACCTTTTTATGTTAGTCTTCAGTGACTTACATTTCTCATGTTGGATTTCCATATTCATGATGAGAGAGATTTGAGGTTCTGTGTGGATTTTTTATTTCCCTCCCACCGCATATGAGAGCATGCCGGCCACTCCTAGAGAATCCGTACATCGTGTCAGTGAGGAAGAAGGCCTCCACTGATGATTCCTAACTGTGCAGGGGGACGGTGATCTGTATTACAGATAAACATTTATGATGTGTAAAACTGCAATCAATGTACTCTGAAATCTGCCATGTCATATATCCACTTTTTATGCGGAATAGTGCTTAGTGCAGAAAAAATGATGCAGCTGGTTTGGTTAAGCTGACAGCATCAGGATATGTAACATTATATGATGTGACTATTTTTTTCTATACTTCATCAGGCAAACATGAAGACAAACTGTATTAAACTAGCAGCTTTCCAGCTGAACAGTGTTTAAATTGTTAGTGTGAAGCTGAAACTTAATAATGCCAGGATAGGAGCCAGGTTTTATTATTGGTGATAGAGTTTGGGTGGATAAATTTGAACCAATGCCTTTAAAGTTTCCAACTTTATATTATGTATGAGATAAGATGAAATGGGGGAAAAAAACAAAAATATAGCAATAGTGTGCTGTAAAAATAAAAGAGATATTAAAAACCAAAGCACTATAAAGGTCAGCTTCTCTATGAGAAGGCAAATAGATCTGCATTTTTAAATTAAATCATGTAGTTGGAAAAATAATTTATATACCATCTTGTCTTACCCTCAACTTAAGGAAGTAAGAAGAGACAATTGAGAAAAATGGATTCTCTCTCTTTGTCGTTGCTTTTCTGTGGGATATTGGGCAATCAGACATGTCTCTGCACTGCAGTTTCCTTCTATGTAAATTTAGGTTATTAAATGAAATGAGTTGAGAATGTTTAACTGGAAAATTTTGTTGATAATCCATGGAGATTTAGTGTGTATAAGTAAGCTATTTTAAAGATAACTACATTCTATCCTCACAGCATTTAAGATAGAAAAACTATTTTATGGCAGCTCAATAAATTATTAATTTTATCGAGAGCTTTAAATTTGTTAGTCACTATGCTAAGCTATTAATATGCATGTTCTATTTAATATTTGCGGCAACATTAAGTTGTAGTATTATTGTTTTTCGTTTTTAACAGTGGAGCTGAGGCTTAGGGAATATAACTTGCCCAAGATCTCACAACTGGTAACAGCTGGAGCTTGGTTACCCCAGGGATTTTGACTATGGATTCTGTGATCTTAATGAATGTGCCATGATACAAAATTAGCACCTTACTTTATGCTTGATGAGTTCCACTGTCAGAACAATAAAGTCCTCTGTAAATTGTCTACTAAATACTTGTTGGAATAAATTCCAAATTACAGCAAGTTTTGTCTTCTTTGCTACCTGATCATTTTCAAAGGTTAGTATCTGGCAGACATGCTCTGAAAATGAAAGTAATGAGGGGGGATTAACTATGCCAGATATGTAAACATTCTGTAAAGCCTCTAAAATTAAAATAGTGTAGAACGATATGAATAGACAAGCCAGTGAAATAGAATAAAATACTCAGAAAGAGATGCAAGGACACTTGAAAATTTCTTATATGACAAGACTGGCATTTCAAATATTGAAAATAGATGAACTTTTAAGTAAATGGTATTGAAACAACTGTGTAGAAATTCAGGCAAATAAAAAATTGGATCCATAGCACATATCATGCAAGAGAATAAACCCTAACAATTTCAGTGGTCTAAATGTGAAAAAAAAAATCATATAAGTCTGAGATGATTTATTTGTTACCTGGGATTGGAATCAGCTTTTCTAAATTTGTCTCAAAATTCCAGAAAAAAATAAAAATTAATAATTTGGTTCCACCAAAGCAAAAAAAAAAAAAAAAAAAAAAAGTTTTAAATGAAACACCAGAGGCAAAATCAAAAGAGAATAACATACTGGGACAAAATATTTGTAACTATTATCTTAGGCAAAGGACTAATTAAAGCAAAATAAAATATTGGTAATTCTCAAATCTTGTCAACACACTCTCTTTAGAGAGATGAGGGGAAAACAGACATGTTCAAAATTAATCATAGGAATGTAAAATGAAACAAATGCTATGAAAATAAATTTGGAAATATTTAACAAATGTCTATAACCTTTTGTCATTTTACCCATGAATCCCACTTCTAAAATTTTGACATGAAAATATTACACCAAAAATATAAGCAACCTATACACCCAGTTATTTGTTAAAGCAAAATACTGAAAACAACACAAAAATTCACCCACAAGAGATTGTTTGAATATACTCCAGTACACACACACACAAATACTAAGAAATCATTTTTAAAAAATGAATGAGGAAAGTTTATATTTAAATGTGTAATTAACCATACTGTCCCTCACCCTCCAATAAGACATATTTTATTGTTATCCCAGAAGAAAGGAGAAGTAAATCTTATAATTTTTCCAACATATGCCTTCCTCTTAGTTCATGATGTATTTCCTTTGTATTTGACAAGAAAATCCAGAAGAAAAGAGCAAGATGACAAGAAAGCTGCTCCTCAGGTATTTATGAGTCATATATTGTCATGTGGGGTCTCTGGTCCCGCTCCCCACATGAGAACGCAGGATATGGTGAGGCCAAAAAGGAATACCCATGGAGCCATAGATGGGGGGTTCATACCACTATAATCTCACTTGTAGCTGGGTTGGAGATACAGGAAGCAGGCTCCACATGACGCGCAATCTGCCATCCGCTTCTCTGCCGATCAACCAACCAAGTACTGTAGCCACGACAGTTATATTAGTGGCTAAATGGCTGACTGGTAATAGCTGATGGCAACCCAGCCACAGTGGATGGCCATCTGATTACAGCTGATGGCCGTCTAATAACCGAGCCAGCACCTTTCCACGTGAGGCCAAGAGCCTGGAAACTGCTCTCTGGGACTCTGTCCCCACATATGTAAAAAACAATAATTTTACAATAATCATAGGAGAAAATAAAATTTAAATTTAAATAATAATGGATATTGACACACATATGTAGAAAAAATTGTAAGCAAATCTCCTAAATTGTGATTTTTTGTAGCTTTTCCCATTAACTGATTCAGTTCTTCCTATGCTCACAAATTTAGAATATTTCCAAAAACTCTCTTCTAGCTCAGTTTAGGCTTCTGTCATTTTGCCTTTGTGTAAATCATTGTGAGATTAGAGATGCCATAATTATTCAGAATATATACTAAGTATAATAAATACAGAGCCAAGTTTAAGGTTATATAAGCATATATCTAAAAGCTACTCATGAAAAGAAATGAAAAGCAATTTTAGTCAATAAAAACAGAGTTTTTGCTTGTTTTAAAGGTCACCGAATGAGGACAAACTATATAATAAATATTATGAAGTGATATCCACAAAATGGCTAAAGTAAGAAATTTCAAAATCTATCCCTCCATAAAAGCAACTAAAGTGATAAAATCTAGAAAAACCATAAAATCAACTTTTTGGGACTCTGGAAATTTGGGACTCTGGGACCAAAAGCACCTCAGGAAGCACTAATTCAACTAAAATGACTGACTCATAGTAAAACAGCAAGCTTTGTGTTGTTTTAATTTGCCCTTATACTATCCCCCACATCCCAGCTCAGTGGTAGCCTTGAAAATGGCCACTTAGTGGTACTAGTACAAAACAGTTTTCTAGAAACACATACTCAACCAAAACAGACACAATGAGAAATAAAAAGTCAGAATAGACCTACAACAAGTAAAATGACTAGGTCAAGAATCAAACAAACAAACAAAAAAAATTCCAAGAAAAACAACAAAGCCCAGGACCAGAAGTCTTACCATATGACCTAGCAATTCCATTTCTAAATATCTAGAAATACCCAATCAAAAACATATCTTCAAACAAAACTTGTACAGGTGTGTTTATAGCAGTATTATTCATGATAGCCAACAAGTAGAAATAACTCAAATGCCCATCAACTTGTGAATGGAAAAATAAAATGTGGTATATCCATTCAATGTTTTATTATATAGACACAAAAGCAAATGAAGTACTGATACATACCACAATGTATATGAACCTTGAAAACATGCAAAGTGAAAGAAGCCATACACAAAAGGTCACTCATTATATGATTCCATTTATATGAAATGTCCAGAATTGATAATATTACAGAAACAGAAAGTATATTAGTCATTACCAAGGGATAAAGGAGGGGGTGAATTTGATGGTACCAGATTTCTTTTTAAAAATATTCATATAAATAGTCAGTGATGCAAATATTCTGGAATTAGCAGTGATGGCTGTACAACATTGCGAATATTTTAAAAACTGAATTGTTTAACTTAAAATAATTTAAATGGTAGACTTTATGTTATATGAATTAATGTGTTAATTAAAGATAGTATTATTTAATATACTGCTTAAATTACATTTATGTTACTTTTAAAAGATAAATATATAAATTGATATATTTCACTGTTTATTTCAATTAAAACCGTGACGCAAATTTAATAAAACAAGATTCAAGATAAAAAATTACCCTTGCCTAAAGAAAATAATATTTTAAATAATGCCAAACAATGCTTTGAAAATTTTTATTTACTATTCTAGATCCTATTGCTTTCATAAGATTGAACACTTTCACACTTGACTACTACTTTCACATCGTTAATTTACTGGGCTAAGGAAGACCTAATTCTCATTGATAATTCACTTAAATATAAGTAACTAAATAAGAATGGATCTTCTGAGGTAATGGCATATAGAAATGCAGAAAAATAGAAAAGATATTCTCCTTTTCCTTCCCATATACACCTTTTACAAATTATTAATCCTGGGAAACATCTGCTGTCACTGGTGGTTATCGGTTCCTTCTTCCCACATCAACCTCCAGTTCTCAGTCCATAGATTCTGCCAGAACTGAATTCCCCCAGGTCTGGCTAGGCAGGTAACTAAGGTCTGGGCAATCGAACAATATAGTGTGCTGGCCGTGTAGTTAAGTCATAGGTGGATGGGTTTCAATCAGAGGTAATAATGGCAATTAACACGTGCTTGGAATGTCACCCTAGATGGGGGCTGTCTAATTCTGCAGTTATTAGCCCTACGTAGTGGTTTCAATTGAAATAAATTAAATTGAAATAAAATTAGTAACTCAGTTTCTCAGGCCCTCTAGCTACACTAGTCACATACCCAATAGCCACAGTTACTTGGCTATCATTCAGACAGTGCAGATAAAAGAAGATTTCCATCACTGCAGAATTTTCTATTGGACAGTACAACCATAGTTCATCTAAACTAGCATTGTCTCATACGGAAATAAAGGTAGTTTAAAACGGTCTAGTAGCTACATTCAAAAAGTAAAAGGAACCAGATGACTTTTCTTATAAAATATTTTATTTGACCCAATAAATCCAAAATAGTATCATTTTAATTGGTTATAAAGGTAAAAAATTTAATTAGAGTTTTGCATTATTTTTTTTCATAATAAGCCTTCAAAATCTGGTATGCATTTTACACTTAAAATATATTTCAGTTGTGATCAGTCACATTTCAATTGTTTAATAATAACATATGATTAATGGCTGCCATATTGACCATATTGGATAGTGTGGATCTAGACTTCAGAACAGGATTTCTCAGCCTTAGCAATACTGATATTCTGGGATGGATACGTCTTTTTCTTACAGGTGCTAACCTGTGCATTTAAAGATGGTTAGCAGTACCCCCAGACTAAACCCACTAAATGACAGTAGTTTTACACCCAGTTGTGACAAACAAAATATGTGCAGACATTGTCAATGTCCTCCAGAAAGCAAAACTGTCTGTAATCAAGAACCACTGCTCCAGAGAAGGCACTGTTCTTTCTTCTGGGATTGCTGGCCACAAAAATGACCTAAGCCTAGAGCCACTGGAGTTACCAAGTGGAAGTTGAAAAGAAAGCCAATAGCACAGGAGACAGAGACCAAAACGGGAAGCTCTGAGCCCTGATGATATGATTTCAGTCACTTGATCAAGACTCACCTGAATGCTATTTTGGACATCGCAATGACATACACCAATAAAAGTCTCTTCTTGGCCTAAGCTAGTTTGATTGTTTTTTTTCTCTAAGTTTCCACTGAAATAACGCTAAATAATCTGTCATTACAAACTAAATACATAAATTTACCCATTAGTATCTCTACTTCAAAAGGTGAAGATGATTAATTCTTCCTTCCATATGATTTACGATAGCTTTCAATTTCCTTCCAAGAGTTACCCGATACAGAATTAAAGCTAGTTTGCATGTTTTATGTTTCAGATAAATGTGTGTTATTATAGGCCTCAATATAACTCTTTGCTGAGGTATCTACATTAACTATGTCTATTATTAATAAAATCCATTTATCAAAACTCTATGATAAAAAGGGCTGCTCATATAACCTTAATTGGCTATTGCATTTATTTTGATTCTCATAATTTTCAAAAGATGAAAATTATCTAGCCAATGTGACAGCTCCCTCTGGGAGTAAAACTGCAGTTATTCTTTATGTGATTCAGTTCAGTGAGCCATACTTGACAATCACATCACCCTTGGGTGGTGCGAAAATACAGAGATGTAATCTGAATAAAGCTTTAATCATGGTGTGAACATGTGGCACTTCCTTTGTAAGCTGTTCCAGGAAAAGTGCTGTGTATTTTTCGACAAAGGGTCTTCTTGATTGTCATTAAAAAGTGAAAATACTTTTTTGAAAAGATCTAGGTAAAATAATTATTATTTTAAGAAGTAAAGAAGGTTAAAAGTCAGTTTGACTTGCACAAAGGAAATTTCAGCTTAATTACATCACTTCTTATGTCAATTTGGAGTTTTTTAACTAAGTCACACAATTTTCTCTTCACATAAATATACTCTGTTAGTAGTTTCATGTATACATACTTCTCAACGTATAAAATTTGAGACAATTTTTAAAAGATACATTAGAAAAAAGCAGTGGATGGTATTTTGAATAAGAGATATGTCTTTTTTTTTCTTCTTAAATTTGATATATCTACCCAGAGGCCAATATACTTCCAGGCATTTCATTTATTTGTTCACTTACTTACTCCTTTTACAGAAGAAAGTGAATATGCAAAGAATCTTTATGAAATATGACAGGTATGACTAGAAATAGCCCTTTAGCTGAGTTCATGGTCCCAAAAGAACTGATAATGCACAAAATACAATTAATAGAACCTTCTTTGCATTGGAAAATTCACAATCATTTTTCAGAAAAATGAAACCATGTCATTACAGAGAATTTCACAATGGTTAAGGATAAAAATGTGGTTATTTTATTTTGTAAATTGACCTGCTTTTCAAATGGCTTAGTGAAAAACAAAAAGACTATATCCTAAAAAGAAAGCATTTTACATATTAGTGATAATTGAAATAAAAGTGGTACTATATTACAAGTCTACAGAACCTCCATTTTTGAAATAAAATTTTTTGTTAATATTGTGGTAAAATATACATAACATAAATTTTGCTAACTTAACCTTTTCAAGTGTACAATTCGTGGTATTAAATATATTCGTGTTGTTGTGCAATCATCACCACAATCCATCTCCAGAACCCTTCATCTTGCAAAGCTCAAATTCTATACCCATTAAACAATACCTCCCCATTCTCCCTCCCTGAAAACCCTGTCCACCACCAGTCTATTTCCTATATCTATGAGTTTGACTATTCTAGGTACCTCCTGTAAGTGGAATCATACAATATTTGTGTACTTGCCATTGGCTTATTTCACTTGAAATGAAATCAAGTGATACAAATTTAATTTAAAATGTTTGGCCTGAACTATACATATTAATGATATCAAGTATTATTCAATGGCATTTTAATATGTTTTTTTTAATTTCTTAGATTTATTAATAGAATAATAAAAAAAATCATAGGTTGAATAAATATAAAAGCTTAAGGAGAATCTAGGCATAAATAACTCCTCAGCTATTTGTTATAATACAATATGGCTCTTAAAATTTTCTTCTTGAAGAATATTTAAATATTGGCAAAATTATTAAGTGGAAAAAAAAAACACTTGAAGTAGTAAGGTCATATAAGCTTGTCATTAGGGCAGTTGGTGCTTTGTGCTATGTAGCTGTATTAGCTAAAGTTGTCCTTGTGGTCAGCGTCTTCTCTCATAGGACTTCATGGATCTTAGTTTCACATGCCAGGCACTTACTGGTAGTTTCGGAAATTGCACATGTAAACATAACGCCCTTCTCAGGTAGGTATCTTACTCTGCTTGTAGTTTTTCTTCTAAGTTGACACTAGATGTACACTGCAGTTGTCTGTAGTACACACTTTTACAGGTATACTCCAAACTCCGAAAAGCTAATTTATGCACAGCAGTTCAACCACTAAAGATGGGAGAAAAACCAAGGCCTGAAAAGGCACAAAAGCATCCAAATTCCTGGTTCATGCTTTACATTTTTCTTACTGGGCATCCTAATGCAAATTGGATTTCCCTCTGGCCTGTTTGCTACAGACTTCCTCCAAAGGCCTGGAGGCACCCTTATTGTACTCCTTGCTGTTCTCATTGTCAGCCAGATGTTTGAACAGGGCGCTGTGCAATGTACAAGATTAATCTTCTCCTGAAAATAGCATTTCCCTAGCAGTAGTTAATCCATGAAAGCATGAAAATTAAAGGCGATCTGTTGACTTCAAGTAACATAAAGCAGGGATTTGGGATAGTGTGTCAGTCTCTTGCGTGGCCCTTGATATTTAGATCCCCTTCTGAGCCCACTTAGATATTTGCTAGACCTCCAGGTATAAGGGATTCAGCTTTGTTTTCACATCAAAGTTCAAGGGGAGAGTACAGAATGCTAACAAGCACAGGGAGCTCCAAAAGCCATGATTATTAAGCTATAATTGGTAAGCAGGTGCAGCCCAATAAATAAATCGGTAGGAGAGAACACTCAACTTGAAAAATAAAAATAGCATCTAATTTGTCCTTTGGTTTTTATTTTCTGTCTTTTCTTTCTTTCTTTTCTTTCTTTCTTTCTTTCTTTCTTTCTTTCTTTCTTTCTTTCTTTCTTTCTTTCTTTCTTTCTCTCTCTCTCTCTCTCTCTCTCTCTCTCTCTCTCTCTCTCTCTCTCTCTCTTTCTCTCTCTCTCTCTTTCTTTCTTTCTTTCTTTCACATGATAGCGCAAAGCTAATTAACAGGCGACACTGAGTCATTGGTTTTTCTGCAGAGGTTTCTAATTAAGGTGATAACCAATGGCAAGCAGAACAAGCTAAATATCTGTCACAAGAAACTGGATGCAAAGATCAGAGACCCTGAATTAGGGACATTTCCAGTGTGTCCATAGCGAAGTAGAATATCTTGTGACCCTACCTCACTTTCCTCATGATATCAGTGCCCATACTGCTGACACAGCAATGTGTGGTCTGTTGCTCCAATGCCAAGCAAACCACGTCCTGGAATGCATCCTGCTGGAGTGTGACTGCTCGGAGGAGTGAAGCCATTTGTCTGGGCAGTAAGTAGCTCAACAGGACTTAATGGGAAGAGAGTCTGATTGCCGGCACTGAACTTGCTTTGCAACAACCAGCCAGGGCCTATTTATAAGGAGCTGAGAAAAGACTGGCACTCTAGTAATGGGATGGAATTAAGCCTTGTATTGAACTGCTGTGTTATGGAAGGATCTACCAAGCCATTATCAGTCAAGAGTATCGAGAGTTGCACTCAATTTTAGCAACACAATTATACTTTCTCATAAAAACTGTCAGATTTCTCACTATCAGAACAAGTGCTCTTACCAATAAAATAATCCAAATTTTTAAAACAATCCAAATTACCAAAAATATTCCGGGATAAGTCTGCCTCGCATTTTAAATATTGAAAAGTAACATGCGGATTTTGTTCTCTCTCTCTCTTTTTTAAATTTTATTTCACACATTGATCTAAGATTTCATTCTGAACAAACTGTGTGTGTGTGTGTGCATTAGTTTGTGTGGTGTCTTTGTTGTTGTATTGTTGTTACTTTATGACTTTTTGGTCCAAACTGGTCATTTATAAAATATGTTTATTAGATTAAGTAGTGTGTAAGGTCCTTTCCACATGACTGATAGCTTAGTTTCCCCGTAGCTTAGTTAAAAACATGTAACAGGTTACCTCAAGCTGAAGGTTTTTATTCTTTTTCAGTATTCATGAAAGTCAAGTGAGAAATTATTTTTCCCAAACTAAGGAACTATCTGAAAATGTCTTTAATAAACATATGTAACATTTTAACATTTATGAATATGAACATGAACACACCATATGGATAAATTCTCCATATATGACATTTTTGCTCTTGTTAATTTAATCTCTTTGGCTTTTTGCTTGAGAATTCTCCCCATCATTGCATTGATGCCTCATTCCCAATTGTCTTACTGTCCCTACCACTTCTAATTACTGATTTATATCTCAAATTGCACTGCACTTTAATGGGTCTATTTCTGCCCCTGGAAGTGTTGCATTATCAGAGGTGCAGCCTTTAAACGCATATTGATATATGAGATAGACCACAGGGTAGAGGGTTGTGTAGGGACCGGAAATGCCTGTGGCCACCTTAGAAAGCAGTTTCCTGAGTGCTCAATGAGCATTTCAATTGGAAAGTAGGAAATAATAAATTGGATGCAGTAGGTGACCACATTAATCTGAAAGTCCTTTAACAAATGAGTTCCACTTCTTGAATATCGTGAGATAGGAAGGATTTAGGGCCCTATCTTTACATGGTAATGGTGAAACAGAAGCCCAAAGACTTTAGTGATGTACCCAAAGTCACAGACAGTTCGTGAACCAACTAATAGGACTCAATGTAAGTCACAGATTTGATCATTTTTGCTGGCCTATTGTACCCTATGCTGATGTGGTAGAAAACAGAATGAGACTAATCCTCATATTTTTCATGGGCTTTGTTTCCCATGGGCAAATGATCTCATGCCAGGCTGTATACCATCATTCCACACTTTTATTTTTAATATAAAAGCAGAACCAAGTAGATGGCACTGTTGTCAAAATATCCATTTGATTATACACATCGCTGCAGCATTTGAGGACTTTAAACTTAACAAAATGGAGTACTTGGTTTTTCAATTTGTTACTAAAAATATCATGCCAGCTCTTAAAGTCTAGATGTCTAGGCCCATTGTTAATAACACTGAGGTAGGAAACGTGAGTTGTTTATGAAAAAGGAACATTTATGATCACAGTTGTACTTCCTGAACAGTGGTCTCATGACTCCAAGCCCATAAATGTACTCAGCTAATTACAGAGAGCAAAGAAGAGACCTGGATTTCAACCGAAATCCAGCTCTTGGTATGCGATGTTTAGCTAGTTATTTGTCATGCTGGTTTATTATATATGCTTACATAAAGAGCCACTTAGTA
Source organism: Rhinolophus sinicus (assembly GCF_057876585.1). Classification (NCBI taxonomy): domain Eukaryota; kingdom Metazoa; phylum Chordata; class Mammalia; order Chiroptera; family Rhinolophidae; genus Rhinolophus; species Rhinolophus sinicus. The sequence continues at coordinate 185,363,124 of NC_142503.1, read as the reverse complement.
TACATGCTTAATTACATCACTTTTGTCCATCATGATCATAATACCTTTAAATAAACATTTTTAAAGAATTTTCTCTTTTGGAAGAATGCAGATTTTTTTCTTTCTGATATTGTAGTATTTTGTTCTCGCTTACTTGCTTTAAATTCACTCATACTGTTGGAAAGGGTTTAATTACAATCAAGCTTTGTACTTTGCTGAAACTTATAAATACATTTGAAATGTTATTTCAGTAAAAATGTATTATTTATTTATTCATTCATTTATTACACAGATATACATCTAGATATTTACATAAATACACATGGAGAGAGAGAGAGAGATTAGATATACATCATGCCTACAACGTTCCAGGCAAGTTAAGACATTTGAGATAAAATGGTTGTATAAAGTACCTTCTCAGTATACTGTAACTGTTTTTCATATTAAAAGTCAAAATTATTTCTAGCTAAATGATGATTTATATGCAAACATTTTCCTTGTCAACCATACTGCAGATGTGAAAGGGCCTTCTACTATTGCTGCAAAGAGTTAAGCAGACTTTTGTACCCATCTTTTAAATAGCAGCATTTCTTCTTGCATGTGACTTTGCTTCTGTTGCAAACATAAAAATCTATATCTTGGTGTCTGCTTGTGGGTCATTGAGCTAAATGGAAGTGAAAAGTTTCAAGAAGACTGAGAAGAAATGCATTCTAATAGCTGACATTACTTAGATGAATTCAAAACTAATTTTATCGGTTTCCCAAGTAAATCTTCAATAAGCTAAAAACTTGCTATCGTAGGTCATGCATAATGGTACGATGCGATTACTGGCTCAATGCTGCCTTATTATTATTGAGGAGAACATTTGCAGAAAGCTCATTGAGAACTGTTAGTTACCTCACTTAATAGATTCACTTACTTTATCACTTGGCATACAAGGTGTCAACTGGAAATAAATGATTTTTTTTTTCTTTAAATATTTGAGTATTTATGTATTTATTCCAAATGCATTTAAAAATGTCTGTAATTCATAAAACAATGTATATTGTGCCAAAATACCACCCAGTACCTGTTGCTACATCAAAATATTTGAAATAAGTGGGGAGTTTTATCTGTCTAATTGGTTTTTTTCTCTGCACATAACTGGAGTAGAAATGGATTCATTAAACTGAATATTTGTTTATTAGTAATTATTCAAAGTAAATGTAGTTGCATTTCCAAAAAATAAAAATTAAAAAAAAATCACTGGAAATATCTGGCTGGGATTATGAATAGATTAGAATAATTTTTAAAAGATTTATATAATCTTAGAAAAGATTTGAGACACTTTCTTATAAAAGTTTTTGTTTAACTTATATGATATGTTAATTCATTGGAAAAGTATGTATTAACACCTATTATATGCCAACACTGTGTTATATACTGGGGCTATAATAATAAGCAAAACAAATACAGTCTATGGTTTCATGGAGAATTCAGCTCAATACAGGGAAAGAGGGAAAAGGTCAAAGATTAAACTTTGATTCTTGGCTGCATACACAGCTGGGAACATTCACAGATAAAGGAGTTTTAAAAGATCATTATATTGCATAACTTCATAAGTTATCATTCTTAGGGTTTCAGTAAGGATCATTAACTTTGATTTTGGACATATTGAGCTTGATTTAAATTAAGCTATCTAAGAAAGGTTGACAAGTAGGCAATTGGATATATGAATTGTAAACTCAGAGAAAATGTTTGTGGTAGAGAAATAAATTTATACATTATGGACCACAAAAAATCAATGAAGCCATTAGACTACAGAGAAAAGATATAGAACGAGGAAAAAAAAACATACACAAAAAAAAAACAGTACTTATAAAACTGAAATATTTTAAGACCTAATAGTGGTGCTGAGCAAAGAGTAGAGACTAAGAAAGAAAAAAATACAACAAATAAATAGAATGAAAATAGGGTATGCTATTAACTTGATTATACATTGTGATACTTATTTCACAATGTATACATACATAAAATCATCACATTGTACACCTTAAATATACTATCTAATTTTTATTTGTCAATGATTCCTCAATGAAGTTCTTCTTTATTAATCTTGGTTAGCTAACATTTCTTTGCTAAGGTCAGGTTTTCACTGTGATGAGTATAAAATATTGTATCTCCACTTGATGGATTAGAATTGTATACCAAATTGCCTCTTTTTGGCCTTCACTTCGATACCATATTTCAAATTTACTGTGTTCAAACCTAACTCTTGATGTCTAAACCTTACCCTCAGAAACCTATTTTTTTCTACACTTCCTCCTTTTCACCAGTCTTTAATTCTTTTTAGCTTATCTCTAAATCCTGCCAACTCTATCTCAAAACTGTCTGGATTTTTCCACTGAACCATCAGAAACAGAGCCATTACTCCCTGCCTTGGCACCTACAGCAACTGTGCATCTGGCCTTTCCAAAAATAACCCTTTCCCCTGACGCTCAATACCCATCCCACATTCCTAACAATCTATTGAATACCTAGCTTCCCGAAAGTTTTACTGTCAATGGGCCAAGTCATTCTTTTCCTGCCCACCTCCAAGTTAAGCATCTTGAACAACTTCCCATCATAATTAAAACAAAATCTAAATCCAACCTCCAAACTTTAATACAACTACATTATATTAAACTCCCTGCCTAACTCAAAGGACTATCTTCGATTTGTTAAAAATGCCAAGCTGTTCACTGACTGAAATGCTCTCCTCACTGTTCATGAGTAGATTTCCCTGCTTCTTTGAAGGGTCTTAAAGAGAATTTCCCAAATTCCCACTCAAGTAGAGTCCTGTTTTTGTCCTTTCATCACAATGTGATTATTGATTCTACTTATCATTATTTCTACTTATTTTATTCTTTGTTTACGTGGTTTTGCTGTTTTCTTTTCTGTCAGATACTCCTCACAAATTTAAGATACTTGAATAAGGAATGAGATCAATTTTCTTTTCTATTTTCTCCTTTGCATTTAGCCAGATACCTTGTATATATTGCAGAGGCTCAATAAATACTAGTTGAAAGAATGAATGACAATCTCAAGACCTCATTTTATTAATCTCTAAACTGAAAAAATAGGGCCAGATAATCCATATTGGCCCTTCTCACATCAACAAAAACAATATAGTACACTTGAATAAAATACTTTGTCAAGTCTAATTATTTCCCCTAAACCAATTGTCTGAACCATCCTATTTGATTCATAGTTAATTAATGTATTTGTTGGGTTAGTGAAGTAGGTAAGGGCAAAAGTAATAATTCCAGGCCAGATCAATTACTATATTGCTTTTATGAAAAGGAGAAATAGTTCAAGGAACATTTTATCTTCACCATTTTTCATTTCACAATGTTTATACTGAGAGTTTTGAAACTAAAGTGCTGACACATTATTTTCAGTTCATTCAAAAGCAGGAAACAACAAAAATATTGCAAGGTGGGGGTACACACTTTTATGAGGTTCTGATTTACTTTCGCTGACTCCATATTTTAGAGGTTTCATATTGGAAGTAACATGTTTTAATCCAAGTAACCTACAACTGAAGTATAAATATCAGTACTTGGAGCCTAGAGAAATGGAACTAATTCAAAGTATCCAAAATGACAATCTTTAGTGAATTGGGTGATACTCTCCATGGTTCCCCTCCCTTAGTGCCAGGCACTCCTATCCTAAGCTGCTAGAAATGTTGACTTCTGAGGGTTCTGGGCTGAAGCCCTTCCCAGGAATTCTTCGATGCCTTCTCTGAAGCAGATCACTTCATCCAGCCTTACAGTCCCTCCCAGGGTAAGCCTACATCAAATCACTGGGTGATGAGAAGGTAAAAATATGACCTTCTGCCTTGTACAGCAATAACTCTGAAGAGCTACAGCAGCTATAGAATCCCTGAGTCCTAGGCTGCGTCTTCATCATAATATTCTCACTCTGTCCAGTTCTGTTTCTCTCATTCCCTAAAAAGTGTCATTCATAAAAGTACTTTCTATTAATATTGCTTTATGCAAAAATCTGCCTCAGGGTTTGATTCCTGAAGAACCCGACTTTCACACCATACATTCTAAAATAGATTTTTGCCTATATCCATGCTAAAAAAATAAACAGTGTGTCAGTAGGATAGTGTTTTCAGCATCATTCAGGAGCTTGTTGGAAAGGCAGACTCAGGCCCAATCTCAGCTACACTGAATCAGAATATCTGGAAATGAAACCCAAGGATAGGTATTGAAATCGTCTCTCTAGGCGACTCTTAAAAAGTATTGCAAATATTGGATATTAATGGAGAAAGAATGGCAAATACAATTAGATATTTATGTTAACAAATTATCTTTCAATTAAACTACTAATTCAGCTGTTATGAGAAACATTGGTATTCGAGACTTACATATGTTAGTTTTTACTGCCCCCATGTTTTACAAAAAAATATATGCAGCAGTTATATAATAATATAAGTAGCTAGATTCCCATTCTGATTTGTGGCTTCATACAGTAGATAATTTCAGCCCTTTCTTTCAGTCAAAACATAATACTTCGACTTCTTTATTTTTTCCATAAAAACATTCTTATCTTTCTGCAAATCACATCATAAAAAGTTTTTTTAGTAGGCTTAACAACTGAGAATAGAAAACCTGTCTGCATTGGGTTCCTCCTGCAAGTTTACAAATTGCTTTCACATGTCATATGTCATTTGATGCTAATGAAATTCACGTGCCAGATTTTATTTTAATTAACAGATGATGATGTGTGTATTAATTGAGGCCAAGCAGCTTGCTCAAGATCGAGCTTGTAACTGAGAGAATCGGATGGAGATTCGGGTTGTCTGAGTCCACATCCTGTTCTCTGTTAAAGGGAGCTCATTGGAAAGATCTATCTATCATCACCTGTCTATCTACTTATGATGATTCTTCTTGATGCTAGCAGACTCTCCTCAATGTGTAATCGACTTAAATCAAGAGAATACAACACAAATCAAATCAAGGTCTGCAGTATACTCTTCATAAAGCCTACTTCCCTGTTGCCTACTGGATCGAAGTGTACACGTATATGATAAAGTATTATGTTCAAGAAGGAACTAAAGGGGAAATTAACATATCTGAATATCTGGAATATTTTCCTGTTAATATTCAGTTTAGTGTACCTGGTACAATTTTATGGAATATAAAAGATGTTTATGAATTTTTCTACACTATTTATTGTGTGTCTAGTATGCCATTTTGCTGGGTACTGTGTAAAAAGAGATGAGAAAAATAAAGTCCCTGCTCTCCTAGAAAATATTTTCTAATGAAGCAGAAAGCTGATGACAAGTCAACAGATATAGAATAACTACAAAGTGCAAAATGCATAAAGAAAATAACCAAAAAAATTGGTTATTGGCTAAAATACAGAATAATGAAAAGCAGAGGAACTTCCTAACCTGAATATATTGTGGCTATTAATAATTCTACTCTTAGTATTATATATTTATGCTATAAGATTCTATTTTTCTAAGATATTAAAATACTTGCAGTTAAGAGCCCATTTGAAGAACAGGAGTAAGTGGCCAATGCAGTGTTGCAAACAAGCCTTCAGGTTACTAGAGTTGAAAATTTAAATGCGCTCATTTTTTTATGATTATCTATTCTGATACATTTCTCAATTAAATCATAAAATATTTCTCATAAAACTTCTCTCCAATAACACATTAACAAACTGATTGCCTTGACCTTCATATATTCCCTTTAGACAATGCTGAAAGACTCTGCCACAAAAAAAAAGGTTTCTGGTCACCTTTTAATTTTCGTGTGGATTGGAATGGGGGCTGCTGCTGCTGCTGAGTGCAGTGGGTGATTTTACACCTTTCAAGAACAGGCAGACGGTAGCAGCAGATGGGACATATTTATAATCCCAAACATCCCCATTGAGCAGTCATTTAAACATCTGGGCTTCAGAAAGGGTCACCATTGCTGGAATGAGTTCAAATGTGTTATAACCTGCTTTACCTACACCATCATGTAATGTACGTAATGATGGTTAGCAATTCTCAAAAGCATCAGGCTCTTCAAATTTTACCTCCTGCTTCTTCTATTCTGTATATTTTTTTACTCTAAATCAAGATATTATTATCACTGAAAATAAACAAATATAATATATTTACTGCATCTATGGAAGCAATGGCTAGCCTTATGTACAACTACCATGTTTCCCCCAAAATAAGACCTAACGGGAAAATAAGCCCTAGCATGGGTTTTCAGGATGACATCCCCTGGTCTCTTGGAGCAAAAATTAATATAAGACCTGGTCTTATTTTCAGGGAAAAATGGTAGAATATGCCAGACATTGTGATAACCACCTTCCATCCATTAGCACATTTAACCCACTAAACTATTCCATAAGCTAAACTCTAATATTATTCCATTGCTTGAAATTTTAGAGTTAAAAAAAAAAAAAAAATAGTATGAAGAAGGATCCAGTAGTTGCAATAAGATGAATACAAGTTTTCTCTGGGTTCTGCTTCTCCTCCACTGGGATATTGTAAGAATTTTCAAGTTACTTAATCAGTTACCACTGGGGCAGCAAAAGAACCATGGAAGGAATATCTTACCTAGAAATAATCCCTCTATCACCATGAAAATAGTTTGCTTAGATATTGAGAGGAAGTTATTTACAAAGATTATCATCCTAGACTCTAATAGTACATATCACTTTAGTTTTATGCCATTTATTTCCCAATTCCATAGAAAGCTCAGCAGCACATATAAACTCGTGGAGTTAGGGAGAAGGGAGAATAAATAACTCAACATTTCAGAGTTTTAAGAAGGCTGAGTATTTGGCTCATGCTATTGAACAAAACCAAAGTAAAACAAAATTCTTGGGAATGTATGAATCTCTTGAAATATAATGTACTAAATATAGGTCTAACTACATCTCTTTACTCAAGCTGCAGCCCTTCTATATTTATGCTTTTACTTATTTAGGGGTAGGATTATTATATCAGAGGCGTCAGGGAGACAAATCAATGGATATGGTAATGCATGTATAACTAAAACCAATTTGCTAACTACTTTGTGAAAAATCACTGCCAAAGCTAGAAACTGGGTGGGTTATATGAGATGGTGGCTAAGCAGTAAGAGAACAGAAATATCTCTTATAGAAACCCCATAGTTAATTTTCTCCAGTTAACTCCTTTCCATTATACAGGTGTCAGATTACAGGCATCCTTCCCTTACCATCTTGTATCTGGGTTAGCTGCTTCTCCCAAGACATTCCTAAATAGCTTTGGTGAATTCCATAAGAGGAAAACAAGATAGTGCCTAGTATGGATGCGATATTGCCAACAGTTGAATTGGACATCTCTTCTGCTATCGAGCTGCTATTTGTTTTCTATGATATACAGAGGGTGCCAAAAAAATTTACATACATTTTAAGAAAGGAAAAAAAAACTGTATTAATTGTTATGCTTAAAAGATGAATACAAGTTACGTTTGACTTTTGCAATTACCAGAGGCGCTCGAAGTGGTTACCGTCAGCATCCAGACACTTCTGATTATGGCGAAGTAGTGCTTGAGCATAGATAACATCTCTTAAAATGTGTATATGTTTTTTTGGCACCCCCGGTATATTCTTACAACCATTCATCTATTTGTTCTCAATTGAGCTCTGGTTTTATTCACATGGGCTACAGGGACCCAAACAATTTTCTTGAAATGGGTCTAACATAACAATTGAACAACAAATTTAACCAGCAGTTGTTTGCAACTCTGAGCTGACTGCTATGTTATATGCTATGATACAATGATACAAATTGAAAACAAGTCTATTGAGAAATATAGCCACACACAAACAGATATCGAAAAATATAATATAAAGTATTTTTAAAACACAGGCTGAGAAAACACTTCTCTGCAGTAAAGAACTACTGAGGGACAATCAATTCAAAGGGTTCCAAGAGAGATAGGGGGCAGGGGACATTTTAGGGAATAGGGATGATCTTTAAATGGGACCCAATGGAAAAGAAAACTTTTCTAACAGATTCTGGCAAGAAAAGCCTTGTAGGAGAAAAAAACAAAAAAAAAAAAATAAAACAAAACAGAGTAAAGAATGGTGGAGGGAAAAGGTAGGGAGACTTTTTCCTTGAGACTTCTGCAAGAACAGCTCATCAAAATAATTCAATACTATAAGCCCCTTTGACATTAACTAAAATTAGTTCAGGCTAAATCAGTAAAGAATGGCAAATTATAACTGCAAATAATTCAAATATAATAATCATTTTATTTGTATTGACTCTCAGTTGTAACTAAAGATATTTATAGGTTATCAATGTCTTATATTTGAATGCTTTCTCCAATGTGTGATTTTATTTTAAAATCCATACCAAGAGATTGTGCAGGAGATGAACTTCTCTTGCAGAATATTTGAGGATTTTGATTCCCAAAGTTTTATTATTCCATTATATAAATCTCTACAAAGTAGATTTTCTTGGTCACATAAATTGCTTTACACCTCAAAGTCTAATAATGCAGAACAAATGATGCATTTGTCAATATGCACCATACTTATTTTTCACTGCCATATATTTCTGCTGTCAAAAGATTAATTTTGCTGTTATCATAGCTTTACTTTAAGATTTGACAATGACCAGGAATCGGTGCTCAGTCATTAGTGTTTATTATCTGCTCATCACCAGCAAGTTACTCTTTTCCAAGGGAATAAGCATATACCATGATGATGTCTGAAAGTGGCTGGTAACAATTATAGTGACAATTCTCTCTGATTGATACGAAAGGGGAGAAGTTGGAGAGTTACTCAAATTATGCTCAAATTAAAACTCTGTAATCAAACTCTGCTCATTCAAGACTAATATTATTTTCTTGCCTAATTGCCCAAGCATGTTGGCTATCACTGTGATCTCTAACTTTTCTCTTAAATAATTTAATCATCCCATTACAAAACTTAAAGAAAATGGTACCGTGCTCATTTAGCTATAAATTAATTGAACATGGATTGGTTGACTTGGGGAGAATCAAAATTGTTCTCTTACCAGGGCGTGGCTCTTCTCACTTCATGCTTTCCCCACAGGACTCATGCCTATAATCCCTTATCTGAAAATTGGAAATGGACTAACATCTAAAAGGCACAGCTTACATAATTTAGAAAAAATATAAATAAAAAAAACCCTCATTTTAAATCTTATGTGAAATGCTGCAAGTCTATTTTTGATGTTTACCCATTAGTATGAAAATTTACACACTCTACTTGAAAAATACCAAATATAAGGTGCTGCCCTAGATTATTTTTAGAAGCAAGAGTTTTGTATAAGTGATTCCTTTTCTTTTGGAACAAAAAGGAGTATGTTTTCCTTTCAACTGAAGCTTTATTATTTATAACATGAGAGCCCTCTTTATCTCAATATATTCAGTTAATCCACATTCTCTTGGCTAATACTGGTAATCTATTTGTGAGCTTACTATATGAGATAGGGATAACTCTTGTTCTTCTTTTAGATGAGGAAACAGAGAGTAGAGAAGCAAAATCACAAGGTCACAGAATCACAGCTTGAAATTAGTGGACACAAAATTCAAACTCTAGAAGTTTGACTGCAGAATGAATGCTCCCTGTTCACCTGTTTTTGACCTTTACTCCATCCTTTCTAAATCCAGAAGGTGATTTAGAGAAGGAAAGATTATTTCAATTTTGAGTCGATGGATGCTTTTTTTAAATTTAATAATATTTTAATTGACAGTTTTTTAACATATATTTACCTTATTATGAAAATACATTAAGACTTTGTTCTGGGTAGGGACCATTGTGCATTTTCATGACACATTTACCAAAGATTTATATGGACAATAATCTCCAGCATGCATTCTCCTTTCCTCAATTTTTAGCAGTCTCTTCTTACTATTTACTACTTTATAACTCTGATGCATTTTCAGACATAATCATTCTCATTGGAGTCTAACTGCTCAGATAAACAATATTTTAATCATCTTCCTTTTGTTATTTAGGTGGGATAAATGTCATACCTGGCATGTGAATATCTTCCATATCGGTAGTCATTAACTCACTTTTACATGTGGCATTGTAATATGCTTAGCATCATGCAATCATCAAGCCATGTTCTCAAAAGACAACCACGATTTCTATTAAGAACTCTTTTATTAAAATGAAATTTGGGATAGCTCCTTGACTAAATTGCATAGCTAACAACTCCATATAGAAATGGAAATTTCAATTGTTCCTACATTTTAGAAATATCTAAGGATTATCAAAATGATTAATCTTTAGTATTGGAGAGAAAAAGTTTATGAGAGGAAAAATATTTTAACCTAGACATCTGGCCAATTGACAAACTGGACACAGAGCTAAAAATTATTTTGTCATGATTTCATCAGATGCTGATTTATAAATATTTCAGTGTCAGTGACATGTGCAGAGTCAAAACTTTTTTAATGCTTATGTTTCTAAGGTGAATATAGATAATTTATTCTGGGGACTAAGGTCCAAAGAGAAAGCATCCTGGAATGGATCATCTTTATACTTTAGCATCAAAGTGAGTGCTGGGGATATATATTTTGGTGACATTTGGGCCTTGAGCAATAATTTGGGGCCACCTGGCTTTGATTAGCTCACAGTAAGCTAATGTAAGAATAATCTTTAATGTACCCCCCCCACACACACACACCCCAATCTTCCAGGGTTTCTCTTCATCCCAGAGAAATAGCTATTAGTATTCAAGTAAGTGAAGAAGCATTAAAAGAGTTTGTTCCTCTGGAAACTTGTACAATTTTGGCTATAACACTTCTGTTAATATTGTCACCTGAAGAAAAAGAGTAACTGACTCATCTTATAATTTTTTTAAATTTATAACTGAAACTTGTATATGTCGGGGGGAAAATATGTATTCTAAATCAGAAGCAGGACCATAAGAGTTAATACATCAACCACCGACTTTAGTAGACCTGGGAGAAATTCTGGCAAATGTTAAAATCTGACATGGACTTTCTGTACTTCACCTCTTGTTTTAAGTCTCTGTGCTAAACATACAGATTCAAGATTTCCTTGTTTAGAGCCAACTTGAAAAAAGAAACTTGGGTGATGTAAGGCCTCTTTGGCATGACATATAACTGACAAGGGAATCAACATGAATCAGGCCTGCACACACACAGTTTGTTACCAAGCAAAAACCCTGAACTCTGGAGGCATCCATGATAATTATTAGTCAGTTGGGAGACCTCAGGATGAAATTTTATGGGGCTCCGGGGTCAAAGATCAACATTAGACTGATCATCAACTTTCATCACCATGTCATTCACCAGTTGGGATCAAATTAATTCTGCTTATTTAACTTATAATGCTGGCAGTTTTCCACATCTCTATTTAAATGAAAGATTGTGACATGACATGGCGTCTTTTTACTTTAGTGTTGGATGAACTCATCCGATTATTAGACAGAATTTACTTCTGTGATGTCTGGTCAGGTGTCCTAAACCTATTCCATGGCAATATATAAATGTCATATGTACTATTATAGAAAATAAATTGCTCTTAAAATGGTTATTCATTTTAAATATGAATAAAAATTTTTCAGATGATAAATAAGCAAGAAAAAATATTGAAGTGTGAGAATACAGATGGCCAAGGACAGTAAATCTATTGCTGCTTTTTGATTTGCATAATTTAAGTAATTTTATGCCTTGTCAATAACCATCAGTCTTAACCTTTTTATTCAGTAATTATATATTTTATAACTTATCCTAGGTAAATAATCCTCAATACATAAAATTATATATTGTACACTGATTGCAAAATTTAGAAATACTTGATATCTTTTATAATAAAGAAAATAGCCAAATTATTTGTATATCTCTATGATGGATTATACTGCCACCATAAAACAATAATAAACATTTAGAAATGAAATATGCTGCAATAGGACATTATAAAATTTCCAAAACAATCATTTTAGTTAAATTTAAAAAGAAAATGACATAAAGCAAAATATGTAAAGCAAAATAAACATATAAGTAATATATAAATATGCAATTACACAGAAATAGTTGTAAAAACCAAAACAAATTAAAACATTTAAATTGAAAAAAGACAATGACCCAAAATGTGTGGGACAAAGCAAAAACAGTCCAAAGAAGGAAATTCATAGCAATGCAGGCCTACCTAAAGAAAAAATAAAAAATCTCAAATCAATAGTGTATTTTTATGCCTAAGGGAACTGAAAAAAACAACAGAAAACAAAGCCCAAGGTGAGTACAAGGAAGGAAATAATAAAGACCAGAGTGGAAGTAAACAAAATACAAACTAAAAAGCAATAATAATAATAATAATAATAATAATAATAATACAAATCAATGAAACCAAGAGCTGGTTTTTTTTGAAAAGATAAATAAAACTGATAAAACTTTAACCAGACTCATCAAGAGAAAAAGAGAGAGAGCCACAATAAATAAAACCAGAAATGAAAGAAGTGACTACAAATACCACAGAAATGAAAAATAAAAAATAAAAAAGAAGAAAGAAAGAAAATACTACAAGCAACTATATGCTAACAAATCAGACAGTCTGGAAGAAATGGATGAATTCCTAGACTCCAAGGCTGAATCAAGAAGAAACATAAAATCTGATCAGACCAATTACTACTAATGTAATTGAATCAGTAATCAACAAGTTCCCAACAAACAAAAGCCCTGGATCAGATGGCTTCATAGGTGAATTTTACCAAACATTCAAAAAAGTATTAACACCTATTCTCCCCAAACTATTCCAAAAAATCCAGGAGGAGAAAAGTCTCTCAAGCTCATTTTAGAGATCACCACTACCCTTACCCCAAAACCAGACAAGGACATTACCAAAAAAAGAAAACTATAGGCCAATATTCCTAATGAACATAGATGCAAAAATCCTCAAAAACATATTAGCAAACCCAATTCAACAATACATTGAAAAGATCACACACCACGATCAAGTGGGATTCATTCCTGGTATGCAAGTTTGGTTCAATATTCACAAATCAATTAACATAACACACCATATAAACAAAATGAAAACCAAAAATCTTATGGTCATATCAATAGGTGAAGCAGAAGCATTTGACAAAATCCAGCATCCATTTATGATAAAAACTCTCAGCAAAGTGGGAATAGAAGGAACACATCTCAACATAATAAAGGCCATATATGACAAACCCACAGCTAATGTCACATTCAATGAAGAAAAGCGTTCTCTTTAAGATCAGGAACAAGACAAGGATGCCCACTTTCACCATTTTTATTCAACATTGTACTGGAAATTCTAGCCACAGCAATCAGACAAGAAAGAGAAATAAAAGGCATCCAAATGGGAAAAGAGAAAGTAAAATTGTCAATATATGCAGATGACATAATACCATACATAGAGAGAACCCCAAAGACTCCACCAATGAACTATTAGAACATATAAATGAATTTAGTAGAGTAGCAGCATACAAAATTAATACTCAAAAATTGGTTGTATTTTTATACACCAGTAACAAATTATCAGAAAGAAATTAAGAAACAATTCCATTTACAACTACATCAAAAAAAAAGAAAAATACTTAGGAATAAATTTAACCAACGAATTAAAAGACCTGTACTCAGAAAATTGTAAGACATGAAGAGAGAAATAAAAGAAGATACAGATAAATGGAAATATGTACCATGTTCATGGATTGGAAGAATTAATATAGTTAAAATGTCCATAATACCCAATACAATATATAGACTCAACACAATCCCTATCAAAATACCAATCGCATTTTTCACAGAATGAGAACAAATAATCCTAACATTTGTATGGAATCAGAAAAGACCCTGAATAGGCATGACAATCCTGAGAAAGAAGAACAAAGCTGCAGGTATCATGCTACCTAATGCCTGATTATACTACAAGGCTATAGTAATCAAAACAGCATGGCATTGGCATAAAAACAAACACATAGATGACAGGAAAAGAAATAAATCCATGCCTACATGGTCATTTAATCTATGACAAAGGAAGCAAGAATTTACATTGGTGTAAAGACAATCCATTCAATAAATGGTACAAGAAAATTAGACACATACATAAAAAAAATGAAACTGGACCACCTTATACCATATACCAGAATAACTCAAATGGATTAAAAATTTAAATGTAAAACCCAAAACCATAAACTCCTAGAAAAACATATAGGAAGTAAATTGTCATACATTACCCTTAGCAATATTTTTACCGATATATCTCCTTGGGCAAGGGAAACAAAAGGAAAATTAAATAAATGTTCTAAATCAAACTAAAAACTATTTTCCACACAAAGGAAACTACCAACAAAACAAAAACACATCCTACTGAATGGGGGAAGATATTTGCCAATGATACACCTGATAAGGGGTTAGTATCCAAAATTTATTTAAAATCTCATACAACTCAACACCCAAAAAACAAACAACCCAATTAAAAAATGGGCAGAGGACATGAAGAGACATTTCTCCAAATAGGACATACAGATGGCCAATAGATATATGAAAAGATGCTCAAAATCACTAATCATCAGACAAATGGAAGTAAACCCACAATGAGATACCACCTCACTCCTGCCAGAATAGCTAACATGAATAAATCAACAAACCACAAGTGTTGGCAAGGAGAAAAGGGCAAGGAGAAAAGGGAACCCTTGTGTACTGTTGGTGGGATTGTAGATTGGTGTAGCCACTACGGAAAACAGTATGGAAGTTCCTCAAAAAATTAAAAATAGAACTACTTTATGATCCAGCAATTCCACTCCTGGGTATTTACCCAAAGAAATCCAAAATATTAATCTGAAAAAATATATGCACCCCTATCTTTATTGCAGCGCTATTTACAATAACCAAGATTTGGAAACAATTGAAATGCCCATCAATAGACGATTGGATAAAGAAATTGTGGTATATTTACACAATGGAGTATGACTCTGCCATACAAAAAGAATGAAATCTTACCATTTGCAACAACATGGATGGACCTAGAGCATATTATGCTAAGTGAAATAAGTCAGACTGGAAAAGACAAATACCATATGATCTCACTTATATGTGGCATCTAAAGAATAGAATAAACGAGCGAACAAAACAGAAATAGACTCAGATACAGAGAAAGAAAACCTGATGATTGCTAGATGGGAAGGGGATAGAGAGATATGTGAGAAAAGTGAAGGGATTAGGAAGTACAAATTGGTAGTCACAAAATAGTCACAGGATGTTAAATACAGTATGGGGAATATAATGAAAAAAAAAAAGAAAACTTGAAACCAATATTGGAGACAATTTTTTTCTAGGGATATCTGCCATTTCCAGAAGTGGTGATTAACAGACTGAGGAACTACACATTACTTTTGATAACCTTGTGGGGTTAGCTGTGCAAATATTAGAATCCAGGGCCCTGAAGTTGGAGGGCCTAGTAAACCTCCCATGAATTGGATTAGGATTCCAAACAATTATACCCCAGGAGATAGAATTCCAGATTACACTCCAAGAGTAACAGTTAACCAGAAACAAGTAGAATTGCAAGATTAGCTTTGGACTTTAAAAATAAAATAAAATTACTTATACCTCTCAGATTTTAAAATAACTTTTTAGATGACAACATAATATCCAAAATGAGCAGAAGAAAAGATGAAGTACCAAAAAAGGGGATGGGGACCAATTACACACAATAGAAAAAGATATTAAATATGTACCGTTGTTAAGTTTAAGGGGATTTAAGAAAAGGAAAAATTTTAGCCAAGAACTGAAATCTATAAAATCTATTAAATCTCCTAGATTTTGCACAATTAAAATAAACAACATTTATTAAATGCTTAATATGTTATAAACATTAGTCTAATTTATTTCTAGCAAAACAATTATGAGATAATTAGTAGTATCCCTATTTTACCTACATGGAAACTGAGGCTTAGAAAATTTAAATGACTTGCTTACAACTGCATAGTTATCTAGTGGCAAAGTTAAACTTTCAACCTGAAACTCTGACACCAGAAACCAAAATGTTATTTACTGTAACATAAACTAAGAGCATTACTGGTTTGCAACAATAGCTCTTGAATAAACTAATTTAAAATTTAATTTCATGCTTTTATTCTTAACATGTTGAAAAAGTTTCCAAACTGTATTTTTACATTGGGAGAGTACTGTATACAGTAAGGCATATTCAGGTGCTTAAAAATCTTCAGCATTTATCTTGAACATGAGTTAAAATTATGTGTATTTATGTCATTGTTGTTGTTGGAGTAGAAATGTAGGAATTTTTACTAATCCATAGCAAAACCTTCAAGCTCTTCTTGAATGGAAACATTGATAATGTTTGTTTCCTTATCATTTTGTGCATTGCATTAAAATTGAAATATAGCCAAAAAAATCCTCACTTCATTAAAGTTTTCTGTTAGTTGGTTTCTGGTTTTATAAAACTGCTGTGATTATGTGTTTATCACTGTCAAAGGACTTTGTGTTTGTAAAGCCATAAGATAATAGTGTTTAGGGCAACATTTTTTTTCTTTACAATACTTAGACATCTAATGGTTTGTAATCTTTATTATTGTTGCTAATTAACATTTTTTTGAGTGTCGGTGTTACATATGACTATAATAAATATTTTCTTGACTTGGAGGAGTATTATTTTCTATTTAATACTATATATATATATATATATATATATATACACACACAACATATATATATATATATATATATATATATATATATATATATATATATATATATATATATATTTGGCACGAAGGAAAATATTACCTGTAGATACAAAGGGTGTTGGGCATTAAAATATTAATTTTATCACATTAGCACACATACACAAACATTAAAAAAAAAACAAAAAACTATACCACCATCACAAATGCATTTAGTTTTATATCTACTCATTTATCTATAGAAAAAGCCAAGGACTTCTTTATTATTATTATTATTTTTGATTACTTTTTTTTTTATTAGTTTCAGGTGTACAAAACAACATAATGATTAGACATTTAAGCCCAGAGGTTTGTTAGAAAAAAATGGAATAACCAAAGGATTTACTGGGTCACACCTACCTTTAATTCAGCCTCTGACTCTCCAAAACCTCGCATAACATTTAGAACTGTCATACTCTACCAAATGATTAGATCATGCCCAACTAATACAAGGGGGAGGAGTATCAAAAATAATATAATTACAAAGGGAAAAACAGTTTTATAGTTAATAGTGAATTTAAGAAACATGGTGTTCTACAATTAAATTAAAACACCAGAGGCCTACAACATTTCCACTAATCATTATATTATTGTACTTTGCTTTTGAACTAATATATATATGCTAACCACAAAAAGAAGCACATCAATTTTTTTCTGTATTCAAATTTACCTGGGTATCAAATGATCAAATGATGTAATAAAAATGCATAAAATTGTTCACAAAAATATGAGTTAAATATAACACTCTTACTTTGCCTTCAGAAAACAACTTGCACACTTTAAAGGTCTAAAATAACATTTTTATCTATCCAGAACTACTAATTAACTATAGGTGTCATTAAAATTTTCTGCCACCTTGTTCTTTAATTATTATTTAACAGCCAAATACCAGATCCAAGATACCACAAATCTATGATTCTTTTCTCAGTTCCTTCAAATTGGGACAGTTCCTCTAAAGCTCATTTCTTGTCAGCTCATGGCTTACACTATTATTAACTATTTTTATGATGTTATTTTATTGCCATGGTTAACTACTGTTAATTTACAACATAATTGGGGTCTGACAAGCTCTGTGCTTTCTACTTATATTTCTTCATTCATTCTTAATATTCTTATCCTAAAGTTGTTGATGAAGCAACTGAAAATCAAAGAGGACAAGTAATTTGCCCAAAGACATGGAGCCAAAAAAGCAGAGGTGAAATTCAAATTCAGATACATTTGACTTCAAAACACAGATTTTTAGTCACTACACTTCCACTTCAGATTTTGTACTTTTGCATTTTATTAAACATTAATCCATGGAGCAATGGAAGAAAGATTAGACTAAAACAAACAAACAAACACGTATGTTGCTAATGATACAAGCTACTCTTTCTAATACATAAGCAGGAATGCTTACTTAAAATTCTCTAAGACTCAAATTGTCTGAGCTACTTAGACAAATCCAGTGAACAGTAATACAGAAGACCTTTGTTCTCTGAAAATTTTATTCATACATTAATACTGACAAAGTATGTCTATCAAAATAAATTCTATCTCAACTTTACTGAGTCATATTAGGTAAGTAACAGCCAACAGAGATAAAAAAAAAAAGGAAAGGAAAAACAAAATTTAAAAATTAACAAAACTTTCAGTTTTTGGCAGAGCCTGATTTTTACTGTTTTTTTTTTTTTTCTGGTGGAAAACTGGACATTTCATTGCACTATGGCCCCAAAGAGTTTATAAAGGGAAATGTGTGTAATATTAACTGAAACATTTCAACTAATGGATTGAAGACGAAGGGGATTTTGTGTGGAGAGAGGAATAAATCCTTCAGTCATAAAGTTATGTGATGCCAATTAAAATGCACTCCCAAGTTACAAAGCAGCTGCCAAACTGCAGAGTGTTTTCAGAAAATAATTCTGAAGAGGGTCTAGGTGTCACAAGGGCTTTTGACATTCATCCTCAGAATATTTCATCCATAAATATAACTTTATGCAAAAGCAAAGAGAGTTTGCCAAGCACAGAATTTCATTTAGCACCCTGGTAGTTTACTTAATTAGAATACACCCAGACTTCCTTAATACTCGTTTGTAAGCCTAAATAAACTTCATCACCACAAACTGACTTTTAAATTATGTGGTTCTTAAGAGCCTGTGGGCATGTAATAGAACATACTGTAAATATAGTCATTAACACACACACACACACACACACACACACACACACACACACACACTCGGAGAATCTAGCAATAGATAGTAAACCTATTCATGTTACTCTCCAATTATATGAACTTTGGAAAGACAAATATTAACCTCTACTAGACTCAATTTCTTATCTGCAGAAAAAGAAGAAAATACTTGCTGCTTTTTAGTTACTATATTGTTTTCAAGACTAAATAAGATAATGTTTGCAAAGTGCACAGTACAGTGCTCATGTGGTAAATGTGAGCAAACAATATTTAAGATAGTATTAGTGAAAAGAATGATAAATGGAAGTCAAAAGTCCTAAATTATAGTCTTTTTACTGTCATTAACTAGATGTGTGACCTTAGGAAAGTCTCATTACAATAGTTGTCCTCAGTTTCCCTATATGTAGCACCAGAATACATTCAAGATAAAAGAGTCTCAATTTTATTACAGTCTAGCTATGATAAGATCTATTAAGAATTCTCAGCAACTAATATAACTAAAGGTGTTATATAAGCCTTTCCATTAGGCTGTCCTTTAAAATTCACATTTGAGAAAGGTTGTACATAGTAAGAACCTTTTATTGATTTACTTGTGAAAATATGTCAAGAATGAGTACAATATCATCTTATAATGAATTACACTCAAGAGGAGACTTACTCGATTACTCAGTTCTTGTTTTCAGGCAGCATGACTAACAAAAACTGTGAACAGCCATCCCAATGAAAAACATTGAAATCATGGAAAACTGGGGAGGGGTGTAAGAAGGCATTTATTAAATTGTGTCAATGACCAGGAATGATAATCAGGAACTCACAGAGGACAAGCTTAAAATGAAAGCAGGAATTCTGGGCACTTAGTACCAAAGCAAAATTGTGCCATGAAGTTTTTTAATGAGACCTGAAATTTTTGAACTTTTCCCTACCTATATTTTGAACTTTTCCTTACTAGGTAAGGGGCAGGATATAAAGTCTAGGATAGCTTCAGGTAAGAAATCAAGTGAAAAATACATAAATTGCACAGTTTCCAATTTTGTGACGATAAAATATGACTAAATCTCTAAGAAAAAGGAACCAACTAAGAAACAAAGCTTTGCAAAGAAGGGAAAAGAAATCAGTCTTCCTAATAGATAACCAGAAGCTGACAGTCATACAATACATTCATGGATCAAAACATAAAACAAAGAGCATTTTACTTACTATAACTGAATGATAACTAAAAAACTATGCATCTAAAACTGTGGACTGCAACAGTTTTGTTGCACATTTAATGTGTAATTACTCAACTTATATTTTAACCAAGAAAAAAAGGGTTATTAAAAAACAGGATTTGAAAAGTTTTAATAGATGATGTATTACAGAATTGTACTCTTGAAACTTATGTACGTTTATTAACCACTGTCACCCCAATAAATTTTAATTAAAAAACATGGTTTTATTCCTCATGACTGTGCTACAAAAGCACTGAGTCTAAGTTTGGCAGATGTCCAAAGGACTTAAAATTTCCCTGATTCATCCATAAATAGAACAGTTTCTCAGATGAAGGGATATGGTAACTTCAGATCCCACTATACATCTATTTGCAGTTTATCTTGTTTCTTAGGAAAAGGAAATTGTCAAAAAAACATAAATATGACTTAGGAGAACATGAAAACTGAAAACCAAATCCTTGACCAAGCAGTTTTCCCTTTCACTTGGGAGGAGTCGACTGTAGAGATTGCAGATGACGTCATCAGTTATTGAAATTGATGGAGCTGCTAAGATAACATTCTTCACCCCAGTGTAAACACTGATGGATCCTTCGAGAGATGCCTTACATTGCAAGTCTGGTAGTTACTTTATGGGTCTGACAAGTGTGACCTTTAAAATAATGTATTTGCTATAAAAGAGGAAAGAGAAGTCTTTATAACTAAAATATATTGGCTACAAAATTACTTTCCAGCAAGTAGTCTGATTACAATCAAAATAACATACCAAAATGAAACAGTTTACCTGTGATCAATTTAATGTAGTTATAAAATGCTAATTATGAGAGCAAACACATTCAAGTTTTGTGGTACCTATGTCTATAAAACTCGCAGAGAATCTAACATTCAGTGATGTGTAGCACATATGGGTAAGCAGATGGCTGAAGTATTATTTTTAAAAACAGGAATTTTGCTGACAAAATACAGAATAGGAATGGTGTGATTGGACAGCTAAGAGGATGTTATTTATGAGGCAGTAAACTCATGCTCAGTAATTGGATTCTTGTAAATGGCAAATAAAAAGGACTTGGGGCGGGGGGTGAGGGTTTGCAGATATAGAAATGGAGGAGAAATTCTTCTTACACTATACCTATTTGTAATTTTCATCCTAGCTCATCACCTTTCACTTTCTTGGCTTTAACAGAGCTAAAAGAGAAGGAGGTCTACCTTACCATATCAGGCGTGATTAATGCAAATTATTAACTTTTGCCTTTTTGTTACAATTCTGGGGGGCAAAAACATAAGAAAACAATTCTGTACACAATGTGATATACAAGTATAGGTGATATATTATAGAATTGTACACTTGAAACTTACGTAATTTTACTAACCATTGTCACCCCAATAAATTTAATTAAACAAACCAAAAGCTGGTGTAATAATATTTATATCAGACAAAATAGACTTTAAAACAAAGACTTAAATGGCCACTTAAAATAACTTGGTCAAAAGGTTCAAACTGTCAGTTATAAGATGAGGAAGTTCTGTGAATCTAATGTACAGCATGGTTACTATAATTAATAATACTGTATTCTATAAAAAAATTGCGAAGAAAGTACCTCTGAAGCCATCTTAAGCGTTGTCTAAACACACACACACGCACACACACACACAAGGTAATTATGTGAGGTGTGAATGTGTTAATTAGCTCGATTGTGGCAATTATTTCACAATGTATACATATATCAACCCATCACATCGTATATCTTAAATACAGAGGGTGCCCCAAAAATGTATACACATTTTAAGAAAGGAAAAAACTATTAAAATTGTAATACTCAATATATACCAATAACAAAAGATGAATACAAGTCATGTGTATACATTTTTGGGGCACCGCCGGTATACACAATTTTTGCTTGTCAGTGACACCTCAATAAAGCTGAAAAGAAATATATTGCTGATTTGATGCCTCTTCTTTGAATTACTTTAGCACCTTGTTTATATCCTCAATATTCATCATATTCAACTGAGATTCCTGGAACCTGCATGCCTTCTTGAATTTTTCTATCACTTTGCAGAAATCATAGATTATCTCTTGCACATGGTATTTTATTCTTCTAACCAGGAATTAGACTTGGCCAATAATAAATGGTCAGTAAAAATTTAGTGAATACATTCATGAAACCCTATTACTCAATTAATATATTTAAACCATCATATTTAGAATTGCAGAAATTTTGGCACAGGTGAAAGTTTAACTTCTCTTTAATAATAACCATTTTTTAAGAAAGAGGCTTAATAATTATATAATTAGCTTAAATCTCAAATTACCTGGCTACAGGTGAATTAAATTTGTATTATTGCACAACAGTGAGGTATAAACTACATTTCAAGACCTCTAAATATCAAGTACATGATTCACATGTTAACCTTTCCGAATATGTATAATCAAGTTTTCCTCACATTTTACTTCAAAATATTTGAAGATATTCAATTCAGTTTCATCCCCAGCTTCTGTTTTTGTTATAATGAGAGTTTGACTTAATAGAAAAATATGCAAATTGTGTGTAAGAGGTAATTTTATTTTAGAAACCAACATTTTCTTGTGCTCTCCCCATCCCTCAGAAATCGACCCCATCAGATGTTCTCTTTGCTGTGGGCATCACAGACACATGGGTGTGGTCAGCACAACCCCTGCTTCCTCGTCACCATATGACCAACCCAGGAGAGGAAGTTTCCTTCTGGGTGACAGGCCTTCACAAAGTGAGCTGGGGCCAGGAGAGCCGTTTCAGTCAGGCCTTGGCACAGCACAGGTTATCCATTAAGCACCCCTGAAGTATAATAAATTCAATTATCTCAATAAAATGATAGAAACCCACTGCCACACACTCACACAAACTACAACAACAACAACAACAACAACAAAAGGCAGGAGGAAAAAAGAAAAGAAGGAAAAACAGAAACTACTATGAAACCTCAGCAGCGTCCCAGCACTCAGTTTAAATATAAAAAAGAGATCAACAGAAAACAGTGAAAAGGACAAGAAAACCAACAAGGCCACCTCCGGGGTGGTGTCCCACAGGTAGGGTGCCAGCTTCACGCGTGTGCAGACGGTGAGTGCGTCACGGGACAAGATGGTGCCCTCAGCCAAGAGCTGTGCCAGAACCAGCCGCACGGCTGGCTGGTGGTCGGGGCATTTCTGTGCGCTGCAGACAGGCCTGCTCCTGGTGCCGGAGAGCAGTGACTAACTACCCCAGGAACTATCAGCTGTGTGTGAGCTACGAAGGCCAGGTGGGGCACTACTGCATCCTGTACCAGGCCAGCCAGGTCAGCTTCCACGAGGAGGTGCCCTCTGAGAAACTCATGCTGCTGGTGGAGCACTATGCCTCAGACAGATAGACTCTGTACCAGCCTCATCCAGCTAAAGATCATGGAGGGCACAGTGGCAGCTCAGCGCACAGTGGCAGCTGAACACTGGACCTGAAACTGCTGCAGACAACTGGGAGGAGGAAATCCAGAGATCTGATGCTGGGCATTGACTGAGGGAACAACACCTCTGTTAAGGGCATAAAGCATGACACCACTGAGGCCTTTCTGGGTGAAGCCTGAGTCATGCCACAACTTTGGCACAGCAACCAGGTGAAGCTTTAGGGTGTGATTGTGGAGGAGAATGTGACCAAGGGGAGCCTGGCGGGTTTTCTGCGGTGGCGGGGTTGGTTGGTGCTGCATGGAGACTGTCCCCTCAATTTCTCACTAGATGTCTGCAAGGCCATGGAATACCTAGAGGGCAACGACTTCACATAACCAGACCTGGCTGCCTGCAGCGTGCTGCCGTCCAAGGGCAACATGCTCAATGGCACTGACTCAGGCCTCATCAGGGAGTCCAGCAGCACCAGAACAGGGGCGAGCTGTGCAGCAGGTGGATAGCCCAGGAGGCTCTGAGAAAGGAGGAATTCTTCACCAAGTTGGATGTGTAGTTTCAGAATCCATCTCTGGAAAATCTACTCCTTTCGATGACTTCCCTATCCAACAATATCCTTGAAGGACATTTTCCCTCAGGTGGAGAGGGGCTACAAGGTGAACTCCCCCAACGGCTGCCTGCCTTTCCCCTAAGAGGTCATGAAGAACTGCCGGCAGCTGGACCAGCATGTGGCCCTCTTTCCTGCAGCTCCGTGAGCCCTTCCAGCACCTCAAAACCCATGAGATGGAATCATAATAATCTACTCCATGAGGAAAAATGATGCATAAACATATAACATTAGGATAAACTCTGACATACATCAAGTAGCACACAAAGCACCATTTGTTCACATTATCAGATTAAGCAAATAGCTAAAGATTAGAAATCAGAATTGCTTATATCAGAGACTTTTTTATTTCTATTAGGCAAACTAAGCATGTATGTTAACAACCACCTGTTTTCTGATACATTCTTCTTGACAGTAGAGGCACCAGCCTGCAGAAGGCTAGTAGAATTCTTTTCTGGAGGGCCTGAGAAACAATGCTGAATACAGCACTGGTGTTCACATAAAGGATTTTGGAAACAGAAAACCTGGATTTGAGTCCTATTTCAATCTCTGACTGGATTACAACTTCAGCTAATAGCTGGAATTATCTAAAGTCCGCTTTTCTCACATGCATAAAAGGGAAACAATATTACTTACTTCACAACAATCTTCTTAGCTCTATGTGAGTAAACAAGTCATGCTATTAAATGACTGCCTAGCACAAAGTGACTTCTCCATAACTGTAATTATGAAATCAGGGATAGAATTGTGTTTTACAAAGCTGCTCTAGATGGCAAAGGCTAAAGACAAAGAGAGAATTCTAAAAGCAACACAAGAAAAGCTCTTAGTTGCCTGCAAGGGAGCTCCCATAAGACTGTCAGCTATTTCTCAACAGAAACTTTGCAGGCCAGAAGTGATTGGCACAAAATATTCAAAGTGATGAAAAGCAAGGACCTACAACCAAGATTATTCCACCCAGAAAGGCTATCATTTAAAATTAAAGGACAGATAAGAGCTTTCCAAACAAGAAGCTAAAGGAGTTCATCACCGCCAAATCAGTATTATAAGGCATGTTAGAGGGACTTCTTTCAGATGGGGGAAAAAAAGATAAAAAAATATGAATGATAAAATGGCAATAGCCACCTATCTATCAAAAATTACTTTAAAAGTAAATGTATAAAATGTTCCAATAGCAAAAAAAAAAAAAAATAAAAAAAAAATAAGGTGGCTAAATGGATAAGATAACAAAACACTTACATATGCTGCCTATAAGATACTCAATTCAGACTGAAAGACACACACAGACTTAAAGGGATGGAAAAAGTTATTTCATGAAAATGAAAACAAACAAACAAACCAAACTGGGGTAGCAATACTTATATCAGACAAAATAGACTTTAAAACAAAAGCTATAACGAGAGACAAAGAAGGACTCCGTAATCCCACTTCCTGGTATTTATCTGAAGAAACCCAAAATGCTTCTTCGTGGGGACATGTGCTTCCATTTGTTCACTGCAGCATTATTTAAAATGGCCAAGATGTAGAGGGAGCCTAGGTGTCCATTGATGGATGAATGGTAAAAAGGAGGTGGTATATATGTACAATGCAATATTCCTTGGCCTTGGAAGGGTATGGGTTTTTGCCATCTGCGGCGGCATGGATGGACCTGGCAGGTTTTGTGCTGAGTGGAGTATGTCAGATAGAGAAAGACATGAAAAATGATTTCACTCATATGTGGAATCTAAAGAGCAACAACAAAACAAATAAACAAAACAGAAACAAACTGATAGATAGAAAAATGTGATTGCTGCCAGATGGGAGGGGAGTTGGGTGACAGGGTGAAAAAAGTGAATTTGTATTAAAAAATACAAATTGGTAGTTACAGAATAATCATGGGGATGTAAAATAATGCATAGGGAATATAGTCAATAATATAATAAATGTGTATAGTGACAGGTGAGTAATAAACTGTACAGGAGGATCACTTCTTAAATTATATAAATGTCTAACCACTATGCTGTACACCTGAAATTCATATAATGTTGAATGTCAACTCTAATTATTATTATTATTTTTTTTTAATGGGGAGATGACGGGTAAAGGGTGGTCTAAATTTTCAGGTATAAAACAAGTAAGTCATGGGGATGTAACATAACAGCATATATAGCCAATAATACTGTGATAGCATGGTATGGTGTCAGATGGTTGCTCAACTCATCATGGTGACCACTTCTTTAGGTATATAAATGTTGAACAAATATGGTGTATACCTGAAACTGATGTAATGTTGTATGTTAGCTATATATTTTTTTTTAATAAAAATCTTTAAAACAAAGAAAAAGTAAAACAAAACAAAGCTGATCTAGGAAACCAACATTTGGAAACCTATGTAGGATACTACACCACGCATATAACAGATAAATTAAAATGTGCATTATTATTGAAGATAAATGATTAAGAACATCGATTCTCACATGTGTATATGCATGTATGCAGATGTCATCTACATTATATTACAGCACATTAGATTTTTCTATCAAGATAAATATTTTCAGGGTGATAGCAGCAGGCCCCAACTGGAAACAACCAAGGTGGACCAAAGCAACTGCTCAAATGAGGTTCAACCCTGTGGGGGCAACAGACAGCAACATGTTTCCACAGAACTCTCTCAAATGCTGGTACTTACTGGAACATTAGTTGAAGAAATTTCAATCTTGAAGTCTAACGCAAATGAATTAAATAAGGAATACACAAAAGAAAACTAAAAGCAGTAATTTTTAACCCCCTTTCTCTTTTAGACAACCCATTTTTACATGTGTCTTTAAGCTTCATTTGTCATTTTTATGAAGATTATGCAGACATCTGTGTTTTTAGTTATGAGTTCTGAAATTGCATTTCAATTTTCCAATTATATCTTTCTACTTTGCTTTTTGCTGACACCTCCAAGTCACCATCTTTCCACAGAATGCTTTTTGTCTAACGTTGTTCCCTTTGCTGGGAGCCACATCACAGTTTTCCCAATCCTACATGGAGGAAATATCAGACTTCAGTGAGAAATATACAGGAATGAAGGAAGAGGTGAAAGCGAGAGAAGTTAATGATTTGGGTAATGTGCATTTTGTTGTTAATATATATTAAATACGGGTATAGTTGTACATATTATATATAAGATTAACACTGGTCAGTTTCGCTTTATCCATTGCTCTATCCCTGTACAGTAAAAAATTAATTCAGTAGGATGGGTCATCCAAACTCTGTCCATGCCATTGAAAAGTCTGGCCCTGTCTGACTCCTCTAGATAACCTATAAGCCATGCATGATAAAAGTTTCTTTGTTTTACCTGAGATCTTGGTCCATGCCACATTGTTTATACTGGTGATGTGACTTATGGTAGGGACCTTGGGCCATGTTGCATCAGTTTGACCTTAGGAGGGGCTGAAGACTGAGACTAAGACCAGCCACATGCATAGTCATGCCTATGTGACCAATCCCAATAAAAACCCGAAACACAAAGGGTGCAGCTTCTTTAGTTGGTGCGTGCTGTCATACGAGTACATCACTGGCAGAAGAATTAGGAATTGTTCATATGACCCCTCTGGGAGAGGACAGTTGGAAAGTCATGCCTGGCCTCTCCTGGACTAGGCCCTACCCATCTTTCAACTTTGCTGATTTTATTCTGCATCCTTTTTTGCTGTAATAAACTATACCTGTAAATGTAACAACATTTCTGTGTTCTTTGAAACGTTCTAGCAAACGATCGATCCTGAGGGGTGATCTTTGAGACTTACAAACAAAATCTCTAACAAGTATATTTGTAAAAATGTAAAAGAAATCTCACTGAGTTTTAGAGAATACTCACATTTTCAGTGTAAAAACTCAGACCTGCATTTATTTTATTTTTGTATCAGACAAAATAAGAATTTAATTAGTTCACTTATTCCTATTTCTAAAATAAATTGTAAAATGTCTGAAAAATTAATAGTCTGTTTCTGAGGGTATTGGTTTAGGGAATATTTAATAAGTGAGCCACTTATTAAAAATGTGCAAATACTTATCAATTGTACCACTTTTATCATGAATGGCACATGTACAGGCTTTCCACAGACTGGCCAAACTAAGGTAAATATAGACTGGCCATTGGTGAGACTCATCCATTTACTAAATCTGGGATGCTCAGATCTAGAAGGAGAGACAATTTTGAAGTAATAACCCTGCTAACTAAAATTTTCTGTGGTTACAAGATCTGAAATTGTAATCAGAAAGGAATGGGTTTGAAACTCTTAGTTAAGTCACTTACACTTCCAACCCTGTTTCATAGTCGAAACACAGAGATTCATATTTATTTTAATGAATACATATCAAGTGCTTATCATGTGCTAGATGCTTTGCAGGTCATTAGATGGGAATTGAGTGACACACACACACACGCATACACACACACACGCATGACTGTATGTATATATGACAGCTTTCTTGTGGCTATTTGAAGATCTAATTACTCCTAGAGATTAATTTTTATTTTTAAAATATCTAAATGTATTTAAAAAATCCAACATATATAAATCATTTTGAAAGTCCTTGGAAAGAAAATGCAATTCAAGTATTTCTTGACATACAGACTAATTTCAGTCCCAGAAGACCATCTATTAGGAGAAATTTGAGCATTATTTTCCCATTGACTATCAATAAATACTTGATGTGCCCTAAATCTTAATCAAAATGTATAAAAACAAAACACATAATATAAAAGCTAAATCTAAACAGATAATATGAAAAATGTAAATCCACAATCATTGAAATTGAAAGAAATTACATCTTCAAATTTGTTTGACTTTTATTCTCTAACAATGATCCACTGGACATTTTTCAATAAATTCCCTTTTTCAATAAATTGATATAATTGATACAGTCTTAGATAAGACCCTATTTCTACCTTTGTGAATATTGCTCTGGATTCACGCTTTGCTTTCACTTTTCTTCTACTGTCTCTAAAGTACGTATGTTTTATCACCCCAGAAATAAATTCTCTCCTTTTAGCTTTCCATAATCTGCTTTACTCTGCTTTCAGGTTTTGTTTTGTTTTGTTTCTCTAGGTAAAGTCGTAAACCCCAAATCACAGGACAAATGCTTCTTATGAAAGTCCCCACCTGTTCAGTAGATTTGTATATTCTAATTTTTATAAAGTAGAGTTTGTTTTACATATTGTGTGTGTGTGTGCATGTGTGTGTGTGATGAGTTTATACAGTAACATTGGGAAATACAGTCTCTGTCATAATTTCCACAGCAAATTCTACAAACTGTTTAACCTTCAAGTAAGGGATGCCTTCTTCTAAAACCTGATCACAAAATGAAGCACCTTTCAAAATATTTTAAAACTTGCCATTTGCCAGTTTAAAATGATCCTTACTATTACCGGGCTGCATTCCTTCTTGTCACATTGCACAATTAGATGTAAACATCTACATGAGCCCAACCAGACATGTCCATGAGCACTTGTCCTTACCGATGCTTGTGAAAGCTTCAATTTTGTATGATCTCAAGAACCACCATCATGAGAATATAGCCTGAAAATTATTTAACAGAAATGTTAAGTGATAGCCTTTTCTTTAAAAATCCCATATACGCTTTTCTTTTCTTTTTTTCCCTAATACTCTTGTATACACTCATGTTGTGTCTGCATGATTGTGACAGAACTAGTTACAAGTACATAATCAAATCCATTCACTTTGGGACATTAGGACTATGGCTTCTGGGTTTTCATCATTACTGTGGTACATTATCAGTTACTTGAGAAAAGACACAGTGAAAGAGACATTGCCCTTTTTGGGGGACCTACTATGCCAGGCACTATGCTGAGTTGTTTAAACATACTTTATTACTTCATCTTAACTGCAATTCTCTAAAGTATATGAACGCAGATATCAGTCAAAGCCATCCTGCTCTTTTATTTCTTTAAATATGCATATTCTATTTTACTTACTGATAAATTTCCATTGCTTTCCCCAATATTTCTGTGATTATTCAGGGCTTAAATTCTCATTTATTTTCATTTTTACTAAATCGATTGTCAAATTCTAATTTGGTTTCTTCCTTTCTTACTTCTTTGTGACATCTAAAACTATGGCCTAGTGCACTTTTTAACTTTTTTTCTAAGATATCACTCACACAACTAGCAGGGTTAAATGTTATTGAAGACTTGGCTCTAAAAGCAATCAATAGTACAAAAAAAAAAAAAAAAAAATATCCAGGGAAGAAGAGATTCTGAGTAAGAGAGAGAGACAGTCCCAAGTGATGTCTGATCAGGTACATTACAGGCATCTATTTTCGTAGGAGACCTTTAACTATGACCAACTCATAGAATTTCTCATCAGTAGGTCATAAGGAACATGGTATGGTTTGTTCACTTCTGCTTTCTCAGTTCTGAAAGTTATTTAGCACATTGTATGTAATCAATACCTGATGAAGAATGGGCAGATTTTCTACCTAAACTATATTCAACTCCTACTATCATGCATCTCTATTACTCAAAATTCTTCATAAATGCATCCCTCCTTCATTCCCGTTTCTCTTCATTAAAATCACTAATTCCCAACTTTATTTCATTCAGCAACTTAACTCTTGCTTGGTCTGCTCTATCTCATTCTAGCTGTGCATTGAAAGTCAACCTTCCACAACCAAAATGACCTATGAGAAGATTTCTTTCTGTTAAACAGATATAATTCTTCCTCTGCACTTGCTTGCTGTGTGTGCACGTATGCACAAGCACACATGCAGATAAACTTTATGAAGCCCATTTTATAGAGTAAAGTAGGCCAAGCTAATCTTTCAATTATATTAGATGTCTAGAAGGATTTTCTACTTTCTCAATACCATATGTTGTTTGATTTGCATATTTAATATTTTAATATTGGACACGACAATGTAGGCATTCAGTAAATAATTTTCAAAGAGTTGATTACATTAGATTAGATGATATGCTTGAATTATCTAAATCTGAAGAGTAATTTTCCTCTGGAAGTTATTTGTTATTCATAGTTCCTTTTGTTGTTTGGTCTCTGATGTATAGAAAAGATGTCCATATTTAGCTATCATTCTTGGGCCAGCCAACCAATGTTATAATGTTATACTGTAAAACTATTGGATCTCATTGGTACTCAGACCCACAGATATTCTGAGACAGTTATCTCTCAGATATTAATTTTCCTCATATGTAAAAAGAACTACCATGGTAGACCCTGCCTACTCCCCTGAGTAGCAGATGCAGTAATTATTCAATGGAATCTGAAAAGTGATAAAGATGTTGTTGTTTAAAAATGTCATTTTTACATTAAATGCAATGAAATAAATCAGATAATACCATCAATAAAGATATTAAACATTCATTTGATAGACTTTTAATAAAAACAAAAGTGCAGACTTCTTTTGATAAGCTCTAGCCATTCCCTATCTCCTTTAGACAGTATTTGAGTGGAAACTCTAACATTATCTCTCAAGTATACTTCTGAGAAGCATAATAACAGTTTTATAAAATTTATTTCATTACCAATTTCATAATTGTCTGACTATATGTTGTTAATGGAATATCATTTAAATAGAAATCCTGGTCTACGTCTACTAATATTATTACTAATGATCTCATATCAGCAAACTGCACAATTACACAGAAAACATTTTTAAACACAGGTGTGGTTTTCTAAGCAATTCAGTTTTGTGGTTCCTATAAAGTTAAATGGGGAAAGAAAACAAACATATAAATGTCAAGAATGTAAATTACATTTGCACTATTTTATTTGCAATAAAAAGAGATTTATTTTACTAGCAGCAGGTAGAAACATCATTTAAAAAATGAGTTAAGAAATTTTTAAGTTCTGCTTTATACTTCAGAAGTAAACATTTTTCTTCACCTTGGTCTACTTTTTTTTTTCATAATGATCACAAGTTCGGGAGCAGTCTTGTATAAAAAGCGCTTCTTCTATGAATATGATTGTCAATTATAACATTAGTATGCTTTTTTTTTTTTTTGGACCAGAAATGCTTATTGACTTGAGCCTACTCTACTGTCCGTAAGATCATCCACTGTCCTTGCCAAATCATTTTGTTCAGATAGCTTGGTTTCATACAATGGATGATGTATTTGAATCTAAATAATTTATTTATCTTATACATGTTCAATTAAACATGTTTAACATTTTTTATCATATTCAGTTTAATACTCTGAGATATTCTAACTTAGAGGAACTACCTAACTTTTGGAATTTTGGAAAACAAGACTAAAAACAAGTAACTATCATTTTAATATAATATGTATACTTTAAAAATCTAGAATTCATTCCATAAGTAACAAACCAATTATGAGAACATAATGCAGACACAATACCCTCACCCCAACCACATTCTGAAAAGAAAAGATAAAATGAATTCCACAAAAAGCTGAGTCAGAATGTCACCCAGCCATTTCCTTTGAACTAAATCTCTTAGGCATACTAAATAAGCAGAACTAGGTAAAAAACAGACATTGAGGCAATATCGTCAAAGTGCATTTATTTTTTCAGAACTGTCTGGAAAACTTGCAAATTGTCCTAAAAAATTAAATTCTTCTTTCTCTTTTAATCCATATGGCTTTCCCTTCGTCTTTCAACTAGTCTAGAACAGAACTGATGGCCATAGAATGAAACCCCTCCCCCAAGACCAACTTTGTTTGCTTTACAATGGTATATGAAAGACAGAAGCTTCCCAGATCTGACTGAGAAAACCAGTGTGAAGTGTCTGCTGGCTGTTATTACTTTTCAAACTGCTTGGCCACTTGCAAATATGATTCTGTTTAAAAGCCAGCTGATCCTCTGCTGCTGCTCTGAGGAAGACAACTTTCCCATAGGCTCCAGCTGTTACCACATGAGGCCTTATGCTGCTAATACCAAGGAACAAATCTAATTTTATTTTTAACTCCAACATAGCCCCAAGAAAATAATAAAAAGGGTGTTTGTGGTGTGAGGAGAATAAAGTGTTAACGAGTTACTAGAAAAAAATTTGCCATGCCTGAGGAGAAATATGTTAAAAGATTTTATAGAGAGGAATAACTAGAAAGATGCTTCTATTCATAACACAAAAGTTCTGTAATACCCTGTACATACTTTGCTTTAAAATGGTCCCTTATTGTCTGTCCCATCAGACTAAGCTCTCCAGATTGGTGCACACAGGCGTGGCATCTAGTTAGATGCAAAGATTTTGGGAGAATAAATGAATGAAAGGATTTTAATATTAACTTTATGACTGACTAAACTGCTGTATCTAGCCTCTAATACTCCATATTTTATACTGAAAATGTATTCCATTTATTTGAGGAAATAAACTGTCCTGTGTCTCCTCTGAGTTCAATACTTTGTGTTTCTTCTCTTAGAACACAGAAGCAGTTGGTAGGGGAGGGGGGATGATTTTGATCCCCTGGATATTAACTTTTGGTAATCTACAGAAGTTTATGCTTATAAAGACTTGGGGTGGGGGAGAACTGTTACTGGTATCTAATGGGTAGAAACCAGGGATGCGTCGAATATCTTAACATGCACGGGGAAAGTCCCCACCACAAAGAATTATTTGGCTCAATATGTAATTGTGTTGAAGTCGAGAAAATATGCTTTAAAAAGTTCTGTTCTCCACTAAAGAGTTGTGGAATGCCTGGGGGCTTGGGTAGGAGGTTCTTTCTGAGTTGAAGCTGTGATGTTTGCAGACCCTAAGTCACATGATGGACATGGTTCCTCCTCTTTCCTGTCATCCTTTGTGCCTGTTGCCACCTATTCAGATCATTGGCTTTAGCCAAATATCAATAAAATTGCAACCTAGAGAATCAGTACATAACCCACGGTTGCCTGCATTCATTTTCTAAGCTTCATCCCAAGGACAAATGTGTCTTGAGAAAAGGACTGATGATGCCCCACCACTGTTTTTCTTCATCAAGGGCAAACTGCCTCTTTTCATTGTTCTGAAATTAAACTTTAAAAAATGCAAAGGTATTCAGGAGAGTCCCAGATCTCCACCTATAAATATGTACATGTGTTCTCATACCCACCGATACAAACCTTATACACCTGTTTTGCTCTGCCCTTCTCTGGATAATGTAAAGCCAAATTTTAGACTGCAAGATGCATTTGAGCTTTTCCTTCTAACCTTTTTTGGATGGACAGTTCAGTGATAAATTCGAAACATAATGTGAATAAAGTAAAAACGAGACCTTTTCCTCTGCCTAAATGTTTGCTCTGTATTTAAATGACCCAAGTTAGAGAAAATTGATTGGATTGTGGAATCAAAATTAAGTATGGATTTGTAACTTTCTGCTCTACACCATGTGCAATTACTTATAAAAAGCTAAATAAGTTTTAAAAATATAATCATTAACAACAACAATAACAACAACAAAAAAAACAGAAAAAAAAAAAGCACAGAAATAAGTGAACTTCTGTTTCCTTGATTCTTTCTCCTGGACAACAATCTTATAAGGTAGAAGAGTTTGGATTCAAGTCTACAGAGTTGAGCTGCTCTAGAATATTTTACGTTTCTCTATTATTTTCCTTGCTGCATTTGCCTTTGATATCTCTAGGCTAGAGGTTATTCATAGAGTTAGCCTAGTCCCTGATCTTACTCCTATCTTCAGACCACAAAGTCCATTGTTAAATTTCGACCTTTCTCTAGTTTGCTGCCACTTTATCCAAGTCTGAGGTCACCACTTCCCACTATAAAAGGCAACCCAGGAACCAGTCACCAGTCTGAGCTGGCTGAGTTAACTTTCTCAAACATCTATCTTGCCTGAATAGATAACTCTTAGTCACAACCTATGTTTTGTTAACTTTATCTACACTTTCCAATTCAAGTAATAGAAGCAATAACTCAACTCTTGGTACAATTAGTGCCTCTGCTTAAATTCTAAAAACATTCATGAAACCTCCATTCATTAATTTTTATATGAATGATTATCTACTAAGTGCCTTTGACCCAGAGTTAACTAAAATGAGGAGCGATAATATTAATAGAGCAAAGCTTACTTCTAAATACATAAAACAGGTCCATAATGGTGGAAGAAACATATTGGTTGTTTGGCTGAAATGTGAGTGAGTTGGAAATGCCAGAGCTGTCACAGTTTAACGCAGCAGAAGGGAGTCAAAGGCTTATTAGGGAGACTGGAATGTTTAAGAAGATCTGTCATTTAAGACCTACTCAGTGTACCCTGGAAGGGTCCAAAAGATCTAGCTTTCACCACTGTGAGGAATAAATCTGTGAAAGAGCCACAGCATTCTTTTTTTTTGTCTCTTTTTTGTGTCTCTCTTTTTTTTTTTTTTTTTTAATTTATTGGGGTGACAATTGTTAGTAAAATTACACAGATTTCAGGTGTACAATTCTGTATTACATCATCTATAAATTCCATTGTGTGTTCATCACCCAGAGTCAGTTCTCCTTCCATCACCATATATTCGATCCCCTTACCCTCATCTCCCACCCCCCACCCCCCACCCCCCTTTCTTGATGAGCTCTGTGATCACTCCTTTTCTACATGCCAGACTGCACAGTGGGAACAACAGTCACTGCATTGAATAACCTAGTTCAATAGGAGTAATCAGCTCTTGGGTTATCAGGGGCCAAGCAGAAGCACGCAACCACCAAAGGCAAAGGTGGACACGGTTTACCATAATGGACGGCAGTGTCAAAGCAGCAAGCAGAATAATCTTAAACACACAAGCATATAGCACTGGCTAGTTAATCAGTGTTTCTAGAAGTGAACTAGGGAGTCTACTAAATTTTCACTTGATCTGTATAAGCCGAAAAGTGTAGGTCAAGTGAAAAAAAGCCCAATCTGAATCATAATAAAAGTCCTCAATTTCCAGATTTGAGCTACTTAACACTCCCAGAATCACTTTGAATGGAGTAGAGACCAGGTCTCCTTGACGAAAAACCCCCAGTACACTCCTTATAACTTATACAGTTAATTGTACTCCCAGTCTTCCCCAAAAGGACCTGCAGCCTTTTACTAGTGTAACTGTGCATTAGGGGAAGGGACATAATCAGAGTTTGGGGGGGATAACTGGACACTGGCTATGAACTGACACTAATTCCAGGAACTCAAAATATCATCGTGGTCCAGCAGTCAAAGTAGAAGCTTATGAAGGTCAGGGGTCAATGGAGTTTTAGCTCAGGTCATCTCACAGTGGACTCAGTGGGTCCTTGAACCGATCCTGTGTTTAATAGAAATATTCAGTTACTGAAATATTGGTTCTATGACCTGTGGAATAAGGGCTATTATGGGAAGCACGTTCAAATCATAGCCACTAGAACTAACTATGATGAGGAAAATCATAAACCAAAACACAATACCACATTCCTGAAGTGACTGTAGAGACTAATGCCACCAACAAGGACTTGGAAGATGCAGGGGAAGCGATTCCAACATATCCTTTCAATTTGCCTGTTTGTCCTTTGCAGAAGAGAGATATATCTTGGAGAATGACAACGGGTTATTGTAAGTGGTGGCTCTGATTGTAGCAGTTGAATCAGATGAGGTTTTGTTGCTTGAGAAAGTTAACACATCCTTGGTAGCCGGTATTCAGCTATCGATCTGATAAATGCATTTTTCTCATTGCTGTCAATAAAGACCACCATAAGCAGTTTGTTTTCAGCTGGAAAGGCCAAGAATGCACATTCATTGTCCTACCTCAGAGGTATTTCAACTTACAGCCCTATGTCCTAATTTAGTTCACAGGAATCTTGATTGCCTTTTACATAATACATCACACTGGTCCAATACACTGATAGCGTTATGCTGATTGGAGCTAGTGAACAAGAAGTAGTAACAACTCTAGACTGATTGGTAAGACATTTGTGTATCAGAGGGTGGGAAATAAATTTGATGACAATTCAGAGACCTTCTACCTCAGTGATGTGTCAAAATACCCCCTCTAAAGTGAGGGATACGTGGTTGCATCTGGCCCCTCCTACTTCTAGTGGGCCACTGGATTTTCAAGTCAACATATTCATCATTTGGCTTTGTTACTCTGGCCTATTTCCCAAATGATCTGAAAAGCTCTAGCTTTAATGAGAGATGGCTCTGCACTGGGTCCAGGCTGCTGTGCCACTCGCTCTGCCATTTTGGGCGTAGAATCCAGCATATCCAACGGTACCTGAAGTGGCCGTGGCAGATAGTATTGCTGTTTGGAGCCTTTAGCAGATCCCTGGATGTGAAGTGGAGCACAGGATCTTAGAATTTTGGAGCAAAGCCCTGCCATCCTCTACAAATAACTACTCTCTTTTGAAAAACAGCTCTTGTCCTGCTTCTGTGATTTATTAGAGTCTGAGCACTTAACTATAAACCACTGAGTTATCATGAGATCTGGGTTGTTTATCATGATCCACAAAGCATAAAGTTGGGCATTCAGAGCAGCACTCCAACATCAAATGGAAGTGATACTTAAGTGATCATCCAGAGTGGGACCCGAAGGCACAAGTAAGTTATGTGAATAAGTGGCCCAAAAGTCCATGGTCCTCACTCCTATTGCTACAACGCCTTATGTCTATTAGCATTTACCTGGGTCTCCTAGGGAGTTTCCTACGACCACTTAACAAAGGAAGAGAAGACTCAGGTCTGTTTTACAGATACTTCGGCATAAGATACAGGAACCTCTCAAAAGTGGACAGCTGCAATACTGTAGTCCATTTTTGGAACATCCCTGGAGAATGGTGAGGAAAAATTCTCCCAGTGGCAGAAATTCGAGCAGTGCACATGGTTGTTCCTGTCGCTTGGAAGAGGAAATGGCCTAATGTACAATTATATACGGATTCATGGGCTGTGGCCAATAGTTTGGCTGGATGATCAGGGACTTGGAAGAAACATAATTGGAAAATTAATGACAAGGAAAGTTGGAGAAGAGGTGTGTGAATGAACCTCTCTGAATGGGCAAAAAATCTGAAGATATTTGGATCCCATTTGAATGCTCACTACAGGAGTTTATCAGGGGAGGATTTTAACAATCAAGCAGATCGGATGATCCATTTCGTGGATACCTGTGAGTCTCCAATCTCAGTCACTCCTATCAGCACCCAATAGACTCATGAACAAAGTGGCCATGACAGTAGGGATGGAGGTTAATAAATGAGCTCAGCAACATAGACTTTACTCACCAAGACCACACTGGCTACATCCAGTGCCCAATTTGCATTAGCAGAGACTGATACTGAGACCAATATGGTACAATCCCCTTGGGTCGGCAACTACCTACTCAGTGTCAGGTTGATTACAATAGACAATTTCCATCATGGAAGTCAACATTTTTTCTTGCTGGCATGGACATTTACTTGGATACAGATTTGTCTTTTCCTGTATCCAAGTTTTATCCACTCAATGCCTCCACCGGGACACACAACAATGATGACACTGCACTGGAGGTTAAGACTGCCACTCACCCATTTTGTGCTTCTCAGAACTCTGAATCAACAAAGAAGGGAGTTAAAGTACTGGCTGATCACCAAGGGGAAACTGGACTACTTCTCCACAGTTGAGTTAAATAAGAGTTTGCTTGGAATACAGGATCCCTTAGGCTGTCTCTCAGAATTACCATGCCTTATAATTAAAGTCAATGAAAAACTACCACAACCCAATCCAGACAGGACTACTAAAGACTCAGACCCTTCAGGAATTAAGATTTGAGACACACCACCAGGTAAAGAACCACACCAGTTGAGGTGCTTGTTGAAGCCAAAGGGAATACTTATGAGTACTGGGTATTGGAACAAGGCAACTATGGATATCATCTATGACCATGTGACTAGTTTTAGAAAGGAGGATTATGATTGTCATGAGTATTTCTTATTTACTTTGTTATGAACATGTGTGTGTGTGATGTCAATATCTTTTATTTTTCTTTTCTCTTATTCCCTGATCATGTAACATAAGACATACTGACTTTACATGATAGCATTTAAGTTACAGGATATCAAAGAGAAGAGTAAATATAATTCAAGAACTTTACCTCATTTTCTGGTCAAGAGAGTAGTGCATTTCCAGTTGTATGCAGGAGAGTTGTATCGTGTTAGGAAGAATTGTATCCTTGCTATTATCTTCACTTGAAGAATAAGTGTAGTTTAAGGAGATGCATATGGATAGCAAGTAGATAAGTGGTAGATTTAGGATTGTTAATTTTAAGAGTCAACTTGACTGGGCCATGGTGTACCCAGATATTTGGTAGAACATTATTCTGGGTGTTTCTTTGAGGGTGTTTTTGGATGAGATTAGCCTTTGAATTGGTAGACTGAGTAAAGCAGGTCACCCTCCTTCTTATGGGTGGTCCTCATCTAAATAGTTGAAGTGCTGTATAGAACAAAAAGGCTGATCCTCTCAAGAGAAACGGGGAACTCCTGCCTGACTGCTGAGCTGAGATGGTTTTTGTTTTTGTTTGCCTCTTTTTTGTTTTGTTTTTGTTTTAATTTTTGTTTTTTTTCCCCCCAGCCTTTAGAGTCAAACTAAACCATTGGCTCACTTTTGGTCTGGAGCCTGCTGACTTTTGGACTGGAACGGAACCATTGATGATCCTGGGTCTCTAGTTTGCTTACTACAGATTTCAGGTCTTTTCAATTTTCTTAATCTTTCATCTTCCAGGAACTTGGGAAGACATACTGAGCAAGAAAAACATTGTATGTGTCGTGGTATTCATAGTCTGAGAATTTTAAAGTTGTTCAGTCCTACACATAACATGAACTATGTCTGATACTAGTTTTGAACTTTTCTTATATCCTGATTTTAGACCTTGTTTATTATCATCACTTCATGTTTACACTTTCTTTTCTGCTACTTTCTCCCTTTCATCTGCCTCAATAGGAACTTATTGAGAACCTATGATGAGCAATACATAGTGCTAAGTACCTTGCTGAATACAAGATAAAGGAGACTCTGTCCCGCCCTCAAAGAGTTCAAAGCCTGCTGTGGGATCTGTTAAAGTATAATGTTAACAGACAAAAAAAGAAGTCCTTTTACTAAAGGGGGATGTGAGGAAAGACTTCATGGAGGAAGAGATTCTTCCACATGATCTTTTAAAGAGAAGCAATTCTCTCACAAGCAAATAGAGATAAGATACTACTGGGCTGATGGTTCAGATTGAGCAAAAGGTTCAGAATACCCAATGAATTTATTGAAGGTGAAACTCTGTGGTCCCATGTGGTTAGGCAAGGATCCCTGCTTTGGGAGAAAATACTGAATGCTAGTCCAGGAAGAGCCTGGAATGGTGTACTGAGAAATATAGGGGCTATATTTCTTATACCATCAGGATATAACATAAATAAATTGTGGTATGTAAATATTGGAGCCACAAAGTATTTATAAAAATAATATTACAAAATGGAAATTCTAAACCAGTTTTCAGGTCCAATTTAATTCCATGATAAATTTGGGTTTCTATTGAGCTATGAAAATAAAGCATTGTCATGCTGTGTTTATTGTGGAAAAACCTCTCTATCCCGGTTAAATGATTTTAGTTTTCAACAACTTTACATGACAAACTGTAATGTTGCTTTTTCAAGCTAACTTTCATTGTCTTTTCTTAAGGAAAATCATCTAGATTTGTCATACCTGGTTCAAAGTACTTCTAAATATGACTCATATCTTAGTGTGCAATTTATAATTAGTACTTTATTTATCTAGCCTTTTGTAATCTAGAGGTTTTCAGGGTATATTATGAAAGTTGAATCAATATGTCATCAGAGTCACTGGAAAATATACTTCTTATGGAATATTGTTGGTAGATATTGGTGAAGGTTTTTTTGTTTCTTTTGAGTACAAAAACTGAAAGTCACCTCAAAACATACCTATATTTTAGGAAATTTAAGAGGATAGGTAAAGCAGGAAAAAGTTGTAATTTCTAATGAAAAGTTCAATATTCTGAATTACTCCATAAAATATATTATTTCAAAGCTTCTTCATGACTTTACAACTATACAGACTATGAAATTAGGATACTTGATGAGATTGCCTCTGCATTCCCTTCCATCTCTAAATTTTTATGATTTGACATTTGCAGCTTCTTTACAAAAATTCTTGGTAAACATTAGCATACGTGAACATCAAAAATAATGTTAGTTTTTATTTTCTATAACTCAGAACATACTTTAGTCTCTGAATTAGGTTTCAGGATAGTTTTTGTTCCCCCCAAATCCAGGCAATTATTATTAAATCTATTTTCTTCGACACTTCAGTAACCATATTTGAAAAGCAAAAAAAAAAAAAAAAGAAAAAAGCTTAACTTGAAGATATCTTTACTTAAACATCATTCTAAACCATTACATACAGTACAATGTATTGGTTAAAAAAATGTTTTGGAGTCCAACGACCTGGGGTTGCACTGTGGTTGTTTCCATTAGCAAGTTATGGGATTTTGGATGTGTTACTTAACCTCTTCAAATATTAGTTTTCTAAAAGATAAAATAGAGATAAAAATGGAACTTCTATCACATTGTTTCAAGAATTAAGTGTGATAATAAATTCAAAGCACTTAATAACGTGCGTGGCACAGAGCCCATGATCTCTAAATTGTAGCTATCATTACCAATAAAAAAATTTGAAAACTTAGAAAGGCATATTTGACTTTTGAAACAGGAAGATGCTTTACTTCTCTGCAGTTGTTGCTGTACCTATATGTTCTGCCTGATAAAGATTTCATACATGTATTTGTAATAAGTAGCTTATGCTATTTTCAGTTTTGGCTATTTTCAATTTCATCTCCGATAAGTAGAGTTCATTTCCTTATGTAGTGCTTGCTTATAAATAAATTTTTCCTCTACTGTATTTCCCATCTTTCTTTTTTGGGTTATTTTGCCAGTTTTAAGACATTGCTATGAATTCTCTGATATTCCTCTCCTCCTCTTAAATCTGGGAAGGCTTGTAACTACTTCATCCAAAATATTACAGAAGTGGTGCTAAGTGACTTTCAAGACTAAACAAAAAGTATATGCAGCTCCTGTCTTGTTCTCTGGAAAAATTTCATCTCGATTTTTGAACCTCCAGGTAAGAATATCAACTACCCTGATGCCACCATGCTGGTACTTTGGTTGACAGTCCCAGATGAGTGTCACTATTTAGCCACCAAGGAACCAGATAGGCAGGTAAAGAAAACATGGTTAGCCCATTCACAAACTAGGTAAAAGCAAGTAACCATCGTCAGTGTCATGTAGAGTAGAAGAATTGAACAGCTGATGTCTGACAAATTCTTGCGCCTTGAGCCGCACAGTGATAACATTTAGTAAATACTTGATGCTCGAAGCTCTAAGTTTGGGTAGCTTGTAATGCAGTAGCAATAGATACCTGGAATGAGAACATTCTTAGAACTTGCCCTTTACACACACACTAATTTGACCCTAAAATCTTTTGCACTTGCCAAATTGAGGCTGAAAATAATGGACCTCATAATAAGGTAATTGCACATACAATTGGAGAGAAGTACGTTCATTTTACGGAACAGGTAACAAAGTTATTACTCTAGGAATCCATTACAAGTGCAATTACTTTCAGGTTAATTTCTGCCCCTTTGGCTAATTGTAGGCAGAAAATTTTGAATGAAAAAGTTAAATGCCTACTAGAAACTCCTTAGAAATGCTTTTCTTTATTATTCTGTACAGATTTCTGGTAACCTGTAGCCATCAAATATTACAAGAAATCAGAGTTGAGGTGGTATTCCTGGTACACTGTCTAAGCTAAAACTGTGCCTTGAGGCTCTATTTGCCGAAAATTCTTTATGTGTTTGTATTTTATTTTTTATCCTAAACCATTATCTACTACTAGAATGCCCTTTAACCTCTTGAATGTGTCCAACTGTGACAACTCCATTATATTGCATAATAAAAAAAACACTGGCCTATTCATGGATTCTACAGGGGAAAAAATAGCGTTGTAAACTGCATTCTTTTTAATACACATTGTATGTTTATTACAGATAGAAATAGCATAGCCTGAAAGAAGATATAAAAATTTGAATTACTACACCAAGAAACAAGAAAGATAAATGTTTCTATACATTTATCAAAAATATGTATATTATACCTGTGTGACATGTTACAAAAATGGTTCGATTCTATATATTGTCTACAATCTTTATTTATATGACAATATATTATGAAATTAATGCATGCTAAATAAAGATATCTGTCACCATTGTTAATCTTTATGTGTTATTACATTACTTAACTTATTTGACTTATCTACTATTATATATTCATATCATTTCAAATTTTTCACTAATATAAATAATGCATTGAAATATATTTATATATTTGTGCATTCATTCAGTTATGTTTTTAAGGATACATTTCTAGAAATGGTGTTTATAGATCAAAATTTATAGATGTGTTTGTTCAGTAGGATATGCCTCTTGCCACATGAATACTGAGGACAGTTTCTAAATGGTCAATATGATAAATAAAAGAAAAATATGACTGACTTTAAGAGATCGAAGCACTCAGTATTGCTGATAAAAAAGTAACTTCCTGATATGCAATTTTGTTTGAAGTAAAGTTGTTGAGTATGTATTGTGATTTATCATGATAATTGTTTAATTTTGAAATGAAGAAATGCCAATAATATTGTCAGCAGTACTGAAAAGTCATGGAGAAAAGGAAAGTTGGGACTTGCACCACTCATCTTTAGATTTCTGGAGATAATTATGAAGATTTCACTTTCATTAGATTTTGCGGCCATTGTTGAAATCAGACAAACAAATGATTACAGATTCTTGGGTGTGAAAGGGTGATACATTAGGGAGTTGCTGGGGCAGTTTCTCTGCATGGTGCTGTCAGATATAATTTCATCCCCCAATCTGACATTTTTTCTCACTAATTTGTATATACCTAATAATGTTTTAGATTAAAACATTATTAACATTTTTTAAACTTAAGCAGAAAAACTTAAATAAACAAAAATATTAATTTCAGCATCATGCAAAATAAGTTAAAATAGTATATATTATTATTGTCACTAATAACTAGAGTTAAATAAATTAATATAGATTAATATAAATGGAAAAAGTCATGGTTTATAATGAACATTATATCTACTTAGAATATTAAAGCAGATTGAAAAATAAATGGAAAGGAACATTTCAGTCTTTTTACTTCTAAAACATATAACATTATTTCTTCCTGGCAATATCATAGATAGGCCAGATATTTTTATAATGACTTTCTTGTTTATGTTTTTTCTATTTATGTCTACTAATTGAATCAGAATATTAATATGATTTCCTGCATCCCTTTGATAGGAACCAGTTCTGACAATGTATGATGTTTTTTAGCTTAGAATTCTCAAAAGCAAGACAAATCCCTGGACAATTTTGGATTACAAATATCCCTCTTTGTAATTATCATTACTTGATTTAGCACAGTGATGGGAGAGAATGTTTCCTAGGGGGTTATTGGAGTTTATAAAATCTTCACTGAAATTTCCTTCAGGAAAAGCCTGAAATAGGATAGTGCTTTAAAATTATAAAGGAAATGTAGTTCTATATTAGATTATTTTAACCAAACAGGTCTCTATCATGCTCTGCATAATCGCAAGACCCAAAAGTTCTGTAAGATCGCATAAATGAGACT
The DNA here is from genome assembly GCF_057876585.1 of Rhinolophus sinicus. Taxonomy (NCBI): domain Eukaryota; kingdom Metazoa; phylum Chordata; class Mammalia; order Chiroptera; family Rhinolophidae; genus Rhinolophus; species Rhinolophus sinicus. The sequence goes on along the minus strand of NC_142503.1, from coordinate 185,318,454 downwards.
TGTAAGCTTATATGTTGCTGTAATTTAAAAGTATATAATGAATGTTATATAGAAATATGAGGAATTGTGTTTTTAAATTAGAGAAGACTATGATAAAATATGTTTTATACCCATAATTAGAAGTACTTAATTTAAGCAAGTATATATAGGAAAGCTGGGAAGGAATTAAACATCGTAACACTGTAGTAGGATGTGAAAATTTATGAAATCATTTGTTCATTTGTCTTTTCAAAAATATTTACTGAACACTTACTATATGAGCAATTGCCCCTTCTATTTTTCTCTGAATTTTCTTTACTTTGGGAGAGATACATAATACAAATATCATTATAATTTTTTTCCTTATCATATACTAAAAAAACCTCTTTGCTTACATAGGAAGAAAACTTGGAATAAAAATGGTTGTGATTCAGCTGAATGAAAGGCATAAAACGTAGGTGATTGGAATAAAACTCCAGAAGACTATAACAAGAAATACAAAGGAATTCATGCAATTGAAAAAGAAGATATAAAAATGAGTGAGATACTGAAAACTACAAAAGATTGATAAATAAAGAAGACCTGAATAAATGAAAATATTTCCCATGTTCATGAATTAGAAGATTTAACATTGTTAAAATAACAATGCTACCCAAAACACTACACAGATCAACGTAATCTCTATCAAACTTCCAATGCCCCCCCCCCTTTTTTTTGCCAAGAGTGGAAAAGATTATTCTAAGTTCATATTAAATTGAAAGGGGTCCTGAATAATCAGAACAATATTGAAAAAGAAGAAAGAGGATTCACACTTCCAAAATTCAAACCTTACTACCAAGCTACAGTAATAATAATAGTGTGGTAATAACATAATTATAGATATATAAACAGATGAAATAAAATTGAAAGTACATGAATAACCACATGCATCTATACCTAATAGATTTCAACAAGGGTGCCATGACCATTTAATGGGGGAAATTAGTCTTTTCAACAAATGGTGGTAGAACAACTGACTATCTGCATTTAAAAGAATAAAGTCGGAGCCCTATTTTATGCCTACAAAAATTAACTCAAAATGGATCAAAAACTTAAATAGAGGAGCTAAAATTATACAACTTAGAAGAAAACATGGATGTAAGTCTTCATGACTTTGAATTTCACAATGAATTCTTAGCTATGAAATAAAAGCACACTCAACAAAAGAAAAGAAATAGATTAAATCAGACCATTAAAATTAAAAAAAAAACAAAAAACTTTTGTGCATAAAAAGATATTATCAAGAGAGAGAAAAAAACCTACAGGATGGGAAAGAATACTGTACATTGAGGTTCTCCAGAGAAACAGAACCGATAATATATATTAACTTATCTCTTATAGGAATTGGCTCGTGCTGTTATGGACGCAGAGAAGTCCCACAGTACCACCTGCAAGATGGAGAACTGTGGAGCCTACAGTATAATCGGGTTCACATTCGAAGGCCTGAGAACCAGAAGACAGGGACACTGGTGCAAGTCCAAGAGTTCAAACACCTCAGAACCAGGAGCTTCAATGTCTGGTGGCAATAAAATATGAACATCCCAGATCAAGAAAAGGAGAGAATCTGCCCTTCCTTTGTCTTTTTGTTTCATTTGGGCCCCCAAAGGATTATGTGATGCCCACCCACATTGGGGAAGGTAGTTCTCTTTACTCAGTCTACTGAATCAAATGCTAATCTCTTCCAGAAACACCCTTGCATAACACACCAGAAATAATGTTTTACCAGTTATCTGAGCATTCCTTAGCCTGGTCAAGTTCACACATAACATAAATCATCACAGGTTTAATATCCTGAATACAGAAAGAACTCCTAGAACTTTACAACAACAACAACAAAAAACAACCTAATTTAAAAATAGGCAAAGGACTTGAAGTGACATTTCTCCAAGGAAAATATACAAATGTCCCAAATCACATGAAAATATGCACAGCATCATCAGTCTTTAGGGAAATGCAACTCAAAATCACAAGATACCACTTCACACTTGCTAGGATGGTTATAATAATATTTTAAAAACTGGAAAGTAAGTTTTGTAAAGGATTGGGAGAAATTGGAAGATTTGTACACTGCTGATGGGAATGTAAAATGGTGCATCTCTGTGGGAAACAGTTTGGTGGTTTCTCAGAAAGTTAAACATAGAATTATTATATAACAGAGCAAATTACTCCTATGTATACATCCAAAAGAACTGAGCTCAAGCACTCAAATACGTGCACACACATGTTCATAACAGCACTATTCACAGGAGTCAAAAGGGGTGGGAAACCTAATGTCCAACAATAGATGAATGAATAAAGAAATTGCAGTATAAACATAAAATGAAATATTATTCAGCCAGGAAAAGAATATTATATTGGTAAACAGGCATGTATCATGTAAAGACACTTGGGGCAACTACAGACCACAGATGCAGTGGTCTTATAAAATAACACTGGAGCTGAAAAATTTCCATCACCTAGTTATGTTGCAGGCACCGTAATGCGAGTGCAGTGCATTACTCACATGTTTGTGGTGATGCTGGTATAAATAAACCCTAATGAGCTTCTAGTTGTATAAAAGTATACTACCACATACAATTGTGTACAACATATAATACTTGATAATCATAATAAATGACTATGTTACTGGTTTGTGTATTTACTACACTATATGTTTTATCGTTATTTTAGAGGGTACTCTTTCTAATTATGAAAAAAAGTCTTCTGTAAAACAGTATGCCATGGTATACCTGCACCAATTTCATACATCTCATATTTACTGCCTCTTGATTGCATAATTTTCTCTTGATCAGGATTTAATCTCATGTACAGTAACATGATGTACAGGCTTGTAGCCCAAAAGTCATAGGCTATATACCATCTAGCCTAGGTGTGTAGTAGGCTGTACCATCCAGGTTTGTGTAAGTGCACTCTGTGATGTTTGCACAATGATAAAATCACCTAACAATGCATTTCTGGGAATTTATACCTGTCATTAAGCAGTGCATGAGTATATCTTGTTTTAATCACTTTTAATGTTTTCAAGGTTGAAAACATACGTAGCAGAAGAAACCAGACATGAAGGGCAGTATAATGTAGAATTCCATTTATATGAAACATCCAGAACAGGTAAATTTACAAAAAAAAACAAACAAACAGAAAATGGATAGGTTTCTAGGAGATGGCAGAAGGAGAGAACGGGGAGTAACTACTTAATGGGTATAAGGTTTTTTTTGGGGGTGATGAAAATATTTTGAAACTGGGTAGATGTGGTGACTCACTTTAAAATGGTTAATTTGCCAGCAATTGTGCTTGGTATTTACCCAAATGAGTTGAAAACTTAAGTTTATACAAAAACATGCATACAAATATTATAACAGCTTAATTCACGACTGCCAAAGTTCTTAACCAACCAAAATGCCCTTCACTAGGTGAAAGGATAAACAAAGTGTGATAC